>NW_026262581.1:80251454-85251454 GCF_021869535.1 Mytilus californianus
AAATGACAATCTTTTGTCAACTTTATTGGTCTAAAGTATTTCTCTTGTAAACACACACAAAATATCAAGGGCATTGCGTTCATAATCATTTCAATATGTTACCATGTTACCTCAGCAATAGCAATCAAGGACAACATGAAATTGTTCCTCGATATTGATGTCCGGAATTTGCATTTGCGCAAACATAAACGTACAAGTGGATGAAATCGACTGTTCGCAATGACAATGATGATAAGATATATCACTTTTTTTGTGAATTTGTTTTTAGAAATAAAAATAACACTTTACAAAATTAATGAGTCGGAGGCTCTTTTCTGGATTTACCTCCATCAGGAAAAGAGAGGCGAAAGATAACAAAGGCACATTCAAACTCATAAGTCGAAAATAAACTGACAACGCCATGGCTAAAAAAAGACCAACAGACAAACAATAGTACACAAAACACAACATAGAAAACTAAAGACTGAGCAACACGAACCCCACCAAAAACTAGGGGTGATCTCTGGTGCTGCGGAAGGGTAAGCAGATCATGCTTCACATGTGGCACCCGTCGTGAACGCTTTAAATTATGAAAGCCAAGGATGTATAAGAACCGAAAAAAGTTTAGGAGCATTATGAACAAAAAAGGATCTAAATATTAGCAAAATCCATCTGGGGTCAAATTTGAGATTACGAACCAACGACTAAAAAAATGTGATAGAAAATGAACATTTTCTAGCAAGCCAACGGTTCGGACGGTGGTATTTGGATTAAAATCTTTTTCTCTTCTTTTTTTCACATCCTGAATACAGCATAATATATTTGGTTGTAGTCATCCTTGAAATTGTTTTTTTCTGTTATATTTAGAATTTGTGAATGGAATCATTTCATCTGTTAGTTTCAATGATACAGAACGAGTGTGGATCGGTTTATCAAGACATCCGTCTAACCTTAGTATCTTCTTTTGGGTGGATGGAACACTTGTCTCCTATAAAAACTGGTATAAAAAGAAAAATCACGATGACCCGTACCCAAATGAACCAAACAGTGAGGACGTAAGTACCTTTACTTTTACTGCCAGTGTAATAGAGGCATGATAACGGTCCATTTTACAGAGACAGTATAGGAAAGTAATAGTGCAATAACAAAAAGTCGTCTAAATATTTAGCTCGCTAAATCTCTACGAATAACACACGGCTAGAACGGATTTTAAATTAAACATATATATGTCTACTTTATTTTCTACCCAGTCGTAAGAAATTCGTATGGTCACATTTTCACAAAAAAATATTTTTCCCGAAATCACTATTTTTGTAATTTTGTCTTCACCTATTTCAAAATGTTTAATTAAACTTCAACAATTTCAAGTTTTTAAAAAATATCGTATTTTTCGTCAAATTATAGACATTTGCTTGTCAACTTAGTACATATGTGTTACTAATTTTGCAACAATCCATTCAAACATCCTTACAATTTTTCCTGATAAAAATTTCAAAGAAAATTCAAAAGTTAATAATGATGAAAATTAAACTTATAAAACTTCATATTAGACTCAGAATTTGATCTAATCTCTAACATTTATTAATTTCGGATTAAACACTTAAGCTTCACAGTTGTAAAGGGCGACCTCCTCGACAGATTTTACGTTAAACTTTCTATCATAATGACCGAATACGAAAACTGTCAATCTCTACACTAAAGTATTCCAAGTTTCCAAGTAATCAAATTTTTTTTTCCCGCCAAATGATTTTATTTTGTATCTGGCAACAAAAATTAGAAATCATTACTACATATCTTGTAGAATTTTGTTATATATTACAACCCAGAAAAACCTAATGCATTAGTAGATGTCGGAGAACTTACTCCATCTCAAATTGTAAAACGTATCTGTGTAAAGTGGGATTGACTGCATCGACAGAATACCCATGAACGGGGAGGGGGAGGGGGGCACATATGATTCTGCACATTTTATCAATGTCGATAGACATAAGGATTTAATCACTTTAACTGACAGAACTGGTGGAGAGTGGTATCATTAGCATTCATAGAACATCTCTTTTTTTTATTAAATTTTCTTGACACGGACGTTGTTTTTCTTTGTTTTTACTTTTCTTTATCCCTGAACATATCAGGTTATGTGTAGTTTTAAACAGTAACTGTTACTTAAATTAAGTACACAAAACGTTATGAACTTCAACATAAGCAATATACTTTTTTGTGCCCATAATTAGTTAATGCTTGCCTCTAGCATATGCAATTGCATGATATAATTCCTCACAGAAAATGCAACAAGACTGCTTTCAAATTTCTTAAACAGATGTCGGATTGACAAAATGTGAAATTGATGAATATCTTGAATTTGCAAGAAGGCTAGTCGCAATGTTGTATGATTAAAAACGTAACCTAAACAGCGTATACAGTTATCCTATAAATGTATTGCGAATAAACTTGCCACTTACTACTAAAACACTCCCTGATGAATTCACGTTAAGACACAATTTAATTTGCTTCAAGCATCTTTCCAGAAATGATTCACATCTATGTTAACCACCTCCAAGATCACCGCTAAATTTTGGACGGTTTGATCCAATGCTTTGTATTTCCTAAAAGCACTTCACAATATCTCAATCATGTGTCCGCGCTTTGCCTGAAAGTGAGGCATGGACACCGAATCCTTATTTTAATTAGATTAATAGTTTCTGTACAAAACTGCAATTTATATATAGAAATATTTTCCTTTTCGTAATGGTAATTTTCCTCTTGCCGCGTCCTATCAAGTTTATTTTTCGTAACTCTTTTAGTTTTCTACAGTATGTTATAATGAGCTTATTTGATGAACCCAATATTGCATTAAAACAAAAATACTTTTACAGGGGTTCGTATTGCTCAGTCTTTTGTTTTCTATGTTGTGTTTTGTGTTTTGTGTACTGTTGTTTGTCTGTTTCGTCTTTTTTTCTTTTAATCATGGCGTTGTCAGTTTATTTTCGATTTATGAGTTTGGATGTCCCTTTGGTATCCTTCGCCTCTCATTGACAGAACTAGAGATATCTTAGACATTTAAATCAATATCTTATCTGTTCATATACCGTTTTTCGTAAAATATTATGAGGCAGTGTTTCTCATCCCATATGCTATTGAAATATTATAAATAGAACTGAAAAATTGAACAATCACATATTCAAACTCGAGAAAGATCTTACATCTTTCAGCAAGGAAAACCAGCATGATTCAGTCAGAATTGTTTTTTCGATGGTCTGCCGATTTTAATTACGTTCTGGAGTCTCACAAATACCGCCTATTTCAATTGATAACATGCTTAGACTTCACAAATATTTTTCTCTTTCTCATGAGTGTCAGTTTCAAATCAAATTTTTTCGTAACCTAAAAAATTGAGAATGGAAACGGGGAATGCGTCAAAGCGACAACAGCCCAACCAAAGAGCAGAGAACAGCCAACGGCCACCAATGGGTCTTCAACACAGCGAGAAAATCCTGCACCCGGAGCCGGGCTTCAACTGGCCCCTAAACAATAATGTATACTAGTTCAGCTAATTGACGCCACACTAAACTCCGAAACATATAAATGAACCAAAATGAAAAAAACAAAACATACAAAACTAACAAAACTAACAAAGGCCAGAGGTTCCTGACTTGGGACAAGCGAATAAATGCGGCGGGGTTAAACATGTTTTGTGAGATCTCAACACTCCCCCTATACCTCTAGTCAATGTGGAACGCACAGCAGTACGCACAGTAAAATTCAGTTCAAAAGAAGTCCGAGTCCGATGATAGAATAGGTAACAGAAGAAACTAAGCAAAATGACAATATTCAACATAAATTAACGAAAAAGTAAAATAACAAAAATACCGAACTCCAAGGACAATAGGACAATTCAAATCGGAAAGTCCCATATCAAATGGCAAAATCAAAATCTCAAATACATCAACCGAATGGAAAACAACTGTCATATTCCTGACTTGGTACAGGCATTTCCTTATGTAGAAAATGGTGGATTAAACCTAGTTTTATAGGTAGCTTGACCTCTCACTTGTATGACAGTCGCATACAATTCCATTATATTGACAACAATGTGTGAACAAAATAAACAGACATAATAGGTAAAAATGTCAAAAAAAGGGGTACAGCAATCAACATCGTGTTATAATCTTGATGCCTATAAAAACAAACACATATATCAACAAAGAAAAATAAAAAGGACACCTAGCAGTTACCGACATGCCAGCTCCAGACATCAATTAAACTGATTGGAAGATTATATCTTCATCATATGAAAATCAAGCACAATCCCTCCCGTTAGTGGTTTAGTATCATACCATCATAAGATATACGTAAAGAACATAACCCGTAACATGCCAACAACTGGTTTTAGAATAAATGTGTTTATTTCCGATGTTAACTTGCTTTCTTTAGTAATGCACACATTTCAAAACTGCTTGTAACATTAGAGGTTGTTTAATTTCTTTGTATTAAGTAAGTAGTTATTATATTGGTACCTGGATTGTGAATTGCATGTTTTACTGTTGCCAATTATGATCTACAAAGGCAACACCACAAACACATACACACATGTTGTGCCTCTGCTTAGTCAGACTATTGACCGTATAATAAAATAAAAAGAATATTGGATATCAATCAATGACATAAAATCATTATGTGCACAGGAAAAAAAACACAAAAAGCAAAAAAACAACGCTTTTATTGATGTTCTTGATCTCAAATTCAAGGTGAGATCTTCAACACGGAACAATGTTTATCGCTGTAGTTAGAAGTTTTAATTATTTCTGAGGAGTAGGTTGTGTGGTTTGTGTTGTATCCCATACTGTCTAATATTGTCGGTACTTAATATTATTGTTTTAATATGTCATTGTAATACTCAAAACAATTCGTTCGCTTTAAGCAAAATCCGTCATGAAACAAACTGTTATTCTTGTCATTTAAATGAAATATGTGTTAACATGAAAATAAGTCTTGTAATGAATGACGGAAATGACGATGATGTGGTGCAGACCAGGGAACATTTGAAAATTTGCAGAACGCTCCAAACGGAAAGGATAGGGCTCCTAGGAAATCGATGTTAAGAAATAAATATGACCACATAAAAGACATTTAATCTATTTAACTACCTATTTGGAAATAGTTTAATGGATGAAGCAAAATAAATTCCTGTTGTAAACAAATGTGACGAAATCATTATAATGTCATGTCTAACCTCACTGTTTGTAGACTAATACATCGCATACAATGATAGCTGCAAATTAACTTTGTAGTTTTGCCTTTCATGACAAATGATTTTACGTGAAATTGACGTTATTTGTAAGGTCAAGATAATTTTTTATTTTAGATGGTTTAAAACGTCATGTTTTGAGTTCTGTAATTAAAAACCTCGTTTTGAGAAACTGTTTATTAAGTTATATCTAGGATTTAGTTTTAATACAAAATCAACTATTAATGGAGCCAAATTTGCATAAGCTTGTTTTGTAATTTTACCGAAAATATAAATGGAAATAAATGAAAAATAAAATCCATCAAAATTTTCAAAAATAAGTGAAGTTGAACTTAGTTTTTTAAAAAATTGGACCATATCTGATCCTTACGACAGGCATATTCTTATAGTAAAGGGTTTCATCTTTCAAAAAATATATAATTTAGCTGTGTGTTTGGCGGGGGGCTTAAATAGAAAAAAGATCTGTCCTTGGTCACCGCACTATAAAATGTAGTATAGGAAAGTATAAAGGAATCGAGGAAAGTGAGGGGTATAATAGGAAATAAAAAATAATTAAGAGTCTAACAATTAAATATATTCAAAAGATTTTCAGCGTTTAACAAACGTTAATAAAATTAATTGTTATTCTCCTTTACAATTTCATGTTGAATATTTTTCAAAATGTACATGTTTCTGTATTTTTTTAAATGACTTCCTTTGCTATGATTTTGTTTTTTTTCTCCAAACATTTCTGTTTTCAAATTAATTTATTTAAAAGACAATATATTTTTGTTTACCTCATGTCGGTTTCAGTGTAATATCTTCCTATTATTTCGAAAAGAATACTTAACATTTTGAAGAAAATTGGCTGTTTTCAGTCATCTAGGTGTAGCAAAATTGAAAACAAACTGGACGACTTTTTGTTTCCCATTTTATATTTTCCTGTCAGTGATTTTGATATTTCCTTAGCTGACTCTTTCTTAGACAGTCCAATATACATCCATATACAGTCCATGTACATTTCTACTTCGCTTGTAATATCCCATTTGAAGGAAATGTTTTGGTAGGCGTTTTAAAGTGATGTTTAATTTTCCAATCGAAGGAATCATATGCATGAGGTGAAGTACTTTCCATGAAACGTTACAACAATGTCTAGATATTGTTATAGGAGTTCAAATTAAAATCTGATTTAACTCGCAATTTTCTTTTTCTTGAAATTCTAATATGACGGTCTTTGTCAAAAAGGCATTTTCTAACTCCAATGGAACATGGGTTGCACGGGATTGCCTTCTCAATTGAAGTTACAACGTCAGTTGCATTTTGTACAACGCCGAAGATCAAAAGGGACATTTGTCTTGGTATTGCTGACTAGTAATCTAATAAATAAAATCATTCTAAATATAAGTATATGTTCATGTTTAGTCGTGAAACGGTTGGTTTCGTCAAATCAAAATTGTTGCCATTGGAACGTCCGCTTCATAGTACAGTACTTACTTTCCCTATTAGAATCGAAACAACATAGGTAGGCATTATGTTTGTCAATATTTTATGCTCAATATAAAAATATGAAAAAATATAATGCCAACTCACCTTAAAATGATGACAGAACATGGCATAAAAACATTAAAATGTGCTGGTCTGATTTTAGATAATTAACTTTGAAATTACTTCTAGATGAATAGTATAGTAGTAAGTTGTTTTGCTCAGTCATTAGTTTTCTATGTTGTGTTTTGTGTACTATTGTTTGTCTGTTGTTCTTTTTCTTTTTTAGCCATGTCGTTGTCAGTTTATTTTCGACTTATGAGTTTGAATGTCCCTCTGGTATCTTTCGCCTCTCTCTTATATATATTATGGTATATAGAGTGTTTTTTTTTCACCAACTAGGAAAAATGTGGAAACTTATTCATTGAGAAGAACAGACTTGGAAACTGGAATGACGGAGAATGTGAACTAAAATATTTCTACATTTGCGAGGGAACACCTGGTTTGTATGATTTTTCAGTTATCAAGCGCATGAAAGTTAATTTTTTTTTTATATGTATGACTACCAATATTTCTATAATGATGCCTTTCTGCAATATATAAGACTATTAATATAATTTACAGAAGAAAGGAAATTTTAGATAAAGAAATGTGATAGCTTTGGTTTCGTCAATTCGACATGTCAACTGCAAAGTGATACACAATAATTTTTACTGTTTAAAAAAAGGGTTTCAAATAGTTTGATTTTGTTTGTATATAAAATGGCGAATGGAGATTGAATGAGACAACAATAAGCAAAAAGGACTTAGCGGAATCTATTTTCATTTAAAACACATGTAGAAAAATCTTATCTTTAAAAAGTGCTTAAAGGTAAAAACTTTTATAGAAAAAATTGCCTTTGAAATAAAACTGTGTTAAATATCAGCTACTAGTATCCAAAATGGACAGAAAGGAATATATATTTACTTAAAACAAAGATCTCGAGGAAATACAAGGAAAAACGGTAAATAAAAATACAGTGCTTTTTTTGCTGTTTGTCATCCTTACTGTCGTTTAAACATCACCATGGAGATTCTAGCGTTGCCTTCAAAAGGAATATTTTTAATTGATTGTTGATTACTAAGTGTAGATACACAGATTATCCTTCTACAGAACTGTTGAAACTAAATCAAATAAAGTAATACGTTCCTTTTGACTATTTATTTGTATGACCTTTGACAAACACTTGATTGTATATTGTACTCGTAAGTTAGGAGATTCTTTTTTCTCCAAGTGTTATTGAATGACGAGTGAAATAAATGATGTATTAAATGTAAACACATGTTAAATTATGCAGGTCGAAGGATTTGCATTGAATGGAATTCTCTCTTCTGACTACATTTAATACATTTATAGATATATTTCCCATATTTTAAATTGGTTGTATCTAAGAATATGAAGGAAGAATGCATCATTGTTTTTATATTCAGATGCAGTTGAATGAATTCTAAAAGTGAAATTTCATAAAGATTTCGCACAATTGCGTATATTGTGCAATAAGCATTTTGCAGTTTTGTTCGCTTCATGGCTGTTCCTTATCCTTTTTGTTCATGCTTCTATTTTTCCAATATTGCATGTTTCTACATTGAGTTCTTTAATAATGTTCACTATTTTGTATTGTTGACCAACAGGAAATAATCAAAATAAGCAGCCGCAAAACAAGCATAAGAGAAACCAATAATAATTTGAAGTATATATTTTTTTTTAGAAAAGTGCGTTTTGATTAAGATTAAGAAATTGCAAAAGGAGCGATCATGCAAAACGTAGAGCAATTTTTATAAAGCAAATGATGACATCTTAGTTTTTTTAATAACTCGTTTGTATGATAAATATTTTATCGTTTATGCCTGCAATATGACATTTATACAAAACGGTTATATAATTGTAAGAATGATTGAAAATAAGCGCAAGTATTTCAAATTGATAACAAATTATTGCAGCTGTCCTATTAATTTAGCTATGGGTTAAAACGAACGAACGAACGAACGAACGAATGAACGGACGATCTTTCATCTTTGAAATGAGGAAAACAATCAATTTATGTCAAGTTATGCTGTTAATATCCTGAAAAGGTGTCAAGTGTTAAGCGTTGTTTTACGTGAAATCCATTTTGACAAATCAATCACGTTGTCCAGCAATGATCGAAATTGAGCCTTTTTTTAGCACACATATTAATTATATTTGAGAAAGGAAACGGAGAATGTGTCATAACATATTGAAGACTTTGTCGAAAACCAGCTTGTATAACTGATAAAAAAATTTTTCCAGTATATATTAAGGCACAGCAATAATATCAAGGGTAAGAAAACACAAGGTATGAATTGTTTTCTACCTATTGTGCTGCCACAAAGCATTTCTATAACATTACAAATGAAGATATGGTGACTTATATTTGTTAACTTCTACTTCATTAGGTCTTTGATTGAGAGTTGTCTCAGTGGCAATCATACCACATCTTCTTATTTTTTTAAAACTGATTAGGCAAGAAAAGAATGGAAATGATATAAACGATGTATTTTTGATAATGACAAGGGACTTGAATAGGCCAACAGTCAACACATAGATAGCATAGATAGATATTTACTACATTGATATAATATTTATTGCTCATGTCTGCCAACTCTGACGCTTAGCTATAACTGTTTAACAGACGTTTATACTTAATCTTTCTGGCAATATAAGTTTATCATGTATACGAATTGTGTTTAAAAGCACATAGGTTCTTATTCTTACTGTTTTAATTAACCTCTTTTATAACAATTCATTAATTTGCAGTTCAGTTGATAAGCAACATTAGTCTTAATGTTACTAGACAACTATCGGCCATTGAAGGAGGCACTTTTACTGTTCGCTGTGTAGCCAATACAAAATCCGATACAGATGAAGTGGTATATCAATGGACATTGAATGACACAGAGATAATACCATCACCATCGTCCCGATTTCAAATAGATACAACCACAATTTTTTCAGAATTGTCAGTTAGAAATACGAACCAAAGAGATACAGGTGAGAGTACAGTGGTGTTTATAAAACCAAAATATTCTATTGTCTTCTTTTGACATTAACTTTACATGATTTGTCAAACAAAAGCATTTCATAAGGATAGCACATATATAAGTATATAAAAAAAAATCAAAAATATTGCAAATGATGAAGCAATTTGTGATCTGTAAAAACAGATTCCATTTCGAAATTTATGTCACCAATTATTGATGCTACAGAATAATTCTTTACAACCCAATTGTAAATCATAAACATCTAAATAATGAAATCGTCAAAAACATAAATCAAAATAGATTACAGGTATTTAATGTTCGTATGTTATGTTCAATATCAAAAAAGATAAAAATGAAAAAAAAAAAATCAATTAAAGAAAAGATTTATGATCAATGAAAGTAAATTTTATTACAATTTTATGTCATCATTTATTAATACTACACATGGAATCTTTTACAACTCAATTATAATTTAAAAAAAACTCTAATAAGACATGTCTTAATGATGCAATGGTCATAAAAGTATCAATCAGGATAGTAATATATTTATATTTGTTTAAATTACAGGTAATTTGAAGTGCAAAGCTAATGTTCAAGATGAAACTGCAATGACAAGTGTAGATATCGTAGTTTATTCTCTCAGACTGGTAGCAAACCCTGAAACAGTGATGAAAGGAAATGGAACAGACGTTTTATGCGAACTTATTCCTAATATCACCCATCAGCTAAATACTACCTTCACATTTAATGGAAATCATGGCATATATAGTAAGTGCTACAACTGGTCAAAATTTTATGCTTATTCAAAACGTCTTCATAAAAGATCTAGAGTAGTACCAATAAGGCCTTTATTTAACCCAAATTTTAGGGCACATTTTAAAGTTACATTACATGATTTCAGTACTTTGGTAATATATAATTTATTTATATTTCATGATTAAATGCCGTTCTGTGCATATTTGAAGTAGTTTCCATAAACACCATTGTATTTCTTTATAGTTTCTTAGTTCAACCAGTTTTTTCACAATAAACAAACCTAATGGTTGCTAAAGTTGCCGATAAATTGAAAACACAATAATAGAGCTATTATGAATGGAGAATATTGTAAAACATATCAACATATGGTTGCAAACAAATGGTGCTGAAAGCTACATATGGATCGATAATAAAGATATATTCCTGTTCGAAAAATCCTGGTTTTGTCATTGTTGAAGGCCGTACGAAGACTAATAGTTGCTTCCGGTTCATTTAGACTCTATTGGATAAGCGTCTTATTGACATTATACCACATCTTCTTTTTTTATATTGATTGAAATCTCGCTAGCCACTTACATAACTGTTTCAAAAAAAGGAAGTTTTACAGTTTTGACAGATTCAAAAGAAAACAATTTATTTAGGATCTCATAAAAATAAATTCAATATAATGAAAGGTCATGATAATATGATAATCCTTTACAAATTGTTATCATCAGATATGAATTATGCTACCTGTCACTTACGACCGAATTCATCGAATTAAGCAAACAACTTAGAATAATGTTTTATTTATTATCTTTAATCGTTATTGTTAAATCGTAATTATAATCACTTTATCAAAATAATTTTGTGAAAAACCTTAAATATAAAGGAGAAAATAGGAAATAATGAGAGGTTCCGACACGCCAACCTTATAATAAACAGAGCCATGTTTGCGTTTATCCTTGAGAAAAGGATCAAAGTTTGGATAATTATTTTTCAATTAGATGCAGGTCAAGTAAAATACAAAGACGGAGTAAAAGTCAATATCACTGAGATATTTGAGAGTACCACAATCAGATGTGAAATGCAGCTACAGGGACAGCCAAGTTCTTCTAAAACCATCAATATATTGGTTTTTGATAAAGGTAGGACATCCATGGCTAGTTAAACCACAACTGATGATTTTGAGACACAGCGTTTCTTAAATGACATCTTATATTTTTTGAGCGTCCCAATCGCTTTCCTGGATTTACTTTCACTAAGATCGTTTAAGACCACAAATATAAAGGATAAAGATGTATAAATAAATAAGAACGTAAGGGGATGTATTACCAATAGGGATATGGAAGTATAGACAAATTAAACTAAGGTTAATTAGAGCGGGAACCTTGGTTTCTTAATAATTGTTTTAACTTTTAAACGGAAAATTTAAAATAAAGTATAAGCTGTTTATAGCCAACTATACGGAATGGGTTTTCCCATTGTTGAAGGGGTATGGTTGTCTTTAATTGCTTACATCCACTTTATTAGAACTTTAGTGGATAGTTATCGCATTGGCAATCATACCTCATCTCCTTATTTTTATATAGTATGAATCATATCAGTACCGAACCAATGACTGCTGGTGATAACATATGGGTTTTCTGGACTTTTTATTTCATAGGAACGATCAAACCCAGACACGAATGGTTGGTTTGTCAATTCATCGATCTAGTTTTGTTTTAAGTTTAATTCAAAGCAATACCAAGACGCAACAAAATGAGTGCATGGGTCTTTGAAAAAAATGACAGTCCAAAAAAAAAAACCCTGCATGACCTTTACCCAAATAGGACATATTTCACGCCCGTGCACGTGTGTGATAGGGTGAAGGTAATAAAATGCAAGATCTCTAAAAATTTCATTCCAAGGTGATCATAACTGTTTTGTTTATTTATGATTGCCTCAATTAATTGTCCTACAAAGTTTGAAATAAATTTATATTGCAAATACTATGACTGGAATGATTCTGTTTGAAATCATAATCAACCAGAGGTGTCAATCAAATGTGGATTTTAAAAAGTTTAAGAATCTACATCGAACTCTTCAATGACACTCTTAACAATTTTGCAGTAATATCGAAACCTTTGATTTTCTACGCTTTACATTACTATTCCTCATGCTCAATTTGAAAGATCGACCTCATAGTCTGGTTTAACAGAGTTTTTTCTACAAAAATGTGAGACGCAGATACAAATTCTATGTTTAAAGTAATGTAAATCTTACTTTGTGAAGAACCACACTGATTCCAATATTAAATACACCGAAGAGGATGTGTTTGTCCTCATAGGAAGCAAAATTCATACAAAATTTCTCAAAGATATAAAGAAATCTTCTAGCGAATTTCTTTAATTTTACTTTTAGATATATTGATGATGTTCTGTCACTGAATAACCTACATTTCAATATGTGCTTACATGTAGTATATCCTGGTGAACTTAAGATTAGGTAATACCGAATGTAGAAGGTCTACTTCATATCTTGTTCTTTTCCTCAATATTGACACAGACAGACGTTTACAAACTAAAGTCTATGACAAACGTGATGATTTCAACTTTCCAATTATCAATTTCCAATTTCTCAGCAGTAACATACCCTCTGCTTCATTGTATGGCGATTACATATATCAGTTAATAGGTAATGGTCATGCATGTTCACACTATACAGGTTTGTGCACCTTACATCAATAATGCTCTAACAGAGTTATTAGGAACAATGGTTGAAATCGATACTATATAAGTTTTACGGTCACCATTACGATTTAGTTGACTGATACGATGTGTCGGTGTGAAAAATCACTAGCGACATTTTTTTTTCGCGGTGTTAGATATTTAGATACCAGTAAAGTCGTCTGAACTTTTTTTTCTGATTGTGTCCAATTCCCAATTGTGACACATTGCCTGAGTGATAATTTGATTGGTGGATTATGCATACATAGTTCATTGCAGAAGACGCTTATCCTGTCGACGCACCCGGTCTCGCTCCTTTTTGAGGTTCATTCGATTCTTCCTGATTTTGTTTTTTGTCTTGATTTGTTTCTTCCTGGTTGATTTACAAGATTAAAACATAGGTAAACCACTGTCGCCTTCTTTACGGCTTTATGGACGTCAAATTTTCAAGTTTGTGTGTGGTATGTAAAATATCAGAAAATAAGATGTTACTGCGTTATAGTATCACCAGGTAACACTTAGCTTATTGTTTTCTCTCAAACACAAAACTATCAATTATCCATAAAAAGAAACGATTTCATAATTCTTCAAATTTCACATTTATTTTGGTGATTTTGTTTCTGTAATTCTTTAAGTATATAAGAATATTATACAATAAGATTCTTTTTATTAGGACAAACATATTTTGGTCGACCCGCTAAAAGTATATTGATTCAGAACGTTTTCTCTGCACTGGAATCATCAGTGACGCTCGAATAATTGGAAGTCCTAATCAATTATAAAGATGGAGAGCACTGAAACTAAAAAAATCCCAAAAAATTATATTATCTATGCATAGTGGTAAAACAATTATGTTTCGAAGAATTTTCGTTTAAGCAAACTTACAGAAAAAGACATATTAATGTTATTTCACGTTTGAACAAGAGTGTGGACTACAATGAACTGGATTGAATAAGTGATACCAGCAGATTTTTTCTTTTATTGCAGAAGCCTCATTCTGTGCAGCTGAAACAGATACATACACTTTTGGTACACACAATATGACTTGGGAAGAGACAAATACAGGACATACAGCATATTCGTCATGTCCTGAAGGATTTGATGGTAGGATCAACATCACACTTTTAGTTAAATAGAAGAACCCATCATTTCTGACACTTGAGTGCATAAAAGTCACTTTTTATGTCACTATGAAATGCCGAAAATTGCATATTTGACAAACAGGCCATTTTACACATAGTTTTAAGGCAATGTATACATGAGCTCATTCTTTACCCAGAAAGATAATTCGCACACATTAACATCTTTGTAAAATGCATTTTGTAGCAAAATATCTTTTTTGGTAAAACCTTGTTTCATATTTAAAATGATTAATGACAAGATCTCAAAATGATGCTATTTAAACAGGATTTACAGTTTAGATCTGAATTCAAGAAGTTTGACGCATCAAAGCAAATATGTAAAAAAAAATATACTAGTTATGCATGCATATGCTACTGAAATCGCAAGCCGTTTTGTAGATGACATTTGGTATGCAGTACATGTAAAATGTAAACAAAACTATTCTCATGGAGCAAAGTCGTGACTGAAATATTTATTCTTTTCTAATATTTAGCTTTTTTTTCTCCCTATGTAATGGTGATAATGCTGTGTTATAGGTCAACACATTGAATCAAACTTTAAAATGTAATTTTCGTAAAGTTGATGTTAACATATCAGGAAATTCAAGAATGTTTACCAATTCTTTGCACACGATGTCATTCTATCATCGACCACACTTATATTATTTTTCAATTAGTTAACTTTTCTTCCATTTGTTACTCAATAAATCAGCATAACTACTCGTGTCTACTAATATATATATATATAATTCGTCTAAATAACAGCCCAACAATGTTAGATCTGTAAATTTGCGAAAGTAAATGTTTTGTTCTTCACTGGCCGGGACTATATTAGGCGATGATATGTAGACATGTCTTTTATTTTTGTGCGGTTACGGTGTCGTTTCCATGACGTATACTCTTTATTTCATTTTATTCGTATTTAATGCTGCATGGATATACAAGGATATCTCCTTAATGTTAGAATGTATGCTTTTATATTTAAACCCCTCGATATTAAGTATCAAAGGCATGTATTGTTTCCCATTTTCCCCCTCTATATTCAAATTCCAACTGCTTCATATTTGTCTGTAAATATTGTGCTGATTTTTCATTCAAGAGTGTATAATATTGATTTGCATATCATGCCCATTCACTCAGCAGGCGGGCTATACATTTCTGTCCAATGTGAATAGTTAGTTTTTCCAAGCTTTGAATTACTATTCTCCTACTTTTGATATTTACCATATTTATTAAGAACTACACTGTTTTTGTTTAACATTGTGATTTGATGCCACGTTGACATATATCCCACACTTCCTTTAGTTTTCATTACATACTTTGTTTTTGTGCTGTGAAAATACAGTAGAATTTATCCGGTGCTCTAGGTGTATGTCCCTACTTTTTAATTACTGCATTAGAGTTTGTGTTTTTTGTTTATGAATTGCCTACAACATTGTTTACCTTTCTGATTGGTAAATATCTTATTGACATGAATCTTTTTTTTTTTTCCAATGTTGTTTTCATGTCTATATATACACACACACAAAACACATACAAACTCAGTTATATTTATTTCCCTATAAGACAAGCTTTTAGTTTTCCTGTTCATTGAAACACACCACCGCTTTTGTTCAAATTTTATGTTGTAAAAATTGATTGTAAGGTGCATATTTTGTAGGAGTGGTTTCACGCAAATGTAAAGTGAAAGACAATTCTGGAGTTTGGGAAACATCAAATGTAACTGACTGTACAAGACAAATTTTCAGAACCGTGATAGACCAGGTAAGGAAAATATTGTCTAACTAGTAGACAATCTTCTATTTTCCATGGAAGTGTCCATTGGTAGTTTATTCCTGGATATAAGTGATTTGCACCGTAGTATCAAAGCAAGAGATTTCTAAGATATAGGAAAACATTAACGATTTTAACGCAGGTGTTTTTAAGATCCATCAAACATTTTCAGTATTTGGCCACAGCTTTAATATTATTATTTTCAAATACATATTGTACATAACCAAACTAAATTGTGGTTAAACATAACACCTTAAAAAATCTTACTGTAAATTAGTTTTTTTTTTACATAACAATGATTCAGTATTCCCTTTTTACTTTTTGAGCAAAATGAGTAGTGCTTGAAATGGTCATACGTATAAATTGCATATAATGATTATGTACACACGATTGTATACGGAAACACATGTTTAAAGTGTGAACAGAATGATAAAAGTTTGATTTGCATTAAATTTTAAAAAATTAGAAAGAAAATTGTTTACGTATAAAATGCTTTAATCTGAATAATAAATCTATATCATTCATCTATGATACAGTTACCACGAATATTCTAACAAAAAAAATTTCAAAAAGGCAGAAAAATATTAGGGGTTTAACATACGGTCTCCAATAGTTAAGAAATATCTATACCATGTATCAAGTGAGCTAAAATAGTTTTTGAATTAATTTAGTGTAACTGTGGAAGATCTGCTACAAATAACAAATTCTTAAAAAAAAAATAGAAAGCCCAAACCCTCCAACCCCAACTCAAAAATAAATCAACTCCCATCCCCCCAAAAAAGAACCCTCAAACAATACCAAGTAGAATATATAGGATACATCGTATAGTAAATCTTTGAAAATGTTCTGAACATAAACATGGTGAAAAAATTTAACTTGTTTTTCTAATGCTCAACCCTACCACTTACATATTGGTTTATCAAACTGCCACTTACTTATAATTTTATTTTTCAGCTGGAAAATATTCATGATGGATTTCAAAATGTTTCAATCGAAGAGATCCTTAGAACATTTTCGAATACTATACATTCCTTAAACAACCAGTCTTCTTTGATAACAGGAGATATTAACAGTGGAGTTATAATTCTGGAGAAAACCACTGGTATTTTCTCTTCACTAAGCAAAAATATTTCATCTGAAGAGACAGAGGTAAATATTTTTTAAATGATATTCAATAACATATTTGCCGTATGTGTTAAAAGACACATTGTGTCATTTCACATTAAAAAATCACTAAGAGTTGGTAAAACCTTTTATCATTATTTAAATTTTGCCATATACTTTTATTATTTTTTATGTACAAATATAAATCAGGGTTCAAATTAAACTCTTAATACCAGAATTTCATTCAATATTTCTCTAACGTCTTACTGTTTTATGTTTATTTGCATTGATTAGAAAATAATGTCAAGTATACTACAGGTGTTGAAAACAATATGACTTTATGTATTACTGTGTTATGTATTTTGCACGAATTTGATTTACATTATATATACATAACTATTGCGTTTATGTGCCCGAGTAATGAAAACCTCAAAAGCTGTTAAAATTCTTGTACATACAAATTATCTTATGAAAAAGAGAAAATTCGATATTTGACCTGCAAAGTGTAAAATATTTTGAAATAGCTGTTATGATTCTTTTATGTATGTTCTTTATTTTTTAGCTGACGGTTTTGAGGAAATCAACTTGTTTAAAATGTAAAAACACTTACATGTCAATGACATAATTCAATTTGTTGACTACAATATAAGCGCCTCTTTCATTTGCTCTTGATCAATTCAAATTAAAGGAAAGAAGGCTGGATAATTTTTGTTTTTTAAATCAGCAACTGTATGATGATAGTTGGTTCAAACTTTACAGCCACATGTGAAAACAATGTCATATAGAATTAAAATTAAAATTAAAAGGGGTTAATTCAACTTTTATTAAAAATATCAATTTTAATAAATCTAAAAGTAAAGTAAATAGAAAATATAGGTTTTTGTAAATTTGTACATTTGTAAACTGCACGTTTTAGCTATTTTAACTCCGAGCTCACCACACTTCTTTATAATAATTGATTGTGAAGAGAACATGTTAGTTTATATGTTTAATTCTAATTAACCTTTGAATGAGCATAACTTTTGCAGACAGAAATGCTATGAACGATTAAACAGAGACAAATTTGTCTCTAAATAACATTTTTCTAATACTATTATTTTTTTCACATTTTTCAGCAGGCAGGTCACGATACATTTTTAGCAATACCACGTGACAAGGTAAAACGGTCATGAATTTCAATAACTTGTGAGCATAAACTTTGAAGATAGAACCTTAATTTGGTCTACGAGATGTACGCGTAGGACATATTACAGAAAACATTCAGCGCATAATAGAACCAACTCAACATGCTTTTGCCTTGCATGATTTATACCGTACATTTAATACAAATACATAGATTTGTTTTAATTTCAGGCTTACGTGTCAGCTACAAATACATTATTGTCCAGTGATACGGCAAAAAATTTGTGGCGAGAGGTATGTATAAAAAATATTGAATAGGTCATTGGGCTACTACCTCAAGTATCTAACAACTAAGACATGTTCCAAGTACCCAATAGTATTTGAAATATAACGTAGTAGTATTGTCTTTCATAACAGTTGATTTTTATGTTAAAACATAAGTGGCTTGTAAGGTCAAGGTCAATGTCATATCAACTTTATAAGGGAGAAAACTTTATATTTGAAGTTTTGTAAAAACAAATGTCATTTTAAGAAATTGCTTGTTACCACATATCTGTTTGAGTTATTTACGAAAATATCAAATGACTCTAACCAAACTACTATCAGTTGTTTTAAACAGATTAAAGAAAAGGATAGCAGTCTGTCATAGTTTTGAAATCCTTCAACATGTTTACAAATTTAAGAAATTGGCCAAATTGTTACAGATTAAACAAAATGTGACCATTTTTGAACTGTACGACAATGATATTCTTAAAGTAAAGGGATCTTCTCTCGAAAGTGTTATTTGGGGACATTATACTCCAACTGATCTACCCTTGGTAACCACAATACTTAATGTATCATTTGCAAAACAATTATCATATTCCTATAACAAAAAGTTATTACATAAAAGATCTATTGTTAATTTTTCATATTTTGGTTGTATCTGTTTTGGTAAAATAAGGAAATGTATCAACGCAAAAAATATTTAATATAAAAAATTATGTAAATTGTTGTGAGTCACTCACTGACTGTTGGGTGTTAGAGGCGGTGAACGATAAAGTTCCTTATTATAAATCGTTGAAAATGTTTGCAATACAGTTCATTATTATATTGTATTAAGGCTAATAAAGAATCAATTTACAATTATCTACATAATAAAAATTTACTCAACAAGTTTTTCACGGTTAAAACAAACTAACAATATTATTTTAGATTTGTTTTACTAATCGTTATTTGTGTTTCTTATTCCACTTGTTTTAAATTCTAGAACATATCGTACTTTGTTCTTCGTTAACAATAATTCCTGCTTTTACAGGTTGGAGATAATAATGCTGCTAAAATTTTGAAGATAACTTCAACATTTGCTAGTGTTGTATTTGAATCACATCAAAACAATACAGCATTAAGAATTTCAAAATCATCTTTGGGTAATTACATTGTAAGATATACGTACATAGATGTATGAACTTTATGTGTTTGAATATAACTAAAATAGTCTTGCCTTGGATTAAAGACTAGCATACTATAAACTAAAAACAATTTACACATGGAACATTACTTCGGTATTGACTTATCATGAAATTGTGGAGTAACAGTAAAATAAATATTCGAAATCGATACAAATTATATTAAAAAAGAGCACACACCAGGTAATTGAAAACTAAATTTGGAAAACGTTACCTGTAGCCTGATACAAACACATTTAGAAAGAGGATCATACTACATGTACTTAATCGAATTCAGAGAGATATATATAAATGTTCAGAGGAATAACAAACAGCGATAAATACAAGAAACTTTCATTTTTTCTTTCAATCTTAAAATTTTGCTATTTTCTATCATTTTTCAAATTTATTGTATATAGTTGGCAAATCTACCTTGTTTAGTGAATTAAAAAATGAAAGATTTAAAAGAATTAAGCGAATTAAAATGTAAATGTTTTTGGAAAAGATTCAAAGTAAACAAGACAACCATCAAGAAAGTCGAACTGAGATCACTTGCCCTTCCTTCTGACACGTTCTGAAAGGTTGCAGTTAATCCATGTTTATGTCGTAACCTATTTTAAACTACATAATTTTAAACATAATTTAACTATGATCGTTCATTATTATTAGTTTCTTTAAACATTAATGATTTGGAATTTTGTAAGTCACATGTACTTTATAGATGTAGAAATAAACAAAAACAACGAAGGAAACATCACTTTCAACGCTTTTGATCAACCACTTGGCAAGGGCGATCGTCTTTTCTTACCAAAGGAGAGTTTGAGCGGTAAGTATTTTTGATTGTTTTGTGTCGTAGGGTAATGTCTCATTAACAAATACCTCCATCTTTTATTTCAATAAAAATATTTGTTTTCAAATCAAGATAATCTATACCTATCTGTCCAATCTCATAGGTTGCAATTCTGTAAATATAGACAATGCAATTTCCCACAGAAATTCCCTTTGCGGCTAAAACTGTACCACTTTTACTATGAAGTTTCGTGAAAAATTATATCCCAGAACGGAAAGTTGATATGCACTACTATTTTATTCAAAGGTCAAAATATAGGGCCGTGCGGCATATTTTCAACATTTATATGCCCTGAACTTCTAAGAGTTTAAACTTATACTAAAATTCTATACTACCCCTACCTCCACTTTTGGACCTCCTAAGAATTAAATTTTTGGCGCTACTATGTTTTTCTATACTGGTCACATTCCCAAGTTATGTCTCTATGAGATGAAACACAGAGATCATATCTGGAAACCAGTACGTTAACAAATTAACATATCTATGAATATTATATATCTCCCCAAAAGAGGCGTGGCTTGTGAAACAGCTGTATTTACAAATTGCAACCTATACTAACATTTATTCAAATAGAAAACTCTTGAAAAACACTTTTTTTCAAAACAAAACGTATTTATCAGAATTATAGCCTTCAAAAAATCACTGCATATACTCTAACTTTTCTTTTACAGTACATTTTATACCCCCACCCCTGTTTCAATTTTTAAAGAATTTGAAAACTAGACATTGATTATTGTCAGCTAACCCTATGTGCATGTTTTCTGTCATGAAATGTCTAGAACCTGTTTGAAACTATTCTGATAATAAATTAAAAGCATTTCAGAATACTAAAAATGTAAAGTTTAGTAGTTATTCATTCCAACATTCAAGATTATAAAAAGTATCAAATCCTGCTTTTGTCTCCAGTCCACATCTTACTGTATGCCTATTTGTCAATTAAAGTTAACAATTTCTACTTCAAATGGTCAGTGTAGAAATGTTGTCACAACAATATCATCTTTAACCTTATATCTAACATAATTTAGCTAATATATGAACTAGAAGTATTTAAACAAAGCCATATTTTCAAAAGTTGTATGTATGAAGTTACCAGTCTGATATATGACTTCACTTATAGTTTTATAGAACTGACTGCTAACATTTGTGTTTTGCATAATTTCAAAGCATAGTTATTGTTTTCTATACAAAAGACCTTTAAAATAATAAAATCATAGCATTTATAGGTTATATTATCTTTTTTGTGACCCAGGGAGTAGGCATTTTTCTTTCTTTTTTGCCCCTGGGGCCTCACATTTGCTAAATTATTCTGCTCTTTCTATGAATATGGAATATTCAGCACATATTAAGTATATAACACACTATTGTTAGTTTTATTGAGGTATTTTTGTATTTGTAGCTTGTATTTTCTTATGCCGCGGTCACAAAAAAGCTCATCAGTTGTTACGGCTTAATTTTGGTTATCGACAGAACAAAAACACCCCAAAAACAATATTCAGGAAGATTCTATGAGTTTCAATGACTGCGAAGAGTAAATATAAGCACTTCTTAACAATTCAAATTACAAATATGCATACATTATAAATCTATTTTGAATTCAGGGCTTTAAGTAAACTATGCATACTGTAAACTGTGAATTTACGCTGAGTCTTCATAGTTAAGGCCCAGGATTTTCTCAATCTTCATGAAATATTTATAAAACTTTATGTTTGAGTTAATTTCATTTAAATCTCTGAAATAAATCAGATTTGGTGAAATTCAATATGTTCTCTTTTTTCACCCTATATAGGTTGCAATTCTGTAAATATAGACAATGCAATTTCCCACAGGAACTCCCTTTGCGGCTAAAACTGTGCCACTTTTACTAAGAAGTTTCGTGAAAAATTATATCGGAGAACGGAAAGTTGATTTGCACTTCTATTTTATTAAAAGGTCAAAATATAGGGCTGTGCGGTATATTTTCAACATTTATATGCCCTGAACTTCTAAGAGTTTAAACTTATACTAAAATTCTGTACTACTCCTACCTCCACTTTTGGACCTCCTAAGAATTAAATTTTCGGCGCTACTATGTTTTTCTATACTAGTAACATTCCAAGTTATGTCTCTATGAGATGAAACACAGAGATCATATCTGGGAACCAGTACGTTAACAAATTAACATATCTATGAATATTATATATCTCCCCAAAAGAGGCGTGGCTTGTGAAACAGCTGTATTTACAAAGTGCAACCTATAAACATCAGCTTTTATACATTTTTGAAATGTATTAACTGTTTATTGCAAATTTATTTCTATAATAAATATTTGAGCTTTAATATAATATATTGTAGTATTTCCGAAAAAAGTATCGTTTATATGTATACCGATCAGTATTAACCATTGGAGAATCATTTACTTGATATCAAAATTAATGCCAACTGACTTAGAAAAGCACATGATCATTTGTTATCTAAACAAATACATAACGTTGCTATATATTTGTAGAAAGAGCAAATATCACAGGATACATTGCAATTCATTATAGTACAATAGCACAATTATTACCAAGAACAACAAGGTAATATTAATGTATTTGTATTTAAAGATATTATAGTACCTTATCTTTATGTTAAAAAATACTAAAACGTTAATGTTAATTTTTCTGTATAAGTTGTTTTGAACTTTGCAAAAGACCATGTTTTACTGTACGTTTTTCAACGTTTCTGTATGAAATATTCTACGAAGTACAGCTATCAATGTTAAGTGTACAACGGCTTGATATCTCATTAGTATGTTACTGATAACAATTTAATATTTAATGTGTGTATCTGTTATACCGATATATTTTTGTTTAGTGGTTTTCCTACGCAGATTTGTACTGTATGTTATGTAATGTAGGGTTGAGATAAAACAAACGGAATTATATTCTTTAAATTGAAGTCACCATCTTATGTGAAGGTGGCTTTGTAATCTATATTTTATTGACAGATTCTTTATCAGCATTACTATATATTACATATTAGTGCTTGCGTTCATATACAAGACTTTACATGCATACACTCGCTGAGTTTGAGGTGAACATATATGAATATTTGATATAATTACTATATAAATTAATCATTTTAATCTTTAGGAGTCTAACATGAATGATATCAAAGGTGTTCAATTGAGAATATGCATCCATTTAAAAAGAAAAATTACTAAATTCAATCAGTAAAATGTTAAAGTAATAGGTCTGTGAGTTTCAATAAATTTATAGATATTTTGCAAATTTTTAATTATACAGTGTCGATAATCAGGAAATTACTGTTATGACTTCAGTTCTGTCACTTACTGTACCAGGAATCAACCAGCTTAGTTTGAATCCACCATTATATTTATACTTCAAAAATGATCAGGTAATATATAGACTGTCATATCTATCATATACCTCATATCAGATTATAGATGTTCTATAAAAGTTTTTAATATAAGTGTTAAAATATATCTTTTTTTAATATTGAAAATTATATGCAGCACGAATGTACTAAGAGTTGACACAGTGCTAGGTATAGTAACTTACGAATTTCCTGAATAAAATTTTAATCTTACATATTGACTACATCATCTTTCTCCCAAGTAAAGTATAATAACGTACTTTTTCATTAAATGTTTAAAGTATGTTTTAAATCAAATAAAAAAAAAGTTATTTTTATTTAGATAAAAAGAAACTCTTTTACTATGCTTAACCTATCATTTATAGTTTTAAAGATTTCGCGTTTGATAATTGACTAGTTCATTATTTATAAACTTTAATGACCGCATAAAACTTGTTTTTGTAGATTCGTGACAAAGGAGTAAGATGTTCGTTCTGGGATTTCACTTTAGAGTTAGTCTTAGCTTGCCAATAGTGCATTTTATATTAGGTAGATGTTTAAGAAAAAAAAAACAACAACAAAAAACACTCAGATATTTCGATCACTGTTATGAGTCAATTCTAAAAAACATTTTTCTAATAAAAGAAAATAATATAAATCATAACAAATCACATTTACAGTACAAACTTTTCTGCACAAGATGCGCATTTCGACACTTAATTTCTTTTCGGTGATGCTCGAGACAAAAATATTTGAAATAAAAAAAAAAATAACTGTTGAAGTTATGATATAGCTAAAAGGGACATACGTTAAAGCTTACTCTTGATAAAGAATCAGAGCTTAGCACGAATCCGACAGTATTCAGTGTAATTCAATAGGAATAAGATTTAACGGATACATACAGATACATTGAAGTATTGTATTATTTGTCAATGATGAAGAATATCAACCATTGTGTTGTTCCCTTGCTTAAGGTCGCCTTAAAATGGTGGTACAGATCTTGTGTTGAATATACCATGTGTCAACTTTCCAAAACTTTAAATGAAGTTTGATTACTTCCCATGGTTATTCATCACTGTATTCATTCGTCGTATGAGCCAAACATCTTAGGAATTGGAAAGCATCAACATAAGAAAATGACAAAATCTGTTATAAGGTCGTACAAGCAATGTTAGAGTGAACGACATATGTATGACATAGTAAAACGGAAGAGGTAATTACAAAGGCTGCAATCAGAAACCGTGATTTAATAGTATTGTTCAACACGAAACTACCAAAAAATGCATTAAACAAAATTAAAAGATCAGATACTGTAATAAACAAATTTGTGATGACAGCAATAGAATGTGTTCAGTGATGGCTTTCCAAGTTGTTGTTTATAACATTTGTGTAGTAGCTTTTGAGTAATAAATACATTTGTAAAAAGTAAAATAACAGAAATACCCAACTCCAAGGAAAATTGGCATTGTTATACTGACAGCAGCATTTTTAAGATCGGTTTAAGCTTACAAGTTGAATAATGTAGCGAAAAAAACTAATTCAATATCAAACACGGTGTCACAAAAGACTTACAATAAAGTACTGTTTTTACATTTACTTCAAATTACATTATGTCTTAACTTTAATCGATAATATTAAAAGTGATATATAATTGTTAATTTCAAAGGAATAATGGTTTTTGGTCTACAAACGGAATAAAGACTGTTCTTAAGAATACAACCTTTACAGAATGTACAAGTACTCATTTGACCAACTTTGCTGTTCTGTTGAGTTTATATGAAATAGTATGTATTAATTCTTATATTGATAAAAACTAACAATATTGAATATACAACACCTTAATAAAAGATATGTGATGTTTACAACAGTTTCGTCGTTGGTAGTCAAATCGTAATATTGGTAAACAGGACGGATTGGGAAGTGAAAAATCAGAACAAAAGAAGGTTTGAATGTCTTTTGATAAGAGTATCGGTACAGACGACATTATTCGGTCATACTTCAATAATGCTAGCGATACACAAAAGATTGTTCTACCTATCAGACAGGTGATTGTTAAGCTGATGGACTACTTTTCTGTAAAAGGATAAATAACATTTCAAAAGGTGATGAAAAATAACCCGAAGCGTATTAGGATAAATGAAAACCTCATGAAAATTTGGAAAATATATGATTCTAAGTTCGAATACTCTGCGTTGAGCATCATATTTGAGATACTCAGGCTGTGAAATACAAAATCTTGTGAACGACAATCTGAACTAGGTTAATTTAGTGGCTACATTGACAGCTTTTACAAGAGTCGAGATACCAATCAAGCTTAAACCAAATATGCTGAAATACTATAAGCAGCGCTAGCACATTGCGACACAAATCAATTACAACATTTTTTTTCAAGTACACCTGCACTGCGTTATGTTATATATTGTTATAGAATCACAGAAAAACGTCGCTTTTGGACTAATTTTGTTTCCATTATATTAAGATAAGCTCATTGACGTTTTGATTTGATACTTGCAATTTGTAGAGTTACAGAAAATTAACATATCAATGAAATTAATGTCAACACTGAAAAAATTTCATCTTGTCATTTATTATTTATTATATCTGTACCTTCAAACCAAAGGAAACTCAACTGGAAGACCGTATCATTGGATAACAACAATCATAGTGTGTACAAGAACATCTATTATCTTCGAACATAGGTAAACTATTCTTGTCTCTTATCAGAGATATCTACGAAATATTTAGTTGAAACAACATGAAGCTGGCTCTAAACCATTTTTTGTGAGGGTTAATTATCACATATGTTTTTGTTGCAGCCAGAAAATCATGATGAGGTTCTTGCCGTTATTACCCAAGTTGGTTGTTCGATATCCATTGCTGCTCTTGTCTTATTGTTAATAATATATTTTATTGAGTGGAGGTAATGTTTTTTACAATAAAATTTATCAATAAATTTCCTGTTTTCATGAACACTTATATTGCGCTCTGAAAATCTATATCAAACGTAGATATTCCCACTCTACAGAAGCAATACATGTAAAGAAAATTCTGATAGTATAGGGAATATTTAGAGCATTTTGTTACATTCATGCGACAATTGTCCCCAAACTATCCAAGTAATACAATTTAAAGGTCATTTGACATAAATGTTATTAACTGTTTTGGTGATCATATACATTTTGTATAATTTTAAATTTAAAAACGCCAATGAGAGCAAGTATTATCCATCGAAATGATTTAATTCACTCATTTCATTGATTGTATTGGTTGAGATTCAAATAATCATGAAATTAAGTATTTTTGTTATCATGAGATAATCATAAAGAGTTTTTTTAAATGTGTTTATATTTAAATATTGACTACTTAACAATAAACATTTTAACCTGCATGACTCTGTCTTGAATCGAACTTATTACATACATTGATAATTTGAACCCCAACTTATCAAGTCCTCTCCCAGTGTGCTGGTAAAACAATGAAAACTGATGTTTATATCAAGAATAAAACACAAATGTATGATCCGATCAATCGATTATCCCTTTTGAAACATATTGATATCCTAAAATGGTGAAGCCTTTATGAATTCGTTGAATGTGCCCTTTCGACCCAAAAGCGTCATATTGAAACTCGACGCTTGTATTTTATAGTTTCACTTTACATTTGTTTTTTTTATAAAATCAATTGAAAACGCATGTTCTCCAAACGGAGAGAGACCGATTGTTTAGATCCATCAAAGCAACCTAGACACTTTATTTCTTCTAGTTTAAATGACTTATCTAGTTTTATATAACTGTTGTTGTTATTATTTTGCAGACATCTTCCATCTGACAAGTCCAAAATTCTGGTCACAATGGCTGCTGTTTTCCTCCTAGCGTATGTCGTATTTTTAGCTGGAATAGAGGGAACAGAGAATAAGGTGATTGTCAATGATTATCGCTTACTTTCTTGCAACTGCCAGAAAAAAATATGAAATATGCAAATGGCGTGTTTACTTCATTTTTGTGTTTATAACAATATGGTTGATATTCTACATACAAAGTAAAATAACAAAAATACCCAACTCCAAGGAAAATTCAAAATTAAAAGTACCTTATCAAATGGCAAAATCAAAAGCTCAAACACATCAAACGAATGGAAAACTACTGTCATATTCCTGACTTGGGACAGGCATTTCCTTGTGTAGAAAATGGTGGATTAAACCTGGTTTTATAGCTAACTAAACCTCTCACTTGTTTGACAATCGCATACGATTCCATTATATTGACAACAATTTGTGAACAAAACAAACAGACATAATAGGTGAAAATGTCAAAGATAGGGGTACAGCAGTCAACATTGTGTTCTAATCTTAATCACTATAAAACAAACAAATATGTCAACAAAGAAAAAGAAAATGGCACATAGACAAAGCACATAAGCAAAACTTAAAGACAAGAATACAAAGAACGACCATAGCACAATAACACAATGACAGGGTGTATAAATACCAAGCCACGCCAAAGGGATATTACCAAAACTTGACTAAACAGTAAAAGTTATAATTTACAAAGACAAATGAGAGAACACTATAGCACGTAATTAAGATGATAAACAACGTCAATACCCAGAATCTATACTTCAAGACCATCATGTATTATTTGTTAAGTTGATATATTTATCAACCAGGTCTTGGTATCTTCCGATGAACTTTCTTAGAAAAAGGACGAGACGTTCTTTGACATAACCCTGGTTCATCAATTTTCTGCTCAGGAATTGGCGACATTTTATAAAGTCTGAGTTGCAGCTGTAAGCTTTTAAATACCGATTGAGTTGGGAAATGTATATCCCATATGCAGGTGAAGTTGGTATACTTTGTTACTAAGGTGGCGGAAATTGATACTTTCAAAATTAAAATCGTCTCGTTGGTCATAGATTCTGGTACTGAGATGACCCATAAGCCGTGTCAGTTGTTTCTTTAATTTCTAGTTCTGGAGGATATACTAATGGAACACAATCAGCAAAGTTTGGAAAGAACATCATCATTATATCTGAATGTGAAATTAAATGATCTGGCTTCTTTGATTTTGTTTTTGACAAGTGTCTGAAGGAACTCCGACTCATATAAAAATAAGAAGAGAGCGGCAAGAAGAAGCGCACAGTTCGTTCCCATAGGAATGCCGTCAATTTGATAAAGATAAATTTTTATAAAATTGTATATGCTTTGAAAAAAAAGATACACAAAACAAATAAAAAAGAGAGAATAGTCTAGAAAATTCTCATTTTATAAGACAATGTTGTCGTTTTATGTCGTTAAAATCATTGTTTTATAAAAATTATATATACTCTTGTATAATGTTAACAGATCGTCTGCAAAATAGTGGCCATTGTCCTTCATTTCCTATTCTTAGTGGGTATACATATGATGGTTGCAGAAGGCATTGTGCACGGAAAAATGTTGGCTACCGTATCAACCGAACAACGTTCAATATCACCTATTCTACTTCCAATTGGATGGGGTGAGTAATTGTTCTTATTTAATATTATATTATATTATATTATGTTATATTATATGATACTAAAACACACCCACAAAATCGCGTTTCCTTTACTAAATTAAAGAACCTACGCCTTATTTTTCGACTGGATTTTTAGTATTCGTATTGTCATTTGATAAAGTCATGCTGAATATAAGGTGCACAGCTTTCTCTGCTTTCAAAACCTATCTGTTTGAAACCGTCCTGGTTTTCTTACTACAACCGGAAATCTTTTTTATTGTCAATGATTGCATTTAGTAGTACCAATCCCTTTATAATGACGAAGTTCAGGTGTGATTATGACCCGTGTATATAGCAAATCTTAAATACACCGTTTGGTGGTGCGCCTGACAGAGGCGGAAAGTACAGATTAGGTAACAGATAACAGGTTACAGGTACCATTGGTATCGGTATCTGATTCGACCAGGAACTTGTTAATTTTTGGTTATTATAATTATGTGGAAAACAAAAGGGCCTGGAATGGTGTAATTTTTAATCAACACCATTGTCCTATATGAGTTATATATATAGTTAAAATTGAGAATGGAAATGGGGAATTCTTTGATTCGTCGTTTTAACGTCATCCGGCCGGCTAACAACTTGGACCTCGTTATTTTAGTAGTATAGATGCATGTATGTCCTAACACTGGAAACTGTTGTTGCACTCTATCATGCTTTTAGTAAATCGATGATTGTAATATTTCATTGCCTGACTTCAAATTTATATATTTAAGAAGAATTTAATGTGAAAAAAGCATTAAGAGGTCAGTTGATACATTACAAATTAAAATGCAAACAGTGAAAAAACAGCTTGCAAGATGATGGCCCATTTGTATTGAAAACAATCAGTTTATGATGATGAAAAAGACCCCGTCCCAGACATCCCCCTAAAACATTGTGGTACGCTTAAAATTTGGGACCGATAATCCACCAGCAGCTGTGTCCCTTCAAGATATTATATAAATATAGTATCGTTGTCATAGCGTACCATTATAGCTGTTGTATTTATATATTTGTATAATTTACAAGAAAGGCGACAGATACCAAAGGTATATTCAAACTCATAAGCATAAGTTGAAAACAAACTGAAATTGCCATTGCCAAAAATTAATCTTTTTGAAAAAATTATATTTTCTTTTTCTCCGACTTATGGCTTTTGATTGTCCCCTTGGTGTTTTCTGACTTTTTTTGTTTTAACTTCTAACATCTCTGAAGTTATCTTTTATTTTAAAATTTTAATGTTATATTTCCAAGCACGATCGAAACATTTGTGAAATGAAATCCTGAATATCGAACAATTTGAAAGTCTAATACACAGTATCATCAGCTTGATAACTAACTTTTTTTTTAAAAAGTGTCATGGGTAAAGAAGTGAAACTTGGCCAATTTTCTGCGTTTGTATTAGAAGTTGTTAGTCTATGCACATGTATTATGATAAGAAATCTAATGTAGTATCTTTTCCTAAAGGAATACCTGTGCTTATTGTTGCAATATCGATGGCAGTTACAAAACTAGAAGGATACGGCGATGGAAAGTAGTAAGTACCTATAAAATATAAGTCATCGAATTTATATTAATTAAAAACTGAATGGAATTGTATTTGTTTGTAAAAGAATTATCTTCTGCCGTTAGCATTCTTTCATGGTGACAAACATAATGTTATATTTGACATATTTATGAATCATTAAAAAATGTTATAAGTCTTATTTCAGTATATTGTATATTCCCATCACAACTAGTTTGATTTAGAAACAGGCGAGAAACTAAATGACAGTTGCAACAATATAACATGACTAGATACAAATGAGCACTGGTGTTCAGCTTAAAAAAGACGATTAGTAGGAAATGTATCAAGAGCATGTTTATGCATTTGACAATACAACCAAAACATGAATACAAGGAGGTCAAGTTTATGTTTTGCCCCAGTTTTCCCAATTAGAGGATTTTTAGGAAAGTTGGTATACGACGAATATATGTATAATCTTCTTACGGTTTGATATGTGGTTAATGTCAGAATTTTATAAGAATATCTGTTTTGCTCTCTTTAGTTTTGAACCAATTTGTCCTACTTAGATTGATTGAAAAATAATTTTGAAACCTTTGGATGTTAATTTGTAGTTGTTTAATGTAATTGGGTTTGCTGTTTGATTGACGTTCGTCTGACAAGAGTTTTAAAGTACATATTAGATATTACGAACAAATACGGCGTTGTCATCTTGATTGATTTTTTCGTGTGCGTGTAGTGGAATATCTTCATAATGTCTTGTAATCTAGCTAGTGTTCAATACTTTATATAAATTCTTTCCTTAAAACCGATTGATGATATGATTGATGAACATTCTAAACTTAACAAAACTTATCTCTGACCTTAAAAATCTTTAAAAAACGACAGAAAATGTTCACATTTAGCAATTTCACCACCAATATTTACAAGATTTAAAATATATATAAAGATTTCCGAAAGTGTAGATATTTTAATGGAAGGCGCGTTTTGGTAAAATGTAGAGATATATAAGCTGTGATTGTGGCGTTGACTGTTAAAAGCCCAGCAGTTTTGCCTCAATTTGTCAATTTTGCTTAATCATAATTACTAGAAAGGAGCACTAACCTTGACTATTAGCAGAATTTCTAGTCACTAACTTTATCATATAGTATAGATATCTCTTGTTCATTTTCATAAAAATTGTGGAGCACAATTTGGTCAATATCACTCTCCTTAATTTTAATCATATACTTGAAAGTTCAAATGAATAAATGTGTGTTCCCTTCCGTTTTACAGTATATTGGGTGTACAAATTACAGAAACGGGGGATTTCAATACATTTAAACTAATCAAACATATTCTCTTATACAATTTAGCTATACAAAACAAACATAAATCTTATGTTCAGATCTAGAGTTTCTGTCAAAGCACTAGAATACCATGAGTGTTGTATTAGTAGTTTCTGAATTTGTTGTTTTTATTTCGAACGAACAAACGATGAAATTTAGAAAAGTATTAAATTTTTGGCATTCTTTCAGTTGTTGGTTATCAACAAGCAATGGACTAATTTGGGCGTTTTTTGTTCCTTGTGCTGTAGCAGTTGCTGTAAGTAGCCTTATTATTCTATTGTGCAATATAATACCAAACAATTATATAAAATATAAATGACCAAATTATAAATACTTGTGTTGAATATTATTTTACATTATAAAAATGAAATACTTTATTTGGATAATTTTATAATCTAAATACTTCACATCATGAAAACGAAAGAGATTAGGAAAGTAAAAGGTAGTTAAAGGCCATGTTTTTGTTATTTTTAAAAATAGAACATGACTTAGCCACCTCCATCTCTGTTGTATTAACTAAGTCTCCATGTCTTCTGTGTTCATGATCTCATGTAGCATTGTGTAGGTCTTTGTTGGAGATTTGGTGGTCCAAAATACTTTCATTATCTTCCTAAGACATGTGTCATTGAAGCTGGAGTGTCTTTCTCAATCATTCTCAAGCACTCTGAGCCATATAGAAGCACAGATCGTACACAGCTTTTATAAAGTCTAAGCTTTGTCTTCTTTGAAAAGGCTGTCGTTTTTCAGATGTTGCCTATTGTTATAAATTCTGATCTAGCTTCTCCTATTCTGACCTATATATCTCTTTCAGCACCACCTTCTGTTGTTATATAACTTTCCAGGTAATTAAATGAGTCTAATGAATCCAGTTGTTCCCCTTCTTTAACTCTGACAGGTACTCTCTGTGTTGAGGTAAATTGACTTTGTCTTCTTAGCATTGATCTTAAGTCCAATCCTTCTGGCATTTCCTTCTAGCTTCTGGTCTTCAGTATGCGATACAAGTGTTAAATCATCAGTATAGTTTCATAGGGCCCATTTCAGTCCGGTGTTACTTTCTTCTAGGGTCGTTCTCATAACCCAATCAATGGCAACTACAAAACTCATAGATGACTTAACACAGCCTTGTCTTACTTCTGATTTAGAAGGAAACTAGTGTCAGCTTCAGAGTTGATGGTACATAAGAAGTTGCACTATTTTACTTGGTATTCTATAGTTTTCTCAAATTTCCCATTGACATTGCCATGGCAAAAAAAGCAAAAAAGAAGACTGTGCAACACGAGCTCACAAAATACCGTTGTTGATCCCCGGTGCTCTGAAAGGGTTAGCCAATCCTGCTCCACATGTTGCCCCCGTCCTAATGCTCATGTAATTAAAACCCCGATGATAAGTCTAATTTGGTAGGTCACATTCGAGGAAAAGTGGAACGGATTGTGACAACGACAACTGAAATATATTCATCATTATCTGTGAAACAGATATTCTAAAACGGTTAAATTGTGATGGCTGCTTATGAAAAAGCAATTACACCAAGAGATACAATGGTGAAGTCGAAGTCATCCCTTCAAAAATTGTAACCTAAAGTTCTTTTTCCAGTTGATGGGCTGGGAAATTCAATATTTTGGTCCCTTGGCCATCAACTCCCTTAGTTGTCATCATTGGTTACGATGCCAAGGTCGCCCGTAAAATTTTCGAAGGGATGACTTCGACTTCACCATTGTATCTCTTGGTGTAATTGCTTTTTCATAAGCAGCCATCCTTTAACAAGGATATCATGATAAAAAGTGTAAGCTCAGGAATATCCTCTCAATCGGGAGATATATACTCCATTTGCAAGCGCTGTTGGAATGTTGCTACACAGAAAAGAAAGTTTCAAATTAGGCAGCTGAAACCATCTCTAATGTTATAAAGTTTTGTTCTCACCCGACCTTCATTGTCAATTTCTAGATGTAAGTCAAGAAATGAGGCAAACAGAACGGTATCTGTTGTATTTTGTATTTCAAGTTCAATGGGATATATGTACTCAACATTAATCGGTTAGGCCAAAATAAATAAATGGTGTGTTTCCGGTTTCCCGACCCTACCTCCGTTTCCGACGCCGACCCTAAACATTTTATTGACAAAAATGAAAACAAAAATTCAAAATCCGGATTTTTCAGTCTGTCCGGTTCCGATTATTCGTTTAGAATAGTATAGATCTTCAAAGCGTTTGATAAAAACGACCTATTATTGATAAGTAAAGCGTTTCAAGGACCAAGATTTTATGTAAACAAGCATGGCTTTTCGGCAACCGTGTAGCGTATTGATCCGTATTAGCTGTCAAATATGCGAAATGTGATCACATGGACGCAAAATATAATGACATCGATTCCGGATTATTACGATATGATGAATCTTTTTGAAGAACATCAAGCGGACCTATAGACGAAAAAAATACGAAGTTGACGCATTTTGCTCAACTTCTTTGAACAGGTACAAGCGAGAATTTTTTAAATATTTGTATATATATAATGAAGTGTATTCAGTATATATACATATATTAACTAAATCTCGTCTTGTACCTGTGCTTCTTTGGACCAAAAGTCAGAATCGTTCCAGGTTGGACAGACTGTATCTGTCGGTAAATTGACTAACAATTTTATAGTAAAATGAGTTCAAATTTACTGCTAAAATCAATACAGCTATTGTTGTAAAAACATGCTCTTACGAATGTTGTACAGAATTGTGCCCAGGACGCAACATAAACGGCTGTTTATGCTTTTTAGTTTATGATGGCAAGGGGACAGACAATGTGGAACGAGAAAGATGAAAGCTTTTTTTTTTAGGCAGACATGGTGTATGATTCATATTCATTTATAAATGAATCTGCCCCAGCACCATGTCTACTTTTATTCTTTTTTATTTCTCTGGCTGGTCCCATAACAATTTATACAAGAAAAGGGAAAAAATCCTGTCATATTTACATCTGCAATTTATTTGACCAGTAGATGAATGAGGTACCTTCATGACGAATTGTCACGAAATAGAAGTTCCTTCATAATAAAAGTTCCAAATGGAAAAAGTGTTCTGGAATAAATATTACAGTATATGTTCCTAACGGAATGAATGGTATAGAATATTTGTTCCAACAGGAACAGATATTATGACATTGGTTATAACAAAGTTTCCAGTGGAACTTCTGTTAGGCAGAACAATTATATGTAGACAGAATAACGCTAAAAAATCTTGCCAAACGACGTTAACGGTAATTTTTGGTGCATGACATAAAATGTACACCTTGTTTTAGACGATACAAAAAATCGACTGATTTTGACGAATCACGTAAAAATTTTTCCAAAAATAACGGTAACGATAATTATTTGAGACCTCTGACCAAGGATTTGTATAATATACAAATCCTTGCTCTGAAGAATCACGATATGGATATTTTGATGAATTAAGGTAAAATTTTAACCAATTTGATGCTAACGGTAGCCGAGAATGACCGTTTGACGCCTGACGGTAAATGGCATTACTACCCTCATTAATAAGACAAAGATTTCACATTCTCACTCTTCTCAGAACCTGGAATTTTAATATTGTCAGAACCACCCAATCTTCAATCAACATCATATTCTGTCAAACATCAAAACACATCTGTATATTAAATAAAGAGGGTGCAAGGGCAGAGTATTAACCCTCAAAAAATCATAATTATCTGCTGCTTAGCATCGGTTCACAGTGTTTTCAAGGGGTACTAATCTGCTTCCACATGTATACCCTGTGTGACATTTACATTTTTAGGTTCAACGAGGCCCAACATAATAACATACCATGCCAGATTTTTCACTGCCATTTTTGGTTTAAGATAATTAATCATGAAGAACATACACTTTTTCTTTTTACGACCAATGAAATGCATAAAATTTTCATTAAGGTTTATTTTCATATTTCTGATGCAGAACTATATATATAAAACAGAAAATTAAAAAAGCTGTAGATTTAATTACTATTATAAATATCAGAGAAGCCCGCACATCAAACTATTTGATTTGGAACTTTTTTTCGGCTGTCGACCAATCAATAAAAAAAAATAAAATGTTTTCATAAAATAAAATGTTTTACCTACCTACCCTACCTAATTTTTTGGGAGGGGAAATAGGAAACATACTATTAATTTATTTTGGCCTTACTAAGAGAAGACTTTTGGATAAGAGAGTTGGAAATAGCCATTCCCTATGGATGCAATGACAAAATTGAGGGTATAGGTATTTTGTCTAGTCCCAGGTGTAGTACTGTCAATAAATTACAATTATTTAACGCTTCTGCTCGACGACATAGAAGTCACGGTCTCAGAAATTATACACCACCTGCTGTTCACACCGTGACAATTGATAGTCTGTTATCGTCTTTTCAAAAACCTTTAGGAATTCATCATATCAGAACTAAATTATACTCCATTCCATTATCTAAACTTTATTTACTATTTCAAGTGGCCCAAAATATTTCCGTTATTGTTTCTAATTCTGTTTTGTATAGATTAGTTGCAATAATCATGGACATTGCGAACCATAGACTATTTAAACCCGTATCTACTACTTCCAAAGATGAGGAAAAACGTATTTTTTTTAAAGTAGAATTCGCCAAGGTTTAGATGCTATCAATATTAGCAATATTTTCCACCAGAAATTTATGCAAAAAACTATACCTGATTACTTCAAAAATAAAGCTACACTTGTAATTTCATATACTTACACCAAGCCTATTGCATCCAAGATTTTCAACCACACTAGGTTTTTAGAGGCCTTTAACCTGAAAGATGTGAAATCCAAACCTCCGGATTGCTCATATGCAACTATGCAATATAGTCCAACTGGTCTTGTTATTACGGGCGACCTTGGCATCGTAACCAATGATGACAACTAAGGGAGTTGATGGCCAAGGGACCAAAATATTGAATTTCCCAGCCCATCAACTGGAAAAAGAACTTCAGGTTACTGATGGATGCCGTTGAAGACTATGCCAGAAAATGGGTAAAGCGTGAGCCAGATGAACCAGAACTGGACACTTTGTCTGAATGGGTCAAAGCTATTCGATCATGCATTCAGAAACGCATCCAGAAACTACGATGTACTATGAGCACAAGGGTTTCTAACCCATTCAAGAACCTGGAGGTTGTGGATGCTTTATCCTCTTTGCATGACAAATATGTCGTTGTTCCAGCAGATAAAGCCTTCAATAATATTGTCTTTATAAGTTTGCACCTGTCCTAAGTCAGAAACATGATGTTCAGTGGTTGTCGTTTGTTGATGTGGTTCATAAATGTTTCTCGTTTCTCGTTTTTTATATAGATTAGTTGGTTTTCCTGTTTGAATGGTTTTATACTAGTCATTTTTGGGAACCTTTATAGCTTGCTAATCGGTGTGAGCCAAGGCTCCGTGTTGAAGGCAGTACTTTGACCTATAATGGTTTACTTTTACAAATTGAGACTTGGATGGAGAGTTGTCTCATTGGCACTCATACCACATCTTCTTATATCTATTCATATGTAAAAACCATTGCTTGGAATGTCTCACAAAAGAGCTTGGAATAAACAGCAAAACTGGTAATCCTACATATTCTTTTACATCATTTACAAAGGAGGAAAGTTTACAAAATCACAAATCTGTCATTCTTTCTTTTGGTATTAACATCAAATAAAACGAAGAAAATCTACCGTCATTATACTGGATACCAAAACTTCACAAAACTCCTTATAAAGAACAATACGTAGCTGGATCATCAAGATGTTCGACTAAACATCTTTCTAAAGTGCTGACTTCTATTCTTTCTACAGTAGAAGATGGCCTTCAAAAATATTGTGATGAGATATATTCAACCAGTGGTGTCAATCAATGTGGATTCTTAAAATTCTAAAGATCTACTGCTAAATCATAGATCACAATCTCTGCAATTTTGCAGCAACATTAAGACTTTTGATTTTTCTACGCTTTACACTACTATTCCCCATGCTCAATTGAAAGATCGACTTCACCATCTCATTAAACATAGCTTTTTCTAAAAAAAAATGGGAATCGTAGATATAAATTTCTCGTTTTGGGTTATAATAATTCTTATTTTGTGAAGAACCACACTGATTCTTTCAGAAAATACACTGAAGATGATATTATCAAAATGCTGGACTTTTAGATCGACACTATATTTGCTTAGTTTGGAGGATTGATATTTCAACAGACAGTCAGTATTCCAATGGGTACTAATTGTGCACCCCTACTGGCCGATTTGTTTTTGTACTCGTTTGAAGCAGAATTCATTCAGAACCTTCTAAAAGACAAAAAAAAAAAGCACCTTGCGAAATTCTTTAATTTTACTTTCAGATATATTGATGATATCCTATCACTGAATAACCCATATTTCAGTCAGTACTTACATCTCATATATCCCAGTGAACTTGAAATTAAGGATACTACTGATACTAGAAGGACTGCTTCATACCTTGATCTTTTCCTCAATATTGACAAAGATGGACGACTTCACACTAAAATCTATGACAAAAGGGACGATTTCAACTTCCCAATTATCAATTTCCTATTTCTCAGCAGTAACATACCCTCTGCCCCATCGTATGGTGTTTACATATCTCAGTTGATACGTTATGCTCGTGCATGTTCACACTGTACATACTTCATATACAGGAGTGTGCTCCTTACGCAGAAACTGCTCCAACAGAGTTATGAGGAGGAAAGATTAAAAATGACACTCCGTAAATTTTAAGGTCACCATCATGAATTGGTTGATCTATACGATGTGTCTGTGTCTAAACTAATTAACGACACTTTTACCACGTCTTAGATTGTGGTTTATCGTCTACGTCGTCTGGTCTGCTAAGTACCGAACGTGACCTAATCCCGAATATGACTGTTTTGCCGAGTGTGAAATCGCATTGCTATACGATGTGTCTCGGTATATACTCATTCATCCAACATTCATGTATTTCGAAGTTTCTTTTGTAAGTCTGGTTGATATTGTGTTATGTTTTATTGTTTGTGGTTTGAATTCCATTTTTATTTTTTCTATATGTATGTAACGTTGAGATAATCAATCAGCTATTTCATTTATATGATTTTTAGTTTAAAGCAACTATCTGCACAGGATGGTTTTTTTTATACACAGTTTTGACTTAGAAGAAAAACCAACATGGTTAGAAAATACATAAAATAACACCATAACAAACTCAATCCCAATTTTATATTCTATTTTTAGAAATTTACCTGTGATCAAATAAACGTCACAAAAAAAACATCACTTTTTGTGGCGTTGATACATTCGTGTAACGCACAGTTTATAATTCTATTGTGGTGTCCTGGTGTACTATCGGAGATTCTGTGGTTTACATGTTGTGATGTACTATTATATTATTTATCTATGTATTTTTCCGTCCTGAGTGTTCTTGCGTTAATTTGTATTTTATTCCTGTCACGTAATGTTGTATTTTTAGCAGTATTTTTAACATTGTCATATACGCGGGAGGTTTGGCTAGCCATAAAACCAGGTTCCACCCACCATTTTTTCTTTAAATGTCCTGTACCAAGTCAGGAATATGGCAGTTGTTATCAAATAGTCCGTTTCTATGTATGTTGGCGTTTGTTTTTGTTGCAGTTCAGTGTTTTTGTTGTTCCGTTGTTTTCCTCTTATTGTTGATGTGTTTCCCTCGGTTTTTGGTTTGTGACTCGGATTTGTTTTCGCTTAACTGATTTATGACTATTGAACAGCGGTATACTACTGTTGCCTTTATTATTCAACATAGTCAGCAAACTTTAGTGAGAGGAAATCATCTAAATGGCTGAACGTGAAGTAATGTTAGCGTCTTTTCATTCTTCACAAGAAACTCCCACAAGAAGTCATAAACTGCAAATAATAACCTTACGTTTGAGAGATCTTGTTATCAATATTAATGTATAAAGCAAAGCTTTACCCAGACATACAAATTCTGTACCATTTCTCATAGAAAGATTTTAATATAGGGAAAATATCTTTTCCTGTAAGATATTGCATCAGGTATAGATTGAGAAAAAAAAACGAAAATATCAACTTCAAGTAAAATATGTTAAAAGTTGTAGTCAAATATGTCAATTTCTACATTTCATTACATCATAGTTACATCGTAAGTGACATTTCTGCACTATTTCGTTCATAAAAAAAACTTGTAATATAGGTATTTATTCTTATCTTTTTTGAACGTATTAAACCATACGTAATGTACAGTTGACATTGTATATTCTGTTTGAAATCAGCAGTTCTCCCTTTCAGTGCTACATTTGTGCCATGTACTTTGAGCTTTTATTATTAGTTTACCTATCATTCAACAAATGATTTTGATTGCCCTGTTGATACCACCAAACTCTTTTTTCTAACTAAAATAATTGAAAGGATATACATTTAAAATCAACTTTAATAGAAAAGGCACTTGACTATAATACTGTTATGATGAACAACAATAAAACAGTTACAAGCAAACCATTCTAAGTATAAAGAAAATACTGACTGCACATGAATTTTCTTCCGCATTGCAATCTGTTTAGCAATTTTAAACTTTGGATCTTGTTGAAAAATAATCAAATTATGTTCTTTCCTCCAGACCAACTTTGTGATCTTTATATTTGTTGTGAGGAAGCTGTTTTCTATACAAGTGGTAAAACAGAAAACAAAACTACAGCAATTAATGTAAGTATTATCTAATACGTTCATATTATATAAAGTTTTAAACAGTTTTCTTGTTATCGATTTTGGGTTGTACTGCGGGTTGGGGGGTTAGGGGGATTGGATAGATGCTGTTTACCTGTTATAACGTTTAAACCATTTGAACTTATCCTTTTCGAGTGTTGGTTTAGTGTTACTGGTTATTCGGTGACAAAATGGATGTGAATTTCGATAATCACGATATTTATTTTTGCTCAGGGGTTATGGTTCATTACTATTGGAATACGCTACCAAGTTTAATGCACCAGATGCGCATTTCGACAATTAATGGCTCTTTAGTGATGATCGGGGTCAATACATTTGAAAATCTAAAACCTCATACAAAAGTTGAAGGACTGATCAAGCCAAAAACCCCTTTATATCGTTTTCATATATAACTTAAAAATTGTTCAACCCATCCTTTTGAAATATAAATTGAGGTAAGTTTCGATATTAACGATTTTTCACTTTTGTCGTTTAGTAGGAATGGTTCATAATTGAATGCAAAGAGTCATTTAAACCGTTTCCGTGCAATAAGGTGAGGACATATCAATCAAGGCTTTTTCAAATTTAAATATGTTATTAGTGATGACAAACTTGAGTTAGATTTTTTTCATTTTAACAGCCTCTTGTTTACATATTATCTTTTGTTTTAAAATCAATTCAATATATTCATGACCTACCCCAAGTGATCTTTGCGTTTAAATATTATTGTGAACGTTAAATTATCAGTTAATATATTTGTGTGAATGTTACGGCATACCCGGCAAATTTGACAGTTGACGATTTAGCGTTACGAATTTCCGCCATCTTGTGGCAAACGAATAACATCTTTTGTTATCACACATGTTGTTTTTCCATGTTTTTAGTAACTGCTATTTACCTTTTTTATATTGCTAAATCGGTGTCAAGAAGGATGAAAGCGTGCTTACTTCCAAAATATGCAATATGCAATATTTATGTACGTATTGACAGTAATGCACATGACTAACCTTGCATGTTAGCGACCTGTTTCTTACACGCAATCTTAGGGGTGCTAAGGCGTCTTAGCCCGTAAAAGGAGATTTTTTACTGTCAAAACGATTTTGAACTGATCATCGGAGATTATAGGTAAAAACGTTTGACGTACTAACACCTATACAAAAAAAAAAATGAAAAAATCTATTTTCATATTTATTTGTGCCTGTATTCATGGTATTGCTTTCTGAATAATATAATTATAATTATTTAAGCTATTTACTTTGTTATATATTGAGAGATAAACTTCTGCAAAGGCATTTTGCACAACGGAAAATAAGGATTCAATATCCAGAAATTATTATTGTCATAAGTATTGGCAACAGTTACGACAGATTGAGAATGCAGCAAAAGATACCAGAGACATAGTGAACTCATATAGCTCATTCAGCCAAATTTTTGACAGAAAAACCTGACAAAATGATTGAAAGCTTTCCAAAAAAGGCTTATAAAACTAAAAATATCATGAGGCGCTGTTGTACCGTTTGTATTTCTTAATTTCTTCTCGCGTCAAGATATATACTAGTAAAAAAAAACTCAGAATATATCATTTTCGTAGTTCGTTCTGTTACAGAATTGTTTGCGGATAATCTGATGTGTGGTTTTAAATATTATATGAACGAAGTTCAAAAAAGGATATTATTTCGCGTTTTTTTATCGTTAATAACAGCCAAAATAAATCAAATCAAGACAATACCTATTTTTAACAAAACTGTTATTTATTTGGTTCGGCCCTTTAGGGTTTCATTTCAAAAGTTTAACAATTCTGGCTTTCTAAAGGAAAAAAATAAGATAAAGCCATTTCTTTGGCCATTTGAATTCGAGAATCAAAAGATATAATATACTTATCAAATATCATCTATCATATTAGTATTTATATTTTTGAATATTTGTTTACATATTTGGTTTAGGGTTTCAAACGTCTTGCATTTAATCAAAACTGCAAAACTGCCACAATTAGCTTCATTTGGAGAGCTTATCATCAATATTGAGATATTAGCTAACCCTTACCCAATATTTTGCTGCAAGATGTCTTATTCAAATATGTTGACGCGGGTATCTTTTTGGAAAAAGCAGTTTCGCATATTGAATTTAGTAAAAAAGTGTGCAAAATGTCCAAGTAAAGACAATAATGTCAGTTTAAATATGTTTATGAAGTCCTATTGACTTCTTAACTGAAACGTCTGAAATGAAGTATCCAAATTATAAGATCCTATTCATTCATCAATGAAAGTAACATGATTTTTAAAGGAATAGATTATTTCCCTACCTTTCTAAAATTGTCCGTTTATGCATGTTTTACGTCCTCTTTGGTCATATAGCTCTTTTACTGTTTCAGTTCTTATACATCCTTGGCTTTCAAATATTCGGCTTTGAGCGTTCCTGATGATAGTTAATCAAGAAAAGCGCATAGGACGCATGAACGTTATGACGTGTTGCTGTAATTTTTACAGCACTAGGTCGATACCTTTGCTGGTGGACTATAGGTCCCTAAGGGTATTATCAGCTCTGTAGTCAGTACTTTGGTACTGACGTGATTTATTACAAACATTTCCAATATTGTCCGTTTTTAAATTTTTAAATTATTAAGAAACTAAGGTTTCAACTCCCTCAGGCAAAGTTGAGCATAGACTGATTTGGCTATTTTTTTTAAGTTCTGTTTGTTAATATAGCTCTTCAACTGTACTGTTTTTATACTTCCTTGGCTTTCAAATATTCGGCTTTGAGCGTTCCTAATGAAGTTTAATCTGAAAAAGCGCTTCGGACGCGTCAAATTTATAACGTGTTGTTTTCATTTTTTGGAGAAATCCTCAAATTTACTAAATAAATTGCCTTCTGACATTATTTTACCTTGGAGAGATGTTTGTTTTACCCTTTTAAATTAGTAATAGTTTTTCTTGAAATATAAGCATGTTTTTTGTTACTTATCATTACTCAGAAATCTGCAGATGCAAAACAAGAGAAATATCTATAATTATTTTGTAGAACCGGATTGAGATGTTTTTCAGTTTTGGCACCCCTTTTTGGAATAACATGGACTTTAGGATTCTTCTCTATAAACGAAGATACTATATTTATGAGTTATTTATTTGTTATCATCAATTCACTTCAGGTAAGTAGTACATCATGTACATGTATAAATATTTACTGTGGTACCTGAAAAATATGTTAAAAAACAAAAACAAAATATACAAGCAATGACAAAATGTACATATCAAACATTAGACGATATAACAATGTCTAAGTGTAAAATAGGGGAGGATTCATTTATGGCAATCGAAACAACAAGTCGGAAAAAACTATTAACCGAAAACCAATATCGGTAGTTCGTTCTCCACTGATGATACCCGCTGTCATACTCATGTTACATTAAGAAAAGTAAAGATAATATTGACAACCTTACTCTGTTTAATTATTCTAAGTGACTAGTTTAAACATGTTTCATTTAAAACCTATCTGTTTGTAGCTGTTTGCAAAAACTATTTTAACTAAATAATTCAAATAGATGTATGAATTACAATGCAAAGGTTCAGCTTGGTTCTAAGCTATGAATATTTACCAGTGGTGTAATTATATAAACAATCGTTTTTTTTATATAGATTAGACCGTTGGTTTTCCCGTTTGAATGGTTTTACACTAGTAATTTTTGGGGCCCTTTATAGCTTGCTGTTTGGTGTAAGCCAAGGCTCCGTGTTGAAGACCGTACTTTGACCTATAATGGTTTACTTTTATAAATTTTGACTTGGATGGAGAGTTGTCTCATTGGCATTTATACCACCTCTTCTTATATCTAATTAAACAAGAGATCAGAATTAAAGCCAAACTCGGATAAGGAATAGGAGCTGTGCAAGACGGATATACATTTCTTAATTTAGAAAATTCTACAAATTTCAATAAAACAATATTAGTATTTTCCTGCCAGCATCAAAGCACTGGCTACTGTGATAGTGATACCCCTGGGTACTAACATTCCACCAGCAGATGTTTCGTCCGAGAAGTAGTTATAAGAATAAATTTTACTGCAACGGATACGCATTTCGACAATTAATGTATCCTCTGTGATGCTCGAGGCATATTGATAACATTTAGATTTCTTTTCTAAATGGTAGAAAAGGCATTGAGAGAAAGTATTTCTAGTAAGTATCTATTTAGGTTATATCATGGGAAACAATAATATGATTATAACTTAATATTTTTTGTTTAATTAGATATACATTAGCTATGTCTCATCTATCTTCGGTAACTTGGGTGTCCTCGTATTGATATGGATATGGATACCCTTGTTTGTGTTCATTAAAGTATATTTAAAATTTTTATGTTATTGCAATATCATCATATGATTTCAGGGATTGCTGATATTTATTGTACACGGATTATTAAACCCAAAAGTAAGTCTGCAGATGATTTCATTTTGTACACATTATGAATGCATTGCTATACACATAAGCACAAATCTATGAGTACACACAACAATGTACATGTAATATACACACACCCTGAAACGAGAAGATAAAGTCGATGTTCATAAATTTAAGACAGTTGTCATGTAATTAATTAGAGAACTGTGCGCCTGATGATGTCTAGCAAAGTTTATTTTTTTATGAATTATAAAATCTAAAGGTTTAAAATATATATTGTAGCATTTATCAATAAGTAACATAATTCAATTAGACATTAATTTAAACTTACTTTGTAACAACATCTGTCTTTCTTAAAGCTAAACAATACCTAGATATATTGAATGTTTTTCAGACTCTTAATATATTAAGACGTTTATAAAATTACGCGGCATTGTTTTAATTGAAGTGTAAATAAAAATAATGTTCTTATATAGCTCGTTATACGTCATCGGCCTTGGTTGTTGTTGAAGACCTTATGGTGACCGATAGTTGCTTGCATCCAAGTCATGTTCTTTATTGGATAGCTGTCTCATTGGCAATCATACCACAGCTCTTAATTTTCATATTCTTAATCTTTATTCCTTTCATGATATACATTTACTATAGCAGCCAAATATGTGCAATGATAGAGAAGTAGTTGATGGATTATTTTTCGCTTATTTTCTTTAAATTGCATTTTGAAGATATGATATACTTCTTTTAATTGATTATTTCTCTGGAAGTATAGATCTAACATTTATATATTTTTTCAATATTCTCATGCAGTTACCTAAATTATAAATACATTTAAAATTCCCTAAAGATCCGAAATACCGCCAAAGTTTGTAAACTCTTCATGAAATTTGTTTTAATTGAAAAGACAGCTAAGTTTCTCCAATGAAAACTTTACTTTGTTTAGAAATAAAGATTTAGTAAAACATATGTAAGAGTTTTCATTAAGATAATCTTCGTAAACGCGTACATCATAGAATAACAGTTTTGCTCAATACAATGACAAAAGTAGCTTATATGGTTATATTAAGTTTACATTGTACATACAGATGTGTGTAGTCCTTATCTGTACAAGAAGTTAACTTCCTAAACAGTCATTTTGAATGGTCAAAGTTAAACTGCGCCAGGATTAAGGACTGCTTCGACCGATCCGAGAACCAAGAGCAAGTTAACTTGAAAAGCTGTCTTGGCCCTTCGATTGTTTTTATGAATACCGGAAAAGTTATTAGTAACTTTAAACAGGTCCGCTACTAAAACTAACTTCGAAACCAGTCCTGCAATAAGTTAACTACGATTTTGACAACTCCGATTGAACCAGACCTAATCTAAAGCTAACTTTTGGCTCGTCTGCTCAACACTAAGTTAACTTGTGACGAGGACCGCATTACATCGATTTATAAAACATGTTTAAATGTCTTTGTTTCTTGATATAAACACTACAGATTAGATACATTTGTAAATAAAGTACGCATAAAACTTTGTGTGTTGTACAAATTGCTCTGCGATCTGCTTTTCATTAAATCGATACTGGTTTCACCGCTAACGTGCATTGAATATATATTTTAATAAATATCAAATTCTTCAAGTCGTTTATATCTTAAATAAAATGTTTATGTTCTAATCTGTTTTAAAATGTACAGTAAGCTTTAAAACTTAGTTATCAGATAGAATCGATTAACAATGCAAATAACGCCGGGTACATAGATTGTATAAAAAATAATCATCATAAATGAAAGCAATATTGGTGTACTGTAATAATATTTATGGTCGGCTTTAATTTAGAGAGCCAACATTTTTACTGTTTCTTTTTCTGCATCCATTCAAAGCGCCAGCACGTCATCTTTTTATTCAAAATATTGAATCATTCCCAAAATTCAGTAGTTTTGATATCTCAGGCTGGCTTCTATAGTAAAAAATATCTGACGCATCAACCAAAACTGACCACATTTGCACTTTATTATGAAAAATAAATAGCAATATCGTAAATCAGTAAATTTGTTAACTCAGGAAGGATTGTATAATACAAATGACAGCAATATTGAAACACAATGACTACAAAATTTTGTCCGCATCAATTTAGAGTGCCAGTATTTCCTCTTAGTATTCAAAATATTGAAAGTATTATTTGTACTTTATAATAAAAAGTATGAGAAGGTATCATCTGGGAATAGTCTACTGACTAACTGTTAGTATATTATGTCGGTTGATTGATTGGTTATTGGTTGCTTAACGTCCAGTGGCAAACATTTCATTCATGTTCAGGACGAGTTTATAATGTTGGACGTCCCAGATATCATTTATAATCGGAAAAGATGAATCTACCGAAATTGACGAGATGGTTCAAAACTATACAAACCTTAAATATCTGGACACTTTATAATTTTTGTTTAAATTTCGTCAAAAATAAAATCGTAAATTCAAGGCAAACAATGTGAATTACAGTGAAAAATCCATGTAATGTATAGAATTATATTTAGGAAGAGACCGTCAAAAATGGGGAACGAAGCACGTAAACAATGTTGTTTATATCCCATCATTTAAAAATATTTTTCCAAAGCGTTGAATAACCTTTTTATCTGCCTTTCAATTAAAAAGTAACCTTTCTTTCTTTTATGATAGCTGCATGTATATATGTCGATCAACAAGTGTGAAATTTTATAGCCATTTATTTATACATATAAGAATATAAAATGAAAAACGAAATTTTTGATGTGTATTGAATATGTATATATAGTCCCTTACGAGTATGGTTATTTGCTGTACTTGGAAAAAGAACGATTTGATTATTGTTCACATAATAATAGATAAGGTCTGATATGAAATGTCTGAAACACGGCAATCTGTCATTATCAGACCTGTCCTAAAGTCTGGTCAGTAGCAGACCTGTCCACAGGTCTGGTCTGGAACAATCCTGTCCTCAGGACTGGTCAATAGTAGACTTAGGTCTGGGCTGGATCAGACTTGTCAATAGATCTGCAGCCGTCCTAAAAAACAGACATTGGTCTGATCTACCACCGATGACTTTAACTTGCTTGTCTGCGTTTAATTATTTAGGTTAACTTGGAAAGCAGTCAAGAAGTCTGCTCCAAGTTAAGTCTTGTTCAGGTTAGAACTGCACCCATCCTGTATCAATTACCTTTACATATTCACAATCACCCATAAATAGGATCATCAGCTACTTGTAAAGTTATGTTATACACATGGAATATTTATTACAAAAATTTTCAAATGAATATATGAATAACTGTACTTATCCAATATAATTTAAAACACATACAAGAACAAGCATAAACTATTATAAAGACATACTGTTCGGATGTTTTGTTTCAAAAACGAATCAAGTTTTCGGCCTAAAAAATGATTTTCAATTGTTACTTTATTCTTTTTGCGACATACCTTTCTGACAACAAAATTACGTGTGCAGTTAAAATAGAGCTGTATTTAATAATAAAAAAAACAAAACAAATAATACTGTCTGTTCGTTATTAATCTAAATTATTCATTCAAAATAGTACACTTCATAAGTTTCAATTTTGCCTTATTTTCGCCGGTCACCTCATGGCCAGAGTTTTGGATGCCACACTGATTTACAATTACTAGAAATATCCTAATGTGCAGATGACTTGAAATCATATGAATTGTATGTTTCAGATCCATAGTTCATGGAAACGGAAATTATCAGTATTTCGAAAGATGGAAACGTTTTCAACTACAACCAAGACAAACGAAGAAATTACTTTTGTATGTAAATTTACTATTTGTATTGACACCTATTGTTCTTAATCTGCTATACGAAAGTATTGTACTCCTCATAATACTTCTAGCGGCATCTATGGTCTTATTGTCGCCCCGAGTGCAGAAGGTCGAGTGTTTAATACCCAATATGATCAAACCAAAGACTTACAATTTGGTTGTTGCTCCTTTATTTTCTGAGGACGTGGCATGTAGAAGTAAAGGCGAAGACTGATTGGCTCGGAGTCAGAATAATAAGTCCGGGAATGGTGACATGTCTGCTTTTTGACTGTTTTCCTGTGAATTTGTATGTTTAAATTCCGGCTGAACGTGTCGGTGTAGCAAATTCATGACATTGCACGGTTCATATTCATATCACATCAATAAATATGCGTGTTGCCAAGTTTTTAAATGTTGATTTTTGTATTTCATCTTACAGGACAACATTACAGCTGTCGCATGGAAAAGAGTTCATTCAAATGTAGAAGGTAGATTATTTGATATATATATTTATGGAACATTATTAAATACAAAAAAGGTGATGAGTTAAGTCTACATGAAATCACTTTATCACCTTTTTCCGTTTTTTTTTCAATCTTGTGTTTGACCCACTGCAAAATGCAATTATGTCTCATTTTCACTCTTTTTCTTTTAATCTCCACAAGAAGTCGGTCCCTGAAGACCTCACAATAAAAATGTTTGTAATGGCAAATAAAAGAGTAATATTTTATAAAGAGATCAAAGCGTACGGACGATAAAGTGATTTTATGCAATTATTTAAAAAATAGAAATTGGCGTCGATTGTCCATATACTGTGATGCTGCTGAAATTGCCTTAACTGCACATTCACATAGGATGTATGAACATTCTACTAAAAGCAAATCAGTTTTCTTTCATGCAATCAAAGATAGAGCTGTTCATCAGATATGCATATGAATCAGAACACCACATTTATAATTGAACCCCTAGAAAATTAGGCAAATGACAGATTCACCTATCCGCCAATTCTTTAATTTGTTTAACCATATATCAGCATAGAAAAAGAATACTTTAAGCAATAATAGCTCCCCGTAAGGCCTTCAACAATGAGCAATTATCACACCGTATAATCTTCTGTTAAAAGGCTCCCACATGACGAAATGTGAAATATTTAAAACAAAAAAGATCTAATTAATAAAACAATTAGCGAAAAACTCATATGAGAGACAGCAACCAACGACAACCATTGACTAGGGACAAGCACATATAGAATTTGGCGGGGTTTGTATATAAAAAAGAGATGTAGTATGATTCCCAGTGAGACAACTCTATACCTGAGACAAAATGACATTGAAAGTAGACATGTGTTGAGTGCTCAACCCGCCCCAAACCAGCTTAGACAATGGTGTAACAGTACAACATAAAACAAATTGTGAAAAAACTAGTTGGGAATGGTTTGTCTCATCAGATCGGCACGAACATCAAAACAACAACTAATATTCAGACAAAAAAACTAAGTACCGATCAAAGAGTACTGGCAGTAACTAAAAGCTAGTTCAAAACCAATAACAACTAATAAAAACATCATGTTCTCTCAGACTAAGTATCAACCTAAACACATCCATCAGATTTGGTGTAAAGATGTCATACACAGTCTCAAAAAAGAATGACCTTGTGCAATGTCAAAGTGGAAGTACAAAATATCGACAGGATGTATTACCATAGGTAATTATAAATGGAAAGCAAGACATATTAAGTTATTCTTAAATCAGCAAAAAGAAAATCAATGTTAGTAACGATAAAAAAAACATATACCAGATTTTACTACGGTGTTTATTCAAAGGATTAATAAGTTTGCATGGATCGTATTTGATTTTACGTGTTTCATAAACAACATTACCGTAAAATTTAGGGTGGCATTTCCCGTTTTTAATGATAATCCTACAGGTACATGTAGTGAATGTTATCAGTAATTGATGGAAAGAAATTACTGAGGTAATGATTTATTAGTTGTAAACAGTTTACTACTCATTGTTCATTAATAAACAGATGTTATGTTGTCAACATTTGACAAATAATTCTGTAATAACGAAACTAAAGGTCGTCTTGAATCTGCAATGAAGTGTGACTTTTGATTCGTTGTGAAATTCTCACCATAACTTATAGTGAGATAGAGAACAACTATAAAAGTGTTGTATTTTTGATAAGGACTTTGCTGAGTCTGCGTCTGTTATAGAAAAATACCCGATATATTGTTTTTTCTTTAAAATGAAGATTGGCTGTCATCAGTGCTGTAGAACAATGCGATAAATCTTCCAATAAAGTCTTATGTTATATGAATTTTTCTTCGTCTTTTTTGCAGACACTGAGACTGAATCATGACGGCAAAACACAGACTTAATTCCTACAATAAGAACTCGACCGATATTGCTTTATTTCATAATCATTTGCTTTAAAAAAAAACTATGTACAAATGTAAGAATGTTTGCATATATATATGTGTAGTATTTTGCCGCTGAATGTGTACTGAATATATATATTTGTTTGATAGCCGCAATAAAAACAGGAAAAAACAAGTGCTTATTTAAAATAAGGATTTCCTATTATTTTCTCTTTATTTTAATTATTATTGATGTCCTAAAAGTTTCAGCTAAAGTGTTATTATTCATAAGAAATAAATCATGTGGAAGAGAAGCGATAGAAAGAACAAGTATATTCAAACTCATAAGCCGAAAACAAACTGATAATTCCATGGCAAAAAACAAAATAACAAAAAAAACGACGAAGACTTACAACAGTATACAAAAACAACATAGAAAACTAAAGACTGAGCAACAAGAACTCCACCAAAAACCATTGTGATATTAAGTCAGGGATGTAGATAACAATAATAATAATGTGATAAGTTTTTGAAATCTTAGCCGGAGATTTTGATCGTTCCAGTTCCAATATTTCAACTGTTTAACATATTTCTCTGAATCTTTAGTTACATTGGTGATGCATACATACTTAGAAACTACAAATCTCTTCTCCCGTTGAAGGCACACCCTTAATTGTAAGTTTATTTATAGATAGAGTATTTACATTTTTTGCTGATTTGTTTTGTCTTACAAATAACATATGATTTTAAAAACTCGTGTTAAAATGTTTACATTTAAAGAAATTACAACCCAATTGATATGAATAAATACTCACCCAAACAAAGGTCTGAACTGATTCGTAGGTGAATAGAGCCTGATAAAAGTAATGATAGATTAAAAAAATGCACCTTTTACACTATTTAAATAGTCCATCAGATATCGGTCACATACATGTTTATTGAGCATAAATAACATGAAAATATTCATCCGCTGTCAATCAACTTTAGTTTGAATCTTCTGTGAGCTAGTTCAGAAGAGTTTTATATAGATAGCGACTTACAAAATAAAATTCAAAGTTTCATTTGATTGATGCATTTATTTACCAATAAATGGAGAAGGTGTCCATGAGACACAGATGATGCCCCCGCTTGCATATAACGTTATAAAAGGGCATAACTCTAGAACAATAAAAGCGACGCCACCCAAATTCGAACTTGATCTGAGTTTTGTGGTAATAAGCAGTGTGTATAAGTTTCATAGCATTGAGGCAAACTAAAATTAGAAAACGGAAATCAATTTCGGGTCGACGTACGGACGGACAAGAGTAAACCTTTATGCCCCCTCCGCTACGGTGGGGGCATAAAAAGTACAAACTGTACATTACTTCTTCCGCTTTTGTATAGCTATGCTATGTATTTTCGCATTAAATAATTCACAGTTTTCTAACTATGCTGAACGTATCTATTCCATTAAACTTGAAAGGATTTAACAGATGCAGTTAAGTCTGCCGGATATCTTGATCTATAAGTTGATATTGGTTTTGATTTATCGTTGAGTAACTGCTAGTACTCTTAGATTGGTAAGTTTGTCAGTCTTTATCTTTCTTTGTTGTGTTTTGAGTACTGTTATTTGTCTGAGGGTCTTTTTTTTGTTAGCCGTGGCGTTGTCAGTTTATTTTAGACATGTGAGTATGAATGTCCCTTTGATATCAATCGCCTCTCATTTGTGTCTTTATCATTTGCTTTCGTTCTTCGTGTCGATCTGTTGAGTAAAGCCCTTTCCAATAATTTTTATGCCCCACCTACCGATAGTAGAGAGGCATTATGTTTTTCGGTCTGTGCGTCCTTTCGTTCGTTCGTTCGTCCGTCCATCCGTCCGTCCGTCAGTCTGTCCAGCTTCAGGTTAAAGTTTTTGGTCAAGGTAGATTTTGATGAAATTGAAATCCAATCAACTTGAAACTTAGTACACATGTTTCCTATGATATCATCTTTTTAATTTTAATGCTAAATTAGAGTTTTGACCCCAATTTCACGGTCCACTGAACATAGAATGGGGCATCCGTGTACAATGGACACATTCTTGTTTCTTTTGTTCTTATGTAATCCTGTTTCACCAATGTCCGAAATTAAGGGAAGGTTGAGCGCTCACATTCATGTTCCACCCCGTCAAATTATTTTTTTTTCTATCATTAACGATAAGCAGAAGATACGAAAGGGAAATTCAAACCTATAAGTAGAAGATAAACTGAGAGCGCCTTGGATAAAAACGAAACGACAAACAACAGTCTGCAAAATTAACATCGACAACTAAAGACTAAGCAACACAGACCCCACCAAAAAAAAAAAAAAAAGTGGGGTGATATAGAAAAACATAATGGTCCAGCAGGGTAAGCAGATCCTACTACACATGTGGCACCACAAGTCAGATGCATTTAATTCAGGAGTTGTCGTTGGTTGCTGACTGCCATAATTATTTTTGATGTAAATCAGTCTGCTTGTTTTCTCTTTTACATCGTTTCACATTTTGTAATGCCGGTGCCTTTTATAGCTTACTGCACGGTATGGGTTTTGCTCATTATTGAAAGGAGTAAGGCGGCCTAAATTTGTTTACATAATCATCCTTTGACCTCTGGTAGATAGTTGTCTCAATGGCAATCTTATTTTCATTAATGACTTTGACAGCTATCATCTGAAAAAAAAAAGTTTTTAGACATCTCAATTCTGTTTAATAACTGAATTTTGTCTGAAACGGCTATTATGATAGTAACATCTTCTTAAATGTCCAAAGAGAACAATGCTGTGTCTTTGTACTTGTTTCAGTTAATTTTCATATATTTTCTACTGACAAATCAAGTTATTTTTAGTCCGTTACCGGTTATTTCAAGTCTGTTTAATTAGTTTTCATGTACTGCCTAATTTTTTTTTTATTGCGGAAGTACATAATATCTACATATTGTACAAATTAGAAACACATTATAATTGACAGTTAGCAAAGATACTGAATAATACAGAACTAGCCGCATTGAATATGTCTGAAATCGACTGAAAGACTAAATATGACTTTCTGATTTATTGATCTTCAGACCACTTTAGTTAAAATAGCCGTTTTATGTTGAAATATATTTTCTATTGTAGGAAGAAATTGAATTTGGAAAATAATCAAAACAATCGAAATATTTTATTCTTATATTCAAAATAACTGATTAAGGAATTCCGAATAACCGCACTGACTGGTAAATGACGTCACATAAATTCCTGTAACAAAATAATTTTTCCGTTAAGAAACCAACGGAAGTAGACCATTTTCATATTACCGACTTTTGACTCCGGAATTTTTATTTTTTCGACAGGTTACCTTTAATGTAGTAGGACATCCTGGTACTCAATCATGTAAGAGCAACTGAAAGAAATAAAATCAAGCTTACAATCGGTACAATTCGTGGGAAACTTAATTGTTTTATGTTTTCTATACACGACAAAATCATCGGAAAACAGTTAAATTTCCTACCAAACTGCACCGATTATGTGTTTGATTTTATTTCTTTTGGTTGCTCTTCCTTGACCGAGTACCAGGATGTCAAACCATAGAGTAGGTAACCTGTCGATAAATTGTATAATCCGGAATCAAGAGCTGGTAATATGAAAATGGTCTATTGACGCATTATTATGAGATTTGTCACCTCCGTTTATTTAAAAATGAAATATCCACTTAAATAAGAATACTTGCCAGAAGTGATCAAATAAAGATAAAGTATTTGACAATATTTTGTTTTACATATATTGTGCATGTCCTGTTCCCATGACATATATTTCAGTTAATAGTGTGTAATAATGTATTTCTAACTGATTGAAGACGCCTGCAATATATCCTCATCATTTTTATGAGGCAAACTACATATGTCGCAAAAATTCAAATATACAGCAAAAACTTGTATAGAACTACAAGGAGATGTCCAGTGATATGTGGAACTAAAAGTGTATTCTGCTGAAATGTAGATAACTGTCTTATACACCCCCATGACAATGGCTAAGTTGAAAAAAATAGAAAAACTAAGCAAAGAATGACATAAACAGCCAATATATATTACTTTCGATCGGATTTGCCAAAGAGAATTGCACCCTTAATTTTTGTACACTTCCATAAATCGTGAACATTATTTCTAAAAATTAATCTTTAAAATATGCCCTTTTGAATTATCCCCTACTTTTATAATTAGTTCATTGATTTTATCGATACGCGTGTTTAAAAAATAAAACATTGAAGTGATGTCAACGCTATCAGATTATAACTTAATATTTAAAAAAATCTTTCCAAATGATATGAGGTTAGATTGAGCATATGTTCTCTATCTTTATAAAGCTAGCATGGTTATGATAGAACAAGAGATTGACTTTGTTTATTTAGTGTATGTAAGAAAGGGATTATCATTCTCTTACAATCTAGGAATATTGTAAAGTGCTCAAGGCTCAAATGATCTCTTGATTGGTTTTATTTAAGATTTTTTATTTACATTGTCAGTTCAATGTTTATAATTAACTTCCTTTTTATGTATTTCATTTATGTATTAGTCTTAGTGATGTAAGGACTTTATATTAATTTTGGAAACTTTAATTGTGTTTTAAACATTAGATGACACAACGGTACAATGAAATGGTAATAACTGTATAAGTTCCCTAATTGTGAGTATAAGTGTTAATTAAGTCACGTTTTAGTGAGGAATTATCTTTTTTTTTATATACTGTTCAATTTAATAAATTTAAAATTAAGTTACAACTAAATTGTATTCCACAGCTAATTTTATTCAGGCTCTTTACATCAAATACTACTTAATTTACTAAAATTTAAATGTTCAAAGAAAATGCTTTTTATAGGAAATTCAAAAGTTAATTCAATTTCCTGTATGTACCAGTATATTGGAAATGACTATTTTAACTAACTGCAGATACAGTTATCTGAGTTTTGATAAGTGTATTAGCTAAAGATTTAGGCTAAATTTATTTTTGAAAGTATTTTTTTTCTTTTTCTTTTAATTTGCATTGCTTTGATATTGCTTATTCGTTTGTAATTTTGAAGTTCTAAATATTCAAATAATAACATAAACAGTTCCAATTGTACTGCACAAGTAACATGAGTTAACTTCAAAATTATTTTGATTTTTCTGTTTGTTTCAAAATTCAATTTTCACTCAATAATCCTATCAATCTGATAAATGTGCTTCGGCAGTTGTAACTCATCTATAGAAATTCTTTGTTTTCAACTGTAAATAGGACAAAACAATAGGATAATCCCTCACTAAGAACATGATTTACATTATTTTTTTACAATTAAGAAATTCCAAATTCTACACTTTCATTAGTCGAGAGCACTTTGCTATATTCTAAACGAGGATAGTTGATATGATAAAATACTACCGTATACAACCACAACAACTATATTTTATAAATAGAATATTGCATTACGTACTTAAAAGTCATACAACACTGCATTTACTTTTATTCATTGAGTTTTGTTCAGTTTAAAGTGATATGTAATGATGAAGGGTCATCTATTTCTTGTTTTTCTATTACTGTTTATTGTAAGTACTATTATATTACTACATGTTGTATTATTTTAAACATAAAACTAGGATTTGGGATACATGTACCTTGTAATATGAAATCATCACAAACGTATATATATATATATATATTTAAACAGAATTTGGTCGCGTTTTAAATCGGTATCTATGATGATATTTTTCTGTTAGACAATACGCCCATCTGTATTTGTAAGTGTCCAGTATATTTTCACCTGCCTAAGAGACCAGCAGTTTTACAATTTATAATAATTACGTGGCACTCCATGCAGAATAAAGTATGAACTTTCATTTCACGTTAGTTGAATACTATGCAATATTGTAAAGTATTTTGGTTAAGAAGCTGAACATAGGCGGGAAACGTTTTACTTGGTGTAGAAATAAGACTGTTATTATTGTACTTGTGTTATATAAATCTATCGAGAGAGAGACAAAGAGAAAAAGAGATAGAGAGACAATTCAACCATAGCAAATATCATTGATACGATAAATTGGCGGAAGGAATAAAACACAGAAATCATATGGTCAAATCTTTTTACGGATATTTCAGAAGAATATCAACTTTTAAATTACAGATGATAATGAGAATGATGTATCCTTGTTTAACGTCCAGTTGCGTTTAAATGCATATTCAGGGCGAGAACATGGTAATGCGTTATGAATATAAAACCTACTTTGTATAAGACAGACACGCTTAGCTGAATTGTTAACGTGCTAAAACACATGTTATTGTGTTAAGATCCAGTGATTGGCGTTAACATTTCGTAATTGGCCATATAATTATATACTTAAATAAAACCTTTAAGGTCAATTGTACTTGGTTATTACATATTTATTAGACATAAGTCAATTGTTTTTACACTACTAAGTTTTGATCGTGATTCACAGTAAACTTTTAGTACATTAAGTTATTTTTTAAATTGCTGTTTTAGGTTGATCAAAATTTTTAATACATATCATTCGATTTAAATACCCTTTACTTGTTTGAAACATGCACATCTGAAGATCGACTTTGACCCAACAAACTTTTAAATCACAAAACAATTATGAACGCCATTTTCATTAAAGTCCTTCAACTAACATGTTGTCATTGTCTTAGGGTCTTTAAAATATGAATTTGATTGTAAATTCAGAGTCGTGTTTATAAATATTAAGTATTGACCTTAGATATAAGTCTTTCACCAAGGCGGATGAGATTAATTGTATGGTTTTCAACCTATTCAAACTTTTGTAAACACTATTCCATTCATTGGGAATGAATAATAAGACATCTTGTGATCCTTGACAATGTCTGCAAAATGGCAAACTTAGATTTATATCAAATAAATCTGAAAATAGGATTACACAAGATATAATATATCTAAAAGAAAAAAAGTGAGATAGGAATAATTCAGAATGTATATACATGTAATAAAAAATGCATTGTTACAGCATATACAGTTTATATCAGATCTAACTTCTCTCTATAACTGACAGAATAATCTGTCATAGAACTGTCGTAAACAGTTCTAGGACATTTATACATAAGGACAGTTCTACCAGAGAATAAGTTTTACAGTAGAACTGTCAAAATCAGTTATAGGGTTGAACTGATAGGATCTGTTCTAGGGTAGAACAGTTTTGAATGACGTAATTAAGAACAAGGGCAGTAATCCGGGTAGTCATATGCAAGTCATATTTTTTATATTCACAGTCTTGAATGTATGTTTTAGTTCTGTTTTTTTTCTCTCTCTATATTAATCATTATTCTTAAATGAAAAATATTTATATATACAATTTAGTAAAGCGTAACCAGTAAGAAAATATATTTCTAATTTTTCCGTAATTATAATATATAAATTAATATATTCCCCAAAGAAAGTCAATTATGTTGATCGAAGGACTCTTTGCTGGGGCGGATCCAGAACCTCGATGTCTGGGAGGGGCACCAAAAAAACCAAAATTAAAGATTTGTTTAGATATGTATATATGCGAGTGTGGGTGGTGATGGTGTCACGTATTGGGGATGATGGTGGTCGTGTGTGTGTGTCGGGGGGGGGGGGGGGGGTCGGGTCTTCATTTCTATGTCTTTTCATTATTTTTAAGCAATTATAGGCAACAATGTTAAACAATTTAATTGAGAAAACCAAAGGCCTTATAATTATTCATAACAAAACAATTTACGAAAAACAAATATGACAGACATGAACCAACAACAACCACTGAACTACAGGCTCTTGACTGAGGACAGGCACATAAAGAATGTGGCGGCGTTAAACAGGTTTGTGAGCATTAACCCTTCCCCTAACCAGGGACAGTGGTGTAACAGTATAACATAAGAACAAACTATAAAAATCAGTTGAAAATGACTCAACTCATCAGATAGTTCATCACACCTTTAATCTGTTTTGTACATTTTTTGGACCCATTTTTTTCTAGTCTTTACTTTTTGACCATTATTCTCTAATCTGTAAATCCCATTCATACCTTCGTTCACGGTAAACCATTCATATCCTCATTCACGGTAACCTATTCATACCATCATACATGGTAATTGAAACAAGAAAAAATATACACATATTACTGTACTAGAAGTAGGTTTTCTAAAAAAACAATATGTTATTAGTTATTATATATAAGGCACAGACCTTTCATGTTTTGTGGCGGGGAAAGGTTTTTTAAAGACAAATCGTTGGTTTCTATAAAAAAAAGGGGGAAAAGAAACACGACATTCAGTTTTAAAAAATGCTGTATGCATTGAAAAAATCGTTTGTTATTTAATAAAGTCCGAAAAAAAACTGTTCTGAATAAAGGCAACAGTAGTATACCGCTGTTTGAAACTCATAAATCGATAGAGATGAAAACAAATCCGGGTTACAAACTAAAACTGAGAGAAACGCATCAAATATAAGAGGAGAACAACGACACAACAAAAACACAACATTAAAATGTAACACACACAGAAACGAACTATAATATAACAATGGCCATTTTCCTGAGAAATCTGAGAAAGACACATTCCCACGAGTGCTTGGTAATAAAGACGTATCTCATATTGATACTAACCATCTTGACACTTTAAAACATCTATTTTAACAAGTTCTTTTAAAAACGATTGTAGTTGGTAATTTCTTTCCTGATCTGAAGATTTTACTTGTTAATCGATCTTGGTCCTGTAATATTGTATTAACAACCAATTAATATATTAAAATATTAGAAATATTAATTCAAATCAGCATGTACATGTACATGTAATTTACATAAATGCTTTTGGATATAGACATTACACAAAGGTGTCAATATTTACACACCCTTTGATAAGTTGTCATAAATCACGCATGTTGAAGCTGGGGTTAATTAACGACCAATTTAGGAAGTCAAATCAAGCTGTGCCTTGATTTTCGATCTAGATATCTAGATAAGCAGATACAGTTATAATAAATCTATGTTAGAAATTTTTTTTGGTGACCCCGACTGAGGGGGGGGGGGGGGGCACGTGCCCCCTGTGAACCCCCCCCCCCCCCCGGTATATCCGCTACTGCTTTGTTGAGGTAAAATAATAACATGTAGATAACACAATGACCACATCATTTTCACGGGAATAGTTTTGATACCCAAGTTTATCTGACATTATACAATCTTATGTAATGATACACTGATACTAGCATTGTGTAAATTTTGACACGTTCTTATATCAACGACAACTTATGAAGCTTAAAAAAGTTAACAGTAAAAATTTAAAACAAGGAACAATACTAAATAATTAATCGTAAAAAGTGAGAACTATACAACTATACTTGTTTAAAAATATTATGAAATGAATCAATAGATAAATAATGAATAAAAAGAATCATAGTAAAATAGATTTAATAAATTAAATGAAAAAAGTTAATGTAAATGTCTATAACTAATAACTATATAGTGACATAGCTATAGCTGTCCAAAACTGTTCTAGAGATAAGAATGTCAGAATCTATTTTTGGTAAGAACTGTCAGAATCAGTTTTGGGGTAGAACTGTCAGAATCAGTTATAGGGTACCACTGTTAGGACCAGTAAATGTAGAACTGTCTAGAACTAAACTGTAGAGTAGAACTGTTAGAATAACTTATAGTTGCCTTAGAGTTCAGTATTGTTGTTATACTTTTTTTAGAGGTATCAAAAACTACTCTAATTTAAAATTGTCTGAATCTTTCCTTAAGAAAGAACCGCCTCTTTCAGAGATCGTTTTAACGGTATCAGATGACTGTTCTACAGAATTTTTTAAGAACAGTTCTCCTGCCAGTTCATGGCAGAAATCAACAGAGATTATAACAGATCCTTAATGTATATCTTACTTAGAAATCTGTACCTACATTCTACGTTGATGAATTTATAAATTAATGGAAAACTTAAGGTTCAAACATGTGCCTCATGTGGAGCAGGATCTGCTTATTCTTCCGGAACACCTGAAATCATCCCCGGTTTTTGCTAGGGTTTGTGTTGCTCAGTTTTTATAATATAAAAATAAGAAGTTGTGGTATGATTGCCAATGAGATAACTCTCCACAAAAGACCAAAATGACACAGAAATTAACAACTTTTGGTCACCGTATGGCTTTCAACAATGAGCTTTACTTATACCGCATAGTCAGCTATAAAATGCACCGAAATGACAAATGTAAAACAATTCAAACGAGAAAACTAACGGCCTGATTTATTTACAAAATAATGAACACAAAACAAATATGATATACAACAACAAACGACAACCACCGAATTACAGGCTCCTGACTTTGGACAGGCACATACAGAATGCGACGGGGCTAAACTAGTTTAAAGGCAACAACCCTCCCCTAACCTGGGACAGTGGTGTAACAGTTCAACATAAGAACAAACTATATAAAGGGCTTAACTCATCAGATGGATACAAAGCAGAAATACATCTTACAAAATCACAGAGTGGACGAGGCAGGCTATTTATACATCCAAACAACAAAAATACACTAAGTCAGGGCTTGGTAAAATTAGGATATGCTATCCCGTTTGAAATAGGTTTTCTACAGGTACAATCAAACTTCCAAACCAAATATTTATATCTACGGAAGAATTTGGTAAAGGTTTTAAGTAATCTGTGGTAAAGAAATCCTTCACTTAATAATTTACCAGTAATACATAGATTACGTTCATTGAAATCCAAAATGTCACAACAGACACGGGCATAGCGAACTAGTTGTGATACATAAATACCGTAAGATGGTGCCAAACGAAAATCACCGTCCAAAAAAAGGAAAAATCGTCTCTTTTGTCGTAAATTTTAGTGTAGAGTTTCCCGTGTAAAACTGAAATATATAAATCTAGGAAAGGACAGTTTATATTTGATTTATTTGAAGTAAGTTCCTTTGGGTAAATTTCTGCAGTATATTTAGAAAATTCTTGATTGTTAGTTTTCTTTGTTTTGTTTTATGTACTGTTGTTTATTTTTTTGCCATGACACTAATATATTGTCAGTTTGTTTTCGACTTTGAGTATGAATAACTCTTTGGTATCTCTTGCCTCTCTTTTGTTAACTGCAACTTTACAAAAAAGAAGAGCCCTGATTCAAAATATTTTTACAGCAGTCGAGTTTACAGAAAAACAATATGCTCAAATTAAAATTTTAAAAATAAGGGAATCGAATAGAGAAACAAAATTACTAAGACATTGTTGAACAATAGTTGATGTTTTTAAAACGCAAGAAGTCGAATCACAATATCATCTTGTTCAGTAAAATTCGTATCGTTTACTTTATCATCTTTAACCATAGAATGATTGTAAACATTTAAAACAAGTTGTAAATTCAATGAAGCTTCTAATAGAAATAAAACTACTTTTGGGTACTTGTTTTTAATTATGATAAATTACTTTCGCATTGTCAGGTCAGATTGCTTTTATGATTATATCTAAACAATATCAAAGAGATTTTAGTATTATGCTACAGAATTTTCTACGGCAAAAGTAATTTTCAATATCATACTTCAAAACACATGGACACGACTACAAAGCCTAACAATGGTATTTTAAAGCAGGGCAGTTTACTAAAGGGATATTCAAACTCATATAGCTAAATAAAAAGACAACGTTATTGCAAAACACGAATAAAAAAACGATTTAAAAACGGCAGTCTACAAATGATAACATATAAAACTAAAGACTAAGTTACACGAGCGCCGCCAAAAAAAAACGGGGTTGATCTCATGTGCTCCGGAACTTAATTATTTAACATACAAAGATTGAACTCAAAACATAAAATACTTGGGAAGACGAATTTTTAACAATTTTTTTCAAATGTTGCTTCAGAATTCATATTTGACTTCTATGTATAATTGTACTATTTCATTGTTGTTATCTCTTTTTCAATAATTAATTCTTTGTTGAGAAATGGGTACTAGATAATTTAGTTTAATAGACGCGCGACTCGTGAACTTAAGACTCACGAGCGATATTCGAATGAACATTAGACAACAAAGTACGTGAATATTACTGTGATCATGAAACCCAATAACCAAAGCATGCGCACTTAATATATGCTTTGATATGTTTAAACAGGCATTACCTCAGGAATAGATTACCTTAGCTGTATTTGGCAAAACTTTTAGGAATTTTTGGTCCTTAATGCTTTTCAACTTCGTACTTTATTTGGCCTTTTTAACATTTTTTTATTCGAGCGTCACTGAAAAGTCTTTTGAAGACGAAACGCGCGTCTGGCGCAAATATAAAATTTCAATCCTGGTATCTATGACGAGTTTATTTACAACCACCGGGTCGATGCCACTGCTGGTGGAGTTTTAATTCCCCGAAGGTTTCACCAGTCCTGTAGTCCGCACTTCTGTGTTGACTTGAGTTATCATTGATATGTTCATAATTAAGAATTAACTGTTTACAAAACTTTTAATTTTTGAAATACTAAGGCTTTTCTACCTCAGGAATAGATTACCTTAGCTGTATTTGGCAAAACTTTTAGGAATTTTTGGTCCTTAATGCTCTTCAACTTCGTACTTTATTTGGCCTTTTTAACATTTTTTTTCGAGCGTCACTGATAAGTCTTTTGTAGACGAAATGCGCGTCTGGCGCAAATAAAAATTTCAATCCTGGTATCTATGATGAGTTTATTAATCTATGCTTAGATATGTTTAAAATGAAGGACCCATTTCGAATTGATTTGCGCATCATAACGAACGTACTTGTTTTTATTCACAACATAATTTGTTGATATTGAATTTAAGATACATTGTAGATTCACTTTATTATCAAAACATTTTAATTCACAAATGAATGACAGTCTGTCGGACGAAATCAATAATATCAATGTACTTTTAAGCGTCTTCTTATTAATTGTGAATAACAAATAAATGCCTGATATACTTCACATTTAAGGAAAGACCATGGATACTGAATTCTTTGTTTTATAAACATAAAATGTGCAATAAATCAAGTTCAAGGTCATTGCGATATTATTAGAAATCTTTGCTGATTCATTTTGTTGACAAAAGCAAAATTTTTCGAACTGGGTCTGAAATTTTTATTTTTACACGAGAACAGTTCATGAAAGAACACTTTTTTACAAACACAAATCTGCACATATTGGATTGAAATAAGTGCTCTTAAAAATATCTGTTTTCGAATACTAATGCAAAATTTGAAATACATCAGAAACTAAATATCCATCTTTAGATTACATTTGTCTAGACAATAGAAATGACTGATTTATTTTATAATTCAACTATGAAATGAAAATTATAGTTGGAGAAAGTTTGCAAATACTTTTTATACAGGAGAGGCGAAAGATACCAAAGGGACATTCAAACTCATCAATCGAAAACAAACTGACAACACCATGGCAAAAACAGAAAAAACCAAACGACTGTAAAACATACCACATAGTATATCAGACCGTTTTAACCAACCCCAATCGACTCATCGGAAAAATAAGCATGCAAAAATAAAATTAAAAAAAAATGATGCAATAAACATACAATTACTGTGTCATTTGGTCTCTTGTGGAGAGTTGTCTCATTTGCAATCATACCACACCTTCTTATTTTTATATGGTTAAGGTGAAGTATTTGTTTTTTCTCTTATTAATTAGATAGAAACATGAATACTAGGTTTGTGAGTCGATTAATATATCCCAGTATGAACTTTTTTGTAGCTCACAATATTTTTGCTAACACTAAGTTTGTTTATTTTAGCAGGCGTTTTGTACATGTGCACGTATAATCCTCGAAGGTATGTATGATGAATAGCGTCCTGCTTCGTTGCAAATATGATTATCGAATGGCTGCATGATGACAAGCGTTTTATTCCGTTGCACTTTTGATGCTCAAAGCAATTTGTATAATTACATACTTTCTGTTCCCTTGCATATTTTAACATCGAATGTATATATAAAATAGGAAGATGTGGTATGATTGCCAATGAAACAACTCTCCACAAGAGACCAATGAACACGGAAATTAACAACTATAGGTCACCGTACGGACTTCAGCAATGAGTAAAAACCATACCGTATAATCAGCTATAAAAGGCCCCGAAATGACAAATGTCAAACAAATAAAACGAGAAAACTAACGGCCTGATTTATGTACAAAATAATGAAAAAAAAACCAAATATGATATACAGCAACAAACGAAAACCACTGAATTACAGGCTCCTGACTTTGGACGTGCACATACAGAATGTGGCGGGGTTAAATTAGTTTGTTGGCGCCAAACCTTGCCCTAACCTGGGACAATGGTGCATTGGCACAACACAAGAGCAAACTATACAAAACAATAAACGAAAAACAAATATAAGAAACAGCAATAAACGACAACCACTAAATTACACGTGATTAACAAGCGTTTTGTTGGGTTGAACGTCTATGCTCATCCAAGGAGAACAAAATCGAAACCAGAAATGACAGTGAAGACCAAACCCTAACACAAATTCATATCTATAGTCAAGGCCGAAATGTATGTTATCGGATGTGACTTTTAAAGAAGAAGAGGATTTCTCGCCTACCATAGTCTAAGTTCGTGCATTTCTGATTATATCAATTTCGTGCTGATCTGTTTATACCCGAACTAGCGATACTTAGCCGACATCGGCAATTAACCTTACATTTTCTAGAATGAAATATTAAACAATTGTGAAAAAATATCACTGTCATAAAGATAAGATCCTTCGAAACAGACTGCGACAATTGTCTTGTCTGTTTTAATTATTTTTTGGGATGACATCTCATTGATGTTACCCCAAATCTCTTTTTTATATTGTTTCTAATGTTTCTAACTTAAAACATCTGAATCCTCTTAGTTTTCGCTCAGATAATTTCCATGCTGATCATACCCTTGTCCATGGTTTAAATGGAAGAATAAGAAGAGAAACAAAAGATGGCTTCGTTGATTTGCGTTGTACACCAGGATTTACAGCTTTCGGTAAGATTTGTTCTTTAATGCTATAATTCATAGTTTTTACGATTTTGTCTTTATAGATTAAACACCTTTATAACAGATTATAATAGTTTTAATAACTCAAAGTTATGATATAGGCTACTCAGTGAAATAACCTTCGAAGGATACACTTTCGAATTTTTTTTATTGATATCATTTATTAAAGTTCTAAAATGAGCACGAAGAGTGTTTATATATATTCCATCTTCATGCCTAATATATCATGTACTGTGTTACAACTCTAGATTCTACTGACGAGGAAAGGTAACACTAGGCCGTCGAAAGCTGAATTTTAAGTTCAGTCTAGGTGGCCTAGTGGTCAAGAGCGATGGACACAGTGCAGTCGATGTTATCTCGATATCCCAATAGCATGAGTTCGAATCCTGGCGAGGGGAGAACAAAAATTTGCTTCTGCAAATTTGCAGATTTAACATTTTTGTGATGATATTTAGAGTAATTATGAATATAATATGTATTTTCAGCCATGTTTCACCTTGACTGGTGATCCAATCGATGAATCTGTCGTAGAGTTGTTACTTGTTTAGACGTAGGCCACCGAAAGCTGAATTTTTAGTTCAGTCTAGGTGGCCGAGTTGTCTAGAGCGATGGACACAGTGCAGGCAGTGTTGTAGCAATATACCAACTTCACCTGCATACGGGATATACATTTCCCAACTTATTCGATATTCAAGAGCTTGCAGCTCCTACGCAGACTTTGTAAAACGTCACCAGTGTCTGAGCAGAAAGTTGATGAGCCAGGGGTATGTCAAAGAACGTCTCGTCCTTTTTCTAAAAAAGTTCATCGGAAGGTACCAAGACCTTGTTGATAAATATTCCGTATCAACTTCACAAATAATACATGATGGTCTTGAAGTATAGATTCTGCATACTTACGTTGTTTATCATCTTAACAACGTGTAATATTGTTCTTTCATTTGTCTGTGTTCTATTATTAATATTACCTTTACTGTTTGGTTTGTTTTCTGTGATATCCATTTGACGTGGCTAGGAACTTATACATCCCGTCAATGTGTTTGTATTATCTTTCATTTTTGCTGGTGTGTTTTGTATATGCGACTTTTTGTGTTTCTGTGGTTCTTATAACGTGACTCTGTACTTTAAAAGATCCCGGCATTATGTTATTGTTCTATTATATGTCATTATGTTATTGTTCTATTATAAATTTGAAAATACTTTGAACGACAAACGACAAATTTATTTTACTCGCGTAGTGGTATTAACCATATGTGGATTCTTAAAAATTCTAAAGTACTTCTGGACAATTTTAAATCTCGGTCTATTTCTGAAATTAATTCTAACATTATTTTGATTTTTTAACTCTGTATACCAACATTCCCCATGTGAAATTATAAAATTGTTTTGAATAAACATTGAATGACAAACTTTTTTCTTATGTGACGTTCACATTTTCTGACGTCAGACACGCGAAGCAATGAATGTGGTTTTTAATTTGATAGATGCTTTTGTGCTTTTTTGTAAATAATTGTTTGTTTTGATATTGTAACACAGTGATGACTGCTGTCCCCATATTTTGACTATTTTATTTATAATGTCTGTTTTGTTCACGCATCGTTGTAAATATAACGGAATTTGATAAGACTGTCGTGCAAGTGAGAGGTTTAGCGCTATAAAACCAGGTTCAATCCACCATTTTCTACATTTGAAAATGCCTGTACCAAGTCAGGAATATGACAGTTGTTGTCCATTCGTTTGATGTGTTTTGTCATTTGATTTTAGCCATGTGATTAGGGACTTTCCGATTGAATTTTCCTCGGAGTTCAGTATTTTTGTGATTTTACTTTTTTTTTGTATCGATATCCCAATACATACATAAGTTTGAATCCCGTCGAGGGAAAAACAAGAATTTGCTTCCGCAAATTTGCAGATTTAACGTTTTGCTGATATTTAGAGTAATTATGTATATATATAACAAAAAATTCAGTTTTCGGTGGAACAATTATATATGTATCTAAAATATTTCGGATAACAGATCATCATCATCATCATCATCATCATCATCATCATCATCATCATCATCATCATCATCATCATCATCATCATCATCATCATCATCATCATCTAATACCAACATCCAAAACAAATAATGTAAAATCTTATATTGTCTTTGAGTGAATATTTTATTTTAACTTTTAGATGATACATGTTACAAACTCGTCCATGATAAATTGAACTGGACACAAGCAAAAGAAGAATGTACCAAAGTTAACGGCATAACATATCACCTCGTTACTATCAAAAGTCAAGCAGAACAAAGTAAGTGCCAATTCAGTAATAATAATGCTATATTAAATATAGTTAGAGAACAAGAAGATGTGGTTTGATTGCCAATGAGACAACTCTACACCAGATACCAAATGACATAGAAGTTAACAACTATAGGTGACCGTACGGCTTTCAACAATGAGCAAAACCCAAACCGCATAGTCAGTTTAAAAGGCCCCGAAATGACATATGTAAACAAATTCAAACGAGAAAACTAACAGCCAGATGTATGTACAAAAAATTGAACGAAAAACAAATATGATATACAGCAACAAACGACAACCACTGAATTACAGGCTCCTGAAAAGAACTTAACTCATCAGATCGATACAAAGCAGAAAAAAAACAATTAAAAAAAAAATATATCGGACGAGGCTTGGTATTTATACATCTCCACAACACAGTTACTGACAGCTAGTTGAAAGCCAATATGAACTTATAACAAATCATGCATCTAAGACTTAAATATTAATCGGTACACATCCAACATCCAATGGATTTAGTTTAAAGACATCATTTACAGTTCTTTATCACCATTATTATTACATTTCATCTTTACAGACACGTTGTATGATTATTCATTGAAACTCACCCTACTGTTACTGCCTGCTTACCGTGAAGATTGTACATTTTCGAAATACAGCTTAAAAACCATGCTTACCTTGCACATTTAGAAATAGGGATTCATGGTCACTATTAAGAACATTGAATTAAGTTCATGGAAAAATAAATAAGATTTGAGATGAAGAAATAACCTATCGATTTTATGCTTCGACCAATTACTTTTTCCTTTAGCATATGTGTTGACAACATCCGATTATATGTTTAAAACAAATTTTTGTTGAAATTAAACATGTTAAAAGTAGTTTAGAAATTTATACAATAACAACATTAATCTTTATTACAAAAAATGATAAGGTATTAAAACTCAAATGTAGTAGGAATTGGAATATAAACGCCCTCTGTACATATATGAAATGAATGGTGTTACCAAAATCTTACGGTTGTCATGGCTAAGGTATTTAACGGAAAACAGCTATAATTCATTATTTAGATATTGTTATAATAACGATATAAAGGATGTTCTTTCTATTAACAATCTAAACTTTCCTGACTTGGTTCCATTAATATATCATCCAGAGCGAGAAATTAAAGAAAATAACAGACACGAGTTTTAGACTTATACCTCGAATTTGACATAAGCGGATTTTAATTTTGAAATTATAAATTTTACCCACCTTAGCAGCAATATACCAACTTCACCTGCATATGGAATATCCATTTCCCAACTCATTCAGTATTCAAGAGCTCGCAGCTGCTACTCAGACTTTATAAAACGTAAACAGTGTCTGAGCAGAAAGTTGATGAACTAGGGTTATGTCAAAGAACGTCTCGTCCTTTTTCCTAAATAGTTCATTGGAAAATACCAAGACCTTGTTGATAAATATTCAGTATCAACTTCACAAATAATACATGATGGTCTTGAAGTATAGATTCTGCATACTGACATTGTTTATCATCTCAATTACGTGTTATAGTATATATTTATTTGTCTTTGTATACTTCTAACTTTTACTGTTTAGTCCAAGTTTGGTAATATCCTTTTGGTGTGGCTCGGTATTTATATATCCCACCGTTGTGTTATTGTGCTATGGTAATTTTTTGTATTCTTGTCTTTCATTTTTGCTTATGTGCTTTGTCTTTAGAGTGTCTTCATGTCATTTTGATTTTCTTTGTTGACATAGTTGTTTGTTTTTATAGTGATTAAGATAATCACACAATGTTGACTGCTGTACCCCAATTTTTGACATTGTTACCTGTTATGTCTCAGGTTTAATCCTACATTTTTGACAAGTCAGGAATATTACAGTTGTTTAACATTCGTTTGATCTGTTTGAGCTTTTGATTTTGCCATTTGTTAAGGTACTTTCCATTTTGATTTTTACTTGGAGGTCGGTATTTTTGTTGTTTTAGTTTTTTCAGTCGGTGTTGTCACTAGTAAACACATTTTGAACTGGAATGGTCATCTGAACAGTTCTTAAAAGACCAAATAATAATTGTTTAGTTACTGCTTTGTGTTTCAGTCATCTTTTAGACTTATTCATTGCAGTAAACTCAGTAATCTTCAGACAATTCGCTTACTTGATGATTAAGATATATTCAGTCCATGTTTCCATTTTTCAATAGCTGTACACAATTGTACAGAATTGTACGGAATTGTCTGAAAAGATACTTAAGGTGGATAGGGGATCTTCATTAATATTCATAGAATTTTTTAATAATTTGTCAAAATGTAGTTTATATCATGTTTTTTTGAAAAATATAATAAAAAGTATGGGTCACCGGGCTTTTTTTCACGCTACAGGTTGTGCAAAATTGTCAGATTTTATATAGATTATGCATGGAAAATACAATTTTGTGTGATAAAAAGAAAACTACACCATAGAATTGTAAGATACAATATGAGAAGATAGCTCTAATAATATCCTGTCAGATAAGAAAAAGAAAATGTGGTCACCGGACTCGTTTTCTTGCTACATAATAAAATAGGTAAATTCACAACACATTCTATTATAAAAGTCACTTTATCTAAGTTATCTCCAATTTTGTCACATAAGGATGTGACAAAATTGGAAAAAAAATGAATCAACAATATTCTGTTTTTTGTAAAATACAGCCGTGAATATGATAAAACACATAATTTTCTATAGTTACACGAAAAGTCTTACACGTGAATTACATACTACTCTCGAAATTTGCACATTTCATTAAAGATATAGACCGATTGTTATCTGCTATTTCAAAATCCAAGATGGAGGAAGACACCCCAGCTACCTTAACAGTACTGGATTGACTGCAAGCCAAAATCTACAGTACTGAATATGCAACAATACATTTTCTGAAAAATAACTTAAACCCTTAATAAGACTTAACGGTTGGGACCAATTAGGATATGGTTCGATGTGTAAAATTATATGATTCCGATGTCAGTGAACCAACTGCGTTTTAGGAATAAGTTTTTATTCATAACAATGAGGCGAAAAGTAAAAACAAAAAAAATAAATATTCAAATATAAAGGTCTTGACAAACTATAATAGATACAATCAAAGTACTGAAGTACTGACAATTGGATGACCGCAAGTTCTGGTGGATAGTCACAAGCACTTGTCTCAGAAAAAAAAATCATATCTTTACACCTGAAAGTTAGGTTAAGGTACATAGATATATTTTTTCTGAGACAACTTCTTGTGTGGATGATGAATAAATGACAGGGAATTCAACCTCACCGTAATAATTATTATATTGTAGTGATATAATCATTGTTTATCAGTATACTCTGGTTTGTTGTTATGTATTATATTAATATTTGTATACCAGTTATATATATAGCAGTTCATCTTAATAGCTCTACAGGCAAATTTTCATCCATTTATATATCATTCTCTTCTGCTACTAGTATTCTAATGATAGTGCAGTGCAAGTGCATGGTGGACACTCTTCTGTAATAATTCGTTTTTTTAATAGATTGGATTTGAGTAGGCATTCATATTTTCCCGCTTTTGTTGCAAAACGTTCTCGAGATATACTTCCGCATGCGTTAGCACAAGTTTTCAGTATTCATGATTTGTTATTGATATATATATTTCTCACGACAAAACATTTTCATATCATTTATCTATGTTCTTAAAAATTATTTTTAAGAATATTTATTGATGAAATTAATATATAACAAGCGATCATAAGGATTGTTATTTTGCACTCGATAATATCCGCGTAATTATACGAAATACGTTTGGTTATCAGTCAAACGGCAAGGAAATTTCTGCAGCAACATAACACCGGTATGACCTCTAAAGGTCACATCCGATGTTAAAAGGGCCATAGAAGTAAAAAAACCAAAGAGTGTCATTCCTAAACCAGTGTAAAGTTTGTTTAGGGGATTGCATCTCTTTTGAAGTACATTTACACCTTTAAGAAATAAAAATATCATTAAAAATCAAAATATGTGATTTAAATCATGCAAAAACTAAAACAACTTGAAATTTAACGGATGGAAAGAATGGGTAGGCATAAAAGATATAACCTAAAAGCAAATTCAATAATAGAGATAAACAGGGATGGTTAGAGCCAGTATTATATACGCTAAAATCTATAACTTTCATGATACGTGCAACCACAAAATTATTATTCTGTTTAGTACAATGTATGTGTTAATCTCAAATGAGTATTGTTTTACGTTTGAGAACGACCACCGTAAATCGAAATGTTTCATGGCAAGGGGCATCAATGTTAAACTCTTATCGCTAAATGTAAAACATCCGACTGCAAGACAAAACTTGTTATAGATTTCAGCTCAAATAAGCTTTTCTGCTCGTTTAATCAAAATTGTTATCTCAAAACAAATTAGATCGATGACCAAGTATCATTGCATCATAGTTCTTCGTACAATCGCAATTTAAGTTACTTAAAAGCACCTGCAGGCAATTTGTCAAGTTTTTAACATATTCCCTTTGCAGAATCATTCACGCAACTATGATAATAGCCTAATGGAAAAAATTATTAACAAAAATACAAAACACCAAGGTAAATTCCAAAAAGAGGGAATTCCATAAAACCTGACAAAATTAAATGCTCGACTATATCAGCCAAGGTATAATTTGATCTTGTCTCTTTAACTGGTAATCCATTCTGTTCCTTTTTTTGACATTGCACAATGTACATTTTATGAATCAGTTGTCATTTAGGAAAATTGGTGTTGATCTTATATATTCTTAGTTGTATCTTAAGACGATTCCGGTCATACTTTTATGTTGACCTGAAGCTGTATTTTGCTTTTTTTATCGTTCAAATTGTTGTCTCATTGATACTTAACCCACATTTTTTTGGGTCTGGATGATAGTTAGTTGTCAGGAAAAAAATCATACATAACATTTAGCGAAGTGACATCTTTTTGTCATACTCAAATATCTCGATCTAAACACAGCAGATACCGACTAATAATCCTTTTAATTTGTTACCTAAGCAAAAGCAATCAAGGACAATTATAATTGTAAGTCGATGTTGATTTTAGACAATGAAAAAGTATTTGCGCAAATAAATATTAAAAATACTTCAAATTGTAAGAAATAAAAATGGCAATAAAATCAATCATTTTATTTCAAAATGTATTTACTATAAGAAAGCAGCAATAAAAATGAAATAGAAACTTAACAATTTTCTAGCAAAACAACGGTTCGGACAGAGGTTGTAAAATTGTTAAATTACTAAAGTAGATGCGATAGTAGCATCAAGGACTGACGGAGCAATGTGTACATAAGGTGTAAATAAGTCTGAACAACACCTTTTTAGTTCCCGAGCACAAAATCCATTGTGTGGTTGAGATTACCCCCGGTTTTTCGTGGGGTTCGTGTTGCTTAGTCTTTAGTTTTCTATATTGTGTTTTGTATACTGTTGATTGTCTTTTGGTCTTTTTCTGGTTTTTTGCCATTGTGTTGTCAGTTTTATTTCGACGTATGAGTTTGAATGTCCCTTGGTATCTTTCCCCTATCTTTGTGAAATCTTTCTAAAAAAAAATTTGTTTTCCGTTATTTTAAGATTTTGTGAACGGAATCATTTCATCCTTAAGTTTTAACGATACAGAAAGAGTGTGGATAGGCTTAGCAAGACATCCGTCTAATCTTAGTATCTTCTTTTGGATGGATGGAACAAATGTCTCTTATGACAACTGGTATACAAAGAAGAAATCTGATGACCCATTTCCAGATGAACCAAACAATGAAGACGTGAGTGCAAGTAAAAGGTAGTATAGGAAATACTCAAATTTATTTACAAGGACCTGAATGTTTCTTTCTTTGCAATTCCAATTTTTAAAAAATGACAAAAACTGCAGTTTTTTCATGAAATCAAACGGACCAGCTGATTAGAAATTTGACATTTGAAATTTGAAATGCTAAACATATGTCCAAATAAAGTTTTTGAATTATCTTTTCTAAAATATCGTTTTTCTACTCGTGCTACAAATCTGTCTTTCAATACAATCTATATCCTCAGTGAATTAGACTGTGATAAAAATATGTTTTCATTAAGTGTTAACAGGAGATAAGACAGTCAAATTGATATTTGATATAAAAAGAGTGATACATAATATAAGGTTATTTCCCCTTGAAAACTTATTGACAACATATCGTAACTTCACATATATCTTACTGCATATTATATGTTTTGATTCAAACTAATGTCTGATTCTTATTAGCATAAAAGATATTTTAGAAAGAATAGTTTGAAAACTTAGTTTGGACAATTTAATAGCAATTCAAAAATACTAGCTCTCAAGATTCAAATGACTCATTTCAAGAAACATATGTATAGACATTTTTAGCAGCACTTTAATAGAATTAATGAGGTGGAATTTTGCAGAATTATTGGTTCGCAAGTATGCTTTGCTTTATCGCTATGCATTTTGATGACTTGATGGTGATTTTCTACAGCAGTTGTTGAAAATGAGTGACCATTTGTTTATTTGAAGAATAAAAATGTAACTTGGTCAGAATTTTTATTGAGCTGCAATAGGTGTAGAGAAACACTTACAATCAAGTCTCAGTAAAATATTTGCAATGCGGTAAAAACAATATTAATTAAATAATTTGTTATACTCCTTTACAATTTGATGTTGAGAACAATTTTGAGAGGTTTAGCTAGCTTTAAAACCAGGTTCAACCCACCATTTTTTTCTTAAAATGTCCTGTACCAAGTCAGGAAAATGGCAATTGTTATATTATAGTTCGTTTCTGTGTGTGTTACATTTTAATGTTGTGTTTCTGTTGTGTCGTAGTTCTCCTCTTATATTTGATGTGTTTCCCTCAGTTTTAGTTTGTAACCCGGATTTGTTTTTTTCTCAATAAATTTATGAATTTCGAACAGCGGTAGACTACTGTTGCCTTTATTGATGATATATTTCAAAATGTACATGTATTTGTAATTTTTAAAACGAACTTTTGTTGTTTTATTGGTGTTTAATTTCATTTCTCTAAACATCTCCGTTTTTCAAGGTAATTGCTTTTTATATCCAAAAAACAATAAATATGTTTACATTACTTTTGACCTAATATCTGTTTTAATTGAATACCTTCCTCTTATATCGAAAAGAAAACTTAAAAGGAAGAACATTAGCTGTTTTGTTATCTAAAAGCATTTACAAATTGGTTTTTATCTTCAGAATGTGTTACCAAATTTATAACAAAATGGAGAACTTTTTATTTCCAATTGTTGATTTACTGTCACTAATTATGATATTCAGCAAGTCCAATATACCAACGTATGCTTTTCATGTACATTTTTACTTCGATAATTATCCCCAGGAAAGTATAGAATTTTTTAGTAGAAAGAAAAGGGTTTTCTATTGTTGAGATTAGAGAGGCGTTTTAAAGTGATGTTTAATTTTCTATATTTTGAGCGAAACATCTATGACGGGAGGTGCTTTCCATGAAACGTTACAATATTTGAATAATTTTATAACGAAACAAATGAAAAATATGATTTAACACATTTCATAATTAAAGTGTAGTCATGAAAATTAAATACGACTTTTTGTAGTTTTAAAAGGTTGTAAAAACGTTGACATTAGTTTGAAATTCTAATATGACGGTCTTCTTTCGCTTTAAAAACAAGGTCATGTTCTTATTCCAATATAACATGGGGTACTACGTAATTGGCACAATTAAAATTGCTGCTTCAGCATCGAAGATCAAAATGGACATTTGTGTTGATGTTGCTTGCTATGAAGTAATGAAAAATAATTCTAACAGATAGTGTATCTGTTGGTTTTTTAATCGTGAAACAGTTTGATTTTTATATCGTTTTGCCTTCGAAATATCAAAATGGTTGCCTTCGAACGTGTCTTACATAAGTTCGGTTCGAAATACAAAAGTTGTAAATTTCCCTATTAGAGTTCTATTATGCAATGCTCTATGCATATTTTAACATATATTTGTCAACATTTTTTACGTCACTAACCCTCAGTATAAAATATTAACAAATATAATGCCTAGTCATGTTAAAATTAGCACAGAGCATGGCATGAAAGAGTTATTTCTTTAATATCAAAACGGGCTGGTCTGATATTAGATAATTAACTTTTCATTTTATTTCTAAACTTAAGGCATACAAGTCAGTGAGGTTTTGAATCTTATATAATGTATAGTTTTTTTAATAATAGGAAAAATGTGGAAACGTTTTCATGGAGCAGAACAAACTAGGACACTGGAATGACGAAAAATGTGAACTAGAATATTTCTACATTTGCGAGGGAACACCTGGTTTGTATGATTTCCAGCAATCCGGCGCATAACAGTTAACATACTTTTTATCTGTATGACTACCAGTATTTTCAATAGTGATCTATTTCTTATACCTCCGGTTTAGATAATACTATTTGAAAAATGTTCAGAAGAAAGGAAAACTACGGTTAAGAAATATGACAACTCGGATTTCGGCGTTTTGACATATTGACTACGAAATGTTGTAATAAACATTAATTGTTCTGTTTAACTAGGTAGCAATTTTACCTGACAATATCGGGATGAGGGTTCTTAGTCCAATCTTAACAGAAAGTTGTGATAATATCAGAACACTGACAAAGATAAAAACAAAAAAATGTCAAAAAATTCAGGCTTTAATTGAATCTTTATTTGGATAAGTTGATGCAAGCATATAATCTGTCTTGTTTCTTATACTGTGAGAGCCAAATAAAAGACTATATTATAGTAATGTGTAGTTAATTATGAGCTATGACAATCAAGAAGTTATAGCATTTTTCAGAGTAAGTTTAAAAAATTGAAACAAATATTTTTTACTGTAGGTTACCATTCGTTAGCAGACATTATAGATTAACAATTGTTGATTATATTGATAATTTAGAATCTTCATAGAAGCTAGAACACGTATGTTGTGTTAATGTACTCTTTTAATGTGGCATTTGTATGCAAGACTGACATCCCTTTGTACTATGTTTCAATTCCAAAAAGTCTAGCGAATCAATGCGTTTATTGTCTCCTTTGAACAGGTTCATTATTTTCTATTTACATTTAGTTATTTGATTTCATTCTAAATCATTACAAAATTTATCAATTTAATAAATTTTAGTGTTTAGGTTTATTAAGACATTTATTTATATTTATATTTATAATTTTTATTTTTAAATAATTTTTTGATAAACATTATTTAGGAAAAGTTTAGGCAAAATCATGATAATGTCTGATTGGGCAACCTAACGGATAATTCATCTGCCACATAATGATAAAAAAGATAATGCATCTGTCATGAACTAATCCTGGAATGGTTTTATACTTCAAACCGTAATATGGTTATAAATAAAATGTAGTATATACTGTCTACTTTTTAACTTTAGATAAATTATTAAGATGTATACATTGTAACATATGTTTCAATTGACATCTGCAGTCATTCTGCTCGTTAGGAATACACTGTTTTAAGTTGTCATAATAATTTTTGGCACAGATTTCTGCTAAAACGCAATAAAAACTGCAAAAATACTGCCTCTTCGTGACTTTCTTAATACATTCTATACATTCATAGATCAATTCCAAAAACATTAAATAGATTGTTTATCCTTTTTATATGCTCAAATGCAATTCAAAGACTTATAAATGCACGCAAAATGTCATAAAAATCCGAGATTTCGTCCAATTGCGTATACTTTGCAATAAGCATTTAGTGCTTTTGTAAGACATTCATCGCTTGTTTTAACACTCTAAAAATTGTGTGCGTTCGAATCGCTCTTTTTGGGTTAACATTCACCAGGAACGTTCAAACCCAAAAATATAGAGGTCAAAAGCGTATAAATACATGACAACGTCATGAGCTATATGACCAATATAGACTTTAAAAAGTAGAGAAATAAAAATAAGGTAAGCTTTGCCCAAAGGAACGGGAATCTTAGTTTCTTTATAATTTTTGTAATTTATCAACGGAGAATTAAAAAAAAATAATGCTATAAATCATGTCAGTAACGGAGAAATGACTACTGACCTAGTGTTACCCTATGGGTTTTCTGAATTTACCTTCATAGTTATCCAACATAATGACGGTGCAAAATAAAACTGCTTAACCTTTATCCAAATAGGACATATTTTACGTCTGCACAGAATTGCTGCCTATCATGAACTGGACTGTTGATACCAACATATTATTATTTTTATTACAGATTCCGTATTCTGTGCAGCCGAAACAGACACATACACTTTTGGTTCATTTAATTTGACTTGGAACGAAACAAACACGGGCATTACAGCATGTTCTTCCTGTCCTGAAGGATTTAATGGTAGGATAAACATTAAACTAGTAGTGTAATAAAAAAAGTTTTATTCCTAAACTAATTTGTGTTAACACTTAACGCTATCGCATAATCGACATGGCATCTACTAACTGATATACATGTAACAGTTGCGTGGCTCCAAGTAATCAATACAATTTCGTTTGTATTTGTCACAGTTGTAGCAACAAATTTGATAAAGTTTTGGCATGGCATTGGAGTTGTGTGTGTATGCGCATCAGTCTGATATTTGAATAGCTGTATTAACCATTTTTAAGGATATGCTTTTCAAAGTGAAGTTACTAAAAATCAATCAACTTAAACCCATATAAGTTGCTTTGAGGGTCAGTTTGTCTTCAACGACGGCCATGATATCTCTACCCTACATTAGTTACTTACGCAAAACTGTTCATTTACATTGATAAATATGACAAACTCCTTTGAGAACCGTAAAAACTATTTGATCGAAATTTTAAAATTGAATGTTGATATTTAGACAACATATTTTTCCCAAACAAGCTATAATTTTCTTTGAACAAAACACTTCACAAATAAACTTGATAGCTTAAATTATCATTGTATTTTATAGACATTGAGATAAGAAATTCAAATGATAATCTCAAAACAAAATGGAGGAGGTATTATCAGAGCTTTTTTTTTTGGACACTGATATTGCAAAACTGGTTAAATTATTCAAGACTATCCAAATCCTGTTATTTCTTTTACCAATGACCAAAGCAATATAATCTTGACAGTAAAGTGAAAAAAGTCACTTATTATGTCATAATGACAACATAAACATGTCGAAATTGGCATGTTTGACAAAAAATTGCCATTTTTGACATACTTATGAGACAAAATATATATTAGCCCATCATGCCCATGCTTTATTCATAAAATATATTTTGCACAACATCTTTTTTAAAAAATACTTGCTACAGTTTACACAGTTTTGAACTGAATTCAAAAATTTAAAGTATTAATTCAAATATGTAAGACAAACGTCAAAACTATCAAAACTGATATCTGTCAGACTAATGTCTTATAAACATATGAAGGGTGTTATTTGATTGATTAATTATACTTTTTGCAATGATGTCGGAAGATTTCAATGAAAGTCATATTTTCATTGCTGAGAAACATTTATAACAGAAAAATATATGATGAATGTGTCAACAGTCTTAGAAGAAAGTCATCAACGTCGATACCAAGCTTATATTTCAAGACACAAGACACACTACGCATAAACAAAACTTCTCAGTTGCGCTAGAACCAAATTTGTGGAAGGTCAAATTAATTTTCACATTGCAATCATTCAAAAATCAAAAACATTGTTTCAAATCCGGCAAGCGAAGGTTTCCTAATGGTAAGGTTAATAACACTTCTGTAACTGTTTAGCTTTAAAATTTGTGTTCATGAATGGCCTTCCACATAGCTTACCTTTTTTAATTATTCTGATTAACATGAACCTTTTTTCTCCTTCTTGTTATTTAATTTTCATGTATTAAATCCACACACTCACAAACACACACACACAGTTAAATGTGGATAAAATTTGTAATTCGTTGTTAGATAATTATTAAGATTGCCTTTGCATTAACATGCACCTCCTTTTGTTCAGAGTTGATGTTGTAAAAACTTATTGATTTGTGCATTTTTGTAGGTTTGGTTTCACGCAAATGTAAACTGGAAGATAAGTCCGGAGTGTGGGAAACATCAAATGTAACTGACTGTAAAAGACAAATTTTCAAGAACCTAATAGACCAGGTAGTCAAGTTTATATCCATCTTAACACGCTATACATGTTTTGATGCAGTATTCCGTTGTCATTTTATTTCTGGATAACAGTGATTTGTAAAGAACTTTGATCTTAAGCCAGTGTAGCTTTACAGGTTAATAATGCATTAATTATGATCGATTTATTAAGTAATGGTAACCTGCCCAGTAGCAAAATACATGTTTTTCCAGCGAGAACAATGAATAAAATAATTGGCATGCAACTTCAATTTACAATATAAAAAAATATATATAAATGTAGAATTTGTACATTGCTACAGACCATCTTATCACCATTGAAATGTTTTGGCAAGGAGTTTTCAATGTTTTAAAAGCGCGGCTTCCTACAATATGGAGCATCGGGTAACCCCATTCAAACCGATCGTGACTGTCTATTTATATTCCCCAATAGCCAAACGAATGTCCACTTGCCATGGGTCTTACTGCCATTTGTTAAAAGTCCGAGTACGCATAGTTCTATACCTCAATCATCTGCAGGTAATTATAAGTTTGTTTGGAACACATTAAAGCACAATCAATTACAAACAAATCAAAATACGAGAAACAAAAGTCATCTAACTATTGTCTTGGTGTATTTGTTTGTTGATCTGCTTCCTTATTGACGAATACCTGACATTTCACTTTATTCTTTTAAGGATAAGTGAAGTTTGGTGAATGTAAAACTATTCCGTTCAAATAATATTTCCTAAATAAAGGCAACACTAGTATAAAGCTGTTCAATAGTCATAAATCGATAAAACGAAAACATGAAGAAACTAATGTATAACAAAAACTAATATATTCAAACAAGAACCAGGGATTATCATGATACAACATTAAAAATCAATAGATTATAATAACTGAAAAGCATCATCATGAAAAAATGGAGATGTAAAGCTTTCACCAATAAGAAGCAAATATCGCAAGCAAAATCAAAGCAGAACATATTTAGAGGTCAACTTTCATTCTTCAAAAGTAAACACGTGATATACAATATATCAAGCGAGTTAAACCAAGTTATGAAAATAATAAATTGCAACTTTGCAAGCTCTGCCATCAGTACTAAAGTTCTTAAAAAGAAAAGATTACACCCAACCTTCCACCTCAATAAATAAAACTTAGGATAAATTTTGCAGACAACCGTTGATAAGGTTCTTGATGCTGAATTTGAACAAAAAACAAATTCCTCATTCATTTTGAAATCAAACATGTCTGGTTTGTTTATCTGGCGTTTACAAAAATATAATTCTATTGTTTTAGCTTGACAATATTAACGATGGTGTTCAAAACGTGTCAATCGAAGAGATCCTTAGAACATTTACACACTCCTTGAACAATCAGTCTTCTTTTATATCAGGAGATATCAACAGTGGAGTTATCATTCTGGAGAAATCCACTGTTATTTTCTCCACACAAAGTGGAAACATTTCATTGGCAGAAACAGAGGTAAATTTCTTTGTAAATAATATTTAATCAAATGTTTGCTCTTTGTGTTATAAGCTTAGCGTTTAAAGTTTTAAGGTCTCAAATTTTTGCTCTAAATTTCAACCTTTTATGTCGTGTGCCTTTAACGTAAATCATTCAGTGTTTCACTTTTTCAAAAAGTTATATTTTTTTCAGATATCCACTTGTAAAAGAATTTTAGGGTTAAACGGTCATTTTCATCTAAAAACATCATTTAAATAGTCTGAACAATGAATTATTCAGTCATGTTCAGTCAATTCAGACAATTCAGTACTGTTCAGTAGCTTTTTCAGACAATTCAGTATGGTGTTGATGTGAACAGGTAGATTACAATTACTGAACAGACTAAATATAGACTGAACACATCTTAAATTACGGCAAGCGAATTGTTTGAACAATACTGAATTTAGCGCACTGGATACGTCTGAAAATTAACGGAGAGACTAAAAATGACCTATTAATTTATTGTTCAGTCTTTTAAGAACTGTTCAGATCAAAATGACCGTTTCAAATAAAACAAAAAGTATGGTTTGCTAGTGAACAAAATGTGACTAGTTTAAAAGGATTGATTATTTATTTTATTTGATGGATTAGCTTTGGTTAAAATGTTCCACTCAATCAAATTATGACAGCCTGCATTGGGTTGAAAAAACATCTACTACCAATTAAAAGAAAATAGTTAAAAAAGCATTTCGAATTGTACATCTTCGCAAGCAATTCGAAGGCATGACCTTGATTTGGGCTAATAAATATAAAAAAAAAAGGAATTTTCGTTAAAATGATAAATATATATTTGGAAAGTTAAAACTGAAAATTTCCACTAAGAAAAGATAACTAAACACCTATAGCTTCTTTTGTTTAACAGTAAACATATTGGATTATAATAATACAAGTATAAATTGCATTTTGTTAATAAAAAAAATATTAATAAAAAAAACCTCAGTATTACATGTTTCTTACTGACATGATCGTTCCTGTTCATTTTAATACTACCACACAGATGATTACCTTTAATTATTTTACTTATTCGGTTGTCCTTGAATTTGATACCCTCAAATTTGACTTCAAGGAATCGTTCATGCAATATATCGTATGATAGCTAATAATAGTTTTGAGAGTAAATAATGCAAAACATGCATGTAAATGAATATCACAAAACTGCATACTGAATTTCACTAATACCATTCTACAACAAAATGTAAGGCTATTATTACTCGTTTTATAATCAGATGACGGAGACTAGCAGTGAAAAAGCACAATTTGAAATTATAAGAACAATACAAATGTACTTATAGATGTTTATATGTATACTTTTTTTTTCAGGCGTACATGTCAGCTACAAACAGCTTATTGTCCAGTGAAACTGCAACACATTTGTGGCAAGAGGTATCTTTAACGAATATATCGAATAGGTCAATGGTCCGCTACATCAAGTACTTTGTCAAACTTTTAGAATTAATAGAAATCTTATATATAACAGACATCAGACAATACTATACTTAAACATTAAACGAAATACCCAATATAAACACGATAAGCGACAAAGAAAACTACTGAACAACAAGAACACGGGTAGTAACGTCGTCATATCGAGGGGCGTTTAGAACAGGGTTTTGGTCATAGTTTGGTTCAGTTGGACATGATTGTGTTCAGTGTTTTAATGACAAACAATGACAAAACATAAACATTCTGAATTCTTGCCAATGGAACTTCTGAACATAAATTACATAAAAAGCTGGTAATTATCTTTATGTTTAGTTAATATGTTAGTGAATTCGAATTTGTATCATATAGTTAATAATTTGGCACGGAATAATGCTTGCGTACGTCAAATTGTAAAAGTTGCTTACTCATTTAACAACCATAACCATATGTATAAAGAAATCTGAACCTTCAACAATGAGCAAAACCCATACCGCATCGCATAGCTATAAAAAAGCCCCGATTGAATGTAAAACAATGCAAATGAGAAAACCAAATGCCTGATTTATGTACAAAACAACAAACTAAAAACAAACATGATATACAGTAACAAATGACAACCACTGCATTACAGGCTATCTTTATATAACATCTATCTTGGAACTTAAGTTATTTTTCAATCATATTTGTACAATTTCTCATACTTAATACTAGAACGACTGAGCTTTTTTTTTCATTAATGAAACTTTATTGCATAAAAGAAATAATGTCCAAAGGATTAAATGATACTACACAATACATTTATATAATATGACAAAAACATTATCGTTTTTTTTCATCCGTAAATATAATTGATAAACATGATCATTATATCGAACTAGTTCTACTTCTAAATTGTGATCTTTTATATATTTAAATTCGGAACTTTGTAAGTAATTGACAACTTACTTCATCAAAAATCTTAGGTACTCTTTCAACTAACTTGCATTTATAGTTTTTTTAAGAAAAGTTTTAACTGTTGTCCATAATGAAATGTTGTCCCGTGCAGAGACTGCTACATAATTTTAATGCCAAGACTTTCTTTAAACGTCACATCAGGTCAAAACTGTAGTTTGGTTTGGCGTCCGCTGACTGATAGGTTTTGCAGTTCACGTTGCGTCACAAGATATTACGAGCCCAGTGGTCAACACTTCTGCACTGACATTAAATATCATTCATGCAGTCATGTTCTGTACATTTACAGTTATTAAAATGTTTTTCTGCTCCAATGCACAACTTTATGGAATATTTGGTTTCCATTGCTCTTTAACTTAATCATCGTTTGTTAGACTTCCAAGTGTTTAGATGCGGGCACCACCGACGAGTCACCAACATACTTCAATTTTGTAAAAGATATTTTACAAAATAATGATTTTGAGGGAGACTTCTGAACCTTAGTCTTAATATGTTTTTCCTAAACCATTCTGATTGTCTGTGTTTAATCTATTCACAACTTTATAGACTTTGGGTGATTAAGAGATTGACATATTGTATAGACAGCTGCCTTTTGTTGAAGACTGTATGGTGTCCTCTCGATTTATATCTCGTTTCATTGTTGGATTATTTTTTATCATTGGTGTATATCCCCCTTATCTCCTTTTATTCTTCGTAGACATAATCTGGTTCAAAATAAAACAAGAGATGTGAAGGTTGCTAGAACACAATGTAATTTTTTTAAATGACTAGCTACTACGTTTCGCAGCTTTAAATATACGTCTTTAACCATTTGACTAGTGATGCCGCTCACGTTATCTGTAAACCCCGATAGAGTCCATCATTGACGTACGGAGAAAAGATTCTAGCTGAAACAGAAGCAACGCTTTCTGTTTTTTTGTAATTTATTTTACTGAATGCCAGTTCGTTGAGTTGTGGTTATATAAATTCTATTTTAGGAAACACACGAAAAGCAAAAACTTCTAATGTACGGTTTGCCTATTTCGCTGACCAGATTTGGTTAAAAAGGCTTCTTTTCTTTTAAGTCAATAAGTAAATTGTGTATATCTTTTTTTTTACAAGCGCTTTTAAACAAACAAACAATATTAAGGTGAAACAAATGTGTATTAATTTGGATCTAAACCATGACAAATTTGATCAAAACCATGACGAATTTCTAGACACTTAACTGAAGCATGTCAATCGCTTAACCAAATAATATTAATTTCGATATTTTGCTTATCCTGCGTTAATTTCTTCAAAACAACAATTTCAATGTTGATTGTTTGACTTACAATATAGATTCAAGCATCTTATTTGCTTTGTATTTGCTCATTTGAAAATAACTGAGGCAGTAGTTCTGGGAAATAACCTAACCGAACCACGACCAACTGAACCAAACTATGACAAATTCACTGTACTAAACGCTCCTCAATATTACGGCGTTACTTCCCGTGAAGAACCCCAGAACAATTTAATTTGTATATCTAAGATACTTGTTTATCATTACGAGTCAACTTGTTATTTAATTATCTGCAGTTATTTTGAAAATGTCTAAAAAGTGCTGAATCTTTCGATCTTTATGCAGATAAGCTATAAACTGCAAGTGTTTTAAGAACACAATTTATTGGTAACAAATAAATATATATCACCTTATCAAAATATTGGAAGAGAAAGAGAATATCTTAAATAAATTGTTAAAATAAAACAACCTTTTTTTTCGAATTTTATATTACTTCGATCAGATTTGTTACTCAAATATATTATACTGCGTTATCAATAAGAATTCTTCTTTTACAGGTTGGAGATAATAACGCTGCTAAGGTTTTGAACATAACATCGACGTTTACTAGTGTTGTATTAAAATCGCTTCAAAACAATTCATCATTGAAAATTTCGAAACCATCATTAGGTAATTCAGAAACAAATTGTTTAAACTTATATGAGCATTAGATGTTTGAATTAAGAAAGAATTCATAGCCAAAGATTTGTTTTCATTTGACCATGGGTTGGACATTGATATTCGCATTTTACAAGTACGGTAATGTTTTGGCTGTTCCGTTTAACTCCCCCCCCCCCCCCCCCATATTTATAAACAGAATTTTCGTTATTTTGTATATGGATATCGAGTGTGAAACATTTATCTGAAATAGACAACGAATAATTATAAACAACAATATTTGAATGAACACTCATTTAATACCAATCATTAATAAGCGCTTGTGACCTCTTTCAAAAGAAATATGTATTCAGTTTGAAGATGGCGCGCAACGAACACGAATGTTAAATTGTGGGAATGTTTTCATCGACTTACTCCGTTGAAGTAGTGTGTCACACCTTATAATACATGAACTTGGATTCATAACAATATTATCCATCAAACTTAAATGGAATGTTAAATATCTGACGGAATGCAATCATTCTAATGCAATCATTTATTATCAATAGTTCTGATTTTGATGACAAAAAGTCCTCTATTTTGAATTCTAGAATTTATTGACATTTTAATTCTTCAATAATGAATCGTTTTATGAAATTTTCACCGTAAAATAACTGAAATGGTATGATTTGTTTAATTTGCATTAGAATAGAGATAACCGTATTGTATTTGAAGTTTAGCCTACGTAAAATGTGGGTTTTACTCTTGCAAATTGAATTTACCTGGTCGTATAACTAAGCTGGGCGTGATGCAGAACAGTCAATTTGGTACATTAATGCTTTTGTGCTAAAAGTAGATGGGTCAATATCCCTAATGCGCCTCAAATTAAGGAACGCAAAAGTTGTACCTAAACAAAAAATCTCTGTGTAGTGTTATTAGATATGTTTCTATTTTTAACAAGTAACTGAGCTTAACCATTTGTGCTGATTTGGAAAGTAGAGGACCATAGAATAAATGTGTAAAAACTATGGAGTTATTAAATGTATGCAAAGAACTAAATTTTCAAAGAATTTATTGTGTGAAAAAAGGGATTTTTTGCCTCGTTGAGCCGCATCACGAAAGGATTTTCGGGGTGTGCTAATTTACGGAAAAATAAATCTCACTTCGTACTCCGAAAATTTAACCACATATGTGAAAATGTCTCAGCTTCAAAACGAGCCATCATACATATCCAAGTTTACGATATGAGCAGAGGAATTGAGGAAAAGGCTCCCATTTTACCGCCTACCTGAAATGAATTGCGTATCTGTTCCCAGATATACTGTGGTTATACTGGTTGACGATATATAGGTCGTCATATTAGAATATGAGTTAATTCTTGATGAGTTGAAGAGTTACAAAAGGGCGGTTTCAACTAATAGCTGTTCTAATAGAAGAAGATCAAGATATTCAAATTTAAAAGTTAAGATTTATGCAGACATTTTGCCTACTATTTATCATCATTCGGAGGAATATAGAATAATAATAGTATATCCCAAAGCAATAGGTGAACTGATTTGTTTACCTATCTGATATTAAAAAAAAAGCATGAAAACATGATTGTTTGAGATATATAAAGTGTTTTAAAGATAACAATTTATTTGTGACCAACAAATGTATCACCTTATGAAAACATTGACAGAGGAAAAAATTATTGGAAAGATTCAAGTATCTAAATTTATATAAATCTCATATAAAGTAAAAACTTATCAAAGATGCAAGGCTCATGATTTGATTCACCAGACGCTTTTCGTCTACATAAGACTCATCAGTGACGCTTGAATCAAAACAGTTAGAACTTCATGAGAGATACAAGATAAAAGAAAGATAAAAAGTTAAAAAAAACCCACTAAATTATTAATGATATATTATTTAGGTATTCAGTTATTAGAAATAAAATCATCATATATACCAGGATTGAAATTTAGAAGTAGTTGAAAGCCACTCATTTTTTACACAGAACTGTTTACGGTAAAAAGAAATTTGAAAACAACGTTACTTGTAGAATAAGAAAATGATGCTATGAACTTAACACAAGGAACCATCATAATTTTTGAACAAAAAATATAATTTTGATGTTTTCGAACAATTTTATAATTTAATACAACCAGGAAAGTAAAAAACAATAACTTATGATATATAAAGCATATTGCAATATACACGTATTTGATACAAAATCTAAGGACACACGGCAACCACCATAGACGGTGAAATCTGGGAAAGGTGTGTCAAATGGACAATAACTTTCCTTTCAGACACACTTTCAAAGTTGGTAATAAATGCATGTGTATGTCCTAATTTATGTAAGTTACATATTTTAAAGGTTTGTATATCATAAACACTTCTGATTTTTTTGTCTTGGAAAATATTTAGGAGGATCTAAATCGCTTTCAATGTTTTCGTAGTTGTAATTTTTTATTGCATATGTAACGGGTCATTTGAAATGTCTAAAGTTTATTTTACTTTTTTAGAAGTGGAAATAAACAACAAAAATGAAGGGGACATCACTTTCAACGCGTTGTTTGATCAATCACTTGGCAACGACGACCGTCTTTTCTTAGCAAAAGAGAGTTTGAAAGGTAAATATATAAAAAAAAAAGATGTGGCATGATTGCTAATGAGCCAACTATACAACATAGTCCACATTAGTCGGATTTCAGCAACAATAGGTCATGCATGTTTAGTTGTTTTTAGTTCTAGGGTTTCTGTGATATGGACGTATACTCACATATAAAAAAACAATTTTAAGCCAAAGTAATTTATATTTGTAGATTCTTGCTCATCACTTTTTCCAGATTTTAGTACTTTTTTTTTTAAAGTTAAATCAAAATGATTACTTGAGCGTTATAATTATATGTATATTGTTATAATTCCAGAACAGTTAGTCCTATGCATTTATGCGAATAGGATGCCTTTATATGCAGGTTATGCTTAAAATTTGTAATAAACTACTATGGTATGAATAATTGGAAAAGCATTAGCTTTATATATATTTTAATAAAAAAAGAACATAGGATTAGTGAATCTGAACGTTTGTAAACTTAGAAAATACCTTTTTTTTTTTAATTTCAATTATTGATAACAAATATAAGTTTTTTTATGATTGCTATATATTTGTAGAAAGGACAAATACTGCAGGATACATAGCAATTCATTACAATACAATAGCACACTTATTACCAAGAAAAACAAGGTAATATTGAACTATTTGTTCTAGAATATTGATCAATTCGCTAAGTTTTAGCATCTGTATAGTTTATTGTGGGCACTACAAGTGATCATGTCTTCCTGTAGTGTTTATTACGTTGTTCTATGTCAACGTCTATTAAGTACAGCAATCGATAATGATGGTATGACGGAATGAATTGTTATCACAAGATTAAGTATTTTTATTATGATTTGTTATTTATGTTGTGTTTTTGTTATCAATTCTATCTATTTTATGTGATTTTTATTGTATGGTCTTTACTGTACATTTATAATATTCAAAATTAAGACGAGGGAGAATTGAGATATCTGAATCTTGATTTAATTCAAGTTGCATAGCGGGGCTTAATCGGTTTTCTAATCATAGATCAGTCCATCTTTAGATAGGTGTTTTAGGATATACTCATCAACGAATTGTCCAGTTATGGTCATTGATGCGGATAAGATATTTAAACATTTTCTGTGTATTCGGAAAGTAAATAGTATGACACAGTCGATGATTTTCTTGTATAACAAAGTTTAAAAACGTGCACGTGGCATAATTTGCAAATGACACTTCTACCTTATTGATATCCTTTCTTTAACAGCACGAAGAATTTTCTTTAAAGATTTTCTTTCAGTATTTTATAAAACAATATAAAATATAACAAAAGGAAATTTAAAAATTTAAATAACATGTACAAAGAAATCAGATACGAAATTTACCATGCTTGTAATGTCGTTTTTCTTCTTCATCATCTGTATTATGGTTTGTTTTAAAAGGAGGTGGTGTGATTTTTTTTTATAATCACGTTTAATATTCATTTCACAAGTTCTTTTGTATTGCTGTTTAATGACACTGAAAAAGGTGATCAGAAATCAGTTTTAATGAATATAACGGCAACCAACCTTATCACAAACGTCATCAAATAGACTGTCCTTATTCATATTAAAAGGTAAGCCCCGCCGGTTCAGTTGAAAAATTAATGATAATTATCGCGCAAGATAACCATATTCTTATCATAACCGGGGATTTTATCAGTAGTTATTGTATGTTTTATCTTTTTCTTTATTCAAAATATTACGTGTTAATGGCCGACCTTTCGTAATTCTTTTAATTAATTCCCCTATTTTCAGACTCGGGAAGATTTAAAGCATGACCTATAATATAGACACATGTTAATTTTTGAAAACTGTATGTTGCATTTAGATGTCGTTTGGTAATTGATGTCGTTTTGTTGAAATTTCATTTAAGTGTACCAGAATTGGCTTCTCTTTCTATATGTGAAGCCCATCAATAACTGTTGTTGGCAATACTTGAACCTTTGTCATCCTTCCAAGAAAAATACAGACGCATTGACGTCCTGCAGAGTAGAACCTATGAAAATACCAAACTTTACATTCATATACAGGATGAGTCACAAAAAATATATGTCAAATTAAAATAAATAATTTCAACTTATACCAGTTCACCATGATTTAAGTCATTTTCTTAAAAATAATACTTCTGAAGAATTTAGATGCAATAAATTCATTTGGAAAAGAGTTTAAGTAATTGATGGGCAAGTATAAGTCGATCTATGGTGATTCTGAAATATTCTTTTCACAGTGTCAATAGTCAGGAAACAACAGTAGTAACGTCAGTTCTGTCACTGACTATACCAGGAATCAATCAGCCTACTTTGAATCCACCATTACATTTATACTTCACACATACGCAGGTAATACACTGTATATAGTACATCTTATTCAATTGATACCTGGTGACAGATGATATTTGCTTTGCAAAGATTTTTTTATACAAATAAAAACAAGTAAACAAAATATAAAAAAAATGTTTGAAATGACAAGCAACATGAATTTATCAAGTGTTGGCACACTGAAAAGCTATTAAACCAAGAGTTCCAAGTGGTGAAGTTGATATCATCCTTTCGAAAGTTTTGCGGACACCATCACGAGGTGCACGTGGTTGACCGTTATGGAATATCTATTTCATAGATGACGACGGACGGATAAATTCCAATCGTCGTAACTAAAATCCCGTTATCCTTTACCCGAATGTGACGTACCGAATTAGATTTATCACCGGGTTTGTACTAACAACAGCAGCACGACGGGTGCAACATGTAGAGCAGCATCTGCTTACTCCCCCTGAGCACCTGAGATTACCCCCGGTTTGTTTATTTATTTTTTATTTGGGGGGGGGGGGGGGTCCTGTTGCTCAATCTTGAGTTTTCTATGCTGTGTTTTGTATACTGTTGTTTGTTGTTTGGTCTTTTTCTGCCATTTTAATTTCGACTTGTGAGTTTAAATGTCCTTTTGGTATCTTTCACCTTTCTTTTCCACAGTGCTAGGTACAGGCATTTACGAGTTTCCTTTAATGGAATGTCTATCTTATGTCTTTGTTTTCTCATCTTTGTCTCTAAAAAGTAAGATATTGACTTTTTCATTATACAATTTTAACATTAGAATTCAATTAAACGATTTAAACCAGAGCTGACTTAAAAATGTTTTTACATTAAGAAAAACGAATTCATTTACAATGCTTTAATTGGCATAAAAAAAACCAGCCTATCGATTTGACATATTTTCGAAGTAAAAATTATATTTTGCAGACACACGTCAAAGGATTAAGATGTTCGTTCTGGGATTTTACTTTACAGTAAGTCTTAACTTCTTTCAAGTATGTTGTCACGATATCCCAATAGCATGAGTTCCAATCCGGGCGAGGAAAGAACAAAAATTTGCTTCCGCAAATTTGCAGATTTAACATTTTTCTGCTGATATTTAGGGTAATTATATATATATATATATTTATATATTATTTAAATGCCTAAGAATGTAACTTTAACACGCTAATGAGTGCTATAATAATAGTTGTTATATATTTTGTATTCACGCAATATTTCGTTAAATAAAATAGCTTCTTCAAGCGCGTGCAGCCATCCTGGTAAAGTCGGATGATGTTTAGAAATTTTGCAGCTTATCGTACATGTCCTTTAAATATATGTTTGCAAGTACATTTCGATTAATATATATATATATATATATATATATATATATATATATATATATATATATATATATAATAACTCTAAATATCAGCACAACAATGTTAAATCTGCAAATTTGCGAATGCAAATTTTTGTTCTTCCCTCATATATATATATATATATTAGGTAGACAGTTTAAGCAAAAAAAATACCCAGATATCTCGATCACTGTTATGAGTCGATTTCAAGAAGACATTTATTTGAATGTTTATTAAAAATCATAACAAACATCATATCAAACATAACGAAATATCAGTGTTAAGATTTGATGGCATTCAAAAGTAATATAAAGGTAGTATACCGATATCTGTAAAACACCATTAGTCCACCTTTATGATATAAAGAGCAACAATGAAGCGCTATGTCTTTGCATTTAGTTTTTTCAACAAACTCATAGATACCTGGCTTAACATTTTGTACGCCATACTCGCGTTTCGTCTACAAAAGACTCATCAGTGACGCTCGAATCAAAAAAGTTAAAAAGGCCAAATAAGGAGCGAAGTTGAAAAGCATTGACGACCCAAAATTACAAAAGGTTTTGCTAAATACAGCTAAGGTAATCTATACACCAAGTGCGTGTAGAGATCCTGTTGTTAATACACCATGCATTTTCTTTTCAAAACACACGCGTTTAAACAATCACAATGGTATGAAGTGTGAAAAACAATGAATAATTTTGTGCGTTCTAAGTTTTTTTCTTGATTTTCCTTGAAATGAAATGCTCAAACCCCCAAAATAATTAAAAACCAGGGATGATAAACGCTTTGCAGAATCTATATGACTAAATAAGACCTAAAAGGATAGCCAAATATATATGAAGTCAACTTATCCTAAGGAAATATAAACTTCGAACGAAGTGTGCCTACATGCGTTAACAGGATAAACACCATGTAATCGCGTCGTCTGAGTCAAAAATCTAATGTACGGAATAGCATTAAAATCGGTAATAAGTTCATATGGACAAAGTATAAATGTACGATCTATGTACAACAAAGTTAACGCATGGAGAAAATGACATGGGGGCAATACAAATCAACGTCAGATTAAATAAAACAGACAACACCATGATTGCAAAATAAAAATCGACAAACAACATTTTACAACACAAAAAAAACAGGAATCTATCGATTGAACAACACGAAACGCGTAAATATGTATTCATGAAAACGAAAAGCATAGTCATTGTTATACTCCACCCATTCGTAATAAGTCTAAAATAACAAGTTATTGGTTTCACAGTTTTACTTTTCTTGATAATCTTTTTGGAGTTGTTTTTGAGTTACAAATATATCTGTTAGTGATATCATCATACGGACAGTTTCCAGTACATCGTATTAAACTGGAATATGTAAAACGAGAACGCGTTGGTTGGAAAGTTATGTAGTTAGTTTGAAGGAATATCTTTTTTTTTAATATTTCAAACAGCAACACATATTTTGAATTACAAAGGCGTCTTTGGATATATGGAAGGCTAACTTAATTTTAAGAGAATAAACCGTCTTTATTTTCAATATCGATGTCATGTAACAAGTGGAACAATGCAGCGAACAAACAAAATAATTTTATAGTAAGCCTGGTGACATTATAAGCTAGAAACTTACTTTAAAATTGAACAGTCCTTGTACCTTAGGTGAATGTCGTTTCAATTAGTAAGCAGTTTTGATTTGCTATTAACGTATAATTACGATTGAATGATTGTTTAACCTATTGAAATATCGAAACAGTTTTTGTGTTAACCAAGCTGGAAACTAAAAATGTAATATTATTTTTTATTACCAAGAAATAGTGGCTTTTGGTCAACAAATGGATTAAAGACCGTTTTAACTAATAGTACCTTCACAGAATGTACAAGTAATCATTTGACTAACTTTGCTGTTCTACTGAGTTTATATGAAATAGTAAGTATTAATTCGTTTATATAACTAAAAATTTAATATGCAACAACTTTATTGAAGATACAACTGCTCATGCCTGTTCCGGTTATTGACATTTTGTTTGGCGCGAAGATAGTTCTAATAATAAATGAAGCAATGTAGCAAACATACAGATTACAGACTAATTCAATAGGTGCAAAAGCCTAAGATACAATCAAAAACTATTTCTTGGTCCCTGTCTGAGACTTAATTTAACTCATTTAGCTCATCATCTACATTCAGATTCAGTATACCATCAAAACCATTATACAGCAATATGAAAATCAATTGAGATTAAAAGACTACACCACTAGTATATAGACGCTTTAGAACAGTATGGTTGTCAGGAACTACTTCGCATCAATGGTAAACCTGACGGTTAAAAAAGCGAAACATCAGAACAAACGACAGAGCCGGTTAAGACGATTGAGAACTGTTTCGATATAAGTATCGATTCTGACGACGTTGTTTAATCACACAAATATTGGACAATCTCGTAAAGGCTCGAACCATATGTATAATTTGGTACACAAGACACGCGTTTTGTATACACAAGAAGCGTCAGTAGTGCTCAGATTGAAACAGGTAGAAGGCCAAATCAAATGCGAAGTTGAAGAACATTGAAAGCAAAATATATAGTGTGACAAGTACGACTATGGCTTTCTATAAAATATATAATTTAAACAATCTAAACAAAGCACTTAAGAAGTTTTTTAAGGATTAATTATGGCATATATTTTGTTGCAGCCAGAAAATCACGATGAGGTTCTTGCAGTTATTTCTAAAGTTGGTTGTTCGGTATCCATTACTGCTCTTGTCCTATTGTTAATAATTTACTATATTGAATGGAGGTAAGGTTTATATAATACAATGTATCAATTAATTTAGTGTTGTCAGAAACACTTTTTGTTTGAACGGAAAATCGGTATCAAACGTTTATATTGTAAATCTACAGATTCTGAAGCAATTGTGGTATACATGGAAATAAAAACAGGACATTTTAGGAAATATTTAGGAATTTGTGTTAAATTAAACAATCTGTAACTTATCCATACAGGCGAACTGATTTAAAACATATCAAATACATTTTATTAACCGTTTAGGTCATAATATGGATTTGAAATATTTATTTATTGAGTGACGAAAATGTGTCACACACTTGTACTCATGGGACTAATCATTTATTATTAACTAGATTAATAATGTAATTAATAATGTAATTACATTGATTTGATTAAATGAGATTCCAATGATCATTTTACTGAGTAAAATTTTATTTTCATGATTAGTGATAAGATACCCATTCAGAGTTTGTAATGAGACATTTGTTAGATTTTTAGAAAGCAATAAACTTTTTAAACCTTTCACTACTGGAACAATGCCCCGTAGATTGGCCGTGAAAATGTCCGTAAAAATGCTGGTGATTTTTACAGTGTTTGTCACGGTTTATTTACGGTGGGCCGTGAAACTTATCCGTGACAATGCTGTGGAATGACTGTCATGAAAAGGCTGTGAAAAGTTTGTGAAAAGGCCGTGAAGAGGTGCCACCTGAAAACTTGGGTGAAAAGACCGTAGAAACCCCGTGAAAAAGTCGTGATAATGCATTATGTGCCCATTGTGAAAAGACCGTGAAATGTAGATATAGTACAGTATATGCCTTCATTTGTCGTGAAATGGCCGTGAAAAGGTGCCAACTGAAAACTTGGGTAAAGAGACCGTAGAAACCCTGTGAAAAACAAAAATGTACACCGTGAAAAAGTCGTGATAAATTATGTGCCCATTGTGAAAAGACCGTGAAATGTACATTTACTACTGTGATAAACAGCCATTCACTAATTGTGAAAACTCCTGTAAAATGTTAAATGTATTTTTCAGGCCATAATTTAACAAAAAATTTAAATGCTATTTCAATCAAGTGAAGTGAAATGCCTGAAAACCTAGTGTAAACATCTACAGACAACTTATTTAAGTACAGTGCAAGTGAGACTATGAAAAACCATATTAAAATGCTGTATTTTTTTTAGTAATAATTGTGACAAAGAATAAAAATATTAATTTTAATAGAACTGTAGTAATTATGTAAAGAAAACATAAAAGCACACAAATGTCAGCTGTAACATGTATTGTAGAAATTTTGGGTCTGATTTTACCACTTCAGCAATATTTGTCTAATGTAATCCTTCACTTCACTGCCCTTTTGAATAACTATTCCAGAAAAACATTTATAGAAGTTCCTGTTAATTCCCAGGCAATACTTTTAACTGAAAAGCTCTTCTTTCCAACTGGATTCCTGAACTATTTTATATAAAGACTGCTATATCCTTTTGCTCTTCATTCCTAGAATAAATAAAGAAACATTACATATATTATACATGTATATAAAAATCTATTTATATATTCAAATTAATTTTTGGCATTTATGTACATACATGTACTTAAAACAGCTACAATATTATTCCATGCAATACAGGACTTCACGGTTAATGATCCCATAGTGAATAGGGGGCAGATTTTCATACTGGAGGTGAAAATGGTATGAAAAATACTAAAAAACATCATTGAAACAGAACAGCCACTTGGAAACATGCATTGGTTTTCCCATATTTTCATAGCATTTTCCAGAAAATCTGCCCCTATCCAATATGGCATCATTAGTTAACGAAGTTCTGTATTGTCAACTTATATTATTTTTTTTAGATTTTTTTAAAGACTAAAGACACTTTTAAGACAGACTATTAAATTTAAATGTTTCTTTGAAGTAATAATATGTATGGCTAAAGCCAAACTTGTCTAGACTAAGTGGCCGTAATGAGTCACAGCTATTTATTTTACAGGGGGCCAGGGGCGTAGCTACTTTTACTGCAGGCACATTCGCCATACCAATTATTTTTAAACACCTCATTGCCATACCAATTATTCTTATGTTATGGCACAAACCCTTCTAGAAAGGACATTTTGCCGTACAAATATTAAATACTTTCCTTGCTACGCCTCTGATTAATCCCTTTTGAACTCTGTGTCCCGACGGCCAAGTCAGAAAATACTTAAATAGCTCCCGACACATTCAAAGGGGGTTACGCCTCTGATTATCAGAGTGAACTCCATTTCAGAGATACTTATTGCTATTATAATCATTTCCAATTATCTATGTCTATGTCTACGTAGTGTACTGTACATAAATGTCATTTTTTTATGTGGCCAGTGTGGGGAAAAAGGACCCCCCTTTTCCCCCCAAATACATAAACAAAACAAAACCGTAATCGTATTTAAAGGATCCGGTAAGTCTTAGCAAACATTCCGAAATGATTAAAGGAATCAAGTGCAACAGACTCAAATATAAGTGAATATATCACATGCATGTTTGCGCGGTTTCTGCAAATTCAGTGAAAATCAGTTCAATGGAAATGCTCACAAACGTCATCAACATTTTGGTGATATGATGCATAAAAGAATAAAATATTAATAACTTAACTTACCTCAAACTTGCTGTCACTCGTCTTGCATCTATAAAGTAAATATTAATCGACCTTCGGCGTCTTTCAAATTTCCAATTCAACCTTGCGGAAATGATACAATTACTCTAAAAGAAACACGAATCCGGATACGGTCTGATATTCCGGGAAGTTCTCGTTTTTACATGTTTCGGTTCCAATTAAAATTAATGTTTTACATTGTTTATAATAATGTACAGACGAGAAGCAAAATACTTTTCTTTAAATACAAAATATTTATTGGCACAAAGTCATTAATTAATTATAACAATGAATGGTTCCATTTAAAAGTCAGTCCTGTACAATAGTATTGCATTTATAATATTTAAACAGACATATATTTATAATGAAAAGTTTATAGGATATTTAGAAAAATGTGAGTGGAAATAATTAGACCATATTACAATAATCACATGGGATGTTTTAAATCTGAATTAGGATAAGAAAAAATTGACATGAAAAAATATCACGGCCTTTTCACTGGTTTCAACAACCAGTGAAAAGGCCTTGATATTTTTTATTAAGCATGAAAGGACAAATTATCACGGCCTTTTCACGGGATATTGAAATTTCACGGTCTTTTTTAACATCAAATATTTTTCACGGCCTTTAGAAATATTTTTTTTACATAAGTCAAGGGGTATTTTCACGGGGTTTTCACGGCCCTGTGATATTTCACAGACATTTCACGGCCTTTTCATGGGCTGTTGTTACAGTAGTGTTTCTCCCGTAACGTCCATCAATCACAACTCAGTTAAATGAATGCCTCATTAGGTTATAAAAAATGTTTCAGTCAGATGAAATGAGTTTTTGGTGATTAACATGTCAAGGAAATAATTGAAGCTATACATGAGTATCTGTTTTATATCGTTTTATCATTACAATTATTACGAATTCATATAGTAATATCGACTAAAAATATTTCATTTGGTGATTGTTAATCGAAAACATTTGCTGCTAACTACATTTTGGGTGTTGATGTCGAAATGTACCGGTCGTGAATTTGATAAACAATCATCACAGAATCATGGTGTACGTGACCAGGTGAGATGGTACAGAATTGTTTATTTGTTTTTTTTACTAACAATGCGTTTCTATTTGTTAATCAAACTTTTTAACTTTGTCATTACAGTTGTTAAATGATTTGGTGTATTAAAATGTTTCTTTCATAATCGATTTAAATTATCTTCCTTGTACGTTTGTTATTACAAAGAGGTGTTCATGGATGAGGTCACTGCATGCGAAAGGTGTCACGAATTATAGTACGGGAAAACAATAGTTCAATAGCAATACATTTCTGAGGAACTGGATAAACTTCTAGTTTTAAAAGAAAATCTATGTACATTCAGGTATAAAAAACGTAATCAGCTTTTTGGTTATATTCGAAATATCATATGACTTTAACTAATTATACCAATGTAAGTTTAAATGATCTTCCTTCTGCCTGTTTCAGACTACTCTGCTCTTGGCTCATTACGGCTTTGTGACGTCAAATATAAAGTACCCGGCGTTAATAATTTTAACCCGGACTTATTACCCACATCGAAAAGTTAGACAATAAATTATCAAGTCCTCTTCTGATTTGCTGGTACACGATTCTAACTAATGTTTCGATGACGAAAATGCACACAGATGCACAATCTGATTAATCGATTGATATTCTATAACATATTAAGCCTATTCGCTCACTCAACGAATAGGTTAATGGTATGACTCTCAACTGATTTAATACTGTTTTAATATACAAAAAAAAAACATGTACATACCATGTCCCTAAGGAATACAAACAGACATTTTTTTTATAATAACAATTGGAACCGCATGCACCCCAAATGATGTAAGGCCTAGTGTTTAGAAAGTAAAAAAGTCTTCTGGTGCGCATGCATTACCAAATTTATTTTCAGTCGTACGTGTATTTAGTACAAGACTAATATTGTATATTAGAAGGAGAGAGTACACTCTGCTTGATATAAAACAAGCATCCACAGGATATCAATACGATTTGAAGAAAACGTTAAAAAAATAAAGGAATCAATATGTTTATCCCCCACTTGATATGGTCCTCGATGTACCAGGCTCTTACCGCGATATGTTCGGATAATTAGGAGAATCGTTAATGTCATGTCATTGTAACCGATAACTGGGTCATTAACATACGGGTGTTGTTATGGAAAAGAATCAGTTAACGTGTGTTTATATCATGTAATAACATTTGACGCGGAATTCTAAAGTATATCGTCCAACTACGGTGGAAAACGCTCAAGAAATGGTTTTGAAGGTTTAATAAAATTTAAGAATATAATTTCTATACAACCACACCTTGCTTTAAAAATAAATTTGGCTTCTCATGTATGGCCCTGCCATTGTTACCTGCATTTCGGTAACCGGTTTAGATAGGAGCGAACATTTGTAATCGAAACAGTGAGAAATTTATCGAGAACCACTGAAAAATATGTTTCTTATTGCGTAAGTCTGTAGATATGAACATAGTTGCTTAGACTTTTTCTTCGTATTTTTGGCTCATGGAAATAAGAAATTGCACATTATATCCTCGAAAGTAGAGAAATATGTGAGACGCCTTTCGTTACGTAGACCAGTTGCGACCGGAGCGTGTTGTTGTATTATTGAAACGGAGAGGAATTTATTCGATAACATTAAAGTGTTTCAGTCTTTCTCAGTGTGTAATGATGGAGACATTAGGACATATGCGCTTTTTAACTTATCGCTTCTTAGGCAAAAAATAAAATATTTCTTTATTATTTCATTTTATTCTTAAATGGTTAAAATTGTCGTTCCCTTTACATTGACCTATTCTCAATGTATGCAAAGGAAAAAGAATTTAAAAAATAAAGAATTTTTTTTAGTCCTCACTGTGGCCACGCAAAATCAATTCCTCGTTATGATTAAAGTATGATTACTAAGATTATGTTAAAAGACAGACTGAGTACTTCATTGGCTTAATAATACGGTCATTTTCGAAAAATTACACGAAAATTCGTACAGGTACATTAATATTAGGACAACCAGACATGTACAACGAAGAATGGTATCTCAGTAATGTGATTTTGTTTTATAACACACATGATATGTGTAGATTATTTTTTTAAATAACCAGACGTCTTTTTAATAAATACTATATCAGGTTGAGCCCACGGTTGAAATATTCATTAAAAAATGGACAAGACGTCAATTTGTTAATAAAGAAAGCATTACTGGAAAAAGCATGTCCATTCATTATTTACGTGCATTTATCCTGCAAATATTTTATAAATGTTTATGTGTCAAATTTTAAATTCCACAATCATAAGCTACACAGCAAATCAGGTTGGCTTAGTGGAGTCGTTTGTCTTAGACGTTTCAAACTCCAATGCTGTGGCCTTGCTTATAAATAGATCGTCACACATGATCAGATGATGACTGAAATACGTCAACCATCAGAAAACCTCAAGTGTGTTTTTTAAAAGCCTGGATTATGGCCAAACCTTCACTGCGCGTCAGATCCTGGGTTTATTATGTAATATCTCGGTCGGTTTATAATACTTAGGGTGTTTCCATTATAACTCGGATATGTAATTTAGAGCATGCGAGTCTGTTTTAGATTTAAATTTAGAATATGTCATACCATAATATTCATGACTAACGAGTGATTTCTCGTCGTAAGATTATTTATGAAAAGACTTACAATCTACCCATGGGAGTCTCTCCTCTCGACTTGCACATGTAACACCCACTTATCGAAAAGGCGGTTACATTTTAGGTGTTATTAACTTCTTTCGTGAACTCTTCTTCTAATATAACCTAATTTGTTTAAAGTGACGACCGTAACGAAACTGATTACACTTAGTAAGATTAGAAACTTGAGACACTGTTACGATATGTAGTAAAACATTATGATGAAACTTTCATAGCTATTGAAAACTATACATATGAAAATTTGTTAACCTTGAAAACACTTTCTCTTTTTCCTCAAAATGGTAATTTGAAATGTTGTCCTATTTTTGCCCATTTGTTCGTCATAATTTTTTGGAATGTTTATCTTTTCTGTAATTAGTTCTGTGTTTTCCATAGAGAAAACAACAATTTAAAAGTAGGTACGGTGATTCCTCAGTTCGGACCAATTATATCATTGCTTACCAGAATCGTACATAGCAAGACTAATTTTATTTAATGTTCTTTTTAAGAATTTCTAGTTTCCATTAAATAAAAACAACAAGCTTTATAGGAATGGTTATTTGTAATCTTCTACAAAGATTTAGTATTGTGTGGTGTTGATAATGTGGCATTCATAACGGAAATGTAATAGATAGTTCTACACTGAACCATAAGGAAGATCTAGTTTTCATATTTTTTTATCAAACCTGGGCAGCGTGAAATAAACTTGTCAATGATAATGCCTGTATGATCCTTCTTTGAAATTCCTTATTTATTTCTGGTCAAGGTACCAGCATGTATTCCTGTCGCAGCTAGAAACAATTCTTAATTCAGACTGGACAATTTCATGAAAAATACTTGGGGGATAAATTGTTGCAGCATTCAAAAGACAGAATAGGTTTAATCATACCACTAAGTATAGATTTAGGAGAGCGATATAGTCACTTTAGATCCTATATCTTCAAGAATTACCGCGTTATTTAAGACTGTTGTTATTTTCCAGATTTCTTCCATCTGACAAGTCGAAAATACTCGTCACCATGGCTGTAGTTTTTCTCCTAGCGTATGTGGTATTTCTAGCTGGAATAGAGGGCACAGAGAATAAGGTGATATATTTCATTTAGTGATATATGTTTTTTCGCTAACGTTCTTTTAACTGGCATAAAAAGGAATGAAATTAGCAATTTACATATATTTACTTCATCTTTGTGTTGATTATAATATGATAGCTATTTCAGATAGAGATAAACATCTTATATATTGTATGTTCTTTGAAGAAACGTCTGATAAAAAACGAAAGGAAAAAAGAAAACAAAATGTTTTTTTTTCGAAAGATAATGTTTACTTTGTATTTCGTTGAAGATTTTATAATAACAATATATTTCATTCTGTATAATGCTGACAGATCACCTGCAAGGTAGTGGCTGTTGTCCTGCATTTCCTATTCCTAGTGGGTATACATATGATGGTTGCAGAAGGCATTGTGCACGGGAAAATGCTGGCCACCGTACTCGCATCAACGCAACAACGTTCAATATCACCGATTCTTCTTCCTATAGGATTTGGTGAGTAATAGTGCTTTTTTTCAACTCGGAATGTATGCCCAGACACTCGAAAGTATTATTGCACTCGGTTTTTTTTTAAGTTAATTTATTTTTGTAATATTGTATGACCTATATAATTGAGAATAAAAACGAGGAATGTGTCAAAGAGACAACAACCCGACCAAAGAGCAGAAAACAGTCCAAGGCCACCAATGGGTCTTCAACACAACGAGTAAATCCCGCACTCGGAGGCGGGCTTCAGCTGGCCCCTAAACAATAATGTATACTAGTTCAGCGAATATGGACGTCACACTAAATTCCGAAACATATAAATGAACCAAAATTTAAAAAAAACAAAGGCCAAATGTTCTTGACTTGGGACAGGCGCAAAAATGCGACTGTGTTAAACATGTGAGATCTCAACCCTCCCCCTATATCTCTAGCCAATGTGGATTAAACAAACACACATCAATACGCACAGTAAAATTCAGTTTAAAATTAGTCCGAATCCGAATATGACCTGCTTTCATATTGATATATTTAATATGATCTCAATATGATTAAAGCAGAGGTTATAGGTTAAAACTTCACTTTTTTAAGTTCGAATATGGGAACAAAAACAATGACAATTGGTAGAATATTAACAAGTTGCAAAATGAGGCTTTTTGTGCGAATAATTCTTTTTTATGTTAATGAAAATGGTTAGCCCCCTATAAATGATAAACAAAACCTTAATCCTCCTCCCTCGCCTAAAAAAATCCAAACAAACAAATCTAGAAAGAAATAAAACAAAAACAAAAAAAGAACACACGTTCTAAAGAGATAAAATCTAAAAAAAAACACTAATATTTGTTTGGGGTATAAAAATGTGATACCGATTTCTTTGATGACAAAAGGTTAGCCTACTATTTATGACAAGAACTGCCTCAAACCCTCCCACATCAAAGACACCGAATGCAACTTATCATCGAATATTTACTTACTATGATTAACACAACATGTGCCACTAGTAGACCAGGATCTGCATACCGTTCCAGGGCGGTGTTCGTTTTCCTTAGTTTTTACATATCTATGTAGCGTTTTGTGGGCTATTGTTTGTCTTTCCGTCGTTTTGTCTTTAGAACATGATATTCACGGTCAATTTCTTCGACTTATTGGTTTTTTTCCAAATTAAATCCTAATTATTGGACAGTATCTTCAGATTATTAACTAATGTTTATTTTATTTTTAAACTTATCATGGGGAAGGAGGGCAAACATAGTCTTGACTCATTTTCTGCCTTTGCATTGCAAGCTGTAAGTCTATGTACTTTTATACAATTGTAAGAAAGTTTGTGTTGTGTATTTTCCTGTAGGAATACCTGTGCTTATTGTCGCGATATCCACGGCAGTTACAAAACTAGATGGATATGGCGATGGAAAGTAGTAAGTAGCTATAAAATATATGTCATGAAATTTATATTTATGAAAACTGTAAGCAAAAATACCATTTTCTGTGGTATCCATTCCTCCATAGAAACTAAGACAAGGTTTTATTGGACATATTGATGAAATGAATTATTAGAAAACTTACCCTAAACTAATTGGAAGCCAGTCATTTCGTACTGTGAACAAATATCCTTCCGTACCACGAACAACAACCCTTTCGTACCATGAACAAATACAATTTAGTACAATGAACAAATACTCTTTCGTACCGTGAACAAAGACCATTTCGTACCATGAACAAAGACCCTTTTGAACCATGAACAGAGACCCTTTCGTACCGTGAACAAAGACCCCATCGAACCATGAACAAAGACCCTTTCGTACCGCGAGCAAAGACCTTTTCGTACCATACATAGCCATTTCATTTTATTAAAAAAATACTTCGGTCTATTATGTAGCCTATCTTATCTTATTTGGTTTTTGATGTTTTTTTTTATCTCGATCTTGAAGATGCACATTCAAATTCATTCATTTTTTATAAGTTGTGTTTTATGTTTTGCTTGCTATTAAAATACGTAAGATATTGAAGCCAATATATCTATCATTAACATTTAACAGCAACAGAATTAGAGTTCTGCAATTAAAGATAATCAACCGCTTAATTTGGTCTACATGATGATTATCATATTCATCACTGGACCAACTATACCAACATAGTGAATTAGAATTGGCAACTTTGTAGATAAACATTTTGGTACTAAATGGCATGCATATAAGTATTCCATAGGGGACGAAATTGCATACATAAACGTTTTTCATATGGTCCGAAAGGTTCAAAGTACAAGGTTCAATAGTTTTGATACGAAAAAGGAATATAATTCAACTAGATTTTGTATTTTGTATACCAGTTTCGGTTCAACCCGCGTTATTTGCATTGGAACCAGTTTGATTCAGAAAGAGATGAGGTTATGTAGTAAAGTTACAACAACGCAACATGGCTGGATACAAATGAGTACTAATGTTCAGTTTTAAAAAGCGACAACCTTAATGGGAAATATACCAAGAGCATTATAATACTTCCTACAGTTCATATAAACAATGAACAAAATGAGATCAATATCATCGACTACACAGTTTCCTAAATTAGGGTTGTAGATTTGGAAATATTTTAATGAAGTTGTACCTTTTTAAAATATCAATAACCTCCTAACAGTTTGGTTTGTACTTGGTTTAATACGAATATTTTGAACCAATTTGTCATATTTAAGTTGATTGAATTTTATAAATAAAACTAGATGTTCATGTGTAGTTGTATTGTGTTATTGGGTTTTATGTTTGAATGACATAATCTGATTTATATTTTTTAAGTATACATTTCCGATAAAAATATTAAAAAAACAGCAATTAAAGCGTTGTTTATTTGCTCTTGTTTTACATGAGCGTTAAGTAATTGTGTGTCGATCATGAATTTATACATCATATCCTTTTTGATATAAGATAATAATATAATGATACAGAGGTCTATCATTTATTTTTCATGTCCTAGTATGCTCATCCTGATTTTATGTGGCTAATCTGGCAAAAGATTGACATGTCTTGTTACATTTGTATCTAGCTAGTGTACTCCTCTTTATTCACAGTTCATTATTCTATTGTGCTGTATTTGTGTTATTTCGTAAATTAATTTTAAGCGTTCGTTGTTAATCTGTGGTTTACATGTTGAAATGTAATTTTATATTATTTATTTATGTATTTCTCTGTCCTGAATGTTCTTGCATTTATTTATACTGTATTCCTGTCACGTAATGTTGTCATTTTAGCGGTATTTTCAAACATTGCCATATAAGCGGGAGGTTTGGCTAGCCATAAAACCAGGTTCAACCCACCATTTTTTTCTTAAAATGTCCTTTACCAAGTCAGGAATATGGCAGTTGTTATCACATAGTCCGTTTCTATGTATGTTGGAGTTTGTTTTTGTAGCAGTTCAGTGTTTCTGTTGTTCCGTTTTGTTTCCTCTTAAAGTTGATGTGTTTCCCTCAGTTTTGGTTTGTGACCCGGATTTGTTTCAGTTAAATCGATTTATGACTATTGAACAGCGGTATACTACTTTTGCCTTTATTTATATTGAGTTTCCATAAAATGTAGCAAGATAAAAACATTTTAATTACATTAAGGGATCTAAATATTCATAAAAAATAGCAGAAAAAACAAGCAAACAAAAACAAAAACAAAAAAATAGGCATTAAAAATACTAGTAAACACTTGTTGTCTTCATGAATATTATTATTCCGCACCATGCGTATGAGAAGGATAATTAAGCACAAAAATCGAACCAATGATTTTTCAAAAAGTATTGTACATATATCCATAAGATTTCGACAAATTCAGCAAGTCTAAAAGCTGGTATTCCTGTATAATGTTCGGATTTGATACTATATTTTCTCGCTGCGTTGAAGACCCATTGGTGGCCTTGTGCTATTTTCTGTACTTTGACACATTTCTCGTTTCCAATTTCAATTCTATCTCTAACCTAAAAAATTCGGAAATCAAAGGAAAATGTAAAATTTTGCAATTTCACCAGCGAAAGTGAAGTGATCTATAAAATATATAGACACTTCTATATATATCAACGGAAGGTGCTTTTTGGTAGAAACTAAACTGTTAAGAAATATTTTGTCTCTTAGAGTTTGTGTCGTTTAATGTATTTTTAGAGTTAATGCAACTCACTCAGTATTTGTTTCTTCCGTTGATTTGTGCCTTCCCAATCGAACAACGGGATTTGAGCATCGTTAAACGACTGTCGCCTTACTTCAAAAGCATTTTATTTGTATCCCAATTTGTCCATTTTTGCGGGACCTTTAACACAAGAAAGAAGCACTAATTTTAACTGTTTGCAAATCCCTAGTCACAATCTTTATCATAAAGCAAATAGACCTTTGTTCATTATCATCAATTTGAGGGGTAAAATTAGGCCCTTTATGACTCTCATAATTTATTTTGATAATATACTGAAACGTCAAAATGAATCAATGTGTTACTCTTTCTAATTACAGTATATATGGTACACAAAGCACAGAAGAAGGGCAAACCATTCATTACATTTCACCTAATAAAAACATTCTATAGGAAAGAAAACTAAGTTAGCTCATCAACATACATACATCCAATTTTGATATATTCTGTCATAACATTAATTTACACTTACTTCCGTATGCTTATTCTTAGATTTTATTTTACTGTTACTAACAAATGATTAAATTGAAAACAGCAATTTTGAGATATTAGCATTATTCTAGTTGTTGGTTATCAACAAGTAATGGACTAATCTGTACGTTCACTGTTCCATGTGCTGTAGTTGTTCTTGTAAGTAGCCTTATTATCACATTTTGCAATTTTCAGAAAAAATACCACAAAATGCCATTATGCATCAAAGATCAAATAATATATACTTTTTGCATATTATTTTCCATTATATAAAATATAGCATTGTCTCGATGGGATTGACATCAATTAAACTATTTCATAATTGAATCCAATATTTACCAAACATATGTACTACCATAACAAAAATTAAAAATAGAAGAAAAGGATAAGGCTACTTTTTTGGTTCCTTGAATTGAAACATCTATGAAATAAAAATCTTACAATGTTCATTAGACGTTAGTCTAATATGTGTATGGTTAGGCATTGGTGTATATATATAATATGGCGAAATATGGCAATTTATTGTCAAATATGTCAATTTCTACATTTTTGTGACATCACAAACGGCAGTTCTTACTTTCGCGATATTTGCTAGTGTTTTTTTTTATTACTTTGTTATTACAAATATCTGTTATTTGATGTATGATTTTGATTGTTCCCTTGGTTTCATCAAACTTTGATTTCTGACCCTTCCTTAATCTAAAATTACCAAAGATATTCAAAAGAAGATACAATAAAGCCAGTTTAAAAAAAAACACGTTACTTTAATATTGGTTTTATAAACCAAAAAAAAAAAAAAAACCCGTTTACCATTAAAACTATTCTAAGTTTAAAGAAATCCCAATAGAAACCAAAAGTAGACTAAACAAAACTTTTATCGACTGATTTGAAAAATCTACCGCCCTGTGATCTGTTTAGTAATTTTAAATTTCGGATAATCATGAATAATAGTCAAATTGTTTTCTTTGCTCTAGACTAACTTTGTGATCTTTGTATTTGTGGTGACGAAGTTGTTCTCTATAAAAGCTGTAAAGAAGAAAACAAAACTGCAGCAATTAATGTAAGTACTATCTAATAAGTTCCATAGGGTACAGTTGGGTTTTTGTTGGAAATCTTTATTGATCATTAAGTCCATTTCATTACCTATCCAACGTTATGAAATAGTGTTGACCATGTTTAAGAAGTTGTCAACGCAATTGCAAGTGCAGGAAAAATAACTATGCCATCGTTAGCGAATCGAACTCATCCAGTAACAAATGTGAAGGACAAACACGGACAACTGAATGAAAACTATATATATAAAGCATTTATAAAACTAACAAGCTCTTGGTGCTGCTTAACCAGTTTTTTCTAGATTTCTTCTGATTCTGAAGGATAACGTACCCGTTATGGGCAGTTCGGTTTATTACTGAGACTAAATGAATATATTTTCCGGTTTTGATTGGTAAATAACAGCACAAAATTAGCACATCAGGAAAAACGCTGTTTTAAAACATCGGTTAATTGTGTATTTGTTCGGTACTTTAGGGTTTTATTATCTCAAAAGTTTAATATTTGTTGCTTTCTAAATTTTCCCTCTCAATCCTACATGATGAACGTCAAACCAGAAAGAAGTATGTTTCGCCAGTAATCGGAATTGTCCTCGGCCAATGGGTTGATTCCATTGGTCGAAGACCACAAAAACGGATCGAATATAGATTTTTTAAACAAATAGAAGGCTGTGTTAAAGGAGATTTAAAATTCGAAATATTGAAGACAATACACGTACATATAGCGAGGTTCAAGTACTGATTCATGAAATAAACGAGACAACTCAATGTCTTTGCTAAGCATGAAAACTTAGAATAAAAGTTCTTTGAGACTCAGACTCCTATCAAAGCGGAAGTAATGTGAGATGCGTATAAACTGTTAGCATATTCTGCTGCAGAGATGATATAAAATTTTTGATAATTATATCTTTATCGAGCAATACATTTTTTGTCGAGCCTGCGACTTTTGTCGCAGAAAGCTCGACATAGGGATAGTGATCCGGCGGCGGCATCGGCGGCGGCGTTAACTAACTACTTAAAAGCTTAATATTTCAGAAGGTAGAAGACCTGGATGCTTCATACTTTGTATATAGATGCCTTATGTTATGAAGTTTCCGTCTATCATATGTCCTTTGTCCTTGGCCTCATTTTCATGGTTCAGTGACTACTTGAAAAAAAAGTTAAGATTTTTTTTAATGGTAATTCCTCTCGTATTATGAGGAATAGGATAACTATATTTGATATGTACATACCTTGCACGATCCTCCTGCCTGTCGGATAGTTTTCACTTAACCTCGACCTCATTTCATGCATCAGTGAACAAGTTTTCGTGGTCAAGTCCATATCTCAAATACTATAAGCATTAGGTCTACTATATTTGGTGTACGTAATGATTGTAAGGTGTACATGTCTAACTGGCAGGTGTCATCTGACCTTGACCTCATTTTCATGGTTCAGTGGTTAAAATTATGTTTTTGTGTTTTGAACTATTTTTCTAATATTGTATGCGATAGGTCAGCTATATTTGGTGTATGGAAATATTTTATGATGTACATGTCAGTCTGGCAGGTTTTATTTGACCTTGATCTCATTTTCACGGTTCATTGCTCAATGTTATTGTGTTTTGTTCTGCTTTTCTTAAACTATAAGCAATAGGTCAACTATGTTTGGTGTATGGAATGATTGTAATGTTTATATGTCTGTCTGGCCAGTATCATCTGACCTTGACCTCATTTTGATGGTTCTTGGTCAATGATAAGTTTTCGTGTTTAAGTTTGTTTCTTCGATACTATATTTAATACGTCAACTATATTTGATCCATGGAATGATTGTAAAGTGTACATTTCATTCTGGCAGGGTTCATCTGAACCTTGATCTCATATTCATGGTTCATTTGTCAATATAAATTTTGCATGGTTTGGTCTGTTTCTTGTATACTATAAGCAATAGGTCAACTATATTCAATGTATGGAATGATTGTAGGGTGTTCATGTATTTCTGGCTCGATTTATCTGACCTTCACCTCATTTTCTTGGATCATGATAAGTTAATGTGATACTTGTTGTAAAACTTTATGTTTAGGGCTCTCAACATAAAATCAATGATTGATTTTATGTTGATAGCCCTAAACATAAAGTTTTACAACAATGGTAGTAAAGCAGGCGAGACATTTCAGCGTGTGCACTCTTGTTTTAATTTGCCACTGCAAAGGAAGTCAAAGTTGAGAACGTAGGAAATAAAGAAGAAAACCAACAAGGATATCGCATACAACATACGCAGGTGATATGTAGAGACATATTGTTATTAAGATAAAGGAAAACGTAAATCTTCACGTTTGTCAAAGATAGTGTCCAAACACACCTGGTGTCTATGAATAGTTGTAAATTATAGGCAACAGTAGTTTAAGATGTTCAGTACTTGTTTATCTATTTCGAATACACAAAGCAAGAAAAAACCTGCATAAAACATTGTATTATGACATTATATCATGTGTATGAAGTTAGCAGCCGGTTCGTTATTCGTTATTCGATATTCAATATCCAACCAGCTGCTATGACCGTTTTATGACCCCTTCTAGCTGTCGTAAAATTATCTTTGTCCTCAAATATAAACCCTTATGTAAATCGCACATTTGTTTTTATGAAATATAGATTTTTATCAGTTAGATGCAATCAAAGATGTACTTGTATACATGATAAGAAAGAAAGAAAAAACGACCAATCTAGTAACATTTAATAATACAAATAGAAATAATTATGGAAAACCAAAAAAAAAAAAGATATTGTCACTTTTCAGCTAAAAATCGTCGAAAATTCAGGTAAAGGGCACAGGGCGATGGTTAGACCTTCCTGGTCTCTCAATCTTCATATTATTAAGTGAATAGTTAGTTAATATAAAGATACAAATGACACCAAAAGGAATTTGGGTAAACTTTTTGTATTTTTGTTTACGAAGGGCTCAAAGTGCCAGTTTGATATTCATAACATATAGTCAAAACCTACCGGGAGACCGCTTAAAATGACGATGAGACCTCCCTGGTCTTTCAATGTAGAAGTGTACCTGAATTCCTTTTGATGTCATTTTTATCTATATATTAACTATTTATATGCATAATAATATGAAGATTAAAAGATCAAGAAGGTCTAGCCAACGCCCCGTGCCCTGAATTTTCGATGATTTTTAATTGAAAAGTGACACTTCAAGCCCTAAGTACATATCGAAAACGACATCTTTGGGAGATATGGTTTTGATAGCATCTGAATATATACATAGTCTAAAAGATTATTAAATTTGATTGACTTTGAAAGACACGGAGTCTCACTGTCATTTCAGCGGTCTCCGGTAGGTTTTCAATATATATTTTGAATAGCAAACTGGCACTTTGAGCCCTCCGTAAACATACAAGTCAAGAAGAGTATCTGAATTCCTTTTGATGTCATTTAAATCTATATATTAACTACTTATATGCATAGTATTGTGAAGATTAAGAGATATAGAAGGTCTAGCCATCGCCCTGTGCCCTTTTACCTGAATTTTCGACGATTTTTAATTGAAAAGTGACACTTTAAGCCCTCCGTACATATCGAAAACGACATCTTTTGGGTAAAATCCTTTTGATAGCATCTGGAAATATACATAGTCTTAAAGATTATTGAATTTGATGGACTTTGAAAGACCACGGGGTCTCACTGTTATTTCAGCAGTCTTCGGTAGGTTTTCAATATATATTTTGAATATCAAACTGGTACTTTGAGCCCTCCGTAAACATAGAAGACAAAAAGTGTACCTGAATTCCTTTTGATGTCATCTGTATCTATATATTAACTACTTGTATGCATAATATTATGAAGATTAAACAGATGGGGAAGGTTTAGCCAACACCCTGTGCCTTTTACCTGAAAATATGTTGAATATTAATATTAAATATCTTTTTTTCGGCGTCCCATAGTTGTTTCTATTTATATTTTCAGATGTAACTAGATTGTCCGTTTGTTTTTGTTTCTTGAATAATCATGTTTTAAAAGTAAATCTTTGATGCATTTTATTGATAAAAATCTATATTTCATAAAGAGAAATATGCGATTTCCATAAGGGTTTCATATTTGAGGGTTTATATTTGAGGACAACGAGAATTTACGATAACTTAAAGGGTCACAAAAACATTTCCTAAATCTCATTTTACTCAATCATGCTTTTAATGTCATCGAATACTGAAATTTTTATTACTTTCAACTAAGAAAATTTGAATATCGAATAACGAATAACGAACCGGCCGCCAACTTCACATACACCATTATAATGTATATTGAATGATAAAAAACCAACGAAATTGATTGCGTTTAGGATACGGAAATAATATGTACTGACAATCGGTTGAAAGTAAGTTAAACAATTTGACTTATTTCTTTAACATAATCATTTAGGATGAACTATGAGTGCCTGTTTATGGTGCGGAATGCACGCTTTAACAAATTCAGTTCTAGTAAGAGATTAAAAGGGATTCATTGAAAAACAAATGCCTAAACGAGTAAAGGGAATTTTCAAAAAGTAAAATGTGCAGTATTTCTTTCTGCAAATCAGTGTGTTTATTTGGCGGCCACTCAAAGCATTTAAGAAATTTACTGTTATCAGTTTCTTATAACGGATAACGTTGGTGCATCTAGCTTTGGTGTATAAGAATATAAAATACGTGTGTCTGTTTGTATATTATCATGCGTAAGAAAACTGTCAATCTGATTGAAATAGATATCATGTGTCTAAGTTTTGCTTACAAGTATCTGACAACACTCCGTTTTACTTTCTGTTCTGGTAATTATTACATCAGCCAATGAAATGTCAGCCTTTAAATTCTTGAAAAGGTGTATGAATCCGATAAAACCAGAGGATCCCGAAAGGTCTTTAAAACAGAAAGTAAAACGGAGCATTTTCATATCCTTATAAGCAAAGCTTGGACACACAGGATCTGTACTTTTAATAGATTGGAAACCTGAACATATAACTACAATTGTTTTGTAGCTCTGGATTGAGATGTTTTTCAGTATTGGCACCCATTTTTGGATTGTCGTGGAGTTTTGGATTCTTCTCTTTAAATGAAGACACTATTGTTATGAGTTATTTATTTGTGATCATCAATTCATTTCAGGTACGTCTGTCTTAATAAATACATGTGCAGATAACTACTGTGGTACCTTGAATTTAAAATTAATGACATGTGTAAAACGAAAAATACCATCAATTAGAAAATATGCATTCAAACACTAGACAAAATCACAATACCGCAAGGTACACTTTGATGAAGATGCAAAAAAAAGCCCAATAAAAAGAATAAGTCGAAAAAACACCGTGGCTGAAAGGAATCGACAAGAAGACCGCATTCTACCAGGGTTGAACTTATATAATCAGATATGGTCGACATTTCCTTTTTCACTGGTGATACGTACCGTCATACTCAAAATATAATATAGATAACGATACTCTGTAAAACCATTTTAAGTTACAAGTAAAAATATATTTCACTTTAAGCCTTTCTATTGTAACTGAATAGTGTACTTTTTATGAATCATGATACAAAGTTTTGTTTTTAATGGTACACTGTTATGATTCTCTTCCCTTCAAGGAAATTATGTAAACAATTGTATATATAAATGTCATCATATCTCAGCAAGCGTTTTGACAAAAAACAGACATGATTTAATGAAAGGATGATTCTTCCATACACGCGGTAATAAGATGTTTGGCAAATACAATTATTTTTGAAAATTTTTCTTATAGTAGACAATACGTACATTGAGAGAAAAAGTTGTTATATCTAGGAAATATTTACTTAAGACGTTATTTAACACATATCAAAAGGTAAAATAACAAAAATACCGAACTCCAAGGAAAATTCAAAATCGGAAAGTCCCTTATCAAATGGCAAATTCAAAAGCTCAAACACAAAAAAATTACATGTTTAATTCTGTTGTAAATTAGATATATTCATGTTGTCATTGATATTGGGTTACTGTTGTATTTCCGTATAGATACATGTATATGAAACCCATCTTTTCATACAATGTGTTATTTAAAAAAAAATATTGCAATATTATAATGCAATTTCAGGGACTGCTGATATTTATTTTACATGGATTATTAGACCCAAAAGTAAGTATGCATAGGATTTCATTATCTACAAACAGATGCATGCACTGCTATATCATATGTGGTTTCCTTTTTTAAATTTTTTTATTGATCTTTTATGGTGTTCAAACTACAGTGCATTCATACATTGTAACAAGACATAAGTGAATATGATAAAAAAATTATATGAAATTGTTATAATGCGATTAAGAAATATTAAGTATTTAAGTCTTCGAAGTGAATATACAGTATATGATACTATATTAAGATTACTTTTGAGTTCATTGAATATACAATCATATTCAAAATAAATTTAATAAATTCCATAATTTCCCCCAATCTGTCAACAAATGACTCGTGTTTGTCTTTAGATAGATATAATTTAATATTCTAAAACTTCCAGACGTCTTTTCAAAAATTCAAGGAAAGCTTGCACAGATATTAACAGTCTGTCTAATTGTGTGATCTTTACATAGTTAATGTAATACTTTCCCTGTAGAATACAATAATATAAAACTAAGTTATCAGAATTCAAAACACAAAAAAAAACCACTGTCTTTATTCAAAAATATTTTTACTCCAAAAACATAATTTCTGTGCACGCAAAAAAAATGTGCTCTATAGTGTCTATCTCTTTACATCCGACACATTCATTAGTATCTGAAAATCTATATTTTTCAAGAAGATGATTATGAGAGACTATTCTGTGTAGAATTTGTATTGGAAAGCTTGTAGTTTACTTTCTATAGTTCATTTGAAAGCCCGTGAATAAATATATTTCCATTTTTCATCACCAATTTCTATATTAAAGCTTTTAATTTCTTCCTACCTTTGTTGTGAAATAGGAATACAATTTACTGGTCGGCGTTTTTTTTATTCTCATGTCCAAAACAAATCCAAATGAGTTGATGTTAGGTAGCATGAGTTGCTGTATTAACAACTCTTTCCAATCACGTGGTTAAGCAAGTTTGATAGATAGAATATCTACAAAAGTGACATTTAAGTTATATTTTAGATTAATATCGTCATGAGACAAAAATTCACCATTGTCACTTACAATATCATTGATGAACCTTGTGCCTTTCATGTACCAAGATCTGTAAAACACACTCATGTTTTTAACTTTGATGAAAGGGTTGAACCAAATAAATTCTTTTCTCACATGAAATGCATCTAACGGGTTCAAAATCTCCTTGAAACGTTTCCAAGCAGATAACACTTCTTTATAAGAAAAAAGAGGTGTTTTAAAATTTAAAAACTTAAATTCACATCATCTCATATATAAGTCCTATAAATCAAATAGAGGGAAGAATGCTTTCGAAACATGTTTCCATTTGGAGTCACAATTATCCATAAAATGGTTCATTAGCTACATCTACAGTTACATTTGATATAATATATATTTATTACATGAACTATCAAATCTATATATGAATAATTGTACCAATAATATTTTTAGAACACATCAAAGAACAAGCGTAAAATAATTTAGCGACAGTATGTTTGGAAGCTTTTTTTCTTCAAAAAAGAACAAAGTTTCCGGCTAAAAAAAGGATTGTTAAATTGCAAATTTTTGAAGAAAAAAAATCACTTGTCGAATGAAAATAGAGTTAAATTTGATCAAAAAGAAATTTATTATGTTCAGTCCTTGTTATCTTGTTTATTCGATTAAAATGGTACACTACATTATTTTATCCTGGATGTTACGTGTCCGGTTGCTAGATCAAAATTTTCTTAACGTAAATGTCGCAATATCGCCCAAATAATCAGGGCTATTTGCTAACATATAACATTAGTCTAAACTAGATGAGAAAACGTGTAGTGCAACATTTAGAATAAATAATTCATACCATTTAGTGTACCATCCTACTTTCTCATGAAAAAATAGAAAGACATTTGGACTCCAGTTAACGTGCTAAAATTGCACTCAGTATACAATTAGTGGCGGTTCCAAAGGAGGTTTAAAAGTGCATAAATTTGAATTTTCAGTACAATAGCCTCCTTTTTTTTTGGCGGGCCCCCACGAGGGCCGCTTTTTAAAAAATACTGGGTTCGCTGCTGACTTTCTATTTTAAGAAATATCCTTATCCGTGTCTTTGACTTTAAATTATATTTCAGATTCAGAGATCATGGAAACGGAAATACTCGGAATTTCGAAAGAGGGAAAAGTTTTCTTCAACTACAACCAAGTCAACCGAAGAAATCAATTTTGTATGTACCAAAAAGTTAACATTTGTATTTATATTTTTTTTAACTTGTTATGAAAAAAAAAATGTTTTATTTGCATTATTAACAAACTTGGGGTCTCGTGGTAGCATGCTTCCCTAGAGTTCAAAAAGTCGTGTGTTTAATATCCGAGTGAGTCAAACCAAAAACTAAAAAAGTAGTATTGGCTCTAACTTTGCTAAACAACTGATATATAAGAAATATAGCTAATACTGGTCGACTCGTGGCCAGAAGGATGTGTCCCGGTAAGGTGGCATGTCTTCCAGGTGACTGTGCCATGTGAGCTAGCCAGATGAAAGATCCGGGTCAGCGTGTCGGTCAAGTTGATAGCAGGGATCATATTCATAATCATATCACAACAACAGATATGCAGGTTATATTTGCTTCTTCTTAATATTATTTGTAGGATTTCGATAAGACCTTAATACATTTACTTATTTTTATCTTTTATATATATTGATCAGACGTTAAACATATTCTTTCGAAAGAAAGTTTTGGAATATAGACTTTTTACCTCATTTTTCAGGATAGCATTACAGCTGCCTCATGAAAAACAACCAGTTCCAACAAATATAGAAGGTAGACTGTATACATATATGTATATTCCAGTATAAAAAATACCCCAAAAAGTCATGAGTTAAGTTCACATAAAATAACTTCATCACCTTTTCTCTTTTTCCTAATACAGTTGTTTGTCCCACTACATTATGAAATAAGATCTATTTTCATTTCTTTTAATCTGAAAAATCATCGTTTAGTTTTTTTTTAAAACCTTAGTTTAAGAAGATAAATTTTTTTTTTCTGCAACTAAATTTTGGAAGTTATCACATTTGCTATCTTTATTTATCAATATTTTGTAATGTTGAAGAAATTTGTTTTTAAAAATTTCAAACACTTTAACTTGTTTTGTTTTTTGCTCGGATATATAATATGCTTTGTATACAGTGAAAAGTATAATTGTTAGAAAATCCTTAATACTGTAATAATTTGTATTGTTTATCTTGTATCCATACAAAAGTGATGCAAATGATATTATATGATGTCCAATTTTAAGTTTATCGAGTATAAGTTTTGTTTGATCCAAAATAATTTCAGAAATTTGCATGTCAAAAAATAATGTTCATAATCTTCAATGACATAGCATATATAACATAAAGGAGTTTTAGTTATTTTTGTTTCAATTGATTTTTCTTAAGTTAGCTCTTGTAACCACGGTTTTGGTATTGCTTTCGTCAATTTAAAATATTCCGAAAACCAAGTAGCATGGCAAGATAGTTTATCTAAAATCATATTTTGATCAAATTTTCCTTTATTATCAATTATGTCATTTACGAATAAAAATTAACTGTTTATCCAGTTTTTGAAAATAAGACATTTACCATTTAATTTGATATATTTATTGCCCCATATAATTTGCTGTCTAAGCTGTTTATATGATAGTTGATCTGATTACTTTTCAGATTTGAATTTATCCATGAAATGATTATTTTTAAGTAAAATGGTGGAACGATTACTTTTAGTTTATTAACCAAATTTATATTGTTAAAGTTCATTTTAAATATAAGGAATTCTTGTCCAAATTTATCTAGGTAAAATTTTGGTAAGACTTTCTATTTGGGTGATTGGTTTTCATTATGAATGAGTATTTTTTTTACCACATTAATATTTATGGATTCTATATATTTATATATGTCTACCATTTTAAGCCCACCAGCATGATAATTTTTACTTATTATAACTCTTTTAACTTTTTCTGGTTTATTGTTCCATATAAAACAATATTTTTATTTGTTTTACTATTGCTAGTTGTTCTTTATCAATTTCTGTTACTGATGCAACATAAGTGATATTTGGTAGGATTAATGATTTAACAAGAGTTATCTTACCTATCATAGTTAATTTTCTTTTATTCTAGTCTTTAATTATTTTTTAAGATTTTTCGTATTGTCGTTGCAAGTTTAATTTTTTACACTCTTTTTTTATAAAGTCCGAAGTATATTCCCAATACTTTTATCGGTTCTTGTGTCTACTTAATTTTTTCAACCTTTTCTTTACAGGACTTTAAATTGCCGAGCCATATTCCCTCTGTTGTATTTCGATTAGGCTTTAGGCCTGAAAGTGATCAGAAAATTTCGACAATATTCAAAGTTAATGAAACTTCTTGTTTTGAATTTAGAAATAAAGTGGTGTCATCTGCTAGCTGGCTTAACTTTACAGTAAGGGTTTTATTATCTAGTTTAATTTGAAAACCTTTAAATTTTTTATCTTCTCTTAATCTGCATGCTAAAATTTCAACACAGTAACGAAAATTATAGAACTCGCGGGAAACACCTGACGGATCCCGCGCTCAATGCTGAAGGGTCTTGAATTCCAGCCATTATTTAATATGCAACCCTTTATGTCTGCATATAAAGTATTAATCCACTTCAATAAAGATTTCTGAAAGCCAAATTTCTTTAAAGAACAATACATAAATTCCCATTCTAGAGAGTCAAATGCCTTTGAAAAATCTAAAAAAAAAAAGGATTGCTCCATCCACATTGATTTTTTCTGAATAGTCTATAATATCTTGGATTTGTCTAATATTAAACCCAATATATCTGGGTTTTTTTACATACCCGTTTTGATCACTGTGAATAATTTTATGCAGTACTGGTTTAAGTCTTTGTGTAAGAGAATATGCTATAATTTTGGTATCTACATTTAATAAAGTAATTGGTCTATAATTATCTAAATTAAATGGGTCGTTTTTCTTTTAAATAATGGTAACAAATCCTAGTTTCTGTGAATTTGTCAATTCTTTTTTCTCATAGCAATATTTACCTTGATCTTCTGTTATTTCCCCTTCACTGTCCCTATTAGCAATAATATTTTCCCTTGTCTGTCTAGTTTCTCTAATCCTAAGAAATATTTTGTATTTTTATCGCCTTCTTCTATACATTTAACTCTTGATCTTATGTGTGCCTTATTTATTTTATCAGAATATGGAGTTTGTAGCGTTTCTTCGGTTTTCTTTATTGAATCTATTATGTTCGGCAAATTATTTTTTTCCATTAAGGTTGTTATCATGAATTTCATTCTAAAGTTTTAGTTCTTGTTCTAATTTTTCAATTTCATCTCTTTTATGTTTAACTTTAATTTTACAATGTTCAATAGTTTTCTCCCTTACCTCTATTTTAAACAGATCCCACACGATTGCTAAGGTTTTTCTGCTTTTTCATAGTTATCTATTAAAGTATTTATTTTCATTTTGTATTATTCGTCTTTAAGAATACTATTGTTTAATTTGAAATAGTCCTTCCCTTTCTTCCTTTGACAATGATTAATGCATTCATATCACCCCCTTTAATAATTATACCAAGAAAACCTAATAAAAAAAATGTATGAAATGGTCAAGTAAAGCTTATATTTAATAATTTTACCTTATTGATAGAAAGATAAAAGTATTGTGTGCAGTTACATAGAAATAGAAATTAAAAGTGCGTCGATTGTTCTTTAACTGTGATACTGCTGAGCTTGCCTTAACTAAACATTCTTATAAAATATATGAAAATTCTAATCAAAGCAAAACCAGCTTTTTTCTTCAATCAAAATTAGAAATTTTCTTTTCATATGCAAAAATCATTATAGTCCATTCTATAATTAAATCTATAGCCAGTCAAACGTTTTATTGAGTATTTTCATTAACTTTCATTCAATGAAACTAACATGGTTTTTTTTGTGTTTAATGTGATGAACTCCGCGATAAGTAATTTAACATTAGTTGAATCATTATACTATATGATATTTTCGTTTATTTGAAGTTTTTTGTAACGTGTAAAATAATTTTCCTGTTTTTGTCATCATTTCATATAAAATCTATAGATATCTTTTTCCCGCCTATTTGGTTCTCTTTAAATGACTGTATTTTTAAAACAAGTACACAGGTTTGCGTTTTTTCCCATAAATCAAATTTATTATGGATTACTTACTGAAAAAGACATCATAGTTAAAATTTTATCGTGGAATTCTCAAATCTTGCAAACACCGTAAAATGTCCTACAGCAATTGTGGTCATAGTTATTTTGCTGATATTATCTCAATGCGATTCTAAAAAAATGAACTTTTAAATCTTAATAGAGAATTTTGTAATGCAATCTCATGTTCAACATCATGCAAATAATCTCGTACAAAAAAATAAGGGTCGTCCTTATCTTGAGGTGAAATATGGCCTGTTTCTTCAGGGTGAAAGTCTAATCGTAACTTTTAGATAGAAATATGTCTTTCTTTCTCTTAGGACTTTGTCAAGTCAGTGTATGCATTTTGAGTCATGATATTACACACGCAATTCCTTCGTTTCAATTAAATAGAAGATTGGCTTTTATCAGTTTTGTACAAACCTTTAATATTACACTTATTTTCTTTATTTTTTGCAGACACTGCGATTGAATATTGACGGCAAACAGGGACCAAATAACAATTATAAGAATTTGAACATTGTAGCTTTTCTATAATAATTTTTTTGGATAATGTTTTGTGAAACCCATAAAGTCTTATTATATTATTAATTTTGGTTAGAATATAAAATATTTCCTAATTGTAGTTATTTGGACGTATGAATGATTTTTATATGAATTGTGTATTTTGGGGTTGAATGCATATATTTGTTAAATAGCCTAACTGAAAATTAGACAATAAAGACTGCATTGCTATTATTATTATAGTTTTTCTAAAGATTTTGTTATTTTTCATAAGAAAAAAACCATGAAGAACTGTCAATCATGATTCGAATAATTCCATAATCTTTATGGTAAATTGCTTCGAATGAAAATCAAATATGACACATTATCAAATATCGTAGACAGCGTGTAATTTTTGACAATCTGATGTCGTTATATTCGTTGTACAAATTAGTTAACTAAATGAAAATCTATTCTTTACTGGTTACCAAGTTATCTCATAAAAACCATGTCCGTCATACACAATCTGTTTACATTGTTGTAAAATGTATCATAGATCGAATTTATTCGTTCTATGTATGTTCACTTGTGTTAATATGTCTTTTGATTGAGTTAAGCCATTTCAATTGATATTTTATAGTGTGTCTTTCTATGTTGTGATGTTACACTATTGTTCCAGATAAGGGTGAAGGTTGGTACCTATTAAAACGTTTAAACCCGCTGCATTTGTTTGCACCTGTCCTAAGTCAGGAATCTGATGTTCAGTAGTTGTCGTTTGTTGATGTGGTTCATAAGTGTTCTCGTTTTTCGTTTTTTGTATATAGATTGGACCGTTGGTTTTCCCGTTTGAATGGTTTTACACTAGTCAGTTTTGGGGCCCTTTATAGCTTGCTGTTCGGTGTGAGCCAAGGCTCCGTGCTAAAGACCGTACTTTGACCTATAATGGTTTACTTTTAATTGTGACTTGGATGGAGAGTTGTCTCATTGGCACTCATACCACATCTTCTTATATCTAATCATAGGAATGTGTTACGTTCTTGCAGACAATATCATACTACATGACTAAAAATATCTAATATAATCGATGGTAATGCCCATTTCATATTTGGGAAGATGGACACAGGCCAATTTTGCATTCATTTACGACAAATTAAATGATCTACAACCAAAGGTAGACCAACAACATACGAAACCATCCCATAACATATGTTAAGGTTAAATAATATCGCCTTAAATTGATAAGTGCGTAAATGATACACTAAAATCTAAAGTGCCGCAAGTCTAGACACCTCAATATGATCACATTTAACAGAGTCTACCAAAATGACTGCCTTTGCTAAGTCAGGAATATAGCAATTGTTTTGCACTTGTTCCGTTGTTTGATAGCATTTAATTTTGTCAGTTTTATGAACTTCCACTTTTTGAATTCGGCATATTTGTTATACTTGTTTTCAAATCAACGCCGGAATTGGCGTAATGTTTTATTTGTGATAGGTATATAAATATGAAGCGGAGTAATTCAATCCACCCGTGTAAATTCATAAATTTATTGCGTTGTTTTTATTAATGCGAAAAATGCGACACTATCAGGTTCGCAATAATAAAAAAACTCGCATTTATAATTTCATTACTGATTTTTCCTTCATAAAATATTTGCATTCGCATTAATCAGATTAGGCATTTTTGCCAGATGTCAAGGATTCGCAATAGTAAATGCACGCATCAATTTCTGATTTTACAATATATGTATATATGTGTACCATATAGAATAGGACTGAAATGATGAATACATAATACACCTGAGATACTTTTCTGGAAAGGATAAGCGTAAGATACAAAAGTGATAAGACAAAGACAAACTAACAACGTCATGGCAAAAAGACGGAACATTACGAAAAGGCAATCGAAAGTCTACAAAACACAACATAGAAAACTAAAGACTGAGCAACAGGAATCCCTTTTAAAAATGCGTAAGCACATTCTGCTCCACGTGTGTCACCCGTCGTGCTGCTCGTGCAAGTACGAAGTACATGGAAGTCAAACTCACTTGAAGCAATAGTTCAGGTCATCTTATAAGATCGAAAGTTAGATTATATACCTTTATCAGCCAACATGAATTTTCTAATACCTGAAAAAGTATGTCCCCATTGAATGTTAGGTTAACATACTCGTCAATCCAGAAATGCGGACTGGAAGCACAAAATTACCAAATGTTATTTCGATTAGCTGACACTGAGTCGATACCTTTGCCGTTGGACTGTAATTCCCAGATAATAGCATCCTCTCAGTAGTCAATGATTCGGCACTGGCATGATCTATAACAAACTTTTCATAAATTCTCTGTTAATAAAATTTAAATTCCAACTCCTTAGGCAAAGTTGTCATCAGATGAATTTGACTAATCTGTTTAGATCTCTGTTGGTCATATAGGTCATCAAGTATTTAAGTATGTATTAATTCTTGGCTATCAATTGTTTTGGTTTGAGCGTTTTTATGACGGTAAATCCAAAGCAGCACATCAGCCGCGCAACAATTTACAAAATGTAATTTTTCTCCATCTAAATTGCTACGGTAGAATAATCAATGAAGATGAATTTTTCAATCATAATGTGTAATAGCAATAAAAATTATAGAATAAGTAATCGCATAATCTGAATGTCGATAAATGTTTAACGACAGACCAAACAAAATTTTAATTCACAAATGCACGTGACGTAGAATATTTTTCAATATTTCAATTCCTGGATGAGTTATTCTTTTCATAACGTTTTATTCAAAATAAGAAAAATGCAAGGAGCTATATATTTGTCTCCACATCGTTTTGATTGAAAACCGCTGGCAATATCTTGTCGGCACCGGCGTGAAAATACAGGATTTATTTCACATGTGTAAGAGGGAATTTGATATTTGTAGGAAAATAATGTATTCAATTACAACCTAGGCTACAAGTCTTTTTTATAACTTGAACGTCCTTTTCTACTGTATTAAAATACCTATAATACAGAGTGTAGTGCGCTGGACATACGACCCTGGAATACATGGGTTACTCTCTGCTTCCCACGTTATTAACAATGTTAGAAGCCAAATATTTATACATCAAAATTTTTTAAAAGATACCAATTGTCAAGATGGTAGTAAAGATCAAAAACCTTCCACACCTTCACTAGATTTCGGGCAACGAAAACTAATATGCAACTACATAAGTTATTTGAGGGAATAATTTGAGTAATTCTATGAAAAACCTAGTACACAAATAAATTTAATGTTTATTATAAATGAAAATTATTATACTTATTCATAAGTAAAACTATATTACGTAAAAGACAGATTTTAAGACTATTAATTGTCTGAAGTCTTCTACTTTTCGAGACCAATTCCCTCCAATTGAGTTCTTACACGCCTGAGTTGGTTTTCGGTAGGGATATTCCGGTTTAGGTATAACAGTCGAATAGCTGTGACTCTGAAATTAAAGGTTTTTCGCATTATTACAATCAATACTGTTGTTTATATTTTGAAAATGTGACTAAGGAATGTATAGAAACGCGCTCTTCTTTTCTGTTTCTGGGCATTCGTTGACGATTTTGCAAATATTCTAATATAATTCTTCTAAACTTTTCCATTAGTGTTACTGAATAATGTGGTTAAAACAGTTTGATTAAAGAGCTTAATTTAAAGTTCTAATTGATTGCTAGTTGAGCGATGCATGCTCTTTGAAAACAATAGGTTTAGAGGTCATCGACTAACCATGAGTTTGAATGGTCCATTGCAGACAATGTTATATATGTTGAATTATTGACAAGTTCTTGGAATTGTTGCCGAACATTTTGATCGTTCCAGTTCCAATCCTTCAGCTGTTCAACTGCTTTCTCTGAATCTTTAGAAATCTTATAATACATACGTGAAGCAAGGCAGAATGACATATTGATTCTCGGATAATAGTATATATAGGAAATACACATCTCTTCTCCCGTTGACATCCCGCCCTAAATTATAAAAATTATGTTTAAAGTTGTCACATTTTTGGGGCTGATTTGTATTATCTCAAAATAACTTGTCCTAAGATTTAATTATTTTTTTATGTTTGCATTTTCCAGTCTAAATTGTACTTATCTTGTTTTTACTTGGACAAAGTTATCACCCAATTGAATATATGTGTTAAAAATGATACAGAAATAAGGTTCAAGTTGATGGTTTTTTTGTTTTGTTATGTACTACCATAAGAAGATCACAATTTTTTATACTAGAATCATTCATGTAAATGTTTCTATATCTGAAACCACTCGTCTAGTTTGGCAACATCTAACAAAATAAACAAAGTCTACCCCGTTTACTATATCAAGTAGATCAGTTATTTGTCATATTCTACAAGAATCTGTCACATAATGTTTAATAATTGCACAACTTATATCACAAAAGTAGGGTTACTTTGTTATTTGCCATTAGTCAACTGTAACTGCTTTTAAATTTTCTGTGAGCTCGTTCAGAACAGTATCAATTGAAGAATGACTTTCAAAAAGTATTAAAGTCATATGAGTATCTGTTGATGTAACTGTTTAGGAAATTATTGAACCAATGCATAGATTACACTAAACTCTATACACGTTTTATTTTACATAACATATAATCGACATAAAAATGTTTCATTCGGTAATTGTTGGTCAAACATTTTGGCTGCTTATCTACTTTTGGATTTTTATGTCGAAGTTTTTATTAAATTGTTTCTTTATTTTATTTTCCTTCCATCAGGGGGTTTCCCTTCGTATATGCGCTAAACGATTGCCAAATTTGTAATGAAAGGTGTTCATGGTTAAGGTAGATGCACACGGATAAGCTGTCACGTTCAAGTACGGGACGCCAATTAACTCATCATAGATACCAGGATTACAATGGTGTACGTCAAGTGCGCGTTTCGTCTACAAAAGACTTGTCAGCGAAGCACGAAACACAAAATTTAAAAAAGAAAAACAAACTGCAAAGTTAAACAATAATGAATACTTTAATCGATAAAAAAAATACATAATGTAAAAATAAAAAGATCATGTTTATTTCCTTCAATCCTTTTACATGTACTTTTAAATTAAATAAAACTTTAATTTTGTTTTATTTAAAGTAAAAAGACATAGTTAAGAAAGTCACATATGTTTTTAAAATTTGCGAACATTAATATACACATAATATTTTTTTTTCTAAGTATGTATTGGCTTCTAACATGTTATCTTACTTGTATTACATAAATATACTACAACTAGCCTCATATTCCTCATTTATAAGAAAGGTGACCTATATCCTTTTTCAGCTTTTATTTTGAATTTATGTACATTCAAATCTCTTTCCGGATTTTTTTTTTGGAAAAATCTGCGGTAAACAGTTAAAGTGTCTATCCACCTAAAAAAAATATAAAGAGACAGTTAACAATTTTATTATATCTATATACTTACAGACGTCGATTGGTTTTTCTTTGATGAATCATAGATACACTCAACTATGAAACTGTCTCCCTAAGGAACATAGTAATTACATGAGCATTGAGTGTAATGATGGCTTAGTAATCATAACGAATATTACACTTTTCTGTCACAAAATACCGAAATGCTGTAAATCACTTATCGATCTTTCAATCAACTTTTTAGTCATATAGCTCTTCAAATGTTTCGGTTCTTATCCATCCATGGCTTTCAAATATTAGGCTTTGATAGTTCCTGATGAAATCCAGAAAAACGCTTTGGACGCATGAAATTTATAAAGTGTTGTTTTCATTTTTTACAGCACTTGGTCGATACCGCTACAGGTGTACTATCAGTCACCAAGGGTGTCATCAGCTCAGTAGTCAGTTCTTCGATACTGACATGATTTCTAATAAACCTTAAAAGCTTCTAAAATTGTCCGATTATAAATTTATAAATTGAAAAAAAACTAAGGTTTCAACTCATTCAGGCAAAGTTGACCTTAGATGGATTTGGCTATATTTTAGGTCCTTTTTGATCGTATAGCATATCAACTGTTCCGGTTCTTATACATCCCTGGTGTTCAAATTTTAGGCTTTGAGTGTTCCTGATGAAGATAAATCCAGAAAAGCGCTTCAGACGCATGAAATTAATAGTGTTGTTTTCATTTTTATCTAAAAGTACTTTCCTTATTTTAGACTGCATGTAAAAATACCCTATAGTACATTTCCCATAAAGGCAATATGCAAGAACGTAATGTCATAAAACTCAAGATTTCTATTTGAACACTTGAAACCCTGTTCCTTCTTTTCTTATAATATGATTGTACTCAATTGAATATGATCTTTTTAAAACACCTGGCCCTATGGGCAATTTGATCTATTGCTATCACTTGGCGTCCTTCGCCGTTAACGTTTTCAAAAAGTATTATTTTCCTAAAACCACTAGACCAACATCTACCAAACATTGGCTACATGATCCTTAGGTTCCTGTCAATCAAACAAAAATAGCAACAACAAAAAAATATAATAGATAGAGAAAACCTGACAGGGCCAAAGATACTCTGAATGTCAAGATCTTCCCTTTTCCAAACTTACACAAAAGTTATCAGATGACACCTATTAGGAGTTATTGACCTTATATGATGATGTTTGACTGATGTTTGTGTTTTGCCTATTACCAGGAAAGTAATAATCCATAAGTAGAAACTGTACACAGCAAAAGTGATCAGGGGTACTACATTTAAAAAAAATGCCAATATGACCCGAAGCATTTGATGATACCTTATAAGAATCATATGATTTTTTTTGTTCAATCATTAATGAAAGTGAAATTATATAGTGAAATAATCATACGTTTTTAACAGCCAGTTCGGTTAAATTTTGTCAAAAAAAGATAAGAAACATCGACCTCATTGAATCCGTATTCATTAGACCATCATCTTAACCCCTTAGCTAGAGATGATAACATAATACCTACACGTTTAACCTTTCTCTCTTCTTTTAATGTCCTGATATCCTGATAGTTAAAATCGTAGGTTTTGTCTACCGCAAAAGGAGGCAATTCTCTACTATTTCGTACGTGCCTCGTTTAAATTGCTCTTCCCAGAACATGGGCATGTTGAAATACACAAAAAATTTGTATTCCAGTTTCCGGTAAGCCCTGAAATGGTAATTTTTTATGCAAACTACAGAAGAACTGTTAACTCGGATTACCCCAAGATCAGATGGCTGGCGAAAAATCATGTAGAATTATTATATTTCCCTGTAGACTGCTATAAGTTACTTGCAGTTGTTTTCTTGCGTGCGTTGTTAAATATTTCAGCCCTAATTAGGACGATTTTATTTATTTAAGTTAATCAATTTGCAAATGTATGTGGGCACAGAGGGTCGAAGGGAACAACTTAAAATATATTAAATGTCTAAAGATACTGTGTCACAAAATCGACAGTTTGACAGAATTTGGCAAATTTGGAGTATTTATCCAAAAATGTATAAAACGTTACCATGTTAACTAAAACCAAAATACATTGGAAGTAAAGTTACAAACTGTTCTATTAATACACACTATTTCATTTTGGTGTCTGGTTATAATTATTAAGAATTAAAAGTTTTATCTTTTTCTGTTCACTGTGCATTGCAATCATTTATAGCTAGTTGGTGGTATAATGTGGAAGGATTTGGATTAACTCCTATAGTTATACCCGCAGCATCGTACTGACGAATATTAGGAGATAAAAACAGCCTTATACCCGAACTATCAACAATACCTGAAATAAATATTAATGAGATTAGTAATAACGTTACCGCCTACCTACGGTCGGTCTTTTATTTCATCAATCATGACACCCCTCGCTGTGTTATACGATAAGAAAAACCTTAAAATATGCATTATCTATAACATTAATTAAAAGAAAGAGAACACAAAATTTTCAGATTTACGATTTGATCTACGTTAATGCTAGCAGTTTTTTTTTCACATAAAATCATTAGTGGTTAGAACTATGCGTTATTGAAAAAATATGTAACTCTTGAACCCAATGTCATTGTTCTCTTGCATAGCAAGATTAATATTTTTATTCCTTTATTCGACGGCGATAAAATTTATGGATCGTTAAAGAAAAATGCAGAAAAGCAAAATTTTCAATAGTACACACCAAGGATGGGGTAATCGTAATCTGTAATCGTAATCGATTGTAATTGATTACATTTTTTTCAGTAACCGATAGTAATCTGTGATCGAAGACATTTTCTATTACATGTAATCGTAGTTTGATCGATTACATCAAAAATTATCATGTAATCATCGATTACTTTTCGATTACTTTAGGAAAATAGTTTGATGAAATATAACCTATTTTAAATGAAAATATGTATGCATTGATCACTTTATAGTACACAAAAAATAGAATGTATAAATATAACTTAAGAGTTTATCAAATACCTTATTTCTATCTATTGTCTCAAGCTGAATTATGATCAACCAGATCTACCACGTTTTACTGTATATTTAGCTTTTGAAACAAATGACATTCCTGGCTTGCCAATAGAAACTAGATTTAAAATAAGAAATGAGTCTTAAGTTAAGTTCTGTACTACATTGAAGTAGTAAGCTTATTTGTATTAAAATTCCTTAAAGCATAATTTTCAATAAGAGTTGGAATTCTAGATTAGAATAGATAGTGGATTAGTCACAATATTTTGATATATAAATAAGAAAGTACACAAAATCCTTTTGACAATAAACCAATGCTATGCATTGAAATTCTTGTTGAGAAATAGATACATGTATCCCATTTTGACACTAAAAATATATATTGTTTACTATTTAAAATACAGAATAAACAATTCTCAAAACATTCTTGTCTTTATTAATCAGATGATCAAAGACTTCTAATCAACATAATGAAGAATTTGTTTTCATTTCAATTATATCTACCCCGGTAATTAAGAAGGAGATTTACATCATATTGAGCCAGGTTATAAATCGTACTCCATTGGCCGTTTTATAACCTGTAATTAGAGAGGTTATCCAACCAAAATGATTAATCCATGCATGTTATTGTAAATCATAAATTTCCATATTTAAAATTAACTGAACTAATTAATTCTTAGATACTTTTTTTATGTTTTTATAAACTTCCATCATTGTAATGAACTATATTCAAATATACCTGTTAATAATAAGTTGAATCAAAAACCTAACTTAAGTCAGTATTACAGCAAAAATTTGCAAAATATGGAGAAAATAACCTAAAATATAAAGAAGTGATTGATGCAATGTGATATCATTGCAAGAAGTTTATCACCACTCACTCATGTTGAAAACCAAAATTTCAAGATTTTTTTTTATGTTTCGGATCCTCAGTAAGATCTTCCAGCTAGAAAACAACTGTCAACATAAAATTTGGAAACAATGCTTTGATGTTGTTTTTGTAAAGTTTTAAATTTCCACTATACATACGTTGAGCAACATAATTGTGTTTAACTTACTTTATTATTTTTTTGTAATTAGGAGCATGTAATTAACAGTAATCAAAAAGTATCAATCGATTTCAATCGATTACATACAAAAATCAGAGTAATCGTACACCAAAATCCTTCAAGTAATCGATTACATTTGTCAGTAATCGTGCCCATCCCTGGTACACACAATAAAAAACGTTTAAAAGCACGACATTTCTAAAAACTTTCCACGACAAAAACAGGTAAAAAAAAACTCTGAAGCATGGGGGTTTATGCTATTCTCAAACACTATCAAAACTAAAACAAAAATACTGCTTTTGGAGTGTCTAATCACGTGTGACCTCATTTGATTTATGATATCAAGTAAACCAATTTGCTTTTGATAGGATATGCAACTGTGATAGTATAGTACAAAAAAAATTGTATATAAAATCAAAAAGCGTTAATAAGGAAAAAAGATACAACTAGCCATGATGGTGGATGTTACATGTAAATTATTATGAGAAAAACAACCCAGCTTTTTCAGTATATTTCACTTGAACGTTTGCTGAGACTTTTACTTCTTTCAATGTGAATTGTTCTCTTTTAGTTCCCTCTGTTGGGCTAGACTCAAGCTAGCAGCCACTCGCTAGCAGCCACTCCGCTAGCAGCCAGTTTTCAGATATGTCTATAAACCCAAAAGTTGCATAAGATTCAAACTTACTAAAACGTTTTTGTTTTATATAACCACAACAATACATGTTTTAACTTGAATTTAGCAGTCGAAAACATAATTCAATGAATTTTGAAATTTCATTTCCTGTTCAATATTTTAAAAACAGTATTATGTGCTTTCAACATCGTGCTGCACGCTTTAAGACTTCAACACTGACAAAATGAAATTATTTAAATATTGGCCAAATTTTCTAACTTTTCCATCAGAAAATTTTTGTTCGATATCGTGTGAAATAGCTTTCCATATTCTCGGCATCCTGTAAAATAGTTCCTAAAAAGTAACAATATTTCTACCCATCAAGAATTCATAGTTGCGTTCGTACTTAAATACTTTCATGTTAGCCCAATCTGTTTTAGCGAATCATTCTCTTACTATAGCAATGGGTTTCGCGCAGTTTTGATGGCACGCAGGGTTTATTTTTAGTAATCATAGTATGGTGTGCAGGGATAGTACTAATTAGCTAATTTACCAATATTAAAAAAAATCCGTGCTATACCCCACCTGGATTTTTTAGTCAAGCATGCCTAAGGGTCCCAACTTTCATTTGCACCTAGTGTGGAAAAAAGTATTGCCGTAGGAAATTTTTTATTAACTTTTAAAGTTAGGGTGGGGTAGGGGGTCGGACCCCAACTTTGGACCAATTTAAAAAAAAATCCGTGCTATACCCCACCTGGATTTTTTAGTCAAGCATGCCTAAGGGTCCCAACTTTCATTTGCACCTAGTGTGGAAAAAAGTATTGCCGTAGGAAATTTTTTATTAACTTTTAAAGTTAGGGTGGGGTAGGGGGTCGGACCCCAACTTTGGACCAATTTAAAAAAAAATCCGTGCTATACCCCACCTGGATTTTTTAGTCAAGCATGCCTAAGGGTCCCAACTTTCATTTGCACCTAGTGTGGAAAAAAGTATTGCCGTAGGAAATTTTTTATTAACTTTTAAAGTTAGGGTGGGGTAGGGGGTCGGACCCCAACTTTGGACCAATTTAAAAAAAAATCCGTGCTATACCCCACCTGGATTTTTTAGTCAAGCATGCCTAAGGGTCCCAACTTTCATTTGCACCTAGTGTGGAAAAAAGTATTGCCGTAGGAAATTTTTTATTAACTTTTAAAGTTAGGGTGGGGTAGGGGGTCGGACCCCAACTTTGGACCAATTTAAAAAAAAATCCGTGCTATACCCCACCTGGATTTTTTAGTCAAGCATGCCTAAGGGTCCCAACTTTCATTTGCACCTAGTGTGGAAAAAAGTATTGCCGTAGGAAATTTTTTATTAACTTTTAAAGTTAGGGTGGGGTAGGGGGTCGGACCCCAACTTTGGACCAATTTAAAAAAAAATCCGTGCTATACCCCACCTGGATTTTTTAGTCAAGCATGCCTAAGGGTCCCAACTTTCATTTGCACCTAGTGTGGAAAAAAGTATTGCCGTAGGAAATTTTTTATTAACTTTTAAAGTTAGGGTGGGGTAGGGGGTCGGACCCCAACTTTGGACCAATTTAAAAAAAAATCCGTGCTATACCCCACCTGGATTTTTTAGTCAAGCATGCCTAAGGGTCCCAACTTTCATTTGCACCTAGTGTGGAAAAAAGTATTGCCGTAGGAAATTTTTTATTAACTTTTAAAGTTAGGGTGGGGTAGGGGGTCGGACCCCAACTTTGGACCAATTTAAAAAAAAATCCGTGCTATACCCCACCTGGATTTTTTAGTCAAGCATGCCTAAGGGTCCCAACTTTCATTTGCACCTAGTGTGGAAAAAAGTATTGCCGTAGGAAATTTTTTATTAACTTTTAAAGTTAGGGTGGGGTAGGGGGTCGGACCCCAACTTTGGACCAATTTAAAAAAAAATCCGTGCTATACCCCACCTGGATTTTTTAGTCAAGCATGCCTAAGGGTCCCAACTTTCATTTGCACCTAGTGTGGAAAAAAGTATTGCCGTAGGAAATTTTTTATTAACTTTTAAAGTTAGGGTGGGGTAGGGGGTCGGACCCCAACTTTGGACCAATTTAAAAAAAAATCCGTGCTATACCCCACCTGGATTTTTTAGTCAAGCATGCCTAAGGGTCCCAACTTTCATTTGCACCTAGTGTGGAAAAAAGTATTGCCGTAGGAAATTTTTTATTAACTTTTAAAGTTAGGGTGGGGTAGGGGGTCGGACCCCAACTTTGGACCAATTTAAAAAAAAATCCGTGCTATACCCCACCTGGATTTTTTAGTCAAGCATGCCTAAGGGTCCCAACTTTCATTTGCACCTAGTGTGGAAAAAAGTATTGCCGTAGGAAATTTTTTATTAACTTTTAAAGTTAGGGTGGGGTAGGGGGTCGGACCCCAACTTTGGACCAATTTAAAAAAAAATCCGTGCTATACCCCACCTGGATTTTTTAGTCAAGCATGCCTAAGGGTCCCAACTTTCATTTGCACCTAGTGTGGAAAAAAGTATTGCCGTAGGAAATTTTTTATTAACTTTTAAAGTTAGGGTGGGGTAGGGGGTCGGACCCCAACTTTGGACCAATTTAAAAAAAAATCCGTGCTATACCCCACCTGGATTTTTTAGTCAAGCATGCCTAAGGGTCCCAACTTTCATTTGCACCTAGTGTGGAAAAAAGTATTGCCGTAGGAAATTTTTTATTAACTTTTAAAGTTAGGGTGGGGTAGGGGGTCGGACCCCAACTTTGGACCAATTTAAAAAAAAATCCGTGCTATACCCCACCTGGATTTTTTAGTCAAGCATGCCTAAGGGTCCCAACTTTCATTTGCACCTAGTGTGGAAAAAAGTATTGCCGTAGGAAATTTTTTATTAACTTTTAAAGTTAGGGTGGGGTAGGGGGTCGGACCCCAACTTTGGACCAATTTAAAAAAAAATCCGTGCTATACCCCACCTGGATTTTTTAGTCAAGCATGCCTAAGGGTCCCAACTTTCATTTGCACCTAGTGTGGAAAAAAGTATTGCCGTAGGAAATTTTTTATTAACTTTTAAAGTTAGGGTGGGGTAGGGGGTCGGACCCCAACTTTGGACCAATTTAAAAAAAAATCCGTGCTATACCCCACCTGGATTTTTTAGTCAAGCATGCCTAAGGGTCCCAACTTTCATTTGCACCTAGTGTGGAAAAAAGTATTGCCGTAGGAAATTTTTTATTAACTTTTAAAGTTAGGGTGGGGTAGGGGGTCGGACCCCAACTTTGGACCAATTTAAAAAAAAATCCGTGCTATACCCCACCTGGATTTTTTAGTCAAGCATGCCTAAGGGTCCCAACTTTCATTTGCACCTAGTGTGGAAAAAAGTATTGCCGTAGGAAATTTTTTATTAACTTTTAAAGTTAGGGTGGGGTAGGGGGTCGGACCCCAACTTTGGACCAATTTAAAAAAAAATCCGTGCTATACCCCACCTGGATTTTTTAGTCAAGCATGCCTAAGGGTCCCAACTTTCATTTGCACCTAGTGTGGAAAAAAGTATTGCCGTAGGAAATTTTTTATTAACTTTTAAAGTTAGGGTGGGGTAGGGGGTCGGACCCCAACTTTGGACCAATTTAAAAAAAAATCCGTGCTATACCCCACCTGGATTTTTTAGTCAAGCATGCCTAAGGGTCCCAACTTTCATTTGCACCTAGTGTGGAAAAAAGTATTGCCGTAGGAAATTTTTTATTAACTTTTAAAGTTAGGGTGGGGTAGGGGGTCGGACCCCAACTTTGGACCAATTTAAAAAAAAATCCGTGCTATACCCCACCTGGATTTTTTAGTCAAGCATGCCTAAGGGTCCCAACTTTCATTTGCACCTAGTGTGGAAAAAAGTATTGCCGTAGGAAATTTTTTATTAACTTTTAAAGTTAGGGTGGGGTAGGGGGTCGGACCCCAACTTTGGACCAATTTAAAAAAAAATCCGTGCTATACCCCACCTGGATTTTTTAGTCAAGCATGCCTAAGGGTCCCAACTTTCATTTGCACCTAGTGTGGAAAAAAGTATTGCCGTAGGAAATTTTTTATTAACTTTTAAAGTTAGGGTGGGGTAGGGGGTCGGACCCCAACTTTGGACCAATTTAAAAAAAAATCCGTGCTATACCCCACCTGGATTTTTTAGTCAAGCATGCCTAAGGGTCCCAACTTTCATTTGCACCTAGTGTGGAAAAAAGTATTGCCGTAGGAAATTTTTTATTAACTTTTAAAGTTAGGGTGGGGTAGGGGGTCGGACCCCAACTTTGGACCAATTTAAAAAAAAATCCGTGCTATACCCCACCTGGATTTTTTAGTCAAGCATGCCTAAGGGTCCCAACTTTCATTTGCACCTAGTGTGGAAAAAAGTATTGCCGTAGGAAATTTTTTATTAACTTTTAAAGTTAGGGTGGGGTAGGGGGTCGGACCCCAACTTTGGACCAATTTAAAAAAAAATCCGTGCTATACCCCACCTGGATTTTTTAGTCAAGCATGCCTAAGGGTCCCAACTTTCATTTGCACCTAGTGTGGAAAAAAGTATTGCCGTAGGAAATTTTTTATTAACTTTTAAAGTTAGGGTGGGGTAGGGGGTCGGACCCCAACTTTGGACCAATTTAAAAAAAAATCCGTGCTATACCCCACCTGGATTTTTTAGTCAAGCATGCCTAAGGGTCCCAACTTTCATTTGCACCTAGTGTGGAAAAAAGTATTGCCGTAGGAAATTTTTTATTAACTTTTAAAGTTAGGGTGGGGTAGGGGGTCGGACCCCAACTTTGGACCAATTTAAAAAAAAATCCGTGCTATACCCCACCTGGATTTTTTAGTCAAGCATGCCTAAGGGTCCCAACTTTCATTTGCACCTAGTGTGGAAAAAAGTATTGCCGTAGGAAATTTTTTATTAACTTTTAAAGTTAGGGTGGGGTAGGGGGTCGGACCCCAACTTTGGACCAATTTAAAAAAAAATCCGTGCTATACCCCACCTGGATTTTTTAGTCAAGCATGCCTAAGGGTCCCAACTTTCATTTGCACCTAGTGTGGAAAAAAGTATTGCCGTAGGAAATTTTTTATTAACTTTTAAAGTTAGGGTGGGGTAGGGGGTCGGACCCCAACTTTGGACCAATTTAAAAAAAAATCCGTGCTATACCCCACCTGGATTTTTTAGTCAAGCATGCCTAAGGGTCCCAACTTTCATTTGCACCTAGTGTGGAAAAAAGTATTGCCGTAGGAAATTTTTTATTAACTTTTAAAGTTAGGGTGGGGTAGGGGGTCGGACCCCAACTTTGGACCAATTTAAAAAAAAATCCGTGCTATACCCCACCTGGATTTTTTAGTCAAGCATGCCTAAGGGTCCCAACTTTCATTTGCACCTAGTGTGGAAAAAAGTATTGCCGTAGGAAATTTTTTATTAACTTTTAAAGTTAGGGTGGGGTAGGGGGTCGGACCCCAACTTTGGACCAATTTAAAAAAAAATCCGTGCTATACCCCACCTGGATTTTTTAGTCAAGCATGCCTAAGGGTCCCAACTTTCATTTGCACCTAGTGTGGAAAAAAGTATTGCCGTAGGAAATTTTTTATTAACTTTTAAAGTTAGGGTGGGGTAGGGGGTCGGACCCCAACTTTGGACCAATTTAAAAAAAAATCCGTGCTATACCCCACCTGGATTTTTTAGTCAAGCATGCCTAAGGGTCCCAACTTTCATTTGCACCTAGTGTGGAAAAAAGTATTGCCGTAGGAAATTTTTTATTAACTTTTAAAGTTAGGGTGGGGTAGGGGGTCGGACCCCAACTTTGGACCAATTTAAAAAAAAATCCGTGCTATACCCCACCTGGATTTTTTAGTCAAGCATGCCTAAGGGTCCCAACTTTCATTTGCACCTAGTGTGGAAAAAAGTATTGCCGTAGGAAATTTTTTATTAACTTTTAAAGTTAGGGTGGGGTAGGGGGTCGGACCCCAACTTTGGACCAATTTAAAAAAAAATCCGTGCTATACCCCACCTGGATTTTTTAGTCAAGCATGCCTAAGGGTCCCAACTTTCATTTGCACCTAGTGTGGAAAAAAGTATTGCCGTAGGAAATTTTTTATTAACTTTTAAAGTTAGGGTGGGGTAGGGGGTCGGACCCCAACTTTGGACCAATTTAAAAAAAAATCCGTGCTATACCCCACCTGGATTTTTTAGTCAAGCATGCCTAAGGGTCCCAACTTTCATTTGCACCTAGTGTGGAAAAAAGTATTGCCGTAGGAAATTTTTTATTAACTTTTAAAGTTAGGGTGGGGTAGGGGGTCGGACCCCAACTTTGGACCAATTTAAAAAAAAATCCGTGCTATACCCCACCTGGATTTTTTAGTCAAGCATGCCTAAGGGTCCCAACTTTCATTTGCACCTAGTGTGGAAAAAAGTATTGCCGTAGGAAATTTTTTATTAACTTTTAAAGTTAGGGTGGGGTAGGGGGTCGGACCCCAACTTTGGACCAATTTAAAAAAAAATCCGTGCTATACCCCACCTGGATTTTTTAGTCAAGCATGCCTAAGGGTCCCAACTTTCATTTGCACCTAGTGTGGAAAAAAGTATTGCCGTAGGAAATTTTTTATTAACTTTTAAAGTTAGGGTGGGGTAGGGGGTCGGACCCCAACTTTGGACCAATTTAAAAAAAAATCCGTGCTATACCCCACCTGGATTTTTTAGTCAAGCATGCCTAAGGGTCCCAACTTTCATTTGCACCTAGTGTGGAAAAAAGTATTGCCGTAGGAAATTTTTTATTAACTTTTAAAGTTAGGGTGGGGTAGGGGGTCGGACCCCAACTTTGGACCAATTTAAAAAAAAATCCGTGCTATACCCCACCTGGATTTTTTAGTCAAGCATGCCTAAGGGTCCCAACTTTCATTTGCACCTAGTGTGGAAAAAAGTATTGCCGTAGGAAATTTTTTATTAACTTTTAAAGTTAGGGTGGGGTAGGGGGTCGGACCCCAACTTTGGACCAATTTAAAAAAAAATCCGTGCTATACCCCACCTGGATTTTTTAGTCAAGCATGCCTAAGGGTCCCAACTTTCATTTGCACCTAGTGTGGAAAAAAGTATTGCCGTAGGAAATTTTTTATTAACTTTTAAAGTTAGGGTGGGGTAGGGGGTCGGACCCCAACTTTGGACCAATTTAAAAAAAAATCCGTGCTATACCCCACCTGGATTTTTTAGTCAAGCATGCCTAAGGGTCCCAACTTTCATTTGCACCTAGTGTGGAAAAAAGTATTGCCGTAGGAAATTTTTTATTAACTTTTAAAGTTAGGGTGGGGTAGGGGGTCGGACCCCAACTTTGGACCAATTTAAAAAAAAATCCGTGCTATACCCCACCTGGATTTTTTAGTCAAGCATGCCTAAGGGTCCCAACTTTCATTTGCACCTAGTGTGGAAAAAAGTATTGCCGTAGGAAATTTTTTATTAACTTTTAAAGTTAGGGTGGGGTAGGGGGTCGGACCCCAACTTTGGACCAATTTAAAAAAAAATCCGTGCTATACCCCACCTGGATTTTTTAGTCAAGCATGCCTAAGGGTCCCAACTTTCATTTGCACCTAGTGTGGAAAAAAGTATTGCCGTAGGAAATTTTTTATTAACTTTTAAAGTTAGGGTGGGGTAGGGGGTCGGACCCCAACTTTGGACCAATTTAAAAAAAAATCCGTGCTATACCCCACCTGGATTTTTTAGTCAAGCATGCCTAAGGGTCCCAACTTTCATTTGCACCTAGTGTGGAAAAAAGTATTGCCGTAGGAAATTTTTTATTAACTTTTAAAGTTAGGGTGGGGTAGGGGGTCGGACCCCAACTTTGGACCAATTTAAAAAAAAATCCGTGCTATACCCCACCTGGATTTTTTAGTCAAGCATGCCTAAGGGTCCCAACTTTCATTTGCACCTAGTGTGGAAAAAAGTATTGCCGTAGGAAATTTTTTATTAACTTTTAAAGTTAGGGTGGGGTAGGGGGTCGGACCCCAACTTTGGACCAATTTAAAAAAAAATCCGTGCTATACCCCACCTGGATTTTTTAGTCAAGCATGCCTAAGGGTCCCAACTTTCATTTGCACCTAGTGTGGAAAAAAGTATTGCCGTAGGAAATTTTTTATTAACTTTTAAAGTTAGGGTGGGGTAGGGGGTCGGACCCCAACTTTGGACCAATTTAAAAAAAAATCCGTGCTATACCCCACCTGGATTTTTTAGTCAAGCATGCCTAAGGGTCCCAACTTTCATTTGCACCTAGTGTGGAAAAAAGTATTGCCGTAGGAAATTTTTTATTAACTTTTAAAGTTAGGGTGGGGTAGGGGGTCGGACCCCAACTTTGGACCAATTTAAAAAAAAATCCGTGCTATACCCCACCTGGATTTTTTAGTCAAGCATGCCTAAGGGTCCCAACTTTCATTTGCACCTAGTGTGGAAAAAAGTATTGCCGTAGGAAATTTTTTATTAACTTTTAAAGTTAGGGTGGGGTAGGGGGTCGGACCCCAACTTTGGACCAATTTAAAAAAAAATCCGTGCTATACCCCACCTGGATTTTTTAGTCAAGCATGCCTAAGGGTCCCAACTTTCATTTGCACCTAGTGTGGAAAAAAGTATTGCCGTAGGAAATTTTTTATTAACTTTTAAAGTTAGGGTGGGGTAGGGGGTCGGACCCCAACTTTGGACCAATTTAAAAAAAAATCCGTGCTATACCCCACCTGGATTTTTTAGTCAAGCATGCCTAAGGGTCCCAACTTTCATTTGCACCTAGTGTGGAAAAAAGTATTGCCGTAGGAAATTTTTTATTAACTTTTAAAGTTAGGGTGGGGTAGGGGGTCGGACCCCAACTTTGGACCAATTTAAAAAAAAATCCGTGCTATACCCCACCTGGATTTTTTAGTCAAGCATGCCTAAGGGTCCCAACTTTCATTTGCACCTAGTGTGGAAAAAAGTATTGCCGTAGGAAATTTTTTATTAACTTTTAAAGTTAGGGTGGGGTAGGGGGTCGGACCCCAACTTTGGACCAATTTAAAAAAAAATCCGTGCTATACCCCACCTGGATTTTTTAGTCAAGCATGCCTAAGGGTCCCAACTTTCATTTGCACCTAGTGTGGAAAAAAGTATTGCCGTAGGAAATTTTTTATTAACTTTTAAAGTTAGGGTGGGGTAGGGGGTCGGACCCCAACTTTGGACCAATTTAAAAAAAAATCCGTGCTATACCCCACCTGGATTTTTTAGTCAAGCATGCCTAAGGGTCCCAACTTTCATTTGCACCTAGTGTGGAAAAAAGTATTGCCGTAGGAAATTTTTTATTAACTTTTAAAGTTAGGGTGGGGTAGGGGGTCGGACCCCAACTTTGGACCAATTTAAAAAAAAATCCGTGCTATACCCCACCTGGATTTTTTAGTCAAGCATGCCTAAGGGTCCCAACTTTCATTTGCACCTAGTGTGGAAAAAAGTATTGCCGTAGGAAATTTTTTATTAACTTTTAAAGTTAGGGTGGGGTAGGGGGTCGGACCCCAACTTTGGACCAATTTAAAAAAAAATCCGTGCTATACCCCACCTGGATTTTTTAGTCAAGCATGCCTAAGGGTCCCAACTTTCATTTGCACCTAGTGTGGAAAAAAGTATTGCCGTAGGAAATTTTTTATTAACTTTTAAAGTTAGGGTGGGGTAGGGGGTCGGACCCCAACTTTGGACCAATTTAAAAAAAAATCCGTGCTATACCCCACCTGGATTTTTTAGTCAAGCATGCCTAAGGGTCCCAACTTTCATTTGCACCTAGTGTGGAAAAAAGTATTGCCGTAGGAAATTTTTTATTAACTTTTAAAGTTAGGGTGGGGTAGGGGGTCGGACCCCAACTTTGGACCAATTTAAAAAAAAATCCGTGCTATACCCCACCTGGATTTTTTAGTCAAGCATGCCTAAGGGTCCCAACTTTCATTTGCACCTAGTGTGGAAAAAAGTATTGCCGTAGGAAATTTTTTATTAACTTTTAAAGTTAGGGTGGGGTAGGGGGTCGGACCCCAACTTTGGACCAATTTAAAAAAAAATCCGTGCTATACCCCACCTGGATTTTTTAGTCAAGCATGCCTAAGGGTCCCAACTTTCATTTGCACCTAGTGTGGAAAAAAGTATTGCCGTAGGAAATTTTTTATTAACTTTTAAAGTTAGGGTGGGGTAGGGGGTCGGACCCCAACTTTGGACCAATTTAAAAAAAAATCCGTGCTATACCCCACCTGGATTTTTTAGTCAAGCATGCCTAAGGGTCCCAACTTTCATTTGCACCTAGTGTGGAAAAAAGTATTGCCGTAGGAAATTTTTTATTAACTTTTAAAGTTAGGGTGGGGTAGGGGGTCGGACCCCAACTTTGGACCAATTTAAAAAAAAATCCGTGCTATACCCCACCTGGATTTTTTAGTCAAGCATGCCTAAGGGTCCCAACTTTCATTTGCACCTAGTGTGGAAAAAAGTATTGCCGTAGGAAATTTTTTATTAACTTTTAAAGTTAGGGTGGGGTAGGGGGTCGGACCCCAACTTTGGACCAATTTAAAAAAAAATCCGTGCTATACCCCACCTGGATTTTTTAGTCAAGCATGCCTAAGGGTCCCAACTTTCATTTGCACCTAGTGTGGAAAAAAGTATTGCCGTAGGAAATTTTTTATTAACTTTTAAAGTTAGGGTGGGGTAGGGGGTCGGACCCCAACTTTGGACCAATTTAAAAAAAAAACCGTGCTATACCCCACCTGGATTTTTTAGTCAAGCATGCCTAAGGGTCCCAACTTTCATTTGCACCTAGTGTGGAAAAAAGTATTGCCGTAGGAAATTTTTTATTAACTTTTAAAGTTAGGGTGGGGTAGGGGGTCGGACCCCAACTTTGGACCAATTTAAAAAAAAATCCGTGCTATACCCCACCTGGATTTTTTAGTCAAGCATGCCTAAGGGTCCCAACTTTCATTTGCACCTAGTGTGGAAAAAAGTATTGCCGTAGGAAATTTTTTATTAACTTTTAAAGTTAGGGTGGGGTAGGGGGTCGGACCCCAACTTTGGACCAATTTAAAAAAAAATCCGTGCTATACCCCACCTGGATTTTTTAGTCAAGCATGCCTAAGGGTCCCAACTTTCATTTGCACCTAGTGTGGAAAAAAGTATTGCCGTAGGAAATTTTTTATTAACTTTTAAAGTTAGGGTGGGGTAGGGGGTCGGACCCCAACTTTGGACCAATTTAAAAAAAAATCCGTGCTATACCCCACCTGGATTTTTTAGTCAAGCATGCCTAAGGGTCCCAACTTTCATTTGCACCTAGTGTGGAAAAAAGTATTGCCGTAGGAAATTTTTTATTAACTTTTAAAGTTAGGGTGGGGTAGGGGGTCGGACCCCAACTTTGGACCAATTTAAAAAAAAATCCGTGCTATACCCCACCTGGATTTTTTAGTCAAGCATGCCTAAGGGTCCCAACTTTCATTTGCACCTAGTGTGGAAAAAAGTATTGCCGTAGGAAATTTTTTATTAACTTTTAAAGTTAGGGTGGGGTAGGGGGTCGGACCCCAACTTTGGACCAATTTAAAAAAAATCCGTGCTATACCCCACCTGGATTTTTTAGTCAAGCATGCCTAAGGGTCCCAACTTTCATTTGCACCTAGTGTGGAAAAAAGTATTGCCGTAGGAAATTTTTTATTAACTTTTAAAGTTAGGGTGGGGTAGGGGGTCGGACCCCAACTTTGGACCAATTTAAAAAAAAAACCGTGCTATACCCCACCTGGATTTTTTAGTCAAGCATGCCTAAGGGTCCCAACTTTCATTTGCACCTAGTGTGGAAAAAAGTATTGCCGTAGGAAATTTTTTATTAACTTTTAAAGTTAGGGTGGGGTAGGGGGTCGGACCCCAACTTTGGACCAATTTAAAAAAAAATCCGTGCTATACCCCACCTGGATTTTTTAGTCAAGCATGCCTAAGGGTCCCAACTTTCATTTGCACCTAGTGTGGAAAAAAGTATTGCCGTAGGAAATTTTTTATTAACTTTTAAAGTTAGGGTGGGGTAGGGGGTCGGACCCCAACTTTGGACCAATTTAAAAAAAAATCCGTGCTATACCCCACCTGGATTTTTTAGTCAAGCATGCCTAAGGGTCCCAACTTTCATTTGCACCTAGTGTGGAAAAAAGTATTGCCGTAGGAAATTTTTTATTAACTTTTAAAGTTAGGGTGGGGTAGGGGGTCGGACCCCAACTTTGGACCAATTTAAAAAAAAATCCGTGCTATACCCCACCTGGATTTTTTAGTCAAGCATGCCTAAGGGTCCCAACTTTCATTTGCACCTAGTGTGGAAAAAAGTATTGCCGTAGGAAATTTTTTATTAACTTTTAAAGTTAGGGTGGGGTAGGGGGTCGGACCCCAACTTTGGACCAATTTAAAAAAAAATCCGTGCTATACCCCACCTGGATTTTTTAGTCAAGCATGCCTAAGGGTCCCAACTTTCATTTGCACCTAGTGTGGAAAAAAGTATTGCCGTAGGAAATTTTTTATTAACTTTTAAAGTTAGGGTGGGGTAGGGGGTCGGACCCCAACTTTGGACCAATTTAAAAAAAAATCCGTGCTATACCCCACCTGGATTTTTTAGTCAAGCATGCCTAAGGGTCCCAACTTTCATTTGCACCTAGTGTGGAAAAAAGTATTGCCGTAGGAAATTTTTTATTAACTTTTAAAGTTAGGGTGGGGTAGGGGGTCGGACCCCAACTTTGGACCAATTTAAAAAAAAATCCGTGCTATACCCCACCTGGATTTTTTAGTCAAGCATGCCTAAGGGTCCCAACTTTCATTTGCACCTAGTGTGGAAAAAAGTATTGCCGTAGGAAATTTTTTATTAACTTTTAAAGTTAGGGTGGGGTAGGGGGTCGGACCCCAACTTTGGACCAATTTAAAAAAAAATCCGTGCTATACCCCACCTGGATTTTTTAGTCAAGCATGCCTAAGGGTCCCAACTTTCATTTGCACCTAGTGTGGAAAAAAGTATTGCCGTAGGAAATTTTTTATTAACTTTTAAAGTTAGGGTGGGGTAGGGGGTCGGACCCCAACTTTGGACCAATTTAAAAAAAAATCCGTGCTATACCCCACCTGGATTTTTTAGTCAAGCATGCCTAAGGGTCCCAACTTTCATTTGCACCTAGTGTGGAAAAAAGTATTGCCGTAGGAAATTTTTTATTAACTTTTAAAGTTAGGGTGGGGTAGGGGGTCGGACCCCAACTTTGGACCAATTTAAAAAAAAATCCGTGCTATACCCCACCTGGATTTTTTAGTCAAGCATGCCTAAGGGTCCCAACTTTCATTTGCACCTAGTGTGGAAAAAAGTATTGCCGTAGGAAATTTTTTATTAACTTTTAAAGTTAGGGTGGGGTAGGGGGTCGGACCCCAACTTTGGACCAATTTAAAAAAAAATCCGTGCTATACCCCACCTGGATTTTTTAGTCAAGCATGCCTAAGGGTCCCAACTTTCATTTGCACCTAGTGTGGAAAAAAGTATTGCCGTAGGAAATTTTTTATTAACTTTTAAAGTTAGGGTGGGGTAGGGGGTCGGACCCCAACTTTGGACCAATTTAAAAAAAAATCCGTGCTATACCCCACCTGGATTTTTTAGTCAAGCATGCCTAAGGGTCCCAACTTTCATTTGCACCTAGTGTGGAAAAAAGTATTGCCGTAGGAAATTTTTTATTAACTTTTAAAGTTAGGGTGGGGTAGGGGGTCGGACCCCAACTTTGGACCAATTTAAAAAAAAATCCGTGCTATACCCCACCTGGATTTTTTAGTCAAGCATGCCTAAGGGTCCCAACTTTCATTTGCACCTAGTGTGGAAAAAAGTATTGCCGTAGGAAATTTTTTATTAACTTTTAAAGTTAGGGTGGGGTAGGGGGTCGGACCCCAACTTTGGACCAATTTAAAAAAAAATCCGTGCTATACCCCACCTGGATTTTTTAGTCAAGCATGCCTAAGGGTCCCAACTTTCATTTGCACCTAGTGTGGAAAAAAGTATTGCCGTAGGAAATTTTTTATTAACTTTTAAAGTTAGGGTGGGGTAGGGGGTCGGACCCCAACTTTGGACCAATTTAAAAAAAAATCCGTGCTATACCCCACCTGGATTTTTTAGTCAAGCATGCCTAAGGGTCCCAACTTTCATTTGCACCTAGTGTGGAAAAAAGTATTGCCGTAGGAAATTTTTTATTAACTTTTAAAGTTAGGGTGGGGTAGGGGGTCGGACCCCAACTTTGGACCAATTTAAAAAAAAATCCGTGCTATACCCCACCTGGATTTTTTAGTCAAGCATGCCTAAGGGTCCCAACTTTCATTTGCACCTAGTGTGGAAAAAAGTATTGCCGTAGGAAATTTTTTATTAACTTTTAAAGTTAGGGTGGGGTAGGGGGTCGGACCCCAACTTTGGACCAATTTAAAAAAAAATCCGTGCTATACCCCACCTGGATTTTTTAGTCAAGCATGCCTAAGGGTCCCAACTTTCATTTGCACCTAGTGTGGAAAAAAGTATTGCCGTAGGAAATTTTTTATTAACTTTTAAAGTTAGGGTGGGGTAGGGGGTCGGACCCCAACTTTGGACCAATTTAAAAAAAAATCCGTGCTATACCCCACCTGGATTTTTTAGTCAAGCATGCCTAAGGGTCCCAACTTTCATTTGCACCTAGTGTGGAAAAAAGTATTGCCGTAGGAAATTTTTTATTAACTTTTAAAGTTAGGGTGGGGTAGGGGGTCGGACCCCAACTTTGGACCAATTTAAAAAAAAATCCGTGCTATACCCCACCTGGATTTTTTAGTCAAGCATGCCTAAGGGTCCCAACTTTCATTTGCACCTAGTGTGGAAAAAAGTATTGCCGTAGGAAATTTTTTATTAACTTTTAAAGTTAGGGTGGGGTAGGGGGTCGGACCCCAACTTTGGACCAATTTAAAAAAAAATCCGTGCTATACCCCACCTGGATTTTTTAGTCAAGCATGCCTAAGGGTCCCAACTTTCATTTGCACCTAGTGTGGAAAAAAGTATTGCCGTAGGAAATTTTTTATTAACTTTTAAAGTTAGGGTGGGGTAGGGGGTCGGACCCCAACTTTGGACCAATTTAAAAAAAAATCCGTGCTATACCCCACCTGGATTTTTTAGTCAAGCATGCCTAAGGGTCCCAACTTTCATTTGCACCTAGTGTGGAAAAAAGTATTGCCGTAGGAAATTTTTTATTAACTTTTAAAGTTAGGGTGGGGTAGGGGGTCGGACCCCAACTTTGGACCAATTTAAAAAAAAATCCGTGCTATACCCCACCTGGATTTTTTAGTCAAGCATGCCTAAGGGTCCCAACTTTCATTTGCACCTAGTGTGGAAAAAAGTATTGCCGTAGGAAATTTTTTATTAACTTTTAAAGTTAGGGTGGGGTAGGGGGTCGGACCCCAACTTTGGACCAATTTAAAAAAAAATCCGTGCTATACCCCACCTGGATTTTTTAGTCAAGCATGCCTAAGGGTCCCAACTTTCATTTGCACCTAGTGTGGAAAAAAGTATTGCCGTAGGAAATTTTTTATTAACTTTTAAAGTTAGGGTGGGGTAGGGGGTCGGACCCCAACTTTGGACCAATTTAAAAAAAAATCCGTGCTATACCCCACCTGGATTTTTTAGTCAAGCATGCCTAAGGGTCCCAACTTTCATTTGCACCTAGTGTGGAAAAAAGTATTGCCGTAGGAAATTTTTTATTAACTTTTAAAGTTAGGGTGGGGTAGGGGGTCGGACCCCAACTTTGGACCAATTTAAAAAAAAATCCGTGCTATACCCCACCTGGATTTTTTAGTCAAGCATGCCTAAGGGTCCCAACTTTCATTTGCACCTAGTGTGGAAAAAAGTATTGCCGTAGGAAATTTTTTATTAACTTTTAAAGTTAGGGTGGGGTAGGGGGTCGGACCCCAACTTTGGACCAATTTAAAAAAAAAATCCGTGCTATACCCCACCTGGATTTTTTAGTCAAGCATGCCTAAGGGTCCCAACTTTCATTTGCACCTAGTGTGGAAAAAAGTATTGCCGTAGGAAATTTTTTATTAACTTTTAAAGTTAGGGTGGGGTAGGGGGTCGGACCCCAACTTTGGACCAATTTAAAAAAAAATCCGTGCTATACCCCACCTGGATTTTTTAGTCAAGCATGCCTAAGGGTCCCAACTTTCATTTGCACCTAGTGTGGAAAAAAGTATTGCCGTAGGAAATTTTTTATTAACTTTTAAAGTTAGGGTGGGGTAGGGGGTCGGACCCCAACTTTGGACCAATTTAAAAAAAAATCCGTGCTATACCCCACCTGGATTTTTTAGTCAAGCATGCCTAAGGGTCCCAACTTTCATTTGCACCTAGTGTGGAAAAAAGTATTGCCGTAGGAAATTTTTTATTAACTTTTAAAGTTAGGGTGGGGTAGGGGGTCGGACCCCAACTTTGGACCAATTTAAAAAAAAATCCGTGCTATACCCCACCTGGATTTTTTAGTCAAGCATGCCTAAGGGTCCCAACTTTCATTTGCACCTAGTGTGGAAAAAAGTATTGCCGTAGGAAATTTTTTATTAACTTTTAAAGTTAGGGTGGGGTAGGGGGTCGGACCCCAACTTTGGACCAATTTAAAAAAAAATCCGTGCTATACCCCACCTGGATTTTTTAGTCAAGCATGCCTAAGGGTCCCAACTTTCATTTGCACCTAGTGTGGAAAAAAGTATTGCCGTAGGAAATTTTTTATTAACTTTTAAAGTTAGGGTGGGGTAGGGGGTCGGACCCCAACTTTGGACCAATTTAAAAAAAAATCCGTGCTATACCCCACCTGGATTTTTTAGTCAAGCATGCCTAAGGGTCCCAACTTTCATTTGCACCTAGTGTGGAAAAAAGTATTGCCGTAGGAAATTTTTTATTAACTTTTAAAGTTAGGGTGGGGTAGGGGGTCGGACCCCAACTTTGGACCAATTTAAAAAAAAATCCGTGCTATACCCCACCTGGATTTTTTAGTCAAGCATGCCTAAGGGTCCCAACTTTCATTTGCACCTAGTGTGGAAAAAAGTATTGCCGTAGGAAATTTTTTATTAACTTTTAAAGTTAGGGTGGGGTAGGGGGTCGGACCCCAACTTTGGACCAATTTAAAAAAAAATCCGTGCTATACCCCACCTGGATTTTTTAGTCAAGCATGCCTAAGGGTCCCAACTTTCATTTGCACCTAGTGTGGAAAAAAGTATTGCCGTAGGAAATTTTTTATTAACTTTTAAAGTTAGGGTGGGGTAGGGGGTCGGACCCCAACTTTGGACCAATTTAAAAAAAAATCCGTGCTATACCCCACCTGGATTTTTTAGTCAAGCATGCCTAAGGGTCCCAACTTTCATTTGCACCTAGTGTGGAAAAAAGTATTGCCGTAGGAAATTTTTTATTAACTTTTAAAGTTAGGGTGGGGTAGGGGGTCGGACCCCAACTTTGGACCAATTTAAAAAAAAATCCGTGCTATACCCCACCTGGATTTTTTAGTCAAGCATGCCTAAGGGTCCCAACTTTCATTTGCACCTAGTGTGGAAAAAAGTATTGCCGTAGGAAATTTTTTATTAACTTTTAAAGTTAGGGTGGGGTAGGGGGTCGGACCCCAACTTTGGACCAATTTAAAAAAAAATCCGTGCTATACCCCACCTGGATTTTTTAGTCAAGCATGCCTAAGGGTCCCAACTTTCATTTGCACCTAGTGTGGAAAAAAGTATTGCCGTAGGAAATTTTTTATTAACTTTTAAAGTTAGGGTGGGGTAGGGGGTCGGACCCCAACTTTGGACCAATTTAAAAAAAAATCCGTGCTATACCCCACCTGGATTTTTTAGTCAAGCATGCCTAAGGGTCCCAACTTTCATTTGCACCTAGTGTGGAAAAAAGTATTGCCGTAGGAAATTTTTTATTAACTTTTAAAGTTAGGGTGGGGTAGGGGGTCGGACCCCAACTTTGGACCAATTTAAAAAAAAAATCCGTGCTATACCCCACCTGGATTTTTTAGTCAAGCATGCCTAAGGGTCCCAACTTTCATTTGCACCTAGTGTGGAAAAAAGTATTGCCGTAGGAAATTTTTTATTAACTTTTAAAGTTAGGGTGGGGTAGGGGGTCGGACCCCAACTTTGGACCAATTTTAAAAAAAATCCGTGCTATACCCCACCTGGATTTTTTAGTCAAGCATGCCTAAGGGTCCCAACTTTCATTTGCACCTAGTGTGGAAAAAAGTATTGCCGTAGGAAATTTTTTATTAACTTTTAAAGTTAGGGTGGGGTAGGGGGTCGGACCCCAACTTTGGACCAATTTAAAAAAAAATCCGTGCTATACCCCACCTGGATTTTTTAGTCAAGCATGCCTAAGGGTCCCAACTTTCATTTGCACCTAGTGTGGAAAAAAGTATTGCCGTAGGAAATTTTTTATTAACTTTTAAAGTTAGGGTGGGGTAGGGGGTCGGACCCCAACTTTGGACCATTTTAAAAAAAATCCGTGCTATACCCCACCTGGATTTTTTAGTCAAGCATGCCTAAGGGTCCCAACTTTCATTTGCACCTAGTGTGGAAAAAAGTATTGCCGTAGGAAATTTTTTATTAACTTTTAAAGTTAGGGTGGGGTAGGGGGTCGGACCCCAACTTTGGACCAATTTAAAAAAAAATCCGTGCTATACCCCACCTGGACTTTTTAGTCAAGCATGCCTAAGGGTCCCAACTTTCATTTGCACCTAGTGTGGAAAAAAGTATTGCCGTAGGAAATTTTTTATTAACTTTTAAAGTTAGGGTGGGGTAGGGGGTCGGACCCCAACTTTGAACCTATTAAAAAAAAAAGATACTACACCCTGGATGTTCTTTCTCAAGCAAACCTTAGTTCCCCAACTTTCGTTTGTACCTAGTATGGGAAAAAGGACTTTGATGAGGTTAACCACTTTTTTGTCATCGTCGGTTTTACGTGATCGCTCAGATTCAGTCGTATGTTTCAATTGAACAATCACCCTGTCGAGGTATTTGGGTTTTTTTTGCCCATAGAGAACATGCTTTCAACAAGCTCATAAATCATTTTTTCATTTTGATATAGTTAATGAACATATTTTATAGGAGTAACACGACGGGTGTCACATGTGCAGCAGGATTTGCTTACCCTTTAAAAATATCCTTTTTGGCATCTTTCGCCTCTGTTAATCACAAAGTGAGCAGACCCTTACCTAGCAAAGAGAATACTGTAATAAAAAAAGATTACTGCGAATATAACGGTGCCGGATCAAGGAACCTACCAAGATTTTAAAAACCATATGAGATAAATGAAAGTACCAATCATAGTGTACAGAAAGTGTTCAGAGAAATTTTCCCTTGATCCGGATGAATTCCAACTTAGGGCTTGCTATATCAAACGAATTACAGTAGACACGACTACCCAGTAAACATGAATACGTGACTACCTAGCCAGCCTCAATGATAAATGTGTATTGCGTTACTTGCAGTAGAAGGGTTTTTTTAATGATACTAGACTGCGGTAAAACTCGGATTGCAAAATATAAGCTGGAAAAATTAGACACACCCTTTAATTTACTAAGACCACATGTATGAGATTTACACAAAGAATGGTCACCAAATTTTACTGGCCTTTAATTTGTCGAAAACTACATACCTCGGCTGAGGTTTGGATAAACGTACAATCTTTTGTGTTCGATGGATTAATGTTTTCGCAAAGAATATATATCACGCAACAGACTGCCTTGATTAATCAATGGTGTTCCCAGAAAGTAAAAAGTAATTGATTGTGACATCACGTTTCCTGTTAAGGAAATCGATGGAGATATGATAGAAAAAGAAGGGTTACCTAATGATTGTCCACTGGCTCCACAAGCTTTGTAAATGAACGGAGTCAAATCAAGAACCAGTAGCTAATCTTCAGAACAAGACAACATATGTGGTGCATCATGGCACTTAAAGAGATATCTGGCCACGGGGTTGAAACTTAAGAATCTACATAAAGTTATCATGTTTAACCAAAGCCCACGGTTGAAACCTTACATTGACAAGAAAACGAAACTCCAAGCAGAACATATGACAACATTTAAAAAAGAATTCAATAGGATGATGAATTCAAAGTGTTTGCAAAAGCATTGAAAATATCCGGAGCCGTGTTGGTATCCGTAACAACACAAAAGCTTTAAAACTAGCAATCATCCCCAAATTCAAGATACGGACTATATTTAATGATTTATTGCCTGTAATCCACAGGACACGAACCAAGCTGGTATTTGACAAACCAATCTCCCTACGTCTGGAGATTTTGGACCTGCTAAAACACTTATGACTGATTATGAATAAGACTACCTAAAAAACAAATACGGAACGCGAGCCACGATCTGCTTCACACACAATACTAAGTCTCGTTTGCAATATTCAGACCACAGACATTTACAAATACATATATAAACATGTGCTCAGTGGTACGAGATCTCCAATTACCCGACTGACCATAAATCTAAAGTTTAGACTAAGGTCAATAAGAAAGTTCTTGGAATCTTTAACGAGCCGGCTGGCCAATCTAAGATATTCTCCACGTTGCCCATTGTACCAGAGATAAAGGTAGATATTGCCTCTAAAATGGCCAATAGCACTTATACCTACACCCGTACGAACTTGTCACATTAGTGTGAGGGGTACCTGGTGTGTCACATACTAGTAGTCCAATAACTATTGCCGATTGTCCAAACTTAGATATTCTCCTTGTTGGCCATAGTACCAGAGGTAGAGGGAGACATTACCTCTAAATGAACTTTAGCACTTATACTCTAGACCCGTTGTTTATTCTCCTTCGATATATCATTGGATTTTTGATATTTATCTTACTGGTACAGCGCTCAAAAATCTTATTCAAGTTTATTCACAAAGATCTTGGCCACTGCATTGTACAATGTGTATAACAAAGTGGTTCTCTAGTTAACACCCTGTCGTCATAGCACTTAATGATATAGCAAATTCCGGGCGGTGTGTGCTTCTGGTAGGGTTTGATGTCTGGTTTGCCGTCATTCATTCGGCACCAGTGACTCATGATTTCTGCGGCTGAGATCTCTTTCTGTTCATTGATCTATTTTACAGAGTCTTTGGCTTGATTTCTCTTCGATCCCTCACAATTTTTTGACTTGACGTCTTCAGTGTAGTGGCGATGAAGACATATAAAATATACAGCCGTTCAAGTGACCCATTTAATAACATATTATTTTGACTTCCGCCCAAGACGACGTACCGACGTCGACAAACGAAAGTACAATAAAAGAGGAACGTAGTTCGCGCTATTTTCGCGACATTATCCGGGCACGCAAAGAAATAAATTATTTAAAAAAAAAATGTTTTCCAGTTACCAATTAATGACTTTAAATCAAATAATTCTCAATTGTCCATGGTTACTGCAGAAAGTGAAATTAACTTTAAACAGTCAATATTAGATTTCACTGAATTTAACAAATTATTGTCCGTGTATCCACTTGTGAATTCTTTCATTCGCTCGTACTGATGCTTCTGTCAATCTGTGTGGTTTCCCGCTAACTTTTCGGGAAGTTATACATTGTGTAGAACCTTCTTCGCGTACTGGCGAATACATGGATCCCAATATGTTTGTCTTATCTGAGTTACTGTAGCTAGTACTCCAGAATGTTTCAATGTTTCATGTACATCCAGTACAACCAATTGAGTAAGTGGGGGATCTATAGGTAATAAATAAGGGAATCTAGCAGTCTCTGTCAGTGGTTCGTTGTGAATCCTCCCACCGCAACGAATAGTTCCATTTAAATCAAAAAATAGTCTTAACTGTTTCACGAGTGACAATCTTTTGCTGGTCTGTGACTTCAAGTTGTTGTAATTCACTAGTATCAAGCAGCTGGTCGGTTTTTCTCTGTGATTTTGGAATTTTACAGTTGTCTACAAATCTCAGAATAAAGGCGGTCACTCGGATCGTTTTGTATAAGGTGCTATACCGAGTAATGTTCATAATAATATCAATTCCTGTTTCCTTTAGACTGTTCCTTTCTTCTGTTGGTGTGTTGTCCTTGTTGTCGTGTTCTACGAAGGATAATTATACGGTACTACTTGTGAGTTCCATGTCGGCCATTTTTTCTCATCTGTTAGCCATTCGGGTCCGTTAAACAAGAGTGTGTTCTATAAAAACTGTTCCGCAGTCAGTCCTTGAGTCAGTAAGTCTGCTGGATTCTCTTTAGTTGGACAATATCTCCATTCATCCTGTGCAGTCAAATTTTTTATCTCATCAATTCTTTTCTGAACGAATCGTTTTAACTGTCTCGACGTATTCAACCAGTGTAGAACAATTTGGCTGTCGACCAAAATACCACTTTGTTGCTAGGTAGGGTAGTCCTGATGTGGCTAGCGAGGCGAGCGCCGATAAGTGCTTCCATTAGTTCTAGTTGTGGAAGAGTCAACTTTTTTAGTGGTGCTACGCGATTCTTCGCCATTACTACTGCTAAATTACTTTCATCACCAATATATACTACTGCTCAATATGCGCCCATACTTGCATCGACGAAAACATGTAGTTCATTGTGGTCCATGTTGACTGACGAGCTTGTGAAATAGTGTCTCAGTTCTGCAGTTGTTGTGATCTTTAAATATTTAGCAAGTTTTATCCATAGATGTTGTAGTTCCCACGGTAGAGGTTTGTCCCAGTCCATTTTTTGTCTCCATAAATCTTGCATTAGTAGTTTGGCTCACACAGTAATAGGACTTAACGGATCGTAAATCCCTGAAGACTGGCTAAGAATCTCCCGCTTTGTGATATTCCCTATTTCCTGGTTCAATTTTACTTCCGGACTAGTTTGTCTGTTGTTGTATCCCAACGTAGTCCAAGTATTTTCGTTTTGGTGTCTTTATCCAGTACATTTTCAGCTTGTGCAAGTTTTCGGGAGATGGTTACTACTTGATGTCCATGAGCGAAGATTAAACCCAGCTTCTGACATTAACGATCTTGCTTCACGGAAGTATTTAAGAGCTTTCATCTCATTTTTAAGGCTTGACAAAATGTTATAAACAAACAAATCCTTCTTCATGTTAAACACAGTTTCCGTTTTGTATTCATCTAAGTGCTTCAGTAATGCTGCATTTAAGATAAATGGAGAGCATTTGGTGCCATATAATACAGATTTAAACCTGTAAGTAGTCAGCTGGCTAGTTTGATTATTCAGATCCATATGAAGCGTGTTACATCTCTGTCACTGTTGTCTAGGCCAACATGTAGAAAGGCGTTCTCAATATCTGTGCTCACTCCAATTTTGTTGAGTCGAAATCTCATCAGAATTTTTGTTAGATCATTAAGTAAGTCGTTTAAGCTGGCATGGTTTTGCGATTGTTTGCAGCTTCAATCGTATACTATTCTAATGGGTGTGGTAGCTGATTCCTTTCTTACAGCATGGTGTGGAATGTGATGAGTTTTGACTGGAATTGTGTCTTAATTTACCTTTTCGATGAATCCTCTTTTCTCCTGCTCTTTAATAATATCCCCATATCTGTGTAGTAACTCTAGTTCCCGACACAGTCTTCTGATTGGGCTCTCTGTTCCCGATTTAACGATATAAAAGTTTGATGGAAAGTCAAAGTGTTCATGTTTCCATGGCAATTTGGCCTGGTACTGTTCGTTTTCAAATCATTTAAGACTGTTTTCAATTCTTTTCTCCTCCATATGATGACTTGATGATGTTCAAAAGGACGGGAAAAATTGATGAAGTCCTGTTATCGCTAACTGGTCCTTACAATAAAAAACCAATTTTGGAGCTAATTGCTGTGAGTCAATCACCTCTTATCACCTTAATCTATACTATCTTACAGTAAAAGTCTGCTCCTATCAGCAACGAAATTTCAAACTGTTCATGTGAAGTCAGTGGATACACAAATTTAAGACTTCTCAAATACGGCAGATTTCTCACGTTACGTGTCATGTTGGTCTGCATAGGAACGTTTATGGTTGGAACAATCAGTGCGTGAATTGGTATATTCTCTCCAGAATCGGTCTGTATATCAATGGTTGCAGATTCAAGTTGACGTACATTGTTACTCACATCTCGAAATGCAGCAAGTTGAACTGTTTCTTTTCCTGTGGCGTTAACATTCACTTTCCTGGCTAAACTCTCAGTTATGAAGGAACGATGAGCACCCTCGTGAAATAAAATGTTTGTTTCTGCGTAAATGTGTTCAAAATGTACTGGTGCTATTGCGGTTTTCAACAAAACATTCGAGTGTAGTTTAACTTTAGATGACGTGTGCATTACAACTGATACGGCTTTCTCTCCGTTTTGACCTTCCGTCTTTACTGACTGTGACTTCTGTCCAGTTACAAATCGACCTTCACACAGGATTGTATGCTTCTTGTTGCATTTTCGGCATTTATTCTGTGAATTACATTCTTTGGCGAGAAGCGATCCAAGGCAATAAAAACATAGCTTCTTACGTTTTACTACGGCAACTCTGGCGCTGGGGTCTTTTACCTTTATACAATCATTAGAATCATTAGAATGGTGTGTTCTGTCACAAAATACGCAAACATGTGTCTCTTTTGTCATTTTTGTCTGTTTATGGTCATAATGAGATTGTTGTCTCGACTTCGCTCCAGAAAAACAAGTAGCTGTCATGCTATTAACTCTGTAATCTGTAGTCTGGCCTACTTCTAGAATGCTGATTTTTTTTACAATCGATTTGCGGAATTCAATCAAAGAAATATTGTCGCTGCCATGTTCTCGTGCGATATTTTTGCGAATTTCAGGTGGAAGTTTTCCATGTACAGGGCTCCGTAAATCTCTTGTTCCTGGCCTTTTGATTCTAGCCCCCGAACATACGCTTCAAGATTGTCTCCATAACTTGTCAGGCATTGTGAACTGTTGTTAGGAATCGGCATTTCCATTAACGCTATCATGTAGGTATGAATTATCTTATGGGGCTGTCCAAAACTCTCTTTGAGTAAATTGATTGCTGTGGTGTAATTTGCATTTGTCAGTGCGAAACCTTCAATTGTTTGGGCGACGTGACCATGGAGTCGGGCCTTCTGGTAACTAAATTTCTGTATCTCGGTCAAATTACTGTTTAAATGGATAGTTGATTCATACGAATCCTAAAAGGTTTGTCATTGTAAAATGTCCCCATCAAAGTGCGGTAAATCTAGTTTCGATAATCTGTGGTTTTGACTGCTATTTGATACCGAAGAAAAGCCTTGGTTGTACAAATTACTTGTAGACTGCAAGTCACGATGGGTATTTAGCATGGAGCGGAAATCATCAAAATGTGTTTGTTGTACATTTATTCCATTTCCATTGCTGTGTATGACATTGTCATTGATAAGCGATGAATTCGTCGGGTAAGTTGGCGTAAAACTGTTTGCATTTGGATCTAAAGACGTTGATGCGACTCTTACATTTTGAGACAGGGAATCAGTGTGTGACAGTTTTTTTCGAATTTTGTCTAAGTCCGAATTCTTTCAATGTCCTCGAATTTCTTTAGTTACCGTGTCACTTGTCCTCTGTGTCCTGCCCGTACTGCTTTCAACTTCGAATCCATTATTTCCAACAGTCACGGCACCAAAATGCAGTGGCGGTAGGAGACATGTAAAATATAGAGTCGTTCAAGTTTACCATTTGATAACATCTTATTTCGACTTCTGCCCAAGCCGACATCATTGACGTACCGACGTCGACAAACGAAAGTACAATAAAAGAGGAACGTAGTTTGCGCTATTGACACTCAGGAAAGCAGTCAAATTCTGCGTACACTACGAAATAATGGAACCTTCATTGTTCTTATGTGGTTTTTAAAATCTTCTTAAGCCCTTTGATCCGGCATCTTTACATTCACAGTTATCTTGTTATTATCTTACTCTTTTTGCTGGGATAGGGTCACTTTGGAAGTGATTAAAAGAGAGGCGAAAGATACCAAAGAGACATTTAAACTCACAAGTCGAAAACAAACTGTCAATGCCATGGCAAAAAACAAAGCACGACGAAAAAAAAAACAAGTACACAAAGCAATGTGTCAATCCGTCTTTCTCAATCGTCAACAAGTCCACATTCAGTTCTCTTTTCGCAGTGTCCGATATCATCAGTGGGTAGATCCTTTTCTTTTCTAAACACTTCAAGTTGATGAATATATTTGGATTGTTTTTCTCAAACTTGGTAATGTTCTTGAGATTCACTGGGAAATCAATCCTTTCAACGTTAACTCATCTCCCATCGCTGGTACTTGTTCGCCCGGCCGTGACTCCAAGTCTAAACCTCCTGATTGCACCTGTGCTAGTTCCCAATTCACATATAATCCTGCTGGCCACGTTATTACCGGAGACCTCAACATTGTCAATAACACTTCCCTGCGAAATTTGTTAACCAAAGGTCCGAAATATCGTGAGCCTAAATCTATCAATTGGAAATACAACTTCAAAATACTGATGGATTCAGTCGAGGATTATGCCAGGCAATGGGCTAAACGCGAGAAAGAAGACGTAGATACTCTTTCCGAATGGATTAAGGCTGTGAGGTCGTTGAAACAAATCCGATTTAAGAAACTAAATGGGTCTATCAATACCCACGCTACGTCAATTTTTAAAGACCAAATCTTGCAAAACACATGTCCTACCTCCATGACAAATATGTTGTTGTCCCCGCAGATAAAGCCCCAAACAACATCGTTTTTGTGTGTAAATATCATTACATAAACTGCTTGATAAATGAATTAGGTATTGACAATTCATTTGGAAACTCAACATATACCCTCACGACACATACCAAAGAGGAATTCCTGGATAATCATAGGTCTGTTCTATGTTCTTTTGGAATTTCAACCAAAGATGAAGAACTGGATCTTCCATCACTTTATTGGATACCTTAACTACATAAGTGTCCTTACAAACAACGGTATATTGATGGGTCTTCTAAATTATTAACATCTATTTTATCAGCAATCAAAGCTGGGCTCCAAAGTTATTGTGAAACTGCCTATTCTAGAGGTGGCGTGAATCAGATGTGGATACTAAAAAATTCCAAAGATCGTTTAGAGTACATACAATCTAAGACTCTCTCATCTTGCAATAGTATTAAAACATTTGACTTTTCTACACTTTACACAAGTATTCCCCATTCTAAACTAAAAGACAAATTGAAGGAGTTGGTATTACTAAGTTTCATTAAAAAGAATGGCGAACGTAGATACAAGTATCTTGTCTTGGGGAGGGATAAATCCTACTTTGTATAGAATCACTCTGATTCAAACAAAATATTCTCTGAAACTGACATTATCAAGATGCTTGATTTCTTGATTGACAACATGTTTGTTACGTTTGAAGGACGTGTTTTCCAACAGACTGTCGGAATTCCAATGGAAACCAATTGTGTCCCTCTTCTTGCCGACTTGTTTCTTTATTATTATGAGGCTGACTTCATACAGGAACTTCTTAGGAAGAAAGATAAAAAGTTAGCAATATCCTTTAACTTTACGTTCCGCTATATAGATGATGTTCTCTCACTAAATAATACAAAATGTGGTGACTTTGTTGAACGAATTTATCCCATCGAACTAGAGATAAAGGATACTACAGATACAGTTAAGTCTGCCTCATATCTTGACTTACATCTAGAAATTGACAATGAGGGTTGGTTGAAACAAAACTTTACGACAAAAGAGATGATTTCAGCTTCCTAATTGTGAACTTTCCATTTCTATGTAGCTGCATTCCAGCAGCGCCTGCATACGGAGTATATATCTCCCAATTGATACGATATTCCCGGGCTTGTATTTCCTATCATGATTTCCTTGATAGAGGATTGCTGCTCACAAGGGAGCTATTAAACCAAGAGTTCCAAATGGTGAAGTTGAAATCATCCCTTCGTAAATTTTACGGACGCCAACACGAGTTGGTTGACCGTTATGGAATAACCGTCTCACAGATGATATCGGATATGTTCCTTATGTCGTAACTACAATACCCTTCCCTTTTCACGAATGTGACCTACTGAATTAGACTACTTACCGGATTTGTAATAACATAAGCAACACGACGGGTGCCACATGTGGAGCAGGATCTGCTTACCCTTCCGGAGCACCTGAGATCACCCCAGTTTTTGGTGGGGTTCGTGTTGCTTAGTCTTTAGTTTTCTATGTTGTGTCATCTGTACTATTATTTGTCTGTTTGTTTGTTTTATTTTTGGCCATGGCGTTATCAGTTTGTTTTCGATCTATGAGTTTGACTGTCCCTCTGGTATCTTTCGTCCCTCTTTTAAGGTCTACCATTCGTGGTGTATTGATGCCAAAACATTGCTCGTCCTGGTTCTTCCCATCCATGATCGCTTTATTGTCTGCCAGCCAATTATGTAAGACCTAGTATTGAGATCCGGCAATGAATCTATATTTGCCGATATCAAATTTTATACTAATCACCTCTTTCAGTGCCTCATCATTTATATCATATGTCCAACTGGCAAATTTCTCTCCAAAGTTTTTATACATCGTTTTCAACATATCTTCAAAGTTGGTAGCCTTTGTGAATACTTTGTCCAGCAATGCATAATTACTAAGCTTCTTCTTCTTCCTTCTTATCACCAACCATCTTTTCAATCATACAATGTAAAATCACATAATCCATCTAGACTGTGAGTTTAATTATCCTTGAGGCAAATAACCCATCCAAGGTTTTTTCCTAGGGTTTCCTACTTCTCTTACGATTGTTCCTTGTTTCTACTGGTTTCTCCACAACACTTTTTAACAAAGCAGTCTTTTTCATTCCACTAACACCCTTCATTCTCTGTTTCCGGGTCCACCTTTAAAGTTCCCTGTATGTCTTTTCCTTACCTTTCCTTTTTGTCCGTTTTGTTTGAATCAGTTTAATTATATGAGCTTTTTCTAATCTTTTAATTTTTTCAAGCAGTTGATTCCTTGCAATAACTGTTTTACTATTTCAACATCCAACATCCTCCTTTTTTTAATGCCATTTCGCTATTGTATATCTTTTTATCATCCTTCTAAACAATTGTTTTTATCATTTCAAAGTTTATTTAATAATTTGTTTATACCCTACCCCGATACTAGTTACTTATCAACAAGGAGGGAAAATAAGCCTATTATGATTTAGGGTTTATTTGTAAACCGTTACTTTTAACATAGGTTCCCATCAATTCATTTTCTTTTTTTCTAGTCTAGTGAAAGCCCAGATTGTATTAATTTTCAGTTCTTCTATTCCTAAGAATAAAAAACTTTTTACATCCAATTCTGTAATTCCTGTGATTTTAAATATCACATTTTCTGGTATTTTTTTCCCCTTTTTATAGCTTAATGATTCGTTTTCATTTAGATCATCAGTGTAAATACAATCTCCCTCACTTTCCATTTTATTTTTTAATGCCATGTCTTTATTGTATTTCTCATTTTTATCAATCTCATGCCAGGTCAATTGTTCTTTCGAACTAGACTATTATTTGTAATGGTTAAGGGTTAATGTTTCGGGTTTATATTTTAAAACCCAGTGCTATGTTTTTGTGCAGCAACACTGTCAATTATATAATACTGACCTAATGTTTTCTGGAACAAAATACCCAGGGGGAAAAACCCTCGATAGATCTCACCACAGATCCAATATCGAGGTCTGATAATACTTACCTCCTTCCTATGGTCTAAATCTAATTCGAAAAAGATCCCAACTGCAGTACTTTTATCCTGACTATACCATATGAAAGATAGACTTAAGGTTTTACCGACCATAAGGCCAAGATATGTTTACTAACAGAAGATCCACATCATAGGCTACAAATCGGGGTCTGAGATTACTGACCCCTTACCATCACTTAATTAAAAAGATTCTTACGACAATATTTTGATCCGCACATGATGCAAATTAAAAATGTCAAACCGCCAATTCAAAATCCCATCTATTCAACCAATTTTTTCCATTTTCACAGCTTTCGCAATATTTTACCTCAAGATTAACTTCATGGAAACCAGTTATATCTTGAATTGTACATGTATCACCTTTCTACATGCTAATTTTCAACCCATGTTCAACTCATCCAGCAGCGCCTGCATACGGCGTATATATCTAAAAGTTGATACGATATTCCAGGGCTTGTATTTCCTGTCATGATTTCCTTGATAGAGGGTTGCTGCTCATAAGGAAACTTCTAAACCAAGAGTTCCAAGTGGTGAAGTTGAAGTCATTCCTTCGTAAATTTTACAGACGCCATCACGTGTTGGTTGACCGTTATGGAATATCCGATTCACAGATCATAACCGATAACGGATATGTTCCGATTGTCGTAACTACAATCCCGTCCTCCCTTTTCCCGAATATGATCTACCGAATTAGACTTATTACTGGGTACCAACATGAGCAACACGACGGGTGCCACATATGAAGCAGTATCTGCTTACCCTTCCGGAGCTCCTGAGATCACCCCCAGTTTTTGGTGGGGTTTTGTTGGTTAGTCTTTAGTTTTCTATGTTGTGTTTTGTGTACTGTTGCTTCTGTTTGTCTTTTTCTTTTTTAGCCATGGCGTTGTCAGTTTATTTTGACTTATGAGTTTGAATGTCCCTTTCGCCTCTCTTTAAAGTCTTGTAGTAAAATACCAACGTTCCGAAGGTAACTACTACTGTCAATAACCCCTGGTTTTCAGGACATCTTGAATAAGTGTACTATGGACCGCATTAATCCCCAATTTTTAATGCAAGCTTATGGACAAGTAAATTTTGGCTCAATATATATTTTTTCTTTCATCAACAGTATTATTTCTGCAAATTTTTTGGTCAGTTTAAGTAAACAATGACATCAAAAGCACTATTTTTAGTCAAGAAATGGGCTACTTTTACGTTCTAGATTGGAGTGAGTGAATTTTAGGTCTGACACCTAAAGGCAATGACTTCAGGTTTCCTAGACTAAAATGTCCCGGTATGAGGACTCACGCAAGGATTACCTTATATGTTGAATATGGGGGTCTGATATAACAGACCCCTTAGCTACTCTAAATCTAACTCCATACGCCAATGCTTTTATCCACACTAGTAACAAAATCAAACCAGTGACCTACGGTTTCTTGAGTCAAATTGCACATTTTGACACAACTCTTGGAAGGTCAACAACACATTTCTATTATCGAGTTCTGAAGTTACTGACCTCTGTAGGTTGATATGAATTATCATTGACAATTATGGTCATAATTATAAATTAACAAACTTTAAACTTTTATAAAAAAGGATTTTCTACCTCAGGAATAGGCTACCTTATAAATTAGCTGGATTTGCAAAACCTTTCGGAATTGTTTGGTCCTCAAAGCTCTTCAACTTTGTACTTTAATTTACCATTTTAAACTTTTTGATTTTGAGCGTCACTAACGAGTCTTTTGTAGACGAAACGCGGGTCTGGCGTACAAAATTCTAATCATGGTATCTATGATAAGTTTTTTTCACAGCCTGAATTTAATCTGTGAAAAGATTCCTATGTCGATAATTTTATTTGCACTAGGCGCATATGAAAGACAGAGGCCAAATATTTATTGGACTAAAAGGCCCAGGCGAGACAACTCAAGGAAGGTCTACAGCATTGGTTCCAAACCGTGGTATGAAATACCTGACCCCATACCTACCCTAATTTTTACCCCCCCCCCCTAAAAAAATCGATCCTATAAGGCTTTTTATTCACAAAAGGTACAAATAAAAGCTAGTGGCCTATAGTTTTCTAGATCAAATTTTCTAGTGGGATACCTTTTACACCTTAGATGCAAATGAAAGGCAGTGGTTTATTGTTTATTTAATCAAGATGCCCAGATAGGATACTTCACGGAATGTCTAAACCTTAACCATATATAATATATAGAACATAGGATATCGGAATTACATAACTGACCCTATCAACCATATTTTCACTCGTAAAAGAAGAATCAATACGACAATGCTTTTATCTGCACTATAATGTTCAAATACAATCCAATAGCCCTATATTTCCTGGACCAAAAGGCTCAAGGGTGACAATTCACAGAAGGTCTATACCATGGGTCCAATATCAAGGTATGACTTATCCAACCTAAATCTAACTCATAAACAAATCCTTATGACCATACTTTTATTTGATCTCCACAAGGTATAAATGCAAACGAGAGGCCTAAGGTTTCCTGGACAAAGGCCCAGGTAAGAAAACTCACCGAAGGTCTTCACCACATGCCCAATATCGGGGTCTTACATTACTGACCCCCGTCACTCGCCCTAAATTTAATTTGGAAAAAACCTCTGAAATTATTTGATATGCACTAGATTCCAATCAAAGGCAGTGAACTTTTATTTCCTGATTCAAAATGCCCAAACAACTCACGGAAAAGGTCTACACCATACATAGGCCTAGTTTGGACAATCCAGGAATGTCCAATATCGGGGTCTGACATTACAGACAAACTGCACTTGGCCTAAATTTGAATCGTTCCCTATAGCAATTCTTGTTTCGCACTATGTACAAATAAAAGTCAGTGACCTAATGAGGTCCTATATCGGGATCTGACATTGTGCCTCTTCCCTTTTATTTCTCTACGGCAATTCATTATCTGCACGAGGCCAAAGGCATCCTTGCCGAAAAATCCCTGGTGGTACAACCAACGGAAAGTCTTCTACATAGGTCAATGTCTGACATAAATAACCCCCTAACCACCCTAAATTTACCCCGTAAAAATAGGTCACAGTCTTTTTGACTAAATGTTGCTGAAAAATGAATGATTTCCAATGTCTTGAAAAATGAGAGAAAAATCCCCCAAAAAATCAATAATAGCTTCAATATATGTACAAACGTCCTGCAAAGTTTCAGGAGACTAGCTTGAAAATTGTAGGACGAGATAATTACACAAAACTTGTACCCTCTTTCAATTTGCTGAAAACTTTACTAAGTTCCCAAGTCTGGAAAAAATGAGCCGGCTGGCCAATCTAAGACATTCTCCACATTTCCCATGGTACCAGAGATAGAGGTAGGCATTGCCTCTAAAATGGTCAATAGCACTTCTGCCCTAGACCCGTACGAATTTGTCACCATAGGGTGAGGAGTACCTGGTGTGTCACATATTCCAAATAACTATTGCGACTGGCCAAACTTAGACATTCTCCACGTTGGCAATGGTAGCAAAGGTAGAACGAGATATTGCCTCTAAAATCGTCTTTAGCACGTATGATCTAGTCCCGTACGAGTTTGTCAGCATAGGGCTGTGGGTACCTAATATGCCACATAGTTAAAAATAACTATTTTCAGTATGCCAAACTAAGAGATTCACCACGTTGGCCATGATACCAAAGGAAGTGGAAGAGGTATAGGTAGACATTGCCTCTTAAATGCCCTTAAGCACTTATTCCCTAGACATATACGAGTTTGTCAGCATCAGGTAAAAGGGAGGTACAAGAAATGTCACACAGTCTAACTTAAGTATTGCAAGAAGGCCAAACTAAAAGATTCTCCACGTTGGCCATTGTATCATTCAATACTGTTTTATCTAAAATTCAATACTGCAAAAGGCAAAGGGTGACATTGCTTCTTAGATGATCTATATCACTTATGCCCTAGACCCGTACAAGCTTGTCAGCATAGGGTTGGGGGTACCTGGTATGTCACATAGTCCGACTTGTCTATGACCGGCTGGCCAAACTAAGATATTCTCTAAGTTGGTAATGATACCAGAGGTAGAAGAAGACATTTCCTCAAAAAAGGCTCATAGCACTGATGCCCTATACCCGAACACTTTTATCAGCATATGGTGAAAAAAGAGGGGGTACCTGCTATATAACACATAGTCCATCTTGACTATCGAAGGCCGACCAAACTAAGAAATTCTCCAAGTTGGCCTTTGTACCAGAGGTACAGGTAGACATTGCCTCTAAAATGGCCCTTCCCACTTATGTCTTAGACCCGTATGAGTTTGTCAACAAACTAGAGTGAGCCAGCTGGCAAAAATAAAAGATTCTCCACTTTGGCCATGGTACTAGAAGTAGAGTCATACATTGCCTCTAATATGGCCAATAGCCCTTATGCCCTAGACCCGAACGATTTTGTCAGCATATGGTTATGAGGGGGATACTGGTATGTCACGTAGTCAAACTTAACTATTTCGGGATGGCCAAGACACGTTGGCAATGGAACCAGACGTAGAAGTAGAAATTGCCTCTAAATTGGCTTTTAGCACTTATGCCCCTAAATAATAACCCATACGAGCCTGTCAGCATAAGGTGAGGGATGAGGTGAATTAGGGTACCATGTATGTTACATATTCCGAGTAAACTAGTGCCGGGTGGCCAAACTAAGAGATTCACTTCGTTGGCCATGATATCAGAGGAAGAAGAAGACAGTGCTTCTTAAATGGCTCATAGCACTGAAGCACTATGACCATACAATTTACAAGCATATCGTGAAAAGGGGAGAGGGTGGGGGTGGCGGGGGTTACCTGTTATATATCACATAGACCAACTTAACTATTGCCGGCTGGCCAAAACAAGAAATTCTCCACGTTGGCTATGGTACTAGAGATATAGGTAGACATTGCCTCTAAAATGGTTCTGATCACTAATGCCCTAAACCTGTATGAGTTTGTCAGCATCGGATGGGGCGAACTTGTTATATCTCATAGTCCGATTTAACTATTGGCGGATGGCCAATCTAAAAGATACTCCACGTTGGCCATGGTACCATACAATAATTTATTCTCTAAAATCAATACTACCAGAGGTGGATGGTGACATTGCCTCAAAAATGGTCTATAACACTTATGCCCTAGACCCATACAAGTTTGTCAGCATAGGGTGGGGGGGTACATGTAGCTGGTATGTCACATAGTCTAACTTACATATTGCCTGTTGGCCAAACTAAGAAATTCTCCACGTTGTCCGTGATACAAGAGGTAGAAGACATTGCCTCTAAAATGTCCTTTACCACTTATGCCCTTGACCCGTACGAGTTTGTAAGCATCGGGTGGGGGAACTTGGTATGTAACATAGTCCGACTTAACTATTGCCAGATGGCCAAACTAAAAGATTTTACATGTTGGCCATGATACAAAAGGTAGAGGCATTGCCTCTAAAATGGCCTTTAGCACTTATGCCCTCGACCTAAACGAGCTTGGCAGCATTTGGTGAACAGGGGGAGGCGTTGTACCTAGTATGTCACATAGTGTGACTTAACTATTGCCTGCTAGCCAAACTAAGGGATTATCCACGTTAGCCATTGTACCAAAGGAAGAAGTAGATATTGCCTCTAAATGGCTCTTAGAGCACTTACGCCCTAGACCCGTATAAGTTTGTCAGAATAGGGTTTGGGGTTCTTGCATTTCACATATTCCGACTTAACTATTACCGGCTTGGCATAATAAGAGATTCTCCACAGTGGCCATGATACAAGATGTAGAAGAAGATATTGCCTCTAAAATGGCCCTGAGTACTTATGCCCTTGACCCATACGAGCTTGTCAGCATGGGGTGAAGGGTGAGGGGGTGTACCTGGTATGTTAACTTGCGAACTTGTTATATCTCATAGTCAGACTTAACTATTGCCGCCTGGCCAAACAGAGATTCTCCAAGTTAGCCATGGTACCATAGGTAGTGGTAGATATTACTTCTTAAATAGCTTGTTGCACTCATGTCCTAGACCTGTTCGAGTTTGTCAGCATAGAGTAAAAAGGGGGGAACCTGGAATATCACATAGTCCAATTTAACTATCAAACTAAGAGATTGTTCACGTCAACCATGATACCAGATGTGGAGGTATACATTGCCTCTAAAGGGGCTCGTAGTATTGATGCTCTAGACCCGTACGCGTACGAGTTTTCAGCATAGGGTTTGGGGTACCTGGTATGTCTCATTGTCGAACTTTACTATTATCTGTTGGCCAAACTAAGAGATCACAATGTTTGCCATGATACCAAAGGTAGATGGTGACATTGCCTCTAAAGTCGCTCAGAGCACTAGTACTTATGACCTAGACCCGTGCGAGCTTGTCAGCATTTTGGGATTGGGGTGGTGGGTGGGAAGGGGGGTCGTTGTATCCTGGTTTATTACATAGTTCACTTAACAATTGCCGGCTTGCCAAACTAAGAAATTCTCCACGTTAGCCATAGTACCACAGGTTTAGATACGCGTTGCATCTTAAATGGCTCTGAGCACTTTTGCCCTAGACAATTATAAGTTTGTCAGCATATTTCAGTGAGCCAGCTGCCCAAACTTAAAGGTTATCAACTTTGGGCCATGATACCAGAAGTAGAGACAGACATTACCTCTAAAATAGCACTTAACAATTATGCCCTAGATCTGTAGGCAGATTGTCAGCATAGGGTTAAATGGGGTATACCTGGTATGTCACATAGTCTAACTTCACTACTGTCGGCTGGTCAAACCTATATATTATTCGCGTTGGCCATGAAACAAGAGGTAGAAGAAGAAATTGCCTCTAAAATGGCCATTATGATTTATGCCCTTGACCCGTAAGACCTTTTCAGCATTGGGTGAAGGATGGGTCGGGGGTACCTGGTATGTCATACTCTCATTTAACTATTGCTGGCAAGCCCAACTAATTGTATCAGCATAGGGCGAGGGAGTCGGGGTACCGGGTATTTCACATAGTCCGACTTAACTATTGCCGGCTGGCAACACTAAGAGATTCACCACGTTGGCCATGGTACAAGAGGAAGAAGAAGACATTGCCTATAACATGGCTCTGAGCGCTTATGCCCTTGACCCATACGAGCTTGTCAATATTGGGCGAAGGGCCGGTTGTACCTGGAATGTCACATAGTCTGACTTTACTTTTTCCGCCTGGCCAAACTAAGATATTCTCCATATTGGCCATGATACCAGAGGTAGTGGTAGATATTTCCTCTGAAATGAATCATAGTACTAATGTCGTAGACTCGTACGAGTTCGTCAGCATGGGATAAAAAGGGGGCACCTTATATGTAACATAGTCCAATTTTAACTATTACCGGCAGGTCAAACTAAAAGATTATTCACGTTGACCATGATACCAGAAGTAGAGGCATGAATGGCCTCAAAAATGGCCTATAGCACTTATGGCCTAGAGCCGTACGAGTTTTCAGCATAGCGTTAGGGGGACCTGGTATGTCTTATTGTCCAACTTAACTATTGCCGGCTGATCAAAATAAGACATTCTTCACGTTGGCCTTGGTACCAGAGGTAGAGGTAGATATTGCCTCTGAAATGCATCATAGTACTTATGTCTTAGACTCGTACGAGTTCGTCATCATTGGATAAAAAGGGACACCTAATATGTAACATAGTCCAATTTAACTATTGCCGGCTTGTCAAACTAAAAGATTATTCACGTTGACCATGATACCAGAAGTAGATGTATGCATTGCCTCTAAAATGGCCTATAGCACTGATGGCCTAGAGCCGTACGAGTTTTCAGTATTGGGTTCGGGGGACCTCTCATTGTCCAACTTTAAAATGGCCCATTGCACTTATGCTTTAGACCCGTACGTATTTGTTAGCATGTGTGGTGGCGGAGGGGGTGGGGGCTTCTTGCATCCTGATATGTCACATAGTCCAACTTCACTACTGTCGGCTGGCCAAACTTAGATATTATACACGTTGTCCATGATACAAGAATTAGAAGAAGACATTGCCTCTAAAATGGCCCTTATGACTTATGCCCTTGACCCTTAAGACCTTGTCAGCATTGGGCGAAGGATGGGGTGGGGGTACCTGGTATGCTATACTCTCACTTAACTATTGCTGGCAAGTCAACCTAATTGTGTCAGCATAGGGCGAGGGAGTCGGTGTACCGGGTATGTCACATAGTTCGACTTAACTATTGCCGGCTGGCCACACTAAGAGATTCACCACGTTGGCCATGAAACAAGAAGAAGATGAAGACATTGCCTCTAACATGGCTCTGAGCACTTATACCCTTGACCCATACGAGCTTGTCATTACTTAACGAAGGGTGTGTTGCTTTAGACCCGTACGAGTTTGTTAGCATGTGTGGTGGTGGGGGGGGCTCCTAGTATCCTGATATGTCACATAGTCCAACTTCACTTCTGTCGGCTGGCCAAACCTAGATATTATTCCTGTTGGTACCAGTTGTTGCCTCTAAAGTGGCTCATAGAACCTATGCCCTAAATCCGTACCAGTTTGTCAGCATAGGGTAGGGGTACCTGGTCTTATCTTTCAGTCTGAGCTGTTAAATATGGTTGAAAACGATTGTTTATAATAGGAGTACTGTATAATTGTGAAAGTGATTTAAAACCAGTAAAAAATGTCACGTCGGCATGTAAGAGAATTTAATAACAACCATTTTGTAATTCTATATGGAACGTGTCTTTACCGAGAAACATCTGTAGATTGTATTTATGGTTCAGCTTAATGTTTTTATATAAAAGGCTATTCATTGATGTTTCAATTGGCATTTTATATAATTTACCGAAAAAATATTTGTAATTGTCGGTTCTCCGTACGCGTTCCCCTTTTATAATTGATTAAGAAAACGCAAACCTTTAAGAAGACACACATAGTGTTCAGATTTTATTGTTATTTATAGCAATATCAAATATAAACAGCAAACATGATCTTATCCTAATAAACGATATTTCCTTACAACGCTTAATCGAACCCAGGTCATCTCATGAATATTATCGCAGGCTCATAAATATTATTGCAGATTGGATAGAAAGTTGCCGACTGTTATCGCCGACTAGCTTCACAATAGTCATTTTTGGGGCCGGCAAAGCCGCGCGAAAATTTACTTTCGATTTCGTACACAATAGTTCTTTATTTTGGATAGAATATTCATTTCATCCTGTTTTCGACAAGATGGGTTATGTTTAGTTCTCACTTTGTCTATGACAGCTTATTCATTTCATTGCTTACATTCAGTTCTAACTAGCTAAAATTCATCAACCAAATTCAAAGTAAATAGTAATCACTTCCTTCTCATATCATTTGTGGATAACTGTTCATTGTGTTTCGGAAGTTGAAAAAAAGTTATTCGAACTTCATGAATATTCACAATGAGTCTCATGAAATAGGCATAAAATAAAACTGAAATTAGCTTAATTATATATAATTTCTGTAACTGTTTGTTACATGATCATTAATATTTAATGAATAAATGCTTGACACCTTATGATACAAGTATTTGTATTTTTACGCATCAAAGAAGACTTAATATTTTAATTATTCTAAAGTAGTAAGTTTTAAAGGGAGGTAAATCATATTTTTTAAAGATTTTTAACAAAAATTGTATTCCACATTTCCGTTCTTTTGAGGGTTACAATTTAAATTGTTAAAAAATATACTGCTTAACATTGTGTTTTAAAAAAGTATTTCCTTATTTCTCCACTCTTGCAGTGTACTATATATTTTTTTTTATCTATATCTCACCCTTTCAACGCGTGAAGCGCGGTGTGTTGATAAAATATACAAATGTCTTTTAATTCTTGATCAAGAAATGAAAATGTAAAAGTCAGTTGCGGATTCAGATTAGGCGTGGAGGGCGTACGCCACCCTCCTCTTCCAACGGAAAATATCTTCTTATTTTTTGCATAAAATCGTCCAACAATTTTTTGTATCCTTCCATTCGGCGGTATATATATATATATATATCGTTTTTGGCAATTACCCCCCCCCCCCCCCCTCCCTTTCCCACCTTCAAAATTCTTGGATCCACCCCTAAAACGCATTCATAGTGTCTTCGATTGTTTAACTAAAAAGCGTTATATAGTATAGAAAAACATTTGAGTCTTATGCAACTTTTGGGTTTATAGACATACCTGAAAACTGGCTGCTAGCGGAGTGGCTGCTAGCGAGTGGCTGCTAGCTTGAGCCTAGCCTCTGTTGGTGAGTTCAAATAACATACGAAAAATCAATGTTGTACTAAAACAGCTCAGTTATAAAATCGTTTGATATACTCAGCAATCCAAATAACGCACCACTTCTTCCTATATATAGCAGTTTCACAATTTCTTGTTTTTGCTAAAAATTAGTGTATTTTAAGTTTAACCTTGAAATTAATCCATGGTTTGTATACGGAGTATATATCTCCCAATTGATACGATATTCCCGGGCTTGTATTTCCTATCATGATTTCCTTGATAGAGGATTGCTGCTCAAAAGGAAGCTATTAAACCAAGAGTTCCAAATGGTGAAGTTGAAATCATCCCTTCGTAAATTTTACGGACGCCATCACGAGTTGGTTGACCGTTATGGAATAACCGTTTCACAGATGATATCGGATATGTTCCTTATGTCGTAACTACAATACCCTTCCCTTTTCACGAATGTGACCTACCGAATTAGACTATTTACCGGATTTGTAATAACATAAGCAACACGACGGGTGCCAGATGTGGAGCAGGATCTGCTTAACCTTCCGGATCACCCCAAGTTTTTGGTGGGGTTCGTGTTGCTTAGTCTTTAGTTTTCTATGTTGTGTCATCTGTACTATTATTTGTCTGTTTGTCTTTTATTTTTGGCCATGGCGTTGTCAGTTTGTTTTCGATCTATGAGTTTGACTGTCCCTCTGGTATCATCGTCCCTCTTTTGCAAAGACATAGTGCGATAATGGGAATAACATCCATCAAAGTCAAAAATAAAAAGTCTGAGATTAGTCCATTTCAAATTGGTCATACGAAATAAAACCATTCAACTTAATCTGAACATCAAAGACGTTATCGTTGTTTTCAGGTGAAAGATACATGCGACTTGTTTTCACAAATTTGGCAACATTTTCGTTTTTTTTGGATGAAAACGGGTTTTTTTTTTGAGAAGTCAAAAACGACAATTCAGGAAATCTCCATTCTCACAGAATTTCATGTTTTTTTAACTCCAAAAACATTGTTTAATATTTTTGACTCATTTCTATCACTTTATGAAAAATTTAACATGCTATAGAAACTTTTACTCCAAAGAAATTCATTTAGGTGGGGCGTTTCTTTGGTTGTTCAGTATAGATTCAAATCACAAAACAAATATATCAAAACAAAATATACCTACTTGGATGCGCTGTGTTATTGGCCAAAATGGTAATTGCATGAATTGATTTAGAAATTTGCATATTTACGAAATTTATAGTAATTCATTATTCTCTAGAAAATAAAATTCCATTTAGTATTTTTTTTTTTTTTTTTTTTTTTTTTTGTAAATGGTTTATACACAGTTTTAAAATTTTACATAACAGTAAGGTTTGAAAAGTAGGGAAACGAGTTTACCATACACATTTTTTCATTGAAACCCAGTGTAGATAAGTATTTTGATTGAGAGGATAATGACCTCTTAAATGATTTATTTATAATCTCAGGTTATTGCATTGACTAAATCACAACAATTGGCCGAATCAGAATCTAATGCATTCTTGGTAATATTTTCAAAGGCGTACTCCAAAATGTTGTGATTGGTCAACAACATCCAAAACAATGAAAATTTAACTAATGACGCGACGTCGCTACGAACAATAAAATTACCCGTAGTCCTTGAAATTCTGAAGCTGCGAATTCATCTAAAGCAATCATAATCGACATTTAAACATCACTTTTCTATATAGAACTGTTCATTATAATGGCTTCTACAATGCAGTGTCCAGCTGCTGACTCAATATGAAGTAATTATATTCAGTAGTATTAGAGAAATGTGTGACACACAATTAAGTTCATTCAACAACCAAATCAAGCTACTGACCAAATAAAAAGTAATTCAAGATCCGTTCACTACTACCATTGAAAAGTATCACGAATATATGTGTTGGACGAACGGACGGACAAGGTGATTGCATTATAGACCCTACTCCTAGAGTTTGTAGTGGGATTTAAAAACATTTTATTTGCTTGATATACTGATATATGTTCGGGAATTTTGTTTGTTTGGTTTTCCCGTTTGAATGGTTTTACAATTTTTGGGGCCCTTTATAGCTTGCTGTGCGGTGTGAGCCAAGGCTCCGTGTTGAAGACCGTACTTTGACCTATAATTGTTTACTTTTATAAATTGTGACTTGGATGGAAAGTTGTCTCATAGGCACTCAAACCACATCTTCTTATATCTACATACATGAATTCTAACTTAATGTGTATGTAAAAACAGTGTTCGTATAGTATGCGTTGGTTACCACGAGGTTAAGCCTCCACAATGTCGGCCAAGGGAGATAACTCAAACTCAAATTACATCATTTGAATATTTAATTCTAACTTTTTTAATGCTGAAAGACATAAATTTTTACCTGTTCATATCTATAACAACAGTAACATTATTAGTCTGTCTGAGTTAATGAATAGTCATGATAAATATACACTTAACGGCTTGGCAAAATTTTGCAAAATTGTTCATGTTGTTATGTCTGTATTTAAATAATCATATTTGCAATGTATACATCAACTTCATATGTATATATGTTTGTTCATGCATTATATTTGTTGTTAAAGTTGTTAAAGTTATTGTACTATTATGCCTCATGTGAGGCCTTTAGTGAAATAAAAGTTTCAAGTTTCAAGTTTCAAGTTTCAAGAAACCTATCTATTCCTATTACATTAGATTTTTGCAAAGGTTATTATTTGTGTTTATTATTGCAGACTTTATGAGTGTTAAAGTGATCTTTTTAGCTCACTGTTTAAGAAAAAAGTCTGATATTGAAAGAGCGTCCCAACAATGGTATAAGTTTGAAGCTTTATTTCATTATTAAAATTATCTAAGTGCTTATCTTTTTTACGAACCAACACTTTGCCGTGAAAATCCCAATATCGAGATACCAATGATTATAAGTTCAATATGTAATAAGTTTAAAGTAAAACATAAGTACTTACTCTGATCATGTAGTGTTTCTTTTTTAGTGGTGGAATCTTGTGTAGTGAGCAGTGACGAGTATCAGCAAGATGTATATGATACTGAAAAAAATCTCTACCAAAATAGATTAATAAAATCGATTGAAAACAAATATTACTATTATGGTAGAACTTCATTATGCAAATTTAAGCTCTAACTTGAACTAATGTTAAGAAAATTTTGATTAACAATTAGCCTACAATTAATTAACGATTTTGACTGGTTCCAACATACTGTTACATCTTTATATACATTACAAAAAAGTACAAACAGCCTTCAGTATAGGTTTTGACATTGGTAAATGGGTAGATGTCATAACTGGAACCTTAGTTTGTGCATTGTTTTATTTGTGCTACACCTCTAATATTGCTTAGAATTTTTTTGATAAATTTTTTACGGTCTTTTGCTTGTCTTTATGTCCCTTTTCTTTTTTTGCTTCGATGTGCTGTTGTCCTTCCTTTATTGACTCACGATTCTTGCCTTGGTATCCACTTTTACTTTTTAAGAATGATTGTTCCAAAAGTACACCGAAAGAATGCCAAATTCAGTTTTGTATACTGTTGTTTCTCTTTTGGTCTTTTCTTTTTTAGCCATGGCGATGTCAGTTTATTTTCGACTTATAAGTTTGAATGTCCCTTTGGTATCTTTCGTCTCTCTTTTACAAAACATGTATACTAGAAGATAAACTTAAAACTTTGCAAATTTTACATTTTTCAGCTGCCACCTAAAAATATGTGAACGTCATAAAATAGAATCTTATAAATCACCACATTACCATCATCTAGAACATTTATCTAGTATGAGTGGTAGATCGTTTTACTGGCAGACTTGCTTCTCAGAATTTGTTTTTAAAACTTTCTAAATCGATAAAAATCAAATCTAAATATTAAAATCAATAATTATCCCAGTGAACACTACAATGATAAATGAAAAAAAATATCGACGTATTTCCAGGATGAACACATCGATCCTACTCTTAGACTGCGGAAGTTCTAGAAGTCGACTCCCGACTCCGGACACTATTTTAGTTAAGGGAAACAAGAACATTTGTTATATGGTAAAATCTGTAATTGTTTATGAGAAAAACTTACCGGGGGTGTTACGATGTCAACTTTTATACTGTTATTTGGAATGCTGACAAGTGATTTACTTGAAGACAAAAACATCACACTTCGTGCGCCACGTTTTTCTCCATGCCATTTCATTTCCGTCATAGAAATTGGATCTTCTTCATGATAGGAATATATAACTCGTATAGTGTCGTCCTATTAAACAAATATGTTATTAATATTTCATGCTGAAAATGACAAACCAAATAAAGGAGAGAATACATTTCTACATTTTTATAAAAAAAAATCGATGCTTGTACATTTACATATAACGTAAGATAAAAACTATTCAAAGCATTTTATAAATGGATTAGATTTCATGCAGGAATTTTTTACCATGTACGGAGTTGGCTTTCCGGACTTTCTGTTGTTTTCTTTGTGAATAGTTTGTCTTTTAGATTTTTCAGTGTGTTGTAATACAGTTCAGATAATGGTTAAAGGTATCAAGTCTAATCTCACTTTAACCTCAGATAGTAATTGTTTTGTTTCAAATCTCGCTTTAACCTCAGATAGTAATTGTTTTGTTTCATTTACATCATGTTATACTATATAATTACGCGCTCTATTTCCATTGTGAAAACTTTCTTTTAAATCACTGGAAAAGTTCGGAGCAATTATATAATATTATAATCTACATTTATTTGCAAATGACCAATTTCGATCTGTTATTACACACTTTAACACAATTTATTTCCCTTTACCATTCTAAACCAGGCAAAATGGACTGCTGTTGAAAGCGATGAACATGTAGGTGTATCAACCAATTCTTAACGAAAAATATCTATCTCCTAAAAGTATTTGGCTTAGCAAAAGATTAAATTTAATAAAAATATGTAAAAAACTTGAGGACTTCACATATTACCCAAAGATAAATTTTATACTCTTTCCGCTAGCTCTTCATTATCAATGGAAATTTATTGGCTCCTTAAGGGAAAAAACTCGTACAAAAGGATCTCTAGTTACAGGGTCAATACGGAATTGGCAATAGACTATTTATTGTTCGTAACAGATTTTAGAAAAAAGGCTAGACGCATTCATCACTGAAACTATATTTTACGGTGCATTTAAAGCAATTTAATTAAGAATCTATTAGTTCCCATTGATAAAAAATGTCAACCATAACACATAGGGACAAAATGTAATGTTACAGAAATACTGAAATAATAATAATAATAATCAAATAATAGAGTTCATTGCTTTTTAGTATTACAACGACTTACATTTATCACTATGTCATCATCATCACAAGTGTCCAATTTCCGGGAAGATGTAAGGACAGTACCGAAATCATTCTCAAATCCTTTAAGCAGGTACCAGTTCTGACTATTATCCACTTTGGGAGCAAAATTTCCTACAGTATGGCAGTCCTGCATTGCAAACAATAAACAAATATATTTAATGAAGCTTTGGACAAAAGTTCGGTTAAACATAAATACTAACAACAGACGTTACATTTACATTACAGCAAAACTTACATACATTTTCGTATACAACATAAAATATGCACAAAATATGGAACACACACATTTGTAGAAAGCCATTAAACATTCTAAACAAGTATACCAATATAGTATGTTTACTCAAACTGGGTCTAGTCAGATGCAGCTAAGTTGGGTTGTCGATTTCGCCCTATGATGTTCTACACTTTAAAAGCAAGGCAAAATATGATAAATGTTTAGAGCAACTCATGCTCTTCTTAGTATATATAGAGAGGTCACCGTTTGTATTCATTAATATATAAATTATACAATATATCATAGTAACATTTGAACACAGACAGACTCTATCGTGATAAAGAGAATATGAAGGGGGAAAAATATAGTTTCAAACGCCTGTTTGTCTCTGAAGACTGTGACTGCGTTGACTCTTGATGTCATTTGGGGTTTATGTTGTTGTGTTGCTGTCTCATTGTCTTATCCCCAACATCAACTAGTTTCATGTTTACATAGGTCACGGTCCGTTTAAAATACCGTTAAAGTGCCTTTAAATCCTGTAAAATGATATCCTTTTGAAAGGGATGAAGCAAATGAAAAGGTTATATGACGTCATCTCCTAGGCTTGCATAAATAGAAGTTAAATGTAGACGCCAAAGAGATAACAACACCGTGACAAAGAAAAAAAAAAACAATAAACAAACAAAAGACATCTTGAGGTCATCATTCCGGTCTTCAGCAATTGACAATTATCTATACAATATGTGAAGCTTTAAATCTTGAATTTCATGTTGAAACACTGATGTCGGGACTGGTTTACTGTGAACAGGTATTAAAGTTCTTTCAACTGAATCAATGGCGTCCGAGCATTCATATGCCTTGAACAACCCCACAAAAATCATCAACGAGAACCAATTATAGACCATTGTTCTGTATAACCTTACTTTGAATTATCATATCTTTCTTATAGAGAGTTATTTGACCTATAGAATTCTTTGTCTTTATCTTGAAATCTCAGTATTGCTGCCGTCAATGATATATAATCATAAGCGAATTATGTTTGTCAATTCATGTTTACATTTGTAGATACTATCAATAGATAAATTTTGGTCATTTCATGATGTATATAGATAGATAGACTATAGATACACTTTTACATGTAGATAGCAAGGAGAGAGAGCGAGCATGATTAATATACTTTTTAGGTCATGTACTTTACGATACATTTTATGATTTATCCTAACTTAAAGACACTATCAAAAACATAACTTAGGACTAACATATGCCTGAAGATCATATTGGGACCTGTCTTAGTCCTAAGATACCCGTTCGGAATATGAATGCAATAAATTAATGCTAGTGATTTCTTTCATTTTTTTAAATTTATATCACTCAATTTTAGCACATATTGTTTTCTATATATTAGTAAAAGTCAATGAAAATATACGCAGCCTTGAATATTGCATAGTCAAGAATAGCTTGACATATTTTCTGACATTAATCACATTAAAAAATTGACTTGAAAGTTCATATATTCGCAAAAGAACCGCAAATTTTCTGACATAAATCACAATCACAAACTGACTTCATATATTTACCCGCAAAATATGTAAGGAATACAACGTTTCAAGTATAAAATTTTATCAAACTTCCCTTGCCTTTCAAATTGGGAAAACTTCATATCTATTTGCTGATAATGTTAATAATAGTACAACTAAAAGTTACTCCATCTTGATAGTAAAAATAAGGAGATGTGGTCTGATTTCTAATGTGACAACTGTCAACCAAAGACCAGATGACTCGGGTGGAAACAACAACAGGTCACCGTAATGCATGTTTGGAACGTTGGAAAACTGTTTTAACAGTAAATTTGAGATGAATTGGGTAATGTAAGGATTTACCAGTTTTAAAGTCAATTTCTTTCAACCTGAAGTAACAAAGAACATACAAACAAACTATCCTTTATTATCAATTTGGGCTCATCTAGAGGCACTGTTGTAAAAAAGGCTAAAACATCATTAGTGTATTTAAACAAGAAAAAATATGAAGAAAACACTAAAGTGCTTGTCATCAGTAAATATATATCTCTGGAAATTTTACTTTTATATTTAACTTTGAGGCAATTATTTACGTCTTCGTTTTCGTGCTTTCGACGTGGCCGTCTCCATGGTCTCCGTCCACTCACAGTCTGTACATACGTCATCAATAAATGTAAGTTTCTTATACACACCTGTAAACACGATCGCAATCGTTGAAAGTTCAGCAAGATTTCATGAATGGTATTAGATAAATGCCATTGATAAATTGTGTGATAGTGTAGTATACACTATAGAAAAATCAAATAAATCCACGTGACCTTCAAATGAACGTAGTTTACCCAATAGCCAGTATAATGGTATTGACAAAATTTATAACATACCTTTCTTTAAAATTCTCTGTTGATAAAATCACAATTTATTAAGAAACCAAGGTTCAAACTTCTCATAGCAAAATTGACCTTGGATGGATTTGGATATACTTTTTATTTCTATTTTGGTTCCTTTCAGTCAATTACATATAGCTTTCGGAAATTCCGAATATTTAAGTTCTTATACATATTAGGCTTTCGAAGTTTTGGGTTTGAGCGTTCCTCTTGACGGTAAATCCAGAAAAGCACCTTTGGGGACGCACCAATTTTTATAAAGTGTTCTTTTCCATTTTTATATTTCTTAGATTTTTTCGCACTCCAAGACAGTTAATAAATCTAGAAAAAAAGAGATACAAAGGAAACAATCAAAGCTCATAAGTCGAATAGAAACTGACAAATCCATTACCAAAAACCGAAAGACGACGAAAAAACAAACCCACATAACAATACACAGACAACTAAAGACTGATCAGCACGAATCATATCAAAACCTGAAGGGGATCTTAGGTGCTCCGGAATGGTATGCAGATCCTGCTCCATGATGGTACCCACCATGTTGCTCATTCGAGTACACATTCGGTGATAAGTCTCATTTAGTGATGTTACAATCGAGGAAAATAAGACGGGATTGTGATAACGGTAATAGTAACATATACGTGGTCATCTGTGACACAGATATTAAATAACGGTCAATCAAATCATGATGGCGTCAATAAATCTTCCGAACGATGTCTTAAAATTTCTTACTTGGAATCCTTGGTTCAATAGCTTCCTTTTAAGTAACAACCCCTTAAAAGGGAAACCTTATAAGAAACACAAGCTCTGGAACAACGTAATAACTGGACACGATCTTTGTCATAGTATTGGATAATAAATTCGTTGATTGTACGAGCACAAGTCAGAAGAAATCGGAGTATTTGTACTTAAAACATTAAATTGATGCATCACATATCGTTGACATCTTTCCAGTTAATACTCAACATATCTCATCGGAACATTTAAAAGCTTATTCCTTGTATAGCATGCATCCCATTTCAATAATGTAGTCCTACACCATGCCGACAATATATTGACATAACATTCATTAACTGTTTAATTTTAGTAGTGATAAAAATAGAGTTGTGTCTGAAACATTGCATGTTTATGGAAAGTGACAAAGAATAGAAAAATTATTTTAATGTTCTCCCTACTAGTATATATGATACAGTATGACACATAATCTTACCTACCTAGGATTATCATTAATATGGGGTAAGTGGGCGTGTTCTATTTGATACACGGTTAGTAGTGGTGTTACGTCCCTTTATAAAAACAACACGACGTTGAGTGAAAAAATCTGAAACTTTTCGCCCGGACAACAGATGAAGAAATTGATGATCAACGATTGAAAATAAATGCAGAAAACACATTAAAAGCTAACAAGTTGTTGTTGTTGGCAATTATTTTTGTAAAATAGACAAATGGAAGTAGGTTCTTAAAATTGAAGACTTGACTCACTTTGATAGGCCATTAGTCTAAATGTCACATGATAAGAAATTCGGTGCGATAAATTCGTTACACAGTGTGCTAGTGACCTAATAACCTAATACGATATATATGGGTTCAGTAAATTCCATATGGGGTTCGAGCTTCGTTCGAGCTTCGCTCTCACCCTATATGGAATTCATTGACCCCATATATATACTAGTCAACAAAAGTAACGATACACAAGTTTGAACTCCAATTTATCATAAAATATAATAAATAGGAAAAACTGTTAAATTATCCAATAAAAAACATTCATTTGCAAAGCAAATGCATATGATTAAAAGAATCTGACCAAATTGAAAAGTAAGAAAATACCGTGTTATTGAACACAGGGGTCAAATTTATTTTGCGGAAAATGATGACAAAAGTCGGCAATTAATTTCGAAGATGAGAATTAAGTATTCAAATATATGCAAAGGCATTCAAAATTTTAAACAGACCTTATTTAAGTTTAAAGTTTTAAGTTCTAATATCGATTTTTGATTTTTTTGGGTGAAAATGCGATTTTTGAAATAACAAAAATTCCAAAAGAACAAAATTCGCGTATTTGCCTTAAATCAATGGTTTTGATAAGAAAATAACACTCTGTAAATATTAGACCAATTGGGCAATTATTTACCTTGGTATAGTGTATTCAATTTCATTATATATGGAAAATACTTTGCCTTGTATTGTGTCTTTTGTTGACTTGTATATCGTATTAGGTCACTAGCACACTGTGTTACTAATAATATCATGTACAAATGTGCGTTCAAGACGCATAACTCAAAAGCAAACAATGTTTGAAAAAGTAACAAGATTGAAATTTGAAGGAATAACGCATGTATATTAATAACAAGTGACTGAAATTGTATCTTATGGTTGTTCTCTGAAATAATAAAAGCGATTTCTAATGTAATGCTTCTTTATAAGTAGACATAATTACAAAGAAAGGAAAACATAAGATAATGGACAATTTAAACATATCACGAGTCTAGCATACCGCATATTACATAAATAAGAAAACAGTACATGCATGTATACAATAATTAATCGTTGTATGATCTAATAAGGAGACGAATAAAATAAATATTTAAAAAAAAAAGTATCATATACCTTATTGAAAGGGGAAGTAATTATAGATGGTCAAGTTTCATCTATTTGGTCATAAAGTTGCAGAAGATATACAATTTCATTCTCAAGTAGACAGAATACAAATTTCAAAACTTGTAAACGAGTAAATATGTCCTCGATATTCCAGTTCAACAAACCAAGAGTTGAAAATGTTGCAAACGTTACGAGACATGCTTTATCAAATAGCTATTTCCACATTCACTTTTCTACAACACCGTAAACGCCCCATTACGACACGATTAAAAAATCGAGCGCCTTTAAGGCGTTTACTTTAAGCTTGACCTTCCGTAAAAGGATAATTGAAGAACTTTACAAAAAATTTGAACAAAAATTAAAGAATTATAACAATGCGAGTAGGCAAATAGTGCCCTTGGTCACTAACATCTGAATTATGAAACAAAAACTGAAAGCAGATAACAATAATTCATTATTTGAATTTCATATTTACTTTCAACGGAGAATTGACTATATAATAAATTGTTTCCTTATACTTCCCATTTGTGATATTTTTTTGTTTTAAAATACCTGTGTTTAAATACAAAATAATGTAAGTGGTGTATTTCTTATTTTAAGTCTCTTCACAATAATCGAAACGATTTATGTTTTCATATTCAGTTTACATATGTATGTAAGAGCGTAATTTTTCGAAGATAGAATATTTCGGTCTAAAAAGATGATCAATTTTCTTCTCGACAAACAGTAACGTTGACAATGTACCTACATGTGCTTTCGATAATGCCTCGCAAAGCTATAGTAACTTATTAATTATTAATTATATATTCAAAATTAAAATGTACTAAAGTTAATGAATATCAAATGATATTCAAGTAGTGTCATCTCTTTTATGAGGGTCTGGATGGGGTTAACAGAATACAGACCAAAACATAAAAAGAATCGAGAGGAAAAAAAAAGGCCAAACAAATTAAGAATAAAAAACACCCCATCCAGACCCGCTTTTATACGTTTCCGAACTATTTTTTTTGTGTATTCTTTATTTAGGATCGGACTTATTTTAACTTCGCTTTTTCCACTTTTTCAGAATGACATTATGTAACTAGTTGTTATTGTAGTACATGCTTTGTTTATGTTATTTTGTACTTGTCATCAAGATTATTTCGAAATCAGCACCATAAACAAAAAAGCCAAATGCAGTTTCCGCTCCAAAACTTTCACGGTTGACTGCACCGGGAAAAATCTGACAAGAATTCCGAACTTTGGAAAATCTTTCAAAACGCTTATTCTAGCGAAAAATCAAATACAGGATATCCCGAATGGAATCTTCTCATCGCATGAAGCTCTAGAAGTTTTAGATTTATCACACAATAGTCTTACAAATTTGAGATCCGGTTCATTTAAGGGACTGGTAAACTTACTGCGCTTAAATTTAAAAAGCAATAAGCTTGGAAAAAATAATGTAACACTACCAAAAAGCTGTTTTAAATATCTTAAAAAATTACGACATCTATCTTTAAAAAGGAATTCTTTTACATTATTTCCTGATATATCTTCAATTCGATCACTGCAGGTTTTGAATGCGACCTTTATTAACGGAATGACTTTCTACTCGCAATCAGCATCACTTAAAAATCTAGCTTATTTAGACTTATCTGGACCTTCGTCGTGTAAGCCAAAAGCAATGAACAAGCATACCTTTAGTGCTCTTACGAGTTTGCTTTATTTAGATGTGTCCAACAATGACTTGCGCAGTATTATGAAAGGGACGTTTTTACAAATGAAATATTTGCAGTATTTGGACATATCTTATAACACAAGACTTGGACTAGCAGGAGTTGAAAATGTCACACACGATTTACCGCATACATCAATACGAGTTTTTAAATTTCAGAAGATAGTTCTTACATTTTCTATGAATCAGATGCTCATGAAAAATCAGATGAAACCTCTTAATGAAACTAAAATAAGAGAGATTTATGCTGACAGTAACCGTATTCAGCTGGTTGAATTCGGAGCAATCAGTTATTTACCAAACACTATAGAAAACATTTCCATTGGTGAAAACTGGCTATCTTATGGAGCTTACATTTTTGAATTACAAAAACTCTCTACAAAAGTTATAAATGCTTCATTTCTTAGCTGGTCACATGATCCTAGAGAGGAAGACACTGGGTGGTGTATATCTGGAGAAAATTCAATGGAAATTGACAAAACCTTTAATAAATGCGTGTCAGATCAAGGAACTCCAGTCTCAGGAATCACGAAACTCGCATCCCCTTTGAAGCTCGATTACTTCAAAACCATTAATCTCCCTAAAAATCTTAAAGAATTATATTACACCAGTTGTAAATTACAATTTGAGATTCCAAAACTTAATTTCAGTAATAATAAACTTGAAAAAGTAGATTTTTCTTCGAACATATTTTATTCATTGAAAGGTCCTTTGGTAAATTTAAAACACTTAAATTCTCTTGATTTATCAAACAATTTTTGTTCGAATATTTCTACAGTATTCTTCTCAGGAACCCCAAATATTAAGACATTAAAGCTTCAAAATAATCTATTAGGATTTGTTTTGCCAAAAGACAAAGGAGGTGAAATATTCAATCATTTAGTACATTTAGAAACCATTGATTTATCGGAAAACAAAATTTCGGTCATACCCCGATTACTCTTTGGATCGCAGGTCAACATACGGAATATTCATTTAGCAAGTAATTTGATTGAAAGAGTACACTTCCAAATTGAGCATATGGTAAATCTCTCTGTTATAGACATTTCAAACAATGCTATAATGTTTCTGGATACTGATGAAACTGACGAACTTGACAAAGCGGCAGAGAGAAGCGGCAATCTTACCATAGACCTAAGCGGGAATCCAATTCAATGCACATGCAACAATATAAATTTTATCAAATGGATAGCGTCAACTAAGATTCGTCTTAAAAACTTAAAATCGTATTCCTGTCTTCTCAATAACCAAACAAAAACTACACTCAAAGACCGAAACGCGCTTTTAAAAATGCTTGAGAAAGAATGTTCGACGTATCTTGGTTTGATAATGGCTACTGTGTCTTTAGTAGTTCTTTTTATTATCATTGTAATAAGTGGCCTTATATACAGATATCGATGGAAGCTGAGATACATGTATTTCATGACAAAATTTAAATTCAAGAGAGGGCCGAATTTACTAGATCTTTCCTACGACTATGATGCCTTTGTTTCCTATGCCGAAGAAGATCAGCATTTTGTACATGAAACATTTCTAACCAACATTGAAGAAGGAGCAGAACTTCGAGTGTGTCTCCATAAGCGTGATTTCCTTGTTGGAAATGAAATTGCTGCCAACATTACTGATGCCATACACAGAAGTCGTAAGACAGTTTGCATAATCACTAATCATTTTTTAAATTCATATTGGTGCATGTTTGAATTCAATATGGCGCGAATGGAGAGTATTTACTCTCGAGACGGAGAGAACACTGTATATTTAATTTTCCTTGAACAAATTCCCGCCAAGTCTCTACCTCTGGTTTTATTAGAACTCGTACAATCACAGTCGTACGTAGAGTTTCCGAATGATGAATATGGCGAAACTCTGTTCTGGGAGAATTTGAAGAAAGTATTGTCTGATTAACTACTAAATGGAATTTTTGATGAGGAAGAAGCACCAAAACTAATGATAAAAAATGTTCTATTCAGAGTTATACTCTCCTTGATTGCTATGTAAAGATTTCATGTCAAATGCATGGTAAATCATTAATTTAGTAAATATAAAATTAGATTTTCTTGAAGATTTAAGCACATGAAATCACCCCCGTTTTTTGATGGGGTCCGTACGCGCGTGTTGCTCAGTCTTTAGTTTTTTATGTTGTGTTTTGTAGACTGTTGTTTGTATTTTCGTCGTTTTTCGTTTTAGATAATTTTTTGGTAGAATGATAGAAAGTTATGGAGTTAGCTCCCTTAATTGTTAATTTCTAGTGCATGTCAACCAAATTCTATCTTGAATTACCAGAACAGGAAAAGTAAACGAATGTTATATTTGTGCACCATTATACATTCTGAAGAGAGATTAATGTCAACTTGAGTGGCTTTTTGTTTGTCATGTTTTCGCCGCTGCCTGATTCTTAGGCAGATTGGCACTTAATACCTTGCCTTGTGTAGGTTGCTTGCTATCCCATTAACGTCCTCAAACATTTGTTAATCATATTTTGTTAGAAATTAGCGAAGGAGGACAGTAAGGACAAATATTAAATTGGTTTACAAAATTGAAAAGTTCGTCATGGTATTGTCAGATTGTTTTCGACTTATGCGTTTGACTATCTCTTTTGTATCGGCCGCCTCTCCTTTAAAGCCTTCTGTAACATTTGTGAAGATGCAATGTGTATCATTAAAAAATAACATTGTTTTAAAGCAGGAAGTTATTTTGTTCTCTTTTATTGTCATAACAACAAAGATAAACAATAGACACCATATGTTATATAAATTAAAAATATGTATTCTCTATCCAAGCAGCCTTTGTCTTGCAATCAAATCCTGCAATGTATCAAACTATTTTATCTGTGTATATCTAATATGTTGTATATCTTCTGCCTATATATTATATTAAATAAAATGTGCATAACTTACTATTATGTTCATGTGCAAATTAAAAAGAAATTCATTATAAAAAAAGTAAGTTACATCATTTTCTGTCAGATTTACAGCTGAAATTAGATATGGTTTGCAAATGTATGACGTCATTATTCACTATCATGCAAAATAAGGAAAATTTAATTTCCAAATTTTAATCAGGTCAACTGTTTAAACTTTCCTTATAGATTCGTGTCTTTTGTTAATGAAGTCGACTTTCTGTGTTTTCACCTTGAAGGTTGAACAAATGTAATTACTACCTTAAACGGTAACACATGTTGGGGAAATATTGTATCTTAAGAGATCATTACCTTACTTAGGCACAAATATTTGGGAATCAGAAAAGCCTAGAGTTGAAATAACCAAAAAGTACAGACTGAACATCTATGTAGAGCGAACCAAAGTAAGCAATTAGAACTATGTATTACAGAGACAATGCATAATTTTCAAACGTATTCCTTGTTGGTTTTTATTGCAAATTATTTTTTAAACAATACGAACACTAAAATTGCTTCCACGCAGGTGATATACCCTATGGATCTTACAGTCCATAAAAAGAAGTATCAATCAAATATCAATAAACTACACACAAAAAAAGTATTGCTATTTTTGTGGCACATTTAAAGGATCATTCCATATTAACATTATTTATATTAGATAAAAATGCAAAGATGAAAAGGTATCTTTTCAGCTGCTCATAGCTTCAGTTTGAAAAGATTGTTGTTGTTTTTGTTTGGATTATACATGAATGTTGTTGTAATTCACATGACATGTTTACACTTATTTACATAACTCATTCATGAATATGCATCATGTATAAGTAAATTGCCGAAATAGGTCAGTATTTATAACACATTCCAAATTTGAATTGTCTCCCGTTAGGCAGATCATTATTTCGTCCTTTTGACATAATTTTTATTACATTTGTGTAGGTCGAATATTGAACAAACAATGTTTGTCTTTTAGCTTCAGATTGTTTTGTGTTTTTATGTGTTAGTGTTTTACCTTACTTATTTAGTGTGTGCACCTTTTGCTCCATTTCTTTATTCCTTACAGTGGCGGATCAAGGGGGACGGGGGGTGGGGGTGTTTCGGGGGTTGGACCCCCTTTTTTGACGATCAATGCTTTTAAATGGGGACATATGGCTGGAACAACCCCACCCCCCCCACCCCCCCCTTTTATCCTTGGTTAACCCCCCCCCCCCCCCCCTTTTTAAAAATGGCTGGATCCGCCCCTGCCTTACCATCAAAATCTTAAGTTAAACACACAAACTCAAATATAAAACATTTTTCAAATGTAAATATAGTGATTACGTACGTGTACATGAATGTTGGATAAATGAAAGATACTTAAGTCGCTTCTCCGGACAGAGTCCTAAAAACATTCCGATGATTACTCGCTCGTTCACTCTAACACTGATGCATACATGTATAAAAGCCAATAAACAGATTCAAAGTTAGTAAAATATAATAATCAACTGAAAAATATATGTGTGTGTAGAATGTTTGGATAAAATCGAAAAGACAAGTTTAAAGTCGATTATAGTAATCCATAAGTAAATAATTGTCTTGACCTCTAGATGACTTTTTTGTGTCGTTAGATTGCTGTCTCATTGACGTTTATCATAATATCTACTTTTATTGATATTTAATTGAGAGAATTTTTTAACGGAAATTCTCCTATAGATATACAGTTGTTCTTTTTTAGTTTTTGTTTTGTTTATATCAGTTGTTGGGTTCGTCATTTGGAATGTGCCTTTTTATTGTTATTTAATATTTTATGCTGTTGTGTGATAGAAAACCCCAAAATTAAATCGTACTTAGTTAATAATTCGGCATGTGACTAATTAAGCTGGATTTTATTACTTTATGTGTTAAGTAATGCGTATCATCATAATTGTGTTTTTTATTTTTATTTTATATCGATATGATACCTTATTCTTTCTTGAATCGTTCTGGACATGCATGAAATATTTGCCACTGGACTTAAAGCAACCAACAATCAATCAATCTTTCTTGAAGGTTCTTTCTTGAAGAAAACAAATTTCAAATCTAATAATAAAAGTGGCAATTTTAAAATACTTCATATTTCTTGTTTCTTTTAATGGTGAATTCAATATCCGGTATGATACCACTCAGTGTGAAATTAAGAAACGAAAATCTAACTTAAAAGTAACTTTATTAACGATGATCAAACTTTAAACAACATTTGAACTTCTTCTTAGAATCATTTTTGTATTCCAATAAAGTATTTATAAATTGGAAGCAGTAAATACAAGAATTAAGTATTTTAGGTGTTTAAAAGGGGCATTAGCTGCCACTTTCATTACCAATGAATTTACACAAACTCTTTAAATTGATTTATAAAATACTAAAATATTTACCAGAAATAAAAAAAGTTTTATTGGTAACAATAATCAAGGCATACAATCGTAATACAGTGTCAGCATTTCCTTCGTATTTTAGGACTAGAAATCATTATCAACAATCGAGATGACATCCGAAGACTGCCGATGGTCAATTAACCGCCGATATAAACATAAATATAAGTATAGATAGACAAGCAAGCACGTGCAATAGTATGATAAAGATTTTTCTAAAACTGTTTGATTTCATATCATATTAGATTAAAACAATATGTAAATCATCGTTTCACCAGTACTTCCTAGCGTTACCCATGTTTTAATGTTTTCAAATTTTTCATTCTTTCCATTGTAGATGCACATGTTGAACACCAATCTCTGACTAAGGTCAAATTAAACGGACCGAAATGAGGTCGAATCATTGTCTTGCAAGAATATAAAATAATTTATCCGTGATGTTTTTGAGCATATTTTCTACGAAATTGAAACAAAATGGCTGCTAAAGCGAATTATTATTTCAATATTCGGCTTTTATTCATGTTGGAAAAACAACAATCACATGTTAATTCTTTTTTCGAAGCTGATGACCCGTTGAAATGACAAAATAACAGTACGGATCTCCGATTTGACATTACATAAATACTGTTAAACTAATTAAAATACGTAATTTATTTTTAAACATAATGATCTACATTTGTATATTAAAAAAGTGATAACATATCGAGCATGTACACAGGGAAAAAGCCTATTCACCCAATCTATAACACAAGAGTGAAATATCTGGAAGTTCAGCTTTAGTAGTCGCCAGATATGGAAGATTTATGCCTTTGTAACAAGCAAGCTAAAACGATTCGGGTAAAATGTCAAGAAAAGGTCTTAGATACATGATTTTTTATTAGATGTTATTGGCTTTGAACTAGCCGTCAGTAACTGCGAGTACTCTCAGATCTGTACTTTGTGTCTTTTTTGTTGTGAAGGATGTATAAATACACTGCCACGTCCGGTTTGTGTTTTTTGTTAGATGTTTTTTCTGCTTTGTATCGATATGATGAGTTAAGCCCTTTTCAACTGATTTGTATAGTTTGTTCTTATGTTGTACTGTAACATCACTGTCCCAGGTTAGGGAGAGGGTTGAGCGCTCACAAACATGTTTAACCCCGTCACATTCTTTATGTGCCTGTCCCAAGGCAGGAGCCTGTAGTTCAGTGGTTGTCATTGGTTCATGTCTGTCATATTTTGTTATGAATTAGGTCGTTAGTTTTCTCAATTGAATTGTTTCATATTTTTCATGTCGGACCTTTAATAGCTGACTACACGGTATGGGGTTTTCTCATTGTTGAAGGTCGTACGGTTGCCTATAATTGCTTACATCGACTTCATTTGAACTTTGGTGGAAAGTTGTCTCATTGGCATTCATACCACATCTGCTTATTTTTATATTGTAATGGTATCATCCAATCTTATTTGTTAATTTTTCTGTCAATTTGTACAAAATGTACCTTCTCCTTTATCCACAGCTTGTCTCGATTCGAGACAATTTAGAGCATGAAATACGGTACTTGCTCATTTCTACATAAATTGTGATTGTCTTACAAATATTAACCCAGATTGGTTACCCATTGAAACGAAACATTTAAAAAAAACTTAAAATTAAATTTTAAAAAGATTGAACATACATGATCGAAAATTATTATATACATATATGTACTCCTACGATTTGTAATTCAACTGGAAATTTTAAATCAAAGGATGATTATGAGAATTTTATCAAATTTCATTTCACGAGAAACAGGTATATTTATAGGTAAAATATGTAAAAGCTGTAAGCATTTTGAATGTATTGGTGGATCATATTGTGGGCAACCGGAACTCAATATGGCATATAAAGAACTGAAACACGTAAAGAACACAAGCATCTAACATATCTTGATTTTGTTTATTCAAATACAGGTAAGAAATACGTTTTCTTTTTAAATGACGTTATAACAACTTTAAATTTATATTCTCAATATTTGAGATTTAAATGATAAATCTGTAACATTGCAAACACATTTCTAGTGAAAATGCACCATTTAATTTATATCATGTTTACATAGTATACATGTACAATCTCATTAGTCTGTTTAGGAAAAGTTTATCATCTAATAATAATAATAATAATAATAATAATAATAATAATAATAAAAAAGATAAATAATAATAATAATAATAAATATGTAAAATGTGAGAAACAACAACTCTGTACAATAGCAACATTGTCATCAGGAATTTATTTTTGTTTTAGAAAAATTCACTATGGTTGTGAAAGTCATTGTTGCAAATGATTACAATGAAGATATTTATGTAATGGTCCAGGGAGATAGAAAATTCACGTCAAATCTTGGTGTCCAAGGAGGGGTTGGAATTCTTGGAAATGGAATCAATTTCGGATTGAACAAAGAAGTTATCTGGGAGACAGCAAAAACAATGGGGTACACCAAAATCAAGTCTAAATGTTATACGCCATTTTACCCTGTTGCTGATAGCGACGCCGTGTATGTGACTATATTTTGCGAAGGAATGGATAGAGAATTATGTCGTTTCCATCCAATGGAGAAAAAATGCAACGTGATATTCAGTACAGAAGGTTATCTTTGTTTCTCGCATGAAAAAGACATATGGCAATACGACGATAACCAAAAACCTGGAGAAGAACAAAGCAATGATGCACTCAAAGAAGAAAATGTGAAACTAAAAATAGAAATTGAAACGTATCAAAATAAAGAAAGAAACTCTAACGATAATGCTAGAGTAAATATGTTAAGTTCTATGGATGACAGCAAACGTCTGCCGCTGCCGCCATCTGACAGAAAGAGACCCGCAGAAGACAACCTTCCAGAAATCAATCGAAAAATTCAAAAATGTGACGAGTAAAAGAAATTTGTAACAAACTGTACTATGTTGTAATTTTTTTTGTCGTTGGGTGCTGTCTCATTGACAAGTACCGCATATCTCCTGTTATACGTATTTATTCTTATTTATTAAAATATTTTTGTATTTTATTTTTTCTTATTGAAATTTCCTTTGCAGTGTGAGACATGTTTTTAGAACTAAGTCGATTTTTTTCTGCAAAGAAATTCTATTTATTGCGAAAAGAACCTAATTTCTTCAGTTTGCATTTTCTATAAATAGCAGTACAAAAACTAACATTGTTAAGCGACTCTTCTTTATATTTGAAAATCCTTAAAAGGTGAGGAGAATCCAAAAAATCAGAACTCGCCAGTTACAAAGAAAGAAAGAAAAAAAACACAATACAATACAAAGCAGATACTTATATACATGTACATGAGGGCAGTTCAAGTTGAAGTCTAAGTCCTATATAATATTGTGACTCAGCCTTCTTATAATTGTTGTATTGTTTTTACAAAGCCCAGCTTTTATTTTTACATTTTGTTAAGAAAGTGGCCGGGTATATACTAGTATATGATGTTACGAATTATGTCTATGGGATGTTCCGTTACGCTTTTCTTTTATCTCGTTGCTCATTGAAAAGTTTAATCTCAAACCACATTAGTGGATTAATGTAGGAAATTATTGGACATGGTTATATATGAGAAATCGTTGGTGGTCGATTGGAAACTGCTTGCGTTTCTAATAAAGATTTCCTTGACAGAGGTGTTTCATACAAGAAAGCTATTGAACTAAAAGTTAATTTGAAGCCAGTTCGAAGGTTTTACGAAAGCCATTATGACTTGAATGACCGTTATGGAATATCTGTATCACTGATGACCACGGACATACTCAAATTGCCGTAGCCACATTTCCATCATCGTTTCCTCGATAGTGACAACACCAAATGCGACTTATCACAAAATATTTACTTGCCATGACGGGTATAACGAGTGGAACAGGAAATACTGGCCCTTTCTGAGCACTTTAGTTCAAAATAAAAACAAGAAATAGAAAATTAAATAGAGGCTCGGAGGAGCCTACAGTTGCAAACCTGGCATTTTTTCCTCATAAAATTGATGCAATACTTGGGTTGAGTTGAATCTGTACGGGCTAAAAAAAAAACTATTGCTGATCATTTTACTGGGCATACTTTTTTGTCTATGATCCATGATTTTTTTTCTCATAAAAATGTTAAAATTTTGATTTATCCGGGCAGGAGTTGATTGACGATTTCAATCATTTGACTTATTTACAGCCCATGTGTTTTGCTGATTATTTTTCTATTCACATTTTCAGACTATCTACTTTTGTTTTTAAGATATTAGGAAAAACACTGAAATTGGTAAAAAATCATAGTTTAAGGGCAACAACTCCCATAAAGACTCGACTGACGTTTTCGATCATTTGACGTAAGTGTAGATCTTATCTATGCTGATCATTTTTGCTGTTTACAGTTACTATATCTTCTACAAGGGTTCCTGCCAAATACGCAAAAAGAGTTATAACTACTATCAGGATATAACTAACGATTTTGGACATGTTGACTTGCTTCAATATTTCTTTTATTACACATTACACAAGATCTATATTACATGCTGTATAAAATCTTCTATGAATTACAACGGATATTAAGAGTAGTACGGCTTAATTTCTTAAAAGCAGGTTCAGTACTTTGCGAGCATTCTTAAATACGGTGTAATTGTTTATTTGTTGTGTTTTTATTATATATTATACTTTTCTTTTAGAGTGAAGCGTTTTTCCTGTACTGGGTTGAGATCTAAATAAAAAAGCTATATGTCAACCCAACCACATGTACATCTTCACGCGTCAGTTCCAAGTCGGGAACATCGTCATTACTTGTCGTATGTCATATCTAAGATATTACGTTTTTTCGCTAAATGGAAATAAATAAAAAGCTCGGTCCAATTTTTGTACATACAAGTCCGAAGAACAAGTATTTAATTTGGAGTGGACCCTAGATGTCTTTTTGATTATTTTTGACGTTGAGCTGCTATTGAATTACACCCACATTAGTATCATTCTTCTTTTATTCATATTCACTCTTTTTTAAGAACATTACACACATGAGATTATTTTGACAGTTATTTATAAACATGTATTATGATGTGATGAAATTATGCCATCGTCGAAGGTTATATATCAGTAAGACAGAGTTATGAACAATGTCGTTGTGGTTTCTGGAAAGGAACATCTGGTTTAGGAACAATAGAGAAGTGGCGATGAATCTACAATACGAAATAGTTATAAATATTTATGAAATATCGCTGTAAAGTTATACACCAAAGATTGCATGATATACAAGGTGGTAAAATTGTGCATGTACGAATGTTTATAAAATATATTTTGTTTCGAGTGCCAATGATAAAAAAAATGAGAACATGGTGCTTCAAATCAACTTTGGGGTATAGGTAGCGGTTATCAACTAAGTACTACTAATGTCAACATAGTTTTGAACATGCTATAAAGTATGGCTTGATCAACTAAAAAACAACTACAGTACTGTACGGCCTTCAATAATGAGCGAAACCTTACAGTAAACTATAAATGCCCAAAGATAAATGTTATTCATAAAATGAAAGTAACCATCTGATATAGAATGTATATTGCCAAAATATTCACGACTTAAACAAGATAAAGTGATACTGAATCTACACGCTGAACTACATTTTAACGTGCTAGCTCAAGGTGATAGTCCGCTGAAAATGATGTCACCATATAGTACCCGGATACATCAAATAGACTAAAAGTAGACCATTCTTTTTTCCATTAATGATTGAAATGCGACATGCTCGCCGGAGATACAGTAAAAATATATATAAAATCTTTGGTATACCCAGGCAGAGCGATTGCAGCCAGTGCGTTACCATGAATCTTCCGTGGCAATTCTTTGAACTGCTTTGAATTGTAACTCATATTAGGCAAATACATTCGATCATGGTGAAGTGAATCAGACTATTATTATACATATTTTATTCCTCACGTTTTGTGTCAGACTGTTTGTGACAGACTGTTTTTTTTAATGACAACTTACCTTGAGCATTTCGGGTCCATTACAAATAAGCCTATATGTTGAGTTATTCACCAAGTCTTGAAACATGTGCTGAACATTATCATCTCTCCAATTCCAACCGTTAAATTGTGCCACTGCCTTGGATGGATCTTTGGATATTTGGTCATACACTGGTAAACCCAAACACAAAGACATTGATGTCCGTGGATAGTAGTATAAAAAGGAAACACACATCTCTTCTTGTGTTGATAGACCTCCCTACAATAAAAAATATTTATAATATGATTATAATAAAATATAATGATGGAAGACACATTTCATTCACGTTCTAAATCATCCTCGAAATGAAAACTGTTCTTTGTGTATGATCCCAAATATGATTTAAAATTTCATACAGAAAATTTAAAACAACACTTTATAAATCTCCGAAGCGATGCGTCAACTTTGCCTGAGGGAGTTGAAACCTTAGTTTCTTACTAATTTCTAAATTTTAAATGGAGAAAGAGGACAGAAAAAAAAGATAAAGTGATATAGAACTTACTATTGTTGGTTTGTTTCTTCTCGATGAGTCGTAAGTACATTCAACAATAAAGCTGTCACCCTGATAAAAAAAAGGTACATTTTTAATTTACGATAATGTTCTTACGAAATGTAAAGGAACGACCAGAGAAATGATAAATTCAACGACTTTGGTATGAATAAGCAGTATGGGTAATGGTTGAACTCTTTTGTCTATTTTTCAGCTATACCATTACTATGGTGAATCTAGAGTTTTTTTTTCTGAATTGTTAGAGTCCTGTCTCGTTGTTGTATAGTTTATATCTCCCTTTAATTGTTAAATAAAATGTATACATCTCGAGAAGTAATACACACACCACTTTCTATATATATCGAGCATTTAGCTATATAGATTACTTGTAAAAAATTGTTTGATGTAAAGATCTTAAATGTGATAAATCCTAAAGTTTTCTTAAATACATTTTTTTTACGTCTTTTATGGGTTTTTTTTTGTTGTGCGTACTGTTCTTAAATATATTTCCTCCTTCTTAGTTGAGCGAATTTCTACGCTAATGCTAAAAGTCTGTTTTAAATTACGTCACAGTTAATTTTGGACCCTCTTCGCAGGCTGCGTTTAATCCATGTAGAAAATTGTGAAGTAAATTCATGAAAATTTCGAGTTAAGTTTCTTTGATCGGAAAGAAACTAGTAAAACCGTCGTAATAGCGGGATAAACCAATTTATCGTGATTGTGTAGGTTTGTCAAGTAACCTAAAATGCTTAATTAGGAACTATGTTGTCTCCCGTAATTAATGGATTTCAAAGATAAACCGAAAAACTTTATACACATAAATTACATGTATGGGAATCTTTCAAAATGAGATCAATTACACTAATAGAAAATTTGTTTTGAACGGTTGTTCGCTACAGAAATTTAACGTGTACTAACTATTTTGAAAAACTAAGGTCATTTCCCTTACAAATGCATTAAAAAATATCGTTGTATTATTTTGTAAAAGATACAACTCAAATATGCATCTTTCTGTACGTATATCTATGTAAACTTTACAGACACGTCTTTACATACACAATGACTTCTTCAAAAGCTTTATTGATTTATAAAAAAAAACAGAAAAAAACAAAAAAAAACAAAAATCAAGCAAACAGGTCTGTCACTCATTTTCCAAATTTGGTATATTGTTTCAAAAAGCAAAAAAAAAAGTTCAACATACTCGTTTGACCTCCCGTTCTTCCTTTAAAACCCGGATATCTTGGTAGTTAAAATCATAGTGATCATCCTCAGCTATGGGAGACAGTTCAGTTCCGTTTCTTACATGCCTCGTTTTAATTCCAGCACCCAATAAATGAGCGTGTTGCAAGAGGCCAAAAATCTTAATTCCAGTTTCTGGTAAACCCTGAAATACATAATTTAATAAAACATAATTCTTTATGTGCCTGTAGTTCAGTGGTTGTCGTTGGTTCATGTCTGTCATATTTGTTTTTTGTTAATTGTTTTGTTATAAATTAGGCCGTTAGTTTTCTCAATTGAATTATTTCATATTTTTCATGTCGGGGCCTTTTATAGCCGACTATACGGTATGGGTTTTTCTCATTGTTGAAGGCAATACGGTTGCCTATAATTGCTTACATCTACTTCATTTTACCTTTGGTGGATAGTTGTCTCATTAGCAATCATACCACATCTTCTTATTTTTATATAAAAAGGATTCAAGGTTCAATAATATCGGACAGTACGTTTTCAATACACTAACATACTATCATTGTTCGCTTTTCGTGTTTTGTGTATCTGCTCAAGGTAACGGAATGGTGTTTCATGGGTATATACTGTAAAAACTGCTTATTTTTTCAAGGCAAGATGTTCAAGCCAGTCTCCAGTTTTTTTTTTTGTTAATTTTGTTTTATTCTGCTCAAAGTTTTGTTGTAACTAGATCTACTTTTAATAGTTTAAAGTATGTAGCATGATTCAAAGTCGATAATTGATTTTTGTTTTATTAGCATCCAGTGCAATTCTGTTATACCGCAAAGTAGTTTCTAGACTTGGCACCGACCGACACCCTCTAAAAACAAAAACACACTTCAAGGGTCTGTTGCAACAACAGAAAAATAAGAAGGTACCATGAGGTGATTAAATGAACATCAATCGAGGAAAGACGGACAATACCATGACAAGAAACATACTAACAAACACCGAGTTTTTACTTACTCGAGCAACAAGGCGAGTGCCACATGTGGAACAGGATCTGTTTATCGTACCGGAGCATCTGAGAACATCTGACACCCCCCCGGTTTTTGGTGGGGTTCGTGTTGCTCAGTTTATAGTTTTCTATGTTGTGTTTTGTATACTGTTGTTAGCCTTTTCGTCGTTTTTCGCCATGACATTGTCGGTTTGTTTTCGACTTATGAGTTTGAATATCCCTTTGGTATCTTTCGCCTCTCTTTAGCAACAGTCACAAAATTCTGTACAGTTGCCATCCATTTGTCCATTGAAACTATCCATGGGACTGATTTTGTTTTTAGATTTAAAAGTATCTCTTTCTAGAAAAAAAAACAACATTTGAAAACGTACCTTCTCAGTACACTCTGGACTACAATATCCCGTTGACAAAAAAGCTTTCTGGTATGGTGGTATAAAATGATTTGGATCAACATTGACTCCAACACTCATCCCGGCTGCATCAAACTGGCGAGTGTCAGGGGTAAGAATTAATCTGATGCCTGAGCTGTCGACAATATCTAAAATTTAATCCCAATTAATAAAATTTTGTAACAAATGCAAACATATCACTAAGGCCAGGTTAGTAATATTTAGTCAAATAACGAATGTAGGTACTTAATTTTTGTAAGCATTTCCATGTTGATTTTGCTCGTCGTATGAATTGATATGCATTTTAAATTTTCTGTTTGAATTCGTTTTTGTTATTTCAATGACAGATTTGATCAAAGCAGGAACTTACTAGTTTACAATGTTAAAATGGTTTACCGTATTTGTATTGGGGGATTTCGAGAGCTTGTACATACTTGTACATACTAGTAATGTCACTACTCTTTATGTGTATTGTAGATTTGTCATCTACCAAATTCACCATTTACAAATTAAAAAAAAATGTTTCATATCTGTGAACATAAGTAGAATTCCATTCTCTTTGAATGAAAAATACATACATTTCTTTCATTGCTTACCAGTTTTGATGGTAGGATTGTTATAATGCATTTCTATTCTCAAATATTTTGGACTGTTTGCCTCTCCAAAAGCAAATCCAACGTGCTCTGGCATATTAAAAGCCTGGTAATAGAAGAAAAAACTATTAAAGAAGTAAAGAAATACTCCTGATACTAGGTTTTTGCAAGTTTACTTTGGTTAACATTTATTTTTTTAAACCTGGCCCTGACCGACACACAAAACAAACCTCTTTTTTGAAAGTGGAATGATAGAATATAGAAAAAAATAAGATCGCAACTTGCACTTGGTTGGCACTTTTCATGCGTTGTGCTTGAACTACAAGGATAAACTATATACAAAATAAATTTGATTGAGTATGTGTAAATCTAGTTTTCATGCCGTAACACGAATGATTACGATTGTACTAAAAATGTACCATTAGGAGAGGTCGATCAGAAGTTGTTTAGTTTAAGTTAATTCTTTAGTTATATATTCAGTAGGAGAACAAATGAAGCATAAATCATATGCAAGTGCTGCATAGTGAGTTAACCGGGATGAAAGGCCGGAAATATGGACTGCCATTTGAAAAAAGTATATTTGATTGCAATTGTATCTTACAAGAAGACAACTCGGAGAGTTATTATTATGGACCTTTAATGGTCAGCGAGCACTCTCTCAACATAGGACATCGGATTGAACATCCCATTCCGACAGGCTGAAGCTGCGTATTTATACATCACAAACAACCATTTGGATTACCGCTTAGTTAGGGTCTTACTGATAGAGGGTTGCTGCTTACAAGGAAGCTATCAAACCAAGAGTTTCAAGTGGTAAAGTTGAAATCATTCCTTTGAAACTTTTATGGACGCCATCACGGGTTTCGGAGCATCTGAGATCGACCCCGGTTTTTGGTGCGGTTCGTGTTGTTTAGTCTTCAGTTTTTTATGTTATGTTCTGTGTACTGTTGTTTGTTTTTTTGGTCCTTTTGTTTTTGTCATGACATTGTCGGTTTGTTTTCGACTTATGAGTTTGAATATCCCTTTGGTATCTTTCGCCTCTCTTTTACTGCTGGCCGGGAGGAGTCTAGATGGCCCCTTTCTATACCCAAGTCAACTTTGAGAGTCATTTAAGATAAGAACAGGTCAGCCAACCTAATGTACAAAACTGTAGTAAACTTACCACTCCGCCTACAGCCCAAGCCACAACTACTTCACTGCATGTTTGGAAACGTCTCGGTGTACCCCTTGAGTAACACTCAAAGGAAGTTCCAACATCTGCCTCGGTTACTTCAGGACATGTTGTAACAACAATATGGTGGACATAATCGATGTTTTCTTTCTGTATTACTGGTTCATACTAAAATAATACAATTATTTAAATATTTTCCAACAATTTAGTCAAAAAGAATAGGTATTGATTTACACAACTATTGAACTTAAGTTAGTTTCATTGAACACAATATGTTTATTTAACTATTTTAAGGAAGACGTTCTCCTATCAAGGCTTATGTTGTTTCAATGCAGACTGACGACTGGGTCACGGGGAAGGGGACGAGGAACATAAGTGTTAAGCCACAGAAAAGTTGTTTTTCTTCATATGCCTAACGTTAAAGAAGTTCATTACAATGTCTGTCGTATATATACTTGCAAGATACTGTTTTGAATGCATATTTATCATCATATTTTCTAAAGATATAAAAGTACTAACTCATGGTCATTATAATTATGATATGATATTACATAATGGTGTTTTATCTCACAGATGACTCCGTTCGTATATATCAATTTTTGCAATGTACTTAAACTATGTTCTAAACTTCACGGATAACTCCGTTGTTATATATTATTATTTTCGCAGCCTGTTTTTTAAGCACTTTAATATGCTCTGGACTTCATAAGTACGACGTACTGATTAGGCCAATACATTTCTGCATCAGTGATGAAAAATAAGTTAAATATAAAATAAAAGTAAACCCACTTTGTTACCTGTTATTATACCCCACGCAATTTTTGCGTCGGGTATAATGTTTTTGACCCGTCCGTCTGTCCGTCCGTCCGTCCGTCAGTCCGCCAGTCCTGTTCTTGTCATCGCAACTCCACTGAAACCACACAACAGAATTTCATGAAACTTTATAGATAATAAGGACATACTATGTAGTTGGCATATCGACAGGAAATTATGATTCATTTTTTTTCTATGAGTTATGCCCCTTTGCACTTATTGACCTCAATATACTACTGCAACAGTTTGTCATCGCAACTCCTCTGAAACTACACAACAGAATTTCATGCAACTTTGTAGATAATAAGGACATACTATGTAGATGTGTATATCGACATGAAATTATGATTCAATTTTTTTTCTAGGAGTTATGGCCTTTGAACTTATTGGCCTCAATATACTACAGTCCGTCAGTCCTGTTCTTTTCATCGAAACTCATCTGAAACCACACAACAGAATTTCATGAAACTTTGTAGATAATAAGGACATACAATGTAGACGTGCATATCGACAGGAAATTGTGATTCAATTTTTTTTCTAGGAGTTATGCCCTTTTGAACTTAGAATTTTTGCATAAGTATACTAATGCAAAAGTTTGTCATCGCAACTCCTCTGAAACCACACAACAGAATTTCCTGAAACTTTGTAGATAATAAGGACATGATATCTAGATGTGCATATTCCCAAAAAAATTATTATCAGTTGACTTTTCTAGGAGTAATGCCCCTTTGAACTTAAAATTTCAGCTTAAATATACTACTACAACAGTTTTCATCGCAACTCCTCTGAAACCACACAACATAATAACCTGAATCGTTGTAGATAATAAGGACATACTATCCTTTTTTATTTGATTCACTTATAGATTAGAATATGAAATAAAGACATTACTCACTCTGATCATATGATGTTTCTTCGATAGGGTTGGTATTTTGTGTATAGTACATTGGTAACGTGTATCAACCGAAGGTACTGAAAACTGAAGAAAAGACATATTCAATAAAATGATAAAAATAACAAACAAACAGAGAAGTAACTTCAATTAAAAATAAGTCATACATATAAGGTAAATATCGTACTTGTCAGTAGAAATGAATCATGAGTAATGTGAAGTGATTCACGACATAGTCTTTGATTAGTTAATGCGACCATTGGGTTGTTGAAAAAGCTGGTAGACGGTTTGTTTCTATGTGGTTATACATGTTCATAACATGTTAAAAACACTAAGATTTTTTCTTTAGCCTCCCCCTCTCCCCCGCACACACATTAGAAGATAGTCTTACATGAATTTGACACAACGTTTAAGAACTTATAATTTTATTGTTCTTCTAGTATACATTTGTAATTGTCGATGGAACATGTGTTTTATATTTTTTTTTAAATCTGGTATAAGGGAGATAATTTAAAACGTGAAACATGGTTTTTCGCCTATTGCAAAATCATCATATATGTTTCATTTACCTTTTACTATTATAGAAAGAATAAAATATTAAATCACATTATAATGGAGATAATGATAATGAAAATTCAAAGTGGAATAAAAAAAAAACATAAAACAGGTTGCTCATCATGAATATATAATAAATGAATTGAAAACTTTAATGATAGGATTTGTTTGAAATTATTTGAAAAAAGTCTGTTGTTGCCCGAAATGCGAAAGGAATAGTTGTTTAAAGGTATACTGTACATGTGTGAATATGCAGCTTGATTTTATATTCTTACCTCTTTGTTTACAACTCTTAACAGTACATGTATTTTTCACATTTTACAATGTTAAGTTTGGTATGACAGAAGGTTAAAGATATACAATGTATAGGTATTATGAGAGTTTACATTTTGATTTGAAAGATAAATGAAACGCAGTAGCGACTGGTCATACATGTACTAATGTTATTGAAAACTAAAACTCTTGTTGGAATAGCTGTTCCGTAAGAAACCGCCTTATGGTTTATTCATGATAAATAATTACGGCAAAAATTTTTTAAAAATTCAGTACTACCATATTTTTTCTATAGCTAGTAGTGAAACATTCCTCTCATTACATCTATTTTCAAAACCTTACAAATAAATATGAATAATATACATGTCCCTTCATTTAACGTATCAACCACGGCTCGATTTTTCTGCTTTAAACACATTGCTTATATAAACCTACATGAGGTGATACCAGATCTATGTGTACATTATTAGCTGGAATGTTAACATCAGATTTAGTAGATGACAACAACATCAAACTTTGCGCTCCACGACGTTTTACTCCATGCCATTGCATTCCTTGAATGGAATCCGGATCGTCAGGATGATAGGAATATATAGCTTTCACAGTGTCGTCCTGAAAACAAAAACGTAAAGTAATCGATGAAATATAATTCAATTAACTAATAATGTTTTAAAATGGCGTTCACAAAGGCTGATGATTTGAATTTTTTTGCTAATACCTAATTTGAAATACCATTTCTTTGTACTCTTTGTACAATGTAACCAAGATATATATATTAGCTGGAAGCCATTAGATGTAATATGTTGAGATATATCCCCAATTCGAAATATATGACAATCAAGAAGTCCAACGCAAAAAAAAACTGTTTACAACAAGTAATGTCAACTAGTGAAGCAATTACTACGAATTTCATTCTACAAACATGTTTTTACCATAGGCTCATATATATAAATAAATGATTACTTTAACTGCATCAAAGTAACAACACAAGAAATCTTTTTATCAATTTTGTTACAATTTGTTGAGCGTATTTAAATATTTTTTTACCACTTGTAAATATACATGAGGTCGGCCATATTTTTTTGTATTTAAAAGTACTACACACTGTAAGTATATCTTGAGGAACCGTTCAATCATATGCGTTTTCAATTGCTTCAGTGATTCTCAAGAATATTTTCTATATTTTCCTGAAACAAACGTAGAACTAAGCCTCCCGCCTGCCAATAGAGATTTTGATCAGCCGAACAGTCTAAGAGATTCACCACTCGGTACAATGCGAGAAGAACTAAACTAGGGGATTTTCCCAATATATTTTGTCTTAGTTGTTCGTGAGTTGTCGAATAAAATATTTTAGACATATAGATATGTGCATAGACTCCAAGCAGCATCAGATTGGTTGACCGATTGTCATAAAAGTATCTTTACCCGATAACTACCCAACAACTACCCCTTGTAGCACAACGGAAGCTTTGTTCCCTTCAACATTCAATATTAGTCACGTACTTTCGATTTGAAACAGTTGTCACTTAAGGGAACGACCATTTAACTTTCTAAAAAAATATTCTGAACCCCAATTTGATGGGAAAAAAATTTGTGGTCAAGCAGATGACAAAAAAAAATCTGCATCCAGATTTTCCCCATACCTTATAATGTTAGATATTGAAAAAATAAGTTGATTGATAGCGTTGAAAAACTAAATAAAATTGATCGCACGAAAAAAAATTCTGACTCAGGCAAAAAGCATAACTCCCCTTGAAGTTAAATGGTTGCTCTCTAACTGCGTGTATATAAATGTGGGTGTACATTTATGCATATGACCCAGGTGACCCGCGTATATTGACAAGATTTGTCTCTTCATCCGTTCAGTCGTATACAAACGTAGCACATGCTAACATAATAAGCTCAAATGATTACACGTTTTTTGTGATAAATATCGCGCAAGATCGAAATATCTTAGCGAAAGTAGGTTGTGGAAAATGGAGGGTTGAGGGGATACACCTTGCATATATCGACAACAGGTATAACGTGTATATACCTACCAATGCAGTGTATCTATACAAAATCTAATATTAAATACGTGTATCATTTTAAGACTTACTGAAGATTATTGACCAACACTTACAGTTATCATTGTGTCGTTGTCATCACATGTATCCAACTTTCTGGAAAATGTTAGGACAGTGCCAAAGTCGTTCTCAAAGCCATTAATCAAGTGCCAATCCTGACTGGTATCAACTTCGGGAGTAAAATGTCCCGTAGTGTGGCAGTCCTTAAAATAAAATATAATTGTAATTATGTAATTTACACTATGTATATTTCTTGGATAGATTGTAAGTCAAAAACAATAGAAAACGGACTTTTTCATTTAGTTAGAGTTACTGAACAATCATTTCGGTTATGCTGATTTAACCTGCACGGCGAGTGTGACCTCCTTGGCCGGAACGACGTAGGAGTTCGGGTCAAAAGGTCACACGAGCTGCGCAGGTTGAATCAACATACACCGATATAATTGGTCAATAACTGTTTTAACACATGACATAATCATCAGTACTTCCCGCGAAAAAAAATCTGTTGCGCGGATTTGATCGACATGGACGCACGTAATAATATTGTAACAGAATTTCAACTGGACAATACGGACGACATTTCTCTTTCACCGGTCGTTGACCTAATAGACACTGACATACCGATCAGCAACGTCAACCTTGATGATTTCTTCCAAGAATTTGACCAAATAAATGAGTCTTTTGCACATGGAGATGTGTTTGCGATTCTAATATGATCTTGGTTTCTGGCTCACTGTGCATACAGAAGACGAACTCGAGCATACAGAACCACTGAAACAGGATCAAAAGTTTGCCATTTTCAATGAAAAGGTAAGATAAGAAAAATGGCAATATACTACCCCCTCCCCTCCAAGAAAAAAAAATTCCCTCTCTTTTTTTCCACACACACACACACACACAAAAGGGCTTAAATTAAATCAGATTATTTTGTCAAATAAAAGGATTATAAACTCTTGAACCTTTTTCCACGTTTGTTTTCGTTTTTTCCCGTTCCCTTTAGAATAACTGCGGGTCCTTGATAATTAAATAGGTCAATTAAAAAAATTTTGCCCGATTTTGATAGCAAATTTCTTTGTGTTTTTCAGAACGAGAACAACAATGTCAGTAGCCGATTTGTGGACGTAAACGACAGGGAAATCGACAAGTTAATTAGAGGCGTGGAAAGCAAAAACACGACAAAATCAACAAAATGGGCGATTTCTACTTTTGAGGAATGGCGGATCAATAAAACTACCAAATCTTTTGACCATGTTATTCCGGAAATTGCAATATTTTGAAGTTGACGATATTAACAACAATTAAGGAAGATTTGTGATTGGGGTAAGGAAAAAAAACGGAGAAAAATATCCCCCCAAAACTTTATATTTGTTATTTTGTTATTTATTGAGATACATGAGGTCTGTTGATGTGAACAATATGAACTTTCTGAATGATACTAATGATAGATTTTTAAGATTCAGAAAAATTCTTGATGCACAGATGAAAACCCTTACTGCTGAAGAAAGGAATGGAAGACTGCGTCACCGGTCAATTGCACCAAAAGCTATAAAGCATTATGTTGGCAATGCGGACAGAAATATTGCCAGTTATTACAGAAAGTATCTAGATGACACTGGCAAAAGTGGTCCTTTTTATCGAATACCAGTTGCTACAAGCAACGATGAACCAGTAAAATTTGGCCAGGTTCTTGGTGTAAATAAGCTTGGTAGCTTAATGAAAAGAATTTGTGAGAAAGGACGGTTATATCAAGCAGGAGTTGACGAACAAAATTATTGATTATGGACCGCACTGGTCACAGAAGTGAAAAGGCTGCTAGAATGTATAAACTTCCTTGTGATTCCATGCTTAAGGATGTTTCAAATGTATGAAATCCGTCTACAGTAAAGAAAACTAAAACCGCTTCGGCCACCGTTTCGTCGAATGATAAAGAAAATGTTGAAATGAAGGAAAATAACGAAATAACGCAAAAATCGAAGGAAAATGAGTATTGTGTTGCCTCGGATGTATCACCAGGAGGAAGAGTGCATGGTTCATTTCAAAACTGCGTGTTTAATATGTATATGAAGTAACAATTTCGTGTGATTGAACATTTTTTTATTATTTATATTTGTTGGAAAAAAAGGAAAATTCTGGTAATAATGTTTTTTTTTTATGATGAATAGTACGTTTAAAGTCCAATAATTAAAATTATTAAAACATGTTTTCTTGCAGCTTAGGTATTTTATTGATATAGTCGTCTCGATGTACTCCTTTTCGTATGCATCTCGATTTTCTTAGTAGAATTGAAATTGATCCTGCTGTGCGGTTAACTTGGAAGTTAATGCACACCTGCCCTGTGCATTATCCTAGTTAACCGAACAGCAAGAACAAGGAGATTTGAGCCATGTCATGTGTTAAGGTAAAATATTATTGTTTTGTTGACTTTTACTTTAATAAAGAATGTGCAACTTAATTTTACCCGTCTTCTGAATTCGCACTGACGACAGGATTTGATGAGGTCTCATAAAGCGAGAGTAATAATCCTTAGCAACTATAAAAATATAGCGACGGTACAAATTAATTATAACAAGACAACAAACTTGGCTATCTGTGATGAATTCATGGATATATGCAACGTTGTTGATCGACTTGAAGACACACAGCTAATAAAAAGTAAAATAACAAAAATATCGAACTCCAAGGAAAATTCAGAACGGAAAGTCCTTTATAAAATGGCAAAATCAAAAGATCAAACACATCGAAGGAATGGAAAACAACTGTCAAATTCCTAACTTGGTACAGGCATTAATATTTTTCCTTATGTAGAAAATGGTGCTTTTATAGCTAGCTAAACCTCACACTTGTATGACAGTCGCATATATTATTAATTCCATAATATTGACAACAATATGTGAGCAAAACAAACAGACATAATAGATAAAAATGTAGAAAATTGGTCAACATTATGTTATAATCTGTGTATAAAACATAACTGTTATAAACATACGATGATCCATAAACCCAAAATACAAATCGCTGTAATAATTTTACATAACACATACAAGTAAAAAGTGATATGTCCAGTCAGTAGACAGTAAAAAGTAAAAAAGTACGGTGGCCAATAGTTGTTAATTTCTGTGTCATTTGGTCTCTTGTGGAGATTTATCTCATTGGCATTCATACCACATCTTCTTATTCTTATAATTCAGATTTCAAGAACCAATTAAATGCACGGATTTTGAAGTTATATGGTAAATAGCAACCTTATTCTTTCATTTACTGGAAATCGTCTCTAAATATCTATACAAATGTTATTAAGAATTGTATTTTAAACACTTTAGTGCGGAAAGGGAACTTTTGTCCTAGATATGACGTCATAAATATGTTGAAATTGACATTTTTGAACTGTGATGGGCATAGTTTATGATCAAAATACATTTGAAGCGAGACTTAACCCAAACAGATATTTTACACACGTTTGTAATCTTTGTCAAATACAACCTGTAGTAAAATATCTTTATTTATAAAAGATTTTTACAAACATACTGAACTCAAAGGTAAATTCAATAGAGGGGAAGTCCATAAAACCTGTCAAAATCTCAAAACAATGCTAATTTACACAAACTGCAAGAAGGTTAAGGCCCTTATGCACATATGTAAGACAAAGTTCAAAAATATAAATATTCAGTCTGATGATTGATAGTTAAATGTCTTATGAACATCTGAGGCATGATTTGTAATGATTTTAGATTTAAGAAATCAGGATGTCAAAAAGTGGTCTTGTCAAACTTTCTATTTTCTGTTTTGACCCTGTGAGTTAACCAAAACACAAGGAAATGAGGAAAGGCCAATTTTCATTGAATTTATGTACTCACAGCGTCGGCACTGACAGTCGCTGAAGCCATGCATTTGAATGTTAAAGAATCTAATTGATAGACATTAAATATATTTTCAAATGTACGCATCAAAGCACAAAACCAGCACATATTAATTTGTATCCGATAGATAAACCTAGATTTCCTTCCCACCAAATCAAATTTTTGGATAATCCCTTTGCGATTACTCTTAATTTGCCAAAACCTTCCAAAATTGCTGTTTTGAATCATCTTTAAGTTTTTAATTGGTTCAGAAATTCGCAAAATGTGTTATAACCTTAAGATGTACGTACATTTGTATCAACAGTGAATTTAAATAGACATTAAAGAGATTGGAGGAATTTGAAAATTGGCCTGGCGCGAAAAAATATCAGAGGAAATCGTCTCTTCACTTTGTTCTACCTTTTTATATAATATACTTGCTTTTAAAACTGCTGTTCCGTCTTTTACCCATCCAACAACGACATCCGATGGAAACATTTTACCATTCGGCGAAAGCCCAAATCCAACATATCCCCTGGTTCTGACATGAGTTTCAAACGTAATATTGGTACCGCTGACATTCCAAAATAGCCAAAAGTTTCCGTCAGAGTCCAACTGAAATTCATGTTGGAATGCTGCTGTTGGAGCGGGTTTTGTATGTGAAGGCACTAAAGGCCTTTGTGTTGGATCTATTGGAGCAACAGTGCGCCCATTGCTATAGTGCAACCCAAGCACAAACGTCAAAAATATAGTCAACAAATGCATCTCTAGTTTTGAGATTAAATCACAATTTTTTTTTATTTATACATCGATGAGAATTTCACAACTCTCTTGATAACCTCATACCGTCAATCCCATGTGACAATTTGTAGTAAGTAAACAAACAATTTCTGCATATCACGAGTACTCTTAAACATATACCTTACTTGTTCACCTGCTTATGACTGTTATACGTTATAGTTATTAATTCATTACAATGCGGATCTGCAATATGTTATATAAATGTACATATATTGTTTTATTATATAATTAGAACAATTCCTTAATTAAACATCTTTATAACGATGCATGTTTTATTAAAAGATTAGTACAACATGATTCATATGTCCCATTAGCCTAATATAGGTTAAAAAGATAGGAACATAACACTGTTGCTACATCCACAAAATTAGATCATTGATATATAATAGAAATATAGAAGACATATTTACGTGTGAGATCATCTATCAGATAACACTTGACAAACTAACACCAAAAGGAGATATAATGGTAAACTGTATTTAAAAAATTTTAAAAAAAGAAAGAAAACGACACTACATGTATAAAGATTTCGTGTGGCCGAGGCGCTTTTCAGGATTTACCTTCATCAGGAACGCGCATTTGTTTTTGTCATGATGGTATATCAGAATATAACGAGTCAACTATGCCTAAAAATTAAAGTAGCAATATTTCAAAATCAACCGAGTTACGTTTAGGAAAAATAAGTAGAAATTAAAATATGAATTTCCTGCCAGAAAGTGGAATATTGCAGATAGCAGCCAGGAACTGGAAATGGTACATTAAGGAATAAATTGATAGCACCCTACATGTATTTTTTTTTATGGGGAGGGGTAATTTTTATTTTATAGTTTGTGCATTCAAATTTTATATTTTAAAGTGTAAGTACTATTATATCAACACGTGGCAATAACAGTAAGGTGGCTCACCCCCTTAAGATCCCCTGAGATATTTTTTTTATGTTCACATGTGTAGATCTTTTTTATGCTGAATCCAAGTAGGCAAAGAAAAAATGGGGTCATAATAATGTCTTAAATAATGCCCTGAAACTTTAATATTTTTCTGTTTATCAAATTTTTGGTCACCGAGCGGACCTGATAATAGTAAGTATTTTACCAGCAGGTTATACTAAAGAATGCAGTTGATATGAATAAAATTTCATAATTGTAAGGTTTTATAGTTCATATTCCTAAATAAAATACATCATATATTAACAAATTTAACAAACAGAATCAGTTGAAATAAAAATGTTTAATCTTTTAATTATATTATTCATGTGTATTTATTGTAAGAAATATTATAAACATCACTCTTAGTGTTGCATTGCAAATTTAAACAATAATGATTAGTTATGCAGTAAAACTAAAAATATATCGGTAAGTCTTTTCCAATTTTTTTCAAAATAATTTACATATTTTAGTTGATATTGTAGTTTTCCTTGGAGTTCGGTATTTTTGTTAATACTTTTTTCCTATCTTTTAATCATAAAAAAATAAGACTTGAGACTTTATATTAGATAACTTTTCGTTTTAGCACATATCTACACAAATTTCAAGATAGCAAAAGGACAATAATTAAAAGACAGAAACAGTAAAGATCAAAACTATATGGATTAGGCCATCACTAATAGTTCTAATGATGAAATTCTAGTGAATTTAGACAAAAAAAATTGGAATGTACAGTTGATGAAAAATCTGAATGGTCAACAGACGATGACAGAATAAAAGTCAGTTTGGCTTGATTTACAAAATAATACGGCAGAAAGTTGGATGGAATCCCTTATACAAAGACGGGAGTATAAGAATAAGAATAATATAAACATGGATAAAGCACACAGATTGACAATGGAAGACGTGCTCCTAACCGGAATATTATTACAAATAATCATCCCACAAACAATTATCATGTTAAAGACCAAATGGATCTAAGCGCACAACAATTTACTTTAAAAAGAAACAAGAATTTATATAAGTCAGTGAGATACCGTTATTCATATTGTTGGACGAAGTAATCCATATGGGTTTGTTACTTTGAAAATGTTCATACTTTATATCTTTTAAATCTGTAAAGAAGGAAAATTTATATAAAAACTATAATTATTAATACAGTAGGTGACAAAAACAAAAGGAATGATATGGAAAAAAAGGAAAGACCTTAAACAATCTATTATAACACATTTCATAATCATCAGTATGATGATTCAAATTTCCATGTTATCAAGGCTAAATAAAAACCAGTGGAAAGCAAAAGTCAGTGAAAAATCTAATTTTGCCATTCGACTATTCGTCTTGCTTCTCGCTGCAAAAACACCTTAATTTTTAAAAATGACACTCCGTAAATTTTATGGACACCATCACGAATTGGTTGCTCTATACGATGTGTCTGAGTCTAAACTAACTAATGACATTTTTACCACGTCTTAGATTGTGGTTTAACATCTATGTCGTCTGTCTGCTAAGTACCGAACGTGACCTATTCCCGAATATGACTGTTATACCGAGTGTGAATTTGCATTGCTACGTGTCTCGGTATTTTGTACATCCAACATTCATGTATCTATTTTTCTAGTTTTTGTTATTGTTTCGAATAATATTTTATTTCTTATCGTTTGTTGTCCAAATAATTATAAAATTGCCTTTCAATACCATCATTGTCATATTCCAGAATATGACTGTTGTACCGAGTGTGAATTTGCATTACTATACGACGTGTCTCGGTATTTTGTACATCCAACATTCATGTATTTATTTTTGATGGTTTTGGTTGGAAAATGTGTTATGTCTTATCGTTTGTAGTCCAAATAATTATAAAATTGTCTTTCAATACCATCATTGTCATGAAAATTGTTTGGACGAGTATTGTGAAAATAATTGTATAAAGTTCGAGATTGCATGTTAGTTACGTAAGCGCGTCATTGTTTGTGATATCCTGTGGTGTTTGTCGTTGATGGAATATGTTCGTTGTTGTTCTGCGGTTTGCATGTTGTGTCGAACATTATATTATTTGTTAGTGCGTTTCTCTGTGGTGAATGTTCTTTCGTGTGTTTTTGCTGTATTTCTGTCACGTAGTGTTGTCATTTTATCGATATTTTTTTTATCATTGTCATACAGCGGGAGGTTTGGCTGCCACATATATTACCAACAACTATGTGTAGTTTTGTCATTAATTATCGAATATGTCAATTCTGACAACACAGTATGTTTACAAATGATAATTTCTTGAAAGAATTATACCAGACGTCTATATAATTCTATTCATTCATCAATGAAATTAACAAATTATGGAAAATCACTATAAATAACTATTTTGCAGGGACCACATAAAAGATCTTTCCATTATCCCTCCCATTCAATTACTTATCTAAATAACATATTTATTTCTGGATTCCTAAACATATGACATGTTATGTAATGTCAGATATGTAGGACTGTGTTACCGACAATATGATATTTCGACGGAAACAAACACATACAATAATTTTGCTAACGCTTGCCTGAAAATGTTACGGACATTAACCTACAACTTTATAATTATGATGAAATTCAAAAAATTAAATTGAAGATTAGGCCATGTCTAAGTCCTGTTTACTTCCTGTGGATTTGACGTTGTAAATCATTTGCTTCGTCAGATTTCCCATCATACCTATAGGAGATAAAATCTAAAAGTCTTTTGAAAGAAACTCAACTTTAAATGAATGTTTATACTAATAGTATCCGACATATGGGAAATCTTAACAAGTTCCAATCCATTGCCCCACAATTCGATTTTTGCAGCAAATTTATAAAAAGGAAGTTACTATTTAGAAGAGTAGGGCTTAGGTTAATCAAGCTAATTGCACATTAAAAAAACATGTCTTAGTTTATTTATATATTAATAACAAATTCATAACAAGTTATAAGAAAAAAATTGAACTACACATTTGAGCCTAACTTTTTCAAGTTACCAAAAAACCACTTGTTTTGCTGTTTTTTTATCTTTACATAAGGTGTAAACGAGTGCACTTATGTTAACCTTTGATAATTAGTCTTAGTTATCCAACATCTGGAAGAGCCAATACAGTTTTCGTTTTTGAACATTTCTGGTTGGCAACGTTTTTAATAATAATAATGTTATTTTTCATTTCTATATCATCCTTCTGCGATTTGTTGTTTTTCTCCTGATTTCTTTCACGGGTTTGTTCACACTGTCTACAAACTGTATTCGAGTTCGTAGATTTGCGTCTTGTTATTTTCCAAAAACTTTCACGTCTTATATAAAATCTTGGTTGATGATGAGATTGTTGATGGGTGACAGTGTTAATTTCATGACGTTCTTCCTCGAACATTTCAGCATCGTGTACGTGTTCATCTGATACTGAAATAATGAAAACGTTTGTTAATAAGTGTTGAAATTTTGTTCTCATAACCAAGTGCAAAAAAATACATAAAAAAATCAGAAGTAGCAACACAAAACTAACGTAAATGTGAAAACCACTGGAACAGTACCTCTGCTGATTCACGAATTGTCAGTCACCGAGGATGATTAAAACATTGTCAGTAACTGAGGGTGATTCATGAATTGTCAGTCACCTAGGTGATTCGTGAACTATCAGTAACCGAGTAAGATTTATGAAATGTCAGTCACCAAGGGTGTTCATGAATTGTCTGACATCGAGGGTGATTCATAAAGTTGTCAGTCACCAAGGGTGATTAATACAATTGTCAGTCACTGAAGGTACCATCCACCCGATAGTGTAGGCTCTGTTGACTTTCTGTGGAAATGATGCTGTAACTTATTTGCATCGTGCAGACGCGCGTATCGTTTACAAAAGACTCATCAGTGACGCTCGAATCAAAATATTTAAAAGGCCAAGTAAAGTACGAAGTTGAAGAGTATTGAGGACCCAAAGTTCCGAAAAGTTTTGCCAAATACAGATAAGGTAATATATTCCTTCGGTAGAAAATCGTTAGTGTTTTGAAAAAAAAAATTTTGTAAGCAGTTGATTTATAATTATGTACATACATGCTGGTGATACACTCGTGACGGAAACCTCCATTTGCAGTAGCATCGATCCCGTGGTTGTAGATAAACTTAGATACAATGTACTAAGATTAAAATTGTGTACTCTAGAAGCGCGTTTTGTCTACAAAAGAATGATGAGTGACTCTCGAATGTCCTGGGGTATATAAATTCTTCTTCTTATTTCGAAAAATTCTAAGTGTTGTTAGTAGTTAATTTATAATTATGATCATATCAATGATAATTCATGTCAACACAGAAGTGCTGACTATTGGGCTCGGGGAGAAACCTCCTCCAGCCGTGGCATCGACCCAGTGATTGCAAATAAACTCATCATAGATACCAGGATTAAAGTGTTGTACGTTAGACGCGCGTTTCGTTTACAAAAGACCCATCAGTGTCGCTCGAATCCAAAAAAAATAAAAGGTCAAATAAAGTACGAAGTTGAATAGAATTGAGGACCCAAATTTCCGGAAGGTTTTGCCAAATACAGCTATGGTAATCTTTCCCTGGGTAAGTAAATCCTTATTATTTCGTTAATTATAAATGTTGTTAGCTGTTAATTTATAATTATGACCATAACAATGATAATTCGTGTCAACACAGAAGGCAGGTGAAACCTGGCTGGCTTCGATTTCCAACAATGAATGAAATGGTATCAAGGGAGTTTTAGTACTACGGCAGTTGATTCTGATATGCCTGGTAGCGAAATTTTATGTATAACATATACCATAAATTGCCTTATGCGGTGTTTTCTCTAATAGTAATTTATTTCAAACAACTCATACACTATATGATAAGATAACCTAGATTTAACAAGGACGAGTTTCAACTGGAACAGTACTCCAACGGTTAAAAGTTAGAAGAATTATGGCCACCTTAACATCTCTTGGTCGATAGAAGGGACATACGTCTGGTCGTATTGAATGTATGTATAAACGTTACGCACGCTGTTCCTACAACCCATAGGATTTAAAAAAGAATCTTCGACATTTCCTCCGCAAAACAAAAAAAAAATGGTAAGATGATAATAACATCTACCAATAGTACAATTATTTGCCTCATTGTTCGTGAGTTCAAATATTGTAGATTCTATAAAATCTTCTCTTTATATTCGTTTTTCAAGCGGTAGTCATTTTGTCCAAGTTGATATTTCATTTGTCAAAGCAATTAATGCGGGTTTTTTTACCTGATATTTCAATAAGTTATTTATAATTTATAAAAACAAAAGTTAGATACACGAAGAGTACACAATGCCTAGATTTTTTTTTTATTAACTACATGCTTGGGTCTGAAAGGAATAAAATGCTACGAAACATTACAAAACGGTAGTCATTTTGTCCAAACGGGTGAAAACGTCGAAAAATCCGAAAAACGCTAATTTCCGACGTGGCATGTGCTAATTTTTTTTCAATTAAATGTTCCTGATAATAAAAACAAACCGTGTGGTGAAATTTGGAAAAAGATATTGAAGGCTGTCGAAAAAAGAAGAGTGCATATTGACAAACTCGGAACATAGATTCGACACAGATTAAATTTTGATATTTTATAACCATTTTTAGCTTTTAGTGATTTCTTGTTGCTAGAGGCAAATGTTTGATTCAGAATGCGAATGATGTGTACAACTTTTGCAAAGACAATTTGGAGACACCATCACAGTCCTCTATATGTTAAAGGTGAACTTTTCGTTATGTTGCGGAAGTACCCTGAAATAGATATAGATCATTTAAAGTCGCCCCTTCAGTAAGGTACATTCACCAAATTAAAAGTACAAGAACTCGAAAAGTTTTAGTTCGCGACTTGTCCTGCTACTCATGTTTTAACTGTCGTACTGAAACTAATTAATATACTAGCGAAATAAACTTGTGCATAAAACGGAGGTAACTGAAAGACTAATTGCAAACATCGACGAAAACAGTGTCATTGAAATAATACAACCCGGGATTGTATTACCCGTTTTTACGGACGATCCAGGAGAAGATTTCTAAAATTTAAAAAGTACATCAGACGTTAGAAAACTAAAGCAACAAACTATAGATAACTGGGGAAATAATTTTGAAGCTGGGGTTCAAATAATTGAAGGGCTGTATTTCGACAAATTGTGTGTCAAGGAAAGTACAATTCATTTCAAATTAATCAAGGGTTAAAAAAAATGATTTACTTGCATAGTGTCGGATATATTTGTATTGGTGTTGAATCAAGATATGGAAAATTTACAATGACATATGATATGCACCATAAAATTTTAGCAGCCTGTGATTAAAGTTTTGTGCTTCTAAAACTATGTTTTAATTTATTTATGGAAAACTGTATATTTAATAATCCCGTCCCATTTTGCCTTTCTACTTTATTTACGTTTATACAGCATTTTAAGGGGAATTAAGGGTAAAACATTGTTAATCGATTTCTACAACTTGAGGTAATTGATGGTAAATATACATCACAAAAATAACAGAGACAGAATCAACCCATAAAAAAAAACGAATGAAACTAACAAATTTAATTAATCGACGTCAAAATTTCAGAAAACATTCCTTGACGTCCCATTTTTGGTGTAACGTCGTGTTGTAGGAACATCGTGCACAACGTGATATACATATATTAAACCCGTGTTGACATGAAAGATCATTCCTTGTGATAACTATTTGAAAGATCAGTATATGACTTACTGCAAGAACAAATTTCTGTCCCTTCCCTACATGCCTTTCTTTTGCAGTGGCATTGAAAAGGTCTTGCCTGTCATCCCGGTCGACCTATTTTTGTAGAAATAATCAAAGTGATATTGTTCTCCAACTGAACCTTCTTTATACCACAACGTAAAGTACAATCTGGTATGCATTTTAACTGAGAATACAATGCCATTTAAAGATTTGAATGAATCGATTTATGAGATTTGAACATCGGTTAACTTCTGTTTCCTTAATTAGTACAGTCTCTGTTAAACTTATTCAAAACTTTTTTTTTTAGATTCTGTAATTTAGAACAAGATAAACTGTATAATCTTTAACTTTGAGACAGCCAATAAATTTTGCCTCTAGAAATTGTTTTTTTGTACTTTCTTGTGTCGTTAATTAGCTGTCACATTGAGGTTCAGGCTTTTATTCATAACGATAAACTGCATCCGATTTGATGTAAACTCAATGCTGTACATCAAAGTAGCTGAAACTACTGTTATAGTTTACTTTTAGTCCTTTTGTGTTGGCTCTGAATCCACAAATGCATTACCAGCCAACGTTTTGTGCACATGATATAAGTTTAACGTTTCATGAGAGTCAGTCATCTATAAATAAAGTTATGTTGTGAAACAAGAATATGTGTCCATAGGTCGACACCATGGCTGCTCACGCTATCACATTTACGTGTTAAGTGAACCGTAAAATCACGATTCACATCAATATGAGCATGTGTAATAATTTTCAATTTGATATGACAACACTTCGTGGTAATCTTCCTAAACCAAAACTTTAACCCGATGCAGAACGAACTAACGGACTGACAGACAAACGAACACAGACATAAAAACAGTATACTGCTACTATTGTAGAACGACTTAAAAACATTGTACATACAGACGGTCACCAACGACGACCGCTTGTCCGTCGAATCATAAACGTAAACATGTGCAATTACTGTGATTTGTTTCATTTTCATGGGTACCAATTAATATTCATGAGTCCAGGAACATTTAATATTTGTAGATACAATCATGGTCTCGTGGTTTTTAAAAGATTCTGTATACGCGTCAACAGGAAATTTGTAAATTCCTAAATATTTAAATCATATGGTTTACCTATACCCACTAAAAACAAGCACCCTTAGAATAATAATTATTTCACTGTATTGATATTTTACTACCTACAGCAACTATTTGGTGCCTTGAACTTGCAAATGATGTACATTAAGAAAATGAGTAATATTCCTGCTCCAAATAATCCACCTAGAATACTCCAAAATCTGCAAAAACAAGATTATTGACATTGTTAATGTTAGGAACAAAAAGATAAATAATAAAGAATTGGTAAAGTTCTCTCTTGTCGTAGACTCTTGTTCGTAACACATTTTACCTACCGCGTTCACATGAAATGAATCTTTAATATTTTTTAGAGTTATTTTTATTCATCATTAACTTAACGCATAAGACTTGAAATCAACAGAATTTGAAAGACAGCTGAAAGTTAAGTAGAAAGAAAAGATTAACAAATGTTCATTACTTTCTGTCCAACTGATTCAGTATTTCATTTATAACAAATAATATTCAGACAACATATAAAAACTGGAGAAATATTTTGTACAATGGTAAAACCAAAAACGTTCGTGTGATGGAACATTTATCTACCCTTTATGACATACATATTAAGTGCGGTTAAAATACATCTTAGTCTCGTTTTCATGAAAATTGTGTGGAGGATAACACCGCTTTCAGTTTTATAAGCAGATCTAGCTGATCAATTCTTAAATGCATGTGATAAATAATGGAGCGCCTGTGTGGCTTTGCCACGTCCGGTAAAAAATGAGATGACAAATGTAATGCCCTCGTTATGGGAGAGTGCCACATTTCCCGCCAACTAGAAAGCCTTGCGTCTTGCGACTATTTCATTGCTCCGTGAGTGATCACTTGTTACATTGTTTTTGCCTCTAGCACAACATATCTGTTTTTCTAATAGTAGACGTCTGATAATATATTCCCTGTCGGTGAGATTTTACTTGCTTAAGAGTTGTCTCTCTCCAGATAAGGTAAGACAAGAATTTCCGAGTAACTTTTCTTTGCTTGTTTTAATGAAATAGCATACACTATACGTGGACACTTACTTTTATCATTACAGATTGTATGTGTACGTTGTGTTAATATGAACTAAATTGATATCGGAGTGCGGAAGCACTGGCAATTTAAGGTGATCTCATCAATGACTGACTGAGCTGATAAAATATAGCTATTAAAATAACTAGCTCAAAAGTTAGGTACGATTCCGAATAAGGTCATTTTCCTTCTGACAAATAGTTTTAATTAACTTAATAATGAAATATCTTTTCTTGTAAAAAAAAAACATGTAAGCATATAATTAACTACCGAATAAGACTTATCACCGGGTTTGTACTTGCATGTGCATGCAACACGACGGGCGTCATATGTGAAACAGGATCTGCTTACCCTTCCGGTGGACCTGAAACCACTCCCGGGTTTTGGTGGGGTCGTGTTGCTCAGTCTTTAGTTTTCTATATTGTTTTTAAAGGCAGTGCCTTAATGCCTTTCTAGTTGCCGTGTTAATATTTCTTTCCGCGATATCCAACTTATCTACGTGGGGGGTCATTAGGCTCCAAGTAGATCCGGAAAATGTTGATTCTCTCCTCTTCTTATTGTGGTATAAAATGTTTTTTGTCTCATTTCATTTACATTGGGAAATAGAGAAACGATCATTGTGTTTTGTTAGTTTTAAAAACTTTTGATATATTTGTATTTTACATTATAAGCAGTCAACCGATTGACAAACTAGAATTATTTGAATTCCATGTGGAAAGAGGTCGGGTTAATTTCGAGTGTTATCTGCAATCTAGATGTTTATAAATCATTTCAGTCGTTGATATAATAATTAATGGTCGACTGAACATGAATTATATTATACAATTTAAAGCGCATTTCTGTTTATGCACGCGAACCCGTCTAACATTATTGTTATTTCGCAGTTATATAAAGTAGCAAATTATCGTTCCTGAATAGGTGGCGCCGTGGTAGCCGATCCTGTACTTCAACTTCCGGTTTCTGCACTGTGCAACTATTACAGTTGCATTTTTAATTAACGATGCCAAGTACTTGTTGTTGTGTACCTGGATGTCATTTAAGAGGAGGACATGCATTTCCAAATGACTTAAAAAGAAGGAAAAGTTGGATCAACGCCATGGCCCATACGCAGATTGGACGAGAACACGATGAAATCGTGGAGTCCATCTCAATCAGCTGTTGTTTGCAAGGCACATTTTACTGAAAAAGACTACGTGCAGGAAACTATTCATGGTAAAACTCTATTTTCTTTTTAAAATAAATAGTTATATATGTAATCGCCATGCGAATAAACCAAAGTCTGTTTACAACCGCAATTATCGTTTTAGAATAAAAGGGGGTGGTTAATTCAAGACGTCATAATTTTTTGGATTACGATTCAATGTGATCTGTTTGAGATTTTTTGGTGCTTGCTACAATTATAATGATTTCTTACAAGAGGTATATCATACTGAGAATTATTTTAGCAGTAATTATGCTAATGTAGTAATGACAGGAATGCATAAGCTATGCCTCATAGACTTTCTTGAAAAATATCAATGACAATGTTAACAGGAACAAAACAATGACATGCTCTCATCTATATTATAGTTATTTAGGTACAAACAATGTATATTTGTTGCATACGTCTCTCATTGTTTGTCCTTTGGATTTACATAACATACATTTTGATGTACATTGAATCAGGCTAACATAGTTTTATCCAGATTGTAATGAATAAATCTAGTTAATATTTTGCCAGGTAGTACAAAGGAATTATAGTTATCTCGTACCATTGTAAACTCGTACCAATGTCAACTCGTACCACTAAACAAAAACTCGTACCAATCCAAACTCGTACCACTGCTAACTCGTACCACGGTAAATTCATACCATTGTAAACTCATACCAACTTATTTAAATGCATTCAAATGGTGTTTAATGATGAATATATACTTTAATTTCAGTCAATACCTCTTAAGTCTGTAAAATGTATATAATTTGAAATTACAATAACCAATTTGTAGCTAATTTTCCTTGTCTAATTGGATAGAGAAAACCGTGGCAGATTGGCTTTGTTGTCTCCCTTGAATAGACTCTTTTTCAAACTTTTACTGACAACTATTTGATTTAATTTTTAATCATTCCAAATCAGTAACATTGAATAGATTTGGGTATTATTCTATTGTTTCTAAAAGGAATTTTATTTAATGAAAGAATTTATTGATTGTGTTTTAAAGGTTTAAAATTGTTTATGACCAACAGTTAGAAAGTATGAAATTAATTTTTATACAATATTCAGCATATTTCAGCAGAATATGACCATGCTTATATGATTATACAAGTGGATTAGTTAAAGATAAAAAAAAAACAAGTTGATTAGTTAATAATCACACAATCAAAGGAATTTAATATATTTATTAGCATGGTAATTAAGAAATTACATTCGTATTTTTGTCTAAGTTTTCATTAAAATCTGGTATAAATTTCAAAGATATTTTAATTTTTTGTATAAAGCTTAAAAAAAAAAATAATCATAAAACATTCGTATTTTTGTCTAAGTTTTCATTAAAATCTAGTATAAAATTCAAGTAATTCAACTTTTTTTGTTTAGTTTACCAAAAAAAAAATCATAAAACATTCGTATTTTTGAATATATTTTTAATGGTATGAGTTTGCAGTGGTACAAGTTCTGATTGGTACGACTTCCCAGTGGTACGAGTTTACGTTGGTACGAGTTAACTTTTTTGGTACGAGTTTACGTGGTACGAGTTTACAATGGTACGAGTTAACTTTTTTGGTACGAGTTTACGTGGTACGAGTTTACAATGGTACGAGTTAACTTGCTTCCGTACAAAGTATGCATTGCTAATGGAAGTTCATTTAATTATAAAAAAACTAATGTTTTATAACCTTTTTCAGGGCACAAACCCACCATACAGAGACTTAAGTCTACTGCCAATCCCAGCCTATTTTCCTGGACCAAGCAAGAGACTGAATCGTCCGCAAAAAGAAAAATCAGGGCAGTTTCCTGTGAAAACAAAAGAACTAAACTTGATGAATATTGTAGTAGAAATCTAGAGGAAAGTTTTGATTGTAAAGTTGGTTTTCCTGAAGAAGTAATTCATACTGCAGACAGGATTTATGACTATCCACCACCAACTGCCGAGCTAATGTTGAGCTTCACAGATGGAATTACGCAAACACCATCAATGCCTATATTTTCAGCAGAGAATTTTGAAATGAAGACACGTGACACAGCCATGCATTTTTATACCGGTTTAGAGTTGTAGAGTTGTATACTAAATTTTTATTTGTTTTGACCACACTTGGTCCAACAGCACATTGTTTGAGATGCATATATTTTCAAATTGATAGGGTGTCATTTGAAAATCAGTTTTTTTATGACTTTGATGAAATTGATGCATTATACAACCAACTTTGAACTGTCTAGATTCTAGATTGAAACTAGTGTTAAAAATATTGTGTAAACATGGATTGTTTTTATGTCTAAACAGTGGCGTGAGGCTAACACTTGGCCATTTAGTGGTTTAGTCAGGTATTTTTCGCCATCCAACTTCAAATTAAAGTTTCCTACAACTTGGATTATTATTGACAGCACAGAATATCCCGTGATAAAACCTAAAGCTCCTAGAGCTCAGGCAACCTTTTCATCATATAAAAACAGAAACACTGAAAATACTTGTATGTTGGACACCTGGTGGTTTAGTCAACTATGTCTCTAATGCATATGTTGGTTGTACCAGTGACTGTGAAATAGTTGAAAGATGTAGAATAGTTCAATTATGTGATCCAGGTGACAGTGTGATGGCAGACAAAGGTTTAAATGTGCAAGATTTGTTTGCTCACTTTTTTCAAAAAAAGAAACAGAATTAGTTCCAAAACTCTTATACGGGATAGAAAAGTCTCCAATTAACACGTGCACATAGAGCTAATTATTGGACTTGGCAAAACATACAAAATTCTAATAAATCCTATGAATGGAACTGAAACAAAACTTTCATCTGAAATAACATTTAGTTGTTTTATGTTGTGTAATTTTAGAACTTGCATTGTGCCAAAGGATGCATAAATAAAAGTGACGCAATGAAGTTTGTTCTGATATATATATATAAATATTATTTACAATTACATGCACATGTAAATTGTAATGCATATAAAAATAAGGAGATGTGGTATGATATTCAGTGAGTTTATCGAACCAAAGTGCATAAGAAATGGGTTAAGCAGTTACAGGTGTTACTGTCACCATACAATCTCCAACAATTAGAAAAACTTGTACCGTGTAAAAAATTTCAGAGATCTTACAACTTAGTTTTGTTGTCTCACCTTGACTTTGGTGAATTGTTTATATCTGTTGATGTAAATATAAAAAAGAAGATGTGGTATGATTGCCAATGAGACAACTCTCAACAAGAGACCAAATGACACAGAAATTAACAGCTATAGGTCACATTACGGCCTTCAACAATGAGCAAAGCACATACCGCACAGTGAGCTATAAAAGGCCCCGAAATGACAATGTAAAACAATTCAAACAAGAAAACTAACGGCCTAATTTATGTACAAAAAATGAACGAATAAGAAATATGCAACACATAAACAAACGACAACCACTGAATTACAGGCTCCTGACTTGGGACAGGCACATACATGTACATACAGAATGAGGCGGGGTTAAACATGTTCGCGGGATCCCAACCCACCCCCTAACCTGGGACAGTGGTGTAACAGTACAATATAAGAGCGAACTATAAAAATCAGTTGAAAGAGGCTTAACTCATCAGATGGATAAATACAAATACAAATGGACGTGGCCAGGTAGTTGTACATCCAAACAACAAAAAGACACTAAGTACAGATCTGAGAGTACTCGCATTTACTGACAGCTAGTTCAAAGCCACAAACAACTGATAAAAAAATCTTGCATCTAAGACTAAATTATCAATCCGTAAGCTCCCTTTAGAATTTTATAAATTTCAGATTTTACATTTCTGAGTTATGGGGTTTTATTCATTAAAAAAGGGGGGATTTTTCAGTTTTTGGACAACAATTCAAAAATGCTTTAAGCAGTTCGCATGAAACTTTGGTGAATTATTTATAGCTATTGATGTAATCTCCCTATTGATTTTCATAAATTTCAAATATGACATTGAGAAGAAATTGAACTTTATTTGTTTATAGTCTGGCAACAGATTTATTAAGTATTGCGCAACAGCACAGTGTATTGCACAACAGCAAGAAATCTTTAATTGAATATAAATTCAATTCATATAAACGATTTCAAGTTCTTTGACTACATTTATTCAGAAACTATAATATGTCAAATATTTAATTACAATCCAAATTCAGACCTGTATCAAGCTTGAATATTGTGTCCATTTTTGCCCCAACTGTTCAGGGTTGGACCTCTGTGGGTGTATCCAGCTGCGCTCAGCGAATCAGTTTATTACTTAATTAAGAACTCCTTTTTGTCGAGCATGCGACTTTTGTCGCAGAAAGCTCGACATAGGGATTGTGATCCGGCGGCGGCGTTAGCTAACTTCTTAAAAGCTTTATATTTTAGAAGGTGGAAGGTCTGGATGCTTCATACTTTGTATATGGATGCCTCATGTTACGAAGTTTCCGTCAGTCACATGTCCAATGTCCTTGACCTCATTTTCATGGTTCAGTGACTACTTGAAAAAAAAGTTAAGATTTTTTGTAATGTTAAATTCTCTCTTATTATAAGTAATAGGATAACTATATTTGGTATGTGCATACCTTGCAAGGTCCTCATGCCCGTCAGACAGTTTTCACTTGACCTCGACCTCATTTCATAGATCAGTGAACAAGGTTAAGTTTTGGTGGTCAAGTCCATATCTCAGATACTATAAGCAATAGGTCTAGTATATTCGGTGTATGGAAGGACTGTAAGGTGTCATCTGAGCTTGACCTCATTTTCATGGTTCAGTGGTTATAGTTAAGTTTTTGTGTTTTGGTCTGTTTTTCTTATACTGTATGCAATAGGTCTACTATATTTGGTGTATGGAATGATTGTAAGGTGTACATGTCTAGCTGGCAGGTGTCATCTGACCTTGACCTCATTTTCACGTTTCAGTGGTCAAAGTTAAGTTTTTGAGTTTTGGTCTTTTTTTCTAATACTATATGCAATAGTTCAACTATATTTGGTGTATGGAAATATTTTATGATCTATATGTCAGTCACGCAGGTTTTTTTTTTACCTTGACCTCATTTTCAATGTTCATTGCTCAGTTTTAAGTTTTTGTGTTTTGGTCTGTTTTTCTTAAACTATAAGCAATAGGTCAACTATATTTGTTGTATGGAAGAATTGTTAGCTGTACATGCCTGCCTAGCATGGTTCATCTGACCTTGACCTCATTTTCTTGGTTCATTGGTCAATGTTTAGTTTACTTGGTTCATTGGTCAATGTTTAGTTTACTTGGTTCATTGGTCAATGTTTAGTTTACTTGGTTAATGTTAAGTTTATGTGACAGTTGTAATAAAGCTTTATACTTAGGACTATCAACATAATATCAATGATTAGTAAAGAAGGCGAGAAATTTCAGCGTGTGCACTCTTGTTTCATTCATCAATTCTTTATACTTGGAAATATAATTTTGCTTGGAGTTATAGTTTCTAAAAAAAGTATTGTCTTTGAAAGAGTTGACATGTTGCAATGTACATTTATTCTACATAGTTCTATGGTACCAAATCAAAAGTTTATATTAAAGAAAGAAGTCAAAGGTTTCCCATCATAGTTTAGTTACATACATTTTTTTTGTACCTGAGGTCGTTGAATATAGATCATTATATAAATAAGGAGATGTGTTATGATTGCCAATGAAACAACTATCATCCATACATTGTACTTACCAGTAACAAACCACATTTGCAAAGTTGAATAAAATACAGTTGATAACATTTACTTATTACTAAAAAGAAAATGCCAAACTATTTTAAACAGTATTGGACTATAAACATAGATAAAAAAGGTATAAACTGGACATAATGCACTAGTTTATAAACAAGTGAGAACAATCGCCTTCATATAGTGCTCAGAATATTACATTCATAAAACTTTTTCAATATCATTAGAGAACTCTAAATCTTAAATACTGAAAGCCACCTCTGATAAGTACAATGTACTATGCAAGATAATGATATAACTGGACTAACAATACACACAACCTGTAATTAACTGCCTTTACAGCGCTTTCGCGCTTTGATTGTATAATGCTATAATTTGCCTTTGGTCGTTTTTTTTTCTTGCTATGGCATTGTCAATTTGTTTTCGACTTATGAGTTTGAATATCCTTTTGGTATCTTTCGTCTCTCTTGAGATGAAAAGACAATTTTTGACTTCATTCCGTTAACGACGGTAACTGATAATCCACTGTTTGCCAACTTTCATTACGATGCATTTAAAATTGATTTCAAAAGGAAGAAATTAAATTAATGTCAATTTGTTCATATTTCCAATCACTTTTCAGAAACTTTGGACGTTCTTATGTAAATTGAATATGGGGAACTTTTGTTCTTTATGCAAATTGGTCGGTTCTACAAATTTTGTATGTTCTGAAGTAACTAAATGAATTAAAATCGTACATGCGTTGCATGTCATATGAAATGCTATTCAGCAAGATCACACAAGGAAGATATTACATTGTGAAGTGGAGCAACTAACTGAGCTAGAAAGAGAAATTTAATATTTGTTAAAGTGTTTTACCATAAATCATTAAATTATTATTGTTCATTAATTTTGCGCTAATCGGCATATGCAAAAGTTTCAATAGACTTAGTACATGTATGTGTATTTTTAAAAGGAAATTACAGTTTTCCATATAAAAATTAAGGCGTTCTAGTAATTCTGTGCTTCGTCCGTTAGTACCGTGACATCATTGAGTTAATTTGGTATTACATGTACTTTTCCAACATTGATGATAACAATTAAATGTATCCAAACAGTCGCCTAGAATTATCAAAACTTTTATGAAGGATATATAATCCTTGGTCTAATTTTTAAACTTCAGTATCATGTTACTTTTTTGCAACAGGTGGTCGGTTCCCCGATAACTATGCAAAACAGGTCAATATCTGCAAGGAGAATATGATGCTTAATTTTCGATCCTTGGTAACTGAAAGACAATTCATCAATATTTGCTTAATTTTCAAATCATTAGAATTCTGATGACCCGTAAAAGAACACCTATATACAAAAACTGATCTATTTCCTTTATTTATTGTTCGAACCTAAAATCTTTTCTTTTTTTTTTCGAAATACATAAGAATTCCAGCATTATATTAGCATGCGCATACCGTTACAGACAAGTTCCAGATTAACAATCACCCCTTTTTTAGTTTTTTTATGTTGCAACTTAGGTGATCGCCCTGAACATGCATGAAATATTTGACACAGGACATAAGCAATCAATAATGATATAACTTAGAATAAATACTAGAAGCGATATTCGTTACATTTCAATTGTGAGATCGTCGTGTATGAAATTTGACCATCCGTGAAAAAATATGACTTGATACATGTACTTCGATATTGAAAAAATGAAGGAGAGAATGTTTCAGTTGTTTGGAAATCCCTATAACAAAGCATGTCCAGATTTGTGAACTTTTTAATCTTAATTTTCGCTTTATCTCCGTGACAATATCAGCACTCAAATCGGATTTCCCTGTACTTTTAAAGATATTAAGAGTTAAACTATTTTTTAATTGGAAAGAAGACTCTGAGGCTACAAACTTTAATTTTAATCGATTTTGTATTTACAAGATTGCATGCAGTTTCCATTTATCATCAATGAATTTGATTAAAATATTTCATTCCATCAAATCTAGAAGAATTATCAAAATTAAATCAGTTCGCTTTATTTTATTTAGATTACTTAGAAATAAGCCTCTCTTAATTGTTATGTCAATTTTACGCCTGCTTATTTCAGCGTTCAAAGATAACAACACACAGAGAGTTTGATTGATATTAGATAATAACTCCACTCCATATACGTTTTCAATATTTTGTGACACTGGGTTTTAAAATGGAATTAGTGTTTGTTGAGCAGAAAAGGAAATTAATCAGCACCTGTTGTCAGTGCTTGCAAAACCGTAACAAACAATTCAAGAACACGCTTTGATAAATCATTATTTATAGTACATTTATTTATGATCTTGATTTTGATAGAGTGTGTTTCAAAAGTGAAGTATAAATTAATGATACACAATTTGATAGAGAGGAATAATTTTGAAAGTTAAATCTCTAGATGTATTTTCTAATTTTTGTGTTCTTCTGTTTCCCTCTCATTGACGTATAGATCTCAATTCTTTTCAAACGGGTCTAATGCTGTCTTAAGCATGTTATGTGAAGTTTTATTCGTATTCGTCAAAAGAGAAAACCAACGCCCTTATTTATGTTTAAATCAATAAACCAAACGCCAATATAACAGACTGCAACAAACGGCAACCGCTGAATTACTGGCTCCTGACTTGGAACAGGAACAGAAATAATGTGGCGGGTTTAGACATATTTGTAAGTACTCAAACTTTCTCTTAACCTGGGACAATGGTTTAACTGCAAAACATAATAATGTAAAAATCAGTTGAAAATACGTGCTGTGTTGAATTTGACTTCAAAACATCACCGGCAGAATAAAGTTAAAAATAGAATTACTAGTAGACCCTGTTGATACTGAATTTTTTTTAAAGGAAAGGGTTAGAAACTAGAACTTTTCATTAAAATTTTATAGATTGTGTGTTTTGTTTTTTTATCTACCGATTAAAATAACTATTTCCTGGAGCTTAGCAATTCTTGATTCATTAAGTTGCAATAAGTTCTAACTAAAAGGGCAATCTAATCAACAATTTAATTTGTGAATCATCACATTTGTTTTAGATACTGTCTAATTTTAAATAAGACAAACATCGACAAAAGTTTAAGAGAATTCAAACGTACTAATTACATAATATGCATGTTAAAACTTACAAAGTCGGTGAAATGCTAGAACCACTGCTGCTCGTGACCGAGGTTGAACATATCGTAGAAGAACAAGTATTTAACAGGGAACCAGTACAGCAAAATTCATTTGACGTACATGTCAGCTCTTGGTAGGTATTACTGCTATCAGTATAGCTACAGTTTGTCGTTGCCATAGCATAGAAGCATTTTGACTAGTGTCTGAAAAGGAACAAGAAAAAAACATTATTTTTTTTCTATTGACCTGCTTTTTTATCCATTTTATAAAAATATGGAGATGAGGTATGATTGCCAAAGAGACAACTATCCATAAAAGCACAAATACAGAGGATGTAAGCAATTGTTTTCCTTCTGTAGAATGTATGCATAACAGAGTTCTCGAAAAGTGGTAGTCCAAAAGTTTTGACTACCAAAATTTTGCAAAGGACCAACACATTTTTGGTATTTTGCAATTAAAATAATACTGAGGACCAGCAGATTTTCGTCAAGGACCACCAGAGATAAACGATTTTGAGAACTCTGGCATAATACGCTTAAGATATTTGGACCATTATAAAAGAGCAACCATCATTTCTACCATGATTTATTATTATAGTATTGATTCAGAAGTTTATTTTGAAGGAGTTTATTGGTGTGTAAACTCAACCTGAATTATGTCGGGAAGACTTCGACCTATGTATTCCAGTGAAAGGTCCAGTTTACACATCGATATTATAAACTTTACTACAACGAACCTAATCAAATTAAAATAAAATGTACGAAAACTGCGCACAGATCGAATATTTGTCTTAGATAGATGATTTTTTAGTAGTTGTTATTGGCTTTGAACTAGCTGTCAGTAATTGCGAGTACTCTCAGATCTGTACTTTAAGTCTTTTTTGTTGTGAGGGATGTATAAATTCCCTGCCACGTCCGTTATGTATTTTTGTTAGATGTTTTTCGGCTTTGTATCGATCTGATGGGTTTCTCAATTGAATTGTTTTATATTTTTCATGTCGGGGCTTTTTACAGACGACTATGCGGAATGGGTTTTTAACCATGCCACATCTCCGTATTTTTATAGGTATTTTGCCTGTTTAGGAATTCATACTCGTGTCGTAATGATTTCAGTTGAAATGACGCTCGCCAATGAAACAAGACATATCATCGTCATTTCCTTCGCCTATATCAGCCTGCTCAGTCGCTCCGTTATTCTCGTGTGCGGCTTTGCGATGTGAGCAAAACTTTTCAGCGACGTCACAATGTCTGAACAGAATCGAAGTTATCAGCGACGTCACAATGTCTGAGGAGAAGTTATCAGTTGCGTCACAATGTCTGAGGAAACGTTATCAATCTTATTTTCGACAAGCGTTTAACTGTCTATTGATGTGAAAACGATCGGAAATAGCATGATTAATAGATTATCGGGTTTTCTGCTCATAGAAATCGTAAAATATCAGCAGCTCGACACAATGTGAAGCTTTTTCGCTCGTTGGCTACGCTCACTCGGTTGATATTAAGAACCGCGACTGATATTTTACGATAACAATGTGTAGAAAACCCATTAATCTATATACATAAATACATGTATCTGCAACATTAAAATTCAGAACTGGTTTTAAGACTGAATAAATTGTATATCAACGGTTTTACCTATAGAGATATTTTGTTTCGTAATGTGAGTTAATTAAAAAAAAATATGCGATAATTCCCACAAAAAGTTGACGCACCGGTAGATTTTAACAAAAGCTCTTTCTTATCCAGGAAATTAAGTTAAAACATTTAATGTTCACATTCTGACAATCATAATGTCTCTTCTAACACTTTATTTATCAGAGGTATGGAATGACGTCTTATGATCGATAAAACAGTTCTTGCAGCAATCAATTATTCATAATAGATATCATTTGTATTGTGATAAATCTTTGAATTTAAAATGCTATATGAAATCTTTACAATCAGGCTAATGGTTAAAACAAAATAGTCTTTTATTTCATGTCTACGGCTAACATACTAACACTACTTCCTCAAAATTTGTTTTAAGAATTAATAATTCATTCATTTGAAGGAAATTGTTTGAAAGTTTTTCATTACCAATATTTCTCTTGTTGTAATTCTCCAGACTTTTAATTGAGAATTCAAATTTCAAATTGCAATATCTCTAACAAAAATGTTTGAATTGTTAATGTTCGTCGGAAAAAATGAAACTGAATTGATCAATCAGTCTTGGAAGAACACTTTATTGAGATTCAATACCTGTTTTTTCTTAGAGTGCCATCAATTAGTTTCAATTTACAACGAAAAATTAATTACAGTAACTCGTATCTGCAATAAAAGGGATAATTTGACTGGAAACAAATCACTTGCAGAAATATAACTCATAAAATCGCATAATTTACAAATGAAGAGTGCATTCAAACACGTTTCATCTTTAATCAACTAAGAGAACATAAATGTTTTAAACATGAATTCTACTTGATGCTAAAATACTATTTTTATCTGCAAAATCAATTTTAAACACAATTATACAAAAAGTAAAGGAATATTTAACACATTTCTTTACATAAAGATGTAGAAATCGAAACGAAAAAGCTTTCAGAACAGTCATTTTTCATGAAAGCTGTCAATCTCTCCGGTACACTGCACACAAAATTATAAGCATACATATGTATTCGTAAGAAACATGCAGAAACATTTCACATGGGTCATGCTGTCAAAATGTGGAGACCATCTGAGGTTAGAACTGATATTAAGTCTAAAGTCCTTTGTTTTTGTTTTACTGTAGCTAGGGGTATTCCATATATTTTGTAGGTCGCGTCACATAATGTGCGTCTGTTTGTGTTGCGCAGTACTCCACACTTGTCGAGGTTGAAGGACATGGCCCAGTTTTCTTACCGTTCTTGCCACATATCCAACTTATTGTGAGTTCACTGTACCTTTTGAATGTTTGGAGTTTCTTCACTGGTCAAGATAACAAAAGAGGCTGTAATCGTATAAAAAGTACATGAAGTCCGCCATAAGTTAAATTTTAGTTCCAGTCTGGAAACTCGTTAGTTCAATAGTTGTCGTCATTCTATATATCTTCATGCAATTTATTTGACGTTACTAGCAGATCTTTAATAGCTTATGTCAAAATAATTCCATGTCTAGACTTGTAAAGAATAAGTGGTGTTCTGTTAAACGTTTTTTAAATGTTGTTTGTTCATTTATTTTCGTCATTTCATTCATCAACAGTTTTAAGTCAAAGAGGTATCTGACATTAAAAGAAAGGTTTCGTATCGAAATTATCTTTTTTTAAGTACTCCTTATATAAGGCGATGTAATCACGGGGTGGGGAATTCTACGAGAAAAGGATGTACCAACGAATACAAAAGAAAAACACATGAACCAGATATACTATCTTGGTACAAGCACTAAATGTATATGGTAAATACACTAAACTATAAACAAAACAAAAACAAAAAAAACGATAAAAAACGAACACATTCCTTTTCCCTCCATGAAATTTTCAACACCACATGTTACATGCAAAACATACGGAATCCGACCATTTACGTAGCTTTAATTGTTTCAAATTTTACCAATTTCTATTTAAATTTGATACATTTGTGTAGCAGGGATTGGGGCGTAATTGATCGAATGGTTTGACGTCCTTTACAACCCCTATAGTATACTCTTTCCCCTGAATTTGCAATAAGAGATAGGTCATGCATATTCGGTATGATGTACAACCTGGACCATTAAGAGTATTAATTTTGTTTTGAAAGAAAGTGAGTCACCGGAAAATTAAATGTACATGTTACTAATTGTAACATACAGCTAGGGTTTTTACTGTGTATAATTATTTACTTAAACAATACGGCTGTTTCCTTTGTTATTAAAAACATATATATTAAGTTATAACGGGTAACATTTTTTCACGATCATTAGTGTAAACATATTTTATTAAAGAAATCGTTATGTATAGCTACAAGAGTAAAGAAATAAATACGAAATATACAAGTGATTCAATAATTGGGATTAGGAAACAAGAGCGGTGCTCTTATATAATTCCGTCTCCCTTTTCACGATCATTAAAGATTCTAAATTATGGTACTTAGTAAAGCCAACAAAAATCATATCAGAAATATAAATCAATTGTTTTAAAAACAATTGTAAACGGTCTTTCCCCTCCGAAACATGATTGATTGGTTGGTTGGTTGGTTGACCGACCAACTGATTAAACACGTGGGATCGGGTCTCTTGGAACACGCGACAAAGAAAGCAATGAGATCTTGGACTCCCTATTAAACACATGGGACCGAAACATTGATTGATTGGTTTATTGGTTGGTTGGTTGTTTAAATTGGTTGGTTGGTTGATTGATTAAAAGTTGTGCATGGCACTCTCTCTATGCAAGGCATCGGACTTAAGGTCCATATTCTGTCGAACGTGGCTGCTTATTTATACATCCCGCACAACCAAACGGACGCCTTAAGTTAATAATCAGAACAAAATCAATAGGTCTTTCCATGGAAAAGTGGAAAGACCTAATAAAACAATGCTTATAACTGTTGTACATTTTTGGAGTAAGATTTATGAAATATGCTAAGTTTAGAGACAAGAGTTGAAACCTGCATTTGTGTGCCCTGTTCGATCTACTTTTCAGTAGCAATTGAAAAACATTGACAGACATGCTTGTAATCACTCCGGCGTTAATGGTCGACTAGATAGAGTTTCTTTTATACCGTTTTAAACTTTGTTTCGTGTTTTATTTAGAATATCGTAGTTTTCATTTCATTTCCGCAAATGTTATATTTCTTTCCGTGTTGAATTCATTGTTTGTCTACACGCAGTTATCCTGTTTCAGCTATTTAAAAACTACATTTTGAAAATCCATGTAAACTTATATGATTGATTCACTATTATGTTGTGGAATGCAATTAACAAAAAACCTAAGCAGCTTCATTATTATGTAAAGTTCCTTAAGTACATATAATATATACCGAGGATTATGGAGCAATTATATCGAAACGACGTCTTGCGTGTTCTTTGTCTATATGAATCAATCATCTATCAAGAAAGTAAACATTGATACTAAAAGTCCAAATTGCCCATGCAGGAACAATGGATACTGGTAATGAAGATAAAAAATTAAAAAGGTAAAAAAAAATTAAAAAAATTGATATACTAGATAATAGACACATGCCATATTGGTTTCAACATTATTCCTGTGAAACCCTTTACGTGCCATTTGTTTTGAGAATTAAAGGTTTTATTTGGAGGAAGAGGAGAAGGTTATGTAATGGTGATTATGGTAATGGTGACAGTGGCATTGGTTGTGTTAATAGTGATGGTGGTGATGATTATGATAATGATGACGGTGGCATCGATTGTGTTAATAGTCATAGTGGCGGTAATTGTAAAATTGGGTTAGATTTGGTAAAAAATAATTTTCTTTTAGATTTCAAATACTTTTAGGAAATACATGCATGGGTTTACTCTTATGTTTGTCTATCCAAAGCCCTAGATGACCATAGTTTCATTTGGCACAACTTCATCAGAAATGTTTGGTTTTTAATGCTTTTTAACTTCGTATTTGATTAAGCCTTCTAATGTGTCTAATTCGAGCGCCACTGACGAGTCTTTTGTAAAAGAAACGCTTTTCTGGCGTACCGAATTATAAGTCTTGTGTCGTTGATAGATTTTACGTCAATTTTGTTCAATTTTTATTGAGAATAAAAATTGATAGTGACATGTATACAGTTTTTTGATATATCAAACAAAATGCTCACAAGTGTATTGTTTGTATTTACCATGTATTAGTTTAACCCAAAAGATCCTCATAAATGCCCATAAGCCTCATCTTCGTCAATTACCGGTTATGTATAGATTGCAAAATTTTAATCCAGAGTTCGCTCTTAACTTGACGTATTTAAAGAATGTCAAAATCCTTTTGAAGACTCTTTTGTAGACATAAATAAGTATTTTTTCACCAAGATTACTTTAAAAGGTACTTTTTTACCGACCTTAATTTCCTCCTCAATACAAAGCCCCCCCCCCCCCCCCCCCCCCCCCTGGCCACGCCCCCGTAAAACTTTATCACGTTTGATATATTGTTGTACTTGTTTATGACCTCAATATGAAAAGTGTTTTCAACTATTTTCAATCGAATTACACTTTGATGGCGTAATGGATGACATTGGATACGGCAGTTTTTATTAAGCCCTACATCGTAATATTGACATTTGATTTTCGACTTCAAAATAACAACAAAATGCTCATATCTCATTTCTATAAATGATGACAATCTGTTTAACGGTCGATGCTCTAGTTATTCTTGCATGCGTAATAAACGGGATTGTAAATGTTAAGAACGGAAATTTCATTTAATATGACTTTCACTGTACATTTGACAAATGTAATCGAAGGAAAGTGATGAAAATGAAATACGACAAAACAAATAAAAGAAGACAAATGAGACAATATTAACTTCTTAATGTGATAAATTTGTGTATTTTGATTTGCCATTGGTTTGATTTTAAGCCACTTAATACATCCGTACAAGATTCGATGCTGTCAATTTTACTGGTAGAAGTCATTGACAGCATTACCAAACACTGTCCAATTTTAGCACCGAAAACAGGGAACTTTTCAAGGTTTCGCACGATCTGAGCGGGGACGCTACTGATGGGTGTAAAAGCGTTGACCGAAGCTCATTTTGTATGAAGCGCTTCATACTAAGAAGGGCGCACGATGAACGATTTTATGCCCGATGAACGATTGTACGCCCCTATAAAATTACAAAAGAAGAATTTACTTCTAGTACTAACATTCTTACGTTATAAAATACGGAGTAAATCACGCTTTTCAGTTTGTTTTCCTGTACATTGATGTACCGTTGTCATGGACAGCATGTTTAGGCATAGATGTTATATTTTATAGGGAAATAAAATGTAAATTTGGACTGTTGTCGGCCCATCAAAATTTCGGAATCCTATGAAACATCCAAGTTAAGTAATTATACAGAAATGATAAGGAAAACATCTAAAATCGTAGGTGTGGTAAATCGGGAAATTGTATCATGCTTAGGACTATGCAGAACACTCTGCAAATTTGTAAAATGAAAGAACATAATAGTTCATGATTGTTTTCCATTCTTATCAATATGTAGGAAAGATATCTTTTTAAACTATCAGTGTAACAAGACTCTATTGCAATTCTCTTGGTGAACAATGAAAACAAAACAATATTTTATGCTGACAGATCGTTTTTGGTAAATAGATATGAAAAGGAGATCTGGTATGATTGCCAATGAGAAAACTCTCCATCTGAGTTCAAACGTGGGTGTACGCGACTATAGGTCAACAATGAGCAAAACCCATACCGTTATGAAACGCCCCGACATGACAAAATATGAAAAAAATGATTCAAACGGGAAAATTGAAGACATGATGTATGGCAAAAAAAAATAAACGAAAAAAAAATATAGCATGCAGCAACTTACGACCACTTAATTACGATCTCCTAACTTGGGAAAGGCAAATACAGAAAATGGCAGAGTTGAAAATGTGTGTGAGCACTCAACCCTTGAAGTTGCCCTAAATTAGGATAGTAGTGTTTCAGCACAACATAAAAACAAGATGTAAAAATCAAGTAGAAATTGTTTGACTCTTCAGTTTGGCACGAACTACAAAATTCAACTAACATAAAGGCAAAAAACACAAAGTACCGGTCTAAGATTGATTGATTGATTGTTGGTGTTTTAACGCCACTTTTGGGATTATTTCGTGGCGGCCAGTTTTTATTGGTGGAGGAAGCCGGGGTGCCCGGAGAAAACCACCGACCTTCGATAGGAAAACTGACAATCCTATTCAGTTAAGATTGGAGTCGAGTGCACCCGCACGAGAGGGGTTCGAACTCACAACCTCAGTGTTGACAGGCTAGTGATTACAGTAGTAGAACTACATAGACCACTTGGCCACCGAGGTCCCCACCGATCTAAGAGTACTCGCAGTTACTGAAAGCTATTTTTCAAAATCAATTACATGTACAACTAAAAGATAAAGTATTTTCTCCCTGACTTAAGTGTCAATCGGTACGTATCCAATTTAGTAAGACGTCACAAATAGTCTGAAAAAACACGAACTTGAAGCCAGTATGTTTCCCAATTAGATGGCATATGGATTTTTACCTCGTTGGACTGATTTCTCATTGGCGTATGCCCGACATCTCCTTTTGTTCATCATTGAACTTCTGATCATCAATGTCCGAGAGTATATTAAGATGAAAGTTATCTGCAAAATTGTTTTTTTTAAGTCGAGCTAGCCCATCTCTTCGAGACAAAACACAATATTCTGTTTAAAATACAATCATCTAGTTGCTATCGAATTTCAATAAGTAAAGTACACCAATTTTTGATTTTGCAAATAAATTTTGTGTGTAAGAGTATTCGATGTATGATTTTCGTAAAGGTAGGATATAGTAAAATGCAACTATATATATATATATATATATAAACAAGTCTAAATTGAAACAACATTCAAACCTATGATTGTGTTGGATAAAAACCGCAATTTTTATACGTGTGCATGCAAAACAAATTTCTTGTTAGAGGGGTCTAAATACAGCACAAACAACATTTTCCAAAAGACAAAAAAAAGTGAAAAAGTATATTTTAACAAAACGCATTTGACTAACAGGTCGAACAACAAATGTTCTTAAACCCTGCTGACTGCCATTGGCGATTGCCAAATAAACGGATCACCGATGTAATAAATGGATCTTATTTATAATTTTTATACTAAACAGAAAACAATAAACTTGCGGAAAAGATGGTATACCGCAAAAAGAAGGTGCAAAAGTTTTTGTACACCATATCCGGATTTCGACAATTAATGTCTCTTCAGTGATGTTAGGAATCGAAACGGTATTTGGAAAGCCATACAATTTACCTCAATTTGGGATAGACTCTTGAATTTTGAGGAGTCAAAATAGGATGAACGGATCATATAAACCCGAAGGTAAATATAATACAAGTCCAAACGAAAAAATATAAACAAGTCTAAATTGAAAACAACGTTCAAACCTATGATTGCGTTGGATAAAAACCGCAATTTTTATACGTGTGCATGCAAAACAAATTTCTTGTTAGAGGGGTCTAAATACAGCACAAACAACATTTTCCAAAAGACCAAAAAAAGTGAAAAAGTATATTTTAACAAAACGCATTTGACTAACAGGTCGAACAACAAATGTTCTTAAACCCTGCTGACTGCCATTGGCGATTGCCAAATAAACGGATCACCGATGTAATAAATGGATCTTATTTATAATTTTTATACTAAACAGAAAACAATAAACTTGCGGAAAAGATGGTATACCGCAAAAAGAAGGTGCAAAAGTTTTTGTACACCATATCCGGATTTCGACAACTAATGTCTCTTCAGTGATGTTAGGAATCGAAACGGTATTTGGAAAGCCATACAATTTACCTCAATTTGGGATAGACTCTTGAATTTTAAAGAGTCAAAATAGGATGAACGGATCATATAAACCCGAAGGTAAATATATTACAAGTCCAAACGAAAAAATATAAACAAGTCTAAATTGAAAACAACGTTCAAACCTATGATTGCGTTGGATAAAAACCGCAATTTTTATACGTGTGCATGCAAAAAAAATTTCTTGTTAGAGGGGTCTAAATACAGCACAAACAACATTTTCCAAAAGACAAAAAAAAGTGAAAAAGTATATTTTAACAAAACGTATTTGACTAACAGGTCGAACAACAAATGTTCTTAAACCCTGCTGACTGCCATTGGCGATTGCCAAATAAACGGATCACCGATGTAATAAATGGATCTTATTTATAATTTTTATACTAAACAGAAAACAATAAACTTGCGGAAAAGATGGTATACCGCAAAAAGAAGGTGCAAAAGTTTTTGTACACCATAATATATATTTAAAAAAAAAAGAAGTTAGGCGAATTAACTGAAGAATTTTGATAAAATAAATGTATTCAAATAGCGAAAAATAACAGTTTATTGAAAATTCATTAGCTAAAATGTTTTGTTCCCATTATAGACCTAATGTAAACTATGCCAGCCGCATGAATGTCTTGAACTAGAAAATTAAAATCATTCTATCTTTGTTCCTTTGAAAATTCAATCTCTCATATAAAGTCCTTATATAAATATTTGTCTTCCACAAATTAGTAATTGATTTAGAGATTAATCGATTACAAATGTAAATTTCATTACATCATCTTATGTCACATCAAGTATAATTTTCAATAATTGTTATTGAAAATATCTTAGATGCTGTGAATGTTCGTGTTACTTAAGGCTTTGGTTTATGTAAACACGAGTCATATCTATCATCATAATCAAATATAGGTTTTTTTCTGTGTCATTGTCCAGATTTTGTTCATTTGGCTTCCATTTTCTCTCTTTTGATTGGCAGGTGATTCTTTTATTAGAATTTCCTGATTTTCGTGAATATAGAAATGTATGGTATATATATTATTACAGAAATTCATCACTCAGAAAAACTAAACTAGTTGAGGGATTTAAAGAAAATAATGACTTCCAGGCATGCAAGTTTTATAAAATTGCAAAAAGTAATTTTCCAAAATTGACAGGAAAACAAATTTAATAGTAAAAATCATGGATTTCAGATTTCATACTTAGATTTGTTGGTTTTAGCTTTTCAGCTTGTTTTTTTTATCGGCGTTTTTTCATATCGTGGCAAAGATATTTAATGGTTCAAATGTGTTTCTATTGTTAAATATTATATATACGTCTACCAGTAAAGTCGCTGGAAAAGCTATAATTCCTGTGATAATTCCAACTAGAAATACTTTACCTGCATGTACCTCTAGATCTCTTATCGACGTTTCTTACAATTTTTGTCATTTGAATGTAATGTGTGCATTTTAACCAGGAATTTTCGTCAATCAAAGACAGGGAAAGGTAAAACATATTTCTACACTATCTTTCATTGATAAGTTTATTTTCATCATGAAAAACGCTGGAGGAACAATAAGAAGGAACTTATTGCAGCCTTAATTGTCCATATATATTTTAATGCGATCTCAAGGTATGCAAATATACATCTTATTTTTTCAGTTATCTAAACCCCACGGTTGGAAAAAATGTATACATCGAATCTGATGTTCAGTAGTTGTCGTTTGTTGATGTGGTTCATAAGTGTTTCTCGCTTCTCGTTTTTTATATAGATTAGACCGTTGGTTTTCCCGTTTGAATGGTTTTACACTAGTAATTGTTGGGCCCTTTATAGCTTACTGTTCGGTGTGAGCCAAGGCTCCGTGTTGAAGACCGTGCTGTGACCTATAATGGTTTACTTTTATGAATTTTGACTTGGATGGATAGTTGTCTCATTGGCACTCATACCACATCTTCTTATATCTATGGACCCACCATTACCTACAACGAGTATTCGATAACTGCACGATATGAGCAACTATCGAGTCCTTAAACTGCAAAAGAGTTAACTCCTTCAATACAGTTTCTTAATTATTTATGTTTTATAGATATTAGTTGTGAAGTTACTATCATAACGTAATAAACCTGTAGAATTAACATGTTTTTCCTAAAATGATCAGATGATACAAAATTTAAGCAAATTAATTAGCAACTAAATACCGTTTGTTTTTAGAACAAATACATGATTTATCAACTGGAATATACATTTACAAGCAAAATGTATCACCAAAATCATGCCAGTACCAAATCACTGGCTACTAGGCGTGTTTTATCCTCCTGAACAGTTCTCTCCCACTCAGCAGTAGTATTATAGATCCAGTGGTAGTCAAGGCGTCTGATACCGATTTCTGTATGAGCGAAAAGTGTTTCAGTAAAAAATTTACTAATTAAGCTCAAGAACAAAAGACTAGAAAATCTAAAATAAAAAACGTTTAAAAGCATAAAAACCATAAGAGCCAATAGAGAGACCAACCAAAACCGTATGTGGTAAACTTTGCAAGAGAGAGTTGCAACATTAGTTCTAGCACTATGACATATGTATAACAAGGTAACTATTCGGACAAAACGAAATCAGTTAAATCATGCCTGTCAAAACGGTACTGGATGCTGACCGGTTGGTACCCTTGGGAACTAATAGTCAACTAGCAGTAACAGATACTAACTTAGTGGTAAATACGCATGATACCGACTTCCGAACGCATGCAAAGTGTTTCTTGAATAGCCTTTAACAGATACGCTCAATAACAAAAGTAGCGTTACTGGTACATATATAGAGACACATTCATAAAACACCATTTACTTTTTAGTAAACTTGAATAAAAATATAATAAACTTTAGTGTATGTTACAGTTGAGAGTTTATATTGTTCCAAAAGCTACCTCTCGTATGCTATTTAATAAATCTCTAGAAATACTTACAGTTGAAAAGTATCGTGAGAAGATAATGTTTCATTGATAAGGTAAACTGGTAGAGTTTTTTCTTTTATGATTTTATTGGAAATCCCAAGTACAATGTATATATTTCGAATAGATTTGGCGGGAAATTCGAGACGATAACTTTGATTAAGTACTGTTGATAAAGGTGGAACTGTAAAACTGACTTATCATATGAGATCATGTCATTGTCCACTACCGCACACGTCGCTTGGGACATACATGTATATGTTACAATAAATTTAGTCCTTCTTTGTCCATCTGTAGGAATACAATGATATTTTCGATTCGTTTCTAAAAAGGTTTCATACATGGTAGAATAATTTGTTATGATGTTCTTTTGACCAAATATACCGTCATTTTTATTTAACAATTTTGCAGATCTAGAGGTAGTGGGACCGACCTCTTTTTATGTTGTAACAGTGACACCTTATGGACGCAACTCCTTTGAGACTGTTTGACAGAAAGCTTTCATACTAGTTACTCAGTAGATTTATTTGTTATCATGTGACAAAAACGTATGAAATGAGATGTGGGTACACTTCAATGAGACAGAAACAGAGCGACACAAACAAACGAAATTCCAACTAGAGGACAACAAACGGTCTTGGACAATATTTGTTAATATGATAATATGTTGGGTATGAACCAATGAAACAGCAACCCAACGAATTGAATAACAACAAAACATCTAGAGGGAAACATAAAGATATGTATATATAAATTAAATATAACATCTACACACGCTTAAAACACATGTCTTATGTCTATCTTTAGATTCTATATCAGAGATGAGCTATCAACAACAATTTATCCTAATAACAAAAAGCAATGAGGTAATACATAAACCAACCATTGAGGAGATTCCTTGCTGGGATGTGGCTGGTTAAAATATATATGTATGTGTATTGTCAACACAATTTTATAACATCATCTTCGTATATTACCATCTTATATTGGTACCGTTGTGCAAATCTTAAGACTTATTTAATGTTTTCCTTATCTGCGCAGTATCGTCTATTCTAGACGATCCGGTACATATTAAATTTGCTGGTTGGTCCTTTTTATAGACTTCTATATATAACTCGTCTCAAATTTAGCCCAACAATGTTGGATCTTCAAATTTGCATTAGCAAATTTTTGTTCTTCCCTCAGCAGGATTCGAACCCTTGCTTCTGAGACATCGTGGCGACATCGCCTGCACCGTGTGTGGCGCCCTAGACCAATTGACCACCTAGGCTACATAAATATATACATATATATAGATTTTTCTTATAGATTTAATTATCTTAAAATACAACATAAGACAAACCTTATTTATATATCAAGCTCTAAATACTTAGTAGCTCCGAGTCTGGAAAATTGTAAATAAGTTAATCAGAGACCCTCAAAGATATGCCTAAAAAAATTTCCTAATGACAAAAACGTAAGATACGAATACGAATATTTTATTCTCATAAGCACTAAAACAGAAATTTAACTAAGAGAAAGCACGCCACAAACGAGGCTCCTGGCTTGGGTCCGGCACATGAACATTTACATTTATCGGGGTTAAACAAGTTTTTAGGTCTCAACTCTCCACTTTCATTTTCGTTCAGTGGAACAAAAAGTTGCATAAAAAACGTACACTAAAATTCAGTACTCAAAACGCACTTAATTCTATAATAACGAAATAGAAGATAACAAAACCACAAGTACAGAGAAAAAAAAAACAAGTAGAGAATTAATGTTAATCCTAAGAAAACACCACTTTTGATTGAACAAGAGTAGTTAGAATATAACCTTTAGCAATAGTCTATTTAACCAAAACAAAAACGTCTGTGTGCTGACATTTCACATTATATGAAATCTACGAATATACTGATTATACATACATGCACTAATTCTGGCAAAAAAAGTATTTAAATACGTTCAACGGCGATAAAATAGGTCTCGCATTGAAAAAGGAGTGAAATCTTCACTTCATTAGTGTCAAAAATCACAATTAGGATGAGGTTATTTGGACTTTTATTTCTTTTTCTTTTTCGAGTTTAAACTGTATATGAAAACGACGAGGCTGCATTTTTTCTCAGTTCGTGAGCTTTCTAAGACAAAAACATGGTCTAGGCAAGATATTTTAAATATGTTTGCTTTAAAATACTATTTAAAAAAAGAGAACACGGTCCAAAATTAGATTGGTGATTGATGATTTTTTTCGTGAAATATTTTGTTATGCATTGAATCATTTCCGAAAACAGATTTTTAGTATAAGTCAGTTACTTTCACCGTTATATATGCATGTCTGTAGCTTTTTCATAGATTGTCGAACGACTCAAAATTGATAGAATGCCAAACATGCCTGTTTAATCAAGTACTAATAATATACATGTAGTTTTCAATATGAAAATAAGGAGATGTGGTATGATTGTCAATGAGACAACTATCTACATGTACCAAAGACCAAGGAACAAGAAGTGAACAAGATAATTCAACAATGCGCAAAACGCATGCCGTATAGTAAGCTAAAAAATGGAGTTACCAATATGTGAACAAATTAAAAAAAAAATAACGCTCTGGTGTTAGCTTAAAACCTAATGCGAAAAACTGTTATGTCGGACAGCAACGGACTTAAAACTCGTGGCTTGGTCAGGCTCAATTTCTTTTCATAACACGGGGACAGTGGAGTATGAGCACAATATTAGAACACACAATAATAATCAGTTTAAAGGGCTTGACTCATCAGAACGTATAGTACTAATAGATAAAAAAAACATCAAATAACACAAAGCATCGATCTAAGAGTACAAGCAGCAACGTTTAATGAAAGCTAGTTCGAATACCAAATTCAACTCATGAATAGACCAATTTTTCAAGACTAAAATTATACTCTCTATACTATACATATATACACTCCCGTGCTCTATACTATACATATACACTCCCGTGAACACAGAGAAAGAAGTTTTCCACTTTTTGAGTCAATCACAGTTACTTTTGTGAATAACTTTTAGACTCGGTTCTTGATTACATTAATTACGAAAATTAAATGTTCAGTTATTAAGTGCACTGTAGTATGTCATTTGCTATGGTTTTTATTTTTATGGTTATACTTTTCTATTTTTTCCCCGTTTATTTTTACGACGATAAAGCTGTTACAACAATGATTTTTTAAATATCGATATTTATCATGTATTGAATCAACCTGAATCTTTTGAAAATGTTTAGAACTGAGAATTTTTATATTAGTAATAAATTACATATTGTGTTATTTTTATTAATGTGTAATGACTCACAAGGGAATGAAATAAATGAATGAAATGAAAAGGATGATAATTATTAAGGAAACATTTCATTACAGTTGAACAATATTATTTTATTGCTTTTAAAAACATAAAATAACAAAAGCAAAAAGAACCATTGGAAGTGCGTGGTTCGTATTTCTGTGTTCAAATTCATTGACATTTTCTATAATGGCTTAAAGCAGATTCGAAATACGGCAATGTTGAGCCAATCAAATACCAAGTGTAGCCTTAGCAATCACATACTTACGTCAGTTGATCTCTTGTGGAAAGTTGTCTTGTTGGCAATCATACATCTTCTTATTTTTAGTTAGCAAAAACCCATTCGATTAATTTATTGTTGCTAAACATTCTTGGTATATGTTTCATGCATATTTTTCCATGTATATAGGTGGTACATTTAAATCAAGTGAACGTACAATATATCGAATATGCTATATGTTATGAAATTTACTAAAAAGAAGTAGACAGTAAAGAAAAGCACACCAAACAATACAATACAATATGCTTTATTTAAAAACACTCCGTCACATTGACATGTGAAACAAGAGGTAAATATATACAAAATACAATCACATACAATCATAGAAATAAATAGAACAACTTCGAAATGAAATATATTAATAATTACTTTACTTTATAATATTTTCGTTAACTTTGAAACGAACAAAGATACATTCTTAAGTACATTAATATTAACCAATGATAGTAGTCCTTTCATTTTTGATGCACTGGTATATTTAATATAGTATTCTGAAATGTGCTGATTTCTGATACTTTTTACTAATACAGAATTGCATTCAAATAAATAATGGTATTCATTACCAATAGCATTTAAACACAAATTACATGTCCTCTCGTCTTTTGGAATATTGTACCATCTACCCAGCTCTACTGGAATTTTTACATTACAGCATCTTTATTTTGAAATATATTCACGTTCGATTGGTGATAATTGTACAAGATAGTTTTCTAAGCCAAACATTGTTTTAAAAAGACCATAAAATTCTCCTCTGGATGAGTTGTCAATTTGATTATGCCAATTTTGAATGAATGCATCTTTAAGTTTTTCTTTCAGAACGATTTTTAGTTGATTTACATCTAATGGTAATTGCTGAGTCCAAACATAGCTCAGTCCGGAATTGTCTAAAATCGATTTAATATAGTCAATCCATTTGAACATGTCTTTTAAGTTGAACATAATTTGATAAAGTATACTGCTTAGTTTATTTTCATTGGCGAGAAGTTTGTTCCAAAAACACACCATTCTACATTTTATTATGGTATCTATTGGTGTACGACCAAGTTCTCCATATGTCATAATATTTGGTGTCGAGGATCTAATTTTCAACACATTCCGGCAAAACTGTAGTTGGATTTTTTCAAGCATGTAATTGTTTCCGAATCCCCATATTTCACACCCATATGTCAGAATTGGAAGTATAAGTGCATCAAACAGCTGTAATTGTACGTCGACAGGTATTGAGAGGTTACGTATCTTTGTATAAAGACTAAAAAGTGCTTTCTGTGCTTGTTCGCTAAGACGTTTCTTCGCTGTTTCAAATGAACCATTGTAGTTAAAAGTTAGTCCTAAATATGGATAAAAATCTTGAATTCCAATAGACTGGTTAAATATTTGAAACTTTGGTAATGTTCGTGATTTCCGTTTGCAGAACACAACAACCTTTGTCTTCGATAAATTAACATTTAACTTCCATCATACACAGTATCTTTCAAAAACATTTAAGGCTTGTTGCATTGATTCGGCCGTTTCAGATATAATTATATAATTATAGTGTCGTCGGCGTACAAAAGAACGAAAAGTTTTATATAGATATGCAAATAATTGCGGCAAATATTTTCCATAACTTGCAAGTTTTGAAAATCATTTTCAGCAAAGAAAGACTCAAGATCATTTAGATAAACAGCAAATAAAAAGGGGGATAAATTTTCTCCCTGTCTCACTCAATATTCGCCTTTTGTAATTTTATCCATAAAGATGTGTGACAGATTGTGTCAAAGGCTCTCGAAAAATCAACAAAAGTGCAAAAGAGTTTTTTTTCCAAGAGCTTGATAATTGATATTAATGAATGTAATACACATATGTTATCCAATGTACTATAACCTTTTCTGAATCCTGTTTGAGCCTCGGAAATCAGATTGATCTCAATTGAAAGTTCCCCGAGTCTTTCATTTAAGATCGATGTGAAAGTTTTTCCTAGACATGACACTAAAGTTATTGGTCTGTATGGGGGGGGGGGGGGGGGGGGGGGGGGGTCACCATTAATATCAGTCGATCATTCATCATGGGGGAAAAAACTTTTAATCAAAAAGCGGGAGACATTTATTCCCAAGGAATCAAATAGTATAGGCAAAAACTAGTGTTACGGTAGTTCGATCGATTATTTCCGAGGGATTTGCAATTTGGTTTATAAAAATTACAATTATACCAGATTACATTTTATAAAAACGTTCGAAATACATGTAAAGCAATGTCAATGGGTGATACAGTCCACACGAAGATTTTTGCTAATGAAATTCAAAATACTATAATAATTCATATATGAAATTTTTTTATAATGCATCAAAATTTCAAAAGACAAAGTTAGTGCTTGTTTGTCTTTTATAAAGCTATAAGTAACAGAAAAAATATAGCTTTGTGGCTTTTTATATAAAATGTATGGAAAGAAACGAATTTTTAACTGCAAGAAAAATAACAGCATATGAAAAATAACAAGAATTCCAAAGTATTATACCATAGGTTATTCAACATATCGAAATAACTATGTGGAAGGCAACATGGGAATTCGTTAAATTATTACCATTCTTTCCTGATGCAGTATCAAAAGTCATTATGTTAATTCAAGGATAAAATTTCGCTAAGCCGAAGAAAAGACGAAAACCACCTTCAGCGTAACAGCAGAAATACGAAGAAAGTAAGGTCCGTCGTGATTTTACCCGTTTTGTAACGACTACAAATGAATTATGTTTTCCAACAATTTTGTAATTAACTAAATGATTAATCAAATATTAACGAAAATATTATAAGTATTTATAATTACCGGCCTTTGACTTTTGATAATTGAAGTCATAGACACCGAAGAGGAACTAAAATGAACTGTGACGTTAACGGTTACTTGAACAATACCGTTCGTTTGTAGTGGAAGTGTAAGACGATAATTGTATGCCATACGAATATTACATATTAGGTTGTTTTGTAAACTTGTATTTTAAATTATTTAATCAACATGGTATATAAATTTGCTTTAGGGACTACAATTTGATTTTCTGGGTGGGGACAGAAGGATTTTGAAAAAGAATAACTTGGCCTGGTAAGAATTGAAAAATAAATGACTTTGCACAAGACTGGAAGAATATGAATAATTTGCAAAATAAAATGCATAAGGCTGCTAACAATATCATTATTGTTTGACGTAAATTTTACATTGAGGTTCTGAAAAAGGAAATCAAGAATTCACCCAACATTCCAACTGACTCCATTTTCAGAAAATGACATCTGTAACAAACATAAACTTTTAGCTATCTCTTTACAAGCAAAACCAAATACATTGTACAATGAAAGTTCCAACTATGTACTGGCTTGCAAAGCTGCACAAAACTCCTTACAAATATAGATTTATTTCTTCTTCAATGTTCCACTACTAAACTATATATTCTACTTACTAGTACACTTGGTATAATCAAAAACCTGGTAATAAATTGTTCAAATAAGGCCTTTGAATATAGTGGAATTAATTACTTTTGGAGTGTCAAAAATTCGTTGGAAGTACATGTACTTGATAAATTGCATGCTTATATTGGTGATTTCGAATTTGTTCAAAGTTTTGATTTTTCTACCCTATATACCACTTTACCTCATAATCTTACTAAGAAAAAATTCACACACCTGATTAAATGTGCATTTAAAAAGTCAGAATGCGAATATATAATTATGTTCAAACTCTTTTAGGTCATTTTTAGTAACAACAAACAAAAGAACTATGTCAATTGGACCTGTTTTGATACTATAACTGCCCTTGAATTTTTACTAGATAACATTTTTGTTCGCTATGGAGATTCCGTATATCGTCAAGTTATTGGAATTCCCATGGAGACTAACTGTGCACCACTTATTGCGGACCTGTTTCTGTATTGTTATGAGTTACAATTTATGACTAAAATCAGCAAAGACCCATCGAAACAACACCTGATTCCAAAATTTAATAACAATATTAGATATTTAGGTGATATATTGGCTCTCAATAATGACGACTTCAGTATGTACACTAAAAAGGTTTATCCTGCCTAACTGACCTTAAATAAAGCTAATACTAACAATGAACACTGCCCCTTCCTGGATCTTGATATCTATATCTTTAACGGGAAGCTTAATACCAAAATTTATGACAAAAGAGATGATTTTTCATTTCCTATTGTTAATTATCCATTTTTAGATGGTGACGTTCCCTTGTCACCATCTTATGGTGTTTATATATCTCAACTTGTTCGATTCGCTAGTGTATGTAACAACGTATTTGATTTTAACGAAGGAAATCTCATAACTGAAAAGTAATTACACCAGGGTTTTCGATATCACAAACTAGTCAAAACATTTACTAAATTTTATCATCGGTACAATGACATCATTCGTAAATATAAATCAACATGCAGACATCTTATACGTTCAGGTATTTCACATCCAATCTTTTATGGTAATATTCTTTACAAAGCACAAAAATGTCGGCATTCACCTCAAAAGCTAACCAAACCTTTAAACAGACTTATTCGGAAGGGATATAGTTACGATACTGTTGTCAAGTCATTAAGAATTGCATATTTTGGTACATGTATTAATATTGATTCACTCATAGGGTCTTTGCATCGGAAATAAACACATTTATTCTAAAACCAGTTGTTGGCATGCTACGGGTTATGTTCTTCTCATATATTTTTTGATGGTATGATGCTAAACCCCTAACGGAATGGATTGTACTTGATTTTCATATGATTAAGACATAACACATAATCTTTCAATCAGTTTAATTGAGGTCTGGAGCTGGCATGTCAGTAACTGCTAGTAGTCCTTTGTTAATTTATGTATCATTGTCATTTTGCTTAGTTTCTTTTGTTACCTATTCTGAAATTGGACTCGGACTTCTTTTAAACTGAGTTTTACTGTGCGTATCGCTGTGTGTTTCTTTATTCTACATTGGCTAGAGGTATAGGGGGAGGGTTGAGATCTCACAAAACATGTTTAACCCCGCTGCATTTTTGCGCCTGTCCCAAGTCAGGAGCCTCTGGCCTTTGTTAGTCTTTTATGTTTTTTAATTTTAGTTCATTTATATGTTTTGGAGTTTAGTATGACGTACATTTTCACTGAACTAGTGCACATTTTTATTTAGGGGCCAGATGAGGACCACCTCCGGTGCGGGATTTTCTCGCTTCGTTGAAGACCCATCGGTTGCCTTTGGCTGTTATCTGCTCTTTGGCCGGGTTGTTGTCTCTTTGACATATTCCCCATTTCCATTTTCAATTTTACGACAGTTGAGGATACATATGTGTACAAAAGTGAAAAAATAAGCATGTGTAGCAACAGATGAAAAAATAAATGATTAATCAAAAAAAAAAAAATCATCCTGTTCCCTCTCCCCAGACTGTTAAATGGTCGTCCCCTTAAAACATACAGGAACAATAAGATTTTTTTTTTTAAATTCAATGTTGAATTTATTTTCTCCGCTAATTTTCAATGGAAACAAACACATTTTTTTTTCAATAACCTTGTGAAACTATCATTGTTTTTAAACGTTCCACATCCGCCTCCCCACCCCAACCCCACCCCAAAAGATAAATGGTCGGTCCCTAATAATATTAGTTTGACACTAATGGACATACAGACAACGCATGTGGTGTCTTGAAAATACTTCGAGAATTCTGTATTAAGTTAACGTAAAATGTATTTCTGAGCACATTATATCGTAATTAAACTATGCTGCAATTTTTCTGAAAAAAAAAGTTTTGTGTCTCCTTGACACAATAACCAAAAATATTATGAAGAAAGCGAAAATTAACAAACAGATGTCACTTGGATTTTATGTCATGGGTTTGCTGTCTACACGTATAGTCTACACTGTTCTTTTTTCAGATTCTGTTTTAGTTGTGTTTATTATTATTATCATTATTATTATTATTTTTATTATTATTATTATTATTATTATTATTATTATCATTATTATTATTATTATTATCTGAAAAAAAAACAATGTTACAGTCTCATATTTCTTTGAAAAAATACATTATTTCATAGAAGATTAATTTTAATTTTATATTCAACAAAATTAGGATATTGAACTTTAAAGTCTTTTGGAACTTTAACATTGAAACTACAAAATCGGTTACAAACAGCCTTACCTTATTTGATAATCATTTTTTGATCACTAACCAGTCCAACATTATGGAAGAAATTTATTTGAATACTGCTGTGATTGACTTTCCGTGTTTCATTTCAGTGTCGGAATAGTTTTGAAATTCAATCATTCAAAAGTCAATAATGTTCTAGAGGGAGACACCTTCTGTCAATGGCTCATTTCACCGGAAACAAAAAGAAATACGTACGTACTAGCGACAAGCGATTAAATCCAAGTGCCATGTGATTTTTACGATGGAATAATCAATACTCACGAAATTTAAAAGTCGCAATGAACTCTTGTCCAAAGAAAAAAGTGTTAAATAATCGGAAAACTTAAAGCAGCATAAGGAATAAATCTGTTAATGTGTAACAAGGCTTGAAGATGAACATGTGAAATATGACGTTTCCCCTTTAATCAATGAAGTCGAATAAAAAACCGTTAACAAGATCCGCAAGTTAGGTTAAATGTCAATTAAACATGATGGAAAGCCGGCGTGCCGCAGAGTTTTTACTGTTCGACATTTTGTTTTTTGTTTGGAATTCGATAGGTTGTAGAGAAATGACAGTTCCAGTAAAATAATCAATAATTTAAATGTCAATTATGATATCTCAATTTCAATCTTTATATGAAAAATGGTTAATAATTTGATAATTTGTTTCAATATTTATGTTTACGATATTGATAAAAGGCATTATGTAACATTATCGTTTTATTTAAGTTATTTATAAAGTAAGCATGAATTATTAACTATTATCATAACAACTAAGTGCAGTGTATATTGTTTTCCATTTTTTTCCACTGGCGCGATTTGAAAAGTCATGACAAATTAACATGTTTCATTCTGGAGATTGTCTGATAATAATCCCTGCTTACGTCTAATAATGAACATACGTGCCGACAGATTTTTTCATTGTAGTATTTCCTTTTTGTTCTATGAAAATGTTGTAAATAATACGTGCATCACTTGCATACAGTGTTTTACATGTCACGACTAATTTACTCTCTGTAAGTTTGTGATGATGACTTTATCTTTTTTTATCTACAGTATAGCTGGCATATATGACAAATGAAACGTTGACTCCTTCAAGGACAGCACATGCTAGTAGTTCTGTAAATGGGGGCATTGCGTTTGAGGGTGTTGAAATAATTGCTGGAAGCGCATACATGTGTTGCATGTATGTTTTTCGATATATTTATAGGGAAAATATCCCTTTAATAAACAGGTTAGTCTTAGAAAAAAATAAACTATGCTCATATTTGTTCCGAATGAAGCTTTAAAAAGTTGGTTTGCATTTTTGTTGACAAGATAATCATATAATACAGGCAAGTAAAATATATATTTTGATACGAAAAATAAGAAATCTGTATACCGTGATATACCAACTTTTGTGATCCTAGTAAACCACGAATTCGAAAGAACCACTAACCTTAAATGACCATGTCAAAAGTTTACCGAGGCTTTAAACAACATGAAGATTTGTAGTTGAAAATTAAAGAGTGATGTAACTCCAGTTCCCGTTCGTGATACTTCAAAATATACATATCTGTGTTTGGTTTTGTAATTCTAAATATATAATGAGTAAACTGCAGTGAGAAAAATAATGGTATGCTTATATTTGTGTGTAAACTCATTCACTTTCATTACGTCCGGTATCAGTGTTGGGTGAAAGACAACAGATATACGTACATAATCAAAATGAAACTTTCGTCTCCTTACACGTATTGGATGATTATGATAATTTATCATAATTAAGTTTCCCAAACGAAGTTTAGAGACATTTTTTCAGTTCGTCTTCTCCTAGGCCTTCTTCTTGTTTATTGCACCTGAACTAATTCACAGCTGTTTAGAAACCCTCCAGTCTACTTATGTTAAGGTCTTAAAATCAATTTTACTGCCTTTTTGGAAAGAGATAATAACATGTAATTTTGTAATTTACTGCTTAATTGGGCTAAAGAGGGTAGAGTAATTCAATTTGGTTATTATTTCACGAAATAGGTTTAGTTTGGGAAACCTTTTCTGTAAGCATCCTAACTGATTATTTGCTAGTCCCAAGGAAACCAAGGTAGTAATTGTTTTTAACATTAGACAAACTCCGTTTCGATTTTGGATATTATAATATTTTTCATAATAGTTGTATGATTTACTTCGCAAAAATACAACAATTCTTGTAATAAACTATGTTTGCTTTTAAGTGAGCCCTACAAAATATATACACATTTTTTTTTTAAATATATTCAATGAATTAATATAAAAATCAAGAGATGTGGTATAATTGCCAATGAGACAACTATGATCCATCAAAGTTCAAATGAAGTGGATGTTAGCAAATATAGGCAATCGTGTGGCCTTCAACAATGAGAAAAACCCATACCGTATAATCGGCTATAAAAGGCTCCGACATGAAAAAATATGATACAAAACAATTGAGAAAATTTATGGCCAAATTGTAACAAAACAATTTAAGAAAAACAAATACGGTAGACATGAACCAACGACAACCACTGAACTACAGGCTCCTGACTTGGGACAGGCACATATTAAAAGTGGCGGAAGTTAAAACTAGTTTGCCGGCGCCAAACCTTCCCCCTAACCTGGGACAGTGGTGTAACAGTACAACATAAGAACAAACTATAAAAATCAGTTGAAAAAGACTTAACTCATCAGATCGATACAAAGCACACAACATCTAACGAAAACCGCAACTGACGTGGCAGCCTATCTATGCATCTCACAACAAAAATGACAATAAGGAAAGATCTGAGCGCACTCGCAGTTACTGACAGCTGTTTCAAAGCCAATAACAACTAATAAAAAGATAATGTATCTAAGACTAAAATATCTATACTTTCAATTTTTAAGACCCTCAGATATGTCGACGAAGAGATCTTGGAATTGTATCGTTAGACATGTGAAAATGCATATCATTTGATTACTAAATCCTTATTCAAGTTTTCATAAAATGTATATGCAATATTCACGTACATGTATCTTGTGCAAAAGCCTATTTCTCTTTCTCATAATCCTATGAAATTTTATAACAGCTAGCTACCTCTCCTTCTATTCTCAAATCTATGGGACTTTTATGGAGGAAAAAGTTTTAACGAAGTATCATTAGCTTAGTGTACAGTAGTTTGTATCTTTTTGCAGTGCTATTGTCTGTACTAATTTAATCATTGCTGTATTGGTCTCTTTTAGAAAGAAAGTAACAAAATGATACAAAAAACAAAATTCGTTTCAACAATACAACTACATGTCCATTCAGACATAAATGCCTGCATATTTGAGATTAACATAATTTAAGCTATTTGAGTGATTTATGTTTTTTTTAATAAATATACACACATTATGGATGATTATTATAATTCTTCATCGTTTGTTATACTTTCCATGTATGGAAAATGATTTTGTAATTATTGAATAATTTGTTGTTATTTGTCAAAAGTGAATGGTATTCTCTTATCAAACTGAAGGTTGGTTGTAAAGGCAATAAATAGTAAGTATATTTTTTATTATTTATTGCAGAACGTAAGGACTTTATTTTTATTCTACAATGGCACCATATTAATATTTTGTGATTGTATATGTTGCTATGCAATATCTTATATCTGTCCAACAAATGTGATATCCTTCAAAAGAAGTATGTATTGTTCATGCTAAGCCTATTTATTTTTGAAGCAGAGATCAAAAATATTGTAATTAATGTTTAACAAATGGGAAATGTATATTTGTTATATTACCCTTCATGATTAAATGTTTGAATTTGAATTCGGCAAATTATTTATTCAAACAAAAATTTGGCTTCAACAATACACATTTTTGGTACAGCCCTGGTAGTATAGTTATTAAAACAATTGAATTGCAAATATCTAATGCTACGTCATTGACAAACTGAGTATTTCAATTTTGCATGAGTTATTTATGCTAGTTACAGTTCTTGAAAAATTGATATTTTCTTCACTCCATGCACCAATAGCAGTTTTCGTTTCTTTCGGTGCACCGCCAGTGATCTTGGTGAGGCTATTTCGTTTAGTTTTAATCTCAACATTTTATCTTTCCCGTTTTGTGAAATTTGCGTAATACTATGTCTGCCTGGACTAAGCTTAGCCACAAGAATACTGCTATCTTTTAACAACGCTATTCCATGTATATAGCCAAAACCATCAACTTTCAATGTAAATTTTCGTTTTTTACTATGTGTGTACGAATGCACCAAACATTTCTTTGTTTCAGCATAACTAATAGTTTCTGCATTTACGTCAACTGGACCTTCGTCATTGTGTTTTATCGATATTACATTAATACTATTATCGCTCCCAACTAAATATAATCCAGTTTTCTCACAAACTACTACCAAGAGACTGTCTTCATACAAGTTCAGACCGGATGCGTTACTATGGAGAATAAGTTCATCAATTTGTTCCATGAAATTGATATCAGGGACTTCTACTCGACGATCATTCAACATTGATATTTAAAGAGCTTCGAATTTCCTAGTACAGCCACATCAAACGGTTCGAATGGCAAGGAAACTTCTTGAAATATTTGACCCTTGTCCTTCACATGTAAAAGCCTCTTAATTGTGAGCTGTATCAGCTAAAATAATGCTCTCATCTGGCATGAATGCAGCCCCAGACACTTCAGGAAGGAACTTGTCAAGAGAAGTATTCACATTAAACTCCTTACTGCGTTTTAAACGTGTTCTATGCCATCTGTGGTCTTCTTTGTTCTCAACTGTTGTTTTTTGTTTAACAGTTGATACTTGGTAAGAACGGATTGATATTAAGCATTGATCAAAAATGTTTTGTCAAAATAAGCTAAGAAACATCGCTGATGAATTATTCACTTGCAAGTGAATCATTCGACCTCATTGAATCCGTATTCATGTGACCTTCAATTTAACCCATTAGCTAGAGATTGGTTACGCATATATTAGTCGTGTTCAGCCATTAAAAGGCATTGACAGTAAAACAAAGGTGAACTATTTCGTTGAATGATTCGATCCACAAAGTATCATTCTTATACAGGTTAAAACGATGATTAACTTATTTTTAACCTATAACATGAAATAAAACACATCTAAAAAAGTCCAATTGCACGAGGTCGCTATTTATTTATATTTATTTTTATGTTTAAATCGGGTTATGAGACCGTCGGCAGTCTTCATAGGTCATCTCGATTGTTAATTAGATTGCGTCTAGACTAAAATACACACGAAATGCTGATATATAATTATCGCGTCCTTGCATTGTTTATTGTTTATTTCAGACTTGATGTAATTTGGATATACGTTTTAATATGTTATATATCAAATATTAGAATTTGAGTCAAATCGGTGAACATGAATTTGACAGCTAATGCCCCTTTAACAGAATACCGAGGCTTTGAACAACATGAAGATTTGTAAATGTATAAATGAAAATTAAAGAGTGACGTATCTCCAGTTCCCGTTCATGATTATTCAAAATATACATATCTGCGTGTGGTTTTGTAATTTTAAATATATAAAGAGTAAACTGGAGAAATAATGGAACGCTCATATTTGTGTGTAAACTCATTCGCTGTCATTACATCCGGTACCAATGTTGGGTGAAAGTAAACAGATACATGTATATGTACATATTAAAATGAAACTTTCGTCTCCCTACTGGTATTGAATGATTATGTTAATTTATCATAATTAAGTTTCCCAAACGAAGTTCAGAGACATTTTTTTTTCAGTTTGTCTTCTCCTAGGCCTTCTTCTTGTTTATTGCACCTAACTAATTCACAGTTGTTTTGAAACTCTCCAGTTTGCTTAAGTATAGATGGAAGGAAGGTGAGCTTAATTTTGTGTTTTTCTTGAGGGTCTGTCAAGGTATACTTAAACATACAATCGGGGGAGGGAGGAGGGTATGTCAAACTAATAACTTAACGGTAAGGTCTTAAAAATAATTTAACTGTCGAAAGAGATGCCAAAATATAATTTTGTAATTTACTGCATTATTGGGATAAAAAGGGTGCAGTAATTTAATTTGGTAATTAACTCAAGAAATGGGTTTAGTTTGGGAAACCTTTTCTGTAAGCATCCTGACTCGTTATTTGCTAGTCCGGAGAAACCAAGGTAGTAATTGTTTTAACATTAGACAAACTCCGTTTTGATTTTGGAGATTAAAATATATTTCATCATAGTTGTATGAGTTACTTCGCAAACATACAGCAATTCTTGTAATAAAACATGTTTGTTTTTTCAGTGAGCCCTACAAAATGTATACACATCTTGATATATTCATTGAATTGGTATAAAAATAAGGAGATGTTGTATAATTGCCAATAAGATAACTAAATTAAAATAACTCCTCCAAAGTTCAAATGAAGTGGATGTAAGCAATTAAAGGCAACCGTGCGGCCTTCAACAGTGAGAAAAACCCATACCGTATAGTCGGCTATAAAAGGCTCCGACATGAAAAAAATATGAAACAATTCAATTGAGAATGGCCTAATTTATAACAAAACAAATATGACGGACATGATCCAACGACAACCACTGAACTACAGGCTCCTGGCTTGAGACAGGCACTTATAGAATGTGGCGGTGCTAAACTTGTTTGCTGGCGCCAAACCCTCCTCCTAGCCTGCGCAGTGGTGTAACAGTACAACATAAGAAAAACTATGAAAATCAGCTGAAAAGGGCTTAACATGTACATGTATCTTGTGCAAAAGTCTATTTCACCTTCTCATAATCCTATGAAATTTTATAACAGCTAGCTTCCTCTCCTTCTATTCTCAAATCAATGGGACTTTTATGGAGGAAAAAGTTTTAACGAAGTATCATAAGCTGAGTGCGCAGAGGTTTGTATCTTTTTGCAGTGCTATTGTCTGTACTGATTAAATCATTGCTGTATTGGTCTCTTTTAGATAGAAAGTAAAAAAATGATACAAAAAACAAAATTCGTTTCAACAATACAACTACATGATGATTATCCATCCAGACATAAATGCCTGCATATTTGAGATCAACAAAATTTAAGCAGTAAGCTTTTGTTATTTGAGTGATTTACGTTTTTTTTTTAATAAATATCCACACATAATGGATGATTATTATAATTCATCATCGTTTGTTATACTTTCCATGTATGGGAAATGATTTTGTAATTATTGAATTATTTGTTGTTAAATGTCAAAAGTGAATGGTATTCTCTTATCAAACTGAAGGTTGGTTGTAAAGGCAATAAATAGTAAGTATATTTTTTATTATTTATTGCAGAACGTAAGGACTTTTTTTTTTATTCTACAATGGCACCATATTAATATTTTGTGATTGTATATGTTGCTATGCAATATCTTATATATGTCCAACAAATGTGATATCCTTCAAAAGAAGTATGTATTGTTCATGCTAAGCCTATTTATTTTTGAAGCAGAGATCAAAAATATTGTAAATAATGTTTAACAAATGGGAAATGTATATTTGTTATATTACCCTTCATGATTAAATGTTTGAATTTGAATTCGGCAAATTATTTATTCAAACAAAAATTTGGCTTCAACAATACACATTTTTGGTACAGCCCTGGTAGTATAGTTATTAAAACAATTGAATTGCAAATATCTAATGCTACGTCATTGACAAACTGAGTATTTCAATTTTGTATGTGTAATTTATGCTAGTTATAGTTCTTGAAAAATTGATATTTTCCTCACTCCATGCACCAATAGCAGTTTTCGTTTCTTTCGGTGCACCGCCAGTGATCTTGGTGAGGCTATTTCGTTTAGTTCTAATCTCAACATTTTATCTTTCCCGTCTTGTGAAATGTGCGTTATACTATGTCTGCCTGGACTAAGCTTAGCCACAAGAATACTGCTATCTTTTAACAACGCTATTCCATGTATATAGCCAAAACCATCAACTTTCAATGTAAATTTTCGTTTTCCACTATGTGTGTACGAATGCACCAAACATTTCTTTGTTTCAGCATAACTAATAGTTTCTGCATTTATGTCAACTGGACCTTCGTCGTTGTGTTTCATCGATATTATATTAATACTATTATCGCTCCCAACTAAATATAATCCAGTTTTCTCACAAACTACTACCAAGAGACTGTCTTCATACGCGTTTAGACCGGATGCGTTACTAGGGAGAATAAGTTCATCAATTTGTTCCATGGAATTGATATCACGGACTTCTACTCGACGATCATTCAACATTGATATAAAGAGCTTCGAATTTCCTAGTACAGCCACATCGAACGGTTCGAATGGCAAGGAAACTTCTTGAAATATTTGACCCTTGTCCTTCACATGTAAAAGCCTCTTGTGAGCTGTATCAGCTAAAATAATGCTCTCATCTGGCATGAATGCAGCCCCAGACACTTCAGGAAGGAACTTGTCAAGAGAAGTATTCATATTAAACTCCTTACTGCGTTTTAAACGTGTTCTATGCCATCGATGGTCTTCTTTGTTCTCAACTGTTGTTTTTGGTTTAACAGTTTTGAGACTTGGTAAGAACGGATTGATATTAAGCATTTCCAAGTTTACGTAAGCGTTTGCTTCTATTGTTTCAACTGAGCCTAACGATTTTATATTCAAAACATCTTTTATGGCTTCGGCGAGTTTGAATTCAACTGAATAGTTTCGAATTGTCTCATTTAGTTTCGTAAGATGTTCTACCTCGTGTTTTGCAATCGCCATTCCTTTCTTAGCAGCTAAAATAATTTGTAAATTAGACCCATATTCCTTAGCTTTCGCCGATTCGTCGTCATGTGAATCAAGAACAGCATTTCGATATTTATAATCAGTTATTTCTCCCGAAAGGTTTGTAGCGTATTTTTCACATGTTTTATCCAGTTCACTGATGAGTTTGTTCTCTAGTTCTATCAAATGATAATTTAGATTTTCTCTTAATTTCCTAATTTCATCGCGAATTTGTACTTTTTGAGTTTTTACACTCTCTATATTGCCTTCTCTTTCTCTTTGCAACTTTTTATATATTTTTCTTATGTTTCCAAACTTAACTTTCAGTGTTTTGAAATCACTGTTAAGCTGAGCTATACTGACAATTTCACTGAGTGGTTCCAGCCCATCACAATCGGAATGGTCATTTTCTTGACATTCAGAACACACGCCCACGTCATGCACAGGACACCATGAGACAATTTCTTTAGAGTCATGCTTTTCACAATGTTCTGAAATCTTAATGTCTGGTTTTCCACGCAAATCCATTGTAAATAAGAATTTAAACGAATCCTAAATTTTCTTGTGTAAAAAAAAGCAAGAATGATGATGCAGTCCTACACTTTGCTTACTGACATATCTGAAAATGAAGTAAACAAAAGTTACCAATAATTTAAACTTGTATAAAATATAGCTTCGCTAAAATGGGTTTTCTTCTTCTAAATGTTGTTTCGTGTCTATCAACCAATATTCAAAATATTTTATTGAAAATCTTACTGTATCATTGATGCTGTTTGACTAACAGGGGATTTTAGATAGCGAATGATAAATTATAACAGTCTTGTTTTTTTCTTTCTAAAAATGAGCTTGTTTACAGAATTTATAAATTATTACACATGCTTCAACGGTAACTTTTCTTGTCGATACAAATTACGATAGACTGTACTTGGTTCAACAAGTTTTAAAAAGGCATGTAAATGAATTGGTATCATGCCTTGGCATCTCCAATACAGTAAAGCATTGTATGATACCTTAATAGAACCGAAAATAAAATCATCGGATTTAAAACATGACAGATTTCACGAGTTAAGCAAGAACTGCCTGACTATCATGAGCACATGAGTTCACCCTTGTGTCTTAGTATGGTTCGCGTCGATAGTCTATATTAGATAGTTATGTCAAGGTGCTGTTTGATCATTCATTTTGATATAATGGTTTTGATAATGTATTCAATGTCTTCTATTTCTCAAATATGTTCTTTCCCCTTTTATGCAAATGGTCATCCCCTTATTGTTTACTATTCTTTGGTCAAAAAATGTAACTTACCTTCGCACTTTGTACCCCGACCTGTCTTTGTTTTAAAACTACGTTTGTCTATATTTTGTGTTTTGATTTAAAGTGTCGATTTCTTTCGATCGTATTTACGTTAACAAAGAAATTACGACTAAATATTATTAAACACAAAACATTAAACGGTTATTGAACGTATTGAACTTCTTTTGTTCCATTGATTACTATCAGTGCATGATTGTCACCTTTCAAGTTTGTTATTGAAATATTTATTGCATGTATGACGTAAAAAAAATTCCTGTACATTCCCCTTTCTTCGTGTCTTTTTATAATACTATATATTAAATTCAAGAATACTGTTAGCCAAAACAAAACACACACAAAAAAACAAAACAAAAACGGAAAAATAGTTAAATAAACTTCAGTGTTGACAATGAATATCATTGATATGGTCATAATTATAAATTAAAATGTTTACAAAACTTTGAATTGTTTGAAATAATAAGGATTGTCTACTCCAGGTTATATTACCTTAGCTATATTTGGCAAAACCTTACGGAATTTGGGTCTTCAATGCTCTACAACATCGTACCTTATTTGGCTTTTTTACTTTTAGGATTCGAGCGTCACTTGTGAGTCTTTCGTAGACGAAACGCGCGTCTGGCGTACAAAATTATAAGCCTAGTATCGTTGATGGGTTTTTTAAAGGGAGACAACCAAATACGATTAGCCGAGGAATATTTTCGTAATGGTTAATTAAGATAAACTAATTAAGGAAAGAGTCCGTTAAAAGTTACACTGGTATGTCTTTTAAAGGTAAATCAACCACACAACAAAAAATACTGTATATTGGAATCCTTACGAAACATAATCTGATATATGGATATGATGTAATTTGTTTTGAACTAGCTTTCGGAAACTGCAATTACTTTTAGATTGGTACTGTGTCTTTTGTCTTTATGTTAGTTGGGTTTAGAGGTAATCTGGTGATTGAAGCCATTTCCAAGTGTTTTTTTTTTTTCTCACAGTGTTTTCTTGGTTGTGTTGTTACGCCGCTATCCAAGGTAAAAAGGTGGAGCGCTCACACACATGTTTGTTATTATTGTTTATGCGCCTGTGCCATGTTAGGAGCCTGTAACTCTGCACTTGCTGTTTGGTTGCTGTCATTTTAAATTTAGTTTAATATGATAATATGAAGACTTATCTTGACAAGTTCCTTCTTGAATATAATAAAAGTTAGAACGTTGGTTTCCTAGTTGGAAAAGAAAGCAAACGAGACTCGTTTGCTTACTACATAATAAAAATTTACCCTCATCAGGAACGATCAAACCACAAAATTTGAAAGCCAATAATGTACCATAACTGAAAACGTGGGGAGCTGTACATATATCTATTTAATCAAAAGGAAATTAAAAAGATTCTCCAAATTCATTTAAGGTGAACTCTGTCTGAGAGAGTTGGAATGTTATAAATATTGTCAGTACCAAAGTAGATACTGAGCTAATGAGACCTCATGGACTAACAGTCGACCAGCAGCGTTATCGACCCAGTGTTATAAAACAATGAAAATAACACTTTATAAATGAGGTGTGTTCGAATCGTGAAGCTGCAAAATCGTAGTTTTTCATGCTTTTGCATATAAAAATAAAAAGATGGTGGTATGATTGACAGTGAGACAACTCTCAACCAGAGACCAAATGACGTAAAAGAAAGCAACTAAAGGTCTACGTACTACTCAATCTTATATGAATTAAAAGACGGTAAAGACAAATCAATCCCGAATCTAGGTATTTTGTTTCACATCTTTAAAACATAACAGTTACTGTTAACATATCATTTTTAGATATGAAAAAAAAATAGACGGAATTTTGAGAAATAACAATTTAAAGTGAACAAATTGCATCTTCTCGCCGCTTTTTACGTAAATTCTATACATAATCTATGTTTATTTTATAAATTGTTATTTTGTTTGTTTCGCTTGAAGTTTAAATACAGCATATATCAAGTCCATAAAAGACGGTTACCATAACACCTTCAATGAGAGAAACCGTCTAGATTCTGAATCTTCCCCGATTCAAAATAACCAGATTTCTTAATAAGACGGGCATATGAAAATATTGCTTATAAAAAAATAAGTAGTTGATTGTGACTTTGATATGACTTATTTGTTTGTGTTCGTTAACGTTTAGTGGCAAATATTGCATGCCCATTCAGGACAAAAACTACAATAGGAAGATTCTGCAAAGTTGTTTGACCGGAATAAAGGATGGGAATTTGGATTACAACTATGCAGTAAGAGTATGTTGAATATGGACAGACATTGTGCATTGCAACAGGTCATTTACGGACGACTAATAGAGCTATTACAAAGGCTCTTTGTGTCCAAGCGTGACACTCTCCTTACACTCGACATCGGTATTAACGTCCCCATTTCGATCGGACGTGACTGCATATGTATACATCCCACGACTGCAAAACGGACTTTTTTCATAAGCATGGGTTTAACTACCATATTTGAGATCCAGGGATGATAATACACAATATATATATATATCTGTGATGCCGTATGGTGTGCATAATCAGCTCAAAGAAAGATAACTTTATACAATTTCACATGAAACAAGCGTAACTTTATAATACATCACTACAAAATCGTGTCCACATATTCACCAAAGCCCAAATGATGAGGATATACGCAACTACATGTCACAGCCTTCAACAATGTGTAAAACCCATACCGCAGCTAATTATAATTTGAACATATTACAACATAAACATATGTAAGTTGCCATTTTTAAAACACATATTAAGCACAGAAATGCACTTGTAGAAGTCCTATAGGTACTCAATTAACCTCCAAAATTTCATTTTTGGTATTTAAATCCTTTACTGGTGTGTTTCCTGGATTTCACAGTTGTTTAGGTCAAATAAGGTCCAAAATCTAATATGTTCTCCTTTCATTCAAGAGAAAAATACCATTCATCAATCGATAGGAAATTTGTTACAGGCTTGATAGAATTTTTTAAAATCTATAAAGCTGAATTGACACACAAATTATATAAGAATAAACATACCTGACAACTGTCACTATTTGCGGGGGATTTCCCCCCATGATAGCTCTAAAATGGAAATTTTGAAAGAACAATTTTGGTCACAGTTTAAAACAAAATAATTAATTTACTAGTCTATAAGTTTGTTAAAGTATGAAGAAGCAAAGAAAAAAAAAAACCAACCAACTAAAAACATTAAAATAACATTGAAAGGCCCTTTAAAAGTTTTGTAGGACGATGAGAGCCATCTTACATCAAACCTCCATGGGTTTTTAAAATGTTAGCAGATATGAATAAAATGTAGTCATGTCCTGGAAACTTGTTTTAACTGCACTCGGAGTATCTCCATTTCCACTAATCTAGACACAAGTATTTGTATTACTGGTATTATATTTGTATCATTTTAAAGAAGACATTAAATTGAATTATCCTCATCGATCACATGATGAAAAAACAAACTCATCAAAGATACCAGGCTTGTCATTTTAGTATGCCAGACGCACGTTTCTTCGACAAAAATCAGTGGCGCTAGAATTAAAAGGTTTGAAAGGCCAAATCAAGTACGAAGTCGGAATATAATTGAAACCAAATATTCAAAAAAAGTTGTGCCAAATCTGCTTTAGAAAATTTTCCGACTGGGACGTGACTGTTTATGTGGGCAGCTAGGTTGACATTTATGTTTATACTGCACTCGTTCTATTTGAGCAGTCAAAATGCGTTGACTGTATATTTCTATGTCATATACAGTCACTGACCCGATATCACTTTTCCTCATGAATATTTAAATAGAAGTTGCCGAAACTATATTTAATTATTCATACGACCTCTTCAACCTGTTCTTGTTTCCAATGTATACAATGAAGCGTGGAACGACCCAAACTTATTTCTTTTACAATTTTTGGAAAACATATTTCACTTGTTAATATTTTTTGTTTGAAACCAAAAAAATCATTATGTTTTATGCTTATTGTTGATATTTTATTCCATACTCAAACGAATTCGTTCACCATTGATTGCGGGTTTCAACAGGTAATGTACATTTCATTGCGTTGTCTATTTCTCCGCCTGATACCGGTATGAGGCCTTTTTAAAGGGGGATTTTTCCCAATATTTAAATCAAATAAATAACATTTACACATTTAACAACTATTGAAAATGTTTTTTTTCTAGATTGCAGTATAAAGACAATAATAGTGCATTGACTTGACATATCAACGATATAAGGATTCGGCCCGAAACGGGGAAAAAGCTCGGCAGAGCCTCGCATTTCCCCGTTTCTAAGCCTCATCCTTATATCGTTGATATGTCAAGTCAATGCACTATTATTGTCTATTTATAATACATATACATTCCGCACAGCCTTATTGATTCCCTTCAGAAACAGCATTTGCAAGGACAGCCTGGATAACTCCTACATATTATCACTTATCGTTCTGACGTGGTTGCGGTGTAATTTTCCAAATGTAAATCCATTGGCAAGAGTAGTTGGTAGTGTGACTCCGAAGGGAACCAGGTACATTTTAAAAATAATATATTTCAACAATAAATTGAATTGGTGCTAAATTCACTACAAATAGATAAAAAACTTGACAAAACTAAAACATTACAATAACGAGAGCAGACACAAAATTCTACACACAACCACAGACACATTTACATCAATATTTATCTTTAAAAGGAAGTTGTTCCAAATAATGTCCGATTTGTTTAGATACATGAATTTTGACTCCTGACCAGTTTATTTTCCGACGAAGCTCATTTTTACTTTTTCTACCATCCTGCTTTTTGATCACCCTATGATTCATAACCAATTCTTTACCATGATATGCCCTTAAAAGAATAAAAATAATAAAAGAATAAAATAGCTTTCTACCAATTTGAACAGAAACACTAAATTTGGGGAAAACTTTACCTAAATTCAAATTTACAAGAGAATGATTAACTTCTTCGGATTAACAAAGTAAGAAACGCTATAACCTTGAACATTACGAACACCTAAATAGATCTATTAAGCATAAACTATGATAAAAAATTAGGCTTCTTTAAAAAAAATATCATCAAATTGGTTGTTGCGTACAATCTTGTGTGTATTTTTTAAACGATCGCATTAAATTCAAGTGCAAATGTTCTGCTTGACAAATTTATAATTGATAAAGTATCTCGTATCAGTGTAAAATTTAACCTTGAACAAATGTGTGTTATCTATTACTGTTTACAAAACAGAATTTGACAAGGTAAATGACATATTTAGTTGAGATGACTGCTGGCGAAATATAGCAACGACATACATTTATAGTGCATTTCTTGAGAAGAACACTCTGTCTGGATAACATCTCAAATTTGTAAATACGTAAGAAAACTTTATTAATTCTAATATACACTTATTTAACAATATGTAGAGGTGGACGTTCGGTTATTTGGCTTTAAACTTTAGTATAGGAATTAACACAATGGAAGACTGCATGTGACACACAGTATCGTAATATTGGTTATGTTATATATTTCTCTACATGATAAACAGACTGACTATTACATAATACGCACACGTTTGTTTGAACCATGTGCTTATGTTATCTTTTGTGTTAAAAGGACAAGTGGTTGTCAAATATAACCGTAGCAGTCGGAGCTATTTATCTGAAAGGCATGATAACATTCATGGTTTTATTTTTTTGTGTTTGCAAAAAAAAAAGACTCTTTAAAATTAAATTTCCCTGTACATTTTATGCTAATTTGCAGAAACAACCTCGTTACAATAAAACTGAAAATAGGAATTTGCATATGAAAAATGCATGTGTTGTTAGTCGTCGTATGTATGTCTTAACTTTTAGAGGAGTTGATTGTTTGTCGTCGTATGTATGTCTAACTTTTAGAGGAGTTGGTTGTTTGTCGTCGTATGTATGCCTTAACTTTAAGAGGAGTTGGTTGTTTGTCGTCGTATGTATGTGTAACTTTTAGAGGAGTTGGTTGTTTGTCGTCGTATGTATGTCTAACTTTTAGAGGAGTTGATTGTTTGTCGTCGTATGTATGTGTAACTTTAAGAGGAGTTGGTTGTTTGTCGTCGTATGTATGTCTAACTTTTAGAGGAGTTGGTTGTTTGTCGTCGTATGTATATTTTAACATTAAGAGGAGTTGGTTGTTTGTCGTCGTATGTATGTCTTAACTTTGAGAGGAGTTGGTTGTTTGTCGTCGTATGTATGTGTAACTTTTAGAGGAGTTGGTTGTTTGTCGTCGTATGTATGTCTAACTTTTAGAGGAGTTGGTTGTTTGTCGTCGTGTGTATGTTTAACTTTTAGGAGTTGGGTGTTTGTCGTCGTATGTATGTCTTAACTTTTACGAGTTGGTTGTTTGTCGTCGTATGTATATTTTAACATTAAGAGGAGTTGGTTGTTTGTCGTCGTATGTATGTCTTAACTTTGAGAGGAGTTGGTTGTTTGTCGTCGTATGTATGTCTAACTTTTAGAGGATTTGGTTGTTTGTCGTCGTATGTATGTCTTAACTTTTAGAGGAGTTGGTTGTTTGTCGTCGTATGTTTGTCTTAACTTTTAGAGGAGTTGGTTGTTTGTCGTCGTATGTATGTCTAACTTTTAGAGGAGTTTGTTGTTTGTCGTCGTATGTATGTCTTAACTTTTGAAGGAGTTGGTTGTTTGTCGTCGTATGTATGTCTTAACTTTGAGAGGAGTTGGTTGTTTGTCGTCGTATGTATGTCTTAACTTTTAGAGGAGTTGGTTGTTTGTCGTCGTATGTATGTCTAACTTTGAGAGTTGGTTATTTGTCGTCGTATGTATGTCTAACTTTTAGAGGAGTTGGTTGTTTGTCGTCGTATGTATGTCTTAACTTTTAGAGGAGTTGGTTGTTTGTCGTCGTATGTATGTCTAACTTTTAGAGGAGTTGGTTGTTTGTCGTCGTATGTATGTCTAACTTTTAGAGGAGTTGGGTGTTTGTTGTCGTATGTATGTCTAACTTTTAGAGGAGTGAGTTGTTTGTCGTCGTATGTATGTCGAACTTTGAGAGGAGTTGGTTGTTTGTCGTCGTATGTATGTCTTAACTTTTAGAGGAGTTGGTTGTTTGTCGTCGTATGTATGTCTTAACTTTTAGAGGAGTTGGTTGTTTGTCGTCGTATGTATGTCTTAACTTTGAGAGGAGTTCGTTGTTTTTCGTCGTATGTTTGTCTTAACTTTTAGAGGAGTTGGTTGTTTGTCGTCGTATGTACAGTATGTCTAACTTTTAGAGGAGTTGGTTGTTTGTCGTCGTATGTACAGTATGTCTAACTTTAAGAGGAGTTAGTTGTTTGTCGTCGTATGTATGTCTAATTTTTAGAGGAGTTCGTTGTTTTTCGTCGTATGTTTGTCTTAACTTTTAGAGGAGTTAGTTGTTTGTCGTCGTATGTACAGTATGTCTAACTTTTAGAGGAGTTGGTTGTTTGTCGTCGTATGTACAGTATGTCTAACTTTAAGAGGAGTTAGTTGTTTGTCGTCTTATGTATGTTTAACTTTAAGAGGAGTTGGTTGTTTTTCGTCGTATGTATGTCTAACTTTTAAAGGAGTTGGTTGTTTGTCGTCGTATGTATGTCTAACTTTTAGAGGAGTTGGTTGTTTGTCGTCGTATGTATGTCTAACTTTTAGAGGAGTTGATTGTTTGTCGTCGTATGTATGTCTAACTTTTAGAGGAGTTGGTTGTTTGTCGTCGTATGTATGTCTAACTTTTAGAGGAGTTGGTTGTTTTTCGTCGTATGTTTGTCTTAACTTTTAGAGGAGTTGGTTGTTTGTCGTCGAGTTGGTTGTTTGTCGTCGTATGTACAGTATGTTTAACTTTTAGAGGAGTTGGTTGTTTGTCGTCGTATGTACAGTATGTCTTACTTTTAGAGGAGTTAGTTGTTTGTCGTCTGATGTATGTCTTAACTTTTAGAGGAGTTGGTTGTTTTTCGTCGTATGTATGTCTAACTTTTAGAGGAGTTGGTTGTTTGTCGCCGTATGTATGTCTAACTTTTAGAGGAGTTGGTTATTTTTCGACGTATGTTTGTCTTAACTTTTAGAGGAGTTGGTTGTTTGTCGTCGTATGTACAGTATGTCTAACTTTTAGAGGAGTTGGTTGTTTGTCGTCGTATGTACAGTATGTCTAACTTTTAGAGGAGTTAGTTGTTTGTCGTCTTATGTATGTCTAACTTTTAGAGGAGTTGGTTGTTTTTCGTCGTATGTTTGTCTTAACTTTTACAGGAGTTGGTTGTTTGTCGTCGTATGTATGTCTTAACTTTTAGAGGAGTTGGTTGTTTGTCGTCGTATGTATGTTTAACTTTTAGAGTTTGTCATCGAATGTATGTCTTAACTGTTAGAGGAGTTGGTTGTTTGTCGTCGTATGTATGTCTTATTTTTTAGAGGAGTTGGTTGTTTGTCGTCGTATGTATGTCTAACTTTTAGAGGAGTTGGTTGTTTGTCGTCGTATGTATGTCTTAACTTTTAGAGGAGTTGGTTGTTTGTCGTAGTATGTATGTTTATCTTTTAGGAGTTGGTTGTTTGTCGTCGTATGTATGTCTTAACTTTTAGAGGAGTTGATTGTTTGTCGTCGTATGTATGTCTAACTTTTAGAGGAGTTGGTTGTTTGTCGTCGTATGTATGTCTTAACGTTTAGAGGAGTTGGTTGTTTGTCGTCGTATGTATGTTTAACTTTTAGGAGTTGGTTGTTTGTCGTCGTATGTATGTCTTAACTTTTAGAGGAGTTGATTGTTTGTCCTCGTATGTATGTCTAACTTTTAGAGGAGTTGGTTGTTGGTCGTCGTATGTATGTCTTAACTTTTAGAGGAGTTGGTTGTTTGTCGTCGTATGTATGTCTAACTTTTAGAGGAGTTAGTTGTTTGTCGTCGTATGTATGTCTAACTTTTAGAGGAGTTGGTTGTTTGTCGTCGTATGTATATCTTAACTTTTAGAGGAGGTGGTTGTTTGTCGTCGTATGTATGTCTTAACTTTTAGAGGAGTTGATTATTTTTCGTCGTATGTATGTCTAACTTTTAGAGGAATTGGTTGTTTGTCGTCGTATGTATGTCTTAACTTTTAGAGGAGTTGGTTGTTTGTCGTCGTATGTATGTCTTAACTTTTAGAGGAGTTGGTTGTTTTTCGTCGTATGTATGTCTAACTTTTAGAGGAGTTAGTTGTTTGTCGTCGTATGTATGTCTAACTTTTAGAGGAGTTGATTGTTTTTCGTCGTATGTATGTCTTAACTTTTAGAGGAGTTGGTTGTTTGTCGTCGTATGTATGTCTTAACTTTGAGAGGAGTTGGTTGTTTGTCGTCGTATGTATGCCTTAACTTTTAGAGGAGTTGGTTGTTTGTCGTCGTATGTATGTCTAACTTTTAGAGGAGTTAGTTGTTTGTCGTCGTATGTATGTCTTATTTTTAGAGGAGTTCGTTGTTTTTCGTCGTATGTTTGTCTTAACTTTTAGAGGAGTTGGTTGTTTGTCGTCGTATGTACAGTATGTCTAACTTTTAGAGGAGTTGGTTGTTTGTCGTCGTATGTATGTCTTAACTTTTAGAGGAGTTGGTTGTTTGTCGTCGTATGTATGTCTAACTTTGAGAGGAGTTGGTTGTTTTTTGTCGTATGTATGTCTTAACTTTTAGAGGAGTTGGTTGTTTGTCGTCGTGTGTATGTTTAACTTTTAGGAGTTGGGTGTTTGTCGTCGTATGTATGTTTATCTTTTAGGAGTTGGTTGTTTGTCGTCGTATGTATGTTTAACTTTTAGGAGTTGGGTGTTTGTCGTCGTATATATGTCTAACTGTTAGAGGAGGTGGTTTTTTGTCGTCGTATGTATATCTTAACTTTTAGAGGAGTTGGTTGTTAGTCGTCGTATGTATGTCTAACTTTTAGAGGAGTTGGTTGTTTGTCGTCGTGTGTATGTTTAACTTTTAGGAGTTGGGTGTTTGTCGTCGTATGTATGTCTTAACTTTTACGAGTTGGTTGTTTGTCGTCGTATGTATGTCTTAACTTTTAGAGGAGTTGGTTGTTTGTCGTCGTATGTATGTCTAACTTATAGAGAAGTTGGTTGTTTGTCGTCGTATGTATGTTTAACTTTTAGGAGTTGGTTGTTTGTCGTCGTGCGTATGTTTAACTTTTAGGAGTTGATTGTTTGTCGTCGTATGTATGATTAACTTTTAGGAGTTGGTTGTTAGTCGTCGTGCGTATGTTTAACTATTAGGACTTGGTTGTTTGTCGTCGTATGTATTTCTAACTTATAGAGGAGTTGGTTGTTTGTCGTCGTATGTATGTTTAACTTTTAGGAGTTGGTTGTTTGTCGTCGTGCGTATGTTTAACTTTTAGGAGTTGGTTGTTTGTCGTCGTATGTATGTGTAACTTTTAGGAGTTGGTTGTTTGTCGTCGTGTCTTTGTTTAACTTTGAGGAGTTGGGTGTTTGTCGTCGTATGTATGTTTAACTTTTAGGAGTTGGTTGTTTGTCGTCGTATGTATGTGTAACTTTTAGGAGTTGGTTGTTTGTCGTCGTGTGTATGTTTAACTTTTAGGAGTTGGGTGTTTGTCGTCGTATGTATGTCTAACTTTAAGAGGATATGGTTGTTTGTCGTCGTATGTATGTTTAACTTTTAGGAGTTGGTTGTTTGTCGTCGTATGTATGTGTAACTTTTAGGAGTTGGTTGTTTGTCGTCGTGTGTATGTTTAACTTTTAGGAGTTGGGTGTTTGTCGTCGTATGTATGTCTAACTTTAAGAGGATATGGTTGTTTGTCGTCGTATGTATGTGTAACTTTTAGGAGTTGGTTGTTTGTCGTCGTGTGTATGTTTAACTTTTAGAGGAGTTGGTTGTTTGTCGTCGTATGTATGTCTAATTTCTAGAGGAGTTGGTTGTTTGTCGTCGTATGTATGTCTTAACTTTTAGAGGAGTTAGTTGTTTGTCGTCGTATGTATGTGTAACTTTTAGGAGTTGGTTGTTTGTCGTCGTGCGTTTGTTTAACTTTTTGGAGTTGGGTGTTTATAGTTGGTGTGATTTGTTGTACTGTATATTCTTAATACTTCCTGTTATCCTTATGTATAATTTTGACTTAAAGTTTTTGACCTCATTTAGTTTCGAAACGGAAAGCTGAACAATTTCAAATAAATGACAGGATTGATTGTTGTTTACTTTACACTTAATAGCCAATATTCCATGCATCTCCAGGACGAGAGAAAATGAAACAAAACAACAAATTAGTAGGTGCTGGGAGTAAGTCTACCGGGTGGGAGAGGGGGGGAATTTTACATGTATATCTGCTGAATGCATGCATGTAATTCCTTGATTTACTCGATCTTGACAAGCTATCTGATTTCACTTCGAAATAAAGTTCAAGAAATTAAATGATCGCCATGCGTAGAATTAAAGCAAAGAACCTAATGTTATGAATTATTGTATTTCATTATGCAAAAAATGTTGTCACTTTCAGAAGTTTGCCCCCCTCCCAACTCCTTCCAGTCTACCCATACTCCCCTGAAATGCTATTTAAGTGATTAATTTAGCCTTTAAATTCTGTAAAACAATTCTGTAAATGTGGTATACTGAATATATATATATATATATATATATATATATATATATATATATTGCAACGGGTAAACTCAGCATAATTCGTAAAATATTTTCAGAATTGTAAATTAAGATTTTAGATAAAGTATGAACTATCCTATCTAGTTATGTTTGTTTTTCTTTCACAGCTGGTATTATGGCAGATCCTAAAGCCAGGCGATCATTGGGTAGATGGCGTTTAGCAACTTTCATCTTCTCGTTTGTAGCATTAGTACTATTTATTTGTATTGTAGCAATACTTATAACAATTCACACGAGGAAAAAGAAGATAACTACCTGTGAAAGTAAAGAAAACGGACAGTATGGTCATATTGATCTTAAGGAATCAGATAATCCATCTGTGTTCCATGATTTAACTTCAAAAGAAGTTAAAGGTTTGATGAAGTATTTATATTCTCAAAAAACGCTCAACTTGGTTAAAACAGCAGATATGAAAGTCAATACTAGCTACGTATTTTTAAGTGAATTATACCTGCCAAGGAAAAATTCCGTGCTCGATTATCTAGACAAAAAGGCAACAAAGCCAGCACGAGAAGCACGTGTTATACTGCTACGAGGAGACAAACAAACGCCAGATATTGAAGAAATAATAGTAGGCCCTTTACCTAATCCAACCGGACATAGGCCGAATCCTAATAGGAAAAAATCAATTCCATTTATATACCGGCCTATCACTGGTCCAGAACATGTTGGGTCGATAGAAATGGTGACAGTGAAAGTTGACCAAGTACTTGGAACAATGTTTGAAGATGTTTACGACGGAAAACTATTTAATTGTAATAGCAAATGCTTAATGATTCGATACATAACACCGGTATCGTCTGTGCAGTCCGGAGAAAAACGACGTAAAACATGGTATTGGCTGTCACAAACTGCGGAATACTTCATCCTACACCCTCTAGACTTTTCTGTATTGGTAGACTTGGATGGACCAAACTTTACAATCGAACAAGTTTGGTTTGATGGAAAACTATATAAAACTCTAACGGATGTATTAGATTACTATGAAGCAAATAAGGGATCGTTCTCAAAGATTAAATTTCCAGATGTTAGCAGTGATCTCTTCTCTACAATGAACCAACGCGGTACACCACCAATTAGTCCTCCTTTAAGAAACCCAGTTCAAGTCTCACCTGATGGAAAAAGATATAATGTGAAGGATCGCCATGTGGAATATATGTCTTGGCAATTTGATTTCGGGATGTCACCAATAAGAGGCCCACAACTGTATGATTTGAGGTTTAAGAACGAAAGGATTGCGTATGAATTGAGTTTACAAGAACTTTCTGTATTTTATGCAGGATACAAACCAATGCAAGCTTTAGCTAATTATTTAGATGGTGTTGGTTTAATAGGAATACAAGCAAAAGGACTTGTCCCTGGGGTTGATTGTCCAAAAGACGCCACGTATCTTAGTTCTACATTTCAAGTGGAGTCAGATGGTCCATTCTCATTTGAAAATGCTTTCTGTATTTTTGAATACAACCTGGGTATGCCCTTACGTAGACATCATTCCTATTCGTTTTCTTATGGCAGGTTTTATGAAGGGATGGAAACAACGGTGTTGATCTTAAGAACAATTGCAGTCATTATTAATTATGATTACGTAATTGATTTCATGTTTTATCCTAATGGAGCTATGCAGGTCAAAGTTGTTTCTACTGGTTATGTACTTGGCACTTTCTATACTGACAATGAAAGTAAATACAGCTTCAAACTTCACGAGAATTTGGCGGCTAACATACATCAGCATTTGTTTAACTTTAAAGTCGATTTAGACATTCAAGGAACTGCAAACCGATTTGCAACAGCTAACATTGAAACTGAAGATATACCGAACAAGTTTTCGAAAGATTCGAATGCAAGATTAATACAACATAAATTTTCGACTTCTCTCAAAACAACAGAGAAAGATGCTGCATACAAATTCGATTTTGAAGCTCCAAAATATTTACTCGTATACAAAGAAGATGTTAAAACAAGAAAAACGTATAAGAAGAGTAAAAGTTATCGAATACTCAATAATGGAATGTCTAAACTCATCCTCCCAGAAGGAAAAGGAAACGAGCCAAGTATAAGTTGGGCCAGATATCAAGTTGCCATGACAAAATACAACGATTCGGAGCCAACCAGCAGTTCTTTATACTCAATTCTAGATGCTGAAGACCCAATTGTACATTTTCAGAATTTTATTGATGATAATGAATCAATTGTGGATGAAGTAAGTTATATATGAAATATTAAAAATTTTATGTATGAAAACTAAATGATAACCTATTAGATAAACAATTTAAGAGAAGTGAAACCATGCATGTTTTATCTTGGGAGTAAAACAGTGTTATAGACCATGGAAAAATTAAATTTAGAATGTTTACAACTATATACATGATATAAGCAAGATTATTTTACTGACATTTAGGGTATTTAATCATGAATTGTTTTTGCATACATGGACGTAATATATATTTCTGTAACTTGATTGCCATAGTAATTTTTTTGTTGTAAACATGCTAAATGATAGAAAAAAAGATGCACCGATAACTAACTCGATGTACGCAACATCTAAAATGACCTTCATTATGCGCTATTAATGCAAAAGGTTTAGAAATATGCGTAAATCAAGGCATTTTCCAATAAGTTTATATCACTATATATCTATTTATTACACACCATGTAGAATCGAAAAAAAAACGAGAAACAAAAAGAGTGACACAAATACATTCATGATTACATACAAAATTCGACTGACATGATAACATGCGAGGTTCGACTGACAAGACTACATTTGAGGTTCGATTGACATGACTACATGTGAGTATTGACTCAATAAAGCTGTGACGGCGTGAATGATAAACAATCTTTCGCTCAGACAATTTAGGTTCATCATGCCCAAGTAAACAATACACTGTAAATATAAAATGCAAGTTCTCACAAAGCAAAAATGATCATACACAACATTGCATCATTCCAAAAAGGCAGGTTGCATTCCATAAAATCGGAAAACAGTGGGGATAGCCTGAACCGATCTGTTGCATTTATGCCTGTAGCATTCGCAAAAATGACACGTATAAACCAATACCTAATTCACATAATCATCTTTAACAAGCACCTTACAAGTATTATTCTCTTATGCAGAAAACGAAACCAATTTTAATGACATCGTGTCGCATGTAAAATATAAATTAACTAACTAAAGAATACGACCAGATATTATATAAACACTTGTCTATTGTAAAAAACCTTATATTGGTCTCTAAATGTCTTTCGTTGTTTTGTGTCCATCGGTTTCGTTTTATCGACGTTTCCCCAAAATTTCTTTTTCGTAATAAAGAAATAAAGAACTTACGTTAAAGAGTATATTTATTTCATATTGTCAATGGAAGTATGCATTTTCATTTTGTTAAGTGGAAACGGCATTTGACATGTTTTCTGATGTTTTGATAAAACTGCATTCATATACCTTCTTATCAGAATACCATAAGAGCTTTCCTTAAAGTAGATTTACATGAGAAATATATCACAAATATAAAAAGAAAGAAAAATGCATTAACTTCTTATGTAAGTTGAAGATGCAACAATTATGCTCATTGAAAAAATCATTGGTAATTTATTTTAGGATTTGGTAGCATGGATCACGATGGGTATTCACCATATACCACATACTGAAGACTTGCCGGTTACACCTACTCCGGGAATGGAATTGAGCTTTTACCTATTACCATACAACTATTTTGATGAAGATCCAGCTATTTCTTCCTTGAATGCTGTCCGTATTGAACCAAAAGATAATGCCAAGCTGAAGACATCTATTAACATTAACCGTTATGGCGTCAAACAAAGTCTTCAGTGTGTACCAGAAAAAAATAAATATGACGAGGAAATTAAAGAAAATCCTTCTTTAATAATTGATACTGAAGGAGGCACATTCTTGTAAATTTATATGTTATAATAAAACAAGTTTCAGGAATCAAACCGTCTGACAAGTGGAAATATATTGTACTTTTATATTTTATGACAATCTGTGCGAACATTCACTGGACAAATACTTCAGTAATTGATTTATATATGAATATACTTAGCATGCATAATTTATGTGCATTTTATACTTTTTTTTATCCGTGACGTTTATATATATTATGCTTGATTCCATGCCCTTAGAGTGTATATTTGTTTGTGTGTATGTTTGTGGGAGATATAACAACTGTCATTAAATGATCATCACTGCTCTTATAAAAAGCAAACGCATTATTTTATATTTTAATTAAACAAAAATATGCATTGCAATCTGTCAATTTTACTACTTTCAATGCCAGTGTAACACATTTTGTTGACTCAGTATTTAGTAGATTTGGTCTCTGGTGGATAGTTGTCCCATTTCAATCATAACACATCTCCTGTTTTCTATATTTAAGATAAATTAAACTTGTATGATATCACAAACCCTTAACGAAAGTATGCAAATCATGCTGTTCTGTTTTGTGATACTTATTTGCGGTCATTATATGATAACAATGAACTGCAACTGCAACTTGAACTTCATACTTTTCACTCATATGAAAATTTCATATAATTTCATTTAATGGGGGCAACATTTATTACAAATCTTTTGGTTGTTTAAAGAGTTATATATGCATAAATAAATCTTTGTTTTATTTGTACAATTGTCGGAAAATGAAAGATTTATTTGTTTTTACCTTCTCGGCGTGACTCGTTTTTCTCCTTGTTTCTCCCGCTAGTCAAAATACTTTTTAATTTTACGTATATATAAATTGTGTATGTACCGAAACTGTCTTTTGTTGTAGACCGTATGGTAATCCCTAGGTGTTTTTATATTGTTCGGTTGCTGTGTCTTCTCATATACCCCTCATTTATTTTTATTCATAATATTAATACATGCCACTTCTCTACACATGCCGATAAAGTTTGAAATTAACATACTAATAATATTTCAGGAATATTAAGTATCAAAAGATTGCAGTGTGAAAACTAACAGCTTTTCCCTGTGATCATGGCAGATCCTAGCATCAGGCAATCAGTCGATGGACGGCGTTTACTCGTTTTACTCTTGCTACTTATAACAATATCTCTAGTAATTGCAATCATAGTGGTAGTTATTAATACTCATAGCAATAGAAAGCATCTACCTACCTGTCGCAGAAAAGAGAAAGGACAGTATGGTCAAATTGATCTAAAGGAATCTGATAATCCTTCTGTTTTTCGCGATTTGACTTCAAAAGAAATTGAAGCATTAATGAATTACTTACATTTGCAACAAAGTCTTAATTTGGTCAAAGCAGCAGATATGAAAGTAAATACTAGTTATGTTTACTCATGTGAAATTCATCTACCTAGTAAGAGCTCCGTCCTTGATCATCTTGACAGGAATGCAAAAAAGCCTCAAAGAGAAGCGCATGTCATAATCTTCAGAGGTGATAAACAAATACCAGATATCGAAGAAATAATTGTTGGTCCTTTACCCAATCCAACTGGTCATAGACCTGTTCCATATAAAAGACAGTCTATTCCGTTTATATATCGTCCCACTACGGGACCGGAACATATAGGGGTAATAGAAATGCTCAATTTAGAAATTGACCAACTCCTTGGAACAATGCTTGAAGAGTTGTACGGGGGACGACTTTTAAATTGTGATAGTAAATGCTTAATCATTAGGTACATAACACCGGTATCGTCTGCACTGTCTGGAGAAAGAAGACGTAAAACGTGGTATTGGCTGTCGCAATTTGCTGAATATTACATTTTACATCCTCTTGATTTTTCTGTATTGGTAGACATGGAGGTAACTAATTACACAATAGAAAACATATGGTTTAATGGAGAACTTTATGACACTCTTTTAGATGTTTTAAACTATTACGTTGCAAATAAAGGATCTATTATTAAAATTCAATTTCCAAATGTGAACACTGATAATTTTTCTACAGCGAAACAACGTGGCATACCACCAATTAGTCCTCTTTTAAGAAATCCAGTGCAAGTATCACCTGACGGAAAAAGATATAATGTGAATGATCGTCATGTCAATTATATGTCCTGGGAATTTGATTTCCGGATGTCCACAACAAGAGGTCCACAAATATATGATTTAAAATTCAAGAAAGAAAGGATTGCATATGAAATAGGCTTACAAGACATTGCCGTATTTTATTCAGGGTACAAACCCATGCAAGCTATGGCTAACTATTTAGATAGTGTAGGTTTAATCGGATCTCGTGCACAAGGTTTAGTACCTGGTGTCGATTGTCCAAAGGACGCTACATTTGTAGGGACGACGTTGCTGGTGGAGTCAGACAGACCTTTTTCGTATGAAAACGTATTCTGTCTGTTTGAATATAATATAGGTATGCCATTACGAAGACACCATTCCTACTCGTTTTATCATGGTAGGTTTTATGAAGGAATGGAAACAACGGTACTGGTTTTGAGAACTATTATCGTTATTGTCAACTATGATTACATTATCGACTTTACATTTTATCCGAACGGTGCAGTACAAGTAAAGGCCGTTTCCACTGGCTACGTATTAGGTACGTTTTATACTAAAAATGAAACTAAATACAGTTTCAAACTTCATGAGAATTTGGCAGCTAACATACACCATCATATTTTCAATTTTAAAGCCGATTTAGATGTAAAAGGAAAAGAAAATAGATTTGCGACGGTTGACATTGAAACTGAAGATTTATCGAATAAGTTTTCAAAAGACCCGGGTTCAAGATTATTTCAACATAAGTTTTCGTCTACTCTAAAGAAAACGGAGAAAGAAGCTGCGTATAAATTTAATTTTGAAACTCCAAAATATTTACTTCTTTACAAAGAAGATGACAAAACGAGGAAAGCTTACGAAAAGAGTAAAAGTTATCGAATACTGAATACAGGAATGTCGAAACAAATCCTACCAGAAGGCAAAGGTAACGAGCCGAGTATAAGTTGGGCTAGATATCAAGTTACCGTTACTAAATATAAGGACTCGGAACCAACGAGTAGTTCTTTATACTCTATTCTAGATGCCGAAGACCCAATAGTACATTTTCAGAACTTTATTAATGATAACGAATCAGTTGTTGATGAGGTAAATGTAAAAATAACCGATAAGATCTGCCAAGTTCATTTGAAAAAAAAAGATAAAAGATAATGATATTAACTAAGACAGCCGATGGCGTGGTTCCAAACATACACTTAAAACAATCGACCGGGTCAAGTTATTTTTATCATCGCCATAAAATAAAAATCAATTCTGAAGGAAAATCATTTAACCCAAATCAACAGTATGAAAGATAACAAAAACTCAAATACACCGATTTATAATTTAATTTTGGATGTAACGCGTCTTCCGATTAGCTGACGTTGTTTTGTTTATCAGCTCATAGACATAATTTTGTCATGTGACCTTGACGTCATCAACGTTTTTCATGATTTACTCTGGTTTAAAATGGAATTAAGAATTAAATTATAAGAAATGACTGTATTATTTTTTCTGTCTATTCGAAAAAACATAAAAAATGTGGTGCACACTTTAAAATAACCCGCTACGCGGGTTATTCCGTGTGCACCACATTTTTGATGTTATTTCTTCATAGACAGAAAAAATATTAAAGCCATTACTTAAATAAACAAAATAATAATAAATAACACCTTTTAAAAGAATGTTTAAAGTTAATGAAAGCAGGGTTGTATGTAACCTACAGTAATTGATATGCACTCATCTGTCATACTCTAATGTCGGTGGCTGTATTTCACAGTACATTTCAAACTGAAATGACATTAACAGTACAGGAAGACATGAACTTATGTAATGCTTAAAACAAACCCTTAAGGTAGATGGGGTGTCTAAATTATAATCCATAGAATTTTTTAATAATTTGCCAAAATGTTGTTTATATCATGCTTTTTAAAAAAAAATAATAAAAAGAATGGGTCACGGGGCTTATTTTCACGCTACAGGTTGTGCAAAATTGACAGATTTTGTATAGATTATGCATGGAAAACCCAATTTTCTGCCATAAAACGAAAACTACACCATAGAATTTTGAGATAAAATATGAGAAAATAGCTCTAATAGTATGCTTTCAGATAAGAAAAAGAAAAAATGGGGTAACGGGACCCGTTTTCTTGCTACATAATAAAATAGGTAAATTCCTAACACATTCTATTGTAAAAGTAACTTTATCTGAATTATCTGCCCTTACATTTGAGTTGCCTCCCCTTATGTGGCAAAGTTGGAAAAAATAGAATCAAACAAAAGTATTCTGTTTTTCTGTAAAATACAACCAAAAATATGATAAAATATGTCATTTTCTCTATTGAAATGAAAATTCTTACACATGAATTACCTACTACTCTCAAAATTTGCACCTTTTATTAAAGATCTAGACCGATTGTTTTCTTGTATTTCAAAATCCAAGATGGAGGAAGACACCCTATCTACCTTAAAGACGTATACAGAAAATAAACGGAACTTTTTGCTTAAATTTGTTTTAGCGAATTGATGTTCAATATAAAATAAAATAGAATTTTCTTTTTAACTAATATTTTCTATTTTGAAGGTGACTTGTTATCTATATTTGTAGGATTTAGTAGCATGGATCACTATGGGAGTTCATCATATTCCACACACTGAAGACCTGCCGGTTACTACTACCCCGGGGATGGAAGTAAGCTTTTACCTATTACCATACAACTATTTTGATGAAGATCCAGCTATTTCATCATTGAATGCTGTGCGTATAGAACCAACAAACAAGCTGAAGCATAAGACATCTATAAAAATAAACCGATATGGAGTTAAGCAAAATTTTGAATGTCTGCCAGCGGAAGTCAATTACGACGAAGAAATTATGAAGAATCCTACTATAATCCTTGATACTTGAGAAGACAATATCGTGTTATATTTGCTTTCTTCGTTAAGAATAATTCTCAGACACATTATTAATGTATTATATGGCTAGCAGCTATGGTTCTGTATGTTTTTACTTTTAATTTATAATTATCCTTATAAAGTATATGCAGCATTTGATATTCAGTTATCGTTACGAACATTTTTGATCGGGGACCTTTGTAAAATCATATATGTATAATCTTGCTATGTGATAATCGTTTACCTAACACGTATCGAAGACAAGAATACTCATTTTTAAAATGTTTGCACCAAAAGCAAAATATATTTAAAATGTAAGACGAAATTTTAACCAAAAAAAAAACTCAATATATCATAAAAATCCATAAACACACGTGCTTTTTCTACACGTATTTCCCACAACCACCCCTTTTCAGTTACATTTATGGTTGTTTCTAAGATGCTTAAATTCAACATGTTTCATTTAGTGTCTGTAGAAGCTGGTTCATTGCAGACTGTGTTTTGGTTTAAAAATTTGATGGAATGTGTTCTCCTTTACGTGTATGTAAAATATACGTTAGAAACTAGTAGTTCACTCCATGAATCTGTGAATTGTATTTCAATATCGCACTTAAAAATGCAACCAGCAACAACGTTACATATGCTTTTATGTATAAACAAAACTTTATGTACTACAATGTACTAGGTATTTCAAATGTTTATGTTGTACAAGAATTCACATATAAAATATATACTTTCTAGTAAATCTCATGCAGTTTATTTACATAATATAAAATATTTATGATGATTTACATCCATCTACAGATGATTTTGAATATCTGGTTTTCGTCGATATATTTGATGCTTTCGAGAACCTTCCTGAAAGTGGGCCTGTTTCTGCTTCGGTCTTTGAGGGAGAGCGTATTTCGGGTCTTTTGTTGATCTGTGTTGTCGGGCGACTGTTTATCATTGGAAGTGTATAATTATCTTTTTTGGTCTTTTGATCACTTGAAAGTTGACTACAAGGATCAAGCTTTGTTGTCAATATTCCTAAAGTTGTCAAATAAGATTCCTGATTTTTTGGATGGATATATACAATATTTATATCTTTTAAAGAATGTATTAGTACTTTGATTTGTTTTCTTTCTTCAGTGGTGGACGTTTTCAAATTATGAAGTGTAATAAAAACTTGGCTATTTGAGCCAAATTCTTTTACAAAATCTAGCTCCTTTTTATGCTCGTTTACCTTTTCGATTAACCCCGAAACCTTATCCTCCTGCTTTTCAATGTTTGATGATTTCAAAAGATGCACAGATGACAGTTCTGATAGCAATGCATGCTCTAATGCTTCAAGACGATCAATAATGTTTTGTTTAATTTCAGCAATAGATTTCGTTATTTCGTCCTTTTGCTTATCTAGTCTTTTTAAATTTTCGGTTCGGTTCTGTGCTAATTTGTTTAATAATTGAATATCTTCATCCATATCTTTCGTCACGGTCTGTAACAAAGGCGATTGTTTGATTCCCTTTGCGACAGTATCTATTGACTGCATCCTATCGCACCCTCTATGTTTTTCCGTCATGCATGATCGGCAACACAGTGCATTATGATATGCACAGTACAGATCTAAAATTAGATCCGAATGCAAAGGACAATACTTTTGAGATGTTAAACTTGGGGATATCTCTGGCGGCATATCTTCTATTTTCTTTAGTGTATGTGCAAGAGTAATTTTATTGATTCGATGCGCATTATTACAATTCTGACATAATGATTCAACACAGTCACAACACCAGCTAACTGCCTCTGCTGTATTGTTTTCTCTTTGGCAAGGTTCACAAAACGGAATTGAAGACATAGTTATCTAAAAAAAAAAGACATTTGCATAAGCCATTCATGTACATATGAATAAAAGAATGATAATCGGAAACATATAATAATTATGATTTTTTTTCAGTTATATGGCCCTTTATAGCTTGCTGTTCGGTGTGAGCCAAGGCTCCGTGTTGTAGACCGTACTTTGACCTATAATGGTTTACTTTTATAAATTTTGACTTGGATGGAGAGTTGTCTCATTGGCACTCATATCACATCTTCTTATATCTATTTACAAATGTTGCTGCATTTGTAGCTATCAAACTTGAAAGAAATATTTGCCTTGATCCGAAAAAAAAAATCTAATCGACGTCTTGACAATATCTGACCTTTATGTACTGAAAAAAACAATTTAGGCGATGTTTTACAATAAAATACCTCGGTTTTTCAATTAAGTCAAAGCATCCCACCTTAAGTCAACCTCGAATCTCCCTTGTTATAAAAATAAGCAACAGTGGGAACCAGAAGAAACTATTGCATATTTCTGATCTCGAACAGCAACATATCTTATGTAATTAAGCTCTTTCGTAACCGAAAGTTAAAGATATAACATATTTCAGAGTGGTGTAGTTTCTTGAAAAAAAAATGGTAAATTTAGAAAAAAAAATAAGTATGGCAAGTGAAAGTTTGTAGCACTCTTTGAATTGAGGAGCCAAACATACAGGGTCTCTAAATAAAAAAAGGATAGGAATACATAACATAACACACACTTGAAACAGCAAAATGACAGAGCTTTCATTAAGGCCTGTTTAGTTAAATGTTTTTTGAATTGCTGTCTCATAATGTTTGCTCCTTTTAACACTTATCATAGATATTCAGTAATACATCTTTCATTTTAGTAGTTAGTCACCACTTCGGTGTTAACATGTATATCAGTTATATGGTCATTTTTATATTTTATAAATTTACTGTTTGCAAAAAGATGAATTATTCTAAATACTTAATAATTTCTTATCCCAGGCAGATAACCTAGCCGTATTTGGCACAACTTTTTGGAAGTTTGGGTAATCAATGCTCTTCATCTTTAGTCCTGGCACCTTTGATAACTATTAGCTTGTCGTTATGTTCTATTGTATTGTTTATTTGTGTGTTTCTCTGTCCTGTATGTTCTTCCATTTATTTGTATTCTAGTCCTGTCATGTAATGTTGTCATTTTAGTGTTATATTTAACATTGCCATTAAAGCGGGAGGTTTGGCTAGTCACAAACCCAGGTTCAACCTACCACTTTTTCTTAAAATGTCCTGTACCAAGTCAGGAAAATGGCTATTGTTATCTTTTAGTTCGTTTCTGTGTGTGTTGCATTTTAGTGTGTCTTTGTTCTCCTCTTATATTTGATGTGTTTCCCTCAGTTTTAGTTTGTAACCCGGATTTGTTTTTTCTCAATCGATTTATGAATTTCGAACAGCGGTATACTACTGTTGCCTTTATTTAATATCAATATACAAAAGAGTACGAAGATTATCGACTGTCTTGATGCCTTTGATTTGCAGATTTGCTTTTTCTGCAGTTTGTTTGGTATCCTTTATCGTATATTAAAAGATAAAAAATAAATACAGCACATCAGACAAAACCACTGTTTTAAAAACATTTGAATGCAGTTTAAATAAAATTGAGAATGGAAATGGGGAATGTGTCAAAGAGACAACAACCCGACCATAGAGCAAACAACAGCCGAAGGCCACCCATGGGTCTTCAATGCAGCGAGAAACTCCCGCACCCGGAGGCGTCCTTCAGCTGGCCCCCAAACAAATATGTATACTAGTTCAGTGATAATGGACGTCATACTAAACTCCAAATTATACACAAGAAACTAAAATTAAAAATGATACAAGACTAACAAAGGCCAGAGGCTCCTGACTTGGGACAGGCGCAAAAATGCGGCGCGGTTAAACATGTTTTTTGAGATCTCAACCCTCCCCCTATACCTCTAGCCAATGTAGAAAAACAAACGTACAACAGTACGCACAGTAAAACTCAGTTTAAGAGAAGTCCGAGTCCGATGTCAGAATAGGAAATGAAAGAAAATAAAGAAAATGACAATACTAGTATTACATAAATAACAACAGACTACTAGCAGTTACTGACATGCCAGCTCCAGGCCTCAATTAAACTGATTGAAAGATTATGTCTTCATCATATGAAGCTTGTTTAAAATTCTGTATCATGCCACACAAAAGAAAAAATAAAAATAAAAAAAGATATATTAAAAAGAGGCAATAAAAACATTTGACAAAAGGAGGACAGACAGCAGTGGCTTCAAAAAGATACTGCTTCAGCAATGCCAATGATTTTTGTAATCCTTGAACTTGTTGATTGACCTACTATTGTCAACGATAAATTCAATAAGGCAAAGTGAAAACTTGTATACAGCTTAAGTGCAAAGATTCGCCTAAACATTACAGATAATTAACATGAGAGATCTGGTAAGAATATACTATGATCTTAGTTTTAACATATTTCACGTATCTATTCTTTGAAAAATCACTCTTCGTTGACCTATGCAGTGATTCTTGAATTGTGCAACGAGTCTAATCATTTAAACTAAATTACAACAGACGTATATGCTGTTCAATGGCCGTTCATGCAACTTTTAGAAAAGGTTCCTTCCTTAGTTTTGACATTTTTACATCACTAAAAAGGGGTCCAACCCCATGAATTGAAATTCCTTATGATCAATCACAGTCAATCATATTTGTAATTACATTTACACATTAGAGCAAGAATTATAATGGCCCATTTTTTTCGATTATTTCCCTTACGGTTTTTACGTACACGTGTAATTTGAAAATATCAAATAAACAAAGAAACAATATACTTACTATGCGTTGTGCATGTGCAGGATTTGTATTTTTAGATTGTGTCGTTAAAAAAACGCTAAAATAATGTTCTGTTTGAAACGTTATTAAATGGAACATTAACTTTTTGAAAGGGAATACCTAATTGTATGGTTAAGCATAATAAAACTAACCGATCCGAAAGATAAAATTGACAACAGTCATTTTAGATATCTTGATCGGTAAAAAAATTTACCATTATTTATATTTACATAAACATATATACAAATTGAATAAAAAACGTGTTAAAAATCTTAAAATGATCTGAGTTGCTCCAGTCCCGTGATGGAAGCTTTGATAAAGAAGAATCGACCTTTAGGTCAGATATACTAATGTTTTAAAAGTTTTCTTCTAGGTTCATTTTTTCCTTCGGTTCCTAATACCAGACTACGCATTCTCTTCTATAGCATGTTGTGTAATATGGCCCAAACACACCATAACGCCCAGTAGCAAATATTTTATGATTATCAATGACGATAATAAACTAACAATAAATCCTATAGGTTGTTTCTAAAAAAAAATGGATCAACTGCTATGTCGGACGGGCAAGTTAGACTACCAATGGGAACGGGGGTTGTGTTGGATAGGAGCAGCAATTATGACTTTCAAAAGTAGTCCTACAAATCTACGGGGAGTTGTTGCAAGGGTTCTTTAACGTGTAGAGATTGTGGCACTTTCCATACACAAGGCATCGGATTTAATTTCCAAATCCGATCAGACGTGGCTGCGTATTTGTACATCCCACGCAATAAAAAGGACACTCTATATCTTGCATAAATCCCTTTTTTTTTAATTAGAAATTTAAACTAATGTATAAACTACGCTCAGGAAAATAAATAGGCATTTCCTTCGATGTGCCAGCACAACTGCTATGTAGTGTAATAATTCTAGTTTAGTATGCGTATATATAAGAAGAGAGATAACTTTTGTTTACATATATACAAAACGTATATTTCTTCTAATAGAGACCCCGGTATTGACTGGGATCTAAAGAAGAGAAAGAGACTTTAAAATATACATTTTTTGAATATTAAATCTGGACCAAGGAGTGGACACAATATTTTTTTGAAAGGGGGGCGTAATTGCAGAAAACGTAATAGATAGTTTTTGAACAATTTTGAACGATTTAGTGCTAAAACAGCATTAAAAATCGTGAAAAACATGAGATTTTTAATTTTTGGGGTGACAAAAAAAAATTAAAAGAAGTCACTAAAGCCAGGGCTGGACTACATCGGTATGCTACTGAAACCACTGTCAAGAAGGACGGTTGAGCATTCAAAGCCATCTTAACCTCACCATAATCTTTTGAGGGTGTGAATTTGGTATTCCAAATGACGACCAACATGCAGTTAAACATTTGTTAAATTGAAGTAAATTATATATATTTTACTCTGATTGACTCTAGCAGTAGCTAAACAATATGATGTAACGAATGACAATAAAAATTTAAGGCTCATTCGATTCGGAGGCAAAAAAGGGACGATAAAGGACATTTCTACAATCCATTAAGCGTCTGCCAAGACAGGAGTTGTTGTCTAGTGGTCGTCGGTGTCTCCCTGTCATTTTGATTTTTCTTTAATGTATTGTTAACTAGGCCATTAGTTATCCTGTTCGAATTTTTTACATTTACGGGACTACCATTTGAATTTCTGTGGTGGGGAGGGGGTGCCAGGAAAATTATGAAAATGAATATCCTGGCCTGGTAAGAGCTGAAAATAAATAGTCTTGCATTATTAGTCTAAATAGGATGAAAATGAATATTCTGCAACACAAAATGTATGAAACAATTGTGTACAAAAGGGGAAAAAAGGGGAAAAAAGTAGCAACAGATGAAATTGAATGTTCAATCCGCAAATATATCCTCATCCTTTTTCCCCCAGAATATGGTCGTCCCCTTAGTTTAATGGAACATTTTACACATTTCATTACGGTATGGAACTTGAACGACCCTAACATATCGTGTTATTCAATATTATACATGATGGTAGAATCACAGAATCCATCTTTTTTTATTTCTACCCGACAATAACACATATTCCAGGCATGAATTTGGATAGCTCATATTGAAAATAGTATGTGTTATACTTTTTAATAAGACCGTATTGCAACACCTTAACCACAATTTCAGATTGCTGTAGTTCGAGACACTAACAAATATTTCACAGGTGAATTATCCAACCTTTCCATCAGTTTCAGTAAAACTACCTCCGAAGAACTTTAGTTTTGAAAATACATGATAGATTACAAGCACAACAGTTGTCCTAGCAATAACACGTACAATAGATGATCGACTGCAGGAACAAAAATAATGGTAAAAATTTCGCAGGCGTAAATTAAACAGCTGATAAGATAATAAACGTTTCTATAGATAAAAATAATATTCTTATATTTATGAACAGTGGCGACCGTTTAACCTAAAACGTATATGCCTACAGAAGGGCTGTATTTTTCAAATTTGTTTTTCTATTATCTAAGATATGAACATGGTGATGTCAAAAGTTTTCATATCTTGTGAAAATCGTTAAAAATATCATGAGCTAAAATCAAGTAATATTCTTGGAATTTATAATAAATATTAGTATACTTGATTTATTAAACTACAAAGATATGTTATATAAATGCATATTGAAGGTAAATAATAAAGTTGAATTCCGATTTTGTTTGTTTTAGCGATATGATATTAAGTTTCTGGGCTTCATGAAAAATGATCTAATTCACTTAGATTCATACCGCTTAAAATTTACAAACTGACCTTCAATTCTCAACGTGTTTCAATGAACTCCTGCTTATTATGAACTTCCACTACATTTTCCAACACAAATGTTGCTGCGCATTGTCAAATATAACCCTTTTCAATTTTTCCTTATTTTCGGGAATTTAGGAACATATTATGTTTTGGAAGAATATTTTATTGAATTTTTGAATATTTTTTTAAAAATTTTTTTGGAACTTTTGGCAAAATTTTATCCCCAGGTGAACAAGGGTGGGGTGTTATTTACACCCGAGTGATTAACCAATCAGATTGCAGAATTCTTGCTGTATAAGAAATAAAAGTTCTTATTAGGTTTTTACAGGTTCATCTATAATAGGTCTTACGTCTGTTACAAGTCGAAATTGTAAGAAGAGATTTGCGAATGAAAGCATAACAAATTTTAACCTTTTCTTAGTATATGAATTCGCTAGACGTAAGTTCATTTATCTCCAAAAGAGAGACGGGGACAACTTTAGAAGTATAGACAACAAAGAAAGCCAATTTAAACTTTAAAAAGTCAATTATAAATTTAGCAGTAACGCTTCTTATAAGCATGGAATTTCTATTTCATATAGAGCTTTTCAGTTTATTGTAGTTTAACGTATCGCCTAATTCACTATAAATTGAAATAAAGGAAAGACCTTAGAAAGAGGGGATTACCTGTTATTGTTGTGTTTTTTTTTTGTGTGTGTCATAGATGAGACTAGCATGACAAAAAAACTTTAAGGCTCAGTCTGTTTGTCCTTTTAAAAGCAATTTCTGAGACAACTCCCGGGCACTCCTCTAGTATCATACGAATTTGGTTAACCCGAATAATCCAGTCGTTAAAAACCGCTCACTTACTCTTGAGGACACTGTCCGTTAGAGGGTGCTGCATTATTGGAGTTAAGATTTTGTTGATTCTTTTGAAGCTATTCTATCTACACTATTTCGCAATCTAAACTTTCAATTTAGCAATAAACACTTTAAAAAATGACACCAGCACTGTAAGTGTATTATGGTATATGACTAAATATGGATTAATTATTTATTAGTATTGCTGTATAAGTTTCCAGATTTGTTATACATTAGTTAAAATACACGTTTTAATATCTTCGAAATATAATTACCAATAATCATTTAAAAAGATAAATGAAAAAATAATTAAAATTTAAATAATCAAAACCAGGAAGTGCAGATAAAAACCAAATGTTTAATTTCAAAAAAATATTTCGATCAGGTTATTTTTAATGAAGTATAGAATTCTGATTGAAGTGATGTGTTACATATTCAATCATTTTCCGGTGCCTCCGTTCTTCTTTCTCTTCTTTGTACGTTTTAAAGTCCTTAACGATAGCAGAAAACGTTTTATCTCTTCGAATGATGTCTGGTAGTTGTGCTCTTTCTACCATTTTCCTTATACTCTCATCCTTTTTATGCTTCGGTGCTGTCATTTCTTGCATAACTAGTTCTGTCTCATGTTCCATAAATTTCTTGAGAGCAGCCTGTGTTTTGCACTCTCCGGGAAAGATATTCTTTCTTTGTGGCCTCTCAACCTCCAGTTTAGCCTTTGCTTTCATTGTGAGTTGAGGCTCTTTATGAGCTTTAACTTTTTTCTCTTTCATAAACAGTTTCTTGGTAGCACTTTTCCACAGGCAGAGTGCATTATAATGTGAGTTACTCATACTTTTATTGTCCGTTTCTTTTTCTACTGGTTCCATTGTTGCAATTTGAGGAAAAGTTCTATTCAGCGCAGCAATTGTTAAAGTGCTGCGTTGAGGCGAGAGAGAAAGTAATGTTTCCGGGTCATCTTTTTCCGGATTTGCAATTGTCTGGAAAGTATTCGGTCTAGGTTTTTGTTTCCTTTTCCGTTTCCTTCGTTTGACTTTTCCTTCAAGAGGATCGTCTTTGAATGGATCATATTTATCAAAACTATGAAGTTGATATACCCGAGCGTATGCTAAAGTTTTTAAGTGGTCGTCTTTAGCCTGTTGTACATTTTTAGAACAAACTTCTTCTGCAATTTTAGAATTTATGTCTATTTTATGAACAGCATTTTCATATCTCCACCTCTCGTGGTCCATTTTTAGTTTAGTTAAATATGCTGTTTCTGGTTTGGAATACTGGACACCTTCAGAGAATGATTGGCAACAAGGTGCCAGTTCTGGCATCTTTTAAATAATCTGAATCGAAGAAAAAAAAAAACAACAATTGTAGACATACATTTCGAATAACAAATATAAAAATAAAAATAAGTGGTATGATGGCCAATGAGACAACTCTCCAACAAATGACATAGAAGATAACAACTATAGGTCACAGTACAGCCTTCAACAATGAGCAAAACTCATATCGCATTGTAAGCTATAAAGGTCTCCGAAATGACAAATTAAAAACAATTAAAACAAGAAAACTGATGGGTTTTTTTTAATTGCTTTTTTGTATATATATAGACCATTGTTGATTATGCACATAAACCTAGGTGAGCAACACAGGCTCTTGTTTAATATTGGCGTTGGTAAAAAGTGTACAAAACAACGCCAATATTAAACTAGAGCCTGTGTCGCTCACCTAGGTCTATGTGCATAATCAACAATGGTCTATGTGCATAATCAACAATGGTCTATGTGCATAATCAACAATGGTCTATGTGCATAATCAACAATGGTCTATGTGCATAATCAACAATGGTCTATGTGCATAATCAACAATGGACTCTCTCCAACATTGTAGACAAGAACAGAATTCTGACAAAAAATTCTTTTTTTGTATCTTGTATTGCTGATCATTTTGTCTGTTTAGGTTCTCTCCATCTTTTTTAGTTTTTGCTCAAAACACAAAAGAGGGTAAAAAAATCCTCATTTCCAATGAATAGTGACAGTCTTTACTAACTATATCGGCAAATTTTACATGTTTGTGGATCTTGCCTTGCTGATCATTTTTGGTACATAGAAGTTTCTATTTATCTATTATAATTTTTATCATAAAAGACAAAACGCAAAAACAAATGTAAAACATCATTATTCATGGACAATAACTCCAATAAGGGGTCGTCGGAAAATTTCCTCCATATTTTCTTAAATGTAGATCTTGTCTTGCTTATCAATTTTGCTTATTTAAATTTCTATCTATCTATTATAATTTTTAAGATATAAGGCAAAAACGCAAAAAATTGGTAAAAATCGTCATCAAAGGGTAATAACTCTTATTAGGAGTTGACTGACGATTTTGATATTGCCATACTTATTAGTAGATCTTGTCTTGCTGATCATTTTAGCAACTTAAAGTTTATCTCTATGTTTTATAGTTTTCAAGATAAAAGGCAAAAATGAAAAAAATGGTTAAGTTTATCATTAAAGGGCAATAACTCCTATAAGAAGTCGCCTGACAGATTTGACGTCAATAATCAATTGGTAGCACTCAATTCTGAACATTTTTTGCCCTGTCAGTTTTTTTCTATTTATAACGGTTTTCAAAATAATAGACAAAATTTGCATTTTACCCCTATGTTCTATTTTTAGCCATGTCGGCCATATTGTTTGGCAGGCGGGGTCATCGGACATATTTTTTAAACAACATAACCCAATGATGATTATCGCCAAGTTTGGTTAAATTTAGTCTAGTAGTTTCAGAGGAGAACATTTTTGTAAAAGTTAAAGGAAGACGACGGATGACGGACGACAAGTAATGAGAAAAGCTCACTTGGCTCTTTGGGCCAGGTGAGCTATAAAAAAAAAATTTTAATTTAAGTATTTATAAATATTTCGGATAACAGATATCCTTCATTGTTGTTTTATATACTTTTTAGGCGTCTATATAATCTATTTATTGTGTACAGTCAGGTATCGTTACACGTAACGATCAAGCGTCCTCGTAAGAAAGATCGTTGACTAATATCTAGACGTTTTATATATATATAAATACACTAGTATATAACATCATATTGATGCATGACTTTTGACTGGTCTACTTTATTGTTTAATAAACTGATGATTTCCTTCCGAAAAAAAATATTAACAATAAAGAACATGTACTAATGTCTGAAAAGTTTCACTTAAAAACTACACAGAAACTGGTTTTTATTATTACTTAGTATAAGTCAATGCTATATAAAATCCTTACCGTTTGATGTCGAGAGATCCATTCCTATTTTTATGAAATTCTTATTTAGAAAAATATTATAAACGAATATCTTAGCATGGAGTTACTTCAAAATAAACCTTGAAATGTACTCAAGAAAAATGATTTCAGATTATTAGTTAATGAACTGAAAATCAAGATGGTATTTAAAGTTTGACCTTGCTTATTTTGATTTGAGATTGAAGTTCTCTCCTATTTGGCAATTGCCACTTTAAAATTATTTCTTAAGAAGAAATAAAAATACTACAGCTAGCTCAAATAATGACAAATTCATTTAAATAGTTCGTTATCCGTGTATCCACTTAAGAAAGCTATTCACACTTTAATTAAGAAGGGCCACAATGCCAAGGATTTAAAAAAAGTATTTTAGCTTTCATGAAGAACAATCAATATATATCGTTAAAAAAATTTAAAGTATTGTTGAGAAAAAAAATATTTTGAAATATTGAAACCAGATATGAAAAAATTATACCTAATAAAGAGAATGCGTGTTAGTCGTGACATATTGCTCCAGTCACAAACTTACATGTATTGAAAAATAAGAGGACATCAAAAGTGTTTTTAAATAACCTTGTTGAAAAGTCGGTAAATTAATTGATAAATTATATATTTTTTTCGTTTGATTGATGCGAGGAAAACATACTTCATCAACTAGTATGCAATAAAAAAAATCTTTAAAATTGCCGACATCACTTTTTATAAGTTCATAATCGATGTTATTGAATATAGACGTTTTACTATGAAATAATTGTTGTACCTCACTGAACCTAAGGCACAATGGAGAGCTATCTGTTGTATTTTTTTGAAAAACCCATTTCTATAAAACGAATGCGCCAATAGCACTTTTTTTTTAAATTGATAAAAATGCAATGCAGAAAGTGTAATATGTTTCCCTTCTGAGTGCAACAAATACACGAGAAATTTCTTCGACAAAAACAAAAAACAAAAACAAAACAATGAAAACTATGATCCAAAATTAGAAATTAAGTTTATGACCCTAACTACAATTTAAAAGCCACCAGTGTAGTTGAAAATATATAAATTTAAAGATATTATATATTATACTAATAAAAATAATAGGAATTAAAATGCATTAACTTAGAAAGGCAAAGTGGAATTTCGATTTTTTTTCGATGAAATTTTGTTAACATTTTTAACTCGTTTAAATGTGTCTGAATATTGAAGAAAAAAATGTAGCGTTTTTTCTCGAAATCACTTTCAACTACTGTACAAAGAACAAGTATACAAATTCAAAATGTAAAATCTCCTGTGCTGTTATCCTGTTGTAAACTTTTTAAATATCTTCTCCTTTGAAGCTACTGAATCAATTTCAATCAAACTTGAAGTGAATGATCCTTAGGGTATCAAGTATAGAGTTATGTTTGTTGTCTGATCAACAAACATGGCCGCTATGGCTAAAAATGAACATAAGGATAACATAAATTATAACTGTCTTATATCGTGAAATCCACAAGAAAATCTCACAAGGCAATGTTTTTAAATTTTCCCCATTACTCCTTAATGAGTTTTTGCCATGAAATGACGATTCGTTTCGTGTTATTGCGAAATACATGTATCCCAAAAATTATAATAGACAAGTAGAAACTGTTTACGGCTAAATGATCAGCTATTATACTAGATATACATAAATGCCAATATGACAGGAGCCAGTGGATGACTGACTCATTAAAGAGTTATTGCTCTTAAATGGCGATTCTAGATTTATTTTTTATAGTTTTGACATATTTCGAAAACTATGATTTATAAGTAGAAACTACAAACAACAAAAATTATCAGCAATACCAGATCTACAAAAATGTGATGTGATAAAACCGTCAGATGACTCCTTAAGGAGATATTGTCGCTATCCACCAGTGACCAAAGGACGAGGATTAAAACAACAACTAAACTATCCACCAGTGACCAAAGGACGAGGATTAAAACAACAACTAAACTATCCACCAGTGACCAAAGTACGAGGATAAGAAAGACAACTACAGTTCACAATCTACCTTAAAAATTAAAAAAAAAAAACCATACTGTATAGTATAAGCTGAAAAAGGACTAATCATTTCAAAATGTGAAACAAATGAAAAAAAAATCCAATTAACCTAATTCATTCTAAAAACAATGAACGAGAAAACAAATATGGCAGACATCAACCAACGACTAACACCTGACGTACAAGCAAAAAAGAATGTGTCGGGGAAAAACATGTTTTTTAAAGAACTCAATCCTCATTCTAACCTTGGACAGGGGTATGACAGCACAACATAAGAACAAACTGTAAAATCAGTTGGAAAGGGCTTGACTAATCTTCAAATTGCTGTTAAATGAGATCTAAAAGCATTAAATTTTTCATAAAAATTCGAAATGCAGCCCAAAAACCCTTACCTCGCCTTAAAAAGTAGAGTAGCAATCAAAGCGTTTGGGTGCGATACAGGTAAACCCAATTTCCGATAAAGTTTTACTACTTTAAGAGCGAACCAAATTACCTCCATAGTTACATAAAATGAAAATATAAATTTGTTGTAGACATTTTTGAATATATCGTTATAGTGCTTTCAGTATTATATGAACGTTATATGCATGCTTAGAAAATGTTGTCCGGTTACATACAAAAAGGGACCATTTTACAAAACCAAGGCATCGACAAAGTTTTCTCGTCCAATTTCCCACAATTACTTTATACGTTCTCCGTGTATCCAAGTTATAGAATTTATATAGATATATCTTGCATGGAAGGTTATGCGAGCGATACATTCCTATGTTGTGCGTTGCATTAACCTTAATTTGAGAATACCAGAGAGACAAAAAGTTACACAAATAACATTTTAAAAGTGTTTCATAATTTTATGTGCGAACTGAAAAAACTTGTCATCGTACACATTATTTTTAACGAATTGGCAAAATTTAGAAATAATTAAGAGATACTAATTCAGAAACAGTATTGTGACTTACCTTTGTTTATTATCAGGCCAAATATTGTGAAGTTGTCCATCGTAATGTTGTTTTTTATACAATTAAACTAATTACAAATATTAATAAATATCACGAATTATCGATAATGTTGATTTATATCTTAGAAAACGCAGATTCTTTCTCATGTAAGAAACACATTTGCGTGACTTCATAAAATAATAAGCTTAAAAAGTTATACTGTTAATGAGAAAAGGTAACTTAATTATTTACCTCAAGTGGAACTAATTGCATCTAAACAAAAAGATATCCAAAACAGGCTTTTGTTGTTGATACAATAAATGAAAAAAAAATCTGTTATTGTGGCGTTTTTTATCGTCTGTCGTATCTTTCCCGCCTTCCTTTCACTTAAGTCAGTAAAACTATAACAGATCAAGCGATTTCAAGTTACCCTTGTCGCTAAAAGAAAATTGCCATAATCGTCTTAATTTAAGAAAAAATATTGAAATATAAGTTTAAAAAACGATCCAAAGATTGTCCATGTATACTTTAAAGAGTATCTTTTAGTTAACAAGCTTATATTGACAGGGAAATTATTTGTCATTTTCAGAAAAATATGTCATCGGGGTTTTAACATTTTATTGTCTGGCTATCTTCATTTTTAATCAGTTTAATAAAAAGTTCATTTATCATAGTATAGTTAAGTGTCGATCAGTGTATTTAAATAGACCACGCTAAGGACAAATTAAATGTGGATTGCCTCTATTATAGATGTATTGTCATATTACAAAGCAAAATTAAAAATAACATATTTTAGATTTTTTTGGAGTCAGCTGAAAATGTAGACCACTGAAACAGTAATTAACTATCTGTAAATTGTTGATAATAAATGTATTAAACAAATAAGATAAATTAAAAGGATAATCAATGGGGATGTTGTTTCAAAGATTTAAATGAATTTTCTGGTGTTTTAGTGCACAATTATCTATCTAATGGTGTTCATTGATCAGATGTCTGAAACCAGCGTTGGTGCATTTTCTGTCATTTTCCCTACATGGAAAAATTTAAATTATCAAACATCTAAGGTCAAAAACAAATGTCAAGAGTTTACACTTTATAATGATAGTGCTCGCTTGTGTTGAGCAAACACCAAGCTCTAGGCATATAGGTATGTTGCAAAGCAGATATGTCGATTCTACTAATCAGGTCCTCATTTTCCAGTGGCAGTAAAATTAATTTGACCATCCTATCGGGTACCCACTTTCAATATGATCTCGTTCTGAATATGCATGCAGCTGTGATCAGGGATCTATTAATTCTTTTTGAAATCTGGTCGAGGCTTTTATCAATTTTGAAAATCATGATAATGGCTGTGTTGAAGTTTTTCAAAGATGTTTGCATATCTTGTCGTTTATTATAGGTTCTCAGTAACTGGTATCATTTCCAGGTTTTCATAGTACAAGGTCGGTCTAAGGCTCATCGAGATTCCACATTAGCAAAATGCTCAATAATTAGTTCATAACCGTCCAGCTGCTGATATTTCATGCATATTCAAGATATGAACACATTTGACTTGGTTTACCTTAAAATGTTTTATTAGTGGAAATTCCAGAGAGCCTAAGCGACCACTAAGGGAATAGACTGAAACCGAAAGTATAATTTGACCACATAATGTTCGTATAAATAAATGTATGGGGAAGCGAGTGGGGGATACAAAGTGACATCTTTAAATGGACGATGTGACATCCATTTGGATTAGAGTAATATTTTAAGATTGTAAGGAACAATTAAAAAAGTAATAATCGTCATGACCCATTATATGCTGTGAAGAAACAAAAACAGGAAAGAGAACTACAGCCTACTAGTGATTTTTAGTAGAAGAAGCGTCCAATGAAATTTGTAGTTATCATGCATACGATTCTTAGACAAAAGTACTTTATGTATTTTGTATTAATGGTAGTAGTTTTTTATGCATTATGCCAATCTGATGAGCCATTTTTAATATATGTTTACAGTTTGCTATTACGTTGTGCTGCGACACCACTGTCCCAGGTAAAGGGGGATTGAACGTCCACAAACATGTTAAACCCCGACACATTCTTTATGTATCTTTCCAAAGTCAAGAGCTTGTAATTCAGAGGTTTGTCGTTGGCTGCTGTCTGTCACATTTGTTTTCGTTCATTTATTTTTTCATTAATCAAGCTGTTGGTTTTCTCGTTTGAATTGTGTCCCATTTTGTCATGTCAGGGCCTTTAATAACTGACTATACCGTTTAGGTTTTGCTCAGTTTTGAAGGTCGTACGCTGACCTTTAAAGTTGCTTACATCCATGTCATTTTGGACTTTGATGGATTGTTGTCTCATTGACATCATACCACAGCTGTAAAACTGGTACAAATAACGAAAGGTTTACTGCGTAACAATAGAATCATTTACAACAAATGCTTTATCAATTTTTAATCTGATCCAGTCTCTACTGTTGACATTTTAGGAAAGGGACATTAAGTAAACATAAAAAAAACTAAGGAGCAAATTAGAAAAAACAGATTTCAAGATGCAGAACCAATAGATTGTACAAGTAATTCGAGACCAAACTGACCTGCTTCGTATCAAATTGTATAACCCTACCAAGAAAAGAAATAAAATGTCATTCAGGCTTTAGTTTTCTATCTAGTATTTTGTAGACTGTTGCTTTTCTTTATGTAATTTTTCGTCTTTTGCCATGGTTTTGTTTGGCCCTTTTCGACTAATTATTTGATCCTCCCTTCAGTATCTTCCGGACTTTTTCATGGTCTGAGATCTCGTATTTATCTAATCTTTCAATAATAAACTATTGACACAGTGGTATGTGCCGCCTGTCGGTGGAAAATTTACAAAAAAGACAATATGAAAGACAGTCACATTGCTAATTAATTCAAAGTTGCTGGACCATGAACTAGGGGAAACTAAGCAGAACACTTAACATTAAAAATTGGTAATTTATAGTCATTGGACCATAACCTCGGGGCAGGGCCTCGAAATAGTCATTAAACTGATATATACTGAAATTAATGCAACTTTATAGAAAATATCATTGACCTATCACAAGTAGTTCCTATCAAACTGACTTACGCAGAAAACTTAACATTTAAAATTGGTAATTAATAGAGTCACAGGACCATGACGTAGGGGGCAGGGCCTAGAAATAGTCGTCGAACTGATATGTACTGATAGTAATGCAACCTTATAGAACATAATATTGAACTATCACAAGTAGTTCCTATCAATCTGACTGGAGCAGAAAACTTAACAATTGTTGACGCCGCTGGACAAGCAACACTGATGCCTCGCCTTCTGGGACTTTCGTCACAGGCGAGACAAAAACAGAGGGTTGACCCTATCAAGTTTAGTTAAAACACGACTTGTTTGATAATATAAAACAAATAGAACCAGTTATCACTATCAACTGTTAACACTAGTTATCTCAACCTACTTTTGCCCTCAACACAAATATGATATAATACTTTAATTGTATTATACAAGCAGCATTATGAAGCAAAACATTTGTAGAACCTACTAGTAGTACGTGTAGCAGACGACTAAAGAAAAATAACATAGTTCTCCATCAACTTTTTCAAAGATATTGTTTTCCTTGATATACTTTTCAAAATGAAAGAAAGAAAGAAAGAAGACAGCATATCAGTAAGGTTAGTGCTTCGTAATGGAAATGAACTTCTTTTACGGTGTTCAGGTTGTGCCGCGTGCCAGTCTTATATAAAGTATTCACTAGATCAATATTATTGCAGTTATAATTAGGTCTTTCCACTTTTCTGTGGAAAGACCTATTGATTTTGTTCTGATTATTATTTTTTTTTTTTCATTTTAATTTTTCATCTTCCGTCACTTTTATTTCTTGCGTGTAGATTTTGTTTCGCAAGATGTCGCTAAGATGTTTGGTATATGATAATCATATCGCACAGTTTATGCGCCTTTGAAAATGACCCTGCTTAACCGAATACCTTTCTTTGTAAGAGTTTAACTTATCTCACCAAAGAAATCGACAAAATTATTTTACCAAATTGCTCGTTATATCCTCAGGATGTTTTGTCCAATTTTGGCCGAAGCGATACGAAGACTCCATGAGAGTTATTTCCCCTTCATTATTTGACATAAGTGATATATTATTGTATTGCATGAATGGTAAGTGATAGAAACCATATATTTTTTTTAATAGTCAAACATAAACCTATCAAGACCGGAAGTTATCTTCGCTGCGGCGGGGGCATTAAAAAACAAATGTTTGGGTTGAGAATTCAAGTATAAGGATTAAACACATATGTAAGAGTTATTGGTGTTTATATTTGCCGCTGACTCACAATCTTTACATAATAGTCCTTCAGACTTTCATTTGGTTTGAGAGCTAGTCGGCCCAGTGTATACGTATACAACGGAATGGGAACTTTAATAATTCATTCTTAATTTTAAACAAGATCATCGTGTTTTCCAGTACCGTTTATGAAATCTATTCTGAATTGCAGTCTTTGATATTAAAGTGTAGGACGGTAAGGTTTCATATCAGAAGTTTAATACTTTGAACTTGCTCAAAAAATATTTGTGAATACAGTAATACCGTAATAATGGGAAATCAATTGTTAGTAGCAAAACATGCCTCAAAGCATAACATAATTGCTTACATTTTCAAATAAAATTGAGAATGGAAAATCAAAGTACATTTGTTACAATTTTGCAAACTTCAAGGATTGTCTACGTCTATACATTGGACCTTAAACAATATGTTTATATGGACATGACTTAATGGACACGTAGGCTTATTGTCATTGAACGATATATAAATCTAAATAAAAACAAATACGTTCAGTCCTCATAGAACATAAAAGTATACAAGTTTTTAAAATACCTACAGGCATGTAATTGAACGAAATTTATAATAATTTTATATACGATCTATCAATATTTATTAAAGTGGTCAATATTTTAATTCAGCATAGATCGTTAAAGTTTTAATAACACTTTAATCATTTTCGATAGTTATTATTTAGCTTCGTTTTAAGGTTCGGTATATAATGTATTTGCAGAAGAAACTGAACAATTGATAAAAAAATAAGGAAATAAGAAATCAAAACCTAGACGAATAAAACCAGGCCAAGGCAACTGAAAACAAATTTAGGCAACAGTGGTTTAACCCAAAATTTCTTCGGAAAATGCCTTTTCCAAGTCAGGGATATGATAGTTGTTTCCCATTCGTTCCGTATGTTGATATAGTCGAGCGTTTGCTTTTGTAAGATTTATGGACTTCTCCTGTTTGAATTTACCTTGGAGTTCGGTTTTTTTGGTAATACTTTTTTTACCGATGTTCACATCTCTTAAGGATGTTCGCTCCTCTTGTTTTTGAATTTTTGCCAGATATTTGGAATCCTCTGGTTTTATCCATGCAGTTCCATTAAAATTTTTGCCCACTAACCCCTACTTTTATTTTCATAATCTTATAACAAATAGTTTAAAAGGCCATATTTGAAAATCTTATAAAATCCTTGTTACATTTTCGTAGTTTTTGAAAGAAAAAAGGTACCAATGTTAAATGTATGAAAGATCTAGAGAGAATCATTTCCCGCCAAATTTTCAATGGCTTATATCTTGAAAACAAGCACACGGACCCTTAATTTTTTGCTGCTTTTTTAGTTCCTTCATTTACATGCAATCAATTAATAGCAGCCTTTTTAAAAAGCTTGTTATTTTGAAACTGAGAAGGGAACATCCTTAAATCGATAAAAAAGACAAATCAAGGTAACACACACAAACTGAGGGAAATGAACATACAATGCATGATTTTTTATAATTAATTGTTTTGGCTTTTAACTAGCTGTCAGTAACTGCGAGTACTCTCAAATCGTACTTTCTTGTTTATTTGACCTGTTGATACAAATTGTAATGCTTTTTTGTTATTTAATGTTATTCAGGGTTATATCTGGTCTATATACCAGCTTTGATAAGTGTTTGGTATTACTATAAATTTTCACTTCGTACTATGAACATTAAAATAATTTATTTTGTAAAAATATTTCCTTTCTCTATTGTAACTGTACACGTATACCTAACAACTAAATTATTTTCATTAAGTTGTGTTTAAAGTTATTGCAAATGGCTGATATTTTTGTTCGAGCATATTGTTTTTCTTAAATTGTTTAACATTTCATACCGATATAACATGTTACTTTTATTATTCTTCCCTTAGTTTATTTATTTTGTATTGACATTGTATCATAGGTCAAATTTAATTGTTCAGTGTATGTTCACTGGTGTTAATATGTCCTTTGATTGAGTTAAGCTATTTCAGTTGATATTTTATAGTGTGTCTTTCTATGTTGTGATTATTTCAGAATAAGGGTGAAGGTTTGGTACCATTAAAACGTTTAAACCCGCTGCATTTGTTTGCACCTGTCCTAAGTCCGGAATCTGATGTTCAGTAGTTGTCGTTTGTTGATGTGGTTCATAAGTGTTTCTCGTTTCTCGTTTTTTATATAGATTAGACCGTTGGTTTTCCCGTTTGAATGGTTTTACACTAGTAATTTTTGTGGCCCTTTATAGCTTACTGTTCGGTGTGAGCCAAGGCTCCGTGTTGAAGCCGTACTTTGACCTATAATGGTTTACTTTTATAAATTTTGACTTGGATGGAGAGTTGTCTCATTGGCACTCATACCACATCTTGTTATATCTATATACAGAACAATAACTGTTACAATGGAGTAACAACATTTCAAATCAAAACAACGGATACATGCGAACAAACCACACTTTACAGCAAAGCCTGTGCAATATTGAACCTCTCATGAACACGAGAGTGATGACTAGTATTCCAAAAGGGTTAGCATGTCCAGATCTGCATAAAAAAATATCAAACAATGCGCCGCCTTACTGGCATGATTTAGACACATTCTAAATCAGGTCCGAATGTTATGTTAACTTCTCGCATCAAATACACCGTAAACAATTTTTGCTGTCCTTTTTGGTTTACAATGTCTGATCGATATGTATTTAGCCTCGAAAGCATTATGCCAACCGTCAAAAACCCTCTGAAATAAAGATAATTGATGTTTTTATTTCTTTAGGAATATTTTTTAAGTAGTATAAAAGTTATTTAAAATGACAATAAACGCTTTATTTGTTATTCAACTGTGTATAATGGAAATATTCAATTCGTTCTCAATATATGCAGGAAATATTTGCCACTGAACGTTAAGAAACCAACAATCTATCAGTCATTTAATGAAAAAAATATATGTTCAAAATGTCTGGCTCAGATGTTATATATTAATCATGAAAAAATCTGTCAATTTCAAAAGAACATGAATTGTACGAAAGTTTGACCAACTTAGAATGTCTAAAAAAACTTTTACCACTGACTGTATCTAAATGTTAACTGCCAGATGCCACATTTTATGTATCGCTTAATCATTTAGAAGCATCTGTCCAAGTTTAATAAAATCTATTAAGGTTTGACTGATGTTATTAATGTCAAAAAACTTTAATCACAGACTGTATCTAAATGTTAACTGCCAAAATACCAAGTGAATGTACAGATCTGTATATACTGCATGACAAACAATAGTTTATTAATTTTGATCTTGATACTGTATTTTGATCAAGAGGAACGCTTCTGTTCAAGTTTTGTAAAATTTCAGAATGGCCTGACAAAGTAGTTGATGTTTAAAAAAAGATTAACCCTTCACTGATACAAAATGCTGACGATGCCCCACATGACGACGAAATATAGGATCCCTATGTCTCGCCTTCGTAACAGGCGATACAAAATCAGTTCATAAAACACATAAAAGAAAATAAAAGATTAAGCAACAAAGCTAAAATAAGGTGGATGTGAACTCGGGTCCTGGGAAAGGGTAAGGTGTTCAACTGTAAACAACACAAGCCAAAAATAATTGAGATAAAACGAAAACTTTAAAACATAATCTGATTTACTAATTGTTCAGAAATCCAGGCCATCGTTTATCATATTTATCTGAGTGTATAGGTCACGATATCATTTTCAAAAGTATAATTAAATGTTACAGTAATACTGTGACACAAATTAAATCGACCTCCACAAAATCGCCCATTATTTACAATTTTAAATCCATTTACCCGATATTTTTTGTCAAATTTAAGGGTTGAAATCAGAGCAGTTGCATGCAAGTAATCGCTCCAATAATTATTTTTAGTTACTAAACCAAGTAATATATATATAATTGCTGTAAAGACATGGCATTAGCTTTATTGATCCAAAGCAAAAAAAATTCAATGTCAGTTTGTTTGTCCCAATTTCGGTCCATAAGTGCTGTCTTTAATAAAAGTAAAATGTAACACATATACTGTTATTGCAGGATATTCCACAACTCTGTAGTTCAAGGTCATTTTTGATAATTAATGAAATGCATTCCCTGCTTACTGTTAACGTTTGTATTGTGGAACATCAGATACAGGTCGTCCATCACACGATTTTGTTCCTAACCTTCGGATAACCAACTAAAAGTCAAATTTTGAAGGTCAAGGATACACATGACATGCATTGAAATGGGATAAGATCGAGATCTTTATGATCATTTGTACTACATTAGTCCGGCAGATTGGTGAAAAAATTGTGGGTTTGATGATAAAAGCACCAAATTTGGCATGGTAGTAGTTCTGGGAGTTTCAAAAAATATTAGCTATGGACCCACCTTGCAATTTCAATATGGTGGCTTTTTCCAAGATGGCCGCCATAACATATCAAAATCAGCATATATCACTTATATAAGGTCAGCTTAAAGGCCAAATTGGCATGACAGTAGTGCGAGGTGTTTAAAAAAATATCAGCTATGGACCCACCTTGCAGTTTCAATATGGCGGCTTTTTCAAAGATGGCCGCCATAAAATATCCAAGTCAACATATATCACTTATACAAGTTCAAATTTAGAATGTTAGTAGTGCTCGATACTTCGAATAATATTACCCATGGACCAAAGTTGAAATTTCAAAATGGCGGCTTTTTCCAAGATGGCCATAAGATATCAAAATCAACACATATACCTTTTTATAAGGTGACAACCTGTTATGTTTTGACGTACCATCAGTAACACTAAGTGCCCTATGGTACCAAGTGTATGCCACATTTTTATACTTAAGCCAAACAACATCAAAAGATTCGTCAAGAAAGTATAGAAAATCGCAACTACGGTACCATTCTTGCAGAAATGTAGTCTACAACGAGGAATCACGTGTAGATACTGGCGTTATTCCAATATTTAAGTTAGACTTAACTAGAATGAAAACTTCTCGACTCGGACAGTTTCTTTATGATAAGGTGGAAGAGGATATAGTAATAATCTAAACAAAATTGCAGTAATCTGAGGCTTGGCATGCCATAATCAAAGCAGTTGCTTACTTCTTCTGTTGAATGATTATTAAAGTGATGCAATTAAACAGGCACCTGCAACAATCTGTTTGTATGACAACGATACGCGAATAAGCTGCGCAAACAGATAGTTCAGAAAGACATGATGTAGGCAAAAGTCCTTCCGACAGTCATCAAAAACATTGCTTGATTATCGTTTCGGCAAATATTCAGATGCACTCGAATTATTCCATTGAGACAAATACGACGCTATTCATTACGCAGTTTCATTCTTCTATAATGCCACATTCAACTAAACTAGAACCACCTCTTAATGTATATGACTCTTCTACAGAATGCTAGGACCAGTAAAGGAGGTACTAAATGAAAAAATATACAATTCATATTGGTCGTTTATGTATGATTCAAATATCCATTTATCTACAGTGACTGTACTAGAATATTCAATCTATGAAACGTTCAGTATCAAATATGTGGATCCTTTCGCGAATGCTGGTGGTTTTACAACAACAGCCATGGACAATATTGACAATAGTTCAACTACGGCTAAAGAATTGTAACATAGTACGAACATTTTCATATTTTAGCATATTTTCAGTCTAACTTGGATAATTCGTCATAATCAATTGCTTTGAAATATATGCAATTCTCTTATATTCTCTGATACTTTAACCAATATATAAGGCGCCAGCACAACTGTTCGTATTTTTCCTATAACTTAGTAACTAATACCATTAGTATAGACTAAGATATATCCTAGCACTAACAATATAACAATGCGTTTCATACTTACATCTAGTAACAAGAGTGCACACGCTGAAATGTCTCGCCTTCTTTATCAATCATTGATATTATGTTGATAGTCCTAAATAAAAAGCTTCACTACAACTTTCACATACACTTAACATGATCCAAGAAAATGAGGTCAAGGTCATATAAACCAAACAAGAAATACATGTACACCTTACAATCATTCAATACACTAAATATTGTTGGCCGATTGTTTATAGTTTCTAAGATACAGACTTAACCAAGAAAACTAAACATTGACCAATGAACCATGAAAATGAGGTCAAGGTCAGATGAACCACGCCAGGCAGACATGTACAGCTTTCAATCCTTCCATACAAAAAATATGGTTGGCCTATTGCTTATATTATTAGAAAAACAGACCAAAACACAAAAACGTAACACTGAGCAATGAACCGTGAAAATGAGGTCAAGGTCAAATAAAACCTGCAAGACTGACATGTACACCAAATATAGATGACCTATTGCATATAGTATTAGAAAAAAGACCAAAACTCAAAAACTTAACTTTGACCACTGAACCATGAAAACGAGGTCAAGGTCAGAAGACACATGCCAGCTAGACATGTACACCTTACAATCATTCCATACACCAAATATAGTAGACCTATTGCATACAGTATAAGAAAAACAGACCAAAAACACAAAAACTTAACTATAACCACTGAACCATGAAAATGAGGTCAAGGTCAGATGACATATGCCAGTTGGACATGTACACCTTACAGTCCTTCCATACACCGAATATGCTAGACCTATTGCTTCTAGTATCTGAGATATGGACTTGACCACCAAAACTTAACCTTGTTCACTGATCCATGAAACGAGGTCGAGGTCAAGTGAAAACTGTCTGACGGGCATGAGGACCTTGCAAGGTACGCACATACCAAATATAGTTATCCTATTACTCATAATAAGAGAGAAATTAACATTACAAAAAATCTTAACTTTTTTTCAAGTAGTCACTGAACCATAAAAATGAGTTCAAGGACAATGGACAGATATGTAAACTTCGTAACATAAGGCATCTATATACAAAGTATGAAGCATCCAGGTCTTCCACCTTCTAAAATATAAAGCTTTTAAGAAGTAAGCTAACGCTGCCGCCGCCGGATCACTATCCCTATGTCGAGCTTTTTGCGACAAAAGTCGCAAGCTCGACAAAAACCGTTTTATGGACATGCACTGTCAATTGCCTAACCAAAAATACATGTATGACAACCTTGTGTAACTAGTTAATTGTGCAACTCTATTCTTAAATGATATACATAAGTTAACAAAATGATAACATAGATGGGTTGAAGCAGATGATTATGAAAACATTTAGTATGTCTGGACATCATTCCATGCATAAAAGCCAAGACAAATGAGACCCGCCTTTATAAGTCCGCATTGAACTATGTTTCAGGAAAAAATCAAATCTGTCACTTCGATTCGACATACAATCCAGCAATGTGTTAATTGTTTTCCGAGACATGTAGCATTTATCACTTGAGATCAATCTTTTTTTTTCTGTTGCCAAATCGGAACAATGGAACTGGGAAACATATTTAAGCACAGCAAAGAGTAGTTTTGCTTCAGGTATTTATATGGGAATGGAATTGTTGAGAACCTTACGTGATTTGTTAGATAGTAGTAATTTAACAAGTGTTCAATCAAGGAAACATAGTTCTTCGTGAACAGCAGATTCTTTTAAGAAGCTCTCATGCATCATGAACAAGACATTTCCATGAGGTTACAGTAGGGGTGCTTCTTATTCTTAAACAAAGATCCTAACATAATTTTTAATGAGGAACGAGACCCTAGTGAAAGCTATGTAACATTCAAAGAATGGAGTGATAAGGAGAAATTGAGTCCAATTAACCACAACTGATCTGTAACATTAATGATTGAACAGGACATTCTGATGCGAGATAGTTAAGAGAATGTTCCTTTTGGCGTATATAGGTGTATTTATACTGCTTATTCAGTGGTTCTTATCATTTTCTCATCCTAATTATCCTAGTACCCGTGTGCGATATTATGCAATTTTTTAATTACACAGTTCAAGTGTTATAAACTTGATTTGAAAATTGTAAATGTAGATCAAGCTATGAGTAGAATTACACACTTGTAAAAAGAGACGATTGGGCAATCGGATTGAAAGTTATTAATAATATCGCACAAATACAGCATATAAATATGGAGTCTTGTTAAAAAATGGATATAGTAATTAACCACTTTCAACCCACCTGACAAACATATTAAAGCTTTAGGTTAGGGAATGGGTCGGCCTTTTATCCGTAGTGCTACGTCAAGTGAACGCGGATGGCATATACCCTATCAGAAATTTGGAATGAGCAAATAAAATGTGGTTGAAAGATATTGAAACGGTAAATAAAAATGTTCGTGGACAATGATGTTATGTACAGTGCTTTTTGAAATGTGGTGAGTTGTGCAAAGACTAAATAGGCTGTCCTTGAGAAGTATTTTAAAAACTGTTGTGAGAATATGTTGTTGTTTAGATGACAAAGAAGATGAGGAAGACACCATGACACTCAAAAATCATTAGAAAAACAAAACCAGACAATAAGATGAATAAAAGAAAAAAACGCGAAAAGACTTTCATCAGTCAAGACATCTCCACACAAAAATCTGAAAATTGAGCAACACTAACCCCTCATAAAACAGGGGATGATCTCAGGCACTCAAGAAGGATTAGCTGCCTAGGTGCTATTGTATAAATATCTTGATGAGTCATATCCAGTATCACCAAATTTGAAACATGTTGGTATATGTAAAGTATCAAAAATTTGACCAATTGTGATAGTTCAAAATATGAAAAATAAAGAACAAATAACACATCATTATCACCATAAACAACAGGAGTCCCTTTAAACTAGGGGTCAACGCAGAGGTTCCAGAAGGTGGTGTTGTTTCTGACCATATTTTAGCACGATTGGTGTTACTCATTGGAAGTAGAAAATCGGTAATGAGTCGTATCTATTGATCATCTTGATCCACAGTCGAGGAAAAAGATACTAGGAATATGGCAAGGAGAAGTGGAACATACAAAGTATCATGTGTGACTCAGATGGTACTCAGTCAAACAAATCCTGAAGGTGTCCTGAAAACGTTCGAATGTTTCCATTTATGGCATATTTAATTAAATTGTCTTGCAAGCAGCATCGCTGTATCATGGAAACACATTCCTTAGAACATAATATGAACTGCAAATAGCAATTCGAAGAAAGAAATGAATATCAACAAAAAATTGTCTTAGTTTAGCTCATTTTCACTTTTTGGTGGCCATTTTGAAATTTTCTTCCAATTAAAAAAAAAGTTTTAAAGTTTAATATACCGCCATGACTTACTAGAAACGTTGGATTACCTTTTATATGCTTTAAAAGATTTGATTTGAATATTATTTGCTGTAATCTATGCATGGTGGTGAAATTTTGACTGATTGGCAATCATCTTGGAAATGGCCGCCATATTGGAATTTTCAGAGTGGGTCCATAGCTTAAATTGACTACCATATATAGATCTACAGCTGTGCAAAGTTTCATGCTTTTATCATCAAACCCACAATTCTTCTAAAAATATGCACGAATCAGCTGGACTACATGTTTAGATAGCAGTTGCTGCAAATGATCAAATCCACTGTAATGGCTTACTTTGCAAACTTTAACAAGAGTGTCATAGTCAGATCCAGAAACGTATTAAATTAATGACTATTAGAGAGCTACCATTTGATATTTATTGGGGGGGGGGGGGGGGGGGGGGGGGCTTGATGACATTTGAAAAAAAGGCAGGACAGGAGTTTTGAGTAAAAAAAAGGCAGGATGAGCAACTTGGCAAAAAAAAAGGCAGGGTGACAATTTATGTAAAAAAAGTAAAGATAAACTAATAAAAATAAACGCAGGACCGATAAGAGTGAATAATAAAAAGGCAGGACAGAGATTACAATTAAAATATAATGCTCCGCTGGGCGCAGCTTGATACGACCGCAGAGGTCGAACCCTGAACAGTTGGGGCAAGTTTGGACACAACATTCAAGTTTGATACAGCTCTGAATTTGGATTGTGATTAAATATTTGACACAGCATAGGTTTCTGACACAGAATGAATGTGGTCTAAGAACTTAAATTTGTTAATTTACCTATTATGGTCCAATATCCAAAATCTTAATACATGGTTAGATTCAGCATATCAAAGAATCCAAAGAATTCAATTTTTGATGAAATCAAACAAAGTTTAATTTTATACCCTTTTGACCTCAATGTGGACCAATTTGAAAACGGGGCCCAAAAATCAAAATACGTGGTTCGATTCAGCATATCAAAGAACCCCATATATTCAATTTTTGTTGAAATCAAACAAAGTTTAATTTTGGACCCCAAATTGGACCAACTTGAAAACTGGGCCCATAATCAAAACTCTAAACACATGTTTAGAATCAGCATATCAAAGAACCCCAAGAATTCTATTTTTTGTTAAATTCAGACTAAGTTAATTTTGGACCCTTTGGACCTTAATGTAGACAAATTTATAAAAACTGGACCCAAAATTAAAAATCTAAATACACGGTTAGATTTGGCATATCAAAGAACCCCAATAATTCAATTTTTGATGAAATCAAACAAAGTTTAAAATTGGACCCTTTTGACCTCAATATGAACCAATTTGATAGCGGGGCCCACAAATAAAAAATCAAAATACATGGTTCGATTCAGCATATCAAAGAACTCCATATATTCAATTTTTGTTGTAATCAAACAAAGTTTAATTTTGGACCCCAATTTGGACCAACTTGAAAACTGGGCTCGAAATCAAAAATCTAAATACATGTTTAGATTCAGCATATCAAAGAACCCCATATATTCAATTTTTGTTAAAATCAAACTAAGTTTAATTTTGGACCCTTTGGACCTTAATGTAGACCAATTTGAAAACTGGACCCAAAATTAAAAATCTAAATACACGGTCAGATTTGGCATAACAAATAAATAAATGTGGTCAAAGATTTTACATATCTAATGCGCCATACTGTGCAATTAAAGATTACTTCTTGAAATTTTTCAATATTTGAAATTTGAAAAAAAAATAATATTTGAAGAATAATTCTTTTTAATTTCTGAAATCTGAAATGAGAAAAAATTGACCCCCACAATTTCTTTTTACCCCCCCCCCCCCCCTTTTTTTTCCCCAAAAAAAATCTTTCCCTCAAGATATGGCCATAATCTCAATTCAAATTTCCAATGGAATTTGCAACCATAATTTCCCATTTAAATTTACCATTGTGCTAACTTAATCTTTTTTATAATAGAATTTAAAATATGGTGTCAAATCTTTCATATGGATTTTTTTGTAAAAAAAAAAAGATGCAACATTTGAAAATATTTTTACTGGTCTTCCTCTATAAATATGCATTTCTTCAAACATAATTTAAAAGCAGTGTAAGGGAAGTATTCAAAACGTTGTATGTAGATTACCTCCCTTACACTGTTTTAAATTGTCTTAATTGCTCATTAACCATTACTTTATACATAATTTAAAAGCAGTGTAAGGGAGGTAATTCAAATGATGTATTTGATTTATCTCCCTAACACTGCTTTAAATTATGATTTGTACTAAAGTATTTGTCCATATAAAAATGCTTGTTTTTTTCCCCTTTTTGTGGCCCCTAATTCCTAAAATTTTGAGGCAATTACCCCCAAAATCAATCCCAGCATTCCCTTTGTGATATGGAACCTTGTGGTACAATGTCAGAGAGATCCATACACTAACACACAAGTTATGTCTGGAAGTTACAAAAATGCTTATTTTTGGCCCCTAATTCCTTAACTGTTGGTACCATAACCCCCAAATCCCAACCTTCCTTTTGTGGTATTGAACCTTATGGTAAAATTTCATAGAGATCCATTCACTTAAACTAAAGTTAGAGTGCGAAAACCAATGTGTCTTCGGACGACGACGACGACGACGCCAACCTCATACCAATATACAATCGCAAAATTTTTTTGCGGTCGTATAAAAAAATGCAGGACAAAATTTTTCATCCTAGCCCTAGTCGATCTATGAAACTTTCTACCAGATCTATTGATGTCTAACATACACATATCTGTCATAGTGTTCAGAGTTACATCTTTCTTTAAGGGCGAAAGAAAAATCCTATAAAGAATCGACGGACTATTTGTAGATCTTGTCCTCTTGATCTACAGAGGCCAACTACAGTAACTGCTAGGGGAAAATAAATGGAGATAAAAAATGGTGTGTACAGTAATAGTGTCTACTGTAATAGTGTCCACTGTATTGGTGTGTACTTTAAGTGTCCATTTTAATGGTGTCCACTATAATTGTGTGTAATGTAATGGTGTCTACTGCAATGGTGTGTATTGTAATGGTGTGTACTGAAATAGTGTGTACTGTAATGGTGTGTACTGTAATAGTGGCCACATAAATGGTGTCTCTGGTCATAGTGTACACTGTAATGGTGTCAACTGTGATGTCCACTATAATGATGTCCATTCTAATGGTGTCCACTGTAATGGTGTGTACTGTTATGGTGTCCACTGTAATGGTGTGTACTGTAATAGTGTCCACTGTAATGGTGTTTATTGAAAAAGTGGCCACTGAAATGGTGTCTCTTGTCATAGTGTGCACTGTAATGGTGTCCACTGTAATAGTGGCAACATACATGGTGTCTCTGGTCATAGTGTGCACTGTAATGGTGTGTACTGCAATGGTGTCCTCTGTAATGGCGTGTACTGTAATGGTGTCCACTGTTATGGTGTGTATTGTAATAGTGGTCACTGAAATGGTATCTCTTGTCATACTGTGCACTGTAAACGTTTGTACTGTAATGGTGTGTACTGTTATAGTGGCCATATAAATGGTGTCTCTGGTCATAGTGTGCACTGTAGTGGTGTTTACTTTGATGTTGTCAACTATAATGATGTCTACTATAATGGTGTCCACTGTAAACGTGTGTACTGTAATAGTGGCCACTGAAATGGTGTCTACTGTGATGTTGTCCACTTTAATATCCACTGATAACGTGTGAACTGTATTTTTGTGTGGTGTAATGGTGTTCACTGAAATGATTTCTACTGTAATGGTGTGTACTGTAATATTAGCCACTAAAATGGTGTCTTGTCATAGTGTGCACTGTAATGGTGTTAACTGTGTTGGTGTGTAGTATAATGGTGTTCACTGAAATAATCTGTATTGGAATGGTGTCCACTGTAGTGTTGTACTGTAATAGTGGCCTCTAAAATGGTGTGTCTTGTCTAAGCGTGCACTGTAATGATGTCTACTATATTGTCAACCTTAATGGTGTGTACTGTAATAGTATCCACTGTAAATGTATCTACTTTAATAGTGTCCGTTGTAATGGTGTCCACTGTAATGGTATTTAATGTAATAGTGTGTACTTTAATAGTGTCCACTGTAATGGTATGTACTGTAATGGTGTCCACTGTAATAGTGTGCACTGTAAGTGTGTATAGTAATGGTGTCTACTGTAATGGTGTCCACATTATTAGTGTGTACTGTAATAGTGTGTATAGTAATGGTGTCTACTGTAATAGCGTGTACTGTAATGGTGTTTACTGTAATGGTGTACACTGTAATAGTGTGAACTGTAATGGTATCTATTGTAATGGTGTCCACTGTAATGGTATCTAATGTAATAGTGTCCACTGTTATGGTATCTACTGTAACTACGTCCACTGAAATAGTGTCTACTGTAATTATGTCCACTGAAATAGTGTGCAGTGTAATGGTGTCCACTGTAATAGTGTGTACTGTAATGGTATGCACTGTAATGGTGTGTATTGTAATGGTGTTTACTGTAATGATGTGTACTGTGATATGGTGTCCACTGTAATAGCGTGTACTGTAATAGTGTGCACTGTGTGTATTGTAATGGTGTCTACTGTAATAGTGTGTATTGGAATGGTGTCTACTGTAATGGTGTGTACTGTAATAGTGTCCACTGGAGTTGAATATTGTGGTGTCCACTGAAATATTGTTCACACTGTGAAGGTTTTCACTGAAGTTGAACAATGTAATGGTGTCCAACGAAACAAGTGTCTATTGTAATAATGTCCAGGTGTGTATGCTTACCATCATTGTCCCATGAAATCTTAATATACAGTGTTGGTCCTTGTTTCTGGGTATTATAAGCACTGTAATATGTTGATGAGATTTAGGATCATAATGACAAGGACAAAGAAATTTGTTTGATGAACAAGCAAGAAAAACAATGAAAGTTGAATCTTTGAAATACAGTTAATTCATATTTTTACTATTCCAAGTCATTTTTTCCATTTCAAATTTGGACTAGTGGCTTTAGTCACAGACTGCAAGGGATGCTTCCATTTTCAGCTTGAACCATAACTATAAGTAATGGACACCTATGGATAAACATTGTCCAAAGAACAATGAAATGAGGTAAAGGTTAGATGAAACCTGCCAGTAGGACATGTACACCTTGCAATCATTCTATACCACAAGTATAGTTGATTGCTTATAGAATCTGAGATAGGGACTTGACCACATAAACTTAACCTTCATCACTGATCCATAAAATGATGTTGAAGTCAGATGAACCTTCTCTGACGGACATGTAGATCTAGACCTTGTAAAGAACCCATATACCAAATAGTTATCATTCAAATCATAATAAGTGAGTATTTCAGAAGACAAAATTTTTTGCAAGCAGGCACTGAACCATGAAAATGAGGTAAAGGACAATAGACATAGAACAGACGGAAACTTCGTAACATAAGGTATCTGCAAACAAGGTATGAAGCATCCAGGTCTTCTATCTTCTGAAATATAAAGCTTTATACAAATAGTTTATGTCGCTGGTGGATTGTTATCCCTATGTCTCAGATTCTGCGGCTTTCGTAACAAGCAAAACAAAAACCTTTATAAAAATGCATATGTATTAAGCGTCTGTTGAAACCAAACAAAATAACTTAATTTTAAACATGTTCAAATTGATGCTTAATAGATTTTTTATGATTTACAATAGTTTTGTTTGACTTTGTAATGTTTGTGATAATACCGGCAGTCCACAAAAACCAGGACCTAACGGTGGAGGGGAGGAAGATGCTAAGTATGTTGATTGTCTGAAATTTTGCTTTGAGACAGTTTATCAAAATGGTAAAGAAAGGAATGGAGGGAATATACATGAGATGGTATTCACAAGATATTCTTGAAAAAAAAACACAATATCATAGTAACAGTGCTTTTATTTCTTTTCTTCGTCTGGACTGTTACTGCTGACAGATCTTCATTGATGCTAGAGAACTGGCATTGCATCCAGTAGTTAGAAATATAGATTCCACCACTGCATCAAGTGTGTTGCGATATTTCTCCACTTGACAGTTAAATTTTAATATTTAAAGCGTGTGGCTAGCAGAGCTTTTTAAATGATCAAAATTAACTGTTGAGATTGGAGAAATATCGTAATACACGAGTTATAGTGGTGGAATCTGTTTCTCTAATGATTTTTAGACGATATTAAAACAAAGTTTATCCTTCCTTTTCAAAGTGTTGCAGAAAGTTGTGTTCTTTATATGTGACGTCATCAGGCATGATCACCTTTTTTCATGTAATTCAGGAAATTCAGAAGAAACCAAGAAAATTTGACGTCATAATTAAATTTTGACCAATCATTTGCTGAGAACAAAGTTTTCTGTAAAGATGAGAAATATTTTACACACACCGACCGAGAATGTGAAAAAAGCATGAAAATTAGAGAAATGACATTTACTGTCGATGTAAACAGTATCGTTTAATATTTACTTATAACAACAATGTTCTTTACAGGAACAAAAGTAGGAGTTATAAAAAATTACATCAATAACTCAGTCATTTGAAGCCAGTATTATGAGATTTGCCGTATTACTTGTTTCTCTTTTATAATTTTTTAAGCATAAAAAAAAAAAAAAAATCTCCCATGCAATTTTGTAAGAATTTAAAAAAAAAATGACCAACCATTATCCTGAAATATTTTTGGTGGCTGTTTATCAAAATAAAAAACATAAGTCCTATTTGTTTTAGACTGGTTCTGTTGTTTTTTGTGAAATGTAAATATATTTACCATTTCATCTTCATACTGAAATATCACCTCTATCAGAATCAATATCAAATACTGTATATTATATTAATAAATGTTATAGTATTGTAAAATTCAAAATTCATATAATTTTGTAGTATTTGTATTTCATATTTGAAGACAAATACAACCTTTAACACACCCTTGTTGACCATTAACAGTATTCTATTACCATTTAAAGTGAATAAACACATAATCAAAAGTTCAAAAATTTATCATGTAATACAATCATTCATAAAATAATACTTCTTAGTTTCTGGTCCATTATTAACCCTGTAATTTATGTTGATATCTAAAAACCTGAAAAATAATAAAATTATGACATCTATGAATATTTTATAGACATTTGAAGGCCAATCTAAAGAATTTGCTTTCATAAAACCATAATTTTGGAATTAAAAAAAAATATATAAAATGAAGTGGTTTACCACAAAATAATTTGTCATAAAGGAAAATCTAAGAAAAATATTAATAAAAGATGTTTAATAATTGCAGAATTTTTACAGTGCAAGCAACTTCTCCCTCGCAAAAAAAGAAATGATCATAGAGCGAAAACTATAGGGTTCCCAATTCTTTGATAACTGCCAATAACAAGTGGAAACAATAAACTAGATACAATACCTGGATTTATAATTATTCGGACAAAGAGAAAATTCTCCAGTGATAAGAGTTCCTTGGTCAACATCAAATGGTTCTTCTAGGTAAAATATTGTCTGACCCCAATGTGTATCCCTAAAATAAAGAATATATCCTTTAAATATAAGGAAACAAAACATTCAGTAAAAATGTATCACTCATTAAGTATCTTATGGCAAAAACAGTCATGGAAGCACCATATATTATTGCATTTAAGGTTATCAACCAAATAAAGGTAAAAAAGATTACAATTCTAATAAGAATGCACACAGTGCCGTGCTAGGCATACTCCTCTCGTAATTCAACGTATTGACAAACATGAAGTAGGTGTCTGACAGATCCAGAAAGTGCTAACATTTTAAAACTCATCAATGACCAAATATAAAATCATTCTGTTCAGCAGAAAAAATATACTGGAGAAATGATTGATTTCTTTGAGTTCATTCAACATATTGAAAAATTCAAAGAATCTGTAAACAGGAAGTATGTGTGTAAGAGATCTGAAAATTTCTCACACTTTACAACTAATAACTGCCAAGCTGTTGACCAGATAAAAAGTCCTTCCCTACAGTATATGCAGTAACAGGAGGCTGTCAGAGTGACAGCAAACCGGATTTCCTGCGCATGCAGAGGTCGAACCCTGAACAGTTGAGCAAGTATGGACAATACATTTAAGCTTAAAACAGCTCTGAATTTGGATTGTGATTGAATATTTGGCACAGCATAGGTTCGTGACACAAAATGAATGTGGTCAAAGAACTGAAAAATTTGAAATTAGACATTTACCTATTATGGTCCAATATCCAAAATCTAAGTACATTGTTAGAATCAGCATATCAAAGAACCCAAAGAATTCAATTTTTGATGATATCAAACAAAAGTTTAATTTAGGAGCCTTTGGACCTCAATGTGGACCAATTTGATAAAGGAACCCAAAATCCAAAATCTCTAAATACATGGTTATAATTAGATTCAGCATTTCAAAGAACCCCATAAATTCAATTTTTGTTGAAATCAAACAAAGTTTAATTTTGGACCCTGATTTGGACCAACTTGAAAACTGGGCCCAAAAATCCAATATTTAAATACAGGTTTAGATTCAGCATTTGAAAGAACCCTATATATATTTAATTTATGTTGAAATGAAACACAGTTTAATTTTATACATATACTTATTAATATTCTGTTCAAAGGGAAACAACTCAAACTGAATAAATGATATATACAAATAGTTCCCTAAAATTATGATATGATGTTATATCTATTTTCAAATTATAATCAATAAAATTAGATATGATTTAACCACTTAAACATTGCTAGAATCAGCATATCAAAGAACCCAAAGAGTTCAATTTTTTTATGAAATTAAATAAAATTTTAATTTAGGACCCTTTGGACCTCAATGCAGTATTATCTAATTAATAATGAAAATAAATACAGGTTTAGATTCAGCATTTCAAAGAACCCTATATATATTCAATTTATGTTGAAATCAAACACAATTTAATTTTGGACCCCCATTTGGACCAACTTGAAAACTGGGCCCAAAATCAGAAATCTAAATATATGTTTATTAATAGACAATATAAGCTTAGTTTAATTCATCAAAAAAAAATATATATATATATATAGCATGGCCATTCATAATATTTATAGTTTATACAGAATAACAAACAAACCTACCACAAAATTCTTCAAACAATTTACCAAAGAAAGAAAATAAATCCAAAATGTCATTTATCATTAATTCAATGTCTTTTAAGAATCTATAAAACTTATCTGTAAGTGTAATCAAACTTTATATATATAATTAAAGGGAGATAACTCAATCACATAATAAGTACCACTTTTGGCTACTAAAAAGGGCTGTAACTCAACAACGAGAAAAGCTAAAATCGTGAAAATTGAACTTGACCTTCATTCAGTCACAGGAAACAACATATCTAAATTTGGTTTTTATGTTAATGAACAGACACTGTCTGCCAGCCGCCTGCCCGCCTACCGTACATCCCCAAATCAATAACCAATTTTTCCTTTGAAAATTCGGTTAAAAACTGAGAAAGAAAAGTGTGACAGAAATATTTGTTAGACAAACAGAAGAAAGGAGGGATAGACATGGTGAATGCAATAACTAGGAAATGGGGGTATAATAATTTGCAAAAATTTTGGTTTGAAATGAATAGCGACTGGATTCTGTTTCAGTCATATATCATTTTTTCAGCATCAAGGTCTGATGGAGATTAGAGTTGTCAATTACAACCATAAAGATGGTAATAAATACACTATTTCACTGTCATGTACAAGTACTACACAAATTTGCAGTGTCAAACTGTGTTGAAGAAGCTACGGTATCAATCAACATCATTATACCACAAGTTAAAATTGTTTCCATTGAAAATATGTCAAACATTACATAATTGGATTTAGGGGCCTCAGTGGATGAGTTGTCTAAGAAGTCGAACTAATGTATCATAAGCCAGTCAACACTGAGCTTGAGGTCAAATCCCGCACATGGCAGGTGTGCTTGACTCCAATCTAAATTGACTAGGATTGTTAGTTTTTCTATTGAAGGTCAGTGGTTATCTCCAGGTACTCCGGTTTCCTCCTTCAATAAAAACTAACCGCCCTGAAATAGCACAATAGATGATATGCTGAAAGTGACATTAAGCACCAATCAATCAATCAATCAATTATAATTTGATTCTCTTTTGTAAATCATGTTTCCCTCATATCTATGATTAATAGCAAATATCAAGTATCTCATATTTTCTTACAAAATACAATGTATAATACAGTATGAGAGATTCAGACACTGCTGTTGAAATATATCAGCTGCCTGGATCATATTCAATGAACAATAAAACTATATTTCAAATTTCAGATATTTAGAACAAGGAAGACAACTTTATCAAAATTAAAGGACTCATCAATATTATTCAGAACCTCTGTACAACATATGGCTTGTGGGATGTATAAGCATATTTCAAACTTACAAAGATTTCAAATTTACTATGAGACTCAGATGTGTTAGAGTAAGCTTTTCTTGTCAAGAGGTCTGTCACAAATTGTTCATAGTAGAGTCTGACCCTTAAGATTTTATCAAACTTGTAATGGGAGTTTTTTTCATCAGACTCAGAGAAAATTCATCCCATTAAGCCTGACAAATCAGGGTAATAACCATATGTTTCGATTCTACACTCATAAATCAATTAAAAAAAGGTAAAACTCAATGCCCCTACTGCCTGTCAACAAAAGATAAAAAGAGATTGGACTAGGAACGATTTCTTACTCTTCAAAATAGAAAAAAAAACAATATGAACTAATATTGTATCAAAGAAAGCTCAATATTAATGAAAGCAAGCTTTTAGTACTTAACCTGCCGACCTGCTGATAAAGAACTGTTTAGTTAACCTCTCTGATCAATATCAGTGTCTGTATACTGCAATAATTTCATACAGCTATGTCATGAACAGTGTACAAAGTGCAATGGCAAGCATTATATTGTACAGAATACCAAGAAGTCTATTATTAGGGCAGAAAGAGATTTGAATGTAGATTCCTAAGCTTATTTGCTTTATAAATAATATGACCATGAAAAACCATCTTTTGAATTATCATCCATTTATGTTAAATTATTTATAATCAAATTTGTGTTTCTGGAAAATACTTATGCATGGCTTAACCCCATGCTGTATCTACATACTCTGAATATGGTGACGTTGACAGAGTTATGTCCCCTGGAAATGTTACTGTAAACCATGTGATGAATCCATGTATTGTTGATTGTCCAAAACATTCTAGTTTAAATTGTTTCTGCAAATAAAAATAATAAGTAAATTTGGTATTGAATAATTTTAACCATTTAACCAATAGCTTTGGCTATCTCAGCCAGTTTACTGGTTGCAGTCAACACATTGTTAATAGTTTTTGTCTTTTGTCATTTTTAAAGCATTTACTTTTTTATTTTTGGAGAATTTGATGTAGATGGCATTTCTTGATATTTTCTATTTTATTCACAGCTATTAAAGACTCAAAATGATTTTAATATTGACATATTGTATTAACATCTTTCTACTGTATGTTGGCCTCTGGATGTCGGTTGCTTATATTTGTTAGGTGGCTGTATTATTCACTTTCATTCATATATATTGACCCTGCTTTCCAAAGTATACATTATCTCTTATATCTTTGTTCAATATAGTGGTACTGTTTTTTTGCTACCTGTGATCATTTTTAATTGGGTACTTCACTTTTATGACATTTTGGTCTTAATATTCATAAGCATGATAAGAGAAGTTTCAGTTCCTAAAAATTAGTTTAACTCAATTGATCTTATTCTTCATTCATTTTAACTGATGGTGAATAGTTGGGCATAGTATTACATAATTTTTAAATTGTGTATGATTTCACACCTAATTTATTTGGAATATTATACTGTTGTTGTTTTTTTAATTAAAATTGTTGGACCAACAGATTCTATCATCCATGTTACCATATATTACTTATGATATTGATCTACTTTCAATGATTGGCAAGCCTTGCATTTAAATTTTTTAAAATCAAACTATCTTGATTAGATAAAAATCATTATTAAAAGAGTATTGGGGTAAATATATTTAAATTTTGTACCTCACTCCTTCTATAATAGCAACTTCTGGCTATTTATTCCTAATAATGTTTTTGTGTTTTTTTCCTTCCTAAATGTGATGGCTGTGCTGTCCAATATTTTTTGTGTCTAGTGTTGTCTTTTTTTAATGATATTTCATATCAAATTGTTTTCAGTGAAAACAAATGAATGACAAATATATTTGGTTTATCTTTCTTTTACTGTTATGTATTTCTGAAGTTTAAAAATGTTATTTTTTCTCCTTCATTAGATTTGAAACTGTTTTTACTACAACAGCCTGTACACAACTATAAAGTTAAAAATCTATGCACCTTATGCACTGAAATGTTCATGTCTGTGTGTATTCTGAGGTAACAGCTTTAAATAGGTTATTTTCAGCTACTACATGCAAAAATGAAAATACTATTTTGATTGCATTTTTAATACAGATTAAAATTTTATGTACTCCCATTTGGCTTATAAAATCACAAATTATCACTAATGCCATCTCTGCTCATTATTATCCAGATTACAGAGATAACATTTTAAAATAGAATAATAAAGTGCATTTTATTACTTATAAGTAGTTAGAATAATCAATGCACAATGACATAACACTTTTCCAATAAATTTATAAAATTCTGTGTATTTTTCAAATTTTGTACATATTATTGTAACATCAGAAATTAGCGAGTGAATTTATTAAATAGCACAAATCCATGATAATGATGCAAAATATTATTTAACTATTAACTATTAAGATTTAATATGATTTTGTTATAGAAATTTATTGAGAATAAAAATTGAGGAAAAGAAAAAAAGTTAAAAAGTAAAAAAAAGTTCAGAATTTACAGTATTCAATGGTGCTATGAGGGTACATGTCTTATCCTTGGCTTGGCAGCTTACTTTGATATTATGTAATTCTTGGAGTGTTACTGTTTTCAGATCTATAGAACAAACTGTTTGACCATGGGACATAATACTCATAGGTGGTACACATCTTACACTTACATTCCCTGAAATAAAAACTATAAAGTAAACACTTTGTGGCATTAACTAATCCACAATTAAAACCATAATACAATGATAACTCAGTGTACAGGCATATATTAATTTACTTAAATGAAAATTGAAATATTATAATTGGTAATTTACATCCAATCCTTCACAATTATTAAAATATAGATGTAGGTATCTACAATACATACTTCACATCATCTCTCACAATTCAACTTGTTGTAATTAACAAGAATATGTGTTCTTTGGACACCATGCCCTGCTCAGACTTTAACATTTCCATGTTGGATGATCTGCCAAATCTGGGTATTAGAAACCCTAATTTGACATATATTTAAACATTATAATTTACAAGTGTACTAAGTTTCATGTTGATGTGACCAAACCTTCATGTAAAACTACCTTGAACCAAAACTTTAAACTGACACAGGACCAACTGACAGCTAACAGTTAACCAATGAATATTAAAAGTGAAATATAGGTCCAATGATTTTCCTTAGTGTAACAAAATACAAATACAAACTCTGTCACAAATGATTCATTCTTGTATGATGTAGATCAAACAGAATATCAAATATACATTTCCTGCTGAAGAATAAAGGGTAGAATCAGTTTTTATGAAATGATGATCCTGTCAATCAATATTATAATGTTCTAATAAAGCCATGAAATAGCCACTAGAGCTGAAAGTGGTGCTTAACAACAAAAAGCAATCAATCAATCATAAATTTAAATTTTCCAAGTGATATTGTTTAATATTGGTTGCTGAGTTTTCTCACACCGTACATCCATCCACAAAAAAATCTTTTTACATATTAGTGAACATATATATTAGCACTGCAAACTCCTTTTTACTATTTGCTGTATATATATACATTGTAATGGTTTAACTTACTTGATATACATTTCTTTGCACATTTTTTCATGGACTCCATTGAAACCTTGTACATTGATTTAAACTCATTCCATATATTTAACCTAAAAATACAAGAGTTTGCATGCTAAATATATAAATAACATTTTCTGAAAACATGCCTTCTTTAATCTTGCTTACAATACCTAAGTTTTTAAGTAGTTCCTTAATAAAAAAAAGTCTTCAACTGTTCACATATCATTTTTATGTCAATCATTGTTATGATGCCCAAATTATTATTATAATGATTGCTTTATGCAGATCTGCCAACTATCCCGATTTATGGGTTGTATCCCCATGGGAGATGGGAGGGGTTGGCCTGACTATTTAAATCCTCTATTATATGAAATTAATACCTAAAAATAGTTATTCAAATGAGTTGAATGGTATTTAAGTACATATATACTCAATAAAATCATAGTATATTGTATCAAACATACTTTAGGCATGTATAAAACATGCACTAGGTCCTCTTGTGCTTAAAATCCCCTATGGAGGTTTTGAAAAGTTGGCAGGTATGTTTTTGTTACTTATAACCTTACAGGATAAAAATTGGAATATGAAATATTTTTTGGAAGCCCTGGTTTAGACCCAAACTTAAAAAGTGTTCAACCACTATAAAATTTGTCTATCCCAAAATTGTTATAATAGAAAAACAAAGGATATGGGGTATCCATCCATGACACAAAATCAGTACATACACAGCAAAAAACACACAATAAGCAAAGGAACAGCTTTTTATTGCTGTTCTTCATCTCAAAGTCACAGTGAGGCCTTCAACACGGAGCAAAAAAACTCTCACCTCACTGCAAATTTAAGACAGCCCCTAGCACAGCTTGAGCAGAATTCTTTGCAAAAATAATAAATTTGGATAGACTTTGTAAGATGTAACACCATGCCTCTAATAAGAAAAAAATATTTTAATCATTTCATTTGTGAAATGACATCATAAAACCTGAAATACTGACACATATTATTGACTATATGGTCATTACATGTACCAGCAAAGGATACTTGACACCTTGATACCAACCAGACACAAATAAGGTAGTATCAACTAGATTGGTGATCTAGTGATCACAGATACCCCCCAGCAACTGAGCAATCATGATTTTGGTAAGTGGTCCAAAACATTCTACTGAAATTCATATAAAAAAATAATTCTCCATTCATTATTTTGAAACCCCAAATTTTGAATTTTTCCAACAATCAAGTACATCATGCTGGAATGGTTAAAGTGAAAATACCTAAAATCGAACTTAACCTGTCTTTAGTCATGTTAGTAGTCCAATTCAATTAATTTTAAAATGCAGTTCTCTATTTATCATCTAGAAACTAAAAAAAAAAAAAAAAAATTTCACCAATCGAGTACCATAACTTTGGAACTGTAAAAGTTCTGACCAACATCTACTGTGCACTTAATCTAAAAATTGCTGGTTTCCACACCTAATAAATCATTTCAAGGTATCCAAAGTTAAAGGTGTAATTATATTATAGGTATATACCAGTATGTAGTTGATTTTGTTTGAGGATGTATATTTTTTATCTTACATACAGTTTTTACCTGTAGAATTTACCTTGCGTCATATTCATCATCATTATATGCAGCTATGTATAGTGTTGCAGTAGCTGGAAACATCAATCCTTCCTAAAACAAAATATGAATAAATAATTATATATTTCTCAAATTCTTATCTGATTTATACTATTATTGACCAGTTGATTATTTTTGTGATAATCATTATCTACAATATTTAAATTAGCAATGTAAATTACATCTTTTCATTTTAATGTCATTGCAGATATTGGCAGTATAAAAGTTCATCATTTCATCTGTAATCAAAAATATAAATTTATTGTCATAAGACAAATATATAAATTTATCATTTATACATAAAGATGCTTTATAAAACAAATAACAAGGCAAAACTTCATATTCTGGACAATTCTATAAGTAGGATAGAGAATGGAGAACGCTAATTTATACATTCAAACACACCTACCCTGATATACTCACTCATTACAAAGATTTTCAATTGACAGATATAAGACATGTTTTTCGTCTTAAAATGTTTTAAAACAAATTCTATTTTCAACAAATAGACCCTTATACCTTCCAGTCTCTATTTTCAAAGAAACAGTACCATTTGCTAATTTTGCAGATGCACATCTATCATGTCTATATTTTCCAGGTATATTTTTTAATAAATAATTTTCTTCATCACATTCATTTTTACATAATCTACAAGTACGTAGTTTGCTAGGCTTGTTTGATATGAAATCGTTACACCATTGTTCTTTAAACTTATTAGAACAGATATTCTCAATATCTTATAACATGTTTATCAATAATTATATTAATATTGCAGAAATGTTCCGTATTCAATTACAGACATTACAAGAGAGACAACAAGAGGCTCTCAACATGCTCAAGAGCCTGAATCGCTCACCTGGAATTTTTTGCTTAAATCTTTCATCAATGATTATTTTTGTTTTTCAATATATACTAATGAATGGCTTAAAACTTCCATTGAAATGTTCTTTGTATCTGTCATATTTTCTTCACAATCAAAGAAATGCATTTTCCCCCTATGTTTTATTTTAGCCATAGTGGCTATGTTTCTTGACGTACAAGAAAATAAAATACAAAATTTATACTAGATACTCTGAAACTCATTCAGCCTAATTTTTGCTGAAATTGATTCAGCAGTTTCAAAGGAGAAGATTTTTTAAAGTAAGCAAACTAAATGAACAAATTGTGAAAAATTGATTTTAAAGGGCAATAACTCCTTAAGGGGACAATTGACAATTTTGGTCATCGAACTTATTTGTAGATCTTACTTTGCTGAACATTTTTGTTGTTTACAGTTTATCTTTATCATTAATAATATTCAAGATAATAACCAAAAACTGAAAAATTTCCTTAAATTACCAATTTAGTGGCAGCAACCCAACAATCAGTTATCAGATTCAACTGAAAATTTCAGGGCTGATAGAACTTCACCTAATGAACACTTTAACCCCATGTCAGATTTGCTCTAAATGCTTTGGTTTTTGAGATATAAGCCAAAAACTGCATTTTACCCCTATGTTCTATTTTTAGCCATGACGGCTATGTTATTTGACGAAACAGTAAATAAAACACAAACTTTATTCTAGATACCCTAAGCATCATTCAGCTTAAGTTTGGTTGGAATTGGTTCAGTAGTTTCAGAGAAGATGTTTGAAATAGTTTACACCAGACGGACGATGACGGACGACGACAGACGACGACTGATGCCAAGTGATGGCAAAAGCTCACAGTTCCGAAACCTTAGTAAAAGTAGAATACTCAAAACTGCCATTTGCTTACATTTAACAACCTCATGACTGTAAACTATGCAAAACTTTTTAATCAAAGGACCAAGTCTGAGAGGATTGGGCTAAATAATTAACTAACTTTCATTCAAGCATAGAATGGTAAATAGGAAAAGATAACTTAAGACACATCAAACAATCTGGTTTTAGTGGAGCCCTCTGGTAGAATATTTTTAGAAATATTTATATATTGGAATAAATACAAACAATCATAAAAGTAAAGTTTAAAGAGCACTTTGCACAAATTAAATAGATATAAAACAAATTTCTCTTCCTTTTGTTTTTTTCTTTTAAGCAGGGAATTATTCAGTTAAGGTGGTACCAAACACCTTGACTAAAATTAATTTGGCTTGTTTAATTTTCATAAAATTTTGTCAAAATATTTACTTTGACCCTTTGACAAAAATATCAAAATTTCAAAAACTTAAACCACACACTTTTAAAAATTTCATTGGATATATAGCAGTTTGACAAACACTAGTTTTAATCATTGAGAAGCTTAATATTTCCTTAACAGAACGTGATTAAAACGTTCAGCTGATTTTTACAGAGTTATCTCCCTGTAGTGTTATATACCACCTTAAGTTAATGCTTTATACTCTAATCTGAGTACATGATCAATTAATAAATCTTTCTAGCTCTAACCTGAAGACACACATACCTTTTTCAACCATTTATCTCTGGTATCAATAACTGACTGCAACATAGACTCATATAACAAGCAGTAACCCTGCAATATACATATTAAAAAAAAAGATATTCTCCTAAGAGTGTGTGACATAAAAATTAAGCAATAAGAGTGTGAGACATAAAAATTAAGCAATAATCTTGGAAAACAGTTAACGGTCCAAAAATGCAAAACCTTTTCTGAAATGGTCTATTTTTTAAATGTTTTATTTTTTATCATCAGCATATATGTCAGAAAATTCTTTTCTCAATCGGGGGGAAAGCTGAAAACCATACAATTTATGGTCTTATACTAGAAATTTAAATAAGTAAATTGACCTTTATACCATTCTTGACACTATAACTCACCATCCATTCACTGACAATAGCATCTAACTTTTCTGGAAAGGCCACATCCTGTCAAAAGAAAATTTTGAGTGAAAAGTGTAAATACAATGGAAGATCAAAGCAAATAAAACAAGAAGTTGCATGTATTATTGTGCTAACTATACCACACTCATAATTCAAAGTAATAGAGATAAGAAGGCAAGTACTTGTCAGATCTGAAAAGTGCTTACACCTTACAACTATAAGAGATTGATAGAAACTGTAAGTAGCAAAATTGTTAAGCACAATAAGATCTACAAATAAGTCATATGACAGAATTGTAAAATGACTCTTTGTAGGAACAAATATTCTTGTTGCATTGTACCAATTTATTTTTGCAAAAATGCAAGGTGAGAGATACAAGCTCTTTAGAGCCCCTTGTTTACAGTTATTAGGTCATTTTAGATTTGGGCTTTGAATCCTCTTATTTGTCATAGAAAAGAAGGTCACTAGTGAACTGGTTTTTGAGAGATAAGTATGAGGATCAGTTACCTTTACTTATGAATGTATCCCCCAAATGATGAAGATCAACACACAAACAAAACCTTAATGTCACTTTTTAAAATAAGGTAATAAAAAGAGAAGAACAATCATTATGTTCATAAAAGATAAAATCCACTGAATGCTAAACACATTCATTTGTTACAATTGCTGTTGATGGATCAAATCCCAGGGTACAATTTTTTTAAACTAGATTCCCTAAGGAACAATTAGGTAAAACTTTATCACATTTAGCCCGACCTGGAGGAGGAGGATTTTTTTTAAAACGTCAATGAGATAGATTGATAAAGAAGAGGACAACTGACACCAAGTGATGGCTATAACAAGGGCCATGTGACATAAAAAAAATATTTCCAAAGATTGTTTCTATTGACAAAAAAAAAAACCCAACTGAATTTTTAACTGTACCTGGTACTCTCCCAGTATCATACAAAAAAAGAAAAGAAAAAAGTTACTGACAGGAGAAAATAGGATAATTTAACAAAATATAGTTAGCCAGCATGGAAAAAAAAAGTACCACAAAAAAAAGCATAATAATGTTGCAATTTTTGTTGCTTTTGACACCAAAAGAATCGGTCACTCTTAACAACTAATTTTTTTTTCAATCGCAATTATGGAAAAACATAGCCATATTATATGTGCTAGTCTTTATCTCTCTTCAAACTGATAGATATGCCTCAAGGTTAATTAAAACTATATGCACTATACTTTCAATTAGAAAAATTAAAATTATCAAAAACACATTTATCAAAAATAAACACTTTCAAGCACAATGAACTGCTTATTTATCAATACACATCATGTCTAACAAGCCCTTCAGTTTTAACATCAAACATTTAAGCATTATTTCCTATTACAACCAGCCACCCCACCAAAAAAAATTCTAAAAAACAGATCACATAGAAAGCAAATATGAAATTTAATAATGGCACTTAAATACTCGTCTGTGAAATAAAGGTGAGATTTATGCAATTTGTTCAATTTACACTGAAAACAACTAACATTGATTTTTTCTTCATTTATTTGATTCATTTCACCTAAACAAATATTATTTTCAAATTTTCCATATTTGTTTAAACCATCAAACGGGACAAAGGAGACTAAAAATAATTAATCAATTGCAAGACCAGTCAAAATGATTTTTTGATAATTTTGAACATAATAGGTTTATGTATCTGAAAGAAACTCAAAAATATTTCTAAATCCATACAGAATCATTGGAGAACAATTGGTGTCTACTGCTAATGTGGTCATTGACATAAATTATACTAATAATCAATGGAAATGGACGTAATTATCTTCTGATAAATTCATCATCTTTGTGATACACATTAGTCAGAAAATATTATTCAGACTTTATAATACCATAATTACTTATATCACATCTATTACTGTAACTAATTATCATCTATTCAGATATTTTTACTTAAATCATTTTTAGATTTATAAATAACATGGAATGAGGTGATTAATATCAACCTTTGATAGATGAAGGCTAATTCGGGTGCTTCATGATATGAAAGATAAACAAGGCAATATCTAATGTAAAATATCTTTTTCAAATACATGAAATAGATGGGCAGAGGTTCTTTATAGTAATTTCCCTTGATTTGGGAGATTTAGTCTGTTTATTCTCCATGATGAGGAGAAGTTCAGTCTGGTTTTCCTCTAGATGGACAGAGATTTCTCTAGTTATTCCTCTTGATGGGGAGAAGTTAAATCTGGTTATTTACCTAAATTGGCAGAGGTTTCTCTAGTTATTCCACTTGATGGGGAGAAGTTAAATCTGATAATTTACCTAGATGGGCAGAGGTTTCTCTAGTTATTCCTCTTGATGGGGAGAAGTTAAATCTGGTTATTTACCTAAATTGGCAGAGGTTTCTCTAGTTATTCCACTTGATGGGGAGAAGTTAAATCTGGTTATTTGCCTAGATGGGCAGAGGTTTCTCTAGTTATACCTCTTGATGGGGAGAAGTTAAATCTGGTTATTTACCTAGATGGGCAGAGGTTTCTCTAGTTATTCCTCTTGATGGGGAGAAGTTAAATCTGGTTATTTACCTAGATGGGTAAGAGGTTTCTCTAGTTATTCCTCTTGATGGGGAGAAGTTAAATCTGGTTATTTGCCTAGATGGGCAGAGGTTTCTCTAGTTATTCCACTTGATGAGGAGAAGATAAATCTGGTTATTTACCTAGATGGGTAAGAGGTTTCTCTAGTTATTCCACATGATGGGGAGAAGTTAAATCTGGTTATTTGCCTAGATGGGCAGAGGTTTCTCTAGTTATTCCACTTGATGAGGAGAAGATAAATCTGGTTATTTACCTAGATGGGTAAGAGGTTTCTTTAGTTATTCCTCTTGATGGGGAGAAGTTAAATCTGGTTATTTACCTAGATGGGTAAGAGGTTTCTCTAGTTATTCCACATGATGGGGAGAAGATAAATCTGGTTATTTACCTAGATGGGTAAGAGGTTTCTCTAGTTATACCTCTTGATGGGGAGAAGTTAAATCTCGTTATTTACCTTTAAATTGAGAAGAACTTGTTTGTTGTAATAAGGAGACATATCCAGAAGCTTTAAATCCCTTGGATTATTCTGTGTAATATTTTAGTTTTTGTAAATATGGTCTTACTTTTACAGTTAATTTACAATAAACATAACCTGTGAATTTCAGCTGGCTAAACAAATGCCATGTGGTGCTGTCAAAAACTAGTTACAATCTGGTGTTTAATGCCACCTTCAGCATTATTGGCTATATAGTGGCAGCCAATTTTTAATATTGGAGAAAGTTGGAGTGCCCAAAGAGAACCACAGACCTTCAGCAGGAAACTTCAATTAAAATTGGAGTTGAAAGCACAGGTCTGCCATGTGCTGGGTTACAACTATCAACCTCAGGCTAGTGATACAGTAGATGAACTACTTAAGACAACACTGCCATCGGGACCCTTATTTCCCGCTTTGGATAAATGGTAATCAATAAATAAATTTATCATAATTAAATGTTTGTTATTAACAATTGATTAAAATGTTCAATTCAAATTATGTTATCTTAATTCATACTAAAACTGTAAATATAAGATTTAAATGCAGTTTCCATTCAAGTTTTAACAAATAGGAAAGTATAATGTGACATAGCACGTTTTAAGTAATAAACACTCATAAATAAACTTGTTAAAAAACTAAAGTATAGCACTAGAAATGATTGTTTAAAAATGAAATAAATTATTTTTTATCTTCTTGTTGCTGTAGCTATTGAATTAAAGGAACCAGTTCTGGTCCCTTGGAAATGTATCTTCAGAGTCAAATTCAAGATTCATGACTTAATTTATTAAAAAATTCCATTTTTGTAGATGTAGAGTCTGGTAATAGCTGTATTGAGAACCTACCTCTGTTTTTTTGTTGATGACTGTTATTCTGTTGGATAACTTATTTTCTTCTACTAATGATTCTGTCTGCTCTGCCATGCTGCTTGCTTCTATTGCAAATACTACAAAAATAGTATAAAAGAGTCTTACATTATAGAATATTTCTTCTGCTGATATATAGTTTGAATTAAAGAACCTTAGTGAGCACGCTCACATACCCCACGTCCCCACATTGTCACTGGAGAAATAAAATAACTGTAAGAAAAAAAAATTGTATAAGAAAAAAAAATTGAATCATAATTTCCTGTCGATATGCACATCTACATAGTATGTCCTTATTATCTACAAAGTTTCATGAAATTCTGTTGTGTGGTTTCAGAGGAGTTGCGATGACAAACTGTTGCAGAGGTATATTGAAGCAAATAAGTTCAAAGGGGCGTAACTCCTAGAAAAAAAATTGAATCGTAATTTCCTGTCGATATGCACATCTACGTAGTATGTCCTTATTATCTGAAAAGGTTTCATGAAATTCTATTGTGTGGTTTGAGAGGAGTTGCGATGACAAAAGGTTGCAGTAGTATATTGGGCAAATAAGTTCAATGGGCGTAACTCCTGTAAAAAAAATTGAATCATAATTTCCTGTCGATATGCACATCTACGTAGTATGTCCTTATTATCTACAAAGTTTCATGAAATTTTGTTGTGTGGTTTCAGAGGAGTTGAGATGACAAACTGTTGCAGTAGTACATTAAAGTAAATAAGTTCAAAGGGGCGTAACTCCTAGAAAAATAATTGAATCATAATTTCCTGTCGATATGCACATCTACGTAGTATGTCCTTATTATCTACAAAATTTCATGAAATTCTGTTGTGTGGTTTCAGAGGAGTTGCGATGACAAACTGTTGCAGAGGTTTATTGAAGCAAATAAGTTAAAAGGGGCGTAACTCCTAGAAAAAAATTGAATCTTAATTTCCTGTCGATATGCACATCTACGTAGTATGTCCTTATTATCTGAAAAGGTTTCATGAAATTCTATTGTGTGGTTTGAGAGGAGTTGCGATGACAAAAGGTTGCAGTAGTATATTGGGCAAATAAGTTCAAAGGGGCGTAACTCCTTGAAAAAAAATTGAATCGTAATTTCCTGTCGATATGCACATCTACGTAGTATGTCCTTATTATCTACAAAGTTTCATGAAATTTTGTTGTGTGGTTTCAGAGGAGTTGAGATGACAAACTGTTGCAGTAGTACATTAAAGTAAATAAGTTCAAAGGGGCGTAACTCCTAGAAAAAAAATTTTGTTGTGTGGTTTGAGAGGAGTTGTGATGACAAGAAACAGGACTGACGGACGGACAGACGGACAGACGGACGGACGGACGGACGGACAGACGGACGGACGGGTCAAAAACATTATACCCTCCGCAACTCGTTGCGTGGGGTATGATAAATGTCTTCTGCATTTATGGTTGTAGTGGTACTACTTCTTCTTCAAATACTGAAACATGGTGTGATTATTGTGTATATGAATTAATAATATAGTGTAAATATTTCTTCTGAATCTAAAGTAATATTATGTAATCTTTTCTTCTAAATACATAGTTTAATTATATCTTCTCAATCTACTGTAATGCAGTGTAAACTTTTCTTCTAAATGCATAGATGTTTAGCAAGGAACAACTAATCAATCTAAATATTTCTTCAAAATATACTGATGTACAGTGTAAACATCAAATTTTACATGTTCTTCTACATATACTGTAACCATGGTAACCAGGTAACATATTGTTTTCATTTCTTCCTCATTGCTGAAAAATGGTGTTAGCATGTCTTCTCCATATATATCTCATTTCCGACCGTGCGAGTATAGCCAGTCACGGTTGTTAAAAACTTCCATCATCATCATCTCAATATATTGTCAACATTTTTTTCAGCATACACACTATACTGCAATGCCGATCAAGATATCATGTACCGTATATCCGTTTATTTTCTTGTCAGGTTTTGTTTGCTGTTTGGGCCTGAGATGAGGCAGTTGGATCTGTGCTGTTCATCATTCACATTTCATGGCTTCATACAATGCATTTTGATGATCAGTAAAATGTAAGCATAAGGTTAAATATCTACCACCAAAATAGCAAAAATAAGACATATGAAAATTTCCCAATATACAATATTAAAAAATATTTAGAAAAACAAGCATGTAAAAAGTACTCAAAAGCAGACTCCTGCAAAACAGTCAAACCAATGTGACACCATAACATATAGTCATCTACACGTCATATCCAACCAAATATGAGACAAACCAGCGGCAGACATTTAATGACAATTGTTCACAAAATATGCAGTACAGAAGTTGATCATTACTTTCTCCTTCAACAATAATATGAGGTGGTTCAATAAATGTAATATCCAAATTTAGGTAAATAATCAAGTGTCAGACTGCCATTTTTTTAACCACCATTCACTTTAGTTTTCAATTTGTATTTATTTGAATGTATCGATTATAAATATCAACTAAATGGAATAGTAAACAATTTTCTTCACGGATATAATTTTATTGAATTTTCTGTAATAAAATTTTGGAAATCATTTTAAATTAAGGAATATATTTTCCTCAAGCTTAGCTCTGATTCCTTGCCCAAATTTTACCTTACCCTTTTAGTCCCTTTTGGTTTTATCAGCTCTTATTGGTTTGAATTAAGTTTTGGATTTCAAATATTTTGGCCTCTAGCATCACTGAAGAGACATTGATTGTCGAAATGAGCATCTGGTGAAGCAAAAGTGGTACCGTTTAAGTTATTATTTCAACAAACCTTTTTTAGCACCAGCATGTACACAAAACACGCTGAGAATACCTGTCCCTGCACCAATATCTGCCACAGTCTTTCCTCTTATCTTCTCATAATTCTTCAGTATAGCATATCTATAAGGTAACAAAACCATGAGTGGAAATGCTGAAATGACTCTGCTTCACAATTAGTCTATAATCTGTTAAATGTCCATAACATATAGGAATGACATTAGACTTTGAATAAATCATTCCATACCCCAAATGTAGTTGACCTACTGCTAACAGTATCTGAGAAACAGGCATAAACAGAAAACTAGAGGCTCTCAAGAGCCTGTATCGCTCACCTGTATTTACTGGTGCTTTGGAAATCATGTAAAATAAGGTTAAAATCATAATTAATAGTATTAGATATTAGATATTATAATGATATCTAAGATAATAACAAAAAACTGCAAAATTTTTGTAAAAATACTAACTCAGGGGCAGCAACCCAACAAAGGGTTGTCGGATTCGTCTGAAAATTTCAGGGCAGATAAATCTAAATCTGATGAACATTTTTGCCACCTGTCAGATTTGCTCTAAATGCTTTAGTTTCAGAGATATAAACCAAAAACTGCATTTTACCCCTATGTTCTATTTTTAACCAAGTTGGCCATGATGGTTGGAAGGCGGGGTCATCGGACAAATTTTTTAAACTAGATACCCTAATAATGATTATGGCCAAGTATGGTTAAATTTGTCTCAGTTGTTTCAGAGAAGAAGATTTTTGTAAAAGATAACAAAAATTTACGAAAAATTGTTAAAAATTGACTATTAAGGGCAATAACTCCTAAAAGGGTCGACTGACAATTTTGGTCATGACAACTTATTTGTAGATCTTACTTTGCTGAATATTATTACTGTTTACAGTTTATCTCTATCTATAATAATATTCAAGATAATAAACAAACACTGCAAAATTTCCTTAAAATTACCAATTCAGGGGCAGCAACCCAACAACAGGTTGTCAGATTTGTCTGAAAATTTCAAGGCAGATATATCTTGACCTCAAAATCAGTTTTACCCTTTGTCAGATTTACTCTAAATGCTTTGGTTTCAGAAATATAAGCCAAAATCTACATTTTACCCCTATGTTCTATTTTTAGCCATGGCGGCCATCTTGGTTGGTTGGCGGGGTCATTGGACACATTTTTTAAACTAGATACCCTAATGATGATTGTGGCCAAGTTTGGTGAAATTTGGCCCAGTAGTTTCAGAGGAGAAGATTTTTGTAAAAAGCTAACGACGACGGACGACGGACGCCAAGTGATGAGAAAAGCTCACTTGGCCCTTTGGGCCAGGTGAGCTAAAAATGACCAATGAACAATGAAAATGAGGTCATGTGTAGCCTTAAGAACTTAAATTCAAGATTGGTTAACCACTAATCAAAACAATTGTTTCCCAGATCAGGATGTTTGTTAAATTTATTTCCCCATAAGGCTCCATTATGTTCTAACCTTAAAGGTGGCTCAGTCATTTTGTAACATTGGGTCAGGAGACCTCATTCTAAAATCTTCATTGATCTTACTTCAAAAGATATCCTTATAAAACAGATGAAAATATAGTTAAGTACAAATAAATCAATCAATCATTTAATTCATTTTCACATTAAAAAAGGGGAGATTGCAAAAAAAAAAAAACCATCATAGAATGGTAAATAGTAATGTTTACATTTATATACATGTACATCCCAGTTTTCCTTTACAGGATATTATCTACCTTTTGAAGGTTTGAAAATAATGGTGATTATGCATGTTTAAGTTTGCTAAAAATAATTAGCCAAATATATAACTGTTGTGAAAATTGTGCTCATGCCAATGCCCCATTATTGTTTAATTAATCAAACTCAAATTATATTAAGTAGTTATACAAAAGTAATTAAAAAGAGAAAAAATCATGATAATACAGCAAATTAAGCACAAGGCAGACATTACTAGATTGATTGCTGTAATAAATCTTAACCTTGAATGAATTATTAACAAGACTTCTTGTGTGATCTCTACGAACCTGTAGGCATTTGTACGAACAACGTCACTTAACATCTCTTCGTGTATCGATATATCAGCATAACTTCTGAAATTATTAAGGTAAACATTGGAATACAGATAATGGAACCTGTAATGAATAATTAATATAAAGAACTTTAATGAGCTGAGATCATCAAGGACAAAATATCTCAGGTAAATATTGGAATAATAGGATGAGACTCAGCAAGTTGAAGCAGCAACATATGCGCGAAGAACAATAATGGAGAATTATTAATAATTTTTTGTTGTTTTTAAAATAAATTTTTCTTTTAGGCCCCAACATGCAAGTTTTTCATCCATCTTCTCACACAATGAGATAGTTGGATAACAAATATCATTATTATTATAAATGTTGTGCTCCAAAAAGTTGTTTAAGAGAACAATAACTTTGCTAGAGCTTAAATATATGGTACTGAAACATATTTCAGTATTTTGAAGGCTTTATGTTGACCCTTTATTCTGTTTTGTTTGTTGTTTTTTTTAGATTGCTGTTTCAGTAATGTGTTATCCCTTATCTCCCATTTTAATCTTTAGTTGCAGGAGTTTCTTTGGAAATGTTCCCTATTACTGAGCATTATTTTAAGGCAGTGCTTCATGCACAGATAAACTAGATGTGTAGCATGCATTAAAAATAAATTGAAGCCAAATTTTAGGGGTAATGTTATTAAATGTGTAAAGTTTTGTATTGGTGGTTTATTAAATGGCTTATGGTGTTAAAATCCCCATTTGTGACAGGGAACTCACAGCTTATCCTTCTGGAGCATCTATGTTCTCCCCATTTATTTGTAAGGTTTGCCTTACCAAATTTCTACTTTTTGTGTTTTATAGACTGTTGTTTGTCCCTTTGTATTTTTTTTGCAATGGTGTCTTCTTACTTTTTTCTGCCTTATCCTTTTTTTATTCATATGATTTACCTCCCTTTACAATGACATTTTCATTTGTTTCAAGTTTTTGAATATTTTATAATTCATATACAGCCCTTTGATGGTGTAAACTTCCCAAAAAAACGTGTAATGGTGTATGGCATATGGTGCAATGGTAAAAAGTGTATGGTGCCATGGTGTATGGTGTAAGGGGAATGGTGTAATGGTGTAACGTGCGATCGGGAATGGTGTACGACATTTAAAACTATGCAAAATATTGATAACTGATTTTTAATTTTATACATTAATTTACAATATTGTGATCAAAATTCGTTTGTTAGAATAAACAAATAATTTTGTAGTCGCACGCTTTCTTTGAAATTAAATTGCATTATGGTGTAATGTGTAAGGTGTATGGTGCAAAGGTGTAACGTGTGTGGTGTAATGGCACAGGGTGTATGGTGTAATGGTGTATGGTGAATGGTGTAATGGTGTATGGTGTTAGTGGGAAGTTTACACTATCCAAGGACTGTATCATGTTCTGTATTTTGTTCAACAATTAAATTGGTTGTATATCTATACCCACGAAAGCGTTGAAAATAGGTAACCTAAAAATAGTATCAACACTTTATCATATTCATTTTCAGTGGTGTAATAACATTTACTAGGAGTGTTTCAAAATTATATTATAAATGACAAAGAGTGCACACACCGTAATGTTTCTCCTGCTTTACTGACCATTGATTTTATGTTGAAAGTCTTAAAGATAAAAGTTTTAATACAAGTATCACATCAGCTTAATATCTTTAAAGATCCATGACAATGAGGTCAAGGTCAGATAAATCCTGTCAGACAGACATACACACCTTACACTTATTCAATACACCAAGTATAGTTGACATATTGCTTATGGTACTGGTAATTGAAAAACAGACCAAACCACAAAAACTTTAACATTGACCAATGAATCATGAAAATGAGGTCAACTTTTAGATACCTGCCACACAGACATGTAAACCTTACAGCTATTCCATACACAAAATAGCTGACCTATTGCATTTGTATTGGAATAATAGAACATAGTTCCAAGGGGACATTGCACATATTTTATTTGTTCATGGTCAACAACTAAAAATTTGTTTTTGTTTTTTTTAAACATTTTTAAAATTATCTTAAAAGTTGAAGACTTAAGAGCAATTTTTGATATATTTAGAATTTCCAAGGGTCATAACTCATTAAAAATATTTGATTGTCAATTATTTTTGAAATTGTCTGTGACATTGCTGATATTAACCTTTCATATGAATTTGATAAAAAAATCTGGCAAAAATTGTACATGCGAGAGAGCTAACAATGCAAATTTCCATATAAGTAATATTTCTTAGGGGCGTAAGTCTTTCAAAAATAATTGATCGGCACTGATTTTCAAACTCGTCTGAGTCATCGCTGATATAAACCTACAATATAAGTTTCATAAAAATCTGGCAAGAATTGTACAAATGAGAGCACTAAGTTAACAATGCAATTTTTCATATTATTAATATTTCTATGGGCCATAACTCTTTTAAAAATTATTGATCTGCACTGACTTTTTAACTCATCCAAGACATTGATATAAACCAACAATATAATGAAGTTTCATAAAAATCTGGCAAAAATTGTACACATGAGAGTGCTAACAATGCAATTTTCCATACAATTAATGTTTCCAATGGGCATAACTCTTTAAAAATTATTGATCGGCACTGATTTTTGAACTCGTTGGAGACATCGCTGATATAAACCTACAATATAAGTTTCATAAAAATCTGGCAAGAATTGTACACATGAGAGCGCTAACAATGCAATTTTCCATACAATTAATGTTTCCAAGGGGGCATAACTCTTTAAAAAATTATTTATCGGCACTGATTTCTGAACTCGTCCGAGACATTGCTGATATAAACATATGATATAAGTTTCATAAAGACTGGCAAGAATTGTACACATGAGAGCGATAACTATGCAATTTTCCAACTAATCAAATTCAGATGAACCCTACATTTTAAGACAGACATGTACACCTTAAAATCATTCCATAAACCAAATATACTTGACTTATTCCTTATAGTAGTTGAAAACAGACCAAAACTACAAACTTAACATTGACCAATGAACCATGAAAATTAGGTCAAAGTCAGATTAAACCTGCCAGACTGACATGTACCCCTTACAATCATTCCATACACTACATAATCCATGAAATGAAGTTAAGGTCAAGTGAACCCTGTCTGACGCAAATGAAGACTTTGCAAGGAACCCATATACCAAATACTGTTATCCTATTCATGACTCATGATCATAATATGTTAGATATTCACTTGACTAAAAAATTTCAAAATTTTTTTCAAGCAGTTGCTGAACCATGAAAATGAAGTTAAGGACAATGGACAGAAACTTTGTAACATAAGGTATCTGCATACAAGGTATGAAGCATTCAGGCCTTCAACCTTCTGAAATATAAAGCTTTATACAAATAGATTATGCTGCCAACAGTGGATGGTAAACCCTATGTCTTGCATACTAAGACTTTTGTCGCAGGCGATATGATAAAACCACATCCTTTTATTATGTAGTAGTACTAGTTAAATACATGTAACATCATGAACATAGAATAAAAAAGATGTGTCATTGATTTTCACAAACTGCAATAACAAATTATTTTCCTTTTTACACAAAATACAAACCCGTGAAAATGAATCTCTTGAAGTTAGTACATAAATTAACCTAGAATTACAACTACCAATTACCAATTAAAGATGCATTAACTTTTGCACCATGGGACCATGTTCTCACTTTTAATATCTAACATTTCAATTACTAAAATAGAGTATGACATCTTTCTGTTAATGTTGAGTTATTGAAATGCAGTATTATATCATAATTACAACAAATTCAATTATGAATGTTAATGCACCAAGCAATTTGTACAATATTTTCCTTCCATAAAATTAAATTCTATTAGGGAAAGTGGGGAAATTGAAAATTTATTATGCCCCCGCCGTAGCAGTGGGGGCATTAAGTTTTACCCTTGTCCGTCTGTATGTACGTCCAAAAAATTTGAGTTTCCGTTCTCTAACTTAAGTTTGCCTCAACCAAATGTTATGAAACTTAAGTTATACACAATGCTTATTACCACAAAACACAGATCAAGTTTGAATTTTGGTGGCGTCACTTTGACGGCTCTAGAGTTATGCTCCTTTATAAATGGAATAAATTGCTTTGCTGGGCGCAGCTGGATACGACCACAAAGGTCCAACCCTGAACAGTTGGGGCAAAAATGGACACAATATTCGCGCTTGATACAGGTCTGAATTTGGATTGTAATTAAATATTTGACACATAATAGGTTTCTGACACAGAATAACTGTAGTCAAAGAACTTAGAATTGGTTATATGATTTGAATTTATATTCAATTTTTTGCTTTTGTGCAAAACACTGTGCCTGTGCAAATAGACCCCCCCCCCCCCCCCCCCCTCCCCCCAAAAAAATTAAATAAAAATTATCCCATTTTTTTTTTGCTTTTGTGCAATACACTATGCTGTTGCTTATTGAACCACCCCCCCCCCCCCCCCCCCCCCCCCTTTTTTGCAAAATAAAAATATAAGAGATTTTGTTTAATTTGTGAAATCTGATTTTTACACTGCTTTTAAATTGTCAATTAACCAGGAAACCCTTGTTTTTCCCCCTTTTTTGCCCCTAATTCATAAACGGTTTGAGTCATAACCCCCCAAAGCCAATCCTAACCATCCCTTTGTGGTATGGAAACTTATGGTCTAATTTCAGAGAGATCCATACACTTAAACACAAGTTATTGTCTGGAAACTAGAAAAATGCCTTTTTGGCCCCTAATTCCTAAACTGTTAGGACCATAACCCCCAAAATCAATACCAACCTTCCGTTTGTAGTATTAAACCTTATGGTAAAATTTCATAGAGATCCATTCACTTAAACTAAAGTAATTGTGCGAAAACCAATGTGTCTTCGGACGAAGACTACGACGACGCCAACGTCATACCAATATACGACCGCAAAATTTTTATTTTCTTCAAAATATCAAGTAATTTTTAAAATTGGAGTTATCTTCCTTTGTCCATGATTATAGTTGAATCAACTACAATCAATGCTTTATACAATGCAATGTTTAATTTTGACTTCCACTGATAAAACACAGATCAAGTTGAATTTGGGTAGTGTCACTTTAACCATTATTGATTATGCCCCTTTATAAATCAAAAGATTGCAAAATTTTTAGTTTCCATTCTGTAACTTAAGTTTGCCCCAACCAAACATTATGAAACCTATACACAATATTCATTACCACAAAACTAAGATCAAGTACAAATTTTTTGTTTCCGTTTTCTAACTTTAGTTTGCCTCAACCAAATGTTATGAAACTTATACACAATGCTTATTACTACATTATACAGATTAAGTACGAAATTTGGTGGCAAGACTTTTACCATTCTAGAGTTATGTCCCTTTATAAACATAAAAATTGCTGAATTTTTCGTTTCCGTTCTCTAACTTTAGTTTGTCTTAACCAAATGTTATAAAACTTATACACAACCGTTCTTATAAGAGTAATGCGTGTTTACAAATAGAAAAATTGCTGAATTTTAGTTTCTGTTCTCTACTTAGTTTAGCCTCAACTAAATGTTATGAGACTTACACACAATGTTTATTACCACAAAACTCAGATCAAGTTCAAATTTGGGTAGCATCACTTTTACCGTTCTTAGGTTATGTCCCTTTATAACTATATGATATGCAAGCGGGGGCATCATCTGTGTCCGCATGTGGACACTATCCACATTTATTTAATTCTATAAATTTTTAGTTAAAATCGATCTGATTTCATATGTGGATCTTGTAACAGACTTTAAATAATAAATTGTATCTATTTTTTATAAAAATATTTATATTTTCTTAAAGAAAGTACCATAGCTTGTGTAAATAAATAGGGAATGTGGCCATGGGACACAGATGATGCCCCTCTTGCATATCATATAAAGTTATAAAGGGACAAAACTGAAGAACGTTAAAAGTGACACTATCCAAATTTGTACATAATCAGAGTTTTGTTGTTATAAGTATTGTGTATAAGTTTCATAACATTTGGTTGAGGCAAACTAAAGTTAGGGAACGGAAACGAAAAATTCAGCAATTTTCCCATTTGTAAAGGGACATAACTCTAGAATGGTTGAAGTGACACCACCAAAATTCAAACTTGATCTGTGTATTGTGGTAATAAGCATTGTGTATAAGTTTAATAACATTTGGTTGAGGCAAACTAAAGTTAGAGAACGGAAACGAATAAACTGCTTCGCTGAGCGCAGCTGGATACGCCCGCAGAGGTCCAACCCTGAACAGTTGGGGCAAAAATGGACACAATATTCAAGCTTGATACAGGTCTGAATTTGGATTGTAATTAAATATTTGACATATCATAGGTTTCTGAATAAATGTAGTCAAAGAACTTGAAATTGGTTATATGAATTGAATTTATATTCAATTAAAGATTTCTTGCTGTTGTGCAATACTCTGTGCTGTTGCGCAATACTTAGTAAATCTGTTGTCAGACTATAAACAAATAAAGTTCAATTTCTTCTCAATGTCATATTTGAAATTTATGAAAATCAATAGGGAGATTACATGACAATAGCTATAAATAATTCACCAAAGTTTCATGAGAACTGCTGAAAGCATTTTTGAGTTATTGTCCAAAAACTGGAAAATCCCCCTTTTTAATGAATAAAACCCCACAACTCAGAAATGTAAAATTTAAAATTTATAAAATTCTTAAGGGAGCTTACATCAACAGATATAAACAATTCACCAAAGTTTCATGAGAACTGCTGAAAGCATATTTTAGTTATTGTCCGAAAACTGAAAAATCACCCTTTTTTTATGAATAAAACCCTGTAACTCGGAAACGTAAAATCTAAAATTTATAGAAATTGAAAGGGAGCTCATGTCAATAGATATAAACAATTCACCAACATTTCTTGTAAGTTGGTGAAAGCGTTCTTGAGTTATTGTCGGAAAACTGGAAAATCCCCCCTTTTTTAATGAATAAAACCCCAAAACTCAGAAACGGTAAATCTGAAATTTGTAAAAAACGAAAGGGAGCTCGCGTCAATAGATATAAACAATTAACCAAAGTTTCATGCATATTGGTTAAAGCTTTTTTGAGTTAATGTCCGACATGTTTGACAACTGACGGACGGACAGATGGACAGATGGACGGACAGACGGTCAACGGTATACCATAATACGTCCCGTAAACGGGCAATTAAAAATTCAGCAATTTTTCCATTTGTAAAGGGGGCATAACTCTAGAACGATTAAAGTGACACCACCAAAATTAAAACTTGATCTGTGTTTTGTGGTAATAAGCATTGTGTATAAGTTTCATAACATTTGGTTGAGGCAAACTAAAGTTAAAGAATGGAAACGAAAAATTCAGCAATTTTTCCATTTGTAAAGGGGCATAACTCTAGAACGGTTAAAGTGACACCACCAAAATTCAAACTTGATCTGTGTTTTGTGGTAATTAGCATTGTGTATATGTTTCATAACATTTGGTTGGGGCAAACTAAAGTTACAGAACGGAAACAAAAAATTCAGCAATTTTTCCATTTGTAAAGGGGCATAACTCTAGAACTGTTTAAGTGACGCCACTAAAATTCAAACTTGATCTGTGTCTTGTGGTAATAAGCATTTTGTATAAGTTTCATAACATTTGGTTGAAGTAAACTAAAGTTAGAGAACAGAAACCAACTTTGGGGCGTATGGATGGACGTACGTACAGACGGACAAGGGTAAAACTTAATGCCCCCTCCGCTAGGGGAGAGGGGGGGGGGGGGAGGGGGCATAAAAATAAAAGTGCACACACTGAAATGTCTTGCCTGCTTTATTGACCTTGATTAATTTGATTTTGAAAGTCTTAAAGATAAAGATTTTACTACAATTAAGTGTCAAATAAACTTCACAGTACATGTATCACTGATCCATGTCTTTAAACTTCTATAGTTTTGCCCAAAACATAAACAAATGGTAAAAATTGTCATATAACATGTTTAAGGGCAATAACTCCTATTCCTATTCTATAACATGTTTAAGGGCAATAACTCCTATTCCTTTTCTATAACATATTTAAGGGCAATAACTCCTATTCCTATTCTATAACATGTTTAAGGGCAATAACTCCTATTCCTATTCTATAACATGTTTAAGGGCAATAACTCCTATTCCTATTCTATAACATGTTTAAGGGCAATAACTCCTACTCCTATTCTATATAAGAAGTTGACTGACAGTTTCTGCAATGTTGCACAATTTGTTAATCTTCTCTTGCTGATTTTTTCAGCTACTTACATATCATTTTCTTTATCTACTTTAGTTTTCCCAAAAATTGAAAAAATAGGTAAATGTCATCAATAAAGGACAATAACTCCTGTAAGGAGTCCACTATCAATTTCAACCATTTGATTTATTTGAAGATCTTAATTGTCCTGTTGATCAATTTTGCTAACTTAAGTTTCTCTCTATCTATCATGGATTTCAAGATAATAGGTAAAACCACAAAAAAAAAATGGTAAAAATCATCATATAAGGGCAATAACTCCTGTAAGGAGAAGACAGATGATCTTGGCCATGTTGGCTAATTTTCAGAGCTTGTCTTGCTGATCATTTTAGCCATTTAATGTGTCTCTCTATCTATTATAATTCAAGATAATGGGTAAATATGAAGAAAACAAAATTGTCAATATTAAACTCTTTTAAGGAGTGGTCTGATAATTTTTGACAAAACAACAGAAGGTAGATCTTGACATTCTGAACATGTCTGCCTATGTCAGATTTTCTCTTTCTGAAAGGGTTTTTAAGACAATAGGCAAAACAACCATTTTACAACTATGTTCTATTTTTAGCCATGTCTGCCATGTTTGTTGGCAGGAAGGATCACCAGACACATTTTTCTAAACATGATACCAGATGTCATTGGGTCAAGAGCCTGTGTCACTCATCTGTATCTACTGTGGTTTTTGAAATCATCTAAAATAAGGTTAAAATCATATAGATACCCTAATAATGATTGAGGCCAAATTCGTTAAAAATGTGTAACATGGCCGACATTCTAATATGATTGTGGCTAAGTTTGGTATCACCCCTGTGTCCTATTTTTAGCCATGTTGGTTTGCAGGTGGAATGATGCATCAGACACATTTTCTATAACACCCAATGAAGATCGGTTGAGGCCAAGTTTGGTTCCAATTTGCTTAGTGGTTTCAGAAGAGATTTTGGAAAAGTTAACAGACGACAAAGATGGAAGACGGATAAAGGACTCCAAGTGATGGTAATAGCTCACACTGGCCACTTGTGAGCTAAAAATTTGTTACTATAAAAACATAAAACAGAAACAAACAGAGATCTGCAATCAACATCAAATTCTCCAAATAAATAAAAAAACCTGAAGATATGACACAAGACCAACCACTGACATATGTGGGAGGTTAATATAGTAAAAGTATTTCCTCATCTCTTTAAAACAAATATTATGATTTCCATACAAACTTTCACTAAAATGTTCAGATTCTCAAAGATCTTATATAAATGACTCACAAAAGACACATCAAAGAATCTTTCTGTAATGTCACAATCATAATTACAAGACTAGGGTTAGAATTTAATTACCCATTTTAGCTGTAATCACTTCCTTCTAAAAATCCAACTTTGAAATACACATTATCTCTCTATCTTCTTTGATAGCCATTCTTACTTAATTTTTCCAACATGTTTTACGATCTGTCTAATCAGCCCTAATTTTGATAGAAAGCAGCCATGTCATTACAACACACTGTTAGCATCAAGCAATTGTTTTTATACAGAATTTGTATACACTCAATAGATTATAATTTGTTAAGTTAATCAAATAGGAACTTATATTGTTCTTTGAAACAAATGATTTTAACCCTGGATTTTGACATGTTTGATGGGGTTCATTTTGCTCAATCTAAGGATTTCAGTATAAATGTTTTATTGACTATTGTTTCTTCGACTAATGAACCAGAAAATCTCATAGAAAAAGTGAAATCAAAATCAGATACAATGTACAAGATGGCAGCCAGAGAACTTCCTAATATCTTTTCAGCCTTTTATAGACCTGTAGATGCTTGTTACTTAGGCCAAAAGACATGTGTAAGTTGTTTAAGAGACGAAGTTGAACATTTTATTATCACCAAGGTTTCAGTGCCAGGTGGGTCTCCAATGCCTTTCATTTTGCATGAATCAATATTGAATCAGCATAGTTTGTAGAAAATTTTCCAATCATCGATCCTTTTTAAGTTTGAAAGAAATATTTATACATGTATATAAATTTAAGAAGATGTGGCAGGATTGCCAATGATACAAATATTTCATGCATATTAAGGAAAGAACAAATTAACAATTAATGCAATAGGTATCTAGGTCCTGCAATAGGGGGTTGACCAGGATTAATAGCTAGAAATTTTGATTGCCACTAGAAAATAAAGTAAAATTCACAAGGGACAAACTTGACTTGCAACAGGCCACCTGTGAACACGACAAAAAGTTGTTGCAAGGGTTCTTAACCTGCAAAGAAAAGCAATTTCTCTACACACAAGACATTGAATTGATGTTCATATTCTGACCTGGGGTGGCTGCGAAATTTATACACAATGCATTGTCAAACAGACTCCCCACTTTGGCAAGGGTGTTATACTGCTGGTCATCAGAAGAACAAAAGTGATGATATATCTATATACCCCAGTCATGTCACCAAGTTTGGATACCAGTGACAAAACTTGAAAAGGACACCATCTTTTTCATCTTTTCATTTCTTTCAATATGTATTTTTGGCTCACCTGGCCCAAAAGGGCCAAGTGAGCTTTTCTCATCACTTGGCGTCCGTCGTCGTCCGTTAACTTTTACAAAATCTTCTCCTCTGAAACTGCTGGGCCAAATACAACCATCTTGGCCTAAATCATCCTTAGGGTATCTACTTTAAAAAATGTATCCGATGACCCCAGCCATCAACCAAGATGGCCACCATGGCTAAAAATAGAACATGGGGGTAAAATGCAGATTTTGGCTAATATCTCCGAAACTAAGCATTTAGAGCAAATCTGACATGGGGTAAAATGTTCATCAGGTCAAGATCTTTCTGCCCTGTAATTTTCAGACGCATCAGACAACCTGTTGTTGGGTTGCTGCCCCTGAATTGGTAATTTTAAGGAAATTTTGCAGTTTTTGGTTATTATCTTGAATATTATAATAGATAGAGATAAACTGTAAACAGCAAAATTGTTCAGCAAAGTAAGATCTACAAATAATTCAAACATGACCAAAATTGTCAATTGACTCCATAAGGAGTTATTGCCCTTTAAAGTCAATTTTTCACTTTTTTTTGTAATCTTTTACAAAAATCTTCTCCTCTGAAACTACTGGGCAAAATTAAACCAAACTTGGCTTAAACCATACTTAGGGTATCTAGTTTAAAAAATATATCTGATGACCCTGTCATCTAACCAACATGGCCGCCATGGCTAAAAATAGAACATAGGGGTTTACTACAGAAGTCTAAGGGAAAATTGTAAAAAAAACAATTTCAAATGGTCACAACTTGAAAACTAATTTAAATAATGATAAGGGGTCTTCAGTTACTATTGTAAGACTACAATGGGATGACCTGCTTTTAATTTAACTACTTGGCCAAATTAAACCAAACTTGGCCTCAATCATTATTAGGGTATCTAATACTATTAATTATGATTTCAACCTTATTTTACATGATTTCCAAAACAACAGTCGATACAGGTGAGAGACACAGACTCTTGGGAGCCTCTAGTTACTCCTGCCATGTTTGGTTCAAATTAGCTTGGTTGTGTCAGAGAAGGTGATGAAAATCTAAATTGTCTGACAAGAGACAGACAGACAGATGTGTCCAAGAATGTGGTGAAAATCTAAATTGTCAGACAACAGACAGACAGACTGATGTGTCCAAGAAGGTGGTGAAAATCTAAATTGTCTGACAACAGACAGATAGACAGATGACAGACACAAACTGATGATAAAAGCTCACATTGCCCTATGGACCAGGTGAGCTAAAATATAAAAATAATACTAACATTAACTTTAAATGCACAAATGCAGCTTACTGTCTGTCTTATATATTATGTACAATTGTTAAATGACATTTCTCCAATATTACCTTTGTAATACTAAATTTAACATTTATATGGAATTAAATGCAGGTAATCTTCTTTTACACCTACCTAAAATATTCTTCATCTTGACTGTTATTCTCTTTGGTCTCAAATCCATCTTCTTCTTTTATTGCCAACTGAAGTCGAGGTCTAAAACAGTTAATCAAGTACACTAATAACTCCATTTGAAAGTCAAAAGTCCAAGTTTAAATTTTCGATGTTAAATAGACCTACAAATGTATATGTTCCAATAGAAGTGGCTGCACGTATAAGTCTTATATCTGAATTATATACTTCTGAGCACAAGAGTAATGCTTAAACTGCATGATAAAAAAACATTGTTTATATAATTGTAATTACAATGTCCCATTAACAGATACAGTAATTATCTATTTAAATCTATAATTCTCTGTTTGAACATCTCAATTTTCACCTTGATTCTCCATGCTCGTCAACACATCAATATTAAAGTAATTTACATCCAATCCATTAATATATATTAAAGGTCCATAAAATTTCAAACAAATCTTTTTCACCTCTTCCCAACTATATATATTTTCTGCTAGGAAATATATACAAATTACTAAAATAATTGGTAAATGATAGCAATGTTAAACACAGTCTTTAGAGATGAAACAAGACAATATAAATATTTGTTTTAGAGTGATTAGTATCACATGTTACGCATTTTCACCTTATCTGTAATTCAAACATCAATCTGTACTTGTACAATATAATGTCAGGTGTTCTGGGAATTTGTCTATCTGTTTAAAATAACTCAGGTTTAACCTGATTCTGATAAATATGCAAGAATTGGAATATTTTCTCCCCTTCTTCATGAAATATTCAAATACATATAAGAATTGATAATAAAATGAACTCTGTAGGAGTATATATATTTTCACATGAAATAATATTGTAATCGGAATTATGCAATTTGAAATGTCTGAATACGGGTACTCAATATTAGATTTTTCCACCTTTTTTTTATAAATTATGTGTGTGACATAAATATATATATTCAAAATTAGTCAACAATTAAAGACATGATAATGACAGAAAAAGTTTTAGACTTTTAAAATGATGACCTTTTTATCATATAAATCGTGAAAAAACGAGGGGTATATTGCCCTCTACAAAACTGGATCCACCACTGCAAGCACAATTAGTAATTTGTAAATAACTGAGAGTAATACAGGTGCACAATAGGAAAATTTGACGGAGGGTGCCTAATCAGTCTTAGGTAATAAAGTGCAGCCGTAAAAAAATTGTCAATTTCAAATTCCTCTTTCAGGTGGGTCTCATTGGGATCTAAGAGTGATGTGGGATTGGCCGATTTTTTGTAATTGTGAATCGTGAAAGTCAAATTATTGTGCGTGAAAACGGGATACGAAGTCAGGCGGGACACGTGAAATTACAAGCATTATTATACATTGTTTTATTAAGGATAAGCGGGATCCGGGATCAGACACCCCCAATGAGACCCCCCTTTCAGGTGATTCTGGAATGAAGCTTCACAATTAATAACACTAAAATCTTTGCTTTTTGTCTTATATTTCAGTTCTCAAATGGTCCCTGTTCTCATTTTAAGGCACACTAAAAATATTGAAGCAGACCTGTATCTGTATCTGTTGCATGCATACATGTACTTTATTACAAGTTCAATAGTAAATTATATATCCTATTAACAATATTATCTTGCAAAATTTAAACTTTGACATAATGTTTGAAATGTTCAATTAATGCTATTGAAAATTAAAGAAAAAGTCAAAGGGTCTTTCATACAAATTAGGAAATTTATACTTATTGTCAACACATCTTTTGAACAACTTGAAGATAATATTATAAAGAATGTCATGTGACACAGTAAAACTCAATGACATGGAAGAAGGTTGCATATTTAAGTATACACAGTACATAACTGATATCATATAATCTCAAAATGCTCATATGGTGGTATTTTCTCTGTTTTCTTTGATTGAAATTTAGATACATTTATTGCATGTCATGATTATGTGTACACTGGTTTAATTTGTTTTCAATTAAGAATTGAATGCTTCTTTTTGTAACTTCATTGGGGTGTAAAAGTGTTGACCGAAGTACATTTTGTATGAAGCGCAGAAGCGCTTCATTCTAAAAATGTGCACACGGTCAACGCTTTTACAACCCTATGAAGTTACAAAAAGAAGCATTCAATACTTATAATTACATTTTTTAGCTAGGATCATGAAAACACGATTTTTATCAAGTTTTTATTTAATTTACCTGTGCACTTTATTGTGGGACCTGGTGTCATCATGAATGATAAATTTCATTGTGTAATGAAGTTGATTAAGGAATAACCAGAGATTGCAGTGTAGCCAATCAGAATAACGTATTATAATGAAACATACATCTAATGTAATTATTAATAAAGAGATTCAAAATGACTGCCAGAAAACCAAGTTGTAAATTATGATCTTTAAAGAGATAAGCTGCCAACATTACTATTTTTTTTTTTTGTAAATAATTTAATTAAGTGTCCCAAAAACCTGAAAAGTTGATTTTCACTTAAAAAAATCTACTACATGAACAACCAGAAGTTATCATTTATATTTTATCTTAAACATTCTCAAATTGTTATCAACTTTAAAACATAAAATTAAACTAGCTCCAGTAATTTTTAAACTCAATTTTACATTCTCAGTATTCAAAATATTGTTGTTTTTGTGGAAAAGAGACACACAGTTATCTCAATTAACATTAATCTCATATGCCATATGACTAATATATCTTATGAATTATTAATATAACTTGGCAAAAAGCTAAACTATTTTATATGTTGTACAATTACTGGTTAATTTTTTCTAATTGAAAACATATGCAACATGTGCAATGGTAAAAATATCTAACACTTAATGCTGAAACAGCTGAATAGTATTTATATACTATTATTTAAATCACTGTTTAATTAAATTTTATTTATTGTAGAAAAATCATGCGATACCCATCAAATACATTAAACTAAGTCAGTGAATTTTGTTTGGCAGCGCTTCCAGTTTTCGCAAATTTTGATAGAATGTTGGATGGCAATGTCTCATGCTTGTAATATTATATGAATGAAAGTAAATGTAGGGTTAACAATTATGAGTCAGAAATCTTACATTTAAATAGCAGTTGCACATCTTCAACATGTGTGCAATCTTTCTGTGAAGTGTTAGGGATCTTGGTTTACTCCTTGAGTAAATTTGGAGGTCAGCCAGAGGTCGCAGTTAGGTAGAAGTTCCTTTTTTATTCTAAATCATATACTTTTACCTTGAGTATATGGATAGAATTTCAATTTGTAACAATTCACTACAAAAGGGTGACTAAAACTTAAGATATATACATTAAGGGTTGAAAGCCTTAAACACCTAAAAAAAAAATTGGCCTAAGTTATTCCTGACTTTCTTTGTAATGCCTGGAGCAAATTAACTGTGTAAAAATTACATGGCAACAAAAGACCCCTGGTTATCAAATACCACTATATCAGAAGAAAAAAAAAATTCTTATGAAATAAAAATAGTATAAATTACATTGATTTCTCAGCTGGCTGTCCAAACTGGGCAAAAGGAGACAACTCTAATTCACTAATTCCCTGATTATTTAGTCAGGACTTTTTGTGAAAATATCATTATTCTTATATGTACAGTATTTTGAGTTAAAACACTTGGAATATCATGAACTACTAAATTCTTGAGAAAAAACTGACATCATAGCTACATTACATGAACTACTAAATTCTTGAGAAAAAACTGACATCATAGCTACATTACATGAACTACTAAATTCTTGAGAAAAAACTGACATCATAGCTACATTACATGAACTACTAAATTCTTGAGAAAAAACTGACTTCATAGCTACATTTCATGGAGGTACTGTACATTTATTTTGTAGCTTTATAAACAAATATTTAAGTATTTTGAAAGAAAGCACTTGTCATATCAATTTCAGTCAGTAACTTCGTGAAATTGTTGTTAATAGTCACTTACACTTAGGTCTATGTCTATGAAGTATTACAAATATTTATAAACTGAATGATGGAACAAAATGTACCAACAGCCTTCACAATAAACTTTTGAATCCACAGGCGTGAAGCTCAATTTTACGAAATTTTTTGTTGGATTCTGTTGGCCTGTAGAGAAGATTTTTACAGGCCCAAAAGCAATTTTACAAGCCAGGGCTGGTGGGCCTATGGTTAAGCATGAAGACTGTACCATCATTCAGTTTATAAATATTTAGAATAATTCCACAGTAAATTTAGAGTCTTCAAAATGCTACCTTGTCTAGTTAAAATAAATAAATAAACTTTCTACATGTTTGGAATACATGAACTGTAATTGTTCAATGAATTCGAACTAAAATTATGAAAAAATTTAAACAAAGTGATGCCCCTGCACTCCACTCTGAAGTAACTGTATTGTAACAAAGTACATAGGACTCTCTTTGAGATATTGTTGTGTCTGGGAGACACAAATGATGCCCCCGCAGATGCAAAGTGTTATTTTAATATACACAAAGTTGAGCATGGGAGCACATAGGTCTATGTTTCACTGTATGAGGAGTTATCCAGAAACGCTATGCACCTATTATGCAAGTATATACTCCAAAAATGACAAAGTTCAACTATCTCCCAAAAGAGCAAATATTAATAAAAATCAAAACCCTTATCACATGCACACCTTCAATATTATAATGTACAAACAGCCAGCAAAGTGAAAACTTCCTAGCATTCAAACTGTAGGAGGAGTTATCTGGAAATGCTATGTACCTCTTATGCAAGTAATTATTATACTCCAAAAATGACAAAGCTCTGTAGGAGGAGTTATCTGGAATAACTATATACCCATAATGGGACAGACAGAAAGACGGACAGTAAAAATTGAAAACGTTATAAGTTTCATGCGTCTGGAGCGCTTTTCTGGATTTACCTTCATCAGGAAAGCTCAAAGCCGAATATTTGAAAGTCAAGAATGTATAAGGACCGAAAACGTTGAAGATTTAAAACAAAAAAGGACCTAAAAAAAATGCCAAATCCATCAAGGCCAACTTTGCCTGAGGGAATTGAAACCTTAGTTTCTTTATAATTTCAAAATTTATAAACGGGCAATTTAAGAAAGTTTGTTATAAATCATGTCAGTACTGAAGTTCTGACTACTGAGCTGATTATAGAAAGACGGATGGATGGACAGGGGTAAAACAATATGCCCCTAACTTTCAGTTGCGGGGGGGCATAAGTTTTAAGATGGAACGACATTTATAAGAACAATTGTTCCAATCTTTCCAAAACATGGTTACCATGATTTACCTTGAAATTTAAATAAAATGCTCCTCTGGGCGCAGCTTGATACGACCGCAGAGGTCGAACCCTGAACTGTTGGTGCAAGTATGGACACAACATTCAAGCTTGATACAGCACTGAATTTAGATTGTGATTAAATATTTGACACAGCATAGGTTTCTGACACAGAATGAATGTGGTCTAAGAACTTAAAAATTTTTTAATTTACCTATTCAAACCATATCATTATTATTTGCTTTTATATATAAATCAGAAATAACCAATTTAAAATGGAAAATTTAAAAAAAAAAAAGGAAAAAAAAAATCCCCCCTAAAATTTTTTGAACCCCCTTATGATTCATCACCCCCAAACTCAATCCCAGCCTTCCCTTTGTGTTACAATGTATGGTGCCTTGCAGTACAATTTCAGAGAGATCCGTACACTTGAACACAAGTTATTGTCTGGAAACAAGAAAAATGCTTGTTTTTTTGCCCCTTTTTGGTCCCAAATTCCTAAACATTTAGGGCAATTACCCCCAAACTCTAACCCAGCTATCCCTTTGTAATATGGAACCTTGTTGTACAATTTCATAAACATCCATACACTTACACACAAGTTATTGTCCTGAAACTAGAAAAATGCTTGTTTTTTTGCCCCTTTTTGGCCCCTAATTCCTAAAATTTTGAGGCAATTACCCCCAAACTCAATCCCAGCCTTCCCTTTAGTGGTATGGTACCTTGCAGTACAATTTCAGAGAGATCCATCCACTTGAACACAAGTTATTGTCTGGAAACTAGAAAAATGCTTATTTTTGGCCCCTTATTCCAAAACGTTTTGGGCAATTACCCCAAAACTCTATTGGAGCTTTCCCTTTGTGATATGGAACCTTGTTGTACAATTTCATAAAGATCCATACACTTACACACAAGTTATTGTCCTGAAACTAGAAAAATGCTTGTTTTTTTCCCCTTTTTGGCCCCCAATTCCTAAAATTTTGAGGCAATTACCCCCAAACTCAATCCCAGCCTTCCCTTTATGGTATAGTACCTTGCAGTACAATTTCAGAGAGATTCATACACTTGAACACAAGTTATTGTCTGGAAACTAGAAAAATGCTTATTTTTGGCCCCCTTTTGGCCCCTTATTCCTAAACGTTTTGGGCAATTACCCCAAAACTCTATTCAAGCTTTCCCTTTGTGATATGGAACCTTGTAGTACAATTTCAGAAAGATCCATACACTTACACACAAGTTATTGTCCTGAAACTAGAAAAATGTTTGTTTTTTTGCCCCTTTTTTGCCCCTAATTCCTAAAATTTTTAGGCAATTACCCCCAAAATCAATCCCAGCCTTTCCTTTAGTGGTATGGTACCTTGCAGTACAATTTCAGAGAGATCCATACACTTGAACACAAGTTATTGTCTGGAAACTAGAAAAATGCTTATTTTTGGCCCCCTTTTGGCCCCTTATTCCTAAACGTTTTGGGCAATTACCCCAAAACTCTATTCAAGCTTTCCCTTTGTGATATGGAACCTTGTAATACAATTTCAGACAGATCCATACACTTACACACAAGTTATTGTCCTGAAACTAGAAAAATGCTTGTTTTTTGCCCCTTTTTTGGCCCCTAATTCCTAAAATTTTGAGGCAATTACCCCCAAAATCAATCCCAGCCTTTCCTTTAGTGGTATGGTACCTTGCAGTACAATTTCGGAGAGATCCATACACTTGAACACAAGTCATTGTCTGGAAACTAGAAAAATGCTTATTTTTGGCCCCCTTTTGGCCCCTTATTCCTAAACGTTTTGGGCAATTACCCCCAAACTCAATTCCAGCTTTCCCTTTGTGATATGGAACCTTGTAGTACAATTTCAGAAAGATCCATACACTTACTGCTAGCAGTCTGTTGTTATTTATGTATTATTGTCATTTTGTTTATTTTCTTTGGTTACATCTTCTGACATCAGACTCGGACTTCTCTTGAACTGAATTTTAATGTGCGTATTGTTATGCGTTTACTTTTCTACATTGGCTAGAGGTATAGGGGGAGGGTTGAGATCTCATAAACATGTTTAACACCGCCGCATTTTTGCGCCTGTCCCAAGTCAGGAGCCTCTAGCCTTTGTTAGTCTTGTATTATTTTTAATTTTAGTTTCTTGTGTACAATTTGGAATTTAGTATGGCGTTCATTATCACTGAACTAGTATATATATTTGTTTAGGGGCCAGCTGAAGGACGCCTCCGGGTGCGGGAATTTCTCGCTGCATTGAAGACCTGTTGGTGACCTTCTGCTGTTGTCTGTTCTATGGTCGGGTTGTTGTCTCTTTGACACATTCCCCATTTCCATTCTCAATGTTACTTACACACAAGTTATTGTCATGAAACTAGAAAAATGCTTGTTTTTTGCCCCTTTTTTGGCCCCTAATTCCTAAAATTTTGAGGCAATTACCCCCAAAATCAATCCAAGCATTCCTTTTGTGATATGGAACCTTGTGGTACAATGTCAGAGAGATCCATACACTAACACACAAGTTGTGTCTGGAAGTTACAAAAATGCTTATTTTTGGCCCCTTACATGTATTCCTTAACTGTTGGTACCATAACCCTCAAAATCAATCCCATCCTTCCTTTTGTGGTATTGAACCTTGTGGTAAAATTTCATAAAGACCCATTCACTTAAACTAAAGTTAGAGTGCGAAAACCAATGTGTCTTCGGACGACGACGACGCCATACCAATATACGACCACAAAAATTTTTTTGCGGCCGTATAACAATCGTAATAAACATAACATTGGGGGAAAGCAGATTTGCTTAACTTACATGTAAGTTACCAGCATCTCAACAGAAGAAGCAGGAATTAGTGAATAAAATATTTCATCACTTTGTCAATTCAGCATGTTCAGGTTCTATTATACTTAAATGCCAGATTTTAATTGGTTTGTACAAGGGAGATATTCTAGGCTTTCTCAGGGATTATATTATATTACCCCTTCATAGAGATGCTTGGTCAATTGTGTGCTTTATTTAATATCATTGTGGACTGTTGTTATGTACATGACATGGTAGTGTATTACTTTCACTTTTAAAATTTAAAAGACAATAATAACAGAACATTCAGTATAATAAATTAAATAACACTTAGCTATCAGAGGAGCAATTGTATTACCCCTCTAAACAACATTGTCAATCTTGACTTTGCCTCTGCTGACAATGTTTTCTCCGTGTACATTGTAACAATCTGCTATGTGATATTTTCATCATGACCAAAATCAAATTTTAATATTTGCTTAATGTTCATGGTGCCAAAAAAATTTTATACTTCTGGCCGCAAAAAAGGTACTGTAGGTGGCTGGGTAAATCAATTGTAGTTTTTAAAATATTTTACAAAGACTATCGTTTTTTGACATGTTCATGATGTTTAGGGAAATGTTTTTGGACTTTATCATGTTTATTGATGCTTAAAACACAATGTCTGGCCTTTAACAGTAAAATTGGAGTTGTAATATATTTATTTTATACTTTTACAGTGAACTTTACTGCTGAAAACTAGTCATAAAGTTTTAAGATGAACAACAGGAAAAAAAGCATATCTGAATCCACATTCAACCATGTCTGATCTATCTGTATGAGTATCAAAATAATATGTGATATTTGATTGCCAAGGAGATAACTCAATTCAATAGGATACTACTATTACTAGTATGTGTTGAAAGAATGTACAGCTCTCTGTACTTGAAAGAACATGTGCACCAACTGAACTCTTTAAGATTGTCCCCTCTGATCTCAGACTTGACCATTTGATATATTGTTAACTTACTCTCATCCTGAATATGCATGAAATAGTTGGCTCAGTAACAGCATCTTAAGAATACCTAAAAAAAATCAACATTACATAATCATGATAACATATTGTATATCAGATACATGTATATGTTCACAAATTTTTCTGGGATGAGATTTTAATTTTAGAAATATAAATCTTTGTCTAATATAGTTTTTTCCTATGGAATTAGGTCCAATATACTTAATTATATCCAATATATCCAATTGGACCAAAATTAAATGGAAGCAAAAAAAATATTCATCAGTTCCAGTGTCTTCCATCTTGAGATGCTGGTAACTCTCAAACTCTCATAAGTTATGCACATCTACTCAACACTCCCCCCCCCCCCCCCCCCCCCTGTGAAAAAGAAGATGTAGTGTGTATATGTTAAGACAGTAAGACAAATTGTGTACATTAAAATTCAATGTATCCATCATATGGAATAGAACAAACAAAATTTGAATGTCAACTACAAATCACCATAGTTTTCCACTAGTACCTTCTTCTTTAGCATGTTCAGGTATACATTATATAATCCATCGAAATTTGATGATTACATAATCCATCGAAATTTGATGATTACATAATCCCTTCAATTTTTCAAAATAACAAATTAGTAGAGTAAAATTGATTTCCAATCATGGCCCAACATGGATCCAGATGTATTATCAGGACTTGCCCACAATCATACCGCAGAACAGGTCCATTTTTCATGTTTTTGAAATGCTACAATTTTGTGTCCAAATCTTTGTTATCAGTCAGGGGACTTATTGAAATTAAAGATTTTTAAATCACTTATTTAAGTAGCAAATTTGAAGTTTTGTCACAAATTGTGATTTTGTAGGTTTACCAAAATTTTAAACACATAGGTTTAGATAATATCTTTTCATTAGTAGAATAGAAAAACATGAATTTTTTGCTTCTTTTAAGCAGCAAGGTTTATGCCTTTGATGCAATCATTTAGCTGCAAATTCTATTTTAGTTGAAAAAATGCTATAAAAATGGCTTTACATAATGAACTGATACTTTCTTCACAGATTTTTCACAGCAGTTGGAGTATTTTTCCTGTAAAGTTCAAGGTTTCATCTTATAGATTATGTAATAAAATTCTACTGTTCTCGATCAAAATTTCACTGTTTGGGGGTGTTGAAATTAGTGGGGGTTATTGAAATAATGATACTTAAAGAAAGTGAATTTTTGGAAGGAAATTGAGCCTAGGTATGATACTTAAACAAGTGATTTTTATGTCATTATCCTAGATTTAGAACAAGGTCATCACCTGACATGACCCAGTCATCCTATCAACACAGATGTTGGTTCTGATAATTTTAGCAACATAATTAGTCCCTGGATCATTAGTATTCTATATTTAAAGCTACAATAAAATTAAATCACTTAGTCTAGTGATTAATTTGTACTACTTAAATAGGTGATTATTAAAGAAAGACAACTCTTACTTCCAACCTTTATGGACATAATGTTACTTGAATCAGTGATTTAGAAAATCACTCATTTAAGTAAGTCCCCTGACTGGTTATACTTTTTAAGCAGTCATAATGACAGTGTTCTTGAAAAATGAGTCCTGTTGGTCCTGGTCACCAAAAATCAGGTAAGTTCACCCAATTTTTTTTGAGTGACATAGTGGTCCTGATGTCTTTTGTTTTGTTTTTATCTGTTTTGGGCTGTCTGGTATTTAGAATGACTCCTGATATCAATTTTTATCAATATTTTATATGGAATAATATTATTATATATTTTGTGCAAATTGGCCAAAACTTACTTATACAGTACATGTAGTGATGTACACTGAGACTACTATGTGTCATAACTTATAGTAGCCTCAGATGTACACTATGGAAATACATGTAATGGAAATCAAACATTTTCTGCTGACCACCAAAATTATATTCATTGGGACAACCAGATTTGTAGTCTGAGGGGTTGGACAGGTAAGGGAATATGGGAATGAGGGTACTGGAAGCGGGAGTCAGGAGTGAGGGAAGCTGGAGTTGGGGGAGGGAAGTGGGAGTTAAGGGTGGGAAGAGGGGGAGTAAAAATTGGGATATTCTGGGAAAAATTGACCCATTTTAGTCTGGGAGTATCTGTATCTGTAAGTAATCTTCACCTCCAATGTAGGAGATCGAGGAAATTCTCCTTTAATCTGGCTATAATTACATTGAAAACATAACAATAACAAAAAAGTTATTGTAATTTGTTACGTTGTACACAATTGCCAGAGTGCTAGGTTGAGTTAGGAACCGATTAATTACAAATGTAACAATAATATATTTGTTTCTACGGTTACAGTGTGTTATTGTTACGTTAATGCATTTCAATATATGATGGGGATACATTTGTAGTACGAACTTCATTAATATAACTGTATAAAATTCAATTTTTTTTAATTTTAAATGCATCCAAAATTTTTTATTTTTCACCCAAAGAAAATTTGGTAATGGGAATAACTTCGTCAATTGATTCAAAGTATATTGACAGTATTTGGGTTATTTATTAGCATCAACAGTTTACTAATTCTGAATCAATATTAAAGAAGGGTTAGTTTGTAGTTAAATTTTTATACATAGAAGTGCATACATGTACTTTAATTTTTCTAAACATCGAACCAAATAATCTCCATGTAAATGAGATATGCCAATGCTTATACAACTGCATACCAAATATCATTGACCTACCACTTGGCCACTAGTAGTTCCCCATAAATTGACCTAATCACAAACTAATACATGTAAACTATGAAAAGTTTCAAAGTCAATAGACCTTGACTGAGGGGGCGGGGCCAAATAATCTCCATGGTAATGAGATGTGCCAATGTTATTACAACTGCATACCAAATATCACTGACCTTCCACTAGTGGTTCACCATGAACTAGACCTAATCACGAACTAATACATTATTGACGCCGCTGCCGGAAACAGCATACCTATGTCTTGCTTTTTGACTCTGTTAAGGCAAGACAAAAATGGACGTCACACTAAACTTCAAAAACATGTAAATGAACTAAAATTAAAAAACATACAAGACTAACAAAGGCCAGAGGCTCCTGACTTGGGACAGGCGCAAAAATGCAGGGGGGGTTGGGGGGGGGTTAAACATGTTTTGTGACAGCTCAACCAAACTCTATACCTCTAGCCAATGTAGAATAAACAAACACACAGTAATACGCACAGTAAAACTCAGTTTAGAAGAAGTCCTTGTCCAATGTCAGAAAAGGTAACTTATGAAACTAAGCAAAATGACAATGATACATAAATTAACAAGGGACTACTAGCAGTTACTGACATGCCAGCTCCAGACCTCGATTAAACTGATTGAAAGATTATGTTTTCATCATATGAAAATCAAGCACAAACCCTTCTGTAAGGGGTTTAGAATATAATAGAACTATATTCTTCGCCTTTGGCACTACTAAACTGTAGTATTATCTTGAATATCATTAAAACAATTAACATGATTAATACTTAAAAACTATTTAAACATTATTTATTGATTTATAATAACAATAATAAGAATAATAATAATGATAACAATAATAATAATTATCAAGCATATCGGAGAATTCAGTAACAAAACTAAAGTCAATTTAAAGTTTAATAAATCTAAAGTAACAATAACACAACATAACCGTCGACACAAATATTATTGTTACATTCGTAAGTAATGGGTTCCTAACCCAACCCAACCCAACCTAGCATTCCGGCAATTAGTGTCCAAGGTAATAAAAACTTTTTTGTTATTGTTACTTTTCAACATACATGTAATCGTAGCCAATGCCTAATCCATAACCCAAATAAAATCACTGTACATACAACTTTAAAATTTTTACAGTTAAAAATAAATGTTGAGATTCATTTAAGTCTTGCCAGTCATGGGAAAATTTTGATAAGGACTTATAGTCCAAATAATTATGACGTTTTGTACCGCTTGATAAAAACTTTTTGGATGCCTTAACAGAAAAAATCAAAAATAGCGTTTCTAGAGTCATAATTATTTGGACTAGATAAGGATGCCAAATTACTTCAAAAAGATTTATCTAGTTTAGTACAATGGGAAGAGGACTGGCAAATGAATTTTAATCCTGAGAAGTGTTATGTTATTCATATTTCTAAAAAAAGTAAACCTTCCACTTTTGATTATATATTGCACAATCATATTTTAGAAGCAGTAAAAGATAGTAAATATTTAGGCGTAACTATAAGCCATGATCTTGATTGGGGAACACATATAAACAATATTACCTGTAAGGCAAATAAAACCTTAGGTTTTCTTCGTAGGAACTTAAAAAACTGCACACGTAAGGTTAAAAACCTTACGTACACATCACTTGTCCGTCCAGTCGTCGAATACTCTTCCCCTGTATGGGATCCGTACAAAAAGCAACACATCACTCAGGTTGAGCAGGTACAGCGTAAGGCAGCCAGGTTTGTCTTCAATGATTATAAAGACAGATCACCTGGAGCAGTTTCAAATTTAATTAAATCATTGGAATGGGAAAATTTAGAAATAAGAAGGAAAAAAGCTAGATTAACTATGCTATATAAAATAAATTGGGGGTTAGTGGAAGTTCCTAAGGACAATTTAACAATATCTGATAGACGTACTAGGGGGAAACATAAATTTAGGCAAATATCAACAAATAAAGATTTCTATAAATTTTCTTTTTATCCTCGCACTATTTCGGACTGGAACTCACTACCTGAAGCAATAGGTATGTCTGACACCCTGGAATCCTTCAAAAGTGGCATATCTACTCTTAACATTTGAAGGAGCCACAACAACTTATTAAACTACAAAGCCACTGTACATAATGTATATATGTTATTGTTAATGATTTTTCTTTGTCATATTATTTTTAAATTAAGTCCATATGTACATAGCACACAAGTTCCGGGAAGTTTTACACTCCTACCTAGGAGTCTACTCCCGTATTCGGAAGAAGAAGAAGAAGAAGGACCAGACAAAAGTTTGGAGTATATTTCAAACTTTAAGAATAGTATCACTATGTATAGAACACAAGGACTAGTGGTGGATCCAGAAATTTGCATAATAGGGCCCACTTAGTCATGCTTCAGTGATTCCCTAAATAATCAACCAAATTTTTCCCACTAAAGGGGGTGCTGGACACCCTGCCCCCCTAAATCCGCCTCTGAGGACTGACAAATACTGTCAGTAAAAGGGGGGTTGGAGTTAAAAAGAGGTGTAGGGATAGAGAAGTGGGTATCAGGAACCCACTGTCCACCCCTCTTGTCTTAATTGTCCCACCAGCAGATTAAAAAGATCTCGAGAATTCTGTGATAAAAATGATCAAATTGTACTGTTATAACGATATTGAGTTATTCAGTTAACGGCTGAACACGACACAAATATAAAAAAAAACAGTATGCCGATAACTATTGGATTCGGAGTCCAGTTAATTTAAGGCAATTATCTTAAATTTTAAATACAAATAAAAACCTTTTTGGTTCAAATGGATCCGATTCGTGCGTATTCATTTCTGAGATCTTTCTATAAGTTTGCCACCAAAATGTTGAAACCATGAATATATGACAACTCGGACCTAAGACAAGTCGGACTAAGACAACTCGGACCACTTTTAAAGACAACTCGGGCAGTTTAAAAGCCAACTCGGACCACTTCGGCATGCAAAGGAGGATGGGAAAAGTTCGATAAAAGCATTTCAAACGATTGGCTCTGTTATTGCAGAATAGTCATATTTCAGTGATATTTTTTTGTTCATTTCATCTGTCCTATTGACAAAGAAAAGGAAAATATTAAGACTTTAATTCTCTCATTATATTCTGATCAACACAGATTTCAAGTAGTAAAGTAACGCGTTGGCGATTAATGGCTTATAATTTATTCCTAATAAAATATAAAAAAAAATGCCTCGTTATAAATAATGTGTTAAGTAAAATATCTACAAAGAAAGAGGATTTAAGTGACATGTCTCTGATTTAAGTCAAGAATGATGTAATATGATTTTATTTGATAAACATATAACTATTTTATTTCTAAAGAAATATGAAAATTCATTGTTTAAAAAAATGGTTTGACTTGCTTTACATCGAAAATTGGCTTCACAGATAGACGTGTACTTTATAAAAGCTAACCTAAGGGTTTTAAGAATATTCAAAAAAATATTCGTGAGAGTGTATACATGTACTTTGAAATTGATTTAACATCGTGTATACATATACCGAGAAGAATACATCTTTAGTACAGTCTAAGGTCAAAAGTCTTTCACCTATCCCAAATTCCCCTATTGTATTCTAAATGACTCGTAATCACAAAGACATGTACTATATAGAGATAAGATATCCTTAGTACTCCGTCAGTTCGCTCACAGGCAGTGGTCAGCACTGAATCATCGAATTAATCTGGCTAATCATCCGTTATTAGCCAAGATGTTATTAGAGAGGGATTTACAGTTTAATTCTCAGATGCTGTTAGACGTAATAATGAGGTTTCATCAAAATGAACATTATGACCAGTTAAATAGTTTTAATGAAAACGAGAACGTAAAAACCGTTTAGATATAGATACATTCAAACTAAGATTAGAGAAGAGTCAAGATATTAAAATAGATGAACTATTGAAAATGCTAAATCGGGATTTAGATAGGTCAGACTTTGTCAAAATTGCTCACATTGGAATTCAAATCGCAAACGAAGACGGTTCGGATGAAATGGAACCTTCAAGGAAGAAGAAAAAGAAGCGATGTGAAAAACCAAATGTACCTTCGGTAAGCTTCTTAATATATAGTTTCGTCAATATGTTTTCACCATCGCCAGTTTGTCTTAAAGTTGTGAATTGAATATTTTGTCAGAAGCGCGAGTCGCTTATATTTTGTTTTTGGCATCGGGTAGAACTTGACCAGGTGTATCTGTGAATCTTTTGTTTAAAAAATGCAGAGAGCCTTTTAAATTAAATAAATGAGTTACAAAAATTTTGGTTAAAATCCACAGTGGGCATGCTTATAGAACAGGAACTGTGGTATTTATGTACTTTTGTTCAATTTTGAACAAATGGTTAAAATTGCAAAAAAAAATGGCGTAAAATTCCATAGACTTGATGGTAGCCTTTCGGTTAGAAATGTATAGTGATTTGTGAGTGTTGTTTATAAGAAAGGTCACAGTTGGTAGCAACTGTGTGTTCTAGACACTTTTGTTCTATGGACAAATGGTCAAAATTTATAAAATTGCTGACGACTGGGTCGTTGATTCAAGTCTATAAATACGGAATTATACAGTGGTAGTTACTGTGGTTTAGGCACTTTTGTTCAATGGTCAAACATGTTTAATATGGTGACAACGTTTTGAGTGTTTGTTTAGTAAGTTATTTGTGAAGAATTGTGATGTTGATCGAAAATAAAGGTTCTGTATACTATTTTAAAATAGTAATTTAATGCACTATAAAGAGTGTTATGAGGAAAATGCAAGTTTCGGCATTGATTACAAAGGATAAATTATTAAGTCAGGTATGATAATTTTGAAAGAACCAATTATGATATTTAAAGGACACAAACTATATATAAAAAATGTGTATCAAGTCAAAGAATAAATTATATAAACTAATTTAAGAGAGAATAAATTTGTGAACATTGTACATTTTCCGAATTTTATCTGTATATATTCCTAATTTCTATGACGTTACGCACAATGTTGGTGACGTTTTCTGATTTCACGTACCTGATACTAAAATTCGGCTTTATATAAGAAAAATACAGGAAAGATCAAGTGTTAATTTGTGTACAAAATCTTTAAAGCATGTAAGAAATTAGGGTTACAGATGGCTTATCGGTTTTTATTCAGTTTTGTCGATCAATTTTCGGAATATTAACAAGAAAAATCTTATATTTTTCGTGTAGACGGGTAACATACTAATGTTGTTCTTCGAGTGTTCCTCCTATTTTCGGGTATTTACAAGTACATAAAATATAAAAATGCTATACCATTTGAAAGAAGAAAGTTAGGACTTGTGACGACATGCGTGTAAAACGTAAATAACGCAATTTTTGGAGAGAGTAGGTCTTGTAAGAAGTCATTATTGATTGTAGACACCAAGGATAAATATAACTCCCTTACGGCATAACAGATCAGAATGCATTTATAGCAAGAGGATTATGTTCTCAAATTGATGATAATGCATATCCTTTCGTAAAACAAGTATGAAAAACTCATTGAAAGCAAAAAAATCTAATGTAAACGAGCGATTCCCATGAAAACATTGACATCATTACCAAAAACCTAGCCCAGAGTACACTGTCACAACAACTTTTAAAAAAAACTGTTCTATATAAATAAATTATCTATATTGAGTTAAACTGTGCAAAACACTTCATCTAGTCAGACAATGTATCATGCGTCCTAATCTATAACATTTGAACGGTATTCATTCGGACAGTAATCTTATTTATAGCATTAAACAAAAAAATACTTAGTATATAAATCCCCAAAGGTCTCCCGTCACAAAACTTTAAACCAACGTTTTACGTTAAGTAATTTCGGAGTTGGTTATAGAAAACAATGAAAAATAATGTGTTATACATTTTTGAACGGAGAATTGAAACCAGTATGACAAATTCCAAATAAAAAAGAGAATATTCTATGCTTTTAATTATATTTTTATCGCATGATAAGTATCGAATATCGATGCGTTGAAAGGATGTCTACCAAAATGTCACAATGTTAGCGTCCTCATTTTTTCATTGAATTATAATGGACAAGTTGTTACAAATCGTAAAAAATAGTGAAAACAACATCAGCTGTTAAAAAAAATTAACTATAATATCAAATTCTTTTGCTAAACGAACATTTCGATATATATAAAATAAAAAGTAATGTACAAATCATCAAAATAAAGCGGTCACATGGTGGTCTACCAAAATGTCACAGCATCGCTAATTTGACGTTTTTGACGTTCACTATGTATAGGCAACGTATGTTTGCGTTTTAGTGTTTTTGAAACGTAGCTATTTTATTAAAAGAATACCTAAAATATGAATTTACAATTTTTTTTTATTTCATCTCGTTAAAATGCATTCCTCTTTTCAATATAACATTAATTTTGTAATAAAACCTGATTTGAGTACACTTCAATCAGACAGCAACTCAACAACAACAAAAATACATATTTACACAAATCGTCCGAAGACTAAAGTGGAAATTCAAACATTACTTGCATCATACATGTATCAATTAAAATGTTGATAGTTTTTTACTTATAATAAATTGCCCCAAACTTGTTAAATTACAAAAAACTCGTTATAAATTATATATTCAATACGTTGCCATATTCTTTATTGAACGTTTCTTAATTAATATTATAAAAAAGAAGATGTGGTATGATTGCTAATGAGACAACTCTTCACAAGAGAGGATATGCAAATAGATTTACGGTACATACTCAGTAAACATCGGTAAAATGTTTTTTGGAAATACTTTTGTTCATTATATAATTTTAAATCAAGATGCAATTTTTTATGAGTTAAAAAAATTAAAGAATTCTGTGAGACAACACCAAACTTTGCCCCCTACTTGTCAGATAATAGTCTGACATATTGACCTAAAAATCTACAAAGGGGACTTGAAATATTGCAAAGTCGACTTAGATATTTGACAAGAAAATATCTGACAACTTTTCTTAAAAAGAGACACATTGAATTTAACTGAAGAAGAAAACGATACTATTTTGGAATGTGCGAGAGTATGTGTTATACTGTTTCGACACTGTTCCAGGTTAGGGAGAGGGTTTGGCGCGCCAGCAAACATGTTTAACCTCGCCACATTCTGAATGTACCTGTCCACGGTCAAGTGTCTGACTGTAATTCAGTAGTTGTCGTTTGTTGTTGTGTATCATATTTTTATCCGTTTATTGTTTTGTACATAAACCAGGCCGTGAATTTTCTCGTTTAAATTGTTTTACATTTTTCATTTCGGGGCCTTTAATAGCTTACTGTGCGGTATGTGTTTTGCTCATTGTCGAAGGCCGTACGGTGACCTATAATTGTTAACTTTTATGTCATTTGGTCACTGGTAGAGATTTGTATCATTGGCAATCATACCACATCTTTTTATTTTTCTATTATTTAAAGATTTTCCCAGGCCTCGTTTGCTTCAGCGATCTAAGAGTTTATCTACAGTAATCACTATCATGTCAACATTGAGGTTGTGAATGAGGCCCCGATCGTAGCAAGGGCATCCGACTCCGATCCTTAATTACTAAGATTTCCACAGTTTCCTACATGGCAAAGGTCGGTTGCTGTCTCTGTGCACTCTGGCTGCCTCCGCCATTAAAAAAAATGGACGCCATTTTTTTTATTTTTTTTTTTTTTTGGTGTCTAAAGTCTTATATTGTAATATGCTCTTTGTGAACCCATTCGATGGAAATGAAATATCTTCTTCTCCCTCTATAACAAAGAGTGCTGAAAGTGGTGTTAAACACCAACAATCAATCAATTAGTTTCAAAGAATTTCGTTTAAGCGTGCGTCTCAGCAGAAGATAGCTATACTAATAATATCTTTTAGCTTAACAGGAGATTTTTTCGTCATTTTATACATATATTTACTATTTAAGGAACCAATAAAGCAATGAAAGTTTTGTGTTGATCTTTTTCACGTTTTGCAAACCTTGTAAATTAAAGAAAAACTAAGTAGTATTTTGTTATACATTGCTTTCGTTACATAACATTACCTTATTTCAAACATACTTCTTTATTTATTCCATACTTCATTATTTAAATTATACTTGACTGTTTACTTATTTCGTATTTTGTTCTGTGTACAATGTAATTGTTTTCGATATATTTTTTTTGAAATACATAAGTTGTTTAACTTGATAAAGTGTTTCTTATTACATACAAAATTACGCAATGATTAATCTGTATAAAATCACATAACGCTAAATTTGTTCGTTAGTAATAAAATTGTATTGAAAAGAACAGGAAACTTCCTAACTCGTAAAAAGTTGAGCTCAAAATTTCATACTAGTCTCCCATTCAGCCTTTTAAAAGTTCTAAAAAAGTATATAAAAAAAAAGAATAAAGAAAGTAAATTAACTCTGAATGCGATACCGTGAACTTTGGTGTGACGTACAGTTTATCAATGTCTATTTTATAGTTACACAATTCTTCAGTGGTGTTCTGACTCAATGCAAGAAGGACGTTCCTATATTACCTTTATCCTATACCTATGCTCGCCAATGCTCGTATATCTTTATTAGTTTTGGCTTTCTTAAACACAAATCAATCGGCCAGTGAATATAAAAATCATAAGTATTTTATGTCAAACTACGTAGGTTTTTCACTTATGCGAATAAGTTTGGATTTTTTGTTTGGAATATATAGCAAATTTTCGAACAAATTTTTTTTATTTATATCATTAGAAATTGATAATTAAGGCTTCACAACAAATATATTATTAAATAAACAAATAAGCCTATTGTACCAAGTTGATTAAAATCCAACCAGAAATATTAAATAGGCCCTAAATATTTGTTTATAAAAAAACGTACATTTATATGAAATGTATAGAACCAATTGTAGGTGACGATACCTTATGGCCATGTACAGTTTATGACAAAAATGAATGTGTCACAACTGAATAAATAAGGATTTTCCTACTTATACACCATTAACTTCAATATAATTCACACATGTACCATGGGGATACTTCAGGATTGGCCTTAAATCATAAATCAATTAGGTGATGACCAGTAAGAAAGCATTTCATTTCAGCAATTCTAAATATATAAAGAAAATGCTCACCCTATGCATCAAAAATCGGATCTGGCGGGAGATGTTATATCATTATTGACCTTGATGTAATTCAGTTACTGCTGATGTGGTCAAAACTCCGCCCACCATGATAACCCTTTACTATCAATGATCTCAGAAGTTCAATTACATATTGCATTTACTTTTTTCAATATGGATTTTATTCTTTTATTACATGAAATAATATAGTTTGTTTTTTCCATTGTTACAAAAAGTAAGTTATGAATGTGTACACAAAAAGATCAGTTGGTCAGTCTAGAGGATCCTTATGGGGGATTTCTAGAATTGCAATTAAATACAATGGCAATAATTATGGTGATTTACACAAAGTAGATTTTTTTCATTTTTATACGACCGCAAAAATTAAAAATTTTTTGGTCGTATATTGGTATGACGTTGGCGTCGTCGTCGTCGTCGTCGTCGTCTGGCGTCGTCCGGCGTCGTCCGAAGACACATTGGTTTTCGCATGGATCTCCATGAAATTTTACCATAAGGTTCTATACCACGAAAGGAAGGTTGGGATTGATTTTGGGGGTTATGGTACCAACAGTTAAGGAATTAGGGGCCAAAAAGGGGCCAAAAATAAGCATTTTTGTAACTTCCAGACAATAACTTGTGTGTAAGTGTATGGATCTCTCTGACATTGTACCACAAGGTTCCATATCACAAAGGGAAGGCTGTAATTGATTTTGGGGGTAATTGCCTCAAAATTTTAGAAATTAGGGGCCAAAAAAGGGGCAAAAACAAGCATTTTTCTAGTTTCATGACAATAACTTGGGTGTAAGTGTTTGGATATTTCTGAAATTGTACTACACGGTTCCATATCACAAAGGGAAAGCTGGAATTGAGTTTGGGGGTAATTGCCCGAAACATTTAGGAATTGGGGGCCAAAAAGGGGCCAAAAATAAGCATTTTTCTAGTTTCCAGACAATAACTTGTGTTCAAGTGTATGGATCTCTCTGAAATTGTACTGCAAGGAACCATACCACCAAAGGAAGGCTGGGATTGAGTTTGGGGGTGATGAATCATAAGGGGTTCAAAAAATTTGGGGGGGGGATTTTTTTTTTTTTTCTTTTTTTTTTCTTTTTTTCCTTTTTTTTTTCTTTTAAAATTTTCCATTTTAAGTTGGTTATTTCTGATTTATATTTAAAAGCAAATAATAATGATATGGTAGGAGATACACACCAAACAGGATGTGTAAATTATTATATAATAAGTATTGTGCAATAGCAAGAAATTTTCAATTGCACAGTATTGCACAATAGCAAGAAATCTTCAATTGCACAGTATTGCGCAATAGCAAGAAATCTTCAATTGCACAGTATTGGGCAATAGCAAGAAATATCCAATTGCACAATATTGCGCAATAGCAAGAAATTGTCAATTGTACAGTATTGCGCAATAGCAAGAAATATTCAATTGCACAGTATTGTGCAAAAGAAGATACTTTGTATAAATTGATTATTTCTTGATCAATTTCAATGGGGTTTTATTCTTGAATTCTTGGGGTTCTTTAATATGCTGAATCTAACCGTGTATTAAGTTTTTGGATTTTGGGCCACGTTTTTAAATTGGTCCACATTGAGGTCCAAAGGGTCCAAAATTTAACTTTTTTTGATTTCATCAAAAATTGAATTATTGGGGTTCTTTGATATGCCGAATCTAACCGTGTATTTAGATTCTTAATTTTTGGTTCCGTTTTCAAATTGGTCTACATTATGGTCCAAAGGGTCCAAAATTAAAATTAGTTTGATTTTAACAAAAATTGAATTTTTAGGGTTCTTTGATATGCTGAATCTAAACATGTATTTAGATTTTTGATTATGGGCCCAGTTTTCAAGTTGGTCCAAATCGGGGTCCAAAATTAAACTTTGTTTGATTTCAACAAAAATTGAATATATGGGGTTCTTTGATATGCTGAATCTAAACATGTATTTAGATTTTATTTTTGGCCCAGTTTTCAAGTTGGTCCAAATTGGGGTCCAAAATTAAACTTTGTTTGATTTCAACAAAAATTGAATGTATGGGTTTTTTTGATATGCTGAATCTAACCATGTATTTAGATTTTTTATTTGTGGGCCCGCTATCAAATTGGTTCATATTGAGGTCAAAAGGGTCCAAAATTAAACTTTTTTTGATTTCATCAAAAATTGAATTATTGGGGTTCTTTGATATGCCGAATCTAACCGTGTATTTAGATTCTTAATTTTTGGTTCCGTTTTCAAATTGGTCTACATTATGGTCCAAAGGGTCCAAAATTAAAATTAGTTTGATTTTAACAAAAAATGAATTTTTAGGGTTCTTTGATATGCTGAATCTAAACATGTATTTAGATTTTTGATTATGGACCCAGTTTTCAAGTTGGTCCAAATCGTGGTCCAAAATTAAACTTTGTTTGATTTCAACAAAAATTGAATATATCGGGTTCTTTGATATGCTGAATCTAACCATGTATTTAGATTTTTGATTTTTGGGCCCCGTTATCAACTTTGTCCACATTGAGGTCAAAAGGGTCCAAAATTGAACTTTGTTTGATTTCATCAAAAATTGAATTCTTGGGGTTCTTTGATATGCTGAATCTAACCATGTATTTAGATTTTGGATATTGGACCATAATATGAATGTCCAATTTAAAATTTTTAAGTTCTTAGACCACATTCATTCTGTGTCAGAAACCTATGCTGTGTCAAACATTTAATCACAATCCAAATTCAGAGCTGTATCAAGCTTGAATGTTGTGTCCATACTTGCCCCAACTGTTCAGGGTTCGACCTCTGCGGTCGTATCAAGCTGCGCCCTGCGGAGCATTTTATTGCAGTTTAAAATGAAATATTTAATTTGTATTTTCCTTTAAAAAGAATTCATATTAAAACATTCTCCTCAATAAGTTCTAGTATAAACATCAGCAACATTAATTGTTGTACAATTATCACATTTTATGTACTTCAGTTTTCGTTTCCTATCATTAAATTGTCCCGAAGACGCCACCGTAAGTGGCGAAACATGTAGACCAGAATAAAGAATTTTCTTGCAGTAATCTAGGATGTTGTTGTCTTTGTGTATCATTATTGTCCCTAGGTTTTAAGACAACCGCAGCATACTTTCGGGTATCCATCCTTATTACTTTACCAGCTTGTACCGTTAGAAGGTGTTGGTTCACTCGATGCATCATATCCATTATTATATTTGTTTAATATCTGTACATATATATTTTGATTCCCTCTATACATGTCTCCAAATAGTTGTTTTGTTTTTTTCTCCTGGCAGCTCCAATATTGAAATGTAGTTTTATTTGAATTCATTATCTTAATTTTTCAATAAATCCTTTATCCACCTCTTTTTGCATAACTGTTATTGTTATTGCAGGTCAGTGGTCATAAAGCCATTAAATGATTCTATTGATTAACCACAAAGTACTGCCCACATGTTCTTATCTTGTATCAGTCAGACACGTGCATTTGTTTATCAAACTAATGATAATCAAAACTCATTAACAGTGCAAGATATATAAATATTTATTTTCTTCTGTGGTTTTGGAATATTAAGAAGTAACAAAAACAGCTGAAAATAAAATTTTGATAAAATGTAGTTGCTTTTGTATTGTGCTATCTTAGCCCATTTTTATAAAGAATTGGTGAAAAGAAAAAAGAAAAAGTGTTTTAAATCAAGTTGAAAAACAAATACACTTGAGGGATTTTGGACACATGAGTATTTAATTTATTACAACAATCTATTGGGAAATTTATTTATCGGTACATGTAAATATCAACTTTGTTTAGAAGTTTATGATCGCGTGTTGCTTAATTACGGAATAAAAAATAATGTTTATAATATAGATTTAATTATACAGATAAAATTAAGTTCACAATAATTTATAATTTTTCAGTCTACATGTGACGATTCGCTTTTAGAGAATAAGGATCCGATAAATGATAGGATATCGGAATTGGAATCTCTTCTCCAAAGTACAAAATACTCAAAGCAAAAAGATAGTTTACGTGATAGTCTTGTGAGTTTCTGTACCACCTAGATCCAAAGAGGACATTAGATGATGCTTTACCATCGGATGTTCGTAGGTTTTTGGTGGTAAAAGATGCAAGTGGAAAAACGCGAATTCATATAAAACAATGTGAAAATAAAGGGAAAAGGGGAAAGTTTTCATGTGGATGTCCGTATAGACTCTCTGCTGGTTCGGTTGATAGTCTAATTGGTCAAATTCGTGCAATTTTTAGGGATAAGAGGGGGTGATTGGAACGAGGTATTAGGACTTGGCATTCCAGCCGGTGCACCGATGATAAAAAGATATTTGTCCGCTGATAGATTAGAACAATCGTTAGCAGCGACATCTCCGAAAAGAGCAGTCCCTCTGTTTTTTAATAAACTTATACTTTTGTCACGGTACATTTCATATAAGTTTCATCTCGGATAAGAGATTAACAACCTTTTAGCAATACATTTTAATGCGTGACATAGTTTTCCTTAAAGTGATTGCTTTTACTGGCGATCGCGCAGGAGATCTTGGTTCAGTCCTAACAGATCATATTAAATGGCTTCCAAATAATGAAGGAATCCTTTTGCATCTTGTAACCGGGAAAACTATAGATATTCGAGAACCGCGAATAGTGTTTGTATTCCCGTCGAGTAATGTGGAAATATGTTCCTATTATGGGATGGAAAATTATGTAAAATTTTGTAAAAAAACATGACATTGCATTAACAGGTGGATATTTTTTCTGTCCTTTAGCATCGTCTCAGAATGAGATTTTAGATGCACCGTTTTCATCATCAGCCGCTAATGCTAGATTAAAATTGTATTTAAAGGATCTTGATTTGTGGGAAGGTGAAACTTCCCATAGTACCAGAAGTGGGTGTGCTTTAACATTAGCTTGGTTAGGACTTAGCAATGACATAATTAAGTCACATGTAGGCTGGAAATCGGATGACATGTTAAAAAATTACATTGCCCCAAACGTCTTATGTGATAAAATAAAGTCTGTAAAGTCATTATCTAAAACGAGTGATGTTATTCCAGCTAATATGTTTGCTAATATAGAACAAATTCAAAATCTTAGAAAAATTGTTGACTGATTAAATAATTTTATCAAATTACAGAATCAAGATCTGTTGTTAGAGATAGAAATCCTAAAAAAAAGTTTGAATGTTGATGTTGTCGCCCAAGCCCTAAAGAAGGAGGTTAAAGAGTACGCGGCCCGCTCCTCAGAGATTAACGTCAATACCATGCAACTTAAGCTCATGCATTTGGACGAAGTAGCTTGAAGAGTAAATGACAGTAATAGAGAATTGTATTCCATGATATAACAAAGGTTCTTGTGCCATAAGAATCATGAAAAGATTGGTTTTCTGGTCACCTCTTTGCTGTCTTCTCCCGCCGAAACAAAGATATTTGAAAAGGAGCAAAAGTTCTTAAAGGTTCATGGGTGTAACAAAGAAAAAGATTCGGATAAAAGCCCAAAAAATGCATCAACTCTTCAAATCAGAAATCAGAGAATGACCTGCAGCAGTTCGTCAGTATGATGCAAGTAGCACAATCCTTTTTCCAACATGCACTCCCGGCTCAGAGTCCTCCGCAAGTCAAAAATGTAAATTACAGGAGGCTAGCTGCTACTAGAAAGATACCTCAAAACTTCTCTGTCTGTTTTAAGTGTGGAGATATATCTCATTTAAGAGTAGATTGCCCAAGAAAATAACAGTTTTATAACTTTTGTAGGTCTCAGATGAACAATACCTTTTCGAGCCACGTGTATGGGAATTCTCTGACTCCTTCAAACCGTACGAAGTTGTGAAGCGGTGTAGTAGTATGCAGTATGTAAATAGGAATAAGGAAATGGTTAAATATGATGATGTGGTGTTTGATCCTGAAAGATATGTTTTAGACTTCGATCTAGATAAGGAAATGGTTTTTCCCGATCCATGTAATTTCATTGCTGGCAGTATTCATAATAATAAATATGTTTGGGTTAAAATAATCGAAGAAAGTAATAGTGAAGTGTTAAATTGGGTTACCAATTACGTTGATATCCATGACTTTATGCAGCCATTTAAGGGCATGTTTTGGTGTGTACAATATGATGACGTTTACCCACCATCCCGACAGTTCAACAATGCAGCAAATTGTCAAGAACATATTGATTTTATTAATGATGAAATAACTTCTCACTTACAATCTGGTTCTGTTACATTATTGGGGAAAGTTGGAGAAGTGCAACCGCCGCATATTGTATCACCAATTACTATAGAACCTACCAAGCCTCGTTTGTGTATTAACCTGATGTACCTCAACTCGTTTTTGAAAGATACACCATTTAATCTGGACACTTTGGTTGATGTTCAAAAACTGTTCGAAAGGGCTCATTTCTGACAAAGTTAGATGATAAATCTGGTTATAAAATGTATTTGTTACTGAATCATCAAGACATTTACTTGGTTTTGAGTGGGGAGGATACTTTTCTGCCGTAATACCCTCCCATTTGGATGGAAAAATTCAGCTTTCATATACCATACATTAAATTTACAGGGCATTTCATGCCTTCGAAGCAAGTCTATTTCATGTTTATTATGTACATTGATGACCGATTGATTGAAGAGTTTCATGGTAATCTTCTTAATGATCTAGATAACCCTGTAATGAGGTCACATATTGCATTAAGATATGCTGTTAGACTTTTTATAAGTTTAGGGTATTTTTTGAATATAGATAAATCCGAAGCAGTCTTTAACATTTTAAGGCTTGATTATTGATACTGTTTGTACGTCATTCTCCATCACAGAGCAGAGGAAACATAAATTTGCAGTGTTGAGGGAAAACATTTTAAGTTGTATAGTTCATGTCCAGTTGCATTGATTCAAAAATTTACTGGTATGTGTATATCGATGTCTTTGGCAATCCCAGGGCAAAACTGTACACTTCGGTATGTAATAGGGCTATTTCTAAAACTGTAAAGAACTCAATGACAAATAGAATTGATTCAATTCTTAGGGAAGAAGTTAGCCATTGGAAGTTTTTAGATAACTGAATAGAACAACTCCCTTGGATAGCAGAAAGACATCATGATTTGTCTATTTTTTCTGATGCATCTGATTTTAAAATGGGGTATCATATTTTAGCAATGACCAGTCCCAAACATTTTCAGATTACTGGAGTGACGAAATAAAGGGTTCGCACATTATGATAAAGGAAGCACTGGCCTTGAAGAACGCTATTATATCTTTAGGTGAAAAGTTAAAAAAATCAAGAATAGATGCAAGAGTAGATAACAAAGCCCTAGTTTTTGCTTGGAATAATCAGTATGGTAAAAACGAAGAGCTGAACAAAATTTTGAAAGATATTTTTCAATTGACCTTTAATTCTAACATTAACCTATCTGTGTTTTATGTTCATACATCTGAAAATCCGGCAGATGGACCCTCTAGAAATTTATCTAAATCAGATCATCAATTACTAAGCGAACTTGGTGGTACTTGCAATATTTATTTGGCCCACACACACACTTGATATGTTTTCAATTGATAGTAACACAATGTTAAATGAAGATGGTAAATCATCACCTCTTTCATCTGGGGTGGATGCTTTCGCCCAGATATACAAAGAAGGAGAAAGATATAACGCATTTCCCCCTTTTTGTTTGATTCCCACTGTAGTAAATTTTATTTTACAAGAAAAACTAAGCTGTACTTTGGTATTTCCACATTTTCAACCAGTTCAACCTTGGTTTCCTGTAGTTTTAGCACAAGCGAGCCAAGTAATTCCTATTGGTTTTAAAGGGGATACTGGAGTTTTGCTTTATCCCTCCAAAAGGGTTTTCTTTCTGACAAGAAGGGCTTGCAATGGAATATGCTTGCCGCAAGTTTTCCCTTTGATCGAGTTCATGAAATAATTGAAAATAGTTTATTACCTCCTAAAAACTTTGTTCCAGTTTTAATTATAGGTGATTCGATGATTAAATTTTTGAGCAATACAAATAAAAATGTTAACGTTATTTACATAAGTGGAGGTAAATTGTTAGATTGTTACTTTTCTTTGGTAGAATTTTTAAAACATTCAACAAGTTTTATAGTGATTTTCCATTGTGGAACGAATAATGTAAACAAATCCGCAAAACCGGAAACAGCTCAACTTGTAGATGCTGTAAAAGATCTAAATAACATTTTTCACCTTATATCTGAGTTGCAGAAGGTTAAACAGTTTGCATTTATTTTTTCTGGTTGTGTGTATACAAAAAATGAAGTTATCAATTTGAGAATTAATCAATTGAATAATATTTTGAAAGAACTCTGTAAGAAGGGTAAACATTTGTATATAGATCAATCAAATATTTCATCATCAGATTTGAGAGATTTTGTACATTTCAATGAGTCAGGACAATTACTTTTCGTTAGAAATCTTAGTGGATTTTTGTAACTTTACTTATTTTTTGTATTGTTGAAGAGCATGTGTAGGTCAATATGATTTGAAATTGTCTAAAATGCAGGTTGCGGGTTGCAGGTTGCAGGTTGCGGGTTTAAGTATTAGATCATACGACGAGGGCATTGGCATGAGAGGGTGTATCTAATCTACACAATTTTACGATCAATGTTAAAGGCAGGGTATCCAATTACATTAAACAACATTCTGCTGTAAATAAACTTACACCTAAAAAAAAAATCTATCAATTTACATTAATCATAATATCTTGAGATGTAAATTCACCTAATTGGTCTAGCACCCTCAGGGTTTATCTAATACATACACTTTCTGTTCGAAAAGAGAAAACTTAACAAACATTTGGGTAAAACTTTCAACAAATGCATAGAACATACATACTGAAACATCAAGACTTGACAAGGTTTTTATATAGTGGTAAAGACTTATTGCCTTTTATATAATAACTAGATGTAAGTTTCTGGATTTTTTTAGCTAAGTTCTATTGCATTCATAGCAAGGGTCCTTCTCAAAAGTCTACCTATTTAAAAGTCTTGTCATAAAAGGCTGCGTTTATTGCGTTTACTGCGTTTATACGCTATGATAGATATCTTTTTTGTCCCATGCGTAACGCGTTGCGGGGGGACACGGAAATACCGGGTGTCCGTCCGTCCGTCGTTCTGTCCGTGTGTCCGTCCGTCCGGTTCGAAAATGGTGGAGATCGACTTTTTTTTAAAAGAGTTATGCCCCTTAGAAATATTAAATATATGAAAAATGGCCTCGTTAGCGATCTCACGGGTACAATTCTTGTCAGATTTTTATAAAACTTGTACTATTATAAAGGTTAATATCAGCAATATCTCGGACAAGTTCTAAAATAGTGGATGATCGACTTTTTTAAAAGAGTTATGTCCCTTAGAAATATTAAATTTATGGAAAATGGCCTCGTTAGCGCTCTCACGGATACAATTCTTGCTAGATTTTTATAAAACTTATACTTTAGGTTAATATCAGCAATATCTCGGGCAAGTTCTAAAATGGTGGACGATCAACTTTATTTAAAAGAGTTGAGTCCCTTGGAAATATTAAAATTATGGAAAATGGCCTCGTTACACGGGTACAATTGTTGTCATATTTTTTTTTATATTGTTTTTGTTATAATAAGAATTCATTTAAAACTTTAACTATAATTCTCAAAACTTTACTCCATATTGTTTAACTATATTCCCTTGACTTGTTAATGTAAAAATAAAAATAAATGCAAATGGAAAATGGAATGCAGGTGAGCTTATATTATCCCTGCTTGAAATTTGGGGAGGTATATACTTAAGATACAGGATGTCCGTCTCCTTTTTAAACAAATAGATACATTTTTTACTTTTAAATCATTAGACATATTGTAAATGGACAATTGCAACAGAACAGACTCAAGGTTTCGGGTCTTTACATAAATAAAAACTGACTTGGGAAGCAAATTATTTTGTTTGTTTCTTGTACTAAATTTATTATGTTCATGCAAGAAAATGCATATAATTATTTAATGCTTATAATTTCTTTATATAAGCCACAAAGATTTTGAATGTTCACTGAAAGGAATTTAATTGTTTATGTAACTAGATTAAGACAGATTAATGTGTTCCATAGAACCTGTTAAGCCTATGTCAATTTGAAGTTTTTATTACTTTAACTTCACTAGAATCAATGTTTAGAACTATTAATTGCAATTGAGCAGTATGATAAGCATCAAATGATACATGTATGTGTATTAAAATTATGATTATTGAATTTGAAGATTATGATAAAAAAAAAATGACAAAATTAAATACTGACAACTGATAACTGAAAAAATACTTCTACCCTACAGTATGTGTACTGTAAGAAATAATTTGTAAATTTATCAGTCATGGGTAGGATTTTATGTGTATTAATTCCCCTAATATGACCTTTTTACATATATAATATTTATATGTGTGACCTGCAACCCGCAACCCGCAACCTGCAACCTGCAAAATAGCACTTCCCATATGATTTTATAAGAAGTTTTCAAGTTTGTTTTCGTTTTAGATACATTAGTTTAGTAGTTTGTTTTTGTCTGAATTATTACATATGAAACTTTGTTTTGATATGTTTTAATTAATAGAAGTGCCGTTATGTTTATTTTCACACTAGACACGTGTATCAGATAAATAACAGATAAATGGTCTGTTATTATAATTAGTCAGTATCTTTTGACAGGACACATCAATGTCATGTGGCTTTAATTGCGTTTGGTATGGTACTAGACTTTAGAAATAGAAATAATTATGAGATTTGTGTTCTATTATAAATAATGGTCCCATATCCCTATAGAGATAAGATATGTGGTAGGAGAAATATCTCCTTTCGAACTAGAAACGTGATACGAAATACAAAACCTCCTCAACTTCCATACACAAACGAACACAAATTCCCGACACTGTCAATACTTAATTCATTTTCCTAAAACATAAAGCGATGACTTCCTTTTCATTCACATGCTAAAACATTTCATATTGTATAATAAGGGTAAAACAAAAATGAAAGAACATCATAGCAAAAAGTATGGGGTGTAAACACAGAGAATCACCTACAATCTGACACGTAAGTATTTTAAACTTAAGCAATAAAAATCCGTCACGCAATAATTATAAGATTACCGTTTTTGAGCAAAGAAATGAGATACAGCTGGGATACATTTGTCATCAGGAGACATAGAATTAAATTAATTACAGTCGTTAGAAGGTCATTTGAAGGTTATGAAAACAAACTGATCTGCAGTTTATGACACCCTAATGCTATAGCAGGAACCAAAATAAACTAATGTGTCCAACTAATGATAATCACATGTACTATATAGAGATAAGATATCCCTAGTACTCCGTCAGTTCGCTCACAGACAGGGGAAACATATCCATAGAGGAAATATATAATATGTATGTGTAATAAGGAGAGTAACAGCTTTTCGGCCGAATGTTTATGTAGGTATGTGCGAACGAAAAAAAAAACAAAAAAACAAAACAAAACAAAACAAAACAAAACAAACAAACAAAAAACAAACAAACAGAAAAAACTAAAAACTAAAAAACTAAACACATACACCAAAAAATAATTAATTAAATAAAGAAAAGAGAAAAAATGCAATTTAAAATTTAATTGTACTTATTTAGTCAATTTCGTACGGTTGGTGATTCATGATGGATATTTTGATGTTTCGTCATGGTTGGAGAAAATCGTTATGGAGAGGTTTCTGGTGTTGTCAATCCATATGGAGATGTTTTAAACTTTTGTTTTCAAAATGGAAAACCTTTATGCTACTCTTTTAAAGTTATTGGTACAAAATGTGTATATATACATGTAATGTCAGAAGTTTATTCCTTGTATGAACTTATGGTAATGTTCATTTTATTTGTGGAATGATGATATGATCGCTGTTTGAGCGTGTGCACACTTTAGATACAGATAACCTAATGTGTCCAACTAAAACATTTATTACTTTATCCAAGACTACTATTCTTAATGATAATCACATGTACTTTATAGAGATAAGATATCCCTAGTACTCCGTCAGTTCGCTCACAGGCAGGGGAAACATATCCATAGAGGAAATATATAATATGTAACTTTTGTTTTCAAAACGGAAAACCTTTATGTTACTCTTTTAAAGTTATTGGTACAAAATGTGTATATATACATGTAATGTCAGAAGTTTATTCCTTGTATGAACTTATGGTAATGTTCATTTTATTTGTGGAATGATGATATGATGGCTATTTGAGTGTTTACACAATTTAGATACAGATAACCTATTACTTTGCCAGTTTCCCCGACAGTTTATTTCTTAGGTCTCTATAGTCTTCTCAGGAGATATTTCTCCTACCCCATATCTTATCTCTATAGGGACATGGGACCATCATTTATAATAGAACACTATCATTTCGTGTAAAACACAGTTTTAATAAAAATTCTACTGAAGATATTTCTTGTCCGAATTGATTTTTTAAAAATTTTGTACAGAAATATCTGCAGTTTCTAAAAAAAAAAATTAAATATATTTATGATTTATATTTTTAGAGAAATTTACTGTTGAAAGACAACTATGAATTTCTGCATGAATAAATCATATGGCTATATGGGAAAAAATACACTTAATTTCAATATTTGTATACAAATTATGATTTTTCATTAATGACATGGCAAAGAAGTATTTCAACATAACCATACAAAAACTGTACACATTTGTGAGTTTAACAATGAAATAAAAATCGGACCACAAAGTAGTTTTTCACAATGTTTAAAAAAAACTTGTTTTTGTAAGAAATAATAGGGAAATTGGGGATAGGTAAACACTTTTGACCTTAGACTGTATTTACAAAGACCCGCTGTTGAATAATAATTGTGATTTAACATTATCTTTATTGATAGTTTTAAAATTTAAATAAATTTTAGATAATTTAATTTCAATGGTTTTTTGTTCTGTTTTATATTTTTTCAAAATCTTTAATATCTAGCAATTTTATTACATGTATACCTCCCTCTTTCTATATATGCTTAGTCTCATGTTTTTTGCCATAACAGACCGATCACATTTGATAGTCATGCAGTTGATCAACACAAAGTTTACGCTCCCCTAACATCGAAATGTTTCGAAAACTAAAATCGAATTTTCCAGAATTAAATTTATTTGAATCTTGTCAGTTTTTATCTAGTATGCGCTGCTGTAATTGTTCAAAAATGGTTTAATGAGTTTGTTCAACACTAGCTTAAGACCTAATCGTAGTCATGGTAAAAACATATCACCATCGTTCAAATGTGAAAAAAGTCTTCCAAATCTTGATCACTCACTGGGAACTTTGATGACCTTCTTTCTCATCTCCATCATCCGGGTGGCTATCCATAAAACCTGGTTCAACCCACCATTTTTTCTTAAAATCTCCTGTACCAAGTCAGGAATATGGCAGTTGTTATCAAATAGTCCGTTTCAATGATTGTTGTTTTTTTTTTTTCTTTTTTTTTTGCAGTTCAGTGTTTCTGTTGTTCTGTTGTTTTCCTCTTATAGTTAATGTGTTTCCCTCGGTTTTAGTTTGTAATCCGGATTTGGTTTCGTTTAATCGATTTATGACTATTGAACAGCGGTATACTACAGTACTGTTGCCTTTATTTACATTACGTACGTTTGTGGCATTTTTTTATTTTTTTTTACTTCCGGTAAACTTTTAGATAAATTGTTGAAGAGATTATGCACTTGACAAAGGATGTGTAGATTAGTTTATCAGAACCAATACACGGTGAACATAGGAAATTCCTTCCAATTCAGTTTTCAAATAAAAGAATCGAAAATTATGCTATCAACATCAGCAACGTTCTTCATCACAAAGAAGTAACATCTAAAATTCCGCTTTATTTTCAAAATCAGTCTGTTCCTATTGATACACCAAAACCATTGCATCTAAAATATTTAACTATAGACAAGCATATTGCAAGACCTTGATTTAGAATAGAATAGAGAAGGGAAACAGGGAATGAGTCAAAGAGACGAATACGAATATTTTATTCTCATAAACATAATGTTACAGAGAAATTAGTATACAATTATAATACAATAATAGTGCATGCGTAAACACATATGAAACAAAGACAGTACATTTAATTGTGTATGTTTAACACAATTCAACTAACCAGGAGGGACGACAATCGATAATACATGTTTAATAAAAGTTTTTCTAATACAATAATATGAGTTGTTAAAAAATAACTGATTAAATGTTGCAGTATTTGCATTTTTTTGACAATATTGCGGTAATAATTTTTTCCTTTCTGAACTAAAAGATTTACAGACTTGAATATAATGGTACTCATCACCTATTTCATCTGAGTTTTTGCGCATGCTCTGTACAATGATGGACGTTATTTTTCTAGCTCGCATAAAATCTTAAAACTATGATCATCTAGAAAAAAGTAAAATCACAAAAATACTGAACTCCGAGGAAAATTCAAAAAGGAAAGTACCCAATCAAATGGCAAAATCAAAAAAACAAAACAAATACATCAAACGAATGGATAACAACTGTCATATTCCTGACTGGGTACAGAGTTTTCCTACTCTGGAGGATGTGTGATATGTATAAGATACAATAAAAAGGTAACAAAGAAACAGGCCGGTAACAACCGTTGCCGGATAGTTTTTCTGCACGAGTAGTCAGGTCAAGGTCCGAGGTGATAGCCGAGGACCTTGACCTGACTACAAGTGCAGACAAACTATACGGCAGGTTGTTTCCGGCCTGTTTTTTGTTACCTTTGTTTTGTATCTGACTTGTACGACGTTTCAAGAAGGAATAGGTACATTTTGCATTTAGAAGAGGTAGCAAAACTAAAGATATTAGAAACTTAAATGGCCATATACCAGTTAATGTAAGTTACAGTTTAAACTCAATTTTTTTTCTCACTTCCCTTTAGCCGAGAGTTTTTTCTCAAAAAATTCAAGAATCTAATAACTTTAAAAAAAGAACCATTTCAAGTTAAAGGTGAATGTTATACACATTTGAGACTTTTGAAATGCAACTTCGCAAGTAAGTAATGTATAAAAAAGATTTCAGAGGTAAGCAAGCTACCATTTGATTTTATTGGGGGGCGGGGGGGGGGGGGGGGAGGGGGGATAAATTTAAAATAAACATCCAAATTTGTTGAAAAAATGCAGGATGTGCCATGTCCATGTCTTTTTATTATATATATATATATAGGCATATGTTTTGGATTCAAAAAAAAATGTTCATGCTTATTGGTTTTTATATGTCTCTGATAGTGTTGATCAGGATTAAACACACGTCACTATATGATCCAATCAGAGCTTACCGTCCAAAATTGATGACATAAGTTGAATGATTTTCTTTACGATTTGCTGCATATTTGAACATGTATTACACGGACACTTTTTATTTATAGGATCAATCGTGCATTGGTGATTTGATAGGGATTTTATCTTTTGATTTGATTTTTATACGACCGCAAAAATTAAAATTTTTTTGGTCGTATATTGGTATGACGTTGGCGTCGTCGTCGTCGTCGTCGTCGTCGTCCGAAGACACAATGGTTTTCGCACTCTAATTTTAGTTTAAGTGAATGGATCTCCATGAAATTTTACCATAAGGTTCAATATCACGAAAGGAAGGTTGGGATTGATTTTGGGGGTTATGGTACCAACAGGTAAGGAATTAGGGGCCAAAAAGGGGCCAAAAATAAGCATTTTTGTAACTTCCAGACAATAACTTGTGTGTAAGTGTATGGATCTCTCTGACATTGAACCACAAGGTTCCATATCACAAAGGGAAGGCTGTAATTGATTTTGGGGGTAATTGCCTCAAAATTTTAGGAATAAGGGGCCAAGAAAGGGGCAAAAAACAAGCATTTTTCTAGTTTCATGACAATAACTTGTGTGTCAGTGTTTGGATATTTCTGAAATTGTACTACAAGGTTCCATATCACAAAGGAAAAGCTGGAATTGAGTTTGGGGGTAATTGCCCGAAACGTTTAGGAATTGGGGGCCAAAAAGGGGCCAAAAATAAGCATTTTTCTAGTTTCCAGACAATAACTTGTGTTCAAGTGTATGGATCTCTCTGAAATTGTACTGCAAGGTACCATACCACAAAGAGAAGGCTGGGATTGAGTTTGGGGGTGATGAATCATAAGGGGGTCCAAAAAAATTTGGGGGGGGGATTTTTTTTTTCTTTTAAAATTTTCCATTTTAAGTTGGTTATTTCTGATTTATATTTAAAAGCAAATAATAATGATATGGTAGGAGATACACACCAAACAGGATGTGTAAATTATTATATAATAAGTATTGTGCAATAGCAAGAAATTTTCAATTGCACAGTATTGCACAATAGCAAGAAATCTTCAATTGCACAGTATTGCGCAATAGCAAGAAATATCCAATAGCACAATATTGCGCAATAGCAAGAAATATTCAATTGTACAGTATTGCGCAATAGCAAGAAATATTCAATTGCACAGTATTGTGCAAAAGAAGATACTTCGTATAAATTGCTTATTTCTTGATCAATTTCAATGGGGTTTTATTCTTGAATTCTTGGTGTTCTTTAATATGCTGAATCTAACCGTGTATTAAGTTTTTGGATTTTGGGCCCCGTTTTTAAATTGGTCCACATTGAGGTCCAAAGGGTCCAAAATTTAACTTTGTTTGATTTCATCAAAAATTGAATTATTGGGGTTCTTTGATATGCCGAATCTAACCGTGTATTTAGATTCTTAATTTTTGGTTCCGTTTTCAAATTGGTCTACATTAAGGTCCAAAGGGTCCAAAATTAAACTTAGTTTGATTTTAACAAAAATTGAATTTTTAGGGTTCTTTGATATGCTGAATCTAAACATGTATTTAGATTTTTGATTATGGGCTCAGTTTTCAAGTTGGTCCAAATCGGGGTCCAAAATTAAACTTTGTTTGATTTCAACAAAAATTGAATATATGGGGTTCTTTGATATGCTGAATCTAACCATGTATTTAGATTTTTGATTTTTGGGTCCCGTTATCAACTTTGTCCACATTGAGGTCAAAAGGGTCCAAAATTAAACTTTGTTTGATTTCATCAAAAATTGAATTCTTGGGGTTCTTTGATATGCTGAATCTAACCATGTATTTAGATTTTGGATATTGGACCATAATAGGTGAATGTCCAATTTAAAATTTTTAAGTTCTTAGACCACATTCATTCTGTGTCAGAAACCTATGCTGTGTCAAATATTTAATCACAATCCAAATTCAGAACTGTATCAAGCTTGAATGTTGTGTCCATACTTGCCCCTACTGTTCAGGGTTCGACCTCTGCGGTCGTATCAAGCTGTGCCCTGCGGAGCATTTTATTATATATATATTTCCTGTCTTTTTATTGAAATATAAACGTTGGTACCAGCATTTTTTTCAGCAATGTCCAAAATACTATTCATGTCCATATATTGAAAAAAAAATACATTTACGGACCGACCATTTAGCTTTAATAGGGGGTGTGTTCTTTTCTGAGTAAGAAAATTATTTAGTTTTTCAACGCTATCGCCCAAATATTTTTTTTTTCGAAATCAGCACTATTATATACGGTATTCGGAAAATCAGGAGCCAGAACATTATTTTCAGTGTCATCTGCTTGACCATTATATATTTTGTCTCATAAAATTGGGGATCAAACTGTGTTTTTTTTAGGAAAAAACCATAACCGGCCTTTTGAAGTTAAATGGTCAACCCCTTAGTGTACTAATATGAATAGTTACTGGAATTGTTTGAAAAAAAATATAGTTATTGATGCTAACGTAAATATTTTTTATTAAAAAGACAGGAAATATGTCGGTGAAACAAAAAGTTCAAATCTAATTGAAATTTAAAGTGCCCATGAACTCACTGATCATGCACGAGTGATTCTATTCATAAAAAGTGTCCGTGTAACAACTAAAAAGTGTCCGTTTATCAAAAAAAAAGTGTCCGTGTAACACCCGTTAATGTACTGTTTTTCTATAGCTCTGCTGGGGGCAAAGTCGTACAACGAACTTTAATGTAACGTGGAACGTTACTATGACATTGACTATATTCAAAATGTGATGTTTGTGATATGAACTGATGTGAAGTTAGTGTATTCCAGTTAGCAGTTTGTATACAGTAACCAAATACTCGTTATATAGTGAGTTCTTCTTAGCGAGGGCCAAGGTAATTCTACATAAACAATCACGGTCACCTGACATTTATTACATTGTAAAAATTGTAAACATAACATTAATATTTTCATTGATTATTTACCATTATTATCAATGTTTACACCTGATACTAATAAATACAGGCTGCGTAGAGACAGCAAGCCGTCACCACCAGAACAAGAATCTACAAAAAGATTTATAATGTCATCACAAACTTCTCCAGCTACTTCAAAATCTCCGTCTATAAATGTCGATCCGTCCGTTATAAGGCATGCTCCTATAAAAGCTGGACTTAGCTCTTTTGACCACCAACCACCCTTAAAGTCTACCTCACAGCCAATCACATGTATTTTATATCAATCCGATGTAACTAGAATTGCACTGGAACTCAAACAAATGCTACATTCCGAAATTGATTATACTATCAAAGCAACCACATAGACCAATATATACAAGAGATAAATAAACTTACGAATGAAAATAAAAAATTGCGAGACGATCTTGATTCGCTCGAGCAATATGGACGTCGTGATTTAATGAGAATCAATGGCATTCCTGACGGTGGTAACATGGAAACATCGGAGAAAACTACCGAGCTGGTAACAACTCTTATAAAATCGATTGACAGAGAGCTGCAACCGGCGCCGTTCACTTTTAACAGCAGTGAAAACGAGAATAATGTTCATTCCACACCACCAAGGCAAATTATTGTTAGACTTAAAGACCCTCAAGTCAAAAAACGCATACTTCGATGCAAAAAGCTACTGAAAAATAGACGGGATATGACGTATGTTAAACTGAACGAAGACTTAACTGAAACAAGAAACAACATTGCTTACAAGATCCGACAGTTAAAAATAGAACATATTATAATAGACACATGGACAAACGATGGCAAAATTATGGTGAAGGAAAACCAAGAACAAATACATGTAGTAAACACTCAGGATTCATTTGACCAGTTTTGTACCAATTTTTGTATGCCGGGCGTTTTTGACTTCCTTCATAGACTGGAAATTAACTCTAAAGAAAGACGCCACAACAAAGAGAGTACCAAAGGTCCCAAATACCGTACTTATGCCCAGACAGTTTCTTCTGCAGCTTCTATTAATCAATCAGCCACCTCAGATGATCGACATGATGGATCCTAGACATGATACCAGTCACATGCATAAACTGTATAGCAAATCAAAATAAGTCGGTAGTAGCTTTTGTAAGGTTAATGGCAAAATAGAAATCAGTCACAAATGGCTTAAAATTTGTATCTTACTGTCATTTGCGTAAAATGTATGACCGTTAAACTAAAGGAAAACCCTATTTATTATATAGTGTATTGTATTATTTTTCCTTTTATAAATTTGCCTTATGTATCTATATTTGAAATTTTAAATTTATAAAAAAAGAAATATAACAATTAAATAATAATAATCAAAACCGCAAATACAAAGTTATCGGTAAAACATAAGTGGAGCTTTTAGGATAATTTTGCTATATATTTTATTATTTAATATGAATTCACTACAATCTATGTTCTCAACAAAATGTGTAAAAATTTTGTTACATCATACAAAACATCTAAGAGAGTTATAATTATAATAACTTTACAGTTAAGGTCGTATAAATAATTACTCATGCGTATTATCACGACCTAACGGTTGTGTCAAAAAACTGTTTAACAATAGTTCACAAACGAATGAACTTTATCTTCAAACTTTTGTCAGTCATGATAGTAAAAAAAAGTTGGTTCTAAATCCTCCATGCCCTAGTTGTATGTTCCTTAATTGGGCCAGAAACATAATTTTTGTATATACGTTAAATTCCTTTTTTTGTTGTTAATTTTTGTACACTGATGAAATGCAAACTGTTTTGTGTGTCTTGTATTCTATTGAATGTTTATTTATAGATAGTGTAGATTTATACTTACACCCCAGTTCTATTGTTATACTTCATAGTTTCTATTTCTGAAACAAGTGTAAATTGAATAGATCTATTGTTACGAATAACAATGGACTTTGACCACAGGGTGTGACGAGCGGGGTTTCTGGAAACCCCTGCTTCTACATCCCGCAAACAAAGTCCATTGTTATTCGTAACAATAGAAATTGATTATTTTTTAAATAGCATGAACATAAGAAATTTCTAAAAGTGTTCACTACAAATTGTTTCATGATATTAAAAAAAACACATTTTAGGAAATTCCAATTAGCATCTATATGGAATAAAAAAATAATCCTTTAAATACTCCTTTGCTTGAAGGTAATTTTTTTTATCCCAGTCATATGTCTCTTATCTCCCGACCCCCCCCCCCCCCCCCCCCCAACCCACGGTTACCCAGTGGCCGATCTGGGGTTGGGGGTTCCGCGGATTGGACCCGACTTTTATTTAAAAGATCAATGCATTTGAATGGGTTGGACCCCCCCCCCCCCTCCTTTTTCTCATGAGTTGGGAACCTCCGGCTGGATCAGCCCCTGATTGCCTCAAAAAGGGAGTTCCTCTACATTAAATTTTGTATGTTTAGCGTGTCTGGTAGTCGTGTTTCTAATGCAGACACACCTATTCCTTAATTAGTATGTTCGAATATGAATTTTTGTTTATTCTCGAGAAGAGGGGGGGGGGGGGGGGGGGGGGGGCTTTTGTTTTTGATAAAATCGTAAGATATAAAATACAGTTATGATTACCTTTATTAAACTGATACAGGTAAGTACTTTGGGTTATAATATTGCCTTTATCTTTAGTCTCTTCTACCAAATCCAACGCTTGCCACAAAATGTCGTCCGTCTTATACCCGTCCATATTGACCAGGAGCATGATGTATTTTTTGTTTGTAATAAGAATACACGTAACAGTCAACCTTGACCTGCTGATCCATATTAGCACATGGATTTAACGGGAATATGCAAAACAACTTTGACATTTGTAAAATATACTCACTTGTCAAAGTTTGAACGAAAATAACCAAAGAGAGGTTACTAGTGGGGTTTCATGTGAGAAAAAAATATTCTTATAAATCATGGTTTGAAATTGTCAATAAATATGCTATCGTTTTTTTTTTTTTTTTTCATATAATAATCAATGTTAACAAATATAGGGTTTAGAATGGGGTGTAAGTTAGTTATACACCTCGGGATACGGCGTGTCTGGATAAGAAACCCCTTCGGCCTCCGGCCGTCGGGGTTTCTTATCCAGACACACCTATCCCTCGGTGTATAACTATTACTGTTATCTTCTTATAACTTTGTTTGACCACTCTCACTACTTAGTTGATTAGTCAGGTGTTGCATAATGGGTATTGGAATCGATCAATACTTATAGGTTAGACAATACTTGGTCATGTTTTAGGAAGATTTAAAGCCCAAGGCGTAGCCGAGAGCTTTAAATCTTCATAAAACATGACCAAGTATTGTCTGACCATTTTAGAACATATTCACACTTTCGAGTGACCTTACAAAATTATACTTTCCCATTGTAATATTCAAAACTAAATAAGAATTCACTTTTTATAATGAAGTGAGTATATAGCATAGGTAATGAACATTACAATGGATGGAATGAAATAGCACTGGCATAGTTTGTGAGGACAAAAAGGATAAATTGTTCAAACTTTTGAGTTTTTCTTCTGCATCAGGTAAAAAGTTAATACTTATATACCTTAAATTTCTTGATTTTAATTAGCACGCAATGTTATATCAATCCGCTTTCTGAAATTTGAATATTTTTTGATAATTATAAAACTTACTCTATAAATATTTGAATTACGACCATTAAACATCAGATGCTTACTTTTTATTGATGAATGTACATGTATTGTGTTTTTTTTTCTTAAAAAAATCCTTTGCTTTATATATCAGCAGTCTGACATTGTTTTCTTGAAACAAAATAAATGACTCGAATGTCTGGTATAAAAATTGTATAAAAGATAATTTTATCTACATCTTTGCCCCCATTTATTTTATTTTTTGTTTCTTATATATATGTACCATTAATATAAAGATTAGCAATGTTCAAAATGTTTTTTATAATTCTTTTCTCTTTCATCTTTAATCATTAGCTATTTTCCCAAGGAAAATGCCTCAGGGGATTGTACACTTCGTTAGTGAAGTTATTAAGAGTTCACTTTCATAATTAATCTACAATGAAAAGTCATTCATGTATAGCATTTTATAGTGCATGGAAAGCCATGTACTATGAAAATTAGAAGGGAAAAAACTGACTTTTCATTGGACGAGAAGGGGTGAGTATGTTCTAAAGAATGAGAGTTGGTCATTTTGTACATAACTTATGTGGTAACACGAAAAATCTATTTTGTAATATGTATGAGGTATATCTTTTCTACTTGTTGTATTTTTCAAAAGAAAAGGTTAACATAATTCTTAATGTGTTAACATTAAGAATTATCACAATGATTACGTTTTCCTTTGAATTGTCTGTTTTAAACAAATGTATAAAAAATCGTTCACACTTTGGTTTTAACGAAAATGTTAATCAATCGCAATGTTTTGGCGATAGTGATCAGTTTTCGGATCGCGTTGTTCAAATTATATTTGTGTTATTTGTTCTTCAATTACTTCTAATTATGGGTGGAATTGAAAATAATCCTGGTCATCATCAATTATCTGATGATAATGACGATCATAATATTAGCTTCGAAAGTGTATCAGAGAGTAACACTTTACGTGAAATGTTTTCAAATTCAATTTCCTTTTTACATTTAAATCTGCAAAGCTTACTTCCAAAACTTGATCCGATTGTTGCTGAGTACGAATATTTTGATATACTGTCATTTACTGAAACTTGGTTGAGCGGTAATAATTCGCCAGACTCAGTTGAACTTTTAAACTACCAGAAACCATTCAGAAAAGATAGGGGTCCCATGAAAAGTGGGGGAGGGGTGATAGTATATGTAAAAGAAAATATTCACTCGAAGAGACGTGATGATTTGGAAGTGCCCGGTGTTGAGGTAATATGGATTCAGCTAAAAATAAATAACAAAAATGTATTGTATGGAACTTTCTACGTGCCACCAAAAGGTAATAATGAGATATGGACAAAAATTGAAAGTTCAATTGAGTCTGTCGTAAATGATGTTAAATGTGACCGAATTATTGTAACAGGAGATTTTAACGATAACTTGCTAAATGGTGTTAATTCCAAAATACATAATATTTGTACAAATTACAGTTTAGAGCAACTTATTGAAGATCCCACTCATTTTACTGAACAGTCATCGTCACTGATTGATTTAATTATAACTGATAACTCCGATTTTGTCAGTACCGTATTGTGGAGTCGGGCCACCACTATTAGACCAAATAAGATATCACTGTCCAGTAATAGGGTTTATTAATGCACAAAAGCCTGCTAGTTTGTCTTTTAAAAGAAAAATATGGTTATATAAGCAAGGTGATTTTGCTGAATATAGGCGCATATTAACCAAAACCAACTGGGATGGTATATTTGCTCTAAATGGTGTTGATAAAATTAATTTTGAAATTTCAAATCGTATCCTAGATGCAGCTGAAATTTCCATTCCCAATAGAATCGTAATTATTAGGAAAACTGACCCTGCTTTCTTAAATTAAATAACGATTTAAGAAAACTCATAAGAAAGAAAACCGTATACACTCAAAAGCAAAGCGGTTTAATCGACCCGCCGATTGGAACAAATTTAGACAAAATAGAAATAAAGTGACCACTTCAATTAGACAAGCTTGCGAACAGTATCAAAATAATCTTATACAAAAATTGTCAAATAGTAACCTATCAACAAGAACTTGGTGGAAAACCTGTAACCAAATTTCTGGTATTAAACCTGCTCACTCGGGTATTCCTCCCCTGCTTAAGGATGATAATTTGATATATTTAATGATATTGATAAAGTAAACGAATTTAATAACTTTTTGCCATGCAGACAAACATAGATGATACCGAAGCCGTTATTCCTGACTTAACCGTTCCAAACTATACACTAAGTGACATTACACTTAGAGATAGTGAGGTCGAAGATGTTCTGAAGATTTTAAGTCCTAATAAGGCTTCAGGTCCAGACTTGATAAACCCAATATTATTAAATGAGGCTGCTTCACAGCTAAAATTACCACTTTGTAAACTATTTAATTTATCTTTATCTAAAGCTATATACCCTGCAGATTGGAAAAAAAGCAAACGTAACTCCAGTTTTTAAGAGTAACAACTGTAATGAGGTAAAAAATTACAGACCAATCTCGTTGCTAAGTATCTTATCAAAGTGCATGGAGCGATGTGTCTATAAACATGTACACAACTTTCTAATTGAAAATAGAATCATCACCCCTAATCAATCGGGTTTTACCAAAGGTGATTCTTCCATAAATCAACTAATTGATATTTCTAACAACTTCGGTAGAGCTTTAGATAACGGAAAAGAAATTAGGGTTTTTTTTTGTGACATCAGCAAAGCTTTTGATCGGGTTTGGCATAAAGGACTATTATCCAAACTTAAACTATATGGAATTTCTGGAAATTTACTAAATTGGTTTTGTGATTATCTATCTGAAAGGAGTCAACGGATGGTCTTACACTTAACTGCTGCCAAGCTTAGCGAAAGGCCGTGCGCCGTAATCAGTCAAACAAACTTTATTAGATCAACTCGCCAAGGAACGATCGTTCTCATTGGACAATTCAAACCTTCGACCTCACATAAACTTTCAATCACCGACGCCCAAGCACACCTGCGAAATTAGAACACGTGTACTTTAATGATCCAAAGTTGAATTGACTGATTACGTACAGAATTGTGTACATGATTGTCTCATGGTAATACTACCTTAAATAAAGTGTATCATCGCATGTAAGATGTATTGATACTATAATTTTGAGCAAAAGTTTTAATAAGGTATTTTCTTTTATTTTTTTGAATTTCTTATATACAAAGACTTAACGGTTTTCACGACGAAATATTGAACCCAACTATCTCATCTCAAATAGTTTTGGATAATTATAACTCTTCATATAACATCGCTAGTTTATCAAAGCCACCTCATCGACCCTAAAACTAGGCTGGCTCACTTAGACTTAACCTTTTTTGTAAATATAAAACTACATAGAAACAGAAAAAAAAAAGGAATTCCAATGACTAGTTATAGATGACAATTTACATTTACAGCATGTGGCATAATCTAGTAACTTTTTAAGCCAGGGATAACTGGGTTTTAGGGATTCAACTTACGATAATGTTTTTGTTTTTAGTCAGTTTACTTCCTTTTGAAAATAAATCCCGAAATTGTCAGTAAATTCAGAGTAGGTAACCATACTTTGTTTAGAGAAACATTGATATGACAAAACATTGGCGCGGTGAAAGAAAATGTAACTCCGCCGATATATATATATATATAATAATTGATGAATTTATAATTATATTTTTTTTTTTTGCTGTTCTCAATTGAAAAACCGACACACATTTATATATATTGTAAATATTTTCATAGCAGACCTAGTATCATGTGCTATCATACTACATCTCTATTTTTGTATGCTACATTTGTTTACCTTTAACTTTATTGTACTTCAATTATATTAATATTGTATCTTTCTCGATAAACTTGTTCTTAGTTTTTGGAAAAACGAACATTTTCTAGGTGTACTACCAGTATCCTACATCTGAATCCGCCAACGAAATATGCTTTTAATCCATTGTCTTGAAAACATTGTGACTTATACATTTGAACCACGGCATATAATTTTTTTTTAAGGTTAAAACTACTTTTAGAGACTGTTTCTTTTAATAATTCAATTTCTTTCATAATCAATTGTGTATGTAGATTTTTTTTTGTATTTGCACAAAACAACACGGGCACAAACATGTTATTCAAAGCTCTATTCTTCCGGTAGGTTCCTTTAAGTATGAAATCAAAAGACAAATGTGCATCCAATTAAAATCGAAACGGTACATTTATATTGTTCCTTATAAACAACGACATTACTCACAAGTATTTTTTTTCATTTTTTAGTTCTACACATCAGTGCAAAAGAAAAATCCTCGCCGATGATACATTTCAATCTTTTGTTTTACAAACAATAATGCTTCGACCCCACTATTTGAAAATCAGGCAACGACACAGCATTACAAAAACATTTACTTTTTACGTTAGTAGTAACGTAGTACATTCCATTGTCAATTCACCTGCACACTACGATTGTTGTTGTATTTAAATCTTTCGGCCAATGAAATGAGACGTTACAAGTTGTTTGTTTGTGATACGCCAGAATGTTATCAATGAATTACCAAACGCTAAACTTGACTGCAGTTCAGTGTAAATGGGAGCAATTCAACATGGAGACAGGTAAATGCAGGTGTCCCGCAGGGCTCAATTTAGGTCCGCTACTTTTTCTAATCTTTATTAACGACATAGAGTGCATTTCTTTCTAACCAAAATTTTGTAAACGTTATGTGGCGTTTGTTGTTGTTTTCTAAACGCTACAAAAGTAGAAACAAATACATCGTTAAATCAGTGTTTACTAACCCTGTTTGAACTTCCAATAATGCATGCACGTGTTGTTGGTAAACAGTCTTTTTGCAAACGTAGAAACAAATACATCGTTTAATCAGGTTGAAGTTAGAAACAAATATAGCGTTTGTACTAACAAACGATGAACGACAAACTGTAGACGCATTTTTAGCGAGTGCATAGTTTGTCAAAGTTTATGTAAACTTTGCAAACGTATGTTAGAAACAAATGATCAAAACATGTGCGCGCTTAGCCGTTTGCATCGTTTGTGTTAGAAAGAAATGCACCCATAGTAACTGATATTAAAGCTACTATCAAATTATTTGCAGACGACACAAGTATTTATTTGACAGTAGACACCCCTGAAAATACTGCTGAAATTCTTAATAGAGATCTGAATAAAATTCATATGTGGTCCTCTAAGTGGCATGTAAACTTTAATTCACAAAAAACAGAAACCATGATTATTTCAAGAAAATTAATAAAACCTAGTCATCCGATCTTAAAAAATGAATGACATTGATCTTCAAGAGGTTGCTACTCATAAACACTTAGGTATTATTTTTTCAAATAATGGGTTATGGAATGATCACATTGAATATATAGTTAAACGTGCATACAATAGAATAAATATCCTTAGGAAGATGCGTTTTATACTCAATAGGTTCACTTTAGAAAAAATGTATTTTTCATATATTCGACCAATATTAGAGTACGGGGATGCCATTTGGGATAACCAAACACAATAATTGATTAATAAAGTGGAAAATGTTCAAATTGAAACTATGCAAATTGTAACGGGTGGGAATAAATTAACTTCGATACAGATGCTTTATGAGGAAACGGGTTGGGAAACACTTTCAGAAAGAAGGGAAAAACACAAGCTCACTATGTTTAATAAAATGGTAAATAAGGAAACTCCAAATTATTTACAAAACTTGGTACCAAATCAAATAGTTAATTTACATAACCATTTCACTCGTCAGACTCAAAATACTTCGGAAATACGTACAAGAACTAATCTTTACTCCGATTATTTCCTTCCTTCGTCTATCAAATTGTGGAATAAGTTACCAGATCAAACGAGAAATTCTACGTCTTTAAGTATTTTTAAAAGTCGTATAAAAAACCCAAATAATAAATGCCCAAATTTTTACTACACTGGTACAAGAATGGGTCAAGTATTACAGTTCATTTTTTATTGCATTGTAAAAAATATGACACATTGCGTAATGACATTATTTTCTCAATTAATTATCCAGTCACACTAAACACAAATTTACTTTTATTTGGATCACAAGCTCTAATTTTAGACCAAAACAAAGATATTTTTGAAAAAAGTACGAAAATTCTTACCAAAGTGCAAGAGATTTACAAGTTAAATTATTATTAACAATTTTTGACAAAGTTGCATTTCATCTGGTCATGTGTGTAGTATTTAAGTGTATTTTTTTTCTTATTTTTTCTTATTTTTTTTTTATTTTATTTTTTTCTTCCTTTGTTGTAATTTCATTATTTTCAAATTATAATTTTTCCCCCTTTCTTTTTTTTGTTATATAGTTACTTATTTCTTCTTGTTACATATCATTGTAACATTGCATACTATATTTATGTAATCGTTAATTGGAGTTGGTATTTCAAGGGAACGGATTAATATAAGCTATGTACAGCTTGTTTCCGAATCCTATTATAATTATGTATTTTGTATGATGATATATTTGTAATGATGACAAATACATATGTTTAAACTATTTGAGTCACATACATAACAGGTTCTTTCGTCTCTTTGAATTTTATGCCATCTGCCCGATTAAATGCGCAAACGATGACAGCCACATCTGAATTTACATAAAAAATACATCCGATATGAGGTTAGTATCGACAAATAACGTTCAAAACAGAACCCATTTTTAAATATTCTATAACAAATTGTTTTACTTGAATTAAAAATGTCAGACGACCATTCTTGCTTAAATTGGTCTTTAAGTCTAAGTTCTACACAGTTTTCTATACAATCTGTGGAAAAATGAGACTGGGATCTCCATACATTTGACAGACCACAATTATCAAAAATACTTTTTAACAAATTTCAACCATTTGCTTTCAAAGCCATAATTCTCAAAATATACAAACAGCAATTAATAAAGAATTGAGGAGAATTTTTCCTCTTCACCATTTACTAATCTACACCAAAATTTTATCATTCGCATTTTAACTGTGAGTGAAACCGGAAATCGTCCAAGTTCTCCATAAATAATGCTACTTGGTGTTGTCTGCTTTAGGTTTAATATTATCTTGCAAAATCGCAAGTGTACTTTTTCTAAAATATCAAAATTTTCAAAACCCCAGACCTCTGAACTTTATCAAACACATCTAATTGACATTTAATTGATAAATTATGTCTTCGACATTTCTTTAATAAACTATACATTGCTTTTGTTCCCTGTTCTCTTAAATAGTTTCTTGTAGTTAAAAATGATCCACTTCTAGCAAAAAATACCGCAAGATACTTGTAGTCTTTAACAATTTCTATTTCTTTATTACAAAAATGATATTTTTCTTTTTCTGAAATTCTTCCTCTAGAAAATATAAGAATGTTTGTTTTTTTTTAATATTAACTTTCAGTTTCCAATTTTCACAATAATTGGCAAACGTATCTAACATAAACTGTAAATCCTTGCTTGATTCTGATAACAGAATTGTATCGTCTGCATACAAAAACAATAGAATTTTAAGATAAATCATTAACTCATTTTCTATGTCGCAACTGATAGATTCTACCCCTTAAAATTATTTTCTTCTAAATATGATTGAAGATCATTAAGATACAATGAAAAAAGGACAGGAGATAGATTTTCTCCTTGTCTAACTCCTAGTTCACACTTAAAAAACCCTGAACATCATTATGTCTAATATATGATTTAACCCCTTCATACATATTTTGTATAATACGTAAAAATCTACCATTTACATTATTTTGTAAAAGTTTAAAAAATAACGAATTTCTATGAACAAAGTCAAACGCCTTCTCAAAGTCCACAAATGCACAATGGAGTTTTTTCTTTTTAAAATGCAATAGCTCAAATAAAGCATACAAAGCAAAAGTGTGATCATTTGTAGAATAACAACTTCTAAAACCAGCTTGATTTTGGTGTAATAACAAGTATTCATCAAGATAATTATTTAATCTTGAGTTCAATACCGAGGTAAATATTTTTTCAAGGCAAGACAACAAAGTAATAGGCTTGTAACTTTTTGGATCTCGCTGGTCGCCTTTGTTCTTAAAAATTGGTATTATTATACCTGTAAGCCATGCCTCACGCACAATACCTGTTTCAAAAATTAAGTTAAATAAAAGTAAGTAAAGGTTAGACAAAACTTGGTCATGTTTTATGAAGATTTAAACATACTTTCGAGTGACCCTACAAAATTATCCTTTCCCATTGTTATATTCAAACCTTGAAAAGAATTCACTTTTTATAATGAAGTGCTAACTAGGTTAACAAAAGGAATGTATAACATAGGTAATGATCATTTCAATGGATGGAATGAAGTTTTGTGAGGACAAAAAGGATAAATTGTTCAAACATTGAGTTTTTCTTCTGCTTCAGGTAAAAATTTAATACTTAAATACCTTAAATTTCTTGATTTTAAAAAGCACACAATGTTATATAAATCAGCTCTTTGAAATTTGTATATTGTTTGATAATTATAAAACTCACTCTATGAATATTTGAATTACAACCATTCAACATCATATGTTTACTTTTTATTGATGAATGTACATGTATTGTGGTTTTTTTTTTTTTGAAAAAAAATCCTTTGCTTTATATATCAGCAGTCTGGCACTGTTTTCTTGAAAGAAAAAAAATAATAATTGACTCGAATGTCTGGTTTTCAAAATTGAATAAAAGATTATTTTACCTACATCTTTGCCCCCATTTCATTTGTTGTTTGTTATATATATGTACCAAAGCCGTACATGAAATGCATGTCTATGATGTTACCGCTACAAGATCAACCGTTAAATTGTGTCTCCCTATGAATATGGAACTATTCAGTGATAATTTTAAAAGCACAAAAGCATCCTAAAAATTTGACACAGCGCGTTTCTTGCATAACTGTGTAGAGAAAAGAAAATTCAAGACATTTAGTGAAAAAAAAAATAGTGGGTATCCTTTTATCATGTCTATGCTGTTACCAATAAATTTAATAATTACAACAATATTAGACTTGTGAAAAGTGCAATTACGTGTTGGAAACCAAACTCACATCAGAAAAACATTATCACTGCATCAAAAGAAGTAGTTATTTCACAACATCTGTCATAAATGAAGAGATTTGTTTATCCTGTTACTATGGTTGCAGTAACAGCATAGACAATATTTGACTAAAAAGTCTTATACAAAGTATGTAATTACATATTATTTTACACATAACGAAATGTTTGGTTGTTTGAACTCATTTAAAGGTGACAACGTCTTAATCTTTGCAATTTAGTATGTAATCGGTAACAGGATAGACTTAATATGGTGATATATCGTTAACGTACGCATGATATTGATAATGAGTTGTTTTCATATTTTATATTATATATTTCTTCATTTTCTGTCAAAGTCTGAATCTACTGGAAAGCCATGTACTATGAAAATAAGAAGAGAAAAACTGACTTTTCATTGGACGAGAAGGGGTGAATATGTTCTAAATATATGTCACTCATTTTCTCAAAAGACGATGATATATATTCATTTATAACATTATCTTCACCTGGTGATTTGTTGTTTTTTGAAGCTTGTATTGCTTTTTTTTATTTCTTCAATGGTTATATTACAATTCAACAAATCATTCTGTACACCATTTACATCATTTTGTATATCAAAGTCATTTTGACTATCAAATTTATTTTATTCAAATCTTTTTCTTGACCATTACATGTATCATTTACCGAACTCTGTTTTCCAACAGATGTTTCTAGAGTTTGTTCTGCAGATTGCAAAAGTATAGAAGTGACCTCTTGTATAAAAGTATCAATATCATGTTTAACCACTGTTTCAGTATCACTGATTGCGTCGAGCAGAATAAAATGCAGAAAATCAAGTCTTTCTTGATCTATATTACTTTTGAATAATTCCCTTTTTTGTCGAGCCTTCGACATTTGTCGAAAAACGAGACATAGCGATCCTACATTCCGTCGTCGGCGTCGTCGTTGTCGTCGTTGTTGTCGTCGTCGGCGGCGTCCACAAATATTCACTCTGTGGTTAAAGTTTTTGAAATTTTACTAACTTTCTTAAACTATCCTAGATTTCTATCAAACTTGGACAGAAGCTTGTTTATGATCTTAAGATAATATTCAAAAGTAAATTTTGTAAAAAAAAAATCCATTTTTTCCGTATTTTACTTATAAATAGACTTAGTTTTTCTGCCAGAATTTTAACAACTTTCTTAAACTATCTTGGATTTGTACCAAACTTGGACAGAAGATTGTTTAAGTTAAAAGCTAGTATCTAGAAGGAAATTTTGTTAAAATTTTGTTCCATTTTTTCCGTATTTTACTTATAAATGGACTTAGTTTTTCTTCCAGTTAACATTACATACAGTCTGCAGTTTAAGTTTTTAAAACATTTATTAGATTCATAAACTATCCTGGATTTTTACCAAACTTGGACAGAAGCTACTTACAATCAAAAGATAGTATAGAGAGGAATATTTTCATTATTTTTATTCTCATTTTGTTGAGCCTGCAATTAACAGCAAAAGTAGGCGAGACACTGGGTTCCGCGGAACCATTACGAATTTTTTCTTGTTTCAATGGTTTAATTCTTGGAAACGAGGTTTTATTTTTACTCTTTTTTTCTGAAAAATTGTCATTCAGACGTAATGTAAGTGCAAGTGGTGAATGCACATATGAAAAAAGTTTATTAAATTCAAATATTTCAAAATCATGTACAAGTTGTAACAATAAAGAAGTACTAATAACACAATCAATTACACTGGTATTTTTACTTGTTGACATTCCAATTTTATCCTTCCCAACTCTGTCATTAAAAATAAACAAGTTATTATCCTTGCAAAAACTTAATAAATTCGGGCCAAAACCGTTTATGACAGTATCTGGGCTTTTTCTCATTCTTGACAAACCCATGTCATCTAAAATTTTAATGTCAGTAAACTCACTGATATCTAAAACATTTTGTACAAAATTCGTCAATTGTATTTGAATCAACATAATCGGGCAAAATTCAAGTACGTGCATTCATATCAGTAAACTCACTGATATCTAAAACATTTTGTACAAAATTCGTCAATTGTATTTGAATCAACAAAATCGGGCAAAATTCAAGTACGTGCATTCATATCTCCAAGTAAACAAATATTTTCAGAAATTATATTTATTCTTTGAAATTCTGATTCAATTTCAGAAAAAGCATCATCTGATGAGCAGTTACTACTCTCGGGTGGCACATAAATAATACCAAAAAAATTGCATTTTCAGAAGTCTTCAAAATGCCTTTGTCTATACTGAACCAAAATACAAATTTACATTCAGTATCAATAGGTTTTATAAAGTCTTCTAAGTAACCTTTATAGCCTAAAGCTATGCTACCTGATTTATTTATAAATTTCTTTCTATTCTTGTATTTAAAAACAAAATTATCTAACATTAAATCATCAAGGTCATCAAGTTTTGTTTCAGTTAGACAAACAATATCAAAAGTGTTGAGTAAAGTTTGAAATTCTGGATATAATAATTTTGTTTTCACACCACATACATTTAAAGACAATATGCGTAGAGTATTGTTATAGCCTGTGCTCAAATTTAAATGGTCATTATCAAGGTCGTCAGTTTCGTTTGAGTAGGTAAATTTACTATAAGTGTCTGTTGATCCTCCACGGTTCACCTATTCGCTGTTACCATTGTTCTTCCTTTGGGGTCCTCTACTGGAAAAATGCTTCGGTCGGGCTCCTTCTCCCTCGTATCTTGTGTATGTTGGGTTGTTATCTGTCTCCATGTCGTGGTTATTTCTGCCGCCATGAATAAATTCTTTGCGATCTATGTAAAGTCTATCGCGTTTAAGGTGTGCCTTCTTGTGACGTTCCTTTGCCTCTTTAAAGTATGGTCATAGTACCTTACGACGATCATTAACCTCTTTCGGGAATTGTTCACTTATCCCATAGTTAGTCCCTTTTAGAGCGTTTGCATTTTTCCGGACTAGTTCTCTATCATTAAACGTTTGGAATCTGCAAACTGTTGGCCTAGGTTTTTTGTCTGCCCTACCGAATCTGTTCGCACGGACGAATTCAATCGGTTTGATAATTTAAGTTCTTTTGTCATAAATTGTTTTAAGATTTCTCCCGTCTCTTCGCTCTCTTCGTTTTTGCTAGATTCATGAATTCCTGAGAAAATAAAATTTTCTCTCATAGAACGTGTTTGGAGATCTAGATGCCGTTCGCGGAGATCGTTCAAATCTGTAGTCAAGCGCTTTACGTTTAGTTTTTTGCACATTTCGTCGACTTTATTCATCAGGTTGTCAATTTTCATACTATCTATTGGTTGGTTCATTGTAGAGTTACAAACTGGTTGTGGAATCGAGCCTTGTGGGGTGTAAGGAATGCTATAGAAACCAGACATCGGAGAGCTTGGATTTTGGATATTTTGATATTGTTGAAGATTTCCACTTCCTTGCAGTACTGGGGAGCTAAAATTTGGTGTGGAATTTGGTGTGAAAGAGTTCTTTGCATTATTATTGTTCATAATCAAGTCTTTCTCAGTACAATTGTCTTTGTTTACATTTTTACCTTTGACAACATTGTGAGCACAGTTCTGTTTACCGGGTTTCTCACTACTTGAATTTTGCACATTTGAATTCCTCCTTTTCCTTTCTTTTTCGAATTCATATATTAGTTGATCTAAAGTGTTCATATAAATTTTTATTGATAATTTCCAATAACACCAGAAAATGCCTTATTTCCCCGGCTTTATTGCTCAGAATGAAAAACCAACCATCTTTGTTCACACATGCGTAACAATCCCCTGACCAAATAGCAGAAAACAGCCCAAGGCCACCAATGAGTCTTCAACGCAGTGAGAAAATAAAGAATTAGTAATTGATTCCGTTGAGGATTACGCTAGAGTATGGGCAAAACGAGAAAATGTTAAACTAGACAATCTGTCAGAATTGGTTAAAGCAAGTAAGTCTTTTGATACAACTTCGAATCCACAAGTTGAAAACTACGTAAATGTTCGACCTAATATGAAAGTAGGAAGATGTGGTATGATTGCCAATGAGACAACTCTGCATGTCCACTAGAGACCAAATGACATAGAATTTAACAACTATAGGTCACCTTACGGTCTTCAACAATGAGCAAAACTCATACCGCATAGTCAGTTTTTAAAGGCCACGATATGACAAATGTAACACAGTTCAAACTTGAAAACTAACGGCCTGATTTATGTACAAAACAATGAACGAGAAACAAATATGATACACAGCAACAAACGACGACCACTGAATTACAGGCTCCTGACTTGGAACAGGCACATACAGCATGTGGCGAGGTTAAACCTGTTTGTGGGCGCCAAACCCTCCCCCTAATCTAGGACAGTGGTGTAACAGTTAACATAAGGACAATCTTGTTGTCTGAACAAAAAAATATTGAGCCAGGCTTTTGTCAAAGAACTTTTCGTCCTTTTTCTAAAACATTTCATCGGAAAGTACCAAGATCTAATAGATAAATGTTCAGGGGTTGCTTCTCAAATAATACAAATGATATTGACTTTAAGATTCAAGTGCTGAAGTTGTGTATCTTTTTACTTACTTTACAGTTTTCCCTTTATTTGTCTTTGTGCTTTTATGTTCCTTTTGGTCGTATGAATTTTGACGTGACTCGGTATTTGAGCATACAGCTATCAGATTTATGGCTTAAAGCGTTCCTTGTGCTTCTGGGTCCACAGGTTCGATTCGGTCGCAAGATGTTTTAAAAGATGATGTTTTCATTTTGTTTACCCTTGTATTTATATTTTACTTAATTTGTACTTTATCGGGAAAGTGTATACTGCATATGGAGTATACCGGTATATCTCCTAGTCGATTCGATATTCAAGGGCTTGTATTTCCTATCATGATTTTCTTGACAGAGGCTTGCTGAACACAAGGAAGCTATTAAACCAAGAGTGTCAAGTGGTGAAGTTGAAATCATCCCTTCGTAATTTTTTACAGACGCCATCACGAGATGGTTGAGCGTTATGGAATATCTGTTTTACAGATGACGACGGATATGTTCCAATTGTCGTAACCACAATCCCGTTACCTTTTCCCCAAATGTGACCTACCTAATTAGACTTATTATTATTTGTACTTACTTTAGCAACACGACGGGTGCCATATGTGGAGCAGAATCTGCTTACCCTTCCGGAGCACCTGAGATCACCCCTGTTTTTTGTGGAGTTCGTATTGCTCACTCTTTAGTTTTATATGTTGTGCTACGTGTACTGTTGTTTGTCTTTTGGTATTTTTCTTTTTTTGCCATAGCGTTGTCAGTTTGTTTTCGACTTGTGAGTTTGGATGCCCCTTTTGTATCTTTCGTCTTTCTAGTACGGCATTATGTTTATATACTATCAACATGATCAACTGGAAAACGTTTTTTTTTTGGCGTTTATGTCAGGTTTACTTTTAACTACTCAGCAACCCATTTTGTTTGCGTTTTTGTCAGATCTATTTGCATAATGTTGTATGCATGTCTGTGATGTATGTTTACAAGTTTTGGCTGGTGAATCCCAATTATTGTCACATTGACCAAATATGTCTGTTTGGGTTGTGTTTTTTTTTTGACAATTTTGTCAATATAACGGAACTATCTGTCAAACAAGTGGGAGGTTTAGCTAGCTGTAACACCAGGATCAATCCACCATTTTCTTCGGAAAATGCCTGTAGGAATATGACATTTGTTTTCTATTCTTTCCGTTGGTTGATATAGTCTAACGTTTGATTTTACAGTTTTTATAGACTTCCCGTCATTTTGAATATAGCAGGGAGTTCCATATTTTTGTTTATATATTTTTTAAAGTTTGATTCCTCAGCTTCAAATTGATTTTTCTCACTTTGAAGTTGAACTTTTTTCAGGTCCAAGTGAGACTTCTAAAACAGTGATAGCAGTCTCATGTTCCAAGATGGAGTTTCCGTCACTTCCAACTTGACATCTCCAACTTCATCTTCAAAATTGACTGCGCAAAACAATAAACTTAGAATTAATTACAAATTTAATAGTAGGATTTGGTGGATTATTGGTCCCAGATGTGCACGAAAATAATGATTTTGATGTGACTACTGTAACTGCCGCGGCATGTTAATCTACTTTTGAGTTGAGAACAATCAGGTTCATCAAACAACATATCTATGAATATTCGAATGTTGGAAAAAATCTTCATCATTTTGCTGTTAATGAATATTCATTATCATCAATTGTAATTCAGGACGCATACATTATCTAATCGTCACAAGTGTACGCAAGACTGGAAGGGAACTCTACTTTTAAAATTTTCTCATTTCAATTTTGATATTTGTCACTTCCAGCTTGACTTTTTTCAGTCTCAAGTTGACGTTTTTCACTTTCAAGTTGAATTTTCTCAGTTCCAACTGAGACTTCTATAACACAGTTATTGTAGTTTTAGGTTCCATATTGACATTTCTCACTTCCAACTTGACATCTCGCTCTTCAACTTGAAAGTTAATATGTCTCAATTCATTCCAGTTGACATCTCTAAGTTATTGGAAATGAGAAATGTTAACGACAGTATTTCTTTACCGGTCTTTTATATGGGTATCATGCACTTCCGAAATATAGACGTCAATCAAGCCAATCTCATTTGTCTGTTGGTTTATAGGAAGTGACAGAATTTGTAACACTCAACCATCCGTATCCGTATCCAAGGATAGAAATGACACACGACACAAGGCAGGATTTGTTCGCCGATAGAGGGATACAAGTCACAGTGGACGCCAACTAGTCTCGGAAAACATTGTGGAGCCTTTTAGCTGGCCGAACTGTCTTCAAAAACCATAAACAGATAAAGCTCTTTTCTTCTAATATGTAGTACCATTAAAGAAGTTAGATTGACAGTTTAAACATTATATGCTGATCGCAACAAGGAGATTACAATACATTCCATTTCAAGTCAATACCACATGTCTGTTTGTTTAGTGGAGGGCGTATTGTTCAATATTTTTACCTCAGCCAGAAATAACTACAAACAAAGATAGGGTTGATTTCAGTCAGCAAGTTGAATGTCCTTCCACTAACTAAGATAGCCTCTTTTACCAGTGGCAGTAAAACGGTAGACTTTGAGAACAGTTTATTACCAACATTTTTATCGATTCTTTTATATAAAAATCTTATAAGATTTGCTAATTACTAAAATAAATAAATAATTAAACCGTAGAATAACTTTTTTTAATCGAAAATCCTTTCCAAAGGTCACGATAGCTCAGTAGCATGAGTTCGAATCCCGGCGAGGGAAGAACAACAAATTTGCGAAAGCAAATTTACAGATCTAACATTATTGGGCTGATGTTTAGACGAGTTGTATATATAAATATATATATACTAGTATACTAAATTATATTGAGTTGTATAAATATATATATATATATACTAGTATACTAAATTAGGAATAACGCTAGCCTTCTATAAAATTAAGAATGGAAACGGGGAATGTGTCAAAGAGACAACAATCCGATCAAACAGCAGAAAACAGACCAAGACCACAAATGGGTCTTTAACACATCGAAAAAATCCCGCCCCCGTAGGCGGGCTTCAGCTGGCCCCTGAACAATAATGTATACTAGTTAATCGAACATGGACGTCTCACTTAACTCCGAAGCATATTTATGAGCCAAAATTAAAAAAAAAAAACATACAATACTAACAAAGATAAGATGTTCCCGACTTGGGACAGGCGCAGCAAAAATGCGGCGGGGTTGAACATGTTTTGTGAGATCTCAACCCTCCCCGATGTTAGAATAGGTAACAGAAGAAATTAAGCAAAATGACAATGATCAACATAAATAAACAAAGGACTACTAGCAGTTACTGTCATGCCAAACCCAGACCTCAATTAAACTGATTGAAAGATTATGTCTTCATCATATGAAAATGAAGCACAATCCCTCCCGTTAGGGGTTAAGTATCATATCATCATAAAATATACGAGAAGAACATAACACGTATTATGCGAACAACTGGTTTTAGAATAAATGTGTTTATTTTCGATGCAAAGACCTTATGAATGAATCGATATTAATTCAAAAAAAAATACCATCTTTAATGACCTGACAACAATATCGGATATCTGTTTAAAGGTTTGGTTAGCGTTTGAGGTGAATGACGACATTTTTGTGCTTTGTATATAATATTACCACATACGATGGGATGTGAAATACCTGAACGTATAAGATGTCTGCACGTTGATTTATATTTACGAATAACGGCCTTGTATAATTTAGTAAAAGTTTTGACAAGTTTGTGATATCGAAAACCCTGGGGTAATAATCTTTCAGTAATACAGAGATTTCGTTAAAATCAAATACGTTGTTACATACACGAGAGAATCGAATAAGTTGGGATATATAAACACCATAAGATGGTGACAAGGGAACGTCACCATCTAAAAATGGATAATTAACAATAGGAAATGAAAAATCATCTCTTTTATCGTAAATTTTAGTATCAAGATTCGCGTTAAAGATAAAGATTTCTAGATACAGGAAAGGACAGTGTTTATTGTAAGTATTAGCTTTATTTAAAGTCAGTCCAGCAGGATAAACCTTTTTAGTGTAGACACTGAGGTCGTCATTATTTAGAGCCAATATATCATCCAAATATCTAAAAGTGTCATTAAGTTTTTTTTTAGATGATGTTTCGATGGGCCTTTCCTGATTTTAGTCATAAATTGTAACTCGTAAAAATACAGAAACAGGTCCGCAATAAGTGGTGCACAGTTAGTCCCCATTGGAATTCCGATAACTTTACGATATACGGAATCTACATAGCGAACAAAAATGTAGTTCCGTTGTTTTCCTCTTATAGTTGATGTTTTTCTCTCGGTTTTAGTTTGTAACCTGGATTTGTTTTCTCTTAATCGAATTATCACTTTTGGATAGCGGTATACTACTGTTGCCTTTATTTATCTAGTAATAATTCAAGTGCATTTATCGTATCAAATCAGGTCCAACTGACATAGTTCTTGTGTTTTTGTTACTAAAAAATTACATAAAAGAGTTTGAACATTCGCATTCTGACTTTTTAAATGCCCATTTAATTAGGTATTTGAATTTTTTTAATGAGATTATGAGGGAAAGTGGTATATAGGGTAGGAAAATCAAAACTTTGAACAGATTCGAAGTCACCAATATGAGTATGCAATTTATCAAAAACTTCCAACGAATTTTTGACACTCCAAAAGAATTAATTTCACTATTTTCAAAGGCCTTATTTGAACAATTTATTACCAGGGTTTTGGTTGTAAAAGTGTACTAGTTAGTAGAATAGATAGTCTAGTAATGGAACAATGGCTTGAAGACGAAATAAATCTATATTTGTAAGGTGTTCTGTGCAGCTTTGGAAGCCAGTACATAGTTGGAACTTTCATGTTATTCGGTTCTGCTTATAAAGAGGTAGCTAAAAGTTTATGTTTGTGACAGTTGTCACAATCTTTAAATATTCCATTATAAGTGATTATCATGATTATTCAATACTTATTTAAAAAAAAATATTTCAACAAAGAAAGTACTTATACTGTACATTACGAGAATAAGAGAAATAATCATAAATATACTCGGGACCAAATCCCAGATATGTATGTTATGCACGTACGACAACGCAATTCAACTTAATATATGTATCCAACTCGTCTGGCAAACATATAGAGCATTTCATGTAGGTGATATTTTTACGTTTAGAAGCTTGAACACTGTAAATTCTTAGTACAAGACAAATTGTTACTACTTGAAGTTTCTATAAGTATTTGAAAATGATATCAAGCTATAAGCATGATACAATCTGGTAATATTTTTGTACGTATACGTATCAAGACATCAAATTTTAGTACTTTCTATTTAACATATTAATTCATGGTGCAGGTTTTTGATTAAGCATCGATAAATTTGTCAGATAATGAAATTGAATTTTCGTCCAAAGTATCTTCACAAGCCCAGAATTGGCTTTTGCCAGCTTTCCATTTCTGTGGTATTCGACATGATTTAAGTATTGGTGTTTTCGTGGAAAAGAATCGCTGAAATTAAAAACCATTTGCATTGAAATAATATTAGTATAACAATAGATAGATAACTGCGAACATAAGGGTACAATCGTGTTCATATGAAAATTAGTCTTATAATTGACTGATTGGTGTTTAAAGCACTATTGTGCTATTTCGTGGCGGTCAGTTTTTATTGGTTGAGGAAGCCGGAAAGCCCGAAGAGAACCACCTACCTTCTGTAGGAAAACTGACAATCCTAGACAATAAAGATTGGTGTCGAGCGCACCTGAAACGTGCGGGATTCCAACTCACAACCTCAGTGTTGACAGGCTAGTGATGCAGTAGTTCAACTACTTAGACCTTTCGGACACCGAGGCCCCTAGTCTTATAATATATTTAGTTATAAATGATTGGTATGATGTTGTACAAAACATTTTTCATTTTCCCCAAAATGTATCAGTTCCTCCTCTCTAAGGGAAAGAGAGGCGAAGGATAACAAAGGGACATTCAAACTCACAAGTCGAAAATAAACTGACAACGCCATGGCTAAAAAAGAAAAAGATAAACAGACAAACAACAGTACACAAAACAATATAGAAACCAAAGACTGAGCAACACAAACCCCAACAAAAACTGGGGGCGATCTCAGGTGCTCCGGAAGGGTAAGCAGATCCTGCTCCACATGTGACACCCGCCGTGTTGCTCATGTAAGTACAAACCCGGTGATATGTCTAATTCGGTAGGTCACATTCAGGTGAAGGGGACGAGATTGTAGTTGCGACAACTGGAACATATCCGTCGTCATTTGTGAAACAGATATTCCATAACGGTCAACCAACTCGTGATGGCGTCCGTAAAATTTACGAAGGGATGATTTCAGCTTCACCACTTGGAACTCTTGGTTTAATAGCTTCCTTGTGAGCAACAACCCTCTATCAAGGAAATCATGATAGGAAACACAAGCCCTGGAATATCGTATCAACTGGGAGATGTATACTCCTTATGCAGGCGCTGCTTGAATGTTGCTACATAGAAATGGAAAGTCCACAATTGGGTTAACTGTAAAAGTTAAATTTTCATAAGACTTGAGTAAATGCGAGGTTTGAAAGTTTTAATTTAGTGTGGAACCAAATCATTTGATATGTTTCGGAAACGGATTTTTAACAAAATTAACAAGTCGGGGTCACTAGTGGGACAGGAACTGCTGACATCTATGCAGCATTTGACTTTAACTACAGTTCTTGATGGTGTTTGTGTTGTTAATCTTTAGTTTTCTATGTCATTTTAATGATAGTGTTTCTGCTTTTTTCATTTTGGTCATCATTCGGGCGACATGGTTTTTAGTTGTGCTATGGTATCTCTTGATATTTTTTACTTGAAATAGTGACCCCTGTGTTTTTACTTAAATTATGAGATGAAATCTGAATAAAATTTGAACGAATAACATCAGGTTTATCTTATTGGTGTCTTAACGAACCAAGAATTTAAGAATGATATATTTAATCAGCGGTAATGCTTATCTAAATCACACATACAATTAAGAAAGAGTTTAGTGTAGACGGCTTACGCCAATCAATTATTACCATATAAAGCATGAGTGAAATGGTCAATATAAAATGATATGTCTACGTACCTCAGTTAAAGAACCTTCTGCTTTCAATAGTTTAAAGATACTATACGCTGGTATGCATATTATAGATACCACTGCAAGCATAATCCCAAATGCTTGAGCCCAGTCTGGATATAGATATGTTTTGTTGTACTTAATTGGTTTGAATGTGATGATTTGAAACAACAGGATACCCTAAAAGGTAAAAATCCATTCATGACATTAAAAATCAGCTGACACAAAATATTATGAATATTACGCAAATTACATAAAAGTGTTCGGCACTGGCATGAAAATACGGTTATTGTTTTTTTTCTATAATTTGATGTTATAAAACACAGAGCCCTCCATAATCCGCTTCTGTGCAAAGCTCTGATTCCTTGTCAGGGTAAGGTTTTATTTTTTGTACTTTTCGGTTTTACCAGCTTTTTAACATTTGTATTTGGTTTTGGCCTTTCAAATATTTTGGCCTCGAACATCATTGGAATGGTAACTTCGGTAAAGGTAATCCAATTGAGATTGAATGTCCAGCAGTATACACGCTTCAAATACCGAAAGAACGTACCAATAAAGCTGTTCCCATTTTAGTTTTTTTTCAGAAATAATTTGTCTTGTAAGACATATTCTCAAATAGAAATCAAATCCTTTCCTCTTACCAAAGTTATTGCCGGCGTTATGAACTTCCAACATATAAAAAGCCACTTGTTGATTCTGTATCCAATCATCAATTCGATGATGTCATAAAACTTATCTGCACCTGTAAAATAGGACTATTTATTTCAAAAGCACTTTTGGGAAAAAAATCTATATTTAACACTTACAAGACAAGATTTGCTTGTGGAGGAATATATGCATATATACACGTTTTGGATACCATGACTTTCACAGAAGAAATAGACTACAACATTGGAATTGTTAGCGATTTAATGTCGAGAAGTGCTTCAAGGTGAAGTCTCTAAAAGAGAGGCAAATGATACCAAAGGGACATTCAAACTCATAAATCGAAAATAAACTGACAACGCAATGACAAAAAATAAAAAGACCAAAAGACAAACAACAGTATACAAAACACAACATAGAAAACTAAAGACTGAGCAAAATTAAAATAAAATCACTTAAAATAATAAATTGATATCACTTTTTTTTTTTGCTGCTCCAGATGAGTACTTTAATGCAGTAGACGTTTACTATGCCATGGCAGGAACATACATAAAAAATTACTGTTCCCAGGCCATGGGTATGAAAATGCATGCTGATTTATGAGGAAAATATCGATGTTAACTGACATTAGATATACCATCGAACTGAAAGAGAACAACTTGTTTAAATGAGATTAATTGATTTATTGTTATTTATTTAAATTCAAATGACAAATATTTCATTCATATTCAAAACGAAAACTTTACAAAAACATCCAATAGGTAGGCTTTGCAAAGTTTGGCGACCGGGATGAATTAAAAGGACTTGACTATCATCAGAAAATGAGGGTATGTTTGAAAGGGACAGGAACCTCTGCAACAGGTCGCATAAAAGAGTTGTAGAAAGGTTTCTTTAACGCGCTGAAACCACGACAGTCTCCCTTATAACCTGATGTGTCTGCGTATTATACATTCGACAGATCCAAACGGACACCACGCTTAAGCATGGTATTGATATAACTAGAAAAACGTGATAGCCGCCAAAATGATTAATATTTATGTCCATATGATAAAATAGATGTGCCAAGACGCCCAAGGGTTGCATCACTTGGGATGCAGCAAACTTTTGAAAAGTCTAGTGTTACACAAATATGCAAAAACAGTATGTGTCTCGACAAAAGCAAACTACTCACCTAAAATCCATCCGATAACCATTGACTCCATAAAGCATACAAACAACAATACCATTCCACTCGCAGAATAATAATCAAACAGTTGGAAAACGTACATCCCACCCTTTATGAAGTATATAAATGACATATTGTTATAAGTAAATTTCTTAAAATGCGTTTACCATTTGAGTGCATCGTGTCATGAAAGTTTTTTGTTGCGGTGGACGGTGTACAGAGAAAGGGCTTCGTCATAAAATGGCATGTTTACAATGATTACTGGTGTGGTAATGGTGTCCTGTCATGAAAGTTAATAATTTGAGAATCCGTTGTAAATCAATTGGTTTTTGAAGCACCTGAAATCACATCAATTTGGATAATTTGTTAATTATTGGCTTTATATTTGTTGTATGTTTGCGCCATGATAATTTAGGTATTTTGGCATCATACCTTGTTATTTGTTGAATCATACCTGGTAATTTGTTGGCATTACACCTTGTTATTTGTTGGCATTACACCTTATTTGTTGGAATCATACCTTGTTATTTGTTGGCATTACACTTTGTTATGTGTTAGGTTCATACCTTGTAATTTGTTGAATCATACCTGGTAATTTGTTGGCATTACACCTTATTTGTTGGAATCATACTTTATTTGTCTGTATTACACCTTACACCTTGTTATTTGTTAGCATCATACCTTGTTATTTATTGGCATCATACTTTGTTATATGTTGGCGCCATACCTTGTTTTTTTGGCATCATATCTTGTTCTTTGTTGGCATTACACCTTATTTGTTTGAATCATACTTTGTGATTTGGTGGCATAACACCGTGATGTCTGTTAACACCATACATTTTTGTTTATTTGCATCATACTTTGTGATAAGTTGGCACCATTACTAGTTTTTTTGTTCACATTACACCTTGTTATTTGTTATCATTACACCTTGTTATTTGTTGGCAGTACACTTTGCTAGGTGTTGGAATTACATATTATTATTTGTTGGCATTACATCTTGTTATTTATTGGCATTACATTTTGTTATGTGTTGGAATTACATATTATTATTTGTTGGCATTACATCTTGTTATTTGTTGGCATAACACTTTGTTATGTGTTGGAATTACATCTTGTTATTTGTTGGCATTACACCTTGTTATTTGTTGGAATCATATAGTATTATTTGTTGGCATTACACTTTATTTGTTGGAATCATCCTTTGTTATTACTTATCATTACACCTTGTTTTCCAATGACACCATACCTCGTTATTTGCTGGCATTATATCTTGTTATTTGTTTGAATTACACCTTGTTATTTGTAGGAGTCAACCCTGTCATAAATCTTAGTTTGAGATTTTTATACGTTTTTTGTTTTGTTTTATTATTATCATTGAAAAAAGGTAAGTTTTCGAACTCGTGCAGCCGTGTAAAATCTCCCTATGCAGTATGTTGGTGTGCTCTACACATTTAATCTTACCAAGTGGCACCAGCACAGCCAGAAATTAGTAGTACTTTTGCTAATTAATATTCATAATATGTAAATGAGAATTGTACCACGTGATAATAGTTTGAACTGGACTGGCTTGATATCATTAAAATCTTTAAAACACGGATATTATAAGTTGCCCGTCACAGAGTCCTTTTTTAATCACTCTGATATTTCCGTAAAGTTGTCAGGCGGTCAAAATCAAAACAATAAACGCGAATTTAGTGAATTTTTCGTGTTTTCGTGAGTTTATTCTTCTTGAAATAGGGGCATTTTAACTTTACGTGGGAACCTAGAGTTCAACGACTACACATACAAGGTTTGGACGCTTATTCTTTGGACATTCAAGTTTCAAGTTTCATCCCCGCAACCTGTTTTTGTAATGACCTTGTTAGCCAATTTTCAACACGAAGTTTGCAAATTTGACGTTTCAGCCATTTTAGCCTGTATTTTATACTGCAATGTTAAAAGCCTCTCGCTTCGATTTTTAAAATAGCTCAGGAACCTTGATTTTTGCAACGACAGTCATTATGTTTCGTTTAAATGGTGTATTGTTGTGTATATTTATTTTCTGTCCCCGCAACCTGTCGATCACTTAAATTAAAGTTAAAACAGACAATTTTTTTTTCAAAATTCCCTATCATTTCAATATAATTTCCGTGACCCGTATCCGATTTCTTTAGTATAATATTCAAATAAGCAAAGTGGCGTTGATTTCTGGGTATGGTGAAAAAATAAAAAAGTACCGAGAGTAAATTCATACAGAATTGAGGATAAATCTGACAGGTGGGTTTTACTTCGCAGATACAATGCTACCATGATTTATCTGGTATTTTATTGTAAAAATACATAAATTCAAAGTTTTTATAATAAGATTAATTGTTGACTGTGTTTGCGTTTTTTGGTCAGTCTGATGTTTTTACACAACCAACGTAGTTTGGCTTTTCCAAATGTTAACGCTGATGAATATATATAAACATATATCGCGCATCAAATTTGGATTGATTTATATTTTTTCGGTAAATTGGTGTCCATAAATATCGATCCCGTGCCCCCTATTGTTCTGTTCTATGTAACTTACCCTTGATGTCATACATAGACCAATCAGAAAACTGACAAAACAATACACTGCTACTATAACCATTCTCGACTTTGTAGTATTAAAACTTTTTGGAAGGGAATCCATGACATTTGTAAGAAATCCTTCTACAGCTACAAACTATATTAAAATAACAATACATCTGGCACCATAGTTTAATTGTGAAAAGATTTAGATACGCCACAGGAATTTTAAACATTACCACATGTACAATTTATTTTTTTTTATTTTGTACATTGTAATCATTTTTTCCTGTCTTGGAACACTCAAACTACATTTGTTCTGCATATTTCTATTTTTTAAGAGCTGTCTCTTCATTTAACTAATTATTTTTTTTTTTATAAAAAAGTAAGCATTGTAGTTATTACAATCCGTTATGTTTTAATTATTGACTTTTGATGAGGTTGATACAATGATTTATCCACCCCAGCGGCCGAGGGTGAATGTCTTATCTATGGGATTGATAAATCATCGTATCAACTGATAACAACATTCAACGATTCTTTTATTATATATGACTTTTTTTTATCCAATTTCTAGTATTTGCTCAAGATATTTAACGGCTCCTTTTATACTAAATATATTATTAACTTTGGCAGTTGCTAAACTTTTATCAATTGAAATATTCAATAAGATTTATTAAAGAGAATAACATCGAAAAAAGGAGAAAAATGAGAATGTACATGACGTTATAAGCCTACGTTATTGACGTTGCCTAGGTAAAAACTATTTATAGGTACACGTTAGCTGTTCCAAGTCTGATATTAACCTCTGTGACTCGTGATTTTTCGCGCGACGAATATTATATAATTATAGCCTTTGTATGAGGTCGAAATGTTATATCGACCTAAGAGAAGCATATTGACTGAGGACGAAGTCCGAGGTCGATCTGCTTCTTTAAGTCGATATAACTTCGTATTAACCTCAACCAAAGGCTACAATTAACTGTTATATTATTAATAAACAACTATTGCATATTGTAAACAAATGATAATTAAGGATAAACGCTTTTTTTCTTTATTATAAACATTTAATATAATATGTCTGCCCTTATACACTACTTAAAATTATTGTCTGGTTTGTTGCCAGTCCGAATTTTGGAAAGTTCGTTGAAAATACTTAAAAGTGGATAAAACCCATTGTTTTGCAATGTTTTAATAACATTTTACTTACATTAGCAAAACGACCGGTGCCACATGTGGAGCAGGATCTGATTACCCTTCCGGAGCAGCTGAGATCTAGACCCCCCGGTTTTTGGTGGGGTTCGTGTTGCTTAGTCTTTAGTTTTCTATGCTGTGTTTTGTGTACTGTTGTTTGTCTTTTCGTTGTTTTTCGTTTTTTTGTGTACTGTTGTTTGTCTTTTCGTTGTTTTTCGTTTTTTGTCATGACATTGTCAGTTTGTTTCGACTTATGAGTTTGAATATCCTCTCTTTTGTAATACATTAGCTTTCGGTAAATGATAGATTTCATGAAAATATACGTCATAACACCTGACTATCAATTCCAATCAGAAAAATCATCAAGAAGAAAAGAGCTGCCCATAACGGCGATACAGGTATCTGTGTAACAGCCTTTGGATAAGCTATAAAAGCAAGTCCTGGACCTGTAATAAAATCACTGATTACAACAACTGTTATTCAGGTAGAACCATAACAACAAATCATTGAAAAAGTACAATTTACATACATTTTACTCCTAGGACAAATTAAAGAGCAAGAAGAATTGAAAGGTTTAATCAGGTTTAAGAAAAAATAATAACAATTTACTGATAATAATTGTCGTGGATAGAAATGGCCGCTTTACCGGTTGCATATTGATACATTTACAGTAAGTGTTTATGTGACGGAATGCTGATTTTTTATTTGCTGTGATTCCATCATATTTTTCATTTTGTTCATCATGAAAATAACCCATGCCACATTAACACAATATCATAGAATTATAGACATTATTAAGTGTTGTTTTAATTTTTTTTATTCCAGTGATAATATTATTGAACTAACCTGCATTCACAGCTTGGCTCTTCAACTATTTCAGTTTTTATACATTCTTGGCTTTCAAATATTCGGCTTTGAGCATTTTTGATGAAGCTAAATCCTAACAAGCGCTTCGGACGCATGTTTATAAAGCGTTGTTTTAATTTTTTGAGTCAAGTGATATTATTGGACTAACCTGCATTCACTACAACTGATATATCTACATTTTGTTGTTTAGCCATAAAACCCAACACAGAGAAAACAACAAACCCACCAAAAAGACTGGTACCACTATTCACTGATGCAATCACCATACACTGTCTTCAGAAAAAAAGAAACCAGACTTAAACATTCACGAAATTAAAATAGAAACCTACAGGAACTTACATGTATACCTTTTACGTATATTATAGGTAAAATTAATTCAGAGACACCTTTAAAGTAGTATATATATATATATATAGGTCAAATAAATTCAGAAACAAGACTAAGTGCCTGTGAAGCAAAAAATATGACAAAGGTGACTTTACATCGAACGGTATCTGTGTCACACTCGACCATGTACGTGTTCCTTTTGTCCTGGCTACAAGTCCCTTCCTTCTTTCTTCATTTGTGACACATCAGCTAACAACAAATACGACTCACCAATGGAGTTTCCTTGTCATGAGCAATGCAATGGACGCAATTAATGAAGAAGGAACTGCTTGCCCTTTCGGATCATATAGGGGACGGTTATTCATTTTTGTTTTTGTTTGGGTTTCATGTTGGTCAACCTTTAGTTGTTTACGGATAATGCAGTTGTATCTCCGCCTATGTTGTCATGGTACTTTCAGTCCTATGATTTGTTTTTTTTTATTGCCGCAATTTACATTCTTTCCTTTTTTCATTTAGTCCATTTATGTATTTTGGCAGGAGACTGGTGATTAATTTATTTTCTATACTAACGCTTGACTCAACACTAAACTTCGTATTGACTGAGTATCAAACATTTCAGAAGTATTCGTTTAAAATCTTTCATGTATCCAAACTTTACAAATTCAGGATTCTATTTGTTTCATTACAAAAGAATATTTGTTTCATGGATGACAACTTGTCAAACAATCTACAATAAAGTGTATGAGTGGCAAAATTCATAATTTGAACATTAAAACAGATTTGTATCTTTACACATACTATTAGTTTTGATGGGTGACTTCAGTTACATTTTTCCTAAGGGCACCTTGATCTTAAAATTTTAAAAGCCATTTATAAATTTTTAAACTATGTTTATACGCTCTATTTTCTCATATAGTCGATGATTTTTGTAAAAAAATATTTTGGTGATATTCGCTGAATGCGATCAAGAGCTATTACTTTGCTTATGAATACTAAGTTGCGCAACCGTGTAATGGTGCTACATGTGGAGCAGGATCTGCTAAACTTCATGAGGACCACAGATCAGCCCGAGTTTTGGTGGGGTTTGTGTTGCTCAGTATTTATTTGTGTTTTTCAGACTTTTGTTAGTCTTTTCGTTATTTTGCAATTTTGTTGTCGGTTTACTTCTAATTATGATTTTTGATTGAACATATGAATACTGTCTTTTTTTTGTAAATCCATGCATAACGGTATAAATTACAAAATGTGCGTAAGTGTTTAGGTTCATCATAAACGATATAAACATACATATAAATATAAATAGACAGCGACCACGTGCAATTGGATTTTTCTAGGTCCGTTTGATTTCATATCGTAGATTAAAAAGTATGTTTATCATCGTTTTTACCTGTACGAGAATGATGTTTGTGGATCGTATCAGTCAACCAAAGGGTGCATCCATGTTTCACTTTCAATGTTGATATTCTTTTCCTTTTAATAGACGAATACATGCGTAACCCATCTCCAGCTAAGGGGTTTAATTGAAGGTCACATTACGGATTCAATGAGGTCGAATTTTTCACTTGCAAATGAATAATTCATCAGCTATGTTTCTTAGCTTATTTTGACAAATCGAACCAAATTGGCTGCTAAAAGCGAATTATCATTTCACTTTTTCACTTTTATTAATGATTGAACCAAATTAAAATCATATTTTATTATTTTTATATCTCGTAGCTAATGCTCCTTTAAAGTTAACCGTCACGGTCAGTATGTATTAGCTGTACAGTTTTAACTAGTAAAAAACTACAACTTGATGAATTGTATAACACACAATTAGTTTAAGTTTTAACCATTTCATTTTCATATATACCTGTAAAAATTAGTATGGAACTTGTTGTAGCTGCCAAGGGTGATCATGCAACCTAGTGCAATGGCATAGGAGAAGAAGATCTGTGTCCCGCCATCAATCCAAACCTGTTACCATAGTATCAGATTTGATTAAAATTAAACATCAATTCTCACTTTTGTTTATGGTTTTATTTTGATTATTTATCTTACTTTTGAGTAAGTATCAATTATAAGCACTCTGCATAAAATTTTACTATCTAATATCGAAAATAGTATCATCTAAGCTTCAGTCAGAATCTTCCGACTTTCGGAACATATTATCGAAACGTATTCCGAGTCGCGCTTTCGACAGTTTCAATCACGTGTGATAAGGTTAATGACGAGGAAGTTCAATTTCTGATGTTGTTTGAGCTAAATTGATGTTGCTTACTTTACAATTAAGATTACATTTTTTTAAACAGTCATTCTATCGCAAAGAATACAAAACGTATTCAGAAGATACATTCCAGTCAGAAGATTTTTTTTATTCTTATTCAAACGAGAGTTAACTGTTGTAGCTAGACATGAAGTACTTAATATGCATTCTTTGCTCTGAGCTTCCTAATGAAGGTAAATTCAGAAAAGTGCTTCGGACGCAACCATTTTATAAAGTGTTATTTTCGTGAAATAACAAAATCAGAAAATGATACATAATATTAGTATATCATTCTTAAAAAAATCATAAAGATGCAATTAAAAATTGACGAGAGGTACAGAAATAGATTGTCTTTCCAAAATCACGATTAGCAATGTGATTCTATCATAGGTGTCAAGAAATGTTTTGAATCGAAGATTATAATGTCGAGATAAATCATTTGTTACAAAATTAGACATATGAAATGATTTTTCTTTCCTTTTTTTTTTACATTTGAGTATTTAAAACTATCAATTACAGAGCTGATAAAAAATAAAAATAAAACAATTTGGGATATTTTTTTTCCATTCACTACTATGTTATTTACCTGCGGGTCAGAAAGTCGACTGAAGTCTGGGTTTAGATAATATTTAATCCCATAGATAGCACCATCTAATGTTACTGCCCTAATTAACAATATTGTCAGTATCAAGTAAGGAAATATAGCTGTGAAATAAACAACCTGAAATATGTGAAATTATTATTAAACAACCTGAAATATGTGAAATTATATCTTTGTGGATCATGAAAAAAAAAAAAACGAAACGAAACTGCCTTCGTAAAAATATATGACAAATATTAAAAGTCAAGCTTTTGTCCAAATTTCCTAAATTTCCATGAAGGTTTGACAAAGTTATTGATAACTGAAAAACTTTAACTTCAGCCTATTTATTAGTTAAATACAGAAAAATAAGAAAAAAGTATTTCCAAAATTTTGCTCTGCATGGATAATGTCTTTTGGTCATGAACAAGCTTCTGTCTATATTTCCTAAAATTCCACGAAAGTTTGACAAAGTTATTGATGTCTAAAATTTTTTTAACCATAAACTGAACCTAAATGTTGACGCTGTCGACGACAGAATCTGGGCCTGATCGCTATGTCCCGCTTTCGCGACATAAATGTCGCAGACTCGACAAAAATGAATTTGTGTAGATAAAGCTATAAAAGAGAATGTGGGGGAAATCCCGATTAAAGAAATTTTACACTAGTATATAGTAATAAATAAAAAAAAAAAAACGATATATGCCAGGGTAACAGGAGTTATCTTCCCCTGATGTATAAGTGGTAAGAATTTGATCACCTTGCCCGACCACTTTATTCCTCTCCAAACACAAAAATACACCATAATCCAAACAAATAATAAACAGAGGACTGTTTCCCAAACCAATCCGCCTGGTTTGTCGATGCCATCTGTTATCTGTAGAACACGTCTCCTAAAATGAAAGCAATATCGACCCACATGACTAATAAAGTATTAGTATACACCCAGATCGGGATCAATTCAATAAGAACAAATTTTACCCAGTCAATAGGGGTTGTGATTAGTTAATTCACATAGAAACATAAAACCCCATAGTTTTTTTTCTATCTATTAAAATAATCACTCGTTCATTATCTAATAAGTCTACACATTTAATTCGTAAATCCGATGAAGAACCCTTGTTTCAGTGGACAACCCTCGGTCAAGGAAAACCTTATTAGAACATCGAAATCCCCGGAGAAACAATGTGTCGACGGTGTATCTTATTATAAAAAGAATACTAGTAATAAAAAAATTATTTCAGCAAAACAGGAGACCGTAAAGAACAGATTTAACAGCCCAGGCACAGTATTAAAACCGTTACAAACATGTTTAACCCACCACATTCTGTATGTGCCTTTCCAAACTCAGGAGCCTGTAGTTCAGTGGTTGTCGTTGGTTTATGTCTGTCATACTTGTTTTTCGTAAATTGTTTCGTTATAAATTAGGCCGTTAGTTTTCTCAATTGAATTGTTTCATATTTTTCATGTCGGGGCCCTTTATAGCCGACTATACAGTATGAGTTTTTCTCTTTGTTGGGAGGCCGTACGGTTGCTGATGCAGTTGATAATTGAACGCTACATAAACAATAACTTATCATAAATATTAATTATAAACTAATGAATGAACCTCTGAATCGAATTATGAAAAATATAATATATGCTTTAATAAAACATTGAATTGAATTGTTTAGGACGAGTATCTGCGAAAAATACAAGTCAAGAGAAGGAAATTTCTAAACCAGACTGGTATTTTTCGCAAATACCCTTCCTGAACATGCTATATCTGTTGAATTACTCCGAATACCAATATATATGGTAAAGTTAAGCATTTGAAATTCAATTCCATTTTTCTTTCGCTTTTAAAAATAATTATGTATTCTAAGCATTGTACAAACTTTAGTTGTCTACCTATTATAAACTTAACCCCAAGAACTCAAAATAAAACTCTATGGCTAAATTAGAAAGAACACTGCTTACTCCCAAAATTCTACAGTTGAATCAACGGTTGTCACATTTACTGTACAGTTATTTCCAGGACAGCTAAAATTCCACTGCTCACCAGAATAACACCTAGATTAAACAGTAGAAAAATAACGGTTTTACAGTTTAACGCTCTATCGCCAATAAGGACAGCGGCTTTATGTCATCATTTTGCACTCTTTCATATAATTATCAGCACAGCAATTATCAATAGTCACCTCTCGAACTCCATTTATTTATTCAACTGTCTGAGCAGAAGTTTAAGGTAGATATTTATTTTTTTTTCAGATTCGCAGTAGTCAATATATGCGTATACTTACAGGAGTTGAGTGAACTTTCAGCATAAAAATCAAATAATTATTGCTACCAAACGTTGCCACTCGGTCAGGCAAATAAAACTTATAATTTTGATCTTCCACAAACACGTGTCATGCGCACTTAACTCGGTAGCATGCGTTAATATGACTACCACGTGGATATGCCATTTTGTTTTTCTTTGTTTAAATAGTTATTTGTTTTATAGAGATTAAGATTACAACACACTGTTGACTGCTGTACCCCAATTTTTGACATTTTTATCTATTATGTCTGTTTATTTTGCACACACATTGTTGTCAATATAATGAAATGCTATATGACTGTCATATAAGTGAGATGTTTAGCTGGCTATAAAACCAGGTTTAATCCACCATTTTCTACATAAGGAAATGCCTGTACCAAATCAGGAATATGACAGTTGTTTTCCATTCGTTTAATGTGTTTGAGCTGTTCATTTTGCCACTTGATAAGGGAATTTCCGTTCTGAATTTTCCTTGGAGTTCGGTATTTTTTTAATTTCCGTTTTGGTTTATCTGCTGCATACGTTGATATTACCACCCCGTGGTTGGTATATCTGCTGCATAGGTTAATATTGCTACCACGTGGTTGGTATAATATGCTGCATACGTTAATATTACTAGCACATGGTTGGTATAATATGCTGCATACGTTGATACTACTACCGTGTGGTTGGTACACCTGCTGCATACGGCGTTGATATTACTTACTACCACGTGGTTGGTATATCTGCTGCTTACTGCTTACGTTAATATTACTACCACGTGGTTGGTATATTTGCTGCATACGTTAATATTTACTACCACGTGGTTGGTATATCTGCTGCATTATATAGTATCAATTAATGTGTTTTCATAATGGCCCTGTTCTATGTCCAAGGTCTGTTATAATGGTCGATGATGCCTGTAATGGCACGTGGCAACGCCGAGGGACATTACAACCTCCGATGCCATTATTATTGACCGAGGACAAATAACAGGGTCAATCTGACACCCATTTCTTAAAAAACTTTTATTAAACAAACTGTCAATGTGTAATATGACAAATCAGTTTTTTTGTGTGGAGCAATTGTATATATATTTATAAATTTATAAATTTTAAAAGATCCATTTTGTAACATCTTGTGATCCGTTTATTTGGCAATCGCCAATGGCAGTCAGCAGGGTTTAAGAACATCTGTTGTTCGACCTGTTAGTCAAATGCGTTTTGTTAAAATATACTTTTTCACTTTTTTTGGTCTTTTGGAAAATGTTGTTTGTGCTGTATTTAGACCCCTCTATCAAGAAATTTGTTTTGCAAGCACACGCATAAAAATTGCGGTTTTTATCCAACGCAATCATAGGTTTGAACGTTGTTTTCAATTTAGACTTGTTTATATACATATATAATTATACCAAATGCAATATTAAAAAGAAACTTTAAAAGTGATGTGATGGAATAACATGTAAACGTAAATATAGTTTTATTGTGTCCTATTCAAAGCAATTTATTGCATACAAAATACAAGATTTCATTCTGGATTTTAAAACTCAAAATTAAATAAATTGATACACATAATGGAATGTATTATGTAATTATTAACTTGACAACTGAGTCAAATAAGACAAGTCATAATTCTTTGGAACTTTCAATTTGTTGAAACCCATAAATGTATTTGAATTGGTAATAACTGAAAATCCGTAATAGCCCTGATTATTCATAATCATGGCCCTGTTTTTTTCATAATGGCCCTGTTTATTTTATAATGGCCCTGTTTTTTCATAATGGCCCTGTTTATTCGTAATGGTCCTGCACCAATGCCCTGTTTGACTGTAATGGACCAGTTTTGCTTTTATTATCAAAGGGGCAGTTTCGTACATAATGCACTAAACAGGTTAATAAGTACCGATTATCAGGTTGTCTGCATTCAGATATTGTAAAATATCAGCTGCGAGTCACAATATGAAGATTTTTGTCGAGTGAGCGCAGAGAACGAGTTCAAAATGGCTTCATATTGTGTCGAGCAGCTGATATTTTACAATATAAATATGCAGTCAACCAGATAATTGATTTATCGGGCTGTATTTGCGTCTTTTGGAAGTGTTTTCTTTGTTTCACCAGCAAACCAGAAGATGACTTGATAAGTTCGGGTCAAACTTATCATCGTCGGTTCATACATTATGACGTCGCTGATATTTCCGGGTCAAAGTTATTAAGGCCGGGTCAACGTATTTGACGTCACAAAGCCGTGATATGCAATTTTATTAAGAGCTGAGCAGAGTGATACAGACAGTGGGACGACCGATTAACGTTAATATAACCACCACGTGGTTGGTGTATCTGCTGCTTACGTTAACATTACTACCACGTGATTGATATATCTGCTGCTGAAATTATCTGTGTACAATGTATATAGTAGATAATGTTCAGATTCTTTTCAAATAAGCATAACACATATTGCAAGTCTCAGCAAAAAAACTCATCTGTCACGTGGACTTATCTTTGATGATGTGTCGATAAAGTAGTACGTAAAGCATGGCCATATGCTTGGGATGTATCATAATTATTCTAGTTAACTTATTAAGTATTCATTCATGAATACATTTTACATAGTTATATATAATTCTACTTTAAGTGTGCGTGTGTTTGTATGCTTAATTCATTTATGAAATTCAATCTTACTTATTTGACTACCGTGACAGATTTACTATCATAATATCAGGGTACATTTGAAAAGGACCCGCTGTAAATAAAATGAAAATTCAGGAGACCAAATTAGTCATACTACTGTCATTTTATCTTACTTTTATTATGAACAAAATGTGTTATTTATATAATAAGTGTCTATAATTGTATTATATTACGTCAATAATACTAGCAGAAAATCAAACAGGGTTGAGTCTTTTTACGGGGATGACTGTTGTAGACTCTCGGGGGAAAGGGGGAGGGGCACTTCAATACTTAATTGATAGGGGATCGCTAGGGTTCTGTTACCCCACCCTTTTCATATAAATGAGATTATAGGTCAAAGTACGGCCTTCAACACGGAGCCTTGGCTCACACCGAACAGTAAGCTATAAAGGGCCCCAAAAATGACTAGTGTAAAACCATTCAAACAGGAAAACCAACGGTCTAATCTATATAAAAAACGAGAAACGATAAGCACTTATTAACCACATCAACAAACGACAACCACTGAACATCAGGTTCCTGACTTAGGACAGGTGCAAACAAATGCAGCGGGTTTTAACGTTTTAATAGGCGCCAACCTTCACCCTGCCTGAAACTATAATGTAGCATCACAACATAGAAAGACACTATAAAATATCAATTGAAATGGCTTAACTCAATCAAAAGACATATTAGCAAAAACAATTGAACATACACTGAACGAATAAATTTGATCTATGACACAATCTAAATACAAAATAATAATACAAGTGGGTTAGATGTAAAACAATATGAGAAAGACAACCATAACCTTGTTGTAAATTATACATGGAGTACGGAAATAATTTTTACAAAATAAATAATTTTGTCGTTCCTAGTACGAGAACAAAAGTGAAAATTTATCGTCATACTAAACAATTATCAAAGGTGGTATATATTAGAAATAGTGAGACTAGATATAACACTGAATAAGAAAACAATAAATAACAAAAATACATTACAAATTGTATCAACAGGTCAAATTAACACGAAAGTACGATTTGAGAGTACTCGCAGTTACTGAAAGCTAGTTAAAAGCAAAAAAATAATTAATAATAAAAAATCATGCATCAGAGACTAAAATCAACCAAAACACATCACAGGGATTAAGTGCTTTAACGTCATGGACAGTCAAAGAAGACGTGTTTTAATGTTTACTTACGGCGAGACTTTCGGCTGTGAAAAAATTACAAGGCTTTTCACATAACAAGTAATGGAAACTTTATTGACCTTATCATATATTTTTTTATAGTTTTTATACGACCGCAAAAATTGAGAATTTTTTGGTCGTATATTGGTATGACGTTGGCGTCGTCGTCGTCGTCGTCGTCGTCTGGCGTCGTCCGGCGTCGTCCGAAGACACATTGGTTTTCGCACTCTAACTTTTGTTTAAGTGAATGGATCTCCATGAAATTTTACCATAAGGTTCGATACCACGAAAGGAAGGTTGGGATTGATTTTGGGGGTTATGGTACCAACAGTTAAGGAATTAGGGGCCAAAAAGGGGCCAAAAATAAGCATTTTTGTAACTTCCAGACAATAACTTGTGTGTAAGTGTATGGATCTCTCTGACATTGTACCACAAGGTTCCATATCACAAAGGGAAGGCTGTAATTGATTTTGGGGGTAATTGCCTCAAAATTTTAGGAATTAGGGGCCAAAAAAGGGGCAAAAAACAAGCATTTTTCTAGTTTCATGACAATAACTTGTGTGTAAGTGTTTGGATATTTCTGAAATTGTACTACAAGGTTCCATATCACAAAGGGAAAGCTGGAATTGAGTTTGGGGGTAATTGCCTGAAACGTTTAGGAATTTGGGGCCAAAAAGGGGCCAAAAATAAGCATTTTTCTAGTTTCCAGACAATAACTTGTGTTCAAGTGTATGGATCTCTCTGAAATTGTACTGCAAGGTACCATACCACAAAGGGAAGGCTGGGATTGAGTTTGGGGGTGATGAATCTTAAGGGGGTTCAAAAAATTTGGGGGGGGGGATTTTTTTTTTTCTTTTAAAATTTTCCATTTTAAGTTGGTTATTTCTGATTAATATTTAAAAGCAAATAATAATGATATGGTAGGAGATACACACCAAACAAGATGTGTAAATTATTATATAATAAGTATTGTGCAATAGCAAGAAATTTTCAATTGCACCGTATTGCACAATTGCAAGAAATCTTCAATTGCACAGTATTGCGCAATAGCAAGAAATCTTCAATTGCACAGTATTGCGCAATAGCAAGAAATATCCAATAGCACAATATTGCGCAATAGCAAGAAATTGTCAATTGTACAGTATTGCACAATCGCAAGAAATATTCAATTGCACAGTATTGTGCAAAAGAAGATACTTCGTATAAATTGCTTATTTCTTGATCAATTTCAATGGGGTTTTATTCTTGAATTCTTGGGGTTCTTTAATATGCTGAATCTAACCGTGTATTAAGTTTTTGGATTTTGGGCCCCGTTTTTAAATTGGTCCACATTGAGGTCCAAAGGGTCCAAAATTTAACTTTGTTTGATTTCATCAAAAATTGAATTATTGGGGTTCTTTGATATGCCGAATCTAACCGTGTATTTAGATTCTTAATTTTTGGTTCCGTTTTCAAATTGGTCTACATTAAGGTCAAAAGGGTCCAAAATTAAACTTAGTTTGATTTTAACAAAAATTGAATTTTTAGGGTTCTTTGGTATGCTGAATCTAAACATGTATTTAGATTTTAGATTTTTGGCCCAGTTTTCAAGTTGGTCCAAATTGGGGTCCAAAATAAAACTTTGTTTGATTTCAACAAAAATTGAATATATGGGGTTCTTTGATATGCTGAATCTTACCATGTATTTAGATTTTTTATTTTGTAGGCCTGCTATCAAATTGGTTCATATTGTGGTCAAAAGGGTCCAAAATTAAACTTTGTTTGATTTCATCAAAAATTGAATTATTGGGGTTCTTTGATATGCTGAATCTAAACATGTATTTAGATTTTAGATTTTTGGCCAAGTTTTCAAGTTGGTCCAAATTGGGGTCCAAAATTAAACTTTGTTTGATTTCAACAAAAATTGAATATATGGGGTTCTTTGATATGCTGAATCCAACCATGTATTTAGATTTTTGATTTTTGGGCCCCGTTATCAACTTTGTCCACATTGAGGTCAAAAGGGTCCAAAATTAAACTTTGTTTGATTTCATCAATAATCGAATTCTTGGGGTTTTTTTGATATGCTGAATCTAACCATGTATTTAGATTTTTTATTTGTGGACCCGCTATCAAATTGGTTCATATTGAGGTCAAAAGGGTCCAAAATTAAACTTTGTTTGATTTCATCAAAAATTGAATTATTGGGGTTCTTTGATATGCCAAATCTAACCGTGTATTTAGATTTTTAATTTTGGGTCCCGTTTTTAAATTGGTCTACATTAAGGTCCAAAGGGTCCAAAATTAAACTTAGTTTGATTTTAACAAAAATTGAATTCTTGGGGTTCTTTGATATGCTGAATCTAAACATGTGTTTAGAATTTTGATTATGGGCCCAGTTTTCAAGTTGGTCCAAGTTGGGGTCCAAAATTAAACTTTGTTTGATTTCAACAAAAATTGAATATATGGGGTTCTTTGATATGCTGAATCTAAACATGTATTTAGATTTTAGATTTTTGGCCCCGTTTTCAAGTTGGTCCAAATTGGGGTCCAAAATAAAACTTTGTTTGATTTCAACAAAAATTGAATATATGGGGTTCTTTGATATGCTGAATCTTACCATGTATTTAGATTTTTTATTTGTGGGCCCGCTATCAAATTGGTTCATATTGAAGTCAAAAGGGTCCAAAATTAAACTTTGTTTGATTTCATCAAAAATTTAATTATTGGGGTTCTTTGATATGCCAAATCTAACCGTGTATTTAGATTTTTAATTTTGGGTCCCGTTTTTTAAATTGGTCTACATTAAGGTCCAAAGGGTCCAAAATTAAACTTAGTTTGATTTTAACAAAAATTGAATTTTTGGGGTTCTTTGATATGCTGAATCTAAACATGTGTTTAGATTTTTGATTATGGGACCAGTTTTCAAGTTGGTCCAAGTTGGGGTCCAAAATTAAACTTTGTTTGATTTCAACAAAAATTGAATATATGGGGTTCTTTGATATGCTGAATCTAAACATGTATTTAGATTTTAGATTTTTGGCCCAGTTTTCAAGTTGGTCCAAATTGGGGTCCAAAATAAAACTTTGTTTGATTTCAACAAAAATTGAATATATGGGGTTCTTTGATATGCTGAATCTTACCATGTATTTAGATTTTTTATTTTGTAGGCCTGCTATCAAATTGGTTCATATTGTGGTCAAAAGGGTCCAAAATTAAACTTTGTTTGATTTCATCAAAAATTGAATTATTGGGGTTCTTTGATATGCTGAATCTAAACATGTGTTTAGATTTTTGATTATGGGACCAGTTTTCAAGTTTGTCCAAGTTGGGGTCCAAAATTAAACTTTGTTTGATTTCAACAAAAATTGAATATATGGGGTTCTTTGATATGCTGAATCTAACCATGTATTTTGATTTTGGACATTGGACCATGATAGGTAAATTAAAAAAATTGAAGTTCTTAGACCACATTCTTTCTGTGTCAGAAACCTATGCTGTGTCAAATATTTAATCACAATCCAAATTCAGAGCTGTATCAAGCTTGAATATTGTGTCCATACTTGCCCCAACTGTTCAGGGTTCGACCTCTGCGGTCGTATCGAGCTGCGCCCAGCGAAGCATTTTATTCCCACCTATTCGCATATTGGCAAGCTTGAAAATGTGACCTATTCCAGTGGTACGTCCTATCACTGGCCTTGTATGAAGGAAGTCCCCCCCCCCCCTCCGAGTGTAGAATATGTAATTCTGGTTGGAAGATTAACTTACCTCTCAGTATTCCATGAGTTTTTACAGTGTGACCATGGTAATGTTGTTGTCAAACTCATTATGAAATAAAAAACGGCCCATGCCATAATAAAGATGTAATAAATGTTCATCAAAAACAGTATTACTGTCATGGCGATACCTATACCTACAAAAAAAATTTTTTTTTTTAGACCAAATAGGATATATAGAATATAACATATGATCTAATTATCTAAAACAAAAGATGTATACAATTTAAACGAAAATGATAATAACAATTAGTGTGTACTAATAAAATATAAAGTAGTCCAAATCCAAAGTGTGTGTCATTCTACCATGTCACATTTTTTCAATGATTAATATTCTGTCATGATACTTAAATGACAGGTGTTGTGGTAATTTCACACAATTATGGTATATCTTATGTAGCCCATAATTGGTAAATAAAATAATGTCTAATGTCTAATGTTTATATATATTAGTAGCTAGTCGATTCAATATCAATTTAAGATTAAGATAAATTGTGTATGAGGGTCTGGATGGTGTTTACAGAAAAGAGAATAATCGGGGCAACATGTGCGGAATAAATGGCACAATGAATAAAGAATAGAGAAAAATAGGGCAAAAAATAAAGAATAAAGAATACGGAATAGAGAATAACGGGGTGTTAAAATATAAAGATTAAAGAATTAGGGGCAAAAATTATAAAGAATAGAGAAAAATGACAAAAATATTAAAGAATACAGAAATAAGGGACCCTCCATCCAGACCCTCATGTACAAGAACGTTTTCAAATTTTGCTTGAATAATATATGCATAAAATCTATAAAAATGAATATATCAAACAATATTCACAATGTTATATGTATGCATCATAATTTATAATATTTTACTGAAATATACGCATATTTCATGCAAAGACCATTTTTGTATTTTCTAACATTATAACTTTGCTAATCCAATATATATATATACTCAAAAGGTGGTAAAAACATTGTCAAGTAAAATCAAGAAATTTTAGAAAAGTATTGTACTAATTTCGTCATGGTTTGTTTGTCGAAGGTCCATGGTTCTCTCCTCGTACTCCGGCTTCCTCCATCAACACAAACTGGCTATAGACAAGTGTGCTGAAAGTGGCGTTAAGCACCAATAATCTATCAACCAGTCATGTGCTTTTGCTATGATAATTTGTCAAGTTAACATTTGTTTTATTATTTTTTTGTTTATGACTACTGTCACATTAGTCGTGTGAGCAAACATAAGATAATGAATGGTAACTTTTAATGTATGGCTACGTACATTTTTAGGTTTTATTGACCCTACTACTCTTGAAACACAATCTTCTTGTTCTAAGAACTGTAAAGCCATGTCATTAAACGCTTTAAACCTATCTCATAAAGGAAACTTCCAATCGTTTGAGAGAAGTCAATACGTTGTTTTGAATTAGATCTGATACACTGTATAAAACCTTGTTAACAAACTATGTTATTTTGTTTAGTTGAACATAATATTATCACTAAGTTGGTTGTTTATACAATAAATAAAGTATGTCTTATGTAGTAATGCAAGTTCTAAAGAATATTCATAAAATGGTATATCTTGTAACTTATGGGGTTAGGTAGTGGGTTCCCTCGGAAAATGAAGGGAACAGAAAACTGTTTTAAATTTATTTCGACACGCAACTCTTTAGAAATAAAAAGATTGTTTAAAGGGATACCAAAGGATAATCAAAAGCCATACGTTGAAAAAAAGATAAATATTAAAAAGAACAAAAAAGGAGGAAACAATCTATAGGGACAAGCAAAAGCCCATTAAATACTAAATATTAAAAATGTAAATCCAGTTAAAATCGGGTGAACTATAATGGTGCTCAGGAAGCGTTAGATGTTTCTGCTCCACTGGTGACTGCTTTCCTGCAGTGTATAATAAACCGAAAAGTAAAAGTCTGTTAATTAGGCCATAGCAGATTGGTGAATGTCTCTTGGCTAACCCCAATATGTTGCCGACACAAAAAAAAAAAACAAAACAATCGGCAGATGAAATGTTATAACTCTAAAACATATGCATATTATACATGTATACACTAAAACATATATGCATGCGAGTTTGTTGGCCGTTATGGAATATCCGTTTCACAGATGATAACGGATATGTTCTAATTGTCTAACTACAATACCGTCCCCTTTCCTAAGAATGTGACCTACCGAATTAGACTTATCACCGAGTTTGTACTAACATGAACAACACTACGGTGCCACATGTGGAGCAGGATCTGCTTACCCTTCCGGAGCACCGCCACCGGAGATCAGCCCCAGTTTTGGTGGGATTCGTGTTGCTCAGTCTTCAGTTTTCTATGTTGTGTTTTGTGTACTGTTGTTTTTCTGTTTGTCTTTTTATACGCCCGTAAAAATTTTGACGGGACGTATTATGGTATACAAATGTCGTCTGTCCGTCTGTCCGTCTGTCCGGCGTAAACATGTCGCACCGTAACTTGAGAACGACTTAACCAAATTTCATGAAACTTAACATAGTTGTTTCTTATGATAGTCAAACGATCTGTATACTTTTTTGTGAAAATAAGATTAAAACTTTTTGAGTTACGGGACTTAGTAACTAAAACAGGTGTGTGTGTTTTTTCACATGTCGCGTCGTATCTCAAAAACAATTTATGATTATTGCTTAAAACTTTACATACTTCTTAGTTATATTAATCTTAAGATCTGTATACTTTTTGGTGATGATTCAAAATTTTATTTTTGAGTTACTGAGTATTTTGTAAAAAAAGAGGGAGGACTTTTTCACATGTCGCGCCGTATCTCAAAAACGATTTATGATTATTGCTTAAAATTTTACACACTTCTTAGTTATATTAATCTAAAGATCTGTATACTTTTTGGTTTTGATTCATAATCTCATTTTAGAGATATTGATTTTTTTTGTAAACAAAGGGGGGTTTTCGCATGTCGCGCCGTATGTCAGAAACTATTTATGATTATTGCATAAAAATTCACACACAAGACGACGGGCGTATCATGCGCTCATGGCCCAGCTGTTTATTGTTTTTTAGCAATGGCGTTGTCAGTTTATTTTCGACTTATAAGTTTGAATGATCCTTTGGTATCTTTCGCCTCTTTTTTTTTTAAATTTACCTTTGAATAAAGGTGCAATATTCCAAGCATGCAAGCCACCTTGACTCATGTACTGTCCTAGACCCACCTCCAACATAAATACTGGAATTCCGCCACAAATCAACATTATAATATATGGAATGAAAAAGGCTCCTAAAATCAAATAAGTTTAAAGAACATAGTTTGAAATTATTTTTCGGCAATCAATAGAAGTGACGTTTTCAATGCAATGGGCAATGCAATCATAAATTATCGTTCGAATCAGTTAAGATATCACTTAAGATAATTTCGAAGACACATTTGAGATCACATCGAAAGTTAAACACTTGATTTGTTTTTATCTTTGGTCATTTTCTTGTTTTGATAATGAAATATGCATAAAGTAAAGCTTATCAAACCTATACCGTTCAGTAGGACTGTGGATCTTTTCGCCGTGCTCTTTTAGTATTACGTTTTGTTGTTCTTGTGATATTTCCGTTTTGCTGCATATATATAGTATTTTATCTTATCATTATTTTGTATCTTAAATTCTATGTTTTTGTTCTATTTTTTCTCACTTTCGTAATTACAATCATAATAGCGACATATGAAAATGAACATTCATATTTATTCGTACCTCCGCCGTTTCTGTAACACAAATATGGAAAGCGCCAAATATTCCCCATGCCAACAGCAAATCCTACACAAGAAATAATAAAATCCAATGATCTTGTCCATGTAACTCGCTCGTTTCTTCTGTTCTCCATATTTCTAATCTTGGCAGCTAATATGGCATATCCTGTTTTACCTGTAACGATATTTGAAATCAGAGACTCTTTTCACAAAAAATCTAAAGAGTAAAAATACTCGCAAGTCATACACATTTCAGTATAAATTACGATTGATTTTAATTTTCGTTTATGTGGGTGTAAGTGTCCTTCATACATGACTGAATGTTTAAAAACAGAGATGTGTTCTCTTAACAAATATGAACAATGGCGGACAAGATAGAAGGTGTTGAATGTCGCTCATAACAGTCCGGGATGCGGTTCGATAAAATTGCTTCCCTTGTTACTTTCGCTCTCATGTCAAATCATGACATTTCTCCGCCTCCAACTAGATGACTTTTTGATAAGAGAAACTACAATATCGTTTTACAACATGACGACAGACACCAGTTTACAATTAATTTTGGACTGCACGAAAATTAATCATCGTCGGCCAGAAATAATCTTAAATAAGAAAGTAGAGCAGAATTGTGAACTTATATCTCGAAAACTGTGTTTTGCCCTACACTCCATCAGAGCTAGGACGCTAAATCAACAAAAAGAGAAAAAGAAAGTTAAATTAAAAAGATAATCGCCTGACAGCTTTGACCAGATCCATAATATATAAAAAAAAACTCACTAGTGAAAACAAGAAACAGTTATAGTCCATCGAAAAAGTATGAGGATATGTAGTTAGCGTGGGTCTCACCACACTATACTGCGATATCACAAATGAATGTGAACGAATTTTGAAAGTACAGTAAGCGTTGGTCACTCCACACTATACTGGTCGATAAGATGATTAACGCCGTCAGCTAAAACTACGATGAAAAGAAGCTTATTCCAAACACCTGTCTGGATTAAAAGATAAACATCGAATCGCATGTGAAATGGAGCACTGTGTATAAAGGAAACTGTTTATAATTTGTACATACAACTGTTTATAATTTGTACATACAACTGTTTATATATTCTTTATGGTTGATGTTAATTACGAAACCATAACAGATACTCCTATAATGATGGTAAATTGAGGTAAAATATTTAAAGAAATACATTTTAATATTTCATATAAAACTAAGTTAATCTTACATGTATTTGTAGAAAATAAATAATTCTTGTATAAAGCTTTTTGTGTAAAAAGATATAATTAGAAAGTCTCTAATGTTATGTAACTTTTGATATATAAGTATTAGATGTGAAATTCTTCCTATTTGACACTTAGCGATATAAATAAGGTTTGACAGCTTAAACTCTTAGAAGTATTTCCTTTAGCAAATATATTAATTCTTTTCTATTGTTCACATAGAATTCTATCTAACCAAAATAATCGGATTTCCCTAATGGTCATAAAAACAAGGTATTTAGTAATTAAAAATAGTAACCCCAAATTATGTAAAAATGTGAATAAGGTAAAAGAGATCTAACCAATAGAAACTGTTCTTATAAAAATAAGTATTCTAAAAGTCATTTTGATTGGTGAATAAAACAAGTCCAACCAGCACGTGTTCTTAGGGTTTAAAATAGGAAACCCTAAGGAATCAAACATTACTCTTATGGTTGGACTCGAAATAAACATATATAGACATCTTTGTTTTATTCACCAGGTTCGTAAACTTATAAATTTGTTTAATGAAAAATATAACGTAACCTTATTAATCTTTTAATGTAACTATTTTATAACAGAAATCTTTCTTTATTAACGTTACCATAAATATCATAATAAACTATTTTAATTAATTAATGAAGTATTTTGATAATTGTTAATTCAATTTGGGGGACTGTCGTTCGCGTTCTTTCGAGGCCTCCTGGTGAATAAAACAAAGATGTCTATATATGTTTATTTCGAGTCCAACCATAAGAGTAAATTAATCAAAATACATTAATATGAAATAAAAGAGTTTGATTCTTAAAATGAACTTGAATTAACAATTATCAAAATACTTCATTAATTAATTAAAATAGTTTATTATGATATTTATGGTAACGTTAATAAAGAAAGATTTCTGTTATAAAATAGTTACATTAAAAGATTAATAAGGTTACGTTATATTTTTCATTAAACAAATTTATAAGTTTACGAACCTGGTGAATAAAACAAAGATGTCTATATATGTTTATTTCGAGTCCAACCATAAGAGTAATGTTTGATTCCTTAGGGTTTCCTATTTTAAACCCTAAGAACACGTGCTGGTTGGACTTGTTTTATTCACCAATCAAAATGACTTTTAGAATACTTATTTTTATAAGAACAGTTTCTATTGGTTAGATCTCTTTTACCTTATTCACATTTTTACATAATTTGGGGTTACTATTTTTAATTACTAAATACCTTGTTTTTATGACCATTAGGGAAATCCGATTATTTTGGTTAGATAGAATTCTATGTGAACAATAGAAAAGAATTAATATATTTGCTAAAGGAAATACTTCTAAGAGTTTAAGCTGTCAAACCTTATTTATATCGCTAAGTGTCAAATAGGAAGAATTTCACATCTAATACTTATATATCAAAAGTTACATAACATTAGAGACTTTCTAATTATATCTTTTTACACAAAAAGCTTTATACAAGAATTATTTATTTTCTACAAATACATGTAAGATTAACTTAGTTTTATATGAAATATTAAAATGTATTTCTTTAAATATTTTACCTCAATTTACCATCATTATATATCCTTGTTGTTCGAAGAAATTGCTCCGCAATTTTACATTCGAATTTATTTCTTCTTAAACTTGTTTTAATTTTAAAAACGATTTTTTTTTTAATATTTTCTTAACTGGATTTGGCTATATGACTTAGTGGTTTATGATCCGTTGATATTAGATATATCGGTTAGACAAGTTGTTATGACCATGATGACTTATTGCGTTTTAGATATTCTTATTCTGTTGTTGGGTTTTTTTTTTTTATTAAAAAAACAATTTTATCTTAAATGTTTTACATTTACAGATCCTTTTATTCATTATTGTAAGAGCGTTGGTGTTTTTTTTTATTATCATTATTATTTTCGTTTCTCTATTTCTTATATGTGGTACGCCCACTTTTCTTGGAGGTCTACTCGAACTCCAAACATACCCGAGTCATTTCCTCTCTCTGGAGTATGCTCATATTTTTTTGGGTACTTTGCTCCGACTCCAGAACTACTGCAGATCAGACCCTCATTTTTATATTATACTACTTTAGTCGGATTTGTTGTTTGTTTTACAATGGATAGTTTTCTAAAACATTTGATTACAGTTAAGATTTTACATTTATGGATCAAGATTTGCCTATGCAAGAATACATTATGTTTGCTTTAATCAAGGTTTTACATGATGACTAGCTAGGTCAACATATTTAGCACTTAATTAATTAGGACGTCTACTATTAATTCTTATGATTAAACTAACATTAAATTCTTACATACGGGAACCTTAAAACACATGTTTACTCAACACTTTATCGTAATCGCTATAGAACCATTCAAACTTAAACAATCAACCAACATTTATTTATTTTTACACGTGCATTTCTCTTTAAATTACTACTAGTAATTATTTATTTCTCTATATTTGTTCCTTCTAGGACACGTTACCTAACCTCGGCATTTTCTTCTGTTTTTAAGTCTTTAAACAACCAACCTCTTCTTACAGATCTTATTTTTTTATGTACTTTTATCTTTTGAAGGTTAAAGTTTAAGGCATTATTTTACGATTCTCATATAAACAAGGGTATTTCTTTCTACTCTTTGAAGTTAAATGAATTTGAACCGCCTGAACGTTAACTTCTAAGATATATTACATTTCAATATAATAGTTACTGTAAGTTACTTTTTGTATTTTCTATTAAGTAAACTATAAATATTTTACTAATCATCATATATTTCTTTATTTTCTTTAACATCAGTCATCACCATTTTAGTATCTTATTTGCCATTTAAAGTCTTCCAAATTAAATGTTATTTTTTTATCAGCATTTTTAATAAAGATATTTAGGTACTTAAATATAATAATTCATATATAATCGTTTATCTCAATTTAGACATTTTTTTTCAAATTTAGCTTTATCAATGACTCCATATTTAATTTAACCTATTTCTTACATAGATTTTTTTTTTACTTACTTTAACTTATACTTTCTATCTTTTTTTTTTTTTTTACCTACTCGTTATTTAATCTATTTTAACTTTAACTTAAACTTATTTTCTATTTTATCTATTTTAACTTTAACTTAAACTTATTTTCTATTTTATCTATTTTAACTCTAACTTAAACTTATTTGCTATTCGATTTATTTTTAACATTAACTTTAACTTACTTGCTATTTAAGAAACGTATAACCAAGGCCAGTACTCTGCTCGTTCCTGACCTGGTTACTCATCTTGCTAGGTTGGGGGAACTAGCTGGTAGCTTTCATATGAATGCATGTAAACGCAACACAGATTCAAAGTTCTATGACAGAGTTAAAATGACTTTCAGCTGTGTTTAGGTTTTTAATGCTATGTTTGAGACTCAAAGAATTTATCATTAATTATGTTTTATATTATATTGTCTACCTGGACAATAAGTTTTTATATATCTAATTGATAATGGACATTACATACAAAGTGACAATAATACCTTAGGGCTTAATCCTTTATCCTTCTTAAATTAGAGATATTGCTAAAAGAGTCTTGTTAATTATTTATCTTTCTTTATCTGGATAATAACTTGTTTATATTTGTCAACACATTATGTAATAATTGACCATAGCTAATTGTTTAATTCTTATATATATATTGTACAATCATTGTGAAAGATAAGTTTGGAAGTCACAGCCTTGGTGACAAGTTCCAGTCTTGGAAATAAATTATATACTAAGTGGAATTCATCTTCTGTGTAATACTGCTAGTTTATGGTGCATGGTTATTTAGGTTTAACATTTTAGTTGTGACCGAATCCTCAAATCAGTCTCCTAGATATTAGACTGTGGATTGTCTTGGTTACACATGGTCGAGGACCGCCTTTTCCGGCAACCTCAGCAGCACAGCGAGTTACCCCCAAACAGAGAAACTTTGTTTAAAGACAGTATGAACTACTCATTTCAACCACAGTGGAGACAATGGAATTATTTTCCTTGCCAGCTACCAACAATGCCAACATGTGGAAGATGTGGAAATAAACATTTGTATAAAGTATGTTATTCATTACCTAGGAGTTGCTATAAGTGTAGGAAAACAGGACATTATGCAAGAATGTGCAAAACCAGTGATGTGAGGAAATTGGATTAACACTTTGAAATCAAACCACAAGTCTGGGAAGCAAATTCAAAGAGACAGGAAGAGAATGGACACATACATTCAGAACAAGAAAATATGTCGTGAACTACCATTTTCCAACTTAAAGGATGCAAATTTTGGTAAATATTTGGATGTAACATGTGTAATTAAAACAGAACTGAAAAATGTTAAGAAGAAATTCATGGAAGACAAAATTAATCAACAAAATCAGGTCAGTGAACTTCAGTGTGAATTAGAAAAATTAGTAAATGAAATAATTCGAGGTCAGCAAACAATTACCAAACTCATTGACCGAACATCAGATTTAAAGCAGGAAAATGAAAAACTCTCATTAACAGTGGACCAATACAAAGAGTCTGATGCTGTAAGAAATCAAATACTGGAAGAACTTACTAAAAGGAACAGTGAACTATTAGAAGAACTTGAGGAATATAAAGAGTTAGAAGAAGAAGAAACAATGTTTGATTCTGATGGTGAGGAAACATATTTCATTACAAACAAAGATGTGGACAGAATACTAGATGAACAAAGAAATTCCCATATTAAATTGGTTTCAAAACTGGAGGATGAAAATAAGACCCTAAAAAGTAAAATGGAACATCTGACATCAGTTCAATGTACAAATTCAACCATCAAGAAACATGGAACTATAGTTAATACAGAGACACGTATGTCTCCAATGGATTTTGTTGACAAATTGATTCAGAAGCAAAATTCAAAACATTCAATCAACAGTAGTTCAAAGATTTCAAAACGCAAATCTCGTCTTTCCAAAAATTCATTTTAAAGTATTATTCAAAAACATGTGGAAATGTTTTAGTCGGACAGGGAGAAATGTATGACAGAGTTAAAATGACTTTCAGCTGTGTTTAGGTTTTTAATGCTATGTTTGAGACTCAAAGAATTTATCATTAATTATGTTTTATATTATATTGTCTACCTGGACAATAAGTTTTTATATATCTAATTGATAATGGACATTACATACAAAGTGACAATAATACCTTAGGGCTTAATCCTTTATCCTTCTTAAATTAGAGATATTGCTAAAAGAGTCTTGTTAATTATTTATCTTTCTTTATCTGGATAATAACTTGTTTATATTTGTCAACACATTATGTAATAATTGACCATAGCTAATTGTTTAATTCTTATATATATATTGTACAATCATTGTGAAAGATAAGTTTGGAAGTCACAGCCTTGGTGACAAGTTCCAGTCTTGGAAATAAATTATATACTAAGTGGAATTCATCTTCTGTGTAATACTGCTAGTTTATGGTGCATGGTTATTTAGGTTTAACATTTTAGTTGTGACCGAATCCTCAAATCAGTCTCCTAGATATTAGACTGTGGATTGTCTTGGTTACAGTTCTATATATAATGTTTATTAAATCAGCATTCAGTGTAGTTTATCAATCACAATAATCACATATCACAACTACATAAGTTCATGAGACATAATATAACAGCATGTCTAATATCAATCCAATAACTAAAATGTATAACTGTCTTAAACAAATGTCTAAATCCAAGTGTCAAACACAACTGTAAAATACAACTCTCAAATACAAGTGTCCCAAACTCTATGGTCAACCAACATATATTGTTTTTCATTATTCAATTTACATAACATTAATACTCAATATATTTACTTTACATAATAATACTAGTTTATCTATTTTCCCAAATATCAAGTCTTTGTGACATAACCTAAATTATCTTAAAAAGTAAGAAATCCCTTTTGTATATATAACACTTCTCTAATTCTTAATTCTCTATTGTCATTTAACCCTCAGGGGATTACGTAATAATTTGCTTTACACTTATCTAAAATTGTGAAGATTTATATTAATTATTTATCAAGTAAATTATTTCTTAAGCTAGTGCTAAATATCTTTAACTAATACTGAATTATAAGAATTATTTGAATTCCACATTTTAACATTCTTGCATCTAAAATATACTGGTTATACCCTTCCCCTCGTCGCCAAGATTGCTCCTGCAATCTTCAATTAAAATACAAAATGCATCATTAAAAAAAAAAAAATATTATACACATATCATATAGCAACAATTGAATTACTGATTCCTGTCCATAAAATATTACAATATATTGTGAAACAATTGAATTACTGATTCCTGTCAATAAAATATTACAATATATAAAAAAAATTATTGTGAAAACAATTAAATGACTGATTCCTGTAAATAGAATATTACTATATATATACATGTTCTTGGTTTGCGGAATGGTCAAGTTTAGATTGTCCATATCAGGGAAGTTCTCTGAAGTTCACTAATATTGACAAGTCCAACTCTCACATAATCAATGAGCTCATTGGCATACTTCATGAAGTATTTCTAGGTGCACAAAGGGGCATAAAAATAGCAATATATAACTGAAATATAAGATTGATAATATTTTATCCATATTGGTCATCAGCTGCAAGTTACACACATCAGTATTCAAGTCATATTATTATAATGAAAATAATACATATTTAGACATATACATTGGTATGCAATTATTATATATATATATATAATTAATCTGTTAAGATCTGGAAAAAAAAAATGATTAAAATAACATAATAGCAATATAAATGATCTATATCATAACAAGCAAAAATTCAAATAAGCAATATATAAGCGTCTTTTGAACACATATTTAATATAGGCAATAAATGTATTATAACACCATTTTCACATTATACACCACTTGTAGTCAAATTAAAGTTACTACTTTTCACGATATTGTTTATACATTGTTAAACATGTCCACCTGGTCCATTTTTCTGTTTAATTGTTCGAGTAATTTTAAAAATTCTTTTTTTTTTTTTTTTTTTTTTTTGTGGATATTATTGTTAACTTTCATCACGCTCACGCTCGTCTTTCATCTTCATCCTTATTCATGTAAGGTTAATTACTAAAATGTCACTTAAGGTCACAATCTCTGCTTATTAGTTCCTATAATATTAAATAAATGTTCACTAGCTAAATAAATCATGTCCCTCATTGTTTGTCTTCCAATAATTTTAAAATTCATAAGTTTATTTCTCTATGTTTAGGGTCCACCATGTCTCTATGTTAGGGTCCACCATTTCTGGATGTTGTGGGTCCACCATTTCTCCAGGTTGTGGGTTCTTCATTTCTCCTTTTATGAGTCCACCATTTCTCTATTTTGTGGGTCCACCATTTCTCCATGTTTAGGGTCTACCATGTCTCTATGTTTAGGGTCCACCATTTCTCTATTTTGTGGGTCCACCATTGGTAGGTTTCTTCATTAAGTACCATAAGTGCAACCAATATCATAATCATACATGGACACCAAATTACCCTTATACCTTATTTTAACCTCATTTTAATTGGGGAATTTTTATTCACCTTTGAAATAGTCATAAGAATAACACAATTTCAGGCGAGTAACTGTATTACCTATTTATAAATATTTAAAAAAATTATATACTTCATGTAAGAATTTCCAATTCTCTTCTCTTCTTTATAAGTTAACTTTCCTATGCCTTTCTTTTCTTTTCTTATTTCTTATTTATTTAACAACTGTACGCCAGTTTATTTTATACTTCCTGATTAGGTACTCCCTAATTATTTGTTACTCTTTCACTAAAAATGTTTTAAGTCATAAAAAAAAACCACAGCTAATATAGTGATGCCTATATACAATTTATATAGGGAACACTTGATATATCTATTTGTATCATTGATAAAGTACATTTGTATAATCTGAAGTAAAATTGGTTTTAAAAAAATACATCAGTAGCTGTGCCGTCTACCTGCAATATTTAAGGATCTAATAGTTAGAACTACTAATGTAATGAATACATTTGTCCAGCAGGATTAAACTAACAGACACTATAACTACTGATATTGGTGTACTTTAACCAGAAATTCAGTACAAAAACAACACTTTACAACGATACAAAAGAATAAGCATTGTCACATTGCATAATACAACTTGAATATTTAGTTATAACATCTCAACCACTCATCTTCATATTTATCTTGGAAAATTTTAAGAAGTCCTGGGGGACAAGTTTCAAAAGGCACCCATTCTGGATCATATATATGTCTTTGCTCGTAGTGTATGAAACATTTTGGGACATTATTTTCTATTTTAAAATGTGTAATGTGAGAGCCTTGCAGAAAACATGATGGTCCAATATCTTTTGTTAGTGAGTTTCCTGTAAGAGCCAACATAATGTTATAAAACTGGTCACCATAAAAATAAGCAAGCAAATTTGTGAAAGCACGCTGGTCTTCCCCATTTACTCTGTTTAAAGGTTGATAATGTGATATTTTATTATTTCTCAATATAGTTTTGACAAAAAATCTGTTATTTTCCAGTTTAACAGCTTGTACTGGAAATATATCCCAATTTATTTCTGGTCTTTGTTTATATTTTGCATCATTGTTTTGGTCTATTGCAGTTACATTTTGTGATTCATTTGAAGGTTCAAAAAATTTATGTTTGTTTTCTTGTAATGGTCTTTTTCTCTTTTTACCAGTATGCGTTCTGTTTTCATGAAATTCTATTCTCAGATTTTCTGGTACTTTATCTTGGTGTACCCATTCTGTTTTCGACATGTTTTTGATTTTTATTTTGTAACATAGTTTCTTGTTTACCCAAGCAGATGATAAAATCCTTTCAACATCTTCAGGTGTAATTTGTATTTCTGTTTTAGCTTTTTGAGCAGTTTTATTTGTATTTTGCTTTCTTTCTATTAAATTGTCATGAAGCACTGCTTTATTTTGCTTTGAAAGTTTTGATTGATAATTTTTGTTTTGATTATTCTTAGGTGCATTTTGGGGTTGAGAATTAGACATTGTGTCTTGTTTATGATTTTCAGTGTCTTCATTATGGACCTGATGATTTTCATCTTCATCATCCTCATCTTCTTCAAATGGATCATCAGTGTCATCTAGGAGGTAGTCAGGGCGGTCTGTTTTACTGTTAAATACTTTCAGACGACTTGCATTAACTAATTTCTTTGAGATTTTGTTATCACTGTCTCTTCTTAGCTTAAAAGTATTACAGTCTGGTGGTCCAAGGTTTGTTATTGTAAATGGGCCTGTCCACCTAACTGTTAATTTTGGACTTTGTCCTTTTTTAACCTTTTTACAAAATAGCATTACTTTGTCACCAGGCAAATATGTGGGTTTTACTGCTCTTTTGTCATGCTGTGTTTTGTATTTTTCTTGTGCCCTTTTTGTGTTTTCTGCAGCAATGTTCCTTGTTAATAGAAGGTTCTTAATAAATTTATTGAGGTATTCTCTGTGGTTCTTAGGCAATGTTGACTTATGAATTAAGGCAACATCAATAGGTGCTCTCATTTCTTGTCCAAAGAGAAGGTGAAAAGGTGAATACTGTGTAGACTGAGTAGCTGGTGTCATTCTATAAGCCATCATTATAGGTGCTATATAGTTTGGCCAATCTGTCTGTTTTTCCAGTTGCGTTCTCAATGTTTGGACAAAAAAGGAGTTCATCCGTTCACATGCTGCATTTGTTTGTGGATGATATGCACTTGTATAGTGGCGTTTAATTTGGAGAAGCTCACATAAAGCTGCAACAAGCTTCGAAAGAAAATTAGCTCCTTGATCAGATACAATACAGCGGGGTGCACCAAAACGGGCAATTATCTCCCTAAAAAGGATGCTGGCTACTTCTGTTGCTTCTTGTGTCCTCATGGGAAAGGCTTCACACCATTTGGATCCACTTTCAACCACCAACAGCAAATAACGGTATTTTTCAGGAGTCTCTGGAAGTTCTAATATATCCATGTGCCATCTTGAAAATACTTCTTCTATTGGCATTGGTTTTAATGGAAGTGGATGGCTGTGTGTATCTCTTTTAGACCTTTGACAGATTTCACAAGTCTTAATGTATGTTTTTATATCTGTATACATGTTTGGCCAGTAATATCTTTGACGTGCAGCTTCATAAGTTCTTTCTTCTCTTTGGTGACAGCCAACAATATTGTCATGGAAAGCTTCTAGTACTTCTTTACGCAGGGTTCTTGGTATTTCCAGCTGCTTGACCATGTTCTGTCCTTTTGGTAGGCTTCTTGATCTTGCGTTGAAAAAGTGGTAAAGTATGCCATTATCAATTTCATAGTGGAAGGCTTTTGCATCAAGTTGTCTGGCTTTCTGTCTTTCTTGAGGTACTTGACCATTTAATTTGTAGTTAAAAATTTCAACATAATCTGGACATTGTCTTTGTAGATGACGAAATGTTTTGCGTTTTTTAAATTGCTCTGGGTCAATATCTTCTAATGTGTCATCATCTGTATTATCTGTTATAGCAAGGATGTTTAGTTGCTGTTCTTCATCTCCTTCATAATCAAATGTTATGATTTCATAATTGTTGTCAATCAGGCTTGCAACGGTTTCTTCAGCTTCAGTATGTGGATAGAATGTTGGTCCTTGCTGTTCATATTCTCTTCTTGACAGGGCATCTGCATTGTTTTTCTTTCCAGGTCTATGCATTATTTCAAAGTCATATCCTTGAAGTTCAAGTGCCCATCTACCCAGTCTCCCTTGTATGTTTTTAATTGTTTCTATCCAACGAACTGTTATATTGTCTGTATAAACTGTAAATTTTTGTGTGGCCAAATATGGATTAAAATGTTTAATTCCCTCTTTTAGTGCTAACCCTTCTTTTTCATTTATGTGCTATTTTTGTTCATTTTTATTTAGAGATCTACCCCATAAGCTACGACATGTTCGAGTTTTGTGTTTGGATTTAGTTGTCCAAGAACATAGCCAATAGCATAATCAGATGCATCCACTGACAAAACAAATGGTTTATTAAAGTCTGGGAACACTAAGATTGGAGCTGAGACAAGGCTGTGTTTCAATGTTTCAAAGGCTGTTTGACAATCTTGTGTCCAGATAAATTTCTTATTTTTCTGTGTTAATTGTGTGAGTGGAGTTACAATTTTTGAGTAATTGTGAACAAATTTCCTGTAATAATTACATAATCCTAAGAAACTGCGTAGCTGTTTTATATTTTTAGGTATTGGGTATGTTTGCACAGCAGATGTTTTTTCAGGGTTTACTTTAATACCATTTTTGGACAAAATATGGCCTAAATAATGTACTTCTTCTTTTGCAAAATGACATTTTGTTGGATTAAGTGTAAGATTTGCTTGTTTTAACTTGTCAAAAACTAATTGTAAATGTTTTAAATGTTCTTTAAAATTTTTACTAAAAATCAAAATGTCGTCTATGTAGACTAAAGCTACTTTCCAGTTCAATTCTTTTAAAACTTTTGTCATGAGCATTTGAAAAGCCATTGGTGCATTTGTTAACCCAAAGCTCATTCTTTTGAATTGGTAAATACCTTGGTGTGTTACAAATGCAGATTTGTGTTTTGTTTCTGGATCTAGTGGTGTCTGAAAAAATCCACTCATGAGATCCAGTACTGAATATATTAAAGCTTTTGAATTAGCAACTGTGTCGAAGACATCATCAACCCTTGGGATGCAAAATTTTGCCCTTAATGTGCATTTGTTCAGCCTGCGATAGTCCACTGCGAACCTAAACTCTTGTTTTGCATCCTTATTGCTTTTCTTTTTGCGTACTAATACAACCGGTGATGCCCAAGGAGAGTTTGATGGCTCAATTATGTCATTTTGTAACATGATATCAATGTGTTTTTCTGTTTCTTCCCTCATTTGTGGTGTTTGCCTGTAGGGCATTGATTGAACTGGTGGTGCATCACCTGTATCAATTCTGTGGTAATGATACTCTGTTTTACCTAACTCTGATATGTCTTTTGCAAAAACTTCTTGTTAAAAGCTCTGTTAATTGTTGTTTTTCATACATATCTAAATTTTCATTTATTTGTATTCCTAACTCTTTAACAACACTTTGTGATTTATTAGTTTGTACATATTTATCTCTGGTTTCATTTTCATCTAAGGTTAAAATACCATTTTTGTCTATTTGAAAAGCCTTCGATACTTTCATATTCCTTCTTATTTTATACTGAGTCCAGTGGGATTTAAAATTCTGTACATAGCCTTTCCATTTTGTACATTAACTATCACTTTTGAACCAATTAAATTTTTAACATCCCTTGAAAAGTTTGGTTCAAGAATTACTGTACTATTATTATGATGCCTAACATTAAGCCTAACAGGTATAATCATTTCACAGTGTGGGGGAATAACTTCTACTGCTATAGTTTTAACATTAGCATAATGCTCATTAGTCTCTATATTATTTAAGGGAACATTCAATAAATTTTCTTGTATTGATAAGGTATTATTTTCAAAATCAATATGAGCTTTATTAGCTTTAAGAAAGTCTATTCCTAAGATTATACTAAAGGTCAAATTCTCAAGCACTGTTAATTCTTGATATATAATTAAATCATCTATATTTAATTTAGCATTTATTTTTCCTAAAATTGGATAACTCATACCACAAGCAGTAAAAATTCCAGTTTGTGTACTTTTTTGTATATTGGTGTTTTTCAAACATTTTTGTAAACACTGTAATGAGATACAAGAAATTGAAGCACCTGTATCAACTAACGAATCAACTGTTTTATTTCCTAATTGCAACTGTATAATATTTTTCGAAAGGGGGGCTATTAGAGCTAAGGAGGGTTCAGGATAAACTGAATTAGACATGTTGAGTCTTATTAGAGGGAAATTCCTATTTAAAGATCTTGACAACTTTAATTACAAATTTAAAGTAAAATTAAAAGATTTGGTGTCATATAAGATCATAAATAAAAGGTTGACTCACCTCTGCATACTCAGGAAAATCCAATGTTTCCTATCTGGAGATATGCTGACTCTTGTCTTGGTATCAGGTTTGCATCCTACATGTATCCCTCCTCAGTACCGGAAAGCTGGGTCACTCCGCCACGTATAACCAAGGCCAGTACTCATCTTGCTAGGTTGGGGGAACTAGCTGGTAGCTTTTATATGAATGCATGTTAACGCAACACAGATTCAAAGTTCTATATATAATGTTTATTAAATCAGCATTCAGTGTAGTTTATCAATCACAATAATCACATATCACAACTACATAAGTTCATGAGACATAATATAACAGCATGTCTAATATCAATCCAATAACTAAAATGTATAACTGTCTTAAACAAATGTCTAAATCCAAGTGTCAAACACAACTGTAAAATACAACTCTCAAATACAAGTGTCCCAAACTCTATGGTCAACCAACATATATTGTTTTTCATTATTCAATTTACATAACATTAGAGACTTTCTAATTATATCTTTTTACACAAAAAGCTTTATACAAGAATTATTTATTTTCTACAAATACATGTAAGATTAACTTAGTTTTATATGAAATATTAAAATGTATTTCTTTAAATATTTTACCTCAATTTACCATCATTATACTCCTATGGAGGTTGTGACGATTCTACTACGTCCTAGCCACAACAATAGCACGACCACATTCTGTTGATACCTCTACTTTTAGAACCACGACCTCTAAGTGTTTTTGATACCTTTAGTGACATGTTTTCTCAAGGAATCTGGTGTGTACAATGGGAAAGTCAAGATATTTATAGGAACAAAGAGCGTAGTGACAATGTAGTGGAGTTGTGGTTCGATCGTAGTAGACTTATACTGAGATCGTAATGCAATCGAGAAGGTCTTGGTAGAAGCGTACAGAGATCGTGTAAGTCGTGGTAAGGTCTTATTAGACGTAGCAAGAGCGTGACAAAGTGTAAATTGAACGTGTAACGGTCATAGCGGTATCGTAGCATAGCAAGGTCGTAGTATGAACGTGTAACGGTCATAGCGGTATCGTAGCATAGCAAGGTCGTAGTATGAACGTGAAAACTATAAGACATAGAATAATCAAGCCGACCATACCACGATCTCACCACGATCTTATTATTTTATAGATCGTAGTTGGATCTTAATGGTTTTGGTCTAGTGTGATGGGGGTTTTATTTACAAAATACAAAAATAGTCCTGTATAATTCGTTTGAGCATGTGAGTGAATTATGGCATCGGGAATTGCACAACATCTTTTGCTTTTTACATTAATATTTAGAAGTGCTGCAGCCCCCTTTTGCATTTACATTAAAATAAACCCTGACCACCAGCTTTTGATAAATTTTTAGCTGCTTCACGTAACGAAAGTTGAAGCTCAGGAACCGTTGCTGCGAAAAAAGATGTGTCTTTAACAGCTTCAATTTGATTTCTTGACAAATATCCTGCTAAAATTCCTACAACTGTTCCAATGCGGTATTCAAAGTCTCCAGAATCAATAATTACACCTAAGATATTTCGAGGAGCAATTGGTATTGCTCATACTGAGGAATTGGTATAATGACATTATCCCCCACAGCAAGTTCTGATAATTTCCGTTTCGTTTTCTTGGTAAGATATTCGGCTTGGATCTGTTGGCCACACAGTGCACACTTCCTGGCACGTATGATTGTTGTTTCAACGTCAGTATCATCCTGATTGTCACTCGGGCCAATTTCTATTATACTATCAGAATTTTCAATGGGGCCAATATCTATTGTACTATCAGAATTGTCACTGGGGCCAATATCTGTTATACTATAAGTATTGTCAATGGGGCCAATATCTATTATACTATAAGAATTGTCAATGGAGCCAATATCTATTATACTATTAGAATTGTCACTGGGACCAATTTTTATTATTCTATCAGAATTAGCTCTTGGGGCCAATTTCTATTGTACTATCAGAATTAACTGGCATGCATGTATCAATTACATTTCCTCAATCTGGGTATTTCTGTATTTAGTGAATAAGGGTTATTGTGTGGTCATTAAATCAAAATTCTATAGTGTGTAACAATGCTTTTTTTAAAACAAAGTCCATACTATAAGTTATTGTTCAAGTTATAAGTGAATATTAGTCAAATTTTGTACAAATTGTAATTTGAACAAGCACTTTTTGTACAAATTACAATTTGTACAAAGTCAAATTTTTTGTACAATTTTTTTACAACTTGTACACAACATATATAACAAAACTTAGATGTTCAAATATCAAAATTCCCATAGAATCTGGTCGATGGGATAACATTCCAAAAGGAGAAAGATTATGTACTTTGTCTAAAAATAATTGTATTGGAAATCAGTTTCATTACTTATTTGTATGTCGCAATGACGAGGTTACAAAATTAACACATAAATATATCCCAAATTACTATATTGTAAACCCTTCAGAATATAAAATGAATGGTCTGCTGTCTTTATGTAATGTAAAAGTCTTGAATAAGTTGTCAATTTTCACAAAAAACTTTTATTCGACTGGCGATTTTAAATCCCATTATTATTATAGTTCTGAATGATTTTTACTTGTTATAAATGTGTATACTTGTGTACCTCATAGTGTACAGAGAATTAGGTATAATGTACTATTACTTTAGGAAGTAACTGACATCATTATGTATATATTTCTATCTTGTTCACCATTGTAAAATATTATTTGTATCATTTGTCTGCCTCTTGTTACACTATAAACTGTCTAGAGTGTTAATAAAAGTTGAAGTTGAAGCTTAACTAGGGCAATTTTACATCCTAAGGAGTTACTGCTTCGTGTAAGAGAATGAACAGTCCAAACTGATTGAAATTCAGATATAACATTGTAACTCGCTTAAAACTCATGTAAGCATAACGAAATCAGAGATCTAATCTGTAATTATAATACCGGTATAGCAAAGTGCTCTCGACCAATGAAATTGTAGAATTTGGTGTTTCTTAATTGTCAAGAATGAATGTTGTACGACTTTGTCCCCAGCAGAGCTATAGAAAAACAGTACAATAACGGGTGTTACACGGACACTTTTTATAAATAGAATCACGCTTGCATTCAGTGCAGTGAGTTCATGGGCACTTTATCGTTCACCTTTATACCTTGTTTTATAAATATAATTTATATGAAAATTGTTCATAAAAATCATATTTATAAAAAAGCTAACTTTGTTCCAAAATGCTGAAATTAAAGTTCCTAGTACAAAGTTACTGACTGCAAGAGTAACTGCAACCATAAAATGTTTCCATGTACAAACCTCTCGTGGGTTTGCTTAGAACTATGCGGAGGATGCGGAGGATTTTCCCTTTTCTCTTCATGTTCAAAGAATTTGCTTAAGTCGGCTTGTGATAGCACAAAATCAGTCTCAGCGTAAAAAAAAAACACCATCCATTTTGAATGTAGTGATGGAAAAAAAAAACTGTCACGTGATCAATATATGGGTCTACTCGAACATCTCATTACTGTAATGAGCATGAAATTACCCTCCCCCAAAAAAATCTTTTCTAAAATAAGTGGATCAAAAACTTTAAAACGAGACAAAATCAATTATTTTTCATTACATGTTATTCCCCATAAAAAAAGAGAAACAGCTTTTTTAAAATTTTTTATATTTTGTTCTTTATTTTAATGATTTCATATGTTTACATGTTGTTATTACATTTGTCTGATTACTCTTTCTTATTTCATTTTCATACATCGTTGAATTTTAAATGTCTTAAATCTGTTATTTAGGGGACGACCATTTGATATTCTCGGGGGGGGGGGGGGGGGGGGGGGCAGGAGGATTTGTTTTTGGATCGGTTATTTATTTTTGTAAACTAAGAGGACCGATTTTTTATTTTCTGCACTGTTGAAGCAAGATTTTTCATTTTCATTAAAACAAGGGACTGATTATTTATTTTCATAACTATATTAATAATATTTGAAAACATACAATTTTTAAATTCATTTTTTATTATAAATAATACATGTACAGTCAAGTCATTAATGTACCATTTAATCAGAATTAATCATCATCTTCTGCAGAAATGAATCTTCTGAATTCCAAACTGCATATACATGTATTGCATACATACATGGTATTAGAGTTGGGCTGTGACTAGCCTCTTTTAAAAGTATTGGCAAATATATTTACGCCGAGCGGAGCGAGGCATAAAAATTTTGAAGGGTTTTGAAGCCGCTGAAGGCCCAAAGAAACTAAAGAACAAATGATGCAAAATGGTGCTTTCTGGGCGTTCCCAGACCCTTTCTTATTCTGAAAACGCAAGTTCTGTTTTAATAATTTTTTGACAATATTTTGGTCACAAAGCAAAATGTATAGATTCAGCGTAAGACTTAAGTTTTTATGGACAACATCAAAAGACCAATATGAAGAATAAAGTAAAAATGCAATTCACATAGTTAAGTATGTGGCTGCTGGTTTTTTTCTTTTTGTTTTTGTTTTTTTGTTTCGGCATGCAGAATTTAAATCTTTTATACCTGTAAATTATATGGGGTTTTATTCAAATTAAGTTAAGAGGGGGCTGATTATCAGTGAAATAACTATGTCAAGTAACTTTTAATAACACATTTCAATTACAACTTGATGTAGCTCTTAACTGGGATACAATTTAAAGTAGTTAAGTTGTTGAATTAGCTAAAAACTCTTCAATAAAATAAAACTCATGATCAAGTTGAAAACAAAATTACTAAATCACAAAAGGAATGCAACACTAAGAAAATACAGAAGGGCAATCAATGAACAAAAGACAAATTTAAAGAAACATTGATCATGAAAAAACAGGTGCTACGTCCAAGGGAGAACAGAACTTGTTTCTTGCAAACACTCGCTGTGAAACCAATTTGATATGAAGACAAGCTTTTGGTTTTAAAATTTCCTACATAAAGGCATTTGCCTCAATGTAGTTACGGCCCTGTAATAAAAGTGAGGTAAGTGTTCCTGAGCCAATATACCTCAAGTTAAATGAAACCCATTTTCAGACATTTCAAGTATATTTAAATAATATTTATACCTTTATTATTAAAAGATTTCGGAAGTGTTTCCCGAATTTTTTTTTGGAAAAAGATGAATTTTATGAAGAATCTGGTGCCACCTCATACTTTCGAATAGCATTTATAAAATGGCTTAAAGACCTGCAGAGTTATTCATTTTCAATACATTGTAAGTCAGGTTATTTATTTTCCAACTACCACAGAACAAACCATTTATTTTTGTGATTATCAAGGCTGAGTTATTTATTTTCAAAATCCTCCTGCCCCCCCCCCCCCCCCCCCCCCCCCAGAATATCAAATGGTCGTCCCCTTATATTTTAGTTGTTTATTTTGTGTGTGTGTGAGTTTTCTTTTATGGGGATACGAGCCGAGAAATGTGGCAATCCCCCCCCCACTCACACTTTCAAGACGGGAGGGGGAGGCAAACATACATTTCTGTGTTTCGTTTTGTTTCTAGACTATTAGACTATTATGATAGAAAATATAGATTCCCCACCCAACTTTTCAATCTACTCCCACTTCACTGATATGAATCAAAGAAATAAGCAATAGATATACTCACACAAAGCTTATAAAATTGAGAAGCGCTAGTGTTAACGCAAAATCCATGATTCATTAAAGACTAAATATCTCCAAACATCGTGGTACATAAACCGGTATGCACATTATTTTGTGTTCAATCTTTTAATTATGCAATCATCTTTTTAATTCAAAATGTATTACTTGTCGTACAAGTCAGATACAAAACAAAGGTAACAAAAAACGAGAGGCTCTGAGGAGCCTTAATCGCTCACCTGTAATTTTTTGCTTAAATCTTTCATCAATGATTATTTTTGCTTTTCAATATAATTTTTATATTAATGAGTGGCTTAAAAATGCCATTTAAATGTCCTTTGTATCTGTCATATTTTCTTCAAAAGCAAAAAAATGCATTTTACCCGTATGTTCCATTTTAGCGGCCATAGTGGCTCTGTTTCTTGACGTACAAGGAAATAAAATACAAAATTTATACTAGATACTCTGAAGCTCATTCAGCCCAAGTTTGGATAAAATTGATTCAGCAGTTTCAAAGGAGAAGATTTTTTAAAGTAAGCAAACTTGATGAACAAATTGTGAAAAATGGTCTTTATACTTAAAAGGGTCAATAGACAATTTTGGTCTTATTAAAGTTATTTGTAGATCTTACTTTGCTGAACATTTTTGGTGTTTACAGTTTATCTTTATCTATAATAATATTCAAGATGATAATCGAAAACTGCAAAATTTCCTTAAAATTGTCAATTCAGGGGCAATAACCTAAAAATCCGTACCCGATTTGGCTGATAATTTCAGGGCAGGTAGACCTTGACCTAATGAATACTTTAACTTATTGTCTGATTTGCTCTAAATGCTTTAGTTTCTAAGATACAAGTCAAAAACTGCATTTTACCCTATGTTCTATTTTTAGCCATGGCGGCCATGTTTTTTTTTTAACGAAACAGAAAATAAAACACAAAATTTAATCTAAATAACCTAAGAATCATTCAGCTTAAGTTTGGTTTAATTTGGTTCAGTAGTTTCAGAGGAGAAGATTTTTTAAAGTTAGAAAACACGATAAACAAATTGTGTCAAATTGTCCTTAAAGGGCAATAACTCCTTAAGGGGTCAATTGACAATTTTGGTCATATAAAACTTATTTGTAGATCTTACTTTGCTGAGCATTTTTGCTCTTTACATTTTATCTTTATCTATAATAATATTCAAGATAACCAAAAACTGCAAAATTTCCTTAAAATACCAATTTAGTGGCAGCACCCAACAATGGGTAGTTAGATTCATCTGAAAATTTCTGGGCTGATAGAACTTGACCGAATGAACATGTTTATCCAAATCAGATTTGCTCTAAATGCTTTAGTTTTTGAGATATAAGCCAAAAACTGCATTTTACCCCTATGTTCTCTTTTTAGCCATGGCGGCCATGTTTTTTGACGAAATAAAAAATAAAACACAAACATTAATCTAGATACCCTATGGATCATTCAGCTTAAGTTTGGTTGGAATTGGTTAAGTAGTTTCAGAGGAGAAGATGTTTTAAATAGTTTACACCGGACGTACGACGACGAGGACGACGGACGCCAAGTGACGGCAAAAGCTCACATTTCCTTTAAAAACAGGATGGTAACAACCACCCATATAGTTTTTCTGCTATCGCCTCGGACTTGACCGGACTACTCATGCAGAAAACTATACGGCAACGGTTGTTACCAGCCTGTCTTTGTTCTGTATCTAATACTAAATCATTTGATTATCCTAAGGCTATTGTGTACGCCTAATTACAGTTGAAAACAATGAAATTTCTATAAATGAGTAACATCTGCCCTGAAACACATTTATCAGCTTGAAACTGACTAAAAGTTGAATTTTGAAACAAACAAAAAATGAATAATAACAAGTTGAAGTTTGCTGGTGTAGTAAATTTGGTACTATTTAAATTATCATGAGAATATAATTAATAACTTCAAATTTATCAAAAACATTAAACAAAATCAAAAGAATGCAAAAACAAAGTAAACTAGATTTAATCTAAATCTTTAGACAATACGCTTACCAAAAACTCAAGATTCCTTGATCCGCTGTTAGTAAGAATAATAATTTTCAATATTGAAAAAATAACACATAAATTTTATATAACTTTTGAATATATATATAAGGCATTTTCTTTGAGCATTTAGTTTTAGCTGAATACCTTACATAACGAAGTAGTATTTGATTTAAAGATTTGAATTTATTGATTTGAACTATAAATAAACAAAAAGATAATTCCTCACTAAAATAAAACATAATTTACATCCATACTCACAATTAGACAACTTGTACAATTCCTACCATTTCATCGTCAATGTTGTTGTGGCATCTAATGCTTAAAACACAATTAATTAGAATTTCTAAAATTATAAGAAAGTCCTTACATCGCTAAAACCAATCCATAAATGAAATGCCTAAAATGGAAGTCCTGCATTAATTATAAACATTGCACTGACAATGAAACAAATTCTTGAAAACAACCAATTAAGAGACCGTTTGAGCCTTGAAGGCATTCGCCCAAAATCAACACCAAGAAATTACGACAGACGTTTTCAAAACCAACATTAGGACAACCCTGTGGAGGCAACGATACCGTAAGAAGTGATCAGTTAAACGATACCGGTGACTTTCACCTTTGTGATTCGAATTTAACTGTAAATAAAACTGACAATATTGTTAACTTGGTATGGTATTAAACATAGATTAGTACTTTACCCTGAATTTAAATCTCTATTGTGTAATCATGATAATTTTTTATTATCTGTCTTATAGAAACTAAGGTCGTGTTTGATTACAAGAGAACCAGATACGGTTTCATAATCCGGGTTTTCAAAAACTTACAAATGAAATCAAACGCTAAAACTAAATACGGGTTTCGTTAAAGAAAACCGGATTTAGTTTCAGTGTTTTATATAAATTGGAGACCAAAGAATAATATAAATCAAATTAAAAACCAATTGTTCAGAGAACAATTGAAGGTCTTTCCACATCAATTTCTAAATTATTGATGAGAAGCTACTTCTAATTTATTCTATAAACTAAGTAACTATTAGCGTCCTAAGATAGGTTTCTTCATACTGATTCAATAAATATATGGTTTCTATACATTTGTTTCTAAATAAGGGGGATAATTTGTTACTTCCGGTTTGAAATATGTCACTTCCGGTTTTATTTGAAAGTTTACTTGATACTGATTCCAAAAATATATTGTTTAATATACTTTTACATTAAATAAGTACAAAAAATAGCTTCTTCCGGTTTGCACCAGGTCACATCCGGTTGACTTTTCCATGGTCAAGTGGCTTGCAACGTAATACAAAAATTCCCATGGCTTTATCATGTATACATATGAGGTAAAGCAAAGGTCAAAATCTAGAACGTCAATTTTACCTGACCTTGAGTTCAATTTCAAGGTCATAAACCCAGTACTTGTGTCTTATTTACTTATTGTGTGTGCATTGTTTTCAATTTTATGATCAAAGGACATCGGAACTAACCTGCATGGATCTTTTGTATTTAACCCTGTACGTGCACATTTTAATTATTTTCGAAAGGGGGAAAACCCCTATTTTATTTTAGGTAACACGCACTGCACCGGATTGTTGGTGTGATTGTGACGTCACCAAGCTGATCGATATACACAGAAATTTAGTTGCAGAGGGATTGTCGTCAGGACCAGACCTGTGTATAAAGATTGTCAGCTAACGGATTTAAATTTTTCTTTCATTTACAGGTCATTGATGTCGGATCATGCATGCTTTTTTCGTACAGTACATATATTTACTGGAACACAGATTTGTTTTTTAATGCATGCTTAGAAATTTGATTCTCGGATTTTACTACTATTCACGAACTTTTGAGGGATTTCTTCGCCATTGATTTTAATTTCTGAATCCAGATTGGAACGTCAAGCGGACTGCACGTGATTTATACTGCTAACGGAAAATATATTTTCTACGTTTATTCTACAGGTAAACTATTGTCCGATCGCTGACCACTGGTCGACTCATTCATTGCATGCACACAAAAATAATGCTGGCGTTAGTACTTTAACAAAACGTTTATCGATTAATTTTCAGAAATACATGTACATGATTTGGAGCAGATTTTATTTTGCAGGAATAGATTTGTATTTCAGAAAGAAATGTATTCATTAAAAAAAGAAGGATTAGCATTTTTATAATAAAATAGAAATGGGATTCCTAAACAAAAAGGGGGGGGGCTAGATGGGTAGTTGTGGGCATTGGATGATTTACAAAGATAAATTGCATGTACGCATCATGAGAGCTGTAAAATTTGAAGCTATAATTAGCTAATTTGTTCATTTTTCCTTTTCAGTGGCATGAAAACCCCCAAAATACTACGCGTATCATTTCGACAAATACTCTCGACTTAAATAATGTTGTGACTAACATTTTGCTCACATTTTTTAAAACTTTACCCCTAACTTTTTTCTGAGTAAAAGCAGTTTGAAGTGAATGTCAAAATTTAGAACATGACCTTGTCCTTTGACCTTGACCTAATTTTCTAAGTTGGGACCCAAGGACCTTCAATAAAGCGACTCTAGGTTTATACGGCTTACGGTTTATGAGTTTATATGCATATCACTTATATCAAATGCATAAGGGGAAATAACTCTCATATGGAGACTCCGGAGTACTTTGGTGCAAACCGACTCATCATCTTGAAGATATAGCAAGCACTTTGGTAAAATAAATTTGTCGTAATCTTTTACGGTTGCGAAGGAGTAGTTGTCACCAGTGTTCGGGTAGATAACTCTTACAACGTAAAGTGTACGGTTTAACAGGGTCAGTTTCAAAAGCGCAATAACTGTTCGATTTTATATGCGAAAAATCTAAGCGACATCTTGCGAAACCACAATACTTCGCAAGAACAAAATGTGCCGGAAGAAAAAAATAAAATCTCAGAACAAAACCAATAGGTCTTTCCACGGAAAAGTGGAAAGACCTAATAAATATCATATCCAGCGTCAAATGATAGCTTATTGTACACTGATTCCAAAAATATATGGTTTCTATACATTTTTTTTCTAAATAAGGGAGATAAATTGTTACTTCCGGTTTGAAAAATGTCACTTCCGGTTTTTTTTTTTATAGTTTACTTGATACTGATTCCAAAAATATATGGTTTAATATACTTTTACATTAAATAAGTACAAAAAAATAGCTACTTCCGGTTTACACATGGTAACTTCCGGTTCGCTTTTCCATGGTCAAGTGGCTTGCAACGTAATGCAAAAAGTCCCATGGCTTTATCATGTATACATATGAGGTAAAAGCAAAGGTCAATATCTAGAACGTCAAATTTACCTATGACCTTGAGCTCAATTTCAAGGTCATAAACCAAGGGCTTCAAATCAAAAGACCATAGGTCTTAATTATACATGGTTAATGAGTTATATCACTATATGCCTAATTTTTAATATAAGAGGGGAGAAAACTCCAATTTAATGTTAGTGTACCCTTTCAACCAAAATTTATGTGTTACGACATGTCGCAACTTACAATTTAGTTAAAATATGTTGTCGATATCTTATACGGTTTTTGAAAAGAATTGAAAATAAGCCAAAATCAAAATTTAAAATATGACCTTGACCTCTGACCTTGACCTAATTTTCTTATTTTTGGACCAAGGACCTCAAATCAAAATATCCTAGGTCTCTATCACTTATGGTTTACAAGATAGAAATGCATATCACTTATATCAAATGCATAAGGGGAAATAACTCTCATATGGAGTGTTCGTATGGCTTCGGTCAAAATTGAACAAATCATGCGAAGGATATAACGAGCAATTTTATAAAATAAATTTGTCGCTTTCATATACGGTTACGGAGGAGATGCAGTCACAAGGAAAACAGTGTTCGGGGAGATAGCTCCTACAAAGAAAAGTATTCGGTTACGCAGGGTGAATTTCAAAGGCGCATAAACTGTTCGATATCATATACCAAACATCTAAGCGACATCTTGCGAAACAAAATTTATACGCAAGAAATAAAAGTGGCGGAAGAAGAAAAAAAAAAAAAATAATAATCAGAACAAATACAATAGGTCTTTCCACAGAAAAGTGGAAAGACCTAATAATCAGAACAAATACAATAGGTCTTTCCACAGAAAAGTGGAAAGACCTAATTAATGAATATGGATACTACAAGTTATCCTGACTGTGCTTGATTTTCTTTTCGATGATGATTTAAATTTTATACCAATGATTAATTTTATTGCTGCTGGAAAAACAAAGAGGGACAATAAAACCACATATTGAAGGTTATGTTGAAAATGTGCTACCTTTCTATAATATAAATGACTTCAGATCTGTGTTCCGTGTAAGCAGATCACTGTTAGGAGAACTTGTGTGCATTATTGGTGAAAATGTTGTAAAAAACACCCTCGTGGCGTAGGTAAAAAGCCTGTGTCCGATGAAAAAAACCCATTCTTATTGGATTGTTTTATATGGGATGTCGGCAAACAATTTGACGGATTGCGGACAAATTTAATATCTTAGAATATTCAGTAGTAAAGTGCCGAAACAATTTCCTAAGTGCACTACATGGTCAGTTACAGGACGTTATCAGTAGTTTTGTCCATTTAGCTTTTAGTAGAAGACCATTTGATATTCTCCAAAAACAGGGGAGGGGGGAGTGTACCTAAACCGTAAACACAAATATTATATTATATACTTTACTATAGTAACCACTAATAAAATAACGTCGTAAAAATAACCTCGTATTTCCCTCTGGAAACCGCATGTAGGCAAAATAAAGACAAAATGCAAACGAGCGCGTAGATAAAATAACTCCTTTGGAGGCAAACTGCATGTCTTCTCAAATAACAACTTTTCGTCGTGTAGAAATGGCGGTGGCTACAAAATTGTCTTGTAGATTTGAACTTCTTTAGAATAAATTCGTCTACAAAAAGACTGTGCACACCAGGAAAAAAATCCTATTCTGATTTAATAATTATATCTTTATTTTTCTGTTCAGTATAATAATACAGTTTAGAACATACTCACCCCTTCTCGTCCAATGAAAAGCCAGTTCTTTCCTTTCTAATTTTCATAGTACATGGCTTTCCATGCACTATAAAATGCTATACATGAATGACTTTTCATTGTAGATTAATTATGAAAGTGAACTCTTTATAACTTCACTAACGAAGTGTACAATCCCCTGAGGCATTTTCCTTGGGAAAATAGCCTACTGATTAAAGATGAAAGAGAAAAGAATTATAAAAAACATTTTGAACATTGCTAATCTTTATATTAATGGTACATATATATAACAAACAAAAAATAAAATAAAATGGGGCCAAAGAGTAGGTAAAATTATCTTTTATATAATTTTTATACCTGACATTCGAGTCGATTATTTTTTTTTCAAGAAAACAATGTCAGACTGCTGATATATAAAGCACAGGATTTTTTTGAGAAAACAAAAACCCACAATACATGTACATTCATCAATAAAAAGTAAGCATCTGATGTTGAATGGTCGTAATTCAAATATTTCTAGAGTAAGTTTTATGATTATCAAAAAATATTCAAATTTCAGAAAGCAGATTGATATAACATTGCGTGCTAATTAAAATCAAGAAATTTAAGGTATATAAGTATTAAATTTTTACCTGATGTAGAAGAAAACCTCAAATGTTTGAACAATTTATCCTTTTTGACCTCACAAACTATGTCAGTGCTATTTCATTCCATCCATTGTAATGGTCGTTACCTGTTATATACTCCCTTCATTATAAAAAAGTGAATTCTTATTTAGTTTTGAATATTACAATGGGAAAGGATAATTTTGTAAGGTCAATCGAAAGTGTGAATATGTTCTAAATTGGTCAGACAATACTTGGTCATGTTTTATGAATATTTAAAGTCCGAGGTGTAGCCGAGGGTTTTAAATGTTCATAAAACATAACCAAGTATTGTCTGACCAATTTAGAACATATTCACACCTTCGAGTGACATAACAAAGTTAGCCTCTCACATTGTAATACTTTAACCTGAGTATTAGCTCACTTTAAGCGTTAACATGGTTAGTAAAATGGATGAATATCATATTAAATGGTCATTCCAACAGATGGAATGAAATATAAAAGCGATAGTTTTGTGAATTCTGTTTTCGGTATCGTTTAATACTTACATATCTAAAATTCCTTCATTTTAAAAAGGACGTAATGTTATATAAATCAGCTTTTTCTAAAATTGTATAATTTATGAATAATAACAAAACTTCATCAATGATTTTCAATATTACAATCGTTTCAACGTCACTGATTAGACAAACAACAATACTCATGATTTTTTCTCTTACTCTTTTCCTATTGAAATTGCCTTTGGGGATCTTACACTTCATTATTGTAGTCATAAAGAGTTCACTTTTATGATTAATCTACAATGGAAAGTCATTCATGTATAGCATTTTATAGTGCATGGAAAGCCATGTACTATGAAAATTCGAAGGGAAATAAATCATTTTTCATTGGAGGAGACGGGGTGAGTATGTTCTAATACAATGTATGGCCTTCATGTGTGTGATAAGGATGATTATCGTTATAATTTTTATGACTGATTTCTAATCACCTATCAATGTCACCAAACGGATAAACAAAAGAACTGAGTGTATTATCATGATGATATGGGACGAATAAAAGAGTTTGAAATTGATAGCATTAATATGTGATATAGCTAAGTATTTTAAAGTATCGGCTATTGTATTATTCCGTTTAAAACCTTTCTATTTGCAAGATCAATATTAAACATGATTTATGAAAATGATATATAAAAAATAAACTACTTACACCCTATTTTTCCTTCCTTAAATCATAATATACAGCTTTCAAAAAAAAAAAATTCCCCACCAAAAATGCATTCGGAATAAAAGGAAGAAAAAAAGTATATCAAAACGTTATAGAATAGCGACAAATGCATATTTAGCAACTGCCGTTGTCATAGTTATACTGTCATATCCATAATTTCCAAAATGTGACAATTTTACATATTTCTAAACTCTGTTTTACAAGAAAATCAATGGTTGTGTTTCACTATTTACTTTGCGAATACAATTATAGTGTTTACATATTTTAATCGGATCAATAACGGTTCGCTTATCATAGACCAGTCCATCTATATACAGGTGTTTTTGGATAATTCATGTCTATAGATGGACTAGTCTATGATAAGCGAACCGTTAACCGGTTCGCTTATCATAGACCAGTCCATCTATAGACAGGTGTTTTTGGATAAACTCATCAATGAAGTGTCCAGTTGTGGTAATTGATCCGATTAAAATTTGTAAACACTATAATTTTGAAATATATTAAACCTCTTGAATCCGATAACTCTTGTTTCAGGGCAAGTTTCATTGTTTCTGGAATCCGAGAAAATCCGGTTTTGGTTTCTTGTAAAATAACGCATTGGTTTTCAAACCCGGTTCTGGATTCTTTGTAATCAAACACGCCGGCCTAAACTAGATGATTGTGACATTATTAACTGTGATGAATTTATCTTTAGTTTTAAAAATAGACACAAACTTTCTAACCATAGATCTGGTGGTTTGCTTTAAGTTATCGGAAGTATTTAGAAAAATATATTAAACCTATTGAAACTGAATGTACATTTGTTTATTGGTTTACTGTTGACAAAAAAGTTTTAAATTTACCAGAAAACCTCTTATTAGTATAGTTTACATACCGCCAGTAAACACAAATTATACATCTGAAGATGCTTTTAGCATGCAATTTAGTGAGATAGAACTTGAACTTCAGATATTTTCTGAAAAATCTGATTATATTGTTTTGGTCGGAGACTTCAATAGTCGCACAGCTAACCTGTCTGATTTCTTATGATTTTTATGATGTAGATGATTTTGTTATTGACAACCTTACTGATCACACTGATTTCACTGATGTATATATGTTAGACGATTTGAATATATCAAAAACAAGTCTAGATGAAAATTGATTCGGACTTGTAATTGCAATCAATTACAATTCTTTACAATTCTTTATTACCCAAATGTTTTACAACATATATACATGTATAATCAATATATACTAAATATAGATTACAAAAATATACGATCATGACAAAACAGACGCAAGTAATAAATACACAAAAAGTAAATATATATGAATATAATTCTAAAAAGCAAATATATGTAACAAATGAATTACAAATCTACTTACTGAAAACAGTCATTTCTGACTTCAGTGCTCTAAATATATATTTTCCTAAGTTGCATAAGTCTTTTACATTAGTAGTGCTTAATAATAGTAAAAGTTTATAATCAGATGGCTTACGCCAATAAAATGGTTTTATCAAACACTCAAGCAAATTTGAATATAAAGGACATGATAAGATAAAATGCATTTCATCCTCAATATCATCAATACACAATGTACAGGTTCTAAGGTTTCTTTTTACATTAGAATACCTTCCCTTCTCTATAGCTAGATTATGTGATGACAACCTAAATTTAACAATACACTTTTTGTAAATTTCGGTATTGGTTTACATAAATATGACTGCAAAGAAAAATTGGATATCATATATCTATACAAAAAACATTTTGATGAACTATCTAAAGTAGCATCAAACTCTTGTTTGACAATATCGCATAGTCTCTGTTTAATAACCATAATATGATCTTTACATAAAGAATTTTGTGAATACCACAAATCATTTAAACCAAGGTGGGACAATTCCTTTCGTATATTACAAACCCAGTTATTTTTGTCATTTGGATTCTTCAAACACATATATCATATAAATAATTGTAACAACCAAGTAACATACAATTGTTATTATTCAATACCTTAATCCAATATTTAAATATACGCAATTTCGTGGTTAACAAAAAACAATCCCGACAAAGTTGTTAATTGTTATGGTAGAAAGTTCCTAGAATTTTGTAAAAATTAAAGAACCTTAGTGAGCGCGCTCACATACCCCACGTCCCCACATTGTCATTGGAGAAATAAAATATGTGTAAGAAAAAAAAATTGTATAAGAAAAAAAATTGAATCATAATTTCCTGTCAATATGCACATGTACATAGTATGTCCTTATTATCTACAAAGTTTCATGAAATTATATTGTGTGGTTTCAGAGGAGTTGCAATGACAAACTGTTGCAGTAGTACATTGAAGCAAATAAGTTCAAAGGGGCGTAACTCCTAGAAAAAAAATTGAACCGTAATTTCCTGTCGATATGCACATCTACATAGTATGTCCTTATTATCTAAAAAGGTTTCATGAAATTCTGTTGTGTGGTATCAGAGGAGTTGCGATGACAAACTGTTGCAGTAGTACATTGAAGCAAATAAGTTCAAAGGAGCGTAACTCCTAGAAAAAAAATTGAATCGCAATTTCCTGTCGATATGCACAACTACATAGTATGTCCTTATTATCTAAAAAGGTTTCGTGAAATTCTGTTGTGTGGTTTGAGAGGAGTTGCGATGACAAGAAACAGGACTGACGGACTGACGGACAGACGGACGGACGGGTCAAAAACATTATACCCTCCGCAACTCGTTGCGTGGGGTATAATAACAAAGTATTTATTTTAAACGGTAGAGTTGGTCAAGATGTTATTGGTCGACCTCCCAGTAGAAATAATAGTGTTATAGATTATATTGTTTGTACTTCACATTTTTTTACATTGTGTATTCGTTGACTTTGAAAAAGCCTTCGACAATGTTCAAAGAAACTCACTTTTGTATAAACTTGTTTTAAATAAGAGAACTGGTAAATTTCTTAGAATTGTTGAAAATTTTTATAAAGATGTTAAATCACGAGTTGTACATAATACTGAAGCATCTGACATGTTTGCTAGTGGTATTGGAGTCCGCCAAGGAGACACTATTTCTCCTTTATCATTTTCTTTGTACTTAAATGATCTTCAAGAAGTTTTGATTCAGCCATGCTGGATCTTTGCGATCACTCTGTTTTTGGAGATGGTGCAGAATACTAAGTTGAAGACATGTCATGAAACTAATTATGTGTTTTTATGACTTGCAGAAACTTTCTGCACCATTTTAATCATCAACTGCCAACTTTTGACATGTTATTTGCCCTTAAATTAAGAAAAGATTGGTCGAACAACCCTTTTATTTTAGATATACACTTGCATATAGTTCCTTTGTAAATCAAAATTTATAATGATTTACTATTTATGAATTAATTTGAAAAAGTATGTTTACATCAATTGAATCAGTTGATAACAATTTTGAAAGTATTATATTATTATCTTATGCTTGTGGAAGTTTTTGTTCTATGAAATTTAGGTCAACATGTGTGTTAATTTATCTAAGTTGATTTCCACACTTTTTTGAAATGGTTTTACTCCAATTCTTTCCATAGGCAAGTAAGAGTCAGTATGATTATAAAATGTCATGATTTTTAAATAATTACACTCAAAGGTGTAAGTATTAATTGGAAACAACCCGTCTTAATTCACCACATTTAATATCTCCTGACCTGTTACATAATTAAATAGGCACAATTTATTACACACCTAACTGAATACACACATTCTTGACCTCAATAGTAAACCTACAAATGTATTATTTATTTTGATGTACACTACATTAAAATATTCTGTTAATTTTGCTAGCCAGCTGAATGATTAATCAGGCGTGGGTTTTTTTTTCATAGAAAAGACAAAAAATGTAAAAATATGTATAAAAAATGCAAGCAAATTTTATTTCACGTGTAAAATCATTGTCATTATCATCTGACATAAGTCAATAATGAAGATCTAATTTATTAGTTACAATTATCAGAAATTTGGTTGAAACAATAAACAAAATTGCATAACTCCTACCTGAGCATTTTCTGCAATATAATTTATTTGTTTGTTCTGCATTTAACAGTAATTGAAAATATCTCAGCATTAGGTATTTGTACATTTAAATTTGAATACAGGAAATGTATTTTTTCTTAATGAAGAATGAACACCAATTTAGATAAAAATTAGTTATCTCAGATGGTGCCATTAAAACAAAATACATATATGGTTTGGCGATATCTGGCCACAGCTTTTATTCATAATATAGATTCATATGATATATATATATATATATAGATAGATAGATGTATATGTATATGTAGATAGATATATGGTTGGTTACCAGAAGATAATATGGCAACCTTGCTGCAAAATGCAGATAGATAGATAGATATATATGAAAATGTAAAGATGCACCGTGGGATACACTGGTGCTTTAAATTTAGAAAACACCGTGGGATACACAAGTGTAGTCTGTATTATCCAAAAACCTAAAATTTCATAGTTAACATTAAGATTCTATGCAGCTAATTCTGCCACATTGACGGAGGAAAACAGAGACTCTGTCAACCGCCATAAAAAGGCCGGTTCGCTGCAAAGCTGTGAACCAGATATGAGATAACTATAGGTAGATAGATAGATATTTTTATTCAAAGTATAACTTGGTACATATGTATGTTAAATAATCTATATGATGTTTTGTGAACAACTGTTCAAAAACATATTTACCTACACAGATAAAAATACTAACCAAAACTACACCAAACCATAAGATAGTTGATTGTATTTGTATACCATAAAATACAGTATATTGTAGTATATCATCAAATATATATTCAAGATGTTTAACAGTTCATTTCATAAGCATGTTAAGGGTGACAAGTGAAAAACATCCAGTTGAAAAATTTCTGGTCTGATCGAAAATCATAATATTTTATGTAGCAACCCTGACAGCTATTTATAAAGGCAATAATATAGTTGTATATTCTATAGCAACACAAGTCCATGCTTTGCAATAACCTGGTCAAATTTGAGACCATACTTACTTAAGAATTGATGAACCGCATAATCCATCTGATCATGTTCTTCATCTCATTGTGCAAAAATCCCACTCTAGAACTACCTGTGTCATTACCTGCTACATGTTTTATTAAGAAATATGGTGGATCCTCATAGTTTCATGTTCTGAGTTAACTTTTAATATGCTTGACAATCATGCCGCCACAAAGATTCATTTCCGTGCCTAGACCTTAGTCAACCCCATCTGGAGGATGTCGGTCTGCTACAAAAACATACTTACTATTCTTGTACAGCAAATAGCTACATGGAAGTATATGTTACATATGTAATACCAATACAATTTAAAGCATAATTAATCGAGAAAAATAACAATTCTTCTGTAACCCCTGTATTAAGTTGTCAGCATTGGATCTCCGACCCTTTAATAATCCTCAAAAACAGTAGAAAAGACAGCTTCAAACACACTGAATTCATACCAAGTTTAGCCAACAACAAGATAAGGAAATATTTGTTAGACTTCAGCATGACTCTGGTTAAGGTAAATGTAAAGGCCTGGAGTGTTTAATACCTTCTTAAAAACTGACAAACCTCAAATTTTTTTATTTTATTTGACACATCTGTTAAATTTTCCTAAAAAAAGTATCCAAACCTAGTAAAAGTAATGTCACAATTTTTGTTGAGAGAGATACAAAATATACAAGTAAGCAATACCTTAACAATTCATAGAGAGAGATAGGAAATGTATTCATTAAAACAATTAGAGATCTGAACTCATGAAAAAAGAAAGACTGTCCTCTCTGATACATCTGTATGTACTGGGTGCTGTGGAACTTACAATTAAATGGTTACTAAAGGTCTGAAATAACAGTTATAAAACCCATGGGGTTATAGCAGGATAAACATCTGCAGTTGGGACCAAGCATCTGAAGCGATCCACCTAAAAACCAGAAATGGCTTCAGCCATAATGAAAAATTTGTACCAGAACAGTGATAATGAATGTCATACTAAACTCCCAAATATATGAACTAAAATAAAAATTCATACAAGGCTAACATAGGCCAGAGGCTCCAGACTTGGAACAGGTACTAAATTGCGGAGAGGTTAAACAAGTTATTTAAAATCTCAACCAAATGCAGAACAAACAAACACACAGCAATACGCACAGTAAAAATCACACAGTTTAAAGAAGTCCGAGTCCAATATCAGAATAGGTAACAAAACAAACAAAACAAAAATTGAAAAATGACGACATTACATAAATCAACAATGGACTACTAACAATTACTGACATGCCAGCTCCAGACCTCAATTTAACTGTTCGAAAGATTATGTCTTCATTATATGAAATATCTAGCACCATCCCTCCAATGGGGGGTTTAGTATCATATCATCATAACATAAATTAGAGGAACATAACCCGTATCAACCAGCAACTGGTTTAAGAATAAATGAGTTTTTGTCCGATGCAAGGACTGTGCAAGTGAATCAATATTGAAGCCAAAATATGCCACTTTTTATGCAGGCAACAGTATTCCTTCTTTATAAGTTTGCTTTAATGTTTAGTTAGCTTTTGAGGTAAACTGACATTTTGTACTTTGTAAAGTATATTACCATAAAAGATTGGATGGGAAATACCTGAATGTGTAAGATGTCTATGTAGAAGTGAATTTCTTATAATGTAATAAAACTGCCCATAAATACAAGGCAAGAAGAACCTAATCAACTCAGGCAAATGCAAATTTCAAAGAATGTCTATGAGGACCTGTATACTATAGTCTAAATCCATTTAAGAAGAAACAAACATTAAGTATAACAGCAGCAACCACTCTCTGTCTCGTCTTGGGTTTGAACCAGGTTGCCCAAATGAAAACTTATTTCCATTTGAGGTCTAGGTGACCTTAAACTTGGATTATCATAAGAAGGCATAGATTATGCAAAGTAAACATGGTAAATGTCTCCTGTTAGGACAACCAACAAGTTATAAAGGATGACCTGTGTTACACAAAAAAAAAAAAAAAACACAAACAAGCTGCTTAACAACGTCTAGGTACCCTCATAATTAAAAGCATAACATTTCAAATTAGTCCCAGTGTTCATGCTAACTGAAATTCAACCTGTACTATAATTTTCATTAATAAATATCAACCATAATTTGGATTCAAAACAGTAGCCCAGCAACCAGTAGGGCCAATGGTTTTAGGCAAATGAAATTGTTGTCATAATGCTTCCAGCCTAAAATTAACAAAGCTTGGCACCTAAATGTACAGCGTAAAATACTCATCTATTTGAGCAACTACTAGAATCTTCCAGGATGAAGATTACAATAAATTCTAGTATATATATATATTAAAGTTGTTGTCGACACCTAAATACTAAAGATTTTTAACTGGTTTGGAGCAGACTGCAAGACAAGCTGTAAATAATTACTTAAATTGTACTAGTTTGTGCTAATATTACATGTAAAATTGAGAATGGAAATGGGGAATGTGTCAAAGAGACAACAACCCGACCACAGAACAGACAACAGCAGAAGGCCACCAACAGGTCTTCAATGCAGCGAGAAATTCCCGCACCCGGAGGCGTCCTTCAGCTGGCCCCTAAACAAATATATATACTAGTTCAGTGATAATGAACGCCATACTAAACTCCAAATTGTACACAAGAAACTAAAATTAAAAATAATACAAGACTAACAAAGGCTAGAGGCTCCTGACTTGGGACAGGCGCAAAAATGCGGCGGGGTTAAACATGTTTATGAGATCTCAACCCTCCCCCTATACCTCTAGCCAATGTAGAAAAGTAAACGCATAACAATACGCACATTAAAATTCAGTTCAAGAGAAGTCCGAGTCTGATGTCAGAAGATGTAACCAAAGAAAATAAACAAAATGACAATAATACATAAATAACAACAGACTACTAGCAGTTAACTGACATGCCAGCTCCAGACTTCAATTAAACTGATTGAAAGATTATGTCTTCATCATATGAATATCAGGCACAATCCTTCCCGTTAGGGGTTTAGTATCATACCATCATAACATATATGAGAAGAACATAACCCGTGTCATGCCAACAACTGGTTTTTAAATAAATGTGTTTAGTGCCGATGCAAAGACCCTATAAGTGAATCAATATTAACGCCAAAATATGCAATCTTTAATGACCTGACAACAGTATCATAACTATATCCCTTCTTAATAAGTCTATTTAAAGGTTTTGTTAGTTTCAGAGGTGAATACTGACATTTTTGTGCTTTATAAAGAATATTTCCATAAAAAATTGGATGTGAAATACCTGAACGTATAAGAAGTCTGCATGTTGAGCTATATTTACGAATGATGTCCTTATACCGATGATAAAATTTAGTAAATGTTTTGACTAGTTTGTGATATCGAAAACCCTGGTGTAATAATTTTTCAGTAATACATAAATTTCTCTCGTTAAAATCTAAAACGTTGTTACATACACGAGCGAATCGTACAAGTTGAGATATATAAACACCGTAAGATGGTGACAAGGGAACATCACCAACTAAAAATGGATAATTAACGATAGGAAATGAAAAATCATCTCTTTTATCATATATTTTAGTATTAAGCTTTCCGTTAATGATAAAGATATCAAGATCGAGGAAAGGGCAGTGGTCATTGTTAGTATTAGCTTTATTTAAAGTAAGTTCAACAGGATAAATTTCTTTAGTATACATACTGAAGTCGTCATTATTGAGAGCCAAAATATCATCCAAATATCTAAAAGTATTATTAAATTTGTGTATCAGATGTTGTTTCGATGGGTCTTTACTGATTTTTGTCATAAATTGTAACTCATAGCAATACAAAAAAAGGTCTGCAATAAGTGGTGCACAGTTAGTCCCCATTGGAATTCCGATAACCTGACGATATACGGAATCTCCAAAGCGAACAAAAATGTTATCTAGTAAAAATTCAAGGGCACATATAGTATCAAAGCATGTCCAATTGACATAGTTTTTTTGTTTATTGCTACTAAAAAATGACCTAAAAGAGTTTGAACATATATATTCACATTCTGACTTTTTAAATGCCCATTTAATTAGGTGTGTGAATTTTTTCTTAATGAGAATGTGAGGCAATGTGGTATATAGGGTAGAAAAATCAAAACTTTGAACAGATTCAAAATCACCAATATATGCATGCAATTTATCAAGTACTTCCAACGAGTTCTTGACTCTCCAAAAGTAATTAATTCCACTATTTTCGAAGGCCTTATTTGAACAATTTATTATCAGGTTTTTGATTGTACCAAGTGTACTGGTAAGAAGAATAGACAATTTAGTAGTGGAACAATGGCTTGAAGACGAAATGAATCTATATTTGTAAGGTGTTTTGTGTAGCTTCGGAAGCCAATACATAGTTGGGACTTTCATTGTATTTGGTTCTATATACATGTACATACATGTACATACATGTATATATCCTCGCTTATCTGCGTCTGACAATTTACACAAAACTCTGTAATAGTCTCATTAAAAAATGTTTACAAGATAAAACCATTTTGGCCCCTATTTTCCCTTAAATATATAAAAAAAATAAAATTAAAAATAATGAAAATTTCCCACACACCTGAGACTGGTTGGTAGGGTTTGGGCAAACTGAAATATTTGCAGTCTGTCCTAAAATAGTAATCAATAAATATACACTTCTATAAATTTTGTCCTTTTTAATTGTGGTACTTTACTGCAACATCTGTATTCATTCAGTACATGCACATCGATTTGTAATATTCAGATTATGTAATTATTATATTCAAGATAAATAATATTATATTAGTCAATAGTGTTCTCCATTACAAATCATATGTCACAAATCATATGATGATATACAAAACAACATTTAAAAGTTTCACATGTAATATATTTATAATAATATGTAATTGTGACCTTATATTTAAGAATTGTTTTTTTATTTCTAACGCATGATGTGGCATCCCCTATAAATTGTAAAAATAACACATTCAGCAATATTTTGTGGATTTAAGTTTAGAAACTGAGATATAATCATTACACAAATCTTTTAAATCTAAACCATAAGATTGAAAGAAAAAAATAAAAGTTGCCTTAATCTTTATACATGTATATGTTTGTTATATGTTAGAATCACATGTACATGTAGGGATTTAACTTAAAAGTAATATACTCTTTTGTAAATATGATGATTACCTGGTAAATTATCAACTGTGAACTGGAACATACTAATGCAGAGCTCTGGGGGTTTGCATAAATGACGTCTGATGATGATCCAATGTACAAATTTTTACCGCTTACGAAATTTAAACAGCTTGCTTGCTGCGATGAAATTCTGTAAAGGACTAAATTACGTCACAGAATACAACGTCACTCATGTTAGGTAAATCTAAAACATGAAACACAATCCGTCAGTGGCCCCAGCGATAACTGAATTTAAGTCTATTTACTTAAATTCCATTATTATTTTTTTTCACTTTTGTTGTTGAGAAAGTGCATTTCCAAGGCCTCTTTCTGGAAATTATTAAGCCATTTATTATTAATGGCATATAAAAAAATATATTACTTGTTTGACGATTTCCCTTTCCATTCATGTCAATACCATTAAATTGCAAATATTTATATAAAAAAAATCTGACAGAGTCTAAAATTGAAAAATCAATATATATATATATATAAATATCATTATTTGCATCAATATTGCGAAATTCCCTACCTGTGGGCAATAACATAGAAATTTAACAGTAAGATTGGAATTGAAAAAAGAAAAAAATATTGAAAAAATATGGTCAGAAAGAATATCAGACTAGCTATGAATATGGCTGGATCACAACATCGACGATACTTTGATTAGAAAATAGTGATATAAAAGGTGTACATTCAATTACGTCGGACAAAGAAAATGAATTGGATATTTATTTTAAGATATTTGTCTTGTTGTATGCTGATGATTCGATTTTACTTGCTGAATCAAGCACAGATTTACAGTTACTTTTAAATAGTTTTTCTTAATATTGTGAAAAGTGGAAACTTAAAATTAATGTCAACAAGACAAAAGTAATGATTTTTTCAAAAGGTAGACCACAAAATAATTTGAAAGTTTACATTAATAACGAAGAGATATAAATTGTTAAGGGAGCTACCATTTGATTTTTATGGGGGGGGGGGGGGGGGGGGGGGGGGGGGGGGGGGGGGGGGGGGCTAGGATGAAAAATTTTGTCCTGCCTATTTATTTTTCCCTCTATTCGGTCCTGCCTTTTTATTTTTCGCTCTATTCGGTCCTGCCATTTTTTTTAGTTTATCCTGACTTTTTTTTTACATAAATTGTCATCCTGCCTTTTTTTTTTGCAAATAATCTCATCCTGCCTTTTTTTATTTACTCAAAACTCCTGTCCTGCCTATTTTTTTCAAATTTCATCCTAGCCCCCACCCCCCCTAAAGATCAAATGGTAGCTCCCTAAGAAATATAAATACCTTGGTGGTATATTCTCTAGAAATGCATCTTTTTTTGCAACTAGAAAATATCTTAGAGATCAAGCTATTAAAGCTATGTACTATGTTATTAAGAAGTTCAGATCTAACCATCTATCTATAGAGTGCCAGATCGATATGTTTGATAAGGCTGTTTTACCTATTCTTTTATATGGGGCCGAAATTTGGGGATACGAAAACCTTGACATTTTGGAAAGGGTACATTTGAATTTTTGTAAACATGTTTTACGATTAAAAAGATCGACTCCTAATTTCATGATTTATGGGGAATTGGGAAGATATCCGATTTCTAAACACGTTAAATTATGGATGATAAAATTTTGATGCAACCTTCTTAATAACACACATGACAACAAGATTTCGTCAATGTTATATAAGTTGATAAATATTAATTATAACAATTATGGAATTGAAAACAAATGGTTGTCTTTTATCAAGAGTATTTTTGATAATTGTGGAATGTCAAATATATGGCAAAATCAAGATTATATCTCAAAGTAATGGATTGTATTAAGCATTGAACAAAATTTAAAAGATCAGTTTAGACAAGAATGGTTTGCAGATGTAAATCAATCATCAAAAGGTTTATGTTATAAATTATTCAAAACTGAACTTAAATTTGAAAAGTATATTTCAGTTTTATCGTTTAATAATGCACTGCAATCGTGTAAATTTAGATATGGCAATCACTGTTTGCCAGTGGAGACAGGGAGGTGGCAAAATGTTCAAAGACCAAAGAGATTATGTCACCTTTGTGAATCTGCTGACATCGGCGATGAATTCCATTATGTAATGTCTTGTCCTTTTTTTAAAAAAAGAACAACATAAATATTTACAACACTATTGTTGTACAAATGTTAATATTCTTAAATTTAATGATGTATTCACTACAGTCAATATTGTTTTACTAGGAAAAATGTGTAGATTTATTAATTATATATCAGTGAAAGTCTGTCCTCCTGGTTAAAGTACAGTTATTTATGTAATGTTCACACATGCAAAATGTGTTATATTGTGTATATTATCATCTCTGTAACTATGTAATTTAGTTAATGAGAATAAAGATCTATCTAACACTTTACAAGTTTATAAGTTTGTAACGTTCGTACTTAATCATGAAGAAAAGGATTATCATTCTCTTATACATATACTTAGATTGACGAAGTGTCATACAGGTATACAATATATATATAATATAAGTACTGAAGTACTGAACATCGGAAGCTGCAAGTTCTTGTGGATGGTCACAAGCACTTGTCTCACAAAAAAATAAATCAGATCTCTATACCTGAATGTGAGGTTAATGTACAGATATATTTTTTTTCTTAGACAAGTTCGTGCGTGGATGATAAATAAATGACAGGGAATTCAACCTCACCGTAATAAATATGATATTGAAGTGATACAATCAGTACACACTTATATTAATATTTGTATATTACAGTTACATGTATATATAATTTTCCTCCATTTGTATATCATTCTATTCTACTATATTAATAATAGTGCAGTGCAAGTGCATGGAAGACGCTCTTCTGTAATAATTCGATTTTTCTAATAGATTGGATTTGAGTAGGTATTCATATTTTCCCGCCAAACTTTCAATCTCCCATGCAGAGTTATCGGTCCTTGAGAGAGAGCGAGGACCGATAACTCTGCATGGGAGATTGCAAATGTTCTTCATTTTAGTTGAGATATTCTTCCGCATGCGTTAACACACATTTTCTGTATGTGTGCATAGATATTAAAGATTTTTTACTTATATATATATATTTGTAACAACAAAAATTTTCATATTATTAATTTATGTTCTAAAAAAAATATTTTTAGGAGTATCCATTGAAAAAATGAATTTATAACAAGCGATAAGGAATGTTATTTTGCACTCGATAATGTCCATGTATTTATCATGTTTATAGATCGGTTACAATCCCAACACGAAAGTTACGTAATGGAAATCTAGGCGACAGCAATACACTGGAATGCCCTCACGGTCATCCGATGTAAAAACTGTATTCCTTAATATTTTATGTATATGTACTAATCAAGATCATGACAATCCCTTTCTTCATGATTAAGTACTAGTGGAGTGAAAGCATTTTAAGTCATTTAATAGCACATTAAAAAACATTAAATTATCTTCTCAACGTTTGTAATTACCTTTTCTAAGTAATGCCCTGACATTCCACATATGTAAATATCATTCTTACCAACCGTGGATTTAGTAATCTGTAATTGTGTAAGCGTATTAGCTTTAAGATTTAATATAAAGGGCTTATGTTCTTTCTTTCTTTTCTTTTGAACTGCTTTGATTATGTTTTTTTTTTTTCAGCTATTTTGTAGTTATTGACATTCAAATTATAACTTTAACGGCACCAATTATTAAGGCACCAGCAATAACATAAACGGTACTAATTTATCTGCACCAGATGTGCATTTCGATAATAAATGTCTCTTCAGTGACTCTCGATGCCAAAATATTTGATAATTAAAAGCCAATTTAAAATATGAAGAGCTTTTAAACCTATAAACTTCAACATATTTTGATTTTTGTTAATTTGACTTTTTTATTTTTTATCGCTATCAATCATAAATTTAAATCCTTTCAAGCTGATAAATGGCGTCACCGAATTCGCACCGAGGGTGAATTTTCAGAGGCTTTTGACAATTTCTTGGGAGTGAAACAAGGTGAACCGTTATCACCTCTGTTATTTTTATTTTTCGTGAATAACATTATTCATGATATTCCTATGGATAATGATAACTGTGTTTTTAATATCAATGGATACCTAATTTATTTAATTTTGTTTGAAGATAATACCGTCCTGTTTGGAAAATCTGCCGAAACATAATTACAAGTCTTAAAATAGAAAAGCTTTCATTTTATTGTAAAAAGTGGAATAAACTGTTAATACTGATAAGACAAAAGTAGTCGTTTTCAGAAATGGTTAGCAAACTGTTATTAATATCTTTTTCTTTGACAACTATGAGCTAGAAATTCATATGTCTACTTAGACGTGTTGCTACATTTCAATGGAAAGTTCTTACACTCGCAGAGAATTTCTCAGCAAGGAACAAGGGTACCTTCTTCCTTATTCGACACTCCCATGCGAGTTTATATTGAACATAGTCAAGCATGTGTTTTGTTTAACAGTATGGTGGCCTCTATACTTAACTATGCATCTGAAAGAGGTAGGGCCAATTTCCCCTGAAATTTTTTCACAGAAGGGCCAATTTCAAAAAGTGCTGAAAGAATAAAATTTATGATAAAATCATGAAATAAAAATGTTTTTTGATCAATATCTCGATTTTATGTATTATGTTATGACTGGAAAATAGTTAATTTAACCTCCAAAAAAGGATGAAAGTCAAATATGCGGAATTTACCGTCTTTTTAGGTTGGAAAAACAGGGAATCCCCCTAGAAGGACACTTCAAACCAAAAAAAAAGTTATGTTTTTTGTTGTTGTTGTAATTTATACAACTTTTCCCCTCAAAAATGAAATTGGTTTAGTGTGTCCTTAATACCTAAAAAACAACTTTTTTTTAATAAAAAGTGGAACATCACTAAATTTTACCTATATAGCTTCTTAATATCGACTATGTTTTCAAGAGTCGCCGTGGCTCCATCGGTAGCGCTTAAACTGTGACTGTAAATAATGGATTGTTTTTAAGATGGGGTTCAAATCTCACGCTAATTTTTTCTGATTTTTTATGTTGAGATATTAAAATGTTATGTTTCTATCACATTTTGTCGGATGTTTGTTTAATTCAAAGAGTCACACTGAAGTAGGTGCTTGTACATAACCAATAACACGAGAATTGATTTTTTAGCAATGAAGCCCAAATGTTGTGTGTGTTATACATATAACGAAAAAAGGCCATAGCAGAAAAAATTCAGAACAACAAAATTTTTTTTTTCTTCTAAATCTTGAACAAGAACGTTTTAGAAAATGGTATGATATGTAACAAATGCAGACAGTAATTTTATCGCCAATCCACCAACTGTGTAGATACCAGTACTGGAATTGTTACATTGTCCCTACACCGGAACCTAAGTCATCAGAAAATGAAAAAACACCACAGATAAAATCAATTACACTACCAATCGTGACTGTAAGTAAAACATCAAGAAAGTGTTGAATCTGTATCACAACATAGGGTCGATCCATTTGGTACAATGCCATGCACAAAAGACCAGATTGCATGTGTTTGTTACGCAAGCCGTTCTAGTACCAACTGGTGTAAGCTGTTGTCCGGTCCATATAGACGGTAAACCTTAAAAGCTGGAACAGTGTATAGATATAGATACATCCAGATTGAGGAAAACAACATCCCAGTTAAATGCGTCCGATATTTTTTGGCTTCTTGGCATTAAAACAGAGACCGATCTTGAATCAGATTAGCTGATTTATATCAGATAATTAAATTATTAAATGTTTCTTGTATTTATATTTAACCCCCTTTTTTAGGCGCCATTAAGGGGCATTCAGCTTCTCGGTCTGTGCGTCCGTTCTTTCGTTTGTCCGTCCGTCCGTCCGCCCCTTTGTTCGTCCGTCTGTTCGTCGGTCCGTCTGTCCCGTTTCAGGTTAAAGTTTTTGGTCAAGGTAGTTTTTGATGAAGTGGAAGTCCAACCAACTTGAAACTTAGTACACATGATCCCTATGATATGATCTTTCTCATTTTAATGCTAAATTACAGTTTTTATCCCAATTTCACGGTTCACTGAACATAAAAATGATAGTACGAGTGGGGCATCCGTGTACTATGGACACATTTTTGTTTAATATTTTGTTAGTTTTAAGTTAATTTTAAACAAAACTGTGAAATACATGTACGCTACAAATCACCTACCAACATTAACACGCTAACTGATGCACCATGTTTTTTTTAATACAAAACTAATTTTGAATATCTATTAGTTGATAATTCATATTTTACTGCTCCTCAGTGGCATTTACAAACAAAATCAATATTGGTTTTGATACACAAAAAAAAATCAATATTCTTGGCCTTGATTATTGTAGGAATACCTGTTCAAGGTATGAAAATAGATGACGTGACGTGTTTTCATATACTATAATTAGTATCTATCGGGCTATTTAAAAACATGATTTACCTAGCTAATCAAATGAAAAAAACTCACGGGAAAATGGCCCTACCTCAAATTTTGGGGATTTCATCGAGCCAATACCACAGTGTATTAAAGATTGGTAAAAATGTACAAATCGCCTTTTTATGTGGTGAACTTGGTCATTTATCTATGTTCATTTTAAGGAATCATAGAATTAAAAGTTTTGGTTGCATATAATACATGATAAACCTGATATTGTTTATGATATTTATAACCTCACACGCATTGATACTTCAAATGGTAAAGAGAAACTGGGTTTCAAATGTGCTCGATTTACTATTTAGTTTAGGTCTAAACTATTAATGGATTAATTAAAAAACATTAATGTATCTTTTGAATATATAAAATGTCGTATAAACGATCAGTACTATCAGAACTGGTTTGCTATTTTGAACGATTGTGAAAAACTGTGTTTATATAGAACATTAAAAAAATATTTTTGTTTAGGGGATTACTTGAAAAATGATTTTATTAGTAGCATGCTCACTAAACTTCGCAGAGGAACATTAAAACTGAAGATAGAAGTTGGTCGTCTTGACATTATAGCAAGAACAAATCGCTTATGTACATGTTGTTATTTGAACTGTATAGAAAATGAGTATCACTTTGTATTAGTATGTCCTGCCTTTAGACCTATGAGGGTACAGTTTTTACCTAAACATTAATTTTATTGTTCATGGTCAAATAATAGAAAGCTTGTATTTCTTTTGCAAGCTAGCTCAAAAAGTTTAACCGAGAAATTATGAAAATTTCTGAATGCGACATGGAAGTTAAGATTACAAATTATAAATCCTATGCATGTTTCCAAGCAACTGTTCTGTTTCAATGATGTTTTACTCGGCTCAAAACAGGATAGAAATGCTCGACAAAGCCCCGTTTTCTACATGTTTCTAAGCCTTGTACAGATAACATTAAATTTTATATTTCGAGACAATGTACGGTTATTCTATATTTATTAATCAATGCTAATTTCTATTAAGATAGTCAAAGATCTATAAGAAAAAGTGATGGTGCGTTTTTCCTTATCACAGATCCATGATTTTATCAGATGCTGCAGATAGTATGTGCATTTATGCATGTCTGCAAGATTTATAATATTGACAAGTGAACACATTGTAATCCCCCCCCACAAAAAAAATCGTCTAATTCGCCCCTCTTTATGGAAAACTTTGAAGTGTTTGAAGAGAACATATGTTTTGCGGTGACATTTTAAGGTTCACTTGTCTAGTTTGAACTTTAATGTACGAAAAACCATTACTTAATCGTGTAATATCTGTTAAAATCTTGTTTTGCCTATTTATACATTTTTAAGTACAAGGATGTGGTATAACTATATCAAATTTATTTTGTTTGTAAATTTTAGAATACCCTGTATTTAGTAGGAGGACTCAATTTTCAATTCATGGTACAGTATAACATTTTATTTTTAAGATGACATTTTTTTGTGTGTGCTGCATCAGCAATATATCGTACTCATATTAATGTTGCTTCAATAACTAGGCTCCTGAATATGACTTAATGATAAAGTTCTAATAAAGCAAAATGGTAAAGCGTCGCCATAAATCTCACTATGTGACATCCTACCAATAAGCGTGGTTACACAAGATAAATCAAGTATGTATAGACACTCAATCGATTTCAAACTAACGAAGCACAATGTGGAGTTGTAACAGTTTAAAATATATCAAAAATTCAAAATATGTTCTTTTTAAATGTAATTCACTAATAGCATCCTGTTGAATATTTAAACACTGTTAAGGTGATTTTTTTAAATGTAATTTTGCCACAAATAAATACTTCACATGCTAAAATGAAATGATTACTCATTATCCGGTATATAAGATTAATAAAGAATTAATTTGAATTGAAAAAAAAAATAATTATTTCATTTGCTGGTAATACAACAATTTAATATAGTACAAAATACACCAGATCCATTCAATAGGTATACAACTAACAGATGATTAATCAATCTTAAAAATTCGGACTTTTGAGTTTGTCTTTGAACAATAAAATGTTCTTCAAAGTAATTTAAAACAGCTAGTATTTTTCTTTGCCAGTTTACGGACATTCCAAGTAAAGATACGGCGATAAGTCGCATTCAGTTAAGTCATCTTAAAAGAACAAAGGACGGGATTGTGGTCTCCAAAATTTCGAAAGGATAATTTCAACTTAACAAACCCTTCGTATAATAAATTTGAAATCGGGTTAACCACCAGCTTTAATTATAATAATCATATTAAAACACAAATTAAGATACAAATAGGATGATTTACATATTTACATGTCAGTATATGAATATATGTAAATTATATTATCACACAATAGAATTCTCACCATGTACAGTAACGTGACATTTTTAAAATTTAGGTAAATGTATAGGAAATGATGTATTATATTAACTAAACTATAATATACTGTAATGAGTAAAGTGCACACACACACACAGCTGCTTATGATTATACATGTAGTATAGAAACTAGTACATACTGATATCGTTCATCAGCATGCAAATACATGCTTCATTAAATTTTGCTCATATAAGCAAGCTTCGTATAGACGAATATGAAGTTATTTAGTTTGATAGTCTTTGTTGCTAAGTTAATGATCGCACCCTGCATTGACTATGTCAGTTGTTAGCAACCAAAGCTAGCAACGTTAATAAAACTTGATCAATTGAAATAAGTTGTTATATTTATTTTAATGTACTAAAATTAAAAAAAAATCTTCTCTAAAAAACATTGCATTCTAAACGAAATTAATTTTTCTTAGCATAACATTGAAGAAAAGGAGAGTATAAGTATATGAACAATATTTTAAGATTTTTATGGTATAATGTTACAGCATGTAGGTTGTTTTTAGAACTGAACACCAGTTGACAATGTTTACAAATATATGTAAAGCAACAGTTTGCCACCGAATATTTTGTAAAAAGCATAGTCTTAATAATACTTTAATGTAAAAGAGAGGCAGAAGATGTGAAAGGAAAGTCAATATAATAAGTCGAAAACGAACTGATAATGCCATGGCAAAACCCGAAAAACGTCCAAAAGACAAACAATGGTCTACAAAACTCAACATAGAAAACTATTGACTGAGCAAGACGAACCCTACAAAAAACCAGGGTTGATCTCAGATACTCCGGAAGGGCAAGCAGATCCTACTCTAAATGTGGCACCCGCCGTGTTGCTCATATAAGTATAAGCCCGATGAGAAGTCCAATTTGGTAGGTCACAGTCAACGACGAAAAGATGACGGGATTGTGGTTACAATTGAAAGATATCCGTCGTAATCTGTGAAACTGATATTTCATAACGGTCAACCAACTCGTGATGGTTTCCGTAAATGATTTATCTTCACCACTTAAAACTCTTGGTTTAATAGCTTTCTTATAGGCATCGACCCTCTATCAAGAAAATGATGATAAGAAATTCAAGCTCTGGAATATCGTTTCAACTGGGGGATATCTACTACATATGCAGGCGCTGCTGGAATGTTGCTACATAGAAATGAAAAGTTCACAATTGGGAGGCTGCCAGGCCCATTATCTCTTTTGTCGTAAAGTTTTGTTTTCAACCGATCCTCATTGTCAATTTCTAGATGCAAGTCAAGACATGCGGGAGACTTAACTGTTGTATCCGTTATTTCAAGTTCGAAGGAATAGATGCGTTCAACATAGTCACCAAACTTTGCATTATTTAGTTGGATGACACCATTCATATATCATATATTCTTCCAAAGAAAATCCTAATGTCAGCCTCATGTGAATAAATTTTTTCTGCAGAAGGAAGATATTTTTTTACCATAAAGGATATGGGTTTAACAACTCGTGCGAATTGGATATAATAGCTTGATATTAAACTCAAAAGACTCGTGTATAATTAAATTGAAATTAAATAACTGAAGTTAATACCAAGCTTCTCTCTCCCTGTGAAGACATAGAATTATTCACAGGAAGTGATCATGAAAAGAATGAGGACAGTTAAATGTTCTGTTCTGTCAAAAAAACTATATCCCAATCTTATGTCAATGTGTATGCTCAATTTTCTTCTTTTATACTAAAAACTATCTTATACTTCATTTGAAATGTAATGTTTAAATATCCAGACTTTAAATTCGTTTTTGAAATCTATCTCTGTGTAAGTATATTTTGCTCCGTGTTGGAGGCGTCACTGTGACTTTGAGATGACGAACAGCAATTAAAGCGCTGTTCCTTTGCTTTTTTTGTGTTTTCTGCTGCGCATGTACTGATATTGTGTCATGAATGGATATCCCATATCCTTTGTTTTTCAATCAAAAAAATGTGACGTATTTTATACTTTGAACGTCCTGTTTTCTTACAATGGCATTACACCTCTTCAAACGTAGAAATATCATGGTGGGTCACAATTATAACAAGTATGAACTCAGGAATCACGTTAGCTCAAATAACTCACCTGGCAAAAATATGTGACATACCTGTTTTTTTTTGTAGATTTCGACTTGCTTGTAATTTTGCTGTTTGCTGTTTCTATGTATCTGTTATAATTTTCATGAAAATTACAAAACATTTGGTGAAAAATTGATATAAGAATTTTCATTTAGACATTTACTCCTATAGAAAGTTGATCTACAGACAGTTACTCCTATAGAGAGTTGATCCACAGACAGTTACTCCTATAGAGAGTTGATCCACAGACATTTACTCCTATAGGAAGTTGATCTACAGACAGTTATTCCTATAGAGAGTTGATCCACAGACAGTTACTCCTATAGAGAGTTGATCCATGCACAGACAGTTACTCCTATAGAGAGTTGATCCACAGACAGTTACTCCTATAGAGAGTTGATCCACAGACAGTTACTCCTATAGAGAGTTGATCCATGCACAGACAGTTACTCCTATAGAGAGTTGATCCACAGACAGTTACTCCTATAGAGAGTTGATCCACAGACAGTTACTCCTATAGAGTTGATCCACAGACAGTTACTCCTATAGAGAGTTGATCTACAGACAGTTACTCCTATAGAGAGTTGATCCACAGACAGTTACTCCTATAGAGAGTTGATCCACAGACAGTTACTCCTATAGAGAGTTGATCCACAGACAGTTACTCCTATAGAGTTGATCCACAGACAGTTACTCCTATAGAGAGTTGATCTACAGACAGTTACTTCTTGAGAAAGTTGATCGACACATTCAGTTATGTTCACCTTTTTGTCAATGCTATCAAAATTTGAAATAAGTAATCATTGCCTCAGGATAGAAACTTGAAAATGTAAAAGAATTCTTTAGTAAAATTAGAACCACAACGCAGATGTCTCTCAATTTCCTATTGTTTAAAGATAATAGCCACACACTGAAAAGTTTGAAAAAAAAAGCTTAATAATATAATCGACCATAATTTCATACTCATCAAAAACTTTAGATCAAAGATACCGTTTATACCCTAGTAGTGACCAGACGAGTGTTTCGTCTGAATAAGGGAGCTACCATTTGATTTTTATTGGGGGGGGGGGGGGGGCTAGGATGAAAAATTTTGCCTTTTTTTTTGCCAAGTTGCTCATCCTGCCTTTTGTTTTTACTCAAAACTCCTGTCCTGCCTTTTTTTTTTTTAAATTTCATCCTATCCCCCCTTCCCCCATTAAAATCAAATGGTACCCCCCTAAGCAATATAAAACAGTCAATTCTATGTTTCAAAGTTTAATGGCGTTATATAAATATCAAAAAGTCAAATTTTAACCTTCTTTTTGTTGTATATGTTTTTATATTTCAGCTTAAATTCAGCTTAGATGTCAATAATTTAAAACTGTTTTCAAAATTTTTATTGTTAAACTTTTAGCTTTCTCACTTGTTTGCCTATATATAGTTTTTTTTTATTATTGTCAAAGTTTGACCTAATCAATATCTAAATGCAATTCATTTTTCTCAGAAAAATGTTCATATTATTATATATGTTTTATGACGAAACCTCAAACCAATAGATGTCATTCCTTTTTCCCGAGAATAACATACTAGTATTGGGAATAAACGTTGTGAACCTCAGTTGTGAACAAGATTCAAAGGTATGCATATATATATATACATGTATGGTATTATAATAATTATTATTTGTATATGAATTGTGCTCCAAACATATTCTGATTCAGTTAGTGTACGTACAATGTAATCATTATTAATGTAAATTGTACACATAATCATGATAAAGAAACGATAACGTACAATATAATCATCGAAATTGATTATACGAATATTTACTTCCGGGGAATACCAGTTTCTATTTTTAGTATCAAATTGAATAAACAATAACAATGACAATAAATTAATAAAAAATCACCACAGACGAGTTGTTTTGGATATAAAATATCAAGTATATTATATTTGGCGTTTAAGTGAAATTATCTGTATAATGTACACATTTGATCATATTTAATTTCTAAAAGTATAAGCGGATTTTCCGCGTTGTCATCAGGATTTCCACACAATTTTAAAATGCCCGCTGACGTACTACTGCAGCTGTAATGTAAAAAGGTAAGAAATGTTTTTGAAAACACAACCACTCTTCTGATATTTTTCTAATTTATTTTCATAGAAATACTTAAACTAAATTTGACACATTCATATAACCGAATAATATAATGTCAGTCTGCTATACTTTCGTTTTACTATCACTGATAAATCTAAACAAAGAAACGGTTCATTACGCACCCCAGGACGTACATTGTCTCGAGATACAGGGAAGGAATGTTCGCTTAGCCTAATGAAAATGCATTTTTGAGGGTTATAAGTTGTAAATATGGATGAAAATACATTTCTATCCTTTCATATCAGTACAAAAAAAGGGGGGGAGGGGTGGCAGGGTTGCCGGCAGGGTCTTATTAAAATGTGAAATGAATATATTTTTATATCCGTTTTGGACTCGACAGTGAGAGTATTTCTTGCTGGAGGCGAAGGATTATTCTTTAATGTTATTTTTTTAATTATATTTTCCATTTGTTATTGTGTGCTATGCCGGTATTTAAGTTTTCATATCAGGAAATTGACAAAACATAATTTAAATGTAAAACAAAATCGTTGCTTTTATATCTTGTGTTCAGTATTTTTTTGCTCATACACAACACAGGGTCAACATTGGGAGAGTTGAGTATTCCCAAACATCTTTGTCACATCTTTGACCTCATCACCTTTTAAATATATGTCAGAAGTCTTTACCCAAGCGAGTCGTATGGTTATAATGCATTTGGTGTGTTTTTTTTGTTAATCATTGCCTTATATAAGGGCGAGGGTCATCTTTCAGTTTTTGACATATTGTTTGGAAGGTACTTTATATAATAAGTAGATCTCTGGTTGGTTTTCCCTGATGGAAAATCGCCAAGAATGATTGGTTACAACTGGAAAAGCGCCAAAAATGTGTAACATAAAAAAATATCATTATTGTCCGTGTAATATTGATCAAACGAAAGAATTTGTAAAACAGTTGAAAGTGCACGAATAGGTTAATCCAGAAAGACCACATACTTTAAAAACCATTGACAGAGTAGGCCGTTTATTTAAAAATGAGAAGAAAAATGAATCAAATGAAATAACCAAATTGAAAATTGCAAGGAGAGGTTTATATTTAAGTGACGAAAGGTAAATACAAGGTTAGTTATAGCTATTTGAAATTGATTAGTTGATGTTCAGATATCATTGCTTAACGTTCAGTTGCAAATATTTTGGCTAGGGCAAATTATGCAATGAAAAAGCTTCATGTAAGTTCTATAATAGCTTGGACAGAGAGGATCATAGTCTGAAAAAATGACCGGAGCAAAATACAGAAGCCTGATTGACATAATAGAGACTTTTCCTTGCTAATGGACACTCACATACCATATAAGCTGCATATGTTTTGTGAGATTATTTGAAATTGTAAATAAGCGTCCCCATTATGATGTAGCTACATGTCTATATATCCATCGAACCTTGAGGCCCTCCTCAGCCAAGTTCACGACTGATCAACCTTAACAACGCATGACGAAACGAATACCACCATCGTCTTTACATATTTCTAAAAAATAATCAGCATAATCGTTTTAACAATTTATGGGATAACACGAAGATGTTTTCTGAAACTTTGTAAGAATGTCTTTTGAAAATACAAGTAAGCAAAATATTTGCACGAACAATGGATCAGCTCATGCGTATACGACTGCGTTTTAGCTACTTCCGCTACTGCCTCTTAAAACATGAACCAATAGTATGACCCTGACGATAAAAACACAACTAAATATGTGGTAACTAAAATTCACTTTGAAAGAATGCTTAAAATTACAGAGAGCAAAGTATGTTATGAGCTTATATGTTTTAAAATACCAACTGCATGTTATTATTCTGAATAAACCTTGTCAACCATGTAGAAAAAGTTGTTATTACTTATTACTTATATGTATACGTTTGTGATCTACATTTACAACTAATCTATAAAATGGTATATACATTTTCTAAATTTAATTTTCTATGAACGTTTTTAATTTTTTTTAACAGTTTACAGAATGAAAGGAATTTCCTTTCAGGACATGCTATTTCAATTGATATATTTATAATTAAATTGATATAAGAAGATATGGTATGAGTGCCAATGAGACAACTCTCCATCCAAGTCAAATTGTCCATTTAACAGTTGGAAAAATCACGGAAGAGCTTTGAAAATATATTTTTCATACACAATAAGACAACCAATTATAGAAATACATATGATATTGAAGTGTACCAAAATTCCTTATTTCCTTTTTTTATTGTTTTAAAAACCACAATAAGTACATTGAAGTGCATAGTACATGGCTTCGAATGTGTTGAGACTTTAGAATAAGTATGCTTTAAAAACCATTCTAGTTAGGAGCAAATAAACACAATTTTTTGCTGATTTGCTGAAAAGGTACTATTCTTTCATGAACTCTATTAAATTTTGTCAATGAAAAAGTGCCTAAATTAATGCTTTGTGATCAAATTATTTAAATCCGCGAAATACGATCCCTTTTGCGGCCTCTTATAAAAATACGTTACTTCTTTCATTTTGAAAATTTTCATTCAGAAAAGGAAACTGAGTTTTTTTTCTGGAAAGACAATAGAATCATTAATGTGAACTCGTGAATGAATGCAATGTATATAATTAGAATCTTTAAATACAATTACACATGAATAAAAACGAGGAAGAAATTTTGAATACTGAAATAAGCTTGTATTTATAGGAAAACCAGTTTAGAAAGTTTATAAAGTAGGACTCATTAATTACAATACATATTTTAAATCTTTTTGTACAATTTTTATTCTAAGACTGTAACCATAGGAGACCATAGGAGATTGCAATTAACGTACAATTTTTATTCTAAGACTGTAACCAAAGGAGATGGTAATTTACGTACATTTTTTATTTTAAGACTGTAACCAAGGAGATGGCAATTTACAAAGCAAGGAATGGAATATGTAGGTGAAACAGTTAACCATTACTATAGTTTGAAGGATAGACTGGGACAAGGAGCATTTTCTTGTGTATTTCTTGGATACAATAAGGTATGCAGATGTTAAAAAAAGTGAGACAAACGAATCAAAACTAAAAAAAAAATTATTTGAGAAAAAAACACTATATATATAACTTTAAAAAGCAGCAATAAAAATGTTTAGTCGAAGGAAATGAAAATGAAAACAAAAGTTCACAGGAGTTATAGAGAAGAAATAAAAAAAAAATGAGTATTGCTGAACTAAAAAATACCTGTGGACGGCATCAGTTACTTTCGCAAAATTAGCAAGTGGCACCATTTAAAGGGTAGGAAAAGTCCTAAACTCTATAATAAAAAGTAAAATATGCAACACAAACAAACAAAAAAGGGGGACTTAGGAATGGAAAGTTTCAATTAAATTAAGGGAAAGGACAATTAACAATGGGAAAGATAAAGTTGCATCATTTGCCTGAATGACATAAATTTTAGAATAATTATTTGTACTTTCTAAATCTTTTGTCTTTGTGGACAGATGTTTCAATCGAAATCATACCTCACCTGATAATTCACATAGATAGTAAAAATTTACGAAACATATTTACAGAAATTGAAAAATTATTTGCTTTTTATAGTTCCAATCTGAATATTTTTATTATTTACTTATAGGTGACTGGTGAAAAGAGAGCTTTGAAAGTACCGAAACGAACAGGAGCCGATAAAGCAACTCAACGGGAAACAGACGCTCTTCTGTCTCTCCGGCATAAAAATATTGTTCAACTATTTGGCATTGAAGATGAGGTATAAAGCATACAAACAGTAACATATTTCTTTTATGAGGCATACAAAATAAAATTACACAGATTTCCATTAACATTCCCTAAAATGTATCAAGTAACACACTTTGATCAAAGTGGTTTATTGTCTAAATATTTAAACATGATTGCATTATTAAAAAGGATACATGTAGTTTATAATTATGTTAACGGTACAAATTTTATTTCAACAAATGCGCATTTACATAAGTTACCAAAAACGTATAGAAAAACCCGGACAAGTGTTCAGAGTTATGCATGAGGAAGATATTTCAAAGATCTGTATTAACATACCAGTACAAAAGTACTGAAGTACTGGGCTCGTAATACTCTCGGAGACTTGCAATCAACCAGCTGAGGTATCAACCACGTGGTAATAAAGTGAAGAACTCGCCTGACTTTCAGATGTTCTGACACGTTATTGTTAGATAAAAACGTCCATCAGACAAATTAGAAGTAATAAAATAGAAACATTGATAGAAATAACAAAATAAAAAGAAAAGAAAAAAGAGTTAAAGAAAAAAAAGTTTCTTACTGGTCTAATTTAAGGACACTTACTTATGATTAAACGAATCATAAAAGATACAGCAGAAATGGGTATGCCAGGAACCTGTTTCAGTGGTTGTCGTTTGTTTATGTGGTTCTTAAGTGTTTCTCGTTTCTCGTTTTTTATATAGATTAGACCGTTGGTTTTCCTGTTTGAATTGTTTTACACTAGTCATTTTGGGGCCCTTTATAGCTTGCTGTTCTGTGTGAGCCAAGGCTCCGTGTTGAAGGCCGTACTTTGACCTATCATTAATTATTTTTACTTTTTACACATTGTGACTTGGATGTAGGGTTGTCTCATTGGCACTCATACCACATCTTCTTGTTTATATGTCCACCCAATCACTTTTGATGGCATATATTGAGTTTGTATGCTGTAGCAATTATTATCAACCTAGGTTTTTACAACAAATCTCAATAATTTTATTTTCAGAGAATTTCAAATAAAACGGTAATTGTTATGGAATTTTGTTCTGGCGGAAGCTTACAAACCATGCTACAGGAACCTGAATACATGAACGGATTACCCGATATTCTCTTCACATTGTTAATAACCCATTTAGGTATGAAATAGATCATGTCATATTGTATTACATGTATGGAAATTATTGTTTCTATACGAATACGAATACTTTATCAAACCAATTATCGGCCCATAAAGGTTATGTTGCATAATTAAAATATATGCATTTTTCACTCGATAAATTTTTTTTTAATTTAAAAAAAAAACCAAAATTATTTTCATTGATATATTTTTACATTTTACACAAATTTTGTCAATCTTAGTATATCGACATTTCAGAGCTTAACTGAGAAGAATTCACATAATGAAACGACATCACTAGGAACGGATAACAGAAAAGTTCACAGGAATCAATTCATATATTTTTTATTGGATTAAATTCCTGTGGAGAAAACAAAATATATACTAAATTGTTTTCAAGTTTGATATATACATTTAATTTACAAACTTTATCTCAAATTGGCTTACGATCAAGGAAGACCAAATATACCCAATCTATAAAAGGTCATGTCACGCAAAATTTTTATTGTAAAGGGTAAATTGATTGTGTAAAAGGAGAGAGGAAGGGAGTACACGGAAATAGCAAAAATAAGGTTTGAGAGAAAATATTGATCTGACCAATGCAAGTTTGCCCATCTGTACAGGAAATTACGAGAAACTAGCTTTCAGCAATCACGGAATCACGATAAAGGAACTGGGAAACATGTTGCACAAAAATAACTCTTTACCTCTGTTTAATAAGGATAGGGTTTAAATAAAATGGATAGGTTCAAATTAATTGTTTTAAATTACAGGGTGTGTCAATGTTGGACTCTTAGGTAATCTTAGGTAATCACTGATTAACAACAAGAGGGCACTAAAAATAATACTTTATGACTTCCTCATTTATTGTATAGAACATCCGATATAGATGAACTAAATATTTCCCTTCAATAAACCTCCACGTGGTCTTTAAAATAGAACAGAATATAAATAAATAAAACCTCATTTAACCTTATATAGTAACGTTGATATGCTACATCACCCATTGACAAAATTATTTATGGTTATAGTACACTCTAGTCCAGATAATCATAACTTCTGCTGAGGGTATTTTTTCAATTTTAAAAATATTCTAAAAGTGGGAGAAGGATAACCCCTGTCCACCCCCTCATAATAACTTACAATTTCATTCAATTTTGTGTAAATTTGAATCGGAAAAGCCCACTACGATCCTTTTGGTTGTAGGGGTGAACAGCATAGACATTTGGTACCCAATTTTTAATTATATAATTGGAATATGAAAAAAAATATAGACCTACCTTACCATATATTTTTTGCCAAAAATAGACAACTAGTTATATACTACGCTATTTAATGACGAGTAAAACTAGATTTGTTAAGTATCTGATGAATTCATGACCGTGGTTTTAAATGTAAAAAAATCCTAAACATTTCATATACTTATCTTATGATATAATCAGGAACCATATTAGATATTAAATCTAAATGTCTCAACATTATCATGTAGTTTGAAGCTTGAAATAGTGAACTATTCTACCACACTTCTTTTGTGTCGTACCACTGTTTTGCAATATTATCTTTATGTAATAGTGTAAGACCCGTTATATTTTGTTCCAATAATTATTTGTCTCAACATTAAGAACCTTATTTTATTCATAATATCTGTTTCAGCTTCCGGTTTACAAGAATTACATTCCAACGATTTTGTTCATCGTGATATCAAACCAGCAAATATACTCATTACCAAATCCGTGCCAAATATGTAAGTAAACGACCCCTATTCAGTATTTTAAAGGGAAAGTAAACTCGACGTTTCCCAATATACTTTGGATTCCTCTTTTGTTATTCTTTAAAACAAAGATACTGAATAAAAGATACTTAAAGAAAAGGTAAATATTAGAACTGGTATAAATTATATGCCATTCCAGCTATTTGAGATTGATTGCATCTGATTTATTGCTACAATGATCATCTGCAATCGAACATTATCTTCTATTGTATTCAAATAAACAAATTACAATTTTTATAATTATTTATATGATCTATCCTTGATTTTCTAATAATAATTATTATCCTTTTTACAGAACAACCTTTAAAATATCTGATTTTGGATCTTCAAGACAAAATCATTCACAGTACGACGAAGAAATGTGTCTTTCATTGGCGGGTACAGAAGAATATCTGGTAAATATTTTAATATCTACATAAATGTAGAGTTATGCGGGTCAGGATGGGGTGGGAGGGTATGAGGGAGGTCTTCATTTCTGTTGCATTATGTAAATATTTCCAATTTTCTGTATTCTTTATGTAGTTGACCGTTTATGTTCTATTTTACTATTCCCATCCAGACCCATGATTTTGATATCAGCAGCTAGAGCTGTAAAAATGATAAATATAACTATAACAAATCAATATTGTTCCACTTTCATAAGCTTTTAACAACCAGTACAATATACTGAAACAATTACCATAAATATAGTTTGCAAGTTTTTCACGATTCTTTTGGTATTTACTTTGAGAAAACAATTTCTGTCATGGAAATGTTGAAATGAGATATATTTGGATAAAATACTAACATCTAAACACCATAGTCGACTGAACTCACAAATCTAGGGAGAGTAAAAAAACCACAATACGAGGTAAAGTCAATCTCTGTACTGAAGTTTCCCTCGCGTGTGATGGAACTTATATACTGAATGTATTCAGGATGTATTGAGGTAGGAACATGTTCCGATTGCAATACATATGCATATACTCTTATTAACACGTCAGAGTTTAAATGTGGTTACATAAGGACAAATTCAAATGGGAGTGTCTGCGAGACTAATGCGTTTGTGATTCCCCTTAACAACAACGTCAGTAATCTTCATACCTGTGTATTTTCCTGTTGGTTTAACTACGACCCATGATTAATTAATCGAATTTTTAAATTAAAAAAAAGTTGTTAAAGTTTATATACTAAAATCCCAAAATTTGTTGTTGTTTATGATTTGTATATACCACAAATATTATATATGCTGATATGACAATACAATACTTATTAATATGATAAAGCAAAACAATAATTTTGTAATTTACCCGATTTTCAAGCAGATAATTTAATAAGTTTTCATTTTCAGCACCCATTACTTTATAAAGGAGCTTTCATACAGAAATCTAGTCATGTGAAGGTGAACTCGTGTGTTGATAAATGGGCATTAGGGGTAACTTTGTTTCATGCTGCTACGGGTAATGTTCCTTTCAAGCCTTATGGCGGTGCAAGAAGAAATAGACAAACTATGTAAGTAAAATTAAGTCATATATAAATATATCTAATTTAAATGCGAATTACGTTGAAATTCTACTAATTTTTATAAAACTTTAATTATTTCTTTTCCGTACAGAGATTATTAATAGAAAACAATGATAAAAGTACAGAAAAAGGAAGTTGTTTTTGTCGTGTTAGGCCTTTATTTATATTGGTAAATCCTTTTAGTTTTTTATAAAAAGATCATTGTTTGTAAGTGTCTCATTTAAACTTTAAATAGATAAGAAAATCAGTACTGTGATTGGTTAACAATTATTCTCTATTATATTGAAATCCGTTGTAGTTTTCCTCGTTAATAAGACAATATTTATATTTTACGCAACACCGGAAGAGTATGACAATTGGAACTTTCGGGAGGAAATGCAAACTGTCGAATTTCGGAAGTATCAAATTTTATTAAAATGATGCAATGAGGAAATATCGGAATTGTATTTTATTTTACATTTGCGCAATAGTAAAATACTGAAATATTTTTTAAGGTTTTTAATAATAAGCCAAAAACCAAGAGGAAAAATATGTGGTATACAGGAAATGGAAAACGGAAAGATTCAATGGAGTTCTGAATTTCCTACATCATGTAACATATCGAGGTAATCTTTTCAAATACCATAGTCTGATCTTATACACTGAAACAATAGAAAGTGAAATATTAACTGAAAAAAAATACACCCGGAAGCTAAGTATCAGGTATCGAATCAATAAATGTAGGTCGAAACAAGGAAGTAAAAAGATAGGCATAGGGAAATTTTTTATTCATATGTATGTGACCATGACACAAAACGTGGTCTATATACACACATATATATATAGATTAAGATAATATTCATACTACATACATTTTTAATGATTTTATTTATAAAATAAACCTTTTCAATGGAACACTTTTATAAATATACAAACAATCTTGACGTACTTGATAAAGATCAAAGTCTTCCTAAGTATATAAGGAAATACCTTCTATTCATAACTATACTATAGTTTGTTTGAATTAGAATATTTTCATAAGTCATAAACATTGCCTTTGACGAGACTGTCATCTAAATTTTTACTTTGTCATTGACATGACTACGAAATGTAACGCCCTTTGTAAATAGAAAATGACAAATAATCATTCAGCTATTCGCAACAAAGAATATCCGAAACTAAGGATGGAAGTAAAACGACATTTCGAAAAATACTTGGAAATCACGTCTTTTTAAGAAAGACATTTTCGTCATCATGACTTATGCAGAAATTAATCAGCTATTAACTCCAAGCATATATCAAAAATAAAAACAGGTTGAGCCTTCATTGAAAGAACAATGAACACTCTTTAAATGAACTAACAGACAAGGAACAAAAAAATTTAGCACGAAATGGATCAATGCGACTCGGATTATCGCATGCTAAACTTTAGAATAATAATCCTTTCTGACACTATAAATTGTACATCAGAATTTTAAAATAATATTCTTCAAAATAACATGTGATAAGTACAAATGTATGGATACCGAAGTTAAACATTGAAAAGATAACAAAAAGTGGTTATTAAACACAATAAGACGATGAAGACGGACACCAACATAACAAAAAGAAAAAAGGCCAACGACAGTAAAAATAAATACAAAAAATTCACAGAAGACAGATTATTGATCACCACGACTCCATAAATATCTGACATTGGGATGAACACAATCGTTTCGGTGCAACGCAATCGTTTCGGTGCGCGCGTGTGTGTGTGTGCGATTTAGGGAAAAGGGGGGGGGGTCAAAAAGTAGAAATCTGTTGATGATTTGTACTTTGCAATATCATAACGAGGAAAGCTGTGTGGAGATGTGACTACAAAAACGATCTTCTTATTGAGCAGCAGCAACCTTCAGGAAATGAAGTCAGAGAAAACAGACCCTAGAATTCCTTATAAACTGGTTTATATATACTAGACGAAGTTTCGCAAGAAGAATTATTTGTTTTGTTTGTTATCAACTCACCAGATACATCACTGTGTGATGCTTTATAATTTCTCAAAATGAGGTTCAGACAATAGCAGTTTCAGCCTTTTTCATATTTAGAATTCAACTAATAATGATTATACAACTTATATTAAACTTGAAGATGCTGTTGAATCTTTTAGTGGTCTAAAGTCTAGATTGGTACCTTTGATGTCCGGTCTGTTGGAAGCTAACAACTTACACCAGTGGTCTTATGAGACCTTCTTCCGGGAAGCAGACATTCTAGATAACGCAGTTCCTGTTCATATTTTAAACATATGTGATTGCCAATACTTAACCGTTTATCTGAATCAGAGCGCTAGGTATGTGAAACAGCACTTTTAAATTGCTTAATTTAAAAACAGATTTAAAAAAATTTCTATTTTATCAGAAAGAATAATTACTGACTTTTGAAAAAAAAGATAAAATATGTTATAATCTTAAAGTCAATATTTTTCTTCATAAAACGGTATTAATACTTTTGTGTTCTGTCGAAAACATATCAGGCTTGTAGCCTATGTTTCTATATGGATAACCATATATCCTCGATTGATGTTTCTTTTCAATAGAGTGTGAAAAACTCTACATTTCATTTATCTAATTTAATTCATTCCAGGTTATCGATGCTTTATGAAATGATTGCTACTGAAACTGAAATTGACAGACGTTATCAAACAATTTATTTTGAGAAAACCAATATTGAACATCTCAGCTTGGACACAACGATAAAAGATTTACCAGTTACATCTCGGGAAAATCCTTTACTGTTATTTTCCACTATTGATGTTGATATTTTTGATTCTTCACGAATACACAATGGTGAGTTTAATATGCATGTTTATGAGCAATACATCAAATAGGTTTCATGTTCATTCATTGTAATGCCATTTGGAAAAGAGAGGCGAAAGATACCAGAGGGACATTCAAACACACAAGTCGAAAATAAACTTACAACGCCATGGCTAAAAAAGAAAAGACCAACAGACAAACATTAGTACAAAAAACACAACATAGAAAACAATAGACTGAGCAACACGAACCCCAACAAATACTGGGGTGATATCAGGTGCTCCGGAAGGGTTAGCAGATCCTGCTCCACATGTGGCACCCGTCGTGATGTTAGTGACAGTCCAAACCCGGTGATAAGTCTAATTCGGTAGGTCACATCCGGGGAAAAGGCAAGCAAGGCTACCACCGATCACATTACATAGATTTGGACATAGGTTATCCAAGGTCGCCTTTCATATTACCCATTTCCCTTTACATAAGTGTGGACAAAGCATACCCAGATCACCATGGTTGATAAAGTCTAGCGTTTGGTTTCGTCAGGTTTTATGGAAGTTACCTTGCAAGTCGGTAATTTTTCCATACTTTTGTTAAATCTGTTTTTAAGTAAAGCAATTTAAAAGTGTTGTTTCACATACCTAGCGCTCTGATTCAAATAAACGGTTAAGTATTGACAATGACATATGTTTAAAATATGAACAGGAACTGCGTTATCTAGAATGTCTGCTTCCCGGAAGAAGGTTTCATAAGACCACTGGTGTAAGTTGTTAGCTTCCAACAGACCGGACATCATATAAATCACCACATAGGTTATTTGGGATTTATATATTCTAATAACACATAAACGTTCATAACAAGGCTAACAAGAATAACCGAATACTGGACAATGAAACAGACCACATCAATTACCAACACCGACTTCTCCGAAAAAGAAGACGTATAAAAAGACACAATAACGAACAAAACATGGTCCAGATAGCCTCATGTGGAACAATCACAACATGTAGTGGAGTTAAACCAGTTTTATGTGCACAAAAAACTGCCCTTTACATATCTTGACCATACGTTGTAAAACTAAAAGTCATATTGTCTTGCAAGATGCATTCTAAAAAAGTACGAGTTTGTAAGTGGTGGATTAATAAAAATAAACACTATGTGCAACAAAATTCGAACAGCAGTAATGCACAGCTAATCTCGGAGATTAAACATTTGAGATACAATAGTGATTTTATCTCACCGAATAGACACTAGGTCAACCATAATGAACAATTCTAGCAAAATTATTTAAACAAATTATGCAGTTAAACAACGATCTTTTTTATTTGTGCCATCATAATCTCATTTGGATTAAAATTTCGGAACTGAAAAAGTCGGATGCAACAGCAAAAACTATATAAAATCGTACAGCCAAATGTTCAAATAGTGTCTATTAAAAACTACTTGTATTTATATTTTCAATCAAAAAGTAACCAAAGATGTTTTTTAATATGATGTATTCAGCATGTTTTTCACATGTACAAATACATTTTGGATAACACTAGGCAAGAAAGGTAGAGTAAACGGACCAATTGGTACGATTAACTGCACCCTTTAAAAGAATTTGATTGATTGCAACATATATCAGAATTAATCATACATGCGAAAAGGAACAACACAAATTTAGTTTTCAAGTCCCAAATGATAGTTTGAATTTGAAATTGAATACGTGTACTGTCTTCAAACTGACTACAAATACTTGCATTAATTTATAGATTGTTTCATAAACGTTCACTGGCAATTATTTCATGCATATTGAGGACGAACAAATATTAATAATTAATATATAAGGTAGGTTCGGATGCATTATAGACAAATAGGAAAGTTGTAAGAACTATCAAGAAGGGATATGAAGTATCATTCTTTTTTTCGACGATGTAAATTGTCGAGACTTTTGCGAGCTGTTTTATGACGTCGGCGGCGTCAATATTTAAGTGTGATTGTCCCACATCTCTGTGTTGACAATTTATTTATACAATCAATTTAAATTCCCTGGTTTACAGGTTGCCATAGCCATATTTGGCATACTATTTTGGTTTTTAATGCTCTTTGACTTCTTACGTTATTAATTGGTGTTCTAACTATATTAATTCGATCGCCTCTAATGAGTCTTTTGTAGGCGAAACACGCGTCTGGTATACTAATTTATAAGCTTGGTATCTTTGATAAGTTTATATTTCAAGACAGTAATCTCGAAACTGTTTTACTTCTGCAGACAGAATAGCGGCTATCACACATAAAACAAATGTTGCTAGAATGAATTGACCGAACCTCTTGTATCTGATTTTTGAAGTATAGTCTACATTATAATATCTGATCATTACAAAAGGGCAACGGTAGTAATACTTAAATACTATATAAATGTATGAAAACATTTTGTTAAATGTTTGATTGTTGAGATAATATTTTGAAGAAACTAAAGTTTTAAATTTGATGTACAGGTTCATGACAGTTGAAGTTACATTGTAACTTGTCACTGTGTTGCTGCATATCGTTAACGTCCAGAAACGAACATTTCAAACATTGGATTTCAAATATTACGTCAACAGTGTGGCCAACAAAAGACAATTATCTCAATTCATCAATATTATTGTATTGTAAATTTATAGATATTTCAACGCTGGACAATGCAAATTTGAGAAATGAGATGCTTGTAAAGGTTGGCCGTAAAGCAGCTTGTATCATAGCTTATTTGTGCAATACTGTAGAGGACATCCATCGATCTAAACAATGTGTTCAAACTTTTCGATCGGATTTAAGGTAAGATGCCTCTCTTGATTTTTATTCTTGTCAAGACAATATATGATTACATTAAACTTTACTTGAAGATGACAGTAGCTTTTGTTAGGATAATCATTCATATATTGAAATAATGACAAATGAGATATGTACGTTTAATACATATATACTGCATTTTCACCAACTTTTTTCAAACCAGATTATGCCTAGTGATAAGGAATAATTGCTTTCACATTCTTTTTGTACCACATGGTAAAAGTGTAATGATAAAAATAGGTTTAAGAAGATGTGGTATGAGTGCCAATGAGACAACTCTCCATCCAAGTAACAATTTGTAAAAGTAAACCATTATAGATAAAAAGGTTACATTAAAATTTACTTCGTGTATAAAAGGTAGAAATATAAAATACATTATATACATGTTATATGCAATACCAAAACGTTGTTGAAATAATTATAACGTATCTTGTGTACATGTTTTTCATATGATCACATTAATTCTTTTTTTTTCAGAAATAGTAATGAAATAAAGTTAAAGGATTTAAAAAAAGAATTTGAGTTGTTAACAATGATTGCAAATGAAAGACTTTCTCGATTAAAACCGTGCAGTTCACAAATGTTTTCAATACAAACAGACAGCCCCTTAAGAGCAAGAGGCACACAAAACAGTTCAATGCATCAATCAACCATGCAGGTATGTCTTACACGTAACTAATGACTGAAAATAGTTTTACTTTAATTTTGAAGTCATTGTATAAATTTCTAATATAATATCGTAAAGGCAAAAAAAAAAAAAAAAACCCCGAATGCTCGACTATATCAACCAACCGAACGATTGGAAAACCACTGTCATATTCCTGGCCTGTTACAAGACAAGTATTTAAATCCTCATTGGATGTTTTTTGAGGCGTGAAACCTAGATCAACCCAAAAGTTAATGTAAAAATTCCTGTTGCCGGTTAGGAGTATGACGGTCAGTTACCTATAACATAATTGGTTGGTTTAAATGAAGAATGTCTGAAGTTATTTTCTCAGTTATTTGTCAGTATATAAGGAAATCGATGTTTATAAATACGTAAACAATCTGGTTTCATAGCGTTTGTCAAGCACAAATGTAAGGCGACAGTAGTTTACCGATGTTCAAAACCCGAAAATCGATTAGGAAAAAACAAGTTAAGGTAGGAAACAGAACTGAATGTATCACAAAAAGGAGCAAGATCGGATGCATAGACAGGGTAAGTGTCCCCTGCTATAGATGCATCATCCTCCATGCAAATTTACATCCAGTAAAAAGTTAACAATCGGGAAAAGGACACAGTCGTTAAAATTACAGATCAAACGAAATTACTAGTATCTAAAGAAGTAAAGATCTAATACAGCGAAAACATGTCGCTAGTGAGTTGAGACACCGACATATGGTATCGGTCAACCAATTCGTGATGGTGACCGCAAACCTTATGTAGTGTCGATTTCAGTTGTTCTTCCTCATAGCGAAACAGGTTCATAATTATATCTCATTAAAATGTTCTTATCCTGATATGCATGTATTAATTACCACTGGATGTTAAACGCTAATCCATAATCATAATTATTCATCGTATATAACGTATGAAAAATAAAAACCATTTTTGGATTTAGATGGAGATAAAATAAAAGGTGTCTAAGAATATATGCTATCAACTTCTATATATTTCTATCCATTTCACTTTATTTTTTAAGATCACACAAGTTACAGAATACATCCAGGAGAGAATACATGATGTATCAAGTATTATGAAAAGAATTTCAAAATCGAAAGAATTTACGTCTTTATGTACTGATGAATGGTAAATAAGAACAACAAATACTGAATGTATATACATATATTAAAACTAACCGTAGTTACAAAAAATTGACTTCTTTCATCTGAATTATTGTTTACAGTCATAAGCAGAAATAGATTACCACATTTGAAAAAAAGATTATAAAAAAATAACTACCTATCACCATCAAACAATTTATCTGTAGACTCCGTTTATATGATTTCAACTTGTATTTTTGTAAATTTAACACAAATAATGAATTTTATTCAGGCAAGAGTTTTGTTTCTTAGTGCACATGGCTTCACTTAACACATGAGACTAAGTAAAATACCATTGTATATAAGTAAGTAAAAGTTACAAATAAATCTAAGTGGTTTATATGTTTTAATTATATTTACAGTATTGGAACATTAAAAAGCTATCTGAAGACCTCAAAAGATACATTATCGGATATCCTTAAGTATTCTGTCGTTCGAGAAAAAACACCACTGGATTTAGTTCGTAATAAGAACTTAAGGTATGAAACTTTTCAAGTTTTTTCTTACATATGTTTAACATAATTGTGGCATGAACTTGACCTTTTGCATTATGCATTTGTAGAATGAACACAAGTGTAATATGCATAAGGCTTTCAAAAGAAAATATAATATAGAAAAATTTATGGAAGCAAAAAAATCCTTTTTATTAATATAAACAAGTTTTGTTTAGTTATTTTGGTTGGTGAATCATTTCTTAACTAAATATTATAAACAATTATTGACGACTTTTTATGAAAAAATATATTTCCCATTTGGAGGGAATACATTATGAATGAATATGGAAATAAAATTCAGTAAAATTAATCTATTGGTTTTGATGTTTTATTATTTTTGAACTTCTACTTAATATATTATTTTTATATTTTCAGGGATAGTATTTTGAATTTAGTATACAAAGCTAGAAATCATTGGGCAAACCACTGTGACTGTGATAAGAAAATATTCGTGAGCAATATCCAAGACATTTTAAGGTAATTGGAAAACAAAGCTATGAGTAAACCACTGTAACTGTGAGAAGGCAATATCGTAAACAATATCCAAAACATTTTTTTGGAAATAACGATATAAAAACGAGGATAAAACCGGTGATGACCTTTAAATGCTCCACAAAAAAAAGAGGCAGCAATTGTTTACCGATGTTCTATACTAATAAATTTATTTACAATGATAGAAACAAAAGAGATAAAACCTGAAGTAATTGCATCAACAAACGGCGACAGAGCGCGTGCGTGGACATGGTATTCGTCTTTTGCTATGCATGTATCACCCACCATGTGGATCTTTATTCAGTCAAAAATATCATCGGATTATGACATAATTGGTAATTGTTCAGATATGAATAGTATTCTGGCATATTAAGACCAGAGATCAACATGTGTCTAATCAATTGGGTGACAGTCACATCGTGCTCTTTTACGAAATAGTTTTAAGATTTTTGAAAAGGAGACGCGAAAGATACCAAAGGGATATTCAAACTCACAAGTCGAAAACGAACTGACAATGTCATGGAAAAAAAAGACGAAAAGACTAACAACAGCATACAAAACACAACATAGAAAATTAAAGACTAAGCAACACGAACTCCGCCAAAAACTGGGGGTAATTGCAGGTGCTCCGGAAGAGTAAGTAGATCCTGCTCCATATGTGGCAGCCGTCGTGTTGCTCACGCAAGTACAAACCCGTTGATAAGTGAAGTTTTTTTTTGAAGTTTCCAAATTTAGCCCAGACAATGATTTTTAGGTTCATTGAAGGTTAAAAACCAGAATAAATTTTAAAATTTTAAATGTTCAAGATAAAAAAATATTATTCTGTCGTTAGGTTGTTGTTAAGGTCGCTTGTTAAAAGATAAATGTCAGTGAACGGTGTCTCTAGAAAAAAAATCTCAAATTATGCAGTTGCAACAAACATTTTAGTTCCTCGCCACAGATGTTAACGATAACACAGTCCAAATATGCAAGGGTACCTTAATGTTGCACAGGACAAGTAAACAACCATAACTGTTTTGTTTTTAAGACAAGAAGAAGATGTCTTTTCAAATGAAAATAATAAAACTTACTGCTTTTACATATTAAATATTTTAAAAGAATGATGTCAATTTAGTTATACAAGCTGTTTTAAGATTAAAGAACTTTTTTTTAAAGAAGAATGTTCTATCTTACAAATTGATTGATGTTATATTGTTGGAACATTTGTAATACAGAAATGAGCTGAATTTGAATGAAAAATTTCGAGAATTGTCGAGAAACATGGAGGAATTAAAAGATATTATTGCTGATGGTTCAGGGGTGAGTTTATATTGTATTTTACGATTATGGTTTTCTCAAATATCCTTCATCAGGAAACTGGAGCCATATGTCATCTTCAAGAGCACCAAAGTAAAAAGTGTGTCTCCCCTTTCCATAAAAATAAGAATAACCAATATATCTGACACATCCTTCGTCCAAATACAGAAATTCTTTTTAAAGTTCTATCTTAAATGGTACAGCCTTGAATACTTAAAATTCAAAGTTTTGTTATTGTATCATGCATCCTCATGATATCTACTAAATTTCTTTTCAACCATGTATAATCAATATGTTAACATTAAATACATCTTTTAATTGTATTCAATTTAAACAGAATGGATATAGAATATATATGCACGATAAAAACTTCATATCATAAGGTAAAAAAATCTGCGATAGAAAGAAAATCTATACATTTTACCCAAGAGGTCACTGCAATATCATTTCAAGCGAAACCCCTTACAGTAACCAGCTCACTTTAGACATGAAGAAAATCATAAGTTCACATCATAATGGATAATAACTTGCTCGTGTGGACAACCATCATTTACAAATATATTTTTGAAGGACAAAAATGAATATATTGATAATTCGAAACAAATTAAAAAATGCATTTCTTTATTTCCACAACTATGAAACCATAATTCAACTGCAAAATATATACATTTCAGCAGCCGTTATGTCGAGATACATGCAACCAGAAGATGTCTATTAGTTGCTACGAAGATATAGAATCGTATGTATTTTTTTTTCTGCAAGTGCTACTTTTGACTATTTAACAAACTAATTCAATAATATCGCAATTTGTTAAGAGAAAAACAACTAACAATAACTTGCTTAAAACTCACCTTATCCCAATAAAAAAAATTACTATAGTGTTAAATAACTTTGTTTTGAGAATTTAATAATTATTTTGAAGAAAACTTGAATTAATCAAGGGATTATTGCAACACGAATGCATAATTAAAAACAAGTACCAAACTGATTATTTTCTCCCTGTCAGATACACATAGAAAGATACTGTAGAAGTTTTTCGTGGGCAAAATGAGGCTTCCTATTGACAAACAGAAAAATAAATTCGTATGTACTAAAGAGAAGTGTCACCTGTGTAGCGATTTTAAACAAAGGAACCAAAACAAGTAGCAGTCTATGAATAAATTATTTGTGGTGTAAATTACTTCGTAGTGTATTTAGATAACCAAAAGAATGTATGTGTTTTTTTTATAGAATATTTAAAGAAAAAACGCAATTAGAAACGGACGGATTAATAAATTCAAGCAAGGAATCATTAAACAGGTAGGATTATGTTTGAATAGCAGCTCGTCAAAATTACTAAATACAATAAACATTTTATGTTCTTGCATTAAAGGACGCTTTGAAAATTGTATGTTAAAATACTGTTTCCTACTTTCTCTTGAAACACTCGATATTTGCAGATACACATTTAAGATGATGCTTAATTATAATTATGAAAATAATACACGAGGAAACAATTGGAGTTAAGTTTTTCACTTGTCACCCGTGTCTGTTTTTCAAACAGGTAAATACGATCAATTTGTACTTTACAAAAGAGACGAAAGATACCAACGGGATACTCAGAAATAATAAGTAGGAGAAAAACAGACAAAACCATGGCTTAAAAGAAAGAAACGATGAAAAGACAAAAATATTCTTCTTAACAATACACAGAAAATAAAGAATGATAAACACGAAACTCACTTTAACCGGGAGTGATCTCAGATGCTCCAGAAGTGTATAAAGACCATGCTTTACTAGTAAAACTCGTTATTGACAATCATTGGAGCATTAACGTAAAAGAAATTAAATTGTTTAGTATTTTGCCAAAAAATGAAATATGAATCAAGCAATTTCCAAAATAGATCACACAGATTTTCGTCAAAAAAGATGTTGTAAACAGTTCACCATTTCAAAATATAATGTAATATGAGTAATTGAATTGTTAGCATTGGTGAATTTCCATTGTTTTGAACGTTGTTATGCAAGTAGAACTTTATGTTGTACACTTTGACAATAATACCCGCTATGCTTTGGATTCTGAAAGGATAAAATGATCTGCATATTCTTTTCGTGATGCACAACAGAATACAATTCACGGCAGTCATATGTTAAATAAGATTTTCCGAGTGATCACATTCCTTTATAAATCAAAGTCTTTAAATTTGTTTACAAAGATTAAAAAAAAACACATTTTTAGAAAAAAAGTATGACCTTATGTTGAAATAACATAGTTGTCTTACTTTAAGAGAAGCGTGACATATAAAGTTAGTTTTTCATAGAAAAAAAAATCATCAATGATAATTCATTAAGTACACAACAACACGGAGGACACCATCATGCTGCCTTAAACATGAAATTAACAAATATACCGGTAGAAAATTAAAGTGAAAATAGGATGGAATATATATCAATTATGTTTTTGTTTACAGATTCATGAAGGAATCCGATGATTTTGAAAGCCTTCTAGAAAGTATGACAACACACGATTCTTAGTATAATTGTATCTGTAGTGTATCTTCAGGAAACAGTTTTGGACTCAAAGTGCAACATACGAATATGCCAATCCACAACATGTCCTCCTGTGATTCATAAGTCTACATTGTATATACAACGGTTGTGTCAAAACATGTATGCATAGTGTTATGTTTACGAGTTCAATAACCTAAAAACATGCAGATGTAGTCAATGAATTAATAAGAAGCTGAATTAATAAGGTGGATCATTTGAAAATAAAGTTATATAAAATGTTTTGAGTAAAACAGCCAATACTCATTAGAATGCTACAACTTTTACGTGAATCTCACAGACAGATTTTTTTGAATTTTAAACTATAAAAACTGACACATGTGTTCACAAACATTTTCTGGATGTATAGGAAGAAAATTAGTTATAAAACACATATCTTTTAGTTTTGCACTTTACACGCAATATCAATGCAGATACACATTATTATTTAAATTATTATTGGTAACAAACTTTGTGTTCATTGTATAGTTCACTGTAAATATTTGAAGTATTTATTAGATATCCTCTCCATGTATTTATTCGTACGTTCATGTTCAACTTGACTTATTTGACATTGGAACAGACATTGTAGCATTGTATTTTTCATGGACGGTGATTTCTTACAGGTTGTCATTACATTATGCTGCTGTCATTGTGTTTGAACTGTGATAATTTGAAATACAACTTCAGAATTAAAAAAATTATGATAATAATTCTAGCTGTTTACTTATTATTTGTAAGAACAGTTACTTTGTAATAGTGTAAAGTATTACAACAGTAGTTACCAATGTTCAAACCTCATATATCTTTTATGAAAACAAACCAAGGCAACAAGGAAAAACTAAAAGAATCGCATAAACTCCAAAAAATGAGCGAGACAGGATGTGTCGACAGGGTAAGCGTCTCCTGTTATGCATGATATCAACCGCCATGCAAATCCACAGTCAGTCGAAATGTCACAATCTAGAATAGGACACAAGCGATAAAAACCTTCGATGTTTTCACAAAACACCTTAATTACTGTGACGCTTGGACTTGGCATTTTATATACTTATCATTTTGATATGATTTACCCATTCTTATCGTTTATTCTTCTTGAACTTCCTTGCGTCATAATTGTTTAAAACGGGTTTTGATTACTTTTTGGTCTCAATGCTCAAAAAAAAAAGAAGATGTCTGTAGTCATACAACTTAATGCACGAGTTGTCGTACTAAGTGAACCCCCATTCGTAAAGTATCAGAAAACAAAACGAAAGTGTCTTACTGAACTGGAAAACGCTCACACGTTTAATGCTTGTCACTGTCTAGCTGCTGACTAAATATGAAATCATTTTGTATAGTAGTACCAGAGACAAGTGCGAAAGAAATATTTGTTGGACGAAGGGATTAACAGATGGACGGACTGTCGAGGTCAATGTAATGCCCCACTCCTAGAGTTTGGTTAAATAAAACATGTAGAATTGTTCAAATCTTTATCATTTGGTCTTCATCAATAGTTGTCTAATTGGGAATCATACCGCATCTCCTTATTATACGACCGCAAAAATTAAAAATTTTTTGGTCGTATATTGGTATGACGTTGGCGTCGTCGTCGTCGTCGTCGTCGTCTGGCGTCGTCCGGCGTCGTCCGAAGACACATTGGTTTTCGCACTCTAACTTTAGTTTAAGTGAATGGATCTCCATGAAATTTTACCATAAGGTTCAATACCACGAAAGAAAGGTTGGGATTGATTTTGGGGGTTATGGTACCAACAGTTAAGGAATTAGGGGCCAAAAAGGGGCCAAAAATAAGCATTTTTGTAACTTTCAGACAATAACTTGTGTGTAAGTGTATGGATCTCTCTGACATTGTACCACAAGGTTCCATATCACAAAGGGAAGGCTGTAATTGATTTTGGGGGTAATTGCTTCAAAATTTTAGGAATAAGGGGCCAAAAAAGGGGCAAAAAACAAGCATTTTTCTAGTTTCATGACAATAACTTGTGTGTAAGTGTTTGGATATTTCTGAAATTGTACTACAAGGTTTCATATCACAAAGGGAAAGCTGGAATTGAGTTCGGGGGTAATTGCCTGAAACGGTTAGGAATTGGGGGCCAAAAAGGGGCCAAAAATAAGCATTTTTCTAGTTTCAAGACAATAACTTGTGTTCAAGTGTATGGATCTCTCTGAAACTGTACTGCAAGGTACCATATCACAAAGGGAAGGCTGGGATTGAGTTTGGGGGTGATGAATCATAAGGGGGTTCAAAAAATTTGGGGGGGGGATTTTTTTTTTTCTTTTTTTCCTTTTTTTTTTCTTTTAAAATTTTCCATTTTAAGTTGGTTATTTCTGATTTATTTTTAAAAGCAAATAATAATGATATGGTAGGAGATACACACCAAACAGGATGTGTAAATTTTTATATAATAAGTATTGTGCAATAGCAAGAAATTTTCAATTGGACAGTATTGCACAATAGCAAGAAATCTTCAATTGCACAGTATTGCGCAATAGCAAGAAATCTTCAATTGCACAGTATTGCGCAATAGCAAGAAATATCCAATAGCACAATATTGCGCAATAGCAAGACATTGTCAATTGTACAGTATTGCGCAATAGCAAGAAATATTCAATTGCACAGTATTGTGCAAAAGAAGATACTTCTTATAAATTGCTTATTTCTTGATCAATTTCAATGGGGTTTTATTCTTGAATTCTTGGGGTTCTTTAATATGCTGAATATAACCGTGTATTAAGTTTTTGGATTTTGGGACCCGTTTTTAAATTGGTCCACATTGAGGTCCAAAGGGTCCAAAATTTAACTTTGTTTGATTTCATCAAAAATTGAATTATTGGGGTTCTTTGATATGCCAAATCTAACCGTGTATTTAGATTCTTAATTTTTGGTTCCGTTTTCAAATTGGTCTACATTAAGGTCCAAAGGGTCCAAAATTAAACTTAGTTTGATTTTAACAAAAATTGAATTTTTAGTGTTCTTTGATATGCTGAATCCAAACATGTATTTAGATTTTTGATTATGGGCCCAGTTTTCAAGTTGGTCCAAATCGGGGTCCAAAATTAAACTTTGTTTGATTTCAACAAAAATTGAATATGTGGGGTTCTTTGATATGCTGAATCTAACCATGTATTTAGATTTTTGGGCCCCGTTATCAACTTTGTCCACATTGAGGTCAAAAGGGTCCAAAATTAAACTTTGTTTGATTTCATCAAAAATTGAATTCTTGGGGTTCTTTGATATGCTGAATCTAACCATGTATTTAGATTTTGGATATTGGACCATAATAGGTGAATGTCCAATTTAAAATTTTTAAGTTCTTAGACCACATTCATTCTGTGTCAGAAACCTATGCTGTGTCAAATATTTAATCACAATCCAACTTCAGAGCTGTATCAAGCTTGAATGTTGTGTCCATACTTGCCCCAACTGTTCAGGGTTCGACCTCTGCGGTCATATCAAGCTGCGCCCTGCGGAGCATTTTATTTTTTGTATGTGGACGATTACAGATGATTTAATAAATGACAACATAAATATGTGTTTATTCAAACATTTATATGACAATTCAATTCAAAGTTTTATTTAAAGTCGATATTCAATAAACTACATAACACAAGCTCTAGTAAGGTTTTCAAATCGACTGAATAACAAAATATAATTACAGGAATAGAATTAATACAGACGTTGAAATGAACAAACATGTACAGAAGTCTTATATAAATAATATGAATAGAAGATAACAATTTCTCATGTATCAAGAGAAGTTTTTATGTACAAAAGTCAGCTTTGGATGTTACTTACAAACTCGTTTACCCTTTTTAAACTAGGAATTGAAGTCTTAAGAAATATGCATTATGATTAAATTGAATTAATAAAGCATAGAAGTTTTCAGAATATTGACGTTATAATGAAAAAAAATTGCTTTTAAGAACATATGATTTATCTACAAACTAGAAACTGTGTAACGTCAAATAGATATTACTCAAATGATCAAAGTTACGTATAGTATGAAACAGCAAGTAACTTTTAAGATTATCTGTAAAAAACTATAATTTTGCGACAACATATCTATAAGTGTTCAAGATTATTTTGCAATTGCAATTAAATCGCATAAATGTTTTTTATATGAAGTGATTTGTTTTAAGCATACAAAAATTAACATTACACGTTATCATTTCTCTTTTTAATACGTTAAAAATAGCTTCAAACAAACTTTTGAAATAGATTTACATGTACCTCCTTTGCAAAAGTATCATTTTATGATGAACAACAGTGAAATTAAACTTTTTTTATTCGAGCATCACTGATGAGTCTTTTGTAGACACAACGCATGTCTGTAGCAGAAAATTATAAGCCTGGTATCTTTAGAAAAAAAATCCAAAAATAAAAATATAGTTTATATAAAGTGTGGACTCAATTGATTTAATTGTTGGGGAGTTTTCCTAACTTTCATGTTGCACGAAAAAATATTTGCAAAAGAAATCCAATGAAAAAGATACAATCAATAAAATTACTTTTAACGTTTGTATGTCGAAATGCGCATCTTGTGCAGTAAAATTGGTATCGTTATTGCTTTGAATTAATTCATTCGATGAATAATTCTATTGAAATTTAATCAAAATATTACACAGGTAAACAAAACGCACGTACACCCGCAAACACATAACACGTAATATATTATAAATAATGAAAAAAAAAAATCATAATTCATCAATATTAACATAAATGTGAAAGTTTCTCAAGAAATCTGAAAGATGTCGGTAACAACAACACGTCTCTATATACACATTGGATATACTTAGATCTTATTATATTTTGTATCGTCAACTGATCTCGATATTTTCCTCTGTATTGTTCTAAATTGCTTATGTCTTCAATTATACCTCGATCTGCTAAAAATAAAGATTATATTATAGAGTTATTTTGTTGCTCAGTGTTTAGGTTTCTATGTAGTATTGTGTATACTGTTGTTTGTATTTTCGTAATTTTTCTTTTTTTTTGTCATGTTCAATAATACTATGATCATGATAAGACAGCTATCTTACACTGATAAGCCAAAACTGTATTGCACCTATGGTAGTGTTCATTATGGAAAACATGCATAATTATTTGAGTTTGATATCCAAGCATGAACGACAATATGATATGGCATATTAATCCGTACTAAACTTATGATCAAATTTTGTTTTTAAATAACTCATTAATATACTAATCAACAAAAGAAACAATGCAAGGCAATGCATTGTCGGTTTACAATAAAATTGAATACACGGTATTAAGCTTAAAAATGAAATATTAGATTTTATATTTACAGAATGTTGTTTACATGGATTTTCAAATTAAATTGAGAATGGAAACGGGGAATGTGTCAAAGAGACAATAACCCGACCAAAGAGCAGAAAACAACCCAAGGTCACCAATGGGTCTTCAACACAGCGATGGTGGCCCATAAACAAAAATGTGTACTAGATCAGCGAAAATGGACGTCAAACGTAACTCCGAAACATATAAATGAACCAAAATTAAAAATAAACATTCAATACTAACAAAGGCAGAGATTTCAGTCATTTTGGCAGTCGAAATTTTATGAATTTTACCACAAAAAAAAATCAAAACCCAGAGTTGGTTTCTCTTTTCTATTCTGTTTTATGGTACATTGTTCTAACATGTGTATAGTTATTTTGTTGACAAGTATATTTGCATAGACAAATAGATGTAAACAAAATGCTTAGTAACCCATTACAATTCCACTTACATACTTTGCTTTGCCGGTAAAAACTAGATAATATTGAATACGATGACATGACAGGCCAAGTACGTTGTTGGGTGTCTACCAGATTTAATAATTTCAACTCTTCACGTACAACGCCGTTCTGGAAATTTGGTATCAAAATAACAGCGTGAACACAATCACTGAAAGTGATACAGATGTCAACTACTTGCCAATGGTCGTTGGATTATATTGGCCTTAATACCATTAATGAAGTAAACACAACACCATGCAATTATACCCAACAAACAAATAAACAGACAATCAGCTGAAAAGATATGAGTTCCAATGCTAGTTATGAACAACTCAGCAGCATATTACTTCTAAACAATATTTTATTTGTCTTAATAACATTTCCTTTAAGATGCAACTATAAAATATACTATCAAATTACCATGTCATGTCTTTGTAACTGGCTCCATGACATTGTTCAGTTTCGATATGATTGTTTCTATGTCATCTGCATTCAAAGTAGAATTTTGAAGGGAATGTTCTACAGCATCGATAATTTTTTCAACAAGATCTTCTGTACTTGTTATGTTATCAAACGAGTTCTTTCTTTTCTCATTGGTATTATCCTGCGAAACTATTTATAAAATGAAAAAAAGAAAAGATAAATAGGATAGGATGATCATAATGAATAATCATAAAAACGATAAGAACCATACTTTACAATTTCATTTCCTGGTTATAGTAATATATGTTTTGTCTTCTTCTATGATTTGAATAAAAATTAGGACACAATAGGAATAGATCTTGAATAGGTTAATATGTTCACAAATGTCCCTTTAAGAGAAAGTAGAACACATAAGAGCAGTTTTTTTTAACTATTCCAAAAGTTGCAATTCATTATAAATAAGAAGATGTGGTATGAGTGCAAATGAGACAACTCTCCATCCAGGTCACAAAATGATAATGCATGGCCAGAGATTCCAAAATTAGAAAAATAAAAAAAACCGGTAAAATGTTTTTTGTATTGTATGTGAATGAAAATGCATCCACTATTATAATTTTAGTAGATTTTAGTACATTTAACTTCGATTTACTTCCAAATGCCTGACACCATTGTTGGGTGACCATTGGTCATTATTGTAATTTTTTTAGCCTGCAATATTTGTTTTGGTATTGGTCATTGTTCTTTAATAATATTTTCATATATTGCCAGCTCATAAAAAGACCACATTTCACAAGGACATAATGTTGCAAATACTTAATTTATAAACTTGACCTTATTGTGAAAGACTTTTAATGTCCACGTTTTTTTTAAAGCTGCGTTGGGTGATTTCTGATGAGAGAAAATCAACAAATTACATAATCGCAGCACCAAGGACTGTTTTTATTCGAATAAAAGGAAAAGAAAACTGATATTACCGATTGATATCTGTTTAGTCAGGCACATGTGACTGGACGCTCTTTTCTGAACACGTCTCTAAAACATGATAACAAAAGATTAACTATTCATAAGATATATATAATGTTGTTTATATAATGGTTCGAAAAAAACGATTCCAATAGACATTTCATAGAATGCAAGTCAGTATAAAACATGTGTTGATGAATAACTATACAAATGAATTCTTAAAAAATAAGTTAAAACAAGGAATATGAAGGTGTATAAAAATAAAATCTACTTGATGATTTTTATTGTTTTAAATTTCATTGCATTCAAAAGCACACTACCGGTGAGTATTGTCACAAAAAATATTTTAAATAGTTTCACAAAAAATATTTTAAATAGTTAAACAAACTATTACCATTTGCACCTCATACAAAAAATGTTAAATATTTACTACACGCTAAAGCATAATGTATAAGATCTGATGCACATCCAACTGTTACGAATTTCTGAGTATTTGAAGATTAAAGTGCAATAACTCTAAAAAATCTTTGTATTGTATCGTATCGTACACCAAATGAGAGCGTTTAAAATGCTCGTATTTTTAGATACTTAAACAATGGAGAAAGCAGGAAAAAAAAGATAAGACATAAATTTAGACATGATTACGACAGCTAATTGTTCAAAGGCAAAATAAATTGTTTGTCTGGTTTTTTTTTCTGCAACATCCCCAAAAATGTCAATAATGAGTAAATTATCTAAACTTTCAAATACTTTGTCTCTTGGACTGTTAAATATAGTGAGCATTTATTTTTATATCTAATCATATCAATTAATGCATTTCATATTGTATAGACATTTGCATATAAGATATAGACCTCTAGATTTCTTTTGTTTGGGTTATTTTGTTTGCACACCTTTGGTTGAAGTCTTACTAAGTTATACCCTTGTCTCTTTTTACTCATGTTAATACACAATTTACTCAACTACGTAAATATCAATAAAAAACTATTGTTGATAGCAATTCATCAACAATATCATACTGTCTAAAATAATATTATTTCGACTTACAGTTCGAATTATAGCCGAAAACGTATACAGAAACGGATTCAAAGCCGAATTAATTGGCAAAATGAATACAGCAGTCCATGCATAAACCTCAGCAGGAATCGAATGTCCATTTAATGCCATTAAACCTTTGAAAAGAATATTCAAAGATATATAATAACGTCTTACTATTCAACAAGCACACGCTGGCATAAATATATTACACAATCAACAGTTTGGGAGCTAATATCGGCTACATAACAAATAATCAACTATTTCAATTACGTCTTGATGTGCAACATACAATTCCTTGTCTTTGAAAAAATTCTTAATGAGATCATGTTTTTATAATATTGTAATTGAAAATTCATTCTTCAATTAGACGACAATAAACATGGAAATTGTATCTTAGTTCACAAAATTGAAAAATATACAGTTCGAAACCACAAATTAGACAAAAGGGTGCAAATTGACAAAAGTTTATTGTATATGTTACTTTAATACAAATAGGGAAATTATTTGGAATTATCTATTTACCCGTGAACAATAACGATAATCAAAATAATAATAATAATATTTATAAGAATAGTTATAATAATATTCAAAAATATTATTTCTATCATTATACCGTACCATAGTATAACATGTATAAATAATACGAAAGGGAAAAGTTACTTACCCATAACACCAACTGGAAACCAACATAAAAAGTCACTAAATACAACAATAAAGAGATTCCTTGCGATTGTCAAGTCTTGGTTTTTCTTGGTGGATCTAACATTATTCATAGTATTTGTCACTTCTCGATAAATGATAAGCTGCATTCCAGCTATGATCAAGAATAAGATAAAATTAAACACAATGAAGATTCCGAATGAATACTCCCAGCCGTTAGGTTTCTCGCGGGTGAGCGGCAACGCAAGGCAAACTGCTGACCTTGAATAGAAATTTCCATCAAAGTATGAGCCAGGTAAAACTACTGGTACGACTGCAATTATGAAGCATATTAGGAAAACTGAACATGAAATACACCCAGCTGATCTCTTTCCAAATCTTATTTCACCAAAAGGATATTTGATTGCGACAAATCGGTCAATAGTTATAAGGAAGAGAAAGCATACCGAACACTCACTGGAGACTGTTGATATAATTCCAGCTATTTTACAAGGGACTCCATACCGCCATGATAGGTCATTCCAAACATAGTTTCCTCGAAACATTACATCGGCAGATGCTATAGTCAACATATAAACACCCATCAAGAAATCTGAAGTACCTAGGCTTGTTATGAAAATACCATAGCTTTTTGATAACGAACCACGGTCATAAATAACCCGGTATACAAGAACAATCAAGTTTCCTATCAGAGCACATAATCCAATTACCCATAAGCAGATTCTAAGTATATCATTTCGCATCATATCGGAGCACGATGAGAACTCATCTCTTGCTGGTATACAATCCTCCTCCTTTACAGAATTAGGTTTTAGGCAACAAAACACGTAGGCGTCGGAATAAAGTTTTTCAAGACTTGCAAGATCTTCAAAAATGTCCTTCTGAAATTCAGTCATACGATTTCCTCTTATGTCAAGACTTTTCAATTGATTCAAACCTTCAAAAGTGCGATCTTCAACCTTTTCAATTTTATTGTGTGAGAGGTTAAGTGCTTTTAAATTTTCAACGCCCATAAAATTATTACTTTTTAATAACCAAATGTTAGATTCTACAATTGACATCGTAGATACACTAAGTAATCCTGAAAACGATTGTGGATAGAAGATTTCAAGTAATGAATTTCCTGCGAACAGAAGTATTTTCAGATGTACCATTCCTTCAAATGTATGTCTTGGTATTGTAGTTATCTGATTGAGTGATACGTCCAATAAATACAGGTTGTAGTGGAATTTTCCAAAATGGATGCGTTCAAGATCACGAAGTCGGGTTGAAGATAGATTCAGTTCAGCTAGAAGAAAGTTATTTTCCAACATCATATCAGAATCTGATAAATTTGACATACTCAGGTCAATTTTTCTAGTTTCTGAAGGAAATTCAATTATTGACCTGTTTTCAAGCACACATTTACTTGACAAACCATGACATTTACAATTTGATGTGCATTTCTTCTCACATAGTAGTTCATCATCAAACTGTGGACATTCAGCAAAACCATTACAACGTTTGTCTAGGTTTAAACATATGTCACTTTCATGGCATCGAAAAAGTCCATCACATTCAGGTTTTCCTAAAATCAAAATGAATATATCATTTACAGAATTCGCTGAACACGAACGGTGATGGTAATCTCTGACTTTTAAATTGATAAAATTGGAAACATTAAAACAGCACATTTTGCTAAGATTAAAATTATCATAAAACTATGCAATGTTTCAATATTATATATTTTCAAAACTTGTTTGGATCATCTGTTTAAAACAGCTTTCCTTAACTTAATGATATGTATAACAATATATATTTCTTACATAGTTGAATGTCATTTCATCGTTGATTCGCAAAAAGACATAAACAATTTGAAACTATATGAAAACATAATTGAGAGACCAGATAGATCATGTATATATTATCGTCCATTAAACTACCACACTATTGAAAATTTTAGGCTAAGTAAAGCAATCAATATGAAAATGATTTTTTTTTATTTTATATCTTAAGCCTTTGCGTTCTCATTATATATTTACAGGTAAATTTCTTGGTTTATGAAATTAGAGTAAAAATACAATTTACTAGGTAATTTATAGAAACATTTTCAGTAAAACAAGTAAAAAACCACATTTGGTCGATCATAACAACAATGAGAAAACACATGACATTTTACTCACCACAATAGCTCTCGTCTTCTCCTGCTGGACAATCATGAACTCCATTACACATGAGTTTTGGTGGAATACAATAACTATCTTGGCACTTGAGATATCCTGGATGACAATGGAACTTTTCTAAAATGTATAAAACATCGATCAAACGTCTTGATATATGGGACTACACATTATTTTATTTCCATATAATTCTAATTTACAATTGATTGTAAACGTGCGTGTAAATAGAAATAAAATAAAATAAGTTTAATTTAATAAACATTTGTTGCGAGTTGTTTCAGTATTTAAAATGTATCTAAATAAAAAACGATAAACTACAAATGAAAAAAGTGGAAGGTGTACAATATAATGTCATCATGTCAAAGTACAAATGCACTGCGAATGTTTGATTTCTTATAGTACTTTTGATGATAAGGCTATCTCGCAGGCACCCATTCATTATAATTTGTTGATGACATTGACAAGATGGGTATACAATTAATTGATTGCCACATACATATTATTCAAAGGCATTTGTAGAGGTTGACAATGGAAAACAGTTTGAATTTTAATGCCTATTGTGGAAGATGTAAATTGAAATCCAAACCCTCTTATTATCATATCAATGCTTGAATGAGAATGTCCATTTGCCAACTTTGCCTCGGGATGTTGGAACCTTAGTTTCTTGATAGTTTCAATGGAGAAATTTAGATAGGTATGTTATGAATCGTGTGTTAATATACACACCGTACAGTATTATTACCACAGTTTGATAGATGTGACAAGTCTCTGCAACCAAGAATTTCATTCTTTTCGTCATAATCTAGTATACACAAAACATCTGATGATACAGTATGCCCTCCGCTACAGCGAAATATGTTCGACGATATTTGAACATCTGCAATTAACAAATGGAAGCTGCGATTTATTACTATGAACATTTATTGAAAATAGAAAATGCATATAAACAACATTACCTTTTGTTTTGTGATACATGTAGAATGAGACAATGACGGATTATCGAATTCATCATTAATTTCAAATAAATGTAAATAAATGGTCTTAATACCTCAAGCGTTTTCAAAAATAATGTCAGTACATGGGTAGATGCAAAACAAAAACATGAATAATGAAATATAAGATAAGAGATATGAGTAGTTCACATAGTAATTTATCTATGCTAGAACTAATTAAATAATGTGCTCTTCATACGGCAGTTACAACAATATAAGTATACTAATGTTATACAAGATGAAAACATCACTTTATAAATTTCTTTCGTCCGAAGCGCTTTTCTAGATTAACCTTTATCAGGAACGCTTAAAGCCAAATATTTGAAAGACAAGGATGTATAAGAACCGAACAATTGTAGAGCTATATGACAAAAAAAGGATAAAAAATGATAGCCAAATCCATCTTAAATACCTTCGATGCATTGTAAAGGTCCAAGACGCAATTTAACGTAAGTGCTAGATGGATTTGTATAGGTATATTTTACAGGTAGCTGTGTTTCATTGTATATAACTCCGATGTCTGATCTTATTTCATTGTTATCAGCTGTGTACCAGTCATATGGCTCATTTCCACAGTTACACCTACATAAAAAAATGTTAAATACATAAAAGTAACTTATATATAAATGAAAACAAGATACCGGTATATTTGATATTTTCGTCTTTCAATGCCGAATACTTACAACAGGGACACAATTAATAGTCGAGGATCATAAAACATTCGTTTATTTGCTGCAGTCATGATATCAAATAAGTGTTTGTCCTTATTTACAGAAAATATACCTTACACTCTCTTTTCCATGACAGCAGATTTAAGATCGAAACCTGTGAATAAATAAAAGAAGAATGTGTCTGAGGACACAAATGCCCCCACTCAAGCTTAACGACGAAAATGGGACGGACGGAAAGACGAAAGGACGAAAGGACGGACGGTCCAGGCTAACACAAAATGCCACCTTCCCCAGCGGTGGGGGCATAGAAAAAGAAAAAAAGAGGACTTTGGTCATTGGGATCTATATAGATCAGATGTGTTGATCTACTACTGGTATGCATTGATATTCCAGGGAATATAATAGAGGAAAAAAACAACGTCTCGTTAAAAAAAATAAAACTCATTTTCTTGTATGAAAAGACGTAATCACACAATGTATCCAATGCATTTAAAATGTAACAAAATAATTTGAAGAGGCAGATACCTCAATGAATGATGTTAGTACATCTTGATATTGTAAAGCAACAAGAAAATACCTTTTAATGCCTGAATCACAATTTCCAACAAATGGACACCCGCAATCATTCTTGGGCGTTTTGTTGTCAATGACGCCCCCGTATAGTGATGATCTATACACCCGATTTTCTGAGTAATGGCAATAAACGCCAATTGCTTGGCTGCATTTGCCAATTTCCTTTAGAACTTCAATATGCTCGTCACTTGCGTAATAGACCGGTGTTATATCGAATCCATCTATGGTGGCTGTAACTGTTTCCTCGTTATTATGGTGGACAATCGTTGTTATTTGAGTATAGAGTTCCCATTCATCAAATATGCATTCTACCGATGCACTATCTAAAATAATAGATTTGTAAAAAAACGAATGAAAGAAATTTGAAAGATATATAAAAATACTTATAAATTGTAAAAATTGTTGTTTTAATTAATTTGTTTTCAATGAAATCATTTACAAAGACACGTTGACATCTTGATTATATGCATTTATTTTGAATTCATGATACTCGTATTTGATATCTAACATTTTACGTTTTTGAATATAAAACAAAATACTATCCAGCACAGGCTATCTGAAAATAGGAAACCAGTTTAATCCGTGTTGTACAACCACTTGGATATTATGGTTAACTTCAAATCCCAAAGGATACCCTCAGCCCTTTAACAAAAGCTTTCGTATTGTCATGATTGAATAATATGCTTTGTGTGTAAAGTTCCAGATAATAAATTGCGTTTCTGTATTAAAACTGAGATTGCAATTCCCTTATGTAAAGTGAACTTTTAATGGTTTTGTTCGCTCTATTTATTCGTATTTTGTTTCTATATACTTAAATATATGTTATGTTTTGCTTTCTTAACCTTTGGGCTCGAATGTCCAAATAAAGAATTGTTTAAAATTAAGTGTCAACACACAGACATCAGTACATATACCATTTACAGTCATATATTTAATAATCTCATTTGTTGTCGAAGTGCATAGTTTTATTTGTCACGTTTTTCCTTTCAGTACACAATGTGTATCTTGAATTCAGTTTGGTGAACGTGATATTAAGAAAATATGATAACGATAACTTTACAGTATTACCGTTTAGATATAAATCAATAAGATATACTCCGTTTTCCGTTGAACCAATAGCAAACCAATCTTTGCAAGTGTGTTGTGTTTTCTTTAGACAATCTTCAGATTCATCTTCATGGAAAAGCCCGCTACAGTCGATTACTCCATCACAAACTCTTGAAAAGGGGATACAGGTCTGGTCGTAGCATTGGAAACTGTCCGCTCCACAAATTTCTAAAATATAAGTATAAATGATTACGAAATAATATATCATGACAAGGATTTGAAAAAAACAACAATAACTGTGTTTAAACAAACAAACAAGACAATCGACTAAAATCTACACTAGAATTATAAAAAAATTCATAGGTTTTTAATGCTCTAGAATGCCTAAAAAATTGACAAAAACAAATCTAGTTTAACCAAAACCGTGTATCTATGTCTTTAAATATACCAATAACATACAACCAGTGCATTATTGCACCGATCTGAACATATATCTTTTTAAACTTATTAATAGCTTCATTTCATAAGGATCATTTATATTGCACTAGGAACTCGGAAAAAAAGAATCCATTATTGACTTTCAAGAGATGCAAAAAATAATATGGGGATAAAACAAACCTTAGCCGAAGAAGAAAAAAAAAAGATAACAACGTGGTCAAAACGAAAAACATATTCAAAGGCAAACAACAATCTCGACACTACAGAGAGCAACACGGACATATCTAAAATTAAAATTCAAGTGACCTTTAATCTTAAGAAGACAACAAAGATAAGTTTTTGTTGAACTGTTTTCATATATGCTTTTGCTAAAGGTGAATCCAGAGAGGATGATTTCTACTTGACCGAAATTGTCTCTCCATTATACTTATATTGTTTTCACTTACGCAATCGGAAGACATTGTAGAAATGACGAGTTGTTATTACATCCCCCGGTGTCCGTTAATTGTTTTCACATTGCATCATTACGATCCCCTACTTGAAAGGTGTATTTGGAAAGAAAAATGTTTCTTCTGACTTATTAACACAATTTGAAATATTTTTAATGTCTTATTACGAATTAGAACCATTGAAAGTTTGATTGTCAGAAAGAATTTTAAAAAATAAACACTCAAACAATTCTATCAATATAGTTAGTGAAAAGCAGACCAGAAACATTTAGATTTCCCACAGATAAAATACAAAAAACATTTTTCTGACGTTAAGCATTTTCAAGATTCTAATGTAAAGTCTATTGTCAAGGCTGCTTGACCGAAATGTAATGGGAATGTCATTGATAGAATTATACAAAAGTAATTAAATTTGAAACCATATGACATATGATTTGTTTTATGCATTTTAAGGACAAAAAAGTGGACTCAAACATGATCGAAAGTAAAAATTGTACGCGTCTTTCTCTTCGCGATAAGACTTTTTATCATTTTCAGGAGTTCCAAGTGATGAAGTTGAAATCATCCCTTTAAAAACTTCCTGGACGCCATCACGAGTTGGTTGTAAGTTATGGAAAATCTGTTTCAAAGATGTCGACAGATATGTTTCAATGATCGTAACCACAATCCTGTCCTCTTCTCCCCTAATGTGACCTACCAAGTACTTAAGTTTCCACTGTGTTTCGTTGGGTTCGTGTTGCTCAGTCCTTAGTTTTCTATGTTGTGTGTTGTTAACTGTTATTTGTTTTTGATAATTTTGCATGTTTTGCCATTTTCAGTTTGTTTTCGACTTCTAAGTTGGAGTAACGCAATGGTATCTTTGGTCACTCCTTTTCAAGATCCAGAAGTATTTGCATTTAACACCAAAAATCATTTATTTTGTGACTATTTATCTTTAATTAAAACATGCATCATATATTTTAGCTACTTACTATAATTTGTATATAAATAAGGATATAATATGTAAAACATCTTTTATTGTACAGCTGCATTAAACTCAAAATGTTTATAGAAACTGGGAACAATCCACGCAATAAATTTTTACCTTCTATAATGAAACGTTCCATTTACATACAATCAGTTCAATTGCAAGGTTTGACTTGTTTATAGCAGAACGAAAGCTTTGGATGTTTCGTTGTGTTCATATATACATCTTCATTTACTTGCATCATGAGGATAACATTATGATTCAACAAATTCACCAATTTGATACAATCAAGGTAATATTCTAATCGAAAGTATTGACTACCTGGATATGGATAGTCAGCAAAAGGGGAGAGGATGTTCTGGTAGTTATACAAAACTGCGAGACATTATTTCAACTTGATTTAACAAATGCGCACCTTGGATACCTGTGTAAACAATAATATTTTAATAACCATTGTAATAGAGCCTACAACCTTCAAATATGTACCATGATCGATGCATAATGAAACGTCGGGTCACTCTCCAACCTAATTAAACCTAACCTATCTTTGTTTGTTTTAAAAAATAAGCTCATTCTTTGCTGGATATTCAGATATTGTTCTCTTTCAAAATTGAATAGAATGAAGAATTACTTCTGGCATTTAGGGGGATTGTCCTGTTTGTTAGCCAACTATAACAAAGTTGAACAAAGCAGACTCAACTATTAATTAACTTAATGTTTTGTAGCTAATGCAACTTCACATGCATTATAAAAAATGTCTTAATTGATTAAAGAAATACAATTAAACATAATTTGACAAATGTCCGTCGGATGGGGACGTTAAATTCGCGGTCCCGTGTTCAGGGAATACCACGCTCTTTGCACGTTAAAGATCCTTCTCAACAAGCTCTTTTTGAGTGGTCCATAAGTGACCGGTTGTTTGGCAAAATTATTTCATACTGGTTTTGGTTTTGATATATTTTTCTGTGGTTCATAATCTAACTATTTGGTAATTTGGTTTTCATGGTCTAACTTTTGTCTAAAATCTGTGCGTATTCATACTTTGATGAGTTGAGTCTTTTTTCAGTTAATGTTTTATAGTGTGTCTTTTTATGTCGTATTGTTACACCGCTGTCGCAGGTTAGGATGAAAGTTGGCGCCAGATAAAACGTTCAAAACCGCTGCATTTGTTTTCACCTGTCCTAAGTCAGGAAAAAGTAAAATCACAAAAATACTGAACTCCGAGGAACCTGATGTTCAGTGGTTGCCGTTTGTTGATGTGGTTCATAATTGTTTGTCGTTTCTCGTTTTTTATATAGATTAGACCGTTGCTTTTCCTGTTAAAATGGTTTTACACTAGTAATTTTTGGGGCTTGCTGTTCGTAGTGAGCCAAGGCTCCGTGTTGAAGGCCGTACTTTGACCTATAATGGTTTACTTTTACAAGTTGTGACTTGGATGGACAGTTGTCTCATTGGCACTCATACCACATCTTCTCATATCTATTTAACCTTATAACAAGGAATATTGCAAGTATTGTGACCTTTGTTGTTATTTAATTGATCTAAACTATACATTGCTATAGGATGTTGTAATGAAAAAAGTAAATGAACTAAAATAAAGACGACGTACATTTATTTTTACTTTGGATGTCGCTGATAAATGTTTTTTACAATAATGCCGATCAAAAATTAAAAATTGCAGTTATCACAGGTCAAATTGTTCTTTAAAACCAAATCACGGTAAACAAAACGATACCTGATTGGATTTATAACTTTAATGATACATCAGTAGTCCCCTTAACTGTGGATTGATAGCTCTGCATTTCAAGCTCCTGAGAATCTTTATTTTAAGAGTGATATAAGACATAAGGATATTGACAAAATGCATAACATACATGTCACTGGCATCATTTAATGTAATATACTTATTTTAAGGATTTATTTTAATCATTAGAATTTGCTTTCCAAAGTACAAAATATACAGAAAAGACTACATTCATTTGATGATTATCTTTAACAAAATGTTTTTTAATAGATCATATGTATATATGTATGTGTGTACCTACCACACCTAATCTCATCAGATTTGTCATAGCAATTATGTTCAAAATCACATCTTTGGTGAACAGGAATACATTGCATATTTTTACACTGCCACTCATTAGAGGAACATGATCGTCTTTCTAATATTTCAAAAGAAGCATTGTTTTACATTAATGCAATTTCAATTAAAGGCAACAAGTAGTTTATCAAATGTTCAAACCTCATAAATCCATTAAGATATGTCAAGATTAAAACAAAAACGGAATGTATCATACGAACTTCAAAATGACAGGATACGTAGAGAATAAGGGATGCTCGTTACTCTGTTTCAAAATAACAATCTTTTTAAAAGACTGTTATAAATTTATGGTAGACATGTAAATGAACAAAATATAGAAAAAAAAACCAAAACAAAAATAATCAAAAAAACAAGAAAAAATGCAAGGTCTTGTTTTTGAGACATAAGCTATTGAAAATTTGGCAGGAAATGATATTTCTTGATTTGTCATAAATTTAACATTGGCACCTTATTTCTTCCAAAACTTTGAAAAATAACAACTCTTCCTTAAGATTTTCAAACATAGCTTCCTAAACTATATAATATAAAATTATGAAAAGAGAAAGTAGGGGCTAGCAGGCAATTTTCTAATGGCACCACATGAATGAAATTAGATGATGACGATGATTGATGGTTGCTTAACATCCAGCGGCAAATTAATATTAAAATTAAAATAATTAGAGGATTCCAAATATTTGACAAAAAGTAAAAAAAGAAGCGTAGCGAACATCCGTATCGAGGAATAAGTATTTTGGAATAGTTTTGGAGTGTAATCATCACATTTTAGGCAGAGTCATATACAGTAGATTCTGCAAATCTAAATACATTTAAAAGGCTTATCATATAAATTCATTTGCTCATGAAGATTTTGCAAAGGAATACTTACCACCTCGCAAATCATTATGAAACAATATAAAGGTGAAATATTCCTGAATATTATCAAAAGTGATAAAAGTTTCCAGTGATAGCTGCAGGATCATAACCACTTACATTAACTATAACTAATGAAGAATAATACAAACATATTAGATTCAATTATACAAGTATTGTGAACGTCGGTGAACGGAAACGTCTGAAACATACATAATATTATGATTGATTTGACACTTGCTTCACAAATAATTGTCCTACCACAAAATGCTTCATCCGATCCATCCTTGCAATGTTGAATAAAATCACAATGTAAACTTATCGATATACAGCTTCCATCACCACATGTAAACTGGTCATGGGAACAGGAAAATGCTTGAATACATTGCAAAACAGCATGCAGTCAATTGTAGATAAATTAATATAGATTCTTGTCTATAAAATTGACAATTCATTAAACATACGATACGTACATAAATCTATGCAACAAATTTATTGTTATTTTTTAGAATTCATCATTATTCTGCACTATTCTTTAGGAAAAATTAAATTACAGATTGTTAAACATTCATCTGACTTGAATTTGAAGTTATATGTTGCATAAAACGTTTTTTTCATGTTACTTTTATTCACACAGTTACTTTCTACAAGCATATTTTCAGAGCTAACACTGAACACTCGTAATAATGTTTTTTCTGTTAAAAAGAAGATACCAGTGCTATTCTAGCATGACGTGAAGTCATCCGTAAAAGTTTATTCAAGTTAATTCCATACATAAGTAATGTTACCTCGCTTTTATATAATTTTTTCTTAAAATCTTGTAAACAGTAAACAATTGTTTTAAGTGATAGCCGAAGTAATGAAAATACTAATATTAACAAAATCAGAAAAAAAAACTGAATTAAAATTAAGGTATTAATAGTTTTATTTCGCGTGTGACACTACAAGTTATATACGAAACAGGATTGGAACAAAATCGTATCTTTTTATAATTATAGATCAATCACAAATTTTTGGAATGCATGACGCCATCTTGATTCGAAATATTGCTTTTTACTGCTACATACATATCATTCCAAGGGCTGAAATGTAAACCTATTCGTCAATTTAGCGACTATTCGTCAAATCTAGGCAGCAGGGAATTCTTTAAGATTTGTCAGAATTATTACGTGCACAAAACAATGCACATACAATGTATAGACAAAAAAGAACATTGATATAAATATAATACTTACAACAGTTATGTTCATCATCACCAGAAATGCAATCTATCACCGAATCACATATAAATATATTAAGAATATATTCACCAGAGCCACATAGATACAGGATCTCTTCGGGTTGTGCTGTCATTGGATTTATTGAGTTTCGAATATTATCTGCATTTTATCACAAAAAGGAAAAATCAACATGTGTAATAATGTTTAAATGTAAACATAATCACTATATATAGAATAACAGATAATTGTTTGATAATATATTTAATGTTTAAAAATTAGAGGCAATATCCATGTTGTTCGTGATTAATTAATGACAATAAAAACCTTCTAGCCTTTGGGGTAAACATCGTGTAGTGAGGGTAATTGATAATTAGTAAATTGGAGGATAGAGAACAACACTTCTTGATCGAATGCAAAAAAGTGTAATTAATGGATATCAGTTGAACCACACAACGAGAGTTTAACAAGACAAAAAAGTTCTGTCGAAGACTCCATTATAACAAATCATGTAATTGTCTAGGCGTCAGATAAAATTAAACAGACTTTTCAAAAGTATTTAGTTTGCAAGAGGTTGTTAGAGGATGCATCATAAAGAAAATGTAAATCGGACATTTCAAATAAAAGATGGAAAAATATATGTAAAACTATGCTTTCAATAAGTTTACATTTTATAAGTTAAATTTTGGAAAATGCACAGTTTTGAAAACAATTATTTATTTGTAAAAGTAAAGATCTGAGTAACTACAAAACTACCAATGCCTTACCATTTACATTTGAATCAAATCCTGTCTCACAAATGAAGTTTGATATTTTGTTGTAAGCGCAAGCAACGTCGTGCCACGCATTTATATTGTGTATACTGAACAGCTGAATTATTGAGCATTGTTCATTCTCTAAGCCATCTGGTTGTGCAAATCCTGTACTTTTATCAAAAAACCTGTTGACAAAAAAAGAACTATTTCATTACCAAAACAAGAATCCATTTACATATTATGCATTGAAAGATAAAAACACATACACACTTTTATAGTTTTGAAAACATAATAATTTAATTTCAATCAGACACATCGTGATATGTTAAAACAGTAATATTCGTGATATACTTTTTTTGTGGTATTGATACAAATACAACCACATGAACAACATTTGGGTATGGTATGATCTTAAGTACACCAGAGAGCAAGTTAAGAAAGTGAAATACAAAAAGCATTAAGAAACAATAAACAATATGCACTAAAAACGAAAATTCTTGCAATGTATTTAGTATTCTGCATTTCTGTACACAATAGAATAGACAAAACTTGGGATTTAAAGACATATAGAAGTAAAAAAATAGGTGGAATGAACAAGAGGGAAAAATTAACATTATAGGTCGAAGAAAAACCGACACCGCAACGGCAAATAACGAAAACCACGAAAAGACAAAAAAGTCTATAAAGCACTTCACAGAAAAATGAAAACTTAGCAGCACAAACCCCACCAAAAACCGTGGGTGATCTCAGTGCTCTAGAAGGGTATGCAGATCCTGATCCTGATTTAGCAGTTATTCTAGTGTGATGTGTTTACTTGAGAACACTGGTCAATACGAAAATAAGGAGATGTGGTAAGATCGCCAATGAGACAACTATTCACCAAAGTTCAAATGAAGTGGATGTAAGTTTATTGTAGATGTTGCTTGACATTATAGAGGACTTCTGTTAAACTGGACAAACCCTGTTATACCGTTATACGATGCAAATATATTATTTTAAAGGGTAATTAATCTTACCATGCAGTGAAGGTCAAAGGTTTTCCATCAGACCAAATATAGTCTCTCATAGTATACCCCTTAGTCTTCTTCTTCAAGCCTTCGTTGTGAATATGTTGATAACATTAATATGTATAATTATGAATACATTAATACGAGAAGTAAACGTAAACAATTTGTTATAATTTGTTTACTTCATTTAATTCCCAAAAATGTTTAAGCTTTATTATAAAATATTGACGAAACATTTTAACTGTTTCACACATATTTTAAAATGGAGTTAGTCGTTGGTGTTACGTTGTCCCTTTTGAAATCATACAAAAGTTCTAGTCTTATTTTATTTAAAATTATTGTCGATATTTAGGCTGTCATAGATTGATAAGCATATTCATGTTCGTGTTATTTTTCGGATGTTTGCCACATACATTGTACATGTATTCAAGTCTGTATTGTTCTAACAGTAGTTTTAGATAAAATGTTGTGATAGTTAAATGTTATGTCAACAGCAGAAAAATGACAATAAATCAATGACTATAATGCAAAGCAAATCAATGTTAGAACTTATTTGAAGTTAGAACATGTTTAATCATATCAATTGGTTCTCTTATGGATGCAGGCTTTTCCCATCAGCCTATTGGCACTTTCCCTTATGGATGCAGGCCATTTTCCATCAGCCTATAGGTACTGAAGGAGGATATTTGTAAATCTGAATTGTCACTGCTGATCGCAATTTTAATTGTTTTTATATTTTTACTTAGTAAGTGTTGTACATTTTAAGACATATATTTATATTCATATATTAGAAGGTATTACTTGCCTATATATGCACGATCACCTTCTAGATTATCTTTGAAAACGGTAATGAGGTAATGAATAAATTTCATTTCCGAAATGTCAGCTATGCTCACAAGATGACCGTTGTTAATTTTGCACTCGTTTTCGGCTTCAATCCATGTAATGCCAATTTTCTTCTTCTGTAAACTATAACAACTGTTCCTAAATGCACGCCAGTTATCTGGACAACCTATCAATATTATATTGATTTATAAAACACTATATAACATATTAAATATAAGTTTTTAAGTTGTTTACATGTTTTTTCTGCTGACTGTTTCAGTGTAAAAAGGTATATATATTCATAAGATTTATGTATATAAAAGCTATTATCTTACCTCCTATACATTTCTAGGAATTTGATTGGTTAAAAGCGTCCGCGTGGAGACCGTGTATATTCCATATTAGGTTAGAAGGGAGGCGGGGCTTATTTCAATACACGGTTAGTAGTGGTGTTACGTCCCTTTATAAAAACAAAACAGTACTGAGAAAAAATCTTTAAGGTTTCAAAAGACAAAGAAATTGATGATGAAGATTGAAATAAATTCATAAAACATATTTAAAGCTACATTATTATTAAGTTGTTATTGTTGGTATCTGTTTTTGTATCATCAATGGAAGACGTTTCTTAATGCTAAAGGTATTGTAGACTTGCTCATTTTGATAGTTCACTAGACTTTGTCTAAATATCACACGTTAAGATAGTCGGTAAGATAAATTCGTTACATAGTGTGCTAGTGACGTAATACGGTATATATGGGGTCAGTAAATTCCATATGGGGATTCGAGCTTCGCTCTCACCCCATATGGAATTTACTGACCCCATATATACCGTATTATGTCACTAGCACACTATGTAACTAATAGTATCAGATACTAAGCTTGTATATTGGTACGCCATACGTGCGTTTCTTGTATATTAGACTTATCAGTGGCGTTCAAAACCTTATGTTTTTTATGCATGTTGTTTTAATCATACAAAACTTACCCAAGTCAATGAAAAAACAAGTGCAAAAAATGATAATAACTTGAAACATTTATTTTAACTACAAGATTCTGTATTAAGACGAAAAAAAAAATTTCCTTACTGTCATTTGATGAATCGAATGATTCCTGTATAAAAGTTTCCATAAAATATTTTCCAAGAAATCCACCACTTCCCGGTATGTCACTCGCAGCTTTGAATTCAATTTGAAGTCTTTCCCAACTTGATATAAATGTTTCGTATGGACGATTGTCTTTACAAAATTTTCCTAAGTGTTTTGCTTGTCCTTGTAGGTCTATATCATACACAGAAATGAAGGATTTTTCACATGATGAGTCATCTTTTATATCTATGTTGATAATAGTGAGTTTTACAAATTGACCATATACGCCTTCGATCTTCCAGAAGCAGGCCTCACCTGGTTGATATGATATAGGAAATCCTGGTGTATAAATGTAAGCTGACGGCTGGTTACATGTTTTAAAGCAACTGTCCAGTCCGCCACATCCTGGTAAATCTAAAATGTTTTGTTTGAAGTATGAGTAAGAAGAGTTTTAGAATATACGCCAATGAGACATGTTCTAACGACACACATACACTCTCTGTCACACATACATAGACATTTAAAGGTAAGAATGTGGTCTTTCACAAAAGACAATCGCCCTAGTGGAGAGAACTCGTGAATGAATTCAACAGAAATCTATGACAAAAAGTAATTTCTTCAAGAACAAACACTGAAATAGGTTCAAACAAGGACTGTAACACAGGCATTGTTGAAAACACGTATACAAAAACAAAATGCCTACAATTACTTACATCCACTTCATTTGGAGTTTGGTAGATAGTTTTTCTCATTGGCAATCCTACCACATTTCTTATTTTTATAAAGTTATAAATAATTTCTTATCAATTCGTATAGTTTTTGTAACGGCTAAGGAAAGCAAGTTAAAGGTACTTTACTTCTGATATCGATATTTAGTGTATGGAATGTGTGGCTGCTATTTTAATCCTGTAAGATAGAGCTAAATTTTTCCTATAAATCTATGGTTGCATTTATTATTTTTTAAATACCATCTCGACAAAATGTGTTTCATTCTTATAATATTCAACCAAAAAATTAGCAATTTTTAATTTTTTTAAAGCAGGGGTATAATAATGCGAAAGCATAGCAAAGGAAACAACACCTACCATAAAACTTAATTTTAATGAGATATAATCTGAATAAGGAACGTACAGGTAATGGAATAACCCTCGGTTTAAAAGTTTTCATTCGTATGACGTCATGTTTTTGATATAACATTAATGCGGTAAGATATTTCATGGATTTCCGCTGAATTGTATTTTAATATAGTTTATTTTAATTTTATACCTCTTTACAAGCCTGAGGTATTAAGCTTTTTGTTATGCACTAGAAAAGGAATAACAGTTCTGTACTTTTTTCAATTGCAATTTTAACATGGCGAAATCGACACGGTGACAGTATTTGCATATAGGTTACGGTACATGTGGATTAATGTGGGAGCTAAACTGTAAAACCTATAATTATGTATATCTGTAAGTCTGCGCTGAATATAGATATATCGAGAAGATTATCACGCTGTTGTATACAAGGAGAAACATCACGTCATGTTAGAATACTTTGTTTTTTATACACAACCTGCCCTTATTTCTAATTGTTCATCAAATCAAAAACACGATATGACGGTTTCCTTACAGATACAAATGCTGAAATTCCTGTATCAAAATTACTCTTATTTTAGCGTTGTAAATAGCAATAAAATATATACATATATATATATATATTTTGAAAAGATAAAATATAAGAGGGTAGAAATGCCATTGACAGTCAAGCATCAAATTGAAATGTTCGGGTACCGTCAACATCAAATTGATCAGTGTAGCTCATATTATGTAAGAAGCTAGGGACGACATGAAATCAGCGAAACAAAGAACTTGTTGTAATCATAAAGACGTTTAAGACAACTTTAAACAATAATCTATGACAAACTTGATGACTTCAATATTTCTATTTCTCAGCAGTTTAATGCCGTATGCTCCAAACGAATGGCGTTTTCATATCTGAGTTATATACAATATTTGTACAATAAAATGTATTTGACGAACAGAGAGAAGAAAGAGGCTCGCCGAGCTTTATCTTGTTTCGTAGCGAGTACAAATAAATTTTATATTTTTCTACATTGTTTTATCCTGCAATTGAATTCGGACCGCGAAGGGACCTGAAATTAAATTGTGATGCAAACAGTAATAAGAACATTGTCGATTCGACATTATCGATTCGTGTAATCTATACACATGTATTTGTTTAGTAAAGATGTCTCCATTAATAAGAGTGTACTCCATAAACAAATATGGTTCCAGTAGAGTATTAGGAAAGAACGATTGAAATCGACACTATCTAAGTTTTACGATTTCCATCAAAAATATGTTGACAAAAATAAAATATGTAAGTGGCTCAACTATCTAGCGACATGTTTTCTCGGTCTTAGATCTTAAGATATGACCTATGATTTTACAGATCGTGGCCTATTCCCGATGGTGACACTTTAAAAGAGTGTGAATTCTTATGGCGGGTGATGCATGAAAAGCAGGCAACGTTTTTCGCTCTTTTTTGAGTTTCCTATTTTTGTGTGTTATTTTGATTTGTCTCTTTCATCCTAATTGATTTACGAAATTTGAACATCGTTAATATACTGTCACATTAATATAAGGCTAGACCATTTATATGAACAACACGATGGTTTCCGCTAGTTGAGCAAGAACAACTTACACTTAGTTCAATCCCATTACTTTGTAAAGATGGTGTTTCTAAATCCTTTACTTGTCATTTTGTCAATCGTTTTTCTTCGGTCATAGTAGTGTCTTTTTTTGTCGACTTATGGGGTTTCATTGCCCCCAAAGAATTGTGTTTGCCTTTATTTGAAATATAAATAATTGAAGTTGCGTCTTACAAGTATAACCTTATTTTCATTTGTTTAGTTTTAAGCTCTCATGGTATTTTTAAAGTACATGGATGTCTGTCAACCCAATTTTGAATTTAAATCATGACAAACCATTTATAAATCGATGACAAATTTTCATATTTCTTTGATTATCCGTTATCAAATAAAAATTTATCCATTGCTGTTTATTTAAATTCTTTTGTTTTAATACGAATATTATCAAACCACATGGATAATTATTGATCCGAATCTCAAATCAATGCAAACTGAAAAAGTTTTATTTAATGGGACCTTGGTTAAATCGCGGGACAATACAAAGATTGTGGGAAAGTTATTTTTTCTAAGAGTACTTTAAACTTGAAACGTCATCGGTGGGGTACATTTCAGGAATTTGGCGCGACAATACAATAAAAAAAGAGGTCGGTTAGTCATCTTTACGATTAAATATCCAAATGATGAATATATCTTCTCTAGTTAGTATTTAGCAGAACAAACTTGTAATATTCTTTCTTAACAGGTATCTGTTGGTTTCCTATCCGGACCAAATTGGTCCGATGGTTCATTGTTTCTATCAAATTAATTGCCACGTCCGAAAAAGTATCGTTAACATCGAAACACATACACAATTTCCCTAAACGTTACTTGACAAGATTTATAACGTTATTCGCCTTGAAGGTACCTCTATTACGACCCTCATATTATTGCAGGGTGTCTAGTAAATAAATAGTTAACGATTCTTCTAACCTTGCAATTCAATAAATGACATATATGGCACTGTTAATATTTTCCCATACATTGGGGCATTCAGTAGTGTTTATATTACATTTTGTCATTTTTGACTGACACATGCCACAATCCTACTAAATCTTAATACAAAAGAAAAAAAACCCATCTTATTATCATTCATTATCACCCACAATTATAGATGTAAAGCAAAGATTTTTGGCGATAGTTAGCTAAAGAATCCATCAATGAAATACACTATATAGGGTCATAATTTCCCGAAAACTTCCCTTTTAAGCCAAATCTTTGTAAAACAAGAAGAGGAAGATACCAAAGGGAGAATGAAAACTTGAACATCGTAGAGAAACTGACAATATCAACTGTAACTCCACATTTACTGTACAGTAAATACAAAACATCGTAGAGAAACCGACAATATTAACTGTAACTCCACATTTACTGTACAGTAAATACAAAACATCGTAGAGAAACCGACAATATCAACTGTAACTCCACATTTACTGTACAGTAAATACAAAACATCGTAGAGAAACCGACAATATCAATTGTAACTCCACATTTACTGTACAGTAAATACAAAACATCGTAGAGAAACCGACAATATTAACTGTAACTCCACATTTACTGTACAGTAAATACAAAACATCGTAGAGAAACCGACAATATCAACTGTAACTCCACATTTACTGTACAGTAAATACAAAACATCGTAGAGAAACCGACAATATCAACTGTAACTCCACATTTACTGTACAATAAATACAAAACATCGTAGAGAAACCGACAATATCAACTGTAACTCCACATTTACTGTACAGTAAATACAAAACATCGTAGAGAAACCGAAAATATCAACTGTAACTGTACGTTTACTGTACAGTAAATTTAAAAGAAATCGCAACTTTGTTCATTTAATGGAGCGAACAACCTTAAAGGGGCATTAGCTACGAAATATTAATTAATATGATTTTTTTGTTCAATCATTAATGAAAGTGAAATAGTGAAATAATAATTCGGTTTTAGCAGCTAGTTTGGTTCAATTTTGTCAGAATAAGCAAAGAAATATCGCTGATGAATTATTCACTTGCAAGTGAATAATTCCACCTCATTGAATCCGTATTCATGTGACCTTTTATCTAACTCCTTAGCTAGAGATGGGTTACGCATGCATTAGGCGTGTTCAGCTATTTAAGGAGCAGAATGTAAACAGTAAAGGTGAAACAAGAGTAAATCGTTTGGTTGACTGATTCGATTCACAAAAACTCTTTCTTATAACGGTAAAAGCGATGAATGACATATTTGTTTAACCTACAATATGAAATCAAGCAGACCTAGAAAAATCTAACTGCACGCGTTCGCTATCTATTTATATCTATATTTATGTTTATATCGGGTTATATGACATTCGGCAGTCTTCGGAGGTCAATTCGATGGTTAATTAGATGGCGTCTAGACTACAATACACACGAAATAAGGATATATATATATTTTTGTATTATCGAGTCCATGCATTGTAAATCGTTCATTTTAGACTTTTTGTTAGTTCGATATACGTTTCAGTAGGATAAAAATCATATATGAGAATTTGAGTCAAATCGGTGAACATGAATTTGACAGCTAATACCCCGTTAACAGCACTGCGCAGAATATTCAAGGCTCTAGTATTTGAGAGATGACACACATTTGAAAATATCTGGGTGTTCTACAAGTGATTTGACATTCAGGGAAAGAGTGTTACCTTTAAAATTACGTACCACTTGATCCTGTAGAAAATAAAAGAGATAGTTAGAACTCGTTATAAAACCCGATACAATTTTCTGATATCAACGATCTGGAGAATATATAACCCGAAATGTAAAAAACAGCAACTGACTGAAAACGAAAGTTCCAACTGTTTTGCATTCCATCCTTAAATGATATACTATACATGCTATACGCATCTGAAATGCAAAAAATAAATATTATTATTTGAATGAGAGCATACATTTTTAAATGCCAGATTTCAAAGTTCCCTTCCGTACTTTATTTTGAATGCTGTAATTAAATGATACGCACCAATCGTGGATACCTTAAGTTCAAAACTTTTTTGGTTATTTCGTTGAAAGTGATAACAGGTGGTTAGTTGTATCTTGATTTTATTGGACGCAGATAACAGCTTGACCCCATTTAGTTTATCTTCATTTGGTAAAATAGTTTTTCCATATCCGTCGTTATCTATAATACTCAGGGAGTCTTCACATTCCCCTGGGTTAATGTCATATATACCCATCTGAATAAAATAAATTTCAGTTTTCATTAAAATCATTTCTTTGCACTTGACCTTTTGCAACTGCACGTATACATGTAAATGTATAAGACTTCTACTGATTTTGGATCATTAATATACGAAATAAAAAAATGAATTTTGGTCTGTTTTGTAGGGTTTTTATATCGCCGTATTTTTTCAAACAGTTAAAGGCTTTGCATCAAAGTACACTTAATTTGACGCCAGTATATATTGTTTTGAAAGACGGTGGTTTAACCAGGCAATCCGATTTTATTGATAGATAAATCAATTACCCTAAAATTGACATTTTAACAGAACGTTGCATTTACCTTCGACATACCTTTTAAAAAATCATTTAAAGAAACAAAGTTATAAATATTTTTAGTAATAAAATCATCTTTCTACTGATGACATTTTTTGCTTTTTATCAACGACAACTTTTAAATAATTAATTGCAGTAAAATTAAGTAGTTTTCGCTGAATTGTCATACATACCTTTTGCATTTCATTTATGAGAAATTTCCTCTGAAGTGAAACAGATACAATTTCGATTTTAATAAACATGTATGAATGAATAGACCATACACAACTTAATCCTTGACCATAACTAAGAGGGAAATTTGGAGATAAAATGTTTGTTTCATCATTATCATTCTCCAAAAATACATCTCCACCACAAGTGTTGAATTCTAAAAAGTCTGAAAAAGCGTAAATTTGGTTAATGTTATGATAATTTGATTGTATTATTTTGTTAATATTGTCAAGTAATTATTGATAAGTGGAAAATTATACTCAGCAAACGACAATAGGACGTAAGCTCATCAACACACACCAAACTAAAATATAAAGGAGGTGATGGCGCTCATGTCATTGAGCAAGGTTTAATCTAACTTAACTAACAAGAGTTTTGCAGATATATTCTTTAAAAAGGTAGTTATATCGAAACAACACTCAATCTGAAGAGTCATATTCATTTCTCCATAATTGTAATTCTATACAATATTTCGTTTTATTTCTGTTCCTTCGTTTTTTTTCACTTTGATGTGTACATTTCTGTTTACTTATTTCGTAGCTCATAATATGGTCATTTAATTTCTAATAAGGTTTTAATTATTGCATTGCAAAAGTAAATAATTATAAACACTATTAATAAAATGCAAAAATTTAACAGTATGCTTTCATGTACCATACAAAATTTTGCATAACAATCAATAATCAAACCTTTAAAACACAATCTTTGATAGTAAACATTTCCTGAATTGACCCCTTCGATCCACCATTTATGATACTCTGGAGTGTATTTGTGTCCAAAATGTAGTGTACAATCACTGGATTGGTACTCAGAGACAAAGGAAATGCAAGATATATTTTGGCAGCGTTCTAAACATTGTTTCACACCTATTCCTTTTATTCCCATACGTTCTATATCATGATGCTCGGCCATCCAAAACGTATGATATCTCAAAACCTCAAAACCGAAGTCGAACTTTGTATCTCTACACCACATGTCACGTCTTGCTGCAAATAGCATATATAAATGTAAACAGTGGTTGAAAATGACACTTGTTTTGATACAAGACTTTTTTTTTAAATGTTTCGCACCCAGTTCTAATAGTTTGAAAATCAAAATCTCACAGCGTATATTTTCAGGTAACATGAAATAAGTTTTCGGAATGTCATTTCTGTTCGGTATAACAAATGTATATATTTTATAATTTATTTTAACTGTTGGTTAATTGATGAGTGCCAGTGTGGCCAAATTGAATTTAAACGTTAAATTGTCTCTTGAAACTGCAACAATATGCTTAGATAAACACAGTTAACCGCCAAATCGTTATTGGTTGCTTCCTGGCCGCTGAATTTCAGAAAGCAAACACTAGACTTTATATTGTTCACAGGAGCACGATTTCCAAACTCTCGCAACGGTACCAGCAATCAAGTTCAACAGCTGACCGTCAACACTCTGGTTGACCAAGGATCTCATCAGCAGCCTAAATCCCTACATCAAGGTACTTTACTTGATAAACCGGACAACAGAAACAGCATCAAAAGAGGGACGAAAGATATGTCCCAGGTCTCCTTCGAATATCGGCACAAGTGCGAGAAACCGTTTCCGTGAATATGCGCTCAACTTCCTAACTTTGGCGCAGTACTTAGACGCATTAATCGGCTAGCAAGGGTCCGCTGGTGCAGCAGAGTTAGGCAATGGTACCTGCAAAACTAAAAGCGAGTCTGGTTCAGTGATGAATCAAGATATATGCCGCAGAAAAGGGATAAACATAGACGTTTCTACAGACGACGAAATGAGAGGACCACCAAGAAATAGTCATTGAGGTCGATAGTTTTGGAGGAGGACGTATGATGATGTGCGGATGCCATATTATACGCCGATAAAGCTCAACTAATGCTCCGGTAGACTTTCTTAACAACCAGAACATAACAGTTCTCCCTTGGCCTTCCAAATCACTAGATTTGAATTCAATTTATAATTTGTGAGACGATTTGGATCAACTTATTCGCAGTCGTCATCCACCGCCGCAAACTGCAATAACTACAGCAGGCTGCTCTTGAGCAAGAATAGGAGAGAATTGCACAAGAACGTATTCGTCGCTTTTCGAGTATATTCCGAGATGTGTCCGTGATGTGTTTCAGGCTAATGTTAGGCACAACATAAATTTACTTTGAAATGACGTCATCTGAATTATATAGACTTCACTGTGAAAAATCTTGACACACTTGACATAAATTCTGAACAATCAGCCAAATTTTAGAGTAATTTGATGCATATTTCTGTATTTGTTAAAATTATGTTAAATTGAAGTATTTATATATTTTTTTATATGATGCTTTTCTTTTTTGGGGAGAGTATATATACATTTTGTACATACATATCCGTCATATAGTGAATATTGTCTTATGTATATACAATCGATATCTCATTTTGTAACTTTTTGTAAAGGTTGGGTGCTATTATAATTTTATCATTTATTAGTTTTTTTTAATCAAAGGAGTAGGTCCGGTAAGGGCCGATTTTGGCCTCAAAATTCAGGTTCATCTGATGAAAGATTTTGGACACTTTTTAAACACTTAAGTGTCTACTTCAGTCGATTCAATTAGTTTATGTGAAAGTTTTGAACTGATTTAGTCATTAAAGATGCTCAAATTCAAGCTTAAATATGAAAAATCTATCAAATATGCCATAATATGTCACTTTTCAGATGTTTTTTTGTCAAAATTGAAAGTGTCCGCATCCGTGTTCATTCTCAACCTTTATATATGTTATGTATTATCATCAAATACAACTTACATTTACATTTTACTGAACACAAATGCGGCCACTTCCATTTCAGACGGAAACCGTCTAAAAATTAACCAAAATGCTAAAATTTCGAAGATTTCAGTAATTCAGTATGACTTAATGATGCTAGTACCCAATACATGTGCATTGTATTGTCAAAAACAGCCCATATTTATGTAACAGAAGTATTCTTCTTTTCAATAAATAGCTAAAACTTTACATTTAAATATTTTGTAAAACTGCTATATTTTGGGGCCAAAGAGGGGTCTTACTGGGCCTACTCCTTTTGTTATAATTTAGCCATAGATCATAAAAGAAAGTGCTAAAATTGCATTAAACTAGCCGTTACTATGTTCTATGATATTTAGATATAACCAACAGTTTTAGTACATGTAATATTGCTCATAAGTGTAATTAACAACGAAATTAATAAAAAAATAAAATACATCTCTCGATAATTATTGTGCTCTTAGCAAAATTTATTCCGTAGTGCTTTTTTTCAAATTAAATAAATCACAAGTACTCTATTTTCAAAACAATTGTTACAGTGTAGTGTACTACTTTTTGGAAAAATTATATCAAAATTATATAAATTTGGAAAGTGTATGGAAAAAAACCTGCAAGATATACACTGTCCACAATAGGGACTATAATTGTAGACAACTAAAATTAAAGGACGATAACTGTGTCCTCGGACCTGACCAATGGATAATTTTAGAAATATATGTCATAAATAATGTAAGTATTAAGCAATGAAATTAACACACTTTAGTTATGATTGGTGGATTGTACAATATTCGCAATTTAAGGAGCACTATACTGACTGTTATCATACCCCTCACTAGTAAACCAATTTTGATCTGAAACGGTCACTTTGAAGAGCTCGTAAAACACTGAACAGTAAATTGTAGTCATTTTAATTCTTTAAGTACATTTATTCTGTGTTAAATTGCTTGATCAGATAATTTGCTTGCGGCTAATTAAGATCAGTTCAGTCTATGTTAAGACTGTTCAGTAGCTTTTTCTACCTGTACTCAGTCTATGGAAAGTGCAAATCGAGAAAACCATTTCTTATTTGGAGTCGCGATATTTTCTAATATAAAATTGTAAATATGCAGACACTCTATGAGGAAAAAGATATTTTTATAATAAAAAAAAAAGTTTATTATTAAAATATATAAATACGCTTAGTCTGGAATTATTAACGCGACAAATAGAAGAGTTTTATGTATAACCAATAATAAATAGAGCGTGAAATAGAGTATAACCAGTCTTTCAGGATTTTAAAGAAAAAAGTCAAATGGACCAGTCAAACGAGCAATAAAGTAAGATTTTTTTATGAACATATACACTGGTAACCTTTCATTTAAATATAAATGAAAATTAAGTTTTGAAATATGCTGAATATCAAAGTAATAACAAAAGTTTATGTCCTTGTAAAAATGGTACTGCTACGTTTTTCTTTTGTAAATAAGTAATTAAATGCTATTTATTTTATTGTTTTAAACTATATTTTTTTTAATGTAGTTTCGGTATGTTTTTATTGTAACTATATGTTTCGTGTTATATAAGGTTGCAGTTTTTAGCCCACTGCTTAACGTCAAAATGAACTTTTGTGACATCTTGGGAAATTCTTAATTGTCCTTCAAGCATATTTGTGTTAAATATGATGTTCCGTTGGTTGATAGCGTTTGGACTTCCCATTTTGGAATTTGCATTGGAAAACGGTATTCTTGATAATTTTTATATGTGAAGATATAAATCGAATCATGTTGTACTGAGGGACCCGAATTTTCGTTCAAATTGGTGGCATCGACACAACATCAGTCTATTAAATTTCTACATGAACACGTCCAAAATATTCATTTCCGATTTCCTTACTACATGTAAACTGTATAACTGGTGTTTAGATCCTAAACACAGTTCTAAATACATTGTTTGCACACTTTTTTCGTAACATATTTATATTGAAAAAAGTGTTTAGGATTGTTTTTAGGATCATGTTTAATTTTGAAATTAGTGTTTTTTAAGACCTTTTAATTCTTAAACACATTTAAAAGTGTTCATATTCAAGACATGTGTACATTTAATGTTTTTAGATAATATAATAATTCTTAACACGAGTTCTCGGGCATGTCAAATAGATGAACGCTGGAAAATAAAACTTACTTTAAGTAATGGAAAAGAAAAACGATTCCTAAAACTTCAAAATTATGTTCTTACTTTCCACATTTCAATGTGTAATATTTAATCAAGCCAAATCTGTTTTTTTTTTGTGTGGAGAAATTGTATATGTATAATTATACCAAATGCAGTATTAAAAAGAAACTTTAAAAGTGATGTGATGGAATAACATGTAAATGTAAATATAGTTTTATTGTTGTCCTATTCAAAGCAATTTATGGCATACAAAATACAAGATTTCATTTTGGTTTATTTTTAAACTCAAAATTAAATAAACTGATACAAATGATGGAATGTATTATGTTATCATTAACCTGACAACTGGGTCAAATAAGATAAGCCAGGTTCAAGTTCCAACGGGTACTAATTGTGCACCCCTACTGGCCGATTTGTTTTTGTACTCGTATGAAGCAGAATTCATTTAGAACCTTCTAAAAGACAAAAAGAAAAAGCACCTTGCGAAATTCTTTAATTTTACTTTCAGATATATTGATGATATCCTATCATTAAATAACCTATATTTCAGCCAACACTTACATCTCATATATCCCAGTGAACTTGAAATTAAGGATACTACTGATACTAGAAGGACTGCTTCAATCCTTGATCATTTCCTCAATATTGACACAGATGGACGACTTCACACGAAAATCTATGATAAACGGGACGATTTCAACTTCCCAATTATCAATTTCCCATTTCTCAGCAGTACCATACCCGCTGCCCCTTCGTATGGTGTTTACATATCTCAGTTGATACGCTATGCTCGTGCATGTTCACACTATACGGACTTCATTTACAGGAGTGTGTTCCTAACGCAGAAACTGCTCCAACAAAGTTATGAGGAGGACAGACTAAAAATGACACTCCGTAAATTCTATGGACACCATCACGAATTGGTTGATTCATACGATGTGTCTTTGTCCAACTTAACAAAGGACATTTTTTCCACGTGTTAGATTGTGGTTTGCCATTACGTCGTCTGATCTTTTAAGTACCGAACGTGACTTATTCCCGATTGTGACTGTTTTGCTGAGTGGGAATTCGCATTGCTATAAGACGTGTCACGGTATTTTTCTATCCAAAATCCATGTATTTAGTTTTGATGTTATATTTGTTATTCTCATCGGATTTTGTCAAATGTCTTATCGTTTGTAGTTCTAAATCTTATATTTTTTTCTGTTCTATTCGTGTGTTACGGTAAAGATAATTAATCATCCAGTTCATTAATTAGATTTTAGTTTGGGTCAACTAAATTTATACGATGTATTTGGTTTACAGTTTGATTTAGAAGAGATACCGACATAGCTTGATAATACAATTAATTATCTAATTACTACCACAATTGTATATCAATAAGTATTGTAATTTTCATTGTTATAAATACATGTTATATCAGTAATACAAACCTAATCTTGAACTCTATCCTATTGTTTGGAAATTTATAGAACTTTATATGTGACGTCACATTGTGCGTCGATCTCTTCGGCTAACATATAATACGTTGTTCGGCTGTGCCTTTTTTATGTGCTGATTTAGGTTGTTTTACGTATTCGTTTTTATTCTGTTGTTAGTCACCACTTCGGTGTTAACATGTATATCAATTATATAGTCATTTTTATAAATTTACTGTTTGCAAAAATATGAATTATTCTAAATACTAAGGATTTTCTTATCCCAGGCATATAACCTTAGCCGTATTTGGCACAACTTTTTGGAACTTTTGGTCCTCAATGCTCTTCAACCTTGTAGTTGTTTTGGCTTTCGAACTTTTGTGATCTGAGCGTCACTGATGGGTCTTATGTACACAAAACGCGCGTCTGGCGTATTAAATTATAGGCCTAGTACCTTTTGATAGCTATTATTTGTGTGTGTCTCTGTCCTGCATGTTCTCCCATTTATTTGTATTGTAGTCCTGTCATGTAATCTTGTCATTTTAATGTTATATTTAAAACGGGAGGTTTGGCTAGCCACATAACCAGGTTCAATTCACCATTTTTTCTTAAAATGTCCTGTACCAAGTCAGGAAAATGGCCATTGTTATATTATAGTTCGTTTCTGTGTGTGTTGCATTTTAGTGTTGTGTTTCTGTTGTGTCGTTGTTTCCCTCAGTTTTAGTTTGTAACCCGGTTTGTTTTTTTCTCAATCGATTACTGAATTTCGAATAGCGGTATACTACTGTTGCCTTTATTCATGATGTTTCTTAGAAATTTTCAATTTTCAATTTCTTAATTTTTCTTTTCCCCACAAATGTATTTGAATTGATAATAACTGAAAATACGAAATAGCCCTGATTATTCATAATGGCCCTGTTTTTTCATAATGGCCCTGTTTATTCATAATAGCCCTGTTTATTCACAATGGCACTGTATTTAATAATGCCCTGCTAGTTTGTTATGGACCAGTTTTGCTTTTATAAATAAAGGGATAGGCTCATACATCATGTACATAATGCACTAAACTGGTTAATAAAAGTGTATTATTGGGTTTTTTCACCATCTTTACGAAATGTCAGTGATAATCTGCCTTTATCATCGAATAATTGTCGATGTTTCTACTTTGTTTTGATGTATTGTGCTATATTATCATAATTACGTACCGCATTTCTATTAGAAAAATATCGCATTGAAAAGTTTTTCTTAATAAAATTATATCCCTATTCTATTAGAAAAATGTTGCACTCATATAAGAAAATATAGCATTCTTATCCCTTTACAAGTGATTATAGCGTAGAATGCAATCGATTAAGTTTAATGGGCATTTCACTGAGATTGGAACATGATTGGCAAAGTATGTGGACAACTCAAAATTATAGATCGTGCTAATGAATATCTACTCGTATAAATACAACATACTTCAGATAAAATATTCTAAATACATGATAAGTTGTATATACGTTTGTCCTGTTAACAACGTCTATGTTTTAAAAAGAATGAACAAGTACTTTCCGATGAATGTTCTTTTATTCCTACAAATGTCAACATTCGTCTGAGATTTCCCCACAATGCATCTCGTTCACAAAGGAGTATATCGCTACTCCACATAAGAAACGTATTTTTTTTTCGATTTGCACTTTGCATAGACTGGTACCCATTACCATCGTACTGATTTATATAAACAGTACTAAATATACCCGAGAAGATTCGTTTTAAAGTTGACTGCAAAGATTACCATGGCTGAATGATTTATTATTCAAATTTTCAGATATAATGTTAAGATCAAAATAACCGTTTAAGAATAAAAAAATCATTTACTAGTGCCGTCTTTGTATCTTTTGTTTCACATACCTTGTTTTGGACAACCAATTACTTCCAGTTTTAAACATGCTTCTTTATAATCTACTGGCACCACTTTAAGGTATCTGCCGTAAATTTCTTTATTGAAAATAAACGGATGAATAGACAGGGAGCTTATCATTGGATCGATTCTAAACATCTGTAAAAAACACTTAATTTTATATAAAAAAAATTTAATGGCAAATAAAGTAAAGTCATACCATTACCAACGCTCAATTATCTAAGGATCAAGGGACTATCACACTGCCGTTATTGATACAAATTCTGCTACGTACAGACTGTTTATTATAATTATTGGTATTGCTTATCACATGTTATTTAACTCCGTTACAACTAATACCAAAGATGACGACAAAGGTAATAATGATGCTATCAATATTGGCAATATTTTCCATTAAAAGTTTGACCACCTCATACCTTCAAAGATAAAACTCCTCCTGTCGTTTTTTTTAATCCAAACCCATTGCATGAAATAACTTAATCACAAATCGTATGGGTTATCCATATCTCAATTGATTCGTTACGTGAGCTCATATTCAAGTTATAAGACTTTCATTAGCAGAAATTTGCTCGATACACCAAACTGTCAAAGCAGGATTATGAGGACAGCCTGAAATGGACACTACGTGTAACTGAAGACGCATACCATGCGACACATTCGATATCGCTCCGTTTTGCATTGATGTGATCCCTATCTCAAGCCGTTTTGAAATTAATTCCCTTTTTATTCATATAGATAGAATGATGTATTGATATTAAAAAATATTTTCTAATATTAATAAATCGAATTTTTAATATCAAAAATTATTTTCTAATATTAAAACATAGTCATTTTTTAATACTAATATATAGGTTTTTTTTTTATTTTTAACATTATAAATTCGATTTATTTATATTAAAAAACAATTCTTAATATTCAAAAAATCATATTTATTGATATTAAAAAATGATTTGTATATATGATGAGCATACGTTACTGCAAGCTTGTAGCTGAAATAGATCAATGAATAATAACAATTACAAAAATAACTCCGAAACTCCGGCTCTTAAAAACCACTTACTATTGATCAATTACATTTATCCTGCAAGCAGCCAATTTATTGTACAAATAACGAGTGCACAAATAATTTTTGTTTATTTGTACTTGTACGGAAATGAGAATATTTTTTGTTTGTGCGACAGTCCAATTTGGGGTTCACCGTTCACGGTCCGCGTTTGAACTATGTAGATTTCTTTGTAAAAAGTGAAATTACATTATGTGACATACCGGGGTACATCCCCCTTTGTTTTTATCATGATGTATGTATTCTTATGAGTGCCCCATTAGGATCTTTTAACATGGAATTAATTGTATGCTCTACCAAATTATCAAAGGAGAAGATGTTAATAACTACAGATCACCGTACGGCCTTGAACAACAACTAGACACAACAATTTTACACCTCCACAATGAAAAAAGTTAAAGTGCTGCCATTGGTCACGAATGATGTAGTCGGAATTTATCTACCGGCAGATGGCGCAGCATTGTAATCACAAATGTTGGCTTAATCTGTCAAGGGTGGAGAGGAGGAGACTGGATCGTAACCTTTGGCTAGCGAAGATGACTGTTACAAAATTGTTGTACACATGTTTTTATGAATGCGTTATATAAATAACGTATATTAACACTTAAAAGAAGAATGATATTAATTGATGATAAAGTGATAATGAAATTTTCAGTCACGAGACCATATTGATCAAAGAAGTGAATTTTGAAATATTTGAAAAATGAAAAATGACATTACATACTCCTTTAAATACTTATAAACTATTTTATATTATGTTATACTTGGAAAACACATTAGAAAACAATTAGAAGAACTAAACCTAAAACATAAATTAGTTACAATATATTATAGCAAACCTTCACTGTTCCGATCGGGTCTTCGTAAATAGTAAGGTTGCTTCTATCGTTACCATACATTATCAGGAACGAGTTGATAAACCGAACATTTGAACCGTCTTTTATACCCTGTAGCTCAACTCCTTGGAGTTTTAAAGGTACAATAAAATCAACCTAGAAAATACAGTTACCGAAGACGTTAGCTGATTTAAAGTTAAATATGAAATTTTCAGACATTAAGCTTATTTCCTGAAATCTGATGATGATTATTCAACTTATTGCCGAACAATTAGGCGATTAGTGAACTCTGGAATTTATGTTTTATCTACCAAATATATGTACATTCGGTGATTTATTCTTGATGTACAGTAGTTTTTATTTCATACTCCAAATATTAATATACATTCATTTAACAGATCTTCAAATTTTAGTATTTTCAATAATCAAACAGAATTAACTCGTGCTTTTTTGTGGTATTACAAGATTTTAAAAATGTGATTGTATTTAATGGAAAAAAAGGAGGGATGAGATTCTATATAATAATTATTTGAAAAGTTTTACACTTCACTAGTCCAGATGGTTTGAGCTGGTCAAAAGTAGACAAAATTAAGATATAATTTTTTGCTTATACCAGTTTTCCAATATAAGAAAATTTTCTTTGTTAAAAATTTTGTTAAATACCCCCAGGCCATCTTGTCTTTTTCACTTCTTTATTTCGATTATTAGCATTAAGTGACAACATGTCTATTGAGGACAAATTTCTTGAATCTTTACGGTCTAAATTCGAATCTGGGAAAACAAGGAACATATACCCTAGACAAAAGTACCATGATCTTTTGGCAAAGATTCAACTTTTGGAATCATCAGAAAAGAAGGCAACAATAGATTACTACAATTCAACATGTTTAAAAAGGTATGACATTTTTACCATTGGAGGTTTTGAGAGGTTGATAACTAAAGTCAACGAGAATGATGAGGGACATTTCAAAATTTATGTCTTTCTAGAGGAACTCTGAGGTATTTTGGAAAAGGCACACAAAGAAACAGGCCATGGCGACAGAGTCCGTATGATTGAACAACTAAATAATGGATATGCTAATATTTCCCGTGATTCTATTGAACTATTTCTTTCACTTTGTGAAAATTGTAACATGAAAAAAAATATAGGGAAGGGAGTAGGAGTGAAGCCCATTTTATCTAAAGACTTAACAGTAGAGGACAAGTTGATTTGATGGATTTTCAATCAAACCCAGATGGAAACTATAAATTTCTTATGGTGTTCCAAGATCATCTTACAAAATTTTGTTACATTAAAGCTCTAACGTCAAAATGTGCCTCAGAGGTGGCTTTCAATCTACTATTAATTGATATTCTCACAATTTTTGGTTCGCCCCATAAACTGCAAAGTGACAATGGTCGGGAATTCATATTCGAGTTAAAATTAATGTAGCCAAAACAGGTTATCGTTCATGGGAAGCCAAGACATCCCCAATCACAAGTTAGTATTGAGCGATCGAATGGAGATATCGATGACATGCTTACTGCATGGATCAGGGACAATGAATAAACAAAGTGGTCAATTGGCATCAAAAGAATTCAGCTCTAAACAAAGGCATTGTACCAACACTCTATGCAGTCTTGTTTGGTAAATATGCAACTATTTGATTAACATCAGAAACCAAAATTCCGAAAGAAATATTGGTGACCTAAGAAAAGGAGGAGGCCTTACTTAAGCTCCAGACGGTGTCTTTAAATCACCAACCTGTAACTGAAAATACCACAGAAAACATTGCGAATGCCTCTGATATACAAGAATCAAGTTCAGAACCAAATGTGGAACCTTCTACTTCAATCACTGATGAAACGCAAAAGGTAAGTTGTAAAAAGTATTTAGAAATATTTAAAAAAAAATTAAAACGACTCTTTAGTTCTTTAATCTTGGAAGGAGCTTTAACTAAATTATTACAGTACTTCCATGTAATATATAATGGATAAAATAAGGAAATCTTATCAGGAGCTTTAGAACAAAATATCTGCATTCATTCGTTCAGCATGACATAAATCTGGCCGTTAGTTTTCTCGTTTGAATTGTTTTACGTTTGTCATTTCGGGCCTTTTATAGCTTACTATGAGGTAAATGTTGTTTGTTGAAGGTCGTATGGTGACCCATAGGTCTTAACTTATATATCATTCTGCCTCTAGCGGACAGTTGTCTGATTGGCACACATACCACATCTTATTATTCTTATATTGAGTGTAAGTAGAACGATCTATAAACACAAACGTCATTATCACAAAATTGTAACTAAATTTGAAAAATAGTTTTATTTTAGTCCGGCTTTATAAATATTTACAATTACATCAAATTTTTTTAACTTTATTATTTATTTAAACTGTCTTTCAGGATGACTGTCTTAAAGTGCTATGTATGTGAAAAGGATACCTAGGGAGCTCATATGTGTAGTAAATGTGACAAACACATTCATGTTATATGTGGAACTACTGTTAGTAAAGAGGGGTACGGTTCGAAGGTGTTATGTCCAAATTGTACGATTGATACCAACAGAGTTCGCCAGTGGCCGTACCAATATCTATGTATGATCGAGGGAAGGGCGACAGTAGAAATTCATTCGACCGAGTCATTGAGGTAAGATATTTGATCAATAGTTTGACTGCACCATTTAAGATGTCATGTATATTGAATACAAACCAGAAAAAAAAAACAGTAAAAGAAAATATGTTTATGTTAACAGAGACGAATTTAGGAAAGGGGTATGGGGCCCAGGCCTCCCTTATGGAGCTACATATATGATAAATGCAAAGACTTTATCAGTATCATTCAAAACGTTGACTTGCCAGGCCCTCTCCCCCTCTTTTTAAAAAATCCAGGATCTGCACCTGGGGAAAATCAGATGCGGGTCAATGCCACAAAGACAGTACAAAATCACCATATGCAACACGGATTCAATTAGTATTTCACTGAAAATAATTGCCAATAATTAATTGTTCCGACTCGCACAAATATTATTTTATTGATATTTTAATGAAAATACTCAAACTGCCTTCATAAGAGTTTCATCCGTTTATTTTTCAGGTCAATGATAAGGGCAATGCTGTTGTAGCTACAAGATTTGGACAACCCCTAGAAACATTTGGATCAAATGAGATGGGCATCTGTGAGCAGAATTTAATTCTAGAAGAGGAAATCAATTGTGAAACAACTTTAAGTGTTCATGAGGCAGCAACCCATCAGTCATTGTCCGGAGGTCAAGGATTTTTTAAATGTGCATGTAAATCCAAATGTTTCAGTAACAGGTGCAAATGCAAGAAAAACGGGAGACAGTGCAATAGTCGGTGCCACAGTTCCACAACTTGTGGTAACAAATGATTTAAACACAAATTTCTATCCAGTGTTTATATTTTTGAAGAGTATTATTTAATGAGTTTTAATATCAATAAGATATTTTGGTTGTGATTTTATTTCTTGTAGTTGACATTTTAGACTTCAGTTCTTATTATGTTATTATGTAACATTTTTTTTTAATTTAATTGAATAAATGTCTTTTAATTACTCGCATTTACACATTTTTCGGGATTTAAGCTGAAATCCTAGGATTTAAGAGTAATGCATAACATCATTTAGTTAATAGACTTACTGCCTAGGCATTAGCTTATTGCCTAGGATTTTAGCTTAATGCCTAATTTCACTTATTGCCGCTAACATATATATATATATATATTAGGGATGTCAACGAGTACTCGAGTACTCGAGTATCACTCATTAGTACCGAGTATCGAAAACCAAAATGATACTCGACTAATCGGTTTCACGCCTGTTAAAATGTTGCTTTCTTCAGCTTAAATAAAAAATATTTTCATTGAGAGCGCCTCCCGAGAAATTAAATATTAAGCAAAATTAATAAAAGTTAAAATATGATTCGAATGTTTGCGTTTAACTGTCATTTAAAATTCCTCCAAACAGAGGTAGGCTATGAACAAGAGCACTTTTCCAAGGTTTACACTTTTAGCTTATCTTAGTCATTCTCCCACCTCTGGACCGTCAGATCATATATTTTCATTTCATGAGTTTGAATGTCCCTCTGGTACCTTTCGGCTCTCTTTTAATTCATTCATTGAAATTGATCTACATTTGAACGAAGCACGATTCAATTAAATGGACTGAACATTTTAAAATTCAAATTTTGTTAATCGAATTGTTTATTATACAAGGGATTCATTGATTTCAAAAGTATATACCATACACCACGGAGATTCGCCTTATCTAAAAAAAAACATACTATAAACCATGGAGATAAATCATCAGAACTAGAACACCAGCCAGTTTCCGGGAAGAATAAACGACCATAGTTTGATAGATGATCTTTGTCCTTCCTTGATGATGATTCCAACTGATAATCGTAAATATCACCGGATATAAGTCCTAGCTGTCGTCCGCACATTGTTGCTTTTGAAATAAAACAAAATAATATATCAGTCAGCATTTCATATCTCCTTATTCATATATTTGGAAAAAAACCAAAGATGTTGTGAAGAGAAAAAAATAAAACGGCTAAACCAGACGGAACCAGGTGGGCATGCGCATAACATGTCATCTCTGTGATGTTCGAGGTTGAAATATTTGGAAATCCAAAATCCAAAACAAACGTTGAAGAGTTGATATAATCATAAAGGCCCTGGGTAAAGCCAAAACCCGGACTAGTAATCAAATCTTATTGATTATTACTGTATTCAATGTGTACTGAAAAACCAGCAAAAAGGCCATGCAATCTCCCGTTCATCATACCTCAGTGCATTATTTCAAATTATGTACAGAAAGTTACGTTATGTCGGGTATATAAAATTCATATGTAATCTCTATATCATGTACGTGAAACATACGCTGTTATTTTACCTGACGTGTGTTCTTTTGCATGTTGTGTTAAATGTTTAAAAACAAATTATATAAACTCTGCTTATATTCGGCTTTGAGCGTTCCTGATGAAGTTAAATCCAGAAAAGCGCTTCTGACGCATGAATTTGATAACGTGTTGTTTTCATTGTTTACAGCACTGGGTCGATACCTCTGCTGGTAGACTATCAGTTCCCGAAGGTATCATCAGCTCAGTAGTCAGTACTTCGGTACTGACATGATTTATAACAAATCCTTCTAAAAATTGTCCGTTTATAAATTTTAAAATTATAAAGAAACTTAGGTTTCAACTCCCTCAGACAAAGATGACCTTAGATGGATTTGGCTATGTTTTAGGTACTTTTTGGTTATAAAGCTCTACACCTGTTTTGGTTCTTATACATCCTCGGCTTTCAAATATTCGGCTTTGAGCGTTCCTGATGAATTTAAATCCAGAAAAGCGATTCTGACGCATGAAATTGATAACGTGTTGATTTCATTTTTTGCTTATTTAGTTTACTACTAACTCTATTTTTCATGGCTTACTGATATTTATGATGGAAGATTAATTTTAAAACTGTTTCTTTGTCAACTTGGTTAAGAATTTCGTTTTTAATTTCATATTGTGGCATTTTTTGACAAAACATTTGCAGAGTATATGTCCTCTCTAACCTCTGAGCCATTGCATATCCTTTGAACCTAGCATACGAATATATTGCTCTGAGTTTAAAAAAACAACATAAACAGTACCAATTTTACTTTACTAGTTACGAAATTCGACAATAAATGTCGCTTCAGTGATGCTCAAGGCCAATATATTTGAAAAATCAATTATAAGGAGGCATAACTTACATTTTCCTATCACCTGAATCTCATCTATTTCAAAATAATGGTAGTAGCCTTGTCTAGCGCTTTCATTTGTAAAATCAAAATTTGTAACGCTGATATATTGTCCGATAATAGGACGTTTACACTGATATCGAAAGATTGGACTTTTCCTAGGATTTCTGTTTTCTTCACACCTATATGCTCCATATGTCAGAAAATCCCATCTGTGTTTACTAACATACGTTCCAGCATATCTGTGGTTTACAGGGAACCAAACTGTAAAAAAACAGACATTTTAAATCCATCATATTTTTTTCTTTATTGCAAAAAAAAAAAAAAAACTTACATAGTTTATACTTTTCACGATTTATCAATATCCTCATCAATAAGTGCTCTTATTGAAATATCTACAGTTTTCATTTACACAATTTCTCTCTGTTATATATATTTTTAGTGATATATATTGCCGATGTTACAAGTGTTTAATACAATTTTTAGTAAGGTCTTAATCATGACACCTCAAATATTCATTAAAAGATAAATTGAATAAAAAAAGAGTGTTCAATTACAAGTTCCATTGCCTAATACTACGCATTTGTTCATGCAACACTTATATCGATATTTGAAGGGCAAGTGATCATCGAACTGAATGGTGTGAGCAAAGAAGCATCAATGATAAAGATTTTGTCTTAATAAATTATCATTTCCTAGTGTTCATAGTGTGTGTTCCTCATACATTCATCTTAAATCACTTTTACAGGTAGTCAAAAGATTTCTTCTCGTCTACTAAAGAATGAGATAACTCGGCAATTTTGATTAAGAGCAAAAACTAGTATATTCGGAGTCAGTATAATATCTTGGTACGGTGTCAAATCTTCCAGTGGACTGTTAGCAGAAAAAATTATTACAGTAACTATAATTAAATCCAGTTCAGTGTATCGGTTCATAATCAAACAAAGTTAGTATTTATACAAAATAAGTATGTTCTCATCCTTATATGAACGTGAGAATAGACACTGCACATGTTAAATAACAGTTTATTACCGCCATCATAATCATTCTTCAAGTATTGTTTGAAGCGATATGTGGGATCTTCAAATTATAATCATTTGTATCCTATAGTTGTGTCTATTAATCCAATACATGTAAATTTTTATTTAAATTCAAATTAGTATGCAAACGTCTTTACTCAGTATTTTTTGTTTACTTTAGAAATGTTAGATTATTATTGTGATAGAATTTTTTGTCCAGCAATTGTTGATAGTTTTCGAAGAATATAATACACTTTCTGTTTTAGATAATTCATAAATTAATCCTTTCATCACTGTTTAAACAGATATCTAATAATAATTGATGAATATCAAAGACTACCACTCAAATCCAGTTAAGGTTAATATGTAAGATCTTAACACTTCAGGCTATTTCAAAAAGCTTTCCAGTAACTCAGTAGAGCATGCACACCTATCAATTTGTCTTTCCTTTAATACATTGCTACCTCATACAAACGATATACATGAATGCATGAGTTGTTGCATCTATTTTCCCTTCAAAATATGTAAGCAACAATCTATAAATTCCATGCGTTCGAAGCGCTTTCCTTGATTTACCTTAATCAGAACGCCCAAGGCCCAATTTTTGAAAGCCTATGATAGTATAATCGAAACAGCTGAAGAGATATATTTTCCTTAAGAAGGATACAAAATAAATCGTATAAAACTGCCAAAAAAAAAGATAAATATATTTTTGTTAGAAAAGAAACATTTGCAGTTTTTGCATTTCCTACAAAATGAGATAAAATGGTCTACGCTGAAAATGGCATCATACCAACATGAACAAGCAATACGTTTACTGAAGATATTGTTTCCGTCATTTAATTTGTCTAAAAGCATGCCACATAAGTTTAGGATATATTTATCATGACTATCAATATTTAGAAATCTTACTTTGCTGTCTGTGGATAATGATGGCATGAACCTCGACATACTCCTGCAAGTTTAGTAAATACCATGGCTTAGAATACATTCTGGAATTTCTATAAGATAGTCCTGCACCTGATAACAAAAAAATAAACTTTTACAATATAGATGTAACAGAACAAACGACAGACACCATCTTTAAAATGTCACAAAGTGTTGATTGAATACATTCACATTTCACGACCGACAACTATTATTGTCTTACCTCCTATACATTTCTAGGAATATCATTGGTTAAAAGCGATAGCGTGGAGATCATGTATATGAAATATGGAGTTAGTAGGCGTGATTTCCTTTAATACACGGTTAGTAGTTGTGTTACATCATTTTATAAAAATAAGTGAAAGTAAAACAAGAGTAAACAATTTAATTGACAGATTCGATCCACAAAAACTTATTCTTATATAGGTCAAAACGTTGATTAACATATATTTCAACCTATAATGTGAAATCAAACAGACCAAGAAAAATCCAATTGCACGAGTTCGCAATCTATTTATATCTATGTTTATGCTTATATCGGGTTATATGACCGTCGAAAGTCTTTGGAAGTCACCTCGATGGTTAATTAGAAAGCGTCTAGACTAAAATACACACGAAATGCTGATATATATTATCAAGCCCATGCATTGTAAATTGTTTATTTTAGACTTTTTAGTATGTTATAAATCAAATATGAGAATTTGAATCAAATCGGTGAACATGAATTTGACAGATAAATGCCCCTTTAAAAGCTAGCAAGTTGTTATTGTTGGCATTTTTTTTTGTATAAACCAATGGAAGTAGGTTCTTTATATTGCAGACTTGATCACTTTGATAGGCCACTAGTCTAAATGCCACATGTTAAGATAGTCGGTAAGATAAATTCGTTACACAGTGTGCTAGTGACCTAATACGATATATGTGGGGTCAGTAAATTCCATATGGGGTTCGAGCTTCGCTCTCGCTCTCCTTCCCTATGGAATTTACTGACCCCATATATATCGTATTAGGACACTAGCACACCGTGTAACTAATAATATTTGATGACGAAGTATTAATTCAATGCAATTGCTTGTGTTTGCTATTGGAAAAATTCACTGTGTTTAACGTTTTGTAAGATAAAAGTGTAAGATAATATTTGTCCATATGCGTTTTACTTATGTTGCTCTGTTGTTTGCTGTTTCATTCATACACCTTACATCTTCTTTTTTCATTTATAAAAGTTCGTTTCAATTGTTTTTAAGCAAAACTCATAAATTAGCTATCCAAATTTTCAGTTAGAATTACAATGCAGTTAAAAAAAAAAGAAAACCTCTCTGTCATTTTAAAAATACTTTGCGTTGATGGCAATCTTTTACTTACTTACTTAGTCCTTGCTATTTCTGATGGCACATAGGGCAAGGACAAGTTTTCTCCATGCTTTTACCGATTGAAAAAAATATCGGTCTCATGTATAATGTGGCATTTATGATTCAGTAGCTTGAAATGATTCGTAAAAAAACCAAATTTTAAATCCTTTATGAAATTCAGTGTTCTAAATCGATAACACATCCTGATGTTTTGATACCAGTATATACTTATTTCTGAACATCTCTATTGAGGTATTAAAGTGTGAATGCACGTCTTGAAATAGGCATTAAATCAGAATCTCAGTTACCTAAATAGAATATCATGTATTAGAGAAAATGTGAGTATAGTGAATCACCGACGAATGTAAAAATGTTGAACATTCACTACTGACATAGAGATGACCTCTATTGTATTATTAAGGAAAGTCCCCAAAAATGAAAATAAGAAGATGTGGTATGATTGCCAATGAGAAAACACTCCACAAGAGACCAAATGACACAGAAATTAACAACTATAGGTCACCGTACGTCCTTCAACAATGAACAAAGCCCATACCGCATAGTCAGCTATAAAAGGCCCCGAAATGACACATGTAATACCTTTCAAACGAGAAAACTAACTACCTGATTTATGTACAAAATAATGAACGAAAAACAAATTTGATATACAGAAAAAAACGACATTAACTGAATTGCATGCTCCTGACTTGGGACAGGCACATGCAGAATGTGGCGGGGTTAAACATTTTAGCGGGCGCCCAACCCTCTCCTAACCTCGACAGTGGTGTACTAGTACAACATATGTACAATCTATAAAAATCAGTTGAAAAGGGCTTAACTCATCAGAGAGATACAGAGCACATAAACAAGTAACAAAAACACAAGCGTGGACGTGGCAGGGTACTAATACATCCCCACAACAAGACACTAAGTACAGATCTGAGAGTACTCGCAGTTACTGACAGCTAGTTCAAAGCCAATAACAACTAAAAAAAAATCATGCATCTACGACTAAAAGACTACAAATTCCTACAAATGCTCAACCGGAACGTAGCCTAAATTTGTATGGAGCTCCTAATGATTTGACAACATGCAAAATACCTAGTTACTCAAAAATTAATTGTTTCAGGCGGCATCGTAGAACAAGTGCGGAATACTGACAGCTGCACGGAGTTTGTAAACAACTTCCGCAAAAACCGGATAATATCTCTTTTTTTTTATAATGATATATGCAAAATACCCAACAACTTTTTCAGGTACTTCAAAGTGCAGGAAATTGATATTTTTAAGAAATTGTGTGTGTCCTAGGACAACTTCTGCAAAAGTGTTAAGGTAAGATTTGATTATTAACCAAAATTCCAATCAACAAATTGAAATACTAGAGCAAAAAGTGCAAAATACCTCTTGAACAAACGGATTGATGGACTAACAGAGGGACGAACGGACGAAGTGCAACGTATAGTACCGGTAGAGGACTTATCATTATATAATACCAATTAAACCATCCACTGCATTTGAAGCAGGTGAGCTGCTAAGTGATGGGGCTGAGTTGTAGCTTCTGCCTTTTCCAAATATTTCCAAATATTCTGGGTCGTCCTCTGAAATAAAGGTTTCATTGACAGTACTTCCGAAAGTATAAGAAATTTTCTGCAAATGGCTAATAGAAAAACATTAATGTAGCAAGATATTTAAACATAATAAAAAATTATGCAAAACAGATAATTGATCACGCTTAAGCATATCAAAGACAGTCTATACATAACAATATTGAGACTAGTCAAAATGACTGCCCCCGTACGAAATTATAAGGCGTATTACGCCTAGAAATCTGGCGTAAATCAGGCGAAAGTGGTGGTTACGTGTAGATCCAGGCGTAATGGAGCAGGAAACGTAAATTTGTAGCACTTACAGGCGTAGAAAAAAGTGGTTAACCTGGCGTAAATTGAAATAAGCAAGGCGTAAATTTTCCTACGGTCGTCAAACTGTTGGAAAGGCGTAAATCATAGTACCCATAATGCTTTGTTTAAAGGATCATGGGATTTTTTTTCAAAATTTTGCTCTCTAGTATTAGCTTGCAAGAGTTGGATATATGGCAGCTTGATATACTCAGGGGAATTTAGCTTTTTTTGTGCATTTTGGAAGAATTTGAAATTGGAATTATGGAATCAAATTAATGAATGAAAATTGTGAAATGAAAGGAAAGAAGTATGCTAATTGGTAAATAATAATTATGTGAGTAACTAAGTTTTAAGTTTTTATTTTTCAACAATAAATTTTAAGTTCTGGAAACCTTCATTCTTGCATGGATAATAACATTTAAATTTTTAGTTAAATTGCCGTTAATTATCATTGATATTTTAGTTCAAATGACATTAACTTTCAAAACAACTTAATTAGTCAAAATGCTAGTTTCATTTCTTGAAAAATTAATTGTCATAATTATTATTTAAAACTTTAACTTATTAAAGTGAGCCAGTGTCTGTCTAAAATGTATTTATTTATATAGCTTCATCAATGGTTAATATTTCAAGTTTTAGGTCAAACAATGAGAAATTTAAACAACAGTACAAGTTTGTATCAAATACACAAAGTACACAGCTAGGGTAATACACTGATTTAAATTAAGTGTAGTATTATGTAAGGATATTACGCCTGGTTTATTTGTTGACCAGGCGTACTCATTTGCATATTACGCCTGGTTTTCTGTCAATCAGACGTAAACATTTAAATATTACGCATAATTTTACGCCTGGTTTCCGTCTCAGTAACGCTTGGTTTCCGCCTGGTTTACGCCTGGACATGCATTCCTTAAACACTGCAATGACGCCAGGATAAAGTATGATTTCTACGCATGGTTTCCGTGTCATTTACAGGCGTCACATTTCATACAGGTCATTTAGACATCGGAATTTACCATTGAAAAGAAGAGAGCAATTTAAAAATGAAGAAAGGTATAGATTATTCAACTCATTTTTTACTTATAAACTGGAATCTGAGTTGCTGAATTATTTTTACCGCATTCTGGAATATCACAGCTTTCAAATTCATCATCAACGTAACAACCAGGGGGAGTTTTTAATCCCATATCGACTTTCCTACAATAATTTTCTTCAAATTCTCCTATCCATCTGGTGCTTGTAGTGAAATCAGAGTTATTATCAACCCATAAACTGCATTTCCTCCCTGATTTTGTAGTATTTTCGTAACCTTTATATGAAGCTCCGTAGTCTGTCTTGAACATACACTCTCGTCTACCTGCATCGTGATCATGAAGTAAATAGTTAATGTAATGAAAGCTTTTGTTCATAATCTTAATAGAATTTCCAGAGAAACGACTGACCTTTGAAGAGTTTTAAATTTTTTTAATGTCATGTTTGGTTTGTAGCCACCAACATATATCTACACCTCTTTCAACATTATTTGACATTGATTAAAGTTTTGTTCAGAGAAAAGGAAAAAAGAAAAAACCAAACAACCCTCTTAATACCCTCTCAAACAGGAAATACAAACATCAACATTTAAATTGACATGAAAATATGTGAGTAGATAAGTAGATGTGGTATGAGTGCCAATGAGACAACTCTCCATCCAAGTCAAAATTTATAAAAGTAAGCCAATATAGGTCAAAGTACGGTCTTCAACACGGAGCCTTGGCTCACACCGAACAGCAAGCTATAAAGGGCCTCAAAAATTACTAGACAAATGAAAAACCATTCAAACGGGAAAACCAACCGTCTAATCTATATAAAAAACGAGAAACGAGAAACACTTATGAACCACACCAACAAACGACAACTACTACATCAGATTCCTGACTTAGGGCAGGTGCAAACAATTTCAGGTTCATTTTAACATATACATGTATATCATGGTAAAAGGTGGACCATAGCTAGGCGTGATGTCTTTTACACGTGCCATTTTTGAACGAATGTCTAGAGTTTGCAATTTTATCCGAGGCGAAAAAATAGTATCTAGACTACAAGAAGGATATGTTGTATAACCAAATGTAACATAAACTAATAGCCAAAAACATATAAGGTCAACTTTATCTGAAAGACACGAAAATCATATATTATACTATGTTTGTTTGGTAACCTGAGCATAGGCAGTTATCAACTTTACATGGCTTTCCTTTAAATGGTACGTTCGTACATAATGTGTGTCTTTCAGATGCATGTATTTTTTAAGAAGTGCTGTTCGTACTACTTGTTTTATATGAGAAGCTTATTTGGATCTGAAAGATTGATGATAACATAATGAGAAATTCATTACATTATTTAAAACAATTTATGGAGTGTATAAAACTGGATTTCGTAGAAGCTGAGTTTGAAATTAACTCAGTATTGCGACTCAACATTGAGATCAAATGTTTTGGGATAAATCTTATTGCACCAATACCAATTTTCTTGAAATGATTAACATGTTTAAAATAACTACTCACTTAATGGCTCATAGTAACACAAAGGTAGGCCTACATGATTTTGATAAATATCATGATAAGAAAAATTAGGATGCAATCCATCATATTCAAAGTTCAGATGTTCGTCGGCGAGGAAAAATTTATCCAATGTTCCTTTCATATTATCCACTTCTTGGCACTTTTCGGTATTTGGTCCCTAAAAAAATAATGGGTTAACACATACATGCATACTGTTGTATAGCGTTTTTCATTTTCAACTGTTTCAGTGGCTTTTAAAACGCAAGAATTTTTCATTCTTAATCTGAAGTTATGTAAAACAATTGGCCCATAATCATTTCATTGAAAAATAAACAACATAGGACACGAGTTTTGTTTGTTGTTGAAAGAATACCTCCTATACTATAAAAAAAGCATTGATGTATTGCCCACTTCGTCTGGATCTTCCCCCAAGGGTGATTGGGGAATAGAAATATGGTCACCATTGGTCTTTCTCAGACCGGCAGTGAAACCCTCGTCAAAGTGGGGCTTCCGTTTGGCTGTGCGGGATGTATCAAGTACGCAGCCACGTCCGGTCAGAATTGGGACGTTAAATCCGATGCCTAGTGTAAAGAGAGTGCCACGCTCTTTGCACGTTAAGAACCCTTGCCACAACTCTTTGAGGGGTCCGTAGGTGGCCTGTTACAAGGCAAAATTTCTGTCCCTATACAATATACCCACATTTTCCCGTGGCAGTCCACATTTCCCCGACCTTCATCACGAACTATTACAGGATCTACCTATTGTATTTATTGTTAACTTGTTTTTGTCCTGAACATGAAATATTTGCCACTGGACGTTAAGCAACCAACAATCAATCATTCATCTTCTGGATCTGTTATTCAAATTGTTGTAAAATTCGCTATGTCAACAAGCTTGTGATTTCGGAGAAATACTACACATTGTCGAATTTAAACGATTTACGTCCCGTAAGTCAGGAATCTATTTTTCATTGTATAAAACATAATGGCAAAAAGAAAGACAAAACATTATTTTAAAAATTGCATAAAAGTAAGTTACTGCAAACTTCATTGAAAGACGGGCTCTGTCAGATGGACGAACGAATTAACGAAATGACAGACACACAGGAGAATAAAAGTTGTCCATAATATGTCCAATGCCTTCATGGATCTACACACAATTGTGCTGGGATTCCACATACATGCATGGAATTGGTCTGTGCATTTGTTTCTTGACAATAATAACAAGCAATAAATCTCTTTGAAAATTCGATGCAACTTTAGATTAGTAAACGAGTTAACTTTCCGTATATTGTACACTACCAAATGTTTGAAGAAGTTCACCCCTTGCTAGCCGCGGAACCGTAGTTCATAGGTCCTTATTATATTTTTTTGACAATTTGCGGTCCATAAGGACCTATGAGCTACGGTTCCGCAGCTAACCCCTTGCATATTGTTTCAGATTTTGTTTGTTTGATTTTGTTCGTATTTGTACTAAATTTGATCACATTCTTAAATAGCAGTTAGTCGATAAATTGGCTTTATACATTTTAGTAAAATAGTAGCCATGTTTGATGGCGTTTTATATGGTCATTAACTATACTTCTTAAAAGGGGCTATTATTGCAGTAACAGCAGACATGTTTCTACTTTACGAAAAGTACAAAGTTTTGTTATATGTTATAAACCCCTTTACATATACATCCTTAGGTTGGTTTCTTTTCTAAAAATAGGGTCGTTGTTGGTTGTAATACAAGTAGGTCCCTCGTTCTTTATAAGAATAATATTAGCAAAGTGTGTTCGAATTATAATTAGCTCATTGGTTCTTGGGATTTTGGAAAATATTTTTTTGACAAATCGGTTAGACACTAAGTGATAAAGATATAAATGGCTTCTTTGACTGGCATATTCTACACAAAACTCGTTGATAACGTAAATGATTTCGTTGAAATCGTACCAAAGTCTAACTAATTTACTTTGGATTTTTTATATGTGGGAGTGACCAAACATGAAAAAGTTACAGGCATGAGGCATATACTTATTACATTAGTTATCTCCGTGAGAATATTAAAAACTAGATATCATTGAGATGGGAACCATCTCTGTGGACCCCGCTGTGAATAATGTGTGGTAAAAAATTTGTATCTTTATCATTGGACATGGGGTTGTTAACTGAAACCAAAGTTTTTGACCTTGACCTTTGACCTAGGAAGTTGTACATACATTATGACACACCCTCTGGTGTTGGTTAATATACACGTCAAGTATAAACTTTGAAATCATAACGATTCTCTAAATATATAGCGGACACAATTTGTTACGGACGGACGGACGGACGGACGGACGGACGGACGGACGGACGGACAGACAGACAGACGGATCACTATAGGGCGTCCGCCATTCGGCGTGGCCCTAATGATAACTAATAATCGTTAATATTCGTTAAGATTCTCAATTCGAGAATTGCTTTTCGTCAGCTGTATCAGCTCCCTTTGTGTAATATGATAACAAACAGCAATTGGTTGAGAACTAGTGGCATTTCTAGATTAAATAATGTTAATTTCCATACATCAGTTACTAGTTATTAAGTTTTCAAAATTATCATTTATTCATACCAAAAACAGAATAAAGGGAAAGTCGTGAGGCAATTGTATAGGTTCATCAGCATTTCCATCTTCTCTACAACAATATGTTAGAGTCAGGTCTGTAGAATTGTCTCTTGTTAAATACGGTAGATCTCCTCCTAAGTCGTAAGTATAGCCACGTACTGTCATGCTTCCTTCATTGAAACCTGACGTAATATGCATTAAAATTAAGAAAATACTTTGAGCAATGCAGTCGCACCAATAGCTACTAACAATTTTCAATAATGAAACCCTAAATCAGGGGATAAATAAAATATTTATTGTTAAGCTTTGTTTGAAATTAATAATCTACTCGATTTTTTTTATATCGGTCAAAGACTAGCCGATTAAATGTCATGAAAATTTATAAATCTGTGTTTTAGGAGGATTCACATTTTATTGTAAACATTGTATCGTAAAGGTTTTCCTTTTATCATGTTTATGTCATGAACATTAAAGTTTGAAATTTGTGTTTCCTAGTATTAAAATAAAATTGGAACGAGTTGAATCAAGACAAAAAAAAAGTTCGGGTTAATACACGAGATTTCGGACTATCAAATTTCTTTTTAAAAAAATCTAAAAATAAGATATGCAATCTAATATGTGTTACCCTCTAGATGTATTTAATAATTCTTTTATATGGGTATCTGTCTTGGTGACGTATACTCTACATGATTCCTTTTTATTCATACATTGTACCAACAATACATGATTATTGTACAAGATATGTGGTGGTTGCATTATTATCAAAGTAGAGATCATCGAGCTCATAGTTTTAAATTCTGATACTGCAGAAAAATATAGTTTTAGCGTTGATATTGTTTTTCAGTAAATTTTAAAACATATGATTTCTCACATTGTTCTTAATTTAATAGTATGCAATTATGATACTTTTCAATATTGTCTTGAGAAGAATTTCATATTGAGCACTTTCAAAATACACGTGGATTAAATTTCTTGAGAATACATGTATCTATTTAATATATAGAATTCTAAAACCTTTCAATTGATAGGAATAACACGTTTACTTAATAATGACGTTGTCACTCTTACATACTTACCGATCGGACACATGTCATTAGCTTTGTATATGCAATAATTTCCAGCTGGCCATGGTTTGTTACCCCCATTATTATCTGGTGCAGAAGTGTTTGAGTTGATAATGCAAAAATTTATTTGTATTGCTTGCTGTGTGTACGGACCAAGAATATGGGGTTCAAATGTATACGGTTCAAGATCATTCCAAAACATGTTCCTGGAGTTGGGCAGCAGTGTCATGTTGACATATCCTGTCAGCCATCCGTAGTTCACGTCTTCTGGACAACCAAACATAGACGTATGTAGTGCATAATTTCCACCAGGCCACTGTGTAGGCTTCATTTCTAAATAAGATGTAACGATATGTAAAAGTATGGAGTTCATAATTTCCATCAGGCCACTGTGTAGGCTTCATTTCTAAATAAGATGTAACGATATGTAAAAGTCAAAAAAAAAAAAAAAAAAAAAAAAAACAATTGCATCATCTTTATGTATTTTCAATGAGCTCATATTTAAATAGTGTTGTGCTAGAATGATATATTAACCCTTGAAATATATATATATTTTTTGAATTGACCGCCAATTCCTGCTGGAATGGTATTTTTATTTGTTTATTTTCTATAACAATGAAGTGATGTTGCGCAATGATACACATATGAAGTATGAAAATTTCAATGACCTAATCTGTGTGTGAGGTTTTTTTTTCGAGTTTGTTTAACTTTATTGTGATCTTCCTTATCAGTGGGAAGTTTTTTGCGATTTCATATTAATCGCGAAATTCGCAAATATAAATTCCTCATAATGAGTTCCTGCTTAACAGTATGACTCTAGTGAATGTAGAACAAACAAATTTAAAAAGGTGGAAACAAATAATGCACTGAGAGACGATTATAGATGTCGTAAAAGTGTTACGTAATGAGATAATTGCCTATATATATATATATATATATATATATCAAAATATGTAACGTTCCAAACAAGTATTAGTCTTATAATAAACTTAATATTTATTAAATTTCGAAGTTACATTTTCATCATTATCATGATCATATCTTGATTCTCATTTCTCAGTAACTAAGTATTTAATTATGCCTAGATACAATGTAGGTTACATGGATTTCTGTAGATGAAAATTTACATGGTACGGATGACCTAAAGGATTACTTTGTCGGGGATTGCTCACGATAATGGTCTGACTTCATTTTAACAGTGTTAAGGTGATAGCGTACAGTAACCAGAAATAACAAAAGGGTACTGCATGAACATAGCTATAGGAAAGTGTTGCTTACTATTATCTTAGTCTGTACTAAATTCAACATATCGAAGCGGCATTACAGCATCGGGCGAGAAACAAGTAATTTATTAAGCATAACTTACAATAGAGCAGACGGGGAGTATACAATTATATGTAATCTCTAATCTATACCTGTTTCACAGAACAGTCCAGAAAAAGTAGATAAACAGCTACAAGTACATGTTTCCAGTAAGAGTGTTCCATTGTTATAACATTTCACAGCAGGACAATCTAGAATGTAATCATGATATGAAAAATCTACAGAATCGCTTTTAAATTTCAATAGTTAATTACATTCATCATTATCCATGATAGAAACTTATTTTTTTTCATATCGATGGACTACCTGCACATAAATAGACTAAGATTATGAAGAATCATAACAATATGTTTAAAAAAATACATTATATTGAAACCAATTAATTTAGTTCGCTTACACTCCGCATAAGTTCTAGAAATATATGGCATTGATTGGTATGTATTATAAAGAATGCATACTATTGGACCTACTTACGTTTTGTTTTCCATTACCTGCCTTATATACATGTAGATGAACTATATTTCCAACATGACATTTAAAATGAAAAAGTTTCTGAAAGGTTTTTTTTTTCCCGTAGCAAACCGAAGACGACATCGCATCACTATATCTTAAATATCTATATAACTTTCTCTGAAATAATCATCAAGCATTATATTCATGTATATAGCTGTTGTCAACGAGAATCTTTACAGCTTTAACAATCTTCTCATATACTTCCAATCGTCCACTCGACCAATCGAAAGCCCCGCCCCAACCCCCATCCGATTGCATGTCATCCCACACGAGTGTCGGCCAAACCGCCGTACACAAATCAAAAACCGGATATCCGTCGGAAAAAAACAAGTTAAAATTATAAGAGTTCATGTTTATGTTTATGCTATCATGAAAGCTATTACGATGTTATTTAACCAATTTAAAATGCATGTGTAATCAATTAAAACCATTATTCATGACCATAAGCTTTAACTTAAGGCTAAAAGAAATATAAACTCATTCTTATTGTACAAAGTAAAATTGAGAATGGAAATGGGGAATATGTCAAAGAGACAACAACCCGGCCAAAGAGCAGATAACAGGCGAAAGGTTCATTATTAAATCTAAAAGGTTTACAAATTAATAATTCACACAATATACCTGTAAGCATTTCATCTTATTAGTTGCGTTTTCCTTTTCTTTTTTCATTTCATTATGAAACTTAACTGACATTATCAAAATTTTTATTATGTAACAGAGCTTGTAGTTTTGATTTATTTGTGTATATTGTATCCAAGGTGACAGATTAACATAATCACTTTTTGCTTGTTTCTGAATCCTATTTGTGAATGTGAATATATAATGTAATTTGTATAATTCCTAATGGAATATTGTTTACACTAAATTACAGCTACATATTATGTAAATCAATAATCAACACAAGTGAATTAACTGGGTACTGGGTTGAAATAACATTTCGGAATCTCTCACTATAGAACAAATACCTAGTCTACATTTTTGTACCTACATCATAATTGCGTCTTGACTTACGAATCAGGTAAGGGGTATACAGTATTACGTGTGCAATTTATAATGGCTGAGAAGTAAAATTTGTGTATTAATGAGAAAAAGGGAGGGACCGGTTACAAAATGAGACCGCAACCCAAGAACACAAAAAAAAAAAAAAACAAAGAAAAAAACCAAAAACAAATTTGGTTGTGTCTACATACGGTCTTCAACAAAAGTCAGGTGTTCACGTGTAAATAAAAAAAAAACATTTAGTACAGTTTTTATTTTTATCTTTTTCAAATACTTTTATTGACTTTTCTTGAAACAATATGTTGTTTGTTCCCTGGACAACTGTATATAAAACCGACGTATTTATCCTGGTCATTGGCTTAGGGTTTCCCACTGCCTATGCTTGGATAAAAATAAATAATTCAAAGGTCTAAATAGCTTCTGAAATTTCTTTTGTTTAGGTCAAGAAGTAACTACATGTACCATTATTAGACTTGTGCCCATCATATAAATTATACATATACAAATACTGAATTATAATCATGTAAATTTGGAACATGGAAAATGAAGTGGAATTGCCTGAGGCATGATCAATAGTGTAAAGGACAAAGAGTCATACATAATTTAATTGGACCAATTACTGTAACAGTATTCCTAAAGAAGGATGAATTGTCATAAGTTTATAATGTAATAGATGTATGAAATTGCTGATGTGATGTATGTATTGGTGCTTCTTACATACAGTTGGTTGTATGTCAAATGCAACATCTAATAATAAAGTAAAGTCATAAATTCATAATAAAGATGCAATTGCAATATCCACTAGATCCTTAATGATATTCCTGGTGTTGTTGCAACAGATTAGCGTTCAAAAATCGTATTATATATCGGGTGATTGTCCAAGTAATCTGGAGAAAACGACACATCTGTAACACTATTAAATATGTTGCAATTCTGTTGATTGATTGATTGTTGCTTTCTTAACGTCCAGTGGCAAATATCACATGCATGTTCTGGACGAAAACAAATTAACCATAATACATACACTAAGTAGGTTGTGTAGAGGTAGGATTCGACCGGGATGAGACGGCAAATTCAGACTGCCACTATGAAATGAGAGCCTCAGGGCAGGTTGGATACGGAAAGAAATTTTACTTTGTAACAGGCCAGCTACGGATCCCTCAATAAGTTGTTGCAGGGTTCTTTAACGTACAGAGAGCGTGACAAACTGTATACATGAGGCATCGGGTAACTTCATTATTTATATATCAAGCATATACAAACGGACTCCTCACTTTGGTAATATTTTTACTACAGGGAGACCGACTAAATCATGGCAAAACAATTAAAAAGGTAAAAATAAATACAGCAGTCTACAAAACATTACACAAAATACTAAATACTGAGCAACACGAACCCCATAAAAACCGGAAGTGATATCAGGTTTCCAAGGGTACAAATTACGAACAACATGTAGCAAAAGAACTGTCAATTTCGGCTAAATTACAAATACAATTAAACTAGATATAGTCAATAACGTGTTGTTCCCAATCCTATATCATAACAATGAATAAAGTCATCAGACCTCTTTTAAATAATATGGAATTTTTAAAACTTATTAATAATTTTGGTTACACAGTTTTGAATTATATACTTATATTCCTCAGATAAAATCTAACTATAGCTGATGCAGTAATGTTGCAAATACTACAAACTTACTTCAAGTTGGTACTTCTGATCTGAGCAACTAGCTGTTACAAGCAAAATATGCCCTCCTATATCAATTCTATATATTTTCATTCAAAAGAAACGTTAAACAAGAGTGTTATTGTGGTCCCAAGTTTGAAAGCTTTCGTTCAATACCATTATAACCAAGTAATTTACTCATTTGAAAAGTAACAGCTATTCATAGGATCTAATCTGTTTAAAATATGTACTACTTTCTTGTATGTTCTTTCTGGCATGGACCGAATGTGTGGTTCTATGCAATAATATCACTGAATTATTCCAGTTGTTTTTTTTTTTTTTTTTTCATTTTCTAATGTTATATAAAACATTTAGTCAACCAAAAAGGCAATTTAAGCAACCTCTGTGTGAAAGTTCAGTGTCCATTTAACTGTTGTATGGATTATAAACTATCTTCATCATGAAACCTTCTTTTTAAAAGTCCAACTTAAATATCGCAAATGTAAACATTTTGAATTCGCAATATTTAATTATAGAGCAAGTGTGGCTAACTATACGCATTGCAAAAATTGGGATTCCCATACTTTCTTTTAAATAATATGCCAATTATAGTATATTAATTACTTAAATGATCACAGTAAATATGCCTTTTAAATAACATATAATTTATGAAATATCTACTAAACGTGATACTTAAGGCATACAAATATGAATCATTATTTTAAAATCAGCGTTGAACTTCTACAATCATTATAAGAATTATTACGAGTGTGTGTGTGTGTGTGTGTGTGTGTGTGTGTGTGTGTGTGTGTGTGAGTGCGTGTTTACTATATTAATTGCAGTTAGTGTTTGTGATACAATTTTCGTATGAAGGGCTTTCAGAGGAATGTACATGCGAGTCATTCCATCATACAAAATTGATCGAACGAACGGCAATTGTCACTTACTATAGTATTTCAAGGAACTTGATTTGTAAACATTTAGTTATGTCGTTATAATTTCATATAAGAGTACCCCGCACGTGACAGGTGTGATCGACTCCAATCTTAAATGACAGGAATTGTCAGCTTTCCTCCCGATGATTGATGGTTCTCTCCGGGCACTCCGGCTTCCTCCACCAATAAAAACTGTCCGCCAATAGCGAATAGTGCTGAAAGACGCGTTTAACACCAATCAGTCAATCAATCATATACGAGTAAATCCTGCTTGTCGAGCTCGCTTCGAGTGCGGGGAGGGGGGGGGGGGGGGGTGGGGAGGTCTATAGTTCGATCTTAAGTCTGATCAAAGCATAGACCTGAAAGTTGTAGCTTCTTCGCTTGGCACACAGCTTTAAGAAGTAAGAAGGAAAACTAGTCGACGTGGAGTCCGATAGATTTAAAATATGCAGCCAGGTACGACATATTCAATAAAAGAAAAAAAAAAGGAATTGACTCGTTACGATAGTCTACAAGGGTATACTGAATATGATCCGTTTACTATCATATGACTAAGCACATACATAGACGAACAACAAACTCACGATTAGATTAATGATACACCTACAATGTACATGTAATACAAAACTACTTACAGATTGTTCTTTCGATTGGATGATTTTCTGCAATAAAACAATATCATTAACAGTCAATTAAATGAACATTTTCGAAATTTATATTATTGATAACATTAAAATATTATTCAGAAAAATAAATAACGAGTACAGAACAGTAAATATTTCAGACATTCAAGGCTCCTAGTTAAACACGCTAAGTAGTATTTAATGTTCTTTTGGAAAAATACTTGCATGACATTATAAAATTGATTAATTTAGTAAGTGGTATATCATAGGGCAATTTACAAGGTACAATTTGGTAATTTCAAATATATTATACTGAGTCTGAAATGTTTATTCCCTCCTACACACCTTGGTTCTGCATACAGAAGAAACTATGCAGTAAATAACATTTTACAGGTGTTCAATGCAATAAACATAATTTGAATAATCGCATTGATAAATACAATCCTTCATACTAAATGTCAGTAGACATTAGATCTACCGGCTTCTTCTCCAGCTACTTTGAAATGAAACGAAAGATATGACGATTGTGTCTCATAGTCATCTGTGTTAATCTTATATTTGTAATAATTCCGACTTCCTACCTGTATGCAGTGGGAAATCTAGTGGACGAAGATAATAGAAAATTCACTCTTCTTATGAAAAAGTCGAGAAAATCAATAATAAATCAATGCCGATGACGATACTGAGCAAACGTTATTTCTAAACAACAATTGCACATTTTAAAGAAGTTATTTGTTAAACTGTGTTATTAGAAATATACATGCAAATACACAATGTTTTATGTACAGTATTTATCGAGATAATTGCATTAGAAGCTTGTGAAACTGAAATCTAAAAAATGTTAATCTTTGCTGCATATTGATAAAACAAATTGGAAAAAGTCATGTGCATACAAAATTTAAAGATCTTTCGGGTCACCAATTTTTAGGTTTTTCCACAAAGTCCTTAATTTTCCAAAATATACTTATTTTTTTCACATTTAATTTTTCGAGTACACCGGTCTGCTCTTGTCACGTGAACATTCAATATAGAAATATTGTCTTTTCGTGAATATACCATTTTAAAGTCTGTCTGTGCAGGTTAAAAAATTAAAGATAGATATTTTGATAACGTAGGTATCTTTTTACTATTTTTCATACAATTTTAAGAAAAGGTCGTCTCGATGTTTGTAAACGTATTTGCGGTATTCTCGATCTATTCAAATTCAATGTTTGCATCGGGATACGGTCCGTTTGAAGTTGCTTAGTAACTTACTAGTAATTTCAAAAAGTGTTAATCTTAGCTGAATATCAATCGATTGCTTTGGAGTTTTTTCCCTGAACTTCTCTGATCTAGCTGCATATATATACGGATAATTAGCATGTTCTAGAGAGGTATAGAGTCAGTAGAAAAATAAATTGAAGTTGGTACATTTTTTGTATACCAGGAATTTATTCGCATAGCATCCTTTTATTCCAAATTTTCATCATGCTCCTATAGCCTGCTGTACTCGTCGTAAGCTATTTAAGGAGGGAAATGATAGCATTTGATGGAAGTTTTGTTTTTGTTTCAACTTATTTCTATTTTTACTACTTACCAGAGCGTTTTCCCGTGAATTTATAATTGATAGCGTCCTTGCTAAAACGGCACAAACATTGAAAAGATCTAGTTTTCAGTATTTACAGGGAAGGTAATATTTTGTCACTAGATTTCCCACTATACGTGGCTAACAAAACAATTGTCTTAAATTTTCCTTTTCTCGACTTTTCGGAACATACAGTAATTCTTTAGTAATATCAAAATAATTTTTAATAAACAATTAAGCATCTTTATTGAAAATAATGTTATCTTACCACATATTGGGATGTCGCAATACTCGAACCGCACGTTTTCATCTGTAGTGAAACACCATGGGCCTCCAGGATCCAAGTGTGGATTTCGACAATAGTTATGATTTCCTATCCACGTTTTATCGTGATTATGAGGAGTTTGTAAGGACCATTTCTGACAAATTCGGCCGCTTTTGGTGGTATTTATTGTCCCTGAATATACACTGTTCATTCCATCAGTTATACAATCTGCACCTGTAGAATCACAAAGATTTTTTTTTTTTTATTTTTTATTCGAGCGTCACTGATGAGTGTTTTGTAGACGGAACGCGCGTCTGGCATACACCATTTTAATCCTGGTATCTATGATGAGCTTATTAACAAAGATTTTTATATTATTGATAGCTTCGAATACATACGATAATTGTACAAGATGACAATATATTTATGTTATCAAATGATATGATCAAACTAGGCTGACAGGAGCATTTTTGTCCGGAATAAGGAAGCAGATTCCTGTAAATCGCTACACAAACGTATTACTTAAAACATTGTCTATATATTGAAAAACAGTAAAATGCAATATGATATTATGGTAAACACAGGAATAGAGAGTTAATGATAAATGTCAAAAAAACAAACAACGGAAAACGCTTTCCGGAATTCTGAAACTACATGGCGAGAATTCTATAGAACATCCGAGATTAGATTCTGCATGACGAGCAACTACTTGAAATTAGAGTAAGTTGATAAAATTTGTGAAGAAACTGCATACAAATTCAACATGGACGTTTTTACTCCAGAACTGTTAGTACTTCCTGCTTCTTGTAGTACACACAATCAACCATTTCAAACTTTTGAAACTAATAAACAACTCTTAACAATTGTGCATTCCATAATGAGATCAATTAATATTTTGTTTCTACAATGTATATCTACTAATAAAAGTGAGTATGCTCACTTTTTGTCAAAAATTACTTGTTTATCATTATTTAAAATATATTGCAATTGCATTTAAAAAATTTGTTCCATGTTTTTTATATGACTTGAAAGGGAAAACAATTCACTGCTTTTCCACATGTTCTTGTTATCACAGCAACAAGCGAGGCACATTAAATGTGTGCGTTTGTTTGTTGTTCGCAATGTGTCCCCCCCCAAAAAAAACAAAAAAAAAATTAATGCAACCAGACGTATCAATAGATTATTTCAGAGTATTAGAGTCAATCATCAACAAGTTGCTTCAGACCTGATAATGAATGTTGTTATATGGGTGGATTAAACGTAGAAATAAAAAAGTATATAGCTTTAAGAAGTGGTTTGTTCTTCATTTTTTCTAATCAGAGAAAAGCGATATATAATTCATTTTCTTAATGCACAAACAATTAAAAAAACAGTCTTTAGTTTGTTATATTGATAATATTTCCTTTATAAATGTAAGATTTTTAAAAACAATTTCAATGAAATGAAAATTAAAATTTGTCTTGGTTATGCCTTTGTTCTCTGATCACAATTACATGTGTGTATACTTGTATCTACATTTATTAGAAGTTACCCATTGTAACAATAGTTACCAATTATAACAATATTGTTCAATAGTATTCACTGCATAAACAATGTATCTGCATTCTGGTTTGCTTCATATATTACAATGGTGTCGTCAGCATCATTTACGTATGCCCTAAATAATTCGTCACTCATATTGCTTAAATTCTAACTTTAGTAAATTATTGTTTAGCTTATGCAATGTAGATATCTTCGTACTAAACGTTTAAGATAATTAAAATATTAAATTATATCAGTATCATTAATAAAGAATGCAGATTTATTAAGTTCGTTAACGGTATAAACCAAAATCGATCATTTCGTCATTTATGAACCCCTTTGGACGCATATTTATAGATTTGTGTATTTATTGTTGTTGCAAAAGACATTCCCTGCAATTATATGATCTCTTGAATTCAACACAGATGATACCAATGAACTTTGATTTAATAGTATTTGAATAACCTGACCATTTTTTAACCAACGACTGCTATTCCTTCTGGACCTTCTGAGTTTATCTATAATTTTATTTTGTCGGTCGCTTCTTACTTACTCTACATGTTCACGTGTTCATTATTAAACGATTGTTACTTCTTTGATTTTTGCTAACAGTTTAATGTCTTAGAAGTATTACCAAAATGTACAAAGGAAAAATATGAAAGAAATATAAAAAATGAAACTGCTAAACAATAAAAGCGCATATTTAGCTTAGAAATAATCAAGAATTTTGAAAGTAATCCATATTGTAATATGTCCATAATGATACATTGTATATTATTTGTCTATCTGATTAAAGCTTTTAAATGCTTGATATCTAAATGTAATTATGTATTACTTTAAAGTTTGTAGATTTAACAGAAATTCATGTCCCAAGTGTATCAGGCATAATTGACCATTGACAGTTTTTTTGTTATTTTATTTAGATACTTTGATTACATTACTCCCTGTATATTTGTACATCTTTTGCTGTTAAAGTTATTGGATACGAACCTTTTTAATAAAGTTGAATTCAGAAAATATATTCGATAACAGCAAATATGATATGTTTGAGTTTGATTTACTTTTAATGGGTTGATGACCGATCATCAATCCTGATGGTTTATCGCTCCGGTAAATTTTCCTTTATCTTTTACATTGATCTCTTACGGGATTTTGTAAAAAAGAAATATGTAATTTTATTTTTGTTTTTTTGCAAATAATAATGTCCCTTCTAATACTGTCAAACGTACGAAGACTTTCTGTCCTTATCGTGCGGTTATTAAAATATGTAAAGACAGGATATCGCAATTAATAGGAAGGGCAAATGTCCCCTGTATTTATTTCACGCAAAAGGTAAAAAATCTATAAGTAATCAAAATTCTATTGGAATTCTTATATTAACGAGTTATTATGATATGTTAAATAAATCAATATTTCTTTAACATTTCAATAAATTCAAAATATTATTCAGCGCTATATAATGCTCTTGGAGGCATTTTGACGAAAATTGCACCTTTTATATGTATTGTGTAACATTTGCATCGAAGGACGTATCTAATCAAAATGAATTAATTTATATCAGGGAAACAACATACAACTTAACTTACTTCCAACAGAATTCGATTTTGTTAAAAAAAAATGTCCTTTTTATAAATGTTTTGGATAAGCACTAAGAATTTTCAAACATTTGTCAATTCCGGCTTTGGTCTATCTGCAAGTTTTTCTAATCTAGAAATCAGCCTTAATTTTGTTGGAACATGAAACTACATAATTATTATATGGAGCTGAGATACTGTGAAATGTAAAACATTAAAAGACTTTTTTTCTAATTTCCCTGGTGCGGAATAAACTTAGCGGAGATTAGCCCTAGCTCTTTATTAACAAGGATTATACAATTTTATGAACTTATTTATTGAAACTTTTCTAAGAATAAGCATATTTATAAAAATGTCATAACATGTACTTCTGTTATTTGATGTCATTCGATGAATTGTTGCTCCATTTGAAACAAAACAAAACTTGCAATTAGGACAATAAATATAAATATACTTAATGTATCAAAATGGTCTCGATCATACCGGCAGATCATTTTAGTGATCTATATTACAACTGATACATGAATAATGCTACAATTCAGTATAATAATGAAATGTCTTACCTTTAAAGTCGTCTAGTGGCATAATGAAAGATAAACCATATCTAAAAAACATAGATGAAATAAAAATATTGGTAATTATGGACATGGTTAAATCAGCAAGCTGCTGCAATCCTCATCAACTTTGATAATTGGTGCATATTGACACTCACAGTTTAAGATCTTATATAATTCCTGAATAATACATATCACGTGGGCATTTAATAATTAGTTTCAACACGAAATTACAGGCAATTTAACGGCATATAATAGCCTACATCATTATCCGGTAAAGCTTCTGGGACATATTCTTAATCGTTTCAATTGAGATTATTAGTCCATTAAACTTGTTGCTATTCAAATTAATATTTTTAGAATAGATTGTGAAAAAGCGAAAATTTTTATTTCTTTACAAATAATGTCTACACAGAAATCAGAAAAAATCTATGAAACAATTGTTTTAAAGATAAAAGGCTGTGAAATTTAATAGCTAGAAGAACATTTTAATCTGTTTATGGCTTGTACAATATGAGGGGAAACTGACAAAGTGTCTTTCTTTGTTACATCTGAATTATTGGTTGATCGATTTGTTTGTTTACTTTACGTCATTTGGCAACTATTTCATGAAAAATCAGGAAAAAAACCCAACTTAAGGGAGTTCGCTACTCAGTTTCAAAATAACAAGCTTTTCATATTACTAGTATATATTGATAGGGGATTAATAAAGGAACAAAAAGAGCAAAAATAAAATATAGGTCAATGTGCTTATTTTCGAGATATAAGCCATTGAAATTTTTGCGGGAAAATATTCTCTCTTGATTTTTCATAGCTTTATCATTGACAAGTTAAAGTTCTCAAAAACTATTAAAAAATAATTAAGATTTTATAAGACTTTAACAGATGGCTTATAATTATGCATGTAAAAGATTTTTAAACAGAAAAATGGGGGTCAATGGGCAAAATTTTTGAAGGCATTCAAATAGATAAAACCAGAGGATTCCGAAAATCTGACAAAAATTCCAAAACATGACAAGCGAACTTCCTTAAAATGCAAAGTTGATCGACCGGGATGAAAGCTGAGAAATATACACTGACACTGATAAAAGAGGGTAATACTATGATTGGTAAGTATTGAAATTCTGCCTTGCAACATGCAACCTACGGACCACTTAGAAAGGTTGTTGCAAGTCTGAAAGTTCTTTTACATTTGTATGTGCAGAAATTGTGGCACTTTGCCTACTCGAATTTAAAGTCTCCTTTCTGTACGGACGTGGCAGCGAAATGTTATATTCCAAACAGCCGCAAGGAAGCACCTCTTTACTATGGGATTAACGTCTTTAAGGAAGTATTCTTCTGAGGTTTCAGTCTCGTTGAAATCTCGTTCGGGAATATTTCAAAGACATGTGATAAAAGTGGAAAATATCAATGAAAATAAAAAATTATCATAATTAAACTAAACTCTGTGAAAAAATTGTGTACTTACAATAAGTAGTTTTTGAGTAATAAAAATTCAAAAATTTTATAACCAATCTGGTATCATCAGCCAAAATGTTGAGAAAATAGGCGAGGGTACACAGAATTGATTTTACCAAAGATATGTACATCCCATATCATTTTTTTTCTTTTCAAAATTCTTAGATATGTATTGTTTCAATCATTTATAACAAAGAAGTTGAAATAATATGCGTTTTATTCTAAAAAAATGAGAAAAATCCCAAAACAAAATTGACAGCATGGTAAATTTGACACGAAAAATCAACAAAATTTTATAAAACTTTCTAATATTAACACCAACCTATAGGTTTTTTTTAGTTAAATTTATTCAGATGGGTCCAGTTCATCTTTAGTGAAAGTATGAAAAAAAGTTTAATTGTGATTTTTTCATGATAATACTAGCCCAAAAATGGGTAAAAATTGATGAAAAATGGGAAAATCATAAAAAATTGGTACTTTCAAATGGCTGTAGAAAAAAAATGCAGTGCACCACCATATGATTTTTCTTCATCAAAAACTTTCTCACAGTCATATAAACCCAAAAATCAGGTTAAGAAAACAAGTTAAATCTAGAAATTTTTGACTCCTGAGAGGTGTGCATCCTTAAGAAGTCCAGGTGAGCATTGTTCTTTTCTCCAAACAATGTATGCTAGCTGAACATCCTATTTAAACATAATTTGACTAAATAATGAAAAGGTCAACTTGTTACTACTTTGTATTTGAGATACATACGAAGATTGACAAAAAACACAACATTACAATCTCATATTGTCCGTTTCACATATCGGTTTACAATTTTATAACATTATTGCAAAAGAGAGGCGAAAGATACCAAAGGGCTATTCAAACTCATAAAGTCGTAAATAAATTGACAATGCCATGGCTAAAAATGAAAAAGTCCAACAGACAAACAACAGGACACAAAACACAACATAGAAAACTAAAGACTGAGCAACACGAGCCCCGCCAAAAAGTAGGGCTGCTCTCAGGTGCTCCTAAAGGGTAAGCAAATCCTGCTCCACATGTGGCACCCGTCTAGTTGCTCATGTAAGTCTTATTAGATAGTCACAAATGTTTGAAAAAAAAAATCATATTTTATTTTTTTTAAATCGTAACTTATGAACCTCATAATAATAGTACATTAACAGCTGTGTTGCTATGAGTTTTTTCGACTAAAACGGTGGAAACTTGGGTTTATCTCTTCAAATATATCATTTTTGTCATGCATAAATTCATTGATACAAGTATGAGCTACTAAAACCTTAACCAAAAAACCTTGTTAAGATATTTGAGTCCATTCAAGTAGGATATACGGTACTATAGTTTAGGCTTTTATAATAAATTTATACGCGTATGTATTCATGGGCAATAAAGGTATTTAGATTATACAATGAAAAAAATAAATGACTGGTCCCCACCGTAGACAGGTTGACATGTCGACAGGTTGACACTATGTTAAAAATGTAAATTTTTTTATGGTTGCACTGGTTGACAGGTTAACAAGTCGACAAGTTGAAAATGTGAAAATGTAAATATTTTTATGGTTGACTGGTTGACAGGTTGACAGGTTGACAAGTTGACAGTCGACAGGTAAACAGTTATAAGTCAAGACTTAATAAAAAAATAATAAATTTAATATAGTTAAAATTGAAGTTATGGTTGACAAGTCGACAGGTTGACAATTTGAAAGAATTTATATAGTGTAAAATAGTATTATTGGTGACTGGTAGACAGGTCGACAAGTCGACAGGTTGACAATTTGACGGCGAAAAATGAAAACTGTAATAATGGTTAACATGTTGACAGTCGACAGGTAGACAGTTATAAGTCAAGACTTAATAAAAAGGTTAAAAAACTGAATTGTAAAAATAAAACCTGTCAACCTGTCAACCTGTTAACCATTACACTTGTTAACCTGTCGACCTTAACACTTGTCAACCAGTCAACCTGTCGACCTTTTCACTTGTTGACCTGTCGACCTTAACACTTGTCAACCTATCTACTTTCACACTTGTCGACCTTTCTAGTGTCAATCTGTCGACCTGTTAGTCTGTCAACCTATGTACACATAAACCGATTAACTTCATAAGTTAAACCGAATTACCCCTCTGTTTTTCCGATGGAACTACAGTACGGTTTATCCTACTTGACCCGTTTTATTTATAACTGGGATTTTCTTTCAAGATATACAAATACATGTACCAGGGTATGAGTAGGTGAATCTATCACACGATTCCCATTGTGCAACATGAACTATATTCTCAGAAAATGTGCGTTTTGAGTAGGGGGAAGGATATGTCCTATGTGTACTTAACATTTGTATGAAATGTTTGATGGGTAAAACAGATAATGGTTATGATGATGACGGTTAAAAGACAGTTTGAATATGGCCATGGTGTAAAAAAAGTTCGTGGAAGCTTGGACGTTTCTCTTAAAGTTTATACATGTATTAATAATTTTGTCACACATTAAAACATTGATAATAATTTTAATGTATCAGTTACTAAATATACATTTACCCCAAAACCTTGTTAACAGATTTGTGTCCATTAGAAATAACTGGGAAAATCTTTTTACAAAAACATACATCAGAGTGTTAGAAGGTGAATCTAGCACACGATTCAATGAGCGTAATATGAACTGTATTCTCAGAAGATGTGCGTGTGAATGTTAAAGTACATGTAGGGCACAACGATGACGACAACAACAACGACGACAGCAACGACGACAACGACGTCGACAATGAAGACAAAGTCGATGAAAATAAATATGATGAGTCCAGTAATTTAAACCAACTGTACGTCACAGAGAATGGTAGAGCCCTAGACAAAACATTGATAGTTGTTTGCCTTACGTTCAGATATCAATATCTCATGCATATTCAGGATTATAACAAATTAACAATGCATACAATAGGTAGGTTCTGTCATAGGGGTGTTCCGGGATGAATTACGGGAAAATTGGACTGCCACTAAAAATGAGGTAGGTTCGATAGGGACAGCAATTCAGCCTCGAAAAGGTCGTCTGCGGACTCCTCAAAGAATTGTTGCAATGGATCTTAATTCGCAAACAAGAGCGTGACACTCTTTGTCTTTGCGAGGCAGCGAATTCCATTCTGACCGGACGTGGCTATGTTTTTATACATCCAGCACAGCCGAACAGATGCTGGTTTGAAGAACACCAGAAGTGACCATATTTCTATTTCCAAGTCACCCGTGTGGTATCGCGTACCTGGTATTTGAAAAAAAAAACTCCAGTATGTTTAAATGGCATTCTTTAAGAATTGGTACCAATGTTTTGTGAGGATCTGGGTAAACTTTTAAGCTTACCATATAAAAATACTTTGTCGCTGGACATTACATTATTTTTTTATCGTTGAACATGTATAATCAGATTTCAAAGGACACAACTCGGAAAGCACAAACGCACAGACATTGTCTGTAGTGTAATTCCTAAGTGATGATAGGCATGTGAACATAGCTTTCTTAGTAATCATTGTTTTTCACTGAATTTATAATTGCATGCATTTTGTATATTATTAAGCCGAAGAATCATTGTACATATAGTACTCGTAACGGTAAAGCCTGAGACGAGAGTGACAGTCATCAGATTTAACCTTACTATTTTTCTACAGTTTTAGCCATGTGAAGAGTAACTGATGCTTGATACACATAAACATTACCTTTATCAAAATTCCCTAAAGTTGTATTTATACTTCTTAGCTGGAGAAACTGTGTGATTGAACTATGATGCCTAGTCGGAAGTGACAATTACAATGTAGCAGTTTTAATTTGTTATTTGGAGTATAAAAAAAGAGTTGATGTTTTATACATGTACCCATTACTTCAATCCTATTTTTAATATATGGAATTAACGTATTTGTGAAACACTTGTTTCATTAACTTGGACCTTTTTCAATCAGTGTTAATATCTTTCACTTTATTTGAATAGCTTGATATTTTGGTCATTTATATTTTTTCATCTGTTTTTCTTTCCTTCACCACATGCGTCATGAAGGCTCCCATATCCACTGGTTAAGGGATTGACTACTTTCTTATCCTATGACTTTATGGATAACTCAGCTAAACATCAATCTGAGCAATGGTAATCAATATTTTGTTTTTGTATCAATAGCCAGGGATGTATTGATACGCAGAAATGTTAGGATCGACATGACCAAAAGGGGACCTTGAATGAATAGCTAAATTCTTCTAAGGTCTACTTAGACCAAAGGAACCTTACTTTCTTAATAATTTCTTAATGTATCAAAGGGGCATATAAGAAATCTAAGGTGTGAATATATTGGTGGGGTGTAGGTAATTGGCATGTGTGATATTTTCGTCGCTTTTATTCCATTTCATAACCACATTATCTATAAAGCAGCTTTTCAACATTAAAGAAGAAAGATTAAAGAATTTTGTTTTTCATCTAATTTACCAAAAAGTTATGTTCACTTATTTAAGGCAATATGAATATCTGCGATCCCCGGAAAACGTATCAAACCCTAGAATCAGACTAAGATTGTTTAAATCAACTTAAAAAGGAAATGTCTTATTAATGGTAAATCCATCGCACTGACAAGTTACTATTAAGTAAGGTCACAACTTTAACATCAGTACCCAGTGATTTTGAATTTCCTCTCCTTTCAGAATGAACTTCATAACAGCGTGGACATATCACCAAGTAATCGAGAGAAAAAAAAAACGTTACGTTTTTTTACTTGCACACACGTTCTGTGGCTCCTTAAAAAAAATAAGAAAACATTTATTCGTATGAGTTGATGTAGAGTAACCTACGATCAATTTCATACTAAGATTACATTTGTTGGTAATAAGAACCCCGGACCTTCATAAAAAATCATTTAGTCCGCTGGGCTGCATATTTTTGTGCACGGAACAAATTTGAATTCCCATCGAAGACTCCAACGATCAGATTTTCGTGAACATTTAAATATCATTCTAACAAAAAATAACTCGTGAAATTAAAAACCAATTGTTCAGAGAACAATTGAAGGTCTTTCCACCCAAAATAGACATATCTAGGCAGGAAAATATTCACTTTTGGTTTAAAGTGTCAATTCTGGTGTCAGATAATAGCTTGATTTATGCTGATTCCGAAAATATATGGTTTTTATATACTTTTTTTTAGAAATAAGGGTGATAAGTAGGTACTTCCGGTTACATTTGAACCTTACTTGTCACTGGTACCATGAATATAAAGTTCTAGTAAATTGTACATGAAAAATAATGCAAAAATGGTTACTTCCGGTTTATAAAAGGTCACTTCCGGTTGACATATTTTAAGTTCATATGACTGCAACCCATGTAAAAGACCCTATGACTTTATCATGTACCAGTAAAAAGTTAAAGCAAAGGTCAAAATCTAGAACGTCAAATTAAACTTTGACCTTGATTTTAATTTCAAGGTCATAAACCAAGGACCTCAAATCAAGAAACCCTAGGTCTTTATTGTATACGGTTAATGAGTTATATCACATTACGCGTACTTTTAAATATAAGAGGGAGAAAACTCCCTTTTAATGTCAATGAACACTTTCAACAAAAATTTATGTTTTACGACATGACGCAACTAACAATTTAGTAAAAATATTTTAACGATACATTATACGGTTTTAAAGAGTAGTTAAAATTAGCTTAAATCAAAATTTAGAAAATGACCTTGATCTTAGACCTCGACCCAATTTTCTTTATGGTGGACCAAAGACCTCAAATAGAAAGACCCTAGGTCTCTATTACTTAAGGTTTATCAGTTACAAATGCATATCACTTATTTCAAATGCAAAAGGGGAAATAACTCTCACAAGGAGTCTCCGGATCACTTCGGTCAAATTATTCTTAAGATCCTGAGGGTATAACGAGCAAATTGGTGAAATAATTTTGTCATCATCTTTTACGGTTGCAAAGGAGATGCACACACAAGAAAAACAGTGTTTGGGGAGATAACTCTTACAATAAAAAGTGTTCGGTTAAACAGGGTCAGTTTCAAAAGCGCAATAGCTGTTCGATATCATATGCAAAAAATCGACATCTTGCGAAACCACTATACACCGTATGAAAAAATGTGGCGGAAGAAGAAGAAAAAAAAAATAATAATCAGAACAAAATCAATAGGTCTTTCCACAGAAAAGTGGAAAGACCTAAATATCAAGAAGCATATGAATCCGGTCTTGTGTGCAAAATTTATACCTGAACATGTATAACAAAAGTTACGGGATCTATATTATTTTACTACAAATTAAGCAGGTAATTTCAATGAATTTGGTCTTACTCAACTTTTTTTTTATTTGAGGACGCATATTTGAGACAATTCTGCACAAACGTTAAAAAAAACTTTACTTGCAATTATATTCGTGCTGATTTCAAAAGCCTCTTGTATAGCCACCACCTCCCTTATTCTAACTGATTCAGGAATGGTCGTCCCCTTACAATTTGAAACAGAGTTCTCGAAAAGTGGTGGTCCGAAGGTTTTGACCACCTAAATTTGCAAAGGACCTACACAATTTTGGTATTTTGCAATAGAAATTAATAAAAGTGAGGACCAGCAGATTTTCTTTAAGGACCACCATGAATAAAAAGATTTCGAGAAAACTGTTGAAATTGTACTCACTTCTTTTTCGGTTTCTGTGTTTCAATATATATCCATGAATTTAATGATATGTTCACAATACATCTGTTTTGGAATACTAAATCATGTGCACAAGACTAAACTGGTCAACTGTAACAAGATATAATGTACAGGTCCTTATGTCAACATAACAAATAACCTTTAAACTGTGCACTCGTTTAATCATTCTAGTATAAAATGTATTGTAAACATATTTAATTCATGGATGGATAATGAAACACAAATTAAAAAAAAATAAGTATAATTCTAAATTAAATCGCTGTGATCCGTCCAATCGTTTTTCAAATCAACAGAACAGCTGCAATTAACAGGTCGGGCAAATTTCCTTATACGTACATGTATTATTTAGCATACGTATGACCCCATCAATGCATGTATTAGTGTTTGTTTACAAATAAAGCATTTGTTTTTATTTTGGCGATTGACCAATCCACTGAACGATTTGCAATGTATGACGGACTACTTGTCTATAACTGATACACTACTTAATTTTTCACTTATTGCCAGAAAAGATTTTTTCTTACTTTTTTCTATTGATTACTTTGTGATATCACGTCTGAATATACTCATTCTTTCAAAAGAAACTTTTTGCTGTCAGTATATAAATATATTGAAAACAAATTCCTATAAACTTTCATGCAAAAAATATTATTTTATGAATGGATATGTGTAAAACAGTAATTATGTATATCCCCATTGAGAGGCCCCTGACATACTGTAATTGCGTGAAGTCTTTGTTGCCGACAGCCAGTGACCGACACGATATCATTTTTAAATATCAGGTGTCCATGTCCACACTGTTATGAAATTCATTCTAAGTACATAATTGATCAAATTCCTTAACTTCTAATAACATACTACGCATTAATAAAATAACTGGAATTTTCCAATTAGCAATGTTCATCCTACAATGTACCTACAACGGTATATTCCTCAGTTTAATTATCGTTATCCGCATACATGTACAAATGTGGTGATATCGAACTTTTGAAATGATTTTTCCCCTGATACCATGAACACATAATACAAAACACAATATTGGTATTGTGTTATTTATTGAAAATAATCTTATAGCAATAACTACCAATGTACTGTTGTTTTTTTTTTTTGCTATTTATATTTCAAACATATTCTACTACGTTTAATAAGAAGGATCAGAATCAGGAACAAGAAAAATGCGATAATACAGTCATGTAACCCATCCCAGAAGGTTCGGCCCTAGAAAGCGAAAAATTTACAGCAATAATACTAGTCGCCTTTATTTTCACAGCTACATGTACATACATGTAGTAATGAATCATTCATTTTTATATAATGTGTTATACAACTTTTGATATTATATAGAAACAATATTTTCCCTAATCAAAACCTTGTATAAAAACCACCGAAGATTTGAAACGATAGAATAAAAATAGTGATAGGATACCAATAAGAAAATTAAAATCAGAAGGCGAAGAGAACACAATCATATTAATACCATATGTCCATGAAGGCGAAGAGAACACAATCATATTAATACCATATGTCCATGCATACAGAAACATCACGGAAAGACAAACAGCAATCTGCACAAAACTACTAAGACAACTAGAGTTCGAGCAAAACAAACCCCACCTACAATCTGGAATGCACTCAAGTGTTCCGGACGAGTAAGCAGTTACAAATGCTATACAAGTGGCAACTGTCGTGTTTAGTTGCTCATGGCGGGTAAAAATCCAATGATAAGTTCATTCGGCGATGTCAGAATCGAAGGGAAAAGGTCAAGTTTATGCCTACGGCAAGTGTTACATAATTATACGTAGTCCTTTGTGGCACAGATATTCCTTAACGGTCAATCAAATCATGATTACGACCGTAAAACTTCCACATAGATGACTTCAACATGAAGCCGTGATATTGCGTTTTGCACCACTGATTTTTTTTTGTCCGCAGATAACTTAAAGATAATGTAGATTATTTTAATCATAGATTATGTTTTGTTTTATCTTTACTGATCTACACTTCAAAATCATAACTATGCCGTTTACATTGGGAAACTCTACATCTAACAGTAAGTTTAAGAAGGCTTCTGGGGATCGGTTATAGAGGAATTCCTTGCTATGTCGAACACGCTATAGTTGTGTTTGGATTAAAACCAACACATTATAGACTATTACTGACAAATAAATCGAACGAATAATGTCTGAAATGGCCCGAAAATCTTAATGAAAATGCAGAAACAGTAAAATGTACGTAGGCCTTTAGACAACACCAGGACATATCGAGGTATGTGTTTTTTTTAATAATGTTCCAGGGCATATATATGAATAGATCACCTAATGTGGGTGCGAATCCTGGCTAATTGAAGTAGTAAGAGCTTACTTTCGTCCATCCATTTAATACAGACGTTCGTTTTTTTCATTTTTCTAGACTGGACATAAATTGTGTCATTAAATAATAAATATACATGATTTTACGATCGTGAATATCATCAAATAAAATGTTTACCCTGCAGACTAAATTTATAGTTAATGCGATTTCAATTTACAATTAAACATTTACAAAGTAATCACATATTGTTTAGTGTTTGATAACAATCTAAGCTAACAATATCATTAATGACTTTATAGTCGCTGCAAGGATTTTAGTTACAAAAGAAAAAAAGTTTGACACATGATAATGGTGTCATACATTGTAGTTAAATGCGTTCTTGCATTTGTATGTAAACTATTGGAATACGAGACATTGTTTCAATCTACAAAAGAATTGATATAATTGTAACTAAAATGTCAACATGAAGTATTTGTTATTGATTAATTTGATAGTTTAAATCATTAATAACAACATTATTATTTCTAATTAATTAGTTTGATTTTAGATCTTTTTACAATATTTCCAAATTGAATGTTAAATATTTTTTGAATGAGCCACAATTCTAATCGAATTATTTTATTTTATTGATTCGTTTTTGTTGATGTAATTCACGAGCTTACAGAAAGAAAACAAAACGATTTCGAAAGAGCTGTTATGAAAGTGACCGACTGTGTAATTTGGTGTAGGCAAACAACGGCTGGGTATACATACAATGTATATTGAGTGTACACAAATAACGTACATGTATCTTAAACACATTATACTACACACTATATATTATTCTACACATTAATTTATGTATCCACTGATATCGCCAACCTTAGTATTGCATAGGCAGTTTTGAAAAAAATCAGAGATGCAGGTATTACGTTCGTGTATTGAACGAGTTAATACGCTCTTCTCAGACAACCCTTTTAATAAATTAGTTGTACGATCAATGATGATTTGGATGAAAGAGAGGTCCACTATTGAATAGTTCTATGTGGATAAAATTCTGAATATACTTAGAAACGAATTATACCAAAAAGTCTACAAGTGTAAATTTTTGATATTCGATCCAAAGTCTATCGAAAATAGCAAAGTTGTATTTGATATGATGTCGGATGCTGTTAAAAACAGCGGACATATTAATACTGTAAAAGAGTTTATTTTGGTTGAGTGTCAAAAGCGTATTACCATAATCATATCATTATGTTCCTCCTCATTTTACTGTCAGTCTTAACAAAAACTTCTATTTTATTAGAAATACATTTTCAAAACGTTTTTTCGTTGCATAAAATAAATTGTTTATGAAAAGTATTCATTAATATTCTTGATTAATACTAGTATCGGACTGTTGAGATAGTTTAAAATGGCCCTAAATGAAACTTTTTCCACCCATTTATACAATTGTTCCAACCAAAGCCTCTACACCTATGTTGTCCCAAAAATGACAGACGAAGAAAGACATCTATAATTACTTAAACACACACTAAAGGCCAACAAAGGCCCATACATTTGTCTTTTTCTACCATTCGAAACATTGTGACGATTTGTGATCAAATTATAATGATAAATCGGGATTTTCGGCAATTATAACAATTTACTGTGTCATCATCGCCTGTCATATGCCAGTATTTAATATGATATTTTAAAACACTATTTCACTTCTGACACTTAATAACTGGTATAATGGGTTAATATGCAAATATTGTAATAATCGGACTTGAGGAAAGGGGAGATATGCGTGTGTGTGTGTGTGTGTTTAAGACAGATATCGAAAAAACAAACACATACCATGCTACAATGTACAACCAAGAAAAAAATGAATAAAACAGAATAAGAAGATGTGGTATGATTGCCAATGAAACAAATCTCCACTAGAGACCAAATGACGTAGAAGTTTTAAACAACTATAGGTCACCGTACGGCCTTCAACAATGAGCAAAACCCAAACAACATAGCGAGCCATAAAAAGCCAAGAAATGACAATGGTAAAACAATTTAAACGAGAAAACTAACAGCCTGATAAATTTCTATACAAAACAATTAACGAAAACAAATTTGATTTACAGCAACAAATGACAACCACTGAATTTCAGGCTCCTTAAATAGATATGAATACCTTTCATGTATGTTGTAAAACAACAAATTGAGTGCAACACGGTTGCCTTTCGCAAATGATAAATATAAAAATAAGAAGATCTGGTATGATCGGAAATGACCTCTCCACCAGAGACCACATGACATGCTAGAATTGTAACAGGTCTTCTTATTTTTACTAGAATTATAATTATTTATGATGAGATTTGTTGTGAAACTATAGCTGAACGAAGAGAAAGGAAGAAGTTGCAATTATTTTACAACATTAAACATAATAATGCACCAGCCTATCTTTGCAATTTAATGCCACCAACAATCCAAAGTACAGCTGTTTACCCTTTACGTACTGGGAATGATATATTATACCCTTTTTGTCGACTTTCATTGACCCAAGAATCTCTCATGCCTTCAACTATAAGACTGTGGAATAACCTTAATATGGTTACACGCAACATTGACTCTTTAGGTAAAAAAAAACGAATTAAAAAAATTTAAACTAAATTCAAAAGCCTAGTAAGTACCTAAACATTATGAATTTGGAAATCGTAAACACAATATCATTTTGACTCAACTTAGATGCTCAGCTTCTTTTTTGAATAATGATCTTAACAGAGTCAATATCATTTCATGTCCGTCTTGTCGCTGTGGTACTAAGCGTGAAGATTCATATCACTTCTTTTCTGAATGCCTTAATTATGCTAATATAAGAATCAAACTATATAATAATATGAACTGGTTATCAGAAAACTCTCTACTAATTCTGAACATCTTAACCTCCGGTGATTCGTCATTAACTAATAATGAAAATGAAAGAATTTTAAAGAATGTACATGAATTTATTAAAGAGTCAAAGAGGTTTCTAATTGTATAATATAGCACAATAAAGTGCATATATATATAAATAAGAAGATGTGGCATGAGTGCCAATGAGACAACTATCCATTCAAGTCACAATGTGTAATAAAAAGTAAACAATTATAGTTCAAAGTACGGCCTTCAACACTGAGCCTTGGCTCACACGGAACAGCAAGCTATAAAGGGTCACAAAAAAGAATAGTGTAAAACAACCAAACATCTATATAAAAAACGAGAAACAAGAAACACGTATGAACCACACCAACAAACGAAAACCACTGAACAACAGGCTCCTAACTTAGGACAGCGGGTTTACACGTTTTAACAGGCGCCAACCTTCACCCTAACCTGAAACAGTAGTATAACATTACAACATAAAAAGACACAGAATAAAATATCAATTGAAATGGCTTAACTCGATCAAAAAGACAATACACAAAAACAAGTAAATATACAATGAACGAATAAATTTGATCTATGACACAATATAAATAAAAAGGATGCTTTTCAATGTCTAAAAGACAACTTTTACCTAGGACAAAATGGCGTTAAAAAGTAACGTACACAGGTTAAATTAAAATATAATAATTTTTTTGTTAGGAGTACAAAAACATTTTTTACAAAATAAATTTGTTATTCATAGTACGAGTACAGAAGTATACTACGTACTTATCAAAGGTGGTACATATTAAAAATAGTAAGACGAGATATAACACAAAATAAGTAAACATTGAATAACAGAAATGCATAACAAATTGTGTCAACAGGTCAAATTAACACGAAAGTCCGATTTGAGAGTACTTGCAGTTACTGAAAGCTAGTTAAAAGCCAAAAACAATTAATAATAAAAAATCATGCATCAGAGACTAAAATCAATTAAAACACATCCCAGGCAGGAATTTAGTGTTTTAACGCCATGGACAGTCAAAGAAGACATGACTTGTCCAATGTCAAAATAAAAGTAACGACAGGCAGTAGGATAGTTAGGACTTAACCTTATAATAAATATGTATGATGTTATATATAGATAAAACAATTCTAAATAGAAAATAAACGTGGATGTGTATATATACATAAAAAAAAAACATTCGAAAAGAATACAAATTTAGTTATGTTTTAATTTGTTGATGACAAAATCGATGCTTGTGCCAATAAAAACAATATTCAAAGATCTTATTACAACATTAATAAGATAACCTTTACTTATTAGTTTGTTTAAAGGTTCGATAAGTTTACACGGATCACATAGTGATTTCCGCACTTTTAGTACAATATTACCGTAAAATTTAGGATGTGAAATACCATTTTTAATAAGTTTTCTACAGGTACAGCCAAATTTACTGATCAGATCTTTTTATCTATGAAAGAATTTAGTAAATGTTTATAGTAATTAACGGTAAGGAAATCCCTGACTTGATAATTTACCAGTGATACATTGATTACGTTCGTTAAAATTTATGGCATCACTACACACACGGGCATAACGAACGAGTTGGGATATATAAACACGGTATGATGGAGCCAAAGGAACATCGCCGTTTAAAAAAGGAAAATTAACAATAGGAAATGAAAAAACGTCTCCTTTGTCGTAAATTTTTGTATGGAGTTTCCCTTTAGAAATTGAAATGTCTAAATCTAGAAAAGGACAACTACTGCTGTTTGTGTTAGATTTATTTAAAGTAAGTTCCTTTTGGTAAATTTCGGTAGTATGTTTAGAGAATTCTTGATTATTTAATGAAAACATATCATCAAGATAACGGTAGGTATTGTTGAATGTGTCAACTAATTGTAACAATGACGTGTTTTTACTGATTTTGGCCATAAACTGTGATTCATTGCAATATAGGAATACATCTGCTATTAATGTGGCGCAATTAGTGAATAGGAATACCTACTACCTGTCGATACACTTTATCGCCAAAACATACATATATGTTGTCCGGGAGAAAATTTAAAGCTTCAATCATATCTTCACATTTCCAGTAAGTGTATCTAGCATACTTTCCTTTTTATGTATGTATAGTGTGTACAATCATTTACATCATCACACATCATCTTTTTTACATATCCAATATATATATATAATGTATTGTATTGTTTGCATGCATGCTTTGTAGATATTCTATTGTTATAAATTTTTTATGGGAGAAGACTTTATAAGTTTGATTAACTTGTGTCTCATCTCTTTTGCATATTTAAGCAAATACAATATGTTTAAACTAAACTTGACATAGCAGTTCATAGTTGATAAAGTTTCTTTATTATAGTTCAAATCTTAATTTAGGACTCTTTGTCTTTGAATTTACATTACTTTAAATTTTGAGACAAAATTGGTCAGTTTAAGAGTGTGATCAATTGCATTCCGTGAATTATCGCTATCGGTGTCGCTTATCACTTCAAGTGGCAAATTGATCAGGCATATTCAAGATGAGCAGTCTATAACATGATTTGAATAACGTATCTAAATCCGCAACAACAAGATATAACATCGAACGATTTTGTTCCTTGGATTGGAGAAAAAGCTTAACAAAAGGCAGGGCTTTTAAAAGTTTCCAGGAAAATTGTCTTAGATCAGACTCCTTTAAAGAATTAACAATGCTTGTTACACATATTATGGTATCATAAACTTAACCTCTCTCGTCAATTTCAACGGATTGATTGATTGGTGTTTGACAGCACTTTCGACACTATTGTGCTATTTCGTGGCGATCAGTTTTTATTGGTGGAGGAAGCCGGAGTACCCAGGGAGAACCAATGACCTTCGGCAGGAAATCTGACAATCGTAGTTAATTAAGATTAGAGTCGGGCACACCTGCCAAATGCGGGATTCGAACTCATAACCTCAGTGTTGACAGTCTAGTGATACAGTAGTTGGACTACTTTAATTACTTGGCCATCGTGACCCCTTCAATTTATAATGGAAAGCAAATTAAATGTCTGCAATTCAGTTTACAGTATTACATAATAGATCGTGTATTACAGTCTGTTAAAAATCATTGTATTGACAGATAACTTCATATGTACATATATAACCGACCATTTATAATTTGTATGGGAACCTGTTTTTTTTCTTTTTTTTCTAAATTGCTTGAATAATTAATTCATGAAAGGAAGTGATAAAACATTTTTTTTTCTATTTGAAAATCATTTTAGAAAATCAACACTATAATCTTATAATCATGTTTTTTTTAAAATTCTTGATACTGTATGTTATTGATAAATAAAGTCAACAGTAGTATACCGGTGTTCAAAAGTCATAAATCGATTGAGAGAAAACAAATCCGGGTTACAAACCAAAACCGAGGAAAACACTTTAACTATAAGAGGAAAACAAAGGAACAACAGGAACACCGAAGTGCAACAAAAACAAACGCAAACACACATAGAGACGAACTATTTGATAACAACTGCCATATTCCTGACTTGGTACAGGACATTTTAAGAAAAAAATGGTGGGTTGAACCTGGTTTCATGGCATGCCAAACCTCCCGCTTAATGACAGTGTTAAAAAGTATCGCTAAAACATTACGCGACAGATATACAGCACAAACATACGCAAGAACATTCATAACAGAGAAACGCACAAACAAATAATATAATAGTCGACACACCATGCAAACTACAGACCAAAAACGAACATATTCAATCAACGAAAAACATCACAGGATATCAAAAACAGTGACGCGCTTACGTAACTAACATGCAATCTCGATAACATTGGTTATCTTATGATCAAAGAAAATGCATGTGCCAAGATAAAAAAAAAACATACCCCCATAAAAGTTAGATGGTGTGTTCCAAATAGATATCCATTTGACATGAGCGACTTCTTAAAAATTATAACTTGAAGTCATGTATCTTGTTAACCATTTTAAGTCATGGACATCAGTTATAATAATAAAAACTACTGCATATTTGAAATGATTAAACGGTACAGTTTTAATAAAATGTAGTCAAGAATAGTTTACAAATGTTCAAGTCTCATAAATCGAATTAAAAGATACATCAAGGAAACAAAACTCATTGAATCGCATGAACTGCAAAAGGAGAGGGACTGAATGCGTCCACAGGATTAGTATCTTCTGTTCTGAACTCATCACCCGCCATGCAAATACACACTCAGTCAAAATGTCAAAATCGGTGAAATTACAAATCAGACGACTTTTCTGGTATCTAAAGACCTAAGACTGCCAAAACATGTCGCAAGTGATTTGAGACACACACATGTCGTATCGGTCAACCAAATACGTGATGGTGACTGTAAAACTTAGGAAGTGTCGATTTCAGTCGTTCTTCCTCAAAACTATGTTGGAGCAGTTTTTGCAAACATTTTTTTTTGAATTAGCTATTGCACAGAGTCTATGAAAATATTCTAGTAGTATTTGCCTATCTAATTTCATCTGATCAGCGTCAAGTTCATGGAACTTACTAACAATTAAATTTTGATGTTCTTCGTTAGCTTTATTGTTTCTGCAGATATGCTTCATTTATTACTACTTTGCAGAAATTATCAAAAAAAAAAAAGAAAACAAAAAAAAAAAAATTATCAAGAACTATCAAGGATGTGATCAGCATTTGTTGCAATCTAAGAATTCATATATCATAGAACATTCTACAAGTTATACCACAACCACATTTTTCTGTCTTTAATGTATACAAACGACATAAAATATGCAACATATTATAGAGATAATTTTATATAATTCTTCAGATAAAACTAAGATAGCATCAAAGTGAAACGATGTATTCATCATGGAATGCTATACATTTTTAAGTTTGTGTTATATTGTTAAACAGTATAATTTTATTATCTTACCTCCTAGACATTTCTAGGAATATGATTGGTAAAAAGCGACCGCGTTGAGACCGTGTATATTTTATATGGGATTAGTAGGCGTGGTATATTTCAATACACGGCTAGTAGTGGTGTTACGTCCATTTGTAAAAACAACACGGCGTTGAGGAAAAATCTAAAAGGTTTCAACAGACGAAGAAATTGATGATGAACGATTAAAATAAATATAGAAAATACATTAAAAGGTACCAAGTTGTTATTGTTGGCATTTGTTTTTGTAAAGACCAATGGAAGTAGGTTCTTAATATTGAAGACTTGATCACTTTGATATGCCACTGGTCTAAATGCCACATGTTAAGATAGTCGGTAAGATAAATTCGTTACACAGTCTGCTACTGACCTAAGTACCCGTCCACGTTCACTCTGTGATTCTGTTAGATGTACATTTGTATTTATATTTGTATCCATCTGATGAGTTAAGCCTTTTCAACTGATTTTTATAGTTTGATCTTATGTTGTACTGTTACACCACTGTAGCCGATCATACGGTATGGGTTTTTCTCATTGTTGAAGGCCGTACGGTTGCCTATAATTGCTTACATCCACTTCATTTGAACATCTATGGATAGTTGTCTCATTGGCAATCATACCATATCTTCCTAATTTTATATGATACGATATATATGGGGTCAGTAAATTCCATATGGGGTTCAGATTTCTAGCCGAATAGTCTTTGGTTTAATTCCGAAATGACGCGTGCATACCGGAAAAGCAGCAAATACTAATTTTCAAGTCTTTAGTTTGACCCGGATGGAGACTGAACTCACGACCTTCCGCACTCGGGGATGAAATGCTTCAACGAGACCACCGAAATGAATAAGTAAAAATGTACAGAAATTCCATTTAGAGAAATGCTAATTGAAAATAGGATCCTTTAAACTGAGTTTTATTTAAGAAACGTCAACTCAGTTGAAATTAATTCGATGTCGATTGTTTACGCTTATTAAGTACACGTTTCAAGAATGTCTTAAAAATGATGTTTAAAAAAAACAAAAACACATGACGTTTCTGCACTAAGGTGACACAGTTATGTCATCTTGTTAATGTACTAACATAAGCGTATTTTCTCAAAAGATTGAACAATTTCTCTATCGATAATAGTATTTACCGAAGCACATATCTGTCCGTTCGTCCGTCCGTCTCATTTTTTGTTTTAGATGATAATTCAAGTACAACTTAGCCAAATGTTTTGATATTTGAACACAATTTCGTAGCCCATAAAAGTCGTGTCCGAATTTGACGTTTTTTTTGTTTATATCATTCGATAGTTATCCCTTTAATTGTTTTGTTTTGTGATTGGGATTTGTTTGGTTTCCTGATGATAATAGTTGTATCACTTAACACAATAGTTTAAGTTTTAACTAAATGTTATGAACCATAAGACACAGGTCAAATCCTATTTGACGGTTTTTGGTAAACTGAATTTTGAATTCAATACAAAAACACCTACATCGTTTAATTTTTGATTTTTGGTCACGTTGTCATATAAAGACCGACGATTTCGTGTATTTACTTTAGCGATACACTTTGTAAATTAAATTTTCAGCTATTTTGTATCACAATGATGTGAAATTTCACAGAGTTAAGTATTTTTAGTACTGTCTTGTATTGTATGTTTTTCTCCTGAACATTGGTGTATTCGACGGTCCAAAAACATAAAGAACGGTCTACCCCCGATGTATGCCATGTCAAGTGTTGACTTCAAATTTCTGATGGTTTCAGCTAAATTTTTTATAGCTGTTTTCTAGCCAGCTATAAAACCAGGTTTAATCCACCATTTTCTACATAGGGAAATGCCTGTACCAAGTCAGGAATATGACAGTTGTTTTCCATTCGTTTGATGTGTTTGAGCTTTTGATTTAGCCAATTGATAGGGAATTTCCGTTTTGAATTTTCCTTGGAGTTCGGAATTTTGGTTATTGTACTTTTGTCTATATATGAAATGATTTTGACGTATGACATTGACACTTATTGTCTATTGTTGAACACCTGGTGATGACCTCATTATGTCTTATAGTTTTTGTGTCGTTCAGTTGCGCTCTCGTTGACGTATATCATAGCATCTCTTTAAAATCATATTAAACAAGCTCATTTGAAATTTGAATTTAATTATAATATTGCTGAAGACATACTTACTACTGTTAATGTTGAAGATATATCATTTAGATTTTAATATATCTTCTTCGCATTTCAATGGCCCTAGATGAACTTTAACGAAAGAATCGAAACTTGAAGTCCATTTTGCAAGTATCCCTTTAACGGGAAGATTTTTGTAGTTTTTTAGAACACCAATGTCTGATCATATTTCATAATCATTAGCTGAGTATCAATCATATGCTTCATTACCACAGTTACATCTTTAAAAGTAAACATATTGCAATGGATGTCTATCAAAACTAATACAAAATACATTCAAATCAGGATAGCAAGATATATCTATGGAGCGTAAAACCCGTTGGGCTAGAAAAGTAAAGTTTATAAAAACATACTATTATAACAAAAAAAAATGTTGTGTTAAAATATATGGTACTATGTTGCGAATAAGTTGAGTTTACATTACTTAAAGATAAATGCACATTTATCAATATTATTATAAATTTTCTTTTTAAAGATACGACTGTTCGTTTTCTGAAGAGAATATATACATTTGTACCTTGCCTGTTCAAAATATACGCAATTGTCGTAGCCACAATCCCAACCTATTTTTCTCAAGTTTGACGTCGCAGAATTAATCTTATCACTGATGTTTTACTTGTCATAAACACCATGACGGTGATGTGAATAATTAGGAACGATCTTCTGATACTTTCGATGCTCACGAGATTTCTTCCGGTTTTCGATGGGGTTCGTTTTGCTCAGTCTTTTATTTTCTGGGTAAAACGAATGTTTTGTAGCTTGGTCGGCTTTCCGTCGATTTTTGTTGTTTTGGCAATGGTATCGTCTGAATGGACTTCAACTGTTTTTATTTACCTTGGAGTGCGATACGTTTGTTATACTTTTTTTCCTCAACTTTTGATTTTTTATTGTCTCTTTAATCTAAACTATTTTTTCAAATGATGGATATGTTTAAGAATTGGAAAATTGTGTGAAGCATTCTATTTAACTAATAGAAACCTTATCGATTAACAAATAATAAAAATATGTATCAAATCGTCCCTTATTTCGACTTTTCAAATGTTCCTCAACTCCCAATCCTGTCTGTTTTTTTTATATCGATTTTGACATTACAGAAAACAACAAAACGAATGTCCCATTAGGAACAATAACTGCTGACCCTTCCAAAGCATATAATTTCATTCTGGTTTGTGATTGGATTTGTGTTGCTCGGCCTTAAGTTGTATATGTAATATAAAAATAAGAAGATAAGGTATGAATGCCAATGAGACAACAAACCACCAGTGACCAAATGACGTAGACTGTTAGCAACTATTAGTCACTGTACGGCCTTCAATAATAAGCAAATCCTATACCGTATAGCAAACTATAAAAGGTCCCAAAATGACAAACGTAAATCAATTCAAACGACCTGATTTATGTAAAAACAATAAACGAAAAACATATTGAATATACAGCATCAATCGACAATCTCTGGATTAAGGGCTCCTAACTTGGGTCAGGTACATACAGAATGTTGGAGGGGGTTAAGCATACCTTTCGGGCGTGCCAGCCGTCCCCTAACCTAGACAGTGGTGTATCAGTATAAAATTAAAACAAACAGTTGAAAAAGGCTTCATAGTACGCTATTGAATAGGTTTATTTATATGCAATGCTTTGCTGTTGTAGATTGTCGTCCCTTCGTCGTTTTACTTTTGATCATGATGTTGTCGATTGAATTAGATTTTACGATTTCCCCTTTGGTAAATTGCTCTCTTTTTCTCTCTTAATCTAAAATCATAAAAAAACATATTTTACTTGTTGGTATCAGAATGACAATTTCCGGCAAACGATCATCCACAGTTCCCTTGTTTTTGTTTATTGTGTATCTCTCTTCCATCTAGCGATGATCTATATATCATGTTTTCTGTGAAATGAAATGTGACTTCAATGGCCTGGTAGCATTTTTCCATTTGCCTTAACTTTATAATATGGGCATCACTGGCAAAATATTTGGGCCTTATATCGAATCCATCCATAATGCCAGTAACAGTTTCTTCATTATCATGATGGACAACGGTTGTTACATGAATGCGATCTTTTGACTCTTGGAATATGCATTCTACCAAAGCACTCTCTAAAACAAATTACGATTAAGCGCAAACATTTACCATTACAAAAGACAGGCAATTTTCAATACGGACTTTATTTGCAGCATCAGTGATATGCAAGTTGTCGAGAAGACCGCGGGACCGGCAACGTCTCGGAAGTAACATTGTATCCAAGGTCGACGTCACAACGGCGACGGCATCTTTTGTTAGTAACAAGTAAACGTCAAACTGTAAAGCTGTTGTTTATTTTATTAGAGTTAGATAGTCCCCACAATTATGGTGCCGTGACTAATGGAGTTACGGAAGCTTAAATCGATAAGAACGGGCAATCGTAGTGCCGTTAGCAGACTTTTACGAAAATTTGCCGAAGCAAAAGAAGGTTCTGAATTCGACAGAGAGGAGCTGTTAGCCACATACGAAAACTTACAACAGAAGAAGAAGTTACTAGACACACTGAATGAACAAATTGTGAACGCGTCGGGAACAAAGGATATAGAGACTGAAATCGTAGACACAAATGAGTATATATACTACAAATTTTGTAACTAAACTGAGACGTTTTAGGATATTTATAGATAAAACATCACATCTTATTTCCAATCAAACATCACATTCATCTAATGAAGTTTTAAATGTAGACAGTCCACCGTTTATCCCTATTAGTTCGCCAGAAATTGTACAGACAAATTATGTCGCCCCATCATTACCATAGTCAAGTGATGCCTCTCGAATTTCAACAGAAACAAGCCACATTGCCACATCAATTCCTACGTCAAGCTATGCTGTCTCATCCGCTATATCTAGCAATCATCGTTTGCCAAAATTAACATTACCGACATTTAATAGCAATATATTAGAATGGCCAAGATTTTGGGATTCTTACGAATCAGCAGTTCATTACAACCCAACATTGACAGATGTTCAAAAGTTTAATTATTTGAAGGCCCAATTAGAAAACGAAGCCGCTCAGACAATTGCCGGATTTTCTCTAACTAACGCTAATTATGCCGAAGCTGTAAATTTTCTGATAGAGAGATTTTGACAGACTCACAAAATTACGCAAGCTCACCTACAAGCACTGCTTGATATTACGCCACCCCGAAATGACCTGATAAGCCTGAGATTTTTTTATGACAAATTCGAGAGTTTAGTTAGAGGACTGGAATCGCTTGGACAGACACAGGACTCGTACGGTAATGTATTAGTTCCTATTATAATTAACAAACTGCCCGGAGAAATTAGAAAACATCTCGCTCGGGAGCATGGTACGACAAATTGGGTATTACGAGATCTTCGAAGAAGTATACATAAAGAGATACAAATTATGGAAGCCGGACAAGTTAACCAGACAGAAAGCGATATTTCGTATTCAACCCTTTTCGCCGTAGCTAAATCACAAAGAAAACACAATACAAGTACTAGAAATGCAAATCAGCATTTAACAGCCAAGCCGTGCATTTTCTGTAAAGATATCCATTCGCCTACCAATTGCCCGAAAATACGCGATTTAGATAAACGCCTCGCTATCTTTAAACGTAACAATTTATGTTTCAACTGCCTCGGTACACATCACATAAAGGAATGCAAATCGAAAAGCTCATGACGTACTGTGGAATCATTATTATTCGTTGGATACCAATTTTCGTGGATTTTGTGGGTATAGGTGAACCACGAAATTAAATGTTCAACGAATGACAAAAAAATTTCCTATAGGCTTGTATGGAAACTTCGGCAAAACCACGAAATTAAATATCCACGAACATGTAAGTTTTCCTTAATCCACGAAAATTGGTACCCACGAAAGTAAGTGAATCCACAGTAACTGTGGTAAAAAACACCACACTAGTTTATGTAGTGAAGTTGAACACACCGCGAACCCTGACAAAAGAAGTAACAACCATTTTACTGACACGAATAATGGTGTTAACAGTTCTAAGAATGAAAATACGAAATCTACATCAACTGTAGTAAATCTTGTGAAGGTTACTGAGATGCAAGAAGACTCAACCAATTTACACTCGTCAGCACAATTTCGCTCAAATGTACTGCTGAAAACCGCTGTGGCCCCCGTTTGGTCAGATCGTCATTGCACAGATACGAACATTTTGTTTGATGAAGGCGCTCAAAGGTCTTTTGTAACGGAGAGTCTTGCGCGTAAATTAAACCTGCAGAGAGAAGGAGCCGACAATATTGAAATTTCATCATTTATAGAAACCAATACGAGTTCTAGGCAACTTGATAAAGCCATGGTTTATGTTGAAACAGAAAATGGACATAAAATCCCAATACAGGTTTTAATCGTTCCCTTGATAGCTACGCCGTTACAGAACCACATTCGTTACATTGACAGGAACAGTAACTATTTGAAATGATTAAAGCTCGCACACCCAGTTACGCAACAGGATACCTTTGAAATTTCATTATAAATTGGAGCCGATTTTTATTGGGAAATAGTTGAAGATAAAGTTGTACACGAAAACGGACCCACCGCAGTCAAATCGAAATTAGGGTACGCTACAATCAGAAAAACCACAGTTATCAACAGCGTCAAGTATTTTCAATGTACTAATTTCACATAAAACAGAGGAGCACGACTTAGAAGCGTTTAGGAAGCTTAAAGCTAGAGAAATAGAATCTCCAGAAGTACACAAAAAAGAGAACTATATAAAAAGTCACCAGAAAACTGCAATTGAGTTTCGCGACAACAAAGATTATGCAAAGTTACCATGGAAACACGACAACGATTAAAAAGAAAATTAAACTTTTATGGACTTTCGAAATAAAGTGATCAAGCATATTTATTTAAAAATGTGTTACGCGATGAATATGGACTGTAATGTGATTTTGTTTTGTGAACTACGTTAGTTCAACTGTGAAAGAACTGTGAGAGACTTTAATCTTAATGTAATGTAATTTATATATTGTATTTCAATTTTTTTTAAATTCTTCTGTCTTTCTGTCTTCCGGCTCTTTTTAGATGGAAAATTGCAAACTTGCGTGATGGTATAATAATTATAACAGTCATGAAAAGTAAGGTATCCAAGAGTATTTTGTTTAAATACTATACAAAAAACAAATTAAAAGAAAAAGAAAAAAGATAAATACAGAAATTAATTAGTACAGAATTAAATAATGAATGAAATATAAAAATAAATAAACAGAATAAAAATAATAATAATAAAATAAAGACAGTAAATACAATGAATTAAAAGAATTGAATAAATATGAAATAGTGCTATCAAAACCTTATTTAGAGATAGAGCTGCCAGAATCAGTTCTAGGGTAGAACTGTCTAAAACTAATATATAGTTGAAATTGCAAATAAATGTGTTCTAGGTTAGAACTGTCCGAACCTAATTAAATGTAATTGTTAATATACATTTTCAATTCATTAATTATTAAAATGAATCGACGTTATTTAGTTTCTCATGTTTTTTGTTTTACGAGATCCCAATTAATTTTATGTCGAAACCACGTGTTGTTACAACTGTAAATATATCGAACGTACATGTATAAGTTGATCACCCTGATTTATGGTGAGGTTCGTATTGCAGAGTCTTTATTTTTCTTTGTAGTGTCGTTTTGACTTTATTGTCATTTCGCTTCGTTTTCTGTTTTATTGCCTTGGTGTTTAAAGTTTTCACTTTGACCTATGAGTTTTGAATGTCCACTTGCTATCTTCAGGCATTTTATAACAAGACAACGTTATTTTAGTATACTTTTTTTTTGGTACTTTAACATCATCGACTCTGAGATGTGTTGTTTCCTTAATGTTAATATTCAAAGAGTTTGATCTTGATTTTTTTAAGCTATTGCTAATAATTATATGATCATTATCGCAGATTATGTCGGCAATTACAAGTATATTCATTTTTTTCTGCCTTATGTTGGATTTGTACGGATAAATATTTGTACAACTCCCATTTGATCATAACTAAGCATGTTTGTTCACTTTTTTTCAAATATTTGTGCTCTTAAATCCAAGTTATATAAGTTAAAGTATGCTTAGTTGTGTGAACAACTTGAACCCAAACTATTAGCACATGCATTCCAGAATAGTGGTGAATGAACAGAAATCTTCAATAGACACAGAGGACGTATGTTGGGTTCATCAGTGTTCTATTTCAAGAAATGGGGGAACCTATTTCAATTTGTTTTATTTTCATTTATATTCTATCATAAGAATGCTTGTATTTTTTTAAATCCAAAGTGAACTCAGAGATGTTTTTTGAGTCCATAAAATCGATCACCACGCAACTATTTTCTTCTCATTCGAATATTAAGGACCTTGCACTTTCAACTTTATATTCGATATACTGTGGATTGATTTATTTTCGTCGATACCAATTTTCGAGGAAATAAAAGAAGAATGTGTTTGCGGACAAGAATGCCCCTGCTCAAGCTTCACAACGAAAATGGGACAGACGGATAGACAGAAAGATTGAAAGATGGAAGGACGGAAAGACGGACGGTCAAGGGTAACACTTAAAGCCTCCGTCGCCTTCGACAGGGGCCTAACTATCTATTTTTTTGGATATTTGATTTCGTGGTTTTGCCAGTCCTCAGATTCGTTCTTGTGAAAAAGCCCACTGCAATCAATAATTCCGTCACAAATTCTTGTTGAGGGTATACGATGCTGAACGTAACATTGAAAACTGGAAAATCTACATGTTTCTGAAACATTCATTTATGATTCACTGTAAGTATTAAAATAATCGTAAGGGTTGATGATACCTAAGGAAAACTAAAAAAGCAGAACATAAGGGTTTTACGTTTTTCAAAACTTAAACTGGAACAATAAAAATCGAATATGGAAATTACATACGATAGTTGTAAAATAAAAAATAACAATTAAATAATCCTCTATATTAATTATAAATTGTCTTATCAGTTATATGACTAAGTTACTATTTTAACAGAAGATAAACATCGGGATTCACTTGTGGAGCTGAAACTGGCTAACCCTTATGCCACACTTCAGTTAACGGTATGTATGACAGTGTTCGTGTTGTGCAGTATGTATATATCTATGAATTCGTAACGCACTGTTGTTTGTCTTCTTCGGATTTGGTTTTTGGTTGCCCTCTCACTATTCCGTTCTCGATAGTAACATCCCTGAATTAGACCCGTCACCGAAAATGTTCTTACCATGAGCAATAAGACGGGTACCATTATTGGAGCAGGATCTGCTTACCCCTCAGAAGGATCTAAGATCACCTCCAGTGATTTCATGGTTTTGCCAAATTCTGCATAATAGCATACAGAAAAATTGTCCTTCGTGGCACATTTAAATTCGTAATTTACCTTTAGCAACAAAATTTGTATCCCCCGAATAATTATGAATCCACAGCACCTACATTTATGAAAATTTTAGTTTCCTCATTTAAATAAACGAACGACATGTATAAGATTAAGTATTTTTACCACAAGATTTTTTCAGCCTTACAATGAGGTATGAAGTCACAATAAAGACTTATTAATATACGGCTGCCATCATCACAGGTAAACTGGTCGCCGGTATTTATTGATGCTGAAATAGATTTCAGGAGTTGGGTTATCCCATATTTTTATTCTATTATCTGACGAATTTCATGTTGTTGGCAGATCTTTGATTAGTTTCATTATTAAGGTTATAATTTAATAACTGTTTCGGTACTTATACATCCCTCGGATTTCAAATGTTTGGCTTTGAGCGTTCCTGATGAAGGTAAATCCAGAAAAGCGCTTCGGACGCATGAAAATATTAAACGTGTTGTTTTTAATTTTTTAATATGTGTCTGCTAAAACAAAAAAAAAAACAAAAAAAAAAAAACAGTTGTTAAACAAAACCCAATTTCTCTTTTGAAGAGCTTTGGAAACAAAAGTGTTAAAAGATGTGCAATATCTGGCATATAACATTTGTATTAAAGATTGTACATTGACCCCTACATATCTACATATGTTGGTTATTTGTGTCGTTGGGTTTCCGTTTCATTAACTACGTTGACCTCACATCTCAAGTTATATATAAATTTGATTATGCCATCGCAATAGGTACGCAGATTATTTAATATTTATTTTCTTGCCAAATTTTTCAAAAACTATGCAATCTGTATCCAAAAACATTGAAAAAATGTAAGTTCCTTCTGTACACGTTTTGGTAAATGTACCCAGTTTTTTGTTATAATTGCATGTAACAGTCTGCTGGTTCAGTTTGATATTGAAAATGTTGTATTTTGTTGATTTATAAATATACAGACTCGGGTTTCATTGCTACCCCTTATATGGCACCAGGATTCACTGTTGTTTTTTCTTGTCTTGTGTGTCTTTTTTTGTTGTTTTTGTTAACCTTTTTGGCTGACATTTGTTTTGTCGTCGTGTTAATTTCAAATATGCTTAACTGTTTTGTTTTTAGATATATGGCGTTTGATCGGCCTATTTTGTATTTGCTCCCATTTATTTCAAACATTATTGTGTCTACCATTATTCGGCGATGATGAGACAGAACCATAAGTCTAGAATGAAAACGATCATTCGTCACAATTTTGAATTTAACTTCATGTTTTGTCTAATGAATAACAAGATATGCACTGATTGTTTAAATTTTAGCAAACTACTAAGCCATCTTTTGACCAACAAATGCATAGTTCTCCTTGTAACACATTACGACATACGTTTGAACGTAATCTGACATAAAAATATATTCACACCTTCTCTGTGTAACTGTAAGTGATAAATTAGTCCTGGTAAAATGTGTCCGGGCGGACAAATATTACTAGTTTTAAAAGTGGATGGTTACAGAATTTACTAGTATATTTAGTCCAAAGTCAGATATTTATGTCCCAGACTCATTTTCCAAGGAATGTATGTCCTTGTCATCAATATTCTTAGATAAAAACGTCCATGTCCTTTATTCTACTAGGAAAATGTGTAATAAAAGAAATCATTTACATGCAAACAATGGAATTTTTAATTCTTATGTTTTAATGTTATTTAACAGTTTTTGTGCCCCGACTAAATTTCCTAGGAATTCATGTCCAGGTCATTAATATTCCTAGGTAAACACGACCATCTTCTTTATTTATATAAGACAATTTTTAATGATAGAAATTATTGACATGTAAATTATGGATTTGTTAATTATGTTTCAATGCTGTTTAAAAGTTACTTTTTTAAAAAAATTTATCTGCCCAGACTAATTTTTCTAGGAATTCATGCCCATGCCATTAATATTCCTATGTAAAACGTCCCATGTCCTTAATTTTTATAGAAATTTTTGTAATGAAAGAAATAATTTACATGTAAACAATGGAATTCTTAACTTATATGTTTTTAAATTGTTTAACAGTTGTGCATTTATATTTCACTATTTTTTTCAAAATAAGGTTTTTTTTTTTAATAATTAAACGGACTAGGAAAATTAATATCACAGACTTTTATGATGTACATAATCACAAATTTCCTTTCTTGATTTTAATAATTTGATTAATTCAAGTAATGTCCTAAGAAATAAAATTCTGAAGGGACTTTTTTTCATACAAAAATGAGAATACGGATATATAAAAATTTTCCGAGGAAAATAAGTGCCAGACATATTTTACTAGCTATGGACTTATTTTCCTAGGAAAATTTATCCAGGGACTTACTTTCCTAGTAAAATTTATCCAGGGAATTAATTTCCTAGTAAAATTATGGTCATGGACTTGATTACCTAGGAAAAAAGTCCGGCGGACAAATTTTACTACCGGACCGAATTTACATAAAAACTACGGATAAATATGTCTAATCCCGGTAAAAAATCTAATAAATCATGAAAGGTGACATCCTGGACCAAGGTTGATTTTATGTTATCCTATGCAAATCAAATATATAGAGGGTACATAACTAAAGATGTCCACAATTATTAATTTTCAGCAGTTAATTCCATATAAAAGCGAAGATTAACTATGTTTATAGTGATATTACTGCTTGTCTCTTCTTTAGTTAAATTTAGATACAAGAAAAGCGTAAGTAAAATATTGATTTCCAGTGGCATACATTGTAATGATGTAACTGCATGTTATTAAAATTTGTTGTCTGTTGGTCAAGTTTAGCCCTTGCATTCTTAAAAGTTTCGAGTACGATTATCGTACTCAGATTCATATTTTATCCAATCAAAACACTGTATATGGAGTACTCAGTAAAGTTTTATGACCAAGAGCCCAGGGGCGTGTTTTTTTGCTCTTCGGTAGTGAGCAAGAAGAGGTCCATTTCTGTTTTTTGTTTTTGCATTGGGAAGATCTTTGTCTCTCTTCTATTTTTCTTTTCAAATAGGTAGTTTAGACCACAGAGGCACATAACAAACATGGCGCCGTTTAGTCTAAATGACATTAATAAATTTATGAATGCAGGTATAATAGAATGTGAGCTGTGTGATAAACGTTTTTATGGCATGGCAGCCTTAATAGGTCTTCCTTGTAGGACCGATAAGCTTGATAAATTTAAGAACTACACGGACAATAACAGTAAGGAGGCGACTATGCTGGGGAAAAGGAGGGTGGGGTGGTGGGCAGGAAGATTTTTTTGCGCATTTATTATTCATTTCAATCTGTCGCTTAGCTTTTTTCATGTCGCAAGTGATGTGGAGAAGGATCTGCATACCCTACCGGAGCACCCGATATCACCCCCATTTTTTGGGATGGGATTCATGTTGCTCTGTGTTCAGTTTTCTATTTTGTGTTTTGTATAATGTACTGTTGTTTGTCTTTTGGTCCTTTTTTATTTTTGCCATGGCGTTGTCAGTCTATTTTCAAATTACGAGTTTGAATGTTATCTTTCGCCTTTTTTTGAGACACACATATTTCGTATCGGTCAACTAAATACGTGTAGTGACTGTAAAAATTAGGTAGTGTCGATTTCACCCGTTCTTCCTCATAACTCAGCTGGAGCAGTTTTTGATCAGTGTCAAGTTCATGTGACTTACTAATAATATGATTTTAATGTTCTTCTTTAAGTGTATGGTTTTTGCAGATGTACTTTAGTAACTGTGTAAATATAAAAACCCCTCTTTCGTTCATTTTACTTGTTCCATTGATCGAGAGCGTTTGATTTTGTCAGTTCTAATGGACTTCTCCTTTTTAAATTTGCTTTAGAGTTCGGTATTTTTGTTATACTTTTATTCTTACTTTTTGCAGAAATTATTAAAAAATTTCAAGGATGTAAGAGACATCTAAGAATTCATATCTTATGGAACATTTTTTAATTCATAACACAATCATATTGTTCTGTCTTTAATGTTTTAAATGTTTACTAGCGACATAAATATACAACATGTTAAAGAGATTATTTTGAATAATCCTTCAGAAAAACAGAGATAGCATCAAAGTGAAACTACGTATTCATCGCGGATAATCGTGTGATAACAATATTTAATGACATTGTGTACAACATTTGATTATTATCTAAGATTGATCGATGAAAGCATTTTGTATAGAAAATATTTTTTCTAAAGTTTTCATTTTTTTATTTTTAAGCTGAAAATACCAAGAATGTTATAAAAGATTTGTTGTAATGGAAAATTCCAATCTTCTGGTCAATTTACAAGGTACAAAATACATAATGATTTTTCAATCTGTTTTCAAGGCAACATATATTATTAATTTTAAGCTTCCTCATGAGATTACAAATAGGGCATCTAATTACACTATATATGCATTATTAAATGAAATTATCTATTTTCATGAATTTCATGCTGAGTAATTAATATCTGATTTCATGTCCATCGTTGTTTTCTTCCTTCTTTTGAGTACTCGGAATTCGTTTACATACTGTGCTTAGCTGAAATTAAAATTTAAAACTCATGACCATAATGGATTTTGATTTCAACGCTGTGTGGCAAATAACACATGCATGTCAGGACTAAAACATATTAATGCGATATGAATATGAAACATGGTTTGTAAAAGACCAATACGCTCAGTCAAATTTTTAACTTCAGAGTTCACAAAGTCGAAATGTTATAGACTTGAATCGATTAAGCGTTTGACTTTGGGTCTAGACATTTTTTTCTAATATTATATGATTGCCTCTAAAAGTTTTTTTTTTTTGTTTTTATATTGGCGAATCATTCTCCAATAACTGGTCATTTCCCTCTTTACTAATTTGCCATTGTGGTTTACAAATGTCAATTAAGACAGGTTTACGTCATAAGTACACCACACATGAAATTTCTTCACTAAGGAGACACAATTATGTCATCCTGTTAATGTTCTAACACAAGCGAAAATTTCACTACTGATAATAGTATTTAGCGAAGCACATATCTGTCCTTTCGTGCTTCATGTTTTGTGTTTATAAAGACAATTAAAGTACAACTTGGATAAATTCTTTGATATTTGTACACAATTTAGTAGCCAATACAAGTTGTGTCCGACTTTGACGTTTTTGTTAATATCATTCGATAGTAATCCCTTTAACTGTTTGTTATTGAGTTTTTTTTTGCTTTCTGGTGATAATAGTTGTATCACTTAACACAAAAGTTTAAGTTTTAAGATAAAAATCAAGTTCTATTTGACTCACTTGATCATACAGGCACTGTACTAATTTTAATTATTGTAAAAATAAAGAGATATGATATGATTGCCAATGAGACAACTATCCACACAAGTTCAAATGAAGTAGATGTAAGCATTAAAGGCAACTGTACGGCCTTCAACAGTGAGAAAACCCCATACCTTGTGATCGGCTTTAAAAGGCCCCAACATGAAAAATATTAAACAATTCAATTGAGAAAATTAACGGCCTAATTTATGACAAAACAGTTTACGAAAAACAAATATGACGCACATGAACCAATTGTACATGAATGAAAAATTAAGTTAATATTTTTTTTTAAACTAGTATTTTGTGTGTTGTATCTTAAAAAATGAAAACAACACGTTATAAATTTTATGCGTCCGAAGCGCTATTCTGGATGTACTTTCATCAGGAATGCTCAAAGCCGAATATTTGAAAGCCAAGGATGTATACAAACCGAAAAGTTGAGGAGCTATCTTACGAAAAAGGACCTGAAAAATAGCCAAATCCATCTAAAGTCAACTTTGCCTGATGCAGTTGAAACCTTAAATGTGGATTTCAATTTTGTGTAATTGACTGCAAAACTTGAAAGCTTGAAAAAGATGTATAAGACTGACATTAAACAAGTCAGAAGGTCTTCAAAACAGTCGTATATTGAATTGTTTTGATTACACTTTGCATGACCATCTGGAGTTTGTACAAAATATAAATAACAACTGATTATTGACAATATATGATTTTATTATGCAGGGAAATATTTTGCAAAACTCCTTTGTTTTTTGCTGATGTACCGTTGACAAATATTAACTTATATAACAGCCACTGGATTATATAAAAAAAAGCGTGACTTTGGTTATATGAATTGTATATTTCGCCTACTTATAGTTTAAAATTTTACCTTGGTATGTCCCCTTTTGAAGCAAACGCCTCTGAAAAAAAAGAGAAATATATCTAATGCAGTATTTGCGTACAGGTGGGTTTAGTAGGGATTTATATATCAAGTTTATGTCGTTGGAGTTTCTTATAGAACATGCCTTCAACATAGAGGAAAGGTTTATGACTATGGATTATATTTTCTTATTCTAACTGATTGTTGATTTGTTTCCATGCATTTTTAGTTTAAATTTTCAAGCTTGTAAATCAATCTTTCTTATAAACTGATTTTCCTTCTTTCTAAAAGCTCAAAATTTCCCCAAGAGTACCAAAATATAGGAAGGTACATACTCGTTTTGTCTGCCTTTCCGTATTAAATCAGTAAAAGTACACAGAGATGTTCCCTTACCTTTGTGCTAAATCCCTAGCTAACTAGATAAACTCATCAAAGACATGATAGATACTAGGCCAGGATCAAAATTGTGCATGCCAGACGCACTTTTCTTCAAAATTCTCACCAGTACCGCTCGAATCAAGAAAATTAAACAGACCAAATAAAGTACGAAGTTGAAGAGCATTTGGGTCAATATCCCTAATGCGCCTCAAAATGAGGAACTCAAAAGTTGTGTGTAAACAACAAATCTCTGTGTAGCGATATTTGACACGTTTCTATGATAAACAAGTGACTGAGCTTAACCATTTGTGTTGATTTAAAAAGAAGGGGAACATAGAATAAATGTGTAAAAACTATGGAGCTATTAAATGTGTTCAAAGTATTAAATTTTCAAAGAACTTATTGTGTAAAAAAAGGGATTTTTTTTACCACGAGGAGCCGCATCACGAAAGGATTTTCGGGGTTTGCTAATTTACGGAAAAAGTCATCTCACTCCGTACCCCGAAAATGTTCACCACATATGTGAAAATGTCTCAGCTTCGAAACGAGCCATCATACATATCCAAGTTAACGATATGGACTGAGCAACAGAAGAAAAACGTTACCAGTACCGCCTATGGAGAAACAATTGCGAACATTGACCCATCTTACAACAAGATATCAGCAGCTCTCACACTGATTTATGAATGATTGCACCTTGTACACAAGAGAAAATTGTGAAAATGAAGGTTAGTTGTCTTTAATATATACCTAGTTATCACAGCTGGATCCAGATAAACATTATCTATAAAGATCAGCCACTATTTTCACTTTTAAATTGCCTTACTGGCACGGGGCTGAACACTTCTGCCTATGGAGAAACAATTGCGAACATTGACCCATCTTACAACAAGATACCGCCTATGGAGAAACAATTGCGAACATTGACCCATCTTACAACAAGATATCAGCAGCTCTCACACTGATTTATGAATGATTGCACCTTGTACACAAGAGAAAATTGTGAAAATGAAGATTAGTTGTCTTTAATATATACCTAGTTATCACAGCTGGATCTAGATAAACATTATCTATAAAGATCAGCCACTATTTTCACTTTTAAAATGCCTTACTGGCACGGGACTGAACACTTCTTTTAGGCACAATCAAATCTCTGTTTTCCCCGAAAGATCCGAAAGGCACTTGTTATGACTGGAAACAGGCATGAACATTTTATAATATTATTAAATTGTAAGTAAACATGACACAATAAAGTCTTTGTTTTGTAATTATCATTCTAGTCTACAGGAATTACTGATAATATAGAAAAATAACACACTTCATACAAGTAAAATTTGATACATAAGTCATCATTACATTTCATACATGTGCATTTACCCAATAATTTGACCCCTGGTCGTTATAAATTATATGCGAATAAACAGACAAATATGTCGTAAGATAATCATGAACTATTCTATTTCAATGCACACAAGCAAATCACAAGATATTGTCTTTTTCTCAGTGAAAAGGGGGGAGGGTCAAACCTTTTGAAAACATAGTGCTGCACCTATTCAACTATTATAATTAAGATACTACTCATTGCTCCTCATATTAAAGGTTTAAATGAAGGTTAATAAGCCACAAGGTAGAAACATCTCTTTTTTTTATGATAAAACTTTCAAGAATGAGATTTTTTCTCTCTCCATAATACTTATGTATTTATATGAAATGATAACACAGCCTGAGTAAATTTTTTGTCTTATTTCAGTTTGAGACATATCATTACTATACAACCTGAGACGGCAAACTAGAAGTTTTAAGCAGTTCTAAATAACTGGTAAGCATTTTATTTTATTAGGCAAGCTCTAAATTGTTTATTTATGGTATTTATGCAATTGAAATTACAGTCAGTATGTTGAAAATATGCTGATATGAAAACTGTTGCTATGGTCTTGATATTAAATAAAAATGCTTAGTTACTGATCTTTTCGACTCGATATTTCGAGTTATACCTTGAGGTAACTGTTCCTCATGTATCACTGCAAACTGTAATTAGCATTATTTTGATCGGTCGTTATCTAATGATGTCATAACACATGTGATGTCACAATGTTTCCTTTAAAACCTCATGTGCATTTCTCACTGATAAAGGGTTTTCACAGAAATACATATAAAACCTTTTTTTTTAAATAGAATTATGTGAAAGGACAAATTTTGAAAATTTGTACTTCATTGCACTCTAATAATATGATAAAAATGACATTCACAGTAGTTTTGAGTGGATTCTATAGTTGAAAATACCAGATTTCCACTGGTTAAAATATTTAAGTATTGTGATGTCTTTTTTATGAAATCTACATTTTTGCATAATTTCTCAGTCAAAATGCACTTTTAGGCACCAGAAATTTTTATTGAATGCTTTAACAGGGTCTGTGTATTGTAATTTAAGGTAATCATCAGATGTTTTGTCCATATTATGATTAGTGAAGGGATATTGGGAAAAATAATTATACATACACATTGTATTAAAAATAAATAGATAAAGCGATAAAAGGGTCATTGCCTTATAGTGCTGAAACAACTTTATTTTTTTTCAGAAATGGACAAAAATACACAGATTTATTCAGAAAGTCATATCGATGAAGATCACACAAGAATATTTGGAAAAATCAGAAATATAGATTTCAATATGGGTCAATATCCCTAATGCGCCTCAAAATGAGGAACTCAAAAGTTGTGTGTAAACAAAAAATCTCTTTGTAGTGATATTTGACACGTTTCTATGATAAACAAGTGACTGAGCTTAACCATTTGTGTTGATTTAAAAAGAAGGGGAACATAGAATAAATGTGTAAAAACTATGGAGCTATTAAATGTGTTCAAAGTATTAAATTTTCAAAGAACTTATTGTGTTAAAAAAGGGATTTTTTTTACCACGAGGAGCCGCATCACGAAAGGATTTTCGGGGTTTGCTAATTTACGGAAAAAGTCATCTCACTCCGTACCCCGAAAATGTTCACCACATATGTGAAAATGTCTCAGCTTCGAAACGAGCCATCATACATATCCAAGTTAACGATATGGACTGAGATACAGAAGAAAAACGTTACCAGTACCGCCTATGGAGAAACAATTGCGAACATTGACCCATCTTACAACAAGATATCAGCAGCTCTCACACTGATTTATGAATGATTGCACCTTGTACACAAGAGAAAATTGTGAAAATGAAGGTTAGTTGTCTTTAATATATACCTAGTTATCACAGCTGGATCTAGATAAACATTATCTATAAAGATCAGCCACTATTTTCACTTTTAAATTGCCTTACTGGCACGGGGCTGAACACTTCTGCCTATGGAGAAACAATTGCGAACATTGACCCATCTTACAACAAGATACCGCCTATGGAGAAACAATTGCGAACATTGACCCATCTTACAACAAGATATCAGCAGCTCTCACACTGATTTATGAATGATTGCACCTTGTACACAAGAGAAAATTGTGAAAATGAAGATTAGTTGTCTTTAATATATACCTAGTTATCACAGCTGGATCTAGATAAACATTATCTATAAAGATCAGCCACTATTTTCACTTTTAAAATGCCTTACTGGCACGGGACTGAACACTTCTTTTAGGCACAATCAAATCTCTGTTTTCCCCGAAAGATCCGAAAGGCACTTGTTATGACTGGAAACAGGCATGAACATTTTATAATATTATTAAAATGTAAGTAAACATGACACAATAAAGTCTTTGTTTTGTAATTATCATTCTAGTCTACAGGAATTACTGATAATATAGAAAAATAACACACTTCATACAAGTAAAATTTGATACATAAGTCATCATTACATTTCATACATGTGCATTTACCCAATAATTTGACCCCTGGTCGTTATAAATTATATGCGAATAAACAGACAAATATGTCGTAAGATAATCATGAACTATTCTATTTCAATGCACACAAGCAAATCACAAGATATTGTCTTTTTCTCAGTGAAAAGGGGGGAGGGTCAAACCTTTTGAAAACATAGTGCTGCACCTATTCAACTATTATAATTAAGATATTACTCATTGCTCCTCATATTAAAGGTTTAAATGAAGGTTAATAAGCCACAAGGTAGAAACATCTCTTTTTTTTGTGATAAAACTTTCAAGAATGAGATTTTTTCTCTCTCCATAATACTTATGTATTTATATGAAATGATAACACAGCCTGAGTAAATTTTTTGTCTTATTTCAGTTTGAGACATATCATTACTATACAACCTGAGACGGCAAACTAGAAGTTTTAAGCAGTTCTAAATAACTGGTAAGCATTTTATTTTATTAGGCAAGCTCTAAATTGTTTATTTATGGTATTTATGCAATTGAAATTACAGTCAGTATGTTGAAAATATGCTGATATGAAAACTGTTGCTATGGTCTTGATATTAAATAAAAATGCTTAGTTACTGATCTTTTCGACTCGATATTTCGAGTTATACCTTGAGGTAACTGTTCCTCATGTATCACTGCAAACTGTAATTAGCATTATTTTGATCGGTCGTTATTTAATGATGTCATAACACATGTGATGTCACAATGTTTCCTTTAAAACCTCATGTGCATTTCTCACTGATAAAGGGTTTTCACAGAAATACATATAAAACCTTTTTTTTAAATAGAATTATGTGAAAGGACAAATTTTGAAAATTTGTACTTCATTGCACTCTAATAATATGATAAAAATGACATTCACAGTAGTTTTGAGTGGATTCTATAGTTGAAAATACCAGATTTCCACTGGTTAAAATATTTAAGTATTGTGATGTCTTTTTTATGAAATCTACATTTTTGCATAATTTCTCAGTCAAAATGCACTTTTAGGCACCAGAAATTTTTATTTAATGCTTTAACAGGGTCTGTGTATTGTAATTTAAGGTAATCATCAGATGTTTTGTCCATATTATGATTAGTGAAGGGATATTGGGAAAAATAATTATACATACACATTGTATTAAAAATAAATAGATAAAGCGATAAAAGGGTCATTGCCTTATAGTGCTGAAACAACTTTATTTTTTTTCAGAAATGGACAAAAATACACAGATTTATTCAGAAAGTCATATCGATGAAGATCACACAAGAATATTTGGAAAAATCAGAAATATAGATTTCAATATGGGTCAATATCCCTAATGCGCCTCAAAATGAGGAACTCAAAAGTTGTGTGTAAACAAAAAATCTCTTTGTAGTGATATTTGACACGTTTCTATGATAAACAAGTGACTGAGCTTAACCATTTGTGTTGATTTAGAATGTAGGGGAACATAGAATAAATTTGTAAAAACTATGGAGCTATTAAATGTGTTCAAAGTATTAAATTTTCAAAGAACTTATTGTGTTAAAAAAGGGATTTTTTACCACGAGGAGCCGCATCACGGAAGGATTTTCGGGGTTTGCTAATTTACGGGAAAAGTAATCTCACTCCATACCCCGAAAATGTTCACCACATATGTGAAAATGTCTCAGCTTCGAAACAAGTCATCATACATATCCAAGTTAACGATATGGACTGAGCAACAGAAGAAAACGTTACCATTACCGCCTCTCGAGAAACAATTGCGAACATTGACCCATTTAGAACGCACAATTCCTAAAGGGTTTGCCAAAGACGGCTATTGTAGTCTATTCCTGGGCAAGACAATTTTTAACATTGCAAAAATTCAAAGTTTTGTAAACAGTTAATTTATAATTAATATCACATCAATGATAATTCATTTCAACACAGAAGCGCTGGCTTCTTTAAAAGGGATGAAGATAGCAAAGGGATCCTCCCTCCCGCTGAATCCCGATTTTCTCACCTTGGATCCCCGTTCCCTCACTTCGGAATATTCCGGACACTCCGGTCTATTCCGGAGTCGACGTGGATCCCGGTTCCCTCACTCCGGAATATTCCGGAGTCGGAGTGAATCCCGATTACCTCACTCCGGAAAATTCCGGACCACTCCGGAATATTCCGGAGTCGACCTGAATCCGGACTCCGACCACTCCGGAATATTCCGGAGTCACTTACCATGTCCATAATTAAACTTCCGTCCACTCTGGAATATTCCGGAGTACCTGTTTATGACCCTTTTATGTTACATAAGAACGTTGAAATCAAAATGAAGGATGAAATTCGTTATAATCACTGAATAGTCACAAATTTCTAGATATTGAATATGCATCCAATACCCAGGATTAATGAGAGGAGGTTTGTTCGTGCGTGACTTATATATGAAGTAGCTACATGAGATGAGAAGAATTTGAAGGAGCAATTCAAGTCAAAAATTGTTAAAAAAAAAAAGAAAAAAAAAAAAAAAAAAAGAAGAGAAAGATGACTATTCGACTTGCCGTGCATTAAATATACTGTTTAGTTTGGAATGCAAATTCGAGTACTCTTTCTGGAATTGGTATACTTCAAATGCCTTTAACATATGTTGCTCTTTTTTTAGGAAGCTCTTCTTTCGCTCTATATTTCACTTTCAATAAAAAATATTTTCTGTTTTCATGGAAATATAGGGTACTTTTAGAAATGAAACTTGAAACATCAGCTTGATCTTAAACGACGCTTGAGATCAAAATTTACATTTTGTGGGTGTTGTTTGCTTTGTTTTCGATAATATCGTTTATAAATGATATATGTACTCACTGTGAAGCATCACCGCCAGATAAAGGTACCCCCAAAGTGGTAAAAAGCAAAAAAATATCTACTCCCCGTTCAGTAAAAAATCATTCGACGTTCAATTTATCCGCTTCATTTACATGAATTTCTCCGTGAAAACAAAAGTTTATTTCGAAATACAGTGTTGTTCGTTAAATATGATATAACTTTGTTCTACAAAAACGTAAAATAAAATGTTGAAGGATAAATGTGGTTGTACATTTAAGAAGGTTGAACTCGTCACATACTTCTTTGAACAGGCACCACCCTGTCCGATTCTAACGATTTCAGCCTTAAATAGTAGCTACATGTACATTATCGGGAATCAGTATAACAAAACTTTGAATGTCAGCAAAGGGTAGAATATAATGAAAATAAAATGAAAATAAGAATAATTTGACCTTACCTGACTTAACAATCGGGGGTACCTATATCCGGTGGTGAAGCTTCACAGTTTCACTTATTAGCTTTAAATCGCACAATACTTCTAATACCGGTTTTGCTTTAAAAAATTAAATGGCTGTCTTTCGAATGTAGCAGAGAAGCGAAAGAAACCAAAGGAACATTCAAACTCATAAGTCGAAAATAAACTAACAACACCACAAACTTTTCTTTTTAATATTTCTTCTTATGTTTGGGTTAACACAAACCTTTGCCAGATAACGCAAATTTTTACGTTATAACGCAAACTTTTGCGATATAGCACAAACCTGTACAAGATCACGCAAAACTTTGTGATTTAACACAAGCCTTTGCGAGATAACGCAAACTTTTGCGTTATAAAGTTAACCTTTGCGAGATAATACAACCTATATTTTGCAAACATAGGGAAAAATAAAAAAGTGTGTGGCGCTGAAACTCTTCCGTAGACATTCCTGAATAAAAAGTGTTTCTAACTTTTTAATTGTCCACGTCTTATATTATTTGAAGAAGAACAAACACGTTGTTGTGTAACATTTGAAAAACTCGTCACCGAAACTTTTCAGGAAAGTGCTTCTTATGTTTAAAAGGTAATTCTAAAAACATCATCCCGAAATAGTAACTAAAGATACTATTTAAATTTTATAGAAAATAGTTTTTGATTGTGTAAACTATGCTTCTTTATTAACATCAGATTGTTATTAATATGTCTTAGTATCTATAGTTACATTGCTTTAATGGGAATCAATTTTAAAAAATATAAACCTTATGTTTGTAAATGTTTATGTTTGCAACTTAAAATTTATTTCAAATATTATCTTTGGGATTTTGTATTTTTGCAAAGATTCAGATTTCAAAGATTTTTGAAGTCTCACCTCGTGTTATACATATAATACACAATTATCATAATACATACATTGTTTATAACCGAATTTGATAAGTTTAAATACAAATGTTATTTTATAAAGAATCATGAGAGACTGTAGAAATTTAATTCAATTAAAACTATATATTTATCATGTCTATAAAGTATTTCAATTCTATTACAGTACTATCAATCAAGCATATAAAAAACTATTTCTTTTACTTAGAATAATAAAACAGATCTTGGCAACCATATCATAACGCTCAGCATTTTTATTATATCAAAATTTTGTCTTTGGAAATTCATAGTTTTACCATTACAACTAGTTGCTATAGCAAAATTATGTATTGACAAAGATAAAATTTAAATATTATACTTTTGAAAAGATACATAAACTTATCATCATCAGATAAAATAAAAAAAATCAGCATTACTTCTTTTAGTTTCATAAAAATATATTTTTACGTCAATTTGCATACAAAGGGCAATCTTATAATTATATTAACATGTTTCTCATCTTCAATCTGATCTATACATATAAAGCAATATTTCCATTTACAGTTTTGTTTCATAAAGACCTATTTATGGTCGTCAAGGAGCGACACAACACAAAAAGTTAGCAAATACACTTCTGTTTCAACTTGAAATGTTCTTACTCATCCAAAAACATCTCTGTTTCAAAACATCTTTAAACAGTTTATAAGTTCGTAATTTTTTCCAACATTTTGTGACAATATTTTATTGCCAATTTATTTTATACTTAACAAATAAAATATCTTCTAACTGTGTTATAATATTTTAATGCAAAATGTTATCTGAAAATCAGCATATATTCTAAATTTTGTCATAAGTCTTTTACAGCAGTTTTTCATTATTTTGATAGCATATCTTAAAGCCCATTCTTCTTCAGATTTTTCTGTGGCATGATTGTAAAGAAAATAAGATTGTGAAGTGACTTTACTATTGACTTGTAGCTTTTTGTCTTATAATTTCAAAATAATTAACTGATTAATTATGACTTTTTGTTTTTGACTTTTTTACCTTTCGTCTTTGTGACTTTCTATCTGACTATCACTGTCTGTCCCGGCTCTTTACTTTTGCTCGAGAGCAATTTCAACGTTTGTGCGAGCAATTTTCCACTTTTGCGCGTCATAATGCTAAAACGCGTTTGTGCGATATTAACGTGTTGAAAAGTTACTACGATTACGCGTATAATTAAAATTAAAAAAGTAACTAAAAATTCGTCAATTGAAATAGGAAAATGTTTATCGTGATTGTCAGTTCTTCCATCAAGGCTGAGCAGAGAAAGTTGATGGCAGTTACGCAGATTATATGATGGAAGATATTACTCAAAATGAAAGCCGAAAAAACAATTTGTCAACTGCTTAATTGAAAATTTCGTCACCAGTGCGTCTATTACAAGAATATGGACGACTGTCCATAATGGAAGCACATAACGTACCGTTTTATTTTTGAATATGGTTTATAAACTTAGAATGTTCATTTCGCATTGTATTTGATTTAAAACTGTACCTTAAAATGTTTAGGGGACAACCATTTTATATTTGAGGGATAACATTCATTTTTAATCCATTCTTTGGCAATGTTCAGTTCTTTCTAGGCCATGTTATTCATTTTCAAGATCCTCCTCCTCCTGTCACACACCCCAAAAAATCGTAATTATGGTTATCCTCTTATATAAACGAATAAAAACTTCTTTGATTATATAAATTGTTTATCAATTTCATAAATTTTCAACAAAAGTTCCATGAAGTTCAAGTTATTCTCTGGATAAAGACACAAATAAAAACCCAGGTAATATACTTTTGTGATAGTTAATTCGAGCAAAGAATATACCATTTGTTCCCGCAAACGTAATAAATGTACCTGTCAAAATTCAAATTCGCGCAAACGTAGTAGCCCGTCTGACCGTATATTCGACATAGGTAAACGTAAAAAATGGTCACAGAAAAAAGTCACAACTGTGTTAGGAAAAAGGAACAAACTTGATTAAAGTAGGAAAAAAGTCACAAACCTGATACAAAAAAAACGGGGAAAATGTTTTTTTTTAATGTAGTCAAAACGATTTATATGTAAAATTGTAAATTCTATGTCTCTGTAATAAGGCAAAACGTCACAGGACAATTATTTGCAATAAACTGACAATTTGTGTCATATATACGTTAATATGTTTGGACAGCGTAACAAAATTTTTCAACATAGTAAATGAGCAGAAAATTGAAAAAAAAATTAATTGCATTTTATCATAAATTTTAAGAATCTTATGCTTTTTATACTACATATAGTTGTAATTAAAAACCTTTTGTTTCTCCGAACGAACTAATAAAGTGAGAAAAGAGGGATGTACTATTTCAATGTTTGTGATTGATTGATTGATTGGTTGATTGATGTTTAACGCCACTTTCAACACTATTGTGCTATTTCGTGGCGTTAAGTTTTTATTGGTGGAGGAAGCCGGAGTGCCCGGAGAGAACCACCGATCTTCGGTAGGAAAACTGACAATCCTAGTCAATTAAGATTAATTAAGATGGGAGTCGAGTGCACCTGCGCCGTGCGGGATTCGAACTCACAACCTCAGTGTTGGGCTACTTATACCACTCGGCCATAGAGGTCCCTTCCAATGATTGTATTTATTGAAATTAAATAAACTTTCCAAGCTTATAAACGGTTTATTACTTGAATGCAAACATCCTTTGATATGCCGACATAATACAGCTCAAAATATGTTGGCATTAAAGGAGGGAGATTGATAAAAGAACGTTTAGCTCTTGTTAACCACTCAGTGAAAGCATATTAAAGATAAATATAAATCAATTGTTTTAAAAACAATTGTTAACGGTCTTTCCCCTCCGAAACATGATTGATTGATTGATTAATTGATAGATAGATAGATTGATTGATTGATTGATTGATTGATTGATTGATTGATTGATTGATTACACACGTAGATATGGTCGCTTGAAACAAGCAAACACGAAACAAATAAGATCTTTGACCTGTATTAAACACAAGGGACCACAACAAGCATGTAATGGTTGGTTGGTTGGTAGGTGGGTGGTTTGGTTAGTTGGTTAAACACATGGGGCCGATCCACTAGGACAACGCAAAAAGGGAATTGAGAGTCTAGTGCCCGTGTTTAAACACGGAACACGTGAAAAAGGCATTGAGAGCCTAGTGCCCGTGTTTACACACTCGAATCCTAGCCTCTAGGAACAGGTGAAAAAGGCATTTAGAGCCTAGTGCTCGTGTGTAAACACTTGAGACCTAGCCTCTAGGAACACGTGAAAAAGGCATTGAGAGCCTAGTGCCCGTGTTTAAACACTTGAGACCTAGCCTCTAGGAACACGTGATAAAGGCATTGAGAGCCTAGTGCCCGTGTTTAAACACTCGAGGCCTAGCCTCTAGGAACACGTGAAAAAGGCATTGAGAGTCTAGTGCCCGTGTTTAAACACTCAAGACCTAGCCTCTAGGAACACGTGGAAAAGGCATTGAGAGCCTAGTGCCCGTGTTTAAACACTTGAGACCTAGCCTCTAGGAACACGTGAAAAAGGCATTGAGAGCCTAGTGCCCGTGTTTAAACACTTGAGACCTAGCCTCTAGGAACACGTGATAAAGGTATTGAGAGCCTAGTGCCCGTGTTTAAACACTTGAGACCTAGCCTCTAGGAACACGTGATAAAGGCATTGAGAGCCTAGGGCCCGTTTTTAAACACTTGAGACCTAGCCTCTAGAAACACGTGAAAAAGGCATTGAGAGCCTAGTGCCCGTGTTCAAACACTTGAGACCTAGGCTCTAGGAGCACACGAAAACGGGTCCGTGCAACATTTTAGTTATATTCAAGGAACATGCAAGGATTTAAACAGGCCTTCAAAAATATCCTTGCATCTTCCTTTATAAATGTTCTTTTTTTTTTTATAGTGCTTCCCGGAATTTGTGTCTTATTTTTTACTTATTGATCTTATTGTGTGTGCATTGTATTCAATTTTGTATTTAAAATGGCCCGACCTGACCTGCATGGTTTTTTTTGTATTTAACCTATGTGATTAATTCTTTCCGAAAAGGGGGAAACCCCTATTTTATTTTAGGTAGCAGGCGTTGCACCGGATAGTTGACATGATTGTGACGTCACCAAGCTGATTGATATACACAGAAAGATAGTTTATTTAATTTAGTTGCAGAGAGAGACGTCGTTCTGACCACACCTATGTATAAAGAATGTGCAAACGGATTTAATTTTCTTTCATTTACAGGTCATTGAAGTCTGATCATGCATGCTTTTTTCGTACACATATTTACGGGAACACAGATTTCATTTTAATGCATGTTTAGACATTTGATTCTAGGATTTTACTACTATTTACGAACTTTGGAGGGAATTCTACGTAATTGATTTTAATTTCTCAATCCAGATTGGAACGTTAAGCGGACTGCACGTGATTTATACTGCTAACGGAAAATATATTTTTTTCGATTTTTTTTACAGGTAAACTATTGTCCAACCGCTGACCACTGGTCGACTCATTCATTGCATGCACACAAAACAATGCTGGTAATATAGTACTTTAACAAAACGTTTATCGATTAATTTTCAGAAATACATGTACATGATTTGGAGCAGATATTTTATTTTGCAGGAATAGATTTGTATTTTTGTATTTCAGAAAGAAATTTATTCATGAAAAAAGAAGGATTAGCATTTTTATAATAAAATAGAAATGGGATTCCTAAAAAAAAAGGGGGGGGGGGGGGGGGCTAAATGGGTAGTTGTGGGCATTGGATGATTTACAAAGATAAATTGCATGTACGCATCATGAGAGCTGTAAAGTTTGAAGCTATAATTAGTCAATTTGTTGATTTTTCCATTTCAGTGGCATGAAAACCCCCAAAATACTACGCATATTATTTCGACAAATATTCACGACATAAATAATGTCGCGACTAACATTTTGCTCACATTTTTTTCAATTTTACCCCTAACTTTTTTCTGAGTAAAAACCAGTTTGAAGTGAATGTCAAAATTTAGAACATGACCTTGACCTTTGACCTTGACCTTTGACCTTGACCTTATTTTCTAAGTTGAGACCCAAGGACCTTCAATTAAGCGACTCTAGGTTTATACGGCTTACGGTTTATGAGTTTATATGCATATCACTTATATCAAATTCATAAGGGGAAATAACTCTCAGATGGAGACTCCGGAGAACTTTGGTGCAAACCGACTCATCATCTTGAAGATATAGGAAGCACTTTGGTAAAATAAATTTGTCGTAATCTTTTACGGTAGCGAAGGAGTAGTGGACACAAGAAAAACAGTGTTCGGGGAGATAACTCTTACAACGTAAAGTGTACGGTTTAACAGGGTCAGTTCCAAAAGCGCAATAACTTCGGTATCATATGCGAAAAATCTAAGCGACATCTTGCAAAACCACAATACTACGCAAGAACAAAATGTGGCGGAAGAAAAAAATTAAATCTCAGAACAAAACCAATAGGTCTTTCCACGGAAAAGTGGAAAGACCTAACTAGAATAAGGAGTTTTAAAAAAATATATTGATCAACATCCATTAATAAAGGACTTAGTATGTATGTTGTCAATAGTAAGGATGATGATGATGATGATTAGAGTGCAACACGGTTGTCTTTTGCAACTGCCACATTTGAAAATAGGAAGATGTGGTATGATTGCAAATGCGACAACTCTCCACTAGAGACCAAATGACATAGAAGTTTATATTTGATAAAGTTTATCTATTAGAGTTCAAATCTTAATTTTGACTCTCTGTCTTGGAATTTACATTACTTTCAATTTTGAAATAGGTTACTATAGTCGGTTTAAAATGTAATCAATTATAGTCCTTGATTTATCGTTCTTGGCTTAACTTCAAGTGGAAAATTGATCAGGCATATTCAAGATGAACAGTCAATAACATTTGAATGACGTATCGGAATCTTCAACAACAATATATAATTTAATTTTGGATGTAACGCGTCTTCTGATTGGCTGACGTTGTTTTGTTTATCAGCTCATAGACATAATTTGGTCATGTGACCGTGACGTCATCAACGTTTTTTCATGGTTTACTCCGGTTTAAAATGGAATTTAGAATTAAATTATAATAAATGACTGTAATATTTTTTCTGTCTATTCAAAATAACATAAATAATGTGGTGCACACTTTAAAATAACCCGCTACGCGGGTTATTCAGTGTGCACCACATTTTTGATGTTATTTTTTCATAGACAGAAAAAATATTACAGTCATTCCTTAAATAACATTGAATGTTTTAGTTCTTAAGAAAAAACTAAACACAAAACTGGGCTTTTTAAAGTTTTTAGTGAAATTCCCTTAGACCAGACTCCTTTAAAGAATTTAAAATGCTTGATACTCATACTATGGTGTTTTAAACTTGACTTCTGTCGTCAATTGATTGATTGGTGTTAAACGCCACTTTCAACACTATTGTGCTAAATCGTGGCGGTCATGTTTATTGATGGTTGAAGCCGGAGTGCCTTGAGAGAACCATTAACCTTCGGCAGGAAAACTGACAATTCTGGTTAAAGAGTGGAGTCGAGCGCACCTGACACATGCGGGATTCGAAGTCGCAGCCTCAGTGTTGACAGACTAGTGATACAGTAGTTGGACTACTTTTTCTCTTGATAAACTTTTATTCAAATATTTACAATAAAAATTCATCAGACAGTACCTGGTGCCACAAACAAACAGTTAAATATAGTTAGTTAAAACAAAATCAAAAGCAATTGAACACAAGGTTAGATATATTAATTCCATTACATATCAACTAGTATAGTTTAGAATTAATACAATATATCTGCATGGTTATCGTCTACTTTAATTACAGAATTGTCTAATATAAAATATTTTTCTAATGATAAATGTTCTTTTCTCAGATTTAAAAGTAAAATAAATGAGAGATGTATTTTTCTAAAAATGTTTTTAAATAGTTGGACTACTTAGACCACTGGACCATCGAGGTCATTTCAGTTTTAATGGAAAGCAAATTAAACATCTTCAAGTCAGTTTACAGTATTACGTATATAGCTCGTTTATCACAGTTTGTTTGTAAACATTTATTGACAGAACACCTTGAGTGCATATATAATTACAGATCATTTATAATTTTAAGGTTGCCTGGTTTTTTTTCAAAATTGCTTGAAAAACAAAATCATGAAAGGAAGTGATAAAAAATGTATTTCTATTTAGAAAGTCAACACTATGATTATGTTTTTTTTTTTAAATTCTTGATACTGTTTGTTTGTTTCAAATTGATTTCTCTTATTATTAAAGCAAATTCATATCTTATGAGAAAATACAATAGCCCCATAAACGTTAAACGATATGTTCCAAATAGTTATTCATTTGACATAAACGACTCATTCCAGAATTATAACTTGAAGTCATGTGTCTTAAGTCATGGAAATCAGGTATAATATAATAAAGGAAACAACTATATATTTCAATTGATTAAACGGTACAGTTTCAATAAAATGTAGTCACGTGTAGTTTACAAATGTTCAAGTCTCTTAAATTGATTAAGAAGATACATATCAAGGTAACCAAAAAACTAATGGAATCGCATGAACTCCAAAAGGAGAGCGACTGAATACGTCCACAGGATTAGTATCATCTGATTTGAATGCAACACCCACAATTTAAATACACACTCAGTTAAAATGTCAAAATCGTCGAAATAACAAATCAGATGACTTTTCTGGTATCTAAAGATCTAAGAAAGCGAAAACATGTTGGAAGTGATTTGAGACACACTTATGTCGTATCGGTTAACCAAAACGTGATGGTGACTGTAAAACTTTGGTAGTGTCGATTTCAGTCGTTCTTCCTCATAATTCTGTTGGTGCAGTTTTTGCAAAATATATTTTTTACTTAAGAAATGAATGCTTCTTTTTGTAATTTTATTGGGGTGTAAAAGTGTTGATCGTGCACACATTTTTAGAATGAAGTGCTTCCGGGCTTCATACAAAATGTACTTCGGTCAACATTTTCAAACCCCAATGAAAATATAAAAAGAAGCATTCACTTCTTATAATTACATTTTTATGCTAATAAGACCACGAACATTTTTTTAATCAAGTTTTCTTTTATTTACCTGTGCACTTTTTTTGTGGAAGCACGTTTCAGTCGAATATTATATTTTATTTTGAAGAATAATTCTTGAATGACGCGCGATTGTTGTTAACCAATTAAGCTAACGGATTCTCGTGAAACATACATGTTATGTAATTATTAGCTATTGCATAAAGTCTATAAAACATATTTTATTTGTATTTGCCTATCTTATTTCATCTGATCAGCGTCAAGTTGAGGGAACTTACTAACAATTGAAATGTTGATGACTTGTTCTTCGTTAGCTTTATTGTTTCTGCAGATGTCCTTTAGTAAATGTGTAAATATGAAAAGTCCTCTTTCTTTCATTTGACTTATTCCGTTGATCGAGAGCGTTTGTTTTGTCAGTTTTTATGGACTTTCCCTTATTGAATTTGCATTGGAGTTCGGTATTTTTGTTATACTTTTACCAGAATCTATGACAAACGAGCCGATTTTAATTTCGAAATTATCAATTTCCCCCACCTTAGTATCACTATACCAACTTCACCTGCATATGGGATATACATTTCCGAACTTATTCGGTATTCAAGAGCGTGCAGCTGCTACTCAGACTTGTAAAACGTCACCATTGTCTAAGCAGAAAGTTGATGAACAAGTTTTATGTCAAAGAACGTGTCGTTCTTTTTTTAAAAAAGTTCATCGGAAGATACAAAAACCTTGTTAGTAAATAGTCCGTATCAACTTCACAAATGGTACACGATAGTCTTGAAGTATAGATTCTAGGTACTGACGTTGTTTATCATCTTAATAACGTGTTATAGTATTCTTTCATTTGACTTTGTAAATTATAACTTTTACCTTTTAGCCTATTTTAGTAATATCCATTTGACGTTGCTCGGTTCTTATAATCCTATCATTGTGTTATTGCGCTATCGTATATTTTTTATTCTTGTCTTTTGTTTTTGCTAATGTGCTTTGTCTTTATGCCTTTTTTTTTCTTTGTTGTCATATTTGTTTGTTTTTATAGTGATTAAGACTTTAATACAATGATGACTGCTCTACCCCTATTTATGACATGTTTACCCATTATAGTTATAAGAAGATGTGGTATGAGTGCTAATGAGACAACTCTCCATCCAAGTCAACATTTATAAAAGTAAACCATTATAGGTCAAAGTACGGTCTTCAACACGGAACCTTGGTTCACACCGAACAGTAAGCTATAAAGGGCCCCAAAAATTACTAGTGTAAAACCATTCAAACGGGAAAACCAACGGTCTAATCTATATAAAAAACGAGAAACGAGAAACACTTATGAACCACATCAACAAACGACAACTACTGAACATCAGATTCCTGACTTAGGACAGGTGCAAACAAATGCAGCGGGTTTTAATGGTACCAAACCTTCACCCTTTTTTTGTCTGTTTGTTTTAATCACACATCGTTGTCAATATAATGGAATATAAGTGAGTGGTTAAGCTAGCTATAAAACTAGGTTTAATCCACCATTTTCTACATAAGAAAATGCCTTTTTCAAGTCAGGAATATGACAGTGTTTATCCATTCGTTTGATGTGTTTGAGCTTTTAATTTTGCCATTTGGTTAGGGACTTTCCGTTTAGAATTTAGAGTTCGGTATTTTTGTTATTTTAATTTTTTCCTACTGTTTGCAGAAATTATTAAAAATTATCAAGGATGTAATCCGCATTTGTTGTAATCTAAGAATTTATATCTTAAGGAACATTCTACAATTTATAACACAATCATATTGTTCTTTATATTATATATTATATATTGGTCTTTAATGTTTACAAATCGACCTAAACATGCTAAACATAAAACATGTTATAGAGATCATTTTAAATAATAAATTCAGAAAAAGGAAACAGAGCTAGCTTCAAAGTGGAACTATATATTCATCATTGAATGCTATATACATTTTTTGAATTTGTGTTATAAAGTTAAAGGACACAATATTGATATGTGATAACAATATTTAATGATATTGTGTACAGCATTTTGTTATTATCTAATATCGATCGATGAAAGCGTATTCCCGGGCTTTTGTTTCCTTTCATGATTTCTTTGTTAGAGGGTTGCTGCTCACAAGGAAGCTATTAAACCAAGATTTCCAAATGGTGAAGTTGAAATCATCCCTTCGTACATTTTACGGACGCCATCACGAGTTGGTTAACGTTATAAAATATCCTTACACAGATGATAGCGGATATGTTCCTAATGTAGTAACTACAATCCCGTCCACTTTTCGAGAATCTGACCTACCGAATTAGACTTTTTACCGGGTTTGTACTAATATGAGCAACACGACGGGTGCCACATTTAAAGCAGGATCTGCTTACCCTTCCGGAGCACCTGAGATTACCCTTTGTATTTGTTGGGGTTCGTGTTGCTTAGTATTTAGTTTTCTATGTTGTGTTTTGTGTACTATCGTTTGTCTGTTTGTCTTTTTCTTTTTTAGCCATGGCGTTGTCAGTTTATTTTCGATTTATGAGTTTGAATGACCCTCTGGTTTCTTTCGCCCATCTTTTGTATAGAAAATATTTTTTAAAGTTTTTTAGTTTTTTACTTTTTTGGATGAAATTACCAAAAATGTTATAAATATTTGTTGCAATGGAAAATTCCAATCTTCTGGGTGAATTCACAAGGTACAAGAGACATAATGATTTTTCCATCTGTTTTCAAGGCAAGATAAAAAATGAACAACAGATATTATTAATTTTAAGCTTCCTCGTTAGATCACAAATAAAGCATCTAATTAGACTATTTATACATTATTAAATGGAAATATCTATTTTCACGAATTGCATGCTGAGTAATTAATATCTGATTTCATGTTCATCGTTGTTTTCTTCCTTCTTTTGAGTAATTGGAATTCGTTTACATACTGTGCTCAACTGAAAGTAAAATTTAATACACATGATGATAATGGTGAGGATTTTGATTTCAACGATGTGTAGCAAATAATACATGCATATTAGAACTAAAACATATTAATGCGATATGATATGAAACATGGTTTGTAGAAGACTAATACGCTCAGCCGGATTTGTGACTTGAGAGTTCACAAGGTCAAAATGATATAGACTTGAATCGGTTAAGAGTTTGACATCTGGTCAAGACACTTTTCTAATATTATTTGATTGCCTCTAACATGTCTTAATGGTTTTTTGTTGTTTTTTTTCGACTCATTCTCCAATATCTTTTAATTACCCTCTATACTAATTTGCCAATGTCAATTAAGACAGTTTTACTTCATAAGTACGCCACACATGACATTTCTTCACTAAGGAGCAGCTATGTCATCTTGTTAATGTTCTAACACAAGCGTATTTTTTCAAAGATTGAAAATTTCACTACTGATAATAGTATTTAGTGAAGCACATATCTGTCTGTTGGTCCTTCACATTTTTTTGTTTTGGATGACAAAGTACAACTTGAATAAATTCTTTGATATTTGTACACAATTTCGTAGCCCATAAAAGTCGTGTCCGAATTTGACGTTTTTGTTTATTGATTTGGAATTGCTTTGATTTCCTGGGGATACTAGTAGTATCACTTTAACACAATGTCATGAACCGTAAGATACAAATCAATTTCTATTTGACAGTTTTTGGTTTAACTGTTTGAGGAATGTTTTAAAATATTCTGGTAACTAAAGTACCAATGCAATTGATAGAATAATTTCTTCAAATGTTTATATTCTATAGACCATAAACTACACATGTAAAACATTTATTATTATAAGTGCAGCTATTAAATTACCCTTTTTCCCAGTTATGCAATTGTTGTCTATGGTATTAGTGAGTTTGCTTATTATATACTGCACGTCATCTTCCTTGATTTTATTCTCATGTAGTAATTTGTCGACCATTAACACGATTTTATCCACCATACCATCATCGTTTGTAGTTTCATCGTAACCGCCTTCGTTTTTGCCTTGTACATTGCCCCAAGAAGCTGTAATTGTGCCAGTGAGCAATAAATGTCAATCAAACACGTTCATACAAAGGTTAGCGATCTTGTCATCATATTTACGATAATGTATCTCTATAACTTGGTGAAAATAGTAAACATAACTAGTATTTTATTTGAAAAAGCTGGATAAGGCAGGTCATTTGTCGTCAGTTAAAAATGCACCGTAATTACTTTGTTGAAGTTACTTACTCACTTTATCATAATGACACTGTACTAATTTGAATTATTGGTGCACTAACTGTACATGAATGAAAATATTGTTTTGTTTTTTTGTTTTTTTAAACTAGTATTTTGTGTGTTGTATCTTAAATGTGGATATCCATTTTATGTTACTGTCCTGCAAAATTTGAAACTCGATAAAAAGTGTATAAGACTGAATTTAAACAAGTCATAACGTCTTCAAAATAGTCTTATATTGAATTGATTTCATTACACTTTGCATGACCATCAGGAGTTTGTACAAAATATGCTTAACCACTAATTATTGACAATATTTTTTTTTAGTATGCAGGGAAATATTTCTCAAAACCCCTATGTTTTTGCTGATGTATCGTTGACAAACATTAACTTATAAAACTGCCACTGAATTATATTTAAGAAAGCTTGAATTGACTTTGGTTATATGAATTGTATATCTCGCCTACTAATAGTTTAAAACCTTACCGTTTGACCTTTTCGAGTTCGTAGACCCAGTTTGGTATGCTCTCTTTTGCTGCAAACGCCTCTGAAAAAAGAAATTTATGTTTCACAGTATTTGAATATAGGTGGGTTTGGTAGGAATTTATATATCAAGTTTATGCCGTTGGAGTTTGTTATCAAAAACGGAAAATGACTACAACAAAGGGAAAGGCTTATGACAGTGGATTATATTTTCTTATTCTGTTTGATTGTTAATTTGTTTCCATGCATTTTTAGTTTAAATTTTCAAGCTTGTAAATCAATCTTTCTTATAAACTGTTTTTCTTTATTTCTGAAAGCTCTTAATTTCCATATGAGTACCAAAATATAGGGAGGTACAAACTCGTTTTGTCTGCTTTTCCGTATTAAATTAGTAAAAGTACACAGAAATGTACCATTATTTTCGTGCTAAATCCCCAGCTAATTAGATAAACTCATCATAGACATGATAGATACTAGGCCAGGATCAAAACTGTGCATGCCAGACGCACTTTTCTTCAAAATTCTCACCAGTACCGCTCGAATCAAGAAAATTAAAAAGGCCAAATAAAGTACAAAGTTGAAGAGCATTTAGAACACACAATTTCTAAAGGGTTTGCCAAAGACGGTTAATGTAGTCTATTCCTTGGCTAGATAATTCTCAGCATTGCGATAATTCAACGTTTTGTAAACAGTCAACTTATAATTATGATCACATCAATGATAATTCATTTCAACACAGAAGCGCTGGCTTCTTTAAAAGGGATGAATATAGCAAAGGGACAACACAAACAACAAAAGTATAAGATACATACGTTTCCTCTGATAGATGCAAAGGTATACAGGAAAGGATTCAAAGCAGAGTTGATTGGCAAGATAAATACAGCAGTCCAGGAATAAACCTCGGCAGGAATGGAATGCCCACGTAATGCCATTAATCCTGCAAGTGTAGCATAAGATAAGTCTTTATTGTTCAAATTGTTGTGACCTATATTTCATGGTCGATTGAATCTCTTAAAATAACAATCTACTTCTAAGCATTGTCACATTTCTGTGTTAAATAACATGATGCTTGCATATATAATTCAATGAAACCTCTTGTAAAATTAGTTCCAAAGTTTGAATTACACTCAAAACTTCTACAAAGTTCACCTTAAGCGAGTGCATGTTTTGTCAGGTTATTATTTTCTTGTTCCGCTTGAGTAATACATGTGCATTTTTAACCGCAATTACAGTTACTACTATATAAGGTTTTTTTTTGTCTGATCCCGATGATAACCTTTCATTTATTCAAGAAATTCCTAAAACGAATACTTTAACATTGTTATCTACACCAATTTCTTCTGTATTTGTAACAATCTATACATTTTGAGAAAATTCTGTGATTACTTTAAGTTTACCACAGTTGTAATAACAATTGCATGTATCTTAACCGCAGAAATGAAATGCATACAATGGCCTCTACAGCGATTCGTATCTACTAAAAGAGAATGATTGATATCTAAAGTTCATAATTTTTGCGTTATATATACATCTGAAATCTTATTCTATTATTTCATAGTTATAAGAGGAAAGATAACCGTAAATCTATTTCAGTATTCACTATATCCTCAAATCCGTTTCCAGATATCTAATATTAAATAAAATGTATAATGTTATATCTTAATTCATAATACGTATAACGTATATTGTTATATTGCGTAATTTCCTTTGGAAAGTAGGAAGTACCTATAAATAGCTTAAAATATATGTCACTGACATCATTCTTCCCGATTTAACCAAAAATATCACACAAACAAATCGAACAAAGCAAGAGTTTTTAATCGATAACGTCTTCCTAAAATTCGTTTGACAGTTATTTGAAAGACCATTGGCATATTCATATTGATTGGCACTGCTGGGCATTTTAATTTTATTTTACATTTGACTTTATTTAACGAAGGTAATTCTTATAAATCTCTGATATTTACATTTGATCAATCCCATATTTGACGTCTTACATTAAAACAGCAGGATTTCCTGCATACCTTCAGTTGATCAACCATCATGGCGGGTGATGCATGCATAGCAAGAGACACGTACATTGTCGATGTAAACGATGTTGCTCCTTTTTGAGTACTTTCAATTCCCTCAATTTTTGTTAACCTAATCTTCTAAATGGATTTAAGAGATTTAAAAAAAACTTCTGTTTTCTCTGATTCATTTCGACCAATCGGTCAATAGTTTTGAAGTAAGTGATTAAAAATATATTTGCCTTAGACCTACATTTTTTACACCGATGCATTGCCACTTTTGACCACTTGGTGATAGAACGGATATGGCATATGCAGTAGGATATGCTCAGGAATATATGAAAATCTTGGTTTTGATTGGATTTGTAGTGTCCAACGATGTCGTTTAAATGTTGGGTGTTCGTTTATTTCAATTCTTGTTTGTCCGTTAATCTACCTAGTTGCTCATTGTATTAACGTAATCTGGAAACATTGTTTTATGTTTGATATGTGTTCCTTAAATGAACAATTTATTCAACTTTGCTTAAGCGCCGAAAACACAACCCAATAAGCTACTCACTAAGAGCAAATCAAATTCAGCTTTTATGTACTTGCTTATTTATTTATTTATTTATTTTTTAAACGGAAAGGCAAAACTAAAACAAGTCGTTGCTTTACAAAACAAATTTATCTATAAAGCATTTCTTACCCATTACGCCAACTGGAAACCAACATAAAAAGTCGCTGAATACAACAAGGAAAAGCTTTCTTGCAATGGTCAAGTCCTGGTTTTTCTTGGTGGATCTAATATGAATCGGATTTGTAACCTCTTTATATATCACTAACTGGGTAACAGCAATTATCAAGAATAAGATGAAATTGAGCACAATAAAAATTCCAAATGAATATTCCCAGCCATTTGGTTTATCTCTGGTAAGTGGTAATGCCAGGCAAACTGCAGACCGTGAATAGAAATTTCCGTCAAAATATGATCCAGGAAATAATGGGACAACGGCTAGTATGAAGGAGGTCAGGAAAACAACAACGGATAAACGTATTGCTGATTTTTTTCCAAACCTTATTTCCCCAAATGGATATTTGACCGCGATAAATCGATCGATAGTTATTAGAAAGAGAAATACTACCGAACTTTCACTAGACACCGTGGATAGAATTCCAGCTATTTTACAAGAGACTCCATACCGCCATGACAGGTCATTCCAAACGTAGTTTCCACGAAACATTACATCAGCTGATGCTATTGTCAACATATATATACCCATCAAACAGTCTGAAGTTCCTAGACTAGTTATGAAAATGCCATAACTCTTTGACAACGATTGTCGGTCGTAACAAATTCGGTAACCAAGAACAATCAAGTTTCCAAACAAGCCACATACACCGATAATCCATAAGCAGGTTCTAAGTATATCGTTTCGCATCATATCGGAGCACGATGAGAACTCATCACTTGTTGGTAAACAATCTTCCTCTTTTACAGAATCCGGTCTAAGGCAACAAAATACAAAGGCATCTGAGTATATTTCCTTAAGATTGGTAAGACCTTCAAATATACTTTTCTGAAATGTTACTATTTTATTTCGTCTTATGTCTAGAATTTTCAATTTTCCTAAACTTGCAAAACTGCGATCTTCCACCATTTTTATTTTATTGTCAGTGAGATTAAGTGATTTTAAATTTGTTAAACCAATAAAAGTATTTTCTGTCAATAAATGAAGATGACTTTCTCGAAGCGATATTATCGGCAAACTACGTAATCCAGAAAACGATTGGGGATAAATATTTTCAAGGAAATGATTTCCTAATAGAAGAAGACTTTTTAAGTGGGTTAATCCTCTGAAAATATTTTTTGGAATAGCTGTCAACTGGTTAAAAGATATGTCCAATAAAAACAGGTTATGAGATTCACCAAATTCCAATCTTTCAAGATTATTAAGCTCTGTCCTAGATACATTCAATTCTGCCAAAAGGATATTATCTTTCAGTTTCAAACTAGTCGATGATAAATTTGACAGACTCAGGTCAATTTTTCGAATTTCAGAAAGAAATGAAATTTCGGAGATGTTTTCGAATATACATTTTCTTGATAAACCGTGGCATTTACAAGTTCTTGCACATTCTGTATGACAGAGTAGTTCGTCATCAAATTGTGGACAATCAGCAAATCCATCACAACGTTTGTCTGGATTTAAACACAAATTACTACTGTGGCATCTAAAAAGACCACTACAGAGAGGTTTGCCTGTATATAAATTAGAAATGTACAACGCTTTGACCAATATATATTGAAAGGAGAAAGAACAAATGTAACTCGTATTACTGTTTTAACATTGATTCAAGGAAAAAAGTAAAATTCGTTTTTAAATGTTTTGCAACTTTACCAATATAGTCTTTTTTTTTGTAATTTGAATACAGAAAATTAGTTTTATCAGCATATCTTTTCTATACAGTCTTCACTTACTGCAGTTAAATTCATCTTCGCCTAGTGGGCAGTCCTGAATTCCATTGCAAAACAGTTTTGGAGGAATGCAGTAACTATTTTGACACTTAAAGTATCCTGGAGGACAAAGGAACCTTTCTAAAAAATTAAATATTGTTTTTTTAGATATAAAGACAAAAAGTAGCAACAAACGTCCTCTCAACGAAGACATAATTTGACTATAAACCTACTCCCGGAAAGGACCTTTTCCATTTTTCTTCTTATATGAGACCAAATGACGTAGAAGATAACAACTATAGGTCACCTTGTGCTACATTCAACGATGATCAAAACCCATACAACATACTAAGCCTTTTTTCGTTTATATATCATGAGGAAGTTTCAGACTTGGTTTTTCATACAATTTATTATTTCTGAAATAAACATTTACAAATAGAATGTATCTATTAAATAATGCTAATGATTGGTAGCCATGCGCGCGAAACGTTTTTAAATGGGGCTTTCTACATTTAAAAGAAGATGTGGAATCAGATATATTACCACAGCTAGATAGATGTGACAGGTCTCTACAGCCAATCAATTCTCCTTTTACGTCATAATCTAATACACAAAGTACATTTGATGGTACACTCTGTCCCCTGCTGCATAGATAAACAGTTGACACTATTGCAACATCTGAAATGTATTGAACATTGTTTGGCTTTTTGAAACGATATCATGTTTATTAAGCAGTTTAAGCGGTTTTTTTTACACTATAATACCTTTCGCGCGTATTCTGTATGTTCTAATTCAATCATACAGAAAACACACTTTTACAGTGCCATCAATAAAAATAAGCAATAAATGGTAACAATATCATAGTCGATAGATCAACAGACACATTACTTTCATCAATAATTAAAACCGATGGATTATTAAAAACCAGGAAAAGCGCAAGGTTAGCGAATGGTTTTGTAATATAAGCCGAATGTTGTGACTATCTTGTCATGATTGGAAAACGAATATGGATTTGAGTTTATACAGTATGAAGATGTCCACGTTTTCTCTATTGCAACGTTTATTAACATTGAACCATAACGATTACTATAACTTCAATCATTTGTAGTGATGTTTCTTATAGTATTGTGAATTCAATAAAAAAACACCTACATTGTTAAATTTTTAATTTTTGGTCACGTTGTCATATAAAGAATGACGATTTCGTGACATTACTTTAACGATACAATCTCCAGCAAGCTTGTATCACAATGATGTGAAACTTCACAGAATTAAGTATTCTTTGTAATGTGTTGTATTGTATGTATTTCTCATGTACGTTGATGTTAATCGACAATCCAAAAACATAAAGAACGGACTAACCCAATTCATGCCTTATCAAGTGTTGACTTCAAATTTCTGATAGTTTCAGCTAAATTTTCAGCTAATCTGTTTTCTATATCTATACATGAATGATTTGTAGTTTGACGTAATGCTTAGACACTTGTCTATTGTTGAACATCTGGTGATGAACTCATAACGTCTTATGGTTTTTGTTTCGTTCGGTCGAGCTCTCAGTGACGTATATCATAGCATCTCTTTAAATTCATATTAAGTAAGTTCATTTGCCATTTGAATTTAATCATTATATTGCTGAAGACAAACTAACTACTGTTAATGTTGAAAATATATCATTTAGATTTTCAAATACCTTCTTCACATTTTAATGGCCCTAGATGAACTTTAACGAAAGAATCGACACTTGCTGTCCATTCTGTACGTATCCTTTTAACGGGTAGATCTTTGTTGTTTTTTAGAACACCAATGTCTGATCTAATTTCGTTATCATCAGCTGAGTACCAATCATATGGTTCATTACCACAGTTACACCTTAAAGAGTAGACACATTGCATTTGCTGTCTATCAAAACAAATACAAAATACAAAATACATTCTAATCAGGATAGCAATATATATATATATATCTATGGAGCGCAAAAAGTGTTGAAGCAAAAAAGTACATGTTTATATAAACATACTTTGATAACAAAACAAATGTCACAAAATATTGCGTTAAAGTGCAAGGTACTATTTTGTAAATAAGTTGAGTTTACAGTACTTAGAGATAAACTTACAAACATTTATATTAACATAAATTTTTTTTTAGAGATACGACTGTTCGTTTTCTAAAGAGAACATATTCCCTGTCTGTTTTGTTATTTCAAATTGTCCTAGCCATAATCCCGTCTTTTTTTTCTTCGATTTTGATGTCGCAGAATTGGATATGTTACCGATGGTTTTTTGTATTCGTTATAAACAACATGACGGATGTGAATAGTGAGGAACGATCTTCTGACACTTCCGACACACATGTGATTTCTTCCGGTTTTCCAAGGGATTCGTTTTGTCCAGTCTTTTGTGTTCTGACTAGAACGAATGTTTTGTAGCTTTTTCGGCTTTCAGTCGTTTTTCTATTTCCCAATGGTATCGTCTGAAAGAACTTCCCCTTTTTGGATTTTCTTTGGAGTTCAGTTTTTTGGTAATACTTTTTTTCTTGAACTTATGAGGTTTTATTGTCTCTTTGGTATCTTCTTTATTTATTTTACACACAATCCAAACTATTTTTTCAAATGATGGACATGTGTAAAAATCGAGAAATTGTGCGAAGCATTCTATTTAACTTAATCCTTGTATCAAACAGTCCCTGATTCCAACTTTTCAAATGTTCCTGCTTTCTTTTTATCGATTTTTACATTACAGAAAACGGTACAAAGACTGTCACTTTAAGAACCTAACTGCCCACCCTACCAAAGCACCCGATTTCATTGCAGTTTATGATGGGGTTTGTGTTGCTCGGTCTTCAGTTTTATGCTGTTTTTATGTGCTGATCTAGGTTGTTTTACGTATTCGTTTTTATTCTGTAGTTAGTCACCACTTCCGTGTTAACATGTATATCAATTATATGGTCATTTGTATATTTTATAAATTTACTGTTTGCAAAAATATGAATTGTTCTAAATACTAAATATTTTCTTATCCATGCAGATAACCTAGCCGTATTTGGCACAACTTTTTGGAATTTTGGGTCATCAGTGCTCTTCATCGTTAGGCCTGGCACCTTTGATAACTATTAGCTTGTCGTAATGTTCTGTTGTATTGTTTATTTGTGTGCTTCTCTGTCCTGTATGTTCTTCCATTTATTTGTATTGTAGTCCTGTCATGTAATGTTGTCATTTTAGGATTATATTTAGCATTGCCATTAAAGCGGGAGGTTTGGCTAGCCACAAAACCAGGTTCAACCCACCATTTTTTCTTAAAATGTCCCGTACCAAGTCAGGAACATGCTTTTCGGGTGTGCCAGCCGTTCCCTAACATGGAAAATGGCATATCAGCACAAAACAAGGACAAACTATAAAAATCAGTTGAAAAAGGCTTCATAGTAAGTGATAAAATAGGTTTATGTATATGCAATGCTTTGTTGTTGTGGTCTGTCGTCTCTTAATCGTTTTCCCCGTGGTATATTTGTCTCTTTTCTTTTTTAATTACATATTATCAAAAATATATTTTACTTGTTGACATGAGATTGACAATTGCCGACAAACGGACATCCACAGTTCCCTTGATTTTGTTTATTATGTATTTCTCTTCCATCTAGCGATGATCTATATATCATGTTTTGCGAGAAATGACATTTGACTTCAATGGCCTGTTGGCATTTTTCCATTTGCTTTAACTTAACAATATGGGCATCACTGGCAAAATATTTGGGCGTAATGTTGAAATCTTCCATAATGTCAGTAATAGTTTCCTCATTATCATGATGGACAACGGTTGTTACATGAATTTGATCTTTTGACTCTTGGAATATGCATTCTACCAAAGCACTCTCTAAAATAAATAATGGTTAAATGTAAGTATTTACCATTATAGAAGACATGCCATTTTAGATACGAACTCTATCTGCAGCAACAGTGTAGCATGTTTATCTATTGTCGTCAAAATTCATAATATCAAATAAAATTAGTAGATTTGGGTAACTAAGTCCTTATAATTGAATAAAGTAACATTCATTTTTAGTGGAAAATTGATTTAACGTTAATCAAGTTCAAATTTAAAAAATTGTTTGCTAGCCCTCTTTGTGAGTAATGTAAGATAACTCTGGTTCATTTTCCAAACATTTTATCATTATGGGGAGATAATATAATTCGGTTTTCTTATATAGTCTTTTCATCAAAGTTCAAATGCTTTATATAGGTTCCAATCATAATTTCTCACTAAAGCATTTGACATACGTTTGAAGTTTCTGGAATAAAGTGGTTGTCAGGTGTCAAACAACACGTGTGTTGTTCACCTTAATAGTTTATCTCAGATTATAAATAGACAGAAAACTTGTATTACCACAATGCAGCTTTCATAGTTTGAGGCAAATGCAATATCAATAATCTCACAGTAAGATGCCCCAAGTATGTGAGTGGAGTTTATATCGTACTTGACTACCCACGAGAGACTTGCACGGTCGGTGAGGTTGTTACTTAAATGTAACTAAATAATATTTAAAAAATTATGAAAGGTTCTTTATAACGGTATATAACAGTTTTAAACGTTTCAAAACAAATAAATAAAATCATGAATATACATGTATGTCTTTAATAAACCAATAATAACAGACTAAAATCTATTAAGTTTATAAATTTTGTAGTTATTTAAAATTAAATCAAATAACTGTACGTAAATATAAAATTATGAACCTGTTCAAGGGAGACAATACACGCATATATTTAATAGACTTTTTCGAATTGAAATATATTACAAAGGGATGTCATTTTTGCATACAAATGACAAATCAAAAGAATTAATTAACACAGCATTCGCGCTCCATCGTCAATGAAATCATCAATATAACCAACAGTTGTTAATCTATAGGATAGTGATAGCTAACGAATGCTAACCCACAGTAAAGTATATTTGTTTGAATTTTTTTTTAAAATACTCAGAAAAATACACGAACTACTAGACTTGCATAGCTCATAATTAACGTGTTTACATTAATATAATATAGTCGTTAACGATAATGTGCCTCTAATAGTATAAGACACAATACAGATTGTATGCTTGCAACAACTTTCCCAAATACAGATTTCATTAAAGCATGAACATTTTGACATTGTTTTATTATTTTTATCCGTGTTGGTTTTTTAAAATAATCAATACTTCCTGTTAGGGTCCGACTAAATACCCATATCCAGTAAATATGCTAAACAGTTATATGTTAAGTATGTACTTTCAAAATAATTCTACCTGTATAAGTATAAGAAATACTGGTAGCTACGGTGTTGTACGCTTTAATTTTCACCAATTCACTGCATTTGACCTATTGATGGAATAAATTGTAGGGTGCTATAAACAGATTCGTATAAAAAAAGGTGTTTTCCCCCGACCAAAAATAGCCGTGGTGGGAAATCCCTTTTTATTTACATGATTGGTGAAAAAGTATCATGTTTTTTGTATTTGATGGTAAAAATTTATTAGTTAGCTTTCAATTAAAACAAGTTGAATGATCAAAATAATGTAAAAAACATTATATTAAATATACATGTTTAAAGCGGAGACAACACTGTAAACTTCCTGTATTTTTGGAAGTGAAAATTGAAAACTTATTCATAGCTACTGTAGCTCCTTCAGAAGCAGAAGAACGTACCTTTGAAACGAGAATGTTTTGAAAGACCAGGTGAAAACCTATAAAATTCATACAGTTTTGATTATCTGAAATGTGCCTGTATCATATCTTCATGGGTATACACATGACCGGATATCAGGTCTTTTATGCTGAGAATGGACATTTTTTTTTCATTTTCTCTTGATAGAACTTTTCTATTAATATGTTAAAATTACACTTTATCTTTATTTCATTATAAACAAGAGAAAATCCTAATATATCTAATTTTATACAAGTATCTTTATTAACAATACCACCACTAATGGTCACATATGCATGGTCCCTCAAAATATGACGTCATAGAAAAAAAACTGTTGATTGCACCTTTAACCCTGACTACACCACCAGTGACGTCATCATTACGAAGTGGTAAATATATTAATTTTGTTTTCGTTAGACTTTGATGAAAACCCCTATTAAAGAAAGTATTATTGAAGTATTTCTTCCGGTTTTAACGCTAACATTGTTGAACTTTGGCATATATTTTATATGCCAACTACAAATTTGCTTTTGTTATTACTCACTTTTAACACAAGTTGTTTCCCTTTGCAAATTATAGACTGGTTCCAAATCGGATAAATCGGGCTGGTTTCCAAGCTTAACATGAAAATGTTTTAAGTTTATATATATGTGTGTTTTAACCAATTTCGATTGGAAAATAACTATTGATAAATGAGATTGAAGATTTTAAATAACTTAAAAATTACACAGATGACGCACAGATATATTGGTCTCTTCCGCTAGCTCTTCATTGTCAATGAACTTGTTGTTCCTACTATGGAAAACAACTTGTACAGATGGATCTCTAGTTATCATGGTTATGGGTAAATATACTTTTAATTGCTTATTACTAGTATTTGATTTGAGATTTTGGTAATCTGATTGAATCTTTAGAATCATCAATATTTATTACTAGTACTCATATTCTTAATCAATCATTCACCACAATTCTATAGAATATATGTACAGAAAACGCAAATGAAATTATTTAATGTATGAAGCTCCTATCATTTAAACAGATTCAATTGTTTATGACTTAAAGACTTTGTTACATCAGGATTGTATAATTATAAAGTGAGAATTTATTGTATGCTTTCAGTGAACAAAAATCTTTGTTAACTCCCATTTTTGTTAATTTTGAAACTTCATACTCTTTTTGTTCTCATCTAAGAGGAATGACAATATATATGATTAAACGCATCAGTCGTTCAATAAATGCGAAAGGCTATAAATTTTTATCAGGTAAAAATACATCAATGTTACTCGACCCATTCATATACTTTTTGAATAATAGTTTGTTCATGGTATAAAGCATTTGTCTGTCATGTACATGATATACATGGATACTTGGTTTCATTTATAATAGAGTTTTCAGTTTATTATTCCATGAAAATGTAAGGTTTCATGTTTTGACGAGTTTCTTTGTAAAACAGAGTACATAACCTTGGTCTGTAACTGTGGTTAGTACATATCCGTGTGTTCAGAGTGAACTGACGTTGTCATTGTTTTATGATACATATAAACTTTCCATGCTATAATCATGTTACTCTAACCTTAGGTAATGTGTTCACAGTATTTGGTCTCTGTGCTTATTGTTATGCTAAAATTTCTGTCTGATATGGGTTAATTGTTTTGCTTTGAAGTCATTTTTTGTTATGATTAGTAAAAGATGGATGGATTCAATAGGACCGATAGTAGAGTAAAAACTCATCAATTGAATAGTAAGATAGGGGGCTTTTCTCCTCGGTGTAGTTCAAGGTCAATTGTCAAATTTTCTTGATAAGGGTGCTTTCTGGAAATTTATTATTGCGAGGTTGACTACAATTTGTATTCGTAGTTATGTAAAGGTGTTCATTTTTATTTCAAGCGGATCACAACATGTGGTTTAAAAATCATTTTGTACAATGACCAAAGTTAATTATTGCTGCGCAATAGTCAATTACTTTAAATTACATATGAATTGGACAAATATCATCCATAGCATCTGGCACAGTCCTTATGTCCGTAAGAAACATGCTAATTTACTTCATCTTATTGACCAGTGTTTAGTTTTTATGAAGAATTCGGGTTGTCAGTTATCATATGTACAAGGTACATATTTGTTGTCTCTAGCATATATGTAAGATTAACACGTTTATAACCAAAAAACCAAAAAAAATCTTTTTTGTGCCCTTACTTTTATCCTTCTTTTAACTGCATTGTATATTTAGTTCGACCCCGATTTAAATACTTTCAACATTGTTTTAGTCAGAATTTATAAAGGGGGGAAAGAAGTTTACTCTTGGTTTTGACAAAACTATATAGTTTGATTTAAAGACTTAAATGTATATTGGTAAAGAAACAGTTAAAACTAAACTCTATTTGAGTGAGTAGAATTGAGAACGGAAAAAGGGAATGTGTCAAAGAGACAACAACCCAACCAAACAGCAGAAAAACAGCCCAAGGTCACAAATGGGTCTTCAACGAAGCGTAAAAGTCCCATACCCGGAGGCGGGCTTCAGCTGGCCTCTAAACATTAATTTAAACTAGTGCAATGGAATGGACGCCACACTAAACTCCGAAACATATAAATGAACCAATATTATAAAACACACAAGACTAACAAAGGCTATAGGTTCCTGATTTGGGACAGGCGCAAACATGTGGCGGGATTAAACATGTTTTATGAGATTTCAATCTTCTCCCTTTACCTCTAACACATGAGGAATAAACAAACACACAACGATACGCCTTGTTAATCTCCGGACTCAGACTTCTTTTAAACTGAGTTTTACTATGCGTATTGTGTTTATATATCGCAACGTATGGTGCCAAGGGAACGTCACCATCTAAAAATAGGAAATGAAAATCATCCCTTTTGATGTTAAGATATTTGACATAGCGATTGGTCACCTAAATGACAAATCATTTACTAGTATGAGAACTATCATCAACAATAACATGAATATTATTTGAAATTATATAGGCACAATATCTTACCATTTAGATATAAATCAATAAGGTATTCTCCATTCCTTTTTTCCCCACTGGCCCACCAATCTTTGCAAGTATGTTGTCTGTTTTGTAGACAGTCTTCAGATTCGTCCTCGTGAAAAAGTCCACTACAATCAATCATTCCGTCACAAGCTCTTGTTGAGGGTATACATTGCTGATCGTAACATTGAAAACTTTCAATACTACATGTTTCTGAAACATTCATTTATGATTCACAGTAGGTTTAAGAATAATCATAAAGTAAACAAAGAAAGAAAAACACAACGGTTTTACGTTTTTCAAGACTTAAACTGGGACACTAAAAGTAAAACATGGAAATTGCATATGATTGTTGTGAAATAAAAAAAAACAATAAAACAATCCGTTAGAATATTAATTGTGTATTTCCTAATCGGTTAAATAACTACGTTACTAATTTAATAGAAGTTAAACGGCGGGATTTAACACTGGAGCTGAAACTGGCTGAACCTTCTGCAGCGCTACAGTCAACGGTATTTATGACCGGGTGCGTGTTGTGCAGTCTTTGTTTTCTATTCGCACTATTGTTTGTCTTTTGTCAATTTTGCAGTGGTGTTTACTGCTATTCTTCGAATTTGGGTTTTGATTGCCCTCTTACATTGATACTTTCCGTTTCTTTTTGATATATAGTTTCAATCAGTTCTAATCTCTCGTTAGAACTGTCGGAATAATCTGTTTAGAACAGTTCTACCCTAGAAATGGTCTCGGCAAGAACTACCACAATTATTTGAAGGGCAGATCTGTCCCAAACCTTTTGTCAGGATCAGTTCTAGAGTAGACATATGACAAAATCCTAGGTATTTCATTCATATGATTTCTACCACGTGACTTTTTTGGTTAAATTACTTCCCTTAGTTGTAGATTGAAAATATAAATTATATCAAACTTGCCGATAATCCAATCATTTTCCGTATTGGTTCTACAACAAACGGGTTTACAAATATATCGTGTATGTATTTCCCATAGGGTCCTATGTTAAACTAAGTCATATAGTAGTGGGTATATGACTATATATGTGGGCCAGGTGAGCTAAAAATGTAAGTTGTATTTCTGTTGTCCAGGTTTGTAATTAATGCTTAATAAACAAATAATGTTATTTGTGTACAATAATGTTAAAGCAGTGAGAAATTATACTTCAAATATTTCAATACTTATTATAAAAATGCTAGTAATAAATGTCTTTTGAACGACAATTATAGAGTCGAGGAACACTTAAGGTATTTATGATATGAAAAATATTTGCAAAGTGACCATATATATGTATTTTATACTCGAGTTTTCTAGTTTTCGGAAGGTTTTCTATGTAGCAACAATCCAGCAGTGCCTACATATGGAGTATATCTGAGTTGATGAGATCTTCCAACGGTTGCATGTGCTGTCATTATGTCCTTGAAAGAGGATTGCTGCCTCAAAATAAAAAGCTATTGAATCAAGGGTTCATAGTTGTTAAGTTGAAAACATTCCTTTGATATTATGAGTAAAAGTATACGATGACCATATAATACGTCCGTGATTAGACTGAGAAATTGGCAAACGTTAGCCTATTTCGTAAATTTTGGCATATCTGTTTTTATACACAACACATACAATACATAAATGGTCTTAAAACATAAATTATGCATGCATTTACCGCATTCAGTTTCATCGGACTTGTCAAAACAATTTTCCACAAAGTCGCATCTCTGTTGGTTGGTTATACATTGTCTGTTGGTACATTGCCATTCATCGGGTGAACAGACTCGTCTCTCTAAATAAAAACTTTATTAAGTATTTTCTTTGAAAATAATCAGTTTTTCATGACTATTATAGAATTAATCAATCGTAAATAAAATTTCGTCAATCTGACGATAGTGCAAACAGGTACTACTCTCTGATATCCGGTATTTCGATTCTTACATAATTATATGTTATTAATAATGGTCATTTTCAACTTATAAATTATCAAAATGAAACAACTTTTTTTTTATTCCCAATATTTTTTTTGCGAGTTCCAAATTAATTTCATTGCGAAATTACGGTTATTTGTCCATGACTTTTTACAAATGTTTGCTTTTAAAACTGTCATTCCAATTAGGTTACTTAAAGGTTGCTTAGTCGTGTGCACGACTGGAACCTAAGCTTTTAGTACATGCATTGAAGAACATGTCAATTTTTATTCTATTATCAATATGCTTGGTTTTTTTTTCAATCACAAGTGAACTCAGAGTTCTTTAAGCTCTTAAAACCGATCACTATATGCAACTATCTTTGGAATACTATTGACCTAGCGCATACAACTTGATATTCGATATACTGTGTATTGATTTAATTTCGTGGATACCAATTTTCGAGGCAAACATGTACTTTGGATGTTTGATTTCGTGGTTCAGCCAAAGTATGCATTCAAGCATTCAGAAAATGTAATTTACCTTTATACACTACAATAGGTATCCCACGAATAATAATGAATCCAAAGTACCTACATTTATGGAAATTTTAGTTATTATTTTTTATAAACAGACTACATGTATTGGATTAAGTATTTTTACCACAAGAATTTTCATCCGACCCATCTTTACAATGAAGTATGAAGTCACAATAAAGACTTATTGATATACGGTCGCCATCATCACAGGTAAACTGGTCCCCTGTATCTATTGATGCTGAAATAGATTTCAGGAGTTGAGTTATCTCATATTTTTATTCTGTTTAAATGTTATCTGACGAGTTTCGTGTTGTTGGCAGATCTTTAATTAGTTTTATTATTAAGGTTATGATTTAATATGCGTCTGCTAGAATAAAAACAATTGTTAAACTAAACTCAATTTGTCTGTTGAAGAGCAATGGAAACTAAACCTTAAAACAATGTGCAAAATCTGGCATATACCATTTATATTCAAGATTGTACATTGACCACTACATATCTACATATGTTGGTTATTTTTGTCGTTTGGTTCCCGCTTCCTTAACCACGTTAACCTCACATCTCACGTAATTTATTTTGGAATTTGATCATATTTATGCGCATCAATTAATATTTATTTCTTGCCAAATTTGTCACCCACAAAGATGCAATTTAGATCCCAAAACTTTGAAACAAATGTATGCTCCATCTGTAGACAGTTTGGTAAATGTACTCAATTTTCATAATTGCATGCAACTGTCTGGTTCCGTTGGAAAAGAAAATGTTGTATTTAGTGAACGTGTATAATAATTAATATACAGCCCGGAGTTTCTCTAGTGAATAAAAAACGGCTAACCATTACTTGGAAACTGGATTCACTGTTGTATTTGTAAACCATTTTTGCTGACATTTGTTTTGTTGTCGTGTGTACGTAATCTTTGTTTTTTTAACGACTATAACGTTTGATTGGCTTTTTTTGTATTTTCTCCCGTTTTTTTGCAAGCATCATTGTGGCTACCATTATTCAACGATTCTAAAATTCTAAAATTGAAAACGATCATTCGTCACAATTTTGAATTTAACCTCACGTTTTGTCTAATGAATAAGATATGCACTGATTGTTTTAAATAATAGTAAACTACTAATCCATCTTTTGTGCAAAAATGTTTTCCCAGTCACATATTGCGACATACGATTAAATTCAATTTGACACGTAAAATATGTTCACACCTTGTGTAAAAACTACGGATAATAATTTCTCACCCTATAAGAAAACCTGATAAATCATGAGAATTGAAATCTTTCTACCAAAGTTGATCTTTTATCATACATATCGAGGTTATATAAACATAGATATATATGTACAATTATTACGTTTCATACATTGTAATGATATAACTGCTTGGTAAACTCTGTTGCCTGCTTGTTAAGGTCAGGGTTCTGTTTGTTACGTTATGTTGTCAATAATATTAAAGATTGTGCTTTTTAAGTTTTGTCTTTGGATCTTAATTGTTAAATAACTGAGTCTTATTTTTTTGTTTCAAACACCAGTACTGTTATAAAGGTTCAAACATATACTTACAACAATTCCGCTCATCATCGCCTGAGATACAGTCTATCACAGAATCACATAGAAAAGCATTTAAGATATATTCACCAGATTCGCACATGTACAATGCATCTGCTTGTTGTGCTGGAACATGACTCCACGTGTTTCTTATGTCATCTAAAGATAGCATATAAAACGATTATGGTCAAAATCATTTTAATTTTTAATTATTTATAAAATATTATCAAATACAACACTGTTTAAATAGCAAACATTTTTGTCAGTGTCCATCATGTATCACATGCCATGCTGCATGCTACCTGAATTTGAATTTATGGGTTGCCGTCTCATTGATTTGTACCCCTCTTCTCATTTTTATCTTCATTGAGTCGACTGGGGTATTATGACACGTTCATAACTGTTTTTCTCCCAGTCGGCAGTAAAACCCTGGGTAAAGTGGTCTACCATTTGTCTGTGCAGGATGGGTTATTACGTAGTCATGTCTAAACGGAAGGGAAAGTTTAACACAATGCCCCGTATACGGGTAATGTCATTTTCTCCGCACGTTACATAAACTTACATCAACTTTTTGAGGGGTCAGAAATTGGCCTTTCACATGGCTAATATTTCTGAACATATTCAACATACCATCATTTTCAAGTGGAAGTCTGAATTACCAACATGCTTCCTAGTCGAACTACTAGTATTATGTAGATTCTTAAGCTACCATTATTGTATCTTCCCGTTAGAATACGAATAAAATATTGTCCACCGATGTTCAGTAACACAAATCAAACAATCCTTTAATTCACATACACTTAGCCGATTCAAATGGCTTCTGCCTATTTCATTGTCTATACTTCAAAACGTGCTATAGTAAAGGAAACCTTTTCTCGTTCTTTTGTTCAATCTATTTGTTAGGTAACACAAACCTTACCTTGAATTGGGAAGTCTTGACCTATTTCGCATATAAAATTAGATATTTTATCATATGCACAAGCAACATCATGCCAGTCGTTCATGTTATGAATACTAAACAACTGAATTATTGAGCATTTTTCATTTTCTAAACCATCTGGCTGTTGCATTCCTGAAGTAGGATCGTAGTACCTAGTGGAATGAGAAAAAGAAAATGGTAAGTATCCATATAACTATGGTACAATGTGTACAAAGATAGTCCGAACAAGATATTGTAAAGAATGTTAATTGACCTTTGATCAGAATGGCATCCAATAATTCACACTGATGCAGTACATTGGTAGAGATGGTCCTCTATATTTCCCAGAAGGCTGTACTGACCTAAATGATAACATATACCCATACTGACAACCTTTGGCACCACCATTTACGACAACTCAGTTTAATTGTTAATCGACAAATTTGAAGGTAATTATAAAGTGGGGAGTATTTCATCTCAGTGTCACAATATACAGAATTTATATTGAACATCATTTTTTTCATAATTCCATTGTTATCAAGAAAGCTTTTATATCATCGTCTAAAAAGATTAAATTAGATATTAAGGCACTTCCGTTTTCTTCATACTCAATTAAAAAAATGGGTTTAAGAAAAATATCATCAGGTAGGTATAACAAACATGAAGTTTGTCAAGCAAGAAAACTATTAATTTTTGTGAGGACTCCTTACATTTAACCTGTCGATGCATTATAAATTTTACCATCCCATTTTCCTTGCTTTCTTACAAATAAAGCTTACTGTTTGTGTCATATAAAAATATGTGCATATGTATGTAATCAGTATCTTCCAAAGATTTTACTTCCTGTAGTTAAAATGGTGAAATATAATTTCTTTGTGGCAACAATCTGCATTTATTTGCTATAAAATATTGCAAAAAAGGGTGTGAAGATGTCACAATTTCCCCAAAATTGTTTTATAAGTAGACTTTAAATCCCTTTAAGGGATACTTATTCTGAAACTGTTTACATATATCTATCAAATAAAAATCATATGTCTTTCGTCTCATTTTTTCGTAAATTGTGTCAAAAAAATCGTGTGAAAAAAAGAATTTGTAAACATGACAATAATTACTGGACCTATGGGCGTTCGGGTTATGAGAAAACAGATAGTCAAACAGAAAACAGCCCATAAAACATGGAACAATTAATCTTGATGTTCCTCTAAACCCACTTTGAAGGATTAAATCAAAGATGCGAATTAAGTTAAAAAAAAAATCCAAACACCAAATTGTCGATATGAAATAAACCGAAAACAAAGTAAAATATGACACAAAACAACGACTGGAGAGATTCTTGTTTTTGAGACATTACTATATACTTGACAGGGTTCTTCGAGGCGTTTATATAAATATACTCCCATACGTAGGATATACATAACATTCAGTGGTAAAGACAAGTCTTTTTACCTGATAACGTTTGGTATAATTTTGTTAATTAAAGAGAGGAAAGTTAACTTACCACGATGTAAATGTCATCGGTTTACCATCAGACCAAATGTAATCATTAATACTGTATCCATTCGTCATCTTCCTTAACCCTTTGTTATAAAGAAAATGCAAATGATGTACATGCGTGCAATACTTGATGTGTGGTGACATCCCTTGACGTTTTTATTCAAAAGGTATTATATGAGTATAGATTCACATGGGAGTATTGCAAAACTGAATTAGAAAATTTAGTTGCTGTAGGAGGTAATATATTTGCTTGTGCAATTTTCTCACACAAATGAAAACGCTTATAAAGTTGAACCATTGTTTTTTCAAACAATTTAGTTATATTAGAAAAAACTTTGTATGTGTAAATTATTAACAGCTTCCAAGAGAAGGTCGTACCTTCTGGTTAAACCTTATCTTTTCTGTAATGTTTTCAAACATCCATCACATTTTATGATCTATATGAGAATACTATATTTTTCAAATCACAATTTTCACTTATGAAACACAAAAGCGCCAAATTTTTAAATTATGAATTTTTAAGCGTCAAAATGTTTTTTATGTTAAGGAAAGTATGTTGACGCTTTTAATTATAGTGAAGTGCCAGGTACCAATATATGCACGATTTTCATTTGGGTCGTTGCTAAGGACGGTGACAAGGTAATGAATAAATTCCATTTCTGATTGATCGGCTATGCTGACAAGATGTCCTCCTTGAAACTCGCATTCACTCTCAGCTTCAATCCATGTTACCCCAGACGTCTTTCTCTGCATCCCGTAGCAACTGTTTTTAAATCCATACCAATTTTTTTCACAACCTTTAACATATAAAATTTGACGATAGAACAAACAAGTAGGTTATGGGCAACAGGTTTTTTTTTTTTACGCCAAATGACTTCGTTTAGTAATACTTTACATTAAGGACATTTAGACTACATTTGACCAAGGACGCCAGATACCTCCTCCGTTGTGTTATAATGTTCAATTGGTTTCTAGCTTCATTTTTGAATATGTACTCCTTTTGAATATTTTTTATGATTGATTTGAAAAGTGTGTTAAAAGTGATTTTTTGTTGTTAGTAGTTCTTATACTTGAATTGTCATCACTATTAACATGATTAAGTTATTTCAGAAAAAAACATGGTCTTCAATAGTTGTGTATTACACTATAGCACAACCAAGCACTGACTAGATCAATAATACAAGAACTAATATAGATTTTATAAATGAAATGAATTATATAATATATTGTTTACAAAAATATGCTTACTGCTATTTCCTAAATCAAATGTTTCCTGTATAAAGGACTTAAATGCATATTTTCCGAGAAATCCACCATTTCCTTGTAGATCAGTTGCAGCTTTAAATTCAATATAGAGTTTCTCCCAGCTTGATATCAATACATTGTAAGGCCGAATGCCCTTACAAAACTTCCCTAAGCTTTTACTACGTCCTTGAAGGTCAATATCATTAACAGAAATAAAGGATTTTTCGCATGAGGAATCATCAGTAACATCTAGATTTATAATGTAAAATGTTACATATTGACCGTATGCGCCCTCTATTTTCCAAAAACACGAGTCTCCAGGTTGGTAAGCTATTGGGAACCCTGGGGTAAATATGTAAGCCGATTGCTGTTCACATGTCTGGAAACAACTATCTATTCCGCCGCATGCAGGTAAATCTGAAGAAAGAAAAACACAACCTTTACTAGATGTATATTGATGTTTTGCGTCATAAACAATTCTGCGTCGTTGCAACATTTCTGACGGTCTTCTCTCCTTTTAGAAGACATTTTGTTTTTACATATATCCGTGCTCATAGTAAAAAACGCTGACATGTAGCGGACGCACAGTTCGACAAATGACGGCATTTGTAGAGATCGGAAAAATAACAATCTTGAGGCCGTAGCATCTATTAACGTGAGTTCCGAAATCCAATATATACAACAATCCGTACTTAGAACTGACCATATAAGCCAACGTGTAAGTCTAAAGTGTGTATACATTTTTTTTTAATGATAATCAACTTCTTACGCAAAGACAAATGCAACATTCCATGTGTAATCATTTTGGAAATCAACATAAAAAAAAATAAATCTTATTTTCTCTTTTAAGCAAAGTAAATGTAATAAGACACAAGATATGGCATTGTTCAAATTAAAACAATGTCACTCGACAGAACCAGGATATGACAATCTTCCAATTTAAGAGACTTTAACCGATCCAATATTGTGTTTGATTGTACAACATGTACAAAATACAACTTCATGAGCTGGTAAAACTTGTGTCTGACCCACCATTTATTTCGAAAGAAATGACTGTACCAAGTCAGGGATATGACAGTTGTTTTTCAGTCATCATTTTGGTTGATATAGTCAAGCGTTTACTTTTAGTCAGGGTAAATTGACTGCCCCTTTTTTATTCGCCATGGAGTTCGTTTTTGTTTGTTTAAACATTTATCATATTTTGATCATTGAACAAAAAAATAATGATAAATTTTAACCTCGATAGGACTTATCAATGTATTTTAACAGTAGTAAACCAGCAGATGTCATCAGTGGAACCGTAAAAGAGGAACATTTGGAGCACCCCCGGTTTTTGGTAGATTGATATTGCTCATTCTTTAGTTTTCTGTGTAATGTTTTGTGAACTGTTGTTCTTTTTCTCATTTTCGTCATGTTATTGTATTTTGTCTTCGGGTTATGGTTTTTGATTGTCAAATAGGTATTTTATCCTACCTTTTTAACATATGATACAAAATGGCACATACCAATCATAGATACTTTCAATTCAAAAGCTTTTGCATTATTTCTTTCAAAATGAAAACAAGTGGAGAGCTGTATCGTCATTTCATTTGATACCGATATTAGTTTGACTCCACCCAATTTCTGATCCGATGGAAGAATATTCTTTGTATAGCCACTCTTGTCTCTGATACTCAAGGTGTCTTCACAATCTCCTGGATTAATGTCGTACACACCCATCTAAGGTACAAACAAATAAGGTTTCAGATTTATAAACCTGTGTTATGTGCGACCAAAATGTTCCAATACAAACAAGTGTTGCAGAATCTCAATATTGACAACTTCAAGTATGAACAAACTCATTGCACCTGTGCAAGTTCCTTATTCAAATATAACCCACGTTTTAACTGTTGACCTTATAAGAAATGTATAAGGTAACGCAACTGGCCAAAATACCGTTAACCAAAATCGATTGACTGTAACAGTAACGGATTATGCCATACAATGGAAAAAACGTGGGGAGAAGTTGTGGATACTCCTTCTAGCTGGGTTAATGCAGTGTGGTTGTCTGTTCGAATCACTGACGAGGCTTTTGTAGATGAAACGCGCGTCTTGCGTGCAAATTTATAAGCCTGTTAAATCAATTTTGATCTGAAATGGTCATTTTGATCTGAATAATTCTTGAAAGACTGAACAATAGATGATTACGTCGTTTTCAGTTTTTCGGTTAATTTTCAGACTAATCTACTGCGGTACGATCAGTACTGTTCAGATATTTCGCTAGCAGTCAATTAATTTCTGGCTAGTCTATGTTCAGACTGTTCAGTGGCTTATATTTGCCCGGACACATCAACATCATACAGATTTGTCTGAAATGCTACTCAACAGTCCTGAATTTACCGCAGTGGATAACTCTAAAAATTGACTGAAAAGTTGAACATTTCCAAATCATTTATTATTCGGACTTTTTAGAACCAGTTCAGATCAGAATGACCGTTTCAGACTAAATTTCACATACTAGTGATGTATCTTTTGTGCTTTTTGTCCCTATTATATGATTAGAAGCTTACATTATCATTTTACTTCATTATCCGCTAAAAAGATAGTGTCAATAATTCAAAATTTGGTGACTGCATATTTTCAAATGAACTTCTTTGTCTCATTGGCAATCACGCTACATTTTCCTATTGATATTGAAATAAATTATATTACATTACAGTTCCGGAGCACCTGAGTTCACCCCCGGTTTTTTGGTTGGGTTCGTTTTGCTCAGCCTTTAGTTTTAATTGTTGTGTTTTGTATTTTGTCGCTATGGCGTTGTCAGTTTATGATCGACTAATGTGTTTGAATGTCTTTTTGGTATCTTCGCCACTCGTTTTTAGACATGTCTCATATCCGTTCAACTTTCAGTTGATGCGATACTCTAGACCTTACGTTTTCTTCCATGATTTCCTTGATAAAAGCAAACAAGGAAGCAATCACAAAAAGGTTTCAAATGATAAAGGTGAAGTTATCCCATTGAATGTTTTATGTTTGATACAACGTTGTCAAATATCTGTGCAACATGCATATGTTCCAATTGTCGCGATAACAAATCTATCCTCTTTTCCTCGTTTTTTACATCACAAAATGCATCATATGCCTGGATTTTTTACTTCCATGAACAACACGACACATGTGGAACAGGAAGTGTGTCCAAATCAATTATCGTGGTGGTGTCGTTTTCTCTATCTTTTGCTTTCTGTGTAACGTTTTGTTATTTGTCTTTTCGTTATTTTTATAATAAGCCAGGGTGTCGTTGTACTATTGCAAATGATTTGAGACCCCCCTTAGTATCACTTCTCTCTCTTTGTGTAAGTGGAAAGCATCACTTTATGTCCATTTAAAATATAGGCCAATATATATTATGAGAAGAAGAGTTATTTTTTAGCACACCATGCTATTGATTTTTAGTAAAGCATTTTATGTGTGTGTCATACTGACCTTTTGAACATCATTCACTAACATTTTCTCTTGTAGCTTGATATAGACAATTTCAATCTCCACATACATTTCAGACTGAATAGACCAAACACAATTTAATCCCTGACCATAATTCAATGGAAAACTCGGGGATAAAATTGTTGTTTTGTTTTCGTTTTTCAGAAACATTTTTGAGCCACATTCGTTAACTTCTAAGAATTCTGAAAGATAAGATGAAAACGATGTATATTTAGTATATATAAGTAAATTTAAATGTTTTCAAAAGTCAAATTTAATGAATATGAGTAAAACTATTACGAATCTTTTTAGTAAACGTCTATATACCTGCGTAATAAACAATTAAACAAAAATCAATGACAAAAGTTTGCTCATTAACTTGACACTACATCGAAATTAATGTTTATCTTAGAACGAAATTTAAAAAATATCTAACTGACACCTACTACACCTTTAGCTAATCATATAGTAAAAACATTTATCACCTGCTATATAAGTCAAGGAGATGAGAAATGATTGCCAATTAGACATGACTGTTGAATGTATTTTGACGTGAGCAGCTCGGTGGTTTCCAATAATAGAACAGAAATTATTGACCCTGTCCAAACAGCATGAATACAGTAGCATTGTACAGTTAGAAAAAAATACCCACTTAAATTTCACCATCCCCTTTTCATTGCTTTCTTACAAATTAAGCTAACTATTTGTGTCATATATTTTTGCATATGTATGTAACCAGTATCTTCCATAGATTTGATTTCCAGTAGTTAAAATGGTTAAATGTAATTTCTTTTTGGTGTATCCATGGCAACAATCTGCACTAATTTGCTATAACGTTTTGCTAAACGGGGTGTGAAAATGTCACATATTTCCCCAAAGTTTTTAAAAGTTGAATTCCATTCCTTAGATTGATACCTTTTTCTAAACTGTTAAGATATATCGATATATCTACTAAGAGATCAAATAAACTCATTGGTCTTTCATCTCATTTTTTTGTAAAATTGCGTTAAAACGTTCATGTGAAAAAAAGCGTTTGTAAACATAACAATAATTTCTGCACCTATGGCCGGTCTGGATATTAAAATACGGACCGCCAAAAAAAAATAATAGCCCATAAAACATGTAAAAATAATCTTGATGTTCATATACACCCATTTTGAAGGCTTAATTAGTCATCAGCTGTCTAAAAACGAACTTAATTGCACAATAACTTTCATATTTGAAAAATTATCCTTTTAATGTGGCTCAATCTGTAGTTTTCTTTGTAGTGTTTTGATGTACAATTGAAGAACATTTTCATCTTACTTTTGTTCATTTGCGTTTGGTCTTCACCAGACGCGTTAGTGGATCTCAAATAAAAACAGTTAGACTTGTTGAAATGTATATGCTTCGAACAGTCAAGCTAGTATGCAGGTTTTTATCTTTGTTTAATTATTGGAGGTAATTCGTGTCTTTGGACCATACGTATGCCAGATTTATTCCTTCTGGTATCGTTTCCCAATTTTGTTGAAAATTATTCTTTCTAAATTAGAATTTGAATGTAAAAGAAGTAAAAGAAAAAATCTAACCTTTAAAACACAATCTTTGGTAATAGATGTTACCGATATCGACTTTATCTACCCACCACTTTCGAAACTGCCGTGTGTATTTATGACCCATATGCAAAACGCATTTTTTTTCGTGATAATCAAATGAAAAGGAAAGGCATGTAATATTTTGACAGTGTCCAATACATTGCTGAATATCGACATCTTTTTTTATCATGCGGATAACATCATGATCTACGTTCATCCAAAACGCATGGTATGGTAGAACCTCAAATCCGAAATCGTAATTGTAATTTTTGCACCACAAATCACGTCTTGCTGAAAAATGATATAAAATGATTCATAATCTTAAAGTAGAATTATGCAAAAACAAGTGACGAAGTTTCTATTCTGCAATAGAAAAACCCTTAACAGTCCTAAAAGTTGAAAATGAAATAATTAATTCAATGATATGAAAAAAGTAAAATTTAATGAGTATAAGTTGATCAGCGGCAAGTAACAATTACATTCTAACGTATTGGATATGCAGTGTTCTCTACCAGCAAAAAGACTGGATAAGTTTACACATAAATGGTACAAGAATTATAATGAGAAGGACATCTTGTGGGTGTTTAGTAAGAATTGTTCTTGAATGCCGCCTTATCGTCTCCTGTCTCCTTTCTACTGATTTAGTTGAAAATTTCAATATGATCATTAATGCTGTCCGACCATTTATCTTTAATTGTTGATAAACCCAAGCCCATTCCATTGTTGAGTAATTTTTATGATATTATTTATCTAATTGGTAAATTATCTATGTCCAAAGGTAACCATTTCCGTAAGAAATCGAAAACTTAACACCGATTTTATCGGTGACTTCTTATGATTCGACTATATATCACATTAATACCAACTGATTCAGGCATTCCAGATAAATGTTTGAACAACAGATAGTTTTACGTTATTTTGACATTTTTTTATATTCAAGAACCACAACTCCTGCTCAAACAGAAAGAAACAAACTCAAAATTGATCTGTAATTTCCGATGATATGATAATGTTCTTAAAACATTTTATCAATTGATGCAGGTGTGTCATAAAACAGTTCCGAAAAATAATATTTTCATGAAATGTTATATTTTTAAAAGTCAAAAATTTCAACCGGAACAAATGTTAAACTCGATCTGCACTTGTAATAATTTGACTACATACAACATAGCTAATTCAGTAGGTTGAACAATAAATAAAAATTTGCAGATAAGTTATCAGGCTGACGAACTGACAGCTTTCGGAGGAAGTACAAGCCTCAAGTATCCTTCGGTTTTTGTCTTCGTTCGGTTGTGTACTATTATACACATATACCAAATCGCTAATTCAGTAGGTTGAACAATAAAAGAAAATGTGCGGAAAACTTATCAGGCTGGTGAACTGACAGCTAAAGTATCTTTAGCTCTTCCTTTATTTTGATTCATTAAAATCTACTTTTCGTTTCCCTTTACATGTACTTCCTGACTTGTATTAAAACAAATGTCATAAAAGTTTGATCTCTTTTTTCGTTTACAATACCTGACGATGTCATACGTAAGGTTTTTACCATGTGTATTTATATGCTGTCTATATGCAATGTTAATATGATTTGAAACAAAAGTTATAGGGCATTTATGTTTGAATTAGTATATTTAATATTAAATTTGCATTGTTTTACAAATAACTTTGTGCTCTTACCTTGTTTTGGACAGCCAATTATTTCTAGCTTTAAACATGCATCTGTGTATTCAAGTGGGACAACTTTTATGTACCGGCTGTAAATTTCTGTGTTGAATACAAATTGCTGAATTGATAGTCCTATTGAGGGATCAGTTTTGAACACCTGTTGCAATATAAAACAAATTAAACTTAAAATTAAACTAAATTTGGTTGAGTGTAAAAAAACTGCGAGTACTCTAAGATTGGTACTTTGTATCTTTTTCGTTTTTTTTTAGTTGATTTTATTTTTGTCGTGTGTCGATCTATATGTTATGAGTCAAGCCGTTTTGAACGGATTTTTACAGTTTTTTTTATTTTGTACTGTTGTTCCAGATTAGGGAATGGTTGAGCGCTCACAAACACGTTTAAGACTACCCCATTCTTAATATGGCTATCCCAAGTCTGCGATTCGGTGGTTGTTATTGGTTACTGTCTGTTATATCTGTTTTTCGTTTAATGTTTCTTCATAAATCAGGCCGTTTTTTTTTTTTTCGTTTGAAATGTTTCACATTTTGTCATGTTGTAGCCGGGGCTTAGGTGGCCGAGTGGTCGAAGTAGTTCAACTACTGTAATCACTCGCCAGTTAACACTGAGGTTGTGAGTTCGAACCCCGCTCGTACGGATGCACTCGACTCTAATCTTAATTGGTTATGATTATCAGTTCCCTACCGAAGGTTTTCTTCGGGGACTCGGGCAATAACAACTGACCGCCATGCAATAGCACAACAGTGTTGAAAGTGGCGTTAAACACTAATCAATCAATCAATCAATCAATCATATTGTAGCCTTTTATACCCAACTATACGGTATGGGTTTACTCTTTGTTGAAGACCGTACATTGACCTATAATTACTAAAATGTTATTTGGAATCTGATGGATAGTTGTCTTATTCTCAATCATACCATATCTCCTTATTTAATATTGTTTTGTCCATGGTATAGTGTCTCTGTACATAATGAACATGCCGAAGTGAGCAAAATATAGTCCGTTTGTAGCTTTTGATCTTCAATGGCAATTTTTGTATTACTGACAATTCCTTATATAACAGCGTTTGCATATTTTTCAATTGAGTTTACTTTATTATGCAGCGATTGTGGTCGTTGACTGTCTCACTAGCACCTATATCATATTGGGCTTCAATGTGTTTGGTCATTTTGAGCCTACCAAATGAAGCGTATTCCACACACGAATGTCGCACGCTGGTATCGACACTAGCTATTATGCTTTATACTACTAGGTCGACGCCACTTCTCGTTACTGTCAATTACCGTTGGAAGAATCCACCCTATATCATAGTGTTTAAGTTTTTTTTTTTATTGTATTGCAAATATCTCATACAAATTCAATCGACGATAATTTGGTGTCACTGTATGATTATCCTCTTATAGATTTTAATGCTCCTTTATACATTATGTATTTGGTTATCAAAAATTACTAGAATCCACCGAAATCATCCAGGAAATACGCTTCAGAAATAAATCCTGGTTCATAAAAATTGATCATGCCGAAAAGATATTTAAATTTAAAATGATCTCTTATCAGAAGTCAGCAAGTCTGTTTTGTCATAAATGATCATTTATATGGTCATAATTATAAATTAACTGTTTACAAAAATTTGAATTTTTCGAAATACTTAGGATTTTCTACCCAAGAAATAGATGTATTTTGTAAAACTTTTCGGATTTTTGGGTCATCAATGCTCGTCAACTTCGTACTTTATCTGGCCTTTTGAATTTTTTTTTGATTGATTCGAGGGCCACTGAGGAGTCTTTTGTAGACGCGCGTCTGGCGTATAAAATTCTTATCCTCGTATCTATGATGAGTTTATCTATATTTTATTGAAACTATAGAAATTTACCATGTTTACCGAATTTCAAAATATATAAACGATAAAAGGGTTTGACACATTTTTCACCCAATATAAACAGATATAATTTATGTGGATATGTAAAAAGAATAAAGGCTAACACCAAAGGGTCATGTGATCTTTAAATGAGACAACTAACCTTCATTGTTCCCTTTGGGTCCTCGTAGGTAGCAAGATTGTTCCTATCAATTCCGTGTAAAATATTGAAAGAATTTATAAGTTTAACATTTTGTCCGGCTTGAATTCCTTGTAGCTCTACGCCTTGTACTTTCAAGGGAACTATCAAATCTACCTAGAAAACATAACAATATCTTTGAAGACATCGCGATCTTAGATATTTAGATACAAGTATAGTCATCTGATCTGTAATTTTAGCGATTGCGTGCTTTTTCCGATAACGACATTTTGACTGAGTGAAATATGGCATGGCGGGTGATGTATGTATAGCAGGAGATGCTTTTCTTGTCGACTCGCCCTTCTCGCTATTCTATAGTGACCCCCTAAGATTTTGTTTGTTTTCTTGATTTGTCTATTCCAAATCGATTTACGACATTTCATCACCGGTATACTACTGTTGCCTTAATTTACTTAACAGGAAAATAAATATATGAACAAATAATCTACGTTATTCAATTTATTAAGATCATGTGCTGAGACAATATTTGTATATCACCTAAAGTTAAAAAAATTTTTGTTCGACTTTATGCGACAAAAATTTAAGTTATTCAACAATAAAGATATTTTAAGATTTTCTCTGAACGTTAACTGTTTTTCATGAACTGGTCTGTTCAATCGATTACCCCTGCTTTTGTTCACACACACACACACACACACACACACCCCACTACCAGAAACACATAAAAATGTATGTTTCTTACCATAAACCATGGGGTATTATCAATGGAACTTGCACACCACCCATTTTCAGGACGATATAGTCGACCAAAAGTAAATTGATGATCACTGTCCTTATGTGATGAAGATTCAATCTGATAATCATGGACGTCACCAGTAATTAGTCCAAGTTGCCGTCCGCACATTGTTGCTAAGGTAATCAAGAAAAGATTAAAATCGTATTCAGCAAATGAAAACATTGAACACGTCATCAAAAGAAAGTTGATCGCATAGTAAAAATGAATGAAAAATAGCAGCTATTGTGGATTGTTATTGTTTGCATTGCGACATGAAATTACCTTATAATACGAAAATCATTGAGCGTGTTGGTGTCCCAGGTGATAAAGATAATGGTCAACTAAATCATTCCGATATCAATAAGAAGTTGTTTTAAAACTCAGCAACACCGATTTCTCTTTACGATCAATGTTTATCAAAAAAGCAATCTTAATTGTTACAAATATCTCCATTATCTCATAACCTCAGTTTTCCGTACTTTGCTTTCGATGGATTTTGTAATAGTGATATTAAACAATAATTGTTTAATGTTCTTGACAGAAGATCAAACTACTCTATAAATTTATTTGTACCTTTTCATCTCGATTTAATGATATTCTTTCAAGATGTAGTTGTTAAAAAAAATACCGACATTGTAAATTTACTTTTTTACACTGGTAACAGTAAAATAACAACAACAAAAACGAACATCTAGGAAAATTCAGATCGGAAAGTCCCTTATCAAATGGCAAAATCAAAAGCTCAAACACATCAAACGAATTGAAAACAACTGTCATATTCCTGACTTGGGACAGGCATTTCCTTATGTATGGTGGATTATACCTGGTTTTATAGCTAGCTAAACCTCTCATTTGTATGACAGTCGCATAAAATTCCATTATATTAACAACAATGTGTGAACAAAACAAACATAATAGGTGGCAAAAATAGGGGTACAGCTGTCAGCTTGTGGTATAATCTTAATCACTTTAAAACATAATGGCATAAAAACAAAGCACATGAGCAAAAATGCAAGACAAAAATACAAAAACTACGACAGCACAACAACACATTGGCGGGATGCATAAGTCCGTCCACGCCAATAGGATATTACCAAAAATGGAATAAACAGTAAAGGTAAATAATTTACAAAGACAAATAAAAGAACACTATAACACGTTATTAAGATGAAATACAACGTCAGTACCTAACATCTATACTTCAGGACCATCCTGTATCATTTGTGAAATTGATACGGAATATTTATCAACAATGTCTTGGTATCTTCCGATGAATTTTTTTAGAAAAAGGACGAGACGTTCTTTGACATAACCCTGGTTCATCAACTTTCTGCTCTGACACTGGTGAAGACTTATAATGTGTGGGTAGCAGCAGCAAGCTCTTGAATACCGAATGAGTTAGGAAATGTATATCTCATATGCAGGTGGAGTTGGTATATTGCTACTGAGGTCGGGGGAATTGATAATTTTAAAATTAAAATCGTCCCCTTAGTCATAGATTCTGGTACTGAGATGACCGCTTATGTCAAATTCGAGGTATAAGTATTAAAATGAGGCGAAGGAAACCGTGTCTGTTGTTTCTTTAATTTCTAGTTCTGGCGGATATCTAAATGGAACCGTATCAGAAATTATTTGATTGTTTATGGAAAGAACATCATCAACATATCAGAATGTGAAATTAAATGATCAGGCTTCTTTGATTTTCTTGTTTTTGACAAGTGTCTGAAAGAACTCCGATTCATATGAAAATAAGAAGAGATCGACAAGGAGAGGCGCACAGTTCGTTCCCAAAGGAATGCCGTTTGTTGAAAAAGTCTACCTCTAAAATCAACAAATATGTTGTCAATAAGAAACGCCAGTATACTTATCATTTGTTCCACTGTGTAGCATGTTTTACCTTTTTTCAATATTAACAAAATATGCCGTTTGGTATCCCAAAGTAATAAATCTATAGTAAAATTGATAATGTAAATGTTAATGTGTCAAGGAGAAAACAACCCGACCAAAGAGCAGAGTATGCTACCATTTTTATGATGAAAAGCATTGTGGATTATTTCTTTATAGACGATGTTTCAATTTCATATTGGGAATGGTGGTATACACGGTTGAAAATTCAAAAGTTTTGATAGAATTAATTTCAAAGAAAGATTGAGTTTTAAAATTATCAAGAAGTTCTTTAGAGGTTTTAAGAATCCACATACGGTTAATACCATTACGCGAGTAAAAAGTGTCACAGTATCTCTGAGGGCCCTCTTTCACTGCAGACAGAATTTTTGTCAATCTAATAGACAGTTCCTTTGTAGAACATGCTGATGAGCCGGCAATGTACCGTTGTCTGAAAGAAATTTTGTGAAGCTTAGTATTCAATACAAACAAGGTAAGTCCTGAGATTTGCTGTTCAATGTGATGTTCATTGAAGCCATGAAGGACTTATGATTCGCCAAAATCTCTTCCTTGTCAAATGATATGTTTATGGTATGTGGGATTACCTGAGTGCTCATTTATTCCTAATTTTTTTACAAGACACTGGTAGTAGCACGATTTACATACCAAGACAATATTATTTGAAGCTTTGTCCAAAGGAACAACAACCGTGATAAGTTTTTTTTTAAATGCCCAAGTCAATTGCAAATTCAAATTGATGATAAGAACAGTACATCAAACAGCTATATGTTCTATGAAGCAGCAAATGAACAATAAGTAAGAAGGCTTGAAAAAAAGAAAATAACTGTACAGTACTGACATCCGAAATTATGCAAATACATTTTTGGAATATATCCTTAATTCCAAGGTTTCGTTGAAAGTAAAAATTCATTTGTTGCCTCTTCATTTGTAATGAATTCATAAGTTGAAAAAAATCATTTAGCAGGCTCTTTTGTTTAATTTGAAACTCCATATCAGAACACATTTCTTTCAAATTTAACGTCTTTTTTGAAATCAATTTATACTGAATAAAGTAGATATAAGGTACAACGCTGATAAACCCCGAACGCAACGACTCGCATTTATTTAAATAAATCTACGTGACTGCACACAAGTACTAAGTACATTGATCTGTCACTGGTCAATCGTTGCAACTGTTTTCAATCTGACATATTCCTGGCGTAGTTAAATTACTGACCATAACATTTTTGTCTGGTAATGATAATTGTATCGCATGCCGCTGATTTAGTAGGTAATAAAAAGCAACAGTTTTTACTGATATTGGAATCTCAGTAATCCTTGTAGGAGATACATATCAAAATGAAAAAACCAAAAACTGGAAGAATCACGTAAATTCTCAAAGGAGCAGGACTGAGTGTGTCGATACGGTTATCGTCGTTTGCTTTACACTAACAACTAATTGACGCCTGCAAAGCCGGTGATGTTTTATTTGCATTTAGTTTGTTTTTGACATATTTGAAGAACACTGTGATACTTACATCTTCCAACAACCTGTATTTCGTCTATTTCCAAGTAATGAAAGTAGCCATGATTGTGGTCGGGGTCAGTAAAGTCAAAGTTTTTTACGCTGACATATTGTCCTATAATTGGACGTTTACACTGAAAGCGAAATATTCTGTGTTTCCAGGGGTTTCTATTAGCGTCACATCTGTATGCTCCATATGTAAGGAAGTCCCATCGGTGTTTACTAACATACGTTCCCACATATCTGTTGTTTATCGGGAACCATACTGTAACAACGAAAAACTTTTTGAGTCATTTGTATTTATTCGGGTCGATAATTACATGAAATATAAAATGATTTGGGTTTGATTGTTTATTTTGTCATCTCGAATTTGAACATTTTCTTTCCAATTCTGCACAAAATTTAATATGCATGTTTTTCCAAACTATGCCACAAAAAACCTTTTCTGTCGTAGTATTTTGGAAAAATTGGAAAAAAAAAATCCTTTTGTATCCTCGCATGTACCTTCCCAAAAGAACCATTCGGAAAGTTCAGTACTTTATCTTCGCTTTTAAGGTAACGTGATAACACAAAACAATGGACGCATGTTAACTGAATACATAGACGACATTGACCAATCGGAATCGTCGAATTCTCATTTGAATATTCAAACATTTCATTGTGCGATGATGACATCCCTTATGGTTGGCCTACTTTGAAGGCCTGGCAGCAAAGGTAGACGTGTTATTCACCATTGTGTAGAGACATTAATATACATTTACGACATAATAAGTTTATTAAGATAGACGACTACAGAACGAAATAAAACGAAAATTTGTGGCCAAGTTTCATTTCACGAAAAAGTAATTTTAATACCTTATGTCATATAAAGATATATGGTAAAATAAAATCAAAGACGAGTGCCTGTGATCGATACCTCTGCTGATGGACTTAAAGTCCTCGAATGTTTCACTAGTTCATGGCTTGGTACAGGCATAAAAAGATGGATATTGTTTTATTGAAATACGTCGTAAATAAAGCCCAGGAAGCCTCAAATTAGGTAATGTTTTCTTTTCATGCATAACTCTGGTTGCATGTTCAATGTCTGTGTGTTTATATAGTGCCTTTTTTTCATTCCGATCATAAATTTTGTAATTGGTTATGAACTTAACATCATTTTGGCGTAGGTCATCACTAAAGAAAAATTTATTGTTGAAATGAGCATCTAGGTAGCACAAATTGAAATGTTTGTGTTGTTTTAGTCAAACACTTTCAAATATACATTCTTTCATTTCCTTTTCCTTTTGATATATTTTCCTCATATAATTCATTATAATTATGAAATCATTAGATACAATATTGGTCCGCTCTTCACGTAAATGTTATTAAGCTTACCTTTTTGTCGGTAAAGAACGATTGCATGAACTTCAATATACTCTTGTAAGTTAAGTAAGTACCATGGCTTAGAAGATGGCCTCTCTGATACATATGATGCTCCATTACCTGTTAATGTCAATATAAATTTAAACTTTACAGCGAAATGGTAAAATCTTACCAATCCTTCGTAAAACCCACTCTAATTCACATTGAGATATTTCTTGAACTGCCATCATCAAAATGCTTGATATATATTGACACTTTACTTGTTCCGTTTGCGGAGGTCATGACAATTGGCACAACGAGAGCTCAAAATAGAAATCTGTTTTCGAATTGTTTAAGTGGAAACCTGATGAAAAAGCATTAAGTTTGATTGCTTTATTCGCACGAAAAAGACCACTATGTAGATTCATAGAAAATATGATTCCTTTATCCAGCAATACTTGTATTTTTTGTCCATACAAACGATGTTTCATAACGTACCAATCAAACCATCCAATGCATTTGAAGGCGGACTTCCAGCATCATTTTTGGCTGCATTATAGCTTCTTTCTTTCCCAAATACTTTCAAGTTGTCTTTCTCTGAAAACAAAGAGAAATAAATGAACTGCAAGCTCTATACAGATAGCCCTAAGCATTATATTGGGAGTCTTGGCTTAAACCAAAGCTGATCTGCATATTATCAGATTATTACATGACAGTTTTCAAATCGGATGCATTATAAATACTAGGTCATGATATCAGCCAAAGAGGCGAAGGTTAATACACCAGGAGAGTTTTCAGTGGTTAATGAGGGGGTGGTCTTTCAATAATGTGATATAATTTTGTGGTAAAGCATAGTAATACATGCAGTAGATCTTGATTACATTCAATTACATTTTGTTGTGAGTAATGTAATAACATATTCGACATATTGCAGCAGTTTTTTCTCGGTCATTTATGTTAATCTCTTACGTATTTCAGTTCCTCTGACACACAAAGTAGCTAAGACCATGCTTCTTAGTAGGATCTTATACTTTTAAAAACTTACTTCTTCAGCTAAATAATTTAGTGCATTTAATCGATCTCATCTGACATAGATCTGGGATTTAAGAAAGTATTCACGAGTTAAGACTCGATGTGTCTTGTCATATACATATTTACACGTAACGAGTAACTAGTCCCTGTAATGATTTAAAGTATCACATCAAAAATGTAGTTTAGTAAGTTTTTTGTTCATCAGTGATGAGAGAGGCATTATGCATCCTAAAGGGTATATAGTGAATGATCGAGCCGCGTTGTTTTTCGAAAGTTTACGAGATTTTCAAAATTTAGAAATTAAAATAAAATTCATCAAAATTTGACAACAAATCTAGGGTGAAGAGCATTAACATTTAATTGCGGCATCATTCCAAAATAATGTTTAGTCGGTGTGGATTTTTGCGCTTGTCCATGAAATTGCTGGTATACACTGTTGACTAAAATTTCTTTAAAACTCCAATGATAAAAGTAGTTTCAACGCAGCTGATGTGTCGATTTTTCATATTATTTACATTTTAAGGGGAATAAATTCCGCCGAAAACCTATTTGATCGGGGCTAATTTTTAATTTAATTATGTTTTGATGGATTCTTCAACATAAATTTCTTTAAATTTGTAGAAAAATGTACGCTCGAATGTGCTCACAATATTGATTGCCCACATTACTTACACTACCAAATGTTGCATTTTTATTGAAAATTCAAAAACAATCCAATAAAGATGGGATTCGAACGCAATTTGTCGAAGAGGGGTTTGAACTCACAACCTCATGGTTGACAATGCTATTGGTCACTGTAAATTAACTACTATTAAAACTAGGCCAACGATGCAGTTTGTTTAGTCTTCCTCGTAATTGACACCTTTTATGTATTCGCATATATGTATAATGGATGAAATTAAAATGGATTTTGATATATTTTTTTTAATTTTGCATTTGTTTCCGAATATTTTATTCTAACTATTCCATAGAAATACTTACCACATTCTGGAATATTACACCTTGCTCTTTTATTATCAAAATAACAACCCGGTGGATTCCATTCTGTTTTTCTACAAAAGTTGTTTTCAAATTCACCGATCCATCGTGTACTCGTGGCAAGGTCCAACTTCACATCTGTCCATAAATCGCAGGATTTTCTATATTTTGATATATTTAGATGGCCATTGTAAGAGGCACCATCATCAGTTTTATACATACATTCTCGTTTGCCTAATTTTGAAATAAAACAAATAAAATACCTTAATATGGTACCGTCCATCTGTTAATTTAATTTTCTTCCTTCAAAGATCAACATAAAAGATGGAAATTCAACTTACATGTATTAAGTGACTTTACGTTGTGACACATGTTTAAATGATAACTAGTACATTAAAATCACATATATGATATTCAGATACATATATAAAAATCCAAATGATACTTGTAAAATGTTGTCTCTAATGGAACATATCAAACCAATATAACTAAATTTGAAACTTAATGAAAGTACTAAGTAGTCATTTCAAATGGAGTTATTGTTTTTCTAACCACTTATCTAATTCGTCCGGATTACTCAGTCAACAATTACGTAAAATGTTACTTCTAAACTATTTATAATGTATAACTCTTCTTTTAAACTATTCATTATGTAGAACGCTACTTTTAAATCATTCATAAAGTAGCTACATGTATTCGTAATGTAGAACGCTACTATCATAGTACAAATTACTGGGTGTTTTTATAATGGCCCTGTTATATGTCCAAGGTCTGTTATAATAATGTAATTACTAACTTGCTAAATTGGGTCAAATAAGACAAGCCATGATTCCTGGGAACTTATAATTTCTTGATGTTTCTTTTCCCCAGAAATGTATTTGTATTGGTAACAACTGAAAATCCGTAATAACCCTGATTATTCATAATGGCCCTGTTTTTTCATAATGGCCCTATTTTTTCATAATGGACCTGTTTATTCATAATAGCCCTGTTTATTCATAATGTCCCTGTATTAATGCCTTGTTAGTCTGTAATGGACCAGTTTTGTTTTTATTACTAAAGGGGCAGTTGTATACATAATGCAGTTAATTGTTTTCAGCACACGACAAGTTAATATTGTGCTTTGACATGAAATAACTGTCACTTTATTTTAATTTATTAAGAAGACAAAGAGGTATGAATGACTGAAATTTAAGAATTGAGCAAAGAGAGCATTGGGCAAATAATAAGGGTTGTGTCTCCTTACGGCAATGTTACACATTTCGCACACTAACTCTATAGAATGCTTTGATTTGTTTCCTCCAAACTTTTAATTGATTTGGAGATTGATCAGATGAAACTCCCTTTTATTTATGAAATTTTTCAAATTTGTCGTTTCAGAGCTACGGGACGGTAACTGTCAGATTAAAATAACCTTTTCACATGCTACACCATAACTTGGCAATATTCAGATTAATTAAACTGGAAACATTAAAAAAAGATAGATTGAGCTTGATTTAAAAAAACAAAAATGTTTGAGATTTATTAGACTTAAGAATCAGATAAATAAATGAAAGGCAATTTTCTACATGACATGCACTAGCTCTAGTATATTTGTTTTAAATTATAACAAACTGTGCACTCTAGTCGGCATTTGGTGAATGCAGACTCTTTTTCAATATTTGACATTTTCTGTTTTGTAATTTCAGAGATATCGTTTAGCAGTCATATTTGATGCAATATGTATATGCTAATTCAATGAAAATAACATACTGAATTTTACAATCAATCGGATAAAATTCGATAAAAGAGAGTCTGAATGGGGTTTACAGAACAGAGAATAATGGGCAAAAAGTACAGGATAAGGTACAAAAATCAAAATAGAGAAAAACTGGCACATGCTATAGAATATTGAGGTACAAATATATCAATAATAGTGAATAATTGGCAAAATAAGTAATGAATAGAGAAAATTGTCTAAAAATGAAAGGATAAATAAATTAAGGACGTCCACTCCTGACCCTCATAAAAGTTTTCATAAAAATACTTACTCTTTGGTTGATAGTAACATAAAGGTAAACCAATATGGGAAGTATGCGTAGGATGTGATAGAAAGTGCGGATGCAATCCATCAAGCATAGAATTATTGTCGTAAGGGAGGTAAAATGCGTCTAATTTCCAGTCCATTTTATCTATTTCTTGACATTTTTCGGTGGAAGGCCCCTTAAACATAAACGCATTAAAACAATATAATACATATAATACATACATAGAATACATGACATCTATGTGTGTGATACATAACTAGAATATATTTTGTGCGTTTTTAGTCTGTCTTTTTTATGCATAGAATAAAAGCAAAGGAACATGTTTTGCATCACTATTCATTACCTCGGCTAGACCTTCCCACACAATTGCATGCACTTCACTTCGTGTACGTCTAGGTTTCTTTGAACAATCTTTTTTACATAGGAGTTGTTATTGTGATTCTGTCATGTCATATGTGCCACATGTAGAGTAGGATCTGCGTACCCTTTCGAAGCACCTGATATCATCCATGGTTTTAGGTGGAGTTAGTGTCGGTCAGTCTTTGGATTTTCAGGATGCGTTTTGTAATTTGTTCTTTGTCTTTTTTCATATTTCTGTAACGTAAGTTGCGTCCCTAAAATATTAGCAGTAATCATGATAATGAGAGCGAAGTATACATATCGCAGATACTATTTTACAAAGAATGCGATATTAAGACCTGCGACTCTTTTCACAAAAAATCTTAAGAGTAAAAATACTCGTAAGTCATACACATTTCAGTATAACTTACGATCAATTTTAATCGTAACATTTTTTATGAAAAGAGTCGCTGGCTTCTATTCAGTTTCAACAATACCTACCAAATACAAAATGAAAGGAAATTCACTTGGAATATGTACTGACTGATTGACATTTCCATCTTCCCTACAGCAATACACAAGCGCGAAGTTTGAAGAAGTATCTAATACTATGTATGGAAGTTTGCCGCCCAAACTATAGTTGTAACCACGGATGGTTAAACGTCCTTCATCAAAACCTGAAATGAAAAAGTTACAAAAAAGGAGCTTATTTATTCATGACAACATATCTATTACACAAATATTATGAAAATACTTTAAATTAGAATCTTGGATTAAAGTGAGTATGATTTTATTGGGTAGATCAAAAGACGGAATTATAAATTAAAAAGTACTGTTTCATACTTATCCACTGCGGTAAATTCAGTTCTATTCAGACAATTCCATCGCAGTCAATGAAGATCTGTTCAATCTATTTCTGACTGTTCAGAAATTGTTATTTACCTGTACATGACAACAACATACTGAATTGTCTGAAAAGCTACTGAACAGTACTTGAATGAATGCAAGCCATATGTCTGTACAGTACAAGACGTGTTTTTGGTTCCGTCTTTTCAAATGATGTAAAGATCAACATGGTCATTTAAGACTTAATTTCATTTACTAGTTGTGACTCTGAAGACATCAGAATACTAAATACAAATCTTAGTTATCTGCGTACCGTCTGGGAGGATTTAATGAATAGATTTCTCTTTCGTAAAAACTGAGACTTATACCAATAGACAGGAAGGACGAAGGGAAATTGTCTGATGCATGGTTCAGCACTTATATACAGTATATTAGTGTGATAAAAGAGTCAATATTATATCTAAGTACTAACCAGGTAACCGATGTTGTTTATTCGTACACGAAAGATTTCCGGTTCTGTAGATTTACAAGACAGAAAGATAAAAAAGAATCGCTTGAACTGTGAACTGAGTGAGATAGTATTTGTCACTTGTCAAGCGTCCCTTGTTCTGCAAAACTATCAATGAATATATAACTTAACTAAACAGTTTAGTAGTTCTTAAATTGTGCTGTCCCAATTCATTGTAATTGTAATCGAAACTTTCCGCAACAGTAAATATCAACAGAATAAGTAATTCATAGTTAAGTGAAATTCAAATGAAATTTTAATGTAAGAATATAACATCTTCATGTCTAGAAGTTGTTGTCGTTGATATTATAAATGAAATTTATAAAGGCAACAAGGTTTCAAATTTTACGGTCACAATATGGCCTTAAACAACGAGTGAAATGCTTTAAAGATACTAAGCCTGAAAGGCTTTCGGGTTTATTTGAGAGGTTTAAATTCAGAACAAAACGACGTACACTATGAGTCTCTAACTTAAATTTCCAAATACACTTACCGAAAGGACACTTCCCACCATTCCTGTATATACAGTAATTTCCAGGAGGCCATGTTCTGTTGACTCCATTATCATCATCGAATATTGTCATGTTCGATGTCATGATACAAAAATTTATCTGCATAGCATGTTTAGTGTATGGACCAAGAATGTGTGGCTCAAATGTATACGGGTCATCATCATTCCAAATGAAGTTCTTTGAGTTTTCGAACAGTGTCAAATTGATATATCCAGTAGACCATCCATATTCACTACTCTCTGGACATCCAAACATCGAAGAATGAAGGGCATATGTTCCCTCTGGCCATTGCGTCGACTTTACCTCTAAAAGTAAAATCCCTTAAATCAGTTTATTTATTATAAAGAGATGTATACATATTTCAATCATAACGATTTTATAACGAAACCATTTAAGTTTTCTTACTTTTAAAAACGTGTATCGCTTAAATAGAAATTATATTACTATTTTTTTTAACAGTACTCTATCTTATCCCTATAAACTCACTTTTTTTTTGTATTTAAATGTTTTTCTTTAACAAGACAGACTAGATGAAGCAACGAAAAAAATATTGGTGGAACTTATGAATTTCGGATTTTATTTACAGAATAAGTAAGAACTCTTACATTGAAATTCTTACATCAATATTGCTGCAACAAATTTTGTCAACCATCACATGCATTGCATTGTAGTGGAGTTTGTTTCAGTTACTGGGGATGATTTTAGTTTCTAGGCATATTCTTGTTCAATGAAAAATCTACAAACCAATCCGAATATCTCGGATATCGCTCATCCAGCACAGATTTTCAGAACGGTTAGCATTGGAAAATATGACAAGAAGAAGATGCATGTTCCTTGGTCTTCGATCTACTACAAAACACGATTACTGTCGTCTGGTCTATACATTAACAATTTGAGTAATACATCCTTTCATAGCATAGTTTTACTGTTGCTACATGATCCGCTGACTCTGTTGAAGCAACTGATCCCTGGTTGGTGCTTTTTCGATTTCTCGGGGTTTTCCCCTTGCTTGTGTATTCTAACTGGATTAAAGTATCGATAAACTACCCATGTCTATTATTTATCAATTAACAATAACCTACATGTCTTAAATTATCCCAATATTTTATATAATGTATTTATATAGCAAACTTAATTTTAATCATCATTACCAGTTATGATCAACATGTAGGATACACGTTGCACACATGAATCAATTAAAGTTTCCATACCTGTTTCACAGAATATTCCAGTAAACATAGTTGGACAGCGACAGGTACACGACTGCAGTATTACCGTTCCGTTATTAAAGCATTTTACAGCAGGACAGTCTGAATAGATAAAAGTTTTGTCAAATTAAAATTAAGCAATGATTACCTTTTTTTAAACAAAAATTGTGAAAAGATAAGGAAGTACCATGTACATGAAATCACTCACCTAGTAGCACATAAAATAGTATGGGTCTGTCTTGGCATTTGAAATGAAATAGTAACAAACATTGAATTTAAAACTTTTGCAAATCATCGTAAATCAATCGTCAGTGGCAGTCAGCAGGATTTAAGAACATGTGTTGTTCGACCTGTTAGTCAAATGCGTTTTGTTAAAATATACTTTTTCACTTTTTTGGTCTTTTGGAAAATGTTGTTTGTGCTGTATTTAGACCCCTCTAACAAGAAATTTGTTTTGCATGCACACGTATAAAAATTTCGGTTTTTATCCAACGCAATCATAGGTTTGAACGTTGTTTTCAATTTAGACTTGTATATATATATATATATATGTATATATATAAGTACGTCTGAACCAGTGACAACTCTACAACAGATTTATCCATCGGATCACCAGCAGTGATGGTGATACATGGCTGTGTACATTCTGTATATACAACTGTATATATATATATATAATGACTGAATAATAGCCAACGATAAATCTTACGGGGTGATGGATCATATAATTATGATACAGTACACTACAAAATATAATATATAACCAGTCTAAAAGGGTGCAACATCACCAACATATAACAATAAAATAAACAAATGTAACTATAAATATTTCGGATAACAGATATCCTTCATCAGTATGATCATGATGTAAAATGAATCTTATCAACCTATTCTGATTTTATATATATACATGTATATCAGTCCCCGTGGGTATCATCAGCTCAGTAGTCAGTACTTCGGTACTGGCATGATTTATAACAAACCTTTCTAAAATTTTCCGTTAATAAATATTTAGGAAACTAAGGTTTCAACTCCCTCAGGCAAAGTTGTCCTTAGATGGATTTGGCTATTTTTTTTAGGTAAAGCTGTTCAACTGTTTCGGTTCTTATACATCTATGGCTTTCAAATATTCGGCTTTGAGCGTTCCTGATAAAGCTAAATCAAGAAAAGCGCTTCGGACGCATGAAATTTATAACGTGTTGTTTTCATTCCTTATAAGCTTTTCAAGGAGGTATACGTACTTTTCATGGTATTAACAACTTTTAATGATGATTGCAATTTAAGAATTGATTTGCATCAAACATTCCAATATGACATTATCAACCAACAAAGAATGACGAATGATTAGGAAGATTACCAGACCTGCATTTCCTGAAAAATCCAATCATCGTTTTACGGTTAACCAAATTAATCATAAGTCAAGATGTTGTATTACATCTGTTCGTTATCGTGTTAAAATCACAATAAATTTATGATGAAAATTTGTAAAACAGGTTTAACCTTAATAAATATAAATTTAAACAAAGCTACATTCAGATTAATATATACCGTTTGGTGTTATCGTTGTAGGACATTGACATATTATCAAGTCCTTAATCGTTGTAGGACAATGACATGTTTCATTGAAAAAAGTGTCTAATCGTTGTAAGACAATGACATGCGCCATCTTAAACAGTGCATACGTTTGTTGTTATCATTGTAGGACAATGACATGTGCCATTGACACATGTACTTAATAGTCGTAAGACAATGACATGTGCCATTTACATTAGTGCAAACGTTTGGTTTTATCGTTGTAGGACAATGACATGTGCCATAAGTAATAGTGCATATATTAGCTGTAGGATAAAGACATGTACCATTTTTATAAATAGCTTAGACCATGTGCACTGCTGATATATTAGTCTTGCTTGGCCTATAAATCCACGCAAAACCTTTGCAGTCATTCCTGCATAAAACGGAATACTTGCCACTGAACGTTAAACAACCAGCAAACAATCAATCAAATGCAAAATAGATGCGCGATTTATTTTTTAACAACGACATTGCAAAACAATGTTCTTTTTTTAATGGATAAGGGAGATTATTCGAACGCATATACGACATGTAAACAAACGGAACTCAATGTAAGATTACGCAACATTCAACAACACAAAATAAATTGGAACACAACAATAAAACTTAAGGTTGCACAAAGCATACCAAACTGTTTACTGTTATCTTTAAGCACACTGCAATATCGGTAGAAATGTGTTACTGAAAAAAATAACTGCCCCTTGACGATAAGTTCGTAAGATGTTGAGAAACCCCTAATTCGACGCATAACTCGATGTTACGTGTTCCCCTTTAAAGAGAGGCGGAAGATACCATAGAGACATTCAAACTCATAATTCGAAAATAAACTGACAACGTCATGGAACCCTTTGGAGTTTCACCCTATTCTTTTACCTGAACTTGATTTTTTTTAGTGAATAAAGAGTTAGGCCTAAATATAATCGGCGTGTTCGTGTACAATGTACACAACATCGAGCAGTATTCATTTAGCTTTATATATTTGATAGCCAATTTTCTGAACAGATCCTTTACTGCAGATTTGCCGAGGTCTGATCAATGATTTATACAGACGAATCGTTAATTGGCTTTCATTTTGATTAAGACTATAATAGATTTTCCTTTTTACTGTTTCAATCTCCTCAGTACTTCATATGAAGCATTTTTGAACTCGTTTAATGATCTAACAATTGGTTTTGGTACTCAAAGGCGTTTTCTTGAAACGTTTCGTTTCAAGCATCTCCGAAGAAATTCATTCTAACAACACATCATGCCTTACGCAATAATTGAAAATCAGTCTCGGACTTTTTATACTATAAAAAACCAAAAAAAAACGTAAAAACCAAGAAGAAAGCTATAGAGGTTCATGGATTAGGTAAATAGCGTCATCATTTGCAGTGGTTATACTAGTTGTGAGTATTTAATCAGGGTAGGCTCCTCCCTTTTATGTCATTCTGAAGGTTTACTCTTCGCATGGTGAGAGTATATATTCACCCTTATAGGTTCGGAATCTCTTTGATATTATTTTATGATTTAATATGAGAAATATCGCGAAAGGACATCTGAAATCTGTGTTTGTATTGTTACATGAACGCAGTTAACATCAAAATCAAAAGGTAATAACTTTGTATAATTAAAAAATAAGCTAAATATCAACATAAGGTGATCTGGTATGATTGGCAATGAAAAAACTATCCACCAGAGTCCAAATGACGTGCAAGTATGTTGATTTTTTCCTGTTAATCAGATTTGTACACTTTATTTGTCCATCCTTGAATATAACGTAATATTTTTAACCCGCAAATTACATTTCTAATCATCAATTTAGGATTAACTCATTTACATAAACTGCTTAGACGCATTAACTTTTTCTTTATTCAATGCATTTCCTATAATAGCACATTTTAATTTTCTACATTAGTGGAGATAGTAATAAGTCTTTTTTTTTTTTGCTGCATGGATTTTTAGAATACATGAATGTCAAACTACTACACAGCTTAAATTATTATAGCACAATAATCTATCATTTTTCATCATGTTTAATAATAGACCTAACTGCTCATTGAATAATGTTAGGGTTGGAATTTCCTACTTTCTTTTTTTTTTTTTAACTTTTTTGTAATATTTTCAATTTCACCTATCTGCCTGAAATTCCAGGAACTTCAACCTATATGTCTTAGTCTCCAGAAAATTGAATAACTTTAAAATCATTTTGAATGAATCTTTTTTTTTTACTATTTAATTAATTTGAAAATAATTGAATTTAATGATAAACGAGCATTTGACAAGTTGAAATCATGTAACAGCCAATTTTCAATCTTTAAAAAACCTTCAAGTTTATACTGAATTGTCAACCGGAGACACATATATACATGTATATATGTCTCTGTGTCCACGTACCAACTTATTTGGGGCATTATATTTCCAATAGTTTGTGTCGTTTTCTTCGCATAAGAATGTCTTAAGTTTTGTCTATTGAAAGACCTTACAACATTTTGAACAGTGGAAACATCAGCAGGATATATCTATATCTTGTTAATTTTCTAAAACAATCGGGTGTGTGAGAAAAATACCAAGAATGTGAGAAAAATATCAAACAAACAGCAAAGTGTAACGATAAATCCTATTTGCCACAATGGGAATTTATTTGTATAAGATGCATTCAATTTCATTATAAAATATTGTTTACACTAAATATGATACTTTTGAAAAGGTCATATAAGGCATGCTCATCTGTATATATATTGTTGAAAAACAGTCGTTCTGTCAGAAACTTGTTAGAATTACAATGAAAACATAAATGATGCGCCTTCAAAAATAAACTCCATAATTACAGGCCTCTGACTTGAAACGTAATTTAAATCGAATTTAAGCAGAGTTGTTAAAATTACGCTGTAAATGTTGTTAATGAATGTGACAGTTTTCACCGATTATACTACAATGTAGATCTCTAATGATGGGAAATATTTTACTTATTAGTTTCATTGAGTGTCGAGTGTGTAACACAAATGTGTATCAAATAAACCTAAACACAAAATAACTTGGGCGATAAAAACACTGTTGATTAACTTTATTAATATATTTCCACATTAGAATAATAGTCCTTAATATAATAATTTTAAAAGCATACACGTTTATTTCCAAATTAAACTGATGACCACACAACGAAAGAGAAAATGACTAATAAGTTAGGGAAGCGGAATCTAAAGGGAGAACGTTTCAATTATTTGGGACAAATCAAATTATTTCAGAGAGAAACTTTTCCTTGCATGTATATATTATAGAAGGTGGTCTTTAATAAAGTAGCACACAGTAAAGAGACGGGGTCAAATATATTGGCTATACTGTGTTTGCCTGACACATTTTGATTCAAGTCATTGTCCCAGTGTGATAAAATGTCTGCCTTTGAAATTGACATTTTTCATTCCCATTTGGTCAAGTTATAACTGACAAATTTCAAGTTGGAAGTGAGAAATGACAACAGAGAGTTACTTTTGGTCTTTTGTTGGCTCCTTTCCATGTGTTTAACCATTTCTATCCGTTTATCGATTATTTTTCTAACCGCTTATCGATTACACTCAAACCATAAATAAATGATGTTAAAAAAATCGAAACTTTTTAAAGTTTTAGACACCAAAAATTTAACAAAAAAAAATAACATGAAATAATAGTTACAAACCACCAAGTTAAGATCTTAAGTGAAAAATTCTTTACATAGCGTTATTCTACTAGTATTATATAGGGTAGTAAATGCCTTGTAATTATCGTCTCATAAGCCGGAATCAAGTAAACAAGGAATCGTTAAAAACAGCTAGACAAATAAACGCAGGATTTTGCATAATATAACTAACACTACTCACATTTCCTTTCTTCAAATGGACTTCCAACTATAAAAGTGAGGGAAAATACCGTCATCAAACAATTATATAAAAATATTGCAAAATAGGGAATCCCGATGATTTCTGTTGAAAACGTTTGAGTACTTTTAATCTTCAAAAATAGGTTATAAAAAAATCATTTTTTTAAGTCATTCGTTTTGTTTAGTTTTGGAACGTATCTTTGTGTCGTTTTCTTCGACATTTAATATATACATATAATATACAAACTCTGACTTTTCAATTCTGAGTTTAAGTTAATTGACAAAGTTACTGAAATTTGGAAAACGTGGTTGTATCCCAGATGGGAGGAAGTTGTATTGGTTTAATGCTTCATTTGTACGAACCTAATATAAGTATGCAGTAGATCGAATGATATTTCAGAAGTAAACAGAAAATAGACATTACCACATAGCGGGACATTACAAAACTCCCAACGTTTGTTCTCATCTGTAGTATAACACCAAGGTCCTCCATCAGCAATGTTTGGATTTCGGCAGTAGTTGTGGTCTCCGATCCATGTTTTACTGTGATTGTGAGGAGTGTTAGCTGACCATTTCTGACAAGTGAAACCATTAATGGTAGAGTTGATCGTGCCTGTATACGTAGTACCAAATAGATCAGACATGCAGTTCTTATCTGATAAAAAATATTAAGGTCAAAATTACATTTGTAAACCTATACTATAATATAAAGTAGCATTCAATAACAGCATGCATTGATAATAATAAGGCTAAAAATAAAATACTTGTTTCCACTAACCCTACCATAAAGAATGTTTTGGTCATGTTTTGGACAAGCGCTATTAAACCGTTTCACGTGTTTAAGCGAGATAAAAAAAACCAAAAAAACTAGTTTGCCTATGGACATGATAGATAGCTGTCGACCGTAATTTTTCAAATTTGTTAGCGGAAAAATAGGTATTACCTATATTAGTTCATATTTCAATCATCCTTATAATGCATACAAAAGGTCAAGCAATAAGTAAATTTGACCAATTTTTTTGCCAGATAATTTAACAGACACAACTAGTCAGCCATGTTAAAGGTCAATAAAAAATTATCCGCGGTCTCTTTAATGGGTAAAATAATATGATATATAAGCCTATTTTCATCAACTGCGTTTTGCAATTTGGGCATTTATCCTATTTGGTTTTTGAGTCGTTATATTTCTATCTCATTGGTGTATACCCACATGCACCATATTTCATTTATGATAGCTTCTCATGGCTGGTCACTTCCAAAACATTTATTTTTTTTTATAGTTTATATAGGAGAATAGAAATTTTAAACTTTTGTGTCTGCCGGGAAACTTCAATGGAGGGGCCAAAAGGTTAAACCACGATACCCATCTCAATTTGTATTTACTGAATTTGAAGGCAAATGTAAATAATTGTGGGAAATTGTAACCCTTTTTAACGTTAACGACAGATGTGATATTATTTATTCCGCAATCTATTGTAAGATTTGCAGACTTCCCATGGTAATAAGATTGCTATCTTCTAGCTTCAATCACATGAATTATAAAGCAAATACTATTGATGAATGTTTGTAACATTCATATTTATCATTTTTGACCAGCCATTTAAGAAATCTGACGGGTAAGTTTTACTCCGTAGTTCCGAATATATTAGCGTTTTTTTTTGTTTTTTCAAAGCAAAACAAAGTTACCGATGCTAGTTTGAAAGTGAAAAACTTTGACGGCTGACGGTCGTTTCGGTGAAATAAACAAGATCTGCAGTTATATGACAAAAGTATCTTTTTCAAAAAAACAAACTTTATTAACATCATCTAAACTTATTCTACAAGGACTTTGAGACAAACATATCGGCAAATAAATTATTCGCCAACATTTAATTATAAACAGAAAATGGAACAATGTGGTCTAAATGTTCTTAAGAGGTTACATTAATTAATTGTAAATACATGTATCTTACCGTTGAAGTCCGATGCTGGCATTATAACAGCATAGTAAAACCTAAACAGCCCACAGGAAATTAGAACAGAAATGATCGTTTGCATCTTCGGTTCAATTCAACACCCAGCAACATGGACCCATCTTGTCAATAGTCGTTTAAGATCTGATATAATTTATATATAATGACAAACACGTGATTATTTAATATTTATTTCAAACTAAATAACAGATAATTTCACGATTGGCACGAAAACTATGAACAAATATCATTTATGAAAGCAATTTAAAATGTTGGGGCATTATATTAGGTATTTAGCATTTTAAATAGACAAGTAGCTATAATATTGAACAACATTAATAAGTTGATTTTTTTTTCAAACAACTCGTTCTTTATCGAAGGATTGCAGATATAAAGGTTAAAACTTTGAATTCATGTTCTTATGTAAAGTTGCTGTAATTGCTGATCGTTATTCATTCAAAAACCATTATTAAGTTAACCTAATGTTTCGTTTCGTTCTATTGTTTGTACAGCACCAACTGTTTTTAACTTCGACTGTCCAAAACGAGGCTTTGATTGTTATTGTGAATTCATACCCGGACATGAGCATCAAAGATATGTTATCTTGTTCATATTTAACTTAATAACCTGATTTAGTCGTCTTTAAATGGGTGCATATTATATGGAATTCATCATAATTATGCATTGTCTTGGCAAAAAATATTATGCCACATGTGGAGCAGGATCTGCTTACCCTTCCAGAGCACCTGAGACCACCCCCGTTTGTTGGTAAGGTTTGTGTTTCTCAGTCTGTAGTTGTCTAGACTTTTGTTTTGGTTGTTTTTGGTATTTTTTCAGTTTGTCTTCGACTGATGATTTTAAATATCCCATTGGTATGTTTCGCCTCCCTTTTTTTTCTGTAACATTTTGAAAGTTGTACACACGTGAAAAATTAAAACAATACCAATAGCATTTATTTGATTTTTTTTTTTATAAAAGGGTACGCGATTACTTACTGTTTGTCCATCTTTATAAACAAAATCAATACATATACTAAGAACTTAGTAAACGTTACCCTAAGACTATCGAAATCTATTTGAGTTTTCTTTTAAACTAAATTCTAATTCATAGTTTGACAGATTATGTAAAATAGAGTGAAGGCAATTGCTTTCTTTTTTTATTTCTACGTAAAATTTCTAGTTTTTGCGGGGATATAAAACGTTGTCTGGTAGATGCAAATTAGATTCCATGTATGTTTGCTCGTATGCATATCTAACTTTACAATGGAAACGTTTTATGTACTTTTGACATATTCATATATATAATTATAATGAATTAACATGCCAAAAACAAATTTGCAAATACTGAAAAATTGAAGCTGTGTTTTTTAGTTTGTTTTATCTGAAAACATAAATATATAACAATCGTAGACATAAAGATTAGTTATTTCGGAAAAAGGTATTTCAGTCCAAAATACACATACATGTATATTACATAACACAGCTGTAGTATCGCAAAGATAATATATAACTTTGAAATAACAATATGAAATACACATTGGAACTTAATCACATTACACATAATTCAATACATAACGGTACTCTTCATAAAGCACATTCAATACATAACAGTACACTAAGTCTTCAAAAAAGCACAATTCAATACATATCAATACACATTATAATGCACAATTCAATTCATAACAGTACACTTCATAAAGCACAATTTAATACACAACAGTACACTTCATGAAGCACAATTCAATACACAACAGTACACTTCAAAAAGCACAATTCAATTCATATCAGTACACTTCATAAAGCACAGTTTAATACACAACAGTACACTTCATGAAGCACAATTCAATACTTAAAAGTACACTTCATAAAGCACAAATCAATTCATAACAGTACATTTCATAAAGCACAATTCAATACATAGCAGTACACTTCACGAAGCACAATTCAATACATAACAATATACTTCTTAAAGCACAATTCAATACATAACAGTACACTTCATAATTACGTACGATCCAGGTACAAATATTTTAATCATACTCAATTCATGGAAAACAACCACAATGCCAAAATATAGGTATCGACAGATTGTAGTACCGTGAAAGTGCATATGTGTAAAACAATTGAACATCGAGTGACACACATATTTTGAAAAATTTTATTCTGACACGATACAAATAGGTACAAGCAAGTTTGGCTTTACCTGTAGAAAACTTTTTTTAAACGCAATAGCACATCCTAAATTTTACAGTGTTGTTGTTTACCGAGCCCGGAAATTTAGATACGATCCGGGTAAACTTATCAATCCTTTAAATACACTTATTCTAAAGGATTATCAATTGAACACTGTAATTTGATCTTTGAATATTGTTTTTATTGGTTTAGATATTAATTTTGTTATCAGTAAATCAATACCATACTAAATATTATTGTTTTACACATATGCACTTTCACGGTACTACAATCTGTCGATACCTATATTTTGACATTGCACAAGGTCATGTTTTTTCTCTGACTGTTAATGACGTCTTAACATTTAATCCATTGGAAGTTGGATGTATACTGGTTGCTATTTTAGTCTAGTAATAGATACATGATTTTTTTATTAGTTGTTATTGGCTTTGAACTAGGTGTCAGTAACTGCGAGTACTCTCAGATCTGTACTTTGTGTCTTTGTTGTTGGGGATTTATAAATACTCTGTCACATACAGTCTGTGTTTTTGTTAGAAGTTTTTCTGCTTTGTATAGATCTGATGAGTTAAGCCCTTTTTAACTGATTTTTATAGTTTGTTCTAATGTTGGGCCGTAACACCACTGTCCCAGGTTAGGGGATGGTTGAGAGCTCACAAACATGTTTAACCCCGCCATATTTTTTAAGTGCCTGTCCTTAGTCAGGAGCTTGTAATTCAGTGGTTGTCGTTGGTTCATGTCTGTAATATTTGTTTTTCGTAAATTGTTTTGTTATAAATTAAGCCGTTAGTTTTCTCGATTGAATTGTTTCATATTTTTTATGTGGGGCCTTTTATAGCCGACTATATGGTATGGGTTTTCTCATTGTTGAAGGCCGTACGGTTGCCTATAATTACTTACATCCACTTTATTTGAACTTTGGTGGATAGTTGTTTCATTGCTTATCATACTACATCTCCTTATATATAAATATATATAAAAAAAAACAGTTTCTACTTTAATTACACTTGCAGGAGTCGTTAAGAAAAGGAGAAAAATCGAGGACGTGGTCTCAACCAAACAGCATCTTTTATTTATCACGGTATTTCTTTTGCTTTCATGTTTAGGGAACCGTTTCTAATTTAGGGTATTACTAAGTTTAAGGAGTTTGTCAATGACTAGTGTCAGGGTAAGGTACGGGTTACAGATAGTTTAAAGCCCCTGGATGGACCCCAACCCCCCGAAATTATGTTTTTTTTTTTAAATTTAGTGAGTGTGCATTTCATTTATATTTATAGAGAAAGTTATATGGCCATTGATATTACTTTTGTTTCATTTGTTCATTTTTCAATATTCTAAGGATGCGGAGTCAGACAGTGCACAACAACTGAGATGCAAGTTAATGCACTGGTAAAAGCTTTTACCATTCTTTGCTTTTCCTAATACAAGCAGTAATCGGCGGGATTTTATAGTACAATAATATAATACTTTCACGTAATGAACTCCTCTCAAAATAACAGAAGTAAACTCACTCTAAGATCAAAGGAAAAAGATACCACTAATGTTACAAATAATCTATGAAGAACTACAGCCATGCGCACTACCAGGTGATTCCTTTACTCTTTAGTAAGAGTTGTCGACAGACCTTGTTCCGTATGTCCGTTTAGAAAGAAACAAAAATGGGCAATCAAAAACCATAAGTCTAATAATAACATACAGCACCATGGCCAAAAAGAAAAACGATGAAAATACAAAAAACAAAAATACAAAAAAAAAATTTGCAATTTATTTTCTTGTTTGGTATTACAATTGAGAATAGCTTTATGGTTTTTCAGTTATCTATTTATGTATTCAATGTTTTCATCTTACAACTCACACCCTGTATTTTGAAAAAATCCGGAATCAAAATAATATAGCGGTTTGTTTTATTAAGTATTGTGTTGAATCGGCTTGAGTAACTTTCCCTTCCCTTCCTTTCCGGTTTATTTAGGTTTCTGTGTTGTTTTTGTGTAGGTGTTATATGAACTGGCATTTATATAATTATCTTTTTTTCCTTGGTACTCAGGTTTCGCCTTTTTCGAAATCTTTTAAGTTTTCATTTACCCTTGGTATCTAGATCGTCTTTATATATATTTTTTTTGTTCTACTGAACAATAAGGAAAATCCCGATTAATACAAATTTGAAAAACTAAATTAAAAAACAGATGAGTCAATACAATTTGATATACTAGCATCAAAACCAATTTTATATAAATTGCAAAATACAACGATCTAGTAACAAACACATTACTCATTAATTTGAAGTCAACACGTAATGATTTTATAATATTGCTATGGGATGAAGCCGTGATAAAATAAATCATTTGTCTTATTTCAAAGTGCACAAGGGATACCAAGTTATGTTCTATATGAATATTAAAAACATAATTTATAAAACTTCAATTGAAAGTAATATTACATAAAAAAAAACATAAATTAGCTTTCGTGACAAGTAGTTCTATTACAACAGTTTTCGATGTTAGTGCTTAGTAATGCACAATGTATATATTACATGTATTATCTACATTTTATCAAATTTCTTTAGCACTACAATGTAAATGGAGATAGATACTTGCTACTAATTTACCTTAATGAGACAGCTCCACCTCGGTTACTATAATCTGAAATAGTTTGTCGGTCTACTACCAAGCAAGGTTCATATTTATGTAAATGAAATTATCATAATATTCTCATCCTTAATATGAAATGTAATAATTGTCACTAGGCATTAAACAAGAAATATACTATCCAAAATTGAGGCAGCATCCGAACAACACAAAAAAATAGACCCACACTGGCATAAGCGTCACTAAACTGTGTCCATCAGTAGTCCGTGTCTATATAGCAAACTTAAAATCAAACAACAGTAGACAAGTCTTTCAAAATTATACAGAAACTAGATCTGACTTGGGGCAGACATATAAACCGGAAGCAGTGGTAAAGTCGTCTTTGAGTAAATATTCATCCTACTGTAGCATTGTCAGTTACATCAAAGAGTCGATGGTCAATAAATAGATAATATAACTGATCTTTCATCTTGATTAATGTTGACATTTTATGGGGTGCACTGTAGAGTTGCAATAACACAGATATGTTTGTGAAAATGATCCGTAAGCATAAAGCAATGGTTTGTTTTTTTTTTATATCAAAGAAACAACACATGTTAATAGAAGGTTTCCATAGGAAAGTTGAGACTGGTTAGTTTTCATATAGATGTATAGGTATGCACACGTATAAGTTTTAGATAGAATATTAAGGTTCATCATAACCTTTTGGCTAATATGGCCGTATTTACACCACAAATCTTTCTCCGAGTACAGACAAACCTGTACACCTGGAAAAGTTTTAAGGCATGGCAGGGAACTAGATAATTAAATTTTAAATGCATTTTATGTTTCAGAAAATTATAAACTTATCTGGATTTTGCTATTTATTTATTTTTTTCATTCCTGCAGAAGGTGCCAAAATATACTAAGTTGGGAAAGAGGTTTGAGAAGCTCCCCTCATATAATAAATGTTGTGAGTAGTACTGATTTAAATGGACAATAAAAGGACAAAAGACACCTGCAAACAGAGCATTTGCATTATTCACGTATCTATATACGTGCACGGATCGACGTATATGTATCGGGCAGATTTGTATAAAATAATGTTTTAGTCCCGACCTCAATTAAAACTGAACAGATGTAAAATATGAACCAAATATTAATGATATATAGTTAAAACACTAAATAGTCATTGCTTTTATAAGATCAGGAACATATATTCTTCGTATTTAAGAACTGTGTGTGATAAGTGTATCTTTTTTATATACAAATATGAAAGGATCAAATCTAACACACCTTGCCTACGAAAATTTACAGGAATATTATGTATCAATAAAAGTGTGTTTATTGCCAGAGGCGGGTTAAGAGGGGGGACAAGAGGCCCGGTCCCCTCTTATCTAGGAATTATTTAAAAATTCTCATTGAATTTTGGCAGAATATGGTCCGGGCCCCATTATCAAACTGCTTATAAAACCGTAAAATTAAGCGAGACTATCCCCATCCCCATCTCCCTTCTAAAAAAAAATCTGGATCCACCACTGCTTGCTATACAAGTTATGATTGTTGCTTTACTACCACAGTTTATATCTAAATCTGTTCCTGTATGTATTTCTCCTAAATTCCAGCTATATATATATATTCAAAGTTCTTACGACACAAAGGTATTGATTTGGGTATGTAGGGCTGCATTTTTGTATGCTTTATCTTTAAAAAAAGTGGCTATTCTATAACATCATTTGTGTATTCTACACATTTTTTTCGGAATTAAGTATGCGTTTATCAAATTCTTGCAGCTATTCAGTTTAAAAAGGAAAAACATTTAATAATATTATTTAATTGAGGTCTGGAGCTGGCATATCAGTAACTGCTAGTAGTCCTTTGTTAATTTTAATATGTATCATTGTCATTTAGTTTAGTTTCTTTTGTTGCCTGTTCTCACATCGGATTCGGAATTCTTTTACACTGAGTTTTATTGTGCTTATTTCTGTGCGTTTCTTTATTTTACATTGGCTAGAGGTATAGGGGGAGGTTGAGATCTATCAAAACATGTTTAACCCAACCGCAAGTCCCAAGTCAGGAGCCTCTGACCTTTGTTAGTCTTGTATGTTTTTTTTTTAAATTTTAGTTCATTTATATGTTTTGAAGTCGAGGATGACGCCCATTTTCACTGAACTAGTACACATTTTTATTTAGGGGCCAGCTGAGGCACACTTCTGGGGGCTTGATTTTCTCGCTGCTTTGAAGACCCATTGGTAGCCTTCGGTTGTTTTCTGCCGTTTGGTCCGGTTGTTGTCCCTTTGACATATTACCCATTTCAATTCTCAATTTTATTAGTGTTAATAATGCACACGGACTTAATATCCGCCCCTGTCAGCATCCTTTATTCTGTGTTCTATATATTTTTTAAACAAATGAAAGAACACAAACCCCAATATGTTAAATGTTCGTTCCCTTACCACCAAATTGAACAAGCATTTAATGTATATTTTGTTATATTTACCAATACATGTTAATACCAATGTACATTATTCCATGGACTCAGAATTGGAAGAGCCTGATGAAGAGATTCCACAGATATCATGTCGATGTTTATAAAAATATTTTAACATTTTGTGCCTCAAAATTTCATTTTTCCGCATCAATTGTCTAGTGGAAATCTTGCGGGATCTTTCAATATACCTGGCCAAGCGTCTTGCCATTTCAAGATGCACATCATCGTCTGAGGATTCCTGATGTTGCTGATCAGGCTGAGCGACTCCATCTAGATCCCTTAAATGACGGCGAACTCTCTTGTTGATATTGTGTCTCGGGGCTGGAATTCTGCGAGACGCTGGTTGTTGTGGCCTGATGTGAGATGTAGAGGACTGATTAAGAGAGGCGGAGGACTGCTTGCGAGATGTTGACGGCGGGTTGCGAGATGTTGACTGCGGGTTGTGAGATGTGGATGGTTGGTTATGAGATGTGGATGGTTGGTTATGAGATGTGGACGTTAGGTATATAGATGTTGACGGCGGGTTGCAAGAAGTGGACGGCTGCATACAAGGACCAGACTGGTGATTTCGAGAGGTAGACGACTGGATGCCAAAAGTGTTCTGAGAAGTTGATGACTGGACAAGAGCAATTAGCGGATGGCTGTGTTAGATGAAAGACGGCTGGTTTCTAGTAGTGGACGTCTGGTTACCCGTTACTGTTTGAGGAATTCGGCTTGCAGTAAATGGTGGGTTGCTCCCCGAATTGAGATGTAAAGAAAAAGATTGTATTATAGGCGAATTAGATATTGGTGCAGGCATGGAAGATCTACGAACCTGTTCAGAGGCACGAAAAGACAAAGCGGTTGGCATAGTAAGTGTTTTCAACGGTCTGGTAATGGTACATGTAGTTTTACAGATTCTAGAATCAGTTTGGACAGAAACCTGCGAGGATACTGGAATGATACGATTAGCGTTGAGTCTCAGATGAGTAGGACTATCTACTGGCAAAGACAAGAATGGCTGCCTGTTGACAAGGAGTTGTACAGGGGATACCGGTGACATATTATCTGTGTCGGGCTGCACTATTGTTGTTGGTGTTAGCGGAGATGGCGAAGGAAGAGACGAGATATGCGATTCTCCGGAAGAAACATGTGAGTCCTGTAAAGAACTGGATCTAAACTAAAGTACCTTGGGTATAGGTCCTGTTGACATTTGCTGTGAATTTGTCTTTGCGATGTTATCACTTTCCTTGGCGACTATGGCGTCCAGTTCTTGTCTGAAAATAAACCATAGTTTTAAAAGCGTGACATTTAAATAAAAACATTTCACACTCCAGGGTCCCCATATAGGCGTGAACTAGTGTTTTAGAAAACATTTTCAACATGTTATGACTGACGTCCCTTTAACAGAAACAAGAGGCTCTTAAGAGCCTGTGTCGCTCACCTGTATTTAGCATGTAAGGTTAAAATCAAAATAAATATTATTAGATACCCAAGTAATGATTGAGACCAGCTTTGAGTTAATTTGGCCCAGTAGTTAAATTAAAAGCATGTTATCCAAGTGAAGTCTTACAAAAGTTACTGAAGACTCCTTATCATTATCTAAATTAGTGTTCAAGTTGTGACTATTTGAAATTGTTTTTTTAACAATTTCCCCGTAGACTTCTATAGTAAACCCCTATGTTCTTTTTTTAGCCATGGCGGCCATGTTGGTTGGTAGGTGAGGTTATCGGACAAATTTATAAACTAGATAGCCTAATGATGATTATGGCCAAGAAAGGTTTAATTTGTATCAGTTGTATCAGAGAAAAGATTTTTGTAAAAGATTACAAAATTTTACCAAAAAATTGTTAAAAATTGACTATAAAGGGCAATAACTCCTTAAGGGGTCAATTGATCATTTTGACTCTTTTGACTTATTTGTAGATCTAACATTGCTGTACATTATTGCTGTTTACAGTTTCTCTCCATCTATAAAAATATTCAAGATAATAACCAAAAACTGCAAAATTTCCTTAAAATTACTAATTAAGGGGCAGCAACCCAACAACAGATTGTCTGATTCGTCTAAAAATTTCAGGGAATATAGATCTTAACTTGATAAACATTTTAATCCCTTGAAATATACTCCAAATGCTTTAGTTTTTAGATATATAAGCCAAAAATTGCATTTACCCCCCCCCCCCCCCCCCTCTATGTTCTATTTTTTGCCATGGCGGCCATGTTGGTTGGCAGGCGGGATCGTCGGACACATATTTTAAACTACATACCCGAATGATGATTGGCCAATTTTTGTTAACTTTGTATCAGTAGTTTCAGAGGGGAAAAGTTTTGTAAAAGTTAACGGACGACGACGACGACGGACGACGACGGACGCCAAGTGATGAGAACAGCTCACTTGGCCTTTCAGGATAGTTGCGCTAAAAATACGGGAACCCCCATTACCACCACCTTGTTGGGTGTAAGCCATGGATTAGCCATTGGACTGTTCGTCAATTAATCATTACAACTCAATCGTGTTTGAAATTCTTTTAAATTGCCATGGTTGGCCCGTCAGAACGGAGGGTTTTTTTTTACTGGTCCATAAACACTGGAGATCGTGCGGTGAATTATAATTGAAAAGTTTTTAATGTCTTCGTTCCCTTATTATCTAAATTAATTTTTACCACTTGCTTTTTTCTTTTGTGTACAAGCAATGTCTTTTTATACGTTACATGGGCTGGTTGTTTGGTGCTTTTCTGGTACAATTACCTTATACTTGTTCCTATGAAACCAATGTGGTAGATATCCCTATAGTTTGATAATGATACTATATTGTCATGTTGTGCAATTTCGTGTGCGTGCTTATATATATTTTTTTAACACTGCAACCAGTGTGTTACGATATTTATCATCTCTAGAAAGTTAAATTTTGATATTTAAAGCGCGAGGCTCTTTGAATTATTAAAATTTAACTGTTGAGAGTGGAGAAATATCGTAAAACACGAGTTATAGTGTTGGAATCGGTTTCTCTTCTGACCTTTATATCCTTCCCTTTCAAAGATTTCCAGAAAGTTGTGGTCTATAATATAATATGTGACATCATCAGGTATAGTCGCCTTTTTTTCATAACATCACTATAGCAAATTCAGGAGAAACGAAGAAAACATGACATCATAATTAAGTTTCGACCAATCGTTTGCCGAGAACAGATATTTCACTAGTGAAGAGAAATATTTTCTCAAACAAATCAAACAATATGAAAATCAGCTCAAATCAATCGACGTACGTTTGCCCGTAGGCGAAGTTTTAGACATTTTAACCGTGTTGTGAGAAGGTATTATGTCTATGTAGAGCATGTTATTCGGTTACTCAAACTTTTTAGAGTTTTTGGAACTTTGAACAGACATCATAGGGATACTTTAAGTAGGATTGTTTGTTTGTGTGCAGCTCTTGCGGCCCGAAGAACCAATTTGTTCATTTAATCTTATATTGGGTTTATTAGTATTATATAGGTATGTGACTTTTTATATACGATTAACTTTTCTTATTGTATGTTTTGCATTGAAAAAATATCTTCATCGGGACCAACCTGGCTTAATATATCCTTTCCTCATATACGTGTTATACGATACGTCGATACGGATATGGGGCTATCCTAAGTGACACCACACTCCAAGTAACTAGATGCTTTTAGTATTGGAGCGTGAAATTTCAGTTCGCATATCCATACTCTCAAGATTGTTACCATTGAAGCAAATCCCTATCCGTCCATCATACCTTATGAACTATTAATCCCAAAACTCGCAAAAAACAAAAACCCCAAACTAACCAAAACTAATTCCTTTAATATATATGAAAGACAAAACCATGAAATTTATAGTCGTTTTCTTCGTAAACTGTAACGCTTAATCTGATAATCATTATATGCCGTATTGTCTGATAATTGTCTCATTGCCAATTACTCCACATTTATTAACATCAGTAAGTAAATAAATACAAAATCAACAAATTCAAATTTATTCATATACAAATATTCAGCAAACGTTAAATACAGTACACTGAAAAACTATTTTAATGCAAATAACACACTCTTGAAAAATGAGAAGTTAGAGAAATGCTGAAGGCAATTTTCCAACGCAAACGTTAAATACAATACACTGAAAACTATTTGAATACAAATAACACACTCTTGAAAAATGAGAAGTTAGAGAAATGCTGAAGGCAAATTGGTTGTGTCACCCACTTTGTCAAATACTCTCTCCGCAGTTTGAGGTGAACGAGCAATTTCCTTAAATAGGGAACCTACAGAGTTGTCTACAAAATTGTTTATCCTAGAGTATCTATCATAACTTTTTTGGGAGAACCAGCCTACATGATTCATAATCTCCTTAGTGTTTCCAGAACCAGACACAGCCAAGGAGATGGCACATCCACCACGCAATGAGTGCGGGGTTTCACCTTCATCGATATCAAGTTTTTTCAAATAATATTTTAACCTACTATACATAACTGAATGGGTTACTGGAGATGCAAGTACTTGTTTTTTCCTATGATCCAATACTCTGAATAAATATCCAACAGATAAGTCTACATTCATTTCCTTAGCGCCAGAAACATACTTTTCAAGAGAAAAGACTGGACAGACAGAATGATCCTCCATTCTCATAATTCTAAATTCGTTTATTCTTCCATTCACAAGAGTTTTTCCGATAGTATGCATAATAAGAAACCCTGAATTGTCTTTTAGACGTTTAACCTCTTGAGCGAGACAATGACTCAACTCGGACGCTCTATCTCCCCCAAAAAATTGGAGTTTCAAGAATGCTTGATCTCTTAGTAACACAAACTTTTTCGCAGAATCATTTTCCATTACCAACTGAGAGTCAATAAACCGAGTAATTTTAGTTAACTTCTCAAAAAATAATGGCTTTGCTTGTGTAACCACTCTGAGAAATTGCTTGTTCTTGCTTAATAGCGCCTAAATATTTTAAAATTTTAGCACTAGACGCTGGGTTACCAAACATCAAATCGTCATTCCATTTATCTCCCCTTCCATAGCTTTTGAAAATTGATTTTAAGGTAAGTCATTTGAATACCACCGCGCATAAAACTTGCGCAACTACGATCCGAAGACTGTCAGATGTTGAAATATTATTTGGGGATTGATTTATGAAAATATGTTTTTTCACTATTAAAGAGGTAATTTATTTATTAATAAATGATCAAAAACTTAATCATTATTTTATAAAGATCCTTTTCCAACGCATTTTATATTTACGACTTTCTACCGGAAACTCGAAATTCTTCAGCGTCGATCAACCGGAAAATGTAAATATCAACACTCCAACGATTTGAAATGGTATTTTTAAAATTTAAAAAGGGTAAATTTTCGACAAACAAATTAATAAGCAAATCTGCGTCGTTTATGAAAATCAGACATCAGAAAAGTCAGAGTAATTCAAATTTGGCATCTGGAATAAGAGAGGAACACGATTATTGTGTTACTGTTAGTGACAATTTAAATGTTATAAAACTTGTATCAAATATCGCCGGAGGCAGAAGTGATGAAGAAGATGAACTTATATATGATAGAACTGATATACTACCAGACAACCTAGTTCCTTTAAATTTTTGTAGATTTATTATTGAAATTGATCTGATTATTCAAGGCCTTGAGTCATGTTCAAATTGTATGAAACCCCTTCATCTGAAGGATTCATTAGGTGTTTTACCAAGAGGGTTAGGAGGATGGCTTTACATAGAATGTAAGCAATGTATTCGAGTTAAGAAAATCCCACTGTCAAAGCGTCATTTTAAAACACCGAGCAAAAAGGGTCCAGGAGTTTTTGATGTAAACACCAAAATTGCAACAGGTACATGAATGGCACTCTGAAAAATTATAACTGTATTTTTGTGTTACTTTTTCATTTTTGTTATATATGTGATCAATAAATGATTTTTTTTCTTCAGGTTTAATTCAGTCATGATTTGAAGATAGAAAAATATTAACATGCATATACATGTAACCCTTTTCTTGGTGGGTCATGGAGAAATTTGGCTTAAACAGTTACCCCATTGTAAATTGTGTTTGACATAAATCTGTTTTAAAGGCCTTAAAATGCAGTACTGTTATATACATGTATGACATTGACAGCCAAAAAGGAAAGGGATATCAGAAATTGATTTTGGTGAACTGATTAAAATGATGCATCCACATGTACATGTCATGCATGTACAATAAAAACAACATAAATAAAGTGGATGTAAGCAATTAAAGGCAACCATAATACCTTCAACAAGGAGAAAAATTTATGTCATGGCATAGTCAGCTATTTAATACCTGACATGAAAAATATAAGACAATTCAATTATGAAGACTATAGACAGACTAATTTAAAACCAAGAAATTGATGAAAAACCTATATGACAGACATGAACCAACAACAACCACTGAACTTGATTGTACAGTCTCCTGACTTTGGACAAGCACATTAAGAATGCTGATGGGTTAATGAGTTCGTGAGTGCTCAATTCCCCTAACAGCTAGGACTGTGCATTGTGAAAGAAACTAGTAAATCAGTTGATTTTCTTTCCTTGCCATGCTGGTTTCCGTGTCAAATGGTGGAATCTGAAGAGAATAGTTTACCATTTGTTTAATCTGTAATTTTAAATTGAACTGATGGAAACCTGAAGAGAATGATGTACAATATGTTTTGCATGGACATTTCAGAGAAGACTGTTGATAATTTTATTTTCATTGGTAAGCATTTTTTGAGATCAGTACATGATATATTTAAACTAGTGTCAAAGATTAAATAATGTAAAATATTTTGTAGATACAGAAGTGCTGTCTACTTAATTAAGGACTGCTTACTAAATTGTTAATTACAATCAGCTTGTTTATTTATGTCAACTGTTTGTAATTCTTTGTTATTAAGCAGCTCCTATAAACACTTTATAAAATTGGAATGGCTCCATGTGTGGCAAAAAATTGTTTGATAAATTAGGTAAAGTATAAATAATATAATAAACAATAACCATGCATAATTACAGCTATTTCATGTACTGATGTCAGAGGTCTTCCAGATTTGTGTTAATTTCATTATACTTTTTCTTTTTCCTATATTTAAAATTTTAAAACACAGACATATTGAAAGAAACATATATGGGTTTGAAATTACAAATTTTAGTAAGATCAGCATAGGAGTTTATATATATATATCTATTAATAAGATTTGTATTGAAAATAAATTAATATTAAACATGTTAAATTACTTGTACACTTTACTCACAAGTTAAACTATTTTTTAAATATAAACCTACTAAATACACTATATACATGTACTTAACATACACAAATTATAATTTATTATATACATGTATTAACTTACATGTACTTTACACTAAGTCTATACACACACCTTATACTTTTTTATACATTTGTTTGCAATACACTTCATGTATATACACAAGTTATACTACTTTTTTGTCATCAGAAGAAGCATTATCAGTGATCTTTAAATCAAATATTTATTGCTGGTACTAAGGAAGTTTGTACTTTAATTCATTTTTAACATGTATAATACAAATCAATGCAATAATTTCATTTTCAACAGGAATGCTTCACGTAGGCCTTGGTGAGACCCAACTTAGTAATCTGTTGGCTTCGGTGAATCTTCACTATTTGAGCGTATCTGGGTTAAAGACGAGAGAAGAAGAAGTTGGGGCAGCATTGGATTCATATGCTGAAGAATCCATGATAAAATATCTAAATATGGAGTCTAATTTACAGGAAAATACTCATGGTTTGTTGTAACTTAGGCATGTTTTTTTGCTCGTTATTCATGGTAATTATCGAGTTTTACAAACTGTCCAGAAATTCTTAAACTATATCATGTCATCTAAGTAGTGGGTAGGAGGCCAATCAGCATCAATTATTAACTTTTGACCCTTACCGTCAATATACACATATTATTTTGGGGTCCTCTTTACAAAAGTGCCAGGTGTAAATTGCAGATTAAAAACAATATAAAAAAAAAAGATATATTATAATTGCCAATGAGACAACTCTCCTCAAGAGACCAAATGACACAGAAATAATAGGTCACAATATGGCCTTTAACAATGAGCAAAGCCCATACCACATTATCAGCTAAGAAAGGCCTTGAAATGACAATGTAAAACAATTCAAACAAGAACAGTGGCAGATCTAGAAATTTTCATAAGTGGGGCCCACTGACGACATAAAAGGGGGCCCACTTCATTCATGATTCAGTGATTCCCTATAAAATCAACCAATTTTTTACCAGAAAAAGGGGGCCCAGGCCCCCTAAGCCCCCCTCAGTAATTCCCTATATAATCAACCAATTTTTACCAGAAAAAGGGGGCCCAGGCCCCCTAAGCCCCCCTCTTAATCTGCCTCTGAAGAAAACTAACAGCCTAATTTATGTACAAAAAAATGAACGAAAAACAAAAATGTAACACCTAAACAAACAACAACCACTGAATGTAAGGCTCCTAATATGGGACAGGCACATACATAAAGAATGTGGCGGGTTTTAACATGTTAGCGGGATCCCAACCCTCCCCTAACCTGGGACAGTGACAGTGGTATAACATAACAATATAAGAACAAGTGGTGTAACAGTACAATATAAGAACGAGGTATAAAAATCAGTTGAAAAAAAGACTTAACTCATCAGATTGATAAAAATACAAATATATATTTACATTGTCTGAAATATAAAATTTATTTGTACTCTCTACAAAAGCCAGAAAAGCTTAACAAGTCTCACTTTTAGTCCAGTTTATACAGCTCATACAAGTTATTTATATTTTTTCTCATAATGTACGAAGTAAATATTGTATATAACTTGGGATCAATTTGCTATTCTGTGCAATTTTTTGTATACATGTTTTTTTTATTTTATCAATAGATTCTGATGACAATGGAGAAAACAAAGGGATTGCAGTTTCCACCGATACCTGTTGGCAAAAAAAAGGCTCCGGGAAATCCTATAATAGTTTGTCTGGTATAGTAACACAATTAACACTATATAAATTAGTATTTGTTATGTTTAAAAAATTGAAGAATATTATTTTGAAGTATCAATTGATGTTCAACTCAAATAATAAGTTTTACACAAATTTTTAGTCATGCTTTGAGATAGTAATTTGATGATTGGTATATAGTCTTATCATGACAAGTTACAGATCAAGTTCAGTTTTGGTTTGGTCTAATGATTTTGTAGAGAGTTATGGTCCTTGTACTTAGGAAATTCACTCACTTAATCAGTTTTCCTCATCTTTTCTTCTTGCTTGAAGATATTTATTTGAAAATTGGTATATAGTTTTATCATGACAAGTTAAATATCAAGTTCGAATTAAGTTCCAGGCTGATTATTTTGTGCAGAGTTATGGTCCTTGGACATAAAAAAATTCACTCAGATAATAAATGTTCAAAATTTTTTTGTTTATCTGTTTTGAATACAATAACTTGATATTTGTTATATAGTTTACACAATGACAAGTTATAGTTCTGGTTAACATTTTGTTCTAGTACAATGTAATTTTAATCTGTTAGGGGACTATGTATTGCCAGGAAATGCTCACAGAATGCTTGTTATTATCCTATTGATAACATGCACAAAATATATCATGTTTCTATACTAACAACATTAAATCTTTTGATATGTTATGCATGTTTTAGGATGTGCATCACTGATTGGACAGAAGACCGGGAAGGTATTGAATGTAAAAATAAAATCAAAAAATTGCAGGACTTGTGATGTTGCCAAAAGAAAAGGTATAGTTCCAAAAGAGCACAAATGCAGCAAAAACCATACAGGCTCATCTAAAGGCATGGAGCCAGCTTTAGTGGTTGATATGATAAAAGATGTAATAAATAAGGGTGTCGATATTAAAGAAATTGCTGGTGATGATGACACTACAGGTTTTCAAAGGGCACAAAACGTTCTTAAAATAAAACTTAAGAAAAGATCGGACAAAAACCATATCAAGAAAAACATATCAAAACAGTTATATGCAATAAAAAAGAATTACAAAGAATTGTCACAAAGGGTCATCAATTACATCATGCAGAATTTTTCATACATGGTTGCCCAAAATAAAAAAAACACAGAAGGTGTAACAACTGGCTTGAAAGCAATGGTAGGACATATTTTTGGTGACCATAGCTTCTGTAATACCAAGTGGTGTGTCTTCCTTGAACACCCTTTGGCAAAATTTAGTAAGTTACCATACGGCAAACCACTTCAAAATCCAGAGCTGAGGAAGGAACTGGATAGAATTTTTATTAAAAAATTATCAATTCAAGCAGAAAAACTTGCAAATCTTGCTAGCACTCAAACAAATGAAAATCTCAACCAAATGTTAGCAACAAAAGCACCTAAATATAAACATTATTCTGCATCTAACAGTCTGAGTTACAGGTTTAGTGCAACAGTGGCACAGAAAAATGAAGGCCACAGATATGTGCATGAGGTAATTAAATGAACTATTTAGAACAACATCTGTAATTCTTTATTAAATTTTTCTAAAGTTGTATCCAGGCTTTGACAGAACCACAACATCACATTCACATAAACATGGTAAACCCAAGGTTTCAGAAATTCATGAAATTTGCTACCCATCAAAATAAATGAATCCTCAATATTATAATATTTTAATAATATTTATGTAGAGTCGGCAAGGTATACAAACAGAGACATATATCGTCTTCAAATTTTAGTCATAACATTTCAGTCAGTGAGTGTGTACAATATTAAGATTAAAGTTGAGAATGGCACATGTATACTGTTGTAATTATTAAATATTTTTTCTGACATGCATTTTAACAGGTTCATGAATCAATGGGGCTCTCACCAGGCAATTTTACCATAAAGCATGCTACCTTCATGGATAAGATCAGAAGAAAGTACAGTAAATTACAGAAGACGAGGAAATATAAAAGGAGAAGAATAGAGCTAAAGTCGGAGAAATGTAACAGCAATGGTATAGCAGAAGTTCTAGAGGGAACAACTTATGAAACCAATATTGGTACATGCATCTTCTTTCTGTTTTTATAGGACCGCAAAAAAATTTTTTTGGTCGTATATTGGTATGACGTTGGCGTCGTCGTCGTTGTCGTTGTTGTCCGGCGTCTTCCTGCGTCGTCCGAAGACACATTGGTTTTCGCACTCTAACTTTAGTTAAAGTGAATCGATCTCTATGAAATTTTACCACAAGGTTGATTTTGGGGGTTATGGTACCAACAGTAAAGGAATTAGGGGCCAAAAAGGGGGCCAAAAATAAGCATTTTTATACGACCGCAAAAAAATTTTGTGGTTGTATATTGGTATGATGTTGGCGTCGTCGTCCGAAGACACATTGGTTTTCGCACTCTAACTTTAGTTTAAGTAAATGGATCTTTTTTGAAATTTGACCATAAGGTTAAATACCACAAAAGGAAGGTTGGGATTGATTTTGGGGGTTATGGTACCAACAGTTAAGGAATTAGGGGCCAAAACGGGGCCAAAAATAAGCATTTTCTAGTTTCCAGACAATAACTGTGGAATGGTGTATAGATCTCTCTGAAATTATACTACAAGTTTCCATACCACAAAGGGATGGTTAGGATTTGCTTTGGGGGGTTATGGCTCAAACCGTTTAGGAATTAGGGGCAAAAAAGGGGGAAAAACAAGGTTGTCCTGGTTAATGGACAAATACTTTAGTACAAAACATAATTTAAAGCAGTGTAAGGGAGATAAATCAAATACATCATTGAAATTATCTCCCTTACACTGCTTTTAAATTATGTATAAAGTAATGGTTAATGAACAATAAAGATAATTTAAAACAGTGTAAGGGAGGTAATCCAAATACAACGTTTTGGTTACTTCCCTTACACTGCTTTTAAATTATGTTTAAAGAAATGCATATTTATAAAGGAAGACCAGTAAAAATATCTGCAAATGTTGCATCTTATTTTTTTACAAAAAAATCCATATGAAAGATTTGACACTATATTTATTAATTCTATTATAAAATAGATTAAGTTAGCACTATGGTAAATTTAAATGGGTAATTATGGTTGCCAACTCCATTGGAAATTTGAATTGAGATTATGACCATATCTTGAGGGAAAGAATTTTTTTGGGGAAAAAAGGGGGGGGGGGGGATAAATTTTTAATTGCACAGTATGGCGCATTAGATTTGTAAAATCTTTGATCACATTTATTTATTTGTTATGCCGAATCCAACAGTGTATTTAGATTTTTATACGACCCCAAAAAAATTTTTGTGGTCGTATATTGGTATGACGTTGGCGTCGTCGTCGTCGTCGTCGTCGTCGTCGTCCGGCGTCGTCGTCCGAATACACATTAGTTTTCGCACTCTAACTTTAGTTTAAGTGAATGGATCTCAATGAAATTTTACCATAAGGTTCAATACCACAAAAGGAAGGTGGGGATTGATTTTGGGGGTTATGGTACTAACAGTTAAGGAATTAGGGGCCAAAAAGGGGCCAAAAATAAGCATTTTTGTAACTTCCAGACATAACTTGTGTGTAAGTATATGGATCTCTCTGACATTGTACCACAAGGTTCCATATCACAAAGGGAATGCTGGGATTGATTTTGGGGGTAATTGCCTCCAAATTTTAGGAATTAGGGGCCAAAAAGGGGCAAAAAACAAGCATTTTTCTAGTTTCATGACAATAACTTGTGTGTAAGTGTATGGATCTCTCTGACATTGTATCACAAGGTTCCATATCACAAAGGGAATACTGGGATTGATTTTTGGGGGTAATTTCCTCCAAATTTTGGGAATTAGGAGCCAAAAAGGGGCAAAAAACAAGCATTTTTCTAGTTTCAGGACAATAACTTGTTTGTAAGTGTATGGATCTTTATGAAATTGTACTGCAAGGTTCCATATCACAAAGGGAAAGCTGGGTTGGAGTTTGGGGGTAATTGCCCTAAACGTTTAGGAATTAGGGGCCAAAAAGGGACAAAAAAACAAGCATTTTTCTAGTTTCAAGACAATAACTTGTGTTCAAGTGAATGGATCTCTCTAAAATTGTACTGCAAGGTACCATACCACAAAGGGAAAGCTGGGATTGAGTGTGGGGGCGATGAATCATAAGGGGGTTCCAAAAATTTGGGGGGGGATTTTTTTTTCCTTTTTTTTCTTTAAAATTTTCCATTTTAAATTGGTTATTTCTGATTTATATATAAAAGCAAATAATAATGATATGGTTTGAATAGCATACATGTGAACCTCCCGACAGGAGTACAATAATCCTGTTTTCAGGAGTCTCCTCCTGACCTCCGGTTGAAGAGGAAAATTATAATCCCGTGTATGAAATTTTTCATGAATGAAAAATTTCTGCCCAACATATCATCTCAGGCATCTGGTGTAACTCACATTACCTGAAGTTATATTTTACCTGTAAATCAATTAACATGCATAATTATATGGCTTCACTTGTCAGCTTGGGTGTCAAACATACTGGTAATCAATGATTTTTTACCTCAGGCTAACTGCCGTTGTGTAACAAAAACTGTGTATTTATTGGGTTACTTCCCTTGATTTATCCTGTTTTAAGTTACTTTCCTTTTAATAATGAAAATTTTTAAAAGAATATAAATAAAATATAAATTGAACAAATAATCATAAAAGGATGGTAAATAAATGATTTTAAATGTCTTAGGACAAATAAAAAAATAATAATTTGAAAATTATTTGAGGATTCTATACTTCCTTTCAAGGCTAAAATTGAAATTTATATATTAACTATGACCCTTGTTTTACAGTTAGAATGATTTTCTGAGTATGCAAACAAAAGCTATTTGCAGATGGTTAAACAAATGTTCTGGTTGCAATAAGTGTTTTATAGAATATGAAGTAAAAAATTTAAAGAACATATTGAAAAAAAAAAAATGTTAGATTGAACATGTAAAATATAAAGATGGAGAAACTTTATAAGTACAAGGGTACTATAAACATAATAAATTGGATGGAAAGTTGAAGAAAACACACTTTAAAAGACCATTTTTACAGCACACGGTTACATTTACGACAAATTTATGTCGATTAAAAACCTCCTGATCTGAGTCCTAATCTCCTGATCTGAGTTTCACAGTCCATCACATGTATGAATAGGTAAATTAAAAAATTATAAGTTCTTAGACCACTTTCATTCTGTGTCAGAAACCTATGCTGTGTCAAATATTTAATTACAATCCAAATTCAGTGCTGTATCAAGCTTGAATGTTGTGTCCATACTTGCCCCAACTGTTCAGGGTTTGACCTCTGCGGTCGTATCAAGCTGCGCCCCAGCGGAGCATTTTATTAATTTTGGGTCCAGTTTTCAAATTGGTCTACATTAAGGTCCAAAGGGTCCAAAATTAAACTTTGTTTGATTTTAGCAAAAATTGAATATATGAGGTTCTTTGATATGCTGAATCTAAACATGTATTTAGATTTTTGATTTTTGGCCCAGTTTTCAAGTTGGTCCAAATTTGGGTCCAAAATTAAACTTTGTTTGATTTCAACAGAAATTGAATATATGGGATTCCTTGATATGCTGAATCTAACCATGTATTTAGATTTTTTATTTGTGGACCCCGTTATCAAATTGGTTCATATTGAGGTCAAAAGGGTCCAAAATTAAACTTTGTTTGATTTCATCTAAAATTGAATTATTGGGGTTCTTTGATATTCCAAATCTAACCGTGTATTTAGATTTTTAATTTTGGGTCCTGTTTTTTAAATTGGTCTACATTAAGGTCCAAAGGGTCGAAAATTAAACTTAATTTGATTTTAACAAAAATTGAATTCTTGGGGTTCTTTGATATGCTGAATCTAAACATGTGTTTAGATTTTTGATTATGGGCCCAGTTTTCAAGTTGGTCCAAGATAGGGTCCAGTATTTAAACTTTGTTTGATTTCAACAAAAATTGAATATATGGGGTTCTTTGATATGCTGAATCTATACATGTATTTAGATTTTTGATTATGGGCCCAGTTTTCAAGTTGGTCCAAATTGGGGTCCAAAATTAAACTTTGTTTGATTTCAACAAAAATTGAATATATGAGGTTCTTTGATATGCTGAATCTAACCATGTATTTAGATTTTTTATTTGTAGGCCCCGCTATCCAATTGGTTCATATTGAGGTCAAAAGGGTCCAAAATTAAACTTTGTTTGATTTCATCAAAAATTGAATTATTGGGGTTCTTTGATATGCCAAATCTAACCGTGTTTTTAGATTTTTAATTTGAGTCCCGTTTTTTAAATTGGTCTTCATTGAGGTCCAAAGGGTCCAAAATTAAACTTAGTTTGATTTTAACAAAAATTGAATTCTTGGGGTTCTTTGATATGCTGAATCTAAACATGTGTTTAGATTTTTGATTATGGGCCCAGTTTTCAAGTTGGTCCAAGTTGGGGTCCAAAATTAAACTTTTTTTGATTTCAACAAAAGTTGAATATATGAGGTTCTTTGATATGCTGAATCTAACCATGAATTTAGATTTTTTATTTGTGGGCCCCGCTATCAAATTGGTTCATATTGAGGTCAAAAGGGTCCAAAATTAAACTTTGTTTGATTTCATCAAAAATTGAATTATTGGGGTTCTTTGACATTCCAAATCTAACCGTGTATTTAGATTTTTAATTTTAAGTCCCGTTTTTTAAATTGGTCTACATTAAGGTCCAAAGGGTCCAAAATTAAACTTAGTTTGATTTTAGCAAAAATTGAATTCTTGGGGTTATTTGATATGCTGAATCTAAACATGTGTTTAGATTTTTGATTATGGGCCCAGTTTTCAAGTTTGTCCAAGTTGGGGTCCAAAATTAAACTTTGTTTGATTTTAACAAAAATTGAATATATGGGGTTCTTTGATATGCTGAATCTAACCATGTATTTTGATTTTGGACATTGGACCATAATAGGTAAATTAAAAAAATTCAAGTTCTTAGACCACATTCTTTCTGTGTCAGAAACCTATGCTGTGTCAAATATTTAATAACAATCCAAATTCAGAGCTGTATCAAGCTTGAATGTTGTGTCCATACTTGCCCCAACTGTTCAGGGTTCGACCTCTGCAGTCGTATCAAGCTGCGCCCCAGCGAAGCATTTTATTGTAACTTCCAGACATAACTTGTGTGTTAGTGTATGGATCTCTCTGACATTGTACCACAAGGTTCCATATCACAAAAGGAATGCTGGGATTGATTTTGGGGGTAATTGCCTCAAAATTTTAGGATTTAGGGGCCAAAAAAGGGGCAAAAAACAAGCATTTTTCTAGTTTCATGACAATAACTTGTGTGTAAGTGTATGGATCTTTCTGAAATTGTACTACAAGGTTCCATATCACAAAGGGAAAGCTGGAATTGAGTTTGGGGTGTAATTGCCCTAAATGTTTAGGAATTTGGGGCCAAAAAACACATTTTTCTAGTTTCCAGACAATAACTTGTGTTCAAGTGTATGGATCTCTCTGAAATTGTACTGCAAGGTACCATACCACAAAGGGAAGGCTGGGATTGAGTTTGGGGGTGATGAATCATAAGGGGGTTCAAAAAATTTGGGGGGGGGGGGATTTTTTTTTTTTTCCTTTTTTTTTTCTTTTAAAATTTTCCATTTTAAGTTGGTTATTTCTGATTTATATTTAAAAGCAAATAATAATGATATGGTAGGAGATACACACCAAACAGGATGTGTAAATTATTATATAATAAGTATTGTGCAATAGCAAGAAATTTTCAATTGCACAGTATTGCACAATAGCAAGAAATCTTCAATTGCACAGTATTGCACAATAACAAGAAATCTTCAATTGCACAGTATTGCGCAATAGCAAGAAGTATCCAATAGCACAATATTGCGCAATGGCAAGAAATTGTCAATTGTACAGTATTGCGCAATAGCAAGAAATATTTAATTGCACAGTATTGTGCAAAAGAAGATACTTCATATAAATTGCTTATTTCTTGACCAATTTCAATGGGGTTTTATTCTTGAATTCTTGGGGTTCTTTAATATGCTGAATCTAACCATGTATTTAGTTTTTGGATTTTGGGCCCCGTTTTTAAATTGGTCCACATTGAGGTCCAAAGGGTCCAAAATTAAACTTTGTTTGATTTCATCAAAAATTGAATTATTGGGGTTCTTTGATATGCCGAATCTAACAGTGTATTTAGATTCTTAATTTTTGGTTCCGTTTTCAAATTGGTCTACATTAAGGTCCAAAGGGTCCAAAATTAAACTTAGTTTGATTTTAACAAAAATTGAATTCTAAGGGTTCTTTGATATGCTGAATCTAAACATGTATTTAGATTTTTGATTATGGGCCCAGTTTTCAAGTTGGTCCAAATCGGGGCCCAAAATTAAACTTTGTTTGATTTCAATAAAAATTAAATATATGGGGTTCTTTGATATGCTGAATCTAACCATGTATTTAGATTTTTGATTTTTGGGCCCCGTTATCAACTTTGTCCACATTGAGGTCAAAAGGGTCCAAAATTAAACTTTGTTTGATTTCATAAAAAATTGAATTCTTGGGGTTCTTTGATATGCTGAATCTAACCATGTATTTAGATTTTGGATATTGGACCATAATAGGTGAATGTCCAATTTAAAATTTTCAAGTTCTTAGACCACATTCATTCTGTGTCAGAAACCTATGCTGTGTCAAATATTTAATCACAATCTAAATGCAAAGCTGTATCAAGCTTGAATGTTGTGTCCATACTTGCCCCAACTGTTCAGGGTTCGACCTCTGCGGTCGTATCAAGCTGCGCCCTGCGGAGCATTTTATTAAATATCATATTTGACACAATTACAATACAGGAGCATGCCACTTTTCATTTAAAGCTCACCTTGCTGGATGCAATGGTGAGGTAATACCATCATTTTGCATCCATAGTCATTTTTTATTCATTCACGTTTCACATTCAGTTTTTCCTTTGATAAGAAACTCATGCCTTACCTATCAACATATTTTAAATCAAATTTTTTCATTCATGTCACAGTTAATCCAAATAAGCCCTAGCAAACTTCTCAAAGCTTCTGGTTATAAGCCAAATATAATTCTAATACAACATTGTTTGCAACAAATATATAACAGTTTATAATTGCCAATGAGACAACTTTCCACAAGTTACAAAATGACATATAATAACTCTTTCTTTAACTATTATCCTCATTAGCACAATTAACTAAAAAAAAATAAACCAAATGTAAAGCAATAATCAAATAACAAGAATAATTATCATGATATAGAGTAATTTCTCGCAATTTGATTACCTGATATTGGTTTAATAAATTTCAGTACAATTTTCTATTACATAAATTGGAATTATCTCCCTTATACCATTGACATAATGAAAAAAAACCAAGAAAAATTAGTGGTTTTAAATTCCTAATACTTATTTTTCAAATTTAAGATTAAATGTCTAAATATATTTCATTGGTATTGTCCAAATAATTGAATATGAATATAATAATATGTAATATAACAAAATCAGGAGAAATTCTTTACACATGTGCAATTGTCCTAATATGGAATTTATTTTGTGAATAAAATTCATATCGGGTTTTGCTTTGCCTCAATGAATATGAATTTTATTCACCTGATAAATTCTTGTATTAGGACAATTACACACTGTGTAACTAATACTATTTTGTAGACATTGAGGATGATATAACTGACCAACTAGAAGAAATTCCAACTTGGAAACAGATAACAGCTGAGGAAAACTTTCCAATTATAGTATTTGATCTTGAAACTACAGGCTTGTGTATGTATTCCTATAGAGAAATTTATGTGTATCTGAGACATAATCAATCAAAATTTATTGGTGTAAACAGCTTCATTTTTACATGAAATTACATTTCTTAAAAATGTATACTTTTGCTGGCTAACAAAAATCACAAAGAATTCCAAAATATCTTTCTTTTCTCCAAAAAAATACAACATTCATAAATGTGTGTGCTTCCCATGACAATGTCACAAGGTCCGGGTACACAGTTATCGTCCTTTGATTTTCGTTGTCCACGAATATAGTCCCTAGTGTGGACAGTGTGTTACTTGTCGATTTTTTTGATACCCCTTCCGAATTTATTTCTCCATGTTTTATGACTCAAATAGTAAGTAGGGGGGTGAAATGACACTGTAAAAAAATTTGGGTCATGAATTTTAAAGTAAAGTAGTGATTTGGTCCAGCTGAAAAATGTTACAAAATTAGCACATCGGAAGCTGTCAAAAGATTTGAAGACCCCCTTAGCATGAAATTGTCCATATTTTGAGTTAGAGCCGATGAAGTTTTCTATAATTTTGATATAATTTGTCCCAAAAGTAGTACAACACACTGTAAAAATATTATTGAGAAAGCGCAGGTGGGATTTTTTTAATTTTCATTTATTGTCTAAAAGAAATGCACTACGAAATAACTGTGTACTCGGACCTAAGAGGTGAAATCAGGAAATATAGAATCTGTACTTTGGCAACTTCCCTGAATGATTTGATGGTGTCAATTTATCAAATAGCATAAAACTAAAGGATTTAAACTTTTATTTGATAGAATTTCTGCAAAAATGACCAATTTTGGCATTTTATGGTCAAAATAAGCATTTCATAGCTTTTTCAATTTTGATGCATAAGTGGCATTCTGACTTTCTATCTGACAGGTTTTTATGTGTCAATATTTGTGTTTCTATGCTTCAATCCAGTTGTATTACTCATTTGTGAACTCTGAATCTACAGAAAAGAAGATTATCTCAGACAATATGCGCAAAATGTGTTGTATATATGATCCACGTCTAACGCCCTGTTTGGATCAAGTTAAATGTGAGGAGCTTGGAACATAAAAGTTGAAGTCCATTATAAAGACCTCATTAAATTTGTATAAAAAGCACTTAACAATGTCTTTTGTACCTGTTTTATGTCTCATAATATCTTTCTTTTCTTCTGTAGGATAGCAAGTGGTTCAAATATAAGCCTGTTGAGACTAAAATTGCATGCATGTTTTTCACTAAAAAGTGAAAAATCTTTGTATCAGACCATACTGTCTGCAAAAAAAGTTGAATGCAAGAGTCTTTTTATGCTCAGATTTATTGTATCATGTCACCTGAGTATAGAAATGATAGAAAAGACACAAAATTTTATTTCATATAGCTTCAATATGCATTTTTAAATGTAAATATGTGATACAGCCTAAATTGACCCTAAATTATTTTCAGTCTTACTTGGCCTAAGACCCTTTTAAACTAATGTGATATGTTATTTGTAAGTTTTCTTTCCATTTAAAGTACATTAAATACATATGTAAGGATTATTTATAACCAAAAAGCTTTACAAATTTAAAATTGCTGGAAAATATTACATCTTCATGTAAGGCCCCCCTTCATTGGAAAACCTCCATTTTTATCCACAGGCTCATATAAATTTGACTTTTTAATAATTATGATAAGTCTGATAAATCAAATGAGTACTCTATTGCTTTTAATACATAATATATTATATATTAAGGCATTTCAAAAGTATTTTTTTGCAATATTTTAATTTTTTAAGCCCCAAATGTTAATAGTTGAAAATTTTCAATTTTAACGTCTAAATTTAACACTCAAAGTTCAATATAGAATTAGTCATATTGTCTATAATATATATCCTATTGCCATGAAACTTTGTAAGCAGTCTTATAATTTAATAAGCTTTAGTCCTACCAAGTTTCATTAAGATTGGTCAACTTTTTCTACCCTATTAGGTCCGGGTACACAGTTATCGTCCTTTGATTTTCGTTGTCCACGAATATAGTGTGGACAGTGTGTTACTTGTCGATTTTTTTGATACCCCTTCCGAATTTATTTCTCCATGTTTTATGACTCAAATAGTAAGTAGGGGGGTGAAATGACACTGTAAAAAAATTTGGGTCATGAATTTTAAAGTAAAGTAGTGATTTGGTCCAGCTGAAAAATGTTAAAAATTAGCACATCGGAAGCTGTCAAAAGATTTGAAGACCCCCTTAGCATGAAATTGTCCATATTTTGAGTTAGAGCCGATGAAGTTTTCTATAATTTTGATATAATTTGTCCCAAAAGTAGTACAACACACTATAAAAATATTATTGAGAAAGCGCAGGTGGGATTTTTTTAATTTTCATTTATTGTCTAAAAGAAATGCACTACGAAATAACTGTGTACTCGGACCACAATGATGCATGGGAAAAGAACAAAATCGTGATATTACTCATTGGGTGGTAGCTTAATAATATAATTACAAGAATTGAATGCTTCTTTTTTGTAATAGTATTGGGTATATTCTCACAATAAAATATTCTAATTATTAATTGATTCCCCAATGAATACTAAATGTGCCTAAGTCATTGCTATTACACAACAATAAAACTCTGATATATACAGAACCATCCTTGGCATTTTCAGTTGTTCCTGTTTTGAAGTTATCATAATGATTATAAAATAAGAAGATGTAGTATGGTTGCCAAATGAGACAATTCTCTACCAGAGACTAAATGGCAAAGAGGTTAACTATAGGTTACCATATAGCCTTTGACAATGATCAATACTCATACCACACAGTCAGGTATGGAAGGCCACAAAATGACAAAACCAGAAAAAAACTAACCACCTGATTTATGTACAAAACAATTACAGAAATACAGAGGTTAATTTTATTTTTTGAAAAATTAACCCTTTTATTTCATAAATTTAAGAATAAATTCATTTACCTGATGTTCCGAAGCTGGAATTGAGTTTTGGGGTAATTGCCCAAAATGTTTAGGAATAAGGGGCCAAAAAGGGGCCAAAAATAAGCATTTTTCTAGTTTCCAGACAATAACTTGTGTTCAGGTGTATGGATCTCTCTGAAATTGTACTGCAAGGTACCATACCACAAAAGGAAGGCTGGGATTGATTTTAGGGGTAATTTCCTCAAAATTTTAGGAATTAGGGGCCATAAAAGGGCAAAAAAACAAGCATTTTTCTACTTTCAGGACAATAACTTGTGTGTAAGTGTATGGATCTTTATGAAATTGTACTGCAAGGTTCCATATCACAAAGGGAAAGCTGGGTTTGAGTTTGGGGGTAATTGCCCTAAACGATTAGGAATTTGGGGCCAAAAAGGGGCCAAAAACAAGCATTTTTCTAGTTTCCAGACAATAACTTGTGTTCAAGTGTATGGATCTCTCTGAAATTGTACTGCAAGGTGCCATACCACAAAGGGAAGGCTGGGATTGAGTTTGGGGGTGATGAATCATATTGGGGTTCAAAAAATTTTGGGGGGATTTTTTTTTCCCTTTTTTTTCTTTAAAATTTTCCATTTTAAATTGGTTATTTCTGATTTATATATAAAAGCAAATAATAATGATATGGTTTGAATAGGTAAATTAAATTTTTTTAAGTTCTTAGACCACTTTCATTCTGTGTCAGAAACCTATGCTGTGTCAAATATTTAATTACAATCCAAATTCAGTGCTGTATCAAGCTTGAATGTTGTGTCCATACTTGCCCCAACTGGTTTTCAGGGTTCGACCTCTGCGGTCGTATCAAGCTGCGCCCCAGCAGAGCATTTTATTAGCTTGTAGTTGGGTGTGAGCTAAGGGTCCATATTAAAGGACGTACTTTGATCTATAATAGTTTACTTTAATAAATTGTGACTTGGATGGACAGTTCACTCATACCTCATCTTCTTATATCTATTGAGTTTGATTAACAGATCATTTTAAAAATTTCAGCTCGTCAGTCAGATATTGTACAGATAGCAGCTTTAACTGAGAATGAAACTTTCTCAGCCTATGTTATGCCATCAAAGAAGATAACACCACAGGCATCTGATATAACAAACAGTGTTCCAGCTTGAATCACAGGGCAGAAGGGTGCTAGTTGTCTGAAAGGGCACTTTAGCGTTATAACCCAGATTTTAAGGGCAATGTTGGACAGTGTATAAATTACCTTGAATATTGCTAGGCTCATCTGGAGAACATTAGTTGTATTTAAACCATATTCAGAAATTAATGTGTTCTTGATGTTGGTTCCAGTAAGAATTTTTTTTCATCAAATTATCATACCATGAAGCAAAGCATATCATTTTGATGTTTATCTAACATACTTGTACATTTGGTATGGAAAATAATCATCAGAAATTTCAATGTTTTATAACTTATACCAAAATAAACAAGTAGTTTTGAAAGATGGAGTTATACATGCAAAATTGAATGTTGATTTTAATTAAATTATCTACATTTAAATTACTTGTTCAAACATATAGTATATATGTTATTGAGAGTTATTTATTATCACTTGAATTGTTACAAAAAAGTATTTTTAAGTGCACACCAAAGTGCTCCTCAGTAAGGAGTTTTATAATTATAACAGGTGAGACAGGAGATGATCATATTTTATATTGATGCAATAATATATTGCAGAAGGTATAAACAGTTACTTTTTTCTCCATCATTGTTAAAAATAAATTTGTTGAGTGCTCCTATGTCAGGAGGATTATAAAATACAAGAAGTATTAAAAACAGGAAGTGAATCTTGTTATGTTCAAAGTACAAATTTCTTTGATTCCTCTTCAAATTTCATACTCATGGTTTTGAAACAAAACATTTTTTACCAATTAAGTCAAAACTATGTATGCCTTTAAAATTGTTAAAAGATTTTATTTTTTATGTTATGTCTACTGAAATAATTTTTTTCAGGTGTACATGCTGTACATAAACATTACAAATGGATAACATGTGGACATTTCATTCTGTATTAAATATCTAGTATTTGTTCAATTATCTTAAATCCACTAATTAGCAGTAAACAATCATTAACAAAGGTGATAAAACTGCCAAAGCACTAGGTATTTAACTTAATCCCATTGTCAGTTAATTAGTGTTACACAATCAGGTAACAATTTTACCGGAAACGCCGGTAGGCATGAAATTTCGAAATTTAATTTTTTTGAAAAGGCAGAGGGGTGCATTCTTTTACTTTGGAGGGCAGAAGGGCGGGGTTAAGGGCACCAAGGGCGGGCCGCCCTTCTATTTAGGGCAGGCGGGAACACTGACAAAACTTGCATTCTTCGATGGGCAAATGTACTATGATGAAGTTCCTGTGGAAAGTTCACCACCATTTGAAGTCTTTACTAATCTTATTGCTTTTTTGTCCAAGTTTCCTTCTAAACCAACACTTGTTGGACACAATATAAAAACGTTTGACTGCCATATACTGTATAATCAATTGAATAAATTGAAGATGTGGGATGAATTTTGCCTGTATTTTAATGGGTTCATTGACACAAGAATATTGTTTAGGAGTGAATATCCAGGTCGTCAAAGTTACAAGCAGTGTGATTTAGTGTCAGATTTTTTAGGGGAAAGTTATGATGCACATAATGCTTTGTATGACTGTAAATCTTTATTTAAACTGGTGCGATCACATGGAAATTTAGCTTCTCATTTCTGTAAGTATACATTTGATGGAATGTACCCAAAATATTGCCAAAATGACTTATCTTTCAAAGCTCTTGTTGAAAATAAAGTAATGTCAAAACAATTAGCCAAAAAGGCAGCTTCAACTGGGTTGTGCAAGAAGCATTTTATTTTGTCAATTCAAAGAAATGGTATTGATGGACTGAGGGCACTTTTGTCTCAAAAAAATAGTTCAGGTATAGTACGTGTTACAACATCAAAATCTATCATTCAGAAGGTGTATGATTTTTTTGTTATATGAAATGAAGAGTAAATTGTTTTAGATTCCATATGAATCTGATTATATATACATTGTAGAATTTAAATGGAACATATTATGGTGAATGCTACTAGAGATTAACAGAAATTTTAATCTACAGACATACTTGCTTCTGTGACCAAGCTTCTATTATATCAATTAGCAATAATTGTTATTATCAAAGAAACCTACTTCTTAGGATGCTAAATCTTTGACCTTATGGAGAATCAGGTCAATATATATAATATAAAGATTTAAATACTACATTGCACCATAAATGTTAAAGTTAATATTTGTTTGTGAGCTAAATTTTTGGATAAGAGATTAGAAAAATTTGACTGGTCCTGTAGTCTACTACGCATACCTTATTTTTTAGCAATTTGATTGATCCGTCCATGCTGAATGTCAGGAAATAGAATTTTAGTAGTAAAATTTTTTATAAAATTTTATAATGTTGTCTATAGTTCTTTAATTGTATGAAGGATTTAAAGTCAAAGATGACATTTTGTTTTACCACAGTAAGAATGATCATATTGTGTACCACACATATGTTGTGTGATCCATATTAGTGAATGTAATTTGTTAGACTTGAAAAAGACCACTTAAACTTATATCTACCTGATATATAGTTTATAACATGTTTATAATTTGTACTGTCATTGTATAATATCACTACTTATTTAAGGATTTGTGAGCTGTTGCCATCAGTTTGTGTCAATTCTTGTCTTCTGTTCACATTTCATATCTTAATTTAGGAGGCAAATTTCAATTAATTAAAAATGGAATATTCTATCTTGTTACCACACTTGTTGGTAAAATTTTATCCAAAATTAACATGATTATTAACGAAATATGTAAAATAGATATTTTTTCAGAATGATACTATTAAATAATGACTTGTGAGAATGATTTGTTATAAAAAAATGTTTTAAAGAAAATTTATAGAAAAATTATATGAGAAAATACATGTTCATGTGAGTATCTGGTTTGTTATTTGACCAAGCTTGTACATGAAGGGTTATGATGTAGTACTGTTCTTGCATATATGTCTGTTAATATGTGCTGGAATTTATTTTGCCTTTTATCATTTTATCAAATAAAGAATTCAAACACTATGCAAAGATCAATAAGAGTTGATGTGGTTTAAATTTTATACAGGTTGCAAATATTTTTCTTTTCATTAACAAGTTTTATCAGATTTATCTTGACTGGTGGTTTTTAAATTTTACTGTTCCTACTGACATTTTTGTTTTCAATATGTAATACAATAAGTGTTTGTAACAACTGTGATAAAAAAAATAATGAAAATTGCAAATGTTAATTTGGATTCAAACATTATATATTCATATATATATATATATATATATATTTACAATATGATACATAATGGACTAAATTACCAGTCTATTAATTAATAAAAATTGCTTATAGTTCATGCTTGTATTTCTTTCTGTATATTGTGCAACAGAATAAGTGCAATATTATATATGTCTTGGATACATAATACAGATCCCTTTCATCAGATTGAGCTCATGTGTTTTCTTCAATTTGTTTTAAATTTGGCATGGATGCAAAGGATAGGGAATAAAAGTCAACAAAGCCATTTGACATCTTTCTTTCTAGCAAACAAATTTTGATTTTAACCTTTTAATCTCTTTTTTACTCAAATAATGAATTTCAATTTATGTGTCTAGTAGAAGCTGCAGTTTACTGATTGACATATAGAGGACCCTTTCAAATTATTGATCAACCTGTAAAAAGAATGTGTGTTCAGCAAAATAAAAAGATGTGGTTCGATTGCCAATGTAACAACTCTCCTTTAGAGAACAAATGACGCAGAAACAGCTATTGGTAACCATCAAGTCTTCAACAATAAGCAAAGCCCATACCACATGGTCAGCCATAAGTCTTTGTTTGCTTTCTTTTGTGAAAATGTTTAAATGTATACATTAATTAAATTTGTATTGTAAAAATAAGAACGTGTGATATCTTTGACAATGAGACAACTATTCAGGCGTAGAAGTCAGCTACTATAGGTCACATTATGGCATTTATCATTAGCAAAATGGCTTGTACTAAAATCTGTAACATGGTAAAAACGGTAAGTTGGTGACTAGTACTCAAAATATGTTTTGGTCAATTGTGCAAAAAGAGATAATAATCCTCAAAATCCACATATTGTACATCAAAATTAGCATTTTCCCTCAAAATACATGATAACGAAAACTGACATGAAAACAAGGTAAAAAGATGACAACTAGAAAACCACTTGCACATTTTTATGAGACACACGGAGAGATTGATGCACGCAGAAAAAAAAGGGGGGTTGGTTGATTTATATGTAGGTAATCACTGAAGCATGACCAGTGCAGACCCCTACTTCTGGATCTTCCACTGCATGCATGCCTCTAGAGCAACTCCACTTTACGGGATCAGAAAGTTAGTTTTTACAACATATTGAAACTTTTTGACATCTGGATATGATTTTGAATGCCTAACCCTACCTGTACGTCATTGTTCAAAATTTGTGATTTTTTTTTAAACCGAGAAGAAGAATCTACAAGATCAAAATAATTGTTGGTGTATAAAACCAAGTTTTGATAACATTTTCTAAATTGTATATAAATTTGGTTGAAATTCAAGTACAAAAATTAGTTTCTCAAAATTTGTGATTTTGTGTTAAAAAAATTGGATTTTACCCAAATTTTGGTCCAGATATCTCAAAATAACTTATAGGCATTCCTTTAATATAATTTTGCAGAGAATAACAGATTGTGAAATCAATTTAAGCAATAAAGACTTATAATTTGTACTACATAAATATGCTCAAATTTACATGTTTCTCTATGTTCTAATTTCCAAGTGCATAAATTGATTTATTTGGTTGCTATGGAGATATCATTGGTTATCATGGATTTTTGTAGTAGAAATCTGTAACACAAAAGTGTTTCAAATAATAATAAGGACCTAGAATTTACCTAATTTAGTTCTATTAGTAATGAGTATTTAAATTAATCTTTTCCCGGGAAATCTGGATACAGTTATCTCCCCTTCCTGAAAATCTGAAAATATTCAAGCAAATGATGAAATATTTCTTTAAAATGCACGGTGACCCTATGTTTTTTTATTATTTTTTTTTTCATCTATATCTTTGCTACAATTCTAGAGAAAATAAGAAAAATCTGTCTCATGGATTTTTTTTCTGAACTAGGGAAAATTTACAAATGTCGATTTCCCTGTAATATCTATGTAAAAAACCTCGAAAATACACAATACTTTGGATAAGGGTACTGACCAAACAAGCACGGTGACCCCTATTTTTTATTGTTTTTTTCAAAAGAGTATTTTATAAACTGCATTTACACAAAATATAAAAAAATTCTGTCTCAAGAAATATTTAGTGTTGATCCACCTTAATTGACTTAAAGTGGTTTGAACGGTACCCGAGGCCAACCTCAAAGGACATTCGAACTCGTGAATACCGGTTTTGCCCAAGTGAGCACAGTTTATACCATGAATTTGTGTCCTACCTAATTTATCTTTGAACACAAGAAATTTTCGGATATCATCAGGGTTAGCAGAGTAAATACTTTTCGAATAGTATGCTAGAAATTTTGAAAATTCCTTCTCTAGAGCGGACTTTTTATTAGCATAAGGTGTATCCTCAACGAGATTATCTAAATATCGGAGTCTTTTTTCTGAAACACGATCAAAAAGATTCAAAGACTGTGAACTATTAGTTATAGATTGGTGACCACACGACTGACAATATTTAAAGCCTTCGTCATTGGGATAACAGCAAGACTGGCAAGGAACTGCAGGTTTCCACAATCTTGGGATACCAGGGGTTACCTAAAATTAGAAAACAAGCCTAGCTGCAAAAAGCTTTAATACAAGTTTCTTTGGCTGAAAACCGTTTTTTGTGGGTGCTAAAATGGCAAAATTTTCACCTATATCACCAAGAACAACATGGTCTTCAACATATGACCAGAGCTTCGGCCACCAAGATGGTAGAGGTGAAAACAAAGGAAACACAAATGTACAGGTATTAGGTTTTTGCTCTTCTAAAAAATGCAAGACGGCAGATATAAGGAAAAAAGGTGGAAATACATAAGGGGTTTTCTCAACTGACAAATCTTGGGCAAAAATGTTCACCTTTGACAAAGAAGGACAAGGGTAAGGAGTGAAATGTTTTAATGGTATTCCCTCACTATTAATCATTGCGTTGGAGTCCAGAGCCATTAAATCCACTGTGTGTGGACCAAACATATCCTCTACCAATTTCCAAGCTCTCTCAGTTAGCTTGCTATCCTGCAAAGTCAACTTTCTAGACCCAGAGTCTGCCGGATTTTTTGCTGACGGGATATATTCTAAATATAGATCTATGTTTAATTTTTCAGAAATGCCAAAAATAGACTTCATTATATCATTCAACTGTGTACATCTCCCCCTTCTCCTTCCCCATGAAGCTACTACTGCCTGATTATCAACAAATGCATCGACCCTATGATTTGCCAAACGTTTTTCCAAAGACATGAGTGTTTTCAATAAAGCTTCACCTTCTTTGAGATGGATAGGGCGTGAGTCGTCCTCTTTAAAGAAATCTCCAATTACCTCTTCTTCATTGACAAACGCTGCCCATCGATAGGAGGAAGCGTCTGTGGCCAAAGAAACCTGCAAATGATGTTCAGCCCGCCAAGGAACATAACCAACCCATGTGTCTAAAAATTGCCAATGTTTAATTTCCTCCCCAAGTTTTTTGTCAATCAAAACAGGTTTACTATTTTTAATAGCTCTTCCAATGGCTTTATTCGACTCACGCGTAAACAACTTTGCTGCCGGAACAGCAAGCATAAAAGAAATGCACTTCCCTGTAAAACGCTGTAACGCTTTGAGAGGCACCGGTCTCTGAGTAAGAATAAAATCTCTAAGCTCCGCGAAAGATTTCTTTTTCTTGTCTGGGATTAGAAAAGCCTGTTTTACAGAATCTATAAGCATTCCTAAAAACATGATCATTTGAGTAGGTGAAAAGACGGACTTGTTAAGACCTACAAAATAGCCCAACCTTATCAACACTTGGCATACAATATAAAGTGATTTGTAAGTTCTAAACAAATGAGATAAACAACTTTTTTCCACAAATTCTGAAATCAGCCTGTCATCAATATATTGTAAGCATGGAACACCTTTCTACAATGTCCTGTTGCAATCGTCCCTGTAGTATGGTAAATGTAGGCACTGGTTTTAAAACCAAAAGGTATGGTATTGAACACCAAATACCAATCTGCAAAGCGCACACCGAAATATTTCCTAGAATCTTTATGGACTAGAATATGGTCATAACCCGATTTGTCATCTACAGACGCCATAAACGTACTGTTTTCAACTAACCTTGGAACTTCTTTAAGAATATCTAATACAAAAGGCTTATCTATGACCCACAGGTTCAAAAAACGCTCATCATGACAGAGCCTAGGTTTTGTTACCTCTACAGTAAGGGGCATTACCAAATGAGGGGGGTCACAGCAACCAACTCTACCCCATACAGACATAGCTTTGATACTATATATGCCCTTGAATTTTTACTAGATAACATTTTTGTTCGCTTTGGAGATTCCGTATATCGTCAGGTTATCGGAATTCCAATGGGGACTAACTGTGCATCACTTATTGCGGACCTTTTTTTGTATTGCTATGAGTTACAATTTATGACAAAAATCAGCAAAGACCCATCGAAACAACATCTGATACACAAATTTAATAATACTTTTAGATATTTGGATGATATTTTGGCTCTCAATAATGACGACTTCAGTATGTATACTAAAGAAATTTATCCTGTTGAACTTACTTTAAATAAAGCTAATACTAACAATGACCACTGCCCTTTCCTCGATCTTGATATCTATATCATTAATGGAAAGCTTAATACTAAAATATATGATAAAAGAGATGATTTTTCATTTCCTATCGTTAATTATCCATTTTTAGATGGTGACGTTCCCTTGTCACCATCTTACGGTGTTTATATATCTCAACTTGTACGATTCGCTCGTGTATGTATGGAGGGTTGAGATCTCATAAACATGTTTAACCCCGCCGCATTTTTGCGCCTGTCCCAAGTCAGGAGCCTCTGGCATTTGTTAGTCTTGTATTATTTTTAGTTTTAGTTTCTTGTGTACAATTTGGAGTTTAGTATGGCGTTCATTATCACTGAACTAGTATATATATTTGTTTAGGGGCCAGCTGAAGGACGCCTCCGGGTGCGGGAATTTCTCGCTGCATTGAAGACCTGTTGGTGACCTTCTGCTGTTGTCTGTTCTATGGTCGGGTTGTTGTCTCTTTGACACATTCCCCATTTCTATTCTCAATTTTATAGATCCATTTCTGACACGATCTAAAAGAGTCGACTTAATAAATTCAACATGGTTCTTACAGTTAAGTGCATTGTCAAAATACATACACGGTGGCGTAGCAGAGTCGTACATTTTCCCTTTAAAATTGCCTTTGAAATGTCTGAAATAATTTTCAATATTAACCCCATTTTCTAACCATTCTAAAACTTCTGCAGAAGGATTAAGTTCTCGCCAAGCTTCTAAATGTTTGTGCAGATTTCCTGCGATAAAGGATTCTGGCTGTCTAAAAGGTAGATTTTCTAAATCAAAAATACTATTTTCTGCTACTTCTTCTGCGCGGGAAACGTAAAATGGAGGTAGGAGAACTCTTCCTCTGTAATCCACCCAAACTTCTTCGTTTTCTTTAAAATCAATACTGCTAGGGTCAAATAATGACTTCATTTCCCATTCAGATAAATCAAATTTCATTCTTTTTGGATTATAACCCTAAAATGAAAAAAAAAATTACAGAGAAAAAATTCCCCGACCTCCATTTCGCGTGACAAACAATAAGCCACTAAGGATTAGATTCCCATGGAATGAATGTCAGAAAACTTTGAAACCTTACGAAATTTAAACGGAAAAACATAGCTACTCCTTCTTCAACTTCGGACACGAGTTCACGTGATGACCATTTTCCTAACAGAAGAAACAAGCGCCCCTAGTTCTCCTTTGGAATCTAGGACGAAAACTTGGGTTTCGCATCATACTTGAATCACCGAAAGGTGGAGCAGCCGGACCATTTACCGGGAAACCATTACCATAACGTACAGGATTACCATAACCTACAGGATTACCATAACCTATACAGGGAACGGATTATAAGGGATCGCTGGACAAGGATATGGAAAAGCTGACGGACCCGACACACTTTGAATAGGCATTTGGTTACAACCCTTGCTATCAACCTTCTCATCAGTTCTCTCATTTTTCCTAGCATTCTTTTGCCATTCAGCAATAGTAGCTGAAATCTTTTTATCTTCTGAAGACCCAAGCAATTTTAAACACAAATTAGAAATGTCATCATGATTTTCAAATTGTCTACAAGCCTGCAAGGCCTTACTAAAGAAATCAGCCTCTGGGTGACTTGCTTTATTAGCACACTCAACCAAAAACTCTAATGCAGCTATAAGAACGCTTGGTGGCGTCAACTTTGGCCTCCCGGCCAAAGCTCTAACACTTTTTAATGCTTCTGTAACTTTATCCGAAACTTGCTGATTTTTTAAATTGTCAAAACTGTTTTCCATTTTTCGAAGTCTTCCCTCAAGATCAGAACTAGTTTTAGCGGATGTAGAGATACTAACCGGGGTATTTGGAATTTGTGGCCCCTGATCACCAGCCATTGGTGTAACAGGTAAAGTAGTACATGTAGATGCAGCAGATGTCGATGCACCTGAAATATCCATATCAAATGTTTACATTCTACTAACTAAGATAACTAATATACCAATATTAAACACCAAAAGCTAATAATCTTACAATTATTACTTTAAAATATTGCATTTCGACTAAGTGTACTCCATTGACAAAAAGAGATTATTTTTGTGAGCATGACATTTTCCCAATTTTCAATTCAAGCAACACTGATGAGAATTTACTATATAAAATATTGATTATCTGGCAACCTTTTTTTTTTAAAATAAATTGGCATACAAACTAAAAATTGCAAGTGCACTACACTGTAGTTTCCCAGTAAACATCTTTCTACAAGTTCGAAATCGTTTTAAAATAGTACAACACACAAATTGGTTATGATAGATTAAGAAGTACACAAAACGTACTAGACAGAAAACTTCTGACGTTTTTTCGTCCAATCGATTGCAGGTTTTGTTACATGTAACATCTACCTAATATGCCTTTATTTTCTATAAGTTATTGACATGTATATATATATTCTTATCCAAAATGAATGAGAAAACTGCACCCATGTCACACTCCGACCTATATAATAAATGATATATTTATCAGGTTTAAAAATACCTTACCTTGATCAAGAGTAGTTAAAGATGAACCCTTTGGGCCGCCAATCAAATTGGCATAAAGAATGGCTTGGTGCATGAGTTGCAGACCGTTCTCCAAATTTACGTCTTTTCCAGCCAGCCTCAGAACATCCTTAAAAGATTCTGCTGTAAATTTCTTAAACTCTATTGACAGCTCATCAAGGGAATAGTTGTTTAACGGATGATCTTTTTTAAGACGTGCCATGTTTTCCACCAAAAGGTCATCAGCGGATTTGAAATCCAAGATCATAGGCAATAGACCTTTCCCGACTAGTGTATGTCTAGGCTTTAATATCAAGTGTGGCTCAGCCATCTACAAAATATAATATATTCCATAAAAACGAATATATATATATATAAGAAACAGCTAAATACGACAAAATGTCAACTCAGATCACAGGCGCTTGGGTATATGATACAGATTTTTTTATTTTTTTGATGATTAATATATTCAATTTTCTATATTTATACTACATATCTATCACTACTGCGCATGTCTCACCTAGTTTCGAGTGATTTTACCAACTTTGAGACAAACCCCCATTTTACTATCCACACTAAGAAACAAAAAGGCAACTAACTCGACGCCATCTTGCGTGCTATAAATAAGTAATAAAATTGACCTACCTGGATTCCCCATCGATTTTTATGGAAAACATGCCTTTCTCGCAGTCCGATCGCAGACGTCGTTTCTAATTATCAAATTGGTACTGTTCGTAACATTTTTAGTCCATCTCAATCATATAATAAAAAGATTTTCACTATTTTCACTAAATTCAAATTTACGTGCCCGGAAGTTTACTGTTAATAATCAGGGGAAGTTACTTTTTCCCGAACTTTTGTTAAAGGGAAGTAATATTTTCCCGGACTTTTTTTATTATTTATTTATAGCACGCAAGATGGCGTCGAGTTAGTTGCCTTTTTGTTTCTTAGTGTGGATAGTAAAATGGGGGTTTGTCTCAAAGTTGGTAAAATCACTCGAAACTAGGTGAGACATGCGCAGTAGTGATAGATATGTAGTATAAATATAGAAAATTGAATATATTAATCATAAAAAAAAAAAAAATCTGTATCATATACCCAAGCAAATACGTGAATAATGCAAATGCTCTAACAATAGGTGATTTAAACTGTGTAACTGATTGGACCGTATCAAATGAAACTCAGGTGTTTGTTTATTTTGCTATCTTCTGCAGACTGGAAAAAAATGCACATCAAAATCCAGGTATTTTTTTAATTTTCTGAAACACAGACTATACAGTCATATAACTGTTTTACATCTAGGTCCTGCCATGCCTAAAAACTTTCCTAGATACATCAGTGTGTCTGTACTCATAGTAGATTTTGTGGTGTAAACACGGCCATACTTTTCAATTCCTTTTGAGAACCTTAACTTTTGAAACACGCGTACTGTATTTATGATCACTCATTGTATATTATACACAGTTGATGAATATTGGAGATATAAACATTAAACAGACTTTGCATTTTATAACTAGTGGAATAAGATGAACAAATATTATTATATAAATAACATATAGCTGAGAGGGTGATGGAGCAGATTGTTACCCCGAGAAAACATTGTCAACTGAGGCGAAGCCAAGGTTGACAATGCCTTTTTGAGGGGTAACAATCTGCTCTATCACCCTCCCAGATATGTGTTATTTAATTTATCATACCGAATGTTCTGTTATTACTGTCTATCAAATTTCAAATTCAAAGTAATAAACTATGTCGTCTTGTATATAACAATCATTCTTATTTATTAAAGCGCATGCACACTTGAGCAAGCGTCTCCGTGAAGTGTAATAGAGTATTTGCCATGGGATAGAGTAAATTGTCTCCCTCGTATTAACCAATCAAAATCTGGCATTTTGACATGAAGTATAATAAAGCTGGTTTCCTATGCTAACGGGTTATGTCACATGAGACAGACTAGATTATGGATTACACGATCCCGGACAAATAGTTTCAAAATGAACAATAAACAGTTAAAACAAGATCTTTACTAAACATTACTTTGTCAACGCAAACAGTTTGTCCTGTTTGTCATACATTTTTTAAATAAAGATCACATTGAGAAATTATAAAATGTAGGTCAAAATAAACAAGGGTCGTTTGAAACGTTAAATTTGGTAATAGAAAGTTTAGGTGGATGTATTGCTTTGGCATACCGTATTAAGAAGAATCTATTTTTTTTTCAGAGAGAATATGTCGCAGTCACCTTAAATTGTACCTACACAATGTATATATCGTAACATAATAGTTAGATTTTTTTTTTATTTCAGGCTGTCAAAAATTAAAAAGATCCTGATCTTAATTTTTAATGAATAACTTCTTGATAGGGTGTTCTCCTGTGGATACATTTCCATATCCTCTAACAAATTGTAGAGGAGTATAAAAATAATCAATATTTAAGATAACAAAAAAAGAGTTAAAAAGTTCTAGAAGTTAATCTTTAGTCATCAGTTTGAGGATGTACCATTAAATGTCATAATAGCGAGGTAGTTTTTCAATATCTGTTTTCAACAAAAATCTTTATACTATATGTTTACTATTAGGTGAATATTTAAATGTCATAAAGTATTCTTCCGCTGGTAGTTAAGTATTAACTAAAACCTACCTCATGAACAGTTTTATTTTTTGAGAAAATACAGCAAATAATCATAATATCAAGGATACCTGTTAAAGGAGAATGATTAAACAAATATCTCTTGTTCATGCTTGATGCGGTTAAAAGGGTAAGGGTATTATTTTTATTATTATAAAATTGTTGTACCTCAGTGGAAATCAGTGGCGCAGCAAGGCCATTTATAAGTGGACGCCCGAATCTCGGCGAGAGGCCTGTGAGCCCTCAGCGGGTCAAGGGCAGAAAACCTCCTGGTTGGAGGTTCGAGGGGGTAAAGCCCACGGAAGCTCACACATTATCAAGAAAGTGATACAATTTCTGTCATTAAAAACTTATCAATAGCAAAATACTTTATTAAAGTCTAATTTGTTTATTTCTTTGTTTAATTTATTCATTGAGTTAATTTAGAATCTTGTGAATTGATCATTGGTCTTAGAGAAAAATGTCCAAAAAAGTTACTTTTTTAAAATATATTAAAAGGAGATGAGGGGTAAATAAATCAATCGACAAAAAAATCCACAATTTTAGAGATAAAACAAGTCTCCATTTCAATTATGTGATTCTATTAATTATTGTGACTTCATCTAAATTTCCCCCGTTGTTAAGCGGAAATTCCGTGAATGGACACATGAAATAATTAATTTTCATAAATGGCCAGGTGTAATATAAAAATTCGTAAAGGGTTCCGTAAAAGCCTGTAACCCATCGGGATTGCTGATGTCAGTGTAAAGTGTAATACTGAATGTAAAAATGTAATCCATTTATCAGTCAAATACATGATTAAAAAAAAAAACTTTGTTTTTAGATGCTTTTTCTTGATCTTGAAGATTAGCTTATTTCCAAGTTTCATAACAATCTATGAAAGGTTTACACAATTATCATGTAAAAAAATAACCCCAGACCGTCTGTTCATTGCAAAACAAGATGTCATTAAAGTTCTGAAAAAAATGAAAAATAAAAAAATACTTTCAAAATGTTGCTTCAGACATTATTTCGTAATCATAAATTTTTTTCATAAAATTCGATGAAGGTTTGACAAAGTAATTGATGTGTAACAAAATTTAACCTCAAAATGTTTCTACAAAACAACAAAGTCCTTTTATCAGTAAAATACAAAAAGAAATAAATTATGAGTGTGGTAAAGAGGAACCTTAGTGATCCTGTACTGGAAATCAACTATAAGTAACTATAAGTAAGTAAAATAAAAGTATATTTTCATTATGCACTGGATAGTGACTTTTTATCATAAAGAATTTTATTAAACTGTAAAATAAAAAAACCGTTCATTTATCAGTAAAATGAAAAGAAATATTTTCAAAATTTTGCTCTGGGGTTAAACTGTCTTAAATTTGGTCATAAAACGATTCTGTCCAACTTCCGTAAAATTCCATGAATGTTTGACAAAATTAGTTATGTTTTTAAAAAAATGAACCACAGACTGAACCTTTATGTTAACGCCGACGCTGACGGAATCTTTGATCGTTAAGTCTCGTTTTCGCAACATAAATGTCGCAGGCTCGACTTAAATGCAAACCACATATTGTATCTCAGCAGATAATGAATTGTTTTGAACAATAGGAAACTGAGTTGAATTCACAGTAGATCCAGACTGACAGAAAATAAACAAATATATAACATGATACCATTTGATTAAAGAGTTAATTTCGTCTCTTTTATCATAATTACAATTCATTGAAGAAAGAATTACAAGACTCTTGTGCTTGTAATCATTTATTTTGATTTATCTAGTTTAAACTATTTTTTTTTCTAAATTCATGTGCACGCCCGGGCGTTTTGACGTAAACGTAGCTTCGCGCCTGGAATTTATTAAAACTTCTTCCTAAATTTCTTCCTATCGATTATTCAAGATTCATACTTAAAATTCAAGTTATGACAGATAATAACAAGTACTAAGTTTTGCGATGAAGAAATCTAATTCACTTCCTTTGACGCATGACTCTATCATGTTTTTAAATAAAGGTCAGACCCGGAGTGTCCCTTTTTCATTTTTATTTTCATTAGGTATTGTGTATCCTGTTAATGTGCCAGTAATGGGATTAGTATTTCCATTTTGAAAGGTCGTCTCGGACTTTTAAAAATGTGAATTAGTGATTACTGACCGAATTTGAAGATCTATTGAATGTATGTATAATACTGAATATTTTTTTGGTAATATAATAAATATAATTCTTCATTAACATAATCTTCCAGATTTTAAAGTTATATAAGTTCTAACTTTCTGCAAGCGTTCGGTTTTAGATTTTTATATTAGTACTTTCAATATTTTTGATATTTGTATTTATCATCAACAATCTTAATTATTTTTCAGATGTTTTGCAAATTCACTAGTCACAACAGTAGTCAGTACGATTTCATTTCATCTGGTTCGTATATTTTCATCTCTAAAATTTACCAATAACGTATCTCAAACCTTACTAAAACTTATATGTATATGCATATATATAAATACTTCGTCTCAAATCTAGGCCAACAATGTTAGATCTGCAAATTTGCGTTAGCAAATTTTTGTTCTTCCCTCAGAGGGATTCGAAACCCTACCCCTACATCTGAGACATCGTTGCATCTCCGCCTGCGCTTTATCCAGCGCCCTGTACCACTCGACCAACTAAGCTATATAAAAATATAACTTTCGTTGCCCGAGTAATGCCTTTCCTCGTCGGCTTTATCTCAGGTTGTAACACAGTAAATGATGTATAGTGGCAAGTAGATAGTATATCTTGCAGATTAGCCGTTTTTTATTTTGTCGTAAAGGATGATATTTATATATAATATATTGTTATTGATATTTGTTAAAATATACTTTTTCACTTTTTTGGTCTTTTGGAAAATGTTGTTTCTGATGTACTTAGACCCCTCTACCAAGAAATTTGTTTTGCATGCACACGTATACAAATTGCGGTTTGAACGTTGTTTTCAATTTAGACTTGTTTGAATATATAAAAATTTTGGTCTCCAAATTTAATACATATATTTATATATACTATTAAATTTGGAGACCAAAATTTTTTAGCCGGTTTGTCTCCGAGCCGACGATCGTCTGAAGTATTATATAATAATAAATAGTTAGTGTATGTAATGTACTTTATAACTTCATAAAGTAATTGCTTTAATTAGCATAGCTTAATTAATTAAACCCCAAATAAAGTTCCGTAGCTAATTCCTTACCGTCTACGTTTTGTAAGCAGGCGGAAATGGTTTTATATTCATTTTGTCTTGAATTTATGACAACTCGGCCGACGGCCAACTCGCACTAATCAAACACTCTCACTAATTATTACAACTTGCATCACTTTATCGAACTCGCACCATTCAAAAAAAAAAAAAAGAAATAAAACTCGAAGAAATGAGTTTAAACATTACAGATTGTTTTCTTCTTCTCTTAGTAAGTTCCTCCTTTTTCGGAGCACCCGTGTCACACAGAGACAGAACTCGCACCACTCGAACAAAAAAAAAAAATACTACAAACTCGCACCACTGAAGAAATGTTTTAAATCATCAGAGAGTTCTAAATTGTCTTCTATTAGTTATTTTCTCCGTTCTTGGAGCACCAGTATCACACAGAGACAGAACTTGACTCGCACCTTTCGAAAAAAAAAAAAGAAATACTACAATCTAGCACCACTGAGAAATGTTTAATCGTCAGTTTTCTAGGTTGTCTTCATCTTCTCTGAGTTATTTCCTCCGTTTTAGGAGCACCTGTGTAACACCGGGACAGAAGCTACTAATTGGACATTCAAACTTCTATGGAATAAGAACTGACAAACTAATCAAAACTATCAACAATATGCACCAGAGCATAAAAACAGTTTGAGAAACACGAACCCAAGCTGTGTATCACCATAAACATTTCAAGTAGTCTTCAACCCCGTTGCGGGTTTTTTCTAGTATATATCTATATATATATAAACGCCTAAAAAGTGTACAAAACAACACCAATATTAAAAAAAGGAAACAATAAATGTAAGTATCTATAAATATTTCGGATAACAGATATCCTTCATCAGTATGATTATGATGTAAAATGAATCATGTCAATCTATTCTGATTTAACTATAACAATTTTGAAATTTATACAATTAAAACCGAACATAACAACGCTAAGTACAATTCTAAAATTTCAAAAAATGACGTAGGTTATATAGGTATTTACCATAGAGACTGCGTACTTATACCTCACAAAATGAATAGTACCCTGCGATTTAAACTGGTATAATTCTGGAATTTAAGAGTTGGCAAATGTAAAGGAATAGCAACAGAGACTGCGTAGTAATATGTAATATAGCCCACATTTACACTGTAAAAAGATCTTGGATAGTTGAGGATGTTTTTCGATTCTTTTCCAATTTCCGCTGATTAGGTGTGATAACTTGTCAAATTTGGAATGGTAAGTCAGCACAAACGGCACTCTTTTGTTGACCTTTTTGTCTTTATATTGTAAAAGTTCATTTCGGCTGATGTTGTTAGCACGAGAGAAACCTTTTATCAATGTCTTTTCATTTGTAGCCCCGATTTTTTAGGTGACCGCGAAGTTTTTGTAGTCGCCTTTTTGCAGTATCATTTGTGGAGCAAATCCGTTTTATTCGTATTATGTATACAATGTTAAAAGTATAAACATTTTTGGCAATTATTTTGAAAACATATCAAAATATTAACTTTGAAAAAAGAGATAAATCTTTGGAGAAGACATACATGACATAGTTTCATTTCTTTTTATGCCCCACCTAGGGGCATTATGTTTTTCGGTCTGTGCGTCCGTTCGTTTGTCCGTCCGTTCGTCCGTCCGTCTGTCCCGCTTCAGGTTAGAGTTTTTGGTTAAAGTTTTTGGTCAAGATAGTTTTTGATGAAATTAAAGTCCAATCAACTTAAAACTTAGTACACATGTTCCCTATGATATGATCTTTCTAATTTTAATGCCAAATTAGAGTTTTGATCCCAATTTTACGGTCCACTGAACATAGAAAATGACAGTTCGAGTGGGGCATCCGTGTACTATGGACACATTCTTGTTACTTCCTGTTTTGAATTTAACTTTGTACATGTATACTGCAATAGATTTTTAGAAAAGTTATTTATGACACCAGCTGTTAGTTATAGTTAATGTACTTGCTTGTCCCTTACCTCACCAAATACTGGACCCAAAAGGTCTATTGTCACCACTTGGTAATTGCTGTTATTTCAACAGTCCTTATGAAGAAAATGAGATGTGGGGTATAATGTATAAGTAATTGAGGCTGCAAGCAAACAACACAAACACTCCTATTCTGAAACAACTGAGCCAATTACGAAAGGCGATGGTTTGATTAGATTAGTCAGGTATTTGGTTAAATACAAAGAAATGTGTCTCCCTTTTTAACAACTTCATTCCAAACAACCTTGACACTGATAACTCATCAGTTTTATACAAGGTATCAAGAAGGTGTGAAGAAAGGGAAAAGAAATAATCCTTCCAACTGAAGTATACACTAGGGAGACAGCAACTCAGCAACACAAATATGTTACAATTACTTTAAATACCATACATTTATCTGCAGCTAATGTTGAAGCACGAAAACTGAAATATCTTGATACTTCTTGTTTTTATTTAAGTCAGGATAGTTTACACACTTTGATCATTAGCAATTTCAATTTTTTAAGAACATAACGAAACCAAACAAATAATGATATGTTCATATAAATCTAAGTGGAAAAATGAATTTTCCCAAAATCATGTCATGCCCGAAAAGTTAAACAATATCTTTTGAATACCAACAAATCTGCCTACTCATCACCAATTTTGGTACATTGTGTAACAAAAGAGAGATCTATTTAATACTGAAAGTCAAAGGTCAAAGTCAGGTCCGAAGTGTGGTCACTTACGTAGTGAGTACAGTTTAAAATATATCTATTGTCAATCAGTTTTTAATTCCTAAATTTCATAGGAAAATTAATACTTTAATTATAGTCAGATGGTTTAACCAGTTTTCACACAGGATATTTCGAATTGATGTTTGCAGCACATTTGTCCTTAGTCAAGTAAATATAATGAAAAGGCAATGTACCTAGTATGATTGCCAATAAGACAAATATCAACTGCAGTTCAAATGAAGCTACTATAAGCAATTATAGGCAACCGTTCAGCCTTCAACAATGTTACACCCCAGTTCTATTGTTATACTTCATCGTTTCTATGTCTGAAACAAGTGTAAAATGAATAGATCTATTGTTACCCATTGGCCGATCCGGGGTTGGGGGTTCCACGGGTTGGACCCGACTTTTATTTAAAAGATCAATGCATTTGAATGGTTGGACCTCCCCTTTTCTCTTGAGTTGGGAACCCCCGGCTGGATCAGCCCCTGATTGCCCCCCCCCCCTCTAAGGGAGTTTCTCAATATTAAATATTGTATGTTGAGCGTGTCTGGTAGTCGGGTTTCTAATGCAGACACACCTATTCCTTAGTATGTTCGAATATGAATGTTTGTTTATTCTAAAGAAGAGGGGGGAAGGGACTTTTTTTTTGATAAAATCGTAAGATATAAAATACAGTTATGGTCACCTTTATTAAACTGATACAGGTAAGTACTTTGGGTTATAATATTGCCTTTATCTTTAGTCTCTTCTACCAAATCCAACGCTTGCCACAAAATGTCGTCCGTCTTATACCCGTCCATATTGACAACTGTATACCAGGAGCATGATGTATTTTTTGTTTGTAATAAGAATACACGAAACAGTCAACCTTGACCTGCTGATCTATATTAGCACATGGATTTAACGGAAATATGCAAAACAACTTTGACATTTGTAAAATATACTCGCTTGTCAAAGTTTGAACGAAGATAACCAAAGAAAGGTTACTAGTGGGGCTTCATGTAATAAGAAATATTCTTATAAATCATGGTTTGATATTGTCAATAAATATGCTATCTTTTTTGTTTCATTTAATAATCAATGTTAACAAATATAGGGTTTAGCATGGGGTGTAAGTTAGTAATACACCTCGGGATACGGCGTGTCTGGATAAGAAACCCTTCCGGCCTCCGGCCGACGGGGTTTCTTATCCAGACACACCTATCCCTCGGTGTATAACTATTACTTACAGAAAAACTAAGTCTAGGTTAGTCTATGGAAAGATATATACTATGAAATTTAGAGCGAGGGGCTTGCCCCGAGCTCTTAATTTCATAGTATATACCTTTTCATAGACTATCCAATTTAGCACATATTTACAACTCGAATAATCTTTTAATTGGTCTATTGATAGTTTATTTTGGCTGACTACTTAGAAACCATTAACGAAGTTTTGTAAATCTACTCACTAGTATCAATGTAAAATATGTGATTTCAAAAGGCCCTTGACTCCAGAATGAAAAGATGGTAGCTGCTGGTGTAAGTATATTTATTGGTATAAAGCGGTGTTTTAATATACATGTACTTCAATCTTTACATGGTAAGTTGACAAAATAAATTGACCAAAAGCAGGCAATAATTAAATTGCAGTGGAAGCTTTAAATGTCTTTCAAACATTTTTCAATTTCACAGTAAAACTAAAGCTATAATAAATTTGAAACATATAGATAGTATGCAGTGGCGGAACCAGGGAGGGGGTTCCAGGGGTTGGAAAACACCCTTTTTTGGACGAACAATGCTTTTGAATGGGGACGTATGGTTGGACCCCCCTCCCCCCCTTTTATCCTGGGTTGGAAACCCCTTTTAAATATGGCTGGATCCGCCCCTGGTATGTCTCAACAGATAGTCTAGCGGATAGTCATTAAAAAGGAACTACCAATAGATCAAAGATACTAGGGTTTATGCTTTTTTTTCGAAGTAAAAACTAAAAGATGTATCAGAACATGTATATACATATATATATATATAGGTTGCACATTCTCTTCAGACATTATGACGGTTTTTCAATTCATGACATCGTCCTGAACATGCATGCAATATTTGCCACTATACATTAAGCAACCAATAATCAACCAATCAATCAATTCATGACGAAATATATCAAGTTGCCTTAATTTCCCTTCACAAGGTTTCATAGTGCACACTTTTTTTGTGTACAAAGTAATTGCATGGATGATAAATCATCATAATTTTAAGATGTCGTTGTTCTCTTATCAAGGTATAAAGAACCATATTTGTTACTCTTTATTTAAATGAAAGAAACTTGCAATCGTCAAACACATTTTTTAGATCTAAAGGTATTTGAAAATCAATGTAAAAACTAATTACAAACTATGTAATTTAATTTGGAACACAGCATTTTATTTCAAAATAGCCAGTGGCAATTTTTGTTTTAATATCTTGATTACGATACAATGAAATCTTACCCTTGTGGTCATTCATGCGTAGTTACTTAGTACACGGAAAAAGTATGTACTATGAAGTCTAGGTTAGTCTATGGAAAGGTATATACTATGAAATTTAGAGCGAGGGGCTTGCCCCGAGCTCTTAATTTCATAGTATATACCTTTCCATAGACTATCCAATTTAGCACATATTTACAACTCGAGTAATCTTTTAATTGGTTTATTGATAGTTTATTTTGGCTGACTACTTGTATTACAGGTGTTTGTAAAACGGAGCTCATTAACGAATTTGTAAATCTACTCACTAGTATCATTGTAAAATATGTGATTTCAAAAGGCCCTTCACTCCAGAATGAAAAGATGGTAGCTGCTGGTGTAAGTATGTATACTGATATAAAGCGGTGTTTTACTATACATGTTCTTCTTACAAGGTAAGATGACAAAATAAATTGACCAAAAGCAGGCAATAATTAAATTGCAGTGGAAGCTTCACATGTTTTGAAAACATTTTTTAATTTCACAGTAAAACTAAAGCTATAATAAATTTGAAACATATAGATAGTTTGTCCCCAAAGATATAGTCTAGCAGATAGGCATTAAAAAGCAACTACAAATAGATCAGAGATTATAGGTTTTGTGTTTTTTTTTTTTATTTGTTTTAAGTAAAAACTAAAAGATTTATCAGAATATGTTTATATATATATATATATATATATATAGGTGGCACATTATCTTCAGACATAATCACAGTTTTTCAATTCATGACATCGTCCTGAACATGCATGAAATATTTGCCACTGGACATTAAGCAACCAATAATCAATAAATCAATCAATTCATGACGAAATAGATCACTTTCCTTAAGAAAGTTTAAAAAATTATCACCAAGTTGCTTTAATTTTCCTTCACAAAGTTTCTGTGTACAAAGTAATTGCATGGATGATACATTATCATAATTTTAAGATATCGTTGTACTCTAATCAAGGTATAAAGAACCATATGTATTACCCTTTATTTAAATGATAAAATTTGCAATAGTCAAAAACATTTTTTAGATCCAAAGATTTTAATAGCAGGATATTTAAAAATCAATGTGAAAACTAATTACAAACTATTTAATTTAATTTTGAACACAACATTTTATTTCAAAATAGCCAGTGGCAATTTTTGTTTTAAATATCTTGATTACGATACAATGAAATCTTACCCTTGTGGTCATTCATGCGTAGTAACTTAGTACACAGGAAAAGTATGTACTATGAAAATTAGAAGGCAAATATAAGCAATTTGATTGGACGAGAAGTTGTAAGTATGTGCTAAATTTAGAAGGCAAATTAAAGCAATTTGATTGGACGAGAAGTTGTAAGTATTTGCTAATACCATATATTCAGCTGTAAAAGGCCCTGAGATATAAAATATGAAACAATTCAATTGAGAAGGCTAACAGCCTAATTTATAACAATACATAAAACAAATATACCAGACATGAACCAACTACAACCACTAAACTGCATGCTCCCGACTTTGGACAAGCTCATATAGAATACAGAATGTGGCGGGGTTGAACATATTTGAAGGCATCAACCATTCCTTAAGCTGTGACAATTATGTAACAGCACAAAATAAGAAAAAACTATGCAAACAATAAACAAAAACAAATATGAGAAGCAACAAAAAAACGACAACTCAATTACAGACTTCTGACTTGGGACAGGCACATATTGAATGTGGCGGGATTAAACATATTCAAAGGCGCCAGCCCTTCCCTAACCTGAGACAGTGGTGTAACAGTACAACATGAGAACAAACTATAACAATCAGGTGAAAAGGGTTTAAATGATCAGATTGATACAAAGAAGAAAACACAGCTAACAAAAACACAGATCGAACGTTGCAGGATATTTATACATCCCTGAAAAAGAAAGAAAGACACAAATTACAGATATGAGAATACTCGAAATTGCTGACAGGTAGTTTAAAGCCAATAACAATTAGTAAACAAAATCATGTATCTATTATACTAAAATATCAATCAGCACACATCCAAAATCTGATGGATTAAGTGTATAGATGTCATCAACAGTCGGAGAAAAACATGACCTTGTGCAATGCCAAAATATAGGTATCGACATTGTTTTGATGTTTGCTCTGAAGGTCTAGATCTAACAAAAAGTAAAGGTTTTTCAGCATTCTGTGTCTTATATTTAGCTACATTGTAATCTGACCGAAACGGCACGAATAAGCTACTTTCGTTTGACATTTAACTTGGCAATTAAAAACTCATCTGAAACACTGTGGACATTTATTTGTTTTTTAAATCCAAGATTGGGGAATTTACTATAGGAAAGATCCGGAAAAATAGCTCATTTTAAAAGATTGAAAAGTTTGGGTATACAAAAAATCAAAATTCGCCTCAGGTTTTGAGCAATTTTTTTAAATAATACCCTTGCTGTTAAAGTGGAAGCTTTATTGATTACACCTTGTCCATCCGTTTGTCAGTCTGTCTGTCTGTTAGTCTTTCTTCTGACCATTAGTCAAACAGATATGTTCGTCGCACTTTTCTCTGGTGCTACTTAACAGAATTGTATATTTGGTCAGCAGCTTAAGAGTGATTAGTTGTAACATATGATATAACAAGAATGTGTTCATAGTACACGGATGCCCCACTCGCACTATCATTTTCTATGTTCAATGGACCGTTAAATTTGGGTCAAAACTCTAAGTTGGCATTAAAATTAGAAAGATCATATCATAGGAAATATGTGTACTAAGTTTCAAGTTGATTGGACTTCAACTTCAGCAAAAACTGAAGCGGGACAGACGAACGGACGGACAAACGAACAAAGGCACAGACCGAAAAGCATAATGCTCTTAGGTGGGGCATAAAAAAATTAGAAAATGTGCAGTATGAGACACCTCTCCGCTAGATACCAAATGTAGTAGAAGGTGCACATTTAAAAGATCTGTCAGGTACCTACTTACTGTCTTCTCCAGCTGGGACGAGACAGAATATTTGAAAATTGGTATCTAACCTCTTTTCTGCCAAACACGCCACATTTAGGAGTAGAAGCAAATAATAGTACTTGTTGTCTAGGAGTCAGAATAATACATGGGTCTAGGAACTTTTCTTCCTATTGAGTCTTTTACCTTGTTAGCTTGCAGTTTAAAAATAAACGACTCCATGTCGTTCTTGTATCATTCATATCTGATTAACATAAATTGTCAGAAATACGCATGAAATATTTGACACTGGACTATTTGCAAATATCAACAATCACAAACATATAATCGACCTAGATTGCGTAGATGGCGTATGCCCCCTTTGATTGGAAAATATATACTTTTTTTGCATCAAATCTAAAAATAATGTTAACTTCGCTCCGCCTACCGGTATAAAGACTGGACACTTTAAATTTGCAAAACACTCATTTGCAAATCCGCCGCCGCCATTTCTTAAAGATACGGAGTCATGTAAATAACCGAAATGTGCAGAATAACATGAGATTCATAACATACCAAGTTCTAAAGCTCTAGACTATCAAGTTTATATGCAATTTAAATTTAAAAAACATGGGATTTTATAATCCTATGGGGTTTTGCATAATTCCATGGGATTTTGTATTATCCCATATTTTGAGTAAATCCCATGGGACAGAAAAATTCCCATGGGACAATTTAAATCCCATGGGATTCAAACAATAAATATACAGTAATGTGTATGTTACAATGAATTCTGTTTGGTAGTAAACTGTTATACGTTTATAATATAATAGTTAATGTAGTATTAGAAATGCAAGTCACTAAACTATAATATAAAAAGTTGAAGGATTCAATTTGAAGTCAATCAAATCAAACCCTTTAACTGAAATAAAATGATGACATGTCTAAATAAAAAAAAGTACTTTTTTTTAAATCTTTGTCTTGTTTATTTCATTATGAAAACTAGAACTGAAAAAAATATTTCATATTCTGACTGAATAAATTGACAAAGCACAGTTTATAGTTTACTCTTTTCACGAGGTATAGTTTTCTTTGTTATTGTTTCATTGCAATACATGAATATGCAACCGCTTTGAATTTCATACCATTTGTGGTGTTCATAATTATTATTATATTATGTTCATATTTGCAGATTTAATAAAATAAACACTTTTCATGTTAAGTTTTTTGTTTCAGCTTGCTGTGAACAATTATTCAATCGACTATATAAGAGTCAAGTGAATAAATCATTCCATCCACTAGAATTATTCCTACAATTCTTAGAGAAAACAATTCTGCAATTTGTTCTTTAAAGATCTTCCTCTGTACATCTTTATTGGATGGAGCAATGTAAATGAGTGAATAAAGCGATTGTTCATTTGGACAACAAATTACTCATTTTTTTCTTCATTTGTCCCTTCTTTCAATTAATATTTATGTTGTTGCATTTACACAATTATGTTCTTGTGCATCTATGATAGGACTCCTTTTTGTTTATAGTCATTATGTTGAAATTTCCTATGTCTTTTGTAAGAACAAGAATGTGTCCATAGTACACGGATGCCCCACTTGCACTATCATTTTCTATGTTCAGTGGACCGTGAAATTGGGGTCAAAACTCTAATTTGGCATTAGAATTAGAAAGATTATATCATAGGGAACATGTGTACTAAGTTTCAAGTTGATTGAGCTTCCATTTCATCAAAAACTACCTTGACCAAAAACTTTAACCTGAAGCGGAACAGACGAATGAACGAACGAACGGACGAATGAACGAACGGACGCACAGACCGAAAAACATAATGCCCCTAAGTGGGGCATAAAAAAACACATTCCATTTCACATTAATCAAAAAAGCACGCAATGTAGAAAAATATCAACTTTAAGTTTCCTCTTCAGTATTGACCTCTTGGTGATCATGAAAACCAAGATGTCTGACCTATAAATACACAAAACTCAAAAAATGTTATAAATGGAGAGAAATACAGCAATAAAAAGGCTATTTTATCATGTTTATGAAAAACGTTCATTTGAATATTAATTGTGAGTACTCTTCTTTCAGTGCTTTGTGTCTATGGTTTTTGTATTAGTTGTTGTTGTGCCTTGTGGCAATCTTTTGAGTTGATCCAATTGCAATAACTTTTTACAGATTGTTCAAATGTTGTGCTGTTATCAAAACCACTGTCCCAGGTTAGGGATGGGTTGAGCGCTCACAACATGTTTTTTTGTATTAGTTGTTATCGGCTTTGAACTAGCTGTCAGTAACTGTGAGTACTAACAGATCTGTACTTTGTGTCTTTTTTCTTATAGGGAACGAATAAATTTCCAGCCACATCCGGTTGTGTTTTTGTTAGCTGTTTTTCTGCTTTGTTGTATTCTGATGAGTTAATAAATTTGAGAATGGAAACGGGAATGTATCAAAGAGACAACAACCTGACCAAAGAGCAGAAAACAGACCTTTTCAACTGATTGTTATAGTTTTTATGTTGTACCGTTACATGTACACCACTGTCCTTGGTTAGGAGAGGGTTTAGCGCCAGGAAACATAATAAACCCCGCCACATTTTGTAAGTGTCTGTCCCAAGTCAGGGGCCTGTAATTCAGTGGTTGTCATTTGTTGCTATATATCATATTTGTTTTTCATTTTTTGCTTTGTGCATAAATCAGGCACTTAGCTTTCGCCTTTGAATTATTTTACATTTGTTATATCATGGCCTTTTATAGCTTACTATGCGGTATAGGTTTTGCTAATTGTCGAAGGCTGTACAGTGAACTATATTTGTTAACTTCTATGTCATTTGGTCTCTAGTGGAGAAAAGTCTCAACCCCACCATATTCTGCCTGTCCAAAATCAGGAGCCTGTACACAGTTCAGTGGTTGATGTTGGTTCTTGTCTGTCATATTTGTTTTTCATAAATTGTTTTGTTATAAATTAGGTCGCTATATTTGAAGTTTGAATTGTTTAAAATTTTGTATGTGGTGCCTTTTATAGATGACTATAGCATGTATAGGGTATTGGTTTTCTCATTATTGAAGGTCATTATTGGCCTCTAGTTGCATTGCTGACATCCACTTAATTGAACTCTGGTGATTAGTTTTCTCATTTATCATACCACATCTTCTTATTTTCATAATAATCATCCTTTAAGGGCAATAACTTTTATAGAAGTGGACTTACCATTTAGGCTTTGTTGACTTCTGTAAAAATCTTGTTTTGTTGATAATTTCTTTTGTTTATAGTTTCCCTTTATCTTCTATTGTTCTTGCCCTACACATTAAAGGGTAAAAATTATCATCTAATGACAATAACTTCTATGCGTAAGCAACTGACAATTTTGGCAATGTTGACTCATTTGTATATCTTGTCTTGCTCATCATTTTTGCTGTTTAATATTATCGATGTTCTATGAAAATGAGGTCACGGTAATATAAACCTTGGCAGACAGACATCTTCTTATTCTTATTTGACACCTTGCAGTCATTCCGTACACCAAAAAGTAGACCTATGCTTATAATATCTGATAAAATGACGAAACCAAGAAAACTTAGCATTGACAAAAGAACCATGAAATGCGATCATGGTTATATGAATCTGCCAGACAGACATGCGCACCTTACAATCGTTATATACACCAAATATAGTTAACCCATTGCTTATAGGAAATGATAAACTGACAAAACCATGAAAACTTATCATTAACTAATGAACCATGAAAGTGAGGTCAAGGTCATATAAAACCTGCCAGACAGTCATGTGCACCTTACAATCATTCCATTCACAAAATATAGTGGCCTTATTGATTACAGTATCTGAGAAATAGACCAAACCACAAAAACTAAACATTGTCCAATGCACCATGAAAAGGAAGTCAAGGTAAGATGAAAACTACCAGTCAGACATGTACACCTTACGATCATTCAATACACCACATAAAGTGGCCCTATTGCTTATAGTGTCTGAGAAAAAGACCAACCACAAAAACTAAACATTGTCCATTAAACCATGAAAATGAGGTCAAGGTAAGATGAAACCTGCCAGTCAGACATGTACACCATACAATCATTCTATACACCACATAAAGTGGCCCTAATGCTTTATAGTATCTGAGAAATAGATCAACCACAAATACTAAACTTTGTCCAATGAACCATGGAATTGAGGTCACGATGAGATGAAACCTGCCAGTCTGACATGTACATGTACACCTTACAATCATTCCATACACACTATATTGCTTGTAGTATCTGAGATATGGACTTGATCACAAAACTTTAACCTTGATCACTGATCCATGAAATGAGGTGGAGGTCAGGTGAACGCTACCTGACGGACATGTAGACGTTGCATATACCAAATATAGTTATCTTGTTTTAATTATAAGTGAGTATTTCAATTGACAATACAACTAAATGTTTTTCAAGCAGTCACTGAACCATGAAAATGAGTTCAAGGACAATGGACATATGACAGATGGAAACTTCGCAACATAAGGTATCTACATAGAAGGTATAAAGCATCCAGAGATCATTTTTACAAAAAAATCTGACAACTTAAGTTGATTGTGAGACATGAACAATTCAGTATACTTATGATAAACTTTAGTCATAAGACTTTTTGTGAAACTGATCACAGGTCTTCTACCTTCTAACATATAAAGCTTTATAAAAATAGTTTAAGCCATTGCCACAGATTGTAATCCCTATATGCCTCACATTCCAGGTAATACAAAAATCATAATTGAAGGGCAATAACTCCTATAAGGAGTAGATGATGATGAGGGATGGCTGCTTAACGTCCAGCGGCAAATTAATATGCATATTCAGGACGAAAACTTTTTAATGTAATATGAATATTAACCCTGCTTTGTACTAGACCGACACGCTTAGCCGGATTTTTAAACTGCATCAGTAACAGTAAATTCAGTCCCGTAGTAAAATTTGTCTGCCAGACTTTTCTTCCTAGGTAATCAAGTTCGTGACTATAATTTTATCAGGAATATAAGTACTTGAATAAATTTTCCTAGAAAAATAAGTCCATAGCTAGTAAAATATGTCTGGCACTTATTTTCCAAGAAAAAGTTTTATAAATCCATGTTCTCATTTTTTCTACGAAAAAGGTCCCTTTAAAATTTTATTTCTAAAGACATTCTTTAATAATCAATATAAAAATGAAAAAGGAACATTTGTAATAACATTGTGTATGTACATCATGAAAGTCTGTGATATCAATTTTCCTAGGAAAAAGGCTGTTTACTTATTAAAAAAAAACAACCATATTTTAATAAAATAGTGAAATACATGTATTAATGCACAACTGTTAATAAACAATTTAAAAACATATATATACGAATTAAAAATTTCCACTGTTAACAGGTAAATTATTTCTTTCATTACAAAATTTTCCATAAAAAATGGACATGGACATTTTATCTAGGCACATTAATGCCCTGGACATGAATATCTAGGAAAATTAGTCTGGGCACATACATTTTATTAAAAGAGTAATGCGCAACTGTTAAACAACATTATATATCGCCTTGGTGGTCCCGTGGTAGCGTGTTATTGCACAACTGTGAAACGACATTAAAACAAAACAAATTCAAAATTCAATTGTTTACATGTAAATGATTTCTTTTATTACACATTTTCCTAGTATAAATAAAGGACATGGACTATTTTACCTAGGAATATTATTGCCCTGGACATGAATTCCTAGGAAAATTAGTCTAGGGACATAAATTACTGACATCGGACTGAATATACTAGTAAATTCGGTAACCATGGACTTTTTATACTAGTTATATTTGTCCGCCCGGACACTTTTTACCAGGACTAATTTATCTCTTACACTAGTTCACAAGGTAACAGTCCGCAGGGAGACATGTCACCTTACCCGGACACAATATTCTGACTCTGAGCCGACCAGTCTTTGCTCTTACTCCTTAATGCCGCCTGCTTAGCAGAAAAGCAGCAAATACCAATTTTAAAGTCTTCGGTTTGACCCGACCGGGGTTCGAACCCACGACCTTCTGCACTCGAGGCGAACACGCTACCAAGGGACCACCAAGGCGATATATAAGGAGTAGACCCAAGATTTAAAGTTTTTAAGTTTTTGCAAAAACTGGATCAAAATCATCATTAATAAGCAATAACTTTTTAATAAGATTTAAAAGTTTCTCTTCACAAATATATTATAGTTTTCAAGATAAAAAGGCAAATATGAAGAAAACAAAATTGATAAAAATCTTTATTCAAGGCAACAATTCAACTCCTATGAGTCAGCTGTCAGTTTTGGTGCAAATGGACAGTAGATAGATTTCCAAATTCTGAACATGATTGCCCTTGTCAGATATTGTCTATCTGTTGTCACACAGTGGCCTTTTATAGCTTACTATGCAGTATGGGTTTTTAGCCCATTGTTGAAGTCTGTACGGTGACCTATAGTTATTAACTTCTACGTCTTTGGTCCCTGTTGAAGAGCTGTCACATTGGCAATGATACCACATTTGTATATCATATGAATATGTTTAAGTCATGTAGGTGTAAGGGGACAACCATTTGATTTTCTGGTGGGCTAAAAGGAGGAGACGGATAGGATGGACAGATGTACAATTAAAGTGAAAATAATTTTCGAAAAATAAGCATGCGTAGCCTCTATACGTCTCTGCAAGGATTTGTCTTACTATCATATACAAATCACTGGTCTCTGGTAGCAAGTTGAAAATGAATAGCCAATCCACAAAAAATCCTTCGACACTCCCACCCCATCCCCTATCACTGCCTCCAAATATCAAACGGAATGGTCGTCATCTTAGACTTAGCACGACCATATTTTCCAAAAGATGTACTTTAATTCTTATTTGTTTGGGGGAGAGGGGTTTAACCGAACCCGTATTCAATCTAAATCAGTCATTATCCGAATGACACCTGGATTGACCGAATGACACCTGAAATTTTAATTTTAGCACTTATTGGTGACTTTTAAACATTGATTAATAAATAATATTACAGTATAAGTTTATGATATAACTTAAAGATGATTTATAGAAGCAAGTTAGTTCATAAAGATCTCATTATAGATTTAGTGGATACATCCGATATGGCGACCAAGGAAATCACAATGGGAAGACTAAAAGAATGATTGCATACGATCCCCCAACGTGTTCATTTTGGACCACAAAAGTGGAGCCCTCATGCCACAACAAGGCAATGAACAATGTAAGGGTGTGCGCCTCCTAATAAAAACATATATAATTTCCATTTTAAATACCCCTTTTGAACAAAATATCGAATAGTTAACTACTTAGAATAATAATTTTTTTTCATTTATATATATTAAAAAAAATCATATTATAATTAAAAAAGTTACAAAATATTTGAGAAGAATGAAAGAAACAATTTGCAAGAACCCCCTTGATCGAAATTAACCGGTTTATTCTGGCTATTCCTACATTTTGAATTTTATAGGTAAAATTGTAAAATTTTATGTTGGGTTTCCCAGAATTTTTATGTAAACAATGGGATTATGTAGGATTATGTTGTAACAGTTAACACTAAACTAATGAACCAAGGTAAATCCAGGTAAATCTTGTGGAAAATAAAGAAAAAGAATAGTTTATATTACAGATTCAGATTCAATATTTTATTTTAGTCTCACCACATACAAACATAAAATGAGATTCACATAAATAAACATAAAACATTAAAATATTTGCATTGTATGCACCAATCTTAAAAAGATTCAAATTAAAATCAAATTAGTTACCGTTGTATATAATATATCTGTATCAAAACTTTCAACTAAATCATGATATGTGATTAGCACTATTTACATAAAAAAATTAACTAAAAATACATGTAATTAAAGCTTTTAACCAAATCATGTAAATCATGATATGAGATGAGCACTATTTACAGGATTGACAAATATGGCCTCATTCAAACTTATAAAGTGACATAATGCAGACAATATAATTTATATTTTTAGTGTGTCTTTCTATGTTACACTATTGTTTCAGATAAGGGTGAAGGTTTGGTACCATTATAACGTTCAAACCCGCTGCAATTGTTTGCACCTGTCCTAAGTCAGGAATCTGATGTTCGGTAGTTGTCGTTTGTTGATGTGGTTCATAAGTGTTTCTCGTTTCTTGTTTTTTATATAGATTAGACCGTTGGTTTTCCCGTTTGAATGGTTTTACACTAGTAATTTTTTGGGGGGCCCTTTATAGCCTTTCATTGCGTTCACGATTAATAGCTTTGTATGACAAGTTAAAAAAAAAAAAGAAAAAAAAAGCTATTATCTGTATAAAGGAGATACTGACAAAGTTTCGTTCTTTGTTGCAAACAAATCGCTAAAGATTATGATCGAGTTGCTTAATTGCAATTTTTGTTGTATACATTTACGTTACTTAATTTGGCAAATATTTCATGGAAAGGGAAAAATAAAAAATTAAAACAATTAAAAATAAAAAATTTACAAGATAGATACTGCAAAGTTGGCCAACCAGGATGAGGAGCAGGAAATGTACAACACCACTGAAATAATTGCTAAGAGTCGAAATTTTGTTTTGATATATGGCGCCTACAGACCACTTTGCAACATTGTTGCAAAAGAGGAGCGAAAGATACCAGAGGGACATTCAAACTCATAAATCGAAAATAAACTGACAACGCCATGGCTAAAAAAGAAAAAAATCAAAAAGACAAACAAAAATACACAAAACACAACATAGAAAAATAAAGACTAAGCAACACGAACCCCACTAAAAACTTGGGGTGATCGCAGATGCTCCGGAAGGGTAAGCAGATCCTGCTCCGCATGTGGCACTCGTTGTTTTGCTCATGTTATTACAAACCCGGTTAATAGTCTAATTCGGTAGGTCACAATCGTGTAAATGGAACGGGATTGTAGTTACGACATTAGGAAAATATCCGATATCATCTGTGAAACGGATATTCCGTAACGGTCAACCAACTCGTGATGGCGTCCGTAAAATTTACGTTGGGATGATTTCAACTTCACCATTTGAAACTCTTGGTGTAATAGCTTCCTTGTGAGCAGCAATCCTCTATCAAGGAAATCATGATAGGAAATACAAGCCCGGGAATATCGTATCAATTGGGAGATATATAATCCGTATGCAGGCGCTGCTGGAATGTTGCTACATAGAAATGGAAAGTTCACAATTGGGAAGCTGAAAACATCTCTGTTGTCGTAAAGTATTGTTTTCAACCGACCTCTTTGTCAATTTCTAGATGCAAGTCAAGATATGAGACAGACTTAACTGTATCTGTTGTATCCTTTATCTCTAGTTCGATTGGATAAATGATATCTACATAGTCACCAAATTTTGAATTATTTATTGAGAGAACATCATCTATATAGCGTAAAGTAAAGTAATAGGACATTGCTTACTTCTTTTCTTTCTTACTAAGAAGTTTTTGTATGAAGTCATCCGAATAAGAAAAAAGGAACAAGTCGGCAAGAAGAGGGGCACATTTGGTTCCCGTTGGAATGCCGATTGTTTGTTGAAAAACACGTCCTCCAAACGTAACAAATATGTTGTCAATCAAGAAATCAAGCATCTTGATAATGTCAGTTTCAGAGAATTTTTTGTTTTAATCAGAGTGTTTTTTCACAAAGTAGGATTTATCCCTCCCTAAGACAAGATACTTGTATCTACGTTGGCCATTCTTTTTTATGAAACAAAGCAATACCAACTCTTTCAATTTGTCTTTTAGTTTGGAATGGGGAATTTTTGTGTACAGTGTAGAAAAGTCAAATGTCAGTCTTCTTTTGCCGACCGTGGAGGACCCTCATGAGTAGTCAAGTTTGTTAAAAAAAACCTCTTCGTTTTTTTTTTTACATTTTTATGTGTACAAAGCGTAGCCTTTTTGTGTCTACTGTGATTTAAAGTCTCTATTCTGTACGGACGTGGCAGTGACATTTTGTATTCCAAACAGCAGCACGAAAGTAAGCATGGAATGGAAAAACCTTGAGACGTCCAAATGAACATTGATCTCTTCTCCACACAAACTTTTCTAATTGAACATCCTATTTGAAAATAATTTGATTACGTAATGGAATGGTCAACTTGTTAAACGTACTATATATATAAATATATATAAAATGGAAAATAAATAAAGCATTCAACATTTCACTCTCATGAGTGTCAATTTTACATCTTGAATTGGTTTTAAATTTCAAAATGGCAAATTGATAATGTCTTGGAAAATAATTAAATGTGATGCATTAAAATAAATTAACGATCATGCATGATCGGAGACGTACTTCTCCACAAATTTAGGGTTTCGAAGTTGGGTTAAAAAATGTCGTTATTATTCCTTCATTATATAATCACTTAAAATTCGCATTTCTTAATCATCTTCGGGTAATTACACTTCAATTTTATTTTGCACATGCGCTAACGTATTATGTGCCTGTGACAATTATGTTGTTATCAAGTTTTAAAGGGACATCATCTGTCACAATCGTGTTCATCGAGTTTGACTCAAACAAAATCACATGTTTAATTTATAACATTCTTAATTGTACATCCACATTACAAAATTTCCAAAAGAAACAATGAACAATGCGTTGGTTTTTGGGTTTTCAATGCTCTTCAACTTCGTTCTTGACTTGACCTTTTTTTTAAATTTTTGGTTCTAGCGTCATTGAAGAGACGGAACGCGCGTGTAAATGAAATCGGCGTTAAGTACGACCTACTTCTTCATGTTTATAAAATATAACATTTTTTTGGCATCATAAATTCATTGCTATTACGAGCTACTTAAACCTCTTAACAAACAATCCTTGTCAAGAAACTTGAATACTTTTTTGAACGTTTTTCTTTAAGTTTATACAATAGTATTTTTGTCACAAATTAGAACATTAATGATATGTATCAGTTAATAAATAAATAAAAAAAAATGTTAACAGGTTTAAAGATTTTAACAAAACTGGGATGATATTTTCACGTAAAATGTGAAAATCCTTTTTAAAAATCGTCGTGATAATCCAATATTAATGTATTTTCCATTTGGTAACAATTATATTAAAGTTTAACAGTGCAATGACATAAATATTTGACTAAGACATAATGTAGGATATTTGTTACTTGATAACTGATATTTTATAGTGTATCTTTTTAAGTTGTTATGTTACACTACTATTTCAGGTTAGGATGAAGATTTGCACATGTTAAAAAGTTTAAACCCGTTGCATTTGTATGCATCTGTCCTAAGTCAGTAGCTTGTTGTTCAGTGGTTGTCGTTTGTTGATGCGGTTCATAAGTATTTCTAGTTTCTCGTTTTTCTATATAATAGATTAGACCGTTGGTTTTGCTGTTTGAAATGTTTCACACTAGTCATTTTGTGGTCCTTCATAGCTTGCTGTAAGGTGTGAACAAAGGCTACGTGTTAAAGGCCGTTACTTCTATCATAATTCTCATAACTTTTATTTATATTGTTTTGGGTTTTTTTTTCTGGAGAACCCAAGATTTTAATTGTGAAGTCTGAGTCGGAAGTGCCAATGACATAGTAACAGTTAACTTATTTTTTTGAATTTCAGTAACATAAAGTGTTGATGTTTTGTAGACATGCGACCATTATTTCAGTCGAATTTTAAATCAGATGACGTCCACTCACTAAAAGATTCAAAATTTGGGGACTATGTTGAACCCTCCTGTTTCATCGAACTTACAATAATGAGTGATTATAACGTGACACACGGTTGATCCTAACATGGAAGCTATTAAAGCAAGAGTTTAAAGAGGCACGGTTGAATTCATTACTTAAATTTGTTTACAGACGCCATCACGAGTAGGTTTACAGTTATTGTATATCTGTTTCACAGATGAAGACAGATACGTTCCAATTGCTGTAACCTCATTCTCATCTTCGAAGTGACCTACCGAATTAGACTTGTCATCAGGTTTTTACTTTCACGAGCAACATACCGACGGCTGCCACATGTGAAGCAGGTGTGCATTTCTTAACGTGGCTCATGGGATCACCCCCGGGTATTGATGGTGGTCGTGTAACTCAGTCTTTAATTTCTATGTTGTGTTTTGAATAATGTTATTTGTCTTTTGATAATTTTTCATTTCTTAACATGGCATTGTTACTTGTTCTCGACTTATGAATCTGAATATCCGACTGGTATAGTTCACCTCATTAAACTTATGAATCCGTGATAAATTATTCATTACTTATTTTCACCTCAAATGTGTGGTACTGACAGGTTTAAGAAGAGTAAATTAAATTATAAGTAAGTGTCAACTGCGTAAATCTTAATCGGTTGTTCGACAAAAAAATGGAGAAATAAAGCCAGTTGAAATACATTAGATTGTTATTATGTTGTGCTTTGAAAATAACCAAATAGCAGCTATTACTAATGAACGGTTTAGTGCGATTAATATTTAAAACATATCCTACCACCTTTACGAATGATAAGAAGATAAGAATCGGGAACAAGAAAAATGCGATAATACATGTAACATATCCATAGACAGGTTTGTCAGTAAAATTGATCGCCTTTATTTATTTTCACAGCAACATACATGTAGTAATGAACCATTCATTTTCTATATTCTGAGTTATATATACAACCTTATGTATTGCATTGAAACAATATTTTCCTTAAACAAAACCTTGTGTCGAAACCACCTAAGATATGCTAAGAAAAATAGTGATAGGATACCAAAAAAAAAAAACCATTCATAACCAGAAGCCGTCGAGAACACATCATACCATATGTACATGCATACATAAACATGACGAAAAGACAAGCAACAAACTACAGAAAGCAACCGAGAAAAGAAGAATTTGAGCATAACGAACCCCATCTAAAATCTGGAATGAACTCTGGATGTTGGATGTGTACTTATTTATATTTTAGACCTCGATACATGTTTCTTTTTATCAGTTGAAATTGGCTTTGAACTAGCTGTCAGTAATTGCGATTACTCTCAGATCTATATTTTGTGGTTTTTGTTTTTGTTTTAAGGGAAGTATAAATACACTATCACGTCAGTGCCCAGTCTGTGTTTTTGATTGATGTTTTTTCTGCTTTGAATCGATCTGACGAGTTGAGCTCGTTGTAACTTATTTGTATAGCTTGTTCTTATGTTGTACTGCTACACCTCAGTCCCAGATTAGTAAGAGAGGTTCAAACATGTATAACTTCGCCACTTTCTTTTTGTCCCTGTCGCAAGTCAAGAGCCTGTAGTTCAGTGGTTGTCGTTGCTTCATGTCTGCCATACGGGATAATTGTTTTTTGTAAATTATTTTGTTAAAAATTAGGGCGTTAGTTTTTTTAATTGAATTGTTTCATATTTTTGTGTAGGGGCTTTTTATAGCCGAATATACGGTATAACTTGTTTTCTCATTGTTGAAGAAATTTCAGCAGTTTTAGGCAACCGTACGGTCATCAACAATGAGAAAAATCCGTCGGCCTTAAAAGCTCCGACATGAGAAATATAAAACAATTCAATTTTGCAAAATATTTATTATTTACTTGCTGTTGCACAACGTCTATACAGTTTTTGCAAAATATTTATTATTTACTTACTATTGCACACAGTCTATAAAATTAATTAGTGTCAAGTTAATACTAACATTTTAACATTCATGTTCTTCGTTAACTTTAATTGTTTCTGTAGATGTGCGTTAGGACGTGTATAATTATATAAACTCCTCTTTCTTTCAATTCTTACTATTTGCTGAAATTATCAAGGATCTTATCAGAGTTTGTTGCAATCTAAGCATATCTCATGAAACATTCTACAATTTACAACACAATCCTATTGTTCTGTCTTTAATGTTTATAAAGCGACATAAATGTACGACATATAAGAGACATCACATTAAATAATCATATAAAACAGAGATAGCTACCAAGTGAAACTATGTATTCTTCATGAAATGCTATATACAATTTTTGAGGTTTAGTTATCAAATTAAACGATATAATTTTGATATGGGGTAACAATATTTAATGATATTGTGTATAACATTTGGTTATTATCTAATATCGATCGATGAAAGTATTTTGTATAGAAAATATTTTTAAAAGTTTTTCAATTTTTACTTTTTAGATGAAAATACCAAGAATGGTATAAATATTTGTTGCAATGGAAAATTCCAATCTTTTGGGTGAATTTAATAGGTACAAGAGACATAATGATTTTTCCATCTGTTTTCAAGGCAAGATAAAAAAAATGAACAACACATAATATCAATTCTAAGCTTTCTAATGAGATCACAAATAGAGCATCCAATTAAACTATATATATATATATACATAAAAAGAAGATGTGATATGATCGCCAATGAGACAACTCTTTACAAGAGGCCAAATGACACAGAAATTAACAACTATAGGTCACCGTACGTATATGTTCATCATTAAATGGAAATATCTATTTTCACAAATTTCATGCTGAGTAATTAATATCTGATTTCATGTTCATCGTTGTTTTCTTCCTTCTGTTGAGTACTTGGAATTCGTTTACATACTGTGCTTAACTGAAAGTAAAATTTAATACACATGATGATAATGGTGAGGACTTTGATGTTAACGATGTTTAGCAAATACTACACGCATATCAGGACTAACAAATATTAATGCGATATGAATATGAAACATGGTTTGTAGAAGACCAATTCGCTTAGCCAAATTTTTAACTTCAGAGTTTACAAGGTCAAAATGTTATATACTATTACTTGAATCGGTTAAGAGTTTGCAATCGGGTCTAGACACTTTTCTAATATGATATGATTGCCTCTAAATGTCGTTTTTTTCGTTTTTAGAATTCCGACTCATTCTGCAATAACTTTTGATTACACTCATTACGTATACTAATTGCCATTGTGGTTTAAAAATGTGAATTAAGACAGGTTTACGTCATAAGTACGCTACACATGAAATTACTTCACTAATCTTGTTAATGTTCTAACACAAGCGAAAATTTCACTACTAATATCACTATTTAGAGAAACACATATCTGTCCGTTTGTCCTTCATGTTTTGTGTTTTTAAAATGACAATTAAAGTACAACTTGGATAAATTCTTCGATATATGTACACAATTTGGTAGCCAATATAAATTGTGTCCGACTTTGACGTTTTTGTTAATAGCATTCGATAGTTATCCCTTTAACTGTTTGTAAATGAGTTTTTTGGTGATTTTCTGATGATAATAGTTGTATCATTTAATACAAAAGTTTAAGTTTTAACACAATGTCATGACCCATAACATACAAATAAAGTTCTATTTGACGGTATTTGGTGTTACTGTTCTTTCTTATTAGTAGTAGATTTCCTTCAAATGTTTGTATGACATAGACCATAATAGACCATCATCTACAGAATGTAAAACATTTATTTAAGTGCAGCTATTTTATTACCCTTTTCCCAGTTATGCTATTGTTGTCTATGGTATAAGTGAGTTTGCTTATTATAAACTGCGCGTCGTCTTCCTTGATTTTATTTTCTTGTAGTAATTTTTCGACCATTATCACAATTTTATCAACCATACCATCATCTTCTGTAGTTTCATCGTAAACAACTTTGCTTGTGCCATGTGCAGTGCCCCTAGAAGCTGTAATTGTACCAGTAGGTGATAAATGTCAAGCAAACAAATGTGACTTTTAGCAATAACAAAAGTTAGCGATATTTCAAACAGTTTTACGATAATGTATCTCTATATAAATGTTTCTTTGTCTTAAGAGTAAACATAACTAGAATTTTATTTGGAAAAGCTTGATGAGGCAGGTCATTTGTCATCAGTTATAGATGCACCATAATTACTTTGCTGAAAGAAGCTACTCATTTCATGACAAAATATTGTACCAATTTCATTATTGGTTCACTAACTATACATTGAAATTTATAATTTTGGGTTTTTTTAACAATTATTTTGTGTGCTGTATCTTTTTTGACTTGCAAAAAATGAACACAAGAAAAAAAAAAGCGTTTAAGACTGACTTTAAACAAGTCATAACGTCTGAAAAGCAATCATATTTTGAATTGTTTTCATTACTCTTTGCATGCCCATTTGGAGTTTGTACAAAATATTAATAACAACTGAATATTGACCATATTTGATTTTATTATGCAGGGAAATATTTGGAAAACCTCTTTGATTTTTGCTGATGTATCGTTGACAAATATTAACTTATATAACATCCACTAGATTTTATTCAACTAAGCGTTACTTCGGTTATATGAATTGTATTTTCGCCTACTTATAGCTAAAACATTTACCGTTTAACATTTTCAAATTCGTATTCCCAGTTTGGTATGTCCTCTTTTGCTGCAAACTCCTCTGAAAAAAAGAAATGTATGAAATGTAGTATTTGAGTACAGTTGAGTTTGGTATGGATTTATATGTCAAGTTTATGTTGTTGGAGTCTGTTATGGAACATGCCTACAATATAGAGGAAAGGTTTATGACAGTTGATTACATTTACCTATTCTGTTTGATCGTTAATATGTTTCCATGCATTTTTAGTTCAAATTTTCAAGCCTGTAAATCAATCTTTTTTATAAACTGACGTTTCCATATTAAATCAGTAAAAGTACACAGACATGTCACCTTATCTTCGTGCTAAATCCCCAGCTTATTAGATAAACTCAACATAGATACCAGGATTTAAACTGTGCATGTCAGAAGACGCACTTTTCTTCTTCAGTAGCGCTCGAATCAAGAAAATTAAAAACGACAAATAAAGAACGTAGGTGAAGAGCATTTAGCAGTAGGACAACCGGAAGCGTCTGAGTAAGGATTTCGGTGCTCAGTGATACGGTTCACTAGACGATGTTGTCAACACGCAATGGCGACCATTGTTTGACGATGGATTTGGCATTCCACGTTGTTAAGTTGCATTTATGACATTCTTGAATGCTTAAACTTTATGCAACACAACATAAAAGGTAAACGCTTATTTCAGATATTCAGTTAATAATTTTTAAATAAGTGTGATCCCAAGAAATGATTTAAAAGGCAAACATAAAGTGTAAAATGATATGAATCATAAAAATTGAAATCTCATTTTTCATCATTTGACATTTCCTATTCAAGATCATTTATATATTGAGTCCACTATTTACACCAACCAACGGTCTTAGGTATATATCCGCCCTATTCTCCGGAAATATTATCTCCACAAAAATTGTCAACATCCGTTTCATAACTGGTCAAAGTGTTTTTTCACAATCTCCCTGGAAAATATCGACGCCATCACTTCATGCTCAGATAATAGAACATTGTAAACCTCAAACAGCAAATACGGACCAAAATGAATCAAATTTGAATGCACGGATGATGACGTTTGGTTTCATGCCGACTGTAAGTTTTCTAAAAAGGGGGTAATTTTTCCCCATGTAATTTAGTCACTCTTATAATATAAGACTTCGAAGGTTCATTTACATTCAACGTTTTTTATCGGATATTTTTCTTACTATCAATGTTGACTTCGAGGTTCAACATTGATGGTAAAAATAAAATTTCCGATAAAAAACGTTGAATGTAAATGATTTGAACCATCGAAGTCTTATGTTATAGGACTACAAATAATTGAAATATACTACATGAAATTTGCTTAACATCTCAGGTTCAACTCAAAAGTCCATGTACCAAATCATTAGCATGTGGGACACATTCACTTGTAACTCTTGGCTACTTTATACCTGGTCTAATATAAAAATATTCGTCCCATTTCATATGTACACCAAAATTTAATATTTATAAAAACTTCCATGAACAGAAAATACAAAGGGAAAGCGATCACATGCACTTGTTTCTGTCAATTGGGGGTTCACTATTTAAACTTGTACAAAAAAATAATTTCTATGTAGGTGGGTAGGAGGAATTCAAGGGGTCATAGGCCCCCTATATTCATTTTCTTATTTTGCTATTATGATTATTAATTTATTTTCAATCTTAACACAAATATGTTATTGGACAGAATATTCATTTTCATCCTGTGTCAGCAATCTTGGGTAATGTTTATTTTATGTTCAGTTTTATGATACATGGACATACATGTACCAGAACAGAATATTCATTTACCATAAGACTCCTGCCCCCCCCCCCCCCCCCCCTGTTTCCCATAATAAAAATTAGATAGCCATCATCTAAATTCATATCTCTGAATTTACATATTGAAATTAACCAACCGCCCATCCATTTGAAAGCTTACACCAGCATTATATGTATTCCCAGAAACTAACAAATTAATGCCTGTACAATTTCTTTATGTCTCACATGTTATATTCTTCCAATAATTATATATATAATATAATTAGAAATGAAAATTTTCTGACTATTTTACTTTCTCAAACTTCATTTATATTATCAAACTCAAGTTGTCAATTAAGTGTCAATACAATCTTGACAGTGGTGGTTCCAGGATTTAAAAAAAAAAAACTGGTTTTCGAGTGACCACAAAATGTATAACATTTCAGCATGCATTGTACAATGGACATGTTATAATGTTTATGTACAATATTGAATATAAAAATGTTATCAAAAGGTTTGGTATAACATAAATGTGCTCCATGCTAAACTTAAAAATCATTTTTTAAGACTGAAATGTTTTTCATTTCTTGTAACTTTTATGTATTGAGCAAAAATGCTGGGGGCACAATTATAATACTTAATAAATACATTGTACATGTATTTTCTTGGTAATTTATTTGGCAAATTTGTATTCATGTGTTGATGATAACAATGCAAAGTTTAAGTTTGCTTTGAAGAATTTAGTTTTATACATTTAGTAATTGTATGTACATTTGCTTTATATTTAAAGGATGGAGAAAGATGTTCACTATGGATCAAAAATTCAAAACAGAGGACTTTTATATATAAACTAAAATACTTGTACACGTATGATATACACACAACAAGAAAACAGTAATCAAATGGAATGTCTATGTGCAACAACACATTTTAATGGAATGATGTTGAAAGCAAAATTATTTTTGTTAATAGAAAACAATAGGACTACAATATATTAGCGGTAAGTACTCCAAAAGTGTCTGTTTAGGGTAATTACAAAAGTGGGTTATTTACAATGTGCTATGATTTCAATCCCCCAAATATGAAACAAAACATAATATACTGGTATTCAAATTGTAATAATGAGGAAACAGACTGAAACTATTCTGCATTTAAAGTCAGACATGAAAGTTCCCAATGGAATAAATTGGGACGGAAACTTTAAATTTATAGGATATCGGTCAAGGAATCCTACACAGACTTTAAGGCCAAATGGTATACTTTTAATAGTTTAAAGATTCTATTCTATTATCTATGCTGTATAAATGTCAATATTGTTTCATTTGGATATAAAACCTAATTTCAAGAATAAAGGGTACAGTAATTTAAAATTCATTTATATGATTATAAACAATATAAGGGAGGTAACTCTTCCATAATGTGCATCATATCCTGATGAAAAAAGTAAAATCACAAAATTACTGAACTCCGAGGAAAATTCAAAACTGAAAGTCCCTAATCAAATGGCAAAATCAAAAACTCAAACACATCATACGAATGGATAACAACTGTCATATTACTGACTTGGTACAGGCATTTTCTTATGTAGAAAATGGTGGATTAAACCTGGTTTTATAGCTAGCTAAACCTCTCACTTGTATGACAGTCGCATCAAATTCCATTATATTGACAACGATGTGTGAACAAAACATACAGACATAATAGGTATAAATGTCACAAATAGTGGTACAGCAGTCAACATTGTAATCACTTTAAAAACAAACAAATATGTAACAAAGAAGCACAAAAAGGCATATAGACAAAGCACATTAGCAAAAATGAAAGACAAGAATACAAGATTTACAATAGCACAATAAGACAATGACGGGATGTATAAGTACAGAGCCACGTCATATGATTAAAAGAAACACAAACAGGCATATAGACAAAGCACATAAGCAAAAAAGAAAGACAAGAATACAAAAATTATCATAGGACAATAACACAATGACGGGATGTATAAGTACAGAGCCACGCCAAATGGATATCAACAAAAACAGACTAAACAGTAAAAGTAATATGAAGTGTTTTATAAATTTGACCATTTTTTTCAGATATGAGAATGACTTGAGCAGACCATTTTAGGGTCATAGATGGCCATAACAATGAAATACAATATATTATAATTATCATTCTTCATTTCTTTTTAATTGAATTAACAAACGTAATTAAATAACAAAATAGTTTCTTAATTTCAGTACACAACACATCAGAAGAATAATTTTACCTGAAGATAAAAAACCTAATACCTGGAATCAGCAATTTATATGAAGTTTGTAAAGAGAGATATATTCACGTACAGAAAGGACACCCCACTAGATAACCAAGGTGGTTCAAGTGATTATTAGCAGACATTTTTGTTGAACTAATGCAAAATTTAATAAATGAAACTTTAGCAGACTATGGGCTCCAAAGTGTTGTAAAAAGAGGAATTTTTAATATATGAGACTCCTCAACATTAAACTGTGCATATTGAAATGTTACAATATTTTGCAAAAAAATCCGATTATTAACTCAGTTGTTTTCATGAAATATCACTATTATATAATTAATATTATTACATTGGTTGCAATGCATTACATTGATTTTCCAGTGAAATAAAAACCGAAAAGATATAGTTCCTTACATTTTCTACTTTAATTTCATAACAAGTCATTTGCCAATGTAATAAAAAGAATAACCAAGTAAAGGAATCATATATCGAAAAATATTCAACTCGTGACCAAACATTCGTGAATTAATTCGGTCACTCGACATTGAATAGTTTTCTGTCATTGAATTCTTCGATTAGTTATTCTATAAAGATTCCATATGTTTTACTTAAGTTTGTACTTTTAACAACCGAATATATCTTAGCTCTGGCCTCAAGTGTTTCCCTTTTATTTTGCATGAGTGCAATTTCAAGAAAGCTCCCTATTGCTTTTGGCAAATTCAACTTTTGCCATTCCAGAATTTTTGGACTTTAATCATGGAAAATTAGACATTTACCCAAATGTTGTAGAAGAACTCAACTTTGTTTTGATACTTGTTCAAGAAATTGTATCACGAGGCTAGTTTGATCAAATAAGCTCACTTTTGAGTATTTATCACATACTTAAATAAAATCTAGTATGATTAGATTGAATTCCTTCACTTTTGCCCTGTTGTTGAAATTGAGTGAATTACACGACACAAGACAGGCTGAAAATGAATATTCTGTATCTGTATGCAAAAGTGAAAATATATTTAGAAATAAAAGCATGTGTAGCAAATAAATAGTTAATCCAGAAAACAATCCTACTACCTCCCACGTTATGGCTTTATAATATGCGGTTTATTCACGAAATTGTCAACTAACTTTTAAATATACAATTCCTTGCTTTTACATTCTTCATTCAAATGATTTACATTAAACAAGACAACAAAATAAAATAAAAGTACATGGCGAATGGGTATGAGGGCAAAAGGACCCAGGGCGAACAGGTACATGTGCAAACGGACCAGGATTCCTTTCCTACCACCTTCCTAGAATAGCAAATGGTCGTCCCCCTATGCATAGATATATTTATAGTCATGCCCTAAGAAACTGCACATGGACTTTTTAAAAAGATAAGTCATGAAGTGTTTAAACCTACACTGCAAACCAGAAATTAAGAATCATGAGCCCCTAAAAATGACACACGCCTTGCCTAAATTAAAATTTAAAAGAGCCCTCCCCCCCTTTTTCAAAAAAGAAACAAAACACATATAATAACGAAAGGAAAATTATGAAAAAAATATAGATTTTCTATGACCTATTCAGAGTAGATGCTTAAAAAAAAACTCATCGGCCGGTAACAATATTCACGAAATAAATATGGATACACGAAGTACGATGTCAAAGATATATATGGTTTACATGAATGTAGGCCTAAAGCTGTTATTTTACCAAGCTCGGCCTTTTTTAGTATAACGTTGATATTGATTCAACATATCGCATGACTTCCTTGACATTAACAAAAACAAAATTGCTTCAAAGAAGAGAAGAATCTATTTTTTAATTACATTTTACGTTGACATTTTTGGCGTCGGAAATGGGCTACGTTGATCTATGTACTGACACAACTTTGGATGAGGTCGATTGCGGCAATTCTGCTTAAAAAATTCATTAGCACTTAAAACTTATTGATGTCTTAAAAAATACTTGTTATGTTTCAATAATTGTATTTGATAAGTATTTTCGAGAGATGAATAGCTATCGTGTACTTCAGAAACATGGTTAAGGGAGGACCACGCCCACCATAGTGGGGACATACTAAATAAAGATGACCGTTCTCCATTTCTACTCGATAGAAGTGCCTAATTTTTTCATACAATATACATTATGTACCAAAGATTATTATATGAAAGTATAAAAAAATCGAGGCGGAGATTGTTTAGAAACATTTAATAATTATAGCAGACCAATAGACGTAATAGAAAAATAGACGAAATTAGCGCTTTCTTCAATTTCGAAAAAAATGTATAATTTTACAATATATTGGCACATACTGTTATTTTTAAAGGGGTTACATATCTAAGGATTCACCTTTTCATGTCAGTTGAATAAATATTTACTTTAAAACAGAAACTCTTCCAATTTCTAATACTACCGACCTTGCAAGGAAAAACCTTTAAAAAATTGAGACCCCTACTTTAAAATTGGTACAAATTTTTGACCTGGCTTGAACACCCCTATTTTTACAAATTTCGAAGCAAAAAACTAGCAAGAACAGGATGTAAAACATTTTAGAAAATCGAAGGATATATATTTTTTTGTACCCAGTTTTAATATCGCTATTTAATTCTCCACTGCAAAAAATCAAAATCCGAAATTCTATGTTCAGATATAAAAAAAATAAGATTTCCTTTTATTCTAATGTTCGAAAAAGAATATGTAAACTCATATATTTTTCTCTTATAGATGTTCTAACAATCAACAGTATTTACCGTCGGTACTTTGCCGTAAACGAATGACAAAAAATTACAAAAGCGCGCCATTTATCAGTCCAATTTTCGGCGTAGGGCTACTGAGCGCCGCCGAATCACATTTTGGCCAAAAAGGCACATCCGGTTGTTCTTCTGTAGAACACACAATGCCTAAAGGGTCTACCAAAGTATGTATTTATATTCATGGGCTAGACAATAAGATTAGCATTGCAAAAATTCAAAGTTTTGTAAACCGTTAATTTATAATTATGACCACATCAATGATCATTCATGTCAACACAGAAGCGCTGGCTTCTTTAAAAGGGATGAAGATAGCAAAGGGACAACACAAAAGACAAAAGTATTAGATACATACGTTTCCTCTGATAGATGCAAAGGTATACAGGAAAGGATTTAAAGCAGAGTTGATTGGCAAGATAAATACAGCAGTCCAGGCATAAACCTCGGCAGGAATGGAATACCCACGTAATGCCATTAATCCTGCAAGTGTAGAATCTTAAGATAAGTCTTTATTATTCAAATTGTTGTGACCTTTATTTCATGGTCGCTTGAATCTCTTAGAATGACAATTTACTTCAAAGAATTGTCACATTTCTGTTTTAAGGACAAGATTTTTGCATGTATAATTCAATGATACAGTACTAAAGTTTGCATTACACATAAATCTGTTACAAAATTCACCTTAAGCGAGTACATGTTTTATAAGGTTATTTTTTATTGTTCCTCAATAGTAATACATTAATACATGTGCATTTTGAATCGCAATTAAAGTTTCTACTATATAAGGTTTTTCTGATCCTGAAAAAAAGATTTTATTTATTTTAGCACTATTCCTCAACAAAATACTTTTAATTTTTTATCTATACGCATTTATTCTACATTTGTGACATTCTATTCATTTCGAAAAACATTGTAATTGCTTAAGCATGTTTCGGTCTACCACAGTTGTTATAAGAATTGTATGTGTCTTAAGGATGTATTCTTCTGACGTTTCAGTCTCGTTGAAATCTTGTTCTGAATTTGTTTTCGAAAACAAGTGATAAAAGTGGAAAATATCAATGAATTTAAAAAATATTAAAATCAAACTTAACTGTAGGAAAAAAATGTGTATTTACAATAAGTAGTTTTTGAGTAATAACCATGATAACATTTTCAAATTTTGTAACCAATCATGTCAGTCTCATTAGCCAAAATGTTGAGAAAATGGGAGTGGGGAACAAGAAATAATTTTACCAGAAACCTGTACATCCCATATCATTGTTTTTCTTTTAAAATTTGTTAGATATGTATGTTGTCAATCATCCATAAAAAGGAAGTAAAAAAACGGCTTTTGTCTTAAAAAAAAGAGAAAAATCCCTAATTTCAAAAATTGACAGCATGGTAAATTTGACACGAAAAAGCAACAAAATGTTATGAAACTTTCTTATATAAACACTTACCTACAGTTTTTTTTTTAAGTTGAATTTATTCAGATTGGTCCACTTTATCTTTAGTGAAAGTATGCACAAAAGTTTACTTGTGAAACTGTGATTTTTTCATAATCATAGGCCAAAAATGTGTAAAAATTGCTGAAAAATGGGAAAATCTTCAAAATTGGGTACTTCCAAACACATAGCAAAGAAAGAAGTGCACCAACATTTGATTTTTTCTTCACCAATTATTTTTTACAGTCATATAAACCCAAACATCAGGTTAAGAAATAAAGTGAATTCTAGAAATTTTTGGCTCCTCAGAGATGATCATCATTAACCGTAGAAATAAATGTATAGTATACTAAGTCCTCTACTGTGATTTGTATCTACTACAAGAGAGTGATTGATATCTAAAGTTTATATATTTTTCGTTATACATACATCTAAAATATTATTCTTTTATTCTATAATTATAAGAGAAAAGCTTATCGTAAATCTATTTTCAATTCATTATATCCTCAAATCCTTTTCCAGATATCTAATCTTGAATATAATGTTAAATCTCATGTCATTATATGTATAATGAATATTGGTATATTGCGATATCTTTACCGCTTAGGAATATATGAATATCTGGGTTTTGATTGGATTTTGAGTGTCCAAAGATATCGTTTTAATGTTGGATGTTCGTTTATTTCTAATATTGTTTGTCCGTTTATCTATCTTGTTTCTCATTCAATTAGCGTAATCTGGATATTACGTTAAACATTTATTCCCTTAATGTACAATTTTTTCAACTTGGCAAAACGGAAATGAAATATTAAAGGAAGTTGTTACCGTACAATCCACATTTATCTATATAGCATTTCTTACCCATTACGCCAACTGGAAACCAACATAAAAAGTCGCTGAATACAACAAGGAAAAGTTTTCTTGCAATAGTTAGGTCCTGGTTTTTCTTGGTGGATCTAATATGAATCGGATTTGTAACCTCTTTATATATCACTAACTGGGTAACAGCAATTATCACGAATAAGATGAAATTCAACACAATAAAAATTCCAAATGAATATTCCCAGCCATTTGGTTTATCCCTAGTAAGTGGTAATGCAAGGCAAACTGCAGATCGTGAATAGAAATTTCCGTCAAAATATGATCCAGGAAATAATGGGACAACGGCTAGTATGAAGGAGGTAAGGAAAACAACAACGGATATACGTATTGCTGATTTTTTTCCAAACCTTATTTCACCAAACGGATATTTGACCGCGATAAATCGATCGATAGTTATTAGAAAGAGAAATACTACCGAACTTTCACTAGACACTGTAGACAGAATTCCAGCTATTTTACATGAGACTCCATACCGCCATGACAGGTCATTCCAAACGTAGTTTCCACGAAACATTACATCAGCTGATGCTATTGTCAACATATATATACCCATCAAACAGTCTGAAGTTCCTAGACTAGTTATAAAAATGCCGTAACTCTTTGACAACGATTTTCGGTCGTAAAAAATTCGGTAAGCAAGTACAAACAAGTTTCCAAACAAACCACATACACCGATAATCCATAAGCAGGTTCTAAGTATATCGTTTCTCATCATATCAGAGCACGATGAGAACTCATCTCTGGCTGGTAAACAATCTTCCTCCTTTACAGAATCCGGTCTAAGGCAACAAAATACGAAGGCATCTGAGTATAGTTCTTTTAGATTGGTAAGACCTTCAAATATACTTTTCTGAAATGTTGTTATTTTATTTCGTCTTATGTCTAGAATTTTCAAGTTTCCTAAATTTGCAAAACTGCGATCTTCCACCATTTTTATTTTATTGTCAGTGAGATTAAGTGATTGTAATTTTGTTAAACCAATAAAACTATGTTCTGTCAATAGATAAAGATTACTTTCTCGAAGCGATATCATCCGCAAACTATGTAATCCAGAAAACGATTTGGGATAAATATGTTCAAGGAAATGATTTCCTAATAGAAGAAGACTTTTTAAATGGGCTAATCCTCTGAAAATATTTTTTGGGATAGCTGTCAACTGGTTAAAAGATATGTCCAATAAAAACAGGTTATGAGATTCACCAAATTCTAACCTTTCAAGATTATTAAGCTCTGTCATAGATACATTCAATTCAGCCAAAAGGATATTCTCTCTCAGTTTCAAACTAGACGATGATAAATTTGACAGGCTCAGGTCAATTTTTCTAATTTCAGAAAGAAATGAAATTTCGGAGATGTTTTCAAATATACATTTTCTTGATAAACCGTGGCATTTACAAGTTCCTGTACATTCTGTATGACAGAGTAGTTCGTCATCAAATTGTGGGCAGTCAGCAAATCCATCACAACGTTTTTCTGGATTTAAACACAAATTACTACTGTGACATCTAAAAAGACCTCTGCACAAAGGTTTGCCTGTAGAATACAGAAAGTATATAGAGGTATTCCCGTAACAGTGTAACCGTAATACTTTTGTTGGTAATACTACTGAATCATCTTCCTTTAACTTGTTTGTCAATGATTCATAGAAAAAAGTTAAATTAAAATGTTTTTTCGCTACTTTACCAATATAGTTTTTTTGTTGTAATTTTAATAAAGAAAGTTAATTCTTGTCAGTTTATCTTTTCTATATAGTCTTAACTTACTGCAATTATATTCATCTTCGCCTCGTGGGCAATCCTGAATTCCATTGCAAAACAGTTTGGGAGGAATGCAGTAACTATTTTGACACTTAAAGTATCCTGGAGGACAAAGAAACTTTTCTGAAAAATATTTTTTTGTATTTTTTTTTATATAAAGACAAAATGTAGTAACAAATGTCCTCTTAACGAACACATAACTTGACAATAAATCTACACATGAAAGGACCTTTTCCATGTTTCTTCTGTGAAAAAGAATATTTTGGAAGCAAATTCCTCCTGCAACTAAATAATATAAAAAACGAAAGATGTGGTATGATTGCCAATGAGAAAAATTCTCCACAAGAGACCAAATGAAGTTGAAGAAAACAACTATAGGTCACCTTGCGACATTCAATGATGATCAAAACCCATACAACATACAAAGCTTTAATTGCATAAAAGTCACCTTTTTTATGACATAACTTGGTGAGTAATAAATTACAAATTAATCAAAATTTCTTTCAGATGGTTATCGTTAATATGTACCCTTTACACATTTAGAAAAAAAAATCTACATGCTACTGTCATGATTTATTTGCAAATGAGAAAGAAAAGCACATCATCGGAATAAAAAAGACCTATCAAATATTAAAATGATATACTTCAACACGTTTCATGGTTGAACATATTATAGTTGATAAACATACTTGATACCAGTTTCTGTAATAGAAAAAGTTTTTCTACGAAACAAAACTGAGCAATTTAACAGGCTTAAATAGCAATACCGACTTATGACACTACGTAGATTTTATGGACACCAACACGAATATTGACTAATGACAATCCGTAAATCTTATGGATACAATCACGGATTGGTCTATCTATACGATGCGTCTGTATCTAAACTGTTGACATTTTTACCATGTCTTAGATTGTGGTTAAACATCTAAGTCGTCTGTCGTCTAAGTACCGAATGTGACCTATTCCCGAATATGACTGTTTTGCCGAGTGTGACTTTGCATTGCTACACGACGTATCTCAGTTATTGTAAATCCAACGATCATGTGTTTATTTATCATGTCTCTGTTGTGTTTTTGGTTGGATATTGTGTTATGTCTTATCGTTTGTGGATTGAATTCTGTATTTTTGGTACATGAGTTCTTAAATAAACATTTACCAAAAGCATGTATCTATTTAATTATGCTAAAACTGAAGCAATGGCTATTTGATGATTGGTAGCATACTAGACTGATATTCGACTAGCAGTAACCGACCTAATTTTGACAAAAACGCTGACCTTATTGCCATGAGCGCGAAACGGTTTTTAAGGAGACTTCCTACATTTAGTTGAAGATGTGGAATCAGATATTTTACCACAGTTAGATATATGTGACAGGTCTCTACAGCCAATTATTTCTCCTTTTTCGTCATAATTTAACAAACAAAGTACATTTGATGGTACACTCTGTCCTCTACTGCATAAATAAAGAGTTGACACTATTGCAACATCTGAAATGTATTGAACATTGTTAAGCTTTTGGAAACAGTATCATGTTCATTAAGAAGTTTAAGAGGTTTTTGTACACTATACTATTTTTCGTGAGTATTCTGTATGTTCTTATTCAGATAGTCTAAAAACATTATTTGACAGTGCCTTGATGTTAGAATGTAAGATAGTGTATATGAAAAGTTATTGAAATAGTGGTAAACCCCGAAAAGAAGGAATAAACATTTCAACGGCAATAATTATAAGCGATAAATCATAAAAACAACATGGTCGATTGATTAATTGACACATTATTGTCATAAATTAATACAACTGACGGATTCTTAAAAAAAGACAGAAGAAGCGATAGGTGAGCGAATGGTTTCGTAGTTCGTTTTCGTTTGTTCTTTTTTTTTTGTTAATAAAAATATAAGAATGTTGTGACAAGTCATGCTCATAATTGGAAAACAAAAATGGGATTATGTTTATACAACGTGCATATTTCCACGTTTTTCTGTAATGCAAAATTCCATATCGTGTTACGATAACGATAATCATTAGAGTGATGACTCGTGTAGTATTGTGAATAAAATATTAAAACAAATACATTGTTAAATATTCAATTTGTTGTCACGTTGCCACATAAAGACTGACGATTTCTTGTCTTTACTTCAGCAAATTTGTATCACAAAAATATTTGTATTGTATTTTTTTTTCCTAAACATTAATGTTATTCGACTGTCCAAGCAAATACAGATCGGAGTTACCCCGATCCATGCCTTGTCCAGTGTTGACTTTTAATTTCTGATAGATTCATTTAAATGTATTTACATCTGTTTTTCTATAAATGACAAAATGTACAGTTTGACGTATTGCATTGACGCTAGTCTATTATTGAACAGCTGTTGATGAACTCGTGACGGTTTTTGTGTCGTTCTGTTGAGCTCTCATTGACGTATATCAAAATATCTCTTAATATACATATTCAGCAATTTCATTTGAAATTGGAATTGAATTATTTAATCATTTGAAATTGGAATTTCTTTATAATATTGCTAAAGACAAACTGACTACTGATAAATATTTCATTTATATTTTAAAATACCTTCTTCGCATTTTAATGGCCCTATATGAACTTTAACGAAAGAATCGACACTTGATTTCCATTCATCATGTATCCGTATTGTTTTAACGGGTAGATCATTATTAATTTTTAGAACACCAATGTCTGATCTTATTTCGTTATCATCAGCTAAATACCAGGAATATGATTCTTTACCACAGTAACACCTTTTAAAGTAAACATATTGCATGTGCTGTCTATTATACAAATACAAAATACAAAATACATTATAATCAGGATAGCAAAATATAAATATAGAGCGTAAAAACCGTTGAAGCAAAAATGTACGTGTTTACAAAAAAATATTTTGATAACAAAACAAATGTCACAAAATGTTGTGTTAAAGTGTATCGTGCTATTTTACAAATACGTTGAGTTTACAGTACTTAGAAATAGAGATACACTTACATATATTAATATCAACGTTAAGTTTCTTAATGTAGATACCATTGTTCGTTTTCTAAAGAGAACCTATTCCCTGCCTGTTTTGCCTGTTTAAAAATGTTCCAGTCGTAATCCCGTCCCATTTTTCTTGATTTTGACGCCGCAGAATTATACATTTTACCGATGTTTTACTTGTCATGAACATTATGAAGAACGTGAATAGTAAGGAACTATCTTCTGACACTTCCGACACACATGAAATTTCTTTCGGTTTCGATTGGGTTCGTTTTGCCCAGTCTTTCTTTTTTATGTGTAGAACGAATATTTGTAGCTTGTTCGCCTTTCCTTCGATTTTTTACTTTCGTAATGGTATCGCCTGAATGGAGTTTTTTGGGGTATATGTTTTTTTCTTCAACAATAATTTGTAAGTGTCTGTTTGGTATCTTCTGTCCCTATTTTACACATTAGCCAAACTATTTTTTTAGATGATGGATATGTTGTAAAAATTAGAAACGTGGGCAAATCATCCTATTTGACTTATCTCTTGTAAAATTCGGATTTTAACAAAATAATAAACATATGCGTTTATCAATATTCCGTTATTTCAACTTTTTAAATGTTCCAGTACTCTCAATCTTGCCTTCTTTTTATCAATTTTGACATCAAAGAAAAAATCACAACGGATGTCCCCGTAAGAAGAATAAGTGCTTACCCGTCCAAAGCACCTGGTTTCATTCCAGTTTGTGATGGGGTTTGCGTTGCTCGGTCCTTAGTTTTTATGCAATATAACATAAACAGATATGGTTTGAATGCCAATGAAACAGCTAACCACTAGTGACCAAATGATATTGACGATTAGCAACTATAGTTCACCGTTACTGCCTTCAACAATAAGCAAAATCCACACCGAAATGACAAATGTAAAACAATTCAAACGACCTCATTCATGTACAAACAATAAACAAAGCACATAAATTATATATTATTCAGCAACCAACCTCACTCCCCCCCCCTGAAAAAAAACCAGGCTCCTTATAACTTTGGACATGCACATACAAAATGTTTGAGGGTGTTAAATATGCTTTTCGGGCATGCCGGCTCTTCACCAACGTCAAAAAATGGTATATCAGCACAAACCAGAACAAACTATAAAAATCAGTTGAAAAAGACTTCATAGTAAGCGATTGAATAGATTTATATATATATATTGGCAGTCAGCAGGGTTTAAGAACATCAGTTGTTCGACCTGCTAGTCAAATGCGTTTTGTTAAAATATACTTTTTCACTCATTTGGTCTTTTGGGAAATGTTGTTTGTGCTGTATTTAGACCCCTCTACCAAGAAATTTGTTTTGCATGCACACGTATAAAAATTGCGATATTTTTATCCAACGCAATCATAGGTTTGAACGTTGTTTTCAATTTAGACTTGTTTATATTTTTTCGTTTGGGCTTGTATTATATTTCCTTCGGGTTTATATGATCCGTTCATCCTATTTTGACTCTTTCAAAATTCAAGAGTCTATCCTAAACTGAGGTAAATTATATGGCCTTCCAAATACCGTTTCGATTCCTAACATCACTGAAGAGACATTAACTGTCGAAATCCGGATAATGTGTACAAATTTTTGCACCTCATGTTTGCGGTATGCCATCTTTTCCGCAAGATTATTGTTTTCTGTTTGGTAATAAATTAATAATAAGATCTATTTTGTTACAACTTGTGATCCATTTATTTGGCAATCGCCATTGGCAGTCAGCAGGGTTTAAGAACATCAGTTGTTCGACCTGCTAGTCAAATGCGTTTTGTTAAAATATACTTTTTCACTCATTTGGTCTTTTGGAAAATGTTGTTTGTGCTGTATTTAGACCCCTCTACCAAGAAATTTGTTTTGCATGCACACGTATAAAAATTGTGGTTTTTATCCAACGCAATCATAGGTTTGAACGTTGTTTTCAATTTAGACTTGTTTATATTTTTTCGTTTGGGCTTGTATTATATTTGCCTTCGGGTTTATATGATCCGTTCATCCTATTTTGACTCTTTCAAAATTCAAGAGTCTATCCTAAACTGAGGTAAATTATATGGCCTTCCAAATACGGTTTCGATTCCTAACATCACTGAAGAGACATTAATTGTCGAAATCCGGATATGGTGTACAAATTTTTGCACCTCATGTTTGCGGTATACCATCTTTTCCGCAAGATTATTGTTTTCTGTTTGGTAATAAATCAATAATAAGATCTATTTTGTTACATCTTGTGATCCGTTTATTTGGCAATCGCCATTGGCAGTCAGCAGGGTTTAAGAACATCAGTTGTTCGACCTGCTAGTCAAATGCGTTTTGTTAAAATATACTTTTTCACTCATTTGGTCTTTTGGAAAAATGTTGTTTGTGCTGTATTTAGACCCCTCTACCAAGAAATTTGTTTTGCATGCACACGTATAAAAATTGTGGTTTTTATCCAACGCAATCATAGGTTTGAACGTTGTTTTCAATTTAGACTTGTATATATATATATATATATATATAATGCTTTGTTATTGTGTTTTGTCGTATCTCCGACTGTTTTTTTTTATCATCATGTTGTCGGTTGAATTAGATTTTACGATTTACCCGTGGGATGTTTATCTCTTTTCTTTCCTAATCTCATATTATAAAAATATATTTTACTTGGTCTGAGAATGACAATTTCCAACGAACGGACATCCACAGTTCCCTTCATTTTGTTTATTGTGTATCTCTCTGCCATCTAGCGATGATCTATATATCATGTTTTGTGAGAAATGACATTTGACTTCAATGGCCTGTTGGCATTTTTCCATTTGCTTCAGCTTAATAATATGGGCATCACTGGCAAAATATTTGGGCGTAATGTTGAAATCTTCCCTGGAAGTAACTATTTCCTCATTATCATGGTGGACAACTGTTGTTACATGAATTTGATCTTTTGACTCTTGGAATATGCATTCTACCAAAGCACTCTCTATAATAAAAAAAATAGTTAAGTGTAAATAGTTACCATCATAAAAGACAGGCTATTTTTAATACGAACTCTATTTCCAGCAACAGTGATATGAACGTATGTATATTCAAGTTAATACTATATGAGTAAGTAATGCTGGTAGCCAGTGTTGTAGGTGTTTTTTTTTCATCAACTATACCACGAGTGACGTCATCATTACCAAGTGGTAGATATATTACTTTTGTTTGTGTTGGACTTTGATTAAAACTTTAAGTATTTCGTCCGGTTCTAAATCTAACATTGTTGAATTATGGCATACATTTTATATGCCAATCACCAATTTGATTCTGTTGTTACTCAATTTAAACACAAACTGTTTCCCCTTGCAAATTGGTAGACGGGTTCCAAACTGGATAAAATGGGCTGCTTTTTAAATCATAGAATGATAAGTTTCAATTTTATATTTATGTGTTTAAACTAATTTCGAATGGAAAATGAGATTGAAAATTTTTAATAACTAAAAGGTTACACAGATGTCAGTTTTTTTACAAGGTATAATTTATCCTTTTTGAAATTAATATTGATTAACTCATACAAAAGAAGATGTGGTATGATTGTCAATGAGAATTCTATTTACAAGAGACCAAATAACACAGATATTAACAACTATAGGTCACCATACGGCCTCAATAATGAGCAAAACCCATATCACATAGTCAGCTATGAAAGGGCCCCGACATGAAAAATGTAAAACAATTGAAAGGAGAAATCTAACGGAATTATTTATGTATAAAATAATGAACGAAAAACCAATATGTAACACAACAACAAACGACAATCACCGAATTACAGGCTCCTGACTTGGGACAAGAACATACATACAGTGATGTAAAAGTACAACATAAGAACAAACTATAAAAATCAGTTAAAAAAGGCTTAACTCATCAGATGGATACACATAGAAATAAATCTAACAAATACACATAGTGGACGTGATCGGGTACTTGTACATTCCAACATCAAAAATACACATAACAGAACTGAGAGTACTCAGAGATACTGACAGGTAGTTCAAAACCAATAACTAATAATAACGAAAATCATGCATCTAAGACTATATTATCAATCAGGACATATACAGCATCCAATAGGGTCTTTGCATCGGAAATAAACACATATATTCTAAACTAGTTGTTGACATGATACGGGTTACATTATTCTCATATATATTATTAATGTATGATACTTAACCCCTAATCGGAGGGATGGTGCTTGATTTTCATATGGTGACAATATAATCTTTCAATCAGTTTATTTGAGGTCTTGAGCTGGCATTTAATAACTGATAGTAGTCAATGTTAATTTGTGCATCATTGTCATTTTGTTTAGTTGTTTCTGTTACCTATTCTGATATCGGCCTCGGACTTCTTTTAAACTGAGTTTTACTGTACGTTTTGCTGAATGTTTGCTTCCGGGTTCGGAATTTTCTTGCTGTTTTGAAAACCCATTGGCTGCCTTCAGCTATTTTCTGCTCTTCGATGGGGTTGTTGCCTTCTAGAACCATTTCCCGTTACCATTTTCAATTTTATTTGTCTATTTCTTAAAAAAAATATCTGCACCCCATCGTGTTCATTTTATAAAAGTTATATACGTATATGTTTGTCAAGACGTGAATAATTTAGAAATGAGTGAGTAAAGAGGTCAACGTTTTGAACTGTCGTCACTGTGTACTCACAATATGAAACACACGGTATATATTTTCTGTTTATCTCATTTTATTAATTAGAAAAAATTTAGTGAGGCGGACGCCTATTTGCGTCAATCAAAGCTATAACACTGCTTAAGTGCGGGCGGTCTGAGACTTGATTCACGCCCGGTTCAAATCAAAGATTGACTGCCTCTCTACAAAGCACTCAGTATTTCGGAGTAAGAGCAAAGAGACAATGATCAATCATTAATTAACAAAGGACTACTAGCAATTACTGACATGCCAGCTGTAGACCTCAATTAAACTGATCGAAAGATTATGACTTCATCATATGACGATCAAGCACAATCACTCCCGTTAGGTGTTTAGAATAATATCATAATAAATTATATGAAAAGAACATATCCCGTATCATGCAAAAAAAACCAACCTGGTTTTAGAATAAATGTGTTTATTTCCGATGCAAAGACTCTATGATTGAATCAATATTAATTCCAAACAAATGCCATCCTTAATGTCTTATCAGTATCATAGCAAATCCCTTTTGATTAAGTCTGTTTAAAGGTTTGGTAAGCTTTGAGCTAAATGACGACATTTTGGTGCATTTTATAGAATGTAACCAAAGCAAATGGGATGTGAAATATCTTAAAGTATATAATGTCTGCATGTCAATTTATATTTACAAATGATTTCCTTCTACCGTTAATAAAATTAAGTAAACTTTTTGACAATTTTGTGATATTGAAAAACCAGGTGTAATTTTTTTGTCGTTACCATCAAATGCGGTGTTACATATACGACTGAATCGAAAAATTTGAGATATATAAACACAATAAGATAGAGCCATGGGAATGTGACCATCTAAAAAACGGTTAATTAACAATAGGAAATGAAAATCTCTTTTAATGTAAAGATAAGTGACATAGTGGTTGGTCAACTAAATGACAAATCAAATACTAGAATGAGAACTACTATCAACAATAACATGAATACTATTTGAAATTTATATGGATACAATATCGTACCATTTAGATATAAATCAATAAGGTATTCTCCACTCCTTTTTTCTCCGCCGGCCCACCAATCTTTGCAAGTATGTTGTCTTTTTTGAAGACAGTCTTCAGATTCGTCTTCGTGAAAAAGCCCACTACAATCAATCATTCCGTCACAAACTCTTGTTGAGGGTATACATTGCTGATCGTAACATTGAAAACTGTCCAATCTACATGTGTCTGAAATATATATGTATGACTCACGGTTTAAATAAAAATCACAAAGGTTAATGATACCTAAAGTAAACTCACAAAGCAAAACATAATGATTTTACGTGTTTCAAGACTCCAACTGGGACAATAAAAGTCAAATCTCAAAATGGCATACATCGTTGTGAAATAAACAAATAACAATAAAACAATCCGTTATATTAATTGTGAATTTCCAAATCATGTATATGACTACGATACGTATTTAATAAAAGTTGCACGGTGTGATTCAACAGTGGAGATGAAACTAGTTGACCCTAATGCAGCGCTGCAGTTAACGTTTTGTATGGTCGGGTTCGTGTTGTGCAGTCTTTGTTTTCCTTTTAATGTATAGTTTTAATCAGTTAATCTATCGTTAGAACTGTCCCGATTTTTCTGTCCTAGAACAGTTCTACCCTTGAAATTGTCTCGGCCAGAAATGCCACAGACAGTTCAAGGGTGGATCTGTCCAAATTAACACCTTTCGCAAGTAGAGTTGTCATGATCATTTCTATAGTACTGTAGATATAAGGTACAATCATAGGTACTCTTTATTCATATGATAATGTACCATGTGCCATTTTGGTTAAATTTTCCCCCTAATTTTTAGATTGAAAACATGAATTAAATTAAATTTGCGGATAATCCCGTCTTTTTCCGTATTGTATTTAAAACTAACGTGTCTTTGAAACTTAATTTTACGATATTTTACAAATATATTGTGTAATTCTAAGGAGAAATGCTTACAATTTGTCTATTTACAAAATAGGTAGGATTAAATCATCATTTTTTTGTTCAACCAATTTGACTGAAAACTTTCAAAGCAGGTAAATTAAAGATATCCAACTTGAAAATTCAACCTAAATGCGGTTATATCATGATCAATATCCTTTTGTATCTTTATTTGTATTCTGAATCTTTCTTTTTTACGATTTTTCGCTACTACATATAGCAATATACTACGGTTACACTTTCGATGTTCAAACTGAAAAGGCTGAAAGTTTTCAAAGAAGACAATTTTTATTTGTAAACGAACAGAAGACAAGAATCATGTAAAATTCACTAATATGCGGACAAATTTTTTATTAAACTGAGAATTTGTAATATTTGCGATTGATTTGAGGGGCATGCATAATCCTATTTTAATGGCTGTCGTCCAGATAAAGCATTATGGCCACTATGCAAATTAACAAAGTACCACACATTGTGCCATATAAACTGTCCAAATCTTTCTAGTTTAAAACTGCGGGAGTCTTGGCTAGGACAGACCTTCAAATAATGTAAATTATAGGATCTTTCTGATTGTGATTTAGAGCAAGCAGCGCTAGGGTAGTTACCTGAACTTTACAGTAAGAAAAAAAAAAAGGATTTAAAAGAAAAAATCATCTACAGTCGTTAATGTAAGTTTTTTTCGGCTTTTTTCTTGAAACGCGTTTATATCTATAACAGTTCATACAGCTAACAAACTACATACAAAATCAAAATACATTAGTCTTGTGAATTTTGTCATATCTGTTTTATACACAATAAAATTGAGAATGGAAACGGGAAATGTGTCAAAGAGATAACAACCCGACCAAAGAACAGAAAACAGACCAAGGCCACCAATTGGTCACTAACAGCGAGAAAATCCCACAACCGCAGGAGGGTTTCAACTGGCCAACACATTCAATTCATAAATCATCTTAAAACATAAATTATTCATGCATTTACCGCATTCCATTTCATCGGACTTGTCAAAACAATTTTCCACAAAGTCGCATCTTTGTTGGTTGGTTATACATTGTTTGTTGGTACATTGCCATTCATCAGTTGAACAGGCTCGTCTCTCTAAAAATTAATCAGTTTGTCATGAATAATATAAAAATTTTCAATCAGGAATGAAATTTCTTCCATTTGCTGATAGTGCACACATTTAACACACTCTGATATACGATGTAACGGTACTTACATAATTGTTAATATTCATTTTCAATTCATAAATCACTGAAATGAAAGAAAAAACATTTTTTTTAGTTTCCTAATTTGTTTGTTTTGCGAGTTCCAAATTATTTCCATTCCGAAACCAAGCGTTGAGGCCACTGCATTCCTTCAAACGTATTAATGGATCATATCGCAGATTATATTGGCAATTACAAATTAAATATGTATCTTCCTGCATTTGGTCTTTTTTTACTTTTTCTGCTGTATATTAGATTTCATTATAATGTAGCTTATTTGTCCAATATTTTTTTGGAATATTTTTGCTCTTAAAAAGTACCATTCAAATTATTAAAGTTAACGAATGCTTATAGTTTAGTCTTAGATGCACGAATCTTTTATTAGTTGTTATTGGCTTTGAACTAGTTTTCAGTAACTGCAAGTTCTCTCAGATCTGTCTTTTTGTTATCGGTATGTATAAGTACACTTCCAAGTCTACTTTGTGTTTTTGTTGGATGTATTTTTTATCGATCTGGTGAGTTAAGCCCTTTTAAACTGAATTTTATAGGTTGTTCTTATGTTGTTTTGTTACACCACTGTCCTAGGTTAGGGAAAGATTGGCGCTCCTTCAAACTAATGTAACCCGCCACATTCTGTATGTGCCTGTCCAAAGTCAGGAGCCTGTAATTCAGTGGTTGTCATGTGTTGCTGTATATCATACTTGTTTTTCGTTTATTATTTAGTTCATCAATAAAGCCGTTCGTTTTCTCATTTGAATTGTTTACAATTGTCATTTAGGGGCCTTTTATAGCTGATTTTGCGGTATGGGTTTTACTCATGGTTGAAGACCGTACGTTTTTTTTTTGACACGACTGGAAGCTAAAATATTAGAAATGCATTGCAGATGTTTTTTTATTTTTATTCTATTATCAATATGCTTGATTTTTTTATAACAATTGATTTCAAAAATGTTCTTTCAGTTCATTAAATCGATCACTATATGCAACTATCTTCTCCTCGTTTGAATACTAAGGAATTGACGCTTACAAACTTATATTCAATATACTGGGGATTAATTTTTTTTCGTGGATACCAATTTTCGAGTTCGAAATGTATTATTTTTATATTTGATTTCGTGTTTCGCCAAAGTCTGCATACAAGCATTCATAACATTTGTCCTTCAGTGAATATTTAAATTCGAAATTTATCGTCATCCACGAAAATTGGTATCGCACGAATAATAATAAATCCAAAGTACCTACATATATGTAAATTTGTGGTTTTTTTTTCCTTTCATTTTAATAAACAGACTACATGTATACAATTAAGTCTTTTTACCACAAGAATTTTCATCAGAACCATCCATGCAATGAAGAATGAAGTCACAATAAAGACTTATTGATATACGGCTGCCATCATCACAGGTAAACTGGTCCCCGGTATGAATTGATGCTGAAATAGATTTCAGGAGGTGTGTTATCCCATATTTTTATTTGTTTTTAACTGTTATCTGGATATTTGCACGTTGTTAGCGGATCTTTAATTGGTTTTATTATTACGATTATGAATGTATATTGGTCTGCTGGAATGTGAAAAATTGTAAGAGTAAACTAAATTTCTCTGTTGAAGAGTGCTGAAAACAAACAAATAAATAAAATCTAGCAACTGCCATTGATATTGAAGATTGTACATTGACCCCTTACATATATATATATATGTTGGTTATTTGTATCGTTGGGTTCCCGTTAACCTCACATATAGCGTTATCTATATTACAATGCTAACATTTCAATATTGAAGCGCATTAATAATTTTTTTTTTCTTGCCAAATGAGTCACCGGCAAAGATTCAATCTACATTTGTAGGTCTCAAAACATTAAAAAATTGTTAACATTGTTTGCTGACATCTGGTTTGTTGCTTTGTATGTACATGTACGCTTTGCTTTGTCTGTTTTGTTTAACGACAGAAAAGGTTTGATTGCCCTTGTTTGTATTTTCTCCCGTTTTTTGTCATTATCGATGTTGGCTTCTATTATTCGACGTTGTTGAGACAATGTTAATTTTTCAAATTTACAGAAGCAAATTTTTGTTCTTAGCTCGCCGGGATTCAAATTCGTGCTATTCGGATATCGAGACAACACAGCCTACACTGTGTCCAGCGACCGAGACCACTCGGCTACATAGACTGAACAAAATTTAGCTTTCGGTGGCCTAGTGTTACCTTTCCTTGTAACTAGAATCTAGAGTTGTAACACAGTACATGATAAATTAGGCATGAAGATGGAATTTATTGCAGATTAGCTAAAATGTCCTCGTAACGGATCGTAAGATACAGTCACAGAAATAATTATTTTGATAAGTTTGCAGATTTAACGTTGTTGTTCTGCTATTTAGAGTAATTATGAATAATATGTGTTTTCAGCCGTGCAGCACCTTCACTGGTAATCCAATGGATTAATCTGTCGTAGAGTTGTCACTTGTTCAGACGTACTTGTATATATATTCAAAATTATCGAGTTTCACATGTTTCAGTAGTCAAACCCTATCAAATTGGGAAGATACTACATCTATAGTGAAATAACCTCTTGCCACTTCTTCATCACAATGAAGTTATAAAAGGCATAAGAATGATATTAGTTTTAAAGCATACATAAAGTGGGTTTTTTGTTGTTTAGCGCCCACAAACATGTTAAACCCCGCCACATTATTTATGTGTCTGTCGTAATTCAGGAGCCTGCAGAATAGTAGTTGTCGTTGGTTCATGTCTATCATATTTGATTCTCGTAAACTGTATAGTTATAAATAAGGCCGTTGGCTTTCTCAATTTAATTGTTTCATACTTTTCATGTCGGGGCCTTTTATAGCCGTTTTTACGGTTTTGTTTTTTTCTCATCGTTCGGTTGCCTATAATTTCTTACACTCACTTTTTTTAACTTGAGTGGATAGTTGCCGCATTGGCAAAAACGCAACATCTCTTTATTTTAACATTGTAATGCATGTTCAACTTTGCTGTTTGCTTGTTATGTTCAGGGTTCTGTTTTGGACGATATGTTTTCAATGAACTAAAAGTTATGCATTGAAGTTTTGTCGTTTTGATCTTAATCTTTGAATAATTGTGTCTTTTTTTAGTTGTTTCAAACAATAAGATTGTTAAAAAGGTTTAAACATATACTTACAACAATTCCGCTCATCATCGCCAGAGATACAGTCTATAACAGAATCACATAGAAAAGCATTCAAGATATATTCACCAGATTCGCACATGTACAAAGTATCTACTTGTTGTGCTGGAACATGACTCCACGTGTGTCTTATGTCATCTAAAGACATGCAAAATAAAACGGTTATGGTAAAAATCATTTTGATTACTTATTAAATATTAGCAAATAGAAAGCCGTTTGAGTACCAATATTTTTTAATCACACGCTATGCCTTTTTTTTTTTTATGTCTACCAGTAATTGAATCTACGGGTTGCGGTATGATTGATTTTTACCCCTCTTATCATTTTTATTTTCATTGAGAGTCGACTGGGGTATAGAGATATGTTCATACCTGCATTTCTCCCATTCGGCAGTAAAACCCTGGAGAATGTGGTCTACCATTTGGCTGTGCGTGATTGGTTATTGCGTAGTTATGTCTAGACGGAAGGGAAAATTTAATCTAATGCCCAGTAAGTATAAGGGTAATATCATTTTCTACGCACGTTACAGATCCTATCCGAGGAGACAGAATTTGCCCTTCTGCATGGCAAATTTTTCTGGTCTTATCCAACGTACCCTCATTTTCAAGGAGAAGTCTACTTTTCCGCCATGCTTCTTGCGAACTACTAGTATTATGTAGAATATATAGCTACATATATTGTATCTTCCTGTTCTAAATACGAATAAAGTATTTTCCGCCGATGTTAAGGAACTGAAAACAAACAATCCTTTAATTCACATACATTCAGCCGATTCAAATGGCTTCTGTCTATTTCATCATCTATATTTGAAAATATGCTATAGTATAGGAAACCATTTTTCGTTCTTTTGTTCTATTTTTTTTTGTAAGGTAACAGCAATCTTACCTTGAATTTGGAAGTCTTGACTTATTTCGCATATGAAATTAGATATTTTATCATAAGCACAAGCAACATCATGCCAGTCGTTCATGTTATGAATACTAAACAACTGAAGTATTGAGCATTTTTCATTTTCTAAACCATCCGGCTGTTGCATTCCTGAAGTAGGATCGTAGTACCTAGTGGAATGGGAAAAAGAAAATGTTAAGTATCCATTAAATTATTGTACAATGTGAACCAAGATAGTCTGAACAAGATATTGTTAATAATGTTATTTGACCATTGATCAGAATGACATCCAATAAATCACATTGATGCAGTACATTGGTAGAGATGATTCGCTTTATTTTCCAGAAGGCAGTGTTGACCTAAATAATAACATATACCAAAACTGACACCATTCGGTACTTACTGTATCACCATTGACGACAACTCATTTTTAACCGTTAACCATAGTGTCACTATATACAAAATTAAATTGAGTACACATTTATTATAATCCCAATGTTATCAGGAAAGGTAATGGATCATCGTCTAAAAAGATTAAATAAGATATTAAGGCACTTCTTGTTCTTCATTCTTAGTTGAAATAAATGGACTTCAATTGACATATACTTTACATCAAGTCTGGAAAATGGCAGTTGTTTTCCATTTGTTTGATGTCTTTGTGCTTTTGATTTTGCCATTTGACAATTGACTTTCCGTTTTTGAATTTTCCTTGGAGTGCCGTATGCTTTTATTTTACTTTTTCCTTGAATGTATTTTCTTACTTCTCTCAAGTTTACTGATCTTATTTTTCAATCACATGACTGTGTATTCATTATCGACAATAGTTTGTCGGGAAATAATCTGCGGTATCTTTGTTCTTTTTTTTTTTCAACCAAGAAGGTATAACAGACATATATTATGTCAAGCAAGTAAACTAGTAATTTTTGTGACGATGTATTCCAAAAAGGGTTGTGAAGATGTCAAAATTCCCTCAAAATTTGTATAGAATTATAATTTCAATCCCTTTAAAGGATACCTTTTCTGAAACTTTACATATTTCTATCGACTAAAAATCATATGTTTTTTTTCGACTCATATTTTTCGTAAAATGTGTGAAAACGTTCGTGTGAAAAAAGTGTTTATAAACATGACATTTATTTCTTGACCTAAGGCCGGTCGGGTTATGAAAATACGGACAATCAAACAGGAAAACAGGTCCATAAAACATGTCACAAATAATCTTGATGTTCCTATAAACCCACTTTAGATTAAATAAAAAGTAAATTAACAAAAATACCGAACTCCGAGGGAAGTTCAAAACAGAAATTCCCTAATCGAATGGCAAAACCAAAAGCTCAAACACCTCAAACACATCAAATGAATGGATAACAACTGTTGTTACTTAAGTAAAAAAAAAATATACCAAAAACGAAATTGTCGGAATAAAATACACCTAAAAAAGTAAGATATGACACAAGCCAACTACTAGCGAGGTTCTTGTTTTTGGGACATAAATATACACTTGGTAGGGTTCATAGAGGCTTTTGTATAAAAATACTATGTGTTAGTGGTAAGAACATGGAATTGCAGAAATGTTGCTTAACCTAATAAGGTTCTGTATAATTTTGATAATTTAAAGAGATGTGAGTAAACTTACCACGATGTAAATGTCATCGGTTTACCATCAGACCAAACGTAATCATTATTACTATATCCATTCGTCTTCTTCCTTAACCCTTTATTATAAAGAAAATACAAATAATGTACATATGCTAAATACTTGATGTGTGGTGACATCCCTTGACGTCTTTAATCAAATTGTATTTATATTTTTGAAATTGTTAGCATAATCATACTCTCGAAGCTTAAAATAATTGTATCTAGATGACGAAGACTGGATAACTAATATTAGTATAGATACACAAGGGAGTATTGCAAAACTGAAGAAAAACACGTAGTTGCAGTAGGAGGTAATATATCTACTTATGTAATTTTCTCATACAAGTGAAAACCAACTATTTTTCAAACAATTTAGTTATATTAGAAAAACTTTGTATGTATTAATGTATTAACAGCTTCAAACAGAAGGTCATACTTTCTGTTTAAACCTTCTCTTACATGTATTTATAAAATGTTTTCAAACACCCTCACATTTTCATCTCAATATGATCTAAAGAGAATACAATATTCTTCCAATCACAATTTTCACTTGAACAACACTACAGCAAACAATTTGTAAATTATGAATTTTAAGAATTAAAATTTTTTTTTTATGTTAATAAAAGCATGTTGACGCTTTTAATCATAGTGAAGTGCCAGGAACCTATATATGCACGATTTTCATTGGAGTCGTTGCTAAGGACTGTTATAAGGTAATGAATAAATTCCATTTCTGATTGGTCAGCTATGCTGACAAGATGTCCTCCTTGAACCTCGCATTCACTCTCAGCTTCAATCCATGTTATCCCAAACGTCTTCCTCTGCATCCCGTAGCAACTGTTTTTAAATTTATACCAATTTTCCTCACAACCTTAAAAAAATAACATTTGACGATACAATAAACACGCAGGTAGTGGGCAACATTGTTTTACGCATGTTTAACGTAACAATCATTGGGATGTCAGCGTATTAAATGACTCCGTATAGTAAATACTTTACATTAAGGACATTTAAGGTAGATTTGACCATGGACGCCAGCACCTCATACGTAGTATTGTTATGTTTAATTGGTTCTTTGTTTCCTTTTTGAATATTAACTCTTTTTTAATTGGTATATTATAAATCATTTGAAAAGTGTGTGAAAAGTGATTTTTTGTTGTTAGTAGTTTTTATTTTTGAATTGTAATTACTATTAAGTTATTTCAGAAAGAAAATGGTCTTCGTTTGATGTGTATTCCACAATAGCACAAACAAGCACTGACTAGATCAATAATACAAAACCTAATATAAAGCTGATGAATAAACTGAATAGTATTATATATATTTTTACGAAAATGTATGCTTACTGTTATTTCCTAAATCAAATGTTTCCTGTATAAAGGACTTAAATTCATATTTTCCGAGAAATCCACCATTTCCTGGTAAATCAGTTGCAGCTTTAAATTCAATGTAGAGTTTCTCCCAGCTTGATATCAATACATTATAAGGACGACTGCCCTTACAAAACTTCCCTAAGCTTTTACTACGTCCTTGAAGGTCGATATCATTAACAGAAATAAAGGATTTTTCGCATGAGGAATCATCAGTAACATCTAGATTTATAATGTAAAATGTTACATATTGACCGTATGCTCCCTCTATTTTCCAAAAACAAGAGTCTCCCGGTTGGTAAGCTATTGGGAACCCTGGTGTAAATATGTAAGCCGAATGCTGGTCACATGTCTGAAAACAATTATCTATTCCGCCACATGCAGGTAAATCTGAAGTAAGACAATATCAACATTTACAAGATGCCTATTGAGTGTTTTGCGTCAAAAACAATTCTGCGTAGTTGCAACATTTCTGACGATCTTCTATTCCTTCAGAAGTAAAATGTTTACATATATCCGTGCTCATAGCGAAAAACGCTGCTTTTTTGTCTATCAACGGACGTACTGATCGACAAATGTTGGCAGTCTGTTATTCCCAGGGAATTTTGAGAGATAGGAAAAAATAATAATACTGAGACCGTAGCATCTGTTAACATAAGTTACAAATTCCAATATATTCAACAAACCATACTTATAACTGACCATATCAGAGAACATACATGTCTAATGTGTGTATAAACATTTATCATAGATAATTAACTTTTAACGCGAAGACAAATGCAATATTCCCCGTGAAATCATTTGAGAATCAACACTGAAAAAACATAAATTACGTTAACTTTTCTCTTTTTAGCAAAGTAAATGTAATAAGACACAAGAAAGGCAATGTGTTTAGTTGCACAATATATTCAAAATACAACTTCATCAGCTGGTAAAACGTGTGTCTGACCCACCATTTATTTCGAAACATATGCCTGTACCAATTCAGGGATATGATAGTTGTTTTTACAGTCCTCTTGTTTGTTGATATAATCAAGGGTTTGCTTTTTGCCAGGGTTTATGAGTTAACCCTTTTTCAGTTTACCATGGGTTTTTTTGTTGTTTTTGTTTAAACATTTATCTCTTTAATCATTGATCAAATAAAACATCGATAAATTTAAACCGTAATAAGACTTATCAATGTAATTAATCAGGAACAGGGTATAAACTGGCAGATGTCATCAGTGGACCCATAATTGAGGAAGCTTCAGAACATTCCCGGTTTTTTGGTGGGTTGATATTGCTCAATCTTTAATTTTGTATGTAACGTTTTGTGAACTGTTGTTCTTTTTTTTACATTTTCGTCATTTTATCGGTTTTTGTCTTCGGATTATGTTTTTTGATTGTCAAATGTGTATTTTGTCCTACCTTTTAAACATCTGAAACAAAATAGCACATACCAATCATAAATACTTTCAATTCAAAAGCTTTTGCATCATTTCCTTCCAAATGAAAACAAGTGGAGAGCTGTATCGTCATTTCATTTGATACCGATATTAGTTTGACTCCATCCAATTTCTTATCGGATGGAAGAATATTCTTTGTATAGCCACCCTTGTCTCTGATACTTAAGGTGTCTTCACATTCTCCTGGATTAATGTCGTACACACCCATCTAAAATAAAAAAAAAATAATAGGAATTCAGATCTATCAACCTATGTAATATGCGACCAAAATGTGTAAATACAAACTAGTATTGAAAATCGCAATATTTAAAACTTTAACAAAAATTGATTGTCTTGATTATCAAAGACAATGGTTAAAACTTTGAGAGAAGATGTGGATACTCCATCCAGCTGGGTAAAGACAGTGAGGTTGTCGGTAAGAATCAATGACGAGTCTCATGTAGATAAAACGCGCGTCTTGCTTGTTAAAAAACTGAAAACAACTCGTTTAATAATTTAAATTATAAGCCTGGTAAACTAATTTTGATTTTAAACGGTTATTCAGATCTGAATAGCTATTGAAAGACGGAACAATAAATTATTACGTCGTTTTCACTTTTTCACTTAATTTTCAGACTTAAATACTGCAGTACATTCAATATTGTTCAGTTTTCGCTAATAGTCAATTAAGATCTGTTTAGTTTTATGTTAAGACTGCTTAGTGGTTTATATTTACCCAAACAGATCAACATTATATTGGTTCGTCTGACATGCTACTCAACAGTCCTGAATCTACCGCAGTAGAAAAAAGCTGAACACAACTGAATGATTTATTGTTCGGACTTTTCAGATCCAGTTTTGATCAGAATGACCGTTTCAGACTAAAATCCATTACTAGTGAGGTGTCGTTGATGATTTCCCCCTTCTATATGACTAAACAATTCATTTATCGGTAAAATGATTGTGTCAATAATTCAAAATTCGGTAACTACGTTTTCCAAATGAAATCCTTCGTCTCATTGGCAATTACACTGCATCTTCATATTTATATTGAAATAAAAGATGCGACATGTACAGTTTTGGAGCACCTGAGTCCACCCCCAGTTTTTGGTGGGGTTCGTATTACGTAGCCTTTTGTTTTCTATGTTGTGTTTTGTATATTTTCGCTATTGCGTTGTCAGTTTATTTTCGACTTATGAGTTTGAATGTCCCGTTGGTATATTTGCCTCTCCCTTTTAGACCTGTCTCATATCTAGCCGTTCAACTCACAGTTGATGCGATAATCTAGAGCTTTGATTTTCTATCATGATTGTCTTAATAATGATAACTACAAACAAGAAAGCAACCAAAAAGGTTTCAAATGATAAATTTGAAGTCGTCCTGTTGAATGCTTTATAGACATCACCATAGTTTGATTCACTGTTGTCAAATATCTTTGCAACATGCATATGTTCAAAATGTAACAAAAAAACAAATCTATCCTCTTTCCCTCTTTTTTTATATTACAAAATGTATCATATCTCTGGTTTTTATTGTTTTAATGAACAACACGAAACATGTGGAACATTAATTTTGTCCAAACCAAAAAGCGTGGTGTTGTTATCTCTTTCGTTTGTTTTTTGTGTTATGTTTTGCTATTGCTGTTTGTCTTTTGGCTATTTGTTTTATTAAACCAGAATTTCGTTGTTCTATGGAACATGATATTAGACAACCACCCCTTTTAGTATCACTTCTCGCTATTTGTAAACGTATAGTGTAAGTGGGTAGACGTCACACTGACGTATGCTGCACTTTTATTCTATTCATTTAATAAGCTGACATTACAATGATTGTCACGTTAAACAATTATGTCTGTTTGAGTTGTTATATACGCATTTTTGCAAGTAGAAAATGTGTGTTTGACAGTAAGTATTATTCATGGTGATGAAGAGATAGGATATTATGATACAATTATCTGTAATAAAAAAAGTATGCTTTATACTGCTAGATGTTGTTTTTATTTTGTATTTTCATCATTGACATATACTCAACTTCTCCTTTTTTATGCGCAATTAGTTCAGTTTTAAAGCAATGGTAACATTTTTTCCATTTTCTTTGACCATCTTCTGGTACATGTATCTACATTAATGACGGCTCATTTTTAAACTGAAACTTTTGCATCATATTTTGGTGTAAATATTGTGGTACGATACTACTGTAGAAGTTCTGCGTTTGTTGCAGGTGCAAAACGGCTTCTGGGGGGTGAACATTCAAACTGCCTTCGGAATTTTTGTTTCTATATACATTTAATAATCCGATAGTCTTTATACATCTATATATTTGGTTCCCTGCCCTTTAAAATTGCGAAATTATTCATTTAAAAAACTGAAAACAACACGTTCGAAGCGCTTTTCTGGATTTACCTTCATCAGGAACGCTCAAAGTCAAATATTTGAAAGCCAAGGATGTATAAGGACCGAAAACGTTGAAGACTTATAAACCAAATATGACCTAAAAAAATAGCCAAATCCATCTTTGCCAGAGGGAGTTGAAACCTTAGTTTCTGAATAATTTCAAAATTAATAAACGGGCAATTTTAGATAGGCTAATATATGTTATGAGAGGAAGTTATTCTTAGCACACAAAAAAATCGAGATATACAAACAGAAAATAAACGATTCGAACTATGATGAAAACAACAGCTAGTTAACAGATTATAAATTTTAGATACCTAACTCTAATTAAAAAAAAGGTATACATGATACTCGAATAAAAAGAATTGCCTAGTAGCTAAAGGTAATATCGTGCAATGAAACATGCATACTGTAAGCCACAGCATTGGTAACTAGTAGCAAATAAGGTATATTCTATTGTCCTCTGAAACAGCGCTGCTTATATTCTGTCGGAAATTATCAAATTTTTAAAATGCTATGGAGTTTTGGTAACACATTTTGTGTGTGTGTCATACATGTGTCATACTGACCTTTTGAAGATCATTCACCAAAATTTTCTCTGGTAGTTTGATGTAGACAATTTCAATCTCCACATAATTTTCAGACTGAATAGACCAAACACAATTTATTCCCTGGCCATAATTCAATGGAAAACTCGGAGATAAAATTGTTGTTTCGTTTTCGTTTTTCAAAAATATTTTTGAGCCACATTCGTTAACTTCTAAGAATCCTGAAAGATAAGATAAAGACGTTGTATATGTAAGTAAATTCAAATGCCTTCAAAAGTCAAATTCAGTGAAACATGAGTAAAACTATTACGAATCTTTTAAATAAACGTCTATGTACTTCTTTAATAAACAATCAAAACAAAAGTCAAGGACAATACAGATGGTTGCGGTCCTAACCTGTACAAATGTTAATTTGGAGCAGACTTGTTGACTGCTTTTTAAGTTAACTTGAGAAATTTTAAGCAGACAAGCAAGTTAGCTTCGTCATTGGCAGACAAGACCTACGGTCTGCTTTTCAAGGACTGCAGCAGACCTATTGACAGGTCTGCTCAAGACCAGACCTGTGGACAAGTCTGCTTTTGACCAGTCCTAAGGACAGCTCTGCCCCAGACCAGACCTATGGACAGGTCTGCTCTTAACCGGACTTCTGGACAGGTCTGCTACTGACCAGACCTATTGACAAGTCTGCTATTGACCAGACCTGATGACAGGTCTGCTTATGACAGATTACCGTGTTGAAGACTTTTCATATCAGACTTGAATTTTAAATAAGTAAACAATAATCGCATTGTTCTTTTTTCCCAGTAGGCTTATATTGTAAATTTTTATTCGTTAGACTCTATAGATATTATACACATTAAAATAAATCTTTTTTTTCGTTTCATATATTCTTATGTTATACATTAATCAATGGATATACAATCACATACAGCTATCATAAAAGAAATGAAAGTTGTTTTTTTTTAATTAGAAGGCGGATAGGAAGGTTATCCAACGCATCGGAACAATATTCTTATATCATGGGATTTCAACATCATTGTCGACGTTGCTTCGTTCCCTATTTTTTACAGTCTCTTCCTAAATTTTACTTTGTTTGCATTGAATTTACCATTCTGTTTTCGACAAAATATTCTAACGAAAATTGTGTCCGGATTTATAAGGTGTTGTATAAATATGAACAATCTCGTCAATTTCGTCAGATTTGTATTTGCCGATTATAAATGATATATGGGACGTCCGAAAAATATACTCGTTGTGCACATGAATGAAATAGTTGCCACTTGAAGTTTAGTTACAAATCAATCAACCGACATAATACATCAACAGTATACTATTTGCTGAAGAAAACCTCATATACTTTTTATTATAAATGAATTTAGACATGTCAGTCATGTCAGTGTTGGTACTTGGATGATGCGGTCAAATACATATAGTTTTGTTATACACACCATCTTGAACTACTAAATTTAGTGACGGTTCAATATTATGAATACATAGATGAAATGCTGACACTCTATATTAAGGCCCAAAAGATTTTTCATTCATTTTTTCCCCAATATTGCTTTCATTTGAATTATACAATTCATCCTGACATAAAAATATTGCTGGTTTACTATGAGGCTTTTTAGATTTACAAAATAAAGTGCAAATATGGTCAGTTTTGGTTGATATGATCAAATGATTTTGTATAGGAATCAGCCTGAGGTATCAAAACTACTGCAATTTTGTTGCGAGAAATAGAAAATGAAAGGATATGGAGTAAATGTACATGGGACAAAATCGCACACAATACATCATGTACATAGAAAACATAAAACATTATCAATGAACAGGGCTTTTATTCCTGTTCTTCATCTTGACAGTTGATGTAGGGTCAATATGTTAAAAAAAAGAGGACATGCTGGCACTCTGAATTTATGCGGACAAGTTTTTGTAGTTATTGTGTTCCAATATTGCTGTCATTTGTATTATACATTAATCCTGACATAAAAATATTGCTGATTAGCTATGCAGCTATATAGATTTACAAAATAAAGTGCAAATATGGTCAGTTTAGGTTGATGCGGTCAAATAATGTTGATGTACAAGTCAGTCTGAGGTATCAAAATTACTGAAATTTTGTTACATATCAATATATTGAAATAAGGAGGACATGCTGGCACTCTAAATTTATGCGGACAAATTTTTGTAGTTATTGTGTTCCAATATTGCTGTCATTTTGTTTTAGATATTTATCCTGACATAAAAATATTGCTGATTTACTATGTGGCTATATAGATTTACAAAATAAAGTTCAAATATGGTCACTTTTGGTTAATGCGATCAAATAGTTTTGCTATACAAGTCAACCTGAGATATCAAAACTACTGAAATTTTATTGCGAGACAATATGTTGAATAAAAAGAGGACATGCTGGCACTATGAATTTATACAATCAAGTTATTGTGGTCCAATATTGCTGTCATTTGTATTATACATGAATCCTGACAGAAACATATTGCTGATTTGCTATGCGGCTATATAGATTTACAAAAAAGTGCAAGTATGGTCAGTTTAGGTTGATGCGTCAAATAATGTTGATGTACAAGTCAGCCTGAGGTATCAAAACTATTAAAAAATTTTTACGTATCAAAACATTGAATAAAAGGAAGACATGCTAGCACCCTTAATTTATGCGGACAAAATCTTTTAGTAATATGGTTCCAATATCGCTGTCATTTGTATAAAACATTTAATCCTGATATCAAAATATTGCTGATTTACTATGAGGCTATAAAGATATACAAAATAAAGTGCAAATATGGTCAGTTTTAGTTGATAAGGTCAAATAATATTGTTATAGGAGTTAGCCAGAGATATCAAAACTACAGAAATTTTGTTGCGAGACAATATGTTGAATCAAAAGAGGACATGCTGGCACTCTAAATTTATGTGGACAAGTTTTTGTAGTAATTGTGTTCCTATATTACCGTCATTTGTATTATATATTAATCATGACATAAAATACTATGCAGCTATACAGATTTACATAATAAAGTGCAAATATTGTTTATACGATTTAAAGAATTTGATATATATTGGAATATATATATGCAATGCCCGTTAGCTTTGTAACCAATATCTGTTTTGATTTATAGAAAGGCAGTCACAGAAAAATTTGTATAACTAGCAAAGTTTTATGCGTACCCCATTTACAAATATATGTATTTAATAGTGTTTATATCACGGGAGAATTAATCATTTTACTTTATTCTTATATATTCATACCAAGAAACAAAGTAATTAAAAAACATTTTTTTAAAAATCGATGTAGAGCATTCCTGGTTACAAGTCAACATAGTGTTGAGCAGACCAGCCAAAAGTTAACTTGTGAACAGGTCTGGTTCGATCGGAATTTTCAAAATCAAAGTTAACTTATGCTAACTTTTGACAGGACTAGTTTCGAAGTTAACTTATGCCAGGACTGGTTCGAAGTTAACTTATATCAGTAGCGGACCTGTTTCCAAGTTAACTTTTTGGCAGACATGAAAACAGTCCTAGGACCAAGTCCGCTTTTCAAGTTAACTAGATTGTGGTCCTAGGACTAAATTTGGGTTAATTTAGGTTACTTTGACCAGTCGAAATAACTGGTTATCAAGTTAACTTGCTGTACAGGTTAGGACTGCATCAATCTGTAGTTTCATCATTAACTTTACGACTCATCGAAATTAATGTTTTTCTTAGAATAAGTTTGAAATAATATCCATCTGACACCAATTATACCTTGAGTTAGTTATATAGTAAAGTGATTTATCACCTGCTATTTAAAAATAAGATGTTGTATGAATGTCAATGAGACACGACTGTTGGACGTTTGTTGACGTGTGCAGCTCGGCGCTTTACAATAATAGAACAGAAATACTCACCTTTCTGAATAGCATGAATACATAAGCATTGTACTGTTGAAACAAAAAATGAATACCCATCCCCTTCTCTCTTAACAAAAAAGGGCTTACTGTTTGTGTCATATGTTTTAGCATATGTATGTAAGCAGTATCTTCCATAGATTTGATATCCAGTAGTAAAAATGGTTCAATATAATTTTGTGGTGTATCCATGGCAACAATCTGCAATTATTTGCTTTAACGTTTTGCTGAATAGGAGATGTCACATATGTTCCCGAAAGTTTTCTAAAAGTTGAATCCAACTGTTTAGATATATGTATCAAGAAATCATATCAACTCATTGGTTTTTCGTCTCATTTTTTCGTAAAATTGTTTTGAAAGTTCATGTAGAAAAAGCGTTTGTAAACATAACAAAAATTTCTGAATAAACGGACAGTCAAACAAAACAAAATAGCCCATAGAACATATAAAAAAAATCTTGATGTTCATGTAAATAAACTCATCATAGATACCAGGGTTGAAAACCATCTTTGGAGGCTCAATTAGTCATCAGCTGTCTTAAAGAACTTAATTGCACAATACCTTTGACATTTGAAAAACCTCCAAATTGTGGAACCACACTTCTCACTGTAGATTACTACCTAAAATGGGATCATCCCGAATTTTTAATCGTTTTAATATGGCTTAATCTCTTTCGTTTTGTGTAGTGTTTTGTGGAAAAATTGAAGAGCAATCTTACTTTTATGATTTTTTTGTTTTGTCTACACTAAACACACCAGTGGCTCTCAAATAAAAAAACAAATACAAAAAATTCACTTGTTGAAATGCATATCTTTCGAACAGTCAAGGTAGTATGCAGATTTATATCTTTGTTTTATTATTGGAGGTCTTTCGTGTCTATGGACCAATATAATGTCAGATTGTCTTCCGTTTATAGATGTTTATTCCGCCTAGTATCGTTTCTTAATTTTCAAGTATTCTTTTCTAAGTTAGAATTTGAATTTAAAAGAAAAAAATCTACCTTTAAAACACAATCTTTGGTAATAGACGTTAACGATATCGACTTTATCAACCCACCACTTGCGAAATTGTCGTGAGTATTTATGACCCATATGCAAAAAGCATATTTTGTCGAGGTCATTAAATGTAAAGGAAAGGCATGTAATATTTTGACAGTGTCCAAAACATTGCTGAATATCGACACCTTTTTTTATCATGCGGACAGCATCGTGCTCTTCGTTCATCCAAAACGCATGGTATTGTAGAACCTCAAAGCCTAAATCGTAATAGTAATTTCTGCACCACAAATCACGTCTTGCTGAAAAATGATTAATAATGAATAATAATTATTAATTAGAATTGTGCAAAAATGTCGAAACATTCAAATTAATGACGAATATAAAAAAGAAAATGTGGTATGATTACCATTGAGACAACTCTCCACAAGAGACCAAATGACACATAAATTAACAACTATAAGTCACCGTACGGCCTTCAACAATGAGCAAAGCCCATACCGCACAGTCAGCTATAAAAGGCCCAGAAATGACAATGTAAAACAATTCAAACGAGAAAACTAACTGCCTAATTTATGTACCAAAAAATTAACGAAATACAAATATGTTACAAATAAACAAACGACAACCACTAAATTACAGGCTTCTGACTTGGGACAGGCACATACATGCAGAATGTAACTGGGTTAAACATGATAGCGGGATCCCAACCCTCCCCTAATCCTGGGTCAGTGGTGCAACAGGACACTACAAGAACTGTACAAAACAATAAACAAATAACGCATATAATCAACAACAACAACCACTCAATTACAGGCTCCTGACTTGGGACAAACACATATAGAATGTGGCGGGGTTAAACATGTTAGCGGGATCCCAACCCTCCCCTTACCTGAGACAGTGGTGTAACAATACAACATAAGAACAAACTATAAAAATCAGTTGAAAGAGGCTTAACTCATCAGATGGATAAAAATACAAATACTACAAATACAAGTGGACGTGGCCGGGTACTTGTACATCCAAGAAGTTTCTATTCAGCACTTGGACAACGCTTTTGTAGAGTGCTAAAAGATGAAAATGAAATAATAAATCAATGATACAAATAAAAAGTAAAATTCAATGAGTATAAGTTGCAATTGATCAGCGGCATGTAACAAATACTTGCTAACTTATTGGATATGCAGTGTTATCTACCAGCAAAAAGAAAAGGATGAGTTTACACATAAATGACTTTGCGTCTTTTTGCTCCTTTCTGCTGATTTAGTTGAAATTTATATATGATCATAAATGCTGTCCGACTATTTATCTTTAGATGTTGAAAAACTCCAGCCCATGATAATGCTGAGTAATTTAGGGGATATTGCTCATCTAACTGGTAGATTATCTTAGTCCAAATGCAAACAGTTTCGTAAGAAACTAAACTTTTATTGGTAAATCCGCATGATTCGAGTATATATCACGTACATACCAACTAGTTCAGGCATTCTAGTCTCTGATTTTGCATTATTTATTGTGTTTGCTGTTAACTAGCTGTCAGTAACTGCGAGTACTCTCAAATGGTACTTTCTTGTTTATTTGACCTGTTGATACTTATTGTAATGCTTTTTTGTTATTTAATGTTATTCAGGGTTATATCTGGTCTATATACCAGCTTTGATAAGTGTTTGGTATTACTGTAAATTTTCACTTCTTCGTACTATGAACATCATTATCTTGCCTTTCTCAATTTGAACTGTACTCGTATACCTAACAACAAAATTATTTTTATTTACCTGTGTTTAAAGTAATTGCAAATGTCTGATATTTGTGTTCAAGTATATTGTTTTTCTTAAATAGTTTAACATTTCACAGCGGTATAACGTGTTAATTTAATTATTCTTCCCTTAGTTTATTTATTTTGTATTTGCATTGGATCATAGATCAAATTTATTTGATCAGTGTATGTTCACTGGTGTTAATATGTCTTTTGATTGAGTTAAGCCATTTCAATTGATATTTTATAGTGTGTATTTCTATGTTGTGATGTAACACTATTGTTTCAGATAAGGGTGAAGGTTCGGTACCATTAAAACGTTTAAACCCGCTTCAATGTTTTGCACCTGTCCTAAGTCAGGAATCTGATGTTAAGTTGTTGTCGTTTGTTAATGTGGATTATAAGTGTTTCTCGTTTTTTATATAGATTAGACCGTTGGTTTTCCTGTTTGAATGGTGTTACACTAGTAATTTTTGGGCCCTTTATAGCTTGCTGTTCGGTGTGAGCAAAAGCTCCGTGTTGAAGACCGTACTTTGACCTATAATGGTTTACTTTTATAAATTTTGACTTGGATGGAGAGTTGTCTCATTGGCACTCATACCACATCTTCTTATATCTAATTGCAGCTAAAATTTTGGACAAAAGATAATTTTACATTATTTTCACACATTTAATATTCTAGGGCCACAGATTCTGCTCAAACAGAAACAAACTCCAAATTGATCCGTAATTTTTTATGACATGATAATGTACCTAAAATATTTTGTCAATTGATTCAGGTGTGTCAGAAAAAACGTTCGGAAAACAGTTATTTTAATGAAATGTTATATGTTTAATGGTCATTATTTCTGTCAAAATTTTCAACCGGAACAAATGTCAGACTTGATCTGTAACTTGTTATAATTTGACTACGTAAAAAATAGCTTATTCAAAGGGTTGAACAATAAACTGACGAACTGACAGCTTTCTGAAAATGTACATGCCTAAAGTATCCTTTGGTTTTTGTCTTCGTCCGGTTTTGTACTAGTAGACATTTGACATGAACAGTCCTCCCTTATTTTGATTAATTAAAGTATAAAATCATTTTGTCAGTTCAAAATATTGTTAATTTAGTCAATGAACCAACTAGAGTTACAAAAACAGTGTCACACTTATAGATAATTTATATTCTACAAATGCTGAGGAAATTACAGATGTAAATGTTCCTGCATATTGTCCGGGAGATCATTATCCTGTAAGTTTTACTATTAAAAAGCCTACTTCCAAAACATCAGTGGATAAGCATGTCACAATAAAATATAGAAACTTCACTAAATTTAATCAAGAAAAATTTATAGAAGATTTAAAGGCTAAAAATTTTAATGAAATACTTTATTTTGATCATCCAGATCATTGGATACATGGTACTCTAAATTATGAAACGTTTTAAATAAACATGCTCCAATAATAACGAAAAGAGTAAAGAAAAAGTCTCAACCGAAGTGGTTAAATCAGGATATAAATCAACTACGCGCTTAAAGAGAATTGTATCATAAAAAGAAAGATTTCGAAAACTACACGTTATTTAGGAACAAGCTATTCGCCCAAATAAATAAATGTAAGACTGACTATTTTTTCAAGGCTGTACAGTCTAATTTAAAAACTAGTATAATCTGGAAACATCTCAAAGATTTAAATGCAGATTCAAAATGCCCAATAACAAGTGTAACATTTCAAGGATCTGACGTCAATGAAACAGGAAAAGTTTGTGAACACTTCTATGAGCATTTTGGTACTGTAACTGAATCAATTATTCCTAACCCCAAATCAAATTTCGAATTTCCAAAATTAAAAGAGTTTATTGAAGAAAAAATTGGTGACAACTATTTTAAGTTTTAGTGTTTGTCTCCAATAGAAGTCTTCAATGAACTATTAAAATTTAAATCTAAATCTACGGGTTTGGATGATGTTGGTACTAAAATTCTAAAAAATAAGTGCTCCTATAATTTATGAATCTGTTGCGCATATTTTTAACTTAAGCCTTTGTACAGGTATATTTCCATCGACCTTTAAGTGTGCAAGAGTATCACCTATCCATAAAAGTGGCGACGTAAAAGATATGAACAACTATAGACCAATATCTGTACTTCCAATTTTATCAAAGATTTTTTAAAAGACTATTTATTCTCAAAATTACAAATATTTGATAGAATTTGATTTGATTTATAAATACCAGTCTGGGTTTAAACAAGGCCATTCATGTCACTAAGCTCTAACGGAAATTGTTGAAGAATTGTTGATTAATATGGACCAAGGAAACTACACTGGAGTTGTATTCTTAGATTTAAAAAAAGCGTTTGATATTGTAAGTCACTCAATTTTATTATCAAAATTAAAAATGTATAAGTTTGAATCTTTTTCTTTTGAATGGTTCAAATCATATTTATCAAACAGGTCTCAAAAGGTATAAAACATATCAACATATCTTCAGTACAAAAAGTAACATTTGGTGTACCGCAGGGTAGTATTCTAGGCCCTTTATTTTTTCTTTATATATTAAATGATCTCCCACTTCAACTAAATCATTCAAAGCTTGATTTGTATGACACAACTCTTAAATACTCTTCAAATTATGTTGATGATATATGTGATAAATTTAATGACGAAATAGCAACTTTTAAAATATGGTGTGAAAAAAATTATATGATTCTTAATATTAAAAAATCCAAACATATGTTAGCTGGTTCACATAGGAAGCTTCAAAGCATCCAAGAAACATTGAAAATAGAATGCAGTTGAATTCTGTTACAAAATGTAAACCGTGAAAAATTATTTGGCGTCATAATCGATGATTGTCTTTCATGGAATCAATAAATAAACAAAGTAGGTTTTGTAATTTCAACTACACTAGGTTTACTAAATCGATTGACGCATTATATTCCACAAAAAAGTTTATGTTTTTTTTATAATGGATATGTACTTCCTCTTTTTGATTATGACTGTACAATATGGAGAGAAACAAGTAATTTAAATACGGAAAAAATGTTAAAATTACAAAAAAGGGCAGCCAGAATCATTCTTACCAAAGCATATGACACACCGTCAAAAACTTTATTCAAACAATTAAGATGGTTAACTTTTCAAAAAAGAATCATATATCACAAAGGAGTATTAATGTATAAGTGTGTAAATAGAATTGCATCTGATTATCTTTGTCAATTATTTAACAGTAACCAAAATGTTAATGCAAGATATTTTTTACGTTCATCGGACAATAATTGTCTTTTCATACCACGTTTTATGAAAAAGACATTTCAATATTCCGGTACAGTTCTTTGGAACATTATTCCTGTAGAAATCAAAACGATAGAAATGATAGAACAGTTCAAACAAAGGTATTATAATTTATTGTTTCTAAACTTAAAAAAGTAATTATCAGATGAAATTTATCTACATTCTAACAATCCATATATTTATCTTGTATATCATAAACAAAATATGTTCATGAAACGATTCTGTATGTTTTTCGCCATTTGTTTTTCATAAAAAGCTGTATTTATGTATGTATATGTATATATTATATTATTGTTATATTTTGAATTATTCAGAGTACATTAGGGGAGATTAGTATAGTACTAACTGATTTTACCCTTTTTAAATTAAGTATTTATTATTATATTATTTTTTAACCTTTCATTTCTCTTGACATGTACTTCCTGTCATGTATTAAAAGAAACGTCATAAAAGTTTGATGTCTGATAACTGACGATATCATACGTATGGTTTTTACAATGTTTGAATTAGTATATCTTATAACAAATTTGCATTGTTGAACAAATAAACCATTGTGCTCTCACCTTGTTTTGGACAGCCAATTATTTCTAGCTTTAAACATGCATCCGTGTATTCAAGTGGGACAACTTTTATATACCGGCTGTAAATCTCTGTGTTGAATACAAACTGCTGAATTGATACACCTACTGAGGGATCGGTTTTGAACACCTTTTGGAATATAGAAACAAAATTAAAAATTAAAAAATCTGCGCTTGCTACTTTTCACTTTCCGTTGTTTTTTTTTTTTTTTTTTTAGTTCATTTCATTTTTCCTTGTATCGATCTTCATATTATGAGACCAACGGATTTTTACAGGTTTGTGTATGTTGCACTGGTGTTCCAGGTTAGGCAATGATTGAACGCTTATAAACACTTTTAAGCCTAACCCATTCTTATTATGTCTATCCCAAGTCTGTGATTCGGTGGTTGATGTTGGTTACTGTATGTTATATCTGTTTAAACTTTTTCGTTTATGGTTTTATTTTCATAAATCAGGCCGTTATCATTTTTCGTTTGAAATGTTTCACATTTTGTCATGTTGTAGCATTTTATAGCCAACTTTAGGGTAAAGTGTTGTTCGTTGTTGAATGGTTACTTAATGCTTTTTGCACATGTTTCTCGGTTATGTTTATTTTATTATGCAGCGATTGTGGCCATTGACCGTCTAACTGGTACCTATATCATATTGGGCTTCAATGTGTTTGGTCATTTTGAGCCTACCAAATGAAGCGTCTTCCATACACGCGTGTCGCACGCTGGTATCGATACTAGCTGTTATTCTTTATACTACTAGGTCGACGCCCCTTCTCGTTACTATCAAGTACCTGTGGAAGAATCCATCAAATAGCAAGGTGTTTATGTTTTTTTTTATTGTGTTGCAACTATCTCATAAAAATTTAATCTACGATAATTTGGTGTAACCATGGTAACTGTTTGTTTATCCTTTTTTTTAGATTGTAATGCTCTTTAATACATTATGTTTTTGGCTTTCAAAAATGACTAGAATCCACCGAAATCATTCATAAAACACTTTTCAGAAATAAATCCTGGTTCATTAAAATTGATCATGCCGACAAGATATTTAGAATTAAAATGATCTCATATCAGTAGTCAGCAAGTCTGTGATTACATCAATGATCTTTAATATGGTCATAATTATAAATTAATTGTTTACAAAAATTAGAATTTTGATTTTCTACCCAAGGAATATATTACCGTAGCTGTATTTGGCAAAACTATTCGGATATTTTGGTCCTCAATGCTCTTCAACTTCGTACATTAATTGGCATTTAAATCTTTTTTGATTAATTCGAGGACCACTGAAAAGTCTTTTGTAGACGCGAGTCTGGCGTATAGAATTGTAATCCTGGTATCTACGATGGGTTTATCTACATTTAATCGAAAATATAGAAAATTGCAGTATTTTAAAATATATAAACGAAAACAAAAAAGGTTTGACACATTTTCACCCAACAAGCGGTCATACGATCTTTTGATGAGTCAACTAACCTTCATTGTTCCCTTTGGGTCCTCGTAGGTAGCAAGATTGTTTCTATCAATTCCGTGTAAAATATTGAAGGAATTTATAAGTTTAACATTTGGTCCGTCTTTTATTCCTTGTAGCTCAACGCCTTGTAATTTTAAGGGCACTATCAAATCAACCTAGAAAGGATAAATATATTTGTGATGACATCGCTATCTTAGATATTTAGATACCCGTATTGACGTCTGATCTTTAATTTTAGCAATTGCGTGCTAATCTCGATAACGATATTTTAACTGAGTGTAATATCGCATGGCGGATGGTGTGTGTCGAGCAGGAGATGCTTTTTATGTCGACTCAATCGGTCTCGCTATTTTATAGCGACCCTCTAAGATTTTGTTTGTTTTCTTGCTTTGTATATTCCAAATCAATTTACGAGATTTAATCATTGGTAAACTACTGTCGCCTTAATTTACTTAACAGGAACACATATGAACAAATAATCGAATAATTCAATTAATTAAGATCAGGTGCTTAAATAATATTTTTATATCATCTAAAGTTCATAATGTTTTCTTTTTTTATTTTAAGTGACAAAAATTTGAGAAATCCAACAATAAATATATTTTTTGATTTTCTATGAACGTTAAATGAATATCGTAATCGTTTGTCCAAAACTGGTCTGTTCACTGGATTATCCCCCCTTACAAACACATAAACAATAATGTATATTTCTTACCATAAACCATGGGGCATTATCAATTGAACTTGCACACCAGCCATTTTCAGGACGAAATAGTCGACCAAAGGTAAATTGATGATCACTGTCCTTATGTGATGAGGATTCAATCTGATAATCATCGACGTCACCAGTAATTAGTCCAAGTTGCCGTCCGCACATTGTTGCTAAAGTAATTAAGAAAAAATTAAAATTGTATGCAGCAAATTAAAACATTGAACACGTTATCAAAAGAAAGTCGATCTCATAGTTAAAATGACCGAGGAATAGCGGCTGTCTTGGATTGTGATTGTTTGCCTCGCGAGATGACATAACATTACTTTACGAAAATCATTGCGAGTGTTGGTGTCCTAGATGATAAAGATACTGGTCAACTAATTTTTTCAAATATCAATAAGACGTTGTTTTAAATCTCAGCAACAATGATTTCGTTTTATGTTTAGCGTTTATCAAACCAAGCAATCTTAATTATTACAAATATATCTCAGTTATCTCATAATATGAGTTTTTCATTGATTTACACTACTTTGCTGTCGAACGATTTTGTGATCATTATAATGAACAATCATTTTGAATATTCTTGACGGAAAGATCAAGCTACTCTACAAATGAAGTTGGAACTTTTCATTGCGATTCAATGGTATTTTTTTCTAGTTGAAGATGTTAAAAAAAATATCTTCCATTATTAATTTGTAAAAGGATTTTGTATAACTGTTTCACTGCTTTCTAATATTTGGTAAATGCCTACGTATATTTCTAATTCTAATTAATTATAAGAACAGTACAGCAAAGAGCTATATGTGCTTTGATGCAGAACATGAACAATAAGTAAGACGACATGAAAAAGGAGAATACTTGTACAATAACTGAAGTGACATAAGTTTGTTAATGGAAACATTTAGAAACTATACATTTTTTCCAAGGTTATTTGTTCTTTATTTGTAACTAATTCATAAGCTGTAGTGTAAGTTGTAAAATCATAAATAAATATAATTTAGAAAGCTGTCTTGTTTAACTAAAACTATAGCAAAACACAATTCGTTCAAATTTAAAGTCTTCTTGAGATCAATTTATAATGAATAACGTAGATATAGGGTAGAACAAGCCAGAAACGCAAAAACACACGTTTATTGTAGTAAATCGAAGAGCCTGCTTACAACACACATTGATCTGTCACAGGGAACCACTGTTGTTGATCTGATACCATCATTCCTGATTTAGTTAAATTAATGCACATGACCTTACCATATTTTTTGGAAACTATAATTGTATCACATGCCGGTGTTTTTTTGTGGTTTATAAGAGGCAACAATATTTACCGATATTGAAATCTCACTTATCCATTTGAAGATACAAATCAAGGTAAACAAGGAAAAAATATAATCACATGACAAAAACTATAATCACTTGAACTCTCAAAACAGCAAGAACAAGTGTGTCGACACGATAATCTTTTCCTGTTGTACATGCACAACTAAATAATCAATGCATAGCTGGTGATGCTTTGTATCATTACTTACACTGCATTTACTTCATTTTGGACATATTAAAATAGCAATGTGTTACTTACATCTACCAAAAACCTGTATTTCGTCTATTTCAAAGTAATGATAGAAGCCTTGATCGTGATCCGGGTCAGTAAAGTCATAATTCTTTACGCTCACATATTGTCCTATAATTGGACGTTTACACTGAAAGCGAAATATTCTGTGTTTCCAGGGGTTTCTGTTATCGTCACATCTGTATGCTCCATATGTCAGGAAGTCCCATCGGTGTTTACTTACATAAGTTCCCACATATCTGTTGTTTAAAGGGTACCATACTGCAATAACGAAACGCTTTTATGTCATTTGTATTTATTCAATAATAATATTAAATACAAAATGTCTGGATTTTGATGGTAATATTTGAATCATTAATTTGAATATTTTCTTTCATATAATAAACAATTATGAATATTTTTCCTTACTGCAGATGGGAATACGTATGTCACAAAAACCTTATGTGTCGTAGTAAATTGCAAAAACAAATGTTCCTTTTTATCCTCGCAAGTTGCTTTCCAATAGAGCCATTCCAAAAGAACAGTACTTTATCTTCGTCTTTAAGTTAACGTGTTAACACACAAAGTAAGACGCAAGTGAATTGAATACACAGATGACATTAACCAATCGGAATCATCGAATTCCTATTTGAATATTTAAAAACTACCATTTCATTGTGTGATAAGGACATGCCTTCAGGTTTGGCTACTGGAAAGACCTGACAACAAAAGTAAGCGTGTTGTGTGGATAAATTCTGATACATTTACGACATAATAAGTTTTATTTAGATAGATGAGCACAAAATAAAATAGAACGAAAGTTCGCTGCCGACTGTCATTTTCATTAAAAAATCAAATTGAGTACATTACATGCATTATGTCATATACAGATAAATGGCAAAAATTAATTCAAAGACAAGTGCCTTTGGTCGATACCTCTTCTGATGGACTTTTGGTCCTCGAAAGTTTCACTAATCTATGGCTCAGATCTAATGAGCATGATGAGCGTTACTTCGGTACTGGCATAGCAAAATGGACGTGTTTTAATGAAGTGTGACTATAATAGAACCTTTGAAGCCACAAAAGAATTAATGCTTTTTTCATCATGCACGACTCTGATTGTTTCTTGTCCGGGATTTTATATAGGGTTTTTTACTTTTCGATCATATATTTTGTAATAAGTTATGGGTTGCGGTCATAATTGTGAAATGCGCATCTCGGGCAGTTTAATTGGGAATGTTTGTCGTATAGTCCAACGCTTTCAAATGGACATTTTTTTTATTTCACTTTATGTTATTAAGCTTACCTTTCTGTCGGTGAAGAACTATTGCATAAACTTCAATATACTCTTGAAGGTTAAGTAGGTACCATGGCTTAGAATATGGCCTCTCCGATACATATGATGCTCCATTACCTGTTAATTTAAATATAAGATGATTAGAATTAAGAGCGAAATCGATAAATCATACAAATCCTGCATACAAACCACTCTGATTCACATTAAAATATTTCTTGAACTGCCATCTTCAAGATGCTGGATATATATATAAATATATTTACAACATATTTCCATTGTTACGTTTGATGAGGTCATAACAATTGGCATTATTATGGGACACAACTGTGTTCTCCTTCTTGTCGACTTGTTTTCCTTTTTTTCACACGAAAGAGATTGTATGCAAGAGCTTATTTTGACAGGTAAAACAAACATCCATTATTCCGAACTTTGTCACATAGATAATGTCCCCCATCATAAGTAATTCAACGTTGTGCTACTCTGCTGTACGCACCCATGGTATTGAACTTATAATAAAGGATACACAGTTAAATACAGTCTAAGATGCCTCCTATCTTGACTTACCTTAACAAATTGACAATGACGGTCGGTTGATAACTAAAGTTTACTATACAAGGCATTACTTCAGCTTTCTTACTTTCTGTAAGGACAATTCAAGGCTCCTCTTGTATACTGAGTATATTTTACCTAGATATTGCGGTATTCCATAGCTATCATGCTATCATCGATCGAGTGTTGCTGCTTACAATAAAGCTTCTCGCGCCTAGGATCAACACGATGCCACATGTGGAGCAGGATCTGCTTCTTGTCTCTAAGCTCATGAGAACATCCCCGATTTTTCTAGGGGTCCATATTGATTAGTCATTATTTTTAAATGAAGTGTTTTGTAGACTATTTTTTTCTTCAAAGTAATTTTTCATGTCGTTGGCGGGGTGTTTTTGTTTTTATAATTAGGTCATTTTCGGCGATTTGAATGTCCCTTTCATATTTTCTGCCTCTTAAAACTGATGCTCAACGCTAGTCACCAAAGTGATGTTTAATGACATACCAATTAAGCCATCCAATGCATTGGAAGGCAGATCTCTGTCAGTATGTTTTGCTGCATTATAGCTTTTTCCTTTCCCAAATACTTTCAAGTTGTCTTTCTCTGAAAAAGAAGAGAAATAAACAAACTGCAAGGTCTTTACATATAGCCCTAAGCATGATCTTGTGAGTCTTGGCTAATACCAAAGCTGATCTGCATATTATCGGATTAATACATGACAGTTATCAAATTAGATGTATTAGAAGTCCCAGGTCATGACATCAGCACAAGTGGCGAGGGTTCATACACCAGGATAGTTTAAGTGATTAATGAGGGGGTGGTCTTTCAACAATGTGATAAAATTTTGAGGTAAAGCACAGTAATACATGCAGTAGATCTTAATTACATTCAATTATATCTTGTTGTAAGTAAGGTGATACTAGTAAAATATTCGACCTATTGCAGCAGTTTTTCTCAGTCATGTATGTTTCTTATGTATTTCAATTATTTATATTTTCCAACACACAACGAAGCTATGACCATGCTTGTTAACATTGTGTAAATTTCCTTAAGTAGGTTCATATAATTTTCTAAATGTTACTTCTTCAGCTAAATAATTTAGTGTATTTAATTGATATCACCTTACATAGATCTGGGTTTTAAAAAAGTATTCGCGAGTTAAATGTCGATGTGTCTAGTTCATTTTTACACATCGTCTTCTATGTATGAACCTATGGGGAAGCAATTGTTTGTTCTTCCCTCGCCGGGATTTGAACTAATGCCATTATGAGATCGTGATAACACCGCCTGTACTGTTTCCAGCGCTCTGGTTCACTGGGCCACATAGACTGAACACCATTCAGCTTTCGGAGGCCTAGTGTTACCTTTCCGCATCAGTAGAATCTAGAGATTTAACACAGTACATAATATATTAGGCATGGATATTGATAGCTTATTAGCTAAATTATCTGTCTCAAAGGATCGTAAGAAGCAGTCACAGAACTAATTATTTGTATGCATATAATATATATTCATATATATATATAATCATATAAACAAGTCTAAATTGAAAACAACGTTCAAACCTATGATTGCGTTGGATAAAAAATCGCAATTTTTATACGTGCGCATGCAAAACAAAATCTTGGTAGAGGGGTCTAAATACAGCACAAACAACATTTTCCAAAAGACCAAATGAGTGAAAAAGTTATTTTAACAAAACACATTTGACTAGCAGGTCGAACAACTGATATATAATCATATATATATATATATACAGAGAGAGAGAGAGCTGTTTGCGTTAGAACAGAAAGGTTTCCAGAGACAATCACTGAGTTTCGGAAAGAAATTTTAGTCAAATTAGATGGGATTCGAACGCAAAATTTCCGAGAGGGGTTAGCACTCACAACCTTAGGGTTGACAATGCTAGTGATCACTGTATATAAACTACTTAAACCACTAGTCTACATATGCAGTTTGTTTAGTCCTTATGTAATCTATTTCTTTTATGTATTTGTAAACAAGTGTGTTGGATAAAATCTATTTAATATTTTTTATATTCGTTTTTCTAAATTTTGCATGTATTTCCACATATTTTTTTCTAACTATTTCATTGAAATACTCACCACATTCTGGAATATTACACTTTGATCTGGTACTATTAAAATAACAACTCGGAGGATCATATCTTGTTTTTCTACAAAAGTTGTTTTCAAATTCTCCAATCCATTTTTTACTCGTGGCAAAGTCCATCTTCACATTTGTCCATAAATCGCATGGTTTTCTATATTTTGAGATATTTAGTTGACCATTATAAGAGGCACCATCATCAGTTTTAAACATACATTCTCGTTTGCCTATTTTAAAAATAAACATAAAAAATAACTAAATGTGGTACCGTCCATCTGTTCATTAGATTTTCTATCTTCAAAGATCAACATAAAAGATGGAAATTCAACTTACATGTACTATGGAACCTTTTGTTATGACACATATTTGTAATACATTACATTAAACATCACAAATATAATATTAAGATACATACATATTAAAATCAAAATGGTAATTAAAAAATTTTGTTTCTAAAGAAGCATTTCCAAACCAATATTTCTGAATTTGAAATTTAATGAAAGAACCTAGCTTTATTTTGAGTTTATATTTTTCTCGACACTTCTTGTATAATTCGTCCGAAATCCTCAATTATGTAACATATTACTTCTAAAGTATTCGTAATTTAGAACGCTTCTTTTAAACTTTTAATAATGTAGAACGTTACTTTTCAACTATTCATAATGTAGAAAGTTGCTTTCAAACTAGAAATTTTAATTGTATATATCACACGACAAATAAAGTTTGTGCTTTCACGCGTTATAATTGTCGATTAAATGAAATTTATTAATAAGAAAAAAGAGCTATGGGGACGTTAACTGTCAGGTTTAAGTAGCCTTTTCACAAGTTACACCATAACTTGGCAATGTTCAGATTAATTTACTGGAAGCATTTAAGAATAGTAAGATAGAGTTTGATTTTATAAACAAAATTGTCATTCAAGAGATATATTAAACTTTAAAATCAGATTAATAAATGAAAGCAATGTTCTACATTGCATACACTAGCTCTTATATGTTTGTTTCAAACTATATCAAACTTTATACCGTTGTCAACATTGGTAAATGCAGACTCGTTTTCTATTTTTGACATTGTCTGGTTTGTTATTTCAGAGTTACTGGATCTTTTGACAGTCATATTTGACGCAATATGTATACGCCTAAACATATCATCATTTTACAAAATCTGAGTATAATCCTTCTTAATTTTTCAATTTTATTCTTGAAACAATTTCAGTATGCACAAGAAAGTTACAGATTCTTACATTTCATATGCATGTCTTAATTTTAATTCTCCTAAAACCTATCTGAAAAAAGAAAGTCAGTTGCAGATTATTACCAACCATTAGAGCAAACACAATAAATATATTTAGTTTGCATTACATTCTATGAAATATTTATTTTTTATTAAAAGTTCTACGTCCTCCTTTCGTCATACATAAAAATAGTTAAAGCAATATATAAATAATTTGAAATCATTATACTTGTGGTCACGCGTTTTCGAATACGACTTATATACGGACTTCTTTAATCAATTGTGTGTAGTTGTATAGGATCAAAAACAAGTATATGTTATTTGTTTCATAAACTCTTTTCTTATACATATCAAATGTATTCGACATGAAACACAAATATTTGCATAACATGTGCTTTGAAAGTTGACTTATTTAATGAAAATAATATACTGCAGTTTATTATGAATCGGATTAAATTCGATAAAAAAGAGTATAGAATGGGTTTACAATATGGAATAATGGGCAAACAGTAAAATAGAGAAAAAATAAAACAGAGAAAAAATGGCAAAAAATAAAGACTAATGGGGTGCACATGTATCAAGAATAGTGACTAATTGGCAAGATAAGTAATGAATAAAGAAAAATGGTTTAAAAATTAAAGATATAAAAGACCTCCCATGCTGACCCTCATAAACGGTTTCAAAAAATAAAACTTACTTGTAGGTTGATAGTAACATAAAGGTAAACCAATATGGGAAGTATGCGTAGGATGTGATAAAAAGTTTGGGAGCAATCCATCAAGCAAATAATTATTGTCGTAAGGGAAGTAAAATTCGTCTAATTTCCAGTCCATTTTATCTATTTCTTGACATTTTTCGGTGGAAGGCCCCTAAAACATAAACGCATTAAAACAATATTATTCATGTTATATAGATATAAATTATATGAAATCTGCGTGTGTGAAACAAAACTAGAAAATATTTTGCTTGTTTTTTGTCCATTTGTATATATGTATAATGATAACAAGGCTATTGTGTATCAAATCGTGAGACAAAACCAATAGACGCCTCTAAAATAAATAAATTTTAAGGAAAATAGTTTGCATTACTAATCCTTACCTTGTCTAGGTCTTCCGAAAATATATCATGTTCCTCACCTCTTTTATGTCTAGTTTTCTTTGAAAAATCTATTTTTACATAGTTGTTGGTGTGGTTCTGTTGTACTGTCAAATGTGCCACATGTAAAAGAGGATCTGCGTACCCTTTCGAAGCACCTTACATCACATAAGGTTTGCGGTGGGATCCGTATCGGTCAGTCCTTGGTTCCATCAAGTTTTATTTTGGAAACTATTGTTTTTCTTTTGACCGTTTTGCATTTTTGCAATTGCATTGCCAGATTTTGCGACAAATGCGTTTGAAAGTCCCTTTGGTATCTTTCACCTCTCTTTTTAAAATATGTGTATTGTAATTTCTTTTTTCCTGTCTATATATTACATGTATTATCGGAATACATAAATCCTGTTTGTATAAGTAATTATTTTGTGGTTGCTTGACCCTTTATATATTGCACACGTGGATGATCTTTTAATATTTAAACATGTTAAATATTAGCAATACTCATGATTATGAAACAAATTATACATATCGCTGATACGATTTTACAAATAATGAGATTGTATGACCTGGCTTCTATTCAGTTCTAATAATACCTACCAAATATAAAATGAAAGGAAATTCACTTGGAAGATGTACTAACTGATCGACATTTCCATCTTCCCTACAGCAATACGCAAGCGCGAAGTTTGAAGAGGAATCTAATACTATGCATGGTAGGTTGCCACCCAAACTATAATTGTAACCACTGATGGTTAAACTTCCTTCATTAAAACCTAAAAAAAAACAAAAATACAAAACAGGGGCTATTTCATCGATGACATATCTATTACACAATACTGAAATACTTTACAAATTAAAATATTAGCGTAAAACAAATATGAGTTGATCAAAAGACGTAATTATAAATCATAAAAATCATTTTCAGTCTAAAATGTCAGTCATTTTTCATACGTATCCACTGCGGTGAATTCAGTACTATTAAGACAATTTGCTCCCACACGCTAAAAAACATTACTCAGTAAAAACTGATCACTTGAATTTAGTAAACTGTTCTAAAAAGTACTTAGTAATTTATTTTTACTTAAATGCAGTAATGATTTTCTAAAATTACTTCTGATTACTAGGTAGGATTAGATAAATTACCTAAAATGATTATTATATAATATTATTCTGTATGTTTTTAATTATTTATTTAGTTTTTCAGAATTATACTGTTATATTTCTAATTGCATTGAAACTTTAACTTCAATTTACAAACATTTAGAACGAGTGAATTTGAAACATAACTTGCACAACATCATGCATGTTTGGTTTTGTAGTAAAGGGAGCTTGCGGGTAAAGTAATTTTAGTTGATTATTTTTTTCACAACTAAACTAATTTTGTCATCATAGATTTGACAGCCATTTATACATACATTTTGTCTACGGTATTTGATGATGTGAATAAAACCTGACACTGGCATTCCCAAATTTAACATTCACAATAATGTGTTGATGCAGAGAGAAGCAAATGGAATAAAAGTTCAATTTTGCTATTAAAATATGATCATATATTTATATTTTTATGTCATTGTACATTTTGAATTGAGGCTTTAGTGATATAAATTGAAGACTGATATGTGAATAAAATTGTCAGTATATAATAAGTATTTTTTTTTGAAATATAAATGAGGATGCTGACCTTTTGCACAATCCTTTGAATAAATATTAAAAGCTGATATGAATAAAAACATATTTATGCTTAATCACTTTTAAGATAACATTGTCAATATGGAAGGGCATCATGAAATTGTTTTTTCTTAATTAGGATAGGTACAGAAAAAAATAAATTATTAACCTAAGGTGGTCATTTTTCAGTTTCTATAGTTCCTCAAAAGGAAGGGATAATTAAAGTGCTCTGAAATATCGAAAAGGTCTAGCTTAAATGTTAAATTTGAAACTTATACATAAACACTTGAATTTAGTAAAATATTTAAAGAATTACACATCATTATTTTTTTCTTACTAAAATGCAGTATCTATGAAAGTTACTGGAATTACTACTGATAACTTAGAAAGAAGACTTCATATTACTAAGTAGGCTTAGGCACTACATAATGTCGTTTACTTGAATAAGGTTTAGTAATCTTTAATAATAATTGCTTCCTACGAAATGTTACTTCATAATTATACAATGTCAACATATGTAGGTTTCACAATCTGAAAATTGAATAAGTTTGGATAATTAGCAATTTATTTGGATAATACTTTGAAATACTTAAAAATTTTCATCAGATTAATTGGTACTACATGTACTAAGAATTTTACTTCAAATTACTGAACATGATAACTTTGAATTACTAGCCATACTTAAATTATTTTCATATCAAAATATCTTCAAGCTACCATTTGTCATTTTTGATGTATTTTTTTATAATATAAACGGCTGTTTACTGCTCTTTGGTCGGGTTGTTGTCTCTTTGACAGATTCCTCATTCCATTCTCAATTTTATTGGTCTTACTGGAATTGATACCTATGGACTATCTTATATAAATGTACAAAATTGTATCATATTTCCAGTATTTAGTAAGTAGTTTTTGATTTGAGACTGAAAAATATTCAACCAATCAGAATTAAGCTTTCATTTCACTTTGGTCAGCCATTTTTGAAAAATGGCTGGAAGTCATTCAGACTTGAATTTGAACAAAAAGTATACCAAGTTTGTTGAAATACTTGCACGACTTACAAGCATGAAAGGAAGGGAGAAAATTTTCAAAAAGGACACTTTGTGGGTATTCATGTTTCATGCTACTCTTCGTGTACTATTTCAATTAAAATGTAGCACAAAGAGTTGCTGTGGAGGTAGGCCATGTTAACTTAAAACAAACAAGAATAGAAATGGATTAAAACAAAGGATATACAATGTAGCATATGATTATTCTTTGAAAGGTATGTTACTTTTGAAAATTATATGCATTTATAATAAAACAGTTGTAGAATTTTCAGTGTAATCTGTATATATATATATATATATATATATATATATATATATATATATATATATATATATTGAAAAGGATTACTCAAAACCTACAAATAAACTTACTAATTTAAGTAATAGTTTTTCCAGAAATTACTTGTCATCAGTAAAAGAATGGCTAACACGTGATAAAAGAAGTACTGAGAATATTAAAAGGAATACATTATCAATGATTATATATATCAAAAGAATTACTCAGTATTATTAAAAGAAATATTAAATTTGTGTTACAAGAATTACTTACTATAACTAGTAATAAGAAATACTTAGAATTACTTGAAGTTATTACTTATGATTACTTAAAGTTATTACTTAGGATTACTTAAAGTTATCACTAAATATTACTTGTAATAACTTATGATTCCACTGAGAATTACTAATCATATTACCAAAGATTACTTGAAATTGCTTGGATTATAACTGTGAACTACTTCCAATTACCTGTTAACTAGTATTTACTTGTAATAAATACTTGAAATTACTTAAAATTTTACTTATGTTGATTATTTTGTTAACTTCATTGGATTACTTAGAATTACTAAAAGAGTAAACTACTTGTATTTACTTGAAATTACTTAACATCACCAATAATTACTATCAATGATCAATAATTTTGACAAATTCAGTTACTTTAATCAAGTAATTGAGTACCTTTTTTTTTGGTAATTCCAAGTATTGTTTTTAAGAGTGAAGTCAATGAATATCTGTTCATTTTATTTTTTACTGTTCATAACTTGCAATTACCTGTACAAGACATCAAAAAACTGAATTGTGTGAAAAGCTATTGAACAGTACTTGACTGACTGTAATCAATTATGTCTGAACAGTACAGTACAACTGAGACTTACACAAAAAAAACCTGTTTATATAGAACACGAAAGAAAATTGTCTGATGCATGGTTTAGCACTTATAGGCGGTGAAATTAGTGTCAATATTGTATCATAGTATCATAGTACCGATTAAGTAACTGATGTTCTTTATGCATACAATACATCTCAAAAGTGAAATAACAAAAATAACCAACTCCCATCTTGGAAAGCCAATGGGGAAAAAAGTCAAACACATCAAATGAATGGATAGCAACTAATACTGTTATATGCCTGAATTGGTACAGGCATTTTCTGTAAAAAATGGTGATTTAAACCTGATTTTTAACTAGCTAAATCTCTCACTTGTACGGCAGTCGCATAAAATTTCATTATATTGACAGCAATGTGTGAATAAAACAAACAGACATAATAGGTAAAAATGTAAAATATTTCAACAAAGAAAAACAAAAAGTCATATAGACAAAGCACATAAGAAAAAACGAAAGACAAGAATACAAAAATTAACCATGGCACAATGACGGGATGTATAAGTTCATATCCATGTCAAATTGATATTACCAAATACACTAAACAGTAAAAGTAATAATTCACAAACACAAATAAAAGATTGATGTAACACATAATTAAGATGATAAACAAAGTCAGTAAAGACATCGTTTGAACTGTGAACTGAGAGAGACCAGTGTTGTCACTAATAACAGCGTCCTTTGATGTGCTAAACAATTAATGTTGATATAACCTAAATAAACAGTTTAGTATTTCTGAAATTGTGTTGTCCCCATACATTGTAATTATGATCGAAACTTTATGCATCCATAAATATCAACAGAATAAGTAATTAATAGTTAATTTAAATTCAAATACAATGTTAATGTAAGTATATAATATCTTGATGTCTAGACGTTGTTGTAGAGGATTATAAAGGAAATGTATACAGGCAACGAGGTTTCAAATTTTATGGTCTTGATAGGGTCTGAAACAACGAGTACAATGCTTTAAAGGTACTAAGCCTGAAGGGCTTTTGTTTATTTAGGGGTTTATATTCAAAGCAAAACTACGTATACTATGAGTCTAATTGAAGTTTCCAAATACTCCTACCGAAAGGACACTCCCCTCCAGTCCTGTATATACAGTAATTTCCAGGAGGCCATGTTCTGTTGACTCCATCAGCATCATCATCATCATCATCATCATCATCATCGAATATTGTCATGTTCGATTTCATGACACAAAAATTCATCTGCATAGCATGTTGAGTGTATGGACCAAGAATATGTGGCTCAAATGTATACTTGTCATCGTCGTTCCAAAAAAAATTCATTGACTTTTCAAACAGTGTCAAATTGATATATCCAGTAGACCATCCATATTCACTACTCTCTGGACATCCAAACATCGAAGAATGAAGGGCATATGTTCCTTCTGGCCATCGCGTTGACTTTAATTCTGAAAGGTTAATCACTTAAACTAGTTTATTTATGACAAGGAGAAGTTTACATATTTCAATCATAACGATTCTATAACAAAAACATTTGATGTGTATAGTTAAAAAAAGAAATTTACTGTTACTACAGTACTCTATATTATTCCTTTAAACTTATTTTTTATATTTGAATTATTTCCTTTACCAAAGAGACTTGATGAAGCAACGACATAAATACTGGTATGACTTATGAATCTCTGATTTTAATTACAGAAACTGTTAGCAGTGGAGTTTGTTTCAGTCACTGGTGATGATATTATTGTCTTGGCATATTCTTGTTAAATGAAAAATGATTTACTCCAAAACACGATAATTGCCGTCTTGTCAAAACATTTACCAATTGAGAAATACATCCTTTTATAACATAGTTTACTGATCCGCCGACTCTGTTGAAGCGCCTGGTTCCTTGTTGGTACTTTTTCGATTTCTCGGGGTTTTCCCCTTGTTTGTGTATTTTAACTGGATTAAAGTATCGATAAATAAACTACTGATTTCTATTATTTATTAATTATTATTAAAGTATATTTCATACATTATACCAATAATTTATATAGTGTATTTATACAGCAAACTTATTTTTTACCAGTTATGATAAACGAGTAGAATACACGTTGCACACCTGAATTAATTAAAGGGGCACTAGCTGTCAAATTCATGTTCACCGATTAGACTAAAATTCTCATATTTGATTTATAACAATGTAAAACATTTATCCAAATTATTAAAAGTCTAAAATAAACAATTTACAGAGCATGGGCTCGATAATATGTAGCTTCGTTTCGTGTGTATTTTAGTCTAGACGCCATCTAATTAACTATCGAGTTGACCTCCGAAAACCTCCGATGGCCATATAAGGTATATAAACATAAATATAGATATAAATAGATTAAGCGAACTCGTGGAATTGGATTTTTCTAGGTCTATTTAATTTCATATTATAGATTAAAACTATATGTTAATCATCGTGTTTAACTGTATAAGAATGATTTTTGTCGATCGAATCAGTCAATCAAATGATTAACCTTTGTTTCAATTTCAGTGTTAACATTCTTTTCCTTTAAATGACTGATCACGCACGATTCATGCGTTATCCATCTCTAGCTAAGAGGTTAAATTGAAGTTCACATGAATACGGATTCAATGATGTCGAATTATTCACTTGCAAGTGAATGATTAATATTCAATGTTGCTTAGCTTATTTGGTCAAAATTGAACCAAACTTGCTGCTAAAAGCGAATTATTATTTCACTATTTCACTTTCATTAATGATTGAACGAAATAAATCCTATTTTAGATTTTTTATATATCTCGTAGCTAATGCCCCTTCAAAGTTTCCATACCTGTTTCACAGAATATTCCAGTAAACATAGTTGGACAGCGACAGGTACACGATTGCAGTATCAACGTCCCGTTATTAAGGCATTTTACAGCAGGACAGTCTAAATGAATAAAAGTTTTGTCAAATTCAAATTAAGCAATGATAACCTCTTTAAAAACGAACTTTATGAAAAGATAATAAACTCTCATGTGTAAGCAATCATTCACCTAGTAACACATGAAATACTATGGATCTGTATGGATCTGGCATTTGAAATAGTAACAAAAAATGAATTTAAATAAACGAAAAAGGATTTTTATTTACTATTAAGGTGGTATGGTAGTATAAATTTTAAATGATAGAATTTGTTCATACTTTGCCAAAACGTAGTACATATTGTTTTATGTTAAACAAAATAATAAATATGATAGGTCACCGTGCATTTTCTCAAGCGACAGGTTATGACACAATGACACATTATGTATGGACTGTACAGGAAAAACATCGATATGTGATGTGATTAGAAGCTTAACTAAATGATAGAATTGTAAAATAAAATACGAGAAGATAGCTTTTAGAAAATGCTTTGAGAATATCAAAAGAAAAGATAGGGTGACTCTATGTTTTTCCCGGATAAAATACAAAATAGCAAAATTTCATGTAGATTCCTTCAGAAAATGCACTATTTCAGAGTTCCCGCCCCTTAAAATGCCAATAAAAAAAAATAGAAATCAAACAAAAATAATATTCGCTTGTATAAATGTTTATATTTATAACTTAAAAATTCACATTAGTTATCTGCATTCCTCATAAAATTTTGCTAATTTGATTGAATATCTGGACCTTAAGTTCTATGTTATTTACAATCCAAGATGGCGAAAGAAAGCCATTATCACCTTAATATATTTTTTTCTGTTCTATCTTAGAAACGATTTTTTAATAAAAAGAATGTTTGAATTATTGTAAAACAGCTACATATAATGTGTATGTCTGTGAATTGTGCTGCCCATCTGAATAGAATTTCCTATGTATTTATAATGATGCTTATGTATTAAATGCGAATCTTGTTAAAATTCAGATCAATCGGAACTTGCGTGCTCGTCTCATTTCAGCATTACAGAATTGAGACCTATAATTAAATGAGGTTGATCAAAGGCTGATTTTTATCGTTTGAAATAGTTTGCACCTTTTTGTTTGCCTGGAACCACAGATTATGAAGGCTACACATTGCCCTATGGTTGTCTTTTGGTTATTGTTTTATCGTTGGATTTGTGTCTCATTTATGTTATTTCTACACCTCCGTTTATTGGCGTTAAGATTAAAAAAATTACATATTGTTCTATAGAGTTTAAATATATGTTAACTCAAGTGCACCTCTATTAATGGTTAATAACAAATTGATATCTGCTGAAATTAAAAAGGCAAATGAATTTGATCGGTTGTTTTTTCTTCTTTCAAGTCAAATAATATATTGATGACTCAAGTGCTACGATAACTGACTAACTTCTAAATATTTATAGCGCCATAAGTATTATAATTGAAATTACTATTACGGAAGTTAAGTATAAACTAAAAATTATCAACCTAGTGAAAGCTTTGGGTTCAGATCTTATAAATCCCAAATTATAAAAAAAGTATTTTCTATATTTAAATATTCAGTATGCAAGGTATTGAAAATGATATCGAAAAACACAACTACCTATCCACATCAATGGAAATGATGAAATGTTACCCTGGTTTTTATTAAAAAAAAGCAAATTGAACGACGTGAACAATTTTATATCTATTTCTTTGTTGAGTGTAGCATCAAAGTTTATCTTACTTTCTTATCTTATCTCTATATGGAATTTACTGACCTCATATATCATATAAGGTAACTAGAACAATGAGAAACTAATAGTTTGGCGCAGTGTATATAGAAACACATTAACAATCATTCAAAAAGAAATAATATTACAACCATTACATAACATTCTGTTGATAATCAGTTAATTTATCTTTCAAATGTTCTTGGAAAATTTTTATATGTAGTCTAGAAGTAAGGGTAGTATTCTGTGACATCAGTAAGGCTTTTGATCGTGTTTAACGAATGGGACTGCTATTCAAACTTCAAAAAACGGGTATATGGGGTTTTTAAACAAAATGGTTTTAACATCCTCTAAAACGGGTGGTAGTTAACAGTTCAAGTTCTGAATGGTTACTTATAAATGCAGGCATTCCACTAGAGTCCTATATGGGCTCTCTCCATTTTTTGATATTTAAAAATGATAAAGTCAAAGTAATTCAAGCTCATATAAAATAATTTTCAGCTGACACTTTTTATATTACCTTTGATTATTGTTGGCAATCAAAGAGAAGCAGCTCCAATTTCAAATAATGATTTTGATTAAATTTGTGATTGATAAAAGACATGGTTTGTGAATTTCAATACCAAAAAATTAATTCCCAAGTGCTACATATAGTAAGTAAACACAAACACCTAGGGAACTATTGCTCCAACAAAAGATCTCGAATTTACCATGTTGAACATTTAGAATAATTATAAAGAATATTTACTTTCAATATAATGAATATTTAACATAAATATAATGAGTATTCATAATAAATATAATGAATATTTATAATGAATATAAATAAATATAATGATTGTTTTTGATAAATATAATGAATATTTGTAATAAATATAATGAATATTTATGATAAATATAATGAATATTTATAATAAATATAATGAATATTTTTGATAAATTTAATGAATATTTGTAATAAATATAATGAATATTGATAATGAACATTATGAATATTTATAATGAATATAATGATTTTTTATAATAATTATAATGAATATTTAGAATAAATATAATGGATAAGTATAATGAATATAATGCATATTTAGAATAAATATAATGAATATTTATAATAAATATAATGAATATATTTATAATAAATATAATGACTATTTATAATAAATATAATGACCTATAATAAATATAATGAATATTTATAATAAATATAATGAATATTTATAATAGGTATAATGAATATTTAGAATATATATAAGTACTCTTTAGTATAAACATAATGAGGAAATGAAAAGAAAAATCCTTGTAGGTTTACTCGTGATTTGTTTTTAAATAACAGTAGTAGGCGATGATAATATCCTTTCTAAACTCGAAACACGGTCCGTTTATATTCTGAATAGTTTATCCCGGTATATTTTTTATCAATAAACTATATTTAACTAAGGTGAAAGGACAAAACAGGCGTAAAGAAATTTTCAAAAAGTCACATTTACCCCGATTTTACAAAAATGTGCACAAAACAAAAAGTCTACTTTTTTAAATATGTACCATATAAAAAGTCGTATGTTTACTCTATCCCTATGTGAACTTTCAGCCGTAAATTAACTCGGTCCATTAAACATGTTAAACTATTAAAATGAATGACATGTTTCTTAATTTGTCACTCTAATATAAGTCTCACAGCAATTTGTATAATTGAACAAGATATTTATATTTTTTGTTATTCAATGTTTACCTATTTAGTTATATCTCGTCTCTCTATTTTTAATATATACCAGCTTTGATAAGTGTATGGTATGACTATAAATTTTTACTTCTGTTCTCGTACTATGAACAACAAAATTATTTATTTTGTAACAATAAATTTCCGTTCTCCATTTATACTCTATTTGGCGGCATTTTGTTCAAGGTAACGGCTATTTTTCGGAAATCTAACATCTAACCCCCAATTGTATTGATTTTGTATTCACATTGTGTCATAGATCAAATTTATTCGTTCAATGTATGTTCACTAGTGTCAATATGTCTTTTGATTGAGTTAAGCCATTTCAATTGATATTTTATAGTGTGCCTTTCTATGTTGTGATGTTACACTAATGTTTCAGATAAGAGTGAAGGTTCGTACCTTTTAAAACGTTTAAATCCGCTGCATTTGTTTGCACCTGTTCTTAGTCAGGAATCTGATGTTCAGTAGTTGTCGTTTGTTGATGTGGTTTAGAAGTGTTTCTTGTTTCACGTTTTTTATTTAGATAAGACCGTTGGTTTTCCCGTTTGAATAGTTTTACACTAGTCATTTTTTGGGGCCCTTATAGCTTGATGTTTGGTGTGAGCCAAGGCTCCATGTTGAAGACCGTACTTTGAACTTTAATGGTTTACTTTTACATATTGTGACTTGGATGGAGAGTTGTCTCATTGGCACTCATACCACATCGTCTTATATCTACTTAACAAACATGCATATTATATGGAAATCTATCATTCCCTGAGGGTATCATCTGCTCAGTAGACAGTACTCGGTACTGACATGATTTATAACAAACCTTTCTAAAATTGTCCATTAAAACAATTTGAAAATATAAGAAAAAAGGTTTCAACTCCATCCTTTAAAGTTGGCCTGAGATAAATTTGGCTATTAGTAGGTCCTTTTTCGTAATAAAGCTCTTCAACTATTTTGTTACTTATAATCCTTGGCTTTCAAATATTCAGCTTTGAACGTTCATGATGAAGGTAAATCCAGAAAAGCGCTTTGGACGCATGACATTAATAGTATATTGATTTCATACCTTATAAATTTTTCAAGTGTGACATGTTATTTTTGAGTTATCTTTCTTTGTATAGAGTTCAGTAAACGAAGTGAAATTGGCAAATAAAAAAAAGTTAAAAAAAAAAAGAGAAAAGATACATTTTATACATCAAATCATATTTTTGATACCTTTTAATCATTTTGCCCAAATATCAGGTATTTCTAAAATGTATTTACTTCAATCTAGTAATTAATGTACAAGCAAAAACTGTTAAGTTAACCACATTGTATGTATTCACTATTGAAATATAACGGATCGACAGGTGTAGTTGTGTCTCAGTTTTGTGAACAATAATATTTGAAGTTTAAGGTTGGTGTATTTTGTAAATATTTATCATGATTTTGAATATAACTGTTTTATATAAAAGTGTTTTATAAAATACAAGAGAACAAAAAATAGTATATGTACATGTAATTAACATTCTTTATTTTTATCTGACGTTTTGCAAATGCAAACATGATTTTGAAAATGTGTATCACTATTTGAATGTGAAGTATAGTTCTATTGTGCCAGTTGGTAGTCATTTTTAAGAAACATTTATACTATGAAAGATGTGTTTTATATTATAAATATATTAAGTCAGTATTGTTCACAGGTAGATCTATGTATTTTTCGTACGATGATATTTTGCTTTGAAATTGTCTGCCATTTCCTTATTTAGGGTTTGTATATTCAATTATTATTGTGTGCCCTTGATTGTTATTTTGATTATGTTTAGTTAATTTTTAATATCTCTAACTGAAACATTATTGATTATCCATGAACCAATGTTGTTTACTTTGAAGACTTTGTCTTATTTCATACTGTGAATGAGAAAAGTTAAGAATTGATATATTCAGAGAGGGAGATAATCATGTTCTTGTAGCTTTTATAAAGCTAAGTTTGACTAAATGTTTCTGATGTATTTAATTGATATCTGGACAGCCAATCATTCTTCCAAATTAAAGTTCATTGAGTTTATGAGATGCATTTCAATAGACTTAAGTTGATTTTTTCAATTTTTTTGCAAATATTGAACAATTCAGCGTTGCAAATTAACTTGATTTTTTATAACTATATACATATAGCAGTATACAATGAATTCATGAACCTTATATTTGTGCTTTCGTAAGTCAGTTTATCGTTTTAGGAGATTACAAAAAGAAGTATAACTCAACAATGTTTCGTGATATCAACAACTTTAAATGTGATTGTAATGATTTTTTTTTAGTAATAATTGATTTGCATCATTCCGATATGACACTATTAACCAACAACGATTGTCGAATGATGAGGAAGATTACCAGAACTGCATTTTTTGGTGTTAACATTGTAGGAACGTGACATATACCAGTGCCATTAATGCATAAACGTTGTTGAACAATGGCATTTGCGAATAACATTAGTGCATAAACGTTGTTGAACAATATCATGGTTATTCTAAACATAAGTGCATGTGTTCGGTGTTATTGTTGTAGGACACTGATATATATCTTTGACACTAGTACATTGTTTAAGCTCTAGAGTAGAGTAACAAACAATCGTGTTCAATATAGTTTTTTCAGACATTTAAACTTTATTATACATTTTCGGTGTATTTTATTACCGATAAGTGTTGGTAAGAAACATGAAAATGATTGAAATGTTGTATAGTATGACCTTAAGTTCTCTTCGAAGAAATTAACTATAATATATGATAATCAACTGTTTATATTTTGAACGATTTGTTTCATTTTACAATTACGAGCTATTTCTGATAGATTGATTGAACTTTGTTTACCATACATGTACAGTTGCGAGTTGTTTTTACATGACGAGAAGGAAGGAAAACTTGAAATGTCTGAAATAAACTGACAACGCCATGGCAAAAAAAAAAAAACACAAAAAGACAATTAACAGCAGAGACTAAACACATCATAACACTTATATTATTTACAAATGCTCACGGGGCGTGGTTGTACAAACATATTCCTATAATCAATAAATATACAAGATTTATTAGATATTTTATTAATATTTATACAGAAAACTAAAAATCGAGAACATATTACAAAATATGCGTCTTCCTCAAAAATTTGTACAATCAAAACACCTGATAACATTGTACAGAATTAAACTACATAATACACGAGAACTGTTACTGTACAAACGTGTTGGGATAACTCGACGCAAAACTCGATGTTACGTGTTCCCCTTTAAAGAAAGACGGACGATAAAATAGGGACATGCAAACTCATACTTCGAAAATAAACTGTCACCGCCATGGAACCCTTTGGAATTTCATCCTTTTCTTTTTATCTGACAGTGAATTTGATTTTTTTTCAGTAGATTAAGAGTTACGCTTTAAAATATTCTGGGTATTTGTGTACAGTGTATAGGTAATCGAGCAATATTCATTTAGCTTTGTATATTTGATAGCCATTTTTTGAACAATTTATTTACTGCAGATTTGCCGAAGTATGTTCAATGATTTATACAGAAGTTTTATTAATTGGCTAACAATTTGTATATAATTTTTCCGTCTTACTGTACCACTCTCATCAGTTCCTCGTATGAAGCATTTTGAACTAAATCAACAAGATAACAATTGGTATTTGTGCTCAAAGACGTTTTCCTGGAACGTTTTGTTTCGAGCGTCCCTGACGAAATTCCTTCTAACAGCATGAACAACTCATTAAGTCTTATGCATTAATTAAAAATGCGATTTTTATACTACAAAACCAATAAAACGAAAATTAAGGGGAAAGTATAAAGCTTTATTGATTAGGTATATAGCGTCAACATTTGCAGTGGTAATATTAGTTGTGAGTACTGAATCGTAGGCCCTTCCTTTTTTATATGAATATGTTGGTTTAAAAAGAATAATCTGCCTAAAAATTATATAATTGAACACCAATAAAGTTAATATGACACTTTTAAGAAGGTCATGTAAGGCATTCTCATTTGTGAACATAATGTTTCAAAAAAGTTGTTCTTTCGAAATAATTAGAATTAAAATGGAAATTATGCAGACATAACAATGATGGTTTCCTAAAATCTTCTCATGGTGAGAGTATATATTCATCCTTATAGGTTCAGAATCTCTTCGATATTATTTTATGATATAATATGAGTAATATCGAGAAAGGACATCTGAAATCTATGTTTGTACAGTTACATGCCACTACAAACTGTTCAGGGTCTGAAAAGACCATATTTTGTGCTCGACCAGCAAGGTTGATCACGGGTTTAACTTGATAAGCCTCGACATAATCTCGACAGTACCTAACTGTACTTAGCTGTACTCGACTTTGGTATTGACTTTCCTTAATAAGTCTGATTCAGTACTTGATATTTCTGGTATAGTCTGAAATGTACTCGACAAATGCTCAGCCAGTCTCCACTCAGTCTCAACCAATCTCAACCTGTTTACTCTTACTCAGTGTTGACCTTTAAATACAGCCTCGACTGTTTATCTGATAGTTTCATTAATTGCTGTCAAATCAAAGGATTTAATAAATAAGTGAAACAAGTTAGAATTTTCAGCTTTTGATTAAATTCAGATAGTCATCTTAAATTATTTCTATAAACTCTACAGATATCTCAATTATACAATGCTAGATAATTGGAATGTTGGTTTATTGCTGTCAAATTTAAGAATTTAATAAATAGGTAAAAAAGCTAGAATTTTCAGTTCAGACTGAATTTACACCTCTAAATTTTTCATAAAACTATATAGCTATCTCAGTTATATATTGATGTTACAATATGCCATTTATTTTGTAGTTTGGTGTATTGCTGTCAAATAAAAGGATTTGATTACTAGGTAAAAAATGCTAGAATTATCAAATCAGACTAAACTTAGATAGAAACCTTTAAATAAATTTATTACTTTTTCAAATCAACTTGGATTTTCATCAAACTTTACAGCTTTCTCAATTATATATATCGATCGTACAGAATGCCGTGTTGTTTGGTAGTTTGGTTTATTGCAGTCAAGTTAAAGGATTTGATTAATGGATAAAAAAGCTACATGTTGAATGTTCAGTTCGGACTAAATTCAGATAGTCACATTAAAATTTTATTTTAACTATTCCAAAGCAATTTGGATTTTCATAAAACTATACAGCTATCTCAATTATATATTGATTATACAGAATGCCAGGTTGTTTGGAAGTTTGGTTTATTGCTGTCAAATTCTATGATTTTATTCGTAGGTAAATTATGCTGGAATTTTCAGTTCGGACTGAATTCAGATAGGTTCTTTTAAAAATGAAATTACTTTTTTAAATCAACTTGGATTTTCATCAAAATCCACAGCTATCTCAATTATATATTGATCTGACAAAATACCAAGTTATTTGGTAATTTGGTTTATTGCTGTCAAATTAAAATATTTAATTCATATGATATATTTCTGCATTTAGTCAAAACTGAAAATTCTAGCTTTTGATCGTGTTTAATAGCTTTGTTTACCTTTTAAATAAATCTTTAAATTTGACAGAAATACATAAAACTACAAAACAACCTGGCATTCTGTAAGGTCAACGTAAAACTGAGATAGTTGTATCGTTTGATGAATACATATTAAACTGAGATAGTTGTATATGAATATCCAAGTTGATTTGAAAATAGTTATAGAAATAATTAAAGGTGACTTTCTGAATTCTGAACCGAAAATTCTAGCATTTCTACCTATTAATTAAATCCTTAAATTGACAGCAATAAACCGAACTATCAACTATCTGGCATTCTCTAACATCAATGTATAATTGAGATAGCTTTAGAGTTTAATGAAAATCCAAGTTGTTTTGAAAAAGTTAAACAAATAATTAAAGGTAAATATCTGAATTTAATTATAACTGTAAATTCTAGTTTTTTTACCTATTAGTTAAATCTTTTAATTGGACAGCAATGATTTAATCTACCAAAAAAATGGTATTTTAGAAGGTTAATATATAATTGCGTTAGATTGGCTGACTTAGACCAGTCGAGACTAAATTTAAAAGTCCAGACTGAGTCTAAACAAGTCAATACAGGTCGGGACAGGTCGCGACTGGTCGAGAATGAGTCGAGACTGACCGAGTATTTGTGGAGACCATTTCAGACTATCTCAAGATAATCAAGTACTGAATCAAACTCATTAAGAAAAATTGATACTATAATCGAGTACAGTTGAGTACAGATAAGTACTGTCGAGATTATGTGCAGTCTTTGCAATTAAAATTTGTGCTCGACTTTACTGATTCCGAGCAATTTGTAGTGTGAACGCAGTCATCATAAAAATCAAAAGGGAATAATTTTGTTTAACAAAACATCAGCTTAATATCGAAATAATAGCAAATTTTATTTTCCGACGTTCGTTAAAACAGTTATAAGTAATAGATTTACTGAATGGATTTTTAGAAAAGATGAATGTCAAATGTATACACAGCTTAAAATATTGTCATTGTTTCATCATGGGACTAAAACAATTTCGTCAGTGAGAAACTTTTCCATGCATGTGAATATAATAGAAAGTTGGCCTTTAATAAAGAAATTCACAGTAAAGAGGCGGGGTCAACCATATTGGCTATAATGTGTTAGCCTGGCACATTTTGATTCAATTCATTGTGCCGGTGTGATAAAATTAAAGTCTAACTCCAAAGTTGACATTTTTCATTCCCATTTGATCAATTAAAGCTGAACCATTTCAAGTTAGAAGAGAGGAATGTCATCAAAAAGTTATTTATGGTCTTCTGTTGGTTATTTTCCGTGTATTTAACTATTTATATCCGTTTATCGATGATTATTTTGCTAACCGTTTATCAATTACAATCACAACATAGATAAAATACAATAAAAAAGTTATTTTTTTTTTTAAAGTTTTAAATATACAAAATTAAAAAATAAATATATATATATGAAATAATAACTACAAACTACTGTGGTTGGATGTTAAGTAAATAGTCAAGTACATGATGTCATTCTAATATGTTATAGGGTAGTAAACGATTTTGTAATTTTGATCTTGTAACCCTAAATCAAGTCAACAAAATTAAAGAAGGCCGTACGGTGACCTATATTAATTAACTTCTATATCATTTTGGTCTCTGGAGGAGAGTTGTATCATTGGCGATTACACCATATCTTCTTTTTCTTTTACCAAATATTATCAAGGGAAAGAAACGCAGTTTTGCACTTAATATTCAAAAAATTACTTACACTTCCTTTCTTCAAACGGACTTCCAACTATAATGTTAAGAAAAACAATATAACAAGTAAGCGAAATGAATTGAAATAATGAATTAATTTAAAACTTTTGAGTACATTTTTTATCCAATAATAGATTTTAAAAATCAGATTATCTAATTATTCGGTTTTATTTCGGAACGTATCTATGTTTATATTTCTATAATATATAAATTCTGAGATTTAAATTCTGATATGAAGTTCATCGACAGGTAACCTAAATCCTTTAAAAAATGAAATTTAGAAGTTACTGTATCCCAAATGGTAAGAGGTTGTATATATGTTTAATACTTCAGTTGCACAATGTTTGAATTTAACATATTTATGCAGTAGATCTGATCATCTATATTACTAAAAGAACAATGCACTATTTGTTAATCGGTTATATATAACTTATATAAACAATGGTGTCTATTAAACATGATGAAAATTATATCACTACAGGCCCTTTTTTCTTTATATTACCAATTATTAACAATTTTCAGGTCGAATCCGATACCGATACCAATGATATATGTCGCATTGAGCTTCTGGTTGTTGTAAAATAACCAAACTGGATTCAAACAGAAATATTTTAAATGCAGAGATAAGTGTGCACCTTATAATAGGCATGATTGAATCAGATGATAAAACGAATACTTAGAAGGCTAAAAATATGGCAAAGCTATCTAATTTCAGTCACGGAACCGCAATGTACTGCGGCGGATGATTTCTTGTATTTCAGAAGTAAACATAAAATTGACATTACCACAAAGCGGGACATTACAAAACTCGCGACGTTTGTTTTTATCTGTAGTAAAACACCAAGGTCCTCCTACTTGTATGCTTGGACTTCGGCAGTAGTTATGGTCTCCAACCCATGTATAACTGTGATTGTGAGGAGTGATGGCTGACCATTTCTGACAAGTGAAACCGTTAATTGTAGAGTTGATCGTGCCTTTATACGTAGTACCAACTAGATCAGACATGCAGTTCTTATCTGATAAAATATATTAAGGTCAAAATTACATTTAAAACCTAAACTGTATTATATAGCAACATTCAATAACAGCATACAATGATGATATAAAAGGCCAAAATAAAATATTATGATTCCACTAACCCTACCATTAAGATTTTTTTTTCATTTTTTGACAAGCGTTATTAAAGTCAGTAAAACTGTTTCACGTGTTTAAGAGAATTCAAATAATAAAATAAAAAAATAAAAACAAGTTTGTCTTTAGACCTGATAGATAGCTATCGATCCTCTTTTTTCAAATTTGTTAGCGGAAATAACAGCTATTACCTTTCTTATAGATATAAGAAGATGTGGTATGAGTGCCAATGAGTTACCAATGATGTCGTAACTCAATCATCCTTAGATGCATACCAACATTCAAACAATAAGTTTATTTGACCAATTATTTTGCAAGATAATTAAACAGACAAAACTAGCTAAGCACCTGTCCTAAGTCACGAGCCTGTTGTTTAGTAGCTGTTGTTCGTTTGTGTGGTTGATATGTGTATCTCGTTCCTCATTTTTATATAGATTATACCTTGGTTCTCCTGTTTGAATTGTTTCACACTAGTCATTTTGGGTCACTTTATAGCTTGCACTTCGGTGCGAGCCAAGGCTCCTTGTTGAAGGCCGTAATTTGACCTATAGCTTTTAACTTTCTATACATTGTGACATGGATGAAGAGTTGTCTCATTGGCGCTAATACTACATTTTCTTATTCATATTATTTACACTGGATGTTAAGCAACCGACTGTCAATCAATATCAGTATTTATATAAGCCATGTTAAAATATATAAACCTATTTTTTCATCGACTGCGTTTTACAATGTAGCATTAATAATTTTTAATGGTTTTTGAGTCGTTATATTTCTATCTCATTGATGTATAAACATATGCATTCGAACATAAAAACCATCATGATTAACAAGCATTTCGTATTGTCGTTCACAGTTTAGCAGTTTAAATTGGTCTTAGGATGGCCCAAAAAATAGTTTCCAATGTTTACGAAAAAAACAATAAACGTTCGTGTGTGTCGGGAAACTGCAAAGGAATGGTCAAAAGGTTAGACGGTGACACCTAATTAGAATACAAATTTTGTTCACAGTACTATAAGGTAGATGTAAATAATTGTGGGGAACTCTATCCTTTTTTAGCGATAGAGATAGAATATCTTATAAGCCATTCTATTGTGAGTTTTTGCAGGCTTTCAATCGTAATAAGATCGCTACCTAGCTTCACTCAAATGAATTATGAAGCAAATTCTATAACTACGTTTTACTCCGTATTTCCGAATATATAAGCGTTTTTGTCCGAGGCAAATGAAATAAAGTTACCGTTGGTAACCCTTGATCGTTTTAGTAAATTACATATGATCTTAGTTACGATAAAAAAGTATCTGAGTAAAAAAATTTAACTTTTATGTCATTTGGTCTCTGGTGGAGAGTTGTCTCTTTGGCAATCCTACCATATTTTATTTCTTTATTTATTGATATTCATCTATAGTGTGTGATACCATTTTATGAGGGAATTCGATGTTTGCCAGACCACTGTTCATTTCAACGCACTGTATGAAAATACCACTATACCAATCAGAATGAAATTTTTTGCAGTGTTTTAAGAAATCATTTTACTTTGTAGTCATGTTTTATTTGTGAAACATTTAATATTTTAAGAGGGAGAACTTTCTGTATCAAGTCAATAATTATGTCGACTGCTAAACTGTGAAGCTTAAACTTTCTATTGCCTTAAATACGCAAATGAAAGAATAAAAAACTACCAATACAGAACGACATGTTTATGCAATTTTAGAAAAACTTTTGGTTGACAAATCTATATTCGTTATTGCTTACTAATGAACTAATATCTGACATGATCTCCCTACCTAGTTTACCCCTATTACTTAGCTTGTTATAATGTAGACCGATCATTGTTTTGTTATTGAATTTGATTGGTTTACGTTATTATTAGTTTAGTCAATAAGATCGTATAAAGGCCAATTTGACCTCACAAAATCCTGTTAGGCACTACAAACTTAGTCTAGATGGACTTCAAAACACACAATTCAGCAATTCAAAATTATTCGGTGATATTTTAGAATGAACAGAAAATAAAAAAGTGGTTTAAATCTTTTTTTTTAAATAAGTTGAATTAATCAATTGTAATAACATGTATCTTACCGTTAAAGTCCGATGCCGGCATTATAACAGCATGGCATAGCCTAAACAGCCAACAGGAAATTAGAACAAAAATGATCGCTTGCATCTTCGATTCAGTTAAACACCCAGTAACATCGACCCATCTTGTCTATAGTCGTTTAAGAACAGATCTAATTTATATATAACGACAAACACGTGATTATTTTATATTTATTTCAAACTAAATAGCAGATTATTTTACGTTTGGCTCGAAAACATATTTCATATAGATTATAATATATCTTATATAGTCTATAAGATATCTTATATAATTTATAAGATATATTCTTAAGATTACAAGACATCTGATAAAATACCAAAAAAAAATGTATATATAGATATTTTTTGTATAAGATATCTTGTATTGTTTATAAGATATCTTTTATTGTTTATAAGATATCTCATATATTTTAGAAGATAGTTTATATATTTTATAAGATATATCATTTAATATTCTGTATAAGATATCTTATAAACTATATCTGTATCTTATAATCTATAACAGATATATTGTCAACTATATAAGATATCTTATAGACTATGTGAGATACACATGATACATGTATTTATAAACTATATAAGATCTTATAAACTACATGAGATATTTATACATTTTATAAGATATCTTGAAGTTAGAATAAAGATATATTTTAAAGAATAAAGAGTAAAACGTCTTGCCATAAACTATCTTTAATTGATTGGACCTCTCATGGATGATTTAGGATATTGATTACTCTTGAGTGTCATTATTTGTTTTATAAAGTAAATTGTACAATGTATAAAGAGAGGAGATGTGGTATGATTGCCAATGAGACAACTATCCAGGTTATGATTACACCTTTAACAAATTAACATATCTATGTACGAAAAGCGTCGTATTACGTGCATTGTCTACTGATGTTGTTTTGATATGTTTGGTTATATTAGTTGACGATGTCACATGTCTAAGGTAAAATGCTGACCACTGAAACTTGGCAGTGCCTTTCGTGAATTAATTATGCTAATAAAATAGTGGCACGACAATAATATGCTGATCTTTTTCGAAAATGAACACATCATATTTTCAGTAGGCTTTGTATTTCAGATACATGTACATGTAAAGAATTGTTGCGATTAGAGTTTAATTGATATACTGACTCTAGAGCCATTTGTGTTTTATTGAATATTGTCCGCTTCCAGAAAGTTTTAAGGGATGTAGATGCGAAATCTTATTCCACGTATACCAAAGTTAAACTGTTTGCAAAGCCAATAGGACGTGTAGTTTAAGAGGAGGTTGATTTTAGATAGAAACATTTCGAAGACCATTGTGAAAGTCTACTTTATTTCTCAACATAATAAGAAAGGTCGATTAATTAGTTAGATGTTGACTGTGTACCATACAGGGGCAAATAATTTAAGCATGATCAATTCACGGAGAGAGCCCTTGTATACAACTGGAGGAAATGATTGAACATTATTAAACATCGATTGACACATAGTTATTGTAATAATCATTCTGACACGATAAAAAGAGGTACAACAAATTGGTTGGAGTAGCTAGAAAAAGCAGAGAATACGAGTGACATGATCCCCCCTTAAAAAATAGTTTTCATGTATGTGGAACCTATTCATCAAGGTATTTCTCTTTGTAGCTACCTAGGGCATTCATTTGCTAAACCATGCTTTGATTAATGGTAAATTCAAGGAGTTTGACAACTTTATGGGTATAGTACGGATTACATTTATTTTATAGCACCCCCCCCCCTTTTCCCCTTTTCCACCACCACCACAACTGTTATCCCCCGGAGTTATGTATGTTTAGTTAAATGTGTGTGAATTAAGTTTATATGGTCATTGATATTATTGTTATTTATTTGTTCATTATTTGGTATGCAGAGTCAGACAGTTCAATAACAGCTTCTTAGTTGAAAGTTAACGAACTGTTCTTTGCTATTCTTATGACAAGCCTGTCGGTATTTGCAAAAGAAAAAAAGTTAAAAAAAACATTCAATTGATGCACTCTTCTAAAATAATAGAAGTTAACTCACTCAAAGATCAAAGGAAATTACTATTCATGTTACAAATAATTTATAAGGAACTACAACCATAGGCATATGATTCCTTAATCTTACCAAGAGTTGTCGACAGACCCATGGTCTGTTCCGTGTGTCAGTTTGGAAAGAAACAAAAGAGAATAATCAAATACCAAAAGTCTAAGAGTAATATATAGCACAATGGCTTAAAAGAAAAACTACGAAAAAACAAAAGAACTCCTACCAAATTAAGTTTTCTTGTTTGTTAGTATAGTTCAGAATAGCTTTATGGTTTTTCAGTTATCTATTCATATAGTCAATGTTTTCATCTTACAACTCGAACTGTAATTTAAAATAAATCTGTAATTAAAATAACATTGCGGTTTGTTTTGATCGTCATCACGTTCCTTTTTTGTTCTCTGAACAATAATAAAAATCGCGATCAATACAAAATCGAATTTAAAAAACAGATAAGTCCATAATATTTGAGAAAGCATGAAAACAAATTGTATATATTATATTGCAAAATATAGCGATCGAGTAAAAACTAGATTGTTTCTGAATTGGTGTTGTCAGTTACTTCAACGAGTTGATAGCCAATGATTAAAACAGTTTACTGATCTTTCATCTTGATTAATGTTGATATTTCATTGGTTGCACTATAGAGTTGCAATAACATAGATATGTTATGAAAATAATTCGTAAAAATAAAGCAAGGGATTGCTATAGAATAAACGACAAATGTTAATAGAAGGTTTTTTTGGAAAGTTGAGACTGGTAAATTTTAATATAGATAGATATAAGAAGATGTGGTATGAGTGCCAATGAGACAACTCTCCATCCAAGTCAAAATATGTAAAAGTAAACCATTATAGGTCATAGTGCGGTCTTCAACACGGAGCTTTGTCTCACACCGAACAGCAAGCTATAAACACGTATTGTATTTGTTTATATATTTTTATACTTTGATTATATTACCCTCTATATATTTGTACATATTTTGCGTTTAAAGTTATAAGTTTCGAACCTTTTTATAAAGTTACATTCAGAACATATATTCGATAACAGCAAATATGATTTGTTTGAGTGTCTTTTGATTTGCTTTCAACGGGTCGATGTTCTGTCAATCCTGATATTGTATCGCTCCAGTATTGATTTCTTTATCTATTACTTCGATCTCTGAAAACATATTTACATGGTTTTGTAAAAAAATATATTTATAATTAATGCTCTATGCTCATTATGGTTTACTGAAACAAATTCGCCCATGTTATATGTATTGTGTAACACTTGCCTCGAACGACCAACGTAACAAAAATCAATTAGTTTACATAACGAAATACAATATATATCTTCCTCCAAACATAATTTGGGTTTTGGCTTAAAATGTCATTCTTATAAATATTTGGGATAAATATCCAACATTTTTTTTTCAAATTTGTCAAATACGGTTTTCGTCAATCTGCAGGCGTTTTTAATTCAATCATCTGTTTAGAAATAAGACAGTAGGTGATTATTACATGGAGCTGAGACATTGTGAAATTCAAAACATACAAAAAAACTTATAAATGACCCTCATGTGAAATCAACTTAGATTGGCACTAACTCTTTATTAATTACGCTCATAACATTTTATGTACCTATTTATTAAAACTTATACACGAATAAGCATATTTATAAATATGTAATAGTATGTTTTTTTTTTTTGTATTTTATGTCTTTCGATGTATATTTTCATTATGTGTTTATCCCATCAGGAGACGTAAATTGTGCCTTTAAAATTAGGACAAATTATACAAATACGTTATGTATCAAAATGGTCTCAATCCAACCGACAATTAATTACTAGATGATTTTAACTGCAACTGGTTACTGGTACATCAATTATGCAACAATTCATTAAAATCATGAAATATTTACCTTCAAAGTCATCTAGTGACATGATAAAAGGTAAACCATATCTTAAAACATAGATGAAATAAAAATATTGTAGATTATAGATATGCTTAAAGCAGCGACCAACTGCATCCTCATCAATTGTAATAATAGGTGCATCTTGAAACTGACAGTTTAAGAACTTATATAATTCCGTTTTATAATACAAATCACGTGGATTAAAGGCAATTAAAAGCTAAATAATAGCCCACATCATTATCCGGTAAAGCTATAGGGACATACTATTCATAATCGTTTCATTAATTTGTTTTATTCGAAATTCGAAATTACATGTTTAGAATATATCGTGAAAAAACAAACAGTTTATGTTTCTTTACATCTTTCGTCCACACGGAAATTACAAACATTCTATGAAACAATTGTGTTAAAGATAAAAATGCTATGAAAATTTAAAAAGCGATAGGAAAGCTATTATCTATAAAAAGGAAAGAATGACAAAGAGTCGTTCTCTGTTGCATTCAAATCACTACAGTTCTTTATTGACATTAAGCTTGCTTTATTGCATTTTTTTTTTGTTGTTTACTTTTACTTTACATCATTTCGCAAATATATCATGAAACTAAAAAATTAATTCGTTAAAAAAATAAAATAAAAGAAATGTCACAAGGCAGGTTCGGCAGGTCGACCGGGATGAAGAGCGAGAAATGTACAACACCACTTATAAAAGAGGGTATGATTTAAGAGTGTTTAAACTTTGTCTTATAACATTGCGCCTATGGGCCTATTAACAAGGTTGTTGCAAGTCTTCTTTTACATTTTTACGTGCAGAGGAGTTGGCACTTTGCCTACTCGGATTTAAAATCTCTTTCTGAACGGACATGGCAGCGAAATTTTAAATTAAAAAAAAACAACCACACAAAATTATCTCTTGTGTATGGGATTACCGTCCTTGCGTAGTCCAGGTGAGCTTTGTTCTTTTTTACACAAATAATCTATACTGGTTGAACATCCTACTTGAACATAATTTGACTAAATAATGAAATGGTCAACTTGTTAAACGCATACTACTTTTAATTGAGAAGGGAGTAAAATAACAAAACATTCAACAATTCGCTCTCATGATTATCAATTTCACATCTTGGTTTAAAATTTTAAAACTGCAAATTTTGTAACTTTTTTTTATTTAAAAGAGAGTGAGCACTTAAATAAGTTCGTTTGTAACTTGAATGATTATGTGTGATCAAATACATACTTTCCCCAAAATTTAGGATTTCGAAGTTGAATGTGTTAAAATTGTCGTTATTATTCATTACTCAAAATGTGCAAAAATATATAAAAATTGCTCGTTTTTTTAATAATGAGTGATTCTAAAGTGATAGAGGGTTGAAGCTTACATGCTTACATGGAATCTAAAAACCCAAGAGTTCCCATCCTCTTCTCCTCGAAAGTTACCTATTGAATTAGACTTATCAGCAGGTTTATATAGGAACAAGACGAGTGGTACCACATGTGAAGCACCAGTTTTTGTAAAAGAGGGACGAAAGATACCAGAGGGACAGTCAAACTCATAGATCGAAAACAAACTGACAACGCCATGGTCAAAAATAAAAAGACAAACAGACAAATAATAGTACAGATGACACAACATAGAAAACTAAAGACTAAGCAACACGAACCCCACCAAAAACTGGGGGTGATCTCAGGTGCTCCGGAAGGGTAAGCAAATCCTGCTCCACATGTGGCACCCGTCGTGTTGCTTATGATATTACAAATCCGGTAAATAGTCTTATTCGGTAAGTCACATTCGTGAAAAGGGAAGGGTATTGTAGTTACGACATAAGGAACATGTAAAGTTCGTGTTGCCCCAGATGTTTTTTTTTTATTTTGTGTTTTGTATACTGTTATTTGTCTTGTGATCGTTTTCCATTTGTTGCCATGGCAATGTTTATTTTTTCCGACTTATGAATCTTAATATCCATTTTATCGCCTTTCTTTTATTGAAGTTATATACCACATTACAATTATAAAAGACCAAAGTATTCACAACGTTTTATCCACTGGAGATTTAGGGTATATGACATATTAGAAATTTTAATTGCACGATAATTAGTGTGAACTGTACAATTTTGTGTGTGAACCGGTTATTAGACGATAAAATGAATACATAAATATATATCAGCGTGCTAATACTTCTTTTATTAAAAGCTAGTAAAGAAAAATCATGTCTTTTTAAGCTTGCTAATTAAACTCATTAATGTAAATTTATTGATGAATTAGTTCGCACAGATAACATATGAATGAAAATAGGAGTTATAGGAGATGTCGAATACGTAAAGGAAGCAGTAACCCAATTATATAAATAAAAGTTCAAGATATCGTCCATAGCAAAGAAAAACATGTTTTTATTTCAATATATAAAACGAAATAATGCTATTTAATTTAATATTTTGTTCTGATGATTAAAAAATGAATTAACAAATTGAAACAAAAAAAAAACCAAAATTAACATTTATTTTCTTGAATTAAATATGTTTTCAGAGTTGAAATGATTTCTTTTATTCTTATTTATCAGATTAGAAATTTTGTTGACGTTTTTGACACAATAGTCACCCACGGTTATTGAGCTGGATTTATCGAGGAAAGTAATTTTTGATTAATAATAATATTTTAAAACATTTCATGAGTTCGATGTGCCTTCTTGTTATGCCTCCATCACTCAAACTTAAACAATTAATAGCCAAAGATGTGTTGATACACAGAAACATTAGGAGATATAACAAAAAGGGGACCTTTAAGTGAATATCCAACTTCATCTAAGGTCTATGTGGTTACTTTCTTACTAATATTATTAACTTAACACGGGCATTTAATTATAAGGTACCTCAAGTATGAATTTATTAGTGGGGTGTATATTATTATCATTTGTTATATTTTTCGTCACTTTTATTCCATTTAATTACCACTTTAATATCTATGGCGTAGCTTTATAACATGAAATCGTAAGATTAAAGATTTTTTTTTCTTCCTAATAACTCAACAAATCATGTTCGCTTATTTAAGGCATTATGAATATCTGCGATCTAAAGAACATGTATCACATCCCAGATTCAGACTTTAAAGTTAGATTGTCTTATTCAACTTACAAAAGGAACATTTCTTATTAATGGTTAATCGATCATACTGACAAGTTTCTTTTGAGTAAAGTCACAACTTTTACATTTGTACTCAATGTCCTCTCCATTTAAATTCATAATTGATCAAATTTCATAACGATTTATAAGAAACTACGCACTAATAAAATAACTGGAATTGTCTAATTAGCAACAGCCCTCATACAATGGCATATTCCTTAAGCTTATTATCTTCTTCAACAATAACATTTTAATTATGATCGTTATCTTCATATATGTACAATTGTTGTGATATCGGACTTTTGAAATGATTTTCCTATCATACATATAACATATGTAGTGCTTTGAAAATAACTTAATAGCAACTACAGTAACTACTGATTTACTGTTTTGAGGATTAATATAAACCTTACCACCTTTACTAAATAATGATACATGATGTACATGTTGTATGAAGGATCAGAATCGGGAAGAAGAAACATGAGATGAGGCATGTTTCCCATCCCAAGACCTAGAAAGCGCAAGTTCTATAGCAATAAAAATGATTCCTTTATTTTTTTTCACAGCAACACACATACAGTAATGAACCATTCGTTTTATATAAAGGCAACAGCTTGTGTAAAAACCACCTACGATTTATAGTGGTAGCATAAACAAAAGGGGATAGTCAATCAAAACCAGAAAGCAAAGAGAACACATAATATCATATGTCCATGCAACCCCCCCCTCCCCAAAAAAATACGAAAAGATAAACAACAATCTTCACAAAAATACTAAGAAAACTAGAGTTTGAGAATAACGTTTCAAATGCTTCGCTAGTGGCAACCGTCGTATCTAATTGCTCATGACAGGTTAAAATCTAACGAGGAGATGTGATAGATTTATGAATGAGACAGCTCTCCACCAGAGACCTAATACCATAGAACTACAAAATAACAACTATATGTCACCGTACGGCCTGCAACAATGAGAAAAACAAATAGCGCAGAGTTAGCTATGAAAGGCCCACTAAATGACAACTGTATTACAATTAAAACGATAAAAACTAACTGCCTGATTTATGTACAAAACAATTAATGAAAAACGGATAAACATCTTTGCGGGCGCCCCACTCTTCCATTCACCTGGACAGTGAAATTACAGTACAACATATTAAAAAAAAGCAACTAAAACAATATGTTGAAAAGGGCTCAACTCACCAGGTCGATAATAAAAACAAGTAACACAAACACAGACCGGACGTACATATCTGAGAGAACGCGCAGGTACTGAAAGCTTGTTAAAAGCCAATAGTAAGCCAATAATAAAATTGAGAATGGAAATGTGAAATATGTCAAAGAGATAATAACCCGACCAAAGAGTAGATAACAGCCGAAGGCCACCAATGGGTCTTCAAAGCAGCGAGAAAACCCCGCACCCAGAGGTGGGCCTCAGCTGGCCCTTAAATAATAATGTGTACTAGTTCAGTGAAAATGGACATCATACTCAAAAAATGTTTTAAGAAATAAACAGAGGCTCCTGACTTGGGACAGGCGCAAAAATGCGGCGGGGTTAAAAATGTTTTGTTAGATCTCAACCCTCCCCCTATACCTCTAGCCAATGTAGAATAAAGAAAGACACATCAATACTGTGGCACAGTAAAACTTTGTTAAAAAGAAGTCCGAGTCCGATGTCAGAATAGGTAATAAAAGAAACTAAGCAAAATGACAACGATACATACATTAACAAAGGACTACTAGCAGTTACCTTCATGACCAGTGTTAATGACTTAATGTCAGTATTGAAGGAAAAAAGGACAAGTTTTTGCCGACGGCAAGTGTAACATAATTAATGACTTTAAAGTCCATGCAAGGATTTTAGTTACAAAAGAAAAAAAAATTGACACATGATAATGTAGTCAAACATTGTACTGAAATGCGTTCTTGCATTTAGATGTAATCTGTTGGAATAATAATAGCAATATTTTTATAGATATGATTAATTATTTCTGTCATTCGAGATTATTTTGGTTGAAAGTCAAAAGCGTGTTACTATAATCATATTGTCCCTCGTCGTTTTAATATCATCCATTTTTACTACAAGGTTCTAATAGTTGTTAATTGTTAATTGTTTTTCGGCTTTCGTGTTAATTTGACTTGCTGACACAACTTGTACGGCATTTCTCTAATTCAATGCTTACGTGTTTTGTGTTATATTTCGTCTCACTATTTTAAATGTGTACCACCTTTGATAAGAATTAAATATGACGATAAAATTTCATTTCTGTACTCGTACGCAGAACAACAAATTTATTAATTTTGTTGAAATGTTTACTTCCGTTCTTCTAACAAGACAAATATTATATTAAGTTTAAACGTGTACATTGTTTTTATATAACGCCATTTTGTCCAAGGTTAAAGTTATCTTTTTGACACTGCTCATACATCTTCTTAATAACTACCTGTGACGTCTCTAATATATAGGCACCTACGTTTTAGAATTATATCTGTATTGTGTCATAGATCAAATTTATTCGTTCAGTGTATGTTTACCTGTTTTCGTTTAAATGTCTTTTTGGTCGAGTTAAGCCAATTCAATTGATATTTTATAGTGTCTTTTTATGTTGTAATATTACACTACTGTCTCAGGTTAGGGTAAAGGTTTGCGCCTGTTAAAAAGTTTAAACCTGCTGCATTGTTATGCACCTATTTTAAGTCAGGAGCCTGTTATGCAGTGGTTATCGTTTGTTGGTGTGGTTCATAAGTGTATCTCGTTTCTATTTTTTTTTTGTATATAGATTAGACAGTTGTTTTCCCTGTTTGAATTGTTTTGCACTAGTGATTTTGGGCCCTGTAAGCATTGCTGTTCGGTGTGAGCCAAGGCTCCGTGCTGAAGGGCATACTTTGACTTTACTTGTTAACTTTTTATATAGTGTAATCTGGATTTAGAATTGTCTCATTAGCACTAATACCACATCTTCTTTATTATAATAACATATCTATTGAATGTCTATTTTGTTTTTAGAAAAATGCATTTCGCTGCATAAAATTAATTGTTATGAAACATATTCATATTTTTTTTTTGATAAATAATTAGTATCTGACTGTTTAGATTGTTTAAAATGGCCCTAAATGATGCATTTTCTATCCGTCTATACAATTGTATCAGCCTCTGAAGATGTAATTTGACTAGTGGAATAAATTATAATGTCAAAAAATTGCCAGATGAAGAAGAAAACCTAGTATTATTTAAAGAGATTAAAGGTCAACACTATTTACTGATATACTGAGGACAGATACGCACGTGTGTGTGTTTTGAGACAGATAATGGCAAACAAAATGTCTTGCTGCAATGTACAACAAAGGAATAAATACAAAATAAGAAACTATGGTATCATATATCGACACTCCGAAAGATAGAATATACTAAAATAAAAAAAATAAATCTCAACCATCCCCCTATACCTCTAGCTAATGTGGAATTAACAAACACACAGAAATATGCACAGTAAAACTCAGTTTAAAAGAAGTCCAAAAGAAGACCGATGTTAGAATAGGTAGCAGAAGAAACAAAACAAAATAACAATGATCAACATACATTAACAAATGACTTAGTATGTATGTTGTTATTAGCAATGAAGATGATGATGATGATTAGTGTACCAACACGGTTGTCTTTTGCAACTGACACATTTGAAAATTAGAAGATGTGGTATGATTGCAAATGCGACAACATTCCACCAGAGACAAAATGACATAGAAGTTTATAGTTGATAAAGTTTATCTATCATGTCTATTAGTGTTCTTAATTTTTGACTCTTTGTTAAATAATTTTCAATTTTGAAACACGTTACTATATAGTCAATTTAAAATATATTCAATTATAGTCCTTGATTTATGGCTGTCGTCTTAACTTCAAGTGGAAAATTTATCAGGCATATTCAAGATGAGCAGTCAATAACATGATTTGAAAGACGTATCGGAATCTTCAACAACAAAATATAACTTCGAACATTTTAAGTTCTTGAACTTAAGAATAAAATAAATACAAAACTGGGCTATTCAAAGTGTTTAGTTAAAATTCCTTAGACCAGACTCCTTTAAAAAATTGAATGCTTGATACACATATGCATATTTTGGTGTTTAAAACTTTTCTTCTGTTGTCAATTTAAATGGACAGATTTCTTGATTGGTGTTTCACGCCACTTTCAACATTACTGTGCTAAATCGTGGCGGTCATGTTTATTAATGATTGAAGCCGTTTAAAAATAATAAAATATTTCTGCATGGTTATCATCTACTTAATTTTAGATTTTTCTAATATCAAATATATTTCTAATAATGTTTTAAAATATTCGGACTACTTAGACACTCGACCATCGAGGTCACTTCAGTTTTAATGAAAAGCAAATTAAACGTAATGCAAGTAGGTTTACGGTATTAAGTATATGGATCATTTATCACAGTTTGATTATGAACATTTATTGACAGAACACTTCATATGCATATATAATTACAGACCATTTATAATTTTAAGGGTGTCTGGTCTTTTTACTTCGAAATTGCTTGAAAAACAAAATCATGAAAGGAAGTGATAAAAAAATGTTTGTTTTTAGAAAGTCAACACTATGATTCTGTTTTTCTTTGATTTTTAATTCTTGATAAAGTATGTTTTTTTTTTATAAAACTAATGTTTCTTATAATTAAAGAAAAAGCATGTCCTATAATACAATAACACCCTCATAAAATAAAAAGATATTTTAAAATCTATTTCACATTTATATAAACGACTTATTCCAAAATTATAACCTGAAGTCATGTATCTTAAGAAATGGAAATAAGGTATAATATAATAAAGTAAAATACTATATGTTTCAAACGATTAAATGGTACAGTTTCAATAAAATGTAGTCACTTGTAGTTTACAAATGTTCAAGTCTCTTAAATCGATTAAGAATACGCATATCAAGGTAATGAAAAAACTAATGGAATCACATAAACTCCAAAAGAAGAGACTGAATGCGTCCACAGTATTAGTATTATCTGGTTTGAATAGAACACCCACAATGTAAATACACACACAGTCAAAATGGCAAAATCAGCAAAATAGCAAATCAGGTGACTTTTCTGGTATCTATAGATCTAAGAAAGCGAAAACACGCGCAAGTGATTTGATATACACTTATATCGTATCGGTCAACTAATCTCCGTTGATCGGGAGCGTTTGCTTTGTCGGTTTTTATGGACTTCCCCTTTTTTAATTTGCTTTGGAGTTCTGTATTCAAGAGCTTGCAGCTGATACTCAGATTTGGTAAAACGCCACCTGTGTCTGAGCAGAAAGTTGATGAACCAGTGGTAGGTCAAAGAACGTCTCGTCCTTTTTCTTAAAAAGTTCATCGAAAGATACCAAAACCTTCTTGATAAATATTCCGTATCAACTTCACAAATGATGCACGATGGTCTTGAAGTATAGACTCTAGGTACTACTGACGTTGTTTTTCATCTTAATACCGTGTTATAGTATTCTTTCATTTGTCTTTGTAAATAATAACTTTAACTGATTAGTCTATTTTTTAGAAATATCATTTTGACGTGGATCGGTTCTTATACATCCCGTAATTGTGTTATTGTTCTATTGTAAATTTTAGTATTCTTGTCTTTCGTTTTTGCTAATGTGCTTTGTCTATATGCCTTTTTATTTTTCTTTGTTGACATATTTGTTTGTTTTATAGTGATTAAGACTATAATACAATACTGACTGCTATACTCCAATTTATGACATTTTTACCTATTTTGTCTGTTTGTTTTGTTCACACATCGTTGTCAACATATTGGAATTGTATGCGTAACTGCAATACCCGTCCCCTTTTCACAAATGTGATCTACAGAATTAGACTTGTTACCGGGTTTGTACTTACATAAGCAACACGACGGGTGCCATATGTGGAGCAGGACCTGCTTACCCTTCCAGAGTACCTGATATCACCCCCAGATTTGGTGGGATTCGTGTTGCTTAGTTTTTAGTTTTTTATGTTGTGTTTTGTATACTATTGTTTGTCTGTTTATCTTTTCCTTTTTAGCAATGACGTTGTCAGTTTATTTTTCATTTATTAGTTTGAATGTCCCTCTGGTTTTGTTTTTTCGCCCCTCTTTTGTATAGTAAATATTTTTAAAAGTTTTTCTGTTTTTTACTTTTTTGTCTGAAATTACTTAGAATGTTATAAATATTTTGATGCAATGAAAAATTCCAATCTTCTGGATGAATTTACAAGGTAGAAGAGGCATAATGATTTTTCCATCTGTTTTCAGGCAAGATAAAAAATGAACAACACATAATATCAATTTTAAGCTTCCTAATGAGAACACAAATAGAACATCTAATTAAACTATATATATGAAAAAGAAGATGTGGTATGATTACCAATGAGACAATTCTTCACAAGAGACCAAATGACACAGAAATTAACAACTATAGGTCACCGTACGTATATGTTCATTATTGAATGGAAATATCTATTTTCACGAATTTCATGCTGAGTAATTAATATCTGATTTCATGATCATCGTTGTTTTCTTCTTTCTGTTGAGTACTTGGAATTCGTTTGCAAACTTTGCTTAACTGCAAGTAAAATTTAATACACATGATGATAATGGTGAGGATTTTGATTTTAACAATGCTTAGCTAATACTACACGCATATAAGAACTAAAACCTATCAATGCAATGAACAAATGAAACATGGTTTGTAGAAGACCAATTCGCATAGCGAAATTTTTAACTTCAGAGTTTACAGGTCAAAATGTTATATATTGAATCGGTTAACTGATTTCTTCACTAAGGAGACACAGCTATGTCATCTTTCATCTTGTTAATGTTTTAACGCAAGCGCATTTTTTCAAAGATTTGAAATTTCACTACTGATAATAGTATTTAGCGAATCACATATCTGTCCGTTGGTCCTTCACATTTTTTGTGTTTAGGATGACAATTAAAGTACAACTTGAATAAATTCTTTGATATTTGTACATAATTTTCTTAGCCCATAAAAGTAATGTCCGAATTTGACGTTTTTGTTTATTGATTCGGATTTGTTTTGATTTCCTGGGGATACTATATGTATCCCTTCAACACAATGTCATGAATAAAAAGATACAAATCAATTTCTATTTGACAGTTTTTTGTTTACCTGTTCAAGGAATGTTTTTAATATTCGGATAACTTAAGTTCCAATCAATAAAATAATTTCTTCAAATGTTTATATAGGCCAAAAACTACACATGCAAAACATTTATTATTATAAGTGCAGCTATTATATTACCATTTTCCCAGTTATGGTATTATTGAGTTTGCTTATTATATACTGCACGTCATCTTCCTTGATTTTATTCTCATGTAGTAATTTTTTTCGACCATTATCACGATTTTATCCACCTTACATGTACCATCATCGTTTGTAGTTTCATTGTAAACACCTTTGCTTTTGCCTTGTTCATTGCACCAAGAAGCTGTAATTGAGCCAGTAGGCAATACATGTCAATCAAACAAGTTAAAAAAAAAACTAGCGATCTTTTCATTAGTTTTACGATAATGTTTCTCTACATTAATGTACCTTGGTCAAAAGAGTAAATATAACTAGAATTGTATTTGGAAAAGCTGGACGAGGCATATCATTTGTCATCAGTTAAAAATGCACCGTAATTACGTTGTTGAAGTTACTTACTTACTTGATCATAACGACACTGTACTTATTTCAATTATTGGTTCACTAACTGTACATGAATGAAATTATATATATATTTTAAACTAGTAATTTGTGTGTTGTGTCTTAAATATGTCTTTCTATGTTGTGATGTTACACTTTTTTTCAGGTTAACGTGAAGGTTGGTGCATATCAATACGTTTAAACCCGCTGCATTTGTTTGCACCTGTCCTAAGTCAGGAACCTGATGTTCAGTGATTGTCGTTTGTTGATGTGGTTCATAAGTGTTTCTCGTTTTTTATATAAATTAGACCGTTGGTTTTCCTGTTTGAATGGTTTTACACTAGTCTTTTTTGGGGCCTATTTTTAGCCTGCTGTTCGGAGTGAGCCAAGGCTCCGTGTTGAAGGCCGTACTTTGACCTATAATGGTTTAATTTTTAAAAATTGTGACTTGGACGGAAAGTTGTCTTTTTGGCACTCATACCACATCTTCTTATATCTATATCCATTTTGTGTAATTGCCCTGCAAAACTTGAAAACCTGATAAAAAGTGTATAAGACTGACTTTAAACAAGTCATTACGTCTTCAAAATAGTCGTATATTGAATTGATTTCTTTACACTTTGCATGACCATCATGTTTAACAACTGATTATTGATTATTTTATTTTAGTATGCAGGGAAATATTTCTAAAAATCCCTATATTTTTTGCTGATGTATCGTTGATAAACATGAACTTATATAACAACCACTGAATTGTATTGAACAATCCTTGAAATGACTTTGGTTATATGAATAGTTTATCTCGCCTACTAATAGTTTAAAACTTTACCGTTTGACCTTTTCGAGTTCGTAGACCCAGTTTGGTATGATCTTTTTTCCTGCAAACGCCCCTGAAAAAAGAAATGTATGTAATACAGTTTTTGAGTCCAGATGAGTTTGGTAGAGATTTATATATCAAGTTGATGTCGTTGGAGTTGAAAAAAGTGAAAAATGCCTACAACATATGGAAAGGTTCATGACAGTGTATTATATCTTTTTATTCTGTTTGATTGTTAATTTGTTTCCATGCATTTTTACCGTAAATGTTCAACTAATTAAATAAACTCTTCATAAATACCAGGATATCAACTGTGAACACCAGACGCACGTTTCTTCTTCTTAGACGGCTAATGTATTCTATTCCTGGGCTAGACAATTCTTAGCATTTTGTAAACAGTTAACTCCTAATTATGACCATGTGAATGATAATTCATGTCAACACAGAAACGCTGGCTTCTTTCAAAGGGATGATGATAGCAAAGGAACTAACAAACGACAAAAGTATAAGATACATACGTTTCCTCTGATAGATGCAAAGGTATACAAAAAAGGATTCAAAGCAGAGTTGATGGGCAAGATAAATACAGCAGTCCAAGCATAAACCTCGGCAGGAATGGAGTGCCCACGTAATGCCATTAATCCTGCAAGTGTTGCATAAGATGTGACTTTATTTTCAAATTGTTGTGACCTATATTTCATGGTCGATTGAATCTCTTAAAACGACAATCTACATCTAAGGATTGTCACATTTCTGTTTTAAGGAACATTATGTTTGCATATATAATTCAATGAAACCTCTTGAAAAATTAGTTCTAAAGTTTCATTACACTCAAAACTGCTTCAAAGTTCACCTTAAGCGAGTACATGTTTTATCAGGTTATTATTTTCTTGTTCCGCTTTGGTAATACATGTGCATTTCAAACCGCAATTATAGTAACTGTTTCTACTATTTAAGCTATTTTTTTATCTGACCCCGATGATAACCTTTCATTTATTCAAGAACTATTCTCAAATAAAATACTTTAACATTGTAATCTGTACGCATTTCTTCTATATTTGCAACAATCTATACATTTTGAGAAAAATCTGTGTTTTCTTTAGGTTTACCACTCTTGTTATAGCAATTGCATGTATCTTAACCGCAGAAATGAAATGCATAGAAAGTCCTTTACAGCGATTCGTATCTACTAAAAGAGAATGATTGACATCTAAAGTTTATAATGTTTTGCGTAATATATACATCTGAAATCTTATTCTATTATTCCATAGTTATAGGAGGAAAGATAACCGTAAATTTATTTCAGTATTCACTATCTCATCAAATCCAGATATATTGGTTTTCCCGTTTGAATGGTTTTACACTTGTAATTTTTTGGGCCCTTTATAGCTTGCTGTGCGTCGTGAGCCAAGGCTCCGTGTTGAAGACCGTACTTTGACCTATAATGGTTTACTCTTATAAATTGTGACTTGGATGGAGAGTTGTCTCATTGGCACTCATACCACATCTTCTTATATCTATCTAATCTTTAATACAACCTATAATGTTATATCTCAAGTCATTATACGTATAATGTATATTGTTATATTGCGTAACTTGCTTTAAACATGTTAAACAGCAGGATAAAATATATATGTAGCTAAGATATATGTCACTGACATCATTCTTCCCGATTTAACCAAAACAACTCACACAAACAAATCAGACAAAGCAAAAGTTTTTAATCTATAACGTCTCTCTCAAATGCGTTTGACATTTTTTTTTCAGAAGACCATTGGCATATTCTATTGATTGGCACTGCTGGACATTTTTATTTTAATTTACATTTGACTTTACTTAACGATGGTAGTTCCTAATAATCTCTGATATTTTCATTTAATCAATCTCATATTTGACGTCTTACAGTGAAACAGCAGTATTTCCATCATACTTTAAGTTGATCAACCATCATGGCGGGTGATGCATGCATAGCAAGAGACGCGTTCATTATCGATGCAAACAATGTCGCTCCTTTTTGAGTACATCAAATGCTCTCATTTTTTTTAACCTGGCCTTATAAACGGATTTAAGAGATTTGAAAAAAAAACTTCTGTTGCCTCTTATTCATTACCATCAAAGTAATTTCAACCAATCGGTTAATAGTTTTGAGGTAAGTGATTAAAGATATATTTGTCTTAGACTTTCATTTTTTACACCGACGTATTGCTATTATTGACCACTTGGTAATAGAAAGGGTATGACATATCCAGTAGGATATGCTCAGGAATACACAAAAATCTTTATAGTGTCCAAAGATATCGTTTAAATATTGGGTGTACGTTTATTTCAGTTCTTTTTTGTCCGTTTATATATCTAGATGCTCATTCAATAAACGTAATCTTGATACATTGTATTATGTTTGATATTTGTTCCTTTAATGAACAATTTATTCAACTTGGCTTAACCGCCGAAAACAACTACCCGATAAGTTACTTACTTAGTGCAAATCAAAATCTGCTTGAATGTACTTTTACGTTTTCTTCATATATGTTTTTTTATTAACGGAAAGGCAATCTTAAAACAACTTTGCAAAACACATTTATCTATATCATTTCTTACTCATTACACCAACTGGAAACCAACATAAAAAGTCGCTGATTACAACCAGGAAAAGCTTCCTTGCAATGGTTTAGTCCTGGTTTTTCTTGGTGGATCTAATATGAATCAGATTTGTAACCTCTTTATATATCACTAACTAGGTAACAGCAGTTATCAGGAATAAGATGAAATTGAACACAATAAAAATTCCAAAGGAATATTCCCAGCCATTTGGTTTATCTGTGGTAAGTGGTAGTGGTAGGCAAACTACAGACCGTGAATAGAAATTTCCGTCGAAATATGATCCAGGAAGTAATGAGGCAACGGCTAACATGAATGAGGTCAGGAAAACAACAACGGATAAACGTATTGCTGATTTTTTTCCAAACCTTATTTCCCAAACGGATATTTGACCGCGATAAATCGATCGATAGTTATTAGAAAGAGAAATACTACCGAACTTTCACTAGACACTGTAGACAGAATTCCAGCTATTTTACAAGATACTCCGTACCGCCATGACAGGTCATTCAAAACGTAGTTTCCACGAAACATTACATCAGCTGATGCTATTGTCAACATATATATACCCATCAAACAATCAGAAGCTCTTAGACTAGTTATAAAAATGCCATAACTCTTTGACAACGATTTTCGGTCTTAGAAAATTCGATAAGCAAGAGCAATCAAGTTTCCAAACAAACGACATACACCGATAATCCATAAGCAGGTTCTAAGTATACCGTTTCTCATCATATCGGAGCACGATGAGAACTCATCTCTTGCTGGTGAACAATCTTCCTCCTTTACAGAATCCGGTCTAAGGCAACAAAATACGAAGGCATCTGAGTATAGTTCCTTTAGATTGGTAAGACCTTCAAATATACTTTCCTGAAATGTTCTTTTTTTATTTCGTCTTATGTCTAGAATTTCCAAGTAGCCTAAACTTGCAAAATTGCGATCTTCCACCATTTTTATTTTATTGTCAGTGAGATTAAGTGATTTTAAATTTGTTAAACCAATAAAAGTATTTTCTGACAATAAATAAAGATTAATTTGTCGAAGCGTTATCATCGGCAAACTATGTAATCCAGAAAACGTTTGGAATAAATATTTTCAAGGAAATGATTTCTCAAAAGAAGTAGACTTTTTAAATGGGGCAATCCTCTGCAAATATTTTTTGGAATAGCCGTCAACTGGTTAAAAGATATGTCCAATAAAAACAGGTTATGAGATTCACATAATTCCAATCTTTCAAGATTATTAATCTCTGTCATAGATACATTCAATTCTGCCAAAAGAATATTATCTTTCAGTTTCAAACTAGATGATGATAAATTGGACAGACTCAGGTCAATTTTTTGAATTTCAGAAAAAACTGAAATTTCGAAGATGTTTTCAAATATACATTTTCTTGATAAACCGTGGCATTTACAAGTTCTTGCACATTGGGTATGACAGAGTAGTTCGTCATCAAATTGTGGGCAATCAGCAAATCCATCACAACGTTTGTCTGGATTTAAACACAAATTACTACTGTGGCGTCTAAAAAGACCACTACAATTAGGTTTGCCTGTGAAATCACAAAGTATATAAATTAAAAATGTACAACGCAATGACCAATATATACAAGGCAACACAAGTAATATAACGATACACAGTTTGAACTCCATAAAAATACGGCACTTAATTTCGAAGATGAGAATTAAGTTTTCAAATATCTGCAAAAGCATTCAAAATTTTAAGCAGACCATGTTTAAGTTAAAAGTTTTAAGTTCTAATATCGATTGTTTGGAATATTTGGATGAAAAAAACGATTTTTGAAAGATCAAAAATGTCAACAGTAAAAAATTCGGGTATTTGCCTGAAATCAATAGTTTTGATAAAAAATAAGACCAATTGAGCAATTATTTACCTTGGTACAGTGTATCTAATTTCATTATATATGAAAAATGCTTTGTATCGTTTCCTCTGTTTCTCTTATTACTGTTGATTCTATTGATTCAAAGAAAAAATTAAAATTCTTTTTAAATGTTTTGCAACTCTACCAATATAGTTTTTTTGTAATTTCAATACAGAAAATCAATTTTTATCAGCATATCTTTTCTTTACAGTCTTCACTTACTGCAGTTAAATTCATCTTCGCCTAGTGGGCAATCCTGAATTCCATTGCAAAACAGTTTCGGAGGAATGCAGTAACTATTTTGACACTTTAAGTATCCTGGAGGACAAAGGAACTTTTCTGAAAAATAAACATAGTATTTTTAGTTATAAAGACAAAAAGTCGTAACAAACGTCATCTCAAAGAACACATAATTTGACTATAATCTTACTCCCGGCGACATTCAACTATGATCAAAACCCATACAACATATTAAGCTTTTTTTCTTGACATTAGGTTAGTCAGTAATAAATTATAAGTTCATTAAAATTTCTTTTAGATGGTAATCGTTAATTGTATCTTTTATATATTTATAGAAAAAACACTTCATGCTAGTGGCATGATTTATTTGCAAATGAGAATGAAAAGCACATCATCGGAATAAAAAAGACCTATCAAATATTTAAATAATATAATACAAAACGCCATAGGCACATAAATATCCCATTATGATACTTTGCATGGGTGACAGTTCTCGTATTGTGTATACTATGGTCTACTGTTATAAGGTAATTCACTGCCGATTTAAAACTTGTGGAAACTCATTTAACAAAGAAAACAAGATGAGAGTAGGAGACATGTGACCAATTTTAAAATTTTGTGTCTAAATACCTTAGCACAGTGTGATGAATATCAGGATTAACGTGCTTTTGAAATTTATATGTATACATGCATATTATAAGGTTGTTCTTATAACCTTATACATATTTTTAAAAATTAAACCAACTTTATTGGGTCTCTTTTATCTTACCAAATAACAAACAAATCATCTGAATGAGGTGTCACAAGTTTAAAAAATGCAACAAACAGTATAAAACACGGTAAATGACAAAAACGTCAAAATAACGCAAAATGTTATACCTTGCTATAAGTCTGCTAGAAGATTTGAACAACACTTTTTTTGGTGAAAACGATCAATGTTATTGTCTTAGTTTTATATTAGTCATGTAGGTTATGGTAATAGCTGTAGCTTAATGCACGTGTAACATGTGTAAGGTTACTATCAGTGTTGACAGCACACAGAAATAGTAGGACGTCTTAAAATAGACGACACTCGTTCATTTATTTACCATTTTCCATGTTTCACACTACTAGGTTATGATAACATGATAAATCTGATTTTGCAATTTGCTCTTTACATTATTACCTTATTAGGCAGATTATACGATTAATTGATTTCTGCGATTATTATTTGACATACTGTGTATCTTCTGAATTTTGTTGTCTGAAGTAACATAGTGTATATGTGTTCAATCTATAACAACATGGCAACGCTTCAAATAAGTAGTGTTACTCGGATTCTAATACATTACAAAAAGAAATAATGACGTTAAAAATTTAATTTGAAATAAAATATAATTCCGGGAAACTTCAGGAATGCTTTTGTTGCATACACGTAATGGCTAAACGTGACGTCATACACATGAAAAAGTTCACGATTTAACAGACATTTCGTATGTTACAATTTGTATGTTATTTGTATAGAAAATACCATATGAATCTGATCTGACATTAAGGAGTTTATTAATAAATTTTGTATTTAATAACGTTGAAACGTTTTAAAGGTTGAAATTTCAATTTTATGGTTTGTATTTGTATATAATTTACATTTTCATGAAGATGATCGCCTTTCAGACAATTATGTATTATAAATCTATTGCAGAAACTAGGTATACTATCAATAACTCACATCAGTAAGTATATATAATTTTCACAATGATTTTTCATCCTTGATTTCTGCATTCTTGTATATATGAGTCATTATTATAAAGCGTCTGACAAAAAAGAGATAAAGAAACATCTTACATAATTCTTCAACACATTTTGCAGCTGTGTTGATTATTTTCTTTCACTTTATAAGTCAATTTTGTTAGTTTATAAAAGCCATCGATGCCTAAGCGAGGTTGACATTCATGATATTACAAACACAAGACGTTGTTTTTTCTTCATTGCTAAAAAGCAGAGGATATCATTTTCCTGTTACTTTCTTTTTTTTAAAAAACAAATACTCAGTTGATATCAATCAATTTAAGGTTAAAGTTATCTTTTTCTACACGATTTTATTTTTGCGCTTCAAACTTTGGTCAACCTTTTCTCATCTATATAATAAAATTGAGAATGGAAATGGGGAATGTGTCAAAGAGACAACAACCCGACCAAAGAGCAGAAAACAGCCGAAGGCCACCAATGGGTCTTTAACACAGCGAGAAAATCCCGCACCCGGAGGCGTTCTTCAGCTGGCCCCTAAACAAAAGTGTGCACTAGTTCAGTGATAATGGACGCCATACTAAACTCCGAAATATATAAATGAACGAAAGTTAAAAATCATACATTAGAAATAAACACATTTATTCTGAAACCAGTTGTTGGCATGATACGGTTTATGTTCATCATTCAAAATGTGTTTATTTCCGATGCACAGCCCTATAAGTGAATTAATATTGAAGCCAAAATATGCCATCCTTAATGACCTGACAACAGTATCGTAACTATATCCCTTCTTAATAAGCTTAAAGTCTTTCTAAAGGTTGTGTTACCTTTTGAGGTAAATGCCGATATTTTTGTGCTTTGTAAAGAATATTACCATACAAGATTGGATGTGAAATGCCTGAACGTATAAGATGTTTGCACGTTGATTTATATTTACGAATGATGTCCTTGTACCGATGATAACATTTAGTAATTGTTTTCACTAGTTTGTGATATCGAAAACCCTGGTGTAATAATATTTCAGTAATATGTACATAGATTACTTTCGTTAAAATCTAATACGTTGTTACAAACACGAGCGAATCGAACAAGTTGAGATATATAAACATCATAAGATGGTGGCAAGGGAGCGTCACAATCTAAAAATGAATAATTAACAATAGGAAATGAAAAATCATCTATTTTATCATAAATTTTGGTATTAAGATTCCCGTTAATGATATAGATATCAAGATCCTGGGAAGGGCAGTGTTCATTGTTAGTATTAGATTTATTTAAAGTTATTTCAACAGAATAAATCTCTTTAGTGTACATAAAACTACAGAGGAGAGGCATTGAATTATCATAGCACGAAAATGTTGAAAAAATGAAACACGATTAAATCAAACCTTTTAATTTGTTTTGTTTTGAAATATTTATTTGCTTTGTTGTATCTTTTTCATGTAAACATGTTTATTCGAAAAGTAACATCGATTGGTTGTTATCTGGCAATAAAGATGATGGAATACTGATGAAATATATGTATTTGTGAATGCATTCTACAGAAGTATTTATGTATCGCTTTGAATGAGGATTTACGTTTGAGATCAATTCCTACCTCTCTTAATACATCATCTGCTAATGAACTGCATGTTATTCCCCGGGAGTATCACAAACACGGTAGGCAGTAACTTCGGCATAAATATTACTTGTGATCCTGTTTGGTTTAATCAGCTCGTTAACATATGTATTTGGTTTTGGACTTTCGAGTTGTTAGTCTCGGATCAATAACGAAACATTAATGGTCGAAATGTGCATCTGGTGAAGTCAAATGGTATCGTTATGTTTTTTAAGATAATCTGTTTTCATCAATTTAGTTTCAATCTGAATAACTGAAATTTAACAATGATTTACCAAAAATATTGCTTGAGAAAAGAACATTTTGTGAATTCAGTGTACATTACAACTATAATACTTTAAATTGAATTCTAATGATTTGCATATTCATAATGACCGTCATCACCCTCTTTTTATATGTGTTAGTTATTTTGTAAATATAGCTGTAATTATTTTTTTTCATTCCCTGCATTGTTCTCAATTTTGTAGAAACGAGCAGAAGTACGATGACCTTATGAGAATGGACCCTACATCACCATACCAGGATCTGACGACTCCTTCAGTATCAAATGAATATGAACAAATCGATAACGCATATGTAAATCTAAGCTTACAAATATAACAATCGTGTATTGTTTTCTAAACAACTGCATAATTATATAAAACTTTTTTTATAATCAATATCAGATAAAACTTATATGCTTCCTGTCTTTAGATATGATAAATAAAGACATTTAGAACAGTATCACAAGAAAAATGATGTATGCCATATTAAACAAAATCCTGATGCAGGAAAATGGCAGAACAATAAATGTTCTAACACTTATTAGTCCTATTGCTAAAGGTTTCAATGGTCATATCTCCTCAACATTTAAAATCTTAACCTCTATTTTGTCTGGAGAAACAATGCTTTTTTTTTAAATTTAACTTTTTTAAAGCAAAGAAGAAAGACGGTCTTCGATTGCTAAGGCAGTGTTTTTTGTTTCTTTCGACATGACAAAATAAGTTGAAGTTAAAATGGGTAACACATAAAGAATAACTTCTTGCATTATTACCAACTGTATCAGCTTCACTTACATCTACATGTATTTTATGAATTTTCAAATAGTCCTATATAAATGAGATAATTGCAAGTACATGTAGAAGAATATAGGTTACACTTCTGTAGATATAGACAATGCAATTTCCCATAGGAACTCCTTTTACAGCTAAAACTGTGCCACTCTCACTATTATTTTCGCAAAAAATTATATTTAAGAATGGAAAATTCATATTCACTACTGGTTTTTTTCAAAGGTCAAAGTATAGGGCTGTGCGGCATATTTTCAAAATTTGTATTCCTTATACTTCTAAGAGTTAAACCTTTACTAAAATTCTGTACTACCCCTCTCTTCAGTTTGGGTCTTCCTCAATATTCAATTTAGCCGCTATCCATGTGTATTTATACTGGTAACATTCCCAAGTTATGTCGCTACGAAATAAACTTTGAGATCATATCCGGGAACCACTAGGTAAACAACGCAAAATATCTCCCTAAAAGAATCGTGTTTTGTGAAACATGTGTAGTCTTCAAAAACTCAATGGCCTCATCGATTAATTAAAAAGAGCTGTAAGATTATAAAGAGCATAGCCGGAATGGAACACGCAGAATTACAAAAATCTCCTTCATAATAATGGTTTAAGTCAGGAACCTGATGTTCAGTGGTTGTCGTTTTTTGATGTGGTTCATAAGTGTTTCTCGTTTCTCGTTTTCTATATAGATTAGACCGTTGGTTTTCCTGTTTGAATTGTTTTTCACTAGTCAGTTTGGGGCCCTTTATAGATTGCTGTTCGGTGTGAGCCAAGGATTCGTGTTGAAGACCGTACTTTTACCTATAATGGTTTACTTTTGCAAATTGTGACCTGGATGGAGAGTTGTCTCATTGGCACTCATATCACATTTTCTGATATTTAATTGAGGCCGACGGGGTGATTAGACAGTATCATGACTTTGTACTGATTTATTAATTTGATTGATAAGCAAAACATGAAAGAATTTTTATTTCATAATTCAATGAATATAGATATTATTGGAATATTTGTAAGATTTCTAAAACTGCATCGTGCAATAAACTGTATTTTGGCAGTTACAAATTTTGCTGTATACTGTTTGTCCAGTAATAAATGTTAACAAAAAGTAAAATCACAAAAATACTGAACTCCGAGGAAAATTCAAAAAGGAAAGTCCCTAACAAATGGCAAAATCAAAAGCTCAAACACATCAAACGAATGGATAACAACTGTCATATTCCTGACTTGGTACAGGCATTTTCTTATGTAGAAAATGGAGGATTGAACCTCTCACTTGTATGACAGTCGCATCAAATTCCATTATATTGACAACGATGGGTGAACAAAACAAACAGACACAATAGGTAAAAATGTAAAAAATAGGGGTACAGCAGTCAACATTGTGTTATCATCTTAATCACTATAAAAACAAACAAATGTAACAAAGAAGCACAAAAAGGCATACATCAAATTAAACATCCTCATTTTGCTTTTTTATTATACGATTTTATTTATCTATGTAAAATCCACCCATAAAGGATTGAAAGATTTTAACTACTGGTGTAGAATCGCGCGATTGACATCACACAGGTAGATATAAAATAATTTTGTCGTTCAAAGTATGACGGGATACATAAGTACAGAGTCACGTCAAATGGATATCACAAAAAACAGACTTAACAGTTAAAGTAATATTAATAAAATAAAATAATTTTGTCGTTCAAAGTATGACGGGATACATAAGTACAGAGTCACGTCAAATGGATATCACAAAAAAACCCAGACTTAACAGTTAAAGTAATATTAATAAAGACAAATAAAAGAATACTATAACACGTTATTAAGATGATAAACAACGTCAGTACGCAGCATCTATACTTCAAGACCATCGTGTATTATTTGTGAAGTTGATACGGAATATTCATCAACAAGGTCTTGGTACCTTCCGAGGAACTTTTGTAGAAAAAGGACGAGACGTTCTTTGACATACCCCTGGTTCATCAACTTTCTGCTCAGACACTGGTGACGTTTTACAAAGTCTGAGTAGGAGCCGAAGCTCTTGAATACCGAATAATTTGGGAAATGTATATCCCTTATGCAGGGTAAGTTGGTATATTGTTACTAAGGTGTTGGAAATTGATAATTTCAAAATTAACATCGTCTCGTTTGTCATAGATTCTTGTACTGAAATGACTGTATATGTCAAATTCGAGGTATAAATCTAAAAATGAGGCGGAGGAAGCCGTGTCTGTTGTTTCTTTAACTTCTAGTTCTAGGGAATATATGAATGGAACCCAATCAGAAAAGTTCGGATTGTTAATGGAAAGAACATCATCACTATATCTGAAAGTGAAATTAAATAACCTGGCTTCTTTGATCTTCTTGTTTTTGACAAGTGTCTGAATCTGATGCTCAATAGTTGTCGTTTGTTGCTGTGGTTCATAAGTGTTTCTCGTTTCTCGTTTTTTACATAGATTAGACCGTTGGTTTTCCCGTTTGAATGGTTTTACACTAGTAATTTTTGGGGCCCTTTATAGCTTGCTGTTCGGTGTGAGCCAAGGCTCCGTGTTGAAGACCATACTTTGACCTATAATGGTTTACTTTAATAAATTTTGACTTGGATGGAGAGTTGTCTCATTGGCACTCATACCACATCTTCTTATATCTATATAAAAATTTATAAGAAATAAATAATTTGAAAAAATTCTGGCGGCAAAAAATTTTAATATCCTAAGGAAATAACTTGTCCTGTGTGATATTTTGAATATCCTATATGATTATAGCTTTATCCTTAAGGATTGGGATACTAAATATCCTATATAGGAATGGGATACTAAAATATCCTATAGGATTTTTTTGTATTTTTACCTGTAGTGCCAAATGCACGTGAGACATGAACGAACCATTTTGGACATGGATTACCTTTACCTAATATACCTATATGGAGTTATGTACTTCCAGAACGATAGGTCAATCTTTCATTTAATCAATGCTGACACCCCTCGGTGTTTTGTACTACAGGAAAAACCTTGAAATATGCATTATCTTTAACATGACAGACATGTTCAACAAATTTGGTATAACTACCTTTACAAAAAGGTGAACCGGATTTTCACTCATGAGAAATACAAATTAAAATTTGATTGGCTTATCCAGCATAATGAAACAAAATTGCGACATGTTCATTGGCTATCGTTATGTCATCGATGACTTTCAAAAGGTCAAAACGACGCATATTTAAACAATGGCGACGGAGACACTTTTCTTCAATAATAAACAAATCACTTTTCGCCTGAACATTTTATTTTTGTCAAATATTATTACATTCTGAAGCGTACAAAATGTTTTATATACCAACCAGACTATTCAGTTGTACCAGGACATTTTACCATAAGAGAAATAGGTTTAACTACTCTTGAAAATTGGATATCGTTTGACATCAACTCTCGATATTTAATTTAAATAACTTGACTTGATATCAAGCGATATCAAATTTGCACTTTTAATATTACATAAATGCTATTGATATCAGTGAGAATCAAAGATACTGAAGTACTGAAAATCGGATGACCGCAAGTTCTTGTGGATGGTCACCAGCACTTGTCTCAGAAAAAAAAATCACATCTCTGTACCTGAAAGTGAGGTTAATGTACAGAGATATATTTTTTTCTGAGACAAGTTCGTGCGTGTATGATGAATAAATGACAGGGAATTCAACCTCACCGTAATAACTATTATATTGTAATGATACAAATCAGTATACTCTGGTTTGTTGTTATATATTATATTAATATTTGTATATAACAGTTACACATACGTATAATTTTCATCCATTTGTATATCATTCTATTCTACTATTCTAATAATAGTGAAGTGCAAGTGCCTGGTGGACACTCTTCTGTAATAATTCGATTTTTCTAATAGATTGGATTTGAGTAGGCATTCATATTTTCCCGCAAAACGTTTCTTGAGATATTCTTCTGCATGCGTTGACACAATTTTTCTGTACGTGTGCATAGATATTAATGATTTTTTACTTATATATATATATTTCTTATGACAAAACATTTTCATATTATTAATTTATGTTCTTAAAAAAAATTTTTTTTATGAGTATTCATTGAAGAAATGAATTTATAACAAGCGACAAGGAATGTTATTTTGCACTCGATAATGTCCGCGTATTTATAGATCGGTTACCAGCCAAAAACGAAAGTTACGTAAGTAGAAATCTCTGTGGCAACAATACATCGGAATGCCCTCACGGTCATCGCGATGTAAAAACATCATCTATATAACGTGAAGTAAAAGGGAAAAAGACAACGCTAGCTAGATCTATTGATTCTTGCATTGGTGACAAAGAGAAGAGTAGAAATTTGAACATCTAACATTTAGAAATCTATGAATTTTTAAGCGACATTGTGCAAAGATTTAAAATACGATATAGTTGTTTTTCATAAAAAAAATATTTTGTTCTGAAAATCTATACGTACATGAATTTTTCATATAAAACGATGCTGTATATTCGTTTAAATTATAAGTTTAAGAAGGCAAAGTTTTACGAAAACAATTGCATTCATCATGACTTTATGGATACTGGTGGTGATGCTTATAAAACCTGTTCATACAAGTAGGTTGACAGTAAAATATCAGTATAATTTTTGTACATATGTTATTAATTTGAAATTAGTAAAATACCCTGAACTTTGCAATCTATTTTTTTTTAATCTTGTGTGATAAAATGGAAGACTAGTTTGCGTATTCTTGTTTAAAATTGATAATAGAAATACGATTGTACAATTTATGAAAAATTTATATCCGAATTCCGACTTTAAATATTATTGTTATAATTCAATTCTTATCATTATTGTTATTATCAATTGTCAATGCGCAATACCTACATTGTACATGTACAAAAAAAATGTATCACTATATGGGACTGATCATTCGAATTAACTTGATTTTTTTAATACTTTACTTAACCGTTTTATAAATTGTAACTTCATTTTACAAAGAGAGAAAAAGGAAAGAATCTTTGGTTTTTAACTATGATTTTTAATCCCGGTTTTTGAATACCCGTTTAGGCCGTCCGTTTATTGGTGTTAAACATGATACAATATAAAGATTCATCCTGGTGATCTATACAGGTTCTATATAGATCAAACTTTAAAAAATCGGTCGTTCGATTGATTATTGAGGGTCCGGTTAGGAGGTCCTTTATTTGCTTTATTCTGCAGTTTGTAGACCATTTTCCCTATTCTATATTCATTTTGCCCATTATCATCCATTATTTATATTTTAGCACCCCATTTTTTGTCATTCTTTATCATTTTTGCCTATTTTTCTCTATTCTTTTTTTTTGGGGGGGGGTGGGGGGGGGGGGGCTTTTATTCTGCACTTTTAGCCCATTTTTCTCTATTTTGTAAACCCCATCCAGACCCTCATAATTGAATAATAAATGTGCTAATTGTGGAAATGAATTATCATTGTGAGTTGGACAATATAAAGAAAGTAAAATATAAAAGAAAAATATTAACTTTTGTATGATAAATGTATTTGCTCATGCATTGAAGAAAAATGTTTGCTATACCTGAATCAGACAATAAATCCAACAACATTAGTGAACCAAACGATCACCTCAGGGCACCGGCTTCAATAATGAGAAAAGTGTCTAATAAAGCATAAATGTAAAACTATGATTTCTGTGAGTCACAATCTGATCTGGGTCCAAGCTTTGCTAACAAGGATCTGAAAATTCTCCGTTTTACTTTCTGTTTTGTCTTTACAAGATGCAAATAAATATAGATTATCAAAGATCTTTAATAAACGTCAAATTGTTTAAAGGATAAAAACACAATGTATAAACAAAGGCAATTAATAGTTAGTATAATAGTCCCAGTTAATGGTGAGTTTTGGAATGAATTATGTAAAATTTTCCATTGTAAACTATCATGATTTTTACATGTATTATGAGACAGGTGCTACAATGTACCTAATAAATTCCCGAATAGCATCATTAAGGAATTATCGAAGATTCATTTCTAAATATCTTTCTTCGGCAAATGTAATACAAATGCTCTTTTTTGTGTGATCTTACAACTTGATGTAAAATCATATGCCCCTTCTTTAGATCAGTTACAAATGTGAGAAATCGTATGCTCCTAAGTAATGTTTTAAAAAGAAAAATCCGAAAAGAAACAAAAAAAACTGAAAGATGTTTTACTGCCGCAATGTTGTTGAAGGTTTATGAATACCATAGTATATAAATCCGAATCGACCCTTCCACCATTTACGATACCTTCGAGAGTAAAAATAAGACAGAGCAAAATATGTTTCCAACAAGTAGATAAATATAAATAAACAGTATCTAATAAGAATAAGCCACAGCAACCAAATGCCAAAAAATCATGATCGCAATACATTGTGTTCATCAATTCTCCGCAATATGTTAAGTTCCTACAATGTAACCCTCCCGACTAGATAAACAAGTTGTACATATAAATAAATAAGCGAAAACTATCAATGATCTGCCATCAACACAAATCCTCCAATTAAAAAAAAAAAAAAATTGTAAGATATAAAATTAGACAGTCACTGACAGTTTCAAGGACTAGAGGGGATTACATTTAATCGAGATGAATACATTTGATAATGTGACAAAAACATTACAAGGATTAATCCTTATATGCGAGTTATAATGCTAAGTTTTGTTTTGATAATTCAGGTGAATGCTTAAAAGGTGACGTGGTATCTAATGACACTTGCTATTACCTTCCTGACCAATCACTTTTTTATAACTGGACTGATGGAAAGCGGGCATGTTCGGAACAAAATGCAAATATGTTGTCCCCAAAAGATGTTGGAACCATCCAAGACTTGTCACTGTACGTTGATTTTTATAATTATTTTTCGAATCTTATTTGAGGCGAATTTTACCAAATATTTATTACCCAATCTTAAACAAATCATGATAGTACAAATATAATTTGAAGTAAGAGCATAAGGTAACAAATGTGCCAAGAAAACCACAAATTGAGTCTATCATGCAATTTAATTAAAGTGAAGCATTTGCATACCATACATGATAATTGCTTTGGACATTTCATAACAGAGAATCTTGTTTGTCAGCTCAGTTTTAAAAATATATTGCAAGTGGCATCTGTCAGTAGGGAATCATGGTTTAGTAACAGTATATTTTGTTGTGAGAATAATTTTTTGAGTAGTTTGAAAAAGAAGTAGTTTAAGGAAAATGTGCACATTTTTATACCACCGAATATTACAGGAGTTTCAATTTGCTACGCATCAGGTATAGGGTGCAACAAATTTAGCCCGTACTATCGTTTTGACATGGGTTTACAATTTTAAAAAATCGAAAATATACAACAAGACCATACAAAATATTTCAATACTATTCATGTTTAAATCTATTATGAATGATGGATGAAAAATGTTGTCCTGTATTTTTATTAGTTGTAATCTCTGTCCTGCCTTTTTTTTTTATTAGTTTATCCTGATTTTTTTTACACAAATTGTCATCCTGCCTTTTTTTTGCCAAGTTGCTCATCCTACCTTTTTTTCAAATTTCATTCTAGACCCCCCCCCCCCCCCCCCCCCCTGAACAACAACAACAACAACAGCAACATTAGTGAACCAAACAAAGGACACAGACAAAAAATCCAACAACAGTTAAGAGCTGTAGTTGTTTCACAAAGATTTCTCCCTTTTTCCTTTTTATGTGTATATAGAGTTGAGGGGCTAGGATACGGGTACTTAAATTCAAGTGTTTAATATGGCAGACCTTCCATGAACTCTGTCGGATTTATACACCACTTTGGTTGATTTAGCTGGCTAGATATCGTTACGTACGATGTATGCGCTGATTGTATATTATTTTCATGTACAAAATGCATTATTTCGATGTGGATCATTTACTCTTTTATATTTGTATAGGCTATTCTCAAGTTTTGTGGTGTGGCTAGGTCTAAGATATGACGTTTACAAAGGCAATTTTGTATGGAATGATGGTTCTGAATATGAAGCACATAACACTTTCTGGATCACAGGTACAAAAGTTTATATATATAAGTTGCGACTGACACGGAAGTTAACATTTTAAATGGGCAATACCACGTTTGCTTCAATGTAATTTAAGGCAATGTTTTACCTTAATCATGATATTCATATTGTGTTTTATTTTCATATATTTCCAGTTTATTTCAATAGAGTTCTTTATTATCACAACAACAAGACTCGGATATAATTTTTAACGTCTTCCACCAACCCAACAAATAATACATAATGGTCACAATTTATATTTCGGTAGAAAACAATCTAGTTATTTTAATTGTTAGTAGATTAAAAGTTTTGTTTGTAGACGAGCCAAACAACTATATTGGGTTTAATAGTAAATATGGAGAAGACTGTACGATGATAAAAAATGATGGATGGAATGATGCATTTTGTGGTTCAATCTATCCTCTAATTTGCGAACAGATACTCTTTTCTTCTTCAATGGTAAATGGTGAGTGTCTACACATCATGTAGATATATAATAGTTTTATGATAAGTGTTACACAAATGTACCAATCACAAACGTGTAGATAGTTGTATAATACTTTAGATGTATTACTTACATTACTTTAAATTTATAGATCTACCAATATGTTGAGAAGAATATCAATGTTCTATCGTAAAGATTAATTTTAGGATATACTCAATGTTGACCAAGTAACAAATGTTATGAAGATTTAAAAATGTATGTACCATAGAGGACTTCTTTAATGAGTACATAGCTAAGTTTCTTGAAATTTTAATTATAATATCCATTTTTTTTTTTATTATAATTTGATTGACATTATAATCCTTCCAAACATCCTCATATGCTCTTTGAGATACATTTTTACTTTCGGGAGAGAGTGCAACAACAGCTGTATTATCATCGGCCCCCACATGATGTTACGAAAGCGTTATTTGAGATATTTAAATTCTTAAAATTACTTTAAACAAGTAATTGTATATAGCCGTTTGCTTCCTCGTGATTGCTTGGAAAGCAGTAAAACTACACAAAGAAAGGCTGAATCCTCTTTTTTCCATGTCGAACCCTTTAGAATCCATATTTTAAATCTCTGGATTCACGCCTGGTTACTATGTCTTTTGAAAGTGTCTATCCTGAACTATACGATTCCCGCATTTGACTTGTGCAAACATTCCATTTTCCACTTAACAACAATAATTTAATCTGCTTCCTGAACTATAATAACACAGACCTGTCACCTCCACACAAAACAATGCAATATATATAAAGGGAGTTGTGTGATTGCCAGTGACATAACTATCCATCATGGAAACAAAACAAATCGAGATAAATATATTAAAGTTTGACGTTTATTTGTTTGGAATATGAATACAAAGAGAGGAGAATCTACGAACAACAATGAGACAGCAGCAACGACACGAAAAATTAAAAGAAATGTAGAAATCATATTCTCATAGTATATAAGATAAGTAGATGTGATATGATTGCAAATATCCACCAAAGACCAATTGACGTAAAGTAGATGTTAACAACTAAACGACATTTAACAATGAGCAAATCCCGTACTGCATAGCAAGCGGTACAATATCCCAACATAACAAAATATGACACAATTCAAATGGGAAAACCAATGGTCTGATTTATGTACAAAACAACAAACGAAAATTAATAATTTAATATCTAGTAACAAACGACAACTACAGAATTACAGGCTCATGCACCCAACCCTCCCCTAACCTGGTACCGTGGTGTAACACCACAACATAAAAACATATTATTAAAATTAAAATAAATACTGTTGAAAAGGGTCTTTTATAGCTGACTATGCGGTATGGGCTTAACTCATTGTTGAAGGCCGTACGGTGACCTATAGTTGTTAATTTCTGTGTCATTTGGTCTCTTGTGGAGAGTTGTCTCATTGGCAATCATACCACATCTTCTAATTTTTATATTGACTCGTTAGATCGAAACAAACCTAAACAAACAACTAACAACAACAACAAAAAAAACAGTTCTAAAAGACACAATTAATTTGCACTTGAGAGTGATAATTTAGATTTGATTTTGCATTGTTTTGGACTCGTTCTAACTCGTTAAAGACGGGAAAAGTTTATAATGCTACGGCCATTTGTATACATGTATATATCATGTTACAAACAGCTATGATCAATTGTTTAGTTATTTCTTTTTTTATTTTTTGAATGTAATATACTAATTACGTATACTACTCTTTACACAGCATGTCCTGATACAAGTCAATGGCAACTTTACATGGGGAAATGTTATCACATTCTTAAGAACGTCGGTATTGTGATTAAAGCCTCCTGGTATCAAGCAATTGATTTGTGTAGGAATATCAGCAAGAATGCTACCCTTATAATGCCCAAGACTCGTGAGGAAATGGAGTTCATAAAAGAAATGATGCAAATGTACATATATATTTATATTATGTAAAATCTTATAGATAAATAGTAGATACATGTATCATGTACATGGACTAGTATATCGAACGACAGAAAAAAATCATGATTGCAAGTGTTCTCAATTTTCTTTAAGAATCTAGAAATAATTCAAATTAAACAAAAGAAAAGCTTTATTTAACTCGTAATTTCCTAGTTTTTATGTATAGTAATATAAGCATACATACAAATACGTTTAATATTTTAGAGAAAATGTCATCTATATTTGGATTGGCTTAGATGATAACCAGGCAGAAGGTGTATACGTTTGGCAGGATGGTTCCGTGTTGCGACAGGCAATTAGGGCATTAGGTAATACACATTTGATTATTAATTCGTTTACTTTAATATTTTTATACAGTAATTTCATTTCAAGTCAAGATTATGGCTACATAAAAAGGTTAAAATAAGTAACAAAACAATACTGGACAATTAAAACTCATCAACGATACCAGATTTATAATCTTGTCCGCCAGCCGCGCGTTTCGTCAATATAAAGAATTAGCAGCTCAAAGGTCAAATTAAGTACGAAGTTGACGAGCATAAACTGACCGCATTTGATACCAATAACCGAGTTTTAATAAAATAGACATATAAACTACGATGAGACTAAACCATTTTTCCGTAACCAAAAGTATATTTGCCTATAAAAGAGTTATTGAAATCTCACATTCATAATGTTATACATACCCTATACATTACAGTACTAATCTAAGCAATGATCCTAAACGCAACTCTTTTTTCATGCGTACAATGTATAGGCTTATGTTTATTGTAATTGTGTGTTTTCTCTATTAAGACTATACAACACTTATATAGGCATTGCATGCAACGATGAATAAATTAAGAATGCCATCTAATAATTAATGTGTACTCAAATTGTCCACATCATGTACATTATACATATATTATTGCATGCTTAACCCACCAAAACAACTCACAAGTTGCGTTACAATTGATTCTAAAATTACATTGTCCCCTTCTTTACCGGATATTCCTAAAAAGATATATTATTTATTACATGGCAGTATGCATTTTTTCTGACGTCAGCTGAGGGTAAACATTAAAAAGGATCTTGAATTCCCTATAGGATTAATACTCAAGTTTCATCTTACTTTAATTTGTAAAATAAAAGTAAACTTTCTACTTTGAGTCAAAATAAGCATGCTAATTCGTGTCAAAAAGAAGTACCATAAAAAATGCCTGCAAACTAAGCATTAAAATAAAACCATTTGCATGTAACAGGTCGGGAACTCTAGATTTCCTGACGTCAGAATATATTTGCATAGTAATTTTCCAAATGAAAGTAAACATGGCCTTGAAAAACTGACCAATGGACTCAAAGAACTACAATACATTGTGGGCTACTACGAGTTTACTACCACTTAAAAACACGTGGAATTAGTGGGAAAACTTTCAACTGATATACGTGTTTGGGACTCTCATAATAAATGTTTTTGTTCAGCGAATGTGTTTAATGTAAAATATATAACATAATCTTCAATTTGCATGCTCAGATTAAAAAAATATTGTTTACTGGCTTCACGATTCGACTTTCTTTTTCACCTTGTAAAAGTAGTTGAACAGGTTTTGTCCATTGTTATGCATTTTACATGTGCATTAATTTCACGCGAAACAGTGAAATTTCCAATGAAGTGACCACTGTCCAGTATAAAAATCATTGAGCTCTTTTAAACCTGTCAAATCGGTTTAAAGGAATGGGTTACACGTCTATCTATATAATTTATTATATGCTATTGGATTTTTAATGTCCTGAATAATGCCATTCGTAAAACATTGCTGCTTCGAAAAACACAAAGAACATGGCACTGAAACACTGCTTAATTCCAAGCATGTTCCCGTTGTGGCGTTACACGTGTTTGTTTCTTAACATTGTAGGACAATAATTAAGAAATGAGTTTAGCAGTTTTGATGAAATATGATAAATGATAGTAGGTTTTATACATGTTCTGTGCCTGTCAAATTCTAAATATAAAAATATTACACAGTATTCTATAATATATATCTCTTTTCAAGATAATGGAAAACCAATCTTTCTGAAAGGTGTTTGCATATAAATATAAACTGAAAGATATGTGGTATGATTGCCAATGAGACAACTATCCACCAAAGATCAAATGAAGTGGATGTAAGCAATTACAGGCAACCGCAAGGCCTTCAACAATGAGAAAAATCCATACCGTATAGTCGGCTATAAATGACCCCGATTGATGATTACACGTGTTTTTTCTAACAGACAAATGAATGAATACATACGCTTCGTGGATTTAAATGACTTTTTAATCATAAAAGAAGGTACAATATCATAACATCAATTTTGTGAAAAGCTGGGAAATTTTAGTGACCCCCCCTTACTGAAAATATCAGCCTCCTGCAAATATTTGCTGCAAGTCTGCAGCGAACTTGCAGCAGACTTGCAGCGAACACAAAGTCTGTATTTGCGGCATGTTTGCTGCAAATACGCTGCAGGTCTGCTGCAAACATTTTTATGCAAATTAATCTTTCTCCTGCGTGTTTGCTGCAGACCTGCGGCAAACATTTATATTCAAATTAATCTTTCTCCTGCGTGTTTGCTGTAAACTTGCAGGAACTACATACATTATACAATTAACCAATGTCATGTTGTGTACACATCACATTATCTATATTACACGGCAAATTCTGAAAAGGTTAGGTTACATGCATACATGATTCAAATACTTTATCATTTGCAAAATTATCATAGCATAAGTTAATACCTTTTAAAAATTAATTTAAAGTTTTTTTTGTTGTTTAAGTACGTGCTCAAATGAATTGCATGCATGCAAATCTAAAATACAAAAATAAAAGGTTGATTTGAAATTTATTTTGTGCATATATCATGTATATACAGCTAGTTTAAAAATTAATATTGTCACGAAATTCAATTTGCGTTATTACAACCAAACATTTAATAATTTACAATCTCAAAACATATTAATAGAGAGTACTGTATATTGGTTACATGTTTGAAAATGTTTTTCAAACCTTCATGCAGGTATTTGTGCAGGGGACGAATTTCATAAGTTTACACTTCTATGAAGAATTTGTACTAACAAATAATGTCTTTGAAAACTAAACTTTTAATTTCCAATCTAAAATGCCTCCCTGAACACTAATGTTACGTGTCCGTATTTGTACTTTTATTTGGTAGTAGTTTTGGCTTAGTACAACCAAGACAGTATATAAAATATAATTATTTAATCATTCTCTTCAAATATATACAACAGTTTACAATTCCATGTAGTCACAGTATAAATAAAAATAATCATCAGCTACTCCTCACTAAACTACTACTAATCTAAACATCAAACTCAACTTCAACTAAAACTAAACTCTCACACTTTCACACTCTCTTATATACTAAGTGGCCAACGGTGCCTCGTCGGTTCCGTGTCTGTTCCCCGACGGTTCCTGTTGGTATCCATTCTAACTCCGTAGAGGCACCGGTCGGCACCTGGACACCTAACACTCACACATGAATAACACTACTAAAATACATTAAAATAAACTAATAAAAATCGCCACAATTCCTTCCCGGCTTGCACTTGAAATTCCCATTTCAAAATGTTACTATATATAGTTAATTAACCCATTGACCATAAACACACTGTCAGGTAAATTCTAAATATAGATGAAACAATATCGGCTATAAATAAGTCTAAATATCCTGGCACTTAGCCTCACGTTTATTCTGTAAATAGTCATTTACTTCCGATGTAACTTTTTCAACAATGTCTGTTACATTTATTTCATTCGCGTCCATATTCACAGAATATGCAATTAAACTATCTCTTGATACTTCTACTGTGCCATCAGCAAGTGTCGTTGTTTTTTTTTTGTAATTTCCAATGTTATTGTTTTTGTTGTTTCGTCTACAATTACTGAATTGTTATTCATATCCAGAATGTCTTCAGTGTCTAAATAATCCATTAAATCATCTATATTCGGTAATCCTTCTGTATGGTCGGCGTCCTGTTCTGTATTTTGAATCTGTTCCGGTGTTACAGAATTGTCAAATTCACCTTCACCTATGTCTGAATATTGATTGTTTTTAACAGTTATATAAATACTTCCAGTGTTATCCTAGTCAATATCTTTCTCAGCATCACCCTTAGCAACTTGGATTTCTGTATGCACCTCCGTCTTTATTCCATGTTTCATCTTTAAATGTTTTTTACTGTGGGATCTTCTACTTAACATTTGTGGACACGACTCAACGGCACAATTCCACAGTTTTCTATTATGTCCATGAATTTCCCTTTTATGCCTATTAAAGTTTTTCTTATTTTTCAACCATTTAAAACAAATTTCACATTGTATTGTATCCATTATCCTTAATTATAGGTGTTATCCAGTCTATATCGTGACGATGGTCTGATTGTTCTACAGATGCGTGTGCGAATGTAATTTGGCGGATCCTTTGACACTACCGGACGGAGACAGGAGCTACCTGTCGATTCCGAACTACCGGTCGGTTCTGCACTACCGTCTGAAGTGGCATCCGTCGGTTCTACCCTATTTCTATATTTATCTTGTTGTTTTAACGTGTTTCTTTTACATTCATTCTCGGACGGTACTTCGTCGGTGTTTCTCGGTATTTCTGGTACTTTATGCAATGTTTTGTCGTTTCTGTCATCATCCGAAAAATAGTTTAGATATGGAAGTGGGGCATCTAATACAATTGTTTTAGGTTTATACCAAGGAACTGAAGTTTCTCCTCGATAGGGTTTTAAATTATCCGCATGAATTATAATAGCAGGTGAGTTCTTTGAGTGCTTAATTCTAAACAGAACATCGGTTAACTTCTCTGTAATAACCCAAGGTCCTGTCCAATTTCTTTGTAATTTCCGTTTTGCTCCTTTAATAAATTGAGGCTGCCACCGTCTAACTAAATCTCCCACTGAATAGTTAATTTCTTTGATATTTCTATCATAATACTCTTTTTGTCTTAGCGATGCTTTAGCTAAGTTGCGTTTAGCTATTTCATGCGCGTCCTCTAATTCATCTCTCATTCTCACAACATAATAATGTTCATTTTTGTCATAATTCACTTCATCCTCTTCATTTGTAATTCCTGATACGATGTCTAAAGGCATTCTCATTTCGTTCCCAAAAACCTTTTGTAAGGTGTTATGTTTGTACTGTCATGTAGAGTCGCGTTATACGCCATAACCATAAAATCTATGTACAAATCCCAGTCTTTTTGATGTTTATTAATGTAGTTCAATAACATTTCTTTTACTGTTCTATTACTTCTTTCTACCATTCCGTCCGATCTAGGATGACCAACAGTCGTCCTTGTTTTAGATATACCCAAAAGTTTACATATTCCTTGAAAAAGTTTACTCTCGTACTGAGTCCCTTAATCAGTGTGCAGTTCTATCGGACATCCATATCTTTTTATCCACCCTTTAAGCAGAACGTTCGCAACTGTTTCAGCTTCCATGTCCCTAATTGGATATACCTCGGTAAATTTCGTGAAATAATCTTCTATTACTAAAATGTACGCATTTTCTGTGTCTGTCAAAGGGAATGGTCCTGCGATATCACTTGCTATTCTTTCAAATCTTGCTCCCATTATGTATGATTTCATCTTATGGCGTTTTGAACGTGGTGGTTGCTTCTTCTCTTCGCAAACGTCACACGTATGTACATAATCTTTTACATGTTGATTCATTTTTGGCCAATAGAATGGGCAAAGTTTGGCATGTTTACATGAACGTGTTATTCCTTGATGTCCTCCTATTGGAGGGTCATGAATATGCCATAACACATACTTTTGTAAAACTTTCGGAGTACATATTCTCCACCTTTTGTTTTTTTCACTGCCTTCCCAATAATAATATAACATTTAGTCTTTTTTTGTAGCAATTCCCATTTCTGTATCCAGAGTTTAAAACACTGACTCTTATTCACGAATGATTCTAAAGTTGGCTTTTCCGCTTTGTTCAGTTTTAATGTTACAATTTCACTCAAGTCTTTATCTTCTTGTTGTATTGTAAATACCGATGTTGGTGTTACGTCAATACATGGCTGCTCTCGTTGTTTTGCAAGTTTAGGAACATTGGGACGCCTTCCTCGTTGTTTTGGTGTATCTTTCGCAGCATTAACAGTACTTGTATCATTTATTGCATTAACAATTGTCTCAATTGAATTTTCTACAACGTTTTTCTCAAACACAGGATTTGCGCCTTCATTTTCGTTAAACTTATAATTCCAAGGTAGTTTACATTGGACACAATATTCCTCATCCAATATCTTTATTCTTGATAGCGCATCAGCATTACTATAACGTTTTCCCGGTCTATGGATTATCTTGAACTCATACGAACTAAGTTGTTGCAGCCATCGGCTAATTTGTCCATCTGGCTCTTTGAACTTAAACAGCCAAGTTAAGGAACCGTGATCTGTTCTGAGAGTATTTTAAGTCCCAACAGATAATGTTTATAATATTTTACAAAGTAAACTACGGCTAAAAGTTCTTTTCTAGTCACACAATAATTAACTTCGGGCTTTTGCATCGTCCTACTTCCGTACGCAATTACCTTCTCCTGACCATTCTGCATCTGAGAAAGAACAGCTCCAATACTGTATTGGCTTGCATCGCAATCTAATATGAATTCACCTCCATCAACCCTAGGATAAGCTAAGATGGGCGAAGAAATTAATTTGTTCTTTAAAATTTCCCAGGCTGTACTACATTCCTCTGTCAAATTCCACTTAATATTTGATTTCGTAAGTTCAAAAAGGCTTTTAGCTATTAAAGAAAAGTTTTTGATGAATTTTCTATAATACATAATTAAACCCAAGAATGATCGAAGTTCTTTCACGTTTTGTGGAGGCGCCATTTTTGAAACGGATTCAACTTTCTTTGGATCTGTTCGTATACCTTCTCTTGAAACTATATGTCCTAAATATTGTTCTTCGTGTCGAAAGAATGCACATTTCTTCGGTTTAAGTTTTAGTCCAGCTATTTTAAGTCTGTTCATGATTTTGCATAGGTTGGAAAGGTGTTCTTTATAAGATTTTCCATAAACAATAATATCATCTAGATATAGCACCGCAATATGCCATTGTAGTCCACTAATTGCTGCTTCAATGATTCTCTGAAACGTTGATGCCGCATTGCATAGTCCGAAGGGCATTGAAACGTACTGGTAAAGTCAGTCGTTTGGAGTTGAAAAAACAGTCTTTTCTTTGTCACTGGGTCTCATTGGTATTTGATGGTAAGCCATATCTAAGTCCAATGAGGTGAACCACTGAGATCCACTTAAGGCATCTAAGTTATCCTTAATTCTTGGTATCGGATACGCATCTTTTATGGTCTTTTCATTTATTTTCCTGTAATCGACACATAGTCTCCATGATGAGTCTTTCTTCTGTACCAAGACAATGGGAGCCGACCATGGACTACATGATTTCTCTATGATACCTTTCTTCTTTAAATTCTCTACTTCGTCTGCTAAAATTTGTCTTTTAAACAGTGGTACTCTTCTCGGGGGTTCTCTAATTGGTGTTTCATCATGTAATTTAATAGAATGCATTCCCAACAAAGTTTTTCCAGGTTTTCCATCAGGATTTGCAACTACATCTTTGTATTGCATTAACGCCTTCTTAAATTGATCGGACTGTTCTTGGGTTAAAAGCATTTTCCCATCTAGAAACATCTTATCCATATATTGAGGCAATATTTCATCCGTCTTATAGTTTCTCTCATCAATGTGATAAACGTCTGCATTATCAAACTCTACCTCAATATTTTCACCGATCTTCATAACTGGAACAAACAAAGCCATATGCGTTCCCTTGTACAAAATAATATCTGTACTGGTTGCATTAAATAATCTGGCATAAATTAATCCATGAGATGCATTCACAAGAACTCTTGCTAGCGCCAATCCATTGTTTTTCATAAAACTTCTCTCAGGAGACAATACACCAAAGATATTCAATGAAGTATCTCCTACCTTTCTTGTTAATCCCGATTTTACAACGACTTCATGTTTAGCAGGTACCATAATAGTCTCTAAAGCAATCACTCTACTTGATCGATTATCGACACCGTTTTTCTGAAATGGTATATTCTTTCCATTTATTTCCAAAGAAGAAGTATTCCAATCCCAATGACAACGAAAACACTTAATAAAGTCTTCTCCTTACAAATTTGATTTAACTCCTCCAACAATTATAGGAAAATCTACACAAAATTCGTCAAAGGCAATGTCATAACTGCAGTACCCAACACATTTAAACAACTTCCATTTGCGGTTTCGAATTTTGTTTCCATTTGACGAAGCAAAGGTCTGTTATCAGGCAGAATGTTTCAGTAGCTTTCTTCTGTTATAAAGGTCCTTCCAGCCCCGGTATCTATTTTCCATGAGATTGGAGATCCTTCCAGTTGACCGTCAACAACCATACCAGGTTTTCCATTCACCCTTGTTAAGAATGCCACATCATTCGACCCAATGTCCGATTCATCTTTTCCATTGTCCTGTAGAAATTCAAATTCTGTAGACAATGTTTTCACATTATAATTCCCTTCTTGAAAATAAGATGTATCATCACTTTGATCTACCTGTAAATGAAAACATTCAGGAGTTACTTTCTGGTCTACTTTTTGTTGTACGGACGAACCGTTCAACTGTTTCAAGTGATCCATGTAACTACCATCAATGTCCTCAACACAAGTTTGAGTGCTTATTGACATCTTTGAACTATCAAGAATACTTTCTAATTCACTTTTGCTAGGCCTTTTGAAACCGCCGGTCGGAGCATGACCTACTGCTCCGACCGATCCCCGTTTAACTGTTGGTCGGTACCCTGACTCCGTCGAACGGTGTTGATGGACTCCGTCGACTTTGTCTTCTGAATACTAGTATCATTTTCCTTTTTCCAACATTTATCCACTGTATGATTTCTTTTTCCGCAGTAATTGCTAGGATAATATGTACGTCTTTGTTGTCCATGAATATTTTCGAGTTTTTGGTAAATTTATCATCGCCACGTAATTTTCTTTCTTCTTCCACTTCATAAACATTTCTACGAACCAACTTACTAGAATTTCGTTCGTTTATGCGTATGCATTCTTCTTGCATAGCACTCGTCACTGCTTCCTGAAGTGTCTTAGGTTTTGTACGTCGAATTGCCATCCTGAAATCTTCAGATCCCCACAATCATCAAGAAATGTTCGAATGCTATTTTCCTGCACAACTTCTGAGTTAGACGGATATGCACGTCTATATAAATCTTCTATTGCTTGTCCTAAATCTCTGAACGATTCCCCCGGTTTCCTTCTTCTTAGCCTTGCTTCAGCGAGATGACTTTCTTTCATATTTGAATGTCCAAATCGTAATTCCATGCTTTCAATTAAACGATCCCAATTTGTTTGAATCTCATTAGAAAGTCCATGCATAAATGTCTCTGCTTGGCCTCTTAGCGTTGTCATAAAAACTAGTCGTTTTCTATCATTATTCCATCCATTTAATATAGCAATATTTTCAAAATAACGCAAGAAATCTGCCCAAATGTCTTTCCCTGTACCACTGAATGTTCGCTTTGCTTGGGTTTCAGATCTATAACTCGATCGATTCTTATCATCACCAGTTGACAATATTGTTCCATTAGGTATTTCTGGCTGGAATGTCAATTTCCGTCTAACCTTTGGTGTAGTCCTTGGATAAATACAATCCCTTGTGTCGTTTAATGGTCGACCTTCCTGATCTCCTATGCTAGCCTGTTGCGATTGAATTTCCTCAAACATTTTGAAAATCACTGTACACATAAACAGAATAAAAACAGAAGTTGGAATCACTATGTAGTTTTCCCGCAACCAGCATACCACGTCATGTAATGGATTCATTGTTAAAATTCCTCCAATCACACTTGTCACTATGGCTATAGCAATAATCCATTTTACGAAAAATCCCCTCCATTTAACAGAATTCCTGTTGTTTCGGAAACTTATCTCGTTATTACTACCTTCTGCAACACAATGTTCAAGAATAGGTGTACTTGTCATACTCGGATGTAAGTAAGATTCTCGAGGATTAAATGCTCAGGACGGTGTCAATGGCTCCGACGCCGTCGGTGTCGGAACCGATACTGGTTCTTGATAACTATAAACCTCTGTACCTGGACGATACATCCTCTGTTGACCAGGAGAAAATATCCCAGGCTGAGTATTTCCATAATATGTAGGAGCAATTTGATGATCAATGTATTGATTCACACAAGTAAAATCCATTGGATAATTCTCATAATTTGTTCCATCTCTATTCGAATCTTCCATTACAATCAGAATAAATCACATTTGAAATAAATCATTCCTCATTAATTTTACTGGGATGAGCGATCCCACCGCTGCCACCATTTGTAACGTGTCCGTATTTGTACTTTTATTTGGTAGTAATTTTGGCTTAGTACAACCAAGACAGTATATAAAATATAATTATTTAATCATTCTCTTCAAATATATACAACAGTTTACAATTCCATGTAGTCACAGTATAAATAAAAATAATCATCAGCTACTCCTCACTAAACTACTACTAATCTAAACATCAAACTCAACTTCAACTAAAACTAAACTCTCACACTTTCACACTCTCTTATATACTAAGTGGCCAACGGTGCCTCGTCGGTTCCGTGTCGGTTCCCCGACGGTTCCTGTTGGTATCCATTCCACCTCCGCCAAGGCACCGGTCGGCACCTGGACACCTAACACTCACACATGAATAACACTACAAAAATACAATAAAATAAACTAATAAAAATCGCCACACTAATATATAACATAACTCAAACACTATCAACATTTTCAAATTTCAAATATTTATCTTCCAGGAAGTTACCAATAGGCATGCTCAGTCATTTTATGTAATTCTTGCAATGCTCTTGCAAACATATAGAACTGTCAAAGATTTCTGCAATCAAGCTGCGAACATCCCTTAAATTCTAGTTTTTCCTGCAATCTTACTGCAAACATAATTTTTTCTGCAAACTTGTCGCAAGCTTGCAGCAAAAAGCTGCAATGTTTGCAGGAGGTTTGCAGCTAGGTTCAAACATTATTCAAAGGGTTCCTGCAAGCTTTTTGTTTGCAGCACACCTGCAGCAAATTTGCTGCAGATCTGCAGCAAACATTTCAGTTCTGTAAGGGCCAAAAGATACACCCTCTAAGTCTTCCCCTTTTTTACGAACCCAAAATTCAAGAACCCCTATTTTTTTAACTATCTGAATGAAAGATTATCTCATGGATAATTGTGTTTTTCACTGTTCTTTCGCTGCTGTCTTGTGGACAAATATCTGAAATCTTCATGTAATCATCAATCAGATTAATGGCTATATTTCATTTATTCAAACACTCGTTTCTTCGAATAAAAACAACTCTTCGTTAATCTTAACATAGAACGAATACTTTATATCACGGACTATAAGTGTGGATACAAAAAAATGAAAAACTAAGCGAAATTGTTTATCCCGCAAAACATGATAAAATGTGTTGTTTTTCAGTAAATAACACGTGTTCTCGGTTCATCGTAAACACGTAGTAGTCCGTCATGCATTGTTACTCATTTAGTGGATTGGTCAAAACCCCAGGTAAAAAAAAAATTGCGTCATACGTAAATAAACAATTACATGTGCGAGACATAAGTATGCTAATTTATGCACATCCATATATAAGGTAGTGTTCCCGACCTATGTAATGATATAAACGGTCTATTTTACGTAACCCGCCAATTCTAGTAATTTCATTGATAATATATTACTGTATTACAATTTTGAATGTTCAATTATATCACATCGACATTTAGCATTAAAATATAAAAATAGTTGAATCTGAAGCGAGATGATCTAATATTCTAACATTTAGTTTTGTTATGGCCCATTCACATACACGTATTTTCATACGAGTCCTTACGTATCGCCAACTTGTAGACAATCGCAAGCGTCAGTAAATATCGATTTGTTACGGTTAGTTTACGATTTGTTTATAGATTATTTACGGATTATAACGAAGTCTTATATTACGTGTTGTTTACAATTTCATTTGAATCATGTCACGATGGTTTTACGGATTGTTCGGAGTTATTACGTGCCCTGTACGTGTAATTACGAGTAATTTATGAATAGAAACGTATTCATTACGTATTTCTACGTATTGTTTACGATTAAGGGAAAAGTATAAAAGTTGCAAAATCGCAAGAACTCGTAAATACTCGTAACTAACCCGTAATTATTCGTAACAACGCTTAAACATGTCGTAAACTAGACGTTAAAGTTTCGATGAATAGTAATATTCCATCATATACTCGGACCAATCCGTAATAAACTCGTAAAATCCCGTAAGTTGCTCGTAGTTATCCGTGACAACTGGTTACAAATAGCGGAATTTTGCCGTAAATATATTGTTATAAATCGTAACAAATCTTAAAGCAATCATAAAAATGGCCATATCGTAAGGATCCGTGAATTTGTGCGATCCGGATCCGTAAGGTCTCACATGAAAAATTCGTGTATGTGAAGGGGGCTTTAAATACGTTATATAGAGACAAAGCAGTTATTTCAACACACACCCACATCTTAATCTAAAAGGGTGTATCAGACGTTCTCTCACGGTAAGATTACTTTCAATTTTCAGGATTTTTTCCTTAATATTGTGGCCGTGAGCAAAGGTACAAATTAACGCTTGTAAAGAACCAATATTTCATCTTTCCGTGGATTTGTTCTATAGAATCTACATTGTATGCATATTCATCTTGAAGATCCAAAGTGACTTACCGAAATTGTGATGATTTCTCTTTATTTAAAAAACATTGTGATATTTCGTAGTTCCTTACTATAGTAATGTGTGTATGAACAAGTATTTACGATAAAAAATTCTCAGTTTAAACACCTGCATTTTATTATTATAAAGAGCATATATTAAGGCAACAAAACTTTATTGATGTTCAAATCTCATAAACCGATTAAGAATATGATTCGTGGTAACAAGCAAACATTTAGGGAATGGCATGAACTTCAAAATAGAGATGACCAGGATATTGACGAACGAACGTATCTCGACGAACGAACGTAATAGGAGCGGTAATTGTATGTTTTAAAAACGTACTTTAAACTTAACGATGTTATTATTTGGATGGCATGTAATCATGATAATAGAACGAAACGCATAAAACATACCGATCTTAAAAAGGTTTTAATTATATATATGAAAGACGTTTTTAAGTCTCCGTAAGTGTACATATATACTACGATACAATGAGATTATTATTGTTGAAAGTATGATGAAATGTAAATCACACATAGAATTATTTGAGTGCACCGACGACTTTCGCAATGCTCAAACAAATATTGATTCAGGATTTGGAAGATTTGAAACAATTTTTAAAGTTATAAGATTACTAAATAACTGTTGTCGGTTTGTATGTTTGTTCAATGTTTTTTATTAGGTATTAAAGTTTCAACCCTCCCCACTCCCCCCCCCCCTACCACACCCTCCCCCCTCCCCACACCCCGCCAAGGGTGACTGGGAAATAGAAATATAGTCATTACAGGTATTCTTCCGATCCGCAGTAAAACCTTTTCCCAAAGTGGGTCGTCCGTTTGGCAATGCGGGATGTACAAGTACGCAGCTACGTCCGGACAGAATGGGGATGTTAAATCCGATGCCTCATGTAGAGAGATTGTCAAACCCTTGCAACAATTTTATGAGAGGTAAACGTAGGTGGCCTTTTGCAAGGATAAATTTCTTTTCCAATATATACCCTCGGTTTGCAAATGCAATCTAAACTTACCCGACCTACGGGCTCTATTACTATGTATTAATTGTTAATTTGTTCTCGTCCTAGACATGGATGAACTATTTGCCACTGGGCGTTTAGCAACAAACAATAGATCAATCAATCAATCAAATTTCAAACAAAAAAATCTTTCAGTTTACAAAAAAAAAACAAAAAAAAACATATGGCATTTTGAACCAGTTAAAAATAATGATTTTTGGGTGTTTTTTATTTATCATATTTGTCAACCTCTGAGGATGGAAAAAGTTATTAGGTGTAAAAAGAACCACTAGTCATGAGAGTAAATAACGTTTTTTTTTAAAGGGGATTTGAATTGACACAAGGGTCCTTTTATAACGCACACGAAGACAACTTTAAATACTTACAACTATATAAATTTTAATTCATCTCCAATATGCACATACTCATGGCATCCTCTGACATGTTTTTTTTTTGCGATTGTTGAAATACGTTTCAATTATTTAAGTATTTCAAGTTTCATTGACTTCACAAAATACCCAGAAGGCAAATGATATGATCGATAATAAATATCATTTAGATGATGGTACGTCAACCTTTTTTTATTTCGGAATGTTGCTATATTGCCTTTCCGTTTTGCTAAGCTCACGTGGGAAAATATGGTATTTCTGTCCTCCCAATAATAAACCTATAGGTCTTTTTTTTTTATTAACTTTTAGAATGTAGAAATTATTTCGGCTAATTATATACCTATTGGTATAGTGTAGAAAACAGTTAACATGAAATCACTGGCAAATAAGTTACTTTGTACCTATCAAAAACTTAAGTGTTGTCCCAATTTCAACATGAGTAGAGAACAAGCCATAGTAGTTGGAAACATGTCACAAAAATTAGTTGCCGTAAGTATGTTTAAATCAAAATTTCAAAATGATATTCTTCTTATCTTATCAGATTTTACCATAATGTGATACCCAGCAAGGTGAAACGTACTCTATATCAATGTGTACGCGTGAGTAGGATGATCTGGTCCAACTTTCCTAGAGTTATATCCATTTTTACCAAGAAAGTTGGACCCTAACCAGTATGCAACTCATGTGACGTGGTCTATTGGATAATTTGAGCGTTTTTACATGAGTCTGTTGTTGTTGTTTTCGGTCTTTAAACTCGTTGATTTCCGTATAAATTTGCAATTAGTAAATGTAATGAGCATCAAAGATGCAATAGCCGAGTTGCAACTCCAATTTGATTATCAATATATCAATATACGTAACTTCAGTTTCTTTTGAAGTATCAACTTTTTATCACAAAATATTCGTAAAAAACTCTTTTGTCTACACATTTTTTTTTAATTTGGGCAGAGGTTCTCTACATCCAGCCTAATTCGATTGGTCTGGGGGCATAAGCCAACTAAAATAAGTGAAAAAAAACTGATTTGAAATTGATCATCAATCATATCAATATAAAAAGCGTAAATATCTATGCTATCACCCTTGTATTAACTCCGTAACTCATTTAAATCCCTTTTGGAATCTCATTGTCAAAACAGAGTCTTGTATATCGAATGCACCTTTTTCTATTGTAGAAAACATTACGTTATTAATCATCAATTCAACGCGAGGAGTTAGCTATACAGAGACAGGAAATATCTCATGTAAACTTTACAATTTGGAGTTTAGTATGGCGTTCATTATCACTGAACTAGTATATATATTTGTTTAGGGGCCAGCTGAAGAACGCCTCCGGGTGCGGGAATTTCTCGCTGCATTGAAGACCTGTTGGTGGCCTTCTGCTGTTGTCTGTTCTGTGGTCGGGTTGTTGTCTCTTTGACACATTCCCCATTTCCATTCTCAATTTTATTAATACAGACGATGCGAATTACTTAACTTCAATATGCATTTTTATGTTAGATTTATGTTTTTAATGTACTATGTATAAACAGCAGCTCCCGTTTCGTACGATTCGTCAAGTTACGCTTTCGTACGTTCGTTCGTCAATATCCTGGTCATCTCTAAAGAGAGTTTTAATGCGTCCACAGAGTAAGCGTCTCCTGCTATAAATGCATGCGAATCCACACTAAGTCAAAATTTCGCAATCGGAAATAGAACACGCTCGATAAATTTAAGATTATACTGCGAAAACATATCGCTAGTATGTTGGACACGAACATATCGCATCGGTCTACCAATTCGTAATGATGACCGTAATACTTATGGATTTCAGTCGTTCTTCCTGATAACTTTGTACATCTTTGTGTGAGGAGTATAGAAAAATAAGCAATCCAAATATGGCAACTCGGCTATTTTGTACCTTTTTAATGAAGAGTTCCATTTCCATTGTTAAACTTTCGCTACAATTAGTTTTTTAATATCACTATTTCCTTCATTTCAGGAGTATCTAAATATGAGTTATTATTTATTTGATACCAGGCAGAATCAACATACGTCAGCTGATTCTACATATTAAAAATAGGAAATACCCTGCAGGAATATTATACAAATTGGCCTTGTCAATTTGTGTCCGTAAAATATTATCTAAAGATGTTTTCAGAAATGCCGTTAAACTTAGCGTTGAAATGAAAAAAAAAATGCTAACAATGATATTAAAGGTTTATTTTACGTAATCTGACAAATTTACAAATTAAGTTGTCATTTAATTACTCCCTCGTGATCTAAAAGCTTCGAATGTGCTTTGACAATATCATCCCCTACTACGATACATTCCCGAAGAAAATCAATAATATCAGATGCGAGTTATATCAAAAATCTACGACAAAAGAAAAAAAAAAGCAAGACAAAACTGTTTAAGGGCAACATACAGTCTTGAACACGAGACAAGTGTCCATATAGTATATCAAACTGCAAATACTCCTGACTCTATAAAAACTGTGAATAAATCCAACAGAAACAACCAAAGATATGATATCAACGAAAGCTATTATGTCTCATTTGTTTTTGGGTTCATGATTAATTATACTTCTGAGTAAACATATGCAGTTACAAATGTCAAACTTTTCGATAATTCATATTTCTTGATGAATTTTATTGTTATGTTCGACAACTGATTAAACACAAATCATTGAGCAGTCAAACCTGCTATAAAGGTCACCTCTTTTAAGCGAAAACCTGTATTGTCAGGCCATCCTCTTATTGTCTCGATGTAGAAATACCTATGCATTTTGAACCTCAATTCAAATGTAACCATTTCTATAAAGTCACATTTCTTTGGTCCAAGGGGTGACTTTTATAAACAGGTTTGACGATATATTCAATAATTTCGATTTGTTTTACATTCTGAAGAGATTAGCCTAATTTTAATCCTATCAAATCTTTAGCTTTCATTTAAGTTCATTTTTTTGTATATAAAGCTTAGTCATGTTCAATGGGTCTGTTTATACAAAAAATAAAAATGAATCTGACAGGAGTAAAACTGTAACCGATAATAGTGGAGTATGAACTATTTACCCTTCTGAAGCACCTGGTCGATTCCCTGTTTCTGAGTAGTGCTCTTCTTGCTCAATCAATCATTATCTTTGTAGTTGTGGATGGATTATTTGTCTTTCTCTCGTTTTTCTCTTGATCATGTTTTTTTCTTCTTTGACTTATGGTTTTTGGTTTCCTTCTTTGTATTAAAACTGATGTGAAATGTAGTTCTGATTTTCAGAATAAAAATGCTTGATACATGTTATTAATACTAAGCAGATTGCGAGTTTTAAAATTCTAAGATTATTTTGTCTCTTTCTAAATGATATCGAAACCTATTACAGACAACAATTATGCGTTCTTGGGTGACAATTCCTGTGTTATTGCTGTCGATCATCAATGGTACACCATGCGTTCAAATTGCGCCGAGAAGCATACAGTTGTATGTCAGCGTCAACTCATCAAAGACGAGTCATCAACAAGGAGAATTCAAAATGGTATTGTTTTAAAGAGGCTTCTTTCCGCATACTAAGTAAACTGCCAATACAATTAAGAAGTGAAGAGTAGGGATACGGATTATGCTCAATGATTTATTTCCTTATTTTATACTTCATAACACGATACATGAAAAATCATCAAATTCACCAGGCTTATAATTGTGTACGTCAGACGCGTGTTTCGTCTACAAATGACTTATCAGTGACACTCGAATAAAAAATTGCAAAAGGCCAAATAAAGAGGGTGGTAAAGGGTTATTTTCGTGCAACGTGTTTTGCCATTTTTATTTCACGTGCAGCCGTGAAAAAAGTTCGTTATTCACCGTGTTTCGTGAAATCGGCAAAAAGATCAACGTGCAAGAAATTGTTAATTGTTCGTTCATCGTGAAGTGGCAATTTTATTTCGCGTTCTTCCGTGCAGATAACCCCTCTTTACGCCCCTCAATAAAGTACGAAGTTGAAGAGCTACCTATTTCTGACTGCTATTTATAATATCTAAACAAGAATATACGTGACGGATGTAAATAGTGGAGTAGGAACAGTTACTGCTGACCCCTCTGAAAACCTGATTTCTCCCCGGATTTTTATTAATATCACGTTACTTAATCTGTAGTTTACTGTGTAATGTTTTGCTGATATAATGAGTATTGGATATATTTTTCTTAATGAATTATGCACGGAAATGTCTTTAATTTATAGGTTTTAAAATTAGTTTTTCCCTTATGATATATAAAGTTGACATGGACTTGTGTAAGCTATAATTATTTCTCGGATATGTATTTTTTTCATTTTTACATTACCAGTAGAAGAAACTGAGACTTCTGTTGAATCTTGCAACCAGTGTTCCTGTAATAAGTTTGGAAATGTCGAATGGAACACTGGCACGAGTGTTGAACATGTAGATACTACAGGAAAAGAAGTTACTGAAAAACTTGATTCACTGAAGAAATCCCTTACAATTGACAGGACAAAACTATCATCGACAAAACGGAGGAAAACAAGTGCAAATGATGACCGCCAATCCTCACGGAACATGGGATATATAGCTGTATCGATAATAGTCACAGTTGTAGGATGCATAATGGTATTGGATTTACTACCAGGCCATTGAAAGGAAACGACTGCTACTTATAGTTTACAGTTATTCTTTAATTTTCCATTGTTATTGGTTTATGTATGTGCTTTAGCATGTGGAAAGTTATATTTCTCTTTCTTTTGTTTTGCTGTAAATATATGTGTAACGACAAATGTAAAACTGGTTACTCGTAACAAACTATCACAATATACAAGCATACATAAACTGCAATGTTAATTGATGGAAGCTAATTTCAGATTTGATTGTACATCGTTTTCTATTCAATTTAAATAATTTGTAAACTTACAGATAGATTATAATGTGTTAATAATAAATGCAGCGCTCCATCTGATTACCTCCATTATTTATGCTTTTAACAATTGGTCAGTGATTTGGAAAGAACTTCAGGTGTATGCAACTATGAAAAGTACAAATATGAAACAAGGACTCTAAATATACAAAACTGATCACATGGTAGAATGTAACTATGCCATACGGTCTAAACATGGTCGAAATCATCAGACGGTTCCTTATATGAATTATTGCCCTTCAATGACGATTTTTATCATTTTTTTCTGTGTTTTTGCCTCATATCTTAAATATTATAATAGATAGAGAAAAAACATTACAGAGCAAAAATGATCCCCAATACAAGACGATCTTGTTGAAATCGTATAACCACCCCTTATTAGAGTTATTGCTATTTAATGACGAATTTACCATTTTTTGGCGATTTTGCTTAGTATTTGAAAAACTATATTAGATGGATGAAAACTCAGATAAGCAAAAATAATCAGCTACACAAGATCTACAAAATAAATCAACAGCTGAAATCGACAGTCAACTCCTTATTGGAATTCTTGCTCTTTAATGATGATTTTTACCAATATTTTTTTTTGCCTATCATCTTGAAAACTACAAGAGATGGATAGACACTGATTACTAGCAAGACAAGATCTTCGAATAAGTCAAATTTTGCCGAAATCGTGAGTAGATTTTTTATAGGAGTAATTGCCCTTAAATTGTGATTTATTCACACGAAGCTTTATTCACTACCGCTTTAAAAACTGTATTCTCTGTACAAAATATGTTTGGAAACCACTGTTACAAACCCCTATTTAAATCAATACACACTTATAGCTATCTTCTCGAATATTGCCAGTCACAGATGTTTCATACCAATTCGCATTGGAAAAGATGAAAAGGAGAAAAGATCCTTTCTACAACTTTCCTTTACCAACAAAGATCTCGATATCATCAACTTGGGCAATATCCTTCGTCATAAATCAGTTTGCTGTGAGGTCGTTGATAGCAATTAGAATTTGATAAAAAAAAAACCTGAATGGGTCTATGAATAAACATGCTTCATCGATCTTTAAAGACCCTAGTATTGCAAAGTAAATGTCCTAACTTAATAACAAATGTGTTGATAAAGCCCAAAACAACATAATTGTTGTGTGTAAATCACATTACATAAACTGCTTGATGAAGGAACTAGGTATTGAGAATTCACTTGGATACTCAACATACACATTATACCCCCGCGACACCTACCAAGGAGGAAATCCTGGTATGTTTAATGTTCCTTTCGAATTTCATCCAAAGATGAAGAACTGGATCTTCCTTAACTGTATTTGATACTTAAATTACATATTAGGTGTCCTTACAAGCAACGTTATATCTACAAAACTTCTTCCTGATTATTTATATCAATTTTTTCAACATTCAAAGCCGGGATTCAAAGTTATTGTGAAACTACCTATACTAGGGGCAACGTGAACCAGTTGTGGATACTTAAAAATTCATAAGATATGTTAGAGTACATACAATCTAAGTCTCTTTCCTCTTGTAACAGTATTAAACATTTGATTTTCTACCCTTAACATATGTATTCCCATTTCAAAACTAAAAGACAAATTGAAAAACTTGATCTCGATTTGTTTCATGACAAAGAAGAAGATACTAGTGTCTTGTCTTATGTGGGGATACATCACACTTGATTAAAAATCACTCTGATTCAAACAAAACATACTCTGAAACTGACATTAGCAAGATGCTTGATTTCTTGATTGACAAAATATTTGTTATGTTTAAAAAAAAATCGACATTCCCATGGGAACTATCTCGCTTCTCTTCTTGCACTTGCAGAATCAACCCGTAACAGATGTTTGAAATTGTAAGTTATATTTAATTCTTGTTAACTTTTCGAATGCCTAAATATAGATGTGAATGGTGTGGATATAATCATTTCTAACTATTAAAGAATAAAAAAGACAAAATTTGGAATTATCTTTATGAAATTCCGATGATTGATGATAATTGTAAAAACGTAAAACAGACACTCGTTTTATTAGAAATGGGTTAAACTAAAGAATATATAAGACGTAGAGGATTTGGAAACGACGATCAACTTTCGACTAACTTCGCTCATTGATTATCATTTACGAATCCAATATTCAAAACCAGTCTTACCCAGTACTTTTTTCATAATTGTTTGAATCTTCGAAATGTGCAAACCTATATCTAACAGCTGTGAAAAACGTACACAAGCTCAGTCCTGAATTGTATAATAATTATTTTTCACCTTAAACACAACATTGTCGATATTCCAATCTACGCTTGACTGGTTAAGTAAGTCTTGACGGATCATATTCTATTTTAAATTTATAGCAAACAAATTAACTTCCTAGTTATAATTGTTTATTTACTGTGAATATTTCCTGATGAAAGGTACGTCTTCTTTCACAAAGTACTTCATTATTAATTATTGTCAATATAAAAGCAATTGTGATTTGTATCATTCTTTCAATTTTTAACGTTCATTCCCTCTGTATTACTTAAACTTAGCTGTTTTACTGTTTCATTGTTAATATTGTATTGCCTTTTGAGAGTCCCGTTTGTGGAATATATTTTTTTTAATGTTAAGGTGACGTGAAATGCCAATGTCTAAAGAATACATCCTAACTATATTACCCTAATTAGTGCTTAAATTATTATTACTGTTTGAAATATTACTGATATTCTTCGTCATATTTTTAACAATAGACGACAACTACTGTAAACTTGTAGCGATATCATTTAGAAATATTAATTTCTGAAACACGAATGACAACTGGCCTAAAGAGTAATCAAGTTGGTCTTTTTAATGTTTACGTTTGTAATTTTCGTCTACATTTTGCACAAAACGCATTCTTATATGCCACTTTTAACAGTTAATGTGTTTTCTTTGCACAAGTTGCCTTCTATAACGACGCTTTGTCAATGACATGCTACGCGACCTAGTTTATGCAAATCAAATTTTGGTCAGGAATCTGAGCAGGTGTTTTAGCTTACGTTATTTTTCCCTAGCAGTAGTTGACATCTCTACAATTTGAATTAAAGATTGTGTGAGGTATATGTCAGTGAAAAGCAATATATTAGGATAAACTTGGGTAAAGTGTTCACCAATTATGATATCTATACCGATGCAGTTTAATTTTGTAAACGAATCGCGGATTAATCAATTAAAACAGAAGTGAAAGATACCAAAGGGATATTCAAATTCATTAGTCGAAAACAAACTGTCAGTGACAATGACATTGCATAAAACGAAAAACGATAAAAACAAAACAAAACAACAACAAACTGAACAACACAAACCCTACCAAAACCGGGTGCTCTAAGGTGCTCCGGAAAACCAAGCAGATCCTGCTTAACATGTGGCAATCGTTGTGTTGCTGTAGTTTTGCATTTTGGCCCCGGTGTATTTTTCAAATTTGAAAGCTAGTGTGCAATACAATTAATTTTTTGATAGCTAAAGATTAATATACCCTTCATAGTGGGTTTATATGAACATTTAGATTGTGAAATGTATGTACTATGGGCTGTTTTCTGTATGACAGTCCGTATTGTCATATCCATACCAGATCTAGACATTGGTCCAGAAATTATTGTAATGTTTTTTTTCGAACGATATTTGTGATTCAAGTTCAGGAAAAAATGAGGCAAAAGACACCTAGTTTTTATTTGATCATTTGGTAGAATGATGTCAAAAGTTTAAGAAAAGGTATCATTCAAAGGGATTGAAATTCTAGTTAAAACCGATTTTTTGGGGGATATGTGACAATTTCGTTCCCCTTTTTGCAATATTTTATTGTAAACAACTGCATATTGTTGCAATGGATACCCCAAAACAGAATTATATTTCACCATTTTAAGTTTTGAAAATCAAATATATGGAAGATACTCGTTACATACATATGCACATGTATGACACAAACATTTGGTGTAATGTATTAGAAAGCCAGGAATAAAAAATGAATAAACATTTTGTGGTTCAATTTTAATTTTATTTCCTAACTGTGGAGTGCTAACTCATGTAAGTACAAACACGGTAATAAAATCTAATTCGATAGGTCTCATTCGAGGATATGAGGACAAAATTGTGATAAAGACAACTGAAACATATCCGTCGTCATCTAAAAAAACAGATATTCCACAACGGTCACAACTCGTGATGGCGTCCCAAAAATTTTCGAAGGGACGATTTCAACTTCACCAGTTGGAACTCTTGGTTTAATAGCTTCCTTGTAAGCAGTTACCTTCTATCACGGAAATCATGCCACGAAATGCAAGCTATGGAATATCGCATCAACTGGGATTAATATACTCCATATGCAGGCGCTGCTGGAATGTTGCTTAATAGAAATGGAAAGCTGAACACATCTCTTTTGTCGTACAGATTTATTTTTTTCAACTCACCATCGTTGTAAAGTTTAGATGTAAGCAAAGATATGAGGCAGACTTAACTGTATCTGTTGTATTCACGCATCTTGATAATGTCAGTTTCATAGAAGTATTTGTTTGATTCAGAATGATTTTTTACAAAGTAAGATTTATCCCTCCATAGGACAAAATACCTGTATTTACGTTGGACATTTTTTTATGAGACAAAGCAGGACTGATTCTTTCAAACTGTCTTTTTGTTTCGAACAAGGAATACTTGTGGACAATGTAGAAAAATCAAACGTTTTAATACTATTGCAAGAGAAAAGAAACCAAGATTGTATTTACTCTAACAGGTCTCTGGAATTTAAGAATCCACATCTGATACACGCCGCCCTACGATTAGGTTGTTTCAAAATAACTCTATAAAGCCCGGCTTTCATTGCTGATAACATTTATGTTGATAAGTTAGAAGGAGGAATCGTTGAGCACTTGGACAATCCAGTAATATATAATGATGTTTGTAAGGAACTTATGTTATTTATGTATCAAATACAATGAAGGAAGATCGAGTTCTTCTTCTTTGGTTGAAATTCCAAAGGAACATAGAACCGACCTATGAATATTCACGATTTACTCCGTGGTAAGTGTCGTAGGGATATATGTTGAGTTTCTAAGGCAGTTCCACTACCTAATTCCTTTATCAATAAAGAGCGGAATAAGTAATAAACCCTGCGCTTATGTTTAGCAAACAAATTTGTCATATCTTATTAAGCGTCTTTGAAATTTCTCTCATGTATGATTTATTTGTCTTTGTGTTGTATCAAACCTGACCACCAACGACAAGCTTATTTTTTGAAAATAATGTTCAAAATAACGACTAACCGTGGTCCAATTATCTAAGGAAATAAAACAAATAAGAGAGGACTGCACGACGTACATGTTTCAATGGGATTTGCGTTCGAAATTGCAACAACGATTTCTTAAAAATACGTATGTCCATGTAAAATATGTACAAACACAGGTTTGTCTTCAAAATGGACAAAATTGACTCCCACAACTAGCTTTGTTCAGGTGAAGTTCTTTTATGTAAATATGTGTATCTGTAGAATATCTAATTATCAGGGGGTTATCAACACTTGGTAACTCATCTCGGTATCTGCTATAATTTGTAACAAAAATATTTTCCCTACTGAAGTTTTTCCATAAAAGAAGATCAAAACAGTAAATAGATATATGATAAATAAGTGAGTAATATACTATCATAAATACATGTATCCATATGAAATCCGATAATTTGACAATATAAAATATTGAAATGACGAACAAATTATTTTCGGCCAAAAAATGTAGAGCTTTAATCAAGTCTGCGCATGGCAACAGAAGAATTCAGTTGAAGACATATCCAAAACAGGTACGGACATGATTAATAACATACCTTTTTAAAACTCTCCGTTGACGAATATTTGTATTATTAAGAACATAATGATCAAACCTTCTTAGGCAAAGTTTGACCATAGATTGATTTTGGCTATTCGTATTGGATTAGTTTTGTTCATACAGCTCCACAAGTATATACTTTTTGACTTTCCAATTTTTGGCTGGGAGTGTTCGCGATGAAGGTTAATGACGTAAAGTACTTCAAATACATCAAAAGTATGAAGCCTTATTGTTTTTTTTCCTTAATCAATGGCACTCACTGCCCAAGTTAAACAGACCAATTTTTAGCAGGCTGTAAAGAATAGACTGTAAAAAACGTATCTTTAATACAAAGCACATATCTCCATATAACATCAACATGTAGTCGTCCTGAATTAAATGTAATATTTACCGCTTGAAGTAAAGCGGCAGCTTGTTTCTCGTGCTGTCTAAAAATAATTTCGATGTGCTTGAGGCCAATTCTCTAGTATTCTTACTGCTATGATGTATACATTTTTATATAACTTCTCTAATAGATATCATATATATATTTATTATAATAAATTGCGAAACAAAATATTGAATGACCAACTAAATTTATATACATGTATTGGGTTACTTTTATCGGGATTGTCATTGGTTATCGACCACACTGATCTAAGTCTTCCGTCTAACCTGGTGCCTGCAAATAGCCAGAGGATGTCTAAAATATGTTCTTTTGTCATTAAATAAATTTTATTTGCTAGATGGGCTTATAGAATATTGCCACACGTTTCTAAAATGAACCTACAAAAGCTCATAAAAATATCGGAATCAAACATTTTCAAGTATAACTTAACAGATAAGAATGTTGACACCAATTCATTTCCATGAATACATAACAAAGTTTGCATATGACAATATAAGAGTGTTGCAATTGATATTAAAACCTTTTTGTAGAATACAGATACAATTAAAAACCAATTGTTCAGAGATCAATTGAAGGTCTTTCCACCAAAAAAAAAACATGTATTTTAATAAGAAAATATAAAAATCGAGTTTAAAATGTCATTTACAGTGTCAGATGATAGCTAACTATGCGCTGATTCCAAAAATATATGGTTTCAATACACTTCTAGTTAATAAATATATGGTTTCAATATACTTCTAGTTTGAAAAATGTCACTTCTGGTATAATATGATAGTTTACTTGACACTGATTCCCAAAATATATGGTTCTATATACTTTTACATCAAATAAGTACAAAAAATAGCTACTTCCGGTTCACACAAGGTCACTTCTGGTTGGCTTTTTCAAGGTCATATGGCTTGCAACCTAATGCAAGAAGTCCCATGGCTCTATCATTTACAAATATAAAGTTAAAGCAAGGGTAAAAATCTAGAACGTCAAATTTACCTATGACCTTGACCTAAATATCAAGGACTCCAAATCAAAAGACCCTAGGTCTGTACTATATATTGTTAATGAGTTATATCACCATACAGCTAGTTTTAAATATGAGAGGGGAGAAAACTCCCATTTTATGTCAACGTACCCGTTCGACCAAAATTTATGTGTAACAACATGTCGCATATAACAATTTAGTAAAATATTTTGTCGATCTCTTATACGGCTTCTGTTATAAGAAATAACAAGCCAAAAACAAAATTTAGAACATGACCTTGACCTATTTTTTTCTTTTAGTGGACCAAGGACCTCAAATCAAAACACCCTAGGTCTCTATCACTTATGGTTTACAAGTTACAAATACATATCACTTATTTCAAATACATAAGGGGGAATAACTCTCATATGGAGTCTTCGTGAGACTTCGGTCAAATAAAACGTAACAATCTGAGGATACAACGAGCAATTTGGAAAAATAAATTTGTCGCTTTCTTTTACGGTTGCGAAGGAGATATCATAACAAGAAAAACAGTGTTTGGGGAGATAACTCTTACAAAGAAAAGTGTTCGATTAAACAGGGTCAGCTTCAAAAGCATATAAACTGTACAATATCATTTACAAAATATTTAAGCGACATCTTTTGAAACATCAATACAGCGCAAGAAAAAAAAATTAGGCGGAAGAAAAAAAATCAAAATTTAGAACATGACCTTGACCTTTGACCTTGACTTAATTTTTTTTTTAGTGGACCAAGGACCTCAAATCAAAACACCCTAGGTCTCTATCACTTATGGTTTACAAGTTACAAATACATATCACTTATTTCAAATACATAAGGGGGAATAACTCTCATATGGAGTTTTCGTGAGACTTCGGTCAAAATAAAACGTAACATTCTGAGGATATAATGAGCAATTTGGAAAAATAAATTTGTCGCTTTCTTTTACGGTTGCGAAGGAGATCTCATAACAAGAAAAACAGTGTTTGGGGAGATAACTCTTACAAAGAAAAGTGTTCGATTAAACAGGGTCAGCTTCAAAAGCATATAAACTGTGCAATATCATTTACAAAATATTTAAGCGACATCTTTTGAAACATCAATACAGCGCAAGAAACAAAAATAGGCGGAAGAAAGAAAAAAATCAGAACAAAAGCAAAATGTCATTCCACGGAAAAGTGGAAAGACCTAATAAGGCTCTACCAGGGAGACCTGCTAAGAAATCTGTGACTGGGACAAACTACCTTGCAAAAATTGTTTACTTAACTCATAATAAAAATTTCACGTTAAAAGTAGACGAACTATAGGGGTTTTCGGCGGTGGTCTTTTTCTTCGTCGTATGTAACCGGCCAAGTATACATGTATAGTATCTTGTCCTAGATTTTCACATATTCTGGGTATATTTTACTTTAAAGGATAACCTATTTCTCGTTTTAATTTACATTGTGACTCAACCTGATGGACAACCGCAAACATGCTGTTTATCATGTGTGCCAAGTGCATATGATTTCACCATTTTAGGTTTAGATTTAAATCGATAAAACAAAATCCACCTTGAAAAAAAGATAAAAAAAAAAACAAAGTACAATTTGAAGTATGACGACAAAATCTTAAAACTAAAATCCTCTCCTATGGAAGTATTCTTGGTTTAAACGGGGGTTTCTTGTTATCACAACCGAAAGCTGATATTTTCAGCCCTATCTATGATTCCGCTTCGGTATAACTATTTTTCTATGAAAGTTTGTTTTTAGGGGGTATTTTTTAATCTTTAAATGCTTCGCCCAAGTGAGCCAATAATTTCTTTACTTAGTTGGGAAATCCCGTTTGTATGCCATCTTTATCGATACTTTTATCTGTTGCTAACGTTGGCGGAGGCCTTTAAAAACGATAGATTTCATTCCAAAAAATCAACACTTTCTATCTTTTGACATATTCATAGCACTTTAAGCAACCCAAAACAAGGTTTCTTCTTTACTGAAAAATAAAATACGTACGTGCTACTGAAAAACAGATAGATGCAAATCTTTTCGGATCATAAGTTCATTTATTTCATGAAAATGATTTTGTGACAAAATAGGAGACAAAAACAGTCTTTTGTGTAACTTGTCCTTTACATATATTTTTTAACCTATTTCTATGTGTTACAAAAGTTAATTACCTTTACTCTGTTCAAGTAAAATATATCAAAAACTAAACAGATGCAATGTGTCACCTAATTCTGTACATTGCCTTAACGTACAATATCTTCTCTGTCTATCGAAACTGATCTACCTACCTCTTTCTTTTCAAAATCTGCCAAATATAATCCTATCTCTATCTGGTACTATATTTTAATTTTGTTCGAACTCAATTTTAATCTATATGATTATTTTTTTTGGACGAATTATATAAAGATTCAGATTCAATATTCTATTAGAGTGTCGCCAATTATGATACATACACATATCTCAGCGCCAGTTGTGTTGAAATTGGTCAAAAACTCTTGTTTTAAAATAACACTCAGCCATTTTGTGCTGAAGTCAGTTTGTACCCACCAGATATTAATACTATAACACAAGTATCAAGAATATGTTGTTATGATTGTTACCCATTCAGACATATAATCATTTTTTGAACAATTTAAAAATATAAAATTATCCAAAATGTGTGTCAACTTATTTCTTTGTCGTGAACAATTTTAGACCCATAAATTTCGATACGCAATTGGATAAAAACTCACATAGGATACACACCAAGTTCACCGTATACCATGAAGTTTGTAGTCTACTTCAGAATCTTTAAGTTCAGTAGTAGCTTGCAAAATTTCACGTGTACTCTCTTTACATTAACTATATTACTGAACACCAAAATGTTACACCTATAAAGTAAAATAGGCTCCAATATCTTATCAAATAAATCGTAAGTGGCATCTCACAGATAGGTTATGAACTCTACCCTCTCATAACTTCATACATAGCACAATAAGCCTTAGTAACTAAATTATTTTTGTACTTGCAAAACTATCTGCTTTAAAAAGTCAACCAAAAATATTGAATTTCTTACAAAATTTCTAATTCATTATTATCATGATTATCAAAATAAAAATGAACATTTTCAGATAAACGTCTTTTAGAAACAGTCATAATTTTCGTTTTACTAGAATTAGTAAAACATAATTGTATCGTCTGCATATAGTAAAGCAGGAAGTTTAAAATAAATATACATCTCATTTTCAATTTCTTTAGATTTCAGCTTAGCTCAATAACATCATGCATTTATCAATCAATCACAAAAATGGAGAATAAGGAAGGAGAGAGATTTTCTCCCTGCCTTATCCCAATATTTCATGGGAAATAGTCAAATTATTCACCATTATGTACATTATGAAATATAACATTATGCATGTTACCATTAATTTGGTGTCCAAGCAATTTCTGAAACAATCCATTCATCCGCACACTACGAAATAATTTAGAAAGTCAATAAATGCACAATGCATTTTTTCCTTTTTACTTTTCATGATACTAATAACATGTAAATAACAAAAAAAAATTTATGCATTTCTAAACCCTGACTGATTTTTACAAATGATCTGATTATCCTCAGAAGATTTGTTCAATTTTGAATTCAAAACAGAGGTGAATAATTTACCAACTCAGGTAATAATTGTCATAGGTCTAAAGTTTTTGGGGTCCAATTTGTAACCCTTGTCTTTAAGTATGAGTATGATATTTCCCAATAGCAAAATCTTGGGAATTGTGTCACTGTCAAATACAATATTAAACAGCTTTACTAATATAATAGAACAAATATGAAATGAATCATTCAAATACTCATTGATAATGAAATATGTCAGAAGTAGGTATTTTTTTAAAGAGTAAAATGAATCTTTTGAAATAAACAACCTGACTTGAACTAATCAGAATACAATTGCACTTATTTACAAATGTATATATTATTCAAAATATCAAAAGTTGCAGAATAATCATTACTTGGTGTAAGAAATGTACAATTCCTTTTATGTCCTTCAATGATGCTCGTGTTGATTGGTAAAAAATATATATCCCAAACAGTGATCGAAAAAAACTAGTTTGAAAATGAAATTAATTAGTATTTTTGCATCTGGTAATATGTACTATTTCAACTTTTCTCTTTTTGTCTATTTATTTTTCGAAAGTGTAAAGTAGTTCATTTGAATTATTTGCCCTACTTATACATCATTTCAATTTTTGCTGATATTACACAAATCTATGTTGATGAATGCTCAGAAACCAGTCCTGGAAGCTGTCGTGACTTTCCTGGAAGTGTTAGCATTTGATCCGTGGTCAAGGCTTTTTTTTATGATATGTAAATGAAGAAAGAGCAATAAAAAGTTTGCTTATTTTTTGTTTTGCCAAGTGCCTGTAGGTCCCTGTAATTTTGTGTCGTGAATTTCTAATCGTGTACCCGTATGTGCCATCAATTAGTCGACAAATTAATTACCTCCTTATCTTTCACATGTTTGGTTGGGTTGTTCCTGGTGAAGGAAAAAACAGAAAATCTCTTCGAACGTACACAATTTATTTTGTTTGTTTTCAATTTCTAACTGGAAAAACTATAAACATGAGAGAGTAGATGACAAAGGGCCGATTAAAAATAAATTGTTCCAATAAAAACAGGTATCAAACAGAATGGCACAAAAATAAAATCGACGAAATGAAAAACAACAAAAACAAACCATTGAACAAAAATTAATATGGTTTCAGCAACACGATCCCCACCGAATACTGAGGTATACTCAAGAGTACGCAATTTTTACATTAAATGTACCGCCTGTCGTAATGCTCATGCAAGTGCAAATGCAGTAAAAAAATGTGGTTACGATAAGTGAAACATATCTATATATATATTTTAAGATTGTATTTTTTTTTTCTCGAAATAACATTGTTTCAAAAGCGAGAACACTTTTATGTCTTATGGATGTTATGGTTTACTTTTCTGTGATATTTAGTCATAAATATGGCAAAAACGTTTTGGGTAAAGACTATATATTGTTTTATGATGCAAGGGTCAGCGGATAAAATGACCGTGTTAATAACATTAATTTTGATCAACAGCCGCTTTGAATAGACATGTTCAACGTTGCTGCCTTACCCAATGTTATATAAATATAGATTATAACATGGCATTTTTCATATCAGACACCTTATCAGCCCCAGGTCATGATATCAGCCCGAGAGCGGACAGGCTCGAGGGATGATTTTGACCATAGGCTGATAAGGGGTCTGATATGAAAATGACATGTTATGTTCTTTTTATCATATACTTCAGCAGAAGACAAACAGACAAGAACTTTTTTTTAAACTTTGAAAAATGCATTTATCGTATTATTTTTTTGCATTTTTAAATAATATTTTTTCCTGACGTAGAAATGCCACGGGATAACGTTACAGAAAGGCATGCGATAATAACCGGAAGCAGTTGATATTTTCTATAAATGAAAATTTTTTTGAAATTCTTCATCTACTTATGCAGGTTAAAATAACTAGAGGCTCTTGAGAGCCTGTGTCGCTCACCTGACTCTACTTTGGTTTTAGAAATCATGTAAAGATACTTTTTATTAGATAAAAATCATGAGATACCCAAATAATGATTGAGGCCAAATTTGGTTTAATATTGGTCCCGTTATTTAATAAAATATCCTGGTGGCCATCTTGAACAGTAAATCGGCAACAAAGTAGCAAAACTTGTTCAGCACCTCATAAGGAACATTCATGCCAAGTTTGGTTTCATTCCATTCAGTGGTACTCTAAAAGAAGACATTTGTATGTATTTCCAATAAGATCCTATGTTAAACTAGGTCCCCCGCTAGGGGCCATCTTAGATGATGGATCGGCTGCAAAGAAACAACACTTGGTCAACACCTCATAAGGAACATTCATGCCATGTTTGGTTCCATTCCATTCAGTGGTTCTCTAAAAGACGACATTTGTATGTATTTCCCATAGGGTCCCTATGTTAAACTAAGTCCCCCCCTGGTGGCCATCTTGGATGATGGATTGACTGCAAAGTAACAACACTTGGTCAGCACCTCATAAGGAACATTCATGGCATGTTTTTTTTTTTCATTCAACTCAGTGGTTCTCTAAAAGGAGACATTTGTATGTATTTCCAACAAGATCCTATGTTAAACTAGGTCCCCCGCTAGCGGCCATCTTAGATGATGGATCGGCTGCAAAGAAACAACACTTAGTCAACACCTCATAAGGAACATTCATGCCATGTTTGGTTCCATTCCATTCAGTGGTTCTCTAAAAGACGACATTTGTATGTATTTCCCATAGGGTCCTATGTTTAACTAAGTCCCCCGCTGGCGGCCATCTTGGATTATGGATTGACTGCAAAGTAACAACACTTGGTCAGCATCTCATAAGGAACGTTCATGCCATGTTTTTTTTTTATTCCATTCACTGGTTCTCTAAAAGAAGACATTTGTATGTATTTCCCATAGGGTCCTATGTTAAACTGAGTCCCCCGCTGTCGGCCATCTTGGATTATGGATTGACTGCAAAGTAACAACACTTGGTCAGCACCTCATTAGGAACAATCATGCCATGTTTTGTTCCATTCCATTCAGTGGTTCTCTAAAAGAAGACATTTGTATGTATTTCCCATAGGGTCCTATGTTAAACTAAGTCCCCCGCTGGCGGCCATCTTGGATGATGGACCGACTGCAAAGTAACAACACTTCCTCAGCACCTCATTAGGAACAATCATGCCATGTTTTGTTCCATTCCATTCAGTGGTTCTCTAAAAGAAGACATTTGTATGTATTTCCCATAGGGTCCTATGTTAAACTAAGTCCCCCGCTGACGGCCATCTTGGGTGATAGACCGACTACAAAGTAACAACACTTGGTCAGCACCTCATAAGGAACATTCATGCCGTGTTTGGTTTCATTTCATTAACTGGTTCTCTAAAAGAAGACATTTGTATGTATTTCCCATAGGGTCCTATGTTAAACTAAGTCCCCTGCTGGCGGCCATCTTGGATGATGGATCGGCTACAAAGTAACAACACGTGGTCAGCACCTGATAAGGAACTTTCATGCCATGTTTGGTTTCATTCCATTCAGTGGTTCTCTTGAAGAAGTTCAAAATGTAAAAAGTTAACGACGACGACGACGGACGACGGACGACGGACGCCAAGTGATGAGAAAAGCTCACTTGGCCCTTTGGACCGGGTGAGCTAAAAATGTAAAAGTTTTTCAGAATTAATGTACTTGCAAGCACAAAATGAAGCCGAAGTAGAGTGTCATACCTTTGTCGAAACGACAACTATGCATTATTCAATTGTATCTACAGGACATTGAAGGAACTAACTGAATCAGTTATAAATTTGTAAATGATTCATTTATTATATATTATCTTTTCCAGGCTTCAACTTATGAGTTAAACTATATTTTTTCAAATCTATTAGGCAAGGAAATCTTATGACTTCCGATGAAAATGTTATTTTACGTATTACAAATATGTCGAATTTTGTGATTGGATAACAAAAATAGAGATGTCAGTATGTATATTTCGGAAACTGCCGGGGTATAGACGACATTTTTTACCCAAGTGGAACCTCAATAACGTCATCACAGAACAGTTAAATTGTCAATAACACTTCCCTGCGAAATTTGTTATCCAAAGGTCTGAAATATCGTGAGCCTAAATCCATCAATTGGAAATACAACTTCAAAATACTGATGGATTCAGTCGAGGGTTATACCAGGCAATGGGCTAAACGCGAGGAAGAATACGTAGATACTCTTTCCGAATGAATTAAGGCTGTGAGGTCGTTGATACAAATCCGAATTAAGAAACTAAATAGACCTATCAACACCCACGCTACGTCAATTTTTAAAGACCCAAATGTTGCAAAACACTTGTCCTACCTCCATGACAAATATGTTGTTGTCACCGCAGATAAAGCCCCAAACAACATCGTTTTTGTGTGTAAATATCATTACATAAACTGCTTGATAAATGAATTAGGTATTGACAATTCACTTGGAAACTCAACATATACCCTCACGACACTTAACAAAGAGGACATTCTGGATAATCATAGGTCTGTTCTATGTTCCTTTGGAATTTCAACCAAAGATGAAGAACTGGATCTTCCATCACTGTATTGGATACCTAAACTACATAATTGTCCTTACAAACAACGGTATATTGCTAGGTCTTTCAAGTGCTCCACGAAACCTCTTTCTAAATTATTAACATCTATTTTATCAGCAATCAAAGCCGGGCTCCGAAGTTATTGTGAAACTGCCTATTCTAGAGGTGGCGTGAATCAGATGTGGATACTAAAAATTCCAAAGATCTTTTAGAGTACATACATTCTAAGACTCTCTCATCTTGCAATAGTATTAAAACATTTGACTTTTCTACACTTTACACAAGTATTCCCCATTCCAAACTAAAAGACAAATTGAAAGAGTTGGTATTACTTTGTTTCATTAAAAAGAATGGCGAACGTAGATACAAGTATCTTGTCTTGGGGAGGGATAAATCCTACTTTGTAAAAAATTCTCTGAAACTGACATTATCAAGATGCTTGATTTCTTGATTGACAACATATTTGTTACATTTGGAGGACGTGTTTTTCAGCAGACTGTCGGAATTCCAATGGGAACCAAGTGTACCCTTCTTGTTGCCGACTTGTTTCTTTATTATTATGAGGCTGACTTCATACAGGAACTTCTTAGGAAGAAAGATAAGAAGTTAGCAATATCCTTTAACTTTACGTTCCGCTATATAGATGATGTTCTCTCACTAAATAATACAACATTTGGTGACTATGTTGAACGAATCTATCCCATCGAACTAGAGATAAAGGATACTACAGATACAGTTAAGTCTGCCTCATATCTTGACTTACATCTAGAAATTGACAATGAGGGTCGGTTGAAAACAAAACTTTACGACAAAAGAGATGATTTCAGCTTCCCAATTGTGAACTTTCCATTTCTATGTAGCAACATATATATATATCTCCCAATTGATACGATATACCCGGGCTTGTACTTCCTATCATGATTTCCTTGATAGAGGATTGCTGCTCACAAGGAAGCTATTAAACCAAGAGTTCCAAATGGTGAAGTTGAAATCATCCCCTCGTAAATTTTACGGACGCCATCACGAGTTGGTTGACCGTTCTGGAATAACCGTTTCACAGATGATTTCGGATATGTTCCTTATGTCGTAACTACAATACCCTTCCTTTTCACGAATGTGACCTACCGAATTAGACTATTTACCGGATTTGTAATAACATAAGCAACACGACGGGTGCCACATGTGGAGCAGGATCTGCTTACCCTTCCGGAGCACCTGAGATTACCCCCAGTTTTTGCTGGGGTTCGTGCTGCTTAGTCTTTAGTTTTCTATGTTGTGTCATCTGTACTATTATTTGTCTGTTTGTCTTTTTATTTTTGGCCATGGCGTTGTCAGTTTATTTTCGATTTATGAGTTTGACTGTCCCTCTGGTATCTTTCGTCCCTTTTTTAAAGGATGACAGAGGCTCACAAAAGGGAAATAATTACGAGGATCCGTCAATAATACGTTTTTAATTTAAAATCACGCGATTTGCATATCAAAATTATTGCATACCCGATAAAATTATTAATACTGCTAAGGTAATTACAAAATCTTTCCCGTATGCGGAAAAATATCAGGTTGGGTCTTTTCTGTTGTCAAAATACATGAAAAGTCACCAACATAAAAACGGTGCACATGGAAGGTAAAAACTTTATTGCAAATATATTTTCCTAAAGAAAACAAATTATTTTTCAACATGATCAAGATAAAAAAAGTGCATGTAAATGAATTGCAGAAAAATATTTTCAGAAACATGTACTGAATATCTATTCTGAATGTTAAATTTCTGGTACTGAAAACTACATCAAGGAAAGGGTAATTCGTAATATATAACTGTGTGATTCAGGTTTCAGACAGGGTATATAATGTGATATTCCCGGCTTAGAGTTAATATCCCCTTCGCCTTCAGATCATGGAATATAATCGTTAGACCAAGAATGTCACATTATATACCCTGCCTGAGACCAGAATAACATATAATATATTCTAACACCTTTATCATGTATCAAAATCATATATGATGAGATTCAGACCTGTGTTGATCTGTTAAAGCTGGCAAAACACATCAATCCCTTCAAGAATATTATACACCTATTGACTGGTTATGAGGGTAATAGTAAGTTTGTTGTCCCTGAGATACCAACTATTGCTCGAGGTGAAGCCAAGAGCAATAGTTAGTTTCAAAGGGACAACAAACTTGCTATTACACTCATAACCAGTCAGTAGGTGTTTGATTATACCGAGCAAAACAACATTCTAAAAAGACTACATACACCACTTGGGAAAAAACCCAAATAGTCACATAAACATGCACAAGGTGAACTATCAGGTTTTTTTTGTTTTTTTTACTCGTGTGGTATTTATCAATATTTTATATAGTGTAATCAAGACCAGGAGTTCTTGTGTAAAAATTCCCGTGCATATAATAAACACTAGCTATCATATGTTACCTTAAACCAAAGCAACCCCAGATTATGAAGACGACGACACCCCCATACCATACATTTGTTATGTTTTAGTTCTTAAAATATGTCATGTAGATTTTCTTTTTCTTTTTTAATTGCTTCTGGTGAGTAACATATTAATTTGAAATAACGACGACAGACACATACGGATTATACCGTTTACGATATTTCAGAGTTTAACGTTGCCAAGCCCACAAATCCAAGCAGAATAGTCAATGTCGTCATTGTTGTCTCATGAAAAATTAGTATGAAAAAGTACGAGAAATATGTTCATAAAACTGTTGACCGGGATAATTGTCTTTGAAACTATTGACTGGCAAATAGTCTGTAGAATGAAATAGCACAAATATTTCATTCTTTTTTATATCGAAAAAAACATACTGAGGTATAATAATAAACAATTATTTCCCTTGTTGCTAGGAAGATAAGAAGATTTGTTCACTCAAGACAATTCATATTTCCCGATGACATCGTTTCATATCCAGGCCTAGATTTTTTTTACTCAGAAACAAGTATTAATTATCAATGTTTTATATCCGCTTCCTTTTATAGCTAAATACGACATTGACAGTACCAATCTAAAGTTAGGTATTTAATCTTTGATAATATTTTTTCTGTTTTGTTTTTGTTTTTGTTTTATTTCTGTATAAATATTTACATTTTTTACAGCACTGGGTCGATACCTTTGCTGGTGGACTATCACTCCCCGAGGGTATTATCAGCTCAGTAGACAGTACTTCGATACTGACATGATTTATGACAAACCTTTCTAAAATTGCCCGTTTATAAATTTTTAAATTATTTAGAAACTAAGATTTTAACTCCCTTAGGCAAAGTTGACCTTAGATGGATTTGGCTATCTTTATGTTCATTCGGTCACATAGTTCTTCAACATCGGTTCTTATACATCCTTGGCTTTCAAATATTTTGTATTGAGCGTGCCTGATGAAGGTAAATCCAGAAAAGCGCTTTGGACGCATGAAATTTATAACGTATTGTTTATATTTTTTACAGCACTGGGTCGATACATCTGCCGGTGGACTATCAATCTCCGAGTGAATCATCAGCTCTAATTTCGGCTCTCCATAGCGCAGTAGCGGCTCGATGGATATTGTTGCTGATAAAGTTAGTATTAAAAAACAAAAATGCCATTATTATATATAACTGTTGCCAATTAAAAATGACTGTTAAGAATGTTTTAGTTGTATTTTTCGAATATTAAATAATTAGACGGTTATTACAGTAAATTCAATGTGTTTTTAAAAATACTTTATATAAGATTGAAATATTGTTTTATAAATTATGATATCGGTACATGCATATTGTACATTTTATACTTGTAGATTTTCCATTAGCACTTCATATATGTCTTTTTTTCATCTGTTGTCAGTGCTAACTGATATTTTGATTTTGAATAGGTCATGGTATAGTATAATCAGTTACAGATATCAATGATGTTTAGTTTTGGTCTTCACTTTACTTTAGTAAGAAACTTTATCAGATATTATCCGATTTTGATACAGGTTCTCTCTGTTTACGGTAAATGAAATCACGTACATGTATGTTTTAGAATTAGACACGTGACATTAGCCAATGTAGTATGGTATGTAGCCTTGTTACCTACATCAATGCCATTTGCCTTTTCCTTTGTGTGTGTATGACTATGCTGTTGTTTCTTCTACTTCGACGTATACATTTTATGTTCACATTCGTACTTTTTCATCTTTATATGTGTTACATAAGTTTTCCCTAATCGCAAATCAAATTTATTTATATACGTTTTGTATGAGTGCTTTGGTAGTAATCCAGAGAACTTGAATTAAAGTATCTTGTAGTCTCGAGCTAAAATGAACCAAATCCACATGAAGTCCCAAAGTTCAAATTTTGATATATAAAATGAGTCTTTTTCTATAAGATGATATTGAAGTAAATTTATTTTGCACTTTCCAAGTTTCAGGGACCAGTAGAACAGCATAACTGCTCACACGAATCATGAGTTCATTTAGTAGCATGTTAAACAAAATTGTACGTAATATGTGAATCGTAATGACGGCCGGGTACTTGGATTTTCGCAATAAATCCTCAATCGCAGACGACACTATGACAGAGGACTTTTCAATATGCCGGTTTTGCGTAATATTTAAATTTGTATTTACCAATTTAAAGTAGAACTTGCGTTCCAACTTACCATTTATATGGAATATTAGAAAAGATCTAGGTGTAAAAACTCTTTAATAAAAATGCATTATAATCTATGATATGAACTATGGTAGATTAGTATTTCGGTTTTGTTTACTCTTATTTTGTCGTTCATTCTTATGAGTTAAGACTATACACTTATTGTGTTACAGGTAAAACTGCACACAATTGCCCAAATTCAGATGATCTCCCTGCTATTTAAATATTACCAACAGCCTTACTCCAAAACAACCTTTTGCTACATAATATACGAGAAAAACACATTTTTTGGTAAGGCTTTTGTTTATTATATAATTTACCAAATTTAAAGATATATGTAAAAAATAAAACTTTTATGACGTTCACTCCACATTTCCATGGTTACTCAAATCTATTCAGGACGTGAAAGAAAAACAATCAAAAATATAGTTAACTAACATTCATTGGAACTGAACGACGACAAGACAAGTGATTGTAGACATGTTCGATATATGGAAAGTAGGGTATCTTCCTATGACATGAATGTATTATTGTCCTGAATATTTATGCAATATTTGCAGCTGGACGTTAAGCGTTTCTTCTGCAATATTAAGGCTTTAAAAAGCTAACATGTACTTCAGATGAATTCACTTATATTTCTACACGTTGTGTTGTTTTGTAATTTTTTGGGGGATAACTTCTCTTATATGTATCCCTCTAGATCTCCTTTTTACTTGGTCTTGATTTTATTTATTGAAATTGCTCTACAATCCATTCAAATTAGTTTTTCTTTTATACATTATATCCTACAAAGTCATTTATTTGTAGTATTTGTGTTTCATTAATAAGGATAGTATTATTCTTATTGTTTTGTCCATTATAGCATTTAATTTGTTGATATTACATAACATTTGTGTTCTTTACATTTAGTTTGATGAACATCTAACAAAGAACTTTGCTTAAGTCGATGCTGCTCGGGACTGATATAAACTTATAATAGTTGTGAGTATATTCTCCATGTTGAAGTCATATTTGTCACTTTGAGACATAAAATAACTCCGATAAAAGAAAGATGCTTTTGGTTTTGGATTTTTGAAATGCGTGTTGGAATTTTGTGGCATGAATATATGCATTTTACATTTGTAACAGTTTGTGTCATGACACAAGCCATGAAATAACCAGTCCCTTCCTTACTTACAGCACACACGTGTAAATTGTAACAGAATCTGCCGATCCTCGTGATGCATTTGAGATGAACGTTTTTTTTTTGCAATTTGTTTCGTATGTATTTTTTTTTTCTTCGTTGATCAATGTTTAAAACTGCTCGGATTACTCACAAAATGTCTATGTTTTTGACAAATGTCGCAAATAAACACTTAAGTATGTATACTAAAGAAATTTATCCTGTTGAACTTACTTTAAATAAAGCTAATACTAACAATGACCACTGCCCTTTCCTCGATCTTGATATCTATATCATTAATGGAAAGCTTAATACTAAAATATATGATAAAAGAGATGATTTTTCATTTCCTATCGTTAATTATCCATTTTTAGATGGTGACGTTCCCTTGTCACCATCTTACGGTGTTTATATATCTCAACTTGTACGATTCGCTCGTGTATGTAACAATGTTTTAGATTTTAACGAGAGAAATTTATGTATTACTGAAAAATTATTACACCAGGGTTTTCGATATCACAAACTAGTCAAAACATTTACTAAATTTTATCATCGGTATAAGGACATCATTCGTAAATATAGCTCAACATGCAGACTTCTTATACGTTCAGGTATTTCACATCCAATTTTTTATGGAAATATTCTTTATAAAGCACAAAAATGTCAGTATTCACCTCTGAAGCTAACAAAACCTTTAAATAGACTTATTAAGAAGGGATATAGTTACGATACTGTTGTCAGGTCATTAAAGATTGCATATTTTGGCGTTAATATTGATTCACTTATAGGGTCTTTGCATCGGCACTAAACACAATTATTTAAAAACCAGTTTTGGCATGACACGGGTTATGTTCTTCTCATATATGTTATGATGGTATGATACTAAACCCCTAACGGGAAGGATTGTGCCTGATATTCATATGATGAAGACATAATCTTTCAATCAGTTTAATTGAAGTCTGGAGCTGGCATGTCAGTTAACTGCTAGTAGTCTGTTGTTATTTATGTATTATTGTCATTTTGTTTATTTTCTTTGGTTACATCTTCTGACATCAGACTCGGACTTCTCTTGAACTGAATTTTAATGTGCGTATTGTTATGCGTTTACTTTTCTACATTGGCTAGAGGTATAGGGGAGGGTTGAGATCTCATAAACATGTTTAACCCCGCCGCATTTTTGCGCCTGTCCCAAGTCAGGAGCCTCTAGCCTTTGTTAGTCTTGTATTATTTTTAATTTTAGTTTCTTGTGTACAATTTGGAGTTTAGTATGGCGTTCATTATCACTGAACTAGTATATATATTTGTTTAGGGGCCAGCTGAAGGACGCCTCCGGGTGCGGGAATTTCTTGCTGCATTGAAGACCTGTTGGTGACCTTCTGCTGTTGTCTGTTCTATGGTCGGGTTGTTGTCTCTTTGACACATTCCCCATTTCCATTCTCAATTTGACTTAAGCAATATTTTGAATTTTTAATATTAAAATCCTAAATAGAAAGGTTGTTCACAAAATTTTCGACCTGTTCATCGGCAACAATGTGTAATATATATAATATGATGCATTGTGTAGAAACTGACCAATGATCATCCAGTCGAGATAGTTTTGCAGGAGTTCCACAAAGGGTTCGTAAAAAGTATTATTGGAAACAAATCTAATGATTTTAGTTTTCTGTATAAAATTAGTTATTAAAATCAACTTTTTCAAGTTTTATAGCATGATCATACCTCAAAATTATACTACTTAACTTTTACTTTTGATTAGGATATTATATTTGTTGTAGTTTGTCTTCCGTTTCTTTTCACATACCTTATATAAGATAAGGCTTACATTTTTTTGTAAAATGTTTTCTGTTATAGTTTTACGTGTTTTCGTGCCTAATGATAATTGTTCGCAGAGTTTCTTGCATATTAGCGTCAGTGCAACTTTCGAGTTTAACAAAGACTTTTCTCTTCACGATACATACATTGTTGTTCCTTCGGACAAAGCTTCAAATAATATTGTTTTTGTATGTAAAACGTACTACTACGACTGTCTTGAAAAGAATTAGATATTAATGAGCACTCAGGTAATCCCACATACAAAAACATATCTTTTGACAGGAATGAAATTTTTGCTAATCATACGTCCTTCAAGGCTTCAATGAACCTTACATTAAATAGCAAATCTGAGGACTTGCCTTGTTTGTATTGGATACCTAAGCTTCACAAAATTCCATACAAACAACGGTACATTGCCGGCTCATCTGCATGTTCTACAAAGGAATTGTCTATTGGATTGACAAAAAATCTGTTCACAGTGAAAGAGGGTCTTCAGAAATACGGTGAAATTGTTTACTTGCGTAGTGGTATTAACCATATGTGGATTCTAAAACAAACTCTAAAGAACTTCTGGATAATTTCGAATCCCGATCTTTCTCTGAAATTAATTCTATCAAAACTCGTGATTTTTCAACCCTGTATACCACCATTCTCCATGTGAAATTGAAAAATCGTTTAAAAGAAATTCCTATGGGAACGAACTGTGCACCTCTCCTTGCCGACCTCTTCTTATTATGTTCATATGAGTCGGAGTTCCCTCAGACACTTATCAAAAAAAGAAGATCAAAGAAGCCAGATTATTTAATATCACATTCAGATATATTGATGATGTTCTTTTCATTAACAATCCAATCTTTTCTGATTGGGTTCCATTAATATATCCTCCAGAACTAGAAACAATAGACACGTCTTCCTCCGCCTCATTTTTAGACTTATGCCTCGAATTTGACATAATTGGTCTTCTCAGTACTAGAATCTATATAAAACGATTTTAATTTTGAAATTATAAATTTCACCCACCTTAATTAGCAGCAATATACCAACTTCACCTGCATATTGGATATACATTTCCCAACTCATTCGGTATTCAAGAGCTTGCAGCTGCTACTAAGACTTTATAAAACGTCACCTGTGTCTGAGCAGAACGTTGATGAACCAGGTTTATGTAAATTTTGATATGATAGAACGTGTCCATTTAAAATTTTGCAAGCTTGTTCTACACTTAAAACAGAGTACACCTAGCTGTATTGTTTATGCAGATTTGGGTAAATATCCTGTAATTCTTAATGCCAAAGTGCGTAAGATTAGTTTCTTATGTAGATGACTATGTGGAAGAGAAAGTAAAATTTCATTTCTTTTATATAAACTATTGTATATTAATTTTCCAAACTATGGTCTTAATTGTAAATGGATATCATTTGTAAAAATTGTTTTTGATACAAGTGGAATGTCAAATATCTAGTTGAACCAATTGTTAGATAAATGGGTAATTAAAAGTATTGAGATGAAACTTAAAGACTAGTTTTTGCAGAATTTCCTAAGCGAAATTAACACTATTCCTACCTGCTTATGTTATAGAATTTTTATAACTGATGTTAAACTGGAAAGTTATTTTTCCAAATTGTCAATATATAATCAATTTTTATTGTGTAAAATTGTCTATAGAGTGTTTATCTGCCATTTTGTTTTTCTTCGTTGAAATAGTTATTTTTATAGTGATTAAGGTTATAACTCAATGTTGACTGCTGTTCCGCAATTTTTGACATTTTTACCTATTTTTTTTTTTTTTTTTTTTTTATTGTCTTGCTCATACATTGTTGTCTACAAACTTTCTCTGTAACTCAAACTTGATTAAACTACAAATAAAGCATAATTGGTTGGCTCTTACACTAAATGCGACCGTGTATTATGGGATTTGTTGTTGTTTAAAATACATAATTCGAATGAGAAACCCGTTGTTTTATTTTATTTGCAGACATTTAATTGAAAAACTGAATTCAAAATTTCGACACTGTACGATACATTTTCTTTTGAGTTTGTTTGCTTTCTTTAGTACCGTTCGTTGTAAATTCTTGTACTGTTTGTTGTGCGAAAGCCTATCAATATGGTAGAAATGTGTATGAAACGGCGTGACAAATTTTTAAAGCTTTTTCAAGCGAGTACCAAAACTTTTCAAGGAAAAACAATTTTTTTTTTTCTGAGTCAGAAATATTTTATTTAGTTTTTCGACGCCATCAATCAAATTATTTTTTTTTCAAAATTTTACTCTATAAGGTATGGGGAAAATCTGGATTCAGAATATTTTTTTGTCATCTGCTTGACCAGAATTTTTTCTTTTCATTAAATTGGGGATAAGAATATTTTTTTAAAAAACAAACCATAACATCAAGATCAAAATATTGGATTTCTAAGAAACTTGATTGCAGTCAGGCGCGATGTGTTTCACGTCAAACAAATACAGAATTCATGTTGTTTTAATCTTCAATAGGAAATGTCAAATAGTTTAAGTAGTTGCAAATGCTTGGTAACAAAAAAATAAAAGATATGTATCTAAATAGAAACAGCAAATTATGTTCCCGATTTTTTACTAACGAACGGTACAGAACTATACCGAAAACAAATCCACGTGCGGTACACGACGCACAACGTCTGGATTCAACCATACGTTGTTTATACCCGTGTATATTCAAGTAAGTATCTACGACTAGCTTGCATTTCAAATTGTAAATATCATTAATATTAAGTCATTAAAAGACTATTTTCAGTTGTCGCATGTCGAATTATTATATAAAAGAACAATGAAAATTCATCGCACCTCCAAAAATTCCACATCAGAAATGATCGCACCATCGCATTTATAGTTAAAATGAATCGCATTCAGTAATCAATATTATGGATTCAGCAGCTTTAATTACCCTTTTTTGGACTTTAATCCTGTTCTTATACATTAAAAAGTTATATTCTAATGAAATTGTTTTAAAACATACTTTCAAACCAATTATTTTGTATTTTCAAAATGTAAACAAACGCAGTTTTTCCCATCATCCTTTATTCTACAATAGACATACTCGCATACGACAATGAAAATAAACTAACTGGATTCGCACTTTATATACCCTGAGATTAGTTTGAACGTTGCATCAAATCAAGTCGTTATGCAGTGTGTTTTACCATGCTGTAAGGCATTTACTCGAAAAAAAAACAGCGGCCGATATTTGAATGCAATAAAGCATAACAGTTATTTAAGCCTAGTATGTACTTTGACCTTGCTTCTAAAACTGCAGTCATTGTTTTTATGATATTTTGTTGTACTCGTTTATTCATAGATAAGGAATATGCGGTATGACTGTCGATAAGGCATGTAAAAGGGAACGTCATGACAAAGTTTATATGTTTACCGTGTTTTGTAATACTCTATTGCTAATTTATTTTATGGGTTTTACTTCCCAGTGCAGTGAGTGTTCCAACGGCACATGGTCTCAAGAAATAATTCTCATTCGCAATGAAATTGTATTGGGATGTCATTGATGTAAGTTTTATTTTTGTCTTCGAATACTGGGTTATGATAGCCTATGATTGACGATTTTGACTGTTAAGGGTTTTTTTCTTTTTTTTTGGAAAGGTTGGGGGGGGGTGGGGTTGGATGGTTTAATGAATTTGATGCGTTTCCATAATAATAGTCTCGAGCGTACCTGAAAAGTTCTTCAGGAAACATATGTCTTGCACATTGAAACTTTTTAACCAGAAAAATTAGGTGAAATTATGACACACCTTTTGTGAATTTTCATTGTTGCTTCTCGCACGCAATTACCGTTTCCCCCAAGCAAAATAAATATTTCGAATTGAGAAATTACAGAAAATCAGACCTGTCATTCTTTGTATAAAATAACGGAATATTATGACGTCATCTTGAAGTCATACCACTAAACCTAATGTTAAAATTACATTTTACTGAATATAAATAATCATACGTGCTTCAATTCTAAAGCTTATACAGACCATCTACTTCTCATAACACTGCATTTAATAAAATAGGTAGAATTTAAAGAAATTATATCATGCAAGAGATTATAAGGAACACTCTAGACATGTATGCATGTAGATTCTGGATAAAAGGCATTTTTTCAATATATTCATCACTTTGCAGTAAAGATAAACAAATTTATAAAATAGCTGTTTTACAAAATTATAATACAATTTTCAGGATAAAAATAAATTGGTAGTTTGCTTTGCGTTTCACCATGTTCATTTCACCACAATGTGACATATTCATTGGTTAACTTTATCATGCCATTAAGGTTGCTAATGTCTGGCAACAGCACAGTAAATAGTAAATCTAAACATTAAATCGTAAATCACATCTGGTTTTTGTGGAGTTTGTATTGCTCAGTCTTTATTTTTCTATTTTTTCAAAGTTTTTTGTAGACTGTTGTTTGTCTTTTCGTCGTTTTCATTTGTTTACAATATTATCGTCGGTTTTTCTCCGACTTCGATTTTTTAATGATCCTTTGGTATCATCTGCCTCTTTTAAATAGTGATATTAACCCATCTGACTTAAAATCTTCGTTTTTTTTAGTGCCTCTCGATCATAGCTATAATAACATTATTCAAAGTTTGTGAAAGATTTCTGTCAGTTATAATAGCGATTTAAGTATTGCATGTTTTAGCAAAGTAAGCAATTCCGGCTCCTTGGGGCCTCTAGTTTCTCTTTTAATTATTGTATTTTAACAACTATCTCTTTGGAATACTCTTTGCTTTTTGAAAACTTTATGGTATAGTCTGCATGGTGTTAACTTCGTCTTATCTTCAAAAGCCTGTCGAGTTGATTCAGTCAGCTTTTTTCTGTACAGGAACAGATTTGTGGATTTTACATGCTTGGTTCTAAGATATGCTTAACGTAATTTGGGGGGCATGGTGTTATAGAGAAAGTCCAAATAATTGTCCATTCCTGAGAAATAATAGAGTGGAAGCCCGTAAGGCCGAAGCCCATTATTTCACAGGAATGAACGGTTATCTGGACTTTTGCTAAGTAAACTTTAAATACACCTTATTAATAATGAATCTTCAGAGTATAACATTTTAAAGAATTCTATTTCATTTTGTAATGGTTTCCTTTTCATTTTCCCCGTGTTGTACCCGATATACCATACTAGGCAAAATGTTAAGATCAAGCTGACCATCTACTCATTTAACGAAGTATTTATAAACAGTAGAATAATCACTATTATAAAAGGATTTGTGTAAAATTCATCCAGATTTATGTTCTAAGTCAGAGAATACTTACGTCTTTCTTGTAGTGGGATTGAAAGAATATTTCTTTGTTACTTTAAGTGGTATTTCGAAAGAGAGAAAAACCTATGTTTATGCATATAAGTTAATAGATTATGTGTGTTTTTGCCTGATGAATATTGGATGTAGAATCGTCTAAGAAAAATGAAATAGTACAACTAGAACTCAAGTGCAAAACGACTTTTTGATTTCATTAAAACAATTCAATATTGACTCCGTCATTTGCACTTCAAATATAACTGTAATATTTTCCTTTGTCGATATAACTATAATATTTGCCACTGGACATTTAACAACAACAGCGAATGAATTTGATTATGTTGTGCGTTTCTGTTGATAATTGAATATAAACCGCGCACAATATTAAACAAAAGCCTTGGGGCATGCCAAATTAATACCTCTTTCGTCGGATCCTCCTCGTGTTGTGAAAGGTCGACGAGATCCCGGATCCAGTACGGAGCCGCGCGCGTTGGTCTCTTAATTTATGTAACCAAAATTTTAATCAGTTGTGCGTTTGAAAGTAACGCCATACAGACACGGAAATTGACACCAAAAACGATCAAGATCTGACATTCATAACGTTCATTATGGCCAAATATAATATGATATATATTATATACGTAAGACCCGAGTGGAATATTTGTAGTTACAGTGGTAACGCAAGAAACGACCATACTACCAAACACAGCAATGGAATGTGATTTGGACAATTCTTTTACCGATTTGTTTGAAGTGCTCCGTGCAAGACCACAAAGCACCAACGCGTCCGAATTGAAAGATTTAAATGACAATATAACATGCATGAAAATAAAAGAGAATCCCGAAGATGACAGTACGTGCATTGAAATGGCACCGCGATGATACTATGATATGTTTTACTTTTTATTATCTTTTAGAATAAAAGTTGTTTTTTCCTTAAACTTTTATTTATATTTGCTAGTATCATTTCAAAGTTATAAAGCATGGAATTTGACAAGAAAGTGTTTGTGGTAATTGAATATAACACATCAATCCAACTTTACAATTTACAAAATCTTCTAAAAATAAGAAATTGTATGATTGTCAATGAGACAAACTGCCACTAGAGACCACATTTGTTTAGGTTTGCAACCCGAGTAAAGTTCACGGTATGGCCTTCAACACAGAGCAATATCCCGAAATACATAAAGATTTGATTGCTATTAAATTCTTCTTCCCCCAAGGGTGACTGGGGAATAGAAATATGGTTACCATAGGTCTTCCTCCGACTGGCAGTAAAACCCTAGCCTGAGTGGGGCGTTCGTTTGGCTGTGCGGGATGTACAACTTTGCAGCAACGTCCGGTCAGAACGGGGAAGTTAAATCTGATGCCTCGTGTAGGAAGGGTGCCACGCTCTTTGCACGTTAAGAACCATTTCAACAACTCTTTGAGGGGTCCGTAGGTGGCCTGTTGCAAGGCTGAATTTCTGTCCCTGTCCGATGTACCCTCATTTTCCCGTGGCGGTCCAAATTTCACCGACCTTCGTCCTGGACGGCCTCTGTTACAGGACCTACCCATTGTTTTTATTGTTAATTTGTTCTCATTCTAAACATGCATGAAGTTGTCTCATTGGCACTCATACCACTTTTTCTTATATCTATGAAATATTTGCCACTGGATGTTAAGCAACCAACAATCAATCAATCATATTAAATTCTTCAGCAAAGCATTGACTAAGTAGAATATATTTAGCATCTGGTGTGATGTCATCACAAATATGTATAGTTGTATATAAAAGCTTTATACATGCATCTGTATAGCTTGCTGTTCGGTGCCAAGGCTCCGTGTTGAAGGCCGTACTTTGACCTATAATGGTTTACTTTTACAAATTGTGACTTGAATGGAGAGTTGTCTCATTGACACTCATACCACATCTTCTTATATCTATCTATATATTATATGCTTTGCATACGTTTATTTGAAACAACATACATGTACCATTCTATAATATATTATGTGCATGTCCCATGTCAGGAGCCTTTTATAGCCGAATATACGGTATGATTTTTCTCATTGTTGAAGGCTGTACGGTTGCCTATAATTGCATATATCCATTTATTTGAACTTTGGTGGAAAGTTGTTTCATTGGCAATCACATACCACATCTCCTTATTTTTATAATGCATCAATTATAACTAACATTAAACATGGATGTTTTCCTGTTCAATGCTGTTGTACTATTTCATGTTCAGCTGGATCTTTATTTGAGCAGACTACACGAAATTTTAGGTTTTGCTACTAGTTAACCATTTTTGTACTGGAAATGTTGTGAAAAGATTCAACAGAGTGTCTGAGAACAAATTGAGAAGCAAAGTAGAGTAATATAAGAACTAGAATATGAGATACATAAAAACATGAAGCACCAAAACTGTGTAAATTTCTGATCGCTCGCTTGCATAAAATGCTTTTCATAGATTTTATTTTTTTAATATTTCAAAAATAATATCGCTCGCTAGTAAAAAATGCTTTCACCTGCCAAAAATCAAACTTGACAACAACAAAAAATAAATAAAAATAAAAAAATTTCGCTCGCTCGCTACCCTTTTTTACGGAAAGAGTCCGAATAACTAGAAATTAAATTATTGTGGCCTTATTCAAATGTTATCCATACCCTCGCAAATTATATTCATCAGTTTATTAGCACTGAGTCTATATTTAAATTATAACAACGAACATTTGAATAAAATACCGAAAACGCGATTTTGACCATTTCAGTTTCTTGAACTATTTATTCCATTAACCCACAATACTATTGTAGAAACTATCCGAATAACTCTTCTGTTTTTAATGTATGCATCAAAATGCAACAAAAGATTTTTGCTGTACAAAATCGATTATTTTTATTTTATACAACATTTGAAATTTCATGGAGATGGATATTTTAAAACAAGGAGATGAGCCATGATTGCCAATGATACAACTATCCATCAAAGTTCAAATAAAGTGGATATAAGCAATTTAAATAGTAAAATTAAGTGAAATATGTTTGTTCTCTCATTTTCATTATTGAATAATGGTAATGTGTTCTTAACATTACAAAAGAATTCAACTGAGATTAACAGATAGTATTTTTAGATTCACAAAAAAGGATTTGCACGCAATGGATATTATCCGTTTTTACCTGCTTGGATACCATTTGTGACAGAAATTCTGCATGCCAAGATTTTCAACTGAAAACAAACTGCGGATATTGTTGTTGAATTTTAGTGAATACTATGCAATATTGTATGAGATGGAATTACGAACGAATCGCAAATATAAACTGTTTGGTAATCATGTTAATAATGATATATTTGCGTTCATTGTATTACTACGATCCCCACTGGCACCTAAACACGAACAGTGTCAGCCATTTTACTAAGTCTTCATCTTCAACAATATCTCGTAATTACGAGAAAACTATCGCGTAATAACGAGATAATTATCGCGTGATTACGAGAAAACTATCACATAATTACGAGATAAGATTTTTATCTCGTAATTACGAGATAATCATCGCGTAATTACGAGAAAACTATCGCGTTTTTACGAGATAAGAAGTTTTTTATCTCGTAATTACGAAATAATTATCGCGTAATTACGAGATAATTATCGCGTAATTACGAGATAATCATTTTTTTTATCTCGTAATTACGAGATAATCATCGCGTAAGTACGAGAAAACTATCGCGTAATTACGCGATAATCATTGTTTTATCTCGTAATTACGAGATAATTATCGCGTAATTACGAGATAATTATTGCGTAATTACGAGAAAACTATCACGTAATTACGAGATAAGATTTTTTTTATCTCGTCATTTATAAATATTTTTTTATCTCGTAATTACGAGATTATTATCGCGTAACTACGAGAAAACTATCGCGTAATTACGAGAAAATTATCGCGTAATTACGAAATAAAAAAATATTTATAAATGACGCGACTTTATCAAAAGCTTCTTTTCCGGCTTAAAGATGAGCAGTGAAGATCTCTTGGATTGTGTTAAATCTATGTCAAAAGAAGGGGCTTACAAAATGGGGATGGAAAAGGTTTGTATTGTCTATGTCTGTTTGATTCATGAATGTCATATAAAATTTTCATTGTTTGCCAGACTGGCAATACACAATGTGCATACTTTATATTAAAAAAATCATTCCAGAATTATATTGCTTCGTCTTAATTCACAAGAATCTTGTCAGATCATTTTGTTTGTATCATTTGTTGTTGCAGCATCAATTCAATCATTATTTTGTTAGTTTGTAAGATAAGACCTCGCTCGTAGCATATAAAACATTCTTATATCCTTTACATTATGCAAAAAAAAACTATTGCATAATTACGAGAAAATTATCGCGTCATTACGAGATAATTATCGCGTAATTACGAGAAAACTATCGCGTAATTACGAGATAATTATCACGTGATTACGAGAAAACTATCACGTAATTACGAGATAAGATTTTTTTTATCTCGTAAATACGAGATAATTATCGCGTTATTACGAGATAATCATTTTTTTTATCTCGTAATTACGAGATAATCATCGCGTAAGTACGAGAAAACTATCGCGTAGTTACGCGATAATCATTGTTTTATCTCGTAATTACGAGAAAACTATCGCGTAATTACGAGATAAGATTTTTTTTATCTCGTCATTTATAAATATTTTTTTATCTCGTAATTACGAGATTATTATCGCGTAACTACGAGAAAACTATCGCGTAATTACGAGATAAAAAAATATTTATAAATGACGCGACTTTATCAAAAGCTTCTTTTCCGGCTTAAAGATGAGCAGTGAAGATCTCTTGGATTGTGTTAAATCTATGTCAAAAGAAGGGGCTTACAAAATGGGGATGGAAAAGGTTTGTATTGTCTATGTCTGTTTGATTCATGAATGTCATATAAAATTTTCATTGTTTGCCAGACTGGCAATACACAATGTTCATACTTTATATTAAAAAAATCATTCCAGAGTTATATTGCTTCGTCTTAATTCACAAGAATCTTGTCAGATCATTTTGTTTGTATCATTTGTTGTAGCAGCATCAATTCAATCATTATTTTGTTAGTTTGTAAGATAAGACCTCGCTCGTAGCATATAAAACATTCTTATATCCTTTACATTATGCAAAAAAAACTATCGCGTAATTACGAGAAAATTATCGCGTCATTACGAGATAATTATCGCGTAATTACGAGAAAACTATCGCGTAATTACGAGATAATTATCGCGTGATTACGAGAAAACTATCACGTAATTACGAGATAAGATTTTTATCTCGTAATTACGAGATAATCATCGCGTAATTACGAGAAAACTATCGCGTTATTACGAGATAAGAAGTTTTTTATCTCGTAATTACGAGATAATTATCGCGTAATTACGAGATAATCATTTTTTTTATCTCGTAATTACGAGATAATCATCGCGTAAGTACGAGAAAACTATCGCGTAATTACGCGATAATCATTGTTTTATCTCGTAATTACGAGATAATTATTGCGTAATTACGAGAAAACTATCGCGTAATTACGAGATAAGATTTTTTTTATCTCGTCATTTATAAATATTTTTTTATCTCGTAATTACGAGATTATTATCGCGTAACTACGAGAAAACTATCGCGTAATTACGAGAAAATTATCGCGTAATTACGAGATAAAAAAATATTTATAAATGACGCGACTTTATCAAAAGCTTCTTTTCCGGCTTAAAGATGAGCAGTGAAGATCTCTTGGATTGTGTTAAATCTATGTCAAAAGAAGGGGCTTACAAAATGGGGATGGAAAAGGTTTGTATTGTCTATGTCTGTTTGATTCATGAATGTCATATAAAATTTTCATTGTTTGCCAGACTGGCAATACACAATGTTCATACTTTATATTAAAAAAAACATTCCAGAGTTATATTGCTTCGTCTTAATTCACAAGAATCTTGTCAGATCATTTTGTTTGTATAATTTGTTGTTGCAGCATCAATTCAATCATTATTTTGTTAGTTTGTAAGATAAGACCTCGCTCGTAGCATATAAAACATTCTTATATCCTTTACATTATGCAAAAAAAACAAGATTTTATTGTCGAATAAAAGTCACAGCAAAGGGCAGAGTCATTTCTGATTTATATAACAAAACAAACATTGACGGTATATTGGATTGTATCAAAAATATTGCAAATAATACATGCAAAGAACTTGCGATGTCATATTTAGGTAGTCAATGACAAAAATCAAGGCACCCCCCTCCTCCTCGTTGGTAATGATAATAAATCCTCTTCCATTCTGACACTTTTTATTTGCAAATGAGTCGTTTAGCACTTATTCGACCAACTGATTTTACTAGTATATTGAATTGGTGCCTTAAAATATGTTAAGAGGTACAACCGTAGCTTTTGGGTACAAAAGTTGATAATCTTATCGACTTTTTTGTAAACGATATATACAGAGCGAAATTGGGTAAATGTCCCCTATAACAACCTAATTCAAAAGTGTAATATAAGATAATTTAAAGATAAAGGAGTTTTCATAATCCGTTCTCTTTGCGCTGTAGCATTTATACATTTAACAAAGCAAAAAGCTTCTTTTGTTACTGCAAAGGCTCCCACAACATGTTAATAAATTTCTAAAATATTGTTATATTTCTTCTTATTTCTTACGAAATTCGTATTTTGTTGACTATTTTCGCGATAAAGATAAATGAAATTTACCAAAAACAAAAACAACATTCGGTTGAGGGGAGGGGAGTGGGGCATATTATAATTATAACTAACAAGAAAGAGAGTAAAAATAGTTATTATATCTATTCTTATTGTACACATAAGAGTTCGAATCCTTGCCCCCGCCTAATTGCTTGTAAGACTCGCACTTGGTCATGAGGGGATCTACTTTCAACTTTTTCTTCTGTTTTTCTTGGTGCTCTTCGATGGGACTTAGTTTAAACAGGAACCAATGGCAGTTGTATTTTACTTCCTCCGAAATTCTTGTGCCAATTTAAAACAAACTTTCTATTTGGCAATAGTAATAGTTTTATCCAGACACCGGAGACAAACTCATTTGAGCCTCTGGTATACTATGTGTTTATGTCTATGAGCACATATTAAAAATCTTGTAGATTTGGATACGCAAACACATGATGTAGTCAATCGGCTAGAGTATATAGGCTTTTTAGAGGTGTTTTACGGATATGACTTAATTCCTCGCTTCCTTTTTACGCAATTAATTTATAAAATCATCTATATGTTTTAATAAGTGGCCAATAACATAAATTATCTAACTTAAAAATTAATAAAAAAAAAAAGAGCTTAAATTTCATTCAAATCGATTAATAAATAGCGACAAGCGATTTTTTTATGTTTTATGACATATAAGGGATTTTTTGTTTGTACTATCAAACATGTATCCAATATTCCAGGCTCCGGGGAGTACCCCTTCTGTTTGATCCGCTGTAAATCCCGTTTTGGTGTACTCTTTTAAATTAAATATATTTAAGTCTTGTCCATTACATCGGATGTCAATACTAGATTTCTTACAGAAAAGGGTTTGTTATCCGTATTGTTTGCCGTTTCTTTGTTCCCTCATACATCGTAGTCGTTTTGTTGGTCTTGCCTGTAACCTGCAATTGTGAATTTGATGCAACAGCAACATCTCGACGAGAGAAGGCGATTTCGTCATTCATATATGTAATTCCAACCCTGTTTTGGTTCTCACCCCAGACCTTAATATTAATCTTTTAATAACCTAGTATTAGCGTAAGCTTTCGTTAATTCATGGGGTTTGCAAGTTTCAAAGTTGACTAAATTTTCTAGACAGTTTATAGGATATATTATATAACTTCGTTTTTCGAACGTATCAGCCTCACGGCCTTCCTCGGCGGAAGTTTATTTGCATGTGAAGGTTACGGTTACACCTTCACATGCAAATAAACCCCCGGTTACACTTTCCATTCAAATAAACTTCCACTGAGGAAGGCCGTGACGCCGATACGTACGGAAAATGAAGGTAAATTTTTTTATTATATTATCTTAGAGACTTTGATATATATGATATGTAACACTCCCAAACGTGTCCATCCCCCCAAACGTGTCCGATTCCCCCAAACGTGTCCGATTCCCCCAAACGTGTCTATTCCGCCCAAACGTGTCCTCAAAATCCCAAATCGCCCAAACGTGTCCGATTTCTAATCCCCCAAACGTGTCCGATATTTGTTATTCGCCAAAACGTGTCCACTTTAAATCGCCTTAACGTCTCAAAACTTTTAGCGCTATTATGTCTTCGGGTACTTAACGATTATGAATTATAAGGTTGGTATCAGGGATGCTAATGATACATGCAAATTTATTCTTCTTGTTCATGTCTCTTTAGTTATACTCGAACCAAAAATATTTTAAAACTAAAAACTTAATACCAGTACATACTTTGAAGAGCTGATAAAAAATGTGCATCATCTTTTTAACTGTCACATTACGTTAAATCAATTGTGAAAGAGGTAATAATCGACTGACACAAATAATGGATCAACTGATTGCTTAACGTTTTGAGGCAATTATTTCATGCATATTTAAGTCTATAAATTGATTGGTTGTTTGTTGCTTAACGTCCAGTGGCAAATATTTCATGCATATTCAAGACGAGAACATATTTACAATAAATACAATATGTAGATCTATCTCTCCCTACACAAGGCTTCGGATTTAACATCCCCATTCTGACCGGACGTGGCTGCGTACTTTACATCCCGCACAGCCAAAAGGACGCCCCACTTTGGCAAGGGTTTTACTGTCGGTCGGAAGAAGACCTAAGTGCCCATATTTCTATTCTCTAGTCTTACTTGGGGATAGGACAATAGATGAAAGAGTAAAAGGAGTATACGTCATTGAAAGAGCAATAACCAAATTTGTTATTGAAGAACATTATATATTTAATATTGGTGGACATGTTATTGCTATTTGAAGGCCAACAATTAACTTATAATAACTAAATGGGCATTTAAAAATATGAATAAGATTGAGCGTTCATATAAAGGAGACGTTTAGGGACACGTTTGGGCGTTCTTAAAAAAATGGACACGAAAAGGCGTTCTTAAAAAGGACACGTTTTGGCGCCCTTTAGCACCTAGACATGTTTTGCGGTTCAGTGACGTTATATGGACACGTTTGGGGGAATCGGACACGTTTGGGGGGATGGACACGTTTCTGAGTGTTACATATATATTATAATATACATGTTTGATTGATAGTATAAAAAAGCGGAACAAGTGCCTGTGGTCAGCGCTTCATTAAGAATAACACAAGTTTCAAGTTATAGTTAAATAAAGCCCATAGAGTGGAACAAAGTCAGTGTCTATGAACGCAAGTTCTATCTTGGCCGACATTGTCCGTACGATGGACGTGAAACACGGATAAATCACATAGTGTATCCTCGGTCATCGCTGCCATGCGCATTGTCTTCAAACGTCGTTGGGCAAAGAAGGATCTATCACTTGCGCAAGAACCGACCGTCAATGTTAGTAGAAGCTTCAAAATTATATATATATGAATATTCGGTTAAAGGTCCCTATCAGCAATAACATACTTTAAGTTGGGGTTTGTACATTTAGCCATCCATCAATTTTTTGTTCAAGATTATAAGGTTATGGCAGGTACAATTAGCTGCAATCTCGTTCTATTACAACTGGGTCGATGCCTCTGTCTGGTGGACTTTTAGTCCCCGAGGGTATTGACCAACCAATTAGTCCAGTACTTCGGTGCTAGCCCGAAAAACCGATATTACTTTGAAAACTTACAATATCTAAGTTTAACAAAAAAAATTAATAAACTAAGGGGTATCTCCCTCGTGCAAAGCTCTATCCTTAGCTCATTTGGCTTCCCGGTTAGGGCCTATGTGTAATTTGTTCTCTATCATCCCTAAACATGTTTTGTTTTTTGTCCTCCAAATGTTTTGATTTATCTGCACTGAAGAGACAAAAATGACCATCAATCTGCAGATCTCAAATTGCTGCAATTTCGGTACTTTTTGTTATTTCATAACTATTCGCAGTTTGCATTGCTTTATTCTTAATGAGAACATGCAAGGATGCTATATTCCCCTTCCCTCTTTCTCAATTTTTTAGTTGGTATTTTTATTTTTGCCAAAAAAAACCAAAAAAACAGACAACTGCCCCGTCTGCCTCATCGGTAGTTACGACGGTGGCAGTGTGAATCAAAACTAGAGGCTCTCAAGGGCCTTTGTCGCTCACCTGTATCTACTGTGGTTTTGAAAATCATGTAAAATAAGGTTAAACTCATAATAGGTATCCTAATAATGATTGAGGTCATGTTTGGTTTAATTTGGCCCAGTAGTTAAATTAAAATCAGAAGATTTTTTTCAAAAATACAAAAGTACCAATAAATTGCAGAAATGACTTTAAAGGACAATAACTCCAAAAAGATGTCAATTGCCAATTTTGGTAATGTTAACTTATTTGTATATCTTTCTTTGCTTAATATTTTTGGTGTTTACAGTATATCTCAATCTATAATGATATTCAAGATAATTAACAAGAAATGCAACATTTCCTTTCCTCCGCTCAAAAATGCATTTTACCCAGGGCCTGTATAATGCTGGAACTGCCTTTAAATGTTTTTTTTAACACCCTTCAAAACAATTTGGGCAGGGCTTCCCCTGACCCCCGACTAACCCGCCTAACCTGCCGGGTCTGGGGGGATATTCACAAAATATAATAATGGTCTATAGAAAAAGTAACACTGAATAATTCTGAAAATGGAACATATCAAGGAGAAATTATTAGCATCCCCCCTGAAAAAAATGCTACCCCCCCCCCCCCCCCCCCCCAAAAAAATCAAGTCATTCCATTGTAGTCTTACAATAGTTAATGAAGACCCCTTATCATTATTTAAATTAGTTTTGAAGTTGTGACCATTTGAATTGGGTTTTTTTTTTACATTTTTCCCATAGACTTTTTTTTACCCATGGTGACCATGTTGGTTGTACGGCAGGGTCATCGGATACATTTTTCAACCAAGATACTCAAATAATAATTGTAGCTAAGTTTAATTCCATTTGGCCAAGTAGATTAAGAGGAGAATATTTTTGTAAAAGATTACAAAAATTTACGAGAAATAGTGAAAATTTACTTAATTGCAGAAATGACTTTAAAGGGCAATAACTCCTTAAGGGGTTAATTGACAATTTTGGTCATTTGACTTATTTGTAGATCTTACTTGGCTGAACATTTTTGCTGCTACAGTTTATATCTATCTATTATAATATTCAAGATAATAACCAAAAACTGGAAAAAAAAATCATTAAAATTACCAATTCAGGAGCAGCATCCCAACAACGGGAGTCTGATTCGTCTGAAAATTTTTACCCTGTCATATTTGCTCTAAATGCTTTAGTTTCAGAGATATAAACCATAAACTACACCCCCCCCCACCCCCCCCCCCCCCCCCATGTTCTACTTTTAGCCATGGTGGCCGTCTTGGTTGGTGGGCGGGGTCTTTGGATACATTTTTTAAACTAGAAACCCTAAGGATGATTAAGGCCAAATTTGGTTCAATTTGGCCCAGTGGTTTCAGAGGAGAAGATTTTTGTAAAAGTTAACGGACGACGACGGACAACGGACGCCAAATGATGGGCCAGGTGAGCTAATAAAAACGGGCGTTTCATCAGGTGCCCCGGAAGGGTAAGCATGATCTGCCCTGCAAGCGGCACCAATCACACTGCAAGTGAAAAGTCCTGTATGGAGTCAAATCATGATGACCTCCGTAAAACTTCTGGAGTGACGATATCAATATAGTGGCTAAAAATAATCCTAGTTTTGGGGAGAATAATTTCGCTCTGTTGAGAAAACCACTCTGACAGTAGCGAAAAAACCGTGAAATGTAGACTCCATACACTTGAGATATAGGCATATTACTACTCAACAACGTAAAGTTCAAAATTGGGAAGTCAAAATCATAACATTTGTCAGAAGTTTAGATTTCAAACGTCCAGTTTTATCATTCAATTCAGTCCCTTTTCAGAAACTATATGCATGATACGTACCTAGTATCACCGTATTTGTTCTAACATTTCAAACTTGACACTTGTCAACCCAATTTGAACTTTATTTTAGACTTTGCCTGTGTTTTGTTATTATTTTACAGTAAATTACTCGTATAAAACAACCGTTTTCAGTTTGTCATGTTTTATATGTTGGATTGCACGAGACATTTCTGTGTCTACACTTATTTTGATTATACCCCCGCTTTGTAAAGCGGAGATATATAGTGATGGGGAAGTCCGTCCTTCTGTTCGTTCCTCCGTCCGTCTGTCCGTCCGTTCGTCCGTCCGTTCGTCCTTCCGTCCCATAAAATATGTTTCACTTTGTATCCGCAACTCCTCCTTATCCACTTATCGGAATGAAATGAAACTCTCTCAGATTCTTAACATATAATGACATTGTGCACCTCCTATTTTATTTTTGTTCAAATTCATTTTTGGGGTTTCTATTTGAAAAACATGGACTTTGCCATTGCCTAAAAATAGGGGGTACCCATGTTGCATCCACAACTCCTCCTATAGCACTTATTATAATCTAATGAAACTTTCTCAGATTCTTTATGATATAATTCTATTTTGCACGTCCTCCTATTTTGTTTTTGTTGAAAATTATTTTTTTGAGTTTTTATTACGAAAACATGGACTTTGCCATTGCCTTATAATTTGGGAACTCATTATGTATGCGCAACTCCTCTAAACCACTAATCATATTTTTTTTTAAACTTTCTGAAATTCTTAATCATATAATACCATTGTGCATCCCCCATTTGGTTTTTGGTCAAATTGATTTTTGGGGTTTCCAATAATTAAACATGACTTTGCAAGGAGCGAGGGTATTATTTTGTGAGCTCTGATCACAGTACCTCTACTTTTATCTGTATTGGTGAGACAAACATGCAGAATTGAAATGTCTATCAAATCATTTAATTAAAGTGCAATCTCAGAACGTCGTTTTATAGCATATAAAAAATAATTTCTTACATTGTGACACAGTGGTCTTCTCCAAAATGATACATTTTGGTATGGTTCATAAATCTAAAATGGCTGATATGGCGAATCTGAACTTTGGACCCTATGGGAAAACCCTATCAACTGCTACATTTTGAGAAACCGTTTCATAGATCAAATCAATTTTATTCAGGTATAGTGATATGGTGGTGTTAATAAACTATATGATTTGGCCCCTGATAATTAATCCAAGCTGCCCGCCACGTCAGATTTTAGATTAACATGTAATTTGCTTCATCCTGAAAACAGTTCCACATGTCAAACCAATATCTTTCACCCGTCGTAACATTATTGTTTCTGAACAATTTATGATTTTAGTCCTTCAAAATACGAAATGGCTACCGTATTAGGTAATGTAAACCGGGACACGAGGTTAGCGATTCAAGTTCATGTGAGCCTCTGGTTGCATACCAAGGTTATTATGTTTACATTGTCTTTTCGGTCATATAAATCACAAAATGTTTTTGTTTAATTAAAATTTCAGATCACACCAGATCTTGTCCATTTAATGTCAGATGAAGAATTGAAAAACTATCTCCTAGTGCACGGTGACAGATTACGCTTACGGCAACACTTGAAAAATGATGATCAAAGTAACCGGAAGAACAAATTGTTAAAAGTACTCCATAGAAAAGTCGATAAAGCTAAAACTAAAAAGATTAAACATCAAAGGGAGTATTCGTCGTCAGAGAGCGAGGACGACATGCGTCGAGCGTATGGGAACAGAAATGCTGTTAAAGGCACTAGGTATGTTGAAGTTGGGTGGGTTCACAAAGTACATCAAAGAACAAAGCAGGTACGATCCAAGACTGGAGGATGGACTAGAAAAGTTTGTATGCGCAAGGACGCAACAAGAAAAGAAATTATGGAAGAGGCCAGACAACTTTTTTCCCTGACGGTGAAAGTAAGAAAGGCAAACTTGAAGATTTAAATTGTGACATGTGGGACTTTTCAGAAAGAAAATTGAAGAGCGATATAACAATCCAGAAAATGTATGAGGAAACAAAGATGCCGATGTTGAGGTTTTACTTGGCGACATGGGACAAAAACAAGGACGAAGGCGCTGTAGCTCACACTCCTAACAAAAATCAAAGACACAACAGTAGCTCTGAATGTATTGAAATAGCGGAGGATGATGGAGGCGTCACACGTGACTCTTTGACAGAATTCTGGAAAGACTTCTATGAACAGTATACGGAAGGCACGAGTGAGAAAGTGCCATTTTTGCGACATGATTTTGGTGAAGAGGAGTGGAGAGCTGTTGCCAAAATCGTTGTCTTTGGATGGGCTCGCCAGGGATACTTTCCGATACAGCTATCATTGCCTTTTGTTCAGTAGTGTATTTTTGGCTTTTACTCTGCCGATCTTCTTGAAGGATTTTACAAAGTTTTACCAGAGCACGAGCGTGTTTGTCTACAAATGTCTTTATCTGACTTCACAAAATTGGATGAAGACGATTTGATGGACATTTTAGATTCACACGGTGTCAGACATCTGCCTAACCAATTGAACATTGCTCGTTAATAATGGAAATAGCACACAAAGAAATAATACAGACCCCACGTTTGTGTCCAAATGTTGGCACGGACTAATGGAAGGCATTAAGCTTACGGAAGAACAACTTGTTAATCTTTATGCTGAGCTGAAACCTACACCGAAAGCGGTGTGCAAACGCTTATGTTTCCCATGCGAAAAGAAACCAGATGAAACCGTAGTTAGTCATCATTTGAAAAGATTCATTCGTGAGCTTAATGAAGACAAACTTGGAAGATTTGTCAGATTTTGTACTAGATCCGCCTTGCTGATTTCAAAGAAAATTTCAGTTGAGTTTGTGAATGTAAGTGGTCTAGCTAGACGCCCTGTTTCCCATACCTGTAACAGTATGTTAGAATTACCAAAGACCTATGACAATTTTCCGGAATTTGGAGCTGAGTTCGTGAGTGTCCTTGAATCTAATGTCCGGGTTATGGACATCGTCTAAGCACTACAAAAGTCTAAAAGTCTGAAAAGACCAGTTTTTGTCTTAATTTGCATGAACTTTTACTCGACATTCTCCAAAAGTATGACTTGTGTCTTAATTTTTCTTGACAAATTCTCATTTATATTAAATTTGTATGAAATTTACTCGACATATTCTCGACATTCTGAATATGGTCTTAAAATTTCTTGACATTTGAATACTGTCTTGAAATTTCTCGACATATTCTCGACATTCTTATTTTTTCTCAGTATGGCTTGACATATTCTGAACATTTTGAATTGTGTCTTAAATTTACTTGACAGTTCTGAGTTTTACAAATCATGACCAATATTTATGATATAACTTTAATCTTTATTTCTCTTTATATGATATACTGTTGTTTCAAGTTACACTTCTTTACAACAAAAATAAAAGTTGGGCATGTAAAATAATTGAAAATTTGGGTATATAAATATTTTTACAAATGCAAATATGGCTATGAAATCTAAAGTATAAAATAATTCAAATGTGGGTGTGTTGAAATAAAACAATTCCAATGTGGGTTTTTAAATAATTACAAATTTCGATTCCTAAATCTTATAAATTAAATGATTCAAACCAATCATACTGTAGACATATTTCATTCTACATTCATAATATTCAATGTTGATATGGTAAATAATTATTATACCAAAATGTGGTTTATATAAATAGCAAATTATGATGATATACAATTTTAAATCATTCATTTAACAGAAGAAAAATTTGTGTAATGTCATCTGTTGGAATATATTAAGTATTACACATGGACAGGATGTTCCCCATAAAATTAAGGTATTCCACACCCCAGAGTACAAGCAACTGTCAAATAGAAGTTATTGCTTTACCTGTAATCAGCCATACAACTTATCAGTTGACCGACCATGCCACTACAATTTAAAAAGTTTGTTGATAGATGAAAATGAAAATCATCATTTTGATGAAAAAAAATTGAATTGAAATGGATTTTCTTCATCAAAATTATGAAGTTAATTATTTTAACATAAAAACAAATTGAATAATTCCCAAAGATTAAAAGAAAATTATTATCTACTCCAGGAATAATAAAAAAAATGTATTTATAATGGGTCCCATCAATGATTTCTATAGAAATCATCGGTCTTATGAAATGGTTCTCAAACAGACATGCATAATATAGATCTAAACATTTTTTTCTTTTCAGGAAGGAGTTATCACAAATATTTATTTTTGATAAAAAATTATAAAATTCAACACTCAAATTTGAATAAAAAATGTTTTTGGGTTGTTCTAAAAAATGAATAAGGTTTTTAAATCAAGATGGGAACAAATTCTTTGACTTAAACGAAAGCCCCCCCCCCCCCCCTCTTTTTATAGCCACACAAACCCAAAAGATGAATTGTGGGGTCCAAAAGAGATACAAGACACCTATTTTAGTAAAGCAAATTTGACTGGCAGTTTTGCGAACGGTAAAAATCTAAATGCTGTTTGTCAATACCTTCGACTTATATTCCAAGTGAAAACAATTACTTAAATGTTTAATAAAAATAAATCAAAATTAAACTACATGGGGGATTATTCAGGGTATTCCAACTTAGTTGCACCAAAAGGGTATCTTACTATACCAAATTAATCCTTGATTCTTCAAAGTTTAGTTTAGCCATAATAAAAAGGAGTATATAACAGCAATAGAATGTCATAAACAGTGCAGAATAAGTCTGTTCACATTTCAGGCGAAATAATACTGTTGAGATAGTGTCAAGACATATTTAAGACTGTCAAGAACGTGTCGAGACATATTCAGACATTATTAAGAATGTCAAGAATATGTCGAGACATATTCAGACATTATTAAGAATGTCAAGAATATGTCAAGACAGATCGAGACAAATTTAAGACAGTCAAGAATTGGTCGAGACTAATCCAGACTCTTATCAGATGATACAGGAAGTGTCGAGAAATTTTAAGACAATGTTCATACTGTCAAGACACTTGTCAAGAACCTTATTAGACAAATTCATACTATGTCAAGAATTTTTAAAAATTATTCAGACAAATTAAGAATGTCGAGTAAAAATTCATGCAAATTCAGACAAAAACTGGTCTTTTCAGACTTTTTGACTTTTGTAGTGAAGTCTGAGTGTTATAATTATCAAGGAATCTTGACATTCTCTAGATATTTGGGTATTTTGATTGTAATTTCATAGATATGAACATTACTTAGGTACACGTTTTCATTGTTTTGCCTATTTTTTTCCTTCAAGAAGATGGAATTCGACGGTTACTCTCTATCATTTACGAGAACGTCATTTTTTTTTAAATTTAATTTGATACTGAAAGTTTTCTTATAACAAAAGTAAATGTATTTTTATATATTTTGTAAAAGGCATGTATAATGTTTATTTTTGACTGGAAAATACTTTTAGACTAGAAACTTATTTTCGAAGTGAAATGAGGTACATATTTTCAAATATTTAAAACCAATAATCGAGTTTATTATTTCGTTATAAATTCTGTGAGGAGATGGAAATTTGACATTTAATTTAGAAATTTTGAAAAAGGTATCTGGATTTTTTAATATTTGTCGCAGGTAATATGTTGTCAGGCATGCGCAGTTCAAGAAGAGACATTTCTAATGTTTGCTGAACTAGAAAAAACTTTTACACATTCTTATTAAAACGATGGTAGTTGCTAGATATTTTCTTGTTTTATTTTTGCCTCGCCTGCTAAGAATTCGCGGGAGCGAGACATAGCAATAAAAATTCCGTTGTCGTCGTCAACATATTCCCCTTTTTTAGACCCTTGATTGGTTAATAAAGTATGTTATCTAAACATGTTGATAGAATATTTGTTAACACACAAGTTCAAGTTTTTTTAGAAATTAAATAAAATCATTAAATCATAATGGAATTTCATAAAAATTAATTCAGCGGTGGATTTAACAACTTCAGTGCATGAATTTACATCTGAAGCGGTGGTTTTATATCTGCAGCCTTAAGCGCTGTAGTTTATATATGAGAACTATTTCATCTCTGTGAGACAAGCAGGGCTTCGTAGTAATCAGACGGGAGATTGAACTTAATTCAGTAAATATGTTTTTAGCTGTAGAGTAGAGGCGAGTATATCTTACCATAATCAGTTACTTCTTTGTTTAGTTAACTTAAGGGTAATGTGAGCTTTTGCTATCACTTTGCGTCTGTCGTCGTGAACTTTTCGCATTTTCATCTTATGAAACCGCTAGGCAAATTCAAATCAAATTTTGCTGGAATGTTGAATGGATAGCCGTCGGATTTGAAAGTTTAGTTAACACCGGCGCTACCCATATAGCCGCAATATGGTCCTACTTTAAAAAAAAGAGACATAGGAACATATTAGAATTTCTTCATAGGTCAACTCTTCTAAAACCACTGAACCAATTTAAACAAAGCTTGGTCAAAATAGTCGTATTATAGCCCCCTTTACAAATTATGTTCGGTTTACTCGGGCGCCATCTGTATTGATAACTATTGGTTAACCATAGAAAGGACCGCATATTAAATATCAAATTATTAATCTCGTCTTATAGTATAATTTATTCAAAAAGGGGATTTTACAGCAATCAATAACTATTAGTTCATCTGACCCAAAGAGTCAGTGTGAGCCATGCAATCACTTTGCGTTCGTTGTCCGTCGTCCGTCTATTAACGTTTAATATTTTGATCAACTCCTCCTAAACCCCAAAAGCAAATTGAACTAAACTTAGCAGGAATAGGGTATGAAAGGTTCTTTACAAAGATTGCTTATTTCGTTCCGATCCATGGAAAACATGGCCGCTAGTGCAGGAAAAGTTTTAACATTAACCCTATGGGAGAAATATTTTGATCAGTTCCTCCGAAAATACTGATACATTGAACCAAACTACAGGAATGACGTATATATGGAAGGTCCTTTACAAAGATTGCTCATTTTGTATCGATCCGCCAAAAACATGACAGCAAGTGCAGAACATATTTTAACATGAAGACCCTAAGGGTAACGTGTTAATGGTAATCTTTTCTGAAACTTGTTTGCCAACTGGAACCCAATTTTGTCAAAAAAGTGTTTTGGTAGTCCTTTTTATAAAATATGTCTGACATGTCCTTCCTGCATCCAAGATGGCCACCAGCGCAGACCATTTATTTGTAGTTTAACATTTGATCCTATTGGGAAATGTAAACACAAATTTTCGAAAACTACTTGGAGAACTGGAACCGAACTTGGTCACCATTGACTTTTGGTGATTCATTATGGATTTAAATCATTCCCCGCAGGTCTCCACTACATCCGCAAGGGCTACGAGCGTGGGACATAGATACATTGGACCATATGCATTGAAATGAACTCTAATAATCATCGTGTCACAAATGATATTACCTGGGTTAATTTTTGACTCTGTAGGCGCTTTTTGTTACCTGAAGTATTGGTGTAGGTAATGTTTATTAGTTTGCTTCAGAAGCATTTTTGTGCCAGGTGAGCGATACAGACTCAGCCCATTGAGCTCTAGATATTTTTGCAAATTATTGATCTTTATACAGGTGTTAATCATTAATTAGTCATTAATTAGTACAACGGCATGTGTAAAGGGTAAATTAGTAAGCTTGTGATGCAAACGACTTTGAACAAACACAGTTTAGATGAGTGTAAGTGCATGAGATAAAAAAAAAACACCAATATGAATATACAGCGGGGTCTAACAATTGGTGTGATTTGCATTTATTTGCGGGAATGCTAAACCTAAAACGACCGCCGTCATTCACAGCGTCAATTTCTAAAACTAAAATTATGTGAGCTGGGATGAACTCTTTCTGTTTTGTTGATAAATTGGTTGAATGGGGTTTTTTCCGCCGACCTTGGACAACCCTTACTAATCACTAACTGTTGCATGTCGAGTGCACCCTTTTATGATGTTTACACAGAGCGAACTCGCAACGCAGAGGTGAAAGGCTATACATTACCCAGAAATGATTTTTTACCGTCTTTTTGGTATTATAATCCATTATTTGGGGCGCTTTGAGACCCATCCACCTAATATTGTTCGCTTAGCGAGAATGTCCGACTAGTTACGATTGTAAATCCACGCGATGTGTTCCGGTTGATATTAATATGTACCAAGAGTTCCGGTGGCTAGGATGTTAATCATGTAATGAAAATTCATTTAATTTAGTAGTGCATATAAATCTCAGTGTGTCTTTTATCTCAGTGTGTGGCTCTAGAAGACGCACTTTCGCCTCCCCGATGATGAGAGCTGGTAAACTGTACCATTCAACGTGAAGATTTGGTCTTGATCTCCCCTGCAAGACATGCAGGCCAACAACCGTGCAACCGTGGCTAGAAACCAGAGTTCTGGACTTTCACACCAAAATGTAAAACTAAAATACATTTTTAAAAAAAGGCGTCTTTCGGACGAACCTCTTCAAAATGTCCATGAGAGACCCTAATGGGTATTCAATGACTAAAACCACCATTCTTACTATCTCAGTGTGTAATTTTTTTTTAAATTTTCAGTGTGTGATTTATAAATCTCAGTGTGTTTTTATTTTTTTTAACCTCGGGTGTGCTACTCTTTTTTTTTTTTTTTTTAATCTCCGTATGTCTTTTTGAAATCTTAGTGTGTGATTTATAAATCTCAGTGTGTTTTTATTTTTTTTAACCTCGGGTGTGCTACTCTTTCTTTCTCGAAAAATGGCTTAAACATAGTTTTGACGAGAAGGGCTTGCTATAGAACACGTCATATTTGACAACACCACTATTGAGGTATTTTGGTGAATACATGTCAGTCTACTACTTGTTATTTGACATTGGCCTCAGATGCACGATCTAGTGAGCTAAAAAATACTTTGTAAAATTGGCGACCAAATTTCTTATACAAGTCCTCGGCAACTGTACTTTTGATTGACCGGATCCCGTGGATATATTTATATCATTTTTGTATAGATACTCGGAACCCGGTCAATCAAACCATCGTTTGTTACCGGCCCTGTGTATATATAGGTGTAATACCACCAAAACCACTGACCCCACTTCCGGTTTCATGTAATCAAGAGGCTAGAAAATAATCCCCTAAGTTTGACAGTTGTGAGGAGTTATACCCTGCATTTCACTGCAGATCTTTTTTTCTGAGGCAGAAATGTTTATGATCATAATGGAAGCAGTTTTTTTTTATTTGATGTTTCTGTAAAATATCTGTGCAATATTAGGTGACGTCCTAGTTTATGCCTGTAAACATGAAATGACAGTAAAGAAATGGCAATGTGACATCCAGTGAATTTTATTTTCTTATATGCAATGAAACCTTGTGTGATTTTTTCACAGTTGCATTGGAGCATTGGACAGGAATAAACTTGATTCAAAACAAATATGATTTTTTTGAAACAAAGATAAATCCTGTACAATTTTTTGAAAACCTTTAATTTAACAAAGACTGATAGGGAAAAAACTTTGGTGGTATGACACCATGTTTGGTCTATTTTTACATCTAGTTAGTTACATGCCAGTGTGACAGCCTCTATTCAATCCCTCAACAAATAAATAAATAGACTCACCATATTTGAGCTTTTGTTACACTTCTAAATGAATATATGTCAGTCTGGCAGTTGTTGTCTGACCTTAACCTCAGTTTCACGCTAGAGTGATTGTTATCATATCGAGTTTGAAGTACTGATAAAGCAACCACTAAAGTTTGAATTGACATTGCTTGGACGCTACATGTCAGTCTGACACCTTTCACTTGACCTTGACCTCAATCTTATGCTTGAATAACCGTTATAATATCTTTATATAATAAGTCTACTTTGTCCAACGTCTTAACACCTGTCATATGATTTATCAAATTCACTTTGCATCATATTTTTTTTTTATTCGGCAAACGAATACCGAAGCAAAAAGCTGAAAGGGATAATTCAGAAAATCATATATCAAGAACATGGCGATACAAAGATTACACAAAAAGAGACAATTGAAATACCAAGGGTAAAGTTGAACACGAACACGACAAAAAAATATCATCATGTCCTCCGGAAGGATAAGCATGATCTGCTCAACATGTGCCGTCATACTGCAAGTAAAAGGTTGTGGGTGTCAGTCTGAATCTACCTAATTAATTGTGAGATAGAAACATAGTAACGATCTATTGTGACCAAGTTTGAATCCAATTGGCCTTTATGTTTTAGAAAATTAGATTTTAGAACGATTTCCCCATATGATTCAATTTAAACTATGTTTTACGCTGGCAGTCATCTTGCATTGGATGCAAACCTGTCGGTCAGAGTTTAGTAGTTTGTGACACCAAAATATATCAAAAGATTTTTCCCATAGGGTTCAATATTAACCTTAGTTTGTTATGTGCTGGCGGCCATCTTGGATCATTGGGCTGACATGTCTGAAAACTTTCATGAAGGAGAACACCAAACGACTACAATTAAATTGTAATAAAGGAAGTAAAAAAAGATATGGGTTAAAACCCAAAGCCATCCGAATAAATGCTGAATTTAAACACAAAGTACTACATGTATACAGACTTCAACAATGAATTAAGCAAACATTGCATTGCAAGCTGTTGCTGGCCCCTAAAACAAGCAAAACTGACATAATTATAATTCGTCCAGCACAACAAAAATTCTGAATAAGACATCACAATAAAAATGAAGCACTAGAACAACCATTGCTGAAAGTTAAGTTTGATTTCAGGCTCATTCTCCACACAAAAAGATAATGATTGCCAATAAAAAATGTACATCAATACTCGAGAAACACAACTGGTTAGCATGAGTAGGGACAATATAAGGTTCTAGACAAATTGATAAGCAACCTACTGGTCCAAGGGAGCAACCATTTAAAGTAAGGGTCGTTATGTTGTTTTTCTTTAGTATTCTTTCTTTCGTGTTGTGGAGAAAAGAAATCTGATCAGGAGACTAACAAAAAAATATTCTGTTCACAAAAGAAGTGAAATATATTTCTGGTGTTCATTTTGAGCGAAAAAAAAAACATTTCCAAAACTAAAAAGAACCATACCCCACCTCCCCCCCCCTTTGAAATTAAATTGTTGTTCACTAAGCATTGTCCTTACACACTTATATTCGTTACCACGAGGATAGAGTAGTTAAATTGCCGGTAAATGTTGATCTGGTCTTTTCAATTTGATACCCAATTTGATTTAAATTGTCGCAAACTGTGCTCATTTACCAGGCTCCATGTTGAAGACCGTACTATAATTGTTAACTTAAAATACATTGTGAGTTGGATGGAGAGTTGTCTCATTGGCACTCATACCACATCTTCTTATTTATAGTGAGAAAAGATCAAGTTGAAAAATTGCTGAAGATAGTCAATGCAAACATTTAAGAAAGCAAGCTCTAAGGGTTCGGAGAACGAATTCGTATAATATATATTCTATAGTCAAATGAAAGAAGGCAATAAACTATGATACTACTATTTGTACTTCATTCTTTAATCTGAATAATTAAAAGGAACCTGGCATTCCGATTTTATAACTTTAAGTACATATTGATATAAAATTGCTTTTTCAAATTCACAACTCGGCCAATTCATGTTTGAGAATCTGTCTCAAAGTAACATAGAGTTTCTTGCATTCATTTGTATTAGAAGGTTTCATTGAGTTGTTTTCTGTCATCAATCCTGTACATAATTCAAATACAGTTTCATCACACATCTTTTTTGGTGTCGTTTCTCCCTCGCACACAAGGACTTCCATCTCGTCTGTTGAATATAAGCGATCCTCTGCATTGTAGATATGTGGTATACTATACAGTAAAATAGGTCGTTTGCCACTTCCATTGCCAGGTTTTTTTCTGCATAGTATGTGTATTCCAAGTGCACCGAAGATCATCTAGATCTGACTGGAAATGAAGAAAAGCTTTTAATATCAGTATAGAGGTCGACATCAACAGCTTTATACTACACCGAAGACGAATATTACTAGTAAGAACTAGAACGTATCGACATAAAGAAAACAAGCGTGGACACAGACATGCATGGATAGTATCCAGCATTCAAAACCAATACTGGTCTGGACCTGCATCACTGCATATATTTGCTCTACAGCAAATCTAAAACAATTCCTTCAATGAAAACCAAAAAATTTTGTCTAACAATTTTCCTTGTACATTAAGTGGCTAAATTTCAAACTATCGGCAAACAGGAAGTGGCTGCACCATAAATCTAAAAATAGCTTACACGTTACAACTCAACATGATCAAGCTCTGGACCAAATATAAAATCATTCCCTTTCATAGAAGCCAAGAAAACTTTGACGAAAAATTTTCCTTGTACAATGAGTAGCTAAATTTCAAACTTATCGGCAAACAGGAAGTGGCTGCACCGCAGATTTTACAATTGCTTACACGTTACAACTCAACATGATCAAGCTCTGGACCAAATATAAAATCATTCATTTAATAGAAGCCAAGAAATCTTTGACGAAAGTTGATATGCAAGGTCTTTCGGACGGACGGAATGACGGACGGAGTCGAGCGGTTACTAGAACTGCTTTCACCCTTGGTGACGCAGGTAAAAATAACATGCTATCAGTAGAATAAAATACGATGTTAACTCTTTTTATGAAATACAAACTGTAGGCTGGGCTATATAGTTAGACATACATTTTTGGATAAACCTTTCGAAGTGTAAATCATTGCGTGTATATGTATTGTGTCTGTTTGGCTTGGCTCTCAGACTACCATTTTATCCAACGTTATCTCGAACATATAAAAAGCCTCAGAAAATCTGTTCCATCCTTTATACAAGATGAAAATAATGGTAATGGAATAATATTAGAAATTTCTCATACCCTGCAGTATTTTTTAATCAAAAAGCGTGATAATCATGAAAACAGTGTTAATTTGATCATACGAGCCGCTCCGTGCGAAAAGGTATAAAACCCATGAAATACAATTTTTTTAGGAAAGGTGTGAAAAGTTTGCATTGAAAACTTGAGGGAGATACACTTTAATCGTTGTTAAAAATACATGAGTTGATAAGTGCCCGACAAAATTCGGTGTTTCATCCACAGGCGCTTGGGTATAGGATACGATTTTTTTTTTGGATTTTTTTTGTTGTTGATTAAATATCATTATACTACATATCTATCACTTCTGTGCATGTCTTATCTAGTTTCGAGTGATTTTACCAACTCTTATACAACCTCCATTTTACTATCCACACTAAGAAACAGTAAAATGGGGGTTGTATCACAGTTGGTAAAATCACACAAAAAAATCGTATCCTATACCCAAGCGCCTGTGGTTTCATCATATTTATATCCATGTTTTGCTTTTTTTCTATATGCCTATATATTCCACCCGTACACATGCGGTCTCGGTAGTTTTTACTACATTAATGTACATGAAAGGCAGTGACAGTGAATATTATAAAGAAATATAAACAAAACAATATTACCATTTTTTAAATGAAGATTAGTGTGCAAGACACAAACAAACAAATGAAATAATGCTTATGAATTAACACAAAAAAAAACACAAATTAAAATTGGATATACCATGAATGCGATTGTGATCTTCGAGCAAAACATATCTAGTTCAAAGGAAATTAAAATGTTTGTCGGTAAAAAAAAACTCTTAATAGCTACTGTTGTTGTGTTGTTTCTCTCTCGAGCACAGGCATTTCCATTTCGTCTATTAAACAGCGATCCTGATTTCCCACATTAAATGACATTTGTATCGCGTTTTTCTTTATAGATTGGTTTGTCAGGATTGAACTCTGAAGTTGGAGAACGACTTAAAGAACGAATTAAAGATCAAATGCATTTCTGCCAAATATTTTAGAATGATATCTTAAAATGTAATCACGTTCATAATAAAAACCAGTGACAACTTTCTTTATTCCTTTAATTTTAGACGTTTCGTGTAATCTCTTTTATTGCTTTGGATGTATATATTGAAACTTAAAGTCTATAAAATTGAAAAATATTGAATAAGTTTTGAACCATACGTGTACGGTTTCATTTTCATATGGTTCAGCTCTTTCATGTAGATGATCTTTTATATACGTATATGGTCAAGGCCATACACGTAAGGTCCAGATACTTATAAATGATCTGTCAAGATTATATGTAAAACGATTTACCTGAATTATATCCATAAAGCAAAACTGAATAACACTCTTGTCAACGAAGTCTCCACAAAACATATCATGTCCATCTTTGCAAAGATCTGCAAAAAGATCCATGTAATATTGTACCATCTGCTTTCTAAGTATACTCCAAAACCATTCAATTCTTTGGTTATGTGTGCTTTTCCCGGACAGGTAACTTTTATCACCGGCAAATTCATCATTGTGGTTACGACGTAAAAACTTCTGCATGTTCGCTACGTATACATTTTCAGTTCCGAAATCAAATCTAACTCTTTGGGGACATCCTGCTTTCTCTTTTACTGCCTTAATACAATAATTTGAAATTACTTTAGGATCATTGTTAGTAGTCCCTGCTTCTAACCAAACCATGTACCTTAAAAAGCCGTCTATACACCAGTTTATTGCGATGCCATATGGCTTTAATTTGTCGTAAGAGTCTATGTGCCAAGCAAAATTAGGTCCTGGACTTGCGTATTGTCGACGTCTCAATTTTCTGCTTAGTCTACACTTGACTCCGTCGGGATCTATAATTTTCATCAACTGACTGACAGTATCCCTAGGAATGTTAAGTCCAGATTGTATACATTTTAAGTGCATCCATCGATAACCGCGAAGCTTTCCTGAAGTTTCTTGCTGTTGTAAGATAAACACGGCAACCTCTAATAGATCAGCATATTTTTTTCTCCGGAATAATCCAAGAAATCTTAATCTTCTTTTGAGTGTTGACATACTTATCACTAATTTGTTCAAATGAGCTAAGAGCAATAATATCTCCTTGTTACTAAATCCAACTTTAAAGTAAAGTTGAAAGTACTTATTTTGGAAATTCATCTTTTACTTTCTATAACAACCTTCTTACGACTACATATATATGTAATTTTATATCGTAATAACGAGATAGTTTTCTCGTAATTACGCGATAGTTATCTCGTAATTACGCGATAATTATCTCGTAATTACGAGATAAAAAAAATCTTAACTCGTAATTACGCGATATTTTTTTTGTGTGACCCTAATAGGCTTATATCGCGTTACGTCCTTTAAAATTATTTCCATTGGTGAACACTTTTTCAAGGAATTAGCCATCGATATATCCAAAGGGCAAAACGTCCGGATCAATGAAGATAAAAAATACAAAAAACTCTCCATTCCTGAAAAATAATGGAGAGTTTAAACAAAAGATTTACGTAACAGATGTATTTTAATGGTGAGTGTCAGTTTATTGAGATAGTCTAAGAATATATTTCTATGGTTATAATACCCATAATTGTAGATGTCTGGTAGAATCAAGGAAGCTAAATTTAGATTTTTATATAAAAACAAAAATGCCATGCATCTCATGTATAAATTTAATGCTGTAAAATGAATTAAAAGAGATAAATGTATGGCACATACATGTATGCCAATGTGCCAGCAACAAAAAAAAAACGAGAATAACTAAAATACATCAATAGGGAGAATTACTCTTTCAGAAAAACCGCACAGGTGTCCATATACTATGTCAAACTTTAAATCGACCCGAGTTAATAAGAATTATGAATAAACTTAACTAAAAGCCATTTGCAACCAATTATTCAATTAACGAAGAACATAAAGATATTACATACGGTAACTACTGACGAGGTTACAGATTTGGGACAGGCACATGAAAAGTTGACGTATTTTATCTAATCTTAACCTCTCCATATTCTAATTACAATAAGTAAGATATAGGAATGGGTGAAAAATGTGTCTAGATCTTATCTAGATCATATCCATGTCATATTACTGTGTAACACAATTTTATGTTTACATGTATGTTAATTGTGTTTCCTTTTCTTATTGTTGTATTACTTCTCAATTGTTTCCTATTTTTATATAACTTCTCAATTGTTTCTCTCCTCAAGTTGGTAGTTATATAGACTCATTATTACGGAAGCCCATTTAGGACATTCCTAAAATATAATTTGAATTCGAAATCACGAATTTAAATCGTTATCACGAATTGTATAATTCGTTATAACAGATTAAATTTGTGATTTCGAATTGGTACAAATCGTTATACCAGATTTTATAATTCGTAATTACGAATTAAATTCGTAATAACCATTTTTTGTAATTTGTGATAACGAATTAAAATCGTTTTAACGAATTGTATAATTTGTTATAACGGATTATATTCGTGATAACGAATTTGTGGAATTCGTTATCACAGTTTTTTTGTAATTTGTGATTTCGGATTAAAATTCTTTATCACAGATTTTTAGCTCACCTGATCCACAGGGTTGAGTGAGCTTTTCTGCTCACTTTACGCCCGTCGCTGTTCATTACTTTTACAAAAATCTTCTTCACTGAAACCTTTTTGCCAAATTGAAACAAACTTGACCACAATCCGGGGCGATTTAGTTTCAACGCATTTTATTTGCAAAATTAGCAAACGCGATTGGACACAAACTGACACAACATTAGTGACGTCTTCTCCATGTACAAATATAAACACAAAAACACTGTACCTAGAAGATTTGTAGTGTAAAATGGGTGTGTTAACTCACAAACTGATATGTAAGTTTATTAGTCAGCGACCCAGTTTACACACCAAAAATCTCCAGAAAAAAAATGTGTCTAATCCACATATTTCTTGACCGATATAGTTTTATTCCTTATTTTTCATTTAAAGTCTTTTTAGACCGGGGAATATCATTAGTGTGTATCGCGCATGGATACATTTTACACAGAGGCAACGAAAGTAGTTTCACCAACATGGTTTATCGAAGTGTAAACCTAGGAAAGAAAAGCTAACAGACCAATCACATTTATTGATATGCTAATAATATAACAATTATCTAATTATGACGTAAACATAATAGGAGTGCATGTAGTTCAAAAACTAACACAAGATATAAAGAGGAATAAAATAGAATATAAGTGCACAAGTAGATAAGGCTAGCCTGGAGTGAAGTGAAGTGAGAGCAATAAATCATGGTTTCTAGTTTGAAGAATGTGTGTAATGAGCCCGTAAGCGTAACAAAATGGACGACATGGCCTAAAATAGAACACAAGGGTAAAATGCAAGTTTTTTTCTTTTATCTTGAAAACCGTTATAGAAAGAGAATTGTTTGGAATCACAAGATTTACGTACTGTCTATTTACATCTAAATTGTAAGATGACTATTTCTAGGAATAATTTTCCTTTATTGACGTTTTTTTTTATTTTGTGTTTTGTCTATTATTTTGAAAATTATAATAGGTAGAGAGAATCTTTCAATCAATTATTATAGCGAAAATGATCACAAATAATTCCACATGATTGAAAGCGGCAATTGACCCTTTTTTACCCTTTTGTTCTATTTTTGGCCATGTTGGCCATGTTGTTCCGCAGGCGGGCTCACCGCACACATTCTTTATAGTAGATACCCTTATTTTTCTCTCTCACTTCACTATACTCCAGGCTAACCTTGTCTTATATATACTTTGCACATTATATTCCATTTTCTTCTTCCTTATATCTGGTGTTTGTTTTTGATTTGCATGCACTCCTATTATGTTTTCGTCATTATTAAATAATTCTTAAATTATTAGCATATCAACAAAAACTTGAATATGATTAGTCGATTTTCTTTCCTGGGTTTTACACTTCAATAAACCATGTTGCCAAAACTACTTCCGTTGCCTCTGTGTAAAATATATTCATGGGCGATACACACGAAGGAAATCGCCGGTCTAAAAAGACTTTAAATAAAAAAATAATGAATAAAAATGTATCGGTTACGAATTATGAGTATTAAACACATTTTGTATGCCCCCGCCGCTAGACGATGGGGGCATTAAGTCTAGTCCTTGTCTGTCAGTCCAGTCCGTCCGTCGTGTACGTTCCCAAAATTGGTTCCCGTCCTCTAACTTTAGTTTGCCTCAACCAAATGTTATAAAACTTATACACTATGTTTATTACCACAAAACACAGATCAAATTTGAAGTTGAATGGCGTCACTTCTACCGTTCTTGAGTCATGCCCCTTTATAAATAGACAAAGTGCTAAATCTGTCGTTTCCGTTCTCTACATTTAGTTTGCCTCAACCAAATGTTATTAAACTACTACACAATGTTTATTACTTCAAAACACAGATCAAGTTTGAAATTGGGTGGCATCACTTTTACCGTTCTTGAGTTTTGCCCCTTTACAAAAACAAAAAACAAACAATATCCCTAATTAAGTGTCCAACCCTTTTTCTAAATTTGCAAATAAAATTCGTTAAAACTAAATTGATTGTGGCCAAATTTGTTTCACTTTGGCCAAAAGGTTTAAAAAAAAGAAGATTTTTGTAAAATTTAATGAACAGTGACGGGCGCAAAGTGAGGAGAAAATCTCATTTAACCCTATGGTTCAGGTGAGCTAAAAATCTGTGATAATGAATTTTAATCTGAAATCACAAATTACAAAAAAAAACTGTGATAACGAATTCCACAAATTCGTTATCACGAATATAATCCGTTATAACAAATTATACAATTCGTTATAACGATTTTAATTCGTTATCACAAATTACAAAAAAAAACGTGATAACGAATTTAATTCGTAATTACGAATTATAAAATCTGGTAAAACGATTTCCACCAATTCGTTATCACAAATTTAATCTGTTATAACAAATTATACAATTCGTGATTTCGAATTCAAATTATATTTTAGGAATGTTCTAAATGGGCTTCCGTACATGTAAGTAGCAGGCTAAGTTTAATTTGAATACATAAAATTAAACCGCTTAAACGCCATTTCATATTTATTTGCACATTTCAAATGCGATAAGAACCCAAACGGGTTAATCCATATATATATATGCAGTGAGAAACATTATAAAAACTACATCTGACTGAAGCGGATCTCTTTAAGATCTTTAGTTAGAAGTTATCTGTTCACTTTAATGTTTACCAACTATATTTTTGCAATAAATTATTCACACAGCTAGTTAACTCCATGCTACGACAATCTTCTTGGACGGTAGGGATTCAATTAGTTATTATTAACTGTAAAATATTTTATGTTATATATGTGTCAAGTTGTACCTACTAATCTGGAGATATAATTTACGTTTTTCAACACTCAATTTCCGTGTAAGTGTAAAACGATTTGACGTACAACAATGACTACTCTTCCTGGTCTAGAAAATATCATTTAAATGTAATTTGATGTCGATATATAGATTGTAAATGAAAATTAGACGTTTAACAAAAAAATTTACTTTTCTAGAGAGTACATTATGTTACATCCTATAAATTTTGATAAAAATAAAAATATTTTGCAAATCGCTTATCTCCATAGGCATGACAAATAGGTACTTGTCTAAATTTACAGCTTTAAAAAAGAAATACATCTTAGCACAAAGCTCTCGTTAAACGACTGTTTTTGTTCATTTGAAGGAGAACAACGTGAGTATTTTTTTTTTATCTGATTACATTTTATTTCACTATTATGATATAGCATCAAATATTTCATGTAAATAAAATGAATAAATAATCTTTATTTCAAGAGGATAATCCCATTAGTTAAAACTAATCTTCCTGAGAGTCCTCAAAATAATAATAACATATTTATAAAGTACATACGATATTATAATAAATGACTGAATAATAGCCAAGATAAATCTTACGGGGCGATGTATCATAAAATTATGATACAGTACACTACAAAATATAATATATAACAAGTCAAAAAGGGTACAACATCACCAAAACATAATTAAATCATGAACAAATTTTAGATATTTCGGATAACTAATATCCTTCATCAGTAAGATGTAAAATGAATCTTATCTTGACATGTGGTAGTCAAACTGAAATAAAAATCTTGAATGCTGGCCAATACAAATTATCAATAATCAATACGCTGGTAATTTTTTTTCAATATTGATGTTTGGGAGGAGGAATATATTTCTTAAAACTGTAAGAGTCCAAAACGGAAGCCTGGGTTACTGGAAACAAGTGATGGTAGGGAAAATGAGTGACCCATTCTATGTTTTTTCATTTATGCCCTGTGGGGAAACTGTCCTAAGCTTTCTTATCCAAAACCTTTCCCGAGCAAGTCTGTCGGCCCTTGACCAACCCTCGTTGTGGTCTATGATAGTGATGGTAAGGTTTTTGAGATCAGCTTGGGCGTGTAGTCACTTCGATGACCGTTCATGCGTTTGTTGAATGGCTGTTTGTCTCGCCAACATACTGCATGCCATATCGACACTGAAGAAGGTATACAACATTCTGTGTTTTGCAAGTTTGATTGCAAAATATAGTGTACACAGACCCAGTGGAGTGGCAAGTAAATGTTTGAGTATTCGGTATTTGTTGGCAAGTCAGACATCGTCTGTTACCACACGACTTGCACCATCCTGCAGTTGAACAGCTTTTATTAGAGGAGACACCAGCTCTCACAAATAAGTCTTTCAGACTTGCTGGTCTCCGAAAAGCTAAGACAGGAGGTTTGGGAAAGATCTTGGATAATTTAGGGTACTTGGCAATAGTTTGCCAATTGGCATGGATCAAACGTGAAAGGTTAGTAAAGGCGGGATTGTATGTTAAAACAAATGGAACTTTTTTGCTGCGACTCTTCTGTTTGTGTTGTAATAGGTCATTGCGGCTGTTATTGTTAGCACGTGTAAATCCCTTATCTATGTCCCATTTCTTATAACCTCGTTTGGTCAAAAATCCGCGAAGTTCCTGTAACCGTTTAGTGACAGCCTCCTCAGAGGAGCAAATCCGCTTTACTCTGAGAGCTTGACTATAGGGGATACTTTTTGTACAGTGCTTGGGGTGACAGCTTTGGGGAGAAAGGTACTGATGTTTATCTGTAGGTTTACAGTAGAGGTCTGTTGATATGACACCGTCCTTTATAGATGTAGTTGTGTCTAAGAAAGATATTTTAAAGTCGGAAATTTCATATATATTAATATCATAATATATACACAATATACAATTTTATATTATAATAAATATTAGTGAAAAGGCAAATTAATTTGCCTTCACCATGAAAAAAATATTTAAACTATTAAATAATAAAGTAGAAGATGTCATTATGTTAGCTTCTACTATAAACCTAGCAGATTTCTTTAATAACTAATTAAGTTTATAGGTTTAAACTAAGTTGTTTAAATATTCAACATTTACAACCAAAAATTAATATATAAAAACTTGATTTATTGTTTCTATTTCTATTTATAATAATATAGTACTAAGTGTTTTATTTTCACCCTTTCTTTTTCTCTTTTGAGATTTTCCCCAATTAATATTAATATATTTAGTATTACATGTACATTTATTACATACCAGATTTTAAATTTTATATCTGAGTGTTTGAAAACTTAGAATAAGCTAAATCCTACCTTTTAATATAATCTGACTAACGTACAAAATTTGGTATATGCAAATCAAAAAGTGGTTCTTTATTTACATTTTGTCTATTTCGTTCAATATGGTTTCCCATGAGTCACAATTGTTTATTTTGAAATCAAACCTGTCCTTTACGTTTTTTGTTTCCTTTAGGTAGAAAAAATAAAAATTCTATATTTGCCGATATTTTTACTGGTCTTCCTTTATAAATTAAATATAACTTAGCTTAAAATTAAAGCATCGAAATAATAACATCATGTCATGCTCTATGCTCATTTTAGCATAAATAGGCATAATATATCTCGATATGCGGTAAAGGTTTTGTATCGTGTATTATTTTAAGGAAAGTATTAACGTCTCTGCTTAAAGACAGCTACTCAGGATAATAGTTTCAACTTAGATGAAGATCAAGCTATTTTTCATGTATTAGGACAGAATAAAGATTTTCTTTACTTTTTAATTTCCAAAGGCCTCGGTGACCGGATGTTTCTACATTGATCAAAACACTTAGGTTTTAAGCGTAGCAAAGTGTGTTCGTCTACTATCTAAATCTAGGTACTCCGACTTTCTCCTTAAAAACACAAACAAAAGCATTTAGAGTCATATATATGACATTGTACGCCTATTTACCAGATTTAAGTCTTTTTTTTACTCGTCTTTCTTATCTGACAAATCGACCTTCCAATCTCGCAACTCGACTTTCTAAACTCGCAACCCGACTTTTGTAACTCGCAACTCGACTTTTGTAACTAGAAAATCGACTTTTATAACTCTGAACTCTACTTTCTTTACTCGATATCTCGATATTCGACAATAAGAAACCCTTGAATTAAGACTGTCACTATATTTCTATACACTAGTCAACCTTTCCTACCTTATCTGAAAAAATACCACAGGTTTGGTTATCTTTTTGAAATTATATTATATAGATATAAGAAGATGTGGTATGAGTGCCAATGAGACAACTCTCCATCAAAGTCACAATTTGTAAAAGTTAACCATTATAGGTCAAATTACGGCCTTCAACACGGAGCCTTGGCTCACACCGAACAGCAAGCTATAAAGAGCCCTAAAATTTACTAGTGTAAAACCATTCAATCAGGAAAACCAACGGTCTAATCAATATAAAAAACGAGAAACGAGAAACACTTATGAACCATATCAACAAACGACAACCACTGAAAGCAGGTTCCTGACTTAGCACAGGTGCAAACAAATGCAGCGTGTTTGAACGTTTTATCTAGCGCCAACCTTCACCCTAACCTGAGACAGTAGTGTAACAATACGACATAAAAGGACACACTATAAAACATTAATTGAAAGAAGGCTCAACTCATCAAAGTATGAATACTAACAGATTTTAGACAAAAGTTAGACCATGAAAACCAAATTACCAAATAGTTAAATTATAAAACACAGAAAAATATATCAAAGCCGAAACCAGTATGAAATAATTTTGCCAAACAACCGTTCACTTATGGACCACTCAAAATGAGCTTTGTTGAGAAGGATCTTTACCGTGGTACTCCCTGAACACGGGACCTCGTATTTAACGTCCCCATCCGATGGACAGAATAGTCCATAATACAACTGTAACGTTCACTATATTGGTAAGAAAGGTTTCTAGAAATTACAAGCATATGTTATGGACAGTTGTTTTGGGCGACTCTGAAAGGTGTGAACAATTAGCCGCTAAAGTTTAAATTTGTTTCGTGTTTAAAAATGTTAAAATATTTTTCTCTCCATCCGAAGCCAGCCATAATCCTTCTTTTAATTTAATTTTACCGTCTTTCTGTAAAATATACCATACATGTTCAAATTTCTCAACATGGGTGACCTTAGATGGATTTGGCTATTTGTTTTAGGTATTTTTGTCATATAGCTCTTCAACTGTTTCGGTACTTATACATCCCTCGGATTTCAAATGTTTGGCTTTGAGCGTTCCTGATGAAGGTAAATCCAGAAAAGCGCTTCGGACGCATGAAATTATTAAACGTGTTGTTTGCAATTTTTTAAATCACTGGGTCGATACCTCTGCTGGTGGACTATCAGTCCCCGAGGGTATCATCAGCTCAGTAGTCAGTACTTCGGTACCGACATGATTTATAACAAACTTTTCTAAAATTGCCCGTTTATAAATTTTGAAATTAATATTAAGAAACCAAGGTTTCAACTTCCTCAGGCAAAGTTGACCTTAGATTGATTTGGTTATTTGTTTTAGGTATTTTTGTCATATAGCTCTTCAACTGTTTCGGTACTTATACATCCCTCGGATTTCAAATGTTTGGCTTTGAGCGTTCCTGATGAAGGTAAATCCAGAAAAGCGCTTCGGACGCATGAAATTATTAAACGTATTTGTTTTCAATTTTTTACATCACTGGGTCGATACCTCTGCTGGTGGACTATCAGTCCCCGAGGGTATCATCAGCTCAGTAGTCAGTACTTCGGTACTGACATGATTTATAACAAACTTTTCTAAAATTGCCCGTTTATAAATTTATAAATTATAAAGAAACCAAGGTTTCAACTCCCTCAGGCAAAGTTGACCTTAGATGGATTTGGCTATTTGTTTTAGGTATTTTTGTCATATAGCTCTTCAACTGTTTCGGTACTTATACATCCCTCGGATTTCAAATGTTTGGCTTTGAGCGTTCCTGATGAAGGTAAATCCAGAAAAGCGCTTCGGACGCATGAAATTTTTAACGTGTTGTTTTCAATTTTTTACAAGTAATGTGATATATATATACTGTAGTGACAAATAGAAAATAATCGGTTAAAAGGTTAATATACAGTGTATGTCATACACAAAATATTCCCACTCGTGAAATTCATTGAATAATTTATTTTGCCTAAAGCATGTTATTTACATAGTCACTAAGGTGTGCAAGATCGTACATTAATACGATGACAGGTGACCATTAAAAAGCTTCAATTTCATTTATTTACAGTTTCTTAATTCTCATTTACATATAAAAATAAGCAGTTAAACGAGAAAATGGGATGCTACCCACATTCAAAAAGGAAGTTACAACTATATGTCTACAAGTCGAAAAAAGTATTTCTTTCCACCTTTTTATTGAGGTAGGAAAGGGGAGGCTCATATTCACCTAGTTCTTCTTTGAAATTATTTAAAACTCAAGGTGTAAACATATATATATTCGATCTTTGCAGAACGTACTTTTTCAATTGAATTGAATTGAATGGTACATGTAATTACTTTTCACCTTCAACACACCTAGACACAATGTACTGCGATAATTATACTGTATATGTAACAAATGTGTGCATGACTGGTGGGAGCTATACAATAATGCCGGATTAAATTTAATGTTGTCATTTAACTCGGAAAACGGAAAATTGTACTTCCTAGTTAAAATTGTAATTTATTGTGACGGCTTTCCTGGTACAAGGTACGTCTTCTTTCATTAAATTATTGAATTATCATTTGTGTTTTTTGATGTATAGAAGTAGTAAGGGAACAGTTCTTCTTCATATAATTAAATGAGGGTATAGTGTCTGATAAAGTTCTACAGTATGAGGAAATTTTTATTTAATCATTTGCATAAAAATTTTGACATGTTCTTTAATCATTACCGATAATATGGATGCATAAATAGTGTTTTTCTTTCAAATAGGCGATATTTTTGCTCTGTATTCACATTTTGTACTTGTATATTGTAAATATCATGTTGTCCTTTGTGCACCAAATAATTTTAATATATAAAGTTGACGTGAAATGTCAATTTATAAGGATCATATCCAAACTACATATCTCTAATCCAAGGGCGTCATTCGGTTACTCGAGGACTCAGTCCGTTGATCTACATAGTTAAAAGGAATAAAGTTGATTTGACCAGTATTGGCCCGTTGATCTGAATTTATCGAAGAAAAGTTTGCAGACCAGTTGCACGCCTTTTAGTTTAAAAACTTGTTAAATGTATTTCATTTTTAGATGTGCATTCAATTACCTTAAGTAGTATTTACACTGGAACTATAATTTTTTATATGTGAAGTTTTGAAGAATTTGCATATTACATAAAATATGGTATATTAATTTGTAATATTATTTAAACTCATTCCGTTGATTTGATCCGTTGAGAATAAAGATTGCAAAGTTTACTTTATTTAAAATGCCAAATGTTTGATACATAGAAACTTTAAAAGGATATATATCTTAAAATCAGAAAATTTTGCGATGTGTTTTCAATACTGAAATTGCGACGGAAAAGGTTTCGCTAAAAAAAAACTAGAGGCTCAAAAGAGCCTGTGTCGCTCACCTAGATTAATGTGCATCTTCAACAATGGACACTCTCCAACATTGTTGACTAGAATAGAATAATGACAAAAATCACTTATAAGTTAATCTTGTATTATTACTGATAATTTTTTTCTGTTAACAGTTTCTTCATATCTTCTTTAGATTTTGTCCAAAATACATACACAAAGAAGGATAAAAACATCGTCATTTAAGGGCAATCACTCTGATAAAGTGTCTTCTCGGCAAAATTTTAGTAACATGTTGATATTGTCTTGCTGATCATCTTTGCTATTTAAAGTGTCTATTTACCTTTTCTAGTTTTCAAGATAATAGGCAAAAACGCAACAAATGGGTAAATATTGCCATTAAAGAGCAAGCACTCCAAAAGAGTCAACTGACGATTTCGGTCTTGTTGACTTATTTGAAAATCTTGTCATGCTGATAATTTTTGCTATTTAAAGTGTCTACCTATCTATTGTAGTGTTCAAGATAATAGACAAAAACACTAAAAATGGGTGAAATAATCATTAAAGAGCAATTACTTCAATAAGGAGTCAACTGACAAATTCGGTCATTTGACTTAATAGTAGATCTTGTCTTGCTGATCATTTTTGCTAATCTAAGTTTATATCTATTATTATTTTTTAAGATATAAGGTAAAAACACAAAATATTGGTACAAATGATCATTAAAGGGCATTAACCCTACTTAAAGGAGTCGTCAAGCGATTCCCCCATGTTACTTAATAGTAGATCTTGTCTTGCTGATCATTTTTGCATATGTAAGTTTCTATACCTATCTATTATAATTCTTAAGATATAAGGCAAAAACGCAGAAGATTGGTAAACACTGTAACTTAAAGGCAACAACTCCAATCAAGAGTTATCTGACAATTTTAGCAGTGTTCGACTTTTAAAATTGAAAATCTTGTCTTGCTGGTCATTTGTTTTTCTTTTTGAAGTTTCTCTCTATCTATTATAGTTTTAAAGATATTAGGCAAAAATGCCCCAAAAATGGTATGAATCGTCATTTAAGGGCAATAACTCCTATAACAAGTCGTCTGACAGTTTGATGTAAATAAACAATATGTAGAGCTCAACATTCTGAACATTTATGCCCCCTGTCAGATATTCTATTTTTAGCCATGTCAGCCATCTTGGTTGGCAGGAGGGTTAATTGGACACATTTTTAAAACTTTGCACCCAAATGATGATTGTGGCCAAGTTTGGTTAAAGACACAGTAGATTTAGAGGAGAAGATTTTTGTAAAAGTAAAAGGACGACGACGACGGAAAACGAACGACGGACGCCAAGTGATCAGAAAAACTCACTTGGTCCTTTGGTCAGGTGAGCTAAAATTCGCATTTTAATTTTGAATAACATAGTTTGTATGCAGCCTTGTCTGAAATAGCAATAATTATTTTTTCACATTACTTCGAATTGAATAATAATCGCACTAGTATATGCACGCACACATTTCTTTTTTTTTTTTAGATGAATTTGTTTATCATTTTGATTATATGTATGCAATTTGATATGAATGTCATAGGTGGAGGGATATTAGAAAGCCAGGTGCTTCGATTCACCTCGGACTCCAAAAGAGAAATATGTAATATATAAATTTATGAATCGAACAGCACTTTCGGGCCGGCCTAAAACTTTTTAATCCACTTGCTAACATGTACCTTAAGCTTGGTATTGAATGCGATTAAGTCACATTTAGGGTATACGCTATCACCAGGTGAAGGAAATACCTATGAATGTTCAGCATAATGCTTAGTTATATCTGTACGGGCGAATAAAAGAAACAAATAATCAAACTTCTTTTTACCACCATCTTCCTTGATTTAGTTCTATTATTTAAATTTTACAGATGCTTAACGATTCTGTTGTCAATTCGTTTGATGTGTTTTATCATTTGATTTTGCCGTTTGATTAGGGATTTTCCGTTTTGAATTTTCCTCGGAGTTCAGTAATTTTGTGATTTTACCTTTTTTGTGCTTTTTTGTTTAATATTTGTTTGTTTTGAGATTGTGACACAGTGATGACTGCTGTACCCATATTGTGAATATTTTACCTATTATGTCTGTTTTGTTCACACATCGTTGTAAATATAACGGAATTTGATGCGACTGTCATACAAGTGAGAGGTTTAGCGCTATAAAACCAGGTTCAATCCACCATTTTCTACATTTGAAAATGCCTGTACCAAGTCAGGAATATGAGAGTTGTTGTCCATTCGTTTGATGTGTTTTATCATTTGATTTTGCCATTTTTTGAATTTTCCTCGGAGTTCAGTATTTTTGTGATTTTCTTTTTATCGATGTTTACATAAAATGGGATAAATCCGAACAGCATATACTTTCATTTAACATGCCAGCAACGCCCATTCCTAAATATAATTCACTCATGAATTATCTGCCACTAAGATCACATTCATTGACACTATTGCAAAGGTGGACTCATGTAATCAGAATTGTATTTCTTCCAAGAGTTGTCTTCTATGACATTCTGAAAAAGGCATTGCCTGCAAATAAAGTTTCAGAAAAAAAACCTTTAAAAGAGGTTTCTCTTGTGCAAACAACATCCACCAATATAAAATTTTACAGTATACAGAGGAATTGGGCCGATAAACAAAAAGGATCTGCAATGTCATGTTGCACTATCATCCAAATATATATAAATTGTCACACATTATCCGAAAGTTGGATGGAAATCGAAAAACTCCTTCAACTGTCCACGATCTTCACCTATCGATCCGTACTGAAATTTCGTAGACCAGAGTCAACTTTGGGGCTAGTCAGAGCTGACATTCTTCTTAACCTGGATCCTTGTCAGCAGGCTCCTGCAGGGAAATTACACCATATGGAAATGATATATGTTTGTAAGTGCATGCTCCAAGTCCTTCCATGGTAGGACTGTTTGTGACGATTATCAAACGATTATGCCAGTGCATATAAATATTGACATTTTGTAATATTCATGAGTATGGTATCGTTGTTCCCTATTCCGCTGAAAATATATGAGATTGTCCTTACGTTGATAGAAAAAAAACCCTCCACCATATATATGTTGATACTTATTTGTATGTCTCTCATGATTATAGAACGCTTTAGTCTGTCGTTTCTACCAGTACTAGGACCTCAAAATTACTTTTGTGCTAAACTTTAGTTGCAACATTTATATCGTTGTCCCATTAGTGTTCATTCCTCGTCCCCTTTTATTTCGAAATCGCAAGAACAAAGCTTAAAAACAATAATAAAAAAAGGTTCTGATTGATTTAAAATGCAACAAGAACATTTAAGTCCACTCTTATGTGTTTACCATAATGTAGAAAATGTCTTTAATAATGAACACAGTATTCTTCTTACTTAATAAGTGTAATACACATACTTATTCAAATACTATATTTTAGTTGTTCGTTTGTAAAATATTTTTGTAATACTGAACCATTTTTCTAGACATCAATACTATTTGTAAAAACCGTATAAAAACGGCGAAATGTAGCAATTATTTACAATTACTATCAACAGATGAGTAGCCTGCTCGATCAACGGACTTTTCTCCTATGTTACTTTATACAAATTAAGATCAACTGACTCGGTCCTCATTAAACCGAACGATGCCATTGAAACGGACCGGGTAATCTACATATTAAAAGGCTGAGGTTATGTATGCTTTTTATACTTTATTTTGAAACTATATCATATGTTTTTCTTTCAATTATTTTACCTTTTACCTTTCTGTGTTATGGTTTATGAATCCAAGTAAGAATAAGACACGTGACATTATCCAATAACAATGGTATATAGCCTTGTCACTTACTGCACTGCTATTTGTCTTTCTGTATATTTATGTAAGTGTGTGTTTGACCATGCTGTTGTTTCTCCTTTTCTAACTGATATACAAGTATGTTATTTTTCTTTTTATTCTTACTATCTCTTTTACGTGTTACATGTACATTGTTAATTTCTTTTTTTCAATTGAAATGGACTTCTTTGACTTAGTTTCTTTTGAGTGCCCTTGACAGTAAGGCTTAGCAATAGTTCGACGATTTTGAATTATTTAAAGAACCAAACCCGTTCCTAATATTCAAATTTTAATGTTTAAGTTTTCTCTATAAATTCATATTTAATAGGGCTTTTGTACTTTCCGTGTTTTCAGGAACCAATGGGCCAAAATAGCACGTAACACGAATCATCGAATAAGGTCTCCTTCATGATTTCCTTTAGCAATGTAAAGAGTGAAAATGTACGTACTAGTAAATGTCACAAAAAATTAAAGAGGTAAATAAATGATTCATGGAATATCTCAGTAAAACATAGATCACAATCGTCATACATAAATGCATTGTTATGGAAGATTTTGTAAGCTTCTAGCGGAAACCGAGTTCGCGGTGGAAGGTTTTTTGTGTACTGATTTAAATCTGATTCATAATTGCGAAACCCCCTATTCGAGATACAAGGAATAACGACTTGATTACGATTGAAACAGGAGGAGGTGTAGCAAAATTTACCGATCACTAAGTCTTTTCTGATATCAGAAAACAGATTGTTTATGGAAATAGAATCTGATACTTAAATACATTGTTTTGCAACAAAAGCTCTTAGACGAGTGAAATTAACCATACAATTTTATTTTTAATGCACCCACCTAACATACGGCTAAATCATATATCATTCGAAAGCACAACATCTGTACTATCTTTTTTGCCCGGTCGTCAACAATTCGTATGGTGCAGTTTCCGTCAAATCACAACGAAAGGTCAAGGACAGACAACTTTTAATTTTACAAGATGTCGGCATTTATGCATATTCTGTCTTCTGAATAATAATATTTTGTATGGACATATGAGATTCTGGTAGAACAGATGTTAATAGTAACTTATCAAGAGCACTTTGGAATATTAATGTCGGATTTTTAATAAATAGCGCCGTTTTCCAGAAATTCCATTGAAAATGACAAAAATGCATGAAAACCAAAATGTTTGTCTATGATTCAACTGTTATTCACCATAAAACCAAATAACATACTTTATTGAGTGCTAAGAATGTTTTTGACATAATTAGATTACTGCAATTACGCTTCTTTTTAATAAAACAGCCAATTATAACAACCATGCAGTTGCCCAAAATAACGCCATCTGCAAAAAGATAGCTTTTTAGCTGTTTTTTGTTAAATCAATTTGTATGTAGTCGATATTAGGTTGAAAAACACAAATCTTTAAAGTGCAAATATGTTAAAGGACAGAATACACAGGTCATTCATGCTTATAGGGGAAAGTTTTGGAGCGAAACTTTGATACTTCAATATTTCAATATTTATATGTTTCCTTGGTTGCTTATACTGCATCTTGCATTGACTTAGGAAGTGAAAATTACTATAAGCTAGCCACTGAAATGTTCTTTATGCCTGGTCAAGGTATTTAATCTTATCAAACTACGTAATTCTTTTAATTAAATTGAGACTTTCGCAATTATATTTACTTACATTAATTTTTAGATGGAAATTCTAGCAATTCGCAATAACAACACATACACTCCCTGAATAGTTTACATATACATAAATTATAATAGAAAGATGATTGATTAATTGTTGTTGTTTGACGCAATTTTCGGTTCAGCACTTTTAGCTACTAAAGTATTTAGCGGCGATCAGGTTTTATTGGTTTAGGCCCACGAAGTGCCCAAGGAACCACCGACCATCGGCAGGAAAACTGGCAATACCCAGCAACAAAACATAAGTTATAATTATTAGTATTAAGGACAAAATTACTGTGTATGTGTCGCAGCAAAAATCTATCAATCAGCATCAATTACTTTTTGTAAAAGTAGGCAACCTCTTACAAAACAAAGCAGGTTTGATATTGCTAATGTTACAAGTAATGTTGCTTAATAGAAACAGAAATGTAAATGCATTTGAACAACTTTTGTTTCAAATTTAATTGGCCATGATTTTGCATTAAAATTTCAAATTAGATGTGCCACACAATATTTTAAGGCATTTAGAAAAAAAAGCACTATTCTAGTAGATCATCTGTTAAGCATTGGTTGGACATTGGCATATTAACCTAAAGATAGTACATGTACATTAAGAATAAATATGGTTAAAATGAAGTTATTTTATTCTAAAATATCAATACAATTGTGAGAAATGATAATTGTGGTTGAATTTATCCAGTTGCAGTTGTTATCTAATAATTCGTTTCTATGTATGTTGCATTGTCGTTTTTTTGTTGTTTTTTTTTTTTTGTCGCACTTCAGTTTTTCTGTTGTTTCTTTGTTTTCCTCTTATTGTTGATGTGTGTTTCCCTCGGTTTTAGTTTGTAACCCGGATTTGTTTTCTCTCAATCGATTTATGACTTTTGAACAGCGGTATACTACTGTTGCCTTTATTCATCCAGTTTTTTAATTGGTTTTATGCCATCTAATCTTAAATTATGTTTGTGGACATCTATTGTGTACTGAGCCCTCTGTTGTTGATCTGACAAAGACTTTTGGTGCTTTTCTCACTTTATTTTCATATTTTTCCGTTCGGGTTTCTATTGGTGCGAAGATCTCACAACAATAATAGGTGATTTCTAAGTTCATGAAGAAAACCGTACAAAATGTTATGTATAAGTGTTAAAAAACATGGGTTAAAATTCAGATCGTGTACGACTCGCCTGCTCATTTATTGTATGAGAATAACGAAATTAGAGATCTACATTTTAATAAGATTGGGTTTAACTTCATGAGATTGCTTGAAATCAGGTATGTTCTGGTTAATTTTAAGAGATAACTATTTTTACTCTATTTGAATATGTCTATTATGAAACAAATTCCTTCACGTATAACCTCCATATGTGCATTTTGAACTTCCTTAATTCTACCAAGCAATGTTGGAGGAATATTGCTCATTACATTTTTTTGTTATCCAATCGATTGATGTGTTTCAGCTTTTGGTTTTGTCATTCGATAAGAGACTTTCCGTTTTGAATTTTCAATTGGAGTTCGGTAATTTTGTTGTTTTACTTTTTTATATTTTGCATCAATATCTGAGTTTTAAGTTATGTTGTCCTTGTTTCGTTCAGCTTTGAACCTTATTGTTTTCTTTTCTTTGGTTGAACGAAGGAATAAAATGACAAGGAGGCAGTCTCAAACTATAGTCGAAAAAACCCAGATGACAGCATGACAAAGGCGAAAAAGTAGGACAGACACACAAAACTTCTTAAAACACTATACCGAAATGTGCGAACACTACATAAACCAGTATGGTGATTACAGTTGCTCAGGAAGGGTATTTGATTTTAATTAATCTGAATAATTAATTTTCTGTAAAATTTAATAAAATAACTAGTAAAGTATATAATAATAGTCTAACATTAAAAGGAATTCGCCGGATTTGATATTAAAAATCGCATGGTACAAACAGTTTGCATTCAAACATTGAACGAGAATAAACTTAGTTACATGTCTTTCCACATCGGAAAATTATTCTTTTACCAAATATACATTTTTTGTTCCTTAACGTTCTTCCATTACCCTTTCTCTTAAATATGGTTGATCATTATCTGCCGATATTGGCATTATTATCCAGTCAATAAAAGCAAAATCCCCTCGGCCTATAAACGATAAATCTATTGTATTTTTGACATACAAATATTCAAACTTCAGAAAATATTTAGATTTTATTGCAATTTTATGATTTTTGGAAGTTTTTTTTATAAATGCAATTTTCTGTAAATAAAGCGCAATCAACATTTAAGTTTGCATTTGATTTGGAATTATGGTAATTTGTTTTATGAGGTTTAGATCATTTTTAGAAAAAAAAAATCCATACAAGTACCAGATATTGGCATTTTGTATAATTGTTGCAAAATTTAGGAATGTTCGATTTTAACTTTTGACCTTGATTTGACAAAAATTGCACCGTACGAATTATTGACGACCGGGCAAATCAGAAAGTACAGGTAATAAGCTTTCGAATGATGTATAATATAGCCGTATGTTAGGTGGGTGCATTAAAGTCGTTAACTAGGCGTCTTTTTGAAAAATGTCACTCGCCTATCTGGGTGACACGTGAATTGGTTTATATTAATGACATATTGGATCGTGAGGGGAAAATCGAGGTTTTATATTAGAATTGTTAATTAATAGGTCAAATTGGATTGCAAAGTTTGAGATGTTAAAATCTTCCTTCCCAAAAATATGGCAGGAAGTTTAAAAAAAACTCTATTAAGAGAAAAAAATAACATACATGTATATATAATTTAAAGGATAGATTGAGATGGTGAAATAAACAAATTGAAGCAAAAGATATTTACAATAAAATGCTCTACAATATTTTAGTAGATCAAAAATATACAAAGCCATTCGATATCGATATTTGGAAAAGATATTTAAAATTAGAATACACACCACATATGTCAATAGTAAGAGGGGCCTCTTATACACTGTTGTGTCTGAGGATAATAAAACTTTGAATCTTTGAATCCTATCGAAGGTCGGTTGTTCTCTCCGGGCACTCCGGCTCTCTCCACCAATAAAAAACTGACCGCCGCGAAATAGCCAATAGTACTGAAAGTGGCGTTAAACACTAATCCATCAATCAATCAACCATATTTGTACACGATTTTTTTTAATAAAACAAGTTGAATATTTTCAGATGGAAACTGCTACAGTATACTTTTCCTACAAAGCAGTTGCAATTAGAATGGACATTTTCTGAGGATGATAAAATTTAATGTAAATTTGGAGGGTGACACGTGAATTGGTTTATATGGTATACATATATATGTATATAATAAAATTTAATGTAAATTTTGTTAAAGAGAAGACGAAGATCATTTACATTTCTTTATTACATGTTTATTTTTAGTGAGTGTCATTTCGTTTAGAGTATAATATTTCTGTGGATATCATACTCCTGATAAGGATGTCTGGAAGTATCCAGGATTTACAAAAAGTCAGGCATCTCTTTTGTTGATTTAATAATGTAAAATGAATAAAGGAGATTTGTTGCATATGTTAATGTGATACCAACCAAACGATAAGAATAAATACAGACATCTAGAGGGCTGAATACAGTCTTTAAATAATCAGACGGGTGTCTATACAATAGTCGTCCCGATTCAATTAAAGTTTAAAATAAACTAAACACAATTTAGTTAACGAATAACAAAAGGGGTTAGAGTAGACTATTTTTAATCTCAACCCCCCCCCCCCCACCCCCACCACATCACACCCTAATTTTGTTTACAATAAGTATGCTATAGGCATGAGTGAAACAAGATTAGATCTTCGTCACCTTTATTTTATCTCCGTATTATCTACTGTGTAACATATGTAAATAAGTATGTCAATTGGGCTTCCGTTTCCTATTGTTGTAACACATCTTCTCAATTGTTTCTGTTTTTGTTCTTTATATAGACTCATTATCGATCAGGTAAATAGCAGGCTAGTTTAATTTATACACATAAAAATGAACAGCTTAAACATATGTAATAGCAGACTGGGTAAAAGAAAGAATATACAAAAATGACAACAGGAACATATACACAGTGGAATTAAATAACATAAATAACGACTTTAGTTACTTCACACAACAGTGCATTTTTATTCTACCAAAACAGCATTTCAACAGAAAGGTATTCTGATTTATACGAGTTACATTCAGTTTCAAACTTATGATGGAATTCTAAGTCATCGAAGAGAACAAGATATATAAGATCTCGTGAAAACGACAATTCCATATACATCTGCTGAAAAATACCTATATTGCATTTTATACTTACATTACAATCTTGAGGGGTTGCAATTTCGCCGACGTTCGTGGCATGAGTCATATTCCTATGTAATTGTAAAACAAGTTTTTCAAATACATTGTATCAAATACAAGAATGGCATACATTGGCAGACAGGAATCCATTTGCCCCTTTTTAGAGAGATTTATCAGTCACAACCACTTGAAATTTCTTGACATCGTATCCTATGTAAAAACCTCGAATGGACTACAATAAAATACAATCGCATGAAGTCGATAATTCACAGATACATTTGCTGACAGTATAATATACATATGATAATGATGATTGCTTGCTATTTTGCCGATTTCATGACGTAGAGCCTTAACATTTCCTAAACATTTTTTAGTAGCAATAAACAAAAAAACTATGTCAATTGGACATGCTTTGATACTATATATGCCCTTGAATTTTTACTAGATAACATTTTTGTTCGCTTTGGAGATTCCGTATATCGTCAGGTTATCGGAATTCCAATGGGGACTAACTGTGCACCACTTATTGCTATGAGTTACAATTTATGACAAAAATCAGCAAAGACCCATCGAAACAACATCTGATACACAAATTTAATAATACTTTTAGATATTTGGATGATATTTTGGCTCTCAATAATGACGACTTCAGTATGTATACTAAAGAAATTTATCCTGTTGAACTTACTTTAAATAAAGCTAATACTAACAATGACCACTGCCCTTTCCTCGATCTTGATATCTATATCATTAACGGAAAGCTTAATACTAAAATATATGATAAAAGAGATGATTTTTCATTTCCTATCGTTAATTATCTATTTTTAGATGGTGACGTTCCCTTGTCACCATCTTACGGTGTTTATATATCTCAACTTGTACGATTCGCTCGTGTATGTAACAATGTTTTAGATTTTAACGAGAGAAATTTATGTATTACTGAAAAATTATTACACCAGGGTTTTCGATATCACAAACTAGTCAAAACATTTACTAAATTTTATCATCGGTATAAGGACATCATTCGTAAATACACTACAAACCAGTAAAAGTCTGAAATGGCCTATATCTGTACTCGACTGTACTGATTTTTACTCGACCAGTCTGAATTGGTCTGAAATTTACTTCATAATACTCGACTGTAGTCTGAACCATACTTAACAGTCTGAACTTGTACTCGACCCTTACTCGACCAGTACTTAACCATTTTATACGCGTCTGAACCATGCTCGACCTAGTCTGAACCATACTCGACCTAGTCTGAACCATACTCGACCTAGTCTGAACCATACTCGACCAAGTCTTAACCAACCTAGACCTATTTTTTTATATCTATCTATTGTATTTCATCAATTTAGGAACTGTTTTTTACAACAGCTATTTCCCCTGGCTAGAAATTTGAACAACAATTTGAAATTAAAAATGTATTCAATATAGCATTGAAACCAAAATTTCACAAGAAACATAATATAACTTCATCACCATATTCATCAACACTTATATACATACATATATATCACCTTTAAAATAAAAATAAAACAAGCTGATCAAATAATCTCAAAACTGAATTTTGACTAATATTTTCAATGTTATTCAAAATTTTTTGAATGTTTCAGATATATTTTATGGTTACTGGACAATTTTCACCATTAACTTAAGCCTCGTATAGATTTATGGTGTCAGTTGAGTTTAGTTAATAATGCAGTGAAGATTTTTTTTATTAAAATATATAAAATAGCATATAAAGCAACTTAATAAATTTAAAAAATGACACCTTTGTTTTGTTAAACCAAGAATTTAATATAATCATGATAATAGAACTTCCATAGTAAAAAAAAGGAAATGTGTTCCAAAGTTACAGTAAAAATTTATTTCAATTAAATTTAAATAATTTTTGTCAAAATTAAAGACATGGCATACAAGAAGCACTTTAATAAGGTTTTATAACCTCAGTACATGTGTGTTTTACAGGTAAAAAGAAAGCCTATTTTTCTTAAACTCGTGTATTACTTATCTAGTGAATTCAAAAGGCCTTGCGATTTAAGTTTCACAGGATGTTGCAATTTTGAATGAATGTTATTTAGAATTTAATACTCTCTGACCAGGTGTGATCTTTTTCATGAGTTTGCCACAAGCAGGAGGTATTACTTTATACTTCACCACTAATCAGAAGAACAATTTTATTAATTTCTTTAATTTTTATCCCTTTTTGATATATATTGTATATAATATATCCCAAATTATAATAATAGATATATTTCTAAAATAAGGTTAAACAATTTCAGTGATTTGTTGGCTGTTGTTACCTCAGTAAAAAGATAATTATATAACTATTGTACATTTTTTGTATGTAACCATGAAACCTATGTAGTTTTTATTTAGGAATTTAGGAAAATTAATTTAAAAAAAAAACACATGCCAAACAAGAAGCACCTTAATAAGGTTAAATTACCCTCAGTATAGGTGTGGTTTTTAGGTAAAAGAAAATCTTTTTTTAACAAAACTCTGAAACTTTAAAATTAATATAATTAAATTATTATATAAGATAATTTGATTTAACTATCTCTATTCGATAAATCTGAGAATCATGTAAGAATGTAAAAAATCTGTTTTTATAATATATCTTTATTTTATTGTGGCTGTTGTCTTGTCAGTTAAAAAGAAATTAATTTTAACAGTTAAAATTTAGAAAAAGTAGAGGTTTTTTAGTCAAGTATGGTTCAGACTGGTCGAGTATTGTTCAGACCTTTGGTCGAGTATGGTTTAGACTGAAAAAAATAGGTCGAGTACAGGTCGAGAATGGGTTAAGACTGTTTCAGACTGGTCAAGTAATAGTTCAGACTATTTTCAATGGCAAAGATAAGGGTCAAGTACAAATCAGTACAGTCGAGTATGGTTAAGACTGGGGTCGAGTAATGTCGAGTAAAATTCAGACCAATTCAGACTGGTCGAGTAAAAATCAGTACAGTCGAGTACAGATATAGGCCATTTCAGACTTTTACTGGTTTGTAGTGATATAGCTCAACATGCAGACTTCTTATACGTTCAGGTATTTCACATCCAATTTTTTATGGAAATATTCTTTATAAAGCACAAAAATGTCAGTATTCACCTCTGAAGCTAACAAAACCTTTAAATAGACTTATTAAGAAGGGATGTAGTTACGATACTGTTGTCAGGTCATTAAAGATTGCATATTTTGGCGTTAATATTGATTCACTTATAGGGTCTTTGCATCGGCACTAAACACATTTATTTAAAAACCAGTTGTTGGCATGACACGGGTTATGTTCTTCTCATATATGTTATGATGGTATGATACTAAACCCCTAACGGGAAGGATTGTGCCTGATATTCATATGATGAAGACATAATCTTTCAATCAGTTTAATTGAAGTCTGGAGCTGGCATGTCAGTTAACTGCTAGTAGTCTGTTGTTATTTATGTATTATTGTTATTTTGTTTATTTTCTTTGGTTACATCTTCTGACATCATACTCGGACTTCTCTTGAACTGAGTTTTAATGTGCGTATTGTTATGCGTTTACTTTTCTACATTGGCTAGAGGTATAGGGGGAGGGTTGAGATCTCATAAACATGTTTAACCCCGCCGCATTTTTGCGCCTGTCCGAAGTCAGGAGCCTCTAGCCTTTGTTAGTCTTGTATTATTTTTAATTTTAGTTTCTTGTGTACAATTTGGAGTTTAGTATGGCGTTCATTATCACTGAACTAGTATATATATTTGTTTAGGGGCCAGCTGAAGGACGCCTCCGGGTGCGGGAATTTCTCGCTGCATTGAAGACCTGTTGGTGACCTTCTGCTGTTTTCTGTTCTATGGTCGGGTTGTTGTCTCTTTGACACATTCCCCATTTCCATTCTCAATTTTATTAAGTCTAAACATGTTTAGAAAAGTGTTTACATGCTATGCACTTATGATTCCATAATGTCCTCAAACTAAACATGTTTAGAATTACTACATGTAATGCTTTACATGCTTAGAGCCTAAACATGTCGTGACCTTGCGATTCGAAAAGATACCACGTGATTGAGAACGCCGCATGTTTCCGCCTTCAAATGCACCAGAACAAAGGAACTAGGAATTCTAAACGGACCAGGAGAGCCGATTAAAAACACAACTGTAAAAGGAATATATATATATATGTAAGTTTATGACTTTTATTGTAAGTACAATTTGTATATATACTCAAAATATAACTGTAACCGTTATATACTTAAGGTTTCAAATTTGTTTACGTGATAAGGAATTTCACACAGCTTCACCTTTCCCCTTTTTAAAGGATTTCCTTCCAAAATATTACAAATAGATAAAAAAAAAACTGTTGTACTTTAGATTTTGTGTTAAGTTTAAATTCAAAATACTGTAGTAACGTCTGTGCTTTAAAACATTTATTAGGAAAAAAGGTTTGAAAAAAAGAAATAGGAACTAATCACGTGATTTTCAAAATGGAGACCCCCCTCCCCTTTTTACAAACCTCAAGTGTGGATCCTTGCCTGGACTCTGTCCAATAACTTAAAATTGATAATGAAATCAATATATTTCGTTTTATTTAAACTTAGAACGTTAGCATTCTTTATTTATTTCTCAAATTAATAAGTGTCCAGTATTAACAATATTTCTGTAAATAATTTCAGAATACAGAAATGACAGATACAGAAATTACTGTTAATTTGGATCTAGCTGGTGAACCAACAAATTACAGCACAAAAGCCTAAGCAATACCAAAATATGCAGGGTGAGTTATTTTATATTTTTTTAGATACATGTTGGGCATTTTTTAACATGTTATGTCATTTGCAATGGGAAGCTGTTTTCTTGATCTTTTTCGTCCTTGATAAGTTAAGACAAACTGTTAGCTTCAACAAAGGGAAGGTAGGTAGATACATTTTTTTTTTGTACATGTAGGCCAAACAATTTTATTATTCCACAAAAACTAGGATAGGCATGAATATAAGGATAGGTTGGGCGGCAGGAAATAATATAGCAATAAGTATTTGCACACACACCCACACACACACACAATAACGCTTTATGTCTTATACATTAAATGGTATACTAGTAGTATGAAACAAAATTTATTGGTACAATTATTAAAGTGATGTATTTTCTACTTCAGTTTAGAAAACTGAGAAGACAGAAACTCAAAGACACCTGAAAGGTTATAGTGGAAACTATACAAATTGATTAACAACTGCCACGGAATTGTGGAAAGACTGAGGATGGATTTAAACCAGGACATTGATACATGTAACTTCATTTTGAGACTCACCTTTCACTATACGTATGGGAGTTATCCGCTCCTAAGTAGTACCAAATTCTAAAACTTTTTAACAGTACATTTTATAGGACCAAAAAAGAATTTTATATGAATGCCAATTATCTAAATTATTGTAAAAAAAGTAGAAGACATTACTATGGAGAATAACCATTCTAATGGATCAACTATCATATAGCAAAGATATATGTACGCAGTTTATATTCATATAATCTACACATATCAGATGTATTTGTTTTATAAACTTGGTTAATAAAATATAAAGAAATCAAAATTGCTTTTCTTATTTGTTTTAACCTTTTAAAGTATGATTATTTAACATGATAGTTTACATTTATTGCATATACACGTTGTCTTTCATTGATGTAATGTGATAAAAGGAATATTGTATAATGCACGGAAATACGAAGGAAAATAATGCATGTCAGACAATTTTCAAAGTGATAGAAAAATCATACACAAATGTTTAGAATAAATGCCTTTAAGAATATCATTTTTATCGAATTATCTATCATATGTGAGCTAAGTTTCATGAATCCTTTTTCAATTGTAATATTTAAAAGGCTACAAAAAAGAAATATTTTGACCGGGAATAATTTTTCACTTTTTCCCAGGATTTTAAGGATAGAATGATATAATACTCAAAAGATCGAAATCAGATGTTTAAATGTTATGTCAGATTTTCTAAATTGGACATTAAAACCAGCACTGAAACGGATCAAATATACTCATTTGATTAAGAATTCTTTCTGAAATTATATCATTATTGTTATATGAACCAGTTATTACTCATAACATATCCCTCGCCCCAGCCTTGTGTCGTTTCTGTTCTGATTGATCATAATATTGTGGTTAAGTATTTTATATATAGACTGTAACGTTTGTCTTGATATCGGTTTCTGACCCAAGACGCGGGGCTTCGGCAGGTACATAATATCTCTATTGGATTATTGTTAAATTGGTCTCGTCCTAAATAAGCATGACATTTTGTCACTCGTGATTAAGTAAGCAACCATAAATCAAACCTGCATAAAATACGACTTTTGTCCACCGATAAATGCTTAAAACTCTTTAGAGAAGACGATTTCCCCTTTGAACTAGCCATTCCAAATCCGAATCGCGGCCTATGAACTGCGTTTAGAACTTAACATTCAAGCCTCAATGCGATATTTGAACATCGCTGAAGCATTGACTCTTGAGCGTCAAATCATTTGCCTCAACAGAAATAAGGGTACAGCTGCGCCACTGTTCATAAAACAAGTAATTTTTCTTAAAGCTTAAGCAATTTGTATAATTATTTACTTAGTCACTGAGCGTGTACATGTAACAGTGTAATACAATGACCGAACATTTAAAAAGCTTCAAATGCATTTATTTTAACATATTTTCAGTTCATTTTACAAACAAAAATAAGCAGCAGAATTTCGAAGTTAAAAAGCTACCCGCCTTCAAATATCCAGTTACAACTACACGTATGCAGGTTAAAAAACAGTATTTCTGTTCCCCTTTTTAGGTGGAAAAGGGGGAGGGCTTATGCTCAAGCTTAAAAGTTTTGCTTCAACATGAATCTATCTTCTTTCAGTACTTCTCCACAATTATTTAAAACTTTGTTATGTTTCCAAGATGCAAATATATATTTTTGAGAGCTTTGCAAACATTCACTTTAATTTTCTGAATTTTGTGGTAATTTCATTTAACCTTAAGGCCACACCAATTTGATTTGTAATTCTTCGGACAAAAGCTCCAAAAAATATGGGGCGAGCGAGCGAAATTTTTTTGATTGTATTTTTTTCTTGAAAATGAGTTTTTTTGAGGCGATTGCTCTACAAGTGAAGCGAGCGGTATATATTTTTTTTAAATTGTGCGATTTAGAATCCATGTTCATGTTAAAACTGGGTTGTTTCATAGAAAAAGGACGAGAAACATGCTCTAATGCATATATTTTGATGTATTGGTGCCTGGACAATACCCGACTTTCTTTTCTCGCTGTGGTTTAGTTAATTTTGATTAGTTTCGTCAAATAAGCTTTGTCTGCATGAATTTTCATTTAGATTCATACAAGTGTATATATTAAGGAAGCATAGCAGATGCAGTTTAACAAGGGGAATTATATTAGTTAGGATATGTTGAATAAAATCAAAATATGTGTATGTATCCCAAAAAATGCCCCTGGAAAATATTAAATATTTTTTTATATAAAATTGAGAATGGAAATGGGGAATGTGTCAGAGACAACAACCCGACCAAAGAGCAGAAAACAGCCGAAGGCCACCAATGGGTTTTCAACACAGCGAGAAAATCCCGCACCCGGAGGCGGGCTTCAGCTTGCCCCTTAACAAAAATGTGTACTAGTTCAGTAAAAATGTACCTCATACTAAACTTTAAAACATATAAATGAATTAAAATAAAAAATCATACAAGACTAACAAAGGCCAGAGGCTCCTGACTTGGGACAGGCGCAAAAATGCGCTTGTTTTTAATAAAATAGTTGTTTTTATTATATGGTAATGATTGTTTATTGGCTGCTTGACATCCAGTTGGAACTATTTATCCATACTAAGGATCAACATAATGAGTGAGGTGAATATTTCAACAACATCATGAGTAAGATAGTTTTATTGCTATGCATGTAGACCTCAATGTATTAAAATATTCCTTTAAAATACCTGTCAGTACATTCACATGCATTATTCTGACTGATCAAAATACTCTTTCCTTTTGCTCCTAAAAGCTGCAATGCATTTTATTCTCTTTAGCTTGACTAGAAGTGGTTGAACTAATTACACATTCCTAATTATTATGAGCATGCTAATCACAATACCACCACTTTGGTGTCGAACGTTGGAACTCTTAAATTTTCCCTTACAAAAGAGTTCTGTTTGCATGCCAATAGACCAACAAGGGGATATGGGGTTTCATCAAAATAAGGTAAATCTGTGATTTTTTTTTAAAATTCATGGGAATTTAATATTAATTTCATCCAAGATAGATGGGTCTATGTCTGTTGAAACAATGATCGGTGCACAGACACTAGACGTTCTATCAATAGTAATGAAATATGGGCAATGGGAAGAAAATAGTGTCCATGTATATAAAAGAGCTTTTACTACTGATAGAACGTCTAGTGCCTGTGATCGGGGATGACGATGGTTCTTACAAATGTTGATGTGATCATGGTCATCTAACGAAAGATTTTTGATTTTTGTCTCTTAGAACAGCCTTATAGGTAAAACGAGATGCATTTCGGATAACTGAGTGTTCAATAACTACATGTCCATGGCAATAAGCTGACACAACTACATGTTGGCATCCCGATTTTTGACCTATTATTTACACATCGATTTATCACACGTGCGTTTGAATTGATCGAAGCAATATATGTGTTAGCGGCAATAAGTGAAATTAGGCATTAAGTTGTAATCCTAGTCAATAAGCTAACGCCTAGGCAATACGTATATTGCCTAAATAGTGTTAGACATTAATCTTAAATCCTGAAAAATTTGTCCGGGCATTAATCTTAATGCCTAAAATGTAAATGCGAGTAAATAAAAAAAACATTTGTTCAAAGTTAAAACACAGTTGGTACATAATAACATGATAAGAACTGAAGTTTAAAAAGTCACCAGTTCTGACCACTTTTATTTTTAAACTCGGGTATAACCAAAGCTGTAAATTCACGACCATTGTGATAATGCAGTTTATGGGACGCGCTAAAAAATAAAAACATTAAAAATATGAAACCCTTAATTAAAACAAAAGTCACCTCTATTTAAGCTCATTTTGACGTACAAAATCTAATGTTAAAAACTTTTTTAAGTTGATTTTGGTATGCTATAAGACATTTATAACTTCCATTTTGGTTTGATTGGAAATCCATTATATCAACCTGTCCTCTACTGTTGAACTCTTCGGATAAAATGACCAAGTGTATATCAATATTTGGAATACAATTTAAAAAATACTTTCAATCAAGAACATTTTATCGATTGTATATCTACTTGGAAGATTAAAAAAAATCCTAAAATTCACTTATTGCCTGAAATGATGTTTGGCAATAGGCTGAATAGTCATCATTATAATTCAGGAAATAAACTTAATGCCTGAAAATTTCAGGCAATAACTTAATGCCTAGGCGTTAGCTTATTGGCTAGGATTCAAGCTTAATGCCTAATTTTACTTGTTGCCGCTAACATATGCACATGAAAAACGTCTGTGTAAAAAAAAAATTCAAGGAGCGACATGCGGCCCAAAAATTTGCGGAAGCGGTAATTATTTTTTGTTATTGAAAAGTCAATTTCTCCAAAACAGGAGCGGGAAAATCAAAAGAACTATTAATTAAATTGGTGTGGCCTAAACACACCTATCTAGACATAATGCATTGTCGGTATACAAATTATATGCTTGACTGGGTAAAGTCATTTAATTTGATATTTCCAGTCACCCTGAAAACTGTCAAATATACTTCCTAGTTGATATTGTTAATTACTGGGACGCTATTCCTGGTGCAAGGTACGTCTTTTAGAAAGTATTATAACTATATCTTAATATTTGTTCATATTTCCGAAATATGTAATTAAGTTAACTTAGTAGTAACGTAAATTTTCGCGTAGTTCTAATACAGATATAAGCACATTATAAAGAGCGTCATTTGGATTATCGAGGACTCAGTCTGTCTGGATTCATTTATATATAGAAGAGTTTATTGGTCTAAGAAGTATGAATTTGATCGCTTGATTGATTGTTGGTTGCTTAACGTCCAGTGATGAGTTTATCGAAGAAAAGTTTTGTCAACAGCAAAATTTACAGAATGACAGTTTGAACAATATCTTTCAATATCAAGTATACATGTGACAAAATTATACAGGTTTGTAAATGTCACCATCACAATACAATAAACATTGAGACATAAAAGAAAATCAATGAAGGCGTGTTAGTCAGTAGTTGATTTTGAAAGAACAAAATGTCCTCTATCTGTTTCTCTTGAAAATACTATTTTGTCGGTTAAAAAAAATATATTATATCAAATCATTATCTTAAGTAGCATTTACATCGAAATTATCAAACGTTTGTCGTGTTTAGTTTTTCGAACAATTTTCACTTTCATTAAAAAGGGTCTGCATTTTGTAAAGTAATCTTCTTCAAGCTCGGCCCGTAGAGTGGTTCGTTGAGAGTAACAGTTGCGAAGTCTACTTTCATTAGACGTTCACATTTTTATTCTATAGAGATTTTAGGAATATATCGCTCATCAGATGATATAAAAAATTGAAACGAAAACTATTACATATCTTAATTGATAATGCCGAAAATCATTTTGAAAAAGAGAGGCGAAAGATACCAAAGGGATATTCAAACTCATAAGTCGAAAACAAATTGACAATCCCTAGGCAAAAAACGAAAAACGACGAAAAGACAGACACCAGTACATAAAACACAACATCGAAAACTAAAGACTGAACAACACGAACCCTGCCAAAAAATCGATGGTGCTCTCAGATGCTCCGAAAATGTAAGCAGATCTTGCCCCACATGTGGCACCCGTCGTGTTGTTCATGTCAGAACTGCTTATTCGGTAGGTCACACACGAGGAAAAGAAGACGGGATTGTGCTTACAAAAGGAACATATCCGTCGTCATCTGTGATAAAGATATTCCATAACGGTCAACCAACTCCTGATGGCGTTCGTTAAATTTTCGAAGGGGAGATTTCAACTTCACCAGAGACTGACAGCCCAATTTAATATACATAACGATCAACTTCTTGATTCTTTGTGTGAAATTGCATAAATGATTAATAATTGTGTACAATGGCTTCGAAATAATATTTCCAAACAAAAATGTGCCATTGGCAAATTTGTCAAGATAAGTTTAATTAACCTAGGAAAGAAATACACATGTGTGATCGACAGTCTGAAAACATAATTGTATAGAGCTAGGTCTACAAATTTAAGCTGATGCGTATCGTGTAGATGATAACATCTTTAATGCAATAACACACTCAATTAAAAGTTTCTAGAACGTATTTTTCTCTTGAAACCAAGAACATGTTGTCTGCTAAATATGTTTGCAGTTAAAAGACCCATTGCAGCAAAATTATACAAGTCATAGTGAACCGAAGAAGATAAGTTTAACCTCATCATAAATTACCCTTGTTATATTAATATCCTTGTATATAGTAACCCCCTTTCAAAGAAATCCTAGAAGAGTAAACACGTTTTATAGGAATCAAGGTATTGATTGTGCGATACATATGCAGGTGCTTCGCCAGGAATGTTGCTGAATAAAGATGAATACATTTAACCTCAATTCTTTTCTAATCATATTCTGTAAAATAAAATTAGGCTGTTCCCTAAAATATCGTATTTTACAACAATCCGCGCTCTACTGGTGTTGTTCCCTGAATTTTAAAATTACCCTACATTCCCTCATTGAATAAGTCAACGAACATTCATTGTGTGTGTATGAGAGAGATTGATTTTTTTTTCTTTTGTTAAATAGATTGTTTGATTCTAAATTTCTTGAATAAAATTATTTGTGTCTGAAGGGAAGTAATAAAGTAGTTTGCTTATATTAAAACAAGTGATAAAAAGCATTGTTTAATAACATCTTGATTCTTTGTTAATGAAAAACTAGTAAGTTTTTTTTTCAATTTTATTTGAAAAAAAAATTGGTTGCCACGTTAAAAAACATGCCTTCTCAAAACAGCGCCCGCTATGTATTCCCTTCACAAGTAATCATAACGTATTTTAACAATCTGTAGTAATCTAATATCCAGGAAGCAAAAAATAACAAAAAAAATACATTGAGACATGAAAGAAAAATAAGGGAAGATAATTACTCATTAAAATGAATGAAACAAAACAACAAAAAGTAACTAAAGTGATAACTGTGGTTTAAGTGCAAATCAGGTTATCTCTTTATCACATCAATATATGATTGTCTCGAAAATAAACGTGATATTTCCTTGTGCTTAAGGCAGATACTGTTATAGCGTTTTTTATTCTTGTGATAACTTCTTTAATAGACATAAGGATAAATTGCAAAACACCACAAATCTGTTATTGGTTAGCGACAACAAAGGTCTTATTAATACGACTTAGAAGATAAATATTTAGGGCTTCAAATGGGCAGTGGATATCTAAAGCACGTTCTTACTCATCATTTATTTTTTTCTTCTGTTTGACATTGGTTTATGTAATTTTACCACATCATCAGTGCTAACTGAGGAGACCTGTTTTTGTGTGTCGCTTCACTGTCTTTCAGAAAAAAAATCAATAAATATTGCTCTTTACCCGAAAGGAAATATGCAAACTGTAGGTAGGTTTTTTCATCCTCCTTAACGATTTTTCATTTTGGGTTAGTTGGGAAATTATTCGAAAATCAAATGTTATGACTAATTATAATGCTGTTAGTCTTGTCTACCTTCGCATATATAACCATTTTTACAAATATTAAAGACGGGTGGGAAAACTCAATTTCTATAATAAAATCTATCAAAGAATTTTAATAAACACTAACTATGGTTGATGAGCTATGATAATATTTTATATATTGGCATATACATTTAAATGGAAATTAAGAAAATATAAACAATGACTCTTCATTTAAAGAATCCTCCAAGGTTACTTCTAGTGTTTCTAAAATGTATCTGCAGAACCCCATAATAATATCGGAATCGACTATTTTTAGCTCACCTGGCATAAAGGGCCAAGTGAGATTTTCTCATCACTAGGCGTCCGTCGTCCGTCGTCGTCGTTAACTTTTTACATTTTGAACTTCTTTTAGAGAACCACTGAATGGAATGAAACCAAACATGGCATGAATGTTCCATATGAGGTGCTGACCAAGTGTTGTTACTTTGAAGCCGATCCATCATCCAAGATGGCCGCCAGCGGGGGACTTAGTTTAACATAGGACCCTATGGGAAATACATACAAATGTCTTCTTTTAAAGAACCACTGAATGGAATGAAACCAAACATGGCATGAATGTTTCTTATGAGGTGCTGACCAAGTGTTGTTACTTTGAAGCCGATCCATAATCCAAGATGGCCGCCAGCGGGGGACTTAGTTTAACATAGGACCCTATGGGAAATATTTACAAATGTCTTCTTTTAGAGAACCACTGAATGGAATGAAACCAAACATGGCATGAATGTTCCTTATGAGGTGCTGACTAAGTGTTGTTACTTTGAAGCCGATCCATAATCCAAGATGGCCGCCAGCGGGGACTTAGTTTAACATAGGACCCTATCCAGGATTTTTGAAAAAGGGAAGGGGGTATTCCAAAAAACACAATATAACGAAAACATTTATAGAAATAATGAGAAAATGAGATTTGTTTTTTTTTGGCGGTCAAAACAGGGAGGGGGCATAATACCTTTTCACTACGCCTTTTGATTTGCCTCTTGGTATCATGATTTCCAGCATTTTTGGTTAATGGTGTGAGATCTGAAATTGCTATAGTAATTAAAGATGAGACTAAAACATAAACACGGGTTTTAAACCAAATGTGTAATATTGCAAGATATACATATATATAAATAAGAAGATGTGATATAATTGCCAATGAGCAAAACCCAACCGCTTAGTTAGCTATAAAAGGCCCCAAAATGACAAATGTAAAACAATTCAAACTAGAAAACTAACTGCCTGATTTATGTAAAAAACAATGAACAAAATGCAAATATGATATATAGCAACAAAACGACAACCACTGAATTACAGGCTCCTGACTTGGAACAGGCACATACAGAATATGGCGGGGTTAAACATATTTGCGTGGCTCAACCCTCCCCCTTACCTTGGACAGTGGTGTAACAGTACAACTTATGAACAAACTATAAAGGAGTTGAAAAGGGCTTCACTCATCAGATCGATACAAAGCAGAAAAACAAGTAACAAAACACAACCCGGACGTGGCAGGGTAATTTATACACCCCTACAACATATGTTTAAGGAGATATAGGAGGGTGTGGATGGGGTTTACAGAATAGAGAATAATGGGCAAAATGTGCTGAATAAAGGGCAAGACATTTAAAGAATAGAGAAAAATGGGCTAAAAAAATAAAAAATAGAGAATAATGGGGTACTTAAATATAAAGAATAGAGAATAATAGGCAAAATGTATAAAGAAAAGAGAAAAATGGGCTAAATAATTATAGAACACAGACATGATCCCCCCAATCCAGACCCTCATAAAGAGAATGGTTTTTTATATGTCAATCTAAACATAAATATAAAAAGATGTGTTCTTAAATATTAGCCAAGTTGCAAGATAGTAGGTCAAACTTAGCTTAAATAATATCCTGAATGCTTTCATCATCCAGAAGTTTAATAACGGCCTTTTGAGCCATAAACAATGCATGTATCATCATTTGACATGAATGGGCAACGTATTCGACGGATACCCTTTCATATTTACAACCATCCCATGGACACATTCTTCTTGTATTTTTCATATGGGAACTTTCTCCCTCTGAACCATTTGTTTATCAACATGTTTATGCAAACCACTATCTTCCCGATTCTTTATGGACATTGGGATGGAGAAACAATTAAGTTTTTAGTGTTGGGTACTGTTTTTTTCTCTAATCTTTGTATCCGTCGAATACGTTATTACCATCAAACACAGATCAAGTTCGAATTAAGGTGGCGTGATTTTCACCGTTTTCGAGCAACCCCATTATACTGTTTGTTATTGAATAATGAGAGCACTCAAACCCCGTGGCAATCTCAGTCTAATGACAACATAAAAAAACCAAATGTCATAAAGTTTCAAAGCGAACCTATTGACGTTTTGTTCTCTTAGAAACTTTATGACATAAGTAAAGTGTATAAGTTTCAAAACATTTGATTGAGACAAAGTAAAGTTAGAGTGCGAAAACGGCAATTTCGCCATTTTTTCATTTATAAAGGGACATAACTCAAGAACGGTGAAAGTGAAGCCGACCGAATTCTAACTTGATCTGTGTGGTGGTAATAATGATTTTGTATAAGTTTCAGAACATTTGGTTGTGGCAAAGTAAAAATAGAGAACGGAAACCAATGTCGGGACGTACGGACGGAGAAGGGTAAACCGTAATGCAATCACGGCGTAGGCATTAAACACCAAGCACAAAATCTGTATATATCATCAATACCCGATATCATTAAAAGAATTTTAAAAGTATACATGTTTTAATCCATGAAAAAATCAAATAACCAGCAACTTCTCCAAAAGGGCAGTGGTACATGTTTTTACTCCACAGAGGGACTCTAGAAGTGCATTTCGTTACCATATTCTCTTGTAACAGTTGTTTGTCGAAAGTTTTTTCGGTTGATGATATTTCAGCATTGGTTTTGATCCATGACATTTTCCTTAGAGTTGGGTACTTTTACAATGTGCATCTTGAATTATCTTTTTGTTGCAACATATTAAAAGTTGAATTTTGTAAAATAAAAAAACATATTGCCATTGTTATGGGCAAAGTTTTGTTGCTAGGGAAGAACTACAATGAATTTGCCAAAAAAAAAAGTTGCATTACATTGTGTACATTTAAACAGTGTATAAATGTATAATTTACTTCATGTTAAACAGGTTTGATCTTAAATATAAATAGATATTTAGCATATATTTAATTACTTTATCTCCACCATAATATACTGATTGCCATAGGCAGCAAAATATACGAGATAGACCCAAAATGCCACCATTTCAGAAGATCTGTAGGTATAGAGTTACAACATGACAAATTAAATGAAATTTGGGGGGTGGGGCCTAAAACGGCCCTTATCGCCCCTTGTTCTTTTGTGCCGTGAAGTTCTTATCGTTTACTCTTTTGTGCCAGCAATTAGTCAACAAATCAATCACATCATTGGCTTTCACAAATCTGGGTTTGTGCGTTCATGATGAAGGAAAAACCAGTAAACGCTTCGGATGCACGGAATATGTATAGTGGTTGTTTTCATTTCCTAACTGGAAAATGTATAAACATGAAAGAGAAGATGATAATGGAGCATAAATTAAATAAATTATTCCAATAAAACAGATGAACAAAATATAAAATGAACGAAAAGACAAACAACAATAACAAAACATTAAATAAATCAATATCACGGTACGTATAGTGTCCGGCTGGGATCGTGGTTTTTTGAGTGATTTGATCGGGTTTTTTCGAGTGTGACCACTTTTTTTCGAGTGGATACATGTATGATCAAAAATGTAAACAAACAGACTTCCTTTCTGGTAAAACGTGAAAAAAGATACTAGAACCTTATATACCAGTTCATAGAAGATAAATTAGTATTTTTGATAAAAAGATGTTATCAACCCTACATTATTTTGCTTTCAAAACTTTTAATTTAGCCTTACAATGCTTTATTCCAAAATATAGATTAAAGCCATTTTCATACACATACCAAATTGATGCAAATGTCAACGGAAATGTGCACATGGAATCTACATATACTTCGATATACAGCCACTTTACAAGAAATGCTTGTTTTTGCATTGAAAATGACATTTTTGAGAGTAAATTCATTTTTATATGTCCGTTTTTTTTCGAGTGTGACTGTCCTTGTTTTTTATTGAGTGAAAAAACTAAATTCCTATGGCTTAAAATGTAATATGTCAGTGCATTTAAGTTTAAAAAACAATGAAAAAGTTCAAATAAAAGTATTTTTCAAGGCACGAAACAATGCATTAAACCAGTTTGATAATGCTGTATTAACACATACATTTCATAAAAAGTCATTGTTCATTTGAATTAAGAAATCTTCATGTTAGTGTACCGATATGGATTTCATACAGTAAATATTTCGTGATGTAAACAATCTTTCTCAGACATATTGGACTGAACCGTACTTACACACAGAAAATATATCCTTAATGTTTCATTTACTATTTGTCTTGATTGTAATATTAGCTATCTTGGTGTAATCAGAGTTTACAGAATTTTACACCGGTGTTGAAATTCTATACACTCTGAGGAGCAGCCGAAGGTCGTAATCATTTTCAACACCGGTGTAAAATTCCGTACAACCCTGATTGCAACAAGATAACGAATTTATTTTTTATTTAGCGTTCGTTTAATATTTTTATTCCCGGGAATAAAATTGAAAAAAAAAATCTTATGACGAACTTCCACCACACATTTTTCAACACCGACGCTGTTGTGCATTGTCAAATATTACCCCCCCCCCCCCTTTTTTTTTTTTGTTGAAAATTCGAAAATTTTATCATTTGCACAATATCGAGAATATTTTTTTTCCTCACTTGGATTTTTTTTTTTGGAACAAAATTTTATTTGTATTAATATAAATTTTTTTTATTATTATTTTTTCCAAAATTTTAATTTTCATGATTTTGGGAAAAATCTTAATTTTTTATAGCATAACATTATAAAGTGTTGTTTTCATTTTTATTAGATATTCCATTTAATTCAGATATTATTGTAATTTGTTAATTTTTATTTGGTCGAGACCCTCTTTTAGTAGAATATTTGGGTTTATATTCAATTTTTCTGATTGTTTACTCCTTTTCCTTAGTTTTCTTGCTCGTATGTTTTTTCGTCACTGTAATATAAATCAATCATAAAATATTATTGAATGTAAAAACAAATGTATAGCATGCAAAGAAATTAAAAAAAATATGTAAAACGGACCCATTGATTTCTTATATATCGTAATACTGCTAGGTTATGGTAAAATGTTTTCATAGCAGAAATTTATCATTAAATTGAAAAAGTTTAAAATTGAATCAACATTGTAATATGTTTTTTGGTGAATTATTGGGAATGTATAATATTTTCCTTCAATTAATTACAGTTATTAACTAGAAAAGTTAGTTTTTAAGGTCAAGAATGCCTTATTTCTTATTCACATTTCCTTAAAAAAAACCCGGACCATTACTTAAGAACCCGGACGTTTTAACTGTTGCTCTCGAAAAAAACCAACACTCAATTTAGGTTAAATACGACGAAATTGTGCGTCTTTTGTGCTCAAAACATGTATAGTATTCCAAACAAGATGAACAGTCATGAATAAAAGTATTATAATTGCGAAAAAGCAGTTAATTGACCTGATCGCATTTTTTATCACTCGAAAAAACACGATCTACACTCGAAAAAACACGATCTCCGCCGGACACTATACCTACCGTGAATATATTTAATTTAAAAAATGAAATATTTTCACCTACTGTTTCATTTTCATCAAAACTTGTTATTTCACAAGACATTTTCACATTCTATTCTAGCAGAACGTTAGTTTCGGTTCTACATGCTGGATGTCACAACTCTCAATATGCTGTCCGTGTTACTTATCCAAGCAACTGTGCTGTTGACTGTTACAGCTCAAAGTAAGTAGATTGACTGCTTAGTAACAGTGAAAGTTTCATATGTCAATAAAAAAATTAATTTGTTTTCTTATTACAACGTTTTGATAATATTATCTTACTCCAGATGTTCAGAATGCTTAATTGTTTTTAATCTGAATGATGTTCGTTTAAATATTTTCATTTCCGTACTCAATGTATATAAAGTGCGAATCCAGTTAGCTCATTTTCACTGTTGTATGCGAGTATGTCTATTGTAGAATAAAGGATGATAGGAAAAACTGCGTATGTTTACTTTTTGAAAATACAAAATAATAGATTTGAATGTATGTTTAAACAGAATTTCATTAGAATATAACTTTTTAATGTATAATAACAGGATTAAAGTCCAGAAAAGTGTTATTTAAGCAGCAGAATCCATAATATTGATTACTGAATGCGATTCATTTTAACTATAGATGCGATGAATTATCACTGTAAGTGCAATCATTTCTGATGTGGAATTTTTGGAAGTGCGATGAATTTTCATTGTCGTTTTATATGATTATTCGACATACAACAACTGAAATAGTTTTTGAATGACTTTAATATTGATGATATTTACAATTTGAAATGCAAGCTAGTCGTAGATGCTTACTTGAATATACACGGGTATAACCACGTTCATATCATGAATATTCAAATATTGTTGGTGAGTTTACTATTAGCTTGTCATGGATCCGAAAATTTACTGGAGCAGAACATCCATGAATATAACGTTTTTCTTCGACGAATTTTTTTTGAAAAGTTTTATAACTCTTAAAAAAGCTTTGATAGGCTTTTGCACAACGAACAGTACAAGAATGTACAACGAACGGTACTAAAGAAAGAAAACAAACTACAAAGAGAATGAATCGTACAGTGTCAAAATTCTGAGGTCAGTTTTTCAAGTAAATGTCTTCAAATAAAATTAAAACAACGGGTTTCTCATTCGTATTATGTATTTTAACAACAACAAAGCACAAAATACACGGTCGCATTTAGTTAAAGAGCCAACCAACTATGCTGTATTTGTAGTTTAATCAAGTTTGAGTTACACATAGTGTTTGTTTCGCGATGTCTACAAGTAATTCACAGACCTGTCTATTTAAAATAGTCACATGGTGTTCATGTAATATAAATGATATACAATGCTGCCAGGAGCAGTAAACTTTGTTTTCATAAACATTGAATACATAACTGAACAGCTAGTCAATTAGTCTTTGGTGTAAATATAAGAACGGTATATCTACCAACATTGGTTCGCGATGTAGCGATTAACGTCCGGAATCAACTGTACGGCGGTTATACCCCGTGGTATAGAACCATTTAAACATGTAACAATAAACTGTTTTCAATATTTCTTTGTATTCTCACAATTGCGTATTGGCGTATTTGTAACACCGACTTATAAGAAATTCAAGCATATTTAAGGTGACTCGACTGATGCTCGAACTTTCTATACTGTATAAGATTTATACACAATGGCATGATAAATATCAATTATCCAGTCATCCAAGCGTCAATTGTTTGTGCAAGATGAAAACGTTTCCACTCATTCAATCGTGAAATGAAGATCGTTTTGTGAATGCTCTTTGTTATCTCAAATGCATCCATTAGAGCTATTTTCCTAACGCTTGTAGTTTAAAGGTTTGGTTGGCTTGCTTGCTTTGTTTGTATCAACGTTTGCTCAATCTTAATTACAATGCTTAGGCAACATTTACACAATCAAGGCCAACCACACCTTTTAACTACAAGCATTGGGAAATTAGCTCTAATGACGTTTAATTTATTAGTATGCGATGTAGATTTAGACCGAAACAGAAACTTTGCTTTTCCGGTTACGTGGATTGGCTTAACTGTCCAAGATATATGTATTTAATGATGACGTGTCATAGGAAGGAATAAATTTTCTTTCATATAGATCAGGACAAATTATTTGAGAAAATAGAATTGACTATATTAGCAATAAATACCATGTTTAAGGAATTTATTGATATATTACCTCAGACTTTCACTCACTAAGTATGCATATATAATCAATCCTTCTGACTTCATAAATTTTGTTAGAGAGTCGGCTGAATTAAGACTTTATATAATGAAAATTAATTAATTTTTTTCTGTGAAAATGCATCGCATATACAATAGAAATGAATCGCCCTACAGTGAAAATGAAAGTCTGGTATCATTATTCGACAGTTAACATGAATTGCATAACGAAAACAGCATAGTGGAATTTGATTTAATATCAACAAGCTGAATAACAAAACCTGTTTTAAGTTAAACAACATGAATAATCATGTTAAAAGGTACATTTTTCTGCAAATGAAACTTAACTGCTACTTTTAAATCTCTTGCACGCTCTGTTTGTGCACTATTCTTAATATTTATCTATTTGTGTATCAGTTTAGCACCTGGATGGCTGTAGGCGCGACGAAAACCCGTCCGCATCTCATTCCTATATTATGAATTTTAAAAAAACAGTACACATTATATATTATTTCTTATTTTATTCAAAAATCTTGAATTTGTCGTCTGTTTATTTATCATTCTACATCAGAAATTCATCACGGATACAGTAAAAATGACATTTTAGGATTCGCACATTACATACACTGGTACTAGAATGAGTTTCATAACAGTGTGGACATGGACATCTGATATTTCAATGATATCGCGTCTGTCACTGGCTGTCGACAACAAAGACTTCACGCAATCACAGTATGTCAGGGGCCTCTCAATGGGGATATCTGAAGGACGCCTTCGGGTGCGGGAGTTTCTCGCTGTATTGACGACCCATTGGTGGCCTTCGGCTGTTGTCTCTTTGACACATTCCCCATTTCCATTCTCAATTTTATAATTACTATTTTACACATGTCCATTCATAAAATAATTTTTTTTTGCATGAAAGTTTATAGGAATTTGTTTTGAATATATTTATATACTGACAGCAAAAAGTTTCTTTTGAAAGAATGAGTATATTCAGAGGTGATATCACAAAGTAATCAAGAGAAAAAAGTAAGAAAAATTCTTTTCTGGCAATAAGTGAAAAATTAAGTAGTGTGTCTGTTTTAAGCAAGTCATGCATTGCAAATCATTCAGTGGATTGGTCAATCGCAAAAAAAAAATGCTTTATTTGTAAACAAACACTAATAGATATAAGAAGATGTGGTATGAGTGCCAATGAGACAACTCTCCATCCAAGTCAAAATTTATAAAAGTAAACCATTATAGGTCACAGAACGGTCTTCAACACGGAGCCTAATACATGCATTGACGGGGGCATAAGTATGCTAAATAATACATGTCCGTATAAGTAAAATGTGTCCGACCTGTTAAATGCAGCTGCTCTGTTGATTTGAAAAACGATTGGACGGATCACAGCGATTTAATTTAGAATTGTTATTATTTTTTTTAATTTGTGTTTCAGTATCTATCCATGAATTAAATATGTTCTCAATACCTTTTATACTAGAATAATTAAACGAGTGCACCCAGTTTATAGGTTATTATTACATTGTTATGTTGTCATAATAACGTGCAAATTATCTCGTGTTACAGTTGACCAGTTTGGTCTTGTGCACATGATTTATTATTCCAAAACATATGTATTGTGAACATATTAAATTCATGGATATATATTGAAACACAAAAACCGAAAAAGAAGTGAGTACAATTATAAATTGTAAGGGGGCGACCATTCCTGATTCAGTTAAAATAAAGGAGGGTTGGCTATGCAAGAGGCTTTTGAAATCAGCATGAATAAAATTTCAAATAAACGTTTATGCAGAATTGTCTCAAATATGCGTCCTCAATTAACAAAAAAAAAATAGTTGAGTAAGACCAAATTCATTGAAATTACCTGCTTAATTTGTAGTAAAAAAATATAGATCCCCTAACTTTTGTTATGCGTATTTAGGTATAACGAAATCTAAAATAAATATCAATGTTTCCACAAAAGCTACTCTGACTCCAATCAACGTAAATTTTGCTCACAAGACCGGATTAATATGCTTCTTGATATTTTCACGAGTTATTTTTTGTTAGAAAGATATTTAAATGTTCACGAGAGTCTGATCGTTGGAGTCTTCGATGGGATTTCAAATTTGTTCCATGCAAAAAATTATGCAGCCCAGAGGACTAAAATGATTTTTTATGAAGGTCCGGGGTTCTTATTACCAACAAAAAATGTTAGTATGAAAGTTGATGGTAGATTACTCTACATCAACTCGTACGAATAAATGTTTTTTTAATTTTTTTTAAGGAGCCACAGAACGTTTGACTGTGCAAGAAAAAACATAACGTTTTTTTCTCGATTACTTGGTGATATCACCTCTGAATATATTCATTCTGTCAAAAGAAACTTTTTGTTGTGAGTATATAAATATATTCAATACAAATTCCTATAAACTTTCATGCAAACACTTCTATTTTATGAATTTTATGAATAGACATGTGAAGAGATAGTAATTATGTATATCCCCATTGAGAGGCCCCTGACATACTGTAATTGCGTGAAGTCTTTGTTGTCGACAGCCAGTGATACACACGATAACATTTAATTAGCATGTGTCCATGTCCACGCTGTTATGAAATTCATTCTAATCTTCTTTTTTTTATTGATAATATTCATTCGTTCGGAATTGGTTATAGTTATCTACCTTGATCTCAATTTTCAACTCTCATAGAAAAAAACAAGTAAGTTTCGGAATCCAAAACTATAAAATAGAAAAAATAAAATAAAAAAAATTTAAACTTAAACTTAGTTTTATATAGTATCTACCAAATTTATGTAAAAATAAGGAGATGTGATATGACTGCAAATGAGACAACTATCCATCAGACACCAACGTACTTGGATGAAAACAACATTAGCTTATCATTCGGCTTTCAACAACGAGAAAACTCATACCATATAGCAAACTATAAATTTAAAGACTATAGATTCACAAATTCTTTTTTTTTTTTTTTATTTTTTTTTTTTATTTTTAATAGATTCACAAATTCTGCGTGCTAAAAAAATAACAAATTTCAAGTCTTTGTTTTGACGCAGTCAGAGTTGCAGCATTCTTCTTCTCGTACTCGACACGAGCACGCTATAACAAAACCGTCGAGACAGATCGCATAGCTAGATAACAAAAAACTACTGTATACAGGGGGACTGTAACTCGTCTATAAGGTTTCCATTGTCATATTTCATTAAGAATTTGGTGGTAAAAGCACATCTTTTATAGTGTCTGCTGACAGTGTTTTAAAAGACTTGGAGCGATTTAGAACTTGGCATATTTTAAAGGCATGTCTATTGTTAAAGACTATATATATCTTTATCTCCAGATGGCTATTGTTCTCTGTCTCGTTTTGGTAACTGTCACATTGCCACACACTTCGAACTTATATTTGTAATATAAAATTACATTTTTTTAATGAAAATATACTATGTAACAAAAAATATTTCAAAAAATCTAATGTTGATTGAAAATTTAATTTTCTACGATAGCCTTCATGGGTGGTGCTCAGTTTTGTGCTACATAAACTATAATAATTGATTATTAAACGTAACTGTATTGGTATAAAATTGTGAATCGCCTAGAAAATAGTCAGCTGTGAAAAACTAAACCTTATTCATTCAACTTCAATCGAATGCTTGTTTGCTGTTTAAAAATTATGATACCTGTGTAATATCTATTTTTTTTTAAACTCTATGCTGGTTATTCATTCACCGACTCATTCATGTAATGACCAAAATAAGAAGATTGCCAATGAGACAACTTTCCATCAGAGACCACATGCCGTAGAAGTTAACGACTGTAGGTCACCGTACGAATAAGCTTGTTCCTAGATCGTCATTGGCAACATCTAATTCTAATTGTTCCTCAAATAGATATAAGAAGATGTGTTATGAGTGCCAATGAGACAATTCTCCATCCAAGTCACAATTTCTAAAAGTAAACCATTATAGGTCAAAGTACGGCCTTCAACACGGAGCCTTGGCTCACACCGAACAGCAAGCTATAAAGGGCCCCAAAAATGACTAGTGTAAAACCATTCAAACAGGAAAATCAACGGTCTAATCTATATAAAAAACGAGAAACGAGAAACACTTATGAACCACATCAACAAACGACAACCATTGAACATCAGGTTCCTGACTTAGGACAGGTGCAAACAAATGCAGAGGGTTCAAACGTTTTTATAGGCGTCAACCTTCACCCTAACCTGAAACAATAGTGTAACATCACAACATAGAAAGACACACTATAAAATATCAATTGAAATGGCTTAACTTAATCAAAAGACATATTAACAAAAACAAGTGAACATACACTGAACGAATAAATTTGATCTATGAAACAATGTAAATACAAAATCAATAAAAAAGGGGGGGGGGGGGTAGATGTAAAACAGTATCAGAAAGACAACCATAACCTTGGACAAAATGCCGCCAAATTAAATAACGTACACAGGTAAATGAAAATAATTTTGTTGTAAGGTATACATGGAGTACGGAAATATTTTTTATAAAATAAATAATTTTGTTGTTCATAGTACGAGAACAAAAGTGAAAATTTATCGTCATACCAAACACTTTTCAAAGGTGGTATATATTAAAAAAAGTGAGACGAGATATAACACTAAATAAGTAAACATTAAATAACAAAAATGCATTACAAATTGTATCAACAGGTCAAATTAACACGAAAGTACGATTTGAGAGTACTCGCAGTTACTGAGTGCCAGTTAAAAGCCAAAAACAATTAATAATAAACAATCATGTTCTTTTCTAACAAGGATTATGCTATTTCGGCGTCATGAAAAAAGGCTACCAAGAGTATAAATTTTAGTCCTATAAAACATGATGCCGTATCCAGTGTATATGGAAAGTGCGAATCGAGAAAAACCGTTTCTTATGTGGAGTAGTGATATTTTCTAACATGAAATTGTAAATATGCAGACACTCCATGAGAAAATTTTGGAAATGAATATGTTTAACAATAAAAAAATATCAATAGATTAAATAAAGATAGATTTATCCATGATAACCACTGCACTGCCTTTATCTGCAGGATTAATGACGATATTGTTGTCGGATCGTAAGTTTTTCAGTGCAGTTTGTTCTTCAGGGGTTAGGTTGTTGTAAGGTTTATTGTTTTCCCTTGAATTTCTAACAATGTCTGATATAAAATTGTCAATAAAGGATTCAAAGGAAGATTGTGTCCTCTGTTTAGCGGATCTCAGATTTTTTTCTAAATAAATGTATGGTTGGTTTTTTTTTTGAGTCACTATCCGAGCTTTCGTTGTTATTTTCCCTCGACGCGAAATGTTCCTTAATGCGGAGACTTCTGGCAAAATTGTAAAAGTCTCATTGCTTGAGGCAGGTCAAGTACAGAAATTAAGGCCTCTCGAGGGAAGAGATGTTTCAGTTTCTGTCAACTGGTGTTTAGATAGATTGACCACAACATTGGAGTGAGTATTAATCTCTTGTGGCTTTCGTTTGAAGCGTCGTCCTCTTTTTCTTCTTTTCTTCAAGATGGTAAAAATATAGAAGGGTGGATGTATACCATCCCTGTGGAATTTCCTTTATTGTCTTTCATGCAGATTTTCAAATTTATGATAGTGATGTCCTTAAGGCGAGCTTCTACAGCATCACAGTTGTCCGATGTGAGATCTTCTTTGCATTATTCAAAAAGAGATAAATTCGCAGTTAGAGTATCGAGATGTTTTGTTTAAGGATGACCATTAAACGCTTGGAGCAATAGTAGAGGTTTTTATCCCATCTGCGAAGTAGGGTTTTTGATGAATTGCTAGGTGTTTGTGGCATGAGCTTTATATGTAATCCGTTGGGAATTATTTCATTTTATACATAATGAACTAAATTAGATAAGTAGTGTTCAGTTCTGATTTTTTTTTTTTTTAATAATCATTGATGCTCATTTTGTAAGTGTTGGAAACTTAAATTCACTGAGATTATGTGAGTAACATAATAAAGGTCATTCAGAGACAAACTAATATAGAAGTCTATAAAAAAAAGACCAACCAGCAAAATGTACCGGATCGTCAAGAATAGGTGATACTGCGCAATTAAGGAAAATATTATAAAAGTCTAAAAATTTGAGCAACGATACTCATATACGATGGTACTATACGAAGAAAGTGTTATAAAATCGTGTCGACAAATATTTCGGCTGAACAAACAGCCTTCGTCAGTGTCAATAATAATATTTTCTCGCGGTTCGAAGTAAAGCGGGAAAATATTGTATTGACGTTATGGGTAATATGCGTATGGTCCAATCAGAGGGGTTGATTTAGATCCGGGTATGTAGTTATGTTTGATTTGTTTGTCACTTTCTAGCCGCCGTTCGTACGTGCATGACTTAAACTTAAGTCATATATATATATGTATATATGTATTCATTTCAAGAAGTTTTGTTTTTTGTCATCTCTCTCGTTATAGAAGGTGAGGTCCGACTACCTTTTTCCTGAGATAGGCTTGTGCATTGTCGTCGGATACAGGTTTCCACTTAACAAAATATGGTTTTTCCTGGACGGCCTCGACTATCCGTGAGGGAAATATTTTGGAAAGATTTAAGAGAGAATGTTCATTTATAATGTATAGAAGCATTGAATAACAACATATTTGTTATTTGTTGTTTAATAGAAACAATATTGTATTTGTTATTATAAAATTACATCCGGCGTCCATCAAATACGGCGGGCTGTCGGCAAATTGATATTTGCGTTTGTGTTGTTTTCTTTATAGGCATATGTAGTATAGATAATACTTTTAACATTACTAGTTGTTTATTTAAAATAGCTCAGTAAGACAGGTAAATTTTGGACTATTAATTAAATCCAAAATATTGAACTTCATCAAACAACACAAAACTCAACTCTATAAACGTGGCTGCGTAGTCATAATGCAGTAGTTTGTATAAATATATGTAAAATAATAGAAGAGCCCTCTATCAAACTGCTAGTACTTTCTGTTGATGCCGTTTGGATAAAGTACATTTAGTTCCTTTATCCAGAAGCTTCCCCAAACCTGTCGCTGGGCATCACTCCGGTGAAAATTCTGTTCAATCACTAGGACTTTTGTGTGGTTAAAGTCAAGTTTATAATCCGACTTAAATGCTGGCTAACTTGGAGGAGTGACTTCTTGAATTGATTGATTGTTGGTTGCTTAACGTCCAGTGGCTAATAATTCATGCATGTTCAGGACGAGAACAAATTAAAAATAAATACAAAAATTATCACATGCATGCTTGCTAGGCTGCTGTGGTTGTCAAATTTTAGTTTCTCATCCAGAGTTACACAGAGTAGCTTGGGTGTAGGACTGTATTTAAATTTAAAGGAGTTGACGATTAATGTTTTTGCTCTGCATCTGAGTTGTCTTTTGAAAATAGACAAACTTCACATTTTTCCAGGTTTACATTAATTCTCCATTTTTGTGTCCACTTTAATAATGTTTTGACATCCTCTGCAGTTTTTTCTTTCATCTTGTTTATGTATTTTCTATGTGCCATAATGTACCATCATCTGCAAACTTGCAGTTTTCTCCTTTGGTGTTATCCATTATATCAGCTATGAAGATGTTAAACAGGGTGGGCGATAGTACTGACATTGTGGCAAGCCGATTTTAGTATCAAACTGTTCTCCCAAGAAATTATTCAGCATACATCTGGCTGTTCTATTTGTGAGGAAGCTGTTTATCCATAACCATGTTATTCCCTTTATACCGAGCTTATGCAACTTGATCATTAACCCATCACGCCATATTGAGTCGTATGCTTTTTCTATGTCCACTAGCCATGCCAGTATTGATTCGTCTTCACTGAAACTATCAGGTATTGTCTGGACTTATCGGAGTAAAGCATTTGTTGTTGGGTGGTTTTTTCTGAACCCTTCTTAGGTTAAATCAATCAATCTGTGACCTTCAATATATGCCACAATGCGTTGTAGTATGACTCTCTCCATTAGTTTGCATATTATGCATGTAAGGCTGATTGGTCTGTAGGAAGAGGAAGAGTAATAGCTGGTTTTCCCAGGTTTTCTTAGGAATTTTACATCTGCCATTTTCCATTCTGTTGGTATTTCCCCTTTCTGCCATATGATATTCATCATGTTTACTATAGCTTCTGTAAAATTATCACATGCATGCTTGAAAAATTCAGCAAACTGCTGAACCGGGCCTGGGTAAGTCCCTGTACGGGGGCGGTATATAGCGTCTTCTACCTCTTCTTTGCTGATTTCTCGATCGAAGGCATCTCTGTGTTGGTCTGTTCCACTATTTTCTTTATAGTTGTTATTTAATTCTATATATTCTTTGTTGATCTTATCATAGAATTCTTTATCAATTGTGTCAGGATTTAGGTGGCACCCTCCAAAGAAGATTTTTTGTAGAAGTTCAACTTTACCTTCATTGTCGAATATGGGATCTTTATTTTTAACAATTAATGGTAGCACTGAGTTATCTTCTGTCTTCCTGGACATCTTTTTGTATGTGTTCCAAAAGTCTTTTGAGTTTTTAGCCTGGTTTAACTGATTGGCGAGGTTGTTACTCCATTTATCTTGTGCCTCTTCTTTTGCTTTGTTAAAGTTATCTTCTGCAGTGATAAGTCTTTGTTTGTTTTATGGTATGTTCCTCAATCTGTATTGTTTCTGGCAGTAAATTATATGTTTTTTTGGCAGATGTAACAGTGCTATTCCAGCAGCATGGTTTTTGATGTTTCCTTGGTTTGATTTCTTTTTATGGAATCATTTCTTTTTGTGTTGTATTTATTATGTAAGAAATGACTGGTAAATATGGTCAAATGAGTGACTGTCTTCTGGTTTGTTTTCCAACCATTTACCCAACCTCGCTCTGTGACATGTTTCCACTCTTCCCAATTTACATTGTTTAATTACCATACTTTCTTTGGTGTTCCCAAATTGCCTTCTGTGCAGACACGTAGATTTGAAAGGACGCTGATATGGTCAGATCTGATGGTCTCATGCGATAGTGTGTCACAACTTATCAAATTGTGTTGAAAACTTAAACTCATCAGCATAAGGTCTAAAACAGAGTCTGAGTTCCTTCTTGTTGGTTGACCATCATTTATGCATATCTTATCTAGTTAGCATATTATCCATTAATTCTCCAGCTTTATTATTCTTGATGTTTCTCCCAACTTGACTTTTGGCATTTAAGTCTCCTGCAATTATCAAGGGTATACTGCCTTTAACATCTTCTAGTTTCATACATAGTTTTTCTGTTTGGTCGGATCTTTCTGGTGGTATGTATGGGCATAGCAATGAAAACTTTTGGCCTTTGTCTGTTGTAAAATTGATTGCTACTGATTCATATTCTAGGCTGTTATAAATGTCTGTTTCAATAGCAAGAAATTTTGCGTTGTTTTCTCTTACGTAAATCGCTACTCCACCACCTTTTTTCCTATTCTGGGTTTATCGAAGTGAATATTTTCCTATCAAAACATATGCAATAAGGGTAGAAAACCCTTCAATTCTTCTTTGGACAATTGTTTTATTTTTTATTTTTACTGTTTTCTTTCACAACATACTAGTATCTTCTTTCGACGTTTGTTTACCTTTAATCATCACATATTTTCCCTATCACTTGTGCGGTGCGGTTGCCTAAGTGTCATGGTTAAGGTCACTGCATACGAAAAAAAAAAACACATTGCTCTTCTATTAGAAAAATATCGCACTAATATTATAAGAAAATATAGCATTATCAATCTAGTACACGTGATTAAGACTTAAACTGCAATCGACCACATGGAAAGTATATTCCACTGTCTTTGTTACATGATTGTCATAGTATTTGTACTCTTCAAAATTATACATTTGTAGATCGTGGAAATAGGTATGTTGTGTTTTGCATACTGTTTTTTGTTTTTCTGGTCTTTTTTCGTTTTTTGCCATGACGTTGTTAATATTTTTTCGTCTTATGAGATGTCCTTTTGTTATCTTTCGCCTCTCTTTTTCATTTTATCCATATGTCTATTTTCTCGTATAAATACAACATACGTACACAATGCATGGAAGTTAAACAGACGTCTTTTCTGTTAAATAAGTCCCTTTTTAAAAAGGAAAAAACAATGATTATTTACCGAAAAATCTTCTTCTATTCATTCGTCAGCGATTTTCCCACTATGCATCTCGTTTACAAAAGAAACTATTGCTTCCCAACACAAGAAACGGTTTTTCCTTCGGCATGATACAGGATGTCCTTCTCGTATAATCTATGATGGCATCATACTATTTCCCAAACAGGAGGGATTGAGGTTTATTTTCATATGTTGAAGGCGTAATCTTTCGATCAGTTTAATTGAGGTCTGGAACTGGCATGACAGTAACTGCTAGTAGTCCTTTGTTAATTTATGTTGATCATTGACATTTTGCTTAGTTTCTTCTGTTACCTATTCGAACTTCTTTTAAACTTGATTTTACTGTGCGTATATTGCTGTGTGTTTGTTTATTCCACATAAGCTACAGGTATGGGGAGGGGATCTCATAAAACATGTTTAACCCCGCCAATCCCAACTTATGAACCTCTAGCCTTTGTTAGTGTTGTGTGACTGGTTTTTTTTTTATTTTGGTTCATTTATATGTTAAGGAGTTTAGTGTGGCGTCCATTTCGCTGAACTAGTATACATTATTGATAAGGGGCCAGCTGTAGCCGCCTCCGGGTGAGGGATTTTCTCGCTGCGTTGAAGACACACAGATTGGTTGCCTTGGACTGTAAGAGTTATTATACCTTGAACAAAGACAAGGGTTCAGATTTAATTTGAAAATTACCAATCTTTAAATCAAGTCGAAAAATGTTACATTGACCCTGTCCGCCTGAAACAAATAGGGATTAACTAGCTAGTTTATATCATCTGAAACTCAATCAGAATTAATCATTATGGCAATAAAAGCTGTTCCTCAAAACACCACCTTGCGACCCAGAATAGACACAGTCTTGCAGTTAAAGGTTTTAGTTCAGAAAATAGCACGATCATTGAAATCTGAGGTCTCATTACACGTATTAGCTTGTCGTGCCTAAGAAAGAAGCAAAAGAGAACGGAAACTAACTGCAATAAAAATGAAAAATGAACGATAAAGAGAAGGGTCGTCCTAAATGATCAGTAAATGTTCGTGCTAACTTCTATTAGATACAAACAATCATGCACAATTGCCTGAAAAAATTGAACATAACTTTGATAAGACAACTAAAGTTTCAGCTCATCAAGCCTTAGCAATAACTAGGATGAACGAGGCTTCTCGGAAGGGTTAGACGATGTTAATGTGTTATGAACATGATTCCTCTATTGTTCTCGACTGATACATGTATGCTGAGCCGGCATTGTAATGTGCTACATGTAGTTCACAAGGTAATAACAGTCTGTAGTAAGACATGTCACCTAATCCAGAGCCATTCTTGTAACTTCTTGTCTACCAGTCGTTGTTATTACCCCCAAATGTCACTTGCTTACCGGAGAAACCAAAAACACCAATAGTGTCCTAATTTTGTGTGCGTTTGTCTTTATGTAATGTGAATTTAACACTATGTGCTTTGTAATCACCTTTTAACTTGGTCAATTTCACATAATGGGATATACAAATGACTATATACTGCAGCTGTTCTATTTGCGAAGTCAAATTGCATTGACCGTATATTCATTTGTGATATACAGTCACTGAACGTATATCGCCTTGTTTATGACGTTGAGTTTTATTCATGACGCCAATAAAACATACAGGTTCGCGGAAATTTTACGTCGTCCGCTCCAAATTAAAAAATGATGGTTTTTTCCCTGAATATTTCATTTGGAACAGTTATAGGAGTTGCAGTATATAAAGAATAACCATACATTGTCTCGAAATATACATTTTATTTGTACTCGGCTCACAACTAGATAGAAATGCTCGGCAAAGCCTCGCTTTCTACCTGTTTCTAAGCCTTGTACAAATAAAATGTATATTTCGAGACATTGTATGGTTATTCTATATTTATACTGCAGCTAGTACAATTCCTGTTATAATTATCTACCAAATACAGTACAAAGGGATATTTTGTGCAATGTCGAGTTCATGTCATGTCACTTTCCTTCGCAATCGTGAGGTTCGTTTATAGGGAATGAAAATAAGTTTAATTTTTGTGTAAACATTTTCATAACATAATTGAAGCAGCTTTAAGCTGCAGGATAAAAACAATACAAGTTCATAGCCAGATAAATATCAACCTTTTTGTATTCGGCACATAACTGTTGAAGGAATCGGTAAACCTCACCCTACCCCAGTTTCTAAAGTCATACAAAAAAGTTGATTTATTTATAACATTGACTTAATATTGTATATTTATCTGATGTGCTAGTGTCTTTATTTGATATAAACTTTTGTTTATATTGTATGCAAACACCATGATGTGGTCTTGTCATTATATTATGTGATTGTACCATAATATATGATGTTGATAGTTTTACTTAATTTTATGTGTTTTGTTTTCGTTATGATGGTGTAACTTCGATGGCTGCGTAGTCTAAGTAGTTCAACTACAGTGATCAGTAGCTTGTCAACACTGAGGTAAATACCTAACCCCGCTCGTAACAGGTCTTTGACTCAGATCTTAATTGACTTGGTTTGTCGGTTTTCCTGCCGAAGGTCGATGGTTCTCCTCGGGTTCTCATGCTTTCTCCACTACTAAAATCCGGCCGCGATGATATAGCAAAGAGTATCAAAAGCGACGTTTTACACCAACAATCAATCAACCAATTATCATTAAGGACAAGTGACACTGATGTTTAGATCGATTACTGTGTTACAGCTGATTCCGATCCGCTTCTCGGCAATTACCATAAACTGATGCTCACTCCTGAAGCTGTCGTTTGGATTTTCCAAGAGTTGCATACATTGACGCGTTGGTAAATGCAGCGTTTTCAAGATGAAAGTCGTCTCTTAAATATCAAAATATGAAATACAAAGCTCAGATGTGTTCAATGTGTTTTGTTTTCATAATAAAATTAGGATTACATGTTAAAAAGTTTAAAGTATGGGTCCTCAGTCGATCTACTCTGAGCCAAGAACCCGGGGTAGGAATATTTCGGATATTCTGCATTTTCTCTTGGAGACCCGTTCACTGTTTCAAAATAAGGAGATATGGTATGATTGCCAATGAGACAACTATCCATTGACAGAATTCAAATAAAATGGATGTATACAACTATAATTAACCGTACGGACTTCAACAAGGAGAAAAACCCATATCATAAAGTCGGCTATAAAAGCCACCGACATGAAAAATGTGAAACAATTTTAACGAAAAAACTACAGGTTAATTTATAACAAAACAATTTACGAAAAACAAATATGACAGACATAAACCAACGACAACCATTGAAATACTTGGGATAGGCACAAACAGAATGTGGCTGGGTGAAATATGTTTGTGAGCGCCAAACAATCTCCTAAGCGGGAACAGTGGTGTAACAGCACAACATAAATTCAAACTGAAAAAAATCGGTAGCAGTTGGCTTAGTCCAAAATATCGGTACCCTGAAACTGCAATTACGACATACCGGTAGTTAATCAATTAACAACTTTGTACAAACTTTGTCGTTTCGAAATATGACAACGGTAGTGTTTTTTTATTTCCTTGAACATTTCATGTTATTTTCTGTACAATGTATATCTTAAATCAGTGTTTCAAAGTCAAACAAGATACATGACTTTTGTAATTATATTTTTGGGTAGTTTCTTAACATATTTAAGAATATCCAAATAATTGAAATCTGATTTGGATTAGTTTTGTGCTTAATGGAATTTATCAAGACTTATTAAACATTAATTCCTTTTTAGTGACAATTATGGGATCGAATTTAATGAGGTTTATATTTAAGTATGTGCCAAAACAGGAAACAAAATATACTTAGTCTAGATCAATCAGATTTCGTTTACACTCAACTGCAGTCAAGTTTAGCGTTTGCCCAATCATTCCTAACAATGTTGTTTGTATTGAACAAATGGAAATGTATCGATCGATTTCATTGGCCAATAACATAAACACAACAATCATAGTATAGATTTAATTTTATCAATGAACTCACGTGACTACAAAAGAATTTACTACAACTACTCACTGTTGCAATGAAACAAAAAAAACAAAAACATTGAAATATCCGGTATGTCTATAAAATCCTTTAATATCAGACTGGTTTATTTCCCGAATTGCTTTTATCACGGCTAATTTAAGGTTAACAAGTTCCTTAAATCTTTCTTGCTTTATGACAGTTTTAATTTTTGAAAAACACATTTCAACGGGATTCAGATCCGGTGAGTATACCGGAAGAGACCCATAATCAATACCTTGCATATTAAAGAAATTATTAAGGATTCTCTCAGATTGATGGTGGTAGAAAGCACAATTATCAACAATTATCAAATCTCCCGGAAAAAAAGGTCGGTCGGCCGTAACAGTCCTGTGTTAAACTTGCCTCGTGCCAAAAATTAAGATAACGCTCTGAATTTGATCGACCGTCGACAAAATTATAATACAAAATGCAGACCAATCAAAAAGTTTAAAGTTAAATTTGCACCTGGAATAAATCTCCCAATTTCGATACACTGTTCCCCTTTTAGTGAGTGACCATAGTTTCTGTTTGCAGTGACCAACTTGAAACCGTTCTCGTCCATGAACTTGATTTGATGTGGCCTTTTAGTTTGGCAAAAGTCTAAATACGCTTGGGTATATCTCACATTTCCCGGTGTAAATCTATCCCCGGTCGGAAGATGTAATCGTTTGAATGTAAAATCAAGATCTCTGGACATTGTGCGATAAATAGACGTGGACACATCTACATAAGCATTCGCAGGCGAATAACGCAGTAACTTATCCTTCAATTCCCTGGCTGTAATTGTAGAATTTTCTTTCTTAATAAATTCAATTAATCTAACGTCTGGTTCATTTAATTTTCTTCCTCCAAGCATTGTTTTTTCTTTCTTTTTCTGTGAGATGGACCCTTCTGAGACATATCTCTTCTTTTTGTATTTTCCTAGTTTTTATATCTGGCCAATGGTGTTGCCTCTTTTTGTTCTACTTATGGATTTGGTTCGTTGGTTTCGACTGCCCTTTTTTCATATTTAACTTTGAAATTAAAAAATGTATGCTAAAATGTTGTTTTTATTTTGTGTTTTTACTTCATTTATGATTTTAATACATTGTACCTCACTTTTTGTTTTACTAAAACAATATAAAGGGTCTGGATGTGGGGTCTTTCATTTCTGTATTCCATAATTCACGTTTGAGGTAATTTTCTGTATTCTTTATAGATTTGCACCCATTATACGCTATTCTTTATCTACTTGCACTAATGTTCTGTATTCTTTCTTTTTTTTAACGCTTTTTCTGCACTTTTAAATATCATAATTTTCTGTTCTGTAAACCCCATCCACACCCTCATATAACTTTAGTATACGGAACGTGAGTAAAGCTAACCTTTCAAAAAACAAACAAAAGCCCAGTGGTATCGTCCAAAAGAGGGGTTTTAGTACAATGATGATTTTGATCTATAAAAGTACATTAAACATGTATGAAGCTTAAATAACCTGATGTAAAGAAATAGACTAAACCGAATGTAGCTTGGGATGGACGAGTTTCAGACACAGAACAAAGATCTTGATCATGAACACGACACAAGTTCAAGTAACTTATGGGCCTGGGAAAATAAGAAAGTTCAATATTCTAGAAACTCCATGCACATATGAGGAACTAAAAAGTGAAATTCAGTGCCGGATACCTAGTTTAGTAGGGAAAATATTTGGAATCCAATATTTAGACGATGAGGAAAACTGGATAATTGCCGTCAGTGATACGTGTATATCGGAAGCGTTTAGATGCTCAAAGGAGATCGAGGGAACATACATGAGACGGATGAAATTGAGAACTTTTGATGGATGTTCTCCACAAGTTAGTGGGTTTTCAACAGATAAGAGAGATGTTATGGAACCGAAATGCTTATTCGAATCCAGCAGAGATCCCGTTGAAGCACTCGAGTTCGACTGTAAGCGTCAGTTACAAAAAAATGTGTACAGATCTCCATTCCAGTTGTTGATTGATGAGCTGGAAGATGAAGTTCACGTTAAAAGTGTGGAGTTTGAAAGTGCTAAAGAACACCTCAAGTCTTTGGAGGACAAGTTCACCAATCCGAATTTAAAGGTTGACAAAACTAAATCTCAGTGCGGACAGTGTCACATGAGACTAGGACATACAAAACGGAATTGCGAACTTGGCGTTTGCGAAGGTCCACAGATTTGTAAAGATCTTGATAAGCACGATGTTGAGAAAAAGCAGTTTTACGACGCATCTACAACAGTCAAAAATATTACCAAGGATCTTGAGAAGCTGAAACAAAACCTTCATTTGAAAAAGCAAACATATGAGAATACGTGCGACACATTTTTCAGCAAAGTTTTACCACATCTTGTCAACACAAACACAGATAAGTACTATCCGGTAGGAAGTTTTGGTTTGAGACAACTTTCCATTGGTGCAGTTCATCCTGACATTGCAATTTTGGATAAACATTACCGGGGTATTATACCTAAAGACTTGGACTCTGCTGCCAGGTCTTATGGTCAAATTTTGGAGAAGTATCAAAAAGATAATCACGGATCAAAAGAAAAACCAAAAAATCCAATCCAGAGATTTATGGAGGAGAGAGGCGTCGAGTGACCAAAATTTAAGACCCCTCAAACTACAACGACTTCTACAACTAGCTCTTCAGTAACTGCCGCGAATGCTTCTCCCGTACAGTATATGCCGACTTATGGATATTACCCGATGGGACCAATGCCAATTCCTTTTCAGCTTAACGCATCGCCATTAATGATGAACCAAAGAAGAATGCCAGTAGGGTCTCCTTTGCCGATGACTGTTTGCAATCCGACGCAGTCCCCTAGTTTTGGATGTGCTGAGATGGACACAGTAGGTCCTGATGCAGTTGAGGAAGAATCGGAGTACATTGCCTGTTTACCTCCGAAGAAGCGAAAGATGTAGAATATTTGACATTTTCATTATACTCTTCAGTTCAACTCCGAAAATTCAATTTTTCGTGCTTTCAGTTATTTTTAGTTCAAAAAGACATTGTTTTATGTTGTGCTCTATTAAGATAGTTTGTAATGTGCACTAAAACGGATAATCAGAACGTTAAAAAAAAAAGATGTATCAGTTGAACTTTAAACAATTATAATTTTGATTTAATTATAATTATCAAAAATGCAAATTTCAGTGATAAAATCTGACATCACGGAGTTTTTATATATGAGAAATATGATTAGCCATAAAGACGTTGGTGTTCCATATTGTTAAAGTTTTTTTTTTTTATTTCTTAAAAAGTTTTATTGCTGTGTTCCTTTTTTAGAAGACGACCATTTCCCTTGCGGAGCTGAAAATTATTTCCACTATTGCCTCCATTTTGTTGGGTGAAACATTCATGTCATCCGATGATAGAGATGCAGTATGATTGTTAAGAGACAACTATCGATAGAACCAACAAAAAAAGATGTCGCTCGGATTTCAACATTTGGCGAAGTCCTTTTCGTAGTCTGTTTGGCAATATATACGTTTTCATCCTATCTGGGGCAAGTTTATTATTTGTTTGCAGTTCTTACCAGGCAAAAGAAAATCGTTTATAATTCTTTGTTGAATTTCGAATGGTCGGCCCGTAATATGCAAATAAGGAGATGTAGTATGATTGTAAATGTGTCATCTATCCATCGGATAAAAAGAAATATGTGAACAAATCCATGTAACACATTTCATCATCACTCAGCAAAACCTTTGTCGTACAGTTTGTTGAGCCAAAATTATTATAACCACCAGGGCCTGTCTTCGGCAATATTGTGTATTTTATTCAATTCTGAACCTGGACATAATACGTCGTTTAATGAACTTCATCCTCCTCCCCCTACCCGCACTCGTGGAATTTGCAATGTTCATGATTGTCAATGAGAAAACTATTCATAGACAAAAGAAGATGTGAACAAAAACACGGTTTTCAACAGTTAACAAAACCCTTAGCATAATATGTCACGGTGTGATGAAGTGCGAAACAGTTGCAAAAAGAACAGCAATGACCAGATATATAGTGTTCTGTCTATACGGACCAAATCAATACACACAAGTAATACATTTATGCATCAAACAAGGTCCGAACAATTACATCGCCAGTGACACTAGCTATAATGTCGTGATGTTTAGCATTTGCCACATATTTACAACAAACAATTGATAAAAGCGCTTGGTATTTGGTACATATACGTACATATAAAAAAAAGATGTGGTATGATTGCCAATGAGGCGACTCTCCACAAGAGACCAAATGACACAGAAATTAACAACTATAGGTCACCGTGCGGCCTTCAACAATGAGCAAAGCTGATACCGCATAGTCAGCTATAAAAAACCCCGAAATGTAAAACAATTCAAACGAAAAATTTAACGGCCTAATTTATGTACAAATAATGAACGAAAAACAAATATGTAACGCATCAACAAGCGACAAACACTAAATAACAGGCTCCTGATTTGGGACAGGCACATACATACAGAATATGTCGGGGTTAAACATGTTTTGTTTGCTTTTGTATTTTTTGTCCAAGGTTTCATGTTTGTTTTGCTAATGACACTAAAGTTTAGAATTTCGCATACCCGATGAAATTCAACACAAAAACCCCGGAAGTGCATGTAATGTACTAGACCGACATACATATCGCACAACTTGGTTCAAAGTCAACTTAGCTGGACACATTTTTCGAACAGTCTGAAGACGACCATCTTAGTTCTCTAAATTTTGAAAACGGAGATGTTACATCAAGGACTAGGTCAAAACCGTTTCAAACAGTTTACCGGTATACTGTATACATAATTTGTTGTTTACTTTAAGTGTTTCTCTTACGTTGGTCGACATATTTTATTCATTTGGACGGTGTATAGCTTGACATAGTGTAAAGACAATTATCTAAAGTCGAATGGAGAATTTGAGAGGTTTAACTAGCTAATAAAACCAGGCCGGTATCATGCAGCACCAAGTCAGGAATATGACATCCATCCCTTCCGTTGATTGATATAGTGGAGCGTATGGTTTTGTTAGTTATTAAGGACTTTTGATTGAATTTGTACCTTGGAAAGTTTTTTCGTTTTTCTTTTTTTTATATTTTTGTCGTTGATTATGTAATCATTGACGTTTACCCAACATCTTCCTTTTTAAACATTTAAACAGAAATAACATGTCAGTGGCGGATCCATTGACGATCAATGTTTTGAATGGGGACATATGGTTGGAACACCCCTTTATCATGGAATAGGATGTATCAAACGTAAAACAAAAGACTTGAATAATATTTATACATTTATAAAATTTACACACCATAACTAAAACTGCCAGGAAAAACCCGACCACATGTGTAAACAAATACACAATCTACCTATTGATAATTCATTCACAACAACTCTTGCTATGTTTATCTAGTGAGTTGTTAGCATCTGTGTCTGGGCGGGGCTTCAGAGCTTGGAGGTCGAATCAGGTTTAAATCGACCAATGACAACGATCGTTTCTTTACGTGTTGATCCAATAAAGTTTTGTTGACTGATTGTGTCGTGGGACCTTTCGCTAAACTTGACTGCAGTTGAGAGTAGTTGCTTCAGAATTAATAAGATTGAAAATTGCGGGGGAAGGTCAAAAGTTAAAGATTGAAAAGTGAAACTTTTTTAATGTTTACTTTGCGCTATAAATTTAATCTTCGATTAATCTTCCTCTGAGCATATTCTTGGGGTCAATAAAAGCAATACTCCTTAAACCTTTCAGTTATAATTTGTCATAGTACATCATGATGAACTGTATTCTTCTGATGTTTCAGTCTCGTTATAATCTCGTCTGGAATGATACAAGTGGAAACTATCTATGAATTTAAAAAAATATTATAATCAAACTAAACTCTGTGAAAAAATTGTGTACTTACAATCAGTAGTTTTTGGGTAATAAAATTTTCAAATTTTATAACCAATCTGGTCAGTGTCGTCAGCCATAATATTGAGAAAATGGGTGAAAGGTACAAAGAAATGATTTTACCAAAAATATGAACATCTCATATCATTTTTTTCTTTTCAAAATTCTTAGATAGGTATTTTTTCAAACATTTTTCATTTGCTATTTGTTCTAAAAAAAAAAAAAAGAGAAAAATCCCAAAAATTTAAAAAATTGACAGCATGGTCAATTTGACACGAAAAAGCAACAAATTTTTATAAAACTTTCTAATATTAATATCAACCTATAGTTTTTTAAGTTAAATTTATTCAGATTGGTTAATTGTGAAACTGTGATTTTTTTTTCATGATAATAGCCCAAACAATGGGTAACAATTGGTTAAAAATGGGAAAATCATTAAGAATGGGTACTTCCAAATGACCATAGCAAAAAATATGATTTTTTTCTTCATCTATTACTTTCTAACAGTCATATTAAACCAAAACCCAGGTTAAGAAAAAAAGTTTAATTCTAGAAATTTTTGGCTCGTCAGAGGTGTACATCCTTGAAGGCGTATTTTCCCCCTTTCTTTACCCTACAAGAAAACTTTCCCAGGAGCCCTGGATTTAATATCATCCGATAATTTCTAAATTGATGATGTTATGTGTTAAAACAGTAATTGAATTATCAAATCGGTATATATTTTTATGCACCTGTCCTAAATCAGGAGCCTGTTTTTCAGTGGTTGTCGTTTGTTGGTGTGGTTCATAAGTGTTTCTCGTTTCTCGTTTTTTATATAGATTAGACCGTTGGTTTTCCTGTTTGAATTGTTTTACACTAGTCTTTTTGGGGCCCTTTATAGCTTGCTGTTCGGTGTGAGCTAGGACTCCGTGTTGAAGGCCGTACTTTGACCTATAATTGTTTACTTTTTACACATTGTGACCTGGATGGATAGTTGTCTCATTGGTACTCATACCACATCTTATTTATATATAAAAACTATATATCATGCATTCTCCACGGTCGGGATGACGCCTAGGGTCAAGTAGGGTCACCCGAGCCGTACAGATTAAATGACATATACCAATGTGCTTGTTCAATAACTATAACATATATATATATTGAAAACATTTTCTCTAATATATTACAATTAACATCAATTAGAAATTATCACTAATCATAATAATATCATTTAACAAGAGGCTGCCAAACTACAACAAACCCGGATAAATCGTGATAATCGACCTTGATCTCGGTAATTTATTTTGTCTTATATTTAAATTTATAAAGCAATGTTTAAATGGTTCTCAAGAAATTGAACAAAACAGCTGGTGCCGACCGATACATTGCCCGCCTGCCCGCCGTACAATCTTTTGACAATCGCCGGATTTTCGTTAAGAAACCCCTGTTAAAAATTGAATTTTAGCATGGTTATTGCTATTTCATCCTTACTTTTTTTTCACTCAGTCAAGGGATTAAATCTCGAAAGTTGTTGCAACCTCGTGGCATTTTGCGTAGGGAATTTAGCAATACTTTACGCCCACCTGTGCATGATTTTTAGAAATTACTACTGAAGACAGAACAGAAAGAAAAATAGATACATTGTAAATGTTTTAGTCAAATTTGCATTTAAGGATTGGTTGCATGATTGATTTGTGTGTAAACGCGCATTGGCAAATATTTCATTCATTCATGAAGGACAAGCATTAAAGACGTCGTCAGCCCAACTTATTGATGTTTAAAAGAGCATACCGAATCTGAGCTCTTTGCAATAAAATATTTATTTTCACCTTTGCAGTCAAATCAATTTTGCTTAAACAATCTTTTACTGTAATAATAAATCTAACGTTACTCCATCATTCATCATTTTCGATGATAATTTGAACCTACATGTATACAAAGATCTTTCGATAAAGAAAAATCCAAAAACTGTTTGCACGGACCGCATTAAAAACTTCATGAATATGTATATGAAACAAAACATTTTGTAAGTGACTGACAATGCAGGGGCGTGTAAATATTCGATCTTAATAATTCCATGCCCCTTCACTGTAAATCCCTCACAACTCATAAATTCTATTGTTAATATAACTAACATAAGATGTATTACTCATATTGTCTTTATTTGTGCTTTTAAACAGAGAACCTTACGCCATTTGGAACGCCTACACAAAGCTCACAGATTAGCACAGCTGGACCAACCAATGCCATTAACCCACCAATAACGAATAAATTTGGTTGGTACGATTGTACACACACACAGACAGGTCGAACTGAGGCTTGGTGGATGTTTGAATTTTTCGAGTCCTCATACATAACAGAAATAACGTTATACTACAGAAATCGTAAGTATACTAGAAAATTAAAAAATAATTCACGGAAGCCATAGATTTGTTGTAAATTTACACATGCGAGAAAATCAATCTTGTTGAGATGACCACCGATAATCTATAATTATTTCGATTATAATAAGACAAATATGGTCATTTAAAAACTGAATTGAGGGTGGTTATGACGTTTGTGTGGCTGTTCTATTTTACCCCCTGTAAGATAAAGCTGGAAATTTCCTATAAATCTATAGGTTGCATGAATTATTTCTTAAATAACCGCTAGAAAAAAAATGGTTTAATTCTTTTAATTCTCAACCCCGACATTTGCCATTTTTAATTTACATTTTTTCTCGTAAGCTACTGTCAAATCCACACAGTTGACATTTCGTAACTAAGAAGCCGCCATGTTGACTTGCTAAAATCAGTAAATGTGCGAATAATGCATCAGGCATCAAATGAGACTTATACATGTTGTATGGAATCAAACAAGGGCAGTCATTGCGCAACTCGTGTAATTCAAATATTGATTTTTTTCCACATCTACGATTATTTGAACAACTATTAACTGCACGAGAAATGCCTCCACCTTTTTTATAACTTTCAGCAGTATCCATAGTAAAATAAATCAGAAAATGAAAGGAATACAAATGTAAACAGAAAATCGATAATGTATTGATCAATACACGTGCGTTATTTTTTCACGGTTGTAATAGCTGATCGGTCACGTGAGAGGTTAATGGATGCGCCCATGTTTTCTAGGTCAATTATAGATAAACCCGTCTATAGAATAAAAAAATAAAACAACACCTACCTCAAAACTCCATTTTAATGCAATATTATCCGAATTTGGAGGGTACACGCTGTTATAAAGTTCACTGCACTTTATTATCGTAGCATCTGTTACAGTAATTATAATTGACAGATCAGCAACTTTCCCATGTCTGCACGTTCTTTAATAAACATAACTTAAGAGTTCAAATGAAGTTCTCATACACATATTGCCATTCTGTAGTCTGACCATAAAACGATGTACTTGTTAATAAATTAGTTATAGAAACTGGATTGTATTATTATAAAGCAAATATATTACACGTTTTGAAAACTGGAATATTAAAATAAATGTGAATTTCTACATATAACAATGCCGACTTACGGGAAATTAGATTATTTTGAAGAGTCTGAAGATTGGGTATAGTATGTAAAAGGAATGGAATATTATTTCAACGCTTATGAAATAGACGATGAAGACCAAAAAAGAGATATTTTCTTGAGTGTATGCGGGAAGAACATTTATAAATTAATCAGGGATTTATTAGCACCAGCCAAACCAGGAACTAAATCCCTTGCCGTTTTAACGAAATTAGTGAAAGACCACCGAGACCCGGTACCATCAGAAATAATTCATAGATTCAAATTTAACATTAGAATAAGACACAGCGATGAGTCAGTGAGGACATTTATTGCAGCACTAAGAAGTCTGACAGAACACTGTAACTATGGTGACACGTTAAATGCGATGTTACGAGACAGGTTAGTCGTCGGAATAAAGATGGCCGCATACAGAGGAGGCTGATATCAGAGCCGAATTTAACATTTGACAAGGCATTGGAAATTGCTACCGCTATGGAGACTGCTGAGAAGAACGCACAAGACATCCAAGCGAGGGGGACAAATGCAACAATTCAGAAACAAGTCAAAAAAATTTCAAAATCGTACACAAGAAACAACTCAGGAAATCCAAAACAAGGAGATTGTTACCGGTTTGGAGGAAATCACTTAGCCGCCGATTGTAGATTTAAGGAGGCAAAATGCCACATTTGTAAAACGAAAGGAGACATAGCAAAGACATGTTGTAACAAATCTTTCAATGGGGATTTAAGTGAAAATCGCAAAAGAGTTTTAATCACGAGCTCATTTCATTGAGCAGGATGCAAGTAGCGAAAGTGAAAGTGAAAATGAAGTGTATTCAGTTTTTTATTTTGGAAATAAATCTAATGAGGCATATAAAGTACAAATCAATGTGATTGAATGTGAAATAGCCATGGAAATAGATACAGGAGCGTCAGTTTCTATCATGAGCGTGGATACTTACAAGGAATACAAGTCGAAATTCAGAATTGAACCGACAAATGCTAAACTCCGAACATACACGGAAGAGAGCAGATTCCTGTAATAGGACGTGCAATCGTCAATGTCAATTACAAGAAGTAAAGCGCAAAATTGCCAATATTGATAGTGAAGCGTAAAGCTCCAAATTTACTTGGCCGAGACTAGTTGAACAAACTCCGATTGGATTGGAAGGATATTTTTTCTGTAGTTAGAAATGATAATCAACCGAGTGATTTAAATGTGATCTTGGAAGCAAATAAGGAGGTTTCCAAAGATGAACTTGGAACTGTAAAAGGCATGAAAGCCAGGATTTATGTTGCTGAGAGTGCTGTACCGAAATATTTCAAGGCTCGCTTTTTGCCGTATGCGTTGAAGGATAAAATGAAGATGGAACTTGAACGTCTTGAGAAGGAGGGTCAAATTCAGCAAGTGGAATTTTCAGACTTGGCCGCCCCAATAGTACCTGTAGTTAAGAAGAACGAATTTATTAGAATTTGTGGTGACTACAAGGTAACCGTTAATGCCGTTTCGAAGTTGGATAATTATCCTATTCCCTAAACTGAGGATTTATACGCAACGCTTGGAGGGGGACAATAATATACAAAATTGGACTTAAATCAAGCATATCAACAAATTGAACTTGAAGAGGACAGTAAAAGATATGTGACTATAAACACGCATAAGGGTTTATTCAGGTACAATAGACTTCCGTATGGTGTAGCGTCCAGCTCAGGTATTTTCCATGAACACTTGAAAATGTTGTTCAAGGTATCTCCAATGTTTTGGTTCGAGTAGATGATATACTGATAACGGGTAAACAAGGGAGGAACATAAAAGTACTCTTTCTGAGGTTTTGTCTAGATATAAGAGAACAGGAATTTGGTTAAAGAAAGAGAAGTGTGTGTTTATGGCAGAAGAAGTTGTTTATTTGGGATTTAAAATAAACAAACACGGAATCTATCCAGTGGAGATTACAGTTGAAGCGATCGATAAAGCCCCAAGTCCGACAAACGTGACAGAATTGAAAGCTTACCTGGGAATGTTGAACTATTACAACAGATTCTTACCAAATTTGTCTCACTTGTTAAAGCCGCTACATGTACTTCTACAGAAAAACACAAAATGAAGTTGGAAAAAAGAACAGGAAAAAGCGTTCATAGAGTCAAAACAGCTGTTGAAATCCGCATCAGTACTTGTACATTTCGATCCAAAAAAGAAATTAATCTAAGCATGTGATGCATCTCCGTATGGATTTGGGGCCGTACTTTCGCATAAAATGGACGACGGCAGTGACAAACCAATAGCTTATACATCTCGAACGCTTACATCAGCCGAGAAGAATTATTCCGTTCTTGAAAATGAGAGTCTGGCCATAATATTTGGTATCAAGAAATTTCATCAAAATTTTATGGACACCCCGTTACAATCATAACCGATCACAAGCCGCTCATATGTTTATTTCGAGAAGATAAACCTACACCGACAATGACCGCATCTCGAATTCAAAGGTGGGCACTGACTTTAGCTGCATATGAGTACACGATTGTATACAAAGAAGGGAGTCTGAATGGTAATGCGGATGGACTAAGTAGACAACTGCTGAAAACAAACTGTGAAAAGACACCAACGCCAGGTGAAACAATATTATTAATGGAACATTTAGCCACTACGCAAGTTGATGTTAAACAGATTCAAAAGTGGACACGCAAGGACACAATACTGTCTATGTTGCTTAGATACATTTTGAATGGGTGGCCGTCAAAATGTCCCGGTGAAGACATAAAAAATGAACTGTGTAGTCAGGACGGGTGCATATTGTGGGGAGGAAGAGTAATTATACTACAACTAGAGCGTGAGGCCATGTTAAGAGAATAATACCAAGGACATCCAGGGATTACGAGAATGAAAAGTCTAGCAAGAAGCTATATATGGTGGCCGGGAATGGACAATGACTTGGAATTAACTGTAGTTAATTGTTAAAGTTGTCAGGAAAACCGAACATTACCAGCAGAAGCACCATTACATCCGTGGGAATAGCCGAGCCATCCATGGTCAAGAATACATATAGACTTTGTAGGACTATTCATGCACAAATCGTTTCTAGTTATGGTTGATGCGTATTCAAAATGGATGGGCATACACGTCCTGAATTCTACAACATCCGAAGCAACGTTTGCAACACATTGGTTATGTCATCTCATTATCAGTGATAATAGAGCCGCATTTACTAGTAAGGAATTCGCCGATTACGTAACATCAAATGGATTTGAACATTGCACTTCAGCGCCGTGGCATCCAGCTAGTAATGGTTGTGCTGAACGAGCAGTTCAAAGTTTCAAAGAAGGTGTGAAGAAAATTAAAGAAGGAACTGTCCAGGAAAATTTGAACCGTTTTCTGTTCAACTACCGTATAACGCCACAAACAACGACAGGATTGGCACCATCATAATTACTGAAGAAAAGGAAACTCAAGTCACGTCTAGATTTAGTTTTTCCGAATATAGAGAAGCGAGTTCAGGAGAGACAACAAAAACACTATCACGACAAGAAATCTGTGAACAAACAAATTAATGTAGGACAGCGAGTATTTGCCCGAAATTTCGCAATTGGTTCAAAGATTAAATGGATTCCGGGAGAAGTTATCAAACAATCAAGACCACCATCATTTCATATAAAATTGACAGATGGACGTGTAATTCGGAGACATATTGACCACATCAGAGTACGAAACTTCGATTGCACAAACAACGAAAATGAAGAAACATGTGACAATGACAGTGAATTGTTTGAGCCAGAAATAACGATACCAATAAGTACTCCTGAGACCAAACAACCAGAAATCGAGAAACCGCCAAAATTGACTGAACAAATGGAACCACGCTATCCGAAGAGAATAAGAAAAGAACCCTTCGCATTTAAAGGATTTTGTGTTGTATTAAATGGTTGCTTTATACAGAGGCATAATAGTCCTCATAACCATTTGAAGTGCCTTAAGTACTTCACAGTGCATGTGTGTAATATCATTTAGTGTAAGAATATTTAATGGATAACTAACAACATGACCAGTGCGAACATTTTTATTTTCATTTTCATAGTAGGACATTATTGTTTTAGTGCAGACAAACTTTAACGAATGAATCTATGTGATCTGATATTTTCATTTGTTTTCAAACTGATATGAACTTATCAATTAGTAGCCGTGAAAAGACATTAATTTTCTATGATTGAGTTAATTTGTTTTTAATTTGTTTTTATCTAAGACCGGAGAGGTGTTATAAAGTTCACTGCACTTTATTATCGTATCATCTGTTACAGTAATTATAATTGACAGATCAGCAACTTTCCCATGTCTGCACGTTCTTAAATAGAAATAAATGAATCCACAGTAACTTAAGAGTTCTAATGGGGTTCCCATACACATATTGCCATTCTGTAGTCTGACAATCAAACTATGTACTTGTTGATAAATTCGTCATAGAAACTGGATTGTATTATTATAAAGCAAGCATATTACACACGCAACGGAAGAACCTTCAGCTTTGGCATTTCCATTCGTATGACATCGTGTTTTGAAATGACTTTAATGCGCCAAAAGCATTATTGGAAATTCGCGGAATTTTATTTTATTTTGATTTCGTATAGTTTCCGAGCTTTAATGCATTAGTTCTTTTTGTTATGCATCAGAATAAGAATAAAGGTTATGTAGTTTTTTTTCAATTGCAATTTTTAACACAGCGAAATCGGCATAGCATTTGCACGTAGGTTACGACATATGTAGATTTACGTGGGAGGTATATTGTAATAGCCATTATTATGTACATCTCTGAGTCTGCGCTAAGTATCGATATATCGAGAATTTTATTACAGTGTTGTTTACAAAGCGAAAAAAGCACGTCATATTAGAATACATAATTACATTTACATATTAGACGTTTCGCATAGAAATCGCGTTTATCTAAAGTAACGGCAAAACGATCATGCTTTTTTAAGTTGCTTATATTATTGAAAAAAGACTCTGTACATTACATTCCACACAATCTTATCGAACAGAAGCTCTTGCTTCAAACTAAATGATCCTTTAAAAAATATGGTTGCCCATTTATTTGCTGCAACTCATATAAAACCTTCTTCTGTAAGTCAAAAAGGGAAATATGCTATATATACAAATGTACTTAATGGAACTGTGATGAGATAATTAAAGCTGTAAATTTTCTCCTTGACAACATCTATGATTCGGCAATACAGTTTATCGACAGGTTGTATGTATTCCTATGGGCTCCACTTTCGAGTTTTGTCCTTCACCGGAAAAGTTCGTCAATTATGCGCGCCTTTACGACGTCATTTACCAGATAGAGGGGATCCCCTGTATCCCTGCACTATTAAAGTTCATCAAGCGTCTTCGTGATCGTCATTATGCAGGATAAACTAGAAATAATGTTTGTTCCGTAAGTACTTAATCACAATTTCCTAATGACAACAGTGCTGATTATCAACTATAAGAATTTAATTTGCAGAATAATTCGTGCAATACAGCATTATATTTTTTCAACCGCTCGCTCTACAAAGAAAGGAAGTGACGATGCCCCTAAACGCACGAATGATGTTCACTAAAATCAACGTTGTTGACGGAAATTCAATGAACTCGAAAGTGGTCTATTCATTGTTATGAATCACAGTTTGATTTCCCTAGTACAATTATAGCCAACGCAAAGCAACAAACCATGGCTGAAAATATGGATTTTAGTATTTCAACAGAAAATCTGTACTCTGATGAAAACCTGGACTTAAACGATGACTATACCATACGATGCAGTCAAATCCCTAACAGTAAAAACCTTAAGATGAAATCGAAATAGCTGAAGAGGGAGTGCAAAATATATCAGAACTGAATAAAAGAAGATAACATCTATTGACCATGACAACTTTGTTAGAGTTCCAGAAGAATCACTCCATTAAATCTGGATTAATAACTGTTCATTTCAATGGAAACGTAGGACCAAGAAGCAATAATGATGTCAACACTGATATCAACAAAACTTTGAAACCTGCCATAGACAATCTCCAGGATGCTATTATACAAGTGCTGAAAGAACATATTGATAAACTAAATGTAATGATAAATAGTGCATATACTGAAACTATGGAATCTTTTGGAGTTCTTACGGAAAAAAGTGAGGAAGCCAGAAACCTTAAGTAGAAAGTCTAATGAAATTAATGAAGACTTCGAAAAACGTCTAAGAAACTACTCGAAACGCTTGAAACATGAAACTAAAAAAAAGTGCTCCTAGCAGAAGGAAAATCGATACTAAGAAGAATGGAAATGCAGAAGGTTTGGTAATGAATGAACTGGCCAAACTGTTAGCCAAACACTGATTTTGTGCATAACGTGAAAATTAATTATGAATAAACAAGGCTAATATCTCATTTCTATAAATATGGATTTAAACGAATATTAATGAACCATAAATTTCATAATTATTTCATGTGAGATAAACCTGTAATCATTACTCGTTAAATTATATAGAATCGACATTGAACTTTTGTCTTTTATCAAATGATTACTAAAATACCGGTACTAAACACTATTTTTGCTTTTACTTCGATTGTTGATTTATTGCAAATTAATGACAGTAAATCAATAAACCTGGGAATATTTTATTCCTAGGTTTGTTTATTTATTGCCAGCTGCGTATCCACGGTTGATCTAGATTGCAATTATAGATACTGACCAATACAATGATGAAAAGGACACACCCCTTGTGGTCATGACAAAACAAACATCCAATGGGAATAGTGATACAGAATCATATTTAAGTATATGGAATAATACAAAATCACACTCATAACAAATACCCATAGAAAATCATGGGGAAACATAGAAGACCTAATAAAAACAAGAAAAAGACTAAAAACATTGAAAAGTTCAAAGCCTTCAAAAATAAAATAAAATTACATAAACAACAAATCAAGCTCAAAATTGCAAAACAATTTGTGCTGAATCTATCATCTAAAACATTATCACAACCGGATACAATAGTCTTGCTAAAGGACTAAACTTAGTTCCAACAACAAAATTATCCATAAAAAATAATGAAAGATTTAAAAAAAAAAACTGAAAGGAATTTGAGACTCTCATACTTTTTCCTTGAAAGTCCAAAAATACAGAGTAAAATTCCTCCCTTCAAGGAGAAATCAATTTCTTCTGTGCTGGCGTTTGCCGATAACCCTATTGAAAAATACATTTTCTATACGAAAATGGAATTATCTAGATATATCCCGAAAAAACAATTTAACCTTTCACTACAAGAAAGGAACTGCCTCAAGAATCTAAAACACGATGAAAATATCATTATTCACAAAGCAGATAAAACAATGTAACAGTCATTCAAAATCTTTCCGACTATCTGAAAGAAGGTGAAAAACAATTGAATGATAACATACATTATGATCAAATCCAAGAGATAAATCTTAGAAACACTCAGAACAAATTATAAAAAGTAATTTACAAAATGAAAGAAGAAAACTGTATTGACGAAATATCTTTCAAATACATTACAAAATGAACAAAATTATATAAAAACACCTTTTGCATACTTTCTCCCTAAAATTCACTAACTGGACAGTGAAGTTTTACAAAACATTGAAAACGAGAACAATCAAATAACAACTATAAATGTCCCAGGTAGACCAATTATATCACTGTACAATGGACCACTTGAAAGAATAGGAAGATATTTAGATCATTTCTTACTTCCCTTAGTGAAAACACAAACAACGTACATTTCTGACACACGTGACTTAATCAGAAATATTGAAAACATATTGATTACCTTAGCTGTATTTGGCAAAACTTTTAGGAATTTTTGGTCCTCAATGCTCTTCAACTTCGTACTTTATTTTGACATTTTAACTTTGTTTTATTCGAGCGTCACTGCTGAGTCTTTTGTAGACGAAACGCGCGTCTGGCGCAAATACAAAATTTCAATCCTGGTATCTATGATGAGTTTCTATACATTTGATAATAATGTACGACTTGCTACATATGATATAACATTACTTTATTCCGATCTCAGATTTGAGGAAATCACAGAAGCTTACAAAAAACGCTTGATAAACAAGAAGAAATTGAATATCCTATAACAAAACCTACCAACAAATTTCTGGTTGAAATAACAAAACTCGTCCTATCCAATAATGAATTTACCTTTCATGGAAATTCATATCGACATATTATTGGAGCATCAATGGCAGCAACAGCTTCCCCTGTAATATGTGACATTGCTATTTACAATTACATAAACTCAATCCTTAAAAACTCTCTAATTTCTGAAAAAAAGATTTTTCATAAAAGAATGAGGGATGACGGACTACTAGTTGTAAAAGCAAAAGTGTCTGAAATTGATTTACTGTTTGAAAATGCAAATAAACAACACGACCTGCTAAAGTTCACTTATGAATGCAATAATCATTCCATAAAATTTCTAGACCTTGAAATCTTCAAAGGCGAACGCTTCAAAAATACTGGTGTTTTGACCTGAAATGCTTTACAAAGAATACCGAAAAATTCCAATATCTTCATAAAAACTCAAACCACCCCATTTCAAACTTTAAATCCTTTAGTAAAGGCGAAGGCATTCGTATACTTAGAAACACCAACACTGGCAGTGAATTTCAAACCAGAAAAAACCTCTTTATTGAAAAACTATTAATTAGAGGATATAAACTGAAATTGGTAAAACAAATTCTATCAGAGATCAAATTCCAAGACAGGCAAGATAAATTAAAGAAAAAAACCCAAAGTTGAATATAGACGTAATGTATCATTCATTACAAATTATCATCCTCAAGCAGAAAAACTTCAAAAAGTATTCAGGAAATACTGGCATCTTAATAAAACAGATTCTACAATAGGTGCCAAAATCCATAAAAACCTATCAATAGGATTCAAAAGAAATAGAAACATTGGTGAATTAGTGAAACCAGCTATAAAATAATTTATATAAACCTCACAGTTCCTACTAAACATTTAACTGTGCAGAGATAATTTATGACAATCATGTAAATTACACATGTTAACTGATATTCTTACAACGAAACTTTTTTAATATGAAACACTTAATTCAACATTGGTTGTAATAGTTTGAAAAGCAAAAAATCAAAATGCAAATTCAAATTAACAAATTAAAAAGTTATGATTGTTAAAAAAAAACTATTCACAAACTATTTAAAAAATTAAAAAATTAAAACTGTAATAAAAAACGAAAAAAATAAAACAGTAATTAAAAAGAAATCAATGAAAAACAAAAACAAAAGGGGTGGTCTCTGATGAAGGTTTCCCTGGAAAAAACACAATTCCCAAAAAAAAACCGAAACATTGCGTGCATAGCACAGTATCAATGTAAGGCCAGAGATATGATTCGCACCTAAATGGGTGGATATTGGATCAATTTATATGAAATAAACATTTGCATCACATGGATTATGTGATCTCATTATCAGTGATAATGGAGCCGCATTTACTAGTAAGGAATTCGTCGATTACGTAACATCAAATGGAATTGAACATCACACTTCAGCGCCGTGGCACCCAGCTAGTATTGGTTGTGCTGAACGAGCAGTTCAAAATTTCATAGAAGATATGAAAAAAATTAAAGAAGGAACTGTCCAGGAAACGTTGAACCGTTTTTTGTTTAACTACTGTATAACGCCACAAACAACGACAGGATTGGCACCATCAGAATTGCTGATGAAAAGGAACATCAAGTCACGTCTAGATTTAGTTTTTTTCCGAATATAGAGAAGCGAGTTCAGGAGAGAAAACAAAAACACTATCACGACAAGAAATCTGTGAGCAGACAAATTAATGTAGGACAGGGAGTATTTGCCTGAAATTTCGCAATTGGTTCAAACATTAACTGGATTCCGGGAGAAGTAATAAAACAATCAGGACCTCTTTCATTTCATATCAAATTGACAGATGAACGTGTCATTCGGAGACATATTGACCACATCAGAGTACGAAACTTCGATTGCACAAACAACGAAAATGAAGAAACATGTGACAATGACAGTGAATTGTTTGAGCCAGAAATAACGATACCGATAAGTACTCCTAAGACCAAACAACCATTAATCGAGAAACCGCCAAACTTGACTGAACAAATGGAACCACGCTATCCGAAGAGAATAAGAAAAGAACTCTTCGCATTTAAAGGATTTTGTGTTGTATTTAATGGTTGCTTTATACAGAGGCACAATAATCCTCACGACCATTTGAAGTGCCTTAAGTACTTCACAGTGCATGTTTGTAATATCATTTAGTGTAGAATATTTTGTGGATAACTAACAAAATGACCAGTGCGAAAATTTTTATTTTCATTTTCATAGTAGGACATTATTGTTTTAGTGCAGACAAACTTTAACGAATGAATCTATGTGATCTGACATTTCATTTGTTTTCAAACTGATATGGACTTTAGTAGCCGTGAAAAAACATTAAATTTCTATGATTGAGTTAATTTGTTTTTAATTTGTTTTTATCTAAGGCCGGAGAGATGGTATAAAGTTCATTGCACTTTATTATCGTATCATCTGTTACAGTAATTATAATTGACAGATCAGCAACTTTCCCATGTATGCACGTTCATAATAAAGATACTGTGGATTCATAAATATTCGTTGGATACCAATTTTCGTTGATTTCTTGGGTATTGGGGAACCACGAATTTAAATATTCAACTAATTACAAATTTTCTAAAGGAATGTTCATGAATGTATGCAGACTTTGCCAAAACAACGAAATTAAATATCCACGAAAATGCAAGTTTTTCTCAATCCACGAAAATTGGTAACCACGAAAATAAATGAACCCACAGTAACTTAAGAGTTCAAATGAAGTTATCATACACATATTGCCATTTTGCAGTCTGACAATCAAACGATGTACTTGTTAATAAATTAGTTATAGAAACTGGATTGTATTATTATAATGCAAATATATTATACACGCAACGGAAAAACCATCAGCTTTGGCGTTTCCATTCGTATGACTTCATGTTTTGAAATGACTTTAATGCGCCAAAAGCATTAATGGAATTTCGTGGATTTTTTTTAATTTTTATTTTGTATAGTTTCAGAGCTCTAATGCATTAGTTCTTTTTGTTATACATTAAAATAAGAATAAAGGTTCTGTATTTTTTTTTAAATTGCAATTTTTAACACAACGAAATTGGCATAGCGTTTGCACATAGGTTACGATACATGTGGATTTACGTGGGAGGTATATTGTACATCTCTGAGTCGGCGCTAAGTAAAGATATATCGAGAATTTTATCACGGTGTTGTTTACAAAGCGAAAGAAAGCACGTCATATTAGAATACATAATTACATTTACATATTAGACGTTTCGCATAGAAATCGCGTTTATCCAAAGTAACGTCAAAACGATCATGCTTTTTGAGTTGCTTTTATTATTGAAAAAAAATATTACATTCCACACAATCTTATCGAACAGAAGCTCTTGCTTCAAACTTAATGATCCTTTAAAAAATATGGTTGCAGATTTATTTGCTGCAACCCATATAAAGCCTTCTTCTGTAAGTCAAAAAGGGAAATATGCTATATATACAAATGTACTTAAAGGAACTGTGATGAGATAATTAAAGCTGTAAATTTTCTATTGACAACATCTATGATTCGGCAATACAGTTTATCGAAAGGTTGTATGTATTCATATGGTCTCCATTTTCGAGTTATGTCCTTTACCGGAAAAGTTCGTCAATTATGCGCGCCTTTACGACGTCATTTACCAGATAGAGGGGATCGCCTGTATCCCTGCACTATTAAAGTTCATCAAGCGTCTTCGTGATCGTCATTATGCAGGATAAACTAGAAATAATGTTTGTTCCGTAAGTACTTAATCACAGTTCCCTAATGACAACAGTGCTGATTATCAATTATAAGAATTTAATTTGCCGAATAATTCGTGCAATACAGCATTATATTTTTTCAACCGCTCGCTCAACGTGGGAAGGAAGAGGGACGAAAGATACCAGAGGGACAGTCAAACTCATAGATCGAAAACAAACTGACAACGCCATGGCCAAAAATAAAAAGACAAACAGACAAATAATAGTACAGATGACACAACATAGAAAACTAAAGACTAAGCAACACGAACCCCACCAAAAACTGGGGGTGATCTCAGCTGCTCTGGAAGGGTAAGCAGATCCTACTCCACATGTGGCACCCGTCGTGTTGCTTATGTTATTACAAATCCGGTAAATAGTCTAATTCGGTAGGTCACATTCGTGAAAAGTGAAGGGTATTGTAGTTACGACATAAGGAACATATCAGATATCATCTGTGAAACGGTTACTCCATAACGGTCAACCAACTCGTGATGGCGTCCGTAAAATTTACGAAGGGATGATTTCAACTTCACCATTTGGAACTCTCGGTTTAATAGCTTCCTTGTGAGCAGCAATCCTCTATCAAGGAAATCATGATACGAAATACAAGCCCGGGCATATCGTATCAATTGGGAGATATATACTCCGTATGCAGGCGCTGCTGGAATGTTGCTACATAGAAATGGAAAGTTCACAATTTGGAAGCTGAAATCATCTCTTTTGTCGTAAAGTTTTGTTTTCACCCTCATTGTCAATTTCTCGATGTAAGTCAAGATATGAGGCACATTTAACTGTATCTGTAGTATCCTTTATCTCTAGTTCGATGGGATAGATTCGTTCAACATAGTCACCAAATTGACGATGCCCCTAAACGCACGAATGCTGTTAACTAAAATCAAAGTTGTTGACGGAAATGCAACGAACTCGAAAGTGGTCTAATGATTGTTATGAATCACAGTTTGTGGCCAAACTCAGTAAAGATACGTCTAAATTACATTTAATTGATAAATTTGAAAACACTTACAGTTACATTGTTCCTTGATAATATTTTTGCTTTAAATAATCGAAATATTTCTAATTTTAATGCGAAACTTTACCCAAGGGAACTAAATTAATCTAATACAGACAGCAATACTTGTCTTTTTCTATATAGATTTGAAAATTTGAGTTTCACACAGGAAATTCTATGCAAAAATTTATGACAAAAGAGACGATATTTTTGGTGCCCTAATGTTAATGTTTCCATTAAGTACGGTGGTTTCTTTTGGTCCCTGATGATGTGTTTATTTCACAACTTGTTCGCTATGCCCGTGTCTGTAGCTGCGTTAAATTATTAATTAATGGATTTCATTTTCACAAATTAATCAAAACCTTTACAAAATTCTTTCATAGATACAAATATTTGATAAGATTGTTTGGCTGTGCCTTTAGAATTCCAAAGATTATTAAAAACGGGATATCACATCATAATTTTTATGGTGATGTTTTATAACGCCCGTAAATTAATATACGAGCGATTTAAATTAATTGATCCTTTAAATAAACTTATTGTTAAAGATTAACTAGCTATTTATGCTATATATGTAAAGTAAGAGAACTCATGATCCTACATCTTGTCGGTCGATACTGTTTACTTATTATATTTTGGCATAGCACAATGTCATGCGTTTCTCAAACTGTTTATGACTTCTGTATACTACATCCGTTTGATGTGTATTGATTGCTACTTTAGTCCTGGGGAATATGATTTATGTATTAGATATTGGATTGGAAATAGCTTCAGTATCTGCGAGTACTCTTATATCGGTGCTTTGTATCTATCTATCATTTTATGTTAGCTGTTTTTGTGCCTTGGACCGATCCTCTAAAGTAAACCAATTGCAACTGATCTTTATAGTTTGTTCTTATGTTGTGCTGTTACACCACTGTCCCAGGTTAGGGGAAGGTTGGGCGCTCACAAACATGTTTGACCCCGCCATATTTTGTATGTGCCTGTACCAATTGCAAGTCACTAGCCTGTTGTTCAGTTGTTGTCGTTGGTTTTTGAATGTCATATTTTTTGTTTTTCATAAATTGTATTGTTATAAATTATGCCGTTAGTTTTATCGTAGAAAAAAAATATTAACTTTGATCGGTTACTCGTCGTTAAAAAGACAACACAAAGGCAAAAAAGGATAATTGACGAAAAGACAAAAAAAAATCATTCACAGAAAATGAAAGAAAAAGCAATACGAACATCATCAAAACCCGTGAGTGAACTGCTCCGGAAGGGGAATCTAGGAACAGAGAACGACATTGTGCTTACGGCTAGTGGAAAATAGCCGTATTTACTTGTAACAAAAATGTTTCATAAAATTATCTACATTTCTAAAAAGTTACAGAGTGCTTCGCAGTATCATGAAATTACATCAACATGAAGCAAAAATTGATCTTGAATACCCATACTGTAATTTCATTCCTTATCTTCCGTATTTGATATCTACTCCGGTCCAAAACATGTTCCAAGTTTTAGATATCATTCTAGCCAATAAGTACTTATATTTGTTATTGAATAAGTAATAATTTCAGGATGACGTGAATATCGTATAAAAGCTTCGCATAGTGAGACTATCGAAATTGAAATCTTGATAAAATTACTTCCTTTTAGGCAGATACTTTCTTCCCTGAAAATCATGAATAAAAAGCAACCCCCTGAATTTCAAACAAATTAGGAGACATTATTAGTTACATAGTGTGCTATTGAATTTATACGATATATACGGGATCAGTAAATTCCATATGGGGCGAGAGCGAGCAACAGGTGTCTATACAATATGTCAAGCTATATTTTCCACAAATGTGACCACCACATTATACTTGTCATTGGGATTGACTGTACTTACATGCACAACACGACGGGTGCCACATGTGGAGAAGGATGTGCTTACCTTTCCAGTGCACATGATATCACCCTCGGTTTTTGGTGTGGTTCGTGTTCCTCAGTCTTTAGTTTTCTATGTTGTGTTTTGTGTATGTTGTTTGTCGTTTGGTCTCTTTCAATTTATTGCCATGTCGTCGTCAGTTTATTTTCGACTTATGAGTTTGAATGTCCCTTTGGTATCTTAAGTCTCTCTTTTTCTCTCCTCTAAACCTTCCTCAATTTTAAACTTGTTTAATAGACATACATTCCGAAACGAAATGACTCAAACCCTTAAATTAGATTTATACCATACTTAGGGACTAGGTACTTTCCTTTTTGAATTTTCCTCGGAGTTCAGTATTTTTGTGATTTTACTTTTTGCATACATAAAACACAAAATATCAGAATTGGAAGAATTCCATAGAAAACAAAAAAACAATGTGTGGAATCATTAGAAAGTATTAATATTTCGTGTGAATTTACATCTTTTAAACCAGCAATATAAAATTTAAAGATTGCGGATATGATGTTACCCTAATAAATTTAATAATAGACAGAATGATATGGATGCGGGAGTGTACAAGTGTAATAGTTCAGTGATAATTTTTCTAGTTGTGTTTAATTTTATATCATATACTTGTACAAAATCGATCTACATGCTGGCTTTGGTTTTCAAATCGATCTCACATTGAAGTTTCATTGCAAACGGATCAATGTGAAGTTGAATTGACGTCTTGAAAAACTATTCGGTATAACATGTATAAGTGAAGATTTTCTGTAAAAAAATTAACAAAAATGTACTGCAAATTTAAAAAAAAGAACTTTTCAATATTGTGTTCCTATAAATGTCTGAAAACAGACAATTATTTTTCAAATTATACTGACAAATCGCGATTTAAAATATACATAAGGCATACTTATAAACTCAGAACATGCTGAGGAGCCTTTTTCTTACTTCGAGGAATTGATTTGGAAACAATTGTTCAGAGGGGTAAGCCAAAAGTTTTTCGAGGAAATAAATTTTCAGCGGCTTCTATTTTATCCAAAAAAAATCATTTTAAAAAGGTCATTTTTTCCCTTTTATAGAGTATGTAAAAGTAAAGAATTCATTTAGAATCATTTTATATAAAAATTAATGATATTAATAAGATGTCTATTTTATTTGAATCAATTATGAAGAATGATTTCCCAAAAAATTGGACGGCATGGATTGTTGATTCATTATTATTCGTTGCATGCCAATTTTCGTGGATTTCGTAGATTTCGTGGATACAGGAGAACAGTATTTTCAATGGTTCGCAAAATGGCTCTTCTACTGTAATTTTAAAAACAAATGGGGCCCCGTGTAAGCGGTGCATATCCAAGATTGTCAATCCTACATATTATTTAAACTTCGGACTGCGCCATTAGAGAAACAATCTTTTACGGTTGACAATTATGAATATTCACCCTTTCTACGGTCCATAATTGTATATACTCAAAGAAAAATATATTGTAACATTTGAGAAATAACAAGAACTTTAACATCAAACTTGGTGAAATCTTATATTTCGCGTGATATGATTTGGCGGAAAATGACATATGTAACAAACATAAACTTTTAGCTACTTCTTTACAAGTAGAACCAAATACAATGAAAGTTCCAACTATGTACTGTCTTCCGAAGCTGCACAAAACACCTTACAAATATAGATTTATTTCGTCTTCAAGCCATTGTTCCATTACTAAACTGTCTATTCTACTTACTAGTACACTTGATACTATCAAAAACCTGATAATAAATTGTTCAAATAAGGCCTTTGAAAATAGTGGAATTAATTACTTTTAGAGTGTCAAAAATTCGTTGGAAGTACTTGATAAATTGCATGCTTATATTGGTGATTTTGAATCTGTTCAATGTTTTGATTTTTCTACCCTATATACCACTTTGCCTCATATTCTTATCAAGAAAAAAATAACACACCTAACTAAATTTAGGTCATTTTTTTAGTAAAAACAAACAAAAGAACTATGTCAATTGGACCTGCTTTGGTACTATACTTGAGTTTTTACTAGATAACATTTTTGTTCGCTTTGGAGATTCCATATATCGTCAGGTTATCGTAATTCCAATGGGGACTAACTGTGCACCACTTATTGCGGACCTGGTTTTGTATTGTTATGAGTTACACTTTATGACTAAAATCAGCAAAGACCAATCGAAACAACATCTGATACAAAAATTTAATAACACTTTTAGATATTTGGATGATATATTGGCTCTCAATAATGACGACTTCAGTATGTACACTAAAGAGATTTATCCTGCTGAAATGACTTAGAATAAAGCTAATACTAACAGTTAACACTGCCCTTTCCTGGATCTTGATATCTATATCTTTAACTGGAAGTTTAATACCAAAATTTATGATAAACGAGATGATTTTTCATTTCCTATTGTTAACTATCCATTTTTTTATGGTGACGGTCCCTTGTCACCATCTTATGGTGTTTTTATATCTCAACTCGTCGATTCGCTCGTGTATGTAACAACGTATTTGATTTTAACGAAAGAAATCTATGTGTTACTGAAAAGTTATAACACCAGTGTTTTCGATATCACAAACTAGTCAAAACATTTACTAAATTTTATCATCGGTACAAGGACATCATTCGTAAATATAAATCAACATGCAGACATCTTATACGTTCAGGTATTTCACATCCAATCTTTTATGGTAACATTCATTACAAAGCACAAAAATGTCGGCATTCACCTCAAAAGCTATCCAAACCTTTAAACAGACTTATTAAGAAGGGATATAGTTACGATACTGTTGTAAGGTCATTGAGAATGGCATATTTTGGATTTTAATATTGATTCACTCATAGGGTACGTATTTGCATCGGAAATAAACACATTTATTCTAAAACCAGTTGTTGGTGTTGGCATGATACAGGTTATGTTCTTCTCATATACTTTATGATGGTATGATACTAAACCCCTAACGGGAGGAATTGTGCTTGAATTTCATACAATACATTGACTAGAGGTATAGGGGGAGGGTTGAGATCTCACAAAACATGTTTAACCCGGCTGTTTTCTGCTCTTTGGCCGGGTTGTTGTCTCTTTGACACATTCCTATTTCCATTCTCAATTTTATTTTTACAGAGTTTGTCTTAAGTGCCGTGTGGAGACAGTAGAGTGCCTCCCCGTGCTTCAGGTTTAATCTCTTATAATATACAAGATAATGGAGTGTGTGTTCGAGCGAGATCTTCTCTATGTTCATTACTTAGGGATATTTATCTAAAACTCATATTTCACTATTCAGCCCCATTCCATTATTTAGTCAGACGTCAGGCGCTACCCTGATATACCCTGTCTTTTGTTTTTGTCCTGTGGTTTTGTAGTTAACGTATTTTGTCGGGTGCTTGATGACGGATAGCGTTTGACGTCTTTAGCCGAACAGTTTTTTCATTTTTACTTTAATTATTCAACTCCTGTGTGCTGGTTCATATTGTGGACGCCATTCTATGCTCCTTTCAATTGGAAATTCGGATAACTAAAAACAAAAACGAAGCTTAGAAATGGAAAAATACTAAATACCAAACTCGTTCAAAGGGTATCTTCACGTCTCAATCTTCAAAATCGCTTATCTAATATTACTACAATCGCTAACATTTTTAACAATAAAAATCGTGATTACCCTTCTATCGATAAGTTTCATGCCAAAAAATGACTTACATGTCCCCGTCTTTCCACCAACAATACGGTAAGGTCCATGTTTAATGGTCGCACATTTTCCATAAATTTTGAAACTGATATAAATTGAAAAACTAACATTATTATCTATTTACTCACATGAAACAAACCAGGATGCGGTATTCAGTACGTAGGTGAAACTGGACGCTATTTATCTAAACGCACGCAAGAACACCTTTATCGTTTTAAAAGACTCCATAAATTCAAAAGTATCATATATCAACACCTTAAGAAGCACAATCATCCTATTAAATATTTAACAGTTCAACCTTTAGAAGTAGTAAATAAGCAGCCTGGGGAATCTCATTCAAAGTTTGTACGATCACGGAAAATAATTAAATTAATTTGGATTAAAAAATTACAGACAGTCTATCCTCTCGGTCTTAATGATAATATCATAGGAATTGGTAATATATCAAGAACCGATTCTGTTAACATTTTGGATATAGTTTCTAAAACTGTTCGTAAAAACCGTTCTCATGGGCGTAGAATAAATCGCAATCAAAGAAAATTTCGTACCAACAATACAAATATTTTGGACCTAATTTCTATTTCAAAAAACAACGGCAGACATTATCTGTTAACCAAGTTCTGTTCTTTACCTGTGAATAAATTACATCAAATTTTAGAGGATTGCAACACAATTCCATATTGCAGTCCTAAGTATGAAATCGTTCAAATTATAATTGCATATTGTTTTTCTAAACTGTTTCCCAAAATTGATCGCCCTGAAGATCATAAAAAAACATCTTATTCAAATATGTCAATAAAGGTCTTGATTTTGTAAATATTGTCGGTAATTTTAATGATCATTCTGTTAAAAAACAAATTCCTGGATATTTTGATAATACTGAACTCCCTCTTATTTGTTATGTTTACAAAAAATCTACCCGGAAATATGTGTTTAATTATAGCCAAGTGTGTAAAGATGTAATTATCAGTGACAATACACCTACGTCATGAAATTGCAGTAATTCCGAATACATTTATGGCTCCAGTTCCAATGTTATAACAGGAGACCTTAACATCGTTCGTGACCGAGAGTTGAAATCATTCCTCAGTAAAGGACATAAATATCGTCCCCCATCAATTATTAATTGGAATGAGTGTCGTAACATCATCCACGACTCACTCCGTACTTACTGCTCGAAATGGACAAAACGAGAAAAAGCTGACAAGAAATCCTTAGACTCTTTTTTTAATTCAGTAATGAACATAGTTGATATACTATACTATAGTATTAATGTACGGACTTTTTCATATTGGCCCTGTAACATGCCCGGGGTATTATTAATGGCCAAGGACCCGAGGCAACGACGAGGGCAATTACAACTGTCCGAGGCCATTATTTATACCAAGGGCATGTTACAGGGCCAATATAAAAAGACCATATATTGATACTTTTATTAACCAACTTCATTCAAGAACAGTCTTCGAGTCTCGGGTCGAAATATAACTAACCACGAATCTATAACAGGGCCAATACAGAAACAGCCAGTGCATAACACTTTTATTAAATGGCTATAATTCTTCGATTAAACTAAGAGTAAAAAACTTACCGTGAAGAAGATACAGGAATTCATAGCTGAACTTGTCTTTTCGCATTCAAGATGCATTTTTGGTCAACATTGTCAGATGTAATTTCTGATTTCTCATCCAAGTACTTAATTTTATGCTATTACAATTCATCATATCTAGCAAATAGAATAGGGAAGAATAAATCAGACAGTTTAACTATTCCTACTCTTGAGTAGTCTGCGTTCTGGTGATTGATCAACGGAAATGAAACAGTGATAATAATCGAAAGTCGTACTCGAAAAGGTTGTTAGACGTTACAAAACACTGAACATCATTTAAACTTTTTTTTATGATATTAAGTATATTAAGTTAACAAAAAATTCTAAAAAGTTTTCACTTATTTAAAGAAATCAACGACATTTTGATTTAATCGATGTCCCGTTTCATCTGTTCATAATAAAATTGAGAATGGAAATGGGGAATGTGTCAAAGAGACAACAACCCGACCATAGAGCAGACAACAGCCGAAGGCCACCAATGGGTCTTCAATGCAGCGAGAAACTCCCGCACCCGGAGGCGTCCTTCAGCTGGCCATCAAACAAACATGTATACCAGTTCAGTGATAATGGATGTCATACTAAACTCCAAATTATACACAAGAAACTAAAATTAAAAATGATACAAGACTAACAAAGGCCAGAGGCTCCTGACTTGGGACAGGCGCTGTTACATACACGAGCGAATCGTACAAGTTGAGATATATAAACACCATAAGATGGTGACAAGGGAACGTCACCATCTAAAAATGGATAATTAACGATAGGAAATGAAAAATCATCTCTTTTATCATAAATTTTTGTATTAAGCTTCCCGTTAATGATATAGATATCAAGATCGAGGACAGGACAGTGGTCATTGTTAGTATTAGCTTTATTTAAAGTAAGTTCAACAGGATAAATTTCTTTGGTATACATACTGAAGTCGTCATTATTGAGAGCCAATATATCATCCAAATATCTAAAAGTAGTTAAATTTTTGTATCAGATGTTGTTTCGATGGGTCTTTGCTGATTTTAATCATAAATTGTAAATAAAGGCAACAGTAGTATACCGCTGTTCGAAACTCATAAATCGATAGAGATAAAAACAAATCCGGGTTACAAACTAAAACTGAGGGAAACGCATCAAATATAAGAGGAGAACAACGACACAACAAAAACACAACATTAAAATGTAACACATACAGAAACGAACTATAATATAACAATGGCCATTTTCCTGACTTGGTACAGGACATTTTAAGAAAAAAATGGTGGGTTGAACCTGGTTTTGTGGTATGCCAAACCTCCCGCTTTTATGGCAACGTCATAATTCATAACAATGCATGGCTGTGATTTCGTAATGCACGGGTGTGATTTCGTAATGCATGACTGAGATTTCGTAATGACTGGCTGTAGCAATTTCTCCGTTCATTATGACCAGTTGTCGAAATTTTGCACTTATAAAGCATGGGCATTTCTTCACATATTGTAGTAAGTTGGTTGATAAAACATTTTAAAGAACAATTTACTCCTAACAACAACCATAATAATCCTATTTCTCGTACCAAAGATAGGCTAAAATAACTCGCCAAGGAATTTGTTTTTGTCCCGATGATAAGGTTGCTAATAATATCATTATTGTTTGACGTAAATTTTACCTTGAGGTTCTGCAAAAGGAAATCACAAAATCGCCAACATTCCAACTGACTCCATTTTCTGAAAATGACATCTGTAACAAACATAAACTTTTAGCTACTTCTTTACAAGTAGAACCAAATACAATGAAAGTTCCAACTATGTAATGGCTTCCGAAGCTGCACAAAACACATTACAAATATAGATTTATTTCGTCTTCAAGCCATTGTTCCACTACTAAACTGTCTATTCTACTTAATAGTACACTTGATACAATTAAAAACCTGATAATAAATTATTCAAATAAGGCCTTTGATATTAGTGGAATTAATTACTTTTGGAGTGTCAAAAATTCGTTGAAAGTACTTGATAAATTGCATGCTTATATTGGTGATTTTGAATCTGTTCAAAGTTTAGATTTTTCTACCCTATATACCACTTTGCCTCATATTCTTATTAAGAAAAAATGCACACACCTAATTAAATGGGCATTTCAAACGTCAGAATTCGAATTTATATGTTCAAACTCTTTTAGGTCAGTTTTTAGTAACAACAAACAAAAGAACTATGTCAATTGGACCTGCTTTGGTACTATACTTGAGTTTTTACTAGATAACATTTTTGTTCGCTTTGGTGATACCGTATATGGTCAAGTTATCGGAATTCCAATGGGAACTAACTGTGCACCACTTATTGCGGACCTGTTTTTGTATTGCAATCAGTTACAATTTATGATTAAAATCAGCAAAGACCCATCGAAACAACATCTGATACAAAAATTTAATAAACCTTTTAGATATTTGGATGATATATTGGCTCTCAATAATGACGACTTCAGTATGTACAGTAAGAGATTTATCCTGCTGAACTGGCTTCAAATAAAGCTAATACTAACAATGAACACTGTCCTTTCCTGGATCTTGATATCTATTTCTTTAACGGGAAGCTTAATACCAAAATTTATGATAAAAGAGATGATTTTTCATTTCCTATTGTTAATTATCCATTTTTAGATGGTGACGTTCCCTTATAACCATTTTATGGTGTTTATATATCTCAACTTGTTCGATTCGCTCGTGCATGTAACAACGTAATTGATTTTAACGAAAGAAATCTATGTATTACGGAAAAATTATTACACCAGGGTTTTCGATATCACAAACTAGTCAAAACATTTACTAAATTTTATCATCGGTACAAGGACATCATTCGTAAATATAAATCAACATGCAGACATCTTATACGTTCATGTATTTCACATCCAATCTTTTATGGTAATATTCTTTACAAAGCACAAAAATGTCGGCATTCACCTCAAACGCTATCCAAACCTATAAACAGACTTTATTAAGAAGGGATATAGTTAGGAAACTGTTGTCAGGTCATTGAAGATGGCATATTTTGGTTTTAATATTGATTCACTCATAGGGTCTTTGCATCGGAAATACACATATTTATTCTAAAACCAGTTGTTGGCATGATACGGGTTATGTTCTTTTCATATATTTTTTGATTTTATGATACTAAACCCCTATCGGGAGGGATTGTGCTTGATTTTCATATGATGAAGACATAATCTTTCAATCAGTTTAATTGAGGTCTGGAGCTGGCATGTCAGTAACTGCTAGTAGTCCTTTGTTCATGTATATATCATTGTCATTTTGCTTAGTTTCTTATTACCTATTCTGACATCGGACTCGGACTTCTTTTTAAACTAAGTTTTACTGTACTTATTGCCGTGTGTTTGTTTATTCCACATTGGCTAGAAGTATAGGGGGAGGGTTGAGATCTCACAAAACATGTTTAACCCCGCCGCATTTTTGCGCCTGTCCTAAGTCAGGAGCCTCTGGCCTTTGTTAGTCTTTATGGTTTCTAATTTTAGTTCAATAAAAATTCTGTATTATTTTTTCTGTATTAGACCAGAGTGTATAAATGACCAGTTCTCAGACACACGGAATTGTATTAAATGGACAATTTTTTATGTACAAGCTATAGTATTTTAGGTCATTGGTTTATTATAATATGAATTGAAGAAATTATCCATCTAGTACCTGGCATGGTACAATTATTTATTCTCGACAAGTTGGTAACAGGAGCTTTTAAATTATCTTCATTGCCCGTCATTAGCTAACGATGCTACATTCAGGTATCGCTTCATGTCCTTTATGTTTTTAAGTTTCTTGGAGGTCTGGTCCCCTGGCGTAAGTGAGCAACAATTCGCAAAAGGACTGAACACACTCAGACTGGTTTGAAAGCCATGCTGCCCCGCTTATGAGAGGAGGTTTAACTGGTCAAACGATTGATAGAAAGTGCGTATTGTGCGCTAATTAAGCTCTTCAGTCCATACTATTTTGTCACACCCAGCTATTGAGTATCCAAGTACGGACCGAAGTCCAAAAGAGTTCTTTTTTAATTACACGTGACAACACTTTGTAAGCTCCCTTCTCTTATCTCTAGAACATTGTTTTCATTTCTAGCTAAACGTTTTTTATCTAATCTATTTTTCTTAAATTCTTTGGAATTACAATAGCTCGAATGCAGTTTCCTCTTTATAATAAGTTGATTGCTTGATTTTTCTGCTACTTTTCCGGGAGATAACCCACATTCTACATTTACAATTGATACATAATTGAAAGACTCATTTTTTTGTGCAACAGTACAATTTACTCGTGCTTCTAAGCTTGACGAAGCAGAATAATGTTTATTGTTTGGTGCCTTTGCTGTCAACATGTTATTGAACGACCCATTCTCCTTTGTAGAAGCACAAGGGACTAGTTTATCTATGTTTTCAACATAATCTTGAAATATTTTGCTAAGCTTAGATTTCAAATCCAGATTTGACAATTGAATGGTTGGAGTATTATTTTCTGGATTTTTTAAATACCTACACCATCGTACATTGCAGTTTTCGTGTTCATTGAAAACATGTAGGACTATGGCAGACAAATCTTTTTGCATTTGTTGTTTATTGTTCTTATTACTGTGAACTGCATACGTAAAACATTTCATGAGATGTGCTATATCATCATTTCTTATGGATTTTTTATATGATGTTGGTAAGACATATAATTTTTTACCAAGGCTATTCTGTACATGCTTAATGTCACTCCATTTAGTGATGTCATGGTCAATATTCTGTCGAATTTTTGACATTGTGGTGTCATGGTCGTCCATTATGAGAGTTGACACCGTACATTTCTTTTCTTCTAATTTTTTAATTAATGAAACACCTACATCAGGTTCCATGCCTTTTGATGTCCCATACCAATTTCTTTGGCAGTCGTGATGTGCTGCCTCTACTCCCTTGCCTTCCCAATATGAACATGTTCTACAATTCTTTGACCGTATTTCACGTTCCAGCACTTTACCGGCTTCGTTCCCTATAGCCACCCCAACACCTGACATAGAGTCATACTTCCTCCCACTTCCTCTCTTTTGCCAACCCATATCGTACTTTTATTGTTACATTTTCTTTTTCTTCATTTATGCTGAAAATATACAGGCACAGATTTATCAAAATGAAAACAAACCTTCATAACCTAACTTATTATAAAAAAACATTGTCATTTATCCGTGGAAATTACTAGTAAATATCTACCTTATAACTCATGTGATTGTGACACCTTTTAATAAAGTTATTCAAATGATCACGTCTCTTACCTTTTTTTTCAAATTAACAGAAGCCGGTTAGTTTCAGGGTGTAGATACATAGATGGTCATGGCTTAGTAACTCAGTCACTCTACCAAATCATCTAAATCGTTATTGCCATTTAGCTAATCTGTAATCCTGGCTTATTTACTCGCTATGGCAACTTATGTGAATCGATTTAACGACTTATCTAACTTGTCATAACGCATGAGTTACTCGTTTTCTAAACTTACTCCTCATAATAACGACTTGATTATTCGTTATTGTGACTTAGTACCTTTTCATTACGATTTAGATAAATAGATATTACGACTAAGCCAACTTGTATAACGACTAAGTATCTCGTTATAACAAGTTATGTAAGTCGTTAATATGAGTTAAATAAGTCGTTATAATCATTTATCTAGTCGTGATGACCAGTTACAAAGTACCGAAAACGGGTTAAAATAAAACTGCATTCAGACATTTACCGTCTACGTACAAATCACTCATATAGAGGTCATAATTTTTTTAATGCAAAGTATATTGGTGAATTTGTTGAAAAAATCGTTTAATACTTTTAAAAATTGCTAGTTGATCATCTGTTTTAAATATATTCTTAGCAGATCCCGATATGTACATATAGTATAGTATATGATTTCATAAATATGTATCTCGCAAGGTTATTTATATAGCAACAGTTAATAAAATGCTTCACAGGGCGCAGCTTGATACGACCGCAGAGGTCGAACCCTGAACAGTTCGGGCAAGTATGGACACAACATTCAAACTTGATACAGCTCTGAATTTGGATTGTGATTAAAAAGTTGACACAGCATAGGTTTCTGACACAGAATGAATGTGGTCTAAGAACTTAAAAATTTTAAATAGGACATTTACCTTTTATGGTCCGATATCCAAAATCTAAATACATGGTTAGATACAGCATATATCACAGAACCCCAAGAATTCAATTTTTGATGAAATCAAATAAAGTTCAATTTTGGACCCTTTAGACCTCAATGTGGACCAATTTGATAACGGGGCCCAAATATCAAAAATCTAAATACATGGTTAGATTCAGCATATCAAAGAACCCCATATATTCAATTTTTGTTGAAGTTAAACAAAGTTTAATAATCAATACTCTAAGTACACGTTCAGATTCAGCATATTAAAGAACCCCAAGAATTGGGGGCCTCGGTGGCCGAGTAGTCTAAGTAGTTACTACTGTAATCACTAGCCAGTCAACACTGAGGTTGTGAGTTCGAGCCCCGCTCGTGCGGGTGCACTCGACTCCAATCTTAATTGACTAGGATTGTCAGTTTTCCTATCGAAGGTCGGTGGTTTTCTCCGGGCACTCCGGCTTCCTCCACCAATAAAAACTGGCCGCCTCGAAATAGCCCAAAAGCGGTGCTTAAAAGTGGCGTTAAAACACCAAAAATAAAAAAAAAAAAAAAACCCAAGAATTCATTTTTTGTTAAAATCAAACTAAGTTTAATTTTGGACCCTTTGGACCTAAATGTAGACCAATTTGAAAACAGGACCAAAAATTAAGAATCTAAATACACGGTTAGATTCGGCATATCAAAGAACCGCAATAATTCAATTTTTGATGAAATCAAACAAAGTTTAATTTTGGACCCTTTTGGCCCCTAATTCCTAAACTGTTGGAACCAAAACCCCCAAAATCAATCCCAACTTTCCTTAAGTGGTTATAAACCTTGTGTTAAAATGTTATTGATTTCTATTTACTTATACTAAAGTTATTATCCGGAAATCATCCGTCTTCGGACGACGACGACGACGTGATACCATCATACGACAAAAAAAAATTAAATTTTTGCGGTCGTATAAAAAGGCACTTGTCCGTATCTTGTAATTGGGTGGTTGTCGTTGGTTGCGGTATATCGCGTTTTTTTTTTTTAGCTTACTATATGTTCAGGTTTTGATTATTGTTGAAGGCCATAAAGTGACCTGGTTACGTTTGTGTCATTTGGTCTCTGATGGATAGTTTTCCTCAATGGAAGCTACCGTTTCTTCTTATTTTTATATACTAAGTCTAGTGTACTTCCAAAAAAAATTTGAAAGAAAATGACACGTACTAAAACAAAAAATTATAACAGCGTTTCCCCTGACTTTTTTTTCGATTTAAAATGAGTTTAGAGCTATCGCCAGAAAAGACTCTGTTTTTTTTTCATATCACTTGTAACCTCGGGAAAAGTTCATGGAAACTGGATCGTCCCATGATAACAAACGAAGTAAGATTAAGTTACCTTGAAAAGGACGCATTCTTCTCTTCTTCTAATGATCTGTCAAGGGACTCATCGGTAACTTTTTTGATCGATCTTGAAACTTCTTTTTCACGCTTTGCCAATGATGATGCACTGATTCCAGGGATATTTAAATCTGCTAAAAATCTATTTGTTTTGTGTTCTCCCAATCCGGTGTCGTACATTGCTGTGAAAAAAGAACAAGAGTATACACGCTGGAATGTCTCGTTTACTTTGCTGGTTAATGATTTAATGTTCAAAAAGTTTAAAAGATTTATAAAGGATTTTTCTACAAGTATCACATATACTTAACAATTTCAAAGATCAATGAGAATAGAGTCTACCTAGGTCAGATTAATCCTGTCAGAAAGAAAAGAACATCTTGCAATTATTCCATATTTACACCAAATATCGTCGGCCTACAATTATAGTATATTGAGAAACGGACTTTATCACGTAGTGGTTGATCCATGAAATGAGGTCGAGGTCAGGCGAACCTTGTCTGACGGACATGTAGACATAACAATGAAACCCATGCCATACACCAAATAAACTTAAAATATATAACTCATTATAATTGAGAATTGCACTTGACAAAAAAAACCACAATATATATTTTTTTTCAAGCAGTCACTGAAGCATGAAAATGAGTTCAAGGACAATGGACAGTAAGATTTGACGCATCCAGGTCTTCTACCGATTAAAATATAAAGCTTTAGCAGTGACGGATTTAGGGGGAGGGTCACAAGAGCGGGTCCCCTCTTAGGCAATCAGTGGCTACCTTTTACATGTATTAAAATTTCTGGATCAGCCACTGTTTAGATGATTATTTTACGATCACCGCCGCGATGTCGTGTCAGGTTTAAGTTTCAATCGGGAATAATAAAATTAAGAATGCATGGAAATGGGGTAAGTGTCAAATAGAAAACAATTAACCCGACCAAAGAGAAGAAAACAACCGAAGGCCACCAATGGGTCTTCAACACATAAAGTATCATCTATAATACTAAAATAACGAGGTCCAATCTGTTAGCCATCATGGGGTAAAAACGACAAATCAAAGAATTCAACTTTATATATAGCTAATATAGGACAATGGTGTTGATTAAAAGTTACACCATTCCAGACCCTTTTGTTTTCCATATAATTAATATTGCCAATAATTAACAAGTTCCGGGTCGAATCCGATACCGATACCAGTAGTATATGTTCACCTGTTACCTATTCCCTTATCTGTACGTTCCGCATCTGACAGGCGCACCACCAAACGGTGTATTTAGGATTTGCTATATACACGGGTCATAATCACAGGCTTAACACTACTAAATTCAATCATTGTCACATTTTTTTCATTTTGTAGTATTTTAATCAGCATGACTTTATAAGATGACAATACGAATACTAAAAACCTAGACTTAAAATAAGGCGTATAGGTACAGTTTAGCCGGCATGACGTTAAAACGGCGAGTCAAAGAATTCATCTTTATTTAAAACTAATATAGGATGAAAATATGGTATTTTATACTGCCAAAATCTGCTATGAAATTTTAATAAAGCGAAAATGTATTTTATACTCATTACAGTTGACTTGTATTTGTATTATAATTTAAGAAAAATTGTTTTATAGTCTCTCATAACTCTTTATAGAGTGGCTCTTGTTGTTAACTTGTGTTTTAAAAAGCTGTATATTTTATATGTAATAAGTGGTGAGAATTTAATAAAGTATTTGTCTTGTCTATAGGACAATGCTGTTGATTAAAAACTAAACCATTCCAGGCCAATTTGTTTTCAAAATAATTAATATTACCAATAATTGATAATTTCCAGGTCGACGGGTTCAAACAGAAAGATTTTGAAAGTAGAGAAAACTGTGCATCTTATACTAGTAATCAGCATGACTTTATCAGATGACAATACCAATACTAAAAATCCAGGCTAAAATAAGGCTTAGTTATATACTTTAATTCAGTCACGGATCCGCGATATCACGAGTGTGTTCTACTTTTTGTAAAAGTAAACCATGTAAACAGACAATTTTAGATCAACATTAAAGGACAATAACTCCATTCCATTGTTGTTGAACATCTTATCTTGTCGATCATTTTTGCTTATCAATATCGCGGGTGTGTTCTAGTATAATATTAAAAAAAATCACCTCGGATGTAAAAAAAATTGCGCATATAAACTGAATAACAAAAACACGGCGTATTTTATTCAATGAAGCTTTAATGATCTTGAAGGTATAGTAAAGTACCGGGACCCTCTCTATGAGATTTTTGTCGTCTTTGAATAGCAGGATCCTTTCACAAATACGTAAATATCAACCATGAAATGTTTCCGGGGAAATAGTTTTGAAAAAAATGCGTATCTAATACTAGTTTACGGGTCAACTTAATTGTATGCATCAGGAAGGTCTTGTGGTCATTTTAGCGGTATAGGTCGTATAGGTTACTTTTGCATATATGTTTCTGATATCAAAATTGCAATTTAACCATTCGTACACATCGACAAAAAAAAATCATTAAATTACTTTTGAGGGCATATCTATATCAAAAGATCGGGATTTGATAACGATAGTTTACTATAATCACTTCTAGGGGTCACATAATGATTTTCGACATCTTTTTTTTAATCATTACGCACTGTTTAAAGAATGCTGTTTTATAAAAATAGTGAGATGTGGCCTGAGTGCAAATGAAAATGATAGTCCACCAGCAGAGGTATCGACCCAGTGATGTAAAAAATTGGAAACAAGCAGTTTAATAATTCCATGCGTCCGAAGCGCTTTTCTGGATTTACCTTCATCAGGAACGCTCAATGTCAAACATTTGAAATCCGAGGGATGTAGAAGTACCGAAACAGTTGAAGAGCTATATGACAAAAATACCTAAAACAAATAGCCAAATTCATCTAAGGTCAAAAGTTATCGATTATTCAAAAGATTTATTTCTTTTAAGTATAAAATCTTAATGTCGATCCGACTGCTAGCAGCCTAATATATATCTCTAGATAGATATTGCTCATTAAATAAGGAATAATTAACCTGTCCATTAATCCGTACACCTTATTTTCAAAAACTCTTCGTTCGCTCAATTTTCGTTTTGAAAATTGGGATGATTTAACGATACTATAATTTAACATTTTACACTATTCGGGTACTTGCTTATGCTTACTGTGACGTCACTTTAAGCACCCTTTTTGATGACGTCACATACAAAACGTTAGATGTTCAAAATAAAATGACATTGTTGCTTATTTAACTACAGTTGTGTTTAATGTTGTTTTTGGTTTAAACAATATTTTATTCGAAAAGTCAAATCATGCTATATAATATAGTACAGTATAAACAATGGGATTCAGAAACAAGCAACATTGCTTATTTTAATCTGTCTCCAAAAGAATGTTGACATACAATATAATGAATACTTATGTAAAAGCCGGTTTTCCTCGGGCTTTTAGTAATAAAAGAAATAACTTCAATCTAGGGTTCTGTAACTTTTATTCAGACGAAACGAAGTATAACTATATGAATATGTAAATACAGCCCTGTAAAATATAAATGACTTATAAGTTACAGATAGATAAATCTGTTTACTAAGTAATAATTAAAACTAATGTTCGTAATTCATTATCATGCAAACTTATTTAGCTGCATACTTATGTATCTAGTCACAAAAATATATACTGTGGATACAATAGCCATTACTTGTCTCAATTACAGTTATACCAATTAGACTTAGATATTATAGTACATGTTATCATATGCTGTCTCATACCAATGTCTGTTATAAATATTACTTGTGTTGGTAATATAAACTACACAAAAACGTAAGCTGCGTGCTTGGTTAAATCAAAAAGCAAATAAGCACAAAAAGTAACAATATAGCAAAGCAAATATTAAAAACTAAAGCTAAGCGAAACAAGAATACAAATACACTTAGCTTACCTCACATATCGTGCAAGTGGCACATTTCCATATAAACCATTATATAAACAAACACTACATCTTTGGTAAGGTTTAAATATACCTGTATAAGAAAAATGATTATTATAAATCTCTGTTAAGCATTATTTATTGTTTATAGTACAAACTCATGTTTACTATAAAAATCAATATTAAACCTATATATCTATTTTTAGCTCTAAGATATATTTACTTTAATTCGATTAACCTTTAAAAATTACCGCATTCATACCGGGCCGCTCGATACGTGCATTCATTCAGTTTTTTATACGTAAAGTTTTATCTTTAAATTATTATACCAGATTTAAATAGGTTAATGAAGTATTATTATATCTGATAGTAAAATTCTACTCTTCTTATGTTTTAAATACATTTACGATCTCTTTTGTTATAAAATTTAACACTCGTTCTCGACATTCAATCTAAACATGCATACGTGTAAAATATGAACTATTGGACAGTTATTGCAAAATTAATAAAGAAAGAATAAGACTGAGCTTATATAAGAAACTTTCCAATCACAGAATTGTTATTTTAGATATTAATTTCTTTAGGTTGTTCAATTGCAGACAGGTAAATATATAGGTGTTGACCACAAGATGTCTTCCCATAAGATCTAGAACAAAGGAATTAAACCGCCAAAAGTACTGACCAATAGAAGAAATGTACGATAGCGCTCAAATCAACCGTGAAAATAAAGTACTAACTACAGTGAAATCAGACTTAACCAAAACATGAGATGAGAATTCGTCCGTCAATAAGTTAAAATAGAATAATACACAATGCTAATCCTTAATTACAAAATGTAATTAATAAGCTAACAATATAACTTTATTCAAGTATATACTAATATCAAGTACTAAGAATATAAAAATATACAAAATACATAAAATATAAAATAACAGGCTATCACATGCCCCCCCCCCCTCCCCCCCCCCCCCCCCCCCCGGCCGTGAAATGACGTCCCGTCATTTCCTGTGTATGGTTGCTGTTGAAATGATATCAATAATGGCCTGTGCTGCTTCTGCCTGTTTTCCACGAAATAGATGAGTGTCTGCTAAAGATGAAAGGCATTGAACCCTTTGAAACCAATCTGCAGTGGTGGTGTGACTTGCACTCTTAGAAAGCTCATATTTTCCTGACGTCATCCAAGCAGGTGCTTTCTTTGTTCTGGTTGACCGACGAATACTCACAGGTGACGATGATGACGAACTGTCAGAAATATCCTCCTGATTGTCACTGGTCACCTCTTGTGAAGGCCTTCTATCGCTGATATCTGAATCTGTCCCAATGGTGTCATGAGAGTGGGCGTCCCCTTCAGATTCAGAATCATCTTCTGCATCCACATTGCTTGTTGGAATAACAACTGGCTGAGTTATATCTGAAGTGATGGTTGAATCACTGTCATCCTCAATGGTTCCAATATCACATCTATAATATCCTCATCATCAGATGATTCCGGATAATTGGCTGTCGGTTTCTTGCATATTCTAGGTGCAGGTTTCGGTGGTTCCTTCTTGGTTCGTTTTCTGGGTTTAGGTACTGGCTTAGTTGGTTCTTCAAGGTGACCCACTGGCAACAGCAAGTTTCTATGGAGGTTCCTCTTACGTCCTTCTCCATTCTCCTTTCTCACTGTGAAGACTGGTATGTCCAGATTCGGTTGTTCGAGTACAACATACGGATCCTGCTCCCACTTGTCTGATAATTTGTGTTTGCCTTCAAATGCAACTATCTTCACCAGGACTAAATCTCCTTTCTTGATGATAGCTCCCTTTACTCTGGTGTCATAGTTCTTCTTTTGTTTCAGTTGTGCTTTCTTCGACGCTTCAGTAGCTAAGTTGTGCGCAAATTCCAACCGTTCTCTGAGGTCCTTGATGTAATTGGATCCTGTCTCTTTTCTTATGCCAAATGCTACATCCACTGGAAGTCTGGGATCTCTTCCAAAACAGTTCGGTTGAACCTTTCGCACATCCCGTTCCCCATCGGATGATAACTGGTGGTACGTGACTTTGTCATCCCTGTCATACTGCATAACTCCTTTATGATTTTGGATTCGAAGTTAGCCCCTTGGTCTGAATGTATGTCTGGTTTGGAAGTGTCTTTCTTCGAATGCACCTTCCACAATGTGCTATCCATTCTTCAACATCCTTGGCTATACCAGGCCAGTAAAATCTGTCTCTCAAAAATGACAATGTACGGTCTTTGTGAGGGTGTCCCATGTCGTTGTGCAGTGCCTGAAGTGTTGTAGAAACATGTGCTGCTGGAAGTACTAGCTGTTGTTTAACTTCATCGTTGATAGTAACCTGTCGATATAATACGCCATCTATGATCTTCAGATGATGGTACTGCCTCTTAAGTATGGCGTCGCCTTTCTCTGGTTTCTGTTGTTTCTGTATCATATCAATCCAGTGACTAACAACTGTGTCTTGTCTTTGGGCTCTCTTCCAGTCTATGATATCTGATGTAGATGTTCTATTCAGATCGTTGTCATCTTGCAATACATCTGGATTGACTGCTAAACATTCTGCATAAGGTACTGATGTTATGGAATTACAGATGGCTCTTATGGTATCGGTGTTGATCTCTACTATGTCCTTGGGAAGTCTGCTTAAGGCGTCAGCTTCAGAATTGTTTCTTCCTGTACGATACTTGATGTCAAAGTTATAGGTTGCAAGATCGGCTAACCATCTGTGTCCTGTGGCATCCAGTTTGGCAGTGGTGAGGACATACGTCAAAGGATTGTTGTCGGTCATCACTGTAAAATGCGCTGGTCCATACAGGTAATCCTTAAACTTGTCTGTTATTGCCCACTTCAACGCCAGGAACTCCATCTTGTGAGCCAGATAATTCTTCTCGACTTTTGTTAGCCCTCTACTGGCATAACAGATGACGTGTTTCTCTCCATGTTGTTCCTGGTAAAGTACAGCACCAAGTCCAAAACCAGACGCATCTGTGTGAAGTTCGTACTGCAGACTGTTGTCAGGATAACTCAATACCGGAGCAGATGTTAGTAGTTCTTTCAGTTTCCTGAATGCTTGGTCCTGTTGTTCTCCCCAATGCCATTCCTTCTGTGGCTGTTTCTTCTTCTTCTGTCCTTTCCTACCTGATGGAATTGGCATCAATTCTGTCAATGGTCTGCTGATCTGACTGAAGTTCTTAATGAAGCGTCTGTAGTATCCAGCTAATCCCAAAAAACGTCGAACATCTTCAGGTGATGTTGGTGTAGGCCAAGCCATGACTTTCTCGGTCTTTTCTGGATCCACTTCCACTCCATCCGCTGAAACAATGTGTCCAAGGAACTTTACTTTGCGTTGGAAGAAAGAACACTTCTTGGGTGCCAACTTCAGGTTCGCCTTTTTTATGCGGTCCAATACCAGTTGCAAATTGTTAAGATGTTCCTCGTATGTCTTCCCAAAGATAATCACATCATCAATGAACACACAGCATATTCTAAGGTGGTAATCGGCTAGACAGTCTTCCATGAGTCTTTGGTAGGTGGCGGGACTGTTGGTGAGTCCAAATGGCATTCTGTTGTACTCATAGAAGCCTAGGGGTCCTACTGTTAATGCAGTCCTTTCCTTGTGTGGTTCGTACAGCTCCACCTGATGATACCCGGACTTCAACAACACTGAAAAAGGTACTTCCGGAGAGACAATCAAGCAGTTCTTCTATCCTCGGCAAGCTATAGCTATCTTTTTTCGTCCTATTGTTGAGCTGACGATAATCAACACACAGGCGTAGGCTGTTATCCTTCTTTCTGGCGAGAACTACATTGGAGGCAAATGGACTCTTAGATGGTCTAATGATCCCTGCATGGGTGAGTTGTCGAAGATGATCTCTAACTTCCTCATATGCTGATGGAGGGATTCTTCTGTATCGTTGCTTAAAAGGTCTATCATCTGTCATATCGATGCGATGTTTCACAATATCTGTACGACCTACGTCCTCGTCAGTCTTGGAGAAGATGTCCATGTACAAGCGTAGAAGTTGGACTCCTGCATCTAGTTGTTCATCTGTTAATGTGCTCTGTGTAATCTTTATCTTCTCCATGATGTCAGTAATTTCCTCTTCAGATGGTAAACTTGGTGAAGGTTCTAGTTGGACTGGTTGTAATTCACATACTATTGCCTTCGGTGGTATACTCAGTGTTCTTGTTGTCAAATTCTCTATGGTAACAGTCACTGTCCCGTTCTGTTGGTGTTGATATGTAATCAAAGATGGTTCAACATCAAAGTCTTCCGAATCTTTGGCTAAGTTGCAAGGATGAAGCATAGCTGGTGTAGTATGGTATGGAACTTCCTTGTCAACATATCAAGATAATGTGATGGTAGTGTTCGGTGGTACAATGATCTTTTTAACTTCTGCATTCTTTATAAGACCTAAGATGTTGTTGTTTTTCTTTAGTTCCTATTCTTGAAGTAGTATGCATCTGAATGTGAGATACCAGGATGTAGTCAGCTTACTAGTCTGTAAAAATCTTTCTCCAAAGTCCTTCCTGAGAGATTCCATGAAGTATGTCAGAGTGTTGGTTCCTAGTAATAATGGTACTTGCTGATTGTATCGACTGTCTGGTGTAACTAACAGGATAGATGAGTGTATCTGTTTATACCCTGGTATTTGTAGATCTGCTTCTATGTAGCCTAAGTATGGTAGTTTCTGGCCATCAGCACATTCAATATCTAGTAGTGTTGTTATGTTGTTCAATGGTGTTGTTAAATGTTCCCTGTAAAAAGATTCGCTGATAGTTGAGACGGTGGAACCAGTATCAAGAAGTGCAGGTGTTTCTAAGCCTTCAATACAAACTTTAGTTTCTGTTGGTTTACCAAATAATCCTGGTGGTACTTTTACATGGCTGGTTTTGGGAACACTACTTCTACATAAGCCTATGGATGCTCCCCCTTCATAGACTTCTTGCCGTTTAAATTCTTCCTGTTGTGATCCATTCTTACAGCACAACCTCTTTTATAATGTCCAGTTTGTCCACATCTCCAACATTGAGGTTCATCATGTGTCTGTTGTTGACCTTGTCCTCTACCAAATCCTCTACCTCTACCTCTCTGGTGTTGCCATCCTAGTTGCCAGTGTTGTTGCCAAGGCTTTGGTTGCCAGGTAGGTTGTTGCCATGTGGATGGTTGTTGTTGCCAGGGAGGTTCTTGTTGGTCCAATTTCTTTTCATAACTGTCCATTCTAGTTGTCATCTGCTGAATCATTCCTTTGATATCATCAACATCAGATTGTTCAATTGCTGCTTTACTGGTTTGTGGCTTGGAAGACTTGCTTAATACTTCTCGGTGCAAGTGATCATTCTCTATCTGGCGAAGTGCAACTCTCAGTGCATCAAATTCCTTGATGGTGTCATACTTGTGTCCTGAGATGTCCTTGAGTGATGTTCTCAGACCAGTCCACAACATGGAGTGAAGCATACCATCTACATCCTGTCTTCCAACAATACCTCTCTCTACTGCCTGTCCCATGAGTGATTCTAGACGGCAACTCCAGCTAGTGACAGTTTCATCTTCTTTTTGGCGTGATCCATAAAACTCTGCCAAAAGTTCTTCCTTCTTGTCGACATTCCCATAAATAGAGTCTAGCTTATGAATGACTTCCTCAACTGATGCATCTAAATCCAGTCGCATGGCTGCATATCCAGCTTCCCCTCTTAGTGACCTTCGAACAGCATTCAAGATGGCTTCCTTCTCATATGACTGTTTCATCAGCAACTTTACTTCCTGCTTCCATAACTCATAGGTGGTGTCCCCTGACTAAGGTTCATTTCCAGAAAAGTTGGAAATCCTTGGTGGGTGTGTCATAACTACTTTGTTGGATTTTTCCCTTGGTGGTGCCTTAGGTGGAGATGGTAATACCAGCTCTGGATTAACCTGTTCTAACTTGATGGCTCCAGTAGATTTTAGATAGTCTATCATCCATTTAGTTAGGTCCTCAGGTGTATCAGCCTTTGGTTTGACTCCTGTCTTGGCAAATGCTTCCATGATCTCATGTAGTGCAGGTGGTGGATTCTCAACTAATGGAGTAGTAGGTTGTTCAATAGGGACCTCCTCGGTTACTCCCTTCTTGGCCATATCAGTGTGTATGTGTATACCAAATACCAAAAAAAATTTCTGTATACCAAATATCAAAAAGATCTAGTCTCAATCCCAGTGTATCAAAATATAGTATATATATACAATTTATCAAATGTACCTACCAAATAATAATACAAATAATCTGCTTCTACCTACAAAAGTGTGTAATAGATATGTGAATCTTTTACGTTCACAATCTAAAACTATGAAACAACAATACTTACTATGTTACTCTGTACTAAATAACGAATCAAATTGTCAATGTAAGTGTAAGTCTCAAAAGTCAACTTAAATCAGAATCAAAATCCTAAGAACTATCCTATCCTGAAAAAAAATACAGTCAAGAGAATCAAGAAAAAAAAATCAGAAGTTGAAAATGGATATATGTGTATTACATGCAATAGGTAAGGTTTAGGAGTATGGATAGGTGGTGCAGTTGTTAAAGAACTACCTGTTATAAAGGAACATGCAACTTAACACTCAAACAAGTTTAACTACTATGCGTACAAATTTTAACTTTAATATATTAAGTTACTATTCAAGTGTTTAACTTGTATGATAAATTTATCTGATGTTTCTAAATTTAAATTGAAAATTAAATTTTAAATTTTAAATCAAATCTGAAATTTTAAATTCACAAACAAATATACACAATCAACACAACACAATGTACAGTATACAACACTAATACATGTAAACAACTATATACTACATAGGACTATGCACAATCAACATAAAACACAAATGACACAATGATAATAAACAAAGTCACACACAAAAAATATCATATACACACGACAACAAAAATTCACAAAATCTGTCTGAATTTATTTTGTTAATATCAATCAATATCAAAGAACCCTATGTATGTATGTACGTGTGTGTGTTAAACAAAGTTGGACTTTATTCACTTATCAAAGTGTATGCGTAAATTAACAAAGTCTGGTTTTGCTTTAATGTGACATAAATATTTTAAACACAATCAATGTGTATAATATTCAATGCAAAATACCAATTCTAAATGTATGTCACTCTCTGTGTATAAATAAATGTGTTTGTTTACATGTGGTGTATGTCTAGACAGCTTTATCAAGTGTACTTCCGGTTGACCTTGACCTTATACCTATGGGTGTTGTCTTTTTTATTGGGGGGGGGGGGGGGGGGGTCAAGTATCAACAAACAAATAAACAAAGTACAAAGTCTTAATGTAAATGTCTAAATATGAATTAAATCTCAATACCAGACACTTGTATGCTTGTATTCAATCGAGTTTTATGTTAACTCAGTGTCAGTAATGATAACGCTTTTCGGTGTGTAATGTTTACAAAATAAAAATTGGACAAATTTTTCAAACACCAATTTCAATTATTTTAAAGTCTCTACATACGATAAATGCTACACAACTAGATTTATACAATGTATATTATCAGGCAATTAATTATAAGTATATATGAACTTACTATTATACTAATATGTTCAATAAATTCAGCAATAATGTTTGTTGATCAAGATGAATCCAACGAAAAATGTGTTCTTTGTCGTCCTAGTTCATGAACCGGTTATGTTGATATACGTCACTGATCAGTTTCCGGTATTGCGTATGTAATTTTTCCGTACGGAATCACTGTCGTTGTCAGTTCAGAATATATTCTTGGTTTCTACTTCGTCGCTAAATTAAAGCTTCCTAACTACGTTGGGCACCAATGTAAAAGCCGGTTTTCCTCGGGCTTTTAGTAATAAAAGAAATAACTTCAATCTAGGGTTCTGTAACTTTTATTCAGACGAAACGAAGTATAACTATATGAATATGTAAATACATGCCCTGTAAAATATAAATGTACTTATAAGTTACAGATAGATAAATCTGTTTACTAAGTAATAATTAAAACTAATGTTCGTAATTCATTATCATGCAAACTTATTTAGCTGCATACTTATGTATCTAGTCACAAAAATATATACTGTGGATACAATAGCCATTACTTGTCTCAATTACAGTTATACCAATTAGACTTAGATATTATAGTACATGTTATCATATGCTGTCTCATACCAATGTCTGTTATAAATATTACTTGTGTTGGTAACATAAACTACACAAAAACGTAAGCTGCGTGCTTGGTTAAATCAAAAAGCAAATAAGCACAAAAAGTAACAATATAGCAAAGCAAATATTAAAAACTAAAGCTAAGCGAAACAAGAATACAAATACACTTAGCTTACCTCACATATCGTGCAAGTGGCACATTTCCATATAAACCATTATATAAACAAACACTACATTTTTGGTAAGGTTTAAATATACCTGTATAAGAAAAATGATTATTATAAATCTCTGTTAAGCATTATTTATTGTTTATAGTACAAACTCATGTTTACTATAAAAATCAATATTAAACCTATATACCTATTTTTAGCTCTAAGATATATTTACTTTAATTCGATTAACCTTTAAAAATTACCGCATTCATACCGGGCCGCTCGATACGTGCATTCATTCAGTTTTTTATACGTAAAGTTTTATCTTTAAATTATTATACCAGATTTAAATAGGTTAATGAAGTATTATTATATCTGATCGTAAAATTCTACTCTTCTTATGTTTTAAATACATTTACGATCTCTTTTGTTATAAAATTTAACACTCGTTCTCGACATTCAATCTAAACATGCATACGTGTAAAATATGAACTATTGGACAGTTATTGCAAAATTAATAAAGAAAGAATAAGACTGAGCTTATATAAGAAACTTTCCAATCACAGAATTGTTATTTTAGATATTAATTTCTTTAGGTTGTTAAATTGCAGACAGGTAAATATATAGGTGTTGACCACAAGATGTCTTCCCATAAGATCTAGAACAAAGGAATTAAACCGCCAAAAGTACTGACCAATAGAAGAAATGTACGATAGCGCTCAAATCAACCGTGAAAATAAAGTACTAACTACAGTGAAATCAGACTTAACCAAAACATGAGATGAGAATTCGTCCGTCAATAGTCCATGTCAATAAGTTAAAATAGAATAATACACAATGCTAATCCTTAATTACAAAATGTAATTAATAAGCTAACAATATAACTTTATTCAAGTATATACTAATATCAAGTACTAAGAATATAAAAATATACAAAATACATAAAATATAAAATAACAGGCTATCACACTTATAATGTTGTTTTTAACATGTAAATATTTATACAAAGAATAAAAAGTACATTACTCGATCAAAACGGTTAGAAGTGTAATCATAGAATATATTGTCTACTGCTTTACGTCTGTTGCTTCAAAGGTTACATTTCATATGAAAATAAAATAAAGCCACATCAAAATGTGTACGCCGTTATTTATTTCGGCAATTCTGAATTCGATGCAGAAACAATATGGTATTGTGAATTATATTGGATATATTATATGTGTGTAGGCATGAACACTATAAACTTACCAATTGCAGCTTTAGAATTAATATCAAAGATGGGTCTGGTTTTAAACTTTGAAGCATCATGATGGACTTTTCCTGATTTGATAGCATTCATACTTCCACATTCGCAAAGAATATACATAAAAAAGCCTAAATCACAATTTGTCTTAGACACTATGTCTGTAATATGCAAGGTACTCCCACAGTCGGTGCATCCTGCTTTCAGATCTTTTGAAACTTGGTATGGCTCAAATATCCGTCTTTCTCCTGGTAGCCAGATAGACTGGTATGTGTCCGTAGCCTCTGTGTTTTCCGTATGATCGGCAACATTTCTATCGGAAACGAGTTCGGATAACTGTACACGTCTGTCTTTCTCCTGTTGTCGTACAAAGCGACCCTTAAATCGAGCCATCATGGCCGCTATAGCATATAGTTTATCGGCGCCGACGTCTTTTAAAACGTTTCGCGGAAAAATTGACGCACGTCATAGAAAAAAACGGAACAATGGCGTCGCAAGGCAGAATGCGCAGAAACAATAGAGGGATTTGTCTTTAAACAGTTTTTGACAAAGGATTTTTAATTTTAGAAGGTGTGTCCCTTGACATTCCTGACAAAATGTCCACTACGAAACGAAGTCATTAAATTTTGCTAATAAACAGTTTTATAAAATCAATGTTTGCAAGAGATATAAACATTAGGGTCTTACAAAAGAAGTGATGCTTTTATAACGGCAGTTAAATTGTTTGTAAAAAAATTTGAGCACATCAAATGGACCAGAGTGATACCGTATTTTTGTTAATGTCCACTACGAAACGGGTCAAATCTCCTTCAGTATCTGGTTTTAAAATTATGAAAAAAATATCAGTGTACAGCTTAGTACGTGCTTTGATGAACAGAATCATTCTTGTTACTATTGCAGTATAGGGATTGTGGGGAAAAAATAAAACATGTGAATATGTCCACTACGAAACGGTCACCTACGAAACAAGTATGGGAGAAAAACGTTTCGTAGTGGACACTACCACTACCATGCAGTCGTTTTTTTACTCTTTTTTTCAATTATATTCGTGCAAAACAATTAACAAGGGTTAGTTTCATGTAATTTTCAGTATGTTTTTATCAACATAGAATAGGGTTGATGACAACTACGAAACTTTTTGTCCACTACGAAACGGTTTTGTCAACTACGAAACTCATCAAAATGTCCACTACGTAACATGAGTTGTACCTTCATATGTGAAGTACTGTCTAATCTTTATCGATAAAAAATGGTTCTCCAATTCAGAAAAAAATGAGATCTTTCTAGTATATAAAGTAAAACAAACTGTATAGGAGACATTAAAATGCAATAAGATGTGCGTTAAGAAGCAGTTTCGTAGGGGACAAATGTCCTTTACGAAACAGTACATAAATTATGAAAATAATATTATTTTAAAGAGTATTTAAGATTGCACTTTCTATTTACAAACAGGTCTATAATAGAGGTATTCAAATAACTCTTGAAATAAAATTTTAGACAAGTTGATTTTCCATTTTTTTTAGGTCTGAAATTCACACTTTTATTGAAAAACGCCCATGTATAGGTATGTATTAGGTTCTCTTACGCTTAAAATCCCTATGGAGATTTTGAAAAGTTGGCAGGTATGCATTGAACGTAAAACTGTATGCTGTTATTGGGATTGTTTAGCGGAAACTTCTTTTTGATTTTGCATTAAAACTTCCTTTTTTTAAAAATACAAGATATTTGAGTGTATGGAAAGCCAGTATATAGTAATTCTATCACACATAGTATTTTTCTTGTTTCGTTATTTTGAAAAGCATATACATTGTACTAAGGAAAAAGTTTACGTTAACTCACATTAAATATCTATTTTTATGCTACGATAAGCGCATGCTATTTTCTGGTTTGTGTGTTCGTTTCTTCGTTCGTTCATTCGTTTGTCCGTTCATCCGTTCGTCCGTTCCTTTATCCTTCGTTCATCCATTCATACCGCATTAGATTAACGTTATTGGTGAATGTAGTTGAAGATGAAATTGTAGACAGATCAACTTGAAACTAAGTACACATGTTCATTATAATGTGATGTTTCTAATTTGAATGTCAACATTAGCATTTGACACAAATTTCACTGAATATGGAAAATGATTTTGCGAGCAAATTATCATTGACAAATATTCTTTTTTTTTTTTAATTTAATTTGTTTACTTTTGTTCTCATTTCTGATCCGCCATGTGCTATTATATAGCGATTATATGCTTAGAGGATATACGTCTTTAATATTTTATTTGCAATAATTGATACAAGCTTACAATATGATAGGTTTAGCGTTTGGAAAACACAGAAAACGTAAATAATACGTTAAAATATGGTTATTTTCCCAACTTGTCCCTTTCCCGATGGTGTAAAATCCGGAGAGGGGGCGCACTTTCATTTATTTAAATACATGTATGATAATATATAGTATGTGTTTGGATGCAGCGGAACAAAAATAGTTCGTTAACAAAGACTGTATTAATAATAGACATAATTATACAGAATTTCATCAAACATCATACATCTGACACAGGCTTTATAAAGATGTTTTTGACTTTTTTCGAATTGCTAGCACGTTTTTTTTTTTTTGTTTTTTTTTTTTTTTATAGAAACTATATATTTCTTTACTCATTGATATCAATATGCCGGCATTTAGTAAGCAAGCTAGTCAAGCTAGCTACTTTGACCTATAATTGTTTACTTTTTATACATTGTGACTTGGATGGAGAGTTGTCTCATTGCCACACATACCACATCTTCTTATTTATAGTCAGTGCATTCAGCTTCAGACGTCATTGGTGTGGTAGTGTCCCACTTTCACTTCAAATGCTGGATATCTCTAGTCATCTAAACGTTAAAAAATAATATATATCGTACTGGTAGTAGAATTTCTTTTTGACAGAACCTTTTTTCATAAATGGGGTTTTGTGGTTTTCACACATACCGCATTATGATTCTTTGACAAGTTGATTCTCATTGCTAACTTTAGTGGTTGATAGAATTGGTCGCTAGCTTGCTTAGTCGCTGGAATGGTCTCTAGCTTGAATCTGGGTCAAACTTCTAAGAGTTTAAACTTATACTTAAATTCTGTACTACATCTCCCTAAACTTTGGGTCTTCCGCAGAATTCAATTTGGCTGCTATCTATGTGTATTTATGCTCGTAAAAATTCCCAAATGTCTCTGTGAGATGAAACATAGAGATCATATCTGGGAACCAGTTTGGTAAACAAAACAAAATATCTATGAATATAGAGGCGTGGTTTGTGAAACAGCTGTATTTTTATAGTGCAACCGCTAACAAATCATTTTAAGGAAAAATATCTACTTATTGTGCATGCAAGTCAAATATTTTGAAGAAATTAGCGTACATTTTATAGCTTTCTACTGATTTTAATATAATATTTTAGTCAGTTTCATGTTTAAATTATTAAACGTGTATGGGATCCTTTTAAAAATAAGGAGATATGGAATGATGGCCAATGAGACAACTAATCACCAGAGTTAAAATGGCAATGATGTAAGCAATTTTAGATACCCGGCCAGTTAATTGATGAGTAGTTCAAGTATTCCTAATTAATGTCAGTCGAGTTTGTTTTGTTTTTTTTCATAAAAGATTAGTAAGCTGTATTTGTTGTAGCACTACAAATGCATTTTGTACATTTTTTACGTACTGTAAACGAAAATAAAACTTTTAATTTTTAAGCTTCTTCTAAAAGAGAAGTGGAATAAACCAAAGGGATATTCAAACTTAGTTTTGTAAACTTATAAATTTGTATATCTAAATAAAATTTAGAATAAAAATGGGGCATGTGTCAAAGAGACAACAACCCGACCAAAGATCAGAAAACAGCCGATGGCCACCAATGGGTCTTCAACACAGGGAGAAAATCCCGCACCCGGAGTTGGGCTTCAGCTGGCTCCTAAACAAAAATATGTACTATTTCAATGAAAATGGACGTCGAACTAAACTCCAAAACATATAAATGAACTAAAATTAAAAAACATACAAGACTAGTAAAGGCCAGAGGCTACTGACTAGGGACAGGCGCAAACATGCGGCGGGGGCTAAACATGTTTTCCTCCCCTATACCTCTAGCCAATGTAGAATACACAAAGATTATTCTGGTGTATTAAAATTGTTCATTTTCTATTATGCTCTGTTTGGGTTGTTCACCAAATTTTGTCTATATAGAGTTAATGGTACTATAAAAATTGTCATACAAGTGGGAGATTATGCTTGCAATAAAACCAGGTTTAACCAACCATTTTCATCGGAAAATGTCTGTACCAAGTCAGGAATATGACAGTGGCTTTTCACTCATTCCGTCGGTTGATAACGTTGACTTTAAGACTACCCCTTTTTGAATTTACCTTGGAGTTCGGTATTAATGTATATCTTTTTAAGTTTTTTGCAATAAAATAATCAAGTATTTCAATTGATTAAGTGGCAAATTGGGCTTCTAGTTTATCTAAACGTTGTATAAAGTATTTTTGTTATAAAGACCATTGTTAGGAACAACAATTTCTTGGCTAACTTGACAATGCATTCTTGTCCAATACTTGGATTAAAACAGTTAAAAAGTCAGTCTTCTTCGTGAGTTTGATACAATTTAGGTTATATGTTAACAGTACATCACACATATGACACGATAATTGAACATGTCGAGTATTTAAACTTTTCTTTTTTAATGGAAATATATTTCATTCGAAATTTAAAACCTTCTCTTTTTGATCGTTATTAAATTTAAGCTTAATCGTATATTCAAAACAAACCATTCTTATTGGTTTACTTAAATCTAGAATCATATTCATAACAGTGTAGACGAGACTATTCTTTGGGGCGCTCAATTCTCCAATTGACTGGGTCACCAAAGTTTTCTCAACTCCTGAAAACAAGTAACTCGCAAAAAATACTACAGGCGTATTGATTAACATTGAATATTTTGACACTCTTCACCGACAATCGATAATCAAATTATTTATCATACCGCACGTTCTTTAAACATTAAATTAAATTTCTCTAGTTTCAAAAGTAGTAGTGAATGTGTAAGCAATAACTTATTTCGGACTTTACAATTGTCGCTTTCTAAAATTTGTCCGTGCTCTTCGTATCTTTTAACTTTTATCTGTTCTTTTCTAAAAGTATTCATTTTTAGAACGAATGCATGATAACTTTAAATCGTGGTACAATTAAAAAGAAAAGAAAAACATATATTTGTGTACGGTCTTTTTTGTACTTGCAAAATATAGGACAGTAAAACGCTACATGTATTTGGACCTTGCTTAATGCAATTTGCATTTACTTTATGAAATAGTAATCTTTAAATTTAATATCTAAATATAATTAATTGTTGACCAAATTTATTTACTGGAAAGATAGAATTTAAATTAGTTGGTCCATTGTTCTACTGACTGACTCAGCATTCGGACTAGATTATTCAGAATAATACATTATAGTTTGATGAATGGGAAACTGGAATCTTTCTGCTAACCACTTTATTTGATGAAAATCCATCCTTGGTTGCAGAACCGTATTCCTGAATTCATGATTACGCACATACCACTCATTTGTTCTGAGAGTGCGTTTTATTTTAATTTAATTTAATTCATGTATGTGTGTGTGTGTTGGGGTAGGGGGAGCATTTGTTCGATTCTTATGAACATACAGGAACAATATTTTTTTTATCTCAGTGTCGTATTTCTTTTTATCCCTAATTCTAAATTGATATAAACTAGTTTTTTCACTTTTTTTTCCCTGAATGATTGAGGACCGCTTAAAAAAAGTATGTATTCCTCCGAAACATAAATACACTTAATCAGGACGGGTACACTATCATTCATTGGCATACTATCGTTCCAGCTTATTTAGTTGTTTGATTGCATAATAAGCAATATTTATTGACTTAGAGAATTGATCAATCCATTGAATGGGTTGCAATGCATGATGGACTACCTCGTACTTTATCGAGAACACGCGTGTTTTTCAGTGAACTACCACTCACTTTTTCTTCTTATGTGTCTATGTTTAATAAATCATAAGTTGTATGTTCAGATTAAAATAGAAAAGCATTTTTTTCTGGGCAATTGACCGACCAATCCACTCGGAATGAGTTGCAATGCATGATGGACTACTATGTGTTTACAATTGTTTATTACTGCATGACATACAACACAATTTTTAACACATTGCCGAAAAAAGAATTCATATTTATATCTTTTCTTCATTTGTGTTTACATTTATGGTACAAAATAAAAATCGACATGTTTTACATTTAATATATTTTTCTATAATTTAATGATATTAGCTCTGCACATTTATTGTTATTTCAAGTGAAACTGTTGGATGTGATGATAAAAAGAATGTTTAAAACAAATTCCTTTTAAATGTTGTTGAAAGAAAGTTTAATTTTATGTATCGAAATGTGAAACAAGTGATTATTTAAATCCCCACTGGAAGGCCTCTGACAGACTGAGTGAGTGTAAAATCATTGTTATCGATAGCCGATGACAAACAAGTTAAAGGTAAATGATTCGGTATTATTAAAAACATAATCATTACGGTTGTCCACACTGTTATGGGACTACTTCTTAATGTATTATTGCCTTCTAAGAGGCGTACAATAACGGCAATCTGCATAATAATTATAACATGCATTGATCTATGAGTTAGTGTGTTACACAGTTATTTCCGTTAATTTGAGAATACATTATTTATTGAATGAGAATTGATTATATGTACCATCCAGCTTGCATTGGTATGAGTATTACCACCATTGTTTTCCCCTATTAGTCATTGTTAAATTGTCATTTTTCAAATAATGGTGCAGAATTTATCTTTGTTTCAAAAAATAAAATACTTGGCATGAGTAAAGTTTTATCCTGTCCAGTATTACAGTGAAGATTTCACATCGCATTTCATTGCATTAAAGATGATAACCATCACCGGAAGTAGATCAATCTAATTTCACCCCTTTTTGCTGTTTACAAGCTTGAGCAATCATGTCACCTCAAGTTCCTAAATGTTTTATAGAAACACCAAATAAAAAAAGAATGGTGCTTTGAAACCCCAAGATATATTTTTATGACTCAGTCTTTTTTTCTGTAATGAAAGGCAGGGTTAATTTCCTACAACTGTCAAATTCAAGGGAGTACCTTTTTCGACCCTTTTTCGTATGAAACCGGATGTAACGTACTATGATTTGGTGGTATTACTCCTAAAGAGGACATTTTTGTTGAATAAACTGAATGGAATTTTTTTCCTTTGAAATACTGGTTATTTCAAGCATTACTGTCAAGTTTTGTCATATTCAGTTCAATAGTTTGAGAGAAATTTTGTAGAATGTAAGACAACATCTACAACAATTTGAGCAAAATATTCGAAAAATTTGTTAAAGCTGAATGAACAATCCATAGAAAAGATTACTGACTCCATGTAGGTTTCAATAAGAGACATTTATTGATGTAAAACAAATATGTCATAAATGCCTGTAGTCTTAAATGTCAAGTACTGACTTAAAAAGCCAGTGGGACTAAACAGTTAATAAAATACAGGTTTACCTTTCCTTTACTTCCCGCTTTAGTTTTTAATATTGAAAAGTCGTTTAATTAAAGACTTCATTTTATGTAAATTTGTATAATCAAAGTTCAAGGTTATCCTTGTATGGAAACAAAATGTAGTCATAAATGAAAATAATTTCTTAACTTATTAAAACGTCATTTTTAACGTATAAAACGTTATTCTTTTAAAAAAAACTTGATATCTCCTACAAGCTTCAAAAAAACTGAATCAAATATTGTTCTCTGACTTATCAATATGTTTGAAATTTCTGGAAAAAACACGAAATTTACAGCTAAGACAATATTTGGAAATATATAATTGTTAACCTTTGACCCTCACTATCCAAAATTGTGACCACGTCTTAGGCTTCCGGTATCATCAATCTAAAAGCTCATGATTTTCTTTTTCCAAGAACATATAATTTAGCCGTGTGTTCCATGGGTGCATTTAATTATTTTTTTTTATGTTTCTGCCGCTGGTATATATGGAGCAGAGACTGCTTACTTGAGTTCACTGCTGGTTTTTGAAGGGGGTTCGATTGCTTTTGCTTTTGTTTTCAGTGTTGTAATTTTTCCTATATTAGAATGAATTTCATAACAGTGTGGACATGGACACCTACTGTTTAAATGCTTTAAAAATGCTTTATTTGTAAACAAACACTCATACATGCATTGACGGGGGCATACGTATGCTAAATAATACATGTCGTATAAGGAAATGTGCCCGACCTGTTAAATGCAGCTGTTCTGTTGATTTGAAAAACGAATAAACGGATCACAGCGATTTAATTTAGAATTGTACTTATGTTTTTCTTAATTTGTGTTTCAGTATCTATCCATGAATTAAATATGTTCACAATACCTAGAATATTAAACGAGTGCACCGAGTTTAAAGGTTATTATTAAACTGGTACTATTATGTTGACATAATAAACCTGTACATTATCTTGTGTTACAGCTGACCAGTTTAGTCTTGTGCACATGATTCATTATTCCAAAATAGATGTATTGTGAACATATTATTAAATTCGTGGATATATGTTGTAACACAGATACCGAAAAAGAAGTGAGTACAATTTCAAATTGTAAGGGGGCGATCATTCCTGATTCAGTTCAAATTTTAAAGGGAGGGGATGGCTATGCAGGAGGCTTTTGAAATCAGTACGAATACAATTGCAAATAAACATTTATGCAGAATTGTCTCAAATATGCGTCCTCAAATAACATAGTTCAGTAAGACCAAATTCATTAAAATTACCTGCTTAATTTGTAGTAAAAGAATACAGATCCCGTTACTTTTGTTATACATGTTCAGGTATAACAAAATTTAAAATAATTACATGTATCAATGTTTCCACAAAAGCTACTCTGACTCCAATCAACGTAAATTTTGCACACAAGATCGGATTCACTAGCTTCTTGATATTTTCACGAGTTATTTTTTGTTAGAATGATATTTAAATGTTCTCGAAAATCTGATCGTTGGAGTCTTCGATGGGAATTCAAATTTGTACCGTGCAAAAAAATTATGCTGCCCAGAGGACTAAAATGATTTTTTATGAAGGTCCGGGGTTCTTATTACCAACAAAAATAATTTTAGTATGAAAGTTGATTGTAGGTTACTTTACATCAACTCGTACGAATAAATGTTTTCTTATATTTTTTAAGGAGCCACAGAACGTGTGTGCTAGAAAAAACATAACTTTTTTTTCTCGATTTCTTGGTGATATCACCTCTGAATATACTCATTCTGTCAAAAGAAACTTTTTGTTGTGAGTATATAGATATATTCAAAACAAATTCCTATAAACTTTCATGCAAAAACTTTTATTTTATGAATGGACATTTGTAAAGAGAAATTATGTATATCCCCATTGAGGGGCGCTAGCCTGACATACTGTAATTGCGCAAAGTTTTTGTTGTCGACAGCCAGTGATACACACCATTACATTTAATTACTGTGTGTCCATGTCCACGCTGTTATGAAATTCATTCAATTTGGAAATGATCGTGACCGGTGACAGTTGTGTTTTTTCCTGGAACCGTAACTTCAAACTTTCATATTTGGCCAAGGTTAGGATTAAACAATTAACTTTGGCGATGGTTTATCAATTTGGTGATGTCTTGGGTTTAATTAGAGACATTCAGCAATCTGCTTTTATATAAAAAAAAAAATATCAACAAAAATCCCGAACTCAAAGCTATATTAAAAAAGGGGGAAGTCCAAATTATCACCTGACAGGACATTTCAACGTTTTCGAACAGGACTAATGGCGGTGTGGCTAATGAAGCAGATAATGCTGACCCTTCCTGATAAACTGAGTTTACCACCTGTTTTTATACGCCAGTTTACGGGACGTATTATGGTATACCCTTGACCGTCTGTCCGTCCGTCTGTCCGTCCGTCTGTCCGTCTGTCCGTCCGTCCGTCCGTCCGTCGTCAACATGTCGGACATTAAGTAAACAAAAGCTTAACCAATATGCATGAAACTTTGGTGAATGGTTTATATCTATTGACGTGAGCTCCCTTTCGTTTTTTATAAATTTCAGATTTACCGTTTCTGAGTTTTGGGGGTTTTATTCATTAAAAAAGGGGGGATTTTCCAGTTTTCCGACAATAATTCAAGAATGCTTTCACCAACTTGCAAGGAATTTTGGTGTGAATTGTTTATATCTATTGACATGAGCTCCCTTTCAATTTTTATAAATTTTAGATTTTACGTTTCCGAGTTACAGGGTTTTATTCATAAAAAAAGGGGGATTTTCCAGTTTTCGGACAATAACTAAAAAATGCTTTCAGCAGTTCTCATGAAACTTTGGTGAATTGTTTATATCTGTTGATGTAAGCTCCCTTTAGAACTTTGTAAATTTTAGATTTTACATTTCTGAGTTATGGGGTTTTATTCATTAAAAAAGGGGGGATTTTCCAGTTTTTGGACAATAACTCAAAAATGCTTTCAGCAGTTCTCATGAAACTTTGGTGAATTATTTATAGCTATTAATGTAATTCTCCCTATTTATTTTCATAAATTTCAAATATGACATTGAGAAGAAATTGAACTTTATTTGTTTATAGTCTGACAACAGATTTACTAAGTATTACACAACAGCAAGACATCTTTAATTGAAACGTTGTGTACGATGTTCCTACAACACGACGTTACACCAAAAATGGGACGTCAAAGAGGTTCTGAAATTTTGACGTCGATTGATTAAATTTGTTAGTTTCATTCGTTTTTTTATATGTTATGGGTTGATTCTGTCTCTGTTATTTTTGTGATGTATTTTTACCATGAATTACCTCAAATTGTAGAAATTGATTAACAATGTTTACCCTTAATTCCCCTTAAAAGGCTGTATTGTCGTAAATAATGTAGGAAGGCAAAATGGGACGGAATTATTAAATACGGGATCGTCCGTTAAAACGGGTAATACAATCCCGGGTTGTATTATTTCAATGAAACTGTTTTCGTCGATGTTTGCATTTAGTCTTTCAATTACCTCCGTTTCATGCACAAGTTTATTTTGACGAAAAGGTCCGGCTTCGCTAGTAAATGAATTAGTTTCAGTACGACAGTTATAACATGAGTAGCAGGACAAGTCGCGAACTAAAACTTTTCGAGTACTTGTACTTTTAATTTGGTGAATGTACCTTACTGAAGGGGCGACTTTAAATGATCTATATCTATTTCAGGGTACTTCCGCAACATAACGAAAAGTTCACCTTTAACATATAGAGGACTGTCTTGGTGTCTCCAAATTGTCTTTGCAAAAGTTGTACACATCATTCGCATTCTGAATCAAACATTTGCCTCTAGCAACAATAAATCACTAAAAGCTAAAAATGGTTATAAAATATCAAAATTTAATCTGTGTCGAATCTATGTTCCGAGTTTGTCAATATGCACTATTCTTTTTTCGACAGCCTTCAATATCTTTTTCCAAATTTCACCACACGATTTGTTTTTATTATCAGGAACATTTAATTGAAACAAATTTAGCACATGCAACGTCGGAAATAAGCGTTTTTCGGATTTTTCGACGTTTTCACCCGTTTGGACAAAATGACTACCGTTTTGTAATGTTTCGTAGCATTTTATTCCTTTCAGACCCAAGCATGTAGTTAATAAAAAACAAATCTAGGCATTGTGTACTCTTCGTGTATCTAACTTTTGTTTTTATAAATTATAAATAACTTATTGAAATATCAGGTAAAAAACCCGCATTAATTGCTTTGACAAATGAAATATCAACTTGGACAAAATGACTACCGCTTGAAAAACAACTGTAAAGAGAAGATTTTATAGAATCTACAATATTTGAACTCACGAACAATGAGGCAAATCGTTGTACTATTGGTAGATGTTATTATTATCTAACCATTTTTTTTCTGCTATATCTACTTATAAAATACACTTTCAGTCGTTGAGTCAACGAAAAACGTCGTTGGACATTTTTCATATTCCAGCTTAATATGCAGCCGCCGAGTCAAATGAAATTTGACAAAATAATGACTTAATTGTCACAAAGAACAGACACATGTCGTTGTTCTTGCCAAGTTTCAGGAAAATCTGAGAATAAGAAATAGGATCACTATACATAAGAGTTAAAACAGTTGTTCAAAAATGTAACGTTGGACATCCGTTTTTTCACATATAGCTTTGTTGTTTTAATCCTCAAATATACTAGATATTACTAAGCATACGACCAAGAGCTATAAGAACATTATTGAAAACATATACTGAATTTGTTTTTATAGTGGTTAGTGTTTGCTAACATTGTTTTTTGTTTTGCGGAGGAAATGTCGAAGATTCTTTTTTAAATCCTATGGGTTGTAGGAACAGCGTGCGTAACGTTTGAAGATAAATTCAATTCATATAACCAATTTCAAGTTCTTTGACTACATTTATTCAGAAACCTATAATATGTCAAATATTTAATTACAATCCAAATTCAGACCTGTATCAAGCTTGAATATTGTGTCCATTTTTGCCCCAACTGTTGCGGGCGTATCCAGCTGCGCTCAGCGAAGCATTTTATTCTGTTTTTGGTGAAATTAGTGTAACTCAATCTTTTGTCTTTTGTGTAAAGTTTTGCATTGTGTTTAATTGATTTTCATTTCGTCGTTTTCTTTTTTTCAATGGTGTAATATGTTATTAAAAGAGCAGTATATTTTATTTTTTTATTGGACTCTTTTTCTGATACTTTAGTTTCTTTATCAAATTGATCATTTGAAAAACGCTGTTCATTTTTTTGAAAGTTATCTCGAAAGCCGTTTAAATACATTTGCTGGTATCGTTCTATGTTAAAACCAAGGAGGAATATTAACAAGAACATGTTACTGCACGCATAGATGTAGTATATCAAGTACTATCTAATTTACTTCTTCTCACAAGTTAAAAGTTGAAAGATTTTCCAGCTAGTGTTTTAGTTACGTTCAAAAACTAATACAAATGTAATTTTTATTACAGTTGATTATCGGATGGATGGATTTAAATTATATGTGACCAACACATCAACTATTCCACCTGTTAGTTATCTCTGTTATGAAGATCCTGATCCCGGTCTCCCAAACATCACTCAGACAATACCTTGTAATCAACTTGGAAAATATGTCATTTATTACGATGATAAAGGAGATGCAAACAACGGACCTATTGTTGAATTATGTTACGTTGCCATTAACGGTGAGTTTAGTATATATATATATAAATCGTCCATATTTGATGATCTACATTGTAACAATTGGCTATGAATGGCTATACATTTGCCTCATTTTAAGTTGTTAATTTTTTCAGAGTAGGTCGAAAGTATCGGATTCACAAATATTTACGCTTAGTGGATGCTTCGTTGGAAACATTGTTTTCTAGATTCATCAGCATGTACAACAGTCAAAAATTAGTTTTTACAGCTAACGATTGATAAAGACAAGAGAGCTTTAAGCATAAAAAACACATATATTAGTAAACTTTTTCATGCCTAATTAGCAAGAGATATTTTAGACCTCATGATATTTTTTTAAAATATAAAAGTTAACTAAAAATGTATACCTACAATGTGTAATACATACTACTCATGCCATTTTTGTGTTGATTTTAAAACATAAATCTAAGACACATTTAAAGAAAAAACAAAATAAAGTAGCATTTCATTACAATCTACAATTAATGAATTTCTATGGGTTTCACTTGTTGATATTATTTGGATATTTTTAGGATGCCCAAAGAGTCGCTGGGGTAGTACTTGTGAAGAATTTTGTGCGTATTGCATTGAGCAAAGTTGTATTCCTGAAAACGGTTCTTGTGTCTGGGGTTGTGACACAAAACACTGTTTAAATGGTGTTTGCGATAAACATTCTGCAGTTTGTACCGATGGTTGTAAAGAAAGACGCACAGGAAGCTATTGTGACAAGTGTAAGTAATTGTCTACAATTATTAATTTATATTAACGTGTTTTATTACAATGATCGAAATTTCGGCATGTAAAAACAGGTTACACATATATATTACTTTTATGAAGTTTCAACTCAAAAGTTTATACCCAGTTACCAGTGCTTCAATATTGATATGTGCTTAATAATGCGTTTTGGTTCTAAATCAACAGTTTATAAATGATGGAATTTTATTGAAACTATCAAGGTTCAGCCATCGACAAGCAAATTTAACCGTAGATGGTTTTGTAATCATTTTTGGTCTTGATGCTACAAACGTCAATGTATTTGCCTTCTCAACTGCTGGTCCGCGGCTTACATTATGAGCATAAAAGCACATGTTTTAGTACTAGTACCGTATATGAAAGGTTCCAATGAATGTAGACCAATAGACTGTCATACTCCAAGAATGTCATTCTTTTTAGTATAAGTGCTTCGTTATTTTAATAATTCCAATTAAACATTTTTTTAAACTGCATGTTTATCTCACAAACAAACATACTTACATGTCTCATCTAATTTGACATATTTATTCCTATCTATTACCAATTTCATCCTAAAATATAAAACAAGGAATCTACAGCAAACTGCACACATTTTTGTTTTGCAGATAACATAGCATTTGACGGTTTAGTCTCGCAGCATCCAAGTGGTAGTCAACTGGCCAATCTAGCAATTGATGGAAAAAGAGCATCATGTTCCAAAACAAAAGGATCTAGTGTAACATTTCAAGTTGACCTTAAAGACAAAAGTATCGTAAGAGGATTGTTTATCCTTCTCGGTGGTATGTTAATTAACGATAAATATTTAAAATAACTTATTATGTGTCTTTTAAATAATAATACTAGGAATCTTGCTATTAATCTTATAATGCTGTCCATAATGGGTATGATTGCCAATGAGACAACTATCCACCATATGTGGTATGATTGCCAATGAGACAACTATCCACCATATGTGGTATGATTGCCAATGAGACAACTATCCACCAAAGCTCAAATGAAGTGGATGTAAGGAAACAAATTTAACATCACCACATTCTGTATGTGTCTGTCCAAAGTCAGGAGCCTGCAGTTCAGTGGTTTCGTTTGTTCATGTCTGTAATATTTGTTTTTCGCAAATTATTTTGTTATAAATTATGTTGTTAGTTTTCTCAATTGATTTGTTTCGTATTTTTCTTGTCGGGTGCTTTTATAGCCGACTATACGGTATGGGTTTTTCTCATTGTTGTACGGTTGCCTATAATTACTTACATCCACTTCATTTGAAATTTGGTGGATAGTTGTCTCATTGGCAATCATACCACATCTCCTTATTTTCATATCAGTCTACCCTGTCTTGTGCATTTCAAAGTCATGCTAATCAAATATATGTACAATATGCAATGGAACCTTCCCTGCAATCCTATTTGAATCATGACCTGTTTGTTCGAGTTGGGTTTTTTTTACCTCATCTGATGACGTTTTTTGTCTATCAATAGGCCTGACCTTTTGACAAATGCGAAACAGGCACTGTTTATCCTTTTTGCGCACCTAAGCGCATTCAAGGTTTTTAGTTAGCTTTGTGTTGCTCATTCTTTAGTTTTCTGTTTGTCCTTTCGTCAATGGCAATGGTGGTCGCCTGAAATTGCAAAAAAAATCAAATTATTAAAACCTTTCAAAATTATGTCAATGTTATTGACAAATAAATAGCTATAGACTGATATAACTTGAAAATTGCAGTATAGAAAGGTCACTGTTGAAGTCGCTTTGACGTCATAAACATTTCGAAATCTTCAAAAGTAGAATAACAAAACTACCGAACTCCAAGGAAAATTAAAAACGGAAAGTCCCTTATCAAATGGCAAAACCAAAAGCTCAACCGAATGGAAAACAACGGTCATATTCCTGACTTGGTACAGGCATTTCTTTATAACACATAACGTTTGGATCAAAAAAGATATGGGCAAAGTTTACCGAATTTTTTTAAAATAAAATTCACATCTTTGTTAGATACATCGTGTAGCAAAATATCTTTATGGATAAAGCTCTGGCTTATATCTATATATTTATGACTAATCTCAAAATGAGGCTATTTTGGGAGGTTTTTTTTTTTAAAAAGGCATGAAATTTGAAGCCCTAATACACATATAAAAGACAAAACTCAAAATATAAAAACTGATGATTGATAGTCGAGTTTCTTCTGAACTTCTGAGATATGTAATTACCGCAGATTTATGAAAAAGATGATTTCGAATTCAGGGGCTCTTTTCCGTCGATATATCTTTTCATTTCTTAAGTTGATAACTTTTTTCTACATTAACTTGTTATGGATTGGTGTGGTTAGGATCTTGTTATACAGATTGGATGAAATATTGCTATGTTTCTTATTATCTTTCGGCGTTCTTTATTTATACATGACAAACAATACTTAGCAAATGGCATTCATTCATACTGAAAGCTATTATTAATGCCAAACAAACGTAGATTGATTGCTTTTTAAATATTAGTCAATACATCTTGATATCCAAACCGAAATATTTTTTCTTATTGTTTAAGAAGGTACAACAAAAGAGGGTCATCATATCTTGTACGGTTCAAATAACAGCAATACCTGGAATAGTGGAACAGTTTTGTACAATGAGACATATGTGCCTACTGAGATCAACTTTACAGCTTTTTTCAGATTCTTTACTTATGTACCTCCAGTTCATAATCTATTTACTGAACTTGAACTATGTGAAATTGGGATTATTGGTAAGTGCATTTTAAAGAACTCAACACATGGTTAGTATCTATATACGTGAAGGAAATTCTTATATAAAATTAAAATGTTCAGGAAACTTTAAAAAAAAAAACTGTTTTGAAAACGTTTTAGCTAGATTGGAAACAAAGGTCGTTTATATATTGAAGTTGTACTTAATTGTTCAAAACAAACAACTGAAACAAATGCCATTAATAAGTCTGTCGCATGCCGTGGTAACGATGCTCCTACAATACCTCAGTTAAACGTAACAGTGAGGATTTCCTCCAAAAGCTGTACGTTTACGTGTGTGTGTGTGTGGGGGGGGGGGGTTGACTGTCCTATATATATCTCTTACAATGTTAAGATAAATAAAAAAAAAATGATGAATAACTCCGGCAACTATTTCTCAGGGATCCATTAGTATTTTATGTATAGAAAATGTTCGCTCTCTATTCAACACACAATCAGGTTCCTATGGCAGTCAAAATTCAAATCTTCATCCTGGTCGACTTCTATTACGGAACATACTTATTGGTAATTGTGTAAACTGGACGTTTAGTAAACCAACTATAAAGCAATGAAAACAACTTAAAACGTATATGAACTGAACAGTACCGTGTTCAATCTGAATGTTTATCACTATCCTTAGCATGTTAAATTATACTCGAACCCTTTGCCAATATCGACTTGTCGAGTTCCTTCGGTGTGAAGTTTAACAAAACTTATCAGCGACATCACAGTTGGAGATCATAACTGATCGTCGATATCACAATGTGAGAGCAGAACTTATCAATCTGACTTTCGATAAAACAACTATGCGTGGCACAATATCGAAGGAAAGTTAAAACGACTAGAATTAGTAAGACCAACAAATAATTGAGCATTATATGTATATGATATAGGCATTTTCTAAATTTAGTCATTTTGTAAAATGACTGAATTTTCAGGCAATTAATAAAATGGGTAACCTTGACAGGTATTCTATAGAATAACTAAAAACAGCTAGTCATTTTGTAAAATGACTGAAATTTTGAAACAAAATTCCACAAATTACCTGTTCAGGTAATAAAAGATAAATATATTGAGATGCATATGACCAAAAACACAATATCGTGCAAAGTAAATAACCAATGGTTCCGTAAAATTGAGTTTATACTTAAAAAACCTGCTGGGAAAGTTTGTATTCTTTTTAGTGAAACTACGTTAAGTATGTACTCACTCTGTATTTCGTATAGTATTTTTATAATCTTCTTGTCATGGTGGCAGAAGAACAAATTGTTCTTACAATGAACAAAATTACAAACGAATTTTTGAAAATCTAGATTCAAAACAGAAGTGTGTAATATGATCCAGAGAAAAAGAAGCAAAGTTTTATTGACTTATTGTTGTTTGTTTTGCATTCGGTAGAAAATAGTTCATGCATATTTAAGACGAGTTCAAATTGATAATAAAAGATGTAAGTTCTGTAATGGAAGACCCGTATAAAGGACAGGAATTATGTCTGTCGCTTAAAATGAAAGGATGTTGGATAGCGACAGAAAATTGGTCTCGAATCGTTCCCTTCTATATACTAGTATATCATGGCTTTGGCCACGCAAGGCCGTGATTGGTTGTGATGCAAAGATATAAGTATCGCTAGCTTCGCAGCCTCAGTGGAATTTTTGGGTCTTTACCATCTGACGAATTAATGCAATGTTAGTTAACCATAGTTAAAATCTCGAAAATCGACCAGGAAGAGACAAATAAAAGTGCATCGACAGGGTAAGCGTCTCCCGACATGCGTATATCTACTTCAGCCTGTTAAATGCTCTGATGAGCGAAAACGATATCAGTCAACCTAATCATGATAATGTGACTTTGAATCTGTTAGGACACATGATAAAGAAGATATTCATGTGTGTGCTTTTTGCGAAACCCAATTATTGTTGGTCGAACATTAAGTGTTTTATCAGACAAAGTATTGAAAAGCTAAATGTTTGATGGTTCTGGTTTCTCCAAATGTGGTTGTAGTGCTAAGTCCCGATTTTACGTAAAGAGATGTATTTGCCAAAAAAAATCAGGACAAATATGTAACAGATCCTTTCATCCAAGCATCATATGAAATAAAAAACAAGTGTCGAGTTTGGTGCTTGTGGGAATTTTGAATAATTCAGTAGAATTTATTTTGAATTATTAAAACTCTTTAAGTGCAAGTTTTAGAATTCAGTTATTATCATATATAAAACTGTTCTGTTTTTCGATAATTTCAGGTGCTCAATTTTTATGAATATTTCGTTCTATGAAATATAAAATAATTTCAGGCATTATCTAAAATGCCTTTTAATTCTGAAAAAAATTGTCAATATATAAAATGCCTGAATCTCACATGCATTTTAGAAAATGCCTAAAGTTTTCAGGAATTTTACAAAATGCCTAGATTTAGAAAATGTCTGTCATGTATAGATATCGTAAAGAAGCTGAAGCGAAAATTTAACAAATGTTCTACGAGTGTGAAGATTCAACTGTTTCAGTCTTATTGTATGAATGTCTATTGTGTATCTTTATATGTGGTCTAAATGTAAGTCTGCCTCTTTAAATAAAATGCATTTAATGTATAATAATGCTTTCAGAATAATAATGGAACATCAATATAGATGTAGTGCAAGTAATATTTTTGTCGTAAATGAAGTTGTGTCTTTCAAGGAAGTTATGCGAAAGTCAATGTTTAGTTTGTTAAATTGATTGAAATTATCTCAAAATCAGTTGGTTAATACAACTATCGGAAGTGATTTATTGTATTCTTTAACATTGTTGAGAGTATGGTACAATGAGTTATATCTAAATTTTGAATTATAATTAATACTGTAAATATTTTAACATTGTATTCTGTTTAAACAGAATATTTTGTTTCATGTATATATATATGGACCTTTTGAGTCTAAAATCAAGATAATGTTATCTTATCACATCAGCCGATTAACTCAATTGGAAGCTATTTTATCGTTTACCGCTTCATTTGTTAAAAATGATATATATTATTACTCTCGAGTGATTTTTAAAGAAGTCCATGTGGAGAACCCCCGATGTTCTATTCAAATCTTTCTTAATTGTGTAAAAACACACATTTCAATTCGTATTTCATTTTAGATTAAAGTGATTGCTTTTTTTTTTGTTAACCATGCTATTTCTGTGCTAGATACACCTTACTTCGGTACGAATTGTCAAATACAAAGTTTGATATCATTTCTCATTAAGATAATTAATGCTTTACAATTGTAAAAACCTATCTTGTTTCGTTCATTTGCCTGAACAGAACTATATTAATCAAAATTATTTTTGCAATATGAAGGTAAGATAATTATTATTTGCAAACATTATTTTTTATTTTTAGATTTTTATTGGTGGAATTTTACGCTGCCACCATTTTCATTTTGAAATGTACATTTTCTACTTGAGTCACCGAAACGTCCATTACAAATCCTAAGACCTGTTGATTGCTTCATTAAAAAATAAGATAACTCATTTAGAAGAACAGCTGACGTCGACGATAAACTAAGCATGCACATATATCACCAATGGAATATTATGTGTTCAATGATGTCTCCATAGTGTTCCGAATGCTTTCTAGCAATTAAATTCGACAATTGTTTATTCTACCGTACATGTAACACTGTATTCCGTTTAAATAGTTGCAAACGAAGACAAATAAAAACCAGATGGAATATCACATATTCATTTCTTAAAATAATCCAAAACTAATGAGAGCATTCGGTGTTTCTCTTGCTCCGATTCCGAATAAAAAATTGTATAAGAAAAATTACAGAAGTTATTTTATACCTCTGCAACCAAGTTTTACGAGGTCATTCAATCAGTATGTTTCGACATTTTGATACGGTCCCTTTATTTTTGTAGTCCGTGTAGGTATCTGTGTCGGTGTAAGTGTCAGTGTAGACGACTTTTCGAAAATTTCTATTTAATATGCATTCACGCTTGGGTTACACTTATTCACAAATTTAACAGCTTTGTCAAATGCGAAATATTTAAAGGCAACCTTGCATAAACTACAGATGTTTGAATCAACAAAAATAAAATACAGGATTTCATAAATATAATTAAATTGTGATGTTGAGGTACGACAAATCGACCACAAACCTAAAAACAATCAATACAGAAAAGACATTCACAGGGGCAACGTACGTTACATATCTATCCTTAAAAGGAGATACGAAGTAAAAACCAATTAGACAGCAACCTAACGACTAAAATAACTAAAGAACATTGATAGGGCAACACATAACAACTCTTTATTTTTCATATATATTACAAACAAGTACACTCTTTTTGGAAAAAACCTTTGTCCATAATTAAGTCTTTATAGCATAAACCACAAAACCTCAATAGTATCGTAAATGTTCACAATTTCCGTTGATCCTACTGCCAAATATATTTTTAGATTGCGGACAGAATTGGTAATTGAAAATATTAGCAAATGCGAAATATTTTAAGGCAACCTTGCATAAACTACAGATGTTTGAATCAACAAGGATAGATTATGTATTAGCAATAAATCATCGTCACACGTTTTATGTTCATCGGTGTCAATTTATCAATGAAATGCAGGCGACGTCATTTATACAGCATAACAACTATGAGCGAAACGTTTTGTACGCGTAAAAAGAGTAATTTATCTACTTCATGTAATTTCAAACATTTTGCAGATAAAAAACAATAAGGGCATTTTTTATATATTTACTCAAACAGCTCGAATAATAGCTTGCTCTTGTAGGCTCGTTTGTTATTCTTGCTGATAAGTTCAGTATCTAAAAAAGTTCTACTTTTATCAATAGATTAAGTAATTTATGAGGAAAATGCTATAAAAATTGAGTGACGAATTTTGATAACACAATTATTCCAACTATATTTTTACTTTCCAGGTTGTCCTCCTACACACTATGGACCTTTCTGTAATACCACGTGTCCACAAAACTGTAATGGACCATGTGACCTTGATGTCGGGAATTGTATATTTGGTTGTATAGATGGATGGACTGGGAGTAGATGTGAAAAAGGTAAAAACATTATTGTGTGTTCTAATCATTAACTAATATTTCTAATAAAAACACAGTATGAAATGTTTTTGCTCAACAAGTGTACAAAGCAACACAAATAATTTTTGAATCAATCTTTTACCAATACGATCGGATCAGATATTTGACTTTAAAGGAATGGCAAAGGGAATCAATATTCATTTAAAGCATAACCCCAAAAAATAACTATTACATTACTCTTTAAAGTAATATGAAACATCAAAGTAAAATAAAGTTGAATATGTTTTATTATAAAACAAGTTTACGTGAATTTTCTAATTTTTGCTATTGAATTATTGTCTTCCCGTACACTAAATCGCCGATATTTTCCCGTATGCAGTGACCCTAATAACGAGACCTCCTGTTAGAACTCGACCACCGCACAGCGCAACTGCGAGTGGAAAACCGTGATGAAAGAATGTAAACAAACGTGCACTGAAATGTAAATAGTAATAACTGATTCTTAAAGAACAAATTGAATACAAAAAATCATTTAACAACTGTTAAGGAAAAGTTTAATCAACAAATGGGAACGCATGGAAAAAAAAATATATCATGGCTCTATCAATTCACTTATTTGTCACGTGCTCTGTGTTGAATTTTTATCAATGACACCATCCGGTTAACTTCGGCATCAAAATCGAAATTTAATTAGCTTGCAATCGACAAATCCTGGAATGAAATATTATTTGTCGATAATACGTTATAGATTCATAATAAATATAAAAAACGTAGATACAGGACTTAGTTTAGTATATATGCATGCATTGGTTAGAGAATTTTTATAACATGAAAATTACAAGAAACTGGTTTCATATGACTTTAAACGGAGAGAGGACCTCAAAATCGAATTCAACAGAGGTAAAACAAACATTTTCGCTAAGTACGATAAGACATTTGATGAACTGTTCCGGAAATATGTAAACCCGCAGAATATCAAATATGTAGCAAAAAATGGTTTTTGGGTTTTTAACCGAATTTTGAAAGTTATTGTTTAATTTTTCTAACTTTTTTTAAGACTCAGGACGGCATTAAGCTGTACGGTTTTTTTTAATTTGTTTTTGGGGGTTTTTGTAGTTTTTGTGTTCTTATTGATGTAAACCCACATCTCCTTGTATTCATACTTTTTTTCAAAATAAAAATTATTTTAAATCATAACCTTAAAATGATAAAATTATTCAGTCCCCAAAAGATTGACTAATGGGTGGATAACGACTACAGAGACTGAAGATTTACAAGCGGTGTCAGTTCTTAGCACTGTTATTTTTATTTTTTTCCTTTCCTTGAAAAACGTTTTGGTAGATTAGTAATAACAGAAAGCGATTCAAGTAAACAAATGTATTACAGACCACAGCAACCATCATACTCCCGACTCTCCCTTAAAAAAAGACAAACAACAACAACAAAAATACAAAATAAAGATTTAAAACATTTAACCATCGAACTATAGTTCCATAAAAGGAACTGTAAGGACAAAACAATGCGAACTCTGGGTAGCCAAGCAAGTAAATCATCGAGAATTCAGATCAAATCAAAATAAAAAAACGAATGTCGAGAAAAAATTAGATGAAATTAATGGTAAAAAAAACTAAAAAAAAACCTCAGTGCAACAAAACCAATATGTACGAAGTGCTGTTTTGAAATGATCTTGTGTTCTACATTTTGTCACCGAGACAAGAAAAAATATTCAATGGTAAATAAGTTTTAAAAATCATTTTGGCTCTATGTTGATGGTGAATTACGGACAGTGTAAATCTTGAATTCCATATTCGTAGAACATATGTAGCAATTATATATTAGCTGAGTTAGTCAACCCCTGCTTTCTTTAACTGTTATAGCTATTAGGGCGAGTATTTTTTTTTCGAAGAGACTGTTGGTAAAAGACTTGAATGCACCCATTTAATATACGGCTATATACTTTATAACATTCGAAAGCTTATTATCTGAACGTAATGTTTTGTTTGGTTTTTAACATTTCGAATTAGACATTTTTTCTTTAAAGCAATGCCAAATGTCAATTACATAAAATTTCCTTTTTTTCCCAAAAAATATACAAAGTAACTTTTTTTCGGCTATATTACGATATCTCCTGAGATGGTTTGGTGTATTTTTATGGAGATATATGATTTTAAGAATTTTAAAAATATTAAGCTAACTCTATATTTGTCTGATATGTACTGCAAAAAAAGTGTTCACCAATGATACAGAATGACTTAAGTCAATTCTATCGATAGTATATCATGTATATATAGAGAAAAAATCAGATTGAAGGGAAATTTTAAGCATTTGTCTTAAGATATTTCCCTCGTTTCTTCACATTAAACAGAAAAAACCCACTTGGGTTTGATATATACATTAGAAAGTTAATCTTAACAACCATGCAACTGAACCCCCTTTATTTTTATTTATTTACTTTTTTGCCGACGCTTATCTTAATATTTCGGATTACAATATGTTTGATTCTTTTATATCAATATATATCAGATATGTAATTAAAAATTGAAATTAAACGGCGTTTTCATGTTGTCCTTTGTTCAAAGTTTAACAGGGACCCCAGTTATATCAATTTGTAGAACAGATCACAAAATCAAGGAAGAAGATACATTTCCAACACAATAACAACATGAAAGTCAATGTAATTTTATCATGATAATATTTGTTTTTTTAAATTTCGAATCTTAAAATTGCTTATTTCCACAGTCGAGTAAATATTACATAAAATGTTAAGTATCATCACAATATTTGCAACTTTCTTTTGCACCTTTGGTGCTTTCTTTAATATTAATCATTGGTAAAGTGTTTAAAAACATAGGCCATATAGTGGAGCGGCTAATGTTCAAAAAGACGCTTAGTTAACGAGTTTAAATTACCTAAATACCTCATGGAATAATAATGTCTTAAAATGTCTTTCGATCATTCAACTTCAAAAAACTATTTGTCGTCAATGTCAAATGTGGTACCAATGACGTAAAAAAAACGACCTTAACTGACGTTACCCAAATGTCATCGAAGACCACACTCCTGTTAAGATGGACTAATATCATACTTAACCATTTTCTAAACGTGATTTGTGAACTAAATTGTTAATATGGTAACTCCTGATTTTCATACATTATACTGTTATAAGGGCATGTTTAATAAGTGCTATGTTTTTAGCACAGAGCATATAAAAAGTGTGAATAAAAACACCAAAAAAATCACTGTTTTTCACCTAGCATTATTTGCACATGCAAATAAATGTGTATTTTAAAGGTACAACCGTAATGCCGTCGTATAGTATTTCAATCGACCCGATTTACTTTTTGAAGAAAATTTATAATAAGCAATATAACTGGTTAAACATCTGCATGTTATCAGAATTTCAATTCCGGGTATTTGTCATACATGAACCGATACTGTTCTGGTTTCTAGTTATAAGCTCACATTAGGCAACTTTGTGATGGTTATTTGTAGTTATTGTCACGCTTATGTCTTGTTTACTTTAGAATAAATGAAGCATTGCGATTCATTCATGTTGTTAGGTATTGTTGTTTAGTCGTGTTTGTTGAATTTAGCCGTGAACGTGACAATCATTGTAGGGTGCGTTTGGTTTTCAGGTGTGTTCTTGGCTATTCAAGTAAAAGGACAATAACACTAGTTCGTTAAAAATGGTTCCGTCCGATGCCAAGAAAATGTGCTCTGAAGTTGGAGTTGACAAATACATTACCTGCATTTATGTATTTGCTGAAATTTTAAGAATAGCAACCGAATCTAGAAAAAAAGTCTGATATATACTGCAGCAGTGAGACGTGATTATTTATTTATTATATTTCAGTGAACTATGTAATGTTACGTCAACTGGTTCAACCATATTTAGGTATCACAGGTCTTGTTTTAACAGCTACACAAGTAAACAGAATTTGAAATCAGTAGCACGGTTGAAAAGGAAGCATAGGATATGAAGCCAGATTTATTCAATTCTTCGTTGGTTGAAAGAAATGTTGACCCGTCCTCTCGATACATTAAACATGTTAAAGTGTATAATTTGCAACAAAATGTCTCATAGAAAGTGATAAGATTACATACCATGCTTGAAGATTAGCAAATTTTAATGATGGTGCTGTTAGAGCAAACGACGCTGATATGATATACCAAAAACAGCATGAGAATTTGCTAGATAACACAATTGATCATGCTGCATGTTTGAGAACATGTTTGGCATAAAATGCGGTGTGATGCGTACAGTGTGTGTGTTGTGGTGTCTTGTGCTTGTCACTTTTGGCTTACAACCTCACCACTGGCTAGCAGCTTGCTGTGAAAAGGAAGCCAATTGCGTAAGTCTTCTCTGCCAGTTATAGCCTCTCATGCAGTAAGACCTATGTGGCCCAGATATGAGATCCTCCTCGAGGTGATAGATGGTAACTGGGCACCTTGCGGCCTCAGGCTAAACCACAAGGTCTCGGAGGAGATTAGGCCACTAGATGCATGGCATGCTAGGCCCACCGGCATGTGGACATGCCCTGATACCTGCAAACCTAGTCTCCAACTATGGGTAAAATAGTTCCATTGCCTTGTGAATGGCTTTGAAGAGTCAAAGGCTATGGGAGAAAATCCAGACAGAAAATCCGGGTAGATGCAACTCGTCAACAGTGGGAACTGTCAGCATCTACGTGAAGGAAACCCAAAGAGAAAACCCGGCCCACCAGAGTGGAGGTTTGGCGTGGTGCTTACAACTCCACCCTGTAAAAAGAACTTTGTTACGGAAACTGATAACCAGAAATTAACTCAACATCTTGGCAATAACGGTGATCTCCAGACTTCAAATGAGCATATGACTGCTACTAGTACTAGCACAATCAGATCATCTTTATTGCATCCGAAACAATCTTGTTACATTGGGGCATGGAATGTGCGGACGATGTATGAGATCGGGAAAACAGCACAAATAGAAAGAGGAATGGCAAAATATAAGATCAACATTCTAGGCATAAGTGAAAGCAGATGGACAGGAAATGGGACAGTTACAACAACATCTAATAATACCATTATATACTCAGGAAGAGAAGATAACCAACATAGAGAAGGTGTAGCCATCATTATGACACCAACAGCAAAGAAAAGTCTTATTGAATGGAAGCCATTTAACGAAAGAATAATAACAGCTAGAAAGTACACAAAACTACTATTATACAATGTTATGCACCTACAAATGATGCAGAAGAAGATCGAAAAGATACCTTCTACCAACAGCTACAAAAGACCATTGATAAATCACCAACACATGACCTTTTGCTGGTGATAGGAGACCTGAATGCTAAAGTTGGAAATTCAAACGAAAAGAGAGAAAGAACTATGGGAAAGCATGGGTGTGGAGAAATGAATGACAATGGGGAGAGACTAGCAGACCTCTGTGGAATGAATAATCTTGTGATTGGTTATATCATCTTCTGCCACAAAGAAATTCATAAGAAAACATGGTTGTCACCAAATGGAAAAGACACAATCAAATTGACCATATCATTATAAATGGGCGTTGGAGACAATCTTTGAAAATGTGGTTGTTCGTCGAGGAGCCCATGTAGGTAGGGCCATCATCTACTACTAGCTAAGATCAAGATACACCTCAGGAAAGCACCATCAAAAGCAGAGCCAATCCAGCATAGATTCCATACAACAAGGCTAAAAGACCCTACAATTAATAAAAAGGTCATCCTAACATTAAGAAACAAGTTTCAAGCACTATGAGATATTGGTGAAAGATTAGAACAAGACGTGGAATCCACCTGGAAAGATATTAAAGACAGCTACACTCATGCATGCAGAACAGTGCTTGGTACCAGAATGAAGAATGACAAGAAATGAATAAAAGTGGAAACATAAGCCCTTATAGATAAAAGAAGAAACCCGAAAGAGAAAAATGGAGTGCAAGATCAGAAAGACTTATAGAAAAATGTAACAAAGAGTACTCTCAAGTCAATAAAGAAACCAAACGGAAACTCAGAAACGACAAAAGAGAATATTAGGACAAAAATGCAAATTAGGTAGAACCAGCAGCCAACAGAGGAGAGATGAGTGAAGTTTATAGAACCTCGAGAGAATTAACAGGAAACTTTAACTCATGTAGTGGACCTGTTAAGGATAAAAATGGAGCCACGATCACCATAGAATATGAACAGCTGATAGCTGAAGCATTGCGATTCATTCATGTTGTTAGGTATTGTTGTTTAGTCGTGTTTGTTGAATTTAGCCGTGAACGTGACAATCATTGTAGGGTGCGTTTGGTTTTCAGGTGTGTTCTTGGCTATTCAAGTAAAAGGACAATAACACTAGTTCGTTAAAAATGGTTCCGTCCGATGCCAAGAAAATGTGCTCTGAAGTTGGAGTTGACAAATACATTACCTGCATTTATGTATTTGCTGAAATTTTAAGAATAGCAACCGAATCTAGAAAAAAAGTCTGATATATACTGCAGCAGTGAGACGTGATTATTTATTTATTTTATTTCAGTGAACTATGTAATGTTACGTCAACTGGTTCAACCATATTTAGGTATCACAGGTCTTGTTTTAACAGCTACACAAGTAAACAGAATTTGAAATCAGTAGCACGGTTGAAAAGGAAGCATAGGATATGAAGCCAGATTTATTCAATTCTTCGTTGGTTGAAAGAAATGTTAACCCGTCCTCTCGATACATTAAACATGTTAAAGTGTATAATTTGCAACAAAATGTCTCATAGAAAGTGATAAGATTACATACCATGCTTGAAGATTAGCAAATTTTAATGATGGTGCTGTTAGAGCAAACGACGCTGATATGATATACCAAAAACAGCATGAGAATTTGCTAGATAACACAATTGATCATGCTGCATGTTTGAGAACATGTTTGGCATAAAATGCGGTGTGATGCGTACAGTGTGTGTGTTGTGGTGTCTTGTGCTTGTCACTTTTGGCTTACAACCTCACCACTGGCTAGCAGCTTGCTGTGAAAAGGAAGCCAATTGCGTAAGTCTTCTCTGCCAGTTATAGCCTCTCATGCAGTAAGACCTATGTGGCCCAGATATGAGATCCTCCTCGAGGTGATAGATGGTAACTGGGCACCTTGCGGCCTCAGGCTAAACCACACGGTCTCGGAGGAGATTAGGCCACTAGATGCATGGCATGCTAGGCCCACCGGCATGTGGACATGCCCTGATACCTGCAAACCTAGTCTCCAACTATGGGTAAAATAGTTCCATTGCCTTGTGAATGGCTTTGAAGAGTCAAAGGCTATGGGAGAAAATCCAGACAGAAAATCCGGGTAGATGCAACTCGTCAACAGTGGGAACTGTCAGCATCTACGTGAAGGAAACCCAAAGAGAAAACCCGGCCCACCAGAGTGGAGGTTTGGCGTGGTGCTTACAACTCCACCCTGTAAAAAGAACTTTGTTACGGAAACTGATAACCAGAAATTAACTCAACATCTTGGCAATAACGGTGATCTCCAGACTTCAAATGAGCATATGACTGCTACTAGTACTAGCACAATCAGATCATCTTTATTGCATCCGAAACAATCTTGTTACATTGGGGCATGGAATGTGCGGACGATGTATGAGATCGGGAAAACAGCACAAATAGAAAGAGGAATGGCAAAATATAAGATCAACATTCTAGGCATAAGTGAAAGCAGATGGACAGGAAATGGGACAGTTACAACAACATCTAATAATACCATTATATACTCAGGAAGAGAAGATAACCAACATAGAGAAGGTGTAGCCATCATTATGACACCAACAGCAAAGAAAAGTCTTATTGAATGGAAGCCATTTAACGAAAGAATAATAACAGCTAGAAAGTACACAAAACTACTATTATACAATGTTATGCACCTACAAATGATGCAGAAGAAGATCGAAAAGATACCTTCTACCAACAGCTACAAAAGACCATTGATAAATCACCAACACATGACCTTTTGCTGGTGATAGGAGACCTGAATGCTAAAGTTGGAAATTCAAACGAAAAGAGAGAAAGAACTATGGGAAAGCATGGGTGTGGAGAAATGAATGACAATGGGGAGAGACTAGCAGACCTCTGTGGAATGAATAATCTTGTGATTGGTTATATCATCTTCTGCCACAAAGAAATTCATAAGAAAACATGGTTGTCACCAAATGGAAAAGACACAATCAAATTGACCATATCATTATAAATGGGCGTTGGAGACAATCTTTGAAAATGTGGTTGTTCGTCGAGGAGCCCATGTAGGTAGGGCCATTATCTACTACTAGCTAAGATCAAGATACACCTCAGGAAAGCACCATCAAAAGCAGAGCCAATCCAGCATAGATTCCATACAACAAGGCTAAAAGACCCTACAATTAATAAAAAGGTCATCCTAACATTAAGAAACAAGTTTCAAGCACTATGAGATATTGGTGAAAGATTAGAACAAGACGTGGAATCCACCTGGAAAGATATTAAAGACAGCTACACTCATGCATGCAGAACAGTGCTTGGTACCAGAATGAAGAATGACAAGAAATGAATAAAAGTGGAAACATAAGCCCTTATAGATAAAAGAAGAAACCCGAAAGAGAAAAATGGAGTGCAAGATCAGAAAGACTTATAGAAAAATGTAACAAAGAGTACTCTCAAGTCAATAAAGAAACCAAACGGAAACTTAGAAACGACAAAAGAGAATATTAGGACAACAATGCAAATTAGGTAGAACCAGCAGCCAACAGAGGAGACATGAGTGAAGTTTATAGAACCTCGAGAGAATTAACAGGAAACTTTAACTCATGTAGTGGACCTGTTAAGGATAAAAATGGAGCCACGATCACCTTAGAATATGAACAGCTGATAGCTGAAGCATTGCGATTCATTCATGTTGTTAGGTATTGTTGTTTAGTCGTGTTTGTTGAATTTAGCCGTGAACGTGACAATCATTGTAGGGTGCGTTTGGTTTTCAGGTGTGTTCTTGGCTATTCAGGTAAAAGGACAATAACACTAGTTCGTTAAAAATGGTTCCGTCCGATGCCAAGAAAATGTGCTCTGAAGTTGGAGTTGACAAATACATTACCTGCATTTATGTATTTGCTGAAATTTTAAGAATAGCAACCGAATCTAGAAAAAAAGTCTGATATATACTGCAGCAGTGAGACGTGATTATTTATTTATTTTATTTCAGTGAACTATGTAATGTTACGTCAACTGGTTCAACCATATTTAGGTATCACAGGTCTTGTTTTAACAGCTACACAAGTAAACAGAATTTGAAATCAGTAGCACGGTTGAAAAGGAAGCATAGGATATGAAGCCAGATTTATTCAATTCTTCGTTGGTTGAAAGAAATGTTGACCCGTCCTCTCGATACATTAAACATGTTAAAGTGTATAATTTGCAACAAAATGTCTCATAGAAAGTGATAAGATTACATACCATGCTTGAAGATTAGCAAATTTTAATGATGGTGCTGTTAGAGCAAACGACGCTGATATGATATACCAAAAACAGCATGAGAATTTGCTAGATAACACAATTGATCATGCTGCATGTTTGAGAACATGTTTGGCATAAAATGCGGTGTGATGCGTACAGTGTGTGTGTTGTGGTGTCTTGTGCTTGTCACTTTTGGCTTACAACCTCACCACTGGCTAGCAGCTTGCTGTGAAAAGGAAGCCAATTGCGTAAGTCTTCTCTGCCAGTTATAGCCTCTCATGCAGTAAGACCTATGTGGCCCAGATATGAGATCCTCCTCGAGGTGATAGATGGTAACTGGGCACCTTGCGGCCTCAGGCTAAACCACAAGGTCTCGGAGGAGATTAGGCCACTAGATGCATGGCATGCTAGGCCCACCGGCATGTGGACATGCCCTGATACCTGCAAACCTAGTCTCCAACTATGGGTAAAATAGTTCCATTGCCTTGTGAATGGCTTTGAAGAGTCAAAGGCTATGGGAGAAAATCCAGACAGAAAATCCGGGTAGATGCAACTCGTCAACAGTGGGAACTGTCAGCATCTACGTGAAGGAAACCCAAAGAGAAAACCCGGCCCACCAGAGTGGAGGTTTGGCGTGGTGCTTACAACTCCACCCTGTAAAAAGAACTTTGTTACGGAAACTGATAACCAGAAATTAACTCAACATCTTGGCAATAACGGTGATCTCCAGACTTCAAATGAGCATATGACTGCTACTAGTACTAGCACAATCAGATCATCTTTATTGCATCCGAAACAATCTTGTTACATTGGGGCATGGAATGTGCGGACGATGTATGAGATCGGGAAAACAGCACAAATAGAAAGAGGAATGGCAAAATATAAGATCAACATTCTAGGCATAAGTGAAAGCAGATGGACAGGAAATGGGACAGTTACAACAACATCTAATAATACCATTATATACTCAGGAAGAGAAGATAACCAACATAGAGAAGGTGTAGCCATCATTATGACACCAACAGCAAAGAAAAGTCTTATTGAATGGAAGCCATTTAACGAAAGAATAATAACAGCTAGAAAGTACACAAAACTACTATTATACAATGTTATGCACCTACAAATGATGCAGAAGAAGATCGAAAAGATACCTTCTACCAACAGCTACAAAAGACCATTGATAAATCACCAACACATGACCTTTTGCTGGTGATAGGAGACCTGAATGCTAAAGTTGGAAATTCAAACGAAAAGAGAGAAAGAACTATGGGAAAGCATGGGTGTGGAGAAATGAATGACAATGGGGAGAGACTAGCAGACCTCTGTGGAATGAATAATCTTGTGATTGGTTATATCATCTTCTGCCACAAAGAAATTCATAAGAAAACATGGTTGTCACCAAATGGAAAAGACACAATCAAATTGACCATATCATTATAAATGGGCGTTGGAGACAATCTTTGAAAATGTGGTTGTTCGTCGAGGAGCCCATGTAGGTAGGGCCATTATCTACTACTAGCTAAGATCAAGATACACCTCAGGAAAGCACCATCAAAAGCAGAGCCAATCCAGCATAGATTCCATACAACAAGGCTAAAAGACCCTACAATTAATAAAAAGGTCATCCTAACATTAAGAAACAAGTTTCAAGCACTATGAGATATTGGTGAAAGATTAGAACAAGACGTGGAATCCACCTGGAAAGATATTAAAGACAGCTACACTCATGCATGCAGAACAGTGCTTGGTACCAGAATGAAGAATGACAAGAAATGAATAAAAGTGGAAACATAAGCCCTTATAGATAAAAGAAGAAACCCGAAAGAGAAAAATGGAGTGCAAGATCAGAAAGACTTATAGAAAAATGTAACAAAGAGTACTCTCAAGTCAATAAAGAAACCAAACGGAAACTTAGAAACGACAAAAGAGAATATTAGGACAACAATGCAAATTAGGTAGAACCAGCAGCCAACAGAGGAGACATGAGTGAAGTTTATAGAACCTCGAGAGAATTAACAGGAAACTTTAACTCATGTAGTGGACCTGTTAAGGATAAAAATGGAGCCACGATCACCTTAGAATATGAACAGCTGATAGCTGAAGCATTGCGATTCATTCATGTTGTTAGGTATTGTTGTTTAGTCGTGTTTGTTGAATTTAGCCGTGAACGTGACAATCATTGTAGGGTGCGTTTGGTTTTCAGGTGTGTTCTTGGCTATTCAGGTAAAAGGACAATAACACTAGTTCGTTAAAAATGGTTCCGTCCGATGCCAAGAAAATGTGCTCTGAAGTTGGAGTTGACAAATACATTACCTGCATTTATGTATTTGCTGAAATTTTAAGAATAGCAACCGAATCTAGAAAAAAAGTCTGATATATACTGCAGCAGTGAGACGTGATTATTTATTTATTTTATTTCAGTGAACTATGTAATGTTACGTCAACTGGTTCAACCATATTTAGGTATCACAGGTCTTGTTTTAACAGCTACACAAGTAAACAGAATTTGAAATCAGTAGCACGGTTGAAAAGGAAGCATAGGATATGAAGCCAGATTTATTCAATTCTTCGTTGGTTGAAAGAAATGTTGACCCGTCCTCTCGATACATTAAACATGTTAAAGTGTATAATTTGCAACAAAATGTCTCATAGAAAGTGATAAGATTACATACCATGCTTGAAGATTAGCAAATTTTAATGATGGTGCTGTTAGAGCAAACGACGCTGATATGATATACCAAAAACAGCATGAGAATTTGCTAGATAACACAATTGATCATGCTGCATGTTTGAGAACATGTTTGGCATAAAATGCGGTGTGATGCGTACAGTGTGTGTGTTGTGGTGTCTTGTGCTTGTCACTTTTGGCTTACAACCTCACCACTGGCTAGCAGCTTGCTGTGAAAAGGAAGCCAATTGCGTAAGTCTTCTCTGCCAGTTATAGCCTCTCATGCAGTAAGACCTATGTGGCCCAGATATGAGATCCTCCTCGAGGTGATAGATGGTAACTGGGCACCTTGCGGCCTCAGGCTAAACCACAAGGTCTCGGAGGAGATTAGGCCACTAGATGCATGGCATGCTAGGCCCACCGGCATGTGGACATGCCCTGATACCTGCAAACCTAGTCTCCAACTATGGGTAAAATAGTTCCATTGCCTTGTGAATGGCTTTGAAGAGTCAAAGGCTATGGGAGAAAATCCAGACAGAAAATCCGGGTAGATGCAACTCGTCAACAGTGGGAACTGTCAGCATCTACGTGAAGGAAACCCAAAGAGAAAACCCGGCCCACCAGAGTGGAGGTTTGGCGTGGTGCTTACAACTCCACCCTGTAAAAAGAACTTTGTTACGGAAACTGATAACCAGAAATTAACTCAACATCTTGGCAATAACGGTGATCTCCAGACTTCAAATGAGCATATGACTGCTACTAGTACTAGCACAATCAGATCATCTTTATTGCATCCGAAACAATCTTGTTACATTGGGGCATGGAATGTGCGGACGATGTATGAGATCGGGAAAACAGCACAAATAGAAAGAGGAATGGCAAAATATAAGATCAACATTCTAGGCATAAGTGAAAGCAGATGGACAGGAAATGGGACAGTTACAACAACATGTAATAATACCATTATATACTCAGGAAGAGAAGATAACCAACATAGAGAAGGTGTAGCCATCATTATGACACCAACAGCAAAGAAAAGTCTTATTGAATGGAAGCCATTTAACGAAAGAATAATAACAGCTAGAAAGTACACAAAACTACTATTATACAATGTTATACACCTACAAATGATGCAGAAGAAGATCGAAAAGATACCTTCTACCAACAGCTACAAAAGACCATTGATAAATCACCAACACATGACCTTTTGCTGGTGATAGGAGACCTGAATGCTAAAGTTGGAAATTCAAACGAAAAGAGAGAAAGAACTATGGGAAAGCATGGGTGTGGAGAAATGAATGACAATGGGGAGAGACTAGCAGACCTCTGTGGAATGAATAATCTTGTGATTGGTTATATCATCTTCTGCCACAAAGAAATTCATAAGAAAACATGGTTGTCACCAAATGGAAAAGACACAATCAAATTGACCATATCATTATAAATGGGCGTTGGAGACAATCTTTGAAAATGTGGTTGTTCGTCGAGGAGCCCATGTAGGTAGGGCCATCATCTACTACTAGCTAAGATCAAGATACACCTCAGGAAAGCACCATCAAAAGCAGAGCCAATCCAGCATAGATTCCATACAACAAGGCTAAAAGACCCTACAATTAATAAAAAGGTCATCCTAACATTAAGAAACAAGTTTCAAGCACTATGAGATATTGGTGAAAGATTAGAACAAGACGTGGAATCCACCTGGAAAGATATTAAAGACAGCTACACTCATGCATGCAGAACAGTGCTTGGTACCAGAATGAAGAATGACAAGAAATGGATAAAAGTGGAAACATAAGCCCTTATAGATAAAAGAAGAAACCCGAAAGAGAAAAATGGAGTGCAAGATCAGAAAGACTTATAGAAAAATGTAACAAAGAGTACTCTCAAGTCAATAAAGAAACCAAACGGAAACTTAGAAACGACAAAAGAGAATATTAGGACAACAATGCAAATTAGGTAGAACCAGCAGCCAACAGAGGAGAGATGAGTGAAGTTTATAGAACCTCGAGAGAATTAACAGGAAACTTTAACTCATGTAGTGGACCTGTTAAGGATAAAAATGGAGCCACGATCACCATAGAATATGAACAGCTGAAACGATGGGCACCACACTTTAATGAGGTTCTAAATTGACCAGAACCAGTAGAAACACCATTTGTTGATGAACCCATAGGAGAACCATTCGATATTGAACTAGGGCCGCCAACCAAAGAAGAAATAGCAAAGGCTATTAATAAATTGAAGAACAACAAGTCACCAGGCATTGACAATATTGAAAGTGAAATGTTGAAAACAGAAACTAAACTTGCAATAGAACAACTTCACAAACTATTCACAAAAGTATGGGTTGAAGAGATACTCCCAAATGACTGGTGTAAAGAGCTAATTGTAAAAGTACAAAAGAAGGGTAAAAAGATGGACTGCACAAACTGGCGTGGAATCACTCTGCTATCGTTACCTAGTAAAATTTTCTGCAAAATTATCTGCATGAGACTCAGCTATGCAATAGATGAAATTATAAGAAAGCAACAAGCAGGGTTTAGACCTAGGGTTGGATGCATGGATCACATATTCACTTTAAGAAACATCATGGAACAGTGCATAGAATAGAACACCAAATTACATATAAATTTCGTCGATTTTGAAAGGGATTTTGACAGTATCCACAGGGAAAGTCTATGGAAGATCTTCAAAGCATATGGATGCCAAGAAAAACTCGTCCTAATAATCAAAAGCTTCTACAACAACATCTCATGTAGCGTTATCCACAACAACAAAATAAGCAACTGGTTCAATATCACCAGTTGGGTACGACAAGGATGCATCATGTCACCTATGCTTTTTCTTGTCGCTATCAATTGGGTAATGAGGCAAGCAGTATGGAATAAAAATAGAGGAATTAGATGGAACTTAACAACAATGCTGGAAGATTTAGAATTTACAGATGATATAGCTCTACTTTCAAGTTATGCTGACCATCTACAAAAGAACACCCAAGATCTAGCCAAATATGCACACCAAATTGGATTGAGCATCAGCATGAAAAAAACCAAAAACAATGCAGCTTACATCTACCTTCACTGAAATCAAACTAGAGGGTGAACCACTAGAAGAAGTAGACGATTTGACCTATTTGGCCTGGGTACATGAAGTATTCTGAGCAAAAACAACGCAACAGAAAAAGACATCTCAAACAAAAACCAGAAGGCCAGAACATCTTTCCACCAAATAAATTAAATATGGCGGACAGGCAACATAAGCGAAAAAACAAAAATAAAGATCTACCAGAGTAATGTGCTTTCTATCTTGTTGTATGGTGCAGAATGCTGGAGAATAACCAAGAAAGACGGCCAGAGACTCTCTGGATTTTACACCAAATGTATTAGGAAAATTTGTAAGATATATTGGCCAGCAATGATATCAAATAAAGAACTGTACGAAAGAACAGAACAAATCTGATCTGATGACCACCATAAAACAACGGAGATTCAGATGGCTAGGACACACTATAAGAAAAGACCAGAATATTAACATCACCAGAAAGCTCTGAAATGGACACCATTGGAAGGTAAAAGAACCAGAGGAAGACCAAAAGAAACATGGAGAAGGACAATTGACAGTGAAGATAAAAGCATGGGAAAGACCTGAGGTGAAATGGAAAAGATTACAAAGGACAGAAAAACAGTGGAGAGACCTGGTATCAGCCTTGTATGCCAGCCGGCATGAAGAAAATTAGGTTATGGTTAGGTTGGCATAAAGACCAAACAATACAATGAGTAGTTAAAATCATAGACCAGGACATGAAAAGCATGGAAAATTATTGTGGTATCTGCCCCTTCATGGTAACACCGTGAAATCGGACAGCTGATAACATTACTGACGGCTTTTAAACAATTTTCGATTTTGCCTTGATGTTATTCGCGGCAAAGTGACATTCTAAAAATGTAAAAAGGTATTGTTTTGTGAATTATTTTGACATAATGAATAATGAATATTGTCATGATGATCAAAGGCTAAGTCCTACGTCTCTGAGAAGTGTAAAAGAAAGGCGGAAGATACCAAACTAGTCACAATGACAACAACAAATAAAACAAATAATACATATAAAAAATACAGAAAATTTTAAAGAACACAGATATGAAGGACCTAACATCCAGACTCTCTACCATGTTTGGCGTTGTTGTATATCATAATTGTCCAAATACACACGTGAATAACGGGTCAAGCTGTTAAAACAATTTACTTTCGTGTTTCCTATTAAAAATACTTATTGTTTTTACACCTACCAAGCTTACTACTTGTATTTCAAATTACACCACTAGTTATAACAGCTATCACAATTTTCAAACACAATACAATAATACCAAATAAGCATTGTTAATACAATTAATAGTAATCATAAATAATAAACATTTAATACATGATAAATAGTTAACATTTAATACATGATCATCTAATCACCCAAAAAAGTATTGCATCCAAAAAATTCACTAATTTATATTCACGAAAATATGAATGTTTTGATATATACATCTGAAAATACAAATGTCCATTTAATAATTCAATCTGTATTTGAATAAAAATATGGTTCGAACGTAAAGGGTGTGAACGAACCCAGGGTTTGAACGTGTGGGATTTGAACGTATAGGGTACGAATGTGTTTTGGGAGCGAACGGACCCGATACCAACTGTAATGCCCCCTTCGCCATGGCAGGCGGTCTCACTAATTAGCGACAAGAAGCGTCAAGAAGCGACAAGAAGAAAAAAAATAGTGACAAGGAGAAAGAATAGCGACAAGAAGACAAATTTTGCGACAAGAAGACAAATTTTGCGACAAAACAGTTTATATACTATCAAAACAATAAAGTAATAGAAATATATATACAGCTGATTATTTGTTGTTGAATAAAGTTTCAAAGTTTGATTTATTTAGTAGCACTACAGTTTTGTAATGAATTTTAAAGGAAAAAAATTTTAAAATAAGAATTCACAGAATAATTTGTGTCATGCATATATATATATATATACTACGGATTACAAATGTGTCGAGTTTTATGATTGGATAACAATACAGAAATGTCAGTATATATTCAGGAAATTGCCGGGGTATGTACGACGTTTTTTTACCCAAATTGGAACCTCAAAAACAAAAACGTCATCATAACGAATGTAACTGTGTGACGTAATCTTAAGCTACATAGAACACTTAAAGAATGTCAGAGGCTCACAGAGGAAAAATAATGACGTGTATCCGCCAATAATACGTGTTTGATTTAAAATCACTCGATTTACACATCAAATACTTAATTAATGTCTTATGTCTTTGTAAAGTGTTATTACAAATCATTGCATACACGATAAAATTATTTTCACAGCAAATTACAAAATTCTTCACGTATGCGAAAAATATCAGGTTGGGGTTTTCAAAACTTTTGTTGTCAAAAAAAGTCATAATACTTAAAAAGTCACAAACATACATACAGTATACATGAAATCTAAAAACTTTGTTGAAAAAAATATTCTTAACGAAAATATTTGTCAAGATGAAAAACTTACATTTAAAATAATTACAAAAAATGTTAAGAAATATTAAGCAAATACTGAATATATGGTGAATGTTTAACAAATACGTGGTACTGGAGAAACATTAAGGCAGGGGTAATCCGTAATGTATGTGTAATTCAGGTTTCAGACAGGGTATATAATGTGACATCGGCTTAGGGAATGTAAACTCTATGCAGGGAATGTCACATTATATACCCTGTCTGAGACCTGAATAACATATAATATAAGGTGTACACGTGTTAATTCATGAAAAATGTAATAACCAGCAATTTCACCGTAAAGGCAATCGAAGGTCTATGGTATAAGAGTTAGAACATGACAAATTAAATGAAATTTGGGAATGGGCTCAAAAAAGGCCCTTATCGCCCCTTGTCCTTTGCTAAGCAACAGTTGTCTATATAAAGAGATACAAGTGTAATAAAACTTCCCCCATCTGAGTTAGTGTTTTAGAAGCACGTTCTAGTACTACATTTGAACGTACACTATGACAAAGCAAAGTCTGGATGTAGGCAAATTGTACGATCAATTTTAGTAATAAGATTTCTTGGTAAAAGAGTCGTTTTGCAAGGCGAAATTGTGTCCCTCTCCAATATACCCTCATATTCCAGTGGCAGTCCAAATTTGCCCTACCTTCAACCCTGACGTCCTCTGTTACAGGACCTACCTATTGTATTTATTGTTAATGTGTTCTCGTCCTGAACATACATGCAATGTTTGCCACTGGATGTAAAGCAACCAAAAATCAATCAATTAATCTCTCTTGCATGAGTTTGTGTTTTGTGAAAATGTAGATAATTGTAACAAAGTCCAGGCCGTATCAGCCGACATAGCTGATGACACAGATGACATATCATGAATATTATTTATTTAAAATATTTTCTAACTAAATTGGGGTATTTCTCGTTCATGTCGTATGTGAATTTTAACTTTCTATAATTTTTTCGACGTTTCATTTTGTATATGAAAACGGTCATGTCTTACTTTTTGAATTTTTCATAAAACCCGATTGCATTCATTACAGTACTGTTGAATAAATGTTTATCGTAATGTCACTTCAATAACTCATGCTTTTTGTATCATCTGAAAACATTATCGTAAATAAAATTGAGAATGGAAATGGGGAATGTGTCAAAGAGACAACAACCCGACCATAGAAAAGACAACAGCAGAAGGTCACCAACAGGTCTTCAATGCAGCGAGAAATTCCCGCACCCGGAGGCGTCCTTCAGCTGGCCCCTAAACAAATATATATACTAGTTCAGTGATAATGAACGCCATACTAAACTCCAAATTGTACACAAGAAACTAAAATTAAAAATAATACAAGACTAACAAAGGCTAGAGGCGCAAAAATGCGGCGGGGTTAAACATGTTTATGAGATCTCAACCCTCCCCCTATACCTCTAGCCAATGTAAAAAAGTAAACGCATAACAATACGCACATTAAAATTCAGTTCAAGAGAAGTCCGAATCTGATGTCAGAAGATGTAACCAAAGAAAATAAACAAAATGACAATAATACATAAATAACAACAGACTACTAGCAGTTAACTGACATGCCAGCTCCAGACTTCAATTAAACTGATTGAAAGATTATGTCTTCATCATATGAATATCAGGCACAATCCTTCCCGTTAGGGGTTTAGTATCATACCATCATAACATATATGAGAAGAACATAACCCGTGTCATGCCAACAACTGGTTTTTAAAAAAAATGTGTTTAGTGCCGATGCAAAGACCCTATAAGTGAATCAATATTAACGCCAAAATATGCAATCTTTAATGACCTGACAACAGTATCGTAACTATATCCCTTCTTAATAAGTCTATTTAAAGGTTTTGTTAGCTTCAGAGGTGAATACTGACATTTTTGTGCTTTATAAAGAATATTTCCATAAAAAATTGGATGTGAAATACCTAAACGTATAAGAAGTCTGCATGTTGAGCTATATTTACGAATGATGTCCTTATACCGATGTTAAATTTAGTAAATGTTTTGACTAATTTGTGATATCGAAAACCCTGGTGTAATAATTTTTCAGTAATACATAAATTTCTCTCGTTAAAATCTAAAACATTGTTACATACACGAGCGAATCGTACAAGTTGAGATATATAAACACCGTAAGATGGTGACAAGGAAACGTCACCATCTAAAAATGGATAATTAACGATAGGAAATGAAAAATCATCTCTTTTATTATATATTTTAGTATTAAGCTTTCCATTAATGATATAGATATCAAGATCGAGGAAAGGGCAGTGGTCATTGTTAGTATTAGCTTTATTTAAAGTAAGTTCAACAGGATAAATTTCTTTAGTATACATACTGAAGTCGTCATTATTGAGAGCCAAAATATCATCCAAATATCTAAAAGTATTATTAAATTTGTGTATCAGATGTTGTTTCGATGGGTCTTTGCTGATTTTTGTCATAAATTGTAACTCAAAGCAATACAAGAAAAGGTCCGCAATAAGTGGTACACAGTTAGTCCCCATTGGAATTCCGATAACCTGACGATATACGGAATCTCCAAAGCAAACAAAAATGTTATCTAGTAAAAATTCCAGGGCATATATAGTATCAAAGCATGTCCAATTGACATAGTTTTTTTGTTTATTGCTACTAAAAAATGACCTAAAATAGTTTGAACATACATATTCACATTCTGACTTTTTAAATGCCCATTTAATTAGGTGTGTGAATTTTTTCTTAATGAGAATGTGAGGCAATGTGGTATATAGTATAGAAAAATCAAAACTTTGAACAGATTCAAAATCACCAATATATGCATGTAATTTATCAAGTACTTCCAACGAGTTCTTCACACTCCAAAAGTAATTAATTCCACTATTTTCGAAGGCCTTATTTGAACAATTTATTATCAGGTTTTTGATTGTACCAAATGTACTGGTAAGAAGAATAGACAATTTAGTAGTGGAACAATGGCTTGAAGACGAAATGAATCTATATTTGTAAGGTGTTTTGTGTAGCTTCGGAAGCCAATACATAGTTGGGACTTTCATTGTATTTGGTTCTGCTTGTAAAGCGGTAGCTAAAAGTTTATGTCTGTTACAGATGTCGTTTTCTGAAAATGGAGTCAGTTGGAATGTTGGTGAATTGGTGATTTCTTTTTTCAGAACCTCAATGTAAAATTTACGTCAAACAATAATAATATTATTAGCAGCTTTATCGGCCGGGACAAAAACAAATTCCTTAGCTAGTTCTTTTAGTTTCGTGTATTTAGACTAACAGTGGAAATCGTTTTCAAGAAAACTCAGTGACATGTCGAATCCTCGAAAACTGAGACGACATCGAACCTGCAAATGCTGTTGGATTTTATCAACAATGTATTTCGGATACTCATTAAGAAGAATTATCTGTAAGGACCAGAATTTTCATAAGGGGGTCAGACATGCATAGTCTCAGAATTGGGTCATTTTTTGAAGACATTAACTATTACCACCCCACAAGAACTTAAAAGAGATCAGAAGTCAAACGTTCAGTATGTTTTTTTTTGCCCAGTTTACATGGGAAAATACATCCAATATTTGGTCTTTTACTGTCATTTTTTTCTTACCGTGTAAAAAGGATAAGATAGCAACATTAAATACACTTAAAAAAACAAAGTCGAATCATGACATCAGTAAATTCATTCACAATTTAAACATCTCATAAGCATATAACAAGCACTCAAAGATGCCCCCCCCCCTTTTCATAATTTCAAAAGTCAAATTTTGCATGATTTTTTTAAATTATTATCTAAAAACGCACCAAAGCTAGGATAAAGTTACATTTCATTTTAAATAACATTATCAATATGTTATCCAAAATAAATAAAAATTCAGTAGGATAACAAGTATTCAATATGATATGTGAACCAATGAAAACCCCAATTAAGTCGTAGATTCTTCTTTCCTTGACATTTATCCGGAATATTTTTATTCATAATTTTTATATAAGACTTACACATAGTGTATGAAATGAAAAGGTATAAAGAGAGCACAAAGTTCAATATTGAATTTCAGATTGTTCCATCAAAGGTCAAGGTCAAAGTTGTAAAATACTGACAGATTTGACAAAAATATTATATTTCCACTGATAATCTATGATGCTTTTGATTGTAAATATATATTTAAGATATTGCTGAAGAGGGAAAATAGATCCAAATTAGAATTCAGTCAATTTCCAATCTTCACGGTCAAGGTCAAGGTCAAAAGTAAAAAAGATCTTAAATAATTTTTATGACTTCTGTACTATAACTGGCATTCTTAATATTTTAAAACATGTTTCATGTTCTCCACAGTGGATCAGATAATGCCAAAATGAAAGACAAGAATATTTAGAAGACATTTGAGTCAGTTGTTGAAAGATCAAGGTCAAATACCAAGATCAACAGTATGAATTCATTTTAAATATGACAAAACTAGTATGTCTCCACCTATATCCCCATGAGCAATGGATTATAAATGTATTTAAGATATTGCTACAAAGGGAAAAAGAAATGTAAATGATATTTGCATGTGGTGCTTACCTTTCAAGAGCACCTGAGAACACCCCCAGTTTTAGTGGGGTTCCTGTTGCTCTGTGTTTAGTTTATAATGTTGTGTTTTGTGTCCTGTTGTTTGTCTTTTGTTCGTATTTGGTTTTTCCTTTTTTCAACAGCGTTGTCAGTTTGTTTTGGAATTATGATTTGAATATTCTTTTTGTCTTTTGGATCTCTTGAATCCAAGGTCAAAGGTCAAGATCAAAAGTTTAAAAAAAATGAGAGTATTGGATTATAACTGGTCTTCTTGCGGTTTATAAGGGTTTGTTTGGTTCTGTTCAGTCAGTCATATATAGTCTCATGAGTTTAGTTCCAAATGACATTTGAGGTCAATAGTTCAAAGGTTAAGGTCAATGTAATGAAGCAGTTTTAATCTTGACAAAATACGATTAAGGGTCAAATATTCATGTTAAAAATAGACAAACATATGACTTAAGAGTATAAAACCTGATTATGTATATCTTTATTTAGTTTATGTCAAACCTGTGATACAATATGTGAATGTCTTTGAATCAAAGTTAGGTCCAAAATGTTTTAAGGTCTTGATGGATCACAAGCTAGAGTGACACACTGTCCAGAATATCTTGTATGAGGTATGTTTTATTTTTTTTTCTCTTCAGCAGATCTGTAATCTTCAGGGTTAGTCTTTCAATCTTTCAATGCCAACTTTGAAAATATGCTGCCTCAGAGTACTGACTACCACATGTATCTATGTACTTGCTTTTTGATTTTGTTTGATTATTGTTGGACTGCCTCTCAACATCTGTATCCTAGGAGATAAAATGCATATAATATGTAGCTATAAGATGTAACATATTTGTCTAAATGTCTATGTTGTTTTTTAAAGCCATATTTGCTTCAACTGCTTGTGCTAATTAGCAAAACAATGTTATTTCTATGTTGTTGTTAGCAGGTCTTGTAAAAAAATCGGCATAATTTGATTACTTTTAAGTAATGTCTAGTCAATATGAAAACTATCACGTTTTTGTTAGTATATTCCCAATATTTTGTGATATTTGCAACTTTTGCACATGTTGCCATTTAGAGTTTGACAATGAAGGTACACAGTATAAACGAAGACCGACTGCTGTGGCTACCTCTTTCTCTACTTTTTAGATTTGGTTTAAGATTTGTTGTCTCACTCAATTACATTTATCCCATATTATTGTTATTAAACTAACCTGCACTAAAAAGAGGTATTATTGGATTTTTTTGTTCCCCTTGTAACGCGTTGCGGGGGACATGGAAATACCGGGGGTCCGTCCGTCCGGTCTTGTTATCTCTCTCACAGGTACAATTACTGCCAGATTTTTATAAAACTTATACTATAGGTTAATATCAGCAATATCTCGGACAATTTCTATAATTGTGGCCGATCGACTTTTTTTAAAAGAGTTATGCCCCTTGGAAATATTAAATTAATGGAAAATTGCCTCGTTAGCGCTCTCACGGGTACAATTATTGCCAGATTTTTATAAAACTTATACTATAGGTTAATATCAGCAATATCTCGGACAAGTTCTATAATGGTGGCCGATCGACTTTTTTAAAAAGAGTTATGGCCCTTGGAAATATAAAATATGTGCAACGCGGGGGACATTGGAACTCTGTTCTTTTATTGATATTCTAATGTTATTGAAATAAAACTACATGTAGAAATCTTGAAAACTTATCCTCTCGGATGTTTACATAAATACGAACTCCCACATCTATCTACTAATTTCTCGCCACTAAAATCCACATTTTACTCATATTCCATCTGAAAAAGATAATCTTGCATAAACAATACAAATTTTAAAATGGGAAGGATTTTTTCTAGTTGTACTCGATATTTGATTTCATATAGTTATGTTTTACTATTTGTAATTATTTTATGAATTACTGGACTTGGCTGCATATGATGGAACTACTTATCATCAGAAGCTACTTAGTTAACTTTTGGCCTTGGTTTCAAGAAGGACTGAGTTATTAAATTTTTAGTATTTAGTGTTATATTTTATGGTGTGTTTTTACAAGTTGTCAGAAATAGAATCAAACGTACTAAAAAGGCCTAATAAAATAATATTCGTGTTTCTGCTAACATTCTGAAAAAGTGAGAGTAGTTATAAAAAATGTTGCGTTCTTATGATGTTATCACGTTGGTGTCGTCCGAAGACATTTGCTTTCCAGACAATAACTTGAGTATAAGTTTATGGATCTCGGTGAAATTGTACCACAACGTTCCATACCTCTAAAGGAAGGTGGGGATTGATTTTGGGGGTTATGGCCCAAACCGTTTAGGAATTATGGGCCAAAAACAAGCATTTTTCTTGTTTCAGGACAATGACTTGTGTATAAGTGTATGGATCTCTTTAAAATTGTACTACCAGGTTCCATACCTCAAAAGGAAGGTATGGATTGATTTTGGGGGCTATGGCCCGAACCGTTTAGGAATTAGGGCCACATAAAACTAGGTTTTTCATGTTTCCTGACAATATTTAAAGTATAAGTCTATGGATCTGTATGAAATTCTACCACAAGGTTCCATACCAAAAAATGATGGTTGGAAATGATTATGGGGATTATGGCCCTAACTGTTTGGGAAAAAGGGGCCAAAAACAATACTTTTTTATTACTTTGTATAAATTGCTTAATTCTTGAGCAATTCCAGAGGGATTTAATTTAAAGTCTTTAATTCTTGGGGTTCTTAAATATGCTGAATCTAACATTGCATTAAGATTTTTGATTTTGGACCCCGTTTTAAAATTTGTCCACATTGAGGTCCAAAGGTTCAAAATTAAACTTTGTTTGATTTTTTAAAAAAAATGAATTCTTAGGGTTCTTTGATATAATGAATCTAACCGTGTAATTACTATTTACATTTTGGATTTTCAGCCCCATTATCAAATTGGTCAACATTGAGATCCAAAGGGTACAAAATTATAATTTGTTTAATTTCATCAAAAAATTAATTCTTGGGGTTCTTTGATATTCTGAATCTAAACATGTATTTAGATTTTGGATATTGGACCATAAGAGAAAAGTCCAGTTCCAATTTTTAAGTTCTTAGACAACATTCATTCTGTGACAGAAACGTATATTGGGTCAAATATTTAATCAAATTCCAAATTCAAAGCTGTATCAAGCTTGAATGCAGTGTCCATACTTGCCCCAACTGTTCATGGTTCGACATCTGCGGTCGTATCTAGCTGCATCCCGCGGAGCATTTTATGTTCACCTTCATTCATTTATAAGTAACAGACAAAAGGATCCATCATGGACTTATTTTGTAGATGTATCCTTATTTCCTACATAGTTCCAAAAACTTTATTTTAGATCCATACTGAATTCTTACAAGAGGCCCCCAACAGTCTGAATTGTTCACCTGGTAAAAAATATGCAATTAATGTTTGCTTATTTGTAGATATTTTTGTAGGTCTTGTAATAATAATCCTTTTACTGTAAAACGTTTATAGGTCTATTCAAGTTTTTTAGATAAACAAAACCCTTATTTAATGGCAATAAATCCTATAACTAGTGTGACAATTTGGTGATGTTAAATTACTTGTAAATTTTATTTTGCTGATTTTTTTTGCATTTTAAAGTTTCTTTTTAACTCCTTTACTTTTTGACAAAAAATGAAAATAAGGATAGAAATCGTCATTCAAGGGAAATAACTTCTATAGTTCAAGTCGGTTGACAATTTTGACCATGATGACTGATTTGTAGATTTTATTGTGCTGAACATTTTTTGTTATTTTACTATTGTTTTTTTATGCAAAGTTTGTGCAAATTGGGTAGTCGGTGCAATTTGGGTACAGTTACGTTGGGCAAATGTTTTTTTTTCTAAACTTTTTACTGATTTTAACAGTGGAAATTCAGTCTGACTTTAATGGTGCTTGTTTAAAAATGAAATAAATGGAGAATGTGTCCATGGGACCAAGATGATGCGCCCCGCTTGCATATAACGTTTTAAAGGGTTATAACTCAAGAACGATAAAAGTGACGCCGCCCAAATTAGAACTCGATCTTTATTTTATGGTAATATGCATCGTGTATACGTTTCATAACATTTGGTTGAGACAAACTAAAGTTAGGGAACGGAAGAAAAAAATTCAGCAATGTTTCCATATGTAAGGGACATAAATCCAGAACGGTAAAAGTGACGCCACCTAAATTCGAACTTGATCTGAGCAGTGTGTATACGTTTCATAACATTTGGTTGAGGCAAACTTAAGTTAGAGAACAGAAACTAATTTTTGGGACGTACGTACGTACGGACAGACGTACAGGCGGACAAGGGTAACACTTAATGCCTCCTCTGTCGGGGCGGGGGCATTAAAAAAATCTTAAGGGTAGGTAAGGTTAGGCCTCAGTTAAAACCTGCCTAATTTCTTGTCAGTTACCCTTATCCTGTTGTTGAAATGTAACCTCCATTTAAAGGTCACCTCTCTTTAATAAGTCCTGAGGAAAACCTTAATAAACATATTAGAAGGGGTTTATGATATCAAATATTGGATTTTATGTTGAGTTAGAAGAGAAAAAGTAAAAATGCATTATTAACAGCTATGGGTATTAAATAATTCTTTTCTTCAAATGCATAATATAAAGCAAGGAAAATGTTGGGTTAGAAATGTGAACATTTTTCTAATATCCTAGTGTTGAACATAAACAAAATTAATGTAGGCTGTCATATGTAAAGAGAAAATTTGGAGAAAAAAGTCCATGCTTTCTTGTTAATCATAGAACAATTTTGTTGTTTATTCCTGTTTCCAGTTTAACTTGGCACAAAACATCTTGATTAAGTCACCCTGTTACTGAGTAAGTACACCAGCACTTCTCATATGTATCCCATAAAATGATAGGCACTTGTCTCTAAAAAAAAAAACCTATATACTTTAATAATATATTTTATTTTAAAGTATATAGGTTTTTATTTAGAGACCAGTGCCTTAGCATACAATGAAAATAATGATTACCAAAATTATCATGTAGGAAACAACTTAACACTATAGTGGGTCATTAATACTGGTAGAGTTCCATTATATATAGAACAAAATTTCAATAGGAAACCTTTGGATATTGGTTAAGTATTTCAACAGAGTTAAAACACCACCTGAACTACCAATAAGAGTTTCCCTTAGACTAGACTTTCTATAATTCAATTTCAAAACTACTTTAAAGGAATTTTTAAACTGCATACTAAGATAAAGTTTTTGCAAATGTTTTCAATAAACAAAATGTTTTTTAAGTATGTCGATAATCCGTTATGCAACTAAGCACTCAGAAATATTTTTATTTTACAATAATAGGCAGTCAGAAGCACAGTTTCTTAATTCAACAATTTTTCAGGGGAGGTAATTTATTTTATTATCTATGAAACCATAGGGTCAAAACTATTTCTTACATCATTTAACTGTTACAGATTTTAAAAAGCCAAGGCTCTTGTAAAGCTAGAAAAGAAGTTGTGCATATTACTACTTACGAGTTCCTATAGCCAGTACAATGCCAGTGCTGCTGTGGATCTTGAGAATGGTATCCTTTGTTAGATTTCCTTCAGCCCTAGGAATGGTCTTTTAATGTTATGTAGGCAGTGCAAGGACAGCACATCAAACAATTTACGCTTTGATCGTTTTTGTTGAATGTGTATTGCAAAATCTAAAAGTTTTTTGTTCTGTGACAGAACAGAATGCAAACTTCTGATATCTTCTGACAATAATATGTCTGAAGTTTCTATGTCTATGTCACAGAAATTTTTACTAATGCAACTACAACACACAGATGTGTTGAAAAAACTGAAAGTACAATTCATCCGATATGTATTTCTAAATGAGACACATAACCATATAATCTTTGGAGTCCCCTGCCATGTTGTTAGTATTATTTAGGTTTTTCAGCTAAAAAAGGTAATGAAAGGGAGGCAACTCTCATACTAAAAAGGATGATTATATGAAAGATTTCTATGCTCATTGTGAAAAAAGTACTGTTTACCCCACCAATGCTATGTTCTAAAATGATCATCATCACTACCTCATTTTAAAATATCAATACTATATTAAATGATTTTTGGTGCAATTTATATAATTTTCATGTGCAAATTGCCATGAATTTGAAAAAAATAGCAGCAAGTGTCTCCAATTATTGAGCTATAACAATATTAATTTAACCTCCAAGGTAACCATAGCTAATAATTTTGTTTCATAAGAGCACTTCAATAATATCTATTTCATAATTATGCATCTCATTCCAACATGACTTTGGAATTTGGATCTAAAAAACTGCTGATCGAGACTAAACAGCTCATTCCAAAATATGACATTCAATTTCCATAGCAACAGTAGTAACTATGTCAGATCACTGCATATTGTTTAATTACTTATGACATATAAAGTGTTCCTACAAAATATTATGAAAATCTGTAACTATGCATGTCCTATATAAAATAAAAAGATGTGGTATGATTGCCAATGAGACAACTCTCCACAAGAGACCAAATGACACAGAAATTAATAACTATAGGTCACCGTACGGCCTTCAACTATGAGTAAAACCCATACCACATAGTCGGCTATAAAAGGCCCCGAAATGACAAATGTAAAACAATTCAAACGAGAAAACTAACGGCCTGATTAATATACAAAATAATGAACGAAAAACAAATATGATAAACAACAACAAACGACAGTGGTAACCGGTGTAACAGTACAACATAAGAACAAACTATAAAAATCAGTTAAAAAAAGCAGAAATACATCTAACAAAAGCATAGAGTGCACGTGGCAGGGTAGTTATACATCCCCAAAACAAAAAGACACTAAGTACAGATCTGAGAGTACTCGCAGTTACTGGAAGCTGGTTTAAAGTCAATAACAACTAATAAAAAAATCATGCATCTAAGACTAAAATATCAATCAGTACACATCCAACAATCAATGGATTTAGTTTGATCCTTAGGGAGAACTCATGTTAATACCTATAAATCTCAAATGTATGTATAATATTTCCAGAAATGCTATTTATCGAGGTAGAAGATCAAGGTCATTCTGTTGCAATTATTTATTATTAGGCTTTGAAATTTCTATCAAACGTGTTACCTTCGAAAAAGTTAAATACTACGTTATTCTGGCGTTATGTGCAAATAGGAACAGATCTTAGTCGGAACTTAAGCATTGATAAATGATAATACTTGTATAATTTATTGAATGGATTATTGATTTTGAAAAAAATCTGCAGTCTGTTTCTGTAGATGAAAATAGGATTTTTTTTAGTGATGACCTTTAAACTTTATTTAAGGCATGATGGTACCAGCTTTTATATTTACGACACATATTTTAAATAAGTAAACGATTTAAGCTTTTCAATGAACTATTATAATGCCATGAGGTAGGTAGGTAATTTAAATTTCTAAAATTGTTCTGTCCGCCTCTCCATTAATACGTTTCCAACATAAAAGATTTAGAATACATTGAAATATCGCTTTTCATATAATGATTTATTTATTTTTTTTTTAATTTGCTTTCCACTGACTTTATAAATTAAAAGTATATGTTTAGTATTAAACTATTATACAAAGTATAAGACAAAAACGGTAGAATTGTGTCTTGCTGCCAGTTACAATACATATTATTATGGTATTATTTACTTTTAACTTGTAATCATTTTTAAAAATATGTTAAAATTTCCTTTAAATAAATGATTTTATACGGTTTTAGGTAATTGCAAATAAATCATAAAGAAAAATATTGGCTATCGGTCGTCTTGACATTTTCAGTGATATTTATGAAAAGGGAACTATTTATTTATATCTTAAAGTACGTTTTATTTCTCACTGTTAACTCATGTTCATAACATTTTCCTTGTTTTATTTTACTTTTTTATTTGACGTAATATTGCTGACATTATAAAACATACGAATTTGTATTAATTGGTCTTTCCCCAGCATTTGACAGAATGGCATCTTGCGAATATTTGACAACCCGTCAAAACAGATAGTACAATCTATCAAATAGCGACATCTAGGTGCATTTAAAATTGAATTATATGCCTCACTTCACGCCGCTAATTTATTGTTTTACTTGGGGTTCCAGGTTCAAATTAAATGCAAACACCATCATTGTAAATTAACGAAGATGAACTGTGCGTTCAGAGTTGTTTGAAAACAGTCATTGATTTATAAACTGCATAACGGCAGAAGAATACATTTTTCAATTATAACACATTACCCACTTTTTATTGTGTAAGTATGTGACCTGTAGGTTTTAATGTTTACAAACATTAAACATAACTCTAATTATTTATTTTTAGTGTTTGGCTTCCAAATTTAAAACTTGTACTTCTGATTGCACTTATTATTGCAGGAATACCAACCCGTCACTGTATGATCGGGCTTTTGATTAATTATGATTTCTCGCGGATTAAAATCAGTCCTTATTGTTCTTTATAAATTCATCTTAGATGCCAGGATTAAAATTTTGTACGCCAGACGCGCGTTTCATCTACAAAAGTCTCATCTGTGACGCTCGAATTTAACGTTATATAGGGCAAATAAAGTATGTTATGTTAAATAGACTGTTGTTTGTCTGTTATGTCGTTTTTCGTTGGGTTTTTTGCCATGGCGTTGTCAGTTTTGTCTTTGAATATCATGTTGGTAGCTTGTGCTTCTCTTTTGAAAATAAATCATGAATGATGTTATAACGTTATCAATGTTATAGATTGATTTTTGTGTCCAACTGTATATGGTTAACTGACTGAATCTTCTTTTTTTCTATAAAAGTATCATATGAATTTCAATGTAGAAAATTTAATTTAACAGAATGCAATGCTGGTTTTTACGGCAACGGATGTCTTGAACCATGTTCAGCAAACTGTATGAATCCACAATGTAATCATGTGACAGGAGAATGCATCGGTGGATGCAAGGATGGATTGCAGGGATTCAATTGTTCACAAAGTTTGTTGTTTTATTTACTAGAAACATTTATTTGATTGTTTTTCTTATTAAGATAACGAAAAAAAGTTATATCTTGGAGATCACACCAGTCCATTTAAGCTGAATTGTGCATTTGTCCAAACTCCATTTTTTTTTAAATATGCAATATTTACTTCATTTGTCATAGAGTGATTTAGTTTAATGTCTATTTATCACTTTTATTTAATTAATGTGTCAGTTGTATTAGCGATCCAACTATTTTGCCTCTTTTTAACCCATTAATTTTAAAAGAAATATTTTTATAGGATAAAATTTGAATGAACTTTTATGTAATACACAATGTACATTTTGATTCAAACCCCCAAAAAATAGAAACTTCAGTGCCAGGAAATTAAATTGTCAACTGATTGTTGATCGATGTTTACATACATATTTGATATTAAAAATGTGCACATATTTTCAGCTTGTCCTAACGGTCAATTTGGGAATAACTGTTCTAAGTTTTGTGATGGATGTATATCAAGATTGTGTGATCATGCTAGTGGAATGTGTGAAAACAAAACCAGCTGTAACCCTGGTTATAGAAACTCTGACCATTGCAACATAAGTACGTAAAGTTTTTGATATTTAAACTCTGCAACTATTTCATTATGAAATACAAAATCGTCAGATAAACGTAAAAAGACAAAGTATCAAAAGTTTGATATAGTAGGATAAACAGGTGTATAGTATGATTTAACAGCAATTAAACTTCAAAACGATTTGTTGCTAAAAGTATTACCAACTTCCATTTTATTGAGCAAAGGTAAGCAAGACAGTTTCTTGACAAAATATTTTCTCGAAGCATAAACACAAACTTAGTGAAATGAAAACATCTCACAATTACACAATGGTTAGAAGATTTTGTTTATTCTAATATATAAAGCAGCGATATGTATTTATTTTCTTGGTAAATAATAACAGAATAAAAAAACTTAGAAACATATTGAGTATTCTTGAAGAGAATCAAATGTAAGCAAACATCCCGTGTTTTAAATCTAAGGATTTAACAACAAAAGCATGAAAAGTATAGGTATAAACCGTGTCTTTCGCCAATTAGATTAAAATATCTGATCATTCATTAAAACGTCATCAAAGATACCAGGCTTCTAATTTGGTACGTCCTACGCGCGTCTTATCTACATGAGACTGATTAGTAGTGCTCGAAACCACAAAGTTGGAAGGCCAAATCAAATACGAAGTTAAAGAGCATTAGAACGGAAACTTGTCTCTTCTTTGCTTATCTGCAGGCAATTATTTTCTGATTTATTTGTTTTCTATTTCTCCTAGGTATGAACTAGTGTTCCGACTCTTTTAGTATGTTTTAAAACTTTTCCCAATTATTAAATGATGGATATTATTGATTACTAGCTTGCCCTTATAAATCCAGAACGTGAGGTATATTATCCCATTTGTGATATGAGAAGTTTTTCTGAATTGATTGTACAATTTTATTCTCGTTACTGGTTGTATTGTTCCTTTTTAGTAGTCCGACTGTTCCAATTTGTGTGAAGGTAGTTAAAACCGCCCATGAGAAAAAATATGAAACTTCTTTCATTAATAAATTAACCTATCATTTAGCTTGCTGCTTTTGATAGATGAAGATCCTTATATCATACCTATCAACAGCTTATCATTTTGGTTCAGTTTTACTTTCATAAATAGACTTTCCGGGATATTGTTTTCCATTGATTTTGTTTTTCAGTAGCTTTTTAATTGCTGAGTGTAATAATAATCCCTAACCTTTATCTGTATCTTGGTTTTTGCTTAACATGCGGTAATTACCTACTTCTGGTAATGAATATTCTGCACATACTTGTTTGTATCTTCTATTTTGAGTTTTTCTTTAGTTATTCCAATGATATTCGGCCTACTGTCTCTATTGCCAGCAGATGGTTTTGCCAGGTTGTTTAACAGTTGATGTGCATTAGTCCAAAAACTCTTGAACTTGGATAAAACTATTAAATTATTAAGATCTCAAAAATTAACTTCTATTTTAACGGGTTGTTTTTATTCAGTTTCTTCCTACTTGCTAGTAGATCTTTTTTTTTTTCATTTTGACCAACGTTCTTGCTCACGAGGACCCCTTACTTTTAACAGGTACTTCTCTAATACATCTTCTTTGTCTGTTCTTCCACAGTTTTTGATCACTGCTAACTCTTTTATACTGAGGAATACTGAATTGGTCATTTCCTCCTTTTTACAATCTCTCTTACAGATTCGTCCAGTTGAGTTATTCATCTCTCACTGATTTCTTTACATCCATTTGAGACCGGACAAAAATATTAACTTCCAATGACCAGCAAAACGGGTCCCACTAGACAAGAAGGCAGTAATTACCCTGCTGCAAATGAGAACACGTCTGAATTTTTAGGTGATTCTTGCTACTCAATCTTCACTTATCCTTCCGGAGCACATGAGATCACCCCCGATTTTTGGTGGGGTTCGTCTTGCTCAGTATTTAGTTTTCTATGTTCTGTTTTGTGTACAGTTGTTTGTCTTTTCGTTTTTTGCCATGGCATTGTCAGTTTGTTTTCGACTTATGAGTTTGTATATCCCTTTGGTATCTTTCGCCTCTATTTTCTCTTTTTTTTTTGTAAATGTTACTGTATTATTCCATAAAGTACTAAACCATCATAAAAAAGGACAAAACTGCTTGATTTTTATATTGGAATAGGCTTTAACCTATCTTTCAGTAACTGAAAAGACACTCAGATCTGTACTTTGTTTTTTTGTTAGTTATTTTTGTGCTTTCTATCAATCTGATGAGTTAAGCCCTTTTCAACTGATTTTTATAGTTTTTTTCTGTTCTGGAGACTGTGGTTCAGTGATTGTCGTTTGTTTATTGTTTTGTACATAAATCTGGCAGTAAGTTTTCTCTTTTGGATTGTTTTATATTAGTCATTTCTGGGCCTTTTATAGCTTTCTATGCGGTATGTGTTTCGCTCATTGTTGAAGGCCGTATGGTGACCAATAATTGCTAAATTCTGCGCCATTTGGTGTCTTTGAAAGTTGTCTCATTGACAATCATACCACATAGTCTAATTAAACACTGTATCTTTTTATATCATACGATATCATCAGAATAAAATATCGAAAACTAGGTAAAGAGAAATGATGTACAAAAATACATCTTTTATAAGAAAATGATAGTTTTTATACTTGATTTGAATTGATTGAAGCTATGCTATTTATTCCTCAGTGTGTGCCGATGGGGAATTTGGTGTTGATTGTGTAAAGAAATGTTTCTGTCTAACCGAACCTTGCAGTAAAGTAAACGGAATATGTCCATCTGGAGGTTGTAAAGAAGGATTGCATGGTGAATCATGTAGCAAAGGTAAAAAACAATCATAATTCTGATTAAAACTCATTTATTGAAACATATTGTCACAGCAGTACAGAAACATCTTTATTTGTGAAACGTGTATACAATGTGCGATGTTATCTAAAATCTTAAATGTAAAGAGTTTATTTAGTTGACATACTGCATTGTAATGCGTTGTAGGATTTACTGTTCGTTTTTTAAAATTTCGATACATTATGATCGGGTAACATAGATGGCTGCAATTATCATTGTTATTCCTTGTAAGTTCCAATTTTAAACTTTTTAAACTCAGAAAAGTTACCTTGTCAGTATAAGGAATAATATATTAGGTACTGCATGACAAGTTTTCTTTCAAAGAGTATTGAAATCTATTTTATTTGCATCATAATCTACACCTCTGAAGTAAGAAACTTGTTTTCTTACAACTAACTTCTCAACTTCTCCGAAAGAAGAAAAAGAGGACAAAATAATGTTTATTTTTACAATATGAACTTCCCTTTCGTCGAATTTATTATCACAGCTTTGTGTGTATAATTTTTACCTTCAAACAAATTGAGAAATTATAAATTTTTACGCTCATAAACTGTTTTTGTAAGATGTGATGTCGCACTTTGATTAGTAATATCATCAGCGATTGTTCTCATTTTGCATGCCTTTGCAACTAGATCATATATGGGCTAAATTTTCGTAATTTTCGTAAATTATCATTTTTAGTTTTACCTTGAAATTATGAAATGTTTTCCTCTTATAGTTGATGTGTTTCCCTCGGTTTTAGTTTGTTACCCTGATTTGTTTTTGCTTAATCGAATTATGACTATTGAACAGCGGTATACTACTGTTGCATTTATTTAAAATCATGTTTAACGCCTAATGTCACTAAACAAATCATCAAAGTGACAAGCTTATAATTTGGTACATCAGACGTGCGTTTCGTTTACATATTACTCATCACTGCCGCTCGAATCATAACAGTTGAAATCCTTATCAAATATTACGAAGTTGTTGAGCAAGTTGTGTTTGTATGCTAGTTTTTGGTGAACATATTTCGTCCTTTTAGTATGCAAAGACGTAGACATATATATATCTCAATATGCATACCTACACCTGAAGCTACCATCACTTTCTTGTTGTAGTCAAGGGCCTATCGAAATCCTAATTGTTTATGTTCAATGACATATTAATGGATCAACTTTCCAATTCTTATTCACTGCATTTATAAAATCAAGATCAGGTAAGTTAAATAAATGTCACAATTAAGACAGATTTGATGCATGTACTAGTGAATAGATTTTACATTAATTATTGAAATGGACTCCTTTTTACAAATAGACTTATGATTCAGGAAGTCAGTAAAACTCAGCTACTAGTATAACATAATAAATTTTGTTCAGCAGAAGCTCCTTTCTGTATATACCTCGGGCAAAATGTAACTCAACCAGTTATTTTTTCAATATATATTTTCAAAATCATGTGTGTCGATAATGAACAACACCGACGTATAGATGCCTTAATTTTAGACAATTGTAAATAACAGATTTAACAAAATACTCGAGAAAAGCTATCTTTCAAAAGGACATTTAACTATGTGTTTTGACCAAGCTGGATAAGTAATTGTTGTAAAACTTGGTACTGTCCAGTACCTTGTTTGTTTATTTTGATATTTAGTGACAAAAACTGTGTTTTATGCCCAACCTACGACAGTAGAGGGGCATTATGTTTTTCGGTCTGTGCGTTCGTTTGTTCGTTCGTCCGTTCGTCCGTCCATCCGTCTGTCCCACTAAAGTTTTTGGTCAGGTAGTTTTTGATGAAGTTGAAGTTCAATCAACTTAAAAACTTAATACACATGTTCCCTATGATATGATCTTTCTAATTTTAATGCCAAATTAGAGTTTTGACCCCAATTTCACGGTCCACTGAACATAGAAAATGGTAGTGCGAATGGGGCATCCGTGTTCTATGGACACATTCTTGTGTGTATAATGAGAGAGATAGAGAGAGTTTGCAATGTCCATTGACCAATATTACATAGATATTTAAGACGATGCCACATAAAATAACTAATCCTAATTGTACCCACTAGCTCCATACTTTAGAACATAATCATCAAAGTGAAAAAGAAGAACTTTTATTAAAAGGAGTCAAAAGGTCATGAACAAAGGGATTGTCATTTTCTTATTTTTACTTAACCATTGTATTGTAGAAAAAAAGGCTTAAATTGGTAAGGTATTCCTTTGTACTTCTAAATTAAAGACAGTTAACATTTGAACACAGTGACTGTAGATTTCCAGATTATCTTACGAACTTGTCCCTTTGAATTAATACACACAAATTCCAAAGTTTTCACCCTATATTTCAGGATGTGACAATGGTAAATTCGGTCGAAATTGTGCAGAATTCTGTGACGGATGTATATTTAATTTATGTGATAAAAAAAATGGATTATGTGAAAACACGACTGGATGTGAACCTGGTTATCTATACGATGAATACTGCAACAATAGTACGTAAATTATGGTATATACTATAAAGTTTCGTTATTCCACCTTTTATTTGAGTCAAGCCAAGTTGTCCATTTCGCATATTTCAAACGGCCGATTCAAAACATATGAGTATAAGTTGACAGATCTTTCCATAAAGGTTTGTAATTTTACTTTCCGAAATATTTTAGAACAACACTGCTGCCATTACTAGAAGTAAAACTTTAAGATGAAGTCTTACAAATAGCTCAAAAATTTATTGAAAAAATATTTTTGATTTGATATAATCATGTTAAAATAAGGAGATTTGGTATGATTGTCAAGGAGACAAATATCCATCAGAGCTAAAATAAAGTGGTAGTAAGCAATCAAAGGCCACTGTACGGCCTTCAACAATGATAAAAATCCGGTACCGTATAGTCGACTATAAAAGGACCCGACATGAAAAATGATAAACATTTCAACCGAGAAACCTAACGGCCTAATTTATAGCTAAACAATATACGAAAAACAAATATGACTGGCATGAACCAACGACAACGACAGTACACTACAGGCTCTTAACTTTGGACAGGCACATACAGAAAGTGACGGGGCTAAACATGATTGTGAGCGCGCAACCCTCCCCTTAACTGCGACAATGGTGTATAATAAACAATATAAGAACAAACTGTAAAAATCAGTTGCAATTGGCTTAACTCAAATGATCGGTACCAGGCACAAAAAGCGCCAACATAAAAAAAGACACAAAAAAACGAAACAAGAGTACTCGCAGTTATTTAAAGCTAGTTCAAAGCCAATTACAACAATAATTGCATACTACTTGATGAGATCAATTGAAGTGGTAAATTCTTATCCTAAATTGTTTTAACATTTGAAATCCAATATGACCGAACAATTCCATCAAGTAAGTATATCGTAGCTGACCAGCCTTATGATAACCTTCTTTTGAAGTTCATGTCCGTTTATAGTACATGGAAAAAAATGAAAGAAGATAAAACAAATAGACAATACAAAACAAATCAAAGACATCACCACGTCAAAAACAAACAGATAACAGTAAAATACACAATATTGCACAAGATGAACCAACCAAAAACGGTAGTCAATTTAGATGCCAGATGCTCCTGGAATATAGTAATCCATGTACCTGTATTGGCATTCTTCATTACGCTCACTGCAAGAAAATAATTCCTGTGCAAAGTTTCGTTCGATGATGCCTGAAACGATTGCAAAGAGAACAGGCTGTGTCTTCAGCAAGTAAAAAATATATGTGGTCATCTGAAATCCAAATATTCAAAGACAGTCTACCATTTCTGATGGCGTCCGCAATATTTGACAAGGGCTGACTTCATTCAAACATTAGGATCTTTTGGTTTAATAGTTTCATTGAACGCATTGACTTATTCTTAATGAAATTGTTGTTAAAAACGGAAGTTCTGAAATACTATATTAAACCGTGAGATCTACACTCCATGGCGCATAATAAAAATAAAAATATGCACGATGGAAAAAACTCAAATCACCTCCATTGACGTAACGTTTATTGTCATGCTAATATCGCTATCTATTTCCACTTTATGTACGCAAAGATATGATTTAAAACTTACTATATATCATGTATATGTGGTATCCTTTATTTCAAATTCTTTAGATTTGATTCGACCAAAAAACTCTTAAAATTTTTAAATATTTAGCGGTTAGACATCATTTAAATATATATAAGAATTTGAGGAATTTGAAGTTATATGGTAATGTTAGTTCTTTTCATTCTACCTGCAAAACCATTATCTGCTCGTAAAATCTTAAAGAACAAGCCGGCAAGAGTAATCGTAATAGAAAGTCAGGTCGGGGAGTAAAAGATTAACTTTTGTTTTTAATTCAGCTGATGATTCTTGTAAAAAATTATTTAAAACTTTTAAAAAGGAGATCATAGAGAATAAAGCAGTAAACATGTCAAATTAAATACTTTTCGGTTAGGGCGTTTATAAATGTTGTTAAACTGTTTCTTGGTATTATTACATGCCTGACTTAAAGACATCATCAGAATTATGGATCAACTGCTACAATTGTTATCTAGAAATCTCAGTATTCGACACAATCAATAAGTTTGTCGGAAAAAACTATCTTTATGTAAAGTTTCCCTTAAATTGTGCTAAATGGATATGTTAGTAATATAGTAAACATTTATTTCTTAATTTGATTGTTTTATCATCATTAGAATGCAAGAACTACATTAAAATTAATGTTACATTTCATTATATAATTTTTTATTTATGTATACGCGTACACAATTGAAGTTCAATAAACATACCACGATGAAATATGGAAATTAGGAAATCCTTATTTTGAATAAAAAGAAATTATGAAAGCAAAGAAGAATGTTCAGTTGCTAATCTCTTCGATGCATGACACATCATTTGCGACTACAATAATCATTTTAAGTTCGCCAAAGCATGATCTTGTTAATGATTAACAAAAATAAAGAATAACCTTTTTCTAATGATGTATGAATATTTGCTGACCATTCAAATCCGGGTCATAGAAATTGCGTGTAACATACAACATTAAGGAGATGTGGTATAATTGCCAATGAGACATCTATCACCAAAGTTCAAATGAAGTGAATGTAAGCAATTATAAGCAACCGTACGGCCTTCAACAATGAGAAAAACCTGTACCGTATAGTCGGCTATACAAGGCCCCGACATGAAAAATATGAAACAATTTAATTGAGAAAACTAACGGCCTAATTTATAACAAAACAATTTACGAAAAACACATATGACAGACATAAACCTACGACAAACACTGAACTACAGGCTCCTGACTTGGGACAGGCACATAAAGAATGTGGCGAGGTTAAACATGCTTGTGAGGGCTCAACTCTCCCCTAATCTGGGACAGTGGTGTTACAGCACAACATAAGAACAAGCTATAAACATCAGTTGACAAAGGCTTAACTGATCAGATCAATACAATGCAGAAAAAAAATCTAACAAAAACACAGACCGCAGCAATGTATTTATACATTCCTTACAACAAAAAAGACACAAGTACAGATCTGAGAGTACTTGCAGTTACTGACAGCTAATTCAAAGCCAATTCCAATTAATAAATAAATCATGTATCGAAAACAAAAATATCAATCAGTACATATCCAACATCAAATGGATTTAGTGTAAAAACGTTATTAACAGTCAGAGAAGAACATTACCTTGTGCAATGCAAAAGTACTGGTATCGACAGATTGTAGTATTTTGAAAGTGCATATGTGTATAACAATAATATTAAGTATGCTTTTAATTTACTGATGACAAAATCAATACTTATACCAATAAAACAATATTCAAAGATCTAATTACAGTGTTGAATTGGTAACCTTTTAGAATAAGTTATTTTAAGGATTGATAAGTTTACCCGGATCGTATCTATATTTCCAGACTCGGTAAACAACATCACCGTAAAATTTAGGATGTGCTATTCCGTTTAAAATAAGTTTTCTACACGAAATTTCTGACTTAATAATTTACTGGTAATACATAGATACGTTCATTTCAGACGAAATGCGCGCCTGGTGTACAAAATTGTTTTTTTACACGAAATCCCTGACTTAATAATTTACTAGTAATTAATAGATACGTTCATTTCAGACGAAATGCGCGCCTGGTGTACAAAATTATAAGTCTGGTATCTTTGATGAATTTATTTACAAGCACTTAGTCGATGCCACTGCTGGTGGAGGTTTCTTCTTCGAGGCTATCACCAGCGCAGTAGTCAGATCTGAATTAGCATTGATATGGTCATATTTATAACTTATCTGTTTACAAAACTTTTAAATGTTCGAAATACTAAGGAGTTTCTATCCCAGGAATATATTACCTTTGCTGTATTTGGTAAAATCTTCCAGAACTTTGGGTCCTCAATGCTCTTCAATTTCATACTTTATGTGATTTTTTAACATTTTTGGTTCGAGCGTCACTGATGAGTTCTTTGAGGACAAAGCGCACGTCTAGTGTACACATTTATAAGGCAGGTTTCTATGATGAGTGTATTCATAGTTTAATTCGTTTTTGTTGTGGATACGCATTTACAAATTTATTCGATAAAGTGCTGGTAAATTTGATGCGTGTTCAATACTTGTGACTTTGATTGGGTCCATAAGCAGATTACAAGATTTATATGAAATTTATATTTTATGAAATAATAAAATTTGTTAAATAATTAATCAGTTTCAATAAACGAATACTCGGTACACATAGTGTACTAACTTTTATTCGAAAACTTGAAATTCTACCATCAAAATCTATTAATATTCCACTGTAAGTAAATAAAAGGAAATTATAAAAATTTGGCATTCTTTTAAAAAAAAGAGTGAAAAAATATCAAAGGTGCAATCATAACTCATTAATCGAAAAGAGACCGTTAGAACCATTGGACAAAATAGAAAAAAATAGAAAAATAACTGTGAAAAGATAAGCAACAGTCTACAAAACACAACATGGAAATCTAAAGACACAGCAATACGAACCCCACCAAAACCTGCGGTATCAGGTAATCCGATAGAGTTAACAGATCAATTAAACATATTCATATTTATTACATTCATGATTAATTCACAAGATCATGGGTATAACCTGATAAGACTGACACTAAATAAACATCGTTTTCAAAAAAATTAATGCACAGTTATTTTAGATATTTTAGTTATATTTATACTGCAATTTATATTTTAATTCGAATTGACAAGTAGTAGACTGGTGACCTTGACAACAAACTAACCAATTGTGGGATAGACAGTTATATTTATCCCGCCCGTCTTTTTATACTTTTCTCTGTTGACAATTATACAACCTGCATTTCTATGTATGTTTCATTTGTTCATTTTCTTTAAAGTATAAGACATGACCTCTATAATCAAAGTTTCAAACTATCAATCAATAGGTATGATACAGTATAAAGGTACGACTCACTACAACAAAATTGACCTTAGATGATTTAGGTTGTTCTGTTTTGGATCTGTTTATACTTTCATACCTTTCATTATGTAAATTTATATATAATGTTTACGTTTCATGTGAACAATACAGCACCTTATCAAATAAAATCTACAATCATCAACTGTCTTTTTTAAACGTTTTTCGTTTTATTCAAAGAAAAGTTATTGATTATGTCTTGATAGGGTCTTTCAAAATTGTGACCTTGTACATAGATATCAAATTTTAAATCTAGGATGTTCCATAAACTCTCAAAAAGCGTCCAAATACTGGTAAGTGAAATTTAGATGTATGTCTTCTCACAAGTTTACAACTGATCCTGTTTTAAATTAATAATTCTATACTGTTAAAATTTGAAGTCTTCAAATAGAAACTATTTTACATACACAGGCTATCGGATTAAGAATATATATATCAGGATAACAGGCCCCTTGTCATAACACGGTCTTAACAACATTCTATTTTTGCACTTTTAAAGTTTTATACAATCAAGAATATCCGTTCCTTCATTGATAAATTTAATTTATTTTTGCTATATTACTAGCATGTGACGATGGATATTTCGGGGCAAACTGCACAAGCAGGTGTAATTGTTTGAATGGAATGTGCTTAAAATCAACAGGAAAATGTGAAGGTAAGAAAATTAATTTCAAAGTTGTTGATTTTGTACAACATATATTTGTTTCTGTTATTCTTTATTAAAAAAATATAATGTTACCATATATAAGGCGACCAACAGCACCTGTTTTTGGCCGTAATGTTAATGTACTTCTCTTTTGGCCATATAGCTTTCAATTTGTGTACATGTCAGGTTTTTGGGATCTCGTTTGCCGAGTGGTCTGTGTAGTTCATCTACTGTATCACTAGCTATCAACAATGATGATTTGATTCTGAACCCCGCACGTGGCCAATCTTAATTGACTCGGATTGTCCTTTTCCTGCCGAATATATGTGGTTCTTTCCAGGCTTCCTCCACCAATATCAACTAACCGCCACGATATAGCAAATAGAACTGATAGTTGCGTTTAACACCATCAATTAATGAATCATGTCCGGTTTTCAAATTGATTTTCCTAACGAGAGCTTCGAATCCATTGAATTCATTAAGTGTTATTTCTATTTGCTATCACAGGGTGGATAACGCTGCTAGAAGACTGCTAGTCCTTTCAATGCCCTAGGGTAATCATTCTGTCTGCCTAATCGTCTGTTTGTATGTATGCATGTCCGTCAGCACTTATTTGTCCCATTAAAAGTCAAAATTACATCAACCGATGTTCATGTGTTTCATACACAGTGAAAATACCTATCAAAGGAAGTAGTTCTCTTTCGATTTGGTTGAAAACTTTTTTCCCAAAATTTGAGAAGTTTCTTTTTATTCAAGAATATCAACAAAAATAACGTATCATTTACTTTTCTAAAAATTGTTTGCCGGTTAGAACAATTTTCTGGGGGGGAGGGGGATCGGGGCCGAGATTCGCAATGAAAACATAGTCTTTGTTATAAAATTTAAAATTATGAGAAACGTTCGTGTAAGCTAGGGTAAAAATAAAACTTTATATACATAAGTATAAGAATAAGCTATTCCGAAGTGATTGAAGGTGACAAATAGTACTAGAAAGTGCGGTCTTACCTTACTTTTTTTTTTTTCAAATTTATCATAATTTTGAAAAACATAATTCAATATAAGGATTTCAACCTGATTGATATATAGGTACAATATGCTATTTCTAATTCATTCTCGATGTCGAGATGTCAAAACTTGTTTTTTTCAAAGCTTTTGCAAAGATTTCAAGGAAAATCGATACGTAGGTTAGTTAACTGTTCCAAATTAATTTCCTGTGTCAATAACTTTTGGATGCCCCCGATTTACGAATTGACCGCCAAAATACATAGTGTTTTGATTTGAACAAAATTTCATATCTAAAGAGAACACATCTTGAATTCAATCCTCTTCGTAATAGTAAAAGTTCAATGATAAGTTAATATTGATATTAAAAGACCTCCGAACAAAAAGGGATGTTCAGATCCCCGAGCCCGAAGGGCGAGGGGATTTGAACAGCCCTTTTTGTGAGGAGGTCTTTTTATGTCAATATTAACTTAATCATTGAACTTTTACTGACTTACAAACAGTCAAAATCATAAGAAAAGTACACAAATACTAATTCCCCTGAATTGGACGAGTCTAAAGATGTTCAACTTTATTGATAGTTAAACATTACTCAGACTGATATGTACAATTAACAGTTACCAAATTGCAATGGAAACGGACCGATTAAATGGCAGTACATCATTTAAATATTTATTTATTATAAATTTGTTAGCATTAAAATAACACCAAATGATAGTTTTACAAACTTAAGCGGGTAAATTCATATATTTGAATCCAACTTTTCGAAATAACGATTTCTTATTTAATAAATGAGGCAATCAAAACCCTATACATACCTCATTTATAACTGACCAATGAATATTCTGCACAACAAAGTCTTGTTATATATATTTGATGTTTTTAATCTGTCACGAATCATGAAATAGATTCGTAAAGACCAGATCTTAGAAAACAGTAAGTAAACTCTTCCGACAATTAACTTTTGAAACTGCTTGTTTCAGAACTTTTAATCGAACAGACCTAGATGTATAAGGCCCTTCACAATATTCATCCGGTAAATGTTCATTTTGTTTTTGATTCTGTAATTTTCCAACACTACGTTACATGCGAATGCCAAATAATTAGTGTTGTCTGTTCAGTCATATTAAATAATAGATCTTGCTTTTTTGGTTTTTTTTTAATAAAAACTATGCATGCAAACTTCAATGAATAAAATCGTATTATATGAAAACAAACTTTATAATGACACTGGAAAATGAGGGTATATTGAATAAGGACAAAAATTGACTTGCAACAGCTGACCACATTCGGACCACTCAAAACATTGTTGCAAGAATTTTTAATTTGCCGAGAGCGTTGATCCATGAAATCTTCTCTGAAGTCGATCATCGATGTTTACGTGTAGTTTGAAATATCATTTCACGTATCCAATTTAGGTTAGATACTTATAGCTCGCTTTAGTAACTGTGAGAATTCTGTGAAACTATTTTGTTTATTGTACTTGATTTTTTTTTTTGTATGATATTCTGTACTACCGCTCTCCTTGATGGTCTCGAGAGCGGGAGGTCGTTTGTTCGAATCCCGACCGGGCCAAACAAAGACGTTAAAATTGGTATTTGCTATTTCAACGCTAAACTCCTGGCATCATAGAGTAAGAGCACAGACTGGTCGGCTCAGAGTCGGAAATGTGTCCCTGTCGGGTGACTTTTCTTACTGCGAACTAATATCTTGTAAAATTACACGTTAAAAAAAAACACTCAGCGTGTCAGTCTAGTAAAAAGCGGGGTTAATACTCATATCATATTTACATGTTATCGTCCTGAATATTCATTTTATATGCCGCTGGTCGTCATCCATTATCATCATTAATTTACCGTTATATTATACAGTGTAGTGTATTTCTTCTACTGTTTTATAGTACAACTTCTTAAATTTTCACCGATCAAAATTAAAATTGGGCAGGTGAAATTTTTCAACCAAACACTTCTTGTGATTGTTGGGATACCTTTGACGGTAAATAATATTAAATCAAATGTGTGTTTTGGGATATATAATATTTGACGGTAAATATTATTGAATTAACTCCGTATAACTATTATTTAGTCATGGGGCGGTTTTGAGCATTTTATTCTGTATACTCATCTTTCTATAAAAACTGAATGTTGAATCTTAATGTTTTGATTTGTCTGTGTCTTTGGGTTGCTGTCGCATTACTGTATACCTTTATATCCTTTTATTGAAAACAAAATGATTCACTTGGGTATAGAGATATTGACAAGATATGGACCTCTCCCGTCCCACAGTATACCCTTGCCTTGGGTGCGTTCGTTTAGCTTGTCGGATATATAAATGCGCAGCTTTGTCTGATCGAAATAGGAATGTATTTCCGATGACTGGTGTAGTGGGAATTCCACGCTATCTATACGTTAAAAACATTAGAGGGAAATACGATCTACGCATGAGTTGAATGATTGAAATGTGTAAACAACAAGAAAGATCGGCTAAATCTTTTCAAATAAGTCGCATGGCTGATTTTTACACATTTTTTTGCCACTTTTGCCAGGACAATTGAAGATGAATTTTTTTTAACAAAACCGATTAGCAAGATAATATCTAAACAAAAAAATGAAACGCTCAAAATAAGTTGAATCCTTATATAAATTAGTGTCAACATTTTTTTATCCATTTTTGCTTTTATGTCAACTTTTATACCAGTCTGAGATATAAATAAGCTTTAAACAGCAAATGTTGTCACCTAGACGAGACAGTCGTCATTGTACGCTTCAATATAAGAGTTATTGCCACTCAATGAAGATTGGTTTTCTGTTCTAATCCCCTCTCCTATTAGTTTTGCTGGAAAGGATACAATGTAACCCCTGATGTGTACTATGACAACGTTTTTTAATGTTAAAAAAAGATTAAATGCAAAGAGAAAAATGATCGAAGAAATGCTAAGATTTACGCTTAAAAATGCAAATGTAAATAAAATTAAAATATATAAAATTAGGAAAACTTAAAGAGACAATTATCAACTGAAGACAAATGATTATATATCACTAAATGAAGCTGGTAAATTAATTGCTCCATTAATGTCCAGTGGCAAATATGTCATGCATATTCACGGCGAGTGGATCAACCTGAAGCAAATGATTACAATTTTAGAGTGGCACTTTTTACAATAAGCTTAAGGCAGAGCGTTCGATTGAGGTAAAACGTATGCCGTAATAGAATACAGTTGAACCATGGTCGAAGTCGTGTAAGTTAAGCTATTAGCCCTCCTTCCCTTTTTCTTCCACGGTAGACGAATGTCAAAAACAAAACGTCATGAATTTACAATCACTAACGGCCACTATAAGTAAATGAGATATATGAACTTTTTTTGTAAATAAATTCCTATTGCAGCCAACGTCACCAGGTTCGAGACAGGTTAGTATTTCCAATAAAATACCGTTTGATTATTGACCGGAGATATAAAAGCAACCAAAAGCACATTGAATAAAAAAATTCTAAAATAGTAAATTTTGGTATTTTGCTGGGTGTTTTCCCGATCCTATTTCGGACCCCCTGATTTTAAAAGGGCGTATCTAATTAGTCATGCCCGATTTACTTTTAGTAAACTGAACCTCAACTTAAAGACCTACACCGGGTAAATAAGTTCGAGGTACAATAAGTAGACAATAGAAATCTTTTGTGAAATGAGATCGTCCTAGGTCTCTTAGATAATTATTTTGCGTTGAATAACAATGAAAAATGCACGAGCAGGTTGGTAATCATAATTAAAGAAAATTGATATATCATGAAAGTAGTGAATTGCTTGCTTGCATGAGTATTTTTTTTTTTAATCTGTATCACACTAAAAAATTTGCAAGCGGGAATCTTGCTGACATGTCAATTTTCTAGTTGAAAATCTGTTATTGTGCTTAATACGCATGAAACGTTTACCACTTATGTTAAACAAATAACAATAAGGTAATTAAAAGTATCAGTGGCCCAACTTTATATGGCCACTACAGAACAGGATAGTCTGTTTAAGTTCTATAAATAAAACATCATAGAATAGTTGTTAGCTTTTACATCATTTAGTCTCTGGTTGAGAGTTGTCTCATTGGCAATCATGTGACATGTTCTTATATTTATATAGTATTTCATCTATTGAAGTTGAATTTAAAATACATATTTTCTCAGTAGAATTGAACACTGGCGAATCTTTTTCCCCTAGAATATTTTATCAATAAATAAAAAGATGGACGCATATCTCAGACCTAATTACTTTTTCAAAAAACAACGGCAGACAATATCTGTTAACCAATCATTGTTCTTTACCTGTTAATAATTTACATTACATTTTAGAGGATTGCAACACAATTCCACATTGCAGTCCTAAGTATGAAATCGTCCAAATTATAATTGCATATTGTTATTCTAAACTGTTTCCCAAAATTGATCGCCTTGAAATTCATTAAAACATTTTATTAAAATCAAATATGTCAATAAAGGTTTTGATTTTGTAAATATTGCCGGTATTTTTAATGATCATTCTGTTAAAGAACAAATTCCTGGCTATTTTGATAATACTGAACTCCCTCTTATTTGTTATGTTTACAAAAATATACCCGAAAGTATGTGTTTAATTATAGCGAAGTGTGTAAAGATGTTAATATCATTGACAATACACCTACGTCATGACATTGCAGTAATTCCGAATACATATATGGCCCCAGTTCCCATGTTATAACAGGAGACCTTAACATCGTTAATGACCGAGAGATGAAATCATTCCTCAGTAAAGGACCTAAATATCGTCCCCCGTCAATTATTAATTGGAATGAGTGTCGTAGGATTATCCACGACTCACTCCGTACTTACTGCTCGAAATGGATAAAACGAGAAAAGGTTGACAAAACAACCACAATAGCCCTATTTCTCGTATCAAACATAAGCTAAAAGAACTCGCCATAGAATATGTTTTTGTCCCGGCTGATAAGGCTGCTTATAATGTCATTTATTGTTTGACGTAAATTTTACATTGAGGTTCTGCAAAAGGAAATCATGAATTCACCAACATTCAAACTGACTCCATTTTCGGAAAATGACATCTTTAACAAACAAACTTTTAGCTACCTCTTTACAAGCAGAACCAAATACAATGAAAGTTCCAACTATGTACTGTCTTCCGAAGCTGCACAAAACACCTTATAAATATAGAATTATTTCTTGTTCAAGCCATTGTTCCACTACTAAACTGTCTATTCTACTTACTAGTACACTTGGTACTTATAATTTACCGTTATATTATACAGTGTAGTGTATTTCTTCTACTGTTTTATAGTACAACTTCTTAAATTTTCACCGATCAAAATTAAAATTGGGCAGGTGAAATTTTTCAACCAAACACTTCTTGTGATTGTTGGGATACCTTTGACGGTAAATAATATTAAATCAAATGTGTGTTTTGGGATATATAATATTTGACGGTAAATATTATTGAATTAACTCCGTATAACTATTATTTAGTCATGGGGCGGTTTTGAGCATTTTATTCTGTATACTCATCTTTCTATAAAAACTGAATGTTGAATCTTAATGATTTGATTTGTCTGTGTCTTTGGGTTGCTGTCGCATTACTGTATACCTTTATATCCTTTTATCGAAAACAAAATGATTCACTTGGGTATAGAGATATTGACATGTCTGGACCTCTCCCGTCCCACAGTATACCCTTGCCTTGGGTGCGTTCGTTTAGCTTGTCGGATATATAAATGCGCAGCTTTGTCTGATCGAAATAGGAATGTATTTCCGATGACTGGTGTAGTGGGAATTCCACGCTATCTATACGTTAAAAACATTAGAGGGAAATACGATCTACGCATGAGTTGAATGATTGAAATTTGTAAACAGCAAGAAAGATCTGCTAAATCTTTTCAAATAAGTCGCATGGCTGATTTTTACACATTTTTTTGCCACTTTTGCCAGGACAATTGAAGATGAATTTTTTTTAACAAAACCGATTAGCAAGACAATATCTAAACAAAAAAATGAAACGCTCAAAATAAGTTGAATCCTTATATAAATTAGTGTCAACATTTTTTTATCCATTTTTGCTTTTATGTCAACTATTATACCACTCTGAGATATAAATAAGCTTTAAACAGCAAATGTTGTCACCTAGACGAGACAGTCGTCATTGTACGCTTCAATATAAGAGTTATTGCCACTCAATGAAGATTGGTTTTCTGTTCTAATCCCCTCTCCTATTAGTTTTGCTGGAAAGGATACAATGTAACCCCTGATGTGTACTATGACAACGTTTTTTAATGTTAAAAAAAGATTAAATGCAAAGAGAAAAATGATCGAAGAAATGCTAAGATTTACGCTTAAAAATGCAAATGTAAATAAAATTAAAATATATAAAATTAGGAAAACTTATAGAGACAATTATCAACTGAAGACAAATGATTATATATCACTAAATGAAGCTGGTAAATTAATTGCTCCATTAATGTCCAGTGGCAAATATGTCATGCATATTCACGGCGAGTGGATCAACCTGAAGCAAATGATTACAATTTTAGAGTGGCACTTTTTACAATAAGCTTAAGGCAGAGCGTTCGATTGAGGTAAAACGTATGCCGTAATAGAATACAGTTGAACCATGGTCGAAGTCGTGTAAGTTAAGCTATTAGCCCTCCTTCCCTTTTTCTTCCACGGTAGACGAATGTCAAAAACAAAACGTCATGAATTTACAATCACTAACGGCCACTATAAGTAAATGAGATATATGAACTTTTTTTGTAAATAAATTCCTATTGCAGCCAACGTCACCAGGTTCGAGACAGGTTAGTATTTCCAATAAAATACCGTTTGATTATTGACCGGAGATATAAAAGCAACCAAAAGCACATTGAATAAAAAAATTCTAAAATAGTAAATTTTGGTATTTTGCTGGGTGTTTTCCCGATCCTATTTCGGACCCCCTGATTTTAAAAGGGCGTATCTAATTAGTCATGCCCGATTTACTTTTAGTAAACTGAACCTCAACTTAAAGACCTACACCGGGTAAATAAGTTCGAGGTACAATAAGTAGACAATAGAAATCTTTTGTGAAATGAGATCGTCCTAGGTCTCTTAGATAATTATTTTGCGTTGAATAACAATGAAAAATGCACGAGCAGGTTGGTAATCATAATTAAAGAAAATTGATATATCATGAAAGTAGTGAATTGCTTGCTTGCATGAGTATTTTTTTTTTTAATCTGTATCACACTAAAAAATTTGCAAGCGGGAATCTTGCTGACATGTCAATTTTCTAGTTGAAAATCTGTTATTGTGCTTAATACGCATGAAACGTTTACCACTTATGTTAAACAAATAACAATAAGGTAATTAAAAGTATCAGTGGCCCAACTTTATATGGCCACTACAGAACAGGATAGTCTGTTTAAGTTCTATAAATAAAACATCATAGAATAGTTGTTAGCTTTTACATCATTTAGTCTCTGGTTGAGAGTTGTCTCATTGGCAATCATGTGACATCTTCTTATATTTATATAGTATTTCATCTATTGAAGTTGAATTTAAAATACATATTTTCTCAGTAGAATTGAACACTGGCGAATCCTTTTCCCCTAGAATATTTTATCAATAAATAAAAAGATGGACGCATATCTCAGACCTAATTACTTTTTCAAAAAACAACGGCAGACAATATCTGTTAACCAATCATTGTTCTTTACCTGTTAATAATTTACATTACATTTTAGAGGATTGCAACACAATTCCACATTGCAGTCCTAAGTATGAAATCGTCCAAATTATAATTGCATATTGTTATTCTAAACTGTTTCCCAAAATTGATGAAATCATTCCTCAGTAAAGGACCTAAATATCGTCCCCCGTCAATTAATAATTGGAATGAGTGTCGTAGGATTATCCACGACTCACTCCGTACTTACTGCTCGAAATGGATAAAACGAGAAAAGGTTTACAAAACAACCACAATAGCCCTATTTCTCGTATCAAACATAAGCTAAAAGAACTCGCCATAGAATATGTTTTTGTCCCGGCTGATAAGGCTGCTAATAATGTCATTTATTGTTTGACGTAAATTTTACATTGAGGTTCTGCAAAAGGAAATCATGAATTCACCAACATTCAAACTGACTCCATTTTCGGAAAATGACATCTTTAACAAACATAAACTTTTAGCTACCTCTTTACAAGCAGAACCAAATACAATGAAAGTTCCAACTATGTACTGTCTTCCGAAGCTGCACAAAACACCTTATAAATATAGAATTATTTCTTGTTCAAGCCATTGTTCCACTACTAAACTGTCTATTCTACTTACTAGTACACTTGGTACAATCAAAAATCTGGTAATAAATTGTTCAAATAAGGCCTTTGAAAATAGTGGAATTAATTACTTTTGGAGTGTTAAAAATTCGTTGGAAGTACTTGATAAATTGCATGCTTATATCGGTGATTTCGAATCTGTTCAAAGTTTTGATTTTTCTACCCTATATAACACTTTGCCTCATAATCATAATTCACACACCTTATTAAATGGGCATTTTAAAAGTCAGAATGCGAATATATATGTTCTAACTCTTTTAGGTCATTTTTTAGTAACACCAGACAAAAGAACTATGTCAATTAGACCTGCTTTGATACGATAACTGCCCTTGAATTTTTACTAGATTACATTTTTGTTCGCTATGGAGATTCCGTATATCGTCAAGTTATCGAAATTCAAATGGGACTAATTGTGCAACACTTATTGCGAATTTCTTTCTGTATTTTTATGAGTTACAATTTATGACTAAAATGAACAATGACTCATCGAAACAACATCGGATACAAAAATTTAATAGATATTTGGATGATATATTGGCTATCAATAATGACGACTACAGTATCTACACTAAAGAGATTTATCCTAATGAACTGACTTTAAATAAAGCTAATACTAACAATGAACACTGCCCTTTCCTTGATCTTGATATCCATATCTTTAACGGGAAGCTTAATACCCAAATTTATGGTAAAAGAGATGATTTTTCATTTCCTATTGTTAATTATCCATTTTTAGATGATCACGTTCCCTTGTCACCATCTTATGGTGTTTATATATCACAACTTGTTCGATTCGCTCGTGTATGTATCTGATTTTAACGAAAGAAACCTCTGTATTACTGAAAAATTATTACACCAGGGTTTTCGATATCAAACTAGTCAAAACATTTACTAAATGTTATCATCGGTACAAGGACATCATTCGTAAATATAAATCAACATGCAGACATCTTATACGTTCAGGTATTTCACATCCAATTGTTTATGGTAATATTCTATACAAAGCACAAAAATGTCGACATTCACCTCAAAAGCTACCCAAACCTTTAAACATACTTATTCAGAAGGGATATAGTTACGATACTGTTGTCAGGTCATTAAAGATGGCATATTTTGGTATTAATATTGATTCACTCATAGGGTCTTTGCATCGGAAATAAACACATTTATTCTAAAACCCTAAAACCAGTTGTTGGCACGATACGGATTATGTTCTTCTCATATATTTTATGATGGTATGATACTAAACCCCTAACGGAAGAGATTGTGCTTAATTTTCATATGATGAAGACATAATCTTTCAATCAGTTTAATTGAGGTCTGGAGCTGGCATGTCAGTAACTGCTAGTAGTCCTTTGTTAATTTATGTATCATTGTCATTTTGCTTAGTTTCTTTTGTTACCTATTCTGACATCGGACTCGGACTTCTTTTAAACTGAGTTTTACTCTGCGTATTGCTGTGTGTTTGTTTATTCTACATTAGCTAGAGGTATAGGGGAAGGGTTGAGATCTCACAAAACATTTTTAATCCCGCCGCATTTTTGCGCCTGTCCCAAGTCAGGAGCCTGTGGCCTTTGCTAGTTTTGTATGTTTTTTTTTTAATTTTAGTTCATTTATATGTTTTGGAGTTTAGTGTGACGTCCATTTTCATTGAAATAGTACACATTTTTGTTTAGGGTCCCGCTGAAGCCCACCTCCGGGTGCGGGATCTCCTCGCTGTGTTGAAGACACATTGGCGGCCTTCGGCTGTTTTCTGCTCTTTGGTCGGGATGTTGTCTCTTTGACACATTCCCCATTTCCATTCTCAATTTTATTGCACAAATAAAAAAACGTATTGTATGTATGGACATTTTTAAAACTTAAACGAACTATAATGTTTACATGTTTAACCCCACCACATTCTGTATATGCCTGTTCCACGTCAGGAGCCTGTTACTCAGTGGTTGTCGTTTGTTGCTGCATATCATATTTGTTTTTCGTTTATTGTTTTTAACATAAATCAGGCCGTTAGTTTTCTCGTTTGAATTGTTTTTACATTTGTCATTTCGGGGCTTTTTATAGCTTACTATGCGGTATGGGTTTTTGCTCATTGTTGAAGGCCGTATGGTGACGTATAATTGTTAACTTCTACGTCAAATGGTCTCACATGAAATCACATCAAGTTTTTTTGGTGGGTTCATGTTGCTTAGTCTTTTTTATTCTATGTTAAGTTTTGTATACTGTTGCTTGTCTTTTGGTGGTTTTTCGTTTTCTGTCCTGTCATTGTCAATTCTTTTTTTACCAGTGAGTTTGAATGTCTCTTTGGTATCATCACCCTCTTTTCTGCACATCATTTATACTTCGTTTGGCAAAATAAATGACTTAAGGTTCTTTAATCGTAAAATATAAACAGACCAGAGGGAACTCTTTTATTACATGAAGGCAAAATCAATATAATACAATCTCTGAAATATATATAAAAAAATTGGGCAAAATCTGATCTTTAAAAACAATTCTTTAAAAAGTCTTTTTAAAATACTCCAACAACTCATTTCCGGGTAGAAACAGTTTAGCCTTACAATTTGTTTAGTTAAAATGAAAGAGAAGTCGGTACTGGTGTAAAGGCAACTCAACCGAAAGGAACAATTAAATATCACAATACTCAAACAAAATCAAATGAACCTTTCGTGTTGCTCATTTACAGTAGTACAAGTCCCGTAATATGCCGCATTCGACGATTTAACAATCGAAGAGAAGTGATATGCGATTTGGCTACCAAAATTGCAACATTCGATGGTAATCTTTGGCAGAAACAATCGATAAACAGCCATATGAAATATTTATTCAGAAGAAATGCATCACAGAATTTGATTTGACACAACAAAACTGACTAAATATAGTTATATTACGTATACCTTGAACTTATACTTTATTTTTGCCAACTGAGTGGTAATATAATTACATATTTTATATACGTAATGTTGCAAATACAATAATTTTGTGTTAATTTTTTTTATGTTTATTGAACACACAATATATGTCTATTATTCAAGATGGATCTAAATCCCCAGTTAAAGGTTCGTCTAACGTGGCCGCGATAGGTGGAGGTGTTGCAGCTGTAATAATCGTTGTGCTTATAATGGTGGCAGCATTTATCTTTTACAAGTAAGTTCATGAAATATATATACATGTACAGGTAAAATTGATTGACAGCAAAATTGCATGACCATTTTATATTTGAAGTTATCAGTTTGCGGAATCATGTTTTTATAGATTTCATTTTTAAAGTGACAATGATAAAAAGTTTCTACGCCAGCGCATATATGCAAATTTAGTCTTTTCGCGTCTGGCGTACAAAATTATGAGCCTAGTTTCTTTGATTGTTGTTTTTTCGAATATGAAATAAAGATGAACAAATTAATATTGATTTGTATAAAGGAATACTAGTTTAACTAAACTAAAATATTTACAATTCGAAAAAAAAATAACACATTCCAAAGACAAACTAGCTTCTTTAGGCTTGAATCTATCCAGAATAAATAGGGTAAACATAAGAAACCAACGAACCGTTGCAAATTAACCTTACTTCAACTTTGATTTCGTAGACCAAAAGAACAATCTTGAACGTCATACATTTGTTATACGCAGTACATTTAGATCTGATTGACCAAACTGCAATGAGCCGTAAAAGTTTCTTAGATTGTATCTGCAACCGATTTCAACTGGATAGATGCAAACCTGATGACGATAGTTTGTCTATCGAAATATTGCGTTTAATTTTTATCGCACTGGTATATGAAACGTTTTAATTTTTATTGCATTGGTATATGAAACGATTGAAAGGGCAAACAACATTTATAATTTATACAAAACACAACACAGAAATCTAAAGACCGAGCAATACGATCCCCACCAAAACCGGGAGTGATCTCAGATGCTCCCTTGTGTTACTCATGTAAGCCCAAACCCGGTGATAAGTATAATATTCGGTAGGTCACATTCGAGAAAAAGAGGACGGGATATTTGTTCCGACAATTCGACCATATTTGTAGTCATCAGTGAAACATATATTTCATAAAGGTCAAAACAACTCATAATGGCATCCATAAAATATTTGAAGGGATGTTTCCAACCTCACCACTTGGAACTCTTGGTTTAAAAACATTGACACCGAAGAAAGCTGAAATATTTCTTAATACGATTTTATTACACATGTTCGTATATTACTATCAATATCGTTACCCAAACCTCTAGACCGAGTCCGTGTAATACATTATTGACGTTGTTTTGTTTTCTTATAGAAGTATGATTATATGTATAAAGAGAAAATAATTTACAAATTTTATAAATGATTGTGTTTAAGTTTCCAGATGGTATATTATTTTGGAAATAATATATCTTTTCAAGATTTTATTTCTTAATTGTATTTTTTTAACACGTAGCACCATTAAAAAACAAATTTATAATTTATTTTTATAAATGTCTTGTTTTCTTGTTCATTAAAATTTGATAAACCATTTCAAACACAATGTATGTTCTACAGCAAAGATATACATGACCTTAATTTGATATGTTACACTTTTGTGGAATTTTTGTTTTTTTATTTTTTCTTGTACCTACAAAATGAGTGTGCTTTCCACTGTTTTAAGTCAGATGTCTGTAAATAGTTTGCGAGATGAAACATACTTCTGACATACTTAATCGTTAACCTTATAGATACAGGAAGATGTGGTATGATTGCCAATGAGACAACTCTCCATCCTCGTCTGTTTTGTGTCATTTTACAAATAAAGGATTTGTGCATAATACAAACGAGTGAGTACACACACAACAACAGAGAGTAAAGATACTAAGGAGGCAATCAATAATTATCAGTTTAAAATCATACAAAAACCATGACAAAAGAAACACGAACAGACAAACAACAAAAACAGAAGAGTGCATAAACAAATAAAGATTGGGCAACAAAACCCTACCAAGAATCGGTAGGAACACTTAAAGAGTGTGTATGTTCCCACTTACTTGAAGCACCCGTCATGTTACTCATCATAAGTAAAAATCGTTTATAAGTTGCATTTGGTGACGTCACAATCGCGGAAATGAGGACAGGATTGTAGTTACGACAATTGGGACGTATCCGTGGTCATCTATGAGTCTATGAAACAGTTATTTCACAATGGTTTACCAAATTTTGAAAACTTTCAAAATGATGGCTTCAAATTTCACATATAGAACTCTTGAATTATCAGCATCCATGTAAATAGTAATCCTCTATTACGGAACTCATGTTAGGAAGCGCATATTCTGAATTACCGTATTAATTAAGAGACATATTTTTCGTATGCAGCCGCTGTGAGAATGTTGCTACAAAGAAGTAAAAAGTTCATTCTTGTAGTTCACATTATTCACGATTAGAATTATTTTTTAGCATATAATAATGCTGAGGACATATAATTATGTTAAACAATAAATTCGAAATTGGTGATATGTTTAAAATACATAACAAAAACTTTACTCACCTGACTGTTGCAAATTTAATTGAAAGCCTTAAGAGTCTATATAATATTATATCTTGACGAGCTCAATAATTAATGACAGACATATTTCTCTAATATTTCTTAAATTTTCCCAAACTAATTGATAAAACATACCTTATATATCGTTTTTTGCTTCTAATTTGCAGACGCAGCTTAATATCAACAAGAGAGAGATATGTTGACCGGACAAAATCAAGCGATAAGACCACTTTCGGTGAGCAAACTGTTTTTGTTGTCTTTTCATGTAAAAACAAGATACTGTTGTTTTTACTATAATGAAAAAAAATTCTCGAACCTGAAATTTGAGCATACGTTTATTTTTAGACTTATACCTTGAATTTGACATAAGCGGTCATCTCAATACTAGAATCTATGACAAACGAGACGATTTTAATTTGAAATGATCAATTTCCCCCACTTTAGTAGCAATATACCAACTTCACCTGCATATTGGATATTCATTTCCCAACTCATTCGGTATTCAAGAGCTTGCAGCTGCTACCCAGGCTTTGTGAAACGTCACCAGTATCTGAGCAGAAAGTTGAAGAACTAGGGTTATGACAAATAACGTCTCGTTCTCTTTCGAAAAGAGTTCATCGGAAGATACCAAGGCCTTGTTTATAAATATTCCGTATCAACTCTTTAAATAATACATGATGGTCTTAAGGTATAGATTCTAGGTACTGACGTTGTTTATCATCTTAATTACGTGTTATAGTGTTCTGTCTTTGTACATTATTAACCTTTACTGTTTTGTCCATTTTCGTTAATATTCTTTTGGCGTGGCTCGGTACTTATACATCCCACCTTTGTTTTATTGTGCTATGGTAATTTTTTTCTTTTCTTGTCTTTCATTTTTGCTTATTACTTTGTCTTTATGCCATTTTGTTTTTCTTTGTTGACATATTTGTTTGTTTTTATAGTGATAAGGATTATGACGCAATGTTGACTGCTGTACCCCAATGTTTTACACTTATACCTATTATATCTGTTTGTTTTGCTCACACATTGTTGTCAATATAATGGAATTTTTTGCGACTGTCATACAAGTCAGAGGTGTAGCTAGCTATAAAACAAGATTTAATCCACCATTTTCTACACAAGGAAATGCCTGTACCAAGTCAGGAATATGACAGTTGTTTTCCATCCGTTTGATGTGTTTGAGTTTTTGACTTTGACATTTGATAAAGGACTTTCCGATTTGAATTTTCTTTGGAGTTTGGTATTTTTGTGATTTTACTTTTTACAGGTAATGATACATTGTATTTCCTTTAGCGTATAAAATTAACTGTGATATAATTTATTTGTTCGTACACTCCTTTATTTTTTATGAATGGAGAGTAATGTTTAAATAGAAATCATCATTCGTCCGGACGTTTTGACGTAAAAGTATTTCCAAGGGAACTTTCTGAACAGGTGTTCCCCCAGTGAAATATTTCTAATGGACGAAACGGGTAACGAATGAAGATGCAAATATGCTTTAACGTCTTTATACTGGATTTTAAGGTTAGATCATTCGAATAGAGACATTGATTGTCAAAATGCGCATCTGGTCCAGTAAAAGCGGCATCGGCAATGTTATGACACCACTCAACTACGTAAAAATGACAACAAAATAAAACAATAGACTCAAATTAACTTTTTCCATTAACAGCCAGTTGTTTATGCTTTTTTTGTGCGAACGTGCTTTTCAGTGACTGATATAGTAGATCTGGTGAACATTATTCAGGATCATTTATAGTGCATGTACTTCTGTGCAGAAATAGTCTCGGTAAGCTTCATCTTAAAATTATAGATGAGATTAGTGGATACAAAATGTACAACACTGGGAAAATAAAAATAAAATTAAATTATCAAAAATTGCAACATCTGAAAACTCATATTTAATATTGAATGCGTATTTTAAGTTAATGAATTCCGAAGCATTGCCCATTCCTTGGATATAAAAATTCATATTTTCCCCCATAAATGGACATTTATTTTGACTTTCTCTATTATGTAAAGCCATTCAACTGTACACTGTGAGTATCAGTAATGGTATATATTCGGTAGTTAACCATCAAAAATTGTGTAATTGGCATGAGCAACACACACTAAACGAAATGTTGGATTTATGAATGTTGATACACTTATTGCACTTCGGTATTTTGTTTGTAATTTCTTATTACAATTGTTTATGGTTTAAGATTAGAAAATTCATATTTACTGATGGTTCATGTTATCAGTATTTCTGTGGATTACAAAATATATCAATTTATCCTCTGTGTTTTGGAGCTCTTTCAACGGCTATCAGTAACGCCGCCGTTTTTTTTTTCTTTTTTTTTAAATTTTTATTAAATTTATTTTCATGAGGTTATTTACATTTGTTTTTTGTTTGTAATTTCTTATTACAATTGTTTATGGTTTAATATTAGAAAATTCATATTTACTGATGATTCATGTTATCAGTATTTCTGTGGATCACAAAATATATCAATTTATCCTCTGTGTTTTGGAGCTCTTTCAACGGCAATCAGTAACGCCGCCGTTTTTTCTTTCTTTTTTTTAATTTTTATTAAAAAAAATTTCATGAGGTTATTTACATTTGTTTTTGCAATGTTTGTCGATATCTTTCTGTTCTTTTATGTTTGCCACGGTTTGTTGTTTGTCTCTCCTGGACATTTACTTGCCTCCTTGGTATTTTCGTACTATTTGTTCCTTTTTATTATTAATTTTGGATTTATTTTTACACGTTCTAAACATACAATATTCCTTTCAAGATATTAAATGCTGCGAATATGAATTGACTGCTGAAACTTTTTTTCAATATTTTCTTTAGGTAGACAGAAGGAAACCAGTAATGAAAATGAATACGCAAATGTTAATATCGTTACAAAAGTAGATGAGGAAGAGGTTACTTTTACCATAAAAGACGGAGAAGATCTCGAATTTCAAATAGACGACAATGGGGTTGAAAACGAATACTTTAATGTTAACAGTGAACATGACGTTTCTAAGTACAGTATACTGATTGAAGATCTAAAGGAAGCTATAAATGAGAAACAAAAAGACGAAGGTTTCAAGAAAGAGTATGAGGTGAATTATGAACCTTGGCAGTTTTTGTTTTTAATGAAAGCGATACAGTGTCTTTTCTGTGAATCCGACAAGTGTGGTATAGTTTGTTTAATTTTATATACTTGTAAATAGATCTAGCATGGAGATGACAAACGAAGTGATGATATTGTAAATTTGTTCTGAAAGAAAACAGTCGATTTTCAACAAAGTCATTTTCCTGAGAAAAAAAACGGAATAAAAGTGATTTGTTTTAAATGATGCTATTAAAATAATGTGATACATAATGCTGACAAGTAACATATCAATTTTTGTTTCTTTGTAGATGTTTCCTAGAGGGCTTGTGTATGCTCATGTTGAAGGTTCAAAAGAAGAAAATAAAATTAAAAACCGTTTTCTCTCAACATGGCCGTGTATGTAAAACTTAATTATATATGATGATAGTTTTGAAATATTTAAAAGAATAAAATGCTAACTATTAATTTTTAGAATCAAATAGAAAAAAAGTGTCTGAACGTGATTTGGGAACAAAACGCTAACAATTCATATAGCGTTTTCTCTTCTATTGTAGATTTGAATTTTTGTTCGTATAGACAGTCTATGAAGCTCGTTATTATTTTCTAATTTTATTTACAAAACGATGTATTTAGATGCCAAGAATAAAGAAAATTATAATCCTGTAGAGGCAATTGACGAGTCTTATCTTGTTTGTTTTTTTTATGTTTTGTAACATTGTCTTGGAGTTTTTAAATTGCATTTAATAACTTTATCTAATATACCAATTTTGAAAGTTCGAAATGATAACATTCAACAGGCAATTGAACCCAATACATCAACAATCAGATGAAGAAATTTTTTCGATATATACATCAACTAATAGTACTCCGGCGTAAAAACAAGAGCAAACTAGATGATGATATCGCGAGTTCACTTTCCAAAACAACAACCTAAACTTATATAAGTACAGCGAAAATGAAATTCAGGATATCAAATATAATTTGATGCACTGTATGAAGATTTTTTACCTAAAACTTTGAAGAAACTGAAGAGACCACTCTTATGAAATATTCTAATTCTTACGATAAGGGAGAATTAGAGCATCATTTGCTATTGTTTTCTGCTATGAAACTACAAAAATTATTTTGAAAAAAGGACTAGGAAATCCTTTTTTTTTTCATCATCAAGTGGTGTTCAAAATATAAATAATATCACTCGCACAAGCCAAATATATTGTATAGGAATAACACCACTAATGCATAGACCCAATGCTTTCTATGTTAAATTCTGCAACTTCAAACATTCATAGCAATGTTGTCTTAAGTTCAAATAAAGGGATAGTCATTTCATGTCTAAACTATACCTTATCCTGACTTGTACAAAAACAGGTACTTCTAATCTGATTAAAAGGGCAAATAAGCCCTTGTATTTTTATTTCATGTTTTTTTATCATTCAAAGGAAACTTTTACCAAGGGTTCCACAAGGATCCCAAGTCCTGAAGCTTTCGTTTGATAACAAAATTACCCAGAATTTTACTTATTGAAAAAGTTACAGCTTAGCGTAGGAACTATTGTGTTTAAAATAAGTAATACTTTCTTATATGCTCTTTCTGACCGGGCCGAATTGGTGGTTCTTTACCTATAAGGATATTTTTCAAGCTTCTAGACCAGTGTTTCCAATATAAGCATGACACATACGATGCTACTTTTACTAAGTTTTAAGTTTAACATTATGTAAATATTTGTTCTAATTTGAGGACCAAATGGGATTTCTTTAATTTTAAAATATAATTTGAATACAATTATTAGTCCAATGTAGGAAATACACCAATGTCAGGTAATATGCGGAATCAATGTTTGAATGTATTGTTTTCATTCAATTGTATAAAATGTTTATTTGTAGATGACCATTCACGAGTTATTCTGAACGGAAACACTAAGAATGATTATATAAATGCTAGTTACATTGATGTAAGTTAAAAAAAAAACAATTTCTATCATATAGTATTTACAACAATGTACGTTTTCGTGTATGTCTTTATCTCAATTGAGACATTTTTAAAAACTCAAACGTCCGGGTCAAATGTAATAACAGTATTAAGACGAAAATTCCTATTGATTTCTAAGTCACTTGGTCTAAGGGCAATGTCATACTTACTAAACGTAAATTTGTTTGAGACGGTATTACAATCTTAAATAATATTTTTTATGGGAACATGAAAGTACGTGAGCTTGTCCACTTTAGCATTCTTTCCTTTTTTTAGTGTTGTTTCATTTTACTTTCAGTCAATGTATTGTAAAAATCAGTTGTGTAATTCCGTAATATTGGTGAAAGATACTTGATTTTTTGTGGTTTAATTGTTGAAAATATAGCTTACAATAATTTAAATATTCTGTTTTAGAAACTGAAGTCAAATAGTATCATGACCATCTTCCAACGGAGCTTGTTGCCCACCGTCATTTTACATCAAATTTATGAAAATTTGGATGTTTTTTCGTATAATTCTCAAGAAAATATTTCAATGGGTTAAAAAATTTATATTGTAAATATACACACTGCAGTTATTCATAAATAAATAAAAAAAATATAGTGTACCCTTTCATCCAATCACAGAACTCCTAAGTTGACTTCCTTTACCTGCCGTGGGTACTCAAAAGGCCAACCTAAAGCCCTATAGGTTTTATTATGTATTGGCATTGTAGTCGAAAAAAACAATAAAAATGTGAGGACTAATTGATGGATAAATATGATAGATCTCAAAGGGAACCCGCCTTATACTATATCTACACAATAATTTAAAATTTTAAACTTTAATATGAAGACAAATTGCCCTATCCAGACACAAAATTCTGACTGCGAGCCGACCAGACTTTGCTCTTACTCCTGTAGTAGGAAATACAAATGTTCTAGTTCTTGATTTAACCGTGGGGATCCAACCCACGCTCACCTGCAGAATAGATCACGCTACAATGAAACTCAGGAGGTTTTGAATGGATGGGTATTTAACGTTCATTTGCAAATATTAAGTGCATATTCAGGGCAAGAACCTGTTAATGTTATGGTAAAAAAAAATGCGTTGTACAAGACCTTCACCCTGAGCTAGTTCTTTTTCCGTGCCAGTTCACAAACAAACCGTCAACAGGAAGACATGTGATCCTACATGAAACTGATTCTGACTCTAAACCCACCAGTCTTTGATCTTCATACGAAATCTGCATTCTTTTTGTTGAAGCAGCGAATGAAATACTAAAAATCCATTAAACCAATATGCAAAACGTCGAAGACGGACAAATATCCAATAAGCAAAAATAAGATGGACGTAAAGGCAAAAACGCTGTATATTAACAATTAACATAAAACCAGATAATGAATTTAGATTCTCCCCTGTATTAAATCATACCTATTTTGCTGTCTTGTTAGTGATAATAAAAACTTGATAACAACGATGATAAATAGTTTAGATTTCTTCCTTTTTACCTTTACAGAACTATGAAATTAAAAAGGCATACATAGCAGCACAAGGTTCGTAAAGAATTTTCCATTCTTGATTTTTTTTTCTTTCTTTTTTTTGTTGTGATATTTCAAAATCAATGTATACAACTAAAATATATTTATTGGTATTGTTTTTCTACTTAAACATTGAATTTTCATGTGTTCAGTAAACATTCTGAAATCCGTATTCGTTCCTTCTATTTGCATAAAATATTGTGCATAGTTGCGATTTAATTATATATTCACCTCAGTATTCAGAACTTCGTTACTGGCATGATTTATAACAAACCTTTCTACAATTGTCCGTTTATAAATTTTGAAATCATTAAGAAATTAAGGTTTCAACTCCCTCAGGCAAAGTTGGACTTAGAAGGATTTGGCTATTATTTTTGATACTTTTTGATTATATAGCTCTTCAATGGTTTCGGTTCTTATTCATCCTTGGCTTTCAAATAGTACGGCTGTTAGCGTTCCTGATAAAGGTAAATCCAGAAAAGCGCTCGGACGCATGAAATTTATAACGTATTGTTTTCATTTTTTCTGTTTATCTATTATTGCTACAGTGCAACCAGTAAGAATTCCTGATTTCGACTTGTTTATCACAGCAAAACGAATATCTTTTTGGTGTAATTGGTAAATTATATCAATGCAAAGAAACAAACTCTAAGCCTTCGTTTGAATGTTATTTGAGATGTTTACATATTTTGCTTGAACATTCACAATGTTGCTTTTAAAAAAAGATGTTTCAAATCTTACTATCAGAATGGCACCAATATGAAAAAAAAGGTCAGTAGTTAAAAAAGATAAAAATTGTACAATAGAACAATTGTACATTCATGAAGGTACAAAACAATTGCTTTGGTTAAAAAGAGAAAAAATTGAATAAAGTATAACGCTATTGGGAACTTTAGTAGTTTGCGTATTCTTTCAAATGTTTTTGCATACAAGTGTCTGTTTTCCTTATTGACACGATAAAAATATTTTAGTTCCACTTTTTTTTTAATATCAAGGTCCTAAAAAGAATACAGTGAGAGATTTCTGGCATATGATCTGGAAGGAAAATGTTAGGAAAATAGTGATGGTAACACAGCTTATAGAAAATCAAAAGGTAACAAATTGCTTAACCACATTTCATAATGTTATTATTTTGTCTACAAATGATTTTTTAAAAGGTAATAATAAGTAAATTTTCAACAAAATTAAATATATTTCGTTTGATATTTAATGATAAATCGAGACATGAATTTACACTATTAGTTTTGTTGGACATTCAAATTTTCACTTCTGATAATCAGGCAAAAAAGTGCATAACTTCGGATATAAAGTCAAAATTAAAATGCTCTGAGAATGTATGCTAATTTAAACCAATTCATTTTCTACAGAGAAAATGTGAACAATATTGGCCTGAAACACTGTCTGAACCACTGGTAGTAAACAACTTCAAAGTTACAATGACGAAAGAAAAGGAACACACATTTTATGTGTACAGGTTATTAACAGTATCGCTCAAAAACGCTACGGTAATTTTATTATTTTCTTCATTACAGCGCTAGTTTAACAGAAAAGCTAAATAACACAAAGAACTTGTCGAATCAGCATACAATATTTTAATCACTCAAACAATATTTCCAAAATTTTATTTTATCAGTATTTTATTACTGATATATGTACTGAAACTTGATATAAATAGTGGTATATTAGAAATGACTTCCTTTGGAATGTCTATCTTCAAATACCAAACTATGACCAATAATCGGGATTTTATGAAAAGAACTCGTAGGAGCAACTGTGGACGGTTGACCGGATATGAATTGGCTGTTCAAAACAAACCCTGTTATATTAAATTGTTGTAAAAAAAGATAACCTACGGAATAAATGACACGGTTAGGGTTTGGGTATATTTGGTATCAAACCAGAACATGCAGAAGGTAACGACAGATTGAAATCATGACATCTTAAAACGAAATCTGTTTTTTGTGGTGAAGATGATTAATTGATTGATTGATTGATTGATTGGTGATTGCTTTACGCCGCATCAGCACAAAAGGCTATACCGCTGCGAGTGGTGAAATTTTAAAGACGACATATATGTTTTAATTGTCGTAACCACCATCCCATCCTTCCTTCCTCGAATGTACCTTCATGCACAACACGACTGGTGCCACATTTGGAGCAATATTTTCTTACCTTTCCGGACTTCTTGAGATCACCCGGATTTTGGTCGATTTTCGTTTTTTGCCATGGCATTATCAGTTTGTTTTCGACTTTGAAAATCAGTTTGATATATTCCGCCTCTCTTTTATGTGCGGTGATAAATTTTTGTTTTATTTTTCTTGCAATTGGGCTCATTTTTCGATTTGATACTTACACTTTTATGTTTATTAATTTTCAATTTATAAAGACATGAACATTAAATGACTGCAATTAAACAATATATTACTTCACAGAATATTATAAGGAAGGGAATATTATTTTAAAATTCTATTTTGAAACAGGTTTTCCGGTATACAACAAATTTCAAACTTAACATGAGGTCACTTAAAACCCCATTTTTTAAAACATTTGTCTTTGGATTTTTTAAGTGTAAAAAATCCCAAATGAGACCGATATGTTTTCATATTTACATTGTTTATATTTCGCCATCTTAAAACCGGCACATATTGAAAAGATTCTTACTGCTAGACGAACGAATTTTATTTTTCATGAACGAGATAGATGAAAACTTTAACAATGTTAAAAATGTATTAATGTATCGTATGGATATAACATTAAAGGGGCATTAGCTGTCAAATTCCTGTTCATCGATTTGACTCAAATTCTCATATTTGATTTGTAACATACTAAAACGTATATCCAAATTACAATTAGTCTGAAATAAACAATTAAAAATGCATGGACTCGATAATATATATCAACATTTCGTGTGTATTTTTGTCTAGACGCCATCTAATCAACCATCGAGATGACAATCGAAGACTGCCGACGGTCACATAACCCGATATAAACATAAACATAAATATAAATAGATAGCGACCTAGTGCAATTGGACTTTTCTAGGTCTGTTTGATTTCATGTTATAGGTTTAAAATATAAGTTAATCATCGTTTTTACCTGTATAAGAATGATTTTTTGTGGATCGAATCAGTCAACGAAATGATTCACCTTTGTTTCACTTTAAATGTTGACATTCTTTTCCTTTTAATGGCTGAACACGACTTATACATGCGTAACCAATCTCTAGCTAATGGGTTAAATTGAAGGTCACATGAATACGGATTCAATGAGGTCGAATTATTCACTTGCAAGTGAATAATTCATCAGCGATATTTCTTACCTTGTTTTGACAAAATTGAACTAAACTGGCTGCTAAAAGCGAATTATTATTTCACTATTTCACTTTCATTAATGATTGAACAAAACAAAATCACACTTAATTTTTTTTATGTCTCGTAGCTAATGCCCCCTAAAGTATAACACTAATAACTTTGATAAACAACTTGCTTATTCTCGTAATGGTCATGTTTTTCTATGCTAATTTGTTCAGTCCTTTTTATTAGCATGGGATATTTCCATGCCTTGCTAATTTTTTATATATTGTGGGTCAAAATAACTGTGTATATCGTAGCAGCTAGGATTACCAATATTTTTTATTTTATTGTAGAATGGACAGGAAAGAAAAATTCACCATTTTCATTTCATGCAATGGCCAGACCATGGTGTTCCTGACAGCATAAAACTGGTCGACTTTTACAGGAAAGTCAAAAGTGAAAAATGTAACCAAAATGGACCAATGGCTGTACACTGCAGGTATATCTGCAAGGAGAAAAAATCGACTGGTTTATATTACTGGTTCAAAATCTCTTCATCAAATATCATATAAAATCGCATTTTTTTATTAAAAAAAACAACTGGAATAATATATCCAATTCAATATCGTACATTATTTCAAAAATGTGCCTAATAAACCACTCAAAATCATATTAGTTTTTACTTCTTACATACATTTTATATTTAAAGCTATAATTTTTTAAGTAAGACTAGTAATCCAATTACTTCATCAATTCTTTAGCGCTGGAGTTGGAAGGACCGGGACATTTATAGCTATAGATGCATTATATGAGCATGGAAAGAAAGTTGGTTATGTAAATGTTATGGAATATATAGAGATGATGAGGAAAGACAGAATGAATATGGTTCAAACATACGTAAGTAACATTGTTGAAGAAAGAGCTTTACGCAGTCTGAATGACACCCCAAAAAACCTGTGGCTGTAATCATTCGCTATTGAGTTGTTTCATTCTTAGAATGAAAATGACTTGCATTATTTAGCTATACATGTATTGAACATACCTTTTTCTAGAGTTATGAGATTCCTTAAAGGAAACAAAATATCAAAAATATCAAAAACACCCTTCCTTGGCTTTCACATATTCGTTCCTGATGAAGGTAAATCCAGAAAAGCGCTTCGGACGCATGACATTTATGTTGTGTTGTTTTCATTTTTTGAAAGGGACCAAATCAGAATAACCATGTTTTATCAGAATGAATAAGTTCTGTTATTAAGAAACTTCCAAGCATTCTTTTTGCTAGGTATAGTTTGTTGCTTTCTGTGAAGTTTTATTTTGAATGTTTGTTCTGTCAGCTCTTATTTGAAAAAAAAGATATTAATAAATTAGCTTTATAAATCCAGAGATTCAAACTGGAAAATGAAATATCCCCAAAAAGGTATACCTGCTAGTCATGTTTTGAAATTGAATCGCTCATCATTCCCGATTGAGATTTATGACCGGATTTATTTACGTGCATTAGCACTACGACGGGTGCAACATGTGGAAGCAATAACTGATTACCCTTCCGAAGTTCTTAAGTTCACTAAGTTTTTTTGCTGGAGTTCGTGATACTCAATCTTTGTAATTTAAACGAAACATGATAAAGCTAATACTTTGATAATATTTAAGTTAAGCAATGCTCATTAGCAGTTACTCTCATGACCATAAGATTGGAGAAGCTTATAACATTTTTTTTGGATCATTTAAATCAGAAATAAATTAAACGAGACAGCACTAATCTATAATAGTATAAGTTGATGTGAAATATTTTTATTTGATACAACTCTCAATCGAAACTAAATAGGGAGAATGTGAGTATATACACATTTCTACTGTTAAAAGACCCAAATTGTAAAAGGATGGTTCAACCAAATAGGGAGAAACTGAAAAACCAGCGGTCCTAGTTGAATCAAATTAAGGAAAAGAAATAGAACACGTAAAAAAAGACTGAATTGGCAGGTTAATGCTTCGAACGAGTACTAGTATATTGAAAAAGTGTCTGGCATGCTTAAGCATTCTATTAGCAGGTGAACTTCCTTTATTTCAAGAAATATATCTGACTGAGTACTGAACTTCATCAAGCTGGAAGTAGGAGACTCATGGGAACGGCACTATTTACTGAGAGGTATTATCCAATTGAACAATAAACAAGATAAAAACGTTCGACAATTTATCACTTTCAATTACTGTAGCTATCTTATCATTTCAACTGTGAAAACGAAATGTTTATCATATACATGTACGGTTCTGGTGTTAGTTTATTCGAGACTTTTTCCTATATTCATGTCCTTACCGATAAGAAACAATAACTCAGAACCTCACACCTTATTTTAAGGGACAAACATTACATTTCAAAAATTAGAATATCGTTGAATATGACATATTGCAATTACAGGAACAATATGAGACTGTCTTTGAAGCCTTGTTAGAACTGTTTACAGTACAAAAAACGTCTATTCCGACGAATAATTTCTGTCAATATATTTTGGACCAAGAACAGAAGACCATACCACGAAATCAGAAGATGTATAAAGTAGAATTTCAGGTATAATTCTTGTTCATTTGAAGTGAAAAAAGAAACATGTCGCATTTATGCCTGACATAAAATCCCTCAAGGCACTTTTGTCGACTTTAAAACAGTAGTCTCTATGCTATGAAGTCGTTTTGGTTAAACTCAATCTTGTAAGAAAATGTTGAAGAGTAATTTTTGATATCAACATGTCTTTTAACTTTTACATATAACGTCACGAAACCAGTTAACCTAGTTCATATTTTTGTTATTATTGTAATCAATAATCATGGTGTTAATATGAGTACATATCCATGATATTTGCGTGAGAACTTTTATTTTTGAACATCGTTATCAGTTACAATAACTAATGTTTAATTTAGAGATTGCAAACCTTACGACCCATGTATCCTCCATCAGTATTTGCTGCTGCAACATTAAAAGAAAATATATCGAAAAATTCAGCAAAGAAAATATTTCCACGTAAGTAATCGTATTTTCAGATTACCCAATAATAATTGTGCACACGAAACAATATAATTTTGTTTTACTTGCATTTACTTTTATATTTAAGTTTAACAAATCTGATCAATTAAGAAACATGAAGGAAAATACAAAACTACGCTGGAATTTCGAATTCCATGAAATATTCAAAGCATAATTTATTTGACTCAAACATATCCATTATAAAACGTTTTTTTGCAATATATGATTAATCTTGAGTCGAGAATAGATTTAATCATTTCATCCGACTTTCAAAAAGAAAAAGTGTTTTAAGAGTATCTTTGGTATTTCGTATTTTGACCTGGTGTTGTAATTCTTTCTTCGTTTTGTGAATTTTGGTATCTTATTTTCTCTTTTTCTCTCCCCGTCTATCATTTTAAATGTCAATTTGGTATCTGCATTTCGACTTCAATAGTTTGTCACAAAACCTGCTATCAGATTAGTGATATTTAATCAATTTGCAATGATTTCTTGTTAAGTCGACTCTATAAATATGTAAGTTTTGTAAAATCCTTTAAAGGTATTAAATTTGATCCTTATGTATTTATTCATCGTATGCATTATACACTCCGTACATGGATGGTGATTGAGAATAAATCTGTAAATGCCTTTCAAATGTTTTACCTATATCAATAAAAGAAATAATAGATTAAATTTGAAAGCATTTCATATGGTAGAGTTCTCCCTGCTTAAAGAAATGTATTTATTTTATTTTGTTTTAGATGACAGATATAGACCGTATCTTATGTCATATGGTAAAACACGTAATGACTACATCAACGCAGTGATAATACCAGTAAGTGGCATTTTAACACTTCGTATATTTAAGGTTTCAGAATAATCATAATGACATATCGATAGATAAGATGCTAATAAAATCAATTAGTTTAACATATGAATGCTTAAATTTGCATCGGGTTTTATCAGCATGTGTTGAAGGAAGTGAAATCGGAATCTAACTTTTTTACTTTCGACTGTCTACCAAAGGGACTCTTGCCACATTGCAATACACTGTTACTAAAGGACTGGAAAATTACCATATTTCTTTACTCCGTCAACCATTTAGGGTTATTACAGGATGAAAGATAGAGATAGGTACCATATAATTATATCATGAAATTACTTGTTCTGTTCGTCCAGTTTGTAAGTGAACTCGAAATGTTTTGGATAAAATAGCAAAGATAATCAACTTTCTTTCAAAAAAGCAGTGTAATGATTAATTTTATAGTTTGTCTACATATTTATTTCATAAACAAAACAAGGCTGTACCGCACAAGGAGTGTTCCTTGCATATACAGCTGACCTATGTTCCAATAGCTGGTTGGTTTTCAGGTAAACGTTTAAATAAAAAAAAATTCTCAGTCTCATCCACCTTAATCTGTCGGTCACACAAACAAAACTGATGTATACAATTTGTTAAAATATTTTGGCAAAGTGAAAACGAATACCATATTCCCTATTTCATTTCATGTTTAATACATTTTTATCTATTCCTTCACAGGGATATGCAGATAAGAGTAAATTTCTTGTAACACAATGTCCTCTGCAAGAGACTGTTGTTGATTTCTGGACAATGGTATATGACCATGACTCAAAAATTGTTGTATTGTTAGATCAGTTGAACAAGGTAAGATAGCCTAAATTGACTAGGGGTTAATTCAGTTCTAATGAAAAGTCCAAATTTTAACCTTCCAAGAATTACAGAGTACAGTGGAAATCTTCTAAAATAAATTTCTGTGTACTAAATAGTATGCATTTAGTCACACGCCATCTACAATAACCAGTACAGATGTATATAAATTAATGTTTTTCATGACAAATATAGAACCGTGAATTAATTTTCAAAAAATTGTTTAAACTAGTGTTATTTCGATTTGCTCAGTAAAATGTAAACTAAAGGTATTTCACTGATTTAGCATTTGTATAACAAAATGTGCGCATTCAATTGACCAAAACTGTATTCAAAGATACGAAAGTTTTATATTTCATAGAATGGTCAGTTGTGGTTAGGTAAAAATGAAGTGCTGGAGTTTGAACATTTTACCATTTTACAAGAAAATGCGTCCAACACCGAAGAGCTGCAGCTGACTTTACACTCTAAGGTGAATATTACAAATTAAACCTTAAGATTAACGATGTTTATATAAGGAACAAAATCAACACGAAATGAATTACATCTAGTAGAAACAAGGAGTGTTCATAAGAGTAAAAATGCTGTCAAAACCAGTTGTATTTTGAGTATTCATTGGCATGAAACGTACATATAATACATTTATAGTTAATTCTGCACTGCTTGTTCATGATTTTATAAATTATATGATACGGAAGTCAATCGGATTAACCTCAAATCGAGGAGAACAGCAATATTAATATAATTAGACAATCAACAGTCCTCATATCTTATCCCAGAAAACAATAATGTTGAGCAGCACGAACCCCTTTGTTCATGAACTCGACTATTCCATCTTATAAAATTCACTATGGGCATTTTTCAAGATAACACATTCTTTCAGTGTTGGCTTAATAATGGGTGGAGAAGTTGTTTGAAGGCAATGCATTTGTCGACAATAAGATTGTCGTTTCATTCAATCAATTTGTAGACAGATGAGTGTTTTTAAAAAGAAATATTGGAGGAATATGACCGTTGTTTTCCATTCATTTAATGTGTTTGAGCTTTTGATTTTGCCATTTGATAAGGGACTTTCCATTTTGAATTTTCCTTGGAGTTCGGTGTTTTTGTTATTTTACTTTTTTGGAATAATGAACAATTTAGATAAAACAAAACTGCCTTGTCGTCAAGGTTCAAAACAAATGAAAAGAAGAAGATTAAGAACATACTTCAATAAAAAAAACATATACAAATATAAAAGAGAATATATTCTTTCGTCAACAATAAAAAATAGATATTTCAACCCTAAATTCCCTAATTAAAAACATAACGATATAACTTAAGACACCGACCGTAAACAATTTCTGACTCGGGACAGGCACATGAATATGTGGTGAGCTTGGGACAGTTTTGGACAGTGTGCAGGTGTAATACCACCAAATCAAAGTACGTCACATCCGGTTGCATACGAAAAAGGGTCGACAAAAATATTCCCTTGAATTTGACATTTGTAGGAAATTAATCCTACATTTCATTGCAGTAAAAAAATTCTGAGTCATAAATATATATCTTGGGTGTTTCAAAGCACCCTTATTGTCGAGCCTTCGACTTTAGTCGAAAAGGCGAGACATAGCGATCCTACATTCCGTCGGCGTCGTTGTCGTCGTCGTCTTCGGCGGCGGCGTCAACAAATATTCACTCTGTGGTTAAAGTTTTTAAAATTTGAATAACTTTCTTAAACTATCCTGGATTTGTACCAAACTTGGACAGAAGCTTGTTTAATGATCATAAGATAGTATCTAGAAGTAAATTTGTTAAACAAAAATTTCATTTTTTCCGTATTTTACTTATAAATGGACTTCGTTTTTCTGCCAGGAAACAATACATTCACTCCGTGGTTAAAGTTTTTAAAATTTTAATAACTTTCTTAAACTATCCTGGATTTGTACCAAACTTGGACAGAAGCTTGTTTATGATCAAAAGCTAGTATCTAGAAGGAAATTTTGTTAAAATTTTGTACCTGTTTATCCGTATTTTACTTATAAATGGACTTAGTTTTTCTTCTAGTTAACATTAAATACAGTCTGCAGTTAAAGTTTGTAAAACATTTATTAGATTCATAAACTATCCTGGATTTATACCAAACTTGGACAGAAGCTTGTTTAATGATCATAAGATAGTATCTAGAAATAAATTTGTTAAACAATAATTTCATTTTTTCCGTATTTTACTTATAAATGGACTTCGTTTTTCTGCCAGGAAACAATACATTCACTCCGTGGTTAAAGTTTTTAAAATTTTAATAACTTTCTTAAACTATCCTGGATTTGTACCAAACTTGGACAGAAGCTTGTTTATGATCAAAAGCTAGTATCTAGAAGGAAATTTTGTTAAAATTTTGTACCTGTTTATCCGTATTTTACTTATAAATGGACTTAGTTTTTCTTCTAGTTAACATTAAATACAGTCTGCAGTTAAAGTTTGTAAAACATTTATTAGATTCATAAACTATCCTGGATTTATACCAAACTTTGACAAAAGCTTCTTACAATCAAAAGATAGTATCTAAAGGAATATTTTTATTGATGTTTTTCCTCATTTTTGTTGAGCCTGCGATTAACAGCAAAAGTAGGCGAGACACTGTGTTATCGCGGAACCCTTACGAATTTTTTTTTATTTGGTGTTTCTATAGAATATTTTGGAAACTTGAGGTTACATGGTTACTAAAGCTTGTACACAGGTAAAATAAAGGGGTGAAAATTTGATTGGTTAACTTCCAGTGATGATTATTTTCTTATATGCAATGAAATGTTATGTGAAATTTTTTTCCAAAGTACTGGACAGGATAAAACTTTACTCATGCCAAGTATTTCTTTATTTGAAACAAAGATAAATTCTGCTAAATTTTTTGAAAAGTGCAAATTTAACAAAGACTAATAGGGGAAATCAATGGTGGTATAACACCTGTATACACTACTTCATATTCTGGCATCTCTACCCTAAAAAGCTTCAACTGTTATAGAGCACTTTAGAATAGAACTATTACATTTTATTCTGAAAGTTCTTGTCTTGATACGTTGCACATTGCTTATATTCTTTTGAGTTGTGTAAAATTTCAAGGATATGTCCTCTTATATATCATGTATATCTTACGTCTTTTTTAATTCATATATTAAGATTACCTCGAATTGAATAATGTATTTAATAGTTCTATATTGGACAAATATTTTTGTTTAAGTGATTTTTCAAAACTCTTAATTTTACATTTCTGTAAGACCGATTCTTGTTGACATTCCGTTTCACTCAATAAAATATTATGATTAGAAACATAATAATCAAGATTATTATGATGAACTGGAACAGTTCCCGTATGTTAATTTTTGAAAATCCCCTATATCTCTCTCTCTCTCTCTTCTCTTAAGAAAAAGGACCAGAGGAAAATTACTGTTTTTACGGCAACTAAATTGAACGTCACGAGTGATGTAATGCTTCCATCAAGTATTCTGCTAGATCTTCTGAAAAAAGTTAAAGATTGCTGGGAAACAGATAAAGGATATATTACTGTTGTGAGCAGGTATGTCATTAAAAATGTGTAATGATTATAATTTCTATAGTTTTATTTTTAAACTGAAATGCGAAATGAATGAGGCGAATCATTAATCATATTTACTAGGCTTACTTTAGTTTGTCGCAAGTTGGTTCTCACTATCTTTTTTAATATATATATAAACAAATGTGAGTTTGATGTACATCTGTATATACTGTGGGTTCTATTATTTTTGTGGATTTAAAAACAAATTGTATATTCATGAATATTGAATTTCGTGGTTTAGTTAAAATCTGAACATCAAAGTTCATGGTTTATCTTTACCTACGATATCCACAAAAATTGGTATCCCACGAATTACAATGAATCCACAGCAGGTGTTTAATTATGCATCGCTTAGTCATATTTTCTGAAATAACTAGTTTGGAGGACTGTTGTGACAATTGCCGTCAATTTTTATAGAGAAATGTTAATATTGATAAAAATAAATGAATAATCATGGATGGTTGTTATTGTTCTATTCTAAATCAATTTTATATCAATATGAATCACAGTTTGAATTAAAAAGACAACAGTCATATTGATCTTGTCGGAACAAAATGAAATGATATGTCTTGATAATATTGTAAGATAGTATTAAGCCTTGCAGTTACTGTAGAACTGTTCATATAGTTCGCTTGAAGCCAGTCCAGTTTAGTTTAATCCCTTTTAAGACACTATTGTATAGGTTAAATAACCTTTGCCATGTTTTCATAACATTTATAAAACAAATAAATGTTTATTGAACTAAATATATAAGTGGCTCAAAAAAAATGAATACCCTGCATTGGACTGAAAGACTGAAGATGATCTGCTCATTAACTATGTAAATTTTATCGATAGATTAAGATCGACAAAGATGATTGATTATTGGTTGCTTAACGTCCTGTGTCAAATATTTCATGCATGTTCAGGACGATGATCGACATAGAAGTTTCAACTCACAATATATATATTTATACTTCTATGCATAGTAACGGATTAACTGTTAAAATCAGTAAACTACCACAAATGACTTTTACAGACCAATATACAGTCTTCATTAATAGACAAATGCCAATAACACATATTTATCTTTGAATCGTCCGTGTTTATACAAGCTTTGAAAATACAACTGTAGATGGTCATATATTTGAGGTTATTCCATTTACGTGAAAATCAAATAAATAAACTCATCATAGATACCAGGAATGACATTTTATATTTGCGCCAGACTCGCGTTTTGTCTACAAAAGACTCATCAGTGACGCTCTACTCAAAAAAGGTTAAAAAGGCCACATAAAGTACGGATTGGAGAGCATTGAGGACCAAACATTCCTAAAAGTTTTGCCAAATACAGCTAAGGTAATCTATTCCTGAGGTAGAAAAGCCTTAGTATTTCAAAAATTCAAAGTTTTAAAAACAGTTTATTTATAATTATGACTATATCAATGATAATTCATGTCAACACCGAAGTGCTGACTAAAATAGATGTTTTGATACCCTACTGCTCAGTGATAATTCTCAAACAATAGATAGGTGCAGAAAATGTTGAAGTGTTTATTAAACCACTGAATTTTAGTTGCTGTTACTTTATCAATTCAATGCTTAGTATAAAACAAAAGATGTGGTATGATTGCCAATGAGACAACTCTCCACCGGAGACCAAACGACATAGAAGTTAACAACTGTAGGTCACTGCACTACCTTCAACAATTTGCAAAACCCATATCGTATAGTAAGCTATAAATGGCCCAAAAATGACAAAGGTAAAACTAACGGACTAATCAAGGTTTACTTGATACAACATACAACATAGAAAATAATATATACAAACACATAGCTGAGATATTGATAGAGCAAATGTAACTCCGAGAAAATATTGTCAACCGAGGCGAGGCCAAGTGTTTTTTCGATGCATAGCAATTTGCTCTTTCACCCGCTCAGCTATATGTTATTTAATGTTTTATACTAAATTTTCTGTCATTATTGTGCTTTAAATTTTAATTTGAAAGTAATCAATTATGACATCATGTACATAACAACCATCCGTTTTTAATAAAGAGCACTATTGGGTCTATGAAGCGTAATCTCTCACGTATCAACCAATCAAAATTCTGCATTTTAAAGTGAAGGATAATACTATCCTTTATTTACAGCGATGGTTGCACTAAGATTGGGCTGTTTGTTGCACTATATCTTACTTTGGAAAAAATTGAGATAGACGATGAAATTGATGTGTTTCAAGTGGTTAGAGCGATGCAAGTTAGACGTCCTGAATTTTTCATGGAACTAGTAAGTTTTCCTTGATAAAAAATTTGTAATAACATTAACGGTACCAATGTTATTGCACCAGATGAGCGTTTCGACAACTAATGTCTCTTCTATATGATGCTTGAAAACAAAATATTCAAAAGTCCAACACATTATACAAACGTTGGAGAGCTGAAAAAAAAAGTAAATCCAAACCCAGGCAAGGAATTAGAGCTATGCATGAGGGAGATACATTACTTTATTTGAAATACGTTCTAAATTTTTTAAATAAAGCAAATTTTAATAGAAAAATATCTGTATTTTCATGCCAGTAACAAAGTACTGGCTACTGGACTGGTGATAACTTCTGGGATTAACATTTCACAAGCAGATGTATCGTCTTTTGAATTTCAGAAATAAAATAAATGCTTTAAGGTTCTTTTTTTTTAGAAAACTAAAAGATCCTGATCAAGATAATTTCCAAATCGTCATCTCATATTTTGCGGGAAAATCGATATACGTCCCATTTTTCCCGTGATTTTGAATATGCAGAGCAAATGTAGGCAAAGACTCGTATACATATATTCGATTAATGTTAAGAAAAACTCCAACACATTCCTTTTGTTACTTATCATTTAATAATAATATGCAAATCTCTAAGATTTCAGCACAATAAAATTTTATTGCGACGTAGTCATAATTAAAAAAATGGGTATTACAAAGAAACATTGAACGTTAATCGTCACCCTAAAATTTATTTCCGTTGGACGACTATTTGAATTTTAGGAGGGGCAGGAGGATAATGAAAATGAATATCCTGGCCGGGTAAGAGCTGAAAATAAATTGATGTTGACCAAAGCAGGGTGGAAATTAATATCAGCAACACAAAATGCAAGAATTGATTGTGAACAAACGTGTAAAAACATTTAAGCGCGTTTTTGCCACAGAAAAAATAAGCATGCGTAGCAACAGATGAAAATAAAAATTCCATCCGAAAAAAATCTTTCTGTCCCCTCCTGTGGTTTAAACCTCATACTTAAATAATGCTGAAAATATTCTAAAAGTCTTGAATTAATCAAATGTGGTTTGCAATTCCTTCATAGCAGATATTTTATTTTTCTACAGGAGCAGTATGAATATTGCTACAAGTGTGTCAAGGAATATTTAGAAAGAGACTCGCTGTATGCAAATCTTTAGTTTCGTCAGTGTTTGTTTCGTTATAATTAACTTTAGAACACATATATTTACATACTGAAATGTTATGACGAAATAAAAGTAAGAAGTCAGATTTTAAAGAAAACTGTAATTACATGTCTATGTGGACAAATCAAATTGTTCGGTTTTGTATACATTATTGATTAACATTGTCTACGATATATATCTATGATATAGTTTTAATTAATCGGAAAACAGATAATAATCATATTTATTAACCGTGATTTTGATATAAATGTGTAAAACTCTAGTATATTCTAAGGATAAACCTTGAACGACCTTGGATATAGAGAAATTTTTCTTCAAAAAAAGTCAAAATTCAAAAATATTGAGATCAGTCAATTTCAAATTGGTGATTAAAAAACTTGAGCAAAAAACTGATGAACATCAAAGTTATATTCAGTGTTGTCGGGCGAGAGGATGCACTTCAGTTTTCACAAATTGGGCTTTTTTTATTAATTGAAATGTGTTTATTTGAGAATTCAAAACCAAATAATTAAAAAATCTTTTAACAGAACTCAAAGTTGATGATTTGAAAAATATTGTGTCAAAAGTTTGGCTTATTTAAGTTCCTTTTAAAAACTTTTATATGTAATAAAAATTTTCTATCCAAAGAAATTAATTTTATTGGTGGTAAGTTTCTGTTGTGATACAATTATTATAAATGCACACAAAATCGATAAGTTATCATGTTATATTTCATACATCACTATTTGGATTTTTTTTTCAATTCATGCACTGAGTTCGGTAGTACAGTAATGTTGGGATTAGTTCTTAACTCTCTTCAGACCTGACGGAATAATCCACCATAAAAATGTTTTAAAGTAGAACTGTAATATTATGTTTTAAATGTTGAACTATACAAAACAGCTCTACGGTATAACTGTCAAAATCTGTTCCATGGTAAACTGTCAGGATCTATTCTACGTTAGAACTGTCAGAATCAGTTCTATGATAGAACTGCCATGATTTGTTCCAGGGTATAACTGTCAGTATCGTGCGATAGAATTGTCAGAATCTGTTCTACGATAGAGCTATCAGAATTTTTTCCAGGATATACCTGTCATGATCTGTTCAGGGTAGAATGGTAAGAATCTGTTCTCGGGAAGTATTGTCAGGATTTTTCTAACAACTATTTTAAACACTATCAGTCGACTATGCTGGTATCTTAAGATCTTAGAAATTTTATTCAATCGACATTGTTTTAATGCAAATACTCCTGAATTGAAGATATGTATTGATGTAATCGAGACTTCATTTGTTGTTGTCACTTTTACTATAAAGTTTTTTTATATAATATATAAATATTCTCTATTATATTACTGTTATGTTAAATTATATTTGTTTTGTTTATATACATACTTTGTTTATCATTTATTCTATAATACATAGTGTGATACTTTTTTTTATCAAATAAAATACTTTGAAAAGTCGTTTTGCTATTAATCATTGCCATAAATTGCCATCAATCTTTAGCATTAATTCCTCCGCTATGTGGAAACGAAAATGAAGATAGCATTGTTTGGTCTGGTAATAACCGCGAGGAAAGTGAGCTGTTTATATAACTGATTATCGACAAAAGATGGAATTTTTCAAGTTGATGAAAGGCGCCAAAAAATTGATGCTAAAACCATGTCTGCAGATGTCAAAGCAGATTGTGTTGTATTATGTGTCATCAGGTATACAAATGATCATAACCAGGTATATTATTTTGACTAAAGGATTGATAGTTTTGACCCTAACGTCCAATGGCATATATTTGTGTTGACTTAAGAGTATATCGTAAAAAATACGAGAAAAATTCAAACTGTCGGTGTTGTTCTCGGTCTAGATGAACATCAAGCTTTTAAATCTAATCTTTATTCAAATACATAGTTAAAACTAGAACAAAAAAAGTGTTACAGCTGATTGAAACACAGTCCATTTGAAATTCCTCTTTATAAATCACTAAAGGGAGTACAATGTATTATAAATATATATATATATATATATATAAGTGCCTATAAATAGCAGCACATGACATACAAATCTATGGGAGTGTGGATTAATCAGTACAGAGATTAATTCAATTACACAAATAAAATTATAGATTGCCTAACAATGTAATTTTAACACACTATTGAGTATTTAAATATAAGAATGTTTAAAATATTTACAAAATGATGAAAATAAACGCAATATTTCGCTAGACTAACTAGCTTTATCAAGCGTGCATCTATCCAGGTGAAATCGGATGTAGATGATAAGAAACTTTTGCAGCTCAATGTATATGTTGCACTTGAATTTAGCTGCCTTGAAAATAATACATAATTTGGATGAAGTTCAAGATTTTTACAAAATTGGTAGTTGAAGTTAGCAACGTCCATTGGCCAATATTACAGGATAAAAAGGACGATGCTGTGTACTAAATTATTCTTTATCTTTCCTGTATCTTTTCTCATCTTTTTCGTTAAGACCATCAGGTTCTAAAGTGTGGAGTTGGTGGATCCAAAACTTTTCTCTTCTCCTTCTCGCCGTGGTGTCCCACTCGGTATTGACTTTTATGATTTGGAAGGTAACATTATCAAAAGAATGTTTCGTTGAACGAAGATGTCTTGTGAGAGGACAGTTTTTGTTGGTTTTGTACCATGAACGATGGTTATTGAGCCGAATATTAAATTTGTCCATTGTTTCTCCCACATACTGAATGCCACATGTGTCACATGTTAATATATAAATTGCGTTCTCCGTTTTACAGTTGGAATTTGAGTAGATGGTATAATTTTGTTTAGTAACGGAGCTGATGAAAGAACTGCTTGTATTGGCAGCTTTACAACACAAGCAGTTCCTTCGACCACATTGTTTGTAGCAACCGGGAGATGGAGTAGGCTGCTTTACTAATACAGATGTCACTAATTTGTCACGGATGTTTTTAGGTCTTCTGAAGGCCATGACTGGTGGTGAGGAAAATACTTTTTTAAGATTTGAATCATTTTCTATAATTTTCCAATGCTTCTGAACAATGGAAGACACATTTTTAAAATCAGGATGGTAAGTGAGTACAAGGGGTGTTCTGTTAGCTGCTTTATTCTTATCTTTGTACTCTAGAAGTTCTTGGCGACTTGTTTTGTTTGCTCTTTCGAAAGCGCTATCAATGATGTTGTTATTGTATCCTCGAACAACTAGATGTTTACGTAGTTGTCCAAGTCTAGCATTTTGCGTATTTTCAGTAGAGCATATTCTCTTGATTCGCAATGCCTGGCTGAATGGGATGCCACGGGAGCAGTGTTTAGGATGGCAACCTTTAGGAGAAAGGAATTGATGTTTGTCCGTTTGTTTGGTATGAAGGTCCGTTATAATGGTTCCGTTCTTGATGTAACTCGTAGTGTCGAGGAAGTTTATTTTCTCCATAGATGATTCATATGTAAATTTTATTGAATGGTGGAAATAGTTACAGTGTCCTAGAAATTCATAAAGATGTTCTTGTGAATCTGTCCATTTGAAATCAATATCGTCAATGAATCGGAACCATGATAAGGGCTGGTATGGAGCACTAGCCAAGAAGCGTTTTTCAAGTTGGCTCATAAATATGTTGGCATATGACGGGGCCATTTTTGTGCCCATACTAGTACCGTCTATCTGGAGATAATGTTTTTCATTGAAAGAGAAGTTGTTGTTCTCTAGCAATAGTTTCAGAAGTGTAACAAGGCACTCAGTTGGGGGATTTTTTTCACTTCGAGTGTTCCATACCTCTTCACACGCTGCTATTCCTTCGTCTTGTGGAATGTTGGTATATAAAGAAGACACGTCCATGAATGCAAGTATAGTATTGCTTGGAAGAGGATTGAGGCTTTCCATTTTCTTTAGATAATCAGTCGTATCTTGGATGTAAGAGGGTAGTTCTTTCACATGAGGTCTTAGATGATGGTCTAAAAATTCTGATATCTTTTCAGTTGGATGACTATTTGCTGAAACAATTGGTCGACCTGGATTGCCCGTTTTATGTATTTTAGGCAACATATAGAATCTTCCGGCCTTTGCTTCGTTCTCAAGAGGTCGGAGATAATCAAAGGTGTCATTGTCTATATGCTTTTTGTAGAACATCTCTTGAAGGATGGTGTTGATCTTTCGAATATTATTTAGTGTTGGATCTGTGGTTAATTGTTTACAAAAAATGGAGTTTGAAAGTTGGCGATTTCCCTCTGCTATGTAATCTGTTTTATTCATGACAATCACAGCGCCCCCTTTGTCGGCAGGTTTTATTACGATATCCTCTTGATCTTTTAACGCTTTCAAAGCAATGCTTTCTGACTTGGATAAATTATAATTTCTTGTATTTGTTATACAGGACTTTATATCAGACCTCACGTAGTTAATGAATGACTCCAAGTTATCATTTTTACTCTTAGGTGGTTTCCATGAACTTTTTTTCTTAAATTTTGGGATGGGCGTGACTTCTTCATTGGTGTCAGTATCTGAATCTGTTAATCCAGCTTCTTCAAGGTTTTTCTTGCCCCTATTGTAGAAAAAATCTTTCAAGCGTAAACGTCTAGCGAATTGGTCTAAGTCCTCGTCTAGCTGAAAGTTATTTACATTTGATGGGATAGGACAGAAGTTTAAACCTTTACTTAAAAGAGATTCTTCAGCACGTGTAAGTTCTTTAGATGACAAATTTACAACAATGCTTTCTGTTTTTTGTTTCCGTCTTTTGAATTTTCTTTTTCTAGGGACCTTATGGTTTGTTGTATTGATATCATTCATATCCTGATTTAAATAGACAGTGTGAATATTATCTCTTTGAAATTTATTCCTTTGTTTTTCTGTATGTTTGGATAGTTCAATTTTTTCAATATCTGCGAGGCGACGTTTAATTATTGGTAAATCGTCACGTGAAATGTTACTATTGTTGATGTTATCTGATATTTCATTTACAATTTGTTTGTAATTTGTGGTTGTAAAAGAAAGTAACAGTTGAAGTAGCTGGATTGAACAGTTAAACAGAATTTCATTCCAACGGCTCATGAATCTTTTGGATTTATGTCCCGGTGCCTGGGGACTCACTTTGATGTTTAAACCTTTTGGTACAGTTCTACTTTGAATATATTTTTTTAAGTTTGATAAATGATGTTCAGTTTGTAGTTTCTTTTTAGTTAAAGATCTTAATTTCTTGAAATGCAGTGCGCTATCCATGTTGTAAAGATAGCGATAGATTTGAATGGATTACACAAACATTTGTGAAATGCGTGCTACTGAAGATAATAATATAAGTGCCTATAAATAGCAGCACATGACATACAAATCTATGGGAGTGTGGATTAATCAGTACAGAGATTAATTCAATTACACAAATAAAATTATGGATTGCCTAACAATGTAATTTTAACACACTATTGAGTATGTAAATATAAGAATGTTTAAAATATTTACAAAATGATGAAAATAAACGCAATATTTCGCTAGACTAACTAGCTTTATCAAGCGTGCATCTATCCAGGTGAAATCGGATGTAGATGATAAGAAACTTTTGCAGCTCAATGTATATGTTGCACTTGAATTTAGCTGCCTTGAAAATAATACATAATTTGGATGAAGTTCAAGATTTTTACAAAATTGGTAGTTGAAGTTAGCAACGTCCATTGGCCAATATTACAGGATAAAAAGGACGATGCTATGTACTAAATTATTCTTTATCTTTCCTGTATCTTTTCTCATCTTTTTCGTTAAGACCATCAGGTTCTAAAGTGTGGAGTTGGTGGATCCAAAAATTTTCTCTTCTCCTTCTCGCCGTGGTGTCCCACTCGGTGTTGACTTCTATGATTTGGAAGGTAACATTATCAAAAGAATGTTTCGTTGAACGAAGATGTCTTGTGAGAGGACAGTTTTTGTTGGTTTTGTACCATGAACGATGGTTATTGAGCCGAATATTAAATTTGTCCTTTGTTTCTCCCACATACTGAATGCCACATGTGTCACATGTTAATATATAAATTGAGTTCTCCGTTTTACAGTTGGAATTTGAATAGATGGTATAATTTTGTTTAGTAACGGAGCTGATGAAAGAACTGCTTGTATTGGCAGCTTTACAACACAAGCAGTTCCTTCGACCACATTGTTTGTAGCAACCGGGAGATGGAGTAGGCTGCTTTGCTAATGCAGATGTCACTAATTTGTCACGGATGTTTTTAGGTCTTCTGAAGGCCATGACTGGTGGTGAGGAAAATACTTTTTTAAGATTTGAATCATTTTCTATAATTTTCCAATGCTTCTGAACAATGGAAGCACATTTTTAAAATCAGGATGGTAAGTGAGTACAAGGGGTGTTCTGTTAGCTGCTTTATTCTTATCTTTGTACTCTAGAAGTTCTTGGCGACTAGTTTTGTTTGCTCTTTCGAAAGCGCTATCAATGATGTTGTTATTGTATCCTCGAACAACTAGATGTTTACGTAGTTGTCCAAGTCTAGCATTTTGCGTATTTTCAGTAGAGCATATTCTCTTGATTCGCAATGCCTGGCTGAATGGGATGCCACGGGAGCAGTGTTTAGGATGGCAACTTTTAGGAGAAAGGAATTGATGTTTGTCCGTTTGTTTGGTTTGAAGGTCCGTTATAATGGTTCCGTTCTTGATGTAACTCGTAGTGTCGAGGAAGTTTATTTTCTCCTTAGATGATTCATATGTAAATTTTATGTAAATTCATTGACGATATTGATTTCAAATGGACAGATTCGCAAGAACATCTTAATGAATTTCTAGGACACTGTAACTCTTTCCACCATTCAATAAAATTTACATATAATCATCTATGGAGAAAATAAACTTCCTCGACACTACGAGTTACATCAAGAACGGAACCATTATAACGGACCTTCATACCAAACAAACGGACAAACATCAATTCCTTTCTCCTAAAAGTTGCCATCCTAAACACTGCTCCCGTGGCATCCCATTCAGCCAGGCATTGCGAATCAAGAGAATATGCTCTACTGAAAATACGCAAAATGCTAGACTTGGACAACTACGTAAACATCTAGTTGTTCGAGGATACAATAACAACATCATTGATAGCGCTTTCGAAAGAGCAAACAAAACTAGTCGCCAAGAACTTCTAGAGTACAAAGATAAGAATAAAGCAGCTAACAGAACACCCCTTGTACTCACTTACCATCCTGATTTTAAAAATGTGTCTTCCATTGTTCAGAAGCATTGGAAAATTATAGAAAATGATTCAAATCTTAAAAAAGTATTTTCCTCACCACCAGTCATGGCCTTCAGAAGACCTAAAAACATCCGTGACAAACGGAGAAACAATGGACAAATTTAATATTTGGCTCAATAACCATCGTTCATGGTACAAAACCAACAAAAACTGTCCTCTCACAAGACATCTTCGTTCAACGAAACATTCTTTTGATAATGTTACCTTCCAAATCATAGAAGTCAACACCGAGTGGGACACCACGGCGAGAAGGAGAAGAGAAAAGTTTTGGATCCACCAACTCCACACTTTAGAACCTGATGGTCTTAACGAAAAAGATGAGAAAAGATACAGGAAAGATAAAGAATAATTTAGTACACAGCATCGTCCTTTTTATCCTGTAATATTGGCCAATGGACGTTGCTAACTTCAACTACCAATTTTGTAAAAATCTTGAACTTCATCCAAATTATGTATTATTTTCAAGGCAGCTAAATTCAAGTGCAACATATACATTGAGCTGCAAAAGTTTCTTATCATCTACATCCGATTTCACCTGGATAGATGCACGCTTGATAAAGCTAGTTAGTCCAGCGAAATATTGCGTTTATTTTCATCATTTTGTAAATATTTTAAACATTCTTATATTTACATACTCAATAGTGTGTTAAAATTACATTGTTAGGCAATCTATAATTTTATTTGTGTAATTGAATTAATCTCTGTACTGATTAATCCACACTCCCATAGATTTGTATGTCATGTGCTGCTATTTATAGGCACTTATATTATTATCTTCAGTAGCACGCATTTCACAAATGTTTGTGTAATCCATTCAAATCTATCGCTTTCTTTACAACATGGATAGCGCACTGCATTTCAAGAAATTAAGATCTTTAAGTAAAAAGAAACTACAAACTGAACATCATTTATCAAACTTAAAAAAATATATTCAAAGTAGAACTGTACCAAAAGGTTTAAACATCAAAGTGAGTCCCCAGGCACCGGGACATAAATCCAAAAGATTCATGAGCCGTTGGAATGAAATTCTGTTTAACTGTTCAATCCAGCTACTTCAACTGTTACTTTCTTTTACAACCTCAAATTACAAACAAATTGTAAATGAAATATCAGATATCATCAACAATAGTAACATTTCACGTGACGATTTACCAATAATTAAACGTCGCCTAGCAGATATTGAAAAAATTGAACTATCCAAACATAAAGAAAAACAAAGGAATAAATTTCAAAGAGATAAAATTCACACTGTCTATTTAAATCAGGATTTGAATGATATCAATACAACAAACCATAAGGTCCCTAGAAAAAGAAAATTCAAAAGACGGAAACAAAAAACAGAAAGCATTGTTGTAAATTTGTCATCTAAAGAACTTACACGTGCTGAAGAATCTCTTTTAAGTAAAGGTTTAAACTTCTGTCCTATCCCATCAAATGTAAATAACTTTCAGCTAGACGAGGACTTAGACCAATTCGCTAGACGTTTACGCTTGAAAGATTTTTTCTACAATAGGGGCAAGAAAAACCTTGAAGAAGCTGGATTAACAGATTCAGATACTGACACCAATGAAGAAGTCACGCCCATCCCAAAATTTAAGAAAAAAAGTTCATGGAAACCACCTAAGAGTAAAAATGATAACTAGGAGTCATTCATTAACTACGTGAGGTCTGATATAAAGTCCTGTATAACAAATACAAGAAATTATAATTTATCCAAGTCAGAAAGCATTGCTTTGAAAGCGTTAAAAGATCAAGAAGTTATCGTATTAAAACCTGCCGACAAAGGAGGCGCTGTGGTTGTCATGAATAAAACAGATTACATAGCAGAGGGAAATCGCCAACTTTCAAACTCCATTTTTTATAAACAATTAACCACAGATCCAACACTAAATAATATTCGAAAGATCAACACCATCCTTCAAGAGATGTTCGACAAAAAGCATATAGACAATGACACCTTTGATTATCTCCGACCTCTTGAGAACGAAGCAAAGGCCGGAAGATTCTATATGTTGCCTAAAATACATAAAACGGGCAATCCAGGTCGACCAATTGTTTCAGCTAATAGCCATCCAACTGAAAAGATATCAGAATTTTTAGACCATCATCTAAGACCTCATGAGAAAGAACTACCCTCTTACATCCAAGATACGACTGATTATCTAAAGAAAATGGAAAGCCTCAATCCTCTACCAAGCAATACTATACTTGCATCCATGGACGTGTCTTCTTTATATACCAACATTCCACAAGACGAAGGAATAGCAGCGTGTGAAGAGGTATGGAACACTCGAAGTGAAAAAAATCCTCCAACTGAGTGCCTTGTTACACTTCTGAAACTAGTGCTAGAGAACAACAACTTCTCTTTCAATGAAAAACATTATCTCCAGATAGACGGTACTAGTATGGGCACAAAAATGGCCCCGTCATATGCCAACATATTTATGAGCCAACTTGAAAAACGCTTCTTGGCTAGTGCTCCATACCAGCCCTTATCATGGTTCCGATTCATTGACGATATTGATTTCAAATGGACAGATTCACAAGAACATCTTTATGAATTTCTAGGACACTGTAACTATTTCCACCATTCAATAAAATTTACATATGAATCATCTATGGAGAAAATAAACTTCCTCGACACTACGAGTTACATCAAGAACGGAACCATTATAACGGACCTTCATACCAAACAAACGGACAAACATCAATTCCTTTCTCCTAAAGGTTGCCATCCTAAACACTGCTCCCGTGGCATCCCATTCAGCCAGGCATTGAGAATCAAGAGAATATGCTCTACTGAAAATACGCAAAATGCTAGACTTGGACAACTACGTAAACATCTAGTTGTTCGAGGATACAATAACAACATCATTGATAGCGCTTTCGAAAGAGCAAACAAAACAAGTCGCCAAGAACTTCTAGAGTACAAAGATAAGAATAAAGCAGCTAACAGAACACCCCTTGTACTCACTTACCATCCTGATTTTAAAAATGTGTCTTCCATTGTTCAGAAGCATTGGAAAATTATAGAAAATGATTCAAATCTTAAAAAAGTATTTTCCTCACCACCAGTCATGGCCTTCAGAAGACCTAAAAACATCCGTGACAAATTAGTGACATCTGTATTAGCAAAGCAGCCTACTCCATCTCCCGGTTGCTACAAACAATGTGGTCGAAGGAACTGCTTGTGTTGTAAAGCTGCCAATACAAGCAGTTCTTTCATCAGCTCCGTTACTAAACAAAATTATACCATCTACTCAAATTCCAACTGTAAAACGGAGAACGCAATTTATATATTAACATGTGACACATGTGGCATTCAGTATGTGGGAGAAACAATGGACAAATTTAATATTCGGCTCAATAACCATCGTTCATGGTACAAAACCAACAAAAACTGTCCTCTCACAAGACATCTTCGTTCAACGAAACATTCTTTTGATAATGTTACCTTCCAAATCATAGTAGTCAACACCGAGTGGGACACCACGGCGAGAAGGAGAAGAGAAAATTTTTGGATCCACCAACTCCACACTTTAGAACCTGATGGTCTTAACGAAAAAGATGAGAAAAGATACAGGAAAGATAAAGAATAATTTAGTACACAGCATCGTCCTTTTTATCCTGTAATATTGGCCAATGGACGTTGCTAACTTCAACTACCAATTTTGTAAAAATCTTTAACTTCATCCAAATTTGTATTATTTTCAAGGCAGCTAAATTCAAGTGCAACATATACATTGAGCTGCAAAAGTTTCTTATCATCTACATCCGATTTCACCTGGATAGATGCACGCTTGATAAAGCTAGTTAGTCTAGCGAAATATTGCGTTTATTTTCATCATTTTGTAAATATTTTAAACATTCTTATATTTACATACTCAATAGTGTGTTAAAATTACATTGTTAGGCAATCTATATATATATATATATATATATATATATATATATATATATATATATAATAAAACCACATTCCGGCTCATGTATTTGTTCTTTAAGGGGTTTATAACTGACAAGACATACGTTTAGATATTTCTGTTGGATCATAATTATTGTGCTTATCAAAAGATCCGGAATTCCAGACATGTCCTTTAATGAGTTTTATATAACAAGATGTTAAAGCATGATCGATTGATGTATGTGGCAAATATCAGGTTCATATTCAGGACGATGACTATTTGTGATGTCATAGGAAAATAGTCCAATAGACAAAGACATGTACTGACTTGAATGTTTCCCATGCTAACATTCTACATATATACATTTAGTCGTTAGACTGAAAACATGATTGGTTGTTGCTTGCTTATCTTCCAGCTCAAACTTCAATTCTGAGCCCGAACATATACCAACCTTAAAGTCCCTGTACGTAGTGGAAAGACAGCAAATATCAATTTTACAGTTTTATGTTATGAACTTATAATGTACCGAAACCGCTATTACAAATGTACCTGTGAAAGAATATGAAATAGCCTTTTAAAAATGCTAAACTCGGGTTTTTCAAAAGATAACATAGTAGTATATAATGAAAAAGGCTGAGTTATCTTATAATGTTACTGCATTACTTTTACATTTCAAAACAAATAAAGATAATAACAACAAAGAGATTACTGTAATATTACTGTATAATGTTGCAATGCAAACAAGTTCGTAACATAATAACCTAAATTTATTTTCTGGTGGCTGTATATGTCACATAAACAGGTCAATATGCGTATCTGAGCATTTTTTTTTTCTTGCGCGACAGTATCCAACTAACAGCTGTAGCTACCTTAGGTAGACAGGAAGCGAGCAAATATTGACCTTGCTTTCCAATCATGTGTCGTTTTTACTTCCTTCGTCAGTTAATGGTCATCCTGTTGGTAGCTGAAATAATTTTTCATTGTGTGTTTTAGTTTTGCGATACATTGTTTAGAGAAATAAAGAGTGAGGTTAGTGTGTACTTTAAGTAAGCTCATCACAGTGTGTGTCCTTACTAGTTCATGCTACCTGTACCATGGGGGTCTGGTTGGGTTTACAGAATAGAGAAAAATAGGCAAAATGTGCATAATAAAGGGCAATAAAAAATAGAGAATAGATAAAAATGGACCAAAAATATAATGAATAGAGAATAACGGAGTACTTAAATATAAAGAATAGAGAATAGTGGACCAAAAGTATAAAGAATAGAGAAATATGGGCTAAAAATTTAAAGAATACAGAAATGAAAGACCCCCATCCACACCCTATGCCATGTGTTGTTTCATGTAGTTGTTGTTTATCTTTGTTTGTACGGAATTTTTTTTTCAAAGAGTCGGTTTTTGGTGGTTCATGTGATCTACTGTACTGTCCAGTAATTTTAGTTAGTCGTGTTATACTTCTTTAGTATTTTAAAGATTTGTTTAAATAAGAATATGTAGTTAGTGACAATTGCCGTACTAAAATGATAACTAATCATTGAAAAACAAACAAAGACACTTCCATTTTGCATATTTCTTTATTTTAAAGACATAACTATTATATTATGATTTGTAATGTAAATGAGGTTCGAGTGTCAATGCGTCATAGCTTTCCTCGTGTATACTAATAACCATGAATTGCGACTAAATCAAACACAAACTAAAAGCCAATTGTTCAGAGAACAATTGAAGGTCTTTCCACATTAAATTTCTAAATAATTTATAAGAAGCTACATGCGGTCTATTCAAAGTAGATTGGCGCTTTTGGTCATGTGTTTTTTTTTCTTTTTCATTTTGAAAAAATAACAATCATCCCATAATAATTTAGAAATATTTTTATGCGATTGAAGCGCTACGAGAAATAGTTTATACTTATTGACTGGGTATGAGTGGAATAGTAAGTTTGTTGTCCCCCGATGTGCAACTATTGCCCTGAGGCGTAGCCGAGGGTTATTGTTGTATCCGAGGGGACAATAAACTTACTATTCCACGAATATCCGGTCAATAAGTGTTTTATTGTACCGAAAGAGACAACAGACAATAAATGTCGGGGCTTAATCAACTATCGTAACATAAAAAGCAGAAACGCAACCATACTATTTAACGATAACTTCATCTATATTTTGAATGCTAAGGCTACGTCCCGCACTGACATTATCCTGGTTCCCGGTACTACGTTCCAGGTATTAGCTAATAGCCATACGCTGTCACGAGGTCCCGGTACGGGGTTATTTTTTAAATTTCAAAATGGACCGGAAGTCGGCATCTGGGAGTCCGCCTCAGGTAAACAAAAGCTCTAAATTTTGGACTTGGGAGACAAAAAATAAGAAAATGACTTTGCACATTTCTGCAAAAAAGTATTTTCTTTAATTTAAGGTATTAATGATTCAAATTGGGATGCAGACGAAAAATGTGCAAACGATTTAATCCAAGCACATCCAACTTGTCTTACAAAAAGGGCGTGTTATGTGGGTCAGACTAGGTGTAACTGTCTACGCTAACCACTATCCTACAAATTATGCCTGTAGACTTCCTAAATAAGTATTGGACACGATATAATGCAGAACAAATTCAAATTTTTTTTGCTGAATCATCGAAATAGTCTAAATAATACCGGCTACAATGTAAGTGTTGAAGTTTTGAAGCAAAATTATTAGTCCGAGATTACTCTGACGTCCAACGGCTGTTTTGCCAGACAATCCACGGCCCCAGCTTGTCTGGCAAAACAGCCGTTGGACGTCAGAGTAATCTCAGACTACAAAATTATATGTGGGGAAATGTCCATATTATACTTATACAAATGAAAAACATGAGGACAAGCTGTTCATCAGAGGGAATTTACACATATGGTCACCTTTTCACCTGAAAATATACTATGGGTGTAGACAAACTGGTGCATACCTGAAACTGAAAGTTTTAAGGCATGACATGCCCCATATAGGAAAAAGCTGTTAGTGTATATCAGTTAGGTTAAATAATGTAAAAAAAACTTGACATTTGATGTGCATTTTTCCCCCATTATGCACATGATGCAGAAGAATACAAATAAACAAACACATGAGTTTCATTTGATATGGTCCACTCTATATCATGTTATATGTTCCCAAATAAGTGTGTTTGCAGTCTTCATAAATGAGTTAAATGTACATGTAGTGAACGGTTTATATTTTATTTTTATCTGATCCCCAATTATTTTGAATGATGAAAACAAATTCATCTGGTCATCTGATGCCATTGAGATCCTTCAGCAGTTCAGAACTATTTAAAACAAAACGATAACTGATTAATAATATTCAATAATACAATAATAATAATAATAATATTATTATAATCCAGAACACAGGGATTCATGACTAATTTGGATTAGGTTTCAGTGTGTTACTTACAAAATTTTGACAATTTTATCATTACATTATTATCCATGGAATCGATGGATTATATTTTACTACATTCAATTTGTATTAAACCTTATTTTATAACAATCATACTAATCATTAATAACCAATTATTTTGTTATTTTATTTAGTTCAAATATTATGTTGTATTGTATGTAGACTTTGTTTTGTAATTACAATGATTATTCTGCTCAGTAATTGGCGCCGTGATTTTCACAATAAAATATCTTGTATCTGGATATAGACACAATCCCAGATTTAAAGTTGAACTGCAAAGGGTTATTTCTTTTTTTCTTTTATTAAAATGTTTTAATTTCTTAATATTGATTTAAAATTCTGAAAAAATTAATTTCACAAGAATCTTTCTGGGAGTTTGAAGGAAATCATTCCACATTTTAATTTGTACCGCAGAAGCTTTAATCGTACATTTCATAATTAAAATGAATTTCAAAATGTTAACGATTAAATTCACATGTTGACTATGATAATTTAAGCAAAGAATTAAGCTTCGTGTAGAGTAACCAGAAGCTTTCTAATTTTACAATCCAATTGTTACTTAAGCAACCTCGTTAAAGTCTAGATGTCAGCAGAGTATTTCAAAACTGGTGTGGATCCAGGATAGTAAAAGCCGTATCTAGCAAACCAACATTTATAGAGTAATACAATGAAAGACTATGCATTTTCAAGATATGGAACTTCTTAAAAGGGGCGTGACTCCTCCCCACAAAAAAATTTGCTTCTGTAAATTTAAATCTATTTATGTAGCTGTACAGTTGAGCTTATGTAATACAATCCAAGTTATATACATCTCAATAACTGAAAATCAACTTATATTTTCCACTAAAATACGGCATATTTATAAAAATATAATTCTTAATGATCACATTTATATATTTTTTTATACTTTGTTTTTTTGGTTGTTTGTTCTAGGAGCAAATTTTTGTTCATTTAAAAATATAGGACAACAGAGTTGGTGTACGTGGGTTCGATTCCCACCCTAGGCATTCATTTATATCAGCTGGTGCAAAGCGGGCAGTTTAGCTTAGTGGCCCCACACTGACTCTGTTGTTCCAATGTAAAAAAAAAAAATCAGGCAACCAGGTCTCTCTATTTTTCTTATCGAAGACAACAAAACCATGGTATAACTGTGAAAATTATATCAAAGATAGCTATGGTATAATTTTAGGTTAGTGAGGTTTATACTCGGGTTGTATTCCTATTGGTTCCATTATACAGCTATAGGAAGTTATGATCATGATGATAACCCATGAAAATACAATTGACTTTTGACAGGTATATACATGATATACAAGGCATGTTACTTAGAAGTATGTGGGCTAAATCCAGTGAAATTCAAGCTGCTGCCACATTATTTGGATGCAATATAAATATTTGGCTCCCACAGGCCCCTGTATATTTTATGCATCAGTTTAAACCTGATCAAAACCTTTTCAATGATATACTTTTATCAGGTGCACATTTCAACCCTTTAAATAAATCAACACCTATGGCTATACCAACTTTACCACTGCAAATTAATTTTCATGACCAAAAGAAAAAAAGTTACAAGAAATTGATGTAAAAAAACACAAACCGAAGATAATCATGAAATAAGAATACATTTATACTACTGAACAGTGTCCTCCCCACATATTTCAAATAACATCCCAGAGAATAGCAAAATCTTTATATCATCAACTAAACAATCCTATTCCTTGGGCTTAGATGAAAATGAAAAACCTGATCTAACAATATTTCAAAACATGCTCACTGTAAATTCAAACTCTACTATTAACAATCAGTATGATGTTCTTGTTGGTCAAATACATATATGACACATGTATGAGATGCAGGATACAATATGAATACCCAACTAATTTAGAGAGATTAAATAAATTTAACCAACAGAAAGCATTGTTTCAATTTTACGGACGCCATCACGATATCCCTTATGTAGTAACTACAATACCCTTCCCTTTTCACGATTGTGACTTACCGATTTAGACTATTTACAGGATTTGTAATAACATAAGCAACACGACGGGTGCCACATGTGGAGCAGGATCTGCTCACCCTTCCGGAGCACCTGAGATTACCCCAGATGTTGGCAGTGTTCGTGTTGCTCAGTCTTCAGTTTTCTATGTTGTGTCATCTGTACTATTATTTGTCTGTTTGTCTTTTTATTTTTGGCCATGGCGTTGTCAGTTTGTTTTCGATCTATGAGTTTGACTGTCCCTCTGGTATCTTTCGTCCCTCTTTTAGATAAATCACCAATAAAATTATTTTCAGCAGAAAACAATATGGACCCTTAAATACAGCTATTTATAAGAACCAGGCAGAGTGTGATATATGAGGGTTTCAGATTTTTTCTATAAATTGCCTGGTAGAAGCAGTAAATGAATAATGCTCAAAAATTAAATTTGAGTGGGAAAATATGAGTGGTTGCCATGGTAACAGACACTCTATTTTTTGGTAGTTATGCGTGGTAAGATCTTTCAAAAATCAGCTAAATTACTACAATTTAGTATGTATCAAGCCTGATTATGAATAGAATCAAACTTTTTTCATAGATTTTCATATATAACATTGATAAAACTTGGTTTAAGCTTCATTTTAGTTAAGATTGCATGTCAACCAAATTTGTAAATTTTTTTTAAAAAATTACCAAAAAATGCATATTTTCAACTTTTCTGAACTGTGGATTTTTGTGAAATTATCACATTTTGTCGTGAGTTTTTCAGAAAAGTGCAAATGTGGACAGCATAGTTAGCATTGAAGTAATGAATACTTCTTTACCGATTTAAATAGAAAAATGCGTGCACTGGACTCTCTTTAATTTTATCACCATAGCAATCCTTGGAAACGAAGTTATTATTTGAAGAATATTGCAGTTTAAGAACTAAAATGTCCTGAATTGCTAACCGATTAGAAAATACATAAAAGCATACGTTAACTCTAAAAAAAAACATTGTTAAGTGTTACTGACCTCAATAGTTACCATGGAAACAAATATAATCCATAGCAACATCCATTCGAAAGATGTATAAATGGAAATTTATGTAAAAAAATACATAGTTTTCGAATTGGAATATGACTGCATGCTTTGCTTCACTCACAGTGTTGTCTGTTCTTTTTCAGAAGGTTCAACAAATGTAATATATAATGTAACATTAGGGTTGGAGGGTTGGGGAAAAATAGGGGGAGGGTATGTTTAATTTTTTAATTTTTCATACATGTAGATCCTTGAAAAGATAATTGCTGCAACGTTTGGTCTGATTTTGTTCAGAGTTCTGCATCTGGTAAACAATTTATGAAAGTTTAACAAATGATGAATGTCATGGGAGATACCAAAGGATAATCAAAACTCACATGTCAAAAAACGGAATATTCTGAAGGATGCCAAAACATACAAGTCATTCATAGACATGTGATAACACAATTTATATAAAATATATGATAGTTTTGTCTCTTTACCAGAATTTAATTTCCCCCAAAATGATATCAATCTAGTTTTTATGTCCAAGTCTATAGGATATCTTCCAAGCTTCCCATAAATCATGTAAGAGGTTGTTGATGTTTTCAGACCTAATAATAATTTACAATATTTTAGTTGTACCCTTTCAATTATCTCATTATTTCCAATACCCCATACTTCACAACCGTACAGTAATATTGGTTTCACCATTTTATCAAATAAGTCCAACTGACTACATATAGAAAGATTATGTAGACGACCTCGTAAAGAGCCTTAGTAGCCTTTTCTACATCAAATTGCTTCGTTTTATTAAAATTACCTGTTCTTGTTAGAATTATGCCCAAATAGTGAAATTCATCAACAATATCCAGTTTTTTTTTCATTAAAGAAAAATTGAAAATTACATGATGGTCGTCTCCTTGAAAAAACCAAGACCTTTGTTTTATCAACATTTACTTTTAGCCTCCATACATCTGTGTAATCTAGAAAACAATCTAATAGATTTTGGAGTTCAGTTGCGGATTCGGCCATCAACACAGTATCATCAGCATAAAGAATAATAAAAAGTTTTGAAAATATGTCAAGTTTTTCTTCAAGCTCTGTTGAGGCTGATTTTAGGCCCTCTATAATACAGGTTTGCAAAAATGAATCAAGTTCATTCAAAAATAGAGAAAAAAGAAAAGGCGATAAATTTTCGCCTTGTCTAACCCCGTTATTACATGGGAAAAATCAGACATGGAATTGTTATATGAAATACATGACTGTGGCTTAATACCTTGATGTATATTTACAATAACATTATACATACATCCATTCATATTATTCAAAAGCATTTCATACCACAGTGCGTCTCGCCAAATCGTGTCAAACGCTTTTTCAAAGTCGACGAATGCACAAAAGAATTTTTTCTTTTTTAATTTTAAAATTTCAAACAATGAATGAATTATCAATTGTTGAATAACCCTTTCTAAAACCACATTGGTTTTCGTTTAAAATCACAAATTCTTCAGAGAAAAGATTTAGTCGCTCGCATAAAATTGCGGTAAAAAGTTTCCCCATACAACTCAAAATGGTAATACTAGATCTAAAAAAATTTTGGGGTCCAACTTGCAACCTTTATTTTTATAAACAGGCTTAATGTAACCAATTAACCAATTATATATCAGGAATAATACCAGTGCGAAATATAACGTTAAATAATTTTTCGTATAATTCAATGAATAAGCCAGATGTCGACTTGATATATTCATTTATTATATGATCATCCCCAAATGCTTTATCATTCTTAAGGTTTTTTATGCCCTTAAGAATTTCGTCTTTTGAAATTATCGTGTTTAAATTTTCATTAAGCCTGTCAACATCATTCGGGTTTAGAGTTGGAATATTTGTATTTTCTTCATCATCTGGGGCGGCGTTCAAGTTTTTGGATGTGCCGTTTTGACCCTCTTTTTCAGCTTGTTATGCTAGCCCTCTAAATGATTATTTGTCCCGGGTCCTTCTGTTTGGTGGTGGTTCCAGGTTGGTTGTGGGTATCTGCCCTCTATCCATATCAGAATTACATAGTCGGTTACTTTGGTGCAAGCATCTGTCTGTGGTGTGTTTTCCAAGGCGTGTAACCAGTAGTCTTCCAAACGATCTAAGGGCAGTAGTGGTAAGGCTGCTGCACGACGGACAAGAATTGTGCAAGCTATAACTGGTAATTGTGATGTGACAAATGTGAGTTATTCCAAGCCAGTCGAGGAGTTTGATTCAGTAGTTATGTAGACAAAGCTAACTATAATGAACTAATAAATCATTGGTAATTTGGACCAAGCTTGAGGAAGTCAAGTCATAGTATATCATGGATTATCCTTATTACATATACACTGTAATTAACACAATTTTAAAGATTTTTTTTATTATTTTACTTTGTTATTAAAGTTTCTGTTATATATGTAAACAAGTCTGCGGGTTTTTTTTATGTTTTGTTCTTTTTAACTTTTTGTGTTGCATAATGTAAAGGATCATAATTGAATTATTTAGAGTTTTCTAATTGCATAAAATTGCAACTTTTATTAAATTAAACATAAGAGAAGCAACTTTCTTACTGACTTATATTTTTGTTGTAGATTTTTTTCTGATTTCACAACTTTTGAAATCATAAAGGTTGTCACTTTTATTAAATAAATATAAAAAAATAATAATTCAAGAGAAACAATTCCCTAATTACATGTTGTTTAAATTGTTATAAAAACACAGAGGTTTAATTTTTTTATTTAAATTTTTTATCTAAATTCACATTTCGCCTAAGTTCAATTCCCATATTGCCTTAGTATTTTTTTTACCTTTTTTACCTGGAATTCACAGCTAAGGCGAAATGGGAACACACCACAGGAGATGCCAAAGGATACCATAGACATATCTAATTGCAATTGAGCAATGTTAGTTCGTGTAAATGATAATCCATATAAAAGATTAAAATGAAATATTTTTAGACTAATGATCCAATTATCACCTAATATTAAGACAAGGTGTGAACTACAGCCGCCACACGTTCGTGTAATTTAAACATTTATTTTCAATCGACGATTACATGGTCTATGTGCAAATGATACTTTTATTTTCAATATACAAATAAAACAGTTTAAGACCTCTTTATATAAAGACAATTTAAACAAGTTCTGTCAGTTTAAATACATCTAACCGTATTTGTCAGGTCCATTCAGAGACATATATAAAATATGTATTATATGTCTCTAATTCAGGTCTTGTCCGTTCAGGTCTATATTTTTCTGTCCGATTTTTGGAACTAGACACATTTTTTTTTTTATATTCTTCATCATTTCAGTGAAATATTATACCTTTTCTATAACAAAAATCAAATTTCAAGAAGATTGATTTTAAACTTCAACAGGTATAGAACTTGAAAAAAAAATCTGATCGGAGATTATCTGGTCAATTCAGCGGGTATTTTAATTTCCCGTTAAGGTCCGAGTTTTGACACCCCAACAATATTTTTCATAATTTCTTTTTAAACATTATTTATATATAGAATTTTTTCGTTTCACAAAATCTAGAGTTGAAGGAAATCCATTGAAAAATAAAACAGTGATTGAAGTTTAAATAAGTATGATCGTAGAATCTCAGGTCCGTTCAGGCCTTCTTCTTCTTCTTTAGGTTTTCAGTAGTCCTTCATTGATCTGAGGATTATTTACTGTTTTGCGCAGCGTGGCCTATATATATATTTACAAAAACACATAAATAATTGGAAATAATTTTGAAGTGCGTAATTTTTAAAATTTTTAAATCGTGTCTTTTCATTTCTCTGTTCAGGTCCTAGTTTTGGCATCAAACAATTGTTTTTTATTTCAAACATTTTTTTTTTCTTATTTGTTCCTGTTTATCTTTTAAATTATAATATTTAAATGACATCTCCGAGAGATTGATATCGGAATTCATCCTGTGAAGGGGCGTTTCCAGGGACGCCATCATTCAAAAGTTCGCCAAATGACGGCGTTTGGTTTAGAAATACCTCCGATTTTGAAGAACGTTGTAAACAAGTTCAAGGTAACGTAAAGTCCGTCCCGGTCGTTATATTGGTGTATGTGTAACATACTGAATATTGCGATCGGGAACCAGTCTACACTGACATCAACCCTAGATATAATAGGTAAAACGCGACGTCGTAACTCCCGCTGTATTCTCAAAATTCTCCAATCCCGTAGCTGCAGTTGAAATTCCGCGAAATATAATGACGCTTACCGTCAAATAGTTTCATCGAGGGCAAATAGTTGGAAACTATTGACCGGTCAAATAGTTCAACGCTTGCAATTTGAAAAATATTGAAAATATTTTGAACTTATTTTATATAGAAAATGATAACTGAGGTATAATAATGACACATACAGTTCATTAGGAAAGTGTTTCTTTAAACCGATCCAACCCAATAGGAAAAGATTAGATTTTGGATCTAAACGTCAAACTCACACCTTTTTGGACAAAGCCAAATCAGTATTTACATATTCACTCATATGACCCATATGAGGAGATTTTATTTAACATAAAAACATATTCATAGATATAAGAAGATGTGGTATGAGTGCCAATGAGAAAACTCTCCATCCAAGTCAAAATTTATAAAAGTAAACTATTATAGGTCAAAGTACGGTCTTCAACACGGAGCCTTGGCTCACACCGAACAGCAAGCTATAAAGGGCCTTTATACCTTCTTATCCCAAGAAAAATCATGAATAGCAAGTTCATGGACCACATATAGCTCCTGTCATATCTCCCCTTTGTGCAGATGAAAGAATGATTCATAAATAGGAGTGATATATTCAAATGAATCTCATTAAAAACCAATACTATTTTTAAAAGAGGGTGAAATTATAGAACTAGATTAGTTTAAAAAATGTTTTTATTTCTCCAAGATGTTTCTAAATTCATATTGAACGTCTAGAAAGCAATAGTCACCCAAACACAGAAAAGTCAGTTTGTTTTTTATTTTATTTTCGAGGGGAGTTTAAAGGGGGTTGTTTTTGTTAACCTATAAATATCACAGTGGTCAACATATGTCGAAGACATGACTCGTTTGTAAACTACGGATATTGTTTAAAATTAATCGATATTGGATTTAAATATGTATGGTTATAATTCTGCATTTCAATTTGATGCCGTGTTCCGTGACTTAATTTTATTTGAATATTTTTTTGACAAAAAAAAGTTTAATAAATGGAATTTTTACTATTTCAAAAGTAATTATATATAACTAAATCATATATGAAAGTCATTTTTTTTTTCCCTACAAAAATCTAATGTAATCTAGAAACTGTGATCAAGACGTTGTAATTTTGGTAGCTAAACATTACCAAGTTTAATGCTTACATTAAACTATTAAATTTAACACCTACATACAAGAAACTAAGCAGATCTGAACAAATTAAAATGAGTAACCTCAAACGATGGTCCGATCCGACACTGGTACCCCTTTCTGGATCCTCCTATAGTACTGCTTTTCACCAATTTTGTTATAAATGAATGTATATATCAATAGAATACATGATTATACCTTTAGGTTAATATTTTTTTCTTATTTGAAAAATATATCGACAGTCATTTTTGTCATCTTTATAAGACAAAAGCAATTTAATTATACCATCTTGTCTTTAATATGTAAATGACCTCATGTCTTTGATCCGCCACGGACATCATCTGACATTCCTGATCCCATGTTTAGGGGTATCTGGTTAGTAGAGGGAATAATCATATATTGAAAAAAATAAATATGAACACTGAAAGGGACACGTTTGTTGTATTTGTTTAAACTGAACACCCCTGTTGTTATCCTGGTGTAAAAACAAAAAGTAAAATAACAAAAATACCGAACTCCAAAGAAAATTCAAAACTGAAAGTCCTTTATCAAATGGCAAAATCAAAAGCTCAAGCACATCAAACAAATGGAAACCAACTGTCATATTCCTGACTTAGTACAGGTATATTTTTTATGTAGAGCATGGTGGATTAAAGTTAAATAAAAAGTTATAAATCTCATTAAATTTGACTTATTTTATTGGTGCTTACAAATTTAATGTAAGTATAAGTAGATTTATACATGCCTTTATTCATATTTGTTATTTTATTATACCTCGATAGATGTTTGCCTACGGGTTTAATCCCTCTGGCAGATATCAGGATTTTGAGATAGTAAAAGGACAGATATGAATAAATCATGCATCAATTTTTTTTTTAAATTATATAGATTTTATTTGTTACGTTTGCTTTAGATTTCAGTATATTTAATACATATATATTTTCCACTGTATTTTTTTGTTTATAAACATGATTTTTTGTATGTTGTATGTTTTGTAACTTATCTAAATTTAGATTATAATGTTAAAATGTTTAATTTCTTACAATTATCTCTTTACAGATAACATGTCACTACCCAATCACTATACTATGCTATACATATGGGGAAACTGTCACACATATTTTATTTTCAGTTTTACTTTGTATCAATGCTTCTATAACTATTAAAGAAATCATTATTTGTTAAACAAGATTTAAGTTTACATGGACCATAAATAGCATTATGCTTATTGTAGCTAATTTTGATTTTTACTAAAAGTAATACTTTAGACACTTCAAACCGTACCAGCAGACTCTAAAACACTAAGGTTGTACATTTTGCTAAAATAGAATCAATATTAATCTACTTTTGACCTGAAAGGCAATTTGGATCTGAACAGCTTTTAAAAGAATGAAGAATTTTTTTTTAAGTAATGTTTAGTCTTTCAGTCAATTTTCAGTTTTTGGTGGGGTTCGTTTGCTCAGTCTTTGGTTTTCTGTGTTGTTTTGTGTATTGTTGTTTGTCCGTTTGTCTTTTTCTTTTTTAGCCATGACGTTGTCAGTTTATTTTTGACTTATGAGTTTGAATGTCCCTTTGGTATCCTTCGCCTCTCTTTTTCAGACTTTTTCGCTGTCTCAATTGTAAATTCAGCACTTTTCAGAGAAATTGCCTGCAGTCAATTAAGACCTGTTCAGTCTTTCAGTCTGTTCATACTGTTAAATAGTTGTATTTACCTGTACAAAGCTATAACAGACTGAATTGTGTGCGAAGCTACTGAACAGCACTGAATTGACTGTCAGCCAAAAGTCTGGACAGTACTGAATTTACAACAAGGAAATGCATGACAAAAACTAGACAAAGTGATGCCCCCGCACTGCACTCTGACGTATCTGTATTATAACAAAGTCAATGTAGGACTTTCTTGGAGATATTATTGTGTCTGGGAGACACCAATGATGCCCCCGCAGATGCAAAGTGTTATTTCAAAGTTCAACTATCTCCCAAAAGAGCAAATATTAATAAAAATCAAAACCCTGACCACATGCACACCTTCAATATATGTACAAACAGCCAGCAAAATGAAAACTTCCTAGCATTCAAACTGTAGGAGGAGTTATGTGAAATAACTATATACCCATAACGGGACGGACGGACGGACTAACCGAAGGACGGAAGGTCGGACAGGGGTAAAACACTATGCTCCCCAACTTTTAGTTGCCGGGGCATAAAAATTCAACTCTTAACAAGACTTAACGTTTTTAGGTTCAGACTTTCAGTTGATGTTAAGATCAAAAAGGCCGTTTATCCCTAAGAAAGTTGAGAATATACTTGTATTTCATGATTAAAACTTTAAAGTAAGTTATAGGCAACTGGGATTAGTTTTACTAGATCGTTGGCAATTTAATTTCATATCCACGCCATCTACATGTTATAGGAAATCAATTGGACTGATGATCGATCAAGATTTCTCTATCCGTATACGTTCGTTTCATAAGGCATATTAGGCTCATCGGAATTTCCGGATCTTAATGCTCTTCAGCTTCTTATCTGTTTTGACCTTTCAACTGTTTTAATGCCAGTGCTACTAGGAAGTCTTATGTTGACGAAACATGAGTATGACGTACCAAATAATAAGTCTCAGTCCGTATCCATAAATCGTCTATTTGGATTTCATAAAGAATTTTCTTAGTTGCATGTAAGTAAAATTCGTAAGTCGTATGCATAAAATTACTTAAGCCTTCACTTAATCGAGGAAGCTTTTTTGGGGACATGTATTGGTGAGTGTCATTTAATTTAGAGTATATTTCTGTGGATATCAGACCCTCCGTTATAAATATCTAGAAATAAAATTTGGATTTTTTACAAAGCTTCAAGCATCTCATTTGTTAATTGAATACTGTTAAATGAATGAAACGAAATATGGTGCATATGTTAATTTGACAGCAACCAAACGATAAGAATCAGTACAAATAATTTAAAGGACAAAATATATTCTTTAAAAAACAGACGGATATTCATACAAAATGTTAAACTCTAAATCGCCTCGAGTCAAAAAAAAAGCCATTTGCAAACAATTCTCTAATAAAGAAAAAGATTTAGATATGACATACAACAACTACTGGCGACATTCTTGTTTAGGGACAGACACATGGATTAGAGTATTTATTTTAATCTCACCTCCCCTCCCTCCACCTTGTTTACAATAAGTATGTTATAGTCACGAATGGAAAAAAATATGTCTAAATCTTCGCCGCCTTTATTTTTATCTCCATGTCATCTACAGTACTGTGTAACATTTTTAACATTGTATGTTAATTAGGTTTCCGTTTCCCATTGTTGTATGGCACTTTCTTAATTGTTGCTTATTTTTTGGTTCTTTATATAGACTCATTATTGATCATGCAAGTAGCAAGCCAAAATTAGTTTACATACATAAAAATAAACAAATTAAACGTCACATTTTATATGCAATAGCAGACTGGACGGCGTCAAAGAAAGATTACACAAATGACAAAAGTGATATACACACAGAGGGGTGATATAACATAAATTATTACGACTTAAGTTACTTCACACAGCAGTGAGTTTATATAACACTTTGTTTCAGAGTGTTTTTATTCTGCCAAAACAATATTTCAACAGAAAGGTATTCAGATGTACACGAGTTACAATCAGTTTCAAACTTTACGATGCAATTCAGTCATCAAAGAGACCAAAATATACAAGATCTCGTGAAACAACAATTCCAGATACAATTGCTAGCAAAATACCTATATATCACGTTTATATTTACAAATTGACAATTTTGAGGGGTTGCAATTTCGCCAACTTTCCTTGCATAGGTCTTATTCCTAAGCGAATGTACAACAATTTTTTCAAATATACATTGTATCAAATACAAGAATGGCATACATTGTAAAACCAGAATCAATTTATACCTATCTAGAGAGATTTTTTCAGTCACGACCACTTGAAATTTCTTGACATCGTATCGTATTTAAGAACCTCCATTAATTAAATTCAATGAAAGGACCACAATAAAATACAATCGCATGAAGTCAATAATTCACAAATACTTTTGCAGACAGTATACACATACATACTACATGACAATAATGATTGCTTGATGTTTCACCGAGTTCATGAAACAAGTCTAATTCCTATATTGATATGTAATCAAGTTTTTGTCAATACAATGTATCAACTACATTAATGGATTCATTGTCCGTTCAGAGTCCATTTTAACCTATCTGGTCAAATGTTTCCCAATGACCATTACTTCAAATTATTCTATACAAACAAATGTATCTTTCAAAGTAATGAAACCCGTATGCCAGTCCCACCGGGACCATGTAAATCGGACTGTTTTTCTGAAGTATATTAGGATTTACTGTCAACTTGAAGGATCGAAAAATACTTAAACATTCGAATATCATTATTATCGAATTTCCTACCATACCATGCATACGTGAGATAGTTTTCATGAATATCTTTTTTTTAAAATTGCAAAATACAAAGGCTGCAAAAGTTATATTTTGGCAGGGAAGAAATGTTCACTTTTCCCCAAGGTATTGATTATAAAATGGTACAAAAATTAAAAGATGTAAATTAAATTTTCAAAAGAACTTCTAATCTGGACAATAAACCAGCACTGGAATGGATCAAACATACGATAACATTCGATTATTAATATATTCCTTTCGAAATTCTTGTGTTTTATTTATTATGTTATAAATTCAGTTATTACTTTTAAAACACAAGGTTTCGTCAGGCGTCTTCAATTTTGAGGGTTCAAAATATCGTAACTTGGGCAGGCAACATTACGTTACATATTCCGTTTTAGGATTTGATAAAACATTTTGGCCAAACTAATAATCTATCATTCCCAAATATGTTCCTGAGTACATGTAGTAACGGTGCCTTCGTACCCTTGCGAGGAATAGCTCTCATCTTGATTGCTAAGCAGCTTTATTTCACATCGGTGTATGTCCACTCTTATCCGGTACCACATGGAAAATCAAGTTAGGCTATACCGCTCGGGAACTGCTTACTAAAGTACTATGGACCAAGTAGGTCTGGTAGACAGCATGTGTTAGGACATACTCCTATGGTAGCGTATTTATGTTTAATGATATGCGGCAAGCTCATTCACAATATTTTGATAGCAAATTATGCTTAATCATCTGAGATCACACTATCAATGTATGTTTTGCTGTACATTTTACATGGGTTCTGTGTCAACCGCGGGTGGTATATAATTTGTTTTTGTTTTTTATTTGCAATATCATAGAACTCAGTGAAGTAAATGTCACATTAAAAAAACATAGCCTCATGCATTCACACAGTGCGCCATACGCACTACTAGTGTAGTATATACATGACAGATTTTTCAATGACGCCAGTGAAGTTTTCTGTGACATAACGTTTGCCCAAAAGCCCAAATATTTTGTATATAAAATGATAATGTTACATCATGTTTTATTTCAATACTACAACGACTTATTAGTCCTAAGTATGCGTGAAATACTCCCCGTTGGACGTTGGAAGCAACATTATTCAATAGACGACTTTTAACCGGTATAGTGACTAATATCGTTACTCTGCAGTTAACATGTGGTTATCTGGGGTTGTTATTATAATTATTAAATGATCGGTGGTAAAGAATTATTCTGCTATGCGTTCATATTTGTGTCTTGTGTGTTAAATCACACTAGAAATTATTCAATAAATGGATTTAATCTCAGCATACTGAGGTTAAAGTATTTATATTAGTTTTGGTCTGCAATGACGGTATTCACTCTGTATTGTTTTCCGTCCGAAATGCGTGTTTCATTTTATTATTTACATCTGAAATAAGTTATATAAACTATTTTATCTTATTTTGTATAAAAAAAAATAACCCAAAGGCGGGCTGGGGTATAGAAAAATTACGTCCGACAGCTAAACATCCACTTCACTTTAAGTGCGTTAGATCGGCTTTGTGGGATGAATAAATAAGCATCGCCGTTCGGTCGCAATTGGGATGTTAAATCGTTAAATCAGATGCCTTGTGAAGGGAGAGTAAAACGCTCTCTCCACAATAAATAACATTACAACAACTCTTTCAAGGGTTAATAGGTGGTATGTTGAAAGGAAACGTTTCACTACTGTCTAACAAGTACTTTTTCTGCTTCAATCAATACTCCTGGCCCTCCATCCTGGTCACTCAAATCTGCAGATCTATCTTTTGGATTACTGTTATAAATTTGTTCTACATATGCATGAAATTTTATCAATCGAGATTGAGCAAGCAACAATTAATCAAACCTGTATAAAATGCGACTTTTTTCACCTGTAAATGCTGAACTCTTTAGAGATGACGATTTCAACTTTGAAATTGCCATTCCAAATCCGAATCGCGGTCTATGAACTGCGTTGAGAACTTAACTCTCAAGCCACATTGCGATCTGTGAACCTCCCTGAAGCCATCTTGACTCTCAAGCGTCAAATCATTTACCTCAAAAGAAATAAGGGTAAAGGTTTACCAATCTTCATTGAACAAGTCGTGTTGCTTAAAGCTTAACGAGTTATTTACCTAGTCACTAGAGCATGTCAGAGTATATAATACGTTGACCGAACATTTAAAAATATAGAATTCATTATTTAAACATATCCTATTAACATTAACATACAAAAATAAGTAGCGGAATGAGGAAGTTAGTAGTTACCGCCTACAAGTACACCATTTTAGAAGGGGAAAAGGGGGTCATGCTCCCGCTTAAACGTTTTGCCTGAATATAAACTATCATCTTTCAGTACTTCACTCAACAATTATTTAACACTTTGTTATTTTCAAGATGCAATATATCTATTTGAGAGCTTCGCAAAACATACACTTTAATTTTTAAATTGTATGGTAATTATATTTCACCTTAAACACACCTAAACATAATGCATTGTCGGTATACAATTATATGCTTGACTGCAGGTCAGAGTTATTTAATTTCAAATTTTCAATCACCGGGAAAACGGTCAAATATACTTCCTAGTTATATAATCATTGTTAATTACTGGGACGGTATTCCTGAAGCAAGGTACGTCTTCATTTAGAAAGTAATATTATTAGTTACACAGTGTGCTAGTGACCTAATAAGATATATATAGGGTCAGTAAAGTCCATATGGGGTGAGAGCGAAGAGATATTCTACCATTGCATCGAGTGTGATACGATATTTCTCCGCTCGAGACAACTAAATTTTCATATTTAAATCGCGACGCTTGCCAAGGATTTTTTGTTACAGACAAACAAATGTAAAACAAATCAACTCATTTGACTTTTGATGTCAACAGTCAAGGTCACACGAAAAATATGACCCACCATCTCATGACGATACATCCACATGCTAGAGCTAAGTCCTAGGTCAAAAGAAAAAAAAGTCATGGACCGGGCAAGTGTTTCTTGCTAACAATACATTAAGCTGACCTTGAGGTCAAAGGTCAGGGTCAAACGAAGCACATCATGGTACGATACATAAAGATATATTCACATGTCAAATATCTTATGCCTAGGACTAAAGAAAAAAACGTTATACTTTGAGGTCAAAGTTTAATGTTAGGGAACGACCATTTAACTTCAATAGGGGGAAGGGGAATGGTATTTTCCTATGATCTCTAATTTGATGGAAAAAAAAAACATCCCCTCCCCCACTTGAAGTTAAATGGTTGCTCCCTTACATGAATGTCATCATAGCACATGTACAGGACACACCGCCTCATGATGAAACATCAAAAAGCCAAATATCTAAGGCCTAGGTCAAAAGACAAAAACGTCATGGCCAAGACAACTTTTGAATAACAAGAAAGAAAAAGAGAACGAGAAGAAAAAATGACACTAAAACAATACGTCTCCTATGAACACGTGGTATAGCTCCCTCATATAAACCTTGATTCTTAATTTCCGCAAACCTGATATGTAATTTCTGTGAACAATGTGACAAAAATTTCATGAGACAGACTGACAGACAGACATGGGTAAAACAGTATACCCCTCTTCTTTTAAACGCAGGTATAATAATATTTAAAAGAGTTACCTCCCCCCTCTACATATTATAATAAATGCAATGTAGTGCATCTTTTTGCCTGTCACACTGGACTGACTGTAAGCAAGTTCCATCTCCTGATCATCTTTGTTGTTAACAACTGAAAAATTATACACCAGTAATGTGTAATTATACAGCAACACACTTTTGTAAAAATAGACTTGTACATTTACAGCATTCAAATAAAGGTATATTTCTAGATTTACATAACAGGATTTCAGAGATCATTTCTACCACGATCAGTTCAGATGAATTATCATTAGCAAATTGTGTCATAAATGTTATGCGAGTCTACACAAATGTGTCCATTTAAGCCTCAACATTCAGTATTGACTTGTTTCTACCTATTATTTGAAAAGAAAAACATTATGCTAATGTGATGGCAATGGTCCAATTGAGCTAACTTATCCAGTTGATATTGTGTCAACCCATATGGAGAGGGCTTATATAGGCTATGCCTGTTGCCCAATTCAATTCAATTTATTTGAATAAAATACTGTTTAAACTAAACATTTGCAGATTATCTTGGTAATGCTCTAGTTCTATTCTGTTTTTGGGTCTACCAAATAACTTTTTTACTTCATAAAATGATTTGTAACTTTAGATGAACAAGTTTGTTTTAATGCATAAAGGGTGTGGGTCCTTTAAAGTAAAAGAATGCATTATAGCTCTACCTTACTTTAGGGGACCTATATGTATATTTATTGGCAAGGGGATAACATATTGTACATGTATAGAGGTTATCAAATGAAGGTAATCTGAATTATCAGGTGTGGTAGCTATAAACAGGTTGGGACCAATTTCCCAAATAGGTAATAATATTCCATTCTTGTTATAATATTCAAAATGGGATATAAATTCAGGCAAAATTACTGTGCAAAATTTTTAAAGGGGATTTAAGGGAATTTTTTATAAAAGTGCAAATAAAATTGAGAATGGAAATGGGGAATGTGTCAAAGAGACAACAACCCGACCATAGAACAGACAACAGCAGAAGGTCACCAACATGTCTTCAATGCAGCGAGAAATTCCCGCACCCGGAGGCGTCCTTCAGCTGGCCCCTAAACAAATATATATACTAGTTCAGTGATAATGAACGCCATACTAAACTCCAAATTGTACACAAGAAACTAAAATTAAAAATAATACAAGACTGACAAAGGCTAGAGGCTCCTGACTTGGGACAGCCGCAAAAATGCGGCGGGGTTAAACATGTTTATGAGATCTCAACCCTCCCCCTATACCTCTAGCCAATGTAGAAAAGTAAACGCATAACAATACGCACATTAAAATTCAGTTCAAGAGAAGTCCGAGTCTGATGTCAGAAGATGTAACCAAAGAAAATAAACAAAATGACAATAATACATAAATAACAACAGACTACTAGCAGTTAACTGACATGCCAGCTCCAGACTTCAATTAAACTGATTGAAAGATTATGTCTTCATCATATGAATATCAGGCACAATCCTTCCCGTTAGGGGTTTAGTATCATACCATCATAACATATATGAGAAGAACATAACCCGTGTCATGCCAACAACTGGTTTTTAAATAAATGTGTTTAGTGCCGATGCAAAGACCCTATAAGTGAATCAATATTAACGCCAAAATATGCAATCTTTAATGACCTGACAACAGTATCGTAACTATATCCCTTCTTAATAAGTCTATTTAAAGGTTTTGTTAGCTTCAGAGGTGAATACTGACATTTTTGTGCTTTATAAAGAATATTTCCATAAAAAATTGGATGTGAAATACCTGAACGTATAAGAAGTCTGCATGTTGAGCTATATTTACGAATGATGTCCTTATACCGATGATAAAATTTAGTAAATGTTTTGACTAGTTTGTGATATCGAAAACCCTGGTGTAATAATTTTTCAGTAATACATAAATTTCTCTCGTTAAAATCTAAAACATTGTTACATACACGAGCGAATCAATGATTACTTATAAAGCAACAATATTTGGTTTGCAACTTTTCTGAATACTTGGTATTTTATGAGTTTGGTCCCTTTGAAAATGCTGTTTTCCAAAGGGATCAAACAAGCAACTTGTCCATTTTCTGAAAGAAAAAAAATATATTCAAAAATTGCCTCTATTTATCTAAACAAATGCACTTTTCAATATTTTTGCTAAATTCAAATATTTAGATTTTTAGCACAGGAAACTCATATTCCATTTGGGCTATAATATCCAAAATGGGTTACTGTAACCTGTTTGAGAGATTGGTCCAAACAAGATACAGGGACTGAAGAACAGCAAGTAAATAAATTGGAGAGTCCTCTGTCATGCCTTTTTGACAGTCCCCATTTTTGGAATATATCTTGGAATTAATTTGGTCCTTTGGGACCCGACCAGCTGAGGCATAGAAACTGGTTAAAAATACTTGAAAGACACACAAATCGAATCCCTGAAGGGAAATTGTACTTTTATTGAGTAAAATTGACTTATATCTCACAATTATATACTGTACTTGTACTTTTTTCGCGGGTTCTTATTTTCGCGAATTGTGTATTTCAAACAAGTTCGCGGATATTTATTTTCACGATTTTTTTCCGAAAATAAAATAAAAAAATCGTTTAACAGTTATAATTATTGTCTCGTGTGTCAATATGAACTTCTATTAAAGCAGTATAACACCATATCAAATAAAGTTTTCGGGTAATATCAATCGGTTCTCGGGTCAATATTCAGTTCTTGGGAGTTCTCGGGAAATCATGGTACCGTACAAAAGCTTCATTGTAGTGAATGTGTACATGTATGATGTATACATGTGGTTACACTCACGGGGTTAGTCAGATCTCGAGTTAAAAGCATTCTGTAGGATAACCCCTAAACAATGTTGACTGTTGTACCCCTATTTTTGACATTTTTACCTATTATGTCTGTTTGTTAGCTCACCTGGCCCGAAGGGCCAAGTGAGCTTTTCTCATCACTTGGCGTCCGTCGTCCGTCGTCGTCGTCGTCATCGTCCGTCGTCGTTAGCTTTTTACAAAAATCTCCTCTGAAACCACTAGGCTAAATTTAACCAAACTTGGCCACAATCATCATTAGCTTATCTAGTTTAAAAAATATGTCCGATGACCCCGCCAACCAACCAAGATGGCCGCCATGGCTAAAAATAGAACATAGGGGTAAAATGTAGATTTTGGCTTATATCTCTGAAACCAAAGCATTTAGAGTAAATCTGACAAAGGTAAAACTGATTATCAGGTCAAGATCTATCTGCCCTGAACTGTTCAGACAAATCTGACAACCTGTTGTTGGGTTGCTACCCCTGAATTGGTATTTTTTTGGAAATTTTGCAGTTTTTGGTTATTATCTTGAATATTATTATAGATAGAGATAAACTGTAAACAGCAATAATGTTCAGCAAAGTAAGATCTACAAATAAGTTGTCATGACCAAAATTGTCAGTCGACCCCTTTAGGAGTTATTGCCCTTAATAGTCAATTTTTAACAATTTTTTTGTAAATTTTTGTAATCTTTTACAAAAATCTTCGTCTCTGAAACTACTGAGACAAATTTAACCATACTTGACCATAATCATTATTAGGGTATCTAGTTTAAGAAATTTGTCCGATGACCCCGCCTTTCAACCATCATGGCCGACTTGGTTAAAAATAGAACATAGGGGTAAAATGCAGTTTTTGGTTTATATCTCTGAAACTAAAGCATTTAGAGAAAATCTGACAGGTGGCAAAAATGTTGATCAGATTTAGATTTATCTGCCCTGAAATTTTCAGACGAATCTGACAGCCCGTTGTTGGGTTGCTGCCCCTGAGTTAGTAATTTTACAAAAATTTTGCAGTTTTTTGTTATTATCTTAGATATCATTATAATATCTAATATCTAATACTATTAATTATGAGTTTAACCTTATTTTACATGATTTCCAAAGCATCAGTAAATACAGGTGAGCGACACAGGCTCTTGAGAGCCTCTAGTTTTGTTAGTGAGAGGTTTAGCTAGTTATAAAACCAGGTATAATCCACTATTTTCTCCATAAGGAAATGCCTATACCAAGTCAGGCATATGACAGTTGTTTTCCATTCGTTTGATGTGTTTGAGCTTTTGATTTTGCCATTTGATAATGGACTTTCCATTTGAATTTTCCTTGGAGTTCGGTAATTTTGTTATTTCACTTTCTACTACAGAATGAGATGAAATATAAGTTTACCTGCTCCCACGGGAAGTATCTGTCTTGTCTTTCACTAATACTGTTTACAAAGACTAGGACATGCTCTTCGATCTGCATTCGGTTTACTCTTCTCGATTTGACCCTGATAAATGCATCAGATTTGTTTCCGCCTCCATTGAACACCAAAATAATCACTATGTAATGCAAAAATATTTAAATTGAATGCTGTACTGTCAATGAAGAATATCCCAGTTCTATATAATACTAGTATCAGAAAGGCCTCATGGTTGTTATAAAACTGCACACACTTTTCTTGTATTTTCTCTGAGCATTGCAAAAGTGATAAATGTTGACTTGTGTCCTTATCACAGCAAAAGAGTTGAATTGAAGGACCATCAGAACATACTGTGTTACTCAATTTTGAAGTTACAAGGATTGCTCATTTGGGTCTGCTATTGTCTCTTTTATAGTAGGAGATTTATTTCACGGAAATTAACTCTTGGAGCATATAGGTGTTATTTCTATATGTGTCAAAATATATTTTTATTTTTATTCTTCTTATTTACTAGTATAATTTTGATTTTTAAAAATTAATATTAAAGCAATGTGATATTTTTCATGTTGTTAATTCAATAATCATCGATTATTTTGGAAATACTTTATTTAACAAAAAGAAAGTAGGCGGGGATGGGTTTTGGGTAGTGTTTTAACTGAAATTCTAAGGTATTTTAAAAAATTTGCCATCAGTGGATTTTTTATATTTTATAGGACTAAGAACCAAATTTACTACAAAAGATAATTAATTCATTTATTTTTCTACATTTAAGCAGAACCAGGGACTCAAACTTGACGTAAAAATGAAATATATAAACCTAGGCATCATAAATAGCCACTTACATGAAAAGCTAATGATAGAATTCTTTCATAATACTGCTTTTCATACTTATCTATAATATATATTTTAATGATATTATAAACCAAAAATTAGGTGAATAAATGGTATTGGGGAATTTTAGAGGTCACAAACTTAACCAACTTATAATGGTATTTCCAGCCTTAAATTTCTCTCAAATATGCAAATTAGTTTGTTACTATATATAGCCTCAACTTAGAAAAGTCTGAAATATATTTTTCAATTCCTTAGACACCCAACAACTGAAATTTTAACTACTAGTATTAAGCAGGAACAATTAAAACCACCCTTCTCGACAATTTTTACAATATTGCATGTTTTTATGTGAGACAAGCACTCAAATATTTAAAAATTTAACTGTCGAGAGTGGATAAATATCGTAATGCACTGCACGAGTTTCTGTGGTGGAATCTTTTTCTCTGATGCTTTATAGACAATTTGTAGACAAACTTTACCTTTCTTTTTAAATGATCCGCAAATTGATGTGCTCGTTCTGTGTGGCATCATCGGACGTGGTCGCCTTTTTTCGTTGGGTCACGATCACAAAACCATTGGAACGCAAGAAATATGACGTCATAATCAAAGGACGAGGTACGATATAAGTCATGATCAGAGAACGGTCCCCAATTTTTGTTCAAATTAAAGGTGACGTGCCATAAAATATAATACTATATTTGGAAATTTTGAAACCTATATTTTAGTGAACTTCAATAGTTTTGTCAACTTTTGCTGATTAAAAATTCATGTTTTGTTGTAGTAAAGACTTCCAGATTCGCGAAAAGGGTAGAAAATTTGCACTTCTCATATGTTTTTCTGCATTTTAAACTATAAGCGTACCTACGGCCCACGATCATATTCATATCTGTCATTCCTTGGATATAAATGTTGATGCATCTCAAATATCTTCATGAACAGTAGGTACGCTCATAGCTGAAAAAAATTAAATCTGAAAGAAATCGTCGAAGTTTTCATTGAATCATCGAAATATTTAAATGAACTGCGGACCGGAGATGATTTCCGGTATTTACATGATCCGACGAAGCCTTTTCATCGTACTATCATAATCACTGTGTATCATCGCCACCGGAAATAGGGTACTAACGAAGCGGAGAGAAATGAAAAAAAGAGTAAACAAGGTAAGAATTCATTCAATTTAAAGCATTTCTACTGATATTATTTTCTGATATATAATTCTTTAAATTATTAGGCCGATAAGTACAAAATTATGTCAAGATTTTGTGTTATACTTCAAAACTTGCAACTTAGTACCCGAAAATTTCGAGGTCCATCGTCCTCTGTCGACACATTGGCAAGATATTCAACTGTTATTCATTATTTTTCCAGACACGTTTTTAGATTATGATAGTGTGACATCATATTTACTGAGATTTGTTGTCATAAAGATGTTTTTTAAAGAATATGGATCAAAATATTTTTTGTTTATTGTACGGCGAATTGCAGAACGTTGTACGGCGAATTGCTGAATAACAACTTTTGTCTGTACGGCGTATTGCAATATATTGTAATTTAAAGATGAAATTAATCACTGTTTAGAAAATATCAAGTGACGATATTTTGTCCATATTAAAGCTTTACCGGCTTCCAAATATACAAAATAAACTACATATCAAATATTATAAAATATATGCCGTTACTTTTGTTCAGAAGTCGTCGTTGCGTACCTCTATTCGACTTTGTGTTTTTAAAGACAAAAAGGTTTTTTTCAACCATATTATCCTAAATACATTCATATATCGTTATAATACTAACGACTGTTGTCTTATTTGTTGTCAGGGTGAAATTTTGTAAGTTCAATAAAAAAAAAAACGACCATTCATCCTTCCTTGGTGCTTGAAAGAATTTTTTTTTTAATATAAACAGTGGAGATGTGGTATGATTGCAAATAAGATAACTATTCACCAGGGTCAAATAAATTGTATGTAAGCAATTATATGCTATCGTACAGCCTTCAACAACTAAAACTCATACCTTATAGTCGGCTATAAAAAGCCCCGACATGAAAAATGTGGAAGGATTCAACAAGAAAACTAACGGCCTAACTCATAACAAAACAATGTACGAAAAACAACACATATGATAGCGATGAACCAACGACAACCACCGAACTACATGTACAGGCTCGTGACTTCGGACAGACACTTTAAGAATGTGCTGGGTGAAATTCATTGTTTATTCTTTAATTTCTGAAACGAATAATTTGTTGAAAGAAAAGTGAAGAAAATACCTTTTTTTCATTGAAAATTAGGAGAAATAAATCATGAATTGTGTTTCGAATTAATTTTCTTGTTTCTTATCGAAAATAAGATTGTATTTTTTTTAGTTTAAGTAAATTCAATCAATCTTTTTATTTACAGGGATAAAAGAATAAAAGACTGTTGCTAAGGCTGTTTGGCCTAAACTTAAAGGAGTAGATGGAGGGGTAGTGAGATGGAGTGTATTCGTCCGAATTCTCATTGTACTTAAATTTTCATGATTACTATGTATAATATTTCTCAGTAAATTTTAATGTGATATTGTGCCAATTAAAATTATACTATTAATACAAGTAAGACTTGCATTTGCTTTAAAAGATATACATGTAGCAGCACGTGATTATTTGTTTTCAAACACACCTTCTCTGTTTTGAAACTTATAAATGTATGGATCTCGGCCTATCTGTTTGGTTGAATATAAATTCATAGTGTTTCAAAATCAACAGTTAGCCCTATTTTTGGGTGTGTGTAAATAATATAATCTTTAGATAGATGCTAAAATTAAAATCATTTTTCTTAATAAGAAGAAAAAAGTGCTTAGAATCATGTTTCTTAATAAGAAGAAAAAATTGCAACTAAAGCACGACTGAATGTAAAAAGGTGTACCCGACTTATTCTTTCACGATAAGAATTTACCGATTTCGGTATTTTAACAAAACTGTTTACGAGGGCAAATAAATAAAAGAACGCTTTCAAGTCAACATTTAAATTTTCGTGGATTTTTCCAAAAGAATTTATGAGTATGCATCATCAGGAATTAAAAAATATTTCAACCTGTCCTTATCATGATGTTATTTGATTATATTTCATTAACTTACAAGTCGAAGATGCTAGCTTTTGTGTATTGTATTTATAAGTATATAGCATTAAAATGACGACACAAAAACTTCATACAAGGTCATCTTTATTCTCAAGTAAAAAGTTTATATAAATAGTTTATGCCGAAGCCACAGCGGGATTTGTATCCCTGATATCGGATTTTTCTTTCATTCTTTCCAAAAATGATTAATATAAGGTTAATATTTTTAAAAATTCAAACAGTGTTAGCCACCGAGCTTGTTCATTTCTTTATTATAATATATTGGCTGTATCTGCCTTTTACAAATAAGACAATAACATTAATTGAATAAGGAGATGTGGAATGATTTTCAGTGAGAGGACTATCCAACAAAGTCCAAATGAAACGGATTTGACCAAATAATGGTCATTATACACTTCACAATGAACAAAACCCATATACCGTATCAAAATTGCCTGATTTATGACAAAATCATGAACAAATGTCAGACAGCAACCTACGACAACCGCTATATTACATGTTCCTCACCGGGGACAGACACATATAACGTCAGGGGTATAAAAATAGGTCAGTGAAACAGTGACATGCCTTTTCGAAAGTTGCAACATTTGCCAGCTTTTGTATATATGCCGTATTCATATTGTATAAATCGAGTATGTAAAAGATGTAATAGGACTGTGTTGAAGCCTTATATTGTGTATACATCTTAAATGCTGTCAAGCGAATTGTATTTTTATCAAATGAATAATTGGATATATGAACTTAATACTTTATTTTCTTTAAAAGGACGGCAAATAAATATTTTAAAATTAGCAAGTTGCCATACAGTTGAAAACAAGTTGCCATACAGTAAATTTGTCAACACGAGCAAGTTGCCGTACCCTAGACTTTATTTTTTATGGTCTATATTCTTTAAAAAACATCTTTTTGACTACAAATCTCAGTAAATATGATGCCACACTATAATAATCTTAAAGTGTGTCTGAAAAAATAATGAAAAACAGTTGAATATCTTGCCAATGTCGCGACAAAGGACGATCGACCTCGAAATTTTCGGGTACTAAGTGGCAAGTTTTGGAGTATAACACAAAATCTTGACATAATTTTGTACTTATCGGCCTAATAATTTAAAGAATTATATATCAGAAAATAATTTCTTAAGCGGTACCCTCGTCAAATCAGTAGAAATGCTTTAAATTGAATGAATTCTTACCTTGTTTACTTTTTTTTCATTTCTCTCCCTTCGTTAGTACCCAATTTCCGGTGGCGATGATACACAGTGATAATGATCTCGATAATGATAAGTTTCTTTATGACTTAAACTTTACATCTACGAAAAAGGAACACAGTACTCCCGTATTTATAATTGAACCAATATATTAAAGTGAGATTTTAACAGACCATATCGGGTTTTGACACAAAATCAAAAGGGAACTGTGACAAACCGGCATCAGGGAAATTTGGGGAATAATGAAACCAAAGTTATTTAATAATAGGTTGATATTCGAACAGTTCTTATTTGACTGAATTTCAATATTTAAAACACTGTAACACAGACATTAATCGTGGATTGTCATATTCAAGGATAAATACGTCTTTTTTAACGCTTTTCGTTATGCAACCGCTACAGCGTAATTAGTATACACGCTGAATAAAGAAGGGAATGTATTCAGTTCAAATCTATCATAGCATATTCTTAATTTTTTTTCTGTTCATTTTTTTTTTCTTTCTTATTATTGTTGTATTTTTCTTTTTACTTTTTTATTTTCCTCACAGAGTAATCAATGTTTCTGAAAACCAGTACACTTTACGAATACGAGATATACGATATTTTCAATATGGCGAAAATTTAAAAGATCTTGAATTATAAATCTGACATTTGTTAAAATACGATAACAATAAACATCATTTGTTATGTGTCAGCTTATATCACGGTTTGGACAGGTAGGTGAAATGGGGAAAGGTGTAAATAATTCCCTAATAGTTTTAAATTAGATTCTTGTAGTGCAAGGTTAAGGTTACAGTTAGGAGAAGTTTATATAAGATAAAAAGTTAAGGTCAGGTTATGTGATATCATGATAACGTGGGGCCTCGGGCCGTCTAAGGTAAAACAGGCCGTAATTTTCTCTTCCTCCTTCCTTCTTCCTTTGCTTCATCATCTAATGAACTTATCATCACTTCCCTAGTGCCCATTTTTATTTCCCGCTTCGATTACCTTTAATAAGTGCATAATGCATATTGCAGAAATATTTCCACGGTATATAAGTTTTGGGTTTTTTTTCTTCATTTTTCGGATTTTGGACACACAAAATTGACTCTTTTTATACAATACACATAAAATTAACAAGTAGGTGTAAATGGTATAGAAGAAAAATAATTCAGAAAAAGTGTAAGAACTTTAACTGACTTTTTGTCTAGAATTGACGGAGTCAAATAGCGAGACATAAGTATGATGTTTCCGGCGTCGGTCTCGGCGGCAACAATGTTAAAGTTTGTGATTATGTCAGTTGTAGGAAAACCACTATTGGTAAATCAATAATATTTTTACACAGTTGTATACGCATTGGCACATTTCATTTCCATGGAGATTATTTGGCCCCGCCCCCTCAGTCATGTTCTATTGAATTTGAAACCATTACATAGTAAATATGTTAAAATTTGTGTTCGGGTCAGTTTAAGAAGAACCACTAATAATAAATTAATGACATTTGGTATGCAGTTGTATAAGTATTGGAACATGTAAAATTACATACAGGCGAGATATATCTCTGTGTCAACTGTTATTTTTTCTTTATTAATTTCCGTTTGAATATATATTGCAAATGGAAAGTTCACCAGTTGAACACATTTTTGTACTGTTAATTTTTCTCATAGGTCATCTTTAAAATATTACAAAAAATGTAGGGGTTGGACAGATTGGGGAAAGGGTGGAGTGGTGAACAATCTTCAATCTGTTAACGAACGTCCACACTATTTTTTGTCTCGAGACGACGAAGTCGAAAAAGAGAAACTTAAGCGTGCTGTTTCCGGCGTCGGCGTAAACAATGTATTATTTTGTGATTAGGTCAGTTTATAAGGAACCACTAGTGGTAGGTGAATGATATTTGGTATGCAGTTGTATTATCATTTTTCACATCTCATTTCCATGGAGATTATTTGGCCCCGCCCCTTAGTCATGGCTTATTGACTTTGAAACTTTTGATTATTTTCCATGTGTTAGTTTGTGATTAGGTCAGGTTAAGGGGAACCATTAGTGGTAGGTCAATGCTATTGTGTATGCCTAAGGTTTAAGTCAATGCTATTTGGTAAGTTTTTAAATTAAGTTGTGTGTTGTGATAAACAAAGTATTCTTTCGCAATATGTGTGTACACTTTGATTCTTTCGTTTAAATATTATTCATTTGCTCCATAAAAATAAAAAATTGCTTCATGATTAAAACAATATATATATCTATATAAGGCATTATTGTGTCAAGGATTTCAAATATATTATTTGCCTCGACTTGCATAACATTCCTATCAAAAATACTGACAAATTTTATGTCACCAACATTATTAATTTTGGAAATAGATATGAATAAGAGGAGATAAAGGTATAAATCAGCAGTGACTGTATTTTTCTCCTGTTTTCAACTTTCTGGTGGTATACAATGAAACTTTAGTTTTCTTCTTTCATTGCCTTTTAGTAAAATTATAACAAATTGTAACTTCTAAAATTAACTAAATACTTCCACATAGCTGAATTATTTACAGAAAATGTAATTCATATACTGTAACAGTTAAATTGCACATTAGTTTTTAAATTATATATTGTCCTTATCTTTAACTGTCTGTAAATAGGAGGGTTGAAGTTTGGAATGGTTTTTTTTATCATCGGCGCGAAATGTCAAATTCCGCCCGTACAAAACAGTGCATGCATTTTCATTCATACTTTTTTACAGTCTTATACTTTTTTAAAACAGGGAATATTCTAGTTTAAATTTTGACAGTAATAAAATTGTCAGGATAGAAATTCAAAATTAATTTGTTTGGTTGTCGTTGGTTTGTGTCTGTTATATATAACTTTCCTATATTGTATGATATAAATTAGGCCGTTAGTTTTCTCGTTTGAATTTATTTCACATTTATCATGTCAGAGCTGACTACACGATGTGGTTTTGTTTTTCTCGTTGTTGAAGGCCGTACAGTGACCTATGTTTGATTTATCTTTGTTATTTGAACTCGGGTAGATAGTTGTCTCATTTGACAGTCAAACCACATCTCCTTATTTTCTATATAAGCATTTTTTAATTGAGATTAAATAAATTTGAACCATACAAAGGATATATATTGTGTGGTGCCATGAAGCTAGTCAATAAGTCCCTTTGAAATTCTGTTATCTTGCAAAAATGTACAACTATTGAATCAGATGTTTTACTACAAATGTATTCAATATGTAAAAGTTTAAGAAGATTTTTGTTTAAAATCTTTGCCAAAAAATTATCTTAAAAAACTTAATTGTGACTTCTTGTCCTTCGATTTTTCTTGTGGCCTTATGTCCTACCGTCTTATTGATGAATGTAGGGATAAAAGTCATAGGAAAAAAGTCACGGAAAAAAGGTCATGGTCTGAAAAGTCACAAGAAATAATTTTAAAAAAGTCACAATAATAAGCTTAGAAGTTATTGTTGATTTTTTTTATGCTAAGTGAAAGACGGGTTTGATAGCATATTTGCATGTAACAATGGCACGGGAGTTTTACCTCGACGGTCAGGTGCTGACAGTTTTCCCATTCCATGGATCTAAACGCTCATACAGTAGTTTTACAAAATTACAAGAATGGAGTGTTAGGTTCCCCAGTTTGGAAAGGTTTTTCTTGCTTCGGGCCGATTATCCTGGTCTCGCCTCTAGCTTTTTTATGTTTCGGTATACGGAGGTTATCGATGTATTTCATACCATACCCAACTTTTGGTTTTACTAGAATTAATAGAATCTCAAATAAAGATACACTAGTTTTGGTTTATGTTGTAAAACGTATACATCAATAATTTGAACGATTAAAAAATCAGATTTTATTTAAAATTGCTTGACACCACCGTCTAGTTCTGTCGTACAATACAAGAACTTAAAAACAAATACAATCATTTAAAGTCCGACATAATAACCTACCCCCCAAAAAATACATCCAAACAGACACAAACAAAAACCCTAAAAAAATACGCACAAAAAAAAATATATTGAAGTCGAAAGAAATACAAACAAACAAATAACATACAAAAACAAAACACAAGCAAAAAAAAATATAGCAAGACAAACAAAAAGGTGTAATTATGTAATAGCCATGTAATTGCCATGTTTCTTTATTTCTTCATGAATCGGTGATTTTATTACCTGTTTATTACTGGCACGTGCTGTCGAACAAAAACTTAAGACGATAAAAAAAATAAAATTAAGCCAAAAACTACTATATCTACTGACAAAATAAATAAGATATCTTATCTTGATGAAAAACTACATCCGATGGTATGTTTTTTTTTTTTGTTATTTATTCATAACGCTGTCCAATAATGGGCTTACTGCAGTTTCGGGAGTTACTGCACCAAGGCGGCCTGGGCGATGTTCAGACGCTCCCAAATAATATCTACATGTTCACTGAACTGTATATACACGTGAGTAATAAACTGGTTCTGGTTGAATGAACATAAATTTCAATCGATTACACAAGTGACGATCAATTGAGTGTGACACGTGCCGATAAAATATTAAATAACTTCGTTATTACCGAAGATAATTTATGATTATAAAATTTGGAATTAATTATCATGGAAAAAAGTTTAAAAATCATTTAATATCCAAAACACAGCATATATTTTATATATTTATATACAGCTTACACTTGTCCTTTTCTTTCTTTAGTTGATGGATTATTTTTCCACTGACCGATACCCCACATGATTCTTTTATTTTTATTTTTTTTTTTGGGGGGGGGGGTCAATTTCAATAAATCCATGAGAAGTTGGAAAATTACATATTAGTAAATAATTGAAAAGAAAACAATTAGCAATATCTTTTATATGAAAATATCAAGTAACTCTAATAAGTTTATCTTGTGAAGTAAAACATAATCTACATATAACAATCGCACTTTAAGATATCACTACTTGCAAACTGAAAAAAAAAGAGATTAATTTTGAGTATTCAAAAAAGATGTATAATTGCTACTTTGTATTAGAGAATAATGGTCAGGAAATTTCACATCCGACAATAGAAAAGTCCGAATTACTAAATAGTTCGCCCTATAACAGCCAAATTCAACACGAATAGCAGGTGGTTAAAATATTGTAATTTCGGTCTCCACAAATTGAAACAATCTGAGATAAACCATGATGAAAGAGTTCCTCGGACTTTTCAGAAAATAGAATGAACATAAGAGGAATATAATTTCCGTTTAATCCACTAATAATATGTAGTGCAAAATTTTGTTCCGTCCATATAATGTCTGACGATAACTAAATGCCTGCATGGTATACTTTGCCATACGTTTTTATTGGTTTGATGGGTGTCAATTCAAAATCGTAATTCGATTCTGATAATTTTTATGCAAACCGAAGGATTTTGGGGAATCTATAGTATCAATGTATCAATGTATCGTTGGAACATCTCTTATCTCGGTCGACGATAGGTTAATACCTGTATGGTGAACTAAGCCATACGTTGCTATTCGTCTCTGGTGTGCAAGTTTTTAGACGAAGTTTGAATAATGATATTTATATGCAAACTTAAAGGAGACATGACACGATTTTCAATTTGTGTTTCAAAATGTTTATTTATACTTAACTTTCCCCAAAAATACATCGATAGCAATAGAAGTGTCAACTATTTGGTAAAATATGTATTTTAATGAGATTTTAATGCAACGATTTATCGACCTGTCAAATATGCATATTTCCATCCCGGAAGTCACTCAGAACGAGGCTACTACGTCAGTGGTTACATTCATTCATATTGACATATGGGTACAGCACAAATTTAGTTTCGATTATCAGTATCCAACAAAACGCATGACAGTGATAAACAATGATTATGTGTGATGCCGATGGATTCAACAATATAATTAAAAAGAATATTGACATGATATTTTCTGTTTGTCGAATGACACGCAGACTTAGAAGGTGTAAAGATGGGACTTTTTAACAAGCCCAAACTACACTTCTTTCCGCCCACTTTCATAAGGAATCAAGAGTTGGGGTCTCGGGTGTCATGCCATGAGTTCATCATAGGTCACAGGTGTACAGTACAGATGATTGAGTTTCGCAATTTCAGGTCTCGTTTGAAGTTGCAAACTTTAGGTGTCATTCCACATGGGGGATTGATAAGACATATAGTTATTACGCAATATTACTTCATAAGCTCTTTGTGTACATCCTGGATGCTGGTTTTGCCGAGGGCACAGGTGAGATTGGAATATATTATTGTTACAGTAATACATTATACAGGTACAACTACCTGCATGATCATATGTTTAATGAATACCTGTAGTACGACCATACAATACCCTATGCACCACCAATTAAATACCCTAACCGGTGTTGATAACTAATAGACAACCTGTATATAGTTCTTATTTTTATCGCTTTTAAGAATATGCAGATATAAAAAGATTTATAACAGATGCATTTTTAATTGACTTCTTGAGATAGAAAAGTAATATTCTTGTATGCTTGCAAGTCTATAACTTCATAAGAAATTGTTAGACAAAAAGCATAAAAAGCAAAAAAGGAAATGATACGAGAATGTGAATCATAAGTCTTTTACATTCTTTTTCTGGCACATTCCCTATTTCCATTCTCAATTTTATTATATTGAACATCGAATATAATTATTGACAACTATTTAGGTGGTAAAGATTCAGGTTTACCGTACGGTCTCCAATGATGAGAAAACCCCATACCGTATATTCGTCTATAAAAGTTCTAAACGTGAAAATGTGAAACAATTTTAACGAGAAAACTAACTTATTTATAACAAAATAATTTCCGCAGAAAAAAATTAACAGACATGAATCAACGGCAACCACTGATCTATATGCTCCTGATTTAAGACAGGCACATTCAAAATGTGTCGGTGGTATACGTGTTTGTGAGCGCCTACCCCCTCCCCCTCCCAACGTGTGACAGTGGTCTTACAGCAGTACATAAGAACTATAAAAACTAGTCTAACGCAAAAGATCGGTACGAAGTAGAGAAACCACTAATGTTAAAACAATAGAGACAACGCACAAATACTGTTAGCTAGATCAAAGCCAAGTACAGCTAATACACAACTCATGTTCTCGAAGACTGAAGTTAAATGTACATGTAAACATTTTCCTGCTCAGTCCGATTGAAAATCTAACATTTATTCAAATGACCCCTTTTAGAAGAAATATTTTGAAAAAGAACATAATGTGTTGCGAATATTTTCCTGGAATCAAGCGTTTTGCTGCTAGCAATAAACAAATTGATTGCTAAATGATATTTGGAAGAGAGGGGTGGAAATAAGTGAATTTGAATTTACTATGTGTAATTCCTTAAATTTGAAGTTAGATTTATAAGGGTCTGGATGGAATAGCATACTTTAGAAGTGTAGTATAACAATATTAATTATTTCAACATAAGATAGTTTTTCTTAGAAATGTATGATTTTAAAAGTTAAATAACATAACACGTGACTAAATAACACTACAGATGCCTTCTTACCTTTCACCTGGTCAAGTATGCTATAGGTGTCAACATTTAATCACTAAAACAACAGCCTCCAATAAATGTTTTGTATTGTGTAATCTCATACATAAGGTGAGACGTAAATAAAATATTGAATTGAATTGTTTACATAAAAGGGGGAAAGTAATAAAATCGTTAATTGGATATCCTAATGCAGAAATAGTGTGATAAAGGATTTTTCACTATACAAATCCTTTGTGAGATGTATGGTTTCCAACCAAAAAAATTATAAGCATAACTTTTGGTGATAATTTATACCTATTAAAAGTCTCTAATTAATAAATAAATGTTAAAAAGAATGGACACTTTGTGAACGCCTAATTTGACTTTTACTATCATTTTTTTTTCTGCTTCTGGCGCACACATAATTATAACATTACCGTAACAGAGCAATAGAAGTGTCAACTATTTGGTAAAATATGTATTTTAATGAGATTTTAATGCAACGATTTATCGACCTGTCAAATATGCATATTTCCATCCCGGAAGTCACTCAGAACGAGGCTACTACGTCAGTGGTTACATTCATTCATATTGACATATGGGTACAGCACAAATTTAGTTTCGATTATCAGTATCCAACAAAACGCATGACAGTGATAAACAATGATTATGTGTGATGCCGATGGATTCAACAATATAATTAAAAAGAATATTGACATGATATTTTCTGTTTGTCGAATGACACGCAGACTTAGAAGGTGTAAAGATGGGACTTTTTAACAAGCCCAAACTACACTTCTTTCCGCCCACTTTCATAAGGAATCAAGAGTTGGGGTCTCGGGTGTCATGCCATGAGTTCATCATAGGTCACAGGTGTACAGTACAGATGATTGAGTTTCGCAATTTCAGGTCTCGTTTGAAGTTGCAAACTTTAGGTGTCATTCCACATGGGGGATTGATAAGACATATAGTTATTACGCAATATTACTTCATAAGCTCTTTGTGTACATCCTGGATGCTGGTTTTGCCGAGGGCACAGGTGAGATTGGAATATATTATTGTTACAGTAATACATTATACAGGTACAACTACCTGCATGATCATATGTTTAATGAATACCTGTAGTACGACCATACAATACCCTATGCACCACCAATTAAATACCCTAACCGGTGTTGATAACTAATAGACAACCTGTATATAGTTCTTATTTTTATCGCTTTTAAGAATATGCAGATATAAAAAGATTTATAACAGATGCATTTTTAATTGACTTCTTGAGATAGAAAAGTAATATTCTTGTATGCTTGCAAGTCTATAACTTCATAAGAAATTGTTAGACAAAAAGCATAAAAAGCAAAAAAGGAAATGATACGAGAATGTGAATCATAAGTCTTTTACATTCTTTTTCTGGCACATTCCCTATTTCCATTCTCAATTTTATTATATTGAACATCGAATATAATTATTGACAACTATTTAGGTGGTAAAGATTCAGGTTTACCGTACGGTCTCCAATGATGAGAAAACCCCATACCGTATATTCGTCTATAAAAGTTCTAAACGTGAAAATGTGAAACAATTTTAACGAGAAAACTAACTTATTTATAACAAAATAATTTCCGCAGAAAAAAATTAACAGACATGAATCAACGGCAACCACTGATCTATATGCTCCTGATTTAAGACAGGCACATTCAAAATGTGTCGGTGGTATACGTGTTTGTGAGCGCCTACCCCCTCCCCCTCCCAACGTGTGACAGTGGTCTTACAGCAGTACATAAGAACTATAAAAACTAGTCTAACGCAAAAGATCGGTACGAAGTAGAGAAACCACTAATGTTAAAACAATAGAGACAACGCACAAATACTGTTAGCTAGATCAAAGCCAAGTACAGCTAATACACAACTCATGTTCTCGAAGACTGAAGTTAAATGTACATGTAAACATTTTCCTGCTCAGTCCGATTGAAAATCTAACATTTATTCAAATGACCCCTTTTAGAAGAAATATTTTGAAAAAGAACATAATGTGTTGCGAATATTTTCCTGGAATCAAGCGTTTTGCTGCTAGCAATAAACAAATTGATTGCTAAATGATATTTGGAAGAGAGGGGTGGAAATAAGTGAATTTGAATTTACTATGTGTAATTCCTTAAATTTGAAGTTAGATTTATAAGGGTCTGGATGGAATAGCATACTTTAGAAGTGTAGTATAACAATATTAATTATTTCAACATAAGATAGTTTTTCTTAGAAATGTATGATTTTAAAAGTTAAATAACATAACACGTGACTAAATAACACTACAGATGCCTTCTTACCTTTCACCTGGTCAAGTATGCTATAGGTGTCAACATTTAATCACTAAAACAACAGCCTCCAATAAATGTTTTGTATTGTGTAATCTCATACATAAGGTGAGACGTAAATAAAATATTGAATTGAATTGTTTACATAAAAGGGGGAAAGTAATAAAATCGTTAATTGGATATCCTAATGCAGAAATAGTGTGATAAAGGATTTTTCACTATACAAATCCTTTGTGAGATGTATGGTTTCCAACCAAAAAAATTATAAGCATAACTTTTGGTGATAATTTATACCTATTAAAAGTCTCTAATTAATAAATAAATGTTAAAAAGAATGGACACTTTGTGAACGCCTAATTTGACTTTTACTATCATTTTTTTTTTCTGCTTCTGGCGCACACATAATTATAACATTACCGTAACAGAGAGAAAAAAGAACAATTTGATCATCAATAATTAGAAATTTATATTTTCAATCATGATAATAAAGTATTATTAGTTTTATTTAAATGAAAAAATATGCAGAAAGCGGTCTATTAATCTATTCATCAGACAAACCAAATATGTATGGTAACAATACGATCGGTATTGTCTGAAAAATCGTCGTTTTTGGACTCTTCGCATGAAGAATTAATATCCTTTTCTTGGTTATTTTTCACACACAATGTCTTTATAGTTTGTCAGTAATCGGCAAAAGTGCTGTCAATACCGTCCATAGTGTAACGACATCGTCCAGTTAGAGACATTTTCCCAGCTTGTAACCACTGACGTAAGCACAATCACGTGATCGTTATCTAATTAAAAATCATTCTTAATGACAAGCGCTGGATTCTTTGACCAGAACAATGCCGATTTATCAGGTTTTGACCAGCAAAATGGTACTAAACATGTTTGAAGACTAATATTTATCAATTTAATAAAAAAAAAAAAAAAAAAAAAAATCGTGTCATGTCTCCTTTAAGGAACTGAAATTTAAATGTTTTATGTGAAAAATAATGTGTCAGGTCGGGGATATAATACGAAGTCGGCCAAAGCCAACCCGAATTATAAATCCTATAGCCTCCGTACTTGTATGATTATCTAATCCGAAATTATGCTTGTCAGATAAAAAGAAAAACATCCTTTTTGTTTAGGACTAGAGTTAAAATATAGCATTTGCTACTAAAACATGCTAATTAGTAAGACGTATATTTCCGAACATATAATGCACAAAAAATAGGGTTGTTGTGTACTCTTAAAACTTAGTTAGGGCTAATTTGGTCTCTTCTGCATAGTTTTTCTCATTAGCAATCATAGCCCACATCTTTTTATTTAAGTAAAGCCGTAAATCTTGAATATTCTGTAATCAATTTGTGAAGCTTGATCGAGACGTAGAGTCACTCAGATACACTGTACCAAGTGTTCTCTTTTCTTCTATTTCACAAATGAACCGCTGAAGTCAGGAATTCGGCATTTGAAAAGTTTTTTGATATGCTCTGTTTCTATATAATTCGAAGCATTATCGAACTATGTCAGCCTAATGTACTTTCATCTTTAGAATTTCCTTTGCACTAAATATCTGTGTTATACATATAACCTTTTATGTAAATGAGTTTAAATAGGGATAACTTGGAGTGCATACATGTACATGTAAAAAAACACCAGCAATATTTGACGAAGATGATAATGATGGAATGGAATTTTAACGTCCAGAGACACATACATGTATGATATGCATGTCGGAACGGGAAATTGCCATTGGGTATTATAAGAACCCTACTTTTTACAAGATAGTCACACTAAGTCGGAATTTTACGTGCTATTTCACCATGTTCACATTATTATACAATATAACTAACAATTGTGATGACGAATTTTTAAGCTGTTCTGGAACATTTTAATTGAAATATATATATGTGATTTTGCTATGTTCATAACTTCGACGAAGCAAAGCAAGTTAGATATAGATCTGGATTTAAATCAGATTGGTTCTGGAGGTTTCTCTCTTATTTTCAATATATACACTTTAAATTGTGACTATCTATAGTTCCGTAACTTTCTATCTTTATAAACCAACGATCGACAAGTGCGTACATTTTTGTGAAATGTACATAATTATTGACAACGATTTTAGATTTTCATATCTGCAAATTTGTTGGTTAGTTTAGGTAAACAATGACATCAAAAGCACTATTTTTTGTCAGGGAAAGGGCTACTTTTGCATACGTTCTAAATTAGAGTGAGTGATCGAATTGGTGTTCTGACACCTGTATTTCCCGGGATCGCCATATTTAAAGATTTGACAGAGCTAGATAATAAAATGTTCACCGATCTAGTCTGGGACTATTACACTAACATAGTATAATAGTCCCAGATCTAGTATAGAACAAACCACCAAATTCAATAAAATTAGCAAATTCAAGGATTTGTATAGTAAGAAGGATTGAAATCTCGTGGACTTTTGCATAGACTGTATTATAATGTGTTATGCAGCGCGAGATTTTGTGTTATTAACCATGGTGTATTTCGAAGATGCTCAGCGTGCCTGGATTAATGGCGGATATTTGCATCGCCTAAACACCTAGATAAACGTTATGTAAGTATTACTATACAAATCCTTGGCAAATTGGAACAATTTGGAATCGTTCTATATCCCTGAGAGACTACTATAACACAGAGATTGGTCACTTCCCGTATTGACCAGTAAAATTGTAATTGGAACGGGGACCCAGTTATTTCCCCCATTGAAACGCATTGAAAATCATAGTAAATAAATGGGGTGCTGTCCAATAAATAATTTTGATAGCCACCTTGGGACTTCTGTTTCATGTTAGGCATTTGTTTCGAAGTTTCTAAGTACAATCTCAGTGCCTCATGACCGGCATTCCGTTGCAAAAATTTGTTTCGATTGACAACAGGGTAGGTCCATCTACTTCCGGGGAAGAATAAACGCTAGAATTTAGGCAATTTACTCTATGTACCGACGCCTGATTACATTTAAATCAATCAAAATTTTTACAGAAATTCAAGCTAGAAAGCCTACCCTTTCAAATAAATCTACATTCAGTTACAGAACTTGTGTAATAATAAAACTACACCATTTTAAATAAAAGTTATATATTTTTTTTAAGAACTACATTCGTGGGTACCGGACTGGTTGCCGTAACTGGGATCCTATTCCTGTCAGACTTTAATTTTTTTTCCAGACTTAAAACTGCACTTTTAAAATAAAGATATACATCTCAGTAGTTATTGTGCAAAGCTTCAATAGATTTGATCCAACAGTTAAAGAGTTATTGATCCTTATCTATGACATCTCAAATACCAGAAAATTGATCGGATAAAATCATAAATTCATGAAGAAAATATTCTTAAAATCAGCAAAACTTTTTTATTTTAAAAGATATTTACATTCTGTAAATTGCACATGATAGATAAATTCATTATTTGTATAGAAATCTAGTTAAAAAAAATTTTGCTGAAAAAAAGTTAATTATAATTAATTTTTTAATTAAAAAAAAAATCTTATAAGAATTACATATGCAAAGAAGCATACCCCATAACAAGGGTATAAATCATGAGACTTAGTCTTCAAACAGTCAGCTAAGTTCATTTAATATACAATGGAGCAGGCTAGATGCTGAGAAGTTCTCACTTGTAGCTAAAACCAGTCAAGACGGCACCTCCTACAGTATAACAAATGTCGAGGGAAATCCTGGATCTGCCTGAATGCTTAATGCTACTGTGCATTGTTATACTTGTGACTGCTCTAAATGTCCCACTAGTTCATACGTGTGTGGTGGTGGTGAACACTCAAACTGTTGGTGGCAGAGATCTATGTACTTGGGTCCAAACAAGTTAACCAACCTGAATATGGATAACAAAGACAAGTTAATAATGCGGGAACTTTTAAAAATGAAACTTAGCGAAGAAGTATTTATGAAAATGAAATTTAATCATAATACATGTACTCAAAAAGGTGAAGCTGTTAAGGGAGCACTAAGTGTTTCCTTACCAAAGAATGTGAACTTTTCTAGAAATTTGAAGGGAGGGCATCAGCAATAATTCACAATTTGAATAATGGTATAGCTTATTCCTTGTGACAAAAAGCAGAATGTATTGGTTTTAAAATCTCAATAGGTTCATTAAAACACTTCGACCAGATGTAAAGGGAGTGTGAACGGAACAAAGTAAACCAAAATACTCCAGAAAGGAAAAAGAAAAATTTACAACCGGCGGACAGAAGACTAAGGTTCATGTGGAAGAAAAGGATCGAAGTAAATGTACAGATAGATATACAAATGTAAAAAAGGGCAACCTGATCCAAAACTTGATGCTGCATTTGTAAAAGCATAAAGGACGATCATTCATATGGTAGAGTAATACCTGCTAAGAAGAATATACCTACCAGAAGCTGTTCTTCAAAAGTTCCAAAATCAAAGGAAGATATAGCTGCATTCATCTACTGCTGAAAAAGATACAGACAAAATTAACGGTCCTTTTAAGGACCACCAAAATCTTTAAAAAGGAGTCTAAAATTGTTGTACATTCAGTTAAAATTGTTTATATAAGCTATAGCCCTACCCCTTATATATCTTCCAAAAAAATCCAGGCCCCAATCTGGAAAATTGGAGAGCCCCTGGCAAGATTTTCTGAGTTTACGAAATATTCTGTGGTTATTTATGTGATGCGGCTCTTCGGTAATGTGACCCGCATTCCCACACAAACTTTTTTGACACATAAAATGGCATAAAATGTTGTATTTAATATTTAAAACTTATCAAAAACTAATTAAAAACCATAAAACTGAATATATGGGCTTTTTTCTTTTTCCAGGTCCCAGAAATATGTTACTGGAAAGAAATAAGCCCATATTTTCCATCTTTTGTTGTCCCCTGATCCCATATAAGACATTTGTTATTTCTTGCCAGGTGGCTCTTTTCTAATATTCTTTGCTGAAATTTTTTGAAAAATCCCTCCATTTTAACTTACAAGTGTATGAATACATAATACCATCAAAATGACCTTACTGTGACCCCTTCTGAAACTTTAAATTGAAAAACAAACTTTTTAAAAATTTCATAAATTTAAATTTCAGTTTAATTTAAAAAGTTTAATTCAAATTTTAAAAATAATTACACCATTGTTTTTCTTATTGACTTTTCAAGTTTCTGGCCAAATTTCATCCATGTAACCCCAAAAACAAGCTTACAATTGCAGATTGAAGTGTTCAAAATATGCCCTCTGACAGGAACGGGGACCCAGTTATTTCCCCCATTGAAACGCATTGAAAATCATAGTAAATAAATGGGGTGCTGTCCAATAAATAATTTTGATAGCCACCTTGGGACTTCTGTTTCATGTTAGGCATTTGTTTCGAAGTTTCTAAGTACAATCTCAGTGCCTCATGACCGGCATTCCGTTGCAAAAATTTGTTTCGATTGACAACAGGGTAGGTCCATCAACTTCCGGGGAAGAATAAACGCTAGAATTTAGGCAATTTACTCTATGTACCGACGCCTGATTACATTTAAATCAATCAAAATTTTTACAGAAATTCAAGCTAGAAAGCCTACCCTTTCAAATAAATCTACATTCAGTTACAGAACTTGTGTAATAATAAAACTACACCATTTTAAATAAAAGTTATATATTTTTTTTAAGAACTACATTCGTGGGTACCGGACTGGTTGCCGTAACTGGGATCCTATTCCAATTAAAACGGTGCCTACGATCACGTGACTCGACACGTGACGCGAAATGATTGACAAGAAGGCATCTATCCGCCATTGTTGATTACGGAAAAGAAAATAATAACTAATTTTACAACCGATGTGACTGATTGAAGAGTGGTATATTTCAGAAAGTATGAAAATAGGATTTGAAATGTTAATAAATGTTTGTTTTTAAACACTTTAAATAAACTAGTGTATTCATAGGCTTTAAATTTACTCATCAAATCGGAAAGTAACAGTGAGTTAGTACTTATGTCTAGTAGTCCGTTAGACTTGGGTAATTTTGATCGCTAATGGGTTAAATTCAGATGAACAATTTGTAAATTGTAAAATTGTAATCAAAATGGTGCTTACGATCACGTGACTCGGCACGTGACGCGAAATGATTGACAAGAAGGCGTCTATCCGCCATTATAGTAGTCTCAGTATATCCGTACTAAAAATCGCCAGCAATAATTTTATATTAATGTCGTATGCAATCGTAAAAAAAAAACCATTTCAGTCTTTGATATAGTTTCAAAAGACGATAATGTTCCTTCAAATTATCAAAAGACAACACGAAGACAGCCCAAGGGTAAAATACAGGTGTATATAAACAACATTTAATCTTTAATTCCCACCCGTAATTGAACATGCAAACTGGATTCATTTTTGATATTTACATGAGAGATCATAAAAAAGATTTTCAAAGGTGTTTGCAAAAATGAAACAAAAAGGGATTTCTTTTGTAGACAAGTGACAAATTTAATTAAGAAATTTGATCAAACGAATGAAATTAATGTTTAAAAAATCTTAAATAAAGTGGCGAAAAACACAAATCGATTTACGTAGATGAAAAAGATAATTATATCGATAATAATTATAATGTCAATTTCATAAATTCAAGGGTTGTAGGTAGAAAACGACCTAGGCTTAGCTCTGATCGTTGCCCGTTCAGCGAACAATATAACATGAAATGCGGGATGATATCAATCGAAAGCAAAAGAGAAGGATTTAATTTCAAAATCAGAGCTTTCCTTAAATTCAACATTCAAATTATAATTTTTGAATACAGCAGCATTAAAATAAATAAGGATATGTGGTATAATTGCCAATGAAACAACCTATCCACCAAAGTTCAAATGAAGTGGATGTAAGCAATTATAGGCAACCGTACGGCCTTCAACAATGAGAAAAACCCATACCGTATGGTCGGCTATAAAAGGCCACGACATGAAAAATATAAAACAATTCAATTGAGAAAACTAACGGCATAATTTATAACAAAACAATTTACGAAGAACAAATATAATAGACATGAACCAACGACAACCAATGAACTACAGGCTGCTGACTTGGGACAGGCACATAAAGAATGTGGCGAGGTTAAACATGTTTGTGAGCGCTCAACCCTCCCCTAACCTGGGACAGTGGTGTAACAGTACAACATAAGAACAAAATATAAAAATCAGTTGAAAAAGGCTTAACTCATCAGATGGATACAAATAGAAATACATCTAACAAAAACAAAAAGTGGAAGTGGACGGGTTCTTATACATCCCAAAAACAAAAAGACACTAAGTACAGATCTGAGAGTACTCGCAGTTACTGACAGCTAGTTCAAAGCCAATAAAAACTAATGAAAAAAATCATGTATCTTAGACTAAAATATCAATCAGTACACATCAAACATCCAATGGATTTAGTGTAAAGACGTCATTAACAGTCAGAGAAAAACATGACCATGCCAAACTATAAGTATCGACAGATTGTAGTACCGTGAAAGTACATATGTGTAATATTAAGTATGGTTTTAATGTACTGATAACAAAATCAATATTTACACCAATAAAAACAATATTCAAAGATTTAATTACAGCGTTGAATTGGTAACCTTTTAGAATAAGTTTATTTAAAGGATTGATAAGTTTATCCGGATCGTATCTAATTTCCGGGCTCGGTTTACAACATCAGCGAAAAATTTAGGATGTGCTATTCCGTTTGAAATAAGTTTTCTACAAGTACAGCCAAACTTGCAGACAAAATCTTTGTATCGTAAAGGTTATAAGTAATATGTGGTAACGAAATCCCTGACTTAATTATTGACTAGTAATACATTGATTACGCTAATTAAAATCCAAAAAGTCACTACAAACACGAGCATAGCGAACAAGATGGCTATATAAACACCGTAAGACGGTGCCAAAGGAACATCACCGTCCAAAAAGGGAAAATTAACAATAGGGAAAGCAAAATCATCCCTTTTGGCGTAAATTTTTGTGTAGAGTTTCTAGTGTAATACTAAAATATCTAAATCTAGGAGACGACAGTTATTGCTGTTGATATTAGATTTATTTAAAGGAAGTTCCTTTGGGTAAATTTCAGCAGTATAATTAGAGAATTCTTGATTATTTAACAAAAAAATATAATCAAGATAACGGTTAGTGTTGTTGAATATATCAATTAAATGGAATTTAGACGGTTCTTTACTGAGTTTGGCCATAAACTGTAATTCATTGCAGTATAGGAACAAGTCTGCTATTAAAGGGGCACAATTAGTGCCCATAGGAATACTTACATTCTGTCGATAAACTTTATAAATGTTGTCAAGGAGAAAAGTTAGTGCTTTAATCATCTCATCACACCTCCAGTAAGTATATCTAGCATATTAACCTTTCTCGTTAGAGAAAAAGGCTTTATATGAGTTGCAGCAAATAAATTTGCAACCAGATTTATCAAACGACCATTTAATTAGATAGGAAAACTTTTGTTTGATAAGATTGTGTGGAAGGGTAGTATATAGAGTGGAAAAGTCAAAACTGTCAACCGAATCACAAGGACCATCAAATGCACGTAATTTATCTAAAACATCCAAAGAATTTTTTACACTCCAAAAGTGGTTAATTCCGCTGTTTTCATATGTTTTATTACAAAAATTAACATGTTTTGATTTAAGAATACGACTAATGTAGTTAATATTCCTAACAATTAGCAATGCAGTCTCGACAGCTGGCTCTCCCCTAGTTTGGGACGGTTTTTCTCTAGCTTCTTTAGTTTTAAGACAAGAGTCTTCTGACGACCCCTTATTAGAGTTGTTTCCCCCTAAATTTTTATCGTTTGTTTTTGAGTTTTTTCCTAATATCTGAAAAACTATAATATTTAGATAGAAACTTCAATAAACAAAAAAAAACAAAAAATAATCAGCAAGACAAGATCTACAAAAAACCCACATTGTTAAAATAGTATGACGATCTTGGAGTTAAAGCCCTTTAATGAAAAAAATAAACCAATATTTTACGTTTTAGCCTATTATCTTGAAAACTATTAAAGATAGATAGACAATTCAAATAGCAAAAAATATCAGCATGACAAGATCTACAAAATAAGTTTAATTTTGCAAAAATCGTTTGTAGACTCTATATAGGAGTTGTTGCCCTTGAATGGCGATTTTTTTTACCCGTTTTTGTGTTTTGGGCAAAAACTATAGAGATAGAGAGAAACTGTAAATAGTAAAATTGATCAGCAATACAAGATCAACAAAAAAGAGATTTTTGTCATGAATTATTTCTAATCCACAATGTTGGAGAGAGTCCATTGTTGAAGAATCACATAGACCTAGGTGAGCGACATAGGCTCTTTAGAGCTTCTAGTAAATTTACTCATATTCATAAAGTGACAAGTCAACTGTCGGTTAAGTGCAAATAAGGTTACTAGTATTTCCATATTACATCAATATGTGATCGTCTTGAACATAAATGTGATATAATTATGTATCTGATACTGGAGTTTAGATGGTAGCTTGGTTTTGGTGCCGTCTAAAAGCCTTAAATATTTTGTTTTCCTATGCTTAAGATAAACTATAATATTTTAACTGTTATGGCGTATATATGTTTTAGATAACTTCTCTTTCAGAATGAATTGCAAAACACCATAGACGTTGATATTAAATGACATCTATTGGAATGCTTTGTCGGGTTTGTCGTTCACTTGGTTAATGACAACAATGGTCTTGCATCGTTGGACCTTTAAATCAACAGTAGAATTCAAATTCATGTTCTTTGTCATTTTAACATAGTTGTATAATTTTTTTTTGCACATGGCCTAAAGAATTATTTTGTCAAAAAATGTTTCTAATTGAAAAGTTATCTGAAGAAACCCATATAATATTGAAATCGATTAAATTTAAGAAAAAACGTACTTGTTAAAAGATGTTTGGTTTAAAATATGTTTGAGATCAATTTAAATCAGTGAAATTTAAACCATGTGCATATGCATTTGTATTATGACTATAAATTCTCTAAAACATTATAGATTTTACAGTCACACTTAAATGATCGATAGTAAAATGATAGTTAATATGTAGTTATACGCATTTGTTAGGTGTGCATGTACATACATAAAATTGAGAATGGAAATGGGGAATATGTCAAAGAGACAACAACCCGACCAAAGCGCAGACAACAGCCGAAGGCCACCAATGGATCTTCAACGCAGCGAGAAAATCCCACACCCTGAGGTGGTCCTCAGCTGGCCCCTAAATAAAATTGTGTACTAGTTCAGTTAAAATGGACGTCACACTTAACTCCAAAACATATAAATGAACTAAAATTAAAAAACATACAAGACTAACAAAGGCCAGAGGCTCCTGACTTGGGACAGGCGCAAAAATGCGGCGGGGTTAAACATGTTTTGTGAGATCTCAACCCTTCCCCTATACCTCTAGCCAATGTAGAATAAAGAAACACATAAAAACTCAGTTCAAAAGAAGTCCGAGTCCGATGTCAGAATAGGTAACAAAAGAAACCAAGTAAAATGACAATGATACATAAATGAACAAAAGACTACTAGCAGTTACTGACATGTCAGCTCTAGACCTCAATTAAACTGATTGAAAGATTATGTCTTCATCATATGAAAATCAAGTACAATCACTCCCGTTAGGGGTTTAATATCATACCATCATAAAATATATGAGAAGAACATAACCCGGCCGTATCATGCCAACAACTGGTTTTAGAATAAATGTGTTTATTTCCGACGCAAAGACCTTATGAGTGAATCAGTAATATAGATACAATGAATAAGCGTTGATTCTTGAAAAAGAAACCATGAGGTTTGTTTTTCATGAATCAACGCTTATTCATTGTATCTATAACTTAAACTATTGTGTCAATGTATTTCCAAATTTAAAGCCTTTTCTTAATTAGAAGGTATTGTTAGTGAGTTTAAATAACCCTGTCATCATGTTCAACGATGCATTAATAAATCTAAGATCACAATTAATTGGTTAGAAAAATACAAATATAGCACAACACGTCTGCCTTTAAATTATCAGGCTGTGTTTACAAAATAAGACATATTCGAACTTATTTCTAATAAAATTAAGAATGGAAATGGGGTATGTGTCAAAGAGACAACAACCTGACCAAAGACCATATATAAAATATATATAATAAGTATGTTACCGAAATTTTTGACAAGAAGCCTAATTCTAGGCACATCACGATTTACTCGCATATATAGGAAGGAACTTGCGAATAAACATTTGTAAAGTTATGTAGTAAAACAAATGAAATCATACTATATTTATAAAACAAAAATGGGCAAATTGAATGTAATGATTTTCGTTTCAAATATGTGAAATAGCCAAATATAAACGGTAAAAGAGGGACGAAAGACACCAGAGGGACAGTCAAACTCATAGATCGAAAACAAACTGACAATGCCATGGCCAAAAATAAAAAGACAAACAGACAAACAATAGTACAGACGACACAACATAGAAAACCAAAGTCTAAGCAACACGAACCCCACCAAAAACTGGGGGTGATCTCAGATGGTCCGGAAGGGTAAGCAGATCCTGCTCCACATGTGGCACCCGTCGTGTTGCTTATGTTATTACAAATCCGGTAAATAGTCTAATTCGGTAAGTACATTCGTGAAAAGGGAGGGTATTGTAGTTACGACATAAGGAACATATCCGATATCATCTGTGAAACGGTTATTCCATAACGGTCAACCAACTCGTGATGGCGTCCGTAAAATTTACGAAGGGATGACTTCAACTTCACCATTTGGAACTCTTGGTTAAATAGCTTCCCTGTGAGCAGCAATCCTCTATCAAGGAAATCATGATAGGAAACACAAGCCCGGGAATATCGTATCAATTGGGAGATATATACTCCGTATGCAGGCGCTGCTGGAATGTTGCTACATATAAATGGAAAGTTCACAATTGGGAAGCTGAAATCATCTCTTTTGTCGTAAAGTTTTGTTTTCAACCGACCCTCATTGTCAATTTCTAGATGTAAGTCAAGATATGAGGCAGACTTAACTGTATCTGTAGTATCCTTTATCTTTAGTTCGATGGGATAGATTCGTTCAAAATAGTCACCAAATTTTGTATTATTTAGTGAGAGAACTCGCTATTATTACAAAAATATCCACAATTACATGCAAAATAAGAAAAGACAGAAAAACTAAAGAATAAGGATAACAAAGAGAATACAGGGATTCTAACCTAAACCGACACGTCCCTACCTTTAAATTGACTCTTTAACTCATTGATCTCCACCATGCTAACCTCGCGGCTACCAACTTATACTATACGATTGCCTATTATGTATATATAAAGGTACAAGCCCTGTGTGTCCGTTGTACCGATGAATATCATATGTTCATTTATATATATAAAATAGACATTTCAATTGTAACCCATTGGTAGCCGGGAGGTTTCGTCGATATGTTGATGTCAGTCACACATAACAGATTTCAAAGACGGGATCGATTCCTAGTGAAGGCAAATACAAATTACAAAAATTAAAGGTAAGTTTTAAAATTAATTCCGTTAGTGAACAGAAATCAGTAAATTAGCCGATTCAAACTTAATGAAATTAGGCACACAAAGGAAACAATTGAATATAATTTGGTGAATCGATTTCAGCGACAGATTTAGGAAGCGTTGATTCTAGATAAAGAATCCACGGTAAATGAATAGGCTGACGTCACGACAATGGTTTAAGTCTAGGTTAGTCTATGGAAAGGTATATACTATGAAATTTCATAGTATATACCTTTTCATAGACTATCCAATTTAGCACATATTTACAACTCGAGTAATCTTTTAATTGGTCTATTGATAGTTTATTTTGGCTGACTACTTGTATCACAGGTGTTTGTAAAACGGAGCTCATTAATGAAGTTTTGTAAATCTACTCACTAGTATCATTGTAAAATATGTGATTTCAAAAGGCCCTTCACTCCAGAATGAAAAGATGGTAGCTGCTGGTGTAAGTATGTATACTGATATAAAGCGGTGTTTTACTATACATGTTCTTCTTACATGGTAAGATGACAAAATAAATTGACCAAAAACAGGCAATAATTAAATTGCAGTGGAAGCTTTACATGTTTTGAAAACATTTTTTAATTTCATAGTAAAACTAAAGCTATAATAAATTTGAAACATATAGATAGTTTGTCCCCATAGATATAGTCTAGCAGATAGGCATTAAAAAGCAACTACCAATAGATCAGAGATTATAGGTTTTGTGTTTTGTGTTTTGTGTTTTTTTTTTTTTTATTATTTCAAAGTAAAAACTAAAAGATTTATCAGAATATGTTTATATATATATATAGGTGGCACATTATCTTCAGACATAATCACAGTTTTTCAATTCATGACATCGTCCTAAACATGCATGAAATATTTGCCACTGGACATTAAGCAACCAATAATCAATAAATCAATCAATTCATGACAAAATAGATCACCTCCCTTAAGAAAGTTTAAAAAAAATATCACCAAGTTGCTTTAATTTTCCTTCACAAGGTTTCATAGTACACACTTTTCTGTGTACAAAGTATAATTGCATGGATGATACATTATCATAATTTTAAGATATCGTTGTACTCTAATCAAGGTATAAAGAACCATATGTATTACCCTTTATTTAAATGATAAAATTTGCAATTGTCAAAAACATTTTTTAGATCCAAAGATTTTAATAACGTGAAAACTAATTACAAACTATTCAATTTAATTTGGAACACAGCATTTTATTTCAAAATAGCCAGTGGCAATTTTTGTTTTAAATATCTTGATTACGATACAATGAAATCTTACCCTTGTGGTCATTCATGCGTAGTTACTTAGTACACATGAAAAGTATGTACTATGAAAATTAGCAGACAAATATAAGCAATTTGATTGGACGAGAAGTTGTAAGTATGTGCTAAATATTAATACCAAAATATGCAATCCTTAATGACTTGACAACCGTATCGTAACTATATCCTTTCCGAATTAGTCTGTTTAAAGGTTTTGTTAGCTTTTGAGGTGAATATGTATATATATTGAAGCTATTTAATAAATGATCTAACTTGAAGTTTTTAAAATGCAATTAGAATTATCTATAAATGTAATCTATACTAAAATTATTTAAAAGTTAAACAGCAATCACCACTAAGCGTAACACATGTATTCTGTGTATGTTCTTCAATGCTGATTGTGCCTTTTGTAAAACTGCATGTATCTCAATGGGTGTTTGCAAAAGCTTGTTGGAACCTAATAAGCTGGTTTGCAACTATTAATATGTACTAACCCGTTTCTCTTTTAGTCTTTTTGATTTGTAATAGGTAATGCAATCCATTTTAATAATTTACCCCATTATTTCCATATTTGTTGATGAAAAAAAGCAATGAAAGGATTGGGGATTTATTTTTTGTTTTGCTTTTTGATTTTGTCCAGTGATTAGAAGTTTTGAGTCGTGAATTTATAACATATAACCACTCTGTGTCAACAACCAGTCACTCAAACAATCAATGAATTAAAGTCATATGAAATTCTAATGTTAAGGAAATTATTGAACCAATGCATGCATGTACACTAAACTAATCCCCCTGTGCACGTTTTTTTTACATTTATAACGAATCTTTATCTTATTATCGACAAATGATATTTTATTTCGTGACTGCTGATCGCAAGCTAATTAACTTTCGAGTTTGTTTCCGAAATCTACCGGGTTGTGACATTAATAAACAATCAGCACACAATCATGGACCACGAGAAAAATAAGTTAATTGATAGAACGATGTAAACTTTTTTTCGATCCTTTTGTGGAAATAGTTCAGCATCTGAGACTTCATGTACTCCACCCTTTTTATATATTTTGTATATTATATATGTATTTATCTATTTATGACATCATTTTTATGATATTATAAAATTGAAAATCCTGAATATCTGAGACCAAAAACAGATTGAATTGTTCCTAAAAAAGTTTATAGAATGTAAACAAATAATATCAGTGTAAAAGGGCTGACTTCAACACGATTAATATTACCCAAAACTACTATTAACAAATGTGTAATAGAAGTCTCCTAAAGTTCCGTCTAGCTGAGGACTAATAGTCTACCAGCAGTGGTCACAGTGGAAGTAAATCAAACAAATGAAATCATATTATTTGCTTTATACAGTGGACTTTATTACTGAAAACTATCCTGCAAATCTTAAGATGAAGAGTAGCAACAAAAGCATTTCTGCTACCGCATTAAACCATTTTTACATTGCGATGACCGTGAGGGCATTCCGATGTATTGCTATTGCCTAGATTTCCATTACGTAACTTTCGTTTTGGGTTTGTAACCGATCTATAAACATGATAAATACGCGGATATTAACGAGTGCAAACTAATATTCCTTATCGTTTGTTATAAATACATCTCTTCAATGAATACTGATAAAAATATTTTTGTTTAGAACATAAATTGATGATATGAAAATGTTTTGTCGTTAGATATATATATATATATATATATATATATAAGTGAAAAATCATTGATAATATCTATGCACACGTACCGAAAAATTGTGTCAATGCATGCGGAAGAATACCTCAAGAACGTTTTGCGACAATCCCGGCAAGGACCGGTAACTCTGCATGGAAGATTGTTTTTGCGGGAAAATATGAATGCCTACTCATATCCAATCTTTTAGAAAAATCGAATTTTTACAGAAGAGTGTCCACCATGCACTTGCACTGCACTTTTATTAGAAAAGTAGAATAGAATGATATACAGATGGATGAAAATTATATATACATGTAACTTTTATATTGTGGCACTATTAAACTCAATGGCTTAGAGGAACTGTTTTTATTCATTGCCTAGTTACAATCTGAACTGTCTTGTTAGGGACAGTTCTTTTTATACTACTACGAACGAGACTTTAATTTAGAAAGAATTTTGTTTATGATAGGTACTTACTTTTAGAAAGCCCAAAGCCACAAATAAAATTGTTCTAAAATGTGACCATTAATACTTTTGGTCCCATATACTTAACGTTAGGTTAATTAAAGCAAACATATTAAAGTTAAATTAACTGGCCACAACACGATGACCACCTGTGACTGAATGAAAAAGAAATTGTTATAAACTTAAACATCCCTAAAGCCAAAGCATGTACATATAGAAAGTCACGTTTGTAGTTAAACAATAATACATACTTTGATTTTATAATTATAAATAAACTTTGAAAAATATATATAAATAAATTTGGTGTATTTACTGTCTTCTGATTGGTTAAAAATATTACCTTTATTTTCAATGTTGTCAATTTTTATGGCGACACGCCCACTCTGACGTTGTGTATTCATACGCCAACATGTGTGTACGTTGTTATTGTTAATATAAATAATATAAAAAGTTCTTTGAGCCTTATTTTTGATAGAAATTTATTGATAATGAATGACAATAATTTATTTTGAATTTATTGAACCATAAAATTAATTTTTGACTCTTCACATTTTACATAATCCGCTTCGTGGATTATTTAATGTGAAGAGTCAAAAATTAATTTTATGGTTCAATAAATTCAAAATAAATAATAGCCATTCATTAATTAATAATTGCAATTCTTTCGATCACTGCATAGTGTTACAATATTAATATAATATATAACAACAAACCAGTGTATACTGATTTGTATCACTACAATATAATAGTTATTACGGTGAGGTTGAATTTCCTGTCATTTATTCATTATCCACGCACGAACTTGTCTCAGAAAAAAATATATCTCTGTACATTAACCTCATTTTCAGGTATAGAGATGTGATTTTTTTCTGTGACAAGTGCTTTTGACCATCCACAAGAACTTGCGGTCATCCGATGTTCAGTACTTCAGTACTTTGATTGATATCTATCTGCATGAGTATAGAAATATTATGTTGTATGATTTCCAAAGAGGCAACTCAATAGAAAATGTTGAAAAGATTTCAAGCTCTCCTCACTTGAGAGCATATGTGCGCCAACTCTTTACGATGATTCATCAGTGACCTGTTGAGAGGCTGATTTTGAAACTAACAACATTTTCCCTTATTATTCAGTGGCAATTCGCCCTTCTCCTTGTTAAATGTGTTTTCTATGGAACGCCACTGCTGTCTTATGTGGTACTCTGATATTACGTTATGTTGTATTATTATTACTTGATGATATTTTGTCTCTACATAATATGGATTTGACATTACGTAATGATGTTTTGATATTACTCAATATGGAATAGTCATTACTTAATAATATTTCGATATTACATGATATGGTTTCGTATGGACTTGTTATGGGTTTGTCATTACTCGATACATGGTTTCATCATTATTTAAAGTGGTTGTGTTATTAGGCAATGTGGTTTTAACATTACTTGATGTGTATGTGGCTTAACATAATGTAGTTGTTTCATTACATGATGTGGTTTGTTATTTCGTAATGATTATTTGCCAATTCCTTATATGGCTTTAAAATTACATAATGATGTTTCATAATTTGACGATTTTACACTACATGATGTGTTCGTTCCAGTATTTGGTGTGGTTCTGTCATTCTTTGATGTGGTTATCACATTACTTGATGAGGTAAAACCACGTGACTATTTGGAAAAAACTAGTTCTATTTTCAAAACCGATTTTCATGTTTTATTTGCCTCGGATGAGTGTGACAATCCATCGAGTTAGAGTTCAAATTAAAGTTCGGGTTACTGTTCGAATTAAACTACGAGTTAGTCTTCGATTTAAAGTTCGAGTAATTTTCGATTTCGAGTTAGAATTCAAGTCATAATTAGAATTAAAGTTCGAGTAAGCATTGAGTTTCGAGTTGAACTTCGAGTTTGAGTTACCTTTTGCGGTAGAGTTCGAGTTAGACTTCGAATTTTAGTCTCATTTAGATTAATATTTCGAGTTGAAATTGGAGTTATCTAATATGAGTTCGTATTTAAATTTTCTATCGCGGATCAAGGGCTTTTGCTCGGGCTTCGGAAAAAGGGGTTTAGGGTATGCGTACAAAAGATATACAATGTTACAGTATACAAAACACCACACAGAATTCGAAATAAAGTTAGATGTGGTGTGATTGCCATTGAGACAACTATCCACCAGAGTTTTAATGCAGTGGATGTAAGCAATTATAGGCACCCGTAACTAATAACTAAACAACTTACGAAAAACAAATATGACACACACGAAACAACGACAACCATTGAATTACAGGCTCCTGACTTTGGACAGGCACATAAAGAATGTGAACGTGGTAGAGTTAAACATTTCTGTGAGCGCTAAACCCTTACCCTGCCATAGGTGAATAGTGTAACAGCACCACACAAGAATAAACTGTAAAAAGCAGATGCAATTGGCTTATCTCTATAGATCGGTATGACTGGGCAATATAAATCAATCAAAATCCTGGGGTGATCTCGGGTGCTCCGGAAGAGTAAGCAGATCCTGCTCAACGTGTGGCACCCGTCGTGTTATTCGTGAAAGTACAAACCCAGTGATTTTGTCTTATTCGGTAGGTCATTTTCAAGGAAAAGAGGACGGGATTGTGGTTACGACAACTGGAACATATCCGTCGTCACCTGTGAAACAGATATTCCTAAAAGTTTCGTTTTTTTTTTCAAATTAGTGCGAGGTATATCAGAGAATGGAATTTATAAAAATATATATTAAACGATTGATATTCGTATACACGCTAAAACAAAATCGGAGAATTCTTATTTAATAGAATTGATGCTTTGTCGCTTAGCCCGAGCCCCCATTTCCCTGTTACTTTAGTGTGAGTTGATTTAAAGTGTCTCATTTGTTGACAATAAAGTACAAGTCATTTGATATGTGTCCAGCCTGCGATATTAATGTCGCGGAAGTGAGACACAACAAACCTTTATTCCGTCGTCGGCGTCTTCATCATTTAGATCGTTAGGTTACTCGTTTGAATTGTTTTTACATTTGTCATTTCTGGACCTGTTATAGCTTACTATGCGGTATGGTTTTTGCTCATTGTTGAAGACCATACAGTGACATATACATTGTTGTAGTTGTTAACTGCTACGTCATTTGGTATGTGGTGGAGAGTTGTCTCATTGGCAATCATACCACATCTTCTTATTTTTATATCAGTTTTATTTGCATTAAATATTAACAAATTAAACTATTTTGTCATGATAAATTTGTAAACCTCCATGAATTGTTTTAAAACTTGTATAGGAGTTAATCTTTTATATCGAGATAAAGCATGTACAGAAAAACAATTTTTTTAATTTTGTTTTTTACCGTTAAATGGACGTTTTACAGTCAACATTACACTTTTACAATGACAGCAGCAATCTCAGGCGATACACAGGGTTCCGTGGAATTCTTCACGAATTTAATGTAATACTGCTTCCATTTGAGAACTAAGGGGAAAAACGACAGAACCAAGTGGTTTGGGGATATCCCCCTTATGTCCGAAATATTGATATTTTTTTGTACTTTTTTTCTTATTCCCCTTTTTCATACCAAATAACTCTGAACAACAACTCGAACTTTAATTTGAACTTTAACTCAATGGATAGCGACACTCATCCAAAGCACATTAAACAAACGACTTATGGAAATCGGTCTAAAAGTAGCACTATTTTTTTTCCCAAAATGGTCACGTGGCTTTACATCATTAAGTAATGTAATAACCACATAAAAGAATGACAGGACCACATCAAATACGAGGGTTTCTTATCGTCGAGTTGCAAGTTGCGAGTTAAGAAAGTCGAGTTGCGAGTTACGAATGTCGAGTTGCGAGTTAAGAAAGTCGAGTTGCGAGTTAAGAAAGTCGAGTTGCGAGTTACGAATGTCGAGTTGCGAGTTAAGAAAGTCGAGTTGCGAGTTACGAAAGTCGAGTTGCGAGTTACGAATGTCGAGATGTGAGTTAAGAAAGTCGAGTTGCGAGTTACGAATGTCGAGTTGCGAGTTAAGAAAGTCGAGTTGCGAGTTACGAAAGTCGAGTTGCGAGTTACGAATGTCGAGTTGCGAGTTACGAAGGTCGAGTTGCGAGTTACAAAATTATTATGTTTCTCTAATTTCATAAGAATTATATATATAAACGGTCGTATATATAAACGGTCTTGTCTGATTTTTGAAACAGAATTTTCAGGTTTGCTTCGCATTTAATAAACAAAGCATACATGTACCCGAACTTTGTTATGCACTGCATGAGGAAGGGTCCCGGTATTTTGATTGCAGGATTTGAAAGAGTTATGTGATACTTATTCATAAGAGTCTATATGTTACAAAGTCAGGCACGCTTAAATTTCTTTCATGAGAGCGACATTGTTCATTTTCTAAAATAATACAGGATATACTGTTAGATATAAGACAAAATGTATACCGTACTGAACAAATCAAGCATAAGAAATAAATCATGTAGACCAATGAAATATACTTGCAAATTATCGACATCTCACAGAATATGTCACTGTGTTAGCCCTAAAGTAAATACTCAAAGGTACAAGGCTTATAATATTTTCTACGCAAGACGCGCGTTTCGTCTATACAAGACTCATCAGTGACATTTAAATAAAGGATATTCATTAGCATACCAAGTGCTAACTTTTTGTCTTTCGCAAAGGTTTGGGGTGATATAGGCACAATTGCACATTTAACTTAGGAAAATATCTCATGAATTAGTCAGAAATGTGATATGCTATGTGCTTTATGTGATAAATTAAATAATTTTGAACTTTGTTAACTTTGTGATTCAACCCCAAGCAGAGAGTACACATATATACCAAATAGTTAACAATCGAGTTGTTCAATGTATACATATATCTGAATACTACAACGCAAAAATAAGCATGTTATAGATGTCTTTCTATGGCATTATGGTAACTTCCTGGCATAGGAGATCATAATATGATTTTTTTTTAATTTGGAAAGACGTTTATATTCTACAATAAGCTATACCGCTGTTACAAAAAATAAGGGAACAGTTTTCAGGAATGTTATTGAGTGTGTTTTTACGCCCCCATGAGCACGGAAGCCTTGTCTGTCACAAGTTTACTATTTTACCTGCATGCAGCCTTGAAACAAATGTTGTAGTTTCAGATATCAGCTGGATATTGTACATGTTTCTTAAAAAATGTGCTTCCTCTTCATTTTATCATCATGCATAGCCTGTCACGAGAGCACCTGAATTTTTTTTACCCGGGTAAGTATGGCATTAAGTTGTACTTTCAGGCATCTGCCATCCATAATTTGGAGAGGCGTAGGGTTCGTTTTTAAGAATTGTTTGATTCTGAATTCCTTGAGAAAAAATATTTAATTGAAGACATATAAAATTGCATATAACGTATACACAGCGATACATGGAAATCATTATAAAATCTAGATACGGACAAGAAATAAAATATCCTATAGGCGATAATAATAATAGTGGGTTTTGCTTAGATTGGTTCATGGACACGATTATTTATAATATTTTATACACACAATTCAAACTTTATGTAATCAATTTCCCATCTACAGTACAATGACTTTCGTGTCAAAAAAAATTAAAAAGATTTATATTTGTCAGCATGTTATTCCTAAATTAACTTGATTGATTGGTGTATGATTAACCCATTTTTTAGAAAGAAGTTACATATTCCAAAACTGCGTCTTTTGTCTCTTTTACAAAAGTATCTTTGACAGCTACATGTATAGAATAAAGAATGGAAACGGGGAATGTGTCAACGAGACAACAACCCAACCAAAATATACAAGTCAACCCAAGGCCACCCATGGGTCTTCAACACAGCGAGAAATCCCACACCCAGAGGCAGCCCCGAGCAGGCCCCGAAACACAATGTACACTAGATCAAGAAAATGGACGCCATTCTATGCTCCGAAACATATAGATGAACCAAAATTAAAAAAAAGGGACAAAAGATACCAGAGGGACAGTCAAACTCATAGATCGAAAACAAATTGACAATGCCATGGCCAAAAATAAAAAAGACAAACAGACAAATAATAGTACAGATGACAAAATATACAAGTCCAACAAAGGCTACAGGTTCCTGACTTAAGACAGACGCAAAAATGCGGCGGGGTTAAACAGGTTTTATGAGTGCTCAACCTTCCCCCTTCACCTCTAGCCAATGTAGACATATATAACTTATACGTCCACAATTTTGAGTGTCACTGCCAAAGAATAAATTTTGGGGTCCCTAATAAATATTGCCTCTGCAGCTGCACCCAAAGAACCCACTCTTAACGAAATCTTTTACATATATGTATTATAGTTTAGTTGCTATCTCCCTTTACGTTTATTATGACGGTGCTAGCTATGAAATTTAATAATTATAATTAAACTACAAGCCATCCGCTGTATTTCAAAAGGCTATCTGTTTCTTCTTGCGTAGTGATTATGTAAGCAATCCATTCATTTTTTTACACGAGACTCAGATGAAGTCCAAACAACAAAAAGAATCAACAATACTGTATACAATTCTATAAGCAATCATCATTCAAAAAATTATGTTAAAGAGGTACACCAAAATATTAAATAGTTTTCCCCATTTTCACGCTACTCGACCTTCGTAACTCGCAACTCGACATTCGTAACTCGCAACTCGACATTCGTAACTCGCAACTAGACATTCGTAACTCGCAACTCGACATTCGTAACTCGCAACTCGACTTTCTTAACTCGCAACTCGACATTCGAAACTCGCAACTCGACTTTCTTAACTCGCAACTCGACCTTCGTAACTCGCAACTCGACTTTCTTTACTCGCAACTCGCATCTCGACAACAAGTGAATCTCATCAAATACAGGAACAAACACATAATGTTGTGAAAAATCGTCAAATTTTGAACCATCATTAATATGTAATGTTAAAGCCATATAAAGAATTGGCAAATCATCATTACGAAATAACAAAAACCACATCATGTAATGAAACAAATACATAACGTTAAGCCACATACACATCAAGTAATGTTAAAACCACATTGACTAATGACACAACCACGTTTAATAATGATGAAATCACATCGAGTTATGACAAAACCATATTAAGTAATGAAAAAACCATATCAAGTTAATACGAAACCATATCACGTAAAATCGAAATATCACTAAGTAATGACTATTCCATATTGAGTTATATCAAAACTGTTAACATCATTTCGTATTTTTTTATTTTTATGAAACCTGCACACACAAAAGTTTAAAATTTAACTGTAATGTATAAGAAGGGATGATTTTTTATAGTGATATTGACTGTTATTTGCTTAACACCCAGTTGCATATATGTTATGCATATTCAGGACGAGAAAAGATAAACAATAAATCTAACTGTATGAAAATAAGAAGATGTGGTATGATTGCCAATGAGACAACTATCCACCAAAGTTCATATGAAGTAGATGTAAGCAATTATAGGCAACAGTATACAGCCTTCAATAATGAGAAAACTCATACCGTATAGTCGGCTATAAAAGGCATGAAAAATAAGAAACAATTTAATTTGGAAAATAACGGCCTAATTTATAACAGAACAAACATGACCGACATGAACCAACGACAACCCTGAACTACTGCAGGCTACTGACTTTGGACAGGCACACAAAGAATATGGCGGGGTTAAAGATGTTCAACCCACCCCTAACCTGGGCCATTATTTTCTGAGCTGATTTTTTCATCATAGGGATACATTTCTGTTTCAAGTACAGTTTCTTCTGATAAATTTAGAACAAATAAACACCATTAACTATTATTTTTTTCTGTCGGGTGGGAAAACAATTTCATTAGTGTTAGCGTCACAAACCAGTAGATGCTGATAATTAATTTACGCGCATCCCCTTGCTACTTACCCCAAATGTCAAGTTTGTACAACAAAATGTAAATAATACAAACTCATTTAACTTCGCATAAATTCAGTTATCCCATGTACTTATGGAAAAACATAATTTTATAATTTCAAGGCCAAGGTTCCATCTACGACTATATCATATAATTCCAAATTCTTTTTTTCTATGAAATCTGCACTAGTAAACATGTATGTTTAAGTTTAATCCTTTAAAGAAACCACGATTTTAACTAGATTTCTATCGGTCTAGAAACCCAATACACTTAGTATCTTGAAAAAGAGAGATGAAAGACACCAAAGTGATATTCAAACTTTTAAGTCGAAAACAAACTGACAATGTCATGGCAAAAAACGAAAAACGACAAAAATACAAATAGTACAAAACACACAACATTGAGACTGAGCAACACAAACCCCACCAAAAACCGGGGTGATATCAGGTGCTCCGGAAGGGTAAGCATATACTGCTCCACATATGGCACCCGTTGTGTTGCTCATGAAAGCATACAACCGGTGATAACTCTAATTGGCAGGTCACATTTGAAGAAAAAGGGATGGGATTGTGGTTACGACATTTTGAACATATCAATCGTCATCTGTGACACTGATATTTCAAAACGGTTAAACAACTCGTGAAGGCGTCCGTAAAATTTTCGAAGGGATGACTTCATCTTCACCACTTGGAACTCTTGGATCAATAGATTCCTTGTGAGCAGCAACCCTCTATCACGGAAATCATGATAAGAAATGCAAGCTCTGGAATATCGTATCAGCTGGAAAATATATACTCCATATGCAGGTGCTACTGGAATGTTGCTACATAGAAATGAAAAGTTCTCAATTGGGAAGTTAAAATCATCTCTGTTGTCCCAAAGTTTTGTTCTCAATCGATCCTCCTTGTCAATTTCTAGATGTAAGTCAAGATATGGGGCATATTTCTTTTCTCTATTTGAACTGTACACGTATACCTAACAACAAAATTATTTTCATTTACCTGTGTTTAAAGTTATTGCAAATGGCTGATATTTTTGTTCTAGCATATTGTTTTTCTTATATTGTTTAACATTTCACAGCGGTATAACATGTTACTTTAATTGTTCTTCCCTTAGTTTATTTATTTTGTATTTGCATTGTATCATAGATCAAATTTATTTGTTCAGTGTATGTTCACTGGTGTTAATATGTCTTTTGATTGAGTTAAGCCATTTCAATTGATATTTTATAGTGTGTCTTTCTATGGTGTGATGTTACACTATTGTTTCAGATAAGGGTGAAGGTTTGGTACCATTAAAACGTTTAAACCCGCTTCAATTATTTGCATCTGTCCTAAGTCATGAATCTGATGTTTAGTAGTTGTCGTTTGTTGGTGTGGTTCATAAGAGTATCTCGTTTCTCGTTTTTAATATAGATTAGACCGTTGGTTTTCCCGTTTGAATGGTTTTACACTAGTAACTTTTGGGGCTCTTTATAGCTTGCTGGTTGGTGTGGGCCAAGGCTCCGTGTTGAAGACCGTACTTTGACCTATAATGGTTTACTTTTATAAATTTTGACTTGGATGGAGAGTTGTCTCATTGACACTCATACCACATCTTCTTATATCTACAGACTTAACTGTATCTGTTGTATCCTTTATTTCAAGTTCGATGGGATAGATGAGTTCAACATAGTCATCAAACTTTGAATTATTTAGTGAGAGGACATATTCATCTACATAGCGGAACGTGAAGTTAAAGGATAATGCTAGCTTCTTTCATTTTTCATAAGAAGCCCATGAAGCTTCTGAAGTCAGCCTCATATGAATAAAGGAACAAGTCGGCAAGAAGAATAGCACATTGAACTGATAAGTAAGATCTCAATTGAGATTGATTGTTTTCTTCGAAATAGCATTGTATCTCAAGCAAGGAATTTGTTATGCCATTGAGATGTCCTATTTTCGATTTTTTGTGACGTTTTGTTTAAATATGACAGAATCGCAGTTGTTTTTTTTTTTCTTGCACAAGGTAGCTAATTGCAATGATAGCATGCTACGATCATCAATGTCATTTTCATCTTTGTGTAAAAGTACTTATTTCAAGAAGTACAGTATTGTCATTAACTCATAAATTTTTATCAAAAGTCTTCATGTTTAAACATTTTTTTTCGTTTTCTTTTACCATAGTTCCGACCGTACCTATCTGACATTACACCATCTAATATGCTGCTTGTGTTACTGATCCATACAACTATGCTGTTGACAGTTTCGGCACAAAGTAAGTTAGATTAACATTCAAAATTTGTTAATTGCACTTCAATGAAAATGTTTAGGTTTTTGTTGTTTTTTGTTTATGTTTTTGATTTTGGTTTTTAGTGGAGGGGTTTACTTATTTATTTTTTACTATACAGTGAGTAAGGAGTTATCACTTAAGATGTTCTTTATGCTTAAACGATGTACATTTATATATTTTCATTGCCATTTCACTCTTTCATATATTCATATATCGAACATATGAAAGACTCATCTCTATTTTGATACTCATGCATATATGATGAGTGCAAAAGACAAATTTTCTTGTGTTTTTAATTTGTGAAACTTATTTGTTTTGTCATTGTATCTTATAGAGATTACACAAATTGTTCTTCAACATTATTTAAGCTTAGCACAGTACAGGCATGTAAATGCGTCTTTACCCTAAATCCATTGGATGTTGGATGTGTACTGATTGATAGTTTAGTCTTAGATACACGATTTTTTTTTTATTAGTATTTATTGGCTTTGAACTAGCTGTCTGTAACTGCGAGTACTCTCAGATCTGCACTTAGTGTCCTTTTTGTTGTTAAGGATGAGGGTCTGTGTTTATGTTTGATGTTTTTCTGCTTTGTATCGATCTGATGAGTTAAGCCTTTTTCAACTGATTTTATAGTTTGTTCTTATGTTGTGCTGTTACACCACTGCCCAAGGTTAGGGGAGGGTTGAACGCTCATAAACATGTTTAACCCCGCCACAGTAGTTCAGTGATTGTCGTTGGTTCATGTCTGTCATATTTGATTTTCGTAAATTGTTTTGTTATAAATTAGGCCGTTAGTTTTCTCAATTGAATTCTTTCATATTTTTCAAGTCTGGGCCTTTAACAGCCGACTATACGGTATGGGTTTTTCTCATTGTTGAAAGCCGTACGGTTGCCTATAACTGCTTACATCCACTTTATTTGATCTTTGGTGGATAATTGTCTCATTGGCAATCATACCCCATCTCCTTATTTTCATATGTTGCACATATATATAAATGTTCTGTTACCTATTTTTGAACGTATTTGGACTATTTCTTCTGTTGTGTTCCTGGATTTAAAACGGTGTTTATATTTGTCTTACAATGTTATAGTTGGAACCTAGTTTGTGTAATCTGTAACGTCAACGGTTTTTTTTTTTTTTTTTTTTTTGCATAATAATATTATTCCTTTTTTGCATTTGGGGCTTAGATATCGCCAATATATAGATACTTACCAAACAAAGAAACTTTCTTTACAAAATATACAAATCTATCTTTAATTTGTAATATAAGGTTTCTATTCATATGACTGTATTCCTACATTTTAATTAATTTGGCAATTTTTATACTTGATAACATGATCATTGTTATAGCGCCGAAGGCTGTTTTTTCAAAACACAATCTTGCGACTAAGGTCCAGATACAAACTTCGTCTTGTTGCGAGTACAGAAAAATTGTATGGTCAATGAAATCTTAGGAATCATTGTGAGCATTATTAGCGTTAGCAAATCAAACTGATATAGAAACGATCCCTCACTAAGAAGTAGACTGGAGACCACGGATCATAACTTCTACGGAAACTAATAAAAAAATAATAATAAGGAAGAAAATGTAGTTTAATATGTCACAAACTCGATTTGCAGTTGATCATGCTTTATTCTACTTATATATATATGGCGTTAGCCCTGTATAACCACGTCACACAGTGTTATCCGATGGAGAATGTCTGTCATAAAGTTGTCACATGTTTACACGTGTGTATATACATGTATATATATACAAGTCTAAATTGAAAACAACGTTCAAACCTATGATTGCGTTGGATAAAAACCGCAATTTTTATACGTGTGCATGCCAAACAAATTTCTTGTTAGAGGGGTCTAAATACAGCACAAACAACATTTTCCAAAAGACCAAAAAAGTGAAAAAGTATATTTTAACAAAACGCATTTGACTAACAGGTCGAACAACATATGTTCTTAAACCCTGCTGACTGCCATTGGCGATTGCCAAATAAACGGATCACCGATGTAATAAATGGATCTTAATTTTAAATTTAATACTAAACAGAAAACAATAAACTTGCGGAGAAGATGATATACCGCAAACAAAATGTGCAAAGGTTTTTGTACACCATATCCGGATTTCGACAATTGATGTCTCTTCAGTGATGCTAGGAATCGAAACGGTATTTGGAAAGCCATACAATTTACCTCAATTTAGGATAGACTCTTGAATTTTGAAGAGTCAAAATAGGATGAACGGATCATATAAACTCAAAGGCAAATATAATACAAGCCCAAACGAAAAATATAAACAAGTCTAAATTGAAAACAACGTTCAGTTCTATGATTGCGTTGGATAAAAACCGCAATTTTTATACGTGTGCATGCCAAACAAATTTCTTGTTAGAGGGGTCTAAATACAGCACAAACAACATTTTCCAAAAGACCAAAAAAGTGAAAAAGTATATTTTAACAAAACGCATTTGACTAACAGATCGAACAACAAATGTTCTTAAACCCTGCTGACTGCCATTGGCGATTGCCAAATAAACGGATCACCGATGTAATAAATGGATCTTAATTTTAAATTTAATACTAAACAGAAAACAATAAACTTGCGGAAAAGATGGTATACCGCAAACATGAGGTTCAAAATATTTGTTACCATATCCGGATTTCGACAATTAATGTCTCTTCAGTGATGTTAGGAATCGAAACGGTATTTGGAAGGCCATATAATTTACCTCAATTTAGGATAGACTCTTGATTTTTGAAGAGTCGGAATAGGATGAACGGATCATATAAACCCGAAGGCAAATATAATACAAGCCCAAACGAAAAAATATAAATAAGTCTAAATTGAAAACAACGTTCAATTCTATGATTGCGTTGGATAAAAACCGCAATTTTTATACGTGTGCATGCAAAACAAATTTCTTCGTAGAGGGGTCTAAATACAGCACAAACAACATTTTCCAAATGATATATATATGGAGAGAGAGAGAGAGATAAATAAACACAAGCACTTTTGACGTTGTTGATTTAAAAAAAAATGCAGAACACAGAAAACACGATAGCCAAAAGTCAAAATTTGAAAGTATTTAGTACTTTTAACCATTAAATCAGTACAAAAAACAATACTAAGCGCATCGAGACCTAACAATAAGCGGGACAAACTAAGGTGTCTCAGAAGGGTTGGACGTTCCTGTTCAAATAGTGGCACCAGTCTTCTTCCCATGACAACTTGAAATCTGACGAAGACTTGCATTCTCGTATTAGAAAGTCAATACCAAGTCTTATTGCATTTTCGAAGAGATAGCATCAATCTATCACAGGAACACCTGAATTACCAAAGCAGCTTTAGTATAAAAATGGTTCAATAGATAGATCACAACAGAGAAAATGCAAAGGGGGAAGTAAATATGCAATCATAATTCCAATTTAAAAATACACAAAATAGAAAAATAAAGAAAAGACGAATGCATGAACAAAACATTACACAGCAATCTTAAGATTGAGCAACACGAAACCAACCGAAAACCGGGGATGAGCTCTAAAATGGTAAGGAGTTCCTGTGACCACATGTGGCAACCGTTGTGCTGCTCGTGCAAGTAAAATTCGCTGACAAGTCCCATTCGGTAAAAGCAAAATCGAAATTGGTTATTTTCAATCATATCTTTCTACTTAAAATTTAGTTCTATACCGACCCTCATTGCCAATTTCTAGATCTAAATCATGATATAAGGCAAACGTAACTGTATTTCTTTATGTCATGTTCATTGGGAGAGATGCAGTCAACATTACGATAGTTATCAAACTTTGATTCATTCAGTGCAAGCGCATCGATAATGTCAGCTTCTTTTTATTTTTCTTGAGAAGATTCCTCATGAAGTCTGCCTCAGAGTCGTAAGTTTAAAGGAACAAAGAGGTTGTGAGGTAGAATCTGTTTCCCTCATGTTAAAAGGGTGATGCTTAGTGCAATGTTCCGAATATATATTGCAGAAATTACACAAGAACATTTAATCAACCTATGCATGTAATTTATCTAAATTAATCAAACTGGTCAGAATTGGTTAAAACTCGTACAGAATTAGAGAAAAATTGATACTTGTTAAGATGCATTATTCTTAGATCAAGCGATATGTTTTATGTGTGTTCTGTTTCTTTTTTTTAAAAGAGAACCTAGCACCACTTGGGAAGGCTACACAAAGTTCACAATCTGGAATTGCTGGACCATACAATGCTATACATTCACCTGTATCAAATAAATGGAGTGATAGGTATTGTACCCACACGAATACCGATTTTAAATCTCCAGCATGGTGGATGTTTAACTCTTCTTTCGAGTCTACATTCATCACAGATGTCACTATTTACTACAGGGAAAACTGTAAGTATAAAAACCTTTTTTATATATCATATGGTGACCGTTTTCACTGACTCCTAAAATCTAGTCATCATTAGGATATAAAATCTACACACAAATACGAATAATTATACTACAGAATAAACCGTAAGTACGTGTATACGAAATACAAATGTACATGTAAATGCATAATGACATGTGACCCGTGGCATATAGAAATCGCCTGAATGTTAAGCACACTGTCAAAACCTTGAATTGACTTTTGAGTTTGGTTTGATACAGTATCACATAATATAACTATGAATGAACATTGGCATTGCTGATCTTGAATCGATTTGGACAGGTATTTACAGAAAAAATAATCTTGGCGTAAATTGCATCAATATCCGTAATGCGCCTCAAATTGAGGTGCTCAAATATAATGTGTAAACGAAAAATGGCTGTATTGGATATGATGTTATATTCTAACAAGTGACTGAGCTTAACCATTTTGTGCTGATCTACAGAGCAGATGAGCATAGAATAATGATGTATAAATTATGGAGTTATTAATTGATTGCAAAGAACTGAATTTCCTTTAAAAAATTGTGTTAAGAAAGGATTGTTTACCTCGAGAAGTCGCATTACAAAGGGCTTTTCGGGGTTTTCTTAATTGCGGATAAATGAATCACAATTCGTACCCCGTAAATTAAACCATGTGAAAATGTCTCGGCTTCGAAACGAAACATCATACACATAATCGAGCTTATTGTAATATTTTATTTTTGGCATACTTAGGGTATAAATGTGTATAACTTCAATACACTTTATAAACTTTAATATCATGGCAATGATAACACCACTCATTATTGGTGCCTGTTATTTTTTTCGCGCCTCGTAAATTTAAAATAAAAAGCGTAGATCTGAATCCCACAAATTAATTACAGTTTCCAGAATATCTTAAGTTTATGCATGTAACACCTTTTTACCATTCGTCAATACAATTTGAATGTTGATTGTTAGCATTCGTCTATCACATTTTCGATCTTTGATGTTTCGCATTTGGAGAGAAAAACAGCAACACATTGTTATTTAATTCGGCAACTTTTCAAGTATTTGGCCAGTCAAAACTGAACTTGTATAAATGTTACATTTTAATCATGTTGTTATTTAGTCATGGCGGATTTGAAACAGTTTTATCGTTCTCATTTGCCTTTCCAATGGTGTAATTTATTTATAAATGGTATTCTTTTATAAACTCTCAAAGAGACTTTCAAACTTATAAGTCGAAAATAAACTGACAACGCCATGGCTAAAAAAGAAAAAGACAAACAGACAAACAACAGTACACAAAACAACATAGAAAACCAAAGAAGTAAATGAAGTTTCAAATAACAATAAGAAATCCACCGCACTTAGTTGGCTCACTTCATTTTCAACAAACTGTTAATTAATCCATGGAAGTAAAATCAATATAATACTTCCATGGTTTGATTATCATATTTCTACCAAAGATTCCATAGTTGAAAAATGAGATTTAGGTCACCACCTATGGCGTTTTCCACTGATAGTGGGACAGTGTGGTCGCCTAGCTACAGCTTTGATACGTTTTACACGGTCTACCTGTGTATCAAATCACATGGAAACCCATGTAAACGAATGAAACTGATAGACAACTAGAATCGCCTTTAAATCTCAAATTATATCAAAGATCAAGGTAAACTAGAGTACCGTTCGTCTTCAGTAAGGCATATACTTTGGGATTCTGGGAGACATATGCTATCAATGTGTACAATTGTCATTGAAACATTAATTTGTTATCATCTAGAAAAATAATAATGAGTTTTCTGAATGACATAAACTATATTGTTTCTTAAGTAAAACGTTTTAGAGCAGGATTACAATTCTTAAGTACCTGAGTTCACCCCTTGTTTTAGTGGAGTTCGTGTTGCTCAGACTTTAGTTTTCCATGTGATGATTTGTAATTGTTGTTTGTCCTTTCGTTGTTTATATTTTTTGGACATGATATTGTCTGTGTTTATTGTACTTATGTTTTTAAATGCCCCCTTGTATCTTCTCTCTCTCTCTCTTTTCACAACCAGGTAACAATTTAACGGAAATGCCGAAAAATGATATTTTGATAAGCTCATTTTCGTGTAGGACAGACTGATGCTTTATGTGCTTCTAAGGAAAGAAGGGGTAGGGGTAAGGGTATCAAGGACGAAACAACCTTTTTTTGACAAGCTAGAACACTGTATATTTTTTAATTCTGAAGAAACTGTTTGGAAATCTGATTTTCTATAATGATGAATGGCATTATAACATCCAGTTGCAAGTAAAATGCATATCCAGGACGAATACATGTTAATGTCCAATGAGTATGAGCATACGTCATTACACAGCAATCATTAAATTCGACAGGAAATGGCGAAAAAATAGACTGGGGAAATCAAGAAGCGGACAGAAATCAATTAATTTCTCATTGCTCCTTAAAAGCTTTTTTTTTGTTTGTAGAAATACTTTCTCAACTGCAACTAACTCATAATACGTATATAATAAGTAATTGCTAACTAAATTCTTTGGTTAAATTAGTAATTCAATACTATAAGGTGGAATATTAGCATTATTTTATAGCATTAAAGGGAGCAGTAAAATTGTTTTTGTGCAATAAGATATAAAAAGAAAAGGAAAAAAAACATAAGTCACATGGTACACTTTTTTTTCAGGTAGGATACGTACATGTTTATCTGTTCGTAACTTCCTGATTTACAACAGTATACAATCATACGTAGTAACAATGTTTGATATCCCGCAGTCTAACGTTATCCAAAACATGTGGAAGACCTTCTATTTAAATTTCTTGAAAAATAGCCTTTTAATTGAATCAGATGTTATTTCTGTTTCGACTGTATTTGTCATATGCGGATGGTTTTAGTCTTTAAGAAGATAGACCTCGACACCTATGCATTTGGTCTGTTTTAAGACAGAAACCTCGTCAGTGCTTGTCTTATTCGTTCAAACCACCAAGACAGTTTTTTTTTTATTTGGCAGTTTTTAATCTTATTTTTTTTATAATACAATTTTAAAGATTCCATGTTTAACATGTTTAAGTTAGAACCATTGACCTTAATGCATACAACGACGAATTAACTTATTGAACATAACGTTGGGCCGAAAGTTCTAATTGTAAAAATTAATATAGAATTAAATACTGTTAAAGAAATATTTTTTTATACGAAATGAAGTAAATGACTTCCACAGTTTGCATGATGCGTGGTAGCGCTTCTTGATGAAAAGAAAAAGGGATCGCCACGTGCTTTAGTTTGGTTTCAATTGAAAAAAAACAGCATTCAATTCTCATATTTACAGAGCTTCGAAATGAAAAAAAAAATATTTCTGATGTTTACATTTAGAACCAGAAAGTAAGACTTTAAACACAAAATTTCGGCAGAAATTGTCAGATGGAAACAGTATCAAGCAACGTCATAAACAAATATATTTGTTCAACAAAATATGTGTTGAGTTTGATGGTATTCCATTAGGTACTAATTGTGCACCCCCTAAATTTCAGTGATTTGTATCTCACATATCGCAGTGATTTTGGGATTAAGGATACTTCATAAACTATAACATGTATAAGGGATGCTTTATAGCTTGATAGTTTCCTTGATATTGACACATGTGGACGACTATAAACTAGAATCTTTCACACCACGAATTGGTTGACAGAAATAATATATATATATATATATATATATATATATATATATATATATATATATATATATATATATGTGTGTGTCTTAACTCACTGGCGATATGGTTTTAGTCTTAGCTCTTTAAATCAGAATAGTCATATACTCTGTAATTGTATCGATTGTGTCCTATTACCCATTGTAAAATTTTGAGTGATTGTGGATTTGCATTGGCAAGTGATTTATTATTAATATGAGACGTTTACCCAGTCGACGTGTTTGTTTGTTACCTTGATTTGTCTTTTATGTCTGTTCCAGACCATATGAGTATTTGGACCATACGCGTATGGTCCGGGTAATTAATACGGGTTACTTTTACTGTTAATTACATTAGGTATGATCCTTCCAAGTGAAATAAATTAAGAGAAGTTTGACATATGTTATCCTTTGGTAATCATTGTTAAACGGTTAATAAAATAAAAGGAATGTTATTCACTAGTTAGAATTTTAGTAAAAGCATTGTTACACATCATGTCCACTTTGGAAAATGTCAAACGAAGCATTAAACAAGAAGTCAACTGTTTTACTCACAGACATTTTAGGCGTTGAACCCTCTTATTTTTCTTATTTTGGTATTTGTTTTTGGAAAATTAAATTTTTGGACAGAGCTTGTGTTTTTAAAATCTTATGTTGTTTTTCATACGAAACGGAAACATGACGGAATCAATTCATCAGCATTTATATGAAGTGAATACCTAATGTAAATATTATTGGATTAAACTTTTTTTCTTCTAGCGGCTATTGATGTGTAAACTCACAGACTGAATAAACGTCCGAAGGCCATTTATGTAAAGTTTGTTAATCAGCGAGATTTAGAAAGTATTTTCGACAAAATGCATGGTCTATCGTTATGTACACTAGAGGGAAATTCAAACGAACCAGTTACATTCAAATATTTGTAGCTATAGAAATCATATAAGAATTAAAACCAAACTTTGTTTAATTACAAAAAAGTAACTTTTGACATCAAAAACGCTTTCAGAGTTTACTTAATTTTACGCAGATTTCAAAAATATACAGTTTGTAGTTCATTTCTTTGAAACAAATGAGATGATCAGCTTCTTTCGATTCAAAATAGTCACGTCCGGTGTCATCTGATAGTTTACTTTATTTTCCAAAATATTGTATATGTAACTTCAATAGATCTTTAGTGTTCATTAAAGACTTGTGATAGATTATACCACGGAAATAGTATATGCATTGAAAGAGATGAAAGGTAAACAGTCGGGATCAGTTCTAAACCCTTTTTAGAACTGCCTAAATAATCTCTCATAGAACTGTTCTAAACAGTTCTAGAACAATTCTACCCTAATACTGTCAGAATCAGTTCTAGAGTAGTACTGGGAGAATCAGTTTAAGGGTAGAAATGTCAGGATCTGTTCTAGGTATAGCTGTTAGTATCTATTCTAGGGTAGAACAATTTTAAATGACTTGTATTAAAGCAGCTCTATGATCATGATTTGGAACCGGGACAGTTAGAATGATTTTCCCTGTTAGTTATTTTTTTTAATTTTCCATGTTTATAATGAATTTTTATTCAAAAATATTTCTATTTGTTTATAGTATTGCTTAAGTAGTGAGGAAATATATTTCAAATGTTTCCGTGAAATTTTCAAAGGGATGACTTCAACTTAACAACTTGGACCCCATGGTGTAATAGCTTCCTTATTTGCAGCAAGTCTCTATCATAAGTCTTTAATGAACACTAATGATATATTAAAAGTCCCAAATGACAGTCGTTTACATCATGATACTTCTTTATATATTGTTAAATCAATTAAAATTAGAATTTAATAAAAAAATATGGCGTCTGTGCTTCTTTCAATAATCAGACATCTCATCAAAATAGTTGATATATTGTAGAACTCTGCTTTACCTATAAATGTCTATCACAAATGTCTTTCTTATCTGTGCTTTCCAGGCTCTCTTTCAATAAAATCATCAAATTTCAGGCGTTTCTTTTGATGAGGCAATTTTAGATATTATACAAGTATGTTTAAAGAAATATGTTTTCTAAAATCGATCATATTTAGACCAAAACACTACTTGATTTATTGCTATGCTGGTACAATATTTGGCTTATACATGTAGCAGTTAAAAGTCGGCCGTCTTTGTGAATTGTCTTGTTACTCGAAAAACTATGAAAAGATAAACAATCAATTTACCACAAATTTGTCCTCATGAAACGAAAGAATGAACAACAAAATACAACGTGGGTCTGGCGCACAAAATAATAAGCCTGGTTTAGGTTATAATCTAGGAAATAATGATTGCAGATAAACTCATTATATATACCATGATTAAATTTTTGAACGCCAGACGCGCATTATGTCTACCACAAAAACATTATGTTTTCGATCAATAGTGCTTAAAACGGTGTCTTTTTTTACTATTGTATACAGGAATTGATGTATCTCTGTTTGAAATGGTGCACCCAAAATGAGTTGTCTTTTAAACTGACTAAGTCTTATTTTCTAGATTTTTTGTTTTCTTTAAATTTTACAATTATCATTTCATTTCATAAAAACTTTTTTTTATATTTTTTGTTGCTTTTTGTCTTTTAGCGTTCGAAAAAGGTTCTTATTTTCCTGATTAATTTTCAGTATGGTGTCCCAAAGGCCATTTCACAACACTTGTTAATATCTTGTCATTTTTAAATCTGACAGAAAGAACAGTTTCTCCGCACAGATACAAGATAGCAACTACAGACTTTTGAAACTCTCTATTTTGCTTGTGCTCAACATTGACAGTTTTGCGTATTAGTATAAAAAAAAAGAAGATGTGGTATGATTGCCAATGAGACAACTCTCCACACTATACCAAATGACACAGAAATTAACAACTATAGGTCACCGTACAACCTTCAACAATGAGCAAAGCCCATACCGCATAGTCAGCTATAAATGGCCCCGAAATGACAAATGTAAATCAATTCAAACGAGAAAACTAACGGCCTAATTTATGTACAAAATAATGAACGTTAAAAAATATGAAACACAGCAACAAACGACAACCACTGAATTACAGGTTCCCGACTTGGGACAGGCACATACAGAATGTGGCAGGGTTAAACTAGTTTGAAGGCGCCAACCCTCCCCTTAACCGGGGACAGTGGTGTAACAGTACAACATAAGAACAAACTATAAAAATCAGTTGAAAAAGGCTTAACTCATCAGATGGATACAAATAGAAATACATCCAACAAAAACACAAAGTGGACGTGGACGGGTACTTGTACATCCCGACAACAAAAAGACACTTAGCACAGATATGAGAGTACTCACCGTTACTGACAGCTAGTTCAAAGCCAATAACAACTAATGAAAAAAAAATCATGTATCTAAGACTAAATTATCAATCAGTACACATCCAACTTCCAATGGATTTAGTGTAAAGACGTCATAAACAGTCAGAGAAAAACATGACCTTGTGCAATGCCAAATACAGGTATCGACAGATTGTAGAGCTATGAATGTGCATATGTATATAACAATAATATTTAGTTTGAATTTAATTTACTGATAACAAAATCAATATTAATACCAATAAAAACAATATTCAAAGATATAATTACAGTGTTGAATTGGTAATCTTTTCGAATAAGTTTATTTAAAGGATCGATAAGTTTACCGGGGTCGTTTCTAAATTTCCGGGCTCGGAAAACAACATCTCCGTAAAAATGAGGATGTGCTATCCCGTTTGAAATAAGTTTTCTACAGGTACAACCAAACTTCAAAACCAAATCTTTATATCTATGGAAGAATTTAGTAAAGGTTTTAAGTAATTTGTGGTAACGAAAGGTGACTTAATAATTTACCAGTAATACATAGATAACGTTCATTAAAACCCAAAACATCACAACAGACACGGGCATAGCGAACGAGTTGTGATATATAAACACCGTAAGATGGTGCCAAAGGAACATCACCATCCAAAAAAGGAAAATTAACAATAGGAAACGAAAAATCTTCCCTTTTGTCGTAAATTTTAGTGTTTATATATATATATATAGTAATGATAGTTTGCTTTTTTCAAAACTAATACTTGAGTAATTTTCATTACAGTAGCATATCGTATGGATGGATTTAAATTGTATGTAACCAATATTTCAACTATTCCACCTGATGGCTATCTCTGTTATGAAGATACTGATCAAGATTTTCCAAACATAACCCAGACAATTCCTTGCAATAAACTCGGAAAATATGTCATTTATTATGATGCTAAAGGATCTATGGCAGAAGATAAGCAGGGACCCATTGTTGAACTTTGTTACGTTGCCATCAATGGTGGGTTAATTATTAGTTTTCCACATTTTATAATTTTTAATATGCTGCACTAGGCTTCTATCAGTTTAGGAGGTTTCACTCATCAAATTTTGTACTGTTGAATATATCATGTATACTTTTATTACATTCCATGTTAAAAAGAATTTCTGTATGCATCAATGATTGATATAAATCTTTGAATTTTTTAACAATGTTTTTTTCAGGTTGTCAAGCGAGTTTTTGGGGAAGCAATTGCCAGGATAATTGTGCTGAAAAATGTATAGAACGAAATTGCTTCCCTGGAAATGGTTCTTGTGTTTGGGGTTGTAACCCTAAAAACTGTTTAAATGATATTTGCAATAAAGATACTGCAGTTTGTACCGAAGGTTGTAATGAAAGAAGACGTACCGGAAGCTATTGTGACATGTGTAAGGATTATGAATACATAGCAATATTATAACTAGATATCATGTAGATATCTAGCACTATATTCAGCATGTATAAAAGATGATATGTATAGCTTCCTTCGCCGGTCTTTTACCTGTCTGAAACTACTATACAAATACGTTTTATACATGTTGTCCATCGCGTCAAAATTGGCATGTTTTAAATGATACTTTTTACCCTAAATTTACAAATATCATGAATGATGAAATTATATTGGAACTTATGTTGCACGTTTTAAATTCCTTCCGGTTAAAATTACGGTAGATTGTTTTAACTTTTATTTGGATTCTCTTGGTGACTGAAAAATAATCACAATTGTTTAATGAATTAATTTTATATTCCTGAATATTCTCGTGTACGTTCATCAGGCAGATTTTTCCACAGAGATGTGTCCTTGGAACTGAAAAAGTTTTCAGTAGTAGATGACATATTCTGCAACTGGAAGACAAAAATAAGAAGATGCGGTATGATTGCCAATGAGACAACTATCCATCAGTGGCCAAATGACATAGAAGTTAACAACAACTTTAGGTCACCGTACATTTTGTGCAGAGTTTCCCGTGTAAAACTGAAATATCTAAATCTAGGAAAGAACAAGTAATGCTATTTTTATTTGATTCATTTAAAGTAAGTTCCTTTGGGTAAATTTCGGCAGTATATTAAAAAAATTCCTGATTGTTCAACGAAAAAAAATCAAGATAACGGGACGTATTGTTGAATTTACCAATTAAATGGAATTTAGACGGGTCTTTACTGATTTTAATAGAAGAGAAAAGAAAGGATACGGGATATCCATCCATGACACAAAAGCAGTATATGCATAGCAAAAAAAACAACACAAAAAGCAAAGGGACAACGCTTTTGTTGCTGTTCTTCATCTCAAAGTCACAGTGAGGCCTTCAACGCGGATCAACAAAAAAAAACTCTCCCCTCACTGCAAGTTTAAGACGGCCCCTGGCACTGATTTGAGCGGAGTTCTTTGCAAACTGACGAACACGCCGCAACTGTGAATAGAAGAACAAATCCATGGAGTAAGTGATCCATATCAGTACAGTAACAAGTCTGCTATTGAATGGGTGCAATTGGTGCACATAGGAATACCTACAACCTAAACTTTATTTTATAAAACTTACATAAATGTTGCAATTGAGAATAATTTTACAGCTTTAATCATCTCATCATACCTCCAGTAAGTATATCTAGCATATTTACCTTGCCGTTCTCATAAGAGAAGAAGGCTTTAAATGAGTTGCAGGAAATAAATTTGCAATCAGATTTTTCAAACGACTATTAATAAAATAGGAAAACTTTTGTGCGGAAGTGTAGTGTAAAGAGTAGAAAAGTCAAAAATGTCAACCGAATTAAAAGGACCATTAAAAGCAAGTAATTTATCTTAAACATCCCAAAATAAAATTTACACTCCAAAAAAAGTTATTCCACTATTTAGATATGTTTCATTACAAAAGTTATAAAGTTCTTTGATAGTAGTTAGGGAACTAGTTAAAAGCACTGGAAGTTCGTTGTAGAACACTTTCTAGAAGCCGAGATGAAACGATATTCTACGGTTTATTTTGTGTAGTGTAGGTAACCAATACAAGGTAGGGGCCTTCAAATATTTAGAATGGAAGACTGTTAGACTTTAAGTCTCTGTTTATCATCAAGTTAATATGATAGCTAAGTATGTTCAGATTTTCAACAATAGAATATATGCAAATTATGAATACTCACGAAGATTTTGGCATTGGACAGATAGCACAACTCCAATTCCAATACAAAAAAATGACGAAATTTGCATATTTTTATATCAATTTGTAAGTAGCAATTTGAGCACATGCACGAACCACAAGAAATTTTACCAAATGAGTTGTTCATATCAACAAACTTTGTCATTACTTATCTAAAATATTTAGCTTTTAAAGCTTTTAAAACTTTTTTGAAGAGCGTACCTGGTGGCGGTTATTAAAAAAAAATACATGTTTTACGCGGTGATATGAAACCCTGTGCATATATAACTATGTAACAAATATTTGGCATGTATAAAAGATTCAACGAAATTTAATGAATTGATAAAGGTATCAAATTTATGAAATATTTCGCTACTTGTAGATTGTTTTAAAAACTGTTAGTCGTTCGCTTATCATTCAGTGATTCGGTGTTGGCAAGATTTCAGTGAAAGCACTTTGCTAAATTTTCATATGAAGGTTACACATCACTGGAGGCCTTAGTGTTTATGTTTTTGGTAGGTGCTCGGTTGTAGAATTTAATATATTTTGTATTCCTGTTATCCTTTCTGTATTATGGTATCCAAACGTATTTGCCAACTCTTTTTATTGAATTGTCCTAAAATCTTTTTTTTTCGTCCGTAAAGTACAATTTTTTTTTCTCATATATTAAAATATTTGCTAACACCAGTTGTTGACGAAAATCTACATGTGTATATAATCGTCATAGTCATTGAAGGTCATAAAAGCCAAGTACGATCAAAAATCGTTGTTTGCATCTTTAAAATCAGTCATGCATTACCTTTAATATAACATTTATAATGTTCATTTTATACATATATTTCATTGCAGATAATATAGCATACGACGGTTTGGTCTGGCAGAGTCCAAGTGGTAGTCAACAGGCTGATCTAGCAAATGATGGAAATAAAACATCATGTTCCAAAACAATAGGATCTAGTGTAGCATTTCATGTTGAGCTTAAAGGAAAAAGCATTGTAACAGGAATATATATCATTTTAGGAGGTAAACATTTTATTATAATACATTGCACATTCCAAGTTTAAATATGGGCTGGATTGAACAAGATTAGAAAAGTACATGTGCTATTTAAGTTCAGTTCTTCCATAAGTCACAATAAAAGTATATTTTTCAATAATCCATTCAAATAATATCAATATACATTATTATAATAATTACAGTACATAGACATGATAGATGCTGCAATATGATACCAAAAATTTAAAGAAGACAACAATAACGACACTTGTGTTTTGGAGTGATTTCCAAGTTAGACACACCACCAATTGCTGTACATGTACTCATGACAAACTTACAAAATTGTACAGGACTTGATTTTAACAAATTAAACGAAAAAAATGATTCTGAACTTTCTTGTTTTTTTTTCCATAAAATCATTACAAAATTGCTTACGAGGTGTTCATTTTAAGTATAAAGCGCAACAACACCCGTTTACTACTAAGTGTGCTTCGGTCAATGGCTTTTAAATATCAATTAAACTACATAAAGGTATTCATAAGCCTTTTCGCAGTCAGCTAAATAAAGCATCGACATACATTGACAGAACGAAGCTGAACATGAAACAAACAGTAAAATACCCATTATTTTATAACATACATCAATAAATATGCAAAGACAATTACTGATTAACAGGATATAGCATTATATGTAACATATATAAACTAATCATAGATACCCAAATGCAATTTCAATGTATGTGTAATCCCTTGCTTAACGCATTTATAAAAAAGGTTTACATACTAATATAAAAATAAGGAGATGTGGTATGATTGCCAATAAGACAACTATCCACCAAAGTTCAAATGAAGTGGATGTAAGCAATTATAGGCAACAGTACGGGCTTCAACAATGAGAAAACCCATACCGTATAGTCGGCTATAATGCTTGTAAGTAAACTCAAACTGGAAAAATGGGAACACGATTGAAAATATTAGTAAAATTAAAAGCATTGACAATCTGTTCGACGCACATTGCGTATGGATTCGTTCAAAATGCTTGAGAAATATTTTTGCAAAACAAAATGGTAACTTTCTACACGCTGTTTGTACGTTATTGAGGTTTATTCAATTCAACTTAAAATATTATAAAATGAACATCTGTCTATGTTTTTTCTTTATTCACGGCCGACGGTCGACATATGTGTCTGCTTCGAACTTATAAGCTTAAATCAAAGTCAACATATGTTGTTTTTTTTTAAATTAAAAAGGTTTTGAGTCCTGACCTGATATATATAATTCAATTCTTAACTAACGTTTGCTTATACAATCAATCTATACAAACAGTTAAAAACATCCAATACCCGCTACAATCTAGGCAACGTAATAACCTTACAGACAAAACCTTGTATTGATTTGAAAACAATGCAACGCAGTGGTGTATTACATTGTCCGTGTGTGACGTATTTTCCTTCAACTTATATAAGATATTCAGACAAAACGAATAACTGATGTGAACTCATTTGAGTTAACTTAGTTTGATGACTATATTGAAACTAATGTTGCTTTTATTTTAAATATCTGAGCCGACAACACAAAGTTGAACGAATATTAAAATGACTGAATTCGATATGAATATATTCAAGATAACACCAATAGTAGTACGAATAAAAAAAAATGTGATGTAGCCGTCAATGAGACTAGCATCCATACCAAATAGGAAGCCCACGTCGAGATAAGTATCAATGGAATTTAGATACTGATTGATTGATTGTTGGTTGCTTAACGTCCAGTGGCAAATATTTCATGCATATTCAGGACGAGAACAAGTTCACAATAAATACAATAGTTAGGTTCTGTAATAGATTAAGGGATTAAGGTCGGAGAAATTTAGACTGCCACGGGAAATGAGGGTATATTGGATAGGGACAGAAATTTAGCCTTGCAACAGGTCACCTACGGACCCCTCAAAGAGTTGTTGCAAGGGTTCTTAACGTGCAAAGAGCGTGGCACTCTCTTTACACGAGGCATCGGATTTAACGTCCCCATTCTGACCGGACGTGGCTGCAAATTTGTACATCCCGCACAGCCAAACGGACGCCCCACTTTGACGAGGGTTTTACCGCCGGTCGGAGGAAGAACAATGGTGACCATACTTCTATTCCCCAGTCACCCTTGGGGGGAATTTAGATACTGTCAAAGATACTTGTAAGTCACATCAAATTTATTTACAGATATAATAAAAGACAGACAACGACATGTACTAATAGTTATATATGTGTAATAACTAACCTTCGTTAACCACAAAATGTTGGAGATATATCATATATTAGTGTGACGTGTTCTATAAAATGTAAAGCAATATTACTGAAAGAACCTTTAATTGTTGATTGATAATTCTTCGTAAAATATTTATTCCCAAACTTCCCGCCTGGTTTTTAATTTAAGGCAGATTTTTGAATTGTGTTTGAAGATCTATTTGATAACAGAAAATAAGCACACCTATCAAAACCAACTATTATTGCCGATTTGACGATACATTTGCAGAATGAAGCCTTCAGAAGTTGGTTTAGTAAGAAAATATTAAATGAACCAAGTAGTGCAACAAGATTTGTAGGTGGCTTCTCTTGAAAACTCAAAAGCACCTTGTAATTTTAAATATCATGATATAGAATCGTTTTCATAACAGCGTAGACAACCGTAAAACTTTTGTTTACCTTTAACTTGTTTTCCATTGGCTATCGATAACAATGATTTTATGCTCACTCAGTCCGCCAGAGGCCTTCCAGTGGAGATTTAAAAAATGATCACTTGTTACACATTTCGATACACAAAATGAAACTTTCTTTTCACAAAACTTTAAAAGATTTGTTTTAAGTATATGTAAGAGAATGATAATCCCTTTCTTCATGATTAAGTACGAGCGTTAGCGAGTACTTATCATGAAGTAAGGGATTATCATTCTCTTACAAACTTAGAATATTGTAAAGTGCTCAAGGCTCAAATGATCTCTTGATTGGTTTTACTCAGAATTAGTTTCATTGTCAGTGCAATGTTTATAATTTATGCATGACTTCCTTTTTAGGCATTTCATTTATGGATTAGTTTTAGTGATGTCAGGACTTTCTTATAATTTGGGAGTATTAAATAAAAATGCATTTTATACATTAGGTGACACAACAATACAAAGAAAAAGGTAGGAATTGTATATGTTTCCTGATTGTGAGTATGAATGTAAATCATGTAATATTTTAGTGAGGAATTATCCTTTTTTTATTTACAGTTTAAATCAACAAATACATTTGAGTTACAACTAATTTTATTTCACAGCCAATATTTTGGTCCGGCTTTTTAAATCAAATACTATTTCATTATGTCAGGGGAATGTTCAAATAAAATGATTTTAAAAGATTTAAATATATGTTCAAAAATTAAATTCCTGTTTTATTTTATTTTATTGGAACATTGGAAATAACTCTTTTTTCCCAACCGCTGGTCCAGTAATCAGAGTTTTGGAAAGCTAAAGATTTTGGTTGTTTTTGATTTTAAAACTTTTTTTTTGTATTGCTTTGATATTGTTTAATTTTTTAGTAATTTGAAGTTATTAATATTTTCATAATTAATTAAAGCTACCAATTTTACTGCACCAGTAAACTTCAACTTATTTTGATTTTTTTGTTTGTTTCACAATTCAACAATCACTGTGTGATAAATCCTTTCAATCTGATAAATGTGCTTCAGGGCAGTTGTTACTATTTTATAGAAACTCTTTGTTTTGAACTGTAAATAGACCCAAACAATAGGATAATCCTTTACTAAGAACATGATTTACATTCATTCTTCACAATTAAGAGACATCAAATCCTACAATTTCATTGGTCGAGAGCACTCTGCTATATTCTAAAGCTTATTTAGCACATACTTACAACTTCTCGTCCAATCAAATTGCTTATATTTGCCTTCTAATTTTCATAGTACATACTTTTCCTGTGTACTAAGTAACTACGCATGAATGACCACAAGGGTAAGATTTTATTGTATCGTAATCAAGATATTTAAAACAAAAATTGCCACTGGCTATTTTGAAATAAAATGCTGTGTTCCAAATTAAATTAAATAGTTTGTAATTAGTTTTCACGTTGACTTTTAAATATCCTGCTATTAAAATCTTTGGATCTAAAAAATGTTTTTGACAATTGCAAATTTTATCATTTAAATAAAGGGTAATACATATGGTTCTTTATACCTTGATTAGAGTACAACGATATCTTAAAATTATGATAATGTATCATCCATGCAATTACTTTGTATACAAAAAAGTGTGTACTATGAAACCTTTTGAAGGAAAATTAAAGCAACTTGGTGATAATTTTTTTAAACTTTCTTAAGGAAGGTGATCTGTTTCGTCATGAATTGATTGATTTATTGATTATTGGTTGCTTAATGTCCAGTGGCAAATATTTCATGCATGTTTAGGAAGATGTCATGAATTGAAAAACTGAGATTATGTCTGAAGATAATGTGCCACCTATATATATATATATATAAACATATTCTGATAAATCTTTTAGTTTTGTACTTTGAAATAATAAAAAAAAACACAAAACACAAAACCTATAATCTCTGATCTATTGGTAGTTGCTTTTTAATGCCTATCTGCTAGACTATATCTACGGGGACAAACTATCTATATGTTTCAAATTTATTATAGCTGTAATTTTACTGTGAAATTAAAAAATGTTTTCAAAACATGTAAAGTTTCCACTGCAATTTAATTATTGCCTGCTTTTGGTCAATTTATTTAGTCATCTTACCATATAAGAAGAACATGTATAGTAAAACACCGCTTTATATCAATATACATACTTACACCAGCAGCTACCATCTTTTCATTCTGGAGTGAAGGGCCTTTTGAAATCACATATTTTACAATGATACTAGTGAGTAGATTTACAAAACTTCGTTAATGAGCTCCGTTTTACAAACACCTGTGATACAAGTAGTCAGCCAAAATAAACTATCAATAGACCAATTAAAAGATTACTCGAGTTGTAAATATGTGCTAAATTGGATAGTCTATGAAAAGGTATATACTATGAAATTAAGAGCTCGGGGCAAGCCCCTCGCTCTAAATTTCATAGTATATACCTTTCCATAGACTAACCTAGACTTAGAATGTGAAATAAAACTCACTAATTAATCTAGATATAAACCTTAGTAATTATTATCCATACACAATACAAATATTACTGTAACTGCATGAAGTAAGACACAAATGAATTGTCACCATCCGATAACGGTGTATGAAAAATACAAGACACTTTGTAAGTAATTTATTGTACAAACTTAGTTTATTGAAAAAAAGGGGCGGGGCTATGTTGTTGTTTTTTTTCTACTTGTAATTTGTAAGTGTAAAGCAAAATTCTATCCGGATGAAATATCATCTTGGGGAAAAATGTTACAGAAGTTGTTGTTATTTTTTCATCCGGAGGAAAATATTTCACTGTGATATATTATCCATTGCCGTGAAATTCTATCTGGGAAGTTAAAATATTGAATAATTAATAAAAAAAACTTAATCTTTGCAAATACTATGTACTAACAATAGTGTATTTGAATATAAGCTAAATTAGTAAATAAAAAACCAAATAAATGTATTATAATGGGAAATAATTTCACAGATTATAATTGAAAATAATATCCTGAAATATTAAAGTAAATATCATTCTTTTAAAAGACAAATATCATGAAACATATGAAACAAAACCAGAAGTAATTTCACAGATCTTAATTGTGAAATAATATCATCATCAATTTAATATATAAAGTAAGCAGGATATAATTCTATACCCTCACACCCCCCCCCCCCCCCCCCCCCCCCCCCACCCCCACCCCTTCCCACCGACCCCATTGTGAGGAACGTGGATGTCATTCAATATAATATAAGAATATTTTATTAGTTGATTATTTGATAGAGTAAAAGGTATACATAGATGTGAAAAAGGTAAGAACTGACACGAAGAGAGCACGAAATCTTGATACATGTACATGTAACACGAAAACGAATATCAATACATGTACATGTAGGTCACAGTATGATTTCCTTTTCAGTGTGAATCGACATTTTATACCATCACATACAACAGTTTCATTTTAAAGAATAATAATGTTCAGAGCTGATATCATTAAATAATCCAAAAATACGTTTATTCAATGTAAAAAACTTTAAGTTGATGGGGTTAATTCACAAAATATCTTATTGATTACGAGAATAAGTACTTCTACGTTGTAATCATTTTAAAAGAGTGGCCTACTATTTATCCAATGCATACATGTAGGTTTTGTTTGTGAAGAGTTCCGGATAATTAAAAAATCAATCATTTTATTTTTTTTATTTATTGCATTGATTTTTTTTTACATAAATCGATTCATTCATTCAGATATTTATCAGTTTGTCTTGGCTATTCAAGTCCTACAAACGTCTCACCAGTTTGGTCTTTTTCTTACAAAACTTATATTCTTGTGATGTATTCCTTTGTTGAAGAATGAATGTTGCCCCTTTTTTTTGTCGTTTTTTTTTTGTGTCTCATTGACGTATGAGAAAACCGAACTACCCCTTTCTTCATATTTAAAAACATACGAGTGACATCAATACCAATTCATGACACAAAATAACTAAGTTAAACTTACAACAGAAGAAATATAATGAACATCGCTTTTAATGTCTACTTAATATCGAAGTCAGAATGTGGTCTTTGTAAAGATGTTGTAAATTAATCGAAAACAACAAAAAACAAAATAATTTGAATGTTTATATTGGAAAAGGTAACGTTGTGTAAATCATTACAATTATTTTATTTCAAATGAATATAAAGCTGTTGCATGTTTCCGCTGCGAGCAAATTTTGACTGTTGACCGCATTTTTAAAATTAATTTTCTTGTTGTAATCCTGTTGGAAGCTGCGCTGTGTAGTTTATTTTTCTTTTATTGTTTATTGACAAATATAACCAAGACAGACAAAATATGTTTGAAAGGTTACATGTTAAAATCGAGAATGGAAATGGGGAATGTTTCAAAGAGACAACAACCCGACCAAAGAGTAAACAAAACAGCCGAAGGCCACCAATGGGTCTTCAACACAGCGAGATAACCCTGCACCCGAAGGCGCACTTAAGCTGGCCCTTTAACAAAAATGTGTACTAGTTCAGTGAAAATGGACGTCACACTGAACTCCTAAACAAATAAATGAACTAAAATTAAAAAACATACAAAATGAAGATTAACAAAGGCCAGAGGCTCCTGACTTGGGACAGGAGCAAAAAATGCGGCGGGGTTAAACATGTTTAGTTAGATCTCAACCCTCCCCTATACCTCTAGCCTATGTAGATTAAACAAACACACAGCAATACACCGCTACATATTGTGCCAAAGTCGGGCTGGGGAGGGTGCATGTTATACTGATTTAACCCACTGGATTGTGTGCCTACACCAAGTCTAGCCAGGGAGGGATTGCATGTTAAACTGGATTAGCCCCAGTAAATTTTGAGCCAAACGTCCGGCTATCCGTGTTTTGTGTTGTTCATTGTTGATTAAACGTCTATTTTACTATTTATGGACAGGACTCGATGGTCTTTTTTGTTGTGGTCTTTTAATTTTCCTACCTTTTATCTTTTTATGTATTATTGCCGTATAACAGATCTAAAGCCGTTTAATTACGAAACTATCTGCAATATATTTAATAGTCCTAAACATGCATGACAAATTTGACACTAGACGTTACGCAAACAATGTCTCTAAAGTCACAATTAATTTTTGATACAACTTTATATAAAAATAAGGAGATGTGGTATGATTGCTAATAAGACAACTATCCACCAAAGTTCAAATGAAGTGGATGTAAGCAATTAAAGGCAACCGTACGGCCTTCAACAATGAGAAAAACCCATACCGTATAGTCGGCTACAACAGTCCCCGACATGAAAAATATGAAACAATTCAATTGAGAAAACCAACGGCCTAATCTACAACAAAACAATTAACCGAAAACAAATTTTCTGCTCTTTGGTCGGGTTGTTGTCTCTTTGATACATTCCCCGTTTCAATTCTCAATTTTATTATAGATATAACTGCATATAAAAATAAGAATATGTGGTGTGATACACAATCAGACAAATCCCTTCCAGTGGTCAACAGACGTTAGTAATATAGGTCGCCGTACTACCTTCAACAATAAGCAAAACACACTTTGTATAGCATGAAAGCTTCAAATGGCCTTGTCATGACAAACACGAAAGTTGAGTGGATGCAGAACAGAGCGAGTGAAAAAAACACGGATACCGCATGGAAACTGGCAAATGTTCCGCAATGTTACTTTGGTCAACTCACTAAAAAAAGGAAAATCAAGGTTTGTTTGGACATTTTTATAATGCAAGTCTTGGTTTTAAATTATTTGCGAGTAAGCTTAAGGAGTCAATAACAAATAATTACTCCCAGAAAGACGGGAAAATCCATTAATAAAAGAAAAAATGAATATACGAACTACAGTGCACAGTATATTATATACATATTTTATTTGCGATCATAAAATGTAAGAAGTCGTCCATTACTATGTAAATTGGGTCGATTAAAAAAAAAAGCTGAATATGTTTCTGTTGCCAAGGGTTTTTCACAAGTATAGTAGTTAGCAGAAAAGTTCACCAAACTATACATTTTACCTATTCAAAAACGTAAATGCAAATTTCACAAGGCTTGATCCAAGTAGCTTTGTTACTGTCTAATAACTTACAAGTACGAAAAAGACAGGACAGAAGTATATTTTGTCTATATGTTTTATGTTTTTAAAGTTGATCATGCATTCGTTTTAAAATAAAATTTTGACCAGATAAAAGTTAAAAGATGACATAATTGGACAACCGCAATTGTTAAATCGCTTTGACGTCCGAAAAAAGATATTATATACCTATATGGAGTTATTTTCTTTCAGAACGACAGGTCATTCTTTCGAAGAATCAACCCGGACAATACCATGTTTCAATGAAATATGCTCCAAGGCATAAAATAATGACCTGAGTTAGGTCATTATTTTCCTTGATAAAAATGCAAACTATAATTCACTTCAAAATTATATTCGTCTGAAAGTTGCCGATTTGGGAATTTATTTTTTAAAGTTTAATCTATACTATGATAGGTGTAAACAAATCGTCATTGTCCGCATTTTAATTTCAGAAACAAAAAATGTGAAGTTTTTACTAATTTTTCGCTTCAATACAGAGACATTATTATATATATGTGGGATGAATTTTAATGTAAAACTTTAAAAAAAAAAGAGCCAGATTTAACATATTCGTGTGTAAGATTTTGTAAATCTTGTCGATTCACACTGAAAAGGAAATCATACTGTGACCTACATGTACATGTATTGATATTCGTTTTCGTGTTACATGTACATGTATCAAGATTTCGTGCTCTCTTCGTGTCAGTTCTTACCTTTTTCACATCTATGTATACCTTTTACTCTATCAAATAATCAACTAATAAAATATTCTTATATTATATTGAATGACATCCACGTACCTCACAATGGGGTCGGTGGGAAGGGGTGGGAGGGGGGGGGGGGGGGGGGTGGGGGTGTGAGGGTATAGAATTATATCCTGCTTACTTTATATATTAAATTGATCATGATATTATTTCACAATTAAGATCTGTGAAATTACTTCTGGTTTTGTTTCATATGTTTCATGATATTTGTCTTTTAAAAGAATGATATTTACTTTAATATTTCAGGATATTATTTTCAATTATAATCTGTGAAATTATTTCCCATTATAATACATTTATTTGGTTTTTTATTTACTAATTTAGCTTATATTCAAATACACTATTGTTAGTACATAGTATTTGCAAAGATTAAGTTTTTTTTATTAATTATTCAATATTTTACTTCCCAGATAGAATTTCACGGCAATGGATAATATATCACAGTGAAATATTTTCCTCCGGATGAAAAAATAACAACAACTTCTGTAACATTTTTCCCCAAGATGATATTTCATCCGGATAGAATTTTGCTTTACACTTACAAATTACAAGTAGAAAAAAAACAACAACATAGCCCCGCCCCTTTTTTTCAATAAACTAAGTTTGTACAATAAATTACTTACAAAGTGTCTTGTATTTTTCATACACCGTTATCGGATGGTAACAATTCATTTGTGTCTTACTTCATGCAGTTACAGTAATATTTGTATTGTGTATGGATAATAATTACTAAGGTTTATATCTAGATTAATTAGTGAGTTTTATTTCACATTCTAAATAAGCTTTAGAATATAGCAAAGTGCTCTCGACCAATGAAATTGTATGATTTGATGTCTTTTAATTGTGAAGAATGAATGTAAATCATGTTCTTAGTAAAGGATTATCCTATTGTTTGGGTCTATTTACAGTTCAAAACAAAGAGTTTCTATAAAATAGTAACAACTGCCCTGAAGCACATTTATCAGATTGAAAGGATTTATCACACAGTGATTGTTGAATTGTGAAACAAACAAAAAAATCAAAATAAGTTGAAGTTTACTGGTGCAGTAAAATTGGTAGCTTTAATTAATTATGAAAATATTAATAACTTCAAATTACTAAAAAATTAAACAATATCAAAGCAATACAAAAAAAAAGTTTTAAAATCAAAAACAACCAAAATCTTTAGCTTTCCAAAACTCTGATTACTGGACCAGCGGTTGGGAAAAAAGAGTTATTTCCAATGTTCCAATAAAATAAAATAAAACAGGAATTTAATTTTTGAATATATTTAAATCTTTTAAAATCATTTTATTTGAACATTCCCCTGACATAATGAAATAGTATTTGATTTAAAAAGCCGGACCAAAATATTGGCTGTGAAATAAAATTAGTTGTAACTCAAATGTATTTGTTGATTTAAACTGTAAATAAAAAAAGGATAATTCCTCACTAAAATATTACATGATTTACATTCATACTCACAATCAGGAAACATATACAATTCCTACCTTTTTCTTTGTATTGTTGTGTCACCTAATGTCTAAAATGCATTTTTATTTAATACTCCCAAATTATAAGAAAGTCCTGACATCACTAAAACTAATCCATAAATGAAATGCCTAAAAAGGAAGTCATGCATAAATTATAAACATTGCACTGACAATGAAACTAATTCTGAGTAAAACCAATCAAGAGATCATTTGAGCCTTGAGCACTTTACAATATTCTAAGTTTGTAAGAGAATGATAATCCCTTACTTCATGATAAGTACTCGCTAACGCTCGTACTTAATCATGAAGAAAGGGATTATCATTCTCTCACATATACGTAGGGCGTATTAAAACCTGAACGCATTAGAAAGGAATATCCCACTTTAGTGTGGTCGGTAAAATATGATGCTAAATTTTGCAAATCTTTATAAAAATTAATATTTTTTACGGTATATAAGTCAGATAATGCATATTTTAAGGTTTTTCTTGTCGTAGAAAAAACCTCGGGGTGTCAGGATTGCCCAAAGAAAGACCTCCCTACGGTCGGTCTTTCATTTGATCAATCCTGACACCCCTCGGTGTGTTCTACGACAAGAAAAACCTTAAAATATGCATTATCTATAACATAATCAACACAAGCATTGTAACTTTTAAAGCCAGTTAAATCCTTTTTTGCTGAAAGAACGTGCGATATCATAAAAATTGAGTATCAAAACATAACAAAAACAAAAGTAAAGAACGTTTAAGTATTCAATATAAATCAAAACACAAAGGTTATTCCTGATTAGTTTTTCGAATTATTTTATTTAGGCGTTGAGACCCTTTGGTGACCCCACAGTTTAATTGTCTATAATAAATACGTCGTGATAGTGGGCGTTACAGACGAACGTTCACCTAATCTGACCCAGTCAATGGGATATTTTAGCGCGCCAATCAATGGTCTCGGCTACACTGTTATGCACATAATTCTATTAATAAAGTCCTATTACATAATTATTTAAACAATTATTAATATCTTAACATCTGTCAGGTCCATCTCATTATTCGTAAGGAAAAGGTGCTATAGTAAGTCTGCTTCTTAGCGTTGTTGTCAGTTTGTCGTAGACTTATAAACTTGAATATCCCTTTGGTATCTACCTCCTCGCTTTTAAACCTATAAATCTACAGATAAAGTCGTTAAGCAACCAAAATTGATCAAAATGCAATGATTAAAATACTTTGTATAATATCTATGGTTTTATTAACTCTTTAATGTTTTGAATATCAAATATTTAACCTCTCGCATCACTCAAGGTGCATTAATTGTCAAAATGTGCAACTGGTGTATTAAAATTTGTACCATTTATGTTATTCCATGGAGACTTATCATCTTTATGTAGCACTATTTACGCAGACATTCATTTGAAATATATATCTTTTAGTTCATACGAACATTGTTTGTCTTTCTTTTAAAATTCTACTTGATGTGAACGACTATTTACATTAAGTTCTTCACTCCTTGTTTAAAAGAGTTTTTTTTTCTTGTGGGTTGTTATGAATATTTGTGTCTATGATGTTGCCTTTCTTTTCTGTATTTTTTTTTCTCTATATGTATGTTCTTTTTTTTTCTGCTGATCATTTCTTTCTACACAAAGTTGTTATGACTTTGTGTGGTATAGATATTGACTGTTATCAATTTGGGTGTCGTTTTGCTGTGTTACTTATAAATGCATTCAAACGGGAAGCTGCTTTTTATTGCCAATCAAACTACATTTATCTCAAATATCAATTAATATGTATTGTTAGTCCGAACTGAAACATTTATTGTTATTGTTTTAGATGGTACAACAAAAGAGGATCATCATACTTTTTATGCTTCAAATGAAAGCAATGCAATGAATAGTGGAACTGTTTTATACAATGGGACATTTTTGCCTACAGAGATCAACTTTGAAGCCGTTTTTAAATTCCTAACTTACGTACCTCCAGTTCAGATTCCATTTACTGAACTTGAACTATGTGAAATTGGGATAATCGGTGAGTGCTTTTTAGAAGGGCATAACACAAAGATTTGAAATGACTGTACGGGACGGGTGGGTGTGTCCCATAGATAAAAGTATTTATACAGATTAACACACTGGTGTCTATATTACTGGTACATTCTAAAATCTGTTAACCCTGGTATTGAGTTGCAAACTATTTATTACTGGTAGCGTAGCTGGTAAGGCAGCTGAGGCACTGGTTTAAATATGGTAGCTCAGAAACTCATTAATATTGACTTACTTATTACATGTACAACAGGTAACAAGATTGAATTAAGGATGTACACCTCTGAGAAGCCAAAAATGTTTAGAATTAAACTTTTTTTCTTAACCTGATTTTTGGGTTTATATGACTGTAAAAAAATAATTGGTGAAGAAAAAATAATATGGTGGTGCACTTCTTTTTTCGCTACAGCCATTTGAAAGTACCCAATTTTGATGATTTCCCCATTTTTCATAAATTTTTACCCATTTTTTGGGCTATTATCATGAAAAAAATCACAGTTTCACATTTAAACATTTTTCATACTTTCACTAAAGATGCAGTGGACCAATCTGAATAAATTTAACTTAAAAAAACTATGGGTAGGTGTTAATATAAGAAAGTTTTATAAAATTTTGTTGCTTTGTCGTGACAAATTTACCATGTTGTCAATTTTGTCAATTTGGGATTTTTCTCTTTTTTTAGAACAAAAAGCATATTATTTCAACTTCTTTGTTATAAATGATTGAAAAAATACATATCTAAGAAATTTGAAAAGAAAAAATTGATATGGGATGAACATGTATCTGGTAAAATCATTTCTTGTACCCCTCACCCATTTTCTCAACATTTTGACACTTGACTGGTTATAAAATTTGAAAATTTTATTACTCAAAAACTACTTTTGTAAATACACAATTTTTCCACAGAGTTAAGTTTGATTATAATATTTTTTAAATTCATTGATATTTTCCACTTCTATCACATGTTTTGGAAATAATTCAAGAACGAGATTTCAACGAGACTGAAACGTCAGAAGAATACATCCTTAAGCTTTACAATTTATTATATAAACCTTAACAATATCAATGGTTTATATCCATCTGCGAAAAGGAAATTCGGACATAAAATTGAAACGTTCAAGAAACCTTACTATTTTTTTTAACCTCTACATAAAGTTTTGGCTAGATTGCAGACAAAAGTCTAACATATATTTAAAATTTAGTTATGCATGTCATATGTTAAGAAATATAACACAAATGACATTTATTATTTTGTTTCGGGCCGAGAAAACGATGCTCCTGAAATTGCTTCTACAAAAATTAAAACGCGACAGTGAGGGTTGTACTTTTATGTGTTTGAGGGTTATGCCATCCCTATGTTGGATATATTTCTGCTAAAGTGTTTAGGTAAATGAAAAAGCACGTTAAATAACTATGGCAATTATTCCTCATAAACCATAGGTGGCATATATGAAGCAAAGGTTCCCCCTCTATTCAAAACACAATTATTCGAAATTCTTACTCTTCATCCACGTCCACTTAAATTGTAGAACCTACTTATTAGTAATTTGTTATGTTATGTCTCATCGGACATTCATTTAACGAATTCAATCAATCAAATTAACTGAAACCGTATAGGAACTGAATAGTACAGTTTTCAATCGGAAGCAAGAGTGATCAGCGACATCACAATCTAAAAGCAGAACTTATCCGCGGCATTAAAATGTGGAAGTAGGACTTATCAAGCCGACTTTCGATAGAGCAACTAAGCGTAAAAATATTTAAGGGATACAAGAATTATCAGAATTAGAAAGATCAACAGATAATCAGTTTAAATATGTATAGATATCGTAACAATATCTACCGTTTAACTCAGTGGAAAGCTCTTATGTTCGTGTGCCTGCTCCCTCGCCAACAAAGGTTTGCATTGTAACTCACGACTGGTTATTTTACGATGTCACTGTGTACAAACAACGCTATTCTATTCAAGACTTTCTCAATTACGTCAAAACCTCTAATCTTTAATAAAATTTCATATAGTATTAAAGTGATAGCGTCCTTTTTTTTAACTTGCTAATTCTGTGCTATATAAACCTGAATTCGGTACAAAATATCATCAGTTTGACGATCTTATTTGTCATTGAATACTTCATCCTTCTAAAAACCGATCTTATTTCGGTCATTTGCCTAATTTGGACTACATTACTTTAAAAATATTTTGCAATCAGAAGGTAAGATCAATATTCTTTTTGATTCCCTTTTTAATTAAAACGCCCTTCATTTATTCCTTCTTTCTTTTACCGAATGGGTCCCAAATCGTCTTAAAACTTAGATTAAAAATATTGCAATTAAATGGGTATTTTAAGCATGTGACCAATCAAATGTATCCTTTACTCCAGCTTGACTGAAATATGATTTTAAAAATACTTACCACAAATAAATATTATTAGTTACACAGTGTGCTAGGGACCTAATACGATATATATGGGGTCAGTAAATTCCATATTGGCTGAGCTTCGCTCTCTCCTCATATGGAATATACTTCCCCTTAGCACACACTTACAACTTCTCGTCCAATCAAATTGCTAGAATTTGCCTTCTAATTTTCATAGTACATACTTTTTCCGTGTACTAAGTTACTACGCATGAATGACCACAAGGGTAAGATTTCATTGTATCGTAATCACGATATTAAAACAAAAATTGCCACTGGCTATTTTGAAATAAAATGATGCGTTCCAAATTAAATTAAATAGTTGGTAATATAGTTTTCACATTGATTTTTAAATATCCTGCTATTAAAATCTTTGGATCTAAAAAATGTTTTTGACGATTGCAAGTTTCTTTCATTTAAATAAAGAGTAACAAATATGGTTCTTTATACCTTGATTAGAGTACAACGCCATCTTAAAATTATGATAATTTATCATCCATGCAATTACTTCGTACACAAAAAAGTATGTACTATGAAACCCTGTGAAAGGAAATTAAGGCAACTTGATCTACTTCGTCATGAATTGATTGATTGATTGATTATTGGTTGCTTAATGTCCAGTGGCAAATATTTCATGCATGTTTAGGACGATGTCATGAATTGAAAAACCTAAAAATGTTTTCAAGACATGTAAAGCTTCCACTGCAGTTTAATTATTGCCTGCTTTTGGTCAATTTATTTTGTCATCTTACCATGTAAGGAAGTACAGTAAACATAGTATAGTATAATAAAACTCCGCTTTATACCAATAAACATACTTACACCAGCAGCTACCATATTTTAATTCATTCTGGAGTCAAGGGCCTTTTGAAATCACATATTTTACAATGATACTAGTGAGTAGATTTACAACTTCGTTAATGAGCTCCGTTGTACAAACACCTGTGATACAAGTAGTGAGCCAAAATAAACTATCAATAGATCAATTAAAAGGTCACTCGAGTTGTAAATATGTGCTTAATTGGATAGTCTATGAAAAGGTATATACTATGTAATTAAGAGCCCGGGGCAAGCCTCTCGCTCTAAATTTCATAGTATATACCTTTTCATAGACTAACCTAGACAAATATATCGTATAAGGTCACTAGCACACTTTGTAACGAATTTATCTTACCGACTATCTTAACATGTGGCAATTAGACTAGTGGCCTATCAAAATGACCAAGTCTTCAATATTAAGAACCTACTTCCATTGGTCTATTAAAAAAACAACTGTCAACAATAACATTTTATTAGCTTTTAATGTGTTTTCTGCATTTATTCTCAATCGTCATTATCAATTTCTTCATCTGTTTCCCGGCGGAAACGTTTCTGATGTTTCCTCAACGACGTGTTGTTTTTATAATGGGACGTAACACCACAACTAACCGAATATTAAAATAAAACACGCCAACTAACCCCATATTACATATGCACGGTCTCCACGCGTTCGCTTAACCAATGATACTCCTACAAATGCATGGGAGGTAAGACAATTTACTTTTCCAACCACTTTTTATTTTTCATATATATTAAAAACATGTCCTCTCTTTTTAAAAGTTTTGTTTTCATTTAAAACTTGTTTTTCATAATCAGAAGTGTTTTTAACACGAACACATCAACCTCAATATTATTGGCAATTTTTACATTATTCAGTAGATCCTACTGCTTAACATATTTTAGATCGCACACAGGACGTGGTACTCAAAAATATTGACAATGACGCCACGTAATAATGAATCATTGTAACATGAATGGTAATTTTTCTTTTGATCTTCAAGTGAGTTAACTTCGGTTATTTTTAGAGGAGTGCGTTAACTGAATGATTTTTAAGTTATTGCACTCTGCAATCCCGCCGTTGACCGCATCTCGTTGGAATAGCAAAAAATGGGAGGGGCTTAAACCAGTGTTCTTACTTCCATCTCTGAAGTTGTTAATGCACAGTCCGACTCCGCCTCCTTCGAGAAGTAAATAATGGAAAAATGAAACAAAATGTAATAGAAATGACTATACATTTTCCTACTGTTATTTTAGTTTGATTCCTGTTTTATCTTGTCGAAATTATTAATATCATAAAAAAATATATGTCACTGGATGTTTAGTAATTTTCTCCATTTTATAAAGGTCTATCTCCGTGAATTGATCATGCTTCAAATATTTGTCCTTGGACCTTACTCGCAATCAACAATATTTCAAATCAATTAATCGATCTTTGTATAGTTGTTTGGAATGGAAAAACAGTATTAATGAATTTCATATATTGGTATTGGAAAATATTTCCTTCTTAATACAACGTTAAAACTCCTTTGAAACTACACGTCCCTTTCGGGTTTGAAGGCAAATAAACATCGAATAAAATTGTCCATCTACCCCCACCCTTCAAGAATTTTCGGGGAGAAAAAAACTATTCAATAACACATAAATGGCTATCGAGTATGAATCCATATAAATGTACCTGTATCTGAATATACAAATCCAATTGTCATCTGCTGCGTGTGTACATTTTCTGAAAATCAAATACAGTATCACGCCATTGATTGACATATTGAAAAGTACAGTAAAGTTTTATTGGTCAGCATTTAACCTTTGACATGTGTCATAGCCCATTAATGTTACAAATCATATATAGACACGCCTTACACATTAACATATTTAATCCACTCAAAACTGCGCTTTTCGTGAATTGAATACGTTAATTCGTGAAAGGCGTGCTATATATATAACTTTTCACATTTTCCATGTCCATCAAAACAATTTATCAATGAAATACACGCAATGTCATTTATACAACCGAACAACTATGAGAGCAAATTTGTGTACGCGTTAAAAGAGTTATTTTGATTACTTCGTGGAATTTTTGAAAATTACTTAATCTGTTCGCATTTCAGCACGCTCTGTCTGGTTAGCTTTAAAGTTTTCTGAATAATTCATGATCATTAAACACAAAAAGTTCAACTTTTTATACGGATTAAGTAGATAATAAATAGCTAATAAAGAAGCTATTAAGATGTTGTATAAATTGAGAAGTTGATTTGATAACATAATTGTTTTGATTGTACATGTATTCTTACTTTTTAGGTTGTCCTCCTACACACTATGGGCCTTTGTGTAATACAACGTGCCCACAAAATTGTAATGGCCCATGTGACCTTGATGTCGGGCATTGTATATTTGGTTGTTTAAATGGGTGGACTGGGACTACATGTGAACAAGGTGAAAACCTAGTTGTTTGTATTAATCATACATTTTTTATCGTTTTGATCAAAACAGATTATATATGTATAAAAAAGAAGATGTGGAATGAGTGCAAATGAGACAACTCTCCACAAGAGACCAAATGACACAGAAATTAACAACTATAGGTCACCATATACGGCCTTCAACAATATATGTATATATATATATATATATATATATATATAGATTGCCTAACAATGTAATTTTAACACACTATTTAGTATGTAAATATAAGAATGTTTTAAATATTTACAAAATGATGAAAATAAACGCAATATTTCGCTAGACTAACTAGCTTTATCAAGCGTGCATCTATCCAGGTGAAATCGGATGTAGACGATAAGAAACTTTTGCAGCTCAATGTATATGTTGCACTTGAATTTAGCTGCCTTGAAAATAATACATAATTTGGATGAAGTTCAAGATTTTTACAAAATTGGTAGTTGAAGTTAGCATCGTCCATTGGCCAATATTACAGGATAAAAAGGACGATGCTGTGTACTAAATATTCTTTATCTTTCCTGTATCTTTTCTCATCTTTTTCGTTAAGACCATCAGGTTCTAAAGTGTGGAGTTGGTGGATCCAAAAATTTTCTCTTCTCCTTCTCGCCGTGGTGTCCCACTCGGTGTTGACTTCTATGATTTGGAAGGTAACATTATCAAAAGAATGTTTCGTTGAACGAAGATGTCTTGTGAGAGGACAGTTTTTGTTGGTTTTGTACCATGAACGATGGTTATTGAGCCGAATATTAAATTTGTCCATTGTTTCTCCCACATACTGAATGCCACATGTGTCACATGTTAATATATAAATTGAGTTCTCCGTTTTACAGTTGGAATTTGAGTAGATGGTATAATTTTGTTTAGTAACGGAGCTGATGAAAGAACTGCTTGTACTGGCAGCTTTACAACACAAGCAGTTCCTTCGACCACATTGTTTGTAGCAACCGGGAGATTGAGTAGGCTGCTTTGCTAATACAGATGTCACTAATTTGTCACGGATGTTTTAGGTCTTCTGAAGGCCATGACTGGTGGTGAGGAAAATACTTTTTTAAGATTTGAATCATTTTCTATAATTTTCCAATGCTTCTGAACAATGGGAGACACATTTTTAAAATCAGGATGGTAAGTGAGTACAAGGGGTGTTCTGTTAGCTGCTTTATTCTTATCTTTGTACTCTAGAAGTTCTTGGCGACTAGTTTTGTTTGCTCTTTCGAAAGCCTATCAATGATGTTGTTATTGTATCCTCGAAAAACTAGATGTTTACGTAGTTGTCCAAGTCTAGCATTTTGCGTATTTTCAGTAGAGCATATTCTCTTGATTCGCAATGCCTGGCTGAATGGGATGCCACGGGAGCAGTGTTTAGGATGGCAACTTTTAGGAGAAAGGAATTGATGTTTGTCCGTTTGTTTGGTATGAAGGTCCGTTATAATGGTTCCGTTCTTGATGTAACTCGTAGTGTCGAGGAAGTTTATTTTCTCCATAGATGATTCATATGTAAATTTTATTGAATGGTGGAAAGAGTTACAGTATCGTAGAAATTCATTAAGATGTTCTTGTGAATCTGTCCATTTGAAATCAATATCGTCAATGAATCGGAACCATGATAAGGGCTGGTATGGAGCACTAGCCAAGAGGCGTTTTTCAAGTTGGCCCATAAATATGTTGGCATATGACGGGGCCATTTTTGTGCCCATACTAGTACCGTCTATCTGGAGATAATGTTTTTCATTGAAAGATAAGTTGTTGTTCTCTAGCACTAGTTTCAGAAGTGTAACAAGGCACTCAGTTGGAGGATTTTTTTCACTACGAGTGTTCCATACCTCTTCACACGCTGCTATTCCTTCGTCTTGTGGAATGTTGGTATATAAAGAAGACACGTCCATGGATGCAAGTATAGTACTGCTTGGTAGAGGATTGAGGCTTTCCATTTTCTTTAGATAATCAGTCGTATCTTGGATGTAAGAGGGTAGTTCTTTCACACGAGGTCTTAGATGATGGTCTAAAAATTCTGATATCGTTTCAGTAGGATGACTATTTGCTGAAACAATTGGTCGACCTGGATTGCCCGTTTTATGTATTTTAGGCAACATATAGAATCTTCCGGCCTTTGCTTCGTTCTCAAGAGGTCGGAGATAATCAAAGGTGTCATTGTCTATATGCTTTTTGTCGAACATCTGTTGAAGGATGGTGTTGATCTTTCGAATATTATTTAGTGTTGAATCTGTGGTTAATTGTTTATAAAAAATGGAGTTTGAAAGTTGGCGATTTCCCTCTGCTATGTAATCTGTTTTATTCATGACAACCACAGCGCCCCCTTTGTCAGCAGGTTTTATTACGATATCCTCTTGATCTTTTAACGCTTTCAAAGCAATGCTTTCTGACTTGGATAAATTATAATTTCTTGTATTTGTTATACAGGACTTTATATCAGACCTCACGTAGTTAATGAATGACTCCAAGTTATCATTTTTACTCTTAGGTGGTTTCAATGAACTTTTTTTCTTAAATTTTGGGATGGGCGTGACTTCTTCATTGATGTCAGTATCTGAATCTGTTAATCCAGCTTCTTCCAGGTTTTTCTTGCCCCTATTGTAGAAAAAATCTTTCAAGCGTAAACGTCTAGCGAATTGGTCTAAGTCCTCGTCTAGCTGAAAGTTATTTACATTTGATGGGATAGGACAGAAGTTTAAACCTTTACTTAAAAGAGATTCTTCAGCACGTGTAAGTTCTTTAGATGACAAATTTACAACAATGCTTTCAGTTTTTTGTTTCCGTCTTTTGAATTTTCTTTTTCTAGGGACCTTATGGTTTGTTGTATTGATATCATTCATATCCTGATTTAAATAGACAGTGTGAATTTTATCTCTTTGAAATTTATTCCTTTGTTTTTCTTTATGTTTGGATAGTTCAATTTTTTCAATATCTGCGAGGCGACGTTTAATTATTGGTAAATCGTCACGTGAAATGTTACTATTGTTGATGATATCTGATATTTCATTTACAATTTGTTTGTAATTTGTGGTTGTAAAAGAAAGTAACAGTTGAAGTAGCTGGATTGAACAGTTAAACAGAATTTCATTCCAACGGCTCATGAATCTTTTGGATTTATGTCCCGGTGCCTGGGGACTCACTTTGATGTTTAAACCTTTTGGTACAGTTCTACTTTGAATATATTTTTTTAAGTTTGATAAATGATGTTCAGTTTGTAGTTTCTTTTTAGTTAAAGATCTTAATTTCTTGAAATGCAGTGCGCTATCCATGTTGTAAAGATAGCGATAGATTTGAATGGATTACACAAACATTTGTGAAATGCGTGCTACTGAAGATAATAATATAAGTGCCTATAAATAGCAGCACATGACATACAAATCTATGGGAGTGTGGATTAATCAGTACAGAGATTAATTCAATTACACAAATAAAATTATAGATTGCCTAACAATGTAATTTTAACACACTATTTAGTATGTAAATATAAGAATGTTTAAAATATTTACAAAATGATGAAAATAAACGCAATATTTCGCTAGACTAACTAGCTTTATCAAGCGTGCATCTATCCAGGTGAAATCGGATGTAGACGATAAGAAACTTTTGCAGCTCAATGTATATGTTGCACTTGAATTTAGCTGCCTTGAAAATAATACATAATTTGGATGAAGTTCAAGATTTTTACAAAATTGGTAGTTGAAGTTAGCATCGTCCATTGGCCAATATTACAGGATAAAAAGGACGATGCTGTGTACTAAATTATTCTTTATCTTTCCTGTATCTTTTCTCATCTTTTTCGTTAAGACCATCAGGTTCTAAAGTGTGGAGTTGGTGGATCCCAAAATTTTCTCTTCTCCTTCTCGCCGTGGTGTCCCACTCGGTGTTGACTTCTATGATTTGGAAGGTAACATTATCAAAAGAATGTTTCGTTGAACGAAGATGTCTTGTGAGAGGACAGTTTTTGTTGGTTTTGTACCATGAACGATGGTTATTGAGCCGAATATTAAATTTGTCCATTGTTTCTCCCACATACTGAATGCCACATGTGTCACATGTTAATATATAAATTGAGTTCTCCGTTTTACAGTTGGAATTTGAGTAGATGGTATAATTTTGTTTAGTAACGGAGCTGATGAAAGAACTGCTTGTACTGGCAGCTTTACAACACAAGCAGTTCCTTCGACCACATTGTTTGTAGCAACCGGGAGATTGAGTAGGCTGCTTTGCTAATACAGATGTCACTAATTTGTCACGGATGTTTTTAGGTCTTCTAAAGGCCATGACTGGTGGTGAGGAAAATACTTTTTTAAGATTTGAATCATTTTCTATAATTTTCCAATGCTTCTGAACAATGGAAGACACATTTTTAAAATCACGCCCATCCCAAAATTTAAGAAAAAAAGTTCATGGAAACCACCTAAGAGTAAAAATGATAACTTGGAGTCATTCATTAACTACGTGAGGTCTGATATAAAGTCCTGTATAACAAATACAAGAAATTATAATTTATCCAAGTCAGAAAGCATTGCTTTGAAAGCGTTAAAAGATCAAGAGGATATCGTAATAAAACCTGCTGACAAAGGGGGCGCTGTGGTTGTCATGAATAAAACAGATTACATAGCAGAGGGAAATCGCCAACTTTCAAACTCCATTTTTTATAAACAATTAACCACAGATCCAACACTAAATAATATTCGAAAGATCAACACCATCCTTCAAGAGATGTTCGACAAAAAGCATATAGACAATGACACCTTTGATTATCTCCGACCTTTTGAGAACGAAGCAAAGGCCGGAAGATTCTATATGTTGCCTAAAATACATAAAACGGGCAATCCAGGTCGACCAATTGTTTCAGCAAATAGTCATCCTACTGAAAAGATATCAGAATTTTTAGACCATCATCTAAGACCTCATGTGAAAGAACTACCCTCTTACATCCAAGATACGACTGATTATCTAAAGAAAATGGAAAGCCTCTATCCTCTACCAAGCAATACTATACTTGCATCCATGGACGTGTCTTCTCTATATACCAACATTCCACAAGACGAAGGAATAGCAGCGTGTGAAGAGGTATGGAACACTCGTAGTGAAAAAAATCCTCCAACTGAGTGCCTTGTTACACTTCTGAAACTAGTGCTAGAGAACAACAACTTCTCTTTCAATGAAAAACATTATCTCCAGATAGACGGTACTAGTATGGGCACAAAAATGGCCCCGTCATATGCCAACATATTTATGGGCCAACTTGAAAAACGCCTCTTGGCTAGTGCTCCATACCAGCCCTTATCATGGTTCCGATTCATTGATGATATTGATTTCAAATGGACAGATTCACAAGAACATCTTAATGAATTTCTAGGACACTGTAACTCTTTCCACCATTCAATAAAATTTACATATGAATCATCTATGGAGAAAATAAACTTCCTCGACACTACGAGTTACATCAAGAACGGAATCATTATAACGGACCTTCATACCAAACAAACGGACAAACATCAATTCCTTTCTCCTAAAAGTTGCCATCCTAAACACTGCTCCCGTGGCATCCCATTCAGCCAGGCATTGCGAATCAAGAGAATATGCTCTACTGAAAATACGCAAAATGCTAGACTTGGACAACTACGTAAACATCTAGTTTTTCGAGGATACAATAACAACATCATTGATAGCGCTTTCGAAAGAGCAAACAAAACTAGTCGCCAAGAACTTCTAGAGTACAAAGATAAGAATAAAGCAGCTAACAGAACACCCCTTGTACTCACTTACCATCCTGATTTTAAAAATGTATCTTCCATTGTTCAGAAGCATTGGAAAATTATAGAAAATGATTCAAATCTTAAAAAAGTATTTTCCTCACCACCAGTCATGGCCTTCAGAAGACCTAAAAACATCCGTGACAAATTAGTGACATCTGTATTAGCAAAGCAGCCTACTCAATCTCCCGGTTGCTACAAACAATGTGGTCGAAGGAACTGCTTGTGTTGTAAAGCTGCCAGTACAAGCAGTTCTTTCATCAGCTCCGTTACTAAACAAAATTATACCATCTACTCAAATTCCAACTGTAAAACGGAGAACTCAATTTATATATTAATATGTGACACATGTGGCATTCAGTATGTGGGAGAAACAATGGACAAATTTAATATTCGGCTCAATAACCATCGTTCATGGTACAAAACCAACAAAAACTGTCCTCTCACAAGACATCTTCGTTCAACGAAACATTCTTTTGATAATGTTACCTTCCAAATCATAGAAGTCAACACCGAGTGGGACACCACGGCGAGAAGGAGAAGAGAAAATTTTTGGATCCACCAACTCCACACTTTAGAACCTGATGGTCTTAACGAAAAAGATGAGAAAAGATACAGGAAAGATAAAGAATAATTTAGTACACAGCATCGTCCTTTTTATCCTGTAATATTGGCCAATGGACGTTGCTAACTTCAACTACCAATTTTGTAAAAATCTTGAACTTCATCCAAATTATGTATTATTTTCAAGGCAGCTAAATTCAAGTGCAACATATACATTGAGCTGCAAAAGTTTCTTATCATCTACATCCGATTTCACCTAGTCTAGCGAAATATTGCGTTTATTTTCATCATTTTGTAAATATTTTAAACATTCTTATATTTACATACTAAATAGCGTGTTAAAATTACATTGTTAGGCAATCTATAATTTTATTTGTGTAATTGAATTAATCTCTGTACTGATTAATCCACACTCCCATAGATTTGTATGTCATGTGCTGCTATTTATAGGCACTTATATATATATATATATTCCTTACAATTGTGGGAAGCGACACAAATAATCTTTAAATCAATCGTTTACCAATACTAAGTCGGCCCAAGTTAATGAGTAAAAATAATGACAATGGTGAACAACATTCAATAAAAGGACAAATAAAAAAAAACTGCCGATTAAATAACCCTTTTAATCGAAAAAGGACCTTGAAATTCGAATTCATCAGAGATAATACGTGCATTTAAGTTCGATATATCATTCGATGAACTAATAGGGAAACATTTAAACCCAAGGATTGGCACATATGTAGCCAGTGTACAGTTTGGAATGACGCCTAATCATTGTTGAAGGCTGTACGCTGAATTTCTTTTAGTTGTTTTATTTTTTTGTAGTTGGGTTGCGGTCTCTTTGATGTTTACCAATTTATTTCCTTGTATTTTTACTTTTCAAGATGTGGAATTTACAAGCTTAGAATGATAAAATTATTCAGTCCCGTAACATTGACTATTGGTTGGTAACGAATACAGGAAATGTTGGTCTACCATTGGTTTCGGTACTTAATGTAAATAATGATTGTTAATTTTCCTTTATTCAATTTTTGATACGCTTTCAACATGATGGTAAGAGTGCGAGTAGCCCAATAATAAAAACAATGCGTTTTATGGTTACAAAAAATTAATCCATTGAGAGTTATGAACAATCTTAAATTTCATGTAAAATCAAAAAGGAGTCCAAAGAGTCTTGAAATGGTTTTGTTTTTAACATTTATTATACATTTTATCATCGAGGCAATACAAAATGTCAATGGTAAATACTTGTAACTTGTTTCATTCAACGGAACAGAAAGGGTATGGTGTATCAATGCATGACACAACACGAACGTGTACACGTTAGAAGCAAACGTAAAAGAAACAGCGCTTGTATTGCTGTTCATTTTCTCACGTTCACGGTGAAGCTTTCAACATGGCTCACAAACTCATACCTGACTGCAAATTCGACGGGTCAAGTCGCTGTTACAAACGCAATTATTTGCTAGATGACGACCTCTCTAAATATGTGGAGTAATACATGCATCAACAAATTGAAGACTTTATCGGGAAAAGAAAACCTAAAATTCTGTCAAAAATGCCCGACAGTCTCGCTGTGGAACACCACTGTGAACAATGCAAGTATTTTTGAATGATATAGAAACATTTAAATATAGATGACATGACTTGGAGGGAAATAACGTTGAATACAGATTACGAATGAATATGTTGTGCATCTTCCGCTTTTTTATCACTAAAAACAGCCGATAAACTTTTAGTTTAGCACATTGAACAGACTGTTTTTATTATATAAGATCGTAGATTATGATTAATTTATTTGATGATCTGAAGCTACTAAACTCACTGTGTCTAAACTACCCCGGCAAAAAATGTTTGGACTCAATGCTATCTAATACCCGGTACGGTGACGGACCATCAACAGACAGAGAAAATGTAGGTTTCTGGTTATTTATTAGTTATTTTTATGATATCGAAGAAAATAAATACATATATAACTATTTTCGAATGTGAGATGTAATATTTTCTCCAACCGTTCTAGATTAACGGAGAAATAAGTGAAAATGCACGTCAAAATGATGAATTGAGTGAACCTTGCCTCGAATTTGATTAATTTCTCGTTAAATTGTGCACATTGTACAAAAAAAAAAGGTACGGAAAGAAAGATATTGACATGGAGATTGCAAGACTAGTCACTTTGAGCACCTCACTACTTGTATTTCTGTGCATGGAACGAATGTAATGGGTCATGTCAAAATGAAAGGACCCGGTTTTGTCAACATGTACGACCCGGTTTCGTCATAGATTTCACAGAGCAGAACCCGGTTTTGTTATATAAAAAAATGCATAATCGCACAACATAATTAAACTTCAGCGTTTAAAAGGAGTTTGGTGGCTCGTTAGAAAGCAATTTCTTTCAATGGACAAATTATTATTTATTCGAATATGAAACACTCGAATTCCTACTTTATTGGAACAATAATAATTTTAATTTTGCTTTGTCTTTAAAAAAATACTTCAACTACGAAATACAAAGAATCAGGCTATCACGCAAATTGCGGTTTAAGCTCTCTATTCGTTTTTATATGAATTTTGTAAATTTAAGTGTTTAAACTTGGAGTTTAGTATACGGTCTTGAAAATTGAAGCACGCAAATTTGATATGGGATTTTCTTCCACAACAGGATGGTTATCTTAATAAGTAATCCACTGTACCTAGGGGTGTAATCTTTCCGATGATCGTTTAGAATAAATCAACTTGAGACTAAATATACATTATAAGGCATGATAGTATTAAGACAAATGTATACTAGTATGCATGCAGAATCTCCGTAGAATATGAATTTACATGCGGAGTAAAGGATTACAATAATCATGCGTTAAAAATCTTTTTATCCCTACTTGCAACTATTATACTGAGTATAAATTAGTATAATAGTCTCAATCCATCCAGAAAATGCAATAATGATGATTTTATTGATAGTTTTATAAATAAACGGTTCTTTTATCTCTCCATTGTGTGATGATTATCGTACATTGGCGGATTTTGGATTTTTCAAAGTGGCCGTAATTTCAACAGATAATATACCGTCGAGCGTAGCGAGTGAACATTTTTCAGGACGATTTTATGCCCAAAAAAATCGTGAAAAACTTGATATAATAATATCTTTTGGGCCATCAATGGTTGGGGTGGGTGGGGGTATTTAACCTATACTCTGCGGCCTGGATCTGCCACTGAAGTTATATGACTAAATCGTATACCATCTTAAAATTTTATAAGAAATAAGAAAATAGGGACACCCGCGAAATTGGATGTATGTGGGTTGGATTATCTTATATAGATATAGGAAGATGTGGTATGAGTGCCAATGAGACAACTCTCCATCCAAGTTACAATTTATAAAAGTAAACCATTATAGGTCAAGGTACGGCCTTCAACAAGGAGCATTGGCTCACACCGAACAACAAGCTATAAAGGGCCCCAAAAAATTACTAGTGTAAAACCATTCAAACGGAAGAACCAACGGTCTAATCTATATAAAAACGAGAAACGAGAAACACGTATGAACTACATAAACAGACGACAACTACTGTAATCAGATTCCTGACTTAGGACAGGTGCAAACATTTGCAGCGGGTATAAACGTTTTAATGGTACCAAACCTTCTCCCTTTTCTGAAACAATAGTATAACATCACAACATAGAAAAACACACTATAAAATATCAATTGGAAGGCTTAACTCAATCAAAAAACGTAAATTAACACACAATGAACGAATAAATTTGACCTGTGACACCTGAATGCAAATGCACAGTTAATAAAAAATTACAAGGGATAAATAATTAAAGTCAATAGTAAATAAACAGGTTTAAACAAAGTTAAAGTATGATATCACTGTTAAATTTCAAACAATTTATAGAAAATCATCACTTTTGAAGAAACCTGCGTCATATTATACACAGGTAAATGAAAATAATTTTGTTGTTAAGTATACTTCTTCTTCTGTGTGTATAAAATCTTCCGTTTAGGAATACCAAGAAATTTCTTTAATATCAATAAAACTAATCTAACACTTGGTACATATGGGGTGAATATTAACAATAAAAATATACAATTAGTGCTAGATAAAACTTCCTGTACAGGTCCAAGAACAGCATCTAAGGAAAAATGAAATAATTTTGATGTTCATAGTACGAATAAGTGAAAATTTGTAGTAATTAAATACCAAATAATCAAAGCTGGTATATAGACAAGATCCATGTTAACATTAAATAACAAAAAAGCATTACAAATAGTATCAACAGGTCAAATTAAAAGAAAGTACGATTGTTTATTCTAAGAATATCCTAAAAATTCACATTGATATTTTGGTACCGTCGGAATGCAAGACCAATAGATGCAAATTCGTGGTGGCTTGAACTATTTATATATAACTTCATATTTCAGAAGTTACATTAGAAGACCTGACTGCACCATACCTTGCACACAGATATTTTATGTTACGAAGTTTCTATCTGTCATATGTCCATTGCCCTTGACCTCATTTTCATAGTTCAGCGATTTCCTAACAAAATGAATGGCTGTTTTTTTATCAAGAGAATTTCACGCTGATAATGGTTGATAGCTATGATCAAGGTTAACACTACTTGTTCAAGTCCTTATGGTTGGCATTAGCTCACCTGACCCAAAAGGAAAGTGAGCTTTTCTCACCAATAACCCACAAGGGGCCTCGGTGGCCGAGTGGTCTAAGTAGTCGAACTACTGTATCACTAGCCAGTCAACGCCGAAGTTGTGAGTTCGAATCCCGCACGGGGCAGGTGCACTCGACTCCAATCTTAATTGACTATGATTGTCAGTTTTCCTATTCTCTCCGGGCACTCCGGCTTCCTCCAACAATAACAACGGGCCGCCACGAAATAACACAATAGTGTTGAAAGTGGCGTTAAACACCAATCAATCAATCAATCAATAAAGAGTCTAAAGAGCTTATGTTTTACTATATTGTATTTTTTTAATGACTTTGAAAACATTTGGTTTTATTTGATTTGATTTGACAATCATCATTGGGGTATTTAGTTTAAAAATGTTATCGCGATCGATGACCCCGCTTGTCAACCAAGATGGCCGACTTGGTTAAAAGAGAACATAGGGGAAAATGCAAGTTTTGTCTATTATTTTGAAAACCGCAATATATAGAGAAAATTCAACAGGGACAGATATATTCAAAATGATGAACTCTAACTTTTGTCCATATACATCAAAACTCTCACATGAATTCTTAAAGGAGTTATTGTCCTTAAATGACAAGTTTCGCCTTTTTTATTTTTGCTTTTTATCTTGAAATATATAAAAGATGGAGAGAAAATTCATATATCAAAAATGATCAAAAAGGCAAGATCTACAAATAAGTCGACTTGGCCGATATCCTTTTAAGAATTAATTACGATTTTTACCTTTGTTTGCGTTTTGACATTAAAAGTTGAAAATTCCACAGCTATGTTATGTACGTTCTCAAGAGTGAAAACTCGCATTGGTATGAGTACCATAGTATATATGGTACCAGAAAATTTGGCGGGGTTGCATGCATGGTTAATTTGTGTAGAATAGTATAAACTAAAGTCTTTTTCTGACTGTCCGTCAATGAACGAATGAATGAATGAATGATAGTAAATATTGTTAACAAAGGTGAAAGTATAGTAAAACATTCTAGCTTTATTCTTTAAATAAATTAATATGGTAACACAATCATACAACATCTTTTTATTTTAACATCATTACATACTAGTTTAGTAAACAAAAAAATATCATAATTTTATACAAGAAATAATGTAAGTACATGCTATAAAGTATTTATGTTCCATTTAAACTTAGTTCGAAGATAAGTGCAATATGGTATACGTTTTGCATTCGAAAAATATGTACTATCTTTTTCTGAAAGTTCTCGTTTAAAATAGATTCAAACACGACAGTTTTGATTTACAATAACATATATATTGAATTTCTTTCGACGGACAATGTTCAGAACAGTGTTAACGTTGATTTTCAAAAACTTGTGGTCTCATAACAAAACAAAACCGGGTCATATACAAAGACAAAACCGGGTCATTGTGTAGTAAACAACATTGACAAAACCGGGTCCTTCCATTTTGACATGACCCATTTCTTTCGTTCCATGCACAGAAATACAAGTAGTGAGGAGCTCAAAGTGACTAGTCTTGCAATCTCCATGCCAATATCTTTCTTTCCGTACCTTTCTTTTTGTACAATGTGCACAATTTAACGAGAAATTAAACAAATTCGAGGCAAGGTTCACTCAATTCATCATCTTGACGTGCATTTTCACTTATTTCTCCGTTAATCAAAACGGTTGGAGAAAATATTACATCTCACAGTCGAAAATAGTTACATATTTATTCATATTCTTCGATATCATAAAAATAACTAATAAATAAACAGAAACCTACATTTTCTCTGTCTGTTGATAGTCCGTCACCGTACAGGGTATTAGATAGCATCGAGTCCAAACATTTTTTGCCGGGGTAGTTTAGACACAGTGAAACTAGTGAAACAGTATGCTCTTACACTTCCGGAGCGCCTTGTGTCACTCCGAGTTCGTATTGTTAAATATTGCGTTTTCTATGCAGTAATATTCGACTGACTTTGTAAGTTTCTTTTCTGATATTGTTCATTAAAAACTAAACATGAATGAAGTATCAAAAATGGTGAAGACGATTTTTCCAACTGTATATATTGAACTTGTTGAATCCTTTTTCCTATAAGTGTATCATATGCATTTCTATTTTATTAGTAAATTTTATTTTTACAGAATGCCCTGTTGGTTCATACGGAAACGATTGTTTTGAAAAATGTTCAGCAAACTGTTGGAATCCAAAATGTGATCACGTGACAGGTGAATGTATCAGTGGTTGCAATGCTGGATGGCGAGGATTCAATTGTTCCCAAAGTGTGTTCCTTTTGCCAAGAAACAATCTGTTCATTTTATTATCTTTTGATTCATTGCAAGCAGAAGTTATTTTTTAGATCAATTAGTAACATAAGACTAGCTTTAACTTGAATTGGTGCATTAGACGTTGGAATTATATTTTTAATACGCCAAGTTCAATTTCATTCATTATTCAATGGTTTATTCGAATACCGCCTTACATTTAAAAAAAACATAAATCGCTATTTCAGTTGTATAAGCAATACAATGAAAAAAAAATCAATTTAAAAAAAATGTGTCCTTTATTAAAAAGATTAGAATGAACATAAAAAAAAATTATGTTTTATATTCTTATTCAACTAAACTGTATCAATTTATCTAATTACCTAGAAAATTAAATTGTCGACTGACAGAACGAATTGTGACATTTAACTATTATATTTTGATGTGAAATTCGTATTCGATCATGATTACAGATTGCCCTAGCGGTCAATTTGGGGGAAACTGTTCTGGATTTTGTGACGGATGTTTATCAAGTATGTGTGATCATGTTGGTGGAATATGTGATATCACAACTAGCTGTAAACGTGGCTATATATACTCTGAATACTGCGACGTATGTGAGTAATGTTAAGTATATCAAAACTGTGATAATGTTTTAATGAATAAAATAAACCTAGTCAGATGAACGTAAATTAGGGAGTAATACAATTTTGTCCCTTTAGAGAAAACATGTGTTCAATATGCTTAATTTGATTTTAAACTCCAAGTAGTTTCGTTGGTAATAGCTATACGTATAGACATGGTACTTCACTGAAAGAGAGGAGAAAGATACCAAAGGGACATTCAAACTCATAAGTGGAAAATAATAGACAACGCCATTGCTAAAAAAATAAAAGACCAACAGACAAACAGACAAACAATACTACACAAAACACAACATAGAAAACTAAAGACTGAGTAACACGAACCCCACCAAAAACTCGGGGTGATCTCAGGTGCACCGGAAGGGTAAGCAGATCCTGCTCCACATGTGGCACCCGTCGTGTTGTTCATGTAAGTACAAACCCGGTCATACGTCTAATTCGGCAGGTCACATTCGGGAAAAGGGGACGGGATTGTAGTAACGACATTAGGAACATAACCGCTATCATCTGTGAAAAGGATATTCCGAAATTGTCAACTAACTCGTGATTGCGTCCGTAAAATTTACGAAGGCATAATTTCAACTTCACCACTTGGAACTCTTGGTTTAATAGATTCCTTGTGAGCAGCAACTTTCTATCAAGGAAATCATGATAGAAAATACAAGCCCTGGAGTATCTTATCAACTGGGAGATATATACTCCGTATGCAGGCGCTGCTGGAATGTTGATCCATAAAAATGGAAAGTTCACTATTGGGAAGCTGAAATCATCTCTTTTGTCGTAAAGTTTTGTTTTTAACCGACCCTCATTGTCAATTTCTAGATATAAGTCGGATATGAGACAGATTTAACTGTATCTGTTGTATCCTTTATCTCAAGTTTGATGGGATAGATGCGTTCAACATAGTCACCAAATTTTGAATTATTTAGTGAGAGAACATCATCTATGTAGCGGAAAGTAACGTTAAAGGATACTGCTAACTTCTTTTCTTTCTTCCTAAGAAGTTCCTGTATGAAATCAGCCTCATATGAATAAAGGAACAAGTCGGCAAGAAGATGGGCACAGCTGGTTCCCAGGGGAATACCGATTGTTTTTTGAAAAACACGTCCTACAAACTTAACAAAAATGTTGTCAATCAAGAAATCCAGCATCTTGATAATGTCAGTTTCAGAGAATTTTTTGTTGGAATCAGAGTGATTTTTTACAAAGTAGGATTTATCCCTCCCTAAGACAAGATACTTGTATCTACGTTGGCAATTCTTATTTATGAAACAATTCACTACCAACTCTTTCAAGTTGTCTTTTAGTTTGGAATGGGGAATACTTGTGTAAAGTGTAGAAAATTCAAATGTTTTAATACTATTGCAAGATGAAAGAGTTTTAGATTGTATTGAATTTTTTAGTATCCACATCTGATTCACGCCACTTCTAGAATATGTAGTTTCACAATAACTTTGAAGCCCGGCTTTGATTGCTGATAAAATTGATGTTTTTAATTTAGAAAGAGGTTTCGTGGAGCACTTTGAAGACCCAGCAATATACCGTTGTTTGTAAGGACATTTATGTAGTTTAGGTATCCAATTCAGTGATGGAAGATCCTGAATGAGCATAGACGTCGGCAAAATGAAGGTTCTTAACAAAGTATTTTCTCAAAACAGAAACTCAAAACCAATCAAATAACAACAACTCACAATTATCCATTGGTTATAAGAATTATTTTGATTTATTATAAATCGATAATTACATTGATGAAACTATTGATAATTTAATAGTATATGTGTGGACAAAGTGTCTGTCGGTTTATTGGCCATCTTCATTAAAGGATAAAATCTGACATTTGAGTTTAACCCGGCTAGCGGTTTTTTTTCTATATACGATTTTAGTATATTAATGGAGGAGTATACATAGTTTAAACTCCATTCTATGTACAAGGGTTTGACAATTTTTGTCGTTTATCAATCGCTGCGATTCAGTCGTTTTGTGCTAAGGCGGCTTAAAGCAACCACCATTCAACCAATCAATTGTACATTCAACTAAGGTATGTTGTACGCTTAACTAAAAGACTGATCAGAACTTCTACCTTTGTTAAGTGTCTAGGCCTACACTAGTCAGTTTTCATTTAGACAAATAAACATGATAAAAAGTTTTAATCACTATATCAAAAGACTATATTGATTGAATGATTGTTGTTTGCTCAACGTCCAGTGGCAAATATTTCATGCATGTTCAGGAAAAGAACACATGAACAATAAATACAATAGGTAAGTAGGTCTTGTAATAGAAGCTGTCCGGGATAAAGGTCGAGGAAATTTAGATTGCCACTGGGAAATGAGTGTTATTGAATAAGGACAGAAATTTGGCCTAGCAACATGCCATCTACGGACCCCTCAAAGAGTTGTTGCAAGGGTTCTTAACGTGCTGGTAGCGTGGTACTCTCTCTGCATGAGGCTTCGGATTTAACGTCCCAATTCTGACCGTAAGTGGCTTCGTACTTGATACATCCCGCATGTAGCCAAACAGACGCCCCACTTTGGCGAGAGTTGTACTGCCGGTCGGAAGAAGACCAAAGTGACCAAATTTCTGTTCCCCAGTCACACTAATGCATTTGTCAAAAAAGATAATGAAATCTTATTATGATTCGCTGGCTATATATACTGGTACAAGAAAAAGAGGATTTATCTTGGGGTTGTATTGAGATATTCGGATTGGTTAAGGTCTCGTTTCTTTAAAAAAAAGATACAGGGACGATAGAGTCATAATATATAATGGAACATTATATGAGATTAAATACGTTTTTTTGTCAAATAATTATATTCCCTTATTGAAATTCACCTATAAGATTTCAAACGATAAAATATCGTTCCTATATGTTGCGTAATTAAAGGTCAGAGATTTACAACAAATGGCATTCTTGACCTTGCAATACATTTTAAAGAAACAAATTCTTTTCGCTATCTGCATCGGAATAAATGTCACTCACAGCATGTATTCCGATGATTTATTAAATGTGAAGCAATACGGCAGATAGGAAACACAACTAACCATGAAAAATTAGTACACAGTCTAAATTCAATGTAAAATTATTACATAGGGGTTATGATAACGTCGAAATAGATGATAGCATTACTGATGCTTTATCAATTGACCGTACTGAATTATTACAGCATAAAACTTTGAAGGAAAAAGAAAATATTCCTTAAGTTTTAATAACTAACTAAGTATAACCCATATATACGTAAAATAAAAAAAAACGTATCATGAAACACTGGCATTTATTGCAGTTTGACGAAAAATGTGTACGAGTGTTCAATGTGTAACCAATTGTTGCGCATATCAAACATAAAAGTGTAGGAGGCATGTTTACTAGATCAAAGTTAAAGACTATAACATCACATTGACAGACTCCTTACCCTTCCGGAGCACCTGAGATCACCCCCAGTTTTTGGTGGGGTTCGTGTTGCTTAGTCTTTGGTTTTCTATGTTGTGTCATCTGTACTATTATTTGTCTGTTTGTCTTTTTATTTTTGGCCATGGAGTTGTCAGTTTGTTTTCGATTTATGAGTTTGACGGTCCCTCTGGTATCTTTCGTCCCTCTATCTTGGACCCATGATGATGACAGATCTGTCAAAATATCTATTGACGACGAATTAAAGTATAAAAAAAAAAACATATACATGAATATTCATATTTATTATATAAAAGTGATGCATCTGAAGATTACCATCCCAAGCTTTTGATTGCCGAAACACTTAAATAGTGTCGGGAACTATCAGGCAATATGGGATGCGTGGTTGCATGGGTGTTTTATTATAACAAAATGATATCAATTTAAGTATATTTCACAGATATTTTGTTTCATGTATCTCGTATCATGTATTGCTGTGTCTCGTATCTCTGTTTTGTTTTTTACGCCAACCCATTTTAAAGCAATAACTTAATTTCAGTATTGAAAAAGATAAGAATACCAAGTATAAATTGAACTCAATTGATACCAAATGAAAACAATTCGTCAATACAATTCTAGTTTTTATTTATTAAATCTTCCTATCTTGAATTTCATTAATTTCTTATTCTATTTTGGTCAATTAACTTTAAGGAATCTTGACGAGGATGAATAGATTGATTTGATTATGGATGCCTGCTTAACGTCCAGCGGCAAACTTTACGTACATATTTCGTACGATAGCATGTAAACGACAAATGAATATACCCAGATATTTCGCACTTTTATGTAATAGCTCACTAGGTAACAGTTCATAGAACGAAATATAATCCCATTCAAGAAACAATATTTTCACTCCGAGCCTAGACCAGTCTAAACTCCTTATTGTTGCGTTTGCAGCGAAGAAATATAGCAAATAGAAGTTTTAAAGGTGTCTATCCGGTAATGAAAGGTGACAATTTATATAATTATACTCTGTCACATAGTTTATAAATTAATACCTTTCACAACGACGCTTCATCATGTGTGCACTTATAAAATAAGGATGTTGCTTTTCTCATCTTTTAGCGAAAGAATAATGGAATGAAATTAAGAAACAAATCTCAAGTTTCGGCCACAGGTCTTTTCAAAAGACTTCAACATCGAAAATTACATCTTGCTTCACTTTTGTTACTTTTCTTATGATTGTGATGTTGTTATGTACATGACGTAATGATTCGTGACTTTCAGTTTGAAATTTAAAAGATAATTATCACAGAATATGGAGTATAATAAATAAAATAACACATGGCTGATATGGTCATAGAGCTGGTTGTTACCCCGCTTGCAGGAACAACCTGAAATATAACCCTTTCAGCAGAGAACCACCGACAACATATATGAACAATAATATTAAGTATAAAAAAGTGAATCCTATCGACGTACACTTTCGTGTGTATCGTTTCAACTTATATTGCATTTTGTCGTTTTATAATCCTTTTATTTTACTTGATGGACAATGCTTAACAACGATTTTTCATTTCCTTGTAAACTATCAAAATATGATTGATGATTTTGAAAGTATGAGATCATAGATGTAAGAAGATGTGGTATGAGTGCCTATGAGACAACTCTCCATCCAAGTCACAATTTGTAAAAGTAAACCATTATAGGTCAAAGTACGGCCTTCCAACACGGAGCCTTGGCTCACACCGAACAGCAAGCTATAAAGGGCCCCAAAAATGACTAGTGTAAAACAATTCAAATAGGAAAACCAACCGTCTAATCTATATAAAAAACGACAAACGAGAAACACTTATGAACCACATCAACAAACGACAACCACTGAACATCAGGTTCCTGACTGAGGACAGGTGCAAACAAATGCAGCGGGTTTAAAAGTTTAAATAGGCGCCAACCTATATATTCACCCTACCTGAAACAATAGTGTAACATCACAACATAGAAAAACACACTATAGAATATCAATTATAATGGCTTAACTCAATCAAAAGATATATCAACAAAAACAAGTGAACATACACTGAACGAATAAATTTGATCTATGACACAATGTAAATACAAAATTAATAAAACAAGGGGGTTAGATGTAAAACAATATAAGAAAGGTAACCATAACCTTGGACAAAATGCCGCCAAATAAAATAACGTACACAGGTAAATAAAAATAATTTTGTTGTAAGGTATACATGGAGTACGGAAATAAGTTTGCTGTTCCTAGTACTTATTGTTTTTGGGGAAGGTTAACTTTTTGGTAGTAAGACCCGTCACGGCTAAGCTTGGAAACTGAGTAGGCAAATGCTCACATTGAATCTGTACCGAAACAGTGTGTTGAATGTCCTCTTTTACACCATTACCGATGATGATGCTCCTACTAAAGGAGGAAGATACAGAACATACATACAAACGAGAACCAAAGTGAAAATTTATCGTCACACTAAACACTTATCAAAGGTGGTATATATTAAAAATAGTGAGACTAGATATAACACTGAATAAGTAAACATCAAATAACAAAAATACATTACAAATTGTATCAACAGGTCAAATTAATACGAATGTACGATTTGAGAGTACTCGCAGTTACTGAAAGCTAGTTGACCATTTAAATGCAACACACTAACGAAACGACATGATTATAACAACGAATAGATTTTGTCTTAGGAACGGAAAATAGAATCCCTCATTTTCTTTTAGTTTTTTAAAAGAAATTCAAAAGACCTCTTTAATCCATTACTTATTTTAGTTGCCTGTGAATATTATAAAAAAAGGAATTATCAGAATTATATTAATGAAACTCTTCTGACTTTTTTAAATGCCCCTTTTTGACCTGTTCTATTGCAACGATCCCAACTGATAACTTCATGTTGATATTGAGATCTTTGATGATCCCTTTCATTTACTCTGTCCAAGGCATACATGTATTCTTGATCACAATATGTGTCCTGATCTATTCCTGAAGTCATGCGGCGTGTTAGAAAAAGGGGGATTTCAAATATACAAGGAATACTAGAACGTCGATTTGAGATAGCAAAAATAAACTTCGAGTAGAGGGGACACAAAAAATCCTTCGTTGATTTTTATCATGACGTAAAAAATTCATGAAGGCATACAATTTGGTGAGACAGACGCGCGGTTCGCCTGCATAAGACTCATCAGGGGCGCTGGAAACAGTTGGAAGGCCAAATAAAATAGGAAGCTTGATTGGGATGCGATTTGATAAACGTACATCCATTTGATACCGAATGCGGATCTGATTCAAATGTGCTGAAATGGACATAAAAAACTAATTACACTGCTGCACACGAGAACACCTCTGAATTTTTGTGTGGATCTTTCTACTCAATCTTCACATCATCATGTAATGGTTTGTAAATGTTGCTATATTGTCTTCCTTTTTTGCAATGATGTTATTTTTTAGGAAGTTTTTATGTATGTTTTTACATTTTTTTTATTTAATAGTCATCGGTGTTGCTAAGACAAACAACAAGCTGCAATAAGCAGGGTTTAATATTTGTGATGAAGGGTATACCGTAATAAGTATTTTGTGAAAACCACGCGGTAACATCGCACCAAACGTGATAGTTTTTTTACAAGCGATTCGAAAAGAAAATCCTAAAAACTAGTAAAAAATATTGATGTACAAATAGAAATATATCAGAATATATTTAGATTTTTTATGAAAAATATGCTTTTTTTTCTCCCTAGCCTGTGACGATGGGAATTTTGGTAGAAATTGTGAAAAAACATGTAATTGTCTAACCGAACCTTGCAGTAAAGGTGACGGAATATGTCCACCTGGAGGCTGTAAGGAAGGATGGCATGGTGAATCATGTAACAAAGGTAAGAAGCAGTCAAAATTTAAAATAGTTTTAAAGATCTATTGTTACATTTAACAAAATGTTTGTTTGCGGAAGTATTAATGTAAGACAAACAAGTTTTATTAATAAAAACATGTTGTAAAATTTCCATAAAAACACTATAACATTTTCATAGCATAACATAAATCTTATATAGAAACATGGCCCATGATTTACTAAGAGCTATTAACAATCTGTGAAAAGTAAAATAACAAAAATACCGAAAAATTCAAAACGGAAAGTCTTTTATCAAATGGCAAAATAAAAAGCTCAAAAATATCAAACGAATGGAAAATAACTGTCATATTCCTGACTTGGAACAGACATTTCCTTATGTAGAAAATGGTGGATTAAATCTGGTTTTATAGCTAGCTAAACCTCTCACTTGTATGATAGTCGCATAGAATTCCATTATATTGACAACAATGTGTGAGCAAAATAAACAGACACAATAGATAAAAATGTATAAAATTGGGGTACAGCAGTCAACATTGCGATATAATCTTAATCACTATAAACGCAAATAACTATTTCAACAAAGAAAAACAAAATGGCATATAGACACTCTATAAACAAAGTGTATGGTACTGTTTGTAATACTTTGGCTTTAGCAGAAAAACTGTCATATGAAAAAGATTCATAAGAGATTTTGTCAAACTGTTCAAGCCTAAAACAAATCATGTCATAGAGCTGCAAAAGCAGCATTTGGTAGATTTCTATTGATTCATTCATTGGCGTTCCAACTTTAGTGTACTTTTGTAATATAAATACAAAACTTGAGGGGATAAATCCTTTAATACAGGAAGCATATGACATAAATAAAACATAAAATAATTATGTGTATTTAAAAGGTTGGTATATTCTTGCCTCTAGATATTTGAAGAATTTGGAATTTAGATACAACAAATATGAAAACATAGATATTTTTTCTAAAACCTATTTTAAGGAGAAATTTTAAAAATAGTATTTTTGAAAGATACAAAAATAACTTGAAGAATAATTCAATACTATTCTTATATAGTTAGCTTACACAGATATAAAATTAGAAGATTTTCTATTAAATGAATAAAGTTTAAAAACATATACAACTTATTTCAAAATCTCCAGTCAGAGATCAAAATTTAGAAAACAGAAAGAGGTCATAACAAGTATATTCAAAGGAAAAAAAACTATGTCAAAAGTTGATATTATAAATGTAGATAACCATTGTCCAATAGACAAAGTTTCGTTTTGTGTATTTTAAGATTATGCAACTTATTCCACCTTCTTAAAACTAGCTTTCGTGTAGCTTTTTTTAAATTGATGTGTGTCAACAATACATTGTTTACCTTAATCAATATATTCACTTTTGTTCTAACACTTTATGAAACATAACAAGCTATATCATGCCTATGCTAGTTATTTGATAAGGCTGACTAAATGTAATCAATGACACTGGCATTGAAATGTTTGATGTACTATTATCTAATGAATGATCTCGACTGGTTCTTTTGTTCATTGAAGTTGCTGTAAAAGTCGTGTCATCTGTACTTGTAGTGATGTATTACCCTGCAGGTGTAATTAACATTGGGTTAAAGAAGGCTGATGTGGTATTGGCAATACTGTGTCCCTCGGATTTGTATGGCAACTGTAGTACATGTACATATACCTATATAGCTGGTAGCCTTTGGTTGAATTTCTTCCTTACTAAAGTTGCAACAGTAGATGGTGTAGTTTTTCGCTTTCTTGCTAACCACCTGAGCTCATCAAATATGACTTATAAAAAAAACTCAAAATAAAGAATCACAATATAAAAATTCCAAATGTGGTATAATATTACTACAAAAACCTGTTTATTCCTTGCCAACAAAAAATATAAACAATTTTAAATTATAAAAATATACATATTATGATTGATTGTTGCCAACTTAACGTCCAATTGCAAATATACATATAACGGTTCATAAAACAACTTACAGATGTAAAATTTGATAATAATCAACAATAAAAAATACCAAGCAGTAAATTTGAATTCGACAAAATAGAAACCATCTTTTAATGCTGTATATGTCGACTTCACAGTTATCTGTTGTAGTCACATGCGTAACGCTCTTTTTGGGACATTATTTTAATATTTTATTGGTTCTTTAAAGAAATTCCTATATGTTTGATAGTAACTTTACAATTTTTGGTTGGTGAGTCTGTGTTGAAGCGTGGAAATTGCTACGGTATGCAATTCATTTTAGTAAAAATAAAAATTTACACAAATTTAAACATATGGTCAATTCAATTATAAAGACGAAAGTTAAATCACAAAAATACTGAACTCTGAGGAAAATTCAAAACGGAAAGTCCCTAATCAAATGGCAAAATAAAAAGCACAAACACATCAAACGAATGGACAACAACTGCGACGAGTGACAATAACCATAAAATTTTATTTTTAATGCACCGCCTAACATACGGCTAAATCATATACCATTTGAAATCATACCATGTGTACTGTCTTTGTTTGACTTTTCTGTATATACATAGTATATTCTTTAAAGCATTTGTATAACCCCTTTTCAAAAATGGTACATTATTTATTTCCCGATATTGACAACAATCGTGTTATCTAAACAAAGATAAGCAATATGATTCCTATATGCAGATGGTGTTATCATGGCAACTGCAAAAGCTTCATTGGAAGACTGATTCTTTATATGATATTATTTTCCGTTTGAAATAATGAAAAAAACATCCCTAACCTATAAACGATGAATTTAAAAAAAACCACATTCTGCAAAAAGATTTTTTTTTTATGAAGTCAATACTAGGTTGCAGAAACATAAATCTCAATGTTTAAAGGAAATAATACACGCGAGATTCACTTTCAAGGGAACTTTAGGGGCAAAACTCGATATTTCAATATGTATTTTAATTGCCATCATGAGAAAAACTTTTTTGTCTTTTCTTGTAATTTGTTTGTAATTTCATGATTAACATTTAAAGATATAAAAGACTTAATATATACATATATTAAGCTAGCCTTAAAAACACTAAATCCATAAATATATAATCTCATAGTTTAATTTCAAATGTTTTTCTTATGCAAATGTCGAACATTTGTTTTCTTGGTTGCTTCAACTGCATCGCGCATTGACGACCGAAGTAAAATCTTTTATATACTAGACACTGAAAGTGTTTTGTGTGCTGTCCAAAGTAGGAAACCCGAACAATCTACGCAATTATTATGTAAAAAATGGGCATGTTGCAGTTACATTAACTTACAGTCTATATCTTAATTTTGATTTGAAAATTCTAGCAATTTGCAATAATTCTAGTTATAATTAGATTTCCTCAAAAGTTAAAAAAATTAGTATTATAAAGAAAGAAATTACACTTACGATTCGACCAATCAGCATAAAGAATGTTTTGTAAAAGTAGGCAACCTCTGGCAAAACATATATAGCACTATTGATAGTGCTGTTATCTACAGCTACACTTATTCAAATAAATTTTCAGAATTGAAACTAACAGATAAATAGGTATTTGGACCATTTTTATTCCAAATCTACTTTGCCATGATTTTGCAATAAAGTTTTATTTTAGATGTTCTACATAATATTCTCTCTTAAGGCATTGAGAAAACCAGAGTGCTACTTAAGTAGATAATCTTTGCTTATGAAAAGATAATTATTTACAATTAGGATATATATGATTATATAAGGAAATTATGCTTAAGCTAAAATATTCAGACAGTTGTGAGAAATGAAACTTGTGGTTGAATTTATTAAGTTTTTTTTAATTGGCTTCATATGTTCCAATCCGACTTAATTTCGTGGATATTTATGCTTTGCGTTGGTTTCAAATATTGTCTTTTCCCAAAATTATCCTGAAAATGAAACCCATAAAACTTAATCCAAAAAATAGGTTTTTTTTCACATTCCAATGCTTTGCATGCTATAATGTGTTCGTTTTGTTTTTCTAATGGTGCGAAAATCTCATAACTGCAATCAAGTTCTTAAATGAGTTAACATAAAAAAAAAAACAATACAGAAAAGTATGTTAAAATGTGATATACAAGCGTTTGAAATGAGATAAATTAAAATCAGGTCTGTAATTGTGAGTTTGAATTGCTATCTATTTTAAAACTATATTTGAATTTGTTTATCATGAATAAAATCCTGTCATATACATTCTCCTTAGGTGTACTTTAAAACTTTGAACTTCACTAAAATCTACCAAGCGATGTAGGAGGAGCATTGCTTATTACAAAGGATGGGCATATGAATGGAAAGAACAAAGACAAAAGGGCGTAGGAACAAGAAAATTCCTACATTCAGGCTAAACAAACACAAACACATACACGCATACACAGCAACATCTGAATTTTAAGATCTGTTCTGATATCATTAATTCACTTAACTTTGACCAAGCTGGTTATCTTTTCCTTGGTTGACAGGAGGGAGAAGATAACAAAGCCGCAGAAACACAGATAACACTATGACCAAAGCCGAAAATGTCGGATAGACAAAAAACAGTTCTCAAAACACTACTGTGAAAGTACTTTTATTCGTGGGGTACCAATTTTCAGGGTTTTCGTTGATGGCTTTATCCACGAATTGAAGTGTCCAACGAAATATAACAATTGTTGTCCGAATCAAGACTTGGAAAGATCCCCATTAGGTGAGATTGCATGGATACATGATGATATGCGATGATGAAGTGTTCATTTTATCTCCTCATAATTCTCATACGGAAAAGCAATTATTTTATTGAAAATTTGTTGACAAATGAACACCGTATTTTGCAATGTCCACTAATCATTATAAAATAACATAATTAGGATTATTTTCAAGAATCTTCCTTTCGGATGGCTTCAAATTCTTCACTCGATTTTTTGTTTTTAAACTAAAAACCTATAGTCCAGCCGATCGGTGAAAAAATTCCTCAAATAATGAGGAAAGCACCAAATTTTGCATGATGGTACATTTTTGTGTACTGAGCAATATTAGCTATGGACCCACCCTCAACATTTAATATGGCGGCTTATTTCAAGATGGCCGCCATACATTCTAAAATATTTTCCAGTATTGCTCAAACCACATTTGATTTGATGCTGGAAGCACAAAATTCAACATATTTGAATGATTTTGGTGTACTTACATGTAGCAAGATTTTGTTTTGATCTATCTTTGAAATTCAAAATGGCGGCTTTTTTTAAAATGGCCGCCTTGAAAAATAAGCAAATATTCATTATTGAGAATTGACCTGAATTTAATCATTTTATTAAAATATAGTGTCATTTAGTCTCTGTTCCAGTTCTGTCCTTTTGATTTTGCCTGGCTTGTCATTTTATATACAAAGTAGTAGCTTTCATAAAAAGCTGTAGTAGTAGCTTTCGTTAAAAGCTGCAATATTTTTTGTCTTGGGTCACACATAAAAGCTGTGGTTTGAGATTTATCGGTCGTAAGATATTATTCATTGTCTATCTTATTTCTTGGGTTGCAATATTTTGCAATTTGAGATATTATACTGTGATTTGAGAATTGTACAAACACATATCAGTGAAATGGCAGGAATTGAGAACAACACGGACAAGAACATTGAAATGGCAGAAACTGAATCACTTAGGGGTATGGAGAAACCCACAGCTGAAGACACTTTAACAGGGGACAAATCAGAAATGACTATTCAACAATTGTACCAAGAATTTTTAGCAGATAGGAAATATAATGCCCAAAGGACAGCTGAATTTGACCGCAATATAAAACAGAGCGAAGCGCGAATTAATAAAATATGTGTTGGTCTCATAATGATGCAAGCTGAACAGAAAGAGGCAATGAATATTAATAATGAACAGATGGGAGCAATATCTCAGCAACTTCAGCAGTCTGAAGACAGGATAGATCACAAGGCTAGTGGTAAGCGCTTGGCGGAATTGACGGTCAGACCAATGAGAAATTCAATGTTGTAGTGAGACCAATGGACAAGCTGACAACAACTGAGGAAGGAGACAGAGTTCAATTTAAAAGTGCATTTGAACAGCAGGGTACTTTCCAACAAATGGCATCTGTTGTAAGTGAATTAGATGACAAGCGAAATAAAGAAGTTAAAATTCCTGCAATTGACACATCATCTAAGCCAAAATTTGACCTTAACCAGTACAACGCAAGTACACCAAAAATACATAACAAACTCCCTGCCTTAGGTCTTTCTCCAATTAATTCGCATGAACCATCAACCGTACCAACTCTGTTGAAGGCAAATTTGGTGTCTTCACCTAAAGTCGGAAGTCCTATGTCAGAGCCCTTGGCCCTGCATGAGACAGTTCAAATTATTCAACAACAACCTCCATTTAAGAACATACTAGAAACCTCTAGTACTGATCAAGGATACCAGCAAATGGCTTATGTGTCTTCTTACGCACACTTACCACTTACCACCTACAATGAGTCAATCATATTTGGTTCAGAGCAGCACACCTTTACAGAAACAATTGGCTGCAAGTGGATCCTATCAAGTTTCTCCAATGCTGACTGCAGTACCATCCCTGTCGAGTCAATGGCAAATGTTCCTCCTCCCACATTTATGACTCCAATTATGACAACCTCGTCAGCTCCTGGAGCTCTAACAGGCTTGCCACAACAGTAAGCTGACTCCACTGACCGATCCAGGAAAAGGCAGAGGAAACCAAATGAGCGTGACAACAGCTCTTCTTCAGACTCCTCTCTGGAGAGAGAATATACCCGATGGCAAGGAAATTCCGGTGTAAGGGACCGGAGCAGAAGCCCACAGCTCCCAAAAATGCAAATATTCAATGGAAGAGGATCCATAACTTGGGAGGCGTTCATTTACCAATTCGAACGGACTGCCGGTAGACGACAATGGGAACACAGGAAAAAGGTATGTAGGCTCCTAGATTGCCTGGCCGATGTTGCCTGATGTTGCCTTGGAATACGCTCGCAAGGTAAACACAGATGATGATTCCAAGGCCTTAAGAAAAGCATTGAAGCAGCGCTTCAGCAAGAAAGACGATCAGACCAGATTGGAACCGAAGCATTCCTCCGAGGATATAAAGACAAAGATTCTGCAAGGCATGTAATAGAGAGGAACCCAGAAACGATCAACAAGGCGTTAAAACAATTGATAAACCTCAATAGCCAACCAGATGGCGATATATGGATCAAAAAGTGCCAATTATTCCCATCGGCAAGTCTTCTTTGCTGATGGCGCAGTATCACCGACAGATAAAGGGAATATGAGCAGTCCTTTGGAAAATGAGGTGCGTAATCTCACTCAAATTGTCACAAAACTAGCTGATGTTATGCTTTCAACTAATCAGCGTAACCGTGGATTGGCCGATCAATATAACCTTTGGCCTTCTGATCAATATAATCGTGGAAGATCACCAAATCAATGGAAGATCACCTGATCAATATACACGATGAAGATCCCCTGAGCAATATAATCGCAGTAGATCACCAGATAGAAATACATCCAAGTTTAATGCCTATCGATCAACAACACCCCCACCAAGCCAGAGATCATATAGTCCCTAAGGACAACGGTCATCATATCCACGGACAAACTCCAGAAATCTCGGTTATTTCAGGCAACGGTCATCTTCACCAGGATACAGAGCAAATCAAAGCGCAACCCCAACAACGGAGTCTTCAAACAGCAACGGGTCGGGCCAGTAGGCCAATGCTCGACTTCCAAGTCTATTGGCCATGACACATCACCTCATGACAAAACCGAACAGAGGCCCACGTCCTCGTCTGATATTGTCATCGCACGAACCATTAGAAAAAGCCTAGCAGTACGAGGTACTATATATGACCAGAATGTGAGCATGATTGTGGACACTGCTGCAGTGATAACATTAGTGAATGAGAAATTAATTCCAGCAGATAATGAAGATTTGGAGACCGTAACGCTACGTGGTTTGGGTGAATAGCTGGTTACTGGGAAGATTATAAAGAACACCTCTCTCGACATTGATAGATTAAACATACAATTGGATGTGTGCAAAGCGCCGTTAACAGACGATGTTATACTTGGGCTAGATATTTTGGACACACTGGGCGCAGTGATAAATCTGAGTACTCCCACACTTACCATCAACAATAAAGTGATAAATACGGCATTTGTTAACAGTGGAGGTGAGATTTCAATTCAGTAAGTTTGCATAAAACGAACCATCACATTTCCGCCAAACTCTCAAATGATGTTACTATTATAACTAATAAAAGTGCTGACCAGGAGTTCATTTTAGAACCATGCCCACTGACTGGTTGGGTATTGGTTTCGCACGTATTTGGAAAAGGAAATTGTTGTCCCTTAACCATTTTAAATGATGGCAATCGTCACAGCCGCCTGAAGAAAGGTACACCTATTGGTTACATAGAATAATTTGACGATATAGTGGGTACGGCAGATGAAAACCCGATAAGTAACGTAAGACTTGGCATTGAAGAGACACGAGACAAGGTGCCCTCGGCACTGCCTCAAAGTTCAGATAAGTTACCTAATATGCCACCACATTTAACCGACCTATATCAACGTTCAATCGACTCACTTCAACCTATTTCATTCCAACCATTAAAACTGAAAGCGATTAAAGAACAATTACAATAACATGTTACATATTAATTAACATTTTGATTTTCACTATTTGTTTTTGTATATGCAGCCATATTTGCAAATGCATTCGTTCTAGAAATAACCAAACTATTTTATTTATATTTTAAAATTAATTGATAACAAATTCAAGAACATGAAGACCATTTTTTTAGAATCATTACTTTTATTTCCGAAATTATATAGAATACCTTGCGGACAATCTTGATATTTAAAACGTTTTTCCGCCATTTTGAAAATGGCAGCCATATTGGATTTTTCTGAGTGGGTCAATAGCTGAAATCAAAGGGTATACAATCAAGAACTACAGTGCAAAGTCTCATGCTTTCCTCATCAAGTGAGCAATTCTGCTCTATATCTGCACCAATCAGCCGTACTACTACGAATATGTAACTTTTGCTCAAACCACGAAAATTGATACCCGCGCAGAAAAGTACTTTCACAGTACATCGAAATGTACAAACGCTTATTTGTCTACCTAAAACCGGTGGTGATTGCAGTTGCCCAGGAAGGGTATTCAATCTACCACAATATTAATCTTTCGTCATATTTGATAAAACACATTGTATAGTATGTAATGATGTGCTAACATACAAAAAAATAGCCGGATTTGTGATTGAAAACCGCGTGGTGCAAACAGTGTTCATTCGAATATTGAACGAGAATAAACTTCAAAGAATGTCTTCCACTTTCGACATCGAAAAACCATATTTTTACTGTTTATGTATTGTATATTCCTGAAAGCAATGTATTACCCTTTTCAAATATATGCATTTCATTTCGATATTAAACAAGATTCGTTAGGTATTGAGATGTTAAGTAGTCCCACGTGCAACTAAATAAGGCGTTTGGCGGGTAATTTTTCTTTATCTAGTCTCGGTACACGAAACCAAAATACGTCTCGCTTATTGCACAAGTAGTATCTTATGAAAAATAACGTCCCTATAGGACAAAACACCTCACTTATGTAAGTAAAACTACAACGTATGACTTCAACGGTTAAAATGATTAAATCTTAAATGTTAGTTTATTATGATTTAAAAAAGAAACAAAAGGATGTATTCTGGGAAGTGCTTGCATAGTACTGCACACTCATTTGTAAATAACATCTTTTGAATGTTTTCAATTTTATCTAAACAAATAAAAAAAAGTTGTTTATCGAGCCCGGAAATTTAAAAACGATCCGGGTAAACTTATCGATCCTGTAAATAAACTTATTCTAAAAGGTTACCAATTCGATCTTTGAATATTGTTTTTATTGGTATTTGATTTTGTTATCAGTAATATAAACGCAAACTAAAGTATTTGTATATACATATGCACATTCATGGCTCTACAATCTGTCGGTACCTGTATCTTGGAATTGCACAAAGTCATGTTTTTCTTTGACTGTTAAAGACGTCTTTACACTAAATCCATTGGATGTTTGATATGTACTGATAGATATTTTAGTCTTAGATGCATGATATTTTTATTAGTTGTCATTGGCTTCAAACAAGCTGTCAGTAAATAAAGACAACAGTAGTATACCGCTATTCGAAATTCATAAATCAATTGAGAAAAAAATTAATCCGGGTTACAAACTAAAACTGAGGGAAACACATCAAATATAAGAGGAGAACAACGACACAACAGAAACACAACACTAAAGTGCAACACACACAGAAACGAAGTATAATATAACAATAACTGCGAGTACTCTCAGATCTGTACTTAGTGTCTTTTTGTTGTGGTCATGTATAAGTATCCTGCCACGTCCACTCTTGTGTTTTTGTTAGATGTATTTCTATTTGTATCCATCTGATGAGTTAAGCCTTTTTCAACTGATTTTCACAGTTTGTTCTTATGTTGTACTGTTACACCTCTGTCCCAGTTTGGGGGAGGGTTGGCGCCTTCAAACTAGTTTAACCCCGCCTGCCATTTAGTGATTGTTGTTTATTGTTGTTTCCTTTATTTGTTTATCGTTTATTGTTTTGTATAGTTTGTTAGTATTGTGCCGTAGTTCCAATTTCCATTTAGATAACTTTTTATACATTGTGACTTGGATTGAGAGTTGTGTCATTGGCACTCATACCACATCCTCTTATTTATAAGGATTATAATTTTGTACGACAGACGCGCATTTCGTCTACAAATGACTCTTCACTGACGCTCTAATCGAAAAAGTTAAACACAGAGAGAAAAAAAGCTGAATAAAGTACGAAGTTGAATTTCATTTACGACCCAAAATTCCGAAAGGTTTTTGCCAAATAAAGCTTATGTAATCTATTATTCCTGATGTAGAAAATTCTTATTATTTCGAAAAAATTCAAAGTTTTGTTAACGGTTAATTTATGATTATGACCATATCAATGATAATTCATATCAACCCTGAAGTGCTGACTACTTGGCTGGTAATACCCTCGGGGAGTTAACCTCCACCAGCAGTGGCATTGACCATACATCCAACCAAATACGTCCGAACAAATGACGCTCGTACTAATGAAAAATGCTCATATGGACTTCTGACTAAACAATGTACCTGCATGCGGTTTTTTTTTTTGTATGATTTACTTTGCAAAATGTACAAATCGACCAAGTTTAGTAGGATTGAACCCATTAAATCCGTAGCCAGAGGATGAGGGAATCGCACAGTCTAGATAACAAGTGTACGTCCACTGACCTTAACAAAATTTCTCATTGTGATATTTATTGGACCGAATGTAAGCTTAAGACACAATACAAATAACACTTCGAAATCAACGCGTTTCGAACGGTGTCATTATCTAACGTTGAATGTATGTTTTTCCTTTATATACCACATGTATGCATTGTTATAGTTTTAAACATAGCATTTTTATTGGTAATACATACATCAATGAAAAGGCATTCCAGTCGATACAATGACAAAATCAGACAAAATCCAGACTTCTTGACTCTCACATAATTAATAATAATATAACTCATAGCCTTCACAAAAAAAAGAAACAATTCAATAGAAGATTTTTTTAATTATGTATCCATTGGCAAAGCAAAACCTGGGCGAGGCTTGTCTCCTCTTTCAAGACAGGCAAATGTTCTTGCAACTAGCTTATTTTCGCTGATATATTCAAAGAAATCTCCAGCTACTTCAGATTGCTGAGTCACTGGCAAACTGTTTCTTTAATGTAAAATAAGAAGATGTGATATGATTGTCAATGAGACAACTGTCAAACAGAGACAATATGACGTAGACGTTAGCGTATACAGGTCACCGTACGGCCGTTAACTTTGAGCAAAAAACCATACGGCATATCAAGCTATAAAAGGCTACTCTAATCTGAAAGATTCTGTTGTCAAGTTTAAAAATGTAGTTAGTCATGAGTCGTTATTTTTTTACATATCATAGAAGACATATAAAACAAATGAAAACAATTAGTTTTTAAATTAATAAGAAATTTCCCGTCGAATTTGTTAAAAATGTTTTACGAACCCTTTTTTAGGTTGATGTACCTTTTTATGTACGGAACATCAATCAATAATTCATTAAAGCACGCTTCGGAACTGACATGTTTTATAACAAACATTTCATCAATTGTTCGTTTATAAATTTAGAAATTATTAAGAAACTGAGGTTTCACCTCCCTCAGGCAAAGTTCACCTTAGATATATTTGCTATTAATTTGGGTCCTTTTTTTTTTTGGTCATTTAACTTTTTACTTGTTTCAATACGTGTACTTGTACTTTGCTTTGACCGTTCCTGATGAAGGTAAATCCAGAAAAGCGCTTCGGATGCATAAAATTTTTTAAGTGTTATTTTCATTTCTTGATCAGTATTTGTACTTCCGATTGGAATGGTTATTTTGTTGACACACTTTTAGACCGCTTTACTGAAAGATTAATTTATTTACACTTGTTACATTTTCATGCAGTAACACATGTAAAATATAGAATCGTTCCACGAATGTGATACCTTAAAAATGTTGTAGCTGTTGTCTGGTCCAATATTTTTGGTATTCCTGTATGTAGGTTTAGCTAATATCTATTACAGTACTTGCAACCTTAGGCGTTACTGTTTTAGCGATCAATCAGCGGTCATCGATCAGTCACCGATCAGTCAAGTTCGCGTCAAACTCACGTCACCAATCCGTCAGACTTATAGTAAAAGTATTTGACTGATCGGACGGATCGGACGGATAGGACCGATCGACCTTTCTGACGGATTGAACTCTACTACGTCACATGATAAACTAATACAAATTACGAAATCTTAGTTTCGTTTCATTTAATTAAAATGGCGACATGGAAAATACGAAACATTCAAGTACAAATGATCAACATCTTTTTTTATTAATTATTTAGCACAGTTTTAAGAATTTAAAAAGAAAAGAAATATGCATATAAAACTAAATTTAAATATTACTATTAAAGAATGGCCATTTTCGTTTAAATTTAGGTTATATTTTTTCAAACCCGTACATTTCTAAAACGGTTTTGATCGCGATTTTCAGTGATTTTATTATTTTCCGAAAATGCTCTTGAAAATATCATGAAATGATCATTTATTGCAAATTTCGATGTATTATCTTTAAATATTTTTAAGTATTTTATCCTTATAATCTTAAAATTCTATAAACAAACTTATCTGGAGGCCATTAAAATACCAAATTACAAATAAAAATAAAAATGCTGCAAATTCTCTTAAAAATAAAAAATATTGATAATTTTAAACAACGAGAACAACATTATAGTATATTTTTTCTGATAGTCTTTTAACTTAATAAGAAATAATCAATCCTAAGCTATAAAAAGTACAAAAATCCAATGACGGTCAATAATTTCCTTTCAAATAAAGGAATTTTTGCATTCTATTTCAACAAAAACAAACGTTTATGCATATCTATCCTTCTTTATTCACATTTTATTAAAAATTACTTATCTAAAGGCATTTATAATGACTGATAGCAATTGCATTGCACTATATCTGATATAAAAGAAGAAATATTTGTATTTTTATGCAATGCGAATATTAAATTTAGTATCTGATCCCTTAAATTCAACATAGTTTATGAAATGCAACCAATCCTGATGTACAAAGAGTACTGAAATCAAATGGTGATTCATTATTTCTATCAAAATGAAGATATGATTGCATTCATTTTCAACACCAACAAATGTTTAAGCCTTATTCTACTTACAATATTAAAATTCTTATTAAAAAAATAATCTTGAAGCCTTTGAAATAACTAGTTACAAATAACATTGCATTATTTTTTAACAAAACAAGAGAAACTGGTAATTTTAAACAATGCGAACAACATTTAAGGATATTTTCTATGATCTTCTTTTACTTTTATGAAAAACAACCAATACTAAACTATGAAAAGTACAAACATCTAATGACAGTCAATAATTTCCATTCAAATAAAGAAATTATTGCATTTTTGTTCAACAAAAACAAACGTTTATGCATATTTATCCTTCATTTATTCACATTTTATTAAAAAATACTTATATAAAGGCATTTATAATGACTGATAGCAATTGACGTTGCATTATTTCTGATACAAAAGAAGAAATAATTGTATTTTTAAGCAATGCGAACATTACATTTAGAATTTTTTCCATTAAATTCAACATATTTTATGAAATACAACAAATCCTGAACCATAAAAAGTACCAAAAGCCATAGGCGTTCAATAATTTTCATTAAAAAAGAGAAATTATTGAATTCTTAATTAAAATAAACAAAAGTTTATGTATATTTTTTATGTATATTTATCCTTAAATTATTCATATCTGATATAAAAGTACTTATCTGAATGCATTACTTATGACTGATTGCAATTGACGTTGAATTATTTTTGATATAAAAGAAGAAATATTTGCATTTTTAAGAAATGCTAACACAAATTTAGTATCTTTTCCCTGAAATTCAGCATATTTTATGAAAAAACAACCAATCCTGATGTACAAAAAGAATCAAAATCAAATGACAGTTCATAATTTTTATCAAAATAAAGAAATTATTGCATTCTTATCTAACAAAAACAAAAATTTATGCATATTTATCCTTCAATGATTCACATTTTATACAGAATTACCTATCTAAAGTCATTGATAATGACTGATTGCAATTAAAGTTGCATTATTCCTGATATAAAAGAAGTAATATTTGCATATTCAAGCAATCCGAACAAAAATTTAGTATCTTATCCCTGAAATTCAGCCTATTTTATGAAAAACAACCAATCCTGATGTACAAAATGTACCAAAATCAAATGACGGTTCATAATTTCTATCAATATAAAGAAATTATTGCATTTTTATCTAACAAAAACAAAAGTTTATGCATATTTATCCTTCAATGATTCACATTTTATACAGAATTACTTATCTATAGGCATTTATAATGACTGATTGCAATTGAAGATGCATTATTTCTGATATAAAAGAAGAAATATTTGCATAAATAAGCAATGCGAACAAAAATTAAGTATCTTTTCCCTGAAATTCAGCATATTATATGAACAACAACCAATCCTGATGTACAAAATGTACCGAAATCAAATGACGGTTCATAATTTCTATCAATATAAAGAAATTTTTGCATTCGTATTCAACACAAAACAAAAGTTTAAGTATTATTCTCCTTACATTATGAAAATTCTTACAAAAAAAATCTTATTGGAAGACTTTGAAATAACAAGTTACAAATAACATTGCATTATTTTTTATCAAAAGAAGAAAAATTGGTAGTTTTAATCAATGCGAACAACATTTTAGTATATTTTCTCAGATATTATTTTGTTTTATAAAAACAACCAATCCTTAACCATAAAAAGTACAAAAAGCCATAGGCAGTCAATAATTTAAATTGATATAGAGGAATTTTGAATTTTTATCAAACAAAAACAAAAGTTTATGTAAATTTATCAGTAAATTATTCATATCTTATACAAAAGAACTTATCTGAATGCATTAATTATGACTGATTGCAATTGACGTTGAATTATTTCTGATACAAAAGAAGACATATTTACATTTTCAAGCAACACGAACAAAAATTTAGTATCTTTTCCCTGAAATTCAGAATATTTTATGAAAAACAACCAATCCTGATGTACAAAAATAACCAAAATCAAATGATGGTTCATAATTTCCATCAAAATTAAGAAATTATTGCTTTCTTATCTAACAAAAACAAAAGTTTATGCATATTTATCCTTCAATTATTCATATCTTATATAAAAGTACTTTTCTGAATGCATTACTTATGACTGATTGCAATTAACGTTGAATTATTTCTGATATAAAAGAAGAAATATTTGCATATTTAAGCAATGCGAACAAAAATTTAGTATCTTTTCCCTGACAAAAACAAAAGTTTATGCATATTTATCCTTCAATGATTCACAATTTATACAAAATTTTTTATCTAAAGGCATTTATAATGACTGAATGCAATTGACATTGCATTTTTTCTGATATAAAAGAAGAAATATTTCATTTTAAGCAAAGCGAACAAACATTTAGTATCTTTTCCTTGAAATTCACCATATTTTATGAAAAACAACCAATCCTGATGTACAAAAAGTACCTTAATCAAATGACGGTTCATAATTTCTGTCAAAATAAAGAAATTATTTAATTTGTATTGAACACAAAACATAAGTTTAAGTAAAATTCTCCTTACATTATCAAAATTGTTACAAAAAAATCTTTTTGGAGAACTTTGAAATAACTAGTTACATATAACATTGCATTAGTTTTTATCAAAACAAGAAAAATTGGTAATTTCAAACAATGCAAACAAAATTTTAGTATATTTTCTCAGATATTATTTTGATTTTATAAAAAACAACCAATCCTGAACCATAAAAAGTACAAAAAACCATAGGGGTTCCAATAATTTCCATTAAAAAAGAGAAATTATTGAATTCTTATCTAACAAAAACAAAAGTTTATGTATATTTATCCTTAAATTATTCATATCTTATACAAAAGTACTTATCTGAATGCATTACTTATGACTGATTGCAATTGACGTTGAATTATTTCTGATATAAAAGAAGAAATATTTGCATTTTTAAGCAACGCGAACACAAATTTAGTATTTTTTCCCTGAAATTCAGCATATTTTATGAAAAACAACCAATCCTGATGTACAAAATGTACCGAAATCAAATGACGGTTCATAATTTCTATCAAAATAAAGAAATTATTTAATTTGTATTCAACACAAAACAAAAGTTTAAGTAAAATTCTCCTTACATTATCAAAATTCTTACAAAAAAATTTTTATTAGAGAACTTTGAAATAACTAGTTACAAATAACATTGCATTATTTTTTATCAAAAGAAGAAAAAATGGTAATTTTAAACAATTCAAACAACATTTTAGTATATTTTCTCAGATATTATTTTGATTTTATAAAAAACAACCAATCTTGAACCATAAAAAGTACAAAAAACAATAGGCGTTCCAATAATTTCCATTAAAAATGAGACATTATTGAATTCTTATTTAATGAAAACAAAAGTGTATGTATATTTATCCTTAAATTATTCATATCTTATACAAAATTAATTATCTGAATGCATTAATTATAACTGATTGCAATTGACGTGCATTATTTCTGATATAAAAGAAGAAATATTTGCATTTTTAAGCAACTCGAAAAAAAATTTAGTATCTTATTCCTGAAATTCAGCATATTTTATGAAAAACGACCAATCCTGATGTACAAAAAGTACAAAATAATGAAATGATTGCATCTTTAATCAACACAAATTAAAGTTTAAGTATTTTAATACTTTTTTTTTTAAATTCTATCAAAGAAACTTTTCTTGAGGCCTTTTAAATAACTAATCAGAAATAAAATTGCATTATATGTTATAAGAAGAAGAAATATTGGTAATCTAGAACAAAAATTAAAACAACGCTCTAAATTAATTAATCCAAACAAAGGTGTATGGATCTTTACTGTTCTGCTTTTTTTTATTTTCATCGACAACAAATAGAGTACTTATTTTAAATGATAACATTTTATCGCTTTTTAGTGGTACATAATTAACGAATAAAGGTGTCTTCGTAGAGGTCCGCGTTTATCGACTGTAAATACTGTGGAGTTCGTTTTACATAAGAATTTTAATTATATACGTATCCGTCCGATCCGTGCATACAATTAATTTACTGATCGATCGCTGACCGTTGTCACGGTAACTCTCACATAGCCTATTTGACGTATCTGACGGATTCTATGGGTCATCGATCACCGATCAGTCATCGATCAGTCAAACATCCGTCACCGATCATTCACCGATCAGTCAAGTTCACGTCAAACAGTAACGTCTAAGGTTGCAAGTACTGTATGTGAATGAATTGTGTATCTCAGTTTAACTTACTATTTTGGGAAATAAATACAAGAAAAAACTGACATTGATCATGTGTTGTAATTGTTTACCTTTTTTCTAGACAGAACGCCTCTCTGTTGTTGAAAGTCATTCCAATCCAGGCTTATTGCTTTTAACCACCTTGTTTAACCACCCATCGAGTAAAATAGTAATATTGTAAACTATATAAAAAAATCCTCGTATTATATAAAACAGGTTAAAGTTGCACAGGTATCCCTTTGTAGTTCTCAATCAAGGGAGGTTATGATTTGAACGCTATAGATTTTCAGATTAACTTACGAAGCAGTCACTGTGTATAAGGAATTAGTAAAAATATATTCCGTAATTTTCACGCTATATTTCAGAATGTAACAGTGGTTATTTTGGTCGAAATTGTGATCATTTCTGTGACGGATGTATATCTTATATATGTGATAAAACTGATGGATTATGTAAAAACACCTCTGGATGTGAACCTGGTTATCTGTACGAAGAATACTGCAACAGAAGTACGTTAAATATGGTAGACTATATACTTTCATTATTTTTTTATTTGAATCAGTCCATCATCGTTTCCTCAGCTTGCTGAGTCCTTCGTTTTTAACGGCCTACTCAAATGAAAATCAATAAACAGATATTTCGATGAGGCTTGTTCAATAAAAGTTTGTAATAATCCTTTTCGAAAAAATTGAAAATAAAATAGCCATCTTGGCCTGATGTAAGAACTTTTGAATCACTACATTTAAAATAAAACCTTATAGATAGGTCGACATTCAAATGTTGAGGAGTAATGTCTACATTCATTTGATCGAAAACAATAAAATGTTTTATAAACAATTAAAATCAGGAAGAACCACGACAAATGATTGGAAAATATACTTACAGAATGCTTTGCATTCTCTATTTATTACCACTGTATCAAAAAAATGCGAAAGATACCAAAGGGATAGTCATACTCATAAATCGAACTAGAACTGACAATAACATGGCAAAGAACTACCAAAGACATACAACAGAATACATAATTTTAATTTACCAATTATTGACTTAATCTTGGATCCTTGTCAGTACTATCTTTGTGCAATAGTTTAGTTAATACAAGTTGATGTAATGTAAGTTTTTAGGGTAAAAAAATCATCATATCATTTACAAACAGATTGCGGATTTTGTTTAATTATGCATAGTGTATACGTTCCATGTGAACAATAAAGCACCTTACCAAATCAAGGATACAATCTTGAGATGTATTTATTCAATTCATAGAAAAATTCTCTATTATTTCTTTACTATGTCTTCCAATGTTATGACCTCTAATATTATATTTTTCAGCCGGCATGTGCCATGAACTGTGAAAAAGTATCTCGATATTGGCAAATGTCTTTTAACTTGTTTACAACGGATATTTTTTAAATGATTGTCTTTAGACTGTTGAAAGTAAGCATATATATATAATAAGCACATTGTCAATAAACAAATTCTGTCTTTGTTAAATTTTCGTATAATTGAGAATATATGTAGCTTCATTAATAAATTTTTTAATTTATTGCTGTTTTACTAGCATGTGACGATGAATATTTCGGTAAAAACTGCACACGAAAGTGTAATTGTTTGACTGGAACGTGCAACATATTCACGGGAACATGTGAAGGTAAGATAATTGATTTCAGTGTGCATAACCTTTAATAAACAGATCCATTCCTGTTGTTCCGATAAAATCTGTCTACCTTTAATATTCAAATAACAATGCACTTGATAAATAATCGAATTTTACCACCCATAAAAATTAAGGTGACTACTAGTAGCTGATTTTGCTCTCCTATTAGTCATATAGCTTTTCAATTTTTTTACATGCCCGGCTATTACTTTTTGTTTATTTTTGTTTATGGGCATTCCTGGCAAAGATAAGTCCAGACAAACGTTTTTTACGTACTAAATTGATTCAGAGTTATTTCCATTTGCTTCCTGTGGGTCGATACAGCTGCTGGTGGACTGTTAGTCCCTGAAGGTATATTCAGACCATTAGTCAATGCTACGCTGCGAATGAATATGATGTTGTACACGAAACGGGTTATTATCTTTTTATGATACCAAAATTAATTTCTTTGTTGCTTGAAAAAATTCCAGATCAGGAAAAAGTAAAATTACAAAAATACCGAACTCCGAGGAAAATTCTAAACGGAAAGTCCCTTAGTAAATGGCAAATTCAAAAGCTCAAACACATCAAACGAATGGATAACAACTGTCATATTCCTGACTTGGTATAGGCATTATCTTATGTAGAAAATGGCGGAGTAAACTTGGTTTTATAGCTAGCTAAACCTCTCACTTGTATGACAGTCGCATAAAACCATTGTAAACACTACAGTTTTACCCTGAAAATTATCACTAAAATGGGATTAGGAGGAAAAAAACATGAAATTTAGAAATTTTGGGTTTAAATAATTTGTATATTAAACTTTTCAGCACCTTTAATTTTTTTCATATTTAAGCCTTAAGTGCACAGCGACACACACAATTAATAACACATTTTTTTTCTCGTGCTATCAAACGTACCCTCGAGTGGACAATGGATCTGGACACAGGTCAGGCGTTGAAGCCACGATGCCACAGAAACAGGGTTTGAATCCCACTGAGGGACGAACACATATTTGCTAACACTGTTGGGCTAAATTTTAGACAAAGTATGTTTAAACTATGGTGTTAGTCCTGTATAAACTGTATCAACACAGGTTATCCGATTGAGAACGGTCATCGTAAAGTTGTCAAATACAGTTAACTCTCGTTGTTTCGAACTCGGTTGATTCGAAATTTCGGATGAGTCGAAATTTTCCCGTGGCCCCGATCTTTGTTCCATACAAATATATGTATTTCGACTCCTGATGAGTCAAAATTAGATGAGTCGAAATTTCGATTGTTTCGAACCAAAGTTACGGTCCCAAAATTAACAACAGCATATACATTGTATTTATACGTATATAATAAGATTAAAATTTGATGTGACGGCATGGTAAGTAAAATTTTCATCCTTTACGACAGAAAAAAAACAGCTGATCTGCAACGTACACCACATACTTTTCACTATACATCACTATAAATAAAGCCGACGAGGAAAGGCAATACTCGACTAAAGAAGGCTATATTTTAATATAGCTTAGTTGGTCGAGTGATCTAGGGCGCTGGACACAGTACAGGTGGTGTTGCCACGATGTCACAGAAGCAGGGGTTCGAATCCCCCTGAAAGAAGATTATTTCAAACAGTTCTAACATTAATGTTGGACGGAATTTGACACGAATACATATATATAGAAAGTTTTGTGTACATATCATTATGTTTATTCAACTTACAACATATTATTTTAGATGCATCTAAATCGACAAGTGAAAAGACTAACGTTATCGCGATAGTTGGAGGTGCTGCTGCTATCCTTGTCCTTGTGCTAATAGTAACGGTGGCTTTCATCGTTTACAAGTAAGTTTAAATGTTCATGAAATGTACCAGGTATTTACAGTAAATAGCAACTACCCTTTTTTATTCGAAAGATCAGTTTGGGGAATTTTTTTTTGATTGATTTAATGATTAACAAATGAATTAAGTGAACGCTTTTTAATTACCAACAAATTATATGGACAAGTTGAGTCTTTTTATTAGGACATTAGGACATTAAAAACGATTTACAAGTAAAAATTGATATATGCATACACTGATTTCACAGATTTTCAGGTACAAATATTACATACATAGGCCTAATCGTTTTTCAAAACAATGTCATATTAATTTCCATCCTCACAATCAATTGTAAGTACATACAGATTTGATTTAAAATCATCTCTCGAGAGACGAACGAACTTACAACTATTTTTAATTCGACGACCTTGCCCGAAGCATGTAAAGACAGAATTACTAACTATTACATCAAATCCAATCCCTAAAAGCGAATGTTTAACTGAGGTAGCTTTACCTTTGCTGTGTCACGAAAGCTTTCTGATTAGCGCTTGTATATTACATACACAGTGTTTGGTGCAGTCAGGGGCTTTAATTACTATGATTTTAATCCGCTGCAAGCATAATTTTTTATGTATCTATAAAAATATTTATATATGGATACCAAGTTTGAATTACATTTATACTTTTTCTGCCTATGATAGTGTATTAACAAATGCCTGAAAATTACCCATCGGATCTTAAGAGATGAACTTAAGATGCAAGGATCATGTAATTATAATATATAAATGCCTAATAGCTTAACCAATCAATTTCATATTCATTTCAACACTCAAAATCGTCTGTACACACAGATTTTAATTGTTTAGTCATTACTCGAGAGACTATTTTACAACCATTTTTTACATCCTCCGACAACCATGCGCCCAGCTAGAATGTAAAGACAGAGGGGCTTACCACTTCACCAGATCTAATCCTCAAAAGAGGAAGTTTAACTAGGTTAGTGTTACATTTGGTTGTCAAGAAAAAATAAAATGACAAAAATATAGAACTCCAAGGGAAATTCAAAACAGAAAGTCCTTTATCAAATGGCAAAATCACATCAAATGAATGGAAAACAACAGTCATATTCCTGACTAGGTACAGCCATTTCCTTATTTGTAGAAAATAGTGGATTAAATTTTGTTTTATGCTATGTAAACCTCTCACTTGTATGACAGTCGCATAAAATTCCGTTATATTGACAACAATTTGTGAGCAAAACAAACAGACATAATAGGTAAAAATGACAATCATTGGGGTACAGCAGTCAACGTTCTGTTATAATCTTAATCGCTATAAAACATAACTATTTCAGGAAAGCTTTCTAGTTCGCATTTTTATTTTAAAGAAAAGTATGATTATTTGTGTATATGTTGTATTAAACAAAAATAGTTTAAAAACCATAGAAATGATTCTTGTCGAGGTACTGTATTGTGAATTGCTTTGAAAATACCAATCTATTCAAGATTATATTTCTTAATTGTATTGTTATTTTCCTACGCTTTGCTTTAGTACGTATCAAATGCCATCTAGAATTACTTTAATATATATAATGCTTCATTCTGCATTAAAATTTTAAAAACAATCCTGAGATTTCTTACAATAATACATGAAGTCCTTAACCAGATTTGGTAAAACCTCTAGTTAAATTTTCTCTTACTCCATAATTCAGTTAGCCTTCCGCTGTTTTGAATCAAGAGTCACTAAAGAGTACTGTGTAGATGTTATACTCTTCTTGAATGCCTTTATGCATAATACGAACTAGTTGGTACAAACACTTAAAAAGAGATATAAAATACAGTAATCCTATTAGGTAATAAAAAAACAGATTGCACCATGTGAAAAAAACGAAGACAAGACAAACAACAATAACAAAATACTACAACGATTACAAACTGGTTCGAACTCATGTGTTTCGGAAGGGTAGGTAGTATGTGCTCCAATAGTGACATCCTTCGTGTTACCAATTGACAGCAGTCATTGAGGATGAATTGCATTCGATAATTTTACAATTGCGGGAAAGAGAACTGGATGGTGTTGACAAGTGGAACATATTATACTCGTGGACATTTAAGACATAGATATTCCATAACGGTCAATACAATGATGAATACTTTCAAAGGCATGAATTCATCATTTGGAACCCTTGATGCAACAGCTTCTTTGTAAGTTGTAGCCCTCTATTTGGAAAATCTTGGAAAAACGCAAGTCTTGAGTTATCATACCAATTGGGATATATACTCCACATGCAGTCACTGCTTGAACTTTACTGGAAAGAATAGTAAAGTTTACAAACTTTATATTATTTACAATAAGAATTATTTTTTAGCATAATTTTTTCTGAGGACGAATAATAATGTGAAGAAAATTATTCGAAATTAATGTACTAAAATATATACCAAAAGAAACATTTAACCTAACATTCCGATGAAATCCACTTGTATTTAAAGCCTTATTAATAGTCTATATCATATGTATTTCTTCTTCAGCAAATTATGACATACTTTTTTCTAATATTACTTAGATATTGTCAAACTTACTGAGCTAACCATACATCTCGTTTTGTCTATTATTTTGCAGACGCAGATTAGTTTCCAAACAAGATAGATATATTCAACATACCAAACCACGCATTCAGACCACCTTGAGTGAGCAAACTGTTGTCGTTGTTTTCACATAGCAATATGTATATTTTTTAATCAATAGTAATAATCATCTGTTCACTTAAATGAAATCATAATTTAAGTGTTACAGGCAATGATAATTCCATCTGTGTAAATATTTTGGTATCTTTATCCGGTTAACTGTGTACCATGAATATAAACACGTTAAATCTTCTCTTGGAAGACATAACCAGATATTTTAATGTTATGAGCAACACATCGTATGAAACTTTTGTAATAATTCTTTCTTGTCATATTCGTTTATGTTTTAGGCTTAAAATATTGACATGTGTGGATTATAAATGATTTTGGTATTTTCTGTAAATTATTACACATCTCAATCAATCATCTATGTTGTGGCGCTTGAACAACTTTTTTCACTTGTGGGGTTTTGCAACGAATTATACGGCAGGTGTCAGAAGTGTAGCATGAATTGGTAAATCTTCCTGGGTACAGTTTTTTATAACTTAGTCTCAAGGGTTCTTGCAGTGTTTTGTCGACTGTTTTTAACCCATTCAGGAAAACGAGGTTTTTAATGACGAAGCCTAAAAAATTATTGCTTTGTATGCACAAATAATTATTTGGAATTTCTAACAACTAACGAACTTTAAATTAGCAGCCAATGTGGGTATCCCACACATACCCCTGTATTATTCAAGTACGAGGATGTTTTATACCATCATAAATCTGTCATTCTCTCCATTGATATAAACACAAAAAGGACGTTGAATATCTTCTGTCAATAAAATAAATACATAAACCTCACAAAAATTCTTATAAAGAACAATATATTGCCGCTTTGTAAGCTCTTTCACTAAACATATTTCTAAAGAACTTAGTATCATTCTTTCTATAGTAAAATATGGCCTGCCTTCAGACATATTGTAGTGAGGTTGTTCCACCAGTGGTCTATCAAATGAGGATTTTTATAAAAAACCTACTTCAAAATCTTCAACATGTTCAATCTCAATTTTTACAATTTTGGATGAATATCCAATTTTAGATTTTTCTACACACTTCACTATTATCGATCGACTACCTTTTGTCATAAAAAAAAAGAGCCTTTTCTACAAAAAAAATGGAATCGTATTTACATGTACAATTTCTTGTTTGAGATAATGAATAATTTTACTTTATGTAGAACTACACTGATACATAGAATAGGTATAATAAAAAAAGGACTTTTTGATCGATAACATATTAGTTGAGTTTGTTGATCGATATTACAACAGTCAGCCGGTGCTCAAATTGGTATTCTTACTATGCCACCTCACTGGCCGACTTGTCTTAGTTAATATTGTTACATATGGGGCAAAATTCAAACAGAGCTTTCTCATAGACAAAATGAAAAAAAAATCTTGTATTTTTTTTCAATCTAATTTACAGATATACTGATGATGTCCTGTCAATAAATAACCCAAAAGTCTATGAGATCCATATCATATATCCAGTCAACTTGTGATTAGGGATACCAGCAAAACTAGAAGATCAGGAAGGCGCTTCCGATGCGCGCAATTAACTAGTGTCATTTTCATTCATCGTGTGCTTCATATCATGATCTTTTCTTAGATGTTGACCCAACTGACGACTTTAAACTAGAAATTATGATAAGCATAACTATTTCATCTTTCCAATTGTCAACTTCACATTTCACAAACATGTCTTAGACTTGTGGTAGTTGATCGTCACTTTTTTTTATTTTATACTCTATTATACCTTTCTCATTCATCTCTTGTGAATTCATAACAATGTGTTTTAAAACATAAACGTGTACTTATAGCATATTATTTGTAGCGAATTTGCTTTGACGTATGCATTGATGGTCTAAATATATTACTACATTTTTTTCAGATGCACAGAAGGAAACCAGTAATGAATATGCTAATGTAAATGTAGTTGCAATAACAGATGCAGAAGAGGTAATTTTCACATTGAAAGACAGAGAATTCGAAGATCCCGATTTACAAACAGATGAAAATGGGGATGAAAACGTGTACTATAATGACACTAGTGAACACGATGTGTCTAAGTACAAGATACTGATCAAAGATCTTAAATGGGCTATAAATGAGAAACAAAAGGCCGATGGTTTCAAGAACGAGTATGAGGTAAATTTTGCTCATTGACAGCTGTTGTTTTAAATGAAAGTGAACGTATTTTTCTGTGAATTTGACATTTTTTTTTTCTTTTGGTGTAAAGATAGCTTCTTCTATAATGGAACGTATAAGCTTACTTTGCAATTAAAACAGTCAATTATATCAGAGTCACTTTCATAGGATACCAGGAGACTTTATCATATTGTAGACTAATAAATTGTAGACGCGGAAAAATCAATTTCTTCAAATAATACGGATATAGTTAATATCTAAGTTACGTGATACATGTTGCTAAAAAGTTACAGGACATCTGGTGTTTGTTTCTTTGTAGATTTTACCTAGAGGGCTAATGTATGCACATGTTGAAGGATCAAAGGAAGAAAATAAAGTTAAAAATCGTTTTCTCTCAACATGGCCATGTATGTAAATATAGACAATGGAATTAAATATAGATGATAATAGTTTTGAAATATTTGTAACAAAATATAACTGTTGACTAATCGTTTAAAGAATCAGACATCATACAAAAATCTCAGAACAAGATTTGCAAACAATTAACGAACTAATCAGATAGTGCAAATTTATTCCTTTGAAGATTTGAATTTATATCTTTTTAGGGAGAAACGACTCTAGAACTGTTATTATTATCTTTACAAACCAATAAGTTTAGGTGCGCAGAATAAAGAAAAGTATGACCCCATTCGTGGACATTTGACGTGTTTATGATCACTTAAAATTATATTATTTTATTATTCTAAAACATTGAATGTTTTAACTATATAGGATTTTGTTTTTAACTTTGTATAAAAACTTTATCTTATAGAGTAATTTTGGAAATATAAATAATCAGATTTAAAGAGCAATTTAGTGCAATTCAACAACATAATGGCATTGAAGTCTTGCAAATAAAGAAGAGCTTTATTTAATGCACCAAATCTTATATTCTTTGATCAATTAAAAATATCAAATGTAAATATCAAATAATAAATAATAAAATAAATAACAAAATCAAAAGTAAACAGGATGATGATATGTTCGATTGCCCTTTCCAAAACATCAACGCAATAGTACAGAACAAATATAATCCTGGATATCAAATAGAATTTGATGCACTGTATGAAGGTTTAAACATGTCATTTTAGTAAGTGGTTCTCGGAAATTTTATTGAAATCATCCAGTATTATAGCTACAGGAAATAATCAATAATCCCAAATTTTAACTAAATGAGGATGTCAAAACCCCTTTTCATCTGCGAATAAATCAAATCCGAATAATAGATCGTATGCAGTATACGCCAAAGTGACATTATCACAGCTACAAAATTAAGTCGTAAAACACTAGAGGTCAGTATAATTTTTCAGGAAATAAATAATTCAATAATATTTCTTCTTTATTGCTGTTATATATTATATCATCTTGCCGCAAAAATCGTTTCAACTATGGTAACCTAATTTGCAATATTAAGTCCTCGATCCTCAATCCGCAATCTTAAGGCCTGTTGGCACAGATTGTCTCGAAAATGCAGGTTTACATATCGTGCTTTATGCTCAACGTATTATCTCTGTGTGCTTTTTAAAGGTTATGCGCTGGTTAAGATTGGAATTAAAGAAATTGCAGTGTCAAGTCTGCCAGTTCTGTCGATATAATTTGCCACTGTTAGTAGTTTGACTTTCGTTTCTTCGATGTGACACACAAATCGATTCAAATTCTTAACGATAAGAGAGAATAAGAGCCAAAACAAATGGAAATGACATGTTTTTATTAACCTACAAGACCAGTGTATTTGATATACGCTTGACACATACAAAGAAAAAAATTTTTTAAAATAAGTTTTGATTTTATAAAAATGGTAATACTTGTTCAAGTTTGATTACCAAATAGGATTTTTTTTTAAATTTTTATAATTATAATTCATAGTAGAAAGAATAACATTTGAATCCCAATATTTCAAAGATACCATCATGGTATTGTTTTTTTCTAATTTAATATTTTTTTTATATAAAATATATATTTGAAGATGACCATTCACGAGTTATCCTGAAGGGAAACACGAAGCAGGAATATATAAATGCTAGTTATATTGATGTAAGTTTTAAAAACATTTTCTACGATTTAAAATTTTAATCGATGTAAGTTTTAGCGTATGTTTTCAGCTCAACTTGAAAGCTTTTACAAATCCCAAACGCTCTTTTTTAGCAGAAATCAATACCAATACGTGTTCTTACTGATACATGTGATATTTACAGTGACTAGCAATATAATAGTTTGTATCATTATACCCCTAGCTGCGAAATAGAGAGGTATGTCATTTTTGACCCGCCAGCCCGTCCGTTAGTCAGTCAGACAGCCCTCAGTAATTTCAATTCCGGATTCTTACTCAAAAACTTTATATCGGATTGCAAATCTAATTATATATAGTCAAATATTTATCGGATTGAATATTTACATAGATATATCAAGAAGAAAAGTGGTTTCCGGATGCTAAATCAATGACTTCATAATGAATTGCAATCTTATTTAGATATATTGTAAAAAAAAAATAAGTTACGTAAAACTGTGGTTTTTGCATGCTAAATCAAATAATACATTATGGGATCGCAAGCTTGCTTAAGTATATGGTTACATATAATAAGAGGAAGATCCCTATCGATTTTGATGTTGCTTTGTTCAAAATTAAGGTCTAAATAAATAAAAGACAATGAAATTTGTACCACAAAAGGTTTCAGGAAGTAGTATTCAAGGTTCTATCTTAACTTAGATATTTGGTAAGATGTTATAACAGAACGAAAATGTAATTCCTATCCATTTCCAAGTTGCCTGATCGAGGGTCAAGATCATATTTACTCACATAAATTTGTTCGAGACAGCGTCTCATATATGTTATTGGAATGAGGAAGTACGTGAGCCGGGGATCGAGCCTACGCCTCCCTCCAGTAAAGGATATCACACTACAATGAGAACCAAAAGGTAATAAATGGATGTGTGTTCAACGTTCATTTGCAAATATAAAATTACTATTAAGGAAAAAAAACATGTCAATGTGATATGAAGATAATACCTGCTATGTAAAAGATCTTCACAATGAACCAGTTTTTTACGTTTTAATTCACAAAAAAACCGTTAGAGGGAAGACATTTCATCCTACCTTAAACTGATTCTGACTCCGCTCAAACCGATCTAACGAGATGCGCTTGCTTTGTATCGAAGCAGCAAATGAAATACACAAACAAAACAAATGGTAACAATAAGCACAAAGTCGAAGACGAACAAACATCAAAAGCTGATTGACGTGCAGACAAAAACGACATGTAGAAATGCAAGAACGCAACACCCAACGCAACCAGAAAATGAATTCAGAATCTGCCGGGAAAATTAATCGTGTCTACCCTACTGGTGGCACCATTTGTGTTGTTAATAATAGATTGAACTGTTGATGGTTAACAGCAAGGGTAAATAGTTAAGATTTCTACCTTATTACAATTACAGAACTATGAACATAAAAAGGCATACATAGCAGCACAAGGTTCGTGAAGAATTCTTCATTCTTGTTTTGGTATTATAAGAATTACAAATGTACTAAAACTAGTATATATCTATTGTTTTTTTTTTAATGAAACACTGGATTATTTTGTATTTGGTAAAAATTCTGAAGTCCATATTCGTACGAACTGTGTGCATAAAATATTTTGCATACTTGTGTTGTAAGTTCATATTCTATAGATTTGTTATTGGTTCGATACAACAAGAACTCTTGATTCTGGCTTGCTTTTTACTGACAAATGAATATGTTGTTGATTTAGTAAATTAGATATACCAATGCAGAGAATCAAACTCTAATCTGTCGTTTCTATGTTTTTAAGATGTTATCATTGCCTGTATTTTTTGTATGATATCCGCCGCGTTGCTTTTTAAAAACATATTCACCTACTACATGTACTGATATCAAAATGGAAAATAGGTCAGTAGTTAAAAAATAACAAGTGTACATTCGTGGTATTACAAAACAATTACTTTTACCAAAAAAGAGAAAACAAATGGAATAAATTATACAACCATTTTGAACTTTAACAGTTTGCGTAATCCTGTAAATGTTTTGAATACAACTGTCTGTTTACTTATGAATATCATGTTAATATATATTTCGATTTCCTCAATATTAAGGTCCTAAAAGGATTACAGTGAAAGATTTTCTGCATATGATCTGGCAAGAAAATGTTGAGAAAATAGTAATGGTAACACAGCTTATAGAAAATGAAAAGGTGATAAATTACCTTACCACATTTTATGATATAAATATCATTACTTTTTCTAGCAATAATTTTCAAAAGGTGATAACTTTGATTTAAGTAAATTTTCAACAAAACTAAACATCAAACAATTGTTTATTGAGTGATCAATCAAGAAACGAATTTATTTTATTTTCACTTTTATTTTTACTATGCAATCGATTTTTCATTTTAATTGATCAAACAAAAGAATCTTCTGATACTATGAAGTCAAAACTAAACACCTTTTAGATTCTATTTTTATTTAAATCATTTCCTTTTCTTCAGAAAAAATGTGAATCATATTGGCCTGAATCAGTTTCTGAACCACTGGTAGTAAACAACTTTAAAGTAACAATGACCGAGGAAAGAAAATACACATTTTATGTGTACAGGTTATTAACACTTTCGCTCAAAAACGTTACGGTAATTTTATTATTATCATCATTACAGCGCTAGATTAACAGAAAAGGTTAAATAACACTTAGACTATGCCAAATCAGTCTAACAATATTTCTCACACCTTATGTTATTACTGATATCTGTATTGTAACTTGCTATAGATAGAATTTGATCAGTAGAAATGGCTTGCTTTGAAACGTGTATTCTTGAAATGCAAAAATCTATGACAAACATTCAGGATTTTAAAGAAAGTACAACGTGTATTCTACCTGGCTGATAACAAGCACCCAAGTTGATTAATCGGATAAAAAAAAGATAAATGGTATAAATGTCATTGTTAGGAATTTGATACATTTGGTTACAAACCAGAAAATATTAGATCATATAGGATCAAAGCAGTGACATATTGCAAAAAAATCAGTTGCTTGCTAGAAAAAAAATCAGATGAAAAAAACGGTAAAATTGATTTCAGAATAAGCTCAGTGTATCTTCATTAGAACACTACTGAATCTTCGATAATAATTACTATTTTCAATATTAATGTCATTATTATTTAACTTTCGTACTTTCGTATAAAATTGACATTAGTTAAGAGACAATGGTAAAAATCCAACCCTTTCCTTTTTATGTAATACCTGATGGGTTGTTTTGGTTTTTTGGGGGTTTTTTTAAGCTATTAAGTGTCGTATTTTTACTGCAACACATTTCTGTGTCATTCCTTTTGCCAGCATATATCAAATTTCAAACCTAACAAGAAGTCACTTTAAAATCTGTCAAAACATTTTTTCTCTCGTTTTTAACGTATAAAAAGATCATGAATGATACCGATGTGTTTGCATATTTACATTGTTTATATTTCGCCAACACAAAACGGACACATTTTGAAAAGAGTCTTGCTGCAAAACGGAAGAAAGGTATTGTTCCTGAAATAGATAGATAAAAACTATAACAATGGTAAACTTGGTGTTAGGTATCTTATTAATATCTCATTAATTACTACACAAATGACTATGATAAACAACTTGCTCGCAATTACAATGTAGCAGGTTTTTCTAAGCTGGTTTGTTTAGTTCTTTTATAAGCATTTGTATTTTTACCGGCTGTGTTAAATTTTTTACACATTATAAGTGAAAAAAGGTTGTTGATGCTCGTATAAGAGATATTTTTCATTCACTTCAGAATGTGGAGGAACGAAAAATTCACCATTTTCATTTCATTCAATGGCCAGACCATGGTGTTCCTGACAGCATCAAACTTGTAGACTTTTACAGAAAAGTCAAAAATGAAAAATGTCATCAAAGTGGACCAATGGTTGTACATTGCAGGTATATATGCAAATACAAAAATCCGTCTAATATATATGACTGGTTCACAATATCATCATCAAATATCATATCAAACCATATTCCTTTATAAAGAAATTGAGAAATACAACTGGAATAACGTATTCAATTTGATATCTAACATTATTTCAAAAATGTGCTAATTAACAAAATTAATCTTCCACTCAACATCGTAATTGTTTTATTTCTTACATACATGTACCTTTATATTTGAAAATGATAATTTGTTAAGTAAGACAAGTAGTCAAATTATTTTATCAATTCTTTAGCGCTGGAATTGGAAGGACCGGAACATTTATAGCTATAGATGAATTATATCAGCATGGAACGAAAATTGGTTATGTAAATGTTATGGAATATATAGAGATGATGAGGAAAGACAGAATGAATATGGTTCAAACATACGTAGGTAGCTTTCTTGTAGAAAAAAAAAACATTACACAGTTTGAATGCCACCCCAAGAAACCTGTGGTTGTAATTATGCACTATTGAGTTGTTTTAAGCTTAGAATGAAAATAGCTTGCATTATTTAGTTGTACATGTATTGAACATATTTGGCCTTATGTGTTTTCTATAAGATTGAACTAAAATTTGGTTATCATTATGAACCTTTCAAGCATTTATTTTGCCAAGTGTAGATTGCTGCTTGGGGTATTTAGTTTTAATGTGTTGTTCTGTTAGCTCATATTTTCAAAAAGTAAAGCAAATGTGATTTCTTAATATTTGGTTCATTTGGATCCTACATGTATATGGTACGATTTTTTCCAAGTGCATTGTATTCAACTGTATCAAAGCATTATGGACAAATTGAATAGAAAATGTCTTTTTTATTTAAATTCATAATAAACGAGTTTCTTGTAATTTTAATGTTATCGAAATTATTGAACTAATGCATGCATGTATACTAAACTAAGTCCTCTTTGCACGTTTTTTTTATATTTATTACGAATCTATAACGTATTATCGACAAATAACATTTCATTCAGTGATTATTGATCCCAAGATAATTGACTTTCGAGTCTGCTGCCGAAGTTTACCGGATCGTGACATTGATAAACAATCAACACAGAGCACATGGAGCTTGTGACAAAGAAGTGAATTGTTAGAGCCATGATATTCATTTTCTTATATTTTCCATGCGTTCCCATTTGTTATTTAAACTTTCCCTTAAAAGTTGTTAAATGATTTGTTGTATTGAATTTGTTCTTCCAGAATCAGTTTTTACTATTTACCTTCCAGTTCACGTTTGTTTACATTCTTTCGTCACGGTTTTCCCCTCGCACTTGAGCTGTGCTGTGGCCGAAGTTCTAACGAGAGATCTCAAAGTTAAGATCACTGCATACGGGTAAATATCGCCGAATTAGTGTACGTGAAGACAATGATTCAATAGCAGTACATTTATGAAGAATTTGATGATATCAAGGATTTTCTTTTACAAAGAAAGTTCACGTACACTTGTTTTATAGTAAAACTTAGCCATTCAAGTATATAAAACATATTCAATCTTTTTTTTAAATTTGAGGTTTCATATGCCTATTGGTGATAAATTTCGATTCATTTAGTGTTATTCTGTAAATTTGTACTTTTGTGGAAAATACCGCTAGTAAAAGCTAAGCTGCTAAACAAATCCATGTTTTAACATCGATATCATATAATTCTATATTATTAAAATACCAAATAAAAAAAGTTAAATATAGTAAAAAAATTAATTATTGCACAAGTTAAACGTTGAAATTCAAGTTCACTACAAAACATTAATAACAAAAAGCTGAAATCCCCGAAGAGTTCAATGGTTTACAGAGACATGCGCATTTCATCTTTAAAAGTTTAAAATTTTTTATACGTTTTAATTGAAAATGTCATTCTTTTAAGCTGACAGGTATTTATATAACGTTGCATTTTATCTTTAAAAAAAGCGTTGAAAATAAATAATGACTAAATAATTCATAAAGTAAAGAATTCACAATTGCATAATACATAAAAAGGGATAACAGAGAACGACAAAAATACCGCAGAGTCAACGAACCAAATCAACGATGTACAAAAAAAAAAGCAGGAAAGTTAGTCAAACAATGGCGCACATCATCGAGTTAACCACAAAAATATAATGTTACTATTGGTCAGATATTACATCAACATAATAGAGGTAATACTTGGGCAACATTCAAGCTAATCAAATGTCTTAACCAGTTGCCATAAACACCACAAGATTTGCGAAGTATATCAAAACGTACCGACTTCCAATGAAAATTCAGAAATGGAGAAGTCCATAAAAACTGATAAAACCATTCGTTAGACTTTATCAACCAACAGAACGAATGGAAAACAGTTGTCATATTCCTGAATTGGTAAATGCATTTTCCGAAAAAAAATAGATAGTTAAACCTGGTTAAATAGCTAACTAAACTTCCAACTTATATGACAGTGGTTTATAGTTTCGTTATTTTGACAAAATTGGGTGATCAACCCAAACAGACATAATAGGTTAATGTGGCAATAATTAGGATCCAGCAGCCAAATCTGTTTAAAAATTCATCACAGACATACAACGTAACGTTGTTTTGATCATCTAAAACAGAAATCATTCAAACCAGACCGCACGAATCTAAAAACAATAACAAGTTGAAGTGAAACGAATGATTTTGTATGAGACTAACTTATCATCTAAAACATAACGGAGAGAATTAGAGTATATAAACCTGTGTTTTGATAACAAGACCCATACTACAGAAGGTTGGATCAACCAAGTTTAATAATCTAAAAACTTAAAGACAAACGGCTCTTTCTAGATGATGGTTAAGAAAATAAAAAGAGCATGTTTAGTTACTGTAATTATCTTATCATTTCAACTGTTAAAACGACATGTTAATCATATAAATCTACGGTTCCAGTTTCAATCAATTTATGCGATTTTTTTGTTCGTGTATAAACGTCTATACCATAAGGCTGAATCTTTTAGAACCCTACACCTTAGTTAAATATCAAGATATCGTTGAATATGGACAATTGCAATTGTAGGAACAATATGAGACAGTCTTTGAAGCCTTGTTAGAATTGTTTACAGTACCAAAAACGTCTATTCCGAAGAATGATTTCTGCCATTACATTTTGGACCAAGAAAATAAGACCAGTCCACGAAATCAGAAGTTGTATAAAGTAGAATTTCAGGTATATTTTTTGTTCGTTTTGGATGAAAAAGAAGAACATGTTTTTATTAATTCAAAACACAAACATTCCTACATGCAGTTGGTAAGACTTCAAAAGAACAACTCTATGAAGTACATTTTTTTACACTAAACCATATAAAAATGTTGAATATTAATTATCATTGTACACAACCGCCTCGATGGTAGCGTGGTAGCCTCGAGTGCGGGAGGTCGTGGGTTCTAAACCTGACCGGGTCAAACGAAACACTTGAAAATTGGTATTTGCTGCTTTTCCACAAAGAACACAGCATTAAGGAGTAAGAGCAAAGACTGGTCGGCTCGGAGTCAGAATAGTGTGTCTGTGTAGGGTGACATCTCTTACTGTGGACTTTTATCTTGTGAACAAGCAGGTTAAAAAATCCGGCTCAGTGTACATGTGTCGGTCTTGTACATAGCAGGGTTTATTTTCATATTACATTGCCTTGTTCTCGTCCTGAATATGCATTTAATTTGCCGCTAGACATTAAACAGCCATCCATTCATCCTATGTGGACGCCATGTCTTTTTAGATTTTATAAATGAAGTCATAAAACCATTTAAACTTCTTACATATATTCATGCCCAATCTATGGTAGTAGAGGTGCATAATGTTTTCTGGTCTGTACGTGCTTGCATTTGTCCCCCGTAAGTCCGTTCCGTATCAGGTTAAAGTAATTAGTAAATATAAGTTCACATGTTCATTTTAATAATATCTTTGCAAAATTATACACCAAATTTCGTTTTGACAGTGATTACATGGTTCAGTAAAATAGTGTGAAACTAGTACATTCCAAGGATAAAGTTTTTGTTTGAGTAAGTTTACAATGAGGTTGGTCAAGTTGTGGCCCCATCAACTTGAAACCTAGTTAACATCTTCATTGTGAAACGAAATAATGTATGTCGAATTGTTGAATATGGACACTTGAAAGTTTTAACGGGACATGGTGTCCTTTGAACACATATAGCTAATTTTCTTGTTGTTATTATTGTTGTAGTTGATACGGTGAGGGTTCATATCATTACATTTCTTTGTATACCATATTTATAATTTAAAATAACTAATGTTTGATTTAGAGATTGAAAACCCTACGACCCCTGTATCCTCCATCAGCATTTACCGCAGCAACATTAAAGGAAAATATATCCAAGAACTCAGCAAAGAAAATACTTGCACGTAAGTAAATCTTTAAATCTGTTTTTCAAATGAAAATTATTGACACGAAACAATGTTATTCTGTTTTACATGTTGTATGCAATATAAGATTATTTTTATAATGTTATTGGGTGTAAAAGCGTTGACCGAAGTACATTTTGTATGAGGCCCGGAAGCGGTTCATATTAAAAATGTGCCCACGATTAACGCTTATAAAATAATAAAAAGAAGCATTCAATTCTTAAAATTACATTTTACGCTACAACTATGAAAGTAAGAGGTATGTTAAGCTTTTCATTTGTTTTTCAATGCATTATTTTAACATTGTTACGGATAGCACGTGCAGTCATAGCTGTTGTGCTTTATACAGAATAAATTATGATTTTGGAGTGTCATGCGGTTGCTGTCAGCCAATCAAAATACCAATTCTAATGGAACATACATGTAATGTAATTATCTAAAAAAAAAAATTACAAAAGTTATATGTTTAAGTTACTACGAAAGTAGTCAATAAAGAACCATAAAGGGAAAACACATTCATATGAATAACTGTAAATTGAATGAAATATATTATGTATTAAAATTGAGAATAGGAACAGGGAATGTGTCAAAGAGACAACAACCCGACCAAAGGGCAGAAAACAGCCCAAGGCCAACAATGGGTCTTCAACATAGCGAGAAAATCCCGCTATCTATTTTATCTATTTGCCTCATATTCATTCAAGGCCGTTAGCTATATTACAATTTATATAATAACGTTGCATGTGCAAAATCTTTAGTCGACAACATTTTTTTATTTATTTCATTCAAAATTAAAGAAGAGGGGATATTAGAGAAAATTTCTCCATGAAAGCCAGACCATTGACAGATATTTTTTTTTACTTTGATCGGGATTGAGAATAAATATACATATGCCTATCAAACGTTTTACTCATATCAATGAAAAAAGTTTCTTAAGGAGATAAATAGATCAATTTGAAAGGATTTCATATTGCAGGTTGTTCTGTATTAATTTTATTTTGTTTTAGATGACAGGTATAGGCCGTATCTTATGTCATATGGTAAAACACGTAGTGATTACATCAACGCTGTGATAATACCAGTGAGTGACATTTTAACACACTTAATATATTTAAGGTTTCAGAAAGATCATGCGACAAATCGAAAAAAAAGGCAATGTTAACATTTCAATGAATGCTTATAAAAATAAGTTAATATGGTTATCATCATGACAAAGTAAGTCTTGTTTCTTGAACATTTTTTTTGCTTTTAAACCTTTGAATTAAAGAGTACATAACGATGACTTATTAGTGTTTCCTTAACATCCAGTTGCAATTATTGTATGCATATTCAGCACGAGAAACAATGTAAAACAATTAATACAAGAGGTATTTTCTGATAAAAAGGTCAATTGGGATGCAGAGCGTGTAATTTGGACTGCTAAGAGAAACAATGTTATTAAGATACAGGCAATAATTTTACCGAACAACAGGCGAGCTACGAACTTTTCAGAGTGTGTTTTCTTACGTACTCTCTCTTTAAAGGGACATCGGATTTAACGTCTAAAATCTAATCGGACGTGGCTTCGTTTTTATACATCCTGCACAACCAAAAAGGATGCCCACTTTTGCAAGATTTTTACTGCCATCATATGTATATTGAAACCGGTTGAAACTTGTTCTGTTCGTGTAGTAAATTAGCAAACAAAAGAAACTTTCTTTAAAAGAAGTAGTGTGATGATTAATGCTTTAGTATTTTTATGTTTTTATTTCTTCAACAAAACATAGTATTACCGCACAAGGAGCAGTCCTTGCATGCACAGATGACTTATATTTCAATAGCTGGTTTGTTCCCGGGAAAACGTTTGAATACATCCTTTTTCTCAGTCTCATCTACCTTAATTTTACTGTCACACTACCAAAACCGATGTATAAAAATTGTTAAAACATTTTGGCAAAGTGAAAACAAAAACTATATCCCCTATTTCTTTTAATGTTTATTATAACGTTATTGGTTCCTTCACAGGGATATGCAGATAAGAGTAAATTTTTAGTAACCCAATGTCCTTTGGAAGGGACTGTTGTTGATTTCTGGACAATGGTATATGACCATGACTCAAAAGTTGTTGTATTATTGGACCAGTTAAACAAGGTAAGATAGGCTCAATTGACATGGGGTGAATTCCGTTCAATTTAAAATTAAAAATATCAACTAAACTTTGAACAATTCAAGAGTACAGTGGGAACCTTCTTAAATAATATACGTTTTTTGTGTTTTTAATGTAACGAGTTTTGCCACACACGATCCACAATAATCAGTACAGAGATATATAAATCAATGTTTTCAAAGAAAAAAACTGTGAATTACTTTAGAAAATATTATTCAAACTGTTGTTATTTCGATTTGTTTATTAAAACAATACCATTGAATTAGCCATTCACATTTCAATATGCGCATTTAATTGATTAACATTTTATTCAAAGACATGAAATTTGTATTTTTCTTAGAATGGTCAGTTGTGGACAGGAAAAAATGAAGTGTTGGAGTTTGAACATTTTACCATTTTGCAAGAAAATGCGTCCAACACAGAACAGCTCCAGCTGACCTTACACTCTAAGGTGAATATGATGGTTACAAATACTGAGACCTATTGATTAACGATTTTTTTAAGTTGGGAACAAAATCAACACAAAATGCTTTACATCTAGACGGGGTAAGGCAAAGTGTTCATATTAGTAAGCACTTTATCATACTTTCCAAAAACAGTTGTATTATTGAATATTCATTGGCATGACACGTACATATAGTAAATTTATAGTTTATTCTGCACTGCCTGTTCGTGTTCTATAAATTACATGATATGGAAGCCAATTAAATTTACCACAAATCGAGAGAAAAATCTATACATAAAATAAATATAATTAAACAACCAACAGTCTTCATATCTTATCATAGAAAACAATATGGTTGTCCAACACGAACTCCTTCATTGGTGAACTCAACTATACTTTCTTAAATTCATGTCTCCTAATGACAAGGGTAGAAGTTGTTTGAAGGCAATACATTTATTGACCATAAGACTGTCGTTTCATTCAATCTGGGTATGTTATAAGACACATACACATTAAAGCATACTTTTTCGCGCTTTGATACCAATGAAAAGGTTTCTCATTATTGGTTTTGACCTTGAAATAACATGTACCTACATAATAGTGTATTTATCAAACACATTTGTTTGGAACAATGATCAACAATTTATATTTAAAAAATGCATTGTCTTCAAGGTTTGAAACAAATGAGAGAAGAAGATTTAGGTTATGCTTCATTGGTCAAAAACTACAAAAGAAACTATATACTGTCCTCAACAATAAAAAAAATATATATACACGATATTTCAACACTAAATTCCCGAAAAAAACACATAGGGATATAACTTAACAAGGGTTATGACTAAGAACAGACTCATGAACATGTCCTGAGTTTAGAACAGGTTTGGACAGTGTACACTAGATCAGATTATGTCATTTCTACCTTAGAACGTTTCTGAGGTTGAACTGTTCAAAAGCACTTTAGAATTCTGAAAAGAGGTTAGAACTTATCCAAACTATATTGATACGTAACACATTCATTATTGCCTTTTGGGTTATGTAAAAGTTCAGGGACATGTCCTCTTTTATTATCACGACGAGTGCCACATGTAGAGCATGATCTGCCTACCCTTTCAGAGCACCTGAGATCACCCATAGTTTTTGGTGGGGTTCGTGTTGCTCAGTTTTTAGTTCTTTGTTTTGTTTTGTGTACTATTGTTTGTCTGTTGGCTTTTTTCTTTTTTAGCCATGGCGTTGTCAGTTTATTTTCTACTTATGAGTTTGAATTGTCCTCTGGTATCTTTCGCCTCTCTTTATATATCTTACGTCAACTTTTTAAAGTCATATATTAAGATTTCCTCGAATATGTATTTCGTTGTTCTATATATGACAAATATTTAGTTTTTAATTTTTTTCCAAAACTCGTACTTTTACATTTCTGTAAGTTTGATTCTTATTAACATTCCGTTTACATTTACTCAATAAAATAGAAAGATTTGAATCATATTAATTTAGATTATAATGATAAACTGGAACAGTTTCCGTATGTTAATCTTTAAAATATATATCCTCTCTATCTCTTCTCTTAAGAAAAAGGAACAGAGGAAAATTACTGTTTTTACGGCACCTAAATTGAACGTGACAAGTGATGCAATGCTTCAAACTAGCATTCTACTAGATCTTCTGAAAAATGTAAAAGATTTCTGGGAAGAACACAAAGGCTATATTACTGTTGTTAGCAGGTACGTCATTAAAAATGTTTAGTTGTTCTGTTGCTTTATTTTAGTCTTCCTCAATGAAATTCCAAAAAAATAAATATGCAAAAATCATATTTACTAGCCGTACATTACTTCGTCATATATATATAATAAAACAGTGAGTTTAAGGATGACGTTAGGTGAAATTAAAAAAATCTAGAATTTAAAATTGATACTAATTAGTTAAGGAACAAAATAAGCTAAAAATATTGATAGGTTATGGAACTCCTTTTTGAGATATTTGATGTTTTTTTTAAATGACGGGAAAAATCTGACTCGCACTTTTACCTTATATTTACCATTGGCATTATTTGGGTCTCAAATTGTAAGAAAAAAAATCTAGAATCTGCTTAAATTTTGGTAATGACCTTTTTATGACCTATTGAAGTCTTCTATAAAAAGAAAAGTGTGTGATATGGGGCAAAATATTTAACCCTGTATCATAGAAAAAACCCTAAGGAGTCCGAACATCTGACAAAAATTCATAAACCTGACCTGACACTACATCCGTGTGGTATATAGGTGTTTAATTATGTATCGCTAAGCCATAGCTTCTGAAATTACTAGTTTTGAAGACTGTTTTAAATACAATAATGATTGAGTTGTTCCACATGTGACAATTACCGTCAACATTCTATAGAGAAATATGATAAAAAAAAATCACGGTTTTCACATGATAATTGTTGCTCTGTTCTAATAATATGAATTACAATTTGAATAAAAACTGCAATCGTCATTTTCATTTTCTACACAAGAAAAAGTCTGTTCCAAGTCAGGAATATGACAGTTTGTTTCCACTCATTTGATGTGCTTGAGCTTTTGATTTTGCCATTTGATAAGGGACTTTCCGTTTTGATTTTTCCTTGGAATTCGGTATTTTTGTTATTTTACTTTTTGATCTTGTTTGAGGAATGAAATGGTGAATCTTGATTGAATTTAAAGATATTGTAAAGCAGGACTCCTTGCAGTTAATGCATGACTGTTCAGAGTGTTCGCTTGCACTCAATCTAGTTTATTTCAATCGCTTCTAAGACATTATCATAGGTTGAATAAAGTTTTCAAAACATGACATTTTCAAAAATTAACTTTATAAATATTTATTGAACTAAATAGAGGTGCATAAGGTGAAGCATTATAAATATACTATCCTTTATTTTACAGCGATGGTTGCACTAAAATTGGGCTGTTTGTTGCGCTATATCTTTCTTTGGAAAAAATGGAGAAAGACGATGAAATTGATGTGTTTCAAGTGGTTAGAGCGATGCAAGTTAGACGCCCTGAATTTTTAATGGAATTAGTAAGTTTTCCCCGAATAAATATTATGTAATAACATTTACGGTACCAATGGTATTGCAACAGATCACGACAATTAATATTTTTTGAGTGATGATCGAGGCCAAATTATTTGACAGTCCAAAACATAATAAAAACAATGAACAGCTGATAAAACTACAGCAAATTTGAATAGAACAACACCCGTATTTTTCATGCCAGTACCGAGGTACTGCCTACTTGGTGCTAACAGCCCATAACCAAAGTATCGATACATAAGTAGTAATAACATTCACGGTACCAACTTTTATTGCACCAGATGCGTATTTCGACAAGTAATGTATCTTCAGTGTTGTTTGAGGTTAAATATTTGAAAGTCAAAAACCTTCTACAAACGTTGCAAAACTGATAAAACCAAAAAAATACCAAAAGTACAGCCAATTCAAACCCAGACAAGAAATCAGAGCTGTGCTTGAAGGAGATACATTCCTGAATTTGAAACAATTTTGAAATTTTATAACTCCAGAAAATTTAAATAGAAAATTATCCGTATTTTCACTCCAGTACCGAAGTACTGGCTACTGACTGGTTATCCCTTCGGGGACTAACAGTCCACTAGCAAATTTATCGTCATAGCTTTTGAAGTTCAGATATAAAAAAAATATTTTAAGGTGCTAATTTTAAAGGTAAAGAAAAGATCCTAATCAAAGATAATTTCCAAATCGTCACCTCATATTTTGAGGGAAAATCAATGTACGACGTTTTGAAAATTTCCATTTCTCCCGTGAAGTTGAATATGCAGCGCAAATGTAATAAAGACTCGTATAAATATATTTGTTTTCTGTAAAAGAAAACAACAATACATTCCTTTTGTTACATTTATGCAATGCTCTGAGACATCGCCTCAACAAGATTATGTTACAACGGCGTCATAATAAACCAAAGTAGTAACAACGAAACATTGAACGTTTATCGTCATCCTAAAATTTATTTCCCTTAAGGGGACGACTATTTGAATTTTAGGAGGGGCAGAAGAGCAAGAGCAAGAGCTGAAAATATATTGATATTGACCAGTACAGGATGAAAATGAATAATCTGCAACACAAAATGCAAAAAATTAATTGTGAACAAAAGTGTAATAAATTTTCGGCCGCTTCGCCACTAAAAAAAAATAAGCATGCGTAGCAACAGATGAAAAAAAAATCAATCCGGAAAAAAAATCCTCCTGCCCCCTCCTGGAATCTAAATCTTATACTTAAATAATGCTGAAAATATTCTAAAAGCCTTGAATCAATAAAATGTTGTTTCCTTCATATCATATATTTTATTTTTCTATAGGAGCAGTATGAATATTGCTACAGGTGCATCAAGGAGTATTTAGAAAGAGACTCGCTGTATGCAAATGTTTAGTTTCGTCAGTGTTTATTCCTTTAGAATTAAGTTTAGATCAAATACATTTACATACTGAAATGTTATAACGAAATAAAAGTAAGATGTCAAATTACAAAGAAAATTGTAATTACATGTCTTTGTGGACAAATTAGATTGTTGGGTTTTGTATACATTATTGATTAACATTGTCTGCGATATATATCTATGGTATAGTTTTAATTAATCGGAAAACAGATAATACTAATATTTATTAATCGTGTCTTTGATATAAATGTGTAAAACTCTAGTATATTCTAAGCATAAACCTTGAACTGCCTTGGATAAAGAGACCTTTTTGTTTAAAAAAAGTCAAAATTCAAAAGTCTTGAGATCAGTCAATTTCAAATTGGTAATTAAAATAATCGATCAATAAACTGAACATCAAAGTTATATTCAGTGTTCTTGCAGGGTTTTTTTTATTTTCACAGAATTTGATGTTTGTCCAAATTTTGGCTCATTTCAATTCCTTTAAAAACAAATTATATGTAATAGAAATTTTCACTCTAAAGAAATTAATGAACATGTGCAGTTGGTATGTTTCTGCTTAGTATACATTCATTTTAAATGCTCACAAAACCTATAAGTAATCATGTTATGTTTCATACATTACCTATTTTTATTTTATTTTTTTCAATTCGTGAACCAGGCTTGGTAGTACAGTTCGGATTAGTTTTAAATTCTCTTCAGACCTGTAAGAATAATCAATCATAGAAATATTCTAAGGTAGAACTGTCATATCATGTGTTATATGGTTGAACTGTACAGCTCATGATTACAAAACAGCCGACTCATTTCACACAAAATTTTACCAAAAAAGTATTCGTAACTCGGGAACATTGCAGTATAACTAACGATCATTTTTTGACGTAACATTTTTTGTGAAAAGAGCCTCTACTCTACAGTATAACTGTCAAAATGTGTTCCAGAGTACAAATCTCAGAATCTGTTTTTCGTTAGAACTGTCAGAATCTGTTCCATGGTAGAACTGCCAGGGTCTGTTCCAGGGCGGATCTGTCAGTATCTATTCTACGATAGAACTGTCAGAAGAATCTGTTTCATGGTAGACCTGCCAAGATATATTCCAGGGTAGATCTGTCAGTATCTATACTACGATAGATCTGTCAGAATATGTTCTACGGTAGAACTGACAGAATCTGTTCCAGGGTAGAACTGTCAGGATTTGTTCGGGGTAGAATGTTAAGAATCTGTTCCGTGGTCGAACTGTCAGGATTTGTTCTAGTGTAGATCATTTTCAGTCAACAATTGCTTCAAAAATATCAGAAGAACTATTAAGAAGATTAACTTATGAATCCTTAGATTACAAGGGAGGTTACATTGAACATATAGCCATGCTGTTTTCTGTTTTTATTAGACATGAATCATCAGTTCAAAATTTTGAAATATGATCGTTAAAGTTTTAATGTTAATTTATTGTTTTTTCTTAAATTCAATCCGAAATTGCTGCCAAAATACGTTTGAATCAACTGTTTTTTAAACTATTTTAAACATGTGTTATCAATTTTGCGTGTTTACAGTGTCTAAAAACTGTAAATATGTATACCGGAACTGTGTTACCGGGTAAATGTGGTACAGCGACTAATATATCATGTCTAGATTTTTTGTCGGCATATTTTTTCGAACTGCATTCCGTCTTTGATGAGAAAAGGGAATAGATTAGGTGTACCGAGGTTAAAATCTTGTCAATCGATTAAAAGAGACAAATCAAGGCAGCAAACAAAAACTAAGGGCATCGCATGAACTCCAAAAGGTGCGAGACCTAATGCGCCGACGGGGTAAACGTCTCCTGCTATGCATGCGTAATCCGCTATTCGAATACACTCTCAGACACAATGACAAAATCAGGAATAGGACACAATCGGTTAAATCACAGATCAGACTACTATAAAGGTATCTGTAGATCTAAGAAATGTTATCCCACTGACATTGTTTCAACATGTTCAATGTAAAAACTCCTGAATTGAAGATATATATTGATATAATCGAGACTTCATTTGTTATTGTCACTATTATTATTAAGTTTTTTGTATAATGAGTATTCTCTATTTGATTACTGTTTTATAAAATTATATTTTTGTTTGTTTATAAACATACTTTGTTAACCATTTTTATATAGTACATAATGTAATGGTTTTTTTTTATCAAATAAAAATACTTCGGCACCTCTGAAGAATCGCTTTTCTGTAATTGGAGTGAAAAGGCGTGAGAGCTAGGCATAAAGTAATAACACTAAGTCTTGATGAAGACTGGTCGTCAACCAATCATATTTTTTCTTTGTTTTGGGTCGTTTTGGTGCTTTTTTTCTGACATATACCCAATTTTATCCATAAACAGAAGATTGAGTTTGTGTCGCTGCTCGTCCGTTTCGTCGACCCATTCATCGTAAAATATTTCCTAGTATTAAATTGAAGGGCTCGTATTGTTGTATAGGCAAGAAAGATCATTTGAGATTCTACCACGTTTTCATATTGCATTACACCTATCACCTATCGTTTTACTATTGATCAGTAGAGCTACTTGCGCTAATATCATAGGTACTCTGATTTTTATGTCTTCGTTTTGAGGAAACTGAAATGAATATAGCATTTTGTGGTCTGGTGATAAACGAAATGAAATTTATACTTATGAGCTGCTTACATAACGTATTATCCACAAAGGATGAAATTATTCGAGTGAAAAAAAGACTCATCAAAATTGATGCGAAAACCATGTCTGCAGATCTCAAAGTAGATTGCGATATATTACATGAGCTGTCATCAAGTATACAATTGTTCATAACCAGGTAATCGTTTGGTCGTTTGATAAATCTGATTGCAAATATATTTTTTGCGACTCATTTAAAGCCTTCTCCTCTAATAAGAAAGGTAAATATGCTAGATATACTTATTTCAGGTATGATGAGATGATTGAAGCTTTTAATTTTCTCTTTGATAACATCTATATAAAAATGAGGAGATGTGGTATGATTGCCAATGAGATAACTATCCATGAAAGTTCAATTGAAGTGGATTTAAGCAATTATAGGCAACCGTACAGCCTTCAACGTACGTTTCGGCAACAGCGTATCGACAGGTTGTATGTATTCTTATGGGCATCAAATGCGCCTCTTTAAAAGCACTGTTATGAATCACAGTTTATGGTCAAACTCAGTAAAGACCCGTCTAAATTGCATTCAATTGTTAATTTCAGCAATACTAACCGTTATCTTGATGATATTTTTTCGTTAAATAATCATGAATTTTCAAAATATACAGCCGAAATTTACCCAAAAGAACTTAATTTAAATACAGAAAATGTAAACGGTAATAACTGTCCTTCCTAGATTAAGATATTTCAGTTTTACATGGGAAACTCTACTAAAAAAATTACGACAAAAGGGACGATTTTTCGTTCCCTATTGTTAATTTTCCTTTTTTGGACGGTGATGTTCCTTTGGCACCATCTTACGGTGTTTACATATCACAACTCGTTCGCTTTGTCCGTGTCTGTAGTGACGCTATGGATTTCAATGAACGTAATCCATGTATTACTGGTAAATTATTAAGTCAGGGATTTCGTTACACAAATTACTTAAAGCCTTTACTATATTCTTCCATAGATACAAAGATTTGATTTGGAAGTTTGGCTGTACCTGTAGAAAACTTATTTCAAACGGGATAGCACATCCTAATTTTTACGGAGATGTTTACCGAGCACGGAAAATTAGATACGATCTAGGTAAACTTATCGATCCTTTAAATAAACTTATCTTTGAAGATTGTTTTAATTGGTATAAATATTGTTTTGATTTTGTTATCAGTAAATTAAAATCAAACTAAATATCATTTTTATTTACATAGGCACATTCATGGCTCTACAATCTGTCGATACCTGTATCTTGGCATTGCACAAGGTCATGTTTTTCTCTGACTGTTAATGATGTCTTTACACTAAATCCATTGGATGTTGGATGTGTACGGATTGATATTTTAGTCTTAGATGCATGATTTTTTATTAGCTGTTATTGGCTTTGAACTAGCTGTCATTAACTGCGAGTATTCTCAGATCTGTACTTAGTGTCTTTTTTGTTGTGGGGATGTATAAATACCCTGCCACGTCCGGTCTGTATTTTGTTAGATGCTTTTTCTGCTTTGTATCGATCTGATGAGTTAAGCCCTTTTCAACTGATTTTTATAGTAATGCTGTACTGTTAGACCTCTGTCTCAGGTTATGAGAGTGTTTGGCGTCAGCAAACTAGTTTAACCCCGCCACATTTTGTATGTGCCTGTCCCAAGTCAGGAGCCTGTAATTCAGTGGTTGTCGTTTGTCGCTGTATATCATATTTGTTTTTCGTTCGTTGTTTTGAACATAAATCAGACCGTTCGTTTTCTCGTTTGAAATGTTTTACATTTGTCATTTCGGGGCCTTTTATACCTGACTATGCGGTATGGGTTTTGTTCATTGTTGAAGGCCGTACGGTGACCTATAGTTGTTAACTTCTATGTCATTTGGTATCTGGTGGAGAGTTGTCTCATTGGCAATCACACCACATCTTCCTTTATTTATAAATAATTTTGACTAAAGGATTGATCGTTGTTACCTGACACGTTTGATGGCAAATATTTGTTTTGACTTATGAAGATATCATAAAATACGAATAAACTTCAAACTGTCGGGGTTGTTCTGTCTTGGTGAATATCCAGCCTTTACATTTAATCTTTATTTCAATGCATAATAAAAACTACAACAACAGATAAGTGCTACTGCTGATTGAAAAGAGAACATTTGACATCTATCTTTATAAATCACAGAATATAGTACAATGTAAAATTAAAACAATATTAAGCTTTAAAGTAAATTTCTCATGTATTTGTTTTTAAGGGTTTAATAATTAATTGTAGAAACAAAAACTGTTTTTATCGTTGGGATATAGCTATTGTCCTTTTTAAAAGATCGGTGATACCAGAACAAGTCATTAGTGAGTTTAATATAAGTTATATATATATAACACGCCTTTTACGAATTAACGTATTTAATTCACGAAAAGCTTATGTTGATGAGTAAGGCGTGGCTATATATGATTTGTAACATTAATGGGCTATGACACATGTCAAAGGTTAAATGCTGACCAATAAAACTTTACTGTACTTTTCAATATGTCAATCAAATAGTGGCGTGATTACTAGATCTGATTTCCAGAAAATGAACACATGCAGGAGGGTAGGAATGGGGGTCCTTCATTTCTGTATTCTTTACTTTTTTAGGCCATTTTTCTCTATTCTTTATACTTTTTGCCCATTATTCTCTATTCTTTTTATTTTAGCACCTCATTATTCTCTATTCTTTATTTTTTGGGTCCATGTTTCTCTATTCTTTATACTTTTTGCCCATTATTCTCTATTCTGTAAACCCCCATCCACAACCTCATGCAGCAGATGTCAGTTGGATTTGTATTTCAGATACAGGTACATTTAAATGAATTGTTGCCGTGGGATTTAGACTCGATAGCCATTTATGTGTTATTGAATATTTTTCTCACTGAAAATTCTAGAGAGGGGAATGGGGTGGGGGGGGGGGGGGAGACATAGATACAAAATTTTATTCCATGTTTATCTGCCTTCAAACCCGAAAAGGACGTGTAGTTTCAAAGTCAATGTAGTTTTAACGTTCTGATAAGAAGAAAACATTTCTAATACCATTTATGAAGGTCAGTCTATGGAAAGTGCGAATCGAGAAATCCGTTTCTTATGTAGAGTAGCGATATTTTCTTTTGTAAATGAGATGCATTGTGGGGAAATCTCAGACGACTTTTTACATTTGTAGGAATAAATGAAAATTCATCTGAAAGTACTTGTCTATTCTTTTTAAAACATGGACGTATTTAACAGGACAAACGTATATTAGACCGTTGGTTTTTCCGTTTGAATGGTTTACACTAGTAATTATTTGGGGCCCTTTATAGCTTGCTGTTCGGTGTGAGCCAATGCTCCGTGTTGAAGGCCGTACCTTGACCTATAATGGTTTACCTTTATAAATTGTAACTTGGATGGAGAGTTGTCTCATTGGCACTCATACCACATCTTCCTATGTCTATATACAACTTGCCATGTATTTTAAACATTTTATCCAAGTGTGCTGTATTTATACAAGTAAATATGCTGTTGTCTGTTCTATGGTAGGGTTGTTGTCTCTTTGACACATTCCCCATTTCCATTCTCAATTTTATTTGCATTAAATAAAACCTATTTGCACGATCTATAATTTTGAGGTGTCCAAATACTTTGACAATGATGTACCAAAGACAGTAGAATGGCCATCGAACTTATTCGATTACATTCTACGCCATAATCACTTGTATAAGGATAATAAGGCTTTTTTTTCTTATATGAGTGCGACGTTTTTCTAATAGAAAAGCGATATGCTTTTATTATGAAAAACTTTTCCAATGCGATATTTTTCTAATAGAAATGCGATACTTTTTTCATATGAAAAACATACGATAATATGGCACAAAACATCCAAACAAAGTAGAAACATCGACAATTATTCATGACAGGTTCGATGGTACAGGCAAATTATCACTGAAATTTCGTATAGATGATGTACGTATAAACTAAACGAATTATACGCATATAAAGAAGTAGATACGATGTATAATATCCCCTGCCCGTCGATCAACTTTGTTTTTTCGGATCAATATTGCACAGTTTTTACAACCTTCCAACTTCCGATGAAAACAAATGTCTGGGAAGTGTCACTCTAGAATAATAAAGTGTTGACACAGGTATATGTATGTATCATCTGTCATGTCTATTTGTAATTTTGATACGATATTCTAGGGTGTGTACTTCCTTGATAGAGGATTGCTGCTCACAAGAAGAGTTCCAAGTGGTGAAGTTGAAATCATCCCTTCCGAAATTTTACGGACGCCATCACGAGTTGGTTGACCGTTATGGAATATCCGTTTCACAGATGACAACGGATATGTTCCAATTGTCCTAACTACAATCCTGTCCCCTTTTCCCGAATGTGACCTACCGAATTAGACTTATCACCGGGTTTGTACTAACATGAGCAACACGACGGGTGCCACATGTGGAGCAGGATCTGCTTACCCTTCCGAAGCACCTGAGTTCACCGTCAGTTTTGGTGGGGTTCGTGTTGCTCAGTCTTTAGTTTTATATGTTGTGTTTTGTGTACTGTTGTTTGTCTGTTTGTCTTTTTCTTTTTAAACCTTGGCGTTGTCGGTTTATTTTCGACTTACGAGTTTGAACGTCCCTTTTGTATCTTTTGCCTCTCTTTTAATAGTTAAATGCAGTTGTTGAAATTAAAATGAATTTATTATGCAAACCATTCAAAGTCAATGAAATATGATTGAAGTTGCAGGGCCAAATAATCTCTGGAAATGTGATATGATAATGTTGTTACAACTGCTTACCAAATAACATTGACCTATTGTTAATGGTTCTCCTTAAACTGATCGAATCAATAGCTTTAACTTTAAGTCAATGAACCATCGTTCAGGGGGCGAGGCCGTTTGATCTCTATAACAATATGCCAATGCTTATACAAATGCATACCAAATACCCATTAACTTATCGTTAGTAGTCTCCGGTTTAAAAACTCATCTTATCACAAATTCTGTTTTTAATGTTGACGTCGCCGACGCCACCGGAAACAGCACGTCTCCATTACTTGGTAGTGGCGAGACAAGACATATTTATTCTAACATTTTTTCGCCCTCTTATATCTTGAAAATCTATATTTGATGGAATGCTATTGCAATTTTATCGAATTATGCATGACGATTTAAAAGGCTGCATTCGATAGGTTAAAATGTGGATAGTAAAACCATGATTTTGAAGTTGTTTACTAGGAATTTATTTTATTTTCCATTACTTAAAGTAAGTTTTATTTTCCAGCGGTTCTCTAATTGACATGCCTGAAAACTCGTGTTTAGAATAATGATATTATCTAAACACATTTCTAAGTAAACACATTAAATGTACACATGTCTTGAATATAAACACTTTTAAATGTGTTTTTTTAATTAAAAGATTTTAGGACTAAAACAGTAATTTCTAAGCTAAACATAATCCCAACCACAGTCCTAAACACTTTCTTCAATCAAAACATGTTATGAAATTTGACATGTTAAAAAAAGTGCGCAAACAATGTACAATGTATTTAGAATTGTGTTTAGAATTTAAACACCATTTATACAGTTTAAATGTGGTAAGGATATCGGAAATGCATTTTTTTTTTACGTGTTCATATAGAAATTTAATAGATGTTAATATGTCAATACCACCAATTTGAAAGAAAATTCGGGTCGATCTTTTCAACATGATTTGATTTTATTGTTCGCATATAAAAAGGTATAACAAAAAACAGAACTCCAAGGCAAATTAAAAAAGGGGAAGTCCATAAAAACTGACATAATCAAACGCTATCAATCAACGGAACAAGTGAAAAACTTCCGCCTTGTAACTTTAAGGGCATACGATACAGTTTTGATCCCATGGTGATTTTTGTACGAAAATTTGCATAGAACCTATATTTCACAAAGTCAACTCAAATATGTAATAAAATATATACATTCATGTGCTACTTTAAGAGATAAATTAGATCGAAATTTTAGACATTTACTCAAAATTTCGTTTTTTTTGGACAGTTCTATCCTTTGAATAGACATACCTAACTTTTTTGTTTCAAAAGATAAACACAAGCGGATTTTTGTAAAAACATTTGGAAAATCTTCTTTGCATAAGTATGCTCTAAATTTGTATAACAATTTTTTGGAAATAATTAATTTTTATCAAAGTTTCATGGTTTTAGAAAAAAAACGGCATTTTTTGCTGTATATTTATCTAATTTAAAAAAATTTCATCGGTGACTTTTTCATAAAAATTGGTACAAATAATCTTCATACGTAATCAAACCTAATGTCATTTTAAAAAAAAGGGATCCATGACCTCGTTTTCAAGTTAAATCAGTCTGATTGATAAAAATCAGTCGAAAAATGCATCTTTTCCCGATATGTCACAGTTTGACGACGCGAAAATAACATTTTACGTTAGCAACGTCATTACCTCCCCTGTAACTGTATCGTATGCCCTTAATCTAATAAAAATATGTTTGGAGAACAATTAAGAATTTCGAAAGATGTCTCAAAAATTCATTTTGACAGTGATCAGTGGGGTTAAACTGCTACATCATATAACATGAAACGTATAGTTACAATTAAAACATACCGAAACGACTTGAAAAATATGTCGCATCTACAATTAAATAAATAGCATTCAATTATTTATTTACAAAAGAAAAACGTAGCAGTACAATTTTTACAAGGACATAAACTTTCGCTACAATTACTTTGATATTAATCATATTTCAAGGCTAAAAAATTTGTTAAAATTTAAATGACAGGTTAACAGTTTATATGTCTATAAAGAAATTTTACATTTGTGCTTGTTTAACTGGTCAATTTGATTTTTTTCCTTTAAAACGACCTTGAAAGGCTGATAATAATCGATTTCACACTTTATTGATTAATGGTAAGACATAAAACTCTTCTGTTTGTCACGTGAATTAATTTCGGTACGAACGTATTTATATATTTTAATACTAAAAAAATTTTATCGAAAAAATCATCTTTTTCCTCATGGAGTGTCAGCATATTTACAATTTCATATTAGAAAAATATCGCGTCTCCACATAAGAAACGGTTTTCTCGATTCGCACTTTCCATAGACTGACGGTAATTAATACTATTTTTCCATTCCCAACAACTGAAAAAAAAAGATCGGTTAATTGATTGCAATGGTTGTTGAATGCGTGTAAAGTCAAGGGACAAATATTTGAAGCATGATCAATTCACAGAGATAGACCTTTTTAAAATGGAGAAAACTACTAAACATCCAGTGACAAATATTTTTTAGAATATTATTAATTTCAACATGATAATAACAGGAAACCAACCAAAATAACAGCACTGGTTTAAGCTCCTCCCATTCTTTGCTATTCCAATGAGAAGCGGTCGCTGGCGGGATTGGAGAGTGCAATAACTAAAAAAACATTCAGTTAACGCACTCCTCTAAAAATAACAGAAGTTAACTCACTTGAAGATCAGAGGAAAAAATAACATTCATGTTACAATAATTAAAGATGATAATGCATGACTGATTAATGTATGTGGCAAATATCATATGCATATTCAGGACGATGACAATTTGTGGTTTCATTGAAAACTGTCCAATAAACAAAGACATGCACTGATTTGAATTTTCCACATGCTATCAGTCAGCATATATACATTAAGACATTATACTGATAACATGATTAGTTATTGTTTGCTTGTCTTCCAGTTCAAACTTTAATTCTGATCTAGCCCATGCATAGAACCAACCCAAAAGCCCGTGTGCGTAGTGTTAAGACAGCAAATATCAATTTCACAGTCTTGTGTTAATGTACCTGTTAAAAATGTTAAACTCGTGTTTTTATGCAGAGTTCAAAAGAAGACACAGTAGTATATAATAAAACAAAAGGCCGAGTTATCATATAATATTACTGCATTACCTTTACATTTAACAGATAAAGATAATAAAATCATGGAGTTTAATGTAAAATTCCTTTCTGCATATCTCCTAATTTTAAAGATATAACTATACCTAAAAACCGCGATTGCGACAAAATCAAACACTAATAAGCATATGAGCTGATCTTGACTTCAAACCAGTACTATTGAATAACAAGACCAATACCGGGTCTTGACCTGCGTTGCTGCATGCAATTGATTGAGGTAAAATGTATACGGAAGCATAACTGATCTTCCCTTTCATTAAATCCAAGAAAACAATGACAAAAATTTCCTTGTACACTGAATCTTTTAAAATTTCAAAATATCGGCCAATAGGAAGTGGCTGCACTGCAGATGTAAAAACTGCTTATATGATACAACTCATCATTATCAAGCTGCAAACCAAATATAAAATCATTTCCTTTAATAAATGAAGCCAAGAAAAATTGACGAAAGTTTGTCCTTGTACAATTAATGTTATAAAATTTCAAAATATCGGCAAATAGGAAGTGGCTGCACTGCAAATCTAAAACATGCTTATTGGATACAACATAAGATTATGAAGAAGGAGACCAAATATAAAAAAAACTTTCTGTTTCGTAGAAACTTAGAACAGTTTTACGAAAGTTTCTACCCAATATCTTTCGGACGGACGGACGGACGGACGGACGGAGTCGAGTGATTACTAGAACTGATTTCGACGTTGGCGAGGCGATGCAGGTAATAATCCTTCAACCCAAAGACGATCGACGATGAATGCTTGTAACAAAATTGTGACGACAGATAAATATATACTACATTTACTTCATTGGCAATCCAGGTTTCAAATTCGATCCCCTGGTACATTTTTCCCCCTGAGAAGACCCACGATTTGTTTAAGGTTCCGATACCTAACATAAAATAAATCAACATGTTAAAATCAGCAGGTGTGAACGAGAATATACCAAATGGCAAAAGTAAAACTATAAAAAGATTTCAATAAACATTTCCCAACTTCAATGTTTCAATATTTTATAAACGACTATACTTGCTTAAATAAATATTTGTTCGTAGGCTGCAATATGAAAATTATTATGACCTGTAGGAAAAGACTCTAATTTCTCAATTCCTTGCGAATACAGATATACATGTTAGATTCTTAACGACTACAGCCAACTTTTGTACACACACACATAAAACAGAAAAAAAAACATATCGATTTCGTGCGCACGACCTGTGATTATAGAATTACCTTCATCAGATACGCTGGAGACTTAAACTTTGGACAACTAAAAATATAAAGCCTGTAAGGATATAAACAGAACACCAATACTCGTCTTGGTCAAATTTTGCTAAGTTGTTGCAATCTTAGTTTTTGCTGGAAATTACAAATAAATTCGATCAGTTTAATAATTTAAGTACTAAGTACTGGTTTCTGGGCGGAAGTACAAAAGCTTTTACGTGCCGTGATTGTGACAGCATCCGGCAAGTACTCGAAAACAAATCTTCCTTTTCTTTATTCTATCATACAATCAATACTCGAATAATCATGTAATATTGTGATGAAGAATTACGGATTCAATTACAGTTACTTTTGTTAATAAATAATTCATCCTCTAAATGGTCTCAATAGTATTATTGACACTAACAGTTAGTTTTTCCTTCAAATACCTTTGGTTATAACATAGAAATGTGAAAATAGATATTCAATAAATACGACTTTAAAAGCAACAGCTATAATGACCAGTGACCTTTCATTGACATGAACTGCTAGGTCAAATACTCATTTACTCAAACTTCCACTTCCCGAGTTTTGGGACTAATATTCATCTGATGGTATATAAGATGATGACATTTTGTTTCTCTCCTCGCAGTTACAGCTTAGGTAAAGATTGCAACGGTTGTATTTCTATTCGGTATAAATGCGAAAAATACCAGAAACGGAAAAGGCGGGAGAAATTTGGTCTTAACACTGAACATCGAAGTAAAATAAATAAAGCTGAGAATAAAATGTTTTGTTTATAGTTTCTAGGGTTCCGTTGTCGGGATATAAAACTTGTTGGATGTCAGAAAGTTATGTGATCGGAGTTTTTTCACTCATGAATGTGTCAATTGCACAATAAAATACTTTCAAACACTTAATAATGCGTTAGAATCAGTAACGGTTAAATTATCACGTATCTAATTAAGAAGAAAAATGAAACCAGATATTATCTAGAATGACAATTAAACGATTGCTTGTTACCCATACAGCAAAAGGTCACCAAGTAAGGACAAAAGTCCCTTTATTCAATGTTAATGACATTTTAAAGTTTACGGCGTTTGGTAAATTTGTTTTTATTTAGAAATGTAATATATTGAATGTAACGACTTCTATATTTTTGAAGCGTAAGCTTAAATGTGAAATTAGTCATTAAAATCAGATAAAATTAAAACATTACCTTAAATATATTTGTCGAACGTGCGAAAATTCTTATCTAAAATGCTATTAAATAGATATGTCATGTTCTGGAGGGGTATTTGCTAATAATAACTGTCGAGAGAGTCTCAGAGTAAAAAATGTCTTCTCAAGACTTTTTTTTCGCTAATACCCTTCATGAATATCAGTTTTATTACACCGAAAACTAATGGAGCTGACCAAGTTAAACATTCGGAATTTTCTTCCATTATGATTATTTCGGTTTAAGGACTTTCAAAAAATTGTCAGAGTAAATAAATTTTACTTACGATTAAACGTCTCTATGAAGTACAAAAAGGCATTAACGTTTTGGCAAAAACTAGGGCAGAAAGAGTAAATAAGATATATCCCTGTGCTTATACACCGGCGGTGTTGAAATATCGACGTAATCACTCCAGAGCACTAAAGTTCATACCAACTTTTGGCGGATACGTGTCACTTAATTATTTGAGATTGCTTAATATTGTTTTGTTGACTGCTATTTGTCTTTTCGAATTTCTTCATTTAGTTATATTTTCGTTCATTTTTCTCAGAGTTAGAATTCTGATTGCCGCTTTTGGTCATGTGTTTTTCTTTTTCATTTTGAAAACAAGAAACCATCAACTCATAATATTCTGGAACTTTTTTATGCGATTGAAGCGCTACGAGAAATAGTGACACATACAGTTCATTAAGGAAGTGATTGTTTAATCCGATTTCTTTTAAACCATTATGTCATACTTTGTTTAGAAAGATTAGATTAAGCATTAAAACAAATCCATATCTTCTTATACATTGCCAAATCATGTTTGCTTTTTTTAGATCACCAATCCCAAAGGAAAAGATTAGATTTTGGATTTAAACGTCAAACTCACACCTTTTTGCCAAAGTCAAATCCAATTTACATATTTACACACCTGACCCATTTGAGGAGATTAGATTTCATATAAAAAGCATATTCATACCTTCTTATCCCAAGACAAATCATGAATAGCAAGTTCATGGACCACATATAACTGCTGTCATATCTCCCCTTTGTGAAGACCAAAGATGTATTAATGAATATGAGTGATATATTAAAATGAACCTCATAAAAGAGAGACAAAAGATCCCAAAGGGACGTTCAAACTCATAAGTCGAAAATAAACTGACAATGCCATTGCTAAAAAAAGAGAAAGACCAACAGATAAACAATAGTACACAAAACACGACATAGAAAACTAAAGACTGAGCAACACGAACCCAACCAAAACGTGGGGTGATCTGGTGCTCCGGAAGGTTAAGCAGATCCTGCTCCACATGTGGCACCCGTCGTGTTGCTCATGTTAGTACAAACCCGGTAATAAGTCTAATTCGGTAGATCACAAAAAGTCAAAACTATTTTTTTAAGAAGGATGAAATAATGGAAATAGATTAGTTTAAAAGATTCTTTTATTTCTACAAGATGTTTCTATATGCATAGCCATCCAAACACAGAAAAGGCAGTTTGTTTTTTATTTTATGTTTCTTTTGTCGGGGGGTGGGGGGTTAAAGGGGGATGTTTTTGATAAAATGTAAATATCACAGTAGTTAACGTACGTCGAAGACATGACTCGTTTGTGAATTACGGATATTAGGTGTAATACCACCAAATCATAGTACGTCACATCCAGTTGCATACGAAAATAGGTCGGAAAAAAATATTCCCTTGAATTTGACAGTTGTAGGTAATTGATCCTACTTTTCATTGCAGTAAAACATTTCTGTGTCATAAACATATATCTTGGGTATTTTAAAGCACCATTATTTTTTTATTTGGGGTTTCTATAGAATATTTTGGAAACTTGAGGTTACATGGTTACTAAAGCTTGTACACAGGTTAAAAAAGGGGGAAAATTTGATTGGTTAACTTCCAGAGATGGTTATTTTCTTATATGCAATGAAATGTTATGTGAAATTTTTTCTATAGTACTTGACAGGATAATACTTTACTCATGCCAAGTATTTCTTTATTTGAAACAAAGATAAATTCTGCACAATTTTTTGAAAAGTGCAAATTTAACAAACACTAATAGGGGAAAATCAATGGTGGTATTACACCTAATATGGGAAGCTGTACATGCACATTTGACCTTGTGAGTACTCTCATGTGTTAAAATTTCTTTCTATTTAAGTGAAATATTACAAATAATGAAATATTCTGAGTGGATTGAGTCTCCAAAACACATTTTATGAGAAAATTTCCTTGAAATAGGACTTTACCCTGAATATTAGTTGGCAGAACAAGCCATACTTAGAGTTTTGGGGAGCTTTTTCTCCTTATTTCTTATATTCTGCTATACTAGAAATTTTTCCTAAGAAATACTTTAAAAACTATATAGTTTTAAGTAAATGAAATTATTTTTAAAGCAGTAACAACAAATTATTCACCAAAAGAGAAGCTTTTTATGTCCCTCTCTGAAACGCGGCGTAAATTTAAGTTTTACGTAAGGACTTATTGAAACCTCCTTGGAGACAGTAAACTTTTATACGGATAGTTCATTCAGCTTGAATACATCAATTAATCATTTATTATAGCATTTCTATCATAACTGAGTGAAAGTTACCCCAAAAATTTTAATTATTGGCCTAAAAAGTAGAAATTTTCAGGAAATGAGAGGTATAAATGGACCAAAAGAGACCTTATAAGGAAGACAAAGAGGTCCATTAGTAGTATTTATCATCCTAAAGTCATCTTTTGTATCATATTCGACTGTTTGTAGGCAGATGAGATAAATATAATCATTTATTGGTCCACACTATATTTTATCATGATGCGGCTTGGTTTGGATTTTTCGAAGAAATTTTGCTCGAAACACTGTAGATGTCGTTTTACATTATACTAGATTTTTCTCAAACTATTGAACTGATTATGACAAAACTTGACAGGAATGCTTGAAATAACCAGTATTACAAAGGAAAAAAGTCACATTCAGTTTATTTAACAAAAAAGTCTTCTTTAGGTGTAATACCACCAAATCATAGTACGTCACATCCAGTTGCATACGAAAATAGGTCGAAAAAAAATATTCCCTTGAAGCCTGAATTTGATTTGAATATTTTCTGACAAAAAAAAGTTTAATAAATGGAACTTTTACTATTTCAAAAGTAACTAAATCATATATCAAAGTCAGTTTTTGTTTTCCTTAATGGAGTGTATACTGTTTCCTCATATGAACAGCAACGGATTGGAAACGGGAAAACATCATTTCATTAATATGTAAGCATTATTTTCAAGTTTTATATTCGAGTTTGATAAAAAAAAGTTTAAAAAAGTGTGGTGGAAGCAGAAAGATAAATTTATCAAGTAGTTCTGGTATTCCCAAAAATCAAAAATTTCGTACAAATTAACAGTAACAGCCGTTAACCTGACGCTCTTCGTTGCTACAAATAATTCTTATTTTCCAGTTTGAAGTTTGAAAATGCTGCAATGTTCCAGTGGCGGATCGAGGGGGGAGGGGTTCCGGGGGTTGGAACCCTCCTCCTTTTTTTTGACGATCAATGCATTTGAATGGGGACATATAGTTGGAACCCCTCCCCCCTTTATCCTGGGTTAGGACCCCCCCCCCCCCCCCCTTGTAACATGTGGCAATTTGGGATAACCCTCCCGTCTGAAAATTTTGGTAGGAAATACATCCAACTTCCCATTCACAAACATGCATCACACATTTAAACTCGATATATTGGTATTCCCTATAATCCGCAATAATAGTTTGCCAATGCAATACTTTTTTTGTCGAATTATTATGACAATTACAATAAATTGTTTGTGTTCCCTCAAATTTGTTCTGCTCATCCCGTCTCCAATTTATAATTCTGCCGCCACTGCCCTGTAGTATTCAGACATTCACATTCCTATTTAAAGTATTTATTCTCCTTTCCGAAGCAACTGATCTAACCCTTGGTTTTTTTTTGGTGGGGTTCGTGTTGCTCAGTCTTTAGTTTATTATGTTGTGTTTTGTGTACTGTTGTTTGTCTTTTGATCGTTATTCATTTTTTGTCATTGCATTGTCAGTTTTTCGACTTATGAGTTAGAATATCCTTTGGATATCTTTCGCCTCTCTTATCAATGTAGCCATACAATAGAAAATACAACAGAAGTGTGCACAGTACCTTCTCCCTAGAAAAAACTCTTTGAATATCATATATGTGTGTCAGGGCTGCTGAAATTTATAATTACAAATGTACTGGGTAAAATTTATCAAGATAAGCATTGTAAACTACTATAGATATGTATAACACACAAGTTCTAAAAAAATAATAATATATACAAGGTTAAAACATAAAGTTGGACACGAGGAATGTTTACCATTTAAAACTACGTATTTAAATTTTCCTAAGTTTACTTAAGTTATTATTAGCAACTATCCCTAAAATCGTTTTTCTATTCAAGAAGATACATTTCACAAAATGCTATTTATAATAACAATACAATTAGTATGCAATATTGGTGCATGGTAATTGGCTACCGAAAAGGACAACACTCCTTTAATTCATGGTTAATATCATTATAAATTGTATAGAATTTGGTAAATTAGTTTTATACTTTTATTAAATCTGTAGATTATAACGACTCCTAGACTTGAGAAGGGTTTGTTTATGATTATGTCATTAAATCACATTAAAATATGAAGGTAGTATACACCAGTTTGTTAAATCATTATAAATCCGGGACCAAAGGTTGTCTTTTAATATTTGTAGAACGACTATTGAATTAAGAAATTACGTGACTAAGGTTCATCAATTGTACCTACCTACCTGTGCAAAAATACCCAATTGCATAATGTATAGACAATGAATTTAACAGAGTCCGCCAACAGCTTATCAATGAATATGTATGCACGTATCCCAGAAATGATTTTAACAATTCTTTTTGGGTGCATTACATTTGCGCGTATTTTGAGATTAAACTTTTCTACGTTTTCTCGCAGCTTTTTATTACATTTGCGGTGCATAACATTTGCGCGCATTACCATTGCATTTGCGCGTACAAATCATTACGTTTGCGTGCAGCTTTTGATTACATTTGCGCGCGCATCCCCCTTCCGTTAGTCGAAGTCCTCTGTTCACCAACAAGGAGGTGAAAGTAGGTTTTCAAGCAGGATAAAAGTTTAATTATGCACAAGCACTATGTCCCGAAAATATCTTCTTTTTTTTTTAATGAATCTCTTTTTTTTTTATTTTATCAATTAAGGCACGTGTACATATATTGACTGACATAAATAACTTTTGTTTTTAATAAACATGAAATGCTATCAACGTATTAACAATTATGATACTGCATCCTGTCGATATTTATATTTGGCATTGCACAAGGTCATACTTTTCTTAGACTGCTTATGTAGTCTGTATATAATATAGGAATATGACAGTTGTTTTCTATTGGTTTGATGTGTTTGAGCTTTTGATTTTGCCATTTGATAAAGGACTTTCCGTTTTGAATTTTTCTTGGAGTTCGTTTTTTTTTGTTATTTTACTTTTTTCAGTAACTTCGAGTATACATAGATCGGTACTTTTTGTCTTCTTTCTTTTTTGGGGGATTTTGTTTTTGTGGTTAGTACTGATGCAACGTGCCAAGCCCTTTCCTATTTATTTTTACAATTTGTTATTATGTTTTGTTGATATACTACAGTCATAAGTTAGCGGAACGATTGAGCGCACACAAATATGTGTAAACTCCTCACATATCATTTGCCTTTCCCTTGTGCCTTTAATGCAGTGGTTGTCGTTCGTTGTTATTTGTCATATTGTTCTTCTTTTATTGTTGTAGTATACATTAAGCCATTTGTTTTATCTTTTGTACTGTTTTACATTTAGTCATCACAAGGCCTTTTAAAGCTTACTATACAGTATGGTTGTTCACATATCTGACTGTCCTTTCGTCATTAACGGATTGCTGTATCACTTACAATCATACAACATCTCCTTATTCTTATATTCATTTTAATTGTTGAAAACCTCCCTATGACTTTCCAGAGAAACATTACATTTAAAGTATAATCTAGAAGAATACACACACGATTAATGTCCATTGTTCGTATCTGACCTCTATAGATCTAGACGTCCCATTTGTTTGAATTATTTTGTGCGGATGCTGATGCTATAACGTTTGACCATCATCTATATTTTCATAAAGTTGAACGAGTATCTGAAATCGAGGGAAAAGTCAATATACCAAAAGTTCAAACAACTCAAGACACACCAATTAAGAAGTGTATTCACAAACACTAAAATGAGTTCTCGAATTAACTCAGCTTGCTATCTATACAATGTGAAAATATCTGTGTAAACCAACAACCAGTAGGAAACAGTTTGGGTGTAGGAAAATGCTCTATAAATATTGCTCGGTAGAAATCAAAAGAATCGATACTAAATGTGTAAAAATAAAGAGGCGGAAGATACCAAGGGGACATTAAAAACTCATTAGTCGAAGGAAAACTGACAACAACATTGTAAACAACGAGAATCGACAAAAAGACAGACAAGTCAACAATAACAATACGTCAAAAACTAAAGACTTGGCAACACGAACCCTGTGTAAATGATCGCGTTGACAAATCTTTCAATATTTTAATGTTTCTTACATTGTAGGACAGCAGACATACGCAGTAATGTATTATCATTGTTTATATTGTCGATATGGTAATTAAAAGTAATTTCGGAATTCATTGAATATGTAGAGAGGCTATGGCTGATATCATGAGTTAATGGCATATCGCGGCAATTTTCAAGTACAGCAATGGATATCCTTTTATATCGACTTTTGGATCAATTGTAATTCGTCCGTATCTAATTCTAATTAAATGCATTACTAATCAAATGTAATGAAATAAACGGTGGAAAAGGATTTACCTCTTATTTGAAGGTTGTTTCCTGGTATCATCTTTTCGTATTAACTTTTTTTTAAACAATTTTAACAATCATGCTGTTAATTGGAAATTCAAGAACTTAGTATTCATCTGATCGAATTTCATGAAGTAATCAACGTTTTTGTTCTACACACATTTGTATTAGTTTCTGGAAAGTACGTAATCATATGCAAATTTTTTATATCTCGGTCAACCAGTTAAATGTGTGTTTGTAGGAATGGCTTGCATTACCTTGCAAATATCGTCAAAATGTTGTTAAACAGACAGTTTATTTCGAATGACAATTTTCATTTCTGACCAGTTAAAAGAAGTCGATTGTGAGAATATAACTGTATAAATCTATCAATATTAAACCTCTTGTATAAATACAGATTGATACATTTAGCCTATCATGTTTTATATATTTAAGAATACACTGTCTAAATATTTTAGTATCGTATTTAAGTTTTCAACGCGTTTGTCGATAAATTTTTTAGTAGGTATGTCACCTTGAAATAAATTACCTGTCTTCTAACTTTTCTTAGTTACAATAGTACCTTGTCTTAATCCCAATGCATCCTTTACGAGACATCAAATTATCTCATGTCGGTTTATAACTATATTTAAACACAGGTCGATCAGTAGGTAAACATTGTAAAGAAATGAAATTGATTTGACAAAGTTCTATTGCATGTATAAAATCAAAATAAAATCCAATAAGAATTGTATTAGAACATATTTATCCCTTTGTTAAGCGCAAGCATAATAAATTTGTTTTCGTATATTGATCAAAGAACTTTGTTTGTGACCTAAAAGAGCATTCATGAACGGGTTAGTTTAAGAATTTGAAATATACATTTGAATACCACATTGACGTATCTTGTGAAACTTTTCATTTTAAACATTTTAAAATAAGACAAATTCTTTCACTCAGATATAATCTGTTTTAAATTATATGTTTATTTCGCATTACTGTTATACTTAAACATTAAAGAATTTGAATTTAGGTTTTGTACCTATCGAATCCCAAATCACCTTGCATGTCAAACAGAACTTGGCCAGTTGTATTTTTGTAAACTCTTTTGTTACGCTACTTTACTTGTTATTGCATGTACATTATTATGTAACTATATAACCGAAGATTAACGAAGCGAAGAAATTAGACAGTGTCTGAAATCGAATTCCGATCGGGACAACAGACAACCTATACCACTAATGATAAAAATTGACAGCACAGTATTGTCATGCAGACAAACAAGACTTAAAAAAACTAAAGCTGCCATACTCAAATAAAACGTTCTAGTTATATCAGGTTAAGAGCGAGACTCGTCACTACTTCTCTACATTTGTCATGTTTGTAATCTATGTCAGTACAAAAAAAGTCATATTTTTTCTGCAATTTAATATTCACCCATAAACTTTTATTTTTTCAGACATTGTCTTTATTTTTCATATGAAACGACATTGCATTTAGGATGCCAACCGCCAGCTTGACCGCACCCAATTGAACGACTTATGGCAGGATAAAATAAATTTTTGAATCAGCGACATTTTAAATGTTTTGGCTACTTCTATTCTGTATCGTCCTGAACATGCATGAAATATTTCCCACTGGACGTTAAGCAACCAACACTCAATCTATTCTGTAAAGTAAAAACTAGAAAGTACGATAAGGTTATTTATCTTTGCCCTTTCAAATAAAAATTAATTAGGTATAATCATAGTTTATCAAATGAAATCTTTCAATAGAATGTCAGAGATCAGTCTGAGTTAGGCTTTCACACAAAAAACTATAAAAACTACGAATCAGCATATATTATCTTTAATTATCTTACAAATTAGCATTAACCTTATTAAAAAAAATTCTCACAGGATTTTTTACGGCATGAAAACAATAATGTTTGTATTTAACGGTAAAGTTGTTAGTCACCAGAAATACTTGCATATGAACAATATCAATGTTTGCCCAAACATAATAATATCAATACTAGTTCAATTTGCAATTTCGGGGTCCAAATACTGATTCTAGCTACCAATTGTACAAAAGACTCTATGAAAATGACAATTGTTTCTCCAGTTTGTCAATATTCTATCAAGTTTTTGACGTAAGATTTGATCATCTAACTCAAATATCAAGAAGAGCAACATAATCATATGCTTACGTTCTGAGTATATGGGGGAAAGTTCGGGATTCTATTTACATTAAAAAGAAGGTATTCGATGTATTAGTTCATGTTACAGACCCCTACACACAATTGACAAAAGAAAAGCCCGTCATGTAAGCGTTCCTCGATTTCACTTTGAATTCCGAGAAACGTTTTAAGTCAAACATTCGATTGCTTAACGTTCGGGTTCAGGTCCCAACAATGTGCTCAATATTTTTTCTCCAGTATAATAAAGATTGGATTGTACATGAATGAATAAGATATCAATACTGCATCGAGCATAGTTATCTTGTTTAATAAATCGTTAATTTTTTGTGTTTTCTGCTATGTTAGGTCACAGTAGGTGACACTAACAGTCTATACATTTCTTCGGTGACGATTATAAGATTTTTTATGACCAATTTGTTGTTCATTCATTTTGAGACTAGTATTTTTGTCTGATCAGTCACTCAAACAGGAAGTTTAAATAAGAATTGTTTTAAATTGGTCAGACGTAAGAATATCTGTCAGATGTTTAATGTGTTAAAACTTCGATGAACTGTAATATGATTTTAAAATATGCATGGTCTATTACACGTAGTAAATTTATAATGAAAGGAGCCAACCGGATTTACTGCATGTCGCAAGTTGGAAAAAATCGTGTTTTTCTATAAAATTGAAATTTTTAAATAAATATAAGATTTTTTTTTTTTATCTAAAAATGAATAATGAACATTAATATTCCATTACTGAATGTTTAAAGATGAAGCAACGTGTAACGGACATAATATGTACTTTAATGCAGACAGACAGAGGTAACCTTAAAGTATGTTTTTAAACTGTTGTCAATAAATAGTAATATGGTATCTAAGTTAAGATAGAAATACTAACTGATTTTATGCATTATTGCAGTCATGAAATATAACAAAGTAGTTATAAAAAATAAAAATCGAAGAGTCTAACGTTTCAGAAAAAACAAAGTAGTTATGCAATAAAATATTTACAACCAACGGAAAGTCAATAAAACAACTGAATTAAAAGTTTGAGAAAAGAAATATTATGTTTGTTTTATCAATGAAGGTGATTTAACTATTTCGAGTTCCTTTGCAACAGTGGGATAATAAAATTCAGAAACTAATTTAAAAAGGAATAACTCAGACTATGATGTAAAACATGTGAACTTTTGTCAGAAAAAAGAGAGGCGAAATATACTAAAGGGACATTCAAACTCATAAGTCGACAACGCCATGGCTAAAAAGAAACAGACAAACAACAGTACACAAAACACAACATAGAAAACTAAAGACTGAGCAACACGAACCCCACCAAAAACTGTGTGTGATCTCGGAAGGGTAAGCAGATCCTGCTCCACATGTGGCACCCGTCATGTTGCTAATGTTAGTACAGAAGACAGGGTTATATTGCTATATCCAATCCATCTGGTCGTAGAACATATTTTTCTACCAAAGAGGTACACACTTTTACGAATTATGTGTCTAAATATCTAGAGAATTAATTCCTAAGACGCTCGGTTCTTCGTCGAGATGAAATGTTCTTTTAGCGACAAAGCGACCCGCTTTTTTGTTTAATTTTAAACTTGTACACAGAAACAGTTACATTTACAAAATCTGTTCTCTTTTTCTTTAGGTTTGAAGAAAAAAACAAAAAGATTGACACTTAAACTACCAGATACTTAAAAGCTTAAACGTGTATACATGAAGAAATTATTCTATGTAACACCTTTTTGAATTTACACCGGAGTTCGGTATTTTTGTTATTACTTCTTTATATGGAAATTTCAAGGAGGTTTCATCACGATAGTAGTACATGTACTGTTACAGAATTATTGTAAGAATATGTAGATATAATAGTATCATGAACTCGAAAATATTATTTTCAAGAATTGAAACAAAGACGATACATCAAAAGAAAGCGGATGATTTATGATGAGTACAAATTTATGATGAGATGTATGTATGTATGTATGAACGGCATGTATGTATGAGTACTACCATATTTGATGATGCATGGTTCAGATATATGTACGAGTACACCGTATTTGATGGTACATGGTTCCGATTGAATGAACGATATATTAGCTTTGAAAATGCTGTTATAGACCTATTGACCATCATATAAAATGCGCAATTGATCGTTCAGCTTTCAACTATCTTTATAATATAGGGTCAGTAAAATTAGTATTCATTTTAAAGCTGACATACAAAACTTTATGTTATTTGTAGTAATTACCAATAATTTCGTATTTTAGGGTTCATATAAAATATATAAGAATACTTTGAAGGGCAGTACAAATCAAACATCGAAAAAAGAGACAACATAATGACAAAAAAACAGAATCCCAACAAAACTTGGGGGTGAAATCAAGTGTCCGAAACAGGTAAGCAGGTCTTGTTCTACTAGTGGAACCTGTCGTGATACTAATGACAAGTTAAATGAGTCAAGTCGCATTCGACGAAAAGTGATGAAATAGTAATGGAGGACGGAATCGTAGGAACAATGAGGTTGTAAAGCCAATGTTGTTAAGTATCATGAGATACTACACACCAAAGTTCCAATTGCCACAGACAAAATTTTAATGTAATACTTAATAATCTAACTGCAAACGGTAGAATTGAGTTACACAGAAGAGTCCGTGGTACGAGGAATCTCAATACGACACTGAAGATGAACACAATCGGGAGGTATTATTAGGATTGCACAACCACAAAGACTTGTGAAGAAACAAGGCAGACGACTCTGAAAGGAAGGGCGATACAAACGTGTTAATCATGTTCTGGGAAGGTAGCATATCACATGTCTCATATTGAACCAATCGTATTGTCCTGTAGTCAAGAAAGACTGTTTACATAGTTTAATATGGGTTGTACCATGCCTTGTAATATTATCAAGATATGAATTGTTCGAAGCTTACAAAATGCCATTCCCACACGCTTTCTTTAAGCAACACGTCCAATTTTCATTATGATTGCTGAAAAAAAGTTACCGTTACAAAGTATCGGTTTGTTCTAATAATTACCAGTATACAGAGATTACACTCATTACATGTTCTAGGGGACTGTAGTTATATAATAATTTATGAAACTTCAATCTGGTTACTACTGAAAGTTTTTTTTTTGTGAACCTTATACATGCAGAAACCAAACAAGCCTGTACAAGTAGTAATGGTGTAACATGTCTGACTTTCTGACCTTTGCATAGAACACACATAAAACAAAATAATGTAAATTAAATGTTGATAGCACATAACTTAAGTCTACTCTTAGACTTAGGAGAGATCATCCAAATGACCATTTATTTTGTCTGTTCTTTTGTTACGAATAAATCGCTTTAACTGTGGCCGTGATCTTGTCCGACACTTTCCTTGGACGGATTGAGCTCATACATTACTAGCATTAATACAGTATTACGAAACAAAACATTTTTTTAGAAATTGCGTGTATATTAAACTCTGATTTTACCTATACAACTGACAAACTATCGAGTTTTTTTAAAATATATTTATATATTTACCTTGCAATTAACAAAGCATGTTCCTCAGTAACTACTTAAAAAAATATTTACACGAGTCAGTAGCATAGTATAAATGAATGAAAACTTCCCATTTTCAACTGTCTATTTCATCGTTTTTTGACATTTTGACATGTAGGACGGAATTAAATAATCTCTAACAAAAATGTAACATTATTTGATAATAGTTTCTCTTGTGTGAGTTGATCCAAAACCAAGACTAGTATGTTTCATGCTGTTTTTGCGTATCACATTCTCCTCCATAGGCGACAGTGAACGAGTTCTAGGTCCCTTCGGAACACTTAAAAGATTACTTCTACCTCTTTCTCCTTCTTGAATTGGCGCGAGAGACATTTTTCTGAATTGTCCTTCAACGCCTACATTATGGCTATAATTACATGCGATGGTATTTCTTCGCCGTTCCATATATGCCTTCGTTGGCTTTTTTATTTTGTCATCATCCACATCAGAATCACTGCCCGAGCCGTCCTTGTGTATTTCATTTTCACACTGATGAATAAGTATCTGTAAAGCATTGGACCCCTTCGGTAGCTCTTCTTTTTGAAATTGTAATTTTGGATTTAAAAACTCTTCTATTGTATCATCAACACTTCCTCTACGCCCACGATTATATTTGGGTCCTTCATGTTTACTTGACATTGTTTTAAAACGCCTAAATTAGTATCAATAAGTTTATATTCACACTCGGGAGTGACAATACAGTAGTCGTTTCTCCAGTACTCGTGTATATTCCGTTTTCACCTTTGTTACAGGTATCGCCGTAATGTTTCTTTCTATATAGATAATCGATTTGTTTACACGGTTAAACGGTTATTTCAAATATTGTAAAAATAAATCAGTGTTGTTCGATTTTTCTTACCAAGAAAATTATCCTTTTTATATTATACCATTACAATCAGTGTAAACATTCTTTTATCACTAATATATCTATTTATATGGAGTACACGTATTTTTCCAATGTTGTTACCGATGTTCAAAACAGATATTCAAAAGACATAGATTACATACCCTTATGCCTTCTCATAGGATAAGTCATGTTCTGAAATATTTTAAATGTCCTTTTGCATGTGTATAGAATTACGCATGCCTATTGTTTGTTGTTTGTTTTGACTTATTTAAAAGGTAATTGGTCTGTCGCTTATTGTTTAAATTATTTCATGAATAAACAGGACCGTTTGTTTATATCAGTAATTTAAAATATATGGTATTTTAAGGTCAAAGTTTTATGAAAACATTGATGATTTAAATAGGGTATTACAATAAGTGTATTCATTGACTCTTTTGATTTCTTTTACTTTAAGTTTTCTAGACGTTTCTACAGGTTTTCAAGATGGACGTTTCACTGCTTTTTTTTTATTAGAAAATTGATACATGTATAATTATTTTATATTGAACTTGTCTGTTAGAACAGTTTAGCTCCTTGTAAAGTTGTTATTTGCTCTGTAGAACCCTAGTTCAAAATATTTATGAAGAATATAAACTCACAAAACCTTTGGGCTATTCATCATTTCATATTGTTGCAAAAAGAAAAGTTGATTAAAATAAAAACCCATCACATTATGTTGTAAATCCGACACTTATTTTGGCCCCGCAAAGTACCCAATAATGGACCAAAATCCGTGAACAAAATACTCTAGGTACAACTGGACAGGTAAGCCTAACATTAAGTATTTCTGAATGGCGGACAACTTTTAGTACTAGGAAGAAGAAGAAATTCGGTTGGGAGACTTGAAATGAAAATAAAAAAAGCATTGATTCAAAAAAAAAAGTTTCTGTATTTATTAAGAAAAGTTTTTCTTTTTTAGTGTATGAACAAAACACTTAGGGACAACTTGACATGTAAGCCTAACATATTGTAGAACTTTAAGTACTATATCTGAATTGCTGACAACTTAAGATGAGAGAAAGAAAAAGAAATAAAAATTTCTTTTTTGGAGACTTTAACATAAAAAAAACAACATTTATTAACAAAAAAATCTGTATTTAATTGAGAACTTTTTTTATTTTTTTATTTAAGTTTAAAATTAATTGTTTGTCCTAGAAAGATAAGGTATTGATCTGATAAAGACATTAGATTTCATCTCCTCTCCCTACAACAGTATTCTTAAAAGAAAGTCTGAAAATGGGTAATGATCATCTATCGGCCGGAATGCGTAGAGATCTGCCTGTATCGTTACACCAGAACACATATCAACATAAAAATAATATTTAGTATAAAATACTAAAATAAATTATCCAATGCAACTCCATTAAAGTAAGTGTAAAGTTATTTATTTATTGAGAAGGAAAATGTGCCCTCTCCTAGTACATGATATGTTATATCACTCTAATGTCGGCCGCTGTAATGTTCTGATATAAAACATTTTAAATCAATAATTAAGTTGTAAATGTATGATTTTCAAACCAGTTGAGCTCTATTTATTAATTGGAGTCGTGATATTTCTAAAAATATTCGGTTTTTTTTCACGTAACTGTGCCAGCCAGTCGGTGTGTCACTAACAAGGAGACGTTTTAAATATTACAACAAAGTTCTTTCATAAGTTCTCATGAAAAAGGTTAAATCTATTGATTTGAGACATATCTAATGTGATCGTTATTCCTTTCAGAATAAAATCTAAACAGCGAATTTCAATACTACCCCTATATTCGATAAAATAAAAGTAGGCTTAAATGTTTACTACGTAGTTATTCTTCAAAACGATTATAACAGAAGGTGTATACTTTTAGGGACAAGAAACGCATTCAGTAAAATATCTGATATTCTAAATTATGTGTTCTTAGAATTTGGTGGACTAAGCTTTCAACATACATGTACATTTGATAAATCAGTAAGGGTTTTTTTGTGACGCCACTGTTTATTTTGTTAGATATTCAAATGAAATGAAATTCATGCAAGGGACATCGCATCAACGAATACTATTCAGAGCCACGTCTTATTCAGTGGTAAAATGCTAAAATCTATTTCGCAAACGTGATGAATTAAGCTTTCAAAAAGTGAGCTGCACGTATTATCATTCTTATATATCCATATCTCCTTTGCACGGTGCTTACATTTAAGAGTCATTCAACGCCTACATGGCTGGTACCGAAATTGTTGTCTCGAACATCAATCTATCACAAATTATTCTGATTATGTTAATATCACCATTGAAAAAGTTGTATGGTCACCATAAATGATTCCAAGTTGGTGGACTATTGTACAGTGAGTGTTTCCAAATCAACTGGATATCCGTAATGTTCCAGGACCGGATTTGACCCATGGATATTACAAATTAAATCAGAAGCGTAATCGAGTAGTACTAGTACAATGTATTTGCACGCTTTTTCCTTAATATGTCGATTCGGTCGTATTTTGTCCATATTTTGATTGTATTGTTATGCAGTCGTTTCGGTTCCGATTTTAACATACACAAGGACGACTAAAAGTTTTTTTTTTCTTGTTCTTAAGTTTTCTACTACATGTATTTCTTTTGTTATAATTATAATTACATTTCAGGCGATTGCACCCATAGAATTAATTAAGGACGGCATAGATATAGCTACATTTTTTACATATATAGACAAATGCGAAAGTACAAATAAAAAAAGATATCTATATATATATATATATATATATATATATATATATATATATATATAAGTCTAAATTGGAAACAACGTTCAAACCTATGATTGTGTTGGATAAAAACCGCAATTTTTATACGTGTGCATGCAAAACAAATTTCTATATAATAAAGATCCATTTTGTTACATCTTCTGATCCGTTTATTTGGACATCGCCAATGGCAGTCAGCAGGCTTTAAGAACATCCATTGTTCGACCTGTTAGTCAAATGCGTTTTGTTTAAATATACTTTTTTACTTTTTTGGTCTTTAGGAAAATGTTGTTTGTGCTGTATTTAGACCCCTCTACCAAGAAATTTGTTTTGCATGCACACGTATAAAAATTGCGGTTTTTATCCAACGCAATCATGGGTTATATATATATATAAGTCTAAATTGAAAACAACGTTCAAATCTATGATTGCGTTGGATAAAAACCGCAATTTTTATACGTGTGCATATATATATATATATATATAGATTCTACCACTGCATCGAGTGTGATACGATATTTATCCACTCGAGACAGTTAAATTTTCAAATTTAAAACGCGAGTCTCGCCGAGCGTTTTAAATATTTAAAATTTAACTGTCGAAAGTGGATAAATATCGTATTACACGAGATTTGGTGGTGGAATCTGTTTCTCTAATGATTTTCAAACAATATGCAGGCAAACTTATTCCTTCTTTTTGAATGATCTGCAAAAAGATGTGTTCTTTCTATGTGACGTCATCAGGCATGGTCGCCTCTTTTCATGCCGTCACAATAGGAAATTCAGAGGAAAGCAAGAAAATTCGACGTCATAATCGGATCTTAACCAATGAAGAACTGAGATCAAACGAACCACACGTTGATTAAATTTTTTTATACAATGGGTGCAGAAAGGGATACATTGACGAAGAATTAGAGAAATATATCTATATATATATATATATATATATATATATTTAAACGCCTTTTTTATATATATACAAGTCTAAATTGAAAACAACGTTTATATATATATTGGTATTTAATTAATAAATTAAGATCAATTTTTACATCTGGTGATCCGTTTTTTTGGCAATCGCCATGGCAGCATATGGCAAAATTTGGGGTAATTTGCTAATTTGCATAGCGGCCATTTTGCCTTATCATGACGGCAGCCATTACAATGGGATTATATAAGCCCTTTTAATAAAAATGCCAATATGCAAATACCTATGTCGAATGAACAATTTGTTCGCATATAGGTGAATTGTTCATGTTTTTAGGCTTCTGTCCGTGTACAGATGGACATTGTCTACTCTGAAATCTTTCGGCCTTTTTAGTTTAAAAATCGGAAGCGTAACCATTGTGTAATTGCTATATAAGATCAAATAAAATGACGTAAAATCGTAAAATAGCAAGATTCAAAACAGAAATACACATGCAAGAAGATACTGTTCATGATTTGTTCACATATAGGGAAACACCTTGTAGGTTGAATTTTAAAGTTAAATAACTTTTAACTTTCCTGCTTTCTTAAGTTTTCGGCCAAATTCTATTAAAAACATGATGATTTCAACCTTCCCATTTCGTAAAAAGTCAAATTTTAAGCATTTTCCCTTAGAATTACACAGCATTTTTGTAAATATCCGCCAAAGGAAGTTTTTAAAGATACATTAGTTTTAGATACATGACGGAAAAGGCTGGATTATCCGCAAATCTATAATAAATTATATTTTCAATCTTAAGCTAAGGGAAGTAATCTGATCAAAAGGGACAAAGTCACGTGGTGCAAATATTTAAATAAAGTACCTTTGATTTTGCCATATGGTCAGCAGGGTTTAAGAACATCCGTTGTTCGACCTGCTAGTCAAATGCGTTTTGTTAAAATATACTTTTTCACTCTTTTTGGTCTTTTGGAAAATGTTGTTTGTGCTGTATTTAGACCACTCTACCAAGAAATTTGTTTTGCATGCACACGTATAAAAATTGCGGTTTTTATCCAACGCAATCATAGGTTTGAACGTTGTTTTCAATTTAGACTTGTTTATATTTTTTCGTTTGGGCTTGTATTATATTTGCCTTCGGGTTTATATGATCCGTTCATCCTATTTTGACTCTTCAAAATTTAAGAGTCAATCCCAAATTGAGGTAAATTATATGGCCTTCCAAATACCGTTTCGATTCCTAACATCACTGAAGAGACATTAATTGTCGAAATCCGGATATGGTGAACAAATTTTTGCACCTCATGTTTGCGGTATACCATCTTTTCCGCAAGTTTATTGTTTTCTGTTTGGTATTTAATTAATAAATTAAGATCCATTTTTACATCTGGTGATCCGTTTTTTGGCAAACTCCATGGCAGTCAGCAGGGTTTAAGAATATCCGTTGTTCGACCTGCTAGTCAAATGCGTTTTGTTAAAATATACTTTTTCACTCTTTTTGGTCTTTTGGAAAATGTTGTTTGTGCTGTATTTAGACCACTCTACCAAGAAATTTGTTTTGCATGCACACGTATAAAAATTGCGGTTTTTATCCAACGCAATCATAGGTTTGAACGTTGTTTTCAATTTAGACTTGTTTATATTTTTTCGTTTGGGCTTGTATTATATTTGCCTTCGGGTTTATATGATCCGTTCATCCTATTTTGACTCTTCAAAATTTAAGAGTCAATCCCAAATTGAGGTAAATTATATGGCCTTCCAAATACCGTTTCGATTCCTAACATCACTGAAGAGACATTAATTGTCGAAATCCGGATATGGTGTACAAATTTTTGCACCTCATGTTTGCGGTATACCATCTTTTCCGCAAGTTTATTGTTTTCTGTTTGGTATTTAATTAATAAATTAAGATCCATTTTTACATCTGGTGATCCGTTTTTTTTGCAATCGCCATGGCAGTCAGCAGGGTTTAAGAACATCCGTTGTTCGACCTGCTAGTCAAATGCGTTTTGTTAAAATATACTTTTTCACTCTTTTTGGTCTTTTGGAAAATGTTGTTTGTGCTGTATTTAGACCACTCTACCAAGAAATTTGTTTTGCATGCACACGTATAAAAATTGCGGTTTTTATCCAACGCAATCATAGGTTTGAACGTTGTTTTCAATTTAGACTTGTTTATATTTTTTCGTTTGGGCTTGTATTATATTTGCCTTCGGGTTTATATGATCCGTTCATCCTATTTTGACTCTTCAAAATTTAAGAGTCAATCCCAAATTGAGGTAAATTATATGGCCTCCAAATACCGTTTCGATTCCTAACATCACTCAAGAGACATTAATTGTCGAAATCCGGATATGGTGAACAAATTTTTGCACCTCATGTTTGCGGTATACCATCTTTTCCGCAAGTTTATTGTTTTCTGTTTGGTATTTAATTAATAAATTAAGATCCATTTTTACATCTGGTGATCCGTTTTTTGGCAAACTCCATGGCAGTCAGCAGGGTTTAAGAATATCCGTTGTTCGATCTGCTAGTCAAATGCGTTTTGTTAAAATATACTTTTTCACTCTTTTTGGTCTTTTGGAAAATGTTGTTTGTGCTGTATTTAGACCACTCTACCAAGAAATTTGTTTTGCATGCACACGTATAAAAATTGCGGTTTTTATCCAACGCAATCATAGGTTTGAACGTTGTTTTCAATTTAGACTTGTTTATATTTTTTCGTTTGGGCTTGTATTATATTTGCCTTCGGGTTTATATGATCCGTTCATCCTATTTTGACTCTTCAAAATTTAAGAGTCAAACCCAAATTGAGGTAAATTATATGGCCTTCCAAATACCGTTTCGATTCCTAACATCACTGAAGAGACATTAATTGTCGAAATCCGGATATGGTGTACAAATTTTTGCACCTCATGTTTGCGGTATACCATCTTTTCCGCAAGTTTATTGTTTTCTGTTTGGTATTTAATTAATAAATTAAGATCCATTTTTACATCTGGTGATCCGTTTTTTTGGCAATCGCCATGGCAGTCAGCAGGGTTTAAGAACATCCGTTGTTCGACCTGCTAGTCAAATGCGTTTTGTTAAAATATACTTTTTCACTCTTTTTGGTCTTTTGGAAAATGTTGTTTGTGCTGTATTTAGACCACTCTACCAAGAAATTTGTTTTGCATGCACACGTATAAAAATTGCGGTTTTTATCCAACGCAATCATAGGTTTCAACGTTGTTTTCAATTTAGACTTGTTAATATTTTTTCGTTTGGGCTTGTATTATATTTGCCTTCGGGTTTATATGATCCGTTCATCCTATTTTGACTCTTCAAAATTTAAGAGTCAATCCCAAATTGAGGTAAATTATATGGCCTTCCAAATACCGTTTCGATTCCTAACATCACTGAAGAGACATTAATTGTCGAAATCCGGATATGGTGAACAAATTTTTGCACCTCATGTTTGCGGTATACCATCTTTTCCGCAAGTTTATTGTTTTCTGTTTGGTATTTAATTAATAAATTAAGATCCATTTTTACATCTGGTGATCCGTTTTTTTGGCAAACTCCATGGCAGTCAGCAGGGTTTAAGAATATCCGTTGTTCGACCTGCTAGTCAAATGCGTTTTGTTAAAATATACTTTTTCACTCTTTTTGGTCTTTTGGAAAATGTTGTTTGTGCTGTATTTAGACCACTCTACCAAGAAATTTGTTTTGCATGCACACGTATAAAAATTGCGGTTTTTATCCAACGCAATCATAGGTTTGAACGTTGTTTTCAATTTAGACTTGTTTATATTTTTTCGTTTGGGCTTGTATTATATTTGCCTTCGGGTTTATATGATCCGTTCATCCTATTTTGACTCTTCAAAATTTAAGAGTCAATCCCAAATTGAGGTAAATTATATGGCCTTCCAAATACCGTTTCGATTCCTAACATCACTGAAGAGACATTAATTGTCGAAATCCGGATATGGTGTACAAATTTTTGCACCTCATGTTTGCGGTATACCATCTTTTCCGCAAGTTTATTGTTTTCTGTTTGGTATTTAATTAATAAATTAAGATCCATTTTTACATCTGGTGATCCGTTTTTTTGGCAAACTCCATGGCAGTCAGCAGGGTTTAAGAACATCCGTTGTTCGACCTGCTAGTCAAATGCGTTTTGTTAAAATATACTTTTTCACTCTTTTTGGTCTTTTGGAAAATGTTGTTTGTGCTGTATTTAGACCACTCTACCAAGAAATTTGTTTTGCATGCACACGTATAAAAATTGCGGTTTTTATCCAACGCAATCATAGGTTTGAACGTTGTTTTCAATTTAGACTTGTTTATATTTTTTCGTTTGGGCTTGTATTATATTTGCCTTCGGGTTTATATGATCCGTTCATCCTATTTTGACTCTTCAAAATTTAAGAGTCAATCCCAAATTGAGGTAAATTATATGGCCTTCCAAATACCGTTTCGATTCCTAACATCACTGAAGAGACATTAATTGTCGAAATCCGGATATGGTGTACAAATTTTTGCACCTCATGTTTGCGGTATACCATCTTTTCCGCAAGTTTATTGTTTTCTGTTTGGTATTTAATTAATAAATTAAGATCCATTTTTACATCTGGTGATCCGTTTTTTTGGCAATCGCCATGGCAGTCAGCAGGGTTTAAGAACATCCGTTGTTCGACCTGCTAGTCAAATGCGTTTTGTTAAAATATACTTTTTCACTCTTTTTGGTCTTTTGGAAAATGTTGTTTGTGCTGTATTTAGACCACTCTACCAAGAAATTTGTTTTGCATGCACACGTATAAAAATTGCGGTTTTTATCCAACGCAATCATAGGTTTGAACGTTGTTTTCAATTTAGACTTGTTTATATTTTTTCGTTTGGGCTTGTATTATATTTGCCTTCGGGTTTATATGATCCGTTCATCCTATTTTGACTCTTCAAAATTTAAGAGTCAATCCCAAATTGAGGTAAATTATATGGCCTTCCAAATACCGTTTCGATTCCTAACATCACTGAAGAGACATTAATTGTCGAAATCCGGATATGGTGAACAAATTTTTGCACCTCATGTTTGCGGTATACCATCTTTTCCGCAAGTTTATTGTTTTCTGTTTGGTATTTAATTAATAAATTAAGATCCATTTTTACATCTGGTGATCCGTTTTTGGCAAACTCCATGGCAGTCAGCAGGGTTTAAGAATATCCGTTGTTCGACCTGCTAGTCAAATGCGTTTTGTTAAAATATACTTTTTCACTCTTTTTGGTCTTTTGGAAAATGTTGTTTGTGCTGTATTTAGACCACTCTACCAAGAAATTTGTTTTGCATGCACACGTATAAAAATTGCGGTTTTTATCCAACGCAATCATAGGTTTGAACGTTGTTTTCAATTTAGACTTGTTTATATTTTTTCGTTTGGGCTTGTATTATATTTGCCTTCGGGTTTATATGATCCGTTCATCCTATTTTGACTCTTCAAAATTTAAGAGTCAATCCCAAATTGAGGTAAATTATATGGCCTTCCAAATACCGTTTCGATTCCTAACATCACTGAAGAGACATTAATTGTCGAAATCCGGATATGGTGTACAAATTTTTGCACCTCATGTTTGCGGTATACCATCTTTTCCGCAAGTTTATTGTTTTCTGTTTGGTATTTAATTAATAAATTAAGATCCATTTTTACATCTGGTGATCCGTTTTTTTGGCAAACTCCATGGCAGTCAGCAGGGTTTAAGAACATCCGTTGTTCGACCTGCTAGTCAAATGCGTTTTGTTAAAATATACTTTTTCACTCTTTTTGGTCTTTTGGAAAATGTTGTTTGTGCTGTATTTAGACCACTCTACCAAGAAATTTGTTTTGCATGCACACGTATAAAAATTGCGGTTTTTATCCAACGCAATCATAGGTTTGAACGTTGTTTTCAATTTAGACTTGTTTATATTTTTTCGTTTGGGCTTGTATTATATTTGCCTTCGGGTTTATATGATCCGTTCATCCTATTTTGACTCTTCAAAATTTAAGAGTCAATCCCAAATTGAGGTAAATTATATGGCCTTCCAAATACCGTTTCGATTCCTAACATCACTGAAGAGACATTAATTGTCGAAATCCGGATATGGTGTACAAATTTTTGCACCTCATGTTTGCGGTATACCATCTTTTCCGCAAGTTTATTGTTTTCTGTTTGGTATTTAATTAATAAATTAAGATCCATTTTTACATCTGGTGATCCGTTTTTTTGGCAAACTCCATGGCAGTCAGCAGGGTTTAAGAACATCCGTTGTTCGACCTGCTAGTCAAATGCGTTTTGTTAAAATATACTTTTTCACTCTTTTTGGTCTTTTGGAAAATGTTGTTTGTGCTGTATTTAGACCACTCTACCAAGAAATTTGTTTTGCATGCACACGTATAAAAATTGCGGTTTTTATCCAACGCAATCATAGGTTTGAACGTTGTTTTCAATTTAGACTTGTTTATATTTTTTCGTTTGGGCTTGTATTATATTTGCCTTCGGGTTTATATGATCCGTTCATCCTATTTTGACTCTTCAAAATTTAAGAGTCAATCCCAAATTGAGGTAAATTATATGGCCTTCCAAATACCGTTTCGATTCCTAACATCACTGAAGAGACATTAATTGTCGAAATCCGGATATGGTGTACAAATTTTTGCACCTCATGTTTGCGGTATACCATCTTTTCCGCAAGTTTATTGTTTTCTGTTTGGTATTTAATTAATAAATTAAGATCCATTTTTACATCTGGTGATCCGTTTTTTTGGCAAACTCCATGGCAGTCAGCAGGGTTTAAGAATATCCGTTGTTCGACCTGCTAGTCAAATGCGTTTTGTTAAAATATACTTTTTCACTTTTTTTGGTCTTTTGGAAATGTTGTTTGTGCTGTATTTAGACCACTCTACCAAGAAATTTGTTTTGCATGCACACGTATAAAAATTGCGGTTTTTATCCAACGCAATCATAGGTTTGAACGTTGTTTTCAATTTAGACTTGTTTATATTTTTTCGTTTGGGCTTGTATTATATTTGCCTTCGGGTTTATATGATCCGTTCATCCTATTTTGACTCTTCAAAATTTAAGAGTCAATCCCAAATTGAGGTAAATTATATGGCCTTCCAAATACCGTTTCGATTCCTAACATCACTGAAGAGACATTAATTGTCGAAATCCGGATATGGTGTACAAATTTTTGCACCTCATGTTTGCGGTATACCATCTTTTCCGCAAGTTTATTGTTTTCTGTTTGGTATTTAATTAATAAATTAAGATCCATTTTTACATCTGGTGATCCGTTTTTTTGGCAAACTCCATGGCAGTCAGCAGGGTTTAAGAACATCCGTTGTTCGACCTGCTAGTCAAATGCGTTTTGTTAAAATATACTTTTTCACTCTTTTTGGTCTTTTGGAAAATGTTGTTTGTGCTGTATTTAGACCACTCTACCAAGAAATTTGTTTTGCATGCACACGTATAAAAATTGCGGTTTTTATCCAACGCAATCATAGGTTTGAACGTTGTTTTCAATTTAAACTTGTTTATATTTTTTCGTTTGGGCTTGTATTATATTTGCCTTCGGGTTTATATGATCCGTTCATCCTATTTTGACTCTTCAAAATTTAAGAGTCAATCCCAAATTGAGGTAAATTATATGGCCTTCCAAATACCGTTTCGATTCCTAACATCACTGAAGAGACATTAATTGTCGAAATCCGGATATGGTGTACAAATTTTTGCACCTCATGTTTGCGGTATACCATCTTTTCCGCAAGTTTATTGTTTTCTGTTTGGTATTTAATTAATAAATTAAGATCCATTTTTACATCTGGTGATCCGTTTTTTTGGCAAACTCCATGGCAGTCAGCAGGGTTTAAGAACATCCGTTGTTCGACCTGCTAGTCAAATGCGTTTTGATAAAATATACTTTTTCACTCTTTTTGGTCTTTTGGAAAATGTTGTTTGTGCTGTATTTAGACCACTCTACTAAGAAATTTGTTTTGCATGCACACGTATAAAAATTGCGGTTTTTATCCAACGCAATCATAGGTTTGAACGTTGTTTTCAATTTAGACTTGTTTATATTTTTTCGTTTGGGCTTGTATTATATTTGCCTTCGGGTTTATATGATCCGTTCATCCTATTTTGACTCTTCAAAATTTAAGAGTCAATCCCAAATTGAGGTAAATTATATGGCCTTCCAAATACCGTTTCGATTCCTAACATCACTGAAGAGACATTAATTGTCGAAATCCGGATATGGTGTACAAATTTTTGCACCTCATGTTTGCGGTATACCATCTTTTCCGCAAGTTTATTGTTTTCTGTTTGGTATTTAATTAATAAATTAAGATCCATTTTTACATCTGGTGATCCGTTTTTTTGGCAAACTCCATGGCAGTCAGCAGGGTTTAAGAACATCCGTTGTTCGACCTGCTAGTCAAATGCGTTTTGTTAAAATATACTTTTTCACTCTTTTTGGTCTTTTGGAAAATGTTGTTTGTGCTGTATTTAGACCACTCTACCAAGAAATTTGTTTTGCATGCACACGTATAAAAATTGCGGTTTTTATCCAACGCAATCATAGGTTTGAACGTTGTTTTCAATTTAGACTTGTTTATATTTTTTCGTTTGGGCTTGTATTATATTTGCCTTCGGGTTTATATGATCCGTTCATCCTATTTTGACTCTTCAAAATTTAAGAGTCAATCCCAAATTGAGGTAAATTATATGGCCTTCCAAATACCGTTTCGATTCCTAACATCACTGAAGAGACATTAATTGTCGAAATCCGGATATGGTGTACAAATTTTTGCACCTCATGTTTGCGGTATACCATCTTTTCCGCAAGTTTATTGTTTTCTGTTTGGTATTTAATTAATAAATTAAGATCCATTTTTACATCTGGTGATCCGTTTTTTTGGCAATCGCCATGGCAGTCAGCAGGGTTTAAGAACATCCGTTGTTCGACCTGCTAGTCAAATGCGTTTTGTTAAAATATACTTTTTCACTCTTTTTGGTCTTTTGGAAAATGTTGTTTGTGCTGTATTTAGACCACTCTACCAAGAAATTTGTTTTGCATGCACACGTATAAAAATTGCGGTGTTTATCCTACGCAATCATAGGTTTGAACGTTGTTTTCAATTTAGACTTGTATATATATATATATATATATATATATATATATGGCTAATTAAAATGCTAAATAGAAGGTAATTTCCTTGCTGCAAATAGTATTTTATTGAAGTTATGGTTTGATGATCAAAACATGTTCCACCATTTATCCCATGACGTGATGCTTTAGATGTAAAATTTAAAGTGATCTTGGCCTCTGGGCGTTGGTCAAGGTTGTTGTCAAGATAATCGATTATAAAGACATAAGGCCTTTCGGTCGATTATCGTACGTACTTAAGACACGAAAATAAACAAATCAAAATCATTAGACTTGAAACATCATTTTTTTTTATCAATATTTATACAGGTATATGATAAAGCAATTGTTGGGCCCTTTCAAGCAATTTCCATCGTTTATATTTTTTCTATCTGTAACGGCGTTCGAGACTCTTCTGTGTTTTGGAGATAATTCGTAAAGAAAAGAGTTTGGTGTCGTGTTCTGTTTTTTTAATAAGTTTACATATAACCGGTATGATGGTTCAAAACATCAAAATGTTGTGACATCTTTGCGAGACAGCTGGGCGGAAAATATCTATTATAATAATAATTATTTATAAAAATAATAATTATAATATTCGAACCAAATATAATAAGATCTTAATGGTAAAAAGGGAAACAACATAATATATTAAAAAAGAGTTTGTAATAGAAAGAACCTCTTTTTTTACCAATATTTATATAAAATTGAACACATTAAAAATAATTTCGTTTGTTGCAGCATTAGATTCCTCAGACAATACAATTTAAAACTTCTAGACATGGTGGTTTATTGTTGTGGGTTTTTTTTTTTTGTAATATTTATAATAAAGAAATAGTCATTCCGTTGGTTTTTCCCGTTTGAATGGTTTTACACCAGTAATTTTCGGGGCCCTTTATAGCTTGCTGTTCGGTGTGAGACAAGGCTCTGTGTTGAAGACCGTATTTTGACCTATAATGGTTTACTTTTATAAATTTTGACTTGGATGGATGTCGTCTCATTGGCACTCATACCACATCTTCTTATATCGAGTTGTTGAAATGAAACTTCTGAATATATAACACCTTAGGCCACACCAATTTGATTAATAGTTCTTTGGATTTTCCCGCTCCTGTTTTGGAGAAATTGACTTTTCAATAACAAAAAATAATTACCGCTTCCGCAAATTGTTTGGCCGCATGCCGCTCCAAAATTAGTTTCTCCTTGAATTTTTTTTACACAAACGTTTTTCATGTGCATATGTTAGCGGCAACAAGTTAAATTATGCATTAAGCTTGAATCCTAGCCAATAAGTTAACGCCTAGGCATTAAGTTATTGCCTGAAATTTTCAGTCATTAAGTTTATTTCCTGAATTATAATGATGACTATTCAGCCTATTGCCAAACATCATTTCAGGCAATAAGTGAATTTTAGGATTTTTTTTTAATCTTCCAAGTAGATATACAATCGATAAATTGTTCTTGATTTAAAGTATTTTTTAAATTGTATTCCAAATATTGATATACACTTGGTCATTTTATCCGAAGAGTTCAACAGTAGAGGACTGGTTGATTTAATGGATTTCCAATTAAACCAAAATGGAAGCTATAAATGTCTTATAGCATACCAAAATCAACTTAAAAAAGTTTTTAACATTAGATTGTGTACGTCAAAATAAGCTGAAATAGAGGTGACTTTTGTTTTAATTAAGGGTTTCATATTTTTAATGTTTTTATTTTTTAGCGCGTCCCATAAACTGCATTATAACAATGGTCGTGAATTTACAGCTTTGGTTATACCCGAGTTTAAAAATAAAGTGGTCAGAACTGGTGACTTTTTAAACTTCAGTTCTTATCATGTTATTATGTACCAAATGTGTTTTAATTTTGAACAAATGGTTTCTTTTTATTTACTAGCATTTACATTTTAGGCATTAAGATTAATGCCCGGACACATTTTTTCAGGATTTAAGCTTAAATCCTAGGATTTAAGATTAATACCTAACACTATTTAGGCAATAGACTTATTGCCTAGGCGTTAGCTTATTGACTAGGATTTAAACTTAATGCCTAATTTCACTTATTGCCGCTAACACATATATTGCTTCGATCGATTCAAACGCACGTGTGATAAATCGATGTATAAATAATAGGTCAAAAATCGGGATGCCAACATGTAGTTGTGTCAGCTCATTGCCATGGACATGTAGTTATTGAACACACATTTATTCGAAATGCATCTCGTTTTACCTATAAGGCTGTTCTTAGAGACAAAAATTAAAAATCTGTCGTTAGATGACCATGATCACATCAACATTTGTAAGAACCATCGTCATCCCGATCACAGGCACTAGACGTTCTATCAATATTAAAAGCTCTTTTATATACATGGACACTATTTTCTTCCCATTGCCCATATTTCATTATTATTGATAGAACGTCTAGTGTCTGTGCACCGATCATTGTTTCAACAGACATAGACCTATCTATCTTGGATGAAATTAATATTAAATTCCCATGAATTTTTAAAAAATCACAGATTTACCTTATTTTGATGAAACCCCATATCCTCTTGTTGGTCTATTGACGTGCAAACAGAACTCTTTTGTAAGGGAAAATTTAAGAGTTCCAACGTTCGAGACCAAAGTGGTGGTATTGTGATTGGCATGCTCATAATAATTAGGAATGTATAATTAGTTCAACCACTTCCTGTCAAGCTAAAGAGTATAAAATGCATTGCAGCTTTTAGGAGCAAAAGGAAAGAGTATTTTGATCAGTCAGAAAAATGCATGTGAATGTACTGACAGGTATTTTAAAGGAATATTTTAATACATTGAGGTCTACATGCATAGCAATAAAACTATCTTACTCATGATGTTGTTGAAATATTCACCTCACTCATTATGTTGATCCTTAGTATGGATAAATAGTTCCAACTGGATGTCAAGCAGCCAATAAACAATCATTCCCATATAATGAAAACAACTATTTTATTAAAAACAAGCGCATTTTTGCGCCTGTCCCAAGTCAGGAGCCTCTGGCCTTTGTTAGTCTTGTATGATTTTTAATTTTAATTCATTTATATGTTTAAAAGTTTAGTATGAGGTACATTTTCACTGAACTAGTACACATTTTTGTTAAGGGCCAAGCTGAAGCCTGCCTCCGGGTGCGGGATTTTTATCGCTGTGTTGAAAACCCATTGGTGGCCTTCGGCTGTTTTCTGCTCTTTGGTCGGGTTGTTGTCTCTGACACATTCCCCATTTCCATTCTCAATTTTACATAAAAAAAAATTTAATATTTTTCAGGGGCTTTTTTTGGGATACATACACATATTTTGATTTTATTCAACATATGTCATTTACCTAACTAATATAATTCCCCTTGTTAAACTGCATTTGCTATGCTTCCTTAATATATACACTTGGATGAATTTAAATGGAAATTCATGCAGACAAAGCTTATTTGACGAAAATAATCAAAATTAACTAAACCACAGCGAGAAAAGAAAGCCAGGTATTGTCCAGGCACCAATACATCAAAATATATGCATTAGAGCATGTTTCTCCTCCTTTTTCTATGAAATAACCCAGTTTTAACATGAACATGGATTCTAAATCGCACAATTTAAAAAAAATATATACCGCTCGCTTCGTTTGTAGAGCACTCGCCTCAAAAAAACTCATTTTCAAGAAAAAAATACAATCAAAAAAATTTCGCTCGCTCGCCCCATATCGTTTGGAGCTTTTGTCCGAAGAAATACAAATTAAATTTGTGTGGCCTTATTTCTTTGAAGTATAATGTATTTCTTCAGTGAAAAAAGCTTCGTCTACTTGTCTATCGCTAAATGGTTCAACGCAAAGAGAGATAATTCAAAAGTAACTGTAGTACATGACTATTAAGTATCTGCATGTTTTGCTGTGTCTTACTAAGTTTAACAAATGTATTTCTTGAACATATGTATGCTCAATTTAAAACACAAATTTTCGGCCACAAAAAGGAGGGCGGGGATTCCCCATTATTTGCAAATGATTTTAATAACATAAGCTCGTCAGTGATGGCCTTCGTTTGTGCTTTATATTTTTGAATATATTTTTTTTTTTCATTTCAGGAGTTCGATGTTGGTTCCTGAAACGAAAAGTATCAAATTGTATTTAACTAAATTTTTAACATTGAATGCCTGAAATGGAAAAGAAATATAACGCACAAACAATAACACTAAAACTCCTATTTCTGTTATATACTATCGAAATGACGTCATTTATAATAGAGATCCGATGTTAACAACCTAAATTGTGTCGTCACAAAGAATTGTTGCCACTGTTATTCTAAATAAAATATCAAAGGATAACATATTCTACTCTTGGGATCTCTATTGGATCAGGTTTTCTTTACTTTTACAGCATGAAGTATAGTACATTCTACATATTCTACGAAACTTTATACAAGGCATGAATGAAATGTTTGGCCATTTGTTAAATAGTTTGACAAAATGTCCGCAAATAGCCTGATATAATTCTGACTAATTGTGTATAAATGCTAGTGTTTAGTATGTGTCATTAATTAAACAATAAAACGAAAGATTCAATTTATTATGCTTTTTCTGTTATATATAATATTCAATAGACAGCATTCATGATACAGAACCTGAAATTAACAACTTAGACGAAGCGTTGTCGGAAGGAATTGTTGTCACGTAGGATATATATTCTATATAATTTTTTCTTAAACCTGTGAAATAGCAATTTCCAGGTATTTTATCACAAGTTCAAGTTCATATTCTTCTTCTTTCTTTCTGTATACACATGTGACGACAAGGGTGTCGACTGTATAATTGAAAAGATCTTAATTTTCAATTAAAATCAAAGCCGTCTGAGTCCCTACCTCAAATGCCTCAAGTGTGGGAACAACGGCAACAGTACCGGATATTCCAAATTCGGGTAGCTGATGGGTAGAAGGAAATCTGAAGTGTCTTGATCTTTGAGTGAGAAGTAATACATCTCATCGTATGTCCTCTGATTGTGTTTTTGACTGGAAATAAGTATTGTTACGATGAATTGACAACTAAGCAATCCACAATCCTGCATGTACATTACAGCGTTCTTAGTGGCCCATCGTTGTTGTAATGTCGGCATTTTGAGTTCAGAGATCATTTTTAAAAGAGTGCTGTAAGAAGAGAATTCATCATTACAAATTGTACATAACAGCGTTCTACGTGGTCAATCGTTGTTGTAGTGACGGCGCTTTGAGTTCAGAGATCATTTTTAAAAGAGTGCTGTAAGAAGAGAACTCATCATTTACAAATTGTACATTACAGCGTTCTTCGTAGCCCATCGTTGTTGTAGTATCGGCGCTTTGAATTCAGAGATCATTTTTAAAAGAGTGCTGTAAGAAGAGAAATCATCATTTACAAATTGTACATTACAGCGTTCTTCGTAGCCCATCGTTGTTGTAGTGTCGGCACTTTGAGTTCAGAGATCATTTTTAAAAGAGTGCTGAAAGAAGAGAAGTCATCAAATTGTATTTAATTAATTTGACAACATTGGATGCCTGAAATGGAAAAGAAATATAACGCACAAACAATAACTCTAAAATTCAAATTGTCACTCTTTTTGTTATATACTATCTAAATGACGTCATTTATAATAGAGATCCGATGCGGAAACAAACGATGTCTGACTTGAAAGCAAATACTGAATAGCCAGACTTTTAACAGTCACTCCTCTGGTATGGAATACACCATATTTTGCAATGGTAAAATCTGCAAATTTGTGAAAGCAAATTTTTGTTCTTCCCTCGCCGGGATACGAACTCATGCTATTTGGGATAGCGAGACAACACCGCCTGCACTGTGTCCAGCGCTCTAGACCACTCGGCCACCTAGACTGAACAAAAAATTCAGCTTTCGATGGCATAGTGTTACCTTTCCTCGTCAGTAGAATCTAGAGTTGTATCAAAGTACATGATATATTAGACACGAAGATGGAATTGATTGCAGATTAGCTAAATCATCTGTCGTAGAGGATCGTAAGATGCAGTCACAGAAATAATTATATGATAAGTACGTCTAAACAAGTGACAACTCTTCGACAGATCCTTCCATTGGATCACCAGTGAAGGTGATACATGGCTGAAAACACAGATTATATATATATTATTGTTTTCTGTTTGGTAATAAATTAATAAAAAGATCCATTTTGTTACATCTGGTGATCCGTTTATTTGGCAATCGCCAATGGCAGTCAGCAGGGTTTAAGAACATCAGTTGTTCGACCTGCTAGTCAAATGCGTTTTTTTTTTATAATATACTTTTTCACAATTTTGGTCTTTTGGAAAATGTTGTTTGTGCTGTATTTAGACCCTTCTACTAAGGAATTTGTTTTGCATGCAAACTTATAAAAATTGGGGTTTTTATCCAACGCAATCATAGGTTTGAACGTTGTTTTCAATTTAGATTTGTTTATATTTTTTCGTTTGGACTTGTATTATATATGCCTTCGGGTTTATATTATCCGTTCATCCTATTTCGACTTTTTCCAAATTCAAGAGTCTTTCCTAGATTGAGGTAAATTATATGGCCTTCCGAATACCGTTTCGATTCCTAACATCACTGAAGAGACATTAATTGTCGAAATCCGGATATGGTGTACAAATTTTTGCACCTCATGTTTGCGGTATACCATCTTTTCCGCAAGTTTATTGTTTTTTGTTTGGTAATAAATTAATAAAAAGATCATTTTGTTACATTTGGTGATCCGTTCATTTGGCAATCGCCAATGGCAGTCAGCAGGGTTTAAGAACATCAGTTGTTCCACCTGCTAGTCAAATGCGTTTTGTTATAATATACTTTTTCGCTTTTTTGGTCTTTTGGAAAATGTTGTTTGTGCTATGTTTAGACCCTTCTACTAAGAAATTTGTTTTGCATGCAAACGTATAAAAAATTGCGGTTTTTATCCACAATGCAATCATAGATTGAACGTTGTTTTCAATTTAGATTTGTTTATATTTTTTTTTTTTTTTTTGACTTGTATTATATATGCCTTCGGGTTTATATGATCCGTTCATCCTATTTTGACTTTTTCCAAATTCAAGAGTCTTTCCTAAATTGAGGTAAATTATATGGCCTTCCAAATACCGTTTCGATTCCTAACATCACTGAAGAGACATTAATTGTCGAAATCCGGATATGGTGTACTTAATTTTGCACCTTTTGTTTGCGGTATATCATCTTTTCCGCTAGTTTATCCTTTTTTTTTTTTTTTTTTTGTTTGGTAATAAATTAATAAAAAGATCCATTTTGTTACATTTGGTGATCCGTTCATTTGGCAATCGCCAATGGCAGTCAGCAGGGTTTAAGAACATCTGTTGTTCGACCTGCTAGTCAAATGCGTTTTGTTATAATATACTTTTTCACTTTTTTGGTCTTTTGGAAAACGTTGTTTGTGCTGTATTTAGACCCCTCTATCAAGAAATTTGTTTTGCATGCACACGTATAAAAATTGCGGTTTTTATCCAACGCAATCATAGGTTTCAACGTTGTTTTCAATTTAGATTTATATATATAAACGCCTAAAAAGTGTACAAAACAACACCAATATTAAATATATGTAAGTATCTATAAATATTTCGGATAACAGATATCCTTCATCAGTATGATTATGATGTAAAATGAATCATATCAATCTATTCTGATTTAACTATAACAATCTTTAAATTTATACAATTAAATACCAGTGGAGTGACTGTTAAAAGTCTGGGTATTCAGTATTCTTTGCAAGTCAGACATGGTTTGTTTCCGCATCCATTGCAAGAGCCCACAGACGAAATATCCTCTAAACCAGGCTCTTAGTATGTGAGCTTTTGCAAGGGATGCGGAAACAAACGATGCATGTCTGACTTGCAAGCAAATACTGAATACCCAGACTTTTAACAGTCACTCCACTGGTATGGAATCCACCATATTTTGCAATGTTAATTGCAAGACTACAAATACTGTGTATCTTCTACAGTGTAAATGTGGTAAACAGTATGTTGGCGAGTCAGAACAGACATTTCACAAACGTATGAACGGCCATCATAGCGACTATGAATGCAAGCCAGACCTTCCTCTCAGTCGACATTTGAGATCCCCTGGTCATACTAAGGCAGATCTCAATCGACTGACCATTACAATCATAGACCGCAACACTTGGTCTAGGGAAGATAGACTCAATCGGGAAAGATTTTGGATAAGAAAATAATAAACTTTGGCACCAAATAGGGTCAATGAAAAGGCGTAGTTCTAATTCGCGCAGTGCTTTTATATACATATTACATATTACTACGCAGTCCCTGTTGCTATTCCTTTACCTTTGTCAACTCTAAATTACGCAGCCTGTGTTGTAATTACTTTACCGTCGTCAAATTTGAAATATTATACCAGCTCAAATCGGTCAGTGCTGTTCATTAGGAATGTATTTGTACGCAGTCTTTGTTGTAATATCTGAATTGTCGTCACCTTTGAAATTTTAGAAATGTACCAGTTCATATCGAACATTACTATTTTTATTAGAAGCATATCTATGCAGTCTATGTTGTAAGTATCTATATAACCTACGTCATTTTTGAAATTTTAGAATTGTACAAGCGCTGTTGTGTTCGGTGTTAATTGCATAAATTTAAAGATTGTTATAGTTAAATCAGAATTGATTGACATGATTCATTTTACATCACATAATCATACTGATGAAGGATATCTGTTATCCGAAATATTCATAGATACTTACATTTACTGTTTCCTTTTTTTCAGTATTGGTGTTGTTTTGTACACTTTTATGCGTTTATATAAATTATTTATTGTGTACATGTATCGTTACTCGTGTCGATCCATATATAATTTTTATAGTATATTTAGTAATCTAATTTGTATAAGTATTCAACATTTTCAACAAATATAGGAATTTTTCGTTTTTGGGAGGGGATGTTGTATATCTGAGTATGTTGAGTTCCGGAACTACCTAGTCGTTATACGCTATTGATATTATTATTGCTTGTATCCGTCTCTTTTTGTACTTGCAACCAAGAGTAATGGATGCAATTTTCCAGTTTTATTACACATTGCATACTTTTTAGGGTCACCTATTCTCTCAGCAGACCATGCAATTAAGTTGACACTTTTCTTCCTTTTTGTTCAGACATTTGCGGAACAGTTTACGTTTGAATATACAGCTGTAGTTGTTTTACTTAATAACGGAACAGCTGCTAGTTACAAAATACAATCATAAATGTTATTGATTCTGGTCAAATCATGGAAATAATTACTTACATGGAAATATGTAAAATACCTACCTTTTATTAACTATCTGATAATTGGCAAATTTCTGAATATTTACTAATTTGTTTTTGCATTGTTAACAAGATAAAATAATACCACATATAAAACTTTATAAAACAAGATAAGATAGTTTGAAACTATTCGTTTATAAGGTAAAGTAAATATCTTATTTTAACTTAGGTAATAGTAAGTTAAATCACAATATAGTAATCTTTTTGTTCAGGTTCATTTTACCACACTAAATACATCGGGTTTTTTTTTGTTTTGTACGGGGTGTGTTGTTGTTGAGTTATAACATATTTGAAGATGGATCATTTAACGGTAACTGTTTGAAACTTTTCTCATTTTTTATTCATACGATGTAGACTTATGTTCATCGTTAACACTACAATGTAAAATCACTTACTGATGCCTTTTTGAAAACTTTTGTTTACGGTCATATTGACAAGAACCCTGTGATGATTTTCTAAAAATTGTTTGATATATTTCACAGTGATATCATACTTTAACTTTGTTTAAACCTGTTTATATACGTTTGACTTTAAATTTTTATCCCTTGTAATTTTTTATTAACTGTGTATTTGCATTCAGGTGTCACGGGTCAAATTTATTCGTTCATTGTGTGTTAATTTACGTTTTTTGATTGAGTTAAGCCTTCCAATTGATATTTTATAGTGTGTTTTTCTATGTTGTGATGTTATACTATTGTTTCAGAAAAGGGAGTAGGTTTGGTACCATTAAAACGTTTAATCCCGGTTAAGTCAGGAACTTGATTACAGTAGTTGTCGTCTGTTTATGTAGTTCATACGTGTTTCACGTTTCTCGTTTTTATATAGATTAGACCGTTGGTGTTCCGTTTGAATGGTTTTACACTAGTAATTTTTTGGGGCCCTTTATAGCTTGCTGTTCGATGTGAGCCAATGCTCCGTGTTGAAGGCCGTACCTTGACCTATAATGGTTTACTTTTATAAATTGTAACTTGGATGGAGAGTTGTCTCATTGGCACTCATACCACATCTTCTTATATCTACCTACCCTCCCTACATTAGTATTTATTCAGACACATACACATGATATTTAAAGCTTGTATTGCCTTTATATTTGTTACTACATTTACTCCTAAAAAATGAGTCGTTGACTCTATCTCTATTAGTCTAGTATCTTGTTAACAGACTAGGAACACAGTGAAAAGTGTATAAAATTCTTAAGATTTTTCAATATAGTTTACTAATCATCAACATTTTTCATCACTTTTTTTTCTATCTTCCACCATTTTGCTCCAACGTTTTCCTTTAAAGTATTCCTATGGTTCCATGTGCGGATTTAGGGGTCCTTATGGAGCTCCATTTATGGTTAATGCAGACATTTGACATGTTCCACTCAAAACATTGCCTCGTTTTAAGGCCCCTGCCCACTCCCCTTTTTCAAAATCCTGGATCCGCACCTGGGTTCGTAATATTTTTACTGTTTTAACCTCTTGTATGGTTGATACTGGTGTCCATTTCCTTTGAGTGTGTTTTAGAGAGATTAACAATAAATGTAGGACTCCGACCCGAGTCCAAATACGAGTCAAAGTAAGACAGTTTAAATAAAGGGGCGATCTCAAAATAATAAAATTATTGTAAACATTGTAATCATAGTATTAGTTGAAAAGTTGATTTCGGTGATTAATATGACTACTGCAAACTTTAACTATGGCTCTAAGTGTGTGACGAGAAAGCCTTCAACGAGTTCCGATGACTTTATACTAGTAACATTTCAATTCGACAATAACATGTTCAACGGAGACTCGGTATTTTGAAATGAGTTTGTTTGGCCTCCTACACTTTCTCTTTTTTTGTGTTCCAGCTTTCTGGTTCTCTGCTGTCTGGTGTATGTCGTGTATGGCTGATGAAATAATTCAACCTCTTTCTCTCAACGAGGATCCGGAGCCACCCACTCCTATATGATCAGTAGAGGAACCTGAACTTTAAAAAATGAATAATGGGCCTGACAATGGAGATATAAATGCAGGCGATGCTACAGCGAAAGCTGAAGAAATTACTACAGCCAGAGCAGCAGATAATATTATGCTCTTGTAAATCTTGAAGGTACAAGAACCCTTCCTCCCCCGACCCAAAAAAAAATAAATAAGAAAGAATCTTTAATGCAATTGGTTGGCAGTAATAATGAAAGATATGAAACATTTATTACAAAATAGTTTCCTAAATTGTTTAAAAGCCTTGGAGTTGATTTAGATTATTCTTGCACCCGTAATACAATCATACAGAAAACTTAATTTCTATTCCAAAAATAAATTAACATTTTCTTTGTCTGTATGTACAATTCTTGCCAGGTTTTTATAAAATTTATATCAAAGGTGTAAATCAGGAATGTCTCGGACACTTCGAAAATCAGTGTTGATCAACTATTTTTAAAAGAAATATATCTCTTGGAAATGCAAATTGTATAGACAATGGCATTGTAAATGCTTTCACATGTACAATTTTTGCCAGGTATTTATAAAATTTGGCATGGCCCTTTGACAGATAAAATATGTGAAACGCGGGGGAAATTGGAACTCTGTTCTTTTATTCTCACCAAAATCAATACGAACAGGAGTATGTATTACTACGGAGCCCCTTAAACGCCATGTAAATATAAATATTTCGTTTGACAAAGATTTAATCTGGTGCGCACCAGTTTGAACAATCGTGCGCACGACTTTAAAACTTATGCAATTGACTGTGAAACTCGTGCGTACTACTTAAAACTCGTTCGCACTACTTTAAAACTGGTGCCCAAAATTTTTAAACTCGTGCGCACGTTTTCAAAGCTCATGAGCACAACTTTTAAACTTGTGCGCACGATTTTAAAACTGGTGAGCAAGACTTTTAAACTCATGAGCATAACTTTCAAACAAAGTTTGACTGACTTTATACGAACTTGCGCACAAGGTTGAAAGTCGTGTTCACCATTTTAAAAGTCGTGCGCACGAGTTTCAAAGTCATGCGCACGAGTTTCAAAGTCATGCGCACGATTTTTCAATTTGGTGCGCACCAGATTAAATCTCCGGCAAACGAAAATATTTATAATTACATAGCACTTAAAGGGCACCATTCTATTCTCAAAGACTTTACACAGTGGAAACAACTGGCCTTAAAACAAAACAAAATATTTAAAAAAAAAATGAACAATAGTATTGTCCAATTCCCTTTTAGATGTCAGTTATGAAAGGACCATTATTAAACTTGAAAAGGGGTTGTTTTTTCTAATATAATCGGTTAGAATTATCATATAACTGGAGCAATAAATATTTGTTGTGAAATTATTTTAATTCTGAACATATCTGTCAGCGAGCTTATACGAAAAAGCGCACTTTCTACCCTTCATTAAAAAAAAAGAATCAATTAATTTGAAAAATGGTTTTGTCCTATCACCACACAAAGATTGAACACGGTAAAATTAATTAGCGTACATATTATTTTGAGATCGTCCCTATAGCTTACCAGTATGATTTGTAGTCGTACTCGAACTCCGAGTCTAACAGTTGTTGTAAATCTCTATTTCAAGCACGATGAACAATATATTCCTCGAGAGGAGGAGACAACTTTCAAACAATAATAAGTTTCTACAGTTTACAAGTCCCCATTTTGTTAATAATTACATTGATTAAAAAACTTAGATTAGGTGTACATCATTAAGACAGCAACCCAACGGCAATACATAACCATACGACATTAGGATGGCAACATACAGTCGTCAACAATAAACTAAGTAACAAGAAAATGTTTTCTGTTTCATTGGTGTCTATAAAATATGACAAGCTTCAAATCATCCAGAGTCTATCATTTCCACATGAGACCTAAATTGAATGCGGTAAAGTATTAAATATGGTAACTTGGACTTCTGTCACCTGTCAGTGAGATCCATGAGAGGGTTTACGTTTGGCAGTGCGGGATGCGCCGATCGGAATAATGACGTTAAATCCGAAGCCGAAGTTTTGCGATTTTATATTATCTTTACCTGTCAAAGATTATTGCACTTATGCAGCGAGGGATACATAGGTGGCCTGTTGAAAGTGAAAAAAAAACAAGGTCCTTTCCAACACAAAATTTTGAAAATTTCAAAGCTCTTTGTATCTTTAGATATTTCGAAAGCCTCCTTCCCAATTTTTTGGGGCTGTTGTTAAATTAACAAATCAATGGAAAAAGGACCGAAGTGAAAATTTAGAACAAAATTTGATTAGCGATCATATCTGAAACCGTTGTAAGAGATTTTAAAATAATGTAAAAACAAAAGAATTATTATCTGATGTAATTTGATTAAAGTATGAGTTAAATGATAACGTAAACATGTAATTTTATGTTTTGTGGGGAGCATAGATGACAAAATGTGATGAACATGTTTATACGCGTGTCACAACTGATGAGCAATGAATGAAAATAAAAATATCATTGATTATTCTATTATATATATATATAGTTAGGAAACACATTGTTTCCTAACTATACATATAAAAGAATAATCAAAATTTCCATGAAGAAAGTTATTTCGGTTATAAAAAATAAACTTAAAAACTAACTGAAAGTATAATGCTTTATTGCAATAAAGCGGTGCTCAATTTTTCATGAAATTTCATAACTTAATGATAAATTTTAAACGGAATTTTAAGGGTTTAAAAATTCAATAATATGGAGAATGTATCATGGGCCAATAAGGTTGTCCCTTAAATAAGAAAATAAAAAAGTATTGCTAAGTTATTCAACATCCATATGACGATACTCTGTCTAATCATTGTATAAAGTAGATGTACTGTAAACATAGTTAATGAAATGATACCACCGCCAATGTTTGACATTCCTTTATCTGTTACTAATATCTTAATATGACTGAGAACATCGCGGCGATTTTAGCAGTTTTGCATTTTATCCTAAAGAGCATGGAGTCTGGTGACTTTTCTGTAAATATTCAGATATAAATAAAAGGAGATGTTATTTCGGTTATTTTTTATAATCGAAATAACTTTCTTCATTTTCCTTTTACAGTCCCTTATTCGTAACCTCCAGCAGGTTTTTTTTCACTTTTGTCGTTTGGGATGTTGTGTCAGTGACGTATACCCCACTTCTCATTTTATTTATATCTGTGTATTTCCAGAAATATCACCAGACTCCAAGCTCTTAAGGATGAAATGCAAATCTGCTAAAATCGCCGCGATTTAACATGTTCTCATGCAGTCATATTATTAAGATATTAGTAACAGATAAAACAATGTCAAAGTGTATGATTTTGACATTTTTACCTATTATGTCTGTTTGTTTTATTCACGCATCGTTGTCAATATGATGGAATTTGATGCGACTGTCATACAAATGAGAGGTTTAGCGCTATAAAACCAGGTTCAATCAACCATTTTCTATGTAAGAAAATGCCTGTACCAAGTCAGGAATATGACAGTTGTTGTCCATTCGTTTGATGTGTTCGTGCTTTTGATTTTGCCATTTGATTAGGGACTTTCCGTTTTGAATTTTCCTCGGAGTTTAGTATTTTTGTGATTTAACTTTTTTACAGTTTAAATGCGCACGATGTTGGTACTACTTATCGTTTCACGACGTTCCTTAAAATAAGGCGATTTCGACGATTTCAAAGAAAGTTTCAGGCGTTCAAGCATATTATTGATGAGGTCAATTTACTGTAACAGTTGTGAATTTGGTACCTGATTTCGGTTTGTCTGAAAAAATGCATAATTTTACAAATAAAACTCAAAGTGGTCGTATAGATATTTTTTTTTAAATGAATATTCATTTACAGGAGTTGTCAGTCTTTCCAGGCCACAATTGATAATTTTCCTTTCGGCAGCAGTTCGCATTAATGAATCCGATACATTAATTTCCAAATTCACACAGATTTATTTTTAATATAAATTAGATTTTGAATAAATATTCTCCTATTTTTTGCATATTTATACATTTGTACATACTCCTGTTGTTGCATTTCTTCCCGTTTCCGTTTCCGTTTCCGTTTCCTTTCTATATTTTATCATTTCCCGATGCTTTCTTTGTCGCAAAATATCTAGGAAGTTAAACATTCGAGATTCATTTCTTAATTCCGTTTTTTTTTTGTGGCTTATGCACATTCTTTGTTCGTTATAATTGCCAGCAATGGTTTTTCTCTCTTTTATTTTATTAAATAAAAATTATACATGTTACTTTAGACGATTTAACACTTGCAGATAGACAATGTTTCTTATATAAAACAAATATGCTTTAAAAAAAAACTAAGATTCTGATATTTTTATTATATCAATCTCATTTGGTCAATATTTGAATTTAAACTTAAACTACTCCTTTCTCATACATTGGTTGTATTGTAAATTATACATTTATTTTTATTTTCATTCAAATTAAACTGGAAACAAATAATTACGATATAAAATTAAAAACCCGAGCATGACATCAATTACGTTTTGAGAACGTTGGGACAAAACGGCTATACTTTTTGAAACGATCTAAAAACCTTATCGCCCAAAGAAAAAATATTAAACACTATATTGTTTAAAAAGAAAAAGAAAAAAACCTTTACCGCCAAGTTTTATTTTCTATGATCTAACTATGCTTATTTGATAGACAGCTGGTTAAAACCTCAATTTTAAAGAAAATACATCGTTTTTTTCGCTGGGACAAGATGGCTATACTTTTTGAAGTCATTGCAAAAGAAACTATACGCATTGTTTCCGGCAAAAAAATATCATGAACCAGGAGAAAAGTAAAAAAACTTTCAAAATATAATAAATATTTTTCCTGTCAGCTTTTTCAATTTCACAGTATAAATGCGCAAACCCGAAATATACTTACCTTGCATATGCTTGGACATTTTCAGACCGTTTTAAAAAATAACATTTTCCGGATTACGGTTTCAGTGATATTGATTTTGCTTTAACACGCGAATATCTATAACAATAGCAATGTTCTTGTGAAGTTTTACGATGATCGGAGAAAAAATACCGTAGGAAAGAAACGGAACTCTGATCTTTTGCACACAAAATGAAACGTTGGACATTACGTTTTTGCGTAAAAATGGGATAATCAAGTGTTATAATTCCTGGTATTTTGAATTTCGGTTCCTTTTTTTCTTTAATTTCAAGTCTAATGTAATGAATTCAATCAGAAATCACTATATTTTTATCGAACTGACCAATCTACGTATTTATTTTTATGCTAATCTATAGCAAAATGGAATTGGTACCAACATCGTGCGCAACGTCATTGGGAAACGTCCCACAAATAAGTCGGATAAAAAATATTGGAGGTGAAAAATAGCAATATGAGGTAGATATTCTGAGAAAGCTCTAAAATTTCTAATAAGGAGTTCAGGAGGAGGTGTGCATACAAATGTTTAAGTTGTGTGTGGATATGACAATTTCAATCTAAGTATTCCTCGAAAATCATTTGGATAAAGAGATGAAATAAGAGAAGTATAAATGTAAATCATCTAAGAAAGTTTAACCCAATAAACAAATCAAATATACTCTAACTTTTGTCGTTTTGGAATGTTGTCTCATTGACGTATATACACCCCACATCTCCTTCTGTTTATATCTGTGAATTTACAGCAATGCCACCAGACTCAATACCCTAAAGAATAAAATGCAAAATTGCTAACATCGCCGCGCTCTAAAACATGTTCTCTGTCATTTAAAGATATTAGTAACAGATAAACAAAAAGATATTTGATCTTTGAATTATGACACACGTTTTATACATATCTCTTTTAACCTCCTTTTCATGATGTTTTGAAATCGACATAAGTCAACTATGGTAACCGGTTTGAATTTAAGTGAGTTGGTCGTACTTATTTTAGCGGATTTTCCGTGAGGGTGGTGTTTTTTTATTGGCTGCATGTTCCACGCGTCAGGAATAGGAACTCCACGCTTATGACCATCCTAACATGATGTATGGGCTACTCTGGCTGTGTACTTTAGATAATGATATAGTTTAATTTATAATAGAGAGTAAAAATATTCAGTCAGAATCAACGGTATCACGTGTCAGTCTAGTCAAGGATATCCGAATATAACCTCCTTCGTCTAAGTTTAATTATTTTATGTTACATTTTTCTTTTACGGCCCCTTATTCGTGAACCTCAGGACGCAGCCTATTCACAGTTAGGTCGCAATTGTATCATATAACCAATAATAATGAAACTGAAACTTCAAAAAAGTATTCGAAAATTGGTAAGAAATACTTCTGAAACAAAAAAACTGTTGTTTTCTCTAAAAATCACAAAAACAAAATCCAGTTTTACTGAGAAATAACAAATATTATGAAAAGTGTTTAGTTTAACAAATTTAAAGATAAAATGCCATAAAAAGGTTTTGAAAAACTACACGTTTTAAGCAGATATAAATTTGCTCTTTCCGTTAGTTCTCCATTGTCAATGACAATTATTTGTATATGCCTCCTAAGGGAAACAATTCGTAGAAATAGATCTCTTAATCATACGTCCAGTATGGAATTGGATAAGAGTTTAGGGGGATATATTTATAGTAAACTTGTATTTGTTAAGACTTAATAAAGCCGACTTTAACGTGACCAGGTAAATGAACATAAAACATTTACAGTAACTGAAAGAAAGACACCTCTATTACTTTGTTGTCTTTCGTTTTATAAATTTAAAATATCTCCTTACGTATCGATCGGTAGTGGTGCTTCTCTCTTGACGTCTCTACAAGAGATTGTCTGGAGAAGCGACATATATTTCATACTTATTTTCAGTGCTTGACTTAGTAGTAATACGTATAATTCAATAATTCATTTGTAATAGGCTATCGGACATGATTTTCGAATCTGTTATATTTTCATAAATTAATTGCCTTCAAGTTGGCAAATGGGAGATAACTCAAATGTGAAACATGGCAAGTCCATTATACGTACGATACCTACACTTAACTTAAGTACTTGTTATGCCACAATTTGGACGTCTATATTAAGTATTAATGGCGATGAAATAAACAACACAGTCAAGATTACTACAACTAAGATATAAATACACTTAACAAGGAATACAAAAAATATTGTTCTAAAATCGGATCACCAAGGTCAAGATAAACATATTTAAGTTTGTGAATTAACATCAATTTCAGTTTTTAATTCAAATTAATCGTTCTTTTTATAAAAGAAGAAATAATTGAAATGAAATTGCACTCAAACAACGTTACCGTAAATAATGCTGCAAAATGATTTTTTTCTCTCTAAATTTGAGCATGCGTATTTCAAAAAAGGATATGTAGTTTGTGTACACCAAAGATACTTCAAGTCATGGTAGACAACTTAACATGGCATTATTTTTTTAAAACAAAGGAAATAAAAACAAACTGTAATTACGTCAAACATTTCTTATCTCTTTTAAGATATGCACCGCTAGTCGACCGATTTTAGACTTGGGAAGACCTGTTAGTCTCTGACGTATCCTCATATGAAGTAGGAAAAACTTTTAAAACTCAAATAAATTAAACATTTTTTTTAAAGTATTATGGTTACTTTTCAAATGGTTACTTTTAAAAATGATATGGTGTTGATGTCTTTTTTTAGATTTCTTAACAATGGACCTTATTAATAGTAATTGGGATTAGGTATTTTACGCAGTGCTAGCAGGAAATCAACATCAACCATGATTAACATTACCCACAACGAATCAACGTCAACCATGATAAACCTTACCAACAACGAATCAACGTCAACCATGATAAACCTTACCAACTACGAATCGACGTCAACCATGATAAACATTACCCACAACGAATCAACGTCGATCATGATAAACATTACCATAAACGAATCAATTAGCAGGTTGAATTTAACATCGGATGACCAAGACTTTGGACAATCATGGATCAATTTAGTTGTTGGATGCATATTATTAGCAACAACCACTTTATCACTATTTACAAATGGCACTTGCTTGTATGTTTTCTTCATCAGAAAGCGATCCATGTTGACCAGGATAAACTCGTACATGGCTGTCGTTTGCATACTGGCTTTTACAAAGGCAATTGTTGGATATCCTATGGTTGTCTTGTCTAGTTTTGCAGGATACTGGCTCTTTGGTGAGGCTGGTTGTATGTATTATGGATTTTTAATGACGTGCTTTGGTTTGTGCACAATGTTTACTTTATCTTTGATATCCGTGGACCGGTATCTTATGGTAGTGCTTTGTAAATTTAATGGACTATCCAAAAATTCATTTAGCATTTCCGCCATATCAGGAAGCATACTTTTATCAGTAATTCTTGCTATTGGTCCACTAGTTGGATGGAATAAATATACACATGAAGGATTAGGAACTTCTTGTTCTCCGGATCTAGAACTGACAGATGCTGTATCCCGATCATATTTAATGGTATTGATGATTGTCGCATTCGTTCTACCACTTTCAGTTATGACGTTTTGTTACTGGAGAATATTTTCGAAGGTAAATTCTCGTTGTCTGTTGAATTATTGAGTATTTGATATTCTTTGTGTGTAAATTAGCGTACGTTTGATTTAAGTCAAAATTGTAGGTAGGTCGATGTTAAATAATGACAGAAGATGAATGTGTTAGTTCACAAAAAGATATATAAATAACCCAAAGAATTCATGCAAAATCTATATAAGCTGCGATATAAAAATAAATACATCTACCCATTAGCCACCTAAAAGTTTACTCGGGTATAACAACATCATAATCTGGAATTCTCCCGTTCAACTGTAAGACCCATGCTGATGTGGAAGTTCGTTTGGCTGTTTTGGAAAGTATAAATACACATATTTGCATATTTGATTGGAATGACAACCCAATGTCCGTTAGAGAGAGAATCTTTTCGTGTTAAAGAACCCGTTCAACAACTCTTTTATTGATACACCAGGTGACCTGTCGCTAGACAATATATCAGCATTTATCCAACAATCCATTTTTTCTGTTAATTTATCGCACATCGATTCATTTTACACTTTGAAATAAATTCGAAACAAACATTTAATATACAAATGTATTAAGTAAGCCCTGTCTTACCTCAATGACACATATGTTGTTATCTACGCAGATAAAGCAAAGAACAACATTGTAATTGTGTGGAAATCACTATACATAACCGTTTGATAACGGAATTGGGTATTGACAATTCACTTGGAAACTCAACATATACTCCCATGACATTTACCAAGGAGGAAATCCTGAACAATTATAGTTACGTCTATTCCATGTTCTTTTGGAATTATGAGGTATCCCGTTTGCTTTACCAAAAATATTCAAGTAATATGCTCTTTTGACGACTTAACAAAAACTGCATTTAGTTGGCGTATGTACATAAAAGTTCTTATATACATTGCTGTTTAGAAGATTTGAACTTCTACAAAATTATATGTATTACACTCTTTTCTCTTTAGAATAAATGAATATTTAATAAGGAATTAAACATGAATGCTTACGTATTTTTCAAGGTGATGGAGACAAGGCGAACTCTTTTCCCAGGCAACAAGCACACAGATACACCAATGTCAATGACCAGGAAAAAGAATATCAACCTGGAAGTAAAACTAGCTCTGACTTTAGTTTATATTGTGGGTAAGTCTAAAATGAACAATCTAAACTCGTCTAAATATTCACATTATTGCTGCGTGTTATGTTGAAATATACAAAAATATTTATCAGGGTAAAAAAGTCAGTAGTATATGCGTAGTTAACCAATTATTACCTATATAGAGAGAGAAAAAGAAAAGTGGGGCCTAATTCCCTTGACTTTATTGTTCACAAGAGCCATTTTGAATAAAATAATGTCAATCAAGAATTAACAGAATTGAATATGTATTTTGGGATTACAACAATAATATTGCTGACTCACTTTAAATAAAGATTTATCTCAGGGCAAACATGTAATTTAACAAAGTAAAGCGCTGAAATGTTTTATACTGTTTCAAAATTGTCCCCAGCAGCAATATGTAGTGCTGAATAACTTTATGATTGTATGAAATGATACAGAACTAATTGTAACATTAATCTTTGGATTATAATTTGTTTTTATTATTTAAATTCAAAATGAGTAAATTTCAATTTCAACAACTCTATAATTTTTACTCTGTGAATGCGACCAAAATTTGCCATATCTCTTTACATTTATAAGCTGAACAGCTATATTTTCCATACCCTTATCTGATTTGAATTACTTTTAATTTATGTTTCGAAAAAAATAAGATTGAATTTAATAGGACCTTTTTCGTAGTTGTTCAGTCCTAGTTACTCGGACGCTCACGGTAACAATGTGTATCACATTACAACTGGGTCTTTCAAATTATGAAGATAAAAAATAATCATTTTTTCGGAAAATTCATTATTTCGTTAAAAAGCTCACAAAATTATTTATACATATATGTGACTTTCAAAACCTTTGCCTAAGATTGTTCTTAATGAAAATAAAATCTGTAAAGACGTTTCGAACTCAGCAAATTAAAAATCAGAACGTTTTCACACTAGAATAAACAAGTTTATTTTTCAAAGATTACATTCATTCATTTTAATTGATCACGCGAAAGCGCTTATGCAAAAATACATATTAAGATAACAAGGGGATAATACAAAAAAAAACATCAAAGAAACACAGATAACATATTAAAGAAAAAAGGTACTTCGAAAGGATACGCAATAACTGTTCAAATAATGGCATCCGTCTTGATGCTTATGCAAAATACTTTAATGATTCTTTATCATAATTCGTGTTTTACATATAATATTCAAGAATATTAGACTAGTACTTAGTAAATATCCAGAAGTATTTTAATTTTTTATGTGTTTTCAATCTAGGAATTAATTCGTTTTAAGTTATATTTTATTTTTTAATTATGTAGTAGCCTTCCTGATATGCTGGGCGCCCTATTCAGTAACCATGATTTGGGCGATAGTGGATGCAAAATCCTTATCACCTTTACTTATTTCAATCCCATCATTAGTGACAAAACTTGGCAGTTGCTTTACGCCATTGGTTTACATGGGACGAGATCGGAAAATGCGAAGAGTAGTAAAGGAAACCATTGAGTGTCAGAGGACAGAATCAGAGAACATTATATCTAATCAGAAAGAAATAGTTCGTCCAGCTGCAAGTAATGTTAATACATTATCTACAAAAGCACATACAAAAACAAAAAGCAGATGCAACTCAGACAAAATGTCTAAAAGGAGTAAGTCGTCTGCAAAGACAGGCCTAGGACAAACCATAAATGAAACAGTTGTTTAGGAAACACTATTCGTTTATACCATGTACTATATGTTAACGTTTAACTTTTCTGTGAGACATAATATTGTATGAAATGGTGTTGCTTGTTTATGTCATCTATCTAAAATCGATATATTTTACTATATATCATATTGATAAAGCATTTCAATAGTTGGTCTAATGCAAAAAGGTGCTTCAGACGCAACTAATTAATAAAAAAAAAATAATTGAACGGTCGCGTGTTGTGTTTTTTTGTGATTTTTTTTCATTAGCTAAGATTTCCATCAAAAATTATAAAAAAAAATTTCAAACACTTATCAATAATAAAATTGAATTGTTTTTGTGAATATTGGTATCTTTGATTAAAAAATTTTTTTTTATGTTTACATCGGTTTACCGGACAATCGGCATTGTTTGGAGATTATTTTGATAACTAATAAGATGGTGTATAATCCTAAAATACGCACGAAAAGCTGATACTTTATGACGATTCCATATATTGCTAATTGTTTCCTATGAAACTTTCGTTAACCTGGTAAATGTTTTATTAGGTTGTCAATAGAATCACAGAATTTCAGCCAATGTAAGTGTAATGAGTTTGGCAGCTAATGTCCCTTTAACAATAAATAGGCAGTGCCTTTACGAGCAAGTTTTAGTTTTTAAAAAGGGGAGTAACAAACATTTCTTGGAAACAGTTTCATTATTTTGTAGTTCTGTATCATTTGACCGATGAAAAAATGTTAAGGATATTAAACAAACGACGTACATATAGGCTGGATAAATCGACATTTTACATTGAGGCAACAACAAAAATGTGCACGAATTGTTTGAAAGAATTTATTTTGAAAGCTAAATCAAAAAGTAAACAATGAACATCTTTTCGCACCTATGTTCTCCCATCTATGTCAGATGATAAGGAATAACAAAGTTCTTTCTCTGGTCTTGTTATTTGAGTATCCCTTCTAATGAGCTTAGGAAGATTTCCTTAAACATTTGAGCATGTAAAACAAATTCTAGATATATTTTAATGTTTTTCGTAAATACATGCCAACTTGGAAATCTCGGTGATATGTATTAATACATTATCATTGACTTTAAACATTACTTTTTGCACATTTTATAAATAATACTGGTAACTTCTGTATATCCATACTCATAGACCGTGATACAGCAAGTGCTAAAACAAACGCATGACAATCCGGAATTCGTACGTCACTGGTAATAACAAAAAGTATAAAATATAGTTATTCCCCTTTTGACGCCAAGCGATAACTGTCAGGGCGCTACAATTAAAGATAATAGGGGTATCCAGCAAGCGGCAGCAGTGTAAGCAAGGAGCAATCCTTGTAAAATAAATACTACCATAGACTTCACTATTTTCTATTGTAGAATACAAAATTAGCAGAGATTCAGAAAAAAAAGCGGAAGATACCAAGGGGACATTTAAAACTCATATAATTTGAAGAAAAACTGAAAACGCCATGCCAAAAAAACGACGAGAAGACAAACAAGTTCACAACACACAACATAGAAAAATAAAGACTGAGCAAACCTTACCCCATAAACACTTGGAGTCATCACAGATGCTCTGAAAGTGTAAGCAGATCCTGCTCTATTAGTTACGTCCATTATGTTGCTTATGGGTGATACTAATTCGGTTATAAGTCTAAAAGGCATTCGTGTTGCTCAGTCTTTCAAGCTTTTTTTTATCTGAGCGTCACTGGATGGTCTTGTGTGGACGAGACGCACGTCTGGCGTATTGAATTTTAAGCCTAGTACCTTTTGTTAGCTATTATTCGTGTGTTTCTTTGTCCTATATGTTCTCCCATTTATTTGTATTGTGGTCCTGTCATGTGATGTTGTCGTTTTGGTGTTGTGTTTGACGTTGCCATTAAAGCGGGAGGTTTGGCATGCCACAAAACCAGGTTCAACCCACCATTTTTTTCTTAAAATGTCCTGTACCAAGTCAGGAAAATGGCCATTGTTATATTATAGTTCGTTTCTGTGTGTGTTACATTTTAATGTTGTGTTTTTGTTGTGTCGTTGTTCTTCTCTTATATTTGATGCGTTTCCCTCAGTTTTAGTTTGTAACCCGGATTTGTTTTTATCTCTATCGATTTATGAGTATACTACTGTTGCCTTTGTCTAGTTTTCTATGTTGTGTTTTGAATACTGTTATTTGTCTTTTGATCGTTTTTGTTTTTTTTTTTGTTTTTTTTTTTTTTAGTTTTGTTTTGTTTTTTGTTTTTTTTTGCAATGACATTGTCAGTTTGTTTTCGTTTTATGAGTTTGAATATCCCTTTAGTATCTTTTGCCTTTCTAATACAGTGATGTCACACTTGATGAAAATATGACGGGAGTGTGAGTACGACAATTATACCATGTTAATGGTCATCTGTGACACCGATATTCCATAACGATCAACACACTCCTAAAGACGTCCGCAAAACTTTCGGAGGGACAACTTCAACTTTACCACTTTGCATTCTTGTATGCAGGACTTGTTGGAATGTGGCTGGATAGAAAGGGAAATTTAACAATTGGGAAGCTGAAATCAACCGTTTTGTCGTAGTGTCTATTTTCAAAATAGAGGCTACACATTGATTTATGCAGATACTTTTTTGGACCAACTGTTTCTTTTGCATCATGTATCATTTTTCGTTGACGTCAATTGCAGGTTTCTTTTCTTGAACTTCAAACAGAGCCACAAATCAAATATGGAATTCACTGCATTATTTTGAATGTCAAAAATCTCTATAACAACGATTCGAAAAAGAAATGTATGTACACTTAATAGATTAAAACAATAAAAAAAATAACGATTTATAAATTATAACTATTATCTGCTATATTTATCGGGGGAGGGAAAGAATAACATACACAAATATTTGATACCAAAAAAATAACGTCTACACTGATGTCAGCGTAATTAAAGTTACAAGTGCATAAATATACGTACATTGTCGAAATTATACAATTTATGAGTACGAGCTGTTTCATTGCGAGCACAAATGAATAAAAATAAAACGACGAACAGATAAACAGATAAACAGTAAGTAGCCTACAAGACACCACATGTGACAAAACGACAAAAGACTGAGTAACATGAACCCCACCAAAACCTAATGTAGCCTTTTAAATGATTAGGTAAGAGGTCGTTAAGTGTAAAACTAGTTCAATGTTGAAGCGATAATAAAGGTTAATACATCTACATTGAGATCTAAACTTATTTTGTTTTTTTTCAAACAAAATTCAGAAAAGCACTTCGGACGCACGAAATTTATGAAGCGTTATTTTCAGTAGAAATATTCAAAAGCCTAAAGATATTGTCATTTTGCATGTTTTCACCGAGAGAATATGTGCTTGCATACATTTGATTCAAGACAGATTGCGAATTTGACGATATTATTCAAATGGTGTATGTGATTTTCCTGGTTGTTTATGGATAGTTTCGACTGACATGTTATTTAATTGATATTTGCGTATTAATGTATGAATGCGGAAGCGGTATAGGTGTGATTGTGTACGTTTGAAAAACTCTCGTCATGTTAGGCCTACAAATTGAATACCACATTTAAGGTTTTGTTAATATTACCAGGTATTCACAATTTTTTTAGTTTTTCATGTTGTGTCATAGGGAAAAGAGAGCAACAGTACATTTAGAAGATCGACCGGCAAAATTTGGTTACTTGAAAGCAAAAATTCAAAAATGTTATAAATCTACCATATAGCATCCTTCAGATGTTCATACGACATAAATCTATCGGGTATCAGTATTTGTTTTTTTTTATTGGGTTCATCTTCAATTCATTAGGACTTAAAACTGAAACAACTACATGTACCGAAATAGCCTCACTTTGAGACTTTGTCAATAATATTAAGATAGGAGCCTATAGGCTTAACCCCAAAATCTACTTTGCTACAAGATGTATTTTTCCCATTATGATTTTAAAAAGGAGATATAACAAAGAGACATTAAAAACTCATAAACCGATGAAAAACTGACAACGCCATGGCAAAAAAACAAAAATTACGAAAAGAAGAATAAACCCACAAAACACTAAATAAAATACTGAGGACTGAGCAACACGAACCCCACCGAAAACAGAGGGTAAACTCATCTACTCCGGAAAGGTAATCAGATACTGATCCAGTTGTGGTTCATTCAAGTACACATCTAGTGATAAGACTCATTTGGTGATGGCACAATCGAGGAAAAAAGGACGGGATTATGATAACGACAAATTGAACATATTCGTTGTCATCTTTGACACAGATATTCAATAAAGTCAACCAACATAATAATGTGTGCAAAATACCTTTTTTGGGGTTAGCCTCATATCTATTTTGTCCAAAAAACTATGTATATAATGTCAATTTTGACATGTTTATGACATTTCTACTAAAGTGTCCAGATTATATCAACCTGTTCATTTATAAATAAAATTAACATGATCTTTAAAAGCTTGAATAATTTAACTATTATCCAATTTTGGTATCAAATAAAGGCTCTTATCATACATCCTCTTTTGTGGATATCCAAGCGCATTTCGCTTGAAAAATTATTGATTTACAAAAGTTTGATTTGTATTTGGAATGAAATTTTCAAAGGACGTAAATATTCGTGATTTTGAGAAGTAGTTTTCCGTTTCTCAATATCAAATGAATAGATTTGTAAAAGTGGTGTACAGTAAATAATGAAAAAGGCATCCAATTGAATTAAGATCGCAATAACTGAATGGATATGTAATAGGCAGTGCAGGCGATGAACACTAAAATAAAAGAAAGTAGATACAAAGGAGGCAAAGGAAAATCATAAGTATAACAAAAACAGAGCACAAAGGCCAAAACAATGACAAAAGGAAACAAACAACAATACTTAAAGCATTCATTAGAAACTAAAGACAGGGCAACACGAACCACCCCAAAAACCGTTGGTGAACTCAGGTGCACCAGAAGCTTTATCAGTTCCTGTTTGCATGTGACATCCGTCTATTTGTTCAAGCAGTAAAAAATTGGATATAAGTCAGCTTCAGTAATATCCCAATCTAGGGAGAGGGGAGGGATTATGGTTACAAAAAGTGGACAAATCTGTTGTCATTGATGAAACACATTTTCCTTGGCGGTCATAAAAGATAACTTTAACTTAATAACTTAAATCCTTGATGACTATTTGGAACCTTTGGTTGAATAGCTTCCTTGTAAGCAGTAACCCTCTATCAAGGAAATGATGATGGAAAACAGGAGCCCTGGAATATTGTTTCAAATGGGAGATATATACTCCATCTGCAGGCGCTGCTGGAATGTTGCTTCACAAACATGAAAAGTTCACAACCAATTTAAATAATTTCTTATGTCATAAAGTTTAGTTTTCAACCAATCTTATTGAATATAGATCCTGTGTCAACGCTTTGCTTACAATAATCTGACGACGCTCCTTTGTACTTTCTGTTTTAAAGACGATCTACTAGTGATCATCTTTTTTGTCGAAATGATATAAGCTTACACAAATTTGAATGCTGATATTTCATTGGCTGGTCTCATAATTATCAGAACAGAAAGTAGAAGGGGTTGTTGACAGATCCTTAAAAGTAAAGCATGAACATGGGATATATAGCTTAATCTTATTAGATCTCAACCGTCCCTCATTGTCAATTTCTAAAAGAAGGTCAAGATAGGAGGCAGAATTATATCGTATCCTTTATTTGAAGTCTATCAGGAAAGACACAGTGAACAAAATCACCAAACTTTCAATTATTCAGATTCCACCAAGATATACATAACCCGCCATGCGAATACAGACTTAGTCTAAAATGTCATGATTGGGAATAAGACATTATCGGTACATTTTCAGATCAGACGACTTGTCTGGTGTCCGAAGATGTAAGATTTAAAAAAAGTATGTCTAGTCAGTACAGACACAGACACATCGTTTCGGTAAATAAATTCCTTTTTGTTTCTTTTGTTTATCTTTTATTTGTTTTTACAATAAACCTACAATCGCCAGCTGACTATCATGGTTTTAAGGGTAAACATTAAACAATATTAATGAAGTTCGTATAGTGTAACAATGCACTTAGTAATACGTAACATATCAATTGAAATTTGTAAAGTCAACACGATGGAGAAGATTGTACATGTATTTACTAATGGGAAATGCAAATTTGACAATTGCAAAATTGAAATCATCACGTTTGTCAAAAAAAACAGTGTAGTTTGAAGTTGTTCATATATGTCAATGTCAAGAAATGTTGTTTGTGCTGTATTTAGAACCCTCTACCAAGAAATTTGTTTTGCATGCACACGTATAAAAATTGCGGTTTTTATCCAACGCAATCATAGGTTTGAACATTGATTTCAATTTTGACTTGTTAATGTCAAAAAAACATCTGTATATAAAGCAAGGGCCTGTTTATCGAAGCTGTCCTAGAATTTGTCCTAAGACCTCTTTTATGAATAAATTAGAATAATGTTAGGACCGACTTACGACATGTCTCAGCATGCACATCGAAGCTATCTTAGGACTATCTTAGCTAAGATGTCCTAACCGCTGTTTTTAGTGTTAGTTTGAAGAAAAATAGGAGTTTTAAATGTTTAAGAATGCATGTAATTTCAAAAATAGTAAATAATTACAAGATTAAAAATTAGAAATATTATTAGAATTATCATAAACAAAATAGAATAATATTTATCTAATAATGGTATATTCAAACTTTATGAAACAAAAACACAAACACAAAAAAATGTAACAGAAGTAACAGTGAAAACTAATAAAAGAGAGTCGGTAACAATCATTGTATATTTTTGAGTGAGTTTAATTCTAAGTGTCACGGTGTTATATTTTACAGAGCTCAAAGGCAAATCTCGTGCATCTTTCATGAAAATACGGAATACATTAATCATTTCATCACATTAAATAAGTGAAAAAGAAAAATATTGAGAAAAAAAGGGATCCATATATAGGTGACGGTTGTATCTGTTTACAAATTAACCATCATAAAATATATCCTAAAGTTAGGACCATCCTAAGACCATCTTAAGACAACTACTTAGGTGTCCTAAAGTTAGGACGATTCCTATGACTTTTCCTAAGTTACGACATGTTTGATAAACGCACTTAGGACAAAGATACGTCCTAAGATGATCTTAGGACATATCCAAGTTTAAAGAGAGCTTCGATAAACAGGCCACAGAACTTCTTGTTTCAATAGTTTCCCTTCACTCTGATATATGAGAAGTTAAGTTCACTGTGATATATGAGATACAAACACTCACCGGAAGGTTGATTATTAAGTGAATGGACATCTTCCAATATATTTAAACGTGAAATTCAATCTGCTTTTTCTTGTTATCTTAAAGAAGGATATGTATAAATTCTACTTCATATAAGCACAAAAACAAATCGGAAAGTAGGATTGCACAATTGTTGCCTGTTTTTTATTTCTGACCATGGTGTTGCCTGTTTTTTTAATTTCTGACCATGGTGTTGCCTGTTTTTTATTTCTGACCATGGTGTTGCCTGTTTTTTATTTCTGACCATGGTGTTGCCTGTTGTTTTATTTCTGACCATGGTGTTGCCTGTTTTTTTTATTTCTGACCATGGTGTTGCCTGTTTTTTATTTCTGACCATGGTGTTGCCTGTTTTTTTATTTCTGACCATGGTGTTGCCTGTTTTTTTATTTCTGACCATGGTGTTGCCTGTTTTTTATTTCTGACCATGGTGTTGCCTGTTTTTTTATTTCTGACCATGGTGTTGCCTGTTTTTTATTTCTGACCATGGTGTTGCCTGTTTTTTATTGGACCAATGATTTGATTGCACCCTTGGTATGTTCTCTCTTTTTTTTACCAGCCCCTCCCTAAGATAAAAAGATATTCACAAGATTCACCAATTTTTCTAAAATAAATTACTTTAATACCGGTTTTAATAAAAATTAGATGTGATACGATTTTCAATTCGACATCTATCCGGATAAATACCAAGGCACAAAGATGAGCAGAATCACAGGTCATCGTACGAACTTCTACAATGAGCAAATAAGCCGGGTATAACAAAATGTGAAACAATAAAAAAAAAGCAACGACCGTATTTATACCACAACTTTGAATGAAAGATAAATATGACAGATAGCAACTAACGACAACAACTCATTTCTCGCCGATTATCGAAATTACTTCCATTTTTAATTCACCAATTTCATTATTATAGACTGATTCACCAATTTAGCGCAAATTAAACATAGGTGTGGGCAGGTGTATTTAGCTGTTCAAGCAGTGGCTCAATTCAATCAAATTTCATATTTGACTTTTATTTCGACATTTTTCTTTAGTATTTTCAATTTTCATTTAAAAAAACCTAATTATTGCGATGTAGTTTCATGAGTAAAGCAAAGATAGTAAATTGATAAAGTATACAGAACACCTGCATGTAACAAAATAATTTTGTTGATTGTATTGATTTTGGAACAATTATTGAAATTATATAGCAAATATACATCATATCCACTTTTCATAAATGATTTGATAATGAACAAGTTCGTGAACTCTTTCGTTTGAAAAACAAATACCAAAAAAAATACAATAAAAACACATTAACAAAAACGGTTAGTTTGCAAGTATTTCCGACCAAATCAGTTGTGGCAAAACTTATCTTCACTTATAAGGTAAAGCTAGTATCTTTATATGAACAAAAGTCAATGTTATTCTGTCTTGTTATGCAAGATCAAATTCAATATATGCATCATTTATAATTTTTACATTATGTACATTTTTTTTTTGTGTTGGAAGGATATTAACAGATAAATATAGTTGGAAAAGGCCCGTGTACATTATTTAATTTCTACCGTGCAATGAAACATGATAAATCACTTCAGGTTAATCTGGTATATTCTGATATTATACAATTTGTTCTTAAGTCCATTAGTAAAGACAACGGCATAGTATGTTACCTCTTGGTGTCTTTTTGAAACTTTTGTTTTAAAGTTTTGTGTCTCAATGAATTCTACCTATGCGCTATCTAGCGTTTTAACTCATAAGCCAGATATCTTTGATGAGGTTCTTTTCAAATGTGCAAAAAAAAGGAAATGCACACATCAATGAATCAGCAACTCAATGATACAAATAAGCACAACATAGCTAGGGGGCCACGTAGCTTGTTTTACCTTTAAACAATTGTATTTGTAATGATAATATGAGACAAATATTCATCCGAGACCAAACGACATAGATGTTAGCACCTATATGTCACCGTGTGGGATTGGCCGTACGACCTTCGACAATGAGCAAAACCAATATAGCAAAGCAAGCTATAAAAAGGCCCGACATGACAAAGTATAAAACAATTTAATTTCAGACATGAAGAAGATCCTAATGTAAGTACAAAACAAAAAAAAACAAAAAAACAAACATGATATACAGCCACAAAGGACTGAAATATTTAGATATAGGAAAGGGTAGTTATTGCTGTCTATATTAGGGTAATTTAAAGAAAGTTCCCTTGGGTAAATTTCGACAGTATATTAATGAAATATCTGAAAATTTAACGAAAAATCAAGGTAACGATAGGTACTGAATTTATCAATTAAATGAAATTTGAAAGGATCCGTTTTGCTGAATTTGACCATAAACTGTGAGTCATTACATTACAGGAACAAGTCTGCTATCACAGGGCGTAACTGGACCCCATGGAGATACCTGTCAGTAAACAGCACTGCCAAAACGTACGTAAATGTAGTCCTAGAGAAATTTTTCAGCTTTAATCATCAAATCACCATTCCAGTAAATATATCTAGCATATTTACCCTTTTCATGAAGAAAGTTTAACTTCACTCTATAAAAATGAGTTTTTTCTTTGACTCTTCTTCTAAAAGTCACATACCTAACAAAGTGCAGCTTAAATTTGCATCTGATTGTTGTTTTCTATTAGTTTGATATGTTTAGGCTTTGGATTTTGCCATTTGATAAGGGACTTTCCGTTTTCAAAATTGAATATTCCTTGGAGGTCGGTATTTTTGTTTTTTTTACTTTTTGCAAAATACATTTTAGGTATGTACAAGTCAGCAACTAATATTGCTGTCCAAGGTGAATTGGGTCTTTATCCTCTCTCTCTCTCTCTCTGACTGCATTCAAGTCTAATAGTAGTTACTGGTTATATATATTAAAGGCAAAAGATAAAAATTTGATATATTGGTCTTATAAAGACAATGTTTTACTTGAAAATAGACTAAAGTATATTTGATAAACTAAAAGATTTTTTAAAATCTTATTGGCTTTGGACATGTTTGGAAAAATCAAGGTACCCTTTCTAATTAATTTCATCTATTGTGAACAAATAGATTCAGAAAAAGGAAACATTTAAAAATTATTGGGAGGGGTTACTTTATAAAGATGACAAAAGGCAAGCGGTAATAAGTTGAGAACATACCGTGATTTTTTTTTAAATTTGCAGAGAAAAATATTTATTCACAGATATTGACAAAAAAAAGCATTTCAACATTTGTAAAAATACGAATTAGCAACAATAACTTGTATATTGAAAGAGGTCGATATCCGAAATTTCCAGTATAGGAAAGAATTTATAAACTGTGTAATTCAGGATTTGAAGATGAATTTCATTTTATTATAATATTTACCAAACTAAAAAAGACAGGGTAGTAACTATTTAGAAACATTATTTCTGTTTTAGTTTCTTTTTCTAATTTTCTGAGTTTGAGAAATTTAAATTTATAGTAAGCAGTAAAGACTTAGTTGTATGTAAAATGTTTATTTTAGGCGTCAACAAGATGTATGCTATGAATATGTCCTTCAAACAAGACGTCTAATTCTAATCACTCACTTTTGTATAAATTTTATTTCTACTGGAACCTGTGAATTCTTTGTAATAATATATAACATGGGTTTTTAATTCTTATCAACTCGGTCGTGATTTTAATTGTGCTGTTCAATGTATTGTTTTTATAATTTTGTTCCATTTTATAATCACATGTATATGTTCATTTAGTAATTGATGATAGTTCAATGTTTGGACTGTATTTCAATAAAAAAATTACTTACTTACTTACATAACGGGGACGAGTGGTCAATAAGCTTGAAAGTTGCAGAGACTTTCTTTAATGGGGCATTAGCTGTCAAATTCATATTCACCGATTTGACTCAAATTCTCATATTTGAGTTATAACATACTAAAATGTATATCCAAATTGCAATAAATCTGAAATAAACAATTAACAATGCAAGGACTCGATAAAATATATCAGCATTTCGTGTGTATTTTAGTCTAGACACCATCGAGACGACCTCCGAAGACTGCCGACGGTCACATAACCCGATATAAACATGAACATAAATATGAATAGATAGCGACCACGTGCAATTGGATTTTTTCTAGGTCTGTTTGATTTCATGTTAAAGGTTAAACAAATAAGTTAATCATCGTTTTTACCTGTATAAGAATATTGTTGTGGATCGAATCAGTCAACAAAATGGTTCACCTTTGTTTCACTTTCAATGTTGACATTATTTTCCTTTTATGGCTAAACACGCCTAATACATGCGTAACCAATTTCTAGCTAAGGGGTTAAATTGAATGTCACATGAATACGGATTCAATGAGATCGAATTATTCACTTGCAAGTGAATAATTCATCAGCGATGTTTCTTAGCTTGTTTTGACAAAATTGAACTAAACTGGCTTCTAGAAGCGAATTATTATTTCAATATTTCACTTTTATTAATGATTGAACCAAAAAAAATCATATTTCAATTTTCTTTTAAAATTCGTAGCTAATGCACCCTTAAACAGTGATCTGAATATTTTCAAACATTTATAAAAACGGAATATGGAATAATGATTCGCCAATAGCAGTTAGTTTGTTTTTGTTTTGTCAAAACAAGCTATATAAAACTTGGCGTCTTACATGACATTAATCCGACCTCATTTTGGATCCATTAGCATGCGATCTATGATGTGACCTCAGTTTGAGATCGTTTGTAAATGTGTTCAGGGTGTTCAATTATTGAAAAGAATGTCGGTTGAAAAATAAAACCAGAAAAGCAAACAAGAAGACCGTTTTCGTTGCCTGATTCAGTTAGTATTCATCTTTTGGAAAATTTGCTGCATCTTTTATAAATATATGCCATTTTAAGTAAAAAAAACTCAGTTAAGAAAATTTGGTTTTTATAACTATCAAAATTAATGATTACTCAAATGAGGGATTGTTACTCATTTGGGGAATAGTTCCCCATTTGGCGGGTTGTACCCAACCTGATAATTTCTCTTTAGGTGAATGATTTCATTGTATGTATTTCTTTATAGTATTGTAAAATATCATGAAGAATACTGAGGATTATCATCATTGTTATACTATGAACAGGTGTCTGTTTGGCTGTGAGGGGTGTGTAAATACGCAGTAACACCCGGTAAGAATTTTGATGTTAAATCCGAGGCCCTGATTTTGAAAGTATAATGTATGGTAAGACCTATTTTGGCCTCTAGAATTCAATAGTCAAAAAGTATTATAAATCTACCAAATAGTCTTCAAATGTTCATAAGACACATATCTGTCAGACAACAAAATATATATTTTTAAATTTTGTACTACATAATGGCATTAGGGCTTCCAACCTCGAATATTTAGTTCAAAACTACTAAAATATTCCTTTTTTGAGATATTGTCGTTAATACATAGTTGAAGCATATTTTACGAAGATGTTAATGTGTGTAAAATATCTTTTGGGGTAAAGCTGTTGCTCATATATACTTTGACAAAACAACTATGCATGAGTCCCATTTACACAGATAGAAATTTGGGGTAAATTTTAATTTAAATGAAATCTGAAGCATGTTATAGATCGCGATTTTTCTTCAAGATATTGCAAACAAAAACAAATTTAACAATGTTTCTCTGACCTTTGTAAGAGAATCAAAGAGAAAAAACACAAGAATGATTATCTGACGTATTTGGTAATTATGTGATAAAAGTAAACATGCAAATTTTCTATATGAAATTAATTATGCCTTCAATGACTGAAAACATCAGCAAAATGAACCTCTGGTTTAAACACGTGTCTCAATTTAGGAACAATGAGTTACCAATATTATTAAGAGCATCACCAGAATTGACGAATGATAAATTGTGAATTATCGGCATATATGTAGGAAAACTTTTTTTCTTTCGTGAAGAGCTTGATTTTCTTGTATTAAATAACATTTCAACAAATTGAATGAATGATTGCCTGTAAAGATGAAAAAAAAAAGATAAAAATAAATGCTCATAATTTCTTAGAATTTTATAATTTGATACTTTAACGACATTTAATGGTTTTTAACTTAAATAACATAAAAGGAGAATGCATCATGGGGTCAGTTATGGTGCTCCTGCAATAAGAAAATGTGGTACTAAGTCATTAAACATATAAAGGACTTCGGTCTTTCAAATCAGTAAAATTATAAATACTCCTTGTATTTACAGAAAAGCCATCAAACTAAATGCATTTCAGGAAAAAAGTAAATACTTCTGAAATTGCTTATCTTTAGCACTGGATCGATACCGTTGCTGTTATTTGTATTTTTTTATTCTTTTTATGTCCCTTTTGATCATATAGATCTTAAAGTGTTTATGTAGAAATACTTCCTTGACTTTCAAGTCATGTGCAATAATATTTCATATCCCTATTTTCATATTTATTACAAAATGCAACAAGTGTGAATTAAAATCAATAGTATGTCTAATTCATCGGTCTTCCTTTATACGTGTATACCATAGGCACTTAAGGAAAGACATCGAACATCGAAATAAAAAAACAAACAGAACACGCAAACTCCAAAAAAGGCAAGCATTCTTGCTTATATAAATCGTGTGTGAGCCGATTTGAGGACAAATATGACAAGTTAGTATGATGTTTCCTTATTTGAAATCGACCTCTAGTCTCTGTAGAAACTTTGATCAAGACCGACACACATACATACGGTTTTTTTTTTTGGCAAACCATTCAAGTTACTTTTTGCTTGTCAACTTTTATGAATAGTATATAAGTTTTTTTGTGTTTTTTTTTCTATAGATTTCCTCAAATAAAGACTTAATAAATATAGTAAATAGAAGATACTTTATAATGTAGTGGAAACAAGAAATCAACGACAATTATGATTAACTTTACCCATAACGCATCAGCTGGGAGACTGAATATAACATCAGCTGTACAAGACTCTCGCCAAGAATCATGGATCAATTTAGTTGTTGGGTGCATTTCATTAACAACTACATCAATATCAGTATTTACAAATGGCACCGTCTTGTATGTTTTCTTTACCAGGACACAATCTGTACTGACTAGGACAAACTCGTATATGGCTGTAGTCTGCCTCTTAGCTTTTACAATGGCATCTCTAGGATATCCTATGGTGGTCTCCTCAAGTTTTGCAGGATACTGGCTGTTTGGCGAATATGGTTGTGTCTATTATGGATTTTTAATGACGTGCTGTGGCTTGTGCACGATGTTTATCCTAACATTGATATCCGTGGACCAGTATATTTCGGTAGTGCATCGTAAATCTAATGAACAATCCATTAATTCATTCAGCATCACCGCCATTTTAGGGTGTATACTTATGTCATTGGTTCTAGCTATAGGTCCACTAGTTGGATGGAACAAATATGTACAAGAAGGACTAGGAACTTCCTGTTCTCTTGATCTAGAAAACACTGATGCTTTGTCCCGATCATATTTAGTCACATTGCTGTTCGTCGCATTTTTTCTTCCACTTTCAATTATGATGGTTTGTTACTGGAAAATATTTTCAAAGGTAAATCCTCATTGTAAATTTGCATATTAAATATCTTATTGCCTCTGTGTGATATATAAATGATAAAATTTTATATTTCCTTTAAAAAAGCAAGTTAAATATAAAAATAAGAAGATATGGTATGATTGCCAATGAGACAACTCTCCACAAGAGACCAAATGACACCGAAATTAACAGCTATTGGTCACCGTACGGCCTTCAACAATGAGTAAAACCCACACCGCATAGTCAGCTATAAAAGGCTGTATAGTTAATCTAAAAATGAAATGGACAGTAACTTTTTTCTATTTTGTCATAAAGCAAGAAAAGAAAGTTCAGTGACCCAATTGGTTTCTTTTCTGAAAGAATTTAATACTTTATTTCAAAACTACGTAATTTTCTCTCTATTTGCATTATAATACTTTTCCCATGTATAATCCTTTCTAAACTTATTGCTTGAAACAAAGAACGTATATTTTTCATTATTTTTTTTTTTTGTAAAAGCAGATATAAATTCATCATGGCAAAGTATGGTACTATTCTGTCATTTTAAGTTTATAATCAAATACTACATAAAAATTGCAGGAAGGATTTCTTAGGCTGATTTATGGAAGGTGTCAAATAATATTTCACTTTCAAATAACATGTTGGATTAGACAATTAAGAGAAAATATTTTGGGAAGGGGGAAAGAAGGCTTGTCATCTCCGTTATTAATAAAAATGATTTGAACCTCAATAGTATAATCTCGTATTACGGAAGCCGTATAGCGTCAGGGTGTAGTTTTATTTTTAAGTCGTTATAACGACTAAGCTAACTTATTATAACGACTAAGATAACTCGTTATAACGACTTAGCTTACCTTACTCGTTATAACGACTAAGTAACTCGTTAAAACAACTTAGCTAACTCGTTATAACGACTTCGTAATCTTTTGAGTTATTTTGCTGACCCGTAAGCTAAGTTGTTATAACGGGTTACTGTTTACGCGTTAGCTAAGTTGTTTTAACGAGTTAGCTAAGTCGTTATAACAAGTTAGTTAAGCTAAGTCGTAATAACGAGTTACTAAGTCGTTATAACGAGTTACTAAGTCGTTACAACGAGTTAGCTAAGTAGTTATAAAAAGTAAGCTAAGTCGTTATAACGAGTTAGCTAAATCGTTATAACAAGTTAGCTAAGTCGTTATAACGACTTAAAAATAAAACTACACTCTTACACTAACCGGTTTCCGTAATAATCGAATAAGGAATCGTGATTTAATAGTATTGGTATTTCGCTAACCACTTTTGTTGACTCCTTAATGCATTAAAAGGGAATTACATTTGCTTCATCAAAATCATCATATGCTATGATTTTTTATGATAGACCAAATTTACCATTTACTATCCGTTCCTTTATGAAAGTCATAAAGGTATTAACATTAAGCAGATTTTTACTGCTCCATAACTATTTTTTTAGTTCTATTTTCTCAAGAAAAAAAGTTCGATTAATAATCCTTCATGACTAATCAATGTAATCTTTTGAAGGTTACGGAGACTAGGAGACATCTTTTCGCGGTTTATAAACACATCAATACATCAATGATGGTGAGAAGACATAAGAATATGAACCTGGAAGGAACACTAGCTCTTACGATAGTTTATATTGTGGGTAAGTAAATTAAACAAACTGTACCAATTTGACGTCATGTTATAAGTGTATAATATTGAAATGGATGAGGCTAAACAAGTCGGGTGGACATGTTAAATCACCGAATATATAGAGTAGCGTTCATGCCGGATAACGGATACAAATAAAATAGGTTGGACGCTATTTTTCGAAAATTTATTTCATACCAGCGACTAAGCCCTTTTTGGTGAAGAGTCTCAATCTTTTTTTTTAATTCTCATTATCACAACTTCGTGTGTTTACATATACTGTGAGGTTATAACAGTAGCATGTCGTTTTTTCTAAATATATAACTAAAATATCAATGACTAAATATAACAGCTCAAAACTGAACATTTTGATAGATTTCAGAAAGTGTTCAGTATTTATCAAAAATTTGTTTCAAGGAAAAACGAAAGTGTCTTGAAAGTAAAGCTGTCGATTGTCTTTCAGGTGCAAACTGTCCGACTTTGTTTGTAAGATGCCTTTTATATCAATGTGTAGCGCTGAATAGCATTTAAATTGTTGAAAAATATTTTTGAAGTATAACTATTTTAACTCTTTTATTATTCAGATTTCCCGTATATTGCAACAACTTTCTTATTTTTACCCTGTGAGTTAAACATTTACACTACACTACTTGGTATTTTAAAACTCTAATAACAAAATTGTGTTTACACTGTAATCTTAGATCATCTTATAAAGTGATTTATTTATTTAATATTTTTTTTCTATAATTTTCCATATCAAAAAACAAAAAAAAACAAATAATTTCTACATACACTACTTATAAGGCTTAAGACTGAGCACCACGAACTCCGCCAAATACCGGAGTGAATTCGTGGTATCCGGAATAGTAAAAAAAAAGGCCACAACAGTTTACCGATGTAAAAAAGGTAGGCAATCGCAAGAACTCCTACTGAAGCGATGTCTTGTGCGTCGATTGATTAAGCTTCTCGTACTAGGTATTGCATAACCAGCCATGCGAGTCCGTATTGAGTCAAAATGTCACGACAGGGCCGGGAATAGGACACAATCGGAATAGCAGTAAGCATTTCCTGCTCAACTAGATGCATCTGTCGTTTTGCTTATACCATTATATACCATGATGTTTTATTGATTCCTATTCTTGTTTCACATGATCAATATTCTAGTATATAGATATCCAAAAATTGTTTAAATGATAATTGTTAATTTTTTTCATATGTAATGAATCCAAGAATATTCGTTAAGCTTTATACTTTTTTCAATCTGCAGCTGCGTTCTTGTTATGCTGGTCGCCCTATGCAATAACCATGATTTGGTCAGTAATGAATACGACTGCCTTGCCACCTTTAGTGACTTCAATTCCTTCATTAGTGACTAAAATTGGAAGTTGTTTTACGCCATTAATTTATCTGAGGCGAGATCTGAAAATGAGAAAAGAAATAATGGATACACTTCCGTGTCTGAGATCAGAATCTGAGAAAGTTAAACCCAGTATAGAAATAATTCGTTTATCTACATCAAATGTCAACATGGTGCAGAAAGGAAAAATATTAGCATCAACCAGGACAAAATACCTATAATAAGCGAAGTGTGCAAAAATATAGAGTAAATCAGAGCTTGCACAGTTCTTTTCAGATCACTTCTTGGAGTAAATATCATGAATATGTTTACTTCAAATACTTCACGTGTCTGTACTGTGAAAGAGAATACTATTAAAGGTGTTTTTGCTTGTACTCTATCATTGATGTAATATTCGTCAGCATCATTATGTGTACTAAAGTTAGTTGACTGGTCACGTGTTTAAACAAAAGACGTTGTATTTTCAATTAGGTCGAGAATTATATTTTGGCATTGCACAAGAACGTGATTTACTCAGACTGTTTCTGACTTCTTTACAGTAAATCCGTTGGTACTGATTGATATGATTTTAAGTCTATGAATTATAAGTCTAGGAAAACTTTATTCATTTATTAGTTATATATGGCTTTCAACTAGCTTTCAACTAGCTTTCAGTAACTGCAAGTAATTTTGTAAAACAATGTTGTGCTTCGTGACAATCTGATGCGTGTAAGCCACTGCCTCATGTCTCGGTCGGGGGAGGGGGCTACAAAACATGTTTTAACACAGACACAGTCACATTCTTTACGGAGCCTGTAGTTCAGTAGTTGTCGTTGGTTTCTGTCTGTTAATTTTCTTCTTTCTTTTTTTTTTTTTGTTGTTCGCAAAAAATCGGGCCGATGGTTTTAGTCTCTTTTTTTTTTTGTTGCTTCACATTTTTTGTCCATCGGGTTTTCTTACAACTTAGTTTACGGTCAATGTTTTGCTCATAGTTGAGGGCCGTAAGGTGACCTATATTGTTTATATTCTCGTCTTTTTGTCTCTAGTACTCTAGTAAACAGTGTCTCATTGGCAATCATACCACATCACCGTATTTTTATAGATATAGATGTAATTTTTTTCTCTACTTATTTATTTTTTTACAGAGAATATGCCTACTTTATTAACAAACAGCATAGGCGGTGAAAGGTCGATACTTTAAAAGGGCAACACATACCGCATTGAACGAACGTTTGTTAAAATAAATTTTCTGTGCATGTCATGATTTTCTGTAATGGATGGATACCCAATATTCTTTCTTTTCTATTATGGCATAGAAATTTTTTTTTCATTATTACCAGTTGACCTGTGGACAGCATTTTGTTATTTTAGATGTTTGAATTATATACTTCCAATTGAAAGGGAGAGATTTGGGGAGTGAGGCGTGAATTTGTTGCCTCTGATGGGAAACATTATTTATAACCTCCTTTATATGTATTCAGACCTGATATAGATACATTGTAAAGTTAAACATTATCTAACAGTGAAAATCGTTTTTTCATCCACAAAATTTTGCAAAATTGACCTATTAGTAACAAAATAACATGTTGTCTCTCATTTTTTACTTAATCATGCATGTATATGGATATATATAATTATATATATGTTTAAAATATTGTCTCTCTTTTTTTTCGCTTCATCATGCATATATTAAATGTTATTCATATATAATCACATGTTTATCAACTTTCCTTACTGTATATATGTTATGTTGATTTGTATAATATATTTTATTTTCATATATCTCAGAGGCCCTAGCTTTGTGCACGGGGTCTTGAATTAAAATAAAACTTGAAACTTGAACATTGTACTGAGATTTTTTTAAATAGAACATTTGTATCATCGATAAAAAGAAACAATTATACATATACCATGGATCATCACGAAAATGCAGGTTAGAAAATTTAATTCGTGACAACTGTAGAAAAAGAGAGAAAAGGCATCAAAAGGGTAATCAAAACTTATCAATCCAATGAAAACAGATAACACCTGTTCCAAATTAAAACGAAAAACTACGAAAAGACAACAGTAATAACAAAACATTACACAGAAAACTAAAGATTGAGCAACGAGAACCCCACAAAAAAAATTCGGGTGAACTAAAGTGCTCCAGAAGGGTCGACAGTTTCTTCTCCTCTTAGTCTAGTGACGCCCGCCGTGTTTCTCTTATTAAATTAATCAACAAGTGTAACTGACTTTGAATATCGAAACGATATCTGTTTTTCCCATATCTTTGATTGTTTCCGTTTAATTCATTCACAGTTTTTTTTTATGTAATCGGAACAATTAAGTTTGACATTATTGTAATAAACACCTGTCTATTGTTGACGACTTTATTTTGCCCTCTAGATGATTTCTTTTTTTTTGTTTTTTTTTTTGTAGTTGGGTTGCTATCTCATTGACATTTACCGCACATGCATGTTATTTTATTTTAGTGGTAAAAAATACAATACACATCAATCAAATACTTGTTACATGTAGCTTATATCTAAAATAATTTCTACCAGAATGTACATGAAATATTTGCCACTGGACGTTACGCAAATCAATATTAAATCGATTGGCTAAACATCTTTCATGTTTACTTCAATTTTCAGCATCTAAATTGTGGAATTTTTATTTTATAATTGTAGTAAAAAAGTAAGGAGATGTGGTATGATTGCTAATGAGACAACTATTTATGCACCACATTTCAAATGACGTAGATATAATCAATTATATGTCACCGTATAGCCTTCAACAATAAGTAAACCCTTACCGTGTTAGTCAGTTATATCGGCCTCGACATAAAAAATGTGAAACAATGCAAACCAGAAAACTAACAGGCTTACAATAGTTATACATATTTCATATTTTTATTCATTTTATTCCAATATTGCAATACAAATTTTACTTCTTAAGTTGTGTGGATTTTTCAATGGCGAAATTTTTTAAGTCTGTATATATCTTGTGTCGTCTCTCGCAGACAAACAGCTTATTTTTGTATATTTGTAAAGCTATTGTGTGTTCATAAATTAAGTTAAAAATTGCAGTTATACGATATAGACTTAAAGTGGTGAATGTAAAGTTATCTAAAATTGAACTACATTGTATAGTAACAGTACAATTATCATAAACAACTTAACTTTATATTTTTATTGAGCAAATACATTTAGGAGAAAGATGTTTTTTTCAATTTTATTAAGCCATTGCATATATATATTGCAATTAACTAATTGTACTTCAAAGAAAATTAAATCATCCTCAATTAAATTGTATACCAGCAATTCCTTGAAATTCAAGATGTTACCAGGTAATTTTCTTTTTAAAACAATTTAAAGCCAGCGTTATATTTTACTACTCGCTACTGTTTTTAAAGAGTATCATTGAAAAAAGCTATTGTGCGTTCATAAATGAAGCTAAAAATTGCAGTGATACGATATAGACTTTAAGAGCTAAATGTAAAATTATTTAGAATTGAACTATGATAATCGTAACAGTACAATTATCATAAACAACTTAACTTTATATTTTTATTGAGCAAATACATTTAGGGGAAATATTTTTGTTTTCAATTTTGTTAAGCCATTGCATATATATATTACAATTAACTAATTGTACTTCAAAGAAAATTAAATCATCCTCAATTAAATTGTATACCAGCAATTCCTTGAAATTCAAGATGTTACCAGGTAATTTTCTTTTTAAAACAATTTAAAGCCAGCGTTATATTTTACTACTCGCTACTGTTTTTAAAGAGTATCATTGAAAAAAGCTATTGTGCGTTCATAAATGAAGCTAAAAATTGCAGTGATACGATATAGACTTTAAGAGCTAAATGTAAAATTATTTAGAATTGAACTATGATAATCGTAACAGTACAATTATCATAAACAACTTAACTTTATATTTTTATTGAGCAAATACATTTAGGGGAAATATTTTTGTTTTCAATTTTGTTAAGCCATTGCATATATATATTACAATTAACTAATTGTACTTCAAAGAAAATTAAATCATCCTCAATTAAATTGTATACCAGCAATTCCTTGAAATTCAAGATGTTACCAGGTAATTTTCTTTTTAAAACAATTTAAAGCCAGCGTTATATTTTACTACTCGCTACTGTTTTTAAAGAGTATCATTGAAAAAAGCTATTGTGCGTTCATAAATGAAGCTAAAAATTGCAGTGATACGATATAGACTTTAAGAGCTAAATGTAAAATTATTTAGAATTGAACTATGATAATCGTAACAGTACAATTATCATAAACAACTTAACTTTATATTTTTATTGAGCAAATACATTTAGGGGAAATATTTTTGTTTTCAATTTTGTTAAGCCATTGCATATATATATTACAATTAACTAATTGTACTTCAAAGAAAATTAAATCATCCTCAATTAAATTGTATACCAGCAATTCCTTGAAATTCAAGATGTTACCAGGTAATTTTCTTTTTAAAACAATTTAAAGCCAGCGTTATATTTTACTACTCGCTACTGTTTTTAAAGAGTATCATTGAAAAAAGCTATTGTGCGTTCATAAATGAAGCTAAAAATTGCAGTGATACGATATAGACTTTAAGAGCTAAATGTAAAATTATTTAGAATTGAACTATGATAATCGTAACAGTACAATTATCATAAACAACTTAACTTTATATTTTTATTGAGCAAATACATTTAGGGGAAATATTTTTGTTTTCAATTTTGTTAAGCCATTGCATATGTATATTACAATTAACAAATTGTACTTCAAAGAAAATTAAATCATCCTTAAATTGTATACATGCAATTCCTTAATATTCGAGATTCTACCGGATAATTGTCTTTAAATCCAGCGTAATATTTCGCCTATTGTGACTGTTTTAAATGCACGTTTTCAAAGCAAAAAGAAATAAGATTTCGCTTCTCTCTTGTCTCTCAAATTTCCAAAAACTAAATATGTAATTGGTTTTGCCTCAATATAGATAGATTTTGCTCCTAAGTAACTTTACGATATAACAGACGTTACGATGTAATTATATATAACTATGTAACTAGGAGTTTTTGTTGTTTTGCCGCTAACGAAAATGTAAGTATATCAAATACATGTAAAAGCTGATGGGAATATAGATATCAATTTGTACTTACTTAAATACATATGTAGGAACAATTAAAAGTTGATAAACAAATTTGATAACATGTTATGATTTACTGTACCAATAAAAGTGCCTTGTAGTTTATTAAATGACACTTATGACAGAAAATTACTAAAAACTGCAAGCTAAATGTGTTGACTGGTTAACAATAGAATCGGCAGTGGTCAGTTAATCACAAAACAATTAAAATAATTTAATTAGATGTCAAATTTTGCACCACAATTAAACAAGGTGTAATAAATTATCGCTTGTGTTAATCAGTTGTGTTTATGCCATAAAAATTGGCTTCGTTTATATATATAAACTGAAAATGAAATTATTAAAGTTCATTAGTGACTTAGATTTGATTCAACACTTACCGAGGAAACGAACAACGATGGATTCAAAACACAGGTTAGTTAGATGTTTATATCAAATGACAACCAATTATTAATAAAAAAAAAACTTATTGACCTCTTTTATATATATTCAGAAAAGTGAAGAATTATATACAAACTATATGTATATTGCCAGGAATTTGAAATATCAAATGGAAATTATATCGCGTAATACAAATAAAAGCATATTTTTTATCAATTTAAAAAATATTTGCATAATTAGACTTTCACCAATTGCAATCTCATTATTATTATTTTCGTTATCATTTAATTAATTTGTTATTTTATTTTTGAGTTGTACTACATGATGCTGATAAAAAAATATTGTACTATATGATGCTGGTACAAAATTATTCTCATTTTATTTAAAGTCAATTATATTTCCATCTTTCACGAATAGTCTGGATAAAAAAAATCCGAATTACTTACAAATAATAACCATTTTGACCTGTTCTGAATTGTCTTAATTATGTTTCGGACATTATTCAAGGAAATTGCATAACACATAAAAATTTGTAAGATCTTTATTTCAGTCTGATGTGTTGAAGACAAAATAATTTTTTTTTAACTTGGTTTAGATTGAGTCAATGTACATGTATAGGATCTCGAGTATTGAAAGTGATTTAAAACATAACAATTCCACTAATACAATCATGTGCTTTTTTATCTATAGGACAGGACAAGACTTGCAGCGACTCCAGTTCTTCAACGACAGTTTAATCTACTTGTCTTTGGCATCAGGCAAGGGTTTCCATGCTTTTAAGGAATGTGCAACTCTGATTAAGAATAGACTTCAGGGTTTTCCATTGGAGGTTTCACAAGATGCATTGGATATAAAACTGGACAAAGTATCAATGGACATTTTCCCATCCCAAGAATTTCCAGATCTAGTTCCAATTAAGGTTTCTGGGGATGGAAATTGCTTGCCAAGAAGTGCTTCCATGTTAATATTTGGAGATCAACATCACAATGTTGAGATGAGAGTGCGCATGGCTTGTGAATTAGCACTAAATAAAGACTTTTACCTGAATGACGTTAACCACAAGATTTATGATTTCGACACTTTCCCGTACTGTTCCACAATTACAATCTACAGCGCAAATTTCAAACCTGGAATGAACTCTGACACTGAATCAATTGAAAAAGTGTATGAACTTGATGCCATAAAGACAGCTAAAAGAGGAAACTATTGCGGAATCTGGCATTTGTACGCTTTAGCGTCAGTAGTCGGATGTAGACTTTATTCTATATATCCCAAACTAAATAGCACAGTATCAATACGCCCAGAACTCAACAGGATTATATTTCCAAGAAAGCAGGTGTCAAAAAGAAAACTGGCTGTATTTTGGACGAACACGAATGGAATCAAAGGGGAAAATTATTGGAGCCCAAATCACTTCGCACCATGTTTACCTAAGCATTTACTACTCGAAGCTAAACAGAAAGCTGCTCTGGAAAAGATTAAAACAGACAATGAATTTGAAGATCGTAGATTAACAAGATGCCGTGCTCAGTCTACTAGCCTGGCATCTCTGAAAGGTGTGGAACGTCATGCGATCATTACTCCGAATCTTCACACACCAAACAAAAGATGTATATCTAAAAGTATAACACCTAACATTGAAAAGGGGATACATAAGACAACAACTCCCAACATGAAAGCTGTGAGGTTTAACGTAGAATCAAAGTGTGATCTTGCACTCCATTTTATTACAAAGAAGTCAACCAAAATGCAAATTAAACATCTGAAAGGACGTAAAAATCCATTTAAAAGTATTTTCAAATTCTTCATGGGTAACCAGAAAGAATCCAGAGGACCAGACGTTAGTTTCTATGAGATAGAATAAAGCAATTGAAGGCTTTAAGCATAAGAAGGATAGTGCCAAACTGTTGATTTTGTTACTGTTATTTATTACTATTTATTTATTATTTATTGCTAATTTATCTTATCTACAAATTGTATATAATAAAGTTTTTGAAATCAAATGAATATTTTCCGCTTTTATACTTTTGTATTGCTTTCTGGCGATGACAAGGTTTTGATAGAAAACCATGAATCTATGGTATAACCAATGGAAATCCGATTTCTGCCAGCTAAATCCATCACTTAGCGTATATTGAATTCCGCTATTTTCTCCATATTCGTACCTTTTATCCTGGTTCTGTATGTTGATATATGAATTATACAACTGCAAGTCACAACATAAAGCTATTTTTGACGAATGATAGCAGCGAAATTTATTTAACAAATGTATTAAGGCCGGTCTATAGGCACATACGAAGTCACAAAGCGTGCTATCCCTATTGTAATTTTCACTTGGTGAAACCGATCCCCAAAAAGGAATGGTTATCATTACAAATTCCGACAGTTCTTTCCAATTTCCATTTGAATGATTTAATTATATTGGAATGTCACAGCTAAGTTGTCAATATTGGTCCGATTTCTGTCTTAGGAATATTTCTGGCTAAATTATAAGAGACATATAATTAACTACATGTATATACTTGAGTGGTTTGATCTTATTTTAGTTGGTGATTTTGATTCTAGATTTACTGTTAATACGTGTTAATTTTACTGTAGGTTATATGTATACATGTATTTAATTTATATGTTGTCTTCAAAGTTTTCCGTATGTTTCAAACAGAGAAAACGTTACAACTAAATCCAATCAGAAGATTTGGCGTTATATAAAAAAATATAAACACCTTCGCTTGAAATGTGTTGTTTCAGCATAAACACTGTGACATGATACACTCTTCTGTGCGCCAACAAATGTTTATGAAATAACAGTTAACCCTCAACAAGTGCGATTGAGACCCAAAGTTTAATTAAACATTTGATGGCATATGGCGTAGAAGATAATTATCATAAATGATTTTTCCTTCAAAATCGACACAAAATAAATTTTAATATAACTCTCGAAATGTACACAGGAAACAATATCTAGTTTATGACTTACTTTTTGAGGGAAACTCCAGATTTTGTTTAACCTGTGGAAAACACAGAATTTCATCTTTCAATGCTTTTAAAAAAAATTACAAATTTCAAAAGAAAAGAGATAACATCGTTGTGCCAGCATTCCAGTGGTGAATCATAGATTATACGAATCATTGTCATCCATTGAAACTTATCAATGTTAGAAAAGTAACCAATGTTCACTTTTGCTCGTACATTATACATGAATCCGGCATTAGATATCACATGCTTCTATAAACAACAAATCTGTTTTCCTTTTCAAATACTTCCAATTCTCGCAACCTGTTTAATGAGGTCAGTTAATTCAATTATATTTTAAATATCTATTATTAGCAGTGTCGTGAAACTTGATGATGATGGATGGCTGTTTAACGTCCAGCGGCAAATTAAACACATATTCAAGACGAGAGCATGTTAATGTAATATGAATATTAACACTGCTTTGTACTTGACCAACACGCGGAGCCGGATTTTAAACGTGCTAGTTAACAAGGGAACAGCCCGCAGGAAGACATGCCACCCTATCCGGACACATTATTCTGACATCGAGCCGATCTGTCTTTGCCCCTACTCCTTAGCGGAGAAGCAGCAAATACCAATTTTAAAGTCTTTGATTTTAACCGGCCGGGGTTCGAACCCACGACCTCCCGCACTCAAGGCGAACACACTACCACGAGACCACCAATGCTGTCGAAAACTGATGCGTTATTAACTGTCCTACTACTATACCATCTGCACTTACCAGCATCAAATCCAAACCCAAGCCTTAAGAGAAGAACAAAAATCATCCATGTTCAACTTTACCAAAGGGAATTGGAAACCTGGTTTTAGTACAATTACTAGCTAATAATTCATATACTGAAAATTCACAAATCAAAGTGTCATTTTAAGTATTTCAGTACAATAGCACTTTGACTTGTTGTTCACATGCAGCACTCAGTACGGAAAGCACGGGAAGAATACATCAGAAACAATGACGCTAAGGTAGTCCGTGGACAGGACGCCAACATTTCACAGTGTTTTGGAAAACATTTCGCTCGAGACCAAACGTTTAGGAAGCCAAAAATATAAATATTTACGTGCATTAAAACCAATTCCAGTCAAAATTGTGACAGAAAATCAATCAATCATAAAAGACAAAGATTAATTTAAACTGGAAATCATTATGACTGTCATACAAGTAAAAGAGAGGCGAAAGATACTAAAGGGACTTTCAAACTCAAAATGGTTCAACATTATGATTAGTATCTTAGAGAGTCATAGTATAAAAGATCGATCACCGTTTTAACAAAACTTCGAAAGGCAGATTGCTCTTCAACATTTCAATGACACGAAACATTTAAACAAACATGTTTTTTTTTCATTATATGAATGAACAAATAACTATTCTCTGAGTAATTTCGTTGTATATTAATGATTCAAGTGGCTCTCAAATTTATTTTGAAGTGGCTTAATCAGAAAGTCGGTCAAATTTAAGATCGTGAAAGATCGGTGACCACGTTCTGAGATCATAAAAATGATCGTGAAAGATCTGGCGTATACAATTTTGATCCTGGTATCTATGACGAGTTTATTATTTGCCATTGCAGACATTTTTGAAAGTGTTCAAATCACTTTATAATTATATGAAAATTTATTATGTAAAAGAGGGACGAAAGATACCAGAGGGACAGTCAAACTCATAGATCGAAAACAAACTGACAACGCCATGGCCAAAAATAAAAAGACAAACAGACAAATAATAGTACAGATGACACAACATAGAAAACTAAAGACTAAGCAATACGAAACCCACCAAAAACTGGGGATGATCTCAGGTGCTCCAGAAGGGTAAGCAGATCCTGCTCCACATGTGGCACCCGTCGTGCTGCTTATGCTATTATAAATCCGGTAAATAGTCTAATTCGGTAACTCACATTCGTGAAAAGGGAAGGGTATTGTAGTTACGACATAAGGAACATATCCGATATCATTTGTGAAACGGTTATTCCATAACGGTCAACCAACTCGTGATGGCGTCCGTAATTGGTATAGCAAAAAACTGGACTCGTGACTTTTCCGGTTAACTTTTTGTTGGGGAATAATCTGAAAGGCTATAATGGTTTAATGGTCTGGTTTTTAACAAGACTCTGCCGACTTGTCCGTGGCTCCCCAAATCAATTAATGTTTGTCTGTCCGTCCGTCAACCTGTTGATGTTGTTATTAAAAGTCAAGAATGTCTCATTTGACATTAATAATGTTTATGCACAGTATTATTATCCATAAGAAGAAGATCCTTGTTGATTTTTCATTTTTGTAAATAGTCATACTTTTTGGTTGAAAAATTCACAAATATTGAGAAATATTTTTTTGAGCTACAATGTAGAATTTCAATGGAAAATGATAATTGATTCCGGGATTTCAAATTTGCGGCAGGTGAAAATTAGGGGGAAATGTGGTAAATAATTATATTTTCTTGAAAAATTAACAAATTAGGATTTTCATCTGTATCTGCTCGGTTTTCAACAACAATTTATATTTAGTTATATTTTTTGAATTCCAGATTGATTCCCAGAGTCAGATTTTCTATTAGAAATAGCTTTGAATAAACAAAATCATAAATTTGAAAATCTAACTCTTTCTGTTCTACGACTCGATCGAAATTAAATTAAATGTATTACGCTTTTCTACATTGGTTACCGGTGTCCAAATTGCGGTAAAAAGTTAACTTAAAAAATTTTTCGAATTTTTTTTTTTGTCTTTGATTCCCGGTGTGAAAAGTTATCTGTTGGCTGCCAATTCGAAATGGCCATCAAAACGTCTGAACAATTTCATGAAGAATAAAACAAACATGAGTATCCCGAAATAATTTCTGGTTTGAATTTGATATTTTTAAACGTTTCAATGTCACACAAGGTCTAACTTGCGGCGGTTGAAACGATGGCTGATACGGTCAAAAGTTCTGGCTCTATTGTACTGGATACGCCGAGCATAATTATTTATGGTCGACATGAAAAAACGTTTTAACAGTGCGCAGAATCACTACATCTATAAATATGATTTTGACTTAATTGGACAGTGTTCACGCTGCGTGCTTGGCGTAAATGAAATGACTATTCCTTTAGATTAAACAGATTTTTTAAAAACACCTACCACGAGAAAAAAAACCTAATGGTAACTTATTATCTCCAAACTGAGCTAGTATTTATTTGTTATTAATTATGTTATAAACACAATTTGTTATTAATTTTGCGTTTTGTTATATATTTTTCTTAATTTTAGAGAACGAAGTGCTTTACGTCTTCATACAAAATGTGATGGTCACTTGCATTCATTTAGTTTAAATTCGCAAAAGAAAAACAGCATTAAATTCGATAATAATAATAATAATAATAATAATAATAATAATAATAATAATAATAATAATAATAATAATAATAATATCTTTATTTAGAGAGAGTAACTCATTTGGATTACACCAATTTTCAATAAGGCTCTCTTAATACAATAATAATTACATTAAAAATAAACAATACATATTCAATAATAATGATAAATAAAGATGTAATACAATTTAAATACAATAAACAATTATTATATATGGCATTACAGTACAAATATCATTGTAATGTTAAAAGTACATAGATTTGTAGTTATGTTTAAATTCTAATACTGTGTGTTTGATTTTTTAATTGAATCAGGAAGAGCATTCCATACTTTTGGTCCATAATTGTACGAGAAACTAGACTTATACAACTCTGTATTTGGTTTTGGAATTATAAAATTATCTGAGGACGAAAATCTCGTATTGTATTTTTGGTTTGCAGAAGCTGATACAATAAGACTGGACATATATTCTGGAGCTTTGTGATTTAAATATTAATTTCTTTATTCTTTTTAGTAAAGCTAAAGAAGAGTTAACCCTTTTTATGATATAATCAATATGAGAAGACCAAGATAGAGATGCATCAACAAAAATACCTAGAACCTTTTCACATGTACTTTCTTTAATTTGTTGTCCATTCATAGCAATATTGATGTTTTCATTTGAAGTAGCTGAAAGCTTCTGTTTAGAGCCAATACATTTAGCCTTCGTTTTAGATACATTTACAGCCATTTTATTGTCATCACACCAGCTAAAAATATCTTGTAAAACCTTATTAAGTTTATGACTGATACAACTTTTGTTTTGTCCAATGACTGATATGGTGCTATCATCAGCAAATAAATCGGTGTTATGATTAGGATAAGACAAAGGAAGATCATTTATAAAAATTAAAAACAACACAGGTCCTAAAACGGATCCTTGAGGTACACCCGTTTTTTTGTTTTTGTAAGTCTGAAAATGTATTTGAAATAGATACCATCTGATATCTGTCAGCCAAATATGATGTAAACCATCGTAGCGAAGTATAAGCAAATTTGTATTTGTTTAATTTTTGAATAAGCAGTTCATGATTGAGAAGATCAAAGGCTTTTTCTAGATCTAGAAACACTGCCCCAACAAGATCGCCATCATCAATGGCTTTAAGCCATTTATCCAATAAAGCTGTTAACGCAGTTTGACAAGAATGGTTTGCGCGAAAGCTTGACTGCATTCTATACAATAAGTTGTATTTATTAAGATACTTTACTAAGTGTGTTTTCACATGTTTTTCGAGGATTTTAGTAATGAGTGGTAAAATTACAATTGGTCTGTAATTAAAAACATCCTGTTTTGAACCTTTGTTCTTATAAACTGGTATGACTTTTGCCAGTTTAAATGAAGATGGAAAAATACATTTTTTAATACTTAAGTTAAAAATGTGACAAAGTGGTAGTGATAGCGATTTAAGCGGGTTTTTTTTTTTACGTTCTTAAGCCGGGGTCACACATTCGCGATTTTTACAACCGGCCTTGCCAGGACCATTCCCGATTAAGATTTGTCAATTGTCTGATCAAGATCCTGTGAATCGTGGATGGAAATTCAAACTTTAATTAAAATTTGTAAAAATAATTATTTAATCACGACAATAATCAGATATTGTACAGGAAGCGTCCTAATTCAGCCGTTTCCAGCCGAATTTGTCCCGATTATTCCCTTTCTCAATCCGATTATAATCCGATTTGTATCTTTCGCATGGGTAAAACGACCGAATCTGTCCCGACAGCGTCCTGATTCAACCGAATGCGATCCGACAGAGATCAGACAGTGACCAGACAGTGAACAGACGCTGACGTAAGATATCCGTTAGAAAACCGTCCTGTACCGCATTGCAAATGGCTTTTTCTGGACTCAATCGTATTGTTTTATATAATTGTCGGGACTCTGACGTAGGTATCATTGCCGAATTTCGTATTTATAACGGGACTGTTCCGGAACGGTTTCGGATAAGACGGTTCGCATTCGGTAAGATCTGGATGCAATCTGGACTCAATCGGCAAAAAAACATCCATGACAAATTTCTCCAGATCATGCCCGTTCTACAGGACACCGTCCAGAAAACACACAACATTGTTACGATTTTGATCCGATACAGCAGAATCTGACACGGCATAGTCACGATTGTAATCCGACTAGACAAAATCGGCTGAGTTTCCCCGAAAGTTACGGGACGCACCTAACTGTCGGGGTGATTGGCAAACCTCTCCGGACCATTCCCGATACGTAGGAAACTGTTACGAACGTATTCGACTGCGTTCAGACAATGATAGGACATTCCAGATCGTAATCCGACTTTTTTACTTTTCGTGTCTTAGCGCTGTCTGATCTCAAACGGGAGCCACAATCGGCACTGTGTGAACGCCGCAGTAAGGTACATTCGAGACCAAAAGCTGCTTGGAAAGTTAAATACTTAAAATGTTAGTGCGGATAAAAAATGGCAACTACATTGAAATTAAATTTCAGCATGATCTAATCCGAGGACTTTATTGTAAGAATACTGCAGTATTGCATGCACCTTTAATGTAAGTTAAATATACATAACCTTCATCAAATTGATTTAGTACCAATAAGATATATGAAATTTAAAGGCTCGAATTTCTTGAAATAGGACATGACGTTCTTTTTTCTTTTTTTCTTTTTTCTTTTTTTTTCTTTTTTTTTGCGTAAAACATCACAAGAATTCATTATTCGAACCGTTCTAGGCATTACAACTATAGAACAGGTGCATGCTTATATTCTGGACAAACACATTCAATTGAGTGATAATTGTCCTACTGTCATACTAAAAACAGATTAGCGTGGGTCGTAATTTGACTCAATTGTTTACAGAAATTACATCGGCATCAATGTTTTGTCTGCAAAGTCACGTTTTAAATCACGTAGAGTGGCTTGCGCATACTTTTTATTTTGATCAAAAATAATTTTAACACTATTTACCACTGAAAATTAATGTTACTTTATCCAATCACGAGGACTTATACTTTGCCAATTCTAATATTTCATTGGATATTGTGAATTTTTATGCTAGTTATTGTCTTCAAAGTTTCAGTTACTTTGAATCGGAATAACACGGGCGTATTTGAATCTTTTGAGGGATTCACCATAGTACACGTTAATTATATCTGCACCAAAAATTATATTAGCTCCGTTAAACAGCGTTTTTGTTGCATTACGGAAGCAGATCCGTGTTCATTTATACTTTGTACATTTTATATGACCTACAATTTGCATTAGTGTTGTTACAGAAGCAGAATAATCTTAAATTGTATTTGATGGTCGTTCTCCTAGCTTGTCATCAATTCACATATTTAATTTTTCCCAAATTTTGTCTAGAGTACCACACATGGTTGCCACTCATTAAATTTGGATGAATTGACAAATAAAACGTCAAATTAGGATCATTGGTTTAATCAGCCAATCGTCTTTTCATATATTTTTTTGTACGGTCTCACTGGACACCAACAACAATAGAAATAAGGAGTGGCGGGATTAATTTCCATACTCTTATGGTTGTGGCATATTATTTATTTATTTTACGCATCTGGATATTTCTCGTATCACAACGAATGGAGTGTTTTCTGAATAAGTGATACAAAAATGCATTAATTTGGTTGGACTATCCTACAATCTGTTACGACATTACGATATCGGAGATTTTTCATTTCTTCAAATATATACAAACATGACGAAACGTTCACATGTTTCCCCTGAAAATATTTTTTCTTGTCAAATATAATTCCATTCTGAAGCGTACACAGACCCGATATTGCATGTGTCCCAAAATTATAAATGTAAAGTTCGAAATCTGATGTGCTATCTTCAAAATAATGTATTTGTTTGAGAAAAAAACCCATTTGATCTAGATTTAAAAAAAAATAACAAGTACATGAATTTCAGAAATTAAGAAAAAAACGTACATCAGAATACATAATTCAATAGAAGGAAATTTGCTTGCATAAATCTCAAAGATTTGTGTGAGCTATAAGAACTAGCTATACAAATTATCACTTATGTGCGGATTAAAAAAAAATGGAATCAAAATATAACTTTGAGTATTTTCCTGTAATAGACTAAAAGTTATTTTTACATTTTGAACAATTACATTCCGAAAGCGATGATAGGGGTAAACAAATATAGACTTTCGACATTAAAATTCTAACTGAAAGTGAGAGTGTGTCGTCCGTACTAGTTTCGGGGCCACGGTGGCAGAGTGGTCTAAGTAATTCAACTACTGTATCAACAGTCACTGATACTGAGGTTGTGAGTTCGAACCCGCAGATGACTGGGGCGTTCGACTCTAATCTTAATTGACTACAATTATCAGTTTTCTTTCCGAAAGTCGGTGGTTCTTTCCGGCACTTCGGTTTCCTCCACAAATAAAAACTGACCGCCACGAAGTAGCCAATAGTTCTGAAAGTGTCGTTTAACATCAATCAATCAATCAATCAATCAATCAATCAATCAATCAATCAATCAATCAATCAATCAATCAATCGTCCGTTTACCGAATGTATGAATACTTACCCATGTCAGACAGAAATGAAGATATTAAACTAGACAGTGGGGCAGTTTTGTGCTCTTTGCAGTTATATAGAGGCACGTAATATAGACTCCTTCTATTGTATGAAGTGTTTGAGGGGTTCGAAGGTGACAATTTGCAACGCAACATTTCTGCTCTTACTAAAGTTACCATCTTTTTAAGTTGCAGTCGCTCATCCTTAATCCTAGTCGATCAAATGTGCAAAACTTCTGTAATTATTTAATTTGTTTTCTACTGGGTGTACATGACATATATTACACTGGGCCCTCAGACTGGGCCACTGGGACTAGAAAACAACAATCAATATACCAATGTTTTTTCCGATGTAAGTACTATATAAGTCTGATCATCCAAAAGGATTTCCCAGCATCGATTTGAAAGTTCTTTTCGGGTATATTTAAGGTCACGCATTCACAGCCAGAATTTCATTTTTTTTTTATATGGATGACCTAACTTTTTTTATGGTTAAGGAATATCAAGAATCAAGTTTCTTGTTCTTGATATACTTATTCTAAGGTAATTATAATTTTAATCTCGCGCTTTGCTTAATTTTCTTCTGTAATGGTATCATTCATGTTAATTTTACTGTAATTCATTTATTACTGACTTGCCTTTTAGTGCCGTACAATAACTGCAATACTATAAATAAAGCAAAAGAAACATGCAGATGCTAATTAACTGTTGACACAGATGTATGCCTCTCCTTGTGTTCGTAAGTTTGAACACACCTGCCACAAAAATAATAAACTTAACTAAAAATTTACAATGAATTCATTTACCCGATTTCGAATTCAAATTATAATGAAAAACCAATGAGAATGCTGTTTTGTAGTTATTCGAAATGACGTTAGTTGAAAATATATGCCCGAAAAAAAACCGTTGTTAAATTCAACATTATAAAGAAATCCAAATAAACTTAATTATTGTCAAATTCGTTTAAGTATGCGAGTCAGCTTCCATATAATAATAAACCAACGCTATTATGAAGGGCGAAAACGCGAAAACGCGAAAACGCGAAATGGCCTTAACCGGCCACCATAATTATCTCTATCAGACAGATTTCATGCTTGGTTCAGACAAAAAGTTACAAAAACCTTGTCTATTCTGAGCCTTGGAATCACAGATATGCTTGTTGGTGTTTCTTTGTGCATACTAACATAAGCTTTTTCCATAGAATATTCATTTATGATAGTCCTGCAAGACGACATAAATACCGCTTCTTTATATCTTGGCATCATACTATTGTTTTACAATATTGTCACCATGTGTATTTTGTGTGTTAGAATTGTGATTCATTATCAAACTTATCCTCACTCTGTCTTATCAAAGAAAAGCTTTCGTCTCAGGATAACTCTTATGATCATGTACAAGTCCAGTTACCGGTATTCAGTTGTACAGCTACCGTCATGGTTCTCAAATCAGCCATCATACCAGGTATTCTGGTTGCTACTTTCTGTAATTAGTTCAATCGTCAATCCTGTTGTGTATGTATTTAGAGTACAATAATACAGAAAATTATTTTTTTTGTGTTTGGCTTATTTGGCAAAGGAATACAATACCTCAGGTGCAGCTACCTGCAGTTAATATTAAAAGTAATAACAACAACTGTGGAAACAATATTGAAATGGTAAACACTACTGAATTTATCTCAGCTTGCGATACAAATTGTGATACTAGTATGTTGCGAAACCAATCTTAGACACAAAAACAATGAGAAGCCAAATCTCAGACACAGGAACAATATGATGCCAAATCTCAGAAAACAAGAACAATGTAATGCTAAATCTCTGACACAAATACAATGTTATGCCAAATTTCAGACACGAAAACAATATGATGCTGAATCTCAGACACAAGAACAATGTAATGCTTAATCTCTGACACAAAAACAATGTTATGACAAATCTCAGACACGAAAACAATATGATGCTGAATCTCAGACACAAGAACAATGTAATGCTAAATCTCTGACACAAAAACAATGTTATGCCAAATCTCAGACACGAAAACAATATGATGCTGAATCTCAGACACAAGAACAATGTAATGCTAAATCTCAAACACAAAAACAATGAAATGCTAAATCTCAAACACAAAAACAATGAAATGCTAAATCTCAGACACAAGAACAATGTAATGCTAAATTTCAGCCATAAGAACAATGTTATACTAAATCTCAAACAAAAGAACAATGTGGTGCTTAATTTCAGACAAAAGAACACTGGGGTGCTAAATCTAAGGCAAAGGAACAATGTGATGCTAAAACAAAATTCAACGTTGAAAAGAAACATAAATCTTATCGGAAAAAAGAAAACAGGATACTAATCTACGTTGTCGAGGCAGGTTCTGAAAATGTCTTTAAAAATAACTAGAATGATATTGAAATAAGTTAAATTTTGTAAACTTTAAACCAAAATTTTTGCCTAAAAAGGCAACATGTATTATTGATTACATTAGGATTTAGAAATTAATAATTTCAAAACCACATCGATGTCAGAACTTCTGGAAGACTCTGAAAGATGACGGGTAAAAAATATTATCAGTGAAAGAACAAAATTATTTTTACTCGTTTTATGTTGCCTATTTTTACGTTGATTTGAGCCTTATTTAAAAATGATGGAAATGTCACATGTAAAATGAATGGTGATAACTTTAAAAATAAGTCCTAAAACTATTTTAGCAATATGTTAATGTCAAACATTGATTTTCTTAAATTACAAATACATATTTTTCATACAAATTGTTATAATTTCATCGGCGCAGGATATTTGCGCTTTTTAAAATGACATTTGCGCTTTTTAAGTCGACATTTGCGCTTTGAAAAAGGGTACTTGCGCTTTGTTTACAGGACATTTGCGATAGTGGCGCTCATTGCAACCTGAAAATTAAGTTTTGATATTAATCTAGGAAACAAATAATTCTTTTGTTTTTAAACTGTAAATTTCTCGTATCAATTTATAAATTAAAAGTTGTTTCATATCTACAGTAACTGGTCGTTTAAACAATGTTGACAGCTTCAAAAGTCTGATAGTTAACCAGGTTTTCGCCAACCGGCCTGCTTTGTGCATTTGAAAGGTATATTTTTTTCTGAAAAGTTTTGGCCACACCCTTTGACCAAAATAGATTTGTTTTAAAACTCATAAAGATACCAGACTTTTAATGTATTACTCCAGATGCGTATTTTGTCTACTCATCAGTGGCGCTCAAGCAAAAAACAGGTTGGCAGGCAAAAGAAACACGAATTTGAAGAGCAGTATAATCCAATTACGAAATGTTATGATAAACACTAATAAAACACGGCTTAGGCCATCTATGCTTGAAGGTAGAAAAACCTAACTATTTCGAATTATTAAAAATCTTTTAAACGTAAACTTTTCTGCAAATGATCATATTTTATGTAATTTAAGCATAAAGTGCTGGCTTCTGTGCTGGTGATATCCTCGGAGACGAAACATCCTCTAGCAGTGGTAGTTATCCAGTGGGTGTAAACACTCATCAAAGACACCAGGCTTATGATTTATTACGCCAGACGTGCGTTCCGTCTACATAATACTGGCGTCACACAACAGCGTATAGCGCCGACGTACGCCGGGCGTTGTCAAAAACCATGTACGCTGCCAATACGCCAGTAATTGTGGACGCATGCAACTTGTCAATCATATCTGTATTGTGTGCACAACGAGCTTTAAGCGTGTTTAGGGCGTACGAGAAGCGTACATAAGCGTTTATCGGGCGTTCAAGTAACGTATGTTGGCGTATGTCTGGCGTTTATTTAACGTAGATGAAATGCACGCCACGAAGGAAAAACGTCCCTTGAACGTATTTGAGACGCGTCCCGGTCGTACCTGGGACGATAATCAGTGCTTTCGGCGTGTCTGGGACGTGTATTTTGGGGTGTTTGTACTACTTCCGGATACACATGGTCTTGTGATAACAATTCATTTCGAAATGCCACACAAAGGAAGAGGCAGAGGTTAATCAGTTCGTGATCGTGGCTTGGGCCGTGGGATGAGGAGAACGTCGGGAACGAGAAAGAGAGTGCAAGGAAAGAATACTGGGGACTAGACTCAAAACGTCAGTCTACCAATTCTTCTAAGTTCAAGTCGTCCTGTTAGTCCAGAAAACGTACCAAGTCCTGATAACAGGAAAACCAACTGTTATCCAGAACTGACAATGCACATGAAGAAGACCCTCCAGTACAAACAGTTGTAAAATCTGGAAAACCGAAACCTCGCGCAGAAAAGCGAGATTGCAGTATCTAGGGTCCTGATGTGGAAAGTTATCTTGTTACATGGTATAAAGACAACCCATTCTTATGGGACATAAAACATGTCGACTTTAAAAATAAAGACAAAAAACAGATCCTCCTTGTTACCAAGACAGCTGAACTTGGTTAAACAGTGAGTTGTTTTTCTAATTCACTAGACTATAGAAAAAGTAAATATCGTAATTAAAATGAATTGATCGAAATTGCATGTATCTACGGTTTCAACAATAATAATGACCTTCTCGATTCAAACAGCGTAGATATTGGTACGTGTAAGTACATAGTCTAATGTATTCCAGCAAGCTAACATTTTACATTATTCATGGTTATTGTTCTGGTTCATTTGGGTCCATTTCTGTCGATTGATCTACACTTTCGAGTTATAGATAGGTCCGTATTTACAATCATTTGAACACATACATGGATGCAATTTGGATACCTAGTCATCATTCAGGCAAACATAGATCACTTCCAACTTTTTAAACATTGATGATTTTTGTTAAGAGGAAATCTTTTTTTCTATGGGGTGGAGTGGCTTGGATATAAAATTTCAAATAAAAAGGCGGAACAGGGTTTCTTGGTAAAAACAAATCCAGGATAAGCAATTGGTCAAAATTAAATGCTTCATTGACCCTGTTGATCCTGTGCTGTTCTTATTTGTGATGCGATAATATATTTTGTCAGCTACAAGGTACAGTATCTGCATTTTGCGAATCGACGAGTTCATTATCATTGTTGAAACAATCGATGCGATTTCGATAAATTCAAAATGAATTTATGTTAATCGTATCTATTGTTTCCACAATAATGATTCGCACAATGTAGACACCGACCTATATTATCAGTACAGCCTCTGGCTTACTTATGTGCCAAAACGAGTCAAACACATTTTAATCCTTTGTTATTGCTTTCCATAGAGCTGGTTACAGTGGACTTAAAAAAATCATCACATTGGTCACAGAGTGAAGCCTGGCAGCCGAATCCTCAGCACTGGCACTACAACCAACTCACTGGTTCCGTTTTGGGTTCGCAAGATCCATTGGACATGATTGAAGTCGTGATAATTCTACTGTTTTGACCTTGTTCATGCAGAAAAATGCATTATGATTGTCTATAATTACCTTTCTTCTAATCTTTGTCTTTTATAATGACAGTGTTAACTCTCTTGACGTCTTGTATCTTCTTTAAAGTCCTGTGTTGTGTTAACGAGAATCCCGCTTTAATATAAAAATACTGTAAACCAACTAATTTTCGCGAGCGGTTTATTTTCGCGACTTTCCCGAATAGAAAAATAACGCGAACATAAATCGTCGAGAATATGTAAAACTTGGATGTTTTCTTATTTATCGACATCAAGTAAATTTGTGAATCGCGAATTTGAATTGCTGCGAAATGGGCTAGAAAGGGCTAAACGCGAAAAAAAGTATCCGCGAAAATAAGTTGTGTACAGTATGCAGAGTGCGCATGCGGCCATCTTGTAGTTTCGTAAGTGATTACGCTTTCTGATATATTAATTCATCCAGAATAAACACTTCTTTTGGCACTGTTATGTATATTAGCATATATTTTATATTTTAGATAGTACGAAACGGGAAGCTTTAATATGTATAATCGAAAATTTCAAAGATGCGAAAACAAAGCATAGGAGATATGACGATGTAAACCTGCGCCTGCGCTATCGCACCAACTGGTCTTAATAACGGCTAAAGTCTAAGATTAAACATGTTAAAAAAAAAATCAACATACAAAGAAAATTGCCTTTTTTGCTGTTAATTTAATATTATTTTTTGTTGTTGCACAGATTAAATTTTCTAAAATAGAGGAAACATTGTTCGAACGTTTTTTAGACCGTTAGTCATGTAACGTTAAAAAATAACTAAAATACAACGTTTCTACTACGTATTCTTTGTAACGTAACCAAAATGAAACTTCCACACAACGTTTACAAAAACGCTCCTAGAACGTTAAATTATAACGTTTCATTTTAACGTACGCACAACGTTTTTGTAACGTTAAAGTCCGAAATAACCTTACAGGAACCAATCCACAACGTTCACTGAACATTATGACTTTGTGTTTAAAGGGTAATTATTAATAAATATCCTTAAAATTTGAACAGAGAAAGAAAATTGAAAATGGATTCTAGGTGCTGAAGTGCATCTTTTTATTTACTTTAAAGTTTTACCTTTATTTACCTTTGTTATATTTTGGTCGTATGACTATTGACGTGACATGGTATTTGTGCATCCAGCTATCTTGCATGTCCAAGACTTATCCAGATGTCGATATCGACAATGTCGACACGGCATCGAATTGATATCGATGAATTTATTCACTCGACATGATATAACCAGATGTCGAATTCGATATCGATATCCACCATATCGACTCGTTATCGATGATGACTTAAGATATTGAAATAAAAATAAGACATATCTTGCTGATCAAATTATGACCAAATATAAAGATTGATATAGGGTGAGATGATGGTTGAGTTGTAATCATTTTTTTTCATTGTATTAAATCAAGACAACCAGGTGGTCACCTCTCCAAATTACATTATATAATTCATAAAAAAATAAATTTCTGTATTCTTAAAAAAAAACCAAATAGCATTTGGTTGTATAACGTTGATATGGTAATTAAGATGATAACTAGGTGAAATATGGTTACATACAAATAACGTGCTAAATTTAAGGGAAATGTGCGCGTGTTTAACATGCCACATCCTCAATGTGACTCGCCCTACTTTGGATCTCTCGTCGACATCTTAAACAGACGAACCAGGAGAAACTACATTGTCTACATAGATAAAAGAGAGGTGAAAGATACCAGAGGGACATTCAAACTCATAAGTCGAAAATAAACTGACAACGCTTAAAAAAGAAAAAGACAAACAGACAAACAATAGTACACAAAACACAAGATAACTGTAGCAGATGAACATTTGGAACATAATTTGTCGATATCGACATTTTAAACAGACGAACCAGGAGAAACTAAGTTCTCTCTATATATAACTGTAGCAGATAGACATTTGGGACATAATTGTCGATATCGACAACTCAGTCTGTATTAGATGAATATTGTGTAAACTCATTAAAAGAACAAATCAGTGGCGGAAATTTTAAAAGTCTTGTTTGAAATTGTACGACAGATCCTTATTTTTACATTGCTAAATAGTAAAAGTTAATGAAGAACATATTAAACTAAAGTATATATTGTGTGCGATTTTGTCCTATGTACATTTTCTCCATATCCTTTCATTTTCTATAAACTAAAGTATATGAATGAATTAAGAACATCATGAAGTATTTTCCTAAATTTGGAAAAGGAATTGAAATCATCGATTTTGACAGCTTAACAGACAGATAAGGAGAACTACATTGTCTGTATCAGACAAACATTTGGAACATAAATTGTCGATATCAACTTAAACAGTTTAATCAAAAGAAATGTGCCAGATATAAAATTTGACTGACAGCATCGAATCGATATCGACCGCTGATGTTGTGTTTGCTGTGACACATATAGTAACAGGTGCATATTGATATCGATAAGATATCGTCGTTGTCGTCGATATCGAAACAGCACGTTTCTTGAACATACCTCCCAGCTATCGGATTTTTGGCTTTGGGTGTTCATGGTGCAGGTGGATCCAGAGGTGCGATTCGGACACAAGAAGTTTTGTTTTCATTTGGGTTACCCGTGTATTTATATTTTACTTGATTTGGACTTTAACGGGAAAGTGTATACTAGTATGGCTCTATGTTTTAATATACTGTATGTACTATCAACTATATAATTTTTTTGCGTCTATTTTCGGGGAAGTGTATATTAGTACGGCACTATGTTTTAATATACCGAGTCTGTATTTACTATCAACTATATAATTTTTTTGCGTCTTTTTTGGTGGGAAGCTTATACTAGTACGGCACTGTTTTAATATACTGAGTCTGTATGTACTATCAACTACATAAAAAATTTTTGCGTCTTTTTTGGGGGGAAGTGTATACTAGTACGGCACTATGTTTTAATATACTGTATGTACTATAAACTACATGTACATGATATTTGTTTGTTTGCGTCTTTATCGGATTTACTATTAACTACAACAACCTTTTGTTGTCAGATTCATTTGTATGTTTGTTTGAATTTTTTAGTCAATTGTGTTGTATATCTGTGATGTATGTTTACCCAGGTTTGGCTGCTGGATCCCAATTGTTGTCATATTAACCATGCAATTATGTCTTTTTGTGTAGCTTACCCAATTTTGTGAAAGCTAGCTATAAAACAAGGTTGAACCCACCATTTACTTCGGAAAATGCATGTACCAAATCGGGAAAATATAATAGTTGTTTTCCATTCGTTCCATTGGTTGGTATAGTCTAACGTTTGATTTTGTCAGGTTTTATGGACCACTGTGTATCATCGCCACCGGAAATTGGGTACTAACGAAGCGGAGAGTAATGGAAAAAAAAGTAAACAAGGTAAGAATTCATTCAATTTAAAGCATTTCTACTGATTTGACGAGGGTACCGCTGAAAAAATGATTTTCTGATATATAATTCTTTAAATTATTAGGCCGATAAGTACAAAATTAAGACAATAGTTTGTGTTATACTCCAAAGCTTGCCACTTAGTACCTGAAAATTTCGAGGTCGATTGTCCTCTGTCGCCCCATTGGCAAGATATTCAACTGTTTTTCATTTTTTTTCCAGACACGTTTTTAGATTATGATAGTGTGACATCATATTGACTGAAATTTGTTGTCATAAAGATGTTTTTAAAGAATATGGACCAAAACATTGTTTGTTTATTGTACGGCGAATTGCAGGACGTTGTACGGCGAATTGCAAAATAACAACTTTTGTCTGTACGGCGTCTTGCAATATATTGTAATTTAAAGATTAAATTAATCACTGTTTAGATAATATCAAGTGACTATATTTTGGCTATATCAAAGCTTTACCGGCTTACAAATATACAAAATAAACTACTTATCAAATATTATAAATATATGCCGTTAATTTCGTTCAGAAGTCGTCGTTGTGTACCTCTATTTGACTTTGTGTTTTTAAAGACAAAAAGGTTTTTTTCAACTATATTATCCTAAATACATTCATATATCGTTATAATACTAACGACCGTTGTCTTATTTGTTGTCAGGGTGAAATTTTGTAAGTTCAATAAAAAAAAAACCGACCATTCATCTTTTGTTGGTGCTGTTTTTTTTTCAAATATAAACAGTGGAGATATTGTATGATTGCAAATAAGGTAACTATCCACCAGGGTCAAATAAAGTGTATGTAAGCAATTATATGCTATCGTTTGGCCTTCAACAACGAAAAATCGTACCTTATAGTCGGCTATAAAAAGCCCCGACATGAAAATTGTGGAAGGATTCAACAAGAAAACTAACGGCCTAACTCAAAACAAAACAATTTACGAAAAACAACAAATATGATAGAGATGAACCAACGACAACCACCAAACTACAGGCTCTTGACTTCGGACAGACACATAAAGAATGTGCTGGGTTAAATAGATATAGGAAGATGTGGTATGGGTGCCAATGAGACAACTCTCCATCCAAGTCACAATTTATAAAAGTAAACCATTATAGGTCAAGGTACGGTCTTCAACATTATTTATTGTTTATTTTTTAAATTTCTGAAATGAATAATTTGTTAAAAGAAAAGTGAAGAAAATACTTTGTTTTCATTGAAAATTAGGAGAAATAAATCATGAATTGTGTTTCGAATTAATTTTCTTGTTTCTTATTGAAAATAAGATTGTATTTTTTTTTTAATGTAAGTAAATTCAATCAATCTTTTTATTTACAGGGAAAAATAATAAAAGACTGTTGCTAAGGCTGTTTGGTCTAAACTTAAATGAGTAGATGGAGGGGTAGTGAAAAGGAGTGTATTCGTCCGAATTTTCATTGTTACAGTAATTCATTTTGATGATTACTATGTATAATATTTCTCAGTAAATTTTAATGTGATATTGTGCCAATTAAAATTATATAATTAATACAAGTAAGACTTGCATTAGCCTTAAGGTTCATGTGGATCCTTTGGCTAAAATGGCTGCATTTTTACCTCAAAATTTACTCTGAGGACAGACAAACTTGCGCATCTGGAAAAGTTTTAAGGCATAGCATGCCCTAGATAAATAAACTTCTGTTTTAATATACTGAGTCTGTATGTACTATCAACTACATAAAAAATTTTTGCGTCTTTTTTGGGGGGAAGTGTATACTAGTACGGCACTATGTTTTAATATACTGTATGTACTATAAACTACATGTACATGATATTTGTTTGTTTGCGTCTTTATCGGATTTACTATTAACTACAACAACCTTTTGTTGTCAGATTCATTTGTATGTTTGTTTGAATTTTTTAGTCAATTGTGTTGTATATCTGTGATGTATGTTTACCCAGGTTTGGCTGCTGGATCCCAATTGTTGTCATATTAACCATGCAATTATGTCTTTTTGTGTAGCTTACCCAATTTTGTGAAAGCTAGCTATAAAACAAGGTTGAACCCACCATTTACTTCGGAAAATGCATGTACCAAATCGGGAAAATATAATAGTTGTTTTCCATTCGTTCCATTGGTTGGTATAGTCTAACGTTTGATTTTGTCAGGTTTTATGGACCACTGTGTATCATCGCCACCGGAAATTGGGTACTAACGAAGCGGAGAGTAATGGAAAAAAAAGTAAACAAGGTAAGAATTCATTCAATTTAAAGCATTTCTACTGATTTGACGAGGGTACCGCTGAAAAAATGATTTTCTGATATATAATTCTTTAAATTATTAGGCCGATAAGTACAAAATTAAGACAATAGTTTGTGTTATACTCCAAAGCTTGCCACTTAGTACCTGAAAATTTCGAGGTCGATTGTCCTCTGTCGCCCCATTGGCAAGATATTCAACTGTTTTTCATTTTTTTTCCAGACACGTTTTTAGATTATGATAGTGTGACATCATATTGACTGAAATTTGTTGTCATAAAGATGTTTTTAAAGAATATGGACCAAAACATTGTTTGTTTATTGTACGGCGAATTGCAGGACGTTGTACGGCGAATTGCAAAATAACAACTTTTGTCTGTACGGCGTCTTGCAATATATTGTAATTTAAAGATTAAATTAATCACTGTTTAGATAATATCAAGTGACTATATTTTGGCTATATCAAAGCTTTACCGGCTTACAAATATACAAAATAAACTACTTATCAAATATTATAAATATATGCCGTTAATTTCGTTCAGAAGTTGTCGTTGTGTACCTCTATTTGACTTTGTATTTTTAAAGACAAAAAGGTTTTTTTTTAACTATATTATCCTAAATACATTCATATATCGTTATAATACTAACGACCGTTGTCTTATTTGTTGTCAGGGTGAAATTTTGTAAGTTCAATAAAAAAAAAAACCGACCATTCATCTTTTGTTGGTGCTGTTTTTTTTTCAAATATAAACAGTGGAGATATTGTATGATTGCAAATAAGGTAACTATCCACCAGGGTCAAATAAAGTGTATGTAAGCAATTATATGCTATCGTTTGGCCTTCAACAACGAAAAATCGTACCTTATAGTCGGCTATAAAAAGCCCCGACATGAAAATTGTGGAAGGATTCAACAAGAAAACTAACGGCCTAACTCAAAACAAAACAATTTACGAAAAACAACAAATATGATAGAGATGAACCAACGACAACCACCAAACTACAGGCTCTTGACTTCGGACAGACACATAAAGAATGTGCTGGGTTAAATAGATATAGGAAGATGTGGTATGGGTGCCAATGAGACAACTCTCCATCCAAGTCACAATTTATAAAAGTAAACCATTATAGGTCAAGGTACGGTCTTCAACATTATTTATTGTTTATTTTTTAAATTTCTGAAATGAATAATTTGTTAAAAGAAAAGTGAAGAAAATACTTTGTTTTCATTGAAAATTAGGAGAAATAAATCATGAATTGTGTTTCGAATTAATTTTCTTGTTTCTTATTGAAAATAAGATTGTATTTTTTTTTTAATGTAAGTAAATTCAATCAATCTTTTTATTTACAGGGAAAAATAATAAAAGACTGTTGCTAAGGCTGTTTGGTCTAAACTTAAATGAGTAGATGGAGGGGTAGTGAAAAGGAGTGTATTCGTCCGAATTTTCATTGTTACAGTAATTCATTTTGATGATTACTATGTATAATATTTCTCAGTAAATTTTAATGTGATATTGTGCCAATTAAAATTATATAATTAATACAAGTAAGACTTGCATTAGCCTTAAGGTTCATGTGGACCCTTTGGCTAAAATGTCTGCATTTTTACCTCAAAATTTACTCTGAGGACAGACAAACTTGCGCATCTGGAAAAGTTTTAAGGCATAGCATGCCCTAGATAAATAAACTTCTAATGCATTGTATGTTTTAGAAAATTGAAAACTTAACTGGATTTAGCAGTGCACTTTTTTTCGGCCCTGCATAAGATGATAAAATTAACAAACAGTTGAGTTTCACTTGATATGGTCCACTCAGGTACACAGTTTAAATCACCAATTATTGTCAGGTATCTATTGTCCATCTATTGTCCATGTCAATCAAAACAGTTCACTTCAATTATTACCTGTGGGGAAGTTCTCAAACCTCTTTCCCAACTTTGTTTATTTTGGCACCTTTTGGTGGAATGAAAAAAAGTGCACTGCAAAATCCGGTTAAGTTTTTAATTTTCTAAAACATAAAATATATTTGAATTTTATTTATCTAGGGCATGCTATGCCTTAAAACTTTTCCAGATGCACAGGTTTGTCTGTACTCAGAGTAAATTTTGAGGTGAAAATGCAGCCATTTTAGACGAAGGGTCCACATGAACCTTAAAAGATATAGCAGTACGTGATTATTTGTTTCCAAACACACCTTCTCTGTTTTGAAACTTATAAAGGTATGGATCTCGGCCTATCTGGTTGGTTGAATATAAATGTGAATTCATAGAGTTTCAAAATCAACAGTAAGCCCTATTTTTGTGTGTGTAAATAATCTAATCTTTAGATAGATGCTAAAATTAAAATCATTTTTCTTAATAAGAAAAAAGTGCAACTTAAGCACGCCTGAATGTAAAAAGGTGTACCCGACTTATTCGTTCACGATAAGAATTTACCGATTTCGGTATTTTAACAAAACTGTTTACGAGGGCAAATGAATAAATGAACGCTATCAAATCAACATTTAAATTTACGTGGATTTTTCCAAAAGAATTTATGAGTATGCACCATCAGGATTCAAAAATATTTGAATTTTCAACCTGTCATTATTAGATGTTATTTCATTATAATTCTTTAAACTTACAAGTCGAAGATGCTAGCTTTTGTGAATTGTATTAATAAGTATATAATATTAACATGACAACCAAAAAAACTTCTTACAAGATCATCTTTATTCTCAAGAAGAAAGTTTATATAAATAGTTTATGCCGTAGCCACAGCCAGATTTGTATCCTTTGTATCGGATTCTTCTTTCATTCTTTCCAAAAATGATTAATCTAAGCTTAATATTTTTTTTTAAATTCAAACAGTGTTAGCCACCGAGCTTGTTCATATCTTACTACATAGAGATGAAGTTTTTTCTTTAGAAAATTAATGTTCTTTATTCTAATATATTGGCTGTATCTGCCTTTTACAAATAAGACAATATTATTAATTGAAAAAGGAGACGTGGAATGGTTTTCACTGAGAGGACTTTCAAACAAAGTCCAAATGAAATAGATTTGACCAACTATTGGTTACTATACACTTCACAATGAACAAAACCCATACCGTATCAAAATTGCCTGATTTATGACAAAATCATAAACAAAAATGTCAGGCAGCAACTTACGACAGCCGCTATATTACATGTTCCTGACCAGGGACAGACACATATATATTGAGGCGGGATTAAACATGTTTGTGAGCACTCAAACCTCCCTTAACATAGTGCCATGGTGTAGCAATACAACTTTTTTCTTTTGCAGAGAATGATAATTCATTTATATTTCATTTTGTCTGAAAGTTGAAAGAGAATTCATTCACTTAATGGTTCTAAATATTCAATGCGGAAAAATTCTCCTGCCCTTACCTCCTTCCTTCCCTCCACCCACAACCCATCCCCGAAATGTTCATCACTTATATGCAAATGCGGACTAATGTTGTATGGTTAAAACATTTGGTCGAGGCAATCTAAAGTTTGAGAACAGAAACGACAGCTTTAGCTTTTTTTCATTAATAAAAGTGCATAACTCAAGAACGGTAACAGTGACGCTACCCAATTTATAACTTGATCTGTGTTTTGTGGTGATAAGCATTTCGTGTAAGTTTTATAACATTTGGTTAAGGTATACTAAAGTTAGAGAACGGAAACCAATTTTTGGGACTTTCTGGACGGACGGGAGAGACAGGTCGGACGGACATGGGAATATGGAGAAGACTTCATAAGTATGATTTACTTGTGTCTCATCCATTTTGCTGATATTTAGCAAATAAAATATGTTTAAACTAAACGGACATGGGTAACATTTAACGCTACGTCAGGGGCATAACAACAGGTCAGTAAAACAGTGACATGCCTTTCCGAAAGTTACAACATTTGCCAGCTTTTGTATATGCCGTATTCATATTGTATACATCAGGTATGTAAAAGATGTAATAGGACTGTGTTCAAGCCTTATATTGTGTATACATCTTAAATGGTGTCAAGCGAATTGTATTTTTATCAAATGCATAATAAGATATTTGAACCTAATACTTTATTTTCTTTAAAAAGACGGCAAATAAATATTTTTAAATTAGCAAGTTACCATACAGTTGAAAACAAGTTGCCATACAATAAATTTGTCAACATGAGCAAGTTGCCGTTCCCTAGACTTTATTTTTTATGGTCAATATTCTTTATTAACCATCATTTTGACAACAAATTTCAGTAAATATGATGCCAAACTATAATAATCTAAAAAAGTGTCTGGAAAAATAATGAAAAACAGTTGAATATATTGCCAATCGGGCGACAGAGGATGATCGACCTCGAAATTTTCAGGTACTAAGTGGCAAGTTCTTGAGTATAACACAAAATCTTGTCTTAATTTTGTACTTATCGGCCTAATAATTTAAAGAATTATATATCAGAAAATCATTTCTTCAGCGGTACCCTCGTCAAATCAGTAGAAATGCTTTAAATTGAATGAATTCTTACCTTGTTTACTTTTTTTTCCTTTTCTCTCCGCTTCGTTAGTACCCAATTTCCGGTGGCGATGATACACAGTGTGGACTGTCCTCTTTTTTGATTAACATAAGAGTTCGGTATCTTTGTTACTAATTTTTTATAATGACATATTAAAATTACATCTCATATAAATATGCCTCATTTTGATTTGATGATAGTAATTGTATTTTAAACATTCCTTCTTTGTAAATGATCTGGTGCAGATAAGTCTACAAAGTTTTAATTTTGTATAAATGTAACATGTGACAGTTCCAAAAACAGTGCCTTAATGTAGAAAAGGTATGTGTCAGTATTGATGTCTGTGCTTAACGAATCCACACAATTAACTTTTGATATTAAATGTTACACCTATAAGAAATTTAGGTATTCTCCCTAAATAAATATCAAACTTTTGATATAATCAGTACTGAACGACAGAATACTTAAGAGAATCGCAGAAAGCTATATTTATGTGTTTCATAACGAGTGAGAATTGGATATCGCTTGATATTAATTCGAGTTATTTAATTTTAATGTAACAATAAACGAATAAATTAATGCATAATGCTTATAAGAATTATAGGTTAAAATGAAGTAATTATTTGCATTAGAGACAATGGTAGCATTTTTGTTTTTCTGTATTTTCACTATAATAATCATTTGAAAAAACTGTCAAATTCTGAATTTTCAACACCTTTGTGTGTGAATAAATCCACAAAATACATGCGGTGCTGCTGCTTTTTTATTTTTGAAAATGGTAATTTGTAAGGGTACTTTATGATTCTCGAATTTTATAAGAAGTATGAATGAAGAGCACCCCTTGCACTTAAATTTGCTAATCACAAAGAGTTTCCGCAAAATTTATCGCTTTCTCTACACCAGTAGCCGACATAAATTTCTAACTATTTCAATTTTCTTTTCAACTTAACAGGGTAGCATAACAAATTTACTTCTAGCCAGTTTACATGCCGAAGGACTGTGGTTCTCGCTGGACAATCCGGCTTTCACCGCTAATAAAAACTTGTCGCCACACTATAGACAAGTAAGTTGGAATTGGTGTTAAACAACAAACAGTCAATCATATTGTTTAAACGTCGGTCGCTTGTTGACATCTATCTATCTGTCTTTTGGGGTTTTGTGTTCTCATATATCACATATCTCGTTAGATTCACGTCTAAATTAAACTTATGTTGTACTGTTAATAGATATAAGAAAATATGGTATGAGTGCCAATGAGACAACTCTCCATCCAAGTCACAAATTGTAAAAGTTATAAGACCATTATAAGGTCAAAGTGCGGCCTTCAACACGGAGCCTTGGCTCACACCGAACAGCAAGCTATAAAGGACCCCAAAATGATTAGTGTCAAACCATTCAAACAGGAAAACCAACCGTCTAATCCATATAAAAAACGAGAAACGAGAAACACTTATGAACCACATCAACAAACGATGTTACACCACTATCCAATTTTTTTTTTCGAAAATTGTTTTGTTATAAATAAGGCCGTTAGTTTTCTTCATTGAATTGTTTCACATTTCACATGTCGGCGCCTTTTAAAGCCGATTATACAGTATGGGTTTTTCTCATTGTTGAAGGTCTACGATTGCCTATAATTGCTTACATCTACTTCATTTGAACTTTGGTGGATATTTGTCTCAGTGGCAATCATACCACATCTCCATATTTTTATAAAACCAACAATAGCTATAGAATGTTTTGTTTTTTATAGCAAGCAATAATTACCAACTATACGTTTTGAAAATAGTCTACTCCTCATCATTGTTGTTATTTGGTCCAATTAGGTCTTTCCATTTTCCCGTTTAAAGACATTTTGGTTTTTGTTTATTTCTATTTTTCTTCCGTCACTTTTGTTTCGGAAATGTCTTTTGTTTTTGATTTATTTTTTTGTTTTTGATGGGGGAGGGGGTGGAAACTCCTAAACCAAAAGTCATAGAGACCTAGATGCTTTAGAAACAATGTCCTTAGTCATTAAGCTGATTAATTAAGTTCAAGGTCATGTTCTTTGTTTGAAGTTTGCTTATTATCGCAACTCCTCAGAAACCGTAAAAGTTATTGACATCAGGTTAATTGTAAGTTGCGACATGACACTATGCCAATACATTATGTTGAGGTGTTCTGGTGGCTTTTAATATGAGTTTTCTCCCATAATTTTTCGAAATGAGCTGTTTGGTGGGATAACTTCTTAACCATAACTGAAATGCTCCTGGGGTCTTTTGAAACGAGATCAATGACATTTGACCTTGGAATACGGGTCAGGTTCAAAGTTAAATTTGACATTCCAAAATTTGAACTTTGCTATAACTTCTGATTGAACATGATAAATCCATAAGGCTAGACAACATATGACCTACAGGTGATCTCATGGCAACCGGAAGTTGCAATTTTTGCACTAATTTCATGTAAAAGTTCCTAGTAACCATATATTTTCAGAATCAGTGTGAATTAACCTTTCAGATGAACCGCAAGGGACATTTTGTAAACCAGAGGTAGCAAATAATCTCCTTTATTGCAAGCGAAAGTATATAGAAACCATTATTTGTAGAATCGGTGTAATGAAAGCTATCATATGACACAAAAAGTGGCAATTTTACATCAGAAATAGCCAATTATCTCCCTTATTTCAAATAGAAATATATCGAAACCATATATTTTTGTAATTAGTGAAAAGTACAGGGGCGGATCCAGCCATTTTTAAAAGGGGGGTTCCAACTATATGTCCCAATTCAAAATGCATTGATCGTCAAACAAAGGGGTTCCAACCCCCGGACCCCCCCCCCCCCCTGGATCCGCCACTGAAGTAATCTATCATATGACAACGGAAGTGACTTTTTTAAGCAGAAAGTAGCTGATCATATCCCTTATTTCAAAGAAAAGAAATGAAAACTATATATTTTTGGAATTTGTGAGTTGTCTTCCGACACCGTTTTTGTTTACGAAGGTAACCTAATTGTGATTAAAAAAAATGGCATATATGTATAAAAGTTCCTTTAAACATTAAATGGGCATTAACTGTCAATTTCATGATCATCGATATGACCCAATTCTCATATTAGATTTATAACATACTAAAATTTATAATATTCAAACAAAAAAAAAGACATCCGATATCTTCCGACATTCATATAACCCGATATAAACTATAAATAAACCAGACAAACACGTATTATCGTATAATGACGATTTTTCTAGGTCTGTTTGATTTCAAGTTATAAATCAAATATATATGTATACCATCGTTTTACATTTATGATTTATCCGAATGAATTTTGGTTGGACGGATCAGTCAACGAAACGTTTATTCATAATGTCTCCCTTGTTTTACTTTTCAATATCGACATTATTTTCCTTTTAAATGGACGAACCACATGTTGAGCACATGTGCAGCCTTTTTCACCAAAGGTCAGAATAAAAATTGCATAAATACGGATTCAAAGGAGTTGAATTATCGAGAGATGTTTTTAGTTTATTTTGACGAAATTGAACCAAACTGACTGCTAATAGCGAAATATTGTTTCTATATTTATAAATGTTTGAAACAGAAAAAATCAAACATTATTTTTTTGTCTAAGTTGTCTAAGTACCTCTTCAATTGTTATCTAAAACGATCGGTTTTAATCTCTATCGATTTTGTTTTCGCCTTATTCAATTCCAATTCTTTATTTGGTTCCTCATTTATTCTCCCTCTTTATTTCAAGTCTTATTTTATACAGTGAAATATTTTTGAGATCCGAAATCGATTAAATTCCCGTCCATATATGATCAAGAAGTCTTACCGTAGATCAATAAACACCAAAGGGAATATTTGTGCGTTACATCATTTCATATTTAGTGCGACAAGTTTGAATTGTAGCTAAATCAAATGCCAATTTAAAATGTTTATTGCTTTTTTCATGATTCGTTATACTTAGATATACTATATCTACTCCAGCCTAAACAAAAATATATTTATATAATTGTATTCCTATTTTCTAAGCTGAATAGTTTGGATTATTTAATGAGATGTGGGTCTTTTGTCATTTTCTGTAAAAGGCTATCAAACAATAATATGATTAGTATACAAAACAACCTAATCATGAGGTACACGAAGCGTTAACAACTTAAATTGTAAAGAACAAATCATCAAAATTATCAGATAAGTGTACGAAGCTAGATAATTTTGTGCTATGTGAAGTGTTACAAAATATCATTGTAACGAATTGGCAATAGTTATTGTTTGGTTCATTTAATACTCCAGTTCAAAATGAAATAAAATAAAAAAAAATATGTAATTGAAATTTATTCAAAAATTTTAAGATTTATGCATAAGATTGAAATACATGTATATTCATGTAAAGTGTTTTAGTTATTTAGCAATTGATTGCAGTAGCGAGTTTTATTAACAAGACATATTGTCTTAAACAACAGTTTTAAGTGAAAGTGATCAAAGTCTATCATCCTTACCACCACTCTTAAAATGAAACACGGTTTATCCTGCACTTGCTGTAAGTGAGTAATTGGCCTAAGTGCGAAAACTAAATGCGGTTAAGGTTGACGGGAAAACCTCAGATTATAAGCCATAGAAATACAAAGTTCTCTCTAAGCTATCTCCAATTAGTTAAGGCCATTAGAATAGCAGACATATGTCTCATAAAAACTAAATACTTCCGATAAACAAGTAGCAAGGTTGATTTATATTGTCTTATAGTAATCATGTCTTCACGTATTAACAAAAAGTAAAAACATATAATATATATATTTAAGTCTCCCAAACGAAGTTTGGGAAGACTTATTGTTTTTGCTCAGTTCTTATTATTATTATTATTATTCTTCTTCTTCTTCTTCTTCTTCTTCTTCTTCTTCTTCTTCTTCTTCTTCTTCTTCTTCCGCCGCTTTTAAATTTGAACTTGTCCGCACCCGTTCTCCAAAACCGCTTGTCAGATTAACTTAGGGTTTCACAATATGTTAGACTAACATGTCTAGTGGTGCAATCAGGGTTTTGTTTGTGCAATGGGGTTTATATAGGGGTAGTTTGAGGGGCAAAAAGAAAAGAGGGTTTTACTATAGAACCCTATGGGATTTTATTTTTTAAAATTTTCAAATGATTATAAATTGAAAACCGTTCTAAACGAAAAAGCCCATTAAATGAAATAAAGGGTTAGTCCCCAGGGGTCACCCCCACCCCCTGCCATTTAAGAAAGTTCTTATACCTTGTAAGTGGTCAAGATCCCCACCCCTAAACCATATATATTTTGGTTTGTCATGCTAAGATGGTTTGAATGGTATACAGGGTTAGTCCCCAGGGGTCATCCCGACCCCCTGCCATTTGAGAAAGTTCTAATATCTTGTAAATGGTCGAGATCCCCACCCCTAAACCATATATATTCTGGTTTGTCATGATAAAGCACATCAAATGTAATACAGGGTTAGTCCCCAGGGGTCACCCCCACCCCATGCCATTTAAGAAAGTTCTAATATCTTCTAAGTGGACAAGATCCCCACCCCTAAACCATATATATTCTGGTTTGTCATGATAAAGCACATCAAATGAAATACAGGGTTAGTCCCCAGGGATCACCCCCTGCCATTTAAGAAAGTTCTAATATCTTGTAAGTGGTCAAAATCCCCACCCCTAAACCATATGTATTCTGGTTTTTCATGCTAAGATGGTTTAAATGATATACAGGGTTAGTCCCCAGGGGTCATCCCGACCCCTTGCCATTTGAGAAAGTTCTAATATCTTGTAAATGGTCGAGATTCCCACCCCTAAACTATATATATTCTGATTTGTCATGATAAAGCACATCAAATGAAATACAGGGTTAGTCCCCAGGGGTCACCCCCACCCCATGCCATTTAAGAAAGTTCTAATATCTTGTAAGTGGTCAAGATCCCAACCCCTAAACCATATATATTCTGGTTTGTCATGAGAAGATGGTTTGAATGATATACAGGGTTAGTCCTCAGGGGTCATCCCGACCCCTTGCCATTTGAGAAAGTTCTAATATCTTGTAAATGGTTGAGATCCCCACCCCTAAACCATATATATTCCTGTTCGTCATGTAACGAACATTTGAATGACGTATAGGGTCAGTCCCCAGGGGTTCCCCCCACCCCCAATGTTCTAGTATCTTGTAAATGGTCGAGATCCCCACCCCTAAACCATATATATTCTGGTTTGTCATGCCAAGATGATTTGAATAATATACAAGATTAGTCCCCAGGCATCACTAATGCATATAACTTTACTGGACCAAACCAATTTTCACTGGACGTTGCCCAATGTCAGGCGACCCTGGGAATTACGAATTATGGGAGCTTCGTTTGGGAGACTTCGTAACAGCATCCTGTTACAATCATTTCTTGTTCTTCTCGTATCCGATGTAAATAGATAAGCATCTTGTGTATCTCAATCAAGAGGACATATAGTCACACTTCATTATTTCTCTGCGCTTAACAACTGTAAGTGCATCTACTGAAACCATAAAAGCAGTACTAATAAAGCTCGCAATATAAATTTTCAATTAAAAATTTCATGATTATGAAAGGGATATTTTTTTTTATTATGTCTTTTCTAAAATTCTAAAATAACTAATAAAACATGTGGTATGCATGCCGTGCGTACATCACATGTTTCTAAAATAAGTGTCATTTGTTAAGCTCGAGACCAAATTAATAAAAAGTAAACAATTAAGGTATGCATAGGTATTCTTAATTTACTGCTACTACATTATGGACTATAAAACCTAAATCCTTATTACGATTCTAACATAGTTTAGATAATATCAAGTGACTATATTTTGGCTATATCAAAGCTTTACCGGCTTACAAATATACAAAATAAACTACTTATCAAATATTATAAATATATGCCGTTAATTTCGTTCAGAAGTCGTCGTTGTGTACCTCTATTTGACTTTGTGTTTTTAAAGACAAAAAGGTTTTTTTCAACTATATTATCCTAAATACATTCATATATCGTTATAATACTAACGACCGTTGTCTTATTTGTTGTCAGGGTGAAATTTTGTAAGTTCAATAAAAAAAAAACCGACCATTCATCTTTTGTTGGTGCTGGTTTTTTTTTCAAATATAAACAGTGGAGATATTGTATGATTGCAAATAAGGTAACTATCCACCAGGGTCAAATAAAGTGTATGTAAGCAATTATATGCTATCGTTTGGCCTTCAACAACGAAAAATCGTACCTTATAGTCGGCTATAAAAAGCCCCGACATGAAAATTGTGGAAGGATTCAACAAGAAAACTAACGGCCTAACTCAAAACAAAACAATTTACGAAAAACAACAAATATGATAGAGATGAACCAACGACAACCACCAAACTACAGGCTCTTGACTTCGGACAGACACATAAAAAATGTGCTGGGTTAAATAGATATAGGAAGATGTGGTATGAGTGCCAATGAGACAACTCTCCATCCAAGTCACAATTTATAAAAGTAAACCATTATAGGTCAAGGTACGGTCTTCAACATTATTTATTGTTTATTTTTTAAATTTCTGAAATGAATAATTTGTTAAAAGAAAAGTGAAGAAAATACTTTGTTTTCATTGAAAATTAGGAGAAATAAATCATGAATTGTGTTTCGAATTAATTTTCTTGTTTCTTATTGAAAATAAGATTGTATTTTTGTTTTAATGTAAGTAAATTCAATCAATCTTTTTATTTACAGGGAAAAATAATAAAAGACTGTTGCTAAGGCTGTTTGGTCTAAACTTAAATGAGTAGATGGAGGGGTAGTGAAAAGGAGTGTATTCGTCCGAATTTTCATTGTTACAGTAATTCATTTTGATGATTACTATGTATAATATTTCTCAGTAAATTTTAATGTGATATCGTGCCAATTAAAATTATATAATTAATACAAGTAAGACTTGCATTAGCCTTAAGGTTCATGTGGACCCTTTGGCTAAAATGGCTGCATTTTTACCTCAAAATTTACTCTGAGGACAGACAAACTTGCGCATTTGGAAAAGTTTTAAGGCATAGCATGCCCTAGATAAATAAACTTCTAATGCATTGTATGTTTTAGAAAATTGAAAACTTAACTGGATTTAGCAGTGCACTTTTTTTCGGCCCTGCATAAGATGATAAAATTAACAAACAGTTGAGTTTCACTTGATATGGTCCACTCAGGTACACAGTTTAAATCACCAATTATTGTCAGGTATCTATTGTCCATCTATTGTCCATGTCAATGAAAACAGTTCACTTCAATTATTACCTGTGGGGAAGTTCTCAAACCTCTCTCCCAACTTTGTTTATTTTGGCACCTTCTGGTGGAATGAAAAAAAGTGCACTGCAAAATCCGGTTAAGTTTTTAATTTTCTAAAACATAAAATATATTTGAATTTTATTTATCTAGGGCATGCTATGCCTTAAAACTTTTCCAGATGCACAGGTTTGTCTGTACTCAGAGTAAATTTTGAGGTGAAAATGCAGCCATTTTAGACGAAGGGTCCACATGAACCTTAAAAGATATAGCAGTACGTGATTATTTGTTTCCAAACACACCTTCTCTGTTTTGAAACTTATAAAGGTATGGATCTCGGCCTATCTGGTTGGTTGAATATAAATGTGAATTCATAGAGTTTCAAAATCAACAGTAAGCCCTATTTTTGTGTGTGTGTAAATAATCTAATCTTTAGATAGATGCTAAAATTAAAATCATTTTTCTCAATAAGAAAAAAGTGCAACTTAAGCACGCCTGAATGTAAAAAGGTGTACCCGACTTATTCGTTCACGATAAGAATTTACCGATTTCGGTATTTTAACAAAACTGTTTACGAGGGCAAATGAATAAATGAACGCTATCAAATCAACATTTAAATTTACGTGGATTTTTCCAAAAGAATTTATGAGTATGCACCATCAGGATTCAAAAATATTTGAATTTTCAACCTGTCATTATTAGATGTTATTTCATTATAATTCTTTAAACTTACAAGTCGAAGATGCTAGCTTTTGTGAATTGTATTAATAAGTATATAATATTAAGATGACAACCAAAAAAACTTCTTACAAGATCATCTTTATTCTCAAGAAGAAAGTTTATATAAATAGTTTATGCCGTAGCCACAGCCAGATTTGTATCCTTTGTATCGGATTCTTCTTTCATTCTTTCCAAAAATGATTAATCTAAGCTTAATATTTTTTTTAAAATTCAAACAGTGTTAGCCACCGAGCTTGTTCATATCTTACTACATAGAGATGAAGTTTTTTCTTTAGAAAATTAATGTTCTTTATTCTAATATATTGGCTGCATCTGCCTTTTACAAATAAGACAATAACATTAATTGAAAAAGGAGACGTGGAATGGTTTTCACTGAGAGGACTTTCAAACAAAGTCCAAATGAAATAGATTTGACCAACTATTGGTTACTATACACTTCACAATGAACAAAACCCATACCGTATCAAAATTGCCTGATTTATGACAAAATCATAAACAAAAATGTCAGGCAGCAACTTACGACAGCCGCTATATTACATGTTCCTGACCAGGGACAGACACATATATATTGAGGCGGGATTAAACATGTTTGTGAGCACTCAAACCTCCCTTAACATAGTGCCATGGTGTAGCAATACAACTTTTTTCTTTTGCAGAGAATGATAATTCATTTATATTTCATTTTGTCTGAAAGTTGAAAGAGAATTCATTCACTTAATGGTTCTAAATATTCAATGCGGAAAAATTCTCCTGCCCTTACCTCCTTCCTTCCCTCCACCCACAACCCATCCCCGAAATGTTCATCACTTATATGCAAATGCGGACTAATGTTGTATGGTTAAAACATTTGGTCGAGGCAATCTAAAGTTTGAGAACAGAAACGACAGCTTTAGCTTTTTTTCATTAATAAAAGTGCATAACTCAAGAACGGTAACAGTGACGCTACCCAATTTATAACTTGATCTGTGTTTTGTGGTGATAAGCATTTCGTGTAAGTTTTATAACATTTGGTTAAGGTATACTAAAGTTAGAGAACGGAAACCAATTTTTGGGACTTTCTGGACGGACGGGAGAGACAGGTCGGACGGACATGGGAATATGGAGAAGACTTCATAAGTATGATTTACTTGTGTCTCATCCATTTTGCTGATATTTAGCAAATAAAATATGTTTAAACTAAACGGACATGGGTAACATTTAACGCTACGTCAGGGGCATAACAACAGGTCAGTAAAACAGTGACATGCCTTTCCGAAAGTTACAACATTTGCCAGCTTTTGTATATGCCGTATTCATATTGTATACATCAGGTATGTAAAAGATGTAATAGGACTGTGTTCAAGCCTTATATTGTGTATACATCTTAAATGGTGTCAAGCGAATTGTATTTTTATCAAATGCATAATAAGATATTTGAACCTAATACTTTATTTTCTTTAAAAAGACGGCAAATAAATATTTTTAAATTAGCAAGTTACCATACAGTTGAAAACAAGTTGCCATACAATAAATTTGTCAACATGAGCAAGTTGCCGTTCCCTAGACTTTATTTTTTATGGTCAATATTCTTTATTAACCATCATTTTGACAACAAATTTCAGTAAATATGATGCCAAACTATAATAATCTAAAAAAGTGTCTGAAAAAATAATGAATAACAGTTGAATATATTGCCAATCGGGCGACAGAGGATGATCGACCTCGAAATTTTCAGGTACTAAGTGGCAAGTTCTTGAGTATAACACAAAATCTTGTCTTAATTTTGTACTTATCGGCCTAATAATTTAAAGAATTATATATCAGAAAATCATTTCTTCAGCGGTACCCTCGTCAAATCAGTAGAAATGCTTTAAATTGAATGAATTCTTACCTTGTTTACTTTTTTTTCCTTTTCTCTCCGCTTCGTTAGTACCCAATTTCCGGTGGCGATGATACACAGTGTGGACTGTCCTCTTTTTTGATTAACATAAGAGTTCGGTATCTTTGTTACTAATTTTTCATAATGACATATTAAAATTACATCTCATATAAATATGCCTCATTTTGATTTGATGATAGTAATTGTATTTTAAACATTCCTTCTTTGTAAATGATCTGGTGCAGATAAGTCTACAAAGTTTTAATTTTGTATAAATGTAACATGTGACAGTTCCAAAAACAGTGCCTTGATGTAGAAAAGGTATGTGTCAGTATTGATGTCTGTGCTTAACGAATCCACACAACTAACTTTTGATATTAAATGTTACACCTATAAGATATTTAGGTATTCTTCCTAAATAAATATCAAACTTTTAATATAATCAGTACTGAACGACAGAATACTTGAGAGAATCGCAGAAAGCTATATGTATGTGTTTCATAACGAGTGAGAATTGGATATCGCTTGATATTAATTCGAGTTATTTAATTTTAATATAACAATAAACGAATAAATTAGTGCATAATGCTTATAAGAATTATAGGTTAAAATGAAGTAATTATTTGCATTAGAGACAATGGTAGCATTTTTGTTTTTCTGTATTTTCACTATAATAATCATTTGAAAAAACTGTCAAATTCTGAATTTTCAACACCTTTGGGTGTGAATAAATCCACAAAATACATGCGGTGCTGCTGCTTTTTTTATTATTGAAAATGGTATTTTGTAAGGGTACTTTATGATTCTCGAATTTTATAAGAAGTATGAATGAAGAGCACCCCTTGCACTTACAATGGTAATCACAAAGAGTTTCCGCAAAATTTATCGCTTTCTCTACACCAGTAGCCGACATAAATTTCTAACTATTTCAATTTTCTTTTCAACTTAACAGGGTAGCATAACAAATTTACTTCTAGCCAGTTTACATGCCGAAGGACTGTGGTTCTCGCTGGACAATCCGGCTTTCACCGCTAATAAAAACTTGTCGCCACACTATAGACAAGTAAGTTGGAATTGGTGTTAAACAACAAACAGTCAATCATATTGTTTAAACGTCGGTCGCTTGTTGACATCTATCTATCTGTCTTTTGGGGTTTTGTGTTCTCATATATCACATATCTCGTTAGATTCACGTCTAAATTAAACTTATGTTGTACTGTTAATAGATATAAGAAAATATGGTATGAGTGCCAATGAGACAACTCTCCATCCAAGTCACAATTTGTAAAAGTTATAAGACCATTATAAGGTCAAAGTGCGGCCTTCAACACGGAGCCTTGGCTCACACCGAACAGCAAGCTATAAAGGGCCCCAAAATGATTAGTGTAAAACCATTCAAACAGGAAAACCAAATATCATATATCCATATAAAAAACGAGAAACGAGAAACACTTATGAACCACATCAACAAACGATGTTACACCACTATCCAATTTTTTTTTTCGAAAATTGTTTTGTTATAAATAAGGCCGTTAGTTTTCTTCATTGAATTGTTTAACATTTCACATGTCGGCGCCTTTTAAAGCCGATTATACAGTATGGGTTTTTCTCATTGTTGAAGGTCTACGATTGCCTATAATTGCTTACATCTACTTCATTTGAACTTTGGTGGATATTTGTCTCAGTGGCAATCATACCACATCTCCATATTTTTATAAAACCAACAATAGCTATAGAATTTTTTGTTTTTTATAGCAAGCAATAATTACCAACTATACGTTTTGAAAATAGTCTACTCCTCATCATAGTTGTTATTTGGTCCAATTAGGTCTTTCCATTTTCCCGTTTAAAGACATTTTTGTTTTTGTTTATTTCTATTTTTCTTCCGTCACTTTCGTTTCGGAAATGTCTTTTGTTTTTGATTTATTTTTTTGTTTTTGATGTAGGAGGGGGTGGAAACTCCTAAACCAAAAGTCATAGAGACCTAGATGCTTTAGAAATAATGTCCTTAGTCATTAAGCAGATTAATTAAGTTCAAGGTCATGTTCTTTGTTTGAAGTTTGCTTATTATCGCAACTCCTCAGAAACCGTAAAAGTTATTGACATCAGGTTAATTGTAAGTTGCGACATGACACTATGCCAATACATTATGTCGATGTGTTCTGGTGGCTTTTAATATGAGTTTTCTCCCATAATTATTCGAAATGAGCTGTTTGGTGGGATAACTTCTTAACAATAACTGTAATGCTCCTGGGGTCTTTTGAAACGAGATCAATGACATTTGACCTTGGAATACGGGTCAGGTTCAAAGTTAAATTTGACATTCCAAAATTTGAACTTTGCTATAACTTCTGATTGAACATGATAAATCCATAAGGCTAGACAACATATGACCTACAGGTCATCTCATGGCAACCGGAAGTTGCAATGTTTGCACTAATTTCATGTAAAAGTTCCTAGTAACCATACATTTTCAGAATCAGTGTGAATTAACCTTTCAGATGAACAGCAAGGGACATTTTGTAAACCAGAGGTAGCAAATAATCTCCTTTATTGCAAGCGAAAGTATATAGAAACCATTATTTGTAGAATCGGTGTAATGAAAGCTATGATATGACACAAAAAGTGGCAATTTTACATCAGAAATAGCCAATTATCTCCCATATTTCAAATAGAAATATATCGAAACCATATATTTTTGTAATTAGTGAAAAGTACAGGGGCGGATCCAGCCATTTTTAAAAGGGGGGGTTCCAACTATATATCCCCATTCAAAATGCATTGATCGTCAAACAAAGGGGTTCCAACCCCCGGACCCCCCCCCCCCCCCCCCTAGATCCGCCACTGAAGTAAGCTATCATATGACAACGGAAGTGACTTTTTTAAGCAGAAAGTAGCTGATCATATCCCTTATTTCAAAGAAAAGAAATGAAAACTATATATTTTTGGAATTTGTGAGTTGTCTTCCGACACCGTTTTTGTTTACGAAGGTAACCTAATTGTGATTAAAAAAAATGGCATATATGTATAAAAGTTCCTTTAAACATTAAATGGGCATTAACTGTCAATTTCATGATCATCGATATGACCCAATTCTCATATTAGATTTATAACATACTAAAATTTATAATATTCAAACAAAAAAAAAGACATCCGATATCTTCCGACATTCATATAACCCGATATAAACTATAAATAAACCAGACAAGCACGTATTATCGTATAATGACGATTTTTCTAGGTCTGTTTGATTTCAAGTTATAAATCACATATATATGTATACCATCGTTTTACATTTATGATTTATACGAATGAATTTTGGTTGGACGGATCAGTCAACGAAACGTTTATTCATGATGTCTCCCTTGTTTTACTTTTCAATATCGACATTATTTTCCTTTTAAATGGACGAACCACATGTTGAGCACATGTGCAGCCTTCTTCACCAAAGGTCAGAATAAAAATTGCCTAAATACGGATTCAAAGGAGTTGAATTATCGAGCGATGTTTTTAGCTTATTTTGACGAAATTGAACCAAACTGACTGCTAATAGCGAAATATTGTTTCTATATTTATAAATGTTTGAAACAGAAAAAATCAAACATTATTTTTTTGTCTAAGTTGTCTAAGTACCTTTTCAATTGTTATCTAAAACGATCGGTTTTAATCTCTATCGATTTTGTTTTCGCCTTATTCAATTCCAATTCTTTATTTGGTTCCTCATTTATTCTCCCTCTTTATTTCAAGTCTTATTTTATACAGTGAAATATTTCTGAGATACGAAATCGATCTAATTCCCGTCCATATATGATCAAGAAGTCTTACCGTAGATCAATAAACACGAAAGGGAATATTTGTGCGTTACATCATTTCATATTTAGTGCGACAAGTTTGAATTGTAGCTAAATCAAATGCCAATTTAAAATGTTTATTGCTTTTTTCATGATTCGTTATACTTATATATACTATATCTACTCCAGCCTAAACAAAAATATATTTATATAATTGTATTCCTATTTTCTAAGCTGAATAGTTTGGATTATTTAATGAGATGTGGGTCTTTTGTCATTTTCTGTAAAAGGCTATCAAACAATAATATGATTAGTATACAAAACAACCTAATCATGAGGTACACGAAGCGTTAACAACTTAAATTGTAAAGAACAAATCATCAAAATTATCAGATAAGTGTACGAAGCTAGATAATTTTGTGCTATGTGAAGTGTTACAAAATATCATTGTAACGAATTGGCAATAGTTATTGTTTGGTTCATTTAATACTCCAGTTCAAAATGTAATAAAATATAAAAAATATATAACTGAAATTTATTCAAAAATTTGAAGATTTATGCATAAGATTGAAATACATGTATATTCATGTAAAGTGTTTTAGTTATTTTGCAATTGATTGCAGTAGCGAGTTTTATTAACAAGACATATTGTCTTAAACAACAGTTTTAAGTGAAAGTGATCAAAGTCTATCATCCTTACCACCACTCTTAAAATGAAACACGGTTTATCCTGCACTTGCTGTAAGTGAGTAATTGGCCTAAGTGCGAAAATTAAATGCGGTTAAGGTTGACGGGAAAACCTCAGATTATAAGCCATAGAAATACAAAGTTCTCTCTAAGCTATCTCCAATTAGTTAAGGCCATTAGAATAGCAGACATATGTCTCATAAAAACTAAATACTTCCGATAAACAAGTAGCAAGGTTGATTTATATTGTCTTATAGTAATCATGTCTTCACGTATTAACAAAAAGTAAAAACATATAATATATATATTTCTTCTCGTATCCGATGTAAATAGATAAGCATCTTGTGTATCTCAATCAAGAGGACATATAGTCACACTTAATTATTTCTCTGCGCTTAACAACTGTAAGTGCATCTACTGAAACCATAAAAGCAGTACTAATAAAGCTCGCAATATAAATTTTCAATTAAAAATTTCATGATTATGAAAGGGATATTTTTTTTTTATTATGTCTTTTCTAAAATTCTAAAATAACTAATAAAACATGTGGTATGCATGCCGTGCGTACATCACATGTTTCTAAAATAAGCGTCATTTGTTAAGCTCGAGACCAAATTAATAAAAAGTAAACAATTAAGGTATGCATAGGTATTCCTAATTTACTGCTACTACATTATGGACTATAAAACCTAAATCCTTATTACGATTCTAACATAGTATCTGTTGATGGTCTTTCACTTTTTACTATTATTGAACGTCATGAATAGACCAGAAATCTGGATCTAAGCAATGTTCTATAAGGTATGCTATCTACTGGAAATAGTTCACATCACAACTTCTTATTTAACGTCATACAAGAATGCATCGTTTTTTTCATTTGCAACTAACAATTTATCAGTGGATGTATCATAGTGCAAAACCTGCGGTCTGATTAGTCCATCTTCGTGTGATAAAAGTTCTCTATAGCGTTTTCCATCAGGAGAGAAAACAATTACATTATCGGTATTTGCTCCCGCTACAAACACGTTTCCATTATTGTCTGTAGAGATACCGAGTGGAGTCTTCAAAACACTCGCATCACTAAATGTCCACAGTATTTTACCCTGGTAATCACAACAGGTTACACTGTCATCTCTATGAATTGTGTAGAACAATTTGTTTCTGAATGTTGTAACGTAAGAAGCATAAGAAAGTTCGTTATTGGAAACAATATTGGTAACGGATCCGTCAAAACAACTAATCATCCGTAGTCCTTCTTCCCTACCACAATAAATCAAATTTCCATCAATGTATGCTACTCCATCATTGTATTTCACTCCATCACTAAATGTGCTCACTTTTATTGTTTTCTCTCGTTTGTTTTTCTTTATGTTGATTATATTAATCGGAAATGATTTGCCAGATGACACAGCAATACAATCATTTCCAATATATACCACATCGAACGTATCAGCAATATTTTTTATTTCGAAATCTTGTAGTCCGACAGATTTGAATACTGACAATTTGTTCTGTGAAAAACAAGAGAAAACCATCCTACCACCAGGGAGCAAAGAACACCCTCGAACATTTTTCAACCAAGTATTGATATGGTTCTGTAATGTAAGAGTTAGGCTATCGATTTTTCTAGTTGAATGAGCTACACTTATCTGGGCTTGTATGTCTTTCTGTTTCTGAATTGACAAGTTGCATGGGTTAGAACTGACATTAATTTTTACACACCTCTGAACGCTGGCTGTGATTTCCTGTAAAGACAGATGGTTAACTTGGCATGATATATTTACTTGATTCATGGAGTCACTTTTGGTAATCGATTCGATAAATTGCTCCTTGACTGCAATATCCTTTTCTAAATTCTTCATGGCCAAAAATATTTGAAGTTCAGACGCATGTTGTTTAATAATTGTAAAGTTTTCTTGATATTCTGTGATCTCTTCTCCTTGATTTTTTAGAGTGGTCAACAACTTTTGTATTTTGCTGCTCTCCAATTGTTTAATCTCCATTAAATTAAATATCAAATCATCCTGAAGCCTATCAAGTTGTTTGTTTATTTTGGTCCTGATTTGTTTGATTTCATCTTCAATTTCTTTTTCTTTGTTTTTCAATGATTCTAGATTGTCTTCCCGGTTAGTAATAATTCGTTTAATATTATTGACAACTTCCAGCAGTGTTTGTTCAATTTCATGAAAGGCATTTGAAGTTTTGACGTTTTTTGTGTATTCATTGATGTCGAATAAACTTTCACAATCGTTGTGAGTAATTGCACATATCTTACAACAAGGGCAATCGTGTTTTCTACAAAAAAGCTCGTATCTCTCCTTATGTATTTTGCAGACCTGGACAATTTGAACGACCTCTGTTGGTAATTTCTTGTATTTAACAGTATGGTTTTGTGTATCCTTCGAAACACTGTGATGTTTCTTACACTCTCTACATAGTCCTTCGTCACATTCGGAACACCAGACTTCTGATGGTTTGATGATATGACGATTATAACAAACACCACAAACACTCCAATTACTGGCCATGATCCTGCAATCTATATAAGAAATATGTTGCATATACAATCTACATAAATGAATACAGCATATCCAAACTGTCATCTGTCAAGGGAATGGTTATGTAAGTACAATAACAAAAATTCAATCTTAGAAAAGGCCACCTACGAACCCCTTATGAGTTATCGGAACGACTCCTTACCTAATTAAGAGTGTGACTCTCTTTCGAAAACGAATTGTTTTTTATGTCCCCATTTCAACCCGATGTGGCGACATATTTCTATCACTAGAAGAAAATTTAGATTTTTTGACTTTTCGTTTAAAGACTTAAGGTTAATCTTGGGTTAAGAAATCATACATTACATGTAATTTCAGGAAACTTTTACGGAAGCTTCTTTATAATTAATAGATACCATCTAGAGGGACTTTTGATTTTACTCTCCATTTTCCCATAGGTTACTGATGATTGAATTTAATTGGCGTTTCTGCTTTCGATATTAGGTACAGTCTGTTCTTAAAAGATTTTATAACTTGGATAAGTTTGTCAAACTTTTATTGAATTTTACATATCTTAGACAGAGTAAACTTTGCAATCAAGAGATAGCACACTTAGCAACATTATAGTTGTTTTCTTTTTTAATTTCTGTACTTTGCTGGTAAGTAGATTAAGTCTTTTGGTAGTCAACATCAGTAGAAGTCGCAAGCAAGACACGGGGTTCCGCGGAACCTTTATTTTATTGATTACCGAAACAGTGAAATAAATTATATTATTGTGAACAGTTTCATTTTTTCATTGGCATCATGATGTCTGTCCTTCGCCGACTTATGGCTATGATTCCTTGGTTTCTTTTTATAATAGTTATAGATGGTTTATCTTCAAAGTGGACTTTAAAACGGGATATCACATCCTAATTTTTACGGAGATGTTTTTTTATAGAGCACATATAATAAGATACGATTCATATAAAGGCGCCATCAACAGCCTGAGAAAAGCATGACCTAGTGCAATACCAAAATATAAGCAAATAGTATCGACCTGGTGAAAGACCATACATTTTCACAATGGTAGAAGAGAAAAGGAAAGTTGATCAAAAGAAATAAATGTAAACTAACTCTAGATATTAAGCTTGTTGAATATTAAGTAAATTAATTAAGAAATCAGGCATATGATAAGTTCCGTAAAGATTGCATGTGTGAGCAGCTATTGGTTTTATTTTTATTATATTAAAGGGACATAATTTGATATTGTTTAGAAAGATGCTCGTGTGAATAATACAATTTCAGAAATAATAGGAATCTAAGGAATATTTAAAATGATATTTATAGATAAGTTCAACTCTAAGATATTCAGGAAACTGAACAATAAGCTGTAAGTTTTGGGATGGCGAAAATAGATAGGTTTGGTCGATAGGAGAAAATGTTTATGTCAACGGTACATCTTGATTATTAAAATCAGGTTTATCACTTTTAGTTGCTAAGATATAAGTATAAATATATTGATTGGAAGTCTTTCAATAATTATGTCTTTAAAGTCTAATCACTCATTTTACAATAGAAGTCCTTATTTAATATGAATAATAAAATGTACTGCCAGTTCAATTTGAGCTTGAAATGTTGAGATGATAAATGAGGATGAGGTATAGTTCTTATGGTGTTCATTGTTATACATTTAAAATAAAATATTTAGTTTGGTAAAAAGGCAGGAACAATCCAATGTTGACTTTTGAATTTATTTTTATATGTTTTTAAAGAATTCATAAATGTGAGTTAGTTCCCTTGTTAATAGATGAGTTTGAAATCTACAGAACTTGTATTTAAAATTCAGTATATGAATGTATGTTGTTTATTTGATATCGCATTTATGTACAACTGTAATTAAATGTTCACTTGGTCACTTGATAACAAGAATAAAGATCTAGCCTGAATTTGTGTCCATTATATTTAAGGTCCAACTATAAAAACAGAAGACGATACAAAAACACCCCAAGTATCGACACAACAGATTTGGTGGAGGAGAGTGAAAAGAAAACGGTACCTTACATCAGAAATGCCAAGCACCCCAGTGAATAGAAACTTGCGATCAGCAAACAGAGGTACAGAATCAGAAGAACAAAGAGCAGAAAGTATCAATACAACTATTGAAACAACGCAACAAAGAACAGAAACTGTGGGAACAACAACAGGTACAAGTCTGAGTACAACAGCAGAAGTTCATTCAGAAAGTGGCACACCGATAACATTACAAACAGAAGGTGGAGCAGCGACCAATATGCAACAACAAGAACAAACTCCAGAAGTTCAACAGGTACAACCATTTATTTTTAACGCAACTGCACTACTTCAACCGTCAACTTATGACGGATCTTCAAAACCATCATCATGGATTTCCCAATTTTCGTCATGGACAAAACTACAAAACTTAACAGACAAAAACGCCATAAATGCGTTAACATTTTATCTATCTGGCCCCGCTAAAATTTGGTTTCAAAGTTTGCCAGATTCAGCAAAAACAAATCTAGCATCAATCATTAAACTGCTAGAAGTTAGATTTACAACATCAGATGATGAAGATATTTTGACAACACAAGCGACAAATGAGAGTGTACATGAATTTTTAGACAGACTTACTCTAAAAGCTACAAGTCAACGCATCCCAGAATGCTTAGTTCTAAAAATAGCAAGAAAAGGGTTTAAACAGGCACTACAACAATCTATAATACAGCAAAATCCGAAAACCATGGCTGAATTAAGAGAAGCCGCCGTCATTGCAGAAAAATGCTTAGCATCAAACTTTAGCCAGCAAATTTCAGTCAATGCCATTTCACAAAATGACTTTAAATCGTTAAGTGATACAATTAAATTATTATCTGACAAGGTAGAAAATTTAAATATTGAGAACCAAGAACTAAAGGCTAACTTTGGCAAGGCCAATCAAAATTACCAAAACAAGCCAAATTGGCAAAATAATAATGCTCCTGGCAGAAACTTTAATGGTCAAAGAAATTTTCAAAAAAATTCAAATTTTCAACAAGCCAGACCAGCTTACAATACAAATGCCAGGAACTCATATAATAAGACCAACACATGCACAGCATGTGGCAATATGTCATGTTCAGGCAAAAGGGAAACTTGCGATGCAAGAGACAAAACATGTTATAAATGTGAAAGAGTTGGACACTACTCAAGGCAATGTCATAGTATTAGAAACATAAGAGGCGAAATTATTAGGCATTAGGGACGCGAGCCTATTTTTAGGCGACTGTCTAAAAATGGGCATAGTGGCAAGTCTCCAAGAGTTAACTTAATTACCCCCATGGATAAAAATAAAATTACAATAGAAATTTATGGTGTTAAAACAATAGGACTTGTTGATACAGGTGCATCTATCTCATGTGTCTCAGAAAACTTGATAAATAAGTTGAATCATAGTAAAATAGAGCTTGAGAAAACAAATTTTATGAATATTTATGGAGTAGGAGGTGAAGAACACAAAGTACTGGGTAAAGTTACACTCCCACTTAAATTTCAAGGACTTGTCATTAAACATAAATTTCATGTAGTTCAAGATTTACAATATCCTGTAATTTTAGGTGATGAATTTTTATTACAGAATAAATGTAATATCCATTATCCCTCCCGTACACTATATTTACATGAAGGGTCACTACAAGTCTCCCTCCTTAGTACAAAATCTGGAAAAGCAAGAACTTCTAAAAGATTCAAGGTGCCTGCTAATAGTATGGCAAATGTTTCAGTAAAAATTTCAGATATTTTTTTGAATGATGTAGTGTTATTAGAACCACTACCTTTACTAAATAAATATGAACTAATAGGAGCCTCTTGTTTAGTAAAAGTTTCTAAATCGGGTTCAAAACTTCAAATTATTAACCCTACTGATATGGCAGTCACAATACCTAAATTTAGCATAATAGCAAATGTGATGCCAGTGGTTGAAGACAGTATTCAAAACATGAATGATGATGAAAGTGAAAAACAAAAAAACAAAAGAGTAGCAAATATAAATAGTTCAAAAATGAAGAGGGAAAAAAGTAAAAGAACTAAAAGTAAAATTGATTTTGACCTTGACTCATCAGACATGACAATTGATCAGAAACAAAAATTTCTGAAATTTTTAAATGTAAATAGAGATGTGTTTGCAGCTGACTTGTCTGAATTGGGGAAATGTAATATAGGGGAACATAAAATTGAAACAACTGACAACATTCCTATTAGAGTACCCCCATACAGAGCAACACCCAAGGTCAAAGCTGAAATAGAAAAACAAATTGACAAAATGTTAGAGAACAAAATTATTGAACCATCCACTTCCCCATACAACAGCCCAGTGGTGCTCTGTCAGAAAAAAGATAAGTCCTTTAGATTTTGTGTAGACTATCGCAAGCTAAATTCTAAAACATCTGTAGAATGCTGGCCTTTAGCAAGCTTAAATGACGTTTTTGACGCTATTGGGGAAGCGCGAGCCACTATATTTACTAGTCTCGATCTTTGTCAGGGATATTGGCAAGTCCCACTCCACAAAGAATCACGGGAAAAAGCTGCTTTTGTAACCCATTCAGGAATATATGAATGGACAAGAATGCCATTTGGTCTGAGAAACAGCAGTATTACTTTTTCACGAGTTATAAGTCAAGTATTACAAGGTCTAAACTGGAAAAATGTATTGGCTTACATAGATGATATTCTGGTATTTAGTAAAAATTTAGAAGATCATATGCATCATTTAGATCAAGTTTTTGACAGACTAAAAAAAGCTAACCTTAAACTAAAGCCAAGCAAATGTCACTTTGGAGTTAAACAAGTAAACTACTTAGGCCATATTTTGACAAAAGAAGGGGTTCAAACAGATCCTGAAAAGATTCATATTGTCAAAAATCACCCAGCTCCTAAAAACCAGCATGAGGTACGACAATTTCTAGGCTTATGTAACTATTACAGAAAATTTGTGGAAGGCTATGCAAAAATAACAATTCCATTAAATTCCCTACTACAAAAGGAAAGTGAATTCAAATGGACAGAGAGATGCCAAGAAGCATTTGAATTATTAAAATCAAAACTAATATCAGCACCAATTTTGGCATTCCCAGACATGTCAAAACCTTTTATTCTAACTACAGATGCATCAGGTCAAGCTATAGGGTATATACTTGGTCAAAAAGATGACCAGAATAGGGAAAGAGTAATGTCTTTTGGTGGTCGGGCTCTGAAAAAGGAAGAAAAGAAATGGACTGTTAGTGAAAAAGAATGTTTGGCTGTGTTAGAAGGCATCAAACACAATAGGGTTTACTTATCCCATGACAAATTCACTGTTTTCACTGACCATAAAGCTTTATTATGGCTAAATAAGGTTAAAGATACAAATGCAAAATTAGGAAGATGGGCGTTAGAGTTACAGAATTTCACCTTTGATATAATCTTCAAAGAAGGTAAAAATAACAAAAATGCAGATGCAATCTCAAGAATCCCCTACCCACCCACCCCCGAAAAGGTAGATATTAACCAAGTTAAAATAAAAAGTGTAGAAACAAATGAACCAGAAGATGCAAGTATGTTAAAAGAAATCACATTTGAATATGATATTCAAAATCCATGCATTGCTGCCATTAATGATACAGAAGACACTCAGGTAAGATTAAATGACATGTCAGAAATAGCAAAGCTACAAAGACAATGTACAGAATTGTCAGACTTAATAACCTTTCTAGAGAAAGGCATATTACCTGAAAATGATAAAAAGGCAAAAAGTATAACATATGAAAAAGACCTGTACAGATTTGGTACAGAAGGTGAGTTAATACATCAATACCTACCTAGAACAAAAGGAGTACCTAGGTCAGAAGTGATGATAGAACAAATTGTACTTCCAAAAATTATGAGGCAAGAAGCTTTAGAAGCATACCATGATTGTAGAGCTGGTGGAGGTCATAAAGGTTTTCGTAGAACATATGCAGCTTTACAGCAAAAATACTACTGGTCCGGTATGTATCAAAATGTTTACAACTATGTCATTTCTTGTGATGCATGTCAGAGAGCAAAAAGACCAACAAATAAACGACCAGCACCATTAATGCCTCTACCAGTTGCAGAAACATTTGAAAGATGGCACATGGATATTTTATCAGGATTTCCCACAAGTAAAGATAAGTATCAACATGTATTACTAGTGGTTGACAGTTTCTCACGATGGGCTGAAGCATTCCCACTGAGAACACAAGAAGCTAAGGAAATTGCCAATATTTTGTACAAAGAGGTATTTACTCGGTTCGGAAGTCCTAAAACTTTGGTATCTGATAGAGGTCAAAATTTCTGCTCAAAGCTCATACAGGCTTTATGTGAACTTTTCCATGTTACACGTCACACAACCAGTTCATATCACCCACAATCAAATACAACGTGTGAAAGAATGAATAGTACAATAGCTCAGACCTTACGTACATACTGTACTAAAGACCAAATGAATTGGCCAGAGCTTATTCCTAGTGTTATGATGGCTTTACGGATGTCACCAAATACAGAGTCAACAGGTTACTCCCCATTCCATATGGTTTTCGGTAAAGAAATGAACATACCATTTGATATCTCAGTTAAGCCGAAAGAAAACATAGGTAGGTCAGTAAGAGAACATATTAATGATCTGATAGACCACTTAAAAGCAGTACAAACAATTGCCAAGAATAATGTAAGTAAAAGTCAAGAGAAAACTAAGACATACTATGACAAGAAGGCAGCAAAACCAAAATTTCAGGTAGGAGACCGAGTTTTAATGCAGTGCATGAAAGTACCAAAAGGTTCAGCGCCTAAGCTCCATGAAAAATGGGTAGGTCCTTTTTACATTAACCATGCCAATGAAAACACTTATAAATTGAGGAGGTTAAGTGATCATAAATTAATAAAGTCAAGAATTCATGCAAATAGGATAAAAATATATGAGGATCCTAGGGACCATAGGCAACCCCAAATAGATAGACAAGTAGATGAACAACAGACTGACAATATAGATGACGGACAGCAAAACAACGAAGAACATATTCAAGAAAATGATAATAATGATATTCAAGAAAATGATAATAATGATATTCAAGAAAAGGATAATAATGATATTCAAGAAAATGATAATAATGATAATCAAGAGAATGATGAGACAATTGATGATAATCAATTTGAAGCTGAAAAACTATTAGCAAAAAAAAGACAAAATGGGCAAAATTTTTACAGGGTCAAATGGGTTGGATATAAAAATACAACCTGGATACCTGAAAAAGACATTGGTGAAGGTTTGTTGGTTGACTTTCACAATAAACATACCAAAGATGGTAAAATAAGAAAAAGAAAACATACAACATGTTTTCAAAAGCAAAATAAAGATTAAATGAGAAAATATATAGAATAAAGATTAAGTTTTAAGCTTTAGCTATAAAAATTAGGAGAAAAAAAAAAAAAAATTAATCCTATATAGTCAAGCAAAAAGATATTCAATAATGAGCAATGTCAAAAGTATAAAAGGAAATAAAAAAAAAGTTACCCCAAAACTATGCGCATAGTAAAATAATGAGGGAATAATGATAAAATAAAGAGAAAATGAAAAAGTATGATTTGTAGAGTGACCAAATACATGATAAATTTCATTACGGCAAACAAAACAAAATTATCAAAACATGAGCAATAATTGAACTTTCTTTGTTAGAATCATAAGAATAAATCAATTTAGGTAAAACTAAAAAGATAAATTAGTGCTAATACATAAGAAAAACGTACGATTTCTAATGTATGTATCTTGGATCTAACAGACAAAAATTCTCTCGTTGTAGATAAAAAGACAGGTGTCTGCTTTGATCAGCCCAATTGCCATTTTGTTTTGGATATTCATCATGTTAGCAGCATTCATTCAGTTAAGTGAAGCAAAGTCTACTCACAAACAAATCCTTAAACTAAATTATGGCATTATATTTGAAAAACAAGGTAGAATTCATTTTGGAAAAGATGTCTGGAAACATACCTTTCAAATTAAAATGCCAATAAAGAAGGGAAGTGTAGAAATTCAACAATGTAAACAAAAACAAATATGCAGAAGATACAATGAAATGATTGTACAACTAGATATGTTGCAGAAGCAAAATGTGGTCTATTTAAACGAAACCGTAAATGTGATAAAACAATTAATACCAACCAACAAACCAACACTAGTCAAAGGTAGAAGAAAATCTAAAAGAGCAATTTTATCTTTCGTGGGGCAATTATCAAAAACTCTGTTTAATACAGCAACTATGGACGATGTAAACTTATTGGCAAGGCACATAAATGCCTTAACTACTAGAACATTAAAGTTAACAAATACAATGGCTCAACATGATCAACATGAATCTTCATATATGGCATCTGTGGATAAAAGAATTTCAAACCTAGTTACACAAATATCAGACAATCATAATGAAATTAATATGATGCAAAAATCAGTATTAGACAATGTCAGAGATGCGGAAAATTTATTTCTACATCTTCAAGCAAAGATAATAGAATCATTTTCATTATCTTCAAAAATTAATCAACAACTAGAACAATTGAAATTGGGAATTTTTGATTTAGTTCAGGGAAAATTGTCTCCCTTACTAATAAAACCTTCAACTATAACTAACACAATAAATAGGATCCAACAGGTATTAAATACAAAATACCCAGGATTTTATATTTCACAAACCAGTCAAAATTTTTATTATGATACCAAAAATTTTGTATTTTCAAAACACAAATCTGATATATTTGTGATGCTAAACATACCTTTAGCATATAAGATGTCAAAACTTGACTTATATAAAGTAACGTCATTACCATTTCCACATAATTCAACAACTCATGCTACCCAATTGTTAAATACACCTCAATATGTAGCTATTACCAAAGATAAACAGTATTATATAAAATTGTCAGACCAAGAATTAGAAAAATGTACCAAATATGATGATAACTTCCATTGCCAGTTTACGAAATCCTTTTCAACTAGTAAAAGTTCATGTTTAATGTCAATATATAATAATCAGAAAGAGAAAGTTAACCAGTTTTGTGATTTCCGATTCTTACATGATGTTATAAAACCAAAAATTGTTGCTTTAACACAATCGTCTGTCGTAATCTATAAAACTACACAATTAAATATGGATTGTAATGGAAAACAAATAATAAAACAAGGTTGTGATTTTTGTATAATTCAAATCCCATGCAGGTGTTCTATTTTAACCACAAATTTGTATATTCCACCATCTTTTACAAATTGTAAAACATCAAATAATATTACTACTATTTATCCAATAAATCTTGCTTTATTACAACAATTTTTTAATGCGGAACAATTAAAAGATATTCAACCAAATTCTACTTTTAGTACTTTACCAAATATTGCAATTCCAAACTTTAAAATGTATAATCATTCCTTTTCAACATTTTTGTCAAATGATAAAAGAGATCATTTAAGCCTCACAAAGATGGCTGAAGCTACAAAACAAGAAGGTATGGTTTTTCATAATTTGGCTGAGCCTCTCCTAGAAGGAATCATAAATGTTAAAGATAATTGGCCTGATTTAAATGGTATTTTAGGCATGATAGGAACAGTGTTAGCATCCATATCATTTATTTTTGCCATATGGGCATTCTTTAAAATAAAAAAACTAACAACTGCTCTTATAATACTTCAAGGATCTTGCCATGTAAAATCTATGACTGCCCCATCATTTATTTATAAAAACATTCAAACAACCACATCAAACCCAATTACATCAAATCTTTTTAAAGAACTAAAGTTCAATCATATTCTGGTGGCCATAATTGGTATTTTGATTGTCATTGTGGTTTTCCTTATGTTATACAAAAAGAGAAAAAGTTCACAACATACATTTATTTCATTAGAAATAACCACAGGATCAAACTGCTTAACTCTTCCCCTATGCAAATTGCCACTATGTCCATCATACTGGACTTTTTCAATGCCACCAGAAGTTAAAAGTCTCAGTGTTTCTGGAATCTTTAGACCTAGTTTACATATTAATTGGGATGATTTTATAATAACAAACACTTTAACACAAAAATCTATAGTAGGTCCTAAAAACATTAAAATTTCTTTTTGGGAAGCTTTACGTGTAAAACAGATTTTGAAACAACCATTTTTTGTCTATATTTTATTAAAACATAATAATATGTACAAAGTTATAAACGAGCCTTGAGTTTTGTCAATAATTGCCTGACCATGAGTATTTTCTATCTTGTCTAATATAACATAACATAGTAAGGTTAAGATTGCGAAAAAGGGCACTGGATTAAGTAACATAAGAATCATTGGATATGCGATAAACTGAAGAATTCAAAGGAACAAAATGATATCGAAATACTGCGAGGAATACCAACACAACTTCAATATGTGTTCAAAGGAAAATTCAACATAGAAGGATTGAACATTCAACTATATCAGTGTTCCATGTGGAAAATTAAATGTGTAGATACTGATTCATGGATAGATGTTACAAGAAATAACCGAATATAATGTATTTTTCCGTATATTGCGCGACCTCGTTACCTTTATACAAAAATTATCTCGTATTCTGTTTTTTTACTTGTTAACAAAAATGTAAATATGTTTTATTTGTGAAAATGTATTAATTGAAAGTATATGATATATTATGTTTGTATTATTGCATGAATGAGAAATATTACTCATATTTTGTATTATTTTGTTATAGATATTTAACCATAGCTACTTCTTTTCATCCAGTAGAGGACGTGGAATCAAGCAAGAAATTAAATGCAAAGAATTTTTTGTAAAACCAGGGGCCAAACTTTTCGATCTTTGTGAAATTGCATTTCAAAAATTGAAAAATATAAAAGAAAAAAAATTAGTTTATATTATGGCAGGAATTCCCGACATTTGTATAAAAGACAAAGACTACAAGAAAGCATATGAAGAAGTGTATTTTGACCTAAATTGTGACAAAGTTATGGAAATTAAACATACTTTAGAAACTATTACACAAAGATTAAGTAAAATAAATTGCTATGTCATTTATGTTCCAATTACAACAATGAATATTGAAAAATGGAACTGTCAGAGATTTGATATGAAAAAAACAAAATTTCTTCTTCATACAGAAAACTATACGAAAATGCAAGACAGCTTAAATTGGGCTGTTCATCAAATAAATTTATATATTATAAGACACAATGAAACATCTGAATGGGCTACTCCATTAATACAAGCATATGTCCACAAGTCTACTGGATCAAAGAAAAGATATGCATATGCTAAACTGGTGGATGGTGTTCATCCATCAGAACAATTGATTCAATCATGGGTAAAACAAATACAAAAAACCATGATTGAAAATGAATCCAGGTTAAAAATGTAAAATACATAAAAATTGATGTACATGTATATATGTTATTTTTTGTTATTTTTATATCGACAGTGTTTTTGATAATATTTTTAGGATACAATTAACTTTGAGGGACCAAAGTTTTTTTGTCCGACAGGGTATTTGTGACGTAGTAAATATTCATTCAAAATAGAATAGAAGAATATTTAATAAATGAAAGAATATTAAAGAAATAAAGTAAAGATTTGTTGAATTTACAAAGAAAGTTAGAATCGTAATTTAAAATAGAAAGGTTCATATTTTCAAGAAACTAAATTATATTGGTTTAAAAAGTCTTAAACAAAGTTACAACACAATATTATGTAACAGGAAATTTTATAAAACATTATCAAAAAGATTGTGACATGTTAATCCCCCTGAAATAAATTAAGCTTAAGTAATTATGAGAAGGGGCACATTTTAGACAATAAATCATTATCAATAGGGATAGCGTCCCGCCGAAGGCAAAGCGATTATTTTATAAAAAAATAATTGTCTATTGTAAAATAGTGGGAGGGAGGAGTAACTCAAATTAGTTGTAAATTGGGGAATAAATTAACTTTTGATTGGGCAAGCAATTTTAGGCTGATCTTGGCGTGACCACGTGAGGAAAAGGTTTTAAGGGATAAATTTTGATATTAAAACTTCACTTGGTCACTTGATAACAAGAATAAAGATCTAGCCTGAATTTGTGTCCATTATATTTAAGGTATGTAAAGTATACATGTTTAAAACAAATAAGTATGAATAATAATTTAACAGATTTATTTTAAATATAAAATATAACATTGTTCGAATTGAAGATAAAAGAACTTATTCGTTTAACACAAGTTTATCTACAAATTGTAAGGATTGTAGGTTTGTTGAATATTAAGTAAATTAATTAAGAAATCAGGCATATGATAAGTTCCGTAAAGATTGCATGTGTGAGCAGCTATTGGTTTTATTTTTATTATATTAAAGGGACATAATTTGATATTGTTTAGAAAGATGCTCGTGTGAATAATACAATTTCAGAAATAATAGGAATCTAAGGAATATTTAAAATGATATTTATAGATAAGTTCAACTCTAAGATATTCAGGAAACTGAACAATAAGCTGTAAGTTTTGGGATGGCGAAAATAGATAGGTTTGGTCGATAGGAGAAAATGTTTATGTCAACGGTACATCTTGATTATTAAAATCAGGTTTATCACTTTTAGTTGCTAAGATATAAGTATAAATATATTGATTGGAAGTCTTTCAATAATTATGTCTTTAAAGTCTAATCACTCATTTTACAATAGAAGTCCTTATTTAATATGAATAATAAAATGTACTGCCAGTTCAATTTGAGCTTGAAATGTTGAGATGATAAATGAGGATGAGGTATAGTTCTTATGGTGTTCATTGTTATACATTTAAAATAAAATATTTAGTTTGGTAAAAAGGCAGGAACAATCCAATGTTGACTTTTGAATTTATTTTTATATGTTTTTAAAGAATTCATAAATGTGAGTTAGTTCCCTTGTTAATAGATGAGTTTGAAATCTACAGAACTTGTATTTAAAATTCAGTATATGAATGTATGTTGTTTATTTGATATCGCATTTATGTACAACTGTAATTAAATGTTCACTTGGTCACTTGATAACAAGAATAAAGATCTAGCCTGAATTTGTGTCCATTATATTTAAGGTCCAACTATAAAAACAGAAGACGATACAAAAACACCCCAAGTATCGACACAACACATAGAACCAATGAAACAAAAAAACGTACCTCAATTGTCCTTTGGAATTTGTAAAACGGATAGTCACATGATTTAAATATTTGGTCAGAGGACCTAAGTCTGTACAATTAACATTACTGAATACATTTAATTTTATGATCGGAGATATTTTGTTAAGTGCACACACACAAACCACAAGTTGACTTCTTTTCATATTTTTATCCTTAACTTATTAAATAGAGTGCTTTAAAAGTTGCATTGAAATAAGGTATCAATATATAATTAAATAAAAACGAAATGTAAGGTACACGTCAAGAAGACAGATATGCCAAACATTCAAAGCATTTGCAAGTCATCATGACAATAATCAATTTGTTTAATATAGTAGTAAACACATGTTTGTCGATAGCAACCGTTTATCTTCAAATTATCTTAAGGACAAAAATAGAAATGAAAAAGGAGGAACACCTCAAGACGGAAGACGCTGAGATTCATAAATAGAATTTTTGCACACATTTAATATGGCTTCCATAAATAGAATTTTGCACCCATTTAATATGGCTTCCATAAATAGAATTTTTGCACCCATTTAATATGGGTTCCATGTGAGAAATGATAAAAATATAATACAAGATATACATTAGGTCTAATTACATCAGAAAATAATATTTTAGAGGAAGATGTATCCCTTTAAGGAAAAACTATCCCCAGAAAAATATGCAAAGAAACGCGTGATAACTGTTTTTTTCTGGGAATTGCAGGGATGCAAGTTAATATGCTTCTCGCTGTTCTTCATCTTGAAAGATGATGGATAGTTTTCAGAAATAAAGTACACTGTTTAGAATAAATACTAATACTCGGATATCTCCGACATTGTTGACAATAATGATAAAATTCAATTCCTTTCTCCTTGGCTTAAAAATATATTTTTTTAAATTGCTGGAAATACAAAATTTATGTTTTAAAGTAAAGCTAGGGAGACATCGTGTAATCCAAGAATGTTCATATGTTCACACAACTAAACACAGATCCATCAGAATGACTCTCATAACAGCAAGTCGAAAGAAACATGAACACAAGGTGTACTTGAACCTCCATGGAAACATTCCCATATGCAAAAATCTAATTTCAGTGTGGGAAATCACCAGGAAAAAGGGATATACACATAGGTGGACCGAAGAAGTGTTTACTATTTCCAAAGTGTTAAGTTCTCAAACACTTAATTAACTACAATCTCAAAGATTTTAACAATAAAGAAATCCAGGGATCCTTTTACAAGCCTGAACTTAAGAAGACGGATCAAGATGTATACCACATTGAAAGGTCTTGCAAAGATGAACCTGGATTAAAGTAGAAGAGGTCTATGACAAATGGGGAGTTTATCACGCGACATTCAACTCATAGATCAAGCAATCGGATATGAATTAATTACAAACTTTTTTGTCTTGACATTGAACCATGTTTCAATTGAACGAATATTCAACAACATGCGTTCCACCATTGCGTTGATTGTTTGTTGCATGGTGGTGATCAATTCTTACGAATTTTTTGTGTACCAGGCTATTGTCATCGGTTCATCTGCAGCCTTATGCATATCTAGGTCTGCATTCATCTTAATACCGTTGATTGACACACATTCTGAATTGTCCATTTTACACTGCATTGTTTTTGTTAGTTCCTTGATGTACGTATCTTAGTAATTCTTAAAGTTTTTTAGTTGTTGCATAATATTGAAATAGCATCCTTGCTGCTTTAGGGCATCCCAGGTCTAGAATATGATGATAATTAATGTTGATGTCTTCGTGCAGAATAACCATGCTAGCCTCTCTTTTTTCATAACATCCAAATTTGTCTACAATGTGTTTACCGTATTAATGAAAGCATTACTTTTGACCTTCTGATAGCATCTTTAAAACCTACAAACAAAAGTGTCCACATACCACTGTACCGCGTTTTTTGTAGTTCATCATTTCTGGGGGTAAATACCCAATCATTTACTTTGGGGGTTTATAAAAATCCAAATATATCTTTGTCGAATTTTTAAAACCAGCATATCCAGTTTGTCCCGTTCCAGGTCCCATTAAAGAGTCATTGTCTAAGATTCCGCACTCGTTAAACACCCCTCTGAAGTGTAAAATATTTAAATAATTCACCGTCTTCAACTGTAGTACCGATTGTGTCCTATGTGAATTAGAATGGAAGATAATGCATGAATAGCATGAAACACTTACAGGATCTGCTTACCCTTCCGGAGCACCTGAGATCACCCCCAGTTTTTGGTGGAGTTCGTGTTGCTTAGTCTTTAGTTTTCCATGTTGTGTCATCTGTACTATTATTTGTCTGTTTGTCTTTTTATTTTTGGCCATGGCGTTGTCAGTTTGTTTTCGATCTATGAGTTTGACTGTCCCTCTGGTATCTTTCGTCCCTCTTTTACCCTCTTTTACCCTAGGCCTGTAGAAGCACTTGGTCTCACATTTTTTAAGTTCAATCTAAAGGAGTTGAATCCAATTTTTTCTAAGCGTTGTGTAATATACTGGTAACTGAAAGGGTCATAAACAATAGACAAAACCTTTAAAAGTTAAATTTATTTGAGGGAGTTGCATTCCTAGTTTTGTAAACAAAAACATTCATAAGTTGAATACGAGTAAACGTGAGGCCTGTTTCAATTAGACAAATAGTCAATAGTCGTCAGTGGGGTATACTTCAATGAGACAGCTATGATACTTTACCTTCATGTACATTAAAATAACAAGAAATTACATGTCCAAATTTTCAAGAGAAAACTTCTGTTTAACTTCTTTTTGTTCTGAAAATACCTTTTCCTTTTAAATTTATTCCTGAATGTCCATTAACATTTTCATTTACATAGATTCTTTATTTAAAGAATAAAATTGAATAAATTAATCCTTTCAAAAATATTGTGTGAGGAGTTTCATAGTACTTCTTGTATATATATTTTATTCTGAGAAATCTTTGTTGTTACAATGGTATACAGAAACACAGCGAATCATAATTTACTTATTATCGTAAACATAGTCACGAAATATTTGCCACTATACGTTACACCGTAAAGGAAACAATAAATTTAATTGCAACACATATATTGATGTTGCCACCTCAATATGTTACAACTATTCATTCTACTTTTGATCACCGATGCTTCGAAATATGTATTTTATGCAATATATTATACAATTATAGCCTTTGTATGAGGTCGATACGAGGTTATATCGACCTAAGAGAAGCATATTGACTGAGGACGAAGTCCGAGGTCGATATGCTTCTCTGGGTCGATATAACATCGTATTGACCTCAACCAAAGGCTATAATTGTTATATTATTAATCAACAACTATAGCATGAACAATGTAAAATTGGGGATTTCTAGAATCTATTTTTAGTAACATGCTGTATGCCCTGTGCAATATGCTGTTTTTGACCTACGAAAAGCAAAACACAACAGTATTGGCGTGCAAACTGAGCAAATACAAATGTACATGTGATCAAGTTTTAACGAATCACAAATCCTTAAAAATATTCGATTAATAATATAAATACATGTCACCTAAGTGTTATTTATGTATACCAATGTGAGAATGACCATTGTTCACTTTATCAACACAACGGTTTCCTTGGAATTTGATTTATCTTGTCAACTCCTTACACAAATGCATTGATGTCAACGAACAAATAGCAGTATGAATTTGGTCTTTCATAGATTATTGAAACACGTGAAATTAATCCATTTAACGATGTAAAAACATTTCTGTAAATGTAGGTTAAATTCTGAATAACTGAAATTGAATGATCATACGAGAATATGATCATTCAATTTGAATTATTCTTACATCCCAGCTCCTTTGTTCTACCAGGGGTGATCTGAGCCGGATCATCCCTACCAGATCACCCCAGCTTGAGTTTCTTTCTTTTGCATGCTTTCCTTTGTTTTGTAATATTTTGGCGGGAATGCCTAATCCACAATAAAACTTAGAATTATTTATTGAGAAAAGACACACTTTCAAACTTTATGTAGAAAAAATCCAATGTCTATGCTGGGATTTGAACTGAAGACCTTTAGCATATTAACCCACGACACATACCCCTAGACCAGGACGACTGGATACCAATTCTCAGTAATTTAACATATTTAAAGGAAGCAAGATATTTTCATAAGTGGGGCGAGTTTACAGACCTTTATTCAGTGGGATTTTAACCCTTTTCATAAATAAGGCGAGTTGTCAGACTGATTGTTCAATGGAATTTTACCCTTATTCATAAGTGGGGTGAGTTGTTAAACAAGAGTGGGGCGATTTTTTAGAAAGTGGCGATTTAGTGTGGGGCGATTGGCCAGTGGGGCGAGTTGACATGGTTTCATATTTAAACATCGTGTTCGGGGGACATAAAGGGTATATATTATATAGTAATATAGAAAGTATATTATAAAACTAGATTTTATGAATTGTAAATGGTTTTTCGTCTAATCTAAAACAGCTGGGATGTAAAATAGTTATCCCATTCGGACTTGGTGTGTCAGTGTAAGATCACCCTCTGGCCTCCAGCCATTGGGGTGATCTTACACTAACACACCGCGTCCTCATGGGATAACTATTACAGAATTTAACCTACATTTACAGAAATGTTTTTACATCGTTAAATGGATTAATTTCACGTGTTTCAATAATCTATGAAAGACCAAATGGGTCATTCGAAATTCAAAATTTAAATTCAATATCTTAGGTTTAAATTTCGAAATTCGAAATCCAATATCTAAATTCGTAATTCGTAGTTATAAATGTAACAACAGTAATAAGTGAATAAATCGAAGCTTATTTAATATTTATAGAATAACTAATCGAAGAATTCAAATAGAGAAAAATATTCAACGAGTGACCGAACAACACATTAATTCACGAATGCGCGTAGCGCATGAGTTAATTATCAGTGTTGTTCGGTCACGAGTTGAATATTTTTCGATATTTGAATTCTTTGATTAGTTATTCTTTTTATTACATTGGCAAATGGCTTTTTTTAATGAAATTAATGTAGAAAATGTTAGGAACTATATCTTTTTTCTACGCATTCACAATTTGTTTTGATCCGACGTTATCGACGTCTTGACAACGCCTATTGTTGTATGACGTCAGAGAGTGAAATAACCACGTTTATTTCACATGTGAAATTATCGGTTTTTATTTGGAAATCTAGATCTTTATTGAAATGTGCAAATCTCGGGATTAGTATGTAATTCATGTGTAAGACTTCTCATGTTGATATAGATCATTATGTGTTTTATCATATATATATGGCTGTATTTTACCAAAAAAAAAACAGAATAATTTTGTTTGATTCATTTTTTTTCAAACTTTGCCACATAAGGGGAGATAACTCAGGTAAAGTAACTTTTGTAATAGAATGTGTTGTGAATTTACCTATAATATAATGTAGCAAGAAAACGAGTCCGGAGACCCCATTTTTTCTTTTTCTTTTCTAAAAGCATATTATTAGAGCTATCTTCTCATTTCCTATTTTAAACTTATATGGTGTAGTTTTTTTTATCACACAAAATTGGGTTTTCCATGAATAATCTAAACAAAATCTGACAATTTTGCACAACCTGAAGCGTGAAAAAAAAAAGCCCGGTGAACATACTTTTTATTATATTTTTGAAAAAAGCATAATATTATCTACATTTTGACAAATTATTAAACAATTCTATGTAATTTTGTAAAAACTGATTATATATAATCCCTATTGATTTTAGTGGTTATGCAAAATTCCAGAAAAATCAGGGATTCCACATTATTCCTGATTTTACAAATTCACTGTAACATATATACGTTAGTTATTTATTAATTTTACTGTGCATATTCCGTGTTTTAAAATTACTTTAACGTTCAACAGATTAGAAAACAAGTTTGAACATTTAAAAAAACATACTATAAACTCTTCATAGATATCAGGCTTAAGATTTTGTATTCTAGACAGACACGCGAAGCGATTCGTCTACAAATGACTCATCAGTGAAGCTCGAATCAAAAAAGTTGATAAGGTCAAAAAGTACGCAGCTGTAGATCACTGAGGACCCAAAATTCCGAAAGGTTTTGCCAAATACAGCTACGGTAATATATTCATGAGGTAGTATATGATATTGGTAAGAAAAATATGGGTTTCTGGAATATGCTTCACTACCACAGCTCAGCTTAAGGCCTCCTCGAAACATTTGAAGGTCCCCACTATGTATTGGTTACCTAAACTACACAAAAACCCGTAAAATATCGTTTCATCTCGGCCTCTAGAAAGTGTTCCACTACTAATCTTTCGGTGCTGTTAACGAGTTCCTTAACTACTATCAAAGAACTTATCGTTAATGTTTGTAATAAAACATATGAAAACAGTGGAATTAACCATTTTTAGAGTGTAAAAAATTCTTTGGATGTTTTAGATAAATTACGTGCATTTGATGATCCTTGTGATTCGTTTGATAAATCTGGTTGCATTAATTTGCTGCAACTCATATAAAGCCTTTTTCTCTTATGAGAAAGGTAAATATGCTAGATATACGGTGTTTATATATCCCAACTCGTTCGCTATGATCGTGTTTGTAGTGACGTTTTGGATTTTAATGAGCGTAATCTATGTATTATTAGTAAATTATTAAGTCAGGGATTTCGTACCCACGAATTACTTAAAACCTTTCCTAAATTCTTTCATAGATACAAAAATTTGGTCTGCAAGTTTGGCTGTACCTGTAGAAAACTTATTTCAAACGGAATAGCACATCCTAAATTTTACGGTAATAATGTTGTAATCCGAGCACGAAAATTTAGATACAATCCGGGGAAACTTATCACTCCTTTAAATAAACTTATTCTAAAAGGTTACCTATTCAACAATTAAATCTTTGAATATTGTTTTAATTGGTGTAAATATTGATTTTGTTATCAGTAAATTAAAACCATACTAAATATTACCCATATGTACTGGCACTGTACTACAATCTGTCGATACTTTTAGTTTGGCATTGCACAAGGTCATGTTTTTCTCTGGCTGTTAGTGACGTCTTTACACTAAATCCATTGGATGTTGGATGTGTACTGATTGATATTTTAGTCTTAGATACATGATTTTTTTCATTAGTTGTTATTGGCCTTGAACTAGCTGTCAGTAACTGCGAGTACTCTCAGATCTGTACTTAGTGTCTTTTTGTTTTTGGAATGTATTGGTACCCGTCCACGTCCACTTTGTGTTTTTGTTAGATGTATTTCTATTTGTATCCATCTGATGAGTTAAGCCTTTTTCAACTGATTTTTATAGTTTGTTCTTATGTTGTACTTTACACCACTATCCCAGGTTAAGGGGAGGGTTGAGCGCTCACAAACGTTTAACCCCGCCACATTCTTAGGAGCCTGTAGTTCAGTGGTTGTCGTTGGTTCATGTCTGTCATATTTGTTTTTCGTAAACTGTTTTTTGTAAATTAGGCCGTTAGTTTTCTCAATTTAATTGTTTCATATTTTTCATGTCGTCTGGATATCTGGTACCATGATGAACTGGTAATCACCAGCAACGATCCAATGGTAGTAAAAACAAATATGTTCATGCATACAACACATGTTTCCTATATTAACATTTATAAGGTACAGTCGATAACAATAGTTTCGGAATTTAATATTCCATGCATGTTACCTACCAGATGATACTTGAGGGAGAAAAAAACTGCCTGCAGGAAGCTACTGAACAGTGATGTCTTATTTTAAAACGCTCCGACGTCGTACAGTGAATCGAGGACGTCAAATGAATTGTCGGTTCTTTTAATTCGGACCCTATTAATTTCAATGGACCGTGTGTGCTTTTAGATTATCGATGAAGATCTTGTAAACTATCTAGATAATTAACAGCATGTACAAGCACTGTTCGGTTAATGTATTAGTTATATACTACTAATTATTTAGATTGATGTCTCAGAGTCGTCATGCTTGGTAAAAATTATTCCATTGGTCCTTGAGCATCCATCAATATTTACACCAATCGATTATATCTTAACACTTATAGCATCAACGGACAACATCGTAATATGTCGGATTTTTGTAATTAGATTCTAATGTTCAGAAGTCTTCTGGTTCTTTTCGACGCACTGGGTTATGTCTTTAAATATGTTCAAATTTCAAAATTAGTTGTATAAATTGTTCTCTCAAATCATGATATAACTGTTATAAATTTATGTATTTTTTCAATTATTTAAGGAATGATTGTAATATTTTTTCTGTCTATTCGAAATAACCCTAAAAGAAATGTGGTGCACACTTTTAAATAACCCGCTACTTTTTTAGGTTATTTCGAATAAACAGAAAAAAATATTACAGTCGTTCCTTATAATTTAATTCTAAATTCCAATTTTAAGGAGGAAATCAAGAAAAAAACGTTGATGACGTCACGGTCACATGACAATATTATGTCTATGAGCTGATGGACAAAAAACTCTCAGCCCATCAGAAGACGTGTTACATCCAAAATTAAATTATTTTACTATATCTAATTATTTATTTCTTCATTTTATTTGTAACGTAACGGATATGGACTTGGCATGCGTGGGAAATCAAAGAACCCATTTCAACACCCGTTTGCCACTTTTAAAAGATTAGCACAGCTAGTAACGATCAGTAACAGCAACATATTCCCTTCGTTGTAAATTTTCTAATATTTCACCATGGAATGTGAACTGGTTTAGTTTAAACATATTTTATTTACTTAAAGTAAAGTGGATTAGACACAAGTAAACCATATTTATGAAGTCCGCTCCGAATTATAATATATAACACAACAATATTAATATGAGCATGCAATATACAATACTTCACGAGTCTAGCTATTGAAAAAAGATGAAACAATAATAACGGAAAGTTGGTAATGATGATGTGAATGTACCACAAACACACTATTCAGTACCATGTGACAAGAAATCTCTCAGACCTTTTATAAATTCGAATACATGTTTAAATATCTGGACGTGTTGTTCATACGAGAGGTTCGGATGACCAGATGTTAGTAACTTAACATTCAATATAAGATCATCAAGGAGTCATCTTAAATTGTTCATTAGAATTTCTCTTTGGTCGTGTATATAAAGAACGGCGAAAAAAGAAATGGTGTACAGTCTCTATGTTGCACTCACAAAGTCAAGATGGGTCAGCAATTATATTGACTCTGAACAAGTCATAACTTAAGAAAGATGAGGAGCATGAGGAGCATCTTAATTGAGTTAGAATTATATTTAGTTTCCTCGGTCCATATACATAGTGCTTAGGTACATCTTTATTTATAGTATTTAGCCTTTTAATTGGATTTTAAATTTTGAGATAGAATCTGCTTTTCGAAGGGACAAATAGGTATGATTCCATAGTCTTATAGTTGATGGTATAACAGATTTTTTTAGTAAGGGATAATCTACAAAAAGGAAAAATCATATCATTGCCATTTCGGAAGGGATATACAGTTGTGCTCTGTACACAGGGTGGAACAAGATTGCATAGACAATCCGGAGCTTGTTTATATTGAATGTTATAAAACATTTGTAATTTTCGTCTTCTCCTCCTGCCAGCTAGAGTTTCCCACCTAACTTCTTCATTTAGACTTTCAGTTCTTGTAAAAACTTTTATAGAGTGCGAATAAATATATTAGAGAAAACAGTAGTTAAGCGATGTTTAAATCTTATAAATCCATAAAGAAAATACAGATCATGGTAAAAACAAGCATGACAAGACTGCGGGAATCGCATGAACTACAAAAGGTGTCAGACCGATTGAGTCAACAGGGAAAGCGTCTCCTGCTTTTGATTCATTACCTTCCATGTGAATCTAGACTCAATGAAAACGTCACAATCTAGAAAAGGACACAATCGGTAAAGGAGAACAGACAAAAAGGCCTCTATTTGGCACTCAAAATTTAACTTTGCTATATTACATCCAAAAACCTATATCAGGCGGAAACCCAGATGGAACTCTTTGTTAGAGAAGGTAAAAAACGCAAAGTTGGAAAATTTGAATTGTTTACATCTGCTTCTATGGGCTTTAAAATTTTAATGAATGTGCATAATTTAGGATTTTATGCATCTGATATATGTGTATTGACTTAAATTATGGTATAGAGCTTAGAAATACTTGTAAACTTTAAAATTATAGTCACATTTTTACAAAACAGTCGATTGGAGTAGGTGCAAATACATGTAGATCTTTTTTGTGCATAATCATAAATTCCCCTGAAAAAAATTCCGAAGAAAGATAATAGATTGATCTTTTTAAAGCATAAATTTGCATCTCTGCCCCGGCGACAGTTTTTGGGAAAAAATCAAAAAGAATGGGTAAGAACTTCATCGAAAAGAGAAAGTCGAGTACACCTTTTTATGTTCAGACGTGTTTTGGTTGACTATTCTTTCTTGAAAACGTATGAAAGAAAAATATTTGATAAATCATCTCGCTTCAGATTCTGTTATTTTTATATATTTAGGCTCTTGGTTGATAAATTAAATTAACATTAAAAACTTACAGTACTAAAATATGAAATATATGGTTCAAGTGAAATATCTCTATAATGAGTCATAACAACAGAGTTGGTGTGTTCGAATAACTAAAAGTACTTGACGACAGACTTTACAAGTGGATCTTAAAAATTCATAACTTCAAAAAAACTTCATTTTTTGTGTGTGTTGTCTAGGGAAATTAGTCCTCAACCTCTGAAATTTTATAGTCTGCCCTTCCACGAAATATTTATTTCCTTTTTGCCAATTATATCATTTCATCAGGTCCTTAGTGCGGAATCCTGTTCTTAGTGCACTAAGGAGGTCCTTTGCGGTATTTCTACGGACCCATTTTAAACTTCAAGAATGACAAAAAAACATTTTTAAGAAATTATCAAACAATTAAAGCATTATTTAAAATGTCTTAATTGTTTTTTGTTAATCTGTTAAAAAAAGAATTGACCGGGTTGGTAAATATTTGTTCCCGTGCTTGACGTTTCCGAGGGTGAAGTGGCAACTATTGATGTGAAGATTTAACCTGATGATGATAATGATGAGGTAAGTACTTCTGTTTAACTTTATAAGTATAAGTGTTATAAAAGAAGTAACACTATTCTTGATAATAAATTTGGTAAAAAGTCATTTTAATTATTTTTTAAATTATATTAACAGAGTGGTAGGGATAAGCCGCTGCAATAGGGCGCTATTTTCAGCTTTGTTGTATGAGATAAGATTGACAAATAAAGATTAACTGTATGACAAAAGAGAGGCAAAAGATACCAAAGGGACATTCAAACTCATAAGTCGAAAATAAACTGACAACGCCATGGCTAAAAAAGAAAAAGACCAACAGACAAACAATAGTACACAAAACACAACATAGAAAACTAAAGACTGAGCAACACGAACCCCACCAAAAACTGAGGGTGATCTCAGGTGCTCTGGAAGGGTAAGCAGATCCTGCTCCACATATGGCACCCGTCGTGTTGCTCTTGTTAGTACAAACAAATAAAAGGTCATTAATGTCACTTTTCTTACCTGTTTTGAGGCTAACCATGCACTTATAGTATGCTTAGTTTGTGTATTTAAATGCATAATGGGTAGCTAAATATGATATGTACATCATAATAAAAAAAACCTAATGTCTTGTACATATAGGAATACAAAAATATAGGAAAATACATATATAATTTCAAATGTTTTAACTGTTTAAAGAAATGCAGAAAATGAACATTTCAATGATCGGTGTCCCATTAAAAACACGGGAGGGGATTGGGAGGTCTTCCAATATAAATGTAAGATATATACAAACAAGTAGCTAGAGTAAGTAACGTTTGTGGTGTCATTTATAAATATCAATGGGGTGAACTTGAATATTTGCAGAGAGAGAGAGAGGGGGGGGGGGGGGGGGGGGGGGGGGGGGGGGGGGGGGGGAGAAAGAGAGTATTTAAATGCATAATGGGTAGCTAAATATGATATGTACATCATAATGAAAAAGCATAAATCTTGTTTGTCAAAAAAAAAGAGACAAAAAGAGACCAAAGTGACAATCAAAGTAGATAAGTCATGAGAGCAAAAAAAATGACAAAAAACGAAAACCAGTCAACAGAAAAAAAAACAGAAAAAATAAAGACTGAGCAATATAAACTCATAAACTCAACAAAAATAAGGTTGATCTAAGATGCACATGAAAAGTATTGCAGGTCTGGCTCCACTGGTTTTAAATGTCAATGAAGACAAGTTGAGAATATATTTTTGATTATTGTTGTTTTTTATCAGGATGAAAAAGAGATTTTAGCAGGTCTTCAACAGATATAAAGCTGTCGACAAACGCTTCATTAGTTTGGCAAACAGAAAGTCCACAACCAACTTCCATACAGAACTTTCGGAGACTCTCGACAGCCTGCATCTTGATTTTGCAAGAAAACAAGTTGGTTCACTAAAATTAAATAAATGAATAAAATTGTTCTATAATACAATTTGGGTTTATTTAAATATCGATGACGTTAGTCACAAATATCTGACCTAAAAGATATGATTAAAAGACAGAATTCTTGCTATGTTTTTAAATTGTAATGTATTTGCCAGCATATATGTATATTACATCTTCATGTACGTCTGAACCAGTGACAACTCTACAACAGATTTATCCATCGGATCACCAGCAGTGATGGTGATACATGGCTGTGTACATTATGTATATACAACTCGTCTAAACATCAGCCCAACAATGTTAGATCTGTAAGTTTGCTTTCGCAAATTCGAGGGAAGAACAAAAAATTTGCGAAAGCAAATTTACAGATCTAACATTGTTGGGCTGATGTTTAGACGAGTTGTATATATATAGTATACCATCTTTTCCGCAAGTTTATTGTTTTCTGTATGGTATTAAATTAATAGTTAAGATCCATTTGTTACATCTGGTGATCCGTTTATTTGGCAATCGCCAATGGCAGTTAGCAGGGTTTAAGGACATCCGTTGTTCGACCTGCTAGTCAAATGCGTTTTGTTAAAATATACTTTTTCACTTTTTTGGTCATTTGCAAAATGTTGTTTGTGCTGTATTTAGACCCCTCTACCAAGAAATTTGTTTTGCATGCACACGTATAAAAATTGCGGTTTTTATTCAACGCAATCATAGGTTTGAACGTTGTTTTCAATTTAGACTTGTTTATATTTTTTCGTTTGGGCTTGTATTTTATTTGCCTTCGGGTTTATATGATCCGTTCATCCTATTACGACTCTTCAAAATTCAAGAGTCTATTCTAAATTGAGGTAAATTATATGGCCTTCCAAATACCGTTTAGATTTACTAACATCACTGAAGAGACATTGATTGTCGAAATCCGGATATGGTGTACTAATTTTTGCACCTTTTGTTTGCGGTATACCATCTTTTCCTAGGTGAACAAAACACGCTCCTTAGAGCTTCTAGTTGATATTTTTGGGATATTATAAAAATCTGCTGATGGGTTTATTGTTGTTAATGTAATTGTCCAGTTGCAAATACTTCATGCATATTGAGGACAAAATCGAAGAAATACAGTAACTGGCAAAACTCTTCATGCATGTCCACCTAAAATAAAACTTCATGGAATGCTACCTACTTATATTCGATTTTCAAATATTTTATTTTTGTGTAATTGTAGAATGAGCCTTTGTTGCACATGTTTTACAGTACTATTTTTTAACCAATTATGCATGTACATTAAATTTGAAAAATACTATTGCATATCATATTCAAATTAACTTTTATTCAAAAAGACTTCTTGTTAAAAATATTGAGATCATCATTACATGATTTAAGAAAAGGCTTATAATATTATGTTAACTTGTTGTTTTCCATTAAACATTAATTATGATTTTTCTTTATTTTACAGCTATCGCTTCAAATATATATTAGCTAGGTACAGAGAAGAAATTAAAGATGCAACATTTTTGAAGAAACTGTGAAAAATAAAGAAATGTGAAAATTTTAAACAATCTGGAGTTATAATTTAATGAAAAAGTCAGTTTTGATAAATCATAGTGACAAAAGACTGTTCTATTTTGTTTTCTATAGAAGATAATTTATTCATTTATTAGAATGTTTAAACTTAACTTTCTTATGTGTTTTTGTGTTACCAGACAACTACCTTTTTGGTGGTAAAAATAATTATACCCCCACTATAGGAGCGGGAGCTATATACAATCTTCTTTTACATTGTATATCTTTCTGTATGTCCAATAGTCCAACAGATGATTATCTCTCAGAACCTACAGAAAACAACGAAGTTCAACTCTTATTTGGATAGCAGCTCAACAGAGATGAATGCAAACCTATGGTTGCTTTTAAGTTCTGTTGGACACATATTTCCGACTTTCCCTTACTTTCAATTACGAGCTGGTGGTATACTTAGCCCCAACAACATGTATTGTTTGAATTTGCCACTGATTTTTTTTCTTAGCTTTTAAAGTTGTGGTTTAGATTGTGTCATTGTCTTGTCTCAGTAAAACAACAGGGTTGAGTACAGTTGCCTTGAAGAGTTCAAAATGGGTCTTTAACGCAGAGATAAAATCCCGCATCTGGAGGCGGGCTTCAGGTGGCCCTTAAACAATAATGTATACTAGTTCAGCGAAATGGATGCTACACTAAACTCCGAAACATACAAATGAACCTAAATTTAAAAAAACACACACAGATAAAACAGAAGCTAGAGGTTCCTGACTTGGGACAGGCGCAAAAATGCGGGGTTAAATATGATTTTTGAGATCTCAACCCTCCCCCTATACCTTTAGCAAATGTGGAATAAACAACCACACATCAACTTTCGGAGTACTTTTATCTGCAATTCTTGAACAATGAAATCTGAGGATATTTGGTCAAATAAAATAATACTTTTGCTTAGTAACAGAACATATAAAAAGTAGTCTCTTTTCTTGGGTTTGTTCTCAAATCGGATTTTTTTCCCATAGGATTTATTTCCTCCCATAGGATATTTCCTTCTCCCATAGGATATTTCTTTCTCCCATAGGATATTTTTTCTCCCATAGGATCTTTTTCTCTATTATGATTTGCTTTAATCTCTCATAGGATTTTTATTCTCCCTTAGGATTTTTGTTTATCCCTTAGGATTTATTGTTATTCCTTAGGGGTTTTTTTATCCCACAGGATATTTTTTCTGTAATGAAATCCCTTGGGATTTTTATTAATCCTATCGGATATATTTTATCCTACAGGATTATTTTATTAGAAATATATCCTAAAGGATAAAACATATCCTGTAGGAAATACTTTTATTCCTCCCAAATGATTTTTTTAGTCCTAGGGGAGAAAATACATCCTGTAGGATATTTTTATTCTCCTAAAGGATTATAAATCCCATAGAATTTTAATACCCTGTAGGATTTTGACTTTATCCTATAGGATTTCTTAATTATCTGTCGGATCTTTAAAAATCCTATGGGAGAAAATAATATCCTACAGGATTTTGTCACTGTTTTCACTCCAGTTGCCGAACCAGGCGAGCTATACCAAAAAAAAATCGGATTGTTTTACTTGTACCCAGAGGTACATTATTGCCAAGTTTGGTGATTATAACCTTAAAGAAAATTTGGTAGGAATTTGCACTCATTAGAAGTTCAAATTAATCCAAGAAACTGTTTATAGATTCTTTTTTAAATATTTTTGAACTTTTCACCCGACAACCGATCAGACAATAGTTTTAAGTTGATCAAATGCATAAAAGTACGTTAAATGATGCTCAAAAGCAATCTAATTAAAATATAGATCTCGGATTTCGTTATACTACGTTATACTACAGTCTCGTATGTAGTATAACGTAGTATAACGAAATCCGAGATCTATATTTTAATTAGATTGGCTCAAAAGAAAGTAGATACATTTGTCTTTTAAGATAAAACTGGCATATAAGGATCGTAATGATGCTGTGTGGATAAATTGATCGGTTTTCAAGAGCTAAATTGACAGCGCGTCATCACTACAATGGCTTCCATTTTAACTATTATAAAAATTGAGTGGCGTAATGGGGAGATAATTTTGACGAAGCAGAATCCTGACTGCTATGTACTATCTTAAATAATTTATGCAAATTTAGATAGAATTGAAGTTGTTCTGTCTACTCTCCGTTTAAACAATGTTGAAAGCTTCAAAAGTATGATAGTTTGCAAGTTTTTAGTCAAATAGCCTGTGTTTATACATTTGTAAGCCTATATTTCCTTCTGAAACGAATAAGTCACTTCATTTGACCAAAATAAATTTGTTTTTAAACTCATCAAAGATACCAGGCTTATGATATATATCTCCAGACGCGTATTTCGCCTACTCATCAGTGGCGCTCGAACAAAAAAAAAAGGTTGGCATTTCATAAGAAACGGTTTTAAATGTTAGATATTGTTAATTTTGTATGTGTCATATATGTTTTTTGTCATCAGCTGCAAGAAAGTGATGAAAAAAAATCGGTCACCTCCTTTTGGTGAATATCATATTGTTTGACGTAAACTTTAAAAAAAGTCTTGAGGTTCTGAAAAAAGAAATCACCAATTCACCAACATTCCAACTGACTCCATTTTCAGAAAACGACATCTGTAACAAACATAAACGTTTAGCTAGCGCTTTACAAGCAGAACCAAATACAATGAAAGTCCCAACTATGTATTGGCTTCCGAAGCTACACAAAACACCTTACAAATATAGATTCATTTCGTCTTCAAGCCATTGTTCCACTACTAAATTGTCTATTCTTCTTACCAGTACACTTGGTACAATCAAAAACCTGATAATAAATTGTTCAAATAAGGCCTTCGAAAATAGTGGAATTAATTACTTTTGGAGTGTCAAGAACTCGTTGGAAGTACTTGATAAATTGCATGCATATATTGGTGATTTTGAATCTGTTCAAAGTTTTGATTTTTCTACCCTATATACCACATTGCCTCACATTCTCATTAAGAAAAAATTCACACACCTAATTAAATGGGCATTTAAAAAGTCAGAATGTGAATATATATGTTCAAACTCTTTTAGGTCATTTTTTAGTAGCAATAAACAAAAAAACTATGTCAATTGGACATGCTTTGATACCATATATGCCCTTGAATTTTTACTAGATAACATTTTTGTTCGCTTTGGAGATTCCGTATATCGTCAGGTTATCGGAATTCCAATGGGGACTAACTGTGCACCACTTATTGCGGACCTTTTTTTGTATTGCTATGAGTTACAATTTATGACAAAAATCAGTAAAGACCCATCGAAACAACATCTGATACACAAATTTAATAATACTTTTAGATATTTGGATGATATTTTGGCTCTCAATAATGACGACTTCAGTATGTATACTAAAGAAATTTATCCTGTTGAACTTACTTTAAATAAAGCTAATACTAACAATGACCACTGCCCTTTCCTCGATCTTGATATCTATATCATTAACGGAAAGCCTAATACTAAAATATATGATAAAAGAGATGATTTTTCATTTCCTATCGTTAATTATCCATTTTTAGATGGTGACGTTCCCTTGTCACCATCTTACGGTGTTTATATATCTCAACTTGTACGATTCGCTCGTGTATGTAACAATGTTTTAGATTTTAACGAGAGAAATTTATGTATTACTGAAAAATTATTACACCAGGGTTTTCGATATCACAAACTAGTCAAAACATTTACTAAATTTTATCATCGGTATAAGGACATCATTCGTAAATATAGCTCAACATGCAGACTTCTTATACGTTCAGGTATTTCACATCCAATTTTTTATGGAAATATTCTTTATAAAGCACAAAAATGTCAGTATTCACCTCTGAAACTAACAAAACCTTTAAATAGACTTATTAAGAAGGGATATAGTTACGATACTTTGTCAGGTCATTAAAGATTGCATATTTTGGCGTTAATATTGATTCACTTATAGGGTCTTTGCATCGGCACTAAACACATTTATTTAAAAACCAGTTGTTGGCATGACACGGGTTATGTTCTTCTCATATATGTTATGATGGTATGATACTAAACCCCTAACGGGAAGGATTGTGCCTGATATTCATATGATGAAGACATAATCTTTCAATCAGTTTAATTGAAGTCTGGAGCTGGCATGTCAGTTAACTGCTAGTAGTCTGTTGTTATTTATGTATTATTGTCATTTTGTTTATTTTCTTTGGTTACATCTTCTGACATCAGACTCGGACTTCTCTTGAACTGAATTTTAATGTGCGTATTGTTATGCGTTTACTTTTCTACATTGGCTAGAGGTATAGGGGGAGGGTTGAGATCTCTTAAACATGTTTAACCCCGCCGCATTTTTGCGCCTGTCCCAAGTCAGGAGCCTCTAGCCTTTGTTAGTCTTGTATTATTTTTAATTTTAGTTTCTTGTGTACAATTTGGAGTTTAGTATGGCGTTCATTATCACTGAACTAGTATATATATTTGTTTAGGGGCCAGCTGAAGGACGCCTCCGGGTGCGGGAATTTCTCGCTGCATTGAAGACCTGTTGGTGGCCTTCTATCTGCTGTTGTCTGTTCTGTGGTCGGGTTGTTGTCTCTTTGACTCATTCCCCATTTCCATTCTCAATTTTATTTAATTATTTTGAAAGTTTTAAAAGAGACGACCGCTAATTGGTTTGACAGATCCGTTAATTTGTGTGAATGAATGTGTAAAATCGCTAATTTGTGTGACTTTCATATTATTAGCATTTGTTTTCTTATACTGAATAACCTACGCAATATGCTCTTTAATCTGTTTTGTAAAACTTTTAGCAAAAATATATGCAGTAAAATGGACGTATTTTTCCAAGAATATTGCATCGTTAGTAGGTCCTGTGGGGATTTTAACATTACATATAGATATACATGTATATAACATCAGATTTGTAAATAAACGCAGGGACGTTAAGGGCGTTTCAAGAAATATCCCATTTTTATACACAGGAAAAATCATATTGAACTCAAAGTTAGTTTTCTTTGCTTAAAGGTTAAAATGCACGTCAAAAGCGTAAACAGAGGGAAAAGGGTCTATTCTGAATCACATTCCAAACTTTTATTTATAGAAAAATATAAATACACTAGTGTCACGTGACTTCAAACTGAAAGTAAGGACATTTCATAAAAAAGTCAAAAGGGCAGGTGCAAGATGAAATCCGATCGCCCTGGTTTTTGGCTCCCTGTAATCAGGATAACTTATTTTACTGGAAAAGTGCTGTGCCTAGTTTTTAATAGAGGTGTTGTAAATAAAAAACAATAAAACGTGGAGAATATTTTCGATTTATTGACTTTTTGGCACTTCGGGTTGTGAAATTTCTTTTACACGAACGCTATATAACTAGGCACAGCACTTTTTTAAAAATTTGAAATGTGGCCTTTCTACCAATACCAGAATCAAGTGGGTTGGTATAGCTCTTGCACCTGCCCTTTTCAATTAATTTAGCATGAAGTAGCATTATCGCCTTGAAATGCGAGAGAAAAACGTTTGAATGACCCTGCAGTAGTCGGATCGGCTGACGGAAAAACTCAGTGTATTTTTTGTACTCACCGTGAAGCGATAATAACGTCATGTTGGAGCGAATAAACAAATATTCTCTTATTGCTTGCTTAATTTATTGAAGCTTCCTATTCAGTATTCGGTTTTTTTCAGGGAATTTTCATTGTGACAGGCTGGACTTTCATAAAATAGAATATTTACATCTTCTTGCATTCCGCCTCTTGTGTAGATCACAGCAAATGGCTGAAATTGCAGAGGCGGAGTCATGTGGACTCTGATCCCTTGTGTATCAACCAATTTATGGTTAATGTATACACTTCTTATATGTCCATAACTTCGATTAGTGTTGGGACACGCAGCCCCCCCCCCCCCCCCCCCCCTTTTTTTGTCAAAATCCGGAATCCGCATTTGGCTGAGGTCATAGTGCAGTTCTCATTTTTGCAAATGCAAGTTCATTATATAATTAATAGTATACTATACAGTCTCTTCTAGTGCTTGTTTATTGGAAACCATTAAAATTTTAATGAAAAAAGTTGCATTTTCATACAGAACTTTATACCAAAATTCATGACTTTTTTTTGTTTGCTCTTTGTCATTGACAATGTTTAAATCATAAATATTAACTCCTACCTGCATGTAAATATTCACATTTTACTAGTTGAATATCTCCTGTATCTCAAGTGTGACTGGTATCAATATGTAAATCATGATTGGGAGGTCTTTTTGAGTTTTATTCTGGTGGGGTAGGGTAATTTTTTTGCCTATGAATGAATATGAATTTTCACCAGTTACCAGGCCAGTATTTTGTATGGCTTGCTTTTTTTATAAAAAAAGCTACAGCTTTGAGTACCCCATACTTAAAAAAAAATGTACCTTGAGTTCTCATTATTTATGCTTACACTTTATCATAAAGTGATAACCAGTTCGACAAATATCGGATGCATATATATATACACAACTAATTTTAATCGCATCTGTGAAAAAAAAACACATCCAATTAGTTTCAGATACATGTACATGTACCTATGATTCAATCAACAACCTTGTCATAATTATATCATCTCAATTTCTCAACCTTACGTATAGTTTACATTTATACCATGAAGTTGGAAATAGTGACCTATTTTTTTCTGCTGCTCATTTCATATTAAATCCCTGCCTACCAGTGTTCACCAATACAAATGGACAGCCAAGAAATAGCCAAAAGTGCTTACATGACATTCAGCACAATCAATCAATTTTTTTTCCATTATCAAGTGCCATAATATTTTAAGGTTCATCTCAAACATGTCAAAATCAGAAAACTTATTTCCTATCACCTGCTGAGATTGGAGGCAACTGAATGGTATTTCTTTTCTGTCAGAATAAAAGAGATTCTATGTACCATATATAATATAAATACACAGAAATGACTAACTCAATCACAATTAATACATATATACACAATCCAAAAGTTTCAGGCAGTGTCAGGTGAATGAATCATGACATAGGGGACAGGACAAACTAGTCAGCATGGAAATTAAAATGATGTGTAAATGCTTATAAAACTACTGCCTACAAATATCATTGACAAGGGTACAATCAGTGGTTAATCTTTACCTGAACCAATCACAAGAGTAAAAAAATGACTTAATTGTAAATCAAAACTTCATTGGCAATTATACCAGATCATCTTTTTTTATATCAAATTCCAGCTGTAATACAAAAATATGTGTGCAATTTCAAACTGAGAACAAAGCAATTTCTGTCTGTTTTGGGGATGCTGTCTCATTGACATACATGTATACCCAACATCTTTTGCTAAACATGCTAGATATAAGAATCTCCAAAAACAGTAACTGTGAAAATATTCCATCACACGTTTCCAAGTTTATATATCCTTCAAAAAGACTCAGAATTTTTTGAGTAAATTTATTCCCAAGATAATTTTAATTATTGAACAATGTAAGGGATCATAGATTTATTCTTACGAGGAAGCTCCGAGCATGCTTGGAGGATGCTCGGAGCTTTTTAAGTAGGCTCTTCTCAGCAGTTTATGTGACAATAATTATCATGATCCATTAAAATGTCAATCAAATCTACATCACTTCTTTAATAAGGAAAGTAGAGCATTATAGAGGAAGCTCAATTAACACCTGTGTAAACATCTTGTCTATTCAAATACATTTTGCATGAAATTTTACAATAGATAAGATTGCTCGGATGCATTTATTTAAAACATTATTCCATTCCAATTTCAGTATCCTTGCATACGTTGTTTACCCTTTGCTGCAAACACACGGGCGACAATGATTTCGCGGAATGTTGAAAATATGGACCATTCAAGGAAACGAAATTAAAAAAACGAACTTTTGAGCGAAACGAAAAAAAAAAAAAAACAACAACGTGATTTTCGAAAAAAAATATTTCAGTCGGCGGATTTTTGGAGGGTCGGTCGGGTAAGGGGAAACAAACTTAATTTTAATTTTGGCCTTATGCAAATATTCAAAGTCGATGAACCATGACTGAAGGTACATGGCTAAACAATCTCCATGGAATGAGATGTGCCAATGCTAATACAACTGCATACCAAATACCATTGACTTATAATAAGTCGTTCCCTTTAACATGTTTCAATGTGTTTAAACAAACCTAAACACAAACTTTAACTTGTAAACTATGTAAACGTTTCAAAGTCAATGAACCATGATCAGGGGTGGGGGCTATATAATCTCCATGGAAACGATACTTGCAAATGCCAATAAATTTGCATACCAAATATCATTGACTAAACATTAGCAGTTCATCTTGAACTGATCTAATCACAAACTAATACATGTAAACTAAGCAAAAGTTTTAAAGTAACTAGACCATGACTGAGGGGGCGGGGCCAAATATTCTCCATGGAAATGAGATGTGCTAATTTCTTATACAACTGAACACCAATTAACATTGGCCTACCACTAATGGTTCCCCTTGATCTGACCTAATCACAAACTAATACATGTTAACTTAGCAAAATTTTCAAAGTCTAGACCATGACTAAGGGGGCGGAGCCAAATAATCTCCATGGAAATGAGATATGCCAATGCTTATACAACTGCATACCAAATATCATTGACCTACCACTAGTGGTTCCCCGTAAATTGACCTAATCACAAACTAATACATGTAAACTATGAAAAGTTTCAAAGTCAATAGACCTTGACTGAGGGGGCGGGGCCAAATAATCTCCATGGTAATGAGATGTGCCAATGCTAATACAACTGCATACCAAATATCATTGACCTACCACTTGTGGTTCACCATGAACTAGACCTAATCACAAACTAATACATTGTTGACGCCGCCGTCGCCGGAAACAGCATACCTATGTCTCGCTTTTTGACTCCGTCAAGGCGAGACAAAAACCCAGATGTGCCTATAAGATGTATTATGTAATAAATATTTAAATTTATGTATTTATGTTAATTTACTTTGTTTTGTATCGCCTTTTCCGACAGGAATACTTCAATATCAATATCAGTAATCCACAGCTAAAAAAATTTTGCTAGCAAGTTCAGTATATTATTGTATTAATATCTGTCATGTCTGTGTAAATAAATTTTATTGCTGGTACAGATACTTCATTAACATTGATTTAATTAAGAAATTATCATGATTATTGGGTACATTTATTTTTGCAATTTTTGAAGAATGGACAAAAATGTGAGATTTATAATTGCGATTTCAGAAAAATCTGCATACTTGTACAGTTATATGTATAGATTTCAGAATGTGAGTTCCTTTTATTGCGATATTCAAAGTTGCCTCATAAAAACATTGCAATAATTTCTGAGTTTACATCATACAATATTCTTACAATGTACATGATGTAAGAACAGAAATTTATTTGCACAAATTATAAAACAGGAAGAAAAGCCAGGCTCGCTAACATGTTTAACCCATCCACATTCCGTATGTACAATGTATGTTCCTGGAATTCAGTGGTTGTCGTTTGTTGCTGTGTTACATATTTCTTTTTCATTCATTTTTGTTTACATAAATTAGACCATTAATTTTCTCCTTTGAAATGTTTTACATTTGTGATTTTGGGGCCTTTTATAGCCAAATATGCAGAATGGGCTTTACTCATTGTAGAAGGCCATTCAAAGACCCAAAGTTGATAATGTCTGTGTCATTTGGACTCTTGGGGAGAGTTGTCTCATTGTACAATAGTTAGCTGATATCAGGATAAAACAATTTACCTGTTTATAATAATAAAGCACTCCAAATCAAACCATTACTTTATTTCATCAAAGCTGGAATGGCATACTGTATCTTGTAATTGAGCTAAAAAAAATAAGAGAAAGTAATTATTTAATTACATATAGGTACTTTTTTTAAAATAAGGAGCATAAACATATGTATAATGATTCATATAATTTTTAAAATAAAGAAATTACGTCTGCCACACAACCCTAATTTGATATCAGGATTTCCTCCATAGATATATAAATGCCTATTTTTTCTTGGATTTCTAGAATTGCTGCATCATGTGCTAAATAAAGAGCTGTGCTAAAAAAAAGCCAGCTCCCCCCCCAAAAAAAATCTAAAACAAAGAAGTGAATCTGTGAGCTACTAATATACCCCCATTATGGCCCCATACCCTTAAAGTAAAAGGTAAACAAAGGTTGTTGAGTGATGAATCTAATCAAGCATCACATGGTATAGCTGACACATATAAACCCTGAAACCAAATTTCAGAAATCCTTGTAATGTTCCTGAGAAAGATGCAAAGAAAAATATTCATGAGACGGACGGACTGACTGACTTGAGGATGTACAGGCAGAAGGAAAACCGTATACCCACCCCCACTTTTTTAAAGACTAAAAGTGGGGTATAAAAATTAAAAAAAAAAAAAAACTTGCGCACAGTGGCACAATTCATGAATAATTCTTATGAATAAAATCCCATAACTGGAATAAGTAAAATATGTTCCTGAGAAAGATGCAACGAAAAATATTCATGGGACGGAAGGACTGACTGGCTTGAGGATGTACAGACAGAAGTAAAACAGTATACCCACCCCCACTTCTTTAAAGACAAAAAGTGGGGGTATAAAAATAAAAAAAAAAAAAAACTTGCACACAGTGGCACAATTCATGAATAATTCTTATAAATAAAATCCCATAACTGGAATAAGTAAAATTTAAAATATATTAAAAATCGTAAGGGAGCTTACGTTACATTTCAGCAAGTTTCATGAAAATGTGTTTAAGCATTTTTGAGACATTGTCCAAAAAACGCGATAATTTCAACCCGTTATTATGAATAAAGTCCCTATACTCCAAAACCAGGTATCAAAAATATCTAATAGAAATGGAAAGGAAACTTATGTCAATAAATTTAAACAATTCACCAAAGTTTCATGAAGATTGGTGAAAGCTGTTTTGAGTTATCATCTGAATGATTCATCAGCAAGGCATTGCTCCAAATAAAAATATATTTCTTTCAAATCTGTGTGATAGCTGTTATTTAATTTATGATTATCAATTTTTGTTTAATTTGTGTTCATGGTGTCTGGTTCATTTTAACCGTTACGCTAGTTGGTCCATAACACTTGTACATGTCGTAATTTTTTTTTCTCAGCGGTTGGTGGTAGACTTACTTTGAGCAATAAGAATATGAGACCCTCCTTAATCTATGGGTTCCTACAGAGCTGTGGCCTTTTCCTTTTATAAATTGATTATGTGATTTGCGTACTTTAGATATTCCACAAACTTGTCTGTTGTCACAGAATAAACGACTTTATCATGTTTATAACAAATGGGGCTTTTTTCTGCCTCTCTGACCAGTGGCCTCCCAAAGAAAATTTCATAAATGGGTCCCTTCTGTTTACCGGGGATATATCTTCGAGTAATGGATTTAATTCCTGCCAACAGGGATACAGTTCAGATATTTTATGTAATACTCTATTTTTAGAACGATGATGCATGCAGTGTTCTATTCAATTTAAATACTGTTTTACTTATATATATATGTAGGACTCTAAAGTGAGATGGGGACGCTACAATGCGATGGTCACGCTTAACGAAGTGCGATAGTTTGTGCTATTTAATGGAACACGCTAAAGTCCGATGCCGCGATACGCTAAAGTGCTACCGGTAATATGATTGCCAATGCGACAAGTCGCTATCCAATGCTAAATGTCATTAATGTAATTAACTATAGGTTACCATATGGCTAACCCCGCAGATAGTATTCTATAACGACCAAAGAGTATCAAAACGACCAGTGTATAACAATTCAAACGAGAAAGATAACGGACTGATTAATATACAAAAAGACCAAATATCGTTGATGTATGCACCTAATAACGTTATGACCTTCAATGTGGAGCCTTGGCTTACGTCGCATAGAAAGCTATACAGGATCACGAAATGACTTGTGTAAAACAATTCATAAAAGAATAACGACGACATGATTTAGAAACAATACAATAAACGAAAAAACTAATATGAACACAGCAAAAAACAAAAACCATCACCTGAATCCCATTCCCGTTACACCATCGCACTTTAGCGTGTCATCTGATCGCACTTAAGTGTAAATCATCGCACTTTAGCATGACCATTGCACTTTAGTCCTACATATATATAAAAAGAATATGTCAAAGTGGGCAGTCTTGATGAGCAAACTACATATTAATTAGTATAATATTATTGTGTCATGAAAAGCTTCTTCAATTTTTTGCTGCGATTCCTTCCTAATAATGACAGTCATAGGAACATGAGGAAGGCGTCCCAGTTAATCATTAACAAAGCCTTTCAAGAAATTATAATATTATTTTGACTATGTTTTAAAAATTGTTCTATTTAGCCAGCAATTTAAGTACATAAACTTGCAATTGGTTATATATATATTTCTGACTTGGTAATGATTTAAAAAATACTGGTTCACAGATAATAAGATAATTTATTCAAGGTGCACAGGCTTTTTCCAGAGAAAGACGCACTGTCCAGGATATTTCCAAATAATTACCCAGATACTCAGCCATGTCAGCCTTCTGCAGTAATTTTTAATGGACATAAAGATGTAATCATGTTGCTGTCACCTTTTAACTTCCTAAACAGCTTAAGTTGCATCCAATTTCAAAAAATTATCATTTATAGTACATTTAAATTTGAAGTTCTTTATCACTTACTTGAACCATAAATATTCAATAGAATTGCAAAACTTTTTTGACAAGCATGAGAAATAAATTGTATGACAGGAAACATGGAAATGAATAAGGGGAAACATGTAGCACGCACAAAGAACCAAACACGAGATACATGTCATGTATTGAGAGGTCAACCGTCAAAACATGCAAAACATGAAAACAAGTAAATAAAAAATAACCACTGGGTAAATAGAAAACATTGCATAAAATTAACCCTTTACCACCCTTTTAAATTCAAAGTTGATTAATACCAACAGCACTAATTAGAAAATAATATAGTATGGACTTCACACTGATTAAATGGTGGGAGTAGTACTAGAAGTTGGGGGGCGGGGTAGTCCAAATAATTATAACGTCTTGCAAGGCTTCCTTTTGAGCAAGTTTGTGTGCCCTGTGTTACAAATTAAGAGCTCCATGCTTTGAAAGTAGGGGTCATGGCTCCAGCAATGTGGGTGCCGGAGAGAAGTGAACGGTGGAATCCCCCCCCCCCCTTTTTCCCCGAATGGCAGGTACCTGCTAAACGAAAATTAGAAACGAATTTCAGGGTAAATGTTGAGAATGGGCTCTCGGTATAATGGAGGGATCTTGTTTCATTCGATATTCTGTTCATTTATTGACGGGATTAGATAAATTATTCAAATTTCATTTTTTTTATAGTTTCGTTTTGACCACCATGACCACGTGTATATCATGCTTGTCAACACTGAACTCGTTTTTATCTTTAAGTATACAGTTTTTTGATTTCTGAAGCGAATGATTAACAAAACAAGCAACGTATGTTTCATAAATAATACATATTTGGAGGCTCACACTTACTTTTCTGGTTAGATTTTCACATAGAAGTGAAATTTTTTTCGCTGCAAGGTTCTTTCCATTCTGCAAACTACAAACATCTATTTGACGGCGATCGTCTACTGATTGGTTAATCTGCAAAAGGAGGCGGGGTCCACAAGCCGACAATCTCGTCAACAAAAACAGCTATTGCAACTGTTTGCCATAATAATTAAAGCACAAACATACAATATTCGTGTTTCGATAAACAAATTACATCATATGGATACCCGTTTTTAGTTAACAGGCATGTATGTAATTTTATTTCATACAGTTTCATCGATAGACGCAGCTTACGGAATCTTCGCCATTAATGAATATATGAATACATAATGAGGTCCTTACGGGGTTATCTGCCCCTGACAAAATCTTAACGAAATTGCCTTAACATCGCTGCGAAGAGAGATGGTATAATGGAATTGCTGAAGACATGCACTTTTAAACGAATATTTTTCGGTTTCTTGAAACAGTAAAAAGATTTCAATATCTAAACTACATTTTGCAATCAATGTACTTATTAATCAATATAAATAAAATTGGTGCAGTTAATGTTATTATCTAGCTTCGTTTTCAGTGAAATTTGAAGTGAATATATATGTTTGTTTCGAACTCTTTGATTTATTGGAAACCAAAGAAGGTGCACATACTGCAAGTATACCTTAATTTTCCTTGGCATATAATTGGTCTTAAATTTGTAATAAAGTGTATTCTACGTAGCTATGAGTTAACATAAAAGAAACTGCGTTTATTTGATGCTATATTGCAACTTCGACAATATTTTTTTTATTTTATATTTTAGAGCTTGCTTTTTTCTCTTTCTTTTTAGAAAATTCTTATAGTCGTGTACACCAAAATTTCATATATATTAGTTTTTCATCACGCTGGTAAGCTATTGATGACATGGTTTACCTAATAGTGTACTAGTAATATTTTTGTAACACACTTGGCACTGTATGGAAGACAAATACATTCACGTATATGCAATGTATGTTGAATAATCTTAAAGTTTGTTAATCTTAATATACAATAAACGGTCAAATATATACAAATCTACATCAAATATTCAATGATTAGATAAAAGAGGCACCTGAAATCAAAATGCTTTTATTCAGATTATTTCTTTTTTCTTTAAGTCCTTAACAATATTTGTACATCCCAAATGAAAAAAAAATGCAGGACTTAACGCACAATTGTCTTGAAAGTTATTAATTAGTGTTGAAAACCTATAAAAACGATAAGGATTAGAAAGTGTTAATGTCAACCAAATCAACTCTTCCTACGCTTTAGAATCAACACAGATATCGACGTTATTAACACTTAAAAAGGTTACAAAATTATTTACGTAAAACTCTTGTCTAGACAGCAGTATACAACTTTATGTACTCAATGCAGTTAATCTCGGGGAAGAACAAAAACTAAGAAACCAAAATAAATTTCAAATTCTTTTCACGTTATTCAACAATCTACAGATCGAATAGCATTTATGTCAGGAAATTATCCTGTTCTTGTTATTCAGAACTGGAAACAGAGTCCTTCATATTCTTTTTCATTTGTTTAGCAAGACTATGGGTTAAATGAGATGAACACATACTTGATATCCCTCCTTTTTCATTAAATTGTGTATTCAAATTGACTAAAAATGAAAGAAAATGAAGAAAGGATTTGCATACTTTTCCGGAGCACCTGATATCACCCCCGGTTTTGGTGGGGTTCGTGTTGCTCAATCTTTAGTTTTCTATGTTGTGTTTTGTTACTGTTGCCATGGCATTGTCAGTTTGTTTTCGACTTGTGAGTTTGAATGTCCCTTTGGTTATCTTTCGCCTCTCTTTAAGAATCAAAAGATAAATCAAAATCAGTGCCGTTTGTCGAGAGAAACAATTTCAGTGTATGTAATAATGTGGTAATCCTTCATTTCCTTTACGATTTTTCAGTGCTTTTTCTTCAATAACTTAATGCAATGCAACGATTCTGTCGATTGTAATTGATTATGGTGTGTTACCTTGATTTGTTTTCTTAATCGATTCATGATATTTGAACATCTTTTAGCTGATATTGTCTAGACCTTTATTTCTAGCGACCAGGAAAGTAACCTTTGGCTGAAGTTATATATTTTGCGAGTATCACTTGGATCATCACTTCTGTACATTTAAAATACGAACACAAAAATAGCATGTCTCCATTATTTCGGAATATATCATCTAAACACCAAATTAGATAATTGGAAGTAATAAATCTTTATATTCAATGAAAAGTTTGTTTGTAGTAAGTCGGTCTTTTCTTTCTTTTCCAAAACGGCTATAGTTTTGAAATTTCCATTGTCGGGAATTGGACAATCTATTCTTCATAATATCGTTTCCTCAATCAAGTCACTCATAGCAAAATGAAAGCTACTGTCATCACCATCACTAAGATTTGTATAGTGTTCAAATAAATTGTGACCATCCATCAGTCTCTCGTAGCAAACGCTTTACATTTTTCTATACAATAATGAACTTGAGACGGTTCAAGCCAATACATGATTTGTTTACTGTCCGATACTCCGATACTCCGAACAAAATAACTCTATATGATCAGATAAGCAACTTATACATAGTTGCTTAGTATGTGACCGATACTGGACCATGGAAAGGTAATAGGTAACGATGTTAATATTTTAAGATATTCTAGTGGTCCTTCTGTTTTGTAGGCAAAGTCATATGTATGAGCAGGATATTTGAAGAAGGTTTACAAACTAATCGTTTGAAATAATGTAATTCCCCTTAAATTAAGAAGCTATGTATGCGTAACAGATAAAAGGAGATGCAAGATCAAATTTTTCAAGAAGATACAATGATGAATGTAAACAATGAACCAAAAGCCGTGATTTAAAGAATGTCAAATATCTCTTCATTGAACCAAGGACTTGTATAGTAAGAAGGATTGGAATCTCGTGTACTTTTGCATAGACTGTATTATAATGTGTTGTGCGGCGCGAGATTTTGTGTGATTACCCATCGTGCATTTCGATGATGCTCAGCGTGCATTGATTAATGGCGGATATATCCATCGCCTAAACATCTAGATGGAACGGGGACCCAGTTATTTCCCCCATTGAAACGCATTGAAAATCATAGTAAATAAATGGGGTGCTGTCCAATAAATAATTTTGATAGCCACCTTGGGACTTCTGTTTCACGTTAGGCATTTGTTTCGAAGTTTCTAAGTGCAATCTCAGTGCCTCATGACCAGCATTCCGTTGCACAATTTTGTTTTGATTGACAACAGGGTAGGTCGGTCTACTTCCGGGGAAGAATAAAGGCTAGAATTTAGGCAATTTACTCTATGTACCGACGCCAGATTACATTTAAATCAATCAAAATTTTTACAGAAATTCAAGCTAGAAAGCCTACCCATTCAAATAAATCTACATTCAGTTACAGAACTTGTGTAATAATAAAACTACACCATTTTAAATAAAAGTTATATTTTTTTTTTAAGAACTACATTCGTGGGTACCGGACTGGTTGCCGTAACTGGGATCCTATTCCTGTCAGACTTTAATTTTTTTTCCAGACTTTAAACTGCACTTTTAAAATAAAGATATACATCTCAGTAGTTATTGTGCAAAGTTTCAATAGATTTGATCCAACAGTTACAGAGTTATTGATCCTTATCTATGACATCTCAAATACCAGAAAATTGATCGGATAAAATCATAAATTCATGAAGAAAATATGCTTAAAATCAGCAAAACTTTTTTATTTTAAAAGATATTTACATTCTGTAAATTGCACATGGTAGATAAATTCATTTTTGATATGGAAATCTAGTTAAAAAATAATTTCTGCTGAAAAAAAATTAATTATAATTATTTTTTTAATTAAAAAAAAAATCTTATAAGAATTACATATGCAAAGAAGCATACCCCATAACAAGGGTATAAATCATGAGACTTAGTCTTCAAACAGTCAGCTAAGTTCATTTAATATACAATGGAAAAGGCTAGATGCAGAGAAGTTCTCACTTGTAGCTAAATCCAGTCAAGACGGCACCTCCTACAGTTTAACAAATGTCGAGGGAAATCCTGGATCTGCCTGAATGCTTAATGCTACTGTGCGTTGTTATACTTGTGACTGCTCTAAATGTCCCACTAGTTCATACGTGTGTGGTGGTGGACACTCAAACTGTTGGTGGCTCATAGGAGATCCATGTGCTTGGGTCTAAACAAGTTAACCAACCTGAATATGGATAACAAAGACAAGTTAATAATGCAGGAACTTTTAAAAATGAAACTTAGCGAAGAAGCATTAATGAAAATGAAATTTAATCATAACACTCAAAAAGGTGAATCTGTTAACAGAGCACTAAGTGTTTCCTTACCAAAGAATATGAACTTTTCTAGAAATTTGAAGGGAGGGAGGGCATCATCAATAATTCACACTTTGAATAATGGTACAGCTTATTCCTTGTGAAAAAAAGCAGAATGTATTGGTTTTAAAATCTCAAAAGGTTCATTGAAACACTTCGACCAGATGTAAAGGGAGTGTGAACCGAACAAAGTAAACCAAAATACTCCAGAAAGGAAAAAGACAAATTTACAACGCACCGGACAGAAGACTAAGGTTCATGTGGAAGAAAAGGATCGAAGTAAACGTACAGATAGATATAAAAAAGGGCAACCTGATCCAAAACTTGATGCTGCATTTGTAAAAGCATAATGGACGATCATTCATATGGTAGAGTAATACCTGCTAAGAAGAATATACATACCAGAAGCTGTTCTTCAAAAGTTCCAAAATCAAGGAAGATATAGCTGCATTCATCTACTGCTGAAAAAGATACAGACAAAATTAACGGTCCTTTTAAGGACCACCAAAATCTTTAAAAAGGAGTCTAAAATTGTTGTACATTCAGTTAAAATATTTATATAAGCTATAGCCCTACCCCTTTTATATCTTCAAAAAAAATCCAGGCCCAAATCTTTAAAATTGGAGAGCCCCTGGCAAAATTTTCTGAGTTTACAAAATATTCTGTCGTTATTTATGTGATGCGGCTCTTCAGTAATGTGAGCCGCATTCCCACACAAACTTTTATGACACATAAAATGGCATAAAGTGTTTTATTTAATATTTAAAACTTATCAAAAACTAATTAAAAACCATAAAACTGAATCTATGGGCTTTTTTTCTTTTTCCAGGTCCCAGAAATAGGATACTGGAAAGAAATAAGCCCATATTTTCCATCTTTTGTTGTCCCCTGATCCCATATAAGACATTTGTTATTTCTTGCCAGGTGGCTCTTTTCTAATATTCTATTCTGATATTTTTCGAAAAATCCCTCCATTTTAACTTACAAGTGTATGAATACATAATACCATCAAAATGACCTTACTGTAACCCCTTTTGAAACTTTAAATTAAAAAACAAACTTTTTAAAAATTTCATAAATTTAAATTTCAATTTAATTTAAAAAGTTTAATTCAAATTTTAAAAATAATTACACCATTGTTTTCCTTATTGAATTTTGAAGTTTCTGGCCAAATTTCATCTATGTAACTCCACAAATAAGCTTACAATTGCAGATTGAAGTGTTCAAAATATGCCCTCTGACAGGAACGGGGACCCAGTTATTTCCCCCATTGAAACGCATTGAAAATCATAGTAAATAAATGGGGTGCTGTCCAATAAATAATTTTGATAGCCACCTTGGGACTTCTGTTTCACGTTAGGCATTTGTTTCGAAGTTTCTAAGTGCAATCTCAGTGCCTCATGACCAGCATTCCGTTGCACAATTTTGTTTTGATTGACAACAGGGTAGGTCGGTCTACTTCCGGGGAAGAATAAAGGCTAGAATTTAGGCAATTTACTCTATGTACCGACGCCAGATTACATTTAAATCAATCAAAATTTTTACAGAAATTCAAGCTAGAAAGCCTACCCATTCAAATAAATCTACATTCAGTTACAGAACTTGTGTAAAAATAAAACTACACCATTTTAAATAAAAGTTATATTTTTTTTTTAAGAACTACATTCGTGGGTACCGGACTGGTTGCCGTAACTGGGATCCTATTCCAGATAAACGTTATGAAAAGTATTACAGGCCATGTTGATCAAATGTTATGCATGAAATAAGAAGTTTAAAGTAATTCTGATAAAAACTATAAACTTTTACGATTGCAGTACGAATACACGGTTCGTAGAATGAATCATTACATTTTCACCCAAATGACCTCAACTTATCCCGCCTATGGGGCGGTCCACACTTCATTTTCGATTTCATACTCCTCTCTCAAAAAACGGAGATAAGTGATAAAAAGTATATTTTCTAATAGATATATGATTAATTCATGTTTTGAATAAAATTTGCATTGTTAAATGCATTATATATAATTAGTTTTGAAATTCTTTATTTTTCCATTTCCCTGAGTTAATCACCATAAAAGGGGGAGTCGTAACAAAAATGGGAGTGGCTTATGAAAAGTCATTTAAGTTCTACAATTGGCCGAGAATAATGTTAACACATGTTTACATACGTCAAACAATGCCTATTAAATGTTTTGAAGAAAGCTCAAAACCCTATATTAGGGAATTGTGATACTTTTCTTGCTTAAGAAATCAATGTAGTCCTGATATGAATCGTAACGTACCAGGCATAAATTGGGAGGGATCCAGTTTTCATTTTAATCTGATATTTCCTTCCTGCTACAGAAACCGTTGTTGATAATAAACCATACATGTGCTTTATAAGAGTTTTACATCAATTTTATCAAGGCATGGGTCATAGAAGAAACCCTAGATTTATTTTTGACGACGTGAAAGGGGATAAAGCATGGTTGGTACTCATTTTCTTTTTCTTACTATACAAATCCTTGATTGAACATTAATTTTCAAACTGTCGAACAGGTCAACTTTCTTCAAAATTTGCGATTCTCTGAATATTTTACATCTGTTGAGAAAAAAGGTAAGTTTTTACACTTCTGTACCTATTCTGAACTCGATATGAATGGATACGTCTTTCTAGGTTAACTTTTGCCAGAAACACACAATGACAATACTTGGGTTAACCCTGGATGTCTGACAGCGGGAATACCAAAATCTTCTATGGTCAAATTTGCAAGAATCAACCAACAATGGTATGGATCCAGTGATATTAATTCGAGGTTAAATGTACCGATTTTGCTACACCCAATTCACATTTCTTGATCGTCGCTTAGTATTATATATCCAAGGGGATCCTTAAGAACTAGCAATTACTTTCTAAAGTGTAATTTATCTGATTGGAGGCAGCCTTGTATTTTTTTTTTTTTTTTAATTTCATTTATCTGAAGAAAAGGGGAAGTGCATGGGTATACATAAAATGCTACCAAACAACAAGACAAATTATGATCCTTAAACAAGTCAAAAATTTCAAGAAGAGGGTTAAAATAATCCGTACACCCTTCCCTCTCGTTTTCCTTTCCCTTTCCATTTGTATAAAAAGTGCCGTTTAACTTGTTCTCGTTTTAAAAATACTTATGTTATGAAAGTAGCAGTTCACCTATAGAGATATATTCAAGTACATTTGTACCTTGCGTTATACCATAAAAGTGGCCACTGTGAATGTCCTCATATTGGAGTAAAGATATCACATACAAACAGAGAAATGCATCGGTTAATACTGGGAGAAGTAACAAAACATCATGTCAACTTTTTACAGTTGTTTCCTTCTCCATTCGCTACGTACTTGCATCTGCGTACTGTTTCAAAAAGTCCTTTATGCAAATTAGATAAATCGGAAAATTTTATTCAATCAAGATGAGCAGCTGTTTCCTGGATTTAATTATGCATAGTATCCAGTGTTATAATACTTTAACACACCTCACAACTTAGAAATAAAAAAACATCAAAAAGGATATCTTAATTGAATCAAGTCAAAATGTATTTATTAAGTCGTAAAGCATCTATAATAAAAAGATTAAACAATAGTATCCACTTAAGAACAAGACACTAGATTTAATTGGATTTTGCTTCTAAACTATGATACAAAAGTTGTGGGTTTGTTTCCTTTTCTTTTTTTATGACCCATGCTGCAAAATATGTGTGGCATGTACATTCAAATTATATATACATATGACCTAAATATTATTTATGTATTCCAATTTGAGGTTCTTCATCGTTCACATTATCGACGCAACGATTTCCTTGGAAATTGATTTATCTTATCAATTCCAAACACAAATGCATTGATGTCAACAACAAAAATAGTATTATCAATATATTCTCGTATGACGATTAAATTATTCAGAATTTAACCTACATTTACAGAAATGTTTTTACATCGTTAACAGGATTAATTTCATGTTTTTTTAATAATCTTTGAAAGACCAAATGGGTCATTCGAGATTCAAAATTCGAAATTCAATATTTAAGGTTAAAATTTCGAAAATCGAAATCCAATATCTAAATTCGTAATTCCTCATTATAAATCAACGAGGTCAACATTAATAAGTGAATAGATTGAAGTTAATTCAATATATAACGTTCAAAAATTCGAGATTTAAAAAACGATATTCAATATTTTAACTTGAAATTTGAAATTCAAAATCCTAGATGCAAGTTACAAACTTTGGCACTAATATTATTTACATCATACCTTACTTAGATTAAGGCGACAGTAGTTTGCCGATGCTCGAATATCATAAACCGATTAAGAAGAAACAAATAAAGGCAACACACAAAAACTGAGGAAATCGAATGAACTCTAAAAATAACTAGACCGGGTGCGTCGACAGGGCAAGCGTCTCCTGCTACGCATGGATCACCCGTAAAACGAATTCACACTCAGTCAAAATGTCGGATATAGAACACAATCGGTCAAATTACAGAGCAGTTTAAAATCTCCTTTCATAAATTTAGAAATTATAATAAAACCAAGGTTTCAACTTCCAAAGTCTTTTATATCCTTAGTTTTCAAATTTTTTGCATGAGATTTCCTGATAAAGGAACATCTAAAAAAAGCCCTTCGGACGCATCAAATTAATTAGCGTTATTTTTAATTACGAAACAGTTAAGACCAATGAAATATATTTATGAAAGAAATGTCTGATAACCAAATTTTTGAATCTCTGGTTATTTTTCTAAGGCTTTGCGATAATGGTAGTCGTAGATAAACGTTAGTTATCAATTTTACTGTGCATGATTTGTGTTTTAAAAATAAAGTTCAATAAATTAGAAGAAAACATACTATATCGGGATATGATATGTGTGCGCAAAACACGGGTATCTGGAATAAACTTCATCGGGTATGCTAAAGTCAAAATTATTTAAGTTTGTAGCGCCAAAATATATACCGTTTGGGGGAACAAAAGCCTAAACAGAAGAGTCAAAAACGTTTATGGTCGACTTTGCCTAAGGAACTTTTACAACATTCCATAATTTTAAGAGGAAGTTTGGACATAAAATATACCGAACCAATGGCGTCTTGGCGTCTGGTACTCTAATGAACTGATTGTCACCAGAAGCGACCCAGTGTTTGTAAAACATAACATATGATATTATTTCCATGCATACAACACATGTTTCTTGTAGAACATTTATAGGGTACACTCGAGAACAATAGTTTCGAAATTTTACACTGCTAACAGGGAAGTTATTGAAACCAAGGGTTCTTAGTGGTAAGGTTGAAGTCATCTCTTCGAAAATTCTTAATTTACGTTATGGAATAATTGTTTCATAGATGACCACGTATATGTTCCAATTGTCGTAACCACAATCCAGTCCTCTTCTCATCGATTGTGACATTTCCGAATGAGACTCATTATCGAATTTGTACGTACAATGAGCACTCGACATGTGCCACAAGTGGAGCAGGATCTTCTTACCCTTCCGGAACAACTGAGATAAACTCAAGTGTTTGGTGGGGTTCATTTTGCTCAATCTTTAGTTTTCTAAGTATTGTTTTGTGAACTTGTTTGTCTTTTCATCGTCTTTTACTTTTTTTGCAACATTATGGCGTTGTCAGTTCCTTTCGACACGAGTTTTGAATGGTCACTTGGTATCATCTGCCTCTTTTTTAAAACGTTTGAGGACATAAAAACTTAAAGGAGCTATACAAAGCTGTTAATGCCACATCAACATTTTTGGGTTTCAAACGGACAGCTTAAATGTCTATGGTCAAATCCGAGGGTGGACTTTTTTTGATGGGAATGTAACCTTTGATTAATGCAATTAAATAATTAAGTGCCTCAACATTTACAATCAAAATAAATCATTCATCTCGTGCGAGAATACGTTATACTACCATTGACGGCAACAGACATGAGGGAGAGAGACTGGCGAGAGAAACTAAATAGGGATAACGACGAACTTACAATCTGACAAATAATTTTTGTAACATTGGTGAATGACTTTATTGTCGTATCTTTAGTCGCTTGGCTTGTCGCCTGTGTTTAAACGGCAGACACGCCTTAAACTTTTTGGTTTCGAGTTACATGTTTTAAATTTTGAACTATTACATACACAAATTGATTGATAATGAAATATGATTGAATAATATCCAAGTATAATATAATACAGTATAAAGTAATTTGTAATTTCAAACCTTTTAAATTTTGAAAACAAACTAATTTGCATTTACTTATTCTATAAACTGATAAATGACAATTCAGCTTTTGTCTATGAAATAACATTGATATAGATTTTGATTTTGATCCTGCTAGAGATTAATTTAACAAAAGCTTTATAACGTTGATTTAAGAATCGAGATGATCTGTAAAATAATTTGATTTTGAGCTTTTTTACAAAATGAGAACACTCATTGCTCAGTTTCTACATTCTTTTAGCAATGTATACTGTATAATGTATAAAATTAATTCGTAGCAGCTTTTTAAAATATTACTTCGTGGTATTTGTCAGCGTAGCATATTAGATGCCATAAACTTTGTGACCGAATCATAATAGTATATGAGAGTATAACCACGAACTTGTGGTCCCACTGCTTTTTGCTAAATCTGGAATTTCAGCTATTCATAGATTTTTAAGTGAAGTTTAAATAAATAAAGTGTCAGTTTTTTTGTTTTTTTTATTTCTCCAAATATCGTCGTGTGAATCTTATAGTGTTATATGTCCACTTTTGATAAAAATGGAGATAGCTATATATTTGAAATCAAAGTGCAATGGTCTGTCTCCCTATACAACTATAACACGAGATTTCTACACTCTACGAGTTTTTGTCAGAACTACACTCCAAACTCCCATTGGATTTTAATGGCTTATTCATCTAGTTAAGAGAAAAATATTTTTATAGTGTTGTATCTCCACTATTTCTCGTGTATTTTTTGCTTTTAAATAATTGTTATCAAAATTATCATAGTAGTACTATGATTAAATGGTTTGCATAGTTTGAACTCAATCTATACTTAATTGTTAGCAAATCCAGCTGTACAGAATTTGGAATATTACAAAGTTTAAAAATCCATGGTCTATCTCCAATGGAAATATAGGGATAAGTTTCTAAAACTACATTGTTTGCAGTGAAATGTCTATGTTTTGGAGTTTAGTGTGACGTCCATTTTCGTTGAACTAGTACACATTTTTGTTTAGGGGCCAGCTGAAGCCCGCCTCCGGGTGCCGGATTTTCTCGCTGTGTTGAAGACCCATTGGTTGCCTTCGGCTGTTTTCTGCTCTTTGGTCGGGTTGTTGTCTCTTTGACACATTCCCCATTTCCATTCTCAATTTTATCTCAAAAAGGGGATGCTTTATTTATCTGAGTTGCTTGTCTATTGAAAAAAACAATCGAACAGTTACTCTTCATGTACGTAAATTCGATTCCTATATAACTGTTTATGTTTCAGTCAAATATTTATGATTATGAGCTTTTAAACTTTAACTTAGATTTTGACCACTATTATATCAAATGGGAAATACATCATTATTGGATTCACACGTGACGATATGATTATCGAAAAGGACACATTTTTATGTAATTTCAAGCTAAAATCAACGAATAGAAAGTTCAGTGAGGAATAAGAATGACGATGATACAACCGGTAGTGACGTATTGTATCTTCGACCGATTCAATACTAGATTGTTTCGTGTATTGGCTCATTGGCCGTAAAGTTAAAATAATATCAGCAGGACAACGTAATCAGTATTGCACATGCCGAATTTGGTTACTGATTGATTTTGTCTAAACTGTGAAACAATCAAAATCATTAATTATATGTATTCAATAAAAAAAATCATTATTCAGTCAAGTCATTTATTAGTTATTGAGCTCCGCTTTGACATTTGTTCACAAAACTAGAATTTAAGTAAGTCATTGCGGTATGCAACGAATTCATATTCACCATCTATCTATAATTGAGATATTCGATGTGTTTGTTTCAGTTATCTTACAAAATCCAGTTCATACAGATAACTAATGGATAGAGTGATTGAAATTGCTCATCTGTAAGTCATAAGCTCATAGCTGTTATTCTGTCTAAAAGAGCTAAACTAAACGACTAAGTTGACTGTATTTTTAAAAATGTCAAGAAAAAATTAGGAGTACTTAGAATATTGAAGTTCAGATTGAATAGACAGAATACTGAATAATTGCATTAAGTATATATCCGTCCCAATTTGAATACGTTTGTAAAATCTGAAAGAACTGTGGTATTGTTTAGATAATGTTGAAAACTACAAATGGAAACAGCGAGAATAGTGACTGATTTATCAAATTTTCATAAACAGAAATTTTATCAGCTGAGGCAGGGCTGGAAACTTTAGCCATATGTCGATATCGTGCGATGCACCGGAATATTTACGTGAATCAGTTCCTCCATTATACAAAGCACGTCAATTAATCCATAAAGAAATGGGGTGACTTAATAGTCACTTATTGTAGACTTTCCCAAGCTAATTCATATTTTTTTTCTTTCTACAATCAGAGACTGGAATAAATTGTACCATTCTATTCGTTTTATAACGTGCAAAATGACATTATGATGAAAAAATAAATGCCAACACATGTTTTTCTTATGGCACAAGAAAATTAAATATCATCATGACGGAAATAAGATACATTATAGTGTCTGTGGAATGAAAATGCTAACTATTTCTTTTTAAATATAACGACATAAGAACAGAATTAAAAACTAGTTTAGAAAACTTGTCCCATGTTATAAATATTCAACTCGTTACCTCAGGGTACTCCTCAGGGTGCATGTGATCACATTACTTATGAATAGAATGAAAAGGTCTACACGATTTCATATTTAATATATCATAACTGCCTGACTAAAATACTTCCTGCATCCATCTCACCAAGTGCCTTTTTCATCAGCCTTCACCTTTTCGGATCTTTTTTTACTTTTTAAAACCCATAACTATTGCTATTATACATTGTCATTATCTCCATCAATGTTAAAATATATACAGTATATATAGTTTAGTTTTGTGTGTGCATGTTCAATTCAATGTTATATTATATACAGGAAAAGTCATTGCCTGAGGGAGTTGAAACTTAAGTTTCTCAAGAATTTCTAAATTCAAAAACGGAAAATTATTGAAAGGTTTTTTGTTTTGAATCATGTCAGAACCATGTTGATGACACCATCGGGGACTGACCAAAGTGTTTATGATTTGTAATGAAATTTGCTACTTGGCACGTTGTCAATGCATGTCATTATTACTATTACATGGATCTTGTTATTCGCGCGTTGATAACAGTAATTATTACCTAATAAAGAGTATTTTACTGTTTTATTAATATTTCTATATTATTTGCTATTTTTCTGCCATTTTTTGTTCCATGGTCTATTGCACTGGAAATTATCGTTCTATTGCACCTGTGTGCAGTCTATTGCACTGACCTGTTATGACCTCTTATTCTGAAATCTGATTAGTTGAAAGGTATTCTTGGGTTTACACATTATAATTAATACACAGTTGTTACTTTCGTGTGTTTTATTTCTAAGAATTTGTTAGAACTGACTCAGTATGTATTAGGTAATAAAACAGTTATTGAATGTGTAACAGTGCAATAGATCAAAATATATTTCCCTCGGTATAAAGATCAGCTCATTGTTCTATTGCCCTCAGTCGTTGGCTTCGGGCAATAGAACAATGATCTGATCTTCATACCTCGGGAAATATATTTTGATCTATTGCATAGTTACATATTAAATAGCTGTATACTGTTGCCTGTTCTGTTTCTTAATGACCATAATGAACTCAAAAATTGATTTAATTGTGCAATATTGTTATTTGTTATAAAACCTTGATGAAGTCAATAAAATTTGTCTGTCACTATAGAAATTAAAATTGATTGTAATAATGTAATGCTATAATAATGAAGGTCTGAGTACAAACAATAATTATATATTGTTGGATTATTGATATTGGTTCTATAAAGCAGTAAGGAGAAAACAGTACCAAGAGACCTTAATTAAACCATGAGAAATATTAACTAGAGGCTCTCAAGAGCCTGTGTCGCTCACCTTGGTCTATATGCATATTCAACAGGGGACACTCTCCAACACTGTAGACGAGAATAGAATTAATGACAAAAATCTCTGGGGTTTTTTTTTGTATCTTATATTGCTGATCATTGAAGTCTGTTTAGTTTTTTTCTATCTTCATGATCTTATTCAGCTTTTGCTCTAAACACAAAAGAGGGTAAAAAAACTCCTATAAAGAGTAACAGTCTACTTATTATATCAGCAAAATTTGACTTGTTAGTAGGTGTCGTCTTTCTTATCATTTTTTTATTATTTAAGTTTCTTTCTATCTATTATAATTAATATCAAACAAGGAAAAACGCCATAAAATGGTAAAAATCATAATTAAAGGCAATAACTCCAATAAGGAGTCGTCGGACAATTTCTGCCATTTGTCTTAATTGTAGATCTTGTCTTGCTGATCATTTTTGTATATTTAAGTTTCTTTCTATCTATTTATAAGTTTTAAGATAGAAGACAAAAACGCAAAAAAATTGTACAAATCGGCATCAAAGGGAAATAACTCTAATAAGGAGTCAACTGATGATTTCAACCATAAGACTTATTTGTAGAACTTGTCCTTCTGATCATTTTTGCATTTTAAATTTTCTCTCTATCTTTTATAGTTTTCAAGATATGATAATATGCAAAAATCGAAAAAAGTGGTAAAATTTGTCATTTAAGGGCAATAACTCCTACAGGAAATTGTCTTACAGTTTTGACGTATATGGATAATTGGTAGAGCTCAACATTCTGAACAATTTTACCCTTTTCAGATTTCCTCTTTTTATAACGGTCATCAGAATAAGAGACAAAACTTGCATTTTACCCAATATGTTTTTTACAAAATTTATGAAAAATTGTTAAAAATTGACTATAAGGGCAATAACTCCTTAAGGGGTCAATTGACCATTTTGGTCATGTTGACTTATTTGTAGATCTTACTTTGCTGTACATTATTGCTGTTTACAGTTTATCTATATCTATAATAATATTGAAGATAATCACCAAAAAACTGCAAAATTTTCTTAAAATTACCAACTCAGGGGCAGCAACCCAACAACGGGTTGTCTGATTTGTCTGAAAATTCCAGGGCAGATAGATGTTGACCTGATGAACAATTTTACCCCGGGTCAGATTTGCTCTAAATGCTTTAGTTTCAGAGATATAAGCCAAAATCTACATTTTACCCCTATGTTCTATTTTTAGCCATGGCGGCCATCTTGGTTGGGTCGTCGGACAAATTTTTTAAACTAGATACCCGAATGATGATTGTGGCCAAGTTTGGTTAACTTTGGCCCTGTAGTTTCAGAGGAGAAGATTTTTGTAAAAGTTAACGGACGACGACGGACGACGGACGCCAAGTTATAAGTAAAGCTCACTTGGCCCTTTGGGCCAGGTGGGCTAATAAAAGGAGATGTGATGTATACGTCAATATGGCAACAACCCAATGACATAACAATGACAACTAGAGGTCAACATACACTCATCAACAATAGACAAGTTTATGTCCTATATGCTAAGCTCTTATTCTAATTCTATGTAACATATGAGCAGTTGTATAACATAAGACATCCATTTCCTAGGTTCCTGACTTGAGACAGGCACATGAATATAATGGCTCAAGATAGACTTTTCTTGATATGTCGACTTGATACAACATTATGATTTAGAAAATAAATCAAAATAATTAAAGTGGATGTCAGTTTAACGTTAATATTACAGTAACCTAACAATACAGGCTGATATATGTTAGTTTAACGTTAATAATACAGTAACCTAACAATACAGGCTCGTGAATACAGACAGCATTAAAATAGTTATGACAGTTTGTATGAAGTTAATGTAGTGGGATCTGCATCTTGTAAAAAGTACATATCAAAACAGGTCCTAGAAATCGTCGTAAACTTGCAGTTTTGGTTCAAGCTGAAGGTCTCGCTATGACTTGAAATGATGAACAGAGATAAAAGCGCTGTCCCTTTCTTTCTGTTTTTGTCAATTATCTGTTGGAATGTGTCATGGGTTTATACACCGTATCCCTTCTTTTTCATGTACATTGCAGTCTTTCTGTCTGTCTTTCTTTTTATTTTATTAACTTTAAGCTTAAAACAAGTTGTATATTTTATTTTTGACAATTTTAGTTTCCTGGGTTGTTTTAATACTGATGATATGGGTCTCTACTCGTTTCTGAAATCAATTTTAAAACTTGTAATTTCTGTTTTACCTACCCACAAGGAATCACTGTTAGCTGCAGTTCATGTGAAAAAAAAATTGAATGAGATATAACAGAAAGCTCAATGTTAGTGGTTACAAAAGAGAGGCAAAAATTGTTTCGAAGCTATAAAATAGAAAATATCCAACGTCTTAAAAAAAACTATGAAATTCTTCTTGTGGTACTATGAGGCTTTTTTAAAGTCATTATACACACATTCTTGTTAATAGGGATACTACTTTCGGAAAGAAGTTTGATTAAATGGGTGTGTAAATGTAAAATTACGTAATGAATTTTAAATCCATGTCAATTAACCTCCTTTCAATATCATAACACAGAAACCGTGCCAAAAAGTCAGAGTGTATTAAATCGACCTTCTGCATCGTCTGTTATAGAAATAGCAGATTATTCATTTAATTTAAACGGTTTGTTTTTTTTACACCGTTTAAAGTAATTTTAACTTTTCATTCAAAAATAAAAATTAATCATATATACATTCTTCAAACAGGAGGTCTTGTTTTTACACGGATAGAATTTAAATGTTTTCAGTAGCTGCTATTTCTTTACAGGTTATTAGAGTACATATGTAATTGTGAATGCAATAAAGTGCAAACATGTACATCGTACAATAAAATTATCTGGCTCAACTTCAAAATGTCAAGATATATTTGTAAAAATAAAAATAATTGTCATTCAAATCATCAGTTACAGAAGGAAAATAATTCAAAAGGACTAAAGAAAACTGTTTATTCAATGGCAGCTTAATACTGCAGTATAAATATATATATGTAAATGCTATATTGAATTTCCCATACAAATATAGCTGAGTATATAATTATCTATATATTATTTTTCATAAACCCTTAAATGTCTTTAGTGCATCGGTTTATTACTGATGTCAGATAATTTTAAAGTCAATAAATATTCGTTTTATTATATAAATTGGTCAACCTTGGCAATGTGGCAATAAAAAGAGGAGTTGGAAGGGAAATATCTCTTAATAATTCATTCAGTTATACATTTCTGATCAGTAATACGTTTCAATTAACTTACTGAAATGAACATTGTTCCACGGATTACCTACCAAACCCTTTTTTCTCATTTACATACGTACTTACATCAAGGAAGTCAATGATCGAACAGCGAGGAGTTTATTGTGTTTTGTTTGACTATGTCTATTCTGAATACTTTTAATTTCACATTTCAAAGACCTAGAATAAATATAGTTTGAATAAGATTATTTACCTGAAGAGAAAAAAATATGAAAAGATCTCTGAAGTCAAAGTGTTAACAACTACACTAATGTTATTGATATGGGATAAAACTAGGCGTTTTCTTTGTTAAAAACTACACACAAAAATAAAATTCGGTATATGATCTTGTAAACAAACCAATCGATTTAGAAAACTAGGTGTCTTGTTTCAAAACTTTTCATATAAACACACACGTAACAATATTGTTTTAGATAGACTGATTACTATATCACATCTTTTAAACATTCTATTAAAACAGTTTGGAATACAGGCAGATTAACAGAGGATAAGGGGGTAGTTGAACTCTTTCCATAATTTGTGCTGGTCCCTACCCAAAAGTTGGTTCCCTTGTCTATGGTTTTGAATGCTAATGGGTTGTTTGATAGCCAAAGCTGTTCCAATTGTATAGCATATAACTTGCTGGTCACCTAGTTTTGATTCAAGGACTCTTAATAATTAAAACCAAAGCCGTCCCTATACATTTAATGGATATATAAAACAATAAATATAAAAGTGTATAAATAAGTAAATGTTTAAAGTTTATATCACACGTCCTAATTTACTTACTGTCTGGATAAAATGCTTGGACGAAATCTCCAGTAAATATTAATATATTCAAATACAACATTTATAACAATACTGTATAGATTTTTTAAAATAAACAAATCGCTGACAAGAAAGAGGCCCTATTGGACACAATTGTCACACATATCCATCTCCATCTCAAGACATCTATAAAACATCAAGTTTCGACCGAAAAATAACGTCTCTTATTTTCGGTTGTTATTTTTAGATTCCTGGAAAGGTATTGTTGCAATACTATGCCTCCTTGAAAGTTTTTTCTCATTGTTTACACTAGTAACAGAGCTGTCTGAAAATATACGATTCCGAGGGCTCACTTCAACACGAGATATCCTTGGGTGACCTGCATTTCTTTTAGCAGAATAATCCATAGAAAATTTCCTGAATGTGTCTATATCTCTCACAACATCTCTTTCTTCATCACTAAAATCCTCGTCGGATTCATATTGTTCACTCTTACTTTTTTCAAGTTTCTTTTTCTTTCTCATATCATCATAAGCTAAAGTTAAAGCTTCCTGAAAGATATCAGAACCTTTCGGAACTCCTTTATTCATTGCAGATGAGTCTGGTCTAGGGACTGGGTCCTCGATAGCATCCACGATGCTCCGACGACGACCCGTGTTCAATTCAGATATCAAATCCATTCTACGTTTTCTTCAATTTATCTTCTGCATACATTCCCCTACTTTATCTTTCATGTTTATAAATTGATGTAATTATTACTTAGTGCAGTTCGATTAATCCACGTGAAGCTATGTAATCATCTATCTTTGATCGGAGAATCCGCGTTCACTCTCTGAATTGTATTGTATCGCACTTTTCAGATGTTATTATATTTTATGTCCTTGGTACAGAGAAAAATTTCAACAGTTTTACCTATAATCTGCCGTCAATAAGTTTAAATTAAACGTTATCTGAGTGTTTTATGAAAAAAACCGCTTGACTGACTATTTGTGAAAGCTTGTTTTTACTGGTACAATTACTCTATATGTGACTGCCATCAACTAGGTATTTAATAGGTAGATCATGTCGATTTCAATAAACTTCAATAATAATATGCAAGTCACATTTATATAGCTGAAGTTTAAAATCATAGTAAATGAGGCTTCATGGGGTTTTTTGTTTGCCTTAATGAAGTAAAAATTCAAAAAAACTGGTCAATAAACTTTACGATATTATTTAATGTTAAAATACTATATTGTAGCTATCATTTTCGTGATTTCAAGTTATTTAGAGGCGTATGAGTATCGTAATGATAATATGATCTCTGTCTGTAAGATTTTAAACGCATCAGCAGGAAATTATATGTTGCTTCAGATATATGCATGCAACCAGTTTACTTTTTCGCGAAAAAATCACCGATTATCGGATTCTAGAAACATTAATTGGAAATTGGCGGGAAAATGCGAAGACAATACCAAGGGACAATAAGAAAAAGAATAAATCAATGAAAGACAGAAAATAAGATGACATAAAAATAACGAACTAACCCGGAAAGGTCGACATTTTTTTCTCTACTTGTACTATTTATCCGTTCATGAGTCATAACTGGTGGAAGAGAAGCAAATGTTTCTGGTCTTACCCTAAAACATTGCCACATACACATTCTTTAACTCCAATACATTACCGAATAAGAAATCATATTTTGTGGACTAACGATAGACAAAAAACTTTGCATATAGAATCTGCACAGAAAAATGAAAAAAAAAACACAGTAATTTCATGTGTCTGAAGCGTTTTTCTGGGTTTACCTTCATCAAGAATGCCCAAAGCCTAATCACGGATATTTGAAATAAAAATACACAAAAAGATCAAAGAAAACTAAAAGAAAAGAAGTACGTACTATCATGTCCTGCAAAAGGATAATCAGAAACTGTTCCTGTTCAACTATTTGCACCGTCGTGTTGCTCATGGCAACAACAAAAGTCGGTGATTAGTCGCATTCGGTGATGTTATAGTAGAGAAAAAAAGGACGTGAAATTGTGCCACCTAAAATCTTCACACTTTCTTTATTAAACTACTTGAAAGACCCCTCCGCCCTTCCCAAGAAAAAAACCCCAGAAAATACTACCTTTGATAGAACATTCGTAGTTTTGGTCTAACCTGGGACATACTATTGACTACACGATTTCCAGGTCTAATTGGATTTCGGGTCGGCACTACATGTATCAGGTAAAACGTTTGTTTGATCTTCCATACATATGATATCTTGTTTCGATTTTTCCGATGATTTTATTTTCACATTCTGAATACGGTTAGTATAATTACTGAAGGAAAAACAGTATGAACTTATTCAAAATGAAACAAGTTATAGTGTTCATTCAATTTTGGCGTGCAAAGTTCTTGTAAATGACAATAACTTTTGTATCGTCCTTCATCTAAGCAGCACACAATAGTTCTGATCACCATTTAAATTAACGGTAAATTATGCTACATCTACAAGACTTTTCTAATTGGATGGGTAATTACAGGTCCTCGATGAAACAAGGCTGTTTAACTGTACCAACAATGGAATTGAAAGAAACATAGCTGCTTAATGGCAGAGGACAATATTTTGTAATTGTTATAACCTCGTCAGGTTCAATCAAAAACACTTGTCTGTTTGTAAGACTGGTCATTTTACTAACTTATATTGAGGGTGGGGTGAATTTACATTTCATAAACCAAGTTCCCTTAACTCTTTTGACAAAATCAATACCAAAGGAACTACGCTTTTATTGCTGTTCTTCTGCTCATATTCACAGTGAAGACGTTATCACATAACAACACATCAGGCAAGTACAAGACGCTAGATGTTAATCACGTTATATCTTCTTCTGCTCATATTCACAGTGAAGACGTTATCACATAACAACACATCAGGCAAGTACAAGACGCTAGATGTTAATCACGTTATATCTTCTTCTGCTCATATTCACAGTGAAGACGTTATCACATAACAACACATCACGCAAGTACAAGACGCTAGATGTTAATCACGTTATATCTTCTTCTGCTCATATTCACAGTGAAGACGTTATCACATAACAACACATCACGCAAGTACAAGACGTTAGATGTTAATCGCGTTATATCTTCTTCTGCTCATATTCACAGTGAAGACGTTATCACATAACAACACATCACGCAAGTACAAGACGTTAGATGTTAATCACGTTATATCTTCTTCTGCTCATATTCACAGTGAAGACGTTATCACATAACAACACATCACGCAAGTACAAGACGCTAGATGTTAATCACGTTATATCTTCTTCTGCTCATATTCACAGTGAAGACGTTATCACATAACAACACATCACGCAAGTACAAGACGCTAGATGTTATAATCACGTTATATCTATATAAATAAGAAGATGTGGTATGAGTGCCAATGAGACGACTTTCCATCCAAGTCACAATGTATATAAAGTAAACAATTATAGGTCAAAGTACTGCCTTCAACACAAAGCCTTGGCTCACATCGAACAGCAAGCTATAAACGGCCCCAAAATGACTAGTGTAAAACAATCCAAACAGGAAACCCAAAGGTCTAATCTATATAAAAAAAAACGAGAAACGAGAAACACCTGTGAACCACACCAACAAACGACAATCACTGAACAACAGGTTCCTGACTCAGGACAGGTGCATAAAAATGCAGCGGATTTTGTCTAGTATACGCTATGTATATAAGTATAGTTGATTATTTGTATCAAGTTTAAATTTATTTTTATTTTGCAGATTGGTGTACAACACTGTTGTTCGTCACTGGCTTCTGACAATGATGACACTACATAGAAAAACGTGTAGCTGTTTAGAAAGGGTCGAGCTCGATCAGAGTTATAATGACACTTTCCTAATCATCAAAGCAAAGTATAATGGATTTAGCATGTAAGTGTTAAAGACATTAGAAATTTACAAAATGATTCAATCAGATTGATTTTAAAATACTCTGGTCAAATTATTGATTGCGTACTGACTACTAATCTGGTGATAACCTTGGGGACTAATAGTCCACCATCAGCGGTATTGACCAAGTGCTAGAAAATGAAATAATACTTTATGAATTTGGGTCGGAAGTGCTTTTCTGGATTATTCGTAATGAGGAACGCTAAAACAGAAGTTTGAATGAAACATTCAACTTTTTTTTAAAGTTTACATTATCAATATATCTAGGTACAAAGTTAATGTAATTAAACTGTTCGTGTCCCAGACATTTTCTATATTTGTTACACTATCCATATGCATTTCCAAAATATGTTTCACATTTTATTTCAGTTTTAACCCTTTTCGTGACGAACTCTCAATTACTGACTAATCCTAATATCAATTGCAGTGTTTTTACAGCAGTTTTAAATATAACCGGGAATAGTAGTTCGTATGCATTATGTACAAATATAATATGTTTCAAATCATGTTTCAAACGGAATGTTTCATAAACCTTTTCACTTTCGTGTTCAGTCGCGATTTATCTAGTTGCCATCGGAGTGACAGTTGACGTGGTCGCAGTGGTCGTAATTGTTGGCTTTACTGTTTGATCTCACAAATACTGTCCTCCTTGATAGTGAAGTATAGCAAAAAGGCAAGAATATACGTGAATATCCCGGTAAAAATACCAATTATTATAAAGATTATGGCTTTTCGAGAGTACGATTGCGCTTTCTCGTGCTTTTTCTCGGCAACAGCATCCTTCTGTAGAACTAAAAAGAGAATAAAAAAAATACTAGTATTATGCCTTAGCAAGGGATTGTACTTCATATTATTAGACAGACTAAATTTGTTTCGTTTTAGCGCTTTTCTGGATTTTTTAGATCAAAAATTTTAATTTTAAAGGTTTGAAAATTTAAATCTCAAAACCCAGCATTTTACTATTTCAATTTTTATGTAGTCGGAATTGCGACTTTGAAGGTTTTAAAATACGACTTTTACAAATTCTAGGTTCTCCTTTTTAAACTCGAAATTTTGCTTTTTAAAGGTCGATAGTTTGACTCATCAATCATCATTTTCGGCTTTTAAGATATGTACGTGTAATTAGACATTAACATGAATATGATAAAAAATGTTCAGTCGGGTGAGAATAGCCTTTATTTACCTAATTGACAGTTTACTTAGCCTAACTGTATTCTTTATAATTAAGTTCACCGGGTAGAATATTATGTTCAGTTCGCCTGGTGTAATCCGATTTATCCGCTTTTTCCTTGTAATTTTATTATTTTTATCATCCGCCAGAAGTATTTATAATATAATATATCCATCAACGCCTGGGAAATGTTCTAAATGTTCTTTATATTGTAGCTAGTTTATTCGGACTATGATCGATTGCTTTATTAATATACGAAAAATGTCGAAAGTTTCTGAATATGCCAATAATTTTATACCTCATATAAAAGATAGATTAAAGTTTCACACAAAACTATAAAAAAAAACTTACTCGTAAAGTAAAATGCAAAGAAGCCAAATATGTACTTGAAGACAAAGATTGTTATAATCGCTGGAACTGTGTAGTTGGCGTAAGTTGGTTCTTGTTCGTTAGTAAATGGCTTCACTCTGTACTTGACGTTTGAATTCATTCTCTTAAAAAATAATAACTAGTTTAAGACCATCAGAAAAAGTATTTCATAAATCATAATTAAAAAAAACAATTAATGATTTAAAGATAAATGCTTGTAGAAATATCAGTATAAACTGTTTTATTTTCAATATGGGAAAAGTATCATGCGATACCTGCTTAGCTAAGTCCACCCATCGTATTGCGTTTGGTCATATAACGAATTAATAAAAAATGGGAAATACGTTAATGTATGTTTATTACATCTATGACTAAATACGAAACATATATACTAAATATTATAAAATGTTTACCTCTTTTTTTAAATAAAAAATTAAGTTAGTGCTAAAACTTTATATGGTACTACTGTATTTAATATCTAGTTATTACATTATATGCATTTTGCTAATGAATATTTATCATTATGCAAATTGTGTGTTCAACTTTTGTAAAGGTTTTTTGAAACAAAGTATCTTTTGATATAAGAATTAATGTAGAAGTAAACTTTACATCAACGAGAAAGCAACATAACAATACAATAACAAAACGACATCTTCAGGTCAACATACGGTCAACATGACTGGAAGCAGACCGTACAAAGTGAATTGCATCATAGGAATGCAAAAATACCAATAGACATTTCTGTTATTATTAAACATGTACCATTTGAGTTACCATTGTGTACTGTTAAAAAGCTGTATAATTGTTTATTAGAAGATACTACTAAAGATCCCTGTGGTATTGAAATGTGGAAAAAACTGTTCGATATTGATGAAAATGACTTTAGTAAAATTTGGTATAATGTAAATTTATTCTGGAAACCTGCAAAGTTTATTAAACTAGATTACAAAATACTTCATAATTGTATATTTACCAAAAGTAAATTAAAGAGAATTGGATGGTCTGATGATGATTTATGTGATGTTTGTGGTAGTGAAATTGAAGATCTATTACATATTTTTATTAACTCTGATGAACTTTTAGAATTTCATAACTATTTGTCTGAATTGTTTGTGAAATTATTTGAAAATTGTAATTCTGATAGAATAAGTGGTGTACAGAGTGAACATTTGCTATTATTTGGGTTAAGTTTGAAATTGAAAGGTGTTAATGACAGTTTTGTTAACTTTCTGCTTTTAACTGCAAGATATTGAATATATTTAGAAGAAGAAATATTATTATGAATGGCAAAACAAATGTTAACTTAGTTCAACTTTTCAAGTACACACTGAAACATTATGACATGTATTTTTATGTTTATATGTGTCAAAAACATAAAATGCATTGTTTATTTGAAAAAGAAATTTTTGCTAAATAATCCTCTGGTTAAAGAAGCAGACGATGATATAATATTTAAATTGTAATAATTTGAATATATAAATTGATTGTGTCATGTAGACATTTATACAGAAGCTTCAGGTTGAATAGTATAGACATTTTGAACTGATATCGAAACTTGTGATATTTTTTTATGTATTTTAAAGTGTATAACATGATGTCTTATTTTAATAAAGAGAAAAAAACTGAGAAGAAGAAAAAAACATACGGTCACCATAACAATAGATCGGTGTCTATATAATATGTCAATAACGTCCTCTGTCCACGACTGTGACATCACCCAAAGAACATGAATAACAACTCATGTAGATCAGGATCTGCTTACCCTTCCAGAGCACCTGAGATAAACCCCGGTTTTTGGTTGGGCTTATGTCAGTTTATAGTTTTCTATGTTATGATTGTGGACCGTTATTTTTCTTTTCGTCGTTTTTTGCCATGGCGTTGTCAGTTTGTCATCGACTCAAGTATCTTCCGCCTACCCCAACCCCCACCCGCCCCGAGATTATAGAGGTTAATAGACTTTCAAAGACACCGACTTCCCCAAAACATTGAATATAACATAAAGACAACAACTGACCTGATGCAAACACATGGTTACACATTTTTAGTACAACCTAAGGTAGCATTAGCTCATCTAGCAAATATGATCTATCAATAGATTGAAATTAGTTACTGTCTTGAATCGGTTGACCGTAAACAAATAGATAAGATAAGATAAGAATTTTATTAATCTAATCAAGAACCCATAAAGGGCATCATTTACAACAATATTAAGCACAATATGATTGGAAAAAAGAAAAACTATATCCTAATATAATACTATCATATATTGGACAGGATCAGAGCCTAACACATCATGTGTCTTACATAACATTAACAATAATTGCATAATAATTTTATATATTTTGTATCCACCTGGATCTTATTTCTAAACACTTAATTATATAATTGCCTAGGCACATAAGAGTTGGTAAATGCTCTCTTTGTCACCTTTGACAAAAAAAGTTTTTCGAAATTCTAATTTCTATTTTTTAGGCAGGAATAATTGTACGGTTTAACCATTGGTAACCCGATGTGTTGAATACATATGTTTTTATCCTTTCCAAGTACAAGTGTTTAGTCCATATTGCAATTGAGAGACAATGATAATAATACAAAAATTTCATCTGAGTCAAATAAGTAAATGTAATGGTAATGACGGTAAACATCCTTCTAATCATTATCAAGTAGTAAAGATCCTTCAAAGGCTTAATAAATCGCTTTAATATTTTTGTTTTGTTTTGAAGAATGAAAGAAAATATAAAAAAATAAGCATATGTGATATTATTGCCAGAGACATCTTCCATTTAAGACAAAAGGACAAAAATTGAACAATTACACGAACATTAGAATATAGAAAAGGCCCCGAGATGACAAAATATGAAAAGCTTCAAAATAGAAAACTAAGACCCTGATTTATACAACGACAAAACAAGAGGCTCTCAAGAGCCTGAATCGCTCACCTGTATTTCAGAGGAGAAGATTTTTAAATGTTAGCAAACTTGATGAACAAATTGTGTAAAATTGTCTTTAAAGGGCAATAACTCCTTAAGGGGTCAATTGACAATTATGGTCATATTAACTTTTTTTGTAGATCTTACTTTGCTGAACATTATTGCTTCTTACAGTTTATATATATCTATAATAATATTCAAAATAATAAAAAAAAACTGCAAAATTTTGTTAAAACTACCAATTCGGTGGCAGCAACCCAACAATGGGTTGTTCGATTCGTCGGAAAATTTCAGAGCTGATAGATCTTGACCAATTGTGCAATTTTACACCACGTCAGATTTGCTCTAAAAGCTTTAGTTTTTGAGATATAAGCCAAAAACTGCTTTTGACCCCTATGTTCTATATTTAGCCATGGCGGCCATGTTTGTCGATGGATCAAAACTTCGGATACAATTTATAAACTAGATACCCTAAGGAACATTTAGTTAAAGTTTGAAGGTATTTGGCCCGGTAGTTTCAGAGGAGAAGATTTTTGAAATAGTTTACGACGACATACGACGACAGACGACGACGACAGACGACGTACGACGACGGACGCCAAGTGATGGCATTAGCTAAAAAGGAAAACAATTGTGACATCCAATGAAATCCACTGGATTACAGGCTTAAACAAGGCCGTAGCGTATTGGAGGCAAATGAGGCCAATGCTTCACTTTTGAATCGACGACCAAACTTGAGAAACATCTTATTTTTAGATAAAAAAAAAAGATACATGCGAGGTGCAAGCAATACATTTTTTACTGTGACATTACATCAGAGACATATATTGTATTATATGTCTCCGATTACACACAGTGCTTGTCCATTCGACAGCAACGATTATAGATTTATCAGCTGCGACGACGCTAAACATATTAGTGTTCCGATTACAGTTTTTGCGGAAAACAAAAGCAAAATCGACTAAATGTCTAAACATAACTGGTTGGAGATCGGTTGGAAAAGAAAAATGACAGAAAAGTAACAAAATATGAGCATAAAACACCCCTATACGTATGATGACGTTTCGCTTATAGTTTTATGAAATCGATAAATTAATAACTGATGTTTTCAATTGTCCTACCAAGCCACTGAACAACAAATGCTTTATCGATTGAATTATCAAATGACCAAACATATATATATTTTTTTTTAAACCTGTAAATCCTATTCTCTGGCATTAGAACCGTACTCAGTGTTATTTATGGATGTCGCTAGAACAGAAATGTAATGAATATTTCTAGACATTTATATAGCCGGACCATCCTTAAAAACATTTTCTCGGCATTTCTTCTTTTTAAAAGTCTTGTAGTCCGCATCTTATATCTTTTTTCTAAATACATACAAGTACCGGAATTGAATGAAAGTATTTCAAAAAAAGTCAATGCTTTTACCACGTTTATAAAGAAAGAAATTGCTTATGTCTTTGATTATAGGATGTTTGACATTGCTATTGTCATCGACTGATATTTTTCGTTACAATTTGTTTGACTGCGCATGTAAAATGCAAACCGGAAACGGACCGGAAGTTGATATGTTAAAAGTCCGAAAACTATAATTCCAATCGATTATCGACATTGCCAGGCCCAACCAACTGATTTCCGACTTATTCCGATCATCAGAACAACACTACCTAGCATCATTTTGCTAGTAGCACGAGTAGCATTGTTTGGTAAATTTGTGGTTTTTTTTATTTGGCTTCTGAACAAAAAACGTTGGGCTCTAACAAATGTAAATAAAATGCTTTAATGTCCCCAACAATTCCTTGTGCTAACAGTTTTAATCATCTTAGCTTACAGTGTATGTGCAGATGTGAGTTGTCTGTCAAATCTTTACTTCACAAAGAATGCATTTGCACAACAATAAACTGAGCTCAAAACAAAACACTTTAATAATACACTCAGACAAAGAGCTCAATCCAGTGATATACTTTTAATAGAGGCTCTTCAAAACCACACCTATGATCTAACAAATACGCCAAACTACATGAATAAAAAACCAGAAAACGACATGTAAATTTTTCATATTATACATGTACATACCCGGGTTAAAACTTGTACAAGGTTGTGGTAAAAACATTTGGTGCCTAGCAAGTACAATGTAGTTGTTCCAGTTCAACTTGCTACATGCACAAATTAATATATGCTGATTGCCCCTCTTTTTGAAATAAGAACATACTTCCACCTAATCATAGTAAACAGGTGAACAAACTTTCAAAACTATAAAATGTTTTCAAACTTATCCGTGTCTATTTACCGTCACAACTGAATCAATATATATACACATGTAGGACTCAGATTGACGTCCGGTCTCTCCTCCATTTCTCAAGTCGACGTCCAAATCTGACATCATAATAAAAGAAGATTTCAAATCTGTGACCAATTTTATATACCCCTCTAATAGAAGTCTTTTTTTGTTGTTCTCAAATCAATGTCCCAATAGTATTGGCTTCTCTAATTGACATCCTTTTTACAGACTAGCCGCAATAACATCAGTTTTATAAAATGGTAGGTCGAACCTAATACTTAAAAAATTGTGGAAGATGTAATATTTAAAATTTCAAATTAATAATACGTTTCAACAATTGGCTGTACTTTTTTATTTTGTCTATTATGCGATACTGTATATTGATCTCTAGATGTCTTTCAATTATCTTTGGCATTGGGTTGTCGTCTTGTTGAATATATCCATGTGGCATTTATTAATGCATATGAAAGCTTAAGGAATATGACAATGTAGATCGAGAGGATGAACTTCCTTCACCAAAATATTAATATACATGTACATGTAAGATAATGTCGATGGTTGTCTTATTGTCATTTTCTGATGTTTGACCTATTATTCTTAAGCTGTTACATATAAATAAGCCAAAGATTTAATATCAATAGACCATGACTAAGGGGGTTGACCAACTAATCTTCATGGATGAGATGTTATAATGCTAATACATGTACAACAACACACCCAATATCATTGACTTACATTTTTCCATTACTGGTTCCCCTCAAACTGAACTAATCAGATCTACCATATAAACTCAGCCAAATTTGTTAAGTCGATAGACTATGAATTTCGGGGGGCAGGCCCCTTAATATCCATAGAATGAGATATGAAAATGCTCCATCAACTGCATTATGGTAGATACCACATATCTTTGACTTCCCATAAGTGGTTCCTGTTAAACTCACATCAGAGCTCCAGATAAGAATTTACAAATTGGGGTTTTTACCCACCATTTTTTTATGGAACTGAGTAAAATAGTTTTTTCAATTGCATTATTAATTCCAATTCACCCCTCAAGCAAATATCAAATTGGTTTTTTTTCACCACCAAGCTCCGGAATATATTGGTTTTTTTTTCATCATCAAGATATTGAATTGAGGCATGTTAAAATGTAATAATATCAAACCAAGATGTGCATCCACTGTTATATTAAATATGTTTCTTTCAAGTATATATGTACATCTATTTCAGGTCTGCAATCGATATAGAAATAAGGAGATGTGGTATGATTGCCAATGAGATAACTTTCCACCAAAGTTCAAATGAAGTGGATGTAAGCAATTATAGGCAACCGTACGGCCTTCAAAAATGAGAAAACCCATACCGAATAGTCGACTGTAAAAGGCCCCAACACGAAAAGTATGAAACAATTCAATTGAAAAAAACAAATATGAACGACAACCACTGAACTACGAATCCGGGTCGGTTCGCCCAAAATCACATTCGATTCAATTCACATTTGTCCCCTTTCACGTTCGTTTTATTGGTTTTTGTGTTGAATAATTGTTTTCATATTTTTGTTAGTGCATTGCTATAAATAAGTTTTTTTTATTGTTTCAACATAAAGTGACATTTTAAAAACGTAAACAGGTTTCCTACTTCAATGCTGCACTTTAACCGTACACAATTATTCAAATCATGAAAAATCATTCATTTAAAAAACAGCGCTAAAATATTTAGAGTAACTTTAAACAATTTAATAAGATTTAAAAGAGCATTAAAATATCAAATGAAAACATGAAACATCACATCATATTGTACACTATTCACACACCAATACTTTCTAATATGCACTAATAAAAATAGTTTATAACTTTATTAAAGAATCAATGCATTAAATTCAAATAATAGTCACAATTGTAATCAGAGTTCAAAGTCTACTGTGGCGGAAAATCGTCAATTGGTTTTGGTTTATCTGATGCCGAGTGATGGCCCATAGTCTTCATCAAATCCCCCCCCCCCAAAAAAAAAACCCCAAAAAATATTTTGAATTATACATCTAAAAAAATCTAATAATTCAATCTGTATTTGAATAAAAATAGGGAGCGAGCGGACTCAGGGGGCGGACGTGTGGGGTGCGAACGTGTAGGGTGCGAACATACCCGATACTCTGAACTACAGGTTCCGGACTTGAGACTGTTTAAATGTGTACAAACCCAACGTCAAATGTTGATACTGTTCTACTTCAATGATTGTAGGAGAACAAATTAGATGACAGCAAATTCCAGAAACAAATTAATTGCAATGATCAATGGAAGGTCAATGGAAGACTTTTCCGAGCAAATGTCATGTGTTTAACGGGATATACCATTTTTAGGTTTATGTTGTCGTTCATATTCGAATCAATTTACACAGTAAAATAAAATATAAATGTCAACTAAATATAATGGTTTTAAATTTAGTGACTTTGTCAGAAAAATGATTTATTTCACGCAAACAGCACTAAATAATATACTTTAACTCGACTCTGAATCTAAAAAACCCTAAACTATAATGGTATACGGAATCGTCCGAAACAGGTTCTCCTAACAGCGATAAAGGTGAAATACGCAGATTCAGAATTTTGCACAAAGAAATAAGATCAGAGATAAAGCCCTATGTAAAGTGGAAACAAAAAAAGACATGAATTTAATCAACGATTATCAAATTTGCTAGCATAAGAGCCTTGAAGTTAAAACTACGAACGCTTATGTGTATCCTGTCAACCCCTGAAAAAACAATATTGTCTACTTCCGCGCGCCATGAACTGAATTTTTAATATCTTGTATAATGTATAATGCAGGCAAATTTACAGATCTAACAGTCTAGAATAGACGATACTGTGCAGATAAGGAAAAAATTATAAAAGTCTAGAGATTTGCACAACGATACTAATATAAGATGGTATTATACGAAGATGTTGTTAATAAATCGTGTGGACAAATATTTCGGCTTAACAAATAGCCTTCTTCAGTGTCAATTATTTTAACAATACTGATTATATGTATAAAAATAGCTCAACAATACAGGTAAGTTTTGGTCTATTGATTTAATCCAAAATCATAATATAAAACAAAACTCAATACTCAAATATACGTGACTGTGTATATTTACATCCCAAAATGAGTGAAAAATAAAACTTAGTATTTTTTATTGATGCCGTTTGGATAATGTACATTTAGTTCCTTTATCCAAAAGCTTTCCCGAACCTGTCGCTGGGCATCACTCTAGTGAATGTTCTGTTCAATTACTAGGATCTTAATGCGGTTAAAGTCATCAAGTTTGTGACCAGACTGTCTGAAATGCTGAGAAACTGGGAGAAGTGGCTTCTCTTATATATATATATATAAACAAGTCTAAATTGAAAACAACGTTCAAACCTATGATTGCGTTGGATAAAAACCGCAATTTTTATACGTGTGCATGCAAAACAAATTTCTTGGTAGAGGGGTCTAAATACAGCACAAACAACATTTTTCAAAAGACCAAATGAGTGAAAAAGTATATTTTAACAAAAAGCATTTGACTAGCAGGTCGAACAACTGATGTTCTTAAACCCTGCTGACTGCCATTGGCGATTGCCAAATAAACGGATCACAAGATGTAACAAAATAGATCTTATTATTAATTTATTACCAAACAGAAAACAATAAACTTGCGGAAAAGATGGTATACTGCAAACATGAAGTGCAAAAATTTGTACAGCATATCCGTATTTCGACAATTAATGTCTTTTCAGTGATGTTAGGAATCGAAACGGTATTTTATATATATATATATATATATATATATATATATATTGGGTAAGATGATATTGTATTTGATCTTTGTTTGAAAGTAATTCTCGCTATATATTTTTCTATATATTTGTATCATTTCCTTGTAGATGATAATTCTGATACTGATGAAACAAACCTTCTAGTATAGTAAATCTTTTGCTCCAGAAATGTTTTTATGCGTTCAAAAGTGAACCAAATGCGGAAACAAGCGACAGCCCGGAGTCGCGCACCAGTGAAAAACCTTTGAATTAAATGTCAACAGGCAGAGGCCGAGGGTTTGATCCAGCTTTATTTCTTGTTGAAAAATCTAGATTTTCAAAAACTGACTATGCTTAAAGATACTGACAAAATATCTGCAGTTTATCCGAAAACAAAAGGAAGTCGATAGCTGCCTTCTTGAGAATCACACTTTCCATGTTATTCATATAGTGAAGATTCTACTTAGTGCCAGTATTGTTTTGTTTGGGGCGTAAATATAGATAGCAGTGAAGGTGTCAGGGACTGGTAACATGCAGTAGGTAACAAAAGATCAACTTTAAAATCACATAACGAATCAGTTGATCATAAGGATGCAGTTTTTATCAGCTTATGTGAAGGAAAGCAACCTAGTGTATGTGTATCTTTAAGCAAAGCATTATATTATAAAGACAAGATAAAATGAAATTATGATATTCTGCCTTCCATAATTGACGTCATTGTTTTAGGACAGAGGGACATTGTATTAAGGGGAAATTGGGATAAATTGCTCACAAAGAAAATGAAAACTTTCTATTTTTTTTCAATTGGAAATCTAACTTTGACACGATCTTTGTATTAGATACATGTTCTTTAAGAGTGCCACTAATGAAGTGCGAGAGGACATTTTGATATTTATAGAACTTTCGTAAGTTGACACTCGGTTATGAGTGGACATGTATCAGGTGTACAACAGTGTATACGCAAGCAATGTCCAAATGCACCTTTCAATTACTGCAAGTCGCACAATCTTAACCTAGTGGTGACCTAAAGTTGCAAAGTTGTGCGCCAGATCCGGAACTTGATGTCATTAGTCAGCTAAATGACGTGGTTCTTGTGTGCTTCACATATGCATAAAACCATTCTCAGTCCCTTTACTGGTAATTCGAAATTAATAGATGATATGTGCCGTGGTTTAAACATGACAAGTTACCGAAAGGAAAGGGAGGAGTATCCATACTCTGGCCATTACAATGGTCCAGCAAAATTAAAAAACTAAAAGATGGAAATGAGAGGGTTATAGCAGTTAATATTACATCAACCAATGATATATGCCTTATCAATGCCTACATGCCAACACATACAACGAATTCACAACATGAATATATGGAGTGCCTGGACATTATTTTTGACATAATACAGAAGTATGAAAATACACACAAAATAGTGCTAGCAGGAGATCTGAATGGTACATTACAAACTTCCAGAGCAAACAAGCATAAGAAAATTTATTGGCGATGTAAACTTGACTACTGGTGTTGAAATAGAAAATACCCATACCTTTTTTCATCATGCTGGAAATTCATCCTCACAAATAGATTATATACTTGTACAAGACAAAAAGTTAGTTACAGAGTATAAAATTGAGGAAAAATCAAGTGCAAATACATCTGCACATTCAATTGTAAAGATGGAAATAGCCTGCCAGATGACAAATATCAGAAACTCAAGTAACAAAAACAACAAAGCAAAATTCAAAATGCTTTGGGAGCAAATAGACAAAGAGAGCTACAACAACGCTATACAGCAGGATATCAATTCGATTGAAGAGGAAAAAGATGTCAATATTCAATTAAAAGTATTAATGGAAACACTAACTAAGGCAGGAAAAAGAACAGTCCCAACTAAGCTGTTACAAACTAAAGGACCAAAATGGAAAGCCTCGCCAGAAGTACTTACAATTTTGAAATCATGTAGGGAAATATATAAGAAATGGCAAGACATAGGGAAACCAAAAGAACACCACCTAGCAATTGAATTAAAAAATGAGAAAAAGAAACTGAGAAGTAAGCAAAGAGCAGAACATGCAATAGAAAGACAAACATTTTACCAACAAATAATGGATAATCCGAATACTCAGCTATTTTACAGACTGATAAATAGAGGCAGAAGCAACAGTCGAACTACAACCAACTGTCTGAAAATAGATGGAGAGTATATCTTTTGTCATGAAGATCAAAGAAAAAGATTTGCACAATATTATGAAGATCTCAGTGTCCCAAAAGAAGAAATATATGACAATTCCTATCTTAATCTATGCAAAATTCGACAAAGCTATGTACAAGAGGCTTTAGAAGAGTACGAAGACAATCCTGAACTCTTTACAGACACGGACATAGAGAAAGCAATAGATTGCCTCAACACCAAAAAAAGTCCGGATGAATTTGGACTTACAGCTGAGCATCTTAAATATGCTAAGAGTACTATAGCACCAGCAATGAAGGCAATTTTTAACAACATTCTAATATACAGAAAGGTACCAATATTTTTCAAGTCTGGTATACTTACACCAGTACTAAAGAAAGAAAAAGACCCAACAGAGACGAGTAACTATAGAGGCATAACAGTAACACCAATAACTGGGAAAACCTTTGAATACTCATTTCTAAACAAACTGATGATAGAACCAAAAACAGACCTCCAATTTGGATTCACCAAAGGTTTATCGCCAATCATGGCAAGCTTAATCATTTCAGAAGCTAGATATGAGAAAAAAAGGGGAATGACAATTTCTATATAAACATTCTAGATGTAAAATCAGCATTTGATGTAGTCCAACACACTATACTGATGGATAAAATGCTTAATCAAGAAATCCATCCAATATATTGGAAAATACTAACAGACCTATATACTGACTTGACTACAAAAGTTAAATGGCTTGATGGCATAAGTAATCCTTTCCAAATTAAACAAGGTGTAAGACAGGGAGGAATTCTATCAACCCATCTATACAAAATCTTTGTCCAAGATCTTCTGGTAGAATTGGAACAAAATTCAATAGGATACCAGTTAGGAAATATATACGTAGGATCACCAACTTGCGCCGACGATATAGCCTTTATATCGAATGACAAGCATGAACTACAACTAATGCTAAATGTGCTCGGTAGATATGCAAACGAACACCACTACAGTATACATCCAACAAAAACCCAAATCATAGATTGTTCCAAAACAAAAAGTGATTACAACTGGAAACTAGATGGAAATGATGTAACAATAGCTAAATCAGGTGTACACCTAGGACTAACGAGAGCTGAAAGCAACGAAAGTCACATAAATGTACAAGAGAGAATAAAATTAGCAAGAAGAACTAAATACGCCCTAATGGGATCAGGCTGTCATGGTACAAACGGTCTAGACCCACCAACCTCATATCAAATTTACAAAACCTATGTCATTCCAAGGTTAATTTATGGACTAGAAGTGCTACCTCTAACAAGATCTGATATCGAACAGTTGGAAAAATTTCATAGAAAAAATCTTCGCCAGTTACAATCTCTTCCAGAAAGAACCGCTAATTCGGCAGTGTTACTACTGTTAGGAGCTCTACCAATAGAAGCAGAAATTCATAAAAGAGCTTTGTCTCTCCTACATGCTCTACTAACATGCGAAAATGAAAAAAATACATCAGCTTATGGAAAGACAAATAACAACAAATTTTGATAACAAAAGTAGCTTCTTTTCAAGAGTTATGGATATATTAGATATGTATGAACTTCCAACCATTATACAACTTCAAAGCAATGTTCCAAAGAAAGAACATTGGAAAAGAACCATCAAGCTGACAATAGACAAATTTTGGAAGGACAAGACCTTAACAGAATCTGAAAGAAAATCTAGCTTAAAGTTTATGAATACGGAAAACTTCGAGATCAATAAACATCATAAAGTCTGGAAAGTAAAGCATTTGCCTCGTTTTGAACTTAGAAAAGCAATAATCAAGACTAGAATGATAACTGGAACATACATACTTCAGGCAGACAAACATAAATTCACTCCCTATACAGTAGAACCACTATGCCAATTATGTAAAACTGACAATGAAGACATAACTCATTTCCTGACAACCTGTCCCATACTTAGTACTACGAGAGAAAAATATTTCCTTGATATAAGAAAAGAGATCACAGATAAAATCACACCAGCAAAATGGAACTGCACCTTCATGAACAAAACTGCGATAGTACAACTGCTAATAGACTGTTCAAAATATAAGGAGCTATTTGATAACTGTGAAAAATTCATGGAAAATATTGAAAGCAAAACCAGAAATATGTTATTCCAAATGCATATAGAAAGATTGAAAATTATGGACAACAAATAGCAAGACACATATTGCATATATATATATACGTATATAAATATACATATATCTTTAAGTGGAGGAAATGACAATCAAATGAGAATAATGATTATCATAAGTGACATATATATACCAACACAGAGTCTGTCATTTAATAATTGTAAGAAATTTAAATAATTAATAAGCATTCCTATCTTTTAACTCACTAATACATTTATGATAGGGTCCATATCATGTATATATCCTTTTAAATTTACTGATGGTGACAAAACAAGCTTCTATTACTTTATTATGATTTTTATATACATTGATCATGAAGTACATATAACATTCCACTGAGAAAACCTGCCTTTTTAGATTTTACTAAATTCTTACATCTTAACTTATTATTCTAATACATAGATCTTATTAAATGAAACCTCCTTTTAATGTATCTTTTATGCATATTAAAAAGCAAATTCAAATGAAACATATTTTTAATTATAAATAAAACTGAGATACATACATACATGTAAGTGAATCTACTTGTATGGTAGATTAATTTATAACAAAAAGGTCCATGTAAATATGCCTTGCATGACACTTTTACTGTTTATTTATATGTGCTGTACATATGTTGGAAAAAGAACATTTTTGTTTTATCCTTTTAAATTTTAAAGTTAAGGTAAAACTCCATATATATTTGGAGGTGCTCCTAATTAAAGGAGGCTGATACTAAGAAGAAGAAGACAAGGGAGGTGTTGATATAAAACTTTTTTTTATAAAAGGAATATATGTTTTAGTGAAACGGTTATGCGAAACTGGGTGGACAGCAAGAGTAGACACCGTTTCGTCACTTTTGGCAAACTATTTAACGTCATATTCTGCTTTGACTAAAATTGAAAATTTAAGCACAAATGAATCAAGAACAAATACTAGTTGCCATCGAAGCTACTTTGAAGATCAGGAATGTATAGTTGCAGTAGTAGTAGCCCATGTTGTCTTGAGCATTCTCAAGCCACTAACATTTGTTTTTCAAAAGTCGAACTGCAATATGGTTGAGGAATCAAATATTCCTTTGGAATTGTTGATGGAAAAGAGAACAGATGAACAGTTTTCAGAGCTTTATAGACGTAGTGCGACTAATGCGAATGCCATTGCAAGAGACCTTATGCCACGTAGGCGAGTTAATCGACAAGTCCGTAGAGAAAATGCAGCCACGGCCTCTAATGCAGAGCAGCACTGGAGAGTGCCTTTCCTTTTTTCGTATTTGGATCACGCCATTAGTTAAAAGTTGTGCTGGTTTCCTGATGAAGTAAAAAATCAAATGTATGGATTTACCTCATACCAAAGCATGTTAGCAAGCTTACACCGGATATTATTGGACCTCTGTATCAAGCATTCCAAGACGAGAAAATTTGAAAGGATTAAATGATGAAATTAAAATGTGGTTAAAAAACAATACCAATGCGAGATGAAGGAAGCCTTCATGTACCAATTATGCTGGCTGACAAAGACTTATATCCTAATATTTTTGTTATAATACAACTCCTCCGTACTCTGCGGGTCACATCGGTTTGTTGCGAGTGATATTTTGATGCATCTAAAAACCTTGGAACGAGCCAAAATGGGCGGCGATAAACTTTATGGCTTGCCATGCTCCATGTCCATAGAAATAACTTTAAAGTTGAAAGGGAACGTATGCTAATGAAATTCGATAGTTCTGGTCGCCAAAGAATCGGGAAGTTTTATATTATTAGATACTTATAAATAAAGATTAACTTCAAGATTGACATAGTTTTGTTGAAGCTATTTGTTGTAACTACTAGTGAGTGATAACACAGAGTTTCAGTTATTTTTTGTTGACCATTCCCTTAGTTTCCTGGAATTAAAACGCAAGTTTGAAGTCTATTACTTTTCCTTTGACCCTGGACAATATTTCACGGACCTAGTACTCTTCTCGAAGAAATTTTCAACAATACTTGATCACTCGTAATACTAAGACTAATAGAACAACAGCCATTTTGCTAGCTGCTACTTGATTTGCTTTTTTTTTACTATTTTTAATAGTTGAATGAAGAACCTTTAAAATTACTTTTTTCGTCAAATGCAAACAAAACAAACAAAAAACATATATCAGTACATACCTTTCTGCAAATTCTTTGTCGGATACTTATACAATTGATGGGTATCCCTTACATGTATAAATTTGATACTACTATGTCGATGTACTTAACCAATACAAACATATGTATTTTAATTTAATGATGCAATGGTGTTGAAGAAATAATATGTTGGAAATAGACATATCTTCATTTAAACTCCATAAAACAGCTGTTTTGTTGACATTTGATGACACATGCAATGAGTTTTGAAGTTTTTAAAATTTGCATCCTGCAGAGAAAAATCCGGCATTAGAAAATAAAATGTAAATTTGTATAATCAATGTCAAATTGAATTCTTTGATTGATGTCAGCTTAGGAATAAACGACACATGTTTATTCAAATAGACCTTATACACATCTCCAAATTAAAAAAATCTATTAAACAGACATTATTTACTGAAGTGAAGCGTTATTTTAGTACAAAATGTATATATCTTCAAGTTGATACGAAATTCCGGGGCTTGCGTTTCCTATCATGATTACTTTGATAGAGGGTTGCGGCTGGGATAATTAACATAAATTGACAGTATCTTTATTTTTTGCCAAAATAGTTTATATCGTGCTTTAAAAACAAATATGTTAAAAACAGAAAAGTACCATACTGGTTTTCATGTTACAAGATATGTAAAATGTTCATGTTTTGTAAGGATTACACACGAAACTAATATAATTTTGTTACAAAATTTAATTAGGTATACTAGTTAGTTTTATAATGATTTCAAAAAGAAAAAAGAAATCTATTTCCTGGTACATAAATAAATGCACAATTAAATCATCTTAGTTATCTCCCCTTCGAAACATTTTTCTTCAAATAATTGAGTCAATACGGTAAATTTCTATCTTGTGTAGAAAGACGTTACATCAATTATAAAATTATAAAGTCATCTAATTTTCGTCGTTTAAAGAAAAGTCCCCCATGTTTGTTGCATTCCTATCAGAAACTTTAATTTTCTCCCTCAAAGGAGCATTTGTCAAAACAACTTTACAATCGAATATGATAATATGATTTTTTTTTAAATCCGTTGGTGAGATAACATGCCAATGAAATATTCTTTAAAACAAAACGTTTATCACAAATTACTAGTAAACACATCTTAGACTTTCAATAATTAGCATTGGCTTATGCATCATTTCAACATGATAGTATAGTATACGTACGTCATTGTTCCAAACAAGTTCTTTGCAAGTTTTTCTATCGGTTGCTGAATGGTCAATTAGTTTATTAGTAATAAATGCTTTTCAATTGTAAAAGAAAGGACACCACCGAAGTGCTTTCTAGTCATCAAATAAAATTGTCGAAAGAAGAACATTAGTACATCTACGATCCACCAAAATCTCGAAGTTGAGTAGAAAATATAATATTAGTGTTGAGAAGTCAGCAAGAAGTTGTTAAAAACAAAACCAAACATAAATGCTAATATCAGACCCATTTGCATGATCTGATCAAATATGTATTCTGTTTTTCAGTTGGTTCATTAGAGGAGAGTATTGAATATTGGTTAATGATCAGAGAAGAGTATTGCATGCATATTAATTTGATTCGAGCGTCACTGATGAGTCTTGTGTAGACGAAACGCTCTTCTGGCGTACCAAATTATAAGCCTGTCATCAATACAAGAAATAGTTGAACGGTGTAAAAAGTACAAAACTGCTTTTCTTTTTATACGTCCTACAAAGCCACAGCTGACTCTCTACGAGTTTTACTCCAAGACGGGAGAAATTGATTGCGGCTATCGCTGAACTTATATTGATATATTTCATAAGGCTTGTTCATCCTTCAACACTACATCTGCTAGCAATTTTTAAAAAACATTATCTTTATTTACAATTATTTACAATGTACATTAATGAGTATATTTCGTTGTTATAATCATAAATGATCACAAATATAAAGTATCATGCTTATCACATTGACAATATTCATACATAAAAAGTAGCATATAATTTTTAGTGATCTTTCCACATTATTCTGTTGGTGGAGGTAATTTTGATATGTGCTGATATTTTTTTTTAAGTTACACATCAACATATTTTCAGTTTATAACTCTTCAAGTGTATTTGACTATGCTTAAGACACATTGTTTCAAGAGTTTACCATATATGTACCGTTCTTTTCGTTTTCAGTCACTTCGTTTTCACTAAAACTATAATTAGGGCTATCAAAATCCGGTTGTTCTGAGAAGTGCTCCTTGTCATAACCATTCATTTCACCAGGACTTTGTTTAAGTGTTCTTGATTCTATACGCCTGAAATGATTATACAAAAGTCATGTTAATATAACTACATGTTACCTTTCAGCAATTACACTTATCTTATTATCTATAAATGTCTTGATTGATTGCTAATTTGTTTGCATTCTTCTGGACAAGACAAAACAAGCTAATAGGTAGACTTGATGCAAAGTAGGTAAATCTGGGGGACAAGCATTTATACTGCCTCTGGAAAAGTGGATACGTTGTATAGGTGCGGACATTTTGCTTTGTAAAAAGCCCCCTTCGGACCCCCGAAAGATCTGTAACAGTTGAAAGATTTGTTTAACTTAGAAAGTGGCAATTTTCTTACACAATGCATCATATATAACGTCCGCACAGGTATTGTCTGTGTTCTATACATCCCGGACAGTAATGGCTTTACTGCTACAAAGGAGAAATCTAGTAATAACCACATTTTTATTCCACAGATTATTGAAACATCTACTTATCCATGTCATATATTGATCAGTTAAAATTTATGTCTTATTACATTTGTCAAAAATATATATTTGATATAAAAAATAAGGAGATGTATTATGATTGCAAAGGAGACAACTATCCAACCAAGTTCAAATGAAGTGGATGAACGCAATTATAGGCAACCGTAAGGCCTTCAAGATAGGGAAATACCCATACCGTATAGTCGGCTATGAAAGGCCCCGACATAAAAAATATGAAACAATTCAATTTAATTTATAACAAACAATTTACGAAAAACAAATATGACAGATATCAACCAACGACAACCACTGAACTACAAGCTCCTGACTTGGGACAGGCACATTTAGAATGTGGAGGGGTTAAACATGCTTGAAGGCGCCAAACCTCCTCCCGTGCGACAGTACAACATGATGATAAACTATCAAAATCAATTGAATAGGTTTATCTCATCAGATCGATACAAAGCGGGAAAACATCTAACAAAAACAAAGACTGGACGTGGCAGTGTATTTATACATCACCTCGCAATAAAAAAGACACAAAGTACAGATCTGAGAGTAATCGCAGTTACCGACAGATAGTTCAAAGCCAATAACAACTAAAAAGAAAATCATTTATATAAGACTAAAATATCAATCAGTTCACATCGAACATCTAATGGATTCAGTGTAAAGACGTCATTAACATGCCTGTACTGTGCTATATTTAAATAAAGCGTTCACATTGGGCTTAAATCGATCTAAAGTGAACCGATCTAGTTTAAATCGATCTAAATGTCCAAGTGTGAACGGGATCTAGCATATCAATAAGTACACATCCAACATCCAATGGATTTAGTGTAAAGACGTCATTAACAGTCAGAGAAAAACATGACCTTGTGCAAATGACCTTGCGCAATGACAAAATATAGGTATCGACAGATTGAGTACGTCAATGTTCATAATATACTGAGCTTGTTATCACCAGAGATATGTTACTGCACTTTGCAAGAGCCAAATTGATAAAATGAATTTACTGATTTATTCAAAACTGTTGTTTTAATTCTACATGGTCGTCATCGAGGTCGTCGTATATTTTATTTTACCTTAATCTCCTGTACAATATGATGAGGGATAGTAAAACAATTATTAACAGCAGTGCCACAGCTACACCTATGATGACGTAGATCCACGTTTTCTGAAAATAGAAAGAAAATGCAATGCAACTCTACAAACATAAACACTAAGATTCGAATCTTAGGCCTACGCAAGTGATAAAAGATTTTGCATCGTTTGTCAGTGTTGTTTTTAAGCTTTCGAAGTTCTTTTTTCGTCATTATTGGAATAAACTGGTATGTGAAAGCATAAGCACGTATATAAAAACTAATGTGTTAAACAAAGTCATGCATAGTACCGAAACTTCTGCTTCGTTTACTTATTGCAGAGGGTGGTAAAGGGTTATTTTCGTGCAACGTGATCGCCGTTTTTTATTTCACGTTCAACGTGTTTTTACTTTTTTATTTGACGTTCAGTCGTGCAAGACAGGTGCCTCGTTCAACGTGTTCTGCTTATTTAATTTTACGTGCATCGTGATTTTCAAATGCTTATTTTGCGTGCTCGGTATTTTTCAAATAAAATTCAAACACTTGGCAGGGATCGTCAAGAAATACTTTTTTAAAAGCCGTAAACCATTTATATCATAAATGTGTATACTAAATCGGGAATAACAAGTAAAACAGAGAGTTTATATATACAAGAATACAGTGACTCAGTCACAAAAGGTTCACATCAAAGTCTTTATTTTTCGTGCAACGTTCATGACAGAAATTATTTCACGTTCAACGTGAAATTATGTCTTATTTCACGTTTTTTCCGTGCAAGCACCCACCTTTACCACCCTCATTGCAGTCTTGGACAAATTCTTAATTTGAATGTATATATATTATGGCATCAGACCAGGAAAAACGTGTTTGTAAGTTGAATTTTTCGAAACACTACGGGTTTTCCACCCCAAACATAGATAGCATTAGCCATATTTTGCACATTTTGTCGAAATGTTTTGTTTTTTATGTTCTTCAACTTCGTTCTTGATTTTGCCTTACAACTGCTTTGGTTCGAGCGCCATTGATGAGATTTATATAAACGAGACTTGCATCTGGCGAACCAAATTATAAACCTGGTATCTTTGATGAGTTTTTACATACAAAATATTTCTATTTTGCTTCTTTTTTTTACCTTGAATACATTTGAATGTCATCGTATGCCCATGTCCCAATTAACAATAGTGTATGGTTTTAAACAAGATGATAACATTGTAATTCATTAAATAGTGAAGCCTAGTTAAATTAAATACTAGTTAAACAATTTTAGAATATTGTAAACTAAGTCTTGGTTATCATACTTATATCTTTGTATATTTAATGAGTTTGTCTAACTATATTAAACCTACCGATTCTTTTTCTTCATTGGCAGAAGGTTTCTGGACAAGTTGTTTCTCAACCACTTTCAAACCCGGTACTTGTTGTTGTAATTTTAATTGCATGCTTTGATAAGAAGGTTGGTCCAAGTCATCCTCATCCACATACCCTCCTCCTTGTAATCTTGGTGATATGTAATACTCGATCTTGGCTGCAGGTTTACTTTTATGAAAAAAATAGAACAATTATTTTCTTTCATAGAACCATTTGATTCTTTTATTCTTTCATTCCAAAATATCCATATGAAAAGAAACGTTTCCTGTATAGGTGACATTGAAAAGACGATACCAGTCGTAGGAAAAAAAAACTTGTATTAATAAAGAATAATTTGAAATGAGGACAAACTTTTGAAAGCAAAGGTTTTTTTAAAGTTTGTAATGACAAAGCTTTTTAAAAAGAAAAAAGACATAAAAATAAGGTGAAGTGGTATGATTGTCTATGAGACAACTATCTACCAATGTTCAAATTAAGTGGATGTAAGCAATTATAGGGAACCGTACAGCTTTCAACAATGAGAAAAACCCATACCGTATTGTCGGCTATAACAGGTCCCGACATGAATAATATGAAACTATTCAACTGAAAAAACTTCGTTTGAAAGTATGCTCCATTATTGAACGTTTGGTGTGGCCTTTTATTGTTGATTGATGTTGGGGTTTCAATGGCAAATATAAGATGTATTCCCCTCGCCGGCATATGTTTGGATGTTTACTGTCTCTTAAAATCTTAGATTTATTTAGGCTGAGACTTTGAATTATTTGATCTGTTGACTGTTTGTAACAATTTTACACATTTAAGAGCATTCACAAATTTTGTAAATGTAGGATCTTAAACTTCTAGTTTTTCAAGAAACGTGTGATGATTACTTCCCGTTGTGGTGCAAGTTATTTTGAAAAAGCTTTAAGTTGTTATCGATTTTTTGCTGTTGTGTTGGTCTTGCATTTTTATCATTGTATTGATAATTTTTTCCTTGGTGATTTTCTTTTTTTTATATTATCTTGAAAAATTTGGTTTTGATGTCTTCGACCTTTGTATTTACAAAATACCTACCCGTCATTTGTCTGAAATCCTTTATGGACATTCATAACTTTGGTGTTTATGTTGACCCCAAGACCTAGAAACAGTAAAACAAAAAGTTCCATTGTAAAAGAATAGAAATGGCAATATTTAGATAAAGGCTTCGGATGGAATATGTGCATATCAAATATTTTCCTGAACTTAGTTTAACTATAAAATAGATCCATCTGATCGAAAATGTATTTACTTTAAAATCATCAAAGTGGTTACAAGCTTTTACAAATGATAAGTTCAATCAGAATGCCATCTAGAACATTTTAAGCAATTACAGGGCGTTGCAATCAATTTTCCTCGTGTATAACAACCAGCTACATGTAATTTCAAATTAGATTAACCTGAAAAGTAAAATCACAAAAATACTGAACTCCGAGTTACATGTATCTGTGGATATTTTAATTTCAACGACTGACATTGTTTTAAACGGCCTTAAAAAGCATTAAAATAAAATTTACCAAATGCAAGGCTATTGATAAAAATATGTATGTTTTGGTTAATTTTTTTTTAAATGTAATCTTACAAATATCATGATGTTTTTATCATTACCTCTGTTTTCGGACGTCCATATAAGTTTTAAAATGTTTTGAATTTTGGTTTTATCAATCATGTCGATCTGTCCTGTAACCCTGATCTCTCGAAGTTTTCTAGCAATACAATCACAAGTAGAAATTCCTTTTGGAAGGTTATGCTTAGTAACATTTTGATTTGGTTCCTGTAATGCTGTGTTGGAAGAATCTGCATTCAAAACGGAAATAACATACTTCACTTTCGTCACTCTATGTCTGAAATTTTTTTTTAAAAAATACATTATAGAGTCTTAGATGCGAGAGTTGGCTAGAAATGACGATAAATACTGAAAAAGAGAGAGAAGCTACAAAATTGTCAATAAAAAATCATAGGTTCAAAGGCAGACATATTTCAACAATGTCTTCGAAGTTACATTTGCTTAGAAAGAGAATAAAAACACTAAAGATGCTATATCATCTGAGAAAGTTGAATATCTATGTTACAATTGAGTCTTTGTTTAAACTTACCCAGAATTCTCAGAAAAGTAATTTTTGTCCAACGGTTTAACTGTTAATCCCAAATCGCTGTTTTGTATCTCTACAAATTTAATTTAATTAACAAATGTCAGTAAACTCATTGGACGAACAAATAATTTTTTTTTCTTAATGAAACATGACTTTAACTTTTTTTATAGTTTGCTATAGGATAGAACGTTTTTTCAATGTGTAGATGTGTTCTTGGATGAAATCTCACAAAATTAATATTATAAAGTCCGTAGGAATGAAGCTTTGATATTTCATTCTCATACCTTTCGTTGATGTTCGTGTATGCATGCTAGAATTCACTAAATTACATTCCTATACGTGTCAATAAAAAAAAACCTAATTAGACGTAGCCAAAACTCTTTCCTCTTTTTCTGGATTGTGACATCACTCAATAAGACTAATCGCCGAATTTGCACTAACCATGAGCCACACGACAGGTTCCACGTGTAGCACAGTATTTACGTACCCTCCTGGTGCACCTGCTGAGATTATCCCGGTTTTTCATATTGCTCAGTCTTTGGTTTTCTATGTATTGTACTGTTGACCTTTCTAGAGTACCTGGTCTCGTCCCAGCTTTTGGTTATTGTTTTTGATGCTCAATCTTTAGTTTTCTGTGTAGTGTTAAATTGGTTGACAGTTGACTTTTCGTTTTTTTTAGTTTGTTTGGAGGTTTTGTCAGTTTTTCCTCGATTTATAGTTTATGTTTAACAACTGTCCCCCTTCTTTTGTCGCAGAAAAAGAATAGAAATTGGCAACAGAATTAAATAAATGAGTATATATATTATAACCTAGGCAATATCACAGTGACATGGTAAAAAAGGCATTTGCATGCAATTTGGATTACGAGTTCTGTTGGCTACCTTTTCGCTTGCATTGAAAAAGAAGTTTGTACAGGTATAAATCATTTATCAGTAACAGGAAAAAATGAAATAGACCAATCTCTTTATCAAGAATACTGTTAATCGTATATACGCTTGCAATTATAGACATTTCTTACCTGAATTGAAGTTTTTCCATGCCGAAATAATAGCATTATTGACATTATTTAGTTGGCCTGCTGGCACCTCTCCTTCAAGATTTATTTCGAAAATTTTCTGTGTTTCATTTAGGACTATAGATTTATTTGAGGCAGATAGCTCATTTATAATTGAATCTAATCTTCCTGCCAAGTTTGGATTAGGCCACTGTTTTTTACTGTCATTAAATGGTTCAGAATACCACACTCTTGTTACTGGAATCCTTAAATATTACAAATATTGGAGTTATATTTTTTCTCGGCTAATTTTACAGTCCATTATAATAAAGAGAAACTCTCTTCATATAAATCGAAAACATTTACCGATTTACCCTTTTCTTTTTTTTTCTTCTTCTTTAAATACAAAGAGAACTTGAAGGAATAGATTAGATAAATATAATTATTCCTTTGTATATGTCTAGATTTAAACCAAACATTAAATCATGGTGTCGATAAATTGAAACTGTTGTTCTATTGGGGTTCCATTTTTAGAATCCTAAGTAGTAACAAAGTATAATTACTTATATGTTTAATTCCCTTTTGGTTCTATAGTTCTTCACATGTTTCTCTTTTTATACTTCCATAATTTCGTTTTGAGCGTTCCTTATGAAGGTAAATGCAGAAATGCGACTCGGACGCATTAAATTCATATATATATTATTTTTTTATTTTTTTATTTTATTATACGTAAATGTATAACTTACCCATTTGATGTTAAGTAATTGTTTTTGACCATATTGAGATCATCAACTATAAATACAAACAGTAATATGGACAAATATTGATTATTATGATAGAAAACAATATATAAATGAGGAAAACATATTTTAAAGAGTTTAAGAAGAAATTACTTTTAGTATATATTGTACATATGACGAACCGAAATACATTTGGTACCGTATCTGTCAATTGACTTTTTTATGTGAAAGTTGTCTTCTCAAAGAAGCGACATTATATTCGTAAAGGGGTTATAGTTTAGCACCCATAGTTAAATAATCTTGAAGAAACTAACCGTTTACAATAAATTAATAATGCGCCTATCTTAAAAAGAAATGTATGCATCCTTCTCTTTTCACTTTACGATCATCGAAATAACTTTAAGTTGTTTAAGTTTTCAAACAGATATTTTTATTAGATTGATTTTCGATTATATGCAGAGAAATATCATACACACACCTGCTCTTGTATGTCGTGCAGCAGCATTATTTAAAATGAGAGTCCGTCTTACAGATTCCATATCTCTTAGCTTTATTCTTCCTTCTAAATCAACGTACTGCCGTCTGCTAGAAGCACAACTGGAAGCGCATTCTTGAAGGTTTTTGTGAACGTCTGCTAGACCATTGTCGTTTATAAGACTCCCATTCAGAATCGGAAAGTAAATGACATCGGATTTTCTGTAATAGTTAATTTGTTAATTGAAAATAGGTTTAAGGCATATGCAAATGGTCTTCTTAAAAGAAAATGTACGTTTGTATTTTCATCCAATTACTAAGTATAAACAGCTTCTTTGTCATACATTTCTTAGTATATATAATTGTTTCGCAATACACATTATAAGTGAATGGATTTTGAACTATTGTAACGGAAGTTTTGATCTGAACTCAAAATAACAAGACTTAACGTGCCTGTCCCAACTCAGGATTCTGTAATTGAGTGGTTGGTTTTTGCTGTTTCTCATATTTGTTTTCGTATATTGTTTTGCATAGTTTGTTCTTGTGTTGTGGTGTTATATCACTGTCCTAGGTAAGGGGAAGTGTTGGCGCATTCAAACATGTTTAACCCCGCCACATTCTATATATGCCTGTCCTAAGTCAGGAACATTTAGTTCAGTGGTTGTCGTATTTGTATTTCGTAATTGTTTGGTTATAAATTAGGCCGTTAGTTTTCTCAATTGAATTATTTCATATATTTCATATCGGGTCCTTTTATAGCCAACTATACGGTATGTGTTTTCTGATTGTTGAAGGCCGTACGGTTGCCTATAATTGCTTGCATCCACTTAATTTGAACTTTGGTGGTTAGTTGTCTCATTGGCAATCATACCAAATCTTTTATTTTCATTATAAAAGAGGAGTGAGGGTTCTTTATTCCTGTCTTCTTTAATTAAATCCATTTATTAATTTATTTTACCAATTACTCTCTCTCTCCCTCTCGAATAATATTATCAATGCAAAATATATTTGTTTTGGCAATTTCTCATCAGCTTCTTTTTGTTTATTTGCTTACCCAGAGTCTAATGTTTCTTCTAATGAAGCCACCTCAACATCTAACTTGCAACCACTGGAACATGTATTACTATCTGAAAAAAATAGGTGTCCTGACTTTGCTTAAAGTAATTAAAAATGTTATAAAGCATTATATCTTACATTTTATAAGCTCATTAGCACTTCGTACGATAAGTAAAATTTATTTTTCTTTGGCTGGTTTTCGTGAAAGTATAACGTCATGTTTAGAGCTCCCATGATATAAACTGTTGCTTTTGATAATATGAGAAAATTCATAATTATAACAAGGAACGAGCTGTCATATTGACAGCAAACTGGATTTTCTGTATTTTGAAAGTTGCTTTCAGGCTTTGTTTACCTGCCACATTCTCTGCCTACTTTCCAATCCACCAAGGACCATCAACACCCGAAACGGTAAAAGTGAAAATCGGCAATATTAAAGTTGACCTTCATTTTGTCATCACTAACAATGTATTATAATTTGAAAACCATTGGTTAAAGCGTTCATAAGTTATTGAACGGACACGACATAAAGTGCCATTTTCCAATATTCCAAAGAACATAACTGCTAAACGGTAGAATGGAAAATCGTCAATATCGAACTTGACCTCCATTTTGTCATTAGTATCAACATATTAAAATATGAAAATCATTGGTCTGAATTGTTCATTTTGGAGTTATAGTACTTGATTATAAAAAAATTGGACCGACATTTCTTTTTCATTGTATGATACTCTCATAACGCCGTCACCGAATGGCTTGCAATTTAATCTCAAAACGATGTCACCGAATGGCTTGCAATTTAATCTCATGACGATGTCACCGAATGGCTTGCAATTTAATCTCATAACGCTGTCACCGAATGGCTTGCAATTTAATCTCATGACGATGTCACCGAATGGCTTGCAATTTAATCTCATAACGATGTCACCGAATGGCTACCAATTTAATCTCATGACGATGTCAGAATCCATCAACATCATATTTTATTTAAGTTATAATTTCTGATTTTTGGTTATGAGATTAATTCTTCTTTTATTTCATGAACGAATGGCAACGGGCCTATCATCGAAAAATTCGAAATTGCTAATCAAAAGATACAAACCTTTCAAAGAAGACATATAATTCGATTTGAGTTGCTGCTTCACGTCATCCAGTTTAATATTTTTCGCGGGTTTATTTATTGTTACCCGAACTCCCTGTGTGTAGTGGTAGAGAGGTTGAATGAACACTGTAGCTAGATGTTGTTGTGGTCCTTTTTTACCACATTTCTGGAACTCGTCGTTAATTACAGATGCAGATGGTGGTGTATGACTCTTAGGGGTGATCAATGACCCCCGAGAGCTTGCGAGGTACTGGATCTTTGTAATTCTAGTCCTGAAAAGGAAAGATTGTATCTTGATAGGCTTTTGTGTTGAAACTGTTAAAAATGTCTTTTAGCTACTGGTAAATATAACAAAGTAATTAAAAAGAGATATCATGTCAAGACCAGTTCGTTTTAACAACCAATGTACAAGTCAGTGATTGTATAACTGTTCGATAATAAGCAAAGACGACACAAAATTGAAATTTCATATCAGAATTGTGTTTTTGTCATAGCTGCATATTTTAAAACTTTATCAAATGTGTGAATTTTTAAAACCAACTATTCTGGACTAGCATTGAAATAAATTTATACATACCCGTATTTGCCAATCATTTGCAAAGAGTTAGCAATTAGAATGTCTACATCTTTTGTATCTGAAAAGAACCAAACGTTGCAATAAAGCATCAGGAAAGCAAAATTGAGTGAGTAATAAAATGCAATCTGTTATGTTCGATTTTTTTTTTATTGTTTATCTTAGAATTTTAAAAGTTCAATAAGAGATTGAACCGTGATAATATATGACAATAGTTGGAAAAGAAAATGTAAATTATCGAAAATATATGCGTGTTTGCTGCTGTTTTACAACAACTTAAATACTGTGACCAGAAGACAAGTACCAAATACAAGACGGTTCGATATAAGTATGCATAATGAGTTATATAAACAAAAGCTAATTTCAATATACAAAGCTTGTTGTTTAAAATGTTAATGCACTGTCGAAATAAACGCAGAGATGAAGCTCAATCTTAAAATCTCGTTCAAAATTTTATCATATGGATGTTCAGTCCCGTTATTGTTACTATGATACTATGTCGTTTTACCTACACGTGCTGTTTTCTTGTGTACTATGATACTATGTCGTTTTACCTACACGTGCCGTTTTCTTGTATACTATGATACTATGTCGTTTGACCTACACGTGCTGTTTTCTTGTGTACTATGATATTATGTCGTTTTACCTACACGTGCTGTTTTTTTGTGTACTATGATACTACGTCGTTTTACCTACACGTGCTGGTTTCTTGTGTTCTTTGATACTATGTTGTTTTACCTACACGTGCTGTTTTCTTGTGTACTATGATACTATGTCGTTTTACCTACACGTGCCGTTTTCTTGTATACTATGATACTATGTCGTTTGACCTACACGTGCTGTTTTCTTGTGTACTATGATATTATGTCGTTTTACCTACACGTGCTGTTTTCTTGTGTACTATGATACTACGTCGTTTTACCTACACGTGCTGGTTTCTTGTGTTCTTTGATACTATGTTGTTTTACCTACACGTGCTGTTTTCTTGTGTACTATGATACTATGTCGTTTTACCTACACGTGCTGTTTTCTTGTGTACTATGATATATGTCGTTTTACCTACACGTGCTGTTTTATTGTGTACTTTGATACTATGTCGTCTTACCTCCACGCGCTGTTTTCCATGATTCCTTCAGCTTATCTTTTATGTTTTGTAGATTATCTTGGTATACATAACCGATAAGATCTATATCATATAATGCTTCATTCAAACTAACCAACGAATCTGTACTAGATGGGGTTAATGGTCCATTAGTTTGTAGCAATGGTTTGCTTTTAAATTCGTTCTTTAGGTTTTTCAAAAATTTGTCGTTAGTTCCGTTGAAACACTCATCGGCATGAAACTGTATTTTTGATGCCTGTTGTCTGAAATTAATTCATGAATTATAGGTATCAGAAAAGTGGAAGATAGATAAATTTCATTATAATATTTGAATAATGTAATGGGATGTGACGCTTATTTAGAGACAACATAGAATTTATAGGTTTAACTGCATTAAATTCGAATTTGGTATTGGGATAGTGACCATGGCCTGTTGTAACGTAAATTTTATTTCTGCTTTCACAAAAAGTCATTAGTCAAATTCTCTGTGGATAGCGTTTCATCCTATGCAAATACAAATATATTTTGTTCATCTTATTTTTGTTCAGAATATGCATGTAATATTCACCAAATAGTCATAAATCAATTAATCAAAGGGGAACATGTCTCAAGAATCAAGATTATGCTTGAATTAGGCAAATGTTTCTTGTGTTTAGTTAAATTACCAGAATTCTATTCAGACAGGTTTGCGAATGACACATTCACACACGATTCGGTGTAGAAAAAGGTCGAATTCGCACAATATTCGCTTTGGACCAATTTAACCAAATTATATATCAAAGTTTTATCTAAATTGAGAATATTACAACTTTTATCATTTCCTTAAAATAGAAGAAAAAACCACAAAAATTGTATACTTACAAATTTATACTGATCATTTGTTCAACGCTTGTAATTGTGATGTTCGGAAAACAATTTCCATCACCTAAAATATATAGAAATGAACACTTTGAACCTATTAGGAGTTTTGTATCTGATTTTTTTTTTCTTCTCTTGAGTGGCAGTATTCAGACAACAAGTATTGCTATTTTAGCTAGCTTCGTGTAGTAGCGAGCACATTTTGATCATGCTTTACAAATGTGTCGTCCTTGTTAAAGTAAGTGGTCTTCTCGTTTGTAACATGACTGTGCAGGTCTTTTATTGTGTGTTTGACTTTTAAGACATTTGGTCTTTATAAGCAAACCAAGGAAGTTTGCACGAAAGCTGGTTTAACTCCACTTTAAGGGCATACGATACAGTTACAGGGGAGGTAATGACGTTGCTAACGTAAAATGTTATTTTCGCGACGTCAAACTGTGACATATTGGGAAAAGATGCATTTTTCGACTGTTTTTTATGATTTGAACTGATTTAACTTGAAAACGAGTACATGGACCACTCTTTTTTTAAAATGGCATTAGGTTTGATTACGTATGAAGATTAATTGAACCAATTTTAATGAAAAAGTCAACGATGAATTTTTGTCATATTTGATAAATATACCGCAAAAAAATGCCGCTTTTTTCCTAAAATCCTGAAACTTTGTTAAAAATTAATTATTTTCAAAGAATTGTTGTACATATTAAGAGCATATTTATGTAAAGAAGATTTTCATCATGTTTTTACAAAAATCCGCTTGTGTTTATCTGTTGAAATAAAAAAGTTAGGTGTGTCTATCCAAAGGATAGAAATGTTCAAAAAACCGAAATTTTGAGTAAATGATAACATTTTAAAGATAAATAAGAAGTTGTAAATTAAGATAAGTGTATAAGGAAGTGGTTTCAGACGGCACAAACGTTTTGAAGTCAAATTATGCTATACAAATCATATTTCTCTAAACTATTTAAACTGGGATAGAGTAGAACAAAGCCAGCAAACAAGCAAACCATAACATTTTGCCATCATTAAAAAAGTTTTAAGTGCCAATCTTCCTAAGAATCAGGCAGTGGTGAAAACATGACAAACAAAAACCCACTCAAATTGACATTAATCTATGTTCAAATTGTATAATGGTGCACTAATATAACATTCGTTTCCTTTTCCTGTTCTGGTAATTCAAGACATAATTTGGTTGAAATGCACTCGAAATTAATAATTAAAGGGAGCTAATTCTGTAATTTGCTATCATTCTAACCAAAAGTTATCTAACAAAGACTGACACTTAAGAAATGACAGGAAAGAACCTAAAATGTATATTATACTACATAATATGTATACATTGAAGTTTCTCGTGCATCACTTTTTGACGGATGCAAAATAATATTATGAAATAAATGCAGTTTTCTTTTTTTTTTATCAACACTCCATGCATTCCTGTATAAAACTTATATACACTCAAGGAAAACAAAAACAATTTAATGAAATAGAATAGAGGCATAAAAGTCGAATAACCTAAATATTTGTTCAAAGATATGTTATCTAATCTAATAAAACCATATGAATGCCATGCAGTTGTGAAAAGTGACTCCTAGTATATAACACATAGTTCAGAGGGTATTGAGTAAATTGTTACTTTTCGAGAAAAATGGTAGACCGTGTAGAATTAATCTGTTATTATTGTTTTTATCAATTGTTGATTTTTGTACATTCCAGTTTTTAATTGTTACTACAAAAGGACTGAGCCATGTGCTAGAGTATAATATTTCCACGTAGTAACCAATCAAAAACGTTCATTTCAAACTAAAATACAACAATCTTAAGTAGAACGCGCCTCTGTAACGTGTCCATTCAAGTTTATGTAAGTAATATTCTAAAGGAATTCGAGTGTCTTAAATTGACAAAACATAATGTAAAACCCATTTTACACCTTCACAAGGAACGTTCAAAGACAAATGACAATCAATGTTTACATGTATTACCTGATTTACTGCCTGCCTTGTTTAAGTGTGATTGCAGTATTGGAATTTCCTCTGGCTTAACTGTTCCGTTCAAAAAAAATGTGTAGTCTGTATTAGGTGTAGCAGTTGTTGCCACTTTGACCATTGATGTTGGTTCTGTTGTTGCTGTAGTCGACTTCATCGTTGATTTCATTGTTGGAGTTGTAGATATTGTTGTAGGTTTAATGGTTGGTGTAGTTTTTGATGTTGTTGGTTTTGTTGTTTGTCTTGGTATTGGTGTTATAGTTTGTCTTGTTGTTGGCAATGTAGTTGACTCTGTTGTGAGTGAAGTAGTTGACTCTGTTGAAGGGGAAGTTGTTGACTCTGTTGTAGGTGAAGTTGTTGACTTAGTAGTGGGTAAAGTTGTTGACTCTGTAGTGGTTGAAGGAGTTGACTCGATAGTAGGTGTAGTAGATGACTCCGTAGTAGTTGAAATAGTTGTCTCCGTAGATGAAGTAGTCGACTCCGTAGTAGGTGAAGTAGTTGACTCCGTAGTAGGTGAAGTAGATGACTCCGTAGATGAAGTAGTCGACTCCGTTGTAGGTGAAGTAGTTGACTCCGTAGTAGGTGAAGTAGTTGACTCCGTAGTAGGTGAAGTAGTCGACTCCGTAGTAGGTGAAGTAGTTGACTCCGTAGTAGGTGAAGTAGTTGACTCCGTAGTAGGTGAAGTAGATGACTCCGTAGTAGGTGAAGTAGATGACTCCGTAGTAGGTGAAGTAGATGTTGAAGCCGTTGTGGTAGTCGGGGTTGTAGTTAGTGTTGTTGTTGACTTTGCAGTTTGTTTTGTAGTCAGTATCGTAGTTGGTGTGGTGGTTACTTGTGTGCTTGACACTGTACTTGGCGTTGCTGTTGATATTGAACTTGTTCTGGTACTAGGTTTTGTACTTTGTGTCGTGATTACTGTTGGTGTTGTTTTGAATACAAAAGGGCAAAAATATGCCTTATCTGCAACACAGTAGCACAATCCTGGACCTGTAACAATTATACATTCTTCAGTCGAGTCACATTTAGTTTCAATACATAATCCAACTTCCTGTTTTATCGTTGAAAATGCCAATGTTGATGGAGTTGGTGTAGAGGTTTGCATAGTTGATATTTTAGTCGTCGATGATGTACTGGTTGTAGATGGTGTCGTTGATGGTGTCATCGTTGGCGTTGTTGATTGTATTGTTGTTGGTGTTGAAGTTCGTATAGTGGTTGGCTTCGTCGTCGGTGTAGTTGTTGTTGGTGTAGTGGTTGTTGTTGATGTAGTTGTTGGTTTAGTGGTTGTTGTTGTTGGTGTTGGTGTAGTGGTTGTTGTTGATGATGTAGTTGTTGGTGTTGGCGTAGTTGTTGTTATTGTTGTTGGTTTAGTGGTTGTTGTTGGTGTAGTGGTTGTTGTTGGTGTAGTGGATGAAATTGTCGTCGGTGAAGTGGTTGATTTTGTTGGTTTTGTAGTGGAAATTGTTGTAGAAGTTGACGATGAATTAGGCGATAACGTTGGTTTAAGTACATATGGACAGAAGTATGCTTTATCAATTAAACAATAACATAGTCCAGGAACAGTGGCATTGATGCATTTCTTATTTTGGTCACATTTTGTTTCAGAACAAAATCCTACTTCTTGATTATTTGTGGACAATTGGGGAGGGGTGGCTTTCCTTCTTGTTGTTTGTTGAACTGTTGTTGAAGCTATGATGGTTGTTACTTTTGTTGTAGGTTTGGTTGTGGTTTGGGATGATGATATAATGGTTGTCTCTTGTGTTGTAGATGATTCTGTCGTTGATGGTTGTCTTGTAGTTGGACAATGGCAGTGGTGGCCTTTGTTCATTTGATGACACGTGCAGCCTAGAGGGCATGGGTTTTCTGAGCATTTCAGTTGTTCAGTTTCACAATATTTACCTGTGTAGCCATCTCGACAACAACAAGAACTGTTAAAGCAATGACCATCATTTTTACATGTCAAACTTGGAGGACATGCTTTGTCAAGGTAGTTTGGAATGTCACGGTTAGTACAGTTCTGACCTGACCATCCAGAACGACATATTTTATGTCCGGTTGTAGGATCACAATAATAATGTCCATTTGCGCAATCATCAAATTCTTTACAGAATTTTCGACAATCGGGGCCATAATAATATTCTCGACATGTACTCACAACATTTGGGTCTACTAAAGGAACGGAGCAATCTTTTCCAGTGTATCCATTATTACATATACAAACGGCACCAAAAATGTCGTGCATACATGTCCCATTCAAACATGGCGGACAGTCACGTGGTTTGGGGGTCGTTGTAGATTGTGTAGAATCTATTTCACATAGTCTTCCATTGTATCCCGTTACACATGTACATGTGAAAGTACCAATACGGTCATTACATATTCCATTATGTTGGCAAGGTTCCGTTAGACATTCTAATATTTCACTCTGACAAAGAACTCCAGTGTAACCATTTGGACAAGAACATTTGTCTCCAATACATGTTCCATTTTTATGACATTCACTACTTTTACAGGATAAAAACGAATCGTTGAAAATAGATCCTAATGAGTATTGTTCCAGTGAGACTAATGTCAACTGCAAAGGGGAGATAAGATATTATATTATTTGTATACTAACATTCAATCAGTTTACACGAAAACAAAATATGACAACTATAATATGAAACTACATGTACAATGGAATATATTTTCCGTTCCATAAAACCTAGTTGCAGTGGAGTTCTATCCTCAAATCAAAAACATTGCATAGCCACACCTCTTCTTGGAGCTTACATCGATAGTTAAAAATGTAATTTAATGTGACCTTACTCTCAAAGGTATGATGCGACAAACCTTTTTGTTTTTATAACCCCTTATCTCCAACAGCTTTTAGAGCGAATTTTCGAGATCAAGAAAGATCGAGTAGATAAAATAATGTTGTAATTTTTTTGAAATGTGTGGTTCTAAAAAAAAATTCCTTTATCCCTTTACTCCTTCCCCCCTCCCCCTAAATTTTCCCTTCGAAACTTGTGTTCTTATATAACTCAGTAATTTATAGCTCTGTGAGCTAGATACCAAACATAAAAGAGTGTTATAAATCACAAAAGTCATGATTATTTATGACTTGGAAGCATTCCAGGCATTCATTCGGTAATTTTCAAAGAATGTTAGCAGTCACTGTAACCAAGCTCAAAGAACCTAATTTACAAAAAAACAAATCACATTTTCTTTCACTCTAATATCGGTGACTGTCATTCCTAGAGGATTTTTTTCCAAACAGACTAGTCCTGAACAGTCCAGGAAAACGCGACATTGTACAATTCTCCAAGTAAATTAATGTGTAGAATTCTAAATGTAGTAATGAAAATAACTGAAAAATTTGTGTTTCACAAAGTACTTAAGACAATTTAATATGTTTGACTGTTTCAGCGCCGTAAAATTATCAACGGGCAGTAAGACTGAGTGTTTAACTGAAATCTGTGAAGCCATTAACACATTGAATATTTTATGAATGAAAATATATTCTCCGTTCTTATGTTGCATTAATACAATGTCCGTAATATCACCTAAAGTGGTATTGTTTATCGCAAGTTTTACCATTTTAATGGTCAAGTTTGGCATGACTTTATCTTAATTATAAACTGGCCTATGTCTAAAGATTTACACCACTGAATATTCTTTTCATTTAAGTCATTATTTCCTTCATACTTCCTTTGTTCACGGAAAGAAAATATTGTTGTAAATTGAAAGTGCAAAAAACTATGAAATTTTAAACGAAAGAGTATTTTTCTTAAAAACCAAAAAGAAATAAAATCATAAACTTATCATTTATAAAAGTAAGACAAAAATGATTTCATAGGACTGAGACATAATATATGACAAGCTTTAGAAACAGATTTTTTTTCTACTATAACTTAAAATTCAATAATTTGACCATTTTATCTATTTACTATTTCTAATTTGATTCATTAAAGAATAGATTTATTCCTACATTATCAAGTCATACCTGTATGAAAAGGATGTAGAGTGAAAATATCCTCGACATCTCGGTCTTAATTTACTAAACTCAAATGTTTGACTGTCGTGATTTCAACTATAATCTGTGGCACATTTTAAATATTAAATATTATTCCACTCCTTATTATTCATACTTTATAATTTTGATATGGATTATGGTATCTATTTCACCTGTAGAAAACGCCCAGGGAAGGAGTTATGAAGTTATCTGAGTTACGTTCGGGCTCACGTCAACAAGGCTTTACATTGTACAAAGTTTGTCGCAAACAATGGACAAACGTTGCTGAGAATTGAAAACATCTCATTGCAATTCCGTGTATATTTATTTAGTCATTGATTAATATATGAGGTATGCTTACTTTCATTTGTAATTTAAAGGTTATTTTGTTATCTATTAGGTAGGGATATTTCTAAATAAGCTAGGGTTGGGGTAGTGTATTTTTAATCCCGTTTATAAGTAGATTGCAAAGTGATGTAATTCAGTAGAAAGCTGGTAGCTACTCAGCTGTCTAACATTGGCTGTAAGTTAATTCGATAAACGGATATCTGCATGTTAATTTTGTTTTCTATTCAAAGGAAAGACATTTAGAAGTATTATAACAGAAACTAATAGTTTTCAATTGAATTGTTTTAATTTAAACTTGAAGTTGTTCTGACTTGTTCACTTGTTCGGACTTGTTCGCTTGTTCTGACTTGTTCGGTTGTTCTGATTTGTTAGATTGTTGATGTATAATTGTTATTCTATTTTACAGTATTTAAAAATCCAATAAAAGAAACAAAATATGACGATTATGCTAAAAATATAAATTTTAGACATTCACTATTTTTGTTTATGTGATAGAAAAGTGTAAAACAGGATAGGAAGTGCAACAATGAAATTATGTAATAAAAATATTAGAAAATTCCAATGGAATCCATTAAAGGAAAAATGTCTTGAAGGGCGGCTGCTTTTTCATTTGTGTATACCAAAAACATCTTTTATTCATATTTAAAATGCTGAAGTTGGAAAAATTCTATTACACACTAATGACCATAATACTAGAAATGATAAATACGTCTTGTGTCATGGAAACCTTGAACATGTTGCGGGATTTTGGAGAAAAAATTGAACATACAAACATGTTTAACCCCACCACATTATTTATGTGCCTTTCCCAAGTCAGGAACCTGTAGTTCAGTGATTGTCGTTCGTCATGTCGGTCATATTTCTTTTTTCGTCAATTGCTTTGTGATAAATTAAGTCATTTATTTTCTAGCTGGAATTGCTTCTCATTTTTTTTCATATTTGGGCCATTTATATCCGACTATACGGTATGGGTTTTTCTCGTTGTTGAAGTACGCACTGTGACCTATAATTGCTTATATCCACTTCATTTTAACTCTGATGGATAGTTTTCTCATTGACAATCATACCACATCTCTTTATTTTATATACTAACGATTCATTTACTCAATGGTGTAAAAGAGAAAAAGACACATCTGTAATAAGCACAAAAATGGATTTTGCTAGTTCATTGACTGATTATTTTATTGTCGTTTTGCTGAACTTCCAGTTGCAAATAGTTCAGGCATATTCAGGACGAGATCATATTACTAATCATTATAGAATGAAGACACGAGTCATGGGAATTAACGACACATTCCTATTGGAATGTATGCATGCCTATTAAACGACTCTAGCGGGGGAGTCGTAACCGTCATTCAAAGAAAACTTGGAACAAGTTATGTTCCCTAGGAACCATCGGACGCTCACATGTTTATACCAGAAACACTGATCAGTCTTGCTGCTGGTGGATTATCAATCACGTACCGAAGTTTCCATCCAGCTTTGTCAATGGCAGGATTTATAATATACATTTTAATTGCAAACTATAAGGTTATATATTATATGATTTTGCTTAAATTAACGTTGCAACTCTTTGAGATGAAGTCATGTCCATTCTGTTTTTGATGGTTCAAAACATGTCATATATCTGGCTTTACTCTTTTTACACGTGGTGTTTGCACTATTGACGGTATCTTGTATTTACTTCAACTGGAAGGGTACCGTTAGTTCAGGACTGTCAGTCTGTGCGGTAAACATCCGCCAAGTAACCAATGAGTGTTTCGGTACAGCCGTGAGTAAATTGTAAATTGTCCATTAATTATAGGTCAATAATTAAACAAAAGTTTTTTTCCAAAATTTCATAGTTGACGCCCAATTTCTATTTATGTATTTAAATGGAATGTTAAATTGCACTGTTTACATCATAAACAGTACATATTTTTGCCAAACTACCTTTTAATCGTGTTTGAACAGTTTGTATTCATACCTTCTAAAGATTTATACATGTATTTTATGCAAAGATTTTGTAATCTGTATTTTTTACCACCATTTCAAACGTTTTTAATTGTTGACTATTTAAATAATTTGAATTGCATTGCATTGTTTTGTCACCTGCTCGGAATTCTAAAAAAAAAACAGTGACAGCCTAATTGATGATTTTATTCACCATTGAAATTCTTTTTGAGCTATGCCAATTGACTTGCATTCCCAAAATAAAGGCTTGTTATGGATACCTCGAAAAAGGTATATAATTGTACTCCGTCAAAACTGGAAGAAAATACCAAAGTTTTATTTCTATATCAATAGCGTAAGTCGAAAAAAGATAACTAGAACACACCATTGCCAAAAGATAACTAGAACACACCATTGCCAAAAGAAAAAAGAAAAACAACAGTCAACAAAATACTTCACGGTATTGTGAGATTGAACAACAAAAATTTCAACCGAAAAATCGAGTTGACCTTATGTGCTTTGAAAGCGTACGTAAATCTTGCTCCACTAGTGGCATACATGTATAAACAGAATTTAGCAACAGGTTTGAACTCACACTCTGGCCCTCAGAATTAATATAGGTCGAATACCTAAATGTTAATCTTTTTAAGTCATTATTCTACATAGCTTTGTTTTGAATATATACCCATCAAGAAAGATATAAGCGACATTTATTCCTTGAATCAAAAGTAAATCCTACTTCTGTCAATTCACTCCTACAAATTTGTCAAATGTTTATACAGTGGACTTAATTAATTGTAAATTTCGAGATTAATATTAAGTCCATTTTATCAAAGATATAAGATAAGATAGTTGGACGGTATTTACTTATAGTATTTGATTAAGCGACAATCGTGATAGTCTTTATTTTTGTTTGACGGATAATTTAAATGAATATTGGAAAAAAAGAAATGTAAAGTTTTCTAGCATTCATCCTTTTCAAGAAATTATACAATATAAAATTAAGGAAAGCTAAAGGTAGTATATATACTTTGTTTCTACATATAAGCGTTTTAAACCATCACATGATTATTGGGAAAACAAACGTTTATAACGGGGGAAAAGGGGGGGGGGGGGGGGGGGGGGGTAATAAGAAAATGAAAGGTGAACATACAAGCTCTATGAGTTATTAAGATTTACTACATGTAAAAAAATAGTGAAATTCGTTCTTATATCGTCATCTACTCAGAAACCTAAATGGTCGATGTTTTTTCTTCAAATGATATGCTTTGAGGAATGTAGTTTTGTTTCAATAACTTAAAATGTTTATGTAGACATTGAATTCTTATTTTGATATACATGTGTACAAACCATTTCTATATTTCTCACAAAACTCCATTGAACTAACCATTCTCTAAAAAGTAATTTGGTTATCCAAGAATAATTTTTCAGTCGTTAAAAGTTAATTAGGAAGCGACATATCAATTTCGTTTTGATGAAATGAGAATTAGAAGAAAATCCTGAGAACGTTTTAAGACGATTTTATATACAATCTTTATAAATTCTCATCTACCTTAAAGAGTTTGCATTCTGTCATAAGTCAAAGAATAGAGGAGAAACATGAGTTTTCTGTCAATTTTCCTTTAGTGTTAAACTTAGGGAAAATCGCAAACTCTCGAATCTAAAATAGGTCTTGAAAGCTTAAAGGTTACTAGCTTCTAAAATGTATTATGAAATACTGGTTGAGACACAAGAATTTAAGCTTGAAATATGCTCAAGCAGCATACTTACTTCGTGCATTATTTATGGCATTGCAGTATACAATCTACCGTGAATAACTGTCGTCAATATTAGAGTTCAGAACGGAATGCTTCCAACAACAGACCGGGTGCTTTGAACACTTTCAGTAAGTGATACCATTCTTTGTTACGGTATTTTTAGTATTGCTTTACCTGTACTTGTATTTGTTCTCTATTATGTCGTTTTTTAAGAGGTAAGTGCTTTTTCTGGGCTTATTTTTACTGTTAGTTCTTCTATGAACCTTTATCAACCAATTGCTCGAGGTTCAAAACGTAGAAATATTTGTGCATGTTCAAAATAGTTTTAATTCTACAACATGTTCATACTGCCGTTCCAAGTAAAACTTTTGTCCTTCGGTATGGAATTTTGTGTGAATGACAGTTTTTTTTTATAGTCCCTGTTCAATATACCTGCAACATCTTTTTCAATACCTCTTCCGATCAAGTTCTAGAGGACAAAGGACAATATTTAACTATGCTCTTTAGATATCTTTTTAACTTTTTGTTTGTTGTTGTTTTGAATTTTTACTTTTGTTTGGTTGCACGTTTCATTCATATATTCTTAACATTTGAATCAGTTTCTTTTTTTAATGTAGTACCGCCCTAGTGATATTTAATGTTTAGTGATGGAAGTATGGGTGGCATAGATACGAAACATTACTTATGTCACCTTACTCCTACCAATTTGTCAAGTGTTTATATAGTGGACGGGATAATTTGTAAATGTCGGAATCAATTTTAAGTCCATTAGATATCATACCCAAACATACCATATGTGTCATTTTCTCTTCAGTATTAAACATTCCACGGAAGCTATTTACACAGATTAGTCATAAAACGGACGTTTTAATTTCTATTTCGTTTCTAATTTAGAAACAGTCTCCGGGACAAGTTTGCACTTCCGCTGAGTGCAAAAGTTGTCACCTTAATTTTTGGAGTTAAGTCAAAATGAAGTTGATAACTTGGTTGGTATTGGTTCCCTGATATTTGTCCTAAAAAATTTTGGCTCTAGCACCACTGTTGAAAAAGTTATGCCCCTTTTTTCAACAATTTCCTCAGAGGAAAAGTAGTTTTCCTCAAGGGAAATCAAATTTCCCTGAAGGAAAAAGATTTTTCCTTAAGGGAAATTGTATTTTCCTCAAGGGAAAAAGATTTCCCTTAGGGAATTTGCTGCATTAATATTTCCTTTGAGGAAATTCTATTTCCTGTGAGGAAATTCTATTTCCTCTGAGGAAATTTGAGGCTTCAAATTTTCCTCTGAGGAAATACTTTTTCCTGTGAGGAAATTTGCAGCTTCAAATTTTCCTTTGAGGAAATACTTTTTCCTGTGAGGAAATTTTGTCAACAGCAATTTCCTGTGAGGAAATTTTTGACAAACACTTTTCCTTGAGGGAAAATTCAAGACCACAAATTTCCTCTAAGGAAAACATTGTTCTCCAAATTTCCTCTATGGAAATTTCTCTCATTCAATTTTCCTCTATGAAAATTTCATAACAGTAAAAACAGTATGAATATAATTTTTCCTGAGTCTGAATAATTGATACAAAAGATAATTAAAACTTTAATAAAATGTTCACTGATGAGTAACATGACATACAAAAACAATAGGCTAGCTGTTTGAGACAATACAATAATAAGCAAAACGCTATGAATATCATACTATTTGTGATGTTATTAATATTGTGCTCATATTTGCGGATTAAATAAAATAACCACTTTTCATGTTAATTTAACTTTTCTGCTGCGTACAATTATTCAATCCCCTACAAAACAGTTCAGTGCATAAATAATTCCATCCACCAGACATCTTCCTTCAATTGGTAGAGAATACATTTTTGCAATTTGTTCTTCAAACATCTTCCTCTATATAGTTGATATGACAGAGCTATGTACATGAATGGATAAAGCAGGTGTTTATTTCGACAAAAAATACTTTTTTTTCTACATTTCTCCCTAATCCTTCAGTGTAGGTTGTTGCAATTACACAATTGTGTTCTTGTGCATCTATGATTGTACTCCATTTTGTTTACAGCCATTTTGTAGAAATTTCCTATTTTCTTTTTCCAGGTAAGCACACATTTCATTTCACATTAATCCAATTAGCACACAATGTAGAAAAGTATTAACCTTAAGTTTCCTCTTCTGTATTGATCTGTTGATGATCATGAAAACCAAGAAGTCTCTGCACCTATAAATACACAAAATAGAAATTGAGAAAAAAACAGCAATATGAAATAAGCTTATTTTATCATGTTTAATATGAACATTTGAGAAACTTAAATTTGATATTCCTACTAATCATGATTATGAGTTCTGTTATTTCAGTGCTTTGTGTCCACGACTTAATATCAGTTGTTTTAGTGCCTTGCAGTGATAATGAGTTGAGCCACTTTCTACAGTTTTTACAGTTTGTTCATATGTTGTGCTATTTGAACCACTGTCCTAGATTATGGTTAGGTGGAGTGCTCACAGACATGATTGTTTTCTCATTATCGAAGGCCGTCATTGGTCTTTAATTGCTTGCATCCACTTCATTGAACTCTGGTGGATAGATAACTCATTTACCATACCACATCTTCTTATTTTTATAATAATCATCATTCAAGGGCAATCACTTTTATTATATAGAAGTGGTCTTACCATTTAGGCCTTGTTGTCTTCTGTTTATCTTGTTTTGCCGATCATTTCTACTGTACAGTTGTAATTGTTTATATTTTTCTTTATCTTCTATATTTCTTGCCCTAAACTTAAAAAAGGTAAAAACTATAATTTAATGACAGTCACTATAACTATTATGATACAGTATGTGTTTTTCTATATACAATGATATAAAAAAGAATGAAATATTTGTGCTATTTCATTTCACAGACTATTTGCCAGTCAACAGTTTCAAAGACATAACCACGGTCAATAGTTTAACAATCAAACATTCCCGTAGTTTTTTCATCGTGTTCATACTAATTTTTCAATGGACAACAATGACGTGATTAACTATTTTTCTATGATTTGTGTGCTTGACAACATTAAACTCTGAAATATTGTTAACAGTATAATCTGTATGTGTCTGTCGTCAAAATTTCAAATTAATATATTACTTACAGAAGCAATTAAAACAAGAGGCTCACAAAATGAATGTGGTCTAAGAACTTAAATATTTCTAATTTACCTATTCAAACCGTATCATTATTATTTGCTTTTATATATAAATCAGAAATAACCAATTTAAAATGGAAAATTTTAAAGAAAACAAAAGGAAAAAAAGTAAAAAAAATCCCCCCAAATTTTTTGAACCCCCTTATGATTCATCACCCCCAAACTCAATCCCAGCCTTCCCTATGTGGTACGGTACCTTGCAGTACAATTTCAGAGAGATCCATACACTTGAACACAAAGTTATTGTCTGGAAACAAGAAAAATGCTTGTTTTTTGGCCCCTTTTTGGCCCCAAATTCCTAAACGTTTAGGGCAATTACCCCCAAACTCAATCCCAGCTTTCCTCCTGTGATATGGAACCTTGTAGTACAATTTCATAAAGATCCATACACTTACACACAAGTTATTGTCCTAAAACTAGCAAAATGCCTGTTTTTTGCCCCTAATTCCTAAAATTTTGAGGCAATTACCCCCAAAATTGATCCCAGCCTTCCCTTTGTGGTATGGTACCTTGCAGTACAATTTCAGAGAGATCCATACACTTGAACACAAGTTATTGTCTGGAAACTAGAAAAATGCTTATTTTTGGCCCCTTATTCCTAAACATTTTGGGCAATTACCCCCAAAATCAATTCCAGCTTTCCCTTTGTGATATGGAACCTTGTAGTACAATTTCAGAAAGATCCATACACTTACACACAAGTTATTGTCATGAAACTAGAAAAATGCTTGTTTTTTACCCCTTTTTTTTGGCCCCTAATTCCTAAAATTTTGAGGCAATTACCCCCAAAATCAATCCCAGCATTCCCTTTGTGATATGGAATCTTGTGGTACAATGTCAGAGAGATCCATACACTAACACACAAGTTTTGTCCGGAAGTTACAAAAATGCTTATTTTTGGCCCCTAATTCCTTAACTGTTGGTACCATAACCCCCAAAATCAATCCCAACCTTCCTTTTGTGGTATTGAACCTTAAGGTAAAATTTCATCGAGATCCATTAACTTCAACTAAAGTTTGAGTGTTAAAACCAATGTGTCTTTGGATGACGATGACGCCGCCAACGTCAACGTCATACCAATATTTTGACCACAAAATAAAAACTGCAGTTTCCTTAAAATTACCAATCTAGTGGCAGCAACCCAACAATGGATTGTTAGATTCATCTGAAAATTAAATGGCTGATAGAACTTGACATAATGAACAATTTTACCTCACATAAGATTTGCTCTAAATGCTTTAGTGTTTGAGATATAATCCAAAAACTGCATTTTACCCCTATGTTCTATTTTTAGACATGGCAGCCATGCTTATTGATGAAACAGAAAATAAAACACAAGCTTTATTCTAAATACCCTAAGGATCATTCAGCCTCAGTTTGGTTGGAATTGGTTCAGTAGTTTCAGAGGAGAAGATTTTTTAAAGTTAGAAAACATGATAAACAAATCGTGTAAAATTGTCGTTAAAGTGCAATAACTCCTTAAGAGGTCCATTGACAATTTTTGTTATAGAAACTTATCTGTAGATCTTACTTTGCTGAACATTTTTGCTGTTTACAGTTTATCTTTATCATTAATAATATTAAAGATAATAACCAAAAACTGCAAATATTTCTTGAAATTACCAATTAAGTGACAGCAACCCAACAATCATGACAATGGGTTATTACATTCATCAGAAAATTTCAGGGCTGATAGAACTTTGAATACCTAATGAATAATTAACTCTGTGTCAGATTTGCTCTAAATGCTTTGGGTTTTGAGATAAAAGCCAAAAACTGCATTTACCCCTATGTTCATATTTAGCCATGACAACCATGTAACAAAACACAAACTTTATTGTAAATACCCTAAAGATCATTCAGCTTAAGTTTGGTAGGAATTGGTTCAGTAGAGGAGAAGATGTATGAAATAGTTTACACCCGACGGACGCCAATGGTTGACGAAAAACAACGACAGACGACGACGGACGCCAAGTGATGGCAAAATCGCACTGTTCCTTCGGAACGATGAGCAAAAAGGCAAATTTAAAAAATTGCGCTGGCTCTATCCAAAAGAGATTTTAACAGTGTAGTGTACTACTTTTGGGACAGGACATATTAACATAATAGAAAAATCTATAAGCTATAACTCAAAATATGGACAATTTTATGTTAAAAGGGTCTTTAATTTAGTTTGACAACTTCACAGACATACTAATATTTGACCTTTTCAAACTATACCAAATCACTACTTAGGCCCCAAAAAATATATGTCTGTTTAAGGTTACATACTTTAAAAAAAAGGCTAGGTAGGTCGGTATTTCCATTTTATTTTATTTTTTCATTTTATTTTTTGCGACATGATTTTGAGTCATGCCGTTTCGTCTTGTCGTGGTCTGAGTTGATCCTTGGCCAATTTTACCCGTTATTTTAATGATTGGATTATTTCCCTTGGTTATTGGTTGGGGAAAAAATGGCGGCAAAGTGTTTATTTCATCACATGAGTCACGAATTTCCTTATAACAGCTGTCATATTCACGATTGTGAACATTGGGATGTATCAGGCAATTGATTTATATTATTGGCAACACAAACTTCATTTTTGACACGAGTTCAGTTAATTTTTGCTTTTACGACGGAAATAAAATGACTTAGGGTCGGCGCTCAAAAGGACGGTCGCTCGGGTAACCGTAAACAGACATATATTTTTGTTTGGCCTTAAGGATGTTCGCTACTCCGTTTCAAAATTACAAGCTTTTTAAAAGAATATGAATAAAGGAACTAAAAAAACAGAAAAAATAAAGGGTCTGTGTGCTTGTTTTTAAGATATAAGCCATTAAAAATTTGGCGGGAAGTGATTCTTTCTAGATTTTTCATACACTTAACACTGGCACCTTTTTCTTTCAAAAGCTATGGAAAAATAACAAGGATTTTATAAGATTTTCAAATATGGCTTTTTAAACTATGTAATAAAAATATGAAAAGAAAAGTAGGGGTTTGCGGGCAAAATTTGTTAATGGCACTGCATGGATAAAACCAGAGGATTCCGAATATCTGGTAAAAATGTCATTCATCCGCAATAAATTTGGAAGGAGTATGAAAATAATTTGCAAGTTATACACTATATCCACACTAGAGACCTAATAGAGTAGAAATACTAATTTTAATCAAACTTGGCATGAACTAAGATTAGAGAATTATAAGACAGTGTACCTAGTTTCATGGCAATAGCATATATACATTAAAGACTATAAGTTTGAACTTTGGGTGTTAATTTTTTGCCGTTTAAAGTTTAGCGTTTAACTATCAAAATTTGGGCCTACATAATTTAAATATTGCAAAAAATTGCTTTTTAAATGTCTTTATAACTATTTATATATAATTGTGTATGTCACATGTATGTACATAATGTATTTTAATGTAAAGCAGCTCAATACTCATTTGCTGTCTCAGATTTATTTCAATTCTTCAAAAGTCGAATTTATATGAGCCTATGCCTAAAATTAGAGATTTCAAAATTAAGGGGGGGGGGGGGGTGGGGGGGGGGGGGGGGGAGCGGCTAATATAAAAATTCTTCATGTATATTTAAAAAATTATTTGTATTTCAAAAGGAAAGAAAGTTACTTATCTGCTTATAGCATACCGCATGAGTAGAACAAGGTCCCATTAGGCCATGGAAGACTGAATAACATTTAAGGTCAATATATAGGCAGTAACACATTTTTACATGTATATGAAAAGGCATACACATAAGCAGAGACATATAATACAATTGTATTATATGTCTCTGACATAAGCTAGAGGAAATAAAAAAGTGTTTCTTTTTGGTAATTTGTAGGCTAAGGTGACATCATACAAGAAGTATGAGTGATTCTCAAACTAAAATAAAATAATTTCATCCCCCTACTTCATTGTACTTACTATTTATGCATAAAAAATATAAATAAATAAATTTTAAAGTAGTGCATGGTCCACACTAGGAAATCTTTTTGTAAAAAATGAAAATCAACGGATGATAACTGTGTACTTGGACTAACAATTAAGATTTCACATGCTGAAAAATTATGTCTCGTCAGTCCAATCTCAATCAGTGAAATAAACTATTGTTTGGTTTTTCATATGGAAGTAGTCCAAATAATTATGACGCATTGCAAGGCTTTTTTTTCTCTCTCTGACGCCGTAGGAAGGAGAAGTGAGTTGACATAACATGCAAAATCAACAGTAATGATTATACCTTTGATTGTCATCGTCACTGCAAATGGATCATTATTACTAGGGGGAATGGAACCAATAAATTGATCGGATCCGATATGAAGTTCCCAGTAACGGAGAACCTCTAACTTTGAGGTAATATTATTAGTGTCGGTGGTCTCACAAATGAATCAGGGTGAATTGCAGGTACATTAATTAGCAGAGAATAGACAATTATCAACTTGTTATTCATTATCTCGCAGTTATTTACGGTTAATTAGCTGTATATATCCCAAAACAGGTGCTCGGAGCTAGTACTAGTCTATGACTTTTAAGTATTAAACAATTATATTTATATTCACAATCAGTGGCGGATCGAAGGGGGATGGGATCCGGGGGTTTGATTCCCCTTTTTGTGAACGATCATTGCATTTAATCAGAGACATATACGTCTCTGATTTAATGGAGACATATATTTCAGTGGCGGACCCAGAACTTTTTGTAAGGGCGGGGGGGGGGGGGGGGGGGGGGGCGCTGACTGATCTAAGGGGGGGCCCGCTCCAGTCATGCTTCAGTGATTCACTATATAATCAACAAAATTTTTCCCACCAAAGGGGGGCCCAGGCCCCCTGGATCTGCCTATGTATTAAGACCCCCTTTATCCTGGCTAGAATCGCCCCTGATATTACATGTAAATCAAGTCCCGGGTTAATTACTGTTAGCCTAATAGCATAACGGTAATCACAAAGAGTGTGGTAATTTTAAAAAGGACGAGGATTTATAAATATACAATTCTTGAAGAGGGGGAGAGTGCACTTCACGATGATCGAAAAAAAAGTGCCTTGCATGTTATTTTCATCATCTTGTCTGAAACAGTCTGAATAATGAGCTTCAAGGCGAAGCGCGAAAATAAGTCATGTGAAATACTAACGTTGTACGGACAAACCCTTAAATCCCTCAATGTTATGTCAAATGAATTATAGCGAGGAAAAGTAAATTTAATTTAATATCAAAACTAAATATTTGTTATATTTCGCTCCTGATTTCTCAAGAAATCATAGAATCAATCAATGTATAAATTTCAATTATGCATGTCTGTGTGAGATCCATTTCATGAGACCAAGGATTTCTATAAAATCCTTGATGGGACCCTTTATATATATGTCTCTGATACAGTTTTCTATTTTCCCCGGAAAAAATTAAAAAAATATATAATCTTTTGGGAAATAATCCGATTTTCTTGAATTATTTCCTTTCATAATTATGATAAATCCTTTTAGTTCTTCAATTTTAAATTAAAATAAATATTTCATTTTGATCTAACGACAAACTTTTTAAATTGTAGTGGCATGGTCAGTCAACTGATTAGTTGCATGGCTGATTACCAGTTTACTGGTGACCCAGTAATTTTCCATATGACAGTGGCGTGTACCCTTGGGGTGTGTATAACTTATTTTGAATACCTTAATTTTCTGGGGAACATCCTGTCCACCTGTAATACTTAGTATATATTGCAACAGATGACATTAAACAAATTTTCTTTGTAGCATCGGTGTCCATTTCATGTTCAACCACTCAAAATTTTCACAAAAAAGATAATATAATAAAATCAGAGACATATAATACAATTTGTATTATATGTCTCTGATAAAATCATTAAAAAAAAAGATTAAAAAAAAACACTAGCAAATAAACTTCGCAATGAGTAAACGGGGATTTGTGTTTTAAAGGGCTTATTTCCAGTGAATATATTTTATACTAGATAACTAGACCTGAGATAACTTTTTTTTTGTAATATATATTTTATTATTTTCATATCATTCTCAAATCTCGATCATCTTAAATAAAGATGTATAAAAAATAATTTTGTTATAACTCATAAATATATGGTTAATCATAATTGTTACAAATTATAAAATGGTAAGTCAATGTCCGATGTGCCGCCGTCTGTTGCAAAACAACGATTTAATCTTTAAAATGAAAGACGTGCACTGCCTTCATCGGAATAGAGGAAAGTCCACCTAGTGTACATTAAAGAGTATCCGTTTGTTATGCTGAAAAAAAAAGAGATCATCATAAACTTTTTTAACAGACCTTCTCGTGTAAAAAAAACAAACTTTTAACTGAATTAAACAAAAAATTATCAAACAAAACTCATTAGAAAACTCATAGTAACATTTTGTTTAGACCTGAGATAACTTATAGTAAGATTATTTATATAGAACAATAAAAAAAAATGTCCAATCTGATACACGTACCTATAATCTGGGACTATTATACCAGAGACATATAATACATATATATGTCTCTGATTATACTAACTATTTTTTTAGTATAATAGTCCCAGCTATAATGTACAAAATTTTGAACAGCTTCAAATATATGGCCTTATCATTAGTAATGTATCATATTTGTATCAGTTATTGCTGAACGTGTAACCAAATTAAAATGAAGAAATAGGCTCGAAACCGCATTTTTTAAAGATATTTTTTTCAATCTCAAAATAGATAAGAGATATGCAGATTAATTAAAGTCCCGATGAGAAGATTCACTTTCTTTTCTACCGAAGTAAATATATTAACAAAGATTTAGGATATCAATAAATTATTAAATTCATCAATTTATTAAATTTGAACATGTGAACCAAACAACGAAAAAAAATAAACGGGAAATTGGCTATACCTTTTTGGTATTAGCCATGAAGCCATGTATGTACCAGCCATTTTAACTTATTGTTTTCTTAACCTTTAAAGAATACATTTTAAAATGAACTACTTTATTTATAGTAGTTCAAGAAAAATATATATATATATTAAAAAGTTTTAAATTTTGTCCATGCTGTGCATAAAATAGGGAGAAAAAAATAAGGCTGAAAATGCACCAAATATTTATATTCAATATGAATATTCACATTTTGTCTATTACAACAATTTTTGAACAACTTGTTGTTGTAATAGACAAAATGTGAGTATTCATATTGAATATAAATATTTGGTGCATTTTCAGTCTTATTTTTTTTCCTATATATATTATATGGCCTTCCAAATACCGTTTCGATCCCTAACATCACTGAAGAGACATTAAATGTCGAAATCCGGATATGGTGTACAAATTTTTGCACCTCATGTTTGCGGTATACCATCTTTTCCGTAAGTTTATTGTTTTCTGTTTGGTATTTAATTAATATGTAAGATCCATTTTTTACATCTGGTGATCAATTTATTTGGTAATAGCCAATGGCAGTCAGCAGGGTTTAAGAACATCAGTTGTTCGACCTGTTAGTCAAATGCGTTTTGTTAAAATATACTTTTTCACTTTTTGGTCTTTTGGAAAATGTTGTTTGTGCTGTATTTAGACCCCTCTACCAAGAAATTTGTTTTACATGCACACGTATAAAAATTGCGGTTTTTATCCAACGCAATCATAGGTTTGAACGTTGTTTTCAATTTAGACGTGTATATATATATATATATACATATATATTAGATAACTCTTTCCTTTATATTCAATGGAACAAGGAGCGAATTCGTTAGCGAACTAGAGTAACTATAGAAATAGCGTCGTTACAGGTCTTCTTCTGACCGGCAATAAATCCTTAGCAGCATTGATAGTGGAACGTCCATTGGGTTGTGCTCAGACACGTCCGAATGGGGACGCTGAATCCTTGCAGCAACTCTTCAAGTGGACTATAAGTAGCCAGGTATTAGGCCAATTTTCTGTCCATCCTTTTTCGTTGGCAGTCGAAATTTTCCGACCGTATCACGGGCGGTCTCAATTACAAGACCTACATGTACCTATCATATATTATTCGGTACGTCAGACACACCCGACATTAATCAACCAAAAACTCAATATTTTACAGTAGGGAATGAATATCTCCAGATGAAGATTACATTATGACGTATGTTTTTTTTAAAGACCAACAAATCGATTTTTATCACCAAATTTGTCTTTGCTGAGATTAACACGAAAAAAGTATAACAAAACGTAACGATTGAAAACTCACAGTTCAGTTTTTAAGATATTTTTTTCTTTGGAAACTAACAGACTCATTTTCAAAAAGTTTTTTTCTTGAACCATTATTTATGAAAACGAATTGTAAACAAAAGTTATTCTCAAATATTAATAATGATCAATGATTGTAAAGAAAAAAATCCATCATAGTAGTTTGTTAATTTACTGGCTCCATGGTGTTAAACATGTCACCTTTCTTTTACAAATAACTGATTAAAAATATGAAGCCTTTACTGTAAAATAAATCATTCTAATAAAAATAAATTCATCCAGATTTTTCTCTCATAACCTTTCAACAGTTATTGTAAACTAATTTATTCGAACTATAATAGTCCTATGACTTGCTGTCCGTTTACCAATATTTATACTTTATAAAATGTTTTCATATTCATTGATCATTAACTTCATGTTTTGCGAATACTTATAAGGGGGTAATTATTATAGTCAGTAATAGCTAACAATTTATCTAAAGAAAACGAGATGCTATATTCAAATTCTGAGATATGAATCTAGTTCTTTAAAAAAAAATTCTCCACAACAAAATTTCTACACTTTCATTTATCTGGGTCTTTTTGTCTCCGCTTCGAAGCCGCCATCCCGTACCAGACATATTTATTCGTTTGGCAATATACAATCATGTAAGCAATATACAACAGGCAGTAGATCTGAATTTGTAAATTGTTATTTTGGATTTTACCTGATTAGGACGTGTCTCGTTGAATTTTCTAATAAACTTACACACACATAATCTGACTTTTAATCGTAATGTTATGAGATCTATAAGAACATAGAGCTACTGTATAGGCCTAGTTGCATGCAAGTCTTTACAAATTATATATTTTGGTATGCTATAGTTGTTTTTATAGACTATTTGTCATTTGGCCTTTTTTTTGTTGTTGTTTTTTTAGTTTTTGACATGGCGTTGACTCGAGTTTGATATATTATGCATCTTTTGTGCTGTATTTTAACAATTATTTACAAGCATGCTGCATGTTTACACATTCATCACTATACCGCATCTAAATATAGCTTTATTGTAAAAAAAAATAAGGAGATGTAGTATGATTAGTGATGAGACACCTATCAACCAGAATTTAAAATACATTATATAAGCAATTGTGACTTACTTTCTTTACTCAGAGTGATCGTAAATTAATCAGATAAGCTGGAGGAGGGGTGGGGGCTTCATATAGACCCATATTAAATGAAAAGAAATTGGCATTAGCTTTTTGTGATAAATATATAATAAACTCACAGTAACAGAAATAGCTCTTGAAAGCTCTGTCAGATCCCGGCACTTTTAACTGTTTTTTGACACGTGCTAAAAAATGCAGCACCTGGTTACAAGGGCTTATTTGACAAACTATCATCTTTCGTAATCTAAGTTATAAAATCTAAATTTTAAGTGATCTAAAATGTTCATGACTAACGAGTATTTTCACTTGTACGATTTTTCTGTGAAATGAGTCTAAGAGTATATACATGTATATCAGGATACTGACTGCATAGTAAAATATTTATGTACCATTAGTTGCGACTCATTTTGGTCTTTTAAGTAAGTTTCCTTCCCCTGCATTACTTGATCGCTTTTGTAAAAAATAAACAGCACAACAACAACAGCACTCGACGTCAGTATTGTACCAAAAAATGAAAAAAATATTCAAAAAGAAGGCTCAAAAAATTCAAATATTGGTAAGCACACACACTAACTTGTCACTACAGACATGATCTTTTTGTTAATGCGCCAAACTCGTTTCGTCCACAGGACGATGTCGATGGTGGGGAAAACCTAGTCCAAATAATTATGACGACTTGCAAGGCTATTTAGGCGTCCCAGAAAAAAAATAGCCTTGCCAGACGTCATAATTATTTGGACTAGGGAAAAACCAACAAATCATTAGTTCCCCAAATGAGTATCCTAGTTTAAAGTTTTTTTTTAATATATACATGATTTAGCTATTTCATATTGGAATGGCACATATTCATGAAAAATCAACAAATGATCTGAAAGTTGGAAAGATGAATATAGTCCTCTGACTTCACAAACTTGGAAACAGTTGTGATGTTGCTTCGCTGAGCTATAGATAACTGTACGACCATCAACAATGAGCAAAATTCACACCATATAGACATAGGTGCTTGAGGACAGGAGTCGAGATGCACGTTGATAGTAAACATGCATATTAAGAGTAAAAATATGGTATATTAGTATGTATATGGTACAAATAAGTGATATATATTGAAAAATCTAAGATTTATGATAATAAGGGGGAGGGACTATGGGGGGCTCAGGACAGGATCCTATGCATATAGAAAGCTGTAAATAAAATAAAAGGCCTCGAAATGACAAATGTAAAACAAATCAACAAGAAGCCTTACATTTATAATTGAATTTAAAATAGAATTGAAAATAGAAATGGGGAATGTGTCAGAGAGACAACAACCTGCCCAAAGAGCAGATGAGTCGGTCACCAATGTGACTTCAATGCAGCGAGAAAATCCCACAGCCTGAGGCGTGCTTCAGCTGGCTCCTTAAAAAAAATGTATACTAGTTCAGTGATAATGGACGTCATACTAAACTCCGAAATATATAAAAGAAACTAAAATTAAAAATCATACAAAACTGACAAATGCCACATATAGGCTCCTGACTTGGGACAGATGCAAAAATATGGTGGGGTTAAAAGCCTATATACTGTAAATTTCAGAAATTGTTGCATGCATTTATTAATATTGCCAATTAACATAATCATGATAATTTCCCTTTCAATTTGAAAAAAAAATTCTGATTTAAGTTTTTATTGTATATTGAGACTTTGGATAGTCTCAAGAATGCTTTCACAAATTTTTATGAAACTTTGGTGAATTGATTTTAAATATTGACATAAACTCCCTTTACATTTTTATGACCCATAGTCATGTGATAGTGGGTCAACCCTTGACCGTCTGTCCGTCTGTCCCAAAGTCATTGGTTTTTGTTCTCTAATTTAGTTTGCCTCAACCAAATGTTATAAAACTTTTACAAAAGCTTATTACCACAATACTCAGATCAAGTGTGAATTTTGGTGGTGTCAGTGTTACCGTTCTAGAGTTATGCCCCTTTACAAATGGAAAAATTGCTGAATTTTTGGTTTCCGGCTCTCTATCTTTAACTTGAGTTTGCCTCAACCAAATGTTATGAAACTTGCACACAATGCTTATTACCACAAAAAACAGTTTGAATGTTGGTGGTGTCACTTTTACTGACTCAGTCTGTTCTAGAGTTATGTCCTTTTACAGATGGAAAAAATGATGAATTTTACGTTTCCGTCCTCTAAATTAAGTTTGCCTCAACCAAATTTTATTAAACTTTAACGCAATACTTTTTACCACAAAATCAGATCAAGTTATAATTTTAGTAGTATAAATTTTACCGTTCTTCAGTTATCTTCCTTTATAACTTTATATGATATGCAAGCCGGAGTATCATCCCCTATTTATTTTTATATAAGATGCAGAGTTATGGAATTTTAGTTGTTGGAAAATTGTTTAAAATTGTCCATTTTCACACTTTGGAAGGTTTTAGAATTGTATTTGTTCAAAAATCACGGCCTTAAACTTACAAATTGTATATACACTTGCAATATCCCTTAAAATGGAGCCAAATTATTTTCATGTTTTGTTTCAATGAATACCACTCTGTGTACATGTCCTTTTTTAGCTCATCTGGCTCGAAAGGCCAAGTGAGCTTTTCTCATCACTTGGCTTCCGTCGTTGTCCGTTGCCGTTGTTAACTTTTTACATTTTGAACTTCTAGAGAACCACTGAATTCCTTATGAGGTGCTGACCAAGAGTTGTTACTTTGTTGCCGATCTATCATCCAAGATGGCTGGCAGCGGGGGACTTAGTTTAAGATAGGACCCTATAGGAAATACATACAAATGTCTTCTTTTAGAGAACCACTGAATGGAATAAAACCAAACATAGCATGAATGTTCCTTATGAGGTGTTGACCAAGTGTTGTTACTCTGTAGCTGATGCATCATCCAAGACGGCCGCCAGCGTAGTAGGACAATATTAAACCAAATATGGCCTCAATCATTATTAAAGTATCTGTTATCATGGTTATGATTTTTATCTTTTTTATATGATTTCAAAAACCCAAATAGAGTCAGGTGAGCGACACAGGCTCTTAAGAGCCTGTAGTTTTGTTTTTTGTAGGTGGGGGGTCTTAGTTGCGCAGTGCTCAGAGTTTTTCTATAATGTAGTTGATCATTAAAATTCATTTAAAGCATAAACCCAAGCTAAAAGGGCAACAAGCTTATCAAGCACTCATGGTACAGCTTTTTATTAAACACGTATTGATATATACATTAAACAGCAAAATAATTATTGATGCAAGATGTCATTAAATAATAATTTTTACTCTTTTTATGTGTAGGACAAGAACTATAGAAGATGCAGAGAAATTATAAACAGCAGAAATGATGGGCAATTTAAAATTTGCAGAAGTCAACAAAACCTAAATGGTAAGTAAACTCATCATAGATACCAGGATTAAATTTTGTATTTACTACAGACGCGCGTTTCGTCTACAAAACACTCATCAGTGATGCTCGATAAGACTCATAAGGCCACTTTTATAAAAGTTATTGCCCTTGAAAGATGATTATCATGATTATTATAAAAATAAAAAGATGTGGCATATTAAATATGAAAACTATTGATCATTGCTCTAAGAAAGCAATTATAGGCCAGTGACGGCCTTCAATAATGAGAAAGTCCATACCCTATTGTCAAAGTAGTCAGCTATAAAAGGCCCTCAGACGAAAAATTGAAATAATCCCAACTGTAGAACTAATTGCCTAGTTTATAACAAAACAAATTAAAAAAAAATAAATATGACAGATATGAAACAACTACAACCACTAAATTTGAGTGTCAGAATAAACTACAGGCTCCGAACTTGGAACAGGCACAATCAGAATAAGAAGATGTGGCATGATTGCCAATAAGACAACTCTTCACCAGACAACAAATGACATACCGGTAGATTTCCTGCAAAAAAATAAACAGTCCGAACTAAGCAGGAAATGTATACCTTTCTCTTAATCGAAAAGACACAAAGATCTGTTAGTACTCACAGCTACTGACAGCTAGTTAAAAATCAATAAAAACTAATACATGTAATAAAAAAATCAGGTTTGTGAGCACTCAACCCTACCTTAACCTTGGACAGTGGTTTAACAGCTCAACATATAAAGAACAAACTGTAAAAATAACCGTTGCAATTGCCTCAACTAGAAAGATTGATAAAATGCACCAAATCAACTACCGGGGTAATATAAAAACCCATATACAAATAGCACGGAATTAAGAGAACTCACAAGTCATGCAAGTAAGAAAGGAAATATTCTTAAAATGTTCATAAACATGACAAAATAAGCTTTTTTATTGCTGTTTCTCTCTCCATTTATAACATTTTATTTGTTTATTTTGTGTATTCATAGGTGATCAGACATCTTGGTTTTCATGATCAATAGGTCAATACTGAAGAGGAAACTGAAAGTTGATATCTATCTACATGGTGCGCTAATTGGATTAATGTGAAATGGAATGTGTGCTTTCCTGCAAAAAAGAAATAGGAAATTTCATCATAATCACATGATAATGGCTATAAACAAAATGGAGTTCTATCATAGATGCAGAAAAACACAATTGTATAAATGCAACAACATATTATATATATTCGTCGAAAGAAGGGAGAAATGAAGAAAAAAATAGTATTTTGTTGTTGAAAGGAACACCAGCTTTATCCACTCATTTACATCGCTCCCTCATATCAAATATACTGAAGAAGATCTTCGAAGAACAAATTGCAAAAATGTTTTCTCTAAGAATTGAAGGAAATTGTTTAGTGAATGGAATAATTTATGTTATGAACTTTTACGTAGTGAATTGAATAACTGTACACAGCAGCTGAAACAGAGGAAAATTAAAATTTACAAGAAAAGTGTTTATTTTATTATTTAATTTGCAAATATGAACGCATTCTTAAGAACTCCACAAATGGTATGACATTCAAATTGGTTGCTTATTAATGTATACAATTGAAACAATAACAAAGAAAACAGAATACTTTGCTACAAAAAATATTAAAAAAATCAAAGTTAAAGTCATATAAAGTATGTACAATACCTTGACCTAAACAGTCAGACTCACTATATTGTTTTTGTATGTCATGATAATTTTGAGTCAAAAATTTATTAAAGTTTAAATATCATTTGTATCATTTATTAAGTCTTGTAAACATTATGTTCATACTGTTTGTATAGTGAAGAAATTTACAATGAGTAAAAATAGGGGAAAGCATTTCCTACAGGGAAAGTTGATGTACAGAAATTTCCTTAGAGGAAATTTGGAGAACAATGTTTTCCTTAGAGGAAATTTGTGGTATTGAATTTTCCCTCAAGGAAAAGTGTTTGTTAAATATTTCCTCAAAGGAAATTGCAGTTGACAAAATTTCCTCACAGGAAAAAGTATTTCCTCCAAGGAAAATTTGAAGCTGCAAATTTCCTCAGAGGAAAATTTGAAGCCTCAAATTTCCTCAGAGGAAATAAAATTTCCTCAAAGGAAAATTTGAAGCCGCAAATTTCCTCACAGGAAATAGAATTTCCTCAAAGGAAATATTAATGCAGCAAATTCCCTAAGGGAAATCTTTTTCCCTTGAGGAAAATACAATTTCCCTTAAGGAAAAATCTTTTTCCTTTAGGGAAATTTGATTTCCCTTGAGGAAAACTACTTTTCCTCTGAGGAAATTGTTGAAAAAAGGGGCATAACTTTTTCAACAGTGGTGCTAGAGCCAAAATTTTTTAGGACAAATATCAGGGAACCAATACCAACCAAGTTATCAACTTCATTTTGACTTAACTCCAAAAATTAAGGTGACAACTTTTGCACTCAGCGGAAGTGCAAACTTGTCCCGGAGACTGTTTAGATTACGAATATCATAGTATGAATGAAATTTTAATTGTTTACTATTTATTAAGTAAATAGATTCCGAGTGGAATTTATGCGACGGTCTCTCCTACTGTTTATTTGTGACCGAGTACAAACTTATTTTTTTTCAGTTATGTTTACACTATCAAATCTTAGTTTATATCAAAAGAAAATTCGGCAATTGTAGAAGACAGGGACATATGAAATGTGTTTACAAAACATCAGAATTAATGTTTCTGTGCTGTAATACACAGCTTAGAAGAATTGACTGTTATCAATATAATCTAAATTATATCAAATAAGGCGAAACAGCTGATTTTAAAATCATCATCACGCGATTCACAGCCAAAATTTCGCAAAGCTAAAGATGTACATTACATGAAAAGGGCATAATAGATCAAGTCATGGTTAACTTTCAACATTGATGAAGCAACATTTCAGCATCACCTGCAAATGAAGAAAATATATATCTCGAAATTGATACGATATTTTAGAGAGTCTGACATGTTTCCCTTGATAATGAGTGTCTGCTCACAGAGAAGTTTTTGAACCAATTCTTAAGTCATCTGTGCGAAAGGACGCCATCACGACCGAGTTAACCGTAACAAAATATGTGTGCCACAAGTATTAGGGATTTTTTTCATGGTACATGTGAAAACGTCTAAACTTTTACTCCAGTAGTTGCAACCTTAATTTGTGTTATCTATACTACTAAAAGAAGAGACCGGTTTCATTTAGCAGCAACTCCTCTGAAACCATACAAAGTCGGAAATATTTGGGATATGACGTATAAATGTAGAGTTTTATTCTTCCTAGATTTGTCTGTGAAACAATCTTTTTTCCACAGAAAACGCCAATTTTTGAGAAAATATCGAAATTCGGAAACCGTTATCGATCCGTGTCTTATACGCTTTCGCGTATGCTCAATCAACGTACTGCCCGCGAAATTTAAAAACTCTTTGTTTCAACACTTGCCCAATTGTACCGCGATTTCGCGGGCATCTTCTAGTATTATATAAATTATCAACTAAGAATTTATTAAAATAAAAAGTAGTTAGAATCGCAGGTACTTCAAAAGGGTCACTATTTACTTCATACACTGTAATTCAAATTCTTAAAAGAGACAACGAAAATTAACGTTTGTAAAAGTGACAAAAATACAAATTACCATTACTTAGTATAACATGATATGTATAAATATTTAAAAAGAATAAAAAACAAATTGTTGAAATACAATCAAAATATAGTTTATTGGCAAATCGTGCACATGTTTATCTGAAAACAATACAACTTAACAATCCATTTAGAATAAAAAAAATAAAGCAACTGCTTTAGACTCGATCATCACTGAAGATAAATTATTTGACAAAATGCACATCTGGTACAGTAATTTATTACAACTGGGTCGAAACATCTACGTGTGGCCTATCAAGTACCCGAGGGAAGCTCATTACTTTGGTACTGGCATGTAAAAAAACTGATATTGTTAATATGCAATTTTCAGTGATAAAAATTTGATTTTTTCACTGTCTTATTATATGTGTATATGTTACAAATAAATTGTATATTCATAATATCATCAAATCCGTAAAAAGGGGTGAAGATAAACATAAGTCTAAGGAAGACCGCAAAAAACATCCCAAAAGAAAATAAGAAGAACAGACAAACAAAAGTTCAAAAACAATACACAGAAAACAAAAGATTTTGCAACACGAACGTCATTAGAAACTGGTGGTCTATCTCATGTGGTTCGGAAGGTTCAACAGTTCCTGTCCAATTAGACATATAAGAGATAAGAGACACCCTTCATACTGCTATACTTGTACAATATGTTACACGTTAAAATTCGGATATTCTTTTCACTTCAACTCTCAAATAAAGGAATCGATGCTATCAACATCAGCAACGATCTTCATCACAAAAAGTAACATAATTATAAAATTATGCTGTATTTTCAAAATCAGTCTGTTTCTATTGTCTCCTATAATTACACCAAGAGAATAATTGAATACTTGAGAAACCCTCTGACATGTGATTGTTCGAACTGTCCATATATTTACAAGCCCTCTGTCTGTGTAATTACTGGTGATCTAAACATAATTCAACATTAACATATCCGGAACGTGAAATCTCATGTTCTTAAATTTAGAAGGTCAATGTGAACCATAACAACTTTAGAATAATAGTTGATTCCGTTGAGGACTATTCCAGAGCATGGGCAAAAGGAGACACTCTGGCAGAATGGGTAAAAGCAATTAGTTCAATCATTGATACAACTTCAAATCCACAAGTTGAAAAACTGTGAAAATGTTCGACCTTATTCCGTTTTCATTGACAAAGAAGCTGTGAAATGTCTATCCCCAGGGTCTCTTCACAATATATGTTTTTTTTTTTCCTGCGAACAAAGCTAGATATAAATAAAAAAAAACCAACACAGCTGATAAATATTTAGTGACAATTTTCCCTTTATTTGTTTTTGTACTAGAATGTTCCTTATGGTCGTATAAATCATGACGTGGCTTGGTATTTGTGCATTCAACTTTCGGTGTTTTGCTTTGTGCGTTCCAATTGAGAGTGAGTCAAGAGGTGCATTTCGGACGCATGGTGTTTTCATTTTGTATACCTTTGTATTTATATTTTACATAATTTGTACTTTATCGGGAAAGTGTTACTTACTGTAGTTAGTTAGGTATTTGTTTTGATACATTTTATCATAAGACAAGCGGCATAACCGTTGCTAGTACATAATACTGTGACATATTAGTACATTTGTCCAATTTATAAAACATCGAAACATGTTAAATCGTTAACCCTTATAAATGAACTCATTCGAACGTTTGAAATTAAAACAATGTTCGAGGACAAAGGAAAATACCATAAATGTATAATCAACATACACACTTAAAATATAAAACACAAAAAAATACAATTTCACAGTAAACTTTAAGTCTTAGATACATCATTTTTTTTAGTTGTTATTAGCTGAACTAGCTGTCGGTAACTGCGAGTACTCTCAGATCTGTACTTAGTGTCTTTGTTTGTTGTTAGGGATGAGGGATAGAAAAATACCCTGCCACGTCCGGTCTGTGTTTTTGTTTGAAGTTTTTCTGCTTTGTATCGATCTGATGAGTGAAGCCTTTTTCAACTGATTTTTATAGTTTATTCTTATGTTGTGCTGTTACACCACTGTCCCAGGTTAGGGGAAGGGTTGAGCGCTCACAAACATGTTTAACCCCGCCACATTCTTTATGTACCTGTCCCAAGTCAGGAGCCTGTAGTTTAGTGGTTGTCGTTGGTTCGTGTCGGTCATATTTGTATTTCGTAAATTGTTTTGTTATAAATTAGGCCGTTAGTTTTCTCAAATGAATTGTTTTATATTTTTCATGTTGGGGCCTTTTATCGCCGACTATAAGGTATGGGATTTTGTTATTGTAGAAGGCCGTGTGGTTGCCAATAATTGCTTACATCCACTTCATTTAAACTTTGGTAGGTAGTTGTCTCATTGGTAATTATACCACATCTCCCTACTTTTATATAAGACATAAGAAACACCTAAAAATACAATTTCACAGTAAACTAAGACATGAAACACAAAAAAAGAATACAATTTCACCGTAAACTAAGACATATGAAACACAAACAATTTACAATGTCACAGTAAACTAAGACATGTGAAACCAAAAAAATACAATATCACAGTAAACTGAGACATGTGAAACCCCAAAAAATTACAATGTCACAGTAAACTAAGACATGTGAAATCCCATAAAATTACAATTTCACAGTAAACTAAGACATATGAAAACAAACAAATTACAATGTCACAGTAAACTTAGACATGTGAAACCCCAAAAAATCTTCAACTTTACCATTTAAAAAACATTGGTTTAAAAACTAACTCTAAGCAGCAACCCTCTATCAATGAAATATGTCAAGAAGTACATGCCCTGCAATAATGCATCAACCTTTAGGTATATATATGCAGGTCTTACTGGAATGTTTATAATAGATATAAAAGTTCAGAGTCTTATAAAGAAGGACATCTTTAACCAAAATTAATTAATCAACATACGGTGTGAGCCAAGGCTCCGTGTTGAAGGCCGTACTTTGACCTATAATGGTTTACTTTTTAACAAATTGTGACTTGGAGGTAGAGTTGTCTCATTGGCACTCATACCACATCTTCTTATATCTATATATGAAAGACAATGAAAATAATTGCCTTCAGTATAATTTTGGTGTTGATTAAAAATGTCCTTAATGTATGTATATATATATTTTATTTATTCATAATTACAACGAATTTGACAAAACTATCTAGATCGCAATTATGAGCTATCTTTTGGGTATTTATAATATATTCATGTGTTAAAAAATAAGCTGTAACATTATTAATATTACTAGACGGTAGCGGATTCTTTGATGAATGTCGATCAAGCTACAACTGTCCGATGGAGACCATAGCTGCAAGTAAAACATTTTTATTTTAATAAACTTTATTAAATTGATTATTTCACGCATAATAAGAACGAGAACAAATTACAATCAATCCTTTTATAATAGGTAGGTTTTACAAAGTCGATCGACCGAGCTGAGGATCGATGGAAATTTAGACTGGGTCTGGAAAAAGGGGTCCGGGTACGGATAGGGATCGAAGTTTCCCTTGCAACATGCCACGTACAGCCTTATAAAAGATTTAATGCATGGGTTTTTAACGTACAGAGACCGTGGCATTTACCCTACAAAAGACATCGACTTTAGCGTCCCCATTCTGACCGGATGTGCTGCGTATTTAAGCGTTCCGCACGCGCAGCAAAACGGATATCCTCCCTCCATTTTGTAGCTTGGGTTTAATTGCCGGATGGGAGAGCTTCAGGCGACCATATTTCTAGGTCTCTTTTCCAATCCAGTCAATCCTTGGGGTTACCATTATTATCTTAATTAGAAACTTCTGTTTAAACAACAGAAAGTTTACATGTACTAGAGTTATGTGTATGTAAATGTTTACAATATGTCTTTTAGGCCTGAATTGTGGGGTTATGTTTACAAAATTTATTTTAGGTCGGAATTTTATGTTTATGTATACAATATGTCATTTAAGCCTGAATTGTTATTGATTGATTGATTAATGATTGCTTAACGTCGCAATAGCGCAAAACTCTGTATCACGACAAATTGTTGTATTAGCATGAAGATCTAAATCAAGTACAGTGATGCCCTTGTCTACGAAAATGTAAAAAAAGTAAGCTGAAATTCTCATTAAAAGGAGCACTTTTATGTCTTTCGCTTATATTTTATCTTCCGCTTGAATGAAAAACTTAAGCAGCAAGTACTATTAACATAGCTAAAAACCACCAAGTATGAGCAATTCCTGAAAACAAACACTGGACAAAGTCTGGAGCTGGCATGTCAGTTAACTGCTAGTAGTCTGTTGTTATTTATGTATTATTGTCAGTTTGTTTATTTTCTTTGGTTACATCTTCTGACATCAGACTCGGACTTCTCTTGAACTGAATTTTAATGTGCGTATTGTTATGCGTTTACTTTTCTACATTGGCTAGAGGTATAGGGGGAGGGTTGAGATCTCATAAACATGTTTAACCCCGCCGCATTTTTGCGCCTGTCCCAAGTCAGGAGCCTCTAGCCTTTGTTAGTCTTGTATTATTTTTAATTTTAGTTTCTTGTTAAGTATGGCGTTCATTATCACTGAACTAGTATATATATTTGTTTAGGGGCCAGCTGAAGGACGCCTCCGGGTGCGGGAATTTCTCGCTGCATTGAAGACCTGTTGGTGACCTTCTGCGGTTGTCTGTTCTATGGTCGGGTTGTTGTCTCTTTGACACATTCCCCATTTCCATTCTCAATTTTACTGTCAATTTAGCTGATTTGTATTAAATATTTGCAATAAAGATTCAGAGTAATGCATAACAAATCAAAGTTGGATATTAAAAAATGATCCGAAGATATGACTTTGACTTGTTTAACACAATATATTATGTCACTGTTCATTCTATAGAATGGTTGATAAATACATGTTATCGCTTAAAAGACATTCAAAGGGAGGTAAGACATAAACTTATTGGTGACAAAACTTCTTCCATCATACATCCGCTTTAGTAAGATTGATTCATTATTTGATTGTTTGTGTGTAACGACACTTTCAGCACTATCGGCTATATAGTGGCGGGCAGTTTTTATTGGTTGAGGAAGCCGGAGTTCCCGGAGAGAACCACGACCTTAGGCATGAAAACTGATAATTTTTAGTCAATTAAGTTTGGAGTTGATCCGTATTAGAATGTGGACAGCATAAAAACACATTAATTTTGAAAGTGTCAGACTAATAGCTGTATTACTGTATATTTGATGTTTTTTGTCCCCCGCGCAACGCGTTGCGAGGGGACATAGAAATACCCCGATGTCCGTCCGTCCGTCTGTCCTGTCTTGTTAGCGCTCTCACCTGTACAACTCTTGCCAAATTTTTATGAAACTCATATCATAGGTTTATATCAGCAATGTCTTGGACGAGTTCGAAAATCAGTGCCGATCAATTATTTTTAAAAGAGTTATGCCCCTTGGAAACATTAATTATATGGAAAATTGCATCGTTAGCGCTCTCATTTGTTCAATTCTTGCCAAATTTTTATGAAACTTATATAATTAGGTTTATACATGTATTATGCCTCTTGGAAAAAAATAATTATTCGGAAAATTGCATAGTTAGCGCTCTCATGTGCACAATTCTTGCCAAAAGTTTATGAAACTTATATCATAGGTTTATATTAGTAATGTCTTAGACGAGTACGAAAATCAGTGCCGATCAATAATTTTTAAACGAGTTACGCCCCTTGGAAACATTAATTATACGGAAAATTGCATCGTTGGCGCTCTCATGTGTACAATTCTTGACAGATTTTTATGAAACTTATACCATAGGTTTATATCTTCAATGTCTTAGATGAGTTCGAAAATCAGTGCCGATCAATTATTTTTAAAGAGTTATGCCCCATGGAAAAATAAATTATATGGAAAATTGCATTGTTAGCGCTCTCACGTGTACAATTCTTGCCAGAATTTCATGAAACTAATATCATAGGTTTATATCAGCAATGTCTATGACGAGTTCGAAAATCAGTGCCGATCAATTATTTTTAAAAGAGTTATGCCCCTTGGAAATATTAATTATATGGAAAATTGACTGGTGAGCGCTCTCATGTGTACAATTCTTGTCAGATTTTCATGAAATTTATATTTTAGCCTTATATCATCAATGTATCGAGAAAATTCGAAAATCAGTGCCGATCAATTATTTTTAAAAGAGTTATGCCCCTTGGAAATATAGATTATTTGGAAAATTGCACTGTTAGCGCTCTCATGTGTACAATTCTTGCCAGATTTTAATGAAATTAATATTATAGGTTTATATCAATGTTTCGGACAAAGTCGAAAATCAGTGCCGATCAATTATTTTTAAAAGAATTATGCTCCTTGGAAATATTGATTATATGGAAAATTGCATTGTTAGCGCTCTCATGTATACAAATCTTGCCAGAATTTTATTAAACTTATATCATAGGTTTATATCAGCAATGTCTTTGAAACTTTCGAAAATAAGTGCTGATCGAATATTTTTAACGAGTAATGCCCCTTGGAAATATTAATTATAACAGAAATCGATTTTGCATTTGCTCTGAAGCCTTCATTTCTCTAAGATATTTATAAAAAGTTTTATATTTGCCATTGTACGTTGGATAGATAAAATATGTGCAACGCGGGGGACATTGGAACTCTGTTCTTTTATTTGACTGCAGATAAGGTTGAGGGCTTAAATAATTTGTAATTATTTTCCCCCAACATGTAATATATGTTAACGCACAATATAATAAAGTATAATTCATATTCTGGTATATTAGATTAATATGACTCTTTTATTGATTTTTATGACTTGTAATGCCCTGAGTTTCGCATAAATACAATCAAATTTATCATTATTACAATCATATCGAAAGGCTTTCTAAATTGATCTAAATAATGATACATTTAGCCGCATTTATGCTTCTAGAGATACACGTTATTAAAAATTTGTTGAAAAAATATCAAATGTATGAAATGTACGTAAAAGTGTCATTAAAAGGATTTTTCTCCCTTTTTGTTATGACTTCTCGAAATTCCGTCCACATATTTTCATTTGAAAATGCTATGTTGTTGCTTTGAACATTTCCTTTTTACAGAGGATGACCTTGGGGTCATTCCGATGTATTGCTATCGCCTAAATTTCCATTATGCAAATTAGTTTTTGGATTTCAACCGATCTATAAAAATTATAGATCCGCGGTCATTACAAGGGAAAAAAGTGCATTTTTATACCTGCGATTCCGTTCTCCGTTCGTACGATGTTTCATCAAAAAATGAAATCATTTCAGTTGTTGATTTAGTACTGAAAATTTGACTGAATTATCTCCTTATTAAATTCGGTTTTATATGTTTAATAGGTGTTTAAGAAAGAGGTCAGGTGCTCATGTTCATTCATAAAATTATCGTTCATTCATGAATTTATCGTAAAATCAAAATCACTACACAGGTAACACAGGTTGTATACGTAGTGACAAAAGATTACCTGTATAGTATCTAAAAATAGACAAACTTAACTGACTCCCCTTACTGTAGTGTGTGATAACATTTTGTGAGGGAATTCGATGTTTGCTATACCACTGTTCATTTCAACGCACTTTATGACGATACCACTTTATCAATATGAATGAAATTTTTTGCAGTGTTTTAAGAAATAATTTTACTTTAAAATCGCGTATCATTTGTGAACTATTAAATGTTTTACAAGGATGAATTTTCTGTATAAAGTCAATAATTGTGTGAACTTTTGAAGCCCAAACTTTTTATAGCCTTAAATACGCTAATGAAAGATCCGAAAACTATACCCATACAGAACGACATGTTTTTGAAATTGTAGCAAAACTTTTGGTTGACAAATTTTAATTCGTTATTGCATAAATATTAACTTGAAATATCTGTCATTTTCTCCCTACCCAGTTTACCTCTATTACTCATTATGATGTGGACTTTGTTATTGAATCTTATGCAATTTGATTGGATTAAGTTATTATTAGATTACCTTCAAACTGTTCATGCTTTTTCGTACGAGTATATTGATTAAATCAGAGCGTGCATGAATGTGTACAGAAAATTAAATGACCTGCAAACTCACTGTGTATCATCGCCACCGGAAATTGGGTACTAACGAAGCGGAGAGAATGGAAAAAAAAAGTAAACAAGGTAAGAATTCATTCAATTTAAAGCATTTCTACTGATTTGACGAGGGTACCGCTTAAGAAATGATTTTCTGATATATAATTCTTTAATTATTAGGCCGATAAGTACAAAATTATGACAAAATTTTGTGTTATACTCCAAAACTTGCCACTTAGTACCCGAAAATTTCGAGGTCGATCGTCCTCTGTCGCCTCATTGGCAAGATATTCAACTGTTTTTCATTATTTTTCCAGACACGTTTTTAGATTATGATAATGTGACATCATATTTACTGAGATTTGTTGTCAAACAGATGTTTTTTAAAGAATATGGATCAAAACATTGTTTGTTTATTGTACGGCGAATTGCAGAACGTTGTACGGCGAATTGCAAAATAACAACTTTTGTCTGTACGGCGTCTTGCAATATATTCTAATTTAAAGATGAAATTAATCACTGTTAAGATAATATCAAGTGACGATATTTTGTCCATATCAAAGCTTTACCGGCTTTCAAATATACAAAATAAACTACATATCAAATATTATAAAATATATGCCGTTAATTTTGTTCAGAAGTCGTCGTTGCGTACCTCTATTCGACTTTGTGTTTTTAAAGACCATATTCGATCATATTATCATAAAGACATTCATATATCGTTATACTACTACTGACTGTTGTCTTATTTGTTGTCAGGGTGAAATTTTGTAAGTTCAATAAAAAAAAAACGACCATTCATCTTTCCTTGGTGCTTGAAAGAATGTTTTTTTTTAATATAAACAGTGGAGATGTGTTATGATTGCAAATAAGATAACTAATCACCAGGGTCAAATAAAGTGTATGTACTAAGCAATTATATGCTCTCGTCCGGCCTATAACAACGAAAACACGTACCTTATAGTCGGCTATAAAAAGCCCCGACATGAAAAATATGGAAGGATTCAACAAGAAAACTAACGGCCTAACTCATAACAAAACAATGTACGAAAAACAACAAATACGATAGAGATGAACCAACGACAACTACCGAACTACATGTACAGGCTCGTGACTTCGGACAGACACTTTAAGAATGTGCTGGGTTAAATACATTGTTTATTTTTTTAATTTCTGAAACGAATAATTTGTTAAAAGAAAAGTGAAGAAAATATCTTTTTTTCATTGAAAATTAGAAGAAATAAATCATGAATTGTGTTTCGAATTAATCTTCTTGAAATTAAGATTCACAAATTTGTATTTTTTTTTTAGTTTAAGTAAATTCAATCAATCTTTTTATTTACAGGGAAAAAAGAATAAAACACTGTTGCTAAGGCTGTTTGGCCTAAACTTAAAGGAGTAGATGGAGGGGTAGTGAGAAGGAGTGTATTCGTCCGAATTCTCATTGTAGTACATTTTCATGATTACTATGTATAATATTTCTCAGTAAATTTTAATGTGATATTGTGCCAATTAAAATTATATAATTAATACAAGTAAGACTTGCATTTGCTTTAAAAGATATACATGTAGCAGCACGTGATTATTTGTTTTCAAACACACCTTCTCTGTTTTGAAACTTATAAATGTATGGATCTCGGCCTATCTATTTGGTTGAATATAAATGTGAATTCATAGTGTTTCAAAATCAACAGTTAGCCCTATCTTTGTGTGTGTGTAAATAATCTAATCTTTAGATAGATGCTAAAATTAAAATCATTTTTCTTAATAAGAAGAAAAAAGTGCAACTAAAGTACGCCTGAATGTAAAAAGGTGTACCCGACTTATTCTGTCACGATAAGAATTTACCGATTTCGGTATTTTAACAGACTGTTTACGAGGGCAAATAAATAAAAAAACGCTATCAAATCAACATTTAAATTTTCGTGGATTTTTCCAAAAGATTTTATGAGTATGCATCATCAGGAATTAAAAAATATTTCAACCTGTCCTTATTAGATGTTATTTGATTATATTTCTTTAACTTACAAGTCGAAGAAGCTAGCTTTTGTGTATTGTATTAATAAGTATATAGCATTAAAATGACAACAACAAACAATACATACAAGGTCATCTTTATTCTCAAGTAGAAAGTTTATATATAGTTTATGCCGTAGTCACAGCGGGATTTGTATTCCTTGTATCGGATTTTTTTCCATTCTTTCCAAAAATGATTAATCTAAGGTTAATATTTTTAAAAATTCAAACAGTGTTAGCCACCGAGCTTGTTCATTTCCATTTTCTTTATTTTAATATATTGGCTGTATCTACCTTTTATAAATTAGACAATAACATTAATTGAATAAGGAGATGTGGAATGATTTTCAATGAGAGGACTATCCAACAAAGTCCAAATGAAATGGATTTATCCAACTATTGGTCATTATACACTTCACAATGAACAAAACCCATTTATATACCGTATCAAAATTGCCTGATTTATAACAAAATCATGAACAAATGTCAGACAGAAACCTACGACAGCCGCTATATTACATGTTCCTGACCAGGGACAGACACATATAACGTCAGGGGCATAAAAACAGGTCAGTGAAACAGTGACATATCTTTCCGAAAGTTGCAACATTTGCCAGCTTTTGTATATGCCGTATTCATAATGTATACATCGGGTATGTAAAAGATGTAGTAGGACTGTGTTCAAGCCTTATATTGTGTATACATCTTAAATGCTGTCAAGCGAATTGTATTTTTATCAAATGCATAATTAGATATTTGAACTTAACACTTTATTTTCTTTAAAAGGACGGCAAATTAATATTTTAAAATTAGCAAGTTGCCATACAGTTGAAAACAAGTTGCCATACAGTAAATTTGTCAACACGAGCAAGTTGCCGTACCCTAGACTTTATTTTTGATGGTCTATATTCTTTAAAAAACATCTTTTTGACAACAAATTTCAGTAAATATGATGCCACAGTATAATAATCTAAAAGTTTGTCTGGAAAAACAGTTGAATATCTTGCCAATGGGGCGACAGAGGACGATCGACCTCAAAATTTTCGGGTACTAAGTGGCAAGTTTTGGAGTATAACACAAAATCTTGTCATAATTTTGTACTTATCGGCCTAATAATTTAAAGAATTATATATCAGAAAATCATTTCTTAAGCGGTACCCTCGTCAAATCAGTAGAAATGCTTTAAATGGAATGAATTCTTACCTTGTTTACTTTTTTTTCCATTTCTCTCCGCTTCGTTAGTACCCAATTTCCGGTGGCGATGATACACAGTGAAACTGGACACTGGACCAGTCCATATTACGTTTTATCAATGAATAGATTTTTTTTTTTATTTCTCAAATTACAGGGCCCATAAAGGGCATAAAATCAGATACAATTGATTTACATAATTGGTAACAACAACAATAATAGCGGCATATAAATAGATATTTAGTATATAAGCATTGGTCAGAATCAGATGAACGAAACTTAAGGTATGAAAGGTAACAATTGCCACTTTTTATCTTTTCACATAATTTTCCACATACACATTAGATAAATTATTTTTGATAGCCTATTGCGGAGAAAAAAAGAGAAAGTTTACTGTATTAACGTTCTATTCCATTAAATACGCCATTTTTCGATGATAAATGCAGAAAAACATTTATGAACGGCTACGCCAGGTAAAATTGTTGTTTATCCTAAAAAAAAATACAATTTTCAGTTTCATTAGAATATTATAATAATAATAAATCCCAAATTTATGTAGTCATTAGATAAAGTCCTTATATGTCCGATCTGCCTATTTTTGGACATCAAAAGACAATACGATCGTTTTAAGGTCAATTTCGTCTACCTCACACAATCTTGTTAGGCACTATAATGAAATGGACCTGAAATTTATTTCACATGTTTCCTGAAAATTGATAAATATCAAAGCAACATAGAGCTGTTTGTTCTAGTTCGTATAATGACAATTTAATGTCATGTTTGTTTGTGATGACCCCCCTTTTCGGGATTGCATCAGAATTATAGTTATCTCGTATCGCATGAGGATGACACATGTCAACTGAGCAATTATGTTTGGGACTTAGTTTTAAGAAATGATGTCAAAGTAACATTATGAAAATATTTTTAGTAAGCTGAAATATATATTTATTTTTTACATGTTTATGTCTTGTAAGATATTTTATTTCTGTCCCGTTTTTCAACATTTGCGTCTGGAAAGTTGAAATGTTTTAACTGAATGGTTAATTTAAATTAATTATGAAAATGGTTAAAATTAAATCAATAAAGGAAATTATTGCCCAGTTACAAATACTACCAGGGGATAATCCATAATGATTTTTTTTTCAGTTATATGTTTCAGCACATGTATAATTAACCCCAACTTTAGCCTGGTAAACTTGTTGTCTCCTTGTAAAATATAAAACATATCTAAAATGATTTCCTGCTAAAGTCTTATATTGATATAAAGTTAAAACCGTCTTGCTTCTCACTAGTCAACACTCCTGTTCTGTCAGGTTTAATTCTTATATATATGGATGAAAAATAAAAGTCCACAAAACATTAACATGGCAGCAATTGCTTTTACAGCCTTTAAGACTTTGATTTTTTTTACAGAAGAGTGTCCACCATGCACTTGCATTACACTATAATAATAGTAGAATAGTATGATATACAAATAGATGAAAATTATATATACATGCAACCGTAATATTAATAAAATATATAACAACAAACCAGTGTATTCTCTGGAACTATTATTATATTAGTATAATAGTCTAAGGTATACTGATTTGTATCACTACAATATAATAGTTATTACGGTGAGGTTGAATTTCCTGTCATTTATTCATCATCCAAGCACGAACTTGTATAAGAAAAAAAAATCTCTGTAAATTAACCTCAGTTTCAGGTATAGAGATGTGATCTGTTTCTGTGACATGTGCTTTTGACCATCCACAAGAACCTGCGGTCATCCGATCTTCAGTACTTCAGTACTTTGATTAATAATATAAAAATCATACACACAAGACAGACATCAGATTCGTGTTCGCTGACTTAATCTTTTAAGTTTGAGTGATGAGAAATGAGAAACTACGATTTTACAACGTGACGCCATCACGACGCTATAACGCTAAATTAGTCCATTTGACGAGTTTTTCACTCTACATCACAGGCACTATAAAGTAGTGTCTCTGGTTTTTCTTACCTATCTACCTATATAACATATAAAGGTATGTCGGTTACAAAAAAGTTCAAATGCAAGTGCTTGTGCTGATCTACATATCGTGAAGACAGATTTATTCTTATTATTCTTCATACGGTGATTCCATTTTTATAACATTAAAACCCTAATGTTTAGGGCCATTACACTAAATTGTGTGTACATATATTATGAATTTCAAAAATGGCTATTTAAAGTGAAAAAATCCTTCTTCGTTTACATTATCAAGAAATTATTTGCTTGGAATGACTTTTTTAAAAGACAGTATTATGCTGTTGAAGTGAATAAATATTTTCGTCTAAACAAATTAAAAGTACAAAACGCACTTGTAACTCTTAATTATTTCTAGTACAGACAAACTTAAAAAAGAAAAAGACCTATCATGACCATTTGGCATACAGTTGTCTTTGTTTGAATAGAAAATCTTTAAAAAAAAGTGTCTTAATATGTCATTGAATTTCTTGTTCTTTTTTAAACAATTACGGATCGCTTAAAGTTGAGTTCAGTTTGCAGTCTAGAAAAAAATGGTATTCACCATCAAGTTTTATTTATTACAAAATTTACATAACCTTTGGTTTATGGGTATATTTTCGTTTCTTCCCATTTCAACATTTAGGCTAAAGTCACTTACCCGAAATTTAGAGATTAACTGTCTGGTTTTAAAATTTGATTCTTTTAATAAGAAGTCCTCAATTTTTATTTCAGATTTTATCTGGCTATAAAGGAATAATTTTGAACTGTCTGTAATAGAAGTAAACTTATTTTTAAGACCTTTTTGTATATTTACATTGTACATTTTTCATAAAATACGCTTTTGTCGAATCTACAAACAAGGTGTCTACGTACCAAACGACGATGCCCTCCACAAGTAATGTAAGATGAACAATAGGTGTTTAGTACGTAAATGAGACAGTAATTCAACACCACAGTAGAGGCGAAAGAAATGCTAATTGGTCAGTGTTAATAGCAACCACAAGGACTATGCGATAACTTAGTGTACTGTATACAAACAAAGCATATTCATACAAAAAAATTACTTCCACGGTACATAAAGAGACGATTAAAGGAATAAAATTGGAAAAAAAGCAATTCTTTACAATTACTTTCGCGAATTACGCTTTTACATAAATCCATGCATGAAGTACCTGTAGAATACATTTGTTACTATGCTGGCGTTACACAGAGACAGAATTATGCAACATGGCAAATAAGACATTGAACACATATTTCAAAACGACAGTTGCATTCCAATATTTTAGAAATTAGTAGGACTGCTGTATTCATAAAAGTCTTTTAAAAGTTTGAAACCCGCGCTTTGTTACACGACGGATATTCCATTTAATTTAAACATGTATGTTAAATAATGTTATGTACTGTGGATTCATTTTTATTCGTGGTATACCAATTTTCGTGGGTTTCGTGGGTCACAGCGAACCACGAATTTAAGAATTCAACGAAGAATAATCCCGAAAAATGTGTATGGAGTCGGATGTTTATTTCCGGTTATGTTATGCAGTTCTAGTATAGTGCTGACTAGCGATAAACATTGTAACATAACACGTGTTTTTAATGAAAGAAGATACAAGTATTTTGATTAAATCAACAAGGATTTGTATAGTCTCACTATACAAATCCTTGAAATCAATAACAAATATATCGAATATCAGTGATACTTTACTCTTTAAAATTGATTAAAACTTTTCATGGAAAATAACTGCAAGTTGTTAATTACCGTGTCATAGTTTGGTTTACTGGTGATTAAAAATCAATAGGATTAAGTACGGGGATATTGCCCGTAGGTAATATTGTTTATCACAGGAACATTTATTTTCACACCTTTTACTTATATGACTGTTTATTATATCGTGATTAGGGAAATGAGCTTTCAACCATAGAGTTTTGAATGCCTTATGAAATTCCGACAAGAATTTATAAATTGTAAAACAAACAAATAATTAGTTGTCTCTGTTCATTATTGTGATAGAAGTTTTCAATGAACACTTTAACCTAGAATGACCAAGCGACGATTTTGACAATTCAAAACTTTTTCAATGAATTCCTTCTTTTTTGTTTGTTTTATTATTGATCAAACAAGGAGGTTATATGATCTCCTAAATCAAAAAGAAATCCACGAATTACGTACCTGATTTTTTTTTCGTAATCAGCGATCCACGAATTTACGTATACCACGAAACGTCTTTTTTTCTCTATCCACGAAAATTAATACCCACGAAAATAAATGAATCCACAGTATAGGTTTAAAAATTAATCATTTGAATTATTTTTTTTCTTATTTTTTTTTTGCGCCATGTTGATGAGAGCGGACGTTAGCATGTTCGTTTTTTTTTGTGTTTGAGGTTTTAGCTTTTCCCCTAATGACGATACCAGAAATGCACAACTGTATGCCTGGTAGAGGAAAGGCTAAACCTCTACGATAAATGATCTCAGAGAAAAACAACCGATACATTAGATTGTTTCTTTTCGGGGTCATTTGTCGAATTTTAGCCTGTCCTCTACCAGGCATAAGGTTCGGCATTTACCGCTGTCGGTTTGGATTCCAAGTTGGTCCTTACCGGTATCCTGTTCATTGTCATGGCATTTGTTGGACATTCGGTTTGACCTCATTTTGTATATATTTTTCAGTTTTTTTAATTTTGAGGATAAGCGATTTCGGTGTGTACATGTGTTTATTACATTGTATTTATTAATGTTTTGGGTAAGGTTACATTTATAACTTTCTGATATTAGGACCCGTCATGGTCAGGTTTAGGAACTGGGTAAGCAAATGCTCGTCACATAAATCTGTGCCGTAAAAGTGTTCTTAATGTCCTCCCTTACAACTCATCTTATGGTGGTGCTCCTCAGAAAGGAGGCTTATACATAGCATAGATGATACCTCTTGTAAAATAAATACGTGAATTGATTTTATTTTCGTGTAATATTTATTTGTTTATAATAAATATTTGCGGAAATTAAGTTAAACCAAGTCTTATATGCACTTGGACTTACAATGAACAAGGGGTCATCTCAAAATAAATAAAACATTATTAAAAAAATACTAATGGCATTTATACCTTAAACTTGTATTTCATTTTATCTTCTTTTGAAGAGGAGGGAGGGGGCACATTGTCTATTGAAATTAGAGAGATTATATTCATCTAAATATATCCAAACCAGACAGATAGGCCATATGTACTTTTGGACACCTTCAAAATATTTATTTTTAAAAGTGATCAAGGTCAGCACTTGTCAATCTTAACCAACCACATTCTATGAACGTGATTAAACAGTCATGTAGAACACTATATAAATAACACATAGCTGAGAGGGTGATAAAGCAAATTGTTTCCCCGAGAAAACATTGTCAACTGAGGCGAAGCCAAGGTTGACAATGTCTTTTCGAGGGGTAACAATCTGCTCTATCGCCCTTTCAGATATGTGTTATTTAATTTATTATACTGAATGTTACATGTTATTACTGTCTATTATATTTCAAATTCAAAGTAATAAACTATGTCGTCTTGTACATAACAATCATCCGTATTTATTAAAGCGCACACTTGAGCAAGCGTCTCCGTGAAGGGTAATAGAGTATTTGCCATGGGATAGAGTAAATTGTCTCCCTCGTATTAACCAATCAAAATCTGGCATTTTGACATGAAGTATAATAAAATAAATTGTAATATCTGAGGAAATGAAAAAAGTATTTCAGAAGTTCAGCTTTCAGTCAACTTTTCATTATTCATCCAAATTATTTACAGACTTTAAATAGTTGACCCCAAATTAGATTACATCTGAGGATTTATTAAAAGACAAATACACAACATATTATTAAAAGATATATCTATAGAAATTCCTTTCATTGCTGTTATTTCAAGCTAGATTCCTTCAACAATGAATTATCTACCTTTTCGAGAATTTAAATTTTACTCCAACTTCTTTTTCTTATCAGAATATTAAACGATGGTATAAAAACATATCTGCTTCTCAAAGTTTGATTATAAATGACGTATCACATTACGCATCTTTAAAAACAACCTGATCAAAGACACAACAGACCGGTTTTTGAAGTATGTATCTTAACACTGCAATGGAAAAATGTCACTACAAGCGTTTAAATATACTACAGTACGGGAATATAAAACAGGAAAACAGGAAAAACAGAAGATGATTACATGATGGTAAAATAAACACATGCATTTTATTGTGTACTTTCATCTGTTGTCTCGCTATTGCATATATAAATCAAAACAATACAATATATACCCGACTAATATTATTTTTTAACCTTCTGTAGAATTCCCGAAAAATACACAAAAACAGAAAATCAAGTAACGTATTTTTTCTGAAACATACTTCAACGGGGGTGTTTAACGACTTTGGCTACCTATGAAGGTCACGCACGGTCGGTATTCTCATGTCTGGTAGGAGTTCCGTCATATATAGGTCCAACTCCAGTAAATGGAGTAGGTTACGAAATAAAAGTATTCTAGTTGCAGTTTCTAGTTACGAATGTAAACTTTGATTTATTGGGGAAATATTTTACAAAGGGGTGGCTGACCTTAGTCCTTTTCTCTTTCTAATAGGCAAAGCGTTTAGAATGTTATTTCTGTCAGCATGCAGTGAAAAGCACAATCCACGGCTGAGGTGTCCGAGCAGGTTTAGCTTGTGAGTACATGTAGTTACAACCACTATATTAAACACTCAGGTTCAATATACATAGTGCATCTCCTCTAGCATTGTCATGATGAGAACATTTAAAACACAGTTATTTTAAGAAGGTTTTGAAACTCAAGCAGGTAAGACATGCGTTTGGATGCCAGGACAGTAAAATTTGTAAGGAATTGATCTAGCGTTTCTGAATCTTCGTTGCAAAGCTGGCATGTAGGGTCAGTTGATTTTCATTGAATGCTACTCTTGTACTCTGTAGATGGTAGATTCCTGTCATCAGCTTTAGTTTTACATGTAGTCTAACAGCGTCGCTGATTGATGTTGCTACACTAGCTATGGTTGGATGATAAGTTATAGATATTTCATATCTTTTGAATAGTTTTGTGGTGTTTCGTAAATTATACCATAGCTTTTGTTGAAACCCCCGGCAATAACCTCACGAGACGAAGTCGAGTGAGGTTGCCGAGGGGTTTCAACAAAAAACTATGGTATAATTTACGAAACACCACAAAACTAACCAAAATATATGAAATTTCTGTTTTAACCTATTGCATATGTTGTTGTTTAAAAATGTGTATTTCATATATTTTTGTTTATTAACTTCAAAAATAATTTTGATAAGAATCGGCCAAATTACCCTTTTGGGACCTTACACATCAAGCTCCGCCTACTTTCTTAAATACGCACGGGCTTCTGAAACAGCGGGAAAATCAGTTGGACAAGATTTTTCGACAGCGATGGATGCACATCTACATTGGTGACGGGTAACGTTACAGACTAAAAAATGTTGAAGGAATTATATGTTCTGCATATGGACGCAAGAAATATTTTGAAAGATTTCTGGAACCCAGATTTAAAGTTGAACTGCAAAGGGTTAGTTTTTTTTTTATTTTATCAAAATATTTGAAATGTTTTTAAGTTTTTGGTATTATTTATAATTCTGTGGAAATTTAATTCACAAGAATCTTTCTGAGAGTTTGGATGAATCATTCCATGTTTTAATTTGTACCAGAAGCCCAAGTTGTACATTTAATTTAATTTAATTAAAAAGGATTTCAAAATGATCACGATTAAAGATCATTAAAAATCACATGTAGACTATAGATAATTTAAACAAAAAGATCACCTTTATTTAGACTAACCAGACGCTTTCTATTCTTAACGGCCCAACATTATAGTTATTACTTAAGCAAATCGTTAAATTAAGATGTATATAAAATCGGATACGGATCCAGGATTTTGAAAAGGAGGGGGGTCTAGCCATCCAACATTTGAAGTAAAAATACGAAATGTCTATGCATTTACCATATATAAAGCTTCTTGAAAGGGGCATGCCTTCCCCCTCCCTCCCCCTTAAAAAAGCTGCCACGGCAAATTTCAACCTTTACGTGTATCTATACAGTTGAGCCTAAGGGACTACAATCCAAGTATACATCTCAATAACCGAAAATCGAATTATATTTTCAAGTATAATATAATAATATATTTATATATACGTTTTTTTAAAACTTTGTTCTTGAATCGAATTTTCGTTCATTTAAAAATATAGGACAACTGAGTTGGTGTTTGTGGGTTCGATTCCCACCCTAGGCATTCATTTATATCGGCTGGTGCAAAGCGGGCAGTTTAGCTTAGTGGCCCCACACTGACTCTGTTGTTCCTATTTCAAAAAATTCAGGTGGCCTCGGATAGGCCTTGCTATCTTTCTTTTTTTCTTTTCGAATACCAAATACAACAAAACCATGGTATAATTGTGAAAATTATACCATAGATAGCTATGGTATAATTATCGGTTATTGAGATTTATACTCTTGTTGCATTCCCATAGGTTACATTGTACAGCTATAGGTTAACTTCCAATAGCGTATTGTTCTGTGCTTATATATTCTAGCTTATGTGGGTCATTTTCAAAATATCCCGAATTTTGTTATTGCAAAATTGAATAAAAGTTGCCAATTTAAATACCTCTAAAAATTGGTTTTCACAGGTCATAAAAACTAACCACCAGCAACGCTAGTCTAAGATAGCAATTCATAATGTTCAGCATTTTTTACCAGACTCAAGCTAGCGACCAATTCTAGCGACCAATCAAGCTAGCGACCAATTCTAGCGACCAATAAAGAACACAATGAGAATCAACTTGTCTAAGAATCATTATGTGGTATATGAGAAAACCACAAAACCACATTATGAAACAACGTTCTGTTAAAAAGAAAATCTATCTACCAGTACGGTATACATATTGTTTTTAACGTTTAAATGACCAGAAATGTCCATCAAATTAAGGGAGAAGGGACACTACAATACGAATGACGTCTGTAGCTGAATGCACTAACTAGTTTGGTTGCTAAATGTCTGCATCAATATCAATGAGTAAAATATAACGTGCCAGAAAATCGTAAAAGTCAAAACAATTTAATACAATAGAAAAACAAAGGATATGGGGTATCCCTCCATGACATAAAATCAGTAAATGCACAGCGAAAAACACACAAAAAGCTAAGGAACATTCTTTGTTAACGAACTATTTTTATTCCCCTACATTCGAACACATACTATATGTTATCATATATGTATTTATATAAATAAAGGTGCGCCCCTCTCCGGAGATTATTCTATCGGGAAAGGGACTAGTTAGGAAATAAAGTAATCCATATTTTGACGTCTTCTTTACGTTTTCTCTGTTTTCCAAACTCTAAACCGAGATCGCAAAGATAAATCAATTATTGTAAACAAAATATTAAAAACGGAGCGTATATCCCTCAAGCACATAATGGCTATACAATAGTACTTTGCGGTTTAGAAATCAGAATAAAAAGCCAAAGAGTTTTTAGAATTTGAATAATAAAAAAAAAACAAGAGTGTTTGTTTATGATGATTTGCTCGCACAATCGTTTTCAATATTCAGTGAACCGTAAATAATTTAAAAAGTACATATTTTAATGAATATGTGTACCTAGTTTCAAGTTGATCTGACTACAACGTCATCTTAGACTAGATTCAACACTAACGTCATTCTAATGCAGTATGAATGGACGGACAAACGGACGAATGAATTAACGAACGAACACAAAAACCAGATAATATTATGGGCTTTACTGTCGTAGGCGGAGCATAGAATAACTATCTAATGTGAGTTCACTTAAACTTGTTCCTTTGAACAATGTATCAGCTTTCAAATAAACGAAATAAGAAAAATATTATGTGCGAAAGAATAACTATATACTGGCTTTCCATACACTCGGCATCCTCAAATATCCTTTATTTTCTAGAAAAGGAACTTTTAATGTCTATTCCCTATACTGAAAATGAAAACATACAAAATAACAAACTGTAAGAGTACATTTCATGCCCACAAACAATATTTTGAATTGAAAGTATACGAGCACTATTTTGTACGGCATGCATCCTTACTTAAAAGAAATGTAAAGATTTTTTTGTTTAAAAAAAAAAACCGTACACTTTGAATGTCAACTTTGAACCCCTTCAATTCCCAGAAGGTCCTAACCCCCAAAAAATCATTTCAGTGGGTCCTGCTCTGATTCATTACCTTTCATTTGAGCTATGTCCGGTGTCGAACTTTGCCGTACTGAGCTGGTGAGACTTGCAGAAAGAATGTACGGTGGAAACGTAAAAAAAAAAAATAATACCAACTTTGAACCCCTTCAATTCCCAGAAGGTCCTAACCCCCAAAAAATCATTTCAGTGGGTCCTGCTCTGATTCATTACCTTTCATTTGAGCTATGTCCGGTGTCGAACTTTGCCGTACTGAGCTGGCGAGACTTAAAGAAAGAATGTACGGTGGAAACGTAAAAAAAAAATAATACCAACTTTGAACCCCTTCAATTTCCAGAAGGTCCTAACCCCCAAAAAATCATTTCAGTGGGTCCTGATCTGATTCATTACCTTTCATTTGAGCTATGTCCGGTGTCGAACTTTGCCGTACGGAGCTGGCGAGACTTGCCGGAAGAATGTACGGTGGAAACGTAAAAAAAAATAATACCAACTTTGAACCCCTTCAATTCCCAGAAGGTCCTAACCCCCAAAAAGCATTTCAGTGGGTCCTGCTCTGATTCATTACCTTTCATTTGAGCTATGTCCGATGACGAACTTTGCCGTACGGAGCTGGCGAGACTTGCCGAAAGAATGTACGGTGGAAACGTAAAAAAAAAAATAATACCAACTTTGAACCCCTTCAATTCCCAGAAGGTCCTAACCCCCCAAAAAACCATTTCAGTGGGTCCTTCTCTGATTCATTACCTTTCATTTGAGCTATCACCGGTGTCGAACTTTGCCGTACGGAGCTGGCGAGACTTGCCGAAAGAATGTACGGTGGAAACGTAAAAAAAAAAAAAAAATACCAACTTTGAACCCCTTCAATTCCCAGAAGGTCCTAACCCCCAAAAAATCATTTCAGTGGGTCCTGCTCTGATTCATTACCTTTCATTTGAGCTATGTCCGGTGTCGAACTTTGCCGTACTGAGCTGGTGAGACTTGCAGAAAGAATGTACGGTGGAAACGTAAAAAAAAAAATAATACCAACTTTGAACCCCTTCAATTCCCAGAAGGTCCTAACCCCCAAAAAATCATTTCAGTGGGTCCTGCTCTGATTCATTACCTTTCATTTGAGCTATGTCCGGTGTCGAACTTTGCCGTACTGAGCTGGCGAGACTTAAAGAAAGAATGTACGGTGGAAACGTAAAAAAAGAATAATACCAACTTTGAACCCCTTCAATTTCCAGAAGGTCCTAACCCCCAAAAAATCATTTCAGTGGGTCCTGATCTGATTCATTACCTTTCATTTGAGCTATGTCCGGTGTCGAACTTTGCCGTACGGAGCTGGCGAGACTTGCCGGAAGAATGTACGGTGGAAACGTAAAAAAAAATAATACCAACTTTGAACCCCTTCAATTCCCAGAAGGTCCTAACCCCCAAAAAGCATTTCAGTGGGTCCTGCTCTGATTCATTACCTTTCATTTGAGCTATGTCCGATGACGAACTTTGCCGTACGGAGCTGGCGAGACTTGCCGAAAGAATGTACGGTGGAAACGTAAAAAAAAAAATAATACCAACTTTGAACCCCTTCAATTCCCAGAAGGTCCTAACCCCCCAAAAAACCATTTCAGTGGGTCCTTCTCTGATTCATTACCTTTCATTTGAGCTATCACCGGTGTCGAACTTTGCCGTACGGAGCTGGCGACACTTGCCGAAAGAATGTACGGTGGAAACGTAAAAAAAAAAAAAAAATACCAACTTTGAACCCCTTCAATTCCCAGAAGGTCCTAACCCCCAAAAAATCATTTCAGTGGGTCCTGCTCTGATTCATTACCTTTCATTTGAGCTATGTCCGGTGTCGAACTTTGCCGTACTGAGCTGGTGAGACTTGCAGAAAGAATGTACGGTGGAAACGTAAAAAAAAAAAATAATACCAACTTTGAACCCCTTCAATTCCCAGAAGGTCCTAACCCCCAAAAAATCATTTCAGTGGGTCCTGCTCTGATTCATTACCTTTCATTTGAGCTATGTCCGGTGTCGAACTTTGCCGTACTGAGCTGGCGAGACTTAAAGAAAGAATGTACGGTGGAAACGTAAAAAAAAAATAATACCAACTTTGAACCCCTTCAATTTCCAGAAGGTCCTAACCCCCAAAAAATCATTTCAGTGGGTCCTGATCTGATTCATTACCTTTCATTTGAGCTATGTCCGGTGTCGAACTTTGCCGTACGGAGCTGGCGAGACTTGCCGGAAGAATGTACGGTGGAAACGTAAAAAAAAATAATACCAACTTTGAACCCCTTCAATTCCCAGAAGGTCCTAACCCCCAAAAAGCATTTCAGTGGGTCCTGCTCTGATTCATTACCTTTCATTTGAGCTATGTCCGATGACGAACTTTGCCGTACGGAGCTGGCGAGACTTGCCGAAAGAATGTACGGTGGAAACGTAAAAAAAAAAATAATACCAACTTTGAACCCCTTCAATTCCCAGAAGGTCCTAACCCCCCAAAAAACCATTTCAGTGGGTCCTTCTCTGATTCATTACCTTTCATTTGAGCTATCACCGGTGTCGAACTTTGCCGTACGGAGCTGGCGAGACTTGCCGAAAGAATGTACGGTGGAAACGTAAAAAAAAAAAAAAAATACCAACTTTGAACCCCTTCAATTCCCAGAAGGTCCTAACCCCCAAAAAATCATTTCAGTGGGTCCTGCTCTGATTCATTACCTTTCATTTGAGCTATGTCCGGTGTCGAACTTTGCCGTACTGAGCTGGTGAGACTTGCAGAAAGAATGTACGGTGGAAACGTAAAAAAAAAAATAATACCAACTTTGAACCCCTTCAATTCCCAGAAGGTCCTAACCCCCAAAAAATCATTTCAGTGGGTCCTGCTCTGATTCATTACCTTTCATTTGAGCTATGTCCGGTGTCGAACTTTGCCGTACTGAGCTGGCGAGACTTAAAGAAAGAATGTACGGTGGAAACGTAAAAAAAGAATAATACCAACTTTGAACCCCTTCAATTTCCAGAAGGTCCTAACCCCCAAAAAATCATTTCAGTGGGTCCTGATCTGATTCATTACCTTTCATTTGAGCTATGTCCGGTGTCGAACTTTGCCGTACGGAGCTGGCGAGACTTGCCGGAAGAATGTACGGTGGAAACGTAAAAAAAAATAATACCAACTTTGAACCCCTTCAATTCCCAGAAGGTCCTAACCCCCAAAAAGCATTTCAGTGGGTCCTGCTCTGATTCATTACCTTTCATTTGAGCTATGTCCGATGACGAACTTTGCCGTACGGAGCTGGCGAGACTTGCCGAAAGAATGTACGGTGGAAACGTAAAAAAAAAAATAATACCAACTTTGAACCCCTTCAATTCCCAGAAGGTCCTAACCCCCCAAAAAACCATTTCAGTGGGTCCTTCTCTGATTCATTACCTTTCATTTGAGCTATCACCGGTGTCGAACTTTGCCGTACGGAGCTGGCGACACTTGCCGAAAGAATGTACGGTGGAAACGTAAAAAAAAAAAAAAAATACCAACTTTGAACCCCTTCAATTCCCAGAAGGTCCTAACCCCCAAAAAATCATTTCAGTGGGTCCTGCTCTGATTCATTACCTTTCATTTGAGCTATGTCCGGTGTCGAACTTTGCCGTACTGAGCTGGTGAGACTTGCAGAAAGAATGTACGGTGGAAACGTAAAAAAAAAAAATAATACCAACTTTGAACCCCTTCAATTCCCAGAAGGTCCTAACCCCCAAAAAATCATTTCAGTGGGTCCTGCTCTGATTCATTACCTTTCATTTGAGCTATGTCCGGTGTCGAACTTTGCCGTACTGAGCTGGCGAGACTTAAAGAAAGAATGTACGGTGGAAACGTAAAAAAAAAATAATACCAACTTTGAACCCCTTCAATTTCCAGAAGGTCCTAACCCCCAAAAAATCATTTCAGTGGGTCCTGATCTGATTCATTACCTTTCATTTGAGCTATGTCCGGTGTCGAACTTTGCCGTACGGAGCTGGCGAGACTTGCCGGAAGAATGTACGGTGGAAACGTAAAAAAAAATAATACCAACTTTGAACCCCTTCAATTCCCAGAAGGTCCTAACCCCCAAAAAGCATTTCAGTGGGTCCTGCTCTGATTCATTACCTTTCATTTGAGCTATGTCCGATGACGAACTTTGCCGTACGGAGCTGGCGAGACTTGCCGAAAGAATGTACGGTGGAAACGTAAAAAAAAAAATAATACCAACTTTGAACCCCTTCAATTCCCAGAAGGTCCTAACCCCCCAAAAAACCATTTCAGTGGGTCCTTCTCTGATTCATTACCTTTCATTTGAGCTATCACCGGTGTCGAACTTTGCCGTACGGAGCTGGCGAGACTTGCCGAAAGAATGTACGGTGGAAACGTAAAAAAAAAAAAAAAATACCAACTTTGAACCCCTTCAATTCCCAGAAGGTCCTAACCCCCAAAAAATCATTTCAGTGGGTCCTGCTCTGATTCATTACCTTTCATTTGAGCTATGTCCGGTGTCGAACTTTGCCGTACTGAGCTGGTGAGACTTGCAGAAAGAATGTACGGTGGAAACGTAAAAAAAAAAATAATACCAACTTTGAACCCCTTCAATTCCCAGAAGGTCCTAACCCCCAAAAAATCATTTCAGTGGGTCCTGCTCTGATTCATTACCTTTCATTTGAGCTATGTCCGGTGTCGAACTTTGCCGTACTGAGCTGGCGAGACTTAAAGAAAGAATGTACGGTGGAAACGTAAAAAAAGAATAATACCAACTTTGAACCCCTTCAATTTCCAGAAGGTCCTAACCCCCAAAAAATCATTTCAGTGGGTCCTGATCTGATTCATTACCTTTCATTTGAGCTATGTCCGGTGTCGAACTTTGCCGTACGGAGCTGGCGAGACTTGCCGGAAGAATGTACGGTGGAAACGTAAAAAAAAATAATACCAACTTTGAACCCCTTCAATTCCCAGAAGGTCCTAACCCCCAAAAAGCATTTCAGTGGGTCCTGCTCTGATTCATTACCTTTCATTTGAGCTATGTCCGATGACGAACTTTGCCGTACGGAGCTGGCGAGACTTGCCGAAAGAATGTACGGTGGAAACGTAAAAAAAAAAATAATACCAACTTTGAACCCCTTCAATTCCCAGAAGGTCCTAACCCCCCAAAAAACCATTTCAGTGGGTCCTTCTCTGATTCATTACCTTTCATTTGAGCTATCACCGGTGTCGAACTTTGCCGTACGGAGCTGGCGACACTTGCCGAAAGAATGTACGGTGGAAACGTAAAAAAAAAAAAAAAATACCAACTTTGAACCCCTTCAATTCCCAGAAGGTCCTAACCCCCAAAAAATCATTTCAGTGGGTCCTGCTCTGATTCATTACCTTTCATTTGAGCTATGTCCGGTGTCGAACTTTGCCGTACTGAGCTGGTGAGACTTGCAGAAAGAATGTACGGTGGAAACGTAAAAAAAAAAAATAATACCAACTTTGAACCCCTTCAATTCCCAGAAGGTCCTAACCCCCAAAAAATCATTTCAGTGGGTCCTGCTCTGATTCATTACCTTTCATTTGAGCTATGTCCGGTGTCGAACTTTGCCGTACTGAGCTGGCGAGACTTAAAGAAAGAATGTACGGTGGAAACGTAAAAAAAAAATAATACCAACTTTGAACCCCTTCAATTTCCAGAAGGTCCTAACCCCCAAAAAATCATTTCAGTGGGTCCTGATCTGATTCATTACCTTTCATTTGAGCTATGTCCGGTGTCGAACTTTGCCGTACGGAGCTGGCGAGACTTGCCGGAAGAATGTACGGTGGAAACGTAAAAAAAAATAATACCAACTTTGAACCCCTTCAATTCCCAGAAGGTCCTAACCCCCAAAAAGCATTTCAGTGGGTCCTGCTCTGATTCATTACCTTTCATTTGAGCTATGTCCGATGACGAACTTTGCCGTACGGAGCTGGCGAGACTTGCCGAAAGAATGTACGGTGGAAACGTAAAAAAAAAAATAATACCAACTTTGAACCCCTTCAATTCCCAGAAGGTCCTAACCCCCCAAAAAACCATTTCAGTGGGTCCTTCTCTGATTCATTACCTTTCATTTGAGCTATCACCGGTGTCGAACTTTGCCGTACGGAGCTGGCGAGACTTGCCGAAAGAATGTACGGTGGAAACGTAAAAAAAAAAAAAAAATACCAACTTTGAACCCCTTCCAATTCCCAGAAGGTCCTAACCCCCAAAAAATCATTTCAGTGGGTCCTGCTCTGATTCATTACCTTTCATTTGAGCTATGTCCGGTGTCGAACTTTGCCGTACTGAGCTGGTGAGACTTGCAGAAAGAATGTACGGTGGAAACGTAAAAAAAAAAATAATACCAACTTTGAACCCCTTCAATTCCCAGAAGGTCCTAACCCCCAAAAAATCATTTCAGTGGGTCCTGCTCTGATTCATTACCTTTCATTTGAGCTATGTCCGGTGTCGAACTTTGCCGTACTGAGCTGGCGAGACTTAAAGAAAGAATGTACGGTGGAAACGTAAAAAAAGAATAATACCAACTTTGAACCCCTTCAATTTCCAGAAGGTCCTAACCCCCAAAAAATCATTTCAGTGGGTCCTGATCTGATTCATTACCTTTCATTTGAGCTATGTCCGGTGTCGAACTTTGCCGTACGGAGCTGGCGAGACTTGCCGGAAGAATGTACGGTGGAAACGTAAAAAAAAATAATACCAACTTTGAACCCCTTCAATTCCCAGAAGGTCCTAACCCCCAAAAAGCATTTCAGTGGGTCCTGCTCTGATTCATTACCTTTCATTTGAGCTATGTCCGATGACGAACTTTGCCGTACGGAGCTGGCGAGACTTGCCGAAAGAATGTACGGTGGAAACGTAAAAAAAAAAATAATACCAACTTTGAACCCCTTCAATTCCCAGAAGGTCCTAACCCCCCAAAAAACCATTTCAGTGGGTCCTTCTCTGATTCATTACCTTTCATTTGAGCTATCACCGGTGTCGAACTTTGCCGTACGGAGCTGGCGAGACTTGCCGAAAGAATGTACGGTGGAAACGTAAAAAAAAAAAAAAAATACCAACTTTGAACCCCTTCAATTCCCAGAAGGTCCTAACCCCCAAAAAATCATTTCAGTGGGTCCTGCTCTGATTCATTACCTTTCATTTGAGCTATGTCCGGTGTCGAACTTTGCCGTACTGAGCTGGTGAGACTTGCAGAAAGAATGTACGGTGGAAACGTAAAAAAAAAAAATAATACCAACTTTGAACCCCTTCAATTCCCAGAAGGTCCTAACCCCCAAAAAATCATTTCAGTGGGTCCTGCTCTGATTCATTACCTTTCATTTGAGCTATGTCCGGTGTCGAACTTTGCCGTACTGAGCTGGCGAGACTTAAAGAAAGAATGTACGGTGGAAACGTAAAAAAAAAAATAATACCAACTTTGAACCCCTTCAATTCCCAGAAGGTCCTAACCCCCAAAAAACATTTCAGTGGGTCCTGCTCTGATTCATTACCTTTCATTTGAGCTATGTCCGATGACGAACTTTGCCGTACGGAGCTGGCGAGACTTGCCGAAAGAATGTACGGTGGAAACGTAAAAAAAAAAATAATACCAACTTTGAACCCCTTCAATTCCCAGAAGGTCCTAACCCCCCAAAAAACCATTTCAGTGGGTCCTTCTCTGATTCATTACCTTTCATTTGAGCTATCACCGGTGTCGAACTTTGCCGTACGGAGCTGGCGAGACTTGCCGAAAGAATGTACGGTGGAAACGTAAAAAAAAAAAAAAATACCAACTTTGAACCCCTTCAATTCCCAGAAGGTCCTAACCCCCAAAAAATCATTTCAGTGGGTCCTGCTCTGATTCATTACCTTTCATTTGAGCTATGTCCGGTGTCGAACTTTGCCGTACTGAGCTGGTGAGACTTGCAGAAAGAATGTACGGTGGAAACGTAAAAAAAAAAATAATACCAACTTTGAACCCCTTCAATTCCCAGAAGGTCCTAACCCCCAAAAAATCATTTCAGTGGGTCCTGCTCTGATTCATTACCTTTCATTTGAGCTATGTCCGGTGTCGAACTTTGCCGTACTGAGCTGGCGAGACTTAAAGAAAGAATGTACGGTGGAAACGTAAAAAAAGAATAATACCAACTTTGAACCCCTTCAATTTCCAGAAGGTCCTAACCCCCAAAAAATCATTTCAGTGGGTCCTGATCTGATTCATTACCTTTCATTTGAGCTATGTCCGGTGTCGAACTTTGCCGTACGGAGCTGGCGAGACTTGCCGGAAGAATGTACGGTGGAAACGTAAAAAAAAATAATACCAACTTTGAACCCCTTCAATTCCCAGAAGGTCCTAACCCCCAAAAAGCATTTCAGTGGGTCCTGCTCTGATTCATTACCTTTCATTTGAGCTATGTCCGATGACGAACTTTGCCGTACGGAGCTGGCGAGACTTGCCGAAAGAATGTACGGTGGAAACGTAAAAAAAAAAATAATACCAACTTTGACCCCCTTCAATTCCCAGAAGGTCCTAACCCCCCAAAAAACCATTTCAGTGGGTCCTTCTCTGATTCATTACCTTTCATTTGAGCTATCACCGGTGTCGAACTTTGCCGTACGGAGCTGGCGAGACTTGCCGAAAGAATGTACGGTGGAAACGTAAAAAAAAAAAAAAAATACCAACTTTGAACCCCTTCAATTCCCAGAAGGTCCTAACCCCCAAAAAATCATTTCAGTGGGTCCTGCTCTGATTCATTACCTTTCATTTGAGCTATGTCCGGTGTCGAACTTTGCCGTACTGAGCTGGTGAGACTTGCAGAAAGAATGTACGGTGGAAACGTAAAAAAAAAAATAATACCAACTTTGAACCCCTTCAATTCCCAGAAGGTCCTAACCCCCAAAAAATCATTTCAGTGGGTCCTGCTCTGATTCATTACCTTTCATTTGAGCTATGTCCGGTGTCGAACTTTGCCGTACTGAGCTGGCGAGACTTAAAGAAAGAATGTACGGTGGAAACGTAAAAAAAGAATAATACCAACTTTGAACCCCTTCAATTTCCAGAAGGTCCTAACCCCCAAAAAATCATTTCAGTGGGTCCTGATCTGATTCATTACCTTTCATTTGAGCTATGTCCGGTGTCGAACTTTGCCGTACGGAGCTGACGAGACTTGCCGGAAGAATGTACGGTGGAAACGTAAAAAAAAATAATACCAACTTTGAACCCCTTCAATTCCCAGAAGGTCCTAACCCCCAAAAAGCATTTCAGTGGGTCCTGCTCTGATTCATTACCTTTCATTTGAGCTATGTCCGATGACGAACTTTGCCGTACGGAGCTGGCGAGACTTGCCGAAAGAATGTACGGTGGAAACGTAAAAAAAAAATAATACCAACTTTGAACCCCTTCAATTCCCAGAAGGTCCTAACCCCCCAAAAAACCATTTCAGTGGGTCCTTCTCTGATTCATTACCTTTCATTTGAGCTATCACCGGTGTCGAACTTTGCCGTACGGAGCTGGCGAGACTTGCCGAAAGAATGTACAGTGGAAACGTAAAAAAAAAAAAAAAATACCAACTTTGAACCCCTTCAATTCCCAGAAGGTCCTAACCCCCAAAAAATCATTTCAGTGGGTCCTGCTCTGATTCATTACCTTTCATTTGAGCTATGTCCGGTGTCGAACTTTGCCGTACTGAGCTGGTGAGACTTGCAGAAAGAATGTACGGTGGAAACGTAAAAAAAAAAAATAATACCAACTTTGAACCCCTTCAATTCCCAGAAGGTCCTAACCCCCAAAAAATCATTTCAGTGGGTCCTGCTCTGATTCATTACCTTTCATTTGAGCTATGTCCGGTGTCGAACTTTGCCGTACTGAGCTGGCGAGACTTAAAGAAAGAATGTACGGTGGAAACGTAAAAAAAAATAATACCAACTTTGAACCCCTTCAATTTCCAGAAGGTCCTAACCCCCAAAAAATCATTTCAGTGGGTCCTGATCTGATTCATTACCTTTCATTTGAGCTATGTCCGGTGTCGAACTTTGCCGTACGGAGCTGGCGAGACTTGCCGGAAGAATGTACGGTGGAAACGTAAAAAAAAATAATACCAACTTTGAACCCCTTCAATTCCCAGAAGGTCCTAACCCCCAAAAAGCATTTCAGTGGGTCCTGCTCTGATTCATTACCTTTCATTTGAGCTATGTCCGATGACGAACTTTGCCGTACGGAGCTGGCGAGACTTGCCGAAAGAATGTACGGTGGAAACGTAAAAAAAAAAATAATACCAACTTTGAACCCCTTCAATTCCCAGAAGGTCCTAACCCCCCAAAAAACCATTTCAGTGGGTCCTTCTCTGATTCATTACCTTTCATTTGAGCTATCACCGGTGTCGAACTTTGCCGTACGGAGCTGGCGAGACTTGCCGAAAGAATGTACAGTGGAAACGTAAAAAAAAAAAAAAAATACCAACTTTGAACCCCTTCAATTCCCAGAAGGTCCTAACCCCCAAAAAATCATTTCAGTGGGTCCTGCTCTGATTCATTACCTTTCATTTGAGCTATGTCCGATGACGAACTTTGCCGTACGGAGCTGGCGAGACTTGCCGAAAGAATGTACGGTGGAAACGTAAAAAAAAAATAATACCAACTTTGAACCCCTTCAATTCCCAGAAGGTCCTAACCCCCCAAAAAACCATTTCAGTGGGTCCTTCTCTGATTCATTACCTTTCATTTGAGCTATCACCGGTGTCGAACTTTGCCGTACTGAGCTGGTGAGACTTGCAGAAAGAATGTACGGTGGAAACGTAAAAAAAAAAAATAATACCAACTTTGAACCCCTTCAATTCCCAGAAGGTCCTAACCCCCAAAAAATCATTTCAGTGGGTCCTGCTCTGATTCATTACCTTTCATTTGAGCTATGTCCGGTGTCGAACTTTGCCGTACTGAGCTGGCGAGACTTAAAGAAAGAATGTACGGTGGAAACGTAAAAAAAAATAATACCAACTTTGAACCCCTTCAATTTCCAGAAGGTCCTAACCCCCAAAAAATCATTTCAGTGGGTCCTGATCTGATTCATTACCTTTCATTTGAGCTATGTCCGGTGTCGAACTTTGCCGTACGGAGCTGGCGAGACTTGCCGGAAGAATGTACGGTGGAAACGTAAAAAAAAATAATACCAACTTTGAACCCCTTCAATTCCCAGAAGGTCCTAACCCCCAAAAAGCATTTCAGTGGGTCCTGCTCTGATTCATTACCTTTCATTTGAGCTATGTCCGATGACGAACTTTGCCGTACGGAGCTGGCGAGACTTGCCGAAAGAATGTACGGTGGAAACGTAAAAAAAAAAATAATACCAACTTTGAACCCCTTCAATTCCCAGAAGGTCCTAACCCCCCAAAAAACCATTTCAGTGGGTCCTTCTCTGATTCATTACCTTTCATTTGAGCTATCACCGGTGTCGAACTTTGCCGTACGGAGCTGGCGAGACTTGCCGAAAGAATGTACGGTGGAAACGTAAAAAAAAAAAAAAATACCAACTTTGAACCCCTTCAATTCCCAGAAGGTCCTAACCCCCAAAAAATCATTTCAGTGGGTCCTGCTCTGATTCATTACCTTTCATTTGAGCTATGTCCGGTGTCGAACTTTGCCGTACTGAGCTGGTGAGACTTGCAGAAAGAATGTACGGTGGAAACGTAAAAAAAAAAATAATACCAACTTTGAACCCCTTCAATTCCCAGAAGGTCCTAACCCCCCAAAAATCATTTCAGTGGGTCCTGCTCTGATTCATTACCTTTCATTTGAGCTATGTCCGGTGTCGAACTTTGCCGTACTGAGCTGGCGAGACTTAAAGAAAGAATGTACGGTGGAAACGTAAAAAAAGAATAATACCAACTTTGAACCCCTTCAATTTCCAGAAGGTCCTAACCCCCAAAAAATCATTTCAGTGGGTCCTGATCTGATTCATTACCTTTCATTTGAGCTATGTCCGGTGTCGAACTTTGCCGTACGGAGCTGGCGAGACTTGCCGGAAGAATGTACGGTGGAAACGTAAAAAAAAATAATACCAACTTTGAACCCCTTCAATTCCCAGAAGGTCCTAACCCCCAAAAAGCATTTCAGTGGGTCCTGCTCTGATTCATTACCTTTCATTTGAGCTATGTCCGATGACGAACTTTGCCGTACGGAGCTGGCGAGACTTGCCGAAAGAATGTACGGTGGAAACGTAAAAAAAAAAAAAAATACCAACTTTGAACCCCTTCAATTCCCAGAAGGTCCTAACCCCCCAAAAAACCATTTCAGTGGGTCCTTCTCTGATTCATTACCTTTCATTTGAGCTATCACCGGTGTCGAACTTTGCCGTACGGAGCTGGCGAGACTTGCCGAAAGAATGTACGGTGGAAACGTAAAAAAAAAAAAAAAATACCAACTTTGAACCCCTTCAATTCCCAGAAGGTCCTAACCCCCAAAAAATCATTTCAGTGGGTCCTGCTCTGATTCATTACCTTTCATTTGAGCTATGTCCGGTGTCGAACTTTGCCGTACTGAGCTGGTGAGACTTGCAGAAAGAATGTACGGTGGAAACGTAAAAAAAAAAATAATACCAACTTTGAACCCCTTCAATTCCCAGAAGGTCCTAACCCCCAAAAAATCATTTCAGTGGGTCCTGCTCTGATTCATTACCTTTCATTTGAGCTATGTCCGGTGTCGAACTTTGCCGTACTGAGCTGGCGAGACTTAAAGAAAGAATGTACGGTGGAAACGTAAAAAAAGAATAATACCAACTTTGAACCCCTTCAATTTCCAGAAGGTCCTAACCCCCAAAAAATCATTTCAGTGGGTCCTGATCTGATTCATTACCTTTCATTTGAGCTATGTCCGGTGTCGAACTTTGCCGTACGGAGCTGGCGAGACTTGCCGGAAGAATGTACGGTGGAAACGTAAAAAAAAAATAATACCAACTTTGAACCCCTTCAATTCCCAGAAGGTCCTAACCCCCAAAAAGCATTTCAGTGGGTCCTGCTCTGATTCATTACCTTTCATTTGAGCTATGTCCGATGACGAACTTTGCCGTACGGAGCTGGCGAGACTTGCCGAAAGAATGTACGGTGGAAACGTAAAAAAAAAAATAATACCAACTTTGAACCCCTTCAATTCCCAGAAGGTCCTAACCCCCCAAAAAACCATTTCAGTGGGTCCTTCTCTGATTCATTACCTTTCATTTGAGCTATCACCGGTGTCGAACTTTGCCGTACGGAGCTGGCGAGACTTGCCGAAAGAATGTACGGTGGAAACGTAAAAAAAAAAAAAAAATACCAACTTTGAACCCCTTCAATTCCCAGAAGGTCCTAACCCCCAAAAAATCATTTCAGTGGGTCCTGCTCTGATTCATTACCTTTCATTTGAGCTATGTCCGGTGTCGAACTTTGCCGTACTGAGCTGGTGAGACTTGCAGAAAGAATGTACGGTGGAAACGTAAAAAAAAAAAATAATACCAACTTTGAACCCCTTCAATTCCCAGAAGGTCCTAACCCCCAAAAAATCATTTCAGTGGGTCCTGCTCTGATTCATTACCTTTCATTTGAGCTATGTCCGGTGTCGAACTTTGCCGTACTGAGCTGGCGAGACTTAAAGAAAGAATGTACGGTGGAAACGTAAAAAAAAAATAATACCAACTTTGAACCCCTTCAATTTCCAGAAGGTCCTAACCCCCAAAAAATCATTTCAGTGGGTCCTGATCTGATTCATTACCTTTCATTTGAGCTATGTCCGGTGTCGAACTTTGCCGTACGGAGCTGGCGAGACTTGCCGGAAGAATGTACGGTGGAAACGTAAAAAAAAATAATACCAACTTTGAACCCCTTCAATTCCCAGAAGGTCCTAACCCCCAAAAAGCATTTCAGTGGGTCCTGCTCTGATTCATTACCTTTCATTTGAGCTATGTCCGATGACGAACTTTGCCGTACGGAGCTGGCGAGACTTGCCGAAAGAATGTACGGTGGAAACGTAAAAAAAAAAATAATACCAACTTTGAACCCCTTCAATTCCCAGAAGGTCCTAACCCCCCAAAAAACCATTTCAGTGGGTCCTTCTCTGATTCATTACCTTTCATTTGAGCTATCACCGGTGTCGAACTTTGCCGTACGGAGCTGGCGAGACTTGCCGAAAGAATGTACGGTGGAAACGTAAAAAAAAAAAATAATACCAACTTTGAACCCCTTCAATTCCCAGAAGGTCCTAACCCCCAAAAAATCATTTCAGTGGGTCCTGCTCTGATTCATTACCTTTCATTTGAGCTATGTCCGGTGTCGAACTTTGCCGTACTGAGCTGGTGAGACTTGCAGAAAGAATGTACGGTGGAAACGTAAAAAAAAAAATAATACCAACTTTGAACCCCTTCAATTCCCAGAAGGTCCTAACCCCCAAAAAATCATTTCAGTGGGTCCTGCTCTGATTCATTACCTTTCATTTGAGCTATGTCCGGTGTCGAACTTTGCCGTACTGAGCTGGCGAGACTTGCCGGAAGAATGTACGGTGGAAACGTAAAAAAAAATAATACCAACTTTGAACCCCTTCAATTCCCAGAAGGTCCTAACCCCCAAAAAGCATTTCAGTGGGTCCTGCTCTGATTCATTACCTTTCATTTGAGCTATGTCCGATGACGAACTTTGCCGTACGGAGCTGGCGAGACTTGCCGAAAGAATGTACGGTGGAAACGTAAAAAAAAAAATAATACCAACTTTGAACCCCTTCAATTCCCAGAAGGTCCTAACCCCCCAAAAAACCATTTCAGTGGGTCCTTCTCTGATTCATTACCTTTCATTTGAGCTATCACCGGTGTCGAACTTTGCCGTACGGAGCTGGCGAGACTTGCCGAAAGAATGTACGGTGGAAACGTAAAAAAAAAAAAAAAATACCAACTTTGAACCCCTTCAATTCCCAGAAGGTCCTAACCCCCAAAAAATCATTTCAGTGGGTCCTGCTCTGATTCATTACCTTTCATTTGAGCTATGTCCGGTGTCGAACTTTGCCGTACTGAGCTGGTGAGACTTGCAGAAAGAATGTACGGTGGAAACGTAAAAAAAAAAAATAATACCAACTTTGAACCCCTTCAATTCCCAGAAGGTCCTAACCCCCAAAAAATCATTTCAGTGGGTCCTGCTCTGATTCATTACCTTTCATTTGAGCTATGTCCGGTGTCGAACTTTGCCGTACTGAGCTGGCGAGACTTAAAGAAAGAATGTACGGTGGAAACGTAAAAAAAAAATAATACCAACTTTGAACCCCTTCAATTTCCAGAAGGTCCTAACCCCCAAAAAATCATTTCAGTGGGTCCTGATCTGATTCATTACCTTTCATTTGAGCTATGTCCGGTGTCGAACTTTGCCGTACGGAGCTGGCGAGACTTGCCGGAAGAATGTACGGTGGAAACGTAAAAAAAAATAATACCAACTTTGAACCCCTTCAATTCCCAGAAGGTCCTAACCCCCAAAAAGCATTTCAGTGGGTCCTGCTCTGATTCATTACCTTTCATTTGAGCTATGTCCGATGACGAACTTTGCCGTACGGAGCTGGCGAGACTTGCCGAAAGAATGTACGGTGGAAACGTAAAAAAAAAAATAATACAAACTTTGAACCCCTTCAATTCCCAGAAGGTCCTAACCCCCCAAAAAACCATTTCAGTGGGTCCTTCTCTGATTCATTACCTTTCATTTGAGCTATCACCGGTGTCGAACTTTGCCGTACGGAGCTGGCGAGACTTGCCGAAAGAATGTACGGTGGAAACGTAAAAAAAAAAAAAAAATACCAACTTTGAACCCCTTCAATTCCCAGAAGGTCCTAACCCCCAAAAAATCATTTCAGTGGGTCCTGCTCTGATTCATTACCTTTCATTTGAGCTATGTCCGGTGTCGAACTTTGCCGTACTGAGCTGGTGAGACTTGCAGAAAGAATGTACGGTGGAAACGTAAAAAAAAAAATAATACCAACTTTGAACCCCTTCAATTCCCAGAAGGTCCTAACCCCCAAAAAATCATTTCAGTGGGTCCTGCTCTGATTCATTACCTTTCATTTGAGCTATGTCCGGTGTCGAACTTTGCCGTACTGAGCTGGCGAGACTTAAAGAAAGAATGTACGGTGGAAACGTAAAAAAAGAATAATACCAACTTTGAACCCCTTCAATTTCCAGAAGGTCCTAACCCCCAAAAAATCATTTCAGTGGGTCCTGATCTGATTCATTACCTTTCATTTGAGCTATGTCCGGTGTCGAACTTTGCCGTACGGAGCTGGCGAGACTTGCCGGAAGAATGTACGGTGGAAACGTAAAAAAAAATAATACCAACTTTGAACCCCTTCAATTCCCAGAAGGTCCTAACCCCCAAAAAGCATTTCAGTGGGTCCTGCTCTGATTCATTACCTTTCATTTGAGCTATGTCCGATGACGAACTTTGCCGTACGGAGCTGGCGAGACTTGCCGAAAGAATGTACGGTGGAAACGTAAAAAAAAAAATAATACCAACTTTGAACCCCTTCAATTCCCAGAAGGTCCTAACCCCCCAAAAAACCATTTCAGTGGGTCCTTCTCTGATTCATTACCTTTCATTTGAGCTATCACCGGTGTCGAACTTTGCCGTACGGAGCTGGCGAGACTTGCCGAAAGAATGTACGGTGGAAACGTAAAAAAAAAAAAAAAATACCAACTTTGAACCCCTTCAATTCCCAGAAGGTCCTAACCCCCAAAAAATCATTTCAGTGGGTCCTGCTCTGATTCATTACCTTTCATTTGAGCTATGTCCGGTGTCGAACTTTGCCGTACTGAGCTGGTGAGACTTGCAGAAAGAATGTACGGTGGAAACGTAAAAAAAAAAATAATACCAACTTTGAACCCCTTCAATTCCCAGAAGGTCCTAACCCCCAAAAAATCATTTCAGTGGGTCCTGCTCTGATTCATTACCTTTCATTTGAGCTATGTCCGGTGTCGAACTTTGCCGTACTGAGCTGGCGAGACTTAAAGAAAGAATGTACGGTGGAAACGTAAAAAAAAAATAATACCAACTTTGAACCCCTTCAATTTCCAGAAGGTCCTAACCCCCAAAAAAATCATTTCAGTGGGTCCTGATCTGATTCATTACCTTTCATTTGAGCTATGTCCGGTGTCGAACTTTGCCGTACGGAGCTGGCGAGACTTGCCGGAAGAATGTACGGTGGAAACGTAAAAAAAAAATAATACCAACTTTGAACCCCTTCAATTCCCAGAAGGTCCTAACCCCCAAAAAATCATTTCAGTGGGTCCTGCTCTGATTCATTACCTTTCATTTGAGCTATGTCCGATGACGAACTTTGCCGTACGGAGCTGGCGAGACTTGCCGAAAGAATGTACGGTGGAAACGTAAAAAAAAAAATAATACCAACTTTGAACCCCTTCAATTCCCAGAAGGTCCTAACCCCCCAAAAAAACCATTTCAGTGGGTCCTTCTCTGATTCATTACCTTTCATTTGAGCTATCACCGGTGTCGAACATTGCCGTACGGAGCTGGCGAGACTTGCCGAAAGAATGTACGGTGGAAACGTAAAAAAAAAAAAAAATACCAACTTTGAACCCCTTCAATTCCCAGAAGGTCCTAACCCCCAAAAAATCATTTCAGTGGGTCCTGCTCTGATTCATTACCTTTCATTTGAGCTATGTCCGGTGTCGAACTTTGCCGTACTGAGCTGGCGAGACTTAAAGAAAGAATGTACGGTGGAAACGTAAAAAAAGAATAATACCAACTTTGAACCCCTTCAATTTCCAGAAGGTCCTAACCCCCAAAAAATCATTTCAGTGGGTCCTGATCTGATTCATTACCTTTCATTTGAGCTATGTCCGGTGTCGAACTTTGCCGTACGGAGCTGGCGAGACTTGCCGGAAGAATGTACGGTGGAAACGTAAAAAAAAATAATACCAACTTTGAACCCCTTCAATTCCCAGAAGGTCCTAACCCCCAAAAAGCATTTCAGTGGGTCCTGCTCTGATTCATTACCTTTCATTTGAGCTATGTCCGGTGTCGAACTTTGCCGTACGGAGCTGGCGAGACTTGCCGGAAGAATGTACGGTGGAATTGTAAAAAAAAAATAATACCAACTTTGAACCCCTTCAATTCCCAGAAGGTCCTAACCCCCAAAAAATCATTTCAGTGGGTCCTGCTCTGATTCATTACCTTTCATTTGAGCTATGTCCGATGACGAACTTTGCCGTACGGAGCTGGCGAGACTTGCCGAAAGAATGTACGGTGGAAACGTAAAAAAAAAATAATACCAACTTTGAACCCCTTCAATTCCCAGAAGGTCCTAACCCCCCAAAAAAACCATTTCAGTGGGTCCTTCTCTGATTCATTACCTTTCATTTGAGCTATGTCCGGTGTCGAACTTTGCCGTACGGAGCTAGCGAGACTTGCCGAAAGAATGTACGGTGGAAACGTAAAAAAAAAAAAAAAATACCAACTTTGAACCCCTTCAATTCCCAGAAGGTCCTAACCCCCAAAAAATCATTTCAGTGGGTCCTGTTCTGATTCATTGCCTTTCATTTGAGCTATGTCCGGTGTCGAACTTTGCCGTACTGAGCTGGTGAGACTTGCAGAAAGAATGTACGGTGGAAACGTAAAAAAAAAAATAATACCAACTTTGAACCCCTTCAATTCCCAGAAGGTCCTAACCCCCAAAAAATCATTTCAGTGGGTCCTGCTCTGATTCATTACCTTTCATTTGAGCTATGTCCGGTGTCGAACTTTGCCGTACTGAGCTGGCGAGACTTAAAGAAAGAATGTACGGTGGAAACGTAAAAAAAAAATAATACCAACTTTGAACCCCTTCAATTTCCAGAAGGTCCTAACCCCCAAAAAATCATTTCAGTGGGTCCTGATCTGATTCATTACCTTTCATTTGAGCTATGTCCGGTGTCGAACTTTGCCGTACGGAGCTGGCGAGACTTGCCGGAAGAATGTACGGTGGAAACGTAAAAAAAAAATAATACCAACTTTGAACCCCTTCAATTCCCAGAAGGTCCTAACCCCCAAAAAATCATTTCAGTGGGTCCTTCTCTGATTCATTACCTTTCATTTGAGCTATCACCGGTGTCGAACATTGCCGTACGGAGCTGGCGAGACTTGCCGAAAGAATGTACGGTGGAAACGTAAAAAAAAAAAAAAATACCAACTTTGAACCCCTTCAATTCCCAGAAGGTCCTAACCCCCAAAAAATCATTTCAGTGGGTCCTGCTCTGATTCATTACCTTTCATTTGAGCTATGTCCGGTGTCGAACTTTGCCGTACTGAGCTGGTGAGACTTGCAGAAAGAATGTACGGTGGAAACGTAAAAAAAAAAAAAATACCAACTTTGAACCCCTTCAATTCCCAGAAGGTCCTAACCCCCAAAAAATCATTTCAGTGGGTCCTGCTCTGATTCATTACCTTTCATTTGAGCTATGTCCGGTGTCGAACTTTGCCGTACTGAGCTGGCGAGACTTAAAGAAAGAATGTACGGTGGAAACGTAAAAAAAAAATAATACCAACTTTGAACCCCTTCAATTTCCAGAAGGTCCTAACCCCCAAAAAATCATTTCAGTGGGTCCTGATCTGATTCATTACCTTTCATTTGAGCTATGTCCGGTGTCGAACTTTGCCGTACGGAGCTGGCGAGACTTGCCGGAAGAATGTACGGTGGAATTGTAAAAAAAAAATAATACCAACTTTGAACCCCTTCAATTCCCAGAAGGTCCTAACCCCCAAAAAATCATTTCAGTGGGTCCTGCTCTGATTCATTACCTTTCATTTGAGCTATGTCCGATGACGAACTTTGCCGTACGGAGCTGGCGAGACTTGCCGAAAGAATGTACGGTGGAAACGTAAAAAAAAAATAATACCAACTTTGAACCCCTTCAATTCCCAGAAGGTCCTAACCCCCCAAAAAAACCATTTCAGTGGGTCCTTCTCTGATTCATTACCTTTCATTTGAGCTATGTCCGGTGTCGAACTTTGCCGTACGGAGCTAGCGAGACTTGCCGAAAGAATGTACGGTGGAAACGTAAAAAAAAAAAAAAAATACCAACTTTGAACCCCTTCAATTCCCAGAAGGTCCTAACCCCCAAAAAATCATTTCAGTGGGTCCTGTTCTGATTCATTACCTTTCATTTGAGCTATGTCCGGTGTCGAACTTTGCCGTACTGAGCTGGTGAGACTTGCAGAAAGAATGTACGGTGGAAACGTAAAAAAAAAAATAATACCAACTTTGAACCCCTTCAATTCCCAGAAGGTCCTAACCCCCAAAAAATCATTTCAGTGGGTCCTGCTCTGATTCATTACCTTTCATTTGAGCTATGTCCGGTGTCGAACTTTGCCGTACTGAGCTGGCGAGACTTAAAGAAAGAATGTACGGTGGAAACGTAAAAAAAAAATAATACCAACTTTGAACCCCTTCAATTTCCAGAAGGTCCTAACCCCCAAAAAATCATTTCAGTGGGTCCTGATCTGATTCATTACCTTTCATTTGAGCTATGTCCGGTGTCGAACTTTGCCGTACGGAGCTGGCGAGACTTGCCGGAAGAATGTACGGTGGAAACGTAAAAAAAAAATAATACCAACTTTGAACCCCTTCAATTCCCAGAAGGTCCTAACCCCCAAAAAATCATTTCAGTGGGTCCTGCTCTGATTCATTACCTTTCATTTGAGCTATGTCCGATGACGAACTTTGCCGTACGGAGCTGGCGAGACTTGCCGAAAGAATGTACGGTGGAAACGTAAAAAAAAAAATAATACCAACTTTGAACCCCTTCAATTCCCAGAAGGTCCTAACCCCCCAAAAAAACCATTTCAGTGGGTCCTTCTCTGATTCATTACCTTTCATTTGAGCTATGTCCGGTGTCGAACTTTGCCGTACGGAGCTAGCGAGACTTGCCGAAAGAATGTACGGTGGAAACGTAAAAAAAAAAAAAAAATACCAACTTTGAACCCCTTCAATTCCCAGAAGGTCCTAACCCCCAAAAAATCATTTCAGTGGGTCCTGTTCTGATTCATTACCTTTCATTTGAGCTATGTCCGGTGTCGAACTTTGCCGTACTGAGCTGGTGAGACTTGCAGAAAGAATGTACGGTGGAAACGTAAAAAAAAAAATAATACCAACTTTGAACCCCTTCAATTCCCAGAAGGTCCTAACCCCCAAAAAATCATTTCAGTGGGTCCTGCTCTGATTCATTACCTTTCATTTGAGCTATGTCCGGTGTCGAACTTTGCCGTACTGAGCTGGCGAGACTTAAAGAAAGAATGTACGGTGGAAACGTAAAAAAAAAATAATACCAACTTTGAACCCCTTCAATTTCCAGAAGGTCCTAACCCCCAAAAAATCATTTCAGTGGGTCCTGATCTGATTCATTACCTTTCATTTGAGCTATGTCCGGTGTCGAACTTTGCCGTACTGAGCTGGTGAGACTTGCAGAAAGAATGTACGGTGGAAACGTAAAAAAAAAAATAATACCAACTTTGAACCCCTTCAATTCCCAGAAGGTCCTAACCCCCAAAAAATCATTTCAGTGGGTCCTGCTCTGATTCATTACCTTTCATTTGAGCTATGTCCGGTGTCGAACTTTGCCGTACGGAGCTGGCGAGACTTGCCGAAAGAATGTACGGTGGAAACGTAAAAAAAAAAATAATACCAACTTTGAACCCCTTCAATTCCCAGAAGGTCCTAACCCCCCAAAAAAACCATTTCAGTGGGTCCTTCTCTGATTCATTACCTTTCATTTGAGCTATCACCGGTGTCGAACATTGCCGTACGGAGCTGGCGAGACTTGCCGAAAGAATGTACGGTGGAAACGTAAAAAAAAAAAAAAATACCAACTTTGAACCCCTTCAATTCCCAGAAGGTCCTAACCCCCAAAAAATCATTTCAGTGGGTCCTGCTCTGATTCATTACCTTTCATTTGAGCTATGTCCGGTGTCGAACTTTGCCGTACTGAGCTGGTGAGACTTGCAGAAAGAATGTACGGTGGAAACGTAAAAAAAAAAATAATACCAACTTTGAACCCCTTCAATTCCCAGAAGGTCCTAACCCCCAAAAAATCATTTCAGTGGGTCCTGCTCTGATTCATTACCTTTCATTTGAGCTATGTCCGGTGTCGAACTTTGCCGTACTGAGCTGGCGAGACTTAAAGAAAGAATGTACGGTGGAAACGTAAAAAAAAAATAATACCAACTTTGAACCCCTTCAATTTCCAGAAGGTCCTAACCCCCAAAAAATCATTTCAGTGGGTCCTGATCTGATTCATTACCTTTCATTTGAGCTATGTCCGGTGTCGAACTTTGCCGTACGGAGCTGGCGAGACTTGCCGGAAGAATGTACGGTGGAATTGTAAAAAAAAAATAATACCAACTTTGAACCCCTTCAATTTCCAGAAGGTCCTAACCCCCAAAAAATCATTTCAGTGGGTCCTGATCTGATTCATTACCTTTCATTTGAGCTATGTCCGGTGTCGAACTTTGCCGTACGGAGCTGGCGAGACTTGCCGGAAGAATGTACGGTGGAAACGTAAAAAAAAAATAATACCAACTTTGAACCCCTTCAATTCCCAGAAGGTCCTAACCCCCAAAAAATCATTTCAGTGGGTCCTTCTCTGATTCATTACCTTTCATTTGAGCTATCACCGGTGTCGAACATTGCCGTACGGAGCTGGCGAGACTTGCCGAAAGAATGTACGGTGCAAACGTAAAAAAAAAAAAAAATACCAACTTTGAACCCCTTCAATTCCCAGAAGGTCCTAACCCCCAAAAAATCATTTCAGTGGGTCCTGCTCTGATTCATTACCTTTCATTTGAGCTATGTCCGGTGTCGAACTTTGCCGTACTGAGCTGGTGAGACTTGCAGAAAGAATGTACGGTGGAAACGTAAAAAAAAAAATAATACCAACTTTGAACCCCTTCAATTCCCAGAAGGTCCTAACCCCCAAAAAATCATTTCAGTGGGTCCTGCTCTGATTCATTACCTTTCATTTGAGCTATGTCCGGTGTCGAACTTTGCCGTACTGAGCTGGCGAGACTTAAAGAAAGAATGTACGGTGGAAACGTAAAAAAAAAATAATACCAACTTTGAACCCCTTCAATTTCCAGAAGGTCCTAACCCCCAAAAAATCATTTCAGTGGGTCCTGATCTGATTCATTACCTTTCATTTGAGCTATGTCCGGTGTCGAACTTTGCCGTACGGAGCTGGCGAGACTTGCCGGAAGAATGTACGGTGGAATTGTAAAAAAAAAATAATACCAACTTTGAACCCCTTCAATTCCCAGAAGGTCCTAACCCCCAAAAAATCATTTCAGTGGGTCCTGCTCTGATTCATTACCTTTCATTTGAGCTATGTCCGATGACGAACTTTGCCGTACGGAGCTGGCGAGACTTGCCGAAAGAATGTACGGTGGAAACGTAAAAAAAAAATAATACCAACTTTGAACCCCTTCAATTCCCAGAAGGTCCTAACCCCCCAAAAAAACCATTTCAGTGGGTCCTTCTCTGATTCATTACCTTTCATTTGAGCTATGTCCGGTGTCGAACTTTGCCGTACGGAGCTAGCGAGACTTGCCGAAAGAATGTACGGTGGAAACGTAAAAAAAAAAAAAAAATACCAACTTTGAACCCCTTCAATTCCCAGAAGGTCCTAACCCCCAAAAAATCATTTCAGTGGGTCCTGTTCTGATTCATTACCTTTCATTTGAGCTATGTCCGGTGTCGAACTTTGCCGTACTGAGCTGGTGAGACTTGCAGAAAGAATGTACGGTGGAAACGTAAAAAAAAAATAATACCAACTTTGAACCCCTTCAATTCCCAGAAGGTCCTAACCCCCAAAAAATCATTTCAGTGGGTCCTGCTCTGATTCATTACCTTTCATTTGAGCTATGTCCGGTGTCGAACTTTGCCGTACTGAGCTGGCGAGACTTAAAGAAAGAATGTACGGTGGAAACGTAAAAAAAAAATAATACCAACTTTGAACCCCTTCAATTTCCAGAAGGTCCTAACCCCCAAAAAATCATTTCAGTGGGTCCTGATCTGATTCATTACCTTTCATTTGAGCTATGTCCGGTGTCGAACTTTGCCGTACGGAGCTGGCGAGACTTGCCGGAAGAATGTACGGTGGAAACGTAAAAAAAAAATAATACCAACTTTGAACCCCTTCAATTCCCAGAAGGTCCTAACCCCCAAAAAATCATTTCAGTGGGTCCTGCTCTGATTCATTACCTTTCATTTGAGCTATGTCCGATGACGAACTTTGCCGTACGGAGCTGGCGAGACTTGCCGAAAGAATGTACGGTGGAAACGTAAAAAAAAAAATAATACCAACTTTGAACCCCTTCAATTCCCAGAAGGTCCTAACCCCCCAAAAAAACCATTTCAGTGGGTCCTTCTCTGATTCATTACCTTTCATTTGAGCTATGTCCGGTGTCGAACTTTGCCGTACGGAGCTAGCGAGACTTGCCGAAAGAATGTACGGTGGAAACGTAAAAAAAAAAAAAAAATACCAACTTTGAACCCCTTCAATTCCCAGAAGGTCCTAACCCCCAAAAAATCATTTCAGTGGGTCCTGTTCTGATTCATTACCTTTCATTTGAGCTATGTCCGGTGTCGAACTTTGCCGTACTGAGCTGGTGAGACTTGCAGAAAGAATGTACGGTGGAAACGTAAAAAAAAAAATAATACCAACTTTGAACCCCTTCAATTCCCAGAAGGTCCTAACCCCCAAAAAATCATTTCAGTGGGTCCTGCTCTGATTCATTACCTTTCATTTGAGCTATGTCCGGTGTCGAACTTTGCCGTACTGAGCTGGCGAGACTTAAAGAAAGAATGTACGGTGGAAACGTAAAAAAAAAATAATACCAACTTTGAACCCCTTCAATTTCCAGAAGGTCCTAACCCCCAAAAAATCATTTCAGTGGGTCCTGATCTGATTCATTACCTTTCATTTGAGCTATGTCCGGTGTCGAACTTTGCCGTACTGAGCTGGTGAGACTTGCAGAAAGAATGTACGGTGGAAACGTAAAAAAAAAAATAATACCAACTTTGAACCCCTTCAATTCCCAGAAGGTCCTAACCCCCAAAAAATCATTTCAGTGGGTCCTGCTCTGATTCATTACCTTTCATTTGAGCTATGTCCGGTGTCGAACTTTGCCGTACGGAGCTGGCGAGACTTGCCGGAAGAATGTACGGTGGAAACGTAAAAAAAAAAATAATACCAACTTTGAACCCCTTCAATTCCCAGAAGGTCCTAACCCCCCAAAAAAACCATTTCAGTGGGTCCTTCTCTGATTCATTACCTTTCATTTGAGCTATCACCGGTGTCGAACATTGCCGTACGGAGCTGGCGAGACTTGCCGAAAGAATGTACGGTGGAAACGTAAAAAAAAAAAAAAATACCAACTTTGAACCCCTTCAATTCCCAGAAGGTCCTAACCCCCAAAAAATCATTTCAGTGGGTCCTGCTCTGATTCATTACCTTTCATTTGAGCTATGTCCGGTGTCGAACTTTGCCGTACTGAGCTGGTGAGACTTGCAGAAAGAATGTACGGTGGAAACGTAAAAAAAAAAATAATACCAACTTTGAACCCCTTCAATTCCCAGAAGGTCCTAACCCCCAAAAAATCATTTCAGTGGGTCCTGCTCTGATTCATTACCTTTCATTTGAGCTATGTCCGGTGTCGAACTTTGCCGTACTGAGCTGGCGAGACTTAAAGAAAGAATGTACGGTGGAAACGTAAAAAAAAAATAATACCAACTTTGAACCCCTTCAATTTCCAGAAGGTCCTAACCCCCAAAAAATCATTTCAGTGGGTCCTGATCTGATTCATTACCTTTCATTTGAGCTATGTCCGGTGTCGAACTTTGCCGTACGGAGCTGGCGAGACTTGCCGGAAGAATGTACGGTGGAAACGTAAAAAAAAAATAATACCAACTTTGAACCCCTTCAATTCCCAGAAGGTCCTAACCCCCAAAAAATCATTTCAGTGGGTCCTGCTCTGATTCATTACCTTTCATTTGAGCTATGTCCGATGACGAACTTTGCCGTACGGAGCTGGCGAGACTTGCCGAAAGAATGTACGGTGGAAACGTAAAAAAAAAAATAATACCAACTTTGAACCCCTTCAATTCCCAGAAGGTCCTAACCCCCCAAAAAACCATTTCAGTGGGTCCTTCTCTGATTCATTACCTTTCATTTGAGCTATGTCCGGTGTCGAACTTTGCCGTACGGAGCTGGCGAGACTTGCCGAAAGAATGTACGGTGGAAACGTAAAAAAAAAAAAATAATACCAACTTTGAACCCCTTCAATTCCCAGAAGGTCCTAACCCCCAAAAAATCATTTCAGTGGGTCCTGCTCTGATTCATTACCTTTCATTTGAGCTATGTCCGATGACGAACTTTGCCGTACGGAGCTGGCGAGACTTGCCGAAAGAATGTACGGTGGAAACGTAAAAAAAAAAATAATACCAACTTTGAACCCCTTCAATTCCCAGAAGGTCCTAACCCCCCAAAAAAACCATTTCAGTGGGTCCTTCTCTGATTCATTACCTTTCATTTGAGCTATGTCCGGTGTCGAACTTTGCCGTACGGAGCTAGCGAGACTTGCCGAAAGAATGTACGGTGGAAACGTAAAAAAAAAGAAAAAATACCAACTTTGAACCCCTTCAATTCCCAGAAGGTCCTAACCCCCAAAAAATCATTTCAGTGGGTCCTGTTCTGATTCATTACCTTTCATTTGAGCTATGTCCGGTGTCGAACTTTGCCGTACTGAGCTGGTGAGACTTGCAGAAAGAATGTACGGTGGAAACGTAAAAAAAAAATAATACCAACTTTGAACCCCTTCAATTCCCAGAAGGTCCTAACCCCCAAAAAATCATTTCAGTGGGTCCTGCTCTGATTCATTACCTTTCATTTGAGCTATGTCCGGTGTCGAACTTTGCCGTACTGAGCTGGCGAGACTTAAAGAAAGAATGTACGGTGGAAACGTAAAAAAAAAATAATACCAACTTTGAACCCCTTCAATTTCCAGAAGGTCCTAACCCCCAAAAAATCATTTCAGTGGGTCCTGATCTGATTCATTACCTTTCATTTGAGCTATGTCCGGTGTCGAACTTTGCCGTACGGAGCTGGCGAGACTTGCCGGAAGAATGTACGGTGGAAACGTAAAAAAAAAATAATACCAACTTTGAACCCCTTCAATTCCCAGAAGGTCCTAACCCCCAAAAAATCATTTCAGTGGGTCCTGCTCTGATTCATTACCTTTCATTTGAGCTATGTCCGATGACGAACTTTGCCGTACGGAGCTGGCGAGACTTGCCGAAAGAATGTACGGTGGAAACGTAAAAAAAAAAATAATACCAACTTTGAACCCCTTCAATTCCCAGAAGGTCCTAACCCCCCAAAAAAACCATTTCAGTGGGTCCTTCTCTGATTCATTACCTTTCATTTGAGCTATGTCCGGTGTCGAACCTTGCCGTACGGAGCTAGCGAGACTTGCCGAAAGAATGTACGGTGGAAACGTAAAAAAAAAAAAAAATACCAACTTTGAACCCCTTCAATTCCCAGAAGGTCCTAACCCCCAAAAAATCATTTCAGTGGGTCCTGCTCTGATTCATTACCTTTCATTTGAGCTATGTCCGGTGTCGAACTTTGCCGTACTGAGCTGGCGAGACTTGCAGAAAGAATGTACGGTGGAAACGTAAAAAAAAAATAATACCAACTTTGAACCCCTTCAATTTCCAGAAGGTCCTAACCCCCAAAAAATCATTTCAGTGGGTCCTGATCTGATTCATTACCTTTCATTTGAGCTATGTCCGGTGTCGAACTTTGCCGTACGGAGCTAGCGAGACTTGCCGGAAGAATGTACGGTGGAAACGTAAAAAAAAAAATAATACCAACTTTGAACCCCTTCAATTCCCAGAAGGTCCTAACCCCCAAAAAATCATTTCAGTGGGTCCTGCTCTGATTCATTACCTTTCATTTGAGCTATGTCCGGTGACGAACTTTGCCGTACGGAGCTGGCGAGACTTGCCGAAAGAATGTACGGTGGAAACGTAAAAAAAAAAAATAATACCAACTTTGAACCCCTTCAATTCCCAGAAGGTCCTAACCCCCCAAAAAACCATTTCAGTGGGTCCTTCTCTGATTCATTACCTTTCATTTGAGCTATGTCCGGTGTCGAACTTTGCCGTACGGAGCTGGCGAGACTTGCCGAAAGAATGTACGGTGGAAACGTAAAAAAAAAAAAAAATACCAACTTTGAACCCCTTCAATTCCCAGAAGGTCCTAACCCCCAAAAAATCATTTCAGTGGGTCCTGCTCTGATTCATTACCTTTCATTTGAGCTATGTCCGGTGTCGAACTTTGCCGTACTGAGCTGGTGAGACTTGCAGAAAGAATGTACGGTGGAAACGTAAAAAAAAAATAATACCAACTTTGAACCCCTTCAATTTCCAGAAGGTCCTAACCCCCAAAAAATCATTTCAGTGGGTCCTGCTCTGATTCATTACCTTTCATTTGAGCTATGTCCGGTGTCGAACTTTGCCGTACTGAGCTGGCGAGACTTAAAGAAAGAATGTACGGTGGAAACGTAAAAAAAAAATAATACCAACTTTGAACCCCTTCAATTTCCAGAAGGTCCTAACCCCCAAAAAATCATTTCAGTGGGTCCTGATCTGATTCATTACCTTTCATTTGAGCTATGTCCGGTGTCGAACTTTGCCGTACGGAGCTGGCGAGACTTGCCGGAAGAATGTACGGTGGAAACGTAAAAAAAAAATAATACCAACTTTGAACCCCTTCAATTCCCAGAAGGTCCTAACCCCCAAAAAATCATTTCAGTGGGTCCTGCTCTGATTCATTACCTTTCATTTGAGCTATGTCCGATGACGAACTTTGCCGTACGGAGCTGGCGAGACTTGCCGAAAGAATGTACGGTGGAAACGTAAAAAAAAAATAATACCAACTTTGAACCCCTTCAATTCCCAGAAGGTCCTAACCCCCCAAAAAAACCATTTCAGTGGGTCCTTTTCTGATTCATTACCTTTCATTTGAGCTATGTCCGGTGTCGAACTTTGCCGTACGGAGCTAACGAGACTTGCCGAAAGAATGTACGGTGGAAACGTAAAAAAAAAAAAAAATACCAACTTTGAACCCCTTCAATTCCCAGAAGGTCCTAACCCCCAAAAAATCATTTCAGTGGGTCCTGCTCTGATTCATTACCTTTCATTTGAGCTATGTCCGGTGTCGAACTTTGCCGTACTGAGCTGGCGAGACTTGCAGAAAGAATGTACGGTGGAAACGTAAAAAAAAAATAATACCAACTTTGAACCCCTTCAATTTCCAGAAGGTCCTAACCCCCAAAAAATCATTTCAGTGGGTCCTGATCTGATTCATTACCTTTCATTTGAGCTATGTCCGGTGTCGAACTTTGCCGTACGGAGCTGGCGAGACTTGCCGGAAGAATGTACGGTGGAAACGTAAAAAAAAAAATAATACCAACTTTGAACCCCTTCAATTCCCAGAAGGTCCTAACCCCCAAAAAATCATTTCAGTGGGTCCTGCTCTGATTCATTACCTTTCATTTGAGCTATGTCCGGTGACGAACTTTGCCGTACGGAGCTGGCGAGACTTGCCGAAAGAATGTACGGTGGAAACGTAAAAAAAAAAATAATACCAACTTTGAACCCCTTCAATTCCCAGAAGGTCCTAACCCCCCAAAAAACCATTTCAGTGGGTCCTTCTCTGATTCATTACCTTTCATTTGAGCTATGTCCGGTGTCGAACTTTGCCGTACGGAGCTGGCGAGACTTGCCGAAAGAATGTACGGTGGAAACGTAAAAAAAAAAAAAAAATACCAACTTTGAACCCCTTCTATTCCCAGAAGGTCCTAACCCCCAAAAAATCATTTCAGTGGGTCCTTCTCTGATTCATTACCTTTCATTTGAGCTATGTCCGGTGTCGAACTTTGCCGTACTGAGCTGGTGAGACTTGCAGAAAGAATGTACGGTGGAAACGTAAAAAAAAAAATAATACCAACTTTGAACCCCTTCAATTCCCAGAAGGTCCTAACCCCCAAAAAATCATTTCAGTGGGTCCTGCTCTGATTCATTACCTTTCATTTGAGCTATGTCCGGTGTCGAACTTTGCCGTACTGAGCTGGCGAGACTTGCAGAAAGAATGTACGGTGGAAACGTAAAAAAAAAATAATACCAACTTTGAACCCCTTCAATTTCCAGAAGGTCCTAACCCCCAAAAAATCATTTCAGTGGGTCCTGCTCTGATTCATTACCTTTCATTTGAGCTATGTCCGGTGTCGAACTTTGCCGTACGGAGCTGGCGAGACTAGCCGGAAAAATGTACGGTGGAAACGTAAAAAAAAAAATAATACCAACTTTGAACCCCTTCAATTCCCAGAAGGTCCTAACCCCCCAAAAAACCATTTCAGTGGGTCCTTCTCTGATTCATTACCTTTCATTTGAGCTATGTCCGGTGTCGAACTTTGCCGTACGGAGCTGGCGAGACTTGCCGAAAGAATGTACGATGGAAACGTAAAAAAAAAAAAAAATACCAACTTTGAACCCCTTCAATTCCCAGAAGGTCCTAACCCCCAAAAAATCATTTCAGTGGGTCCTGCTCTGATTCATTACCTTTCATTTGAGCTATGTCCGGTGTCGAACTTTGCCGTACTGAGCTGGTGAGACTTGCAGAAAAAATGTACGGTGGAAACGTAAAAAAAAAAATAATACCAACTTTGAACCCCTTCAATTCCCAGAAGGTCCTAACCCCCAAAAAATCATTTCAGTGGGTCCTGCTCTGATTCATTACCTTTCATTTGAGCTATGTCCGGTGTCGAACTTTGCCGTACTGAGCTGGCGAGACTTGCAGAAAGAATGTACGGTGGAAACGTAAAAAAAAAATAATACCAACTTTGAACCCCTTCAATTTCTAGAAGGTCCTAACCCCCAAAAAATCATTTCAGTGGGTCCTGCTCTGATTCATTACCTTTCATTTGAGCTATGTCCGGTGTCGAACTTTGCCGTACGGAGCTGGCGAGACTTGCCGGAAGAATGTACGGTGGAAACGTAAAAAAAAAAAATAATACCAACTTTGAACCCCTTCAATTCCCAGAAGGTCCTAACCCCCAAAAAATCATTTCAGTGGGTCCTGCTCTGATTCATTACCTTTCATTTGAGCTATGTCCGATGACGAACTTTGCCGTACGGAGCTGGCGAGACTTGCCGAAAGAATGTACGGTGGAAACGTAAAAAAAAAAATAATACCAACTTTGAACCCCTTCAATTCCCAGAAGGTCCTAACCCCCCAAAAAACCATTTCAGTTGGTCCTTCTCTGATTCATTACCTTTCATTTGAGCTATGTCCGGTGTCGAACTTTGCGGTACGGAGCTGGCGAGACTTGCCGAAAGAATGTACGGTGGAAACGTAAAAAAAAAAAAAAAATACCAACTTTGAACCCCTTCAATTCCCAGAAGGTCCTAACCCCCAAAAAATCATTTCAGTGGGTCCTGCTCTGATTCATTACCTTTCATTTGAGCTATGTCCGGTGTCGAACTTTGCCGTACTGAGCTGGTGAGACTTGCAGAAAGAATGTACGGTGGAAACGTAAAAAAAAAAATAATACCAACTTTGAACCCCTTCAATTCCCAGAAGGTCCTAACCCCCAAAAAATCATTTCAGTGGGTCCTTCTCTGATTCATTACCTTTCATTTGAGCTATGTCCGGTGTCGAACTTTGCCGTAATGAGCTGGCGAGACTTGCAGAAAGAATGTACGGTGGAAACGTAAAAAAAAAATAATACCAACTTTGAACCCCTTCAATTTCCAGAAGGTCCTAACCCCCAAAAAATCATTTCAGTGGGTCCTGCTCTGATTCATTACCTTTCATTTGAACTATGTCCGGTGTCGAACTTTGCCGTACGGAGCTGGCGAGACTTGCCGGAAGAATGTACGGTGGAAACGTAAAAAAAAAAATAATACCAACTTTGAACCCCTTCAATTCCCAGAAGGTCCTAACCCCCCAAAAAACCATTTCAGTGGGTCCTTCTCTGATTCATTACCTTTCATTTGAGCTATGTCCGGTGAGAAACTTTGCCGTACGGAGCTGGCGAGACTTGCCGAAAGAATGTACGGTGGAAACGTAAAAAAAAAAAAAAAAACAACTTTGAACCCCTTCAATTCCCAGAAGGTCCTAACCCCCAAAAAGCATTTTAGGAGGCTCTGGTCTGATAAAAATCAATTGATAGAAATCGTTTGTATGTTTTTTGGTAGATTTTAAGTCCCTGTCTATGATTTTTTCAAGAGTGTCAGTAGATAAAATTCATTTCGCCTTGTAATTTTGTCGCCATCCTGAGTTTTTTTTTTTGTCTTAAATGTACATTGTACATTATATGAATAACTTAATTAGAAAAAGCCAAATGAAATTTTTAAACGGCACTGAATGAAAAAAAAATTGTAAGCTTAAAATTATTTATTCAGCAACACTACAGACGTCACATGTCAAGCAGGATCTTCCTGCCTTGCCACAGAACCAATATATTTAGGGTCAGCTCATCCATGTAGACGGTTTCGATAATTTTACAACCCAATTCGCGATTTTTTACATGTTGACATGATTTAGTGTGAATCAATATTTCTATTGATACATGTATGTACTATCTAAGGCCATCCTGTTTTTTCCTAAAACTTTCATAACTCAAATCTATTTTATTAAAGAAACATGTAATTTTAAGGGATATAAAAGATGACTTAATCAGGGTACGAAGGTTCGATTCCTTCCATAGGCTTTAACCTTATTAGCTGGTCGCAAAGAGGACATATTGCCTAGTGGCCTCGCCCTGCTAAAGTTTTCTTTTTTCAGATTATAGTAATGTTAATGTATAAAAAAAATATGCTAAGTGTTTCATTTAATGCGGGGAGGGTGGAGGGGGGGTGCAAATTAACACAACTACTGGTAAATTTTCTCAATTTACCAGCAAAGCACAAGCTGTGAACAGAATACAAGTCATTATTTAACATCCCAGGTTCATGTATCAACCTGCAATTTACACATTGCATATTTCTTAATGGTCTAAATCAAATAAGTGAAAACAGACTGTTATACTCTACACATCTGACATTCAAAAAGAACGAATTTCACTGTTCAGTACAAAAAACATGTACATTAAATGTAGTTCATTTCAAAACTTTATAGCAAGATATTTTTCTAATTAAACAGACAACAAATCAATAAAAAAAATAAAAGAAAAATAATACCATACATCTTTTTTTTTCAATTTGAATACTTAGAATTCCAAGAGTATGAATCTTCAACCAGGCCTTAGAACGCAGAAATCGTTTTCTGTTAAAAAAAGTTCAAGATTACACATTGGAGGAAATATACTCTGTTATACTTACAGACATAAAATTGTTCTCAGCACAAGGATTAATTGATTGAGGGTTGTTTTTATTTTCATTTAGTGACAAACAGTTCGTGCAGCTTTAAAGCGAATTAGTACAACCGATAAAATGTGACATGGCTTTAAAGCAGTTTGTATGAAAACTTTAAATGTGTAAATATGCATTTTTTTTCAATGAGATGAACAACCTGTAAAATATAATTGATTTGTATTATACCTTGAAAACCACCGAAAAAAAAACAAATGTAACCGTCATTAGAATAATTATTTAATCCTGGTTCAACTTGCTGGAATCCGACATTTATTTTTACTTTCTGATAGCATAATGAAATTACCTGCGAATACGATCATAGATCATCATACACGGGGCGCAAAATTTACTTGCGAGAGCTTCCATCTCATTGGATAAAACGGTAACGTGATCAATTTCTAATATTAATTTAGTTCAAGCTGTCAATCATTTTATTTATATTACGAATTATATATACCACGTGTCTAACTCATTAAAATATTTAAACAAACTCATCAGTCGGATTCGTTTGTTTAAATATGTGTAGTCGTAAGAACCATGTTATATATATTACATGTACGGGAGGTTCAAGTATATAATGATTTGCATTTCATAAGTCTCTCAGCTTTCCCGAAATATTCTTCATTTTCTAAACTTTTATATATATAATGTATCATACACTTTATACTGTAAATTCCATCCAGACCCTCAGAGCAGTTGCTGGGCGCTTCTGAGAGGTCCGCGTTTGAACAATATATATTACTGCGTCTCAGTTCAATGTTTCCCGCCAAAAGAAATGAAAACTTAAAAGGAGTTGCTACAATGTATTAAATTCGATGCGTTTTCCATACTATGATAACTGTTTGGAATGGACACTTTGTGAAGTTTTTTTATGCGTGGTTCTGACGGATGTTCAATTTATATGGATATTTCTAATGTAGTCGTATGAAAAGAACAACGTGGTAAGTTTATCTTTTTATCATACTTTATTCTTTGTCTGCAATAAGCTAGTTTATATTTTGTTGTTTATATGTCCGTTCGTCTATTCGCTTAGCAGTCCGTTACACTTTGTCTTACTTTTATATTTGCCCATGCTTTTGTCTTAAAATGGTAATGAATGTTCCTGTTGCTATCTTGTACCAGTCATTAAGCTTAAATCCCTTTTTCTACAACGGTTTTTAATGCAAGAACGTGTTGACTAATGTGAAAAGCTGACAGTGTCACTTTTAACAAGATTTCTTAAGCCAAATATCGGTTACAGACTAGGTGATGCATTGTTGCGCCCAATTTTTAAAACATATCTCTAATGGTATATTTAAAAGATAAATTTACTTCTTTTCATTGCAATCAATAAACATATAATAAACCAAAAGGTGAAATATTCACTAAATTATAAGTAAAAAATAGAAATATAATTAAACATTAATTCTTCAACTTTCCTTCTTTAATTGTCAAAATGTATGTTGCTTAATGTTTTTTACACCGTACAAGTATGGTAATTTTGTTTTACGCGTGTGTAGGCACAATCAATAGTTGCGAACAAATTGAACGCAATAAAAGTTCAGAAGGTTCCATATCAGATCAGGGGCAGGTTGTCTGATGTATCTGAAAATTTCAGGAAATATGTAGGGAATTTTTGCAGATTTAGGAAATGATCTTGAATAATGTAAAAGATAGAGATAACTGTAAACAGCAAAAGTGTTAAGCAATGTAAGCTCTACAAATAAGTCAACATGATCAAAATTTCCAATTGAACTCTTTAGGAGTTATTTTAAAAAAGAAGATGTTGCCCCTTAAAGTAAATTTTACAATTTTACTCAACTTTTCGTTAATTATTGTAATCTTTTACAAAAATCTTCTCATCTGAAACTACTGAGACAAATTTAACCAAACTTGGCCACAATCATCGTTCTGGTATCTATTTTAAAAAATGTGTCCGATGACCCCACCTGCCAACCAAGATGGCCGACATGGCTAGTATAGGGGTAAAATGCAATTTGTGGCTTATATAAACCAAAGCATTTACAGCAATTTGACAAGTGACAAAATTCTTCATTAGATCAATATCTATTTGTCCTGAAATTTTCAGACAAATCAAGCAATCCGTTGTTGGGTTTCTACCCCTGAATTGGTAATTTTAAGAAAATTTTCAATTTTTTTGTTATCTTCAATATTATTATAGATAGAGAAAAACTGTAAACAGCAATAATGTACAGCAAAGTAAGAGCTACAAATAAGTCAACATGACCAAAATGGACATTTGACCCGTTAAGTAGAAATTGCCCTTTATAGTAAATTTTTAACAATTTTCGTAAATTTTGTAAATTTTTGTTACTTTTTACAAAATATTTTCCTCTGAAAATATTGAGCCAAGTTCATTATAGATAGATATAATTGTAAACAGCAATGATGTTCAGTAAAGTAAGATCTACAAACACATCACCATCACAAAAACACAATTTTGTCATGAATTCTATTCTTACATATTGGAATTATTGTCTATAATGTATGTCCTTTGTTAAATACGCACATAGATTAAGGTGAGCGACACAGGCTATTTAGAGCCTCTAGTTGATAATGCTTTTTTTTCCTTCACAAGATTCTTCCTGGCAAAATTAATCGGAACCTTTCTCATCGTATCCAAATTATTAAGGCAACATGATTAACAATTATTGATTGATATGGCTAATCCGAAAACTGTAAACGGAAATGTCGGTAAACACGCACGGCACTAACCTCGTGATCGTATATTGAAGAATGCGTTGTGTATATTAAGATGAAAAAGATGTTTATACCAATGAACGATTTAATGACGGATCCGGAGTGACAATAACATTCACACATAGATGCCATGACGTTTCATACAGACAGCGCTGATGCACAAAAGTACATGTATAATTTCAACAGTACTATGATAGTCTCTACTTGTCTTGGATCACAAGGGAGCTATTAAACCATGAGTTCCAAATGGCGAAGTTGAAATCAGCCCTTTGTAAATATGTTCCTTATGTTGTAACTATAATCCCGTTCCCTTTTCACAAATTTGACCTACCGAATTAGACAATTTCCCGGGTTTGTAATAACATAAGCAACACGACGGGTGCTATATGTGAAGCAGGATCTGCCTACTTCCAAAACCCCTGAGATCACCCCAGTTTTTGGTGTTGTTCTTGTTGCTTTGTTTTTAGTTTTCTATGCTGTGTCTTGTGTGATATTATTTGTCTTTTGTCTTTTCTTTTTTAGCCATTGCGTTTTCAATATAAAAAAGAAGATGTGCTATGAGTGCCAATGAGACAAATCTCCACAAGAGACCAAATGACACAGTAATAAACAACAATAAGTTACCGTGTATGGCCTTCAACAATGAGCAAAGCCCACACCGCACAGTGAGCTATAAGAGACTTCGAAATGACAATGTGAAAAAATTCAATAGTTATCAAAGGTACCAGGCTTATGATTTAATGCACCAGGCGCGCGTTTCGTCTACATAAGACTAATCAGTGACGCTCAGATCAAAATATTTAGAAAGCCAAACAAATTTAAAGTCGAAGAGCATAGAGGCGCATCAAGGAGCATTGAGCATCGTTTTCAAACGAGAAAACTAACGTCCTAATTATGTAAAAAAAATGAACAAAAAACAAATATGTGTAACACATCAACAAACGACAACCACTGAATTACAGGCTCCTGACTTGGGACAGGCAGATACAGAATGTGGCGGGATAAAACATGTTAGTTTATTTTCGGTCCGTCTGGTATCTGTCGCCACTCTTTTATCCTAAAACTTATGCCTAAACATGTTTATGGATTACAGCTTACTATTACTTGATTAATTTTATCTGACTGGGCGGAGTTTAACCCGTTCGCTTATTATAGACCAGACCATCTGTAGACAGGTGTTTTGGGATAAACTCATCAATGAAATGTCTAGTTATGGTCAGTGGTCCACTTAGAATATATAAATATTATATGTGTATTCGCAAAATAAATACTTGTAATGTACACAGTTTAGATTTTCTTGTAGTGCGGAGTTTAAAAACATGTGCAACTGCTGTCGTTATAGTTTCACTTTCATATTCACAAATTCCTACATGTGACAATTTCGCAAAATCTGCATATGTCGTTATTCTATAATGTTTTGGTGACACTGGTAGGTGATTAGAAACCAGTAATAACTATAACAGCAATCATTCTTATCCCACACATCTACAAATAGACTGCCCTTATGCAAATTGAAACGTAATTATACAGCAAACAGTAATGAATAATATATCTTACAGAAAGAAATTCTCTTTCGTTTTAAAAAGAAAGCTATGAACAACAGCCGAAAGCTAAATCGTTTTGGTCTCCAATCTAAACATTCTAAAAATCTAAGGCAGTATATAAACCATTGATATTTCCCCATCTTTAACAGCTTCTGACATAACTTTTCATTTGAACATATACTCAGAAAAGATTGCTACGAACTTGAACCTGAAATGACATTATTATCAAGGTCAACAGTGCAGACCGTAGAAAGATAAGGCCAACAATATTAATGTACAGTAAATTTGGTACCGCTAATATAGTAAATAACCTATCACTTTATTAAAGGTTAAAAAAAAAGCTCATGAAGACCTCATGTGTATTAAAATTTAAACACCTGCTTGAGTTATATGTGCATCAATCAATTTCGTATTAATTTCTGACCATATGCTTTTCATATACTTGTTACGGTTGGTTTTGTTCTTATGCTTTAAAATCAATGTTTTTTTCAAATGTTAACATAACTTTTTTTCAGGATTTATTGGATAGATATTTCGAAGACGAAAGAATAGAAGCAACCTGCTGTAATGGCGTAAAGAGATGGCGACATATTCGTTTAATAAATGTGCCATCAGATCTGTCAATCTGTCTGGTGCGCCACACGTCAATGAACAACATAACAAGAAAGAAAAGGAAACCAATATCAATTGACAGAATTTTGAATATGGGAAAATACATGTCTACACAAACGGATCTTTTATACAGGCTTACTGGTGTTGTAATTCACTATGGAACTAGTCCAAGAAATGGACATTATAAATATGTCAAGATAGATGGAGGTCCTCAAATACAGATTAATGATTGCTCATTTAAAGTTTACGATGATGCTAATCTTTTGAAAGATTCATACCTTCTGCAGACCGAACAAATTCCGGATGATGAAGCCATATGCCACCATTACTTTCCAGATGTAATAATGTCCATAACTGAGTGTGAAGGCTGGAAGAAATTAGAAAACACCATTCAATTCTCTGTAGGTCTGAGCGTGAGGAAAGATATGCTTTTCCAACTGATGCAACAAATTACGATTACGGAGGAAATACAGATACACTGGAAGGCCTATAAACTTATCCAAAAGGTTATTGGTTCGGTGATTGATACTTCCATTGCAGACATTTCAAAAACAGTTTTAACTTATTTTTCCAACAACTGTCCCGCAGCACTGTATGAAAACTTTGGAATTACTAGCATAAGATCCTATCATTGCTGTAACTGTGACAATAAAGGTACAGATTGTGAGCAGCACTTGTTACATGATTGTCAAATGTTCAATAATCCAGTAAATTCATCCGTTACTTCCCGCAAACTGTCGACCTGCAATATGTGTGGAGAACAATCTTTAACTGAAGAAGAGTACGTGATAAATCGGGCCAGGACTATGATTGTGAAGGACTGTCTCGACATTTTAAAACTTGAGCAGTTGGAATCACTTATGTCGATATATAATCCAAGGGCAATCGTCTCAAACTCAGGAACAGTTATTTTTAAATACGCATCGGAAGCAGTACACATATTGTTGGTAGAAAGACATGGAACAGTTTGCCAAATAAACGTAGGTCAGGTTTACGAAGCAATTCGTAACACCAATGAATGTGTTATGTTTCTAGAAAAGAACACGAAGCAGTCTGGATATGAAGCAGAGGCTAGCAAGTTTGCACTAATAAAGGAACAATATATATGTAAAAATGATAACGATCCATTATCACTTTTCCTCTGTGAAGAAGAGAAAAACCTTATCAAAAATTTCAAAGTGCCGGTTTGTGTTGGATCACTTCATTTGAGTAAAGAGGAGACCAACAGATTTTTGTTGGACGACTTTTCCGACCTGAATATTGATGCTTATTTAGAAACTTTGAAATCGAAATCTGAAAATAACATGTTTCTTCCTGCTGTGTGGTATAATGCTACATTTTCGTCAACTTTCGTGAGAAAACCAGATACTTCTAAAGCTTGGTTGAACAATGATTTAATTTTTGTACCTGCCAATGTTGATAGTAATCACTGGGTATTAATAGTCATCAAACCTAAAGAGAGATATATATATTATCTTGATCCACTTGGAAAAGACCCCAATCATGATGTATTGGATCTCCTTTGTAAATTTCTAAACAATCAAATATTACTGGAACATTTCGAGAGCCACCTAACGGTATGGAAAGTGGAAAACCTGATGGATAATGGAATATTTCCAAGTCCGACAGATTCAACATCATGTGGACCATTGATATGCCTGTATGAAAAGATGATATTGGAAGACAGGAGATTGATGGAATACCACGTTTCTCCTGTACAGATCAGGCAATATATCTTCAAAGAAATCATTAAAGTTTACAAAAATGACTTAAACACTGATCTTTCATTTGGACTAAAAAATATTATATTTACTGAGGATTTGGATGCAGTTGTCTACAATATTGTTATGGGAAAACACGTATGTAACGATTTGCATAACAACTTTTTAAAGAATCCATGCAATATGAAGCGACAGGATTTGATAGGCTTTGCCGATGAATATCTCTCTCCGGACGTTTATTATTTAATCCAAACTTACTTATCTGATACTTACTTTATGCATGTTACACGTCCATTAAAACTACCATACCAGCAATCAATTTTCTCTGATGCAAAGCAGCTGAACACTAAACTGCAGCAAAATGTTATGTACGCAAACTGGTACGTAGAATGTGTTTTGGGAAAGGAGGTAATTGCAGAGATACTTGGACGGTTCCAGAACATCACAACTGTTGAAATGAGACAAATCTGCTCAAAGACAGAGTATTCCTGTCGTGAAGCCATAAAGGAAGAAATCCAAAGTTTTAGACAGGCAAGAAAGAATTTGAAGATGAATTAATGCGAAGAGTGATAAATTTCAAAGGTTACTTCATGATATCCTTTTGTTTTAATCCGTAAGAGGGTTAGAACGAAATTTCTGCATACCTGTAACAACTGTTTACTGTATTATGTTTGAATACTATGGTGTTAATAATGATAAAGATGAAGATACTTTATGATGATGGTACATTTTTATGGTAGTGCTGAGAATTTTGATGTTGAAGTAGGGTTAAATAGACGAAAGATATGTTATTGATTATAATGGTGATACGTTTCTGGTTATTGTGCTTAGCATGATGATGGTGAAGTAAAGTTTATATTGCCTAAATATATATCAATGATCAAGATGGGGATACGTTTTTGTTGATGGTGCTGAACATGATTATGTTGAAGTAAAGTTTTACTCGACAATAGAAATGTTAAAGATAAAGATGGTGTTTAAACTTTGTTGACGGTGCTGAACATGATTATGATGAAGTAAAATTTCAGCTAACAATAGTGATGTTAATGATGAAAATGGAGGTATATTGCTGTTGATGGTGCTGTCATGAAGATGGTGATGTTACGTTTTAACTGATGACAGTGATGCTAATGATTATGATGGTAATACGTTTTCGTTGATGGTGCTGAAAATGATGATGTTGAGGCAACGTTTTAACTGACGACAGCGATGTTAATGATTATGATGGTGGTACGAATCCGTTAATTGTGCTGAACGTGGTGATGGTGAAGAAACAGTTTAACTGATGACAGCGATGTTAATGATTATGATGGTGGTACGTTTTCGTTAACGGTGCTGAACATGATAATGATGAAATAAAATTTAAATAGCCAATTGTGATGTTAATGATTATAATGGTAGCACATATTTGTTCGGGGCTAAACATGACGATGGCGAAAAAAGTTTTAATTCACGAAAGATATGCAATTGATTATGATGGTGGTACGTTTCTGTTCATTGTGGTGATAGTGACGATGGTGAAGTAAGGTTTTACTTGAAAAAAGTGATGTTAATGACAAAGATGGAAGTTACATTTTTGTTGATGAAGCTGAACATGATGATGGTGAAGTAACGTTTTACTTGACAATAGTGATGTTAATGACAAAGATGGAGATACATTTTTGGTGATGTTGCTATACATGAAGATGGTGAAGTTAAGTTTTAATTGACAACAGTGACAATAATGATTATAATGGTGATACGTTTCTGTTGACGGTGTTGAACATGGTGATGGTGAAGTAATGGTTTAACTGACGGCAGGATGTTAATGATTACGATGGTGGTACGTTTCCGGTGATGGTACTGGATATGATGACGGTGAGGTCACGGTTAAACTGACGGCAGTCATGTTAATGATTACGATGGTGGGACGTTTCTGTTGACGGTGCTGAATATGTTGAAACTTGAAATAAAGTTGTAGTAGCCAATGCCAGTATATATTTGTTAGCGGTGCTGAACATCACGATGGTGAAGTAAAGTTTAAATTGCCGAAAGCTATGTAATTGATTATGATGGTGGTACATTTCTGTTCATGAGAATGATCATAAAGAAGTAAGGTTTAAAATGTCAAGATGACGATGAAGATACAATTTTGTTGATGGTGCTGAACATGATTATGTTGAAGTATATATTTTTTGACAATTGTGACGGTGCTGAACATTACGATGGTGAGTTTTATTATTATGATGATGGTACGTTTCCGTTGACGGTGTTAAACATGATGAGGGTGAGGTAACATCTTAATGTGAATGATTATTATGGCAGTATACATTTGTTTACCGTACTGAATATCACGATGGTGAAGTAAAGTTAAGATTGCTGAAATATATGGATTTTGATTCTGATTGTAGTATGTTTCTGTTGACGGTGCTGAACATGATGATGATGACGTAAATTTTTGATAAGCGACGGTGATGTTAATGATTCTGATGGTGGTACGTTTATGTTGATGGTGCTAAATATGATTATGATTGTGGTGGAACGTTTTTGGTAGTGCTGAACATGATTATGGTGATGTAAAGTATAATTAACAGTAATTACCAGAAGTAAACGTTTTAGTTGCCAAAAATTGTGTTTTTAATAAAAATTGAGATATATTGTATTGACAGTACTGAACACAATTAAGGTGAAGTAAAATTCTAATTGCCAATAGTGATGTTTATGAATATAATGGTTGTATATATTTGTTAACAGAGCTGAACACAATACTGATGTTCACGATAATGAAGGTTGTGCAGGTGTTAATTTGGTCCTGATGATTGTTATAACGATGTTTTGTTCACAATGCCTGTGATGATGATGATGATGATGATGATGATGATGATGATGATGATGATGATGATGATGATGATGATGAGGAGGAGGAGGAGGAGGAGGAGGAGGAGGAGGAGGAGTAAGAGGAGGAGGAGGAGGAGGAGGAGGTAAAAGAGGAGCAGGAAGGAAATGAGAAGGAGTAGGATATGTAATGATGTTAATGAAAATGATGAACATTTGAAGTACAATGGAGATGAAAAGATGGTGACAATTTTGGTTATTTGGTTTATTTTTATAACGTTTTGGATGGTTTTAATTATTATAAATGTGAATGTGTCATGTGAAAGACAGTTATATTGAATATTGTTTATGATATGTTTATTGTGATTGTGACAATATTTGTAATGATATAATGTGTAATGGTGTTAAAATATTCCTAATAATGACCAATGAAATAATGTGTGTATTGCTGATTATCAATTCTTTGTGATGGTTAATTCATCTGTGATGCTAATCAATAGTGGTCAATAATAATAATGATTTTGATGGCATAGAGGAATTGGACGATTTTATTTGTAATGGTAATGATGATACTTATAGGATTATGGTCATACTAATAGTGATAATAAAGGTGCTATTGATAGAGGATAGAGAACCCGATATAATGTTGATGATAATAATGTGACGTAACTTTTGTAGACAAAATGGTTGATTTTGATGTTGATGACGATTTGTACAAGAAATAAACTTTCATAAAATCATTTGGAATCAATCAAGATCAATATATTTGAATATTGTGTTATTTGTACAAATGCCATGTTTTTAATATAAATGTCTGTTCAATGCAATTCTGTAACTTTGTAAGAGTTGTTTTAAAACCGTTTTATGACTTTCTCCTATTATAGTTTCAAAATAATTATGACGACGATGAAGATGGTGGAATCTGTTACGAAGCATTTAAGCATTATTATGGAAGAATATGGTACGAAAATTATGACATAATCTTGTTTCTTCTTGGGCTTTTTTACGAATAAAACAAGGACCAGTCCATAAAGAGCAAAAGTCGACAACTAACTGATAATATCATGCAAACAAACAATCAACACACAGTCTCTAAAAATATAACAACATGGAAATCAAAAGACCGAACAAGACGTATCACACAAAACAAAACCCATTCAGTTGTCAGGTTTCAATTATATTAACATAGTAGGGAAACTCATGAATAAGTTTACATTTTTTTGCCATTGCAGGATCAAAATGAGAACATTTATCAGCTCTCCTTTATGTATAGAGGGACCGATTTTATGGTATTCCAAAATTAATAGACCTTTGCAATGTTTAGAACGGGTTTGTGAAATTCACATATTATTTGAGAATCAGTAACATCAATTCGTTAATTTTACTGATGCCATCACGAGTTGGTAGAACGTAATAGAATAATTTTCCGTTTCATAAATGATAGCGGATATGTTCCAAATGTCATAACTACAATCCCGTCCACTTTTAAGGAATGAGACCTACCAGACAATAAACTGTTTTATAACTCTTCAAATGTTTCGGATCCGACATATCCTTGGCTGTCAAATATTAGCTTTCCTGATAAGGGTTAAATTCAGAAAATTGATTCAGATGCATGGTTATATATTATTTCATTGAATTTATGAAACTTCTAATTAAAAGTGGTATATCGTCAGATATAGTAAGTATCTATATTTACAGTAGTGCAACCGAAATTCATCGATATGGCAAAATTTGCTCATTTCATAATATAAGAACAGATAATTTATGAAGGACAATTCACGAAAAAAAATAATGACGTACATGATACCGATTAAAGAGTCCCTGGAATTACTAGAATTATTTAAAAGACTAATACATGATTCAAGTTATTTCAGAACTACCCTATTTTTAATTTATCTGAATACATGTTTGGTAATGAGTACCCATTCCTAAAAAGTCAGAGCAGGGCCCACTGGTTTTCTTTCGGCAAGCCTCGCCACCTTCGTACGGCAAAGTTTGACACCGGACATGGTTCAAATAAAAGGTAATAAATCAGAGCAGAGCCCTCTTTAATGATTTTTTGGGGGTTAGGCCCATTCGGGAATTATAGGGGTTCAAAGTTGTTAAAAAAAAAATACGTGTCCACCCTACACTCTTTCGGTAGGCCTCGCCAGCTTCGTACGGCAAAGTTCTTTACCGGACATGGCTCAAATGAAAGGTAATGAATCAGAGCAAAAGCCACTGAAATGATTTTTTGGGGGTTAGCACCTTCTGGGAATTGAAGGGGTTCAAAGTTGGTATTATTTTTTTTTTTACGTTTCCACCGTACATTCTTTCGGCAAGTCTCGCCAGCTCCGTACGGCAAAGTTCGACACCGGACATAGCTCAAATGAAAGGTAATGAATCAGAGCAGGACCCACTGAAATGATTTTTTGGGGGTTAGGACCTTCTGGGAATTGAAGGGGTTCAAAGTTGGTATTATTTTTTTTTTACGTTTCCACCGTACATTCTTTCTGCAAGTCTCACCAGCTCAGTACGGCAAAGTTCGACACCGGACATAGCTCAAATGAAAGGTAATGAATCAGAGCAGGACCCACTGAAATGATTTGTTGGGGGTTAGGACCTTCTGGGAATTGAAGGGGTTCAAAGTTGGTATTATTTTTTTTTTTACGTTTCCACCGTACATTCTTTCTGCAAGTCTCACCAGCTCCGTACGGCAAAGTTCGACACCGGACATAGCTCAAATGAAAGGTAATGAATCAGAGCAGGACCCACTGAAATGATTTTTTGGGGGTTAGGACCTTCTGGGAATTGAAGGGGTTCAAAGTTGGTATTATTTTTTTTTTTACGTTTCCACCGTACATTCTTTCTGCAAGTCTCACCAGCTCAGTACGGCAAAGTTCGACACCGGACATAGCTCAAATGAAAGGTAATGAATCAGAGCAGGACCCACTGAAATGATTTTTTGGGGGTTAGGACCTTCTGGGAATTGAAGGGGTTCAAAGTTGGTATTATTTTTTTTTTTACGTTTCCACCGTACATTCTTTCTGCAAGTCTCACCAGCTCAGTACGGCAAAGTTCGACACCGGACATAGCTCAAATGAAAGGTAATGAATCAGAGCAGGACCCACTGAAATGATTTTTTGGGGGTTAGGACCTTCTGGGAATTGAAGGGGTTCAAAGTTGGTATTTTTTTTTTTTTACGTTTCCACCGTACATTCTTTCGGCAAGTCTCGCCAGCTCCGTACGGCAAAGTTCGACACCGGACATAGCTCAAATGAAAGGTAATGAATCAGAGAAGGACCCACTGAAATGGTTTTTTGGGAGGTTAGGACCTTCTGGGAATTGAAGGGGTTCAAAGTTGGTATTATTTTTTTTTTTACGTTTCCACCGTACATTCTTTCGGCAAGTCTCGCCAGCTCCGTACGGCAATGTTCGACACCGGACATAGCTCAAATGAAAGGTAATGAATCAGAGCAGGACCCACTGAAATGATTTTTTGGGGGTTAGGACCTTCTGGAAATTGAAGGGGTTCAAAATTGGTATTATTTTTATTTTACGTTTCCACCGTACATTCTTTCGGCAAGTCTCACCAGCTCCGTACGGCAAAGTTCGACACCGGACATAGCTCAAATGAAAGGTAATGAATCAGAGCAGGACCCACTGAAATGGTTTTTTGGGGGTTAGGACCTTCTGGGAATTGAAGGGGTTCAAAGTTGGTATTATTTTTTTTTTTACGTTTCCACCGTACATTCTTTCGGCAAGTCTCGCCAGCTCCGTACGGCAAAGTTTGTCACCGGACATAGCTCAAATGAAAGGTAATGAATCAGAGCAGGACCCACTGAAATGATTTTTTGGGGGTTAGGACCTTCTGGGAATTGAAGGGGTTCAAAGTTGGTATTATTTTTTTTTTTACGTTTCCACCGTACATTCTTCCGGCAAGTCTCGCCAGCTCCGTACGGCAAAGTTTGACACCGGACATAGCTCAAATGAAAGGTAATGAATCAGAGCAGGACCCACTGAAATGATTTGTTGGGGGTTAGGACCTTCTGGGAATTGAAGGGGTTCAAAGTTGGTATTATTTTTTTTTTTACGTTTCCACCATACATTCTTTCTGCAAGTCTCACCAGCTCAGTACGGCAAAGTTCGACACCGGACATAGCTCAAATGAAAGGTAATGAATCAGAGCAGGACCCACTGAAATGGTTTTTTGGGGGTTAGGACCTTCTGGGAATTGAAGGGGTTCAAAGTTGGTATTATTTTTTTTTTTACGTTTCCACCGTACATTCTTTCGGCAAGTCTCGCCAGCTCCGTACGGCAAAGTTTGTCACCGGACATAGCTCAAATGAAAGGTAATGAATCAGAGCAGGACCCACTGAAATGATTTTTTGGGGGTTAGGACCTTCTGGGAATTGAAGGGGTTCAAAGTTGGTATTATTTTTTTTTTTACGTTTCCACCGTACATTCTTCTGGCAAGTCTCGCCAGCTCCGTACGGCAAAGTTTGACACCGGACATAGCTCAAATGAAAGGTAATGAATCAGAGCAGGACCCACTGAAATGATTTTTTGGGGGTTAGGACCTTCTGGGAATTGAAGGGGTTCAAAGTTGGTATTATTTTTTTTTTTTACGTTTCCACCGTACATTCTTCCGGCAAGTCTCGCCAGCTCCGTACGGCAAAGTTCGACACCGGACATAGCTCAAATGAAAGGTAATGAATCAGAGCAGGACCCACTGAAATGGTTTTTTGGGGGTTAGGACCTTCTGGGAATTGAAGGGGTTCAAAGTTGGTATTATTTTTTTTTTTACGTTTCCACCGTACATTCTTTCGGCAAGTCTCGCCAGCTCCGTACGGCAAAGTTTGTCACCGGACATAGCTCAAATGAAAGGTAATGAATCAGAGCAGGACCCACTGAAATGATTTTTTGGGGGTTAGGACCTTCTGGGAATTGAAGGGGTTCAAAGTTGGTATTTTTTTTTTTTTTTACGTTTCCACCATACATTCTTTCGGCAAGTCTCGCCAGCTCCGTACGGCAAAGTTCGACACCGGACATAGCTCAAATGAAAGGTAATGAATCAGACAAGGACCCACTGAAATGGTTTTTTGGGGGGTTAGGACCTTCTGGGAATTGAAGGGGTTCAAAGTTGGTATTATTTTTTTTTTTACGTTTCCACCGTACATTCTTTCGGCAAGTCTCGCCAGCTCCGTACGGCAAAGTTCGTCACCGGACATAGCTCAAATGAAAGGTAATGAATCAGAGCAGGACCCACTGAAATGATTTTTTGGGGGTTAGGACCTTCTGGGAATTGAAGGGGTTCAAAGTTGGTATTATTTTTTTTTTACGTTTCCACCGTACATTCTTCCGGCAAGTCTCGCCAGCTCCGTACGGCAAAGTTCGACACCGGAAATAGCTCAAATGAAAGGTAATGAATCAGAGCAGGACCCACTGAAATGATTTTTTGGGGGTTAGGACCTTCTGGGAATTGAAGGGGTTCAAAGTTGGTATTATTTTTTTTTTTACTTTTCCACCGTACATTCTTTCGGCAAGTCTCGCCAGCTCCGTACGGCAAAATTCGTCACCGGACATAGCTCAAATGATAGGTAATAAATCAGAGCAGGACCCACTGAAATGATTTTTTGGGGGTTACGACCTTCTGGGAATTGAAGGGGTTCAAAGTTGGTATTATTTTTTTTTTTACGTTTCCACCGTACATTCTTCCGGCAAGTCTCGCCAGCTCCGTACGGCAAAGTTCGACACCGGACATAGCTCAAATGAAAGGTAATGAATCAGAGCAGGACCCACTGAAATGATTTTTTGGAGGTTAGGACCTTCTGGGAATTGAAGGGGTTCAAAGTTGGTATTATTTTTTTTTTTACGTTTCCACCGTACATTCTTTCTGCAAGTCTCACCAGCTCAGTACGGCAAAGTTCGACACCGGACATAGCTCAAATGAAAGGTAATGAATCAGAGCAGGACCCACTGAAATGATTTTTTGGGGGTTAGGACCTTCTGGGAATTGAAGGGGTTCAAAGTTGGTATTTTTTTTTTTTTTTACGTTTCCACCGTACATTTTTTCGGCAAGTCTCGCCAGCTCCGTACGGCAAAGTTCGACACCGGACATAGCTCAAATGAAAGGTAATGAATCAGAGAAGGACCCACTGAAATGATTTTTTGGGGGTTAGGACCTTCTGGGAATTGAAGGGGTTCAAAGTTGGTATTATTTTTTTTTTTTACGTTTCCACCGTACATTCTTTCGGCAAGTCTCGCCAGCTCCGTACGGCAAAGTTCGTCACCGGACATAGCTCAAATGAAAGGTAATGAATCAGAGCAGGACCCACTGAAATGATTTTTTGGGGGTTAGGACCTTCTGGGAATTGAAGGGGTTCAAAGTTGGTATTATTTTTTTTTTTACGTTTCCACCGTACATTCTTCCGGCAAGCCTCGCCAGCTCCGTACGGCAAAGTTCGACACCGGACATAGCTCAAATGAAAGGTAATGAATCAGAGCAGGACCCACTGAAATGGTTTTTTGGGGGTTAGGACCTTCTGGGAATTGAAGGGGTTCAAAGTTGGTATTATTTTTTTTTTTACGTTTCCACCGTACATTCTTTTGGCAAATCTCGCCAGCTCCGTACGGCAAAGTTCGTCACCGGACATAGCTCAAATGAAAGGTAATGAATCAGAGCAGGACCCACTGAAATGATTTTTTGGGGGTTAGGACCTTCTGGGAATTGAAGGGGTTCAAAGTTGGTATTATTTTTTTTTTTACGTTTCCACCGTACATTTTTCCGGCAAGTCTCGCCAGCTCCGTACGGCAAAGTTCGACACCGGACATAGCTCAAATGAAAGGTAATGAATCAGAGCAGGACCCACTGAAATGATTTTTTGGGGGTTAGGACCTTCTGGGAATTGAAGGGGTTCAAAGTTGGTATTATTTTTTTTTTTACGTTTCCACCGTACATTCTTTCTGCAAGTCTCACCAGCTCAGTACGGCAAAGTTCGACACCGGACATAGCTCAAATGAAAGGTAATGAATCAGAGCAGGACCCACTGAAATGATTTTTTGGGGGTTAGGACCTTCTGGGAATTGAAGGGGTTCAAAGTTGGTATTTTTTTTTTTTTTTACGTTTCCACCGTACATTCTTTCTTTAAGTCTCGCCAGCTCCGTACGGCAAAGTTCGACACCGGACATAGCTCAAATGAAAGGTAATGAATCAGAGAAGGACCCACTGAAATGGTTTTTTGGGGGGGTTAGGACCTTCTGGGAATTGAAGGGGTTCAAAGTTGGTATTATTTTTTTTTTTACGTTTCCACCGTACATTCTTTCGGCAAGTCTCGCCAGCTCCGTACGGCAAAGTTCGTCACCGGACATAGCTCAAATGAAAGGTAATGAATCAGAGCAGGACCCACTGAAATGATTTTTTGGGGGTTAGGACCTTCTGGGAATTGAAGGGGTTCAAAGTTGGTATTATTTTTTTTTTACGTTTCCACCGTACATTCTTCCGGCAAGTCTCGCCAGCTCCGTACGGCAAAGTTCGACACCGGACATAGCTCAAATGAAAGGTAATGAATCAGAGCAGGACCCACTGAAATGATTTTTTGGGGGTTAGGACCTTCTGGGAATTGAAGGGGTTCAAAGTTGGTATTATTTTTTTTTTACGTTTCCACCGTACATTCTTTCTGCAAGTCTCACCAGCTCAGTACGGCAAAGTTCGACACCGGACATAGCTCAAATGAAAGGTAATGAATCAGAGCAGGACCCACTGAAATGATTTTTTGGGGGTTAGGACCTTCTGGGAATTGAAGGGGTTCAAAGTTGGTATTTTTTTTTTTTTTACGTTTCCACCGTACATTCTTTCTGCAAGTCTCTCCAGTTCCGTACGGCAAAGTTCGACACCGGACATAGCTCAAATGAAAGGTAATGAATCAGAGAAGGACCCACTGAAATGGTTTTTTGGGGGGTTAGGACCTTCTGGGAATTGAAGGGGTTCAAAGTTGGTATTATTTTTTTTTTTACGTTTCCACCGTACATTCTTTCGGCAAGTCTCGCCAGCTCCGTACGGCAAAGTTCGTCACCGGACATAGCTCAAATGAAAGGTAATGAATCAGAGCAGGATCCACTGAAATGATTTTTTGGGGGTTAGGACCTTCTGGGAATTGAAGGGGTTCAAAGTTGGTATTATTTTTTTTTTTACGTTTCCACCGTACATTCTTCCGGCAAGTCTCGCCAGCTCCGTACGGCAAAGTTCGACACCGGACATAGCTCAAATGAAAGGTAATGAATCAGAGCAGGACCCACTGAAATGATTTTTTGGGGGTTAGGACCTTCTGGGAATTGAAGGGGTTCAAAGTTGGTATTATTTTTTTTTTTACGTTTCCACAGTACATTCTTTCGGCAAGTCTCGCCAGCTCCGTACGGCAAAGTTCGACACCGGACATAGCTCAAATGAAAGGTAATGAATCAGAGCAGGACCCACTGAAATGATTTTTTGGGGGTTAGGACCTTCTGGAAATTGAAGGGGTTCAAAGTTGGTATTATTTTTTTTTTACGTTTCCACCGTACATTCTTCCGGCAAGTCTCGTTAGCTCCGTACGGCAAAGTTCGACACCGGACATAGCTCAAATGAAAGGTAATGAATCAGAGCAGGACCCACTGAAATGGTTTTTTGGGGGTTAGGACCTTCTGGGAATTGAAGGGGTTCAAAGTTGGTATCATTTTTTTTTACGTTTCCACCGTACATTCTTTCGGCAAGTCTCGCCAGCTCCGTACGGCAAAATTCGTCACCGGACATAGCTCAAATGAAAGGTAATGAATCAGAGCAGGACCCACTGAAATGATTTTTTGGGGGTTAGGACCTTCTGGGAATTGAAGGGGTTCAAAGTTGGTATTATCTTTTTTTTTTACGTTTCCACCGTACATTCTTCCGGCAAGTCTCGCCAGCTCCGTACGGCAAAGTTCGACACCGGACATAGCTCAAATGAAAGGTAATGAATCAGAGCAGGACCCACTGAAATGATTTTTTGGGGGTTAGGATCTTCTGGGAATTGAAGGTTTTCAAAGTTGGTATTATTTTTTTTTTTACGTTTCCACCGTACATTCTTTCTGCAAGTCTCACCAGCTCAGTACGGCAAAGTTCGACACCGGACATAGCTCAAATGAAAGGTAATGAATCAGAGCAGGACCCACTGAAATGTTTTTTTGGGGGTTAGGACCTTCTGGGAATTGAAGGGGTTCAAAGTTGGTATTTTTTTTTTTTTTTACGTTTCCACCGTACATTCTTTCGGCAAGTCTCGCCAGCTCCGTACGGCAAAGTTCGACACCGGACATAGCTCAAATGAAAGGTAATGAATCAGAGAAGGACCCACTGAAATGGTTTTTTGGGGGGTTAGGACCTTCTGGAAATTGAAGGGGTTCAAAGTTGGTATTATTTTTTTTTTACGTTTCCACCGTACATTCTTTCGGCAAGTCTCGCCAGCTCCGTACGGCAAAGTTCGACACCGGACATAGCTCAAATGAAAGGTAATGAATCAGAGCAGGACCCACTGAAATGATTTTTTGGGGGTTAGGACCTTCTGGGAATTGAAGGGGTTCAAAGTTGGTATTTTTTTTTTTTTTTACGTTTCCACCGTACATTCTTTCGGCAAGTCTCGCCAGCTCCGTACGGCAAAGTTCGACACCGGACATAGCTCAAATGAAAGGTAATGAATCAGAGCAGGACCCACTGAAATGGTTTTTTGGGGGTTAGGACCTTCTGGGAATTGAAGGGGTTCAAAGTTGGTATTATTTTTTTTTTTACGTTTCCACCGTACATTCTTTTGGCAAATCTCGCCAGCTCCGTACGGCAAAGTTCGTCACCGGACATAGCTCAAATGAAAGGTAATGAATCAGAGCAGGACCCACTGAAATGATTTTTTGGGGGTTAGGACCTTCTGGGAATTGAAGGGGTTCAAAGTTGGTATTATTTTTTTTTTTACGTTTCCACCGTACATTTTTCCGGCAAGTCTCGCCAGCTCCGTACGGCAAAGTTCGACACCGGACATAGCTCAAATGAAAGGTAATGAATCAGAGCAGGACCCACTGAAATGATTTTTTGGGGGTTAGGACCTTCTGGGAATTGAAGGGGTTCAAAGTTGGTATTATTTTTTTTTTTACGTTTCCACCGTACATTCTTTCTGCAAGTCTCACCAGCTCAGTACGGCAAAGTTCGACACCGGACATAGCTCAAATGAAAGGTAATGAATCAGAGCAGGACCCACTGAAATGATTTTTTGGGGGTTAGGACCTTCTGGGAATTGAAGGGGTTCAAAGTTGGTATTTTTTTTTTTTTTTACGTTTCCACCGTACATTCTTTCTTTAAGTCTCGCCAGCTCCGTACGGCAAAGTTCGACACCGGACATAGCTCAAATGAAAGGTAATGAATCAGAGAAGGACCCACTGAAATGGTTTTTTGGGGGGGTTAGGACCTTCTGGGAATTGAAGGGGTTCAAAGTTGGTATTATTTTTTTTTTTACGTTTCCACCGTACATTCTTTCGGCAAGTCTCGCCAGCTCCGTACGGCAAAGTTCGTCACCGGACATAGCTCAAATGAAAGGTAATGAATCAGAGCAGGACCCACTGAAATGATTTTTTGGGGGTTAGGACCTTCTGGGAATTGAAGGGGTTCAAAGTTGGTATTATTTTTTTTTTTACGTTTCCACCGTACATTCTTCCGGCAAGTCTCCCCAGCTCCGTACGGCAAAGTTCGACACCGGACATAGCTCAAATGAAAGGTAATGAATCAGAGCAGGACCCACTGAAATGATTTTTTGGGGGTTAGGACCTTCTGGGAATTGAAGGGGTTCAAAGTTGGTATTATTTTTTTTTTACGTTTCCACCGTACATTCTTTCTGCAAGTCTCACCAGCTCAGTACGGCAAAGTTCGACACCGGACATAGCTCAAATGAAAGGTAATGAATCAGAGCAGGACCCACTGAAATGATTTTTTGGGGGTTAGGACCTTCTGGGAATTGAAGGGGTTCAAAGTTGGTATTTTTTTTTTTTTTACGTTTCCACCGTACATTTTTTCGGCAAGTCTCGCCAGTTCCGTACGGCAAAGTTCGACACCGGACATAGCTCAAATGAAAGGTAATGAATCAGAGAAGGACCCACTGAAATGGTTTTTTGGGGGGTTAGGACCTTCTGGGAATTGAAGGGGTTCAAAGTTGGTATTATTTTTTTTTTTACGTTTCCACCGTACATTCTTTCGGCAAGTCTCGCCAGCTCCGTACGGCAAAGCTCGTCACCGGACATAGCTCAAATGAAAGGTAATGAATCAGAGCAGGATCCACTGAAATGATTTTTTGGGGGTTAGGACCTTCTGGGAATTGAAGGGGTTCAAAGTTGGTATTATTTTTTTTTTTACGTTTCCACCGTACATTCTTCCGGCAAGTCTCGCCAGCTCCGTACGGCAAAGTTCGACACCGGACATAGCTCAAATGAAAGGTAATGAATCAGAGCAGGACCCACTGAAATGATTTTTTGGGGGTTAGGACCTTCTGGGAATTGAAGGGGTTCAAAGTTGGTATTATTTTTTTTTTTACGTTTCCACAGTACATTCTTTCGGCAAGTCTCGCCAGCTCCGTACGGCAAAGTTCGACACCGGACATAGCTCAAATGAAAGGTAATGAATCAGAGCAGGACCCACTGAAATGATTTTTTGGGGGTTAGGACCTTCTGGAAATTGAAGGGGTTCAAAGTTGGTATTATTTTTTTTTTACGTTTCCACCGTACATTCTTCCGGCAAGTCTCGTTAGCTCCGTACGGCAAAGTTCGACACCGGACATAGCTCAAATGAAAGGTAATGAATCAGAGCAGGACCCACTGAAATGGTTTTTTGGGGGTTAGGACCTTCTGGGAATTGAAGGGGTTCAAAGTTGGTATCATTTTTTTTTACGTTTCCACCGTACATTCTTTCGGCAAGTCTCGCCAGCTCCGTACGGCAAAATTCGTCACCGGACATAGCTCAAATGAAAGGTAATGAATCAGAGCAGGACCCACTGAAATGATTTTTTGGGGGTTAGGACCTTCTGGGAATTGAAGGGGTTCAAAGTTGGTATTATCTTTTTTTTTTACGTTTCCACCGTACATTCTTCCGGCAAGTCTCGCCAGCTCCGTACGGCAAAGTTCGACACCGGACATAGCTCAAATGAAAGGTAATGAATCAGAGCAGGACCCACTGAAATGATTTTTTGGGGGTTAGGACCTTCTGGGAATTGAAGGTTTTCAAAGTTGGTATTATTTTTTTTTTTACGTTTCCACCGTACATTCTTTCTGCAAGTCTCACCAGCTCAGTACGGCAAAGTTCGACACCGGACATAGCTCAAATGAAAGGTAATGAATCAGAGCAGGACCCACTGAAATGTTTTTTTGGGGGTTAGGACCTTCTGGGAATTGAAGGGGTTCAAAGTTGGTATTTTTTTTTTTTTTTACGTTTCCACCGTACATTCTTTCGGCAAGTCTCGCCAGCTCCGTACGGCAAAGTTCGACACCGGACATAGCTCAAATGAAAGGTAATGAATCAGAGAAGGACCCACTGAAATGGTTTTTTGGGGGGTTAGGACCTTCTGGAAATTGAAGGGGTTCAAAGTTGGTATTATTTTTTTTTTACGTTTCCACCGTACATTCTTTCGGCAAGTCTCGCCAGCTCCGTACGGCAAAGTTCGACACCGGACATAGCTCAAATGAAAGGTAATGAATCAGAGCAGGACCCACTGAAATGATTTTTTGGGGGTTAGGACCTTCTGGGAATTGAAGGGGTTCAAAGTTGGTATTTTTTTTTTTTTTTACGTTTCCACCGTACATTCTTTCGGCAAGTCTCGCCAGCTCCGTACGGCAAAGTTCGACACCGGACATAGCTCAAATGAAAGGTAATGAATCAGAGCAGGACCCACTGAAATGGTTTTTTGGGGGTTAGGACCTTCTGGGAATTGAAGGGGTTCAAAGTTGGTATTATTTTTTTTTTTACGTTTCCACCGTACATTCTTTCGGCAAGTCTCGCCAGCTCCGTACGGCAAAGTTCGTCACCGGACATAGCTCAAATGAAAGGTAATGAATCAGAGCAGGACCCACTGAAATGATTTTTTGGGGGTTAGGACCTTCTGGGAATTGAAGGGGTTCAAAGTTGGTATTATTTTTTTTTTTACGTTTCCACCGTACATTCTTCCGGCAAGTCTCGCCAGCTCCGTACGGCAAAGTTCGACACCGGACATAGCTCAAATGAAAGGTAATGAATCAGAGCAGGACCCACTGAAATGATTTTTTGGGGGTTAGGACCTTCTGGGAATTGAAGGGGTTCAAAGTTGGTATTATTTTTTTTTTTACGTTTCCACCGTACATTCTTTCTGCAAGTCTCACCAGCTCAGTACGGCAAAGTTCGACACCGGACATAGCTCAAATGAAAGGTAATGAATCAGAGCAGGACCCACTGAAATGATTTTTTGGGGGTTAGGACCTTCTGGGAATTGAAGGGGTTCAAAGTTGGTATTTTTTTTTTTTTTTTTACGTTTCCACCGTACATTCTTTCGGCAAGTCTCGCCAGCTCCGTACGGCAAAGTTCGACACCGGATATAACTCAAATGAAAGGTAATGAATCAGAGAAGGACCCACTGAAATGGTTTTTTGGGGGGTTAGGACCTTCTGGGAATTGAAGGGGTTCAAAGTTGGTATTATTTTTTTTTTTACGTTTCCACCGTACATTCTTTCGGCAAGTCTCGCCAGCTCCGTACGGCAAAGTTCGTCATCGGACATAGCTCAAATGAAAGGTAATGAATCAGAGCAGGACCCACTGAAATGATTTTTTGGGGGTTAGGACCTTCTGGGAATTGAAGGGGTTCAAAGTTGGTATTATTTTTTTTTTTACGTTTCCACCGTACATTCTTCCGCCAAGTCTCGCCAGCTCCGTACGGCAAAGTTCGACACCGGACATAGCTCAAATGAAAGGTAATGAATCAGAGCAGGACCCACTGAAATGATTTTTTGGGGGTTAGGACCTTCTGGAAATTGAAGGGGTTCAAAGTTGGTATTATTTTTTTTTTACGTTTCCACCGTACATTCTTTCTGCAAGTCTCGCCAGCTCAGTACGGCAAAGTTCGACACCGGACATAGCTCAAATGAAAGGTAATGAATCAGAGCAGGACCCACTGAAATGATTTTTTGGGGGTTAGGACCTTCTGGGAATTGAAGGGGTTCAAAGTTGACATTCAAAGTGTACGGTTTTTTTTTTTAAACAAAAAAATCTTTACATTTCTTTTAAGTAAGGATGCATGCCGTACAAAATAGTGCACGTATACTTTCAATTCAAAATATTGTTTGTGGGCATGAAATGTACTCTTACAGTTTGTTATTTTGTATGTTTTCATTTTCAGTATAGGGAATAGACATTAAAAGTTCCTTTTCTAGAAAATAAAAGATATTTGAGGATGCCGAGTGTATGGAAAGCCAGTATATAGTTATTCTTTCGCACATTATATTTTTCTTATTTCGTTTATTTGAAAGCTGATACATTGTTCAAAGGAACAAGTTTAAGTGAACTCACATTAGATAGTTATTCTATGCTCCGCCTACGACAGTAAAGCCCATAATATTATCTGGTTTTTGTGTTCGTTCGTTAATTCATTCGTCCGTTTGTCCGTCCATTCATACTGCATTAGAATGACGTTAGTGTTGAATCTAGTCTAAGATGACGTTGTAGTCAGATCAACTTGAAACTAGGTACACATATTCATTAAAATATGTACTTTTTAAATTATTTACGGTTCACTGAATATTGAAAACGATTGTGCGAGCAAATCATCATAAACAAACACTCTTGTTTTTTTTTTTATTATTCAAATTCTAAAAACTCTTTGGCTTTTTATTCTGATTTCTAAACCGCAAAGTACTATTGTATAGCCATTATGTGCTTGAGGGATATACGCTCCGTTTTTAATATTTTGTTTACAATAATTGATTTATCTTTGCGATCTCGGTTTAGAGTTTGGAAAACAGAGAAAACGTAAAGAAGACGTCAAAATATGGATTACTTTATTTCCTAACTAGTCCCTTTCCCGATAGAATAAACTCCGGAGAGGGGCGCACCTTTATTTATATAAATACATATATGATAACATATAGTATGTGTTCGAATGTAGGGGAATAAAAATAGTTCGTTAACAAAGAATGTTCCTTAGCTTTTTGTGTGTTTTTCGCTGTGCATTTACTGATTTTATGTCATGGAGGGATACCCCATATCCTTTGTTTTTCTATTGTATTAAATTGTTTTGACTTTTACGATTTTCTGGCACGTTATATTTTACTCATTGATATTGATGCAGACATTTAGCAACCAAACTAGTTAGTGCATTCAGCTACAGACGTCATTCGTATTGTAGTGTCCCTTCTCCCTTAATTTGATGGACATTTCTGGTCATTTAAACGTTAAAAACAATATGTATACCGTACTGGTAGATAGATTTTCTTTTTAACAGAACGTTGTTTCATAATGTGGTTTTGTGGTTTTCTCATATACCACATAATGATTCTTAGACAAGTTGATTCTCATTGTGTTCTTTATTGGTCGCTAGAATTGGTCGCTAGCTTGATTGGTCGCTAGAATTGGTCGCTAGCTTGATTGGTCGCTAGAATTGGTCGCTAGCTTGAGTCTGGTGCATTTTTTCTCTTTCTAAAGCCCCGTCGTCACACTAGACCAATACAATGAGATCGTGGTATGATCGGCTTGAATATTCAATATTTCATAGTTTTCACGTTCATACCACGACCGTGCTATAATCCTGAGCCTAATACAATTCCGCAATGACAGTAACACGTTCGAGTTACGATCTTGTCACCCTCTTGCTACGTGTAATAAGACCTTACCACGACTATCACAATCTCAATACGAGTCTGCTACGATCGAACCACGACTCCACTACGTTTCCAATACGTTTGCACTGCGCTCTTCGTTTGTTCATGTGTGTCCATGGTTAAACTACAGGTAGAAGTTATTGCATCCGTTTTTTTAAATCAACAGAATGAAGTCGTGCAATTGTCGTGGCTAGAACGTAGTAGTATCGTAGTAAGGTCGTACTAAGGACAGCAAACGCCGCATAGTAGCAGTGTACTAATGTCTTCCTTATCGTAGTAAAATCGTATCAATATCGTAGTAGAAGCGTAATCAAGACGTAGTGAAATCGGGATAGAGATATGTATATTTATAAAGAATTGCAAGGGCTGTTTTATATATTTTCCAGTATGTGTGTGGATTTTTCCATGCGTTTATCTGAAATATGATAATCAGATCCTTAATATTAATACCTGTATGTTCATACAATATGTAATAAGGATATGAAAAGTTTTTTGTTTTTTGTTGTTTTTTTTATGGAAAATCGATTAAATCTCTTCACTCCATAGGAATGCATTTCATAATGATATTTGTCTATTCTGTCTTATTCATTCAGTGTTTCCACCCTGGTGAACAGTATATATAACAGTTGGTCAGTTGTAAACGACAGGTTTTTTAAACTTTATTACGAAGCTACCTGTAAGTGATATAGTAATACAAAACCATTTCCGCTAATTTCTATTACGTTTATCCGATAGTATTTAAATATTACCGTTCTAAATACCGACCTACACAAAAATACCTGATTATTTTAATACGTGTTTAATATTTGTTATAGTTACTTATTTGTAGAGTCGGTTGACAATCATTCTTCAATTTTATCCGACTATCTACACAGTTTCAGCATAAAAATGGTTAAAGTAATCGGAAACAAGGTAAATATTACTAATTATTATCAAAATAGTTATCTGGGTATTAATTTTATTAATTACGCTTATTAATTATTATTCCATCACAAATATCATTCATAACCTACAATTGTTGTTAAATGATATGAAAAAAATCGCTACAAATTGTGACAAGAAACACCTGTGTCAACAGCTAAGTTCATGCAATCGTTATTTCTATATCTGGTTAAATTGGAATACTAAAGTTTGATTTTGTCAGTTTATATGGAATTCCCCCTTTTTGAAGTAACCTTGGAGTCCAATATTTGTGTCAATATAAAAAAAAGATGTGGTATGATTGCCAATAAGACAACTCTCCACAAGAGACCAATGACACAGAAATTAACAACCATAGGTCACCGTACGGCCTTCATCAATGAGCAAAGGCAATACCGCATAGTCAGTCTTATAATAGTCTTTTATAAATTCTGTCAAAAAGCCTTGAGTGTTCCGTTTATTTCAATGAAAATTGAATGACATTTAGTATGTTTAAGCTTGTTTCGTTTTATAAACGAGTATATGTGGAATAATTGATATAAGGCCTAAAGGAGTTTAAATGTCATACATTACATAGTTTGTATTGTAACAGGCTGATATTATGTTATGTATTGTTATCTTAGGTGTAGGTGTACCAGGTTTGTTTCATGTTCCTGTATCTTCTGATTTAAACTTCTTGGAAATGTGGTGTTGAACTTCCCTAGAAATTTTCAGAAAACAAATCCTTTTAAGGTCATATTAAAACGAGTTTCTTGAAATTATATTTTTATTGAAATCATTGAACTGATGCAAGTATATATACTAAACTAAGTTCTATATGCATGATTTTTTTACGCTTATTACTATTCCATAACATATAATCAACAAAAAATATTTCATTCAGTGAAAACTTTGCCTGCTTATAAACTTTCATGTTTAATTGCCGAAGTTAAATAAACGTGATCTTAGGTTTGATAAACAATCAACACAGAATCATGGAACATGAGAAAAATAAGTGAGATGATAGACATGCAAAAAAGCGATTTTTTTTCACATTTTCCATATGTTAATTAGGCTTTGTCGCAACAGTTGTTAAATGATTTGGTGTATTAATTTATTTCTTTCAAAAATAATTAACACTGTTTAATTTAACATCCATGTTTGTTTCATCACGGTTTTCCCCATCGCACTTGCTCTATACGGTTTCAGAAGTACTAACAAGAGGTCTCGTGGTTAAAGTTACTGCATACAGAAAAGCTATCAATTAGATTACGAGAAGACCATTATATCAAAGCAGTACATTTCTGAAGATTTTGAAAAGATAAAGGATTTTCTTTTAAAAGAAAGTCCATGTACAAGTGTTTGATAGTAAAACTATTCAAGTATATAAAACATGTTCAACCGTTTCTTTTTTTAAATTTGAAGATTCATATGACTTTATTTTTTTGCTGGTTTGTACTGGCACTTAAAGCTGAAAATCATCAGCTCGGCTCGGCAACGAGGTTGTGTGCTCACTATGAATGTGGAAAGTCATTGTTTCCATCCAATGATTCGACAAACAAGACTTCAAAATTTGCACTTTCAGTTGCTATGCCAAGGTAGCGACATCTTGAAGTTAGGACGAAGACCATTCGCCTCCAATTCAAATAATGCGTACAAGTAGGGTGATACGCCATCCTAACGACTGGTAAATTGTGAAGTTGCACTCTTGCGCCTTACTCAAAATGTCAGTTTATGTTTATAACAAAGTGGTGTATATTCATATCAAACAAGTAGCGCCCTCTTTATTCACGGAATACTTGCCACTGGATGTTGAACGACCATCATTCACCCAATCATTTAATTATTAATTGTTACATGTTTGTTGACCTTCAAACGTTCAATACATTAAAAGTCTGTCAGATATTATCAGTCATGCTTTTTAAATTGACTAACATATGTGATTCAGACCTTCAAACTTCTGGCATTGTTTAAAACAAACTGCAATAGCCGTCGTTTTTTAAATCTTCTCATTGGTGTATTAGATACGAGCAGAGACATTTTCGTTACCCAAGAATATGTATTGCTACCAGATCTCTAAAATGAGTCGTATATAAAGATGTTAATGGGAGTAAAAATGTGTTTTAGTCAAGGCAGTTGATCATATCTAATGTTACCCAAAACAAAAGTTATGAATTGAATGCACAATTATTTACATTTGAGTACATCGGCTAACATATAAAAGCAGATATTACATGTACTAGTAGTTTGAGTTCAGTAACTACTGCGTTTTGCTTTAAATGCGCACATAAATAATTATTCATCATGTATTTATTCTTTTGTCTTTATCTATTACATATTGTATTAAAAGGACATTTCCTGCAATGTCAACATTTTCATAAATATATTTGTAGCAATGTTTAGCTTCAGTATGAAATCACAATTATGTCAATGTCAGAAAAATGGTATTTTGTTTTGTATTCGGCACGAAACTGTTGAAAGGCTCGGTAAACCTTGCACTTCAAGTATCTAAGCTTCATGCAAAACAGTTGATATTTCCCCCGTTTACCTAATATTGTATATTTACAACATGTATTTTTTAGAAATATTCACTGTCATTTTTAATTAAGTCTGTTTAACATTATTCGACATTATCATTGCTATGACTTAAGTAATAGTACACTGTATATATTACAACTTGGCTAATGGAACTGATCATATATTGCATTTTAATCTCTTACGTGTTCTTTTACTTCAAAATTAATTTCATATATACTCGTATATATTATATTTTAAATATTCTAATTGCAGGCCGAATTTGATGGCGTTCTGAAAGGATCTGGGGACACATTGATAGTTGTCGATTTCTTTGCAACATGGTGTGGACCCTGTGTAAACATTGCACCTGTATATCAAGTAAGCTTATGAATTCAAATAACCATTATCTCAAGAAATGCTTAATAGTACTTATACAAGAAATGTAGAATTTTCAACCAACATAATTGCCGAACGAAAACCTGAAAATGTTCTGATACGTATTATATATTTTTCCTCTTTTTTAGAAATTGTCAGGCGAATACAGTGATTGTATCTTCCTCAAAGTGGATGTAGATGAAGCCGAGGTAAATTTACAATTATCTAAGATGCCCACTTTCACTGTGTGTATATTTTCAATAAACCACAACTTGAGAGGAATTAAAGACATTCTACACACACAACGTTATTTATGGATGGCACTTTCCTATTTGAATAGAAATGACCATGGCAGCGTTGGCTCATCTTCGATTGAATATGTTAATGAATTTACTTTCTCGCTTTAATCAGGGGGTGGGAGTGGGGGAGGAGGAGGAGGAGGAGGAGTCTATCCGAAGCGTTTAGCTTTCCCATGGTAATTCTCCAATACACAAAGGACTGACCTAAAATATTATTTCAGGTTGCCTTCAAGAAATGATAAATAAATTTTTAGAATACATTTACAACTCAGTGAGTGCCAGTGACAGGCATAAATTTATCACTCAAACTAATAATAAGTTTTGAAAGTATTTGTTTAGTTCATTTATGCTCACCTCATCTGACGGACCGACCGAATCTGTTTGCACGTACAAACAATGTCGACAATATCCCCTAAAACAGATGGACTAAAGGGGCTTATGGAACTCGACTAAAAACAAATGTTGTCCCTAGAACACTTAAACATGGCTGCAGTACGGGTAGAATTGAATTTGTCATTTTGCTGCAAATTATTGTATTTACAAAAGATAGGCAAAGCAAGTATTCCTGCAAGATTCCATGTTAATTATTGCTAGCAACAAATTTCAATTAGGTATTCTAAAGACCCGTACATTGTTGTTTAATTTCAGTTTACAGTTTTCACTTACGAGAAACAATTTTAAAATTTCGAAATGCGCATATGTTACATCAAGTTAACTGATAGGTTGTAATTTTGTATTTCAACTACTGTCCTTGCTGGTAAATTGTAAGCCCCCGAGGATGTCCGTAGACTTGCCTTTCATCCCATCTTTTCATTAATCTTGTTAATAGATTTCAACGCAACCCCCTCCCACCCCACCCCCACCCCCATCCCCATAAAAAGGAAAAGAAATATATGAAGGGTGATTTTTTGGATAAACCATCAGCTCCTGTAACATATTTGTTATTATTTATTGTAGGACGTTGCCGCAGAGTGTGGAATATCTGCAATGCCTACATTTCATTGTTACAGAGGTGGCAAAAAGGTATTATTTGTAACAACTGTTAAAAAAGGGGGGTCATACTAGGGCATTTTTTTGTCCCTTAAATCTCAATTAAGCTTAATTCATTAAGCCATCAACACATGTACAGTGTTGATTTAATTAATGAAAGAAAATGATGATAGAACTGCACACTTAAGTGCACAAATCTTACATGAAACAGTTCATATGTCTTTAACATGTCGAATTTGACATGTTTTACCTAAAGAAGATTTTAAACAAAAATTTTCACAATGAGATGTGAGCCGAGGCCGTATTTATAATAATATGTTATTCCTTATATCAGAGACACACATATATATATATATGTCTCTGGTTATATTTACATCTTTGAAAAATGTTCTAGCAAAATTTAAATTATACAAAAAAATTAACAACAATTTCAAAGTAAAAAGTGTAATGTCACCTTTAGCAGTTTTGTTTTAAGTGCAGGTGCCTCGGTGGCCGAGTGGTCTAAGTATTACTAGCCTGTCTACACTCAGGTTGTGAGTTCAAATCCTGCAAGTGGTAGGTGCGCTCGAATCCCATCTTAATTGACTAGGATTGTCAGTATTTATGGAACGCCACAGCTGTCTTATGTGGAACTCTGATATTACTTTATGTTGTTTTATTATTACTTGATGATATTTTGTCTTTACTTAATATGGTTTTGACATTACGTAATGATGTTTTGATATAACTCAATATGGAATAGTCATTACTTAATGATATTTCGATATTACACGATATGGTTTCGTATTGACTTGATATAGTTTTGTCATTACTCAATATGGTTTTGTCATTACTCGATGTGGTTTCACCATTATTTAATGTGGTTGTGTCATTAGTCAATGTGGTTTTAACATTACTTGATGTGAATGTGACTTAACGTTATGTAGTTGTCTCATTACATGATGTGGTTTTGTTATTTTGTAATGATGATTTGCCTATTCTTTATATGGTTTTAACATTACGTAAAGATGTTTCAAAATTTGACGATTTTACACTACATGATGTGTTTGTTTCATTATTTGATGTGGTCCTGTCATTCTTTGATGTGGTTATCCCATTACTTGATGAGGTAAAATCACGTGACCAATTCGGAAAAAAATATGTTCTATTTTTAAACAGATTTCAATATATCATTAATTTGTTTAATGTGCTTTGGATGGGTATCGCTATCCATTGAGTTAAAGTTCAAATTAAAGTTCGAGTGGTTGTTCAGAGTTATTTGGTATGAAAAAGGGGAACGGCGGACAATAATAAGAAAAAAAGTATTAAAAAGTTTACAGTACTTCGGACATAATTGGGATATCCCCAAACCACTTGGTCTTGTTGTTTTTATCCTAAGTTCTCAAACGGAAGCAGTATTTTTGTAATAAATTTGTAAAATATTCCACGGAACCCTGTGTCTCGCCTGATATTGTTGCTGTCATGTCGATCGGCTGTACATTTATCTATACATTTATCGGTAAAAACAAAATTAAAAAAAAATGTTTTTCTGTAGATGCTTTTTCTTGAAATTGAGGAATTATAACTCCTATACAAGTTTTAAAACACTTCATGGAGGTTTACAAATTTATCATGTCAAAACAGTTTAATTCGGTTTTATTTAACTAAAACAAAACTGTATGGTTTTCAACAATAAGCAAAACCTTTACCCTATAGTAAGCTATAAAAGGTCCCGAAATGAAAAATGTAAAAAAAACTAGAAACCCAACGATCTACAGATAGATAGATAGATAGATACTTTATTCTCTAAAAACTAATTACAAGTTTACAGAGAAACATACAATACAAATACAGATACAATAGTTGAGGTAAACAAATACAGTATGATATTCTAAAAGTACAAAATTATGATGGCATACATGTTTAGTAACATGTATAATGAAAGGTTAAACTCAATAGAAATTTTAAAAAATGGAGATGGAGACGCCGACGCCACTACCGACGACGAAATATAGGTTTGTTGTGTCTCACTGCCGCTACATTGATGTCGCAGGCTCGACACAAATCAAAAGACTTGAACTTTATTGTTAACAAATGAAACACTTCAAATTAACTCACACTAAAGTTACAGGGAAACGGGGGGAGGGGGGCTCGGACTTAGCGACAAAGCATAAATACTATAAAATAAGAATTCTCCGATTTTTTTTTAGCGAACTTATATGAATATCAATCTTTTATTTGTAATCAATTGAATTCCCTGATCTACCTCGCACTATTTGAAAAATAAACTTTTTGGAATATCTGTTTCACATGTGACGACGGACATGTTCCAGTGGTCGTAACCATAATACCGTCATCTTTTCCTTGAATGTGAACTACCAAATAAAACCAAATCACTGGGTTTGTACTTTCTCGAATAACACGACGGGTGCCTTTCTGGAGCATCCGAGATCACCCCGATGGATTTATATTACCCAGTCATACCGATCTATTGAGTCAGCCAAATGAAACTGTTTTGTATGCCACCGCAACTGGAAGTTGGGGGCATATTGTTTTACCCCTGTCCGTCCGTCCGTCCGTCTGTCCGTCCCATCATGGATATATAGTTATTCCGCATAACTCCTCCTACAGTTTGAATCCTAGGAAGTTTTCTCTTTACTGTCTGTTTGTACATATATTGAAGATATGTATGTGGTCAGGGTTTAATGTTTATTAATATTTGCTCTTTTGGGAGATAGTTGAATTTTTTTTGTATTTTTTTGGGAAATTTACTTGCATAAGAAGAGCGTTTCCAGATAACTCCTCCTACAGTTTGAATGCTAGGTAGTGTTCACTCTGCTGGCTGTTTGTACAATTATTGAAGGTGTGCATGTGGTCAGGGTTTTTATTTTTATTATCATTTGCTCTTTTGGGAGATAATTGAACTTAAACTCCGCCACGTGCACTTTCTTTATGTACCTGCCCCAAGTCAGGAGCATGAAGTTCAATTGTTGTCGTTGTATAAATGTGTGTCATTTTTTTTTGTAGATTGTTTAAATATAAATAAGACCGTTTGTTTTGTCGTTTGAATTTTTTTTGTCACATGGTGCATGGTGGCCTTTTGTAGCTGATCTGACTATACGGTGTGTTGAAGGCTGTACGGTTGCCGATATATGATTTCTTACACCCACTGCTTTTAAACTCTGGTGGATAGTTGTCTCATTGTCAATCACACCACATCTAACTTTATTTAAACTTCTACATGTATGTTGCGTTTTGTATACTGTAACATTGTCTATCTTTTGTACGCATACCCAGGAGCCCTCTTTTCGGAAGCCCGAGCAAAAGTCCTTGTTCCGCGATAGAAAATTTAATTACGAACTCATATAAGATAGCTCGAATTTCAACTCAAAATCTTAATAAATCTGAATGAGACTTAAATTCGAATCTTACTCAAACTCAAAAAGTGACTCAAATTTAATGTTGTAACTAGAACTATACCTTTAAATGTGACTCAAACTCGACTCTGAAGTCCAACTCGAAACTCAATGCTAACTAAAACTTTAATTCTAATAATGACTTGAATTCGAAATCGAAGACTAACTCAAAGTATAACTCAAACAGCAACCCGAACTTTAATTTGAACTCTAATTCGATGGATGGCCACACTCATCCAAAGCACATACAACATGGAAATCTATCTAAAAATAGAACAGGTTTTTCCGAATTGATCACGTGATTTTACCTCATCAAGTAATGGGATAACCACATCAAAGAATGACAGGACCACATCAAATAATGAAACAAACACATCATGTAGTGTAAAATCGTCAAATTTTGAAACATCATTACGTAATGTTAAAACCATATAAAGAATAGGCAAATCATCATTACAAAATAACAAAACCACATCATGTAATGAGACAATTAACTACATAACGTTAAGTCACATTCACATCAAGTAATGTTAAAACCACATTGACTAATAACACAACCACATTAAATAATGGTGAAACCATATCGAGTAATGACAAAACCATATTGAGTAATGACAAAACTACATCAAATCAATACGAAACCATATCGTGTAATATCGAAATATCATTAAGTAATGACTATTCCATATTGAGTTATATCAAAACATCATTACGCAATGTCAAAACCATATTAAGTAAAGACAAAATATCATCAAGTAATAATAAAACAACATAAAGTAATATCAGAGTTCCACATAAGACAGCTGTGGCGTTCCATAAGTATTCCTAACGAAGGTCGATTGTTCCCTCTAGGCTCTCTGGATTCCTCCGCCAATATAAACGGACCGACACGAAATATGACAATAGCACTGAAAGTGGCGTTAAAACAACAATCAATCAATCAATCAATCAATCAATATTAAGGTCAAGAAGTTCAAAGCCAAAATACAAATATTTAAGATAAAATTCAATCAATATCAATATTGGTACCTGACATATAACTTATGAACATTTTAAGAATGCAATTTGATAGATTGATGATACCGTTTGATTATCGAATTCAAGGGACAAAGAAGTAGCCTTATTATAACTTCTACATAGACCAGTTTCTATTGATAAAATTGATTATATATTTCTTTATATTAAACAGTCCCTTAATCGATTGATCATTTTATTGACTGATTGATAGTTGCTTAATATCCAGAGGATCAAAACACTATATATGTATATAACAATAAACACATCAAATGGAAATAAAAAGAATGAAAATAATAACAAAAAAATACACAAAAGATTGAATTTAATTCACTAGTTAGTAGACGAAGTTGTCAATCATTAGCGAAGATATCATTTTTACAGAGAAGAATTTGTATTTATAGATTTTGACATTTTTTTAATACAGCATTTATCTGTTTAGACAAATCCAGTCAATTCACAGTGGCAAATCCTAAACACAGAACTGTTATTCCTCAGATAGAGCAAAATATCATGTAAAATAATCCTTTAGAAAAAAGAAAAGTTTCTTCTAGTTTCATTATCAAGCCATTCATCAGTACTTCTCATATATATTTTTACAGGTTGATGAACTAGTAGGAGCAAGTGAAGATAAGTTGAGAGAGATGATTGAAAAGAACAAGTGATTCCATATACTAAAACTAGAACATTGTATCGATTATCAAGCAATATATTTTTGGTGTTGTTTGTTTGTCCTTATAATTCTGTAAATTTGACTACATCTCGTTTGCAAAAAAAAAATGTATCTTATAATAATGCGTTAATGCTTTATTAATCAGAGGGGATAGACAGATTTGGTCTGTGCGTTCGTTTTTGTATCCAACAACACATAATTAAGCAACACAAATCATCTGCTCTATTAAGAAAACCGTTGTATCATTTATGCCAAAATCATTGGACAAGTATCAAACATGGAAAGATAGACATAAGTGTGTGTGCCCATGACAACATGTCATAGCTATGGCCATCTTTGTGACATATATTCCGTTAAGTTAAACAAAGTTTTATTTTGCAGAAATGGCTTCAACTTCACATTTGAACCCTGCCTCGATATCTTTCTTTAATGATATATCTGTGTCTCAGCTCAATAGCGACATGTTTTGGTGGTCTTAGATCTTGAGATACAAGAATAATCGTCGGAAATGTTATTCTATGGAATGTGTCCTAATCCATTACATTTTGACTGAATATTGATTCGCATGGCGGGTGTTAGATGCACAGCATGAGACGTTTTCCCTGTCCACAAACCCGATCTTGCTCCATTCTGAAGTCCATGCCATTCACTACCTTTTTGTTTGTTTTAGTTGAAGTCTCGGGAAATTGTTAAGACACCCATTTTGTGATGCCCTTGGGCTCAATAAATATTAGTTTAAAAAAAATAACACTTGATAAATTGGGAAACTAAGGTTTTAACTCCCTAAGGCAAAGTTTACCTTAAATAAATTTGGCCATTCTGTTTAGGTCTTGTTTTGTCATATAGCTCCCAAAGCACACGTATTTACATCACTGGATTTAAATTTTCAGATGTGATCGTTCCTGATTATGGTAAATCCAGAAAATTACTTTGGACGCACATGAACAACACGACGGGTACCACATGTGGTGCAGGATCTGTTTACCCTTCCGGAGTACCTGAGATCACTCCCAGTTTTTGGTGGGATTCGTGTTGCTAAGTCTTTAGTTTTCTATGTTGTGTTTTGGGTACTATTGTTTGTCTGTTGCTCTTTTTTCTTTTTTAGCCATGGCGTTGTCAGTTTATTTTCGACTTACGAGTTTGAATGTCCCTTTGGTATCTTTCGCCTCTCTTTTATAAGTGTTTATTTCATTTACCTCACGAAAAGACAATAATTAAATATCCTTTATAGGCAATAAATCTGATAGGGAGACAATTAACGTATCAAACATTTGATTTATTTTTAGATCTTGAAATGCTGATTCTTTTTGCTGTTTTGAGTTTCTGTCTGTCTTTGATATTTTCCAAATAAAAGCAAAAATCATAAAAGGTATAAAAACGCCATTTAAGGACAATAGCGCTAAGGGAAACAGTTAAAAGTAAACAAGGCACAAGTACATAACGCGACACAAATGTGCCGACGGACACCTTATAAGACAAAAACAGAAACTGTACAGGGAAAAATGTTTACAAGACACGATTGACAAATACGTCATTATGGTTAAAATTGTCACTTGACTTCTGAAAGAATTAATCGACGCATAAATGGCAACGGAGTAATTATCAGATTTTGTATTTTTGTCGTTTATCATATTATGAATCTGTACACAGTAGATTATCCTCACTTTTGTATGTAGTCGAATCTGATTTCGTGAACATGGTGATTTTCAAAAAATTCATTCAAAAGTCAACAATTATTAAAGTTGAAATCATCCCTTCGAAAATTTTACGGTCACCATCACGAATTGGTTGACCGTTACGGAATATCTGCTTCACAGATCACGACGGATTTCCATTCGGCGTAACTACAATTCCATCCTCCTTTTCCCCGAATGTGACCTACCTAATTACACTTATCACCGGGTTTGTACTTACATGAGCAACACGACAGGTGCAGGATCTGCTTATCCTTCCATAGCACCTAAGATCAACCCCGGTTTTTGGTATGGTTCGTGTTGCGCAGTCTTTAGTTTTCTAAGTTGTGTTTTGTATACTGTTTGTCTTTTGGTCTTTTTCTTTTTTGACATGGCGTTGTCAGTTTATTTTTGACTTATGAGGTTGAATGTCCCTTTGGTAACTTTCGTCTCTCTCTCTTTAGTAAGTAGTAAATTTTATCTAAAGTCGGCATATTTGTACACACGTGAGCTCTGATGAGCTCATGAACCGACTATCACATAACAATCATGCAGTTTCTAAACTAAATGAGAAGTATGCAGTGTATTCAATACTACCAGACTACCAACAAAAACATATCCGAAACTTAATACCTTTGAAATTAACGAAAACGAAATCATAGATATCCTTGAAATAGTAAATCCGAAGAAAACGACTGGCACTGATTTGATTAGTCACAAGTTACAATTACTGATCACAAAGAAGAAATAATTTTTCATTGCATATATATACTTATCCTACTCAATACAAATTGGCTAATGTTATTCCAGTCTTTAAAAATGGAGATCATTCAGTTCCTGCTAACTTTCGTCCGATTACACTTATCAGTTGTGAAAGGCAAAGTTATAGAAAAAGTTATATATAAACATGATAAACGGGTTTATAATTTTATGGTAAGAATAAGATTGAATAATTTTACAGAAACATCAATATTTATGTTACAAGATATTTTCAACATTTCATTTGTAATGCAATTCTTCTTTTCTTTAAAGATTTAATTGCAGTTATCACGTCCTCAGCTATAATATAACTGTTTAAAAGCTCCGTGTTACAATCCTTAAATGGAGTATAAGTTTTCTTATCATTAAGGACATTCTTATCATAAATAATATTCATCAGATTATTTTAATATTCAAACCATTCTTTAAGGTTGAATGTCAGGGCTAGGATCCTTAAATTTCTCCTTTTTAAGCTTTTTGATAGTTCTTCAAAAATCATCTGAACAGCACTCATTTGAATCTACATTTTGTTTTGATTATTTTATGTTTAAATTATCTGTATTTTTTCCTTGTGAGTTTATTTAGTTCCTTTTTATGGTATAATACTTTATATCTAAGACTATCATTCCAGGGCTAAGTACAAAATTGTCTAGTTTGACTTTTTAGAGACCTATATTCAGATGCACATTCGTTTTCATAATATATTTTTTCTACGCTTACTTCTCCTGGCTATAACATACGTTGTATTAGCCTGACTTAAAAAGTAGCATTGAATAATATTTCTGATATACCAGAGACTGTTTCAGCAACACTTTGAGTTATAGTAGAATCAAATTTATTATGTATATTCACTATTTGATTAAACTATTTAATTCAGAGTTAATGGTTCTAAAGTTAAATTTCAACATATTAGACTTAAAAATCTTACCCGTTTATTATTTCATTTAACTCTTCTAATAAGCGTATGCTTAACATCATTTAATGATTCCTTTACTATTGGGGTTGTTGAGATTTGGCAGTGATTAAAGATAGTTGATTCATACTGACCAACACAAAAAATGACAATATTTTATAAAAATTCAGATGAACATAAACAAAAGTCATCAATAGGCATACCGTTATGATTGTAGAAAGTGATTTTACCTTTCGAATCACCTAGCGTTCTTCCATTTAGGATTCTGAATTGAGATTCATTGCATAAGTAAAGCATAAGTTTTCATTTTTATTAGGGTTTTTGGTGTAGTTAAGTATTTATGTACCAGGTATATATCAGGTTTAAAATTTATCTACTGATTTATACTTCTTGGAAAACGTGGTGTTGAACTTTACTGGAAAGTTTTAGAAAACTAATCCTTTTATTTTTTTGCTAGTTCATAGTATTATAATAACCTTTACGAAAGTACCTGCCCATCACGTGTGTAATATTTGTTGGTTACCTTTATGTACAGTTTGTGAATAATTCTTTGTACCTGTAATAGTCATACAGTTCCTGTATAAACAATCTCACAATAAAGTGTGCGTAAAACTTTAAAGTAACCTTCTGTTTTTAAAACATCACATATTTTCTACAGTCTATTATATTAAATATCATTCATGGTAAAAAATTGTTGTCGAATAAACTCATCATAGATACCAACCAGTATTGCAATTTTGTATTTGCGCCAGACGCGCGTTTCGTCTACAAAAGACTCATCAGTGACGCTCGAATCAAAACAAAGAGGCTTCGGAATATTTCAATGAAAATTTATTATTTGTTTACCTTGTTTAAAGATGATATGTGGAATAACTGGTGTAAGGCCTACATTTAGAAGTTTAAATACCATATGTGAAAGAGTTTCTTTTGTAACAGGATGATTATAAGTACCATTACATATTAAAATACTAATAATATGAGTTGTTAAACCAGATATATTTAAGTTTCTTTGTCTACTGATTTATACTTCTTGGAAAGCGTGGTATTGAAATTATCTAGAAATCTTCAGAAATAGTTAACAATATCATTTACGAAAATACCTGTCATCACGTGTGTAATAATTGTTGGTTACTTTTTTGTACAGTTTGTGGATAATTCTGTGTATCCGTAATAGTCATACAGTTCTTGTATAAACAATCACATTATGGTTAAGAACGTGAAAAGCCAGGTAAATATTTTTTTCTAAATTATGTATATTCGGTGTCAATCCAAATTTTATGTTATCAGTTTCAACAGCATCAATGTTATAACTCAACAAATTATTCATGTCATCTATGATGATAATTCTAAAGCTTTCAAATATGCTAATAATAGTGACCCTCTTTGGCTTCTGTATATTTTAACGACAATTGAACGACATTTATCAGTTGAGCCTTATTTATAGAAGGTTTGCGTAAAAGTTCTGATATTGTGCTGGCACTCAAAGCTTGAAAACATCACTACGGCTGCAGCGAGTTTGCGTGCTTGCTTTGAATGTGGAAAGTCGTTGGATCCATCAAAGGTCTTGACAAACAAGACTTTAATATTCGCACTTTCAGTTGCTACGCCAAGCTAGCGACATCTTGAAGTTGAAGAGTAGATCAATCGGCTCGAATTCAAATAACGTGGTGAATTGCCTTCCTAACGACTGTAAGATTGTAAAATTGCACGTTGACACTTAAATCAGCATGTCAGTTTCCTACAAAGCAGAGTATTTTCTATCATATTAACATGTAGCGCCCTCTTTGTGTATGTAATACTTGCCACTGGATGTTCAGAAACCATCATTAAAAGAATCAGTTAATTATACTGGGTTTATTGGCATTCAAACGTTCAAAAGACAATAAATTGTCAGATATCAGCATTCTTACTTTTGAAATTGTCTGACACATTTAGTTTAGGCCTTAGAACTTCTTTAATTGTTTAAAAAAAAACTGTAGTAGCCGTCGTATTTTGAAATCTTGTCATTGATGTATTAGATACGATCATAGAGATTTTCCTTACCAAAGAAAATATTTTGCAACCAGATCTCTACAATGAATCTTATATAAAGATGTTAATGCGAGTAAAAAAGTTGTTTTAATCCAAGGCAGTTGATCATATTTAATTTTATTAAAAACAACTAGTTAGGAAGTAAACGCCTAAACTTTCAAGTACAGCGACCGATATATAAAAGCAAATATTACCTGTAACCGGGACCTTCTTTGGTCGGTATTATCTGGTTTCAAATGTGCCAATAACTGATTATTTACTATCTACAACAACATTTTTTTTATAATATAATATAATTCAGATAAAATCATAAGAAATCTATCAACAATTTAAGCTTATGCTTTTACAAAATACATTTTTCTTTAACACAAGTATTTTATAAAACTTATCCATTGTTATTTTCAATTAAGTTCTGTTTGGTGATGTTAAAGATAGGATGTTTTAAAAGCTGTCATATTATAAAGAGAAAAATTATATATTTGAATAAATTTTCTACAAAATACTCACTTTGAATTTAGTTATAGTATATATACTCACATAGATCATCTTACAATATTCTTATTGCAGTCTGAGTTTCATGTCGCTGTTAAAGAATATGGATATACATTGTTAGTTGTCGATTTCTTTGCCACATGGTGTGGACCCTGTGTAACCTCTGCACCTATATATGAAGTAAGTTTTTGAATTCGAAATGCCATTAACTTTTATAAATGATAACAAAAAACGGGTAAAAGTTAGTAAAGAATAGTCTCAATTCACTATCATATAACTTTTTTCTCGTTTTAGTAGCATGGTTTTCATTGTTATATTTGAATTGTCAAAACAAAATTGTAGTCAAATAGTACTTATATAAGAAGAGTCCAATTTTGAACCCAACACAATTACCAAAACAAATTATGATGATGTTGTGACGCACATTGTTTTTCTTGTTCTTCTTTTTTAGAAATTGTCATACGAATACAGTGATTGTATCTTTCTCAAATTGGATGTAGATGAAGTTGAGGTAAATTCACAATTTTCATATGACGCCCGTTTTCACTTTGTGTTTATTGTTTTATAATCCTCATCTTGAGAGGAATTAAAGACATTCTACAAACACACAACTACATTTATTGATGGCACTTTCCAATGCAACCTGAATATGTATATATTTTGTACATTTTCCTATTTGAATGGAAATATTCATAACAGCATTGTCTCGTCTTCGATCTTGGGTGAAAGTTTATACGAAGCGTATGGCCTAAATTTTGTTCCAGGTTCACAAAATGAGTAATAAATTTTAAAATTACATATCAGTGACTAACATGCATGTATCACCTAAACGAAGTTTAGGAATCATATATTTAGTTCAATTGTGCTCACCTCATTTGACGGACCAACTAAATTTGTTGGTACAAACAATGTCAACAATATCCCCTAAAACAGATCGAATTAAGAAGCTAATGGAAATCCACTGAAGCAACATAGAACACCTAAACATGGCTGCAGTACGGGTAAAATTGATATTGGTCTGTTTTTTCTCCAATAACAATGCCCCCTGTGTTCAAATGATAAAAATGTCACTATTTATGAGAAAAAAATCAAATTTGTAATTTCGCTGCTAACTTTTCAAGCGAAGCACGCTTTTTTTTGCAAGATTCCTTTCTTTGATTTGCCAGTATTACAGTTTTCACGTACAATAAACAATTTCAAATTTTCAATATGCGAATATGTTACATCATAATATTGTGTTTCACCGCTGCCCTTGTTGGTAAACCGAAAGTCCCCGAAGATATTCGAAGCTTCGCAGTGTATAACTTCTTCTTTTGAATGCTGTTTATAGATTTTGAATACCCCACCCCTAAAGAAAAGTATATGATAGAAGAGTTTCTGAGTAAACCTTCATCAGCTACTGTAATATTTGTATTATTATCTATTGTAGGACGTTTCTTCTGAGTGTGGGATAACTGCAATGCCTACATTTCAGTGTTACAGAGGTGGCCAAAAGGTATTATTTGAAACAACTGATTAAAAAAGAGGATATAATAGTGCATTTGTTTTTCTCCATTAAATCTCAAATAAGCTAAATTCTTTGATCCATCAAAACAGTGTTACTTTCATTGATGAAGGATAATGATGATATTTTATACTTAAGTACAAAAATGTTACGTGTGACAGTTTTCTTTCGCCTCTCTTTTAGATGCCATAAATGTGTCAAATATGACATATTTGACCTAAAATTGATATTTTAGACCAACATTTTTAATAAAAAAGATGTGAGCCAAGACCGTAGCCATAAAGATATTTTGACATTTTTACCTATTATGTCTGTTTGTTTTGTTCACACATTGTTGTCAATATAATTGAATTTTACAAGTGAGAAGTTTAGCTAGCTATAAAACCAGGTTTAATCCACCATTTTCTACACAAAGAAATGCCTGTACCAAGATAGGAATAAGACAGTTGTTTTCCATTCGTTTGATGTGTTTGGGCTTTTGCTTTTGCCATTTAATGAGGGATTTTCCGAGTTGAATTTTCCTTTGAGTTCGGTATTTTTTTTTTATCCATTGTATAAAAATCTTTGAATAAGACATTTTCTAGCAAAATTTAGCTCATATTGAAAATTTTACGACAATTCTAAAGTAATGGGTTTTGCCATCTTATCAGTTTTGTATAACCAAAAGAAATACATAGCCAAAATACAGGTATTTAAGATAGAATTGTCAATGCTGGATTCTGCCAAACATATTTATATGTTGAATTCAAGGTGTCCTCATTATACCTTCTACTTTGACTAGTTTCTATTGATTAAACATTTATATATTTTTTAATATTAGCAGTCCATTGATTGATTGATAATTTTATTTGATTGATTGATGGTTGCTGAAACGTCAGAAGAAAAAAATGCTATATAGATCTTATAGACAAAATACAAATATTTAAGATAGAATTCAAAAATTCTAAAATTTCAATACCATTGATTGATTGATTGATCGATGGTTGATGAATGTCTTGAAGAAAAAATTATATATTCAATAATAAACACCTCAAACGGCATAAAAAGAATGAAAATAATAAAATAGAAAATACAAAAGTCTGAAGTTGGTTTCACCAGTAAGTAAACGAAGTTGTCAAATATAAGCGGAGATATCATTCTTTCAGACAGGAATCTGATGTTCAGTAGTTGTCGTTTGTTGATGTGGTTCATAAGTGTTTCTCGTTTTTCGTATAGATTAGACCGTTGGTTTTTTCGTTTGAATGGATTTACACTAGTAATTTTTGGGGCCCTTTATAACTTGCTGTTCGGTGTGAGCCAATTCTCCGTGTTGAAGACCGTACTTTGACCTATAATGGTTTATTTTTATAAATTTTGACTTGGATGGAGAGTTGTCTTATTGGTACTCATACCACATCTTTTTATATTTATTTACAGTGAATGATTTGTATTTATATAGATTTGCACATGTTTTATTAATACAGCATTTATCTTATTAGTAATAACTGTAATTCAACTTATTTTCGCATATACTTTACTTCGTGTTTAGTTCTTTCTAACCGACTTCGCGGCGATTTATTTCGCGATCTTTTCATTTCTTTATATATTTATGTAAGAAAAGATCCAAGTCTCACATATTTGCGACAATTCAAATTTGGGTCATTTTTCTACTCATAAAAGTCTTGAAAATAAATTGCTCGCGAAAATTAGTTGGTTTACAGTATTGAAATCAACAATTCGTTTTATTGTTTACATGTACTGATAACATTTTGAACGGTCTGATACTCAAAATGCTAATACATTACGAAATGTAATGCCACTTTTGATTGATTGACAAACTGCATTTGCGACATTCTTATCTCGAATTCACTGTGGCAACTCTTAAACATAGAACTGTTCTTCCTCAGATAGATCAAAATATCATGCAAAATATTTTTTGAGATAAAAGAAATCTTTCTCTATTCAGCAGCGTACTTCTCATTTACAGATTGATGAACTGGTAGGAGCAAATGAAGATAAGTTGAGAGAGATGATTGAAAAGAACATGTGATTCCACAAACTTATACTTCTACATTATATCGATTTTTTGTCAACATTTAGTTATTTTTGTGTTATTAATTTGTCCTAATAATTCTATACCTATCACTACATTCCTTTTCATATAAAAAAATGTATCTTATAAGAAGGCGTTAATGCTTTACTTATCAGAGGGTATAGACTTTTTGGTATGTGCGTCCGTCTTTTTATACATCAACAAATAATTCAGTAACACAACTCAAATCAAACCACGAGAAAAATCATCTGCTCCGCTAAGGACAACCGTTGTTTCTTTTATGTGAAAATCTATTGGCAAGTCATGAACATGAAGAGATGGAATGTATTGTGTCCGTGACAACGTATCATATCTATGATCACCTTTGGCACATATATTCCGTAAGATTAAACAAAGTCTTGTTTACGACTTAAACATTTCGCAGAAATGGCGTTAACTTTATAATTATGACGATGCTTCGGTAACTTTCTTTATGATATGTCTGTGTCTCAATCCACTAGCGACATGCTTTCGCGGTCTTAGATCTTGATATTCCAGAATAATCGTCTTACCTGTTATTCTATCGATTATGCCCTATTCCAGATAGTGACATTTTTACCGAATGTTGATTTGCACTGCGAGTGGTGCACGCATAGGAGGAGACGTTTACCCTGCCTGTTCAGAAATCCAGTTTAACTCCATTTGGAGTCCATGTCATTCCCTCAATTTTTGTTAGGTTCTTTGATTTGTATCACCTAAATCGATTTATGAGATTTGAAAATCGGATAACTACTGTTGCTTAGATTAAATGAAGTATCTTTGATAGCCTTTGTTAGGTTTAAATCTCTTACAATTGGTTGGTTGATATTATTTAGACACTAGTTTTTGGTTGACCTTGGGCTCAGTAGATATCTGTTTTTCAAAAGAAAATAACAAATGATGAGTTGAGAAATTGTTAAGAAACTAATGTTCCAACTCCCTCAGGCAAAGTTTATCTTAACTGCATTTGGTTATTCTGTTTATATGGCTCCCAAAGCTCATGAATTTATATCCCTGGATTTCAAATGTTTAGATTTGAGCGTTCCTGATGATGGTATATTCAGAAAAATGCTTCGGACACACAAAATGTATAGTGTTTATTTCATTAGCCTCAGGAAAAGGCAATAATTCAATATCATGTATGGGCAGTCTTCAGTTTCTGTCTGTCCTTGATATTTTCAGTACAAAAGCCAAATTCACAAAAGGTATACAAATCTTCGTTTAAGGTCTTACAGTAAGATTTTGGTAAAATTTAGCAAATACTAGTGTCTTTGGCTCTTTGAACTGAAAATGAAAAAAAAAAATATTTATCTCTTATTGTTTGAAATAATACTGATTGCATACTCAAAATAGGTGAATATTTGTAAAGAAAGCATATAAAATAGGCGAAAAATATTTCGTAATTTGTCTTAAAATCATCAAATCTACAATTTCAAGTCCTTAGTTTTTCTTCATAAATGTTGTTATTACATAAATTTCCGTTTTAATGATGTTAAATAATAATAGGTCACCGACTTAGCCTATTTACTGTTCCTTGACCTTGAGGACATTAACGCTAAGGAGAAAAGATAAAAGTAAATGATAAACAAGGCAAGATATATATACATTGAACGCGACAAAAATGTTAACCAGACTTCTCTTGAAACAAATATATTGCCCAATTTGGCTGAAATTCAATAGTATAGAAGACATGATCTGCAAAGGTCAAGTAGACCAACATCCTTAATATAACCCATAAGAATAATTATCAGTTTTTGTATTTTTGTGTTTTATCAAATTATGAGCATTTATAGATACGCGGAATCTGTGAACAGTGGATTCTCGTCAAATTTGTATGTGATCAAGTTCGATTTCGTGAACAAGTGGATTTTTAAAGAAACTTATTTAAAAGTCAAATAATCTTTAACAATAATTAAGTAGGTAAGAAAGTAAATAAGTAAATTAGCAAATAATTAAATTTCATTTAAAGTCGGTATATATGTACACACATTAGCTCTGATTATCTCTTTAAACGATAATCACATAACAATCATGCAGTTTCTAAACTAAATGATGAGTTTGCAGTGTTAGCACCACTCCAAGACTTCCCCATAATAACATATTCATGATAAGTACCATTGAAAAAAATTAAAACGAAATTATAGATAGCCTGGAAATCTTTATTCCGAAAATATCGACTGGTAGTGATATGATTAGTCACAAGATACTGATCAGCTACAAAGAAGACATATCAGTGCCTTTACATATTATTTTTAATATTTCATTGCCTACATGTACGTTTCCTACTCAAAATAAACTTGCTATGTCTAACTATCGCCCGATTACACCTATCAATTGTGAAAGTAAAGTCATGGAAAAAGTTAGATACAAACGGGTTTATGATTTTATTGTAAGAATAAGATTGATTAATATCACATAAACAGCAATATTCATATTACATTTTCATCAGTTCATATATGATATAATCTGAACCACGCGCTTTGTTTTTCTTTTAAGATTGAACTGCAATAACCACCTACTCAGCTGTAATATAACTTTTTAAAATCCCAGTCATACAATCCTTGAATGGAGTTTTCTTATCATTAAGGACATTCTTGTCATGATAAATATTGATCAGTTTATAGAAACATTCATTTGTTAGGTTGAATGTTAAAGCTAGGTTCCTTAATTTTCTCCATTTTAGGCTTTTTAGTAGTTCTCCAAAAATCATGTGAACAGCTACCATTTGAATCTATCATCTGTTTCATGATTTTATGTTTAAACTATCAAGTTGTTTTTCCCTTATAAGTTTATTTAGTTCCTTTTTATGTTATAATTTTCTAGTCACACTTTTTGGAGACTTATATCTAGATTCACATTCGTTATCATAATATGACTTTTTTTCTACGCTTAATTCTTCTTGCTATACACCCCCAAGGGTGACTGGGGAATAGAAGTATGGTCACCATTGGTCTTCCTCCGACCGGCAGTAAAACCCATGCTAAAGTGGGGCGTCCGTTTGGCTGTGCGGGATGTACAAATTTGCAGCCACGTCCGGTCAGAATGGGGACGTTAAATCCGATGCCTCGTGTAAAGAGAGTGCCACGCTCTTTGCACGTTAAGAACCCTTGCAACAACTCTTTGAGGGGTCCGTAGGTGACCTGTTGCAAGGCTAAATTTCTGTCCCTATCCAATATACCCTCATTTCCTGTGGCAGTCTAAATTTCTCCGACCTTAATCCCGGAAGCCCCTGTTACAGAACCTACCTATTGTACTATTGTTAATTTGTTCTCGTCCTGAATATGCATGAAATATTTGCCACTGGACGTTAAGCAACCAACAATCAATCAATCAATCTTGCTATACAGATGTTGTATAAACCTTACATAAAAGGGAGCATTGTATAATATCGCTGATATTCTTTTGTATTACGGATCGGAGTGTGAGTTGTTACCTGTCAGACAGAGAAAACAAAATCCTTTTTAAACATACTTCAGCGGTATCATCCTTCACCAACTTTCCAATTTTCATAACCATAACATAAGACGAACGAACGACACGCAGTTCGTTAATTTTAGGACAACATTTGATATACGCACTTTGTTATCTTCATTTAACTATTTAAAAATCAATTATTTTCTTTTTCTGTTGATAGAGAGACAGATTAATATAAGAACAATATTGTTTCAGAATCTCTTTGTGTATTACTGTAATCATATTTTGTATGTCATGTCCAAATAAAATATGTTTAAACTAAAAGCTATATCATGAAAGTAAGTCGATTCAATATTATTTTCGAGAAATTTTTGTCATCAAATCAACCTGGAATCGAAAATATCCGTGATAAGTTTTTATTAAGAATATTTGAATCATTTCATTACGAGTCAAACAAATCAAGCCAACTAAGACAATCCGTGTATCCTTTAAATTTTGTTTTTTTTTGCCAAGCGATTGTACAGGAAAGGCCCAAGTGATTGTACAGTAAATGCGCAAGCGATTATACAGTCAAACAATATCCGATGAATTTATTTGAATATCTACAGGGTATATGGGTATAAAACTTTTTTGTCGCTGTTGTGTGACAGTTTTGATTGATTTACTCGGAGCTCCACCATGCTAAGGAACATAACATATCCTACATTCGTCTGATATTACAACTTGAATGTGAACGCAGTAATAATGTCTGTGTCCTGAATTATAATGTTCCTGTTGTTTTGTTATCGCCCGATAAGTTTCAGTTGAAGTTCCGTCGATATCCTCTACTTCTTTGTAAGTTCTGCTATTAATCTTAAGAAAGCCAATGCATAAGACGGCAATTTATTTTTTGAAAATATGTATTCATTTATGTATTTTGTCTTTGATAGTCGAAACACTACCGTCAAATATAGTAAAAGGCAGAGTTTGGCTCCTGCATTTCTGAATAAGGGCAGCCCATGAGTAGCTGTCTTTACCCTGGGAACATCAACTATATTGTCATTTTTGAAAGATTAACTACATTTTTTTCATGTTAATAAGTCCATGTAAATACAGTGGACATTGTTTATTATTATAATTTTATATACATATATTGCTATCATTCTAATTCTTCTGATTTTTAAACTTGGTTTTATTGATTTAGTTAAAAGCTGTTGATTTGTGCTAAAATAATTCTCATGAACAATTCTTAATACACTTTAACTTTAGTACTTTTGAATAACCCATATTTCAGTCAGTACTTACATCTCATATATCCCAGTGATCTTGAAATTAAGGATACTACTGATACAAGAAGGACTGCTTCATACCTTGATATTATTGACACAGATGGACGACTTCACACTTAAATCTATGACAACTTCTCAATTATCAATTTTTCCATTTCTTAGCAGTAACCTACCCTCTGCCCCATGGGACACCATCATAAATTTATGTGATCTATACGATGAGATTGTGGTTTTCCATCTACGTCGTCTGGATTGCTAAGTACCGAACGTGACCTATTCCCTTATATGACTGTTTTGTCGATTGTGAATTTGCAGTGCTATACGACGCGTCTCGGTATTTATACATCCAACATTCATGTACTTAGTTATGATGTTTTTTTGTAAGTCTGGTTTGATATTGTGTTATGTCTAATCGTTTGTGGTTTGAGTTCTGTATTTTCGGTACATTTCACCTATGTCTTATTTGTCAGTATAGTCGAGCTACTCGTGGTTCGTCAACAGTGTTTTTGTTTTATGTTGTTTGTTTTCAAGTGTGTTTACTTTTTGGTCTTACATGACCTTGCCTTATATTACAGTTATTTTATTTTTATTCTCTGTATGTATATAAAAGTTAAGAAATTAATCAGCTATTTCATCTATATGATTTTTAATCAACTTAAAGCAAATTTATGCACAGGACTTCTTTGTTTATACACAGTTTTGATTTAGATGAAAAACGGACATGGTTGGAAATACAAATAATAACACCATTAAAAACAAAATTTCATTTTAATATTCTTGTAATGGTAAGAAAATACACAAAATAACACCATGACAAACTCAATCCCAATTTCATATTCTTGTAAGTGTCTACACTAAAACAAATCTATTCTATTTTTAGAAATTTACCAGTGATAATATAAACGTCACAACAAATACGTCATTTTTTTTTGGCGTTAATATATTCGTGTGACGCACAGTTTATAATTCGTTTGTGGTGTCCTGCTATACTGTCGTAATTTCATGGGAGGTGTCCGTTGTTATTCTATGGTTTACATGTTGTTATGTAGTATTATATTATTTGTTCATGTATTTCTCTGTCTTGAGTGTTCTTGCCTTTATTTCTACTGTATACCTGTCACGTAATGTTGTTATTTTAACATTGCCATATAAGCGGGAGGTTTGGCTAGCCATAAAATCACAATTTTTTTTTTTTTAAATGTCCTGTTCCAAGTCAGGAATATGGCAGTTGTTATCAAATAGTCCGTTTTTATGTATGTTGGCGTTTGTTTTTGTTGCAGTTTAGTGTTTTTGTTGTTCCGTTGTATTCGTCTTATAGTTGATGTGCTTCCCTCGGTTTTGGTTTGTGACCTGGATTTGGTTTCGCTTAATCAATTTATGACTTTTGAAAAGCGGTATATTACTGTTGCCTTTAGTTGGTAATAGTACACTGTATGTATTACAAGTCGGCTATTTGAAGTGATCACATATTGCATTTGAATCTCTTCTGTGTTTTTTTTCTTCATAAATCATATAGTATATACTCATATAGATCATATTTAAATATTCTTATTGCAGGCCGAATTTGATGCCGTTCTGAAAGGATCTGGGGATACATTGATAGTTGTTGTCAATTTCTTGCAAGATGATGTGGACCTTGTGTTAACATTGCACCAGTATATCAAGTAAGCTTATGAATTCGAAGTACCATTATCTCAAGAAATGCTAAATAGTACTTATACAAGAAAATATCTTAATTGGAGGGCAAATTTTATGCCGTTCTGATAGAAACTTGTGATACATCGATAGTATCGATTTCTTTGTCACAAGGTGCGAACCCTGTGAAGAGATTGCACCTATATATAAAGTAAGCTTATGAATTCCAACTACCATTATCTAAAGAAATGGTTAAAAAAAATGGTCAGAAGTTAGAAAAGAATAGTCTCGATTTACAATCATATAACTCATTTCAGTAGTATGGTTTTAATTGTTACATTTGAATTGCAAAATAACAAAATTTGAATCTAATAGTACTTATGCAAGAAATGTAGAATCTGAACTCTTCACAATAACCAAACAAAATTCTGATGATGTTGCGTCATGTATTTTTTTCTTCTTCTCTTTTAGAACTTGTCGGACGAATACAGTAATTGTATTTTTCGCAAAGTGGATGCAGATGAAGTTGAGGGAAATTACAATGAAGTGACGGCTATGAATATGTCAGCCAAACGAATTTTGGAAAATATGATTTTAGTTCATTTTTGCTCACCACATTTGACGGAATCCGTAAAACAAATGTCGACAATATCCAATAAAGCTCGCCGCATTTGACGGTCCATTATAATCCGTACGAACAATGTCAACAATATCCCCGAAAACAGATCAACTTAAGGAGCTGGTACCTTATTACAACTAAAATGGCTGCAGTACGGTTAAAATTGATAAAAGGAAAAGTATCATATAACTGCACATTTAAGTCTACAAATGTCACGTGTGACAGTTTATATGTCATAAAGATGTCGAATTTGACATATTTGACCTAAAACTGATATTTAAAACACAAAATTTTACAAGTAAAATTAGAGCCAAGGCCTTATCCATATGGATATTTAATCCATCATATAAATACATTTGAATAATACATTTCTCATATAAAAAAAATTACGACATTTTAAAGCAAATATTACTGTGACTTGACTGTAAGTGTTGCTCTCTACCTATTGCAACTATTTACATCTCCCATGGAAACTTCCTAACAACGTATTGTAATTTCACATATGTTTTACTGAATATAAGATGTTTTAATTCAAATGATGTCTGATTCTTATGAATATAGAAGACTTTTCAAAAGACAAATTGTATGAAAGCTTAGTTTGGACATTTTTATAGCAATTCAAAATTATTACCCATCCCCTTTACAATAAAATTTGTATAAAAACTGTTAAACTGATTTTTCATAATATCATTGAATTGGAATTCAAGTCTTAAAGGATTGTAAGTATGCTTCATTTTATCACCTTGCACTTTCACGACTTGACTTTGGTTTTCTACAGCAGTTTGTTCAAATTTCTGATCAGTTGAACAGTTTGGTTTTATAAAACAAATTGCAATTTGGTCAGAATTTTAAATAAGATGCAATATGTGGAGAGCAACACTTGCAGTCAAGTCACAGTAAAGTATTTAACAGTTTTGTATCAAAGGTTTAAAACTAAAATACAAATATTTCAGATAAAATTCAAAAATATCAATACTGATATCGGATAAAAATATGTCTTGTGAACACTTCAAGAATGCAATTTGATAGATTTATAATACTTTGTGTTATCATCGAATTCATTGGCAAAAAATGGCATTAACACTTCTGCTTTGACCAGTTTCTTTTGATTACACGATTATATATTTCTTTAATTGACACAGTCCATTGATTGATTGATTGATTGATTGATTGATTGATTGATTGATTGATTGATTGATTGATTGATTGATTGATTGATTGATTGATTGATTGATTGATTGATTGATTGATTGATTGATTGATTGATTGATTGATTAATTGATTGTAACAAGAAAAAAAAACTAAATATAACAATGAAGACCTCAAATGGAAATAAAAAAATGGAAATAATAACAAAGAAAATACAAAGGAAAGAAGTTTGTGCCACCAGTACGCAGACAAAGTTGTCAAATTAAAGCGGAGCGGTGACTTCATTTTTACAGTGACGAAACTCTATTTTAGGATTTTGACAGGTTCTGTGAATACAGCATTTATCTTATAAGTAATAACTGAAATCAACAACTATTTTTATTGTTTACTCAATTATTTGAAGTTTTATGGTACTGATAAAATTTTATAAATTGTATACAAAACACAACATAGAAAACTAAAGACTGAGCAACACGAACCCAACCAAAAAACAGGGGTGATCTTAAGTGCTCCTGAAGAGTAGGCAGATCCTGCTCCACATGTGGCACCTGGCGTGTTGCTTTTGAAAAAAATCCGGTTATAAGTCTTTTTCGGCAGTTTACATTCGGAAAAAAAGGACGGGATTAGGGTAACGACAATTGGAACATATCCGACGTCATATCGGAAACAGATATTCCATTAAGGTCAACCAGCTCGTGATGGTGTCCGTAAATTTATCGAAATGATGATTTCATCTGCAGCACTTGGAACTCTTGGTTTAATAGCTTCTTTGTGAGCAGCAATCCTCTATCAAAGAAATCGTGATAGGAAACGATACCCGAGAAAATATTATCATAGTATACTGCATTTGCAGGCGCCTCTAGAATCTTGCTACATAGAAATTTTACAATTGGGAAGCTGAAATCATCTCCTTTGTCGTAAAGATTTGTTCTCTATCGACCCTCATTGTCAATTTCTAGATATAAGTCAAGATATGAGGCAGACTTAAGTCTATCTGTTATATTCTTTATTTCAAGTTCGATGGATAGATGCATTTCACATAGTCGCCAAACTATAATTTTTAGTGAGAGGACATCATCTATATACTTGTAGCGGAAGGTGAAGTTAAAGGGTAATACTGGCTTCTTTTCATTATTCCTAAGACGCTTTTGTATGAAGTCAGACTAATATAAATAAAGGAACAAGTCGACAAGTAGAGGAGCACAGTTGGTTCCCATGGGAATGCCGATTGTTGGTTGAAAAACACGTCTTCCAAACGTAAAAAATAGGTTGTCAAAAGGCTAATACAATACGAAATGTAACGCAACTTTTGATAGAATTACAAACATCATTTGCGAAAGTCAAATCCCGGATTCACGGTGAAAACTCTTAAGAGCTTGTCTCACAGAAAAACATGCAAAATATGAAAAATCGTCCAGGAGGGTGGTTAAAATTTTTCCAGCCAATGAAGTTTTTTAATATCTTATGTTCAATGGAAACCAGAAAATATATCTTAGACTTCTCAGAATTGTGTCTATTTTTAGTAACAAGCTAATTTGCATAATTGAATAAAATAAGCTAAAAATTCCTACAAATATATGTTAAGTTGAAAGTACTTTAAAAGTCACCATATTAGTTCTATTGGATTTCTAGCGATTTATACTGTGGAAGTTTATATAAAAGATCATAAATTATGCATTTATAAAGCATTTTCTTTTTTTCGCACACTTAAAGGGTGCTCACTTAAAAACCTTATTTTGTACATATCATTTACTAGCCAAGTTCAAGTCACTGCTTTTCAAAAAGGTGAGCACATAAATACATGAAATAAATTTCTGTACACATATTTTTATTAGATTAAAAAATAAAAAAAATCCATCCATGGCAAATTAGTAAAAATAGCATTATTTTTACTTTAAAACCCCACCTCAAGCCTTGTCCCACATTTTTTACTAAACCAATTTTGGGTATGTATCAAACAAAATATGAGGTTATTATCATTTTAAATGTTTAATTTTGAACATTTCAAAGATTTTATTCAGATAAAATACTTTGAATGTCCCTGGCACTTCTTGCAACTAAGCCTTCTTGTTTAAGTAGGACCGTACCTAAGCTCTTTGAGTGGCATAAAGATACATCACACTTTGTATTGATGTCAATTTTGCAATATGAAGAGAATATTCTTGAAAATTTCCAAGTTTTCTCACATTTTGTCAGCTCATTGCTTCTGCACGAAAATGTCCTGTCACTGAGTTTCAGATATTACAGAAACGTAGAGCTCACACAGAGAGATTATGCTTAGGAGAAGTGAAGAAGAAATAAACTTTGCTGTTGCTATTATTACCACAACCAACGTCAACTTTAAAGCAGGTCTTGGACTTCCGTACATAAAACTGAACAGACACATACAGTACAGCCTGCTACAGGGTATTCACACGTCATTGGATATAAAGGTAAATATAACAAATAAATCATTGTCTGCATATATAACACTAAGAAGGGTCTGCTAATACACACCCGTAGCCAGGGGGATTCGAGGGATTAGTACAACTCCCCCCCTTAAAAACAATTCTGTTTGAATTGTAACTGATTTCCCGGGTAACAGTCACCAGGGACAGTCTGTACTTTGTTAGTATAGAAAGCCCCTGCAGTCACTAGACATTTTTGTGTAAAATACATATACCATCATGTATGTACATAAATATTAATGTCATGAATGTAATTTTGGCAAGATATATAATTATACATGAATTTAAATGTATATCCAATAGGTAATACTTTTTTATATGCCCGTTTATGTCACTTATTATGGTATAACTTTGTCTGTCTGTCTGTAAGTCCATCCGTCTGTCTGTCCGTCTGATATGACATTTAGAAGTTATTGAGCTTTATTTTTTAAAACAGCAACAGGCGCTCATGGCGCAGCTGTTCATTTGTCTCTCACATTGCAAACATACATGACACATGTACATAAACCCAATATTAGGCATTACATTTCAGTATAACTTTCAATCAATAATGTTTTAAGCTTTTTGTGAAAAGAGCTCATGACAAGTAGTTAACAATTAAATACATTAAATAAATAAAAGGAGAGTATGTGGGGTATAAAAGTCACCAACCCAATGACAAAAGTTTCCCAAATCAAAGACATTGGTGATATATCATTTCGTATGTATTATCAACATGCAGATTACAATGAAAGTTGAAGTCAATGTATCATCTATGTCAAGCTCTAAATTGTTTCTTATTTTTCGTATGAAAACTGGGAATAAATTTAACAGAAACAGTCAAAGTGGTTGTCATTGGTTCTTGTCTGTCATATTGCTTTTTCGTAAATTGTTATGTTATGAAAATATGCTGTTAGTTTTCTCAGTTGACATTCTTCATGTCGAGGACTTATAACCAGCTATTCTGTATGAGTATGGATTTTTCTCATTGGTTGCCTATTATTGCTTACATGCACTTCATTTGAACTTTGTTGAATAGTTGTCGAAATCATATCTGCAATCATACCACATCTTCTTATTATTTTTATAAAGATCTGCTAATAATCCCTAATTTTGAATTGTCAAAATTTACACTTTTTGTTTAAAATAAAATATCCATCATTATTTAAAACTTAATAATTTTTCTCCTTAACTGAGATTAACTTTAGGTATGAGACCTTGATGTTTGGTACATTTGTACTAATTACTCTATCATGTAATATTGGATTTTTGGTTTGCACTCTACCCGTGTGTCTGTCTGTCCATCCTTCAGTTCGGGAAATCAGTTTTCCACACTTTTTAGTCCCCTACTGACGACGTCGGAAGGAGCTTTAGGTGTGCACTCCGTCTGTCTGTCTGCCAGTCTGTCAGTCCGGCAAATCAGTTTTCCAGACTTTTTTCTTCGTGCTTGAAGATATTTATTTGATATTTGGTTTATTGTTTTATCATGACAAGTTACAGGTCAAGTTCAATTTTCACGATTTTAGCTTTTCTCTTTGTTCAGTTAAAGCCCTTTCCCTTTTTGATGAAATACTTATTAATAAGAAGATTTCAGTTCAAAGGGAAATAACTCATTTTTTAAAAGATTTTTAAAAGACAAAATGACATTTTGGATTTTTTTCCTTTTCTTCGGTAAATTGTTTGAAGAATTTAGTGGTAGGTTTGTTTGTCATTCTCGAAGTTATTGATTTGATAATTAGTATATAGTTTTATCATGACAAGTTACAGATCAAGTTGGAATTTTGTTCCGGTCTGATGATTTTGTATAGAGATATGGTCTTTGGACATAGAAAATTCACTTAAATAATCAGTTTTTAACATTTTTTTTTTGTCATGCTTGAAGATTTTGTCTTGATATTTTTATGTAGTTTACTCCATGACAAGTTATAGATCAAGTTAGAATTATGTTCTATTACACTGAATTTTTAACTGGTAGGTGACTATGTATTGCCATGCAATACTCACAGAATGCTTGTTTTCTTTGTGCTCGAAAATATTGATTTGATATTTGGTATATATTTTCATCATGACAAGTTACAGATCAAGTTCAAATTTTGTTCTGTTCCAATAATTTTGTCCATTGTTATGGTCCATAGACTTAATAAATTCACTCAAATATTCAGGTCTCCGCACATTTTATAAGACCGCAAAAAATTTTGCAGTCGTATATTGGTATCACGTCGTCGTTGTCGTCGTCGTCAGCGTCGTCCGAAAACATTTGGTTTCCGGACAATAACTTTAGATAGTATAAGTAAATAGAAATCTATGAAATTTAAACACAAGGTTTATAACCACAAAAGGAAGGTTGGGATTGATTTTGGGGGTTATACTCTTTAAAGTTTAAGAATAAGGGGCCAAGAAGGGGCCCATATAAACATTTTTCTAGTTTCCAGACAATAACTTGTGGAACGGTGTATGGATCTCTCTGAAATTATACCACAAGTTTCCATACCACAAAGGGATGGTTAGTATTGGCTTATGGGGGTTATGTCTCAAACCGTTTAGGAATAAGGGGCAAAAAAGGGGGAAAAACAAGGGTTTCCTGGTTAATGGACAATTACTTAAGACAATTTAAAAGCAGTGTAAGGAAGGTAATCCAAACACAACATTGTACTGTACTGTAAGTACAATGTTATGTTTGGATTTCCTTACAGTACAATGTTGTGTTTGGATTACCTCCCTTACACTGCTTTTAAATTATGTATATAGAATTGTTGATTATATGTCAATGGGACAGCAACCCAACATTATTGCCGATTGTATTAAAATTGTTTTAATTAAATATAAGATGTTGTTTCTTTCTGTCATAATTTAGTTTCTGTTCAAAAGGGTTGTATTTGTATATAATGTATTTTTTTTTATGTTTCAGGTCGTCCAGGCTTTTCAGTGAGCACATACTTCCGAAGCTATTCATTGCTAGAGCAGTATAACCCATATGTACAATGTACAAGAAAATAAGCCACCCATGAATGAAAATTCAGCAGTCAAAGCTACTTACTGTTAAGCATGATGCTCATGTTAATTTTGTTCTGTTCATGTCCTGATCTGCATTTATAAATCATGATAGAAGTTGTGGAGAAACTATTTTATACTTGAAAAAACATGTACAAAATGTATCAAATGGGTAGAAATTAAAGTACAAGTATGATGTACATGTTTAATAGGACAAGACAGAGTTTGAAGGCTTCAAAGTGCAAATATTCATGTGTGGATATGGTTGATATATTGTACTTAGCAATTACATAAGATACTGAATAATATTCAAAAAATGGAGTTGGAAAGGCTACATTGCAGTAAGAGAAAGAAAAGTATTAACACTGCAAGTCAAAAACTACTTATACATGTATCTGTGGAGCTTGTGTAGAACTGGAAAAATTCCATATTGTATGTAATAGTCAGAATATAGCTCCAAATTACATGAGCTACAATAGTTGCCTAAGTTGGATACATTGATAAAAAGGAAACCGATTAACAACTGAACAAACTAAAAGAATCAATGTATACTTTCTGTAAGAAAAATCAGAGACCTCATCCACCAAACAGTTAGTTTCTGAAAATGAAAGTGAATTAGTGACGATAGTGAGAAACTACCCAAAATAAGAATTTTGCTATTCATGGTAGATATTAGATGTGTTCTTGTTTTTGTGAATGGAAGTGACAATTCATCGAATAGAACAAGGACAATGATATGGCTACTTTTGCTCTAAACTGAAAGTAAATCATTCTTTGCCAAGTCAGCTGGTATCAATGCTTTTTTGAACTATAAATTATATAATCATGATATTGATTTGAATGTCATTATGGGCAATTAAAAAGAACGGTAAAGGATTCAGGGTCCTATTGTTTAAAAACAAACAAAGAAAGCTAAAATTTTGTGTAATTTACACTGAAAAACAAATTGTTTTGTTAAAAATTTACATCAAATTATTCTGTCATAAACTTTTCAAACCTGATCTAACCAAGCTCTTTTGATTTTGACTAATGTTGGGATTTGTGTTTTTCTAATTTTACAGCCTCCATATTAGGTACTGCAAGACAAAAATACTGAATAACTGGCATAATTACACACAAATGAATGCAGCATGTAATATTTTCAACAAGATTACATTTGCATACATATGCGGATCCAGCACATTTCTGTGCTTATATTTCATTATAATTATTAAAGTACATATAAAAGCAGGTGCCAGATATACTCAAGGAAACAGGTTAAAGACAAAACATGCTATAAGTAGTTTTAAATTGGAGAATATGGATTCTGAATCAAACCGTCTTTTTGTTCATTTGTAAAATAGAGCTTTACATGAGATCTTTTAGTACTTTGATTATCGTTTTCAGTATGATTTTGCTTTGAATTAAAAAGAAACAGTAGTTGAAGTATAAAATCATTAATTTGAAAAGAATTGCACTCTAAATTGGGGCTTTGTGTTAAGAAAAAGATTTTGTTACATGAAAAATTTTATAAAAATACTATAAAAAAATAGCCGTACAGTGATATATACTAAATATATTTCTAAATATTTGCCGTGGGTGGATTATTGATATTTCTTTAGGCTATCATAGTAGATCATTTTGATATATTCATCTTTTAATTACAGCTTCACCTTTTCGATATTTTAGCATTTCTTCAGGTCCTAAATTTGGTAAAATAGCCAATTCCTCAAACACCACTTTAACAAATATAGAGGCCCTACTAAAAAAAAATCAAATATATATGTATTACTTACATATTTATATTTCCTTAATAATGCTTTATCACATGCATTGGGCAAAAGAGATATTTATAATGGCTAGAACTGATTAAAATCCCTAAAAAAAACTTGAATTTGGCAATTTTCCCGTAAAATAAGGATGAAAATAGATGGCGCTGTAAAACTGGGTTATCCGATAAAATTAAGCAAAAAATTTTGCAAGTGATATTGGCATGGCCTAAGTGTTTTGTGTACCAAATTACAAGAGATTCCGCAAAATTTACTCCTGGACACTTTTGCAGGGTTTTCTGTGAGACAAGCTCTTAAATAAACTCATCACAGATACTAGAATCAAAACCGTGTACATCAGACGCGAGTTTCGTCTACAAAGACTCATCAGTGACGCTCGAATAAAAAAAACTCTAAAAGGACAAATAAAGTACGAAGTTAAAGAGCATTGAGGGCCAAAAATTCCGAAATGGTTAGGCAAATATAGTTAAGGTAATCAACTCCTTGCTAGAAAATCCTTACTATTTCAATAAAGTCAAAGATTTGTACGCAGTTATGACCATATCAACGATTATTCATGTCAACACAGAAGAGCTGACTACTGGATTGGTGATACCGTCGGGGATGATACCTCTACCAGCAGGGGCATCGACACAGTGGTTGTAAATAAACTCATCATAGATGACAGGATTGAAATAACGTATGTCAGACGCGCGTTTTTTCTACAAAAGACTCATCAATGACGCTCGAATCGAAAAAAATATGAAAAGACAAAATAAAGAACGAATGTTGAAGAGCATTCAGGAAATTCCGTAAAATTTTGCCAAACAGCTATAATGTTATCTACTAGTGGGGTAGAAATTCCTTAGTATTAAACACAGAATAGATCAACGTATCATTTGAAATAATCTTTTGAGAAAAAAGAAAACTATCTTCCAGTTCCATCGTCAAACCATTCATCAGTACTTCTCATATATCTGGGTTTTTTTTCAGATAAAAGAAAATGTATAATAATGCGTTAATGCTTTACTAATCAGAGGGCATAGACTGCTTCAGTCTGTGTGTCCGTCTTTTTATACATCAACAAATAATTCATCAACACAAATATAATCAAACAACGAGTGAACTTATCTGCTCAAATAAGTACAACCATTGTTTTCTTTTATGCCAAAATCTATTGACAAGATATGAACGTGGAGAGATGGACGGGATTGTGTACGTGTCAACATATTATATATATGGTCACCTTTGGGACATATAATCCGCAAGATTAAACAAAGTCTTGTTTACGACTATATGACTTTCTCAGAATTGGTTCCAATTTACAATTAGGACCAGGTTTCGGTTACTCTCTTCATGATATGTCTGTTTCAACTCACTAGCGACATTTTTTTACGATCGTCGATATTGATTTACCAGAATAGTCGTCTGATATGTAATTTTACAGATTGTATCCTATTCCCGATTGTCATATTTTGACTGAATGTGGATTCATATGGCAGATGATGCATACTAAGCAGAAGAAGTTAACTCTGTTCAAATACCATGTGTTTGCTCCATTTGGAGTCCATGCCATTCCCTTACTTTTTATTTGTCTCCTTGATTTATATATCCTCAATCAATTTATGAAATTTGAAAATCGGTAAACTACTCTTGCCTAACTTTAATGACGGATCTTTTATATACTTTTTAACATTTTAAATACGTTAAGTTAAATTCTCGAGCAATTACATTGTTGACATTGTTTAGACATTTTGTTAGACACCCGTTTTTGGTTGCCCCTGGGCCCAGTGAATATCAGTTTTTCAAAGAAAATAACACATGATAAATTGAGAAACTATTTAGAAACTATTGTTCCAACTCATGAAGTACTTCATGAAAAGGCAAGTTTTTGTGTGTCTTCCATATTTTCCAGACAAAGACAAAAATACAAAAGGCATACAAAAGTCGTCATTTGAGGACATTACGCTAAGGGGGATAGTAAAAAGTCAATGATAAATAAAGCAAGATCTACGTACATTTACTAAATTGTTCGACGGACTCCTCATAAGACAAAATTAAGATGATGTTCAGTGGAAAATGTTAACAAGACACGACAATTACGTCTGTGTGACTAAACTGTCACTTCACTTCTGATAGTATAAATGTCAATTTATAACAGAAAGACAAAAACTGTAAACAGCAATTATGCTCATCAAAATAAGATATACAAAAAGTCATTTAGTATATATCTTAAATAGACTACCTGTTGAAGATATTGCCCATTTTTTTCTTTTTTTTTTTGCTATTATCTTGCAATAATAAATAAATATTAAGAAATTTAACGAGTAATGGTGATCAAGAGCAAAGAATAGGTCAATATGACTGAAATTTCAATTGATTCCTTAAAGTAGTTATCGTCTTTGAATGAATACTTTAAACCAACTTATTTTCGCGGATACTTTATTTCGCGTTAAGCTCTTCCTAACCCATTTCGTGGCGAATTAATTTCGCGATTGTAAAATTTACTTGATGAAGATAAATAAGGAAAAACGATTTATAATCACGTTATTTTTCTACTCGCGAATGTCCCAAAAATAAATCGCTCGCAAAAATTAGTTGGTTTACAGTAACTTTACGCGTTTTTATTCATTTTTATCTATTATCCCCAATAGTATAGAAGACAAAGAAAGATGAAAGCAAAAAATAATCAGTCAGACAAAATCTACAAAGGTCAAATAGGCCAAAATCCTCAATATACCCCATAGGAGTTACTGTCAACTTTTGTATTTTTGTCGTTTATCATATCATAAACGCTTATAGATACGTGAATCTGTAAAATTGAGGCAAAGATACCAAAGGGACATTCAAGCTCATAAGTCGAAAACAAACTGACAACGCCATGGCTAAAAAAAGAAAAAGACAAACAGACAAGCAGACAAACTAACAAACAACAGCACACAAAACACAACATAAGAACCTAAAGACTGAGCAACACGAACCCCACCAAAAACTGGGGGTGATCTCAGGTGCTCTGGAATGGTAAGCAGATCCTGCTTCACATATGGCACCCGTCGTGTTGCTCGTGTAAGTACAAACCGGTGATAATTCTAATTCGGTAGGTCACATTCGGGGAAAAGGAGACAGGATTGTAGTTACGACAATTGAAACCTATCTGTCGTCATTTGTGAAAAAGATATTCCATAACGGTCAACAAACTCGTGATGGCTTCCGTAAAATTTACAATGGAATGATTTCAACTTCACCACTTGGAACTCTTGATTTAATAGCTTCCTTGTGAGCAGCAACACTGTATCAAGGAAATCAGTATAGGAAATACAAGCCCTGGAATATGGTATCAACTGGGAGATATATACTCCGTATGCAGGCACTTCTGGAATGTAATGGAAAGTTCACAATTGGGAAGCTAAAGTCATCTCTTTTGTCATTAAGTTTTGAATTCAACCGACCCTCATTGTCAATTTCTAGATGTAAGTCAAGTTATGAGGCAGACTTCACTGTATCTGTTGTATCCTTTATTTCAAATTTGATGGGATAGATGCGTTCAACATAGTCCCCAAATTTTGAATTATTTAGTGAGAGAAACATCATCTATATAGAGGAAAGTAAAGGATACTGTTAACTTCTTTTCCGTATAAAGTCAGCCTTATATGAATAGTGAAAAAGTCGGCAAGAAGAGGAACACAGTTGGTTCCCATGGGAATACCGATTTTTTTTTAAAAACACGTCTTCTAAACTTAACGTTTATGTTGTCAATCAAGGAATCAAGCATCTTGGTAATGTCAGTTTCAGAGAATTTTTATTGGAATCAGAATGATTTTTACAAAGTACGATTTAATAACATATATTACAATCTGACAATAAAAACACCCAAAGTTATCATCGAAAATCCTGTCAATAATGAAGCACCAGCCTCCAGGTGGATGTTACCCTGAGATGTTACCCTTGAAAACTAACAATCTACTAGCCGAGGTACTGACCCGATTTGTGTCGTATAGATAAACAAAATCGATACCATGTGCATGGCATGTGTTTCTGGAAAGATTTCATTAAGTATGGTCAACACCAAGAGTTAATATCCTCACCAAACATAAAACATAATAAAACAAATCAATTTAGTACAAAGAGGAATGTTATATATTTCAAGTTCTAAGAAACTTTTTAAATCAAATTATTCGACTAAGAATTAAGTGTTGCATCGCAACAAATAGCGTTATACACAATATTCATGAAAATTCTTCGAACCTTTTCTTTTTTCTTAAGAAGATGTACATCGTTGCATGTCATCGCAAAGTAACAAACAACCATCTCAAACAAACGTTTACAGTCATTCTTCAAAAAGATGTTGTTTTTATTTCAGACGAAAACATCTTAATTTTCAGGTGTCTTGCCAAGAAACAGAGACTAAATAGGCAAATAATTAGCTTTGAATAGACATGATTCGTTTGACGTAATTTAAAGCAATAACCAATGAACCAAGGAAGGAAAGTGTGCTTTAGATTTATGCGGTTAATGTTAAAGTATATGCTGGTTTTGTTTTCAAGTAGATCTTATTATCAACATTGACCACGGTTGCCTCTGTCTAGAACTTATCATAAGTGAAATGAACTTTGCCGTGTACAGAAAATGTAATTCCAAGTATAGCATATAAATGTAGTATTATTCTGAATACATTGTTAAATATATTGCTGTCTTTCAGTTTGCCACGATTTTCTTAGTTTGATGGCTGACAGTTCCTGTTGATATCAATAATCTTTCAGCGAATGAATCTGAAATAAAACATTAATTAAAATATAATGTGCTATATATAATTTTTTATGTTTTTAGTTTCATATTTAAATCATATGTTCCCTAGTAAATGCGCTCATCCACAAAAACATATTATGGCAAAAATTTTGCATTAGTTTTATCTTTCCATAGTATATTTCTCCTTTGTGAATATTAAAGTCTTTAAAAATCCATAATTGTTTCACGAATTTTTAAAAGAGACGATTAACAAAACTGCACGCAGCTATTTTCGACAAACGTTGTCACATTGTGATACAAATGTACCAGCTGACCTTGACAGGTGTTGAGAAAATAGGTAAGATTCGATTAATTTGTTGAGGAGGATCACAAACATTGCAAAACATTAAATTTAATTGATGAATCAATAACCTTAAAACTTAGTACTCTTACCTTCATCATCTATATCCTTTTCTTCTTCGTCCAAAACATCAATGATTTTATCATGGCCATTCTTTTCGGCATACATAAGAGCTGTCCATCCATATATATCATACTTGCTGGTATCACAATCATTGTTAATAAGAAATTTGACAAAACGCTCTCTCTCACATTCAACTGTACTCCAGCTCCTGCTTGATGTCCGGTTGCTCCGACATGTTTCTATCAGTGGTGTTTTACCGAAAAAATTTATACAGTTGACTCCTGCGCCATTTGAAATAAGATCTGTAGCTTTCTGAAATTTCTCTCTGCGTATTGCCTGGAATAAAGCACCAGTCTTGTCATTTTCATCGTCGTTAGAAAATCCTGCTCCCATTTTACTGCTATGTATGATAGTCAGACAAAAATGTTTTATTTTCAAACTGCACTTGTCCTCGAATTGGTTTGCCATAAGTCTTTAAACTTCAGGCTCTTTTATACTTGATTTCATTCTGGTAAAAGGTCATTATTATCGCTATTCATTGGTAACCGACAAAATGTTATTATTGAGTCAAAGACTATTTAAGTAAAAGAATGACACACCATGCGGTTGTTGTTTTTGGCACAACTTATGACGTAGAGGTACGACTTTATTTAGGCGGTATTTAGCACTTGTCCTCTAATTGAAAGGTCACCTTTTTATATAAGATTTGTTTTGTTCATGTAAAAGGTCATCATTATCGCGATTGATTCATATGACATCAGTTATATTATTAGCAAAGACAAATTTTCATAGAGTCGAAGGACATCATAAACAACGGGTTAAGTATGAAATGTTTAAGAAAATGCCAAATTATAGAAGCGAATTTGTTAATTATCATTAATATATTTAGAAAGGAAACTGACACCTCTATGCAAGATAAAAATAAATCAGATACAAGTATAGCGACAACCACACATGCCAAAAACGATATTCACAATTAAAACCTTAATAAGCTCATGCATATAACTATAAATTTATCAGGTAAATATTCCCCTCTTTTACTCCAAAATCTGCATTCACAATCTTTACAACTTTGCAGTAATATCACAACTTTTGCTTTGAGTCCGTTCTACACTACTATTCCACATGCTTAATTCAATATGGACTACATAATCTCATAAAACAGAACTCTTTCTACAAAAAGGGAATCGTAGATACAAAATCCTTGTTTGAGGTGATGAAAAATCATACATTTTAAAGAACCACACTGATCCCAACAACAAATACACCAAAGATGATATCATCAAAATGCTGGACAGCATATTTGTTGAGTTCAGTGGATTGATATTTTAACAGACAGTCGGTACTCATTTGAATCAGAATTCATACAGAACCTCTTCAAAGACAAACATTAAAAGAAAGTTGCAAAGTTCTTTAATTTCATTTTCAGATAAAGTGTATATTGAACTGTCCTTTCACTCAATGACCAACATTTTTTTGCGAGTGCTTCCATCTCATATATCTCAGTTATCTTTATGTTAAGGGTGCTACCGAAACGAAAGGTCTCCAACCCTATAGATCTTTTCTTCTGTATTGACACAGATGGACGACTACAAACTAGAATTTATTACTAACGAACCTATTTTTCAGCAGTGACGTACACTCGTTCGAATCGTATGGCGAAAACATATCTCAATTAATATGTTACACTCGTGCATGTTCACACCTTACGGATTTCATTAACAGGAATGTGCTTCTTGCACAAAAACTGCCCCTACAGAGCTATGATTTATAAAGACTGAAATCGCCATTAAATAAGTGTTACTTATACCATAACGAATTTGTGGACCGATACGATATGTCTGTGTCTAAACTCTTTAGCGACATTTTCTCGGGGTTTTAGATTTTTAGATACCAGAATATTAATTTTATATGATCTTATGTAAATTAACCGATTATGCCCTTTCCCGACGGTGACTATTTTACTGATAGTGGATTCCAATGGCGGGTGATGCATGCATAGACGGAGACGCTTACCCTGTCGACGCATCCGGTATCGTCAGCATGTAGAATAACCAAGTGCTTCGAACAATCCAAAATCAGACCCATATATCAAAAGTATTTGTTGCACGTTCACTTAAAAAAAGATATTTAAAATTTCTAGAAATTACAGAATGCTATAAACGTGAATATTTTCAGTTTGATATTTTTTTACATGTTGTTATTCACGTTTACGAAAGAAAAAGACCTGTTTCAATTCGAATAACGGTTTTGAAAGTTATGACAACTTTCATCAATATTTCCAGTCTTGATAGTTTATGGCGCAGATGACTGTACAGTTTTACCATATATACCTGACTAGATCTGAAGCATTAGCTATTAATTTTGAACAGCTTCCGTCATAAGATATGAGACATAGTGAGTTTCGTGTAGTATTTCTTATTTCAAGGCCATCAGATAGACTATGGGCTTGACTTGTGTTTTCTTCACATATTTATAGTTTACATAACATTTTGTACAGTACTCTTCATTTTAACAGTATTAATCCAAGAAAAAAACCTTTAATGTAGTTTCGGTAGGCAATTAATACTTCATCAACTTTAGTGTTTTCCTTAGGTTTGCTTCTCTTTAATGTTTTACATAACGTCTCTGATAAACATGTGTCGAATAATACTGAAATAGCTGACATAGATAACAGTGTACAGCTGTCTTGTCTTATAGATATGTTATTCCTTTACATATAGCAGAAAGTTATGGATCTGCTTAACCCTTCCGGAGCACCTTAGATCACCAAAGGTTTTTGATGGAGTTCGTATTGTTCATTCTTTTGTATTGTATTTTGTGTTTTTGTATACTGATGTTTGTCTTTTGCTCGTTTTTGTTTGTTTGTTGTTTTTTGTCATGTCATTGTCGGTTTGTTTTCGACTTATGTGTTTGAATATCCCTTTGGTATCTTTCGCCTCTCTTTTATGGCTTGTACATCAGTTTGTCTATTATTTTTATATATATTGATAATGGTATTTCACAATTCATTCTCGAAATATTCATTATCCAGTACTTGGTATGATGTAATTAGAGATATTATTTTAAAGCTTTATGCGTCAAACACTATATGTCTCCAGTGGTAAAAGTGCTATTTTTAACATTTACCCAAGGTGTTAACATTCATTCAATTAGACTTTAAGATTACCACCTTCTTTTCCATGACCTGTTTTACTTAAAGAATAAGCTGTTTATTAAGACAAAAATATCCTTGATGTGACCAACTCAATTTGTGAAAACTATCAATTGGTACTTGTCACACTTTCAATTTATGGCGAGCTGTTTAAATGTCAATTGGTTCTTGTCACATAAATGGCTTATAAAATGTTTGTATAACTTTATTAAACTCTTTTTGCAAAAATCATGGACAGTCTTCAAAACTCTGCAAAATGAAACCTTCCTTAACCCAACATTTAAATAATAAAACATTTACGAATTAATATATGCTTATTATTGAATTTTAGATGGTAAGGAGTTTGTAGAAAGATATATATAGGTATTATAGAACTAAATGATACTTTTGAATTTGGGATATTATTTTATCATTGTATGCGTTATACAAAAAAATATGAAAACAATACTGAATTAATTGCATGCGTCCGAAGGACAATATATGCCTCCAACGGTTAAAATGCTATTTGTAACATATCAACAACGACCTGATGTGTTGACATTTATTGAATTGGGATTGTGTAAAAACACATTTTTTTTCATCAAGCTGTTTTTAGACAACAATCTCCGTTGTAGAACCAACTCAATTTGTGAAAACTATCAATTGGTACTTGTCACACTTTTCAATCATAGCAAGCTTTTTAAATGTCATTGAATATGTCGATATAATCAGTTCATATTTCTGAGAAAAATGCAAAAATCATGGATCGTCATTAAAACTCTTTAAAATAATATCTATCTTAACACAATTTAAAAAAGAAGACTTTTACAAGTAAATATATCCTAAGTCAGTTTAAGTCTTAGAAAACATGACTTTTTTACCGGCTTGTTATTGGCTTTGAACTAGTTTTTAGTAACTGGGAGTTGTCTCAGGTCTGTACTTTGTGTCTTTTGTGTTTTTGTTAATTGTTTTTGTGCTTTATATCGATATGATGTGTTAAGCCCTTTTCAACTGATGTCTTTAGTTTGTTCTTATGTTGTGCTGTTACACCACTGTCCTAGATTAGTCATTTGGTCTCTGATGGAGAGTGGTCTCATTGGCAATTATACCATATATTCTTATTATTATAATTTGATTGAATATAAGATGGTAAAGAGGTTTTACTTCAATATAAAAGAAACTTTATAAACCAATAAAAAAATGTTAATTTATTAAAAGATAGTTTCATTTAAATGTAGACACTTTCATTTCAATTAACAGTTAATGCTCACTCTTTGGTAGACGTCATAACTTACAATCTGCATTCAGGTAATCACCAAATAACTGGTAAAAAGATCATCTAAAATAAATTACAACGAGGTTAATATGATCAGGAACCCAGGACTGGGAATAAGGAACCTGACAAGGGTGATGAGCCAGGAGTAGAATGTTCAGGAACAACGTGAGGAGGGCGGGGAAAATTAAAAGAAATGACAAAAACGAGTCAGGGTAACCCGGTGATCAGGAATAAGGGGCAACCATTTGACATTCTATGGGAATATTCTATTCCTAGCCGTCGTGCAGAATCGATTTTGGGCAATGCAAAATGAATATCTATATTTCTATATAAAAAAAGAATATGTGGTATGATTGCCAATGAGACAACTCTCCACAAGAGCCCAAATGACACAGAAATTAACAACTATAGGTCACCGTACGGCCTTCAACAATGAGCAAGCCCTTACCGCATAATCAGCTATAAAAGGCCCCGAAATGACAAATGTAAAACAATTCAAACGAGAAATCTAAAGGCCTAATTTATGTACAAAATAATGAACAAAAAACAAATATGTAACACAGCAACAAACGACAACCACTGAATTACAGGCTCCTGACTTTGGACAGGCACATACAGAATATGGCGGGGTTAAACAAGTTTGTTATATTCATTTTCTTTATTTTGTTGGTAGGATATTTATTTCACCTACTCGCATGGACCGAGATTTTGAAAAAAAGGTTAGGTTCGTAAGGGTTTGTGTGTCTTTTTCGTTCCTTATGGGACATGTGCCGTTGCATGTTATATTTAATCAGTTATATTTAACCAAACGTTGCTACTACCTTAATGTACATGCTTGTATTGTCTGTGAAGCTCATATTGTTTTAGCCAAGATATAAGAGAACATTTTATTTCATAATCAATACTCTTCAATACATGTTCTCTGTTTTGAATTTCGTTTAACCTGCAATTTGTCCACCATCTTGTTTCGATATAGGTCGCTTATTAAGAACATAAAACTGACTACATTTAAAAATATCTGACTGAAAGACCAACACAAGAGTTCAATACATGAACACATTGGAAATATATGATTGGGTTTATTGTATTCTCCAATCCACACATGTATCATGATCTAACATATATAATTCCGATCAAATCAGTTTTAGGGGCAGTTTTGATCTTGCTGTGAAGTTTTAGCGTTTGCTCGTGGATATATATAGATCATGTAGATACCATCGCTGTAACTTTGAATGGAGAACAGCAATAACAGTGTCGATCGTTTGTGTTGTGTTGTTTTTTTTTTCATGGCTAGAACAATTTATTCAGTGGTTGTCGTTGGATCATGTCTGTCATATTTGTTCTTCATAAATTGTTTTGTTATAAATTTGGCCGTTAGTTTTCTCAATTGAATACTCATTTTTTTCATGTCGGGGCCTTTTATAGCCGACTATGCGGTATTGGGTTTTTCACATTGTTGAAGGCCATACGGTTGCCTATAATTCCACACATCCATTTCAGTTGAACTTAGGTGGATACTTGTCTCATTGGAAATCAAACCACATCTCCTTATTTTCATATAAATGAGGTGAACATAAAAAGCAAAATATTTCCACTGTCCAAATGGATGATTTATTATCATCTTTAACGAAACAAAATTGAAAATCAAACAGTCATTTAGAAAAGCTGATTCGTATTTCCCTTCTCTCAAATTCACCACGAAATCACTTATATAAAAAAAGAAGATGTGGTATGATTGCCAATGAGACAACTCTACACCAGAGATCAAATGACGTAGAAGTTAACAACTATATATATGTAGGTTACATTCCTTGGCGTAAATTCCAGAAAAGGATACAGAATTAGGTAAACTGGCATTTAAGATATTAAAACACATTTCAAAGTGACAATTTCATTCCTATATTTGACTACAAAAGTTACCGTCTTCAATACAAACTGACAACATGCAATGTGAGATATATTTATAAACGAGTGCCACATGTGAGGCAGGATCTGCTTACCTTTTAGGACCACCCGAGATCACCCCCGGTTTTTGTTGGAGCTCGTGTTGCTCAGTTTTTAGCTTTTCTATATGTAGTATTTTTATAGACTGCTGTTTATGTTTTATTTTTTTCATTTATTGCCGTGATCTTGTCAGTTTCTCTTCGACTTAAGTTCTTTTGGTATATTCTTCCTCTTTTGTTTAGTAACTAAAAGGGATTTGATTTACGGTTGGGTTGCTGTCTCACAGAGATATAATCCAACTCTCTTTAATTCATAGTGTATTCTCGTGGCATACTACTAATCTTGATATATAGATGACATGTGGCGGTTTAACTAGGTTTTTTTTATATTTCAAGCATTCCCTTTTTTACTTTCAAATACGCACAATGAAATTTCCTTCACAATAGATACTCGTCATAAAAAGGAGAAGAAGAAGAATTTTTTATTCCAATTAAGGCCATGACATGACAACAACGTCAATAATCCGACATTGAAACAAATACTATTCAATCAAATCAAGCGATATAAAAAAAAATGTTTTTAGAAGAGACGGCTTTATTTATTTCTGAATATTATAATGAAAGTACTTTAGTTAACTGTGTTTGTAGGCTATAGAAAGTGGTGAAAATTCTAAAACAAAAAAGCTATCTCTATCACTATGGCTCAGGAAATACTATCGTGCCACCCAATGACCGAAAACGTCATTCGTGTACTTTATTCTTTGTTTCTTTACATGTTCAAATAATTTGATACATCTTGTTTAAAATGTTTCAGATACCGTTATCAGTAGATTTTTGTAAACCACACATGTACGAAGTCATAACAGATTCTAGCGAGTTTAGGATTATTTCCAAGTTTTCCAAGAAATCTTAAAAATTCGATTAAAATAATTTAATTTTTCGAATGACTTTCTGTCAAGTGTCTAAAAAGAATAATACTAAAGTATCAAAATTAAAATTATTCTTGTTTATTTTCCTGCTAAATTTCATTTATCATATCCTAAACTAGCCATCAAACAGATTTTTAAGTATGAAACTTTTTCCCTGTTTATACTGGAATCCGATAGGAAGTCCATCTTAATCAGGCTGAGAAATTAATATCTAACGTAATATTAAGAAATTTGAGTATATCGCAAGAATTGTACATGCTAAAATCTCTTTAAAGATATGAGGCTTACAATTCGGATGACCAGATGCTCGTTTCGTCACAGTCTTCATTATCTTTTTCCCTAAAAAATAGCGTTTTCATTTCAATTTATTTTTCAAATCCAGTCAAGTCTATATGGTTAGAGAATTGACAGGCACCGATCATCCGGGAATTTAACGATTTCCTAGGGCTATGAATGACATACCCCTATTGTAGTGAAATAGGCGTAAAAATTTCCCAGTTTGAAATTTTGAAAAATGTTGAACAATGAATAGGTGTGCCGGATATTTAATTACGCAGCCACGTCTGTCAGAATGGGTGAAGAGAGTACCACGTTCTCAGCACGTTAAAACCCTTGCACCAACTCGTAGGTTGCCTGTTGCAAGGCTTCATTTTTGTCCCTATCTAAAATCCCTGATTTTCCAGTGGTAATTCTAATTTCCCGCCTGGTCGACTCCTATTACAGTACCTACCTATCGTAATTATTGTTAATATGTTCTCGCCCTGAACAGGCATGAAATATTTGCTTCTGGACGTTTAGAAAAATCAATCAATCAATGAAGGTGCAGATAGCGGGATGAGTGGATAAAACTGTTGCTCAATCTTTTCCTTTCCCGTGTAGCGTTTTGTTGCCTGTTGTTTGTCTGTTAGTCTGGTTGTACTTTTTAGTTTTTATTCAGTGGTTTTCCTCTCTCTTCGACTTATGTTTTTTTTATAAACCCCTTGTTATCATCTATCACTTTTCTAACCTTTCTGAATCTGGTCGACATTTCATCGTTTGTTTATTTAAATTTTGATATTTTGTTATAAAAATAGTTATATTGTAACAACCTTGGAGTTTCATACTACCAAAAAAGGTCAAACTGACTTCATGCCGAAGTAACATTTAAGAAATTTTAGAAAGGAGTGCATGTTTGAACGCAATCAAGAAGCAATGAAATCAATCAATCAAATAAACAATCGATCGAGAAAGGATTTATTTTAGAACTCGATTTCGCGGAAGCCTCGTGATATGTTTGATTGTGATTGGGGTTTGGGTGACGGAGTGGTCTAAGTAATTCATTACAGTGATCACATTAAGTCTATCAACTCTTAGGTAGTGAGTTTAACCCCGCTTGTAGTGAGGAGTGATCGATTCCGATCTTTGATGACAAGGATTGCCAAATTGATTGTGTTCATGTCTATTTTATTATTTTTATCATTATTTTTATAAGCCGTGGTTGTCTAAACTGCATGTGTATTAAGAATAAAAATATCTATTGGTCGAATTAAGTACCTTTGGTGTAAACATGAAACGTTCTGACATCAACAAAAAATATAATAAGATTTAATAAAATTCTTCAGCAATGAAACTACAAACTGTATGCTTAGTATATAATATGGATGATAATCTATTGTTGAAAAATGTATATTGTCTACTATACATGTGCTAAAAGTTATAAAGTTTTTCTCTGTACCAAAAGCACAGAGATGAGAATTCAAAACGTCAATTTCAATAGAACTGTTGTAAAATGTAACATCAAGTATAAACAATATTTAGTATTACTTTGAAAATACATTGTTAAATGTTATCATTGCTATCCTGTCTTTCAGTTTTCCTCAATTTTCTTAGCCTGAAGGCAGCTGACAGTTGCTGCTGATATCACCAAACTGATTCTTTTTTCGTGCGAATCTGAAAAAAAAATCTTAGATAACAATATGCGTAATAAGTGTATATTATTTATCATTAAATTAGTATAAGTCCTATTGGCCCTATGGTCCCTAGTATATCTGGAATTCTCTGTCAGAATATTAATGAAGTATTATAGTTTAATCTATCCTTAAGTCTGATTCTGAGTCACCTTTGTAAATATTAAAGCATTTGAATTTCTATAATTGTAACATTATTATTTGGAAGAGTTATTCTATTACACATGTACGGGTTGCTTTTTTTTTGCACAACTCCCGGCGTATAGAAATAAGTTGGGCTTTTGAATGTTTTGAGACCGAGACTTCAGTTGGTAAGATTCGAATAATAATTGGAACGAAATAGCTATTATTGGCCACTGCAGCATCGTAAAATGTCTTTTTCAATTTAAAAATCACCTGAACCAATCTGCACGAATCAGTTTTCTTGATAAACCTTCCTATTGTGTTCTCTTCGTTAAAGTTTGGCAACAGAAAGTATTTCAATGACTGGGAGAGATCACAAACCTAATTGCAAATACTCAATTTTAAAAGTGTTTGTCAAGCCGATTTTCATTTAATAAATGTAAGTTCTTAAAACTGATAGTACTTACCCTCACTACTTATTCCCTTTTCTTTGTCATCCAAAATATCAATGATGTTATCATGGCCATTCTTCTCGGCATACATAAGAGCTGTCCATCCATATATATCATACTTGTTGATATCACATTTTTTTGTGACAAGAAATTTGACAAAACGATCTCTCTCGTAATTAACTGTACTCCCTCTCCTGTTTGATGTGCGGTGGCTCCAGCAGGTTTCTATCAGTGGGGTTTTACCGAAGTAATTTATACAGTTAACTGCTGCACCTTTTACAATTAGATCTGTAGCTATCTGAAATTGCTCTCTCCGTATTGCCTGGAATAAAGCGCCAGTCTTGTCATTTTCATCGTCGGTAGACAATCCTGATCCCATTTTATTGATATGTATATGATAGTCAGACAAAAATACTTTATTAGCAAACTGGACTTGATGTGCAATATTACTTTTAACTTCAGGCTCTTTTATACTTGATATTATTCTGATAAAAGGTCATCATTATCGCATGTAGATCATTGCGACAAAATGCCATTATCGAGTCATATATATATATAGACTTTTAAAGTATGTCAAGTATGGACATTCGCACGAGGTTGCTTTTTAGGTACAGTTTATGACGAACAGACACATTTGTATTTAGGGTTGATTAAGAAAAAATAAAATCTTAAATCAAATTTAATAGTAAGTACAATGAAGAATGGTTTGCCATATCACAGTAGGTATAGTGTCCGGCTGGGATCGTGTTTTTTTCGAGTGATTTGATCGGGATTTTTCGAGTGTGACGTTGTTTATTAAATACATTGGATAAGTCATTGAGTTTATCATCAGCTCAGTAGTCAGTACTTCGATACTTACATGATTTATAACAAAACTTTCTAAAATTGTTTACCTCCAAAGGGGGACTGAGGAATAGAAACATGGTCACTTAGGTCCTCTTCCGACCAGCAGTAAAAGCCTTGCTAAAGTGGGACGTCTGTTTGGCCGTGCGGGATGTTCAATTACGCAGCTATGCAGGCGTGTAGAGAGAGTCCCACGCTTAGTGAACGATAAGAACCCTTGCAACAGCTCTTTGAAGGGTCCGGAGGTGGCCAAATGTTTGTCTATATCCAATATACTCTCATTTTCAGTAGCAGTCTAAATTCCCCGACATTCATCCCAAACGTCCTCTGTTACAAGACCTACTTATTGGATTTATCGTTAATTTGTTCTCGTCCTGAACATGCATGACACATATGACACTGGACGTTAAGCAACCAACAATCATGGCAAGCATTTGAAATTGTCCGTTTATAAATTAAAAAAATTATAAGAAAATAAGGTTTTAACTCCATCAGGCAAAGTTGACCTTAGATGGATTTGGTTATTTTCTAGGTCCTATCGGTCATAAAGCATAAACTTGATTTATAATGTGTTGCTTTCATCTTTTATTAGATACTCCATTCCATTCAAATGTTATTGTATTTTTTTCTATTTTTTTAGAAGGGGAAGCCTCTTGTAGTTGGATATTTAGGTTTATATTTTTCTGATTTTTTACTCATTTTCCTTATAGTTTTCTTGCTCCTATGTTATTTCATCGCTGTAGTATATATCAAACATAAAATATTATTGACTGGAAAAACAAAGGTAGCATGAATTGAAATTGAAAAGATTATGAGTCCTTGTACTCAGTTCTTAAGACCTTTTTGAAAATGACCCAGTGATTTCTTATCAATCGTAAAACTGCAAGGTTATGGTAAAATGTTTTCAGAACAGAAAATTATCCGGCATTAATTATTGAAAAGGGTTAAATTTAATCAACATAGTAAAATTGAGAATGGAAATGGGGAATGTGTCAAAGAGACAACAACCCGACCATAGAACAGACAACAGCAGAAGGTCGTCAATGCAGCGAGAAATTCCCGCACCCGGAGGCGTCCTTCAGCTGGCCCCTAAACAAATATATATACTAGTTCAGTGATAATGAACGCCATACTAAACTCCAAATTGTACACAAGAAACTAAAACTAAAAATAATACAAGACTGACAAAGGCTAGAGGCTCCTGACTTGGGACAGGCGCAAAAATGCGGCGGGGTTAAACATGTTTATGATATCTTAACCCTCCCCCTATACCTCTAGCCAATGTAGAAAAGTAAACGCATAACAATACGCACATTAAAATTCATTTCAAGAGAAGTCCGAATCTGATGTCAGAAGATGTAACCAAAGAAAATAAACAAAATGACAATAATACATAAATAACAACAGACTACAATTAAACTGATTGAAAGATTATGTCTTCATCATATGAATATCAGGCACAATCCTTCCGTTAGGGGTTTAGTATCAAACCATCATAACATATATGAGAAGAACATAACCCGTGTCATGCCAACAACTGGTTTTTAAATAAATGTGTTTAGTGCCGATGCAAAGACCCTATAAGTGAATCAATATTAACGCCAAAATATGCAATCTTTAATGACCTGACAACAGTATCGTAACTATATCCCTTCTTAATAAGTCTATTTAAAGGTTTTGTTAGCTTCAGAGGTGAATACTGACATTTTTGTGCTTTATAAAGAATATTTCCATAAAAAAATGGATGTGAAATACCTGAACGTATAAGAAGTCTGCATGTTGAGCTATATTTACGAATGATGTCCTTATACCGATGATAAAATTTAGTAAATGTTTTGACTAGTTTGTGATATCGAAAACCCTGGTGTAATAATTTTTCAGTAATACATAAATTTCTCTCGTTAAAATCTAAAACATTGTTACATACACGAGCGAATCGTACAAGTTGAGATATATAAACACCGTAAGATGGTGACAAGGGAACGTCACCATCTAAAAATGGATAATTAACGATAGGAAATGAAAAATCATCTCTTTTATCATATATTTTAGTATTAAGCTTTCCGTTAATGATACAGATATCAAGATCGAGGAAAGGGCAGTGGTCATTGTTAGTATTAGCTTTATTTAAAGTAAGTTCAACAGGATAAATTTCTTTAGTATACATACTGAAGTCGTCATTATTAAGAGCCAAAATATCATCCAAATATCTAAAAGTATTATTAAATTTGTGTATCAGATGTTGTTTCGATGGGTCTTTGCTGATTTTTGTCATAAATTGTAACTCATAGCAATACAAAAAAGGTCCGCAATAAGTGGTGCACAGTTAGTCCCCATTGGAATTCCGACAACCTGACGATATACGGAATCTCCAAAGCGAACGAAAATGTTATCTAGTAAAAATTCAAGGGCATATATAGTATCAAAGCATGTCCAATTGACATAGTTTTTTTGTTTATTGCTACTAAAAAATGACCTAAAAGAGTTTGAACATATATATTCACATTCTGACTTTTTAAATGCCCATTTAATTAGGTGTGTGATTTTTTTCTTAATGAGAATGTGAGGCAATGTGGTATATAGGGTAGAAAAATCAAAACTTTGAACAGATTCAAAATCACCAATATATGCATGCAATTTATCAAGTATTTATTAACATAGTAATATGTTTTTGTGACTTATTAAGAATATGTAATATTGTCCTTCGCTAGCCTAAATTACAGTTACAAACTAGAAAAAGTCGGTTTTAAGCCAAAGAATGTCTTCTTTCTTATTCATATTTTCTTCAAAAAACCCAGACAATTTGTTTGTAAAAACCCGGACGTTTCAAATGATGCTCTCGAATATATGTCAAAATCACAGTGACACTAACTAATACTTTATCATCCTCATTAGTTAAAGAAATATATATGTCCTTTATTGATACGAAAATAGAAGCATCTATTGTACCAATGCATCAAATCGATAGTGATTATAAGTCGATTGCCAGTTGTGCTTGTAGTCAAATTATGTCCGTCGTGTGTTGTTCCGGTCATTAACTGTAGCAACGTTCGGATATTCTCTGACCGATTCATTAGGGAGCGCCACCGTACGGAATAAAAATTAAGCGCCATTTCGAAAAACGCTAGGTAATAATGATTTTGGGTTTACCATTACTTTAATTTCTTGAGATAATGTTCTTTATGTAATGTGCTTTTACTTTAGCTGTTTCCTGATCATCTATGATCAAGCTGCATACATTTACGGATAATTGACATATTCAAGTGAGGTGCACACCCAGTAGAAAAATATATTGAAGTTGGAACGTGAGCATAGCAACATTTTATTCCAAATCTATACCAAACTTCAATAACATGCTTTACTCAACTTCCGTATATTAAGAAAGAAATGATAACATTTGTGATTTTGTGTTTATTTTATTTTTATTATTACTATTAACCAGAACATTTTCTTGTGAATTGATAATCAATAAAATCCTTGCGAAAAACGTCAAAGAGATCCAGTTTTCAGTGTTTACAAGTTGGGTAACTTGTGTCACCAAATGTGAGCATCAAAACAGAAAAACTTTTTATAAAGTTTATAATTTATTACTACATATAATAGCATATATTACAATCTGACAATAAAAACACCCAAAGTTTATCATCGAAAATCCTGTCAATACTGAAACACAAGACTCCAGGTGGATGTTAAACTGAGATGTTACCATTGAAAACTAACAGTCTACTAGCAGAGGTACTGATCCCATTTTTTGTCGTATAGATAAACAAAATCGATACCATGTGCATGGCATGTGTTTCTGGAAAGATTTCATTAAGTAAAGTCAACACCAAGAGTTAATATCCTCACCAAACATAACACATAATAAAACAAATCAATTTAGTACAAAGAGGAATGTCAAATATTTCAAGTTCTAAGAAACTTTTTAAATCAAATTATTCGACGAAGAATTAAGTGTTGCATCGCAACAAATAGCGTTATCCACAATTTTCATGAAAATTCTTCGAACCTTTTCTTTTTTCTTATGAAGATGTACATTGTTGCATGTCACCGCAAAGTGACAAACAACCAACTCCAACTAAAAAGTAGATTTTTAAGGTTTACAGTCATCATTCTTCAAAAAGATGTTGTTTTTATTTCAAATGAAAACATCTTAATATTCAGGTGCCTTGCCAAGAAACAGAGACTGAATAGGCAAATAATTAGCTTTGAATAGACATGATTCGTTTGACGTAATTTAAAGCAATAACCAATGAACCAAGGAAGGAAAGAGTGCTTTCTTTAAATTTTGAAACTGATATAACTTGAAAAACAAACAGTATTATTTATTTACTCACATGAAACAAACCGGGATGCGGTATTCAGTACGTAGGTGAAACTGGACGATATTTATCTAAATGCACTCAAGAACATCTGTATCGTTTTAAAAGACCAAATAAATTCAAAAGTATCATTTATCAACACCTTAAGAAGCACAATCATCCTATTAAATATTTTGCAGTTCAACCTTTAGAAGTAGTAAATAAGCAGCCTGGTGAATCTCATTCAAAGTTTGTACGATCATGGAAAATAATTGAATTAAATTGGATTATAAAATTACAGACAGTCTACCCTCTCGGTCTTAATGATAATATCATGGGAATTGGTAATATATCAAGAACCGATTCTGTTAACATTTTGGATATAGTTTCTAAAACTGTTCGTAAACACCGTTCTCATGGTCGTAGAAAAAATCGCAATCAAAGAAAATTTCAGACCAATCATACCAATATTTCGGACCTAATTTCTATTTCAAAAAACAACGGCAGACATTATCTGTTAACAAAGCTCTGTTCATTACCGGTTAATAAGTTAAATAAAATTTTAGAGGATTGCAACACAATTTCATATAGCAGTCCTAAGTATGAAATCGTTCAAATTATAATGGCATATTGTTATTCTAAACTGTTTCCCAAAATTGATCGCCCTGAAGATCATAAAAAACAGTTCATTAAAATAAATTATCCCCGGCTTAGTATATTTCTAGGAGTTTGATTGGTTAACGCACGTCGTTACAAAACCCATAGCCCCTGGGTGTTGCTAACCCATATCCCGGGACGTTGCTACCCATTACATCGGGGAATTTCACGCGCGTTTTCCTTAGTTCCATGGTTATATCTTATGAAATATCGAATTCTGTAGATTTTCCATGATGTCTGTAAATTTAAATACTTAATTCCCTTACGATTTTATCTTATTATATCGATTATTTGCACTCATTTTAGTAAATGCATCACTATGCAGCCACATTGTCAATGAATGGTACTACTGACCTAGCTATGCAAATGACCCACGTTGATGTCACACCGTTTATGATGTAACTCTCACAACATTGCGCGCCAAATTCGACCCATTTCAGTTTCTCTGTCTCTAGTTTAAAATCGTCTTATATTTGTCTACATGTAGGGTACTACCAAAGGTAGTACCCTACACCCCGTTAAAAATATGTCAAATTCCCAAATTTCAATAAAAGATATTTAAAAAATGAAAAAAAACGTTGCTTTCACGTTAAACTTTGTGGCCGAATTTCTCTAAAAATCGCCAGATTTAGACTAAGACCGGGGATAAATTCGTTATCTACGTTCATATCCGTAGATATGGATATTTTAACACCCTTCAGTACCCTATACACCCTTCGGCTGCGCCTCAGGGTGTACTTGGATACTTCAGGGTGTTAAAATGTCCATATCTACGGATATGAACGTAGATAACTTATAGTATGTCAATAAAGGTTTTGATTTTGTAAATATTGCCGGTATTTTTAACGACCATTCTGTTAAAGAACAAATTCCGGGATATTTTGATAATACTGAGCTCCCTCTAATTTGTTATATTAACAAGAAATCTACCCGGAAATTTGTGTTTAATTATAGCCAATTGTGTAAAGATGTTAATATCAGTGAAAATACACCTACTTCATGTAATTGCAGTAATTCCGAATACATTTATGGACCCATTTTCCATGTTATAACAGGAGATCTTAACATCGTTCAAGACCGAGAGTTAAAATCATTCCTCAGTAAAGGACCTAAATATCGTCCTCCGTCAATTATTAATTGGAATGAGTGTCGTAATATCATCCACGACTCACTCCATACTTACTGTTTTAAATGGATAAAACGGGAAAAAGCTGACAAAAAATCTTTGGACTCTTTTTTTAATTCAGTAATGAACATAGTTGATATACGTATTCAACATTATTAAGGACATTTTACTCTTAACAATAACCACAATAAACCTATTTCTCGTATCAAACATAAACTAAAAGAACTAGCCAAGGAATTTGTTTTTGTCCTGGCCGATAAAGCTGCTAATAATATTATTATTGTTTGACGTAAATTTTACATTGAGGTTCTGAAAAAAGAAATCACCAATTCACCAACATTCCAACTGACTCCATTTTCAGAAAACGACATCTGTAACAAACATAAACTTTTAGCTACCGCTTTACAAGCAGAACCAAATACAATGAAAGTCCCAACTATGTATTGGCTTCCGAAGCTAACAAAACACCTTACAAATATAGATTCATTTCGTCTTCAAGCCATTGTTCCACTACTAAATTGTCTATTCTTCTTACCAGTACACTTGGTACAATCAAAAACCTGATAATAAATTGTTCAAATAAGGCCTTCGAAAATAGTGGAAAAATTAATTTTGGAGTGTCAAGAACTCGCTGGAAGTACTTGATAAATAACATGCATATATTGGTGATTTTGAATCTGTTTAAAGTTTTGATTTTTCTACCCTATATACCACATTGCCTCACATTCTCATTAAGAAAAAATTCACACACCTAATTAAATGGGCATTTAAAAAGTCAGAATGTGAATATATATGTTCAAACTCTTTAAGGTCATTTTTTAGTAGCAATAAACCAAAACAACTATGTCAATTGGACATGCTTTGATACTATATATGACCTTGAATTTTTACTAGATAACATTTTTGTTCGCTTTGGAGATTCCGTATATCGTCAGGTTATCGGAATTCCAATGGGGACTAACTGTGCACCACTTATTGCGGACCTTTTTTTGTATTGCTATGAGTTACAATTTATGACAAAAATCAGCAAAGACCCATCGAAACAACATTTGATACACAAATTTAATAATACTTTTAGATATTTGGATGATATTTTGGCTCTCAATAATGACGACTTCAGTATGTATACTAAAGAAATTTATCCTGTTGAACTTACTTTAAATAAAGCTAATACTAACAATGACCATATCATTAACGGAAAGCTTAATACTAAAATATATGATAAAAGAGATGATTTTTCATTTCCTCGTTAATTATCCATTTTTAGATGGTGACGTTCCCTTGTCACCATCTAACGGTGTTTATATATCTCAACTTGTACGATTCGCTCGTGTATGTAACAATGTTTTAGATTTTAACGAGAGAAATTTATGTATTACTGAAAAATTATTACACCAGGGTTTTCGATATCACAAACTAGTCAAAACATTTACTAAATTTTATCATCGGTATAAGGACATCATTCGTAAATATAGCTCAACATGCAGACTTCTTATACGTTCAGGTATTTCACATCCAATTTTTTATGGAAATATTCTTTATAAAGCACAAAAATGTCAGTATTCACCTCTGAAGCTAACAAAACCTTTAAATAGACTTATTAAGAAGGGATATAGTTACGATACTGTTGTCAGGTCATTAAAGATTGCACTTTTTGGCGTTAATATTGATTCACTTATAGGGTCTTTGCATCGGCACTAAACACATTTATTTAAAAACCAGTTGTTGGCATGAAGTCTGGAGCTGGCATGTCAGTTAACTGCTAGTAGTCTGTTGTTATTTATGTATTATTGTCATTTTGTTTATTTTCTTTGGTTACATCTTCTGACATCAGACTCGGACTTCTCTTGAACTGAATTTTAATGTGCGTATTGTTATGCGTTTACTTTTCTACATTGGCTAGAGGTATAGGGGGAGGGTTGAGATCTCATAAACATGTTTAACCCCGCCGCATTTTTGCGCCTGTCCCAAGTCAGGAGCCTCTAGCCTTTGTTAGTCTTGTATTATTTTTAATTTTAGTTTCTTGTGTACAATTTGGAGTTTAGTATGACGTTCATTATCACTGAACTAGTATATATATTTGTTTAGGGGCCAGCTGAAGGACGCCTCCGGGTGCGGGAATTTCTCGCTGCATTGAAGACCTGTTGGTGACCTTCTGCTGTTGTCTGTTCTATGGTCGGGTTATTGTCTCTTTGACACATTCCCCATTTCCATTCTCAATTTTATTTAGATTTATGCGGTTAATGTTAAAGTATATGCTGGTTTTTCAAGTAGATCTTATTATCAACATTGACCACGGCTGCTTCTGTCTAGAACTTATCATAAGTGAAATGAACTTTAACGACATTGCCGTGTACAGAAAATGTAATTCCAAGTATAACATATAAATGTAGTATTATTTTGAATACATTGTTAAATGTATTGCTGTCTTTCAGTTTGCCACGATTTTCTTAGTTTGATGGCTGACAGTTCCTGTTGATATCAATAATCTTTCAGCGAATGAATCTGAAATAAAACATTAATTAAAATATAATGTGCTATATATTATTTTTTATGTTTTTAGTTTCATATTTAAATCATATGTTCCCTAGTAAATGCGCCCATCCACGAAAACACATTATTGCAAAAATTTTGAATTAGTTTTATCTTTCCATAGTATATTTCTCCTTTGTGAATATTAAAGTCTTTAAAAATCCATAATATTTTCAACAATTTTTAAAACAGACGATTAACAAAACTGCACGCAGCTATTTTCGACAAACAATGTCACATTGTGACACAAATGTACCAGCTGACCTTGACAGGTGTTGAGAAAATAGGTAAGATTCGATTAATTTGTTGCAGGACATAAGTATAGTTCGACATAAAATTAAGCATTGGAATTTAATAGACATACAAAATATGATAGTGACTGGGGAGGATCACAAACATTGCAAAACATTAAATTTAATTGATGAATCTATAACCTTAAAACTTAGTACTCTTACCTTCATTATCTATATCCTTTTCTTCTTCGTCCAAAACATCAATGATTTTATCATGGCCATTCTTTTCGGCATACATAAGAGCTGTCCATCCATATATATATCACACTTGCTGGTATCACAATCATTGTTAATAAGAAATTTGACAAAACGCTCTCTCTAACATTCAACTGTACTCCAGCTCCTGCTTGATGTCCGGTTGCTCCGACATGTTTCTATCAGTGGTGTTTTACCGAAATAATTTATACAGTTGACTCCTGCGCCATTTGAAATAAGTGCTGTAGCTTTTGGATATTTCTGTCTGCGTATTGCCTGGAATAAAGCACCAGTCTTGTCATTTTCATCCTCGTTAGAAAATCCTGCTCCCATTTTACTGCTATGTATGATAGTCAGACAAAAATATTTTATTTTCAAACTGCACTTGTCCTCAAATTGGTTTGCCATATTACTTTGAACTTCAAGCTCTTTTATACTAGTACTTGATTTCATTCTGGTAAAGGGTCATCATTATCGCTATTCATTGGTAACCGACAAAATGTTATTATTTAGTCAAAAACTATTTAAGTAAAAGAATGACACACCATGCGGTTGCTTTTTTGGCACAACTTATCACGTAGAGACACAACTTTGTTTAGGCGGTATTTAGCACTTGTCCTCTAATTGAAAGATCACCTTTTTATATAAGATTTGTTTTGTTCATGTAAAAGGTCATCATTATCGCGATTGATTCATATGACATCAGTTATATTATTAGCAAAGACAAATTTTCATAGAGTCGAAGGACATCATAAACAACGGGTTAAGTATGAAATGTTTAAGAAAATGCCAAATTATAGAAGCAAATTTGTTAATTATCATTAATATATTTAGAAAGGAAACTGACACCTCTATGCAAGATAAAAATAAATCAGATACAAGTATAGCGACAACCACACATGCCAAAAACGATATTCACAATTAAAACCTTAATAAGCTCATGCATATAACTATAAATTTATCAGGTAAATATTCCCCTCTTTTACTCCAAAATCTGCATTCACAATCTTTACAACTTTGCAGTAATATCACAACTTTTGCTTTGAGTCCGTTCTACACTACTATTCCACATGCTTAATTCAATATGGACTACATAATCTCATAAAACAGAACTCTTTCTACAAAAAGGGAATCGTAGATACAAAATCCTTGTTTGAGGTGATGAAAAATCATACATTTTAAAGAACCACACTGATCCCAACAACAAATACACCAAAGATGATATCATCCAAATGCTGGACAGCATATTTGTTGAGTTCAGTGGATTGATATTTTAACAGACAGTCGGTACTCATTTGAATCAGAATTCATACAGAACCTCTTCAAAGACAAACATTAAAAGAAAGTTGCAAAGTTCTTTAATTTCATTTTCAGATAAAGTGTATATTGAACTGTCCTTTCACTCAATGACCAACATTTTTTCGAGTGCTTACATCTCATATATCTCAGTTATCTTTATGTTAAGGATGCTACCGAAACGAAAGGTCTGCAACCCTATAGATCTTTTCTTCTGTATTGACACAGATGGACGACTACAAACTAGAATTTATTACTAACGAACCTATTTTTCAGCAGTGACGTACACTCGTTCGAATCGTATGGCGAAAACATATCTCAATTAATATGTTACGCTCGTGCATGTTCACACCTTACGGATTTCATTAACAGGAATGTGCTTCTTGCACAAAAACTGCCCCTACAGAGCTATGATTTATAAAGACTGAAATCGCCATTAAATAAGTGTTACTTATACCATAACGAATTTGTGGACCGATACGATATGTCTGTGTCTAAACTCTTTAGCGACATGTTTTCGGGGTTTTAGATTTTTAGATACCAGAATATTAATTTTATTTGATCTTATGTAAATTAACCGATTATGCCCTTTCCCGACGGTGACTATTTTACTGATAGTGGATTCCAATGGCGGGTGATGCATGCATAGCCGGAGACGCTTACCCTGTCGACGCATCCGGTATCGTCAGCATGTAGAATAACCAAGTGCTTCGAACAATCCAAAATCAGACCCATATATCAAAAGTATTTGTTGCACGTTCACTTAAAAAAAGATATTTAAAATTTCTAGAAATTACAGAATGCTATAAACGTGAATATTTTCAGTTTGATATTTTTTTACATATTGTTATTCACGTTTACGAAAGAAAAAGACCTGTTTCAATTCGAATAACGGTTTTGAAAGTTATGACAACTTTCATCAATATTTCCAGTCTTGATAGTTTATGGCGCAGATGACTGTACAGTTTTACCATATATACCTGACTAGATCTGAAGCATTAGCTATTAATTTTGAACAGCTTCCGTCATAAGATATGAGACATAGTGAGTTTCGTGTAGTATTTCTTATTTCAAGGCCATCAGATAGACTATGGGCTTGACTTGTGTTTTCTTCACATATTTATAGTTTACATAACATTTTGTACAGTACTCTTCATTTTAACAGCATTAATCCAAGAAAAAAACCTTTAATGTAGTTTCGGTAGGCAATTAATACTTCATCAACTTTAGTGTTTTCCTTAGGTTTGCTTCTCTTTAATGTTTTACATAACGTCTCTGATAAACATGTGTCGAATAATACTGAAATAGCTGACATAGATAACAGTGTACAGCTGTCTTGTCTTATAGATATGTTATTCCTTTACATATAGCAGAAAGTTATGGATCTGCTTAACCCTTCCGGAGCACCTTAGATCACCAAAGGTTTTTGATGGAGTTCGTATTGTTCATTCTTTTGTATTGTATTTTGTGTTTTTGTATACTGATGTTTGTCTTTTGCTCGTTTTTGTTTGTTTGTTGTTTTTTGTCATGTCATTGTCGGTTTGTTTTCGACTTATGTGTTTGAATATCCCTTTGGTATCTTTCGCCTCTCTTTTATGGCTTGTACATTAGTTTGTCTATTATTTTTTTATCTATTGATAATGGTATTTCACAATGCATTCTCGAAATATCATTATTCATTATCCAGTACTTGGTATGATGTAATTAGAGATATTATTTTAAAGCTTTATGCGTCAAACACTATATGTCTCCAGTGGTAAAAGTGCTATTTTTAACATTTACCCAAGGTGTTAACATTCATTCAATTAGACTTCTTATAAGATTACCACCTTCTTTTCCATGACCTGTTTTACTTAAAGAGTAAGCTGTTTATTAAGACAAAAATATCCTTGATGTGACCAACTCAATTTGTGAAAACTATCAATTGGTACTTGTCACACTTTCAATTTATGGCGAGCTTTTTAAATGTCAATTGGTTCTTGTCACATAAATGGCTTATAAAATGTTTGTATAACTTTATTAAACTCTTTTTGCAAAAATCATGGACAGTCTTCAAAACTCTGCAAAATGAAACCTTCCTTAACCCAACATTTAAAAAATAAAACATTTACGAATTAATATATGCTTATTATTGAATTTAAGATGGTAAGGAGTTTGTAGAAAGATATATATAGGTATTATAGAACTAAATGATACTTTTGGATTTGGGATATTATTTTATCATTGTATGCGTTATACAAAAAAATATGAAAACAATACTGAATTAATTGCATGCGTCCGAAGGACAATATATGCCTCCAACGGTTAAAATGCTATTTGTAACATATCAACAACGACCTGATGTGTTGACATTTATTGAATTGGGATTGTGTAAAAACACATTTTTTTTCATCAAGCTGTTTTTAGACAACAATCTCCGTTGTAGAACCAACTCAATTTGTGAAAACTATCAATTGGTACTTGTCAAACTTTTCAATCATAGCAAGCTTTTTAAATGTCATAAAATATGTCGATATAATCAGTTCATATTTCTGAGAAAAATGCAAAAATCATGGATCGTCATTAAAACTCTTTAAAATAATATCTTCCTTAACACAAAATTTAAAAAAGAAGACTTTTACAAGTAAATATATCCTAAGTCAGTTTAAGTCTTAGAAAACATGACTTTTTTACCGGCTTGTTATTGGCTTTGAACTAGTTTTTAGTAACTGGGAGTTGTCTCAGGTCTGTACTTTGTGTCTTTTGTGTTTTTGTTAATTGTTTTTGTGCTTTATATCGATATGATGTGTTAAGCCCTTTTCAACTGATGTCTTTAGTTTGTTCTTATGTTGTGCTGTTACACAACTGTCCTAGATTAGTCATTTGGTCTCTGATGGAGAGTGGTCTCATTGGCAATTATACCATATATTCTTATTATTATAATTTGATTGAATATAAGATGGTAAAGAGGTTTTACTTCAATACAAAAGAAACTTTATAAACCAATAAAAAAATATTAATTTATTAAAAGATAGTTTCATTTAAATGTAGACACTTTCACTTCAATTAACAGTTAATGCTTACTCTTTGGTAGACGTCATAACTTACAATCTGCATTCAGGTAATCACCAAATAACTGGTAAAAAGATCATCTAAAATAAATTACAACGAGGTTAATATGATCAGGAACCCAGGACTGGGAATAAGGAACCTGACAAGGGTGATGAGCCAGGAGTAGAATGTTCAGGAACAACGTGAGGAGGGCGGGGAAAATTAAAAGAAATGACAAAAACGAGTCAGGGTAACCCGATGATCAGGAATAAGGGGCAACCATTTGACATTCTATGGGAATATTCTATTCCTAGCCGTCGTGCAGAATCAATTTTGGGCAATGCAAAATGAAAATCTATATTTCTATATAAAAAAAAAATATGTGGTATGATTGCCAATGAGACAACTCTCCACAAGAGACCAAATGACACAGAAATTAACAACTATAGGTCACCGTACGGCCTTCAACAATGAGCAAGCCCTTACCGCATAATCAGCTATAAAAGGCCCCGAAATGACAAATGTAAAACAATTCAAACGAGAAATCTAAAGGCCTAATTTATGTACAAAATAATGAACAAAAAACAAATATGTAACACAGAAACAAACGACAACCACTGAATTACAGGCTCCTGACTTTGGACAGGCACATACAGAATATGGCGGGGTTAAACAAGTTTGTTATATTCATTTTCTTTATTTTGTTGGTAGGATATTTATTTCACCTACTCGCAAGGACCGAGATTTTGAAAAAAAGGTTAGGTTCGTAAGGGTTTGTGTGTCTTTTTCGTTCCTTAAGGGACATGTGCCGTTGCATATTATATTTAATCAGTTATGTTTAACCAAGCGTTGCTACTACCTTAATGTACATGCTTGTATTGTCTGTGAAGCTCATATTGTTTTAGCCAAGATATAAGAGAACATTTTATTTCATAATCAATACTCTTCAATACATGTTCTCTGTTTTGAATTTCGTTTAACCTGCAATTTGTCCACCATCTTGTTTCGATATAGGTCGCTTATTAAGAACATAAAACTGACTACATTTAAAAATATCTGACTGAAAGACCAACACAAGAGTTCAATACATGAACACATTGGAAATATATGATTGGGTGTCATTATTTATATGATTTCTTCGCCCGGTGTAATTTGATTTATTGTGTTCTCCAATCCACACATGTATCATGATCTAACATATATAATTCCGATCAAATCAGTTTTAGGGGCAGTTTTGATCTTGCTGTGAAGTTTTAGCGTTTGCTCGATATATATATAGATCATGTAGATACCATCGCTGTAACTTTGAATGGAGAACAGCAATAACAGTGTCGATCGTTTGTGTTTTGTGTTTTTTTTTTCATGGCTAGAACAATTTATTCAGTGGTTGTCGTTGGATCATGTCTGTCATATTTGTTCTTCGTAAATTGTTTTGTTATAAATTTGGCCGTTAGTTTTCTCAATTGAATATCCATTTTTTTCATGTCGGGGCCTTTTATAGCCGACTATGCGGTATTGGGTTTTTTCACATTGTTGAAGGCCATACGGTTGCCTATAATTGCACACATCCATTTCAGTTGAACTTAGGTGGATACTTGTCTCATTGGAAATCAAACCACATCTCCTTATTTTTATATAAATGAGGTGAACATAAAAAGCAAAATATTTCCACTGTCCAAATGGATGATTTATTATCATCTTTAACGAAACAAAATTGAAAATCAAACAGTCATTTAGAAAAGCTGATTCGTATTTCCCTTCTCTCAAATTCACCACGAAATCACTTATATAAAACAAGAAGATGTAGTATGATTGCCAATGAGACAACTCTACACCAGAAATCAAATGACGTAGAAGTTAACAACTATATATATGTAGGTTACATTCCTTGGCGTAAATTCCAGAAAAGGATACAGAATTAGGTAAACTGGCATTTAAGATATTAAAACACATTTCAAAGTGACAATTTCATTCCTATATTTGACTACAAAAGTTACCGTCTTCAATACAAACTGACTACATGCAATGTGAGATATATTTATAAACGAGTGCCACATGTGAGGCAGGATCTGCTTACCTTTTAGGACCACCCGAGATCACCCCCGGTTTTTGTTGGAGCTCGTGTTGCTCAGTTTTTAGCTTTTCTATATGTAGTGTTTTTATAGACTGCTGTTTATGTTTTATTTTTTTCATTTATTGCCGTGATCTTGTCAGTTTCTCTTCGACTTATGTTCTTTTGGTATATTCTTCATCTTTTGTTTAGTTACTAAAAGGGATTTGATTTACGGTTGGGTTGCTGTCTCACAGAGATATAATCCAACTCTCTTTAATTCATAGTGTATTCTCGTGGCATACTACTAATCTTGATATATAGATGACATGTGGCGGTTTAACTAGGTTTTTTTATATTTCAAGCATTCCCTTTTTTACTTTCAAATACGCACAATGAAATTTCCATCACAATAGATACTCGTCATAAAAAGGAGAAGAAGAAGAATTTTTTATTCCAATTAAGGCCATGACATGACAACAACGTCAATAATCCGACATTGAAACAAATACAGTTCAATAAAATCAAGCGATATAAAAAAAAAATGTTTTTATAAGATACGGCTTTATTTATTTCTGAATATTATAATGAAAGTACTTTAGTTAACTGTGTTTGTAGGCAATAGAAAGTGGTGAAAATTCTAAAACAAAAAATCTATCTCTATCACTATGGCTCAGGAAATACTATCGTGCCATCCAATGACCGAAAACGTCATCCGTGTACTTTATTCTTTGTTTCTTTACATGTTCAAATATTTCTATACATCTTATTTAAAATGTTTCAGATACCGTTATCAGTAGATTTTTGTAAACCACACATGTACGAAGTCATAACAGATTCTAGCGAGTTTAGGATTATTTCCAAGTTTTCCAAGAAATCTTAAAAATTCGATTAAAATAATTTAATTTTTCGAATGACTTTCTGTCAAGTGTCTAAAAAGAATAATACTAAAGTATCAAAATTAAAATTATACTTGTTTATTTTCCTGCTAAATTTCATTTATCATATCCTAAACTAGCCATCAAACAGATTTTTAAGTATGAAACTTTTTCCCTGTTTATACTGGAATCCGATAGGAAGTCCATCTTAATCAGGCTGAGAAATTAATATCTAACGTAATATTAAGAAATTTGAGTATATCGCAAGAATTGTACATGCTAAAATCTCTTTAAAGATATGAGGCTTACAATTCGGATGACCAGATGCTCCTTTCGTCACAGTCTTCATTATCTTTTTCCCTAAAAAATAGCGTTTTCATTTCAATTTATTTTTCAAATCCAGTCAAGTCTATATGGTTAGAGAATTGACAGGCACCGATCATCCGGGAATTTAACGATTTCCTAAGGCTATGAATGACATACCCCTATTGTAGTGAAATAGGCGTAAAAATTTCCCCGTTTGAAATTTTGAAAAATGTTGAACAATGAATAGGTGTGCCGGATATTTAAATACGCAGCCACGTCTGTCAGAATGGGTGAAGAGAGTACCACGTTCTCAGCACGTTAAAACCCTTGCACCAACTCATAGGTTGCCTGTTGCAAGGCTTCATTTCTGTCCCTATCTAAAATCCCTGATTTTCCAGTGGTAATTCTAATTTCCCGCCTAGTCGACTCCTATTACAGTACCTACCTATCGTAATTATTGTTAATATGTTCTCGTCCTGAACAGGCATGAAATATTTGCTTCTGGACGTTTAGAAAAATCAATCAATCAATGAAGGTGCAGATAGCGGGATGAGTGGATAAAACTGTTGCTCAATCTTTTCCTTTCCCGTGTAGCGTTTTGTTGCCTGTTGTTTGTCTGTTAGTCTGGTTGTACTTTTTAGTTTTTATTCAGTGGTTTTCCTCTCTCTTCGACTTATGTTTTTTTTATAAACCCCTTGTTATCATCTATCACTTTTCTAACCTTTCTGAAACTGGTCGACATTTCATCGTTTGTTTATTTAAATTTTGATATTTTGTTATAAAAATAGTTATATTGTAACAACCTTGTAGTTTCATACTACCAAAAAAGGTCAAACTGACTTCATGCCGAAGTAACATTTAAGAAATTTTAGAAAGGAGTGCATGTTTGAACGCAATCAAGAAGCAATGAAATCAATCAATCAAATAAACAATCGATCGAAAAAGGATTCATTTTAGAACTCGATTTCGCGGAAGCCTCGTGATATGTTTGATTGTGAATGGGGTTTGGGTGCCCGAGTGGTCTAAGTACTTCATTACAGTGATCACATTAAGTCTATCAACTCTGAGGTAGTGAGTTTAACCCCGCTTGTAGTGAGGAGTGATCGATTCCGATCTTTGATGACAAGGATTGCCAAATTGATTGTGTTCATGTCTATTTTATTATTTTTATCATTATTTTTATAAGCCGTGTTTGTCTAAACTGCATGTGTATTAAGAATAAAAATATCTATTGGTCGAATTAAGTATCTTTGGTGTAAACATGAAACGTTCTGACATCAACAAAAAATATAATAAGATTTAATAAAATTCTTCAGCAATGAAACTACAAACTGTATGCTTAGTATATAATATGGATGATTATCTATTGTTGAAAAATGTATATTGTCTACTATACATGTGCTAAAAGTTATAAAGTTTTCTCTGTACCAAAAGCACAGAGATGAGAATTCAAAACGTCAATTTCAATAGAACTGTTGTAAAATGTAACATCAAGTATAAACAATATTTAGTATTACTTTGAAAATACATTGTTAAATGTTATCATTGCTATCCTGTCTTTCAGTTTTTCTCAATTTTCTCAGCTTGAAGGCAGCTTACAGTTGCTGCTGATATCACCAAACTGATTCTTTTTTCGTGCGAATCTGAAAAAAAAATCTTAGATAACAATATGCGTAATTACTGTATATTACTTTCTCATTAAATTAGTATAAGTCCTATAGGCCCTATGGTCCCTAGTATATCTGGAATTCTCTGTCAGAATATTAATGAAGTATTATAGTTTAATCTATCCTTAAGTCTGATTCTGAATCACCTTTGTAAATATTAAAGCATTTGAATTTCTATAATTATAACATTATTATTTGGAAGAGTTATTCTATTACACATGTACGGGTTGCTTTTTTTTGCACAACTCCCGGCGTATAGACATAAGTTGGGCTTTTGAATGTTTTGAGACCGAGACTTCAGTTGGTAAGATTCGAATAATAATTGGAACGAAATAGCTATTATTGGCCACTGCAGCATCGTGAAATGTCTTTTTCAATTTAAAAATCGCCTGAACCAATCTGCACGAAACAGTTTTCTTGATAAACCTTCCTATTGTGTTCTCTTCGTTAAAGTTTGGCAACAGAAAGTATTTCAATGACTGGGAGAGTTCACAAACCTAATTGCAAATACTCAATTTTAAAAGTGTTTGTCAAGCCGATTTTCATTTAATAAATGTAAGTTCTTAAAACTTATAGTACTTACCCTCACTACTTATTACCTTTTCTTTGTCATCCAAAATATCAATGATGTTATCATGGCCATTCTTCTCGGCATACATAAGAGCTGTCCATCCATATATATCATACTTGTTGATATCACATTTTTTTGTGACAAGAAATTTGACAAAACGATCTCTATCGTAATTAACTGTACTCCCTCTCCTGTTTGATGTGCGGTGGCTCCAGCCGGTTTCTATCAGTGGTGTTTTACCGAAGTAATTTATACAGTTAACTGCTGCACCTTTTACAATTAGATCTGTAGCTATCTGAAATTGCTCTCTCCGTATTGCCTGGTATAAAGCGCCAGTCTTGTCATTTTCATCGTCGGTAGACAATCCTGATCCCATTTTATTGATATGTTTATGATAGTCAGACAAAAATACTTTATTATCAAACTGGACTTGATGTGCAATATTACTTTTAACTTCAGGCTCTTTTATACTTGATATTATTCTGATAAAAGGTCATCATTATCACATGTAGATCATTGCGACAAAATGCCATTATCGAGTCATATATATAGACTTTTAAAGTAAGTCAAGTATGGACATTCGCACGAGGTTACTTTTTAGGTACAGTTTATGACGAACAGACACATTTGTATTTAGGGTTGGTTTAGAGAATATAAAATCTTAAATCAAATTTAATAGTAAGTACAATGAAGAAGGGTTTGCCATATCACAGTAGGTAAAGTGTCCGGCTGGGATCGTGTTTTTTTTTTGAGTGATTTCATCGGGTTTTTTCGAGTGTGACGTTGTTTATTGAATACATTGGATATGTCATTGAGTTTATCATCAGCTCAGAAGTCAGTAATTCGATACTGACATGATTTATAACAAAACTTTCTAAAATTGTTTACCTCAAACGGGGGACTGGGGAATAGAAACATGGTCACTTAGGTCCTCTTCCGACCAGCAGTAAAAGCCTTGCTAAAGTCGGACGTCTGTTTGGCCGTGCGGTATGTTAAATTACGCAGCTACGTAGGCGTGTAGAGAGAGTCCCACGCTTAGTGCACGTTAAGAACCCTTGCAACAGCTCTTTGAAGGGTCCGTAGGTGGCCACATAGGACACTGGACGTTAAGCAACCAACAATCATGGCAAGCATTTGAAATTGTCCGTTTATAAATTAAAAAATTATCAAGAAAATAAGGTTTTAACGCCATCAGGCAAAGTTGGCCTTAGATGGATTTTGTTATTTTTATAGGTCCTATTGGTCATAAAGCATAAACTTTATTTATAATGTGTTGCTTTCATCTTTTATTAGATATTCCATTCCATTCAAATGTTATTGTATTTTTTTTTCTATTTTTTTGGAGGGGGAAGCCTCTTGTAGTTGGATATTTAGGTTTATGTTTTTCTGATTTTTTACTCACTTTCCTTATAGTTTTCTTGCTCCTATGTTATTTCATCACTGTAGTATATATCAAACATAAAATATTATTGACTGGAAAAACAAAGGTAGCATGAAATGAAATTGAAAAGATTATGAGTCCTTGTACTCGGTTCTTAAGACCGTTTTGAAAATGACCTAGTGATTTCTTATAAATCGTTAAACTGCAAGGTTATGGTAAAAAATTTTCAGAACAGAAAATTATCCGGCATTAACTATTGAAAAGGGTTAAATATAATCAACATGATAGTAATATGTTTTTGTGACTTATTAAGAATATGTAATATTGTCCTTCGCTAGCCTAAATTACAGTTACAAACTAGAAAAAGTCGGTTTTTAAGCCAAAGAATGTCATCTTTCTTATTCATATTTTCTTCAAAAAACCCGGACCATTTGTTGAAAAACATGGACGTTTCAAAATATGCTCTCGAATATATGTCAAAATCACAGTGACACTAACACTGGTGTTAAACTGATAATCGTAACTGGAATTACGACGATCTCAATATGGCTACGGCAGAAATAGGTAAAATCTTTTCAATGATTTTTCTCAAATGTAGCCCGTTGTTGGCAAGAGTTGCGCAGCTGCAAGGTTTTTCTATACCATTACATCATATTTAAATCGTAACGGTGCACTATAATTTTCTAAGCGCTTAGAAAATTGCCGTCGAAAAATTCGGGATGATAATCGTGATTCGATGGCATTTTTCTTGTTTGATAATCTTAATTTCTTTAACTTTGATAGTAACTGAAAAATAATAAATGTGTCTTTCAGCTTGTCAATGGTATTTTGTGTGTAAAAACGGCAATGTCCAGTTAAACGATGACATTAACGCGCAAAATAAAAAATAATGAAGCAACTTACAGGTTAATATTTAGGACAAATTTACTTACATGTATATATATCTCGATTTATAACTGACAACAATATGCATAACCTTTTAATATATACATGTACCTGTTGAAGATATGGAAAATGAAGCAGTTGTCGAGTCAGTTATTGTGGTAAATAGATAATTTGAATTCTTTCAAAGTTTCAATGTTGTTTTTTGCGTTTAGGATTTTTTTGGAAGTGGGGAAAGGGAGGGGGTATAAGCATTATCCCACATCCCAAAAGTGCAATCCTTTCAAATGAAAGTCCCGTATACCACATTTCAATATGCCATATGTTTTGCCTGAAATATTGTATATATCCAATCGACTAAATCAATAAAAAGGGCAAGTTAACCTCCCCTATCTCAATATTTCCTATACCACGGGGTTGGCTGTGGGTAACTTCCTATATAAATATATAAGTTATAACATGGATCAGATTTTTGGTCTTCGGCAATATATGAAAGGGGATATTTTTTTTAAATTTCAGCAGCACGCCAGAAGTGACACCACCCCTTCCCCAGTGCCTTATACAGACCTCATTTATCATAATATCGCTGTCAGTTTTGAGTTCCCTGTTGTTTATATTCGGGAATGGGTCCACAAATTATGTAAAAGGGAAATGGGGGGGGGGGGGCGGGGTGCTATACACTGAACGTTTATACTAAATTTCTGCGAGAAATGAACAAAATTTTCCATCAGTTACTTAACTGCATTATTGGATTTAACAGTTGATACTTTGATTGGTGGATATGAGTTTTCATTTTGCACTTTTCCTTATATTTCAATAGAAATACATATAGTTTAATTTTGGAATGAAATGTATCCCGGTTAAAATAGACGTTCATATTTTTCAAGTGAATTCACTTTTGTTCTGTTTTACACTAATATTTTATATGATTTTAAAAATTAAATTCAAATATTTTGATTAAATACCCATGTATTTTAGGACGTTTCTTTAAACAGGGTGGATGGTAAAGGATCTAGAATAGTTACCAGTTTATTATTACTATTGTTTATTGTTACTTGTGTTTATTGTTCCTTGAGTTTATTGTTCTGTGTGTTTATTTTCCATGCGTTTATTGTTACTTGTGTTTATTGTTACTTGTGTTTTTTGTTCCTTGTGTTAATAGATAATCAAACAAATATTTTGTGCTTCAGAAAAATGCATGACAATTATGAAAGGCTAATTTTTGTTTTCATTTGATAGAAAAGTACTTAGTATATAGTAATTATGCAAGTACAAAAATGTTCTTTGTTACCTTCAATATTTTTTCTCTACAATAACCTCCATGCATATGTATGCAGCATATTTTTCATATACCAAGTATTTATGATTTCTTGAATCAGTTTGTTTCTAATATGGCGGAATATGCGCTATGATTTCTTAAAGTTGCAGTCATTCTTTGAATAAATATAGCTTGTAAGGTAATTTAAGGCCACATCAATTTGATTTCTTGATCTTCGTGCTTTTGGCCAAACTATTAAAGAACACAAATCCATGTTTGCCAATGAGCTCCACGTCACCATGTGCTTAACTCCATAACACACAAAGCATTCCAACTTTTCTCTACTCTTATATTATCATTAAACGTTTTAAGGATGTCATATTATTAGAATGCCAAACTAAATTGGTGTTGTTAAAATTTATAGTTATTTTCTGAGATATCGAAATGTCAGTGACGGTCATGAAGTTGCTAAGCATTTTTATAGTATTTATGGGCTATACAACTTCTTACACATTCAAAAAGGTGTGACATTTGTTTTCAAGTCCGTATTTAAATAGAATACCAAACAATATTTCTTTTTAACTCTAAACATGAAGAGATCATGATGACATTTTTTAAAAATTTTCTCCCATATTTTGTGACGGTCCTAGTTCCTGGAGTTTACAGTATTTTAACGTAGTTCGTGTTTCAAATTTATTGAAGCTGGTTTTTTTATGATATATACTAGTATGTAGCTGTTAACATTAGAACTATTAATCATATATGCACAAAAAGAAATGTCATAAGATGTGGGAACGTTTTCGTGATTAATTCATCACCATATTTTCATCATATGCTATTAGATAGACGTTTTTCGTGTCAATACCAATCAAACACTACCCAGTTATGATTATCTTCTTATTTATTAATACCGAAATAACGATTATCATTTTTGCGAGTTACGATTATCATCCCGAATTTTTCGACGGCAATTTTCTAAGCGCTTAGACAATTATAGTGCACCGTTACGATTCAAATATGATATAATGGAATAGAAAAACCTTGCAGCTGAGTAACTCTTGACAACAACGGGCTACATTTAAGAAAAATGACTGAAAAGATTTAATCTATTTCTGCCGTCGCCATATTGGGATCGTCGTAATTCCAGTTACGATTATCAGTTTAACACCAGTGACTAACTAATACTTATCATCCTCATTAGTTAAAGAAATATATATGTCCTTTATTAATATGAAAATAGTAGCATCTATTGTACCAATGCATCAAATCGATAGTGAGTATAAGTCGATTGCCAGTTGTGCTTGTAGTCAAATTATGTCCGTCGTGTGTTGCGGTCATTAACTGTAGCAACGTTCGGATATTCTCTGACCGATTCATTAGGGAGCGCCACCTTACGGTATAAAAAATAAGCGCCATTTCGAAAAACGTGAGGTAATAATGATTTTGGGTTTACCATTCCTTTAATTTCTTGAGATAATATTCTTTATGTAATGTGCTTTTACTTTAGTCAAGCTGCATACATTTACGGATAATTGACATATTCAAGTGAGGTGCACACTCAGTAGAAAAATATATTGAAGTTGGAACGCGAGGAATTTAATCGCATAGCAACATTTTATTCCAAATCTATACCAAACTTCAATAACATAAAATTGAGAATGGAAATGGGGAATGTGTCAAAGAGACAACAACCCTACCATAGAACAGACAACAGCAGAAGGTCACCAACAGGTCTTCAATGCAGCGAGAAATTCCCGCACCCGGAGGCGTCCTTCAGCTGGCCCCTAAACAAATATATATACTAGTTCAGTGATAATGAACGCCATACTAAACTCCAAATTGTACACAAGAAACTAAAATTAAAAATAATACAAGACTAACAAAGGCTAGAGGCTCCTGACTTGGGACAGGCGCAAAAATGCGGCGGGGTTAAACATGTTTATGAGATCTCAACCCTCCCCCTATACCTCTAGCCAATGTAGAAAAGTAAACGCATAACAATACGCACATTAAAATTCAGTTCAAGAGAAGTCCGAGTCTGATGTCAGAAGATGTAACCAAAGAAAATAAACAAAATGACAATAATACATAAATAAGAACAGACTACTAGCAGTTAACTGACATGCCAGCTCCAGACTTCAATTAAACTGATTGAAAGATTATGTCTTCATCATATGAATATCAGGCACAATCCTTCCTGTTAGGGGTTTAGTATCATACCATCATAACATATATGAGAAGAACATAACCCGTGTCATGCCAACAACTGGTTTTTAAATAAATGTGTTTAGTGCCGATGCAAAGACCCTATAAGTGAATCAATATTAACGCCAAAATATGCAATCTTTAATGACCTGACAACAGTATCGTAACTATATCCCTTCTTAATAAGTCTATTTAAAGATTTTGTTAGCTTCAGAGGTGAATACTGACATTTTTGTGCTTTATAAAGAATATTTCCATAAAAAATTGGATGTGAAATACCTGAACGTATAAGAAGTCTGCATGTTGAGCTATATTTACGAATGATGTCCTTATACCGATGATAAAATTTAGTAAATGTTTTGACTAGTTTGTGATATCGAAAACCCTGGTGTAATAATTTTTCAGTAATACATAAATTTCTCTCGTTAAAATCTAAAACATTGTTACATACACGAGCGAATCGTACAAGTTGAGATATATAAACACCGTAAGATGGTGACAAGGGAACGTCACCATCTAAAAATGGATAATTAACGATAGGAAATGAAAAATCATCTCTTTTATCATATATTTTAGTATTAAGCTTTCCATTAATGATATAGATATCAAGATCGAGGAAAGGGCAGTGGTCATTGTTAGTATTAGCTTTATTTAAAGTAAGTTCAACAGGATAAAATTTCTTTAGTATACATACTGAAGTCGTCATTATTGAGAGCCAAAATATCATCCAAATATCTAAAAGTATTATTAAATTTGTGTATCAGATGTTGTTTCGATGGGTCTTTGCTGATTTTTGTCATAAATTGTAACTCATAGCAATACAAAAAAAGGTCCGCAATAAGTGGTGCACAGTTAGTCCCCATTGGAATTCCGATAACCTGACGATATACGGAATCTCCAAAGCGAACAAAAATGTTATCTAGTAAAAATTCAAGGGCATATATAGTATCAAAGCATGTCCAATTGACATAGTTTTTTTGTTTATTGCTACTAAAAAATGACCTAAAAGAGTTTGAACATATATATTCACATTCTGACTTTTTAAATGCCCATTTAATTAGGTGTGTGAATTTTTTCTTAATGAGAATGTGAGGCAATGTGGTATATAGGGTAGAAAAATCAAAACTTTGAACAGATTCAAAATCACCAATATATGCATGTAATTTATCAAGTGCTTCCAACGAGTTCTTGACACTCCAAAAGTAATTAATTCCACTATTTTCGAAGGCCTTATTTGAACAATTTATTATCAGGTTTTTGATTGTACCAAGTGTACTGGTAAGAAGAATAGACAATTTAGTAGTGGAACAATGGCTTGAAGACGAAATAAATCTATATTTGTAAGGTGTTTGGGTAGCTTCGGAAGCCAATACATAGTTGGGACTTTCATTGTATTTGGTTCTGCTTGTAAAGCGGTAGCTAAAAGTTTATGTTTGTTACAGATGTCGTTTTCTGAAAATGGAGTCAGTTGGAATGTTGGTGAATTGGTGATTTCTTTTTTCAGAACCTCAATGTAAAATTTACGTCAAACAATAATAATATTATTAGCAGCTTTATCGGCCGGGACAAAAACAAATTCCTTGGCTAGTTCTTTTAGTTTATGTTTGATACGAGAAATAGGTTTATTGTGGTTATTGTTAAGAGTAAAATGTTCTTCAAAATGTTGAATACGTAAATCAACTATGTTCATTACTGAATTAAAAAAAGAGTCCAAAGATTTTTTGTCAGCTTTTTCCCGTTTTATCCATTTCAAACAGTAAGTATGGAGTGAGTCGTGGATGATATTATGACACTCATTCCAATTAATAATTGACGGGGACGATATTTAGGTCCTTTACTGAGGAATGATTTTAACTCTCGGTCTTGAACGATGTTAAGATCTCCTGTTATAACATGGGAAATGGGTCCATAAATGTATTCGGAATTACTGCAATTACATGAAGTAGGTGTATTTTCACTGATATTAACATCTTTACACAATTGGTTATAATTAAACACAAATTTCCGGGTAGATTTCTTGTAAATATAACAAATAAGAGGGAGCTCAGTATTATCAAAATATCCCGGAATTTGTTCTTTAACAGAATGGTCGTTAAAAATACCGGCAATATTTACAAAATCAAAACCTTTATTGACATACTTTATTTTAATAAACTGTTTTTTATGATCTTCAGGGCGATCAATTTTGGGAAACAGTTTAGAATAACAATATGCCATTATAATTTGAACGATTTCATACTTAGGACTGCTATATGAAATTGTGTTGCAATCCTGCTTTTCTCAACTTCGGTATATTAAGAAAGAAATGATAACATTTGTGATTTTGTGTTTATTTTTTTATTATTATTATTATTAACCAGAACGTTTTCTTGAGAATTAATAATCAATAAAATCAATGCTAAAAACGTCAAAGAGATCCAGTTTTCAGTGTTTAGAAGTTGGGTAACTTGTGTCACCCAATGTGAGCATCAAAACAGAAAAACTTTTTATAAAGTTTATTATTTATTACAACATATAATAGCATATATTACAATCTGACAATAAAAACACCCAAATGTTATCATCGAAAATCCTGTCAATACTGAAGCACAAGACTCCAGGTGGATGTTAAACTGAGATGTTACCATTGACAACTAACATAGATATAAGAAGATGTGGTATGAGTGCCAATGAGACAACTCTCCATCCAAGTCAAAATTTATAAAAGTAAACTATTATAGGTCACAGTCTACTAGCAGAGGTACTGACCCCATTTTTTGTCGTATAGATAAACAAAATTGATACCATGTGCATGGCATGTGTTTCTGCAATGATTTCATTAAGTATAGTCAACGCCAAGAGTTAATATCCTCACCAAACATAAAACATAATAAAACAAATCAATTTAGTACAAAGAGGAATGTTTAATATTTTAAGTTCTAAGAAACTTTTTAAATCAAATTATTCGACTAAGAATTAAGTGTTGCATCCAAACAAATAGCGTTATCCACAATTTTCATGAAAATTCTTCGAACCTTTTCTTTTTTCTTAAGAAGATGTACATTGTTGCATGTCACCGCAAAGTGACAAACAACCAACTCAAACTAAAAAGTAGATTTTTAAGGTTTACAGTCATTCTTCAAAAAGATGTTGTTTTTATTTCAAACGTAAACATCTTAATTTTCAGGTGCCTTACCAAAAAACAGAGACTGAATAGGCAAATAATTAGCTTTGAATAGACATGATTCGTTTGACGTAATTTAAAGCAATAACCAATGAACCAAGGAAGGAAAGTGTGCTTTAGATTTATGCGGTTAATGTTAAAGTATATGCTGGTTTTGTTTTCAAGTAGATCTTATTATCAACATTAACCACGGTTGCCTCTGTCTAGAACTTATCATAAATGAAATGAACTTTAATGACATTGCCGTGTACAGAAAATGTAATTCCAAGTATAGCATATAAATGTAGTATTATTTTGAATACATTGTTAAATATATTGCTGTCTTTCAGTTTACCACGATTTTCTTAGTTTGATGGCTGACAGTTCCTGTTGATATCAATAATCTTTCAGCGAATGAATCTGAAATAAAACATTAATTAAAATATAATGTGCTATATATTATTTTTCATGTTTTTAGGTTCATATTTAAATCATATGTTCCCTAGTAAATGCGCTCATCCACAAAAACATATTATGGCAAAAATTTTGCATAGGTTTTATCTTTCCATAGTATATTTCTCCTTTGTGAATATTCAAGTCTTTAAAAATCCATAATTGTTTCACGAATTTTTAAAAGAAACGATTAACAAAATTGCACGCAGCTATTTTCGACAAACGTTGTCACATTGTGATACAAATGTACCAGATGACCTTGACAGGTGTTGAGAGAATAGGTAAGATTCGATTAATTTGTTGAGGAGGATCACAAACATTGCAAAACATTAAATTTAATTGATGAATCTATAACCTTAAAACTTAGTACTCTTACCTTCATTATCTATATCCTTTTCTTCTTCGTCCAAAACATCAATGATTTTATCACGGCCATTCTTTTCGGCATACATAAGAGCTGTCCATCCATATATATCATACTTGCTGGTATCACAATCATTGTTAATAAGAAATTTGACAAAACGCTCTCTCTCACATTCAACTGTACTCCAGCTCCTGCTTGATGTCCGGTTGCTCCGACATGTTTCTATCAGTGGTGTTTTACCGAAAAAATTTATACAGTTGACTCCTGCGCCATTTGAAATAAGATCTGTAGCTTTCTGAAATTTCTCTCTGCGTATTGCCTGGAATAAAGCACCAGTCTTGTCATTTTCATCGTCGTTAGAAAATCCTGCTCCCATTTTACTGCTATGTAAGATAGTCAGACAAAAATATTTTATTTTCAAACTGCACTTGTCCTCGAATTGGTTTGCCATAAGTCTTTAAACTTCAGGCTCTTTTATACTTGATTTCATTCTGGTAAAAGGTCATCATTATCGCTATTCATTGGTAACCGACAAAATGTTATTATTGAGTCAAAAACTATTTAAGTAAAAGAATGACACACCATGCGGTTGCTTTTTTGGCACAACTTATCACGTAGAGACACAACTTTGTTTAGGCGGTATTTAGCACTTGTCCTCTAATTGAAAGATCAGCTTTTTATATAAGATTAGTTTTGTTCATGTAAAAGGTCATCATTATCGCGATTGATTCATATGACATCAGTTATATTATTAGCAAAGACAAATTTCCATAGAGTCGAAGGACATCATAAACAACGGGTTAACTATGAAATGTTTAAGAAAATGCCAAATTATAGAAGCAAATTTGTTAATTATCGTTATTATATTTAGGAAGGAAACTGACACCTTTATGCAAGATAAAAAATAAATCTGATACAAGTATAGCGACAACCACAAATGCCAAAAACGATATTCACAATTAAAACCTTAATAAGCTCATGCATCTAATTATAAATTTATCAGGTAAATATTCGTCTCTTTTACTCCAAAATCTGCATTCACAATCTTTACAACTTTGCATGAATATCTTGATTTGAGTCCGTTCTACACTACTATTCCACATGCTTAATTGAATATGGACTACATAGTCTCATAAAACAGAACTCTTTCTACAAAAAGGGAATCGTAGATACAAATTCCTTGTTTGAGGTGATGAAAAATCATACATTTTAAAGAACCACACTGATCCCAACAACAAATACCCCAAAGATGATATCATCAAAATGCTGGACAGCATATTTGTTGAGTTAAGTGGATTGATGTTTTAACAGAAAGTCGGTACTCATTTGAATCAGAATTCATACAGAACCTCTTCAAAGACAAACATTAAAAGAATGTTGCAAAGTTCTTTAATTTCATTTTCAGATAAAGTGTATATTGAACTGTCCTTTCACTCAATGACCAACATTTTTTCGAGTGCTTGCATCTCATATATCTCAGTTATCTTTATGTTAAGGATGCTACCGAAACGAAAGGTCTACAACCCTATAGATCTTTTTTTCTGTATTGACACAGATGGACGACTACAAACTAGAATTTATTACTAACGAAGCTATGATTTATAAAGACTGAAATCGCCATTAAATTAGTGTTACATATGCCATAACGTATTTGTGGATCGATACGATATGTTTGTGTCTAAACTCTTTAGCGACATGTTTTCGGGGTTTTGGATTTTTAGATAACAAAATATTAATTTTATTTGATCTTATGTTAATTAACCGATTATGCCCTTTCCCGACGGTGACTATTTTACTAATAGTGGATTCGAATGGCGGTGATGCATGCATAGCCGGAGACGCTTACCCTGTCGACGCATCAGGTCTCGTCAGCATGTAGAATAACCAAGTGCTTCGAACAATCCAAAATCAGACCCATATATCAAAAGAATTTGTTGCACGTTCACTTAAAAAAAGATATTTAAAATTTCTAGAAATTACAGAATGCTATAAACGTGAATATTTTCAGTTTGATATTTTTTTACATGTTCTTATTAACGTTTACGAAAGAAAAAAACCTGTTTCATATCGAATAACGGTTTTGAAAGTTATGACAACTTTCATCAATATTTCCAGCCATGATAGTTTACGGCGCAGATGACTGTACAGTATTACCATATATACCTGACTAGATCTGAAGCATATGATATGAGACATAGTGAGTTTCGTGTAGTATTCTTATTTCAAGGCCATTAGATAGACTATGGGCTTGACTTGTGTTTTCTTCACATATTTATACTTTACATAACATTTTGTAGAGTACTCTTCATTTTAACAGTATTAACCCAAGAAAAAACCTTTAATGTAGTTTGGGTAGGCAATTAATACTTCATCAACTTTAGTGTTTTCCTTAGGTTTGCTTCTCTTTAATGTTTTACATAACGTCTCTGATAAAGGTTAACAACATGTGTTGAATAATACTGAAATAGCTGACATAGATAACAGTGTACAACTGTCTTGTCTTAAGGATATGTTATTCCTTTACATATAGCAGAAAGTTATGGATCTGCTTAACCCTTCCGGAGCACCTTAGATCACCAAAGGTTTTTGATGGAGTTCGTATTGCTCATTCTTTTGTATTGTATTTTGTGTTTTTGTATACTGATGTTTGTCTTTTGCTCGTTTTTGTTTGTTTGTTGTTTTTTGTCATGTCATTGTCGGTTTGTTTTCGACTTATGTGTTTGAATATCCCTTTGGTATCTTTCGCCTCTCTTTTATGGCTTGTACATCAGTTTGTCTATTATTTTTATATCTATTGATAATGGTATTTCACAATTCATTCTCGAAATATTCATTATCCAGTACTTGGTATGATGTAATTAGAGATATTATTTTAAAGCTTCATGCGTCAAACACTATATGTCTCCAGTGGTAAAAGTGCTATTTTTAACATTTACCCAAGGTGTTAACATTCATTCAATTAGACTTGTTTTAAGATTACCACCTTCTTTTCCATGACCTGTTTTACTTAAAGAATAAGCTGTTTATTAAGACAAAAATGTCCTTGGTGTGACCAACTCAAAAACTATCAATTGGTACTTGTCACACTTTCAATTTATGGCGAGCTTTTTAAATGTCAATTGGTTCTTGTCACATAAATGGCTTATAAAATGTTTGTATAACTTTATTAAACTTTTTTTGCAAAAATCATGGACAGTCTTCAAAACTCTGCAAAATGAAACATTCCTTAACCCAACATTTAAAAAATAAAACATTTACGAATTAATATATGCTTATTATTGAATTTAAGATGGTAAGGAGTTTGTAGAAAGATATTTATAGGTATTATAGAACTAAATGATACTTTTGAATTTGGGATATTATTTTATCATTGTATGCGTTATACAAAAAAAAATGAAATCAATACTTAATTAATTGCATGCATTCGACGGACAATATATGCCTCCAACGGAGAAAATGCTATTTGTAACATATCAACAACGACCTGATGTATTGACATTTATTGAATTGGGATTGTATAAAGACTAACACATTTTTTTTTCATTTTTGATCAGGAATAAGGGGCAACCATTTGACATTCTATGGGAATATTCTATTCCTAGACGTCGTGAAGAACCGTTTTTGGGCAATGCAAAATGAATATCTATATTTCTATATAAAAAAGAATATGTGGTATGATTGCCAATGAGACAACTCTCCACAAGAGACCAAATGACACAGAAATTAACAACTATAGGTCACCGTACGGCCTTCAACAATGAGCAAAACCCTTACCGCATAGTCAGCTATAAAAGGCCCCGAAATGACAAATGTAAAACAATTGAAACGAGAAAACTAACGGCCTAATTTATGTACAAAATAATGAACGAAAAACAAATATGTAACACAGCAACAAACGACAACCACTGAACTACAGGCCCCTGACTTTGGACATACAGAATATGGCGGGGTTAAACTAGTTTGTTATATTCATTTACTTTATTTTGTTGGTAGGATATTTATTTCACCTACTCGTAATATATAGATCATGTAGATACCATCGCTGTAACTTTGAATGGAGAACAGCAATAACAGTGTCGAGTGTTTGTGTTTTGGTTTTTTTTTCATGGCTAGAACAATGTATTCAGTGGTTGTCGTTGGATCATGTCTGTCATATTTGTTCTTCGTAAATTGTTTTGTTATAAATTTGGCCGTTAGTTTTCTCAATTGAATATTCATATTTTTCATGTCAGTGCCTTTTATAGCCGACTATATGGTATTGGGTTTTTCACATTGTTGAAGGCCATACGGTTGCCTATAATTGCACACATCCATTTCAGTTGAACTTATGTGGATACTTGCCTCATTGGAAATCAAACCACATCTCCTTATTTTTATATAAATGATTTGAACATAAAAAGCAAAATATGTCCACTGTCCAAATGGATAATTTATTATCATCTTCAACGAAACAAAATTGAAAATCAAACAGTCATTTAAAAAAGCTGATTCGTATTTCCCTTCTCTCAAATTCACCACGAAATCACTTATATAAAAAAAGAAGATGTAGTATGATTGCCAATGAGACAACTCTACACCAGAGATCAAATGACGTAGAAGTTAACAACTATATATATGTAGGTTACTTTCCTTGGCGTAAATTCCAGAAAAGGATACAGAATTAGGTAAACTGGCATTTAAGATATTAAAACACATTTCAAAGTGACAATATCATTCCTATATTTGACTACAAAAATTACCGTCTTCAATACAAACTGACTACATGCAATGTGAGATATATTTACAAACGAGTGCCACATGTGAGGCAGGATCTGCTTACCTTTTAGGACCACCCGAGATCACCCCCGGTTTTTGTTGGAGCTCGTGTTGCTCAGTCTTTAGTTTTTCTATATGTAGTGTTTTTATAGACTGCTGTTTATGTTTTCTTTTTTTCATTTATTGCCGTGATCTTGTCAGTTTCTCTTCGACTTAAGTTCTTTTGGTATATTCTTCCTGTTTTTTTTAGTAACTGAAAGGGATTTGATTTACGGTTGGGTTGCTGTCTCACAGAGATATAATCCATTTCTCTTTAATTCATAGTTTATTCTCGTGGCATACTACTAATCTTGATATATAGATGACATGTGGGGGTTTAACTAGTTTTTTTTATATTTCAAGCATTCCCTTTTTTACTTTCAAATACGCACAATAAAATTTCCTTCACAATAGATGCTCGTCATAAAAAAGAAGAAGGAGAAGAATTTTTTATTCCAATTAAGGACATGACATGACAACAACGTCAATAATCCGACATTGAAACAAATACTATTCAATAAAATCAAGTGATATAAAAAAAAATGTTTTTATAAGAGACGGCTATATTTATTTCTGAATATTATAATGAAAGTACTTAAGTTAACTGTGTTTGTAGGCTATAGAAAGTGGTGAAAATTCTAAAAAAAAAAAAAAAAGCTATTACTATCCCTATGGCTCAGGAAATACTATCGTGCCACCCAATGACTGAAAGCTTCCTCCGTGTACTTTATTTTTTGCTTCTTTACATGTGCAAATATTTTTATAACTCTTATTTAAAATGTTTAAGATACCGTTATCAGTAAATTTTTGTAAACCACACATGTACGAAGTCATAACAGATTGTAGCGAGTTTAGGATTATTTCCAAGTTTTCCAAGAAATCTTAAAAATTCGATTAAAATAATTTAATTTTTCGAATGACTTTCTGTCAAGTGTCTAAAAAGAATAATACTAAAGTATCAAAATTAAAATTATACTTGTTTATTTTCCTGCTAAATTTCATTTATCATATCCTAAACTAGCCATCATACAGATTTTTAAGTATGAAACTTTTTCCTTGTTTATACTGGAATTCGGTAGGAAGTCCATCTTAATCAGGCTGAGAAATTAATATATAACGTAATATAAAGAAATTTGAGTATATCGCAAGAATTGTACATGCTAAAATCTCTTTAAAGATACGAGGCTTACGATTCGGATGACCAGATGCTCGTTTCGTCACAGTCTTCATTATCCTTTTACCTGAAAAGTAGTGATTTTATTTCAATTTATTTTTCAAATCCAGTCAAGTCTATATGGTAAGAGAATTTACAGGCACCGATCATCCGGGAAGTTAACGATTTCATAGGGCTATGAATGACATACCCCTATTGTATGATGCGTTATCGGATGACCTACATTTGCGCGAATTTATACTTTGATATGTATTACGTTTGCGCGAATTACCTGTAATTTACCTGTCTCTTTACTTGAGTTTCAATCCTGAGTATAACCCGAATTTTTGTTGTAAAATGGATAAACATATAAGTACAGAAGTCTTTATTCATTTATATAAACATTAAATTTTACATGTACGTTAAAGCATAGTCTTGAATGAAATACACTGCGTATTTCCTGGAAAGGAACATTCTTAATATACAAAACAAAGTCTGGAATAATATGTATGCATGTTCTTGATAGAAACAATCTATAAGTTAAGTCCTTTCCTTGTAACGAAATGGGCGTAAAAATTTCCCAGTTTGAAATTTTGAAAAATGTTGAACAATGAATTGGTGTGCCGGATATTGAATTACGCAGCCACGTCTGTCAGAATGAGTGAAGAGAGTACCACGTTCTCAGCACGTTAAAACCCTTGCACCAACTCGTAGGTTGCCTGTTGCAAGGCTTCATTTCTGTCCCTATCTAAAATCCCTGATTTTCCAGTGGTAATTTTAATTTCCCGCCTGGTCGACTCCTATTACAGTACCTACCTATCGTAATTATTGTTAATTTGTTCTCGTCCTGAACATGCATGAAATATTTGCTTCTGGACGTTTAGAAAAATCAATCAATCAATGTAGGTGCAGATAGCGGGATGAGTTGAATAAAACTGTTGCTCAATCTTTACTTTCCTGTGTAGCGTTTTGTTGCCTGTTGTTTGTCTGTTAGTCTGGTTGTACTTTTTAGTTTTTATTCAGTGGTTTTCCTCTCTCTTCGACTTATGTTTTTTATAAACCCCTTGTTATCATCTATCACTTTTCTAAACTTTTTGAATCTGGTCGACATTTCATCGTTTGTTAATTTGAAGTTTGATATTTTGTTATAAAAATAGTTATAGTGTAACACCCTTGGAGTTTCATACTACCAAAACAGGTCAAACTGACTTCATGCCGAAGTAACATTTAAGAAATGCATGTTTGAACGCAATCAAGAAGCAATGAAATCAATCAATCAAATAAGCAATCGATCGAGAAAGGATTGATTTTAGAACTCGATTTCGCGGAAGCCTCATGATATGTTTGATTGTGAATGGGGTTTTGGTGACCGAGTGGTCTAAGTACTTCACTACAGTGATCACATTTAGTCTATCAACTCTGAGGTAGTGAGTTTAACCCCGTTCGTAGTGAGGAGTCATCGACTCCGATCTTTGATGACAAGGATTGCCAAATTGATTGTGTTCATGTCTATTTTATTATTTTTATCATTATTTTTATAAGCCGTGGTTGTCTTAACTGCATGTGTATTAAGAATAAAAATATCTATTGGTCGAATTAAGTACCTTTGGTGGGAAACATGAAACGTTCTGACATCAACAAAAAATATAATAAGATTTAATAACATACTTCAACAATGAAACTACAAACTGTATGCATATCATATAGATCACATCAATTGTATGCAATACAGAGTGAGTACAATGAATTTGTGCAAAGTTTAATTTAGAAATATTGTGCAATGTAAAGCCATGTTGTACTGTGATTATTCTTTGTACTTCAAAATACGTATTTAAGCATTAACGTGAATAAAAACGTTAACGAGACAGCAACCCAGCAGCATGATAATCAAAGACATCTAGAGTGCATTCAATAGACAGGTGTCTAAACAATAAGTCAAAAACTGTTTCCTAAAAAAAATCTAGAATCGGGTGGGGGGGGGGGGGGGTTTAGTGCTTAGTATATAATATCGACGATTATCTATTGTTGAAAAACGTATATTCTCTACTATACATGTGCTAAAAGTTATAAAGTTTTCTCTGTACCAAAAGCGCAGAGATCAGAATTTAAAACGTCAATTTCAATAGAACTGTTGTAAAATGTAACATCAAGTATAAACAATATTTAGTATTACTTTGAAAATACATTGTTAAATGTTATCATTGCTATCCTATCTTTCAGTTTTTCTCAATTTTCTCAGCTTGAAGGCAGCTTACAGTTGCTGCTGATATCACCAAACTGATTCTTTTTTCGTGCGAATCTGAAAAAAAAAATCTTTGATAACAATATGCGTAATTAGTGTATATTACTTTCTCGTTAAATTAGTATAAGTCCTATAGGCCCTATGGTCCCTAGTATATCTGAAATTCTCTGTCAGAATATTAATAAAGTATTATAGTTTAACCTATCCTTAAGTCTGATTCTGAATCACCTTTGTAAATATTAAAGCATTTGAATTTCAATAATTATAACATTATTATTTGGAAGAGTTATTCTATTACACATGTACGGGTTGCTTTTTTTTTGCACAACTCCCGGCGTAGAGACATAAGTTGGGCTTTTGAATGTTCGAGACCGAGACTTCAGTTGGTAAGATTCGAATAATAATTGGAACAAAATAGCTATTATTGGCCACTGCAGCATCGTAAAATGTCTTTTTCAATTTAAAAATCGCCTGAACCAATCTGCACGAAACAGTTTTCTTGATAAACCTTCCAATTGTGTTCTCTTCGTTAAAGTTTGGCAACAGAAAGTATTTCAATGACTGGGGGAGTTCACAAACCTAATTGCAAATACTCAATTTTAAAAGTGTTTGTCAAGTCGATTTTCATTAATAAATGTAAGTTCTTAAAACTTATAATACTTACCCTCACTACTTATTCCCTTTTCTTTGTCATCCAAAATATCAATGATGTTATCATGGCCATTCTTCTCGGCATACATAAGAGCTGTCCATCCATATATATCATACTTGTTGATATCACATTTTTTTGTGATAAGAAATTTGACAAAACGATCTCTCTCGTAATTAACTGTACTCCCTCTCCTGTTTGATGGGCGGTGGCTCCAGCAGGTTTCTATCAGTGGGGTTTTACCGAAGTAATTTATACAGTTAACTGCTGCACCTTTTACAATTAGATCTGTAGCTATCTGAAATTGCTCTCTCCGTATTGCCTGGAATAAAGCGCCAGTCTTGTCATTTTCATCGTCGGTAGACAATCCTGATCCCATTTTATTGATATGTATATATGATAGTCAGACAAAAATACTTTATTAGCAAACTGGACTTGATGTGCAATATTACTTTTAACTTCAGGCTCTTTTATACTTGATATTATTCTGATAAAAGGTCATCATTATCGCATGTAGATCATTGCGACAAAATGCCATTATCGAGTCATATATATATAGACTTTTAAAGTAAGTCAAGTATGGACATTCGCACGAGGTTGCTTTTTAGGTACAGTTTATGACGAACAGACACATTTGTATTTAGGGTTCATTAAGAAAATATAAAATCTTAAATCAAATTTAATAGTAAGTACAATGAAGAATGGTTTGCCATATCACAGTAGGTATAGTGTCCGGCTGGGATCGTGTTTTTTTTTCGAGTGATTTGATCGGGATTTTTCGAGTGTGACGTTGTTTATTAAATACATTGGATAAGTCAATGAGTTTATCATCAGCTCAGTAGTCAGTACTTCGATACTTACATGATTTATAACAAAACTTTCTAAATTTGTTTACCTCCAAAGGGGGACTGGGGAATAGAAACATGGTCACTTAGGTCCTCTTCCGACCAGCAGTAAAAGCCTTGCTAAAGTGGGACGTCTGGTTGGCCGTGCGGGATGTTCAATTACGCAGCTAGGCAGGCGTGTAGAGAGAGTCCCACGCTTAGTGAACGATAAGAACCCTTGCAACAGCTCTTTGAAGGGTCCGGAGGTGGCCAAATGTTTGTCTATATCCAATATACTCTCATTTTCAGTAGCAGTCTAAATTCCCCGACATTCATCCCAAACGTCCTCTGTTACAGGACCTACTTATTGGATTTATCGTTAATTTGTTCTCGTCCTGAACATGCATGACACATATGACACTGGACGTTAAGCAACCAACAATCATGGCAAGCATTTGAAATTGTCCGTTTATAAATTAAAAAAAATTATAAAGAAAATAAGGTTTTAACTCCATCAGACAAAGTTGACCTTAGATGGATTTTGTTATTTTCTAGGTCCTATTGGTCATAAAGCATAAACTTGATTTATAATGTGTTGCTTTCATCTTTTATTAGATATTCCATTCCATTCAAATGTTATTGTATTTTTTTTCTATTTTTTTGGAGGGGGAATCCTCTTGTAGTTGGATAATTATAGGTTTATATTTTTCTGATTTTTTACTCATTTTCCTTATAGTTTTCTTGCTCCTATGCCGTTATTTCATCACTGTAAAATAAAATTGAGAATGGAAATGTAGTATACATCAAACATAAAATATTATTGACTGGAAAAACAAAGGTAGCATGAAATGAAATGAAAAGATTATGAGTCCTTGTACTCGGTTCTTAAGACTGTTTTGAAAATGACCCGGTGATTTCTTATAAATCGTAAAACTGCAAGGTTATGGTAAAATGTTTTCAGAACAGAAAATTATCATTAACTATTGAAAAGGGTTAAATTTAATCAACATAGTAATATGTTTTTGTGACTTATTAAGAATATGTAATATTGTCCTTCGCTAGCCCAAATTACAGTTACAAACTAGAAAAAGTCGGTTTTTAAGCCAAAGAATGTCTTCTTTCTTATTCATATTTTCGGTACGCACTGAAACCCGGACCAGACCGGACTCCGGACCCGGACTTTGGTATGAAACCCGGACCCGGACCGGACGCCGGACCCGGACTGGATGCCGGACCCGGACTGAAAGATTTTGACCTCTTTAATGATCTTTAATGTAATTAACATTTATTGACGGTCAGGTTAAACAATATCAATAAAGAAGAATAAACTAAATTTGTACCAGAAATGAAATGAATAATATACAATAAATAGATAATTAAGTTTAATCAAAGTTTATGATTTAGAAATGTTTATTTAAATTTCTCCAAGAGTATAATATTTGTGTTTAGTCTAAAATAATCCCTTTTATTATCATTGTTTCCTGTTGTGAAAACTTTAATTGGGGCTGTTGTTACATCACTGTGAAATACATGATTTTTTCAAATTTATTTTAGTCAGTCTTTAAAATTATAAGAAGCCACAATCTTTCACCGGGATTTTTTTTACCCCAAGATGGTACAACGAATAAAATCTTGTGCGACTCCTGATTGGATGAATATAGTGTTGGAATCATTCTAAAATTTTCACTTATTTATTTATCATATATTTATGTCGTCGGAAAAATCAATTAAAAATTAACGATGTAATACACAATCTTGGACAGGTGAGTCCGGACTGTGTCCTGACATGACCCCGGACTAGCTTGAAGTTACTATACTAGGGATACCTGTGTGTATTGCATTACGATAGCTATTAAACTGTATATAAACTGTTTATTGTCGTAAAGCTTGTTGACGGAAAACTTGATCAAAGGAAAAGTTTGGACTAAAATCTCCATTTATAAAAGATATTTGTCCGAGATTCAACGAAATAATTTACTGTTGGTCATAATAGACGAGTCCGGGTGGTGACCTGAAATGACCCCGGACTAGGTGTATTTGCAAAACTGACAAAATATGCACATCGACAGAGATATAAAACTGCAGACATTATTTGATGAAAAGAGGTTTTTCATGTTTATTCATTTACCCTTTTGCTTATTTGAATGTCATCGGAAAAAATTGACAAAAGACGTTTATAAGAGAAAGAGCAAAATAATACAAGGTGAGTCCGGGCCTTGACCTGAAGTAACCCCGGACTTATATAAACAGCAATAGAGAAATAAACATAATTAATTGCTAGATTGAAAGATGTGGGTTTTTTTTTCTTCTTCATTTATTTCTTCATTCAATTCTTTATATATATGTTTAGGCGATTGTCATCGGAAAATTCAATAAAAGACACTTAATCAGCGATTAACGATGTAATACACAATCGGTCAACACTTGTACACCCCAATAAAATCACAAAAAGAAGCATTCAATTCTTAAATGAAGACAAGCTTTTGTTTCAACTTATTATTTTTCTTTTTGGGAATTTCCAACATGAGGCATTTGCCTCATTTGCCTCAATGTAGTTACGGCCCTGTCTTTCTGTGGCGTAAGATGATGAAATTATGCTGATAATTATATTCATATTTTAATAAGATCGTCATTATGAATTGTGTCTCTCAATTATAAAAAAAAATTATTGTAATAAAGCACTTTGCTCATGATGGTCCCTTTAATTGGAATAAAAAAAGTATGATCTTTTATAAGTAAACACAAACAAACAAAATCATATCCATGCTTCGTAAGAAGGATTTTGACTCTGCATGACGTGTGGTAAAAAGCCCTCCTGTTCAAACGATGTAACAGAGGTTTTGGTGGTAACTTTAATCCAATTGACTCCTTTAGTTACCCTTTTTTTTTAATTTTAATCCAAAGGAACGATGGGATGCCTTCTTAAAGATCTGTTTTTAGTATCTTTCTTTCGTTTTCGTCTTTTCTTTTTGTTGCATATGTGGGTTCGACGTCACTGTTAATGAATTGGGGAATGTGTAAAGATTACCAGTATCCATTTGAGTCCACATGAGTCCCCAGGGATTCATATTGGGAAGATAGATTTTTCGAGGATGGGGAGATCCTTTTTTACGGAATCCAATATTCTGTTGTTGAAATTTATGTCTCTTTTTGAGAGCTAAAAAAGAACTCAATAAAATGTACGTGTATATATAAACTTATGAACCAAAGCAGTATTTTAGAAATCCTTTTGAATTGAAATTGGGTATAGGAAATCTTGGTTTTCTTTCAATAACCGGCTAAACAAATTATACCATTTATCTGCACACAATGACACCTTACAACATTTCGAGAGAAAAAAAAACTTACATGAACTCTCCAATGTCTACAAATATCACTCTTTTTCGTGAATCTAAACAATCGTAATCTAAAATTTGTAGAGATTTTTTGACGTTTTTGAAAACGAAGATATGCGTGTTGATTTTTCTTGAGAAGGAGGATTGCCGATCAACAAAAAGGAACATGAATGCGCACAGCAGTGTGCACTTATAGAGATGTACATTATGGGATAATTCTGAGTTTTATTGAGAAAGGAAAGGAAACGAAAGAAAAAAATAAAGTCACAGAAAAAATAATATATGTGGTATAATTTGACTGAAATGTCTCAAAAATGTATAAAATAATAGATTAGTGTGTCTGAGGACACAAATGGCCCCGCTCGAGCTTGCTTATAATATGTGAACATACTTCTGGGACGGACGGAAGGACAGACATCAAGGGTACCACTTTATTACCCCTTCTCCTAGTGTCTGCATGGGTATACAAATGTCATCGAATACAGATTTTTCTGAAATTATCACCAGAAGAACCCTGATTATTATTAAACAATCAAAACTTGGTCATTGTAAGTGTCACGTTTTGCAGTGATTAGTATGTTAGGCTAAGTATCTGGCTTCATTTTACTTTCTACTTTTCCGATCGATTGTCTGCAATCTTGACACAAGAAATAAAATCGTAAAATCATTTGAATACACCACTATGTTGATCTTAAAATCTTGTTTAAACTAGTTCAAGACATTATTGTAATATATTCAAACAATTATGAACCCATTCATTGAGCTACTTTCTGTCTGTTTCAACAAAATTTGATGATTTGTGCCTATAAGAAGCTTCTTGACACAAGTATTTACACCAGCATTTATCACAGTCCAATACTCATCACGCAAAATTCTAAATAATTAGTAGATAGGAAGATAAATACAAGAAAATGGAAACAAACGTGGCATTTTTCATAAATATATTTACTTTTAGAATTTCCGTAGAAATTATTTCTTTCGAAATGTCTAGTCCAATGTAGGAAAAGTCAAGAAAGGTGAGTACGAGCTGTGACCAGGAGTGACTAGGAGAAAACAAGTAGTATACTTCGTACATAGCTTGGCTTTCAATCGCTGGATTTTTATATTAAAATGATAAAAAAGGTCATTATATATATATGATGATAGGTATGCTCTCGAATTTCACTTGTGACCTGAAATGAATCCAGAGTACGATTATAGGATTAAAAATATCGGTAAACGGATAGACATTCACAGGACAAAAAGTCACAAATAATTCGTTGACGATTATTTGAATATATAAGAGAAAAATCTTGAAATATTTTCTTTTTACTACTTATATTCATTTTTGAGTTTAAGCAGAGACATATATATGTCTCTGGTTTAAGAAATTGTTCATAAGCCTTGAAAATGAAAAGTAATTAAATTTTAATCATGCAAAGGATATATTTCTTGGCACAATGAAGCAATTTAAGTACCAAGACATTTGACATTTTGTTTTCATAACAATTTTTTGATCATTATTGATATTTATTTCATCGAATCATACACTGCCAATAGAAAAGGGGAGATGGCATAACAATGACAGAAGTGGAAGAAAATGTTTAATATGTACGAATAGAAATATTTGAGACGAATATCATTATATTTTTGTTTGCCCGGCTTTACAAGATGATTCGAAAGAAGAAGATTTATTCCAAATGAAATACTCAGACATAACATTATCAAATTTAACACACTGTTTAATTAAAAAAAACCAAAGACACTCAGGAACCTCTGCAATTTTATACTATGTATTAATAGTAAACTCACTCCTTCTACACATAATTTATCATATTTTTACACCAAAAATATTTCTTTAAACAATTTTAACTTTTCCATTTGACTGTTTAAGTATATATATATTCTTTTATATGTTATCTCATCCGAAATTTTACGCATTTTTAATGTATTTTTATTTTTATATATATTATTTTTTAACTTCTCTGTAACCTTTGTACCTGCATGGTTTTATGAGAATAAACTCTATCTGTCTATCTATTAACACGGGCCTCAGTAAAGACACATGTCCATTGTTTAACACTAGGTGGGGTCCAGCCCTTGTCCCCGTTAATAGAATCATTTGGCTTATACTCATCACAATTATCATATTAGATCATTTCTTAAAACGATGAAAAATCGTTCAGACAAATAATTATTTTAAATTATCCAACCTAATTAAAGAATTTTCCAAAAATATTTCCATATGTTATGAAAGTCATTTTAAAATATTATTATTATTATCATTATCAGTTTAAAAAAGAGGAAAAACAATTCTAGGGAGCTTTTACTTTCCCTTTATAATTTTTTACGCAGTCCGGGTCCGGCATCCAGTCCGGGTCCGGCGTCCGGTCCGGGTCCGGGTTTCATACTTAAGTCCGGGTCCGGAGTCCGGTCCGGTCCGGGTTTCAGTGCGTTCCCATATTTTCTTCAAAAAACCCGGACCATTTGTTGAAAAACCCGGACGTTTCAAATGATGCTCTCGAATATGTCAAAATCACAGTGACACTTACTAATACTTTATCATCCTCATTAGTTAAAGAAATATATATGTCCTTTATTAATATGAAAATAGTAGCATCTATTGTACCAATGCATCAAATCGATAGTGAGTATAAGTCGATTGCCAGTTGTGCTTGTAGTCAAATTATGTCCGTCGTGTTTTGTTCCGGTCATTAACTGTAGCAACGTTCGGATATTCTCTGACCGATTCCTTAGGGAGCGCCACCTTACGGAATAAAAAATAAGCGCCATTTCGAAAAACGTGAGGTAATAATGATTTTGGGTTTACCATTCCTTTAATTTCTTGAGATAATATTCTTTATGTAATGTGCTTTTACTTTAGCTGTTAGTTATCAACAGTCGTTTAAAGATTAATATAAGACATGTTTTAAATAAGAAAGAGGACGTCCGGAGCACCTGAGATCACCCCCAGTTTTTGGTGGGGTTCGTGTTGCTGTTGCATGTGTTGTACCCCTATTTGTGACATTTTTACCTATTGTGTCTGTTTGTTTTGTTGACACATCGTTGTTAATATAATGGAATTTGATGCGACTGTCAAACAAGTGAGAGGTTTAGCTAGCTTTAATACCAGGTTTAATCCACCATTTTCTACATAACTTCATAAGAAAATGCCTGTACCAAGTCAGGAATATGACAGTTGTTGTCCATATTCGTTTGATGTGTTTGAGCTTTTTATTTTGCCATTTGATTAAGGACTTTCCTTTTGAATTTTCCAGGGAGTTCAGTATTTTTGTGAGTTTACTTTTTATGTATCACTGTACCAGTCAGGGATATAACTCTATAGGGTTATTACAGAAAAATAACATACATTTGTTATTGTGGACTAAAAAATCAAAGAACTGTGATAACATATGTATGTTACATGTTTCAAAGGGACAATATACATCAATAGTTTAGTTAAAATGCATACAAGTTCTATTGATATTACTATTGTCTTTATGTAGGAAGCAAGTTAACTCGTACCATTGTAAACTCGTACCACGTAAACTCGTACCAAAAAAGTTAACTCGTACCAACGTAAACTCGTACCACTGGGAAGTCGTACCAATCAGAACTCGTACCACTGCAAACTCGTACCATTAAAAGTATATTCAAAAATACGAATGTTTTATGATTTTTTTTGGGGTAAACTAAATAAAAAAAGTTGAAATACTTGAATTTTATACTAGATTTTAATGAAAACTTAGACAAAAATACGAATCAGTGTTTTATGATTATTTTTGTTTAAGCTTTATACAAAAAATTAAAATATCTGAATTTTATACCAGATTTTAATGAAAACTTAGACAAAAATATGAATGTAATTACTGAATTCCTTTGATTGTGTGATTATTGGTTGATAATTATTAACTAATTAACTTGTTTAATCATTTTAGCATGGTCATTTTCTGTTAACAACAAATGGAAGTTTTTAACGACCTTGACTGGCTATACAGCCCTTGCACGGTCGGTATTCTGCTAAAATGTGCTGAATATTGTATAAAAATAAATTTCATACTTTCTAACTGTTGGTCATAAACAATTTTAAACCTTTAAAACACAATAAATAAATTCTTTCATTAAATAAAATTCCTTTTAGAAACAATAGAAAAATACCCAAATCTATTCAATGTTACTGATTTGGAATGATTTTAAAAAATTAAATCAAATAGTTGTCAGTAAAAGTTTAAAAGAGTCTATTCAAGGGAGACAACAGAGCCATTCTGCCACGGTTTTCTCTATCCAATTAGACAAGGAAAGGAAAATTAGCTACAAATTGGTCATTGTAATTTCAAATTATATACATTTTACAGACTTAAGAGGTATTGAGTGAAATTAAAGTATATATTCATCATAAAACACCATTTGAATGCATTTAAATAAGTTGGTACGAGTTTACAATGGTATGAATTTACCGTGGTACGAGTTAGCAGTGGTACGAGTTTGCATTGGTACGAGTATTTTTTTAGTGGTACGAGTTGACATTGGTACGAGTTTACAATGGTACGAGATAACTATAATTCCTTTATGTATACTTAACTATAGAAAGATATAACAGTTCATAGTTTGCCAATTTTGCATAGTACACCTATATGTTATTACAGAAAAAATATGCCTGTAATAACTAAAGGGTGTTATCACAGCTTCTCTATATCACTCCAAAGCATTTTCTCAGACATACATCATGCTTAATTACAATGTATTTTAATTAATTGTAAGAAATAATGACCAGAGCATGTAATGAGGTTCTGCGCAAGCTTCCCAGTAATTCCCAAGTGTCTTATATAATAAGTTACATTCCTTTAATAACTAAGCTATGTTATTACAGCTAAGTTTATCCCTTAAAAGCCTCGTCTCATTGATTTACCATGGTTTATCAAAAATGTATTAATTTAATTAAAAAATTAATTATCAAGGCTATGCATTCAGTTTCTGCGCAGTCTCAAGAGTTCCCTAGAGCCCAGGCCAAAATTAAAATTAAGTTTGTTTCCCCTTACCCGACCGACCCACTAAAAATCTGCTGACTGAAATAATTTTTTTTCGAAAATCACGTTTTTTTTTTTTCGTTTCGCTCAAAAGTTCGTTTTTTAATTTCGTTTCCATGAATGGTCCGTATTTTCAACATTTCGCGAAATCATTGTCGCCCGTGTGTTTGCAGCAAAGGGTAAACTACATATGCAAGGATACTGAAATTGGAATGGAATAATGTTTTAAATAAATGCATCTGAGCAATCTTAACTACTCTTCCATTCTAGCTACGCCTCCAATAACAAAATGTGTAGCGAGAATGGCCGAGTAGTTACGATTGCACATCCGAGCTCACCCTTGAGCTAAAATGTTAGGCCTGGTGTTTCTGAAATTCTGCCGTGTTTGTGGTAAATCCCTGAGTTCGTCTTTATCAGTGGGCGACTCAATAAGTTGTATATTGGCATGCTATTTATGCTATTTTGTTTCATTTCGTATGTGATATTGGACCATACACTAGCTGTCTTTGGATAAAATAGTAGTTGATTTTTTTCGAGCTCAGTATCATATTGTGTTGTGAAAAGTCGAGATGACTATACCAGCTAATGCTTTGATAAAAGTTCTTGTAAGTTCTTATGTCTTTTATAAGCTATAATGGGCTGATGATTAAATATGGTCACATGTTCAGGGTTTTGTGAAATAAGATGCCAGTGTTTCATTATTATATTTTTAGTTTCTGTATAGATGGGTTGAATTTTGTTTACACTACTAGCGGATGCTCCCGTTTTGCTGGGCGATGTGTTAGCAAGTTTTCCCTTTCTGTATTTTGTGTTTGATGAAAAAATTGTTGATTTCAGATATTTGATATCCTCGTTTGAGCTTCTTACTGTTTTTTTAAGATCAGGTTTGCTGCTTGTGTTTCTGAGATACCTCAATACTTCACCCTTGATAAATCCTTTCAATGAAAACACTTTTTGGGTGTGAGCAGTGTCTGTGCAGATATTGATATGTTTCAGTTGGTTTGATATTGGTTTATATGTCTTGTATCATACTATGCCTTCGTTAAAGAATCTTTCTCCTTTGTATAATTATGACAGTGTCTAAGAATATTGTTTCATTACAGGAAAATTCGTAGGTGAACTTCAACTATCATTATCATTTTGTTTCTCTGTGTTGAAAGCGTTGTAAAATGTGTTCAAGAATTAACAAACATTGTAAGGTCTGCTAACTCAGCGAATGCTGATCCGCACATGGGCACGCCCAAGGTTTCATGGTAAAGTTTATTGTTAAAAATAAATTCATAGTTTTCTAAAATAAGCCTTAATCATGTTAATAGGCATAGTCATACTTGCTTGGATCACGGTTTGTGGCTTCTAGTATTTCCTTAAATGAAAAACAAGTGTACATATTTTTTGCATCGAATGTTACTAGGTAGCAGTCTCGTTGGGGTTTTATATTTTCAATTGAATTAATAAAACTATAAGAAAAATATAGAACCGTGTCTCAATTTATATGTGGTCTACTCTAAGTCACAAAGACATTGATATTTACAAACATTTTCTAGTCTGAAATTGTAGGGTCTTCTAGTCATGCATAATACATTATACAGTATGTTGTTTTAGTATCAATAAAGTTCAATTTGTTGTTTTTCTGTGTTTTCCTGTGTGTTAGATATATTTCAGGGATTTTCTCTAAAAAAAAAAAAAAAAAAAGCCTACCTACCTACCCACTTCCAAAATGGTGGGTAGGGTAAGGGGAAACAAAGATATTTTTAATTGCGGCCCCATTATAAATAAAAATATGTTTGATTTATTTTACAAATAACAAACATATGTTATTGCAGATTTAGAAAATTAAGGAATAAAGAGTAGACAACTCATGAAAGTGTCTGTAATAACACACGCAAGTTATTTTCTGTAATAACCCTATAGAGTTATATCTCTGACTGTGTACTGTAAGAAATATAGTACATCAGTCTTTTGCTCCATCACAGGGGCTCGTTGAGTGCAGTTAGATGAGGTTTTACAGTCGATGGCTGTCGCGATCGTATACATAAATATCAAGAGGGAATAAACGTACAGTATATTTTCTAATTTGCCATTTTCATTCAGAGTTCGCGAAAATGGTCGGTCCTGCCAGTCAAAATGAGGCTCGGACCAGTATTTTGAAGGCTAGTGCCGGTCCCAATGACTGATGAATAAACGGCCGTTGAAGTGCATATTTCTGCACTTTTTTACATCCGTTATTAGATATACCACAACTGTTTCCAATAAGTGTTTACATCGGTTATCAGATGTACCCGCTGCCAATTTCCGGTACTGGTTTACGGATTTATTATAAACAAACCAAAGCGGCGATCTACACGTGGCCTACTAAATTTGTTCATAGAGCCATCCCTGGCAAACAATCGGCGATTGAACCTTACAATGGAGCAAACATATATATACAGTAACAGCTGAGAAAGTGATTCAGATGATGAAATGGATAGTGAAGATGACTTTAAATAAGAACAATCAGAAGACCTGATCATGAACTGGTCCTTCATTGTTAATTTGCCTGTGGGTGCGAAGAATACAACTAATATTAATAAAGTTATTTTTCGATAAAATATGTTATTAATTTTATTTCAGGATAAAATTGGCAGATTTTGTAGGACTGGCTAAAATTTTGTAGGACTGACAAATAATCATGCTTTGTCGGTCCCATGACCGACGGGTCAAAATAAGTTTTCGCGAACTCTGTTCATTCCAAATTATATGAAAATTAGAAAAAAATTAATTTGTAATTATTAACAATAGGTCATTTCTGGAATCATGTCTTTCACAGGAAAAGATTGTCAATTTCGCACACCTTTATGACGACATTTACCAGATAGAAGGCGCGCCTGTATCCCTGCTCTATTAAAGTTTCAAGCACTTTCTGAATCCTCATTCAGCAGGTAGAAATAATTTATGTTCCATAAGTACGTAATCTTAATTACCGTACATCTGAAGGGATGCCAACCAACTTATTAGATTTTAATTTCCCAAATAAATAATTTGCCCAGTATACATGATATAAGATCAAACTTTTTCACCTGTTCGCTCAACATGTGTTGGAAGTTACGATGCCTACATTTTGGTCACATGGTGATAGAATCACATGACAGATTTAACTACCTACAGTATCCCGGAACTGGCGTATACTGTTAAAACAGGCATGCACCAGAAAATAATCCTCAACCAGTCGATGTTTTTCTGTATTGAAGAAGAACAGTTAAACCTCACCGGACTCTACTAAACGAGCCCTGTGTATATTATACCATTGATTGATTTCAAAAAATTATTTATGAAACTTATTACCACTTCTTTTTCCTGCAAGGAGTTGACCTCATAATTCAACACCTACACTGCCTCTGGGATCTTGTTCCAAATTTCGGAATACTGTTGGTCCTGACAGTCCAAATTTCACCAGATCCTCCTTTTTCACTTTTGAGCCGGTCCAATTGTCCGACAGACAAAAAGGGTCATTGTGGTTAGTTACATTGGTAGTTCCTAATCATTGGACACTGGTTTCCTGTTTTTGTGCTATTGTGGTCAGAATCTTAACTTGAGAATCGAAACTTGAAGTAATATCAATGCCATTGCTGGAACAATAATGTCTGCTTTGCTGTCTGGTAGATCTACAAGTGTCAGGAAAGAGGTTTTAACCTGAAATATGAATAAAGACATTAATTTGCATGTTAGATAGAATATACATAAATGTTAAAATCAGTTTCTTTTCTACCCTGTTGAATAGTTGGCTCATTGTCAATCATACCACATCTTCTTATCTTATGACTAAAATCTAAATAATATGTTAAAATACCAAAATATTTTTGTTTAAGTTAAATATTGTGAAATATTACATTTGTTAATTAATAAATATTTTTAATAACTTACTTGGTAGTCATGTGTTAGGTATCTGGCCATAACTGTCATCTGCTTTACTACTGCTATATCTGTGGTCTCATCAATCAATAAGGAGAAGTATGGACTTGTGTATAGTCTGGAGTATGTTAGTCTGAATGTGGTCGTTGATAGTAAGTAGCATGTCCTGCATGGTCCTCTGACTGGTGTAGTTGACATTCTGTCCTTTCTTGAGAAGATTCAAGTAGTCACACCCAAGTGTCTTTGCCAACTCCAGTAGGGATGGGTAGTGAGTTGTGTGAGCTATTTCTTCTTTGGCTAGCCAGTAGATACATCTGAAGGCACCAATCAATGCAGTAGTTTCCATTGAAGTATGGGTGTCTAGTGCTGCTTGAATACCTTGGCCCTGGGATGCTATAATGGAGCTAGCTTCTAAGTCTGTAGCTTGCTGGTGATTCTTTGATTTGCTGTGAGATGTTACACTGTCTTTGACTAAGTAGGTGCAAGGATGGGTAACCCAGGTTCCCCTGCCATTCTTAGGTCTCATGTTGAACTTGATACAGAACTTGCATAACATACCTGAGATTTAAAATATATAATTAAAAAAATTGCTTCAAAAAACTCTCAATTACTAAATAAGTAACTATTATTTCATTACAAAATATTCATCTAAAGTCAGAGTTCGCGAAAACTTATTTTGACCCGTCGGTCATGGGACCGACAAAGCATGATTATTTGTTAGTCCTACAAAATCTGTCAATTTTATCCTGAAATAAAATTAATAACATATTTTATCGAAAAATAACTTTATTAATATTAGTTTTATTCTTCGCACCCACAGGCAAATTAACAATGAAGGACAAGTTCAGGTCTTCTGATTGTTCTTATTTAAAGTCATCTTCACTATCCATTTTATCATCTGAATCACTTTCTCGGCTGTTACAGTATTTGTTTGCTCCATTGTAGGGTTCAATCGCTGATTGTTTGCCAGGGATGGCTCTATGAACAAATTTAGAAGGCCACGTGTAGATCGCCGCTTTGGTTTGTTTATAATAAATCTGTAAACCAGTACCGGAAATTGGCAGCGTGTACATCTGATAACCGATGTAAACACTTATTGGAAACAGTTGCGGTACATCTAATAACCGATGTAAAAAAGTGCAGAAATATGCACTACAACGGTCGTTTTTACATCGGTCATCGGGACCGGCACTAGCCTTCAAAATACTGGTCCGAGCCTCATTTTGACCGACAGGACCGACCATTTTCGCGAACTCTGCCTAAAGATTATATTTCTTTTATAAATTTCTTGAAAAAAATGTTCAAATGAAAAGACTTTCTAGATAGAAAGTTGTGTTATATATATATAATATTTGCTATCAAGGGTCCGGAAACGGTCATATATGCCAGTCATGTCCTAAGATGAAACTATTTGTCCTAAACGAGTAATTGGGATTTAGGACAAATTTTATTTTTTTAAAGAAGTAATTTCGGTCATTTCATTGACTCAATGTTTGAAATTGGATTTCTAAATCACCATTTTGCACTGTCTTGTGTAAGTTGTGATCACTTGTTTTGTTTATAATCCCTTTCCTGTAATAAAACTGCCACTCCAGTAGTTTGATAATCCTGAGAGCCCTCCTAATATCTATATCAATGCCTCCGGGAAACATTGGCTAAAGATCGCTAATCACTTTTTACCTGTGGTTTTAATTCACACCTGACAGTGATGATCAGTGATCACAAGCTCAGAATAATATCTTAACAAAAATTGAAATTCCCTGACAAGTGTATTCATTATTTGATTACTTTTCAGCAAAAATTAAAGACAATCATCAAATCTGATTTAAAAATTAAACCTAAATTCATGGAGAAAAAAGTATGTTTTCATGTGCTTTATCTACTGTATAATACGCATGCGTGAAATTGTCTTCAGCAAATTTAATATTTAATCGTAAAATGCAAATTGATTTCATGCTAAATTAAACGAGTGCAACTATTGTCTGTTACATTCAAACACTTTTAAAGGTAATAAAATAAAAAAAAACATAAAAAGCCGGTGATTTCCTGTCAATTTGATAAACAAAACAAATCCCGGAAATGAATCCGGAATTTTTCGTACTTTAACTTTATCGCAAACTTCCGGTTTTAACTTTTGTCAAATCGAAAGAAACGTAAGCAATGTCTGAGAGATTTACCATTTTGAGTAATTAAAATCATTTCAATTTTAAACTATTGCCTTCCCTAAACTGTTCTTCATGGTAATGGTAAGACATTTACTTAGTAAATGCGATGAAACAGCAATACAAGTTCGTTGATGCTATGAATCTAGTGAAGACTCAAGTTGACATGGAAAGGGGCACCAACTTTTCAATCATCTCAAAATGACCGAAATTGTGTGGAAAAATTTCCGGATCCTTGTTTGCTATACTTATATTTTTATATAAAAGGAATCCAGTGATAAGGAGATCTATACAAAATTAACAAGGAGGCTTAATATAACTAAATATGCATGTTTCCTTAACCTTTAATCAATTTAATATAAATATAGATTTCAAATTCATATAAGTATTAACCTTTCTTGTCTTGGGTGATAATCAACCATGGGTTTGTCTTCTGCCATTCTGGGTCTATACCAGATTATCTTGCTTTTGAGTTTGGAGAAGGGCATGGGTTAGTAGTAGTTGTAATACTGTCGGGTTTCCCCAACCAACGAGTGAGACTGTTGTCAACTGTCTTACAACGTTTTGCATTTGGCCCGGACATCGTGAATTATGATTTCCATCTTTCGAAATCGTATATTTATGACAAGGATAGCTTGTACCACCTGCTTCTTAAAAATTGAGAAATTTATAATTGTTAATTATCTGTAATGAACCAACAATTTAATTAATGTACAAAAATGTTCCAGCATGTGTACAACTATCGGCACTGTTTGTGTATAAAGTGTTTGCCGACTTGTCACAGGTCAGCGCTTGGGTGGTGAGCGAAGCCATAAAATAGTTATCTGTGATCATAAAGTTATGATCTCTTAATTAAAACACAAAAGAATCCTGTTACAAGTGTTAATTACATTGATTGAATCCAATCAACAAGGTAAACCTCGTAAGGTAAATCGATCACGTGATGTAAACAAATTTCACAACTGAAGTAGAACTGGATTGAACTGGTCAAACTTCACCTCAAATTTTATACCGCACGGTAAAGATTTAACAAGTTGTTTAAAACTTTACCGATTTACGATTTTTTCATTGAAAATTTTAGCACCGCAGGGAAAAATTATACATCGCGGTAAGAACAATACCACCACAGTAAAAAATTATACATCGCGGGCCCGCTGTCCTTTAAGGGCCTGGGGAGAACACTGAATGGTGGAGTTGCATGTAACATTCGTCATAGGCATACGGCAATGAAAACAGCAGCAATACATTGAAGTTTTGAACGTTGAATAGACTTAGAACAATCATGTGTATATGATTTCTTGATTGACCACATAGTATGGCTCAGACTATAGTGGTTTTGTGAGGATTTATTTAGACAACCTTTCGGCAGCAAATCATTTGTGTCAACCAACCCAGTGTTCTAGGGTTTTTATACATATGCAACTTTCCAAGGGAAATTTGGTATCAAAAATTCACTTTCCCACAAGTTTAATGAACTTTCCCTGAATTTTATACTATTTTGAAAATGTTTTCATAATTTTGTTATTCCTTTTAATGCATGTTTATACATCATCATAACATGTAGTTCAATTTGAAGTTATGAACTCTGTTATTTCTTTTATTGCATGTTAATACATGTACATTTTTAGTTCGATTTGAAATTAATTAGTTTGTCTAACTAGCTTGTGGTTGTGTTGATAATTCAATGTAATGTTCATCTATATATATACAAAACATTTGATGGAATAAATTAATTTATTTTGACACATGTCTATTTGTCCTCTGGCTCTAGTTCAACTGTCCTCCTTGGAAGTGACAAGGAAGGATTGATCCTATGACCCTTCACATGTCTGGTCCCTGCTGATCTTAGCCAAAGGTCCACATCTCTACTTGGATTGTATGATTCCACAGAGGGTCCAAGAATTGAAACCCTGAGTAGAGACTCTAGTGTTTGCTGATCCAAGTTATTTCTCAGTGGCGTTTTAAGTTGCTTCATGCTGGAAAATCCTCTTTCACATTCAGCTGTACAGGGGCTTATCACACAAATGATTTCAACCACTTTCAGGATGAGAGAGAACCTTTTAGGTTTCAGTGCCAGCAAACTTTTATATATCTGTTAAATATTTAATTAGAACAAATTAGTACATTGAAAAAAGATTAAGCAAAATAAATCATTACAATTGAATACCTTAATTTTTTTTATTGAATTTGACTATCTGACAGGAAAATATTAAATGCTATTGTAAATGTTTTTTATTAATAAATTAATTTCACATTTTCTGAATATTCTTATCTTGGCCATTATATGTAAATTATTGCTGCTTTATACTGAAAATATTTTATATTGTGAATGGGGAAGATTTAAAACCTGTTTCATGTCTGCTGGGTTTCTACCAACTAAGGATGCTTTCAAGACAGAAAACTGCTGTATAATGACAGCCTTTTCTTCTTGAAAGATGTGTGGGAATACATCAACCAGCTTGCCAAGGTCTTCAATTTTGAAACTGGCTAACTCAAGTCTATCTCTTGGCCATTTGAGAAATCAGAGACTGAAATACTTCAAGGGGTCCTCCTTGAAATTGGAAAATCTAGATAATAAAATAAAAGAGAAGTTGAAATAAATGAGGTTTATGTAGACATTTGTACAATATTTGAATGTGAAATGATAAGTAAAATACCTGGTACTTACATGAATTGTATATTTGTTACATGAAACACATTTCTGAAAATTGCATTAGAAAAAAAAGTAATAGAATAAGACATTTGATTAATGTGTTGCCAGTGAAAAGACCATACTTTTCACATGAATATACTAAGTATATATACTACATATAAAAAAGAAGATGCAGTATGATTGCCAATGAGACAACTCTTCCCAAGAGACCAATTGACACAGTACATGTACATTATTTTCCCCAGAAATGTTTGGAAAGGATGGAGGTAAAGAAATTTTAAAAGAATGACGCACCCCATGTCTAATTTAAATATTTCAAGATAATGAATTTTAATGAAAAAAACATTTGACCTCTTGTCAATTTATGATATGGTACATGTATCATCAATCAGCTGGTTAAGCTGTCAGTCATCCTTCCATCCAGGAAATGGTGGTGCCTGACCTTTCAACATCACTTCTCCAATTTTGTGCAGCTCATGGTTGTATAAAGTTTGAAATGCAGGCATATTTTGGCCAGGATAACTTTTCAAATTGAGGCGATCTAGCATGATGCCCTCTAATTGTTCCTCCACCTCATACATCATTATATCTCTTTACTGGAAAACCTAAAAGAATGAAAATTAGTAAATATTATTAACAGGGTTTGAAATTAGCAGGGACCCACTCGCCAATGGCCCCTAAAATTTGGTGTGGGCTACTTAAATTTCTGCTTTTTCTTGTAAAGGACTATGTATGTGGGCTACAAAATTTAAGCCGTGGGCTACCATGCCAAAACTTTTAACTTCAATCCCTGATTAATGATTGCAGAGTACATTATTTCAATGAATATCCATTTGATTCAATGTCCTTATTAGTATGCTAACACATCAAAAAAATTTTAATGGTTAATCTTAATGATAATTTAAATTTTCACGGCTCACACTACTTCAGAATCATAAAATTTACAAAAATAAACGATGTTTGACACGCTATTTGGAAAGGAATATGACGTTTTTAATGCAATACATGGATAACAAGTTTACTTCAGGCAAATTTCATCAAGTTCTAATGAAGTAATAACTTATTTTGCCGAAAGTTAGAATGATTTGGTGTAACAAGTACCGGAAGTGATAACAAATTGTTTTTATGAAATAACATGCCACCAGCTTAAAAATCAATGCTTTAACCTCTTTTTTGAAGAAAATAAATCGTTTATGCCTTGAATTTCTTTACTTTTAAATGAAAATTGCTGTTTCGTCGACTTGGTAAAAATTTAATATAGCCGATGATGAAAGCGAGTATCGTAAACAACAGGGCGACTTGTTTTCGCTTTTGGGGGATTGGACAAAGCGAAGTGATGGACGGGAAAGCGATTTCTTCGCCCTAGTCGCCTGGAAGCGTGAGCCCTGATTTTATTATGCAACTGAAGGTAATATTTCAAATAATAATTGTCAGTTTTAAAAAAAATACCTTGGAGACCCTGGATATGATGGGCAAGTAGTCTAACATCATGTACATGGTTTTTAAGAAGGTGAAGCCAGAAGGAAACCAAGATGTTATGATAGGCCTTAGCCTCAGGAATTTCACATGCCATTGCCTCTAAATGTGTTGATGCAGCTTGCAAATTTGTCTTTAATGCAACAACTCACCTAGCTTTACTGCTGACCCATTTTGTCTGAAAATATATTAATATCAGTTAGCATGTAATTATATTTCATTATACGGGACCTATTATGGTATACCGTTGACCGTCTGTCCGTCCTCAACATGTCGGACATTAATTCAAAAATGCTTTAACCAATATGCATGAAACTTTGGTGAATTGTTTATATCGATTGACATGAGCTCCCTTTCTTTTTTTTTATAAATTTCAGATTTACCATTTCTGAGTTTTGGGGTTTTATTCATTAAAAAAAGGGGGATTTTCCAGTTTTCGGACAATAACTCAAAAATAATTTCACTAATTTGCATGAAACTTTTGTGAATTGTTCATATCTATTGACATGAGCTCCCTTTCGTTTTTTAGGCAGTTAAGCTGCCTTATGCGAGCACCCTAGATTTGTGTTCTACCCAATAAATGCTGAAATACGTGCCAATGTTATTATCTAGCTGGCTATTATGTTATTTATAACTAATTGGACATTTTTTTAATACTTTTATTTCTCGAATACAAAAAATATGACCAGAAAAACCTTAAATGATCGTCGAACTACCCAAAACTTTTGAAGTTGCACATAGGAAGTAGTGCTCAATAGAAATCCGTACGTAGTTTATTATCCCCTGTGCTTTAGGCTACGATGTCAAAGAACAATTGTATGAAATATTTCATTGCCAAAAATCGGTAATTACAAGTCGTTTATATTTCCCAAATGGCAAAATGCGCAGGAATATTGATCATGTACAACAAATCTCTATGATAGAGGAAATAAAGTTATATAAATGGGTGGTAATTTCTAACTTATCTTGCCAAATAAGGTTGTTGTTATTTGTGAATGAAACGATGAATGAAACGAGGTCAGGAAAACAGATGCAGAAATCGACGTTGATGGGATGTTTTAAGTAATGTGGACAACTCGTCCCCGAGACAAGTCGGACCGAATCCACTCAAACCGTCTAAGAAGACAACTTTGACCGTTTGTCAGATTTACTTAGGGTTTCATAAAACATTAGACTAACATGTCTAGCGGAGCCATTTATCTTTTGTTTGTGCATTGGGGTCTATTTAGGGGTATTTGGAGGGGCCTGAAGAAGGGAGGGGTTTACTATAGAACCCTATGGGATTTTATTTTTTTTAATTTTCAAATGACTTTTTCTCGAAAACAGTAGGTGATAGACACATGCAGTCTTCAGTAATGAGAACAGGACAATACAAAAAATCAACCAAAATATAAGGTGAGTCCCTGGGGGTCATCCTTACCCCCTTCAATTTGAAAATGTACTTTTATCTTGTAAACCGTCGCGATCCCCACCCCTAAACAATATATATATACTTGAATGGGACAATAAAAGAAATCAATGAAAATAATTTGGGGGAGTCCCCAGTGTCGTCCCACCCCTCCTGTTTGAGAACTTGGAAATGGTCAAGATCCCCACCCCTAAATATATATATTCATGTATGGGACAATAAAACCAATCAAAAATGAAATATAGAGTGAGTCCCTGGGGTCACCCCACCCCCTCCTGTTTCAGAACATGTAAACGGTCGAGATCCCCACCCCTAAACCATATATATTCATGTATAGGACAATATAACAAATCAAATGAAATATATTGGGAGTCCCTGGGGTCACCCCAACCCCTCCTGTTTGAGAACTTGGAAATGGTTGAGATCCCCACCCCTAAACCATATATATTCATGTATGGGACAATAAAACAAATCAAATGAAATATAGGGGGAGTACCTGGGGACAACCACGCCCCTCCTGTTTGAGAACTTGGAAATGGTCGACATCCCCACCCCTAAACCATATATATTCATGTATGGGACAATAACACAAATCAAATCAAATATAGGGGGAGTCCATGGGGACACCCCACCCCCTCTTGTTTGAGAACTTGTAAACAGTCAAGATCCCCACCCCTAAACCATATATATTCATGTTTGGGACAATATAACAAATCAAATGAAATATTTGGGGAGTCCCTGGGGTCACCCCACCCCCTCCTGTTTGAGAACTTTGAAATGGTCGAGATCCCCACCCCTAAACCATATGTATTCATGTATAGGACAATATAACAAATCAAATGAAATATAGGGAGAGTCCCGGGGGTCACCTCACCCCCTCCTGTTTGAGAACTTGGAAATGGTCGAGATCTCCACCTCTAAACCATATGTATTCATGTATGGGACAATATAACAAATCAAATGAAATATAGGGTGAGTCCCTGGGGTCACCCACCCCCTCCTGTTTGAGAACTTGTAAACGGTCGAGATACCCACACCTAAACCATATTTATTCCTGTTCATCATTTCAAAAAGATTTGAATGACATACAGGGTCAATCTCCTTGGTGTCACATATGCATATCACTTTACTAGACCAAACCAATATGAACTGGACTTTGCCCAATGTCAGGAGACCATGGGAATGACGAATTATGGGGGCTTTGTTTAGGAGACTTCGACCGTAACGGCATCTTGTTACAATTATTTCTTGTTAATTATAAAAATTTTTTTATCAAAAAAATGAGTCTAGATTATTGAATTTACTTTAATTGTTTATTAAATTATTTCTGGGCCTATAATAATTTTCATTTATGGCTCATTTTAAAGAAAACATATAAATCTTTCAACCAGTGTAAAGCCCGAGAATAATTGACCAACTGTTTTATAATCACCTGTCATTTTATTCCAAACTTGGAGTAACATCATGCACTTGGGGGTGAAGATGTGAGTCATTTACATTGATATACGAGTTGCTTTTGAAAACCTTGATGAAATATTAATTAATTTGCCTTAATAATCAATTCATTTAATGAACATAAATGTACAATATACGAATGTTTAATGTTTGTTCTTTCAAATCTTAAAAAAAAATTGAAGCAACATTGCCACAGTTTTCATAATTACGTTTGCCTTGGTTTTTGGTTAACTGCCTACAGCGCTTACAGTGCTTTGATTATACGCCCGTTTACGGGACGTATTATGGTATACCTCTGTCCGTCTGTCCGTCAGTCCGTCTGTCCGTCCGTCGTCAACATGTCGGACATTAACTCAAAAACTCTTTAACCAATTTGCATAAAACTTTGGTGAATTGTTTGGATCTATTGACGTGAGCTCCCTTTCGTTTTTTATAAATTTTAGATTTTACGTTTCCGAGTTATGGGGTTTTATTCATTAAAAAAAGGGGGATTTTCCAGTTTTCGGACAATAACTCAAGAATGCTCTCACCAACTTGCAAGAAATTGTGGTGAATTGTTAATATCTATTGACATGAGCTCCCTTTCAATTTTTATGTATTTTAGATTTTACGTTTCCGAGTTACAGGGTTTTATTCATAAAAAAAGGGGGATTTCCAGTTTTCTGACACAAAATCAAAAATGCTTTCAGCAGTTAGTATGAAACTTTGGTGAATTGTTTATATCTATTGATGTAAGCTCCGTTTAGAATTTTATAAATTTTACATTTTACATTTCTGAGTTATGGGGTTTTATTCATTAAAAAAGGGGGGATTTTTCAGTTTTCAGACAATAACTCAAAAATGCTGACAGCAATTCTCATGAAACTTTGGTGAATTGTTTATATCTATTGATGTAAGCTCCCTTTACATTTTCATAAATTTCTAATATGACATTGAGAATTAATTGAACTTGTTTGTTTATAGTCTGACAACAGATTTACTAAGTATTGCACAACAGCACAGTGTATTGCACAACAGCAAGAAATCTTTAATTGAATATAAATTCAATTCATATAACCAATTTCAAGTTCTTTGACTACATTTATTTAGAAACCTATAATATGTCAAATATTTAATACAATCCAAATTCAGACCTGTATCAAGCTTGAATATTGTGTCCATTTTTGCCCCAACTGTTCAGGGTTGGACCTCTGCGGGCGTATCCAGCTGCGCTCAGCGAAGCAGTTTATTTATAAATTTAGGATTTACCGTTTCCGAGTTTTGGGGTTTTATTCATTAAAAATGGGGGATTTTCCAGTTTTCAGACAATAACTCAAAAACAATTTCACCAATTTGCAAGAAACTTTGGTGAATTGTTTATTTCTATCGACATAGCTCCCTTTTGATTTTTATGAATTTCAAACTATACGTTTCCAATTTATGGGGTTTTATTCATTAAAAAAGGGGGGATTTTCCAGTTTTCAGACAATAACTCAAAAACAATTTCACCAATTTGCAAGAAACTTTGGTGAATTGTTTATTTCTATCGACATAGCTCCCTTTTGATTTTTATGAATTTCAAACTATACGTTTCCAATTTATGGGGTTTTATTCATTAAAAAAGGGGGGATTTTCCAGTTTTCAGACAATAACTCAAAAACAATTTCACCAATTTGCAAGAAACTTTGGTGAATTGTTTATTTCTATCGACAAGAGCTCCCTTTTGATTTTTATAAATTTTCGAATTTATATTTCTGAGTTATAAGATTTTATTTGTTTATAGTCTGACAACCAATTTACTAAGTATTGCGCAACAGCACAGTGTATTGCACAACAGCAAGAAATCTTTCATATAACCAATTTCAAGTTCTTTGACTACATTTATTCAGAAACCTATAATATATCAAATATTTAGATACAATCCAAATTCAGACTTGTATCAAGCTTGAATATTGTGTCCATTTTTGCCTCAACTGTTCAGGGTTGGACCTCTGCGGGCATATCCAGCTGCGCTCAGCGAAGCAGTTTATTTGCCTTGCATTACAGATGCTCCATCAAAATTTGCACAAATAAGTGATTGTCCAGTCTTATCATGCTTTAAGTTTTCAAAGTTAATTCCAAATTCATGGAGGGCAATTTTGATAGCCTCAAAAACACCTAATGCTTGTGAATGTTCTGGGGAAACAATATCTGCTTGCATTTGTATTGTTTCAGCTTGACCCAGAGTATTGATATATCTGATGTATACTTGTTCCTGCTCTGTGACAGATATGTCAGTGCTCCCATCAGCCAAAATTGATATGAAATTTGACTTCTTAACTTCTGCAGTGGCATCTTGTTTTAAATTTGTGCTTGTAGCCGCTAAAAATTGCTTGGCAGACATATCATTTTGGTAATTATTGCCAATGTCAACTCCTAATTTCTTAGCCAATCTACATTGTTTTTCCATGTCACTTAATGGTTTCCCTTCTTTTCCAATAAAGTAGGCAATGTTAAATAGGTTGGACATTTTCTTTTTTTCTGATTCTCCAATTTGTTGAAAAGCTTTTCCAATTGTATTTGTAGGAGCATTGCTTTCTTCATTTTTTGCTTCAGCAGCTTTAATGACCTTTTCAGCATGATCAGTACTATATCTAGATAAACAACTTAAGTGGGCCCTACTTGTGTCATGTGATCTAATATGGAATGTATCAGATCCTGTGACAAAACTGTTATGTCCAGCTAGAGTTGGGTAATCTTTGCAGTATGTGCACAACATAAGATTGTTGACCTCGTCATAATTCAGCCATGAAAATATGTTTTTCCATGATGGAACAAAGCAACAGGTTCTTTTTTCTTCATCGTAAATTTTATCCCTGGTCTTTTTATCAATTTTTGGTTTCTTATTGGGAGGGAGGCATCCATTTGATGATGTGAATCCAAATTTTTCCAAATTCATTGTAAAGTAGCAGTGTACAAATTAAAAAATTCCGCCCAGAAAACTTATAATTTCAAAAACAAGTCTGATGCAACCATGAATTGAATTTGTCATTTCAAACTATCCATTAAATAACAGATTATATTATTTGAAATTTATACCTTTTCACAGTGATAGTTCATATAAATGTGACATTACATCAGTAAATCAAATGTATTGGCACAAAAAAAGGGATAATATGACAAACATTACACGCAAAAAATCACGAATTTGAGATCCGGATATTAAATCTTTTACCGTTTGCATTCTGGTTATTACATGTAGGTTTATGCGTCTAGATCAGATGGATACTTGACATCGCGAATTTTCCTTGCTTAGCTGTCGAGCATATCTATGATGGTGATCGCGAAACACATGCGCACGTTTTTTTCCCCTAGACTTTAGAACCCCTGCATGATTTACAACAAACAACAATCTCGCTTTGAGACTTTGATTGAAATAAAAGAATACAAACGGTTACATCGATCGTTTGATCTGTATGAATAGGAAGTTTCTGTAATTTAATTTTACTTGTCCACGGACAACAAAGGTTTGAATTTCCACTTTCCCGTGACTTAATTCAACTTGCCACGGGTGATGGGGAAATGGGAATTCTACAACACTGCAACCGCTAACCTATTAAATAGAATTTTGTGACAGACCATTTGACCAAAACCGTGTTCATTTTCTTCATTGACAAGTGAAAACACATTTATTTTTCTGTATTGGAACAATATTTTCCAAAAAGTGTATTTATTTGAATATCTGACCTACTGCCCCAAAGATAAATGCAAGAGAAACCCTTTAACCCTTTACATACATGTCTGTATGTCTCAAAAATAGTTCTTTTTGTATCTTAATATCATTGTCTAATCATGCTAATGTTTTCCACCATATTATCTAATATTATTAACTAGGTATAACTTCCAAAAAATTAAGGACCAGCAAAAGTTTGCTTTCTGTCCAGTGATATTGTTGTCTTTTTTTCAAAACTACTTCTATCCTTTTATTTGGGGAAAATTAAGGGAATTGGGAATTTTTTAAAACAGTTTTTTTAACGTAATATTTTGAATTGTGAGACATGTACATTTTCAACGTAAAAGGAACATTTTGGGGAGGGGAAAGAAACGAAGAAATTGACGGTACTTAATACATTGAAAACCACGTGTGTTACAAACACTGCAATGATTCTAATAAGAAACCCAGATCTCAAAAGGTCTTATAATATCAAAAAATTTACATGAATACGAAATTTACGTTCATTACTACTGATGCCATCAACGTTTGGGGAAAATGTATAACTTTTTAGGAGGAATTTTATGCCATTTATTTTAGTAATTGGGAATTTTCTCTAGGGGAAAAAGCCATATTTCGGAGGTTATTTGAGGCAAACAATATCACTGCTCAGTGCTGTCAGTCCTTGGTCTGGCAGATGAAATGAAGTTTCGCTAACTCTGCTCGCAAGGTTGGGCGGTATTTACCACCCCCGGTATTTACCAGTGGTATTTACCGGTATTTACCGCCCCGGACAATACTCCCCAAGTGGTCAATACTGGCAAATACTAGTAAAAAAATGGTTGATGAGGGAAAACTTTATTCCTTTGGCATGATTGAGTTTATAAAAATGAATGATATTGGTATGTTATTAATTATTAAAACATTAAAAATGACTAATTTAGTTCTTAGGGGTAATTATATTGCATACTTTTGGTATACATATAAAATTGAGCAGCTATATCAGTTATTTTAACATGTATAAATCAAGATATATATTTTTCTTGAAAAGGTTTGAATTTTACAGGTAAATAGAATTACAAGTGACTAGCAATATAGATTATCAGAGCATTACCTATTATATGGCTAACAGGTGTCAAAAGTTTAATTACTATAACAACTGTCCCCTAATAAATGTTGACATAACAGGAAAAAAGTCATAAAAGTGATTTCTAAAGATTGTTTTAAACAATGAATTAATTCCTGGCTATTCAACAGCATGATAAAATTGTTCTAAATGCAGGAAATGTTTTTTTTTAATAAATATATAACATATATATATATATAAAACAATTTTTTTAATTTTTTTAATTGCATCTTTCAAAATAACTGTTAAGAAAACCAGATGTTATATAGTCTCTCTTAAGTGACTGACTTCATGGTGTTAATGACTATATCTGTTGTATGATTAAATTAATATTTGATAAATCTTCATTAAACCATGTTCATGAACTAATTAATTGTGACTTTTTGTCCTATTACAATGTAGTAAATAAGTGACTTTCTGCCTTGTGACTATATCTATCCATTTACCAAGTAATTCACTAATTGACCTGAGGTAGGGACTAGTTTTATAGTAAAGTCCTAACAAAATTTCAATTGCCCAGTATTTGCCAGTATTGACCAGTATTTGCCAGTATTTCCCGGTATTAACCGGTATTTACCGCCGGCATGGTCAATACTAGTATTGACCGCTTTTTTGCCAACCTTGTCTGCTCGTGGTAGTGTGTTCACCTGAGTGGGGAAGATCATGGATTCAAACCATGGCTGGGGTAAACCAAAGACGTTAAAATTGGTATTCGCTGCTTTTTCATTAAACTTATGGCATTAACGAGTAACAGAAAAGACTGTTTGGCATGGAGTCAGAATGATATGTCCAGGAAGGGTTACTGTTACCTTGTGAACTAGCACATTTAAAATCATGGCTCAGCGTGTCTGTCTAGTACATGTACAAAGCAAAGTTTATATTCATATCATATTATCATGTTATTGTCTTGAATATGCATTTAATTTAATTTGCCACTTGATGTTAAATAGCCATTCATTAATCAACCCCTACAAATAAACTATGAAAGAAGTAACAATTCCCGTTTATGTCAAAGTGGTTGACGAACTGGTGCTGGCTCCCAGCCATACCAACACTTTACTATTCCAAACCTGTCAGAAGCTGTAAGAGAGGGATCAAAGCAAAATTAGCTGTAACTACATAATCTGAAACCTTGTAGAACGACAAGAAACAACAAAATTTGTATGCTTACCAAAGGATCCAGTGCATGTGCCGCACTGAAACAAAGAAACACTGGTAATTTGAAAAAACTATGATAGATTGTACCACCTAGAGAATAGTACTATGTGCATTAAAACAGTCCCTCTGCTCTCCTTCCAGTGTAGAAAAATGTTGTACTGTTACTTTCATTGTTGTACCTCTAGGATATTTATTTGAGGCAGAAGGGGGGTGGTGTAATGTGCACCTAGCAGAGTGTGGGTTTGGTTGATAGATATATTCATCTTATACGAGGCAGGTGCTACATTTGTACATCATGTACATGTACCTGATGAACTTCTGAAGATGATTGGTGCATGCATGGTAAATGGTTCTCACAAAGGATTTTTTTTTTTGTATGCAAGTCCAGGGACTCATCAATTTTTGGCCATTATCTTTTCAAACATTGATATTTTATCTGAATTGTTCACTACTTTAACAAACCAAAAATCTGTTTTCTTTGCTTTTGGTCACCACTTGAAAATGTCGGAATCATCTCTGCTATAAAATTAATCTCAATTTTAAACAAATTGGAGTTTAAGGTCAGATACAATCCCCCAAACCCAAAGAGCAACTGCAGTATAACAAATGGATTTAATTTGTGAAATTTTACTTCATTTAAAGTTCATATTAATTTAATGAATAATTGTAATTTACAGATAGGATGGAAGTAACAGATAGTAATTTACAGTCATTGGCAGGTTATTTAGAACAGACATTGTCACCTGATGCAAGTGTCCGAAAAGCAGGTAATTTTACGCTGAATCTACTCGAAGTTAAAGCTGACAATGTATATATACTTATAAAAATAAAATGTGGTATAATTGCCAATGAGACAATTCTCCACAAGAGTCTTAGAGACCAAAATGAAATAAATATTAACAACTATAGGTCACTGTACAGCCTTCAACAATGAGCAAAACCCATACTGCATGGCTATAAAAGGCCCTGAAGTGACAAATGTAAAACAATTCAAATGAGAAAACAAACAGCCTGATTTTTGTACAAAAACAAAAAACAAATATGATATACAGCAACAAACGTCAACCACTGAATTACATCTTAACTTGGGACAGGCACATACAGAATGTGGCAGGGTTAAACTAGTTTGAAGGCGCCAACCCTCCCCTAAACTGGGACAGATAGTTTATTAATCAAGCGTTTTGACAAGTGGTCAGTTTAGACTTAATAATTGTTGAGTCTCTTTAAAAGATGAGTGCCATCGCAAGCTGGCTTTTTGATAAATCGTGAGGACCTACTTTTGCAACCAGTTATAAGGGTCTCCGTGTGAAACAAGTTTGGAGCGCCAAACCTCCCCTAACCTGGGACAGTGGTATAACAGTACATCATTAGAACAAACTATAAAAATCAGTTGAAAAGGGCTTATCAGATCGATATAAAGATTGTCAAAGCAGAAATACATCTAACTTGTATGTAAATCTGTCCTGATGAAAAGTTGTCTAATTGTTCTACATTCTGTAATGCCCATCAGCCACTATCAACTTTTTTTATGCCCCTGCCATAGCGGTGGTATCATTAAGTTTTACCCTTGTCCGTCTGTACATACGTATGTACGTACATCCGTCCGTACGTCCCAAAATTGGTTTCCTTTCTCTAACTTAAGTTTGCCTCAACCAAATATTATGAAACTTATACAAAATGCTTATTACCACAAAACACAGATCAAGTTTGAAATTTGGTGGTGTCACTTTAACCGTTCTAGAGTTATGCCCCTTTATAAATGGAAAAATTCCAAATTTTTAGTTTCCATTCTCTAACTTAAGTTTGCCTCAACCAAATGTTATGAAACTTATACACAATGCTTATTACCACAAAACACAGATGCCCCTTTATAAATGGAAAAATTACAAAATTTTTATTTTCTTCTAAATATCAAGTAATTTTTAAAATTGGAGTTATCTTCCTTTGTCCATGATTGTAGTTGAATCAGCTACAATCAATGCTTTATATAATAATTTTGACTTCCACTGATAAAACACAGATCAAGTTGAATTTGGGTAGTGTCACTTTAACCATTATTGAGTTATGTCCATTTATAAATCGAAAGATTGCAAAATTTTTAGTTTCCTTTCTGTAACTTAAGTTTGCCCCAACCAAACATTATGAAACCTATACACAATATTCTTACGACAAAACTAAGATCAAGTACAATTTTTTTGTTTCCATTTTCTAACTTTAGTTTGCCTCAACCAAATGTTATGAAACTTATACACAATGCTTTTTACTATATAATACAGATTAAGTACGAAATTTGGTGGCGACACTTTTACCATTCTTGAGTTATGTCCGTTTATAAACATAAAAATTGCTGAATTTTTCGTTTCGGTTTTCTAACTTTAGTTTGTCTCAACCAAATGATATAAAACTTTTACACAACCGTTCTAGAGTTATGCATGTTTACAAATAGAAAATTGCTGAATTTTTAGTTTGTTCTCTACTTAAGTTAGCCTCAACCAAATGTTATGAGACTTACACACAATGCTTATTACCACAAAACTCAGATCAAGTTCAAATTTGGGTAGCATCACTTTTACCGTTCTTCAGTTATGTCCCTTTATAACTATATGATATGCAAGCAGGGGCATCATCTGTGTCCACATGTGGACACTATCCACATTTTTTACAATTGGAATATTATATTATATCCCTGCTCCTAAATGACGGGGTATACTGGTTTATGTCCATTGATGTCTGTATCCATCATCCCATGAAATTTTTTCACACTTTTTTTCAGGAACTATAAATCAGAGCTTTATGAATTTGGTAGTAAGCTTCATATGAGCATGCTATACCGTGTGAAATATTTTCAAGTTATTAATTTGATATTCGTTACAACATATATAATCATGATTATAAATTTTTTTTACATATTTTTCAGCTGAGAAATTTTTAGAATCTGTTGAAGGAAGCCAAAATTACCCAGTGTTGTTGCTTACTCTGTTAGACAAAGATGGTGTTCCAGTTCATCTCAGGGTCAGCTCAGCTGTCACATTTAAAAATTACACAAAAAGATGCTGGAGGGTGGTAAGATGTTAAATAAATCTGCTAAAGATGTACTGGAGCCTGGTTAGCCAAGAAATAATTCATGGCAGCTGTAGTTTGTTTTCATTTAACCATGGGTTAGGCATTTAGATTCAATTATTTTATCCCAAGGCCAGACTTAAAAATATTTCTGTTTGCCCAAACCCTACCCACCAGTCTCAGGTGTGGGTAGGTAGGTAGGGAAATTCTTTTTTTTTTTACTTTTAGAGAAAAATAGGGGGAAAAATTATTTTACCTTGTAAACAACTTTTAAAATGAAAGTCTATTATAGAGTTTTGTATAAATTGTCAGGCACATATATGCCAGGATCTATATGTTCTTAACTATAAAGATCTTTTCTATTAACAGTTTTTTTCCAGCATTCCACCTCAATGTTCACACTTTTTTCTGAATGTTTACATTGTAAATACAGACAAACATTTTTAATGAGTTTATACTCAGAACTAAGAGAGAAAAATATTTCCCTGAAATAAGAAGAGATCACTGATAAAATTCACCAACAAAATGGAACTGCACCTTCACGAACAAAACTGTGATAGTACAATTGCTTATAGACTGTTCAAAATATAAGGAGCTGTTTGATAACTGTGAAAAATTCCAGGAAAATATTGAAAACAAAACCAGAAATATGTTGTTCCAAATGTATATAGAAAGATTGAAAATTATGGACAACAAATACATTTGTAGCAAGATATATTGCATACATTGTATACGTATATATACATGTATACATATATCTCAAAATGGAGGAAATGACAAACAAATGAAAATAGTGATTATCATAAGTGACATATATATACCGACACAGAGTCTGTCATATAACAATTGTAAGAAATGTAAAGAAGCTCTGGACAAATATTAAAAGCTATGAAAATGAAATTAAATAATTAATAAAAAGGTCCCTGTAAATATGCCATGCATGATACTTTTATTGTTTTATATTTATATGTGCTGTACATATGTTGGAAAAAACGTTTTTCTTTTATTCTTTAAAATTTTAAAGTTAAGGAAAAACTCCATATATATTCGGAGGGTCTCCTAATTAAAGGAGGTTCATACTAAGAAGAAAAAGTGTATTTGAATACAAAATTTAAATACAAAACACTTGAACAAAACACTGTTGACAGAATTTCTGTCAGAATAATATCATTTTAATCAAATTTTAATGCCGAATCAAATTCCTGAACAACTTGGATTGGTTCCTCAAAATCGGGCTCAAACGAGTGTCCTGATCGGTCAGAGACAGTCACACAAATTTCATCAGTTTCCCGTAGCATGAAATCGTCATCACACACTTTATCAAACACCTCTTTCCATGTTTTTGCGTTTTCAAAACGATAGAATTTGTTGGAAACTACGGGTTTTGATTTTAATCCAACTTTTATTTGTACTAGACGGTAACATGTTGTTTTTCATCCGTATCAATTGGAGGCTTAATACATAACACAAATTGTCCTGTGATAAAGCGCGGTCAGATCGGATCAGGTTATTCTATGCAACAAACTCAAGACGGATACGGAAACGACAAAACTGCAAAAAAAAAAAAATTATCGCGATTTTTGAATAAAAAAAGATTTTGACACGGGTGCTTTTTTATGGGTCCGTCGGGTTAGGGCAAACCAACCTATTCTTTTTTATGGCCCAAGCGATTTTAGTGGTTAAAAAACCTTGATGCTTCATACCTTGCTTATAGAAGCCTCATGGATGTTATGAAGTTTCCATCTGACCATTGTCCTCCTTGACCACATTTTCATTGTTCAGTGACTGCCTAGATAAAAACTATAGTTGTCCTGTAAATTTCTCACTTATTATAAGTAACAGGATAATAATAGTTGGTCTAAGAAATTCTTGCAAGGTGTACATGTCCATCAGACCTGGTTCATCCTCAATCTCATTTTATGGATCAGTTATCAAGGTTAAAGTTTTTGATTAGGTCAAATTCTCTTTAATTATGTATTTTTCTAGCACATGAAGTACTAAAAGCAGAAACAAGAGGGAAATATGTGTTTTTAAGGATCCCTTCCTTAAGATTATAGGGTTGTTAGGTGGTGATTTTCTATAGTTACAATCCTGAAAATATCATTGTGTTTCCACTGAGTTCAGTTCTGGTATTATACATACCTCTTATCATGCTTATAGGAACGCAGTCATTTTCCTACCCTTTTTCAAATGGGGCCTGGGGCCTGGGCCCTAGGCAATTGGGAAAAATGTGTCGTATAACGTATGAATTGGGAAGAAATAAATCATTTTATTGCACTGTTTAAACATATTGATAGTTTAATCAATATTTGATTGGTTGAGACTATCCCACGTGTCATTGAACAAATCTTCATATTCCCCTCTGAATTGTCGGGATTACTTCGTGCGATGGTACGCACGGTTAATGTACATAACATTTTGAACTTCTTATTGTTCTTAAAATAACGATAGCATAAATCATTATCATGTTCAAATTTATTTCAGACGATAAAAAAAAAAAGACTTATAATTAAATTTTGATCCTTACTGTTTATCAATGGGTATGTCGTGTTTAGTTTGACTTACAAAAACAAGCAGATAAGAAAAAAAATGTATGCAAAATGATATTTAATGTATTGATAGTTAACAAAGCATAGGCAGTGGAATAAAACATTCATTTCCCTTTGCCTCGGGAGATATGAAGATTTGCTCACCCTCCAAAAATCAGAAATCTCGTGAAATATGAATATTCTTGGGTGAACAAATCTTCATATCTCCCTCCGGCACAGGCAATAAATGTAGTGTTCAACATATTTTAATGATGTTATTTATTATTTTTAAAATTCCAATTTTCTTTCATGTTCTAATTTGAACATATTAGTTCCAGGGCCCTCTCTGCAAATCCTCATTATGGCATCCAGGTGATCCTGTATCAGTCTATTCCTCTCTGGTGTGCAAATGTTATTCATGAGACTAAAATTTAGTCTCATGAATATTTAGTCTCATGAATAACATTTCCACACCAGAGAGGAATAGAATCAAAATGAGGGTCGCACTCGGAGTAATAATTGAAGTGAACTGTATTGATTGAAATGGACAATAGATGGACAATAGATACCTGGCAATAATTGGTGATTTAAACTGTGTACCTGAGTGGACCATATCAAGTGAAACTCAACTGTTTGTTAATTTTATCATCTTCTAAAGGGACGGAAAAAAGAGCACTGCAAAATCCAGTTAAGTTTTTAATTTTCTAAAACATACTATGCATTTAAATTTTATTTATCTAGGGCATGCTATGCCTTAAAACTTTTCCAGATGCACAGGTTTGTATGTACTTGGGGTAAATTTTGAGGTGAAAACGCAGCCATTTTAGCCAAAGGTTCCACATGAACCTTAATCCTCCACAACCACAGCTTCATCCTGTTCTGCATCCATAAAAGTAGAAACATTTTCGTTCAAGATATCAGTCCCTGTAGCATCTTCAGTACTAATTTTGGATTTTTCAAAGCCAAACATATCAAGTTTTTATTTTTTTGCAGTCGTATATTGGTATGACCTTGGCGTCGTCGTCGTCCGAAGACACATTGGTTTTCACACTCTAACTTAAGTTTAAGTGAATGGATCTTTATGAAATTTTACCATAAGGTTCAATACCACAAAAGGAAGGTTGGGATTGATTTTGGGGGTTATGGTACCAACAGTTAAGTTATTAGGGGCCAAAAATAAGCATTTTTGTAACTTCCAGACATAACTTGTGTGTAAGTTTAGTGTATGGATCTCTCTGACATTGTACCACAAGGTTCCATATCACAAAGGGAATGCTGGGATTGATTTTGGGGGTAATTGCCTCAAAATTTTAGGAATTAGGGGCAAAAAACAAGCATTTTTCTAGTTTCATGACAATAATTTGTGTGTACGTGTATGGATCTTTCTGAAATTGTACTACAAGCTTCCGTATCACAAAGGGAAAGCTGGAATTGAGTTTGGGGGTAATTGCCCAAAACGTTTAGGAATAAGGGGCCAAAAATAAGCATTTTTATACGCCCGTCAAATTCGTCTGTCCGTCTGTCTGTCCGGCGTAAACATGTCGCACCGTTACTTGAGAATGACTTATCCAAATTTCATGAAACTTAACATAGTTGTTTCTTATGATGGTCAAACGATCTGTATACTTTTTGTTGAAAATAAGATTAAAACTTTTTGAGATACGGGACTTAGTAACTTAAACAGGTGTGTGTTTTTTTTCACATGTCGCGACGTATCTCAAAAACAATTTATGAATATTGCTTAAAACTTTACACACTTCTTAGTTATATTATTCTTAAGATCTGTATACTTTTTCGTGATGATTCAAAATTTTATTTTTGAGTTATTGAGTATTTTGTAAAAAAAGGGGGAGGGGTTTTTCACATGTCGCGCCGTATCTCAAAAACGATTTATGATTATTGCTTAAAATTTTACACACTTTTTAGTTATATTAATCTTAAGATCTGTATACTTTTTGGTTTTGATTCAAAATTTTATTTTTGAGTTATTGAGTATTTTGTAAAAAAAAGGGGGAGGGGTTTTTCACATGTCGCGCTGTATCTCAAAAACGATTTATGATTATTGCTTAAAATTTTACACACTTTTTAGTTATATTAATCTTAAGATCTGTATACTTTTTGGTTTTGATTCAATATTTTATTTTTGAGATATTGATTTTTTTTTTTTTTAAAAGGGGGTTTTCACATGTCGCGCCGTATCTAAAAAACGATTTATGATTATTGCTTAAAATTTTACACACTTCTTAGTTATATTTATCTAAAGATCTGTATACTTTTTGGTTTTGATTCAAAATTTTATTTTAGAGATATTGAGTTTTTTGTAAAAAAAAAAGGGGGGGTTTTCGCATGTCACGCCGTATGTCAGAAACAATTTATGCTTATTGCATAAAAATTCACACACAAGACGACGGGCATATCATGCGCTCATGGTGCAGCTGTTTATTCTAGTTTCCAGACAATAACTTGTGTTCAAGTGTATGGATCTCTCTGAAATTGTACTGCAAGGTACCATACCATAAAGGGAAGGCTGTGAATGATTTTTGGGGTAATTGCCTCAAAATTTTAGGAACTTGGGGCCAAAAAGGGGCAAAAAACAAGCATTTTTCTAGTTTCATGACAATAACATATGTGTTAGTGTATGGATCTTTATGAAATTGTACTACAAGGTTCCATATCACAAAGGGAAAGCTGGGTTAGAGTTTTGGGGTAATTGCCCTAAATTTTTAGGAATTTGGGGCCAAAAAACAAGCATTTTTATAGTTTCCAGACAATAACTTGTGTTCAAGTGTATGGATCTCTCTGAAATTGTACTGAAAGGTACCATACCACAAAGGGAAGGCTGGGATTGAGTTTGGGGGTGATGAATCATAAGGGGGTTCAAAAAATTGGGGGGGGGGGGGGGGGGTCCTTTTTTTTTTCTTTAAAATTTACCATTTTAAATTGGTTATTTCTGATTTATATATAAAAGCAAATAATAATGATATGGTTTGAAAAGGTAAATTAAAAAAATTTAAGTTCTTAGACCACATTTATTCTGTGTCAGAAACCTATGCTGTGTCAAATATTTAATAACAATCCAAATTCAGTGCTGTATTATGCCCCTGCCGTAGCGGTGGGGGCATTAAGTTTTCCCTTGTCCGTCTATACGTACGTCCCAAAATTGGTTTCCGTTCTCTAACTTGAGTTTGCCTCAACCAAATGTTATGAAACTTATACACAATGCTTATTACCACAAAACACAGATCAAGTTTAAATTTTTGTGGCGTCACTTTAACCGTTCTAGAGTTATGCCCCTTTATAAATGGAAAAATTGAAATATTTTTAGTTTCCGTTCTCTTACTTAAGTTTGCCTCAACCAAATGTTATGAAACTTATACACAATGCTTATTACCACAAAACACAGATCAAGTTTAAATTTTTGTGGCGTCACTTTAACCGTTCTAGAGTTATGCCCCTTTATAAATGGAAAAATTGAAATATTTTTAGTTTCCGTTCTCTTACTTAAGTTTGCCTCAACCAAATGTTATGAAACTTATACACAATGCTTATTACCACAAAACACAGATCAAGTATGAATTTTGGTGGCGTCACTTTAACCGTTCTAGAGTTATGTCCCTTTATAAATGGAAAAATTGCAAAATTTTTATTTTCTTCTAAATATCAAGTAATTTTTATACGACCGCAAAAATTAAAAAATTTTTGGTCGTATATTGGTATGACGTTGGCGTCGTCGTCGTCCGAAGACACATTGGTTTTCGCACTCTAACTTTAGTTTAAGTGAATGGATCTCCATGAAATTTTACCATAAGGTTCAATACCACAAAAGGAAGGTTGGGATTGATTTTGGGGGTTATGGTACCAACAGTTAAGGAATTAGGGGCCAAAAATAAGCATTTTTGTAACTTCCAGACATAACTTGTGTGTAAGTGTATGGATCTCTCTGACATTGTACCACAAGGTTCCATATCACAAAGGGAATGCTGGGATTGATTTTGGGGGTAATTGCCCAAAACGTTTAGGAATAAGGGGCCATAAATAGCACTTTTCTAGATTCCAGACAATTACTTGTGTTCAAGTGTATGGATCTCTCTGAAATTGTACTGCAAGGTACCATACCACAAAGGGAAGGCTGGGATTGATTTTGGGGGTAATTGCCTCAAAATTTTAGGAATTAGGGGCCAAAAAGGGGAAAAAAACAAGCATCTTTCTAGTTTCATGATTATAACTTGTGTGTAAGTGTATGGATCTTTCTGAAATTGAACTACAAAGTTCCATATCACAAAGGGAAAGCTGGAATTGAGTTTGGGGGTAATTGCCCAAAACGTTTAGGAATAAGGGGCCAAAAATAGCACTTTTCTAGTTTACAGACAATTACTTGTGTTCAAGTGTATGGATCTCTCTGAAATTGTATTGCAAGTACTATACCACAAAGGAAAGGCTGGGATTGATTTTGGGGGTAATTGCCTCAAAATTTTAGGAATTAGGGGGCCATAAAGGGGCAAAAAGACAAGCATTTTTCTAGTTTCAGGACAATAACTTGTGTGTAAGTGTATGGATCTTTATGAAATTGTACTGCAAGGTTCCATATCACAAAGGGAAAGCTGGGTTTGAGTTTGGGGGTAATTGCCCTAAACGTTTAGGAATTTGGGACCAAAAAGGGGCCAAAAATTAAGCATTTTTCTAGTTTCCAGACAATAACTTGTGTTCAAGTGTATGGATCTCTCTGAAATTGTACTGCAAGGTACCATACCACAAAGGGAAGGCTGGGATTGAGTTTGGGGGTGATGAATCATAAGGGGGTTCAAAAAATTTGGGGGGGGGGATTTTTTTTCTTTAAAGTTTTCCATTTTAAATTGGTTATTTCTGATTTATATATAAAAGCAAATAATAATGATATGGTTTGAATAGGTAAATTAAAATTTTTAAGTTCTTAGACCACATTCATTCTGTGTCAGAAACCTATGCTGTGTCAAATATTTAATCACAATCCAAATTCAGTGCTGTATCAAGCTTGAATGTTGTGTCCATACTTGCCCAACCTGTTCAGGGTTCGACCTCTGCGGTCGTATCAAGCTGTGCCCAGCAGAGCATTTTATTAAAATTGGAGTTATCTTCCTTTGTCCATGATAATAGTTGAATCAACTACAATCAATGCTTAATATAATATACAATGCAATGTTTAATTTTGACTTCCACTGATAAAACACAGATCAAGTTGAATTTTGGTAGTGTCACTTTAACCATTATTGAGTTATGCCCCTTTATAAATCGAAAGATTGCAAATTTTTAGTTTCTATTCTGTAACTTAAGTTTGCCCCAACCAAACATTATGAAACTTATACACAATATTCATTACCACAAAACTAAGATCAAGTACAAATTTTTTGTTTCCGTTTTCTAACTTTTGTTTGCCTCAACCAAATGTTATGAAACTTATACACAATGCTTACTACTACATAATACAGATTAAGTACGAAATTTGGTGGTGACACTTTTACCATTCTTGAGTTATGTCCGTTTATAAACATAAAAATTGCTGAATTTTTCATTTCCGTTCTCTTAATTTAGTTTGTCTCAACCAAATGTTATAAAACTTATACACAACCGTTCTGGAGTTATGCTATTTACAAATAGAAAATTGCTGAATTTTTAGTTTCTGTTCTCTACTTAAGTTAGCCTCAAACAAATGTTATGAGACATACACACAATGCTTATTACCACAAAACTCAGATCAATTTCAAATTTGGGTAGCGTCACTTTTACCGTTCTTCAGTTATGTCCCTTTATAACTATATGATATGCAAGCGGGGGCATCATCTGTGTCCACATGTGGACACTATCCACGTTTCTTTCTTTCTTATTATGAGTAATAGGTTAACTATATTTAGTATGTGCATACCTTGCAAGGTCAGTGTGCCCGTCAGACAATTTTCATTTGACCTCGACCTCATTTCATGGATCAGTGAACAAGGTTAAGTTTTCGTGGTCAAGTCCATATATCAGATACTATAAGCAGTAGGTCTACTATATTTGGTATATGGAATGATTGTAAGGTGTACATGTCCAACTGGTAGGTGTCATCTGAGCATGACCTCATTTTCATGGTTCAGTTGTCAAAGTTAAGTTTTTGAGTTTTGGTTTTTTTTTCTAATACTATATGCAATAGGTCAACTATAAATGGTGTATGGAAATATTTTATGATGTACATGTCAGTCTCACAGGTTTTATTATACGACCGCAAAAAAATTTTTGTGGTCGTATATTGGTATGACGTTGGCGTCGTCGTCGTCGTCCGGCGTCGTCTGGCGTCGTCCGAAGACACATTGGTTTTCGCACTCTAACTTTAGTTTAAGTGAATGGATCTTTATGAAATTTTACCACAAGGTTCAATACCACAAAAGGAAGGTTGGGATCGATTTTGGGGGTTATGGTAATAACAGTAAAGGAATTAGGGGCCAAAAAGGGGCCAAAAATAAGCATTTTCGTAACTTCCAGACATAACTTGTGTGTTAGTGTATGGATCTCTCTGACATTGTACCACAAGGTTCCATATCACTAAAGGAATGCTGGGATTGATTTTGGGGGTAATTGCCTCCAAATTTTAGGAATTAGGGGCCAAAACAAGGGGCAAAAAACAAGCATTTTTCTAGTTTCATGACAATAACTTGTGTGTAAGTGTATGGATCTTTCTGAAATTGTACTACAAGGTTCCATATCACAAAGGGAAAGCTGGGTTTGAGTTTGGGGGTAATTGCCCTAAACGTTTAGGAATTTGGGGCCAAAAAGGGGCCAAAAAACACATTTTTTTCTAGTTTCCAGACAATAACTTGTGTTCAAGTGTATGGATCTCTCTGAAATTGTACTGCAAGGTACCATACCACAAAGGGAAGGCTGGGATTGAGTTTGGGGGTGATGAATCATAATGGGGGTTCAAAAAATTTTGGGGGGGGATTTATTTTTTTTTCCTTTTTTTTATTTTTCCTTTTTTGTTTCTTTTAAAATTTTCCATTTTAAGTTGGTTATTTCTGATTTATATTTAAAATCAAATAATAATGATATGGTAGGAGATACACACCAAACAGGATGTGTAAATTATTATATAATAAGTATTGTGCAATAGCAAGAAATTTTCAATTGCACAGTATTGCACAATAGCAAGAAATCTTCAATTGCACAGTATTGCGCAATAGCAAGAAATCTTCAATTGCACAGTATTGCGCAATAGCAAGAAATATCCAATAGCACAATATTTCGCAATAGCAAGAAATTGTCAATTGTACAGTATTGCGCAATAGCAAGAAATATTTAATAGCACAGGATTGTGCAAAAGAAGATACTTCCTATAAATTGCTTATTTCTTGACCAATTTCAATGGGGTTTTATTCTTGATTTCATGGGGTTCTTTAATATGCTGAATCTAACCGTGTATTTAGTTTTTGGATTTTGGGCCCCGTTTTTAAATTGGTCCACATTGAGGTCCAAAGGGTCCAAAATTAAACTTTGTTTGATTTCATCAAAAATTGAATTATTGGGGTTCTTTGATATGCCGAATCTAACCGTGTATTTAGATTCTTAATTTTTGGTTCCGTTTTCAAATTGGTCTACATTAAGGTCCAAAGGGTCAAAAATTAAACTTAGTTTGATTTTAACAAAAATTGAATTCTTAGGGTTCTTTGATATGCTGAATCTAAACATGTATTTAGATTTTTGATTATGGGCCCAGTTTTCAAGTTGGTCCAAATCGGGGTCCAAAATTAAACTTTGTTTGATTTCAACAAAAATTGAATATATGGGGTTCTTTGATATGCTGAATCTAACCATGTATTTAGATTTTTGATTTTTGGGCCCCGTTATCAACTTTGTCCACATTGAGGTCAAAAGGGTCCAAAATTAAACTTTGTTTGATTTCATCAAAAATTGAATTATTGGGGTTCTTTGATATGCCGAATCTAACCGTTTATTTAGATTCTTAATTTTTGGTTCCGTTTTCAAATTGGTCTACATTAAGGTCCAAAGGGTCCAAAATTAAACTTAGTTTGATTTTAACAAAAATTGAATTCTTAGGGTTCTTTGATATGCTGAATCTAAACATGTATTTAGATTTTTGATTATGGGCCATGTTTTCAAGTTGGTCCAAATCGGGGTCCAAAATTAAACTTTGTTTGATTTCAACAAAAATTGAATATATGGGGTTCTTTGATATGCTGAATCTAACCATGTATTTAGATTTTTGATTTTTGGGCCCCGTTATCAACTTTGTCCACATTGAGGTCAAAAGGGTCCAAAATTAAACTTTGTTTGATTTCATCAAAAATTGAATTATTGGGGTTCTTTGATATGCCGAATCTAACCGTGTATTTAGATTCTTAATTTTTGGTTCCGTTTTCAAATTGGTCTACATTAAGGTCCAAAGGGTCCAAAATTAAACTTAGTTTGATTTTAACAAAAATTGAATTCTTAGGGTTCTTTGATATGCTGAATCTAAACATGTATTTAGATTTTTGATTATGGGCCCAGTTTTCAAGTTGGTCCAAATCGGGGTCCAAAATTAAACTTTGTTTGATTTCAACAAAAATTGAATATATGGGGTTCTTTGATATGCTGAATCTAACCATGTATTTAGATTTTTGATTTTTGGGCCCCGTTATCAACTTTGTCCACATTGAGGTCAAAAGGGTCCAAAATTAAACTTTGTTTGATTTCATCAAAAATTGAATTCTTGGGGTTCTTTGATATGCTGAATCTAACCATGTATTTAGATTTTGGATATTGGACCATAAAAGGTGAATGTCCAATTTAAAATTTTTAAGTTCTTAGACCACATTCAATCTGTGTTAGAAACCTATGCTGTGTCAAATATTTAATCACAATCCAAATCCAAAGCTGTATCAAGCTTGAATGTTGTGTCCATACTTCCCCCAACTGTTCAGGGTTCGACCTCTGCGGTCGTATCAAGCTGCGCCCTGCGGAGCATTTTATTTGACCTTAAACTCATTTTCACGGTTCATTTCTCAGTGTTAAGTTTTTGTGTTTTGGTCTGTTTTTCTTCAACTATAAGCAATAGATCAACTATATTTGATGTATGGAAGGATTGTAAGGTGTATATGTCTGTCTGGCAGGTATCATCTGACCTTGACCTCATTTTCATGGTTCATTGGTCAATTTTAAGTTTTCATGGTTAAGTTTGTTTCTTAGATACTATAAGCAATAGGTCAACTATATTTAATGCCTAAATTGATTGTAAGGTGTACATGTCTGTCTGGCATGGTTCATCTGACCTTGACCTCATTTTCATGGTTCATTGGTCAATGTTCAGTTTTCTTGTTTAAGACTGTTTCTTTGAAACAATAAGCAATAGGTCAACTATGTTTGGTTTATTGAATGATTGTAAGGTGTAAATGTATTTCTCGTTTGTATTATCTGACCTTGACCTCATTTTCTTGGATCATGTTAAGTTTATGTGTTACTTGTAGTAAAACTTTGTATTTAGAACTATCAACATAAAATCAATGGTTAGTAAAGAAGGCGAGACATTTCAGCGTGTGCACTCTTGTTCATGTAGGCATATATTTACAATGTTACTCAGATAATAACACAGCACCATCATTTCAGGCTAAAATTAAAATATTGTTTGTTTGCAGTTTACCGACCGACCTTCGAAAATCCGCCCGTCTGTGAACATTTTATTGCTTTTAATTTGAAGAAATTATTTTTAATACTTCTATTGACTCGATCCAGAATTTCAGGTCGTTTCCGGAATTGATTTCGAGTCTAGGTCAATTACATGTTTGAAGTTCGGTTTTTCTTCCCTTCCTGTCAAGCGTCAATCGGACCCTTTAATGGTAAAGCACATGGAGATTGTTCACAGGTATCCATGAAGTCATGAAGGAGTACTTTATTCTGTCGTCTTCTGTCAATTTTTAGACAAATAATACACAGAAAAGTTTCATAGTAAACTGTTTATACTGATTCAGGTAGAAATGCACACGGAATGATGTCTTCGATGATATTATTGACGATGATGCAGCAGATATTCATAAAACCGACACGATAACCGTTTCTGTCTCAAACAAATCGGATACAGAATCTTGTGACACTGACTTTATGGAACCAATATCAGTGGTTCAACAATTCGACAGCAGTCTGAAGTATGCCATATTTTCTTTAAATCCTCGTGAAGACGACAAAGATGAAACCACTCCTCCGTGACTTCTTGGATACCTGTAAACACGCCTGTACAGTGGAAGGACGCATTTGAAATGTTAAATCAATAAGAAGCCACACAAACTACACAAAGATGTAGAGAAAATGAATGGTTGGCTTGAGAAATATATATATTCTCGCTGTATCAAATCTATCTTCGATTGCAATATGAGTATGCTCCTTTAGGATAAGGGGGCTGTCCCACTCATTGCAATTATTCTCTCTCTTACAATATTAAATATACCCAAACTGTGTGAATTGAAATGAAATATAGCTAGGAGCTATGCTGCCAATTTAATTAAGCAGTCAAAAGATTTAAGTACAGACCATTTACTTTAAATGGGGTGCTATGGATTTCACCCCAAAGCTAGTCTTAAGATTTTTGTTTGTTTTAATTAAAGCCTGACATCAACATATCTTTCCAAATATAACCTTTATAACAGTCAAATGTTTAATATATTATTTTTTTTAAGTTGTCTTTTTTTTCAATTGAGGAAGATTCAATGGTTGTTTTTTTTAACACACTCCTAAATTGTCTTTTGAATCTAAAATATCTACATTTTTCTGATGCAAATACTCTACTCATGAAAACATTCTAGTAAAGATGCATATATGTCAGATAATATGTTTCTTTACAACAATTCTAATCATTCCTTGTTTATAAGAGTTCAAGTATTTCATAATACCATAAATTTATGTCATAAATTGTATAATCATGACACTATGTTAAGTTTCAGTTTTGGTTAAAAAGGTGTTTACCTGAAAATGCCTGTTCATTTCATGTTGGTTTTCAGTGTTTGTTGTTTTAAAATGTTTTTTCTTCACAAGAAACTTGGTTTGTTTTTTCTTCACAAGAAACTTGGTTTGTGTTAAACTGCTTGTTTAAACTTTATTCTGGCTGATAAAATAAAATATTTTTCCTACCTACCGACCCTGCAGTCTGAAGGTACAGTCGTAAAACTGCAAACAAACATATTTTTATACGACCGCAAAAAATTTTTTGTGGTCGTATATTGGTATGACGTTGGCGTCGTCGTCGTCCGAAGACGCATTAGTTTTCGCACTCTAACTTTAGTTTAAGTGTATGGATCTCAATGAAATTTTGCCATAAGGTTCAAAACCACAAAAGGAAGGTGGGGATTGATTTTGGGGGTTATGGTACCAACAGTTAAGGAATTAGGGGCCAAAAATAAGCATTTTTGTAACTTCCAGACATAACTTGTGTGTAAGTGTATGGATCTCTCTGACATTGTACCACAAGGTTCCATATCACAAAGGGAATGCTGGTATTGATTTTGGGGGTAATTGCCTCCAAATTTTAGGAATTAGGGGCCAAAAAGGGGCAAAAAACAAGCATTTTTCTAGTTTCATGACAATAACTTGTGTGTAAGTGTATGGATCTCTCTGACATTGTACCACAAAGTTCCATATCACAAAGGGAATGCTGGGATTGATTTTGGGGGTAATTGCCTCCAAATTTTAGGAATTAGGGGCCAAAAAGGGGCAAAAAACAAGCATTTTTCTAGATTCATGACAATAACTTATGTTCAAGTGTATGTATCTTTATGAAATTGTACTACAAGGTTCCATATCACAAAGGGACAGCTGGAATTGAGTTTGGGGGTAATTGCCCCAAAAGTTTAGGAATAAGGGGCCAAAAAGGGGCAAAAAATAAGCATTTTTCTAGTTTCCAGACAATAACTTGTGTTCAAGTGTATGGATCTCTCTGAAATTGTACTGCAAGGTACCATACCACAAAGGAAAGGCTGGGATTGATTTTGGGGGTAATTGCCTCAAAATTTTAGGAATTAGGGGGCCATAAAGGGGCAAAAAAACAAGCATTTTTCTAGTTTCAGAACAATAACTTGTGTGTAAGTTTATGGATCATTATGAAATTGTACTGCAAGGTTCCATATCACAAAGGGAAAGCTGGGTTTGAGTTTGGGGGTAATTGCCCTAAACGTTTAGGAATTTGGGGCCAAAAATTAAGCATTTTTCTAGTTTCCAGACAATAACTTGTGTTCAAGTGTATGGATCTCTCTGAAATTGTACTGCAAGGTACCATACCACAAAGGGAAGGCTGGAATTGAGTTTGGGGGTGATGAATCATAAGGGGGTTCAAAAAATTTGGGGGGGTGGGGATTTTTTTTCTTTAAAGTTTTCCATTTTAAATTGGTTATTTCTGATTTATATATAAAAGCAAATAATAATGATATGGTTTGAATAGGTAAATTAAAATTTTTTAAGTTCTTAGACCACATTCATTCTGTGTCAGAAACCTATGCTGTGTCAAATATTTAATTACAATCCAAATTCAGTGCTGTATCAAGCTTGAATGTTGTGTCCATACTTGCCCCAACTGTTCAGGGTTCGACCTCTGCGGTCGTATCAAGCTGCGCCCCAGCGGAGCATTTTATTAAGGTTGGCCTCATATCATTCCAAATTCTTACCGTTATTAACCACCGGACGTCGTCCAAACGCTGAACTAAGCTTACCATTGTAAAAACTGATTTACGAAATATGATAGTTACCTGTCTATCTTCGACGTGATTTTCTTCGGGAACAGTACAACAACTTATATTTTGAACCAAATAATACGAACAATAAAATAATCAATTACCTTTCCGCTACAACTTGATTGAATTGGGAATTTTGCAGGTGCAATTGGGAAAATTTCAGGTATTTTCTGATTGGGAACGGGGCCGAATAAAGACAGGAAAATCACTGGAACGTATACCATTTTCTCTTTGTCAATGAACAACTTGGCTATGTTGGTGGTTTTTTTTTTTGTGACAAAAACCTCAGAAAAATTTCAGGTGTCAGCACTCAAAATTTTGGTGGGTCATGAATTTTTTTTTATTTGGCCTATGGAGATGTTGTATGACAGGAAATGAGACAACTATCCATAAAAACCAAAGGACAAAGATGTGAAAGCCTTTTTTCCCAGGAAATACTTTGTAATAGTTTTCCTTTATATAACTGTCCAACCTTTCATTTTGCCGAGTGTATGGATAGTCCTACTGTGTTGCTATTTTAATTTCAACAATCATTTGCATCATTCTACTGAAATGACACACAGAAGATACATACCTCTCTGTGTGGTCAGTTTATGTAATCACAGTAATGATAAAATCAATAATGTTTTGTCACCTGTGTGGGTTGTCTTTAGTTTTTAACCAGGTAAATGTATATATAGATATATCAGATGAAAACCTGTAGATAAGTGTTGTCTGGTTCTAGAAATAATCATCCTGTGAGATCTTTTATTATGTGTCAACATTTTATTTTTATCCAGAAAGGATGATGCCATCATTATTCATTCATAGTATCATTCAATAAACACCACATGCCAAGCTTATTACTTTGAGGGGTTTTTGTATGACCGCAAAATTTTTGCGGTCGTATATTGGTATGACGTTGGTGTCGTCGTCCGAAGACACATGAGTTTTCGCACTCTAACTTTAGTTTAAGTGAATGGATCTCTATGAAATTTTACCATAAGGTTCAATACCACAAAAGGAAGGTTGGGATTGATTTTGGGGATTATGGTACCAACAGTTAAGGAATAAGGGGCCAAAAATAAGCATTTTTGTAACTTCCAGACATAACTTGTGTGTTAGTGTATGGATCTCTCTGACATTATACCATAAGTTTCCATATCACAAAGGGAATGCTGGGATTGATTTTCGGGGTAATTGCCTCAAAATTTTAGGAATTAGGGGCCAAAAAAGGGGCAAAAAACAAGCATTTTTCTAGTTTCATGATAATAATTTGTGTTAGCTTATGGATCTTTCTGAAATTGTACTACAAGGTTCCATATCACAAAGGGAAAGCTGGAATTGATTTTGGGGGTAATTGCCCAAAACGTTTAGGAATAAGAGGCCAAAGAAAAGCATTCTTCTAGTTTCCAGACAATAACTTGTGTTCAAGTGTATGGATCTCTCTGAAATTGTACTGCAACCTACCATACTACAAAGGGAAGGCTGGGATTGATTTTGGGGGTAATTGCCTCGAAATTTTAGGAATTAGGGGCCAAAAAAGGGGCAAAAAACAAGCATTTTTCTAGTTTCAGGAAAATAACTTGTGTGTAAGTGTATGGATCTTTATGAAATTGTACTACAAGGTTCCATATCACAAAGGGAAAACTGGGTTTGAGTTTGGGGGTAATTGCCTTAAACGTTTAGGAATTTGGGGCCAAAAAACAAGCATTTTACTAGTTTCCAGACAATAACTTGTGTTCAAGTCTATGGATCTCTCTGAAATTGTACTGCAAGGTACCATACCACAATGGGAAGGTTGGGATTGAGTTTGGGGGTGATGAATCATAAGGGGGGTTCAAAAAATTAGGGGGAGGGATTTTTTTTTCCTTTTTTTTCTTTAAAATTTTCCATTTTAAATTGGTTATTTCTAATTTATATATAAAAGCAAATAATAATGATATGGTTTGAATAGGTAAATTAAAAAATTTGAAGTTCTTAGACCACATTCATTCTGTGTCAGAAACCTATGCTGTGTCAAATATTTAATCACAATCCAAATTCAGTGCTGTATCAAGCTTGAATGTTGTGTCCATACTTGCCCCAACTGTTCATGGTTAGGCCTCTGTGGTAGTATCAAGCTGCGCCCAGCGGAGCATTTTATTGAACCTTTTATGCGAGAAAAATGATGTTGGATATCAATTTTTTGTGACCGGCTTTTATTATTGCCTTTCACCTGCTTAATACACATAAAAAACGGTAGTTAACAATTTCAAGTGTTCCTTAATCAAAGTTGCATGGAAATAATTATTCCAAAGTCGAAGTTTTAACTTATAAGTCTAAATAAACACAACTGAAAATGATCCTGTCAAATTTTAATAACTTTCTTAAACTATCCTGGATTTCTACCAAACTTGGACAGAAGCTTGTTTATGATCATAAGATAGTATCCAGAAGTAAATTTTGTAAAAAAAAAAAATCCTGTTTATCCGTATTTTACTTATAAATGGACTTAGTTTTTCTGCCAGTTAACATTACATTCACTCTGTGGTTAAAGTTTTTAAAATTTTAATAACTTTCTTAAACTAGCCTGGATTTGTACCAAACTTGGACAGAAGCTTGTTTATGATCAAAAGCTAGTATCTAGAAGGAAATTTTGGAAAAATTTATTTCCTGTTTTTCCGTATATTACTTATAAATGGACTTAGTTTTTCCTCCAGTTAACATTACATACAGTCTGCAGTTAAAGTTTTTAAAACATTTATTAGATTCATAAACCTTCTTGGATTTTTACCAAACTTAACAGAACTTCTTACAATCAAAAGATAGTATCTAGAGGAAAATTTTTAATAATTTTTTCCCCATTTTTGTTGAGCCTGCGACTAACAGCAAAATTAGGTGAGACACTGGGTTCCACGGAACCCTTACAAATTTTTTTCTTAGTTCATGTTAAATTATTCTTGACTTGTTTATCTGTTTCCAGTGAAAGTGGTCATGTCATTATAATATGCTTTTATTTAAAATTCAATAAGAATTATGAATATAGACATAGATAAGTCCCAAGAATTAGCTTAAATATATAACAGCAACATTGAAGACCTATCTTAACAGATAAAAAAAAGAGTAAGTACATAGGATATTTTTTTAATTACAATTTCTTTGCACACAGTAATATATTGTATATGTACCCTTTCGAACTACTGTGAGGTCATATGCAATACAATTAGCTAACAGTTTTGTCTGGCATATGAACTGCCCTTAAACATGTACAAGTATAGTGACTGTATACTGAATTGATCTGTACATTAAAATTAACAGTCAAACAAAGTTTTTGTCTCTACTAATGTCTAGATACTACATATTGTTCCTTTAAAAAAAAAATCCTTTTACCCTCCTTGGTTGTATCTTAAGGTTTTTATTGTCATCATTAGGGACACCTCTCCTTTTCCATTGTACTGATAATAATTTCCTTATGCAGTAGCTATCCATATAAACACAACACCCCTGAAGAACTAAAATAGCCACCTAGACACATTTTTTTTATAAAGCAACTAGCAGTAACCCTTGTTCTGTATATATTTTATTTATATATACAGGTATTACAATACGGGTATGACATTTACTCCATGTCGGATACAAATAAAGCCCATAGTTTAATACCCCGTTTTATATATATACTTCTTATAAGTCCAATTGCATTTCAATAGGAAGATGATTGGTATACTTATATGGAAATTGTTGGATATCACCTTGTATACATGTACCTCAATGACACGTTAATGCAATCCAATGACATTTCCCAGCCAAAAAACAACATACAGCCGTTGGTTCAACAGGTTTCTATACAATACATGTACAGATGTATATTTATGGCAATAAAAACTCTTAATCGACAGAATCTGTATAAGTTGTGAATAAAATTAACAGAGACCATAAAAATTCTGCTATCAACACCGAATTCTCCAAATAACAAAATTCTACTACTGCTGAGGTTCTTAACTTTGGACAGGGGCTTCAATATATGGCATGGTTGCATATTTATATAAAAAGGAAAATTTCTGTAATGTGTGGACTTGCATGAGTAAGAGAATATTTCAATATTTTTTTATGCCCCACCTACGATAGTGTGCGTTCGTTCGTTCGTCTGTTTGTCCCGCTTCAGGTTAAGTTTTTGGTCAAGGTAGTTTTTGATGAAGTTGAAGTCCAATCAACTTGAAACTCAGTACACATGTTCCCTATGATATGATCTTTCTAATTTTAATGCCAAATTAGAGTTTTTACCCCAATTTCACGGTCCACTGAACATTGAAAATGATAGTGCGAGTGGGGCATCCTTGTACTTTGGACTTATTCTTGTTTTAGATCATTCATTATTTGTAATACTTTGTTTAGGCCTTACAATTAATTATCCTGTTGGAAAAACATGTCAGTAAGGGTTAGAGATGTATAAATGTCTCATTGTTTGCTGGTAGTTTCTTACTCTTTCCTTAATGTCAAACTTTAGAAAAAAATATCAACATTGAAACTATTATTTATGAAGATCGGTTTTGTTTAATGGTCTCCACCTGTCATTATCAAAACTGCTAAAAAACATAAACAGAAAAGGCTTCAACATATTCTTTTATAAAAAGGTATCAAGCAGATAAGTTATGGTCAAGATTTTGTTTGGCAAAACTATCAGTTTTGTCTGGGAGACTGGGACTATTATACTATAATCATTATAGTCCCAGGTTTTGTTACTAAGAAAGGGCTGAAAACTCTCAGGTTCTTTCCCAGGAGCTTAATGATTCTGTAGTTTAATAATTTTATGAAAAGGGAGCACTCTATTATAGTAACTGTATTTTATTGTCAAGATTATTCCTACATCTTGATCTGTTGGATATTACCACATTTGTTTACATTTCTGAAGGCATACAAATGTATTTACACAGAAAGGATCATGTTTTTTCTCCAAAAAGTTCACTTTCAACGTTACGGTTGTCAACATAGTTACCTGATACATTCGAAGAAAGCATTATGCCATACTGTTCACTTGCTTGTTCTATTTTAATAACTGAAAACTTGAAAAAATTATCGTCAGAACTCTCGATTCTTCTCATCTTCTCAAGCACCATTTCCTAAAAATTAGGTCAATTTAAACTACAAGTCTGACGCAATTTTACAAAGAAGGAACACGATTGGTTAGCTTTATTTAGACTTTCCTTAAAAGGAAATGGACCCTCAAAACAATGTGAAAAGTATGGTATGGTTAAGTCGTATGTTCAGTTGAGTCTTAAACATCAAAATACTTTAATGTCATAGTTGCCAACTGACATGATATTCGCGTGTAATACACGCTTTTTCAACGGTTTACACGAGGATTTTATCACATGGCGTGTACACGCTTTTCACCACTTTACACGCAATAACACGCTTTTTCGTTGTTTTGATCTTTTGGTCGTTAGTGATATCGCTATTCTCTGGTTTTTTATGCCCCCGCCGTAGCAGTGGGGGCATTAAGTTTTACCCTTGTCCGTCTGTACGTACATACGTACGTCCCAAAATTGGTTTCCATTCTCTAACTTGAGTTTGCCTCAACCAAATGTAATGAAACTTATACACAATGCTTATTACCACAAAACACAGATCAAGTTTGAATTTTGGTGGCGTCACTTTAACCGTTCTAGAGTTATGCCCCTTTATAAATGGAAAAATTGCAAAATGTTTAGTTTCTGTTCTCTTACTTAAGTTCGCCTCTACCAAATGTTATGAAACTTATACACAATGCTTATTACCACAAAACACAGATCAAGTTTGAATTTTGGTGGTGTCACTTTAACTGTTCTAGAGTTATGCCCCTTTATAAATGGAAAAATTGCAAAATTTTTATTTTCTTCTAAATATCAAGTAATTTTTAAAATTGGAGTTATCTTCCATTGTCCATGATTATAGTTGAATCAACTACAATCAATGCTTTATACAATGCCATGTTTAATTTTGACTTCTACTGATAAAACACAGATCAAGTTAAATTTGGGTAGTGTCACTTTAATCATTATTGAGTTATGCCCCTTTATAAATCGAAAGATTGCAAAATTTTTAGTTTCCATTCTGTAACTTAAGTTTGCCCCAACCAAACATTATGAAACCTATACACAATATTCATTACCACAAAACTAAGATAAAGTACAAATTTTTTGTTTCCGTTTTCTAAGTTTAGTTTGCCTCAACTAAATGTTATGAAACTTATACACAATGCTTATTACTACATAATACAGATTAAGTGCAAAATTTGGTGGCTACACTTTTCTTGAGTTATGTCCGTTTATAAACATAAAAATTGCTGAATTTTATGTTTCCGTTCTCTAACTTTAGTTTGTCTCAACCAAATGTTATAAAACTTATACACAACCGTTCTAGTTCATTATTAGATGATAAATACCGAAAATTTCGAAGTAATTGTTTGGTGGCCATTGTTTATTTTTCTATATGGACGAACAGCAAAAGCCCTTAAGGTAAGTAGTTTGTGATTAGTTTTTACGATTTTGGGACTTTCTTTCTTTCAAATTCACTTAGGGGAAATGTCCAAAAAAAGAGGTAGATTTCAGGACCTGTACGGTTGTCTAAAGAGCCGATTTCTAAGCGAAAACGATGTGTACGTCCCAAGAAAGATTCAAGATTTATAAATTATATTTGGGAGTTCGAGTTTAAATGATCGAGGGATGAGTAACGCATTGTGCACCCTATGTTGCAATCATAACAATACATATTAGAGGAGAACTAGAATACATAGCTATTTGATTAAGCATTTAACAATTATAAAATATTTTTCTTTTTCAGTTTCAAATGTAGCCAACAGTCGAATAGATTTCCATAGGCCATAGGAGATGGAAATATCACGGAACTGTTGGATCAGTTCTCATAGTATTATCTGTCTTCTGATGAACTACCAAGTTTTGACCAGGCAATAGCAACATATATTATATAGTGTGTTGGGAGCAATGGCAGAGATGATAGATCATGAGATGACATTTTAGTTGGCAAAAAAACATTATGACACTCTTTCAAAGCTTGATGAAGCTATTTTAGTTCAGCCAAATATCAATTCCGACTGTGAGAGATCATTTTCAATTATAAAGAAATTTACACTGAATTCTAATCAGAACTCGACAATGATATATTGTGTGCCTTGTTATTAAGTAAATGTAACCAAACCAGCAGTTATTTTGACTATGTGCCTAGTGGTGTTGCTTTAAAAGCAGCAAAACAGACTACTGTTGAATACAATAAAAGTTTACAGTAGAATATTGTTTTTTATATTAAAAAATTTGCATATAATGTGAAATTATGAACATTGTTCATATTAAAAAGTCCGCATCTACGTCACACGTTTTCACACGCTTTTTGACATGTCATGTCATGTCATGACATGATTTCTCATTGAGGTTGGCTAGTATGTTTAATGTACGACTGATAAGTTTCGTCATGGTTTGTCCCATATTGACGAAAATGGCGGCAGATTTTGTTAAAAAAATTACTCTTTTTCAGCAATTTCCTTGTTATTTTCTTATTTCCTGAATAAAGAATTAACGAAAAAGAAAGAATGAAACCTACCATTTTCAGAATGTATCTCATTATTATGATAAAGTAAGAGGGGGCGGAATACGAAGCTTGTTAACAGAACAGGACCATTTTTCACGAATCCATGATGCCTGAAGGCATCTTTCAGCATGCAGTCAGCGATGCCTCAAGGCAATGTTTACCATGAAAGAGTTAATAGATATGTTTTTTTTTTTAGCTCACCTGGCCCAAAGGGCCAAGTGAGCTTTTCTCATCACTTGGCGTCCGTCGTCGTCGTTAACTTTTACAAAAATCTTCTCCTCTGAAACTACTGGGCCAAATTTGACCAAACTTGGCCACAATCATCATTGAAATATCTAGTTTAAAAAATGTGTCCGGTGACCCGACCAACCAACCAAGATGGCCGCCATGGCTAAAAATAGAACATAGGGGTAAAATGTAGATTTTGGCTTATATCTCTGAAATCAAAGCATTTAGAGCAAATCTGACATGAAATTGTTCATTATGTCAAGATCTATCTGCCCTGAAATTTTCAGACCAATCAGGCAACACGTTGTTGGGTTGCTGCCCCTGAATTGGTAATTTTAAGGAAATTTTGCAGCTTTTGGTTATTATCTTGAATATTATTATAGATAGAGATAAACTGTAAACAGCAATAGTGTACAGCAAAGTTAGATCTACAAATAAGTCAACATGACCAAAATTGTCAATTGACCCCTTAAGGAGTTATTGCCCTTTATAGTCAATTTTTAACCAATTTTCATAAATTTTGTAAATTTTTGTAAATTTTTACAAAATATTTTCCAATGTAACTACTGGGCCAAGTTCATTATAGATAGAGATAATGGTAAGGAGCAAGAATGTTCAGTAAAGTAAGATCTACAAACACATCACCATCACCAAAACACAATTTTGTCATGAATCCATCTGTGTCCTTTGTTTAATATGCACATAGACCAAGGTGAGCGACACAGGCTCTTTAGAGCCTCTAGTTTAGTAAAGCACTTAATGTAACAGTTTGCAAATTAATATAGAAATAATAAGATATGGTATGATTGCCAGTGTGACATATATCCCCATTGATGAAATGACATAGATGTAAGCAACTTAAAGTACTATAGGTTACGTACAGCCTTCAACAATGAGCAAAACCAATACTGTACAGTAAGCCGTCAAGGGCCCCAACATGACAATGTAAAACATTTTAAGCAAGAAATCCACCAATTTATGTAATAAACAAAAAACAAATATGAAAGACAAATGACCTCTGAATCATAGGCTCCTGACTTGGGACAGGCAGGCACATACAGAATATGGTGGAGTCAAACATGTTTGTGAGTGCTAAACCCGCCACGTAACTTGACAGTGGTGTAAAATCAGTTGGAAATGACTAACTCAACAGAATGGTATGAAGCACAAAAAACAACTTGCATAAAAACATTAGCCACAAAGTACCGATCTAAGAGTACTCGCAGATACTAAAAAAAACTCTTCAAAGCCAATTACATTTGATAAATATGGTCTATTTGGTATTTAAGATGTTTTAAATTAATGCGTCTAGGTAAATATTGAATAACTTTAAAACATACATGTTTATCAACATTGCAGTCCTAGGAGGACAAAAACATTTAGACTTGAGCAGAGAAAACCACTGAAAAAATTTCTTATTTTGCATAGATCTGGTCATTTAAATTTATTTTTCAGACAGAAGATGGAGGTGATAAAATTCATAGAAATGATAGGACTACAATCAAGCAAAGAATAGTTGGTTTGATGTTGAAAAGCCCTGATCAGATACAAAAACAGGTAAGTCCATTTCTCCATTCTAGTATTTAATACTTGAGCAACTATTTCTCAATTGTCATGTATATCTACAGTTTGCACATGTCACAGAGAACTTAACTTTTTTCTCCCTGATAGTCGCAAAGATTATGATTTTGAAATGTAACAATTTACAGTGCATTTGCTCATGCTTTAACAATATCTGTATGTAGAGTTCTCAAAAAAAGATTTTAAGTAGGCAGCTTATTTGTCAAAAGTTGACAAAGCATCTCTCATAATTACACTTTTTTGTCCAAATTAGGCTACATGGGTGGTGAAACTGTTGGTCACCTGTACATGCTTTTTGTTCCCTTTTAGAACCCTAATCATGTCTTTTGATATGTATATGAAGGAAATACTATGTTACATGTATATATGTTAACCAATTTTCTGCAAGGTTGATTAAAATTGTCTGTGCAATCTTTTCAAATTTAGATATGTTGTTTCCTGTGACTAAATGAAGGTCAAGTTCGATTTTCGATTATCCATGCAATAAATTGAAACGCTTTGACAAAGTCTTTTCAAATTTAGATATGTTTGTTTCTTATGACTAAATGAAGGTCAAGTTCAATTTTCACAATTTTAGCTTTTATCGTTGTTAAGTTGTAGACCTTTAAGTAGCAAAAAGTGATACTTAGATTGATTTTGGACTTTCCATATCTGAATCCTACAAAAATTTATTATTTTTTTTACTTGATTATGTTTGGGGGGTCCAGATTCATACGGGAAAATCCAGTTTGCTGTCAATCTGACAGCCTCATTAAAAATCAGTATAAAATTGGCCACTTGCAAGAAATTTGGTTAACACATTAATGGTTTATACTGTAAAACTGATTAGAAGAAACCGTCCTTTTATTTTACAGCTAAGTGATGCAATAAGTATTATTGGTAGGGAAGATTTTCCAGACAAATGGCCAGACTTGTTGCAAGAAATGGTCACAAAATTTCAAACTGGAGACTTTCATGTTATAAATGGAATTCTGATCACAGCTCATTCCTTATTTAAAAGGTAAATAAAATTGTGTTGATGTCAGTAAATCAATTGCTTTGAAAAAATTTAATTTTTACAAAATGGAACAATAAAGTTACACTTTAAAAGCACACAAAACATACATTTGTATTTAAGAACTCAGTAAAAAGAGAAACCCGATTCTCTTTTTCAAACTTGGTGGTGTCTCAGATGTTTAAGGTGTTTATTTACAGTGATGTAAATTTGTATTATTAGATATTTATGCCCCCGCCGTGTGGAGGGGGCATTAAGTTTAACCCTTGTCCGTCCGTACGTCCCAAAGTTGGTTTCCGTTCTCTTAACTTTAGTTTGCCTCAACCAAATGTTATGAAACTTATACACAATGCTTATTACCACAAAACACAGATCAAGTTTGAATTTTTGGTGCGTCACTATAATTGTTCTTGAGTTATGCCCATTTACATTTGGAAAAATTGCTGAAATTTTCATTTCCGTTCTCTAACTTTTAGTTTGCCTCAACCAAATGTTATAAAACTTATACACAATGCTTATTACCACAAAATACAGATCAAGTTTGAAATTGGGTGGCGTCACTTTTACCGTTCTTGAGTTGTGCCCCTTTATAAACATAAGAATTGCTGAACTTTTCGTTTTCGTTCTCTAACTTAAATTAGCCTCAACCAAATATTATGAGACTTATACACAATACTTATTACCACAAAACTCAGATCAAGTACAAATTTGGGTAGAGTCACTTTTACTGTTCTTCAGTTATGTGCCTTTATAACTCTATATGATATGCAAGCAGGGGCATCATCTGTGTCCCATGGACACATTTCCCATTTATTTTTGCAGTAGCACATTAAGAGCTGCTCCATTTAAATATACATGGTACCCAGGGAAGGCACTTTCAAAATAGGGTCAATTTAGAATTTCACTTACACAGTGTTCCAGCTTGATTGTTTCGCAGGGAGGTCCGCCCGCCCTTTCCCGACTACCGCCCTGTGCCCTTATTAAGACGCCCTAACCTTATTAAACATTAATAGCAGGTGATTACAGATAATCCGCTTATCGCCATCGGATGGGTCACTAATCTGTTAATCAAACATCATAATTGACCATTATAATTATTTTTCCAAGTAAAATCGGTCAGTCGGCATTTCAATTTCAATATTTCGTAAAAGACCACAATTTGCACTTCGTTTATCATGTTTATCCATAGATGTTTTTGTAGTTTGTCAATTGAACAAAATTGTTTTTTCCCGGAGGGTTCACATTTTAATTTCCAAATTTCTCACACAATCACTTATTGCAGCTCTGATGACATAGTTTCGTCATTTGAACGTATTTTCGTCACATTTTATATAACTTTTCAATAAAATCTTTCGACAATTTCGATTATAAAGATTAAATCTTAATTCAAAACGTTTAAAAATATTTTCAAGAGTCAAACATGTGCTTTCTTTATCATGTACATTGCATGCGTGAACCTATTTTTATAAATTTAATAGACACTAAAACTTAAACACGAAATTATTAAGTATCAAATTAAACGAGAGAGACAAATATATTTCTACTGAGCAAATTAATTTTAAGAAATGATAACTTCCTGCCTTTTTGTTAAACACAAACCAATCCGTAGATGAATCCAGATTCACTCTAAATTAATTATCCACTTGTCACTTCCTGTTTTCATTTCGTTTAAAAATCAAAAGTAAACGCGATCTACTCTTGATTAATTTAAAATAAATAGTCATTTTAATCGTTCAATGTTTATAGAAATGAATTCCAAATATCGATTTCAACGTTTTTACAGGGATAGTGATAATGCAGTGTAATATTCGTAACAATTTCATTTATGCTGTGATTCCTGGTTTTAAAAAAAGAGGAACCCAACTTTGTGGTGATCAGGATGTCCTCTAAAAATAACTGAAATTGTGAACTAAATTTGCAGATCCTCGTTCTAATCTTTAATTTAAGCATCACACCAGTCAAATCATGCCATGACTGCCTACATTTGTAGCAGGTCCAAGGACACAGTTATCGTCCTTTGGTTTTCGTTGTCTACGAATATAGTCCCTAGTGTGAACAGTGTATAACTTGCATTTTTTTTTTATACACTTTCCCAATTTATTTCTTGATATTTTATGCATGAAATATTAAGTAAGGGGATGAAATTACATGTTAAAAAAATTTGGGTGCTGAATCTTTATGTTAAGTAGTGATTTGGTCCAGTTAAAAAAGGTCAAAAATTAGAATGTCTGAAGCTGTCAAACTGAATTTTAGCCCCCCTTAACACAGAATTGTCAATATTTTGAGTTAGAGCTGGTAGAAGTTTCTATAATTTTGATATTATTTGTATCAATAGTAGTACACTACACTGTAAAAATCTTTTTGAGATAGAGCAGGTGCGATTTTTTTAATTTGAATTTATTGTCTAAAAGAAATGCACTACGAAATAACTGTGTTCTCGGGCCTAAGAGATGAATTCCGTAAATGTAGATTCTGTACTTTGGCAACTTTCCGGAATGGTTTGCTGGTTTCAATTTGTCAAACTCAATAAAAGTAAAGGATTTACATCTTTGTTTGACAGAAATTCTGTTAAAATGTCCCATTTTGCCATTATACGGCTCAAATAAGCATTTTAAAGCAGTTTTCATTTTATGCCTAAGAGCCATGCTGACTTTCTATCTGACAGCTTTTTATGTTCCTGATATTTGTGTTTCTATGCTTAAATCAAATTTAATTAACCATTTGTGAACTCTGAATCTAAAGAAAAGTAGATTATCACAGAAAACATGTGCAGAATATTTGTATTTATGTCCCTGGTTAAACGGCCTGTTTGATGTATGTGAAATGTGAAGAGCTTTGTACATAAAATCTGTAGTCCATCACAAATATTTCATTAAATCTGTAAAAAAAACACTTTAAAATGATCAGTACACCCTATTCATTTCATATGCTACCATAATTTTCTTCTTTAGGATAGTAAGTGGTTCAAATATATGCCAATTGAGACTAAAACTACATGCAAGTTTTCCATTGAAAAGTGAAAAACTGGTCATCAGACCATACTGTCTGCAAAAAAAAGTTGAATTCAAGAGTCCTTTTGCAATTAGACTTCTTGTATCATGACATCTCAGCATAGAAATGAGCAAAAAGTAACAAATTTCCATTTCTTATAGCCTCTGTGTGCATTTTAATATGTAAATATGGGCTACGGCCTAAATCGACTCTAAATAATTCTCAGTCTTACATGGCCTAAGACCATTTTATACTCATGTGGTATGCTTTTTGTAACTTTTCTTTACATTTAAAGTACATTTAATATATATGGAAGAATAATGTATGGTTAAAAAACTTCAAAAACTTCAACTTGGTTGAAAAAAATGCATGTTTATGTAAGGCTTTCCTTAATTCGAAAATCTCTATTTTCAGGCACAGGCTCATATAAATTTGACATTTGAATAGCTGTAATAGATCTGATAAATCAACTGAGTGTTCCGTTGCTTTTAATACTTGTTACATTATATTCAAGAGTATTTAAAAAGCAAATTTTTGCAATATTTAAATTTTTTAGGCCAAAATCTTGACAGTTGAAAATATTTGATTTAAACGTCAAAAATAAACATCCAAATTTCAATATTAAAATGGCCCTAGTTTCTATAATATAGATTCTATGGCCATGAAACTTGGCCAACTATCTTATAATTTCCTAAGCTTAGGTCATGCAAAGTTTTATTAAAATTGGTCAAGTCTTTCTATCCTATTAGGTCCAAGGACACAGTTATCGTCCTTTGGTTTTCGTTGTCTACGAATATAGTCCCTAGTGTGAACAGTGTATAACTTGCATTTTTTTTTGATACACTTTCCCAATTTATTTCTTGATATTTTATGCATGAAATATTAAGTAAGGGGATGAAATTACATGTTAAAAAAATTTGGGTGCTGAATCTTTATGTTAAGTAGTGATTTGGTCCAGTTAAAAAAGGTCAAAAATTAGAATGTCTGAAGCTGTCAAACTGAATTTTAGCCCCCCTTAACACAGAATTGTCAATATTTTGAGTTAGAGCTGGTAGAAGTTTCTATAATTTTGATATTATTTGTATCAATAGTAGTACACTACACTGTAAAAATCTTTTTGAGATAGAGCAGGTGCGATTTTTTTAATTTGAATTTATTGTCTAAAAGAAATGCACTACGAAATAACTGTGTTCTCGGGCCAGCATGCTTTAAATAAGGCCTTCAAAGATCCTGGTCATTGAAGGACTTGGGCATATGTATAGCTAGTAATATACGTCCTTGGTCCCTAACTGTTACCCAAAATAAGGCTGATTTTCATCTCGCGTAAAAGCGACTAAAGCCCTCAAAACTCCTAGCTGAAACCCCTGCTGTTTACATAAGACAATGTTTGACATGCCCTTTTTGAATTATCAATCAGCGTGCTAAAGTGCCCTTTTCATGATTGGCTCCCTGCCCTTTTGAAATCCTAGCTGGAACACTGTTACATTTTCACTGTTCTTGACACTCACTCATAGTTGAGATTTCAAAGTGTCTTCCCTTGGTCCCATGTATTTTTTTATTGGAACAGCCCTAAGTGAAACCTTACTCCAATTAAAAACTAAAAGGAAAAACATATTCTGTCAAGTTAAGTGGGAATGCATTGCTTTGAATAAAGTGTTTGCAAGTCACCACTTTGTATTATTTTCTAATGTCCTTTAAAAGAATATAAGTAAAATGATGGTGTAAAATTGCTTGCACAAAATAAATATTTTTTTGGACAAATTTTGACTTTAACATTGCAGATACAGACATGAGTTTAAATCTCAGCAGTTATGGGCAGAAATCAAGTTTGTATTGGATAATTTTGCTCAGCCTTTCACAGAATTATTTAACGTAAGTATTTTTTTAAGGTCATATTGCTGTTCATCAATTATGAGAACAGTATGAATTGACGTACATCAAAACAATATTTTTACTGGTTAGTGCTTCAGTCTGTTTGTTTGTCCTGTTGGAACATGGGAATTTAATAATGAAATCCCGGCATGATAAGTTTTGCAAGGTTAGTTTTGGACCTTGGTTAAAGAGTGTGCTATTTTCAACCCCTTTCAATCAATATTGTGTATGAACCTTGCTAGAAAAATATTAAACCAAAATTTCCAAACAAAGTGTACATGCAGTTACTTAATCTACCTTTATTTAAAATTTTATAGGCTACAATGGAATTTGCAAAGACACATGCAGAAGATCCAGTTGCTTTAAAAGTCATCTTCAGTTCAATAGTGCTAATATGTAAAATATTTTATAGTTTAAATTTTCAGGTAAGTCATGACACAATGTTTATATCACTCTTAATAAAATCAAGTTCAGATTTTATTTTTTTGAAGCATTCAAATTTGTAAGTTGAAGGAAGAAGACAGCCTACACCATGGTCAAAAGAAAAAGGAGAACAGATCACCTACAAAACACTGCACTGAAAACTAAAAATTCAGTATCAAATCTATTTCAAAAGTAGAGTAATTATGGCATTGTTAACTTACATAGGAATTCTAATCTGGAGGTGTGTTAGCTATTCATATAAAGAGTTCATATTTAAGAAAGTAGAAGACTTAGATACTTCATATCTTGTTTACAGATGCATTATAATCTGTCTGGCATATGTCCGTTATCCTTGACCTCATTCTCATGGTTCAGTGACTGCTTAAACATTTTTTTTATCATCTGATTTTCTCACTTTACATAAGTAATAGGACAACTGTATCTTGTATATACATGTAGAATCATTGCAAGGTATGCATGTCCCTCAGACAGGGTTCATCTGACCTTGGACCACAGATCAACGTCAAATTTTAGTGGTTATGTCCGTTTCTCAGATACTATAAGCAATTGGTCAACCAAGTTTAGTGTATGGAATGATTGTAAGGGGAACATATCTGTCTGGCGGGTTTCATCTGACTTATACCTCATTCAATCATTGGTAATGTTAAAGATTCTAGTATACTTGTACTAAGACCTTGACATTAATGACTTACAATATAAAATGCAATCATAAACAGCAAAGCAGGCAATATATCTCAGTATTCACACTCTAGTTTTGGTAATATTGAAGCATAAATCGAAAATTGTAAACTGCTTTGTGCTGAAAATCATGAATTGGTTTTTTGTCGAGCATGCGACTTTTGTCGCAAAAGCGAGACACAGCGATCCTACATTCCGTCTTCGGCGGCGTCCATAAATATTCACTCTGTGGTTAAAGTTTTTGAAATTTTAATAACTTTCTTAAACTATCCTGGATTTCTATCAAACTTGGACAGAAGCTTGTTTATGATCATAAGATAATATCCAGAAGTAAATTTTGTAAAAAAAAAATCCTGTTATTCCGTATTTTACTAATAAATGAACTTAGTTTTTCTGCCAGTTAACATTACATTCACTCTGTGGTTAAATTTTTAAAAATTTTAATAACTTTCTTAATCTATCCTGGATTTCTACCAAACTTGGACAGAAGCTTGTTTATGATCAAAAGCTAGTATCAAGAAGGAAATTTTGTAAAAATTTATCTCCTGTTTTTCCGTATATTACTTATGAATGGACTTAGTTTTTCTTCCAGTTAACATTACATACAGTCTGCAGTTAAAGTTTTTAAAACATTTATAAGATTCATAAACCATTTCTTTTACTGTAAATCTATTATGTGCATTCCCCTATCACACTGAAAACATGGACAACAGCAAAAGTAGGCGAGACACTGGGTTCCGCGGAACCCTTACAAATTTTTTAAGTTTATATGAAATTGTCTTGAAACAATGAATTAATCTGAAATATGACACTTCCATAGAGATAATACCTAAATTCATAAATCAATGGCAATGAAGAGAGTAGAGTTTTAAGGAATGTTGTATAAATTTGAAAGTTGAATTTAGGACAACAAATTTTACAGGAATACAACATATGTATTGCCATCCAAAAATACAGAAATAGAGATAATGTAAAAGGGTTTATTATACCCCACGCAACGAGTTGCGGAGGGTATAATGTTTTTGACCCGTCTGTCTGTCTGTGCGTCCGTCAGTCCTGTTTCTTGTCATCGCAACTCCTCTCAAACTACACAACAGAATTTCACGAAACCTTTTTAGATAATAAGGACATACTATGTAGTTGTGCATATCGACAGGAAATTACGATTCAATTCTTTTTCTAGGAGTTACGCCCCTTTGAACTTATTTACTTTAATGTACTACTGCAACAGTTTGTCATCGCAACTCCTCTCAAACCACACAACAGAATTTCATGAAACCTTTTCAGATAATAAGGACATACTACGTAGATGTGCATATTGACAGGAAATTACGATTCAATTTTTTTTCCATGAGTTACGCCCCTTTGAACTTATTTGCCCAATATACTACTGCAACCTTTTGTCATCGCAACTTCTCTCAAACCACACAACAGAATTTCATGAAACCTTTTCAGATAATAAGGACATACTACGTAGATGTGCATATCAACAGGAAATTACGATTCAATTTTTTTTCCAGGAGTAAAGCCCCTTTGAACTTATTTGCCTAATATACTACTGCAACCTTTTGTCATCGCAACTCCTCTCAAACCACACAACAGAATTTCATGAAACCTTTTCAGATAATAAGTACATACTACGTAGATGTGCATATCGATTGAATTTTTTTTCCAGGAGTTACGCCCCTTTGAACTTATTTGCCCAATATACTACTGCAACCTTTTGTCATTGCAACTCCTCTCAAACCACACAACAGAATTTCATGAAACTGTGTAGATAATAAGGACATACTATGTAGATGTGCATATTGACAGGAAATTATTATTCAATTTTTTTTCTGATACAATTTTTTTTTCTTACACTTATTTTATTTCTCCAATGACAGTGTGGGGACGTGGGGTATGTGAGTGCACTCACTAAGGTTCTTTCATTTGGTAAAAAAATGTGCAATTTTAAAAATCCTAGGATTTTTTTTGAAACATGCCATTTAAATCTACTAAAAGGGTACTTATACATCCCCACAACAAAAAGATACTACAGATCTGAGAGTACTAGCAGATACTGACAGCTAGTTCAAAGCCAATAACAACTAAGAAAACAAAATCATGCATCTAAGACTAAAATATTAATCAGTACACATCCAACATTGAATGGATTTAGTGTAAAGACATCATTAACAGTCACAGAAAAACATGATGTCTTCGTTATTGTATCATGAACTCAGAAAGGTCTCATAACAAGTACAATGTACAATCAGTTCATATGAAACTACAATAACCACATTTTATTGGCTGATTACAGGATTTACCAGAATATTTTGAAGATAACATGGGCATCTGGATGAATCATTTCTTAACATTACTCAGTGCTGATAATAAAATATTAAGGACACAGGTAAATACTGTAAACAGTTTATCAACGTTGCATCTTTAAATAGAAAAACAAATTCTGCTGTAGAGGATTAGAAAGAAGATTGATGGCTTCTTAACACAACCTTTATAGTAATTATAGCTATTTCAAGGATAAGTATGGATTTTGAGAAAGGATAAGTATTGAAAAACTAAATGCATTATCTTTAAATTACAAAGTTGTCTGACATTAAGAATTAATTTGATAACGTTGACAATTCATATGTTCAGTATTGGCATAAGTATCACACAATTTACAATGGTACAAGGTAGCTCTATTAGATATGCATATTTTCTGATAATATTTAATCCAAGTAGAAGAACTTTTCAGTCTTGTTGAAGTAGTGATTATTTTAATGTAATGTATAAAACAGAAACAACGAGATAAGTTGATCACAGATATGTCACCAGTGATATATTGATTCTATTTTTATTTTGACCTGAATATATTTCTTACAGGATGAAGAAGAGGCTGGCCTTTTAGAACAAGTCAAATCCCAAATCTGTGATAATGTAGCATTATATGCCCAGAAATATGATGAAGAATTCTCACCACAGTTACCAAGCTTTGTGACCGCCATATGGAATCTCTTGACATCTACAGGACAGCAAGTTAAATATGATATGGTATGTTTGAGTTTTTATAAATGCCTATATATACCTTAACTAAACCAGAAGGTATCTCCAAAATCACAGGCATGTAAATTGGATTTGTATAATGTCTTTTTCAACAGTTCACATTGTCAGCTGATATTTAGTAAGTGATCGCCTATGTTGAAGGAATAAGATCAACAGGTTCCATCAAATGCAATTATTTTTATGCCTACGATAGTAGTAGGGGCATTATGTTTTCTGGTCTGTGCGTTCATTCGTTCGTCTGTCAGTCTGTCTGTCTGTCCCGCTTCAGGTTAAAGTTTTTGGTCAAGGTAGTTTTTGATGAAGTTGAAGTCCAATCAACTTGAAACTTGGTACACATGTTCCCTATGATATGATCTTTCTAATTTTAATGCCAAATTAGAGTTTTGACCCCAATTTCACGGCCCACTGAACATTGAAAATGATAGTGCCAGTGGGGCATTCGTGTACTTTGGACACATGCTTGTTTTGTTATATGTGTGCATGCATGTAAAAAGAGTTATACAAGCAACAGATCTTCAGTTTCTAGCTAAAATTGGCAAAACATAAAAAAAAAAAAAGAATTTTGATATGAAATTTTACTTGATGAGGTACATATCAGGATAAACAAATGTCACATCTTATAACTTTATGCTATTCTGTCTTTTTAGGGAAGATATGGGTCATAAAAACCTGTCTCTAAATCTAGTAATATACATATTTTAAAAGTAGTTAGATCATGTTGTTGGTTTTAATGACTTACACATCCTTAAAATTACACACTGTTTGTTTTTTAGGGTTTTATATCCTTTTGATTATTGATTTTCAAAAAAAAAAAATACAGAATTAATAAATCTCTTGGGGAAGGTAATCTGAATGGAGATTTTTAAATAAATGGTGTCACGTTAATTTTCTCCCATACTTTGTTCATACCCACACAAATTGTAGAGGATCTATGGAAATTATAAGCTCTGTTTATAGTTGAATAAATGATAGTGTGAATTGACTTACTTTAATTTCAGTTAGTCAGTAATGCCATCCAGTTCTTAGCATCAGTGGCAGAAAGGCCATCATATAAAAGTTTGTTTGAAGATCCAAGTACACTAGCCAGTATTTGTGAAAAAGTTATTGTTCCAAACATGCAGTTCAGAGGTAGGTTCCTCATATTTTTTGACATTAAACAAACAGAAAGCTTAGTTGTACCATTTTGATTATAAATCAAGATGGGTATCAAAATTTAGAGTTACTTAGTAGAAATGATCCATTGTTTTTCTATTTCCATACAACTTGTCAGATAAATTTGAATATTTATTGAAAGCTATTGAAATTCAGATTGTTTCTACTAAATACTGAAATGTAGATAAATTTCATCAGTTATCAGTTTTTATATATTGTCAGTTTTAAGAAGCCCATACTCCATTTACTATTTATTGTCCCCCATGTAACGCATTGCAGGGGACATGGAAATACCGGACATCCGTCTGTCCGGTCTTGTTAGTGCTCTCACGGGTACAACTCTTGACAGATTTTTATAAAACTTATACTATAGGTTAATATCAGCAATATCTGGGACAAGTGCTATAATGGTGGACGATCAACTTTTTTTAAAAGAGTTATGCCCCTGGGAAATATAAAATATGTGCAACGTGGGGACATTGGAACTCTGTTCTATTATTTTGACATAAAAATCCTGCTGTTTGGTGAATATCATAGTTTCAAATTAAATCAAAATGTGACTTTATTGTTTAGATGCAGATGAAGAACTTTTTGAAGATAACCCAGACGAATATATTAGAAGGGATATTGAAGGTTCAGGTATGTTTATGTACATTGATATTGTTTACAACACAACTTTTTGAGTTTACATTTAATGCATACAAGTTTAGAAGTTCTTTGTTAGGAGAACCATGAGTTCTTCATTAGCTATAGTTGCTTTTCCGACATCCTTTTGTGACCTGTTCTATGATTGATTTGCTAGTAATATCCATTATTGCTCTTTGTTTGTGTCTTAAAATAGTAAACAAAGGTAATACTTGCAAACAAAAAATCAACTTTTTTTCTTTTTTACATCCTCATGTATATATATATACATGTACTGTAAATATTACAATTTGTTGTAAAAATGTTTTGTTCAATGACATCATTTACGAAGATTGGCTTAACTCATTAATAAAAAAAGAATTAGAAATTAATACATATAAAAATGTATTAAATGCTGGATGTAAAAGACAAACCAGCTTAAGATCAATTGAATATGAACCCAAAAATAGTGTATGTTAGTCATAAGAATGATATATATATGAAAAACTAAAAGATTCCAAGTTTTGAAAGCTGGAATCTAATTTTTCTTTTGCAATCTTTTTGTGTACTTGTAGGATAATCTATTAGTTGTTGTTATAAAATGCATTATACTTTCGTATTTTCTAATTCAGTTTTGTTTATTTTACAGATGTTGATACAAGAAGAAGATCAGCTTGTGATTTAGTACAAGCTCTAAGTAAATCATTTGAAGGACCTGTCATTCAGAATTTTTCACAATATGTAGCAGGACTTCTTGAGGTACTTTAATTTAAAGGACAAGGTTCACTTTTGCCCAAATATAAAATATATTCATTTAATTTTCGACTTAAGAAATAAAATATTAAAAATTCCAAAATTTGGTTTTAAAATGAAACTGTTTCATAAAGACTTACTGCAAAGGAAAACAAATATCTTTCATAAGAATACATTATGAGCTCCAGTCAGCAAATTTTTTTTAAATGTTGTCCAAACACTGATTCTGTTCATTTTTCAGACCTAAAAGCAAATGTGCCAAGGTGCATACCATAAATAAGGGTACTTTATTTCAAATAGTATGTACATTTTGTGTTTAATGCATGGAGTTACTGATTTCCAACACAGCCTAATGAATCCATGAAAATTAATCTTTTAATAATTTAACTTCTTACGCTGTAAGTTTTTACATGGGCAAAAATGACTTTCCAAGTGTCTCAATGTAATTATTTTTAAACTTTGATGCCATAAATCATTTAATCAATACTACTAATGTTGTATATATTACAGGAGTATGGAAAGAATCCTTCGAACTGGAAATCGAAAGACGTAGCTTATTACTTAGTAACATCCTTAGCAGCTAAAGGTCAAACGCAAAAAGTAAATTAAATAGATATTAATTGTCCAAAGTCCACTTTAACTACTGTTAATAGTGAAATTAATGCAAAACTTTGTGGAATGAATTTGCAATGTGAAAGTGCCATTTTAAGTTTTGTGTTGATTTATCTAGAAGATGTTTGTTGTTAAAAATTCACAATAACGAAAATGCACACCTTAATTCTGATGCTGTAGTAAAAATATTGCAGACATGAGGACATAATAGAGGTGACAGTAGTGAAATCTTCTAGGTAGTTGGTTGACATCTAACACACAAATCACTTCAACCAGTTTCTTTGTATGTTCAAGATCTTTTTGAGAGCTACTCTGGACAGATGACAATGAGCACACCTGTTATTATGTCAGTTACTCTTCTAATTCATGTGTTTACCTTGTGCACTATTTCTTATACCTAGAAAACTGATTGCAATGTATTTGTACAACTTTATAGAAAAAAATGGAGTAAACAACAAACAAACAATCAGACAAAAAGATAAATGATATTATCTGTAATGATTGCCAGTTTAAAAGGTGTGTATGGATTGATTAACAGATGCTTATATTTGGCATAACAGAATCATTAGAAAACAGCAAGGGATGTCTAGCTTTGCACTGCTAATTGTTAACTCTTGTTAAACTAATTTTATATTACTTTAACCACCATTTTACTTTTAACTGATTTTTTTAACACACTTGATTTGTTCACATTGTTTACCTAATTTCCTGTTTAATTTACAGCATGGCATTACAACAGCCAGTAGTCTGGTTAATACAGCTGATTTCTTCACCACACAAGTTGTACCTGACCTTCAGGCAGCAGATGGTTTGTACAACAACTTATTTGTAAATGTTTTTCAATTAGTTTATCAAAGCTCAGTGTTATCTAGTTTTCTTTTGATAACATGAGACTGCTCTATGACTATTCCAGGGAGGGGAAGAAGAGCTTTTTGCATCACCCACATACTTTCAAATTATTGTAGGAAGTCAAAGTGTATCATAGAGAGAGAAAAGTCCTCAACCTCTTTTGTCCATGTAGTATTATTAGCAGTTATGACAAAGTTGAAGTATTCTTACGATATTAATTCTATCCTGGTGTCTACATTTCAAGCTTCTTCAAGATCAAGAAATAGCATATAAGAAAAAATGCAATCAAAACCCTATGGTACTGACTTGATATCTAATCTTCCAAGGTTTATCACTACCTTTGATAGTTCAAACAAAATAGTGCAGTGAAGTGATCATTATTTAAATCCTATCCAGTCAATGTCATGCAATTTATTGATGATATGTTATACTTTGATATTTAAGTTACAATATGATGTGTATTTGAATTACCATACTTATCAACAAAACATTTTTTTTATTAAAAATTACATAAGTACTGCATGGTATATGAATCTGTTATAAAAATAGGTTCAACTGCAAATGTATGATCTTGAACAATGGAAGATAACTCCAACTCAAATTTTTAATTTGCCGAGTAAAATACAATTCAATGTTTTATTTAAAAATTCAGAAAATTGCAAAATGAATGCAATCTTTACCATTAAGTGCTCACAAGCACTTTGATTGATTTTCTGTATTTATTGAAAAACATACTTGGTATTAGGCAGCCAACACCAAACTTTTACACTGAAAGCACCCATTATAAAAAATATATAAAAAAATTCTATATTGTATATTTTATTACCGTAGAAAGGCTTGTATAGTCCGCGGTTTTATTCTCCAAAATTGGACCTTCCAAACGGGGTGCGGACTATAGAGTACAATAAGCAAGAAATAAGAGAAAAATTTCAATTTCGCGGTCGAGGTGGTTTGTTTACGTTCCGCCATCTTTGTTATTTCTATTGTAGAGGGCGCTCTTATCATTTTTCAAACTAATAATTTTAACTCATCCATATTAATAAGTTATTTCTATTCAATATCAAATTAATACTGATAAATATAAAAACTAAACCTTTCATTACAAATTTCTCGTTTCTTTTCAATGCATTGGTTGAAATAAACTGGTATATGCTCGATTGAAACGATACAAACATAGTGAAAAAGACAACCGTAAACCAGCTTAGAATTTGTAAACTACAAAACGAAATCGGTTATTGTTCGTTCCGTTTTGGTGTTTCATACTGACTAATATGGTTTGTATTAGCTTAAGACCCTTCAAACATTAATGTGATAGATATATTAAAGACTGTTTTACAAAAGGATGGAACTGTTTTACTTTCAAAGTCGTATTATAGTGATATCTGTTATGTACGGATTTTGACTCTCACCGGTTAATTTCTTCTTTTACACGTGCTTTTTAAACTTCCTGTTTAAACATACACAAGTTTCTAAATTGTTTTTTAAGTGAATTAAACTTATTTTAACAATCATGAAGCGTTCTAGAATCATTAACAAGCAGTTTCAGCTTCTGTTTGATGATGGAAAACAGGTTTTTCCAAGAAAATACCGCAAACGACCGCACAGGATTTGAAATTACCGGAGTTTCATTAGACCTTTTCTTACAGTTACAAAAAGTTTTTTTACCTAAAATTTCGTGGGGAGAAGGGGGTGCGGACTATGTACCACTGCGAACTATACAAGCCTTTCTACGGTAGTATTATCAAACTGCTAAAACTGTTGTCTGTAGGATCATTGTAAGGTGTGCATGTCACTATTACTGGTCTTTTTTTGTTGATATGAGAAATCTCTTTTTTTTTTGTTATATAAATAACTGAAAGGTGTACATGCCTGATTCTCTGAGGCCATTTGATCCTGACCTCATTGTTTTGATTCATTCATCAATGTGAAGTAACAAAAGAATTGAAGGTGTTTAAGTGGATAGATATTAGAAGATGTGGTATGAGTGCCAATGAGACAACTCTCCATCCAAGTCAAAATTTATAAAAGTAAACCATTATAGGTCAAAGTACGGTCTTCAACACTGAGCCTTGGCTCACACCAAATAGCAAGCTATAAAGGGCCCCAAAAATTACTAGTGTAAAACCATTCAAACGGGAAAACCAAGGGTCTAATCTATTTAAAAACGAGAAACACTTATGAACCACATCAACAAACGACAACTACTGAACATCAGATTCCTGACTTAGGACAGGTGCAAACAATTGCAGCGGGTTTAAACGTTTTAATGGTACCAAACCTTCATCCTTATCTGAAACAATGACTTGATTTACATTATACTTATCTTGGTTTCTTTTTCAGTAAATGCAAATCCAATTCTAAAAGCAGATGCAATAAAATTTCTGATGGTATTTAGAAGTCAGGTATGCTATAACAGTTAAATCGTAGAAATATAGTGGTTTAAATGATACTTGCAACACTTTTTTATGTCCTGACTAAGATAGTTGAGAGGCATTATGTTTTCTGGTCTGCCACTGTTTGTCTTATCTGTCCTGTATCCAGTTTATTATTTTTGGTCAATGTAGTAATGCCATGAAAGTGTGGGGTCACATAAACTTGAAGCTTAGAGCACATGTTCATTATGATGTGAACTTTCAAAATTATATGCCAAATTTAGGTTTTGACCCCAATTACATTATTCATTGAACATAGAAATGTGACTTTGGGAAATTGTACATTCTCAGGTTAAATTTGTGGTTGGTTAGTGTATCATGAAGGTTTGGTTCCATCAAATTCAAACTTAGTATGTCATGTTCATTGTGAGGTGAAGTTTTAAAATTATATGTCGACTTACGTTTTTGTCCCCTTTTCACAGTTCACTGAACTGGGTCATAGAATAGTCCCCATGTGTGCACTAGGTCCCATCTGTCCTGATAAATGACAGGAGGGACACTGTGCTTGTTTCAGTATAAATTTGAAAACTAGATTCAGACTTTAAATTTGACACATTGAAAAACAAAAAAATGTGTTTAGCTTCTGAGGTGCTGCTGTGTATTCCTAATACACACAGCATGAAATATTTTTTTACATAACAAATTAGGAGTTTTGTCAGTGGTTTTAAGTCCTGCAAATGTAATTATAATATGATTAAGTGTGGCAATTGAAATAGGGACTATTGATGTTATGCCAGGAAATTTCGTCTAAAAATGTTTAATAAAAATTGGCCTGAGAAGCTAATTTTTTTCTTAAACCTTATCTCTAAGGACTTCTATAGTATAATCTTATTGACTTCTCCAGATACAAGTTTATATGGCATTTTTATGCCCCATTTATGGACATTATGTTTTTCGGTCTGTGCATGCGTTCGTTTGTTCGTTCGTCCATCTGTCCCGCTTCAGATTAAAGTTTTTCAGGTTAAACTTTTTGGTCGAGGTAGTTTTTGATGAAGTTGAAGTCCAATCAACTTGAAACTTAGTACACATGTTCCCTATGATATGATCTTTCTAATTTTAACGCCAAATTAGAGTTTTTACCCCAATTTCACAGTCCACTGAACATAGAAAATGATAGTGTGAGTGGGGCATCCGTGAACTATGGACACATTCTTGTTTGGTATAATTTTGGGTAAGATTTATAGTTTCATTGGACAACAAATATTTAGTGGTTTATTTGTGCTTTTATGAAGTTTGAAGTTCATAGTTCATCATGGGTAAAAAAAAATCATTTACTCTTCCCCCTATAGATTTGGCATAACAGGTCTTGTTATCTGGTTTTACAATAAAACTGAAACTTGATGAATCTGTGAATAGGTTCGAATGCTCAGATACTCTGCATATAATTTGATGTTTTTGTCCACTTATAAATCTTATATAGAGACAGGTAGTGAGTTGTAGGATTTTTATGTCGGAAATTTTTGGATAAACCTTTTCTTTTTGTCATGACTGTTGATGTGATGGGGAAACAGTTTTGGGAGAATATTTATAGTCCATTGTAGCGACTGTTGATGTGATGGTTATAATACATATCACAGTCTGCTATGATGAGCTGTCTGTATTTAAAGTCATCAAAGAGGGTTATCATACATTGCTCTGGGAAATCTGGTCTTTCTAGGTTGGACTCTCATTTGAAAATAAATGATATGTTAAATTATATTATTGACTGCTGTATCTTAAAAAACATTTATTGGAAACAGAATAATCACTCATTCATTGAAAACTGCACCTTTTCGAGAAGAGGTATCTGTTATGTTGATTCTAATACCTTTGCACAGCAGTAAAAAGTACCTTTCACAATTAGTCAATGTTTGTTAATTTTGTTGTTGAGTCAGACCTTCTTAACTATTAATTTACTAATGGTACATTTTTGTCAAGCCTTGGTAATTTATTTCACAAAAGCGAGACATGGCGATCCTAGATTCCAGCATCAGCAGCGTCAACATTTACGTTCAGTCTGTGGTTAAAGTTTTTTTGGACATCAATAACTTGGTCAAACCTCCATGGAATTTTAGAAAATTTTGACAGAAGCTTGACCAAAATACAGTATCCAGAGCAAAATTTTGAAAATATCTATTTTCATTTTCCATTTTTAACTAATAAATGGACTTAGTATTTTTAATGTTAACAAGTAGAGTTAACATTCATATTTAGTCTGAGGTTAAAGTTTTCAGTCATCAATAACTTTGATGAACCTTCATGGAATTTTATTAAATTTGGACAGAAGCTTGTTTATGACCAAAAGACAGTATCAAGAGCGAAATTTTGAAAATATTTATTTTCATTTTTTCCATATTTTACTGATAAATGGATTTATTATACCCCACGCAACGAGTTGCGGAGGGTATAATGTTTTTGACCCATCTGTCTATCCGTCCGTCAGTCCTGTTTCTTGTCATCGCAACTCCTCTCAAACCACACTACAGAATTTCACGAAACCTTTTTAGATAATAAGGACATACTATGTAGTTGTGCATATCGACAGGAAATTACGATTCAATTCTTTTTCTAGGAGTTACGCCCCTTTGAACTTATTTACTTTAATGTACTACTGCAACAGTTTGTCATTGCAACTCCTCTCAAACCACACAACAGAATTTTATGAAACATTTTCAGATAATAAGGACATACTATGTAGATGTGCATATCGACAGGAAATTACGATTCAATTTTTTTTCCATGAGTTACGCCCCTTTGAACTTATTTGCCCAATATACTACTGCAACCTTTTGTCATCGCAACTCCTCTCAAACCACATAACAGAATTTCATGAAACTGTAGATAATAAGGACATACTATGTAGATGTGCATATTGACAGGAAATTATGATTCAATTTTTTTTTCTGATACAATTTTTTTTTCTTGCACTTATTTTATTTCTCCAATGACAATGTGGGGACGTGGGGTATGTGAGCGCGCACACTAAGGTTCTTTCATTTTTTTTATTTAAAGTTAACAAGTAGATACAGTCTTGGGTTAAAGTTTGTTACACATCAATTACTTTGTCAAACCTTCATTGGGTTTTATAAAACTTTTTAATGACTAAGAAATAATGTCTGAAGCAAACCTTTGAAAATTTATTTTTTTCATTTTTAGAATTATCTGATAGATAAACTTCATTTTGTACAGTTAACATTTACAGACAGTTTGGGATTAAATTTTTTTGACATGATAAAATTTGTAAACCTTCATGGATTGTTATGAAACTTGGACAGAAGCTAATCTTCAAGACCAAGAAATAGCATCTAGAGAAAAAGTATGAATTTTGTTTTAAATTCTGTATTTTTCTGATAAATGGACTCACTTTTTAAGTCAACATTACACCTTTACAGTAACAGCAGCAATCCCATGCCAGACACAGGGTTCCGCAGAACCCCTTATGAATATTTAAAGCTAAAAATGGATAAAAAAAAATGTGTTGCATGAAAAACAGCCTGAAAAATAACAAACTTGCAAGAGCATAATGAGTATGTTTAAGTTGTTTATCTTTATTCCAGTTACCAAAGGAAGCCCTGGTGGCCAGTTTACCTTGTTTAATGAAATTATTAAAAGCTACAAGCTTAGTAGTCCATAGTTATGCAGCACACACAATAGAAAGATTATTAATGGTACGAACACAGGATGGCAAAACAGCAGCGTAAGCAATATTTGAGATTTATATTTTTATATAAACAAGAAGGTTGCATCCTTAGTAAATTAAACAGGATGCTAGACATTTCAGCAATAAAAAAAAACTAACATGTATGAACTACATATTTGTTCACTAACAACATTGCAGTTAATTGGTGTAATATTACCCTTATCTCAAAAAGGTGGAAGTGTAAAGATATGTCCATTCATCACACTTTCAAATATTACGACATAGAAAGTTCTAATCTTGTTCCTTTCGGAATTATAGAGAAACAACTGTTAGATGATGAATTTTGATCTTAAATTTTTATTTAATGTTAATGCTAAACGTTAAATTGGCAAGTCAAAAATATCGAAATTTTGAATACATGGCCATGACACAGTTTTATAAAAAATTTGAAAGTATGATTTCGAATAGGTTCAAGGATGACAAAGTTTAGGAATTTAAGACTTTTTATGCCTTTGCCGTAGCGGATGGGGCATTAAGTTTTACCCTTGTCCATCTGTACGTCTGTCCTTACGCCCCAAAATTGGATTCCGTTCATTAACTTTAGTTTGCCTCAATCAAATGTTATGAAACTTATACACAATGCTTATTTCCACAAAACACAGATCAAGTATGAATTATGGTGGTGTCACTTTTACTGTTCTAGAGTTGTGCCCCTTTACAAATAGAAAAATTGCTGAATTTTTCGTTTCCGTTCTCTTTCTTAAGTTTGCCTCAATCAAATGTTATGAAACGTATACACAATGCTTATTACCACAAAACTCAGATCAAGTACAAATTTTGGTTGAGTCACTTTTACAGTTCTTGAGTTAAATCCCTTTTTAACGATATATGCAAGTGGGGGCATCATCTGTGTCCCATGGACACATTCCCCATTTATTTTTATTTTTTATGGTAAATATGTTTTACATTTTGTTAATTTCAGAATATCATTAGCAGACATACAGCCATTGTCAACAGATTTGATATCAGGGTTAATAGAAGCACTAAATCATCCTGGATCAGCAGAAAATGAATATATTATGAAAGGTATAAATACTTGATTGTATAATATGAAAGCAGAAAAACAAAAGAGTTGAATTATAACTGCAACATATTGCACAACCACTTAAAGGGACTATTTTTTTTTTTGATTGACCATAAGTCCATGAAGATTAAAGGGACTTACTTGCAAATAAAAAAAAGATAAACAATGGCACCTCTTTTATTTATTCACAGTGCACAATTAAAACATAAATTAATTTATTTTAAGCATAAGTGCCATCTTATGATGTTGATATGAAATGTGTACTTAAGTATTTTTATTATACAACACTATAGTACAGTTTTTTTCGTAATTTTACTGATAATTGGACTTTGTTTTGGTGCAATCAATATTACACTTTTACTTTGACAGCAACAATAGCAGGCGAGACACTAGAGATCAGTGAAACCATTTATGAATTTGAATAGACATCAAGTGTCATGAGGAATCATAGAGAAATTGAAATTTGGTTTAAATTTGGTGTTAGTCACATCCTTATGAGTTCTGTTTATCTAGTATGATTATTTTATGTATTTTCAGCTTTGATGAGAAGTATGTCTGCATTACAGGAACATATTTTAACTGTTATACAGCAAGTCATGGGAGTATTAACACAAAAGTTAATACAAGTTAGTAAAGTAAGTATGTAGTTAATTCTCATTAACAAACAACAGTTCAGAATTCTTGATGATTTCATAATATTTTTTAAAGCTGAACAATCTGCAAGTTTTATATATATACCATGCATGCGAAACATTTGACTAGTAACATTTTATTCAGTATTGCTTTACTGACATTTAAAAGCTTTACAGAGCAAAATACCATCAACTGAGGGAAAACAAATTCGTCGCTATTCTTGCTAACATTAAATTAATTGTACTTGTTAAATTTGGCAGGAAATTCATCATTTGTACTTACTAATATTGTATCATGACAAAGACTGAATCTATGTTTGTGTAATGTTAAAACTATACAAAGGTAAATGCCACATTATATCTATTAGTGCTGAAAGTGGTGTTAATCACCAACAATCAATCAATTATAATGTTGATAAGTTACAACAGTTACCTGTTTATAACACAAAATTTTCTGTATTGTCAATCCATTCTGATCTTTCTTTTTGTTCACAAGGGACATGGTTTATGATTAGCCAGGATATTTTACTCCAGTATAATATAGACTAATGTCTTTTTATTGTTATCACATAATACTTTTCAAAAGGTAATATTTCTTATTTTGAATACATGATTAAAGTTAGGAGGATGGAAGAAACATTGTTACACGTTGTTAAGGCTAAGTGAATTATAATTTTCTCTATCATGCCAAACATTACTAAATTCAAATTCTTTGAATCATCTTTTAATGTACTTGTTGATATTGCATATGACTTTATTTGTAAATTTTTCTATTTCCAGAACCCCAGCAAGCCACAATTTAATCATTATTTATTTGAGTGTCTATGTATAGGCATTAGAACAACATGTAAACACCAGCCTCAAGCTATATTTACATTTGAAGAAGCCTTATTTAAGCCTTTTACAGATATACTGCAGGCAGATGTTCAAGGTAAGCAACACATTAACCATAGAGCTAATTTCCTAATGCTTGTAGATTAAGATTTTGGTTGGCTTGCTTGCTTTGTTGTATAAACGTTTGTAATTAAGATTGACATCTGCAAACAATATAGATTGGGCGGAGTTAAACCTTACTAACATTGTCTTGTAATGTTTACATGCACAATTGGGTGTTCCTAACCACCAGGATATCATCCAATCAAATTTAGGTATAATGTATACAGGTTTAACTCTGCCTATTTTATATTGTTTGCAGATGTCAATCTTAATCACTGCTTGAGCAAAGTTAATACAAATAAAGCAAGCAGACCAACCAAAGTCTTAATCTACAAGCATTAGGAAATAGCTCTAACACACTTGTATATACAGTGTCATTGACACTGTGGGGGGAATTGTTGATTTTTCTCCTGCTGCCATGAACTCAAATAACAATGCAATAACTTAACAGGTTTATTTGCAGAATTTTTATTTTATATGAATAAATGCAGATGGGGGGTTAGTGTCAATTAGACTGCAATACAACAACACAAAAAACTGAAAGACATCTACAGTTGAGTTTTAATCTTTTACAAAACAGTTTAATTATTCTTTGGTTTAAAATGGATTTTCTGGGTTTGGGTCTATAAATTAGTCCCATAATTATCTCGGGGGAAAAATGTGTTATGCAAACAAATTGATTGACTTAAAATTAATTGAGGAATCTGATTTTGATGCACAATAAAAATGTACAATTTCAATATTTGAATTAGTATTTCGATTAATTAGATAGTTTTATTTTCCTTCCAAATGTCTTCTACTTCGAACTTCGACACATCAGGGTAAATTTATGTTCATTTTTCTTCGGAATGTACTTGACTTAACAAAGTTTCAAATAAACTGAGTTGGACTTGCTTGGGTTAGAAAAGCATTGAACAAATGGGAATTTTACCAGGACTGACTAGATAGTTTGACTTATCCAAATTTTCAACACAATGAGGTTTGACTGTAAAAGAAAACTAATCAGCAGCTGGAAATCATGAATACAACATAATTGATTTCCAGCTCCTCATGGTAATAAAAGAAGGATTTTCCTTTTCACTTTTTTAAGTTTTTTTTTCATTTCCAGAATTTATTCCATATGTGTTCCAAATCCTCTCCTTATTGATTGACTACCACACTAGTGGGACAGTTCCTGATACATACATGGCATTGTTTCCACACCTGTTAGCTCCAGCTCTGTGGGAAAGACCAGGAAATATACCACCTCTAGTCAGATTAATACAAGCTTACATTGAAAAGGGTGCAAAACAAATCCCTGTCGAAAATGTGGTATGTATAAATTATATTCCCAAAGATATCATCTGAACAAACGCATGGATAAATACCTAATTTTGAACATTTGTGACATTTTATTACAGTTTACCATTATTTTCAAAGATACACATACAGTTTAGTACATATCATTTTCCATTATCAGTCCTGAAGATAGGGACTCTGTGGGATTTATATAGAAGTATTTCATAATTAATATCAACGTATTATTTGAATGTACCCTATTGCAGAAGAAATTTAACGTACATTGTTTCAGACAATCATTTGACCTTTGACCCCTAGCACGTGTCGGCCTTTGATTACGATACAATTTTTTTCTGCCAAATTTCTATCCTTAATGCAAAACTGAATGTACATGTACAAAATGTGTAAAAACGTGTATCACTTGAATACATTGACTTTAAAACTATTTTTCTGTGTACTAATATCTTATGTTGTGGTCATCAGCTTTTTTAAATGATTAAAAAATGACATATAGAGAGATTATGATAATGAAATGAAAGATAAAAGGCCATTGTAAAAAACTTGAACATATTTAGCAGGACAGTGGTTGTTTCACTACTTAAACAGTTAAAGTATGGTAAATGATTGTAACTGTTTGGGTTGAAATAAAACAATTCTAATCATTATAAAACTTGAGAACATACAGGGGCAGGTATTACAGCAGTGAAAAAGGGAAGTAATTCAATATAAACGCAATTCATCATGAATGCCTTGTTTGCCTAGAACAGATAAAATCATACTAAAATCTCAGACTTAAATGCTTTTATTTTGGTTTTTTGTTGGCTTTATACAACATGTACAAAGAAATGACAAAATAATTTTTTTCAATGTTCTACATTTAGTCTCAATAAAAAAGTTCCACCATCAAATAGCTAGCCTGCTAGGTCCATCTTATTGCTCAGCAGCACCACCTGAAAGTATAAAATAGTACAAATAATTACCATTTGTTCTATACTTATATATTTTTAACAAACACATACACTTTTTATCATTTTATACATCATATCTTTTAAAACAGGAAAATTTATCTTGCAAAAATTATACATTGCTGTCCATTGGCAAATATTTCATGTATATTCAGGAGGATCAAAGGATATATAAAAATGTTCTTGTTTATTTCTGATAAATACAAAATTTGAAAACAATTTCCAATATTGTTTTCTGTTGTTGACTTATATAATGTAAATTTGTCAACATTACCATGTAATTAATTCAAATCTATAAATCTTGAAAAAAAATATTATGAAAACTGCACAACAAACTAGCTGAGTTTCATTCAAGACATAAACATCAACATAGAAACACTCAAAAATAAATACTAAAAGATTTTATTGAAATGTTTAGAATAAAATATTTTAAGCAAAGTGTTTTTTCAGTAATTTTCTGAAAAATACAATGTATTCTATTAAAAGTAATATAAGCTGATGGTAATAAATTATTCTAAACTTTCAGAAACTTTATTTTTATGAACAAAATGATTTACCAAAATCATGTAAATCCTCAGCGATAGTATGTTCCAAGATCTGAGTAGGAACTGCTGCACTACCTAGTTTTTTAATCAATGTTTTCAAGTTTTTTGTCAACTGGGAAATAGTGACTGGCTTTTTATTCACCTGAGAAACTTGGAACAAGGTTTTCTCACCAGGTTGTTCTAATACAAGTTGCCTAAATTTTATTTGAGTTTTTAAAATTTCTCTTTTGTTCTTTAAAAATTTAATTTTTGTCAGTTCTTGATCGACTTTTCTTGCATTGTCCCAAAGTCCTAATTTTATAATGTGTTCTACAAGTTTCTTTTTTTCATTACATTTCTTTAACAGAAGTTTTCTTGCTTTCTCTTCTTTCTCTCGACTTATTCTTTCAAGTTCATTTTTTAAATCGGACAGTCTTTGTTTTTCAGTTATTTTCATTTCTTTAATTTTCAATTTTGAAGTATTGATAAGTTCCTGGACATGTTGTTCGGTCTGCTGATTTAGCCATGCACCCGTTTTATTTACATTGTAAACTATGTGCGCCTCATTTGCAAGTCGAGATGCATTGGGCCTGTGTTTAATTAACCAATCTAAATGACCAAAAATAAATTCTGGTAATTTATTATGTGGCAAGACAGAATTGAAAGTTGTGCTGGAATCAACACCATATTTGGTATGTTGGCCATCTTCTAGATGATCTTTAACTTTTTGTGACAAAGCCTTGCTAGTAGCAGAACACATCTGTATCAAAAAAGCAGCGCATGTTTCATCATTGTGATCGCGAACAAGAGATGCCCAAATGTCATCTTTTTTCACATCAACAGATGGAAATGGTATGAGTTCTCCTGTCATGAACAATTTAACTTTCTCAACTTCAGTTGAAATATCTTCAAGAAATTTAACTAAATGTTGGTACTTCTGGTTCATGTGCAATATATGTATATCCCCTTCAAGTATTTTCCACAATGGGGAGGTAATGAATTTATTGAAAAGCCCAAGAGCGCGACATCCTACCATTATTGTGTCATTCTGCACACAAGAGAGTACGGCTTTTAGCAGCTGATTCAGTTTACCTGGCGTTCCTTCGCCTTTAACATTTTCCAAGAAATTAATGATATGATTTCTCAAGTGGTATATGGCTCCTGCATTGTGGAAGACAACATTAAAGCGGTTTCCGAGAAAAGGTTTGATTTCATACTTATTGATATGTTGACGTTGAAGGTAGGTTTTAAATTCCAAATATGAGCCGTTTTTTTCATCTGCGCCTGATGCTAATGCTTTACTTGTAATCCTAACAGCATTTAAAACGGAGGACTCGCCTTTAAGACTTATTTCAGGATGTTCAGTACCTTCTGGGGGATCTTTGTGGAAATTATTGAACACGCTGTTCATTAATTCCGCAATATTAACTAGGAGATGTAAACCGCAGAAGAAATTGTACATTTTGCTTAGCAACATTTGGTCAGGTTCTTGCAACAGGTGATAATTTTCAAGATGTTCTTGTAACATGGATGATCTATAAGTTTCTAGGAGTTGGTTGAATGATACCTGGGTAGCAGCTCTATCTGACATGGTACATTTTATATTTTGAAGAATTTTGATAGACAATTGATTATTTACTTCATTAGCTGTCACCTGATTATATCGCAACTCAATATCACCTAAGATTTGCTTAAATACATCGAGTTGTGTTTGTGCAGCCTTGTTTGACATTTGACGTAACCCTAAAAGAAATGGCTTCTTGTCCTCATTTGTCGTGACAAATACCCCATATGGTTGGCCGTTTTTCTTTGTTTCGTCTGTATATAAAGTCTGGTTTTCCTGTTCAGAGCATACAATTGCTGCATGAGCCTGACTTACAAACAGTCTTGTTGCACTGATAGTTGAGACATAGTCCTTCTTTGGAAAAATGTTATTCCTACAGTCAACATTACATAGTTTCATGACACTTGACATGACACAAGATACTTTCTCAAAGGCGACATTTGCATTCAACAATTCCATGATGCATAAATTAGTATCTGTTGAAAAAGTGTATTTCCCATTAGGTGCCGGTACAGTCGAGTCTACCTGTTTTTTTTCATTCAAATTATCCAACACGAAATGCAACTCATCTTTAGTTTTATTTATTTCATGTTTGTTTGCCTTTTGTTCCTGTCTCATATTAAGTATCTGGTCTTGCAACATTTTTACTTCAGTCTCATGTTTTGCTTGTAAATGATCTTTTATGTATCTTGTTTTTTGTGCAATGTTTTCCCAATATCTACATTTCTCTATTGTTCTTTTCTTTTCCATCCGTGTTATATTATTCATATATCTGATCCGTACTTTTTCATTTTGTAAACATTTTTGCATTGCTTTCATACTTGTTTCTGCATGTTTAGCTGAATTCTTCAGTATTTTGTTTGACTTTAGTAATTTAAATTCTGATTTTGATCTGTTTGCAAAACTATGCTTTAAATCAAGCAATTTTCTTTTCATACTGAACATATTCTGAATATTGTTTCTGTAAGATTTCTGTAGTAGAGTGTTTTGTTTCATTAAGCTGTTATACCTGTTGACTTGTTTTGTCAATTCTGTCTTTAATAGTTTAGTTTCAGAGACTTTGTGTGGTTGCTCATTTGGATATTGCAAAAACTTGCCATGAAGAAATTTGCCAAGTTTATCTTTCCCCAAACTACTTGCTGATTTTTGCAATTTTTTTTCTTTAATTCTAATATTTTTTATAGATTTGTTCATTTTTGTTATACTGTTTTTGGACATGTCCAGATCTATACCAAGAAGTTGACAACACCAAACATATACAAACTTGTTTGTAACGCTCAGTGACTCCTTAAGTTTATTCAATTCAAGAACCATGCCATTAGTAAGGCACTGTCCTTGAGATAAAGAGCTAAAAATTATCAAATGTGCAGCTATTCCTAAACAGAACTTGTACCCAAGTGCTTGTAGTTGCGGATACATATTTCTAAAATCAAGAAGAAGAGGATGTTCCACTACATGTACGATACATATTTTACTACATGACATTATTTTAAATTGCATTTTTTATTGTACCACATTCATGAAATAAAGGACAACAAACTGCATTAAACATTAACTCCAAAGAGATGAAAATAGTTTCCTTTTTTTCTTTAGATTCAACTCATTGAATTAATTTGTTAAAAACTGTTCTAAAGGATTATTTCACTCCTACAGAAGACTGCAAATATTGTTGAATTTTGGCCATTCGCTTTCAAAGATAAATTTCTGGGTTGTAGCAGTTGTCAATATTTTATAAGACCTTCTATCATTAAAATGTTAAAATACTACAAATAATTCAGACATTTTAAAATAATATTTACCTTGTAGAATTATGAATCTTTTGATTTACGTCTTCACCTTTGTTATCTGAAAGTAAAATTACAGCTCACTACATATTGCATATACATATATATACCTAGCTTTTACCAAAAATAAGTGTGTGTGCTTATGTGGATTTTAGGTGGTTAGCCTGATGAATTGGTCCAATCAAAACAGTGTGTGTCATTTAATAAACTAACTGCTATAATATTAATAAATAAAAGATTGATTGAATAATTGATTGTTGCATGCATCAAGTCTAGTGTCAATTATTTCATTTATATCCAGGACTACAAACCAGTTGCAATGTGAAAATTATACTCCTGCCATAAGTATTTGGTAAACAGGAAGTTTATGAGAACTAAAAATACATCACACGGTATAGCATGCTCATACATGTATGTAGTCTTATTCCAGATTTCCGAAAGCCTTGTTTTTAATTTTATACATAGCATTAGGTGATGGATACATAAGTAATTGTTAAACAGAAGTTGATAAGCGATTAATCTTAAAATGTTGGATAAAAGCCAAAATGTTTCCTTGTTAGAGACCAACAACAGAAATGTGATGAGTTATTGCAAGGATTCTTTAATATTCAAAAAGCAAATCAATTTCCATTCAATGCATTATATTTAAAGTCTCCATTCCAACTGGATGTGACTGTGTATTTATACATCCAACACAGTCAAAAAGACACCTCACTTTTTATAGAGGGTTTTCCTAATGAAACGGTAGAAGTCTAGGGATTACAATATTTTAATGCCCCAGTTAACCCTTAGGTCATGAACAAAAATCAAAGTCTTACCTCACTGCATAGGTCATTCATATATTGAAAGTTCTGATTACTCTATATATCTCGATCATTTCAACATGTGACCTGCGAACATAACAGTAAATGTATAATAAAGTAATTTACCCTTATTCAAAGAAGAAATACAGTTTGTGTATTGCATGATTTTTTTCACATATGTGGCATTTAACTGCTTTGCTCATTTACAGACGTTATTTCAAGTAGTTGTATTTACTAGAAGGGTTGCTGCTTTTAGTTAACTAGTTTAAAATTTCAGTGGTTGTGCTTTAATAATAATTTTATGCAACAGAAGTAATAAATTTTTCAGAAATTAACATATGCAATTTTGATAATACATGTTGTAGCATTTTTTTTTTATTTCAAAACAGATTCAATCAGAGACATATTGTATTATATGTCTTTGATTCAATTAAGTATTGCATTTGTTTCTTACATTCCTTCTGTTAGTTGAACTAAATGTACATAATACAGTACATCGGGTATCAAATAATGTCGGTTAAAAGCAAACTAGAGTTTATGTTTTGTCCTTTTTTGAATACTTAGCCGACTCTAAATGAAGCGTACTTATTATTTATTATCCCGCATAGTGCCTCAAATAGTTTTACCTGGAAAGGGAATTAACCCATATTTAAATTACAAAACACCAGAAATTCTATCGATATTATCAAATCCATCCAATGTGAAGAGTAATACTATAGTTTCTTCGTGTTTGACGACGAAATTGAAACACAATATTAAATAAAAATGATTTTTAAACACCGATATCAAACTGGTGAACTAGGAAGACACTTCTACGAAGCGCCGATTTCATTGTTTATGCTGATCTGAATCTACGGAGAAAAACATTTCATGTGCATGTGTGTAACGTCGTGAACGTTCACGGCTATTTTTATTCTCCTTTTCTTAGACGAAACATACCATCTTTACCAGGATCGCGCCTTGCACACGTAGAACAGATCAACATATATCCGACATGATTTTATGAAGAAAATATTCTAGATTTAGGAAAAGTATGGATCCCCCGGTTATTTTTAGAAATAACATTTATTTTTGGCAAAAAACCTAAAAAAATGTGTTTAATATCAATAATTTCCTACCTTCTTCTACACTTTTACACGAGATACTTACAAAATTAGATTCCTGGATTGTGCCTGCATTTGCGTGTGAATTTTCGTCGTCTGTTTACCTTTCTATAAATAGCGCGAGGAACGGAAAGGGTATGCATTTGTCTGTCAAGATAGCTGAAAATTGACGTTTACGGCAACTCTTATCATAGTTCAAAGTTTTGCTGCAAGCTTATATAACACGTTTAAATATAAGATTATTACTGAAATTAAAAGCGCAGATACCGTAATTTCTCAAGCTATTTTTATTTTTTTTTCAACAGTGAGGGAAAAGTTGTTTTATTTTCAGTTACAAAAACGTTACAAATGCAAAAAATACATTGCGGCAGATATAGGTTTTTTAACGTGACGTTCCAACAGAGTCCCTACTGAAGATATCACCCTAAGGTGTCAGTCAGGGGCCTGATAGAACTCGAGGAATAATAGCAAGACTGCTGTATTCATATGTTGTAATATCTTTATGACAAACTATTTTGCCTTCAATGCATTTGGTTTTACCATGTGTACTTACTGTTGATCTACATTAAAAGCATAGCCTAGTTATTAGATATAAACTACTTCAAACCAGTACCAGTTCACATACATATAACAAAATCATGTCATGAAATGGATATGGTTGAAATTTGCACAAGCTGCAACAAGAATTTAATTTCTTGACGAAATGATTTCACCTTGCAGCTCGGTTTAAAATAATTGGACATAATTTGAAGTTATTCATTTTCAAGTACTTTGGATTCATTTTAATCGAACAAAATTCAAATTTTATATATGCTTGTATGAGACTTACGCAAAACCATAAAAATGAAACATATGAAATCAAAAATGCATGAAGATATGATTTTTCTTCAATCCACTTAAATTGGTATCCATTAAAATTTATGAATTGACAGCATTTAAAATTGATTGTTTAATAATGCTTTTAGATAACCATTGTGTTTGTTGGAATAGAACTTGTATTGGTACCTATTTATCTTTTGCAGAATGGCCTGCTTGGAGTCTTTCAAAAATTAATTGCATCTAAAGCAAATGATCATGAAGGATTCTATCTACTGAATTCCATTATACAACATATGCCAAAGTAAGTATATTCTTGGAAGTTTTGTGATAGTACTTTTGCCTTAAAAGGACGGGTTGTCAAATCAAACTCGATTGGCACAGATTATGTAGGAGTAAAAGCAGACAGGTTAGCTGAAAATTGGCTCAAAGTTAAAATAATATGTATGGATTTGGTAACTTTCCTTGTGAGCTAGGATGTTAAAAAGCCAGACTTTGCATGTTAAAATACAAAGCAAGATATATTCCAATGGCAACATTTTATTATCCTGAATATGTATGCAATATTTGTCACTGTGTGTAAAGCACCCACCAATTTAGTCTCATGGTAGCAAGTTTGCTATATTTGTGATTTACATTTGATTATTAATAGTATTTATTAGTAAATAAGGAAATAAACCTAGAATACTTGTTATTTACAGGGAGGTTGTGAGTCAGTACGTCAAAAATATATTTATCCTGTTATTTCAACGATTATCAAGTTCAAAAACAACGAAGTATATCAAAAGTAAGTATATAAACAAGTCTAAATTGAAAACAACGTTCATACCTATGATTGCGTTGGATAAAAACCGCAATTTTTTATATGTGTGCATGCAAAACAAATTTCTTGTTAGAGGGGTCTAAATACAGCACAAACAACATTTTCCAAAAGACCAAAAAAGTGAAAAAGTATATTTTAACAAAACGCATTTATATGTATATATGAAGCTGCAATAAGTATGGGGTTATCAGTTGTCCATCAAATGACAACTCTTATTTGTTTAATGTTACATTTAATTTACAGAAATTGTTGAAATTTTAACTGCAAAATGTTGATTCTTTCTCTTTTGTGTAATTCTTTGAAATACTAGTATAGTTTTCGGTTTAATAGTTGCATTTATTGTTAAGCACATCACATCTTGCATGGATAGATTGGCATAGAAACTTCACATGTTTTTGCGCATATACTTGTTGAGGGGTGAAAATCACATTCAAGTTGTGCCATCTCTTAGAAATGTAAATTATGGAACTTGTTAATTAAATTTTCAGGTTTACTTCTGTTTTTCTGCCTGTTTGCTATTCAGTATGGTGCAGATGCACTCATCCAGAATGTTGATGGAATTCAGGCTAAGTAAGTTAATTATAATTTTTACGGTATTCTTAAATATCCAGCATATTTTTGCAAGCAAACAAAAAAACATGATTTCATTATGAAGTAAATTTAAGTTTAAATCAACTTTTTATACTGTAATTTTTATACGACCGCAAAAATTAAAAATTTTTTGGTCGTATATTGGTATGACGTTGGCGTCGTCGTCGTCGTCGTCGTCGTCGTCGTCGTCGTCGTCGTCGTCGTCGTCGTCGTCGTCCGGCGTCGTCCGAAGACACATTGGTTTTCGCACTCTAACTTTAGCTTAAGTGAATGGATCTCCATGAAATTTCACCATAAGGTTCAATACCACAAAAGGAAGGTTGGGATTGATTTTGGGGGTTATGGTACCAACAGTTAAGGAATTAGGGGCCAAAAAGGGGCCAAAAATAAGCATTTTTGTAACTTTCAGACAATAACTTGTGTGTAAGTGTATGGATCTCTCTGACATTGTACCACAAGGTTCCATATCACAAAGGGAAGGCTGTAATTGATTTTGGGGGTAATTGCCTCAAAATATTAGGAATTAGGGGCCAAAAAAGGGGCAAAAAACAAGCATTTTTCTAGTTTCATGACAATAACTTGTGTGTAAGTGTTTGGATATTTCTGAAATTGTACTACAAGGTTCCATATCACAAAGGGAAAGCTGGAATTGAGTTTGGGGGTAATTGCCCGAAACGTTTAGGAATTGGGGGCCAAAAAGGGGCCAAAAATAAGCATTTTTCTAGTTTCCAGACAATAACTTGTGTTCAAGTGTATGGATCTCTCTGAAATTGTACTGCAAGGTACCATACCACAAAGGGAAGGCTGGGATTGAGTTTGGGGGTGATGAATCATAAGGGGGTTCAAAAAATTTGGGGGGGGGGGTTTTCTTTTTTTCCTTTTTTTTTTCTTTTAAAATTTTCCATTTTAAGTTGGTTATTTCTGATTTATATTTAAAAGCAAATAATAATGATATGGTAGGAGATACACACCAAACAGGATGTGTAAATTATTATATAATAAGTATTGTGCAATAGCAAGCAATTTTCAATTGCACAGTATTGCACAATAGCAAGAAATCTTCAATTGCACAGTATTGCGCAATAGCAAGAAATCTTCAATTTAACAGTATTGCGCAATAGCAAGAAATATCCAATAGCACAATATTGCGCAATAGCAAGAAATTGTCAATTGTACAGTATTGCGCAATAGCAAGAAATATTCAATTGCACAGTATTGTGCAAAAGAAGATACTTCTATAAATTGCTTATTTCTTGATCAATTTCAATGGGGTTTTATTCTTGAATTCTTGGGGTTCTTTAATATGCTGAATCTAACCGTGTATTAAGTTTTTGGATTTTGGGCCCCGTTTTTAAATTGGTCCACATTGAGGTCCAAAGGGTCCAAAATTAAACTTTGTTTGATTTCATAAAAAATTGAATTATTGGGGTTCTTTGATATGCCGAATCTAACCGTGTATTTAGATTTTTAATTTTGGGTCCCGTTTTTTAAATTTGTCTACATTAAGGTCCAAAGGGTCCAAAATTAAACTTAGTTTGATTTTAACAAAAATTGAATTCTTAGGGTTCTTTGATATGCTGAATCTAAACATGTGTTTAGATTTTTGATTATGGGCCCATTTTTCAAGTTGGTCCAAATCGGGGTCCAAAATTAAACTTTGTTTGATTTCAACAAAAATTGAATATATGGGGTTCTTTGATATGCTGAATCTAAACATGTATTTAGATTTTAGATTTTTGGCCCAGTTTTCAAGTTGGTCCAAATTGGGGTCCAAAATTAAACTTTGTTTGATTTCAACAAAAATTGAATATATGGGGTTCTTTGATATGCTGAATCTTACCATGTATTTAGATTTTTTATTTGTGGGCCCGCTATCAAATTGGTTCATATTGAGGTCAAAAGGGTCCAAAATTAAACTTTGTTTGATTTCATCAAAAATTGAATTATTGGGGTTCTTTGATATGCCAAATCTAACCGTGTATTTAGATTTTTAATTTTGGGTCCTGTTTTTTAAATTGGTCTACATTAAGGTCCAAAGGGTCCAAAATTAAACTTAGTTTGATTTTAACAAAAATTGAATATATGGGGTTCTTTGATATGCTTAATCTAAACATGTATTTAGATTTTTGGTTTTGGGCCCAGTTTTCAAGTTGGTCCAAGTTGGGGTCCAAAATTAAACTTTGTTTGATTTCAACAAAAATTGAATATATGGGGTTCTTTGATATGCTGAATCTAAACATGTATTTAGATTTTTGGATTTTTGGCCCAGTTTTCAAGATGGTCCAAATTGGGGTCCAAAATTAAACTTTGTTTGATTTCAACAAAAATTGAATATATGGGGTTCTTTGATATGCTAAATCTTACCATGTATTTAGATTTTTTATTTGTGGGCCCGCTATCAAATTGGTTCATATTGAGGTCAAAAGGGTCCAAAATTAAACTTTGTTTGATTTCATCAAAAAATGAATTATTGGGGTTCTTTGATATGCCAAATCTAACTGTGTTTTTAGATTTTTAATTTAGGGTCCCGTTTTTTAAATTTGTCTACATTAAGGTCCAAAGGGTCCAAAATTAATCTTAGTTTGATTTTAACAAAAATTGAATTCTTCGGGTACTTTGATATGCTGAATCTAAACATGTGTTTAGATTTTTGATTATGGGACCAGTTTTCAAGTTTGTCCAAGTTGGGGTCCAAAATTAAACTTTGTTTGATTTCAACAAAAATTAAATATATGGGGTTCTTTGATATGCTGAATCTAACCATGTATTTTGATTTTGGACATTGGACCATAATAGGTAAATTAAAAAAATTGAAGTTCTTAGACCACATTCTTTCTGTGTCAGAAACCTATGCTGTGTCAAATATTTAATCACAATCCAAATTCAGAGCTGTATCAAGCTTGAATGTTGTGTCCATACTTGCCCCAACTGTTCAGGGTTCGACCTCTGCTGTCGTATCAAGCTGCGCCCAGCGAAGCATTTTATTGATTTTTGGCCCAGTTTTCAAGTTGGTCCAAATTGGGGTCCAAAATTAAACTTTGTTTGATTTCAACAAAAATTGAATATATGGGGTTCTTTGATATGCTGAATCTAACCATGTATTTAGATTTTTTATTTGTGGACCCCGTTATCAAATTGGTTCATATTGAGGTCAAAAGGGTCCAAAATTAAACTTTGTTTGATTTCATCTAAAATTGAATTATTGGGGTTCTTTGATATTCCAAATCTAACCGTGTATTTAGATTTTTAATTTTGGGTCCTGTTTTTTAAATTGCTCTACATTAAGGTCCAAAGGGTCCAAAATTAAACTTAGTTTGATTTTAACAAAAAATGAATTCTTGGGGTTCTTTGATATGCTGAATCTAAACATGTGTTTAGATTTTTGATTATGGGCCCAGTTTTCAAGTTGGTCCAAGATAGGAGTATTTAAACTTTGTTTGATTTCAACAAAAATTGAATATATGGGGTTCTTTGATATGCTGAATCTAAACATGTATTTAGATTTTTGATAATGGGCCCAGTTTTCAAGTTGGTCCAAATTGGGGTCCAAAATTAAACTTTGTTTGATTTCAACAAAAATTGAATATATGGGGTTCTTTGATATGCTGAATCTAACCATGTATTTAGATTTTTTATTTGTGGACCCCGTTATCAAATTGGTTCATATTGAGGTCAAAAGGGTCCAAAATTAAACTTTGTTTGATTTCATCTAAAATTGAATTATTGGGGTTCTTTGATATTCCAAATCTAACCGTGTATTTAGATTTTTAATTTTGGGTCCTGTTTTTTAAATTGCTCTACATTAAGGTCCAAAGGGTCCAAAATTAAACTTAGTTTGATTTTAACAAAAAATGAATTCTTGGGGTTCTTTGATATGCTGAATCTAAACATGTGTTTAGATTTTTGATTATGGGCCCAGTTTTCAAGTTGGTCCAAGATAGGAGTATTTAAACTTTGTTTGATTTCAACAAAAATTGAATATATGGGGTTCTTTGATATGCTGAATCTAAACATGTATTTAGATTTTTGATAATGGGCCCAGTTTTCAAGTTGGTCCAAATTGGGGTCCAAAATTAAACTTTGTTTGATTTCAACAAAAATTGAATATATGAGGTTCTTTGATATGCTGAATCTAAACATGTATTTAGATTTTTTATTTGTGGGCCTTGCTATCAAATTGGTTCATATTGAGGTCAAAAGGGTCCAAAATTAAACTTTGTTTGATTTCATCAAAAATTGAATTATTGGGGTTCTTTGATATGCCAAATCTAACCGTGTTTTTAGATTTTTAATTTGGGTCCCGTTTTTTAAATTGGTCTTCATTGAGGTCCAAAGGGTCCAAAATTATACTTAGTTTAATTTTAACAAAAATTGAATTCTTGGGGTTCTTTGATATGCTGAATCTAAATTTGTGTTTAGATTTTTGATTATGGGCCCAGTTTTCAAGTTGGTCCAAGTTGGGGGTCCAAAATAAACTTTTTTTGATTTCAACAAAAATTGAATATATGGGGTTCTTTGATATGCTGAATCTAACCATGAATTTAGATTTTTTATTTGTGGGCCCCGCTATCAAATTGGTTCATATTGAGGTCAAAAGGGTCCAAAATTAAACTTTGTTTGATTTCATCAAAAATTGAATTATTGGGGTTCTTTGATATTCCAAATCTAACCGTGTATTTAGATTTTTAATTGTAAGTCCTGTTTTTTAAATTGGTCTACATTAAGGTCCAAAGGGTCCAAAATTAAACTTAGTTAGATTTTAGCAAAAATTGAATTCTTGGGGTTCTTTGATATGCTGAATCTAAACAGATTTTTATACGACCGCAAAAAAATTTTGAGGTCGTATATTGGTATGACGTTGGCGTCGTCGTCGTCGTCGTCGTCGTCCGGCGTCGTCGTCCGGCGTCGTCGTCCGAATACACAATGGTTTTCGCACTCTAACTTTAGTTTAAGTGAATGGATCTCTATGAAATTTTACCATAAGGTTCAATACTACAATAGGAAGGTGGGGATTGATTTTGGGGGTTATGGTACCAACAGTTAAGGAATTAGGGGCCAAAAAGGGGCCGAAAATAAGCATTTTTGTAACTTCCAGACATAACTTGTGTGTTAGCATATGGATCTCTTTGACATTGTACCACAAGATTCCATCTCACAAAGGGTCAATGCTGGGATTGATTTTGGGGTTAATTGCCTCAAAATTTTAGGAATAAGGGGCCAAAAGGGGGCAAAAAACAAGCATTTTTCTAGTTTCATGACAATAACTTGTGTGTAAGTGTATGGATCTTTCTGAAATTTTACTACAAGGTTCCATTTCACAAAGGGATAGCTGGAATTGAGTATTGTGGTTATTGCCCAAAACGTTTAGTAATAAGGGGCCTAAAAAGGGGTTTAAAATAAGAATTTTTTAGTTTCTAGACAATAACTTGTGTTCAAGTGTATGGATCTCTCTAAAATTGTATTACAAGGTACCATACCACAAAGGCAAGGCTGTTATTGAGCTTGGTTTGGGGGGAAAGGGGGGCGGGGGTCAAAAAAGGGGTAATTTTTTTTTTTCCTTTTTTTTTTGTTTAAAATTTACATTTTAAGTTAGTTATTTTTTATCACGAAGAGAAAGTAGGAATTGAGTTTTGGGGTTAATTGCTCAAACATTTATGAATAAGGAGCCAAATATTGGTCGAAAATAAGGATTTTTTTAGTGTGCTCTAATGTTTAAGGAATAAGGGGAAAAAAGGTTAAAAAACAAGGGTTTCCATTTTAATAGACAAATAATTGAGTAAAGAACATTATTTAAAAGCAGTGTAAGGTTGGTAATTCAAACTCATTTAAATATCTCATCTACACTGCTTTTAAATTATGTAAATTGGAAATTTGCCAATAACTTTATTGTTAATAAATGCATTGGAAATTTGCCAACAATTTTAGTGTAATAAACTTCATTGGAAATTTGCCAATATAAAATTTTGCTGATGAAGGTTTTTTGTTTACCTTTAGCCTTGACTATGAAGTCATTTTCTATTTTTATAGCCTTATGATGTAGTTGAATTATTTAATACTTTTATGATGTGTTTAAATGGGGTTTTATCATGTTTATGGTTGCAAATTTATTGTTTTAGTATAATAAACTCCATTTAAAATTTGCCAATAAAAAAAATTTTTGTTTATTTTTAGCTATGATTATGATGTCATTTTTATACGACCGCAAAAAAATTTTGAGGTCGTATTTTGGTATGACGTTGGCATCGTTGTCGTCGTCGTCGTCGTCGTCGTCGTCCGAATACACAATGGTTTTCGCACTCTAACTTTAGTTTAAGTGAATGGATCTCTATGAAATTTTACCATAAGGTTCAATACCACAATAGGAAGGTGGGGATTGATTTTAGGGGTTATGGTACCAACAGTTTAGGAATTAGGGGCCAAAAAGGGGCCGAAAATAAGCATTTTTGTAACTTCCAGACATAACTTGTGTGTTAGCATATGGATCTCTTTGACATTGTACCACACGATTCCATATCACAAAGGGTCAATGCTGGGATTGATTTTGGGGTTAATTGCCTCAAAATTTTAGGAATAAGGGGCCAAAAGGGGGCAAAAAACAAGCATTTTTCTAGTTTCATGACAATAACTTGTGTATAAGTGTATGGATCTTTCTGAAATTTTACTACAAGGTTCCATTTCACAAAGGGAAAGCTGGAATTGAGTGTTGTGGTAATTGCCTAAAACATTTAGTAATAAGGGGCCTAAAAAGGGGTTTAAAATAAGCATTTTTTAGTTTCTAGACAATAACTTGTGTTCAAGTGTATGGATCTCTCTAAAATTGTATTACAAGGTACCATACCACAAAGGCAAGGCTGTTATTGAGCTTGGTTTGGGGGGAAAGGGGGGTGGGGGTGATGAATCATAAGGGGGGCGGGGGTCAAAAAAGGGGTAATTTTTTTTTTTCCTTTTTTTTTTGTTTAAAATTTACATTTTAAGTTAGTTATTTTTTATCACGAAGAGAAAGTAGGAATTGAGTTTTGGGGTTAATTGCTCAAACATTTATGAATAAGGGGCCAAATATTGGTCGAAAATAAGGATTTTTTTAGTTTGCAACAAAAACTTGTGTTCAAGTGTATGGATCTCTGTGAAATTGTATTGCAATGTACCATACCACAAATTGAAGGTTGTGATTGAGGTGGGGGATGATGAATCAAAAGGGGGTTGAAAAAATGTGTGGGGGGTAGGATTTTTTTTTTTCCTTTTTTTTTCATTAAAATTTTCCATTTAAAGATGGTTGTTTCAGATTTATATATGAAAGAAAATAATAATGATACGGTTATATATCATGAGGAACTGAAATTTAAAATTATGTATATTGGAAATTTAGGTTACATTGGAAAGTAATAATTGGCTTTGGGGGGGGGGGGGGGGTGGATATGGCTCTTATGTTTAAGGAATAAGGGGAAAAAAGGTTAAAAAACAAGGGTTTCCATTTTAATAGACAAATAATTGAGTAAAGAACATTATTTAAAAGCAGTGTAAGGTTGGTAATTCAAACTCATTTAAATATCTCATCTACACTGCTTTTAAATTATGTAAATTGGAAATTTGCCAATAACTGTATTGTTAATAAATGCATTGGAAATTTGCCAACAATTTTAGTGTAATAAACTTCATTGGAAATTTGCCAATATAAAATTTTGCTGATGAAGGTTTTTTGTTTACCTTTAGCCTTGACTATGAAGTCATTTTCTATTTTTATAGCCTTATGATGTAGTTGAATTATTTAATACTTTTATGATGTGTTTAAATGGGGTTTTATCATGTTTATGGTTGCAAATTTATTGTTTTAGTATAATAAACTCCATTTAAAATTTGTCAATAAAAAAAATTTTTGTTTATTTTTAGCTATGATTATGATGCCATTTTCTATTTTACTTTTATGGTTGCAAAGAAATTTTTATTTTTAGATATTACTGTTAAATGATGCTGATTAAGGTTTTTGCTATGTTTAGCCATGACTATGATGTCATTTTCTATTTTAATATCTGTTATGATGTATTTAAATGGGCTTTTATGGTTACAAAGGAATTTTATTTTTAGATATTACTATAAAATGTTGCTGATGCTGATTAAGGATTTTGTTTATATTTAGCCATGACTATGATGTCATTTTCTATTTTAATACCTTTATGATGTAATTTCCATTTTTAGATATTACTGTTAAATGATGCTGATTAAGGGTTTTTTGCTATGTTTAGCCATGACTATGATGTCATTTTCTATTTTAATATCTTTATGATGTATTTAAATGGGCTTTTATGGTTACAAAGGAATTTTATTTTTAGATATTACTTTAAATGTTTCTGATTAAGGATTTTTGTTTATTTTTAGCCATGACTATGATGTCACTTTCTATTTTAATACCTTTATGATGTATTTAAATGGGCTCCCATGTATTTAGATTTTTGATTATTTATACATGTTACCAAATTGGTCCACATTGAACAAAAACGGTCCAAATTTCAACTTTATTACATTACATCAAACATTGAATTCTACATATTCTTTGATATATTGAAATTAACAAACAATTTAGTTTATGGATATTCCACCATAATAGGTAAATTAAATTTTTTCCAGTTCTTACACCACATTCATCCTGTGTCAGAAACCTATGCTGTGTCAAATATTTAATGACAATCCAAAGTCATAGCTGTATCAAGCTTGAATTTTGTGTCCATACTTGCCCCAACTGTTCAGGGTTCAACCTCTGCGGTCGTATCAAGCTGCGCCCCAGCGAAGCATTTTATTTTAGTATAATTTTTTAGGGAAGGTTATACAGCTGACAGAATCAACTTCCCTTAAAAATTCACTGAATATTAAGAGATTGAGGGATACATATCATTCGGATAGCAACACAACATTATAATAAAAGTAAAAAGACAATTTAAAGCAAGACATAGTCTATAATGTATCTCAAGCTGTAAATATTGCCCAGTCCTGACAAGTGAGTAAATATTCCTCCAAAATACACCAAGCTACAAATCTAGTGTTTTTATTTATTATTGATAATTAATATGTTAATCTGTGAATATACCTGTCAATAAAACTGCTTAAAACTATTCATTTGTCAATAAAGATTATTTACCACATCACAGAAGAGGGTGTGTATTTTTTGTAATATGTTTTCTCATTCATACCTATTTAGTTGTATGAGAACAGAGGAATATTTTTATTATGGCATAAGTATACAAATTATCCTATCCGAGAACTGGGCATTCTTAAGCTACTCAGCAAATTGTTTTTAAGCAATGTTTTTTCTATAACAGTAATTATCTGTATTTAATCTTTCAGTATGTTTGGAATGGTGATAGAGAAATTATTTTTACAAGATTTACAGAAAGTATCTGGATCATTAGAAAGGAAAATATGTGCTGTAGGTGTAACAAATGTTTTAACTGAATCGTCTTTGATGTTCTCAACATACAACGCTATGTGGTAAGTATTTTTCAAACATTACTTATTACAATGAAAACCTGTAAACTGATTTCTGTTTAAATTGAACTCCTCAGAACATAAAATGAATTTTCTTCAGTATTTATAAATGTAAAAAGATAGCAAGGGGACACTAAGTCAAATAAGAAACAACACCATGGTTAAAAGATATAACACAAGTAATAGTCTATATAAGATTGAACAACAGGAACCCCGCCAAAAACCGAGGGTCAACTCGATGCTCCAGAAGTGTAAGCACTTCCTGCTCTACTGTTGGCTCTCAACATATAGCTCATGATTTGTATAAAAAAAGACCATGATAAATTGCATTCGATGCAGTCTTTAATCAATAACCTTTGTTATAGTTATTACACGCCTGTTTACAGGATGTATCATGGTATACCATTGTCCGTCCGTTGTCAACATGTCAGACAATTACTCAAAAACACTTTAACCAATTTGCATGAAACTTTGGTGAATTGCTTATATCTATTGTCGTAAGCTCCCTTTCAATTTTTATAAATTTTAGATCTTAAGTTTCCAAGTTATGGGGTTTTATTCATTAAAAAGGGGAGATTTTCCAGTTTTCAGACAATAACTCAAAAATGCTTTGAGCAGTTTTCATGAAAGTTTGGTGAATTGTTTATATCTATTGAGTTAAGCTCCCTTTCGATTTTTTTAAATTTTAGATTTTACAATTATGGGATTTTATTCAAAAAAAAGGGGGGGATTTTCAAAGTGCTTTGAGCAGTTTTCATGAAACTTTAATGACTAGTTTATATCTATTAAAATAACCTCCCTTTTGTTTTTTGTTTTTTTTATAAATTTCTGATATGACATTGAGGATTTATGGAACTTTATTCCTTGAAAAAACGAGGGGCATATCATGCGCTCATGGTGCAGCTCATTTTTTTTTTAGAATAGCCCTAATCATAATTAACAAACCTTGAATTTGTAATCCATATATGAAGAGGAGATTTATCTACTTTGAGTAATTGTCTGACATGTCATTATTTTTAGAATAGCCCTAATCATAATTAACAAACCTTGAATTTGTAATCCATATGTGATGAGAAGATTTATCTACTTTATGAGAACTATTGATATTTAACAGGGCACAGTTTTTACAAGGATTAATAAGTCTGATAGAATTACCCGAAGACACTAATGTTCCAGATGATGAACATTTCATTGAGATAGAAGATACACCAGGTTTGTGCAGCACTTACAATTTTAAGGCTGAAAGACTAGCCTTGTGTTACCAATGGATAAGATGTAACTTGCATAATAATTAATTAATTTATACAGTAGGAAACTGTGTACTTCCACTGAAAATAGTTCCTGGGTCTTCTGTTGTTAATTAAGAGTAGTGTTGACCATTTTGATTTTAGTAATACAATTCCAAAAGGAAATCCTCAATACCGATTAGGTTTTGTAATAAAGCAGTTTGTTCAATATTAAAGATACGTGTGTGAAAGTAAATTTATTTTTAAATGCATCACTGGTATTTGTGTCAAGCCTGTAACTTAGGCAACAAGAAATAATGTACATGTATAGCGACATGTGTATCATATGCTCATGGTGCAGCTCTTTATTGGATGAATTTGTGCTTTATTTTGCAATACTAAGTCTGGTCTATATAGGTCATAAACCATATAAGTTTTTAATGTATTTAATATTTGATATTAAAGGATACCAGACAGCATATTCACAGTTAGCATTTGCTGGAAAGAAGGAACATGATCCAGTATCAGAAGTTACAGATGTCAAAATTAATCTTGCACGACAACTTGCCAAATTGTCAGCTGCTCATCCTGGAAAGGTATTTAATGTCTTTTATTGTATGAATTTATTTTACAAAAATTTTTTAAATAATTATCTGAAAACATTACGTGGAACTTTACAACACTTCTCAGTTCTGTCAAATAACATGTGAAACAAATGGAAAACTGAATAGGTAGTATTATTTTGAATAAAATGTGGTTCAAAAACTTCTTGAATATGCCCTTGCTTGCAGCCTAAAAGTTTGTCAACCATCACAGAACTCATATTTGATCTGTAAGGCATCATTAATACTAACATACGGGAATTGTATAACAAAAAGAAAATGCAAACTTGATCTGTAAGTCAACAACATACACTAATGTGCCAAAGATCATCTTCAGATCTCCTGGCATAATGACAAAAGTTAGTACTAGAACAAAATTTTCTAAGTGGAATGGCCGTAGTTCCCCTAAAAGTTAGTCAATCAGGACCAAATGTATACTCCATGTATAAGTCATTATTCCATCTATCAGATCAAAATCAGCAGGCATAACGAATCATCCTGTTTGATTTTAGAATGATGGACATGCACATGTGAAACACTTTATGCCGTGGCCCTATTATATATAGCAATGACTGACTTTAAACTTGCATAAATAAAAAGAATTTTGTAGAGTAACTTAATATGATAAATATTTATATTTCAGGTTCTAGCTTTAATCAGCGCAGGATTACAGGCAGAAGCTCAGACATTTGTACAACAATATCTTGCAACAGCTGGGGTGACAGTGTGAAAGGAAATTGAACAATTACTTTATACTAAAGACAGTATATGAACTAGATCTAATAATACCAAACAAGCATTTAACATGATTTGCTTTTCTGTATTATGTAAACACTCAGGCTTTGCTTTGACCTTATGTCATGAGCTGAACATGACATGATTTGTGCATGAATCAGAATTTTAAAGTGCTAGTTACAATTGTATACCATGACTGAAAAGTCCCACTGTATTTGACTGTAAAATGATCAGATTTAAAATCTTATGTTCTACATGTCACTTGCAGTTGTATGATTGATTTATAAAATCTGTTTTGAGATTTTAACAAAAGTAGTCTACAAGACTTGGTGTTCAGCAATAGCATTTATTGGTGTAAATTTATAGTTTTGAATAGAAGAAACTATTTATTGTCCTACTGTAATTTTGTTATAGATGTAAACTTGCAAATAATTCAAAGAACTAGATGTTTGAATGTATTGTATTACATTGTGACTTGTTATCTTTAAATTGCCATGTTAATAATAATTCTTGACATAACTGAATTACAATACATTATTTATAACAGTTTCAACAACAAGGAAGTAAAGTGAAAGGTACAGTTAGAGTTGCAATCTGATTATAGTATAGACCTGGTGTTCAAGCTTCACCGACAAGGTTTCGACAAAGCTCTATTCTACTTTTTTTCTGACAATTATTATATCAACCAATGAAATCTCTGCCTCCTACTTTTGAAAGGGTGTTTCATTATTACAAAACCCTCTTTTCCCTAAATGGAAAAAGAGAAAGTAGAACAGAGTACTGTCAGATTATTGTAATCAATGTCTGGACACATCGTCTCCATTTTAATCAGATTGAGTGTTATTTGTACAGTCAATAAAACTGGTGTAAATGTCAATGAGACAACAACCCAACAACAGAAAACAAGACATCTAGAGGTCCTATGAAATTTGAGCAGTAACATCACATCACAATAAAACCAGAAAGAAATCTAGAGGTTAATATATGGTATTCAAAGATAGACAATTGTCTATATCAGGTCAATATTTAAATTGTTCAAAAGTCTAGGAATTCCTGAATGAATTATAAAGAAGCAGTTTTGACTGAAAAAAATAGGTTCAAAATATTTTCAGAAATAAAGTACATTTTGTATATCGGTATGTATAACATATGAATGGCATTTTGTTGTCCATCATAACGTTCTTTTCACAATAACTTTCTTTTTTTTCTTCGGTATAACAAAAATTCCTTCAAAAGCCCTCCTACATTCATATAACCCTGCATTACCATAATAAATGCGCAGACACACAAAGTTCTATTGAAAACACCTTTGGAATAGTGGTAGACTGACAACAACAGATTCGTTGAAAAAGAAGTTTTAAGAGATGCCAACAGTAACAGTATTACTGGTTCAAGGTCCTCAAATTTGTAACGAAGTTGCAAAAGCCTAAACTGATTGTGTGTAAGTGATTAATGAACTAGCATATGAATTTTCAATTAAATACTTTATAAACACAATGTGTGTGTAGCAGAAGTCATGTTCACGATTTAAGCAAGGTTGTAATTTGATACAAGATAATAGCCAAAATTAGATTTGCATTGGAAGAAATCACTTTAAACATATTTGGTCGGAGGAGAGCCTCAACAGAGGGTACACAAATAAAAAAGGTAGATGTTACAAAACATCATAACATTTGAAAAAAAAAAAAACTTAAAGAACCAGCCATATCAGACATGAAAAATGCATTGCATGCATTTAACCAACTAATTTTAGATTATTTATTTATTTATTCATTTATTCATTAATCAATAACATTAAAAATTTGGTAGACATATTAACTATTTCTATATTAACAATTGTCCCTTCTGTGGGTAATGAACTCAAAATGGAAATCCTTACAGATGTATATAGGACACCTTTAAAAGTGAGTGTAATAATTCTACTGATTGATTACTAAAAATTGTCATAAATGAGCGTGTTTGACAAATGAAATTAACATAATTCAAATATTGAATTACAAAATACAATGTGCTTCAACAAGATCTAGGTAAGACATAAGTATACATTTTTGGAATAATTATTGAGTTCTGGTCTAATCAATGACTTATAAAAATAGGTGTTTCGCTCATAATTACATTCATTAGATTACTGCCTCTATTAGACTGCAATCAAGATTTACAAAGTATTTAATCACGAGAATATCCTAAGCAGGTGATTGTTAATCAATCTAAAGTTTAGAAATACTGAAATTTATTTATTTCTGATTGTATTCTTCATGAATATACTAACAAGAGTGCACACGCTGAAATGTCTCGCCTACTATACTGACCATTGATTTTATGTTGATAGTCCTAAATATAAAGTTTTACTACAAGTATCACATTAACATTTATGATCCAAGAAAATGAAGTCAAGGTCAGATAAACCAAGCCGGAAATACATGTACACCTATTGCTTATAGTATAAAAGAAACGGACCAAACCATGGAAATTTTATACTGACCAATGAACCTTGAAAATGAGGTCCAGGTAGGATGAAAAAATTCAGACATACGTGTACACCATAAAATCATTCCATGCATCAAATATTATTATATAGTTGACTTATTGCTTATAGTATCTAAGAAACAAAGTTAACCAGGAAAATGAACATTGACCAATGAACCATGAAAATGAAGTGAAGGTCAGATGATACCTGCCAGACTAACATATACACCTCACAATCATTCCATACACCAAATATAGTTGACCTATTGCTTAAAGTTTTAAGAAAAATGGAACAAAACACAAAAACTTAAAATTAAGCAATGAACCATGAAAATGAGGTCAAGGTCAAATAAAACCTGCCAGACTGACATGTACATCGTAAAATATTTCCATACACCAAATATAGTGGACCTATTGCATACAGTATTAGAACAACAGACCAAATCACAAAAACTTTACATTGAGCAATGAACCATGAAAATGAGGTCAAGGTCAAATAAAACCTGTCAGACTGACAAGTACATCGTAAAATATTTCCATACACCACACGCAGTTGACCTATTGCATACAGTATTAGAACAACAGACCAAATCACAAAAACTTTACATTGAGCAATGAACCATGAAAATGAGGTCAAGGTCAAATAAAACCTGTCAGACTGACAAGTACATCGTAAAATATTTCCATACACCAAATATAGTGGACCTATTGCATACAGTATTAGAACAACAGACCAAATCACAAAAACTTTACATTGAGCAATGAACCATGAAAATGAGGTCAAGGGCAAATAAAACCTGTCAGACTGACAAGTACATCGTAAAATATTTCCATACACCACACGCAGTTGACCTATTGCATACAGTATTAGAAAAACAGACCAAAACACAAAAACTTAACATTGAGCAATGAACCATGAATATGAGGTCAAGGTCAGATGACACCTACCAGTTAGACATGTACACCTTGCAATCATTACATAAACCAAATATAGGAGACCTATTGCTTATAGTATCTGAGATATGGACTTGACCACGATAACTTAACCTTGTTCACTGATCCATGAAATGAGGTCGAGGTCAAGTGAAAACTGTCTGACAGGCATGAGGACCTTGCAAGGTACGCACATACCAAATATAGTTATCCTATTACTCAAAATAAGAGAGAAATTAACATTACAAAAATTCCTAACTTTTTTTTCAAGTAGTCACTGAACCATGAAAATGAGGTCAAGGACAATGGACATAGGACAATCGGAAACTTCATATCATAAGGCATCTATATAAAAAGTATGAAGCATCCAGGTCTTCTATCTTCTGAAATATTAAGCTTTTAAGAAGTTAACGCCGCCGCTGCCGGATCACTTTCCCTATGGCGAGCTTTCTGCGACAGAAGTCGCAGGCTCGACAAAAACCATATAGAACAAATTAGGGGGGAAATCATTTCATCAAGTACTACTATGAATTCAACAATAGACAAGTGTTCAAGCCATATATCAAGCTCTAAATTGCCACAAGTGGAGACTACCCTATACAATTTTATCCCCAAATGTCTATTTTTACACTTCATTAGCATTTTAGCTCTGAAGACTTGTGATGTAGAGAACTATTTGAACTGAATCCCCAAAGAATATCTTTTTCCCATGAAACAACTTAACTCCAAGCTTGACATGAAAGATCCTTGGGTTGTTTACATTTTACTTTATGAATTATATTTCGATTGATCAACCAAAATGGCTCCCAACATTAAAATAGAACATGGGCTAAGTTCATTTTTAATATAATCAAACTTTACTGATATCAGATTTTACGCTGGGCATATTTTCTTCATTGCAAGCAAAAGAACTAAAGATTGATCAGTTTTGATGTTTCGATGAATTTTCAAATAGTCCTCCACATCAGTTTGTCTTAGAGCTAATGGTTGGAAAGGTTTGAAAACAATGTCAAACACATACTAGTAGTTAATAACAACATATTTCTAGTAACAATTGCTGGTCAACATTTTCTTTACTTTGCTTCGACTGATCCTTTTTTAATGTGTTAGTGACGGGTTTTTACACAACAAAATACAGACCTAAGTTCGCTGTTGCAGTAAGGTGGTTAAAAGAAAACAATATTAAAATCAAGAAATACATAGCTTGAAAAATGTGATTTATTGTTATTCCATGGGCCGCTACTAATTTCCAGGGACAATGATATAGGTGAACCACGAATGAAAGTGTTCAAATTACAAATGAGCTCAATCTAATTAAAATATAGAACTCAGATTTCGTTATACTACATGTAGTATAACGAAATCCTAGTTCTATATTTTAATTAGATTGAAATGAGCTTTAACAAAGAATCTGTCAAAACCCAAAATCTTGTAATCACAGTCACTGCTCTTAAACCGCTATTCTTCCCAAAAATGATCCTAACTTGGTTATATTTTTAGCTCGTATAACCCTGTGAGCCATGGGAGCTATTGTCATAACTTGGTCAATGACTCGTTGTCCCTTGTCATATGTTGTTACCTTTCAAAAATCTCTAAAACCACAGGAGCAATCGTTGACTTTGATTGGGGGAAATGCAAGCCCGAAAATATAAACAACACAAACCCAGGATAAATAATTCAAAATAACTATATTATCAGTCTCATAGTCCAGGTCTGGTCTATTTAGAGATACAGAAAGATTCTTTGCAGTAGAGGAGCCAAAAATTTCTGTAATTAAAACTTTTTCCTTAACCTGATTTTTTCTTCATCAGTTACTTTCTTACAGTTAATATGACTGTAAGAAAGTAACCGATGAAGAAAACATCATGTTGTTGCACTTCTTTTTTGATACAGCTATTTGAAAGTACCCATTTTTTATGATTTTCCCATTTTTCATCAATTTCTACCCATTTTTGGGGCTATTAATATGAAAAAAATCACAATTTCACAATTTCACAATTAAACTTTTTTTCATACTTTCACTAAAGATGAAGTGGACCAACCTGAATAAATTTAACAAAAAGAACTATAGGTTGGTGTTAATATTCGAAAGTTTTATAAAATTTTGTTGCTTTTTCGTGTCAAATTGACCATGCTGTCAATTTTGTAAATTTATGATTTTTCTCTTTTTTTAGAACAAAAAGCATTTTATTTCAACTTCTTTGTTAAAAATGAATAAAAAAAACATATCTAAGAATTTTGAAAAGAAAAAATTGATATGGGATGTACATATCTGTGGTAAAATCATTTCTTTGTACCCTAACCTATTTTCTCAACATTTTGGCTGATGACACTTACCAGACTGGTTATAAAATTTGAACATTTTATTACTCAAAAACTACTTATTGTAAGTACACAATTTTTTCACAGAGTTTAGTTTGATTATAATATTTTTTATATTCGTTGATATTTTCCACTTGTATCACATGTTTTGGAAATAATTCCCGAACGAGACTGAAAACCTCAGAAGAATACATCCTTAATAACAGGAATTAGCAGATTTTTTAACTACATGTGTAAGATGAGTTTTAAATCTAAAAAAGACGGAAAATATACCAAAAGCCAACAAAAAAAAAATCATATGAAGCCAAGGACAAAATAGACAATACCATGACCACAAAGAAAAAAGACTCACAACTCAACAGAACACTGAAGATCGAACACCATCAAAAACTGAGAGTGACTTCATGTGCTTTTGAAAGGTACTCAGTTCCTGCTCCACTAGTAACACCTGGCATGATGCAAAACATTGGTGATGTCATAATCAAAGAAATGAGAAAGGGATTGTGGTGAAAAGTGGAACATATCCGTGCTCATCTGTAATACAGATAATGCATTAGGATCAACAAAATCATGATGGTGTCAGTAAAACTTTCGAAGGAATGACTTGAAACATTTGTTCGATAGCTTCTTTGTAAGCAACAAACCCCAGTCAAGGAAAATACGATATTCCACAGCTAGCGCTTCCTGTCGTATCAACTTGGTGATATACTCCATATACATGTGCTGCTTTACGATTGCTACATAGAAATGAAAAGTTCACAGTTGGGAAACCGAAATCATCATTTTTGTTTTAAAAGTTATGTTGTAAACCAATCCTTATTGTCAATTTCTAGATGTACGTCAAGATATTATGCACACTTAATTATATCTGTGGTATCTCGTATTTCAGGTTCCATGGGTTGAATGAAAAAAACTCGTCCTTCAAGCATAACAAATATGTTGTCAATAAAAATAAATGTTTGAATCACAGTGTTTTTACAAAGTATGATATATACCTTCCTAAAACAAGATATTTACATCTACCTTGGCTATCCTCACCTAGAGTAGGTAGTTAATAACACATTTTCTGATGATCTCATGCAGACTGACCAATTCAGAAAAATTTGGCTCACCAATCTTCGATTTGTCAATATTTGTAACAACAATAAGGACAAGAAACGGCTGGTCTCATATATATTCTAACATTTAATCTGAGTAACTTTTTATTGGTTACCATACCAAAACCAAAAGCATTAACTGTGCCAGTTCAGCCTAAACAATTGAGGGGGCAGGTAAAACACATGTTCCTTGGAAGATTCACACATTTTGTCCAGAAAATGTAACGCAACCGTCTCCAATTCTATTTATTTGACAAAGGCTAATTTATTCCTGCAAACCACATATATACCGATAGTCATAAGTAGACTCGGGATAAATGCATGGAGAGTTGTCTCATTGGCACTCATACCACATCTTCCTATATCTATGTGTTTTTAACAAGTTTGAATTCGTCACATGCTTCTTAGGATAGGCACCACCCGGTCCGATTAGACGATTTGAAGAGAGAGAAAGCCAATTAAGGATCATAATCAGGCTAAATAGTAGCTACATTATTAGAAATCAGTATCACAAAACTTGACTTGTCAGTAAAACGTAGAATATAATGAAAATAAGAAGAATGTGACCTTACCTGACTTCACATTTGTTTTCCACCGCTTCGGGATACCTATATTCGGGGGTGATGCTACACTGCAATGAACATAGCAAGTCACAGGTAAAGAAGGAAGCAGTTTTAATCTTCATGATATAAATTTCTGCAAGTTTATTGCTTTCTGAAGACTTTCAACATGTTACCGTCTTTTTTACCTTAGACTTATCCATTGTACCCAGTTTTTACCCATCTTGCACGAAAATAAAGTTATAACCCTACTGAATCCGATAAATCTTTTAAATAATCTCATTTAAATCTAGAAATTCTAATTTTTACATCTGATTTTTATGGGTGGAAGGGGTTAAGAAGGTTACTCTAATCCTACAGGTAAAATTTGTTGGAATTTGTCATCATATTTTAGAGATCAGATAAACAAAATGTGACACGGACGGCACTGCGAAAGAATTGATCCCTTCGTGAGTGCAAAATAGGGCAACTTACAGTTCCTTGGCTTTATGTGTTTTTTGCTGCGCATGAACTGATTTTGTGTCAAGGATATATACCCCATATCCTTTCTCCACTATTAGTACCAAAACCTGTAAAGCTATGTTTAGATCGGAATTCCTCATACAGGCGATCCCTCAATTATGTTTGTACAATTTCTCAGTCAATGGGCCTCACGTTCCATTGCGACTTCCTTCTATCCCTTTCATTGTATCATATTGGGTGAATTTTCCAAAAGGAATAGATTAGATAAATTTGGTCGAATTTCTTCGAACAAACCATTTGGTTTAAGTAAAAATTTGAGGTTTCAAACTGGTTCTATAGATTTAAAAGCTATGTTACAATTCCATGTGTAATAAATAAATTGGGATCCTGAATATATAAGATAGCCAATAATTAAAACGGGTTTGATTGGTCTTCAAATTGCTTTCAGTTTCTGTTAAAAAAAAATTAAGAATACAAGCTAAAGTTTGCAATCATTTTAAAACTGCTGTACAAAAACATAGATATTTCAATGAATGTATTCATGCATTTCATATACAGCAGATTCGTCTTAATCGAGGAAACACCCTATAAATTTCAAACAGCTACCGTCAGTTTCACGCATTGCACACCTTTTTGAATTGAAAGGATGCAATTTGTCTTCAATGAATCCTTCTTTAGCAAGATAGTTTTTCCCTACAGGAACAGTATTCGAAATACCTATATGTTAATCGGTGACTGGTGTGGGTCAAGCTCCAATCGTTGCTGCCGAATTGAAAAGACTGTATGAGTGTTAGCGTTAAATAATCAATTACTTGAACCTTGAAATAGTATACTAACAATTTATTACGTCCGAACTTGATCCTGTATTATTAATAATTTATTTTACATTTTTTTGCAGAAAAAAAATCTGTTGTCATTTACCCGATATTCGTTCGTTCGCTTTGTTTTAATATGTTCCTTCTTTAGAGGCGGGATGTTGTTTCTTTTGTCACGGCGTACCTTTTCGAGGGGTGCTCATTTCAGAAAACCCCGTATTTTAATTATTTTTTATTTTTACCCCGATCTCTTTTGACACCCTTCTCCCACTTTTAGAATCTTTTTCAGTTTTCTCCCACCCCCCCACCTCCCTCAAAAGCTGTCCACCCCTCCTTTTTGTTCCCTATATCCCACATCCCAAAATCGTGTCATCCCCCTCTTTTTCGTATATATATTGTGATTGCGTGTCATGTTGTCTCAGATTGAGAACAATAGAAGAATGATCACTGCGTAACTGGAATTAAATGTTTAAGTCATATATGATGTCGTCGCGGTCAATAATTATATCAGAGGAGGCTAAAATTGGACTACGTTTTGCTATTATAATACATGACGTCTATTAAGCGGATAAAAATTTTGGACTTCCGATTTCTGAATGTTACGTCAGATCATAGATATAATAGCCACTATGGCTATTATATCTATGGTCAGATCGACATAATGGATAGAATAATAGAATACGATCTTTATAATATATGTTTGTGTGTAAAAAAAAACTTTCCCTTTTAATTCTAAATATTCACCACTTATGCAGTATTCAAAACAATTTAATTGTAAAGAAATTAATCAACATTATAATTAAAATAAAGTTGACCTAATTTAATATCAGAGACATATAATACAAATCATTAATTGTATTATATGTCTCTGTTAATATATAAGTGCAAAAATTCCTTTAACTGTGATAAAAATAGAAGCAGGTGTTTGTTCAAAGAATCTTCAAGTTTGCATGCTGAAATGTACATCTTGTGACTGAAATAGAATTGCTATCCTGACCATGTGCAAAGCATGCTGGTGCCTTGCCAGTTCAAGAGTCAGGTGATCTTGAAATGAACAGTACAATTACTGTTATCCAATAATATCACTCTGCTGGTTTAATTGATTGCTGTCACAGTATAATTAAACTGAAAACTTCTGACAGTCATTCAGAACAGCACAAGACAATCAAGAACAAAGGAGACCGTTTAAATTCTTCCAGAAAAAAGACTTAAAGGTAAATTGCTAGGGTAACTATTAATGGAATTGCAAAGTTATTTCTGATTTATATCCAAGACCAGATTAAAGAATTAAAACATTGCTGTTCTTACTGAAATACTGCAATTGTTTGCCCAACGCTTGTATTTGCATGTGGTAGTAAGGACAGTAAGAGCCTCAATATAGATTTTTGGATTTTTCTGAAGATCTTTTAAATCAACCAATTGGACCTCTTGAAGCCTGTTTGACTTTTCTGAGGCACATTGTTGCATGTTTTTTTTTCAATTCACTTCATCAATCTTGAGATCAAATGATACAAACAATAGATGTAGCTACCTTAGGGAGCTGCCATTTGATTTTTAGGGGGGGGCTAGGATGAAAAATTTTGTCCTGCATTTTTTTTTATTTGTAATCTCTGTCCTGTCTTTTTATTTTTCACTCTATTCGGACCTGCCATTTTTTTTTAGTTTATCCTTACTTTTTTTTACATAAATTGTCATCCTGCCTTTTTTTTCACTCAAAACTCCTGTCCTGCCTATTTTTTTCAAATTTCATCCTAGCCCCCCCCACCCCCCCCCCCCCCCCCCCCATAAAAATCAAATGGTAGCTCCCTTAGTTTGCTTACTGTTGTAGCAAGAATATTTTGACTATGCTTTCCAAATTATGTGCTGTGTTTAAGCTCCTTGTTGAAATGAATAGTCATCCTGTTAGTAACTGCACTGCACAGGTTTTTGTTATTGTGTACATGTATTAGTTTTACAGAATATGGTCTAGATAGGCAAAGGGGAGAGTTTGTGTACACATAAAACTGGTTTAACTCCACACCATTTTGTGCCTGTACCAAACCAGGATAACGGGACCATGTGTTGTTTGTCTTCATTTGAAGGTCTCTGGTTTTGGAGGAGTGAAAATGTTGTGGTCTGTTGCCATGTCAAGTATTTTTATGGATGCCTGTTAAATCTTTTATATATTATAAAAGGTTTAAAATGTGAATAGCAAACATCCAAAAGCTAAAGCTCCAACCTTCTGGTTATTGCCATAAGTTCTTATTCTCATAATTTAGTACCTAAACTACATAGCAAGATTAATAACAGGACTGTTCCTTTGATATATGATTATAAGGGCCCCCGCCGAATGGTGGGTCACCCTATAGCGATCAGTCTGTCCATTCGTTCGTCCGTAACAAATTGTGTCCGCTCTATATCTAGAGAACCTTTATGATTTCAAAGTTTATACTTGACATGTATATTAACCAACACCAGAGGGTGTGTCATAATGTATGTACAACTTCCTAGGTCAAAGGTCAAGGTAAAAAACTTTGGTTTCAGTTGACAACCTCATGTCCTATGGTAAAGATTGTGTCCGCTCTATATCTTGAGAACCGTTATGATTTCAAAATTTATACTTGACATGTATATTAACCAACACCAGAGGGTGTGTCATAATGTATGTACAACTTCCTAGGTCAAAAACTTTGGTTTCAGTAAACCAATGTCCTATGGTAAAGATACAAATGTTTTACCACACGTTGTTCACAGCGGGGCCCACAGAGATGGCTCCCTTCTCAATGATATCTAGTTAAATCCATAGCTCTGCAATGTTGTCTTGTCCAGTACGGTACTTCTGCTTAGATAGGAAATGCTTGTATTTAATTAAATGTACAGTATATTTTCATCAAGTACTATTAAGAGTCAAAACCAGTGGTCAATCATTTTGACACTGCTGGTTTTAATGGCAAATTACGCGAAACAGTGGACATAAAGACCAAAACTTAATTTCCAACTAGCTTCAATCTAAACCTTTGTGACACCATTGTCTTAAACCTAACACAGAGTTTTCGAAATCTTTTTTTCATGGTGGTCCTTGAAGTGAATATGCTGGTCCTCACTATTATTTTTATTGCAATACAGAAATTGTGTCAGTCTTTTCCAAATTATAGTGGTCAAAATCTTTGGTTCACCACTTTTCAAAAACTCTAAACATTTTCTGTTCCATCCGCTAATAAAAAAACCTAGTGATCATATATAACCTTCTTCAATCCATATGTAGTTGCAGATGAGAGGGAATACTTGCACAAATCGGTGAACATTCAAAGAGTTTAATTACCCTATGAAACTCATTTTGAAAAACTGCAAACAAAACTGAGAAATTTCTTACATTTTTATGACTGACAGATGTACACAGTGATATATAATATGTAATCTATTACAGAGGTTCTAAATTACAGGAACAATTAATTTGTGTTTTTAATAATTTCATCTTCATTTACACATCCACACCTCATGCACTCTTCACTTTTTGGTTACCTAAAAAATAAAACACTAATGTCAAATTCTAAATGTACAAAAGTATTTTAAAACTAAATGACTTCATAATTCTAGCATTGCATATACATGTACAAAGTACTTATATAAATATAAAATATATCAGTTGGGTATTTTAAAATAAAAAAGAAATTACTAAATATCAAGGTTACTTTCAATAAATGGGAACTTTTGATATTATTTCATGCAATCTTAATTCGTTTTAGCCATCAATTTGTTTTACTCTCATTGTAAATTTCAAATTGTTCATGGTCAAGATAAATATTAATTAAATAAATCAATAAACATGATTATGGATGAACACTTAAAAGAGAGGCAAAAGATACCTGAAAGACATTCAAACTCACAAGTCGAAAACAAACTGACAATGCCATGCATGCACAGTGGCAAATATTACATACATTTTCAATAGGATCACTGGTTATGAATTTATTGTGCTTTGTGTAAGACTTGACATGCTGAATCAGATTCTAACTTCCAGGATAAATAAAACCACCCTTAAAATTATTTGTTTGATGTTGCCTACTCTTGCCTCAAAGGGTTGGGTAGGTAGGTAGGTAGGTAGGGGTTTTATTTTTATTTTTTTGGCTAACAACACAAGTTGCATATTTTAGACAAGAAAATGACATTGGAGCCGGAAAAATCTTTTAAAAAAAAATTGAAACGATTTGTGTCATAAAATTTTTTGGGGTAGGCTGCTTTATAGGTGGGTAGGCATCATCAAACAAAATAAATTTAATTTTTGGTATTATGAAGTTCATATTTTGATTTGCAACATATTAATGTGAATGTATCCAGATTTGTACTATACTACAAGTCTACTAGACCAAAAAGGCATGCATGTTGCCAGATTTTTGTGAGCTACCTAAATTTTAGTCGAAGGTACATTTGTAGTTTGCAGGAAGACACGTCGCCCTACCTGGACACATTATTCTGATCAAAAACCAACAAGTCTGCTCTTACTCTGAAATACTGTGAGACTAGCATAGCAACAAATACCATTTTTATGGAAATTTTTGTGAAGGAATTGATTATACTTTTGACATGATTTGAATCAGACATGCAAAATATGTCATTGGGCAAGGTGATCTAAAAATTGATAGGAAAGATGATATCTTCTTCAAAATTAAGCACAAGGTCTTGAGCAGGCTTTCATAAAATCATTAGACTGATTGTGAATACCAGTGTAATAGAAATGAGATATGGGTCATCTCATGTAGGTGAATGAAATAAAAATGGATTGTTTACTTTCTCACAGTACATGTACATGTAAATAAATTATGTGTGTTTCTTTGGAACAGATTCTCTTTACACTCTTACTCTGCATTGAAGTGATTAATTTTTATTGGATGGAAAAATATATCCAAATTTTGAAAGATGAATAAAGAATTTACAACAAATTTTTAGCTTTGATATTATAAGATTGAGTAGGCATTTCCAGAAAGGAAAAAATGGTAATTTTCTACCTGTACATACAAACTGCCCAAATGGGAGGTCAAGCTAATTATAATTTGGACAGGAATAAAATATACATATACTCACCAAAAGATCTATCTTTAGTCATGTTTCTTTATATTGTTGACACTAATATAATGATACAATACAACCAACAGAAAGAGTGACACCCCAAGAGCATTGGCAAAGATTGCTAGTTGAACGTCTGAAACCATTTTCCTGATTAAAAAAAATTATTAATTGAATTTTTAATTAGAATATAATCATGATTGTCCATCAAGTAAGAATACTCAATAGTGCATCATTTATAAATATTATCATGATTGTGCATCACTTAAGACTATGATCATGATTGTGCATCATTTAAGACTATGATCATGATTGTGCATCATTTAAACAGCATGACCATGACTGTGCATCCTTTCAGATCACTAAAGAATGTGATGTCCATCATATATTTAACTGTTAATATTTATCAGAAAAGGGGAAAATAATTCTCAGAATACAGATGTTCTTTATTGAACAGAAGTTATTAGAACCTTTGTTGAAGTGAATAAAGTTGTGTTTATTACTGTGAAGTTAAAAATGACCTTTAAACCCCTTCATTAGTGATGCAAAAAAGGGGATGTGTGCTTCTTTCATTTGCACACTTAAAATTTGTCACTAAAATAGCATGTGTGGTACCGGTGTAGGCCAGTTTTCACCCCACATATTTCATTTAACAATAACATCCAGGAAAACTGGAAATTTTGAAGCAGGATAAATTCTAATCAACTGTAATGTTTCAGTTCACAGTATTTCATACAAAAATATATTTATATCTTCAATTTAGTTCTTGTTGACTTAACCCTCTTGCTGCCAAAGGGACATTTATGGCTTCTACACACAAATCTTGTTGATTGTGTAGAACGTCAAAGGTCCATGGTAACGTCACAATACTGAGGGGCACTGACAACGTCAAAAGACGGTGCCAAAAGGACGATTTTGGCGGGAATGAAGCAAACTGAATAAAATGCATTATTTGTATACTTAAAACGGATGTCAAAAAATGATACAGGATCATAAGCTTGTTAGTACTATCATGCCAACTTATTTAACGTGTTTACTAATTATCTAGTTCGTCATTTTCATGTAAAATGTTGCGTACTTTCGAGAAATTTGTTAAACGTTTTTTTCATACATCTTTCAATCAGAATATCTCTTATAATAATAGCATTCCTAATAAATAATCATAGAAAAGGTGACTGTTATACTTAATTACGCGAAATATTAATATTCACAATACACGCTTTATTTAAGAGAACTGGAAAATTTCTTTAGGGCTCAAATGCTGCGATTGAATTCTCAGTGAAGATTTTTTTTGTAAAAGTACACAAATGTTACCCGATATACTTGTATTGCCATACGATATTTCAATACATTTTATACCCGTTTCATCATTGAAGCACTAATCTAAAACTATTTATTTTCATTCGAAATGGGGATCAGGTGACCCAATGATTTCTTTTCCTATCTTACATATCATCCTTTCCCAGTAGCAACCTCAATTTTCAGCCATTCATCACAGATCTTTTATTTTGTAGGACCCACTGAGCAACATATTTATTGTACATCAAATTTCAGACGTCCTTAATATTGCATGAAATACTTGCCACTGAACGTTGAGAAGAGAACAATTTATCCATCAACAAAAAGATATTTCGTCACGTGTATGCCAATTACAGTGTGTACTTCATCATAGGAAATGAAAATGAATTATTATTGATTCAGGTTCACTTGTAGACAATAGAAATTAATTTTACAGGGTTCGACATTAACTTTTATACCAACTTGTCCAGTTGGGCAAGTGCCCTATTACTTTTACTTGTCCGAAAGTGAAATCTACATGCCCAAGCTTTTACATGCTATTTTTGTGGTTGTAATGTAGTACATGCAGATAAAATATAGTTATCATGTATATGGGGTGTAAATTGATTATGGAGTATGAAAATATACTATGAGGCATATATGAGCCGAGGAGGGAGGGCAAAGATCGATGAATATACGGGAATTGGATCATTTACATAGAGATACTTATTTCATAATAATTTATCTAAGAAATGCCATTTCAAAAAACCCTTCTTGATAAACTGACAACAACTGACAAATTTGTTAAAGTTTAATTTCATTTTCTCTTTCAAGCTTTTATGTTTTTCCATTTTAGGGAAATACACATCCAATGTCAAATTATAAAGTTAGAACAACGAAAATAGACCTCCGCTTTCCATTGATCGGTGGGAATAACATGTGCGTCAGAAACGCCCGAGTGGTGTCCCGATTGATAACGATAATGACGAAGCAACGCCGCGGCCGCCTGATTGGCTAATATTTTTAAACGTGATCTATTTTTGGTAAAATGGGGAATTCAGTGCGAACAATTGACGAAATAAACGCATTGAAGGGGGGTTAAGACCACTTTACTAAACCGTGCGGTGTTATCACTGAGTAATCTATGGACAAAACAACAGACACTATTGATTTTGTGAAATTTTAATCATATAACACTTTTTTTCACTTGCCCGATCGGACAACCAAGATGATGTTTTTACTTGTCCGAATACGGCATTAGCTTGCCCCGTGCAATCGGACAACCGTAAGTGTCGGACCCTGTTTTAGAGAAATTCTTCCCTCGCTTTTCTGGGTTTTTTTTAAATTCGTATTTTCAAACATTTCTCTAAAATTTTGAGCAATAAGTGGTCAACAAAATAATAATAAACATGATTAAAAAATAAACAAAATGAATATGGATAAAACGTCTATAAACATTATTTTCTCGCCTACCGAAACAAGGCTTGGAATAAAAATTTTAATCTGACACGTTTGATACTTTACAACAAGAAGTAGTTCATAGAATCGGCTGCTCAGAGTTTTATTTATCTTTATTTGTACACTCATTGTTTTTATTTTTATTTTTATTGAGGGTCGTTGTTTTGTTTATATAATTATTTGAGAGATTTTTTTACGGTATTTATCTATTATAAGAAGGTTTACTAAGCTAATCGGATAACCAGGATAAATATATTTTAGTATTTTAGAGGTGGTTGAGAATCAGTTATGCATTTCACTTGACAAAGCGCTTATAAAGCTAGTAGCAATGGGTATATTATTTTCATTTTTTTTTAAGACAAGAAAGATAAAAAAAAACTATATTTCAAGGTTAAAAGTTGTATTTTTAAATAATATTGTATTAAAAACACCATTTATAACAATCTTATAGCAATAGTTTTCATAAAATTACTTTTACATCGCTTTTCATAATTACGGCTACATTGACGTGGAAAATATTATGGTCGGCGGGAAAGCGCTGTTCTACAGAGAGGCACAAGTTTTGCAACGTCACAGATATGAAACGTTGATGCTTTTAGCGCGACAAAGCAAGAAAAAAACTCGGCAGCAAGAGGGTTAAATGTATCAACCAATAGTCTATTTAACGTAATAAGTTTGCCTGGAGTGAATCATTCGATGCTGCTCCATTGAGAGTAACCCTGTCAGGACAGGAGAGCAGCAGACACAGGTTTATGTTATCGTATCCAACATTATGTATTATGCTTTAAACTTTTACATTTTTGCAATACGCCAAATTATAGATATATTGACATTTTGTCCACATCTAAATCTTTAGTTTTCTTTCACAAAACGAGTGTGCCTCAACTTAGACTTGTATAGGTAGAGTCATCAGATGAGATTATAGATTGCTAAATTTGTTATCACTCAAACAGTCTTCATGACATACGAAGACATAGTCATACTAAAGTGTGCGATCTTATATCGAAATTATCTTAAATTATATATAGCCAACAGAATTTTAAGCAATAATGAATATATGGATTATATAAAGGACTTTTTAGAAGAACAGAATATAACTTTTAGACAATACTTTACTAAATATCTTTTAAATCATGAGGAAGAGGCACTCATTCTTTTATCATCTTACCGTGATAGGAAAACAAATGATTTTATGGAATAATGTTATTGATATCTTACAGAAATGAGTTATACTTTTAAAGCATATCTAGCTTCGTATACAAAACGGTTAGGGGAACCGAAAACAAATGTGTAACATGTGTGTATATATATAAAGAAAGAAAGGAATTTTATATTATATAGTGACTGACTTTTAACCACCGTATGATAGGCACAGAAACATTTTAATTATAAAACAAAGGATTTTTAATATAAGTGTGTGTGGGTAGGATTTCACTGTAAGTGTAAATATAGAGCACTGCAACATATTGGTGGAGGCATCACTGTACATAGAAATTGCGGATCACAAGTTCTACATACTAGCGTATGGTTCCTCTACAAAGGGGGTTAAAGATACAGAGGTTGTTAGGTTGTTAGGTATGTATGTATGGAAAGTTGAAACATGCCCATCCCCCTTTTATAATTTTTCAATCATATTGTCAATAATGTTTCATATGCCGCTCTTCAAATTGATATTGTTTAAACTATTACACTGATAATTGTGCATAATTTCTTCATTTACCTTTAGATTAAACAAGCTTGCTGTACAATTGTATAGAGCACAATTCTTCAGAAAATGGAAAATGTTGATAAAAATTGTAAACGTGTTTCCGGTTTGTGACGGACCAATCAAAACCTTCGACACACTTTGACAGAAGTATGAATGGAAACAAAGAACGTGGCGGGAGTGAAAGTGAAATCCTTTGTTCCCACGTGCATTTGGGGATGTCAGTATATGTGTCATGCAAGAACCGAATTCTTTGACGGGTATTGCCGTTATGCAATGGTAAGTTTTTCATGCACATTATGTTCAATGCATAGATAAGAAACATTCCATCACATATGCACAGGTGAGATTACCTATGTTGAGGAAAAAAGGAGGCGTGGTCTTTTGTTGTGGTTTTACTTACAGTAATTTTGTCCTCTAAAAGAGACACTAAGGATATGTTTGTCCATAGATGTATAAACCCATAGATAAAGCTCGTCCAAAGTTCCCTACTGTTCTCTATTGTAAGATAAAAAGAACCATGACCAAATTGACTGTCTTTGATGTTTCATGTGTGTTGTCCTCAATCAAGTAACTCGAGCTACATCTCTTATCTGTTGATCTGTATTGACCAGTACAGCAGAATAGATTTTCTTAATTATCTTCTCGAGTTATGTCCCTTCTGTTGTGAGAGTATGTCTATTTTTAGCGCACTGGACAGACAAATAAAATGGTGAAAAAATGGATGAAATCGGTCAGAAATTGCGCATTTTGCATTTTACAAGGGAAATATTGAACTAAATTAAAAAATGTTTTTTTTAAGGCTTGTATCTTTATATTTTATGAAAACTATGTTCCTGTGAGTTCCTGAAAATGGGAATAGCACGTTGTTGAACTTCTAAAATACACCTTCTCCTTGATATGCTCCATTAAGGTGTCGAACTGCGTCGAATTTGGGAAAAAATCAATAAGAAAGTACATATCTTTTCTTTATTTCATCAGTTTTTCTACATTTTTAGAAGAGAAATTGTCTTTTTAAATCATTTTTATATTTTTACGAATAAGTTAGTTACTAAATCATAGATGTATACATCTTTGGCTAAATTATAATGATTTCATTCATGATGTTTATAAAATTAGTTTAAGTAAAGAGTTTTAGTATACTACCAAAACATTTCATGTAAAGCTTGGTAAATAAATATTATGGAGCATATATTCAACTTTTTCCATGTTTTCTATTAATTATATTTTCAATAGACTTGTTTATAATAGTTAACACACATTGTTTAAATAAATTTAAATTGTGATAAATGATATAAAATCTAAAAATGTAAATATGTAAATATGATGAAAACATTAGTTCTGGCTTAAAAAAAGATATCCGCATGCATTTATTAATTTCTTTTCGAGAATAATTTGTAATATTGTTTTACCTACAAGAACATTATTTTTTCATAACCAAGTCATTCTAAAATATATATTTTGATTTTATTTCTTTCTGATTTTTAGCATGTTCAACTGCTAAGTAGCTTTTGATTGTCAGTTTTCTATTGTCTAGATTGTCAATCGGCATCTCAATGACCAACTGGTTCATGTCATTATCAGATAAGTGTGAAAGCCATTACAACGCACATAGAACCTTTGAAGTCAGTGTTGAGCTTCATCTATGGGTTTATACATCTATGGTTTGTCTAACCATGGAAGTATTATATTGACAGGAACTCCAACGAAAAATTAGCACATTCGCATCCCACTGATTTCTTTAGGAAAATAAAAGGTTCCGACTCAGTTTGTCAAGTACGTGATAACTTCTTTGTGGGGTATCTGCGATGCCGCCTTCGCCTGTATAGTTTACAGAAACTGATCTTATCACGTGATCTGTTATCGAAGGTCTTATCTACCTACCAATGTAAATTAACACGGAAACTCCCGTGGCTAATTGAGAATCGCTACATGAATAACGACACCTGTTTCTATTCAATAATTAAAGACTACAGCTGAAACAATCTAAAAAATCGGTCCATATTTAACAGAATGACAAAAGAAAGTTAACTGTATTCGGAAAGAAGGTAATATTATTTTTAGTTTTGTTTGATATGTTTTTATCACTGGAACTAGGAAATCGGGAAATATCCGGTTATGAAAATTACATGACTCTGAAGTAGAGTGTTTGCAGAAAATAATGTGATGCGCGTGTAGTGTGCCGGATGGTGCCGGATAACTCAAATTTTAAGTTAAAGATTGAAAACTTTAATCGAGTGTAACACAAATATTTATGGTTTTCTCTATCGTAAAATATCGTAAAATGTAATTTAACATATTTATAGAAAATGTTTTAAACACTAAGAGAGGTGGATAATTATACGCACGTGATGGCCTCTTCATATAGCATGTATCAGGTTATAACACCGATTACATGTACACCTTTTGAATAAATTCAAAAGTTTAAAACAACCTTCAACCTAGTCCGAGATTGCTCTGACGTCTGACGGACTTGTTTTGGGAAATAATGGCTTAATTTTAAATATTTCGATGCATTTAAAGAACTATCATAATGCTGGGTCCTAAGCAGTATATTCTTAAAATTTTATCATTAGAATTAACCAGTTTAGAATTAAATGTATTTGTAAAGGCTTAACATATCTGAAACATCTTGCAGCGTTTGTTTAGAAATTTATAATATTTTGTTTTTGTTGAAATGCATGAAATATTTGACATTGCCAATGAGACTACTCTCCACCAGAGACCAAATGACATAGAAGTTTACAACTATAGGTCACCGTACAGCCTTTATCTTTTCTATTGAACAAGTTTCAGATTTACAAAAGCAATAAAACTCTTCAATGTCTTCACCGATAATTTTTTCAAATTCTTCATCATCAAAATCGTGCACGTCCATACTGATTAGTGAAATATTTGTAAGTGACGATAGTTTATTAACATAGAAAACCTAGTAAAAAACTGTCAACTGCCAAATATTGGCATGGTCGTTAAATGTCATATCCTTGACATTTATGTATACATCCGGTTACTTCGGTAAATTCCGTAATTACGAGTATCCCGAAAACGTTGTTGAACCCATGCATCGATACGACTAATTGAAAGGTGTCAAGTTAATTAACAGATACTTAACGATTTTGCCGCATCGCACTATAAACGTTTGAAATCGGTTTGTTGGAGTTCCTGTCAATATAATACTTCCATGGTCTAACACTGTTGGCAGTGTTCCCGCCTGCCCTAAATAGAAGGGCCCTTGGTGCCCTTACCCCCGCCCTTCTACCCTCCAAAGTAAAAGAATGCACCCCTCTGCCTTTTCAAAAAAATAAAATTTTCAAATTTCATGCCTACCGGCGTTTCCGGTTAAATTGTTACCTGATTGTGTAACACTAATTAACTGACAATGGGATTAAGTTAAATACCTAGTGCTTTGGCAGTTTTATCACCTTTGTTAATGATTGTTTACTGCTAATTAGTGGCTTTAAGATAATTGAACAAATACTAGATATTTAATACAGAATGAAATGTCCACATGTTATCCATTTGTAATGTTTATGTACAGCATGTACACCTGAAAAAATTTATCTCAGTAGGCATAACACAAAAAATAAAATCTTAAACAATTTTAAAGGCATACATAGTTTTGACTTTATTGGTAAAAAATGTTTTGTTTCATAACCATGAGTATGAAATTTAAAGAGGAATCAAAGAAATTTGTACTTTGAACATAACAAGATTCACTTCCTGTTTTTAATACTTCTTGTATTTTATAATCCTCCTGACATAGGAGCACTCAACAAAGTTATTTTTAACAATGATGGAGAAAAAAGTAACTGTTTATACCTTCTGCAATATATAATTGCATCAATATAAAATATGATTATCTCCTGTCTCACCTGTTATATTTATAAAACTCCTTACTGAGGAGCACTTTGGTGTGCACTTAAAAATAATTTTTTGTAACAATTCAAATGATAATAAATAACTCTCAATAACATATGTACTATATGTTTGAACAAGTAATTTAAATGTAGGTAATTTAATTACATTCAACATTCAATTTTGCATGTATAACTCCATCTTTCAAAACTACTTATTTTGGTATAAGTTATAAAACATTGAAATTTCTGATGATTATTTTCCATACCAAATGTACAAGTTTGTTTAGATTAACATCAAAATGATATGCTTTGCTTCATGGTATGATAATTTGATGGAAAAAAAATCTTACTGGAACCAACATCAAGAAAACATTAATTTCTGAATATGGTTTAAATACAACTAATGTTCTCCAGCTGAGCCTAGCAATATTCAAGGTAATTTATACACTGTCCAACATTGCCCTTAAAATCTGGGTTATAACGCTAAAGTGCCCTTTCATACAACTAGCACCCTTCTGCCCTGAGATTCAAGCTGGAACACTGTTGTAATATCTAATACCAACGTATTATAAATAATTGGAATATAAAAGCATGTTGCTTTAATTCACCACAGTCACCTGCATATCTAGGTCACATAAATACAATATCAGAGTTTTGCCAATCCCATTTTTTAAAAGGGGGGGGGGGGGCAATTGCCTCTTATGGGCTCCTACACCAGTGAAATAAATGTTGATTACCATTACACATATTTAGTTAATGGGAATTGTTGTTTCTCGCCCTAGATAACAACTTAATCAGGTTGGCAACGAATTCGGGTCTGTTCGCCCAAAATCTTGTTTGCTACCATTCACGTTCCCCATTTCACGTTCGCACCCAACACGTTTGCACCTGTTTTATTGGGTTTTTTTGTGGAATAAATATTTGTAACTGTGTTTCAGTCAGTGCATTGCTATAAATAAGTTTTTTTTATTGTTTCAAAATAAAGTGGCATTATAAAAACGTAAACAGGTTTCCCTTTAGCATGTTTATTGTTTTATTAATTATTTTGACAAAATTAAGGAAGCAAGACAACTTGCCACACTGCCAAATCACCCCAAACCAAATCGCCCCACTCTTTCACCAACTCCCCCCACTTTTTAAAAAAATAGCCCCACTCTTGTTCACCAACTTGCCCCACTTTCTAAAAAATTGCCCCACTTACAAAAGGGTTAAATCCTGTTAAATTTACTCCTGCCAACTCGCCCCACTTGTGAAAAAGGGTGAAATCCCTATGAATATATATGATAAGGGTCATAAACAGTTACAATAGTCAATAGTCTGGAATAGATGTATCTAAAAGAAATTGGAAGACACATTTTAATGACAAGAATTTTTAATTATGATCCATTTTTGTTAAGATTTGCAGAAACATTCCACAACCTTTCTGAGTAGAATTTTCAATTTATAATCAAATCGTTGACAAAAAAAATATATAATTTTTCCCAAGTACTTTTATGTTTGCTAGATAAATAGATTTGCATTATCAAAGATTAAGTATCTGGACTGGAAATCAGAAATCTCAACTATATAATGGACAAAACAAATCGTCGTGACTTGGAAGAGACAATTTCAAATGACTGAAATGTGATTTCCTGTAACTACAATGTATTTAACAGTAAGTTTCTTGTTTTTTAATCGAACAACATAGGACCATAACGCTGCAAAAAAATCATCCTAACCGAACAAACTTCAAACTTGATCTGTAACTTGTCATTGTAAAATATATACCAAATACCAAATCAATATCTTCAAGTATATTTTACAATGACAAGTTACAGATCTAGTTTGAAGTTTGTTTGGTGGGGATGATTTTTTTGCAGTGTTGTGGAGTAGAATTCGAAAATTCACGCAAATAATCAGTTTTCCACACTTTTTTTCGTCATGCTTGAAGATTTTGATTTGATATTTATTATATAGTTTAATCATGTTAACACCAGGACAAGTTATAGATCAAGTTAGTTGTTCCAGTGCAATGAATTTTTAACTGGTAGGGGACTAAGTTATGCCATGCAATACTCCCAGAATGCTTGATTTAGTTGTTTTGTCGCTGTGAAATACTCCCTTATTATGAGTTATAGGGTAACTATATTTGGTATATTGGATGCTTGCAAGGTCTACATATATCCGTCAGACATGGTTCACCTGACCTCAACCTCATTTCATAGATCAGTGATCAATGTTAAGTTTTCGTGGTCAAGTCCGTATCTCAGATACTTTAAGCATTAGGTCAACTATATTTGGTGTGTGGAATGACTGAAAGGTGTATTGTACATGTTTGACTGGCAGGTTTCATCTGAACTTGACCTCATATTCATGGTTAATTTGTCAATGTTAAGTTTTTGTGGTTTGGTCTGTTTCTCACATACATGTACTATAAGCCAAAGATAAGCTGTATTTAGTGTAATGATTGAATGTAAAGTGTATTTGTCCGTCAGACTGGTTTCATCTGACCTTGACCTTTTTTGGATACCTTGGACAATGTTTTAAGTTTTTCCTGTTTGGTCTCTATGATCTATGATACTATAAGCCATAGGGCCACAATATTTGGTTTAATCATGGAATGATTGTTAGGTAGACATGTCTGTCTGGCATGTTTTTATGGTTTTGTCCGTTTATCAAATACTGGAAGCTAATGGTCAACTACATTTGTTGTAAGGAATGATTGTAAGGTGTACATGTCTGTCTGATAAGGTTCGTCAGACCTTGACCTTATTTTCATGGTTCATTAATTTAGTCAATGTTCAATTTTGGCAATCAGGTCTGTTTCTCTGGCCCTTTGGCTTACAGTATCTGAGAATATGCAATAGGCCAACTTTATTTGGTGAATGGTATGAAATTTAATTTAATCAAGTAAGGCAGGCAAGACATTTCAGCATGTGCACTCTTGTTGTCATTTTAGTTGCATTTTATTAAGTTAGTTATTTGTGAGTATAAATAAAGTTGCCTTCACAAAGACTTAATAATCTGACCTCGTCCACCATCTTGAAATTCAAAATATTTCACAGTGGCTAGCTTAACTGCTCTTGCATTTTTCTCTTTCTAAATATTGTTACCCAAAAAAATAGAAACATTGGCCGTCTTTTCCCTCAGAGCTCCCAAGCTCTGTGATTATCACTTGAAATTTACCTCATAAAATGATAGTCATTACCTTGAGGGGTTGTTCCCAACCTGTTAATGCTTTTATATACCTGTATATAGATAATAATTAGGTAATTCCTGTTATCATTTTTGTAAAAATGATAACAGGAATTACCATAAGATATAGGACTGTACAACAGATAACACCAACAGGTCAGGAATAAGCATTAATTGGTTCATCATATCATAATTAACATATACATTTTTTATTTAATCCTGGACACAAGTTTACCTATCGTTTAATTTAATTTCTGTTTTCTTTTAATGAAATAAATATATATCCAAACTATTCCGACATTTATTCCAGTATAAATCCAGGGGACTTTTTGTCAGATTTCTCATGTTTACACCATTTTTGTCTTGATTGATTGATTGATTGATTGGTGTTTAACACAACTTTCAGCTCTGTTGGTTGTTTTGTGGTGGCCAGTTTTTACTGATCATTTTTTTTGTATTGCCTTTAAAGAAAGTCACAGAATGCAGGAAAGGGAAAACTATCTGGCAGCCCTGCAAACTATTTGTTTAAAGCTTCACACCTTGAAAAAAATAAAAACTTTTTTTGTATACAGATACATTTTTGTATCTTATGTTGCAAAGTTTCCAACTGCCATATGTCCACTGTCCTTCACCTCATTTTCATGTAACATGAATATTTGTGTCATGTGAAATACTCACTTATTATACATGTTATAAGTAATAGGATAACAATATTTGGTATAGGATCCTTGCAAGGTCTACATGTCAATCAGACAGGGTTAACCAGATCTCAACATCAAAGCAGGCAAGACATTTCAGTGTGTGCACTCTTGTTTACAATAGGATGAAACAGCATCTTTAATGTCCTGATTTATACAACTTATTTTCGATGGAGGATGATATTTTGGTCCTTTTTTTTCTAAAAGTTTGTCACCACTTTGTCCTGAATGATTAGAGGCCCTTTGTTATTACATTGCAAGAGGGATCATATCTTAACTTCAGTTTTTCACAATCTAATGTTTAGGGAGCATTATTTTTATTACCCTGCCATAGCGGAGGGGGCATTAAGTTTTACCCTTGTCTGTATGTATGTCCGTACGTCCCAAATTGGTTTCTGTTTTCTAGGTTTAGTTTGCCTCAACCAAATGTTATGAAACTTATACACAATGCTTATTACTACAAAACACAGATCAAATTTGAATTTTGGTGGTGTCACTTTTACCATTCTAGAGTTATGCCCCTTTACAAATGGAAACATTGCTGAATTTTTCGTTTCCGTTCTTTAACTTTAGTTTGCCTCAATCAAACGTTATGAAACTTATACACAATGCTTATTTTCACAAAACACAGATCAAGTATGAATTTGGGTAGCGTCACTTTTACCGTTCTGGAGTTATGTCCCTTAATAACGTTATATATCCCATGGACACGTTCCCCATTTATTTATACTGACATTTGCTGTAACTGACGTTTAAATTAATAATTAAACTTCCACTCAGTTGTTTATACAATAAGAAATTATAGGTAGTAATTAAAAAAAGAGAGGTTCAAAGTTTTGAACAGTAGTCATTAAAAATACTAGATAAGTTGGTAAAACCAATACCTCTGTTAATATATTTTATTATGCCAGACGACAGGGGCATTAAGGTTTACTAATGTCCGTCTGTACATCCCGAAAAATTTGTTTCCATTTTTTTAACTTTATTTTGCCTCAACCAAATGTTATGAAACTTATACACAATGCTTATAAACACCAAATACAAATCAAATTTAAATTTGGGTAACATCACTTTCTCTGTTCTCAAGGTTATGTCCCTTTATAAGTGGAAAAATTGCTAAATAGTTGCAAACCGTGTTATCTGTATCCCATGGACATATTCTTTTAATTTTATATGTCTTATATGATCTTTGTCAATAAGAAAATTATAACAAATTTATGGCTTGCATAAATTATTTCAATTCTAATAGGACAAAAACAAGTGATTTAAAAAACTGTAGAGAATATAAGTGTGCTGTAATTGTGGCTGATATGTTGTAACTAAGGAATGAGCCGCTATGATGACTTGCTGAATCCATACATATATACGTATAATGCAATAGAATAGAAAGTAAAACAACTCCTGCCTCAAAAATATATCCGAATTTGAAGCGTACATGTAACAGAATAACCTTCAGCTTGAGAGTTTTTATTGGTATGAAGTCATGTTTTGAAATGACGTTAATGATCCAAGAGCATTCATGGAATTCCCAGGAAATCTATTCTATTTTGATTTTGTACATTTTGTGGGCCAGGTGAGCTTTTCTCAGCATTTGTTGTCCAGCGTCTTCGTCTGTTTACTTTTAAAAAAATATTCTCCTCTGCAAATACTGGACCAAATTTAACCAAACTTGGCCACAATCATCATTGGGGCATCTAGTTTAAAAAATGTGTCTGATGACCCCGCCTGCCAACCAAGATGGCCGACATGGGTAAAAATAGAACATAAGGGTTAAATGCAAGTTTTGTCTATTATTTTGAAAACTGTTATAAAAAAAAATCCGACTAGGACAGAAATGTTCAGAATGTTGAGCTCTACCAATTTTCTATTACGTCAAAACTGTCAGGGGACTTCTAATAGGAGTTGTTGCCCTTAAATGACAAATTTTACCATTTTTTTTCCATTTATGCCTATAATCTTGAAAACTATTATAAATACAGAGAAACTTTAAATTGCAAAAAAGATCAGCAAGACAAGATCTACAAATGAGTTTCATGGTTGAAATCGTAAGTCGACTCCTTATTAGAGTTATTGCTTTGATGACCGATTTTTACCAATTTTTTGCGTTTTTGCATTATATCTTAAAAATTATAATAGATAGATAGAAACTTAAATTAGCAAAAATGATAAGCAAGACAATATCTACAAACAAATCAAATTTTGCCTATATAGTTAGTAGACTGTCACTCTTTATAGGAGTGATTGCCCTTAATTGAGGATTTTTTTACCCTCTTTTGTATTTTGAACAAAAACTAAAGAAGATAGAGAGATACTAAACAGACAAAACGATCAATAATACAAGATCCATCAAAAAAGTTTTTTTTTCATGAATTCTATTATTGTGTACCATGCTGTAGAGTGTCCTTTGTTGAATATGCACATACAAATGTAGACATAGGTGAGCGACACAGGCTCTAAACTAGTTTTAAGCTCTACTGCATTAAAATAAGAATAATGTTTCTGTATTTTTTTTTTCAATTTCAATTTTACAATAGGTAAATTCTACATTGTGTTTGCACAAGGGTTACAGTACATGGGGATAGTGGGAGGTAAATTGTAACAGCCATTATTAATTTACATCTCTTAGTCTGCTCTAATTATAGATATATTGAGAATTTTATCAGGCTGTTGTTTACAAAGCGAAAGAAGCAAGTCATATTAGAATTGATACATGTATCTACCAATGATTTTAGACATAGATGAGAGATCATCAAGTGTATAATTAGTATGATGTTTTTTTAAAATCTGTTGATTACAATTGATATTTGCTGTGAGACCTATGATTATGTTGTTTTTTTCAACAATATTCTTGATATCAATAGAGGAAGTTTTAGATATGTCCCCTTGTCATTTAGACTGAGGGGATGTGCTGTCTGTAGTTAATCCAAGACAGTTTCAAAAATGCAAGTTTTACGGGAATCTTCAAATTGTCACTGTGATTGTCCTGGTTGTTTCAGCAGGATTTACAGTGGAATTTAATTTTGTGTTTGTGTTTTCTTAAACATGTTAAATGCTAGTAAATCAAACTTCTAAATTTTTTTAATTTTTTTGTAGAAATGGTATAGATGTTCTTGTATTTGTTTAAATAATTCCTGTTTGTCCTACAAAATGTTCATATTGAATACCACATTTTGCTTTAGTTCATAATACAGATATATGAGGCTTTGAGTTTTGTTGAACCTGTCGCAGAAAGCTCGACATAGGGATAGTGATCAGGCGGTGTTAACTAACTTCTTAAAAGCTTTATATTTTAGAAGGTGGAAGACCTGGATGCTTCATACTTTGTATATAGATGCCTTATGTTACGAAGTATCCGTCTGTCACATGTCCATTGTCCTTGACCTCAGTTAAGATTTTTTGTAATGTTAATTTCTCTCTTATTATGAGTAATAGGATAACTATATTTGGTATTGGCGTACCTTGCAAGGTCCTCATGCCCGTCAGACAATTTTCACTTGACCTCGACCTCATTTCATGGATCAGTGAACAAGGTTAAGTTTTGGTGGTCAAGTCCTTATCTCAGATACTATAAGCAATAGGTCTAGTAAATTTGGTGTATGGAATGATTGTAAGGTGTTCATGTCCAACTGGCAGGTGTCATCTGACCTTTACCTCATTTTCATGGTTCAGTGGTCAAAGTTAGGTTTTGGAGTTTTGGTCTTTTTTTCTAATACTATATGCAATAGGTCAACTATATTTGGTGTATGGAAATATTTTATGATGTACACTGTACATGTCAGTCTCTTTTTATTTGACCTTGACTTCATTTTCACGGTTCATTGCTAGGTGTTAAGTTTTTATGTTTTGGTCTGTTTTTCTTAAACTATAAGCAATAGGTCAACTATATTTGTTGTATGGATGGATTGTAAGCTGTACATGTCTGCCTGGCATGGTTCATCTGACCTTGACCTCATTTTCATGGTTCATTGGTCAATGTTTAGTTTTCTTGGTTAAGTCTGTTTCTTAGATACTATAAGCAATATGGTCAACTATATTTAGTGTATTGAATGATTGTAAGGTGTACATGTATTTCTTGTTTGGTTTATATGACCTTGACCTCATTTTCTTGGATCATGTTAAGTTTATGTGATAGTTGTAGTAAAGCTTTATATTTAGGACTATCAACATAATATCAATGGTTAGTAAAGAAGGCGAGACATTTCAGCATGTGCACTCTTGTTAAAGTAATGTCATAGAAAAAGGAGGACAAAACTGCTCTTCTGTTCACTGATGACCCAACAGTATTATTATTAGATAATCTAGAGCAGGTTTGTGATTTTCTGGCATTGCACATGAATAAATGTGGATATCCACATGCAGTTTTGATTGAATAATCTGGCTGCAGAAATTGCCATTGCCTCCTTTTACACAATTGAAAAAGCTGTCAATTTTCCACATGTCCCACACCAACTCCAGTATGCTAAAATGAATTTACTCAAATTCCCCACTTTTATTGAGATTGGTTAAAGTAAGCTGCCTTTTGATATTAAAAACATTCTATTTATCAGTTCAGAGTTGTGGCACTTTAAAAACAAACTTAAGCCTTTAAGGCATTTTTTACATTTTGCCCACCAGCTGAAGTATGCATGGATCAATTTGTTCCATATTATACACCAACAAAAATACTTTATAAGAGGTTTATACAGTTAGTTATTACATGTAACTAATCTTCCCTGAGGCCCTCATCATTGAAAAGCATAAACTTTGGTGAAAAACAAAGAATTGCAAACCTACATGGCATACAACAGTATAAAAAATAAGTTCATGTGTAATGTTCAATACAACTGCATCAAATGTTATGAAAAAAATAGAATAATTAATATTGTTTAACAGTCACTTTAACTGTTTGATTTCAGTAAGTGATCTGTTATTTTGTATTTGAAAGTAATAACATTTATAATATTTCTAAGAATTGTAGGCAAATTGTTCAATAAGGATGGTCCAGAATATAAAAACACTGTTGTTAGGATTGATGAAAGTAAGCTCCTTGTGATTTTGAAAATGTTAGGATTTGCTTTTCCAGAATGTTTGTGTCAGATATTTGGTTGACTATTGCAATCAAACATATTAAACTTGTTTATACTTGAGGTGGTTATGATGATTACATATATATGAAGTGAACTTGAGAAGATATGAATAATATGTGTTGATGGACTGCTGTGTCATTGACATTTGCCTTGTCTCGTTGCTCCTTAATTTAAAAAGCAATTTCAGGTTCATGCAATAAATAAAATTAAGATCTCAGGGTAGAGAATAAAAAGGGAGACAAACAAGTATTAACTACCAGTTAACTTATTTGAGTTACCTCCCCTAGCACACTAATTTAAATGTTTCTAAGATTACTATTTTGCTTGACTTTTGCAAGATTTTATGTAAGGTTGTAATCTTTAGTTGTGAGCTCATCAAATGTATGATTAAAGATTCAATGTACTAACACAAGTTTTATTCTTTACCCTTTAGAAACTGAACTTTAATTCAATTTTGATGTTATGAAGTACAATGTACTTAGCTTTTGTTAAATTACTCTACAGGTGAAGGAGATTCATTTCAACTTTTCTTTTTCTTTGATGTAAGAAGAGATCTGCAACCTCTGTACCTTTTATAATGTATGCAATAACTCTTTGATGGGTGCATAGGTGTGGCCTTTTGCAAGACAAAATTGATATAAATAAGAAGATGTGGTATGAGTGCCAATGAGAAAACTCTCCATCCAAGTCACAAAATTTAAAAAGTTAACAATTATAGGTCAAAGTACAGCCTTCAACACGGAGCCTTGGCTCACACTGAACAGCAAGCTATAAAGGGACCCAAAAATTACTAGTGTTAAACAATTCAAACAAGAAAACCAACCTTCTAATCTATATAAAAAACAAGAAACACCTATGAACCACACCAACAAACGACAACCACTCAACAACAGGCTCCTGACTTAGGACAGGTGCATAAAAATGCAGCGGGTTTAAACGTTTTAACAGTCGCCAACCTTCACCCTAACCTGAGACAGTAGTGTAATATTACAGCATAAAAAGACACACTATAAAATATCAATTGAATTGGCTTAACTCGATCAAAAAGACATTTAAACAAAAACAAGTAAACATACACTGAAAGAATAAGTGATCTATGACACAATATAAATACAATATTAAAACAAAGGTGCCTATATACGTTACAGGTACAAAATGTAGTAAAAAAAAAGATGTCGGAAAAGTGTCAACAAGACAACTCTTTCCTGGGACAAAATACACAGTTAAATTTATGCCCGTATCAATTACCAGTACATACAGGGTCTCTTTTTCCTGTGACATTCTAAACTTTCTGTCCTTCATCCCAGCCTACCCACATTGCAGAACTTACTTATTGGAGTTATTACATCACTAATGGTTAAAATTACTAAAAATGAAATTAAAAATATATAGGGTATGCAATAAGAAATATAACAGTTTTTTTTTTACCTCAGTATATCCAAATTAACCTTCTCATGTATGTCCCAAATATTTCATTTTCACTTTGACTGTTCTGAATTTGATAAGTATGGATATTTGGTCACTGGTGGATATATACGTGGCAAAGACGTTATGTATATTTCAAAGTAACTGCCCTTTTCCTGCTGTTCTTGTACCATCAGTTGCATAACTAGAAAATGGTCCTAACTTATCTTCATGGGAAAGTATTTGAATAGTTTAACAAAAGTATTGCTCAACATCTCATGTTGAATTTTTGTCAATTTAGAAAAATACATATATATTTTCCATACCATTTACATTAAATCTGTCTAGTCATGTTATAGATAAATCGTGCGTCCAAATTTCATAGAATTATACAAGTTACAATTGTTGAAAGTGACACAATTTTGTCAAATCTTGATGTTTTCCCCATTTTGAAAGCGCCAAATGAAAAGCAATGAATTTACATATCAATTACACATAAATGTATGTTTTCATATTTTTTTTATTTCAAGAGAAAGATTTCAGATAACACATTAATAGGAAACCACAATGTTATTATATGCAAAAATATTTGATTGGATTACTTCCCTTATGCCAGAAAGTTAGAAATAAAATCTTGTGTCGATCAAGTCCTGAATTTACATGTAATATTTGTTTTTGATTGTTGTGCATCCGTCCTTCAACATCTATATAGATAAAATAAATAAATAAATAAATATAAATTTTGAAAGAATATTTTCTAGAAAATCATTCCAATTGTATGTTTATAGATTCACAACATTTAAATTGGAAGGTCAATAATTCGTAGGTTCATTAACATTAATGAATTGGATCTACTTACATATTTATGAAAGAATTAATGATACTATGTTTATGAAAATTAAATAATTTTAGAATTATTAATATGTGAATTTCAAAACCTCAACCAATTGACCTCATTTACTCTGATTTTTATCTTCTACATACAGGAATTATAGACTATTCATTTTCTAAGTGTATTGTTTATGTAGCTGATTTAATCATACAGATTTCTTTGCCTGATAAAACACAGGAAAACTAGGCTTATGAAATGTACACAGCCATGTCAGTTTCAATCAGCTGTTATTTTGACAGTTGACATAGAGAACAAATGTCAATTTGATGAGCCAGAAAATCAAATTTTATGGGAGTGAAAAATGCATTAGTCTTCATGCAAGGTACCTCAAAGGCTAATATATTTATAATTTTTTATGCAAGTAAACTTTTCCGGGTTAATGGGTTTTATTCTTCAAATTATGAAAATATCTTTCTTTTTGTGTTAATAAAACTAACTAAAACATCTTGAAGTAATGAAATAGACTGATAATTCATTGAGAAATTAAAAAAAAGTTAACACTGATTAAAAATGTTGTATCTGTACTTAAAAGGGATAAACATCTCAATATGAATATAATTCTGTATGTTAATTTTTTTTCCCACTAAGTTTTATTTTATTTTTTCTTAACATTGTGCCATGGTATTAACTCTTTTAAATTCTTGATAGCAGATTTAATATAAAAAAATAATCCCATGATGAACATCAAAAGGTGAAATGTAAATATTGAATCTGATGTGCAATTACCATTGGCAAAGATTTAATGCAAAGTTGCAATTAGTGTTCTTCAGCTTTGGGGATCTGGTGTCATTTTGCTTGCAATTATATAGAACTTTTTCATTTTCTAATGATGCTGTCTTGTCTGTGTTCTATTGTTCCCCATGTCAATCGGAAATAACGTCTTAGCATTATGGAGGCTTAGCAGCGATGCCGAAAGCTTGCATTAAAAGTTTTCGGCTTAATTTGTCCAACTAAATGGCTGAAATGTTATTTAGATATTATTCCAGCTGTTTGCGAGGATGTTGATGAATATTAAAGAATCACTGTTACGATGCAGAATTACGTCTTTTATGTTTTCCGTAATAAGAGATAGTCATATTAAATTACTGATCGCTGACAGAGGAAAATTAAAGTTATTATCGACTATTGTCATTGAGGGAATGTAATCTTTAGAAATTTAATTCAATGTTGATTAAATATGAAATATCCCCAGGCATTTATCATCAGAAATGAAGAATCTAAAAAATAATTAGATTTAGAGGACCAATTAATTGTATTATGAAAATATTAAAATATAATATTGTTATTTTCAGGTAACTATATCTTTTACTTAACAGATAAAATATATAACTATTAACCACAGCCAAGTTTATTTTTAGGGTAATTTCTGGTCAAAGACCTAGATTTGATCTCACACTGACATAATGAATTAAAAGATGATTGCTGTATTCTTTTTATAGCATGCTGTCTGAACCAAGTTCTGTCCACATCAGTTTTCCGTATTTATTTTATAGTATTTAGCCTATTTAAAGTTAATACCTGTTTAATCAGACCACAATCAGTTTGGTTTTTTATATACAGGTTTCCTCTACAGGCTCTTGGAAAAGAAATTGAAAAATATGGCCTTACTTTGAGGGGGAAAGGAAATTAGATTGCAGGGGTTGCCTTTAGAAAGTGCTGATATAGTGGGTCAAGCTTCTAGGCCTGGTCAAATTTTACAATGTCTTGTGGAACAACATTAAAATATATGTATAAGTTAAAAGAATTGACTGTAAATGAATATGCTTCCAGCCAGTAAGTTTTAACACTGACTTCTCCAGATGCCAAGAGAGCAGTTTTTCTTTTAGATTGCCCTTTGTAGACAACTTTACAAGAGGACAGTACTAAGTACTTAGTAATTTTATAAGTATATGATATCAGCCTATTTAAGTTACTCCCTGTACATATGTTGCTTATGATAAACACATATCAAAGGAAACAACTAGACAAAATGCATTGTTATATAATAAGGTATTCTTTAAGGAAAACAAATTTATGAAGTGGTGCTTAAAAAATATAAGGAAAAGTACTTCATTGTTTGCACTTCAGTTTGTTAAGTGGTGTTTTTGTAAGAATATAGATTTGTGGTACATTAAGTCCAAATAATGCTAAAAAATACTACTTTTAAAAATTATCAAAAGACAAGGAAACAGTACCAACACATTCTGCATTCATTGTATACTCTTCACTGTTCTATACAATGTATAGCAAAAATACCTAAAATAAGTGTATACCATTGATGTTTATGTTGCTTTTTTATTGTATTTTATCTGCAGATGGGAATATCGGTAGACTTCAGACCTCTATTAATTCCCTTTGTTTGTTGTCTAGATATATAGTTCCAAAGTATTATATGGGGAAATATAATTGTGGTCTGAGGCCAGTATCTTGCTATAGAAGTTTAAGATTCTCAATAACATATATCCATGCTCTTACCCAAACATATAGTCATTGAAAAAATGAGTGGGATGTGTGTTATCTATACTTGTAACATACCAAAAAAGATAGATCTATATGAATGACTGAAAATTTAATTTCTTTGACAGATGTTTTTCTGACTTTGTATAAGATTCATGTAGGTCAAATGCTAACATATTGCGATATACATTTGTATTATCTGCACCTTTGATGGACAGATAAGTGAAATCTCTACTACTTGGACCTAGCAGGGGGTTGTATCTCCTCACTTAAGGGACTTCAGATTATAAGATTCTTATAATGTTTATGGCATTAGGAAAATGAAAAAAAAATTATGAATTTTCAATTTGTATGAAAAGGAGGTGACAGTAAATTACTTATGTTATAAACTCTTAAATCCATTTGGAATATACCAACCAAGTGAGAAAAAACCTGGGGGAAATCTTATCAATGCCAATAGTGTTGAGTTGCTCCAGACCTAACCCCCAATTTTTAATTTTGGTACCCTTGCATTGTGTATGAGTTGCTTAAAATTTGGATGAGGAAAGCTTAAGTAAGAGTGTGGGATGGACGGAAGGATGGTCAAGGGTAACACTTTATTACGGCAATGGGGCATAAATTTTTTTTAATTCATGTGGTAATAATTAGCATTTTAGAAGAAGGATGAGAAGCACCAGTACTGTCTACTGTCTCTAACTGAAAGGCTTGCCTGTATTCTTGTATTTTTTTATTGCCATCCTGCTTGAAATAAACTTTTTCAAGATATACAATGATATGCCCTAGTACCATATTTCCAATATTTAGTGTATTAAACAAATCTGAAATGCTGTGATGTTTTATATTGTCCTTGACTGAAAGGTCCAGGGTTTATGATGAAATTTCAGTCAAATTTTGTTCACCCTTGGGCGAAATACTTAACCATCTTAGAACATAAATTAAAAAACCCGGATCATTTTCCTAATCCTACTTGTACATCAAGTGTTGTTTCCGAATGGTTTCTTATGAATATAGGAAATAATAATAATATTTACCAGGAAATTTGTTTAAAGGGCAAAAATATTTATTTGCAAACTAAATTTGACCACGGAAATTATCCTACATATTATCAATTAATTGCTGACGCAGGTAAACAGTCGAGAAAAATAATAATGTTGTTTGCTGATATGTTACATGACATCCTTCTTATAGAATTTTTATGACTTCATATTGTGTAAATACTTCACTCCTTTGATATCTTATCTAAATAAAAGTGTAAAACTATGTCATGAAAATAGATAACATCACAATTTCAAACTCTTTCCTGTTTTCTCACTTAGAATTTGTATCTTAGAAATTGAAATGAACAATTTTGTTAATTTGTTCTTAGAAATACTTATAGTTGAATTGTAGTTTAATAGTCACCAGGTTTTTTCAATACCCCACATCTTTTCATCATTTTTAATGATGATTTTTTTTACATTCAACATAAAATATGATCATTAAAAAATAAGGAGATGTGGTATGATTGCAAATGAGACCACTATCCACCTAAGAGCCCAAATGATGTGAATCTAAGCAATTATAGGTTACTGTACTGCCTTCACCAATTCAGTATAATAAGCTAAATGTATTAAAGGCCCCAATATGAAAATGTTAAATAGTTCAAATAAGAAAATTAAAACCAAAGGCCTAAGTTATGACAAAACAACTGAAAAAATAAATGTGTTGTCCATTGATAGTATGATTGATTGATCTGTTTCATGAAAGACTAGTTTGCATAAATAGCTGAGTTGATTGGGTCTATTAGGATGCCACTCGAATGTGGACAAATTCTCCACCTTTGGACCCTTTCATAAAGGTATTGAATGTGTTTTATGTGCTTAGAGCATGGCATGTACCAACAAGGGCATCATATTCATTGACCCCTAAAGCCCTTTCCTATCTTTGTCATCTATAACATACTATTGTCCATTGATAATCTACTATGATCAAAAATTAGTTTGTTATGACTTTACTTAGTTTACTTGTAGTCAAATTGTATAGTTAATATGTACTAGATACTTATTTGGAATATAAGTACTTTAAGTCTCAATAGGCTTTTAAAAATATCTTTGACTCCAATTTTGACAAGTACCGTTTTTAGTTTTTAATTATAAAATCTTGAGGGCTATAAAAGTCTTTCCAAATTTCTTAATTGAATGAACAATAAGGAAAAACTATGGATGAAAAATAAAATATTTACATAATGTACAAGATATATGTGTTGCAAGAGTAAACCTTGATGTCCATTACCCAAGAATTTTCCAGCTAAAATATTTCAAATTCTTTCCTTGAAAAGCATTAGGATTTCTGCTTGCTCCAATCAAAGTATTTTCCGTGTAGGGTTGCAGGTCTATTGTTAAATTAAGTTAGCTTTAGAACAGTTGTATAACTATGAAATGATACATCATGTTATTATATTTTTTTGCAGTTTCAAATCTCCAGTGACCGCAATTGTATTAACAAGATGGAGTCAGATTTCCATGGTCAAAGTCATTAGACCTAAGTATGTATCAATAGATTTACTTTATTATTTATAAGTAGGTTTAGAAACACCCATTTCATCCAACAGACAAATAGACTCAAGATTTTACATATTTAAGTATGAATATGAATACATAAAGATTTGGGAAAATGATACATATAGGTCCTAGATTTTGTAATCCGTCTAATTATTGTAATGTCTTAAGGTGATTATGAATTTGAAATCATAATCTGACAAAAGAGACAAATTGCAAGCTTTTCCCTATGCAAACAATTTGCTGAGAGTTTATTTTTGCTATAATCTATGAACGTATATCTAGGTAATAATGTGTCACACTTAATTCCTTTTGATCTGCGGAGAAAATTGACATGTAAAGGACTAATAACATACCAAAGAAATTTGGAAGTTTTAAATCGTAAGTCACCAATTGTTTGAATCGCTACATCAGCACGTTTCAGGTCAGGTATTGGTGTCTAGCGGAGTGTGTAAGGTTTGATTCATAGTGAGACCTTGTCATTTGTGCTGTGATTGTAATCGGAGAGGTTATTGTCAACTAAACTCTAAAGTGAAATCAGTTGATTGTCAAATGTGTATTCTTTCACCTGAAATCAACGACACCTTTGTTCAGTACTTTGTATTCATAACTAGACCCGTTAATGGAGACATATAGATCAGACTTGTATTTCGGCCTTCTTTTCTGTTTGCATCATTTTGTTAAAATTAGGTGAACCTGAGTCATGATAAACTTTTAAAGGGGTTTTATCATTTCTCAAGTATTTAAAAGTAGGTTGTTTTTCACCTCTGCAAAAACTTGTTCTATTAACTAAAACTGTTCAGTCATCTGTCTGTGTAGAATTTTTTGTTATTGATTGAGCATATTAAAGGAAAATGTGTTTAGCTAAATCATCAAGTCAATACATATGGTACATAATCAGATTGATTGATTGATTGATGGAAGTTTAATGTACTGTAAATTCAGAAATTATTCTGGTTTTTATTAATGCGGAAAAATTCGTGGTTTTTGTTAATGCGAAAAATGCGACTGGTAGAGTATTGCAATAAATGCATGCAATATGTTTTCAGAATTTACAGTATTAATTAAGGAAATATGAGAAATTAAAACCAGGTTCCAAAACCCCTTAAAGGTACAAAGAAAATGTTAGAGCAAGGTAGTTTTAAGATTTAAAAGGAAGTCTTTGTTGACTTATTTCTATCCATTAGATAACACATAATCTCTCTTAATAGTTTTTACCAACTGAAAGGGTCCCCATTGAGTTCAAAATAGCCTTCTGGTGGTCTAAATGACAACAAAATCCAGGGAAATCTTTTTTAAAGGCTTTCATTATAAACATAGGTAGCTATACAGTACACAGTGGATTTTGACCCACTTTTATCCTTTGGACGCTCAAATGTCCAAAGAAATATTTTGGTACTGATGATTAGCTGAATTTGTCCTTGTGCAGAAATCTAGCTTGAATTCTCTACCAAATGACCAGTGTCAGAAATATAATATATCACCTAGCGAGGACAGATATAAGACATGAGTCAAATAAATTCTAATATTTATAAATTACTATGGCAGAAAAGTTTTGTCATGACTTGAAGAGAGATTGGAATGCAATGGTACTGTTTGACCTGAATTATAAGCTAAATAAAATTTCCTCATGAAATTAGGACAGGAAGAATTTTTCAAGTACAACTTGACTATCTGACAGGATGTTTGTCTTATCTTCACTTTTAATATGGAAAATATGGTGAAACTTCTTCTCTTTAATGCTGGTATATTTGATATTTTTGAGGTCTCAGTGGGTGAAAAGTTGAGATTTAAACATATTTTTTGATTCATTATATTTTTATATAAATAAGTTTTAATATTTGACCATACCTTTTGAAAGAAAATACAACTACAAAAAGCAGGGAATACCATTGATAAAATTATCAATAACTTTACAGTTTGCTTAAATGTCAATTAACTTGAGAAAAAAAAAAATCAACAATTTGTTACCTTGTATCATTGTTGTGTGGTGCACAAATCACTTCTAGGTCTTCTACCAATATAAACAGCAACTTAATTGGACATTCTTAGGCTCAGTTGTTTCATTGTCATCTTAAGTTCCGGAGATTGTGAGATTGATCCCCAGCATGGCCTAACAAATTACATTAGAATTTGTATTTACTGCATCAATTCTACACTTTACATGCAACATTCAGTATAAAAAAAATTGTTCTGGTAGGTAGATATTTCTTTCTGCAGATTGTTTACTGTGTGGTCAAGTATTAAGCCCGGTTGTCACTATCAAGATTTCTTGGTCAAAGTTCTTGATGAATTTTTTTATAGTGACAGCAGTCGGACTTGGATGGAATAGAATCTCGTCCTGTTTTTCAAGAAACTTGGATGGACTTGGACGGGAATTATCCAATCACAGTGCAGTTTTTTCTTTTACCAAGTTTTTGATGAAATACTTTGATAGTGACATCCGATGGATGACTTTGACCAAGTAAACTTTGATAGTAAAGTGTATTCATGTATTATATTTAACAAGCTACTGTCCTGAACTTGCATGTTATATTTGCCCCTTAATGTTTCATATGCATCCATTAATCAGGCAATGTTGCTAGTGAACACATAAGCATGTTACTTTTCTGTACAGTTCAAAATTTTAAATGGAATACCTATAAATAAAACTGAACTTATGTGATTGAGGACAAATGGGCTCCTGGTTTCGTAGCTCAATAAAAATCTCTAAGGACCAAATATTATATTTTTATAATTTATAGTTAATCTCTGAAATAAGTATTCAGCTAGGCCACTAGGTAATTAATCTGAAATTATTATTCTCAATATATTTCTTTTCTTCCCTTCCTCTCATCTGACAGTATTGATATAGTCATATTGTCACATCTAAACACTCATTAGATCTTTTTTATTGCTTCATGTATACCATCCTATTTGCAACTATTAATTATGACTAATTGGACCCATAAAAGTATAATGCACCATGCAGAAGACCTCACATTATATAAATTGCAAGATGCATTTAATTTTATTCTAAGTATATAAAAGCACAATAATTATGAACAGTATCATTAATTTTGCAGATTAAGTTTCAGTTATAATACATGTCCCTGATGAACTCTTTTTTGGGGATGTCACATCTTTTATATTTTATAGTAGACCACAGACAGATTTATTGTAAAGAATTGATGTGTATGTAGTGCATGTTATGTTTTGGACCTATTCTTGCCTGTTTCAAATTTCCTTAGATATGGCACCAACAAGTTCATTTTCAGTTCATTTATTATGCTCTTGCCATATTATGGCTGATGGCCATATTTTCATAAAAAAAATTGTTAATATCCTGCAGATAAAGCACACATATTTATTACATTTATAAAGAATTAAAATCCCTGCTCAAATAAGTAAAAATTGTATACGGTAATGCAGAATAATTGTTTTTATTTAAAAGGTAAATTTTGCCTCATGTTTTACAGTTTGCTTCTCAAAGGAAAAAATTTGAAATTAATCTTTCTTTCAAGATCTTGTTACCACAAAATATTGGGAATTTGTATTGGTCCAAAAGGCATGTACATTAATTGTAAGTGATCTCCCTTTTACCTTCCGAGAGTTGTCTTTCTTTTCGTCCTTTTTCATGCAGGATGGACATATTCTCTTCAAGTACCCCTATGTTACCTCGATGACAGAAGATTGTACTATCAGCATTTCTGTAAACTTTGTCAAGCGGTGTTCTGGTTATGGTTTTGATTATAAGTTTGTTATTTTTTTATGCCAGATGCCACCTCTTTTTCTGCTATATCTATTAAACTGATAGTCCAGGAAATGACTTTGAAATTAAAACCGACTTGTAAAAAACTAAAACATATGATGTGTATTGGGGTTTTTATGTTTATAGGAGCTACTCCCTGGAGATATGGTTTTGAAATTGAATACGACTACAAAATGATCATTTATTTAATATTTTGGTAGACAAGATTCTGGGAGAATTTGTTTCATGTGTCTTTTTTGATGTAATTGCTGAGAAATTGTGAAGAAGTTGGTAACATAATTAAGTAAACTGTTATTTTGTATACAAAGTGATAAATATGTCACATTTAGTGGGTATCAATTGGTTATTGGTTAAACTTCTATACAAGAGTTTTAGTGTCAAAATGAAAAAAAAAAAAGTTTTACAATAGCCAAGACAATATCTGTAAATTCAGAAATGTTTGTGTGTATTTATTATTGTGATTGTTGAACCACAGACCAAAAGACAGATAAATGATTGTGGTTCAAAGAAATGCAGCATAGAATAATGCTGTCAAAATTTTAAAATTCTTACTTATATTTTTGCTAAACCTATCCCATCGCAATTTTTCGCAATAATAAACGCATCCCAAAAACTAGCATCTAGAGTTCACAGTACCCAAGCATTGAATGAGTGATACCATTAGGCTAAATAGACTTATCATGTTATAGGGAGGGAGAGAGAAAACATATTTATAAAATTGTCTGCTATTCAAATGAGATTTAAATATGAAAATAAGAAGATGCTGTATGATTGCCAATGAGACAACTCTCGACAAGAGACCAAAATGACACAGAAATTAACAACTATATGTCACTGAACGGCCTTCAACAATGAGTAAAACCCATACTGCAAAGTCAGCTATTAAAGGCCTTGAAGTTTTTTTATCAAGAAAAGTTTGAGATAACTAGATACCGTGGTTTAGACTATACTTATGGGATACGCCATTCAGTGTTAATTTGGACCTTTTCTGGGGACTTGAAAATTGGTAGACACTTGGTATTTATTATTGTGATTGTTGAACCACAATTTAGCCCTTAGTTATTCATTTGACCAAATAGATATTAAATACAATGAAAGGATTTTTATATTTGGATTTGTAAGGGCATTTTATCCGACAGAGTTGGGGTTTATTTTTACCCATAAACTAATAATAATAACTGCCTTATACACTTTTTGTCAATAATTTTTCAATGATAACATAATATTGAATTGTATATTGCTGTAAATGGCTATTAAGTTAATTATTAAAATGAACTTTACTTTAATGTGGTTTGAATTCCTTTTTAAAAATGACATTAAAGATAAACTTTATTCAGCTCACACTTCTTCCAAATTTACAAGAATAAATGATCTGAAAATAAATTGAGTAAAATAAATTTAGGACAAATTTGAATAAATTACATTTGAATGGTGTTTAAAAAGTGATTGAAAAGCTTCACATGATCAATATTGATGTTGTTTTTAATCCTTGTTATTTTCCAATCAATAATGATCACTAATAGTATCATATCTAGTTTCAAAAGACTGAATGTTGCTGAAAATAAGAAATTTTAAATGGACCAATGAGATTGGAGTCATTTGCATACAAGCAGAAGGCAGGTGCTGGCCTTGACAAGTGATCTGAGGCCATGTGGCAGATTGTTGAGGATAATTGTCCTTACATGACTGACTTTAATGTTAGGCATCACCCCTATTTAATCCTGGAGTTTGTTGATTTGTCATGTTACACACTTTGAGGCCAAGTTAAAAAAATATTCTGGTTGATTTTTCTTGGAGGCATTTTGTTTTCTTAAGAAATGCCTTCCTTTTTGCAAGTTATTGATGTTATTAATCAGCATTATTATTTTGAAATAGCTTGCTTCTGTTTACTCTACAGTATGAGTTTTGCTCATTGTGGAAGGCCATAAGATGATCTTTAGTTGCTTATATCCATGTCATTTGATCTCTGATGGATAATTGTCTCTTTGGCTCACACTTCTTCCAAATAAATGATTGGAAAATGAATTGAGTTAAAAAAAAATATTACAACATATCCTTATTCTTATATCTAGTATATCCAAACCAGCAAATTATTCAGCAACTCTTTATGACTTCTTAGTGCTGGTTGATTTTTTTTAAAGCCTGTAATATTATTGTTTTTGAAATTTAAAAAAGAATGAACTGATAAGATTTCTTGTGTTTAAACAAATATGAAAATGGAGGTGTAAAAACACATTAATTTCAAACTATATGGCTGTTATCCTTTTAATGTAATTAAATATCTTATAAAACAGACTAACATGACAGAAATATAATTCTATTTATGTTTGTCATTTTTCTAGAAATTCCATATTGTTCTATTAATATGATAATTGCTTGAAATGAAAATGGTTAATTAATGACATATACATTAAAAGATCTGATAATATCCTATCTTTATATTTCAAAATCATTGTGTTGAAAAATGCCGAGCCATGCACAGTGATTTGTATGAATAGGAAACTTAAATTATTAATGTCCTAATGCATTTTAGTAATTAACTGTTTCCCAATTACCAATTAAATTATAACATAGGGCCTGTGATAGATTAAGTGAACAGATGGCTCTTAGAAAATGACAGATAACTGTTTTGCATTGTAAAGGCGATGTGTCAAATGTAACCCCTTATTATGTTAGAAAAAACGGAAATTACTAAAATTATTGATTTCCCCATAAATTTAAATGAAAACCAATAGATAATCAACCCCCTATAGAAACTGAATAACAGAAACAGACGTTATAATGTCTTATCAAATGTCAATTTCGTAAAATCTACATTTGAATATGAAAAAGGTTAATATTGGAGAAAAGGAATTAGGTTTTGTATGGTTTTATGGAGTGTGCTGTTAAAATGTTTGATGTTTTCATTTTGTGATGAATTATTCAGATTGGCATTACACTTGAAACCTTTCGAGGATAAAATTCTAATGTTCCTGTATATACTAACCATTGTACAGCTTTTGGTCTCTTCTGAAATATAAAACTTAACTACTTAATTAAATTGTTTTATGTGTAATGAGATTTTAAGTATCAGTGTATTTGTTTGGGTAATAAGTAGTGATTATCAGGTTTTCTGCATATTGATATTGTAAATGTAAAATATCAGCTGCAAGATAAAATATGAAGAAGCTTTTTGACAAGTAAATGCAGCAAACTGGTTTAAGAAGGCCTCATATTGTGTTAAGCACCTGATGTTTTACTCTATGATGAATATCAGATAATCGATTTACTGGAATAATTTTGACTGTTTTAATAATAGAAACAATTAGCAGTAAACTAGAAGAGGGTTTGATAAGTTTTGAGTCAAACTAATCAACATATTGTCAAACATTATGAAGTCTGTGACAAGTCTGGGTCCAAGTTATTTAGGCTGTTTCTAGCATATTTCATGTGACAGTCCCAATATGCAATTTTATAAAGAGCTGAGCAGATTGATGTCTGTACAGGGGAGGATAAAATATGAAACACAGTCTCCAAACAGTCAGCTAAGTTTATCTAATATAAAATGGAAGAAGCTAGATGCAGAGAAGTTCTCACTTGTAGCTAAAACCAGTCAAGACGGCACCTCCTACAGTGGAATTGAATGATGCAGATGCTGTGGTATGGATGAAGGTGTATTGATACTTGGAGATATAATATGACAGTACTCATGAAATTCTCATGAGATGAGAAATTGAAAAATTAAGCTTGTATAAAATTGCCAATGCAAAGGTTTTAATTTTTCTTTACAAATCTGAAAATAATTATTTGCTATTTACATTTATTATTTATTTGAATTATTATATTCATATACAGATTTAGCTATTAATGCATTGCAGATCTTGTGGTGAAAGACACAGGTATATTGTTACCTGGGGATAATTGTATTGGGCAGGGTCATCTAAGATGTAATTACATCACTGATACATTTTTATGCCCAACCTACGATAGTAGAGGGGCATTATGTTTTTCGGTCTGTGCGTCCGTTCATCCATCTGTCCCGCTTCAGGTTAAAGTTTTAGGTCAAGATAGTTTTTTTTTTTATGAAGTTGAAGTCCAATCAACTTGAAACTTAGACACATGTTCCCTATGATATGATCTTTCTAATTTTAATGCCAAATTTGAGCTTTTACCCCGATTTCATGGTCCCCATAAATGATAGTGAGAGTTGGACATCCGTGTACTATGGACACATTCTAGTTAAGGTGGTACATAACACTACAGGGAGATAACTCTGTAAAAATCAGCTGAACGTTTTAATCACCTTCTATTGTTATGGAAATATTCAACTTCTCAATGATCATAATTAGTGTTTGTCAAACTGCTATATATCCAATGAAATCTTTACAATGAAGTGTGGTTCAAGTTTTTTGAAATTCTTACATTTTTGTCAAAGGGTCAAAGTAAATATTTTGTCAAAATTTTATAAAAATTAAACGAGCCAAACTAATTTTAGTCAAGGTGTTTGGTACCACCTTAATGAAGTGAGAAATCGAAATATTATCAGGTTTAAGATAATTTGACCTACCAAAGTAACAGTAGCAATATATATATAGTTCTTTGATGTCTCCATCTTAGATTCATATAACAATAATTGATTTATCTTTTTGCGAAAATCTGTATTGCATCAAAATTGAAAAATAATTTGTTAAGTAATTGTGAAGTTTTAATGTAATGTTGAATTGAAAGAAAAAAATTATGCCAACCTTTTCACTCTATTACATGAATGATTAACAAAATTAAGAAAAGTAACACTATTTGTTTTTGATATATCTTATCTATCTTTATCAATGTCTAGAACAATTTTAAAATACTAGATAATTTCATATATTGGAAGTTATGTAAAGTTACATCATTTTTTTAGCCAGATCATTGGTTGGTAGATTACCCATGATAAAATTGCCAGGGATTAATTACGACCACATTAACATAGCAATTATTACCACCCTCTATTAGACCTTATGCTAACAGATGATATCAGCAAAGTGCAATATTTATCTGCTGAATTATAGCAACACACACCTTCCATTTGATACCCAATGTTTTATCAGGGGTTATCTCCCTTTGAATGGAATTTTCTTATCAAGATAATCTTCCAAAGGTAATCTGGATTTTCTCAAGATTATTATTAATTGAAATACTTTCATCTCTGTATTTTTTAAGCTTGTCTAAAGTACATCAACCTTGAAATTGCATCAGGTGTATTGCTCCAATTATGTTTGATCATTTTTATTAAAATTAGATAAAAAATGGGTGATTATAATAAAACATGACTTATCAATTTCACTTTGAAGAAAAATTTGTTAATTTTGAAGCCTTTTTGATAGTAGCCTGTAAAGATGTCATTTAGCTATGAGGTATGGTTATGATTATCTTTTAAAGTCAAAGACACTTACTGTTTTAAGGTTAATATTGGATCCAGCTGGTTTTCATTATTTGACATTTCCTGAGTGTGCTCTGATTGATGGGAATGAAAAGCTGTACTTGTAAAAAAAATTGAGGTGTATCCTTTACTAGTAGTAATTTGGAAGCTAAATACGTTTGAATCATGTTTAAAGAATAAAGTCCAGGGCCTTCAGTCATAAAACTGTATGCCGTGCTCGGAGTACACATTTTGTGCTCCAAACACCAAATTCAGAACTTTGATTCGTTGAATTCTGAATTTGAGTACAATAATCAAATGTTTATGACCGTAAGACCAGACTTCTTTATGTGAGAGCCTGTAAGAAAAACCAACTATCCAAAAAGAGTTATGACATATGGGGTAGATGGGAGTCTATTTCTTCTCATTTGGAAAACTATCTAGATTTTAATGTTGGTCCTATCTAGGCTTAATGTTCTGTTATGAATAATAAGTCTTTATTGTCACATAAGCATAATACATAATTATACTTGTGACAAATACCAATCACAAACAACAACAAACAAAACTGATTTGAATACATTTTTGTTCACAAGCAAAAATGTCTAAGCTCAGCTTTTACAAATGATTTTTTTTTTTTTAACTTTATTTAGATTTGAAACATTAAGCATTAACACTAGTTTTTCATTGTCAGAAAGATTTGGAAATTTAGGATTGTCTTTAGCAATCTCATTAAAAAGAATTTAAGTAAATATTTGTTATTTTGACAGTCTAGTAGAAAGTGGTTTAAGTACTGGTACAATCCTGCCACAATGCTTACAAAGCAAGCAACGTAAAGTTATATACCAGGTTCAAATACTCAGGAGACAACTTGGAACTGCTGAAGACATTAATGATGTTAGCATTGATTTTATACAGTTACATTTGATTTACAAGTGGAAAAATAAAATAGTTAAAAAAATTATTTGCCTCTTATGGGTAGTTAACTATGGGGTCAGTTGACAGATTAACTTCTGTTTGTTAGATAAGTCACAAATGGGAGTCAATACAATAAAAATTTGAACTTCTCTGATGTTATCTCTGTACCAATGCTATTTGGTTTGTTGTAAATTAAAGAGATATACATTAAACTGTTACAAACAAATTACATTACAATATCCAGTAAGTGGAAACACAGTGCTTATGTTATTATTATTTTTTTTAGTCTTTGTATTATAAATGTCACTGTTAGTCCATTACTTATTGTTATTTATATGTTTTGCATAAATTTTGTACCAAAAATAAAATATAACATGAAAATGAAATAAATTTAAAGTTTTTAATGCTTGGAAATGAATTTGTTACAAGGCTAATTTTGTCACTTTGACATGACCTGTACAAAAAAGTGGTTCTGATGTCAAGGATATAGACATTAGTATCTTTATTACCATATCATGACGACAAATTAATAAAGATATATGCAAATATGATTATATCAATTTCATTCAGCTTTCATATCATATTAAGATTTGGTGATAAGGAAATAAATATTTACAAATGATATTGTAATTAGAGGAATGTGTTAAGGATCAGGAGACATTTAATATTAAAAAAAACAACATTTATTTAAAACAATATATGTCATACTATCACAACATAAACAGTGATCAAATAGTACATTTCCTCTGCTTTTACCTGTCACGTTGTGTCCATGCATCAGGGCTCATATTTGCAATATGTCCATTCGAATCTAGAACTCGCCTAAACAAGAAGAGTAAGAAGAGTCGGCACAGGAAAAGGTGATAATTGTCTCATCTGCCCTCATTTCACATCTATACTTTTCTGTGGTGTGGTCTTTAATAAATGCCTACTTCTAAATAATTATGACGAATGTTGTTTCATATTTCCGTATTTGAAACTATACCTTGCTTAGTAGTGCTTACGTATGAATATTTAATACATGCTTTGAAATATTCAACAGTATTTTGTTTTTATGTTATTTGTTAAGTACTTTTCAATATTTCATGTCATAAATTTTAGAATTTGACGCTAAAAGTATATTTTGGTACAAGTACTACCCTTCCTTTAAGTACACGGTACATGTAGTACAATGCAGTATTGGTTCAGTGCAGTACAAGGCTAAGGTTTTCCAAAGTATAGGATACATGTAGTACAATGCAGTACTGGGCCAAGGCTAAAGTTAGACATAAACAAGAATTACATTATAAGATAACCTTAAATATACAGTTGTTTACGACACCATGGTACTCAAGTTATAGGGTGCCTTCTATGACGTACTAAGAAACCAGAAGTATTCTTTGTTGAGCAGTGGTTTAGTATGTTCAATCCCTAACAGCACAGTGGTAATTATATCCTTGCTCATAAAGAGAGGAAGTATACTGCTCTACCTCTGTCTGTCTGTGCCCATTTTCTATTGCATTTTTACTCACATGTTGTATATTCTTATACATAATGGCCATGTCTGAACTTATCCTGGCATTTTTCTATGGAACTACCAATCAGAGATTCCTGAAATTTGGTAGTAAGCTTCATGTGAGCATGTGATGCCCTTTCACATCCATTGTTTACAGCTTCCTGTTTACCAAGGGGTATCATCACAGTCCATTTTTTGGGGGAAATAAAATCATGCTAAAATGTTAGAGATTATCCATATTAAAAAGAATTAGGAGGGGTGGTGTGTTAAGAAGACTTGAACCTAACATCACAAAAATTACAAAAAAAACACAGTTTTGTTGAAAATCAAAAGGCCATATTTGTGCAACCCAAACATTATCAGGAACAAGCTGAATGAATAATGACTGCATGTAATCAAACTGTTTTTCTTTGTGTCAATATTACTAACCTGAAAAGGGGTCAATGCAGCCCTGTTAAAAACAATTTCTAGGCCCTTGGTCATAAAACTTTACTCAGGACTTGAAGTACAAAAATTGTGCTCAAAACACCATATCCAGTATTTTGATTGGTTGATTTCTGAGTCTGAGTACAATTATCGTGCTCGAAAGTTTTTTGACTGCAAGGCCAGGATTCAAGAAACAACTTACTGAAAACAGTTATTCCACTACATATTTCAATGATGAGAAGAATTACTTCATATGATAACCTAGCTTTCAACTTAAAAAAAAAAAAAAAACGTCTGCTTACTTTTTGCTAATCTCTTAGCAATACACCACAGATCTTTCATGAGACAACTGTTCGATCGATGAGGTCTGGGTATATGAAGGAGGACTTGAGTTAGTAAAAAAAGGTGCTATAACATCATGTAAGATGAAGAGAGGGTCTGGGTATATGAAAGAGGACTTGTGATAGTGAAAAATCTTGCCATAATATCAAGTAAGATGGAGAGAGGGTCTGGGTATATGAAAGAGGACTTGTGATAGTGAAAAATCATGCCATAATATCAAGTAAGATGGGGAGAGGGTCTGGGTATATGAAAGAGGACTTGTGATAGTGAAAAATTGTGCCATAATAGCAAGTAAGATAGAGAGAGGGTTTGGGTATATGAAAGAGGACTTGTGATAGTGAAAAAAGGTGCCATAATATCAAGTAAGATTGAGGAAGGGTTTGGGTAAATGAAGTCAGGACTTATGTTAGTTTAAAAAGTGACATAATTTCAAGTACCATGGAGAACTTATCAGTAGTAAGAGAAATGTAGGTCTAGGTTTAGCGTGGACACTTTGATATAATTCCTAACTATATTTATCTAACATTATATCATTTCATACTTTGTATTTAACTCTCTTCCCAAAAATAATTTGGGCCTTTGTACCTTGAAAAATTGATTGTATCATACCTGTTATTTTTATACATACTTTATTCAACAACTGAACAAATAATATTCAAATAGATGCATGAGATTAAAATTATTCAAATAGATGCAATTATTTATAATGTCATTTTAATATCATGCATGAAAGAAAAATTGCAAGAGTTTTTGAATGAAAAATGGTACTGTTATTAGTGCAGTGTCAAAATTGTACTTTGATAAAGATATATGTCAATTTTATCAAAAGCAAGGTTGCATTTGTAGGTATTAATTTACTTACTTAATGCCAAAGAAAAGAAATTATTGATTCCCCAAGTAATTTAAGTAATTTATGAAGAGTATGAGAAATGAATTTTTAAATTTAATAAAGTTGAAAGTAAAGATGGTGATCTAAACATTTAAGTTATTTGATTTGCTGTTTTGATTTCAATTAAGACTATCTGATTGTAGGTCTTCTGTGAAATTTGATTTATTGGAAAATTTAAATAACCCATTCTTATATGAAATTGTGCTTTAATGGTCTGAATTATATGGTACCCAGTTTCTGCTGATAATAGAAAAATCTTGATAAAATGGAAATTTTGTGTGAACTATATTGGCTAAATCGGTTTTTGAAGATGGAAAATGGTATCATAAGCACCTTAGAGACCACCCAGAGATGTATAATTCACAAATCAAAATATTTTGGTAAAGATATTGTGAGTTTACAAGACAAAATGTTTATGTATCTGATAGTATTCATTTCAGACTTGCAATACTTGTAATACTTGAAGATTATTGACCCTTTATAAATATTAAATGGTGCCAAAAAACTCTCCTACATATTGCTTCCAACAGATACATGCTGTGATACATATAGACCATGCTGGCACGTATTCTTCCTGGCAGGTGTGCTGTGTGTTGTTGAGTTCTTCCTTTGCTAGTCTAAGCTGTTTTTAACACCATATGATGCTTTTTAATTAAGCTGTGTAAACCCAGCATCAAAGTGCAAAATTACTAAAAAATAATACAGATCTAAACTCAACTTGTATATTCACAGTTAGCTTCAGAGATTGAAATTCATGGCTTCTGTTTGTGTGTAAAATGTTATTACTTTTGATGTTGTTACTCAGTTTTTAATCTTTTGGCCTAATGTGCACTTCACAGGCAGTATTGCAGAAGTTTTACAATGCTGAGAATTTCCCATGATCATTAGCAAATAATTAGGAATATAATGTCAATTAAACAGTGCAGGCATATAACCACTTATAAAAATTCCAGTTGAATCAGTTACATGTAATGGAATGAATCAATTTCTTTTGATATCAAGTTGGAAAATAAATATTTATTGATAAAAGTTATGCTCATATACATATTAATATACTAATTAATGGCGGTTTCTTTGAACCTTGAAAGTGATAAAACATGTTTATTTATAAGTATTAATTATTATTGAGATGTTTGTATGAATAAATTATCAGAGGATCTAATAATGGTCAGTCTATCATCAAAGAGATATTAATTTCTGCACTTTTGATGTGAAATTGATCACCCTAGGTCTCAGGTGACCACATCTCTCCCCTGCTCTAACATTCTCATAATCAAAATCAGTTTCATGCATATTAAAGTATTTCCATTGGTCAAAGACATTCCAGTCTAACTGATCATCAAAGTGTTTAATGTAACAGCAAATTAACATCTGATAATTAATCATTGGGATATGGATTAAGATCAGACAGCTCAGGCTGAGAAACTGGTACCCTGACTGGTGTTTGTTTATCAAGAGATCAATCAAAACTAATCATTAAGAGTTCAGTGTTCAAAGAGGGATACACCTTACTAACAACCCCTGATTGGGAATTCACCTTTGAAAGAATTATATTTCTTTGAAGTCTTGACTGTAAGCTTTCATTTCAAGAAACTTTTCATGCCCTATCACCTATGTGAAGTCCTCTTGGGTTAGGGATAGTAAGTGCTGTTCAGCATTGAGTTGCAATGATATAAATTTCATGCTTGACTGCACTATTGGTTTTTGTTTCACAACTTTTTGAGGATATCCTTTTGAACTCACCTCTCCCAGAGGGCCATGTGAGTTTTTCTCATCACTATTGTCAATCGTCTGTTGTTCACCAACTTGAAATATCCTCCTCTGAAACTACTTGGTCAGTTGGAACCAAATTGACAACAATCATACTTTGGGTATCTAGTTTAAAAAAAAAGAATGTCGGATAATCCTGCTTGCCAACCAACTTGGCCACCAAGTCTAAAAATTGAACATAGGGGTAAAAAGCATGTACTGTGAATTTGTCTATCATCTTGTAAACTTTTATAGATAGCGACAATCTGACAGGAGCAGATATGTACAGAATGGTACAATCTACCTGCTGTCCATCTTGACTTAAACTGTCCGAAAACTTATAGGAGTTCTTGCCCTTACAAGACGAATTTAACCATTTTTGGCTATTTTATCTATTATCTTGAAAAAATGATCAACAGGATCGTATAAAGATCTTCAAATCACTCAACATGGTCGTAATCAACCCATTTATGAGTCATTGCCGTTAAATGATCGTTTTTACTCGTGTATGAAACCATTGTCAATGGAAAGAAACTGCCAATAGCAAAAATGATCAGCAGAATGACAATTTTTACCCATACAATTTTTTGCTGAAACCATCATAGAAAGAGAGATACTTAAAATAACTCAAAATGATCAGCTTAAGGGCATACGATACAGTTACAGGGGAGGTAATGACATTGCTAACGTAAAATGTTATTTTTTGCAACGTCAAACTGTGAAATATTGGGAAAAGATGCATTTTTTGTCGAGCCTGCGACTTTTGTCGCAGAAAGCTCGACATAGGGATAGCGATCCGGCGGCGGCGGCGGCTACGGCGGCGGCGGCGGCGTTAGCTAACTTCTTAAAAGCTTTATATTTTAGAAGATGGAAGACCTGGATGCTTCATACTTTGTATATGGATGCCTCATGTTACGAAGTTTCCGTCAGTCACATGTCCAATGTCCTTGACCTCATTTTCATGGTTCAGTGACTACTTGAAAAAAAAGTTCAGATTTTTTGTAATGTTAAATTCTCTCTAATTATAAGTAATAGGATAACTATATTTGGTATGTGCGTACCTTGCAAGGTCCTCATGCCCGTCAGACAGTTTTCACTTGACCTCGACCTCATTTCATGGATCAGTGAACAAGGTTAAGTTTTCGTGGTCAAGTCCATATCTCAGATACTATAAGCAATAGGTCTAGTATATTCGGTGTATGGAAGGACTGTAAGGTGTACATGTCCAACTGGCAGGTGTCATCTGACCTTGACCTCATTTTCATGGTTCAGTGGTTATAGTTAAGTTTTTGTGTTTTGGTCTGTTTTTCTTATACTGTATGCAATAGGTCTACTATATTTGGTGTATGGAATGATTGTAAGGTGTACATGTCTAGCGGGCAGGTGTCATCTGACCTTGACCTCATTTTCATGGTTCAGTGGTCAAAGTTAAGTTTTTGAGTTTTGGTCTTTTTTTCTAATACTGCATGCAATAGGTCAGCTATATTTGGTGTATGGAATGATTGTAAGGTGTACATGTCTAGCTGGCAGGTGTCATCTGACCTTGACCTCATTTTCATGGTTCAGTGGTCAAAGTTAAGTTTTTGAGTTTTGGTCTTTTTTTCTAATACTATATGCAATAGTTCAACTATATTTGGTGTATGGAAATATTTTATGATCTATATGTCAGTCACGCAGGTTTTATTTTACCTTGACCTCATTTTCAAGGTTCATTGCTCAGTGTTAAGTTTTTGAGTGTTGGTCTTTTTTTCTAATACTATAAGCAATAGGTCAACTATATTTGTTGTATGGAAGAATTGTTAGCTGTACATGCCTGCCTAGCATGGTTCATCTGACCTTGACCTCATTTTCATGGTTCATTGGTCAATGTTTAGTTTACTTGGTTAATGTTAAGTTTATGTGACAGTTGTAATAAAGCTTTATATTTAGGACTATCAACATAATATCAATGATTAGTAAAGAAGGCGAGACATTTCAGCGTGTGCACTCTTGTTGACAAATTTTAATCATTATCTAGAAAACGAGTATATTGACCTCTCTTTTTAGTCCCCTACCGAAGGGGACTATAGGTTTGCACTCTGTTTGTCTGTCTGTCTGGCAAATCAGTTTTCCCCATTTTTTTTTTTTCGTGCTTGAAGATATTGATTTGATATGATTTGATATTTGGTATATAGTTTAACAATGACAAGTTACAGATCAAGTTCAAATTTTGTTCCAATCTGATGATTTTGTGCAGAGTTATGGTCATTGGACTTATCAAATTCATGCAAATAATCAGTTTTCCACACTTTTTTTTTTTGTTATGCATGAAGATATTGATGTAATATTTGGTATATAGTTTTACCATGACAAGTTACAGATCAAGTTCGAATTTTGTTCGGTTCAGATGATTATTAAGCAGAGTTGTGGTCCTTGAACTTAGAAAATTCATGCAAATAATCAGTTTTCCACACTTTTTTGTCATGCTTGAATTCGAAGATATTGATTTGATATTTGTTATATAGTTTACACCATGACAAGTTATAGATCAGTTAGCATTTTGTTCCAGTACAATGAATTTTTAACCAGTAGGGGACTATGTATTGCCATGCAATACTCTCAGAATGCTTGTTTAAAATGACATTTGGTTTGACTATGTATGGAGATTATTTGTACCAATTTTTATTGTCGAGCCTGCGACTTTTGTCGCAGAAAGCTCGACATAGGGATAGCGATCCGGCGGCGGCGGCTACGGCGGCGGCGGCGGCGGCGTTAGCTAACTTCTTAAAAGCTTTATATTTTAGAAGATGGAAGACCTGGATGCTTCATACTTTGTATATGGATGCCTCATGTTACGAAGTTTCCGTCAGTCACATGTCCAATGTCCTTGACCTCATTTTCATGGTTCAGTGACTACTTGAAAAAAAAGTTCAGATTTTTTGTAATGTTAAATTCTCTCTTATTATAAGTAATAGGATAACTATATTTGGTATGTGCGTACCTTGCAAGGTCCTCATGCCCGTCAGACAGTTTTCACTTGACCTCGACCTCATTTCATGGATCAGTGAACAAGGTTAAGTTTTCGTGGTCAAGTCCATATCTCAGATACTATTAGCAATAGGTCTAGTATATTCGGTGTATGGAAGGACTGTAAGGTGTACATGTCCAACTGGCAGGTGTCATCTGACCTTGACCTCATTTTCATGGTTCAGTGGTTATAGTTAAGTTTTTGTGTTTTGGTCTGTTTTTCTTATACTGTATGCAATAGGTCTTCTATATTTGGTGTATGGAATGATTGTAAGGTGTACATGTCTAGCTGGCAGGTGTCATCTGACCTTGACCTCATTTTCATGGTTCAGTGGTCAAAGTTAAGTTTTTGAGTTTTGGTCTTTCTTTCTAATACTGCATGCAATAGGTCAGCTATATTTGGTGTATGGAATGATTGTAAGGTGTACATGTCTAGCTGGCAGGTGTCATCTTACCTTGACCTCATTTTCATGGTTCAGTGGTCAAAGTTAAGTTTTTGAGTTTTGGTCTTTTTTTCTAATACTGCATGCAATAGGTCAGCTATATTTGGTGTATGGAATGATTGTAAGGTGTACATGTCTAGCTGGCAGGTGTCATCTTACCTTGACCTCATTTTCATGGTTCAGTGGTCGAAGTTAAGTTTTTGAGTTTTGGTCTTTTTTTCTAATACTATATGCAATAGTTCAACTATATTTGGTGTATGGAAATATTTTATGATCTATATGTCAGTCACGCAGGTTTTATTTGACCTTGACCTCATTTTCAAGGTTCATTGCTCAGTGTTAAGTTTTTGTGTTTTCGTCTGTTTTTCTTAAACTATAAGCAATAGGTCAACTATATTTGTTGTATGGAAGAATTGTTAGCTGTACATGCCTGCCTAGCATGGTTCATCTGACCTTGACCTCATTTTCATGGTTCATTGGTCAATGTTTAGTTTACTTGGTTAATGTTAAGTTTATGTGACAGTTGTAATAAAGCTTTATATTTAGGACTATCAACATAATATCAATGATTAGTAAAGAAGGCGAGACATTTCAGCGTGTGCACTCTTGTGAAAAAAATCGCAGATGATTTTTTTTTAAATTAGATAAATATGCCTGTGTTTTTCTAAAATCATGAATTATTTCTAGAGTTGTTACACAAATTAAGAGCATACTTATGTAAAGAAGATTTTCCAAATGTTGTAAAAAAAATCTGCTAATGTTTATCTTTTGAAACAAAAAAGTTAGGTATGTCTTTCCAAAGGTTAGAAATGTCCAAGAAACTGCAATTTTTGAGTAAATGTCTAAAATTCCAACACCATTTATCTCTAAAAGTAGCACATGAAGGTATTTTTTATTCCATTTTTGAATTGACTAGGTGGAAAATAGCTTGTATGCAAATTTTCATAAAAAATCACAGAGGGATAAAAACTGTATTGTATGCCCTTAACAAGTCAAATGACAAAAATCGTTGGTCCACACCCACGCAACAAAGTTAAGTGGGGTATAATGTATTTGACCTGTCCATCTCAACTCCTCTGAAACCACACAACAGAATTTCATGAAAATTTATAGATAATTAGGTCTATGTAGATGTGCATATTGACAGGAAATAATGATTCTATTTTTATGCCCGGCCGTAGCGGAGGGGGCATTAAGTTTTACCCTTGTCCATCCGTATGTCCCAAAGTTGGTTTCCATTCTCTTACTTTAGTTTGCCTCAACCAAATGTTATGAAACTTATACACAATGCTTATTACCACAAAATACAGATCAAGTTTGAATTTTGGTGGTGTCACTTTAACTGTTCTAGAGTTATGCCCCTTTACAAATGGAAAAATTGCTGAATTTTTCGTTTCTGTTCTCTTACTTTAGTTTGCCTCAACCAAATGTTATGAAACTTATACACAATGCTTATTACCACAAAATACAGATCAAGTTTGAATTTTGGTGGTGTCACTTTAACTGTTCTAGAGTTATGCCCCTTTATAAATGGAAAAATTGCAAAATTTTTAGTTTCCGTTCTCTAACTTAAGTTAGCCTCAACCAAATGTTATGAAACTTATACACAATGCTAATTACCACAAAACACAGATCAAGTTTGGAATTTGGTGGCGTCACTGTAACCGTTCTAGAGTTTTGCCCCTTTACAAATGGAAAAATTCAGCAATTTTTTGTTTCCGTTCTGTAATTTTTCTGGGAGTTATGCCCCTTTGAACTTAGAATTTTAAATATACTGCTGCAACAGCTTGTCATTGCAACTCCTCTGAAACCACACAACAGAATTTTATTGTCTCGCTTGACAGAGTCAAAAAGCCAGACACAGGTATGCTGTTTCTTGCGTCGGCGGCAGCTGCAGCGTCAACAATGTATTAGTTTGTGATTAGGTCTAGTTTGTGGTGAACCAGAAGTTGTAGGTCAATCATATTTGGTATACAGTTGTATTAGCATTGGCACATCTCATTTCCTTGGAGGTTGTTTGGCCCTGCCCCCTCAGTCATGGTCTATTGACTTTTAAACTTTTGCTTATTTTACATGTATTAGTTTGTGATTAGGTCAGTTTATGGGGAACCATTAGTGGTAGGTCAATGATATTTGGTATGCAGTTGTATAAGCATTGACACATCTCATTTCCGTGGAGATTATTTGGCTCAGCCCCCTTAGTCATGGTCTATTGACTTTGAAAATTTTGCTTAGTTAACATGTATTAGTTTGTGATTAGGTCAGTTCAAGGGGAACCATTAGTGGTAGGCCAATGTTAATTGGTATTCAGTTGTATAAGCATTAGCACATCTCATTTCAATGGAGAATGTTTGGCCCCATCCCCTCAGTCATTGCCTATCGACTTTGAAACTTATGCTTAGTTTACATGTATTAGTTTGTGATAAGATCAGTTTAAGACGAACTGCTAATGTTAAGTCAATGATATTTGGTAGGCAAATTTATTGGCATTTGTAGGTATCGTTTCCCTGGAGATTATATAGCTCCACTCCCTCTTGATGGTTCATTGACTTTGAAACTTTTACATAGTTTACAAGTTAATGTTTGTGTTTAGGTTTGTTTAAAGGGAACAACTTATAATAAGTCAATGATATTTGGTATGCAGTTGTATTAGCATTGGCGAATCTCACTTACATGGAGATGGTTTAGAAATGTACCTCAGTCATGGTTCATTGACTTTGAATATTAGCCTAACTTGTTAAGTATTGCCATTTTAATTTCAACACTTGCATAATCAAAATTACAAAAAAGGCAAGCCATATCTCTGTGATAACAGTTTATGAAACTTTATTGATAATAAGGACATACTAAAAACTTTATTGATAATAAGGACATACTATGTAGATGTGCATATCGACAGGAAATTCTGATTTTTTTTCTCTTGGAGTTATGCCCCTTTGCATTTGAATTTTAAATATACTACTGCAACAATTTGTCATTGCGACTCCTCTTAAACCACACAACAGAATTTCAAGAAACTTTGTAGTTGAGATGTGCATATCCATAAGAAATTTTTATCATTTGACTTTTGTAGGAGTTATGAGTCATTGAACTTAGGACTTTGGTGAGATTTTGTTTGCCCAGTGGCAATGTGGGGGCGTGGGGTATGTGAGCATGCTCATAAAGGTTGTTTAATTTTTACTCACTATAAAAATATTGCATTCTATCAATTTTGTGCAAAAATGCCAAGTGGGCAATGCAAGCTCCAAGAGCCTCTAGTTCTAATTCTTGTCTTGATAAAACAAAAATTTACATTATGTCCAAAATAAACAATAATTATAAGTGAGGAGACATATTGTCAAGTCTTGGTCATCTTTCTTGGGAATTAAGGCAGAAGTATAACCTGCAATCAGCCTCTCCACTATCCCTGAAGTATGTTTATTAGATGAAGGATATAACTTCTTAAATAAGTAGTGGCTTTAAACCCCAAAAATCAATCAACCAATCTTAAATAATTATGAATAAGGACTTGTTGAGCTTGAGTAGCTATGACCTCATGAAGGATGGAGTTCCTTCAGTTGTATCTCAGGCCAACAAAGTACCTATTTTCTTGTTTCTCCTTCATCTGTTAATAAAAGAAATTTTAAAATTGCATAATAAGACAATATAATATTTACTCAAACATTGAGAGAGATAACTATTGTACCATTCATATGTTAGGTGTTTGTCCATTAACTATAGAAGAGCCAGTGATCTTTGTGGAGTCAGAGATATTAGGTGTTATCATCTTGTCTTCTGTAGAATGTTTCTGCTGACTAACTGAAATGTGAGAATATTTTTCTGAGCCTTTATCTTGTACAGTGTAAATAAATCATTGATAAATATAATTGAATCAAATGATCAATGAACAGTTTTAACATGAAACATGGGGTTCACAATGAGGAAGTGAATACATCTGCTATACTTTCTATTTTGTGACTTGAAATTCAAAAATTATTGCATGTGCATGCATTTTTTTATGAGGAGAGTTGATCATCAGACAAAAATCTGAGGCTTATTAAATGCAATTTCAGGAATTAGTGCAATAAAAAAATGTAATTGATGGTTGAATGCATCTTTTCATGTCAATTTTTCTGGTATAAAAACAAATTTGAAAAACAAAGATTGAAATATGAAAATATCTCATATCTTCATACAATTCCTATTAATCACTTTGATTGAATCCTTAAATAAGATATAAATCCTGTCAATTATTTCCCTAGTGATAAAAAAATCTGAAATACAGTAGTTTGAAATCATCTATATTTAATGCTCCATGGTATGCTCTCTTTGGTAATGGTTTGAAGTATAATACTTCCATACCCAGATTCATGTTACTTTGTATATAGAGACAGCCAGCCTCTCATCAAAATTTAGGTTATAGTGACTGAATTATAGAAATAAAATGAAATTGAAGACTTTTTATGAAAATTTTGTATGTAGTTTATGATGATTTTTTTTTTGGTGAATAAGGCTGTCAAAGAATTTGTTATCTATGGCCCTTGAACTTATTCATATTGGTTTTCTTATTTTAAATGATCAAATTGTTTTGTGGCAATGCAAAATGTTGCTTAAGTTGTTTCAGATTGTACCCCTTCTGTATGCCCCTATTATCTTTACACCAAATTAACATTTTACTGATTTATTTAACATGCATGCCATGTTTATTTTCTCTTAGCTGTTAATAAACCATATGTGATCATTGCATATCTATAATGTATCTGTGTATACAAAAAATCTGTAAAAGCTAATTGGTTCTTTCCCTCTTTATTTTCAGAATTAAAGAATATAAGACATGCTAGACCAAATGGATATTCAATAAAATGGTCATTAAAGTATAGACAAGTTGATCTGATATAAGGTACAGAATCACAGTACAGTTTCTATCCTATTAGGTTTGGGTCTTACATAATATGTTTAAGTTAGTGCAAAAAGTTTTACAATTTTCATGCGTATATTGATACATACATTATATTATATAATATCATGCATTGTATACTGATAAAAGTTCACAGAAATAGATATATATATATATAGAAAATAGAATAAATAATCAATGTATTTATTGGTATAGAAAACAATGTAAGCATCAACAAAATTGCCCAACTCCTGATCACAAGTTTTGTTGGATGTATGTCATAAAAAGTGCAGCCAGGTTATTTGTACTCATTTCATGTCAGGATGTGGATTAGTGGGTCATGTAAAAAAGGTCAATGGAAGCATGTCCGCATACATATATATTATCTACCATAATTATGCTATAAATAGGTATAATTCCATCTTCCTGCAGTGTATTTTACTGTAAGCTATTATTGAAAATAAAAGTCCGATTGATTTTGATTTACTGCGTAATTGAGATAATGTTATCGTTTTGGAAGTCTAAAAAAAGAAGTACATTGTACTCACGACCTCTGGCTGAAAACTTTAACAATATTTAAGGAAACCTCTTCCTCTTTATTTTCAATTTCATTTTATTGAACATAAGTTCTGTAGAACGCAGAAAGTATTAACAATTTAATTTAAATGATATAAACCTATATTTAGGAAAATTGATAATGATTTCACACAAATGTATAAAGTAGGTCGGGCAAAATGTCAATGTACTGTGTTAAGTCATTGGCCGTACTACTATAGTTAATGAATTCAAACAGGACACACAAAATAGATATAGTGTCTGTAATTGATGAGTTCATGTTGATCAGGGTATAGTTTGACTGGTCAGTCAAATATTGCTTTTCTAGATCAAGGTAGATCAATGTCAAAAGCATGAATTCATTTACTGATATCCCAACATGATTGACAGCAGTTTATGTTAGATTAAATATTCAAAGCTGTTAACATGGAAGATATTAAAAATAGATAGATTGTTGTTTGTCTAGTGGCAAATAGTTCATACATATTCGGGTTGAGAAATAAATTAGTTGATATGTTTTGAAAAATTGATCAACTATAAGAAGGGCAGGTCATTTAGATTGTCACTGGAAAAAGGGTATGTTTGGTAGGGGGGCAGAATTTTTCCTTGCAATACATCACCCTTTGGACCCATCACAAAGTTATTACAGGGTCACAGATTTTTCATGTTCAAAGTTCTTGAAAGTCTCCCTACAGGGGGAATCAGACAGAATATTTTTCTTTGAATGTAGCTTAATAATGTGAATAGGGTTAGTATAAGAGTTGTCTCTCTTTAAGCATTATCATAATGATCAAATTTATTTCACAGTAGTTGTATGAAATACTGCTCTTCAATAAAAAAAAAAAGGAAGCAAAAATATTAAAAAATTATTGGTGAATATTGAAGATATTGTTTTACTCTTTGAACCCTTAAAACTGTAATCAGGATGAAGATGAGCAATAACAGCTCTCTTTCTTCAGTGTCGGGTTTATTCCTAGTATAAATTGTTTACTTGCTTCATGTACATTAACAATATATTTCCTCTTATGTCAGTTTACAGTTGTAGAAAATAAAGCATTTAAAAAAAAAATATTTGTAGAAAAACATGTTACTAAAGTATTATACAGGGTCCATAATGAGAACAAGTGAATTTAACAGGATAAGTGTCATACATATTGCTAAGAATGTTTTACAATGTAAATTCTTATTTTACTACTGGATGGTCAAATCTTATAAACGAACCCAAGTAACTGGAAAAAAGTGGCAGTTCTCCAAAATGAACATTAAGAGCCATCTGCCAAGTCAAAATAAAACCTCTAACTTAAGCTTAAAATCAATACTAATCCCATTTTCTGTCTGTTCATCAGAGCCTATCTCAACAGTTTTAATAAACCCTGTCAGTGTAGATGATTCCCTAAAGCATTGTTATTTTCTGTGACAATTATTTAATCAAACCATTTGTATTCTTTTGAGAACTTTGAAGACTGCTATTGTGATACTTAACATGAAAAAAGTTCTCAATATTAAATATATTTAATTCAGCGCTTTCTTTCCATAAATAATGTGACAGATTTACTCCCCTGATTATTGTTAATTATTGATTAATTGCAGTGCGTTTTAAAAACACTTTAAAAATCAGAATGAAGTATTGTAACTCTGTATTTTAAAGAGTTTCATTAAACTATATAAATTGGATTATGCAAACAGTTAAAGTGTTCTAGGTATTTATAATTATAAAAAGTCTTTAGTACTTAAAAAATTGTAATTTCATAGTTGTGTTGATCTTCTTCAAACATTTCTCTTAGTAAGGTAATTAAGTAAAGCTCTAGTTTAACCCCATCACTTGTTATTTGTGCTATCCCAAGATAGTGGTTGTCTTTTGTTATATTCCTTGATGTAAAGTCATCTAAGTTTGCAAAGAATTCCGCTCAAACGGGTGCTAGGGGCCGTCTTAAACTTACAGTAAGGTGAGAGTTATTTTGTTCTGTGTTGAAGGCCTCACTGTGACTTTGATGAAGAATAGCAATAATAGCGCTAATAGCGCTGTTTCTTCGCCTTTTATGTTTTTTTGCTGTGCATTTACTGATTTTGTGTCAATGATGGATACCCAATATCCTGTCTTTTCTATTAAGATCTGCATTACCACTGTTGGTCTTTGCATAGAATTAAAATAATACTTTCATGATTTGTATTAAAATTCTTCACTACTTGTCTATACTTGGGGTGGGGTGGGGGGGGATTGAGAGCTTGACATATATGGTATAGAGACTTGTCTTTGGTCAAGGTCCTTGTGTCATATGAAATATGTGTGGGGGTAAGGATATGTTGGGTTACTGTCTCACTAATATCTGGCAAACTTATTTTATTGAGATCCAGTCAAGACCCTTTTGAACGTTACCAATTTAATGTTCTCTTGAAATAACCAAGTAAAATCCCACTTTTATCCTGGATGACAAAGTTTTGAATGTAGTTGTAGTTTATAACCAGACTTTGTCAAATAGATATTGTTACATGACCTTGACCTCATTTCATTTTTCAATGGTCTGGTATTTTTTTCAATATTGTACTCCATTACTTAACTCTTCAACAATGATTAATTTGTGGATTTGTTGCAAGCAGTACATGTATGTCTGTATGTCTGTAATATGTTGTATTGCCTTGACCTTAATTTCATGTTCTTTAGGTCTGCTTTTGATTAATTAATTATGTACCTCTCAAGTTGAGAAAATATACATGATTTGTTGTAAATAGTTGTCAATGTATACCTGTAAATAATCAGGTGCACTGGACAGATTACAGATGGCCTCAGTTTTAGAGTTCATTGCCCTTAAAAAAAAATCAATATTGCAGAATTCAAGACATAAGTATGTCTACTCTTGTAAAGTGAAATATTTAAAGCCAAATAAATTGCAGTGTTGGCAAGTTATTTTCAAAATAAATAATCATATCATTTGTACTTGGATGGATAGTTGTCTCAGAAATTTGTGCATGTATTAAATTGAATTGTGATTGTTGAACAATGAACAAAAATGTGGGATTAATTATTGTGATTTCACAATATGCTGCACACAAATATTAGTTTCAAAATTAAAATGCTTATGTTTTTTTGGCTTATCATATCCACTCACAATTGTACAAACTTTGCAAAAAATTTCTGAATTTACAGTAATGTATTCGAGTTGTTTCCCTTTAAACCAATACAATTAAATTTACATTATTCATATATGTACATCTTAAATGTGAAAAATCACAAATAGCATTATGTATACTTTATTTACAAAAAATCAGAGATTGATATGTATTTGAATGCTTCTAATTATCTATTTGTAGGCTATTGATCATGTTATAATTATCACAGATTCCTGATGATTGTCTAAATTACAGCTTATTTTAACCGAATTCTCTGAATCTTTTTCTCCTGGCGGTCCTTGAATAAAATATGCTCGTCCTTACTATTATTTCTATTGCAAATTACCAAAATTGTGTAGGTCCTTTGCAAAATTTTATTGGTCAACACCTTCGGACCACCACTTTTCGAGAACTCTTGTGATTCACGGAGTAGGTAGTATACTGCAACGACTTTGTTGGTCTGTTCATCTGTTACATATTACCAGGCTTCTGTATGAAGGATTTGGTTTGGAACTTTATTATGTTAAGTTGTGCTGTGTAAGAAGGTTCAGATCTGAAGAGCAATCACTTCCTGTTGATGATACCATGATTTTTTATTGCACAACCCTGAACATGGAATTTTTCATCAATGTTTAATTAAGAGTGGGAGGTTTAATTTACATGGCATATTACATGCAACACCAAGTTCTAAAGTGACTTTTACCAAATTCAGTCAATGTTGATGTGTCGTTCATACTATGTTGTATTTACAGGCAGTATTTAGGATGATTTTGACCTTAATTTTAGATATTCCAGATTTTTGGAATTATTGAGGGATTTTATTTTGATAGAAAATGATGTAAAAATTAGTCAACATTAGTCTCAAGGGTATTTATCTACTGATTTATGATCAGATTCTTTACAAGAACTAGTGTTTTATGCCCCTTTTATCTCTCAGTATAGTCCTGGATATCTGGTCCATGTTTAATAGTCATCTAACTGAGATCCTATCAGAACTTAATGGCCCTATAGACATGAAATCAACATAGAGGACCATCAATTTTTCCCTTTGATCTTTTGATTTTTTGCTGCTTGGTACATGTAGGTATATTGGTTAAACATGTACTTTTTACACTATAACATGCATCAAAATTTGTTGTTCAGCCTGTGGCAAAGTGCTAAGATAAAAATAGGAATAAATAACATGTACTTGGTTGTCAGTTTACATAAAATACTATAATTAAGTTGAGTATTGATTTAACTAGGCCATTGACTCTTTACTTTAGTATCTGATAACTAAGTATCTGATAGAAAGTTGTAATAGTATAAATTTAAATGAAATGTTTAGTTGTTAGCCATAAAAATGGATTATAGGCATGAAAAGTAAGAATCGTCGTGTTTTGAACTTTCAGTTCAGTTTCGAAGAAGAAAGTTCTGTAAAAGACCCAAAGTTACTACTGTTAATATTTTAATGGATTCAATTTTATTTTGTTTCCATATTATTAATAATAGTCTCTTTTGGCTGAAACAATACTTGTGTTTCTGCCAACCTGACTGCCCCCTCATTTTAGTGCCTACTCGAAAGATTTTATTTTGGGTCACTATTAAAGTTACAGATTCCCCTGTTGAACTGATTTTGAAAATTTGAAAAATAAAATTATTTTCCTTCCTACTGACCCTTATTTTTTTAGGCATGTTAGCAGAAACATATGTATTATTATTTTTTTTTGGGAGCCTTACTTGGATTGCAATATAAAAAAGCCAAGTACATAATTAAGTTTCTTTTGTAAAACCTTCCCCTGACACCCCCCCCCCCCCCCCCCCCCTAATAAAAATAAAAATGTCATTGCCCAATATCAATATTTGGCTGTTCTTATCAGGCTACACAATTATTGAGATTGAATTCCATTTTTTTCTGGTTTTCCCTGTTAATTTGGTAGCCATCAATAACCACTGGCTATGTCACTGTCCATATAGAATATATTATATTGTGATTGAAACTAAATCTTTGTTGTCATGCCATGGAAAACTGATATAACATGTATACAGATTTGAAAATAGGCTTTTGTTGTCTTAAGTAATCCTGTTGTCATGTTCAATATGAGAAATTGTTAAATATTTCACAAAAATTGGGGGAATTGCAGTTCACACGTTAATTTCATTTACAGATGATAAAAATCTAAGGATTTTATCATATTGGATGACTTCTTGTCAGATCAATATGAGGTGGAAAATTACACTCCTCTGTTCAACTTCAGAGATTTTTTCTTGATTGTATTGAATAAAATGTTTGAAGCAATCAAAGCCTAATTGCAATTCATAAGTGAACTATTTTGATACAGTGCATTGACAGGAGTATTTATGGGCTAAATCAGCTATCGCTACCTGCAATAACACAATCTCCGAAATCAGAAACTTATCCAAATGATCTATATAGGTTTTCAATAGGTTAAATGCTTATTAAGACTTTTCAACTTGGTTTTCAAGTGTTTGTTTATTCATCGAAAGCGACGCCAGGATAAAAGACGAGGACCCTTTTAAATAGAAAAAGTGATTGAATTGTATAAATTTTTAGTGTTTGTCCAGGGGAAAAACTCAGACACAAACATGTTAAGATACACAGTTATATTGTATTCTAGGGGAAGGTGATACAATACAATATGTATACAATTTCAACTCGATCTCTTGAATAGTATTTGTTTACTTGATTTTGTGAACATTTACATCTGTTTTGATGTTCAAACGCTCTAGATTTAATAAAACTTAATATTTGGATAATTTTTAGATCGATAAAATATATAGATTTTTATATTCATTTCTATAGTTTGTTTGCCTAAAGAGGGACTAGACTACTCTAAACAAACTTTATTTCACATATAATTGTTTATTTTGTAACATTTTTAACTATTATCTGACAACCTAAATAGTAATGTGATTTAGCCTCTAGAAAAGGGTTAATTTGGTCCCTAATTTAACACCAACTGTGATTATATATGTATCTGGCCAAAATTGCCATCAGAATGTTCATAGATCATTAACTTTTAAATGACCTCTGTCCATTGTAAATCCATCAGCCTGTTGTATTGGATTATTTACATTGAAAGAAAAATTTCATAATGGTATTGTTGAATTAGATTGAGCAATAGGTTTAGATAACTTAATGAGCAGTAAATAATTGATCAGGGTGACCCAGATGTCTCAAGGTCATTTATTTCAAATTTTCAAATTGACCAATTAGATTAAAGCATTAGACAATTTCAAATAAATGTGACTGGTGATAAGAACTAATTAGACCTTGTGAGATTAATAGTGTTCTGTAAATTTATTTATCCAGCTTTGACTTGTAGTTTTTTTGGGGGGAATAAAATAAACTCCTAAAATAAAAGAGAATGAAATTTTCATTCCGTTTAAAAAAAATTTAAATCATGATGAAGAATTGAATAAAAACATTCAGAAATCAATATGTCTTTATGGCTTCTTATTCCCACCAAACATTCTATTTCAAGCAGAAATGTTTGTGTACCAATTTATAAAAAAAATTGCCAGCTAGTAAGAGATCTTTTATTTTCTAGTTATACTATTTTATTTTTATAGCATGTACCAAAGAGAAGAAACAGATATTAGAGACATCAGATTTATCAAATCACTAAAAGCAACAAAAGCTGCAAAGAGGTAGAATATTTAATCATAAATAAACCAAATCCTACTATACCAGGCATATAAAATACTAATTTGTAGCATGAAATATTAAGAGCTGGGGGATCATCACCATCTTATCCTTAAGACTTGAATGACTTTAACCAGAATCCAGTGTGTATCAAATGAACTTGAGGTTATTAGAGCAGGAGCTGCACAATTCAGAAGACATTTCAAAATTGATTGACAGTCAACTAATAAGTGAATATCACTTTCTTTTGTTTTAAGTTAGTCCTTCAGATTATCATTTTAAAAAAACAGTGATAAATTGGTGTTTTCAGAATCAACACCTTAGCCAAAAGTAACTTGCTCCTCAATGCATGTTTTACATGTTTTATGATGTCCTATTTAAAAAAACCCATTTAAACTGTCAGCTTTAGTTATATTGATATCTTAACTTTTATTACTTAGCTATGTAGTAATCATATCTTTTTATGGCTTAATAACCAAAACCTATAAATTCTCTTTATAAAAGACTAAACTTTTGTATATTGACAGAATACAAATTGTACCAAAGTTAGTCCACTTTGCATTTCTTATCTTTTAATTTTTGGGGTGTTTTTTTCACTCCAAAACGTTGATCATCATCATCTGCAGGACACAATTTCACAAATCACTATTTAGACTTGAATTCATCCTTCAGACTATGTATGTCAACTTTTTACAAATATGTGATAAAGACAAGAGAACTGACAGCTGCAGGAAAGTAGCAGTCTTTTACAATAATTTAAAAGGTCCATTAAAAGAAGTAAAAACTTGTAGCAAGTTTTAACACCCATGTTCTTTTATTGATCAGACCCTGGTAAAATAATTGATATTATTTAATCATGTCTCCCATATTTCTTCCCTGACAGTAAAGTCCTGTATCTCAGAAAAACAATCCAAAGATGCCTAGATTAGAGGTAATTTAGAGATTTAAGAGCAAATATTTATTAGAAGACTCATCAGTGTTATCAGAAGCGATTTTATGGTGACATGGGCTTCCATCCATAATGAATGAGCGTTCTTAAGCATGAGAAAAAACTTTTGATAGATTATTATCCTGAATAATTTATGTGGGAAACTGATAATTTTTCTGGAAATTTATTTTGAAAATAATGATGTTTGAATCTTGCAAACAGTTTTTCTTTTCAAAACCTTAATAATGCTTTAAAAATTTACTCTTAAATAAAATACAGGGAAAGATTGATTGATGATTGCTTTACACCACATCAGTGCAAAAAGGCTATATCGTGGTCATACAAGGAAAGACATATTAATGTATGTATTACATGTGAGATATTAGAGAAATATTTAAATTATTACAAGAGAAAATACTGTAAATGTAATAAAACTGCTTTAAAAATTGTGTTTAATAATTAATAATATAATGCTGATTCAGCATTTATGTCTATGAACACCTGATGGTTATATAATTGTTTAATATTACATGTAGATGGGGGGTTTCATTTATTATATCATGTCCCTAAGGTGAAAGCATTAACACTATAAACCTATTTAATTGCCATAAGTTGGTAAGGATTTTATTAAAGTCTTAATAGGCAGGTATTCCTATGCTGTTTATTTGTGAATTCAAAGTAAATTTTCATATAAAAATTATAAATTTTGATGACATGAACTCTTCTCTCTAATTCATATTTACACCTATTAAATCTGATTTATATGTTATGTTACATATGAGATTTACAGCATTCAGCTTATAGGTCCCTATAAAAATTAATCCTGTAATATGACAGTTGTTTTCCATTTTTTTAGCTTTTGATTTTGCCATTTGATAAGGGACTTTCCGTTTAGAATTTTCCTTCGAGTTCAGTTCGATATTTTTGTTATTTTACTTTTGTGTCATTGTGACACTTGATTGACTTATTAATGAATTTTACAGGAGTAATACAATGGGTGTCCCATGTGGAGCAGAATCTGCTAACCCCTTTGGAACAAGCTAAGATAACCCCAATTTTTTTGGGGGGGTTGTTATATTTTTTTTTGTCATTTTCAGCCATCATTTTGTCATCCTATCTTCATCTTATGACTTTTGATATCTCCTGCCTTTATTTTTATTGGGTACATGGACATTTTTTAAAAATTATTCCTTTTTATAACTTTTTTGAAATTTTGAGACATTAAAGGCATTACATTTTTATGTAGCAAACTACTCCAGGTTACTTTGGGTTGATATTAAAAAGCAACATGCCATTTTTAACCTAACCCTAAATTTGATAGATTTAAATCATGGTTATTGGCAGTAGACCACAAAATACTAGAGAATATATGTTTAATATAAATAATGTAAAAGTAGCATCTGTGGAATAGACCAAAGTGTTTTATTGAATGACTAAATATTTGTCACAACCCAATACAATCAGTTAACTATCAGTTTTTGAAGAGAAGTTTACTAAGAATGTCACCTGTTTGTTAGGAAATGGTATTAAATATTAATTCTAATACAAGTTCTAATATTTTTATTTTCAATAAATTTAAATTTGAGCAAAAACCCACGCACAAGGGAAATATTGTTATATATATTTGTTTATAACTGGATGTATTTGTTTGCACTAGTATATGGAACTCACTAGACCTGTCACCTGCAGGGGAAGGGGTTTGTCAAAAGAAAACGTTTGAAAGAGAGATTCATTTTCAGACAATTTACACCCTTTAAATGTCTTTTAAATATTTAATAGGTTACTTTCACCTTTATGTGCTTTTCTGCTTAAAACACCTTAAATTAACGTAATGATAAGGTTACATGTGTCAGTTTTCAAAAGAGCTTTAAGCACAAAATGTCGGGTCTATGACTTCTTAAAAGGATTTCAGTAATAATATTTAAATTTTTTATTTACTTAATATTTGGATTCATTATCTATGTTTGATTAACAATTTTGTCACCTACTGTATTTTCATTACACCTTTGTACAAGTGTTAATTTTTGTATATAAAGGTAGACACGAAATTTATACCATATTGTTTGGAAAGGAATTACAACTTCTCTTGAGGGCCTTTATTAAAGGCAGACATGGTTTGAGAAATAAGCTAAAAGACCTGTAATTATGACCCCCTAAAGTGTCCAGTGGGCAGGTGTCCAAACCACAAAATAGTCCCCCTGATCATTTGAATGAAATAGTCAAGTTTGCAATGCACTTAAAGTGGAATATAAAACTTCAAAGACCATATTAGTGAATATATTCACAATGATTTTGTCAGATAGTGTTGACAATGACAAATTAGGTATAAATGACCCGAAGTAATACCCATCCCCAAGTCAATTGACCACCCTGGTGAATCTGAAGTTTGTTTGAAAGTTTATAGACCAATTTACCATCTGTTCCTAATAAATAATGAAAGTGATAAGACATGTATTTAAATATTATATCCATTTCATACTCAGTGTATTTTAATAATAAGGTAAAATTTACAAGTCTGGATCTAAAAACTCAATAAATCTATAAAATGATCAAGTTTGGAGGTCAAAAGTTTTATGGATATTTTCACAATTACATCCTTATAGACTGATATGGGACTGAGGGTATAACACCAGATCCAGCTAACTTTATGTGAAGTTTATGATTCTTATACATCTTTTTTACAAGATTAATAAAAATTATTAAGTACAGGCTGTATTTGTTATCAGGAAATTCCACAAAGCTTTGATATGCAACAGTGTTCCAGCTTGAATCTCAGGGCAGAAGGGTGCTAGTTGTCTGAAAGGGCACTTCAGCGTTATAACCCAGATTTTAAGGGCAATGTTGGACAGTGTATAAATTACCTTGAATATTGCTAGGCTCAGCTGGAGAACATTAGTTGTATTTAAACCATATTCAGAAATTAATGTGTTCTTGATGTTGGTTCCAGTAAGAATTTTTTTCATCAAATTATCATACCATGAAGCAAAGCATATCATTCTGATGTTAATCTAAACAAACTTGTACATTTGGTATGGAAAATAATCATCAGAAATTTCAATGTTTTATAACTTATACCAAAATAAAGAAGTAGTTTTGAAAGATGGAGTTAAACATGCAAAATTGAATGTTGAATGTAATTAAATTATCTACATTTAAATTACTTGTTCAAACATATAGTATATATGTTATTGAGAGTTATTTATTATCTTTTAAATTGTTACAAAAAAGTATTTTTAAGTGCACACCAAAGTGCTCCTCAGTAAGGAGTTTTATAAATATAACAGGTGAGACAGGAGAGGATCATATTTATATTGATGCAATAATATATTGCAGAAAGTATAAACAGTTACCTTTTTTCTCCATCATTGTTAAAAATAAATTTGTTGAGTGCTCCATGTCAGGAGGATTATAAAATACAAGAAGTATTAAAAACAGGAAGTGAATCTTGTTATGTTCAAAGTACAAATTTCTTTGATTCCTCTTTAAATTTCATACTCATGGTTATGAAACAAAACATTTTTTACCAATTAAGTCAAAACTATGTATGCATTTAAAATGTTTAAGATTTTATTTTTTATGTTATGCCTTCTGAAATAAATTTTTTCAGGTGTACATGCTGTACATAAACATTACAAATGGATAACATGTGGACATTTCATTCTGTATTAAATATCTAGTATTTGTTCAATTATCTTAAATCCACTAATTAGCAGTAAACAATCATTAACAAAGGTGATAAAACTGCCAAAGCATTAGGTATTTAACTTAATCCCATTGTCAGTTAATTAGTGTTACACAATCAGGTAACAATTTTACCGGAAACGCCGGTAGGCATAAAATTTTGAAATTTTATTTTTTTGAAAAGGCAGTGGGGTGCATTCTTTTACTTTTGAGGGCAGAATGGCGGGGGTAAGGGCACCAAGGGCGGGCCGCCCTTCTATTTAGGGCAGGCGGGAACACTGTGCAAATAGTGAAATATACATTCTAAATGAATACTCCAATAGTCTTGTTCCACTCCAACTGATAAGATATTCTAATTTGTTGATCAGCATGAAATATCCCAACTTGTCTAGCATTATTCAGTCTTGCAGGCTGTTTTCATAAAATTGAATACTGTAAATTCAGAAATTTATGAATGCATGCAATTATTGTTATCCTTGACCACTAGCAAAAATGTGAAATCTAATTAATGTCATTGCAAAATGTTTTAGAAGGAAAATCACGACTGAAATTATGAATGTTGGTGTTTATTATTGGGAACCTGATACTGTCACATTTTTGCATAAAGATATCCAAATAATTTTAAAATTCTGAATTTACAGTTATTATGTCATGTATGTTGATCCATTGTAGGAAGGTTTGTCTATGATGTAAGGGGCCTATCATGGTAATTATATTTCATCTCTCTGAAAGTATTCACACTCCTACCAATATTGATGTTATTGATAAGAACCATTGGTGAGAATCTTGACACAATACAGAAAAGTTTAAGAAATTAAAGTTGAACAGAGAAACAGCAGGAAGAAATGAATTGTCAGGAAATACATTAAGATTGGAACTGTCCAATTCTGTTGTCAGGAAATGATAAAAAGTAGTGTTACTCTGTATCCAGTTTTAATTCATTCATTACTTTCCAAATTAACAGCTTTGAATTTGCCGCATTTGCAATGCAAATTTTGTCAGTGATGAATGGCTTTCAACCTTAAACAATAAGTTCTTATTAAACCCTGATAGCTACACTTAAGTTTCAGTAGTTTTATTATTTCACACTGAGTATTTTTTTAATCAAATGTCAGAAATCCATAGTTCCTTATATAATTTCTAATTAATCAGATTGGTGGAAATAGTTGGAATTTTGAGATTTATCAATTTTAATCTAGCATGTCCAGTTCTCTTATTTAGCTTTTGGATAAATATAAAAGTGTCAGTTGATAGTGGGACAGTGTATTTTATTTAATTAATTATAATGCATGTCATGGGTACTTGTCAACCAATGACACATTATCTGTTGACGATTCTGTCATTTCAGCCACACTCCGATTTGATCACACAGCTGATAAACATTTGTCCTCTGGTCATTTCATACAGTTTAATGAAACAGAAGCTGAAAGCTTGATGCCATAGTTTTCTTTTAGCTTCTCTGTTTTCAGTGTTTGAGTAATCGTTTGTAGATTGAGATGATATGGAATTATTTGTACAGTGTATCAGAACACTGAAATGCATGGCAGAAAATTAAGTGACATTTTTAGCCTTTGTAGCTATTGCAAATTGTATATGTTATATAAATTCATCTAATTTTTTTAAAATTTATTGGCAACAAATCTTACTGAACCAGGTTTTTTTTTTTCTCCTTAGGGATAGATAAGCAAACCAAAAGAACAAAATTGCTTATTATAATGGTTTTATGACATCTAACACTGTCATTTAGATTTTACATTTCCTTGAGACAGAAGAATAAAAAGAAAAGTTAATAGGTACAAATTCTAAAGATTAGGTGGAAATATTATAATTGAAATCTTTTTTTTTATCTTCAGGGTGAAAGGATTTCGAAAACAAAACATTCTATTAAATACACAGAAAATAGATTAAGGAGATATATATCAAAGACAATTTTACTTGTGACATTTTTTAGTGGAGGACAGTTTACTTTTGTTATTTTGACAAATGTTATTCAACACAAAAGACTTTTGTTTTTTTTACTACAACTTTTTATGAATTATTTGTTCTAGTGTTTTTCATTCAGTCAGTTTGTCTGCCTTGGTAAACAATTTATACATGTTTCTTGTATGAATTGATTCCATTTCTGACACAGCATTAAAAGTCCTTTAAAAATCTGGGCTTTGATCGGTCAAAGAGGCGGCACCTAGGAAATGATGAGGTATTGAGGAGAAGTACAATCACCCCAACATTGACTTAGAAATTAGGGCACACATCCGCTACTTTTGATTTTGAACACCTTGACAGGTGGGATTTAACAGGGTTAACGATTTGTCACAATTCAAGTATTTAATTAATAGTTTGTCTGTTGTATAGTGTAGATAATATTTACAAAATTACCAAGTAGTTTATAATATCCATTAAAAGAAAAACAAAGTGTAAGAATTACCTGTAAAGTCTAGTTGGGTGTCAGGTTAATTTTATGGTTTTTTTTATCTGATTCTTTTCCTTAATTTTTTGTTTTAGATATTTTTGTCATAGTTTGTTTTTAAATAAATTGAAATTTGAAGCTTGCAGGTATATAACATATTTAGCATGTATTGATTAAACAAAAAATTGTAAATATATTCAATAGATTTCCACATATTTGTCGCTAATTTTCATGAGGATCTGATTAATTTGCTATCAAATAATTTTTTTTTTTATGCCCCATTTATGGGTATGATGTTTTTCGGTCTATGTGTCCGTTCATTCGTCTGACTGTCCGTCCGTCTGTCCCTCTTCATGTTAAAGTTTTTGGTAAAGATAGTTTTTGATGAAGTTGAAGTCCAATCAACTTGAAACTTAGTACACATGTTCCCTATGATATAATCTTTCTAATTTTAATGCCAAATTAGAGTTTTAACCCCAATTTCACCGTCCACTAAACATAGAAAATGATAGTGCGAGTGGGGCATCCATGTACTATGGACACATTCTTGTTGGTCGTGTTAATATTTTAAAGATATTTTCTACTTTGTAGAAGCAGAAAATGTCAATTTTAAGTCTTTGGTTTGACCCACTTGTTGAATACACAACCTTCCAAACTTGACTGGTACACACTGTAAATTCATAGATTAATGCATGCATTTATTATTGCAAATCCTTAACCTCTGGCAAAAATGTGAAATCTAATTAATGCAATTTTATGAAGGAAAATCACTTCTAAAATTAGGAATGTGAGTTTATATTATTGCGAACCTGATGTTGCATTAATAAAAACATTGCAATAATTTCTGAATAAACAGTACTGGATGAGACAATTTATCCATTTTCAAATTCTGGTGCCAGTTACTTCTTTGAGTGCAAAACTGTACATGCATTTTACATTAAAGTAAATTTTGTATGAATCTGATAATAAAAATTGATACATGTATATAAATGAAATTGTGTAGGTTGAACTTTCTTGCCCTTAATTTTCACTAACACAAATTTGAACAAAACATACTTACTGGCAATAATCGACACATTAATATTATTAGTACCCTTTTCAAGACCTATCTGACATAAACATTTTGTGATTTTGATATTCAATTTTAACTTCTCAATGGGTTTGTTAAAACAGGAAATTGAAAATGAGGTTTAAAAAGTCATCTTTTCAGTATCTGATACAGAAACGGCTATTAAAGTCATTAAAACACTTAATGTTGGTTTTGGTGAATGTTTGAGACCCCATAGTATTGTAGGATTATAAATTGATAAGATGATTAGCCCTGAAAAATTAAATTGTCACAAGTCGGGTAACATTTTGACTAATTGCTTACCCTACAGGCAAATAATACCTATATTTATTTATTGTCATAGGCCAGCTGTCGCGCAAATACACAGCTGTCAAAGGTGTTTTTTGTGTATTCTTTTTTGTGGTCACAAACTGTTACCCCAACATAGATTAAAAATTAGAATTCTGGAGACATGATATGAATAAGCAATTTTGGCAATAGGATTCAGATATATGACGCATGTTACCCCTTACATTAGCAATCTGTTGTTATTTTCAATTCATTTAGATCATTACCATTTCGTACATTGTGTAATTAGATTTAAAATATTTAACAGAAATGAATTGAAAGGAATAATTTTTGCATGACTTTACCCAAAATTACCTTATTCAAAATAAAATTGTTCAAGCTGTGCCATTTATGCTTATCTCCAAGATAAGGGAGAATTAGATAATTAAGTACCTGCAATTGAACTGTTCTTTGGTTTATACTTGTTTTTGTTTTCAATATTGCGTAATTAATATATTGATCAAAAATTTATGTTATAAGAGGTCTGTAATTGTCTTGAGTTTCATTCAAAGTATTTACATGCTGTGTTTATTATATTTTAAACAATGCCCTAATAGACACTTTTAGTCAAAAATGTGAAATTGTGAAAAGTAATTTTTCACAATCCACAAGTTTTTATCATTTCTCTTGTTTTATTTGTTTAACACTCTTGAAGTAGAATACTTAATTGACAAGGATTGCCTGTTTTCATACCAAAGGTCAATGGTTCTCCCCAGGTACTCTCGCTTGGCAAAGGTCAACGGTTGTCCCCAGGTACTCTCGATTGGCGAATGTCAGTGGTTCTCCCCAGGTTCTCTTGCTTGGTGAAGGTCAGTGGTTCTCCCCAGGTACTTTCGCTTGGTGAAGGTCAGTGGTTCTTCCCAGGTACTCTTGCTTGGTGAAGGTCAGTGGTTCTCCCCAGGTACTCTGGCTTGCCAGCTGCCTCCACCAATAATAACTGGTTGCCATATTTATGACAAGGTCTTTGTAGATGTCAAAATAATATAAAGGGCCAAATTGCTCAAAAAAGCATCATGTAGTACTACCTATTATTATACTGAGTCTTGACATAGAAAATAATCTGTGATGTTTGCAAAGTTTCATATTTAATTGATGCCATTATAAAAGTGACCCCTAGATTTTCAAGTTTTTATGTCTTTTTTTTAAATTTAAATTGTTGCCTTCTAGTTTGATTCATGTTTTAACATTTTTTTTTCTATAGAATTTTTCCATTTTAAAAATTGGAAGATGTGGTATGATTGCCAATGAGACAGCTATCAAAAAAAAAACCAGAATGAGTCCACACAATATTAAAAGTACATCAGGAATTGATTTTCTGTTGACAGAGCGATCTTCTAAGAGAAATTCATTTAAACTATGTTCAAAAAAGACAAATTCATTAACACATCAAGATATTTTATGGCTAAGTTGCATCAAAGGGTATATATATGCAAGAGAAATGTATGATGCAGAATTAATTACAATTTTAAAAACTGAAAGTAACATGTTGATTTGCTGATATAACGGATGAGAAGACTTTAACTTGTGTGACTAGGAGTGACAATTTATTTTATAGATTTACAGCATATAATTGCAAAATTAATGATATAAAAAATCTAAAATTGTCATGTTAGTACTTTATCAACACGTGTTACATGCAAATGTACTGTAAATGATGCATTAAAGTTTTGATATTTATGTGATATTCCAGCAAAGGCTAATGTAGGTTTTATTTCTTGTTGCACAGATGTTCTAGGATAAATTGATAATATGTTTTTGTTGTCAATTGAAGTGTTATGTGATTTTCTGTATTACCTGTCTTGTAAGAGTTACTTCTCATTACATGTATTAGCAGTTATGTCTGACCTCTGACATGTCACTGAACAATTCTTTTGGTTAGAAAATTAAAGTTTTATTAATTGAGATAGTATATTATATATCTGAATAGTGACTACAAAAACCAATATTAACATTGTTTAAATTGTATGTCATTGAAGTGACGAATGTTTATTTATTTTGTGGTTCTTTCTCATCCATCTTGATTTGAATCAATAGGTTTTCAATTGAAATACATCCTTTTTTAAGGTGATGAATTTTCAATACAATGAAAATGGAATGATCTGCTTTCATATAAGTCTTGAAATGCAAATGTCACCATAAAAATATAGTATGATTGTAATGTATGCTATAATCTCATATCAATGGCAATAAAGGGGGGGGGCAATAAAGTTTTCATTACTTGTTATATGATAAGCCCTGTAACTTTCTTGGTGTTACGGCTGTGTTTTTATCCACAAATTTTCCTTCTTTTGACACTTTGGTATTCCACTTTTTCAACACTGTAACCACACACGAAACCCAACCAATATGGGAAAAGGTTACATGTTTACCTACGCAATATATGAAAAGGTATACACTTTCAAAATCTAAATTACCGGTATATGGAAAGGGTGGGGTAACAGAACCCACCCCGCCCCAGGATCCAGTTACTTTTTAAAAAATGTTAATTTGGGGATTGAAAGTGATAGTGGATGCAGAAAATGATTGCTGATTACCTGGAGCGGTTATCACACTATATTATAGGAAAACAAATCTCTGGATGGTGCCGATCTTTATTTATCTGGGAAATAAAAACAGATTGACCGGTCTTAAGTCATTTTAAATTCATCCATATTCATTTGCACACATTAAACAGTAATATTGGTCCAGTTTTTAAACTACTTGCAAACATGTTTTATTCAAAAACCATATTTCGATACAGGAATGACAGTAATCTCATAATTATTTCATTTTTCAAAACTATCTGAATATGCCAGTGAATGGGGTGTAATGATTTCAAAGATAAAAAGGAAACCATAAATTTTTTAGATGGTATACCTCCCAATATGGTATGTTGTGTAGACTGCTCGGCAATTTATTTCTATTTGCTAAGTTTAACATGAACAAATTTTCCATTTATTTTTTGTATCAATAATTGCACATTTTTTTGTAAAAGGTTTCAAAGATGGTTAAATTATATGGATTTTTCATTTATCCTCACAAGTGACTCAATGCAATTATTCATGCATCTTTTTGAAACTTGCTTGGAGCAATGCATAGAAAGGGTACGAGTTCAACCCGCATATTTATCTTATTTTAGAAGCGTGACTTTATAAGGCTTTTAATTTCCACTGGCACGTGGACGGGATGATTATTAAGCTTTGCCAAATCAATAACATCTAATACACGCAGAAAGGGGATATAATATGATTTCAACATTCCTGAATTTCTAATGTCTTTTTGTCACATTTTTATGATGGCAGCATACTTGAGATAAAGAACAGCTGCGATTTATTACAAATCATCCTGTATCCCTTGTCTCAGATAATTTTCATAAAATTTTTAGACCTTGGATCTTTTGATCACTGATGAATCCACTAGCTTGTAAACAAGTAACAAAAATCAATCGGGATTTTATGGTTCTTTTATGGTTCGAAGCCTATTAATAATAAATTGATTGTGCAAATATTAAAAAGTTATGAATTCAGAAAGAACTATGGCTTAGTTTAAGTAAACAGTTAATTGACAAGTGTAAATTTTAGAAAACCATTGTTTAAAAAAAAATTGAAAAAAAAACACTTAAGAAGTGGCTGACTGCAGCAATCTGATTTATTTGGATAATCATAGGACTATATTTTGTCCACTTCTAAGTGACCTGATCATGTCACAGGTCAGCAGTGGTCACTCTTTGCTGTGTCAGCAGTTTCCTGACAGGTCAATTTCTTAAATGTCACAAGGGAAGTCAACCCAGGGGTCATAGAGATTAGAAAATTGAATTAATAACCAGAGATGAAAATTACTTAAGAAATAATATTGACCGTCATAGTGATTAAAACATAAATAGTTAATTAATTTAATGATTATTAAATTAATTCTATTGAATTTGGTTTTGAATAATTCTTCCTTTCATCTCATGAAGATGTATAGGTTATTAAATACATATTCAAAGAAAACATAGTATAACTCTGACAATCTATGAACTTGCCTTCTTTTAGAAATTATTTGAATTGAATAGTTGTTATTAATTGACCAGTTAATTTATCATATAGATATTCTTTGAAGTAGAATTGGTTTTTCATAACTGGACAAATAACATTCTGTTTATTTTGATTGACAAATAAAAACCACATCAAAAATTTGTATAATTGTTTCCTTTCACCTTTTAAATCCACTTAATGTTTAAAAGCCACATCAAAAGATTAACATAGAGGTGATATAATTACTGATTAACAGTTGTATGTAAATTAACTGTAAATATTGATCAGGTAAATATTTATTTAGATTTGTCACATTTTTTGTGCTATTAATTGAAACCATAAAAATATTTACTGATAAATGAGTTTTTGGAATTGTATTCAACAAATGTGTGATAGATACAATGTATATAAGTATGATAAATTTTTAGAATTTGAGTATGGACATTCTGAAATAAATTAACTGTGAGAACCCCCCCCCCCCCAACCCCAACCCCCACATTTCCGTATAAAAAGCTAATTGCAAAACCATGAGGTTTGAACAATATCATTAAGGTGAGACATGACCTCTAGATGTCTTAGTTTTGGTTTTTTTGTTGTTGTTGGGAAGTTGACTTACTGACATACATGTACACCCTGAATTTCAGAAAAGATAATTTTATGAACATAATGTCTACATGTTCAAATGAACTTATAAAGCAATTTTCCAATAGTTTCAAAAAAAATTCAGACTCCCAACAGAGGGTCACAGACATCTTTCAGATCTAATTTTAGTAATTGTGTTTACTGCCTGTGCCAAGATTTGGCTTGCTTACTTATTTTTTATGCTAGAGAATTTACTTTGCAAAGAAAAAAAAATCATTGATTGAAAATTAAGCAATGTAAATGCATACATTTAATACAAATTACAGCTGATAATTGGTTCCAGTAATGAGAATGTTAAGAATTTGTTAATTTCATAGATCATCAATACATCAATGGCAACATGACCTGACCTCTGAGGCATTCCTCAACCCTATGTTATCTAACAGTGTGGGTCTTCACAAATATTTAGAGGGTGCAACTTGATACAGAGAGACCAAACAATTATACACTTCAAAAGATTACTTGACTTGAAGAAGCTTTGACCTGGTCAGGACCTGTCAATCAGTCTACATTTTTGAGGCCAAAGGATATTTCAGGATTTGGATGAAAAGTGAATTGAGCTGAAATAGATTCTCAAGTTCATGTTACACAAAAACCATCATTGATTTTTTAGTAAAAAAATTTCAGTCCATATAGTATGTCCTACCAGTACTGTTGAACCTTCAATGCATGATTTTGCTTTGGAAATTCTGGCCTGAGGAAAACTTCACTAGTGCATCTAATGGATGGCTTTTTTATACGACCGCAAAAAAATTTTGTGGTCGTATATTGGTATGACGTTGGCGTCGTCGTCGTCGTCGTCGTCGTCGTCGTCGTCCGGCGTCGTCGTCGTCGTCGTCCGGCGTCGTCGTCCGAATACATATTGGTTTTCGCACTCTAACTTTAGTTTAAGTGAATGGATCTTTTTGAAATTTGACCATAAGGTTAAATACCACAAAAGGAAGGTTGGGATTGATTTTGGGGGTTATGGTACCAACAGTTAAGGAATTAGGGGCCAAAAAGGGGCCAAAAATGAGCATTTTCTAGTTTCCAGACAATAACTGTGGAATGGTGTATGGATCTCTCTGAAATTATACTACAAGTTTCCATACCACAAAGGGATGGTTAGGATTTGCTTTGGGGGGTTATGGCTCAAACCGTTTAGGAATTAGGGGCAAAAAAGGGGGAAAAACAAGGTTGTCCTGGTTAGTGGACAAATACTTTAGTACAAAACATAATTTAAAGCAGTGTAAGGGAGATAAATCAAATACATCATTGAAATTATCTCCCTTACACTGCTTTTAAATCATGTATAAAGTAATGGTTAATGAACAATAAAGATAATCTAAAACAGTGTAAGGGAGGTAATCCAAATACAACGTTTTGGTTACTTCCCTTACACTGCTTTTAAATTATGTTTAAAGAAATGCATATTTATAAAGGAAGACCAGTAAAAATATCTGCAAATGTTTTCATCTTTTTTTTTTACAAAAAAATCCATATGAAAGATTTGACACTATATTTTTATTAATTCTATTATAAAATAGATTAAGTTAGCACTATGGTAAATTTAAATGGGTAATTATGGTTGCCAACTCCATTGGAAATTTGAATTGAGATTATGACCATATCTTGAGGGAAAGAATTTTTTGGGGGGAAAAAGGGGGGGGGGGGGGGGGATAAAAAGAAATTGTGGGGGGGGCCAATTTTTTCTCATTTCAGATTTCAGAAATTAAAAAGAATTATTCTTCAAATATTATTTTTTTTTCAAATTTCAAATATTGAAAAATTTCAAGAAGTAATCTTTAATTGCACAGTATGGCGCATTAGATTTGTAAAATCTTTGATCACATTTATTTATTTGTTATGCCGAATCTAACAGTGTATTTAGATTTTTAATTTTGGGTCCAGTTTTCAAATTGGTCTACATTAATGTCCAAAGGGTCCAAAATTAAACTTTGTTTGATTTTAGCAAAAATTGAATATATGAGGTTCTTTGATATGCTGAATCTAAACATGTATTTAGATTTTTGATTTTTGGCCCAGTTTTCAAGTTGGTCCAAATTGGGGTCCAAAATTAAACTTTGTTTGATTTCAACAAAAATTGAATATATGGGGTTCTTTGATATGCTGAATCTAACCATGTATTTAGATTTTTTATTTGTGGACCCCGTTATCTAATTGGTTCATATTGAGGTCAAAAGGGTCCAAAATTAAACTTTGTTTGATTTCATCTAAAATTGAATTATTGGGGTTCTTTGATATTCCAAATCTAACTGTGTATTTAGGTTTTTAATTTTGGGTCCTGTTTTTTAAATTGGTCTACATTGAGGTCCAAAGGGTCCAAAATTAAACTTAGTTTGATTTTGACAAAAATTGAATTCTTGGGGTTCTTTGATTTGCTGAATCTAAACATGTGTTTAGATTTTTGATTATGGGCCCAGTTTTCAAGTTGGTCCAAGATAGGGTCCAGTATTTAAACTTTGTTTGATTTCAACAAAAATTGAATATATGGGGTTCTTTGATATGCTGAATCTAAACATGTATTTAGATTTTTGATTATGGGCCCAGTTTTCAAGTTGGTCCAAATTGGGGTCCAAAATTAAACTTTGTTTGATTTCAACAAAAATTGAATATATGAGGTTCTTTGATATGCTGAATCTAACCATGTATTAAGATTTTTTATTTGTAGGCCCCGCTATCAAATTGGTTCATATTGAGGTCAAAAGGGTCCAAAATTAAACTTTGTTTGATTTCATCGAAAATTGAATTATTGGGGTTCTTTGATATGCCAAATCTAACCGTATTTTTAATTTGGGTCCCGTTTTTTAAATTGGTCTTCATTGAGGTCCAAAGGGTCCAAAATTAAACTTAGTTTGATTTTAGCAAAAATTGAATTCTTGGGGTTCTTTGATATGCTGAATCTAAACATGTGTTTAGATTTTTGATTATGGGCCCAGTTTTCAAGTTTGTCCAAGTTGGGGTCCAAAATTAAACTTTGTTTGATTTTAACAAAAATTGAATATATGGGGTTCTTTTTTATGCTGAATCTAACCATGTATTTTGATTTTGGACATTGGACCATAATAGGTAAATTAAAAAAATTCAAGTTCTTAGACCACATTCTTTCTGTGTCAGAAACCTATGCTGTGTCAAATATTTAATAACAATCCAAATTCAAAGCTGTATCAAGCTTGAATGTTGTGTCCATACTTGCCCCAACTGTTCAGGGTTCGACCTCTGCGGTCGTATCAAGCTGCGCCCCAGCGAAGCATTTTATCTCTATCTTCTAGTATACCCACTTCGGGAGGACCCAAGATCACCCCTAGTTTTCGGTTGTTTTTGTTGCTCAGCTTTAAGTTTTAGAATTCTATGTAGTGTTTTTTGGACTTGTTTGTCTTTTCTGGGTTTTATTTTGTTTGGTTTTTTTTTGCCATGGTGTTGTCAGTTTCCCTCAACTTTATGAGTTTGAATGTTAAGATTGCTTGAAAAAAATAATACAGTAAAACATTAAAACAAATCTAACTGCCTAGATTTTATATACTTTGTCACACTTTTAAGTAAAAGTGAAAAATTTGTGACATATTTTTTCTTAATCTTTAAAGTAAGTCAGTCAGGTTTAGGTGTATAATGATGTTTTTAGATGTAAGTAGGTAGGGAGTTTATATACATATCAAGTCATGTTAATCTCACTTTTATTGCTATAATTTCCTATAGAAAAGTATGTTTAATTCATGGTTCACTTTCATACTCATCTCTATTGATACATTTATCAATATCCAAGCCACAGAGGTCTCCGCTTTAACTATGGACTAATGTTCAGGTTCGACCTCCATTTGAATAAAAAAGAAATAAAATTGAAAATTTGCAAGCACTTGATTTACATTTGAAATGTAAAAGTATACCAATTGTAGACATCTTTTCTGATAAAATAGTATAATAATAGGCCATAGAAAAGCTGGAGGGTTTGAAATCAGCTTTATGTCTGGGGCATTTATCCAGGTGAAAGCTATTTTAATCACTTTTGAAATATATAATATCAAATGCAGACTAGATGCATATTTCTGCACACTTGATGCAAATTGTTTTGGTGTTTATCCAATAAAGGTAGACAGAATGTGGTAAATTATTCAGTTTTCATAGTTTTGGTATGAAATGAAACAACTTTTGTAGTTTGAATTCACCGAGTTCTGAAGTTCTGAAACTGAATTTGTACTACTTCTATGACTAAAGCAATGTGGTTTCAGGGGAGAGAACAAATAAATGAACACGATAACTACAAGGTTTTTTGGTGTTTTTTTTTTTTATACATATATATTTTTTTTTTTATACATATATATATATATAAATCATTATCATTATAATAGTGATTACATGAATAATTATAAGTCATATTTTATTTTACTTGTACTCTAAAACAAAAAAAGTACTTGATGCACCTGTAAAAATCATCCTTTCTTTAGCTTATGGCTATACCTCAAAATCCGTTAGAATTTTATAATTCTAGTTTTGTGTAACACCTAGGATAATGCACTTTTGTGTGGTTATGTTTTATAAGTATTTTGTTTTTCTTAATGTCTTGCACATTTAAACTGTATTGTTTTTGTAGGAAGTATGAGGTTAAACTTGGTTAAAAACCACTTCTGGCAAAATCTTGAGTGAATGAAACTATTAAGATTTATCTGAATAATTGGTTTTGATCATAAAATATGAATATTAATATTCTAATTTTATTGATTTTTATCATTGTTTTTCTTTGCCTTAGGTTACCTCTTGTCATGGAGCATAGAGAAAACAACAGTATGATGTAAAATAAGTATCGGAGAACAAACAAGAGGGCAGGTGTTACCAGCAACTGTAGCGTTGCCGAACCAATGTAAATTGTGTATTCATGTTCTAAGGTAAAGAAAAAAAAGAGAATCTCATTGATTTATACATGTGTTACAAACAGGTGGGGCAGGTGACAAGCACACGACCATGCCTGGTGGCCTAACAATCATGCACGCTTTCTTGTCTTACAAATAAAAACACAAACTGTTAAAAACTACAAAATAAGTTTTCTAATCCTACCATTAATTGAACCTATTAAGAGTCACAGTCTGTGTCCTTTTTACATGGAATTTTAACAGTTTGGATTATATATTAAAGGACCAATTGTCACCCAATAGAGAAAAACAACATATAAAGATTGTGAAATTAACAACTTTTCTTTTGTCCTTTTGTAGCTACTCCCCTTTTGAAAGTTTGTAATAATTGTATAAGAACTACATACAAATATCTTTTAAGTCTATGTCAAGGGGACAAATAGACACTCTTGACAAACTTCTGTTTACATTAAATAACACATAATATGGTCAATATTTATTAGAATGTATGTGAGGTCTTAAGGGACTGACTGTAGGTGAACATTTTCTTGCATAATATTATATAATGCAATCATTATAGTAGTGTTGATTAATTAATCATATTTCATTATGGTCCATCTATGTCCTCATAGTTTATTTTAGCTTCTTTACTTTTGATGCAACACAAATACCTATGTTCAGAGGTGCTAACTCTTTTTGTAAAATAGAAATTATGGAACACAGGCAGTGCTGTCTATTTAAAAAATATGGTATTTTGGGTAGATTGAAAAAAATATGGTATTTTGGGTAGATGCATGTGACACAAAATTACCAAAAAATGAAGGGAAAGAACTAAAGAAATTTTAGAATATTTAGGCGTTTTAGTACTAGTCCTGAAATGGATTGGTGATGACTTCAAGCATCAAGGCTGGCCAATATTTATAAGGACTATGCTCTAATGGTCAGTTTAAACATGAGTTAATTCATGCTATACCTAGATTGACAGATATCAACAAACACAAACTATTGTAGACTATAAAATTTTCCAGTTCTATGAATAAGTCAAGAATAAACTAGTGTACAGATTCATTGAAAATCCAGGTTGTTTTGAGGCCAACCAAGGATTAGTATTTTTATCACTTGGTTTTATCTTTTGTCCTGTAGTGTTATAATAAATTATTAAACATTATTTATTTTGACTTGTTTTAGATGTTCCAACTAAAATTCTATTGTATTTTGTGAGGTTTCAAAATTTGCTATAATTAGTTATGAGCTATGTCTATGAAATTGGAAAACATAAAATCTTATAATGAAAAAAGAAACATATATTAATTTACTTCCTGTTCACTAACTGGCATATAATATGTTGAAAAGAAAAAAAGAAAGCTTGCAATGATTTTATTTCCACAGAATGGATTTATTTGCATTTCCAACATTAAAATGACATAACATTATTATTGAATAAAATTTGGCATAAATAATTAGTTTTTAAATGAAGAATATTAACTTTTTTCTATTTCAATAATGAAACTTTTAGGGTTTATATTGAATTAAAAATGGATGCACAAATTAAAAGATTTATAGATATCTTTTGCAAGGAGACTACATGTATTATGAAAAGTCATGTAATTGGGTCTTTAAATTTGCACATTTTGTTAGAAAAAGATTTCTCAAGATAAAATTTTAAATTTTCCCATGACACTTTTGTATGATTTAGATATGACTTTCAATCTTAAGAACAAATTTGGTGACTTTATTTTGAAAAGCAAACTGTCCTTTAACAGATTCAGAGTTCTAATTTATTAGCATATTTTCAGGAGGTTCATTGTTACTGGGAGATTTACTATGAGTTGTGGCAAAGTTTTTGGTAACCCTGATGCATTCAACAATATTTTATGTTGAACACAATTTAGTTTACATTTTTTTTTACATACTTACATTTAAAGATCTAAGTATAAAAGTTTGTGATTTATATGCACACAACATAAGTTTTTGGAATAAACACTTGAGACCAAAAGTTTGGAAAGCCAAAAGTATAAAACCAAAGGGCTTAAACAAAACAGCAAACACTGTCTGAGGTCAACTTTCCTCTGGGTTTCTGTCTTTAGTTTAAGCACAATGATAAAAAAAAATTTTAAACTGAAAATTTTCAGACAAACTATCATAGGAGATTATGCCAAAAATAAAGCACTAGCTACTGGGTCGATAGTACCCTTGGGACTGATCATGCTAATAATGAAACACTATTTGGATTGTACCATTGGGACTGATCATACATTGGCTTTGGGACTGACCATTCTTTATGCAGTGCAGCTATAGAACAGTTACGGTAAATTCAGAAATTATTGCATGCATTTATTATTGCGAATTTTGTAGAATGGACTTAAATACATAATTAACAAGTGAAACTGTGAGCTACTGCTCACTGATGATACCCCCAGCCCAAATACTTGACGGTTAACAGGAAGTTGTTGAGTGATGAATCTAAAAACGCATCACACGGTATAGCTGACTTATATAAACCCTGAAACCAAATTTCAGAAATCCTTAAATTGTAGTTCCTTAGAAAGATGCGACAAAAAATATTCATGGGACGGATGGATGGATGGACTGATGGACGGACAGACAGAGGTAAAACAGTATACCCCCACTTTTTTAAGCGGAGGTTTTAAAGGAGAGGTATAATTATTGCGATTTTAGGAAAATCTGCATACAATTATATGTATCAGATATCAGAATGCGAGTTTTTATTATTACTAAACTCGTTCAGTCGCAATATTTGCACTAATAAAAACCTCACAATAATTTCTGAATTTACAGTACTCTGATGGTTCTTGGTTACTTTGTGACACATAATCACAAACATATCATAAAAAACAAAGGATCACAAGAGCCTCACATAACAAAAAGTTCCAAGGATCACTTAAGAGCTTTTCATACCACAGAAGCTCCCATGATCATATAATAAAGCTATACATATCACAAAAACGAGGGGTCATTATAGAGCTATTCATATCACAAGAACAAGGGATTGTTGTAGAGCTATTCATATCACAAAAACAAGGGATCATTATAGAGCTATACATACCACAAAAACAAGGGATCATTATAGAACTATACATATCACAAAAACAAGGGATCATTATAGAGCTATTCATATCACAAAAACGAGGGATCATTATAGAACTATACATATCACAAAAACAAGGGATCATTATAGAACTATACATATCACAAAAACAAGGGAATGTTATAGAGCTATTCATATCACAAAAACAAGGAATCATTATAGAGCTATATCAGATAAACTAGGGAATGTTATAGAGCTATACATATCACAAAAACAAGGGATCATTATAGAGCTATTCATATCACAAAAACAAGGGATTGTTGTAGAGCTATTCATATCGTAAAAACAAGGAAATGTTATAAAGCTATACATATCACAAAAACAAGGGAATGTTATAGAGCTATTCATATCACAAAAACAAGGGATCATTATAGAGCTATTCATATCACAAAAATAAGGGAATGTTATAGAGCTATATCACATAAACAAGGGATCATTATAGAGCTATACATATCACAAAAACAAAGGATCATTATAGAACTATACATATCACAAAAACGAGGGATCATTATAGAGCTATTCATATCACAAAAACAAGGGATCATTATAGAGCTATTCATATCACACAAAGAAGGGATCATTATAGAGCTATTCATATCACATATCACAAAAACAAGGGATTGTTGTAGAGCTATTCATATCACAAAAACAAGGGAACATTATAGAGCTATACATATCACAAAAACAAAGGATCATTATAGAACTATTCATATCACAAAACCAAGGAATTTTATAGAGCTATTCATATCACAAAAATTACAAAAGTCTCACTTAAAATATTTATCACACAAAAATTAGAAAAAATCATTGCCATGAAACACAAAATATGAAATTATAAACATGTAATAGACTTATAAGGGCGAATCATTTTATTCTGGCACTTTTTTGATGGTGGTGAAAAACATTTAGTTTACTGTATTCTGTTACATGACTATGATTAAATAGAGTATCTTCTTTTTTTTACAAGTTGTGTTTTTAGGTGTCTGTGAATCTCCTAATTTTCACAACCTGAAACCTGACCTACTTAAAATCAATAGCTACTTATCATTATAAGCCATTTGATATGATATTAAGAGGAGATAATTTTTATCTTCAAATTTATCTTATCAGTGATAAGTCTGTGTAATGTCAAAAATACAAGCCATTTGTCATAATTATATTTATTTGCAATTTGTTGAAACCTACACCTAATTGACATATGGCTGCCATCTTGAAATGGACATGATGACACACAGATTAGTTCTTGTTTAGTTAATTATAATCAAACACATGATAAGGAGCCCAGGAATGAGGCTATATATCTTATAATTGCCATAAAAATTGTTTAATTTATATAACAACCATATCAGATTAAATACTTAATATATTTAAGAAATTTTATCCAATTTTGTCTTTTAAATATTACTAAGGTTTAAACATTGGCCTATCACTAGCAGATAAGCAAGCCACATCACACTATTTTGTAAGGTTTTGCCTGGTTCATATTCCATGTATGGAACACCACTTTCAGGATCACATTGCTGATGCTTAAGACAAATATCAGCATCCTATAGAAATTAAATTGGGCTCATACTTTTGCTTTAAATGTTCCTCTCTTTTAATTAATTTATCTTTCAACTTATATCTATCTATTGATTGGCACGTCCAAAGCGAAACTGTTTATGTAATTTTCAGATTGTTGTTCAAATTTAAGATTACCGAAATTTCAGAAATTATTTGTTGCTTTTATATATCTGATTATATTGATCAATGGACAAGTATGTAAGATTAAATATGTGAAATTGCTGTATACAAATCTTGCTATCAGAAGTTGAGAAATAAGTCAATGATGATTTTCCTTTTAGATTTTTCACAATGATTTAAACATTGCCAAATTTTCAGAATTGACAGTAACTTTCAATGACGTCATAAATTGAGGAGAAACATTATCAGAATATAGTCCTATCCATTTTAACATGAGTGTCTGAAACAATTGGGGATATGGAATTTTTTTGTTTGTTATTGCGAACCCAATGAAAGTTTTCCACAGTGCCATCTCTATCTTGACCAGGTATTTAAACTTTTGCAAGTTCACCTGTCCTATTGAATGAATACAATAGCAATTTTTCTCTGTGTAGTTTATTCACTGGGACCTTTAAATTTCTTCTAAGAGAAATCTTTCATTCTTTGATTAAATTACCTGTGTAAAAAAAAATTCTTATATATAGACAAAAATACTTTTTTTATACTCATTAACTGCGTGTGCTGATGTATTTATTCAATATTAATAATATATTTTCATTCAGTTTAATATAAACATTGATTCAATCATAAAAAGTTGATTTCTAACAAAAGTTTTATCAATGTTCCTATTGAAATTTGATTTTTTTTTGTTTAGTTATAGAATACATTTAAGAAGATCTTAATTTGAAACATCATTATTTTCAAGTTCTTATTTATGTCAAACAAATTTTTTTTTAAAAGGAACAATGTTGAAAGTTTTGTCAGAAATCAAATTTTTATGATTGAATCAATGTTTATATTAAACTGAATGAAAATATATATTATTAATATTGAATAACTACATCATCACACGCAGTTAATGAGTATAAAAACAGTATTTTTGTCTATATATAAGAAATTTTTTTTACTCAGGTAATTTAATCAATGAATGATAGATTTCTCTTAGAAGAAATTTAAAGGTCCCAGAGAATAAACTACACAGAGAACAATAGCTATTGTATCTATTCAATAGGACAGGTGAACTTGCAAAAGTTTAAATACCTGGTCAAGATAGAGATGGCACTGTGGAAAACTTTCATTGGGTTCGCAATAATAATGGTGAGAACTTTCTATCTTTGTCCTTTAACTCTGATCAGAAGTTATTATTTGCCTGAAAATGGCTGATGTTTGGAAACACTAGGTCACTGTCATTTAATTTGCCACTAGTTAATCCATGCATTCGTTGATGTCATGTGGGAAGCGTAGTCCATAATTGAAATATAACTTAAATTTTCCTACTTAGTCCCAAATATGCATATAATATAGCCACTGGCATTAAGCAGTCGACTATCAATTAATAATTTTCTTCCTCCTCAACTTGAGATGAAGATTTAGATATTTCTTGCATTTCTTTTCAAAATAAAATTATAATGTGCCCTATGATCTTAGTAGCTCTCATATGAATTTAGTGAGTAGGTACATGTATATGGATACTTGTGATAAAAATAAAATAAAATTAGAAGCATTTTGAGCAACATGTTGCAACATCTCAAAGAACTTTAAACTTTTAAACTTTAATGGGGTAATACCAGCATCCATAAATTAAGTAGAATACAAAATAAAGTTAATGTTTAAATAACCTTGTGGCAGGAAACTGATGAAAATGTATATAAAGATGAGATTTTGATGAAGATTAGCATATTTCTTTTCTTATTTTTCCATATCATGTTTGGTCTCGTCTGAAATTATATCACAGAAATTATTTTTAAGGTCAATCTTCTTTATAAAAGATTAAAAGTTTATCTTTCCTCACAATGCCTTACTAAAAGGATGAAAAAAATAATATCTTCCTAACCATTATATATTTTAAATGATGTATTGGGGATAGTCAGGTTTGATGTTTTTAAGCGTGAAAAATCTACCTCAGACTTGTTTAGTCATTAAATTATTAGTTTTGTGTATTGGGTTTATTATTGTAGTACATACGAATTGTCATCTCAATGGGATATTAAGCATTTAAAAAGCAATTTGAGTACTTATAATTATAAGCTAGAAGTAAGTCCGTCACCAGGGGTGGAGGAAAGAATGTCTTTTCTTTATGCAGAGTGTCTTGACATGATTTGCTGACTTTACGTTTTAAGAGATTACTGAATGTCGAGCATATTTAGACGGGTAATCTTTTCAGGACAATCAAAATTGTTAGGATTTCGTATCCTGTTTATGGGACGAAGAACCCCGCTGCTACCATTTCCATGTCAGACTGTTTAATAGAGGCAGTTGTACCAAGACCACCTAAAATAATTATCCTATGATAATAAACATGTTGTATAAAATAGGATTAAGTATGTCATGGTCTTTAGTGTAACATGTTCTAGGGGCTGTAAAAAGTACTGTTCTACCTATGTCTGATAAAGGTCGTCTAGTATGTATCCAAATAAGAAGCCTTGTTAGCAATAAGCTGTTTTTTTCTTTGAATCATAAGAATTAGTAATGAGCAATGAGAAATTTAGATATTTATCGAAATAAAAGATTTGAAATGTCATACAGTGAATTCAAATATTTTTTTAAGGACAAAATTATTATAACTTCCCCTTTTTTTTTTTAGTTCAAGTCAAGTAGAGAGACAAAAATGAATCATTGCAGTTAAGTCCTAAATCTAATATCCTAAATCGTAAAAAAAATTACACATTCAATTAATCAATCAGATTGTGAATTATCAATGTAAAACAGACTGTATTTAGATTTTCATGCCCCGGCTGTGGTGGAGAGGGCATGAAGGTTTACCCTTGTACATCAGTTCCTATGTATGTACGCCCCAAAATTGGTTTCCGTTCTTTAACTTTAGATTGCTTGACCCAGTGTAATGAAACTTATACACAATGTTTGTTTCCACCAACCACAGATCAAGCTCAAATTTTGGTGGTTTCAATTTCACCTATCTTGAGTTTCATATGTCCCTTTATAAACCAAAAAATTGTTGAATTTGCCAATTCCACACACAGATTAAGTTTGAATTACGAGGGTGTCACTTTCACTGTTTTGGAGTTTCCCCAATACTGATTTATTAAACAAACCATGATCAATTTCTAATGACAACATACAGAAACAAATGTCTTTAAATTTCAAAGAAAACAAAACGTCAATAGGTTTGAAATAGTACATTGACTCTTGCATATTTACAAGCGGGGGCAACTGTGTCTTGTTTAGTCAAAGTATTGAGTAAATTTGAACTAGATATTTCAATAATTTATATGCCTGGATTGAGCTTTAAATAAACCCAGGATATACAAAATACTGAAAAAAGCCTTCTTAAAGGGGAAATTACTCTTATAATTAATGAGAAATTTGAAAATCCATTTTTAGAAGAATTTGTGAGAGCCTGACCTAGTAGAGATTGACCTCATTATTTTTGTGTTCAGTGACATGTTTTTTCATGTTAAAAAAATGTAAAAATGCTAACAAACTTATTTTTAAGAGTAGATCTATAAAAATATGATTACAAGTCAACAGATGTATCGCACAATGATAGCTGCATTTTATTTTATCAAGTAAATTATTAGTAATAATGTTATTATTATATATTTTACTCCTAAGGGTAAAACAAGGTGATAATAATGTTTTTTGGTTGGTTCAAAGGCATACAAGTATATTGGTGCTGACAGGTTACATTTGTATTCATATAAACTCTTGCATGACTGAACAATTTAAACAGGAGTTGTCTCCTCTTCCCACACAAATGTCACATGGTTGCTTTGAAGTTCTGAAAACAATATGTCTCCAGGAATTTTATATATATATAATAACTTAAAAGTTATATGGGGACAATAATAACTAAATGCTACATCAGCAAGAAAATTTCTAACCCAGGCTTATGGCAATTTTGAAGTGTTATGATGAAAATTGCAAATGGGCCTCATTTTTTCCAAGCAATAGGTCTTATTAGATTTCAGTAGGGTCGGCAGAACACTTGCAAGCGATTCTTTTCCTTAGGAAGTCCCAACAAAATGTGGTATAGGTAATTTTAATATCTTGTGTCTTGAACAGACCTGTATTTTATACATGGTGCTTTGTTTGTAAGATGGGATCAGTGCATTATTTATTGGTCCAAGCTGTATTTAGGAAGAAGTGTGTTATATGTGAAAAATTGTCCAAAACTGAAATCTCAGTATCTTTTTACCAGTAAAGTGAATTTACTTTTCTCCTTAATCGCCATTTGTGTCTTAACATGAATTCCATCAAATGCAAGTTAATTGTTTAAACAAAAATTGACAATTTTACATGAATTTAGTACTAATATACCAAAAAAAACTTTTTTTCATTTTCTATGGCTTTTTGTTGCAGTTATGTGAATTCAGTAAATTGTATCTGAAATCTTTGTCTTTATATCTTTACAATGTTTTTATTCAAAAAATTAAATTGTTTCAATTTGTCATCATCATAATCAACACTAAAACACGTTTTTTATGCATATCATTTAAATTCATAATACAAGCAGTAAGCATGCAGTCTCATTATTGTTTTGATATTTTAGGGGGTTTACATGGTCCGATTCCTCCAAATGTATCTCTCCTTTGCTCATTAATTATTGGAATTCAAAGGTTCATGCCCGTAAGACATACTTACATATGTTATAATATATAAAGCATTTCTTTTTCACTGAGAGCAGTCCTCTACTATTTTTAATGTTACCATTTGCTTAAAAATAAGCCAGCTTTTTGATTAAGTGTAAATGAGTTTCATTGCTCCAATCAATCTTCATTCTTTTAAAATTAAAAATTTATTGTTAGAATTTTAAAAGTTATTTTGTTACGCCCACAGTTCTATATATACATATATAAGCTATAAAAAAACATACAATGGCTAAAAATAAAATCAATAAGAAATCAGCATATTGTGCTGACATTGTGAGTTATGCATTAATGACATGTGCATATTGTGTGTATGTGTGCAGTTTTAATGTATTGGAATTTCTTTGTTGTACGATGGACAATGACCACAGTGCGAGCTTTTTTTAGCATAATTAAAACAATGGATAATAGTAGATTAAATAAGAGGTGCTGCACAAGGTATTTAATCAGTAAATTTATACAAAACATTTTCTTTGTCCTGGGACATTGATTTATATTTTTTGTTTTATGTTGATTTAGCATTTGTTGCATTCTAAAATGTTAAGTTGTAAAACTAAAACTAGAAAGTGCATTTTGTAATATCTTTGTTTTATTTCAGAAGACTGATTTTCCTTTGTTTGAAAAATGGTTGATTTAATTGTGTATCCAAATATAGAGGAATCGTGGAATGTAAAAAAGAAGAAGAAACTGTTCAAGTAAGAAATATTCTGATCATATAGTTGAGATTTTTCTGGATTTTTAAATGTCCTCTACAATTTATTGTTTTTAAAATGAGAAGGGTTGAGATCTCAAAAAAGTTTTTTTTTAAATGAGAAGGGTTGAGATCTCAAAAAAGTTTTAACACTGCTATATGTTCATGAGCCTGTCTTAGTATAGAATCTCTTCAGGCATAAAATATGTCAATGTTGTTTTGTTTTTCATTTTGAGAATTTGGTATTGATGGCAGATCTTTAATAGGCACTGTTAAATTTATTCACAATATTGCATTTTCAATTGTCTTGATTTCATTAAAATTGTGTCTCTTTATCGTGAATTTGAAAGTCAAAACGAAATCTAAAGGGCAATGAACAAGAAGATAAGTTTATTGTGGAATACCCGGTAGTTATATTTACTATGCCTGTCCATACATGAGGATACTTATCTGTTGGTCAGTTATATGTGAATGTATGGACTATTAATACAGAAGAGTAATTTTCCAGACATGTTATTTGAACCCTGCTTTTAACAAGACTTTTCTGGATTTTTTAACTTGGTAGTTCAAATGTCAACACCCTTCATGAAGACATGGTTACCTGGTAATTCCATCCAGTCACATTATTTTTACTCTGAGCTGCCAAGTCTGTTATTTCTCCTAGATACAGCAGGCTTGCAACTGAATGGAGGTATTTAGGGGATATGAGAACTGCCAGATTACAGTCTTTCAGAGGTTACAGTATTACTTACCAGGGAGCCACACTAGCCCAGAGGTCTAATTAGTTCACCTACAGTGATCCTTAGCCAGTCATCTCTGAGGTTGTGAGTTCCAACCTTGCTTGTGGCAAGGTGTGTTTGACTTCTATCTTAGTTGACAAGGATTGCCAGTTTTCCTGTCGAAGGTCTGTGGTTACACAAGCGTCCTCCACAACAAAAACTGTCTGCCATGATATAGCCAAGGTTGCTGAAAATGGTGTATAACTTCAAGTAAAAAACAAACTAACTTACCAGTTTTGAGATGGTTTATATTTGCCATTTAAAGTTATTTGTAGGGGATAATTATTCTTTGGGTAAAGTCAGTTTATGTCAATTACATTAAGAAAATAATGGAAAGGTCAAGATCCCCTGAAAAAACTTTTGTTACTTTGAATTAAAACCAACTGCTATTTTTGTCTCTCCTTGATGGAGTCAAAAAGCGAGACATAGGTATGCTGTTTCCAGCTGCAGCTGCATCAACAATGTATTAGTTTGTGATTAGGTCAGTTTATGGGGAACCACTAGTGGTTGGTCAATGATATTTGGTATGCAGTTGTATTAGCATTGGCACATCTCATATCGATGGAGATTGTTTGGCCCTGTACCTTCAGTCATGGTTGATTGACTTTGAATATTTTGCACAACTTACATGTATACGTATTGATATTTTAATTTCAACATTTGCATTTTACTATCAAAATAATAGAAAGGCGAGACATATCTCTGTGTTAACAGTTTATGCAAATATCTATTGTTATTTATGAGTATACTCAACCCTTCCACTACAAAATTTAATGTTTATTACCTAATAAGAAAAAGAACTAATAACCAATAGTAAAGTTATCTGTAAAGGGGGTCATAAATATAAAAATAAGGAGAGATGTGGTATGATTGCCAATGAGACAACTATCCACCAAAGCTCAAATGATGTGGATGTAAGTAGTTATAGGCAACCGTACGACATTCAACAATGGGAAAAACCCATACCGTAAAGTCCTATAAAAGGCCCGGACATGAAAAATATGAAACATTTCAATTAGAAAACTAACGGCCTAATTTATAACAAAACAATTTACAGGACTTTATTTCCTGCTCACTAGCATTAAAGAGGGAAAGTTTGACTCTTGTTTTTGAATACAACCAGATTTGTTCAGTTTTCCTTATTAAGTTCTAAATAATACATTGTAAAATATTGATGAAATTTCATTTTTACAGTCAACTTATAAGTTACAACACTGTTTAGCTCTTGAGTTAATTAGGTCACTGTCATCTACATTTAAGTGATTCTGACTATTTTTTATGTACAACTTTTTAATGCTATTATTAAAATCTTTTGCTGGTTGTCTTGCATTAGGTAACATACTTCAGATTATTTTCCAATGAATAATATTTAGGTTACCTACCCTTTTGGTATTTTGTAAACATTTTTGATAAAGCCAAAATTTCAGAATATTTTTGCTATTTGGTCCTCGTGCCAACATTTTTGTCACAGAATTGATCTGCATTTCAAGCATCACTCACTTAAATCAGGTTTTAAGCTTAAGTTCATAAATCAAACTATTTTTCATATTGTATTTGAAAGTAGACCATGCAGGTCTCAAAGAGTATAAAAATTGTCTTCCTTAGGTAAAAAAACTTGTAGAGGGAAGAAGATTGTATAAATTCAATTAATGATTTCCTGATTTTGTTTAACAGTTTACTTACTATCAAAGGATGTTATCCAGTATTCTGTAAGGGATTCCAAAGGAGGAACAGACATATCATTTAATACATTCTAAGGAGAGTTCACCTAACACTTTCCATAGACAAAGGTAAATATGTATAAAGATTTTGAAAGTGTCAAGGGTTCTAAACATTGAACAGCCCAGACTTCAGGGCCATGATGGCAAAATGGTCTACGGTGAATATAGACATCCATGCACTACATAAGGGGCTAGAAAGACTATTAGGTGTTTACACCTGGACTCAATATACTGATATGAGATAGAGTTGTGGGCCAGTGGTTTACTCCAGGCTACCAGGTTTCTGGTTTGATTACATAAATGTATAGAATGAGGCATCAAACACACCAGACTTGAAGGAATCTTAAACAATGTCTTTCAGTAACTGGGATATTGTTATTTTACATTCTGAAACGAAATGTTTTCTTGTGTAACAACTTTCTGACAATTAATGTTTGGCAAATTAGGCCCAAACTATACCTTTCCCTTTAGAGGATATATGAGCGGCATTTACCAGGAATTACTTAAAACCCATTTGAATATGGCCAGCTTTTGTCCTTGATTTGGTTGTAAATTCCTAGCCTTATGCAAAATAGAAAACATTAAGATCCACTCCTGTTGACAGTACTGTCTACAGCCAATTAACCTAAAAAGTAGCATGACCTTTACATGTAGAAACTCAATTAAAATGTTATATTTGCTAAAATAGCTGTGAAATATCATTTAAAAATATTAGCACCTTTACACCTTTATTAAGGTTCCTCCATATAAAGTGAGAATGGATAAAGTTTAAATTATATGTGTCAAAATTGTATAAAAAATGTGATTTGTCAATCCAAAAGTTAAAATTTGTCGACAAAATTTACTGTTTTCTTAATAAAAAAATTGATTGATTGATTGTTGCTTGATTAATGTCCAGTGTTAAAAAATATGATTAATTAGATTACTGCTGAGATCAAATAAGACCCATTTAAAAAAAGCAAAATTGTGCAAGTCTTATTTGTATTTTTTTTTTTTTCTATATTTATTTTTTTGTTTTCTATTTGTATTTTTGCCACATGCTTATTTAGTTTACTGACAATCAAGATTTGAATTGAATTCTACTAAATGATATCTTGATTTCTTTAAAAGGGAAATTCAAATAACCAATCGTACAAGTTACTTCATTGTTTTCCTATCTTTCCTTAATATACAAGACATTTCATACCCCTGATAGCGTTAGAGTATCATATAAAATCAAATTATTAAAACAATTATATAGCATAAGGTATATAAATACAAATGCACTATGAATAATAAACATTTAACAAGAAAAACCACTGAACTGCTTGATAGATCACTTATAAGATAATTAAAATTACTTCCGAAAAGTTAGATTTTGATGAAACTGTGTATAAAAAAACAATGAAAAACTTGTACAATAATCAAATATGGAGACAGACCATTGCCATAACCAGGCAGACTATGTCACCTGGGTTCTTTGTCATAAAACTTTACTCAGTACTCGGAGTACAAGATTTGTGCTCAAAACACAAAATCCAGTAATTTGATTGGTTGATTTCTGCGTCTGAATCGTGCTCAAAAGTCTTATGACCGCAAGGCCTGAACTTTTATCAAAAATGGAGATATAACACATTAATAAGAGGGGTTAGACAGGGATAAGGAATGAGGGGGAGAGATACTGAACAAATTTTTTTCCTGTTTTTTGAGTAGGGTTGGGTGGGAAGTTGGAATCAGGAATCCACCTGTGCATCCCCTCTCATGATGAAACAATGAATTGTATGTGCTTTTTTTACATTAATATTGTGTAAGAATTGTTATGCATTACACTTAATTTTTAAGACATGTGCACTGTTAAAATACAAAAAGTACAAATAATTGTCCATGACAAAAAGTTTGAGATGGGTGTGAAGACAAGGTCTAATGAAAGTTGATGTGATTCATAGCTCAACCAGATCCATCTTCATTAAAAATCATCAAATTTTGTTTTCATCCTGTCGTTATAAGATGTATACTAATTCATCATTACATCCTTAGGCAAGGACAACCATCATGGGGACAAATTTTATACAACACGATTTATACAGACAAATTTTAATACTGGCTGTATCATTTATCATCAGTATATAAGTGTTTCCCGCCAAAACAGGAAACATTTATTTAGACACCTGATAGGCCCCTAGTTGTCGTCAGCTATTATTTTGGTCATCTGATTTTGAAATGTTAAAAAAAAAAATGTTGTCGGTTTTTATATCAAGGTTAAGTGCCCTACTTGAAATGTTTTAAGGTTATATATTCTTCAGAGACTTTTTTCATCAAGGGATGGTCAATAATTTGTCATACCTACTTACAAAGAATTAAGTATCATTATAATTATAAAGTGTTTTAAAGTTATTTACATTTTTAATAATATATGATAAAAAGATGTATTAATATACCGGTATATAAAAATACCAGTAAGTAGAAACTGAAATAAGCTTAATGAATTAAACAAACTGTAAAAAAAAGAAAAGAGATTTAGATTCAATAATGTGCTTCCTGAGTGTTCTAGTAAAAAAGTATTGAAAATGGTAAACTTTTAAAATTATGTTTCAATTAGATAGAATGAAACATAGTTTCAAAATTCCTTGCAAATGACATACTGGGGTGATGGTTTTACACCACTGAAAAACTTGGTAAATGCCCTTTTCTGGCAGTTCATCCATTGTCAGAATATCCAGCCTTTGTACTTTTCTGATTTCTTCTTGAGTTTATCTTTAAATTGTTAACACTTCTTCAAAGCTGAACCCAATGGCTTATCATGGTTTGATGAAAAATCTGATGTTTGAGGTCAAAGCTAATATATTTATTGAAATGGTGTCCATGCCATATCTTTATTCTGCATCCAAGTCTACTTTCCCCAATTCTACAAGTGTACATTTTGGCATTGACCAATGTGATATCTTGTTGGTGTCGCAGCTGAAAAATCTATTGGTGTGCGAGTTTTATAAGGTCTTTAAGTACCTTTTCACATTAAACAATTTATAAACTTGAAAATCCTGATCACACTGGAAAAAGTTTCAAATCGTGTCAAGTCATACATTTTCATGCAACTATAATCTGTAATCTGTTTATGCCTGCCTTATGGAGGTAGAGGACATTATGTTTTCTGGTCTGTTCATCCATCTGCCTGTTAGTCCACCCTGTATCAGGTTAAAGTTTTTGGTTAAGGTAGTTTAGAATAAAAATGTGGTATCAAAATACGGTTTTGACCCAAATTTCTTGGTTCACTTGACATAGAAAATATGAAAGTGTGAAATAAGTACATTCTCAGGTTAAAGTTTTGTTAAAGTAGTTTACAATTAAGTTGTGGTCGCATCAACTTGAAACTTAGTACACTTATAAAAATAGGAAGATGTGGTATGATTGCCAAAAATAAGAAGATGTGGTATGATTGCCAAAAATAAGAAGATGTGGTATGATTGCCAATGAGGCAACTCTACAGCAGAGACCAAATGACGTAGAAATTAAGATGTATAGGTCACTGTACACCTTCAAAAACGAGCAAAACCCACATGCATAGTAACCACATGTTCATTATGGTTTGAAATTGTTTTTTTAAGATATGCCAAATTAGGCCTTTGACCCACAACTTGTAATTTCTGGACACGGAAATGTGATAGTGGGAGGGGTATGGTGTCATATGCACACTTATTCTTAGGGTTTTTTATAAGCTTAAACCAAGTTCATAAGTAGTAAAATATTGTTAGAGCCAGTGACTTCTTCAATTGTGCCAAAGCCGCAGCAAATTTTAATTTGGAGTTCACCTACAGTACAAAGTTAGCATTGGGTAAAATGTGCACACTTGAGGGATACATATTATATAATATTTACATTAATTTTATACTTGTTCAGTTACTACCCTTTGATTGTTTTAGCAACATAGTCCCAGTGTTTGCCATTATACATGGTATGGCTATTTGTCCGTCATAAGAGGACATCAAAAAGTTTCCCACAGAATTTTGATGAGACAAGAAAATGTTTTTGATTCCACTTTGTGAAAGTCATTTTGCATGATGTCAGCTGTTTAAAAAGTGTTACAGAATCCCAAATAGCAAGAAGTCTATAGTTCCAATAGAAATTGAATCCTTTTTTGTATACTATTTGATACAAAGAAAAAATGTTTATGTTAAAGGTATAAATCATGTATAATGTGTTATAGGTTTTTAAGCTTAAAAAGTGAATTATTGCTATGCAGACTAGATGATGCCCAGAAACAATACAACTTTTACAACACTTCAGACTTGAAAAGACTCAGACATTAATATAACAAAAAATAAATGTTGTCTGTCGAGTGCACAAATTACATTAACACAGAAGTGTAAATCATTTTATTGATCAGTAATAAATAAATCTTTTTTAAAAGATTGATAGAAAAATAAATGTTGCAAAAAAAATCTGTGATTGATGAAATTTTAGGTAAAATTTTTGTATGATAAAGATCAAAGAAATTACATATGTCTTAACAGCAGACCAACAGAAAAAAAATTATCATGCTTGGAGACCTCTTTATTTTTCATCTGCAGATATGGCTGCTTCCACAACTATGTCAAGCTCTGTTTTGTTTTTCATGGACTAATTGAACTACCAATTTAAGCCACAAATTATTAATTTTTTAAATTTCATCATAAGCCACAAATAAAACTTCTTTTATTGGTTAAGATACACCATCAACAGTAACATATTGTTACCTATGTGTATGGTAGTGTTTACATTGATTTTACTTCGGTTAAGGCAGATGGGCCTTTATAGTATAAATTCCATCTTTTGTAGATTTAAACTATAATTGTGAATACATAGACAGATGTCCCCTATCTACGTGATCTTCTGATGACTTAACTGGAATAAAAAACTTTTCAAATGATTGTTTGAACTATTACATCTCATCTTGTGCCATTAATTTACCGTGGATCAATTTTTCTTTGATCATTCAGGAAGATATTTGGGTACTTATTATAACGAATCAGGATCGTCACAGCAGATGATTACCGATTTTGTCAATGTCTTTTCAGAAAAAGCTCGTAAACATGAATACAATCGTGAATGTTGCTTCAGTTTCACAAAAAAAATCAATCGTTTATTTTTCATTTGGTAAACTGATATTGGAAATGTAGAGATAATTAGTAATTTCCATAATATTATCATTCGTCTTCTTCAAAACTGTGTATCCAGCGCTTCAGCGATATCACGGCTTAACAAGATGAGTCATTTTTATCAGAAAACATTAGGATATTTTTTTTAATTTGAAAGTTAATAATAATCCTTTTTTATAAGATGAGTGTAACACAATCACTCCAAATGGAAAGGGGAGGAAATTGGCTTGTGACATGAACAATGGTTACTATGGTGACATGATAATCAGAAGAATAATTTCTGCAATTAAAGGCATCGTCTTGAATTTCAGCAGTAATCTGCCTAAGGTTTCCTTCACTTTCCACAGCTGTGCACTAATTAGGACTGACTGATGCCATTAATGGTCCGAGATTCTCATAATGATTTATATACCGAACATGGATTTAAAAAAAAAAAATTGATTTAAGTGTTTGGTCCAATCAAAGTTATTAAGTCGAGTTATATGTCCAGAAGCAAATTCAGAATCAACTTTGTACTTTATTTTTCATGGGAGCATGGAAATTGTTTCTTTTTGCATTTAAATAAGACTGGCTGTATATTACGATGTTTCAAACTTTGAATGCTGGTTTTCAAGCATATTTTTTTCTTCATAATGTCACAGTTCTTTTGCTTGCTTGTAAACTGACTAAACTGGATTCATTTTAAAGTGTGGTTTTCAACATGCTATTGCTTTCGAAATTAACTGAATCTCAGTTATAAAATATTTCTAGAGTTTTAAAAATCCCAGGTAAGGTCCTTGTTTTGAGCAGATGGGAAATGGAAAAAACTGAATTATCCCACTGGGAGCAGATAACATCATTTTATAAGAAGAGATTTAATGAGTGAAATGTATTATTGTTTATTTCCCAGAGTGTCCCAAGAGATCCCTGGAAAATCCATTGCAATCCATCACTGTTGGGGCATGTTTCAATACAAAAACATGCCTTATCAGAGCCACACAGCACAGAAGAGCATAAGGCCATACTATTAGAAGTGGAAATGTTTTCCTGTAATTATTTTAATTAATGACTAAAGGTCAGAAAGGCAGACATTTGGTTGATCATGTGGCAAAAGTTCCAAATGGGTTTAATGTGTGCTGGTAGTGTTTGCATATGTGATTGGTCAGTTTAAATGTTGTAAAAGAAGATTCTACAGTTTTCATTATGAATGACTTTGATTAAGTGTCAGAAATCACTAGTCTTTAACATTTTTAAAACTTGTAGAATTCCATGGTTTAATTGTTTTGATGATAAATTTTAAGCATATGATTTGAACTCAAGTTTTCTTTAAGATAAACTGCATGTTTTAGGTGAGTCAGTAGGGTTCATTCGTGTAATAAATGTAAATAAATATCAACACTTATAAATACTTTTATCTTGGTAAATATTTACACAGTAAGAATGTAAAAACTATTGTTCACCGCCTGCTGTATGACAAAATCTTCCATCTGTTATGAAATTACGCAGAAACTGCTATTTTCAGAGGCATGTTAGAATGCAAAAAGAGTTGCATTTTAATTTGATATCAAAGGAAACTGGTTTTTTTTGTGTAAATTGAAAGTTAAAGATATGGATGAAATTGTAATTTCATATCTGTTGGTGTCAAGCTATTGATTTATTGGATAGATAAATATTGTATATATGGTCAAAGTCAGAGACATTAATCCAATATGACCTTCACCTTAATTACAAGTCCTGCTTGGATAATTATCATTAATTTGACAAATTATTGATGTAGGCATGAGTTATGGATTGATTGGTGTGATAATCCAGGTTTTGTGACAGGTGAAAGGGAGGATATGGGAGATGACAAGTACTTTTGACAACTTGTCTGAAACTGCATGTATAATTAATCCCATTAGCTACTCTAAGGATCTATAACCAAGGCCACAAGAGGAGTTTATTGGTTTTGACAGGTAGGGATGGAAAAGCATGCATGAAGAACCCATTAGTGATTTCCAAGATCTATACATGTAATACAGTCTGGTGTTGCTGTAATGAAAATTGGGGATGACATCTTGAAATGACATGGACAAAAACAGCATGTGTGAATCCCATTGCCTGTCAAAACTTACATTTGTCATTTTTTTATAAAGTTTATTTGTGTGAATATATAACTGCTATAGTGACTTTGTTTGGTTAAATTTAACAGCCAAAATAAATCAGTGTAATTTACAGGTTTGTTTTTAAATTTGTCTGGAAATAAAACATTTTCATTGATTTGTTTTCGTCACGACAGAAACATTTGAAATAACCAAATAAAAGAAATTGTTTTTCAAAAGGTCTTTATTAGCTGTGCTAAATTAAGGGTGCGTCTAAACACTGCTAAGGACTCCTTAGTGCACTAAGGACTTATAATATGCCACTATGGACTAAAAGGGGTGCTTTTACATGTAAAAAGATTTCATTTTATGGTAGAGATTGATATTTAATGCATAAATTCCAAATTTTATAGAAAATGGATCACAAATAAATGAGTAAATGGACAATGTTTAGGCACATGCTGGTTTTTCTTTGATATTGCCGAAAATCAGTGAACCGTTAGACACATGTCAAATTACATAATTGATTACACTTTTATCTTTAAAAAAATGAAAAATTAATTATTTGCATAAGAAAATAACCAGACATTAGATATGTTTACCATAGAAACACTTAGGGATTTATTATTGTTTTTAAATATTTTTTTTTAATTCAACATATATAGTTTAAATCTAAAGTATACATTGGTTAAGAAAATTATAACATTTGTAATATTTGATACTTCATAATCTATTTCTTAAACGACTTATTGTCCTGAATATGCATGAAATATTTGCCACTGTGTGTTAAGCAACCAATAATCAATCAATAAAATATTTAGTTTCTTGGTAAATTTCTATATCTGCCCATTTCTGCTTTCAAGAAAAAGTTGCTTGATCAGGTATCGAAATAAAAAGATAAGAATTTGATTCTTCCTCTTATTTCAAATCAGATTTTATTTTGCTATTAACAAAATTTTTGATCAATCTGTGATAGAAAAAAAATGTTTATTTTGAAAGACTTTTTTACTTTAAACATTGTAATATCTGTTAAACTTCATCTTTAAGGAATATTTAGTTTTTCTATATGGTTTATCATTACGTGTAGAGGTTTCAAAATCTGCAGCATCCAATCCTGTCTACAAAACTGTACCATCTCCCATAAATCTTTCATATTAGTTAAATTTTTATAGTCTTGTTTGTTTTATAGATTTGTTTAAAAAAATATATTGCAAAGTTCACAAAATCTGTGTAAAGCAGTATTTTCAAGTATAAATTGGTCCATCATAATGATTGAATATAAATTATCTGAATTTTTTATCACTTGTCATATCAGAGACAGAATATAGATCAAAAAGTCACAATTCAGTTCAATTCAGTTGTGATATTTTTCTTTGATTAAAAAAAGACTTATTTGTTGCATCTTTTTTTTAAATTTTCATTCGATATTATTTATTAAAACAACTTTGTTATCAACATTTTCTGAATACATTCAAACATTTGTTAACTACTTTATTCTGATTTTGTCCTCTTTTTTCAAGGATTTTTTTGAAAAGATACAAGTTACAACCATCTAAGGTTGCATAAAACGTATACAAGACTTATTGATAGTGAGGACAGAACAACTGTCAGATGTCTTGAAAACAGTAGGAAAGTGTTGCCAGGTGATACAAAAATTTTGATGTGGAAATGTGGTATGGTAATAAAATCCAGTGACATATGGAGAGAGAAAAACAGGAAATGAGGAAAGAATGTGAATTTTTTATTTCCTCTGAACATATTTTTGTTATAAACATGTGATAAGATGACTTCAGTCATTGAAGTACCTTTGAATACAATTTTCATAGAAAAAAACGAACTTCAAAACTATCTAAAAAGATTAATGATATCATGTACATGGCTTCCGTTTCTATGTATATATAGAGATCAGATTTTCATCACAAGTATAATGAAAAAATGAGCACATGTAACCACATCAAGGTTTTATATGTCTGGAAGATGAAATAGTTGGTTTTGAAGGTTAATGATTTCTATGAAGTTTACAAAAAATATGTATTTGTTGTTTAAAATATAGGGAAATTTCCAAAAATGTCCCTAGAAATATAATATTTGTATAGTTTGGTTGACCTCAAAACCACCTGGTCTTCCTTGCATGTTATGATTGCAGACCCTCTGGTCATTTGTCCTACTTTTAACCTCCCTATAACATTTATTTATGAATACATAATTGACACTTTATGGATTTATTTGATTGATTAATTAATTATTGACAGTTTCATAATGGTATATTGGTCTCTTTTTTTTGGCATTGACAAGTTGTGTATTAATATAGGTGTAGACTGCTGATTTGCAAAATTTGACAGAGTTGTATATTTCAGTTTAGTTTCCTGGCAATTGAATGACAGGTGCTTGTGCCATCCCTGTTATATGCAATAAACATGTTAATTAGGACAAGAGATTTTAATTGGAATCTGTTGGATTTTAATGAATGTGTGATATTTATATTGTATTGAATGATTGGTTGACTATAAAATTTGGCACTTTTATATAAAGATAATCAAGAAATCATGCTGTTTCTTGCTGAGGAAAAGGATTTCAAATTTGATATAAAGCAGAACAGAAAGAGATTACAGAATGAAGCATCCAAACAATATAAAGAATCATCATGTATTTGCTAAAAGGATTTCTACCATTGATTAAGCAGATAATTCTCTCTTTAGGTCTTTTAAGACCCTGTCTACACCTGCACAAAATTGAACTGATCTTTATTTGAATTGATCTTAGAAAGACCAGTCCTTGTTTACATTTGCAAAATACAAGATCGAACTCAATCCATCTTATTTAATCTAGTGCGTATACACTGCAATATAATAATAACTGGTCAGACCTAATAACCCTACAATTCGTAAACAAACATTTGTAAAAACTAATTTGTGCATTTCATGCGGAAAATCACACACTGCAAAAATATGGAGACAATAGTTGGGTCATTTGAAATGCGTATGCAAGTATTTTCTTTTTGATTCATTAAAAAAGGGAAATGTCAATGTGTTTGGAGATGAGGAATTTAGGATTTATGAATTCAGAAGAATAATGCAAAACCAGTGGAATGCTTTTCTTTAATAACTTGTCTTGTCCACACGTTCTGTTGATTGGAAAATAATGTTGAACCCTTGAGAGGCAAACATTTATGAGGATATCCTAAACTGGACATGCACAGATATATTTTTATATCAAAATATAACACTTTCACTTCTAAAAGGAGTCATCGTGATCGATCTAAGCATTTACACTCAAAGAAAGATCAATTAAAAAAAATCTTATCTTTTTTAAACCACCTTTGGAGGTAGACTTTTGAGTCCGATTGAAGATCAATCTTTCCCGTTTACATGAGACTAAAGATCGATCTCAGGAAAGAACAACCTTTTTTACTAGTGTTGACGGGGTCTCATGGCCATCCTTAATTAACTATTTTTTAGCAATGGAGAATGAATAATTTGTTAAATGTCTTGTGAGCTCACCGTTACGAAGGAACTGTGAGCTTTTGCCATCACTTGGCGTCAGTCGTCGTCTGGTGTAAACTATTTCAAACATCTCCTCTGAAACTACTGAACCAATTCCAACCAAATTTAATTTGAATGATGCTTAGGGTATCTAGAATAAAGTTTGTGTTTTATTTACTGTTTCGTCAAATAACATGGCCGCCATGGCTAAAAATAGAACATAGGGGTAAATTGCAGTTTTTGGCATATATCTCAAAAACCAAAGCATTTAGAGCAAATCTGACATGGCCTAAAGTGTTCATTAGGTGAAGTTCTATCAGCACTGAAATTTTCAGTTGAATCTGATAACCGATTGTTGGGTTGCTGCCACTAAATTGGTAATTTTAAGGAAATTTTGCAGTTTTTGGTTATTATCTTGAATATTATTAATGATAAAGATAAACTGTAAACAGCAAAGATGTTCAGCAAAGTAAGATCTACAAATAAGTTCCGATGACCAAAATTGTCAATTGTCCCCTTAAGGAGTTATTGCCCTCAAAAATCAATTTTTAACAATTTGTTCATTTAGTTTGCTTACTTTAAAAAATCTTCTCCTTTGAAACTGCTGAATCAACTTCAGCTAAACTTGAGCTGAATGAGTTTCAGAGTATCTAGTATAAATTTTGTATTTTATTTTCTTGTACATCAAAAACATAGCCACTATGGCTAAAATGAAACATAGGGGTAAAATACATTTCTTTGATTTTGAAGAAAATATGACCGATACAAAGAACATTTCAATGGAAGTTTTAAGCCATTCATTAATATATATTGAAAAGCAAAAATAATCATTGATGAAAGATTTAAGCAAAAAATTACAGGTGAGCGATTCAGGCTCTTGAGAGCCTCTTGTTAAGTTTACTTGAGGTTGTTAACTTGCTTTTTCATGTATTTACAGTCAAATCTGATATCTTTGTTTCAATAATAAAATCCCTTCTGTTTACATGACTTTAAATGAAAGGGCTCACAGCCTGGACAGAATAACCAGCCAGCATTGTATATTGCATAATCGCCTATTGCATAAATAGATTGGAATAAAACTTATTATAGCTTGTACCATATCAAATGATTGGAGAGTTCACCATATTTTACCACTCAGTTTAAAATCCTCCCCTGAGCACTAAACGATTTTTAAAGATTTTTCCTGATTTTATTCCACTCGCTTTAGTCTGTAATAATTTGATCTCAGGTTTCAAAGAGCAGCAAAAAGTTAATTAATTCTTAATCATCTGGTAATATGATTTTTTACATAACCCTATCATTATTAAAGCATTGACCCAGTGACTTTTTCATTTATATAGTTTGAGCTGAGATTATTTTAACTATGTGTTATAGTAATCTCACGTTTGAGTCTTTTTTTAAAATTCTTTTTGTATGTTTATACATCAAATTTGAAAGCTTCACATAGGAAATCGATAAGATTTTAATTCAATGTATTAATTTTTAGCGTGATTGAATAATTTGTCATAATCAAAGCCAAATGATCTACACAACTAGATGCCAGGCAAATTGATTGTCATTACACTTAGGTGCCAAATGTCATAATTGTAAGGAGCAATCTTGACCTTCCTATATGATGTCATTTACACACTTATCGCTAATTGCATTTCCTTATTTACCTTGAATGTCAATCAAACCTGTGAACAGGTATTGTTGACAAGTTAGTAAATTCACTGAACTAACCAATAGCCTTTTGACTAACCTGTAAGGATAGGTAACACTTTCGTGATCATGTCGTACACTTATGGGTGAAATAATTGGCAAAGATCAATTAACAACATGATGTAAGAAAGTGCAGACACAGTTATATGTGTTTAATCGTAGACTATTATCTTTTGGTCCAAGGTTAAATGTTTGAATAAACAGAAAATTATACATAACTGTATAAGATAAAATTAAAAAATTTTGGAGGAGAAAATTTGAAATAAGAATTAGATTCATATTTAACAATCTTTGGGGATAAAAATCAAGTTTATTTTTTTTATTTTTTAAATTTATGACATATAAGTACTGGTCATATTTGATTGACATAACAACTGTATATATATAACCTAAACTCATTGCTGTTTGAAATTGAAAAACTTATTAAATGACATAGCAAAATTCAATCATTATATAAATTGTATTCACAATAATTTGATTTTGAAAGTGCATGGATTATCTGTAAAACCTTTCCATCATTGTTTATAGTTATTTGGAGAGAGAAAATGGTTGGGTGGGAGACCGGCTGATTTAGCCAACTTAATAAATTATTAATATAACAATAACAAATCTTGCTAAGTTGATCTCCTTCTGATTTCAGTTTGGAAATTTTATAAATCAAGTAAATTCTTGCTTGGCACAAATCAATTTATGTTCTGTTGAGTAAACTGTTTTTGAATGATGTTTATGAAATTCCGGAGTAACCTTGGAACAGGATAAGAGTAATAAAAGTACAAGATGCTGTCGTCTGCTAATGCATGCACTAATCATAAATATCAAATATCCGCACATTAATTTGGAGAAAATTTCAAAAGAAATTATTAAGTGTAAAATCTTAGAAGGAGTTTTGATGAAAATACGTGTCTAAGTAGAAAATGACTTTCACTACACTAAAATTGTTGAAGTAGCTCATTGTGGAAGTGTTTTGCATTCTATAGAAGCAATTGGTTATGATTTCTATCAATTTTTATTGGGTCTCTGTAGATACAATTAATGTTGTTTCCTGATGGTGTTATGGGTGAAGGAGAGGTCAGTAGTGGTTTCTTTAAGGATAAATGACTATATGAATATTGGTTGTTAGTCAGTATTGAACTTCAATTTAAAGACTTAGATGAACACTTTCAAGATTAAACAGGTCAACTTTTTTCTTATAATCCTTTCAACATGTTCAAGTTATACAAAATTAGTTTTGCATACAATCCTATTAGATTGGAAAAAAAATTATGATTTTTATAGACAAAAACTAAAAGGTCATAACCTTTTTGACATGGGAAAAGTTGCACATTTTCTGCCTGACAATTCTTGTTTCTTCCACTTGTCATCTGTAATTACTTTATATCCTGTTAATTGGAGACATTTCTGAGGTCAATATTTCACCAAAGAGAGATCATTGAATGAATGAATGAGGCAGGAAATTGTTTGATTATGCTTCCTGTGAAGTTTTTATAGTGGTCAGCAATGATTTTGATCATTTGAGCTTACTGACCAGCAGAGGTGGTCTGATAGATGACTGCCATGATGACCCTGCAAATCAATTTGTGTTGGACTAGGTGATGACCATGGCTAGCAGCTGTCAGATTTATTACTGGTCAGATCTTGTTATCATGCCCAATAGCAAGGAATGCTATCAAAAAGTCTTGGTGGAATTTTTTTATACAGTTTATCTAGAATATTTTCATGTAGTCAATTTTTTGGCCTTTTATTACTGCTCATTATTTGGATGGTAAAATTTCTACATATATATATATAAAATATTTTGGCAACTTGTTAGTATGATTGCCCAAAGTGCAATTTTTTTATTTGCATATATACAAATTTGAATTTTGTGCTTTCTTAACAATTAAGGTCAAATGAAAGTGTTTTATTTGTTGACCTGTTTTCCATGTCTAACAAGTGAAATTTGCTAGTCTTAAAGAATTGATTGATTGATTATTGGTGGAGGATGCTGCGGGAGAACCCAGAGAGAAACACTACCTTGAAAAAACTGGCAATCTACTCTAAAAGAAATAATTTTACAAAATATTCATTCAATACAGCTGGAGCCCGCCTCCAGGTGCGGGATTTTCTCACTGTGTTGAAGAGCCCATTGGTGGCCTTCGGCTGTTTTCTGCTCTATGGTAAGGTTGTTGTCTCTTTGACACATTCCCCATTTCCATTCTCAATTTTAATTATTTATAATTTATATAAAACCCAAGCTGCAACATTACTGCTCTAGTACTTTGGTAATTCAGTTGTGATTAATTGTCATGGTATTTGTATGCCATAGATTATTGTACATTTTGATCAGTTGCTTCAGTACTTTTCTAGTTGCTTCTTGGCACTATTTACGAATGACACTTCAGTGCACTCAATATGCAATATACCTTGCTGCATTTTACTTATATGCTCATCTGAAAATATAACAATGCTAAACAATGTGAAAATGTAGATATGGGGTCTATGTCAATGAGACAGCTATCCAACTACAAAAAAAACCCAAAAGACATCTAAAGGGCAATAGAATTTGTCCTCAACAATAGAATTGGTTACACAATAGAACAGGTTATATATAATTGTACCATCTTGATTGCGAACTTGAAAATTTTATTGTACAGTATAAGTACATTTAAATTTTACTGTTTTATATTTAAAGTCTTACAAATAAAAGGGCAATTGATCAAAATAAATTTTAAAAAACAAATTGTTTAGCAAATGCACATTTAATGCAATTCAAGACCTTGTCAATCAAATTGTAGACTCCAAGTGACCTCCTGGATCACAGACAAATTTGTCAGCTCAATAAAGGATATTTATCAAAGTTTGATTGATTGCAAATTATTGACACAATAGAAAGTTATAAAATTGTTTGTCAATCTACAAAAGTCTTCTATCTTGATAAAAATATAAAAAGATAACACCATAGTTTTGTCAACATAATAACTAAACATCTGAAAGAAAAAAAGAGGCGATCGATTTTAGTTGAGCGGTTCATCGACTACAAGTGTTTGGTAATTACTAAGCACTTTGCTACCTTTGATATAATACTAATTATAGGTCAAGGAATCAGTTATGATTTATTATGTGTTATGATTTGCGAAAATATAGTTGTCTGACATTTTCCAATAATTTCTACCTGACTTTTAGGGGGTCTGTGTGGTAAAATACCCCCTGGCTTGAGTAGGATATTGGACATTTTCATATCCCACTTGTCTGTTGGCTCGTCTATTGACTTTGAAATTTATTCTTGAGATTATTGTATTTGGCATTGAAATTTCACTTGGAGAGTTTCTTTTTATGTTGTAGATAAATAAGCAATTGTAAATACAATACAGTGACAAAGTTTTAATATCTCTATTTAACAGTTTAGATTTTTATGGCAGTTAACACATAGAGGTGGAAAGTTTGTTGTTACTGGTAGCATGGCAGTTTTGTGAAAGTCTCTGTTAGAGTATTCACAACATCTCTAAGACTTTGGGCCATTTATAGCTAAAGACCCTTTATTGACCCCTCAATGTGATTTGCTTCCTTTTTAACTCACCTGGTCCTCGGGCCCCATGTGAGCTTATGCCATCACTTGGCGTCCGTCGTCGTCTGTCATTGTCGTTGTAAACTATCAGAATCTTTTCTGAAACTACTCTGCCAAACACCTTCAAACTTTAACTGAATGTTCCTTAGGGTATCTAGTTTATAAATTGTATCCGAAGTTTTGATCCATCAACAAACATTGCCGTCATTGCTAAAAATAGAACATAGGGGACAAAAGCAGTTTTTGGCTTATATCTCAAAAACTACAGCAGTTAGAGCAAAAGTGAAAGGGTGTTAAAGTAATAAATTGGTCATGATCTATCTTTCTTTATGAAATTTTCAGACAAGTTCGACAACCTATTATTGGGTTACTGTTGGAAATAGTTTATTTTTATTAAATTTTACTGTTTTTGGTTATTTTCTTTAATTTTATAATAGATAGAGAGAAAGTATAAATGGCAATAAATGTTCAGCTAAGTAAGATCTACAAATAAGTCAATATGATCAAAATAATCAATTGACCCCTTGAGGAGTTATTGCCCTTAAAATGTTTTTTTTTTTTTTACATTTTTTGTGAAAGTCTAATTACTTTTTCAAAAATCTTCTTCTCTGAAAATACTTAAAAACTTTAATTGAATGTTCCTTAGGGTATCTTGTTTATAGATTGTATTCGGGGATTTGATCCATTAAAAAACGTGGTGGCAGTTTCTAAAAATAGAACATAGGGGTCAAATGAAGTTTTTGGCTTTCATCTAAAAAAATAAAGCATTAAGAGCAAAACTGACATAAGTGAAAGTGTTAAACAGGTTTAGATCTACCTGTCAAGTAATCTTCAGACCAATAGGACAACTTATTGTTGGGTTACTGTCCAGAAATAGTTATTTTTTAGGAAATTTTACAGTTTTGGGTTATGTATTATCTTTAATATTATTATAGACGGGTTTATCTATAATTGACCTAGAAAACATGGGCGCATCCATTAACCTCTCACGTGACCGATCCGCCATTACAACCGTGAAAAATAACGCACGTGTATTGATCAAAACATTATCGATTTTCTGTTTACATTTGTATTTCCTTCATTTTCTTATTTATTTCACTATTGATACTGCCGAAAGTTATAAAAAAAGGTGGAGGCATTTCTTGTGCAGTTAATATTTGTCCAAATAATTGTAGAAAATTTCAGATGTGCAAAAAAAAATCAATAAATAAAATATGTGAACTATACAAGTTGTGCCGACTGCTTTTTAATAAAACTTATGAAAGTAAAATTACACTGGCAGACGAATGTTGACACGTTGTCAAACAAAATTATCTATGAAAATTAATCCGATGACTACAGTGCATCTGTCTCTGTTTGTATAGAAGATCTACACATTAGATGGATCCAGGATTTTGAAAGGGGGGCCGCGGGTCCCCAAACAAGACACAATTTGTAGTGGAAGCGGTAAAAAGTCTGAATTAACCATGAATGAAACTTCATAAGGGGGCCTGGGCACCCCCTAAATCCGTTCCTGCACATTTCTTTAGATAATAATAATGAAACCTACCCCGAGGCTACATGCATGCATTGGATGCAAATCAAACAAGTATGAAGAGACGATTTTTTTTTATACATGACAACTATCTTTAGGCTGCAAAATGAACAGACGTTCCGACAACATTAACTCAGACAAACATATTGTTAACAGAGGAGTAAGGAGTTCAAAATTGAATAAAATCAGGAAACCACGTCAGCGTATAAATAGACATATTATGAATGACAGTTACGCCTTGTTGTATACTTGTCATATGTAACTTAGTTTTCTGTACTTTAGTGGAATAAATACACAATTTACTTTTCAACTATGATATTGCAGATCAGCTGTTGCTTGATCGTACTGATTTAAAGGTTAGCACTTAGTTTGATGTTTGGTTATTTGGGACGGCGCTTTCATATTTCGAAAAGAAAGGCTAGTAAACTATTTTATTCCTAGATGCCAGTTCTTGCTGAAAAACTTAAAGGTTTTACAAACAGCTGCATCCATAGACAAATCATAGCAAAACCTACTATTAAGGGCACTTCTTTATAAACCTCGTCTTAATGGTCCATATATATGAAGGAATGTGTGCTTAAATAGATATAAGAAGATGTGGTATGAGTGCCAATGAGACAACTCTCCATGCAAGTCAAAATTTATAAAAGTAAACCATTATAGGTCAAAGTACGGTCTTCAACAGGGAGCCTTGGCTCACACCAAACAGCAAGCTATAAAAGGCCCCAAAAATTACTAGTGTAAGACCATTCAAACGTGAAAACCAACGGTCTAATCTATAAACAAGTATATATTATATTTAGTCGGATGGTCCAATATACATCCCTAATGTAATACTGTAATTCTGTATTATATATATCGGGGACTCATAAAGGAGTCTAATACAGATTCAGTATGAAAATATACGAGACCTCTGTTTTGGGGTGGTGGGGATGGGGAAATTGGCAAAACACTAAATGACGCTTTTAAAACATAATTCTAAGCATTGCTTTTAATTTACACGTTTGCGTCTTTTGTGGTTTAATGACATTCATTTATTTTCAGCAAGGGCTGGAACACGATGTTATAGGCTATGCATACTAGTAGTTTCATGTCAAGCAATTTTTCTACAAAAGAAATTGGAATAGAACGTCTAATAACTATATGATAACATGGGCCGTGAAAGTTCAAAACTTCTTCCGCCCAATTAAATCGCAAAGTTAGGTCTACATATGGCCTGACGCACTGATAGCATATAGCGCGATTCACGCGGAGACAAAAGTGATACGAAAAAAAATATGTTGGATCACCGCTATTAAAGCATCTATTTTTTAAACCTAGAAAACTTTAAGCTTATGAAGATACAGATTACATTGAAAATGGTCACAAATTCTTATCAGTAATGAATTTTTTAAAAAGTTGCTTTCAAAATATTTTATAATTAGACAGGAAATCTTTTACGTTTCCCATGTGGAAATTGGAAATTCCAAAAGGAAATAATTTTCATTTGCAAAAGGTGATATGTAACATGTATTACCGTTAGAATTCAGTTTTAGGATTAGTTGGTCAATTTTTAACCTTGAAAAGAAATAAATAAAACCTACACTTGTTTCCTCTTAATGAACAGAGGTGGGCGATACCCTGAAAAAACCAGTAAACAATAAAACCTTCTTGGCAGGAGAAAAATAAAAACAAAACATATACATGTCATGCTAGTAACTCATTTATGAATCAACTAAAACCTGACTTAACCTTTCTCCATTATCTTCATATCTACCTTGTTAAATAAGATAATTCTTTTCATTAAATATAATAATTGTGTCAAAAGCCGTTATTTATCAAGGCTGTCATCAGATATATGAGTGGGATAATTACACTACAATATTTCCTCGGTTGTTCAAGCCGAAATTTACTATTTTAGGTTTGTATTCAGATTTAAATTAGTACTTTACAGATTGGTTTATCGAAAAATTTAAATTTGTTATGTTTTTCCATGTGAAAAATCGGTAATGTTACCTAAGAAATCGAATACTGCATTAGTGAAAAAAAAGAAATGGTCGATGTGATCTTAGTACCTTTAAGACTTGATCAGTAGAAAAAATAGAGATAATAAAGGCACCCAGGTTCATTTTGCACTTGATGGATAAGTTTTAAATGTTCATAAATTTGTCTCTTATTTTGTTAAATTTGCAAAAAGCTTTATTAGCTGTGAAACCGTAGCTGATATGGGCTCTTTCTACTTTATTATACCCCTACTTAAAAAGTTGGATCTGTATTGCATTCACCTGTCCATCTGTTCTTCAGTTCTTCCCACAAAAATTCTGTACTTCATAACAGAGTGATTTAATATTTCGTCAGTTGCTTAGCAGTGATTCAAGTTATGTTTGAGGACTTTTCGGACCTGTCGGACATCTTAACTTCCTCTTTGCCAATACTTTGATTTTTTTTTTAATATGCTGAATGAACTTTTTGTCTCACTTTCTCAAGGTACTACTGAAAAGAAAGATATCATATTTATTCAGCAGCTTATCAGCGATGAGTTGTAATTAACATGTTAGCATTTTTTGGATCTGTTAGACGCCTACTGCATGTAATCCAAAATTCTTTTGAAGTTAGTTTAAGGAGAACTACACCTCTGTGTTTAATAGGTCAGTTTGCGACTGGCTTTGGTCACCTGCAAAAACAAAAAAGAGGACATGCTGCAATAAGTCTGTCTGTTACTCACTTAATAGTACCAGTAGTAGTATATCTAGAGCATTCTCTATCAATAAAACTGACAGTCATATATTAAGCAAATGTATTGAGAAGTGAAGTAAAACCCTCTCAATCAATTAAATTAATCATATTTGTACAGGCTATTAAACTTGGGAAGCAATTATTGTATACACTGTTATGTTTAACTAAACATTAAGATGCCATATAATGATATTAATCTAAGAAAAATCTAGAATCCTTTACAATTTTTTTCTCCTTTCAGGTGATTCCGAGAAAATCCAGTTCAGAGGTGTGATGCCTCTACTATAAAAAGACCTATGTTGGTAAGAAACTTTTTTATCCTTAATTTAACACCAGTTTCTGTGATTTGACAAATCTTTGACAATTAGGACTTATGGCCCTTGATTGCTTTAAAGGGATATTAGCTACGATTTTGACAAAGTTTTAAAGCTGCTAAAATCAAAGATATGTACTTAAAATTAACAATAAGATCGCTGGAATGTTTACATAAACTACAGAAGTGTTAATAATTCATAATTAATATCGTGTTGCGTGCCTATTCATATCATTAATTATGCATCAGGTTTACTTCCCGATATTTGCCAACACAGCGAGTGAAATGACCCAGATATAAATAGATATGAACATGTGCTTTTTGTTTTCTTATGTATTTGATAATTTCTTTAAATTAGACGTACATATTTGACACCATTTATCAAATTATATAAACAACAAAATATAACAAAAGCCTGCATCTTATTCGAACCAAAGGTTCTCAAACAATGGCGATTATATACACTTGTTTTTACATTTGTATGACAAAACAATGCCGATAATGTATACACGTGTTTGTGAATTGGGGCCATCATGAAGGATACACCTGTAGAATAATATTAAATTGTAAGAAGTTGATTTTTAATTTCTGCTATGTTGAGAGATCACAGCTCGTAAATTTGTAAACATATTTTTGGACAATAATGATTTGAACACGTCGCAATTTGTTTTCATGTGATCTGGAATAGTTTAGAAATGTAAACATTTTGCAAACCGTAGTATTGTCGGCTACTTCTGTGTGACTTTGCCTGCGTGACAGGTTTTTGTAAGTGATTCTAATGACCAATTTCATCGCCGTTATTTATTTTCAATTTACAATAATTTGTCAGCACCTCTTTTCTGATCCCTTTTCTCACAGAAACTGTAAATTCATGTTCCATTCCCGCGATAACATTCCTCTGTTCGACATTTTTCCTTCGAGGGACCATGTGTGATTGCGCATTGAGAACTGCCGAGTTAAGGTCAACATAGGTCATATGAATAAGGGTTGGCTTAACATCGAATTTTTGTCTGTAGACAAAAATTAAATTCAGGTGTAAAAAGTTAAAAAGCTTCTAAATGCTAAATGGAAAGTAATCAGTGATGGTTTTATTTATACTTAATTAACTTTTTGTACAAAATCCGGCATATAGATTACACCAGAATATAGGATAGGATAATTTTAATGAAAATCGTAGCTACTATCCGTTTAACAATGACACTAAAAAACGTAAGAAAAAACCAGATTGCTGTCATTTGACAGCCTCTTGCTAGTGAACAAATAATTTAATTTTGATAGAAATCACTGGTCAATCTTCCTGACTTGCACGATATTTCACAAATGCTTTATATTTTTGGCTTTAAAAACATATGTAATAAAAGCATGTAAATAAGGTCACTCCATGTAGTTTCAAATGGAAAGAATAATAAATTCCCTTATCCATAATATCTTTTCCATTTTTTAAAACTTCATAAGAATAAGAATTTTATTATTCTAATCAAGAACCCATAAAGGGCATCAATATTATTTTAATAATTATGTTTGCACTGTATAAAGGCTATTGTATGTACTCAAACAACTAGGAAATATGATTGACAGATAATAATCCTTTGATATTAACAACACACAATTGATAAAAAAAACAATTGGCAGACACAATAATAATACACCTCCACTAGCAAATAACCACTATTACCTGCTAAAAAGAGGAGATAATTAACATTAACGAGCTTTCAATTAGCTCCCAACAGCAATTAGGCTAAGATAAAATAAGCCTTTGGTTAACAAACCAATAAACCATTAATTAAAAGTAATAATAATATCAGGAATTCATAAAGTTTATATTTTTTTTTTTGGAAACATTTTATTTGTTGTTTTCATGTGCTGCAGTTTATTTTCACCCCATAAACTGTTTTATGCTTCAGGTAATTATTCACTAAAAGTATGTTGCCAATACTTATAAATAAATAAATGAAAGATGATGAAGTCGAGAAAATAATCAATTGTTTACTTCCTGGTGCACTTGTTCTTTGGTATGTCTAATTGGTCTTATTTTATTATTCTATATTTAGTTACATTATTTTACATGATTTATTTAAACGTGTGTCCTCTATCATTTAAATATCATTGTTTTATTAGTTGTTTTCATATTTATTTGGTTACCTTGGCCTAATAATGCCTCATGCCTCGTAGTAGTTTATGTTTACTTGCATAAACACAGTAATTTGGTGCAATTTACATATAAATAAACATAATGTTTAAAAAAGCGTTAATTACTCATTTCTACCTATAGTATTATTAAACCAGGTAGCTTTAAGAGAAAAGACAAGATTTGTATTCATTTCTTATCAATATAATCTTTATGATTGGAAGATAGTAATTGCAGGTGTATTTTGAAGGATGATTTCATATTTATATAATTAGGACTAAGATATTAGTCTACTTAAAAGAATATCAAGTTTCTAACTACTAATTATTATAAGTGATTCTCAATTTTCTAAGTATACACGATTATGAAATAATGTTAGTTTTCCAGGTGAAAAGTGTCAATTATGACATTACACGTTTTAATGATTTATGGGTGTTATAACTGGCTAGTGTTTCATACTTTTTAATTTTGTATGAGGAAGAATTACAATAAGTCAATATTTTCTATTATTTTTTAAAAAGTTTTAAGGCGTATATATATCCATAAATGTAGATGGCCTGACCTGTGTCCTTGAATTTAAATAGCCCCTGATGTAAGCTATAAATTTCCAACTGGGGCGTATATTTAGTTTTTTTGTAAAATTTTATATTTATAGAATTAATACCATTAGTTGCTGAATAGGACTTGGACCTGGTTAGAAGACCCGTTGAAATAGTGCACCAAGACCTCCTTCAAACTTCTATTATAATGTATTGGCCATAGGATTATACCCCTCCTGTTTCATAGTTGAACATAACTGTAAAATTTATTCAAATTTGAAATTTATTATTAACATTTAAAGAAAAAAAAACGTGTTTTATTGTTATTCATTTACCAAACCACAGTGGCAGGTGTCGTCACAATAAAACTGTAAACTGTAAAGATTGCCCATTATTCATGTTCTTAGTAGATTTAAGATTAAATCGTCAGTTTTAATAATTTAGTATGCTTTGAAAATTTTTGAACTTTCAAATCTTTTATATTGAAATAGCTTACCATTGATGTGGATATACATAAAAGTAAATAAAAAAAATCTGATTATTTTATGATTAAAAAGTTGCAGGTTTGTCGAGTAGCTTATTTCGAGAGCTTCAAATTAAACTGTTTGTCCTTCACATTGAACCGAATGCTTTTTGAACAGAACAAGATCAATTTTCAATAAAATCTTGTGTTTTTTACAGTTCAGTAGGGGATTCAGGGATTAATTTTATGAAAAAAAGAAGTTAATGTAGTCGGCACCTTGAAATTTTGTATGCTTTATTAATTACAATTGGAGGAAACCGTCATGTAATCACTGTTTAATTGATCTATGTACTAAATTACATATCACACAGCAAACATAGGTAAAAATTGGTTACTCAATCTCTGTTTTTATGAGGAGTGTTGGTTAACATATATATAATAGTAATAAGTCAACCAGTGCTGAAATTACCACACATTATATAGATCACCGATACATTGAATATTTATTATCTATAGCGCTGTTGCAAATGTATTGTCAACATGTTTTCCGAACCAGTGAAACAAATAAAGGAAATCAACAAACTTGTTTTGCTAAGATTCGTATGTCAAATTAGTTCAATTTCATTAGAAAGCCGAGGATGGTTTACTGCACTGAAGCAGTCAAAATATTGATTGCAGTGTTCCGAGTGAATCCGGAAAGATTTTTCCAAAGATGTGAAGTGTGACCGCTGAGGCAAACAAAATTGTCACAAGATGAATAGCTAGTAATTCTTTGGCATCCTTTATCTGCAGGGTTCAGAAAAATAGATCTGTACTATTCAATTATAATAATCTTTATTTCTCAAATAAAAATTGCATGTAGTAATGTAGAAGTGAATAGATCAAAAGTTTTATATTAATGTAAATTTGAACGATTAGTATTAATTGGGAGTATTCAAAGTGCATACTGAGTTCTAGTGACATTATTGAGGTTTAATCTGGCTTTATGGCCTGGACTTTTGTTTTATCTCTATAATTTGATTGAATTTATGTTTTTAACTTATACAAGTGAGTTTGAAAAGATTTTTTGTGAAATGCTTGCTAGGTCTGTGTCTTTATAATAATGGTGCATGTATTTGAAAGTTATTCAACTGGAAAACTTCATATTGAAGAATCTTTGAGACAGTTATTTGGCAGTATAGAAGAAAAAAGCTTCTTTTTATGCCCCCACTGCAAGGTGAAAAGGGGCATTAAGTGTTAGCCTTGACCGTTCTTCCTTCTGTCTTTCCGTCTGTCCCATTTGCGTTTCAAAAGCAAGCTTGAGCGGGGGCATTCGTGTCCTCAAACAAATTCTTCTTTTATTTATATTGAAGATTCTTTGAGACAGTTATTTTGCAGTATAGAAAGAAAAAAGCTTCAAAAAAGGAGACAGTAAAGGCAATAGTAATTCTGTGGGTGATCTGAGCAGAATAATTTCAGTTTTATTCCCTAATTCTACTTGTTTGTGTCATGTTTTGTTTTTCCTCTATCAAATTAAAGCCACTGTACATTTAAGGAAATGATTTTGATAAAACTTAATTTACTCATATTTGCCTGCAGGAATTGATTGGAATATACTACTATGGGAAGACATTTATGGTACACAGAGTTGATTGATCTGAAGAACATCGGGTCATTTAAGGAGACATTGGTCATTGGCTCTACCTTTATTGACATAACATTTGGTTGATAATGGAGTTTTTCTCTTAAATAACATGCCTTTTGATTTTATGTCCTTTGGATAAACTAGGTATCTGTTTTGAAAATGTATATAAAATCACTGACATAAATTAACTGTATAAAGCATGATTTATATAAGCTTCACATTGTGGAGCCTTTCCCCATAAACTGACATTAGGGGAAAAAAAGATTATCATAACGGGTAGATATAGATGAGACAACACCCCAAAATATAACCAAATGTACTGTATATTAAATGACTAATAATCTCTTCACTAGTGACATCACATAGCCAGGGTAATGGCTTTACAACACTTTCATGTTACATACTGGGGGGTTATTCATATTTCGTATTGACTATAACTGTGAATGTAAAAGCTGCATTTTTACACTTCAAAATGCATATGATTCCTGTAGCATGATTCAAACTAACTCTGTTAAGACATAAAGCAGGTGCTGAACCTCCATTTTGAAAAAGGGGTGAGTCCCCTGGCAAGCCAACATTTGGAGTGATACTTGTAAATGTCTATGCATTTATCATATATGAAGCTCCATAAAGGTGTGGGGGGGGGGGGGGATTATGGGCAATCCTCCTCTGTTAATAGCTACACCTTCATTCTGTCCAGCACCTTTGACCATTTAATCCAACTTATATATGCAATATTTGGTACTGGATATTCAGCAACCAACAATCAACACACCTGGAAGTGTTCTGGACTCAAGTATGTGTAGCTTGGGAATATCAATTATTATTAACTTTTCTGCACCCTAGTTGGGTTTTTTTTTTTTTAACTCAACTGACCTTGATAAGGATAAAGGCATTTGTTTGACTAATCATCTGTCCATTTTAAGCTTGACTTTTTATTTTAGTGTCTCTCCTGGGACTGATATATCATTATAGTGCTGCATAGTACACAGGGTACTGTAGTAAAAAACAGTAGTCTCATTTACTATCATTCATACCAAATCTCCTTCTTTTATACAGGTTTTCCTGGAGCACTGTCATAATATAACAATGACATACTTAATCACTGTTCACAGTTTAGGTGAAATTATGATGGTTTGGACTAAGGTATGATTTCCATTGCTCATTGGGCCTTCTGAATTACCTGATAAATACCTGAGAATCCCTTTTATACTAGACCTTTGATTTCCATAAAGTAACTCATTAGGCCTTCTAAACTCCCTGATAAATATTCGATAATGCCTTTTATAATAGGCTGGATATTATGAGAAATACTATGACCTTTTGCCAAATGATTGATTTAAGTTCTGATGGACCTGTGGCTAAAAATATTTATATGAAGTAGAGGTTATTTAGAATAATGACTATGAAGTCTTATCTGCAGTGCAATCTATAAACTTGTATTGAGTAAAATCTTAATTGGTAAATTGCTTACTTTAGTAAATGATTTTTTTTTTCCGGCCTACTTACTGATGACAAAATTAGGTTTGACTGTGCTACTTTCACTTAATTCACATCATGACGTACATACATGATTTTTATAACATTTTACTTTTTTAATTGAATAACAGATTTTCATGCTATTATATACGAGTGCTGTATATTCTACACGATTACAGTTTTTGTATTGAATGTTACACAATGTTTGACGTAGATGTAAATGATAACAGTAAACAGTTGTAAAGGTCGTTGTCACATGTTGCTCGACATGTGAAATTGTAATTACAGAATTAGATATCTTATTAATGTGTCCGATTTTAGTAAAATATGGAAGGTGATTATTGGGGATTAAACCCAACAGTTAGAGTAAATCAGTATTACTGTGATTGATTTCAAGTAGCTTCAATTTATATGTTGTTTACTTATCTTTATAATATCCAAGATTGTAGCGTGTAGGCACCGAGAGTTCATTCACTTGGTGTTTTTAGCTTAAAATGTCAAGATATTATTTTTTAATGTAGATATTGACTTATTTAGTACAAGTTAGGTCACATTTTGCCAGTGGGCCTAACCTTTTAGAATATATAGTTGGAAATGTATATTTATATTTTGATGTATTTTTGTTTTTAATCAAGTCGAGAGGGTTCTGATTGGTATTGTGATGTTGGAGAAATTTATTTACATTTGGAGGATAGAGAGAACTGACGAAAGAGACAAGTGTCAAATTATGTTTTTCCAGAATGAATAAATATGAAATGGTCTATTCCAAATCAGTGCAACGTAGGGATGGATTTTTGTGCATGTACACAGTTTTTTGGACTCTTTTTTTTTTGAAAGAGTAGTCCAAATTACTAACGGAGGGTGAAACTGATTACTAAGTATCTGACTGTAAACATTTTTTGAGTAAATTAAAGTTCCTGTCCCATGCTGTATTGTTAAAAAATGGTAATTCGTCCCAGAAGTGAAGAAGACACTGCTGGTCAAACCCTTTAACAGGGTAATGGGATAAATTTGACAGAAACTCAAGACACTTATATATGAAATGGTTTCTGGCTCATTGTTTTGGTTCCTCAGACAAAAATATTGATAAATCCTGTCTTGTGTATTCTCATTGAATATATTCTTAAGTTCTTGCAGAATTCATAGGTAAAATCGAAAGAGGTCCCCGATTCCTGAACCTTTGACCCGCCATTTCTGAGCACCATAAAGCACTTTATTAAAGTTTATTTTTCTGTATGTCAGTCATTCGGTAAGAACATCATTGAGTTTATAGAAGGGAACAGAGATTGTAAACTATGTGATTCTATGACTTAAATTGTTAAATAATAACATAGAAATAATATCTAGGCAAAATGTTCAGCTAGTTTTTGATGTTTGTTTTTAAGGTTGATTTTTTCTCCAATACTAGACAAAAGTTCTTTTTTTTAACATTGAGACATTGATCTATGTTATATTTCACCTTTTATATTTTAACCTTGTCAATAAATGTTTTATCAGGATCAGGTCATTTACACAAGCCACAGGCTATACAATTGTAATCTTTTTTAAAGAACTGTTAAGTCATTTCCTTTGAAGGTAGAATCTTGTTTGTAAATGGGGGATAGTGTAATTACATACATGCATGTACATATTGCACACCCTATATTATTATGTCTACCTTTTATATCCTCCATAAACTTTCCGTTGAATAAGTAATTGGGTCGCATGTACGGCAGGTTTAACACTTCTGATCTATTTAAAACAATATCTTATACACATGGGTAAACCCCTCTTTAAGCATGGTTATCGTATAATACAGGTATATAATTACTCTGTATTGTGCGCTTTATGTTGAGCGTAAACGTTAAATTAACAGTGGCTTTTATTGCAAACTGGTCCGCTGACGATTTATGTTTTCCGAGGTAGAAATTTCGGAAAACATCAATTATGTATTGTAACATATATCAGACAAAAGTATTGATGTCTGGGACCATTGACACGCAGGATGTCTAGATATATATATACCTTTAATGTTACATTGAAATGTCAGTTTTTGATGACAACTTAGATAGGTAAATAAACAATCGGTAGCAGTGTTAAAATCCACTGCAAATTAATACCAGTTCGTAATTAATACGGGTTTGAGATGGGGGGTCATCTAGGTTGATAATTACTTATTTTTCATGTCTGTTTTATAACACATAGCAGATATGTACTAAGATAATTGTTAGTACAATATATAAATAATATACTAAAGGTTTACTGGTTCATTTCTCTCAAGAATTGGTGTTAATGACCAATGTCATTAAAGTACCTATAGCTAGTTCAGATTAGTTTTAAAGTCTGTGAATTAACAAGAAATAAAATTTGAAGAAGAATAACAAAAATCTTGCATGGCCAAGTTTGATTGTGAATTTTGTCTATAAGTAGCTTTGAAAACTATCTGTGAAGACATGTTTTGAGTCATGAAAATTACTCATGTTGACTCAAAACACACAAATTTGATCTTACAAATTAACTTTGATGGCTGCTTACTTCATTACATTGGAAGCTGAAGAGTTGAATGAAACTATATGAAGACAAATTTAAATGTGAAGACTTGCAAATGTAATTTTTTTTGCTGATAATAATGTGAATGACTTTGGAACTTTTATGGTTTTGAATTATAGCTGCTGTTGTTCTGATTAACTAATCATTTGACATTGAAAAAGAAAGTTTACAGTAAATTGAATACTGGTATGTAAAGCTGTTCCAAGAAAGCTATATATATAAAAGTGATACAAAGTATTTCAAATATTGATAACAAGAAGTAGAGCTTAGATTGATAATTTTACACTTAATTTGCCATGTTATATCTTATTTTTAGAAACTACAATTGCCAGTCCCTGCATTTAACAGCAAGAATGTCCTGAAGTCATGATCACAAATACAGTATTTATTTGAATTCCAAATGACAGAGGATGCTTTTATTTCATTCACTGTATTTTGTCATGTATTTCTCCAAACATTGAATTGATAGTGTCCTGTCGAGACAGACATTATTTGTTAAGATTTTTTTTAACATAAAAAGATAAAAATAAATGCTTGTTCTGCACCTTTACAACCTTTTCACCTCGACACTTAAATCGTTGCCCCTTGTTTAATACCAGACAGTACTTGATCACGTAATTTAAACAGTAACCTATATGTCAGGTTGCCCTTATTGACCGTCCACATACCGTTACATATAAAGAAGTTATTTTTTACTGTTTCTCTTTAGGCTTATTTTTTATTGTTTCTCTTAAGGCTGTAAGTTTTAATTATATAATTATTAATTGTTTGACCAGTATTCATGAGTTAAGTGTCATTATGATTAAAATGGTATTATCACCTAGCCATCCTCCTGGAAGTGTTTCTGTCATGTTAATTTCATAGTCTACCTGGATTTATAAAATTAGTATTTTAGAATTGATCAATTGTGATTATATTGAGATAGATTGAATCATTAGAAAACTTCTATATTACTCAATTCTTGGTTAATGATACTTAGTTCTTAACTATCGATTTTGACATATATATATAGAAAAAGTGATTAATAAAACGTACTTAGATATTTTTGGGATGAGAATAACTTTGGCAACCTGGCAAAGTGCAGTTTTTTTCTACTCAATTAGATTTTTATACAGAATGGTATTGGTGCATCTGCTATTGAGATCTGTGAAAATATATGTTGGGAGATATTTCTGCAAGAATATCAGATTATTAAAACCTTGAAAAATGTATGTCAAATAAGTAATCTGGTGAAGGTAAAATAGGTCAAAACTTAACAGGGATTCCTATAGATTTCAAATTGTTCTAAAAGCATGTTTGTCAACTTGTCCTGAAAGATTTTTATTTGATAATCATGTTGCAAGCTATCCTGGTACTGATGTAGGAATTACGACATTAGCTTAGTGATAAACTTAGCTGTAGTAGATGGAATTTCATGTTTAAAAAAAAAGAAGGAAATTCCGTATATAAGAATCAATACTAGTAACAGCTGAACAAATCCTTTCAAGACTGTAAAGAGAATTCTTTTTTTTTTTGCACATATCTGATATGTGGCATAATAAGGCCCATATTTAGTTACATTTCTTTTTCCGTTCTTCTCAAATATTACATCATTATGATGTACTATCAGACAAACCTACACTGGCAACATGTGTTGGTGTAATATTGAAAATAACCTTGACATTGTGAAATTCATTTGGTATTTTCAAATACATGTATGAAAAAAGATATGAAGTAAATTATGCTTATTTATGATGGTTATCACCTTGAACTTATTAAAAGGGTGTACTGATATTTTTATGAACAAATTTATAGCATAAAAATGTTGACGATTTGCCTGGGAAATGATGAATACATGACTAGGTTTATAATACATGTACCATGAAATACCTGTTTGATTACAGTTTATATGAGCAGTTAATGGTTCAACTGGTTATAAGTACATGTATAAACATAGGGGTAATATCAGTGTACAGTTTGGATTCTGTTCAACTATGGGTCTAGACAATTCAATGTGGTAGTCACATATTGTAAATATCACACTTAACTTTAGTATACACAGGTCACATAAATATTATCATATATTTATAATATTGTTATTTTATAATGAACTGAATATGAGATTTTCTGAGTCAATGCATCTGTCATCTAGGTTAAGCTTGGGAAGATGGTAACTAATACATTATGCCATTAAAAGTCGGATTGACTGTGAGGTTATTTGGTATGAATCCAAGAAAGTCTATTCTTAAGATTATTGCCCTTTTTGTGTCAGTTGTATCAAAGGTTAATAACATTTACTTGGATGAAAACCAGTTTAACACCGAAATTCATATACTTGATGATTTTTTAAACTGACAAGCTGTTGAAACTTGGTACATGCTAACTGTATAATATAAACTAATAAATATTTGTCTTGTCTGCGACTTTCAGAGACGGCCTAAACTATTTGTTTTAAGCATTATATTTCAGAAGGTAGAAGACCTGGATGCTTCATACCTGTTTCCGTCTGTCATATGTCCATTGTCCTTGACCTCATTTTCATAGTTCAGTGACTGCTTATTTTGAGTAACAGGATAACTATATTTGGTATATGGGTCCCTTGCAATTTCTACAACTCGACCTTATTCCATGGATCAGTGATCAAGGTTAAAAGTTATGTGGTCAAATCTGTATCTCAGATTCTATAAGCAAAAGGTAAACTATATTTTTTGTACGAAATGATTGTAAGGTGTACATGTCCGACTGACAGGTTTCATCTGACCTTGACCTCAATTTCATGGTTCATTGGACAGTGTTTAGTTTTTATGGTTTGGTCTATTTCTAAGACACTATAAGCAATAGGGCCACTATAATTGGTGTATGTAATGATTGTCAGGTGTACATGTCCATCTGGCAGGTTTTGTCTGACCTCGACCATATATTCATGGTTCATTTTACAGTTTTTAGTTTTTTGGTTTGGTCTTTTTCTCAGATATTTTATGCAATAAAATATATTTAGTGGATGGAACAATTGCGAGGTGTAAATGTCTGTCTGGCAAGATTCATATGACCCTGACCTCATTTTCATGGTTCAATGGTCAGTATTAAGTTTTTGTAATTTTGTCAGTTTATCAGATACTATAAGCAATAGGTCAACTATATTTGATGTATGGAATGATTGTTAGGTGCACATGCAGGGTTCATATGACTTTGACCTCATTTTCATGGTTCATTGGTCAGTGTCAAGATTTTGTGGTTTAATCTGTTTCTCAGATAGCTATTAGCAATAGACAGCTTTATTAGGTGTATGGAATGATTGTTAGGTGTACATTTCTGTCTGGCATAGTTCATCTGACAGTGGCTTCATTTTCATAGAACATTGGTAATGTTAAGTTTATGTGATACATGTAGTAAAACCTTCATATTACAGACTTTCAACATGAATTCAATGATATGTAAAACAGGAGAGACATTTCAGCGTGTGCACTCTTTGTTTTATTTGAGCCCTTTAATGTTAAATTTTCTTTCACATTACTACCAAAAGGGAATCATATCTGTCATAACATGGCAATAAAAATATGATCTAATTGGATAAATCAAATTTCATAATCTTTCATTCCAAAGCACCGACACACTCCTATTGGAAATCTGCTTCTCTTTTTTCTTTGCTGGTCAACTAGATATCTGTCTGGCAGGGTTCAGTTGACATCTACCTTAAATCATGAATCTTGATATTGTAAAAGTTAATGTGATATCAGTTGTTAAACCTTGATGTTAAGACTTCAATCATATCAGTAAAGCAGGTGATGCATCTTATCATGTGCACTCTTACTATAAAGTAAAGCTGATGTTCAGTCAGACACTAAAGAAAAATCTGATTGACTGGATCAAAATTTTCAGATTTAGCCTATGGTTAGAACAATTTTGAAAAGGACTACCAAAGCTTGAAAAAGCGAAATGGTTAATTTTTATGCCCCACCTAGGGGCATTATGTTTTTCGGTCTGTGTGTCCGTTTGTCCGTCTGTCCCGCTTCAGGCTTTAAAGTTTTTGGTCAAGGTAGTTTTTGATGAAGTTGAAGTCCAATCAACTTGAAACTTAGTACACATGTTCCCTATGATATGATCTTTCTAATTTTAATGCCAAATTAGAGCTTTACCCCAATTTCACGGTCCACTGAACATAGAAAATGATAGTGTGAGTGGGGCATCCGTTTACTATGGACACATTCTTGTTTATATTGGGTCAATTGAATCGGATCCCATTTTAGTCAGGTTTTATTAAATGACTCCCTGAAGCTGTTCAACATTGCAGTGTTAACTTTAACTGTCAGCTTAAATTTAAGCTCAGATTTTCCAGCAAATGACCTGGTGATATACAGTTAAATATATTGTAAAAAACTTGCCTAAAAATTATCGTGCTTATAAACATTTAGCTTGGTTTGAACCTTTGTATAAAATACATCTGCTCACAAATACGACAGGGTAATCACTCGTTTGTCCTTTATATGTAGAAGTCTGAGGTTTGACTGTGCAACAAAAGAATGTATAAGTAATCATCAATTATAAAAATATAAGAATTTATGAGAAACAAAAATTATTATGAAACCTAAAAACATATCATTATTATTATTAAAAAGTTATGATAAAACATCTATATACAATTCCCTTATCATCTATTCTTTGCTTGTAAATAATTTTTTTCTGTCTGATAGGGCCAACTCTTTAGTTTAATTGGATATATACTTAATTCTGTAACACTTCATAATTAAAAAGTCAAAAGATATAATTTGTGCACAACAACTGCATAGAAAACATTGCAACAAATTTGTTGCCTAAGAAAACTTATGAGGACATACTTTATTCGTGTCTTTGAAGTTTATTTGAAACTAAACCTTGTAAAATAATTAACAACAAACAGCAAAGGGTGTAAAAATTTCCATCATTTTCCAACCTTTCCCAAATTATACTTAGAATTAAAGAGTGATCAAGTTTGTCAGTGCATTCCTCTTTAACTGTCTGCTGTGCATCAAAGGACTACAGTATCTTTAACATTGATTTCAAGCTGCGTATCGAAATAAGTGCACCTTATTTCTATGTTTAATTTATCGGTAAGAAAAGAATTATAACAGGATAATTTTGAATTAAAGGTAAACATATTACACTATGATTACATGACAGATGACGAGCAACTTCCAGTATTAGTTAAGGTATAATGACTTTTAAGTTCATGCCTTTTGTGGAGTTTGGAGGTGGAATATTAAGGACTTTTAAATTTTTCTAATGAACTTGGTATGCTTTGACTCATTTTGGGAGAAAATAAAATAAACTTCGTGATCTTCAGCTTTTATCGAAGTTCAGAGTAGACTGCATAATGTATAACAGACTCTGCAAAATTTGAAAAAGAAAATGAAAAATTTAAACATTAGTCAAATGGTCCTACAAACTTTACAGAACAATTCTTGAAATGCAGTCACAATGTCTCCCAGAACAAATGGTCACTGACTTTCACATTGGTGATAAATTGTACAAATGTACTGTGCAATTACAAGAGAAAAATGGTGTGGTTGAAAATGACTAAAAGATAACCAACCATTTTTGTCTGTTACAACCAATGACATTAAACTTTTGATGGTCAATCCAGGATTACAAAAACAAAAAGATTTTAACAGGCCTTTGAAGTTTTTAGGCAGTGCTCAACTTTTATATTTTGTTATCAAAGGCAATGATTGTGTTACCTCTTGAATTTGAATACATGCACATTTTTTAATTTTACTCATGACTGTGTATCCATAATTTCCTCCTGCATGTAAGGATGTACTGCTGTTATGTACTTTTAACAATCTGTATTAGATTTGCATGTGATTAACAGATTGCAATGAGACACTATGACATAATCATACATCTTCCCTCAGAGCTCCATATTACCTGCACGATTACAAAATTTTCATTAACAAAAAAAAGATTTATTGTGAAAATATCAATTTTATATGCCAGTGGTATTTCCATATCCCTGATGAATTCTTAGATAAAAAGAAATAAAATACTGTTACAAAAGACCAAAAATATAATATCCTTTTTATTGTTGGATATTCCAAATATATGTTATCTCATTTGGCATTCATACATATTGTATTGCTGTATTATTTTAAAGATTTCCTTGTCAATGTCAGATTCAAATGAAGCGGGATTCCCATATGCTTTTGATGCTGCTACTTGAAATTCGGATTTTCCCTTTTTCCAGTCTGACCTTTACTCTCTGTTCATTGAAATAGTTTTCTTGTTGATTTTAGACCCTTGGATATATCATTCTCATCAGATAGGTAGATTTAAGGATGTTACAAAAGAATTTCTTTCAATAAATGATCATATATCTTAACCGTTAGCTATGTATTGATCAACATTAATATTTAGTAACTCCCTGTCCTGAGATAACATTCTCCGAAACCCAGCTGACATCCAACCAATTTGTCATCTTAATGCTGAATTTACAATGGCCTTTATGTTGACGGATCCCAGGTAATGAACAAGTTTATGATTTTTTTTCCATGCTGTATAGTTTTAAAGCAATGGTTGGTATTTCGGAATCTTGCCAGACAATACATTTGTCAATGTTTAGTTTTGGATCACCATAATCAGAGTCAAAGGACATCATTTATTTTGTACACTAAGTTCTAGTGACAGTGTTATTAAATATTAAAGTGACATCTTAGAAATAAGCAGAATTCTTTTTTAAATGAATAACCAAGGCACTTTTACATTTAATGAATTTCAAGGTTGTTTTTATAAAATTCAGAATCTCTTTCAGGTGCTGGAATGTACATAAAATTTCTTAGCTGTGTAGAATCAAAAATCAAAATTTTAAATCAATCAGGCTTCACATTTTTGTCGAGCCTGTGACTATTGTTGCAGAAAGTTCGACATAGGGATAGTGATCCGGTGGCAGCGTTAACTAACTTCTTAAAAGCTTAATATTTCAGAAGGTAGAAGACCTGGATGCTTCATACTTTGTATATAGATGCCTTATGATATGAAGTTTCCGTCTGTCATATGTCCATTGTCCTTGACCTCATTTTAATGGTTCAGTGGTCATAGTTAAGTTTTTGTGTTTTGGTCTGTTTTTCTGATACTGTATGCAATAGGTCAACTTTATTTGGTGTATGGAAATATTTTATGATGTTCATGTCAGTCTGTCAGGTTTTATTTGACCTTGACCTCATTTTCACGGTTCATTGCCCAATGTTAAGTTTTTGTGTTTTGGTCTGTTTTTTCTAATACTGTATGCAAAAGGTCAACTATATTTGGTGTATGGAAATATTTTATGATGTACATGGCAGGTTGATTTCACCTTGACCTCATTTTCATGGTTCATTGCTTATGTTAAGTTTTTGTGTTTTGGTCTGTTTTTCTTAAAACTTTAAGCAATAGGTCAGCTATATTTGGGGTATGGAATGATTGTAAGGTGTATATGTCTGTCTGGCAGGCATCATTTGACCTTCACCTCATTTTCATGATTGATTGGTCAATGTTCAGTTTTCCTGGTTAACTTTGTTTCTTAGAAATTTTAAGCAAAAGTTCAACTATATTTGATGCATGGAATGATTTTAAGTTGTACATGTCTGTCTGGCAGGGTTCATCTGACCTTGACTTCATTTTCATGGTTCATTGGTCAGTATAGAATTTCCATGGTTTGGTCTGTTTCTTTTATACTATAAGCAATAGGTCATCTATATTCTGTGTATGGAATGATTGTTTTAAAGGTGTACATGTATTTCTGGCTTGGTTTATCTGACCTTGACCTCATTTTCTTTGATCATAAATGTTAATGTGATACTTGTAGTAAAACTTTATATGTAGGACTATCAACATAAAATCAGTGGTCAGTAAAGTAGGCGAGACATTTCAGCGTGTGCACTCTTGTTTATATAGATATCAGATTATTTTTTTATTTAATTTTCTACAGATTCCTTGTATTGTTGAATTTTAAGCGAATTGAATTGTAGATTTTATTTGCTGACATTTTAAGAAAATTTATTGAATCTTTTGCCAAAGGACCTACATAAAAATTTGCTTAGATACATAAATAAATCATAAGATCTATCCTTGACATATACCCTAATTTGCATACATCCCCTAGTGATGCTCTTAATCCTACAATTATAGGTCTGTTACCCTATTAATCATTTTGATGACCACTTTACTGTTCCAATATTCAGCAATGGACTTTACAAATTTTATTACATTGTGTTTGAGGTATCCATTTAAACCAATCCCTGATTTTGGTCATTTTTGGGTTATTTGATCGCATCATAATTGGTTTTGCAAAATGATGACCTTTTCAATCTTTTAATTTATTTAGATGGCATTTTGATTTTCATCCGTTATTGAAAGGGGTGTTGAACTTTTTAAGTATAGCGTCTGAATTTTTTACCTTGTTGAGGAGACCAGGATAGGATGTTATAACACTAGATTCCCGCTGTTCTAAGATCCGGTGACTTATACCGCTCATCATGATACCGAGCTGTAATTATGAACTGACATGGCAAAAAGTAGACCTACTAAATGGCTTATAAAATCAAGTCTTGTAATCCAGTTTGGTCTACATTTGTGACATGCCCCTATGTGGAATTCTTCTTCAAGATTTAATCCTTTTATTATATATAGTAACAGAAAATAAATAAACAAGTATCTTTCTGAAATGCAACAATGCCCTTAACATACATTATTTAATTTAAAAGGTTTTCCCTTTTTTTTTTTGTAAGATTTAGAAGTAAGTCAAATTGAAATTAGGTCAATATGTCCTTATTATGTAAAATACATGCATTGTTTTTCGGTTATCTATATTGCGTTTTACAGTTAATACTTTATCACTCTATTTTCAGATTGTCTAAAGGAGGGTCAAGCTGTTAAGTTGATAATGGAACTTTCAGATGCAGGTAATAATATTTAATTTAAATTTCTGTAGTAGGAAACTTTGTCAATTATATATATATATATATATATAAGGTTATTAAAATGAACTTGGTTTGAGAAATTTAACTAAAGAATCAAAGCAAAAAAACAGATTACAGGTTAAGGTCATATGGTAATTATTTAACTCCAAATCAGGTTAATGCAGGTAAATTTTTTTTTTAGAGAGATTAGATGCTGGAGGCACTTTTAATTCTCAAATTGCCCCCCTATATCCCAATTATAGTTTTTTTTTGGGGGAGGAGGGTGCAATTTGAGAATTAAAAGTGCCCCTAACATTACCATACTTTTCATTACACAAGAAAATGAATCCTTTTCTGTCAACACCAGCAGTGACAAGATCCTATTTTTAACCTTTCAGATTAAAATACCTTCATTTTTTTCTTTTAATCATATGATATAAATAGACATAAGAGTATCAGTTAATCTGAAGAGATGTCAATAGCATGGTATAAAACTAACAAATTTATAGAAATATAGGTAGATTTGATGTGAAATAAATGGTTGTCATGAACATGCCACATGTTAACTGTGTCTAAGCCCGGAAGTCTGCAGTACTGAGATACTTTTGTGATCAATGACTTTCTAGTAGGTTGTATACATGTAATCTATTTGTACTTGAAAAGTTTATTGGGAAAATGGTATTATGTTGTACAATAGAAGTATGTTATACAATAGAAGTGATTCTCCCTTAAATGATATTGACATTTTATTTTGTTTTGATATCAAAGCTATATTTGTTTTGCGTAACAAGAAATACAATGCTGATATAGGCAAAAGTCTATTATTAGGGGAAAAAATTGTTTTCTAGTATTAGAAGGAAGTAAAGGTTCTTCCTGGGTTTTTTTCTTTCTTATGGAAACGTTTCATTTAGGTCCACAATCAACATAAAACTTTATAAAAATGTGTTAGGATACCTTAGTTCTATTTAAAGTTGATGTTAACTGCATTCTTGTAAATGCATCATATTGGAATTAAAATTTCTGATAAAAGGGTTTGAAGAGGGTCGAAGAAAAATCGTTCAATAAAAAATGCAAAAAGGTACAAAATTATCTATTTTTGTTATGCCGAAGAACTGTTAGAAGGTTTGGTAGAACAAAAATGTGGGAAATAATATCTATCTTATTGAATTCAGATACAGGGTATCTGCTTTTATATTAAAGGAATGGATTGGTACCCCCTCCTACCCCTCCCTGACTTCCCAAACCAAGCCCCAAAAAAAGATAAGTATATATGGTTGAGAGAAATGTATACCAGATATGTTCTGTCATGTATGTTTCCTATCTACATAACAACACTTCTTTACACAGATATCAGGCTTATATTTTGTAGATCGAATTTAAGAGGTGAAAACATCTATTTTTTTTTTTCAATTGTTGCATAACATAAACTCGTCAATTAAGTACCCATCGTAATTAGATCATCGTAATTAGATCATCGTATGTAACACTGCACCAGTTTTATCCCCATTTTATGTCTGACCTCTTGGTGCATTGCAGAACAATTAAGAGAAACTTTATATACCCTATAAATTGCATGTCACTAATGTAATGTGTTTCGGTTCTATAACCCCTGAACATTATGTCAAATTTTACGTGACATTATCAAGTCTATCAGGAAATTAGTAGAGAAGTGGAGGTCTTATATAGGTCACTCTTTAGGATCGCAAATTATTTTTGTAGAGAGTAAACTTACCTTTAAAGCAAATTAGACTATAAATAATGATAAAATAACTGAAGGCCTTTGTCCCTAGTATAATAACAGTAGATGGTTGTTGTCAAGCGAATTTTACTTAATAACGCATCAATTAAGATAAAAGATTATTGGTCTAAAATAGTAACTTTTCATGTTGTGATACTTAGGAAGTGAAGTAGAAAGGTTATCTGCTAATGAAATACACATGAAGTTTGTTAAGTGTCAGCTGTGTAAAGGTTAAGGGTAGGCTGGTGAAGTCAGGGTCCACCCTTATATCAAAATTCATGATTTTTACTTTCTACGGCTCCCAGCCGTCTGAGTCTGCACTGTTCAATATTACAGCATACACATTAACATCATTTTTAAGGGTATTCAAGGTAGGAATTATTGATAGATTAGAATGTGATACAAATTGACATTAAAAAAACATCAGACTTCTCTAAATAAATGAGTTACTTGCCATCTTATCACAATAGCCGGCATAAATTTTTGCAATGCAAAACTGTATTCTTTTTTGTGTAGGCCTTGGAACTTACGTGCATATATTTTCAAAGTCAGAAAGAAAACGTTTTCCATATATGTCTCTGGCTCTATTTTATGAATTGATTGAACATAAATCCAAAGATTTTAGGAGGATTCGGTATGGATTATTAGTTTTAGAATCGGTCAAAATAGAAGACATTCATTCCCTTCAACACTGGTCCTTGATAATCTTTTTATAAACTCTATGAATTCCAGGTACTGTAATTCACACAGAAGAGTACATGAGCATTTTATTCAAACCTCTGTTTAGTATAAAGGTTTTATGGTTGAAAATAATTGAAAAAAGGCTTTTCCATGACAAAAAAAAAATGCCATTCAAACATTTATACCAAGTACATTAAGATATCATATATATATTGCAAACTCATTTTCACTGTATTCTATACAAAGTTTAATTATAGGCTTTGGCATAAATGGTTGCGGTCCTTCACCATTCATTAATGATTTAATTCAAATGCTGTGGATTCATTATTTTATGTGGGATACCAATTTTTTTTTAGGATTTCTTGGATATATGTTAACCATATTAACGAAATTAACTGTTTAACAAAGGTAAAATTTTTCTATAGGCTTGTATGCAGACTTTGATGAAATCTAATATCCATTTTATCTTGGTCCAGGAAAATTGTTACCCATGAAAATAAATTAAATGATTATTTTGTTAGATAATTCTAGTCTTGTCCTTGACTTGCTACTACACATTTACCCACCATTTCCTGGAATAGTTTTCTTGATATTAAATGTTTACCTGGTTAATGCAGGTTTTGATCTGCTTTAACATGATTGGAGTTTTTTTCTGATTTAAATACTGATATCAAATGTCTATTGTTTTATCTTCTGGTTTATCAATTGTTAACAGACATTTTAATATGAATGTACTTAGTAGATGGTCAGATATTCTTATACATAGAAGGTTGATATCTGATAGTGGTAGTAAAAATTATAAGTTGTTTTAACCTTGTAGTTAAGTTGGGTTCATTTTTTGGTTTTATTTGATATAGAACTTAGAAAGAAGGGTTTCTGTCAAGCACATAGTATGAGTATAACTACAATGTATTAGTGTTTGACATATATATCATGCAATATAACATTTATGGATACAAGTATTTGTTCAGATTCAACCTATAGATATTTAAAACTTCTTTTGGGGGGGAATTTCAACGTTCAAATAGAAGTGAATAGACCTTTATCATATATGTTTCTGTGTAAAGTCGCAGATATTTTATTTGGGATAACTTAAGCAGGCTTATTTTATTAAATGTAAGATTTTTGCTCTGATAGTTATTTTCACATAATGTCAAATTTCTTACAACAAACAGACAACTGACATGTGTGTATAGAAGTGAAAAAGATTTATAATAATTTGATATGACAAATTCATGTACTCTTCATTTTACATGTATGTTTTTCTTTCCTCAACTCTATGTTAAATGTTGGTGAAAAGGGAAAATGTCAGGTGCCAATTTAATTTAATTTTGACAATTTAGAATTGATGTGGTATTTAAATGTTGATATAAACATTGAAGTTTATCATCTTTATGATAACCTTAACAGCACGACTAGGTGTGCAGATTGTGTACAAGGGCTGTGTTATGTTTAATGATGCATTCTGCTGGTACATAAGTGACCCCCATACCTGTTGACCTACATGCAGGTGTTCACATTGGAGGTTCTCCAAAGGAAAAATTTATAGCTTTTTTTTTCTTAATTGTGCCAATAACCTCATAACTGAGATTGAACTTTTCTGTTTTATGATAATTCAACAGTAAATAATTGCATAATATCTTATAAAATGATTCAATGAGTCAGAAAGGATCATTCAACCCATTTGATGTAAATATTCTATTTTTAAAGGAGTTTTACAAGAAAAGAATTCTATTAAAGTACTTTACCTTTCTTCTATTGAGAAATGGGGTATGAAGGATGTTTATCGCATCATGGGTGTTTTAGACTATGATACAGGTATACAAATACTTTTTTGCATAAATAACTTATTTGAACTGCTCCAAATTAAAGTTGTAGAATAGGTTCAAATAATGTGACCTACATTTAAAAGATGCTCCAGAAATGTATTGAATACATATTCCTGAATCAGTTGTCAATATTATTGTATATTAGAACATGCTTAAACTTTTTAAATGGCAAAAATTTTACTCAGTTTATACTTTAGAATTGGATGCTTCTCTTTATGATTTTATTGTAAAAGCGTTGACAAAGCACATTTTTTATGAAGCGCAGAAGGGCTTCATATTAAAAATGTGCACACAATCAACGCTTTTACAACCCTATAAAATTATGAAAAGAAGATTTCAATTCTTATAATTACATTTTTATGCTACGACCATGAAATTTAAAGTTATATCAAGATTTTCATTTGTTTTTCAATGCACTATTTTAACATTGTCAGGAATAGCACGTGCAGTCATAGCTGTTATATTTCCTAGTAAAATAAAATATGATATCGGGTTTGTTGATAGCCAATCAAAACTATGGATTCCAATGAAACATACATTTAATGTAATTATATGGTTATGAAGTTTTTAAAAATAAATACTCTGCTGATGGCACATGGCAAGAACATTTAAGGTATGCCAAGCTAAACAAGCAAGTAACTGGCCCTCTCTGCCTAGAAATTGAAGTGTTATGTGTTATTAGTGTTTTTTATATTGTCTAGAATTAAAAAAAAATTCCAACACCCAATAATTGCTATTGTATAGGTGTATTCTGCATAGCTGTACTATTACCAGTTTTAGATTGCAGGCAGATATTAACTTTTTATGTGTAGACTGAAACCTATATATCAATCCAAATTTGAAATACCGGAGTCTAAGTACCTGCATGGTAAAAAAAATAAAAATCTATTTTAAAAAAAATAAAATATCCTGATACAATCCCCTACTGTATTGAAAAAATCATAAATTTTTAGAAGGGATACATAACAAGCAAGGTTAATATTTGATTAGCCTTAGAGCATATGATATCGCTCTATCTTGGCAGATACATTACAATTAAAGTTAATTTCATGCTCAAATATATCTTTGAGTGTTGTAAATATTTAAAAGTAAATAGGATCATCAAAGATTCTAGAGGGGATAATAAAATCATATTTTCAGTATTGATGGGCTGTAATCTTCTCTCTTTACAACTTTTGTATTGTTATATTACTATCACAAGGACATGCCATTAAAAATATCTAGACACATTTAAATAAAGGTGCAAAAGTCTTAAGTATTGAAACATAGCATAAAATCACCAGGGCCAAGTATTTTCCTTGTTGTTTTTAAGTCTGTATTTCTTGTGATTGCCAATCAATATACTCACCACAAAAACAAATCATATTGGAAATGTAAATGTATTTCATTCAGCAATATTCAAATGAAGGCAATATGTATTGCCTCCCATTTGTCCTAAGACACCATATTTTAATAATGTCTTAAAATCTAATTTTATAATTTTACATACGGAGAAATGAGTGTATAAATAGCAGTCATTTGCAGTTTTGTAAATTTGACTTAAATTTTATGAGTGATTGCTTCAGATTAGCATATGGTTTTAGTTTTGAGGCACTCACTCACTGAAGTTGTAACATTTTGTTTGTTGGTAGTGATCTTTGATAAAAGTGTAGGTCTGTACAATGACCTATATTTTATGCAAAGCCAACATAGTTTTCAATAAGATAAGATAAGATCTAAAATGAGCATGACAGTCAAGTGGATCACATTGACCTAAAATAAAGTCTTAATGCATATGAAAAATTGTCTTGCATTAGAGTACTTATTCTGCATTAGTTAACATATTTCTTGGGTCATTTCAAGTGCTTAGATTTTCATTAAAATGTCATTTAATGTCATATATATATTCTTGTAGATATCTGGTATAAGCTGTTAAAAACAGCTTCTCACTGGTCATCAGGAGTCGAAACGCATATATTTGTATGGAACAAAGTTTGGGATCACAGGAAAATTTCTACTCATCTGAAATTTCAAGACAAAGAGAGTTAACTTTACAATGGTGTATTACAGCCTATTTACAGGTCAGTATCAAGGACACATAACATCATTTATTAGAATTATGATCAATTAATTTTCAGTTTGTCTCATGGTTGTCTACAGAGAAACGTGTATGTCTTGCCTATGATAGTAGAGTGGCATTATGTTGTCTGGTCTGGTCTGTACAATTGTATGTCCCCTATCAAGTGAAAGTTTGGTTTACGGTAGTTCTAAGATTTGGTTTAAGGTTGTATGTGGTCATTTTCAGCTGTGTTTTTCTGACCGGAATCTGGTTATTGATTTGGGGTTGTATGGAGGGTTGGCGACCAGGCGGCTCCACTTGTTTTCATGCAATAACTTTGGAACCATTCAACCAATTTTAATATACTGTTACTGAAGACAAATGAAGGTCTATTTGGATATTGAGGAAGTTTTTAACTTTTGATGTTAAGTGTTATGGTCCTTGATTGATTGAAAAATAGCACTTTATATCATTGCTGTGCAATTGCCAATGAACCCTAGAACCAATAGGTTTCAAATTTACCAAGTTGTTCCTGGAGACAAAATGGAGGTCTAGTCCAATATCGACAATTTTCCCTTTTGCTTTTCTGGAGTTGTCATTTCTTCATTGATGTTTTTTTTAAGTGCATTTTTTAAAATCTACATCTGCTACAATAAGCTTTTATGTATTTTTTGTCTCCCTACAAAAATTGTCATGGAAGTAAGGCATGCTCTATCTTAAGTTGTATTAACAGTTTTTTTAAGTTTCTGATAGGGATACACTGGCTGAGAGAATCACAATGTTGACAGTTTATTTGATATGGGTAGAAAATCTAAAATTTTAAGCTTTTGTACCCTTTGATGTCTTACTTTATTTCCATATATAACTGGATTTTTTTTTATTATTAGTGGTATATATTAACCCATCTTTGACATTTATAGGATCAGTGTGTCCTTTAGAAGTACACTTTAGTCAAACTCATTTTATATACAGTACATGTATACTGATCGCAATAATAAAATCTATTTACGATTTGTTTTTCACTGTCTTTTTCTTATCAATTTGTTTATGTGAATGTTTGTTTGGTTTCAAACTGTCTAATGTTCGGTCTATTTTTGCACGATACATTTATGTTTCAAACAAATTAATCCATCAAAAATAGAGCCAGATATATTTATAACACAGGTAAAAAACAGTCTCACCTGGCGTCAATTACATAACGAATAACACCTGTATTGTATAAATATGTATTTACATTTGTAAATCGTGCCCTCCTTGCCAAGGTAGCATCGTTACTTTCATGATTACAAGTTAATTATTATTTATTCTTTAAGTAAGTGGAGAAACATGATAAATTGTTCATTTACTTGTATGCTGATGTTAAATTATTTTTCTAAGATCCTTGAGTAATTATTTAAAACCAATTTTAAAAGACAAACATGAATATATTTCTTCGATATTGTCAATTTTCTAATAGGTTCAGATATCTTTGGTTTTAAGTTCTTTTTAGATTTAATTAAAATTACTAAAAAAAGAACTTATTTTTGTGATTATCGGTAAACTAAGTTATTTTAGTCGTATATAGGACAAATTTCTAATTTTGATTTATCAGATTTGTAAATTTGCATATAAACTTAATGGAGTCTTGTAACATCTTATCAGTGTAAATAATTCACGTATTGATTCAAATTTTAATCACCTATAATTCGAGCCTCTCTAATAGATGTAAGGGTCTCCAGTCCTTTACACTTAGACTGAAAGCACCTGTCCTGATTATTGTATTTATTTACACGGGTAGATAACGACTGTCTCCAGTACCCGACAGATGTTCCCTGGATGGAAACACCCTTTTAAAATTCACTACCCTGAAGTCGTAATGTGAGATGTATATCTTTATCTTATCACCACACCATTATAGTATCTCCTGTTAAGTACTTAAAGCAGTTACCAAAGCGTGACAAAGTCCAACTTAAATCCCTGTTTCTTTAGTTTTCAAGTGGCTAGATTTGTTCCTGCTGTTTCTCTTATCCAATAAGTCAGTATATAAAATCATAGGTGCGATGCCATATCAGTTTTCATATTTAAAATGGACTTGTTTTGATTTTATCAAAAGGCTCTCTTCTGCTTGATGTTATTTGCATTAAGAACATTTCACATGTTTTCAGTTTTATCCTTTGATAATGAAGTACCATCCTGAAGCATTAAATTGTTTCCAACATAAAAAAACAAGCAGGTTTTCATTCACTTAAAATAGTAATTTACAGTTCAGAAGAGTTTTTTAAAGCACCAATCCTTCATAATGATGCTGTTTGACTATTAATTAAAATATCTTCTCCTTTTTTTTACTTCATGAATTGGATTTATCAGAGGGGACTTAGTTCAGACAAATTCATGCTTTGCCATTTTTTTGATTTTTATGATTTCACATCTCTTTGTTGTGTGATTTCATGCAAAGTGAATTTACTGTTAATAAAAGCCTATTCTTTAAAATGCATCGTTCAGGTCTATAATGTGAAACTTAAATTTTTAGTATTCCAGGGGAGTCCATGTTATGTTAAATTGTTGATTTCACTTATTGGTGTTTTCTCTTGCAGAGAATGTCCATTGCATCTTTATCTTAATTGACTTGCATATTGGTCATCATTTTGAAACCAAGGAAGAAAAAATCTTTTTTAGTTTCTGAACGCAAAATGTCAATTAATATTTTTATAAGTGGATGAATATGATGTACAGAATTTTTTGTCTATTCATTATACAATCTGAACAATATCCTGAATTAGAACCAAATGTCAATTTTTGAAGTATCCACTTTTAATAAAAGAGGTTCTTTTCTTTCTATCAGTTCTTAATGCAGTCAGCATGTTTTTATTTGCTCCTCCATTCCATTAAGCATCTGAAAGGAATTATAATTTACTTGAGATTTATTTCCTGTTTTCTGGAAAATGAATTTTAATTTAACATAACTAAAAATGCATAGATATTTTAATGCACAATATCAAAAGTGGCACAATTTCCTTACAACAGTGTAAACTGGCAGTTAAAAGAATTAACTGCTTGAACTGATTAAATCAAGCTGCGATTTTTAATAAGATGTAGGTCAAGTTATATATATATACATCCTCAGGTAATATAATACAATGGTTATATATAAACATGATGTCATTATTGTTTGTATACAAAAAGTTGTTATTTATTTTAACCCAGGGCAGCATGTGGTTTTAAGGTGTAAAAAATAATCATGGTTCTGTCTCATAGGAAATTGTCATAAATCTTAATCATTATAATCACAAATTACATTATCTACATGTACAGTTTTTAAGTCGTGACAGATTTTCTGAACTTATTCTCATGGATATAGGCCACAGTCAGACAAACATGAATGTCAAGTTGGAAACCTCAAGTCTGCATCATTAATTGCTAATTCATAGGTCATAATGGGTGGGTTCTTGTTAGTAACTACAAGTATTTGCTTTTATTCTTGTGATCCAAGGCTAATTGATATATCAATTAAACCCAGGATTTGTATCTTACTGTACAAATCCTTGATTAAATCAATAATTACACCAGTAAATTGAATATCAAAGTTCAGGCCAGAAAATGTGTGAATCCATTCTGTTTTCAAAAGTTAGTTTGTGGGTAAAAGGAGATGTGGGGTACATGCCAATTAAACACCAACAATGCAAAAAAACAAAAAGGCAATTTCATTTTTACCAGAAAGTATCAGAAAGCCATTTAGTTCAGAACAGATACTTCACTTTTAATTAATTCACACATAAAACATCACCGATCATTACATATAATACTACAATTATATGAGTTGGTACTGGCTGGGAACCAGAAAACATGAGACATACATGTATCTGTGGTCAGATCTTTGATTATGATAAATGTGAATCACCATTATTTTTTTATGTGTCAGGCTGAACCCTGTAGATTGATAACCATCTTTATTGTAAAGATTTTTTGTGGTTGACATTCTGCAGGGGTATAAAGATTTTGTAGTAAAATGAATAGACCTGACAGGAACTTGTGGAAGTTTAACTGCAAATTTTAAAAAAAATATATATGTGTCACATAATGCTTAACTAACACATTATTTATGATATTTTAATTTCCCAGTCTTTCTACATCACCTCTATCAGCCTTTGACGTGGCAAGAAATGACATGGTATTGAGGTATGTAGAGCATATTGCTTGCATTTTAAAAACTTCTCCGATGAAAAAGTGGGCAACCAGCCTAATTTCTAGACTTTCATGTAAATGTAAAAATACCAAGAATAATGTGTCCAAACTTCTAACCCCTGGACCAAAATAATCGTTTTTAATTTAGCTTCAAATCCCTGGAACCTCTCTTTGGTTCTGCTAGGACCTTAGATAAGTAGTTTGAATTTAAAGTAATCTTACATATATGTATGTGAAAACATTGATGCTGACTTATAAACAATCCTTAAATCTTAAAATAATGTGTATTTGTAAAGTATGGCTATATATAGTTTTTGCATGCAGAAAGTAATGGAGAAATAGATTTAATCTAATCATACATATCCTATTAGATATCAGGTGTGGGCAGGAAACTGTTGGAAATAAGAGAGGTGTAAATACCCAGAAATATGAATCTTGACTTACATCTTAAAGTACTGGTATTTAGATATATAAAAAATTAAATACACACAAAAAGTAAGTCCACTAAGAACATCCTGATAAATATTTGTGCATGCAGGAAATTGAAAGAATACAGAAAGGTATAAATACTTGACTTGATAATGTTGAACAAACATGCAAGTAAAATTAATGTATATTAAAACTCAATACACAATAAAACACTTGAAAACATCCTGACAGACTTATGTCTAAGCAGGAAGTCGTGAGAATTGGGTACTGATGTTTGTTCTGTATAAAACTGGGAGATATGGAGACAAGAATCCCTTATAAACATCCTGGAAAGCTTAGCAGGAAGTCACATTTTAGACCAGAAACTGGTACAGAAGGAGAAAACATATTTTGATGTATGGGTAAACTGAGGGATCTGATTTCATATAAGAACAGGAAGGAAGTTTCTTTCAAGATAAGTCTTTGGATATTTGTTACAAAAGAAATATCTATTCAGGGTTTAAAGAATCATAGCTGAATAGGGTAACCATTTGATAATGAATATTATGTTCCCCTGTCCAAAAATTGGTAAGGTGCTATGCTTAAGTATGAGAAATTATAATAGTAAACAATGGTCTTGAACAAAGCTTGGATTTTAGTACATTAAATTGAAATATTTGTGGAAGGGGTAAAAAATTTAAACTTGTGTGAAGTCAAGGTTGTTAATCAACCCTGTAGAAGTAGGTATAGATTAAGAGCTGGATAACAAAACTACATGGTCCAAAATAAGGAAAAGCATTATTAAAAATTACAGTAGAAATTTATATGAAAGTTGACAGGGACTTGTAATAAGTAGCAGTATATATCCTATGTAAATATAATTACAGGGGTTATGACCAGTACAAACTGACCATTAGTAATCCTCAGGTCTGATCCATTTAATCCTGACACCTAACACTCCTCAACATATGTCTTGATAAATATCTTGGTAACAATTCTTTATTCAACAACTTATTTTAAACAATAATCTAAACAAACGGTTAGAAAGAAAAACATTGATACAAATATTAGAGTCGCTTGTTTCCTGAAAGGTGTGTTGTCCTTTATAAACTTTGATAAAACTTTGAAAATTTATGAGGCAGTATGTACTTTACTTAATTTTGAATTTAATGGTTTCGATTGTTATTGAAAGGATTATTTACAATAACTGATGTTGGTCAGGATTAGTCTGAATTTTTAAATGTCACGAAAAATTACCTTTTGATAGCCTAAAATATACAGTTAGGCAGATGGGCCAGGCCGTAGGTTTGGGTAAAGGTGTTAGGTGTTAGGTGGGTACCAGTACTGCCATCTGTCGTGGCCTCACCTGACGGATACTTTACTAATGACAAATCCTTGTTAAATGTCAACTTATAGTCAATTGAAATGTTAATGGTACCAGGTTACAATCTTTGTGAATCAAACTCATTTTTTAGTATCAATAAAAAAAAATTAATTTAGCTCTCAAATTGATTGGTAGCAGTTTAAATGTTAGTTTTAAGTCAAAAGGATGGGTTTTTAAATTGCCAAAAATGATTGATTAATAACATATATAAATGCATTTTGTAACATTGCAGGTTGTGTATTGATTTTAAAATCAGATTAAAAAACTCCATCTTGTGTCTTAAAACTCATTACAACCACAAAATGCCAAGGTTTTGTATACATATGTAAATCTGCTGTTGTTCAGAAATTACAAATAGCTGTTATGTTTTTGATTAATTATTTTGTTATGTCAAACCAAGTTTTCCTCTAGTTATTTCTTGTGACATGTGAACAGATCAGAAATTTTTGACAAATTACAGAACAGATAATTATGCAAGTAACTTATATAACGCCATAGTTTTTGGTGCTTATTTTTTAATTGTTGAATTAATTGTTAATTATATTTCAGTTGCATGCAAATGTCTGTGAAAATTTAGGGGCAATAGTGGAGGTGTATTATTTTTGGTAGTTTCCTAGTACCTGTAGTGGGACCTTGGTCCCAAAATTGTTAAATCCACCACTAAGGATTACTTAACTGAAATATTTTGTACAGTAGACTGGTTCCTTGTCTTGTGTGTTTGGATTTTTTACTGGTATAGGAATTGGGAATTCACCAACGTTATTTTTCTTACATTGCTGTTAACCGTCATGTAAAAAATGCAAATTTTGTAAAAGATTGACATAATGTTTTGTACTCATAGACGTGTTCTAAAAAACAACAGTTCCTGAGATCAATTAACAGAATGTATATATATGAACATATATTTTTGTCAGAATACAGTCATAAACATGGCTATTGAAAACCAAACCGTAGTAACAGTGTAACCAAGGTGACAATGGGGAAAGCCAATCAAATATGTATGGTGTATTTAACATTTATATAAGATCGTCGGAAATTAAAAAAATAAATTATAAGGGAAGTAATTCTTTCATCATATCATATCATATATATTTTACAAGCATGCAACCCTTTTAGAATGTTTGTATGAATAGGACTGAAATGAATTATTTATTAAGAAATAAAAACATTTTTAGTTATAAAAGTTTCTAAATGCAAAATACAAATGAATATTTCAAATTCATTAACATGTCATTAATTTCAAAATGAGAATTTCTTCTGAATTATCCTTGAGAGAAAATATAGATAATATCAGTAATAATTAGAGAGAAAAGAGTTTTATGTTTATGTTTATTTACCAAAGATAGGGGGTTGTGAATAAAAAGATTAGTGTAACACATTTTCGATTTCCTGTACTGACTTTGAGAAAGTTTTCATTAATTTTGCAGCTTTGTGTATTTCTATAAACCCAGAGGGGGGTTACTATTGAAGTGCTTCATTTGTGATAATACCCACAGTCTGCCAGGAGTGAAAAGATTAACTGAGTACACAGACACATCTGTCGCATTCTCACAAAATCAAAAGATTTTGTCAAATCCTTATTCCACTTTAAATCTCCAGTTTTGTTTGTTTATCTTTTAACAGAGGTAATTTGTTCTGTATCTAGGCTGATTGTGTATTAGAAAACTGTCAATTTGGCAAAAATCAATAATAATAGCATTCTTAGTTTAAAATGAGAAATGCATGTTTGAATGTTGTATTTCCTTGATTATTAGTTGTAGAAGTCTGGTAGATGTAGAGTTGACTTTAGGGTCAGAACTGGTCAGAGAAAATGACCTCTTTGGTAGTGGTCAGTCATCCCAGGTCATTGTTTAGAGGCTACATGTTTTCTGTAGACCAGAACATATTATACATGATAATTCATAATTAATAGGTCCCCTTTGATGTTTATATTGGTTGTTTTGATATATGGGTTATTTTTCTTTAAATCTATTTGAATATGATTTGGATATAATTACTTAAATAACATAAATAAGCCTGCTCAATAAAAACACCATAAAATGAAAATTACAAAGAATAAATAAATGTGTTTTTACTTATTTTTACATAAATATAGGTTATGTGGATTTTTAGTTTCCCTTGACCTTGATGTTGTTGTAATGTCTTACCTTTCAGTCAAGAAAATCTGAAGATGATGTTTTGAGGTTTTCACATTTTGATATATCTTTATGTGAATTTCAAAAAATTCTGGTCATGGAGAACATAGAAGTAAAATTAAAAAGTTACAGTTGAAAGAAAGGGATGTATTAAATTTTGTCAACCTGGTAAGGGTATTTATTCTAAATTTGAATAATTTATATCCAAAGTGAAGACAACAGTTACAAACTCCTATGGAAAACATGATTGTGCCAAATGAAAAAATCATAATGAAAGAATTTGGGACTGCCACCACCATAAAATTTTTCTTGCAAAAAAAAATTAATTTTTCCTCTTCTTTTCTATTAACATAACCTCATTCAGGTTCAAAATGAGGTCAAGGATTCCATTTTGATTGTATTAGAGCATTGGCAAAACTATTTCTAAAAGCCTTTGTATCTATGGTGACATGAAGAGAAACTCAAATTAAGTTATTCCAAACCCGGAACCTATACAGAAAGACATGTATTTGATGCTACATAATTGTTGAAATCATGACATTATAAATAATAAAGAACCTATAAATTGTTTGTAAAAGCTTGCTTAAATTCACTTAAACATTTGCAAATCTAAATGATGTGTTGACATTTTTATAGACATTTGGAAATGTAAATAGTCTTATCCTAAAGCTAGAACGAGTATACAGGATCTGTCACATCTAGTGAGAAAAAAACAGTTCATTAGATTTATTCTCTATCAGATAAATAAGTGATGCAACGCCAGTAAAAATTCTCTTTCCGTTTGAATTAATGGCAAGTTTGTCAGTTTCCTGACAGATAAGAAACATTTGATTTGGCTTTTTGAAGAATGTTTATGGGTAAAAAACAGTTTTAATGGATTTTACTTTGATACCTGATCTATTAAAATGTTGTTCTTTGGCCAGCAAGGTTTAATATTTTGACTAGAATTATTTAGGCCTACTGGCTCTTTCTTGTAATGTTTTGAAACCATACTTTGTTTATGGACAGTTTAATGCATTCTTTACATATCTAAATTAATTTATTGATATTTTTGTGTGCAAAAAGTCTTGTTTTATTCTTTGGAAACATTCAGCTTGAAGCAAAAGTAATTCCAACGATAGTGCATGACAACTTTTAGATACAATCATCATATTCATTTCCGGAATCAAAACATCAAAGACGTTGTATTAGGGATGTGAAATGATTAATTATTATAAAATAATGGTAAATTGTTATTAAATTTTCTGTTAAGATGTATGGATTTTTTATTTTGACTAATGGTAATGTATTCTGTTTGAAGTTTAGGATTTTGGCTAATCATCTTAATGTCAACTGAATTAATTAAGGAATACATTTTGTAGTCTTGTCACTTTGAATCCAATCTGTATGATAAAAAAAAAACAGAAATGTAACTTGAAGGTTGCAGAAAGATGTAAAAAAATGGTAGAAGATGCCATGGGGTGAGTCAAAACTATTGGTCAAAGAATAAGACAGGCAAAACTTCCAGAATTTATAAGACCTACAAATATCCACACAACAAATTAAGATATTCTGTGTGTTCAGTATTGGTTAGTTTCATTACTTTACAAAGTTTTCTCTTTTTTCAATTTTCAGGGGTTATCTTTCATATAAGAAATTAAATAAAAAATGATCCTAAAGGACAATAAAAATCACAGTTGTAAGAAGAAAATCCACCACATAAAAAACATACAGTTTACATAAAAACAGAAAAGTGAAGATATAGAGACATAAAGCCACACAAACTGGTGCTCTAAAAGTGAAAGTAAAAAGTTCCTGCTTCACAAGTTGCACCTATCTAGAAATTCACTACTATTATTATGTGAAAATTTATTATCCAGAAAGGAGAATTGGGTTGTGGCTACAGCAAATGAAACATATTTATTTTGCATGTATATGTCATAAAAAAGTTTTTTGAAGGAGCAGTGAAAGATACTGCTGCGGAATATTCAACATATAGAATAGTTTCTTGTATACATATCTAATCCTCTGAAGTATGAAGTTATGTACCTTTTTGTTTTTGGACATTTAGAATTAACATTGATCTGAAACAAGTGTTTCCATGCAAGTGCATTTTGGGAGGGACTATAATTCAGGACAGTGGAAATCAGAAATGCAAATGGAGAGTTATTTAAGTTTTTGTAAGTGCAGTAAAAATATAACGACCATAATTATACATGTATTGACAAGCCTTCTTAAATATGATCATAAAAAAAATCATCCTGTGAAATATTATCTTTATAATATATTTTGAGGTCTCCTACCTAAGGTAGAATATGACAACAGGTCATTTGGTCTGTGAACTTTTCTCTCTTGTTTACCTGATTCAGCACATAGTTTCTTGAATTTTTGTCAAGGGGCAGTACAATATTGAAATGTGGACTATTTTTATGACCAGTGACTGAAGACCATTTAGTGCAATCTGTATTCACATCAACCTAATTGAGTATAATCCCTTTAAATAGAAAATTTCGTTTGACTTCTGAATGAACCCAACACCTTATAATTGAATCCAATGCTATTACCTACATCCATTTAGAAGAAGATTGTCTGTAGATTCAGAAGAATGGATCTATTCCTGAAGCAATTGTTATATGAAATATGTTACTAGTATTTGTTTTTGTTGAAAGTTTCTACTCAAAAGGAAAGTGAAATGTCTGAGCATTCTTTATATGTATTGTGACTAAAAAATTAAGGGTGTTTTGTTTCATTTCTTTGAAGAAATTATTCCTTAATGATAAGAATAAACACAATTGAGACCTTAAGGATGTATTCTTCTGACGTTTCAGTCTCGTTGAAATCTCGTTCTGGAATTATTTCCAAAACATGTGATACAAGTGGAAAATATCAATGAATTTTAAAAATGTTATAATTAAACTTAACTCTGTGAAAACATTGTGTATTTACAATGAGTAGTTTTTGAGTAATCAATTTTTCAAATTTTACGACCAATCAAGTCAGTCTTTTTAGCCAAAATTTTGAGAAAATGAGTGAGGGGTACAAGAAATGATTTTACCAGAATCATGTACATCCCATATCATTTTTTTCTTTTTAAATTTCTTAGATATGTATTTTTTCAATCATTTATAACAAAAAAGTTGAAATAATATGCATTTTGTTCTTAAAACTGAGAAAAATCACAAATGTACAAAATTGACAGCATGGTAAATTTGACACAAAAGAGCATCAAAATATGATAAAACTTTCTTATATTTACACCTACCTATAGTTTTTTTTTTAGTTAAATTTATTCAGATTGGTCCACTTCATCTTTATTGAAAGTATGAAAAAAAGTTTAATTGTTTAACTGTGATTTTTTTCATGATAATAGCCCAAAAATAGGTAAAAATTGATGAAAAATGGGAAAATCATCAAGATTGGATACTTTCAAAGGGCTGTAGCAAAAAAAGAAGTGCACCACCATAAGATTTTTTCTTCACCAATTATTTTTTTACAGTCATATAAACCCAAAAATCAGGTTAAGAAAAAAAGTTTAATTCTAGAAATGTTTGGCTCCTGACAGAGGTGTACATCCTTAAATGAAAAACTTTAGTACCATACAAACTTCGATTCTTAAACATGAAATTTTTAAAGATTTAATTTATTAAAAGTTAAGTAATATACTTGTATGTATTCAGAGTGAAGGTTCAAAATGCTTCAAATATGAAAGATAAATGAAATTTATATTGATGATATTAAGATACTCTGCAAAAATCATTTCCAACTTATGAAAAATGAATAATTGTGCACCTGCAGACACTATGTATAAAGTATTAAATTCTTGTGGCTTATAAATGGTAATATGAACATATTAAAAATATTGGATAATTTTCTAACCAGAAATAGATTGGTTATTATAGCCTGAAAAACTACCAGAAATTGATATTATTGTTTCTTTCCAATGGTTTATTTGCTATGATAGATAAAAATCCAAAATCCATCAATTATATGTCTGGTTTGCAGTTTTTACCTTCTGGTAAAATTTTTATGAATAATCAGATAGATTGGAGAAAATCACGAATTTGGTTGTTTTAGTATGAATTAGTAATACTGGCCTTTCATTAAATATTGATGAAAATTATGTGTATTGAATTGCTGACGGGCAACTCAATACACAGAGATGACTGTCATTTCTGACGGTCACACTCGGTTAATGCTATAACCGATCGGCAGTGAGTAACAGCCATTTGTCATAAAATTGAAGCTCATCATGCAAATTCTGCTTCATCTAAAAAGGAAACTGAAGTTTTGCAGGTCTTCGCTTCAATGAACATTTGTCATTCATTAAACCAAGATTAAAAGTTGTCTTTGATCTGACAATCTTAATTATTATCTTTAACAGTGTTATAGAAGGTGTCCAATATCCTTAAAAATATTAAAAAAATACTTTTATGAATAACAATATTTAATGGTCCTGTTAGAAGAATTCATTAAATAAATTTTCTTTTTGAAAATGTTGCAGTTTTATAGATTGTAATTAAGATTTCAAACAAGGCATATTTTTTTTTGTAATGAAGGCTTCTATGTCATTTATAAAGCCTAAATGGACTTTTTTTAATCTTTAATCTACCATGCAAGTCTTAAGGTAAATGAAGTTCTCTGTGACATTTGACTTTAAGAGCTACCTGGTCTGGATGTGATCCTGTATTTAATGAGTCTACTTATAAATGCTGGCCCAGACCAAACATTGTTCATGATTTTATGAACATTCATGAACAACAGTACATGAGGAAAGAACAATCATTCTTTAAAAGTGTTTGAAATTTTTTAAAATGGCAAAATTATGGAAAATCATTGATTGGGAAAACTATTTATGTAAAGATAACTATAGTGCCAGGGGTAAAAACCACACTAACTACAAAAACTATTATATACCAATAAATTTAGTACACCTTGTAGTTTTTGTCGAAAGCTCGACATAGGAATAGTGATCCGGCGGCGGCGTTAGCTAACTTCTTAAAAGCTTTATATTTTAGAAGCTAGAAGACCTGGATGCTTCATACTTTGTATATAGATGCCTTATGTTACGAAGTTTCCGTCTGTCATATGTCCATTGTCCTTGACCTCATTTTCATGGTTCAGTGACTACTTGAAAAAAAAGTCAACATTTTTTGTAATGTTAATTTCTTTCTTATTATGAGTAATAGGATAACTATATTTAGTATGTGCGTACCTTGCAAGGTCCTCATGCCCGTCAGACAATTTTCATTTGACCTCCACCTCATTTCATGGATCAGTGAACAAGGTTACGTTTTCGTGGTCAAGTCCATATATCAGATACTATAAGCAGTAGGTCTACTATATTTGGTATATGGAATGATTGAAAGGTGTACATGTCCAACTGGTAGGTGTCATCTGACCTTGACCTCATTTTCATGGTTCAGTGGTCAAAGTTAAGTGTTTGAGTTTTGGTCTTTTTTTCTAATACTATATGCAATAGGTCAACTATATTTAGTATGTGCGTACCTTGCAAGGTCCTCATGCCCGTCAGACAATTTTCATTTGTCCTCGACCTCATTTCATGGATCAGTGAACAAGGTTAAGTTTTCGTGGTCAAGTCCATATATCAGATACTATAAGCAGTAGGGCTACTATATTTGGTATATGGAATGATTGTAAGGTGTACATGTCCAACTGGTAGGTGTCATCTGACCTTGACCTCATTTTCATGGTTCAGTGGTCAAAGTTAAGTTTTTGAGTTTTGGTCTTTTTTTCTAATACTATATGCAATAGGTCAACTATATTTTGGTGTATGGAAATATTTTATGATGTACATGTCAGTCTCACAGGTTTTATTTGACCTTGACCTCATTTCCATGGTTCATTTCTCAGTGTTTAGTTTTTGTGTTTTGGTCTGTTTTTCTTCAACTATAAGCAATAGATCAACTATATTTGTTGTATGGAAGGATTGTAAGGTGTATATGTCTGTCTGGCAGGTATCATCTGACCTTGACCTCATTTTCATGGTTCATTGGTCAATATTTAGTTTTCTTGGTTAAGACTGTTTCTTAGAAACTATAAGCAATAGGTCAACTATGTTTGGTTTATTGAATGATTGTAAGGTGTACATGTATTTCTCGTTTGGTTTATCTGACCTTGACCTCATTTTCTTGGATCATGTTAAGTTTATGTGTTACTTGTAGTAAAGCTTTATATTTAGGACTATCAACATAAAATCAATGGTTAGTAAAGAAGGCGACATTTCAGTGTGTGCACTCTTGTTTCAAATGTGTGAACAATATAACAAATTTTATAGAATAGTCATGTGTAGAATTTTCTTGTGATTGTACATTTTGAACAAATAACTACAAAATTTGGCCATGGAGTCCCTTGTCATGCTTGTTCAGAACGAAACATATTAAATACATTTTTGGGGGATACTGGTCATGATTAGGAAAATTGGGACTGCCTCTAACTGAGAGTAAGTTCTAGATTTTGATATCTAATCATATATATTATCCTATTTGCTTTGATTGAAATTCTTCAGTGCATTGGAGGGACTACGTACTTATGAGGGTTTTTAACGACCTTGACTGGCTATAAAGCCCTCGGTGGTACTTCATACTGAATATTTTCTAGGTGAAGGTGGCATAAAATGCAAATGAAACAATTGGGTAAAATTCACAATATAGACCACCTAATGTCTGAATGCATTGAGGTCAGATTATTTATATCTTCAGGTACATGTTAAATGCTTTGTAATATTATTCAATCTTTTTACACCCATGGATAATAAAAGTCTGCTGATTAGCCCATTAAACTGACTTTCTATTGCCTATAGATTAAGGATGCACAAAGATTTATAATCTGATAAAAGTGCTACTGTAGCATATTCTTGCCAACAAACAAGGCTTTACTTCCATAGAAATTCAATTATTTCGAAAGCGGTAGCTTCATAATTTAATTTCCAATGAACAAAAAATTGAAATTATCATGTAATCATCTAAGTAAGGTTGAATTTGGTGAAATTGATCATACTGGAAAGCTAGTTTATTTTCCCATTAGCAGGTTATTTTTGTTATTTGACAACTTTACACAGAAGCTCTTGTATTTCATTTTGGTTTATATGTCCCAGTTTTAGTTCATTCAAAGTCCTGATATTAGATTTGAGAAGATAATTGGTCAGGAACATGGAGGAAATAAAGAATTGCATCATTTCTTTAATTGTATATGACCTATATAGCTAGGTGATATAAATAGTCAATATTTCACCTGTTTAACTTTGCTATAAACATCTACAAAATGTAGATATTAATCCTGCCTTACTTGCTTACTTTTGTTATGTGAGATAATAATATTTATATATTATAATCCACCCTCAAATGATTATATTACAGGAAAGGCCTACTTCTTAAAATGTATATACAGAGTTATAAACAGTATAAATGCTTAAAAGAACAATCTTTTATAACTTGTGTAGATACATAAATACACTTGCAATGTTATTTTTAAACCTTAAATGTATTCCTGGTACATGCATATCAACAATCAAATGTAATTACCAGTATCACACTATAGGTCTTAGATATTTTTTGAAAAAAATTAGTCATCCTAATGTCATGTAAACAGTTTAAGATGTCCTTTGGTTGCTATCTCATTGACATCAACCTCACTTCCACATTTATCAAACATTTTTCAGGAATACATGAACAGTTTTTGTCCTTGTTTTATCTTCATTTAAAAATGAAGCAATTGAAAATGTGGAAATAGATGAAAATCTAAGGATATTTTTGATAAGGCCTTAAATTTAATGGCTACTATTATTTTATTCTTAAGTTGTATATGACAATACCACCTGTGACAGTCTGTTTATTATCCCTGGTGTCTTACATCATATGTCTTGTAACAGCAGCTGTTTGACCTGTCAAATAATAAATGTAATTATGTAAATCCTCCTTTGGGCTTCTTTTTAGAAAAAGTCCATCCATGCATACATTATCCTGTAACTCTTTTGCAGTTAAATCAAAATATACATTATATATGAGGTCCTAATTTTAACTTAAATTTGAAAAATGACACTGTAACTGAGAAAAAATGTTTTGAAGTAACAGATTTCCTGATCCAGATGTTTCTTCCTGTTAGAAAAAGGTTCAATTTGGTTATTTCGTCATAAAGTAAATTTTTCCTTTTAATCTTAACATAAAAGTAGGACCTCATAAAATTCCTTGACAGATGAAAGTTGGTAGCTTACATTACAAATAGTTATGGGATGTCGTGACTGCACCAAAAATCGAAAACAAACATTTGTTCTAAAAAAAAATTGAATACATACAACATATTTTTATATTTTACAGATAGCAGTTTGTTAGAAATTGAGAGCACCTTAGTTCACCAACACAGACAAACAGTTAAGGTCATGATTTTCAGGAACCCAGATTTACATCAAGCATGCAGTGAAAATCTATTATTAGTGGTTTATTGAGATAATAGAAATCTGCAAGACTAAGGTAATTTCTATTTATCTGGCTGTATATAATAAATTAGTCATTTCTGCCCAGGAATTCCAACATAACATTGTTGTAACCCATAGTCTAATATATCTATGGTCTGGCTGCTCTGGCACACGACTAAGGGTTTTGGATTTCACCATCTTAACAAAGTTGTAATATTTCACAAAACTTGGAAAGATAATCCAATTCTTACAGCCTTTGTTCTTCCTTGTGCTTTACATGATATATTGATAAAATAATGAAAAATTAAGATACAAAACCTAGAAAACCATTCTTTGTATGAAATTTTAATAATTTTGACATTGTTTCATGTACTGTATCTAAAGAGATAAGAAATAGTTCTTTTACTGCTGTTATTTAGATAAAAGCGGTGGTTTCAGTACCAGTTAAAAGTGACTTTTATACAATTAATGTTGTAAAGAAAACATAAATATCAATTTATAATGAGATACCTTAGCTTTAATGAGCATATGAACATTTCTTTCTAACATTATTTGTGTAATTATTGGCACTTCAATTGTTAGAGAGATAATTTTAGTTGAATATATAAATTCATCTTTGTGTCAGTTTGATTCATGAAGCTCTAGTTTGTTTGAATTTTGCCAAAAGCATGAGCTGCTGAATTTTGATTTTGCAAAAGTATGTTTCAGATATTTTTTGACATAAAGTGGTACTTCTACTTCTTACACACTCAAGAGGCCATCAAAATCTCTTCTAGTTGTAGGGATATTTTGATTATTGAGGATTCTGCAAAATGTAGTTTACACGACGAAAAGTGTGTTCTGAAATTCCATTGTATTCTAGAAATCAAAATTCATTGTATTCCTGTAAATAGAAAGAAAGGAAATAATCTTATTACAGTTTGGAGAAAACATGTGTATAAGAGGACAATTAACAGTAGTGACTGTTCAGAACTTATTGACAACTGCATATTGAAAAATAAGGAGATGTGGTATGAATGCCAATGAGATAACTATCCAGCAGAGTCCAAATGACATGAATGTAAGAAACTAAAGGTCATCAGACTGCCTTCAACAATAAGCAAAACCCACACCATATGGTAAGGTTCTGACATGACAAAATGTGAAACAATTCAAAGAGGGAATATAATATTGTTATCTTTTGGTCCTGTTAAAATAGCTTGTATTTAAACTTTTACTACTGGTAGTTATCTAATGACAGAGAGTTTTATACATTGCAATTTTGTTTACGGGTCTTTTAGCTTCCAACCACAGAATAAGGCCATTACCCTCATCACATTTTCCCTAATAAGATTAAAGGATTGCCTTGACATCATTATCTTAATTTTACTTATGATTTATTTTAATTGTTTCCTTCTTTTCACTAGTCTTATACTTTATGTCAGTTAACTTCAGATGTGAAAGGAGGATTTTGTGGAAATATTTTATTAGCAATTATTTTAGATATAAGAAAAGATATCAACTATTACGTCTTAAATAATTAGAAACTTAGCTGATTTGTACCACCATCTGGGAGTTGTTTTTACCATAATCTGACTGTGAGGTTGTTAGATAGTCTGTGGAGACTGCAATGATTCCAAAGATAATTACTATATATCTTACACAACAGTTGTACAGACTAGGATTGTCAATTTTCCTATCGAAGGTCGGTGGTTTTCTCCGGGCACTCCGGCTTCCTCCACCAATAAAAACTGGCCGCCATGAAATAGCCCAAAAGCGGTGCTTAAAAGTGGCATTAAAAACACAAAAAATCAAATCAAATCAACAGTCGAACAATACTCATTTCTGTTGTGCTCTAGCTAGAAGAAGATTTGTTTAATGCTTATTTTTCAGTTAAATTAAAGTACAAAAGGATGCTGAAGTAGAAAATAAAAAGTGATTTTAAGACCAACAAATCATTCTGTTTTATAACTGTCTATGCCATACAGCCTTCAACAATAAGAAAAAACCTATACTACCAATATATATATATATATATGACCCAGCATGTTAAATACAAAATTATTCAAAAGAGACAACTAAACGCCTGATTTATAAAGAAAAAAAAACACAATTACAGCAGACAGCAACCAACAACCACTACTGGATTACATGCTTTCTATGACTTGGCACATGCACTTAAAGAATGTAGCAGTGTCCTAAGTAAGATTCTTTCACATATACTAGTCTATTGGAAAAGGAAATTCAGACAAAAATAATTATATAAAACCTTATATATAAACCACTGGGTGTTGATTAATGTTGCTTTTAAAGGGCAAGCAGGTCTTGCTGAACTTGTGATGCTCTTCAGGTTACCCTATGTGACATATGTTGTATGATCTGAGGAGAAATGTCTTTTGCATAAAAACTTTTGAAAAAAATCAACAAGAGTCTCTTTATTTATTTTTTTACAACTTTCATGCAAAATTCTTCCATTTCACAGCTTAGAGGTTTACTTTGGAATCACCAGTTGATACAACATTGAGTATGGCTCATCGGTACTTAAAGGTTATATCATCTTCAGTCAGTATGGCATGCATCAAATGATTCTTCAGCTTTTTATATTTTAATCTGGATCATAAATACATTTTAATAGACAAATTAATTGAGCAAGATGATACACTAACATTTATAAATAGATAACTAATTGATTGAGTCTGCTGATTTTTGAGGTCATGTGTACTTAACATTGTGACCTTGACATTATAGCTTTGCCAGATTTTACAGTAGCCTTATACCAGGTGTGGCAATAGAAAAAATCAATCTGTAAGCATTTTAGGGAAAGTTTTCTGTTCTTCTTTGATAACAGATTTCTTGGTGGTATACTTGGCAAAGAATAACTCTTAGATTAGAGAAGAAATCAGTGTAATTTTGACGGATCATTGGCATCTCTATCAGTTAGTACAAAATATATTAATAATTGTGCTATATTCATAAAAATGTTAACTATTGGCATATTTCCTGATAAATTATCTATTTTTTGTCTTCCAGGGTGAAGATTTTTAGTGTCTTGTCATTGACCTAATCAAATAATCATTACTTCTGATAAGTGGCTGTGTTGCAGTAGCAGAAGAGAATAAAATGCCAGCAGACGTCATACGGAAGCCTGATCAATCCTTGACATTCAAAACTTTGATGTCATCATTTGGTGATCGACAAAACACGATATGATCAACAAAGTATATTTGCATCAATGTTGTGGAGAAATGGGGCAATGATTGCAAAGCTACTGCACTCATCATTATATAATGAAATACTTTTTTGTAATAAATGTATGTAACAGTTGTCAAAGTTTTAAATCTGTTTAAGATCACCTGCAATGATGAGCAATTGATTCCTTATTTAGATCTTATTACAGTCTGGAGGAAAAAGAAAAGTTTTAATAATTTGATATGCTTATTACTGCAACAGTAGATTGTACAAAAAAATCAACAAAAATAAGTAACAGTTGGTAAAGTACAAAGATGTTATAAGGATTGTATAAACATGAAAAGGGCCTAATAAGACTATTTTGTCTGGTGCAACATAAAATACAAGGCTGTTGTAATTAAAATGACTTCATTAAACTACTGTAAAAAAATCTGTAAGTAAAAAAAAATGTTTTTAAGGATTGAATTAACATGAAAAAGGCCTAACGGTAATAAGACTGTTTTGTCTGGTGCAACATAAAATGCAAGGCTGTTGTAATTCAAATGACTGCATTATACTACTGTTAAAAAATCTTTAAAATTCAGCTGTTTCCATCCAAACAATATAACTGAGCAATAATCTTGCAACAGCAAAAGTGAAGCCAAGCAATAGACACCAGATATCACCAAGCAAACCAAAGAAAATGTATTCAATTTGTTATAAGTTTAGGTTAGTTATGTATCCTGAATATGACTGTAATACTGGTCACTGGACATTCAGCAGCCAATTATCAATTAATTCTTACTGAGGGAGGTGTAGGACATATGTGTGATGTAAGGTCTTTTAATAGCCTGTCTGTCCTGTTCTATAATGTATGATTGAAAAAAAAATCTGAATTTTATCTGGCTTAGCTTTGCATAAAAGCACCAACCATTTTGGAAAATTTGCTTTATATAGGTAGTTGATAACAGTCAGTGTAGTTTTGAGAACTTCTCACTTCCAATTATTTACACTATGTCATGAACTTGGTAAAAAGGTGTATTTACAAAAGCATAACCTTGAAGCATAAAAAAACATGAAAAAGAATGTTATGGTTCAAGTAGTTTTTACGTGTGCAAAGAATATTTGTACTATAATGGCCATCCTTAATGATCAGGGTGAGGAAAATCTTTAATTTTGTGAATTCCATTAAGAATGTGTTAGCAATCCAGTTGTCTTGGGCTAAATAGCACTTAATTATAAAAACACACAGTTAGGAACAGCTGTAGAGAAGAATTTTCTCACAAAAATTAACTCCTTTAATCATATGTACCAAAGACAGTTAATCCCATGTTGTGTCAACTAAAATTAGCAAATGGGGGTCACAAGGGATTGTTAAAAAGGAAGAAAAAAAATTCTTTCAATGTTGAAGTGTAATGGCCTTTTCTTTACATTTATACAGAACTGGTTGTTCTTTTAAGTTAAGGACACCTTCTCTAGAGTAGACCATAGAATTTTAGGAAGTACCTGACAACCTATCACACATCTTTGCATATGAACAGGCCAAATTTTTTTCTTCTTGAGTGTTAATAGGCTAAAGTTATCATTAAGTATGGGGAATTATATTCCTAAGGATTAGTTTTTTTTGCTCTACCCCCTTTCCAAAATGTTGTCAACCCTAATTTGTGGTCAGGAATAACAAGCTAGATTAGTTCTTAATCCCATATATGTATTGTACTCATACACACGGATAATATAAAGGGAAATTATCCATCAATTATTTAATTTTGTTGCGTGTAAAAAACAAATAGATCAATCAAGGATATCTTAAACTATCATAGATAATCTTACTGGTGATGGATATTAATAGGTTAATTGATTCATTGATTGATTGCTGTTTGCATAATGTCCAGTAGCAAAAATTTCAGGCATGAAAAGAGCATTCAATTGGAATGTATTGCAAGGCAGGTCTTGCATGTTTGAAGAGCTGGAAATATGACACTGCTAAAAGATGGTGTGTTGAAAAGAGCTAGAAATACTATGAATACTATGAATACTATGAAATTAATGTCAGATGACTGCAAACCTAAAATGAAGGAAAAAAATTACATGTTAGCATGGGATGATTGTTTTCCAAATAGATTTTGTTGGTCACTCATCAAATGTAGTGGGTAGCCCATTTGAACCACTTGTAATCCATTCAGTCTATGACTAAAATGCAGTTTGATGAGAGAATTATTACCAATAGAAAGTGTCTCATGAACATTGAACATTTCATTACCGGAGTATACATCATCAACAATTGTGTAAGATTTGCTGCAATCAAAATCATAAAACCGACAAAACTTGAAAAGAAAGGATGAGAGATGGATTGTGACAATCTCGTGAAATACTAGGAGACACCAAGTATATAAATATAGATTCTACCACTGCATCGAGTGTGATACGATATTTATCCACTCGAGACAGTTAAATTTTCAAATTTAAAACGCGAGGCTCGCCGAGCGTTTTAAATATTTAAAATTTAACTGTCGAGAGTGGATAAATATCGTATTACACGAGATTTGGTGGTGGAATCTGTTTCTCTAATGATTTTCAAACAATACGCAGGCAAACTTATTCCTTCTTTTCGAAATCTGCAAAAAGATGTGTTCTTTCTATGTGACGTCATCAGGCATGGTCGCCTTTTTTCATGCCGTCACAATAGGAAATTCAGAGGAAAGCAAGAAAATTCGACGTCATAATCGGATTTTAACCAATGAAGAACTGAGATCAAACGAACCACACGTTGATTACATTTTTTTTATACAATGGGTGCAGAAAGGGATAAATTGACGAAGAATTAGAGAAATAAAAGTAACAACTTTCACAGACGTTCTAAACGCATGTCATTTGTATCCATTTAAAATCGTTAAATGCAGTAAAACCCTTGAGAGATTCCATTTAATAAATGGGCGTTTGTTCCTGGTCTGGGACATTCTTACAATAATACTACTTAAAAAAATTAACATGCAACATTAAATAACGTTATGCAAGATCATTTCAGCCTAAAAATAAATCATCAGAAATCATGTTGGAACCTCGTGAATACGAAAATGGACAATTTAATTTTTATAAGAAGCGACGGTGGCCTAGAGTTAACTTAAAAATTAAAAAAAAAAGTCTTGTATGTATACTTTCTAATATCTATTGGTCCCAGAAATATGTCAGCCATGATTGATTGTAGGTTGCATAATGCTAAGTGGCAAATATTTCATGCATGTTCAGGACAAGAACAAATTAACAATAAATACAATAGGTAGGTCATATTATTGAGGCTACCACTGGAAAATGGTGGTATATTGGATAGGAACAGAAATTTTGTGTTGTAACAGGCCACCTACTGACCCATCGGCGTGCGAAGAGAGTGGCACTCTCTTACACGAGGCATCGGATTTGACATCCCGATTTGCGTACTTATACAGCCCCGGCCACTTTGGCAAGGGTATTACTACGGGTCGGAAAAAGACCAAAGTGACCCTATTTCTATTCCTCAGTCACCCTTGGGCTAATTACTCATTTGAAATTCTCAATTGTATACAAAAAATCAAGTTTGTGTATGCTAGAAAAGCAGAGTAAGATAAGAATGATCTTCAACTTTATACTTGTTTGGTTTTCCAAAAAAATTTGATTTGAGCGTCACTGATGAGTCTTATGTAGACGAAACGCGCGTCTGGGGTAACAAATTATAAGCCTGGTACCTTTGATAACTATTGTCATTTGAATGAAATAATCCAATGTTGATTTAGAACAAAACGGCAAACAACCACTCCGACAATTAAGATATCAAAACATTATCGGGAAAGATGGCACAATAAAAGTGCAATAGATGAAATTTCTTTAACAAAAATAAAGTCTTGTGATCTACCATTTCATGTAAAATGTATGATTATCAAGGTTGAAGATGGACTTCATACTGTTAACTGTAAAATATCGCCATTTTAGTATTTAACGAATTGTGGTCTATTAATAAATAGTAACGACGCCAGTGGCGGATCTACAACTTTTCATAAAAGGGGGGGGGGGCGCTGACTGACCTAAGGGGGACCCGCTCCAGTCATGCTTCAGTGATTCCCTATATAATCAACCAAATTTTCCCCACAAAAGGGCCCCCCCGGATCCGCCTATGGACGCCCATGTTAGTTAGCGGGATATCGATGCAATTTGAAACTCGACTCCAGTGGATAATGTTTTTTAAGAAGTTGTTGAACGCAAAATGACAAATTATGACATGATTGGTGAGCTAATAAACATGGCAATATTTGGGATATTTGTGGTCCAAAAGTTACGTTAATTTAAGGAATGACTGCATGTGAATTTTTTTTTCTGTCTATGAAGAAATAACATCAAAAATTTGGTGCACACTGAGTAGCGGGTTATTTAAAAGTGTGCACCACATTTTTGATGTTATTTCTTCATAGACAGAAAAAACATTAGTCATTCCTTATAATTTTAATTTCTTAATTCCATTTTTGTCGAGCCTGCGACTTTTGTCGCAGAAAGCTCGACATAGGGATAGCGATCCGGCGGCGGCTACGGCGGCGGCGGCGTTAGCTAACTTCTTAAAAGCTTTATATTTTAGAAGCTAGAAGACCTGGATGCTTCATACTTTGTATATAGATGCCTTATGTTACGAAGTTTCCGTTTGTCATATGTCCATTGTCCTTGAACTCATTTTCATGGTTCAGTGACTACTTGAAAAAAAAGTCAACTTATTTTGTAATGTTAATTTCTTTCTTATTATGAGTAAGAGGATAACTATATTTAGTATGTGCGTACCTTGCAAGGTCCTCATGCCCGTCAGACAATTTTCATTTGACCTTGACCTCAATTCATGTTAAGTTTTTTAGTTTTGGTCTTTTTTTCTAATACTATATGCAATAGGTCAACTATATTTGGTGTATGGAAATATTTTATGATGTACATGTCAGTCTCGTAGGTTTTATTTTATTTATTTTTTTTCATGGTTCATTGGTCAATGTTCAGTTTTCATGGTTAAGTTTGTTTCTTAGATACTATAAGCAATAGGTCAACTATATTTAATGCATAAATTGATTGTAAGGTGTACATGTCTGTCTGGCAAGGTTCATCTGACCTTGACCTCATTTTCATGGTTCATTGGTCAATGTTAAGTTTTCTTGGTTAAGACTGTTTCTTAGAAACTATGAGCAATAGGTCAACTATGTTTGGTTCATTGAATGATTGTAAGGTGTACATGTATTTCTCGTTTGGTTTATCTGACCTTGACCTCATTTTCTTGGATCATGTTAAGTTTATGTGTTACTTGTAGTAAAGCTTTATATTTAGGACTATCAACATAAAATCAATGGTTAGTAAAGAAGGCGAGACATTTCAGCGTGTGCACTCTTGTAAAGGAGTAAATCAGGAAAAAACATTGGTGACGTCAAGGTCACATGACAAAATTATTTCTATGAGCTGATAGCCTGGGATCCTGGCTCACTGCTCGACAGTATTAGATTGGGTCAGGATGCCAGGCTAATGAGCTGATAGACAAACTGAAACTTTCAGCCAATCAGCAGACAAAAAAGCCAAAATTACAATTAAAGTCAAACGTTCACCGGCATTAAATGTTAACAGATCAGCTAAATTCCTCTGTTGGACATGCGCCCAAAACCTCCAGGATATTGTCATTTTATACAGGGACAGTCCCCTGTTTTTAACTTTTATATATTCATGAAGTCGTTGACTATACAATTTACTTTGACAAAAAAGTGAAGAATCAAAATGCATTCAACATGCTTATTATGTTCGATAACAAATAACAAGGAAAAGGGGTTATTTTCCTTTTTATTGACATACATACAATTCCACCGTACATATCGATTTGAAGATACAACTAAATGCCCAAGGGGAAATGTTGACAAATATTTACTAATAATTGTTATGGTCAGTAAACGGTTAACAACGTGTGGCCAAGTCGATTTGATACCGCTGGACATATCGTTAAACAGAATTATTACTTATATTTATAATCAAAATGACAAGAAATGGATAGTTATTCTTGTGTTTACATGACAATATCTGTCCTTATTTGACCAGTTGTTACATGCGAGGACTTTGATCTTTCCAAATATATAAACTGTATGAGATGAGGCTTATAGAATGGACGAAAAGTGGAAAATTGTTAAATTTCTTTTGCGAAAATCATACCCGGAAATAATACATTGGTGCAACACATGGACCAAAAACAAATGGCTAACGTATTCAATTATACCTTCAAGAACACGATTTAAATGCATATCCATAAATACATGTATAAGGATAAACATTTTGCCAATGCTGCATTTTATAATATATCGAGGGTTCAAGGTTGGCAACATTTATATTAAGAAACGGAAATGCGCATTGCACGTTTTACACCTTTTAATTTTAAATATATAGTTTAAGAGTCATAAAGTAGCTCGTTCTTTGACAGATAGACAAATATATTCCTTTTCATGTACAAATATTTGGCTGTTATGTGGGATTTGGTGATTTATTAAATGATAGTTGAAAAAAAATCTATTCGTCTCTGTAAAAATAAGAAATAATTGAAAATCAAACCTTACTTTTCCTAGATTTACGTTGAATTTTGTCTATAGTTGAATAAGTAGAAAAAAGTCGTAGGGTTCAAATTTATTTATACCTGTTTCATGCGTAAAAAACGTAAATTATCATGTAACTCTTTCATTTTCTGAGATATTACACAAATTAATGTTATTTTTATTACAATATTTAGACAGTATGCGCATAAACCTGTACATTTTTTAACTTTGCACCTCCTAGAGTCAATAGACAAATATGTAGATTTATAATAATATAATTTAGGCAATTAAGAAACATAAAATAGTCTGGTTTCCTTGTATTTTAATGCTTTTATTTCTCCAAAAGTGATAAAATTATGATAATGAAGTGCAGAAGCATAAATTGTGTAGGTTATTTCACCAATCTAAACTATATACACGCACTTGGTCTAAATGGGTCAGTGTGACATCGGTTATATGTGGCAATCTATCATCAAAGAACAAAAAATTGATGCGTCCTCACAAAACTGGTTTCCCGCCTTAAAAATGTTGATAAACTATGATTATGTTCTATGTGTAAATTTAGGCACACCATTAAGATCTTTATGTGACAAAAAAGGTACATTGATAAAATTATCATAATATACCACTACTGACATCTTGACAATATGTCCACACACAAAACAGATCGAAAGTCGCTCAGGCATGCGAAGTAGGTCATTGTTACTGAGTATATCTTTCCTCGTCTTATATTTTAAATGATTGAAGTAGATAATACTAATATTTGGTTCTAAGTAAAACCAATCCCAAATAATATATAATATGGACACAGATGTCCGTCCGAATTCTGGTGTACAAGAAAAATATGTATGTCCACGCTTTATTCGTGCAAGTTAGTCATAACATGGAAGTAATATTTAAAAGGAATAACAACGACTAATTAGCATGTATTTATGGCATGCAGAGCTCTGTACCAAAGTCATATGATTTTATCCAATTATAGTCTCAGCGGCAAGACCCCTTTGGTTACTATCTGTGATACCGCGGTTGTAAATGGCATCTGGAATTTCTTATCAGTCACGTGATTTTATCGAGTCCGGTAATTATAAATCACCTGTGGGAAATCCCTAGTTTATTAATAACAAAGTGGCGCTGTATCATATAAAACTTCTACCTTCAAAAAGAAATCGAATGATGTAAAAAACTTGAAAAACGGACTAGAATTGTTTAAACTACAACAGTTTAACATGGACAATTATATTTATTTTTGCATATTTTTGCTTTTCACTGTTTGTTTTAAACTGATTTAAAAGTGTTTTCCGGTTAAAAGCGGATCATGAGTAAAACAGGTAATAACGATGAAGCGATCAGGTTTCACATGATGTTGAACAAAATAATGTAGACAAATGTAGACATAGAATATTGTACTGTTAAAATGTGCCAAGTTTATCGAGATTTATAAAAATATTTACTTTCAAGTAATTGATTACATTATTGAAACTGGACAACTAAAATCGGGATGATAAGTTCGTAAACATGTTAAATTTATATGTTTTAAAAAAGTGTTTACAATTGAATATTAATATTAATGTAGCACGTTACAGCAAAAAGAAAATCAACCAAACAAAATGAGCTTGACGCTATCTGTCTAACCGCAAATCTATTTTATATGAATTAGTTTATGTACAAATTAAAGAATAGTAACGTTTAAAATTGTGAATATGTAAATTGCCTGGTACACACGAACGACTTGGATTTGTTCGTATTTAATAAAAGGGGTCGAAACATATTTTTTGTACAATCTTTCAGAAATGGCTTCTTAATTAACTGGTTTTAGATATTAAAATTGAAAATGATCCACCCTTTTTCTTAAATTCCATATGTGATAACTGTCGGCCTAAACTATTAAGATCGAAAAAGACATAAATAGGGAAAATAGACTAAATCAACATTGAACGACTGACTCTATTCGGTAGCGTACAGCAGCGGAATGTAACGAGTGAACTATTCGGGTTACTTCGAACGTATATACGACAACAACCGGTCTATTCGTAAAATTCCGGGAACACGAAAATGACCGAAAAGTGTCAGTGATTTGATCTATCACATGCCGAGAGTCAATTAGCATGCCATATATTAAACCAATTAACGAGTTATCGAAAGATGGGCGGTAACGCAGATGAAACCTTTGAAGTGACGACGTTGTTATTCCTTTCAATAATACTTCCATGGTCATAACAATCATTTACGTCAATTGTTACATATTCTTTATGCATAAATGCTGAATCGAATGCATATTTTTCAACACGACGGGTGCCACTAAGTAATAGTTACTGTTGGAGCAGGATTTGTTTCCCTCCCGGAGCATTTGAGCCGATCACTCCCCGTGTTGTTTTGTCGGGTTGGGGTCATGTTTCTCGGTCTCTTGTTTTCTGTGTAGTGTTTTGTATAGACTGATTTGTTGATCTTTCACTGTTTTTGACCATGGTACAAATGTCTGTTTTTCTTCGACTTCTGATTTTTGAGTCACCTTGAAATCTTCTAACTCTATTTTGCAAATCAATGTCAAAGTTTTCGGACTTAATTGATGAGTTTTATGTTTGTGAATATAATTTGAATATTTTAATTATTATATTTAAAGCTGTTATAAATTCGGTCGTATTCTGAAGATTAATATCTTATTGTATTCAGGTACTACTATAAGGGCACAATCATTAAAGTATTCACATTAAGATAGTTCGAATGATGAATGTCAAGTGTTATTTCATTGGCAAGCGTCATTGGAACCAAAAAGAATTATACATGTATAAACCAGTTGCATAACGCCAATATAGTCCCCTTATGTGCCGGCGAAAACACTAGAACTCCTGCACACCATAAAACATTTCATTGATAATTGATTTTTGTTAATAGGCGGCGGCTCGCATTGTGACAAACTTCTTTCAAATTGCTAACGTTGCCTTTGGCTTTGGCTCATAAAAATTGTATCCTTGATAAATATATATAATTATATTATTTTACTTATATGATATGAGCATTATATCAGGAAGCATTAGCAGTTTGTGTACCTACTGCATTGGGTTATTACAGCTTATACGACTGGTCGTACCAACACGTCCGCTTCAGTCAGCAATTGATGCATCCAAATAACGTCATGAACCTAAAGACCGCGTCTAGGTCTACTTAAAGGTAAAATAAAGAAAATAAAATTCATGTCAACAATATATTAATGATCTAATTCGTCAAAATTGTATTTAAGTTCTCTGCAAAGTAATTAGCTTTGTGTTTTTGAAGTTTTTATTCCATTTTTATTATATTTCATCATTTTTATCATGACTGTTCGCCAAGTTCATGTTTTATTTAATCGATCTATCTGTCTGGTACTTTCAACATTTTCAATAGCAAGAAATGTTCTTTTTTAGTTCAAATACATTTATAAGAAACGGAAGGTGTCAATTTGATTTATACTATCCGTGTAAAAGGGAACCGAGTCTCGGGTCCAATCAACACAAGTGTGACCTTTTAATTACGCATCCATCTTCTACTAGAAAATGGCCCGGATATTAGCGCAAATACATAAAAGTATCAAACCAATAATGCCACACTTGCTGTTTCCGTATAACCTTAAACAATGTAAATTAAGTGAAATAATGGGCCAATTGGTAACTTTCTTAGAGCAGATGTAAACATACTGTGTCATTGCATCTTAAATCTGTCACGTTTTTTTTTCCCATTGCAGTGGACATTAATTTAAGAGGCAGTTGGAATATTGAACACTTGGACTATAGATCCTTACGATGTCTTTGTTGCAGTATAATATTGATATCATCACTTCTAATTTGAGAGCAAATTTAAACCATTCCTTCTGGAAATTTAGGTTAAACACTGTCATTAATATTATCTGGAAATCAACTTTTGAAGAGTTCGAAATTTTTTTCTAAATCGGTAAATATATATCTCCCAGTGTGCCGGGGAAAAGGTTGGACAATCCCAATTCAGTTCCGGGAAAAACCGATGAGTCGAAAACAATAATAGAAAAGTTTCTCTTCTTTCGATTAAGGTAAAAAAAAAGTCAATAATTTGTTTAGTTCGATAACCATGGCCTATTTGCTAATTAGAAGTTATTTTGAAACCAGAAATTAACGTATAGAATGACTTCAAAATCCCCTATTGTATGTGTAGATTTTTTTTCCCGATCTCAGTTTAATCAATATGAAACATGGATTAAAGTTCTTAAAAAGCGTTTATGCATTTTCCTTTGTAAATATATTTATTATTGCAAGTAGGACAATATGAGTTTGTACTTCTATTTCTTTTTCTTCAAATTAGCGGATACCTTTTTTTAAATTACATATACGGAGTGGTTCTAGCAACTAGAAAAACCATTATATATTCTTTCATGTTTACCATGACATTTTCTAGTGTAGCGCCCGCGAAAACTTTCTAAGCATTTAAAATATATATTTTGGAAGGACGGAATTTTTATCACCAAAATTCCCACCGAGTTACTCAGATTCTAGGTTGGTTCCCTCCGTAAAATATTCAGTATGCCTTTTCAATAACGGTCGGGTACCAGTCTACTCAGATTCTGACGTTTCAAGCGGCTAAATTTTGTTACGTTGTTATTCAGCTCTATATGTGCTTTTTACATTCATGCATACTTTATCTTCATAATTTAGTATAGATTTGCATGATGCAAAAATACTCCTCATTAGTATGACTATAAAAGTGTTGTGCGTGTAGATCTTCCAAATAAATATGACCTATTTTGCACACCTCGTTGACTTTTGTGTTTTATACGTGTCACAATTGGTTATCATATAGTTATAGTGCAAACTTGTAACGTTTATCAAGAATATTTAGCATGCTGAACCCTTCGTGCGGCTACCGAAACAATTATCTGTTCATACAATAACTAAGTTTAAATGTTAGGAAAGGAGTACTTTGTGATCGAAGCATATGCCAATGATGGTTTCGTAACTTTAGTCACGTCTGTTAGCTTAATGTTTGTCTATGTGTTTATTCGGTTTAGATTGTGTGTTCCCTTTATGTTCGTCAATACTTTGCCCTATTGGTCAGCGACTCTCCACTAACAGCATGGTGATCGGTCGTACTTGATGGGACAGTGTCAGCTCTGGTCAGTTATCTATTTTCAGGTGTTTATATATTAATATACTGTCTACATTTAAAAATGTATGTCTTAGTCTATAATCTCTTTTACCTGATTAATGTATAGTTAGGATTGATCAGGTTGCATCCCGTATTAGATGCAGAGAACAATGAACTCTTTCGCAAATATAGTTCATGATGTAGGCCAGCATTGATGATGCTCTTGATTCATAAACCAAAAATATAAATTTGCGTACGTAAAAGAAAAAAGTGGGCTTGATTGCAACATGATGACAAGACGGTTCCTAATTTTTAAGAAACTTGATTGTAAAACCAACCACCCATTTGATTAGAAACAGTATTGGTCTAATTTAAGATCTATCTCATATGAAAATGACGTCAATTAGCTTTGAGCGAATTGATCATAATCTTTTGATGGAGTTCATTGTCCAGTATTCTCATACTTTGCCGCTTTCACGTATAATATCAGATCAAAAGTTAGTCAATATAATATAAAAATGTATTAATTTACATTCTATGTAACAATGACTTTATAGTATAGAGTACTCCATTGAAGACCGTGTCCGTACGCTTTAATCCTATATACCTAACTGCATCACAGCACAACGCTCGCGTGTTCTGTTTCCATACAATACCTCATATGACAATAAAAATTCTTTTCTGGCATAAAGGAAAATTGAAGCTTCTGCAATTTTGATGCACCACTGAAAAAATTAACGGGCAATGTGTACTAAGGGTTTCTGTATATGTCTTCATGCTTCACTTGGAGTCCGCTTTAAATTCTATTATGTAATAAAATTATTTTCAATTTGCAACTTGTGCGTGTATTGTTAATTTTGGATGCGTATAATTGATATGTGTTCCCGTTGGTTGAAGCCTTTTTTTAACAGAAATGACGATAATGACCACAAAAATTTGGTTTTACATCTAATTAGTGAACAAGTGCCCGGGTTTGCCCTATAAATTGAGATTTGTTTGCAGCTGGCTTGTTAATCAAATTCTCCTCATACGGTCAAGGGGTTATGGAGAAAAGCCAAATTTTAATAATCCATGAATGTCTTCCTTTTAATCATTTCTAACTTTTATTGACAATTTATCTGGCTTGAATTAATCCAACGACGGACAGTGTCCATTTCTATATTATGTTATGGGTCATTAATTTGTTCGATCAAAATCTGATTTTGTAAAATAAAGGTCTATCTTGTTTGCGTGATGATTTTTGTTATTATGCTTTATTTTTAAGTATAATCAAAAGATCGCCCATAAACTTGATCACATCGACGTAAAAGTCATATTTATGATGATAATGAGACGACAAATCATGCACTTTAGTATATGCTTAAACTATTATACATCTATTACAAGTTAAATCACAAACAATGTACTCTTCGTCCAGACGATACACTGATTGTCCATGCATCCATGCTACTTTTGTTTTTGTTTCCCTGTAGTTGTCTTGTGTTATTCAATAACAGTTGCTCTGAGAGGAAAATTGCAATTTAACTTTGCTTTAAATTGAAATAATTATTTTGTTTGCTTGTCTCGGCAACTGCGTAACGACTTCATCGATTTTATAAGAAACAGTAGATAACAATTTGTTTTGAACCCTTACAGTTAGGTTCCAGCAGCAATAAATTGAAATTTACGTAAGTTTAGTTCAAGGACGGTAGATGACTTCCTAAATGAAAGATAAAAACGAACTCAAGTATTGGGCCATAAACGATACGCCAAGGAATATGTTTGTATTAGAGAGTTAGCATGTATTTTATAAATGATGACATTTAATAGTTGTTTAAAGTCAACTGGAGATCTTCATCAGTACACACGTTTCCACGAAGTCATCGGCCGTGAATAACACACCAAATGGTAACTTGAGTTCACTGGCAAACCACTGCCTCTCGTCGCTAGGCTACTGTCTAGCAATACTTCAGGACCCGGCCTGGCGAAAGCAAACACACATAAGTAACGGGCTATCGGTACGACAGATTCTTTATAGTGTCCCCGATTGCTATTAAAAACAATCGTTTATGCTATCGTTTACAGCACTTTCAGTTAGTCTGCGTTTCCGATTGATGTTGCAATGCGATGGATGTTTGCAATTGTGTACAGCATATTTTGATTTGTACTACCTATTGCATCTGTCGTACCGACAGCCGGTAATAGGGTGTGACAAAAGGTTGGTCCGCGGGCAGACATCACTTTCAGCTCTACTAAAAATAATCTATTTTCTCGGTCACATGCATACTTTGATCTCGGGAATTGTATATATCTTTTTTTTAATAGAATAAGAAACAAAACGTATTTACTTTATTACTATATGAAGTTTCATCTGGTTCGTTGAGAGAAAACATATAGCTCCTATCCCAACACAAAATCGCCCAGAAGAGGTTTTTACGTGTTTTTAGTCTGAACAAAACTTTAAAATTACTTTGCACATATCAAACTGCATGGTTTTATTCTGATGACAGTAAGTAAATTTACACGTGGCAGCACGTCAGCCGCACGGAGTCGTTTTGTAATTCTATAAGTGGAAACTAATCGGCGGACCGTCTTGTGTCAGTGCAGAAGAAGGATCATTATATCAACAAAATATATCAAAACCAGCTGCTAAGGTACAAGTACCAAACTTTAAGTCAACTCTTACAAATAATTGACTTTCTTATCTGTTTCGAAAATTTTTGCAATTTCCTCTAGGAGGTCACATGACACGTACCATATCGTCGCGTGCCGTCTGCAACGTGCTAACAGAACTTTTAATTCTGCATGCAACGAAATATGGGGATTATCAAGGGAAATGTATTACAAATGAAATATTTATTAGTATTAAAGTACCTAAAAAGTTTGTACAAGGTAGTTTCTAAATGGAATTGAACTTTGTTGCTAACCTTAGTATTTTATAACTTCGGTTCACCAAATAAAGTTACATTTTACATATATATGTTGAAATATGTATAAAACCTGTGCTTTTGTTGGTTTCTTTTTCTATGGGTATGTGTGTCTATATAAGGGGCAATTTGTGTTTCATTAAATAATAGCCTTTATCGCAGAATCTAAATAGTCCACCAGGATGCAATCATCGCAGTATCTCTCTCGTTGTAGCTAAAAATATACTCCGGTTTTATGCAAGACAACCAGCATGTTATCTTCGCAGTCTCTTTCTCTCGAACTTTCTTCACCGGTTTTCTGCAATGGAGCCTTTACTGACCCTCACAGTTTTTGACCTCATAACAGAAACTCGTTACAGTATACGAAATAGCAGATGGCACGCGAATTCATGCTGTCGACAGCAAAAATTTACTTTTTAAATTAAATATCGGATGACAAAAATGTTGATAAACATCAGCAAAACGAGAAATGTACTTGATGTTTAATGCTAAACATATGGAGGAAGTTTACAGCAAAAGGAAACGACCGTTTACTTCTTGTCTCTGATGAAAAGTACAAAAACAGCTGGAAACTCTACGTTATTGCTAACGGAAAATAAATTTTGATGAAGTTTATTTTATTCTCAAAGAAAATTATCGAGAGTATTTGTTTCTCAACTGTTTGTCATATATTACTGCAATAACAAATCTTAGGAAATACATCACTGGTCTTATTTTGACGATATATAGGTCAAAGAAGGTTTTTAGGATGAGATATATTCTTCAGTATTGATGCACGACCAGTCAACAATATTTAGTTCGTTATAAGGAGCATATACAATTCGGCTTGGCCTAACCTTCATGGTCAGATTAAGTGTAAACATTCATAACAGGTCAACTATGTTCCCGCCAGTCAATCCCAAGCTCTAGTGGTCAGAGAACATGTGTTCCGAATAACTATACGTGACAGTTCATTTTTTTTTACGGAATTTTAACGAAATTGATCCGACTAGAATCATGAGACTTAGACATTACATCGTATTTAAGACAAATGTGTATAGAAGATGTCTCAAAGAAACTGATGATCATTTGCCATGGTGTGTCCAACTGGTATATCAAATGTTTGTCCTTCACCTCATTATTAGTAACATTGTTAGATCAGTATTATTGCTATATTGATTGATCTGCAATATTTGGTATGTGAATTCGTGTTCATTGGTAGATTTCATTTGACCTTGACCTTAGTTTCAGGGTTCATTCTTTTATCTTTTATATTGCCGTTTTCCATCTATAAGGATATATTGCTTTGGTAACATGCTATCGCATCTTTTTAATATCAATTAGTGGTCGTTGTTTCGATTCCTGATGACACCCAATCTGTTACTGTCGAAAATTCGTTGAGCACACCACTAAAACATTTGTTGGATTATATATAACATAATGTGCTAAAACAGTATTTCTCATGACATGTATCCCTTGCAACGTAGGGAAATTTATATAACGGTAACATAATCCGCTCAAAGTTTCAAAATATCAGCAACAACAAAACCCATCAAAATATAACTCATACTATTAATGTGTGCTTATGAGTCTAGGTTAATAAATCCATGCCATGTTCGGTATGGCATTATCTTGAATCATGAAAGTTTACCCTGCTGGACAATAAACTTTTAGTATTTATTCTTAAGGTATGTTGACCAACAGAAATAATTGGAGTTACCACGATATTCCTGTATATTATACTGTTTATTGATTTAGATCGCTTATTAATGTAATGCCTCCAAAAACCCTTTGGAATATCAATAATTCTGTAAATTATCCTTTATAGATGGGAAATCGATCAAGTGAACGACTTCAGCGCATTTCCGACCCAGTTCATCGTCTGATCGTTCGTTACGATAAATCAGATCAGAATAGGTCACCCTACTGACATCATTGCAAAATGTTTCAAGCTAAGTGGAAATTTCACGAACACCTTTTTAAAAAAGTCTATGGAAAACATTTTGAATATAGCTATCCTGAAAAACTGTAAATTTTCTCAAGAACTCTAGTATTCGAGTATGTATTAATGTTATTGAAAGGTTTATACATTTGGCAATGTATTAAGTATAGACAAGAGACGTAAACCGATCCAATATTGTAACATGCCTTATCGCCGATGATATAATAGGAATTTAGTATACGTTATACGATGGGTGTCACTGACTGGTGAAACACCTTCGATCACCCACGGGTTTTTTTTTCTGTTTTTAGGGGTTTGTTGCTCGATCTTTAGTTTACAATGTTTTTTTTTCTTTTGAAGATTTTTTTTTATATAGTTATTTCCATATTTTTCAGTCATGGTGTATTTGTCTTTTGATATACGAATTATATTATAGCCCCCACCCCCCCCCCCCCTTTTTCCGCACCTTTCTTTTTGGATTTTCTTCCAAATTTTTAAAATAAAATGTATACACATTTACTTCAAAACATTCTAATTTTTTTCTCCCGACCAGAATGATATTGAACCTGGCTTTCTTGACACAAGAACACACATGTAATACGTGTGTATGGTACTATTGTGAGCATCAGGTTGCAACACACAAAACAGTTTCATATGGTACGGTCGGATGTCGGTATATATTTACCGTTATGTATACGTGCAACATTTGATGAATAACTACTCAATTACCGTATATGGGCTTTCGGGTAATAAAATACTATTTACTCAAATTAAATATTCATTAAATATTCATAAACTTTTCACGAAATGAAAATTACATACATTATAGATCAAAAGCCTACCCGACATCTGGTTTAAACAAATTATACAAATTTTCGCGAAAAACAGTCGTCAAAATCAAAGTGTTTCTGTCGAGGTGACAGATGGTGGCTAAGACAAATTAGTCCAAATTGAACCCAGTTCGTGTTTGACTTAGCGGTGTGGTATGGTTAAAAGGCAGGTGTTTTTGGCAGTTAGGAAAATATAACAAACCCGTTACCAGGTGAACTTTTACAACATAGTGTAAATTAAAAGAGTATTTGTCGCGTGCTCCTTTAAATTACAGAAGACCGTTAGTTTATTCACGCGTGCCTACACCAAAAAAAAAATGGAATTGAATTAAGTTGAGACCACCATGAACATTTTGCACCCTTCGTAACATCGATTTAAAAGCATAAGTGAAACCTCAATTTAACCTGGGACTAATACAGTCGATCCATGTGGGCTCCTATTCTGTTTATGGCTTCAACCTTTGAGAAGAAAAAATGGTTGGTTTTCCCTGATGATTAATAAAACTTGCCAATAAAATAAGTTTAGAAATTATTCCTACTAACATCGGTGCGAACGTTACCCGTCCCTCTGCTGTCCGTTCCGAAAACTATAGCTAGATTTGACTTGTCATCCAATTTAGATGATTCTTTCCATTTTTTTGCATGTCTACTGTGTTACATCAGGAATTTTAATAGGTATGGTATTAAAATCTTGTTAAGATCAAGTCGTGGCTTTTTTTTTGTTATATTGAAATCATTCTAGTTCAGTTGTAAGAAATCTATATTGATATATTAAATTACCTTTGAGCTTGAATAAGAATAGATAAAAAAATTCATATCAAAAGAAGAGATTTATTTTGAAAATATTTTGATAAATCTGGCGTATGTCGCAAGACCCTGCGATTGGTCAATTACTTTTAACAGCTGTCGTCTGTCGCGTGCCTTAGTCCATCATTTAATAAATTGACACCGTGTCCTGCACCTGTCAGTGACGTCATTAAAACTTAGAAAACCTCAAAAGTTTTAGCTTATTCTATCCGATAATGCTGTTTGTCGACGAAGATATTGATTATCATTTGCTCAACCCTGCATCTCGACTCAATAAGAGGCCATGCAGCCGTAACTCTTTTTTCCCCTTGTTTTTCCTATATACAACTGTTAGCGAACTATGTAAATCTTAATACGTAAGACTTTGTGTCCGGTGGTAATATTTCAAAATTTTACACTTAGCTTGAAAAAACGATTTAAACCCTTTGTTTGAAATTCCCACGAAAATATTGCCATCTGTCGGGGTGATATTTTCTTAGGTTTGTCTTATTTACTCATTTTGATCGATATTATTATTGAAAGTAGGGATAAATAAATCTTATTTGACTTACAAATAACTACCAATACCACGCGTCTTAGTTTTAATAGATTCAATCACATGATTTTAATTTAATGGAAAGAAAATGACATTTGATTCGTTCAGAACCTATTTTCAATTTAAATAGACACGTGCGCAAAAATGCGTTGCGTGTGCTCTTTGAAATGTAAATTAGAACAAGTCGCGTGCCGTAATTTGCCTTGGGATAACATTTCTACTGTAATTTGGTATATTCCATATCTTTCCCACGAACTTAGTGCCAGTATGATATGTTTCGGTGAGCTTAGTGTTACTAACCATCGTTTGCATGGCTACAAACTAATCCTCGAAGTCAAAACATACAAAGATTTGCATGAAATGAAAATGTTCTGCAACTTCTCACTTCAAGTAGAAAATGAGTCATATCCCAGGTTCTAGATTTGGCCCGCAAGATGTGTTAGCTTTGTAGCGATAACTAAGATATGCTGTAACTCGGTTGATTGTAACTTAATTCCCAGAGGAACAGTAAATTATCTAAAATATTTCAGTATCTCTTTTAATCGAAAATAACATTTTTGAATATTGCATGATTATGATTTGAAAAGTTTTAAATAATTTTAAACTGTTTTAGTTGTTTTTATCTTCTTTATACTAATATGTTAATTAACCAAGTTAAGATCAATGAAAAAATAATCGTATTACAAATATTCGATTTCTGGCTAGCATTTATTAAATTTAACATGTATATATAAAAAAATATATATATTTGTTTATTGTCAAGTTCCTTAATTAATATTATTTGTAATCAGACTAGCTGGCTCTTTAACGATTGTACACATAAATTTAGTATTATTCTGAACCGTGAAACCACGCCTCCAGGCGGGGTTGAAATGGATAGCTTGACTCTGATTGGATATTGGAAGATCAAAAGAAAAAAGGCCACATAAAACCGATAGACTGAGATTTTGAACACAGAATTTAAAAAGTGTTCAGCAGTAAAATATTGTCATACAAATTGTGGAAGTCCTTCGTAAGAAGGCTTACACGTTAAACTGGATTATTAATATATTTTTTGGATATTTGAGTGATATATTTTGTGATATTATTTATTATCAACATGGTGCCTCAGAACATTACAGGATCGTCAGTGTTTGGGTCTCAGATGATTGACCCTAACACACACACACCATACTCGGATGCTACTCAGTGCAAAAAAGCCTCAAATCATGTGAAAAGACCTATGAATGCTTTTATGGTTTGGTCCCAGATCGAAAGGAGAAGAATCGCTGAAGTTTCTCCAGACATGCACAATGCTGAGATTTCCAAAAGACTCGGCAAACGCTGGAAATTGCTGAATGAAGCTGATCGCCAACCATACATCGAGGAAGCTGAAAGACTACGCTTACTTCACATGCAAGAATATCCAGATTACAAGTACCGTCCACGGAAGAAGGCAAAGCCTGTCACAAAAACTGACTCTGGTAAGATTTCAAAATCTACTCTTTCCAAAAGTCGTAGTGAGAGAAATAAACAGAAAATTGCTGCTAAGAATTTTATTCACAATGAATTTGAAATGGACAATAATTCACACAGTCGTATAAAACTCAGATTAACAATTGACAAAAAGTTCAAAGACAGTATTAAAGCAAGCCGTGCCGTTCCAGTATCGTCTTGCCAACTGACACCACCCGCGAAAGTACCGTCCAGTCCCAGCATTTATTCCCCACCGACGCCTGAATCCACCAGTTTCTATCCCGAAGAAATCTACGACACACCAGCTGCCTCGCCTCAGGAAGAACCTTCAAAAGGACCACAAACTCAGTATATTGTAAATCAAACTAACAACAACAATGTTTCTCAGGGAGATGGATCATCACTTGCTGATTTGGACAATCTAACGGATGTGTTACAACTGCCTACAAATTGGCAAATGGAACTTGGAAATTTAGACTTGAGCAAACTTACTGACGCTGACTTTTCAAATTTCGGAGACATTCAAAATAACAATATCTCTAGTAGTGCATCATCCACGTCAAGTAACGGATCACACTTTGAATTCCCAGACTATTCCACACCCGAAGTATCGGAAATGATTGGTCTTGAAAGTGAATGGTTGGACATAGGTGTGCTAGGTTCAATTGCTGCTCACTAAGTATAAAATGTGCTTTATAACGGGACGATGTGCAAATTACTTTTGAAGTGATGAATTTGTTAATGGGAGGAACAACTGTCGAGAGATTTTTTTGAGGACCAGTATATTAAGTGTGTTTGAATAAAATTATATCATTTTATATTCATTTTTGAAATTACGAGTTGTGAAAATTGTAAATAAGTGGTGTGACATCATATATAACCGCATTATATAGTTTCTATGCATATCAGATTCAGGCATTCGAAATTTTCACAAAATGGGATTATTGTATAACGATAGTAGCTGTTTAACCCAGGTATAGATCTTTTTCATTTTAACTTGTGGTTCACTCATTTTTCATCCTTCATTATATGAAAAATTCATCAACTTTATATTCCATGAAAGTGCAGGGACTCAAATTGTGTAAATATATATTTTTTTGTAAGTCAGAAGTATTACAGCTTCCATATTTTTGTAAATTTTGCAATGAAAAAGTTAGAAATGAGATTCTCTGATTTGACCTCAGTACAAGCGTTTGAACAATTTTATTAATACTTTTTTCACTGTAAAACCAGTCAAGTTTCGAGGGATGCTGAATTTTGAAAGTTTTTTGTACAGAATGCGAGAAGGGGTGTTTATAGAAAGAGGTTATTTATTTGTGCTATATAAAAAGTGACTTATTTGTTATTATTATATAAATGTTTTCTCAATTGTTTTACATATATATATTTGATACCATTACCAACGATTTAAGAATAATATCTGGCATTGATGGCCAATATTGTACATAATGACATTCGCAAATTCTTTATTTGTATGTCATTTTCCATGTTATGTTGTAGAAAAAATACAACAATTTCTAATACACAAATGCATTTATCTTGTTTATTTATAGTACACAACACGCTTACCTAGACGGGTTTGTTTACCTTTTAAGCGCCTCCCTTTTCTGTCAATCACACCTGTCATTTCTGAGATATATATTCATAGCTCCGACCTAGCTTACAGCATGTACGCCACGGTTCGATGATCCAATATGAAAACATATACGATGCATATGTTTGTGCAGGCATGTAACCATTATTTTTCCACTACGGAAGTAGTAAATCTTAACCTACACACATTGGGAACGGTTTGAAGTTGCTTGTACATTAGTCAAATACATAATTAGTGGACAAAAAAAGCATTTTATTCCAAAATTAAGAAACATCACAAACATCGATTTTCAAATTTTCCCTAAAATTCTAAACGGACACTTCAAAATACAGTATAGCAATCAGTTTTGCACAATTAAAATCAAATTTAGCGATATCTGATGTGGATATTCGTGAGATTTCTCTGGGTTGTACATAATCGGTGTCGAACACAGCATATTAGTACGTTTGGGTTTTTGATTCATTCGATTTCTGTATCTAAATTTCTTTATGATTTAAAATAAGGAGCTGTGGTATGATTGTCAATGAGACAACTATCCACCAGAGACCAAATGACGATTCGAGGATTTAAAAAAACCGTACGTATACTCCTTCAACAATGAGCAAAATTTTGTGAAGTATAAATTTGTGGAATTACCACTTTATAGAATGGGTACCACTGCAGGTCTTGCATTTTCTGAAATAGAAAAACGTATGAAAAGCTGCAACTGTTGGTCTGGATGTTTAACTGGTCTTTCGCCCACAGTTGTAAACAAACAGGAAAAAAATAATAGTGTGATCTGTAATACTTCATGATGTAATAAAAACCACTAACATCATGACTTAATCCATGTATACAACAAAAATATGCCACTGAATTATGAAACGAAACGTCTGCTACGTTTGAACAGCACAACACAGATAGGTATCTCCAGAGGAGAACCTATGACCAGAACACGAATACTGTAGAAATACAATTTTCAAAGTACATTGTAGCTGAACTCTCTTGCAAACAACATGATTTTATATGAACATATACATATATACCATAATTTTCCATGCTAGAGAAGCAGCATCGTATCACACGCGAAAGGAAGCATCAAATAATATGTATAAACATTAAATATTTAGGTGTTAAAGTTCGGTGTCCAAGGTATTGTCACTCAGTGGACATTACACAATTTGCACAAATAATGCAATGGCCTGTACAGAGTTTCATGTTGTAAAAATGGGGGAGAGATGTTGGAGTTAGCCAGATGTAGGAGTTGCCAATGGTGGACGCTACAAGGACACTTAGTAAAATTAGAATATACATATAAATAAAACATGCACTTACACACACGCATATGCAAATGGACCAGCGAACGAGATGTTCGTTATGATTTATCAGGTTTTATTAAAAACAACTTAAAAAAACGACTGAGTTAACCGGTGCAAAACAGTACTATACATGCAATGTTAGTGAAAATTATACGAAAAACAAAAACATAGGTGCAGTGTATACAAGAAAACAATTCAAAATCCTGACGCCAGAGGTATTCGTATGGCAGCGAAGCACGGAATAGGATGTTGTATGTTAACAAATACGAACGAAAAGCAAATAGCAAGGTTGTTAACTTACGATAACCCCAGGGGAAAGTTAGATCAGACAAGTTATCAATTCTTGATAAATATATCAATAGATAGATGTACTGGAGGGAAAAAGCGATTACGTACACACGGAGAACAGTGACCATGACACTTGTGAATCCTTTCGAGAGAACTATATACCCAGTAGAGACACGTCAGGGGTCATGCCACTGCAAGTGGGTGGTGTCAGCCATCTGTCGAAATATTTTACAACTCCTTAATACTATCTTATGGTTGATTAATTGTGTAATTAATTGTATAAACAGAAAGTAAGGATTAGCTGTCAAAACAAAATTGACAAGAAGTTGAGCTGTTGACTGCACTCAGAACAAGTCTAACCGCTATCTTAAGTACTGATATGAGCTGGATTAAGATAAGAACATGCGTAAAATCCATATCTTCATATTTCTATTTATTTCAAATAGATAAAAACTTTATATATTGACCAGTTGATGGATAAACTGTATTTTGGTCAAAGACAAAGGAAATAAAAACAAACCGTGCAAACACTGCTTTTACAAATTAATTGAATGCTGAAGCATGTTAATGATGTTAAGTCGGTAGAACAGAAGAACATCAAAATAAAGGCACATTCAAAAAGTTGTGCACTGTTTAAACTGTAAATATATGGGTACCGGTACAACTATGACACTATATAAACTAAACAAAACTGTATTAAAAGTTTATATGGAGTACCAAGTGAACTGACCCTGTCATCAAAAATATCATTAAGGATCGGATATTGTGGTAAATAGTGTGGTATATTTGTTTTCAGACAACACCCGCGCTTTTTTTTATATCTTCTTCCCGCTATGCTGAATCACCCGTGTCAAGGACTTTATATTTCAATACACGTTTATTTAATGACTTGGACGGTCTTTAAATATTTATTTAAATTGAACTACCTGAGCGAATTACTATCATATATTGGCATACTTTCTAGGATGGCAGGAAGTTCAAAGTATTTATTCGCTATTGAGTACTTGATGATTTTCTTATTACGTGGTTTATATACATTATAAATAGTAATTTTGAATTTTATTGGATTTTTATATTCAGTACGTTTATATGAGTAATAAATGAAAAGTCAAATTATTTAAATGTCATAAATGAAGCGGTCACTCCATGCTTTGATTGTAACGTAAAACTGTTTGAAGGGGAGTAACTCTGATTGCCTCGATACTGCTTTATGCCATGTATGTTTACAGGCCAGACCTGCAACTGTTATGAACCATTAAACATCAAAGAAACCGATTCAGGATAAGAAATAAACAAAATAGAATAAATGAAAATGCAATGACTTCCAAAAGTATACTCAAAAATGCGATCAACTTCTTTGTTCCAACATTCGATTCCGGGTTTAGGTTTTTGAAGAAGACATTGGTTAGTAAGAGGTTTATAACATAAAAAAGAGGCTGAATATACCAAAAGGGAGAATCAACACTCATAAGTCGAAGAGAGTCTGTCAAAATCATGGCAACCACATGAAGAAAGAAACACGAGCACCACCAAAAAAAGCCAGGGTGACCTCAGATGATGTAGTGCATCGCCGCTTTAGTTAGCCGTAGAACAGGTCAATGATATATACAATGTATCTAAATAATTGTTTCAAGTCCGAAACGATAGAATGTAAAGGACAATCTGCAGAATTGATGAAAACAGAATGTTTACCCATGAATTCGATATGCACTCATTTTTTTCTAAAACATTCTACATATTTCTAAAAAGTTTCTTTATCATATCAGCTTATTTCCCTTTGTTAAAAGTGTTGTTGATTATATCAATGCAATATAGTCACAGTCGTATATTTCACACAAATTGGAAAAATAAGGAACAGAAGAATGTCACTTATATTTCTGTTACTATAAGGTCTGGAAAACATCATTAAAAAAAAACCACAAAACAAATGAAAACACAAAAAATAAAAAGGGGGACCATGAACCAAGCATGTGTGATTAACATCCCTTCAAAACGGGTAATGATAAATCCGAGATTTTAAAGGTGCTTAGTAATATCCATAGAAGGGAGAAGGTATAAGTCGAAAAGACAGTTATTCTATGCTTATTGGTTGTCCACATCTCTGTCGACGATCATAAACCCTAGTTAAATCTTATTAAGTATCATACAATGTATATACCCCGTTACAGCATGTAGACTTACATTCTAACTTTGAGAAATTAAAGTACACTGATATAAGGGAGAATTATAAATACTTTTATTGTTAAAAAATACGATTTTGAAACAGGAAATGATTTGCTTTGGCAAATTCTGTTTAATTATCATGAAACCAGACGGGTTTAAACTTCTTGAAAGAGGTAAGAGGTTTGAAATAATATATCTAAATGGTTTCCCGGAGAAAAAGGAAAACACGGTCACTCAGTTAAAAGAAATCAGAAAATTTAATGGTTGAAATAATTTCTAAAGACAGTTACACATCGAAGCACCCTTCAAGTGGGATTTTTTAAACGACTGTTCCTTTAAGGATTATCCTTACATCCGTTTTTTGATGGAAATAAATGTAAAAAGTCGAATATCAAAGAGAAAACCGAAAATAATATGTTTACCTACAGTAATGATAAAGGTCGTGTTTCTTCAACAATGAACCATTTGACACCTCGATCACAACAGGCGACGAAACTCACTTTCATCTTGGGAAAAGCCGATTTCTAAATAAAAGAATAAAAGTAAGAAAACCTTTTGGGCATATATGTTATTTCCTGTCTGACCCTAAAATCTAACAAATATTTAATTTCCCACTTGGTTGAGCAGTGTTGTTGTCGTATATATAGGTGTTTCCTCAGTCTTATAGTATATTTTGTGCACATGTACAGAAATTTATATAGTTATTTATTCCAAGATGAGGCGGAGTATAAATATCTAATTCATAACTCATATGCAACTTTTTAACAGAGGGGGAGGGGGCATTGGGAAAATAGACCATGTATGTATCTTATAACTTACCCATTACTGAAGGGGGATCGAGTACGGGTAGTCATTGGTTCAATCAACGACCTGGTTTCACCAAAGACTTGAAAATTGGTATTTGCTGCTTTTCCGCTCATCACGCGGCATTGTAATAGGGTTAAGAGCAAGAACTGAAAAATGTGTCCAGGGTGGTATATCTTCCTGGGGATTGTTACCTTGTGATTTATAACATTAAGAATATGGCTTGATCAGCACGTCGGTCCAGCAATCAAATAGCAGGCTTTAATTCATATCACATTTTAAAACATATTTTCGTGCTGATATGTTTGTAATACTTGCCACCATCTTAAATAAGGAGTTATCTACCACACTATGCAAGGTGTCCTTCGTTAGATATATGTGGCAGACAACACTTTTTTCGTCTTAGTAATCATAATTCAACAATTGACCGTCATAAATTTACACACCATCCTACAAAGAATTAAATGAAATAAAACACTGAATAGTATTATACTTTGTGTCACATTGGCACTGAACTATACACTGAATATCAGTTATGCGCCGTAGTCTATGTTTTGGTTGCGATTTTAATCGGATCACGGGGTGAGGTGACATGACAGCTGTGCTATACCTGATCTCCTCGTGTACCTGTTTTTTTCTCTCGGAGGAATTCAATACTTTACGGTATATGATGTTTCCACTATGAAACCAGGTTAAACTCTCTGATTTATAAATAGGAGCCCACATGTACTGAATTTGTCAATCATCGATGACTACCTTATCTTGTCCTCATTTTTATGCTATAGTGATCCGATTCGAAAATAGAATTGATTGATTGATGGCTGTTTATCGTCTAGAAGTGAAGATAACATCCACATTCCGGGCGAGAACATCCATATTTCAGATGGAATGTTGCTACAGAAATGGAGGGTTCACAATTGGGAAAGCTGAAATCATCTCTTTTATCGCAAAATACTGTTCTCGCCCAACCCTCATTGTCAATTTCTAGATGTAAGTCAAGTTAGGAGATAGACTGAACTTTATCTGTTAATGTAAAATGAGGGTATGCTGGGAATGAATAGAATTTTTGCCATGGAACAGGCCATCTACAGACCCCTCAAAGAGTTGCTGCAAGGGTTCTTTGAAGTACAGAAGGTGTGTCACTTTTCCAACACGAGGCATTGGATTTATTGTTCCCATTCTTACAGGATGTGGCTGCGTATTTATACTTTCCGCACAGACTATGGAAAATAATGATAGGTCTACTTTCTTAAAGGACAAAATCGTTTATAATACTAGTAAATATTATTACCAAATAAAAAGCAATTTATACCAACACATGCATGCTTGGTCCTTTGTTGATGCACTTCATCTCGATAGTTAATGGTTTTAATTTTTGCCGGAAGACATACAAAGAAATATCACACCTTACGGCAAGATCAAGATGACCCCGATGAAGCAGATTATAATCGTCTTAAAATTACATTATCATTTGCAAAACAGTATCATTTACAAGTTCATTCCAGCGGCAGATTTAGGGGGCTGGATACCCCGGTCCCCTTATGGAGCTTTATTTATTGTTAATGCAAAAGTTTTACCTCTAAACGTTTAGTTTGTGCCCCAAAATCAAAATCCTGGATCCACAACTGCATTCATACTAGGATTCCACTTCGTTTTTTTACCAATCACCGATTGGGTTCGTTATACAACCGACACGAACTACATCGAGGAACCTTCAAGGGATACATTCCATACGTTTATTAATAACTATTCGTAAACTTTCAAACATTTAAAGTATTGACATTTGAATTGCATTTAAAATCTTCAAGTCAGGGTTTTTATTCACACATCTTATGTAAAATAACACTTAAAAAACTATACGTACTTTTAAAGGGGCATTATCTGTCAAATTCATGTTCACCGATATGACTCAAATTCTCATATTTGATTTATAAAATGCTAAAACGACTAAAATAAACAATTAACAATGCATGGACTCGATAATATGTATTTTAGTCGAGACACCATCTAATCAACAATCAAGATGACCTCCGAAGACTACAGACGGTCATATAACCACATATAAACATAAATATAAATAGATATCGAGCAGGTGCAATTGGATTTTTCTAGGTCTGTTAGTTTTCATATCATGGGTTAAAAATTATGTTTATCATCGTTTTTACCTGTATAAGAATGATTTTTTGTGGATCGAATCAGTCAACCAAATGGTTCACCCTTGTTTCACTTTCAATGTTGACATTCTTCTCCTTTTAAAAGCTTAACACGCCTTGTATACATGCGTAACCCATCTCTAACTATAAAGGTTTAAATTGGTCGTCACATGCATACAGATTCAATGAGGCCAAGTTATTGACTTGCAAGGCAATAATACATCAGAGATGTTTTTGAGCTTATTTTGACAAATTTAGACCAAACTGACTGCTTATAATGAAATATATATTATGTCAAAATTCCACTTTTGTTAATACTTGAAACAAAAAAGAATCGTATTTTTGATTTTTGTCCAAATCGTAGGTAGTGCGCCTTTAACAGGTTCGCATTGTTTGCGGTTGACCCAGTGTTAGATCATGTAACTAGATTGGATGCTTGTAGTTGTTTCAATGGCAATCATACAAATGAGAACACATCTCCTTATGTTGATATATATATATATATATAAAATATACCTATCCGAAATAGGCGACCTATATTTGCGCGAATTTTAATTTTGACAGACCAAGTATTACGTTTGCGCGAATTAACCTGTAATTTGCCTGTCTTTTAAACCTGATAAATACATGTATATAATCGGAGAACCTTCAAGTCTAAAGCCTGAGCACAACTAAACATTAGCGTTCTTGGTTCATCTCAAGCAAATATCTCCATTTTTAAAAATTTTCTAAAAAAAACTCTATATCTACACGTAAAGTATATCCTCCAAATATCAATGCCGTAAAAAAAGTTCCCATATAAAGGTTAATCTTGAATATCGATTTTTCACCTTGTCATTTCACTTTATTTCAAAAAAAAATAATCTGTTTTGTTTTATTTCAGAAATTACGATTGTTTTGATAAAAAACATTATCCGTAAAAACGTAATAACTTAATTTTCTGAACAGGTCAATTACGAGCAAACGTAATGCGTTTTTTAACGTGCACGCGGATAAATTTTCGCACAGACAAAGGACAAATTCGCGCGAACGTAACGCGCCGTCCGAAACCTAAAGTTTCATTCCCTTTTGCTCAGAAGTTTTATACCAGCACTATAATTTAAATGTACGACCTTAAATGCAAGCTTAATATGTAACGATAATCAAAGATAAGTTTGTTATATGGTGATACTGATATTATCCCTGTATATTCTCATTTTTCTTAAATGAGGCGTCGATTCTACTGATGATGGACGAGTTTTATTGTATCGTTTGTATTTTAATAAGTCTTTTGAGCATATATTTGTCGTATTCAGTGGTGGTATGTCTTAAAAGAATGAATTTTTTCCTTATATCTTTCAGTGTTTTGCGTTTTAAAGAATGACACATTTTTGAAAGCTGCGATATTTTAAAATAATGTTCCTTACGCTATGATGCATGTGTGTATTTGTGCTTCTCTTTATCTCTAAAAAGTAGATATAGCTGCGCTAATGGGGTAAACTATCCGACAAATAGTCTCAGTTGATGGATCAGTCCGGGTTGATGCAGTTGTAATTTAAGAAGGAAAATCATGATCTTCTGTTGAGCGTGAAAGGTTAAATGCAATTATATCATATTGCCCTTTCCGATGGACACATAAAAGTAATATTAAGTAAATAAAAGGAAAATTTTCAAAAAGTAAAGTCTCAGTCACTATAGATTGAGGCATGGTTTGTATGTCTGAGTAAGTGCCTCTGTTGCCTGAAAGTCTTCCTTTGACAATACGGTACGATAACAAACTTCTCCATTATCAATTCCAAGTTTGGATCCATCAGGAATTCCAATATTCCGTATAAAGTAGTCTCTCTTTGGTCAGCATCACTGTTAGATCGTCTGCTTTACAGGTGAATAGCATTAATATCTATAAAAGGCTTCAGAAAATCGAACAATTACTATATTGATAGTACGTTGTCATGGTTATGCTTCATCAGTCTTGCAATTATCATATCCAATGTTTTGGAATGAAATTTTCATGAATTATATAGTCACATGACATCGTTATTCTTGGGATGCAAAATGGTTGACGCAGGAAGCTTTAGGGTGTTACAAAGTACTGACTACTTGTGTTCTTTATCGTAAATACAAAATTAACAAGAGTATTCTGAAATTCTTGAGGATATTGGAATCTTGTGCTATTGATCGATCCAAGAACATACTGCGATCAATAATTAATCCGTTTATAAGAATAAACAAGTGAACAACACGTGAAGATATCAACAGATCGTCAACTGTTTTGACCATCGGAATAATTGTAGAATGAGGTTCCAAGTATATATTTGTTTAATCGTGTCGATGGATTTTTTCTTTGATATATAAATACAAAGTGAAATCTGTCTTTTATTATTTTGTGTATTCGTCAAAACAGGTTCCGGTGCATCCGAACGGTCGTGAATCCGTCAACAAACAACTCCTTGAACAAAATGCCATTACATGTGCTACATGGCATTTTATTCTGACTATTTTAAAGGAGATGGAGATATACTTGAAGAAATGGAATTTAAATATTTATTAATGAGAAATGGGAAAGAAAATTCAATGCATCGGCCGCTATGTCATGGACGGGAAAACACTTGGGAAAGGCACTTTTGGCAAGGTGGAACTAGCCACGCATGGCGTGACAGGTTGTAAGGTGAGAGGTATATTTAAACATACCGCGCTTGTAACTTTTTCTATGCAAGTAAACGGGAAGCGGAAAAGGATTACGTAGGGTATCTTAAAAAGTAGGCCTCATTTATTAGGATATGCCAATTATGGTATTTTGGAATTCCAGTCATTTAAGATAAGTCTTTCGGTACTACCATATTTTGAACACATAAAGCCTGAACATAAAGCTAAACAGTACCATTTAGAAATTAAAAGTTCCACACAAAATATTATCTGTAATCAAATTTGGTCTTCCGTTTTCACATCTTTTGTAAGAGTTATCTCCCATTTGGACAAAGTGATTTTGTCATATAATGTTACAAGACCAAAACACTTTTAATAATCTGATCAATATTATTTTTATTTTCATGTCCACCTCAAAAAAATGTGGACTTCTTTGTTAAGCAATGATTTAAGTCCAGATATTTTTGGTAAAGTATAATGAAAAGTCCAGTAATTTTTGGTTAAGCACCATTAAAAGTTCAAATAGTTTTGGTAAAACACTGTTAAAGCCCAGAACATTTCCTTAAACATTATATAATCTATGCAAAGTATCCTTTTTTTATGTATTTTATCTACCTGCCTACCCTATTTTTTTCTACCACCAGACAGGAAACACACTACAAATGTACACATTTTCTTTTCTTTTGCCATGGATGAAAATTATGATAACAAGAATTGCAACTTGGCCAAACTCTGACTAATTAACCATATGCACAAGAAATAAGATTTACGGGAAGTAACTGTTAGTAGTCCAATGATATTCATCTTTATTTTAGTGATTCTATCATGTATTTCATTTTAAACCACCTCCCCCCCAATACATGTACAATAAAAAATAAAATAAAATATGACTATGTAAAATAAACTATAAAGGCTGAAAGTGAACATGAATTGCAAGGGTCTTGTAAGAATGATTAAGATTAACTGCTACCTCCCTAAAAGATATCTCTTCGTTTCCAAACCAAAGGAAAGACATTTTTTTGAAGTTCCATGTGTAAATTTTGAGAATACTCATACATGATTGAAATTGAATTTTTTTTTTAAGACTGAAACAAAGATGGAAATTTAATGTGGTGAAAAATGACTAAAATGAGCATAACTTGATAACATTACTACCATAGTATATAAATATTAAATAAATACTGGATCATTAATTGTTGTCCAATGTAACCTGCAAAGTCATCATCTTCCTTTTTTCTTTTTTTTTTTTTTATATATTTTAACCTTTTAATGTAAAGGAAAATAAAATGTGTTTATATTTATGCTACCCCATGATTGGCAAGCACTTGAACTGAATATTTTTTTAATATTCATATTTGAGGCAAAAATATATTAAACATACTATTTAAGGGCTTGCACTTGGAAGGTAAAATTTTTAACAATTAACAAGGAGGCATTACTAGACATGGTTGAATTTTAACTGAAAAAGTGGTAGAACTTAAAATCCTGCAGTGTCAATATTAGATTACATGTCCTTTCAACTATTGCATTGTTGGTCAGCAATTTAAAAAAAATTACTTAGTGTGTTGGTTTGTTACAAATCATTGTATATTTGTATATTGATATGTCATTACACGTCATCAAAAATATGAAAATAATTGTAATATTTACCGCTGGATATTAAACATCGTCCATTTATCAACAATCAGTCAGTCTTTGCTTGTTAAAGAAAATGAGCAACAACCCTGGTTGCAGGTGAGTAGTCAAATAAAGAAAATGACAAATATTCTCAACTCAAGACAGGAGCAATTTCAAAATATGAATACAAACATGAGATGTGGGGTATACATCGATATTAAATTAAGAAAGCAACACATAACAAAAGACAACCAAAGACAAGGTTTCTGACTTTGGACAGGCAAATGAACATAGAAGGTGGGTTAAACAGTTTAAAACTTTGTTTTTTTAATCTGAACCCTAAGGAGATTTTGTTGTGCACTGAAATTTTTTAAAGAAGAATAAAAAATTTTGTGACAGTTTGCTTATAGCTAGTACATGTAACTTTGTTTGGTTTAATGTAATGAGTGTGCAGATATTTTGAAAAAGTGTTTTCAGTTGTCCTATAAATTACAAAAAAACTGGTAATTCCCTCTTTCTGTTTTACTTGAAAAACTGTAAAAATAACTTTGTATGAGCATGTGATGAGCATATCCAAACAGTAAAATAAGGTCATATATAGTTGAACTATTATGCAGATTTATGTTTGGACAGCTTAATGATTGAAGTGTGACCATGGAAGTATTATATGGATAATATAAAACTTCCATGGTCTGAAACTGTCTATTAGTTTTGATATTTAAAGTCTGCACCTGAAACAGTGAGGCATTGTACTGTGTACACACTTTTTAAGAGAGAATCTCTGGCTGCTTTAATTCCTCCTCTTTTAAAGAACTGTAGGCTTTCTCTCTAGAAACAATATTTGTCATTGTATCCTATCAACTTCAATTTAATTTATTATCTCCATTAATTAGAAGACAATTTACTCAAAACATCAATTTAGTATTGAACAAATAAAACACATTGCATCCCATTGATTTGCTGCAAGTGTTTGAACCAGACTATTTCTAATTCATTTATTAACACAGATGAATGACAACACATTTAATTAGAAATCAGAAGCAATCAATAAAAACACTAAGTGAAGCTATAATTTAAACTATTTAACAGTGAAATAAAAACAATTGTGACCTTGACCTCACCTAAATCATTTGAACATATCAAATTTTTAATTTTACTTTGATGAGTTGCATGCTGTAAGTTGAATTTGTTGAAATAAAAACAAAAAAGATGATGGTATTAAATTTAGTTCTAAATTACCTTGAACTATGATGAAGAAATGTTTGGGAGAAGAGTGGCTCTTTTTCCAGTGCCCTACCAATTTTTAAGCACAAAATCAATGAAAAATATTATCTTTTTAGGATATTTACCGGTAAGTGAACAAAATCTTGCCTTCCAGAGTAAATTTATGTATTTATCTTATAAAAAGTAATAATGTGAAGAAACTAGAATCAACACTTTTATGAAAATGACTTTTTGAGTGATTTAATTGTTAAGAATAAAGGAGATGGATTCCACAATAAAGTTAGAAGAGTAAAGATATAGTCCCCTCAAAAGTGTCAAACATGAATCTTGAAATTTTATAGCATATAAAACAAAATGTGGATTTAATAAATGGGCAAAATTGTTTGTCTTGGAAAGGCAAGAAGTAAGCCTATGATTCCCATGTGTAGCATACAGTATAGATTTATGGTGTATGTAATTAGCCTGTCCCATTTCATACATAATTCAGGAACCTTGTGGAAAGAAAAATCATAGTATTATAAATAAAATATATAATATATAAATGGTCAACACATAAACATGATAATTTAATCCATTACTATGGAAATCCTGAATAAGGTGGGAGAATCAACCCTAGGGGGTTTGGAAGTAAAGGGATTATTGTAAATTATAAAGTCGTGACTTCAGTCGTCAGATGAACTAATATGTTATAACTTGCGCTGATGCTAAGGGAATAGACTTGACATATACTATAAAGAAGAAATGTATCAACTCTTTTTTTATTCTTACATTTAAGTAAATATTTCTCACATGTACATATACCTTTTGTTTTTTAATACTGTGGATTCATTATTATTCGTTGGATACCAATATTCGTGAATTTCGAATCGTGGGTACAGGGAAACCATGAATTTAAATGTTCAACGAATTGCAAATTTGCTGTTTGATTATATGCAGACTTTTGGAAAACCACGAAATCAAATATCCATGAAAATGCAAGTTTTCCTCAATCCACGGAAATTGGTAACCACGAAAATAAATGAATCCAGAGTACTGGATAACTGACCTTCTGACTCACTAATGTTTGATCAAATTTCTTCCAAAGCATTGAGTTTTCGTTATTATATCAATAATACCCATCATAAAAGAAAATTAAATTTAGGTTGACCCTGAGAACAAAAAATAATGGTCTCTACAGATACAGAAATACAATATCAAAAGATTGAATATCAGGCGGAAACCCAGTTGAAATAGAACAAAAGAATCGAAGCTCTTTGTTAGAGAAGGCGATAAATGCTTACTGTAATGTTTACTATAGTAACAAAAATTTTAAAAGTTTATAGAAACAAATAAAATGACAGTTTTCGGCTTAATTACGAAGTATTTTATCATAAAAACACCATTTGCATAAGTTTTCAATTTATCTATTACATGATTAAGCAGAACATTTAGATATCAAGTCGAAGACATGGGTGTCTATTAAGTTGGATCTATAAAATGCATAACCTCCGATTTAAACAAAAAAATTACTACGGACGGAAAACATATCAATCTATTTGTTCCTTAATTTTCGTTTCTGCCCTTCCATTATGTGACTCAAGAAAAAATTCTAAAAAATGGGTAACAATTGCATCGAAAAGAGAAAATCGAGTGCACCTTTTTATGTTAGGGCGTGTTTGAGTTGAATATTTTGATTTGAAAACGTGTAAAGCAAGAATATTTGATACATCATCTCGCTTCAGATTCTATCATTTTTAAATATCAAAGCTACAGGTTGACTTAATTACATCGAAAATTCACAGTACTAAAAAATGAGATATATAGGTCAAGTGAAATATCTTTCTGATGAATCACAAAAACAGAGTAGGGTGTGTTCGAATAGCAAATTTTTACTAAAAGTACTTGACGACAAACTTTTAAGTTGGATCTTAAAAATGCATATCTTTGAAAAAACTTCATTTTTTGTGAATGATAATTAGGGTTCATAGTCTTCAAACACTGAAAATTTTTAGTCTGCCCTTCCACGAAATATTTAATTATAATTTTTTTAAATGTTTATGAATTTTCAAAAATTCAACCTGACCACCGATCAAACAATAGTTTTAAGTTGACTGAATGCAGACACGTTCATTAACTGATGCTCATTAGCTAGTAGATACATTTGTCTTTTAAAATACAACTGGCATATAAGGATCGTAATGGTGCTATGTGGATAAATTTATCGGTTTGCAAGTGCTAAATTGGCAGCGCGTCATCCCTACAATGGCTTCCATTTTTACGATTGTAAAAGTGAACTGGCGTAATGGGGAGATAATTTTGACGAAGTAGAATCCTGACTGATATCTTTTCTTGAAGGCAAGTCTGGTAAGATGAAAATCACACATGACAAACTATTTTCTGAACTGACAATTCTTTATTGAGTAGTTGACTAAAAATAATGAGATCTTTGGACATGCCTAAGAGCACCCACATATGATGTAGTTGTGTTCTCAAAGCAACAACAAATGAATCTACTAGTCTTATTTAGGTGCAGATCCAGGATTTTGAAAAAAGGGGGGAGGGGGCTCTATTAAGCCGACGTTTGGAGTAATACTAGTAAAAATTCTATGCATTTATCATATATGAAGCTCCAAAACGGTTTAAACCTTTTGCACTGCCATAACAGGTAAAAAGACAAGCAGGGGCCAAAGCCCCAAAATTTTTGCTGAAAATATCAATTGTACTTGTGTTAAAGTTTCATATTGTAGCAGGTAATTAGAACTCTAGATGGACTTTGTTACCGGTAGTCTCTTTTTCCTGAGCCAATGTACTCAGTTGTAGATACAATCACAGTTGAGTAAATTTTTGATCCTCTTGAGTATTCCATGCAATCAAAGATATATGTACCAGGAGTGCATTTTTTCAAGACAGAAGTTTCGATCCTTATATAAATTTGTTTAAAAATCTGTCCTTTAAAGATAATGATGCAAATCTAGACATACACCTTTTATTTAACAGTGCCACTTTGCCCTCAGATTCTAGCTAGATCACTATTTTTTACTGAATTAAAATTAAATTCATATGGAAGCTTTACCATAGTAAAAATTTTCTCTTAATTATGCCCTTGAAAACTTGGGATATATATTAAAAGTGACTTGTAACATCTATCTTTGTATTTTCTTTTGTCAAGAAAATGATATGATTTAAAAATAATAAACATGAACATTAGCTTTTCTATCTTACTGAATGATCGAATGATTGATGGCTGCTTATCATCCAGTTAATCTTACTCCAAAATGTAACATGATGCTTGGCAGCCCATGCTACTGCAAGCTCACTGAGAGAGGCACCCAATTTTTTTGTAGGGACTGTTGAGCAAGCTTGTGCAATTGATATGTGTTGTCATAATATGTTAAACAGAAAATGATATCTTATGAATATGTATCCTACAGTATTGTAAGCTGAGAAATTCTTTGGAGAATTACAATTGCTCTTTGGGAAAGTTTTCTTCAAAGTCATTGAAATATGGGACTAATCTTTGTCTAATGACTTAGGTATCATCCTACCTACATATAACAAATACATTTATTACTAGTCTATTTTCATGCCATTCCCTGAGTAAAAGTTTGAATATAACAGCTGCCGATATTGACTCTGATACTTGTCTAATGTTTAACATTTGATGACATCTGATGTAAAATTGATGCTTTTTTTCAACAAGATTCTCATCTATCTCTGAGATAATTTCCTGAATTAGCAAAATCCATTTCCAGAAATGTGTTCTTGTTTGTTTATATGGTCATGATGGTCAGCTTCTTTTATCCCTTGAAAATAGGTCAGCTGCAACCTGTCGCAATACTGTAGTAATTTAGTAAATTTTGTGATGAATAAAATAAAATATATTTTGGTTGTTTTTGTTGTGATGAATAAAATAAGATATCTTTTGGTTGTTTGGGTTGCTGTCTCATTGAAGTATATTCCACATTGCTTTTTATTCATAAATATATGTGGAACTGGTCAAAGTGCCATCCTTATGTAATCTGGACCTTTTTTTTGTTTAAAAATTCTGGTCAAAGATCTGTTACTAGGTTGAAATATTTGTTTATTCTTAAATAAGCAACTTTTCAAGTGCCACACACTTACTTGAGTATATTTTGACCTTTGAGTGATTTACTGATTTACTTTATGAGAATATTAAGAATAGTGGTCTAAGAGTCCATGTACTTCGTGATTTTCACTTATGTCATTCAAGAGTTTTTGGACTCAAATTGTCAAAAATAGAGAAACACATATTGCTCAGTAAATATGGCTTGAATAATTAACTTCATCAATATTTTTCAAAAAGCGTAACATGGATTCATGGCACAGCTGTTTATTTTCTCAGATACCCCGTCTACACATTCATTTTAAAAAGAGTTGGATCACTGCATCCTTGAAAAAAGATATATACGCACAGCAATTTAGCTCTGTTTCTTAGTTTTTGAAAGGATATTTTTATCTGTTTCATTTGAGATATTTGGTTGATTTCAGTTGTTGAATTTCTATGGAAACTTGTAGTTAACTAAATCAATACAAGTAGCATTTATTAATATCACTGATAGACATTTAGTAACTCTTTGCTTTCCCCAGTGAGTTGGACTTAAAAGCCTTCGTTTTTGCGTAAAAGTTACATAAATGATTTTGGTATATAAGTCTGATGTGTTTAACAATAAATCTTGAACTGTGTACTCAACAATGTTTACTTTGTTTCCCACATCAATTTACAGGATAATTCTAACAAAACAATCACAGGCGTTGGTTTTGTTTACCGATAGAATTTCAATAAAATTTTTCAATTCCGTCACATGATTAGATGAAGAAATTTGTTTAGCTTACTTGGGCTTCAATTAGAATCTAATGATTCATTCAGCAGTGACAACAATTAAAGTATTTACTGAATTAGTAAGTCATGTCATTAATTCTACATTTTGAAATACCAAAGATTCAGTTTCAATTATTTTAGTGTGTGTCAGGGATTTAGGAAAAAATTGTGTCTTTGTGGTTTTGACTTATACTGCAGTCAAGCCTATTAGAAATTATGTATACTATTTTAGTTCAATATTTGAATTCATGGTACATCTTTACCCCAAGTAATCTACTAAAATTAATATGTTGTGAATAATATGAATTCACAGTACGGGGTAGGAAGACTCCAAGTCCAATGATATCTGGCTGATGGGCAGACAGGCAGGGAAAAGTGGGTACCTACTACCTAATTTGTATAATAAACTCCTCCTACAGTTTTAAACCAGATCTCTGACACTTCACAGGAAGGTTGCTCATATGTTGAAGTTGTGCACCTACTATTATGGAATTGTTGGAGGAATGTACACATTTTTCCAGATTTGAAACTTATCTTTTTTCATCAAAACTAACAAAACATGGTACCAATTTAGGGTTATCAGCAACTCCTACAGTTTTTAACCCAGATCACTGAAACTTCTCAGAAAGATTGCACATATGTTGAAGCCATGCACCCGCTAGTATAGAATTATTTTAGATTCATTTTACCATTTTTCTAAACTAGACAACTTAGTTCTTTTTTTTAGCAAAGTTACAAAAGACAATACCAATTTTGTGTTATCAACTTCTACTAATAGTTATTAACCCAGATCCTTGAAACTTCACATAATGATTTCTCATATTTTGCAGTTGTACATCTTCTATTCTTTGAGGGACCTCACAAAGATTGCAAAGATATTTGATTCTGTCATGTCTGTTTTTCCATTTTGTTGCCTGAAATGTTCAGTAAAGACCATTCTCCATTCCATTGTTTAGGAAACATTCTTTGCAACCCTGGCCATTTGAGTTTCTGATTCATTAAAAAAATTGTATCTATTTGGGATGATTTTACAAAATTTTGTTGCCTAAAAACATCTGATCTTGTAAAAAAAATTTTTTGTTAACTTAAAGCATTATCACATTCAAGCTTTTAACAGTAGTATAATCTTAATTAAAAGGCACAATTGACAGTAGGACATGCTTTCACCATATTTTTTCAGTTAACCTAGAGTCATAATCTTTCCTTGTGCAGAGGTTCTAGCAAGTATAGGTTTTTGATAATAAGAACTATTAAGATTCAAAACTGGCCAAAAAGTCAATTTAAATCAAAACCAGGTATGACTAGGTGTTACTAATTTAAAAAAAAAGAGCACAGGACAAATTAAAATGTTATATATATATTGCTCATCTTGATATGATATTACACATAAAATTGAGAATGGAAATGGGGAATATGTCAAAGAGACAACAACCCGACCAAAGAGCAGACAACAGCCGAAGGCCACCAATGGGTCTTCAACACAGCGAGAAAATCACGCACCCGGAGGTGGTCCTCAGCTGGCCCCTAAATAAAATTGTGTACTAGTTCAGTGAAAATGGACGTCACACTAAACTCCAAAACATATTATAAATGAACTAAAATTTAAAAACATACAAAGACTAACACAGGCCAGAGGCTCCTGACTTGGGACAGGCGCAAAAATGTGGCGGGGTTAAACATGTTTTGTGAGATCTCAACCCTCCCCCTATACCTCTAGCCAATGTAGAATAAAGAAACACAGCAATACGCACAGTAAAACTCAGTTCAAAAGAAGTCCGAGTCCGAAGTCAGAATAGGTAACAAAAGAAACTAGGCAAAATGACAATGATACATAAATGAACAAAGGACTACTAGCAATTACTGACATGCCACCTCCAGACTTCAATTTAACTGATTGAAAGATTATGTCTTCATCATATGAAAATCAAGTACAATCCCTCCTGTAAGGGGTTTAGTATCATACCAACATAAAATATATGAGAAGAACATAACCCATATCATGCCAATAACTGGTTTTAGAATAAATGTGTTTATTTCCAATGCAAAGACCCTTTGAGTGAATCAATATTAATACCAAAATATGCAATCCTTAATGACTTGACAACGGTATCGTAACTATATCCTTTCCGAATAAGTCTCTTTAAAGGTTTGGTTAGCTTTTGAGGTGAATGCCGACATTTTTGTGCTTTGTAAAGAATATTACCATAAAATGTTGGATGTGAAATACCCGAACGTATAAGATGTCTGCATGTTGATTTATATTTACGAATGATGTCCTTGTACCGATGATAAAATTTAGTAAATGTTTTGACTAGTTTGTGATATCGAAAATCCTGGTGTAATAATTTTTCATTAATACAGAGATTTCTTTCGTTGAAATCAAATACGTTGTTACATACACGAGTGAATCGAACAAATTGAGATATATAAACACCATAAGATGGTGACAAAGGAAGGTCACCATCTAAAAATGGATAATTAACAATAGGAAATGAAAAGTCATGAATCTCTTTTATCATAAATTTTGGTATTAAGCTTCCCGTTAAAGAAATAGATATCAAGATCCAGGAAAGGGCAGTGTTCATTGTTAGTATTAGCTTTATTTAAAGTCAGTTCAGCAGGATAAATCTCTTTAGTGTACATACTGAAGTCATCATTATTGAGAGCCAATATATCATCTAATTATCTAAAAGAGTTATTAAATTTTTGAATCAGTATTGTTTCGATAAGTCTTTGCTGATTTTAGTCATAAATTGTTACTCATAACAATACAGAAACAGGTCCGCAATAAGTGGTGCACAGTTAGTCCCCATGGGAATTCTGATAACCTGACGATATACGGAATCTCCATAGCGAACAAAACTGTTATCTAGTAAAAATTCAAGGGTAGTTATCGTATCAAAGCAGGTCCAATTGACATAGTTCTTTTGTTTGTTGTTACTAAAAAATGACCTTAAAGAGTTTGAACATATATATTCACATTACGACTTTTTAAATGCCCATTTAATCAGGTGTGTGAATTTTTTCCTAATAAGATTATGAGGCAAAGTGGTATATAGGACTGAAAAATCAAAACTTTGAACAGATTTGAAATCACCAATATATGCATGCAATTTATCAAGTACTTCCAACGAATTTTTGACACTCCAAAAGTAATTAATTCCACTATTTTCAAAGGCCTTATTTGAACAATTTATTATCAGGTTTTTGATTGTACCAAGTGTACTTACTAGTAAGTATAATAGATAGTTTAGTAGGGGAACAATGGCTTGAAGACGAAATAAATCTATATTTGTAAGGAGTTTTGTGCAGCTTCGGAAGCCAGTACATAGTTGGAACAAATACCTGCTTATAACTCTGCCAACATTTAACCACAACAGATTGTTGTCATACTGTGATAAAAGTGGTTAATATGAACAAAATGAAAATTGTTAAGGTAATTGAAACACACAATAAGAATTCATTTATATATCCTTAAATTACTATTTACATATATGCTCAAAAGTAATTAATAATATCTTTTTATATAAAATGGATGAATTAGATGTATTTGTCATTAACTGATATTTTTTATCAAATGTGCTTTTTCAAATTTTTCAGAGAAACAATTTTCTACTTATACTTCTTCTTTCAGGTGGCTATCAAAATAATAGATACAAGGAAAATCAAAGAGGAATATGTACAGCTAAATCTACATCGGGAAGCTAGAATACTGGGGCAGCTTCGTCACCCAAACATAATAAGGTTATATGAAACTCTAAAGGTTAGTCTTCTGTGTTTTCTCTCATGAAACTAGTTCTAGATTGCTCTCACATCTGACGGCCTTTTGGGGACTTGCTCTGCCACAGCCTTAAAAGATACCCTCAAACGTCTGAAAAAGAAAAAATGGTTACATATTAATCAAAGGGTACATTAAAACAATTTGGAGAAAACTTATGTATAACCACAAATGAATTCTGTTGTTGCTTTTAACATAGTAATAATTCAATATTATAAAAAAAAAAAAAAAATATGTTTATCATATCAGCCCTTCAAATCTTTATAAATTTCAAAATCAAAAGAGAGTATTTTTTGTCCTGAGGACTTGTGATTCTGGTAATGCATTTACAATAGCAGAAAATTTAGCATGTCTAAATTGAGAACACATTTCAGAACTTGTCAACACTAAAATGTCCAAGGGGAAAGAGATGTGTGTGACAACTTACAAGTAGATTGTCTAAAATTCCATTATGCTGTCGGTGATGACCAATGTTTTATCAGTTCTTTTGTTTCCTGTCAAGACAGATTACAGTCTGACAGAATTCTGGAAGAATTAGTGCTTGCAGACATTTTATTGAAAATGGAAGTAACTTAAAGACTCGCTTGGAAACCCAGTAAAATAAAAAATGGATTAGAAAAGTAATTGATAATTGATTTCCAGGTATCATTTGTAAATGGCCATCAGACATTTCCAATAAAATTTTTTCAGGAAAGCAATTTTATAGTTGCATTAGATTTCCTTCACACATTTAACAGAATTTTATTGGCTTAAAATTGTGAAAATATTGAAAGTCCTTGATTTTGCATAAAATGCTTACAGTATAACAAATCTATTTTTATTGATAAATGTGATCAGCATATTTCATGCAATTTGTTATATAACAATATTTTTCTTTGTGTGAACAGCATATTTCATACAATTTGTTATATAACAATATTTTTCTTTGTGTGAACAGCATATTTCATGCAATTTGTTATATAAAATATTTTTCTTTGCATGGTTACCCTTTGTCATCAAATCTCAGCACCTATCATATTAATGGTTGATCTTGAATTAGATATTTAAGCTGAAAGTTTCAAATTTCAAATGTAATGAAATTAACTATTTGTGTGGTAATTGTTTTGTCAAGTGACACCAAATTTCCCCAACAAACTAGAAGAGCGATTCAAACATTTTTATTAATTTAAATGTTTTTTTTTTTAGTGCAATGAAATTATTTTGCACTTCATCAGAATAAGAATAACACAGTACTATTATTGAAGACTTCCTTCCTTTTTACTTGTTCTGTGTCATCAAGAGATGAGATATTATTGTTTTAGACTGTCAACTTCCCTATTGATGACAAAAGGTCTTCAATATTGTTGTATTATTTTATATAATTTCTAAAATTTGTATCAGTTCTCACTGATTGAGCAGGTCACATTTATAAATTAAGCAAGACTTAAATGCTCTGAAATGAAACTGACTTTTCATTATTTGAATCGGCAAGATTGTTATTTCTTACTTTATGTAATTGGAGATAGTACCTTACAATGGCAATCTTCTCACATCTTATGTAAGAACCACTTCACCACAAAATCATGCAAAATGTGATTCATGGGTGGAAAGCATACATGTTTATATTTTTGATATTTTGTTCATAATGCAAAGTTATTAAATTACCTATAACTTTTACTTTTACCCATGGTCATGGGAGATATAAATCATATGAAATGCGCTATGAAAAGTCTGAAAAGGGAAATAACTCCATAATCCACAAAAAATTCAATTGAAAATATTAAGTCAATTTTCTTTCGTATAAATCAGCCAATAGGAGAAGATAAATCCATTTCATAATGTTTGATCTTAGTAAAATATCAAAATTAAAAATGTGTAATCTTTCTTGGGGTGAATCACATTTTTCATAAAATGTAGAAGGCTACTTGAGCAACGATCTCTGGAAAAAGTGTACTGTAAATTCAGAAATTATTGCGTGCATTTATTATTGCGATTTTTGAAGAATTGACAAAAATGTGAGTTTAATTATTGCGATAGTCAAGTAGTCGCATTATTAGCATCAATAAAAACCTTGCAATAATTTCTGAATTTACAGTAGTTAAACCTTCATATGTACAAGGATTTGCAAATCCTTGATATGTAAAATATATACAAAAATCAGTTGATTTTTTCAGAAAGCAAAAAAATGTTCATCAGTACCAGAAAATGTAGTCTGATGTAAAATGGTGACTATTGTTCATCTTTAGTGATCCTAGGGGCCTCGGTGGCTGAGTGGTCTAAGTAGTAAAACTACTGTATCACTAGCCTGTCAACACTTGAGGTTGTGAGTTCGATTCCAGCACGTGGCAGATGTGTTTGACTCCAATCTTAATTGACTAGGATTGTCAGTGTTCATACTGAAGGTCTATGACTCTCTCCGGGCACTCTGGCTTCCTCCACCAATAAAAGCTGACCGCCATGAGATACCACAATAGTGCTGAAAGTGGCGTTTAACACCAATCAATCAATCAATTTAGTGATCAAATATTAAATTATGAGATTGGGAACTCAATTAATTATTGATTGGTACTATATAATTTCTTAAATTACATGATAGGTTTTTTTTTTATACTTTTAGTTTACTGCATTAATATTTAAAGCATTTGTAATTACAACACAATTTCATAGTATTGAACTGTTTGCTAGGAGTTGTGTTTTAAATGGATTTGCACCAATTTTACACATGGTTATATGTCATTCCAAGTATGATAGTATAGAAGTTAGTATACTGATAAAATATAAATTTGTTGATATGCTTGAGAACTGGTATTGATTACAGCTTCTTATGGGACAAATGTGGAAACCTGCAGAGAGATAAAGTCTGGTTAACCTTTAGTCTTTGAATTAGGACAAAAGTTCTTGCATAATTAACTATAAACCCTTATATCATTTTATGATTATTGTTTCTAAACAAATTAAGATTATGAAATATTTGTTCAAGCAAGAAGGAACTTTATGGCCTTGTTTGTAGATATAGAAACAAGTAATGGTAATCCAAGTAGGTTATGCAGCAATCATTTTGTTATTTCTACCAGTAGGGTCATTACTCATTAAAACTTTTGTTGAAACCATGTACTGAAGATTTTGCAATGGTTATGGTTTTAAATTCAAACATTTATTAGATATTATGGCATACTTGTATAGACATTGAAGGAATCACAATCAAAATCATGTTATACATTTTAGAAGATGTGCCATATGGGGATCAACCTGATTACTCAACAAACCAGAAGACCTGAGTTTTAACAAGTATTTTTGCAAGGGTTAGGGTTCTTCTCATCTTTGCAATATTTAAAAAGGGTTTCATTGACCAATAAGACTAAAACTCCTAAGTAAAATAAGAGATTAACCCCTAATAGTGACAATACAAACAATCCAAAAATTTTGATATTCTGGTGATATTTTTAAATTTTAATTCTCATTCAGTGCCAATGTAAGGAGATTTTTGGTATAATTGTATACAACAGTAAAACAGCAACACAAACCACAAATGAACCAACACACATCTTTTAAGGTCACCTGCACCATATTCATACAATACATAAAAAGACTATTTAATTTTTTTTGTCTCTGAAGAAACCACCAACACAGTTGGAACCAAACCTGGCAGGAATAATATATATGGGAAGTCAATTACAAAATTCCTTGTTTGGTTTCTTTTGGAAAAGAAAGATGGCTGCTAGAGGCAATCTTTGATTCTGATAAGCCAAAAGAAAAATGTCTTTTTTGAAACTGCAAGATGAAATGTTTTGATAATTTAGGGCCTTGATGGTTGAAAGCACTTAAAAGATATTTCTGATTGCATATTAATCAGGCGCCAAACATGGTGTCTTTCACGACTCTTTGGTTCCACCTAGTTCCCATTAAAACTTTGTAGAATGTCTACTTTTACATGATTTTGATTGTAACTGATAATTCCTTCAATGTCTATACAAGTAAATTGTTTGCCATAATACCTGATATATGTTTGAAAATACAGCCAAAACAATAAAAAAAAATTCAGTTCATGGTTTCACCAAAGTTTCAGTGACTGATGAATTCTGTGTCAACCCTACTGGTTCTTAATTAAGTCAGTGCAAATAATGTAGCAATGTAAAATAAAAATCTCATTGCAATATCATTTTCAAACCATAATGTAAATGTCTTTGATGGATGATAACTTCTTTTTTCCAATGGTTATATGATAAGACCTTGGTGTCTGTTTATAGACTGAAGAACTGATTGCCATAATCTCTATAGAGCTACCTTTTTTAAAAGGGAAAAAAACTAACAATTGACGTCATGTATTGTTGGAATGATATTGATGTTACTGGCGGTTAATACTAGCTAGAGACAAAATATCTTTCACTTAGCATGCTTCGTTTGATTTTAACATATTATTCCTAATAGATCAGGATTCAAAATTATTCATCCTTGAAGATTTAAAACCTGCTGACATGAATTGGAAGAAATGAAATACAATTTGTATTATTGTTGCTATTGAAGAAGAAAGATATTTTTGTCTTGTATGTTTTGTTTACAAAGATGTCAATGCTTGCAGTACAGGAAAACAATGCAACTCCATTTTAAACATATTTCAAATCCTGTTAGGGTGAAAATGAATCTAAAAGCCAGACCTGAAATTCTTTCTCTTAGAGAAAGTAAAACAAATGTAAATAGTCATCTGCTCTTGTCATAACAAAAGCAGTCCTTGATACTGAAATCTTCAACTTAATATATATTTATAAAAAAATATCCAAGGTCTTAAATGATGGAATCAAAATACATGTATCATATGTTTTAGTCAATTGTGAATTACTCTTTTGAAGCCACTTATATATTTAGTCTTGCAAACCAATCTTGATAAAACTTTGTGTTTTTGCATGGCCATTGGAATTCTTGAACCCTATTTAATTCCAAGGTCAATTGTCAAAGATCTGATTATGATATATGGCAAAATGGGAAAAAACTAGTAATCAACAACATCATCTAATATTGAGCTTTTGAGAGAGAGCTTAAATCCAATTGAATTTCAAGGTAAAGAGGTCCTCCCAGGCACAGTGAATTTCCTATCTTATTTCCTATATAAATGAACAATTTTTGATACTTGGTCACAGGGAGAGCTTAAACCATGTTCAATTCTAAGGTCATAGGTCAATAGTCAAGGTCAGCTAATAGCATTACAGGATAAAAACAATTTAAAGAAAAAAGACAGTTTACAAGTAGATGATACACTTTACAGTGCCCTTATTGATGTTAGGATATTAGGATCTAGTGTATACATGTGGTAATTGAAAGGAAACTTGGCCTGGGTAAGTGATAGATACACATGGGACAAGCATCTTCTGAAACACACTGCACATATATACCATAAATAAGGGGGGCTTTTATGCATAAAATACCAGTCCAAAGGAGTAAAATTTCCTGAACTGCTAGGCTCCCAATTTCTCAAGACTGTTTTTTTTTCTCACAAATACCCCTTTCCACCATGGTATACTTGCTAAATTACACTTCATATCAATGGAGATGGTTGAGTTTGAATTCCTTAATTATTATTCCTCTCAAGATATTAAAAAAAAACAGTCCCAAAAATGAGCAAATCAAAAGTGTCTGTGAACATGATAAGAGAGAGTGCAAAAGAGATATCTTTGTGCACATACCCTGACTGGTGAAATATAAATGAAATTCATCTGATCAAAGAAAGTACATGAAATACACTAACTAGTCAAAATCTGGGATACTTTATAAGGTGTAATTATAAAAAATGACCAATTTGTCAAAGGTAATGTTAGGTTTATTAAAATTTTGTTACCATGATGCCCCTCTTTTGATCTTAAATTTTGTTATAAATGAGCTTTTAAACTAAAAATGAAGGCATCAAGTGAGTAATGCATTTATGTGTGTATAAACAGTTCCAGTTTCAGGTCACTACAGTTACATAAAATTGGATTAAGGTAAATAAATGAATAGGTGCATTGTTACATTCAATATACAGTAGCTCCTTTTATGCACATTTAACTCTGGTCTAAGGGAAAAAGGACTGTTTCTAACATGTAAAATTATCTAATGGATCAATATAAATACTCTTTAAGTTCTATGTAGCTGTTGGCATGCACCAAAAAATATCTTGAATCAAATTAACCCTTGGCAATTGTTGATTTTCTTTAGTAGGGTTAAATGTGGAAAATCAATGTCTTAATTGTAGTCTTGTTTTCCAACCAGTCATATAAACACCATGTATTGAATTAAGATAGATTTTTATGTATTTCCCGCTAATTACACTTCCTTCTTATAACTATTGTTTCCTAATGAATTCCTAGGATTGGAAATGGAAAAATTTGGTTGAATATGGTGGTACAACATTGATAATGGACATTTTGACCCATATTATGTCACAATTGGAAGTGTGAATGATATTTTCAGCTACAATTATATTGAATTTATATAAGTGAAGAATCAAGGCTGTTTTTGTAATTGAATTAATTTAGTCAATATTTTCTCGTATTTAAGACTTTGATTTAGTTCCCAGATAAAGCATTCGATTTTATTCTGTTTATTTTTATTGTTCACATGTATAAAGTCTGAATTGAGTTTGTTTGCTGAAAAACTGCTCATAGTTGAAATTCATTTTATTAAAAGAAATTTCAAAAGTATTATACATGGAGGAAACTTGAATTTTGCTGCCTTTAAATTTTTAGCAATAATTCAGAATGTCTAATCTTTATGTATTAAAACATGAATACAATGAATAGTGTGGTAAACAATTAGACAACAACCCAACAACACAAGCTAACCACAAGCAAACACAGCAGCAAGCAGCAAGGTACCTATCAGTAAAAAAAATCTTAAATGAAAGTAGTTTAATAAATAGAGTATTCTAATAATTTACTAACTATTTTCAAATGATGGTATGAGGGTATTCCCTGTTGAACCATTTTTCAATGAAGAATTATGATGGTACAATGTATAAGGTTTTTTTTCTGTCTAACCATTTTCCATTGATGGTATGACTATGAGGGTATTTTCGGTCTAACCTTTTTCCAATAATGGTATTCAGGTATTTTTTGTCTAACCATTTTCCAATGATGGTATGAGGGTATTTTCTGTCTAACCATTTTCCAATGATTGTATGAGGGTATTTTCTGTCTAACCATTTTCCATTGATGGTATGAGGGTATTTTCTGTCTAACCATTTTCCAATGATTGTATGAGGGTATTTTCTGTCTAACCATTTTCCATTGATGGTATGAGGGTATTTTCTGTCTAACCATTTTTCAATGATGGTAAGAGGGTATTTTCTGTCTAACCATTTACCAATGATGGTATGAGAGTATTTATGGTCTAACCATTTTCCAATGATGGTAAGAGGGAATTTTTTGTCTAACCATTTACCAATGATTGTATGAGGGTATTTTCTGTCGAACCATTTTCCAATGATGGTTAGAGGGTATTTTCTGTCTAACCATTTTCCAATGATTGTATGAGGGTATTTTCTGTCTAACCATTTTCCAATGATTGTATGAGGGTATTTTCTGTCTTAAACCATTTTCCATTGATGGTACAAGGGTATTTTCTGTCTAACCATTTTTCAATGATGGTAAGAGGGTATTTTCTGTCTTACCATTTACCAATGATGGTATGAGGGTATTTATGGTCTAACCATTTTTCAATGATGGTAAGAGGGTATTTTCTGTCTAACCAGTTTTCAATGATGGTGTGAGGCTAATTTCTCTCTAATCATCAATGCATGCAGACATTTTTGTCTTACCGTTTTCCAATGATGACATGGTTGAATGGTCATTGTATTTTCCCTATACATTCTTGGAATTTGATTTCATTTAGGAATTATTCCTAGCAAAAGCAGTTCTACGGTTTAGCGATAAATGCACTCAAGCGGATGTTATTTCACATTAGAATTTAATAGTCTGGATTGTGATCATTGCTTGTTGATTAAAGTAGAAGTCCATCCAATTACTCAAAGTAATCCTTTTTTGTAATGGAATATATCTGATAACAGAGCTGTCTTTTATTGGGCAGGGTTTGTTTATTAATGCCAGTTTATTCTTCCTGGCCATCAAATACAAGTCTGTCCCGATAGATGTTGTCTTTCATTGAATAGAAAACCAATATTATGCAATATTTCCAGAACAATATTACGCTCTATTATTCAGTTTATTTTAATAACGCACTATTCACAATGATATATTTAATCGATGCAAAAAACGTTGTGCTTGATTGTTACCCAGCAGCGTCAAACCATGACAATTTGGATTTCATAAAACAAATTTTATTTGGTCAGATAAATGGGACGAGTGAAATTCCACAGCAGTCACAAATTAAATCATCATATATGGAAAGAATAGGTCTCATTACCTTCATTCGTTGAATTGGTGATGAGTTTGTATTTGTCCCTCAGGATTCTCTATATCGAATTTTGAGTTTGTTATTCCAATAATCAGATTCGGTTTTCTTTTGTTACGACAGCCTACCCAGAAACTACTTCATTATCATGCAACATATGTAATTGTTTGTGTTCGCTGTGGGGCAAGAGTGACCTTTGGTATTAATTTGTGTATCATATGATTGATATTTGTGCAACATGTAAAGTTTTGTTGTCTATACTGTATTATAAAGCCATAAATTCATGATTGACTATTTCATAAATGGCTGTAAAAAACCTGTCTAGGCTTTCATCTGTTTTTGGTGAATTAACTGATTTAATTTCTTATTTATAAACAATTTTGAGATGCTCAAGTAGCTGAAAAATTGACATTTTCTTCCATAGTTTAAACTGTAAGCACTTTGTATGAAGTGTTTATCAAAAGAAAATTATACTGATGAACCTAAATGCTAGCACTAAAAACAGAGCTGACAAAATATTAAACATTTCTTATTAAATTTTTATTAACTTGAACAATGATGAGATATATTTTTGTAGCTCATATGGCCTTGAGGGCAACATCAGCTATACTATCTTGTGGTGTGTTATGTATGTCTTTACTTTATACTAAGTTTTGTCTGTATTATCCTTGGTCTGGGTGTGTTTGAGTAAACTTATAACTGGGATAACACCAAAATTACTGCACAATCAAACAGACTACATTAACATGATCAACAACCAACACTAATCTCATCTGAAAAAAACCCAAAGACAAACCAATAATGAAAAACACATCGTCCTGATGGCATGATAGCCTGACTTGGAAAAGTATGGTGGGGTTAAAGAAGTTTTTATGTGCACCTCTTTTGCCTATCTAGACCTGACCATATGTCATAATACTAAAACACACAATAAAAAACCTGTACAGTGCAGCCACCATCAGGACTACTAAGTTAAACAAGGATGTAAAAAATGGCACATAAATTAGGAGCAGGGACCAAATGTGTTCCCTCAACAGGAAGAGTTTAATAGGCAGCTGTAGGTGTTGGTTTGTATAATAGAGATAATTATAGTTTTAATCTAATTTTGACAAAAAAGGTATTGGGCAGATGTTTAAAAAAAAAATGTAATTATAAAAAGATATAAAACATACTTCTTTACCAGATAATAAATGACTGAGATTGATTTGTTTAAATATATCTAACAAAGTATCATGCAGCTCATCGTAATGCATCAGCTTAAAGACAGATTCCTAAAAAGTTATAGTTATAGTAAAATAATATAATAATAAGAAGCTGTGGTATGATTGCCAATGAGACAACTCTCCACTAGGAATCAAATGATGTAGAAGTTAACAACTAAAGTTCACCATACAGCCTACAACAATGAGCAAAACTCATACCTCATAGAAAGCTATTAAAGGCCCTGAAATGACAAATGTAAAACAATTCAAACAAGAAAACTAACGGCTGTTTTATGTACAAAACAATAAATGAAAAACAACTATGATACACAGCAACAATCGACAACCACTGTATGATACAGACTCCTGACTTTGGACAGGCACGTACAGAATGTGGCAGGGTTAAACATGTTTACTGGCACCAAACCCTCCCCTAACAATATAACATAAGAACAAACTATAAAAATCAGTTGAAAAGAGCTAAACTCATTAGATCAATACAAAGCACAAGAAAAACCTTAAAACAAAAACACAAAAGACACACAGTACAGATGTGAGAGTACTCAGAGTTACTGACAGCTAGTTCAAAGCCAATAACAACACATAAAAAATCATGTATATAATACTAAAATTTTCCAAATTCCTATTTCCAAATTGTAAACTATTTGGGGTCTTAATTTGCATACTCCTTTTGAAATATATGTTGGAGGCTTCCTAATTTAACCTAACTGTCAATGCACAATTAATTTATTTCATAGATTTTCTGAGTGAACAAATTCTGTAGTAATTCATTATTCTGATCACACAAGTTGCACTTCTGATACTATATATATGTTTCTAACTTAATGTTTAATACTTATTTCTTTAATACACTTGGGAATTGTAAACAATTACTTATTATCGACAAAATCCCAAATGTTTTAATTATTCAATATCTTATCTTCCTGAAAAAATAGGGCTTAATTTATGGCTCCAATACCGAATTCCACGGTGGATTGTTACATGTATAAGTTACACTTAGAAATGGTACATTATATACCATTACAAGATCTTAATTACATCTTTTGTTCCAGTATTAGATATTAATTATATAATAGTATATTAATATGGTATTGACTATTGTTTGCTAGGGTGAAAGGACTCAGGCACATTGTATACATTGGAGCTGATGATACATATTTCATGCAAGATATATATATATATATATATATATACTTCCTTTATTTGGTCACATAATACATGAACTTTTGTTGAATGATTTACTGTTGTTGATGGTGGGGAAGCATTATAGTGAAACAATATTAATTTCTGTATCTTAATTATTAATATAACAGCTTTGATGCAGAGCTGTGTGTCAAAAGGTTAGAAAGAAGTGAGTTTCCAAATAACCAACAAAAATATTATGTTTTAGATGGCTATGATGGTCTCATAATAAAAAATATTATAACAAATGTGGAATCTTGATTTTTGGATATTTATCCATTTATCTATAGAAAAAGTTTGATATCAAGCTTTTATATATATATATATAAACAAGTCTAAATTGAAAACAACGTTCAAACCTATGATTGCGTTGGATAAAAACCGCAATTTTTATACATGTGCTTGCAAAACAAATTTCTTGGTAGAGGGTTCTAAATACAGCACAAACAACATTTTCCAAAAGACCAAATGAGTGAAAAGTATATTTTAACAAAACGCATTTGACTAGCAGGTCGAACAACTGATGTTCTTAAACCCTCCATGTACATGTATATGGAAAAAAAGTTTTGTTGGAGTCTATTTGAATTTTTATGAAAATTGAATACCCTGACATAATTCAAGCACAGATCTGGTACATTTGTACCATGAAGAATTTTATTAAAGTTTAGGGCTTTATTTTACACTAAGAACTTACATTTTATGTCACACTATTTCAAGTTTTATCTTTGTTAAAATGCAGTCAAGAATATATTCTTTTTACTAGTACCAGTTGTTTTTATTGTTCCCTGCCACCATGTAGTGCAGGAGACATAGAAATGCAGGGTTTGCATCCATCACTCAGATTTTAAACACTTTCATACATACAATTCTTGCCAGACTTTTATGAAATTATCAAAAATAATGTTATCAAAATTTAAAAATTTATATTTGCCTAACATATCACATCCCAATGTTTGCCATAATAAAAAGTTAAAACATCGCAAAATTTCTTAATTTACAATTTTTAAAGTTTCTAGAATATTGGCCGCAGTTGGAGATGTTAACCTTGAGAGAAACAATGAACGTAAATGTAAACGTGTTGTTACAGCACCAATGCAAAAACTACTTTAAATTTATTAATTTTTATGTGCATTTATTATGCAATTGGTTTATGTGCATTATTAATTGTATTTCAGCAAATGATGCATGCAATTAATCAATTTAATGTGAATGTCATATTATATGAAAGTTCTAATTAATGTGATACTTATCAGTGTTTGCAATTATGAAAATGTCTATAAAGTGAATTTAATCTGAGACATATATAATAGTAGTCTCAGATTCAGTAGCAATCAAACAGTACATGAATACTAAAAAATCAAGTTAATAGTTGTGTAAGAAATTCCTTAAAACTACCATAATGTAGCAGGACAAAACGGAACAATAAGTAGCATCATAATGATATGTCTACATTTTATCAAAATGATTATTTTTTATAGCAGACAATTTGAAAATCATATATAGTGACTCCTTTTAAGCTCACTGTTCCGAAGGAACTGTGAGCTTAAGCCATCACTTGGCATCTGTCGTCGTTGTTGTCCGTCTGGTGTAAACTATTTCAAACATCTTCTCTTAAAATAATGAACCAATTCCAACCAAACTTAAGCTGAATGATCCTTAGGGTATCTAGAATAAAGTTTGTGTTTTATTTTCTGTTTTGTCAAAAAACATGGCCGCCATGGCTAAAAATAGAACATAGGGGTAAAATGCAGTTTTTGGCTTATATCTAAAAAACCAAAATCTGACAAGGGGTAAGAGTGTTCATTAGGTGAAGTTCTATCAGCCCTGAAATTTTCAGATGAATCTAATAACCCATTGTTGGGTTGCTGCCACTAAATTGGTAATTTTAAGGAAATTTTGCAGTTTTTGGTTATTATCTTGAATAGTTTTAATGATAAAGATAAACTGTAAACAGCAAATATGTTCATCAAAGTAAGATCTACAAATAAGTTTAATATGACCAAAATTGTCAATTGACCCCTTAAGGAGTATTGCCCTTTGAGGACAATTTTACACAATTTGTTTATCATGTTTTCTAACTTTAAAAAATCTTCTCCTCTGAAACTACTGAACCAATTCCAACCAAACTTAAGCTGAATGATCCTTAGGGTATCTAGAATAAAGATTGTGCTTTATTTTCTGTTTCGTCAAAAACATGGCCGCCATTGCTAAAATTAGAACATAGGGGTGAAATGCAGTTTTTGGCTTATATTTCAAACACTTAAGCAATTAGAGCAAATCTGATGAGAAGTTAAAATGTTCATAAGGCCAAGTTCTTTCAGCCATAAAATTTCAGATGAATCTAACAGTCCATTGTTGGGTTGCTGCCACTAAATTGGTAATTTTAAGGAATTTTGCAGTTTTTGGTTATTATCTTGAATATTATTAATGATAAAGATAAACTGTGAACAGCAAAAATGTTCAGCAAAGTAAGATCTACAAATAAGTTATATGACCAAAATTGTCAAATGTGTCCTTAAGGAGTTATTGCCCTTTAAAGACAATTTTTCACAATTTGTTCTTCTAGTTTGCTTACTTTAAAAAATCTTCTCCTTTGAAACTGCTGAATCAATTTCAGCCAAACTTGGGCTGAATGAGTTTCAGAGTATCTAGTATAAATTTTGTATTTTACTTTCTTGTACGTCAAGAAACATAGCCACTATGGCTAAAATTGAACATAGGGATAAAATGTATTTCTTTGCGTTTGAAGAAAATATGACAGATAAAAAGAACATTTCAATGGAATTTTTAAGTCACTCATTAATATATATTAAAAAACAAAAATAATCATTGATTAAAGATTTAAGCAAAAAATTACAGGTGAGCGATTCAGGCTCTTGAGAGCCTTTTGTTTCTCTACCTCTTATTGATAAAATGAGATTAAATCTAAGACCTTTTCAGCTTTATTTGTGATACTTTTATATAGTATTTGTCTTGCTTTCACTGAATGTTACAGAATAGAGACATATGTATGCAACTATTTGTAAACTAATTATATAAAGCTTAGTATTTTTGAAGCTAAACAACCTGGATACTTCATATTTTGTAAACAAATGCTTTTTGTTCTGAAGTTTCCTTCTGGCATAAGTCCATTGACCTTGATCTCATATTCATGGTTCAATTGTCAGTGTCTAGTTTTCATTGTAAGGTCCATTTTTTGTATACTATAAAGCAATAGGTCAGCTTTATTTGGTATATGGAATGACTGAAACATGATCATGTCTGTCTAGCAGGTTTTATCTGACCTTCACCTCATGTTCATGGTTCATTGGTCAATACTAATTTTTTTTTGTTAGGTCCATTTCTCAGATACTATAAGAAAATAGGTACGGAATGACAATGTAAGGTGTATTCATCATTCTGATAGGGTTCATGTGACCCTGATCTCGCATTCATGGTTCATTGGTCAACCTTGACCTCATTTTCATGTCATTGGTCAACACTAAGTTTTAGTGGTTAGGTCAACTTTATTTGATGTATGGAATGATTGTTCAAGGTGTTCATGTCTATGTTCAAATGACCTTGAGCTTCTTTTAATAAGTCACTGATAATGTTAAATTTAAGTAAAAGCTGTGGTGTAAAGATTTTTAACAAAAATTCAATCATGATCAGTAAAGCAGACAAGACATTTCAGCATGTGAAGTCTAGTTGCAGTTTTTTTTTAACCAATAGTGAATATGAAATGACCCAGTAATGAAAAAGATGGAGATTATATTATTATATAAATTTTGTTACTTCAACTTTGTGTCAGAGGTCTTGGTTATGAAAAAATTTAAATGGGTTTTTGGTTTTTTAATTATTTGGGTTGCTATTTCATTGGTGTGTACCAAACATCTCATTATGGCCCCGCCACAAAGTAGTTGGGGCCGTAACAACTTGACCTTTATCCATCATTCATTTATTCTGTCATTCTGTCATTCCGTCATTCCATCATTCCATCATTCCATCATTCCGTCATTCCGCAACAAACAGTTATACAGACTTTGTTTTCTAAATACCTTCACATATTGAGCTGATTTTTAGTATGTGTGTCTACGATGATGAGTTACAGATCAAGTTTACGTTTGGTTTCGCTCCGCTAATTTTTGCCGAAATTACAGCTTTGGACTTTGAAAATTATGTGAAAATAACAGTTATATGAATTTTTTATCTAAACACCTTCACAAACTGAGCTGATTTTTAGTATGTGAGACTACTATGATGAGTTACAGATTGAGTTTACGTTTGGTTCTGCTCCGCTGATTTGTGCCAACATTACGGGCTTCAAATATCCAGTCCTAAAAATGGCTTCAAGCTTTTTTGCGAGTGGGGCCATTCGTGCCGTTCCGACACATCTAATTTTATTTATATTTCCCATTAATAAGAAAATAGCCTTAAAACATTGTTCCTTATACTTTTTGAACCTAAGACAATTCATATGAATGTACATTCTTTTCAAGAATATTTGCTTATTGATTTTTTCAAATGGTTGATTATGTGTTTTTTATTTGGTTTGTTAAATTAAAATAAATACCAAAATGAGCAGTCCAAGTAGAATTCCTTTAAATAAAGCAATAGTTACTGGTATCTGTGAATTAGAATAAATAAAATAAAATACTGCATCCGGAATTGACAGATGATGGGCTTGTCATTCTGACATTAGTGCAGCTCAATATCTGTTAAATTGATGGACAATTAGTTAACAAGAGACAGACAAATGTATCAAGTTTAACAGATAAATGTGAAACTTTTGAAGGTGTTTTCGTCCTTGATTGTTCTGACGCCTACAGGCAGCATGCAACACAGCTTTTCACCATTTTATATTCTGAAATGATTGTGATTTTAGTGTGATCAACCTTTATATAGAAAACAATTGAAAATGAGAGAAAATAAATCCGTGATTGGAAATTGATTTAGTAGGTTCACATCATATGGCTGGTTTGATTAAACTTAATTGATCCTTTTCTGTGTGCAGTTCTATCGGAATGGTAAAATCGGTAAAATGGTGGCATTGGTAGTTGTCAGATAGGTGACACTGCATCAATTATATGAAAACGGAGTAAAGGATCAACCCAGTTAACACAAAAATGTTTTTAAAATATATTTAAAATATATTGCACTATATCACATAAATATCATAAAAAATATTTTATTGAGGTTAAATGTATGGCTGTACTAATGTGAATTACATATTTTAAGGAAATATTTTTATTGTATGTTTTAAAAATATTTTTCTTAAACATCATTTTTAATATCTAAATAACATAATAAAGATATTTTTTCAATATTGATTGAAAACATCAGCACAACATTTAAAATTGAGAATGGAAATACATTTTCCCAAATCGATTGGCTAATCATCCTTTCAAAATGTTTTATGGATGTTATATAAATGTTTTAAAAATATTTTAGGCATGTTTTACTGAAACATTTAAAATAAATGTGAAAAAAAAATATTTCAATAATGTTATATGTATGTAAAATGATAAAATGTTTTTACAACATTTGAGTAAAACATTTTTAACATCACAAAAATGTTTTCTGGATATTGAGGTTAAATGTATTGCTGTAATAATGTGAATAACATATTTTAGGAAAATATTTTAATTGAATGTTTTAAGACTGTTTTTCTTAAATATCATTTTTTATACTTTAATGACATAATAAATATATTTTCTATTGTTATTTGAAAACAAATGGACCTGCATTGCTGTGTGTAATTGATTGAAATTTCAAACTATCTGCAAACAGAGAGTATATCTGTAAGGCAAATGTAAAAATTGCTTGCACCCTTCAACGCAACATTATAAAGCTGTAGACCAAATATAAAATCAGTCCCTTTCATAGGAGAAAGGCTGAAGATCCAAAGGGATATTCAATCTCAGAAGTCAAAGACAAACTGACAACACCATGATAAAATATGGAAAAGGACCAAAAAGATAAACAATGAAAAATAAAGACTCAGCAACACAAAACCCCACCAAAAACCAAAAAAAAAATAGAAGCCAAGAAACTGTTGACGCATTTGGATAGACAGACAACAGCAGACTTAAAAAAAAAAGCAGCATATTTTAAAACATTTTTTATACATTTACATGACATACAGTACATGTCTGACTATTTTCCAAATATAATTTATAAATTAAAGTTTATATGTTTAAATTGATTTTTATCATACGACTTCTGTAAATTAAGAGTTGTGCATGATTAGGGCTATTCCATTAAAATGTATGTGGGAGGGTAGGAAGGGACTTTTAAAATATCCCTACAACCAAGAACCATTTTTAGATAATTTTGCATAATGGTAATAGACACATACTGAAAAAAGACCAATGACCAACATTCAACAATTAAACTTCCCTTCCTACCCTCCCACATACATTTTAATGGAATAGCCCTTACCCACCATTTTCTTTAATAATATAAAAACAAGAATGCACATGTTGTAGTGCTAAGCTTAGCCCCACTTGTAATTCAAAGTATCCGAGAACAGGGAGCATACAGGTGTCTGACCAATCTGAATAGTGCTCCTGTTACAAATTAATCCTTCCAAGCTATTGACTTAATATGAAGTCATTCTGTTTTGTAGTATTGGACAAATGTGACACTAAGTTTTTAGTTCATTCAACATATAAAAAAATTCGTAATACATTGTAAGTGGCAAACAGGATGTAGTTGTCCGACAGATTCAAAAAGTGCTCACGCTTTACTAATCAAGCTGCTGACCAAAAAAGTGGTGTTAAACAATTTGTGAGTGCTCAACCTTCCCCCTTATCTGGGACAGAGGTATGGCAGTGCATCATCAGAACCATAAAAACCAGTCAATAAGAGTTTGACTCATACAAAAATCAATAGACACAACTTACCAACCCAAGAGTACTTGCTGTAACCAAAAGCAAGTTCTATGGCAAATTTCAACTAATAAATACATCGTGTATTTCTAGATTTAAATATTAACCAGATCACTTCAAAGGGATTTAGAATAAATACATCATTAGGGGTCTTGGAAAAGCATAACCTTTTGCAATGCCAAAATAAAGTATTGACATGATAATTTCTTCATGTTCTCAGAGCTTTTAATTGTGGCTATAAATAAAGATTAAATTTTCTAAATTGGAATGTAGCATTTTTATTATTTCCAGTAGTGTGTTGTATTCATAAGTGATTTGACATTGTCTTAATTTGAGTCTGAATCCTCTACAGTACTTCTTCTCTTCTTGTTTGCGTTTTTCTGTAAATTAAAAATATAAAATCAAATCATAAATTTTAAGACATTTTTAGTACATTTTAAATGTTTTTGATATCCCTAGCCCTTGTTTACAATTGAGATAAAATTTTGGACAAACTTAGTTTAAAAATATTTATTCAAATAAATCAATACATAGTATATAATACTGATACATGAAATAAATAGGATTCAGAAACAAGCAAAACTCTCCTAATGTACAAATAAATTTCTTATATGGTCATTATTATGTAAGTATGGCATGTTCTGAAATAGTCAGTTTGTAAAAAAAAAAAAAAAAGATATTAAAGTTTCATAAAAAAATACTGAATAATTGTGGTAAATAGTGTAGTGTGTTGTGTGCAGAATGAAATGCTTAGGTTTTATAAATGATCGAGCATTTGCATCAAGGATTGAATCGTTTGGTTTTTATTATATATTTCTGTACCGAAATATTTTAATCGATTTCCTACATAGTAATAAGGAGGGACTTAAATATTTTGAGTACAAATTTGTTTCTTAAAAATTGAAAGAGATTCAAGTTTTCTTGCATTTAAATGTAGTTTATTCCATAATTTGGTTCTCGCTGGGAAAAAATACTCCGATTATAAATAGGTCTGTTTATTATATTAAATAACATTATTGCGTTGTCTTGTATAAAGGTCATGTCTACTTCCCACTGAATCGGCTCTCGAAGATAATCTTGGTGTTTTGTAATTCAAAATTTTATGAATTATCCCATCCTTGATAACTACATGCTTAAATTAACTTAAAACTTAAAAATGCATGCAAAGTTTTTTATAAGATCCAATTTAAAAAAAATTAAAATACCTTCAAAAAGTTTACGCCTCCTGGACAGTTTGGAGCATTCCTTAAAACTTCTGCTATTTCAAACTCATAATCCTTTACAGGAAAACGGTTTTTCGTTGCTCTTTTCAAGGCCCCTACAAATAAATTTAACGTAAAGATTATACATGTTTTAACTAAAACTAAAAATCCACAAAACAGGAACATGGAGAACTTTTTTTTTAGGAATAAATGCTGTATATAGAAAATATAATTTCAAATTTTCAAATATTACCCCTAGTTTCCTACAGGAATAATTGTTTGTTGTCAGATATTTACAAGGTATGACACCTTGAATGGAATGATTGCATTCAATGAATGACATCTTGAGCAGGTTAATAGTTAGATAATATTATTTAATAATGCAGTGAAGCCAGTGATCCCTCAAATTTGACTGCAATACTTAATTTAGCAAGACAACAGGCACGCTAATTTTAAAAATGAGCACAAGAGAAAAACTACAATTTGCGCATACAATCTGTTTATATATAATATTTTATTATGTAAAATGGTTGTAGATATGTGGTGTATGTTAAACTGTAAAAATATGTCATTCAAATATAGAACACTGGTGGATATGTTATTCAAAAATGAACCATGCGATTTATTACAGATTCACAATTAATCTGAAATGAACTTACTCAAGATGACTTTACAGGTTCTCGTTCCTTTAAAGGGAGTCTTCCCTCTTTGACCGGTCAAACTATACTTTGACATTATTCCATTGGTCAATATGGACCTCATGACCAGTCTTGTTATGCTGGGCAGGTCTCCCCCATCCTTTAGCTTAGCTAATACCATAATCTGTAAAAAAAAAAACCTGGTAGGTTTAAACTTTTATTAACCTCATAGCTATCAAAGATGTTCCTGCTGTTCAAATATTATTTCTGAAAAACTTTTTCATGTATTCTCTCCATGTAGTCTGTCAAGTCCAGGATGCACATTCCACTGCAACTTGTCAATGTTATCATAACTTAAACATTGTCTTCTCCTGGGAAAGACTATAATTATAAAATTAAAACTGAATTTTTTGAAAAATGTACCCAAGTTTACTGTTAAGAGAAAAAGAGAAATCTCCTAAGCTAAAAATCTTTCTTCTTTAAAGGAGAAAAATTACTTAGATTCAAAACTAAAGTAAATCATAGCCTAATTATATCAAGGCGAAGGCAAACAATAAATATGTGTGTTTAGGGTTTTATCTGATAGAAAAATAGGGTATACATGTAGAAATATCTTTTGCTCTCTTAAATTTTTCTACTTTTGAGATTAATGCGAGCCACCTGCGATTTGTCAGGAGTCATTACACAAAGTGCCTGTAAAAACTTTTAAGTTATACATTCTGTGACAGATAAACTATAAACAATTGCTGTAAATTCTAAAAATTTTGTGATTTTATATCAATCTAATATAAAAACTTGCATTTTCAATTTTGACACTATTATTGTTTGCAGCAATCTGAAATCAAATTAATCAAACTCAGGTTTTTGTCCATTTTCAATAAATAATAATAGCATAACAAATGCTTGCAAACAATTCTGAATTTAAAGTATTTGTTATTTTGGCAAAATAAAAGTACATGTACCAGTTTTTTCCTGAACTCCTCATCAGATTCTAATTGTTCATTCAGTTGGTCCATCATTTCTTGATTTTTTATTTTCTCAGGAATAAAGTCCTCTACAGACTCTACAATCACCTCCTCTTGAACAATGAGAGTATTTAGAATTGTTGTAACGGCCTTCTTAATGTCAGTAACATCTTTCTGCACTGAAATAAAACTAGTGTTAATATTTTATCCCTGATATTTAAAGAAAATATGTATAAAACTATTGACAGTCACTCCCTTGTTGTTATTGCAAAATATGTCTTAAAAAATCTTTTTAATTGAGAGAAAACTATAATTTAAGCCTTCATTTGTGTTACTATAGTACTGCATTGAAAAAATGAACTGAAAATTATTGCACAATTATGATACTGCTGCTATTAGTATTATGTTAACAAAGTTTGTCAGCGATGAATGTGAAAAAAAAATCACACAAAAATGCATGCTCAAATAAACTAAAGCTAGATACCAATTACAGGATGCTTTTGATTTCTACTTTCTGAGAACAATGCTACTTAAATTTTATACATGGCCATTATATGTAAGTAATCGGTGATCAGAAGTTGATAATTGATGAATGTAAAAATGGACACAAGGTTGCTCACTTCAAGCTAGAAAACTTTTTCAGGAAGCTTTGTTATTAAGTCTCTGTCAAGAGAAACATAAATTTTTTTTATGGGATAGATGGAAGGACAGATAGACGAATGGACAGACATACATGACATATGAAGCTCTATACCTCTGTCCTTTGAAGCAGGGTGAAAAAATCCTTTGCAATATTTGTCGTTTCACTCACTAGAAATCCAATACATAGCAAAGCAAATAATTTGGGATGAAGACATATAAATAATGTGTAATATAAAAAAAGTTACTTACTTTGCTTCATCACTGCAGAGTCTCCGTGTGACAAGCGACTTGAAGGTCGATCTATAACAGGTAAATCTTCATGGTTTTCCATGTCTGGTGTCCTTTCAATACTGGAAGTAGAGGGTCTTTTTCCTTCACCACTGGAGGTTGAGGGCATTTGTAATAGACCACTGGAGGAAGAGGACCCTTGTCCTTCACCACTTGAGGTAGAGGGCCTTTTTCCTTCACGACTGGAGGTAGACTGTATTTGTGTTTGACCACTGGAAGTAGAGGATCTTTGTCCTTCACCACTTGAAGTGGAGGGCAGTTGCCTTTCTAAATTAGAGTTTTGCTGATCTCCTTGAGCTGTCAACTGTTCTTTAATAGATGTCTTTGGTTCTGCACTTTTTTCACCTGCAAATGAGAAAAAATAATTGTCAAACTATATATATATACCTTTCTCCTAAAAGCACAAACACATGACCAACAGAACATCACTTTTTCATACATATGGGGAATGTATGTGTAGACCGAAATACATTGTTTTTGTGAATCCCATTTCTCTTTGTTAATGCAAAAAAATATAAACAAGAATATGTCCACAGGACACCATGCCCTGTTCACACTAAGTCCACCCCTCATTAGTAGATTATCATATAATAGTTTATATTATAGGCCAAAAAAAAATATATGTCTGTTTAAGGTTACATACTTTAAAAAAATACGGTAGGTAGGTCATTATTTCCATTTTATTTTTTGTGACATGATTTTGATTCATGCCGTTTCATCTTGTCGTAGTCCGAATTGATCATGGGCCGAGTTTACCCGTATTTTTAATGATTGGATTATTTCCCTTGGAAAAAAATGGCGGCAAAGTGTTTATTTCATCACACGAGTTGCGAATTTCCTTAAAACAGCTGTCATATTCACGATTGTGAACATTAGGATGTATCAGGCAATTGATTTATATTATTTGCAACACTAACTTTGCTTTTGACACGAGTACAGTTTATTTTTCACTTTACGACGGAAATAAAATGACTTAGGGTCGGCGCTCAAAAGTAGGGACGGTCGGGTAACCGTAAACAGACATATATTTTTTTTTGGCCTTATGTATATATAAAGTGATCATTATTATGATTTTTTTTCCTCCTGAAATCTAGTAAAAACAGGTTGATGTATCCTTAAACAAATAAATCTAAAACCCTTTTAGAGTATTAGAAATTACTTTTTAACTAAAATTGTTGTTGGAATGAGTATCTTCTTCAGTGTACTCACCATTTTTGTAAAGTGGTGTCTTTGGAATCTTCTCCTGGCTGTTAATTTTCTCATCTGAAAACACACATAACATAAACAAGTCGAGTTTAATTTGAAGTCTTAAGTACTGGTAATTATTCAAATTTGTTTAGAGATTTTCCTAACTTTAAAATTATTATTAAAATTTTCATACAAGTATTTAAATACTTGGGTCAGTTCAAAATTGCTCATTGAACTTACCTTTTTTCTGCACCAACTTTGGCTGTTTTTCTTGCACAAACATTTTGTCATCTGAAATTACAAAATAGAACTTATTAAACAAACAAAATAGGTACACTTTTCATAATGTTAACATTTTTCTCAGGTTTTCTAAAAAAGCATCTATTCCAAGTTTGCTATGACGTCTGATGACTTTTTAAGAACTTGTTTGGGTCGTCAGAGTGCAGTCTCTAACATTTATTCAGGTACTATCCCCTGTATCACAAACAAAAGCTTTATTCCCATTACCGTAGAAAGGCTTGTATAGTCCGCGGTTTTATTCTCCAAAATTGGACCTTCCAGACGGGGTGCGGACTATAGAGTACAATAAGCAAGAAATAAGAGAAAAATTTCAATTTCGCGGTCGAGGTGGTTTGTTTACGTTCCGCCATCTTTGTTATTTCTATTGTAGAGGGCGCTCTTATCATTTTTCAAACTAATAATTTTAACTCATCCATATTAATAAGTTATTTCTATTCAATATCAAATTAATACTGATAAATATAAAAACTAAATCTTTCATTACAAATTTCTCGTTTCTTTTCAATGCATTGGTTGAAATAAACTGGTATCTGCTTGATTGAAACGATACAAACATAGTGAAAAAGACAACCGTAAACCAGCTTAGAATTTGTAAACTACAAAACGTAATCGGTTATTGTTCGTTCCGTTTTGGTGTTTCATACTGACTACTATGGTTTGTATTAGCTTAAGACCCTTCAAACATTAATGTGATAGATATATTAAAGACTGTTTTACAAAAGGATGGAACTGTTTTACTTTCAAAGTCGTATTATAGTGATATCTGTTATGTACGGATTTCAACTCTCACCGGTTAATTTCTTCTTTTACACGTGCTTTTTAAACTTCCTGTTTAAACATACACAAGTTTCTAAATTGTTTTTTAAGTGAATTAAACTTATTTTAACAATCATGAAGCGTTCTAGAATCATTTACAAGCAGTTTCAGCTTCTGTTTGATGATGGAAAACAGGTTTTTCCAAGAAAATACCACAAACGACCGCACAGGATTTGAAATTACCGGAGTTTCATTAGACCTTTTCTAACAGTTACAACAAGTTTTTTTACCTAAAATTTCGTTGGGAGAAGGGGGTGCGGACTATGTACCACTGCGAACTATACAAGCCTTTCTACGGTAACCCATTGTTTTCAGCAAAATGCACCAAGTCTAAGCCAAGCAAATACCTCAACTGAAGACTTAAAATATACACTATAATAATGATCTATTTCGATGCCTTGAAAAACATTGCCCAATCACCATTACAGTGTACACTAACATATAACTGACAATAATTAACCAGAGAAGATTGCATATATTTTCCTACCCTCACTTGATTCCTCTGCTTTGGCTGCATATCTATGTGGCCTTTTTCTGCTCCTTTTTGCAGAATCTTCATTGGATGACTCCAAATTAGATGTAACTTCAGCCTTTTTCATTGCTACCACTGAATCTGAATAATCTTTGTATTCTTAAAGTAAAAAAATAAGAAAGCATCATACTTTCTCCTTTAAAATACTAACTAAAAGTCAAATAGAAAATGCTTTCACAAATGAAACAAGCTCTATGTCCTTAAATAAAAATTTGAAAATATGTTTGATATAATAAAAATATACAGGATGCATTTAATAATAGTGCAAAACTGTGGTATATGAAATTCAGCATGTTCAGTGTAGAATGTGATACTGATATACTTAAAAACTATGAAAAAAGATTATGGTTTTAAAAATTTCTGTTATAATTAAATTTTTTAAATAATGGAGTTTTAATTCTTGTAAAGATACATACACTTTTTGCAACTTATTGTAAAATTTTGTTGGGAGTTTCACTAGACATCTTATGATTTTAGAGATATTTTTTAATGTAAAAGCTATCCCTATAAGCAAAACATTTATACCGAGGATTCTACTTGTTTTCCTGGTTGTAAAAATATTGCATTTACCTGATTTACCAACTATCCGACAATCAAAAAGGTCCCATACTTTCACGTCTGGAATTTCTTCCCTTATGATTTTTCTCTTCTGATTTTTTAGCGGCCAGTAGCATCTCTCCTAAAAAAAGTGGTTCATTTATTATTACTAGAAGAATAATTATATTTTATTATGTTCTTTTTATTTCATAAAGACATTTTAAAAACAAGAAATTAAAACATTAACTACTGATGCATCAAATAACCACTTTATTTTATTTTTGGGCACAACAATTGGAGTTACAAATGTATAAAACTAAACTTTTGGTTTATAACAATCTGCATAACATTAACCAGTATACATGTACCCCTTCATTGGAGAGGCGTCAAATTTGTTTAAAAGCAATATTTAAGTTCTCACCTGATCATTTTCTTTGACAACCCATGAACTTGGCACACTTTCAACCTCACTGTCATCATCAAAAATCACCACAACATAAGGCATCTTGAGATTAAACTGTAACAATTTAAAATTAAATCATTTAAACACTGTACAAGATATGGAGTCATTCTTTATATGCACTGTAACTTGTACAAGCACTTCACAATGCAATATTGAAAACAGAATTTAATTGCTCATCTGATTTATTACAGTTGGGGATTCAGACCCCCCCCTCCCTCCCTAGTCTCACTCCGTCATGTTTTTCCAATTTAGGTAAAAGCTATCAAAGACTATTAGATCTATTAACGCTGTTATCTTTACATGACATTACTTGTGTACTTACATGTAGTGCTAATGGTAGCAGAATCGGATTTACAGGGGGGATGCAGCGCCCCGGTTAATGCATAGACTTTTTACATGTCCCACTCCAAACGTTGCCTAGCTTGGGGCTTTGGGCCCCCCTTTTTCAATATCATGGATCCGCATCTGGGTTGTCTTGAAAAAAATGGTGAATTTTATTGTATGGAGGTAAGGGGTCTGAAGGCAACTCTATCAACCTTTGATTGGTGACGATTTTTAAAGATAGCCTGATCAATTATAGGAAATAATCAATTAAAATTATATGCATTGCAGGTTAAAATAATATTCACTAACACTCCCCCCAAAAATATATTCATTTCTAGAACAGACCCAATTGGAAAAGTAGTTGACACTATGTATTGTTGCAGAAATTATAAGTCAGTCAGGGGTACTACTTGTACAAGTAATTTTTATTTACTTGAAGAAGTAAATATTAATATACTTATATAAGTAATTTGTAGGATACTTATACAAGTGTATTTTATTTACTTGTATAGGTAAACAAAAATTGGGCTTAGTTATGTCCCTTAGACATTCAGATTTTTTTACTTATACAAGTAAAAAAGTCATCCTATCTTCTTTTCTTGAATTCTTAGGACTTCTTTGCTCTATTAGAATTTTTGATTGTCTGTCCTTTGCAGATGTCTTTACTAATCATTTAAGTGTAATTTCATGGACAATGAAAATCTCATGTGTCTGTTATCTTCAGAACACTGCTCATTTACAAGCCCCCAAATGGCAATTTTTGAAGGCCTTGCGCAAATACTTAAGATCTTTGCGCAATCAGTTTCTTTGTTGAATTAATGAGATGAAACATTGAACTCTAATAAAAAATTATGAGCTAACCTGAGAAAAATTGTTAAAGGCATGTTTTTACATCTCAAAACTTGAGAATTTTTGTGGGATTGTAAAAAAAATTTACTTATACAAGTAAATTTTTGAGAAAATTAAGGGGAGATTATTCAAACATTATAATTAACTTATATAAGTTTATTTTATTTACTTCTTCAAGTAAATAAAGATTACTTGTACAAGTAGTACCCCTGACTGTAAGTAACAATAAATTATCATCCTATCCATTACACCTAAAATAAAAACATGAAAAATATTGAGATTTGATAAATTTTTATCATGTTTATAAGTTATCTATTTTGAAATCAACATCTTGATTCTTCATTATGCAAATTTAGCTACATGATCTATAACTGATTACACTTAAGATGAGACTGCTTTCATCTTATTAGACATTTTCTGTTAAGCTTTAACTTTCAGATTCCAAATGTTAATCAAACAAATGTTTTTTTTTTATTTCAAAGATCTGCAAATATAAATATTAAATGATGATTTTTGAAAATGTATACGAAATGTAAGCAAGGGACCATCATGCTTAATGAGAAGCATGGTAAGAAAGTGAAGGGACTTGCTTTCATTTCATATAAATATTAAAAAAAACAGCATTCAATAACAATTTGAAGAAAATGTCAAGTAATTTGCAATACACATAATGCAAATTTTATGTTAGTATCATTGATGCAAATTAACTGTGTGTGTGCAAGAACTAGTGTTAAAACATGTACTTTAACATGTCAAATGACATAAATACCTTGAATGTCATGCAGGAGTGGTAGGAACACAACTTTTCTTCCTAATTTTACTACCATGCACCTCGTCTTTAGTTGATCTCTTCGAATGACTTTTAATTCATAATTTAAATGTTGAAATTTAGTGAATCTTAAAATTCGGGAGTCATATGGTTGAGGATAAAATGACTCCTTGGTATGGTACACTCTACACATATACTTATCATTCAAGCATACTGACTGGATCTCACAGAATTTATAATTATTATTTTCACTTATTTGAAAAGCATTGTTTGGTTCAGAACAGTAAATCCTATTTTGATCAGCGACAGAATAACTAGACTGAATAAGTAATTCCTCCTGAACCCTTTTGACTAACTGAACTGCAGGCTGATTACCACATCTTACTTTTCTTTTTAAGCGTTGCATATAATTTTCAAATTTCCAGGCTGCACAATTTTCAAGAGAACCAAACTGACAAGCATCATCTTTCAAATGAACTAACATGTGTACATTATATACAAGGAACTCTCTGCCATATAATTCCCTTCCTCTCTCTACAAACCATTCCAGTAAATCCTGGGCATAATCACTGTGCTCAGCTGTTAATTTTTCACTGACTAAAATTGATACGGCTATACTCAGGGCCAAAAAATGTCGATAATAGATAGGTTCAAGTACATCTTTCAGAACAAATGCTCCTGTGTACAATAAGAACTGTCGAAATTCAGTTGCCTTCCAGCGATCAATTTCAATTAAAGATCTTGGTTTCCGAACAAATTCTTTAGGTATAAATTTTCGCATGGAAATCAAGTTTTCAGAAATTTGCCCAACCAATACGGCTGAAAGTCTAAAATCTGCTCTGGGTCCTCTCATCCATAATAAGATAAGTCGCTTAACCACCCCTAGACAGACCTGGTGCATATAGTCAATCGGAAATTGCTTAATCATATCTACAGGCAATTGAGTTATTGGTGAAAGACCTTTGTGGTGTTCTTCCTGAGACTGACTTCTAAAGGATTCATCCTTTCGTAATGTCAAATTAGACACATCTTGGTAGGTCATACGGCCAACATATACACCTCTCTGCATACATTTGTCACATCCATAATACCCACAATAAAGTTTTGTGTTCTTTACAAGTGCTTTGGCTGGGGCATCACAAATAATACACGATATGGATATTTGAAAGTGTTTTCCATCAAAAACAATGCCACTTGTAAATAATTCACCTAAATCAGTCACTACATCATTCAAAAAATCCAAATTTGATGGTTTATGTGTTCCTACTGAAAAAGAAATTGGGAAAACCTGAGAGCATTTAATGTTGCTGATAGAGCAAAGAACTGGCCAGACACTAGTATTACTACTTTTAAACAAAGGAAGCCCATCAATGTTTAAGGACAAAACAAGACATTGAATGCCTTCAAGCTTTTCTTTAGAAACAGATTGCAAACTGTGTTCTAGCATGTATTTTAGTCCAAAATGATAGTAATGCATGTCAGACACTGTATTCATTACCACTGTTCGAGGCGTTTTTAGTAATGTCCTTGCACATGTTGGTAACACATCTTCAAAACCTTTGCCTCTTAATATTTTTAAAAGGTCATCAAGAGCATTCTGTTTTATTTCAAATTTATTGGCCCAAACTTTTAACTCTTCACCTATGGAAAATAGGTCATCCTCATCAGTTTCGGACTCACTTGTCACAGGTTGCATCATTTCCAACCTATCTAAAACATCCCATTCAGTTCCGTTAATGTCACTACTATCAATTACACTATTACTTTCTGATACCTCTGCAGTGCTACAGGGGACTGCATGTGTTCCATCCATACAAGATGACAGATGGTTTTCCTCAAGAGAAGTGTTGTCTGTTGTATTCAATAATTTGACAGCCTCTGTATAAGAAAAATCTGTATCAGATTCAGATGAACATGTATCAATATGGTCTATTGAATTCTGTTTCAAAGTGGTACATGTATCGTCTGGCAGTTTTCTCTTGTACGATATCCACTTTTTATTGTATTCCTTGCGCCTTGATATTAAGTTTGTTGTACTTCTTATTCTGGCCATAGAATCCATGACTTATTCCACTTTAATCTACAAAAATAGAAGAAGAAAAAAAAAACCATGCAACTTTACATTTTTATTGATGCACAATATTTTCAATTTGAAATGTACAGCCTGTTTTATCCTTAAATTTATTGAAATGTCTCGCCTGCTTTACTAACCATGATTGATTTTATGTTGATAGTCTTAAAGATAAAGTTTTACTACAAGTATCACATAAACTTAAAATTATCAATGATCCATGAAAATGAGGTCAAGTTCAGATAAACCAAGCCATACAGACATATTCACCCTACAAGCATGCTATACACCAAATATAGTTGACTTATTGCTTATAGTATTAGAAAAACAGACCAAAATACAAAAACTTAACATTGACCAATGAACCGTGAAAATGAGGTCAAGGTCAGAGGAAACCTGTCAGACGGATATGTACCCCTTACAATCATTCCATACACCACATATAGTTGACCTACTGCTAATAGTATCTGAGAAACGGACCTAATCACATAACTTTAACCTTGATCACTGATCCATGAAATGAAGTCGAGGTCAGGTGAATGAACCCTGTCTGACAGACATGTAAACGTTGCAAGGAACCCATATACCAAATATAGTTATCCTATTACTCATATAATAAGTGAGAAATTCACATGACAAAAAAACTATATTTTTTCAAGCAGTCGCTGAACCATGAAAATGAGGTCAAGGACAATGGACATATGACAGACGGAAATTTCATAACATAAGGTATCTGCATACAAGGTATGAAGCATCCAGGTCTTCTACTTTCTGAAATATAAAGCTTCATACAAATAGTTTATGCCGTCGTCGCCGGATAGTAATACCTATGTTTCACTCTGTGACTTTCGTCGCAGGCAAGACAAAAACCCTTATTTATCTGCACAAGTGCAAATTTTTCTTCTGGTGATTTTTTTCTAAAATTATATTTTGCCAAAATGGGAAAACTTAATTGAAACTATGTACATGTAATTGAGTAAAATCTGAACACAGTATACTATATCAAATACCAATGGTTTCAAAGGTCTAAGTCTCTCATCTAGTGAGATTTGAAATCTGAAAATTGTCATTAACAAAACTAAGACACGTACACCAAACATGCCAATGCTAATTGCTAAATAGAGTGCACACGCTAAAATTTCTGGCATGCTTTTACTGATCATGATTAAATTTACGTCAAAGACTAGTCTCTGCGCCTTTGTCCAGGCAGGGCATGAAATTTTTTTGAAATTCAATGTTATTTTACATTCTTTCATGCATGGTCCAGTTATCCCAACATCTTTCTGGAACTTTACACTTATTCATGCTAGCATGCAAAATAACAGTTCTTGGATGTCAAACAAACAGCTTTTAAATTTATTTGTACAATGGCACCATTGAACATAACTGGAAAAAGGTTACATTTTTGTAGCAACATGTATTGCAAAGCTTAAGATTAGTTAAAATACATCAATGATCATGCTTGTCAAGTGTTGTTAACATTTAATCTTACATGTATATTTTTACAGACCGCACATTGCATTCAATGTATACGGCCATACATGTGTCTATATATGGCCTAAAAAATATGTCTTCAACCCTAATTTTAAGTGCCTTCCCTACAGATTTTTTGTCATTTTTTAATAAGCATTGTTATGTTTTCCTTGTAGAAATAAGTTAAAACAATTTTTGAAAAATAAAATAATTCGCCTTCCATGTGCATGTACATATTTGGACATTATGCTGTTACACCACTGTCCGAGGTTAGGGGAGGGTTGAGCGCTCACAAACATAAACCCCCGCCTCATTCTTTATGAGCCTGTCCCAATTCAGGAGTCTGTAGTTCAGTGGTTGTCATATTTGTTTTAGTATATTAAAATTTTATAAATTATGCCGTTGGTTTTCTCGTTTGAATTATTTCACATTATTCACGTAAGGGCCTTTTATAGCCGACAATACAGTATGATTTTTTTCTCATTGTTGAATGCCGTACGGTTGCCTATAATTACTTCCATCCACTTCATTTGAACTCTAGTGGATAGTTGTCTCATTGGCAATCGTACCACATCTCCTTATTTTTACATAAACCTACTCACCCATATATTTTTCAGCATGTTAGCAGAACAGTTTTTTTTAGTTTACTATTTCCTGAATGATAAAAATTATGAGCCCCGACCATAACGTTTAAATGAGGATAATTTCCTTACCATTAAATTTTGACAAACATATCAATTCTTATATTTTAGTTTAGAAAATACACCTTCCCCAACCTGTCTTTTCTCAAAAGATACAATATTTGACATTTAGTCACTAACAAACAGAAAATCAGTAAAGACAATTAATTAAGCAAGTGTGGAAAGATAAGACACGGAATGTCTATTTGGGATATAAACATTAGGGAAAGAGAAATCTAGTCTACTGGTCTTGAATTACTGTTGTACCATATCAACGGTTTCCAAAAGATAGGTTTAGCACCTACGATTCAATAAAATATTTGCAACGAAAAGTGCCTTGGGCAAAAAAAAAAAAATTGTGGTTCTTGTAACGTCCTGAAAAAAAATAGGGTCTAGAATGCCAAATCATACAAAGTATAAACATAGAGTTTGTGCGATATAAGTGATTAAATGTTATATTTTACCAGAAAATGTATTATATGTCTCTGATTTCACATACACGTATCCGAATTTATACCTGCTGCATTTGCAAAGTGCTGTGTCAAAAATAATTGGTTTAATATAAATCAGAATTTCTATTTCATCATGACGATTCTATATTTTAAATAAAATCTTTATTTATTCCTTAAACAAACTTAATTTTTCATTAATTGAAATTGTTATTTATTATATTTGTGTATTATAATCTCATTGCATTTTACCGAAAGTCATAATTCAATTAAATTAAGGTTCATCAATACAATTTAACAAAAATGGCTGTGTTTACACCATGATATTTCTCCTAGTCCAGACAAACCTGTGTAATTTAAAAAGTTTTAAAGCCTGGCAGCACCTAGCTAGATAAATAAATGTTACATCCATTTTATGTTTTAAAAAATTAATAAACAGCTGCGCCACGAGCGCATGATACGCCTGTCGTCTTGTGTGTGTGTTTTTAAGCAATAATCATAAATCGTTCTTGAGATACGGCGCGACATGTGAAACCCCCCTTTTTTTACAACAAACTCAATAACTCCAAAATAAAATTTTGAATCATCAGCAAGAAGTATACAGATCTTTAGATTAATATAACTAAGAAGTGTGTAAAGTTTTAAGCAATAATCATAAATCATTTTTGAGATACGGCGCGACATGTGAAACCCCCCCCCCGTTTAAGTTACACAGTCCCGTAACTCAAAAAGTTTTAATCTTATTTTCACCAAAAAGTATAAAGATCGACCATCATAAGAAACAACAATGTTAAGTTTCATGAAATTTGGATAAGTCGTTCTCAAGTTACGGTGCTTCATGTGGACCCCGGACAGACAGATGGACGCCGTACATTTGTATACCATAATACGTCCCATCAAAATTTTGACGGGCGTATAAAAACCTTTATGAAGTTTGATGAACATTTTCTTTCCTTGCCACAGAAAATGGTGAAATAAACAAACACATACAAATACAACTTGTATATATATCTAGGTGCTGCTAGGCTTTAAGACTTTTAAAATTAGTTTTGTCTGCACTCAAAAGAAAATTTCATGGTGTAAACACAGCCATTTTGTCAAAGTGTATTGATGAACCTTAACAATCAGTAATGTTAATTTAACTATTCCAATTTTCAACAATAGACAGATGCATGTCTAGGTAAAATGTCAAGCTCTATATTGTACCAAGTCTAAAAGTTGTGATCTTGAATTGTCTATATAGACGGTCCGACCGGACCAATTGTCTTCATAGACGGTCTGCTTTGTCTTTTTTATATATAGTATAATACTCATTTAATCATTAAACATGTTTAGATTGTCAAAACTCTCCTTTAATACACCATATGAGTTGGCATTATAGACAGCCTGAGCTGTCTTGCACCCTCTGGTTTGACCAGGCTGGGGATCATACACACGACCTCCCGCACTTGATGTGAGCATGCTACTGGCAGTACTGCTAGACCATAGAGGCAGTCCCATTTTAAAATAGTTGAATTTGTTTTTAAAAAGTCCTAGGGCAACTATTGCAATGGACAACCACTAATTTGTTTTTTAATTTACAGTAGTATTTTGGTTGTAAATTTAGATGATGAAGCACTATGACAACTTTCCTAGCATGATCTCGTGGTAATTACCTTGGGCCATGTTGGATGTTGTTATATTTATATTATAAATTATTATTTCGTTACCGTAGGAAGTTGTATACTGTTAAACCAAAAGGATGTTGATAAATTATTGAAATGGCTCTTCGGCCAGTATATAATCACTACAAGTACAATCTTGACGATAAAAAGGGGGGTGAATCCAGGACAAGAATATTACCAATTTTGAAACATCACTATCGAAAAAAACACTGTTCCATAAACAATAACTATTTCTAAGTTTTCTTACCAATTATGAAACACAAATTTAATAATAATTCGACAAACTGTCTTGAGTCTTTCCAAACGTGGCTTCTCTGCAGTTGAACAAAGCGCGTAAAAGACACATCCGCTATACCGCTGCGCCCTCTATCGACCTTGTAAATATAGCAAGTAGACAAGTTTGAGCTTTCTAAAAAGCTTCGCTCTATCCTAATTTAAGGTAATACTAGAACACACCCGCGAAATCGCGGGCATTTAGAGCGTGGTTGAAAGTATGTAAACTGTTGTAGGATGATTTTTTGTGAAAAATTTTATGACTGGAGAATTTCAGGAAAGGTATTAAAAGTCATAGGTACTTGGGGTACTTTCAAAATCCGTAATTTTTTTGTTTTCTATTAATTTCAATTATTTTCGCGTTTTTACGTATACTTTGAACAGACATATACCGTATTATCTCTATATAATATATGACCGCTGTTGATAGTAAACTTGGAATTGATAGTAAGGGAGCTGCCATTTGATTATTAGGGGAGGAGGCTAGGATGAAATTGAAAAAAATAGGCAGGACAGGAGTTTTGAGTTAAAAAAAAAAGAGGCAGGATGAGACACTTGCAAAAAAACAAGTCAAGATGACAATTTAGGTAAAAAAAGTCAGGCTAAACTTAAAAAAAAAGGCAGGAACGAATAGAGTGAAAAATAAAAAGGCAGGACAGAGATTACAACTAAAAAAAAAATGCAGGATAAAATTTTTCATCCTAGCCCCCCATAAAAATCAAATGGTAGCTTCCTAAATAGCAAATACACTTTATTTATAGTATATATATATGTATGTTCATAGTATACAGAAAAAGCAAAAATTATTGTCCTGTACCCAAGTACCTATGAAAATGTTAAATTTCAAACAGTCCTAAACGGAAGTCTTATCTATGGCTTAAAAGCCCGTCTGATGACGGAAACAATATCCGGACTCCTTTATTTTCGTTTTCCTCCCAAAATAACCCAAACGGAATAATCATAAGCGAGGATGACAAATGCGACTATACATGGTTCCTATAGGACACAAATTAAGGCATGATGATTAATTAATTGTGGAAGCGACACACAAAATGAGGTCTTCTCATTTAATAGTATAGATGTTTTAAAAAGATTTGCTTTTTTCTAAATTTATAAACAGTATATTTTGCCTATCTTGCTAATCCATCAAATTTTAATCGTAACTTTTTTTCCACGATGAGCCGCATCATGACATATTATTATGATATATTATTTATGAAAATATGAACAATATATTTTCTTGATATTATTTTAAAATGTGTTGTTAAGAACTTGAAAATAATGTTCATTGAACATTAGCAGCTTACATTCTTTAAACATTAAGTGAATGATATTAAGGTACAATATCTCCTAGATATTTATCTTTTACATCAAACTTATGCTGTACTAAGATATTTAATAAAAATCTTTTATAAACATTTCTTTTATGCATCTTACAAATATTTTACATCAATCTTATAAAAAAAATGTTTTTAAAATATTATTTAAACAATATTATCTGGATATATACCTCTAATCCCAAAATGTCTTTTAGAACTTGTTTAAAATATTCAGTAACTATTAGCGGTTTATATTATTTAAACGTGAAGTGAAAACATTTAGGGACAATATCTCCTAGATATTTTGTTTTCACATCAAACATATACTTTACACAGATATTAAATGAAAATGTTTTATGAATATTTCTGTTAAACATCTTACAAATATTTTACATGAATGTTATATAAAAATGATTATGAAATATTGTTTCAATAATATTTTCTGGATGTAACTAACAAATGTCTCGTTTGAAATGTTTATTAAATATTAGCGGCTTATATTATTTAAACGTGAAGTGGATAATATTAAGGTACAATATCTCCTAGATATTTTGTTTTCACATCAAACATATGCTTTACACAGATATTAAATGAAAATGTTTTGTGCACATTTCTTCTATACATCTTACAAATATTTTACATTAATCTTAAATTAAAATGTTTAGAAGATATTTTTTGGATATTACAAAGAAATGTTTTTCAAACATATAACAGTTATAATCTAAAATGTTATATTTTACACAAAAAAAATAGCTGTAAAACATTTTAAAAGCATCAGAAAAAATATTATACACTATCAAAATAAAAACATTTCCAAAAAACGTTTTTTTATTATCAATGAAACATTTTGAAAAAATGTTTTTGAATTAATATTATTCATGCATATTTTTTAATGTAAAGAAAATGTCTATAAAATATTTTTTTGCAATATTATAGAAAAACATGAATATAACCAGTCAATAATATCATGAAAATATTTTGTGTTAGCTGGGAATATGTTTGCTTGTTTCATCCTTCCATGACTGTTGATAAAAAGATGTTTCTATTTTCAGTTCTGTTGATGTACAGATAGTTAAACCAGAAATAAAACTGCATTTAAATGTAAACTGCCATTTTGCATGCTAGTTTGCATGATAATTATCACTTAGGATCATTAAGACAGGAGGAACCAAATGCTTTGTCAATTAAAGACTAAAATTTACTTTTAGAAACTTGTATGTAAAACTATAAAATACATGTTAAGATCATATTTCAGATTGTCATCTTCAGGGCTAAATGTATGCCTGATGGTGCACTGAAATGTAGACAACTGAATGGATTAAAAAACAATTACAGACAGTGGTCACAAGGACAAGTTGATTTTTTTATTTTCAACTTTTTCAGACCCTTGTCTTTTTTTTTGAAGCAACTGTATATATATATTTTGCTCCTTATAATTTAAAATACAATTACATCAAGAAAGTAATAATGAAACACGTAAAAAAAACACTAAAATTAAAGACCGTCATTTTGCAGCAACTTCATATGCAGTATATATTTTCCAGTTGATACGATATTCCAGACTCTTGCGTTACCTATCATATGAACAGAATTTGCAGAATGATAACTTGGTGGTCCTTTTGGCTTAAGGTTAGATTATCTCATCAAAGGTCCTTTTGAATAAAATCTTGGTGGTCCTTTTGGCTTAATCTCAATTAATCTCATTAAAAGTCCATTTGAATAATTAGCAAGCAGTGAATATTGATTCAGTCAATAAAACATAATATTCAACATATTTAACCTGATTAATCTGTTAAAGTACTGGGTATTTAATACACTTTCATGGTTGTGTATATAATGAGCATTTCACCCTTAAATCTGATAATCAAGTCTGTCCTTCTCTGAGGTAATTGATGATATCTTAACATGAAACCATCACCAAACAATTGTTAAAATGGAAGGTTTTGGTTGAAATATTTTGTTCAGTTGGTATCTGTATTAACCTTGTGTTAAGGGATACTTTCCATTTGAAATTAAGCTTGAAATGTTCCTCACCTTACACAGATGGATGAGCTTCAATAGAAAACAGTTAGAGGCGGCTCCAAAAAATAGTGAAAATTTGATATTTTAAAGATAGGGGTTAGGTACTTTTAGTGCTGGTATGTCAAACATAGGTTTTTGTGTATTGTCTTGGAGCTTAAGGCTTACAATATTAAAAGTTTAACATCTATGATTTATGGACCTCCAATGGCCCATGAAAATACAGTATTGACTGAGTTTCGCTTTTTGCGTTCAAGGTATTAAAAATTGGATATCATAAGACAATCTTGCTTTCTCTGTTAGTTAAGTGACAAAGTAACCTTCATTCCTTTTTGTCACCCATCCCAATGATAAGATCTAGCTTGCTTATGTTACCTTTGTTGTATTGTTATTAACGGTGATAAAGCATTTCTATTGAGAAATTAAATCATGTTGTTATTTCATCAATTTAAGCACTCAGTCATCCATTTTAGGTCAATCTTTTTAAATTCAAATCTATTGTCTAATAAGTTACGCAGATGAATAAGTAACAATAGTTCTGTGGTTTCTGAAATCTTATTATTTTCCAGTTAGTTCGTACATGTGTAAATGCTGTAGAGACTTGCATCAGTTAGATTTGGTTTGTTTTGTTTTATGTAATAGGTTGATAAGTATCATGTTTAAGATTAAGCTGACCTTGCAAAATTTAGTAATCCATTTAAGAAAGCAAATGTTTGAATTAGGAATAGTGCATTGTTTACTGCACAATCAACAGGTCTTTGTGGTCATACTCCTTCTATATTTAAACTTTTTTGGGGCAGATTTTCAGCATGATGGACAGAAATTTGTAATCGCTGACTTTGTTATATAATTTCAATACAAGCATGTTTGTCTACGTCATTTAATTTCAATACAAGCATGTTTGTCTACCTAATCTTTTTCATACAAGAAACATGATGTTTTGTGATCTTCACTGTAATTTAATATTTTGTTGATTATATATTAAGTTACTGAAAACAGGTCATTTCCTATAATTGTCCTTTTTATCACATTTTAAATTGTTTATAAAATCAGAACTTACAAGATCATCAGATAGGTCAAAATCATCAAGGCAAAGATGGTTGTCATAGAAGAAGGATTTAACCAGTTTGAATCCACACTTAAGGGTATTGTCATAAAGACCAAACATTTTGAAAATTTTGGAAAAAGTACTGAAAAAGCATAAATTTTAAGCCATAATGAGACCCTTTAGCAAAACAGACATCACCATTGCCTAAATAAAAAGACCAAAAGACTAACTACAGTCCAAAATAAAATTATAACCTTGAGAATAATTATTATTATTATTATATTGCTAAGCAATATGTAAAAAATGGATTGAATAGCTTACAACACACTGGCACATCTCTTTTTAATTCATAATCTTATACAAATCTTGAGTGATTTTAAGTGCCAGGGAAAGCAAGTCCTTGCTGTCTGAATCTCAATTTTTATACCTCCACTCTAGAAGTGGGTGATATTATACATTCCCCTTGGCTGTTTGTCTGTTCATATATCTGTTTGTCCAACAAATACTTTCTCAGGTACTACAAAATAGAATGAGTTCATATTTGATCAGAAACTTGACAGTGATGATTTGTAATGTATGAGCTCTTTTGGGATCTGTCAGTCACCTGACTATCTGTTTGCAGATACCTGTGAGTTTTTCAACCAGCGATGAGTTGTAATATGTGAGCTCTTTATTGATCTGTCAAAACCTACTTTTTGTTTTCTGATATTTTGAATTAAGAGTGGGGGTATGCTAAGTAAATTATCATAGCAAGACAACATGTGCAGTCTTGTAGGGCATGGCCCAATGAGTTTCAAAACACATCATCAGATGGCAGAGGAGTTTGGGACTATCAAAACATCATCTTTCTCTATATGCATCACCAACAGTTATCTTCTGTTATTCTTTTTCGCTTGTCTATGACAATTGACAGTTGTAAATTTGGTTTTAATGGCCATTGAGGGGGAATTCTGTTGGTAATGCATAGGTATAATGTGAAAAATAGGTCAACAATTGTGGTTAAAATATCTGCTGAAGAGAACTTAATATTGCTTGCTAAACAGTGTGCCTTACTATTTGTTAAATCAACTATAAGTGATCCAGTAACCTTTGCATGGTATTACAAAAAATTGGATTCAATTTGAGGAGAAAATTCCTTCACCTTCGATTGTTCACAATTGAAGAAATAGTCCTTGTAGGTGTTTTCTACTACAACCTAGACGATATCAAGTATCCGTAAAATTGCAAAGATATGACATGCATGTCTCGATGTATTGCCTTTCTTTAAGGTAGTTTTCAATATTACTTTATATAATGTCATGAATGTAGTCATATTTGTGATGAATTGGTGTTCTTTTACGCGGAAAGTTTTTTTTTAATATTGAACATAAAAGCTTTTGTTTTGATAGTTTTTTTTACCTTATTAGATAAAAGAAAAACATCTGTATGACCATTTTAGTTTGATATAAGAGTCGGTCTGTGTTTTATATTTATATAAGCGTGAAAATTTGACAATTGCAAACATTGTCACCAATGTCTCTGTTTCTTGTTAATACATGCTTAAATGATGTCATGACAGATTTTTGCCTATTTTAATCCATGTTTGAGGTAATTTATTACCATTTTACAACTTGTATTAGACTGATTTGATCTTTTTCTGATTGTTGTGTGATTGTTTGATATGCTTACAAAAAGAAAAGTTTTTGAGAAGATTTTTTTGTACTTTTCATCTCCATTTCTCTTGCATTTATGAAAATAGATCATTAATATTTGACACGGAAGATAAAAGCAATATCACATCTGCATTAAACGGCATGGAAATATTGCAATTAAATGCTGGAAACTTAAATTCCTGTGAGATTTACCTGTCATGAACTACTTCTACATGGAACTTTAACTAAAAAATGATGATGAAGGGTATAATATTAATAGATATATGCTTTGAATTGATTATGACCAAATGGAAAATAATTGTGTATGTGTGTGTGCTCTTAATTCCATTTTTTGTCATCTGACCATGAAGTTATAGTGACAAAAAAAGAGAACACTTCTTCAATCTTGTGTCATCGTAGCACATAACACTTTTTAATCTGTAAATCCTTGAAAACAGCTTGACAAAATTCAATCGCACTTGCACACATGCATACACATGACATAAACTATCACACCTGCTAATTTTGTCTCGTCTGCAATGAAAGTCGAAGAAGCTGAGACTTAGGTGTTGCTTTTCTGGCGATGGCGTCTTGATTGTCAGCGTCATCAATTGTTGAGTTTTCTGCTAAGGTGAGTTTGATAGTTTTTGAGTAAAAATGTTGCCAATTCAAGTTTCAAAATTTAAAAATTCAGTATACAAAATAATAATATAAAATGATATGTTCAATTTACTTTTTATTCGATAGACAGCATGTCTAGCACATTACTAAGGAAGTCACACTTCAGTCAAATTACAATAAAAATAGTTGAGATCCTCTAAATAATGTGCTAGACCTGCAATTTATCGGTTTAACAAAGCTAGTTGAGCATATCATATCATGTTACAAAATGTATTATTTTGTATGATGCATTTTTAAATTTTGAAACTTGATTTCTGGCAAAAGTAAGTACCTTTATTAATTGACCTACATTTCATGCTTCATTGGTCTTGGAATTTTCATGGGATTCTTATTTGAAAAAATATGGCAGTAAAATGAAGGAGTTTCTTAGAAGTTTTGTTTCAGTTAATTGTTGAATTGGGGAGCTTTCTTGAAATTTTGTTGGAAAATTAAAAAAATATTATGCAGAATTGTACAATTGGATGTTGTGTGTTGAAACAATTTCCTGATAAAAGTAAAATGGATATTCCTAAAATGTAGTACATCAATAAGTTTGTAATTAGTAAAGTATAACAGCTAATATCTTGCCCACTCCATACTCGATATTGAAGTTTCATGTAGGCTTCATTACAATAGATCATATACTAATACATTTGTATGTTAAATTACATGGATAAAAAGAACATCTGCTAGGATTATTACGCCAGAAACGAAATTAATCTGATGGACTAATTGAAAATTAAGGTAGAATCGGCACCAATAATAATGTTGCAAATACCGTATTTACAGGATAATATAACACAATGTATTACTGTAAATTATATAGAAAAACGATGCTCATGGAATTCGTTTGACAATCGATGTTCATCCATAAAAATGTTGTAATGACAAAAATATAGATTTTATTTTGCAGCCATTTATATCTGCCGATCCCTATCACACCATCTATCTATTGCTTGAATCCTACTGGTGTAATTTAGTTATTTTCTAATAATGCTTCCATAGTTATCAAACCATATATCACAAGTGAAAAGTTGAGTAGAAAATTAGGAACATCACATGGCAGATTTTCTCCACATTATGACATTGTTTTTACCTCCCTGTCAACACGGTGTGTTATCAATACTAATGGATAATCACATTTATCTACTTTCATAAAACTTTACCTTGAATATCATATTGGAGGATATTTGATATCAAGAAAGTTATTGTTGCTATTTGATCAGTTTGATGAGTTTTTCGGTTGACTGTATTGTAGTAATCATAATCATTGCCTTTGGTTAGTCAGATTAAGAGCATGTAACATATTAAAAAATAAGTTTACAAAAGGAATGATTATGGTATCTCATAAGGAAGTATTATGGCTGAAGCAAATGTCAGCCCCACAAGCACTGATGTCAAAAATATATTACTTATAATGCCCTAAGATAAATTGAATTTGTTATGTCTCTAAGGCTAAATGATGCAGATAATAAAAAAAAAATTCAGACAGAAGCTTATACAATGTACATGTAAAAAGTGCATGTTTCTTGACAATGGCAATTGTACTAAGATGTGCAGTTATTTTAAAGGTCATGACTCTTCTAACAATCTTTATCATTCCATTGTATGGCTGACTTCTTCATATGATGTTTAGTAGAGGGGTCTGGAGGTCTGAGATGCAAATCCTCTATTTTAAGACCAAATTGCACTAGTCATTAGTTTCAGCTAACGCTTTACTAAACTCTGGTTTAATTGAAAACTTTGTAAATCCTGGTTTGCTGTGATTCTGTTGTATGACTGTCTTTTTATTCCTCTGGACTTCTTAAATCTTATAGACATCCAGGGAGGTATCATTCTTGAAAAAAAAAGCATTTTGATATTGTTTTATGTGCTATATGGGTCAAGTAAAGGTGAATTTATTTGATTATATACATTTTTAAGCAAATTATTATATAATAATAAATACTCAGACATGTCATATAATACTGATAATCATTTTATTCTACCTTTTGTAAATGAGGAAGACATCTTTCACCTGAATGGGATATTCATTTTCTAATATTTATTTAATTGTGACAATTTTGACAATTTAAATCTTGTATGCAGTAGATGAATGTTTCAGAATGTGTATTGCAGTGTCTACCTGTGAAGACAGAGACAAATCGGTCAGACAGGTGTGATCTTCTAATAGTCAGTTGTGCAAGATTTTAATCTCCAGATGATATCAGTTTCATTATCACAGGACTTAATCCCTCTTTATTTTAAGTTATAAATGAGGTACTTTGTCAGAAAATATGTGCAAACAGTTATCTGAAACATGAGACGATTTTTGGGTTTATGACATAGATTGCAGGTAAATTAAGGGAATTAACATGGGCAGTCATTAAATATATCAGATATTATTGAATGGTCTCATGAAACGTGTAAAGTGCTCACTACTTAAGAATTCAAAATTATGATTTTTATCAGTTTTCTTTTGACATTTAATTTTTGAATATTTGTAGAAATCTATATCTTATTTCAAAAATAACATTGATCAAGTTTCAAAAATCATAAAAATCATAGGAAGAAATTCCTAACGTGTTAAATATTAAATCTAAAGTGAAATAACTACAATATTTTAATTCGTCTCACAGATGCTCATGATCCACAGGAATTTGTTACTTACAATTATAGTGTGGACATGAAGTCAAATCTATGTCTACCTCCCCAGTTTGACAGAGAAGAAATATAAACTAGATAACAGGTTGAATTTGTCAATTTTATTTCCCTGATTTGAGTGGGGTGTAGAGTCACTTAAATTAAAAACTTTGAAGTTGAATAATGGAAAAAATCTGGATTATTAATGTAAAAGTTAAAACAGTTTTGTTAGTTGCATCTTTGCTGGAATATTTGAAAAACTTTTTTTTTTTTTTACTGTTTTTTTTATTTCTGCTATATACATTTCTTAAGTTTTTTTTAATTTTTTTTAGATCTACATAAATTGTGAAAATTACAAAGCACATCATCAAAATAAGTACCTTTTCACATCGTGAATGTTGTTAAAAAATGCTCCTTTTGGTCATTTTGAATTTTTCTATCACAAAAATCAGGTCATTTTGGAATATTTTATGAAGTACAGTTTTCCACAAAAAAATACTGGTTCCTATAAACAAGCAACCTTCAACCTCCATCAATTTCAGAACAAAAGTTAGGTTCAAAATTTCATTCAAATATTTGCAATCTTATTGCTGTCTACATTTCACTTTGTAAACAGATGAAGTTGTTAAAAGATAAATGGTTTTCCACACTTTTGATTTTTAAATGTATCAGCCTGTCAAGAAGTTCAAGCTACCATCTTGACTATGTCATCTTCACCCAGTAAATGTCAGTCTGATTGTTACAAGATCAAAGATTGCACTGAAATCTTATCCAGAGTTCAATTTTCTCTCTTGTCATTTCAAGTTTTACCAGTCTGTCAGTTTAAATCTCCAATTTCTGTTTGTATGTAGAAAGATACCTATAGTAAATATATACTTATGAATGACTTCATTATTTATGTCTATATCATGTCTGCTTTTTTCCTCTTTTATAGTTTTTGACTTTAACCTGGCTAAATTGAAAATTGAAATAATAAAACTAACTGGTTGTGGATTGTTTGGTTAATGTCAAGTTGCAAATATTTCTTGCTTACACATTAGTTTCATTGATTGTTAGTTGCTTAACATCCAGTGGCAAATATTTCATGCATGTTCAGGACTTATAAGAAGAACAAATTGACCAATACATGAGTATATGTACTATAAAATGGGTTGATAGGAAGGGAGGACAGGCAAGTTTGAGCTGCTGCTAGAAAAAGGAGATATGCAACCCTCGAGGATGTTGCAAGACCCCCCCCCCCCTTAAAGTAAAAAAAACTATTATATTAAAAATCATAATGCTTACATGTTAAAAGTTAACTGTGACTTGAGATAATAACAACCATTAAAGCAACAATAAAAGGTGACAGTTCCTTTACTTCTTTCAATGTTTGTGTAGTGATTTTGTGTCATGAATTATAACACTCTATGCTTTCTTTGCCATTGCATAAATGACAGCTGTAATCTCTAAACAATTGGCAGCATTGAATCATTGCAAAAGTTTAATTGTACATAGGAAATGCATTGCTTTTCTAACCTATTAAAAGTGGTTGATGTCAAGTTCTTTTTGTCATGGATTTTATGTTAGTATTTAAGACTTGTTTGAAAAGGTAATTAATTAATTCTGTTTGTTTGTCATTGTAATTAGGTGTAAATTTCAAAATTGGTATGACCTTAAAGGAAGTCCTTCTGTATTTTATAAAGACTACAGGCACCAGTGTAAAATTTTGTGGTGGTGAGATTTTTAGATAAAGACTTTGTTTTATATGAAACAATTGTGATATACAGCAACTGTAAGATTGGTGGCTCTAAAAGTAATTGTTTAATATTGTACAGATTTTCAGAATACTTTTACAGACAAAATTTAAAACAACAAAGAAAATAAAATGATAAATACACAGGATATTGAAGTAATAGATATCCCATAGAAATGATAGTTGTTCATTGTGTATTGGAATGTATACATAGAGATGCACCTGGACACCCAAGATTTTAACTATTGTCTCATATGAGTAACCTATCTATTAGATATGTGTTTAAAGATATTACACCCCAACTTTAGGAGTGAGCTAGGGCTAAAGATATTACAACCCAACTCTAGGAGTGAGGGCTAAAGATATTACACCCCAACTCTAGAAGTGAGGGCTAAAGATATTACACCCCCAACTCTAGAAGTGAGGGCTAAAGATATTACACCCCCAACTCTAGGAGTGAGGGCTAAAGATATTACACCCCCAACTCTAGAAGTGAGGGCTAAAGATATTACACCCCCAACTCTAGGAGTGAGGGCTAAAGATATTACACCCCCAACTCTAGGAGTGAGGGCTAAAGATATTACACCCCCAACTCTAGGAGTGAGGGCTAAAGATATTACACCCCCAACTCTAGAAGTGAGGGCTAAAGATATCACACCCCAACTCTAGGAGTGAGGGCTAAAGATATTACACCCCCAACTCTAGGAGTGAGGGCTAAAGATATTACATCCCCAACTCTAGGAGTAAGGGCTAAAGATATCACACCCCCAACTCTAGGAGTGAGGGCTAAAGATATTACATCCCCAACTCAAGGAGTCAGAGGGCTAAATATATTACACCCCCAACTCTAGGAGGGATGGCTAAAGATATTACACCCCCAACTCGAGGAGTGAGGGCTACAGATATTACACCCCCAACTCTAGGAGTGAGGGCTAAAGATATTACATCCCCAACTCTAGGAGTGAGGGCTAAAGATATTACACCCCCAACTCTAGGAGTGAGGGCTAAAGATATTACACCCCCAACTCTAGGAGTGAGGGCTAAAGATATTACACCCCCAACTCTAGGAGTGAGGGCTAAAGATATTACACCCCCAACTCTAGTAGTGAGGGCTAAAGATATTACACCCCCAACTCTAGTAGTGAGGGCTAAAGATATTACACCCCCAACTCTAGGAGTGAGGCTAAAGATATTACACCCCCAACTCTAGGAGTGAGGGCTAAAGATATTAAACCCCAACTCTAGTAGTGAGGGCTAAAGATATTACACCCCCAACTCTAGTAGTGAGGGCTAAAGATATTACACCCCCAACTCTAGGAGGGATGGCTAAAGATATTACACCCCCAACTCTAGTAGTGAGGGCTAAAGATATTACACCCCCAACTCTAGGAGGGATGGCTAAAGATATTACACCCCCAACTCGAGGAGTGAGGGCTACAGATATTACACCCCTAACTCTAGGAGTCTCAGGGCTAAAGATATTACACCCCCAACTCTAGGAGTGAGGGCTTAGGTGGGCTATATTGCAATCACCTTGTCTGTATGTCTGTCTGTCTGTTTGTCCAACAAATATTTTTGTCACACTTTTCACACAAATTATTAAATAGAATGACTTCATAATTGGTCAGCAGTTTGAAGTTGATGTAATGTGTGTGCACTTTTGAATTTGTCAGACACCTTCTTGTTTTCAATACTTTGAATTATGTTTGCATTCTCTGTAAAATATAAATAAAGGATAGAAATTTTGAATTATTTTAATTTCCAAAACTACTTCTAAGAACACTTATTGAACTGCTTCTATGATACCCAATAGTTGTATCTATACAAGTGATTTTTACCTGTGTCGCCAATGTCAAAAGTAGGTCTAGTAAACTCCTACACTTGTTTCTTCTGTCTGTTTTGTCCGCCTGAAAGACCTTGGCTTCTATGGAAGAGAATAATTTTATATTTGGTCTGGAGCTTGATAATGTTGAGCTGTCACATGTAAGCAAATTTTACCTCAGCTTTGCAGCCACTTCCTGTTTGCCAATAGTTTAAAATCTTACAACTCTTTTTACAAGGAAGATTTTTGTCAAATTTTTCTTGGCTTCTATGGAAGGGAATTATTTCATATTTGGTCTGCAGCTTGATTTTAATGAGTTGTAGCGTGTAAGCAATGTTTACATCTGCTGTGCTGCCACTTCCTTTATCCTATAGTTTGAAATTTACAACACCCATTCACTACAGTACAGGGAAAATTTTTGTCAATCTTTTTCTTGGCTTCTATGGAATAGAAATGATTTTATCATTGGTTTGCAGCTTGATAATGATTAGTTGTAAGATGTAAACAATTTTTACATCTGATAATTGTGCAGCCACTTCCTGGTTGCCTTTAGTTTAAAATTTTACAACACATTGCTGTACAAGGAAAATTTTCGTCAAACTTTTCTTGGCAACTATGAAAGGGAATCAGGATCAGTTATGCTTCAGTATACATGTTACCTCATCAATTGCATGCAGGTCCAGACCCGGTGTTGGTCTTGTTTTCATTTCTAGTTACATATCTTAGACAATCTATAGCTATAGTACTATTGAGTGTCCGAAAAAAGGTATATAAATGCAAATCGCAATTATTGGAATTACACTGGTGAGAGAATATAACGATTTCTTATCTGTGAAAAATATCAAAAGTCAATAAGTAAACATCCACTAGTTCTGTAGACATCATTGTAACTTTTATGCTGCATTTATTGAATAGATTACCAAAAGTGAAAGAGTCATAGTTTTGCGTTTGTATTTGTTGCTGCTACAAATTGGACAGTGAATTTTCAATGTGAGATGTGCCTTGCAGATTTGTTTTTAATCTGCATAAAACATATGTTTCTTATAACCTCAAGGTATGTTCTGAGGCTCTCTGTTTTCCCTCAGACTCTGTACTGCATACCATTGAAAGGTGTAGCAGAATTAGATGAAGTATGCAACACTGTTGTTAATCTCAGACTTTCACCTAATCCAGAAATTAAATGGCAACAAAGATTAAGAATTTTTATGGCCAAATTAGAAACAGTTAAAATATTCCTTCACTGTCTCATTGGCACATCTTATTCTTTAATTTAACAAAATTAACAGAAAACATTTTATAGTTTAAAAACATTGTTATTCAACAGCTTGGAGTTATATTTTCTTATTGTTATTTTGCAGGCTACTTCTTTGTATTGTTTAGTGTTAGAATGTGCAGCAGGAGGAGACCTCTTGGCTTATATCAAAACTCATAAAGAAAACTGTTTACCAGAAGACAAAGTCAGAGTATACATGAGACAATTGATTTCAGCAGTTCATTATTTACATGAAAGGGGTGTGGCACACAGGTAAGTTTTCTTTTTTATAATTTATATGTGTATATATGAAGGTAAATTGCCTTCAAAAGGAAACCTTCTTGAAATTCAGTCGGTGTGAAACATTTTGGCCAGTGTTTACCAGCTATATGTTTGAAGAAGACTACAGAATCACCAGTTGTTACTAGTAGGTTTTTTGTCATCGGATATCCTTCCATGTGGACGAAATGACATACAGGAATATCACAACTCTGTTTTCAGTGAGAAATGAATGGAAACCAAAACAGATTTTAAGAGCTATGAATTATGTTATAATTGAATCAATTAAATAATAATTAATGAGAACAATATAGAATTCATTTGAATCAACTCTTGTAATAAGTAGGTAGTTTTTCACACATATTCACAGAATATATCTAATATAGTCAATTGACATACACTGGAGAATGTTTTCAATATTACGAATGATTCTCTACTATGTTATCAAACCATTTCTAACTCTCCCTACAGACCTTGTTTTTGAATCGATAATTATTGATTTTAGGAAGGTAGTTAACCATATCTCGTATATAACATTTATTCTTTATGGTCGTAATTTGCATTGCAATTCAAAGCAATTCTAACTTTTATGTAACAGTCATGTTAAAAAACAGAACATGTGCTAAGCAGGTTCTTATGATAGTCATTTTCTGTCCATTTTACAATTGCTCTATCATACACTGAGCAGGAACAACGTGATCTTGGATCATTGAATATATATGTTTAGTATTATTATGTGGGAATTATATTAATTAAATCCCAATAGGGACTCTATGAATAATGAAAGAAGCTGCTTCAACACGTCGTCAAAGATATTTATTGAGGTTTTGTCAGTGTTCCATGTAGTAAATGTCTCCAGCGTGTTGTCGTAATTAAAAACACTGACCACTTACGACCTTACTAAATATTTATGACCCTATATGGGCATCATGAAAACGACTCTGTAGGCCATACTCTGTTGTTTCCACATTTTAGCTTTATTTCCATACAAAACTAGCAACCACCCATTGGGAAACCGATGGCTTATGTGTATTTTGTCTTGTGAATAAATTGTCACTGGACAAAAAAAGATAGTTTTCGATCATTAAAGCAGACACCAAATAATTAGTATCACAGGAAAATGTTGGGTGTTTGTACAGAAAGAAGACATATAGAGCTGTCGCACTGTGTTATAGTTCCGCTATTGAAAAATATTTTTCTCCTCTATCTAATTACCAAGTTAATTAAGTGCATAGACTTACATTAAAGTCTATGTTTGGATAAAGAAAAAAACAATTGCCACTATTTATATTACATTATATTTATCCAAATAATTTTGGCAAGAGTTTTCAAAAACAAATTATCGATTTCTTATATATATTCAACTTGATAATCTGTTACCCTTGGCTTCACTGCTAACAGAATTTCTAGTTTTTGAATAGCTAGTAATTGTTATAAAATGGTTTATTGCAACCTAATGAGGAATCATAAATATCCGCCTTTTATGCTGACGAAAAGTGGGGGAGTATTGTATTCTTGTGGCAGCAGATTAACACAAAATGATGAAAACATGCCTCAATCTAATCCATATTTTATTGCGATTTGTCAGTTCAGTTTAAAGTCTATTTAAAAATCGCTGTTTCTCATGTAAGAACCAAATTTCAGGTAAATTTACCTGCATTGGGCTGTTTCACCTTACCAATGTTGGTTTCAGCAAGAAATCATTTTTGAATAGCCTTTTGATTAGAAATCGATCAAAGAAGTTGCACGAAAATATAGATTAGACACCCACCATTTCACAATCACCTATTACTTTTATTGTTTCAATACTTTTGAGTAAACTTTGATTTCCTCCTTGTATAATATTTTAATTTGAAGAAACATCTGTGAATGATGGTTAACCTATAGGCTCTGCAAGGAAGACTGTACAATATCTATTTCAAACTTTATGATTTTTGTATTACAAACTTTTGTAAATTGTAAGACTGTTTTGATTTATGCAATAGATTGTCAAGTCAGATCCATTACATGTCTTGTAAATTATTCTCAAACATATTTTAATGAAATTTTGCAAAGAAAATTTTCCCAATAGATCTTCTCCTCTTGTGGAGAGAAGCAATGATTTAGTTCCAAATTGAATAGAATTTTTTCGTTGCTGATGTTGTTTCGCTGGCATGTTAGGTAGTTAGATAGTAGTGCAAGTCGGATTTTCATAATTAAAAAATTCTCCAGGGACTTTCTGTAAATAGAGAATGAGAGAGGAAAGATTGTGTAAAAAAATCGATATTTAGAGATATGGAAGACAGAACAGTTTGATTTACAAAATAAAGATAATTAACCTCTATATTTTATCTTTCACAACGCCCCATAATTTTCTAATTTTTATAAAAAAAAACCAATTAAATGGAAGCTGCAAAATGCTAGTAAATCTCTTTTATTCCATTTTATATTTTTGCTGACTTAGACATATTTTAGGCATCTATTTCTTTAATACATGCATTTAATTTTTATGTATTATAATGAAATTAAGGCTTTATAAAAAAAATATGTTTAGATTAAATTGATTTATTGCTTCCCTGTCCATTCTTTGGTACATTTTCATCTCAGCTATACAAATACAATTCATATATATTCATACAATTGACCGGTATTTAATGGCACGGAACAAAAAAAATCTTTTTTAACGAAAGGTGTAAATGACCAGTAAAAATCATTGAATTTGTTTAAACAAATACAAAGCGGTGACTGTCTTGTATTTGTGAAATGATATTTTTATAGTTGTGGATAGAGTACATGTATTGTTTGCTCTGGTTTAGAATTTGGTCATTGCCCTAAAGATAGTCGAGGCCATCAGCTTTTGTACGCTTGACATTTATCGTATCGAGAGCAAAGTGGGAAGGGTTACGAGTTAAATTACGCTTCTTTCATGTAGGTAAAGTGACTGTCATTTACGCTCGCTGTGGTGACCATTATATTATTTGTTATGAAAGGGAGAGAATTTAAAGTTTGTAAACGAGAGAACATTAAGGTATACCGTATAATTATGAATGAATGAAATTTGCTTATTCAATGAATGTGTAAGGAAAACATTAATTGGACCTTGTTATAAACTGAGTGAATTTTAAATGGAAACTGCGATCAGTGATGTACTTATTATACAGATAATATATACCTTGTAACATTATCAAATGAAGGGGTTGGGATAGCAAATGGACATTTTATATTGAATTAAAATGATGGTATCACATGAATAGTATTACTGAAAATAAGCCACCACTTAAGTCTTTGCTTCTTCGTAATGAAATTCTGGTTGGGCATGATCATAATTCTTTATTACTTTTTTAAAAAAAGTTTTCTTGTGCATTAATGGAGTATTATCATTTTGTTTCAAAAAATAAAAAGAAAAGAAAGTTTACATGTAGACATACATTGCGAAAGACTAAGTTTCTTTACACACTAAGATGTCTTTTTGTTGTTTTATTGGGTTGCTGTCTTTTTACCTTATGTCCCACATGTCCTTATGTTCATATAACAATCTATGGATATTCAATCAAATGTTCTGTGTTGGAAGAGTGTATTAACACTGGTACTTAAAAGAACCCTTGCAGCATCCCTTAGAAGTTATAAGTTGACTTCTGTTATTACCCTATTTCCTCTCTTTTCCAGTGGCAGCCTAAATCTTCCCTGCTTCATTTTGGTCAAGCAACTTTATAGATCTATGGTACCCTATTGATTTAAAGTTTAATTTTTTCTCTCCTTGAATATGAATGAAATAGTTGCCACAAGACTTTAAACAATCAACCATACATTCTTCATAAAAAAGGGACAATAGGTAATATTTAAACATCTCAGATTCTTAATATTTTAAATATGCTGCAATTTCTTGCTTCATCTTGACCTCAATAACAGAGGTTCATAAAGCAAAATAGACTCTTTTTGAGAGTAAAGTCAAAAACCTCAAATGGCTTATCATAGAAGGACAGAAAATTCAGCTTATTAAGGTTCAATTGAAGACCAAAAACAGACCAAAACTGAACATCCAAATATCCAGTTATGGTCATCGATCTTTCAACTGTACTTTTGAATAACAGATATTAACAAAATTTGTATACTGCAAACAGTCCACTACATCAGACTTGAAGCATGATCTAACTATTTAGTGAAAGATGCTATCAGGGGGACTAATTGTCCACCACCAATGGTATTGACTTCATGATTAAAACATTAACAGACTTTGATTTTAATAATCACATGATGGTTTTTATGTATTTACCTTCTGAAGCAATTACAAACAAGAAGGATTCAGAAAAGAAATTTTCCAAGGAAATGGCACTCTGTATGACAGGTAAACAACGGAATCAACAAAAAGAATAAAGTACAAATGATTCAAATTATTTCATGATTCAGATTTTTTTTCACAATAAATTGTATTGTTATGTTCATTAACATTTGAAATTGAAACTTTTGTTTGAGCTGAAATAATATGTGAAATATTACCTCCAAAAATTTCTGACAAAGAAGTGAAAGATTAGTGATAAGTATTAATTAGATGAATTTGTCATGTGTATCAGCACTAAGGGTGGCCATGTTCTGTGGATCCTGTGATAGCAAATCTCACATTTCTTTTTAAATCACTCGGTCCATATCTGGTAAATAAGTAGTACCATTGTTTGTGGTATATATCTAGTAGGTAAAAACATTAGTTGATGAAATTTGAACGGTTTGTGTTTTAAGTGATGTGCGTGCATCAATTGAGGTCTAAATGACTTTTTTCGAAAGGTGTTTAAATTCTTTTGCCAGGATCATCAGTTTTGAATGTACCCATGTTCTAGTCGAATAGATCAAAAACAAACTAAAGATGACATCTCGATTAAGAAAATTGTCCAAACAAATAAGAAATGACTTGATGTTTAATAGTTTGTAATCCAATCATGTTAACGGTTAATTTTTTAACCCTGGCAGGTGAGGTTTAAAGGTATATTATAGACGGAGATAAATGAAACACTAAAAGTTTTTTTGTATAACTGAACAGTTCATAAGTCAATGTTATTCACATGGTATCAGTATCGCGGTAATTTTTTTCTTTAAATCTTGCAATACTTGAATGAGATTGGTGACATTTGGGGGTTGGAAGTTTTTCAACTGATTCATCACAACTTTTGTGAAGGGAGGAAAAAAAATGTGTATTAAGTATATTGAGTTTCAATTATCTTAGTATTATCTGTAGCGATTTAGATAAATATGTATGATTAATGAAATGGTATTGAAATTCTCATGAGAAAAAATATAATTACAAAAATGATGGTTTTAGTATTTGTCATACTTCACAGGAGCTATGCATCATAACACATCTATTTACCAATTATTTTATTGCATCTCTGTGCTGCAATATCTTGCTGAGGGTTGTTTGTTTTCATGTGTGTATGCTTTCTATATCTGCATATCTAACTGTTTGCTGTAATTGCATTTTGTTCTCCATTTATTTGAAGTGCTGGAAACTGGAATATATTGCTGATGCAAGTTTCTGTGCATATTTTGATGTCTTCTGTATTCTGCAGCATCTTGTTTTGTTCACCTTTGGTTTCTTCTGTATGCTGCAGTGTCTTGTTTTGTTCACATTTAGTGTTTCTGTATGCTGCTGTGTCTTCTTTTGTTTTATTTTTGAGTTTCTTCTGTATGTTGCAGTGACTTGTTTTGTTCACATATTGATGTCTTTTGTATACTGCAGTGTCTTGTTTTGTTCTCATTTGGTGTTTTCTGTATGATGCAGTGTCTTGTTTTTTTTTACATTTTGATTTCTTTGGTATACTTCAGTGTCTTGTTTTGTGTTTTGATGTTTTCTATGTGCTGCAGTGTCTTGTTTTGTTCACTTTTGGTGTCTTCTGTATGCTGCAGAGTCTTGTTTTGTTCACATTTAGTGTTTTCGGAATGTTGCAGTGTTTTCTATTGTTCACATTTAATTGTCTGCTGTGTGCAGCAGTGTCTTGTTTTGTTTTATTTTTTGAATGTCTTCTGTATGATGCAGTGTCTTGTTTTGTTTTATTTTTGAATGTCTTCTGTATGATGCAGTGTCTTGTTTTGTTCACATTTTGGTGTCTTTTGTATACTGAAGTGTCTTTTTTGTTCTCATTTGGTGTTTTCTGTATGATGCAGTGTCTTGTTTTGTTCACATTTTGATGTCTTTTGTATACTTCAGTGTCTTGTTTTGTTAACTTTTTGTGTCTTCTATATGCTGCATTGTCATGTTTTGTTTACATTTTGTCTGCTTCAGAGTCTTGTGTTGTTTATATTTTGATGTCTGCTTCTGCTGCAGTGTCTTAATGGTGATTGTTTTGTTCACAATTTGGTGCCTTCTTTCTTTAGCAATGTCTTTGTGGTTAATGTCCTTTTTACAATTTTGGCATATTCTGAGTCTTTGTGGTGGTGATTTGATGCATTTTTACTGCATTGTCTTGGTGGTGATGATTTGATGCCTTTTATGTACTGTAATGTCTAAATGGTGATTGTTGTTTTAAAAAAATTGATGTCCTCCATATTTTGCAGTGTCTTTGTGGTGAACAGTTTTGTATTCACATTTTATTTTTCAGTCTGATCTGTATTTTGAGAAGTTAATGCTGTTTTTTCTGTTCATATTTTGAAGTCAACTGTATGTGAAGAGTCTTTATGGTGTAATGTTTAGTTTACATTATAAAGTCTTTTGTATTATGGATTGTCTTGTTAGTGATTATTTTTACACTTTTACCGTAGCTTCCTAATTATCCAAAATACAACTTCAGATGAAAAAAAACAATTTATGATATGTAAAAAAAATATTTTAGTGCAAATATCATTTTCCTAGATGCATATGCTCAATGTCTTTCAAATTTAAGACAAATGTTTTCAGATATTAAAGCATATCTAAAATTCATGACTATTATGTCATAACAACACATCCAGGCCCATAACTTTTCTGAAACATTATTTGATATGTTTGAAGAATATCAACTTGTGACTGATTTGATTAATGTTTAATTTTTAGTCTGAAAATAGCCATTATTGTGCTTGTACTTTGATTTTAAAACTCAATGGACCTGAGTGAAGGCAATGTGATATAAGGTATGACGTCAAAACAAAACCATGTTCCCAGTTTTAACATTAAAACAAATAGTATTATTTGATATAATAATTGCCCATGGGCTTCATGTGAGTTATCTGTGATGAAATTTCTCTTCAGGAACATCGTCATTTATAGAAAAAGAGAAAATAGAGAGAATAAATAAATGAAAAACTATCATACATATTAAATTAGTAAAATAAAGCAAAGTGTAGTCTAATGGGCCTGTTATAACTAAACTTAACTCTTTAATTGAGTTTTCTCAATCAGCACTAGATAAAGGAACTAAAGGTCAGCAATGTTCTTCTGATTAAGAATTTACAACCATTTTTGTGAGTTTTAAATTTTACTATTTTGATAGTGTGCCCTGAGAGAAAATAGGACTGTTGATGTACCCTTGTCATCCCTGTTTGTGTGTTTGTTACTGTGGATTCATTGGTGTCTGTGAGATACCAATTTTCGTGGATTTTGTGGGTATAGGCTAACCACAAATTTAAATGTTTAGGGAAGTAGTAATTTTCTATAGGCTTGTTAAGTATTTAGACTTTGGCAAAACCACGAATTCAAATATCTGCGAAAATACAATTTTTCCTCAATCTTTGAAATTTGGTTTCCATGAAAATAAATGAATCCACAGTAACTAGCTAGATTTCAGAATCTAGTTGAACTTACACCTACATAGATTGATGTGTAGATGTATCTTTGGGTGTCGAGCCATTTTCCCATAAGATACAGGTCACATACTCATGTTTCATGGTTTTCGTGAATTAGTTTAAGCTTTTCTAAGTTATCATCAGTTGATTTTAGAAACAGTATTATGTCATCTTGGAATGAGAATGAACGTAATAGATTTTTATTGAAATGGAAAAAAAACTTTGATACCAAATTGCATTTTATTGGTTGGACTTGGCATTTGAATGATGACATTTACATTATTTTATCTTATGTAATAATTTGATGTTTTATGAATACTGAACAATTTATGAATGATTTGAAGACTTTTTTTCTAGAAATATGAAATTCTTTTCATATATTTTTGGCAAAGTATAAAAAAACTGTTATTTTTTGTTTTTACTACCATACCACTGGTCAGTTAATCAACATTTACAAATAGTTGAATATCAAAATGGCCATGAGTAACAATAGTTGCTGAATCACTAAGTAAGTGTTGCTTTAATGAAGCGTCCAGGAAGCCATAAAATACTTAATGTCGAAATACTAAGTAAAGTACATGTAAGTTGTCAGGTAAAGTTAACCCACAATTCATGAACTTACATGTATACACGGAAATTAATAAAACCTTGTGGTTAATCTCATTACTTTAGGAGGAAAAAATCATAAAAAATATGAGTGAAAATTAGGGAGGATTCAGACCAATCTCTTTGTTATTTGTCACTGTTCCTTGTTGATGTAGGTGGATGGATCAGCTAGAAATTATGGAAATGATTCAAATTAATTAATATGTCAACAGTACCAGAAAACACATTGCTTCACCTCTATATATAAATTGACTTCATGTGATAAATAGACATGTTTTTGTTGACAGTTTTGATATGATTGTTAATTATGAACAATATTTCTATGACATTTAATAAGTAAATTACATGATATGGGCAAGGTTATTTGAATCCCTTGTAAATTCTTGCATATTAACCAGGAAGAGTGTTCAGACATGATGGACAATAAGTAGAGACTAGTCTAAATCTTCTATAAACACTTTTTTCTTACCAATTGTTTGTATTTATTGTGATTGCTAACATATCAATGTTTTCGACAAAATTAAGAGTATTTGTAAAGACACTCTTACAGTACAAAAAAAAGTAATCCAGAATTAGGATGAATGAAAAATCCTTTACTGGAACAAACAAGAGATTCAAAAATTTGCAGTAGGAATCTTAACCTATGGCACCTAAATCCTTATCAATAGGTGGTTGGTTGCCTACATGACTAGTAGAAGTGCTAAATTTTCTGTCCTTCCCAGCACTAGGCATTTGTCATGATGTTTGGGGCTTCTAAATTCTGTTTTTCAGTAGTGCTGGACAATTTTTAAAAAATGTAAATTTATATTCATGCAAAATAGCAAATGTGCACACAATTGGTGAAAAAGGACCCTAAAACCTGGAAGCATGTGAAGTTAAAATGGGCAAAAATATTAAATCATTATAATGTTGTGCAGTATTTGTACTTACTGGTGCTTTTAGTAAAGTATTGCAACACTATAAAGATGTACATTTATCCCCAAACCAATAAAAATTTCACTAAATCTTAAGATCGTAAATCTGTAATATAAATTATCTTCCATTTTTATTCCCCTGCCATAGGCAACAGGGACATTAAGTGTTACCCTTGACCGTTCTTCCGTCCGTCTTTCCATCCCTCCCATTTTCGTTTCCGCACTCTATAACTTGAGTTTTACTCATCCAAATTTTACGAAACTCATACACAATGCTTAGAACTAAAACTTGCAGACAGAGTTCAAATTGGGACAATGAGTTACTTACAATTCTAGAGTAATGCCCCTTTATAACTGGGAAAATTGCTAATTTTTTGTTTCTGCACTCTAAAGTTATACAATGCTAAATTAGGAACCTAAACTCGCAGACAGAGTACGAATTTGCGCAGTGAGTGACTTACCTTCTATAGTTATGCCCCTTTATAACTTGGAAAATTTCAAATTAAGGTCATAAATGCTTAGTTTACCAAATAAACAAGTAAAGATAACCAAGAGATTAGAAGTAAAAGAACCAAGGCATTATTCAAGAACTGAGAAATTCACTGGAAACAACAAAACTTATCATAAAACTTATTACATAAGAAATAAAAACAAAACAGTGGAAATATTAAAATAACACAGCACAAAAATACAGAAGACTTAAACTCTTTAAAAACTAGCAATGACATCAATTGCTCTCAAAAAATATTTTCACATATTATAAGGAAGTTTGAGTGGGGGCATTCATGTCCTTAGACATATTCTGCTTTTATTTCTAAATAGACTGGTTGATTTATTTATTGTTGGTGTTTAACACCACTTTAAAGGGAAATCACACTATTGTTTATACGCATCGCTCTCGCGCCGCTATAGTGTCGTGACCGTATTATGACGTCGCCGTTTCGAGTCCGTCGTAAAGGTTGCTAATTTCTAAAATGGCGGCCCGCTCAAAAGAACGTTCACTAAAGCAAGAGAAAGCAAATGACGTTTTGATTTAAGTGCAAAAAATGAAAATGCTACTCGAAACGGACAAAATGTATGGCAAAAAATTAGCCGAAAGTGGTCTTGATATGGTCTTGAATTACCTTACGATTGGGTTTAATTCAAATGAGTTACTCTCTTTAAATAAAGATATAATTATTATTATTATTATAATTGAGTGAGTATTTATATACAATACCATTTATACAATTATTTTTCTTAAAGGTTTATTAATTTCACCGAAAAATATTGTTAGATATGAGAAATATCAACATTTTTTGTTGATCTGGTCTTTATTATTTGTAGCGAAATCTGTCAGCTCAACTTTGTTTTGTCAGTAGAAAAACTTTTTTTATTTACTGTAAAGTTTATATTTTCTTATATTAACATATTTATTGATCTCGCAGATTTCTTAGTTTCACGAAGAAAAAAAATATTTAAAAACAAAAGAGATATTTATAACACTTTTTGTCGATCATTTCAGTATAATCAAAGCGTACATCAGTGAATGTGAAATCCGTCCGGTCAACTTTTTTTTTTAGAAAAACATTTTGTTTTACTATGAAGTTTAAATTTTCTTATAAGATAACTATTAATCTCGCAGAATTCCTAGTTGTATGAAAAAAATATTGTAAAACAAAAGAGATATTACTAGTAACACTTTTTGTCGATCAGTTCAATATTGTAAAGCATACATCAGTGAGTGTGAAATCCGTCCGGTCAACTTTTTTTTGTTAAATATTCATAAAATATAGTCTAATATTTCTAAGGTCTTCAAATATTAAAATAATCTATCAAATAACAAAAAAGTTCTGACTATTTATATCTCATCCGGTCAATACGGGCAATTGTCCTGTCATTAGTGTAACCCAACTGTTGGCAGCGTATCGTCGCGATGCGGTATGTGGGAATATACTGGAAAAAATAACAATATGCCAAGAGTAACAGCATGTAAGCGTACAGCTTCCGGAATTTCTAGTTTTCTGTCCAACAGGGGGATGTAAATAAGAACAATGAGTTTCGATGTTCCTTTGGTGTCAAACGCCTCTCTCTCTCTCTCTCTCTCTATCTTTGTTTTGTTTTTTTTTTTTTGGGAAGGGGGGTATGGGGGCACAAACACATGAACAGGAGTGATTCGTAGAGTAATCATATTTGTTGAAATATCAAACGTTATATAAGAATAACGCCAGTTAAACATCACTGTAAAAGAAGCATACATAATTTTACATCGGTTGCTGTCTGTCGAAATCAAAGAAAATTTAGCACCGTATTATATAGTACATTATACTCAATCTTCCTTTAATGCTTTGTACAGGCTTACATAATTTGGGCACAAAAAAAAATCATATTTTGTAGTATTTCTTCAACTGTCAATTATAGCGAACTGTACGACCAGCAAGTTAAAAAATAAGGCCGCTAGACGTAAGAGCAATCTTGGAATATCAAACACTATTCCTTGTTATTTTTGTACTATTGATGACCGTACTGCCTACAACAACAACAAAAAATCTACACTGTATTTGGCTTTACAAGACTCCAACAAGAGAAATATTTAACACACACACATGTATTTATGTAGAGTAACATGTCTTTCAGAGTGCTAATCTGTAACCATCACATTAAGGTCCGTCTTGTGAAAGAGTATTCATCTCATATAGAAAAAAATTTTGTGCTGATATTCATGTAATATTTGCCACTGAAAGTTTTGCAAAAATCAAGAAAAAAACGAAAACAAAAACTAGTAGTTCAGATGTATGTTCGTGTTCAGATCACTCAATGTGATCACTTGCATGTCAACAAACAGTGATATAGGGAGATTGTCAGATTCCGATCATGACTGTAAAGGACAACCATTTGTTTAATACAAAGGTAGCTGATTTACTCTTGATACCTTGGTTCTTTAAAAAAAAAAATGGCCAACATGATATAGCAGAGTGCTGAAAGTGGCACACACAATCAATTAGTTATTTTCAAATTACCTATCATTAATCAGTTTTGGCAAAAAAAAAGTATATAGGCTATACCATACTGAAACATAAATGTGATAAAAGAATATACAATTCAAGAAAGAGAGGTGTACCAACAGAAAATAGAAACTGCAATCTTTCTTTTCGTTTCATCGGATCTCAGATCTCAAAATTTTAACTCTTACCAGAATTTATTCTATCTTACAGTATAACTCGGAAGTTTCTAAGTGGAACTCGAGCTTTAACTAGAACTCTTACTCGAATTAACATTCGAACTAAAAATAAAACTGGAACTTTAACTCTAAATTTAGCTGGAACTCGAACTCTTATTCTACATCAAAGGTTATCCACACTCTCATTTGTCATCTGATAAAAAAATTCGCAAGGGTTCCACGGAACCCAGTGTCTCGCCTACTTTTGCTGTTAATCGCAGGCTCAACAAAAATGAGGAAAAAAATCAATAAAAATATTCTCTCGATACTATTTTTTGATTGTAAGAAGCTTCTGTCCAAGTTTGGTATAAATCTAGGATAGTTTATGGATCTAATAAATGTTTTAAAAACTTTAACTGCATACTGTATGTAATGTTAACTGGAAGAAAAACTAAGTCCATTTATAAGTAAAATACGGATAAACAGATACAAAATTTTGACAAAATTTCCTTCGAGATACAAGCTTTTGATCATAAACAAGCTTCTGTCCAAGTTTGGTACATATCCAGGATAGTTTAAGAAAGTTATTGAAATCTTAAAAACTTTAACCACAGAGTGAATGTATTGTTTCCTGGCAGAAAAACTAAGTCAATTTATAAGTACAATACGGAAAAATAGATTTTTTTTTTACAAAATTTACTTCTGGATACTATCTTATGATCATAAACAAGCTTCTGACCAAGATTGGTACAAATCCAGGATAGTTTAAGAAAGTTATTAAAAATTTAAAAACTCTAACCACAGAGTAAATGTATTGTTTCCTGGCAGAAAAAACTAAGTCCATTTAAAAGTCAAATATGGAAAAACAGGAATTTTATTTTTGCAAAATTTACTTCTGGATACTATCTTATGATCATAAACAAGCTTCTGTCCAAGTTTGGTAGAAATCCAGGATAGTTTTAGAAAGATTTTAAAACTTCAAAAACTTTAACCACAGAGTGAATATTTGTGGACGCCGCCGCCACCGCCGAGGACGGAATGTAGGATCGCTATGTCTCGCTTTTTCGACTAAAGTCGAAGGCTCGACAAAAAACTAGAGTGAGATAAAATATATCGACATGTCCACAGAAACACAGATAGATGTAGCAGAACAAGAAAAAAAACTAGATCCGTTTATTACAAATTAAAAGATTTTTTTAATTACATATCAACTGGGAACATTATATGTTCCTGATATCAATATGGCGATGTGTATTTTATTGTCAATTAACTCTAAATTTTCAGATGCATAGTATTTCTCATAACATACCAACGTTGAGCGATTAATCGAACGGTAATAGAATATACGTAATACATAAAGTTTTAATACACAGGCGATGAACATTGAACATATTATGTACAATGAACATGAAACGATGTATGAAAAATGGGTGCGGGATGATAGAACTCAGAAAAATATTTGGTTTCTACAGTTCGAATAAATTATGAAGCGTTGTGTAATAACGGAACCAATTTTAAATTCCTACCGAAAATAGGTTTCTTTTAACGTGCTGAGTTTGTGGCATTTTTAACACGGCATTTCAGGTTTTATCTTCCCGGTGCGAATGGACAAACTAGTGAAATTATGGTAACGAAATTATTCTGCCTGCAGTCTAAAAGGAACGTGTTACTTTTCAGCCCGGATACCCTCAGTCTTCCGAGGTAGAAGATTCTTTATCTGGAAGCCGAAAAATTATTTCTATAATACGGCATGAGGCAAACATTCGTTTTCCCCATACAACAAATGCAATTAAAAAAATGAGATGACTTCAACTTTGACAATTACTTTATAATAAACTGTTATTGTATCTATGTTTAACGATTCGATAGATTGATAAAGATATCAATGAATAATCAAAATACCTTAAACAATGTTCAAAAATGATATTATATTTTGTAGTGAAAAGGTTTAATTCAACCCAAGCGTTGCAAGAAATGCTGTTATGCCAGCAACGTCGTTCTATAACGTTAAAAGGTTATAGTTCCCGCCAAAATTCAATAATAAAGATTATTTCCGTTTTAGCAGATTTAAAACATCGGTGACCCCCCTTTTTTATTTATGCTTTTAAAATCTTCCCTGAAGCTGCAACTTTTGCAGAAGTTTGAAGGGAAAAACATTAGTAGATTTTTTTTTATTTCAAGAAAAATCTATTATAAATAGCAATTAAAAATGGCGGGAAATGTTCAAATGCCTTCAAAAATAAGGAAACCGAGACAAATAAATGTTCATAAGGTACAAGTTACATTTGACTGTTTTTGTTATTCCAGTTAAACATGTTTTTTCAATAAGTTTGTCTTTTTTAACAATTTAGAGCGGTATTTCTATATTTCGTTATAACGCGATTCTTTAAGTTTTGATGACGTCATATCTCGAAAACAACATCGGTGACCCCAATTTTTTTTTCGCCTAAAATATCTTAATAAGTATGATCTGTCTACATGCAAAATTTCAATGAATTATTATTAGTAGTATAAATAGTGTGATTTCCCTTTAAGTACACTTGGCTATATCATGGCAGCCAGTTTGTATTACTGGAGGAAGCCAGAGTGCCCTGAGAGATTACCACTGACCTTTGCCAGAAAAACTGGTCTTAATAGGACTGGGTTACCGTTATGCCATCTAGATTGTTCTATCCAATCCAGATAGATATGTCATTCCAGAAGTAACCTGACATTTAAGAAAACGTCTTTATTGCTTTGGTAGAAATATTTGTAGTAAATTGCACATAATCTGGTAATTATGGAATATCAATTTGAGTTGTAAATTCAATAAAGTTATGATTTCTGGATGATTTTGAGGTAAATCTGTTGGGAATAAACTCTAGATTCTTTTGGTAATTACTGGTATTTGTGGGTGCTAATTTTTGTGGATACTTGATTTCATGGTTTTAACAAATTCTGCATACAAAGATATCTAAGATGTGGAAATTGTTAGATTTGTGGTTCACTAAGGGCACCCACAAAACCCCTGAAAATAAGTACTCCATAAATAATAACTTAAATCACAGTAAGGTAGTACCTTAGTAAAGACAATCATGAATTTTAGAAAAGTCTATGTCTTGTCAAAACCAGCATAACAACAATGATAATGACATTTCTGAATTAAATGTGCCTTTAAAATGTCTTTCCCCAACATTATGTCAGGAGAAATTTGATAACATTCCATGTGCACAGGAGCTGTAACATTTCTAAGTTAGCTCCATAAATACAGAGTAATCACAGATCAATTTATTCTTCAGAAAGCTTGGTGGATTAAGATCGCATGTGTAACTGATGTTGCCAATATTATTTATTTGTTTTTCGTGAAGAACTGTTAACTTGATTATGCAGAACACATTAAAGCAAGTCTGTAGTACATTTATCAATTCTATTTCTAAAATTGAAAACTTTCTTGGAAAATATATTTTTGGATTTAAATGCAAGTCCATGTTAAGAACATAAATGTTTTGTTATTCAAATGCTGCGTTCACTTGTTAGTACATCAATTCATTATATATTGGCATGTAAGGAAATGATAGTGTCCCATGTTTGTGTGCTATATATTTGTTTTTAGTATTTCCTATAAGGTGTAAAAAAAACCAGACAGTGGTTTAATCAAATGCCACAAGTTCAAAAATATAATTATATTTGAATACTTTTAACATGATGTTTGTCTATATTGCTTTAATTAGTTAGTAATCCAAATGTGTGTATTGAATGTTTTGATAAACACACATTATGCATGTCATGAAGTCAATGTAAAATGTGTAATGGGTATGGATCACTTATTTAATGACTTACTAAGGTTGTAGTACATTTTTGTGGTTAAAGATGCCTTACACTCAATAGGTTTTGACACCTGCTTTTTAAGCCAAGTTGAACTATGTTGTGTTTTGTATACTGTTGTTCATCTTTTGGTTGTTTTTCATTTTTTGCCATGGTGTTGTCAGTTTGTTCTCACTTTATAAGTTTGAATGTCTCTTTTGTATCTTTACCTGTCGTTTTCAATAAATGAGAAGATGCCAAGGGCTCAATCAAATCAGTCGTTCAAACAAGACAGACACCACCATCATCTGACCATAAGAAGGAAAAATTAAAAAAAACTCCCAAGTCAACAAAACAGAAAAATAATGAGGGAGCAACATGAATTCCATAAACAAAAAAAACTTGTAAGGGTTCAGCGGAACCCAGTGTCTGGCCTACTTTTTCTGTTAATTGCAGGCTCAACAAAAATGAGGAAGTAAATCAATAAAAATATTCCACTTCATACTATTTTTTGATTGTAAGAAGCTTCTGTACAAGTTTGGTAAAAATCAAGAAAGTTTATGAATCTAATAAATGTTTAAAAACTTTAACTGCAGACTGAATGTAATGTTAATTGGAAGAAAACAAAATTTCCTTCTAGATACTAGCTTTTGATCATAAACAAGCTTCTGTCCAAGTTTGGTACAAATCCAAAATAGTATAAGAAAGTTATTCAAATTTTAAAAACTTTAACCACAGAGTGAATGTGTTGTTTGCTGGCAGAAAATCTTAAGTCCATTTAAAAGTAAAATACGGAAAAAATGGATTTATTTTTTTTACAAAATTTCCTTCTAATACTAGCTTTTGATCATAAACAAGCTTCTGTCCAAGTTTGGTTCAAATCCAAAATAGTATAAGAAAGTTATTAAAATTTTAAAAACTTTAACCACAGAGTGAATGTGTTGTTTCCTGGCAGAAAATCTATGTCCATTTAAAAGTAAAATAAGGAAAAAATGGATTTATTTTTTTACAAAATTTACTTCTGGATACTATCTTATGATCATAAACAAGCTTCTGTCCAAGTTTGGTACAAACCCAGGATAGTTTAAGAAAGTTATTAAAATTTTAAAAACTTTAACCACAGAGTGAATGTAATATTTCCCGGCAGAAAAACTAAGTCCATTTATAAGTCAAATACGGATAAAACGGAATTTTATTTTTACAAAATTTACTTCTGGATTACTATCTTGTGATCATAAACAAGCTTCTGTCCAAGTTTGGTAGAAATCCAGGATAGTTTAAGAAAGTTATTAAAATTTCAAAAACTTTAACCACAGAGTGAATATTTGTGGACACCGCCGACAACGCCGAAATGTAGGATCGCTATGTCTCGCTTTTTCGACAAAAGTCGAAGGCTCGACAACTAGGGTAAGCAAGAGGCTACAAAAGGGTAAGCAGTTCCTACTTTACTGGTAGCACCAGTTGTGATGCTGACATGATAAGTAAAAAAAGCTAGTGAGGTAATTACCAGACATTTTCTATGAGTTTAATGATGTATAAACACAGATGAGTCTACATGCCAATAACTCCGTACAGAAACCTTAATTATTTATAATTGCTATAGAATGTATAGTACTAAAAATTTAATCAAAACTTACAGAACGTCACCAATGTAGGAATTAATACTTATGATGTGACAAAGGGTTTATACATGCATAAATGTTTTGGTTGGCATCATGCTCTCCAATGAATTAAGACAAACATGAGGACATGATTGAGGCTTAAATGATGGAACAAATCTGTGGTCATCTGTTACACACCATTATGGCATCTGTAAATTTTATATACAAATTAAACATATATGTAAATGAAATTTTAGTTTGCCATAACATCTGCTATTCAATGAATAATAATGAGTCTTGACAAAATATGCAAACAATAACATGATGGTATTGAAATCTGTGATTGTCATTCAAGAAAAAAGAAAAGAAAATTGACTTGAATTGATTATTTGACTGGCCAATGAAGGCCTTTAATGATTTATGGGCTCTGATCAAAGTTAATCCACCATGACATTCAGTCTGTGGTTGTCTTTGAAATAGTTAGTTCACCTGGCCCTCAAAGTTAATTGTTGATAACCATAGTCTGCTCTTCAGTTATCTTTTCTTGTTTTTTATTGTGTTCTGGCATTGGCAGGTTGTTGTCTCATTGATGTCTTCCCAAAATCTCTTCATTCATTTAAAGAAAAAAGTACATTTTAAAGTTTTAAAATTCAAGCTTCATTAATACCAAACTATTAGATTGGTTTGTCCCAGAGGGTCTTAAGTTATAGAAATGGTAACTATTGATGTGTTTTACATATAATGTATGTTATCCAAACTATTTTTTTTTTATGTGTTATGAGAAGATCTGCATCAGCAAAACAGGGATCAGGTTCAAAGTGAACCAGGAAAATGTTTGAGTGACAGGTTTATTTACTTACAAAACAAAAAGCAAGAAAATGTTTTCAGGTCATATTAGTTTATATTTCCTGTACTAATACTTGTAGATCATTCATAATTTTCTTCTGTTTTAATTCCCAAGTGACAAGATAAGAATTATATGTGATGTAATTGATTTATAAATATTCTTTTTATTGGTATGTTATCAGGAAAAAACAAGCCACATGACATGAAAGTCTTGTCAATTTTTGATACATTTTGGAGACAGTATATAATTTAAAAAAACTTTTCTATATATTTATTATTTTGGCTAGGCTTGCCGATACTATATTCCAGCCACTTTTATTACAATGTAGATGTTCTTGTGACCTATTTTTCCCCAAAAAATGCTTAAAGTGTTGCATACATACATCAGTATTTATGGTTTGTATAGATAAGTTATATCTAAATCTGTACGACTTTTATACAAATTTAAGGAGAACAAAAGTGGCCAAGTTTAAGAAGACTTACCCATATAAAAATAAGGATGCATGGTATGATTGGCAATAAGACAACTATCCACCCAAGTTCAAATGAAGTAAATGTAAGCAATTTACAGGCGACCATACAAACTTCAACAATGAGAAAAACCCATACTGTATTATGTCACCTATAAAAGGCCCTGTCATGAAAAATGTGAAACAGTATGCTTGACATAAGGTTGTGCTAAGTATATTGCAAATATACAGTTTGGTTTGTGCAGTGCAAATTAGCTGAACATTAAGATGCACCTTAACCTTTTGTAGGCCTAAAGATAAAAGCTGTCAAATGAATTTTTCTCAACTTTGAAATTGAAAACAGCTTATACTGTTGTTTGGGATTATATGTTGCATGCTATGGTTGATCTAATTATTAATGTTAAAAAAAAAGTAGATTCAATCTCAGTTCTTCCTGCAAAGGCTAAAAGAAAAAGGGATCTTTATGAGGATCAATTGGAGACAAAGAGAGATAGTACAGTTTGTTCTGGTTTCTATCCTGTCTGTGTTTCTTTTTAGTAAAAGTGTAAATGTATATAATAATAGATGTATACTTAACATGACAAAGGTATATTTGACAGACTGATACTTTTTTACATGACAAAATATAAGTAAATTTGACAGTAAAATCATGATTTCTAAATGAGTGAAGGTAGTTGTGAGATAATTTATGACATATCAAAGACTTAAGCATGTATTTGTATTATAAATGGATGTCTTCTATTTATTTGATCTTCCCTTGGTAACAAGTCCAAATTAAACATAATATCTAATGCTGTTTGATTCCAGACATTTATTTTTATCAATTTAATGATGCTGAGTTTGATGTATTTATTTTTGTGCAGATCAGTTACGTTAATTGTTGCCAGGACATTATGCAATGTCAACACTCAATATAAAAAATGAAATTTGTCAGGTATTGGAATAGATATTAATTGCATATTAATTCCCATAAAAATCAGTTCTACCTACATTTTTTCTTTAGGTTACTGGTATTTTGCTTTTTGGGGGAATTTGTTTATAAGAATGTTAAAGAATCTGATGTCAAATGTACTGTTGGTTTTAAATGAAGAATCGTGTTCGGAGATTCCAATTGAGTCAGACATGTTATCTAGTTTGTTCAAATATATACAGGATTGCGAGATTGTTTTATTAAAAGTGCAAGAGTATCTCATGTACCACAAAGGTGCAGTCACCATATTTAGACCTTGGATATCTCTTGTACCACAAAGGTGCAGTCACCATATTGACCTTGGAATGAACAACATGACATTTAGTAAAGAAAGACCTACCTCATTCCATATAAAGACGGACTCTGGTTTATAAAAGTAAACTCCTTAGAGCTTAATGTACCAAAAAAACATGAAGAGCAAAAAAATAAAAAAGTATCTAAATTGATATTAATGATAACATGCTGAGGACATCATGAGTAATATGAACCTTAGGAGAATTACTTAAAACAGATTTATTTTGTAAATAATACTTATATTGAAATAATGGCTTGTGGGTAGATGATACCTATGTGATTTTTTACTTTCAGTAGCTTTTGTATTTAATTTAAGTCCTATAATAATACATATATGATTTACAATGATGACACATGTCTCTGTAATCACATCATTTTCTAACAGTTAAAAGATAAAGAAAATGACCATTTCTTGTACTGAAAGTCTTATATTGTCAGAACATAAAAGAATTCTATGTGTAAAATGCCTGTATGTGTAAAAGTATTGGTCTTTATTGTGTTCCTGGGGTTTTACTTGTGAAAAATCTATCAAGTGTTATCGATCAGATATAAATAAATGGATCCTGTTTGGTATAATTTTTCTTTCAAATATTAGTAATGATTTGTGTTATATCGGTTTAGTCATTCTTCCTTGAGCATTGGATTTATCCAAAGGCCCAGTTCAGAATCATTACAATTGTTCTTTTATTTGTTTAATTTATTGTTTGTACATAGCACAATGATTTTTAATGATTAGTTTTTCCTGATTTGTAAATATTAGCAGAAAAAATGTCAGTAAATGGCATTTGTATCACATTTCTTCAGAAAAAGGTCCCATAATGTAACCTTTTAACCCAACAAAGAAGAATAGGAAAATGGTGGGGATTTCTTCTTTTTCATGTAACAATGTGTTTTGTTGGATAATGTCAATTGAGCTGATGGTAGATTATTATCGGGAGTCAAATGATTTGTTTATAATATCTACCCAGAATTCATAACAAACTGCTTCTGTTGCTGGTATGGGATGAGAGGATAATTTATACATTGTGTATTGAGATTTAAAACAGATAATAATCTGTAAAGGTTAAAAGTTGAAAGCTTTTAAAATATGAAATAAATATGTAAAAAAGTATTTATATGGAATATTATAATTATCATTTGAATAGTTGTTTGTTTAATACTAAAAAAAAAAACAGAAAGACAGAAGGAAAAAAAGACGGAAGGGTGGAAAGAGTCATGGAAGGATGGAAAGACAGAAGGACGGACAGTCAAGGGTAACACTTAATGCCCACATTGCCTACGGCAGGGGCTTAAAAAGCTTTATTATACTTCACGTAAAAATGCAATATTTTGATTCGCCTCAGTTTTTGGTATTCTGATTGATTGAGTTATCTGAATGCCCTAGTGGCTAATTTCTCATGCATATATATTAAAAACGTTTACAGTAGAGGAAGGTTATCTCTTGCCTTACTCTAAGACTCTTCATATGAGGGTTTTTGTCTGGCCTGCGAGACATAGGTATTACAATCCAACAACAGTGTAAACTATTTGTTTAAAGCTTAATATTTCAGAAGGTAGACAACATGGATGCTTTATACCTTGTATGTAGATACTTTATGTTAAGGAGTTTCCATCTTTTCATTGTCCTTGACCTCAATTTCATTGTTCAGTGATTGCTTGAAAAAAATTACAGTTTTTTTGTTAAGTGTAATACTCACTTGTTATGAGTAATAGGATAACTATATTTGGTATATGGGTTCCTTACAATGTCTACATGTCCGTCAGGTAGGGTTCATCTGACCTCGACCTTATTCCATGGATCAGTGACCAAGGTTAAAGTTACTTGGTCAAGTCCATATCTGAGATACTGTAAGCAATAGGTCAACTATATTTGGTGTATGGAATGATTTTAAGGGTGCATGTCCGCTGACAGGTTTCATCTGACCTTGACCTCAATTTCATGGTTCATTGAACAATGTTTAGTTTTTATGTTTGGTCTATTTCTCAGATACTATAAGCAATAGGTCAACTATATTTGTTGTATGGAATGATTGTAAGGGGTACATGTCTGACCAACAGATTTCATCTGACCTTGACCTCAATTTCACGGTTCATTGAACAATGTTTAGTTTTTTGTGGTTTGGTCTATTTCTCAGATACTATAAGCAATAGGGCCATTATATTTGGTGTATGGAATGATTGTGAGATGTACATGTCAGGTTTCATCTGACATCGAACTGATTTTCATGGTTCATCAAATTGGTCAATTATAAATTTTAAAATTTTGTCAGTTTATCAGATACTTTGTCTGTCTGGCAGGGTTCATATGACCTTGACCTCATTTTCATGGTTCATTGGTCAATGTTAAGTTTATGTGATACTTGTAGTAAAACAAATTTATACTTCGTTGAACATTTGAATTCATGGTTTACATTTACCCACAAAATCCACAAAAATTGGTATCCTACGAATAATAATCAATCCACAGTAAGTAAAACAGGCAAGACATTTCAGTGTGTCCACTCTTGTTTGATCTTGTGATCAATTCATGGTATTGTGATCTCCTCATGTCAGTAAATGATTATTTTTTTTTATTTTTTATTTTCAGTCGATGAATAACATTCTTGTCAGTCTGTTTCTCATGATATTATATTTGTGTTTTTATCTTGTCATTTTAGTACAGCATTGCTATGTTTTGTTAGTTATCTTCTATACATTGTATCTTGTCAGATCAGAAATGAAGTTGTTAACATATGTCGTTTCAGTGAATGTCTATCTGTATTTCATGATATATTCTGTATCTTTTTATTTAGAGCATAATTGCTATCTTATCTTTCCAGTTTGTTATCTCTTATTTTCCCTAGCTCACAGATATCTCATGTGTTCATATTTGTGATTGCCAGATTTCTTACTGAAGGTTGGTGGTTCTTTCAGGGCACACTGGCTCCCTCCACCAATAAAAACTGACCTCCACAATATCTAAGTGCTCAAAATGGCATTGGAAATGAGCAATCAATGTTTCTATATTTGTTATATATTGCCATGTAAGATTTTAGATATGGAGGAACATTGTGCTGATCATCTAAGGGTTAAATCCCATTTTTTTCTAAATTGAATATACATATCACTGCTGCATCATATAAATTAGTTTATTGCAATCACAAAACAGTATGACTAATTCAATTTTTATGCAAATATGAAAATAATAATTATTATAATTACTTTTAATTTCCCTCCTGTTATAACTGACAATTGATATATATATCCTTTCCCAAACGCAAGGTTACAGATCTGGAATATGATAAGCTTAATCCAGAAATCATTAATGTGTCGACCAGTTTAGATGCATATAGTTAATTCTATATAAATTATATCAAAAGCTTTACAAGCATTTTTAGGCACTATAACCAAAGTTGTTCAGGTAAAAAACAAAGCGTGAGAGTGACTTTATTACATCAAGATGCTCAACCACTGAATTAGATGAATTTCAAATCCTTAACACATTTGTTAAGAGCTCTTGATAAAATCTTAAGTTTAAACTGACCAGTTTCATGAAAAATGGTTAACATATGAATAGTTTCTGTTGTAATAATAAAATATGTACATGTTGGAATTCTTTTATGTTTTTCTTTTTACTTGAAATACTTTCACTCAATAATTATAATGCCCTTCTGACCTTTTTCTATTGAGTTATAAGGTCTTTTACCTATTAGTTTTGTAAAATACCATAAAACTTCACTTAATTATTGTGTATTGTTGTATATGTCAATTGTTTTGTAATTCATTAATATAATTGTTGAATAATTGATTGTTTTTTTTTGTCACAAAGTCCTTGGAGAAATTTTGTAAGTGAAATGTCACCTTTGGCAAATATTTGGATTTAATTACCTTTAATTTATATTTAAATGTTATAATCATTTAAAGTGTGGTTGATTCAACTCTAAAATAATATTTTCTTTTTGATGAAAATATTTTTTATTGTAATTATTTCATGGTTAAAAGTGACGTCTATCAGCTATTTGAGAGGTCATTGTTGTATGCAATGGAATAATATCTGTAGAGTAAATGAGACAGGCACCTGACCAAAATAGGACAAACATAAAATGATTGATTAACTGTTAATTGATTAATTGTTAACTTAAGTCCAGTGGCAAATATTACATATATATTGAGGACTATATCATAGTTAGGTCATTTAAATATACCATGCCTTGAACTACCGGTAGACCAACATGCCTAGAAGGATTTGTAACCTTTTCAGTGCTAACCTACATGGTAAAATTCTGCTTGAAGACATGTCACTGACTGCCCCCTGCACATTATCCTGAGCCGACTTACTTCTAAATGCCTCATGCTTGGAGGAGAACCTGTAAGTACTCATTTTAAAATCTTTTGTTTTTCCCCTGCTGGGGATTTTCCAACCCACTACTTTATAACTCTTTAAGCATGCTACCATTAAAAAAAGACTAATGAGATGGTTAACATGAGAATATATCAAATGCAGACTTTCAATTCATAAATAAGATACAAAGAATAACTGTTAAAATAGAAGGTAAATTTAGAAAAGCACATGGAACACAACACATGTATAAGATGTTTTTTTCATACATGTATAAGTCCCAAGTTCCAAGTAAAGTCTAAAGCACAAAAAATTATAGCTATTGAAGTTATAATTGTGCCGACTCTAGCATAGCAAAAACAGTTGTGAGGGCATCTAGTAAAAATGATGATGTTCACCAACTTTATCATCTAATGTCATGGGTATTATGCAGTTTAAAGCCTCCAGTTTTGAAAATGTGTTGAAATGTTTACAATAATTAGATAAAAAGATTTGTAAAAATAAAGAGTTTTCCATATAGTAAAATTAGGTTTCTTATGAAGGTTAATTCAACTGTTAAAAATTGAACCTTTCTGACTTAAAGCCACCAAATTTTGTAAATAGATTATTAAAAGTTATTACTTAGTTTATTAACTAGATTCAAAGCTCTCGAATAAATTTGTAATCGCTTATTGAATTATAAATATATATATAGTATCAAAAAGCTGATTAAAACATTGAGGATTTTTAAATCAATTAAAAAGTTTTAAAACCGTTTTTATCACACTTAAAAAATAATGAAATATTTAAATCTGATTAGGTACCTACAATGTTAAGCCAATAAAACTTCATGAGGACAGATTTGGTTATATCTAAATGGATTAACTCTATCTATAGGGATAAAGTCAATTATTATCATTTAATTTGGTCCAAAACATATTGTACTAAAAACATTCAAAACAAAACTTTGCATACATCTCCCCTTAGAGCTAGGATGAAATGTGTGATGATGATGGGAGTTTTTAACGACCTTGACTGGCTATACAGCCCTCCATGGTTGGTCCATGAAATGTGAAGAGGAATTCTGCAGACTGTCTGTCTATGTTGTCTGTCTACCCTCTGGGTCTAGTTCTTTGCTTATATCTGCAAGTTTTTAGACAGATTAGCAATTAATGTGCAAGACTGTTTATTTCAATAAGGAAAAATAAGTGAATTATTGCACTATTTTGACTGTTTTAATAAAAACAAAATATTTTGTTTTGATATGTTCAATTTTTCAACTTCGCCATATAAGGGGAGATAACTCTTATAGTAAAATTTTTATAAAGGAATGTTAATGAAATTTTAATTTTTGTACTTGTAGAAGCATATTATAAAACCTATCTTCTCATATTTTATTTCAAAATTCTACCTCATAGATTTCTTTTTATTCACAAAAAAGTATTTTTTTTCATGAATAGTCTATGCAAAAATTAAGAAATAATTCATGGAAGCCATAGATTTGTTGGAAATTTACACACGGCCCAGGCCATGTGTAAATTTACAACAAATCTATGGCTTCCATGAATTATTTATATTCTAATAGGACAAATACGGTCATTAAAAAACTGAAGCGGGGGTGGGTTTGCCGTGTGTGTGGTTTTTCCTTTTTACTCCCTGTTAGATAAAGCTAGAACATTCTAATAAATCTGTAGCTTGCATGAATTATTTCGTAGATGTAACCGCCAGAAAAAATGTGTTTAGTTCTTTTAATTATCAAATCCTACATTTGCCATTTTTAATTTAACTTGTTTTTCTCGTAAGCTACCATCAAATCCAAAGTTGACATTTCGTAACTAAGGAGCCGCCATGTTGACTTACTGAAATTCATTAATATGCAAATAATGCAAAAGGATAGAAAATAAAACGAACCCTACCTCAAAAATCCGTTTTAATGCAATTTTATACGAACTTCGATGGTTCACGTAACGGAAAACCTTCAGCTTGAGCGTTTTCATTTGTATGACGTCATGTTTTGAAATGACTTAAATGCGCCAAAAGCATTAATGGACTTTCGCAGGATTTTATTTTATTTTTATTTTATAGATTTTTCTGAGCTCTAGTGCATTAATTCTTTTTGTTATGCATCGGAATAAGAATAGAAGTACTGTAGTCTTTTTTTCTATTGCAATTTTTAAAACAATAAAATCGGAATAGCGTTTGCAAATAGGTTCCAATACATGTGGATTTACGTAGGAGGTATTTTGTAACATCCATTATTATGTATATATCTCTGAGTCCGTGCTAAGTATAGATATATCGAGTATTTTATCACGGTGTTGTTTACAAAGCGAAAGCAGCACGTCATATTAGAATGCGCAATTTTGCATGACTTTTAGCTTGAAAATAGCATGGTGCCCCATACTTTTTATTATATTTTTGAAAAAAGCATGGTTAAATGGTTATTTTTGAAATCTCAAGAAGAGAATTTATATGAATTTATAGGGTTAAATATACTTACCATGAAATTACATTTATATTATATAGAATATGTTTGCTTTCACAACATGTTCTCATCGCAATTAACTAGGTGATTAAAAATTACATCCATAAGATGTACTCACCTACGTCATAATTTACCTGTGTAAGATACAGTAAGTTTAGTTTTAATTTGTCGTTTAATTGAATAATTTCAATTATGTGAACAAAAAACTAAATTTATTCCAGGGGTGGTGAATGAATGAATGAATGATCTTGAATGATCTTTATTCTCATAAACCAAATACATAGTTACAGAGAAGAAATATTACAATAATAACAAATATTGAATATAGCATGTGTGAAATACAGAATATTGTTAATTAATATTATAAATATATATTTGGACAAAAGATAAATTAATATACAATAGTTGTTTTAACCAGGAGGATAGACTTTCACAGAAATACATTTAATAAATCTACAGAGTTTCTCAAGTTCAACACAGTTTCGATTTGAGTATACTTGTTTAAATTTTATAACATTTACATTAGATTTACAGTATTGCGGTAAATATTTGTTTCTATCGTCTTTGAAAAAATTACAAGACATAATATAATGGTATTCGTCACCGATGTCAACTGAGTCGCAAAGGTGACACAATCTATCAGATCTTGGTATGTTGTGCCACCTTCCCGTCTCAATTGGCAAACGGTGATTTCCACATCTAAATTTACATAAGGTTATTAATAAATTGAATGGTAGCACTGACAAATAGTGTTCAAATTTAAAAACATTTTTATACAATCTATAACATAAACCCTTTGGCGAATTGTTCATTTCTGATGACCATTCTTGAGTGAACTGGTCTCTTAATCTTTGCTGAACACTTAATACAACCCAGCGTTTCTGAAATACATAATGACTTTGCCATACATTAGACATGGTGGTGGATTGTGGTAAGTATATTTAACCCTATAAATTCATATAAAATCTCTTCTTGAGATTTCAAAAATAACCATTTTATATGAATTTGGTTAAATATACTTACCATGAAATTACATTTATATTATATAGAATATTTACTGATTAACAAGCAGTATTTTATTTTGGTGGAGGATAAATTCTCTCACACATATACAATTTCCAACATATAAAACTATGTCAAAATTTTAAAAAAATAACTCCACTTAATTTTGTAAATACGGATATTAGTCAAAACTGAAATTACTAAATTTAAATTTATTATACAATAAAGCTATGCTGTATAACTGTATGTATCAATGGCAAAACTTTGCAGATTGCATAAATAAAAGTATGCAAAAAAAGACTGGATGGAGAGTTGTCTCATTGGCACTCATACCACATCTTTCTATATCTGTTGAATAAATAATCTACAGGCCAGTATAGAAATTATTTCATTAAAGCTCCTTCATTATGAGTTAAATGTGTTGTAATGTTATTGCAACAGTAAATAAGCATTTATTTTTGAATAGGTTGTTCTTATTGCTTGTACAAATCAACAAGAACTAATCCAACCTTAGTATCATTAACTTTCAACTTTGAAATATTAGTTTTCAAAACTTTAGTTTATTTGAAAACAGTTAGCTTCTCTCTAACTTTCCATTGTTTTCTCTATAGTTTTAATATAATAACAGAGAATATATGATTGCTGTCATCTTTTGATAACCTGATCAATATCATATCTTTCGAAATAAATTCTTTTATGCTTAATTGTCAAAGAATTATAATCAATTAAAATATACTTTGTAAATAAGTGTCCTTAATACAAACAAAGTATAATAAAGACTCTAACAAAAGTTGTTTCATGATTATGCTAAATCTGGATTAATCTATAAACTTTTTTTTTTTTTTTTTTTTTTTTTAAGTTATAGTCTCCCTGAGTACTTATTCTTCTGCTAGATATACTACTCTTTTTAATATCTTATAGGCCGATTTAGAACGAAAATATTTTTGTCAAGAGAAGTCTTGCATTATTATAGAATGACAATTTTCCAAACCGTCTAAATTTTAAAATCTGATAGAAATTTCTATGAGTGGTAGAACCTTTGAATACAATGTCTTCCAGTTCAACAATGAACAATCTTTTTGTTTCGTATTAGCCTACTTAAGTGTAAAAATACAGAAATGGACAAGTCAGTGGAAATGTTTAAATATACATGTTTTTCAATGGTATCATAATGCTTCTACAGAGCATTTGGATGTTGAGCAAGCCAATAACTGTTGTCCTATTATAAGCCAAAAAGAATGCTGACAGATGATTTTCTCCAACTATGAAAAATCTGTCTGTCACTGTTGTTTTGATATTTCTAATTAATATTTCACAATGATATACTGTCTAAAATTAGAACCCTTTTAAATTATATCTTGCCATGTACCAGTACAGTTCCAAATTTAAAGAAACAAAATTTTGACATATTGAACAACTCTTGAACTGTTGCTCTTGACAATTGTTAATATTTGTTTCAGAAATTATTTCGCAATCAGAAAAACTAACATGCAACTTGTTAAATATAGTTCTATAGGTGTATTTAAAGAAAACACGTTTGACCATATGGAAAAAAAAACACTTGTACTAACTTGTGGACTTAAGTGTTCTTAGTTGTTTTAGAAATGGTTTCACAATCAGAAATACTCATTTTATTTCTCTCTTGGTTCACCTTATCTGAATTCTATACATTCTGATATGATTCCATATATACCAACCAAAACACTTTTGGTAGTATTTTTGGGACTTCAACCCAGTCATTTGGTTCACTAAAAGTCACTCAGAAAAATTTTGCATTTGTCCACAGATTTGATAAAACAAAATAAATGAGATTTATATAATCACATCTTTCAAAACAGTATTGAATCAAAATTCAAAGTAACTGTTAATAAACACATTTCAATTTTGTCTAGTATATTCTTGCATAAAATACTAACTCTATGCTAGATATTAATATTATTTCTGAAAAGTTCTGCAGAAAAAGGACTAAGAAATATTGTTTGATAATTGACTGGTCATTATGAAATTTGAATAGTGAATACCATCAATTTGGGGATTAAATCGCACGCATTTGGAAACCTTCCTGCATGTAGATATTAGTCACAACTTGACTTTGACAAGACTAGAATTTTTTTGTACTCTTTGCTTATAATGAGCAAAAATAAAAATAAACAGTGACATTTTAAATTTAGATATAAACAAATGTCTTGCACTTAATATAATCATGGAATTATCATATTGCATTTTACTTCCATGTACTAACAGACTATTGAATGTTATTTGCTAACTATTAATCAGTCTTTTAAATAAACTGCTTTTCATGTATTTTGCTCTTAGATTAACTGCTTCTACACTGGTGCTAAAATTTGAGAACCTAAATTGAAATATATATATGTATATATCGGTACATTATGTAGCCCAAAAAACCTCTTCTTTTTTCTGCATCTTGTAAAGACTGGCTAAAAAGAAGCTTTATATAGAGCTGTATTAGATAGTTCATTTTTAAAACTTGTGAACTTAACTCCAATCTCCAAGTCCATGTCTAGCATTTTTAATGAATCCTGCATCCACTGTGAATGCTTTAAATTTTCTTTATTTATCTACTAATATTTTACTAATTATATCTAATTTTTTGCAAAATCTATCTGATATGTATTTATTTTTACACTAAATTCTCAAAATACAAATCCTAAATTAATGATAATCTTGTTTTTATATATCAGTATCTTTGAGTCCTCTATAGTTCAGCTTTCTGATGCAATATAAACTCAAGGAAAAAAAACGTGTAGCAGTTTGTTAAGCTGTTTTTTTTTTTTACTACCAATCTCACATTAAGATTGAAAACAGACCCAATGAATGAATCCCTTATAGCAGAATATTGCCAAACTTGTTGGCATTGCTTTGAAAACTTAAGATGTAAAGGCATAATTTTCTATCTTTAAAAGAGCTTCCAAAAATCTCTCCCTTTCATGATTGGAAGATACATGTATTATTTGACAGTGATTCTCATATAGTGAGGGTAAAATAGACCCTTAAGTCTTATGTTATCACCTTCTTTGTGTAAGTTAACACAAAATAGCACAAGTACATATTATGTTATATGCATTGGCAATGTACACTCTGAATTATGTAATCAAAATATAAGCCATTTCCCTGAATGAGTCTTTGTGAAATGCATCATGGCATTCCCTAAACTCTTAATCCAAGAGACAATCTAATGTTTACTTAAAAAACATATAAAAGTTTTTTGTTTGGTTACTGCAGACAAAACAACCAATTGGTCATAGCAGAACATACTGATAATATTAATGTTCTTTTTGTCAATAGTAAACTGACCATGAAAATTAAAAATTGACAAAATGAGTTGTCACAAGCTAACAACTGGTTTTAGAACGGTGTTCCATTCTTACTGACTCAACATATTAGTATTTTCTTAACATCTGTAAGAGAATAATTTATCAATAAAGAAAATATTTACAGCAATTTCCTGCTCCGAGAAAATATTTCAGGCTTCTGAGAATTTACTGTCCTATCATTAAAACTGGACATAATTAAAAAATTTGTGTATTGATATGCTTAATCTGCATACACATTTGTATTGTACTAGATAACACTGTACTATTTCAGTGTTTTTATCTGTCTTGACCATTTCCAGACACTCTTTCAATATATTACATTGTATTATCAATATGAGTATATATGTAAATTGACTGAACTGTTGGTTCATCACAAAAATCAATGTGCAACCAAAAATTAGCTATGCTTGCAAGTTGTTTTAAATACAATAAGGGTAGACCTAACGTTCCCTGGATGGAAGGATGTCTTCTGCAACAATCAGATAGACCTGGACTAAAATTCACTATTCTGATTCTAATTTATTTTATTTCAGTACGTCAAAAAATGAAGTTTTTATTTACAACAATGGTCTATGCTCCATAAATATCAATGTGCAATCAATTAATAGTTATGATTTTTATGTAAGATATCAAATCTGTATTGTAGTAGAATGCATGCAACTTACAGATCCAAAATCATGCATGTTGTTCTTAAAGTTCCTATGTTTCCTGGATGAAACGATGTCAACATTAATCAGATAGACTTGGGCAAAATCCCTATTCTAATTTTAATTTTATTTGTGATTCATTAAGCACGTTTTATTTTCAATAAATATGGTCTATGTTCCCTGAATGGAAGGTTAACCAAATAAACATAATCAGTTGTGGGCAAATTCCCTATTCTGATTGTGATTTATATTTATTTATCAACTTTAAACAGTCAATGTGAGTATCAATGTTGGTTTACGCTCCCTGTATGGAACGTTATCCAAATAAAATAACAATCGGATATGGGCAAATTCCCTTTTCTGATTGAAATTTTATAATTGAACCAATTGAGGTTCTAGTGACAATAGTGGTCTACGCTCCCATAAGGACGTTATCCACATTAAAATAATCAGATCTGGCCAAAACACCTATTCTGATTTTAATATAGTGATGTGTTTTATAACACAGTCTCGTGTACAGACTGTAAAATTGTAAACAATCAACTTATCTCCAAACTTTCCACTTGACCCGTTTCGTAGATTGCTCTAAACAGCTAAAAATTCGGTCAGCGTGGAAGAAGTATTAAAACATCCGTTTATTCTAAAAAACGGAGCACTCACGTAACATGTCCGATTTTGACAGAAAAATTCTGCCTTTCCTCGGACCGGACTTAATGTTTGAAAATGGCGTCTAAACAAAGGTCATTTTCTAGGTCGTCGTTGTTCCAGACTCGTAAGCTGTAAAATTGACGAAACGTGCATTATCAGAAACTTGACAGAAGCGCTGTATTCACATTAAATTAATCGTAAAACGATATACCGAAAACAAATAATGTCTTTTATAAAACATAAGGATTTAAAAATCCTTGTCGACGAGAAACATGCGTTCACCTGAACGCAAAAATTAAAACTAAACTTACTGTATCTTACACAGGTAAATTATGACGTAGGTGAGTACATCTTATGGATGTAATTTTTAATCACCTAGTTAATTGCGATGAGAACATGTTGTGAAAGCAAACATATTCTATATAATATAAATGTAATTTCATGGTAAGTATATTTAACCAAATTCATATAAAATCTACATTTTGGCGATGTATTAAAAAATTCTATATGAGAAAATATATACCGATGATCCACCTTAAATGTAAATAAAATTGGTATGATTGTTGCCTGAACAACCAGAGTGTGTCTTGTTAGATTATTAAAGGTTGTAGAATTATTCAAAATAAATTGAATCCACAGAAATCTAAAAAAGATATCTGTAAATCAAAACATAGAAGATGCATGAATGTGTAAATATTAGACTCAAAGGCAGTTGTATTGAAAAAAAAGGAAAGATGTACGAACCGATAACAATGCCTAACTAAAACTTTGAGCAATTTAGTGTCTGTCACTGAATGCTTATCTAATCCAAGTAGGACATAAGGAGTTCTGAAGGGAGTTGGTCTATGCTGCTAATTTAAAGCAACACCGTGAGCATTGTCCTGAGGTCTTTTCCAATTAAAAAGAAACGCTTAAACTCCTATTTTAAAAAAAAAGATATTAAGAGTGTTACAATAGTATGAAAAATTGCAATATCATGGAATTGATCCAGATTCTCCTCTAATTTCATGTTATATGTTTGACGAAATAAAAATATTGATTAAGTACTGTAATAAATATTATTTAAATCCATAAAAATTCTCTATAATAAGCAAATACTTATAACACTTAGTGTTTGGATGAGTCACTAAGATAAAAGTATCAGTGGTTTAACCACAATTATGTTCTCCAATATATGTCAAGGAAAATGAAAGAAAATTGATTCATTCCTGGGATATCATTTTGTATGCTTGGAAGATTAGGGGTATCGGCAGGAAGATTTTCTGATTGTTTGCTTGATAAATAGATAGACTGTTAAACTAAAACAGAAACCCAGGTGGACTAATAGATCAGTTACAGCTGACAAAAATCTAAATTCTTTATTTATTTTATGTGATTTTTTTCATTTTTCAATTCAGTATGGTTTATTTAAAATTGTATTTTTTGCAATTCCATTTAAATTCAATGTTCATCATAATTGCAAGCTCATGGTATTGATTTAAGCAATGCAAATTAAAATTGCATTTAAAATGTTTAAATTGAAGATAATAACGCCTTTTAGATTTAATGCCTAAGATCTTCTTCGATACTAGGTGTAAGTGTAATTCATTGGTATGATATAAGCATGTATTATATTGTTACTTATTTTTAAAAATTATACCAGGTACAGGTCTAGAATTTCAAGGTATTAGGAGTTGTAGAAATTCTACCAGTGGTCTTGGGGCTGCTTAGGCCCTTAGCGAGTCCATGGCTGCTGCAAATAAATGACAGTGTTAGATTTAAGGGCATGGACCAGATGTGTCCCTAGCCCCCACCTTGAATATGTTATGGTGTCAACTCTATAAACATATGGGAGATCTCACTCCCAGAGAAATTAGAGTGATATTCTTCATAAAACAAATTCTCTCCCTTATACATCCTTCGGTTATACTATAGCTGTATGTCATCAAGCAATTATCTGTCAACACTTGTGACATTCTGAAGTGCCTTGCAGGACAGCATTGGTTTGGCCCTCTGTGACACTAACCATTACTTTTCCCTCAGTATTATACAACTGCACCATGAAACCTTTACAATTAAACTGCTGAACTGTTGGTTTTTTGCCATCTCATGGCATTAAATTTATTTTGGATTGAATAATAACTTTCCCAAAGGCTATGTACTGTGGGTACTTTTAAAGTTGACGCGACCTGAATGCTTGACCACAAGAAAGGTGTATTGGTCATCTCTGAATTATGTCTGTTATTGTTGAACCAACTGACTCATTCACGCTGAAGATTAACAGTTATCAAAATATTTGCTTGCTAAAATGATTAAAAGGTTTTATGTTCTTGTAAAAATGGAAAGTGACCAAAAATTAGGTGAAATTTAAAGTACCTTATCATAAGATGAACCCCATGGTTCATATACCCTATAATAGAAATAGATTATATAGACTTTGATAACTTAAACACCCTTATCAGAAACAAATCATCGTGTTTAGCTTTATAATAAATGTTTTTTCCTTTCCCATGGTGGTAGTAGTTTATACCACCTTAAAGATGATGAAAGTTAAAGATCATATTGCTAAAATATAATACCTAGATGAAATAAAAAAAAATCATAAGTTTATATTTTTTTAGCTGATTATTCTATGTGTGGTCTTAATTTTTGTATAATTATTTCAAGGTGTCGTGAGGAGGGAGTATCTCTTCAATTAGAACTTAGATTTGCTTTTGTCATCCTTTTGTGGATTAAATCTTGGCTAAAAAATCAGCCTTTGATGTTTAACTTATCTTTAGATTAACAATAGTTTTGCATTACAAAATTATGTGTGTATTGGATTGTTTGAAGCATTCATTTGATTAAAGACAAAAGGTTTCACATTCTCTTGAAGATTAATAATACTGATTGACTATTGTATTTAAAATAAAAAGATTTTTTATATCCATTTTTAGATTTGATGGTCTGGTATTTTGCTGAGGGTATATTTTGTTCAAGAAAATTTTGGGAATTCATTTTTGTTGCCAAAAATTTCAACTTCAAAGAAGTTATTTATTAAATTGTACAAATTCTTGTGTCTAATCTCTTTTTTGTGCAAATTGACTATGTATGGAAAATTTTGTAATTAAATCATTTGATTAATAATGCATAAACTAATTTGTTGTGTGACCTTGAAAGTAGATTCAGGTGTAAAAGTTTATCTGAATGAATTTTGTAAATAATTCAAATACATTTCTCGTCAAGTAATAAAAAAAATAATTTAACAATATTTAGAACTATACTTGATTGAAGCTTTCAACATTTAATGGAGCAACTTTACTACCGGAGTTTGAAGTTATGTTATGTCACAAATTGAAACTGGTCTTTCAATTGAACAGATTTAATTTTATTTCATGGCTGCTTGATGAATGTGTTTTGTTAAAGTAATTTCATCAATATGACAGTTAAGAAATAGAGGACTGGGTCACATATTTTGATAAGCATAAGTGAATTTGCAACTTTCCAATTCCATAAATGATCGAAAGTGCGTTTTGTGGTCTGTTGTTAAATATAACTGTAGATATTTAACAATTGATCACTCATTCAAATAAAATTTCATTATTTTAAATGTTTGCTTAGATAGTTATGTTATATTTACCAGAGAAATACTTCCACATAAACGGTGAGAAATTTGAATAAAATTTGTTAAAGATATGAACTAAAGGCAATTTAAAAAAGATTCCGACAGGATGACACATTCGGTTAAATATTTTCAAATCATTTAAAAATCAACAAAAGGTTTTATCATAATATAAGCAACAGAATTGTTGTTTAAATTTGGATTAAAAAGGGGGTTGATGTGACTCACTGTATTTGATATTTGTTACCGCTATTTCTTGTGATCACCTTGATGTATCACTGAACTCTGTTTAAAATAATCCATTTATTATGATTCATATTACCGGGTGTATTGGCTGAAATTGATGTCAAAAGATTAAGGAATACATTTAGTCCCTTTAAACTGTTACACCTGTCCATGAAATTTGCATGGTCAGCAAAATTCGTGTGAATAAGGATACGACCACCCATAGCAGGCTACAAAGAAATGAAATTCTTTGCCTTTATTTGCAAAAAATAAAATTAAAGCTTCAATGCTATTGACATTTTAAGTATACAAGGTGGATATACATTTCAGACAATTTATATCTTTAAAACAGTGGAAAACTAACCAAGTGTTTTAATTGTTGTTCTTCATCTTGTGTATTGTACGTTTTGTGTTACTAAGAGTTGTAAGAAAGATCTTTAGTTAAAAGATACCAGATACAGTAGTCTTCATAAGTTTGCATGTGGCAAGATGAGCATTGCATATGTCAAATAGTTCTAACTCTTATCAGATCAACAGTAGTCCTGTCCTGAGGACGTATAGATTAGTTTAATAATGGCTCCTATCCATAGGGAGACTAGGGTATAAAAATATAGTTACCTTTACTTCTCTCATCTCATAATGAAATGAAGCTGAGAGGTCATCTGTTAAGCTGTTTAGGATATACAAATACTGGTATGCAGCTTTAATGTCGAGCTGTAATTTGAACAAGAAATCTTATCTGATGATCCATAGATGGTGATGTAAGAATCCTCAAATTTTTTTTAGTGGTTGTTCTGTTGCATGGTAAAACTTCTGTTCCTACTTCATATTATTTTTTCCACTGGCAGTTTTAATTTCCTGCATTTCATCCTATCTGACCTATTTTGCAGAAACTTCTTTAATACTTGACCTATTTGTTGAATTCTTTATTCTTGTTTATAAATATGAATGAAATATTTGCAGTTAGGTTGCTTTCTTGTTTCTCAGGTTGCTTTCTTGTTTCTCATTGACATATATCCCATATTGACTTTTAATTCCTATTTATATACAATGTATTGACTTACCCAAAGAAATTAAATTGATAACCTAAAGCATGGGATTTAACAATGAACAGTGAATATAAATGTCTTGAAGAACTGAGATCTAACAAGAATAAGGCAATGATGTAATTATGTTTTTGTAATAAATAGTTTTTGTCATTCATACCGAAGCAGTATAAAGGCATCATGTATTTATCTTTATCAATTTGACTTGTACACAATGTTTGATAGCACACTTCATTAAATTTTCTTCTTGATGAATTTGTGCAATAATGAAATGATGTGCAGACACAACAAACAGTCTCCCATTGATTTTCTGTCCGAAAACCTGAGAAAAATGTTCAACGAGGATGAAAATCATGTCCCACTTGACTAGGAGTCTGTTACAAACAATCCTTTTCAGTAAAATACGATTGAAATAAGTGTTTTTAGACATGAGATATTTCTGATAGAACTTTGATTTTTAGGATCATTGGTGCTAATTCCTCTGAACTTTAAAAGGTCATCAAATGATTGATTGATTGTTGGTTGCTTAACGTCCAGTGGCAAATATTTCATGCATATTCAGGACGAGAACAAATTAACAATAAATACAATAGGTAGGTTCTGTAATAGGGGCTTCTGGGAATAAGGTCGGAGAAATTTAGACTGCCACGGGAAATAAGGCTATATTTGGATAGGGACAGAAATTTAGCCTTGTAACAGGTCACCTACGAACCCCTCAAAGAGTTGTTGCAAGGGTTCTTAACGTGCAAAGAGCGTGGCACTCTCTTTACACGAGGCATCGGATTTAACGTCCCCATTCTGACCTGACGTGGCTGCAAATTTTGTACATCCCGCACAGCCAAACGGACGCCCCACTTTAGCAAGGGTTTTACTGCAGGTCGGAGGAAGACCAATGGTGACCATACTTCTATTCCCCAGTCACCCTTGGGGGTGTCATCAAATGTTTAAAAGACTGTTATACACAGTTAATGGGCTATATAACATACTATTTTAGCATCATCTACATCCTTTTGTCTCTAGTGGATTGTTGTCTCATTGGCAATCATAATCACATCTATTTTTGCTTCGCATCATGGTGCAAAGCTATTGAGTTTCATACGTTATTCAAGCAATCTTGAAATTATTACTTAACAAATATCAGTTCTCATTGGTTGCCTAATGATGTGGGAAAGATTCTATTGGCTAGAATGAGATAGAGAATTGGGAAAATGTCCTGGACAGGAGAAGATATTAGACACAGACAAAATTACAGTATGAGTTTTCAAGATCCGATCCAATACCTGACCAATGAATAATTTTGCCTTTCCTGGATTACCTTGCTTTATAATGTCGAGTCAACTTCATGTTAATAAAATAAAGGGAGGGACAAAGACGAAAAAGTTTCTGAGTGCTCATCTGACTATATATGCATGTACACCAACACTAAAAATACATATTACTGCCAATGATCTTCCAGAATTTTGTCTGAATACATGTATTCCATGTTATAAAATTAAATGATAAACCAAATTCACAGGTACCTCGAATTGTGCATTAGAATTGTTTTGAGAATGATCTGGAACTTTTAGGAGGCATTTAATAACAAGGCAGTAAAATGGTGGTGTAGGAAAACATGTATGAATATATCCAAATGCAAATAAATATTGCATCAAAAATGACCAAGACAGGCTTAAAATACCACACTTATGAGGATATGCACAAAGGAGGTTAATCACCCATACTTAATCAGCCACATCTTCCTAAGAAGTGTGATACAGCGAAGCACTCCAAAAGCTTTTTAGAAAGCTAAAACTTGTTGTATATTACATTTGAAATAGTAACTCAAACATTTTCATTGAATTACATGAAAAAGTACCAACATATTTTAATTGTTATAAAGTAAATTTGTGGGAGCAAAATATTAATATGTAATGGTCCTTTTGTTTAATATAAAGGTTATAGGGTCATGGTCATGGTCATCTGCTATATAAATGTTTCCTTGTAATTTTGGTGCCAGTGTTACTTTTTGGATATTTTTGTCAAATTATTTCTAGAAATGAAATACCTAAACCTGATGAAAATTTTTACAACAGATATAGTTGCAAAAGTAAAACCATAATGAGAAGAATGTCTCACTGGTTTATATGTGTGATGGATAGTTGTACAAAACTGACTTTCATTTTCTGATGAACAAAAAACATTTTATCAGTTTTCCTCTTATTATTTTTTTTTAACATATTTTCAAATAATTTACATTTTATAGGTGCTGATATTTTTCAAATTTAAAAATTAACATATCAAAATGAACAGATTATGGCTAAAGGGAAATAACTCTATTTAACCTGTTTTGTTGATAAATACTGTCTTAACAAAAGGAAGCTCAAAATGATGTCTCAACTCTATTCTCCTAATAAAATTAGTTTTCAGTGAAATACTTAGGACCTACACCAGTGATAAAAACTATTAAGTTATAAATCTTTCTAATCCGTTTCACAGTAATGACTATAAGTATCTTGTTTTGATCCTGCAAACAAAAATGAAATTGATAAACATAAAAAAATGATTTGCGTGTATTAAGAAATATTTGCTTATTTATTTTAATTACATATAATAGCCAGTTACTTTGAGGGTAAATTGTTTGAAAACCCCCAACTGCTGTTTTATTGATAAACTGTGAAGATGTGTGCTGTCTGAGATATTTATGATTTCTGACAAGTTTGTCTGCCTCAAGTGTACTCTTTCTATTTGTTAGCTCCAGCAATTTATGAATCATATAACTTTCAATTTACACAGTTATATGAACAAGCATGATTATTTCCCATCAATTTACATTTGATTATCTTTACAAAACTCTTTTAAGCATCCAAACATATGTCGGCAGTTAAGACAGCTAGAAAAAAAATGAAATGTACAGGTGTTCCACTAAAGCGTTGATTTCTCACAGATCAGTTTCCCATGAAAACGTTGTATATATATTATGATATGTAGGTATTACCCCCTGCAGAGTTGGTACCATCAGTTTGTGATGAATCAGCAGTTTGCCTGGAGACACTGGAATATAGAATTTATGTATAGAAACACTTGAGGAAATTATGTCAGTTGATGAGTAATATAAAGAAACAGGATAGTGAATTATATATGTTTATATATTTTTTGGGAAACTATTTTTGTATGTAGGGTTACTGACTGTTACTAGTACCTATGTCCCTATTTTGTCCTACATCTGTTCTTGGGTAAACAAAATTATTTACCTACACCCAAAGCTATAATTAGCTTGCTCCTGGTCATTGACAGACCAGAAATTTAAATGTTATAAATAAAATGTATGGCCCTTTATATTTGCAAGTTTTTAGCATGCTTCCTTCTTCTTTGTAAAATACATAAATAGTCCTTACATAAACACCTTTTATAGCATGTATGACACTATTTTATTGTTATTTATGTTATAATCTTCCACTGTATAAGGTATTCACCTCTTTTTGTGGATGATTTAATGCCGAAAATTAAGGACATTATATGCCAGTAGCTAGAAACTAAAATATTGTCAATTAAAGCTATTTCTGATGACAAACATTTTCAAGACACCTTTTTGAAAGAGAGAGGTTATACTTTAAAGTTACTGTAAAAGTATCTATCAATTACCCTATCGCAGAGATAGGTACATGTATTTTTTGTCTACCTATTTTGGTATACTTTAAATGATTATTTTTTTAAAACTGATCATTTCATACTGTTGACTTCTGTGACATGATTTATTATTTATTAACCATTTAAAAATGTGCATTTCTAATGCCAATAATTCAAGCCTTGGTGCATCTGTGCAATGACTGATACGTGCAGTCATCCTGTTAAACAGAAATAACTGATTTAAATTGCATGTAGTTTTTTAATAAATCACATTTCGTTCAGTAAATTAAACATGTTTGTAAAGAAACATCTGCTAGATGGATAAATATGACTTGATTTTGTCAAATTGTTCAAGTATTATGCAATTATTACCAAAGTACAAGAAATTTGTGACTACCTAGGTTTTAATGTTGTATAATTTTATTATCCTTCTATAAAAATGACATAACTATTGAACCATAGCAAACATGGAAATAGTAAATCATCTGTGAACATATCAGATATAAGTAAATATAATTAACTCAAGTCTTCAGATTTTGTTTGCAATTTTCTTAAAAGCAATACACCACTTCCATGTCAGTGATCTGGCAGTTTGGTCAATCCAGTGCAAATCCCTGCTTTAAAATGCATAAATCTGTACAAACTTCAAAAATGTAGTGACCAGACTGAAATCAAATTGAATGCAGCTCTGTTTTATGCATTTACTGCTGTAAAATGTATATTGCAGATTGGTTTGGTATTATTATGATTGCATCTAAATATCAGAAAAATAAAATGATCATTATTTTCTCATCAAAATAGCAGGGCATATCATCTGGTGTATTTTAAGAAAATAAACCTGATATTGTGTATATATGTGAACATGAATTACTGCAATTAGATCAAATAATTAGATCAAATTATTTGTAGTTTTAAAATATAATATGAAATATGAATCAGCATTAGTATCTAATTTAATCATTCAGCAACCTAGTTTCTTTCAACCCATCAGCAACACTGCAACCTACATCCTATTTAGAGGAGTAATCCATGTTCTCTAGTTCAGTGTTTAAAAACCTTCACAATGACGTATCCAGTTTCTTGGATATATATATATATATGTGTATGTTTGTGTGTGTGTTTGTGTGTGTGTGTGCTTTAATGGCCAGGGGCCACAGTGGCCGAGTGGTCTAAGTAGTTACTACTGTAATCACTAGCCTGAGTCAACACTGAGGTTGTGAATTCGAACCCCACTTGTGCAGGTGTACCTGACTCCAATCTTAATTGATCAGGATTGTGAGTTTTCCTATTGAAGGTCGAAGGTTTTCTCCTGGCACTCCGGCTTCCTCCACCAATAAAAAGTGGCGGCCACGAAATAGCCCAAAAGCAGTGCTTAAAAGTGGTGTTAAAACACCAAAAATCAATCAAATCTGTAATGGCCATCTTGGAGCACAGCAGAATATATTCATGAGACCATGACTATCTACAAAATACTGTTAAAACTATCTAAATCACACCCTGCATCTACCGGAAACATGTTTGTCAATTAATAGTTCTTCTTGTGGCCGCCCTTAGTGAATATTCTTTAAATAATTCTGCTTGTGGCAGCCCAAGGCAAAATTTACCAAATTGTCATCATATCAAACATAATATTTGGAAAGTCATCAATTTTAAATGTAACCTCTTACATGACTGCAGCAATTAAATCATATTTGTAACAGATTTTATTATTCTCGTACCAAGATCACACAAGATTAAAACACTGATAAAATTCTCCACTTTTTTACATGTAGAAATGACAGGTTTAATTTTGATACTTGTACTGATGTTTAATGGTATATGGTGCAGTACACCAGACCCCTGTAGTCCATAGAGAACAATTGTATAATTATGTATAGTTTATCAGCCCGTGTGTACATGATACTTAACTTTTCAACTTGATTTAACAAATTGAAATTGTTTATCACGGTTTCGTGGTTTTATAGTTTGGGTGTCACATATTTCTGTACATCTTGCCTTACCCGATGTTGTCAGGAATACCCTTAGTCTATACAGGGCGTTGACTAATTATAACTATTTCTCAGGAGGCTATTTTAATGGATTGATTTTTCATACTTTGATAAAATCTTAGTGATTTTTTTGTCATTTGAAGTATTCAATATGATTTATTGATATTATTATTTTTATGATTTTAATATTAAATTTGTTTTCTGTGAAATGAATGACAATGCTTGCAATTGTGTCAATAGTTATGCCCTATTTGCCAACAGGATTTTGTATTGTTTGTGTGCATCTCTATTATTCAAACTTCCTTTAGGAGAAATAGTTGGAAACCCATTTTTTCTCTGTCTTGGAAAGCTTATAATTAAGGACTAAAGGTTTGTAATGAATCAGTCTGTCTGTCCATCCACAGGTGAAGATTTCCACTCATTTTTCTGTAATGCTTCAGTCTATGATTGAGTAGATTATTTGGTTACAATTGAACCAACATTTTTTTTCTTTTTTTTACAGATCTTTTGTAAGACTGAATTTATTTTTTTCTGCACTTGTTTTATAAGGCTTTATAAAAAGTAATCTCATGCTTACAAATTAATATACAGTAACTTTTAACTTTGATCTTTTTGAACTTTTCATCTTTGGAAGAGAAAATTTGGGTACATTCATAATAGAAAGACTTTGGTACTATTGAGTGCAGTTTGATGATGTTAAACCTATTACCCTACTTCAAATATATTTATATAAGTATATAACAACAGATTCAAATTCCTTTTGATGTGGGTTTTATTCTATAGATTATTGTTACTTTATCACTAGCCGCCATGTGAATGCTTAACTGTAATTAATTTGGTAATTTTAATAGGTACAATGGTCAAGCTGTTTGAATACACATCTCTTATAGATTAAAACACACCCATAAGGGAATACACTAAATAGATCTGGTATCCTACAAGGACCATGAATAGATGTACAAAGGTATGTTTAATTTGGTTCAAACCCTCAGGTGTGACTTCCGATAAGTCAATAAAAGGATGAACTGGTTATCTTTTCATATAAACAATTACATCCTGATCTCGCCATTCAATCTTGACAACTGCGGAGGGGTTTGATAGTTCGGCTTTCTGTTTTTGATAGGGACGGTAAACTTTTGCTTGATATAGTTAATATTTAAGGAGATTGACGCGTCAATTTGATGGTTGCTGTAGGCAATGGATTACAGTTTAAAACTTATGTTATACTTATGGCATATATGTTTACATATTTGGTGACAGTCGGGCAAAAATCGTGATAAAACATGGTCTTTTTGAGAAAAAGACAAAATACTTGCACACTAGATTTAATTACTTGTGGTTAAAAAACATTTTCACTGAGAGAAAAATACTATTGATATAGTGAAATTTGTCATGTGCAACATACTAGTTTATTTCAAAACAGTTGGTAGATAGGAAATAAAGATTTTAATGTTATTTTCAAAAGAATGTTATCATTTATTTGATTTTTATTGTTCATACTGGAGAAATGTACAGATATATAATAAATTAATATTGAAGGTTTTAGAGATAAAATTTTATTGCCTAATTATACAGACATCTATCAACGTTTTTCTTACAGAGAAAGTGTGAATTTTATTACTTTTTTAAAAAGAAACTAAATAATTTGATAGAAGATACTATTTTATATTACATGGTACTATAGGTACTGTGGGTACTTAAAGATGCAAAAATAGGATATAAATATAGTTTCTACCATTGCATTGAGTGTGACATGATATTTCTCCTCTCAAAAAAAGTTAAATTATCTAATTTTAAATCGCAAGCCTTTCAACTATTGAGATTCATTGGTGGAAATCTTTTTCATTAATTTATACTTTCCTTCTTTTTCATGCCCCCGCTGTGGCCAACGGGGCATTCAGTGTTACCCTTGTACGTCCCAAAATTAGTTTCCGTTCTCTAACTTTAATTTGCTTCATTTGCCTCAACCAAATGTTATGCTATTTATGCACAATGTATATTACCACAAAACACAGATCGGTTTCAAATTTGGGGGGCGTCACTTTTACTGTTCTAGAGTTATGCCCCTTTGTAAATGGAGAAATTGCTGAATATTTCATTTCTGTTTTCTAACTTTATTTTGCCTCAACCAAATGTTACGAAACTTATATACACAATGCTTTGTACCATAAAACACAAATCGAGTTCGAATTTGGTTGGTGTCACTTTTACAGTTTTTTAGTTCTGTCCCTTTATAACGTTATATGCAAGCAGGGGCATCATCTGTGTCCCATGGACACATTCTCAATTTATTTTTTTACCTTTTTACATGTTCTTCCTAGTTGATGTCATCAGACATTGACACTGACCTCACAATAGCAAAATCAGAGGAATGCAAGAATTTTTGGTGTCATAATTTAATTTGACCAGTAAAGAACTGAAAATTATCAACTGTTTGAGGGAAGTGTAAATCGGTTGAAAATTAGAGAAAAATACAAAATGTTCAATAATGACAATTTAAAGGAGTAACTTTAGAGAAAAAGTTGGCTCCTCTTTAGTTGTTTTTTTATTCTGTTATAATTTTTTTTTATTTTGGCTTAATCTTTTGCATTGTGTTTCTTGTTATTTGAATGAAATATGAAAAAACAAATAGGTACTCATTATATTTTTTATGTCTATCATTAATTCATTTTAAAATGTATTAAAATTTGATTAAATACTTTTATTGGTGTAGGTAGCATCTTTGAGTAAGTAAAAATAATAAAAGTCTGTTTAAAAGAATGACAATTAAATGAGGAAGTTTTAAAAAATCATAAATAAACTTGAAAATTATTTTAAATTTTCAATTTCTATTTGCAGAATTTTGAAATTAAGTTGGAACTGCATATTTCTCACTCCTAATTGTAAACTTCAGTAAGAAATTATAAAATGTTCTGACTTCACCTATCTGTATATCTAAGCTCTGTTTCAAGATAAGTTACATGTTATTGTCTTTGTATGTGTTAGTTTATTATTTATCTACCTAAGTATATATGTCTATTCCTTTGATGTTGGAATAATCTGTATATATACCTGTTTGTACTGAATACTTATTAATGGCTGTATTTTGATGGGTATCCTATTAAGTATGTTTACATTTGATTTGGAATTAATAAGTTATCACCTTTATTAGCTAGCCTACCTTGAAACCATTGTAATAATTATCATAGATAAACTTCCTCTCCATTAATGAAATCCATCAAAATACCCTGTTATTATGATCGGGGACCACATATTATACCAGAAATATGTGATCTAATCATAGTTGAGTATCTTGTGTCCATAGCTAAATTCTTCTATACTTTGTAATGCAAAGTACATTATGAAATATGAGTTGCAAATTTTTTATTTCTTTTTCAAGGTTTCCAATTTTTTTTTTTTTTACTACTATAAGATATATTGTGGTCTTATATCTAGAATTTAACAAATCAACATGTTGGAAGATAAAAAGAAGAAGAAAAAGTAAAAATGTCTGTAGAAATGAAAATGAATTATATAAGAGTACTGGAAGAAAGTCATGAACTCCCACTGGCCATCACTTGTCTGTCAGGATGATTTATAGCATCTAACATTTTCAATAATTTAATCAGTGGTTTTCAACATTTATTTGGCTCTTGTCACTCCCCTCTTTATACATGGAAAGCTGATGGGAAAACTAGGCTTCTTTTTATCCAGTTAGTTTATCATTATAGTCTCCCCAATCAATATGGCAGTCATGGTTAATTTCCCTTTGATATCAAGAAAACCTTTGACCACAAAAGATGGTAAGCAGGTTTTGTTAATTTCATGTCCATTTCACATCTGTTGAAAGGTTGATACCTGGTCAGTTTTATTATGTCTGGCCGAAGCTGACCTGACTTTGACCATTAACTGCTATAAAGGTAGTGAAAGAGTCTTAATTAGAACTGAAAAATTTGCAGTTGTATGCATAAAAATGTATGGCATGGAATACTGGTGATCAGATCACATGTAATTGACATGCTCCTACTGTTTAAATGACAGTTTCACATGCAAAGTCTGTAATTATCTAATTGGAAGTTTGCTATGGTTAAGATACTTTTTCCACTAAGAATGTTAAAATGTTTTTATCTTTTTAATGCATACATTTTTACATAAAAGAAACATGCTTTAGTTGATACAGTTTCCTAATTGTGGGTCTTTTAAACATGGTAAAATAATTTATTTTACATTGACTATTACCTGTAATTACATGCATTTTCTTGCATGTGCAGGTAAATAAGAGGTCTTTGAAGTATTATGTAACTAATTGTTAGCGTATTTTAGATGTCCTTTAGATAACCTGATTTTATTTGGAGACTTTGATCAGATAGTCATGATGGCTTCACACTTCATTATTTTCTGTAATCCTTTTATTTATTGTTTCTATTTGTACAATCAGTATACATAGTGTACATATGCCATTTAAAGTGCATCATCTGATTAACGGTACCATACCTGGCGACATGATTGCTAAAAAAATGGAAATCTAATTACACACACATCTTTGTTTATGTTGATTTTTTCAGCAAACTTCATAAATATATAAACACAGTATACTTATTATTTTCAAGTTGAATGATGATAGGTATTGAATATTATATTGATGTTTAACTTCCAAGACATTCTCATTGTCAATACGATTTTCATGATATTTTTTTAAGCTGAAACAGTACAGTCTTCAACAATAAACAATATGTCCAACTCGAAAATGTATGATATAAAAGTTGTGAATAGATCTACCCTGAGGAAACCAATTCTCTAAATAATGTAATCATTACAATGTAACATACAACAATACTGACTAGGTACTTGACTTGGACAGGTGCAGGTTAAACTAGTTTTTTGAGATTACAGATGTAGTCGCCTTTCATACTTCAGTATTATAGTTATTAAAATCATGGACTTTATTGTTCAGTGATGTATTTCTGTTTCTTGTAAAAACCTGTAGAAAGATTAGAAAATAGCATCAGATTTTTTTGTTTGCTGGATATCTGTATCAAAGCTTGTATGAAAAATAATCTGTTTCAGAACAAGTTTTTTGTTTAAAAGTTAATTGTTTTCTTTTGTGACTTGAGTCTTTTAAACTGTCAATACTTTTTACAGAGTATCTTAGGCTTTTTCCCTCAGTTCAAACTGCTCAAAAGCTTCAATTTGACCTTTTCGCTCTTATAGCTTAAATTAATGGAGATCTTGATGGTTGCGATTTAAATTTATGGATATGACTCAAAATGGGTATATCCTTTTAAATTTCTGTCACAAATGGTGTAATTTAATAATCATAAAAATTGGTGATTCAGACATAGAGCATTTTTTGACATAAAGCATTTAAAAGGTAATAATGTAACAATTATCAGATATGGTACCAACTAAATGATGCCGATATTTCACACCTCATTAATTTCTGCAGGAAATATACATGTGGCAAATTTACAGTTAATATATGTGCTGTTTTAGCGTCCAGATTTCAATCAAAGGGTATAAAGTGATTCATCTCTAAATACTTCAACATCTGTGGAATGACAATTTATAATCTCATCAGAGGTTTTATTTAGTAATTAAACTATATATTTTTTATCAAGGTTGCAGAACTGATTCTGTTCGAATGTAAATTTGAAGTATTTGATTTGATCCAACAAGTTCTGGTCTACAAACTTTTTGTGTGTTATTTATAAAGTAATGGAGTTTAAACGATTTTCTTGGGTTTGTTTTGAAAGAAAAAATAAAGAAAATCAGTTTTTTAAATTAGGTTTCTTTTCAATTGAATATGAGACTTTGAGGTTATTTAACCTTGAAATGGAAGGGATAATGAATACATGATATATGTAACTGATTGATTGATGACTGCATTTGATATTACATGCATAGTGTTCATGTTTGCCTAAAGTCTAATTTAATGCTAATCAGAATGAAATAATGAATGTATATGGAACTTAGGGGATCATGCAATTTTCTGTTATCAAATTTTTTTTTAAGAAAGAAGAGATGGATAATCCACATCTGGCATATATTTTATGTCCTTGACCTCATTTAAATGGATCAATGACCACTTAAAAATATGCACAGTATTTTTATCACATGAATTTTCAGTTATTATGAGCAACAGGACAACATCTGTTATTTCATGCCTTTTATAGCTTGCTATGCAGTATGTGTTTTGCTCATTGTTGAAGGCTCAGTACAGTGACCTATAGTTGTTAGATTCTACCTCATTAGGTCTTTCGTGGAGAGTTGTCTCATTGGCAATCATACCACATCCCCTTATTTTTATATGTTTGGTACATTAAAATCAATTGCAAGGTGAACATGTCACTCAGACAGGGTTCACTGTCACATGACCCTGACCTTATATTTCATAGGTCAGTGTTTTTGTTTTTTTTATAGAATGACTGTATGGTGTACACAATGTGTCATATCCATCTAACAAGGTTTATTTGTCCTTGACCTTATATTTATTGATCAATGATAATGTAAAGTTTCTGTTATACCTGTAGTGTGATCTTGATCTCTTTAACACTTTCAACATAAAATTCAATCATAACCAGTAGAGCAGGTGAGACATTTCAGTTTGTCCACTCTTGTTTAGAATATCAGTTCTCAGCTTTTCATTGGTAATAATATAGCTAATCTTCCATAGAAATTTTTATAGGGGCATTAAGTGTTACCCTTGTCGGTCTGTAGATACATCCGTCCCAAAATTGGTTTCCGTTCTCTAACTTTAGTTTGCCTCATCTAAATGTTATGAAACTTATAAACAATGCTAATTACCACAAAACACAGATCAGGTTTGAATTTGGGTTGCGTCACTTTTACCATTCTAAAGTTATGCTCCATTACAAAATGAAAAATTGCTGAATTATTTGTTTCTGTTCTCTAACTTTAGTTTGCCTCAACCAAATATTATGAAACTTATACACAATGCTTATTACCACAAAACTCAGATCAAATTTGAATTTGGGTGGCGTCACTTTCTCTGTTCTTGAGTTATGTCACTTTATAACATTATATGCAAGCAGGGGCATCATCTGTGTCCCATGGACACATTCTTCATTTATTTGACTTAGTTTGTAATCAAGTAATGTGCTATTTAGCTATAACAATGTCTCTGTACATATTACTAACCATAGTCAGCATAGCAGTGGGAAAATAATGCATGTAAAATGGAATCTCATAAATTCTCTTCTGAGGCCTCAGTAGCAGACATATTCCTGATTATCTGACAACTAAGCCAATATTTTATAAATACTGTTGATTGATGATTTTAACTCCGTCCCTCGCTGCTAGTAGTTCTGGAATTGTCCTCTGATTAATCAAATCATAAAGCCAGGTTGTCATAGTGAGGTTTATAAAGATATCCAGGGAATTTGCTTCTATTCTATAACTCATCATATACAGACTGCAACTGCTGAGTAAGGAGTTTGAGCAGTTGTAAAAAACTCAGCAGTTTCCTAGATAATGTTATTTTGTAGTAGTATAGTGAATTGTATCTCAGATTTTTAAGATTAATATTAGGTACATGGTAAAAGGGACATAATTCAAACATTTTATTCCAACTATATTTTGGAATTATGTTAAAATCATTAAATGGCCAAGTATATATTAAAAAGACATAATTATCAAGATAAAGAGGACAAGAATCCAAGGGGGCAGTCAAAGATCACCAGTCGAGATAGCAGCATGCAGACAACAATGTTGACCAAAAATTAAAACATAACAATTAAATCTGCCAAATATTACGCAGAAAAATAAAAGATGGAGCAACCTGAACACAGAGGATAATAATGTACAAGGTACCAAGTCTAAGATTTATTTAGTCTGATTCTAGTTTTGCTTCATTTTCATCTTATGTTGTCTGACCTCTGTGTTGTTCCACACAAGAGAAACTGACCCGTTCTATTGAAATGTACTTTGATGTAGTAAAAATTGGGAGAATTGAAACTTAACTATATATTTCAAATGCAATAAATTATTTAAAATATTTCCAAAAAATATCTTGAGGTCATTTCCAAAATAAATTTTTATAAATTTTATATCTCTTAAATTGAAACATTAATTTTTTTTCCCTCACATAATTTTAAGAATATATATATTTCCTGAATTAATGTTCTATTTTCTGTACTAATTTATTCATGAGGTCAATCTCTTCCATCATAATTTCTTATACATTCATTGTAATGTATGACATTAGAAATTGAACTTCAAATAACAAAACTGGTAAAAAGAACCCAAAATAATTATAATTGCTTCTCAAGGGGATACCGTTTTTCTTCTTCAAAATTGGTTAAAAAATGACTTCATTATTTTGAATGCTACTTGTGATATGTATTGCAATACATAAATTGATATCTTTATTTATTTTGGAACAAGGAATTAAAGGGCTCAAGAATGTAAAAAAAGTTTGCCTGATAAATGTGGCTCTGAGGTAAAAAAAAAATAATATAAACATAGCTTAAACTGGTTTCATAAAAGGTTTAAAGTTATTAAAGAATTTATTCTGAAAATTATACTTGTACTTCCACATGACTGATTAATTGAGAATTTATGAGAATTGTTAAAAGGAAGTTAATGAAATTCTATCTTAATTTGATCCTGCATATTTTTAATAGCTTTCATACCTGCATAGATAAACAGGAAATTTTTCACAGAAGTCATTTAAGGGACAATTTAGTGTTCATTGACACGAAGTCAGGTGTTACTAGGTACATGGACATTGACCAGGGGATATTTTGGTTTTATGGTGGATATCTGACCATCATCCTTGGACCTAAGTAGGCCTTAGAATTCATAATCATGTACATTTCTATAACGCATTCATAGACAAGAAAGAACTTAGTGGGTCACTTTAAGGTGAACAATTTACAGCAATTTTCTTCATTGATGTTTTTTCACAGTGGACAGGGTTTATGTGTCGTTTTCAAGTTAAAAAAGAATAATTGATGTCTATTTCAGTTCATGTTAATATCTAATTATCATTCAAGCAGGTAGAATGATAATTTTGACTTTTCAGCAATTTTATACTAACAATTGAAATGGATTATTGCTGGTAATTGAAAAATGTTCACACTGAAATTGCCATTAAGTGGCTTGGAAATTGAAAATTTATGATGTTCTCAGAATGTTTGCCTTTCTCATAAGACAATCTGCCATCAGATATGATAGTTAATTTGATACTAACTTTATTGAATGGATCAAATTGACAAGCATTCATTTCATTTTGTGTATAAAGATGTATCACAGTCTGATGGGTAGTCAGTCGATTAATTCGGATATTAATTTAGATATGCTGTGCATTATCAACATAGCAAAATAAAGTGTTTTTTTTTCTTATTTTGGGAAATTTGGTGGTGTAAGCAGATTTTTTATATCAAATATGTTATATATACTAATAACTGAAACTTCCAACTTGAAGCTTTAAAGGTTATCCAATGCCATCATGTTACTGTCTTATTCTAAATACATGAAAAGAGGGGGTGCTCATTTCCATAATCTGGCTTTCTTTTGTAATTTTTCCCCATATCCCTCCTTTTTTTTCCCTTCTTTTTCACAGATCCCACTTTATTTTACCCCCTATATCTTGCATCCCAAAAGTGTGCCATCACTCTCTTACAGCACCCTTGATTCTTGACAGGTCCATGGGCAGCCTGATATCATAGAAAATTCTGACCAAACAGTGGGTCTGGATTTCAACCATTCTATAAAATACTAAGATAATTACCAGCATATATATATCATTAAGAAACATTTTTTGCTGTTTTTCATTTTGTCATGATTTTGTCTGTTTCTCTTCGACTTGTGGGTTTTGAGTGCCCCTTTCGTGTCTTCCTCCTCTTTTTTTGCAAGAAGCCCTTTACACCTTACAAGATAAACTGATGATGGCCCGTGACTTAATTAGTATGCTTTCATTTTCAACTATAACTGCTTCCTATTTATGTCTTTGAGAACATATGCAATAGTTGTCAATGAATTGTGTATTAAAACTAGTGAAATCTTCCTACAATCTATGTTTCTGTTGGCTTACAAGGCTTGTTGATAATGTAATGCACAGTCCCACCAATGAAAACTGACCGTTACAATAAAGCGGATAGTGCTGAAAATGATATAAACACCAACAATCTATCAATCAATAGAAGACAGATTTTCTTCTTACTGTAAATATGAATGTAATATTTGCCACTTGACAATTAGGTAACCAACATTCAATCTTGCACACAATATAAAACTAGACATTGAAAAAGTTAAAAACAGTTTTATATAGATGTATTATGTACCATATAACTTATAGTGGACCATTTTGATAATCAAGCCCTCGTTGCTAGAAACTTTGAATAGAATTTGATGGTTACTAAGTAAAATGCCACCAAGGAATCATAACGAGGGAAGATAGATAACTCATTAGATATTATGAGACAGAAAAGTTGCATGTCAATAGGATATAGTAGATATAGATTTAATATGACATTTAAATCTACATACAAAGAACATCAATTATTTAAGCTAAAGTCATGAGAGATCAGGGTGGATGTTAAGCTTTACATAGCAGCATAAGCATTGTATGTATAAACTTTAGATAAGCTATCATTTAGTTAATATTACCAAAGATCAGGGGTAATTTATATCAATCAAGACATCATTTGAGCCAAACCTTCCTTAATCCATTCTTGTGTATTTGATATATCTCCGATTTAACCTTTTAATCAAAGTTTTCTCAAGCTTGATAATTGAATGCCTTACAGTTAGCTGTTAATCCCATTAGTGTCTATGATGCTGTGGTGTCTACCATCACCAAGCTATTATATTGTTGTTTAGGTCTATACCTATTTGCAGTATAATCAGGGTGTATACAATGTTGTTTTGTACACAGGTTCTAGGTCATTGTTTAACGAGTGTGTATACCAGGCAACGATTCTTAGTCGTTAAATGGAAATGATTCCGAAACATAAATATTGTTATTCATAGGATAAAAATCATTTACTTGTTCAAGCCTGTGCTCAGATTTGATTTCTCCCTGTTCTGTGTAATAGTTGCACTAGTTATTGACTATTTGTAATACTAATTAAGGTACAGCTGTGAACAAGTTATTTACATATAGACAATAAATGTCTTTTAATGTGCACTTGCAAATCACAACTGTATTGAACAACAAGATGATGAATTCAACCTCAGTCAAATGTAGTATTAATTTCAGAACATTGAACTGATCTGTATCAACAAGTTCAGTAATATCACAGATTCTGACTTCTTTGTTATATAACATAAAACTTTAACTCGTTGATCTAGAGCTGAATATTGAAAAATATTTTATTTCTTATTTTCCTAAAATATTCTTAAGGTGCAAGAACATTTACTGGTATATAAAATACAGGGTACACGAAACAATCATTAAAAAACTATCTTAGAATTGTCTTAAAATTGTCATATCTCCAAAACCAATTCATTGATGTGCATTAAAAATTCCTATTCTGAATATATATGAAATATTTCCCATTTGACTGCAGCAACCACCAACAATTTAATCTAAAATAATTATATGGTATTGTTTAAATGATTTTGTATTAACATAGGCATCAGAAAATATGGTTTGTGATGATTTAATCATTATTTAATTGAGTTCTTAGTAAAAAACTTTTTTGCAGATTTATTTTTACAATTTTTGGTTTCTTGATATGTCTTTAATTACCATTTGAATGATATTAACTTCTAATTTGAACATCATTCAAAAGTTTATATGGAAAGAACATATCAGTTTGTAGGGAAATTCTATTGATGTTTTTTGGAGGAATCCCCATCTATATATAAACAATTTAAAGACAAGTTTACATGCATTCTACACAATGTGCATCAATTTTAAACATGTTCATTCAACCTTATTTAAGAAAATTTAGCAGTTAAAGAAAATGAGATTTATAACATGAGATGACATTTTTTAAATGTATACAAACAAACAAAAAACCTATGAAAGATAACTATTTTATTTCTATTCCAGGGACCTGAAGATGGAAAACATCATGTTAGATGAGAAGAAAAGAAACATTAAACTTGTTGGTATGCATACTCATCCCTAATCATGTTGATAATGTATTATTATCTTGTTTATTTTAACATGTTCAATAGTACATAGTATAATTCAATAAATATGGGGTAGATGTATAGGAGAGATTCAAACTTATATGGGGCACACGAGACATTACCTGTACCTTACAAAAACAATACTTTTTCCTATTGTTGTGGTCTGCATATGGCAAGTAAACTTAAAAGAACATCTCAAAGAAGTCCCAAGTTCATAAATGGTTTGCTGCAATGCAAATTATTTTAGTACCTTATCAAAATTCCCTTTTTGTCTTACCTGGCCTAAAAGGCGAGGTGAGCTATGACCATCATTAAGTGTCTGTTCTTGTCGTCCTCCATTGTCATAAACTTTAAAAAAAGATCTTCTCTGAAACTACAGAGACAAATGTTAATATCAAACTTACCTGAATATTCTTTAGGGAATCTAGTTATGCCCCACCGTAGCAGATGATTATTATCACAAAACTCAGATCAAGTTCAAATTTGGGTAGTGTCACTTTTACAGTTCTTGAGTTATGGCCCTTTATAACGTTATATGCAAATGGGGGCATCATCTGTATCCCATGGACACATTCCCTATTTATTTGAAACCTGCATCCAGGGATTTGATCCATCAACAAACATGGCTGCTGTTTCTTAAAAAAAAAGAAAACTAAGGGTCTAATTTATAACAAAACAATTTACGAAAAACAAATATGACAGACATGAACCAACAACAACCACTGAATTACAGGTTCATGATTCTTTCTATTATGAAAACTGTAATAGACAGGTAGAAATGTTGAGTGAGTGAATCACTGTAAGCTGTCTGTTATTTTATAGTGGTCAGTATATATTAGTGGAGGAAGCCTGGAGTACCTTGAGAGAACAACTGAGTTTCGTCAGGAAATCTTGCAATCCTATTCAATTGGAGATGGCGTCATACATGTAAAAACATGTGAAAAAAACAAAAACAAAAACCAGCAGATGTTCCATAATAATTTATGAATGTTTTGCATGATTTGCCTGATGATTATTTGAATAGATAGCTTTATTTGATGATAGTATAAAAACACCTAATGTCTTCCCTCCCATATTTTTAACAAGGAAAAAAATTATATATTTTGATGCCAAAAAAAAACCTAGCAGATGTGTCATAATAATTTAATTTTTTTGCATGATTTGCCTAATGAATGTTTGAATAGATAACTTCATTTGATGTTAGTATAAAAAAATCTAATATTTTTCCTCCTGTATTTCATAAGGAAAAAAATGAGCAAAAGTATATTTTGATGCCAAATTAAGTGCAACTTGTCGGACAGAAACTATAGCTTATACATTCCTTCATATCACAGCTTGATTTGTCTTAATCTTCCATAAACATGGATCATTCCTATAAATAGGAACGTTTTAATAAAAATCACTTATACAATAATAACACAAGTCATTTCTTTGAATAAAAGAGTTTTTAACTGGATTTCCTATAAATGGAATGGAACAGACAAAAATGGAAAAGTTATGGATGCAACAGAGTAATAATGTAGAATTATAATAAAAACAAGATAAGAATCAGACAACCACAAAAATCTTATTATTTATCATAAAAAAAACTATTTATGGAAATAAATGGAACAAGTCTCATTGATCTGGAAAACGTGATCACATTTGATGCCATCTTAGGGATTGTTCCACACAATTTATTGAGGACTGAATTACCAATGGTTTATTATAATGAGAAATGTTGTCATTCCATATATTGACTAAGAATTGTACTAAAGGAACTTACTCCCCCCGACCACATGAATTACCCAGACTGACCCTAATGACCTTTTTTTATTTTTTTTTTTTAGATTTTATGCTAACTTACCGGTAATTGGGTTAAAATTGTAAATAATTTAATTTTTCTCTCTTTGCTATATATAAGTCTGTTGACCATCTGTATAGGCAGCTCGTTCACAAATGGCCCATTCTTTTGTTATTTTTAAACTCTCATAATGAATTGAAAGATAGAAGCATTAAATAATGTACCGGTATTTAGAAATAGAAAGGTTTTAAGATAAAGACAATTTTACATTTTCAGTATAGATCAAGTAATCAGTGCTGAATAAATTATGTTTGACATAGATTAATATCATGGTAGAATAATTCTTCACAGTTCAAGTCTGATAACTTTTGTTCCTCCTATCAGTTTGTACCTTTAGTTGGCATAATGTTGTATAAACCACCTTATTGAACCAAAAAACTTACTGTCCATCATTGTATTAAAATTCCCTGTAAGCACTTGTAAAATCTTTATTTCAATCAATCTACTTATTTACCACCCAGAATGAGACTTTGCAGTGAAATGATTGAGGGAAATTGTACAAAGTGGCCAAATATTTGTGTAACTGATTCTAAATATTTGATATTTTTCAGACTTTGGCCTGAGTAACACCTTTACAAGAGATGAACTGATGAAGACACATTGTGGATCATTAGAATATGCAGCTCCAGAACTCTTTGAGATGAGTGAGAAATATGGACCTGAAATTGATATCTGGGCTCTGTAAGAATACTTGTCTTGCTTATACTGTTCATTCCTTCTTCCTCAGACTGTCTCTGTTATCTGTTGATAGCATGTTCCCTTTAGCCCAGATGCCTAGGTTTAATTTTTGGTATATGGTCCTCTCCTTTTACAACCTTTCTGGCAGTACAGATTAAAAGTTAATAGCTTATGACTGATAAGTTAAAAATTATTTCACAACTTCTTTGGATTCATAAATATTTGTGATATACTAGTTTTCATGGATTTTGTCTAAAGGCTTTTAAAACCATCAATTTTAATATAGCTATGGATAAAATACAACACTGACGTTACTTTGATATGAGAAAATGATGAAACCAGGAAATTAAATATCCTTTAATAGTAAAATTTTCTTTAACCACAAAAATAATTAAATGCAAAGTATAGATATATTTACCCTTTTTGGTATTGAGGGGAATTTGTCTTTGAATGACCGTAGATCTGTCTCAGAATAACCTTCTCACCGTGTATCATCAGTACAGCGGATATAGGTACTAACCAAGCGGGCATGATCGATTTTGACCTCACACGGTAACGAAAATCTTTGTTCTGTTCACATAATATCAACCTCAATCTAAACATAGTTGTTGTTTTAGGAAATGATTTCGTCGTAGGTTGATGATTAGAGATGTCTCGTTATTTTCCCAAAACAAGAACGATTACTAAAAACATGTGCAAATACTTGTCAAAGAAGTTGGCACTCGTCTCATCCGATATAATTCTATATTCATTGCAACTCTTTTTCTGATAGGAGGCCACTGTGCGTGTGTAATAAGTATAGTTGTATCAATAATTGGCATTGAAATCTTTCATGCATATTTTTTTTTAGATATTTTATTCCGAAAAGAAGCGTTGTGTACGGTGTTTAGCTGACCACATAAATCCTTCTGTACGGTGCATAGTTAAGTTGCTGTACACTGTACACAAAAACAAAATTTTCATACTTGTTTATTACCCAAAAAGTTTCAAGGAATGAGTAATCACAGGTAGGTTTATGATTGGTAACTATTACTTTTGCCATGTATTAGCTTTCTTTCAGGTAAAACATGTAAATGTCTCGACAATTGTATCGAAATTGAAAGTTGGTGTTGACATTCACAACTATTTGCGCATTTACAAGTTAATTGTTCTTATTAGAATATAAAAATTGTCTTAAAAATAGGAAAAAATCGATGCGAAAATTATTTTGGAGAAGGAATTTCAGATGTTGAGAAATGTACACTGAATGTTGATAAAACAAAACAAAGATTTTCGTTACCGTGTCAGTTCAAAATCGTTCATGCCCGCTTGGTTAGTACCTATATCTGCTGTACGATGATACACGGTGCTTCTGATGTCAAGCAACAATCACTTTTTAATTATGATGTAACTTTGCTTAAATTGTGGTAAAACATTTTGGGGAAGCTTGTGTTATTTTAAGTAATGGCGTACAAATTTGCATTCAAGTGTAAATAAGTCTTTTTAAAAATGGCATGTTCCGGCAAAGGAGAGTCTGATGCATGTAGAAGGCTTGAATATGATCAAAAATAATAAAAACAAAATTAAACACACACAATGAATCACTTTATTTAGATTTATTAAACATGTAAGTGGCACAGCAATATCATTGTCCTTGACCATGTATTATTGATATGTTACAGTGGTGTGATCATGTATGCAATGTTGGTTGGTAAACTGCCTTTCACCACAGCCTATACAGACCAATACAGACGCCAGAAGTTATTTCAACAAATAGAGCGGGGCCTGATAGAAGTCCATGAAAGAGAAATGGTTCACCTGACAAAAGGTGCATAAATTAAATTGGGTCAACATTCTAAATCTGTTGCATTTAGACTAACAGTGAACACAGTGTCTCTTGTTAAACCTGGCTTCATGTTTCTGATGTTTTAGTGCTGTGCTATTGAAAACAATATAAAGATAAGGAGATGTGGTATGAATCCCATGACACAAGTTTGTAGGAAGATTTTGAATCACATTGATTTAAGTTAAACACAAAACATTTTTTTGGTAGAGGACATTCTGTGTAACATCAAATTTATTGTAAAGAAGCATGGGAATGTAAATTTTGTAAAAGATGACTTTTTACATCGTGTGTCTACAAAACTTGGAGGCTTTTAACTTAAACTTTCCTTATACCTACTCATTTTTTAACTGGATTTTCGAAGTAAAAATCGGTTATTGATTTGGGGATGTACGGCGGGCGGACAGGCGGCTGCCAAACAGTGTCCGTTCATTTACATGAAAACGCTTTGAAGTAATTTTTTCAAATTTAGATTACTGTGGATTCATTTTTATTCGTGGTATACCAATTTTCGTGGGTTTCGTGGGTCACAGCGAACCACGAATTTAAGAATTCAACGAAGAATAATCCCGAAAAATGTGTATGGAGTCGGATGTTTATTTCCGGTTATGTTATGCAGTTCTAGTATAGTGCTGACTAGCGATAAACATTGTAACATAAGACGTGTTTTTAATGAAAGAAGATACAAGTATTTTGATTAAATCAATAACAAATATATCGAATATCAGTGATACTTTACTTTTTAAAATTGATTAAAACTTTTCATGGAAAATAACTGCAAGTTGTTAATTACCGTGTCATAGTTTGGTTTACTGCATGGTGATTAAAAATCAATAGGATTAAGTACGGGGATATTGCCCGTAGGTAATATTGTTTATGACAGGAACATTTATTTTCACACCTTTTACTTATATGACTGTTTATTATATCGTGATTAGGGAAATGAGCTTTCAATCATAGAGTTTTGAATGCCTTATGAAATTCCGACAAGAATTTATAAATTGTAAAACAAACAAATAATTAGTTGTCTCTGTTCATTATTGTGATAGAAGTTTTCAATGAACACTTTAACCTAGAATGACCAAGCGAAGATTTTGACAATTCAAAACTTTTTCAATGAATTCCTTCTTTTTTGTTTGTTTTATTATTGATCAAACAAGGAGGTTATATGATCTCCTAAATCAAAAAGAAATCCACGAATTACGTATCTGATTTTTTTTCCGTAATCAGCGATCCACGAATTTACGTATACCACGAAACGTCTTTTTTTCTCTATCCACGAAAATTAATACCCACGAAAATAAATGAATCCACAGTATGTTGTTTCCTGTGACTAAATGAAGGTCAAGTTCAAAAGACATTGTATTAATGATAAATGACATTTTGGATTTGTTTTCCTTTTCTTTGGTAAATTGTTGGAAGACAATTTACCAAAGAAAAGGGAAAAAAATCCAAAATGTCATTTTGTGGTAGGTTTGTTTGTTATTCTGTATAAACTAATTTTCTGAATGCTATATATATAATTTTTTTTTTATGAAGTGAACTCCTTTAATTAGATAATAATCTATTTTTATTAAAGGATATATTTCATTACATTAAATTGTGTAGATAAAGATGATAGATAAGTTGCAGATCTGTATTAGTTTGTGACAAATGAAAGAAAAAATATTTGGAACTATTAATTATATTTGATTATAATTTGAAAATAGATATACATTGTGTTACATCATATCTAGTTTTAGAGAACTATTTTTAGTGAAATCATATCTAATGTTAGAGTACTATGTTAAACCATATTTCTATTCAAAGGGAAATAACTCAAACTTATTCCATGAACCGGTAATGATAACAAATTTCTTTATAACTATTTTTTTTAAGTCCTGTGTGTTATGAAGGTAGATGTCACAGTTGTTATGTGGTATTTTATTTTTAATGTGTGTGTTAATGTTTAACTTTTACATGATCCTGTTTGGGGTTCAGATTTGCAAATATCATTTTCTTTATTAATTAGATAATAATCTATTATAAATATTCAATCACAATCCAAATTCAGAGCTGTTTTAAGCTTAAATGTTGTGTCCATACTTGCTCAACTGTTCAGGGTTCGACCTCTGCAGGAAAATCCTGTTTGCTGTCACTCGACAGCCTCTTGTTCTTTCTAAATTTGTTTTTCTTTTTTTTTTTAAATGTCATGTAAAATTTGATCATTATTTTTTACCAGTTTTGTAAAATTGATACACAGATTTATTGCAGTAAGCTTCCTTTTTATTGTCATACTTATATTTTATCTAACATATTTTAGACTTGATTATTGAAACAAAATAAATGGTACCATTTATATTTTGTATGACACCAAAGAACTTTTCACTGAATCTTTACTTTTATGGTACAGGAATAGCAGAAAACTAATGTTCATGCACTCCTCATATGCTGCTCAATTCATAGTTACACACAATTTATATTTTGTCAAACCATAAGGAAACACAAATATTTTCATGGAAAGAGAGATAACTCTGTTTGACTATATTTTCAGATTGTAAAAATTTGCTCAAAAAGTTGTTAGAACCCTCTTGTGATCTTCGTCTTCCATTACTGGATGTAGAAATTCATCCATGGGTGACACAGGGAGTTAAGTCGTCTTTCCATACGTTCCACAAATACCCTAAAGATAAAAACATGAAATCACAGGTAAGTTCTTTTAATAAAACTATTTCTGAAGTGTCAATTAAAAGATCAACATAGTTTAAAAAATAAACAGATTAATGCTTATTATTTGGCAGGTACTGTTAATTCAGAAATTATTGCAAGGTTTTTATTAATGCAAATAATGCTACTGGGTGAGGATTGCAATAATAATAACTGACATTCTGATATCGGATACTTATACAGGGATCTCCATGGATGAAAATTTAATGATGGAGGAACTTTCACCATGACAAAACCCTGTGTCTTCGGCATGATCGAAAGTATTTCATTCCTCCATTTCCATGTAAGGAATGATTAACAGACTGATATCGTGCTTATAATTGCTAACAAAAATGGTGGTGGCTAGCGAAACGAAACAAATTTTGACAATGGCTTGGATTATTTGACAATGGCGGAAGATAATTTAACAATGGCTGGGATCATATTACGATGGCGGAAGATATTTTAACGATGGTAGTGCGCCATCATAAAACAGGTCATGGAGATCCCTGCTTATACATGTATCTGTCACATTCTGATATCTGATACTTATACATGTATCTGTATGAAGCTTTTCCTGAAATCACCATTATCAATCTCACAATTTTGTTCTATTTTCAAAAATCACAAAAATAAATGCCACAATAATTTCTGAATTTACAGTACCGGTATACTGATATTTATCTATTCTCTTAAAAATAAAAATAAAACATTATGTCCCAAATTATTAAGTTAACAAATTGAGGGATAAGAGATGGTCATCAGAGAAATATACACAGCATTGTTTTTAAAAAGTTGTACATCTAGGTACATTTTGGTCACTAGAATTGAAAATGTATAAATAATTTATGACCCTAAGGGTCATATGCCAGTTTTTCAACAGGTATGTGAAATCAAAATCATGGGCTAAAACAATGCTGATCTAGTAATCTAGATAAATTTCATGTCCAAGGGCTGTATTGAACAGTATATCGTGCCTCCCTTTACCTATATCACCATGCTCAGTCACTCCGTAATTCTCATATTACAGCACTGAAATGTGAGCAAAACTTATCAGCGACGTCACAATGTGTGAGGAGAAGTTATCAGCTATGGGTCAATGTCTGAGGACAAGCTTACTTATGTCAAGCGTAAAACTGTCTAAGGGATGGGAAAACAACCAGAAATAGCACGATAGACAGAATATTGTGTTTTCTGTGTATAGATATCGTAAAATATCAGTCGCACGACACAATGTGAAGCTTTTTTGCTCGTTCTGTATGCTCACTTGCTTAAAAAGGTTTACATTGTGGCTCACGGATAATATTTTACAATATTAATGTGTAGAAAACCGCACTAATCTATACATATTTTATCCATATTTCATGACACCTAATTAGTTGTTGTGCTGTTTTTAACATACTACATGTATCAGCAAATAATAATTTGATAGTTTTTGCCCTTGTGATTTACACAAACCTAAAGAGTAGATATAAAAGATTTCTATTTAAAACAATTGCTTTGAAATGATCAACTGTAGAAATTCATATGAATACAATAATTTTACTTTGATAGGAATCACTTGTGTATGATTTACTAGAAACTGAGGTAATACTAATACCTGCAAGTTTTGATGTTAAAACAATTATTGTCAAATTCTTTGTAAATCTCTCCAATACCTAGGCATGGCCATTTTTGTATATCAATGTGAAAATATTTATTTTCACAATGGTTTTTGCTGATGTTTGTTGAATGGACTTTTTGAATCTTTATTTAAAGCTTTTTTTTAGACATATTTGAAAAGAAATCTTCAAAAATAATAAATATTTATCCCAAAAATATGAATGACACATTCATAACATGCAATTTGACATGTCAAGTGTCCATGTTCGGATATTTTACTATGACATTTATTTTATTTTGGCAACAATTCTTTTTATAAATACAGCTTTAGGATTTAAAAAAAGGTGAATCAGTTAGAAAAGAAAAAGTAGGATAAAGCCACATTGATAAATAGAAAAAAAGTATACAATCACACTAGCTTTATTTGGAAGAATCACATGGTACTCCTGTTTTTAGTGTGTGTTTAGTGAAAAGAAATATGAAACAACATGTCACTTGCATACATATGATACTATTAGAATGGGCAAGGATAAGATTTTAAATATATGTATCTCATTGTTTTTTTAATTAAGATCTCAGTTTTAGGTGGAATTTTGAATAAATTATGAGACATCACATGCTATTAATCCATATCTAACACTTTCAATTAAAAACTTGAATTTTGGAATTTTCCCACTTTTGCATGGTACATATAGAATGTAAATGTGTGCTGAAAGTAAAACATGAAATCACCCTTATTTGAGTTAATATAATGCTACACATTTGTATTTGCATGAAAACATTTTCAGAGAGGCAATGGAATTTTCGTAGTCTGTTATTTTTTGCTCTTCTGTTCTGCATTGGTCTGCTTGGTTTAGTTTATATATATGACAGGAAATAACCTTAAAAATTAAAACTGTTTGTTCAGTAACATATTGCTAATGTTGTGTGATTAAATAAAAACAACTATTTACATTTTATACCGGTAATTGATTGTTGATTGTTGGTTGTTTAACGTCCAGTAGCAAATATTTCATGCATGTTCAGGGGAGAACAAATTAACACTAAATACCATAGGTAGGTCCTGTAATAGAGGCTGTTTGATGATTGTCGGGGAAATTTGGACTGCCACCGGAAAATGAAGGTATATTGGATAGGGACAGAAATTTTGACTTGCAACAGGCCACCTATGACCCCTTGATGAGTTGTTGCAAAGGTTCTTAACATGCAGAGAGCATGGCACTTTCTCTGAACACTGCATCAGATTTAATGTCTCCATTCTGAGCTGATATATTTGTACATCCTGCACAGCCAAATGGACGTCCCACTTTGGCAAGGGTTTTACTGTCAGTCTGAAGAAGACCTAAGTGACCATATTTCTATTCCCCAGTCACCCTTTGGGGTTGACATTTTACATAAGAAATAAAAATTGTTATACAGAGGTTGATAGTTATGACTTTTGGTTGCAAGGATATTGGTAGTTATAGATTTGAGGAAAACTATTTTGCAATTTTATAATTTTACATATTTTAAGAGGAAATAATTTCCACCATAAGTGCAAAACCTGTCTTGAATGTCATTAATCATGTCAAGTGATTGATCTATTGATTCACCTGGACGATTGTGAAATTTGGCAAAAGACTAAATTATGTGATAATTCAATATACTTTACAATATGGCTATGAATATCCTGCAAATTGAACAATGCAAGTGAGCAAGACTGGTTCAAGTTTCAGCGCTGTGCAATCTTAGCTGAGTCAGTTATAATAACTGAAATTCAAAAATGGCATGAATTCAGACCGTTGGTTTTCTCCTTTGAATTTTTCACATTTTGTCATGCCAGGGTCTTCTTTAGCTTACCAGACTGTATGGGTTTTTCTCATTGTTTAAGGCGGTGCAGTGACATATAGTTTGTCCTTTAGTCACTGGTTGATAGCTGTCTCGTAGGCAAACACATTTATATAATAATTTACCTCTTTTATTTTAAAAATGGCTATTCTTAGAGAATTTGCACAGTCAGTTGAATTTTATTAATAATACACAACTATTTTCAAAACAAAATTATGAATGCTTAGATATCACATTGACATGTTGTTTGCACAATTTTGTTCACTTAACTGTAGAAGGTGGATCTTAATTTGCTTGTACAGCAGCATTGCTTTCAAAGCATTATAGGGTATTGAAGGGAATAGTGTGCTTCTTTTTACTCATATTGAGAAAATAGATTTAAAACTAGAGTATTGTGATGCAATTTTATTTGTATCTTTCCAGATATAAACTTATTTTAAACATTTATTTACTTGTAAAAGAGTTACAATCAAAATCATATGTGTGTTAACCAATTTTCTTGCATCTGGTTAGATCAATTTGAATTTTATCTAGATTTATTTAACACTTGCCATGTGTATAAATTTTTATTTCTTAGGTTAAACAACTTGCATCAGATTACATTATCCTGAATTTACCCAAGTCCCAAATGTGCATTTTTTTTAATAAAAATCCAAAGATTTGATTTCAAAGAAACTTTCACAGAATCTTTAGCATTTAATGTTATTGTGCACAACCTATATTATTTTTTGATCCAAAAGATTTTTCCTCTTGTAAAATATGCTATTTGCCATCTACAAAAGTGGTAAACATCTTGTATCAAAAACAACTCCTAAAACAATGACTTTATTTCAATGAAACTTTTATAAATCTTTCTTATTTAATTCCATTTTGCATCACCTATTTTCTATTTTAACCTGATAGTGTTAGGAGTTTTATGCATCAAAACATGGACATTGCCATATTTATCAAAAAAAATTCTTTGAATTTTTTAGGCACCTGGCAGTTTTTAAACTGCTCTAGATATGATTTGAGTTGAACTAACTAGTTGTGAGAAAATATGAACTAAGTTCAAGAATGTTTGCCTTGACTGGTGTGGCCTCTAATGAGAGAGATATTACCCACATACAAGGGAGAATACCATGTTCTTTCTATCATGTTGTATATGCATGTCTGTACAAAGACAGTATCATTCAGAAAAGACAATTGGCGGACATAGTAGCATGATAGATCAAATATATTTTAAGTATCTTTATGTAGTTTTCTTTGGTCAATAAAATTGGACCACTTTTCTGTGTTTTATAGTTTTAATAGATTTTTTTTATCTGATGGAGAAATGGCAAGGCCATTAATGTCCATAATTGAATACTGTTGAATAGGGACTTTAGGAGCAGTGTATAGTTGAATGGGGACTTTAGGAGCTGCATGTCGTTGAATGTGGAATTTAGGAGCAGTGTATCGTTGAATATGGAATATAGAAGCAGTGTATCATTGAATCGGGACCTTAGGAGCAGCGTATTGTTAAATGGGGACTTTAGGAGCAGTGTATTCAGGGCATAGTGCTTTTTGTAATAATTCATGTTATAAGAATAATTTTTTAATGCATTATAGTTTTCCTTAAGTGTCCTAAATATACCTAGAATGTTTTAGAACTATTTGATTTATATTGATTATAGCATGATTAGAATATTAGATAGCACTGATATGTATGAATAAATGTCCAAGTATGGAATTCTGGGAACCATAATATGTTGCTGGCAAAAAAACCAATTGGTTCCATCCAAATGACTTACCTACATAATTTTGGTGTTTTAAGGTGATAGAAGAGTTATCTTCCTTGCTACAGATGAAAAAGGAAGAGGTGGAGACAACAGTTCATGAGAGTAAATGTGATCAAATATCAGCCATGTTTAATATGATGATGGACTGTAAGAGAGAAGAAAAAGGTATACTGTTTAAAACTTTGATAGAATAATAGTCTGAAGTATTTTAAGGGCTTTAAAAATGAAAATGCTCCAACTTTATGCCTATTTACAACTGTATATATGATGTTTGACTGATGGTTGATGTTGAATGCCTCTTTCAGCACTTTTGGTTATATAACAACCAGTTTTATTGGTGGAGGACGCCAGAGAGATCCATGACATAAGGCAGGAAAACTGACAATCATAGTCTATTAAGATCAGAGTCAAACACACCTGCCTTGAGCTAGACTCAAACTCACAACCATTTATCAGAGAGATCCATGACTTAAGGCAGGAAAACTGACAATCATAGTCTATTAAGATCATAGTCAAACACACCTGCCTTGAGCCAGACTCAAACTCACAACCATTCATCAGAGAGATCCATGACTTAAGACAGGAAAACTGACAATCCTAGTCAATTAAGATCAGAGTTAAACACACCTGCCTTGAGCCAGACTCAAACTCACAACCATTCATCAGAGAGATCCATGACTTAAGGCAGGAAAACTGACAATCCTAGTCAATTAAGATCAGAGTCAAACACACCTGCCATGACTCAAACTCACAACCATTCTGTATTAATTAATGAGATATTATACAATTACTGTCTTTTGATGAGGTAAATATGTGGTTTTATTGACTTTTGAAAAACTGATATTCACTGAGGCCAAAGTGAATATCAGTTTTTCAAAAGTCAATTTAACCGGTATTTAATTAATTATTTACCAAAATCAATTGTAACATTTCCGCATTACTATACATGTAAATGCATGTGACGTTTTGCATGGTGAATATCACAATTCGTCAGGTGAATATGCTGTTTTATTCAAAATCCATTTCAGGGGCCTCGGTGGCCGAGTGGTCTAAATAGTTTCTACTGTAATCACTAGCCAGTCAACACTGAGGTTGTGAGTTCGAACCCTGCTCGTGCGGGTGCACTCGACTCCAATCTTAATTGACTAGGATTGTCAGTTTTCCTATCGAAGGTCAGTGGTTTTCTCCGGGCACCCCGGCTTCCTCCACCAATAAAAACTGGCCGCCACGAAATAGCCCAAAAGTGGTGCTTAAAAGTGGCGTTAAAACACCAAAAAAATCAAAAAAATCAAAATCCATTTCATATAGGAAAACTACTGAAATAATACCAATATGGAATATTTTCATTTATTAGGGCACAGCCGAATGGCGGGTCGTCCTATAGTGATAAGTCTGTCCGTCTGTAACAAATTGTGTCCCCTCTATATCTAGAGAACCGTTATGATTTCATACTTTATATTAACCAACACCAGAGGGTGTGTCATAATGTTTGTACAACTTCCTAGGTCAAAGGTCAAGGTCAAAAACTTTGGTTTCAGTTGACAACCCCATGTCCTATGGTAAAGATCGTGTCCTCTCTATATCTTGAGAACCTTTATGATTTCAAAGTTTATACTTCACATGTATATTAACCAACACCAGAGGGTGTGTCATAATGTATGTACAACTTCCTAGGTCAAAGGTCAAGGTCAAAAACTTTGGTTTCAGTTGACAACCCCATGTCCTATGGTAAAGATCCTGTCCACTCTATATCTTGAGGACCGTTATAATTTCAAAGTTTATACTTGACATGTATATTAAACAAAACCAGAGGGTGTGTCATAATGTATGTATAAATGTACAACTTCCTAGGTCAAAGGTCAAGGTCAAAAACTTTGGTTTCAGATGACAACCCCATGTCCTTTGGTAAAGATACAAATTTTTTAGCACACGTTATTCACAGCGGGGCCCACAGAGATGACTCCCATCTTAATGATGTCTAGTTTCTTTAGTAAGGCAATATCGGTTTTGGCAAAATTCATTGTTTGCAGTAACTGTTGCCTTTATCTAAAGGAAGGCAAATAAACCAGGAAATAAATTTTGCTCAAAATTTTCTGAAAACCATAAAAGTTGTAGTAATGATTTGTATTGTATAACTTGTTATGAATATTTTTAGGTATTTTTGATATTGATTATACTGTGTACCAAATGCCACCACCAGAGAAAAAAACCAAACGGAAGAAAAAACATCATTCACATTCAAAAGTAGAAAGAGAAGTACAAAAAGGTAAAAGGTCACGATATAAGCACCACTGTATGAAGATCTTTCTATATATTAAGGAATTAGTTCGAAATGCAGTGAAATGTCTTCCTTGATCTATTGTAAACATAATGCTACACAAAGACAACAACATCGTAGATTACTGCAAGGGGTTACAAAGGTTAACAAGACGTAACGTCACAATAATTGATTTGACAACGTCACAATAATTGATTTGACAACGTTAAAATGAAAGTGAAAGTAAAAGTTAATAATGAATTGTCAGTTTCTTTTCCAAAATGGACAACACCTCACAGGACATTCCGTACCATTCCATTGTCTTGTTAACCTTTGTAACCCCATATGCACCTCATTTTATGTACTTCAGTATTTGTTTTCTATGTTTAAATTGTCCTGAAGACGCCACCGTAAGTGGCGAAACATGTAGACCATAATAAAGATTTTCCTTGCAGTAATCTACGATGTTGTCTTTGTGTAGCATTATTTTCCTGAGGTTTTAAGACAACCACAGCATACCTCCGGGTATCCATCCTGATTACTCTCTACCAGCCTGTACCGTTAGAAGGTGTTGGTTCACTCGATGCAACTTATTGTAAACATAAATAAATTGTATCAAGTCAAAGGCATAATTGCTTTTGCAATGAAATCTATTAATTGATAATGTGAATGAACTAATCTACTTGGGCAAGACATTTAACTGAGAGATCTTTGATTAGGTAGTTTAAACTGACAAAACTACTCTGATTTCACAAGATACTGAATCTGACATTACATCTAAGTAAAGGGAGATTAATTAAACACATCAATATAAAGAAACCCCTATTCGGATTGGCTACACGAGGTGTCGAAAATTTTAATGTCATAAAAATAAGGAGATATGGTACGATTTCCAATGAAAAAAAAAAAGATGTGGTATGATTTCCAGTGAAAAAAATAAGAAGATGTGGTATGATTTCCAATGAAAAAAATAAGGAGATGTGGTATGATTTCCAATGAAAAAAATAAAGAGATGTGGTATGATTTCCAATGATAAAAATAAGGAGATGTGGTATGATTTCCAATGAAAAAAATAAGGAGATATGGTGTGATTTCCAATGAAAAAAATAAGGAGATGTGGTATGATTTCCAATGAAAAAAAAACAAGGAGATGTGGTATGATTTCCAATGAAAAAATAAGGAGATGTGGTATGATTTCAAATGAAAAAAATAAGGAGATGTGGTATGATTTCCATTAAAAAAAATAAGGAGATGTGGTATGATTTCCAATGAAAAAAATAAGAAGATATGGTGTGATTTCCAATGAAAAAAATAAGAAGATGTGGTATGATTTCCAATGAAAAAAATAAGGAGATGTGGTACGATTTCCAATGATAAAAATAAGAAGATGTGGTATGATTTCCAATTATAAAAATAAGGAGATGTGGTATGATTTCCAATGAAAAAAATAAGGAGATATGGTGTGATTTCCAATGAAAAAAATAAGGAAATGTGGTATGATTTCCAATGAAAAAAATAAGGAGATATGGTGTGATTTCCAATGGAAAAAATAAGGAGATGTGGTATGATTTCAAATGAAAAAAATAAGGAGATGTGGTATGATTTCCAATGAAAAAAATAAGGAGATGTGGTACGATTTTAAATGCAAAAAAAATAAGGAGATGTGGTACGATTTCCAATGAAAAAAAACAAGGAGATGTGGTATGATTTCCAATGAAAAAATAAGATGCGGTATGATTTCCAATAAAAAAAAATAAGGAGGTGCGGTATGATTTCCAATGAAAAAAATAAGGAGATGTGGTACAATTTCCAATGAAAAAAAAAATAAGGAGATGTGGTATTATTTCCAATGGAAAAAATTAGGAGATGCGATATGATTTCCAATGAAAAAAAAATAAAATGTTGTATGATTTCCATTGAAAAAATAAGGAGATGTGATATGATTTTCAATAATGTAATTATTCACCAATGACCAAACGATACAGATGTAAACAACTGCAGTTTACCATATGCCTTCAATAATATGCAAAAATAGTGTGTAAAAGGCCCTGGGAAAACAAAGTGTGAAACAATTTAAAAAAAACCCCACCTACTAACAACCTGTATAAGCCAAAAAGAAATGAAACACAGAAAACAACAACAACCATTGAACTACAGGCATCAGGAATTTGGCAGGGTTAAATATGTTTTTGAGCACTTAACACTCCCTTAATCTGTGACAGTGGTGTAACAGCACAACATCAGAAGAAAACTGTAGGAAGCAATTAGTTGTTTTAACAAACAAAATTTTAAAATCTTGATTAATTGCTGCTTGTCAAGAGAGTTCTTATTTTTACAAATTCAGAAAAACGTGAACTTGAAATAAAAACCTTTATATGTGAATCATTGAACCACTAGAACAAACCATTTAGGTTATGCTTGGCCTTGATTACTTGTAATGTTTAAATAAGGTTGACTTACTTTAAATATTTCTAGATTTCAGTCTTAGATTTATGTTATCATAGTAAAATTTAGAGATAACTGTATTGTATTTGAAGCTTTTCGGACGTCCATTGGTAGTTTTACTGTCGCAAATTGAGTTTACCTGGCGACGCGTAGCGGAGAAAGGTAAACGGATATTTGCGACAGTAAAACTACCGATGGACATCCGCAAAGCTTCAAATACAATACAGTTATCTCTATTCTAATGCAAAATAAACAAATCATTGAATTTTAGTCATTATTTCAGTGTAAAATTTTCATTAAACAAAAATTCTGCGAAATGATGTTATCTTCTTTGGCACATAAACTATGTGATGTCATAGGTAAGCTTTCAGCATCAAAGGTAAACACCAGGTGTTTTCTGGCTTCTTGTCTGCTTCAGAATGTAATAAAATTTGATAAAAAGAAAATTTCTAGGTGCAAAATGTAAGTTTGTTGGCTTATTATTGGAGAAATTACATGTCAACACATTACGGAATTCAAAATGTCGGCATTTCCTTAGTTACAGACAGGGAGATAGAGAATTTTACGCTTATTGTCATCCAATCAGAACCATTGATACAAAATAATTGCATTAGAATACATGTTTTTTTCAGAAGTAGAAGTACATGGAGACGAAGGACATGATGATGAACATAAGAAAACTGAGAGTGAACAACACAGAGTCAGCACTGCGTTTGATTTTATGGCTATTTGTAGTGCACCAACATGGCTTGGGCAGGAAAGACGTAGATCCAGGCGACGAAAATCATATTTTCCTCAGCCTTCGCCACTAGCTATGAATGTAAGCTATATATCATAAGAACCAGATAAATTATTCTTAAAAGTTTGGTTTTGTAGCAACATAGCCCATGTATGCTGAAACAGCATTAAACTGCTATCAATAAATCAGTAATGAATTTGCTTAGAATGTGGAGAAGGGGGAGTCGTTGATGATACTTTTATGGAAAATAATTTAATTGACATGACTTAAAGCAAGCATATACATACTGCAGAAACATTATAACACATGTAATGAATTTTGAGTTTGTGTCTTATTTTACAGGAAATTGACTCTTTTCAATGGGAAAATAATAAGGCATGCTTTTTTAAAATTGACAAAAAAATGATATCTTGTAAATAACGAAGGAGCAGGAAAAGTAGAAGAAAAAATTAAAACAAGTTGCACCAAAATACTGCTTGATTTCTTGACAAAGATTAATATCTGAGTTATTATATAAAAGTAAGAATTGTTCCTGGCTATTGCCTTGCAAATCTATTGGAAATCCCTCAAACTATGCAGACAAATGTATGAACCTTGTGTACTGATAAAGTCAGTGGTAGGAACTGTTCTCAATGGAATTACATAATAGAATGTAGAAGATAATTCAATATACTAATGTATCTAAAAGACTAATTAGATAAGCATGATATCAAATTATCCACGAAATTCTGTTATTTATTCAATTCTGATATCATATTACCGATAAGGTAACAACTTTTATCAATGTTCATCATTATTGTGATTGTGGCTTCTAGAATGAATGATGAAATTTCATTATTTACATAACAAATGGAATGACTGAAGGGATAAGATTTTTGTGATTAGAACAGTTACTTTGTAATTAGTTAAAACTATATATCAAGAAATCAGCTTGTTTTTGAAGGTGAAGAAATCAGATACTGCTCAATTTACTAAGTTTAATGCACTGATGTTACCTCTAATGGAGCAATGCATGGAAGACAAAGTCAAATAAAAACAATACTTTATAAATTTGGAACGTCTGTTAGTTTTTCCTGATTTACTTTTATCAGGTATGCTAAAGACCAAAACTTTGAAAACCTTTGGATATATAAATACTAGACGAGCTATATGATCAAATGAGACCTTTAAAAGAATAACCATAACAGTCAAAGGTCAACTTTGCCTTTATCAATTTGGCAAAAATTTGATGAACGATTATTGTAAAATGAGAAAGTATGATAAAAACAATTGTTTGATCCTAAAACTCCCAAAAAATTTGAAAGTATTGGCCTGGTAATTTTGTTGTTAAATGAAATCAGTGGCATTCTAATATGCAAGATGTTGAATGCCTAAGATACATATATGAGATGAAAATTAAAATAACTTCGTATACTGTCTAAACTGTGACAAAATGTTGATATAATTATAGATTATGGATAGTTTTTTAAAAGAGAGGGTGTTTCTCAGCTACAACCTCATCGAAGGGCAATAGCCCTTAAATGAAAAGTAGCCGATAAACATCCTTGAGTGTGAAAGACCATTGATAATCTGTTTATTGCTGTTTTCCTATGTAATGTCAGTGACTTATGTTTATGAAAAACTTGAGTAGCTTGATATGAAAAATTATTGCAAAAAAAAGATCAAATCAAAATTTAGAAAATAGCGATAATGCAATTTTATATGCTTTTTCTGTATATCTTGTTTTAAAGCTGAAATGTATTATGACATTTGTTTACAGAACCCAGATGCTTCATCAGAAGACGTGACAGGAAATGCTGTAGGAGGAGATAACCCCAATCTGCTGTCCATTCATCCTGGTTGTGTTACACCAGGGAGTGCCCAACCCTTCAACAGAAGGTCATTGAGGTCGTCTCGTAGGCGTAAAAGGCCAAGTTCCTGTGGTCCTTCAAACAGAAGATCATTACGTGATAAACTGCCCCATCACAAAGGGTCTAGTAACTCTCAGCCAAGCAGTCCAACGACTTTGATCAGTCCCATCATCACTGTAGATCCACCAAATCACAGCGGAGTAGCTCGTCCAGATAAACTTGATGTGCCTGACTGTTATGGGTCAGTGACATTACAAGTACCAGAACGAACTGTGTCCTTTTCTCACATGAATGATTCAACGTCAAATTTAGACAGTCAGTATTCTGATAGCTCAAATCCTGGGTCAGCCGTTAGTTTCTATTCACCAAATTCCAACGATACATCCGCCTCACACTCAGCTCATGGTTTAACGCCAGACTGGGCAAGGGATGGGGCCTATGAAACTGATAGTCTTGATTCAAAAATATTACCTGAAATTTCAATACCTCTTAAGAGGCCTTTAAGAAGACTAGTGAATCAAGATTCAGTTGAAGCAAGGATTGCCTCAGCTGATATCAAAAGTATTGTAAGACCCAAACAATTGTCAGCAATGCAAAACCAATCACAGCAAAAGCAGAAAAACCATACTCTTCTACCTTGTCAGGAAACAATACAAAAAGATGACAGTTCAGGGATACAACTTCATGCAAGACCACATGTAAATGACAGTTTAAACTTGCCTGGCATTGATAATGCAGATAAAATAGCGGTCAAAATTGAAACAAGTCAAAATGGAAATGATCATTTTCGATTGCCACACAAAGATAGCGTGGATAGTGACGAGAATTCGGGTAATCATTTATTAGGTTTAGCAACAGGAGGTGATTCTTTAGAAGTAGCAAAAACAACTATGCAATGTGTGATGTGTAACAAAAATACCCTGGATTATAATTCAGATTCTACTACAGAGCAAACTGAAGAAAGTGCCGATGAATTAGATCATAGCATTAAAATAATTGAAAATTCTGTGAAACAGATTGTGTTGAATGATAGATGTGATGCAAAAATTGAGCCTGTTGTTGTGAATGTAAATGGTAAAATAACTATGGAGGAATTTTGTGATAAAAGTAGTTCAAAACACAACTCTGTGGAAGATAAGTCCAAATCTGCTTCAGTGAAATCACAACTGGAAGAAATATGCAAGCCATATGTTGTTGATTTAGGAGTACCATATTCTACGAATAATTCACCCAAATATATTGAAACGAATATTGATGCTCCTAATGATGAGATTGTTTCAATACCTCCTTCAAATCGCAGGAAGAGTTCTGGAAACTCTTTGCCGTCTTTCGTGATGCCCAATACTCCTACAAGACAGAAATTCACTTCCCCTATTGCACGAATTGATAGTTTTCACAGTGAGGATTTTGATAATATTGACGATATGAAAATAAAATGTCAATCAAATTCGACAACTCCTGGTTCTGTAAATACTCCCACTTTTCCTTGTTTTGCCTATAAACTTCAGCTGCATAAAAAGAAGAATGCAAAATTAAAGCCATCTAAACAGAAAGAGGAGAATCAGATATATATCAATGATGAAAAGAATTTGTTGGATCGATTTTCAAGGTAAGAGAGGTTTTTCTCAGTGATAGAATGTAAAAAGTATATATTTATTGCTTGATTTCTGATGAATATTGTCCCAATCAGAACTTCAGCTTGCCATTAATGAATGCAATGGACTTAGGCCTACTGTTTCTAGCAGCAGCTTTAACAATGTATTAGTATGTGATTACAATTTTGACATTAGTTTATCTGTTCATTGACCATGGAAATGTATGCTGTTTTAATTTTGTTTTAAGGTAGTTTTACATGAAGTTGTGGTCACATCACCTTGAAACTTCAGACATCATAATTTAATATGATATATATCAGATAAGATATATTTAAAGAATAATCTTTTCATTGGTAATTTGAGATTTGATGATTTTAACGCAATTTTAAAACGTTTTTCACCGATTTTATGTGCTTTCTATACAAATGTGCATCTATTTTGAAAGAATTGATTCAGTAATATTTCCGAAAATAAAACAGATATTTTTTTGCTTCTCAATTTTCATTTATGGTTCAACAACCAAAATCTTTGACATAGCTCATTTATTGTAGTTCATACCTGCCAACCTCTGAAACCTTCAAAGAGGGAGATCTCCCCCTCAGCTATGACAGATGAGGGGGAGATTTTGCGCAAACAACATTTTCAAGTGAAATAATGACCAGTTTATTTATTCATCTACAAAACACATATGAGAGTTAATAGATATATTTTATTTCTTTAAATATGGTTTTATCAAATGTAAGGTGTGTTGATTGATTCTTTCTTTTTTCATCATATTTCATTTACATCCTATTAGGACAGCTTTTCAGTCAGATATCTCTGTTTCAAGTTTCCAACCATATTGTCACAGATGATGCACATTCACATTTCATAAATTTATAATCAAAACATATCTTATAAATTTCAATTCAAACATTGAATAGAAGTATAATTCTTTTATGTGATTTTTAAATTATATTTTCTGTCCTTTATTTTTGGCATACAAAATCATTTAATTGCCGTCCTTTTATGATTCTTTGTTCAATTTGTTTTTAATTTATATTGTTTTTTCAATTCACATTATTTTAAGAAGGCTAACTTAAAACAGGATTAAACAGGGGAAGTAACCCAAAATTTCTTTGAAGTTTTTTCAATAACACAAAGCTTGAAGCAGAAGTCGTTAATGATCGTTAATTAGTACTATGTTAGACACCCAAGCTGTCAAGTGAAGCCATTTAATTTCACATGGTCTGTGATTTACAGGTAATAACAACTCTCGTCAGTGACAAAAAAACGTAATTAATGTTGACTTGTAATTCAAGGTTAAAATATCCAAAAGCGGGAGATTTTATACTCCCGCGCGGGAGGGTACCGGCAAGCGGGAGATTTCCGGAATTTCATCATTTGAGCGGGAGTCTCCCACTCAAAACGGGAGGGTTGGCAGGTATGCTGTAGTTCAACCTTAAAACATATTAACTTGCATTGCTAATTTGAAGTGAATGCATGAATGCTTCATTGTCAATAAAATAGAAGTAAACTGAAAATGAAAAAAAAAGAGAAGAGAATTCATGGTAAAATTGAGTTTCATGTAAGTGGTACAAAACATCTTGTAAATATGTTTCATACAACGAGTAATATTCTTATGGGCCATTTTTACAATTACAATCTGATTATGATAATTGACTATGTGATTGTTGAATATACCAAGATGTAAATACAGAATATGAAAATAAGGAGATGTTGTATTATTGCCAATGAGACAACTATTTATCAGAGTTCAAATGATGTGGATATAAGGAATTATAGGTCACAGTACAGCCTTAAGAATCAATGGGAAAAACCATGGTCAGCTATAAAAGGTCTCTACATGAAAAATATGAAACAATTTAAACAAGAAAACTTACGGTCTAATTTATAACAAAACTATTTCTGAAGAGGTTTAATATTCTCAGCAAACATTGCATGCACCATATTTTATTAGTATACTTTGGTGGAATCTTGAATAAATCTTGCTTCTTAATGTGTTTTCTTTGTTTTCTGTTGGTGTCAAGTTTTGTTGCTGAAGAATTTTTGGATTTTTCTTATTTCTAATTTCCTGGTTTCATCAATATCATTTCATTGATAAAATTACACGTAGAGAATTTAATTCTTCATTTTCCATAAGATAGGAAATCCCTGAATATTGGTGTGCCAAAAAAATATGGACCATGATGAATGGGTTGTCAAATTTAGACTGCCACTAAATAAAGAGAAATTTAGACTGCCACTAGATAAAAAGAAATTTAGACTGCCACTAGATAAAGAGAAATTTAGACTGCCACTAGATAAAGAGAGAAGGTTGGGTAGGATGGAAATAGGGCTTGCAACATTGATTATATAGAACAAACACAAAAAGGAAATAAGATGAAGATGAATTTCATCTTTTCTAAGTTTGTTGATTAATTTGTTTTAACTTTTGTTTGTTTTTTGTTGCAGGAATGAAATTGAGCCAACCTGTTCAGATCCATTGTTAGTTGGATCAGGAAGTGATAAAAGTACATCTGATGAAAACTCTGAGAAACCTCTTCATAGTAGTAAAGCCAAAATCCATCCTATGGACAAAGGTTAGTGGCAATTTCTACATGTCCCAGCACTAAGTGGTGTTTTTTACAGCAAAAATGTTTCAAACTAGTTGAAATTTTCTTGTAATTTATTAATTCAATTGACTTTTTTCATATTACCAACTTTTGACTCGGGATTGTAAAATTTTCGTCAGTTTTACTGTTTTCTGACTATTTTGTCGTGTATAGAAATAATATAACAGTTATTATTGGTGGAGGAAGCTGGAGTGCCTTTCAGTTGGAAAATTTACAGTCTTAGTCAATTAAGATTGGAGTCTTAACACATCTGCCACATGTGGGGTTCTAACTCACCTCAGTGTTGACAGGCTAGCAGTACAGTATTTGAACTACTGAGACCACTTGGCCACTGATGACCCCCCTGCACATGAATAATTGGTCTATTTAAAGGTATTGTATTGTACAACACTATAATACATTAGACAGACTCAAATGTTGTATATGTAAGACAATGAAAATGTGTTGACATCACAGTAAGGATCTACTGCATATTCAAACAATGATTTCAAAGCTGCTTTGATCTTGGAAGTTGTTGAGGGTAAAAGCTAGTAGATTTGGACTGTCCTTTGTGCTGACCATCAAAAAATAGTCTACAGAATTCACTTACAACCACTACACATGTGTGCACAGTTAAAATATTCTGAAGTTATATATAAACTTGATAAAACAAATGAAGCTGTCATCTTATTTATTGCCAGATAGTAAACACGTAGTATATTTCACAACTATCAAAATATAACCCAAAGATACCAGGCTTATGCCAGATGTGCATTTTGTCTACATAAGACTCATCAGTGAAGCTCGATTCAAATACTTGGAAGGTTAAAACAAAAACTAAGTTGAAGACCATTTAAACCGAAAATTTCTAGACGAACAATGACAGTCATCTTATCCTATGCCTCAGAGTAAACACATGTTACACTAGTATATCTTATCCTATGCCTCAGAGTAAACACATGTTACACTAGTATATCTTATCCCATGCCTCAGAGTAAACACATGTTACACTAGTATATCTTATCCCATGCCTCAGAGTAAACACATGTTACACTAGTATATCTTACCCCATGCCTCAGAGTAAACACATGTTACACTAGTATATCTTATCCCATGCCTCAGAGTAAACACATGTTACACTAGTATATCTTATCCCACGCCTCAGAGTAAACACATGTTACACTAGTATATCTTATCCTACGCCTCAGAGTAAACACATGTTACACTAGTATATCTTATCCTACGCCTCAGAGTAAACACATGTTACACTAGTATATCTTATCCTACGCCTCAGAGTAAACACATGTTACACTAGTATATATTATCCCATGCCTCAGAGTAAACACATGTTACACTAGTATATAATGTCACAACTATCAAAATACATATATAAAGAAAAGAACAGCTAAGTTTGAAGGCAAGCTGTACTTAACCTACAATGAGATTTAAAATATTAAAACCATAAGTATCAAAGATTGGCTTTGGCTGGAGAATAAATTGAGAAATAAAAAAGGTGGTCATTTTGAAATCCTATAAGAGATAATAAAGATGTAAAATGAAGTGTGATCTATCTTTCAGATGACAAGGACTCCACAAAAAGCTGCAAATCTTTAAACAAATCTAAATGTACAGTTGATTCTGAACCTATCTGTAATGATATACAGGTGAAAAAACAACAGGTACGTGTGGTGCTGATGGTTGCAACTTCCACCTAGTCTGTACTGTAGAATTATATCTATCACTAGATGTGTAACAGCAATAATAATCACAGTGCTATATATAGTCAAATATTAACTTAGTTTGTGTTATGTCTGCAGAGATTTTAATTAGGATTTGTTAATATCGAAATGGACAAATTATGAGGCCTTCAAAATAACCAAATATATATATCAGTATAAGACAGTGAAACAGATCTAGTAAAAATTATCAATAAGTATCAAAAGTACTATTTCTTGACATTGTAAACTTGGCCTATTAAGATTTGTATTTTGCAAGAACTTCACAGAAAGTTTGCAAACCTTCCAATATGAAGTTGTTTAAAGATTTTTTCCCCATTTCCATATTTTATAATTTCATATTTTTAAATGTTCAGTAAAGACCATTTTCTTTTATTTAAGAAACATTCTGCTAAAACCGAGCCAAAACTTTGCCAATACTTCACAGATGAATTGCACACATGTATAAGATGTGCACCTACACTAATGGTACTGTTTGAGGATTTTTTCACCATTTTTGCTTACCTGGAAACCTGGTCATTTTTCAAAATTTTTAAAAAAAAATGTGTTACTAATCCCTGCAGTTTTCAACCAGATTAGTGAAATTTCATAGAAAGATTGTATACATGTTGATGAAGTTGTGAACCTTTAAGTACTATTTTCGAATTGTTTGGAATTTTTCCCCATTTTTCCTTTCTGAAACTTTATGCAACATAATTTATAAAAGATGATACCAGTTTTGTGTCATCAACTCACCCTGCAGCTAATCCAGATCCTTCAAACTTCACAGATAAACTGGACATATGTTGAAGTTGTGCAACTGTTTTTATTGAATTGTTTGAGAAATTATTTCTCAATTTTCTAAACTCAGGAACTTAGTGTCTTTGTAAAAGTACAGCAAAATTTACAAAAGACATTTTCAATTTTGTGTAATCAACTTTTGCTACAGTTTTCAAACCAGAGTTTTCAATAATTTATTAATATAACTTTTTTTTAATTTTTAAAGAAAGGGTATTAATTCTGTTTTGATTTTTACCTAGTTTAAATAGGGGAGCTGCAATATATTTTATCTATTAAAGGATTTCATCAAAAGCAGTGATTCAAACAGTGTTTCAACACACTGTGGTTGTATCATGCTGCCGCCAGGCATAGCCCTTTAAACAGTGTTTGAACACACTGTGGTTGTATCATGCTGCCGCAAGGCATAGCCCTTTAAACAGTGTTTGAACACACTGTGGTTGTATCATGCTGCCGCCAGGAATAGCCCCTTTAAACAGTGTTTCAACACACTGTGGTTGTATCATGCTGCCGCCAGGCATAGCCCTTTAAACAGTGTTTCAACACACTGTGGTTGTATCATGCTGCCGCCAGGCATAGCCCTTTAAACAGTGTTTCAACACACTGTGGTTGTATCATGCTGCCGCCAGGCATAGCCCTTTAAACTGTGTTTGAACACACTGTGGTTGTATCATGCTGCCGCCAGGCATAGCCCTTTAAACAGTGTTTCAACACACTGTGGTTGTATCATGCTGCCGCCAGGCATAGCCCTTTAAACAGTGTTTCAACACACTGTGGTTGTATCATGCTGCCGCCAGGCATAGCCCTTTAAACAGTGTTTCAACACACTGTGGTTGTATCATGCTGCCGCCAGGCATAGCCCTTTAAACAGTGTTTCAACACACTGTGGTTGTATCATGCTGCCGCCAGGCATAGCCCTTTAAACAGTGTTTGAACACACTGTGGTTGTATCATGCTGCCGCCAGGCATAGCCCTTTAAACAGTGTTTCAACACACTGTGGTTGTATCATGCTGCCGCCAGGCATAGCCCTTTAAACAGTGTTTCAACACACTGTGGTTGTATCATGCTGCCGCCAGGCATAGCCCTTTAAACAGTGTTTCAACACACTGTGGTTGTTTCATGCTGCCGCCAGGCATAGCCCTTTAAACAGTGTTTGAACACACTGTGGTTGTATCATGCTGCCGCCAGGCATAGCCCTTTAAACAGTGTTTGAACACACTGTGGTTGTATCATGCTGTCGCCAGGCATAGCCCTTTAAACAGTGTTTCTTAGGTCAGTATTTGTTTTCATATTTGCCCTCCCCTCTCAATAGGTTTCTTTAGGTTTCTATGGGAGTCTCTTCAAGATTTGAAAATTTTGCTATAAGTACAGGGAAATTTTATAAACTAATTCTGACAGCACCAAACTGAATTTTGATTTAAAAAATAATCAAGATAAACAGGAGTACTTAATCTAATTGCTCATTAATTTTTTGGAATAATTTTCCAATTTGTCGAGATATGGTTGAGGAATAATCTAATAATCTCATTAGGCAAGGTAAGCGATGCAGACTTTTTTATCCTTTCGTCATAATCAATACAGATTTCTTTTGTACATAAGTATGTTATAAGTTTTAAACGTTACAGAAAAATTAATCAGAAAAAAATTTCAGGAGACAGCATAAAAATTTTGTAAGTTGAATAAATTCATTTCTATCTTGCCATCCACAAATTATATTAAGCTATATTAAAATAACTATACAATAGCATGATTCTTCTTGGTGGTGCATTACAAGTGCATGTCAGAAACACCCATAATCCCTGGTAGCAGTTGAATTACACACACACTGGTTAAACTGATATTGTCAAAAATTGTCTTATGCATGTATGGAGAAACTAGGGATTTGTCATAATGAAAAAAAATGTTTAATATTTGATAACTAGTTAATGTTTGTGTGTTGAATCTTACATTTAACTGTTCTGTATCATCATTTTCAGTATTTTTCTTCTTTTTCTGTTTCAACAAGTAATATTCAATACTAGACATTTTAATAGGTTTTTTTTAAGAGGATTCCATTTTTCATCATTTGGTAGAATGAAAATTAAATTTTTTTACAGTTCCTTATATAGCTCTTTTTTTAAACACAATAGATTTATTTTTATTTGTTGAATACTAAATTTTCATGGATTTAGCAGGTTACTGTTATCCAGGAATTTAAGTGTTCAACTACAAATCTGTATAGAGATGAATTCGGCCACCATATCAAGTATCCAAAATTATTCATGATAATGCAGTGTAACCTCAATCAAGGAAAATAAATACCCACAGAGATATTAATTATTCCACAGTACTCGTGCCCACAACCTTGAGCATTACTGAAATAAAATTGATTGTAGCAAGTCATTTCTCTGTACTGGTTTATCAGTTATCGTTTAGCAAAGCTAAGACATGTCAGCCTTAGAAAAAATGACAAAATAATTATTTCTAGTGTTAGTTTAGCCAGTGTGTTATCTCATGTATAGGCTGCGGTTTATTAATAAGAACAAATGTTGAGCAATAAGGACCCTCTATGAACTCTAGTGCTACTAGCATCTATCAAACTCCATACAATTTTTACCTGTTACCATTTAGTATTCAAAGCATTATTTCCAACTGTTTCCATTGCATGTAATGCATATATGATATCAAATATTTGATTGTTTATTTATCTTTTAAAGCTATGCCTTTCTTTTTTTCTTTTTTTTTATTGAATATAATTACTCTCATTCCACTTTTAAAGAATATTAATGCAATTTTAAAATTTCATATATATAATGTTTTTTTCCATTATTTGTGCTTTTTATACAATGTGTGATTTTTATATTATAGAAATTTTTAGTCTTTACAAGTTACAAAAAAAGGTTTTATAATAAAACCTTTTGTGTTGAATATGAGTAATGATTGTCACAGAGGTTACTGGTCATGTGATGGGGTTTATTATCATGTATTGTATTTATAGCATATTTTCTTGCATTTGCTTTGTTTTTGTGTTGATATACCAATGACTAAATCAAAAAGCTTAATAAAAAATATGTATTTTACTTCTTCCTGAATGTTTGAAATGTGATGAGTTGGGTATAATATAAATGTATCATACTTAAGACACTTAGGGAGGAGATATTAAGAGACATTGACTTCCATTTACTTGTTTAAAGTAAGAGATATGTACTTCAGCTATCTGTCAGACTTTCATTAGTCTTAAGAGTGTTTGGAATTAAAAAAAAAGGTTATATTTACACTTCAATAGATATTGTAAATTAATTTTTTTTTTGAGGGGGCCCGGGGTGGGGGTCTAATCATAGCATCAAATACAATAATGAAGACTAACAATTTTTTAGGGGGTTAAATTTTCAAAAAGTGGAAGATTTTAATTTTAACGGTTGTTTGATTAGGACCTAAAAGTCTAGATTTCTAATCAATAATCATAGGTCTTCAAAGTATCAACTATCATACCAGTAAATAGGATATGTGTTATTTGAGATCCTACAATTATATTTGACAATAGGAGTTGTATAAAGGGCTTGAGAAGTCAGTTGAGGGATAAGGTTTTCAGTTCAGGCAGTGGTAAGGCCAGCATTGGAGTTAGGGAAGTGGTTTGGGAAGGGCTTAGTTAAAGCAAAAGTATATCATTACACAAAGTAATAAAGTTTAGTCATTTTATAACCAATTATGTGACAAGACAACCACAAAAAAAGGTCAATATTTTGTATTTTAATTGTTTATAATTTGTGGTTTTAGTTTGTTGAAAGTTGGTCTTTGTTTCTTGTTGAGGCAATGAATAAGGTATTTTACTCTAATCCAAAACCAACTTTGTTTTTACATGTCCCTGATGAATTGAGTGTAAAGGACTTTGGCCCTTGAGTGTAGACTGTTTTCAGAAAATTGCCCCTTACTTTGAGGTACTTTCAGAAATATTGAATTTTGTGTTCAACTATAATTCTAATGCAATTTGTTTGTAACAATAATTTTCATTGGATTTTGACAAATATTTTGAAGGGTTAGATTCCACGTTCTACCAGTTCGTAACTAAGGAAAGGCCACCATTTTGAATTCTGAAATTCTTTTGGTATGTAACTTCTCAAAAAATAAACAAAAAAGTCACATTTTGTGCCTCAAAATCTTCTTTTAGTCAATATCTAACCATTCAGAAGTGTATGAAAAGTATAAATATGTCTAGTGTTTATGTTTGACACCGGGAGTACACATATGACGTTACATTGTTTAGATGCCAAAGACAATAACAGTTTCACAGACTTTTCATTTATGGCATTTTTAAGCCAAAATATTCTCTAAAATAAAATTTATTTTAAGATGTGGCATTAGAATGGAGATAACTGCATTGTATTTTAAGCTTGGCCTTTGTAATCTCAATGTCAATGATAAAAATTACATGAGAATTTTGACAAATTAAGTGGACTTAAAGTAGAAAAATGTAAGATAAGAAGTAAATGTGTTTCTTTACTTGTGATTGTGTTCTTGCTTTCATTTTCATCACACATGCTGTCAAGCTCATTAAGTAATGCAGAGTCTTCAGATTTAGTTCTGCTGTCAAATAAGCATGCACATCTTTATGTTTTTTTCTTACCACAGTCTATCAAGACTTAATTTCAAGATTAGAAATATATTCACTTCATATATCATAGCTTTATAGTGACTTTTTTACTTTCATTTTCCCTCATGCTGCAGGCATTTTGATCACATGACCAGCCCTCAGGTAATCCATTCACATATTATGCATCCCAGGATTCCATGTAAAAATGGTCTCTCATGCAATGTCACATGTTTGCTTTTTAATAACCATTGTAATATCTTTTACTCAGTTCTGCTTCTTAAATCTCTTCAGTTGCAAACTGTCTTGACCTATGACCTCTAAAAGCATGAACTCTCTGAACATCTTAACTCTGACCTTTACACAAATATAAATGTGAACTGAATGTGCTGAATTTTATACATTTTCAATATATAGGTGTACTGAGTGATGCATGTTTAAAAAAGAGGAAATTTTAGGCTTCAGAGTATTGTTCATAAATATGTCAAAGGTCAAGAATTTATTAATTCACATTTCATATATTGAATATAATTTCCACCTTTGTCATCATAACCAGTAGACTTGGTAGTACTTTTATTTTGGGGTTGACCAAACCATTTATTAGAATAGTTTATTTGAACTTAGAATGCAAAACACAAATATATGAAGCCTAATTTATTATACCATACTATATATATATCCTTTTGCTAGAATGTTAGGCTGTAAGACAGCTGGTACACAAAGTATGTAACCGCAATGTGTATTATTCCTATAACACAGTCAGAGGGTCTGGGTGGGGTATACAGGATAGAAGAAGATATTGGGTCAAGACCACATAAAAATGGCAAAAAAAAAAAAAAAAATGAGAAAAATAGGCCAAAAAATTCAAGAATAGAAAATAATGGGCTGCTAAATTATAATGAATAGAGAATGATCAACAAAATAAGTAAAGAATAGAGAAAAAAGGCATACAAAATAAAAAATACAGTTTTTGAAGAATCATCTTCAGTTATTGACTTAAGTTGTTGACACAGGGAATGTTGAAACAAATATTGTTTAGAAGTAAAAATTAAAACCAGGTTTTATGACTTAAAACATTATTTTAGAAGTGTTTTGTTTCAAGTGACCATTGAATGATCAGGCTTATTGATATATCTAGCCTCCTAATCAATAAATGCCACTAATTATACTACAGTTTAAGGAATAGAATGTAAAATTTGCTTAATAATTATATTTTTTGTGTATCCACAATATTTTTCCACCCAGATAGCAACTGCAACAAAACAGCCATTTTCAATTAAGTATCAACTTCATTGTAATCGGTTAGATAAATAAATGTTAAATCCAGATGCATATATTTAGTCATAAACAAGCATGTAACCCTTAGTAATTACCTGTATATGATAATATTTGATAAACATTTAAGGGGAACATATTTAGCTCATGTAGACATTTTTCGAAGTGGACATGAAAATGAACAAAGTAGGTTTTAAATAAGAACACAAAGATTGTCGAAAGAAGATATGATATATCATAAGTATTTTATAAGCTGTATATTAATCAACCTTTTTTAGACTTTTTTGTTTTATGCCTTTACATGTGTCTGTCTACCACTTTTGTGGCCCCAAAATTACAAGTCAAGAATATCATGTATTCTGACTGGTATTACAATAGGGTAAAAGTTGTGAAAATATTACGTTAAATTTGCCAAATTTTGATTAAAGATTATATATAAAAATTGCAATAACAATTTTTTGTCTTTTATTTCTAATTCTAACATTTTAGATGATAACTTTGAAAAGGAATGTATTAAATGTTGGGTATTTGACAATAAACCTTTTTTTCCTTTTTTTTTTTTTAAGAAGCAAATGCAAATTTTGGCCAAATTGATACTTTGTAAGGGAGATAATAAAAATCTTACTTTAATCTATACATCCTATATAGGCTTACAATGTCTATTATGAAATTTTTCATGGTGCGGGAGCAGGGATTTAATTTCCATACATAAGAAATTTTTGAAGAAAGTAGATTTTCGTTTGATGTCATATCACCTCTACAGAAGCAAAACAAACTGGACATTTTCATGCTTAGGAAAATGTATGAGAGTGGCAATATCTGATTTTTGCTGTAAACGATTTTTACAGCTTGCTTTTTGGCCTCAAATAGATATTTTAATCCTGAGAATTTTGGAAGAGATTTTTTTTCATTTCAGTCATTCAAGATACAGGAATTCAATTGCATTCATTTGTTGTGTTACTTTACAGATTTGCATAATTTTTCACTAATTTTTATTTTCTTTCCAGAACTTAATAGGAAAACCATGCAACTCTCAACCTTCAGATAATAAGAAAACTTGTGTGAAATATTCTCCATGGAAACATGGATTTGTACAGTTTTTGAAGAAGAAGAAACAAGGACAAAGACAAGGAAGCCAGAATAACAATGACTCTTTTCGCTCTAACAATCATACTCTCTTAAAAACTAACTTATCTAATCATAATGGTCATGCTCGCTGTTCTTACAAAGCTCTACCTAACTCTGATGACAATGGTTTGGAAGCCGAGACTCAGTTCCAGACTAAATCACTAGCTGTTCGTCCAGGTTAGTTCAATAAAATTTCCTGAATAAAAATTCAATCAGTTATGCAAGCATGTCCAGATCTATAGGATGGATTGAAACTGATAGACTTTCCTGCTAAATTTCCAGGTGGACCATATTCAAACTTTTACTGGAAAGTTCATTACTTTCATTTCTTTCCAACATGTTTAAATTAAAATCTTGAAAGGGTCTATAAGTGATCTAGTATAAGTTACATTTGAAATAAAAAAAAAGATGCAGAATTTTCAGACTTACAGTTTACAGGATCATTTAAATACATATGTGTGGAGATTGACTTACCATCTTTCTATTGATGTGCAATTTGATATGTGGCCTTCCGGTTCAATTACTTCGATTCTTTCATTTTCAGATACTTTAGAAATCCGATCATCACCTGTCCCAGGTCTTGCTCCAGCACAGCCAGCTACAAAAATGTTTGATTTTACTGTGTTATCTACAGAATCACCACAAGCAAACTCGTGCCTTCTTAGTTGGAAAGGATGTCGTGACTGTACTGTAGGACATGTACCGTCAGACGAGGAGGTATGTCTATTACTATGTAACCAATGACAGAAGCCTTGTCCATATAAACATTTAAAATTCTTATATGTTTAGCCAAAACTGGCATACAATATGGTGATGTTGGGGGATGGGTTGTCGGGAAAAGTAGGTACTTAGTTTGTGTAATCCACTCCTCATACAGTTTTCAACCTAGATCCCTGAAACTTCACAGGAAGATTGTACATATGTTTAGTCTTGACTTGGGAATTTAATCTTTTTTGAGCAAAATTTATGATGAAGGGTACAAGGTTTTTATAATCAACTCCTCATACAGTTTTCAACCTAGATCCCTGAAACTTCACAAAAAGATTGAACATATGTTTTAAGATGTACAAGTGCTATTATGGAATTGTTTGAAGAATCTTATTCACATTTTCAGGACTTAGGAACCTAGCTATTTTCCAGCAAAATTTACAACCTTCATGTAATTGCAGCTACATCGTAAACATCCTAAATTGATTAGTCACAAATATTGCAACCCTACATTGATTAGTCACAAATATGGCAACCCGGACATTTGAAACTTTGACCCATTTTTTATACTTTGTTCGAAAATAACAATATTTAATGTAACAGTATAGGATAAAAGGACATTTAACAAATCAAGTGATTATGAGAAAGGCATGCAGTTGCCACACTTTTACGATCAAGTCTTAAATAATTGAGTTTGTCCCTGGCTTTTTTTATTTGCTCCTATAAATGGCAATCATTGTTGTTTGCTGGCTACTAAATGGCTGGGACATATAATGTAACCTGTTTGTCATTCCTTCCTTCCTTCATTCAAAAATCGAAAAGTTATTTAACATATATTGATCTTATTTTTTGTACATTTGTACATAACAGCTCGTGGACATAAAAAAAAATAATGAAAATTGAAAGTGTCATTACTGTTCTTTTAAAGTAATTTTTGTTTATGAATTGAGAGAAAATCCTTTTTAAGATTTGTTTAAACTATAACCCAGATATGATTTATATGAACCAAAATATCTGTTTCAGGACAGTGAATGTACTTTTCGTTTTGAACAGAGTGTTGATGTAGCTATCAAGACAAACATGACAATACAGAATGTGCAGGATGCAAAGACTTACACAGCTTACAAATGCTCTCATTCATGACAGCACTTCTACAGTATCAGGACGTTCATATGGATTATCTCCCTTTTATGCGATTATCTCCCTTTGGAACAAGATAGGCTGTGATGCAACATTGTCATCTTCTAATCAAACATATTTTTTTTCCAGTAATATACATTTTCTCTATAATAGAACCAAGATTGTTAGATTGAATTTTATCATATTTTTTGCCTTGTTAAATTGGTATTAATTATTAATGTGTATACCTCTTCGTCATTATTAATACTTTAGCATTGTCTATCCTGGAGTATCAAACTTGAAAGAACTGTTGTTATAAGCAGTTACTGTAGAATGGTTTATTTTTAATGGTACAAATTTTCATTGATTGAGAAAAATTTGTTTGTGAATACTTGATCTCATGGCTTTGACAAATTTTAAATTTTTGTGGAATATTTTAATAAATTGTTCACCTGTACCAACATAATCCTTAGAAATAATTATCCATGATACTAAAAGATGATCCATAGTATATACATATGATTAAAGTATCAATCTTTTTATAGTCTGTGTTTAAGTTTTTTTTGAAGAGTTTTTCCCCTTCTGCTATCTTGTAAGATGAACTTTGATCAACATAATTGAAATAAAAATGGAACACTATTTTGCACTGTACGTTTCATAAAATGAATGTTAATATTAAAATAGTATGTAGAAATAATCAGTATTTTTAGAAAATATTTTATCCGTCCAACCAAAACATTTCTGCTCATTTGACCAAACTTTACTAATTTGACTACTAACTGAACTCATTCTCAAAAATAATTTAATTATCTAGTTGGGATAAAGAAATAGAATCTATTCTTTAAATAAATTAATGAAAAACTTTCAATAAGATTTGATCATAGTGGTTTATAAGAAAAAACATTGCTACCTATCAAGTCCAGTTTAAATGCATGAAGAAATAGGGAATTGATTTTTATTTCCACAAAATTTTGTACTTTATGAACATAAGTTCTTTTACTGTATTATCTTACTGCAACCATGACTATCTTTTCATGCAGACAACTGCAGATAATGCTTTTTTTTTAATGAAAAAATTTGTAATAGTGATGGAATAACACACAATTTTTCAAAAGGAGCTAGGAGCTAGAGAAGAATATTTGAGGCGTCAAATGTTATAAGAAAAAAGATTGCTGGATTTTCTTCTTGTTATAGTATTGAGATATCCTTCTGTAATTATTTCTTAGCTTTTTAGTGATTATTTTCTCATCTATGATGCTTGGGTGCATGATAGTCTCATTTGTTTTAAGGTCAAGTAGAGAAGTAATTCAGTACCATCTCAGGTTTATTTGACATCTTCTCTTCATTCGATGATATAGGAATATTTTGGGAAACATAAAGCAGGGTTAACCCTGATATTAACATGGAACGTTTCATTATACATTAGTCTTCTATAAAAGTGTGCAAACACTTGTCAGATTTCACTGCATATATATATTCTTTTTAACAGGATTGAAAAAGACATCATTTCATGTGTTTCTTCATTAAAAACAACCATGGGTATTAAAAACTTGTTAAATGTTTTTGAATGTTTTCTTTAATTATTACTTCTATTAGTATGCCAAAAAATAGAATTTTGTAGAATACCATCAGTTACCTCACTTGACCTTGAAAATGGTACCTCACTTGACCTTAAAAACTTTTTTTTGTATCTAAAGAAGTTTGAAGTCATTTTAATTCACTAACATTGGTAGACATTTTATGTTATTGAAGAAATTTTGTAGTAGACATTAATAATTTTTCTTGCCAAGTTCATTTTAAGTTTATGCTTGCCTCATGACTACAACACCAGTATGTTTGTCTTCCATGTAGAAGGTAACAAAGACAGTTTGAAGATGAACAAAGAGTATGACAATTACAGTCCTTTAAATTGGACAATATTCTTTAAGGGAAACTTGTTATTGATAGCAATTGATAAATATGCAAATGATATAATTACCTGCAAAACTTTTTACAAAAATATCTGATAACAAATATCACTCATAGATCAATAGAATTTAATTTAACTTGCAACAAGAATTTATCACAAGTTATATGAATTGACATGACACATGAGTGATTTTTGTTGTAATATTTTTTGTAAACAAATGCTATTGTTGTAATTGTCATAAAACAAACCAATGTTTGGAGATTGTTATTTTAAGCGTTTGTACCAATGTATGTAATTTTGTATATAAGGTAGAATTTTCAACATGCCAATTTTTTCAGTGCTAAAAGTTCCAAAGATATCCATTATTCCTCCTTTTTTTAACAGTTTTTGCCCTAAGAAAGGGACAATATGTGTGACTGTGTTCCTTGTTTTTTCTTCTTTCATTATTAAATGGGAAAACAAAAGTTGAGGTTAGAAGAACCAGTTTACAATGCAAAACTGTAATGAGTAGAATATTAGGCCAAAATATGTTCATGTGTATTTTTATTTGGTGCACTTTTATAATGTTGTTTTTTAAGAATTGTATGTGATTAGGCACATTTGTGATATTTTTGTCTTAACCAATATGCCGATTAACAAAAAATGTCCTACTGCATCATGGGAGTTTTTATGTTTATTTGAAATATATTTGAGATATTTATAGCATTCTATTTATAACTGTGATCTTTTGAACCCAACTGAAAATCCTAATTTGCCCAATCTTAACTTTACTCATATTAATGTATGGCATCCCTAAAGTAACAAAACTTCAAACTTAACCATGAAAAATCGTATGCTATGGTAATTCTATTTAAAAGTCATATTAGAGATGGTCTCGAAAAGGATTGGATTGAATAGCATGCACTTCAGTTGAACAACTAGTCCAGCAGACATAACTTATCTATTTTTTTTGTCACACTTAACTCCTGTTTTTCAATGATGACTATTACAACATTGCAAGATAATATCATTGTAATAGGAAAGAAAGAATTGAATGTATTATCACATGCCATATAACCACTACACCCACTTCACTTCATAAGGCAAAGAAACAGTTCTTTTATTGTTCTTCACAAAGTCACATTGAAGCCTTCAACATGGGGCAAAAGCAAGTTTAAAACTGTCCCAAGCACTTGTAAAATAGAAAATTTGCCACTCAGTCTTCATCTGTGCATTGAGGATCACAGTTGCAGGGTAATATTAACAAACTATAAATATTATCAGGCGAAGAAATCTACCAAATATTGGCACTAATTGCCTGAAATTCTTAAGCAAGCTTGCAACATAATATACAACCATAATGCATTAGGACCTTTTTATTTTTAATTGTTTTTTTTTGTTATTGTTGATAATTGCGGGTATAGAAAAATTATAGAATTTTTGTTTTTAGTGTTTTTTGACATTTCATTAGTACTTTTCTTGATGTATATTGTATCACAACCATTTTTACTACCATTGTCTGAATCAAGTAATAACTGAAGCAACAATCATATTTTTAAGATATATATTTGTGTTCAATTCGAAAGTCAAGCCACAGAAATTAAAACCCAATATTTGTCTTCATAGAATAGACAAACTATAAAGGTACCGTAGGTCTGAAACATTCCAAACTTAAGACCCAGGATAGATTTGTGACTTTTTATGTAAAAGAAGATAAAGTTACACCTTTCATCTCAATGTATTCTCTGAGCTTGCAAGAAATACAAGAAACCAACTAATTTTTACGACTTTTGCAATTTCAATAATAGCGCTAATATCAATAGTCTCTAAAATGTGAAACTTGGATCACCACTTATATAGATACTTAAAGAAAATAAGAAAATCATGAAAGGGCTTAATGCAAAATAAAGTATCCCGGAAAATGATTTGGTTTACATATTTTGAGCATGAAAACCGCAAAAATTACACACTTGTTAATTTTCCATTTGTTTTCAACACTTTTACACATTGGTTTTGACTACCAAATAAGTTTTGATGGGGTATTCAATTTTTATATTTATAACTTGAATAACATCCACTAGCACTTTGCTACTGTATTTATTTTTATTTTTAAAAAAGAAAGTTATAAAACATCAAACAATAATAAGAAAAGACAAACAACACGATTGAGGGAAATTTAACAAACCTATTTAGTGCTTTTTTATATAAAACCATAATTTGATAAATATTCTTTAATACACCATTGAAGAACTGTGCCAGACCGTCAGCGATATTCATGATTGTTTTGTAAAAAATACTCGCCATTTACTGACATCCTGTTTTTAGAAAATTTATTTTATATGGTAAAGAGATTTTGATTTGTCAAATTTGAGGAAAAAAATATTCAAGTAGTCATCACCTGCTTTGTATTATATCCAGTGATTTAATAATTAAGGTTTGACAGCCATCGAACCCTTATTCTTGAAAAGCCATTGTTTTCTTATTTACATTCAAATATGGTATAGTATTTCAATATTTGTCTGCAATATATAAGCTACGGTTTCTGGTGTCAATCTCCAACAATTTAATGAATTGTTGTCACCAAATACCAATATACAGTACAGTGTTTGTCTGTTAGATATACTTGGAATGGGATGATATTTTTTTTTTCATTTAAAAGTAATTGTCTGGTATTATGTAAAATAGTTTGTATAATGTGGAATAAGAGATATTGATAAACCTTTCTTTGAAGCACAATACTAAAGCAGAAACCAAGAATTTTTATTTCATTAGTATGTTGTTTTGTTTATTACACATTCTAAGTCTAAAACATTTGTAAGACTTTTATCTGAAAATGTATTTAAGATGTATTATAAGTTATGAATTCCCTCTAATACAGTTTGGTTTAATTTATAATCGCTATGAAATAATATTTGTCATTTTGAGACAGTTCTGAACTTACAGTGATGTGTAAGCTTACACCCCATAACTTGACAAGTTTCTTAATTTTTTTGTAACTTGGATTGTTTTGATTTATAAACTGAGTGTATGGTTAACCTGAATTGAGACTGATACTATAATAAGCTATGATTGCCAAAAAGTCAAATGCTAAACTGACTTGCTTAACTTCTGAGACTTCTGAAATTGTATTGAGCAAATATATTGCAGTTTAATGAAAACAGAATTAACTGATAGTTGTTGTTCCACATACAAATTTACAAACCTTGAAATTTACAGCACTGTGGTTCAGATGCTGCTTTGGCAAAGTGTAGTGATTCTTTCTGAAGCTTTGTTTAAAAGAAATGACAGCTTAAATTGTCTAGAGACATTTGACTGTATCAGACATCAGAGTTTGACTATATCAAACAGGTTTCTGAACATAGTTATCTTTTCTTGTATCCTGGTGTCTGTTGCATACAGCCATTTATATTGGTTCTAATTTGTGATGATATATTGTATCATATTATATATATAGACATAACAGTGATACAAGTTTATATATGATGAACCAAATATGTATTTACCAACATAACTTGTTGGTCTTTCTTTTATCATCAGTGTTTTTGTTATTGCAGATTAAATGAAGTCAATATTTTATAAATTACACAAAAACAAAAGAGGATCTACAATGAGCTATATACTTGTATTAACATTCCTTAATTGTGTGTGTGAGTGTCACATGTGTATTTAAATGTGTATGTGTGTGAATTTTTTGTTTTTTGTTAATTTGTTGAATTTTTGTTGAAAACTGAGAATTGTGATTTTTACACGTTTTCATGTTTTTTTTTTATTGTAATTCTTCCACAAAACCATTTTCCTTGTTAAAAGGAAGGGTAATTTATTATGTGATGAATTTGTTGTTGAATTTTAAATATATGATAAGTTATCATGATATTGTAGAAAATATAACCATAATAAATGAGATTTCTTCACTTACAATATGTTTTTGTTTGATTTCAGTATCATCAGTAAATTTTAGATCCTACATTATTATCATTTCGTCTAGATGCAGTTCTATTTAATCTTTAAATGTCTTTTTGGCAAGTGGCGTCTTGGAGTTTATGTTGAGGGAGAAAACATTAAAGCCAATGTGGCTCAAGCAAATGTAAAATTAATTGTGTCAACAGCATTGAGAGTACTTGTATATCACATGAATTTACAGAGTCCTGGAAATAAAAAAAAATTGATCTAGGACAAAATAAAAACCATTGTCTAAAATTTCTATTTTTTTTTTCCAAATAAAAACAGTCCACTCCCTTCTTAAAAATAGTATGTTCATTTTGTCAAGCTTGTTTCCTAGATAGTTACTGTTTATATAGACGTTAAGACAGAATGGGAATTCAAACAGATTGAGGCTGATGTCAATGTGCATATCTGACTTGGCAGTGGTATATGTCCTTGAATGTCATGTTCGCTTAAATTTATGTTGGTGAACATTTTTTTTCTTAGAGTTTTGGTGTTGTACATCCTTGTGAGTCAGAATTTGTTGTTTAATATTCCCATTCGGTCAAGAAATTTCTATAGTGGCATTTATTTTGGTAGGTGAGACATAGGTACTTCTTTCTATTGCAGCTTCCTCAACAGCTTGAAACAATACTCAAATAAATGCAACATGTTGGCCCCACATACCTTGACCTGATTTTCAAATCTAGTTGTGAGATAAGTTTTCAGGATGAAATCTGTTCTTCAGTATCTTTACATAATAGTCAAACAATGAAGATTAGTTGCCAGGATTATGTTCTGTCTGTCACTTTATATGGCCTTGACCTCTATTCCACATCGTGTGATCAAGGTCAGTTTTCAAGATGAGGTTTTCCTCAGTAACTATTAGTTGCCAGAAGTATATGCTCCGTCTGACATTCAATTTCAGATCCAGTGGTGATGTTAAGTTTTCAGGATGAGGCCTGTTCCTGTTTTTCTATACATTATTTGTTAACAATATTCGGTAAGTGTTTAAGTAAGCTTAAGAAAAGTATATCTGACATCTTAATATATTGTCATTTTTTCAGGATCTTTTTTGTCATATAGCTCTTCAACTGTTGCGGTTCTTATACATCCTTGGCTTTCAAATACTAGTATTCAGCTTTGAGCGTTCCTGATATAGGAAAATAAAAAAAAAAACGCTTCGGACGGATGACCTTTATAACGTGTTGTTTTAATTTTTACACAGCACTGGTACCTCAGCTGGTTGACTATCAGTCCTCGAGGGTATCATCAGCTCAGTAGTCAGTACTTCGGTACTGCCATGATATATAAAACACACTTTTCTAAAATATTCCATTTAAAAATTCGAAATTAAAAAGAAACTAAGGTTTCAACCTCCTCAGGCAAAGTTTCTTATACATTCTTGGCTTTCAAATATTTGGCTCTGAGCGTTCCTGGTATAGGTAAATCCAGAAAAGCGCATCGAACGCATGAAATTTAAAATGTGTTGTTTTAATTTTTTACAGCACTAAGGGCCAGTTGGACTATCAGTTCCCGAGGGTATCATCAGCTCAGTAGTCAGTGCTTCGGTACTCACGTGATTTATAACAAAACCTCTCTAAAATTGTCCGTTTATAAATTTGAAATTATAAAGAAACTTAGGTTTCAACTCGAGCTCCCAGAGTCAAAGTTGACCTTAAATGGATTTGTCTGGATTTTTAGCTTACCGGGGCCCAAAGGGCCCCATGTGAGCTTATGCCATCACTTGGCGTCCGTCGTCTGTCGTCGTCGTCTTTCGTAAACTATTTCAAAAATCTTCTGCTCTGAAACTACTGGACCAAATACCTTCAAACTTTAACTAAATGTTCCTTATGGTATCTAGTTTATAAACTGTATCCGAAGTTTTGGTCCATCGACAAACATGGCCGCCATGGCTAAAAATAGAACATAGGGGTCAAATGCAGTTTTTTGCTTATATCTCAAAAACTGAAGCTTTTAGAGCAAATCTGACATGGGGTAAAATTGTTCAATTGGTCAAGATCTATCAGCCCTGTAATTTTCAGACAAATCGAACAACCCATTGTTGGGTTGCTGCCACTAAATTGGTAGTTTTGAGGAAATTGTGCAGTTTTTTGTTATAATCTTGAATATTATTATAGATAGATATAAACTGTAAACAGCAATAATGTTCAGCAAAGTAAGATCTACAGAAAAGTTAAATGACCAAATTTGTCAATTGACCCCTTAAGGAGTTATTGCCCTTTAAAGACAATTTTACGCAATGTGTTCATCAAGTTTGCCAACATTTAAAAATCTTCTCTTCTGAAACTATTGTGCCTAATACTTCTTAACTTTGAATGAATGTTCCTTTAGGAATCTAGTTTATGAATTGTATTTGAAATTTTGATCCATCAACAAACATGGCTGCCATGGCTAAAAATAGAACATAGGGGTGAAATGCAGTTTTTGGCTTATATCTCAGAAACTAAAACATTAAGAGCAAATCTGACATGGGGTCAAAATGTTCAAAAGGTCAAGATCTATCAGCCCTGAAATTTTCAGACACACCGACCAACCCATTGTTGGGTTGCTGTCACTAATTTGGTTGTTTTAAGGAAATTTTGCAGTTTTTGGTTATTATCTTGAATATTATTGAAGATAAAGATAAACTGTAAACAGCAAAAATGTTCAGCAAAGTAAGATCTACAAAAAAGTTTTATATGACCAAAATTGTCAATTGATCCCTTAAGGAGTTATTGCCCTTTAATGACAATTTTACACAAGTTGTTTTATGTTTTTTAACTTTAAAAATCTTCTCAAATGAATCTAGTATAAATTTTGTATTTCATTTCCTTGTACGTCAAGAAACATAGACACTATGACTAAAATGGAACATATGGATAAAAAGCAAAAATAATCATTGATGAAAGATTTAAGCAAAAAAAAAATAACAGGTGAGCGATTCAGGCTCTTGAGAGCCTCTTGTTTTATGTCCTTTTTGGTCATATAGCCCTTCAACTGTTTCGGTTCGTATTCATCAATGGCTTTCAGATATTCGACTTTGAGCGTTCCTGTTGAAGTTTAATCCAGAAAAGCAGGTTGAGAATTTGAAATGAAATGAATTAGTTACTAAAACTATTTTTACGCGTACAATAAGTTGTGATAGTTGTTCTGTTGTATGAATGAAGTTGCGTGCATTTCATTGATTAATCGAGTGACGAGGGTGGACATGAACAAGCAACGTTGCGATACTAGTACGTGACGTCATTGCCTAATATTTTCGAGTATCAAGTCCTGTCCATGATATAAACAAATATTAAGCAGTAGGAGCAACGTAAAAATGTACAAATTGCCGATAAATTCACATATTATACATCGCAGGATTCCATGTAAAAATGGTCTCTCATGCAATGTCACATGTTTGCTTTTCACTAAACTTTGTTATGTCTGTTTTACTTAATTTTGCTTCTTAAATATCTTCATTTCCAGATTGTCTTGACCTATGGCATCTAAAAGCATGTCATACTCTCTAAACATCTTAACTCTGACCTATATACAAATATAATTGTGAACTGAATGTGATGAATTTTAAACATTCTCCGTATATATATATATATATAGGTGTACTGAGTGATGGATATGTTTAAAAAAAAGAGGAACTTTAAGGCTTCTGAGTATTGTTCCTAAATATGGTAAAAGTCAAGAACTATTAATTCACATTTCAAATATTAAATATAATTTCCACCTTTTTCATAATAACCAGTAGATTTGGTAGCAGTTAAGTTTGTTCTCTAGTTTATACGGTTGGCAAAACCATTATGAGTTTAATAGTAATACCAAGGTCGACAGAGTATGTTGTTAGGCCAAAAGTCATTGTTTTGAAGTAATGCTTTGGATTCCATCGTTACGTTTATCCTACCAGAAATTCGTTCATTACGTGGTTTGAATTCGAAACAACGTGGGGTTAATATAACGCACGTCATACTCTTCAAACCACGTAAAGGACGAATTTCTGGTAGGATAAACGTTACGATGGAATCCAAAACATTACTTAAAAACTGTGATTTTGGCCAAACAATATACTCTGTCGACCTTGGTATAACCTTCGTGCATGGAACGATCGGCTTTACAATGAGCATTCTTCTGAGACACATCACTACCAAGATGGCTATAACACTTAGTTACATTCATGTACATTTTGGATATCATACTAAATTACTACAATCATGCTTTCTCTAGTGACTTGGAATGTACGCAGTATCATGTCCTCAACAATTGCTTATCATAACTTTTTAGATATACTAATAAGTTATTTAACCACTCTCTACAATTCCTTAACATATTAGACAATAATTACCACAGTAAAGGTACAGCAGACACTAATGTTAACATTGAAACCAGTAAATGTGGAAAAGGTGACATTGCAATTATGTACAAGAAAACATTGAAGTTCAACATAAAACCAATTAACTGTTCCGTCTCTGAAAGATTACTAATTTAATTAAATTTGATAGATGCTTTTGTGCTTTTTTGTAAATAATTGTTTGTTTTGATATTGTAACACAGTGATGACTGCTGTACCCATATTTTGACTATTTTATTTATAATGTCTGTTTTGTTCACGCATCGTTGTAAATATAACGGAATTTGATAAGACTGTCGTACAAGTGAGAGGTTTAGCGCTATAAAACAAGGTTCAATCCACCATTTTCTAAATGAGAAAATGCCTGTACCAAGTCAGGAATATGACATTTGTAATCCATTCGTTTGATGTGTTTGAGCTTTTGATTTTGCCATTTGATTAGGACTTTTATCTAGAAATTGACTATGAGGGTCGGTTGAAAACAAAACTTTACGACAAAAGAGATGATTTCAGCTTCCCAATTGTGACCTTTTCATTTTTAAACCAACAGTTTCAATTGGTGAAGTTGAAATCATCACTTCGTAAATTTTACGAACGCAATCACGAGTCAGTTGACCGTTATGGAATATCCGTTATACAGATGATATCGGATATGTTCCTTATGTCATAACTACAATCCCGATCCCTTTACATGAATGTGACCTACCGAATTAGACTATTTACCGGCTTTGTAAAAACATGAACACGACGGGTGCCATAGGTGGAGCAGGATCTGCTTACCCTTCCGGAGCACCTGAAATCAACCCCAGTTTTTGGTGGGGTTCGTGTTGTTGTACCCCTATTTGTGACATTTTGTTCACGCATCGTTGTCAATATAATGGAATTTGATGCGACTGTCGTACAAGTGAGAGGTTTAGCGCTATAAAACCAGGTTCAATCCACCATTTTCTACATTTGAAAATGCCTGTACCAAGTCAGGAACATGACAGTTGTTGTCCATTCGTTTGATGTGTTTTGTCATGTGATTAGGGACTTTCCGATTGAATTTTCCTCGGAGTTCAGTATTTTTGTGATTTTACTTTTTACTAGGAATTGAAATTAAATGTAACGAAAACTACTCTATATTTGTTTTCTTGGTCTACTTAATTAAAAATATGTATTGGACATTGTTGAAGATTATGTCAACAACTATTCACAATTTAGTCCCGTAATAAATTATTGTAGCTGGTGATTTCAACACTAGTTGCAAAGTAGCCGATCTTGAACGATTTATAAATGTGAACAAATCCATCATATTTTCAGATTTCATACTAAAAAATAACATTGTCCCAGTTAATGCAAAGCATGCTTTGTGATACTTCATCATTGACGTATATTCCAACTCGTACTGTGCTGGATTAGTTCTTGGTCAGCGAGGAATTAGCTGGTGACGTAACTTCTTGTGAAAATATTCCCGAAGGAACATTAAGTCTTACATCGGATCACCTACCAGGCTACCTGTTTTCCTAAAACTGAGTATACAGTATGTTGCTAATTCATCAAATGGTTGCAATACTGTTTGACCGTCATGCGCAAAACATCGTAAAGTAGTTTACATGCATACAAACTGAAATAGCTGTTGAGCTCTTGTATATGCCATTTAGCGAATTGTCCGATTTAGATACAATAGCTATCAAACTTACAGATAAACTGAAAGAATATGAAAATATAACAATATCGTCGGGTAGCTTTAATCACAAAACTCTGCCGTATTGGTCAGATGAATTAAAACAGGCACATAAAGCTGAACGTTTGGCTCGCAGGAAATGGATTAATCAAGGCAGACCCCGAGGGGTGAACTTTCCTTCCTACGTTGAATACAAATCTGCGAAAAACAAATTTCGGAATCGTAAACGTTTTGCATATAACGCCTACATGGACAATACTTACCGTGAAATCGACGAAGCAGCCGAGTGTGATGATAGACTCTTTTGCGCTTAATATCCCGTCAGAAAAGTCGTACAACCAATCACATTTCGGAAATACTACATCACAATCGACAGTGTAAATCTCCGGAAGATATTTCCAATGCTTTTGCTGCCTTGTATGCAGAAATTTATACACCAACCGAAAACACTAAATTTGACAGTAATTTCATGGTCTATGTGACTTAATTCGTAGATCGCACACTCGAGCCACGTGCAACACATAACTGTATTAAAGAAGCGACTGTTAACCTCTTTGGAAAATGATTTGTTCCCCAATTCACAACTACGAGGTTTTTTAATGGACTTAGCTGTATCACTGCCTCCTTTAACTTCCAAGAAACTATGTATTACCTTTTAGAATTAGGCTGCAAATTGTCCTTTGGGTTTTTTTACAGTTCCCGTGCGTTTGATACGGTGTGGCATAGTGGCCTAATGTACAAATTGTTCCGACTCGGGATAAAAGTGATTTCTGATTGTTATAGTGATATAACAAGTGCCGTTTGCGTCAACGAACACGTATCAGTACCCTTCATTGGTTTACATTAATGATCTATTAAATGAACTAGAATTAGTTGGAACCGCAAATACATGTATTTCAAATATTCATACAAGTAATCCATCATTTGCTGACGATGTAGTGTGTACGTATTGGTACTTCACCACAAAGACTCCAAATTCTGTAAAATGGTGCTTACGATTACTCACTTAAATGGAGATTAGAGTTTAGTACTCTAAAATCTGTGATCTTATGCTACAGAAATAAAAATTAGACCATGTTTTCAATCTAGGTGATACTAATGTTAACGTTTCTACTGAGACCAAGCACCTTGGGATATGTAGAACGGTCGACTTATCGCCGAGCACAGATATTCAGCATTCATGTCTAAAGGGTCGAAATGCTTATTTAGCTATAGCCGGTACTGGTTCTTGCTTATTAAATCCGTTAACTGTGTGTAGCATGTACAATAACATCGTTATACCTGCGGTACTTTACGGGTGTGAGCTTTGGAATGGGTTTAAACCAAAAGACATAATATCTCTTGAAACTTTCCAGTATTTCATTGTTAAACATATTCAAGGCTTCCCTAAACGAACACAGTCAGATATGTTTGAATCCATGACCAACCTTGAGAGACTATCGATACTAGTGGAAAAACGGAAACTTTGCGAAATGAAGGCCGAATCACTTACCAAACAAATTTTCATTTACAGACTTTACTACCAGTTTTTCGGAGATACCTGTAGAAAACAATATATATTCATCCCAGATGTTTTTAACATTTTATCAAAATACTCACTTTTAACATTTTGTTTTTACTAACTATATGTTTACGGGCACATTCCCAGCCAACATTCGGTGGAAAAACATTGTCAATAGTGCTATTAACCTGAATGAGAGACTTCAAAAGGAAGAGCGTATGCGAAGGGACAAGGATTTTATCAGATTTCTAAAATTGTCTGAGAACAATGTCTATGATTTCCTGTGGCAATATCCAAAATACTGGCAAACTTTTAACCGCGAAACATGTAACTAAACTTTGGACTACTCCCCCGACTAGCGGAAACTGCAAATTGCGTGGACCCTTTGTTCAAGATACCCATCAGTTTCGAAGATGAGGTTTTCCTCAGTAACTTTTAGTTGCCAGAAGTATATACTCCGTCTGACATTCAATTTCAGATCACAGTGGTAATGTTAAGGTGTCAGGATAAGGCCTGTTCCTGTTTTTCTGTACATTATTTGTTAACAATATTCGGTAAGTGTTTAAGCAAGCTCACGAAGAGTATATCTGACATCTTAATATATTGTCATTTTATGTCCTTTTTGGTCATATAGCTCTTCAACTGTTTCGGTTCTTATACATCCTTGGCTTTCAAATATTCAGTTTTGAGCGTTCCTGATAAAGGTAAATCCAGAAAAGCACTTCGGACGGATGAAATTTCAAACGTCTTGTTTTCATTTTTTCACACCACTGCATCAGTCCTCGAGGGTATCATCAGCTCAGTAGTCAGTACTTCGGTACTGCCATGATATATAACGAACATATATAACATTGTCAGTTTATAAATTTGAAATTAAAAAGAAACTAAGATTTCAACTTCCTCAGGCAAAGTTGAACTTAGATGGAATTGACTGTTTTGGGGGTCCTTTTTATGTCATATAGCTCTTTAACTGTTTCGATTTCCTATACATTCTTGGCTTTCAAATATTTGGCTTTGAGCATTCCTGATGAAGGTAAATCCAGAAAAGCGCTTCGGACACATGAAATTTAAATCGTGTTATTTTCATTTTTTACAGCACTAGGGGTCAATACCTCTGCTGTTGGACTATTAGTTCCCGAGGGTATCATCAGCTCAGTAGTCAGTACTTCGGGACTCATATGATTTATAACAACACCTTTCTAAAATTGTCCGTTTATAAATTTGAAATTATAAAGAAACTAAGATTTCAACTCGAGACGCCTCAGGCAAAGTTGACCTTAGATAGATTTGGCTGTTTTTTATGTCCTTTTTTGTCATATAGCTCTTCAACTGTTTCGGTTCTTATTCATCCTTGGCTCTCAGATATTCGGCTTTGAGAGTTCCTGATGAAGTTTAATCCAGGAAATCCGGCTGAGAATATAATGGAAATGAATTAGTTACTAAAACTACTTTTACGCGTACAAAAAGTTGTGATAGTTGTTATATTGTATGAATGAAGTTGCGTGGATTTCATTGATAAATTGACGGGGATGGACATGAACACGCAACGTTACGATACTGGTACGTGACGTCATGGCCTAATATTTTTGAGTATCAAGTCCTGTCCATGATATAAACAAATATAAGGCAGTAGGAGCAAAAGAAAAAATGTACAAATTGCCGATAAATTCACATATCATGCATCCCAGGATTCCATGTAAAAATGGTCTCTCATGCAATGTCCCATGTTTGCTTTTCACTAAACATTGTAATGTCTGTGTTACTCAATTTTGCTTCTAAATATCTTCAGTTGCGGATTGTCTTGACCTATGGCATCTACAAGCATGAACTCTCTAAACATCTCAACTCTGACCTATATACAAATATAGATGTGAACTGAATGTGTTGAATTTTATACATTCTCCGAATATATAGATGTACTGAGTGATGCATATGCTTAAAAAAAGGAACTTTTAGGCTTCTGAGTATTGTTCATAAATATGCCAAAGGTCAAGAATTATTAATTCACATTTCATATATTAAATATAATTTCCACCTTTTTCATAATAACCAGTAGATTTGGTAGTACCTGGGACTATTATACTCTCTATTAGTATAGGTAGTTCTTACGTTTGTTCTGTAGTTGACGGTTTGGCCAAACAGGCCATTATGAGTTTAATAGTAAAATAGCTGTTTATGAATAGTCTATTTGAACTTAGAATGTAAAACACAAAAATATGAAACCTAATTTAGTATACCATAAAAATGAGAATGGAAACGGGGAATGTGTGAAAGAGACAACAATCCGACCAAAGAGCAGAAAACAGCATACTACATATATCCTTTTGCTAGATGGTGTCTTATGACAGTTGGTACACAAAGTAGTTAACCGAAATGAATATACATGCAGTCAGTAGGTAACAGAAACAAATGACATACTAAGGAACAGCAAAAACGATGACAGAAATCTATAAGCGTCACCTATTTCTTTCTTCAGTTATTGACCTATAAAGTTGATGAAAGAGGGAATGTTGAGATAAAAAATGTGTTTAAAATAAACGATTACCATGTTTACATCTTTGCACATTATATTTGAAGTGTTTTGTTACTTGTGACCATTGAATTATCAGGCTTTTTGGTATATTGGCCTCCTTGTCAATAAGTAATGTGATTCAAAAATATCATTAAATTTACTACAGTATTAAGATTAAAATGTAAATTGACTTAATAATCGTATTATATACAATGACAAAATTTTCTTTTGAGCATTAATTTTTTTTTATCAGCAGTATGGTATTTTCCCACCTAGTAGTAATAAAACATTCATTTGCAGTATTTTCTTCATTGTAATTGGTTAGATAAATAAATGAATATTAAATTCAGAAGCATATATTGAGTCAAAAATAAGCATGTAACCTCTGGTACTTACATGTTTTAGGGGAATATGGCTCATGGTGTGATTTTTCGAAGTTGTATGAATAATCAACAAAGCCAGGTTTAGTGAAATACAGCACTTATTTACAAGTAGTAAAATGATGTCCTGCGGTACTAACCATCATTTTCAAGCCTGTGGAAGTGACTCATAGCCACTTGTGTGACCCCAATATTACGGCATTCATGAAAAGCCATAAAAAAACGAACAAGACGTCGTGAAAATATTACATTACATCTGAAAAGATTTTGATTAAAGATTTCATATATAAATTGCAATATCAAATTTTTATCTTTTATTCTAATTCTAACATTTTAGATAATAACTTTACAAAGGAATGTATAATAAATGTTGGATATTTCAGCATTATATATATATTTATATTTTTTTTGGCCAAATTGATACTTTGAAAGGGAGGCAATAAAACTCTATCTTTAATCTCAAGCTTTTGGCTTACAATGTCAGTTTCGAAATTTGTTTATGTTTAATATTTTTCATGGTGTGGAAGGGGGGATTTAATTTCCATAAAAACATGATTTTTTTTAGGAATATTGATTTTTCATTTTATGTCAGATGACCTCTACAAAAACAGAACAAACTGGACATTTTCATTCCGAAAAATATTAAGGATATTTATTAGAATTGTAATATCTCTTTTTTGTTGTATAAAGGTTTAATTATTACATCTTGCTTTTTGGCTGCAAATAAATAATTCAATCATAAGAATTTTGAAGTGATTTTTTTTTATAGCCGTCATCAAAGATGCAGGAATTAGCCATTCTATTGTATGTATTTATTGTTCCAGATTATTAGAGACACATGCCTATTTTTTACTTGTGTCAAGCTATACATCAACTCTCATCCTGTAATTCTCTTTATAAAAAGCTATCCTGCAATTCGTCATCCTTTAATTGCGTTAATCATAAATCAACTGTTTACAAAAATTTGGATTTCCGAAAAAACTAAGGATTTTCTACCCAAGGAATAGATAACCATGGCTTTATTTGGCAAAACTCTTTGGGTCCTCAATGCTCTTCAACGAATTCTAGACAGTTCGGTACCCAGACAAATCGGCATCCAGACAAATCGGCACCTAACATAGACAAATCGGCACCCCCGAAAGACAATTCGGCACCCAGACAAATCGGCACCTAACATAGACAAATCGGCACCTTATAAATTATTTATCTTTGATCTAAATATAGTGAACCAAAAATTAAAATTTCCTGACACTGATATATTTATGAGGGCCTGAGCTCAATTTGCAACTTTAGTGTTAATATACAGCAATTATGTTTCACTGTTTTTACAAATTACTAATTGTTTCATGCACTATTTACAACATTATTATCAATATTGTATATGGTATCTTCGAAGAAGTATCTTATTAAGTGGTTTATTCCTTTTGTTATTTATTTGTGAAGACTGTACTGCAGCTTAGTCATTTTGATAGGTGTCTTACTAGTGTGTATTATTTTTCCTGATACAATGAACATTCGGATTTTATAGATTTCACCATTCAGGTACTAGTTTTAATGTTCATGTACTAGTTTTAATGTAATGCATAGTTCTATTACCATAGTATCCCAAATCAATAAAACACATCTAGAATATTAATAATATTTATTTATTATATTAATCATAATTATATTCAACAGTTTATGCATACATGTAATAAATATAATAAATAATAAATAATAATAAATAAGCTTTATTTAGAGTCGGCAAAGTATACTTTTAACCGACATACAAGACATTTATAACAATACAACACATAATACGCATGCAATAAATTACACAGCACAAAATGAAGCACTAGAAGCATGGTTGTAATAAGCATGATAAGCTAGCTATTAAAGCTAAGAGCATATAAATATGAACACAAAGTTTAAATACAGTACTGTAATTATAACATAACATATAACATATATACATACAGCAAGCACTATAAGTTCTAACAATTAATGTCACTTTGGGGGTGGTCCGTATACACTTGCACATTCCTAAGTAGTCTGGACGCGGAGATACAGTACTCGTCCCACAAAGCAAAAAGACGGCCCTGGGTCTGTCTACTCTACTTACGCTGGTACCTTTGTAGCTTGCCTTCAGACACTAACATAAGCTGCAGAGGAATATCGGAGGCTTCCTTAAATAGTTCTGTAACCAAGGAATAGAATGGCACTGGTCCCCTGTTGTGCCATCCCTCGACGTCGTTGTTAGTACGGATCATGGAGGACATAAAAACACACCAGTAGTCTATGTCAAATACACTGTTACGTATCCACGTCTTGTATATGTAGTCCATCACCTTCTGGACACCTGGATGCTTTCTCGTCTAACTGACGGAAGGTGTCTGGGATATGCTCTGGTGGAGGGAACGGTAGAGCCATTATCTGTCTCAAGTAGGTATACACTGTGTCCTTCTTGTTGTAGGCGGACTGAGACATGAAACAAAATATCAGAGGCACTTGTTTACATGTAAATAGTGTTAAACAAGTCAAGTTGATATTAATAATATATTATATATATATATAAGTATATAGATAAATGACCAATGTGGACCTTATTTTCGCAATTCCTATCTTTATTGGTCTCTAGAATAGTTTTAAGTTTAAAGTTTGAGTCAAGCTAGTTACAAAAGGTATAATGGGTTTTAATTGCATTTATAAGGGGATTTCTAATATTACTATTTATTTGGCAATAATGAAAAGTTTCCCTTTACTTCCTTATGTACAAATGCTATTAGCTCTATCTGAGATTGGCTCCAGTATGGAAATGAACAGTATGCAAGGAGAATTTGGGTTATAATAATTTATAATAATTAAAAATATTAAAAAGCCACTTACCACTGTTGCATGTTCTATGTTGCCACTTTTGACAGCCATCACATTGTAAAGCTTCTTGTCTAGGGCGCACAACATTGTGGCACTGTATACAACTTTTTTTTTTTTTTTTTTTTTCTTCTTCTTTTTTTTTCTTTTAATTCTTCTAATGAGCACTCAGACTGAAGGGTTTGGAAATTAATTTTAACACGATAATCACAATATGACTTATACAACTGTCGTTTGACATTGTGTAAGAAAAGAATCCCAAAAGTGTTTACATTTATATATGGTTCTGGGTATTTACTCATTATGGCTTGCACACGCTGTTATGTTTATGGCTTTTAATATTAAAATAATAAAATATAGTTTTCAGGTATTGTGTTGTCTTAACAGATGTAAGGATCAAACGAGAACACAAGCTGCAAACACAAGCTATACACTTTTGATCTCTATTGAGGAATTATCAGATTTATACAAAAAATACTGATTAATGCATAACTACAATTAATTATGATTTATTAAATAATTTTTATTCAAACAACATATCTAACAATCAATTATGATTTAATTAAATGGTGTGTATTCATACATACATGATCATTTAGGGTTTAATTAAATGATGATTATTTTTTTTGTAATGCAAATTTGACCTACGAATTATAATATTACTGCAACAATTCTTTAATTTTTCCTAATATATATTTTTAAAAACGAGGTGCCGAATTGTCTTGGTCCCGAAATGTCCGGGTCCCGAAATGTCCAAAATGGATGCCGAAATGTCTTCGGACTTGGGTGCCGAAATGTCTTCGGACTTGGGTGCCGATTTGTCTGCATGTTAAGTCCATAATGTGATTCGTACGTATTAACACCTATTTAACCCACATTTCCGATTGTTAAACTGACATTAACGACTCTCAAAATATAGAATTTTGATGTAAAATTAATTTTCTCATGGAATACCGACAATTCAACTATTTAAAACTTCATTGCTCATATCTGCGATTTTGAAACTCACATTTACGGTTTTGTAACCAGTAATTGTAAAAGAAAAACCGTGATGACGATTCCAATAAATTGTACTCTCTAAAAAAAACAAACGTAACGAATCATAATGGTCATGCTCGCTGTTCTTACAAAGCTCTACCAACTCTGATGACAATGGTTTTGGAAGCCGAAACTCAGTTCCAAACTAAATCTCTAGCTGTACATCTAGGTATGTTAAATAGAAAAAAAGATGTTATTTGTTAGATTTTAAAAAACAATCAACTGAAATAGGCACTTTCAAATTAGTTATGAACGTATACATGTACAGATTTATAGGATGAGTTGAAATTGATAGTCTTTTCTGTTAACTTTCCAGAGTAGGCCTAGTAACTACTCATCTGTCATTCATTCTGACCATGACCCCTGTCTACACAACACTCATTCAACACAAGATTTTATTTACTCATTGTTTTGTAGTTGCCTGGTAAAAGTCTTCATCTCAGGATGAGTTGAAAACTATATAGCAACTTTTGTATGGAGAATGACTTATATTTTTATTGATGTGCAATGTGATATGTGGCCTATGGGTTCACTTACTTCGATTCTTTCATTTTCAGATACTTTAGAAATCCGATCATCACCTGTCCCAGGTCTTGCTCCAGCACAGCCAGCAAAAAAATCACAGAAATCTACAGAATCACCACAAGCAAACTCGTGCCTTCTTAGTTGGAAAGGATGTCGTGACTGTACTGTAGGATATGTACCGTCAGACGTAGAAACATTCCAATTTCTTATTTCTTTTACACTTTGTTAGAAAAAATCAAGATGAAAGAATACTTAATTGATCAAGTTATCATGAGAAAGGCATGCCTGAATTGCTGTTTTTATGCCACACTTTTTTTGCTCCTATAAATGTCAATCATTGTTGTGCGCCTGTAACTACATGGCAGGGATATTAAGCGTTGCCCATGTTTTCCATTCCTCAAGTTCTTGCATTCCAAAAATTCAAAAAGTTATACTGTATAGTACATGTATATTAATATAATTTTTAGTACATTCGTGTAAAATTATGACTGACAGATTACATTTGCCTTTCTTTTCATTGATCAACCATTTGCCAAACTATGACTCTTGGACTTAAAAAAACTCATGAATGTCTTGATTTTGGTTTGTAATGCAAGCTGATCTGAGGACGGTATTTGGTACGTAAGTGTATAATGATTTAGATTGTGTTTGCAATTAGTTCCGGTCGATAGACTTTTCACAGAGTTCAGGCCCTTGGACCTACATTTTAATGAAAATTGAAAGTGTCCTTACTGTTCTTATAATGCCTGCAGATCTTGTGTTGATTTTTTGGTACATTTGTGTGTTGTAATGACTTACAGGTGGGTTTCTTTTTTCTTTTCTTTTTTGGTGTTAAGGCTGCAGGCAAGGACATCTGTGTCATACCAACTCATCTATTATGGAATACTTTTTTTGGGGTCATTTAATCCTGAAATTTGTTTGTATGTACAAACAAAATCTGTGTCAATCCTATCTTATTATGAGTGAATGTGGTCTACAAAACTGACGTATTATGTGGTTTATTATTATAATTTGAACAATTATATATATTGCAAGTATCGTTTTTAATAGGTATCCCAACCTTTTAAAGTTATTTTTGTTTATGAAATGAAAGAAAGTCCAGATTAAAATTTGTTTAAAATATAAACACATATGATTAAAAAGAACTAAAACAGTCTGTTTCAGGACAGTGAATGTACTTACAATTTTTTATTATTTCTTGACAAACTGAACCACGAAATCCTATTCAATAAGCTGTACCATTATGGAATAAAAGGAAAACTCTGGATACTGCTGAGAAACTTGTATAAAGGCATGAGCATTAAGGTGAAATGGGAAGGTCAATGTACAGAAGAGGTTATAGTGCTACAAGGAATACAACAGGGTGCAAAATTATCTACCACCCTTTATAAATGCTACAACAATGTCATTCTGGATAGCATTTAAAAAGTGGACTTGGAGCAAGTATCGTTGATATACAAGTCCCCGCACCTACATGTGCCGATGACATTGCTGTCCTGACAAATAGTGCTGCGGGAATACTAGACGTAGCACAGCACCACACAAGAAGAGATCTAGTAAAAATCAATCCAACTAAATCTGAAGCTGTTTTCTACAATGCTTAAGGCTTAAACCCATCAATATTGCAATTCGAACATGATGACATCAATATAACCAATGAAACCAAACACCTAGGTATCAAAAGAAATGAACAAAACCGGGCGAATATCTCAGAAAGAACATGAACTGGCAGGGCAACAATATACAGCCTTCTGGGAGCTGGTTTGCATGTCAAAGGGGATTTTCACCCATGGTAGCATACAAGCTATGGAGAACATATGCAGTACCAAGAAGTATCTACGAGCTTGAGGTGATGAATTCACTTGCAAAAGAAAAGGATATGCTAAAATTGGCAGGGAGGAAAATTCTCCGACAAATACAAGGGCTTCCAAATAATACAGCAAATATGGCTGTCTATACCCTGGTAGTAGCAGAACCTATTGCCATCACCTTAGACAAAAATCTACTTACCTTTTTCATGAATATTGTTAGAAATTCAGGAACCTTAGAATATGAAATTCTGCGCCGACAAATAGCATTCTCGGAACATAGAGGAAAAGACTTTATCAACAGAGTGGAAAAAACTCTATCAAAATACAATCTAGAATCAAGTAGTTACTACATAGAAAAACCACTGAAGAAAACCGAATGGAAAAAGTTAATAGGAATAAAGATCAAGGAATACTGGAAAAATGAATGTCACAATGACACATCGCTTAAATACATAGAGATACAAAACAATCTATCAAATGAAGCTCACAATATATGGAAAAGTGTAAAAAAAACAATACTAAAGATGTAAAGGCAGGAGAAATAAAAACTAGACTAAGTACCCAAACGTACATACTCAAAGCCAAAAGAGCTAAGTTCGATCCAAAAGTTAACCCATTATGTACAATCTGTGAACAGGAAAATGAAGTTCTAGAACATTTTTTTCTACATTGCACAGAATTGGAGCAAATAAGATCTAAATATTGCTAAAAAATCAAACAGAAAATGGATGAAATCGATACTTCAACATACAGGAAGATCATACAACAAGGGAATCTACTCCAGCTCATAATGGATTGTACTAGCAAGGACATAAACTGTTGTTCAACTGTGTATGAAAACATAGAACCTTGGCTAGAATATGTGCTATGAGATGCACATGCTGCGCACAAAAAGGATAAAAGCTTGATCAAGTACAGTATAAATGATAATTTAAAATAAAATAGTTCCCTATTTTTACCTTTTTACTACTTTATGATAAGTTATGGCTTAAATTTAGCTTCATGAAAGTTTTTAAGATATATTAAGTACCTTTAAAGACTAATGACGATGTCTACAAAATAGGAATTTGTAAATTGTGATGGAAAACTTAAGTATATACATTGGAACTGTTCAAAACCCTAACCCACTTAAATAACACCCTATTAAAAAAAAACTCTTTTTACTTTAAATTCTGATGTAAGAATAGCACCTTTTAATTAACCAATAGAATTATAATTTTAAAACTGGTTTAAACTTTTTAAATTCTATTTGAAAATATATCCAGTTCTTACTAAACTTTTTCTTACACCTCAGCACATGTTTTTATATTATAACTATTATGATTAATTAATTTTATGTTTTAAAACTGTAATGACTATCCTTTGTATTAATAATAATATTGCCCTTATTCCTTTATCTGTACATCGGTTTTGTATGTTCCCTATGTTTTAAGGTGTATATGTAGTATATGAGTGTCACTTACCAACTCTTCACATAAAATAAAATCCATGTTGAAAGAGAGACTTTGTCAAAATGTTACATAATGTCTTGTTATCAATTTTTTCAGTATTTACCATATTGCTGAACTGAGGAAATTTTTCAAAACCACATGTGTATGAAAATGTGGGCAATGATCTCTGTTTACAGAATGAATTGTCTATAAGTGTGTCATCTCAATTATATTACTGGCAGTTACATGTGTCTAGCTTTAAGAGACCAATATTTAAAAGCTCTAATAGATCCCGACACGTGCATTTACTATTAAAATTATTGCTCAGTAATCAGATCGAAACCAATCCAGGACCAAACAACTTAAACGAGTCTAGCTACCCATGTTCAATCTGCTCACGGGAGTGTACTTGGAACCAAGACGCTATAGTCTGTGATAACTGTGATAAATGGTGTCATGCAGGGTGTGTAAACATCAGCTCATCCATGTATGAAAAGTATGGAAATACTTCAGCCCTCTGGGTATGTCCAAATTGTGATACCCACAACCATTCCAGAACAATTTTTCAATCCTTTTTATCAACAGGAAATTCAGTGTTAACAACAAACTCATTTTCATGTTTATCCGTAACTGACAGTTCAGCTTTTTCGGTCAGTCTTAATGATAATACAGATAATATTGGAAATTCAGTAGCTACGTCTTCTCCAAAACCAGTAGCGACAAAAATAAATAAAAAAATAAATAGGCAAACTTCGCTAAGAGTGTTAAATATAAATTTTAGAAGCTGCAAAAACAAAGTGGCCCAAATAGAAAACTTAATAACATCATCTAAACCTGATATTATAATTGGGAATGAGACTTGACTAAATAAGGATGTCAAGTCCTCTGAGATATTTCCTTCTTGACTATTTGAGGATGTATTCCGGAGAGACCGAGAATGTAAAGAAGGCGGAGGCGTTTTCATAGCTATTAAAAGGGGTATTATATGCCAACAAATTTATTGTAGTAAAAATGTAGAGCTGATTGCAGCACAAATAGATATAACAGATTCAAAGTCCTTGATAATTGTTTCAGTTTATAGACCACCAAGTAAATCTGATATAAACTATTTTAAACAGATGTTATTAGAATTAAATGATTTAAAATTAAAGTTTAAAAATTCAACCTTCTGGATAAGTGGAGACCTTAATCTTCCTGATATAGATTGGCCATCAATGACAATAGAGGGCAAAATGTACCCGAAGGAAATGAATGAAATCTTTTTAGATTTATTAAACAATCTAGGTTTGGATCAGTTTGTAAATTTTCCTACCAGGAAAGATAATATTTTAGACATCTTTTGTACCAACCAACCAAATCTTATAACCAAAATTAAATCAATACCCGGTATATCGGATCACAACATAGTTTTGGTTAGTGCCATTTGTAAGCCTAAAAGAGCTACGCAATGCCCCATAAAATTTTCTTATGGAAGAAGGTAGATTTAGAAAAAATAAAAAATATTACCAAATCATTTATATATGATCTGCTAAGCCAGACCACATTAGAACTTACTATAGATCAGTGGTGGATTAAGTTTAAGAAATGGAATAATAAAAAATCATCAATGATAATATACCAAGTAAAATGACAAAATCTAAATATACAAATCCCTGGTCAAATAAAGAAATTGATAGTTTATGTAAAAAACAAAGACGAGCATTTAATAAAGCTAAAAAAAACTGGGAAACAAATCCACAAAGATAAATACAAAAAGCTTAAAGCAACAGCTCAAAGAGAAATTAGGAAAGCCCAAAGTAAATATATGAAAGAAATCATAAGTCCACAACTTGAGGAAAAACCAAAATCATTTTGGCAATACATAAAAGGGAAAAAGACTGAAACATCAGGAGTCTCACCTTTGAGAGGTAAAGATGGATTACTTTATAGTGATCCACAAACACAATCAAATATTTCAAATGAACAATTTAAAAGTGCATTTACTAAAGAAGACAAAACTTCAATGCCACATAAACCTAAAAGTCCCTACCCCACCATGCCAGATATAACCATTAATATCAATGGCATAATTAAACTCCTTAAAAATATAAACCCCCATAAAGCTAGTGGGCCTGATAATATCCCTGCTATTTTCCTTGATAAACTCTCGGAAGAAATATCCCCCTTCCTTGTATTCTTTTTTCAAAAATCCATAAATGATGGAAAAATCCCAGAAGAGTGGAAACAGGCAAATGTTGTGCCAAATTTTAAAAAGGGAGATAAACATAACGCAATTAACTATAGACCGGTTTCTTTAACGGCTATATGTTGTAAGGTTTTAGAACACGTCTTAACAAGTAATATTAGAAAACATTTAGATTTAAATAATATTTTAAATGATTGCCAACATGGTTTTAGGAGTAAACGTTCCTGTGAAGCACAACTTGTTATCAGCATCCAGGACATAGCCAAATACTTGGCAGAAGGTAATCAAGTTGATGCAATACTTTTAGATTTTTCTAAAGCTTTTAATAAGGTCCCCCATGAAAGATTAATAACAAAACTTAATTATTATGGTATACGTGAAAATAACTTACTTTGGATAAAAGATTTTTTGTCAAACAGGCAACAGCAAGTCCTGCTTAACGGTGTTCAATCTTCCAAATTAGCTGTTGACTCTGGTGTTCCTCAGGGTACAGTATAAGGCCCAACTTTATTTTTGTTATTCATAAACGACCTACCTGAGCATGTCTCCTGTAAGGTTCGTCTTTTTGCTGACGACTGTTTACTTTATGAAACATCAAATAATATAAATGAGTCTCAAGCACTCCAAAAAAATCTATCAAGCCTTGAAAATTGGGAATCTGAATGGCAAATGAAATTTAATCCTGAAAAATGCTATGTCATAAAAATTTCTAAAAAGTAGAAAACTAATTTATTTCAATATAAATTACATAACCATGTACTTGAATCTGTCAAAGACAGCAAGTATCTAGGAGTTACAATAAGCAATGATCTTGATTGTGGCCCCATATTAATAATATAACTTCAAAGGCAAATAAAACACTAGGATATTTACGTAGAAACATGAAAAACTGTACACGGAAGGTTAAAAATCTTACGTACACATCACTTGTGCGTCCGACCGTCGAGTACTCCTCACCAGTTTGGGATCCGTACAAACAAAGCCAAATAAACCAAATTGAGATGATACAGCGTAAGGCAGCAATATATGTTTTTAATGACTACAACGGTAGATCACCAGGCGCTGTCACTGGTATGTTAAACAAACTAAAATGGGAAAACTTGCAAACCCGTAGAACAAAAGCTAAGCTTGTCTTGATTTATAAGAGTAATCGGGGGGGGGGGGGGGGGGGGGGGGGGGGGGGGGTCGAAGTCACTAATGACGTCCTGACACAATCTGACAGGCGAACTAGAGGCCTACATAAATTTCGACATATATATACAAATAAAGAAATAAAGACTTTTTTAAATCATCTTTTTTTCCCAAGTACTATTGCTGTCTGGAACGATCTCCCAGAAACAATTTGCATGTCACCCTCCCTAGAATCCTTCAAAGGTGGTGTCTCCACCTTAGCATTTGGAGGTTCTAGTCTGGCTAATTAATTAGTGTATTCGTTTAAGCCACTGCACATAATGTGAATATGTTTAACATTAAGCTACAACTAATGTTATTTTAAATTGTAATTGAACTGTGGCAAATATTTTTATTTTATAATAACAAAATTTTCGACATCCATTTGCATGTACATAGCGCCACAGTTCCGGGATATTCCACACTCCGACACCGGAGTCTTTCCCGTACCAGGAAGAAGAAGAAGATGTATTGTTCACAGGCACTTGTTTCTATCCATGGGAAGCCCCACTATCAACGTATATCTCGTAAATATACGTTGATAGTGGGGCTTCCCATGGATAGAAACAAGTGCCTGTGGTATAGTTGCTATAATTATACCCTATGGGTAGTGCTCCACAATTAATGGAAGAACATACAACAAACTGACTTTCAAAATATTTCGAATCAAACTTTTTTATTAAAGAAAATGCTTAATTTCAAACGTTAGTTCGTTAGGGAAAAAAATACCTATGTTATTTATGGGGATGTTGATATAAAACGTACGTTACTGAATGCTGTTCTTTTCGGGTCATTAACTTTACCAGATGGCATAAAGAAAAGTCTGGAGACAATCGAACGGCGGAAAAAATAAATAAACAAACCTTTCTCAGCTGCTTCTCTACCAGTCGAGATGACTGATTCAACCCCTGAAAAAGATCAGAATGCTGTTTCTCCAGCATATGGTACAGTATAGTATTACAAATTTTATGAATACATTTCCACCTTTTTGTCGTAGTTTGAAGAAAAATATGGACAGACACAAATTCCATCTGTGGGTGTGGCATCAACTCATTGTCTCTCTCTTTGAATTATCCAGAAGTCTTCATTTACATTGTAAAGTCGGAGTTATCTGAATAAATTGCTTCAAAGATGGAATATGATGTAGCAAGTTGCATTTAACAGGATATATAGTGATTCTACAACAAGTCAACATACATCATACATGTACATGTACATATACCCATAGAATTATTTTTCGATTTACCCCCTCCCCCTTAACACAAACACATGCAATGGTTTATAAGAAAGAAGACCAAAATCTCCATGGAATAATAGAATTTTTTCACCCTTGACAATTAATATTACTAATTTTTCTTTTTTGTTGTTTGGGGGGGGGGGGGGGGGGATTTGGCTTTGACTGTTTTTTTTTTTAAATATTTTGTTTTGTTTGCCTTATTGTTCATGTGTGAGCTATGAAAAATACCACTCTTGTTATAATTTAAAAACTAACTATTGCCGTAATAAAAATCACTGAAAACCAGCACCATGTCTAATTTCACCCATACATTGTACACTTCCATGACTGAGGTAAACACTTTTACAGGTAAGGAATGCATGTACTTAGTTGGGGACAAAACCGCTAATCAATAATATAGAGGGTTTTAGTATTTTTTCTGTACTGTTCCTACTAAATTTGATATTTTATTATTTATTTTTGACAACCATCAAAATTGGCAGTGCAATGACTTAAAAATTGTAACACATTAAACTGGTTGTTTTAATAATGTGCAAGTTTTTGTCAATTGCTTTAAATTTCATAATAAGTGCTTAAAAACTTGATGCAGAAGTTAACATTCAGTTAAAGCTGTACATTTAGTTCTATCTGATGAGTGCATGATAAGCGATAAGACAGTACAATCCTTAGATAGACTGACAATTAACTGAACATGTAACTGGCATATAATTGTAGCCAGTTTAATGTAAAAAAAATTACACAATTTAAATTTGAGTTATCTTTCTTTTTATAGCTTTTTTTTCCTTATGATTTAAAACAATTTTACACAAGTATCTGAATTAATCCCAGCATGAAAAGTAAAATATTTGAAATTAAAAGTTGCAAATTGAAGTTAAATATCTGTGTGAAGGCTATGATACGGTTGAGAAACAACCTTGTTTCTCTTATAGTTTGCTGTATTAAAAATTACAAATGTATCACACAAGTTATATGTTTTACAAGAAATTCAAATATATGAAAAGAACATTTGATATTTGATATAAAATATGCCAAAAAACATGTCACATTTATTAAAATTACAATCTACATGTATTTAATAAATGCATATTTTTGCGTAATACAATGTATGTCAGCAAATGTTTCTTACAATGTTATCATTTATTTTCTTTTACCCTTCAACCTGAGATTGCAATTTATGTGGAAGAAAAATTTTGAATATAAATTTAAATGTATCAGTCTGATTAAAACCAGCCCCCACTATCCACTTGCGTTTGTAGGTGTTTCTACAAATGCAAGTGGATAGTGGGGGCTGGTTTTAATCAGACTGTAAATGTATTTATGTTGAGGATTGAAAAATTTGTGTGATATTTAGTACATTAGTTAGAGGAAGACATTATATAAATTCTAAAAAACAAATACAGTAGATAATAACATTTTTGGCCACACAAGATTTGTGTTATAATTAATTGTTCATATATATGTTTCTACAGATTTTTAGATAGATACAAACATAGATTTGTGTTATAATTAATTGTTCATATATATGTTACTACAGATTTTTAAATAGATACAAACATTTTATAGACAGTGGTAGATAAATTCAAACAAACCTTCTTCAATAACTACGAACCAAAAAAGGGATTTATCTAACAAAGGTGACTTACACTTATATAAATGAACACATCTTACCCTTGTAAGTGAATCTTTTAATCTTTTTCAGCTTGTGATGAAACAACTAAAGAAGGATTTATTAGAGTAATTGTTGGAATAAAAGGTTTAACTGTATCTAGACAATTCAAAAGCATGAAGTTTATCAAAGTTCCAGAAAATGCCACGATACCACCACCAGAATTCACAGACAGGTAATGGCATTTATACATAAGTAGCCTTTTCTATCATAATACATTGTACATCCACAGGATATATAGTCATTACCAAAAATATTACAGATCAACAGACTACACGAGCACCTAGCTTCTCTGAAAAAAATGACATGCAAACATCATGAACATAGAAAAAAAACAATGAACAACACATGGTCCTATAGCCTGACTTGGTATACACACAAAATGTGGTGTGGGTAAAACCAGTTTAACATATGGGCACAAACCTTCTAGACCAGATATTGGATAGTAAAGCACATAATAAAAACCTGTCAAGTCCAGCTACCAAAGACATGAAACAAATGAAGTATTCTGTAATCCTTCTTCTACTTATAGCAAAGAGTAATATTCAAATAACTTTCTTATCATGTCAAACACCATTTTGCAGTCTGTCTCCAATTTAAGCATTGTCAGTTTCTCTAAAATCAAAAACTCCAATGTTAACTAGGAGTTAAAAATCCTGAACATATAAATTTCTATGATAAACTGTCCGATAAAAACAGTTAACAATAAATTGTTTTTTTCTGAAAATATAAAAATTTCTTGTACTCGTAGGGAACAGTTCATTAAGTCTCAATTTTCTTCATTTATATCTAGAAAAATGTCTTAATTTTTTACTGTAACAATTTATGTTAAATTTTTTATGTACTTGCCGGACAAAATTTTGCTTACATTTTATAGGTTAACCCTAAAATTTAAAAACATTAATATCTATATTTCATACATAAAATCAAAGTACATGTAATTTCATGCAAGAAGAAAAGCACTAAACAACTGACCTGATAAATAACTTTCAGGAGAATTAATGGTTGATAATACCAATTTACTGGCTCCTATATCCAGTAAGTAGTGGTTGGAGGCAAATATTTAGTCATACATAAGACATTTATCTCAAAATTCATCTCAACAAGAAAACTTTATTTGTGTTATGAGCAGGTCAACAAAGCAGCTATACATGTAGATACATAAAGAATTAATTTCTCATCTAGTCTTACTAGTCATAAAGTCATTGGTTGTGTAAGGCTTTTTCTTTTTTGGGAGGGACCCATTTCTTATTTTCATCCTGAATATTTATAAAATAAAAAAAATTGTCATTAAGCGCTTTTAAGCAGCAACCAACAAACAATCAATACATGTAAACAACAACCAACAAACAATCAATACTTGTAAACAACAACCAACAAACAATCAATACATGTAAACAACAACCAACAAACAATCAATACTTGTAAACAACAACCAACAAACAATCAATACTTGTAAACAACAAATCTTTCTTATTAGTTGAATTTCTATATGTTGAAAATATTTTTTAACATTAGATTTTAGACAATAAAAAGGAAATGAAACAAACAAACTTTTGATATGGAAATATAATTACAATTTATTGCAGGAGTTTATTGTTAAGAGTAGAGGGAAAAGCAAAAGGAGCACTGAAAGGAAAATTATTTATACTTAAAGTTAGACAACTACCATTTGATATTAATCCAGACAAGAGCTATTTTAAGGTGAGATATTCAATTTATTGACAGGTGACTAAATGATATCTACATCGATCTACATCCAGGTAAGAGGGATTTCAATCTCATGATACATGTTGTATAATAAAAAAAATACTATAGCTACCTTGCAAAGGGAATTGGTTTAGTGGGATCTGATATCATCATCAGCAATATTAAAAAATACTTTAGTATGATGACCATAAATAGTGGTATAAGAAAGAAAAATGAAAATTTCATAGTATGCATGTATAATGGAGGAAAAATAGTAAACAATTACATATAATACCTGCAAACAAAGAATGTGAACAACTTAATAGTGAAATGCTCGTTTCAAATCATGGTCTATGTTGCTGTCTTTGTTTAATCAATTTCAAATAACTACATCACAGCTTTTGTCAGGAATATTGATTTAAATTTGATATAACATTACTTTGCAAAAGCAAATCTGCAAATTTTTCACAATAAAATATGACATACTTATACAAATCCCAACAACAATATAAAGTTTGTAGTTAATTGATCCTAGCTTACACAAATTAGTGAGGAACATATAAATTATAGCTCTGAATGTGGAGGTTAAAGTCCCATAACTCTGGAACGTCAAATTGGAAAATTTTCAAAATCAAAAAAGGATCTTTCTTTTATAATTAACAATTTCAACAACAGTGTTAAGTTTCAAAAAAAATTTATCCAAATATATTACTTGATAACTGCACAATATGTGAAAAATTGCCTTCCATCTCTTAAGATCCCTTTAATTGTGGAACAACAAACTGCATCATTCATGTTTTGGTGACCGTCTGCTAGTTGTGTTCCACAGAAAGAAGATTTTTTTTTAATTTTGAGGACGTTTGTGTAACAAAGACAACTCAATTAAATCTCTGAAATGACTGTTAGATAGAGTGGGTGGTGAAGAGTAAAGAGTTCAGTGATTTGAAACAAACATATATTTTGTTTTGCCTCATAATTTAGTTTGTGACTTGTGTTTAATTTTTCAAACCCATTACTTGTATTTATAGGCAGAGGAAGATAGAGTCCTGTTGTTTTTAAGTAAGACACAAGACAAGTCATGGTATCCTGAACTAGAATCTGGATTGGAAACTGCTGAGGAGGAGGAGGAAGAGGAAGAAAAATAAAGGGAGATGATCACAATTGTTCTCTAAAAAGTTATTTCAAATTCACTAGAAATTTTAAGATCAACCACACTACACTAATTGCAAAAAAAAAGAAGAATGAAGATTAAACCAGTTTTAATAAATCACTTTGACACTGTTGTTTCTACTGTTTTTCACAGCAGTTAGCACATTGGATTTTTTGCATTTTTATAAGGAACTATTTTTGTTTTAAGTTCCAAATTGTATACAAGTTTATTGTTTTTTTGGGAGATATTATGGAATTTTGTGTTTTTTATGCTTTTGTTTTGAGAAAGAAGTTTTTTTTTTTTATATACACATTTTTTAATTAACTAGCAAAAAGAAGGTTGTACTTTTATTTGATCCTGGTTGTAGTTTATGATAGTACAATATACTTTATAGAAGGGGAAGGCTCTTTTTTCTTATATCACAAGGCCCATGCAAATATAATAAGAAAGGGTACCAGATTTTTTTTTTTTAAAAAGTCAATCAAACCAATCATATGACCTTCATTCATCATACAGTACATTCTTTAATAGTTTTTACATATACAATATACAATATAAATTTTTTCAAGATATACAAATCATCTGATTCTGTTTATTTATTTGATATTATTAAACTTTAGCCATTCATTTATGTTTTATTGTATACCATATATGTTTGGTGTTGAATTTTTTGTTTAAATCAGAAATTAGAGAATATGTAGGGTCATGTAGGTCTTATCTTCATAGAAAATATATCTGCTTTGTAACAAGTCAATAAATTATTCACATGCTTGGTGCTATTGTCGACTTCACAAATTTTTTTTTTAGGGTTGTTTGTTTACCATAGTGAAACATACTTTTGAGTTTTAAATTATACATTAACTCAGCTGTGAATGAAAACAAAGTATCTGTGATATTATTAGAAATGCTGTATTTAAGAAATAATTCATTGGGGCTTGAATATATCGTGATTTTACCACGGGTTGGCACTTTATGACAAATATTTTACCCTGAGCGATAGCGAGGGGTAAAATATCGGCATAAAGGGACAACCCGTGGTAAAATCACGATATATTCAAGCCCCCATGAATTATTTCGATTCTAATAGGACAAATATGGCAATTCTTTTGGATCGAAGCTATCTAGGTGAAGGCATTATTTGCCGTTCCCAAAAATAAACGCACTATTAAATTGACGTAAAAGAACGGAGCAAACTGAATAAATGGCATGCTTAAACTATTTACAATGACATATTTAGATAGGTTTGGATGAATCTAAATGATAATTGTATTTATATGTCTTATATGTAAACAAAAAATGGCTTATATAACACATTATAGCATCGTTTGTTTACGTTTCCTTGTTGTGATGATTTTCGGTTTCACAAGCATGTATTTTCCCGTAAAATGCTTATATTCTTACGTCATCGTTCTATGACGTCGGGTAGCTCATTCATAAAAAAGCATATGACGCGGGAGTACGATCAGAACAGCTCAAACAATATATTCATATTTTACCACGGGTGTGTACTCAAAGCGTTTGAAGAACGCCATGTTAGAATCCTTTGCAGTTTTAATAAAATTTAAAAACTTTAATAGGGTTATGACCAATCAAACAACCTTGTGTTGATATATAGTAAAAATGGCTAGATGACTGATTTTAAGAAGGTTTTTTTTAGTTGATTTGAATTTAATTTCTTGTCTTTTGTTTTATATTTATTTTATGGCACACTGTTTTAATCTTTATTTTCTACCTCATTTTGTACCAATTCTAATTGGAGATAAAAAAAATCCCTCTTTTTTGTACAATTTTCAATGTTGAAAAAAATTATTAGTTTTTCATTTCCTTGTACTGCTAGGTTCTTTATTTTAATTTTATTGTGGACCAAAACCATTTTTTTTTTATTCATTTCTAGCAACTTAGTTATCCTTTTATTTAGTTTATTTTGATAAAGGTATTGCGCATGCCTATAAATATATAAAAAAAAATAGACTGATAAATAATTGTATTTTGAATTTTTGAACTGTCTCTTTTTTGTATGTAAGTTGAACTTATTGTAATGCTTTTTATATATAATAATATTACATTTTGTTTTTCATGAATGCTAAAAGTGTATATAAATTTTTGCAATAAAAACATATTTTTAATTTGTTGCATTTAAGAAAGAATTGTCAAAATAGTCTTTCTAAAGAAAGGACGTTAACTATTTTAACGTTAAATTGTATAAACTAATTTTTATTATGTGAATTGCATGTTTTTTGTATTAAACATTTCATATGATTATCATCAGTTTTATTTCAGGATGCTTCAAATTTTTACTTTTTACTAAAAAAAGATACCCAGTTTTTTTTGTAGATTGATATTATATGCACATACAATTTTTGTGATACAGAACATTATGCATATTGTCTTTGTCAATTATCAGTAATTGAAAAAAAAGAATTCTAATCAATTTTTACCTTAAAAAACAAAGATTATTGCACTCTGACATGAAATAAATCAATATAACTTATGATAATTTCTAGTCAAATCATTTATAGCTAATAGAGCTCTGTATCTACATTTAGAACACTTGTAAAAAGTTAGTTACCTTTGGTTTTGGTTGTTATTTATGATCTGTTTTGCTGCTTTAGGCTTTTTTTTCAGCATTTAATGAGATATGTAATTTGTATTTATACAAGTATAGGTACTAGTATTGGTACTGGTATACATTAAGAAGATTTATGTGTCATAACCATATCTATATTTAATATAATGAAACTTTTCACAGTTGCTTGTTCGAGCTGCACAAGAGGTAAATGTATTGGGATGTTTGATGGCTCCTATTTCATCCCTAAATGATTTAAACTTTATGATTCATTCCTGTATTACTTGAGGCTGTTTTCTAGAACCTTGGATCACATGCAAGTCAAATATTATTTCAAAATGCTTTCCGACACCCATCCCAAATAACTCATTTCTTTCCACAGTGATTTTTGGAATAACTCTCATTCACATAATTAAATGATTTTATTTCCAGATGGTAACTGGAGTTTTACAAAAGTGCAAAAGTTTTAGTTAATGAATTTTCACACAAAAAAGTACAGGGTTAGATATAAAATTATTTGACCATTTTTTTACTAAAATTTGGCATTTTGATTCAAGATTCCCATTTATCTTTTTAATTTATCTTAAATTTTAAAGTTTAGGTAATAAAAAAACTAAAAATATGTAGCTTTAGATCCATTTTATTTTACAATTGATAGGACATCATGGAAAATCCATCATGAAATCATGAAGATATAGAGAGCATGAAGGTACCAATTAAATAATTTACTGCAGTGATTGTTTATATGAACAACACATTAATTGTAAATATTTATTTGGAACTTGCATGCATTTGATGTTACCAATTGACAAATATGAGTAAACTATATGTCATTATTGTAGAAAATTAATTAAGCTATCTTTCAACTATAAAATCTTGACAAATATATATTCATTATACTTGAAAGACCTTACTGTTAAAATTTTGCACATACTTATCAATTATTTTTATATAAAAATCACTTTATTTTGAAAAGAATTTAATTTATAGCACATTTCCTCCTTTTCATTGGTTCAATTTAATGTTGCCTTAGTACGTTAGTATGAAATATTTTACCTTATTTAAAATTTGTCACAGCTATGAATATGAAAATAATTGAACAACTATAGCACAATATTTCAAACAACATATTTATGATGATTTAAATTCTGTTATACACTTACATTAGTAGTGCAATAAAATGTTTTAAAATTTTGTTGTTTTAGAGATTCTTATTTCTATAGATTGTTTTGAAGTATATTAAGCACACTTTGTAGGATCATAAAAGTTATTGCAATTTTATTTATCTGAATTACAAAAATGAATTGTACTAAAAACATCACATGAATGATACTTTGAACATTTCTGGTAAAATTCAGTTTCATGCATTCACCTATTACAACTGACATTGAAGTTGTTACCATATACAGGCAAATGATACAACACTTCCAAAACTTTCATCCATTCAATTTTTATTAGAAACAAATATAATGTTCTTTTATTGATTCTGTCAAAGCAAAATACGTATTGCCTACTGCTTGTCAGACAAAATGTCCACAGTTACAACAAAGAGAATTTTAGCACTTTTTGTTAATTAACAATGTGGATGTCACCAAATCGTTCCATTATTGGCTGGAATAATCCTAAAATAGTCTTCTTATAGAATTATAATTCTAACGTCTCTGCTTAACCAGAAAAAATATGATGGTACTGCTGTTACTTTAACAATACATTATAGACCATCACTGAAAATGGCCTGTCTTGCCTTACATGACACAAAAGGCTAGAGTGAGATAAAGCATTTTGTAACATTTTCAAAAACCTTTTTAATCTTTAAAATATTAATTAATATCATCCAACCATTCTGCCTATTTTTCTCCAAAAAGTATCAATTTTACTGTGTTCATAATGGCATTTACAATAACACTTTCAGTATAAGCATTTTACGAGTTGGTCATGACTACTAGCTTTTCACTTTATTAAATTATATCTAGCATAGCTGGTGGACAATAAAAGCCTACTTGTAGTTGTGCAAACTATATTTCTGGTTCTCTGGAAAACTGACATTGATCATGAAATATGATAGTACTAAAACTTTTAACAACAGCAATGCCTGAAGATATACTGTGAATTCATTATTATTTGTTGGATACTAATTTTCGTGGTTTTCGTGGATACAGGTGTACCACGAATTTAAATGCTCAACGAATTATAAATTTTCTATCAGGTTGTATGCAGAATATGGCAAAACCACAAAATCACATATCAACGAAAAGGCAAGTTTTCAGCAATCCACGAAAATTGGTACCCACGAAAATAAATGAATCCACAGTATTTATCAAAGATGTAGATGCAAATAAGATTTTGATGAGCCATCTTTTCCCTTAAACTATAAAAACGATACCATTTTGAAGGATGTTGCAGATTACCATAAAGTTTGACGTAAAAGATAATAAAGAAAACACCGAAGTGATTCCATTATGACACGGGTACCGCTTGACGCGATCGGTTAAAACAATAACTGTGTTAACATAACATTGATAGAACCTAGAATTATCATAATGATATGATTGAACTTCCAGAACTTACTCTATAAGGTAGATATTTATGTCAAACATGATATGAATGTTAGAGTACTAATAATCAGATGGAATGCACAGTAGAGGTTTCCTGCTAATGTGCTAATTGTACATATGTTTTTTTTCTTGTAAAAGGAAGTTTATGTTCCATCATTCACTATAAACGATCACAGGTATGTCAGATAAATCTCATACACAAGTAAAGACAAGTTAAATCACTTATTCACATGCCTTCAATGTAGAGTCACACTGAGCTGCAATGTTCAGTTTAGCTGTGTTGGACCATTATACCCAAGCCCTAGATACATTTAAAAAAGTGATTAGGTCTGTTGGAACCAAGCATAGACCAAATCACCTTTAGTTTTATTGTCTTTTTTTCTTGGATTTCAACAACAGGCCAGCACTGCTGCTTTTATGGAAGCAGAATTAAAACAGATGATCCCCAGATAACTGTTAGGTTAACTGCAATACCAATTATCAGAACAGAGGAGATGAACAACTTATCTCTTTTACTTCGATGAAAGATCCTAAAAATTATATTTGAAGGCTTGATATATTTTAGCATATGGTATTAGGTTTTAGAATTTCCCACGACTTGACCAAAAAAAGTCATTTGTGCTAAACATAGAGCCTTCTGTTAATACTTGTTAAGCTGGGATGTTAGCAGACTAATTGATATGTTATATACAGAAAGAACGAATGAAATTTATTTGTTTCATTCCAATAGGTTTATTTGAAAAAGTGATGTCAAAATTAGTTAAAAATACAACAACAAAAAAAACCGTGTTGTGAATACTAGATGGAAATGTTTTAATTTCGAGAGTTTATATGCTGAAATTCAACAGAAACTGATGAATAATAACTTCGGAGGTCATAATTATTTATATGTTTGGCTAATCGGTTTCGGACTTACTGCGGAAACTAAAAGATATCCCTTAAATTATCCTACTCCTCTACTCTGTCACAGCAATTTATGTGCCTATAAAACAGACATAACTCTGATATCCGTGCTCTTAACACTGTACAGCAGGTGTAACATCAATATGTATCAGAATATTGTATCGTCTGATAATTCTGCGATCCTATAAGTCAGCAATGCCAGCCGTAAAGTAGTTTAAAGTGATAAAAGGCTGTTGATTACATTTTTATCTTATTTCCATTTCTCCTGTGAAGATTATTTTTAAGATAAAATGTAATAATAGGATGCAATCGGAGGATATTAGATACTAGAATTCTCATAGGATTATAGAAAGTGGCAAAATCAATATAATAATTATTTAGTTTGCGCCAGACATGACAATGAAACAAATGATTTTGTATGGAAAATGAAGTAATATATTGTAAGTGACATCCCGTATTAGCATACACAATCATATTACAGATTCTGGTATGGTTCATTATTTTTATAAAATGATTGTCATTTCACGTTTGTTGCAGTATAGTAACAATATCGTTTTTAAAATGAGTCATTTCTAATAAAGTACTTTAATAAAGACATTCAGCAACTAGACTATTCATCAATAAGTAGCGTAAAGCTATTAATTATGCTGAAAAGGTAACTTCCAAATAAGATAAAAAAGACATTTAAGAATCTAGATATTTAATGGTCACCTCTTTGGATATTAAAACACATAACAACTTACATTCGTTTTTCTTTTGAATATTCCGTATCATACATGTTACAGTATATGTTAAATACCTAAGTCCCTTAATAAACTGTAGTCAATCTTCCATATTCGCATGAATATACTACTTCTATGTGATCTACTATTGTACTACACAAGTCTTATTTATCCTTGTGCCAACTATTTTCTTAGTCTTCTGTTGCCTCGGCTGGTATAAGTTTTTCCTGTTTAAGACACACATGTTGTTCTATTCCAAATCTGCATTTGCATCTTCCTTCAGTCACATAATATATTCCAGTTTTGTCTACTCGGAATCCCTTATCTTTCGTGAATATTTGTTTAACATCTCCTGTAATTGTAGTAATAGGAGAATTGTCTTTCTTATTCCGAAGTGTCACGTGTACCTTCCCGCGAAATTGCGATTCTGTTTTGAAATGGCTTGTGTAATCGTCCTCCTTGATCACTAGCTCTGCTTTGGTTTTGAACTTTGGCGGAACGCTAATCTGATTGTCTATAGACCAAGTTAGCTCCTCCTCAAAAGTTTCTTCACTTGCTTTGGTTAAACTCAGTTCTCCATGAAATCCCGCGTTTGCTTCGATTACGGGATTTGGTGGTGTAAGTTTTATGTCTACACTGCACCCGTAGGTATATCCCTTTTCAAGAGACAGAGAACATGTGGATTGTGTCCTACGCTCCGTTCTCAGGGAATACACTTGTGATTGATCAGTGTCGTTTGTAAAATATGCAGAAAATAAAATGTGGGATTTTGGCTTGGTCGCATGTATTTCGTCAAAATAGTCCGTTTTGCCATGGGTAATTCTAACATTTTGCCAGTTTATATCTGAGGAATGTATATCATCAGCATCCTTTTTCTGAGCCTTATCGAGTGGAAAATCCAATGCCCATTTTCGTACAATATCCTCAATGTCCAGAAGATCTTGCGACATTGTTCAAGTTTTTCTAAAAAATACAAATAATGGAAAATGTTTAATGGGTACAATTATCGAGAGCTTACATCGCGGTTGAAAATACAATTGAAAGTTAATTATACAAAATTCTTTAGGAATTGTATTCATGGTGAAATTGGATACCTGTTATCGTACATTAATAGCTGATTGATTGAGCGATTGATTGTTATTTGCTAAACATCCAGTGGCAAATATATCGTGCATTGTTCAGGACAAGAAAAAATTAACAAAGAATACAATAAGTAGGATCTACTTGGTAGGGGTCGACCAGGATAAAGGGCGGTAAATTTGGACTGACACTGAAAAATGAAGGCATGTTGAAAAGGGACAAAAATTTTGCCGTGCAACAGGCCATCTACGGACCCCTCATAGAGTTGTTGCAAGGTGCTTTAACGTGCAAAGAGCTAGACACTCTTCCTATACTAGACGGATTTAAAACCCCATTTCGACCGGACCGTGGGTAGTTGTGTATAGCAGATATTCTTTTCAGTCATGTGAAATCTAGCGCGTTATAAGATGTAAATGAAACCTCGTTCAGTATTTCTTTTGGAGCGATAAAGGAAAAGTAAATCCACACGCGTTTTTTTTTATTTACGGGTGTTGGATTTGCAATGGCATTTTAAAATGTGGTGTAAATGATGTACAGTCAGAATGTTGCTGTATATAAAATATGAAAATTCTAACGGCTGAAAAGTTCAGTCAATTTAAAAATTCCAATAAGTTGCTTATTTGTAATTATAATCGTATGCAGTATTGCGAGTATACAAGTATACATCTTTATTTATAGCTGACTTCACTTAACAGTTCATTCTTGAGTTTTAACATGCATAAACTTACTGAACCCGTCAATTCTATATATATAATATTAAATAACGTGTATATATTACTATACTGTATGTCGCCTGGATATGTTTAAACACGTATATGTCCCTAAGTAAGAAATTTGATAAGATTTAATGCTCAAATACACACGCGAATTTAATCATTAATAAATCTATGTCATTTTTCATTGTGTAAAGTACTTAAGAATAAGTAAGTAAATAATGTTGTCGAATTTAGTCACAAATCTTAAGTGACTCTTAATTCTTTATCTTAATATGTCAATATTGGTGGACACATATTTTGATTTCCTAATAGACTTATAGTTGTTTCAATTTTGCATTGAAAGTAATTGTTTAACTTGTGAAAAATAAACAAATACAAAAATATCTTTATAGTTTAAAGTTCAAATTTCTTATTTTATGTTAGTAGAGATAGTTTGGATTTTTTTCCTTCTTAAATCTTAACATCAAGATTTTATATCTTAATGAAAATATTTCTAGTAAATGTAAGAGGAATAAGTTCAAAGAGAATAGAAACTTTCAAGATACAATCTTTATCTTATTTGCCACGCGCCAGGAAGATAAGATAACTAATACATGCCGGGCTCGTCTTCATTCCGCTATAGTTTTAACATGTTTTAATGAATTTTACATCTCTTCGTTCACTAATTAACCGAAGGGGCTGCTGAAAACTGCGGTTGTCTATCATGGGGAAACACAATGAGAAACCAATAGTCAGCTAATTACATCTCATCTTATACATGCACCTGAAGGGGATGATAGTTCCTATTGTAGGCAAGTGTTTGGAAGTATAGCGTTATCAACACGTGAAAATTTGGTTTACTCCAAGGTTTAACCATAGATGTATATACATCTATGGTTTAACTATATATGCATTGGAAAATTTACCATTGTACAATTATACTGCTGTTAGTTTCATAAAGGACATATATATACACACACAAAACAGAAAAAAAGAAACAGGAAAACAATAGTCAAAAGTGTGTATTTCCGAATCTATCGAAACTTACATCTTCCGGAATGTACATTTCATAATCTGATCACAGCTTACAGATATTAGTCAGAAATCGACATATATCTAACTATGATGGATAGAGATCATCCGTGATAAAATTTCCCTTGGGGTCTGGTATCGTAGCAATAAAAATCGACAATTTTTGCATAATTAATTAGATAGGAATTTAATATGTATTCCACGTTTTTCAGAGGATATTAATTCATTGATTAAACACATGAAAATATATTATAAATTCATTTTTTTTACATTTCCGACAATTTTAGGTATATGGATTGAAAACATAACACATTCAAAGAAAATTGGGAGTTAAAATAATAATAATGAACATTTTGCAAACAGTCAATCATATACATGTATGCAGAATTATGAATTATATATGAAGTGAAATTTAAGCTGTGACAATTTATTTTTAATAGTAGTATCATCTACTTGTATTTATTTCATTTAAACTATCAATCCACCATTTTGAGTATGTCCGACATATTTTCAAACTATTCTTGTCTATAATATGATCTTGATAATAGAAAATGGTACGACGGCAATTAAAATAAACACAGTTAATTGACATTATTGAATTTTCTATTAAAATCGAAACTTAAGTTCAAAAAGTCGTTTAAAAATTGTAATGAAACCTACAACCCGTTTCACAAGGGCGTGGTAAGGAGAATAGGGATCTGCTCACCATGGATATGACAGAAATTTTCCAGTAACAAAAAATAAAATGTTTATTTTGTAAGGTATACATCAAGTACCGAATTATAAAAAAAATGATACATATAATCAAACACATTTTCCCTGTTAACATGAATTGACATGAAGTAGTTAAATTTTTCGCATATTTTTCATTATTTTCACCCTTCTGATTCATCCCTTAGTCTGTAAAAAAAAATATTTCTTTAAGTATGATTTGGAGTATTGGTTTAGCTTCATTTAAAGCATCGAAAATAAGAAATGAAAATGTCTTACCGTGCTGACTTATAATATCCAACCTGAATTTGCTCCTAGCTTCTGTTAGCTGATTGGCTTAGAAGATGTTTACGTCAAAAAATTTGTATACGAATATTTTATCTGTCTCTACTTGAACGTAATATCTTTTCAACTATATCTATATTTTGTGATTTAGTCTTTTTTTCTCCAACTCTTAGCAAAGGGAAACAATCTTACTTGATCGCTAAAATTTCATGCATTGACTCCGGGAAGATAAGGACCAATGTGTATCAATTGTAATCTCTGGGGCAAAATCAATAATGTAATATCGTTCCACCTGTTACAGTTATGACAAAAAATTAATTTCATAAGTTTCATACTTAATACCATGTATGATGTTTTACAATATTACAATATTATATATACGGATAAACAGGTGTACTACATGTAATCTGTGTTCGTAAAATTCTGTTTAAAATGGATATTTTTTACTTATTTTTTTTAAACAGAATGGTGTTTGCAGTATGAACCAGGAAGCATGTTTTACAATAATTTAACATATTGTTTAACAGTTTTAAATGGCAACGTGCATTTTTTTTTAGCTCTGTTAGGAAATATTACACTTAACTGATGTGAATGTGAAACCACTTTAAACAAAACTAGATAATACTTAAGCATACTTTGATTTCTCGTATATATAGGATGACAATGTAATTGTCTCGTGCATATCAGGTAAACTTGAAAGACGGATTTAAAGCAACTGTACTCATTTAACTAAGAAGCAAACAAACCTCTGCATTTGGAAAGCTCAAAACTTATACGAATACAAAGTTTGCTTTAACAGTCAAAAAGCTTTTCAGATTGAATTCGACGTAGTTCTGTTGTATTGGCTCTTGATAAGTAGATCCAACAGAGTAATATTAATAAGCATACAAATCAACCCCCTTAAAAGTAAGAGAACATCCAAATAAAAAAAAGATGCACCTCACTTGGTAACGGGGCATTATCAAGTCTATGAATATCAGATGTGTGTTCTACTGTTGGACAGATGCTTCATGCATGGACCAATGTAATCCTACATTGAAAGCAGTTATAGAAAAAGGGCTGCGTAAACTTCTATGAAAGTTAAATTGTGGTGATGGTATGAGCAACATCACGCTAAAACGGGATTGATGAATGGATTGCTGTTTAACATCCAGTGGCAAATATCACATGCTTATTTAGGACGAGAACATGATAATGCGATGTGAATTTGAACCCTGCTTTTTACTAGACTGGCACACTGATTCGGATATTCAACTTGCTAGTTCTTAAGATAACATTATTCTGATATCTACATGCCGCTTGTTTAGCAGAGAGAAGCAGCAAATACTAAATTTTATACCCGGACACATTATTCTGATATCTTCATGCCGCGTTTTTAGCAGAGAAGCAGCAAATACTAAATTTTCCAGTTTATGGTTTGACCGGACCAGGCATTGAACAGACGAGCTTCCTCACTCAAAGAAGGCAAGCTACAACGAGACCACCAAAGTGGTTCGTTTGATAGAGGAAACTAATCTGAAATAATAATGAAATTTTATTGAAAATATTATTAATCGACAGAAAAAAATAGGGTGGATATATACCTCAAATGCCTGTGTTGCTGGACGAATTTCATAGAAGAGAAAAGGACACAGAAATGCGATATTCAACGGTTATCATATTTTTAAATATGCAGCTAAATTACATATATGCAATTGAATTTTCTTTTCAATTTAGACTTGTTTATATTTTTCATTTGGGCTTGTATTATATTTGCCTTCGGGTTTATATGATCCGTCCATCCTATTTTGACTCCTCAAAATTCAAGAGTCTATCCTAGATTGAGGTAAATTGTATGGCTTTCCAAATACCGTTTCGATTCCTAACATCACTGAAGAGACATTAATTGTCGAAATCCGGATATGGCACATGTACAAAAACCTTTGCACCTTTTGTTTGCGGTATATCATCTTTTCCGCAAGTTTATTGTTTTCTGTTTAGTATTAAATTCATAATTAAGATCCATTTATTACATCGGTGATCCGTTTATTTGGCAATCGCCAATGGCAGTCAGCAGGGTTTAAGAACATTTGTTGTTCGACCTGTTATTCAAATGCGTTTTGTTAAAATATACTTTTTCATTTTTTTGGTCTTTTGGAAAATGTTGTTTGTGCTGTATTTAGACCCCTCTAACAAGAAATTTGTTTTGCATGCACACGTATAAAAATTGCGGTTTTTATCCAACGCAATCATAGGTTTGAACGTTGTTTTCAATTTAGACTTGTGCAATTGAATTTTGTATATATATGCAAGGTTGAACGTTTTTATTAAGATACATTCATAATCGTCATCTATATATTTTAAAGTTTTAGTGATGATATAGACAGATACAACGCCGGTTTATAAAAAAAGATCTTATTTCACCTCTGATACATAAATTCTGGTAATTTGTCCCATAATCAAGATCCCATGAATAACATTCTGATTTTTTCCATTTCTATATACAGATATGTATCACATCAACCTTACCGACGAACTACATATATTGAAGAAATTATATGGTATATAGTAAGGTATAATTAACGTTCCATGTATACAATGGTTTGTAAGGTAAATATCCAATTTCGCATAATAGAGTATAGGTATAGTCGGTAATTGTTAGATTTTTTTTTATATATTTAATTGACACTTGTACATGAATAAGGCACCTTTATACGACTTAGATCGGATGGCCTCTATATAATCGCGAGCCGATAACAATGAAATATTGGCCGTGTCCAGTTGCGAAGCTTGTATACATGCATGCTTGAATTGAGCTCTCACATCGCCCTAATTTAACTCATTAGAACACTCTTTACCTTTGAAAAGTAGGAACAACCATTTCATATTATGTTTAGCTATGTCAATGGTACTATGAAAACATCTCAGAAAACAAAACTTACAATGGGCGAATCGAACAAAACTTGAATATTGTTCCGTTTCAACTCAATATAGCATCAATAATATCTCAAATCGCATATATAATGAGTCCTAGGAAATATATACTTTCAATAAAGAAATTATTGCATGCATGGTTCCTATTGAAAGCAATATCGCCATACAACAGAAATCAGTAGCTTTTCAACTCGCATTTGGTAAGTTACTGAAACAAAGTTTAAATTAACTATATCTATAAGATTTGGCGATAACATTTTTTATTATGCCTCACTTAGCACAACTCTGTTTTATTTTGTAGGCTAGTTTTGGCCATTTTAGCAAGCTTGATTTAAAATTGTGTCATTTGAATTACCCTAACAAATTGAACAACAGCTTTACATAGTGAATTTCAAATGTTTATAGGGTTAGGCGTGATGCAGTTGATTGTGAGATTAAAGTTTAATCATTATAAAACATATTAAACTTCGGAAGTATCAAGTCAAAGAGAACCTAAGATACCCATGATTGTCTCAGGCCAACAGTGCATTGCAAGCGGTACTATATTCTCATTTAAAAAAAACACGGAAACATAGACGACGTCAGAGTGGCTTTATAGCTTTGGTTTTAATTCACATCTTTTAAACTTATTCATATTTATATCGGATGAAGCGTGGTGTAGCATGGAAAAGGAGGGGGGGGGGGGGCAAACATAGTTTTAGAACACCCATGTGGCTGTCATATCAGCCCAAGTGTGCTCTGCAGCTATTTTCATATGCTTTTCTAGAGAAGAGAAGGACGTCTATACGTCGCAGTTACTTCCCTTTCTACGATATTGCACAACAGCATATAAACTTTAATACAGTAATTTTCACTTATTTGTGGACTGATTTCTTCATGTGATCCATAAGCACCTGATCTGCCTCGTGTTAATAGCACAGGTACCACTACACTAAATCGACGTTCACTCTTTTGGTTTTTTTTTTCTTTTAATTTGCAATTTCTAATCATATAATCATCTGCTTTTTTGGAAAATAAAACATTAAGAAAAGGTTCGGAACGATTTATCTTTTATGTGAAAAAAAGTCTGTGTTGTTTGACGTAGACACTTCTCGAAGTAAATCGACACTCACTTTTTTGTTTTATATCTGTCCCTTTTTGTATTTTAGTAACAATTTGTAATAGATGTATGTATCTGTATTTTTTTGAAAATAAAACACTAAGAGAATTTATGAAAAAGATTCAAATCGGTTATCTTTTATGGGGTGCATGTTTTAAAATATTTTTTAACGTCTGCGTTTGTTTGACACTTCTCGACGTAAAACAAGCACACGATTTAAAAATAGCGGCAAACTTTTCATATTTTAAAACATTAATTTAATTTATACACCAAATCACTAAATGTAATACAAAAAGAAATTGAGTGCTTACCACATGTACTTCAATGGAGCAGGAATAACCCACTTACATTCGGCAAAATCTGGATGCCCCCCCCCCCCCCCCCCCCCCCCTTCCCAACCAAAAACATGTATTGAAATATTACAACATTGTTTAAATTTATACAAACTAAACTCATTACATGATAAAATGTCCTTAAGGGGTGGTCATGGCTAGTAATATGGATTTTCCTAAAACTTTGTATGGATTGGAACAGGAAATTCTAGCATTTAGAAGATGTGAAATTCATTTTCAAGCTAATTGCTATTTTTCTTGCTTATTTCTACAATTTTGATAATACAAAAAACGTTTTTTTTTTCGTTTAATTTGTTGACATTTCATTTGACTTTTGATTAAAATACTAGTACAAACTCTGCAGAGAATGAAAATGATAATTTAGAAAAAAATACAGAAGAAAAACAAGACAATATCAAGGTCTAAAAAAAAACGACAAAAAAAAAAACCAAATCAATAAAACACTACACATATTTACAATTTAAGATTGAGCAACGCATATTCCACTAAACTTGGGCAAACTTAGGGTCTAGGTTAGGATGCCTAACGTAGGACCAGCAGTTTCTGATCCACAAGTGACACCCGTCATATTACTACTGTTAAAATCCGTTTATAAAATATATCCGATGATAAGGCATCACACAATATATCACATTGGATAATGTCTTTGTCAAACCTTAAGACATCATCAAATTTATTGACCATTATACAGTCTTCTCTTATCCTAAAACTGGACGAAATGTGGACGTTCCTTTAAATGAATACACTCTTTAAGGATAAATGGTAGGCACGACTTTAACTGATAGGCACACCACAGATATGGATAAATAAGATGGAAGGAAATAAAACAGCTAGGGGTACCGGGTTGATAACAGAACGGTATTCTTTCTTTATGTTATACTGACGCTTCTAGGTTTTTGACATACAGAAGATGCACTTATTATTTTTTTCAAAATGTCTTAACCTAGCTGTCGTCTCAGGTCAGTTGTGCTCTGCAATTAATACTTTTTTCAGATGCTTAATCGAAGAGAGGGACATAAATAAGTCGGAGTTACTTCCCTTTATACGAAATTGCACAACAACATTTAAACATTAATACAGTAACTTTCACTTATTTACTTCGGGTGTGCCGTAGTATTGTGGATTGATTTCTTCATGTGAGCCAGAAGCACCTGATCTGCCTCGTGTTAATAGCACAGGTACCACTTCACTAAATTGACACTCACTCTTTTGTTTTTTTTTATATTCATTTTTGTTTTAAGTAAAACTTGCTTATAATAAAAATAATCTATTATTTTAGAAATACAACACCAAGGAAAGAATAAAAATAATTTATCTTTTAATGGAAAATGTTTAAAAATATTTCTTGACGTCCTCGTTGCTTGACGCAGAACTCGTCGACGTATCACAATCACTTAAACCAAACACATGTAATGAAATATCGAAAAAAAGATATTTATGTCTTTATAAACCTAAGTCATTACGTAGATAAAATATCATTCATGTGTGATCATGGCGTAAATTTTGGATTTCCCAAATCTTTGTATGGATCGGAGTAAGAAATTCTTGCCTCATACTAAAGAAGATGATGTGATATTTACATTCAAGCTGATTGCTTTATTTTTGGTTTATATTTTAAAAATTGTAATAATAGAAAACGGTGTTTTATTTAATTCGTCCAAAACTCATCTGATATTTAATTAAAATACTCGAACAAACTCTGTAGAGAAGGAAAATGATAATTTAGAAAAAGGGACAGAAGAAAAACAAGACAATAGTATGGCCTAAAAAAACTACAAAAGTCAATCAAGTCCACAATACTCTTTACAGAAAACTAATTTAAGATTGATGAACACGAACTCTATCAAACACAGAAGGAGCACTTTGGGACTACCGTTTAGGGCATACGTAGGACCAGCAGTTTCTGAACCATAAGTGAAACCCGTCATGCTTCTCCTGTTAAAATCTGTTAATAAAATATATCTGGTGATAAGACATCACACAATTTATCACATTGGATAATGTCTTTGTCAAACCGTAAGACATCACCAAAAAATACTTAGCATCGGATGCTTTTATATAACTCGAACACTGAACGGAACGCGAAAGTTTAAAATAAAAACACTATTTTAGAACAAACGATAGGCATAACAGTAACTGATAGGCACATCACAGATATGGATAAATAAGATGGAAGAAAATAAAACAGCTAGGGGTACCGGGTTGATAACAGAACGGTATTCTTTCTTTTTGTTATACTGACGCTTTTAGGTGTTTGACATACAGAAGATGCACGTATTTATTTTTTAAATGTCTTAACCTAGCTGTCGTCTCAGGTCAGTTGTGCTCTGCAATTCATACTTTTTTTCAGATGCTTAATCGAAGAGAGGGACATAAATAAGTTGGAGTTACTTCCCTTTATACGACATTGCACAACAACATTTAAACATTAATACAGTTATTTTAACTTATTTACTTCGGGTGAGCCGTGGTGTTGTGGATTGATTTCTTCATGTGAGCCAGAAGCACCTGATCTGCCTCGTGTTAATAGCACAGGTACCTCTTCACTAAATCGACACTCACTCTTTTGTTTTTTATATTCATTCTTGTTTTAAGTAAAACTTGGTAAAAATAAAAATAATCTATTATTTTAAAAATACAACACCAAGGAAAGAATAAAAATAATTTATCTTTAAATGGAAAATGTTTAAAAATAATTCTTGACGTTCTCGTTGCTTGACGTAGAACACGTAGAACTCGTGGACGTATCACAATCACTTAAACCAAAAACATGTAATGAAATATTATATATCTGGTGATAAGACATCACACAATTTATCACATTGGATAATGTCTTTGTCAAACCCTAAGTCATCACAAAAAAATACTTAGCATCGGATGCTATTATCTAACCCTAAAACTGGACGGAACGTGAACGTTTAAAATAAAAACACTATTTTAGGACAAAGGATATGAACAACAGTAACTGATAGGCACATCACAGATATGGATAAATAAGATGGAAGAAAATAAAACAGCTAGGGGTACCGGGTTGATAACAGAACGGTATTCTTTCTTTTTGTTATACTGACGCTTCTAGGTGTTTGACATACAGAAGATGCACGTATTATTTTTTTAAAATGTCTTAACCTAGCTGTCGTCTCAGGTCAGTTGTGCTCTGCAATTAATACTTTTTTCAGATGCTTAATCGAAGAGAGGGACATAAATAAGTCGGAGCTACGTCCCTTTATACGAAATTTCACAACAACATGTATACATTAATATAGTAATTTTCACTTATTTACTTCGGGTGAGCAGTAGTATTGTGGATTGATTTCTTCATGTGAGCCAGAAGCACCTGATCTGCCTCGTGTTAATATCACAGGTACCACTTCACTAAATGGACACTCACTATTTTGTTTTTTATATTCATTTTTGCTTGAAGTAAAACTTGGTAATAATAAAAATAATCTATTATTTTAGAAATACAACACCAAGGAAAGAATAAAAATAATCTATCTTTTAATGGAAAATGTTTAAAAATATTTCTTGACGTCCTCGTTGCTTGACGTAGAATTCGTCGACGTAAAACAATCACTTAAACCAAAAACATGTAATGAAATATCGAAAAAAAATATATGTCTACATAAACTTAAGTCATTACGTAGATAAAATATCATTCATGTGTGATCATGGCGTAAATAATGGATTTCCCAAATCTTTGTATGGATCGGAGCAGGAAATTCTTGCCTCATACTAAAGAAGTTGATGTGATATTCACATTCAAGCTGATTGCTTTATTTCTGGTTTATATTTAAAAAATTATAATTATAGAAATCGGTGTTTTATTTAATTTGTCCAAAACTCATCTGATATTTAGTTAAAATACTCGAACAAACTCTGTAGAGAATGAAAATAATAATTTAGTAAAAGGGACAGAAAAAAAAACAAGACAGTAGTATGGCCTAAAAAACTACAAAAGTCAAACAAGTCTACAATACCCTTTACAGAAAACTAATTTAAGATTGATGAACACGAACTCCATCAAACACAGAAGGGGCAGTTTGGAACTATGTTAGGGCAAACGTAGGACCAGCAGTTTCTGAGCCACAAATGACACCCGTCATGCTTCTCCTGTTAAAATCTGTTGATAAAATGTATCTGGTGATAAGACATCACACAATTTATCACTTTGGAGAATGTCTTTGTTAAACCCTAAGACATCACCAAAAACTACTTAGCATCGGATGCTATTATCTAACCCGAACACTGGACGGAACGTGAAAGTTTAAAATAAAAACACTATTTTAGGACAAAGGATAGGCACAACAGTAACTGATAGGCACATCACAGATATGGATAAATAAGATGGAAGAAAATAAAACAGCTATGGGTACCGGGTTGATAACAGAACGGTATTCTTTCTTTTTGTTATACTGACGCTTCTAGGTGTTTGACATACAGAAGATGCACGTATTATTTTTTTTAAATGTCTTAACCTAGCTGTCGTCTCAGGTCAATTTTGCTCTGCAATTCAGACATTAAGACATCACCAAAAAATACTTAGCATTGGATGCTATTATCTAACCCGAACACTGGACGTAACGTGAAAGTTTAAATGAATATACTTGTTTAGGCCAAATAATAGTGAAAACGAACATCACAGACAATGAAAAATAAGATAGGACAGAAGAACCGGGTTAATAAACAGATTGGGATTCTTTCTTTTTGTAACACTGACGTGACCTGGGCTTGACATAAAGAACATTCGTGTATCATTTTTTGTTTGAATGTTCTAACCTAGCTGCTGTCTCAGGTCACAAGCGACACTATTTTCGTATTCTTTAAAAGATTAGAGGGACATATATACATCGCAGTTACTTCCCTTGATACAATATTGCACATTAATACAGTAGTTTTCACTTATTTAGACAGAAGCACCGGATATGCCTCGTGTTAATAGCACATGTACCATAACACTTAATCGACACTCACTCTTTTGATTTAAAACCGTCTGAAATAAAACATGTGCAGAAGATTTAAAACAATAAAACAGTATATATAGAGAATGTTTTACTATATATTTTTTTGCGAGCAAACTGCTTTGTTTTTTTTTGAGTCTACGCTTGTATCCCCCAAAATAAACAAAATTAACCTGAAGTATCCGCTCTTTGTAAAGGGTTGTTATGTTCCATAATTTATTCATATCATAATTAGCCGTTGAATGCATTTTATTCTTTGTTGAAAAGTGAGACCATGTCATTTTTGTCAATTTTGCCTGAAACTTACCATTGACTAAAATAAGCAAATGCTTTACAATGTATGCGAAATCCATGTACAGACTTACAAAACTTGACTGCAAGGAAATATTGATGTCTAAAGAAATACAGTTGACACTTTCCGTTGTCAGTCTTGGAAATCATAATGAAAAATTAAATAATTGGATTCTTGAAAAATACCTATGGAAAAGGAACATAAAATACATTGGAGTACGCCATGAGATGTAATAAAAAATGATAGTGATAAGGAAAAAGTAAAATAACAAAAATACCGATCTTCGAGGAGAAGAGGACCTTGGCAACCCAGGCGACGTCCTAGCCGGTTTGTTCTTTGTATTCTTTGTATTTATCATGCATTAAGCTACCAAGGTAATGATGCCCTCGGGGAATAATCCACCAGCAGTAAAGTTTCCTCTAGGAAGAAACTTGACATCGACTTGGTTGTAGTAAAAATTAAAATAACAAAAATACCGAACTCCGAGGAGAAGAGGACATTGGTAACCCGGGCGACGTCCTAGCCGGTTTGTTCTTTGTATTCTTTCTATTCATCATGCAATAAGCTACCAAGTTAATGATGCCCTCGGGGAATAATCCACCAGCAGTAAAGTTTCCTCTAGGAAGAAACTTGACATCGACTTGGTTGTAGTAAAAGGTAAAATAACAAAAATACCGAACTCCGAGGAGAAGAAGACATTGGTAACTCAGGCGACGTCCTAGCCGGTTTGTTCTTTGTATTCTTTCTATTCATCATGCATTAAGCTACCAAGTTAATGATGCCCTCGGGGAATAATCCACCAGCAGTAAAGTTTCCTCTAGGAAGAAACTTGACATCGACTTGGTTGTAGTAAAAATTAAAATAACAAAAATACCGAACTCCGAGGAGAAGAGGACCTTGGTAACCCGGGCGACGTCCTAGCCGGTTTGTTCTTTGTATTCTTCATGCATTAAGCTACTAAGTTAATGATGACCTCGGGGAATAATCCACCAGCAGTAAAGTTTCCTCTAAGAAGAAACATGACATCGACTTGGTTGTAGTAAAAAGTAAAATAACAAAAATACCGAACTCCGAGGAGAAGAGGACCTTGGTAACCCGGGCGACGTCCTAGCCGGTTTGTTCTTTGTATTCTTTGAATTCCTCTTGTAAGATATGCAAATTATGCAAAATACATGAGTTTGATTTTTTTTGTGCTCAGAAAGTGCGGAAGGGGGATATAGTTTAAACACCGATGTGCATCATATGGTTACAAGAGCGCAATTATTTGTTTACATTTTACCGGCAAGTTTTTTACCCCAAGATGGTACTAAGAATAGAATCCTATACGGCTTGTGATTGGATGATACAGGATTGGAATTACATTTAATCGAAAGCTTATTCAATTAGGTTTAAAAATTGCAGAAAATCATATTCACATTTTACGAAGTATAGAAAATAACCTCCATTTCTGCACGTCGGAGCCATTAAAAATATGCCTTTTTCATTAAGCGAAAAAAATAGACGATCTTTTTCAACTGCATTTTTAAGTCAATTTCTGCCGCATGACCCTATATATATTTTTGGTTGTAATGCAAAACTTGCATTTCTAGTAACAGGAACTGCAATCCGTTTTTCCCTAGTTTGTGTAGTCTTCGAGAAAAAAAATACGGAACACCAGTGGTACCCTATGGAAAATACATTACGAATAATTGCGCTCTTGTAACCTATAGAAAAAAGACATTTTTTTTTAATAAGGCTTTGAAAAATGTTGAAAATAGTCATTTTGCTCGGAAAAAATGTGAAACAGCGAGAAATGGGGTCAAATGGACTTTTCATCAACGTGAATTCAAGCTATAGTCTGTTTCCTATTTGTGTTGATTTCCATATCTAAATCTAGGGTGGGCTCGAATGTCGACAAAGTATGAAGAGAATAGAACGGTTTTGTGATATCTACTGTTTTTATGGGATTAATCATGTGTATATCTTGAATTTGAAGATTGATTTTGGTTTTTAACCATAATGATCGTGACTCAGTTGCTATTCTAGCAAAAAGCTAATTTGGTGAAAATTTACCAAAAGGGTCCCTAAGCAAACACCAACGATTTAGTTAAATTGCAAAGTAGAAAAATTTATCTTGGCATTGAATATTGTAGTCCAAGAATAGTTTTTCTTGCCAGAGTAGTAATATTATCATATTTTCAAAATTTGTAAAAATTATAGTCTGTTTCAAAAGCGTGTTTTTTTTCAAGAAATGGTTTTTATTTAAAGCCGATCTTCAAAATTCGATGTAGCTTTTCCACATCAGAACGGTTTTGTCGACAATATGATCAGTGCTGGATGACCTTTGAAAAATAAGGCCAGTAAATAAACTTTATCTCCATGTCTTTTTGAACGTACCGTATTTGGTGAAAAAATCAGTTCAAATTTTTGGCCCGATCGGCGGGCAAAAACTAATTCTCAAAATTCAGAGAGTGATCAGATAATGTTTTGAAGACGTGATTTTATCTAGATAGACGCTAGCGCTTCATTAAGCGCGGGCGCTTAATGATCGGAATGTTTTTTCATTACCGTATAGGTTACAAGAGCCCAATTATTTGTTTACATTTTACCGGCAAGTTTTTTACCCCAAGATGGTACTAAAAATAGAATCCTATACGGCTTGTGATTGGATGATACAGGATTTGAATTACATTTAATCGAAAGCTTATTCAATTAGGTTTAAAAATTGCAGAAAATCATATTCACATTTTACGAAGTATAGAAAATAACCTCCATTTCTGCACGTCGGAGCCATTAAAAATATGCCTTTTTCATTAAGCGAAAAAAATAGACGATCTTTTTCAACTGCATTTTTAAGTCAATTTCTGCCGCATGACCCTATATATATTTTTGGTTGTAATGCAAAACTTGCATTTCTAGTAACAGGAACTGCAATCCGTTTTTCCCTAGTTTGTGTAGTCTTCGAGAAAAAAAATACGGAACACCAGTGGTACCCTATGGAAAATACATTACGAATAATTGCGCTCTTGTAACCTATAGAAAAAAGACATTTTTTTTTAATAAGGCTTTGAAAAATGTTGAAAATAGTCATTTTGCTCGGAAAAAATGTGAAACAGCGAGAAATGGGGTCAAATGGACTTTTCATCAACGTGAATTCAAGCTATAGTCTGTTTCCTATTTGTGTTGATTTCCATATCTAAATCTAGGGTGGGCTCGAATGTCGACAAAGTATGAAGAGAATAGAACGGTTTTGTGATATCTACTGTTTTTATGGGATTAAGCATGTGTATATCTTGAATTTGAAGATTGATTTTGGTTTTTAACCATAATGATCGTGACTCAGTTGCTATTCTAGCAAAAAGCTAATTTGGTGAAAATTTACCAAAAGGGTCCCTAAGCAAACACCAACGATTTAGTTAAATTGCAAAGTAGAAAAATTTATCTTGGCATTGAATATTGTAGTCCAAGAATAGTTTTTCTTGCCAGAGTAGTAATATTATCATATTTTCAAAATTTGGAAAAATTATAGTCTGTTTCAAAAGCGTGTTTTTTTTTCAAGAAATGGTTTTTATTTAAAGCCGATCTTCAAAATTCGATGTAGCTTTTCCACATCAGAACGGTTTTGTCGACAATATGATCAGTGCTGGATGACCTTTGAAAAATAAGGCCAGTAAATAAACTTTATCTCCATGTCTTTTTGAACGTACCGTATTTGGTGAAAAAATCAGTTCAAATTTTTGGCCCGATCGGCGGGCAAAAACTAATTCTCAAAATTCAGAGAGTGATCAGATAATGTTTTGAAGACGTGATTTTATCTAGATAGACGCTAGCGCTTCATTTAGCGCGGGCGCTTAATTTTCGGAATGTTTTTTCATTACCGTATAGGTTACAAGAGCCCAATTATTTGTTTACATTTTACCGGCAAGTTTTTTACCCCAAGATGGTACTAAAAATAGAATCCTATACGGCTTGTGATTGGATGATACAGGATTTGAATTACATTTAATCGAAAGCTTATTCAATTAGGTTTAAAAATTGCAGAAAATCATATTCACATTTTACGAAGTATAGAAAATAACCTCCATTTCTGCACGTCGGAGCCATTAAAAATATGCCTTTTTCATTAAGCGAAAAAAATAGACGATCTTTTTCAACTGCATTTTTAAGTCAATTTCTGCCGCATGACCCTATATATATTTTTGGTTGTAATGCAAAACTTGCATTTCTAGTAACAGGAACTGCAATCCGTTTTTCCCTAGTTTGTGTAGTCTTCGAGAAAAAAAATACGGAACACCAGTGGTACCCTATGGAAAATACATTACGAATAATTGCGCTCTTGTAACCTATAGAAAAAAGACATTTTTTTTTAATAAGGCTTTGAAAAATGTTGAAAATAGTCATTTTGCTCGGAAAAAATGTGAAACAGCGAGAAATGGGGTCAAATGGACTTTTCATCAACGTGAATTCAAGCTATAGTCTGTTTCCTATTTGTGTTGATTTCCATATCTAAATCTAGGGTGGGCTCGAATGTCGACAAAGTATGAAGAGAATAGAACGGTTTTGTGATATCTACTGTTTTTATGGGATTAAGCATGTGTATATCTTGAATTTGAAGATTGATTTTGGTTTTTAACCATAATGATCGTGACTCAGTTGCTATTCTAGCAAAAAGCTAATTTGGTGAAAATTTACCAAAAGGGTCCCTAAGCAAACACCAACGATTTAGTTAAATTGCAAAGTAGAAAAATTTATCTTGGCATTAAATATTGTAGTCCAAGAATAGTTTTTCTTGCCAGAGTAGTAATATTATCATATTTTCAAAATTTGTAAAAATTATAGTCTGTTTCAAAAACGTGTTTTTTTCAAGAAATGGTTTTTATTTAAAGCCGATCTTCAAAATTCGATGTAGCTTTTCCACATCAGAACGGTTTTGTCGACAATATGATCAGTGCTGGATGACCTTTGAAAAATAAGGCCAGTAAATAAACTTTATCTCCATGTCTTTTTGAACGTACCGTATTTGGTGAAAAAATCAGTTCAAATTTTTGGCCCGATCGGCGGGCAAAAACTAATTCTCAAAACTCAGAGAGTGATCAGATAATGTTTTGAAGACGTGATTTTATCTAGATAGACGTTAGCGCTTCATTTAGCGCGGGCGCTTAATTTTCGGAATGTTTTTTCATTACCGTATAGGTTACAAGAGCCCAATTATTTGTTTACATTTTACCGGCAAGTTTTTTACCCCAAGATGGTACTAAAAATAGAATCCTATACGGCTTGTGATTGGATGATACAGGATTTGAATTACATTTAATCGAAAGCTTATTCAATTAGGTTTAAAAATTGCAGAAAATCATATTCACATTTTACGAAGTATAGAAAATAACCTCCATTTCTGCACGTCGGAGCCATTAAAAATATGCCTTTTTCATTAAGCGAAAAAAATAGACGATCTTTTTCAACTGCATTTTTAAGTCAATTTCTGCCGCATGACCCTATATATATTTTTGGTTGTAATGCAACACTTGCATTTCTAGTAACAGGAACTGCAATCCGTTTTTCCCTAGTTTGTGTAGTCTTCGAGAAAAAAAATACGGAACACCAGTGGTACCCTATGGAAAATACATTACGAATAATTGCGCTCTTGTAACCTATAGAAAAAAGACATTTTTTTTAATAAGGCTTTGAAAAATGTTAAAAATAGTCATTTTGCTCGGAAAAAATGTGAAACAGCGAGAAATGGGGTCAAATGGACTTTTCATCAACGTGAATTCAAGCTATAGTCTGTTTCCTATTTGTGTTGATTTCCATATCTAAATCTAGGGTGGGCTCGAATGTCGACAAAGTATGAAGAGAATAGAACGGTTTTGTGATATCTACTGTTTTTATGGGATTAAGCATGTGTATATCTTGAATTTGAAGATTGATTTTGGTTTTTAACCATAATGATCGTGACTCAGTTGCTATTCTAGCAAAAAGCTAATTTGGTGAAAATTTACCAAAAGGGTCCCTAAGCAAACACCAACGATTTAGTTAAATTGCAAAGTAGAAAAATTTATCTTGGCATTGAATATTGTAGTCCAAGAATAGTTTTTCTTGCCAGAGTAGTAATATTATCATATTTTCAAAATTTGTAAAAATTATAGTCTGTTTCAAAAACGTGTTTTTTTCAAGAAATGGTTTTTATTTAAAGCCGATCTTCAAAATTCGATGTAGCTTTTCCACATCAGAACGGTTTTGTCGACAATATGATCAGTGCTGGATGACCTTTGAAAAATAAGGCCAGTAAATAAACTTTATCTCCATGTCTTTTTGAACGTACCGTATTTGGTGAAAAAATCAGTTCAAATTTTTGGCCCGATCGGCGGGCAAAAACTAATTCTCAAAACTCAGAGAGTGATCAGATAATGTTTTGAAGACGTGATTTTATCTAGATAGACGTTAGCGCTTCATTTAGCGCGGGCGCTTAATTTTCGGAATGTTTTTTCATTACCGTATAGGTTACAAGAGCCCAATTATTTGTTTACATTTTACCGGCAAGTTTTTTACCCCAAGATGGTACTAAAAATAGAATCCTATACGGCTTGTGATTGGATGATACAGGATTTGAATTACATTTAATCGAAAGCTTATTCAATTAGGTTTAAAAATTGCAGAAAATCATATTCACATTTTACGAAGTATAGAAAATAACCTCCATTTCTGCACGTCGGAGCCATTAAAAATATGCCTTTTTCATTAAGCGAAAAAAATAGACGATCTTTTTCAACTGCATTTTTAAGTCAATTTCTGCCGCATGACCCTATATATATTTTTGGTTGTAATGCAACACTTGCATTTCTAGTAACAGGAACTGCAATCCGTTTTTCCCTAGTTTGTGTAGTCTTCGAGAAAAAAAATACGGAACACCAGTGGTACCCTATGGAAAATACATTACGAATAATTGCGCTCTTGTAACCTATAGAAAAAAGACATTTTTTTTAATAAGGCTTTGAAAAATGTTAAAAATAGTCATTTTGCTCGGAAAAAATGTGAAACAGCGAGAAATGGGGTCAAATGGACTTTTCATCAACGTGAATTCAAGCTATAGTCTGTTTCCTATTTGTGTTGATTTCCATATCTAAATCTAGGGTGGGCTCGAATGTCGACAAAGTATGAAGAAAATAGAACGGTTTTGTGATATCTACTGTTTTTATGGGATTAAGCATGTGTATATCTTGAATTTGAAGATTCATTTTGGTTTTAAACCATAATGATCGTGACTCAGTTGCTATTCTAGCAAAAAGCTAATTTGGTGAAAATTTACCAAAAGGGTCCCTAAGCAAACATCAACGATTTAGTTAAATTGCAAAGTAGAAAAATTTATCTTGGCATTGAATATTGTAGTCCAAGAATAGTTTTTCTTGCCAGAGTAGTAATATTATCATATTTTCAAAATTTGTAAAAATTATAGTCTGTTTCAAAAACGTGTTTTTTTCAAGAAATGGTTTTTATTTAAAGCCGATCTTCAAAATTCGATGTAGCTTTTCCACATCAGAACGGTTTTGTCGACAATATGATCAGTGCTGGATGACCTTTGAAAAATAAGGCTAGTAAATAAACTTTATCTTCATGTCTTTTTGAACGTACCGTATTTGGTGAAAAAATCAGTTCAAATGTTTGGCCCGATCGGCGGGCAAAAACTAATTCTCAAAATTCAGAGAGTGATCAGATAATGTTTTGAAGACGTGATTTTATCTAGATAGACGCTAGCGCTTCATTTAGCGCGGGCGCTTAATTTTCGGAATGTTTTTTCATTATTACAAGAGCCCAATTATTTGTTTACATTTTACCGGCAAGTTTTTTACCCCAAGATGGTACTAAAAATAGAATCCTATACGGCTTGTGATTGGATGATACAGGATTGGAATTACATTTAATCGAAAGCTTATTCAATTAGGTTTAAAAATTGCAGAAAATCATATTCACATTTTACGAAGTATAGAAAATAACCTCCATTTCTGCACGTCGGAGCCATTAAAAATATGCCTTTTTCATTAAGCAAAAAAAAATAGACGATCTTTTTCAACTGCATTTTTAAGTCAATTTCTGCCGCATGACCCTATATATATTTTTGGTTGTAATGCAACACTTGCATTTCTAGTAACAGGAACTGCAATCCGTTTTTCCCTAGTTTGTGTAGTCTTCGAGAAAAAAAATACGGAACACCAGTGGTACCCTATGGAAAATACATTACGAATAATTGCGCTCTTGTAACCTATAGAAAAAAGACATTTTTTTTTAATAAGGCTTTGAAAAATGTTGAAAATAGTCATTTTGCTCGGAAAAAATGTGAAACAGCGAGAAATGGGGTCAAATGGACTTTTCATCAACGTGAATTCAAGCTATAGTCTGTTTCCTATTTGTGTTGATTTCCATATCTAAATCTAGGGTGGGCTCGAATGTCGACAAAGTATGAAGAGAATAGAACGGTTTTGTGATATCTACTGTTTTTATGGGATTAAGCATGTGTATATCTTGAATTTGAAGATTGATTTTGGTTTTTAACCATAATGATCGTGACTCAGTTGCTATTCTAGCAAAAAGCTAATTTGGTGAAAATTTACCAAAAGGGTCCCTAAGCAAACACCAACGATTTAGTTAAATTGCAAAGTAGAAAAATTTATCTTGGCATTGAATATTGTAGTCCAAGAATAGTTTTTCTTGCCAGAGTAGTAATATTATCATATTTTCAAAATTTGGAAAAATTATAGTCTGTTTCAAAAGCGTGTTTTTTTTCAAGAAATGGTTTTTATTTAAAGCCGATCTTCAAAATTCGATGTAGCTTTTCCACATCAGAACGGTTTTGTCGACAATATGATCAGTGCTGGATGACCTTTGAAAAATAAGGCCAGTAAATAAACTTTATCTCCATGTCTTTTTGAACGTACCGTATTTGGTGAAAAAATCAGTTCAAATTTTTGGCCCGATCGGCGGGCAAAAACTAATTCTCAAAATTCAGAGAGTGATCAGATAATGTTTTGAAGACGTGATTTTATCTAGATAGACGCTAGCGCTTCATTTAGCGCGGGCGCTTAATTTTCGGAATGTTTTTTCATTACCGTATAGGTTACAAGAGCCCAATTATTTGTTTACATTTTACCGGCAAGTTTTTTACCCCAAGATGGTACTAAAAATAGAATCCTATACGGCTTGTGATTGGATGATACAGGATTTGAATTACATTTAATCGAAAGCTTATTCAATTAGGTTTAAAAATTGCAGAAAATCATATTCACATTTTACGAAGTATAGAAAATAACCTCCATTTCTGCACGTCGGAGCCATTAAAAATATGCCTTTTTCATTAAGCGAAAAAAATAGACGATCTTTTTCAACTGCATTTTTAAGTCAATTTCTGCCGCATGACCCTATATATATTTTTGGTTGTAATGCAAAACTTGCATTTCTAGTAACAGGAACTGCAATCCGTTTTTCCCTAGTTTGTGTAGTCTTCGAGAAAAAAAATACGGAACACCAGTGGTACCCTATGGAAAATACATTACGAATAATTGCGCTCTTGTAACCTATAGAAAAAAGACATTTTTTTTTAATAAGGCTTTGAAAAATGTTGAAAATAGTCATTTTGCTCGGAAAAAATGTGAAACAGCGAGAAATGGGGTCAAATGGACTTTTCATCAACGTGAATTCAAGCTATAGTCTGTTTCCTATTTGTGTTGATTTCCATATCTAAATCTAGGGTGGGCTCGAATGTCGACAAAGTATGAAGAGAATAGAACGGTTTTGTGATATCTACTGTTTTTATGGGATTAAGCATGTGTATATCTTGAATTTGAAGATTGATTTTGGTTTTTAACCATAATGATCGTGACTCAGTTGCTATTCTAGCAAAAAGCTAATTTGGTGAAAATTTACCAAAAGGGTCCCTAAGCAAACACCAACGATTTAGTTAAATTGCAAAGTAGAAAAATTTATCTTGGCATTGAATATTGTAGTCCAAGAATAGTTTTTCTTGCCAGAGTAGTAATATTATCATATTTTCAAAATTTGTAAAAATTATAGTCTGTTTCAAAAACGTGTTTTTTTCAAGAAATGGTTTTTATTTAAAGCCGATCTTCAAAATTCGATGTAGCTTTTCCACATCAGAACGGTTTTGTCGACAATATGATCAGTGCTGGATGACCTTTGAAAAATAAGGCCAGTAAATAAACTTTATCTCCATGTCTTTTTGAACGTACCGTATTTGGTGAAAAAATCAGTTCAAATTTTTGGCCCGATCGGCGGGCAAAAACTAATTCTCAAAATTCAGAGAGTGATCAGATAATGTTTTGAAGACGTGATTTTATCTAGATAGACGTTAGCGCTTCATTTAGCGCGGGCGCTTAATTTTCGGAATGTTTTTTCATTACCGTATAGGTTACAAGAGCCCAATTATTTGTTTACATTTTACCGGCAAGTTTTTTACCCCAAGATGGTACTAAAAATAGAATCCTATACGGCTTGTGATTGGATGATACAGGATTTGAATTACATTTAATCGGAAGCTTATTCAATTAGGTTTAAAAATTGCAGAAAATCATATTCACATTTTACGAAGTATAGAAAATAACCTCCATTTCTGCACGTCGGAGCCATTAAAAATATGCCTTTTTCATTAAGCGAAAAAAATAGACGATCTTTTTCAACTGCATTTTTAAGTCAATTTCTGCCGCATGACCCTATATATATTTTTGGTTGTAATGCAACACTTGCATTTCTAGTAACAGGAACTGCAATCCGTTTTTCCCTAGTTTGTGCAGTCTTCGAGAAAAAAAATACGGAACACCAGTGGTACCCTATGGAAAATACATTACGAATAATTGCGCTCTTGTAACCTATAGAAAAAAGACATTTTTTTTAATAAGGCTTTGAAAAATGTTAAAAATAGTCATTTTGCTCGGAAAAAATGTGAAACAGCGAGAAATGGGGTCAAATGGACTTTTCATTAACGTGAATTCAAGCTATAGTCTGTTTCCTATTTGTGTTGATTTCCATATCTAAATCTAGGGTGGGCTCGAATGTCGACAAAGTATGAAGAGAATAGAACGGTTTTGTGATATCTACTGTTTTTATGGGATTAATCATGTGTATATCTTGAATTTGAAGATTGATTTTGGTTTTTAACCATAATGATCGTGACTCAGTTGCTATTCTAGCAAAAAGCTAATTTGGTGAAAATTTACCAAAAGGGTCCCTAAGCAAACACCAACGATTTAGTTAAATTGCAAAGTAGAAAAATTTATCTTGGCATTGAATATTGTAGTCCAAGAATAGTTTTTCTTGCCAGAGTAGTAATATTATCATATTTTCAAAATTTGTAAAAATTATAGTCTGTTTCAAAAGCGTGTTTTTTTTCAAGAAATGGTTTTTATTTAAAGCCGATCTTCAAAATTCGATGTAGCTTTTCCACATCAGAACGGTTTTGTCGACAATATGATCAGTGCTGGATGACCTTTGAAAAATAAGGCCAGTAAATAAACTTTATCTCCATGTCTTTTTGAACGTACCGTATTTGGTGAAAAAATCAGTTCAAATTTTTGGCCCGATCGGCGGGCAAAAACTAATTCTCAAAATTCAGAGAGTGATCAGATAATGTTTTGAAGACGTGATTTTATCTAGATAGACGCTAGCGCTTCATTTAGCGCGGGCGCTTAATTTTCGGAATGTTTTTTCATTACCGTATAGGTTACAAGAGCCCAATTATTTGTTTACATTTTACCGGCAAGTTTTTTACCCCAAGATGGTACTAAAAATAGAATCCTATACGGCTTGTGATTGGATGATACAGGATTTGAATTACATTTAATCGAAAGCTTATTCAATTAGGTTTAAAAATTGCAGAAAATCATATTCACATTTTACGAAGTATAGAAAATAACCTCCATTTCTGCACGTCGGAGCCATTAAAAATATGCCTTTTTCATTAAGCGAAAAAAATAGACGATCTTTTTCAACTGCATTTTTAAGTCAATTTCTGCCGCATGACCCTATATATATTTTTGGTTGTAATGCAAAACTTGCATTTCTAGTAACAGGAACTGCAATCCGTTTTTCCCTAGTTTGTGTAGTCTTCGAGAAAAAAAATACGGAACACCAGTGGTACCCTATGGAAAATACATTACGAATAATTGCGCTCTTGTAACCTATAGAAAAAAGACATTTTTTTTTAATAAGGCTTTGAAAAATGTTGAAAATAGTCATTTTGCTCGGAAAAAATGTGAAACAGCGAGAAATGGGGTCAAATGGACTTTTCATCAACGTGAATTCAAGCTATAGTCTGTTTCCTATTTGTGTTGATTTCCATATCTAAATCTAGGGTGGGCTCGAATGTCGACAAAGTATGAAGAGAATAGAACGGTTTTGTGATATCTACTGTTTTTATGGGATTAAGCATGTGTATATCTTGAATTTGAAGATTGATTTTGGTTTTTAACCATAATGATCGTGACTCAGTTGCTATTCTAGCAAAAAGCTAATTTGGTGAAAATTTACCAAAAGGGTCCCTAAGCAAACACCAACGATTTAGTTAAATTGCAAAGTAGAAAAATTTATCTTGGCATTGAATATTGTAGTCCAAGAATAGTTTTTCTTGCCAGAGTAGTAATATTATCATATTTTCAAAATTTGTAAAAATTATAGTCTGTTTCAAAAACGTGTTTTTTTCAAGAAATGGTTTTTATTTAAAGCCGATCATCAAAATTCGATGTAGCTTTTCCACATCAGAACGGTTTTGTCGACAATATGATCAGTGCTGGATGACCTTTGAAAAATAAGGCCAGTAAATAAACTTTATCTCCATGTCTTTTTGAACGTACCGTATTTGGTGAAAAAATCAGTTCAAATTTTTGGCCCGATCGGCGGGCAAAAACTAATTCTCAAAATTCAGAGAGTGATCAGATAATGTTTTGAAGACGTGATTTTATCTAGATAGACGTTAGCGCTTCATTTAGCGCGGGCGCTTAATTTTCGGAATGTTTTTTCATTACCGTATAGGTTACAAGAGCCCAATTATTTGTTTACATTTTACCGGCAAGTTTTTTACCCCAAGATGGTACTAAAAATAGAATCCTATACGGCTTGTGATTGGATGATACAGGATTTGAATTACATTTAATCGAAAGCTTATTCAATTAGGTTTAAAAATTGCAGAAAATCATATTCACATTTTACGAAGTATAGAAAATAACCTCCATTTCTGCACGTCGGAGCCATTAAAAATATGCCTTTTTCATTAAGCGAAAAAAATAGACGATCTTTTTCAACTGCATTTTTAAGTCAATTTCTGCCGCATGACCCTATATATATTTTTGGTTGTAATGCAACACTTGCATTTCTAGTAACAGGAACTGCAATCCGTTTTTCCCTAGTTTGTGTAGTCTTCGAGAAAAAAAATACGGAACACCAGTGGTACCCTATGGAAAATACATTACGAATAATTGCGCTCTTGTAACCTATAGAAAAAAGACATTTTTTTTAATAAGGCTTTGAAAAATGTTAAAAATAGTCATTTTGCTCGGAAAAAATGTGAAACAGCGAGAAATGGGGTCAAATGGACTTTTCATCAACGTGAATTCAAGCTATAGTCTGTTTCCTATTTGTGTTGATTTCCATATCTAAATCTAGGGTGGGCTCGAATGTCGACAAAGTATGAAGAAAATAGAACGGTTTTGTGATATCTACTGTTTTTATGGGATTAAGCATGTGTATATCTTGAATTTGAAGATTCATTTTGGTTTTAAACCATAATGATCGTGACTCAGTTGCTATTCTAGCAAAAAGCTAATTTGGTGAAAATTTACCAAAAGGGTCCCTAAGCAAACATCAACGATTTAGTTAAATTGCAAAGTAGAAAAATTTATCTTGGCATTGAATATTGTAGTCCAAGAATAGTTTTTCTTGCCAGAGTAGTAATATTATCATATTTTCAAAATTTGTAAAAATAATAGTCTGTTTCAAAAACGTGTTTTTTTCAAGAAATGGTTTTTATTTAAAGCCGATCTTCAAAATTCGATGTAGCTTTTCCACATCAGAACGGTTTTGTCGACAATATGATCAGTGCTGGATGACCTTTGAAAAATAAGGCTAGTAAATAAACTTTATCTTCATGTCTTTTTGAACGTACCGTATTTGGTGAAAAAATCAGTTCAAATGTTTGGCCCGATCGGCGGGCAAAAACTAATTCTCAAAATTCAGAGAGTGATCAGATAATGTTTTGAAGACGTGATTTTATCTAGATAGACGCTAGCGCTTCATGTAGCGCGGGCGCTTAATTTTCGGAATGTTTTTTCATTACCGTATAGGTTACAAGAGCCCAATTATTTGTTTACATTTTACCGGCAAGTTTTTTACCCCAAGATGGTACTAAAAATAGAATCCTATACGGCTTGTGATTGGATGATACAGGATTTGAATTAGATTTAATCGAAAGCTTATTCAATTAGGTTTAAAAATTGCAGAAAATCATATTCACATTTTACGAAGTATAGAAAATAACCTCCATTTCTGCACGTCGGAGCCATTAAAAATATGCCTTTTTCATTAAGCGAAAAAAATAGACGATCTTTTTCAACTGCATTTTTAAGTCAATTTCTGCCGCATGACCCTATATATATTTTTGGTTGTAATGCAACACTTGCATTTCTAGTAACAGGAACTGCAATCCGTTTTTCCCTAGTTTGTGTAGTCTTCGAGAAAAAAAATACGGAACACCAGTGGTACCCTATGGAAAATACATTACGAATAATTGCGCTCTTGTAACCTATAGAAAAAAGACATTTTTTTTAATAAGGCTTTGAAAAATGTTAAAAATAGTCATTTTGCTCGGAAAAAATGTGAAACAGCGAGAAATGGGGTCAAATGGACTTTTCATCAACGTGAATTCAAGCTATAGTCTGTTTCCTATTTGTGTTGATTTCCATATCTAAATCTAGGGTGGGCTCGAATGTCGACAAAGTATGAAGAGAATAGAACGGTTTTGTGATATCTACTGTTTTTATGGGATTAAGCATGTGTATATCTTGAATTTGAAGATTCATTTTGGTTTTAAACCATAATGATCGTGACTCAGTTGCTATTCTAGCAAAAAGCTAATTTGGTGAAAATTTACCAAAAGGGTCCCTAAGCAAACACCAACGATTTAGTTAAATTGCAAAGTAGAAAAATTTATCTTGGCATTGAATATTGTAGTCCAAGAATAGTTTTTCTTGCCAGAGTAGTAATATTATCATATTTTCAAAATTTGGAAAAACTATAGTCTGTTTCAAAAACGTGTTTTTTTTCAAGAAATGGTTTTTATTTAAAGCCGTTCTTCAAAATTCGATGTAGCTTTTCCACATCAGAACGGTTTTGTCGACAATATGATCAGTGCTGGATGACCTTTGAAAAATAAGGCTAGTAAATAAACTTTATCTCCATGTCTTTTTGAACGTACCGTATTTGGTGAAAAAATCAGTTCAAATTTTTGGCCCGATCGGCGGGCAAAAACTAATTCTCAAAATTCAGAGAGTGATCAGATAATGTTTTGAAGACGTGATTTTATCTAGATAGACGCTAGCGCTTCATTTAGCGCGGGCGCTTAATTTTCGGAATGTTTTTTCATTATTACAAGAGCCCAATTATTTGTTTACATTTTACCGGCAAGTTTTTTACCCCAAGATGGTACTAAAAATAGAATCCTATACGGCTTGTGATTGGATGATACAGGATTGGAATTACATTTAATCGAAAGCTTATTCAATTAGGTTTAAAAATTGCAGAAAATCATATTCACATTTTACGAAGTATAGAAAATAACCTCCATTTCTGCACGTCGGAGCCATTAAAAATATGCCTTTTTCATTAAGCAAAAAAAAATAGACGATCTTTTTCAACTGCATTTTTAAGTCAATTTCTGCCGCATGACCCTATATATATTTTTGGTTGTAATGCAACACTTGCATTTCTAGTAACAGGAACTGCAATCCGTTTTTCCCTAGTTTGTGTAGTCTTCGAGAAAAAAAATACGGAACACCAGTGGTACCCTATGGAAAATACATTACGAATAATTGCGCTCTTGTAACCTATAGAAAAAAGACATTTTTTTTTAATAAGGCTTTGAAAAATGTTAAAAATAGTCACTTTGCTCGGAAAAAATGTGAAACAGCGAGAAATGGGGTCAAATGGACTTTTCATCAACGTGAATTCAAGCTATAGTCTGTTTCCTATTTGTGTTGATTTCCATATCTAAATCTAGGGTGGGCTCGAATGTCGACAAAGTATGAAGAGAATAGAACGGTTTTGTGATATCTACTGTTTTTATGGGATTAAGCATGTGTATATCTTGAATTTGAAGATTGATTTTGGTTTTTAACCATAATGATCGTGACTCAGTTGCTATTCTAGCAAAAAGCTAATTTGGTGAAAATTTACCAAAAGGGTCCCTAAGCAAACACCAACGATTTAGTTAAATTGCAAAGTAGAAAAATTTATCTTGGCATTGAATATTGTAGTCCAAGAATAGTTTTTCTTGCCAGAGTAGTAATATTATCATATTTTCAAAATTTGGAAAAACTATAGTCTGTTTCAAAAACGTGTTTTTTTCAAGAAATGGTTTTTATTTAAAGCCGTTCTTCAAAATTCGATGTAGCTTTTCCACATCAGAACGGTTTTGTCGACAATATGATCAGTGCTGGATGACCTTTGAAAAATAAGGCTAGTAAATAAACTTTATCTCCATGTCTTTTTGAACGTACCGTATTTGGTGAAAAAATCAGTTCAAATTTTTGGCCCGATCGGCGGGCAAAAACTAATTCTCAAAATTCAGAGAGTGATCAGATAATGTTTTGAAGACGTGATTTTATCTAGATAGACGCTAGCGCTTCATTAAGCGCGGGCGCTTAATTTTCGGAATTTTTTTTCATTACCGTATAGGTTACAAGAGCGCAATTATTTGTTTACATTTTACCGGCAAGTTTTTTACCCCAAGATGGTACTCAGAATAGAATCCTATACGGCTTCTGATTGGATGATACAGGATTGGAATTACATTTAATCGAAAGCTTATTCAATTAGGTTTAAAAATTGCAGAAAATCATATTCACATTTTACGAAGTATAGAAAATAACCTCCATTTCTGCACGTCGGAGCCATTAAAAATATGCCTTTTTCATTAAGCGAAAAAAATAGACGATCTTTTTCAACTGCATTTTTTAGTCAATTTCTGCCGCATGACCCTATATATTCTTTTGGTTGTAATGCAACACTGGCATTTCTAGTAACAGGAACTGCAATCCGTTTTTCCCTAGTTTGTGTAGTCTTCGAGAAAAAAAATACGGAACACCAGTGGTACCCTATGGAAAATACATTACGAATAATTGCGCTCTTGTAACCATATGCTTTTGAGAAGAGCGGGACGTATATAAACGTTGCAGTTATTTCCGTTTAAACGGTATTGCACAACAATATTTCAGCTTCGTGTGAGCCGTAGTGTTATTGATCATTGCAGGAATTATAGCATCATACTAAAGGAGATGATGTGATAATCACATTCAAGCTGATTGCTTTATTTCTTGTTTATGTTTTAAAAATTGTAATTATAGAACACTGGATGGAACGTGAAAGTTTGAAATCAGTACACCATTTTTTGGCCAAATGACAGTGAAAACAAACACCACAGACAATTCAAAATAAGATAGGAAAAATAAAACACATAGATGTACCGGGTCGATAAACAGAACGGGATCCTTTTTTATAGCAATGACGCCACTTGGTGCTTGACATATAGAAATTTGTACCGTTTATGTTATTACATCGGGTGAGCCATAGTGTTGTGGATTGATTCTTCATGTGAGCCAGAAGCACCTGATCTGCCTCGTTTTAACAGCACAGGTACCACTACACTAAATCGACACTCATTCTTTTGTTTTTGTTTTATGTTTTAAGTAGCAATTTGTAATAATAATGATTATCTGTAATTTTGGAAATAAAACACTAAGAAACGAATAAAAAGAAAAGATTCGAAACGATTTATCTTTTATGGGGATAGCCTGTTTTTTAATATTTCTTGACGTTGCGTTTGTTTAACGTAGACACTTCTAGACGTAAAACAAGCACACAAACCAATCACCTGTATTGAAATATTGTAAAATCATTTATATTTATACAAAGTAAATTCATTACAAAGTGAACATATCCTTCAGGGGTGGTGATAGCGTAAATTATGGATTTTCCAAAACTTTGTATGGATGGTATCAGGAAATTCTAGCATCATACCAAAGAAGATGTGCTTTTCATATTCAAGCTGATTGCTTTATTTCTTGTTTATTTTTGACAATTCTAACTACGAAAACAATGGCGTTTTTCTTTCAATTTGTCGAAATCCATTTGACATTTGATTGAAAAAATACTTCACACTCTGTAGGGAATGAAATTGATAATTTAGAAAAAGGGTCAAAAGAAAAACAAGACAATAGTATGGCCTAAAAAACTAAAAAAGTCAAACAAGTCCAAAGAACACTACACAGAAAACTCATTTAAGATTGATCAACTCGAACGCTAGCAAACACAAAAGGAGCACTCTAGGATAATGTTATATATAAGGGCCTTACACAAGTCCAGCAGTTTCTGCTCCACAAGTGACACCCGTCATGCCACTCCTGTTAAAATTCATCGGTAAATATATCCGATGATAAGGTATCACACACTATCGAATTGATCATCAAAGTTATAAACCATCGGATGCTCTTCTCTAACCTTAAAACTGGACGGAATGAGAAAGTTAATTAAAATGAATACACTTTATTAGAACAAAGGATAAGTAAGACTGTAAACGAGGGACGAAAGATACAAGAGGGACAGTCAAACTCATAGATCGAAAAACAAACTGACAACGCCATGATCAAAAATAAAAAGACAAACAGACAAATAATAGTACAGATGACACAACATAGAAAACCAAAGACTAAGCAACACGAACCCAACCAAAAACTGGGGGTGATCTCAGGTGCTACGGAAGGGTAAGCAGATCCTGCTCCACATGTGGCACCCGTCGTGTTGCTTATGTTATTACAAATCCGGTAAATAGTCTAATTTGGTAAGTCACATTCGTGAAAAGGGAGGGTATTGTAGTTACGACATTAGGAACATATCCGATATCATCTGTGAAACGGTTATTCCATAACGGTCAACCAACTCGTGATGGCGTCCGTAAAATTTACGAAGGGATGATTTCAACTTCACCATTTGGAACTCTTGGTTTAATAGCTTCCTTGTGAGCAGCAATCCTCTATCAAGGAAATCATGATAGGAAACACAAGCCCGGGAATATCGTTTCAATTGGGAGATATATACTCCGTATGCAGGCGCTGCTGGAATGTTGCTACATAGAAATGGAAAGTTCACAATTGGGAAGCTGAAATCATCTCTTTTGTCGTAAAGTTTTGTTTTCAACCGACCCTTATTGTCAATTTCTAGATGTAAGTCAAGATATGAGGCAGACTTAACTGTATCTGTAATATCCTTTATCTCTAGTTCGATGGGATAGATTGATAGGAACATCCCAGATATTGAAAATAAGATGGGAAAGACTAAACACCTAGGGGTATCGGGATGATTAACTGTTGAGAACAGTATTACACTGAAGTCTTGAGGTGTTTGACATGAAGGCGACTCATGTTTTTTTTCGTTTGACTGTTTTAACCTAGGTGCCGTCTCAGGTCAATGTGCTCTGCAAGCGATACCATTTTCATATGGTTTTAGGTTATAATGTGCTAATTAAGTTACACGGGTGCTGCCTTTTGTGAAGGGAACAAATTACATAGAGATAAAATATAGCTGGCTATCTGCGATTAGTTGTTATATAGATATCGCGCTCCTATTACACAACCGCAGATTTCCATAAATAGTTTATCAAAAGCGCCTTTTAAGAAACTATAAATGCTAAAAATAGCATTGTCGGCAATGGGGCATCATTTGGAACTTTGCATTCTTAAGAGAAAGGAGGACATGTATACGCCACAGTTACTACCTTTCATAAGATATTTAGTCTTTAATACAGTAGTTTTAAGTTAATTACATCGGGTGAGCCAAATATAGGTTGCAGTCTTGTAATTGAATGCTCCATAGCTTTACATGCAAAACTGCTGATCTTTAAAAATGTTACATAGTTTGGTGGTGATATTATAAATATTGTGAGTATATTATTATGATTTGTCGAAGTCGAAATTTCGTTCAAAATTTCTGTTAGTACATGCATTATTAAACAGGCCATTATTGTTCCAAAATTACGACGAATTATACGGACATGGGTGGTATTTCGGATTTTAATAAAATTTTAAACAATTTGGAACTATCTAAAAAGCTATTTAAAGTTTTTAAGCAAAGTGTTATACATGAACGGAATTTACGTAAAGCATATCGATGAATTACTTTTGATTTTATTTGAATTTCATTTTCTCGAAATACGGTCGACATAATTCCACGGATTCGTTCTTTCAGTAAAAATCAATTAGATTCTCAGTGAAAAAGTAAAGAAGAATAAAAATAAGTGTAACAACATGAAAGCGTCACGCTGCAATATCGTAATTTTTCAAGTTTTGTTTTCTCATGCAGTACTCAACTTTGATAATAAAGACTGCAAAAACGAATCTGGTATCTCCATAATATTTCCATATCATAAAAAATGTTCATAGCGACAAATTCACATTTTAATACAAAATTATTTGGACGAAATTTTGAGAATTCACAATTTGAAGCGAATAAAATGCATTTTTACATCGCTTTTTGTCTACAAGAATATTATATACAGTTTTAGGTTCTATTTTAACCTTTTCAATTTATTGTATCTCTTTAATCTATATAGAAATGCTTATTTTACCATTTTCTTCGATATTCAGAAGCAGTTGACTCGATGAACTATAACTGAAAATCGAAAAATTAATGCACTGATCTCTTATTTTCTGAAATACAACTGATTTGATTCTTTCAATATTGATGCTCATTTGTATAGAAAGCACATAAAATTGGCGACAAACGTTCTTAAATATGTCTTAAAATCATCAAATATCCAATAACCAGTGCATAGATTTTTCGAAAGCATTTATATGGTGTTAAATACATAAATTTCCGTGTCCATGATGTAAAATAACAATAGAATCAACGACTTCGTTTTTACCGTACAAATTATTCAAAGTGGTGTTCTATAGGTAAAAAAAATACCACAAAACGTCGAAATAAGCATAGCGTCATTACGTTGTACGCCATAAAACGTAGATGTTTTGGACGTTTTTCACTATCAAATAGGTAACAGATTTGTTAATACACTAAAATCGAATATATTAATTTTAAGAAAAATGCAGTTGTAATTGTAGATTTGATAATTTCAAGACGAATTTAAGAACGCCAATTTTATGTGCTTTCTTTACAAGTGTTAACCTGTTTTGAAAGAATTCATTTAGTAATATTTCAGAAAATCATATGCATATTGTTATCAGGGGCGGATCCAGCCATTTATAAAAAGGGGGGGGGTCCTAACCCAGGATAAAGGGGGGTTCCAACTATATGTCCCAATTCAAATGCATTGGTCGTCAAAAAAATGGGGGCTTCCAACCCCCGGAACCCCCACCCTGGATCCGCCACTGGTTTTCGATTTTCAGTAAGAGTTAAACGAGCCAAAGTTGTATGCAAAATTTTAACAAAATCTGTGACATAGCCCATTTTCTGAACCTTGCCCTCAAATAGGTAACACCAGTTTATAAGATGCTGCAGCCGACAGTTGTTTGGTTTTGAACTTCACCATTTATATCAAATACCTTTTCAGAGTGTTTCGATAGACAAGATTGTGTATTTATAGTTTGTGATGTTCATCGAGTTTCTGTTAGTGTTGACAGGGACAATTTGTCCTTGGTTATATCGGCGTCCGTCTTTATCATAACAAAATATAAAAGTTAACGGCGACAAAATCTATCATAACAGAATCTTTTATATTTCTTCGCTTACTCGACGCACTGATGAACAAAAGTGATTTCACCTAAAAATTCTAAAAACTGCGTCTGACTTTACAACTGCTGACAACGACAAGATTTTGGCAGCGCGATCGACAGTTTACAAAAACAAATAATACTTTGCATTTGGAAAGTCTTAAATAAATCTTGCAATGGCAAGCGCAGCTTTCAGTCTACATTAGGTATTGTAACACTGACATTTGACAGAAGATTTTGGTAAAACGAATTCAAAAATTATTTTCTGCAAGCATTCCGAAAAAATTCACAAATGGAGTTTCAATAGACACGTTTTAAGGATGACAGGTACGATAGATGTTCGATATGAAGACATAGGTCTCCGGTGTCAAGACGAGAAATATCAATTAACATCTTTTTTTCATTTTCCTTTATGTTTCTTTTCTCTTTATTATTTTTTTTAGGTCGGTCCGCAATAGGAGGCAGCTGCCTCCATTCCCCTGAATTATTTACGGCTCTGCATGCCTGATGGTACACCATGACAAACCATCAACAGAGTTTTTTTAGTTGAAACATGTCGTATTTTGTATGATTTAATAGAAATATGGTGCATAAAATGTGCCGGAGGCGAGAAAATGTACAATTTTTAAATTTCCTGCCTCGTGCAAAATAAAAATAAGAAAATAAGAATAGAGGGGCGTCATATATAAACTAATCTTATTGTAATATCGTATGGATAAACAAGAACAAATTAAGTAAGTGAAAAAAAGAAAAACTATCAAAGAATATACAACAAAAAAACACACACAAAAAATTATTTAGAAACAGGGTGGGGGGGGGGGGGGGGTCCATTCCCCCAAGTGCCTGTAGGATTGGAAGGGTACTTCGAGTAAATTTTCAAACAAAAAACCGGATCGGACCTGAGTAGTGATAAGGGACGGGAATTAACAAGACAGTCAATTGCTGAGACACATTTCAAAGGAACATTTTATGATAACTCTACGCTGTTCAACTTAGTTCGCTATAATTTTCATTCTCCGAAATCTTGGGATTGAGTTTGATGCAAAGGAGATCCAAACTCGTATCGAGGAAATTATCTTAGCACCGTGTATCGGAAAACTGTTTGCTAAAATTATCGAGATGCTTGAAAAAGGCAATAAATGCTTTCTAAACTTATAGAAAACAACATACCAGCAGTGTTTATCGTCTCAACATACAAATTTAATATTCACGAATACCCGAACGATTGAATTAAAATATAACTGTGAAACACTAGCTAAGATTTGTTCAATATATACATAGAATTCTGATCAAGTATAGACTCTCTGCCTTTGATACTTACCTTTGTATGATATAGGCCGTTCCCCGACTAACCTATAATGGAAGATTAAAGTTAAAGTTGCATTCCAAGAAACAGAGGAATCTCTGTGACGTTACAGGACATCACAAATTAACAAGGATTTCAGATTCTTCACACGTATGCATACAAATTCAGAGGTTCTTCATCCGGCAAGGACTTTTAGCCAAAAACACCCTTAGCTTAAAACAGCGCGCCGTTTTATTTATAATTATTGTACCTTGGAACCATATTTTCTGTGCGACAAATGCGGAAGGTTCTTCGGTAATATAAGTCTTCACATCCGTACTGTCGTGCGAATCTTTTCAGTCAGAAAGGGGCATGTTTTGATGTGAGCTGATACATTGGTCAAATCGAATTTAGTCAGCTTATCTACTTAGTTTAATCGAAGAAGACTTTTTAGTATGCATCTTGTCATGCGTACATTCTTCGTTCTTGACTGAACGTGATAGGACCATGATCCAAAAGGCTTACATCACAAACATTTACAGGATGCTTGCGACTTGAAGATATTAAATACACGGGTATCATCATATTGGACAATATTTTGTGAATAAGATATTACTATGCGAACATTGTTACTTCCCTTGACTTAGAAAGGTTTTTGTTTAATGCATTCGTCAAGCTATATATTTATTCTGTAAAGTTCAATTTTGATATGTTTTATGTAAAAAATAGTGTCCTATCTTCTTATTTTACTTTAACTATCGATCTAAGAAGTTAACAACTATAGGTCACCGTAAGACCACCAACAATGAGAAAAATGCATGAATTTTTGCAACTAGATGTAAAGCAAACAACAATCTATCAATATTGACTGAAAAAAAACGGAGTGTGTGTGTGGGGGGGATGTTAACCGCTGAAGGTGACAAGCATTAAAAATAACATCTATAGTTAAATAGTATAGAAGTAAGTCAGTGTCATTTTATATTATAAATATGTTTTGGGGGTCTAAAAAATATAAGGGAGGACACAAAATTTATTTGCCTACCCCAACTTTTGAAAGTGTGTGAGGGGGGCGGGATTTTTACCTATAGCATTTTTTTGTTGTTGCCATAGATTGAATGAAAATTTTTAAACTATCGTCTCAACTCACTGATTATCCAACGATGGTTATTTATTAGAAAATTCACGGTTACATGTATCAACATGATTAAGGCAGTAAGTTTACTCATAAAGAAGCGCACTGTATATATGATTAGTTTGTGTAGTACTCAATAAGGGAAATGTCTCAATAGCGGTGAGTAAAATGGCAACGTCCGTCAAAAAAGCACAATCACCACTTTGCTGTCAGTTATGTGACAGTTCAAATGCAATCAAATGGAAATGCAAAGAATGTGCGCTTTTAATGTGCGATACATGTAAACATGTACACTGTCGAATCAAAACATCTGAGGAACATACCATTATTTCTATTCACGATATCCAAATAGAAAGGTACAGATTCTATCCCTAGCAAAGTGATATCTTCAGTCGTCCAGACGTACACAACGAACGTAAGAATGGTAAGTAAATGATACTCACAGAAGACGAATGCATATACCTTCTTTACAACCCAGGCAAAAAAGATAGACAGATCGTTGAAGCAAGGCTGCTATGAGCATTAATTAAAATATTAAAAAGGATAGACATACCATGTATGGATATAATAAAAAAACAAACAGTAATGAGTATGTTCGTTCGGCACATGATATATGCGAGATAAAACTTCTATCTGATGATTGGCCAATCAAGTCCTTTCTTGATGTATCAACTATGATACCAATAGCAAAGTATTTTTATCAACATGGAGAGTTTGTCTTGGGTTTGCGAGAACAAGGTCCGGCCTTACCATCTACACAATTTAGTACCATAAAACTAGCAATTTTTGGAACAGATAACAAACAGTTGAATTCGACAAAAAAGGTAGGAAATTGTCTGCCTACATCTGGCGTATAACAACTGATTCAAAAGACAATATTTATGCTGTTGATTTTGTAAATAACAACGATGATGAGAGAATCGTAGCATTAAGTAGATCTGGTGAAGTAATCTTCATTTAAGCGGGACATTTAGGAATAAATAGTACTGACAATCCTTTCCGACCTACGGATATAATCGTAACACAAAGCAACAGTATTCTTGTCACAGACATGGATAACAACACTTTACGTCTATTAAAAAAAGGAGAAACCATTGCATTACAAAATACCGAAAACCATGGAATAAAGTTACCGTTTAGTTTGTGCTTTGGCAGTGATAGATTGTTGTTGATCGGGTGCAGTACATACATGAAAAATAGGGATGATGCCAAAATCAATGTAATGGGGGAAGGGGGAGGAGGTGACTTTTGAAAGTGAGACGCAAAAAAAAAAGAACTCTTTTATAGTATAAATGTCTAGAAGTTAGTCAGCGTTTCATTTCATTTTTTATTATCTATAATTTTTTAACAAAAAATGGGGATGGAGCCAAAATAAGATATTAAATTACAGTTTTAAGAAAATGTCGAAATCACAAAAAAATGGGGGAAATTTGTCATTGAATGGCAATGAATCGATTTTCGATCATGGACATTTCCGGGACAAATACAGTAGGGATAGTTAGGTTTTTCTTAAACTGTCACGGTAGATAGATCTTGACCTACTGATAATATTTTATCTGTCAGTTGTACTCTAATGATACGACCATTTGATATTCTAGGGCTGAACATCAAATTGACGTCCACTAACTGCTAGAGTGTTTGTTAGATAGAAAAATGCAGCTTTAATCTTATCTGTGTTGGCCATGTCAATTATCTGATATGCAAATGTATATCCATACACGATTTAGAGGTTTTTAAGCGTACTTAGAAATTTTTAACATGTCAATGCAGCACAATATTTACAGAAGGTTTTTTGTGAGTGTCTGTGCATGCTGAGGAGGGAGTGGCACACATGTTGTATTTCTTTTAATTTCAAACTGCTCTTTATTGATGTATAACCTGTTCGTCTTTTATTGTTTCTCATTTATTTATTTCGGTTTTTATACATCCTTGGTTTCATTTTTGGCTTTAAGCGTTCCTGTATGTCCACACAACTAATAGATAAGCCAAAAAGTCATCTTTGTTTAAGTAGAGTTAAACATTTTGACGTGTTTCACTTGTGAAGAAAATTAATTTTATGCATTTCATATAACCGATAAATGAAAAAAGCGTATGATGTGCTTTTATTATATTTTTGTGTCAGGAACGAACCGGTCATGAATATATTTCCTGTTCACTTTTTCCAATAGATTAAATCTGCTGATAAAAATATGAGGCAAAACTGTTATGATTTATGAGAGATTCACCTATTTGGTTGTTGTGTGACGAAATTCCTAAATTTTATTCAAACGCAGAAAGTAATTTTCGAAGGTACAGAATAAAATAAAAGCAGTTGTGACATTAATATTTCTAGCATAGTGATTTTTGTTAATACCAACCAAATAAAGTTTTTTTCTAATTTAAATGTCTTTCTGAAAATATGAATGTTGATTTCTGTCATCATATTAATTGACATGTATTATATTCGTAAACACTATTTTCGCTTACAATATACCCACTATATATGACTTATAATGCAGTACGGACTAGAGCTGTGTAATTAACGTCTACATCCAGATCCATGGACTAAAATAAAACTAGTACATCGAACATAAAAAAATATATTAAATGTGACAGATCACGATTTTGTCTTTCCTTAGATATAACAATGGGCTATTTAAAAAAACTCAAATTTGGAGTACGTCAACATTTGATATAGCCTTTACGAGCCCAAAAATACATGATACCATAAACATTCCAATTCCAAATGGTTCTACAAATTCATTTCTCGTCTGATTTTGATGTATTTTTCTTCATCTGGTTCTTTGTGAAAATATCTGCCTGCAGTGTGGTAGTTCTTGTGGTTTTCGAGCTTTAACGGTGCCCTATTGGTCTTTTTATTTTCCTAGCAAGATTCCCTTTTGTCAAGAGCAATCACGATGAGAAAATTTGACAAAAAAAAACTATGTAGACTGCAGTGTGATTTGCAAAATGTATTCAGGCAATAATAAAGTCTATGTTTACATCATACCAATCGTCATAGGTTTAGGTTAAACCTTCACTTTTGTAAGCAGCAAAACGATATTGAAAACTAATATTAATGGTGAAAGTTACTTTGACAAGTAACTTTATGTGCATATAATCTAAAACGTAATTATGATAGTAACGTGCAATTGTAAATTGAGTTTATCGACTCATCTTTTTACTTATAATTTGTTGTTTAGGAACATGATATTCACTATATAACGTTCGCTGGTCCTTACAAAAATGGAACCAAAAAACCGGTGATCAAGAAGTTGCAATTTAGGGAACAAAACAATTATTGACAATACATTACCAAGGCGTATTATAAACAAAACAAAGATTGAAAAGACGCAAAAAATACGTGAAAACATGAGTAACCCCGACAAAACCCCAAATTAATTGAAGCTAATATGTGATCCGGGAGGGTAAGCATTATTTTTAATTAAAGGAAAAGGAAAACAGTCAATACTGAAAAACAAAAATCAACAACTACTATTGATTATTCAAACCAAACACGAGATGAGTTATAAATTTTTAATCATGAAAACAAAAAAATGAACATATATACTTTTAATAAAAATCCGAAAATCCTACCTCCGGGACTCACTTACCTCTGGATACGCCACTGTCTTAGATCCCTGTCTTAGTTTTTTTTCATTTTCCATTTCTCCGATTTTTGCCTCAAGTACTCGAAAATTTCACAAAATTATGATTTTAACTAATACAAGCTATCAAGTTTTAAATCAATAGCTACTATCATCCCCCATTTCTGTTACTATCCTGTTCGTTCTTTGTCAGGTTGAATATATTTTCATTATTAATCTGTTTTTCAATGTGTTTTTTCCCACATAGAAAAGTAATGGTGTTAACTAATTGATACTAAGAAGATTAATCAAAATTAGAATACATGCTTGCTTATATTATCACGGACATGATAGTACATTAAGGGCATTATTACAAAAAAATATATTTTACTGTTTTCTGCGTCCGCAATTTTTCGACTATAGCTACGAACGATACTACCATCAGTTTAATACCAGTGAAACTTAGAGGATATATCTCAAAATCCGTCATTGAGATTGGCGAATATCTTTCGACGATAGAAACGAACGATACTACCATCAGTTTAATACCAGTGAAACCTAGAGGATATATCTCAAAATGCGTCATTGAGATTGTCAAATATCTTTCGACGATAGAAACGAACGATACTACCATCAGTTTAATACCAGTGAAACTTAGAGGATATATCTCAAAATGCGTCATTGAGATTGGCGAATATCTTTCGACGATAGAAACGAACGATACTACCATCAGTTTAATACCAGTGAAACTTTGAGGATATATCTCAAAATGCGTCATTGAGATTGGCAAATATCTTTCGACGATAGAAACGAACGATACTAACATCAGTTTAATACCAGTGAAACTTAGAGGATATATCTCAAAATGCGTCATTGAGATTGGCGAATATCTTTCGACGATAGAAACGAACGATACTACCATCAGTTTAATACCAGTGAAACTTTGAGGATATATCTCAAAATGCGTCATTGAGATTGGCAAATATCTTTCGACGATAGAAACGAACGATACTACCATCAGTTTAATACCAGTGAAACTTAGAGGATATATCTCAAAATGCGTCATTGAGATTGGCGAATATCTTTCGACGATAGAAACGAACGATACTACCATCAGTTTAGTACTAGCGAAACTTAGAGGATATATCTCAAAATGCGTCATTGAGATTGGCGAATATCTTTTGGAAAAAAAAACCCACAGATACTACCGGGGATCTGGCAATCAACATATCTATGTGCTGTATGCGACAGAATGGAACACTAGGAATGCCTCCGGGTGCGGGAATTTCTCGCTGTGTTGAAGACCAATTGATGGCCTTTGGCTGTTTTCTGCTCTTTGGTCGGGTTGTTGCTCTTTGACACATTCCCCATTTCCATTCTCAATTTTATGTCTTTGTACAAATATAGGAAAACGAAACAGGGATACACTGTTGTCCATCATAATAAACCAACAAATAGAAATTGGATCTAAAATTTTGTCAGATCAATTGGCGGCTTATTTCTTACTGACAGAAGAACAATCTATCAATGACACATTAGACCATAGCAAAGTGTGCAAATATGAAACTCTGATAATCTACACGTACTCTCTTGTCTTCTATTCTCGTCATGCAACATATTTACATCGTAAGAAAACACACCAGAATTTCTGAGAACATCATTACATCAGAAGTATGCACTTTTGAAACCACTGATTGTTCGAAAGATTGATTAAAGGTGTATTAATTGCTAATTTATATATTTGTCACGGAGCAATAAGTTATTTATTACATCATAGTACTCGTTCGTCTTATATTTTTATTGTTTTCTTGCATAATTTATAATGCAGACTGTTTCTAACAGAGAGAAAGTATCTTTAACTTATAGGAATGCATCATTGAAAAAAAGTGACGAAATTTCATGTGATAAGATATTTTGTTCTCTTTAGATTCAATCAAAAACCGTTTCATGTCTTTGTTAATTGTAAGTTTTTTGGGTTGTATTTGCTCCTAAATTTGCTCGATCTCCTATTTTTGTATTTAAATAATAATAAGCTTAATTTTTTGCTCTCGTTTTAAATTTATCATATAAGAAATAAAAAATAAACCTGTCTATCGAAATGTCAAAGTTTAAAAACAAATTTATTGTGAAGAGATGATTTTTAGACAGATACATAGTTTTAGTTAAAGGAGCTATTTAAAAGACTGTTATAGTTAAATTGATAGTAAACCTATAACGGAACTGAAAAGGCTGAAAAAAATAAAGGTTCATGTCCATAAGTCATTGACAATTTGGCGAGAAATAATTCTCTCTAATTGAGGATTCTGAATATCTGACAAAAAGTCAAAAACAAGAAGAGCGAACATCCTTCAGCTAATAAAATATCAACAAAATGTTTTGATTACATTTGTTTTTATATAATATAAAACCAAAATAGTATCTTTATCCTTAGATTATATCTATAGACTGACCAAAAAGCCATAACATATCCATTTCAGTTATAAGTCTTGCATATAGTTTTGTAACAATTGTAATATGTTTTGTGGGACACCTGGAAATAAATCAAATTAATTTGTTTCTGAAGTTTTAGATTAATTTTAACTTAGAAATAATTTCAATCTTGGTTAGAAACTTTATTCTAGTCGTAATTTTTCAGTAAAAAAAATAAATTTCTATCAAATTGGCAGTTTGGAGTCATATTTAATCATATATATATAAAAATAAAGAGATGTGATATGAGACAGTGAGACAACTATCCATCAAAGTTAAAATGAAATGGATATATAATCAGTTTATTAAATGTTCTGCATATAATTTTGTTACAAGTGTAATATGTTTTGTGGAACAATTGGAAATAAATCAAATTAATTTGTTTTTGAAGATAAGTTTTTAACTTAGAAATGATTTTAGTTTTGGTTAGGAACTTTATTCAAGTCATTTTTCAGTAAAAAAAAAAAATTCTATAAAATTGGCAGTTTCGAGTCATATTTAATCATATATATTAAAATAAAATGATGTGGTATGATTGAGACAATGTGACAATTATCCATCAAAGATAAGATTAAGTGGATATATAATCATTTTATTAAATGTTCAGAGACCAAAAGTATTAAAAAGAGACTCTAATGAATATATATGTTAAGATATACAACAAAAGCTATTGACGATTTTTCTTGACTTGGAGTATCTACACAAGTTTTTGCATCACTCATAACCCACTTTTTAATATCGCTTAGTTGAATGACCATTTTATACATAGGAGAACGTTTTATAAAAATCAACTTACTCTCTAACACTGGTATAACGGATTCGCATGACATGTCGACGAACCCGGTATCGCTCCTTTTGTATTTTATTGTATTATGCCTCGATTTGTATCTATAATTTTTTTTGAGATTTGAACATCGGTAAATACTGCTGCTGCCTCTGTGACAACGAAACAAATGTTCAAGTAAATGAAATAATAAACCAGAGCAAAGTGTGCTTGCAATTTCCGAAAGCAGACTTAAAAGTACTCTGCATGTTTTGATGGTGATATATGTATCAAAATCGTTCATTCTTACACTCATATGTCCGCGGCAGTACGTTCAAGTCAACCAGATTAAAAAACTTGTGTTCCCGCTTCCATTACAAGGCACAAGGATTTCGTTGCCACAAAATACTTTTAACCTTTACTTTACCTTTAAATGCCTTTAACTCAGACAGTTAAATTAAATGCTTAGTCAGGCCTTTCTAAAATCAAGAAATACCATTCCATATAAAAATAAGGAGATGTGATATGATTGCCAATGAGACAACTATCCACCAAAGTTCAAATGGAGTGGATGTAAGCAATTATAGGTAACCATACTACCTTTAACTATGAAACAAACCCATACTGTATAGTCGGCTATAAAAGGCCCCGAAATGAAAAATATGAAATAGAATATTTATATTTTTCAATAACTTTATACCAATCTACAACAATATTCTCAATTCAGTTGAGGAAACTAACGGCTTAGTTATAACAATTATAACAAAACAATTTACGGAAAAAAAATATGACAAACATGAATCAACGACAACCACTGACCTACAGATCCCAGACGAGACAGGCATATACAGAATGTGGCGGGGTTAGACATGATTAAAGGCGCCAACCCTCCCATAACCAGGCACAGTGATGTAACGGCACAACATAAGAACAAATTATAAAAAATCAGTTGAAAGGACTTAACTCATCAGATCAATACAAAGCAGAAAAACATTTAACAAAAACACAGACCGGACGTGGCAGGGAATAGGGAATTTATTTACCTCCCCCCCCCCCCCCCCCCCCCCCCACTACAAAAAAAGACACAAAGATCTGAGAGTACTCGAAGTGACTGACAGCTAGTTCAAAGCCAATAACAACTAATAAAAAAAAATGTTTGTAAGACTAAAATAGTCAGTACACATCCAACATCCAATGGATTTAGTGTAAAGTCGTCATTAACAATCAGAAATATCTGGTATATAGTTATCTACAGATGGTAGAACCGTGAATGGGCATATGTGTATAACAACATTATTTAGTATGGTTTTAATTACTGATAACAAAATCAATATTTATACCAATAAAACAATATTCAAAGATCTAATTACAGTGTTGAATTGGTAACCTATTAGAATAAGTTCTTAAAAGAATTGATAAGTTTACCCGGATCGTATCTAAATTTATCTTATCGTATCTAATAAACAACATCACCGTAAAAATTAGGATGCACTATTCCGTTTGAAACAAGTATTTTACAGGTACCAGTATAGTTAAGTTCCCATAGGTCCACCTCTTTATGCAATTAATTTTATTTGAATCAATTGCGTAAGAGCAGTTGTGTACGAAAGTCGTGATCTAAATTCTTGATGATCCAAACTCCTTCCAGATCAAACCAAAGACGTGAAAATGAAAGGAATCCTTCAAAATTTGCTTCTAATGGCTATTTGTTATAATGATAATAATAATAATAAATTCTTTATTTTCAGAAGGTTACACAGTTAACAAAACAATTAATCCGCCCCGTGGCCTTCTAATCTACATAAGCGAGGGCATCCAAATGACATGGTCTACATAAGTGAAGTTATATATCAAAAATAAATACGCTATAACTTTAAATAAACTTAACATGCATGACGTCTTTTCACTAAATCCATTGGATGTCGGATTTGTACTGATTGATATTTTAGTCTTAAATTCATGATTTTTTTTATTAGTTGTTATTGGCTTTGAACTAGCTGTCAGTAACTGCGAGTACTCCCAGATTTGTACTTATTGTCATTTTTGTTGTTAGGGATGGGGATGGATAAATACCCTGCCACATCCGGCCTGTGTTTATGTTTGATGTGTTTCTGCTTTGTATCGATCTGATGAGTTAATCCTTTTTCAACTGATTTTTATAGTTTGTTCTTATGGTGTGCTGTTACACCACTGTCCCAGGTTAGGGGAGGGTTGAGCGCTCACAAACATGTTGAACCCCGCCACATTCTTTATGTGCCCGTCCCAAGACAGGAGCCTGTAGTTCAGTGGTTGCCGTTGGTTCATGTCTGATATATTTATTTTTCGTTAATTGTTTAGTTATAAATTAGCCCGTTAGTTTTCTCAATTGAATTGTTTCATATTTTTCATGTCGGGGCCTTTTATAGCCGACTATACGGTATGGGATTTTCATATTGTTGAAGGCGTACGGTTACCTATAATTGCTTACATCAACTTTATTTGAACTTTGGTGGATAGTTGTCTCATTAGCAATCATTCCTCATCTCCTTATTTTTATATGCAAGAGAATGCACACAAGCAAGGAGAATCTTTTAACTGCCTCCACACTTCACGAAAGACAACCTCTTTCAATGGAGTAATGGAAGAGAAAGCTATGTTTTAGGTGTCGTTGCCCATATTATATATTATTGCAGAAATAATAAAACTATATCTGAAACGTTTGTCAACACGCTCTTTGAATTATCAATATTGATTGTCATTTTGCCTGATTAGAAAAATTCTAGGCAACAAAAGCGACGTCCATGAGTGAACGGGACTTTCGATTGAAGCCATGTGCTTGTGATTGAAGTGAATGTGTATGTTAATTACCTGGTGAAGCCAAAAATAGAAATCGCTAGATTGTTCAAACTGTAGCAACATAATGGCTTATTGAGCGGAATGACTAGACGCAGATTCAAAGCACTATAACTATTTGTTGAAAATGGCTTATAAAATTAATTCTTCCTAGGTCCACAAACAGGGGTATCAACACCATGGTAGAAATACAAAAAACGGTACCAATTTTACTGCATCAGGTGCGTATTTCTACAGTTAGAGTCTCTTTAGTGATGCTTGAAGTCAAACATTTGAAAATTCAATATCAAACGTTATTCCTCCTTGACAATAAACTTTAGACAACAATCGAATATATAACTTGCTGTTGCTTACAGATCCTGTCAAAAAATATTGTTCTATCATAAAAGGTTTCATTTAAAAAAAAAACCGTATTGATACTATTATTTTCCAAGATTAAGTAAAGTAACATCATACAGGCTGTATTTGGCAGATGTCAAAATAAGACAGGATGTTATAAAGAAATATATTTACTATTAAGAAATTACCATTTAAAAAGATATTGACTTTTCTCCTACAGTACAGCATGCAACCAAATAAGTACTTCAAGTTTGAAATCAACAAAGGTTGTATGACATTGCACTTTATAACCCTCAGTGGAAAATTTCAAAGTTTATTAAAAAGGAAGTCTGATTCTAATTATATTTTGATTTAGAAGAAAATATGATGACTCATATATTCAATAATGAAAAAAACTACGATAAAGTTAGTCTTTACCTTTTCCAGAGATCTATGCGGCAAACCACGTATGAATTGTTCTGCCGATAATGTATGGGAATCACGCAATCAATGTTTAACATGATAAATACAAATATCATATATTTAGCATTAATATTTTCTCGTGTTATAAATTGAAAATAAGTTCAGTTGAAATTCACAATCGTTATAACTTGTTCCATCGACGGTATCTAAGACTTGTTAAAGATCGAAGTCTAGATATGAAAGTCGGACAGTTCAGTTCTTTGTTGTTTCTTATACTCTTAATTCTACTTGACTTGATTCCATTGAATGAAAGTCAGAGAAGGGCTAGAGGACGACGTACAGGTCGTCGTAGATCATCAGGAACTCGATGTAGACCAACTACAGCAGACATTTATGGTCCGTACTACCGTCCTAGTTTTCCTAGGCTTCAAAGATTGTGTAGTCGTGATGCAGCAAGATATAGGCAACATGCATTAATTGTAAGTGGATATGTTTACGAAAGAAACTGTAGAACTCCAATTCCCCGAGTACGACTTGAAATTTGGCAAGCAGATCGAAGAGGAAAGTATGAGGGTAGTGCAAGGTGTAGAGGTTTTCTACAGACCAATAATAATGGCTATTACCGATTTTTAACAGTACATCCTGGAAAATATCAGGTTTCCTATACAGAAGCACGGAATATTGCCCGGATGAACAACCGGCCAGTTGGACATCGATGGAGACCTGCGCACATTCATTTCAAGGTAAATGGCAGGAGAGGACATAAATCTTTAGTTTCACAAATGTACTTTGCAGGTGATGCACATCTGGGTAGAAATGACACATGCATAATATGCAATTCAGAACATTCGGATTTAGTTGTGCGTCCAAGACGATCTTGTCGGAGAAGTGGATGTGTCAGTCATGTTAATTTCAATATTGTTCTAGACAGAGGCAATGGACTATCAATCGCTCGAGGTTAATGGTAAGAATTTGGAAGGACTGTATATACTTGTTATAACATATCCAAAGGATTATCACGTCTAATAAATAAGGTTGGGGTCAACGATGTTTTTTTGCTTTAATTTTGAGTTATTTATAAGTTGAATATTGTACATTTTGTTTACAACCTTTACTTATGATATCAGATGAGTGTTTCCTAATTGTCAATCACTGTTATTTTAAAAGTGGGTTAGTGTTGTTTACAACTATTTGTTCTTATTTAATTTATTTCAAATTAAAGTATTAAAACTGAACAATAATAGTTTGTATCAGACTTAAATAACACTTTATAATGTGCGTGCGTCCGAAGCGCTTTTCTGTATTTTGCTTTATCAGAAACGCTGAAACCTAAACATTTGAAAGCCAGGGATGTGTCAATACGTAGAAACGTTTTCGGTTCGACCATGACTGCTAATTCTGTGTGTTACAAAATTTATAAACAAAAAATACCATCACAAGTTTACTGCTTTGTGTCATGGTCTGGTATAATGTTGCGCTATTGTTCGACTGCTCTATTGCTTACACACTTTCATTTCCTAGTTTATAAAGTGCGTACGTCCGAAGCGCTTTTCTGTATTTTGCTTCATAAGAAACGCTGAAACCTAAACATTTGAAAGCCAGGGATGTGTCAATACGTAGAAACGTTTTCTGTTCGGCCATGACTGCTAATTCTGTGTGTTACAAAATTTATAAACAAATAATACCATCACAAGTTTACTGATTTGTGTCATGGTCTGGTATAATGTTGCGCTATTGTTCGACTGCTCTATTGCTTACACACTCACATTTCCTACATGTAAGGCGAAGTACTGTTATAAAAATTGAAAACAACACGTTATAAATTTCATGCTTCCGAAGCGCTTTTCTGAATTTACCTTCATCAGGAATGCTCAAAGCTTTAGATAGAGGTTATAAGGGGATATCTTAGAGATAACACTCCTGTGACATACTAAAACATTTATTTATCAAAGGAATACAATGTTGCTGATTTCTTTAAGTTTGACTCTAATACATGATTTTCTTAAAAAAGGAGCAAATGAAATCACGTCTTGCAACAAGACTAAGTTCGTTTTCTTTTGTTTCTATTATTTTCAGATAATGTAACTTAATTATATATTTTGACAAGATGAGAGTCATTTTTTATTACTAAATTTGTTTAAATCTTTGTAACCTTATGGAGCGCTCTTATCAACATCAGTAGAGGAACCTGTTGTACAATTTTAAACAGTCAAAATCTGAAAGCACAAGTGAAAATAGACAAATCTTTTATTCATTATAGCAAAACCACATATAAAATAAAATACCGAAAACAACATACAGTATAAAAAATATGTCCTCTTTGCAAATATAATAACCCATTTGAAATGACAGAAATTAATTGTGGTCTTTAAGGAAGTTCGTTTTAGTTTTAATTTTCAAACGAGATTTTGAAACTTCCGTATAAGGACGATGTGGCACTGCGGTTGAATTAGCATTTATGGTAAAATATAAAACTTTTTCATTTTGGAATAATTTTGGATTTTCAAATATTTTGCCTCGAGCATCATTGAAGAGACATTTATTGTCAAAATGTACATCTGGTACAGTAAAATTGGTACCGTTAATGTTAATAGATACGTGAGATCATTGGAGGAATTGATTCGTTCGTGTCCAGTAATAGATTATTTACGTCTCTTTATTTACACATATTTGTAAACATGGTTGTGTTGGTAAATTGAAAAAAGGTATTTCTAACACAATTGCATTAAAAATATATCACGACGCACAGTATTTGATACAACACATACATTCAAAAAGGTGTAGAAGAAATTTTAAAAGATTTGATTAATTTGAATGCGTTCTATAAACTCTGATCTGTTTGTTGTTTATGACCATAAGCTTCGTTTTGTCTGTGCTCAAAGCAATTCCTAAAGGACTACTTATTCCATCCCGTTTAGCATACATAGTTATGCTTGATTTATCGGTTCTTGAAACTCTGATAATATTGGACGAATCACAACCTGCGACGTATACGTTTCCACGGTTGTCTGTTGCGATTCCAGTGCTTTCGCGCAAATCAGAACCAGAATACAGATTTTGGCTAGTTCCATTTGGTAGGATACTGTTGACATTGTTATTGTTATAATTGGTCCAGAATATTACACCAGTTTTATTGCTTGTTATCATGTATGGGTCGTACCGTGTGGTGATTCGCTTTAGTACTTTTCCTTTAAGATCAACCACACTTACTTTGCACTCGTCGTTCACTACAAATATTTTGTCCCCCGTACAACTTATGGCAGTACAATGTCCACCAGGGATAATCATAGTTCCCGGGGATAAAGTTCGTAAATCTATCATCATGATACCGCTGTCTCCACATGTTACTAACGCGTGAGATCTATCAAGGACACAGGCGTCTTTTGGATTGTGTCTTAATTTGATTTTTTTAATATTTGCTCCGTTCATTTTACAGACGTATATAGTTTTGCTTTTATTGTCTGGTATAAAGAGTCTGTCATCTGGTAAAAAGCAACCTCTTATAACATCAACATTATTTCCAAATACCGATGTTTCAAATTTGCTTATTACTGGAGACGGAGGTTTATCATTTCGAGATAATAATGGAATAGCGAAAGCTTTTCTATGGGTAGAAGACATCAAAGCCGGCGATTCTCTGATAGATATCTTCCCGTACGACATGACGAGTCTTTTAAAGTCTAGTAGTATTCTGGACTGCTCAAAGTCAATGTTTGAAGTTTTAGAATCTGCTAGGCGCTTTTGTACAGAATCCTCATTTGCTTTTTGTCTAGGATGCAACAGCTTCGCCATAGAAAACAGATGAACACTAGAAGCGTGATTTTTCATTGCTTTTATTTCACGAGTCCAATCATCCAAAGTTTCTTTTTGCTGTAAATATTGTTGCCTTTCCTTATCAATTTCTTTCACACATACTTTATACTTTTCCATAAGGTCATTCCCGAGTTCATTCTCCAACTTCTCAAGATACGCGTTTATGCCATTTCGAATTTGCTTGATCTTCTTCTTAATTGTTTGTTTTTGATCATTTAGTGTTGAGAAATTATCTGCATTCACTTTAAGCATATCTGTAACGACTAGTTTTAAGTTTTGAATTCGCGATTCCAAAGAACTCAGAGCGTATCCAAATTTGGCAGTATCGGCAGCTTTTTCAATGAGCTGTACATTTTGGCATCCTTCGTGGGATTCCGGAATACATTTAGCACAAATGACCTCGTCGTGTTTTTGGCAAAAGTGAGAAAGCCGTTTGTTGTAGTGATGGTTGCACGTGCTAAACATGTTGTTATAATTGATTTTGCTGATAAATTTTCATCAACCCTATAAAACAAAAAAGAAAAATAAGTCAATCAAATTATATATACCAAGAGAAATTTTCGGGTGTTAAAACAGATAAGCCGTGGCGGAAAAAGAGCTAGTAGTGATTTCTGGAAACCAGTAAGAAATAACAATAAAATACATGTTTGTTGAAAAAGAAAAGGAATCATCTTTTTTAAATAGCACTTGATCACTTGGAAGACATTCATATTATTCTATTACTATAAAGCCTCAAGCATGAAAAATAAGTGAAACAAAAGATTATACTAATTTTACAGTTATGATTATGAAGTGACAGAAGGAGATATGAGTTTATTTATTGCGATCTAAGTAAAATCTTCTTTACATATATATGTAATATATATCAGAATGCGAGTTCTTATTATTGCGACACTCAAGGAGTCGCAATATTCGCATTAATAAAAACCTCGCATTAATTTCTGAATTTACGGTACTTTGAAACTAGAATAAGTTTGGCAACAAAACAAGCCATTCATGTAGCCCATGCTGCTTGCATTTGCAACAACTGCTTTCCTATGGGTTTTTTTCAACAAATGTTGTACATATATTTTGACATTTGGTGCGTGAATGACAGAATTTACCAGAAGAGAAAATGTAAAAGAAATAACCAAACAAATTGTAGCACAAAAACAAAATGGTGGTAATTTTCTCACTAAAAAAAAAAACGAAACCTGAAACCGAAAACGACTAACAATCTTCACTTTTAATTGAGTTCTGTTAATTTTGTTTGAAATCATTTCAATGCATAAAACAGTAGAATCATTAGAATGGAAAATATGAAAAAAGAAATACAACTTGACGGTCATGAACACCAATAAGCATGACAAAGTGCACATGGTTATATATATCAAATTAATAAATCGATTGTCGTATGTAATTGAATCATAAACATATTTCTACATATGTAGCAATTCATCAAAAATTTTGTAATTAACCAATTTACAACATTTACAAAGATAGAATATCATTTTTAACCAAAATGAAGCATAGTTTTTCTTTCAAAGTCAATTTTTTTTTTGCATAAGAATATAATAAAACTGTCAAATTTCTTTTGTCAATGTGTTAAGATTAAAATCATGTACTTGAGAAATGATGTATTATACACATTTTACATACTGCATGCATATAATTAAGACAAATTACTCTTCAGTTTTTATTTTGTCATTCTTTTGCCGTCCATATAAATCCAGTAATACATAATAAATACGTCCAGTGGTAAATATGTCATGCATATTCACAAGAACAAACAAACAACAAACAAACAATAAATCAAGCCGGTATGTTCTCCAAAGTATGTCAAACGCGACGAAGGGAAATTCAACTGCAAATTGAAAATGAGGTTATATTGAATAGGAGCACAACATTTTGCCTCGAAACAGACCATCAACGGACCCTTTTTATGTGAGGGGTCTTTAACGTGCAGAGTAGGGTGGTAAACATGGCATCAGATTTAACGTCACCATTCCGACCTGACCACATGGCTGCTTATTTATAGATCCCGTACAGCCAGACGAACGCCTCTCCCTAGTATGGGGTTTTACTGTTGGGTGGTAGAAGTACATGGATGACTTCATTTTTATATTCTAGTCAACACTATGCGTTTACAAACAAAATTAGTGTGTATGGCATTGGTGGGACAACAAATACTAATGACAGTTTAAGGATAAAGTTACCCTATTTCAAGATAGTAAAACAATGCATATCTTGATTTTTTACAATTGTTTTTTTTTTATTTAGTGTTGGTTATATACGTGGCCAGATAGCCATATTTTATGATTAAGTAAAGCATTGTGCTAAAACTGTCTCGCATTGAAAGTCTAGTCATTAAAACTCGCTAGATAACCTTACCTTATAAAGTTCATAAATTCAACAGGCCAGCAATAAAAGTAATTATAACTGCAAATAAACACTAAAATACTGTTACAAAAATGTCGACTTTCTGTCTTTAAGTCGTCACTGGTAACGAACGACTGTTTACTGGTTTGTTACGGTGTTAACGAAAGCATATGAATATATGCCGATTAAATTACAGTTGTATGAATAAAATCAAACGTTGCATATAGAAATTAGACCTGTAACAATACTACCATTCACATTTTCTACCGACTATAAATGAAATACTAATCTGACAAAAAGACGTCACGAAAGAGAAGTGATATGGTGTATAAGTTCATGACTTAAAATTCCATAATCGCACTGGACAAAACCATAAAGCAAATAAGCTATGTCTTTACTGCTGTTTTTCATTACAAAGTCGAAGTGAAGCCTTCATGGAGAAAACAAACTGTGTCTTAAAATAGGCACATCATACTGAATCTTTGTACAACACATATTCCTAAAGAAAAGCGTAAACCAAATAATTTTTAAAATCAAAGACGTGTCAACTCTTTTAGGCGCATTACATTTGAGCCAGTTGGGGATTAAAATTTTTCACGTTTGCGCGCAGCTTTTTATTGCATTTGACAGGTAATACAGGTATATATAGAAATAATTCTAAATCTATCGATAGTTATTAATTTTGAACCAAACTAAGACGGCTTGATACACCTGCAGTTGTATGTAGAAGTGAGAAAGAGGAAACAAAGTATCTGCTGAAGCAATTCCGAAATATCAGAATAGAGAATTTGACAGAAAGAATTTTCTTCATCCAGTAAGCTTCAAATATTCAGCACGTACCGATCTATGGTTTCGGTACTGGTACTCTTCAGAATTGCTTTGTTTTTAAAATTTTCATCTGTATATATTTCCGCAATCTCATTGAAATATAGATCTATGATTTCGTTATGCTCATATGATTGCTTCGACGAATAGTTAAATAAATTAACGAATAAGTATAATTTACCTGTATTTATCTTAATTTACCTGTGCTTACCAATAGACCTTTTCAACAATTGTCTATACCTACAGTTGAGAACGACTACGACATGTGAGATATGAGGGGTCGTCTCAAAAAATAAAATTTAAAAATATTATTGATCGCATATGATTATTTTGATTGCCAATGAGGCCACTATCCAACATGACGTGTATATAAGCAATTGTTGTGTACCGTACCTTATTTTGTTTATTAGGTATTTGTTTATCAAAACTAAATTTATTTGTGAATTGACTACGAAGAAAAGGAAGGACTTCAATGTTTCATTTCTTTTAGACGTCGAGTTGAAAAATGAAAAAAAAAAATAAAAAAAAAAATACCTGTATTTTTGTAGTAGATGTTTAATTAATCAATGTTTTATATCTGTTGACTAGGGCGGTACATGTTTCTATAATGTCTGTTAATTTTGGCTTCCAATGTCTCAATGGTACTCATAACAAAATAGATACCAAGATTTTTAAAGGCCCTTGGTGTCTCTTCTGATTCAGATTCAGATTTAAATCGTAAGCTTTTTTTTTTTCGTTTTCTTGCTATTTTTTATGACTTCTGCAGTAGGAAAAAAAATCACACAATGCAACATATAAAACAGACATTCAGTTACCGCATAGTCTGCATTTTGGTTAAAGACCCCAATCTCCATCCCTTAAATCTCACCTATGTATGGTCAGAGATGAAATTTAAAAACCTTTATGCATGGAAAAAATAGAAAAGAGTAGAAGACCAAAGCTATGTCATGAAAAGGGGAAGGGTAAGCAGTTCTCGCTTCTTGCAAGACACACGAAGGTCATTTTCCAGGAACAGGGAAAGGAAAGGAAAGGAATCTACGACAGGAGAAAAAAGTATGTTCACGTCTTTCGGGACACGGACAACCTATAACGGTCAATCAGTTCGGCGCTGTCAAAAAGACACTGCAATGACAACAAGCTCTGTTGGGATATAAATACCATACGCATCACTGAAGAGACATTAATTGTAAAAATGCGCATGTGGCGCAGAAAAAAATGGTGCCGTTAATGTAGGAAACATCTCAATTTTAACATGGTATCTTAAAGCGGAGTAGTCTCTCGTAACTAAATTATCGATGTGGCCTTTTCCTTTGACCTTTAAACAAATAGGCTTTTACCCCTCCCAAAATTGAATGTGTACAACAAGTGACGTGACGAACGGTTGAGAAACACAACTCTGGCGGACGGACGGTAGTCCTGTTACAATGTTGCTTCAGCAAATTTCATAAATAGCATTACAAAAGCGAATTAATCGCAATTGGCATGTGGAACAATCTGCGTTGACAGACTCGCTTATCTAAATACTCACATAATAATGAAATTTAAGAAGAAAAAAAGGCAGATTATGTGAATTGATTGCAGTAATTATTTACTTGAAGGTTTAATAAATTCAACGTAAAACTACATGTAATAAGAATGCTATACAAAAGAGAGAGATATAGTTCATATTTGTTTGAAATATGTTCTTTCGTCAAAATAGTGTAAAACGATAAATCGAAGGTGTAAAAATAATACTATTCATGAATGATTTTTAGTTTTGAGACGACCCCTTCATTTTACCTGTAAACTGCAGGTGTCATTAGTCGGTGTCGAGAGTTATTGAAAAGGTCTAATAGAATGAATGCGCGCAAACGTAATGATTTGTGTGCGCAAATATACTGCACAGACTCTTTTATATATACACCAATTATCATATTATTTGTTACGACATTAGACATAAGTTTGTAATTTCATGACGGTTAATCAAAGCCGAGCAAGCTATGATACGCGTACTCAGTTGATATACCAGGTTTCACTTTGGAGTAAATGCGATTTTATCATTTCCCACCGAAGTTCGATAGTTTTAAAAGATTAGAAGTTACACCAGTATACATTTTACATACTCCCTATTTTGCATTACACGATTTATCCTCAAAGCTTTCATGAAAAGCACAAAGGGGGTGAGTTTTCGTTTTGTTTTTAGATTGAGTGGATTTGCAATTATGTGTTACCTAATACCCCTATCACACTAGGACCACGATCCCGCTACAACCTCACAAATTATGAAAAATTTTGGAAGTCGTAGTAAGATCGAGGTGGTCGTGGTAAGGACGTGCCAATGTCTTCATGATCGTGTAGGTCCACGACCAACTTTGAACATGCTTAAAACATTCGTAGTGCAGTCGTGGCCAAAACTAGTCGTAGAAGAAGCGTAGGAAGGTCGTAGTAAGGACGTAGTAAGATCGGGATGGGCGTAAAAGCCTCGTATTGGTAAATCGTGGTGCAATCGGGAAGCCAATGGACAAGATTTCGCTGCAACCTTACTACGATTTCAATGAGACTATCCCGATTTCACTACGTCTTTATTACGCTTCTACTACGATATTGATACGATTACTAGTATACTACGATGAGGAAGACAATAGTACGCTGTTACTACGCGCTTGCCGTCCTTAGTACGACCTTACTAGGATACTACTACGTCCTAGACACGATGATTGCACGACCTCATTCTGTTAATATAAAAAACGGATGCAATAACTTCTATCTGTAGTTCAACCATTGACACACATGAGCAAAACCTAGTTTTGCAATCTTTAATTCAGCTGCACTGTATCGATTTGACTTATCAGGCTACACTTTTAGTTGTAAGAAGGAGAAGACATACTAGACATTGTAGGTCCTGTTGGGTGCGCCCTTGGCTTTCTGGTGAAAGAAGACTCCAGTTTGGGCATTACGACTAACTTCTGAAAGAATTAAGGATGGGGGATCAACACTCATTCTTTAATATTTTAAGGATGCCCCCAGAAATGTTTGATGAACTTTTGAACAGAATAAGTCCTCGAATTCAGAAGATAGACAGACGATTCAGAAAGGCACTAGATTCCTGTCTAAAAGTTGCTATTACCTTAAGACACTTAGCTTCTGGCGATAGGTATCAAACCCTTCAGTACGATTTCAGAGTCGCGCGCAATACTATAACTTCTTTTCTATCTGAGGTTTGCCAGGCAATTGTAGAGGAATATTCAGATGAAGTCATAGCCTGTCCAACATAACCAAATGAATGGCGATCTATTACCAAAAATTTCAGAGAAGATGGAACGTGCCACACGCTTGTGGCGCACTCGATGGAAAGCATGTTGCTACCAGAAGCCTGGCCTAAGAGCGGATCCTTGTTTCATAATTATAAAGGACTTTTTTCATTAGTGATCCTTGCCTTGGTTGATGCAGACTACAACTTTTTATGGATAGATGTAGGAGGATTTGATTTCATGTCGGACGGCCAGATTTACATCGCGTCAGAATTAAAGGAGTGTTTGGAAGATACTAGTAAGACTATTGGATCTCCAGAGTCAGATTCCTTGCCTAATGACGACCTGAACATGCCATACTTGGGTGACGACGCATTTGGTTTGAGAACTTATTTGATGGAGACATATTCTAGAGCGCAGTGACAACGTAGAGGAGTCGTGATTCGATCGGAGCAGACTTGTATTGAGATCGTAATGCGACCAGGAAGGTCGTGGTAAGGTTTTATTAGACGTAGCAAGAGCGTAACAACGTGTTACTATCGTAGCGGAACCGTAGCAGGATCTTATCACGATCATAGCAAGGTCGTGATATGAACTTAAAAACTATGAAACATTGAATATTTAAGCCGACCATACCACGATCTCACCGCGATCTTATTTTTTTTTTATAGATCGTATTGGGATCTTCATAGTCTTGGTCTAGTGTGACGGGGGCTTTATAATGCAACTGGTATATTCAGCTTTCTGAAATCTTTTATTCATGTTTAGACAAACCATTGGTGACACTTTTAGTTTTTCAAACACGTGATGATACAGAAGTAATAAGAAAATTAGGTAGTCCAACCCAGTAATGAGAAAGTGTTTTCCATAGTTAAGAGGTAACATTGCACTACTCCAGTACAATGATATTGCAAAGCAGTAATTATATCAATAAAAATCTAGCCGTTATATGCCTCTTATTGTCCAGGTCATTCTTGAAAAGTTTCAAAACTATATAGAGGTACAACAGTTTTGTAAAACCTTATATCAAGATACTTTCTCTAGATAACATACGCCTATGAAATCCTACTGTCCGAAGAGAGAAAACTAGATAACTTTATGCTATACCCTAGTAACCCTGGTTATTTTGATAAAAACGATGAATAAACTTTTCACACTTACATAGACATGGGTGTTACTATTTATAAAAATCTCATCAGTTTTAGAGACCCAGGTAAAGCATTGCAATATTGTTCAAAATCAAGTCAAAATTAAAAACCAATTGTTCAGAGAACAATTGAAGGTCTTTCCACATCAATTTTCAGTTATTGAAAAGAAGTTAGTTCCTGTTTACTCAAAGTTAAAATTGGCATCCAATCATAAGTTTCTTCATACTGATACGATAAGTAAGTGGTTTCTATTTACTTTTGAGTGAAATAAGGAAGATAATTAACTACCTCCGGTGAAGAAAACGTCACTTCCGGTCTCATATGATAGCTTCTTTCACACTGATTCCAAAAATATATAGTTTCTATATACTTTTGCCTGTAAACCAGGAGATAATTGGCCACTTCCGGTTTATCGAAAGTCACTTCTAGTCTTTAGTGATAAGTTAATGTATCTAAATTACAAAATATATGGATTCCAAGTACTTTTTCATGTAAAAAGTGCAAAAATGGCTACTTTCGGTTTTCTCAAGGTCACTTCCGGTTGTCATTTTTCAAGGTCATATGTCACCAAACCTTTTGTTAAAGGTCATATGGCTTTATAATGAACCAAGTTGAAGTAATAATCAATTAACCTTATAATTAGACATTTCAGGGGCACTAACTCCTTTAAGATGCCATTAGATTGTATCAGACCAAATGTAACATATCTTCATTACAATGAAGCAATCATTTTGCACTTATTCTTTTATACACATCTTTTAAAGTGTTGGAGAAAATGCAAAAACAAGGAAAAGTCACAATTGAGAACTTGACCTTTGACCTTTGACCTTGACCTCATTTTCTAAGTTAGGACCTAGGGGCCTCAAATAAAAACATTCCAGGGTTATACGGTTAACGGTGGATGAGTTAATAACACATACCGACAAATTTATTTCGTAAAGGTAGATAACTCCTATAAAATTTCATCGAATCGCTTCGATCCAAACTAGCCAAAAATTTCTTAGAATGTAACGAGCAATTTGTAAAAAGAATTTTGTCGATATCTTTTTTTGTTACGAAGGAGATGCACACAGATGATAAACAGTGAATAGGGAGATAACTCTTGCAAAGAAAATGGTTCGGCTTAGCAGGTTGAAGTTTAAAAGCGCATAAACTATACGATACAATATGAGAAATATCTAAGCGACATATTGCGAAACAAATATTTATCGCAAGAACAAAATTAGGCGGAAGAAAAAAAAAAAAAAAAATAATAATAATAATAATAATAATCAGAACAAATACAATAGGTCTTTCCACAGAAAAATGGAAAGACCTAATTACCGAAACAACTATTTAATGGGAGATTTGACTATATACTAAATGAATCAAAAATAAATGAGGCAGGTGTATAGGAAAAGGGAAAACAAAACAAAAACGAAACAAAAGCTTTGGGCACTTTGTCATATCCATACCATTAATATATTAAAAGAGAAACAGGAGATACTAAAGGGAAAGTCAAACTCATAAGTCGAAAATAAACCGACAATGACATGATAAAAAACGAAAACCGTCCACAAGATAAACAAGTCTTCAAAACACAAACCAGAAAACTAAAGACTGAGCAACACGGACCCTGCCATCAACCGAGATGATCTCAGGTCCTTCGGAAGGGTAAGAAGATCCATCTTTACATGTGGTACCCGTTGATTTGCTCATCTAAGTACAAACCCGGTGATAAGTCTAATTCGGTTGGTCACATTCGAGGAAAAGAGGATGGTATTGTGGCAAACTTAACTGTATCTGTTGTATCCTTTATTTAAAATTTGATGGGATAGATGGGTTCAACATAGTTACCAAACATTGGATCATTCAGTGAGAAGACATTATCTATATAGCAAAGATGTGAAGTTAAAGGAGCAAGCTTCTTTACATTCTCCCTTAGAAGCTCTTATATGAAGTCTGCCTCATAAAAGAAGAAGCAAGTAGGCAAACAGAGGATTGCGATAAAGTCTTTTTAGCTGAGCTTTTTTGTTGAGCAGATAAATTGTTCAGCATGTATTTTAATCTTCTTCCGAACAATTTATCTACTGATCTAAATGGAAATTAAAATATTTTTGTTGTTGTAACAAGTATTTTTGTTTGAATAGTGATTCATGATAGAATTTTTTTTTATGAAATCAAACATGTATATGGAAGAATAGGGCATGTTTGATAATTCGTAATTGATCTTTCTTATTAAAGTTCGTTCGCAAGCAAGTTATATATGTTTCGGTTAAGACATATTTAACAAAAATGATTTAATATATTTTGTAATTGATTTGTTCTACCTACATGTAGAGACATAATGAATACTAACATACATTTCTTTTATCTTTGAATTATCTAAGGCAATGCCATTCTGATCATTCATCAAATGTAGTGTTAATCACTGTTCTCTTCCTGCAGACCATGACGAATTGCGGTAAAGCAAAGGACAGGTTGCTATTTCGGCCTTTTATGGCCAATTTTTTTTTTACAAAAATTTGGACTATTAATTCAAGATGTGTATTGGAAATGCTAATACAATGTAACAAGATGGAGAAGATACCAAGAGGCAATCAGTATTCAATTATTTGGTACAAGCGTGTGCACGACATTTCCAAATCACAATTATGCGTCAAAATTATTCTTTGTTGTCATTTATTGTAGAAAAATATAATTAGTGATATTTTTCGAACGTTTAATTTTGGTGATTGATCATAATATTTGGAAGACCTTATAGTTTAATGACTTATGAGTTTGGCTGTCCCTCTGGTATCTTTCGTTCCCCTTTTAAACATGCAAATACAATTCAACTATTTTAAGCAAGAATCACATGTCATAATAATTTTCTTATAGGCTTCATTTTTGTTTGTTGTGAAAATGGACCCTAACCCCACTCCCTCTTTTCTGTTCCTTACAATTAAGCGTCATTAGCTATTGTTAATTTCCTAGCTTGACAACTCTGTATCAGACTGATATCAAGTTGAAATTAAACAAAAGAAATGGAACTCTTTATTAGAGATGGAAAAGCAGGCCAAGTTGGTATATTTGAATTGTTTACATCTGTTTCTATGGGCTTTAAAAGTTTAATGTAGGTGCATAATTTAGGATTTGTGCATTCTTATATACGTGTTTCTACTTTAATTATAGTATGGTACTTCGAGATTTTTGTAAACTTTCAAATTGAAGACAAATTTTCACAAAACAGTCGATGGTGGTAGATACAAATACATGGGGATCTTTTTTTGTGCATAAGCATAACATCCGCCGAAAAAAAAAATCCACAGAAGGATGAAGGAATGATCTTTTTTTTAAGCATTAATTTGCATATTTGCCCCCGGCGACAGTTTATTTTCTTGTTTAAAGTGTGGTATGTTGAATGCTGTTACATCATCTTCCTAGATTAGGGAAGGATTAAGCTCTTTCACAAACATGTTTAACCCCCGCTACATTCTTAATGAGCCTGTAATCCAGTGGTTGTCGTTGGTTCATGTGTGTCCTATTTATTTTTCGTAAATTTAATTGTATAAATTCGGCTGTTAGTTTTCTCGTTTGAATTGTTTCGTATTTTTCATGTCGGAGCCTTTAGAGCTGACCATACGGTATTGAGTTTTCTCATTGTTGGTCGGTGGCCTTTAATTCCTTTTATCTCCGTCTGGTGGATAATTGTTTAATTGATAATCATACCATATCTTCTTACTTTTTAAGTTATTCAAACACGGTCAATATTAGTTTTGCTTTAGTTTTTGTACAACTTTTAAAATACTATTCAAATCCCTAGACTCTTATGTTAATGTTTTTATTTTTTTTAACTCTGTTGCTATTTATAATCCATAATTAGTAAATACAAAAATGTATAGAAACTTTTCAGTACTCAATACCTTTAACTGTTATTTTTGTTTTGATTTTTCATCAATCTTATTTGAACAATGATAAAAACAAAGTGAATGGCAATGAATTAAGAACGTACTGCTTATATAAGACGACGATAGAAACCGAAAACTACATTACATGCCAACTTCCACGAACTGTCAGATGTAAAATGGAATTATTTAGGAGCGGGGCACTACCGCTAGCTGTTGAGATGGGACGATATTCCAGACCGCTGATTAAATGATAGATGTAAATTTTGTAATACGAACTCTGTAGAAAACGAAATACATGTTTAATGATTTGTCCTTTATATACAGATATCCGATACGAACTTTTTCAAAAGTCACTACAACTCATTGATGACTTTGACCGAATGAACACAGAGAATAGATTTATTGCGCTTATGGACTGTAAATACATACAAACTATTTTAGCTCATACATTGAAAAGATTTTTTCTTAGGAGAAAAAAGTTTTTATGAAATTATGGTTTTCAAACTATTTATTGATCATCAGTATTATTTTTCTTTCTTTGTATAATTTTGTATTTTACATAAAGGTTACTGTGATAGTCTCCATTTTATACCCCAAGTTTAAATACTTTTATTATCTTTTTAAAAGATAAATTCAGTTGACAATTTTATTTACTATATTATCACAACATTAGCATTCTTATAAAGATTTTTACTTGTGTCAAATGTGGATTTTTTTTTATGTCGTTACTAAAGATGTGCTTGTAAATAATTTATAAATTATATATCTTAATTTGTTTTATTGTAAATTTAGTGTCTCGTAAGTCTATATAGGCTGGGTATTGATCTATTTTTTAACTGTTTTGTGTATTGAACTTGTACATTTACTTGTAAGATCAATATATGACACTTTAATAAAATAATCATTATCTTATCTCATTCGAACTTGAAAACAGAATTCGTAAGACCAATTTTAATGCAGTTTGATATTAATACCAGTTTTTCTATCCAACCATTCTCCAGTGTTGTTTTGCACCAAAAGTTAAAGGAATACATTTTGATTGATTTTTGTTTATTTTTTTAACTATGTAATCTCAGTGAAACTAAAGTTTAAACTCTTCAAGTCAAAATCGACCTTAGATTGGTTGTTAATCCATTTATTTTTGTGTTTCTATTACTATTATTGTATTTGAATTTCGAGTTTGTACTTAGGATTAATCATAACCTAAAATTGCTGACTGGTTTCATATTTTTCATCCGTGTTGTGATCCAATATATTCTTGTCTCTGTGGAAATATTTTCTTTATTCTCTTTTTGTCTTCTTTTTTTAATATTTTATATATAGTTTCAAGGTTTAAGTGTCGTTTTAATATGTAGTCATTATTTTAGAATTAAGACTTATATTACAATATAGATCAACTAGTAAAAAAGAGTACGTCTGGAGCTGTATTAATATTCCTTTACACAAATTTGTCCATATATCGCGTAAGAGCTTGGGATTTTTTTAATTTTGATAAATTTCCCCCTAAAGTAGTAAACATCTCTATTAAAAAGAGGTAGAAGACACCCAGGGAGAATCAAAACTCATTAGTCGAAGAGAAGCCGACAAAATGATGGAATGAAAAACGACCAAAAGACAAACACAGTCTCTTCAACAGCACATAAAAAAACTAAAGACCTATCAACAGGAACCCTTCCAAAAACACCGGGTTGATCCTAGGTGCTCCTGAAGCGTAAGTAGGTAAATGTGAAACCAAACTTTTTAAAGAAAGAACACATGGTATTGTTTTCAAATAGCATGTATTGCAGTAAAGAAATGAACTACGTTATAAACTGTGGCCTTTGACCAATGGTGTCTCGGTCTATATAAAGGTGAACATAAATAAATCAAAGGCATACATAGAAAAAGGTAACAAGGGAGAGGGTAGTTAAAACAAGCTAATCACTATATATTTTCAAAACATATTTTTTCCTTTCTTGTCTTTTTGATAGTATTACGGTGGCGATCTGAACTATAAATCTATCAAACATGGAGGTATAATGCCATTTTGAATAAAACAAGCAAAACAGACTAGTTATACATAAAAAAAAGATATATTACATTTCTTTATGCTTCATGAATTTTCAATTATGGTCTCTATGTAGACATAAATAAAAAAGAATAAAACTGTGTCATATTTGATGAATTGCTTAACATAATTTAGACTTTTGTCTGTTTTTACAATTAAATGAAATGCTTAATTATGTCCGGTCCAAAGCAGGATTAACTGAAATATATCTGTTCTCACAGTTGAACTAATGTCCCATAAATCAATTTCCGGTTAAATTTTAATTGATGGGCTGTGTCACAGATTTTGGTAACATTTGCATACAACCTTGGCTCCTTGAGCTATATAAATGTAACTATGATTGTAAAAAAAGGGATTTATCTCTTTATCTCTCAGAAACATTACTGAATGGATTCTGTCAAAACGGACAGAAAGCACATAAAATTGACGAAAAACTTTCTTAAATTTGTGTCTTTGAAGAATCATCAAATGTAGATATGAACAATGTATTAACATTAACATTCTTCATATTTTAAAATTATTCGTCAGGATTTTAAACCGAAAGAAGGGACAATTTGACTTTTGCACATGAAATGATTTTAAAACTAGCTATTATAGCATGTTCAATTTTGACATATCTTGCAGGATATGTGTTCACAAACTTTCTGAAGATTAACCTGTTCGTTATTTATTTCATTAATATCAGTTTGAACTCATTGTTGTCTTGACCGAGCCGTGCTCAGTTTTTTTTTGCAGTTTCAACGAGTGTCTGAGGTGGACACAAACTCGTTGTGAGCCGAAGAACTGTGATACCTATACATTTATGTATATACCATATACAAAATATAGGCATATTGCTGATAAGCTTCTGCTGAACCATTTATCTACCGAACTTAATGAAAATCAAAACCATAAATAATACTTCCAGCTGAATAATTCTGTTATTTGAAATTTGATATTCGAATAGGGCATGTTTAATAATCCATATATCTTAAAGTACGTTTACAAGCGAGTTATATTTATTTCGGTTAAGACATATTTAACAAAAATGATTTAATACATTTTGTTATTGATTTGTTTTACCTACATGTAGAGACATAATGAATACTAACATACATTTCTCTCCTCATTAAATTATCCAAGGTAATGATGCCATTTTGATTATTCATCAAGTGTAGTGTTAATCACTTTTCTCTTCCTGCAGAGCATGACGAATACGGTATAACAAATTAAAGGATAGGGTCCAATTTCGGCCTTTTTTTTGCCAAAATTTGAACATTTAATTATTTTAAGGTCTGCATTTTAGTGTATTTAAAATGCATATACAAATGTAAAACGTGGGAGAAGATAACAAGACGCAATCAATATATATTTAATTGGTACATACGTGTGCGCGACATTTAAGTGCCAATCTGCCAAAGAATCAGGCAGTGGTGAAAACATGACAAACAAAAACCCACTCAAGTTGACATTGGTTAATGTTCAAAATGTATAATGGTGCACGAATATAACATTTGTTTCCTTTATCTGTTCTGGTAATTGAAGATATAACTTGGTTGAAAAGCACTAGATATTTTAACAATTAAGTGGAGCTAACTCCGTAATTTACTATCATTCTTATCAAAAGTTATCTAGAGATTTCTCGAATTACCAGACACGTAGCAACAAAAGACCTACCGTTTCTAACTCTGGATGAGGATAACTTCAAATTAGGATGGTTAGGTCGGTGGGTTTTTTTCGGCCATGTTTTGACTTTTTTTTCAAAATTGCCTGATTCTTACAAAGACTGGCACTTAAAAGTCACAAATATGCTTCAAAATTATTCGTTGTTGTCATTTGTTGTAGAAAAATAAAATTTATGACATTTTTCAAGCATTTAATTTTTGTGAATGGTCATAATATTTGGAAGAACTTATAGTTCTAACATGCAAATACCTATCAATTATTTTATGCAAGAACCACATGCCATGATAATTTTCTTATAGTGTTCATTTTTTATTGTTGTTAAAAAGGACCCTTAGCCCACTTCCTCTTTTCTGTTCTCGACATTTAAGCGTTATTAACTGTTGTTGATTTCCTAGCTTTACCTCTCTATATCAATATGTATGTTTAAAAGTACTTTATGACAGCATAAGGCCAGTATTTATTTTCTCTTTTAAAGTGTGGTATGTAAAGTGAATCAGTAACATTTTAGATTTTAGACTATTAGAAACTTCAGCGTAAAACGAAGTAACAAAGTGAATAACTTTTAATATCTTCCGTGTAATAAAAAGCCCATCGTTTTAATAAGCAAGTGCGTTTTATGTATTTCTCTGTGCTGAGTGTTCTTGCGTTTGTTTGTACTGTATTCCTGTCACGTAGTGTTGTCATTTTAGCGGTATTTTTTACATTGCCATATTAGCGGGAGGTTTGGTTAGCCATATAACCAGGTTCAACCCACCATTTTTTTCTTTAAATGTCCTGAACCAAATATGGCAGTTTTTATCAGACAGTCCGTTTCTTTGTATGTTGTCGTTTGCTTCTGTTGAAGTTCAGTGTTTCTTTTGTTCCGTTGTTTTCCTCTTATAGTTGATGTGTCTCCCTCGGTTTTAGTTTGTTTTTGCTTAATCGAATTATGACTATTGAACAGCGTTATACTACTGTTGCCTTTATTTATACTGTATAAATATCAAAGTGATTTTATCTATTTTCGTTCGTGCCGTATTCGTATTCGCTTATGAATATAAACCCACTGTAAAAATTAAGCAATTGATGTGCTCCTAACCACAGGAGGAAGTTTAAGAAAGAAGAAGAAGGTATGTGGAATGCTGTTACACCATCATCCAAGATCAGGGAGGATTACACGTTTAACCGCTGCTACATTCTTTATGAGCCTGTCCCAAGTCACGAGCCTGTATCCCAGTCTTTTTCGTTGGTTCATCATGTCTGTCATATTTATTTTTCGTAAATTGTATTGTATAAACTAGGTTGTTAGTTTTCTCGTTTCAATTGTTTCATATTTTTCATATCGGATCCTTTTAGAGTTGACTATACGGTATTGAATTATCTCACTGTTGGTCGGTGGCCTTTAATTCCTTTAATATCTCCGTTTGCTGGTCTGGCGGATAGTTGTCTCAGTAGCAATCATACCATATCTCCTTATTTCTATATGCTGTTCAAGCATGGTCAATATTAGTTTTGCTTTATTTTTTGTACTTTTAAATTACTATTTTAAACCCTAGACTCTTATATTAATACTTTTAATTTTTGAACTCGGTTACTATTTATAATCCTTAATCAGTAAATATAAAAACTTTTCAGTACTCAATACCTTTAACTGTTATTTTTGTTTTGATTTTACATCAATCTTATTCGAACTTAAAAACAGGGTTCGTAAGACCTATTAATAATAACCTGATAATAAATAGTTTGTATTAGTTAGTTTACCTTTATTTAATTAGGAACAACATGTACTTAATATTAAGACATATATTGATGAATTATTTCTAAACGAAATTATGTAAAATACAACATTTGAAAATATGAATATATTTTCCGCTTACAAGCATGATGGAAAAATCAATTTTAATGCTGTTTGACATTAAACACCCGTTTTTTTTATCCAACCATTCGGAAATATCGTTTTCTTTATTCCCTTTTTGTCTTCCTTTTTGTATTTTATATGAGTATCGTTTGTATCTGTAGTCATTATACTCGAATTAAAACTTATATTATAACATAGACCAACTTGTCAAAAAGTACGTCTGAAATTGTCTTAAAATTCCTTTACACAAATTTGTCCATATTTCGTGTTAGAGCTTGGAATTTTTATAATTTTGATAAATCCCCCCACTCCCCTGGAGTAGTAACATCTCTATAAAAAAGGAAGTTGACACCTAGGGAGAATCAAAACTCTTAAGTCGAAGAGAAGCCGACAAAATGATAGAAAAATGAAAAAAGACGACACAATCTTTTAAACAGTACATAAAAAAACTAAAGACCGAGCAACAGGAAACCTACCAAAAACATTGGGGTTGATCCTAGGTACTCCGGAAGGGTAAGCAGATCCTGCTCCAAATGTGACACCAATCTTTTTTTAAGAAAAAACACATGGGATTTTTTCAATTAGCGTGTATTGCATTAAAGAAATGAACTGCATTATTAACTATGGCCTCGGACCAATTTGTCTCGGTCAATATAAAGGTTGGCATAAATAAATTAGAGGCAAATATAGTGGAGAAGGTAACAAGGGGATAGCTAAAACAAGCTAGTCTTCCTATATCTAGTCACTAAATATTTTCAAAACATATTTTTTTCCCTTTCTTGTCTTTTTGGTTTTATTACGGTGGCGATCTGAACTATAAATCTATCAAACATAGAGGTATAATGCCCTTATGATTAAAACAAGCAAAAAAGACTAGTTATTCATAAAAAAAGACATATTACATTTCATTACTGCTCATGAATTTTTCAATTATGGTCTCTATGTAGACATAAATAAAAAAAAATATAAAACTGTGTCATATTTGATGAATTATTTAACATAATTAAGACGTTTGTCTGATTTTACAATTATATAAAATGCTTGATTATTTCCTGTCCAAAGCAGAACAAACTGGAATATCTGTTCTCACAGTTGTACTAATGTCCCATAAATAAATATCAGGTCAAACTTTCATCTTTTAATCTTTAAGTTGTACCAGTTGCTTTAAAGTGTAGTTTGGGTGATGACGCTATATTACTACAATTCTTAAATTGGTGTCAGTAAAGGTCAAGGTACAGTAAAAGGGCTGTGTCACAGATTTTGGTAACATTTGCATACAACCTTGGCTCGTTGAGATATACAAATGTAACTGAAAATCGGAAAAAAGCATTTATCTCTGTTACTCTCAGAAACGTTACTGAATGAATTATTTCAAAAAGGGCAGAAATCACATAAAATTGACGAAAAACTTTCTTAAATTTGTCTATGAAAAATTATCAAATCTCCAATAACAAATCCATAGATTATTCTTAAAAATAGATATGTTATGAAACATAAATCTTCGTTTTAATGATGTATTATGATCATAACATATTTTTTTTTCCTTTCTTGTCTTTTTGTTTCTATTACCGTGGCGATCTGAACTATAGATCATCTATCAAACATGGATGTATAATGCCTTTATGATTAAAACAAGCAAAAACGACTAGTTATTCATAAATGCATATTGCTCTTATTTGATTCTGAGAGATGGATATATATATATATATATATAGAACGTTGTTTTCAATTTAGACTTGTTTATATTTTTTCGTTTGGGCTTGTATTATATTTGCTTCGGGTTTATATGATCCGTTCATCCTACTTTGACTCTTTCAAAATTCAAGAGTCTATCCTAAATTGAGGTAAATTGTATGGCCTTCCAAATACCTTTTCGATTCCTAACATCACTGAAGAGACATTAATTGTCGAGATCCGGATATGGTGTACAAAAACCTTTGCACCTTTTGTTTGCGGTATACCATCTTTTCCGCAAGTTTATTGTTTTCTGTTTAGTACTAAATGTATAATTGAGATCCATTTATTACATCGGTGATCCGTTTATTTGGCAATCGCCAATGGCAGTCAGCAGGGTTTAAGGACATCAGTTGTTCGACCTGCTAGTCAAATGCGTTTTGTTAAAATATACTTTTTCACTCATTTGATCTTTTGGAAAATGTTGTTTGTGCTGTATTTAGACCCCTCTACCAAGAAATTTGTTTTGCATGCACACGTATAAAAATTGCGGTTTTTATCCAACGCAATCATAGGATAGAACGTTGTTTTCAATTTAGACTTGTTTATATTTTTTCGTTTTGGCTTGTATTATATTTGCCTTCGGGTTTATATGATCCGTTCATCCTACTTTGACTCTTTCAAAATTCAAGAGTCTATCCTTAATTGAGGTAAATTATATGGCCTTCCAAATACCTTTTCGATTCCTAACATCACTGAAGAGACATTAATTGTCGAAATCCGGATATGGTGTACAAAAACCTTTGCACCTTTTGTTTGCGATATACCATCTTTTCCGCAAGTTTATTGTTTTCTGTTTAGTACTAAATGTATAATTGAGATCCAATTATTACATCGGTGATCCATTTATTTGGCAATCGCCAATGGCAGTCAGCAGGGTTTAAGGACATCAGTTGTTCGACCTGCTGGTCAAATGCGTTTTGTTAAAATATACTTTTTCACTCATTTGATCTTTTGGAAAATGTTGTTTGTGCTGTATTTAGACCCTCTACCAAGAAATTTGTTTTGCATGCACACGTATAAAAATTGCGGTTTTTATACAACGCAATCATAGGATAGAACGTTGTTTTCAATTTAGACTTGTATATATATATATATATATATATATATGTGTGTGTGTTTTTGTTTGATGTTTTTTATTTGTATCGATCTGATGAGTTAAGCCCTTTTCAACTGATTTTTATAGTTTGTTCTTATGTTGTGCTGTTACACCACTGTCCCAAGATAGGGGGAGGGTTCGGCCCTCACAAACATGTTTAATGTTCTTTATGTGCCTGTCCCAAGTCAGGAACCTGTAGTTCAGTGGTTGTCGTTGGTTGACGTCTGTCATATTTGTTTTTCGTTAATTGTTTTGTTATAAATTAGGCCGTTAGTTTTCTCAATTGAATAGTTTCATATTTTTCATGTTGGGGCCTTTTATAGCCGACTATTCGGTATGGGTTTTTCTCATTGTTGAAAACCGTACGGTTGCCTGTAATTCTTACATCCACTTATTTGAACTTTGGTGGATAGTTATCTCGTTGGCATCATACCACATCTCCTTATTTTTATATAGGATTAAAAATTATGCTATCGATTTTCAGTTATAGCCAAAGTTGTATGCAAATGTTTACCAAAATCTGTTACACAGCCCATTTACTGTACTTTGAACTTAAATAATTGTATCTTGCCATAAGACTATTTCAAAGTCAATATAGATTTATAATCAGTAACTTACTTGGTCTCATTCTATTTTAAGGGTAAAATTTTATATGAGGAATATGTGCTTTAAGGGCCTTATTTGACGAAACAAACAAAATGATAAGAATCTAATCTGTAGATATGAACAATGCTTAACTTTAACGTTTTTCATATGTTATAATTATTCGTCAGGATTTTAAACCGAAAGAAGAGACAACTTGACTTTTGCACTTGAAATGATTTTAAAACTAGCTTTAGCATGTTCAATTTTGACATATATTTGTAACCGATAAATAACTAGGACATGCAAGATCACAGTAGATATTTATAGAAGGTGTCACGATTATTCATTTAAGCAAAGTTTATAAAAAGGTTATTTTGTTGGGTCTGGCATGTGCTATTTTTTCCATATAAAAACTGTCTAAAGAGACAAAAAATAATGATTTGGAGAAAATGTAAGAAAATAAGAGCGCTTTTTAATGACGCAATTTTCAGAGTTCTTTTTGTTACATTATCAAGTTAACTACAGCATAAACATACAAGGAAATTAACACATTTTGCTTGAATAGCCAAAGTGAAAGTCTCATCACAACTACTACATTCAAGATTTTTTAAAGAGTTTTTTTTAATTTAAACTCTGAAATCAACAGAACTCACTATCATTTGATCTGTGGATATGCACAGCGGGGATAGGTGCACGGAGAGATCAGTTGCTCTTTTGACAAAAAAAAAATTCTTACGACTTAAATTAATCGTAAGTTATACTGAAATGGTCATGGTTTAAACTTTTTTTCTAGTAAGACTTTTTGTGATAATAGTTTCATATCCATTCTTCAATATCTCAACACCGATTTGATTAATTAAGATATTTGAAAATTTCGGATAAACGTATATTAATGATATATTCTGATGTGCCAACGAATGAATTCATTCGAGCACACTTTCAGGTTCAAAATTGCTTATAACATCAAGCGTCGACAGAGCATAGAAATGTGGTCATTTCTGGGCGTCTCCCATCCAACGGTAAAACCCATGCTAAATATGGTTGTTCGAGATGTATAAATACGCAGCCACGTCCGGTCGGAATTGGAACGATGCTACGACTCTCTGTGGTGTATGTAGACGAAAATAAAAAAAAATGTAGGTAGCCTGTTGCAAGGCAAAAGTTCTGCCCCTATCCAAAATACCCTAATTTTAAGTGGCAGTCTAAATACCTGCTCTTCATCCAGGTCGACTCACTTTACAGAAACAAACAATGTGTTGTTAATTTATTCTCTTCCAGCATATTCATGCAATATTGGCCCCTGGATTTTTGACAATCAACAACCTATCATCGTTTACACTTACCTCCGTCAAGTGTCCCATTAGGCCTTACAGATTCGAAAATAACTTAACAAAATCATATACGTTTCGTGTTAATTTGACCTGTTACACAATATGTAATGCATTTTTGTTATTCAATGTTTACTTATTTTGTGTTATATCTCGTCTCACTATTGTTAATATGTACCACCTTTGATAAGTATTTAGTATGACGATAAATTTTAACTACTGTTCTCGTACTATGAACAACAAATTTATTTATTTTGTAAAAAATATCTCCGTTCGCCTAACAACAAAATTTTTACACTTAAATTTACATGTGTACGTTATTTTATTGAACGCCATTTTGTCCAAGGTTATAGTTGTCTTTTTGAGATTGTGTCATAGATCAAATTTATTCGCTCAGTGACTGTTTACTTGTTTTTGTTAATATGTCTTTTTGATTGAGTTAAGCCATTTCAATTGATATTTTATAGTGTGTCTTTCTATGTTGTAATTTTAAACTACTATTTCGGGTTAGGGTGAAGGTTGGCGCCTGTTAAAACGTTTAAACCCGCTGCATTTGTTTGCACCTGTCCTAAGTCAGGAACCTGTTTCAGTGGTTGTTGTTTGTTGATGTGGTTCTTAAGTGTTTCTCGTTTCTCGTTTTTTTATAAGGATTAGATTAGACCGTTGGTTTTCCTGTTTGAATTGTTTTACACTAGTCATTTTGGGGTCCTTTATAGCTTGCTGTTCGGTGTGAGCCAAGGCTCTGTGTTGAAGGCCGTACTTTGACCTATAATTGTTTACTTTTTACACATTGTGACTTTGATGAAGAGTTGTCTCATTGGCACTCATACCATATCTTCTTATTTCTACTAACAGAAATAAACCCAAACGAAGTACATGTCAACTGTCACTTAGATGAGAGTAAATACATACAGATAAGTGAACTCTTATACTATTTTAAAACAGTTCCCGTCTTTTTTATGAACAAGCTTCTGCTAATAGAATGAACCGCAATGATGATTATATCATAATTTACTGTTTGTCAAAACAACAATAAACTATGACTAAGACAATCTATCATTTATAAAAATGCATGATCAACATTGCTGTCAAACAGTTTTATTTTGTTTGTTTTTATTATGTTCTTGATTATATTCAAGAGGACAGTGATCCAGGTGTATATTCATCTGCTATGGTATACTTTTCTTTAATGAATAACACTCGGTGGGGCAGAGCAATGATTTTGGAAAGGAGGCGTAATTTCAGAAAATTAAACAAGTATATAACGCACTCTACGCCCCTTTTGTACCGTTATCTTTCTATATATCGATGGCTTTGTTGATTGCGTCATTAGTTATTCTAATAGTGAAAAACAGATTAAATCTCTGTTTTTTTCATTCAACTTTACTGAAGCAGCATGTGCTGTGGTATTGACAGGATTAAATTGAATCATTTTGTTTGGAAACTTCTTGTTTATTTAACTATGCAATTGTGCTAAAGCCAAGGTTGAAACTTCTCCAGGCTTTTGAAGCATGGTACTTATGGTTTCGAGTGTACCGACATGTTATGACGACTGATCAATCGATTATACATTCATATAAACACAAATCACAAACTTGTACTTTATAGTCTTTCCATTGTCAATATTTCGACAACATATAGTGTAAAACAATAGAAGGAATATACCAAAGTGACAATCAAAAATGATAATTCGAGGAAAAACTGCACTACAAAGCCATGTCAATTATTAAAAACAAAGATTACAAACAAACAACAGTATGCCAAACACTACACACTGAACTTAAGATTAAGCAACACGAACCCATCAAAAATGGGAGGGGGATTTGAATCTCAGATGCTCCGGAAGGTAAGCAAGCCCAGCTTCACATGTGACACTCTTCTTGTAATAAGTATATCAAGCCTTTAGTTTTTTCGTTTGAATTGTTTTGTATTTTTATCTCGGTGCCTTTGATAGCTTACTATGCGGTATGGGTTTTGCTCATTGTTGAAGGCCATACGGTGACATATAGTTGTTAACTTCTTCGTCATTTGGTCTCTGGTGGAGAGTTGTATCATTAGCAATCAAACCATATCTTCTTAATTTTATATAGAATATGTCAAATAAAAGATATTGGGATGACCGTTGACAAAATTGTAATTGGTCGGCTCTGTTTACGGGTCCTACTAAAATGCGCCCGGGAGCGCCCGGGTGAAGAAAAAGTGCCCGGGGAAAAGAAAAAGTGCCCGGGGAAAAGAAAAAGCGCCCGGGAAAGAAAAAATAGTGCCCGGGGAAAAGAAAAGGCGCCCGGGGAAAATATATAGATATTGTATTGGCATGAGACAACTTTGTGACGATGAAATAAGTTATGCACATTGATTTTTTTTTAATTTTAGACAAGTATTTTGCAAATTCATGTAAAAGATATTTGTAATAAAGCACAGAAACAAGCATGAATGTTTCAATTTTAACAATAATATATGAATACTATTTCGAAAGACAGATAATAATGGATCACGGTTTATGCTAAAGATTTATAAAATGTAAGACATCAAAAGACATGTTTTTGATAACGATATCAAAATGAAAAATGTAAAAACAACTTAAATTTCACAGATAAATATTACTTTAATCAAAATTAAAAGAGTTACACATAATAAATCACCAAATAAAGCAGTACTATACATGTACCGTAGTTAAAACAAGGGGGTAAAAAGAAGGAGTTTGGTTTAAATTTAAAACTAAGCATTAAAACCCTGATAAGCATAGCCATTAAAACAGTTTTAGTTTTATGAAAAGATATAATAAATCTATATCAGCATCTGCATATAAAACATTTACTTTTGTTAAAAAAGCGCTAAAAGTAAAAAGAATATATTTAAACACTGATAAGCATAGCCATTAAAACAGTTTCAGTTTAAAAAAAGATATAATAAATCTATATCAGCATATAAAACATTTACTATTGTTAAAAAAGCGCTAAAAGTAAAAAGAATATATTTAAACACTGATAAGCATAGCCATTAAAACAGTTTCAGTTTAAAAAAAAGATATAATAAATCTATATCAGCATATAAAACATTTACTATTGTTAAAAAAGCGCTAAAAGTAAAAAGAATATATTTAAACACTGATAAGCATAGCCATTAAAACAGTTTCAGTTTAAAAAAAGATATAATAAATCTATATCAGCATATAAAACATTTACTATTGTTAAAAAAGCGCTAAAAGTAAAAAGAATATATTTAAACACTGATAAGCATAGCCATTAAAACAGTTTCAGTTTAAAAAAAGATATAATAAATCTATATCAGCATCTGCATATAAAACATTTACTATTGTTTAAAAAAAGCACTATGCGTCTTACCACCTATTCATACAAACTGTCAACTACATTACTGTTCGTAACAAATATAATACAATGTACATTAAAAGTTATGTTGAAAATTTCAAGGTAGTGGTCTTGTTGCTACGAATACGCTTCTTTTGGTTTGGCTTCCTTGCGGTGGTTGGAGTTTATAAATCTTTAATTTTCCGCCAGATGATTCCACAAAATTGTCTCTAGGTTTGCTTAGATTCATAAACTTTCTGAAAATGGCGTCCTTTTCTTTTGCACATTTCGACGACCATATACCACTTCTGTTACTTGAAGTTTTCTAGCCCAAGGAGCCAGCGCATAGTTCCCCTGGCCATGTAATGCTCGGCGTATATCTCGATATTGTAATTGAACAATTTTGTGTAGTTTGTCTATAAGGTCCGGGAGCTTAACGGCTTTCCAATTTGTCGATAGTTTCAAAATATTATTCATGGATTCGCATGAATTGTTCTTCCAGTTAATTGTGGCAATGTCTTTTTGTACCGGTTCCCAGACATAGCTCTTCAGAGATGATGTATTACTGCTAAAATAACGTTGAAACGCGGGAACACTGTGCTCATACTTCGCTTCCAACTCCATTACCTTTAGGTCAAACTCAACATCATCTGGAGAAGAGAGGAGACCATCTACGCCAAAAACATCGTTCAGCACAGTGTTGTAATTTGGGTCTATTTCGCCAATGACTTCCCGCAAATGTCTCTTAAAATTTTCCTCAATGTGACGTGTGCAAAGAATTTGCTGGGAATCTGGAAAGCACTTGTGTATTGCTTTAGTTTAAGCCTTTTCCTCGTCCGAGCCAAAAACAAGGCTTTTGCCACTAATCTGTGCTCCAGGAATATCGTCCAAAAAGCACTGGAGGTGGCTAAAAAATCGGTGGTAAGTGTGGAAGCTACCGTCCCAGTGGAGGTAGCATGGCCCAAGCATGTTTGGCGCTGGAGTGTTTGAAACCTTTCTTATTAAGTTATGGTTGTGGAACACTGTAACAGTAACATATGCAGCCCACAAATTAAAAGTGCGGTCCACCCCAATGATATGTTTAGAATCTGATGAGCAGAATTTTTTCAGATCGAGAAGCTGTTCATCAGTATACACTACTACTGATGGGGGTTTGCCGGAGAGTTGAACAATTTCTTTAATGAATGGGTGACCATGTTGCATACTCATTAATGTTTGTATGTCGTCGGCATTATTAGATGCCTTCTGTTGGTGCGGTCGTTCCTTTTTCTTCTCGTTGTACTTAAAATTTTGTATCTGTTTTAAGTCTCTTGGGGCTTCCATTGAATCATCTAACGCTAGATCGGTATAAATTTCCCTGCAATTCTGTGTTTTTACCATTCCCTTGATATCATCAACAATTTGTGCATTTGTTCGGATGTAATCGCCATGTCCATTTTTATTATTTCCATGCAAACTTGTTGTTGTTGGGAAAATGCCAATATATTCCACGAACGCTACCCCATTACCGCTTGCTGGGCTCTCGGGACTGGTAACAACCCATGATATTCTCCTTTGATATTCGGGCAAGCGCTGTAGTTTCGTGTATGCTCGCTTCAACACTAACACTTCTGTTGGATTTGGTTGTGGTTCTAGTGGAACTCGTGCACCCTTTACTGTTTTTACGATAACGCCTTTTTGGAGATCAATATACTGCAAACGCCCATTTCGGAACACAAATCTGTGGGTCTTCAAAGAGACACGACCCTATGCGCCACAATCATCTACATATTGTCTACTTTTCCCTTGCTTTTCCCTCTGTTCGTTATTTGTATTGTCAACCATATATCCAATGTTGTTTTTAATTCCTCGTGGAATATGCGGCTCCTTGTTTTTAGCATCATTTGATAAGACAAGCATGAGTTCGTCAGTGCTTAAAAATTTGCCATTATTTTCCCTTCCTTTCGGAACTTTAATGCTTGGTTGTTTACTATTGTCTAAATCGGATATTTCAGAAAACTCATCGCTCGTGTTTTCTGCCATATAATCATCATGCATATATGTACGTGCTCTTATAGGCGACGATGTCTTCATAGTGACTGAGTGTTCCATGATCTCAGTGTTATCAAGATCTATAGTAGTTTGGTAAGTTTGGTACATAGAAGGTTTTCTAATCAAAGGCACAAAGTGATTCGCCGACCATGTGATAGTGTGATCAGGGGGTGAACAACTTGTCCACATAACAGTAAAGGTGTTATCTGTTTCATTTGATGGTAAACATGTGGTATTCAGAGTAATGAACGCAAGATCACCAGTGCCGTTAACTGGGGGATACACAACCCTAATATTGTTTCCTGTGACATTGCTCAATGCATGAAGTGTCCATTGTGAAGAATAACCACCGGGTTTTGAACAGTCAATACATGACTTATTGTAACTTGGGGAGACTGGAGAATGTTTCTATAATTATCAATCTTAGAATACTTGTCGCTGTTTAATGACATTTCAATGCAAGTACGGACACGGAGTTCGGTCACAAAACTGTTGTCACCCACGAGGGCCATGGAAGCAGAACTGAACAGACAACTCCCATCTGTTAAAGACGTCAATGGGACACCTGAAACCAAAATAATAGAGTTTTATAGATCGTTCCAATGTTGTACTGTCCCAGGTTAGGGGAGGGTTGGGATCCCGCTAACATGTTTTAAACATACATTATGTATGTATGTGCCTGTCCAAAAATAGGAGCCTGTAATTCAGTGGTTGTCGTTTGTTGCTGTGTTACATATTATTTTTTCGTTCATTTATTTTTTTACATAAATTAGCCCCTATTTTTCTTGTTTGAATTGTTTTACTTTTTTATTTTGGAGCCTTTGACAGCTGACTATGCGGTATGGGCTTTGCTCATTGTTGAAGGCCGTACGGTGACCGATAGACTAAAAGTTTAGAAAGCATGTGACTTCACTATTGTCCAGTTATTTTGCTGTCTTTTATTATATGACAAACGAGACAGTGAATTCAAATGCTTCATATGAACCAGACATCACTTTTTCTTATATTATATGTTTTAAAGCTAAAATGTTATTATAAATATAGGTTTCCGGTATTTTCTTTATAGGACCAAGAATCTCTCACCATTCTCGTTCATATTGTATCGTTCCAACAGCAGTTTGGATGTAGCATGGTCCAAGTGTACCGCCAACTTCTCTTCGCTGTACTCAGCTTCAGTCATTGTGGGTAGCATTCCCTTTTCTCTACGCATGTGTGAACTATGAAAGACGTTTTTTTGAGTTGTGAAAATTTTTGATCAAAATAATGTGATTTTGGATATTATTTACAACAAATTTGTGAAACTGACTATGTTTTTTGAACATTATAACTGATGAATTCAAAAAAGAGTGGAAAAAATGGAAGGAAAAGGAAGAATTCAAAAGGACAAAATTCAAGTGGTGAGAAGCCTAGTAAAATAAAACAGAATACTACTCACACTGTTAATAAAGGTAACAAAAATGTAAACGATGAGACTTGTGATAACGGAGAAGCGAAAAATAACAATGTTAAAGCAGTAAAAATGAACACTTATATTCCAAATTGTGACTCTCCTGTTTTACCAGCACCTAATTTTCAACATTTCCAAAATATGCAAAATATGCAAAATCCAAATTTCAGCCAAACATCACCAATGGCAGGTCTCTATCCGTGTACCCCACAAGGACTGACACATCCGTACATACAGCCAATAATGCAGTCAACGATGAATCAAGCGTCAGAAACAAACAAAATCGATAGCCTAGTGCAGAAAGTCGACAAAATGTTCCAAAAATTGAGCGTTCTCGATTCGCTCTCCGATAAAATTAGCAAGTTCCATTCAACACTGAATACACTGGTGTCAAACGTTGACAATGTTACAAAACGAGTCGTTGAAATCGAACAGAGTTTAGAATTTCTAAATATAAAATATGAGACTAGTAAACAAGAACATGATACAGTTAAGAGTGATATCAAAGAAATCAAACAATGCTATACAGATGTAAGTTCAAATATAACACATTTCTGCACGGATCTAGAAGACCTTAAAGAACGTCATATTGATTTACAAACCCGATCTATGCGGGAAAATCTTGTGTTTTCTGGAATACCACAAACAAACCCTGACGAAGAAAGTGAGGAAACGGAACAAATACTCATAAACTTTATGAAAACCAGCTTAAAAATAGAAAGCCCAGTGGAATTCCAACGTGCTCACCGCTTCGGTAAATCCGACAAAAATATGAGACCGATTGTCTGTAGATTTAAAACCTATAAAGATCGCGAAATAGTAAGAAAATCAGCCAAAGAGTTAAAGGGAACAAGGTACGGTATAAGTGAACAATACCCGAAAGAAATAAATGACAGACGCAAAGTATTGTGGCCTTACTTCAAAGAAGCTAAACATCAACGGAAAAAGGCGTACCTTAAACGAGATAAACTTTTTATAGATGGTACCGAGTTCATAATCCCAGACGACGAAGATGAGCACCCGACAAATAGAAAACGCTTTACACAACAGACGTATGAACAGCAAGGAGCTAAACCTAAGTATCCCCAAAGAAGACCCCAGGATGGACATTCTCGACCAGGTCATAAATAGGTGAACCATGGAGGATCAGCTGATCGTAGTAAACGTGACTACTCTAGCGGAACTGACGACCTCTCGTGCAATGAACAAGCTCATACTGTACATAAAAATTACAATAACATTGGTCTTTTATCTTTAAATGTATGTGGTATTAAACAAAAGTTGTTATATCCAGAATTTAAATCACTGTTAACTGATTATGACATATTATGTTTAACAGAAACTAAATTAGATGACCTCGATGAAATACAATGTAATGACTTCATATTTCATCATAAAAATCGAAAGAAATTTATTAACAAATCAGGTGGTATTGCCCTTGGGTATAAACGTTATTTGGAAAGTTTTATTAAACCAATTACAACCGACTGTCAATTTGTACTTTGGTTCAGTATCGATAAAAAAGTTTTTGATTCACCAGAAAATGTTATATTTGGTATTGTTTATGTACCGCCTGAAAATAGTTCATATTCGTCGGTTGAGGCATTTATTGATATTGAAACAGAATTTCATAAATTTAATGAAAATACAAACCTGATTTGTTTAGTTGGAGATTTTAATGCTCGAACGGGAAATTTAAGAGATTATATAGAAAACCATGATACAGAAGATTATTTTGTTAATAATGTTGTAGATATCACAGAACTTAATGATATTGAAATTTTAGATGAATTTTGTATCCCAAAAAATAGAAATAGTTCTGATTTAGTTGTTAATAATTTCGAGAGAAAACTTATTGATTTCTGTAAAAACGTTTTTATATACAATGGCAGAATTGGAAATGACAGAGCTGGGAAATCCACCAGCAAAAACTTGAGTGTTGTAGATTATGCTTTAAGCACGGCTTATCTATTGAAATTTGTAGAAAATTTTGAAATACTAGAATTCAGCAAATTGTACTCAGATATTCATTCACCACTTTCACTAGTTTTAGGAGAGATTAGGCCTGCATTTACACATCAAAATGAAGGTGATAGAAACCTTCCAGTTAGAATTAAACCATGGAAATTTGAGAAATCATTAGATTTTAAAAATAATATTGATGTATCTAGAGTTCAAGCAGTTCTAGAAAATTTAGACATTTTGAATACAAATACGACGGATGTTAATAAAGACAACGTGAATCAAGTTGTACAACAAATTTCTAATATACTTTTAGAATCTGCAAAAAACTCTCTTGGTTTAACTTGTGGAAAGCTAAATTTTGAAAATGCTAATAAGCAATCAAACAAGTTATGGTTTAATTCTGAATGTTTTAAAGCAAGAAAAGAGCTTAGGAAAGCTAAACGACATTATAAACATTATGGTTCAAATTTATTTAAACATAGAGTTAAAATTTCTGAAATCTATTATAAAATATTATGGATGAAAATATAATTAAATTTAATCGTGATATGCGTAAAAAGATGAAATATATGAGAGTGAAAAATTCAAAAGAATTCTGGAAAATCTTAAATCAAGATAGAAAAAGAGAGAAATCAAGAATTTCTCTGGAAACATTATTCCATTTTTTTTAAAGATTTGAATAAAAACAAACATGACAAAACAGAAGATTTTGTTATACCAAATAACTTGGATCCAGAAAACTCAAATGAAATTTTAAATGGAAAAATTACTAAAGATGAGATAAAAAAAGCTGTAAAAAATGCTAAAAATAACAAAGCACCAGGTGAAGATAAAATAATTAACGAATATATTTGTTCTTATTTGGATAGTATGATAGATATTTACGTTCAATTATTTAACTTAATTTTTGATTCAGGAATTTTGCCTGAAGCATGGCTTATAGGTCACATGATACCAGTATACAAAAACAAAGGAGACAAGATGAATCCTAAAAACTATAGACCTATTACATTGTTATCTTGTTTAGGAAAAGTTTTTACATCTATTTTGAATGATAGATTAAATGTTTTTATAGAAGAATATAAATTATTACATGAAAACCAAGCTGGTTTTCGACATGGCTACTCAACTAATGATCACATATTTTCATTGTATGCATTATTTGAATTACTCTTTCTCAGAAAGAAAAAGCTGTATTGTACTTTTGTCGATTTTGAAAAAGCTTTTGACTTTGTTCACCGTAATTCATTATTTTTTAAACTTGTTCATACAAATATTACTGGCAAATTTTTAAGAATTATACAAAATATGTATGAAAATGTAAAATCATGTATTAAACATAACAATGAAACTTCAGAGATCTTTTTCTCTGAAATTGGAGTAAGACAGGGAGAAAATTTATCGCCTGTATTATTTTCACTATATTTAAATGATTTGCAATCATATTTAGAAACAAAAGGTATTAAAGGTGTAGAATCTATCAGCAAAGATGCTGAAAATGAACTTATAGTGTATTTAAAAATATTTTTGCTTTTATATGCAGATGATACCATTTTATTAGCAGAATCGGTTGAAGATTTACAACTTATGCTTGATAATTTTTCGCAATATAATTGTTTAATGTGGAAACTTAAAGTAAATGTGGAGAAAACTAAAGTTTTGATTTTTTCAAAAGGCAGGATGTCAAAAAATACTAAATTTTATTTGAATAATAGAGAGCTAGAAATAGTTAAAGATTATAAATATCTTGGTATATTCTTTTGTAAAAGTGGATCATTCCTGTCTACAAGAAAGTATCTAAAGGAACAAGCAACTAAAGCTATGTATGGATTATTGAAGAAATGTAGAAGAAATAACTTATCTATTGAATGTCAAATCGATTTGTTTAAAAAATTAGTAGAACCTGTAATATTATATGGATCAGAAATTTGGGGTTTTGAAAATTTAGATGTTCTTGAAAGTATACAGTTGCGATTTTGTAAAACTATATTGCACTTGAAGCAATCTACACCCAACTATATTGTATATGGTGAGCTAGGAATATTTCCTATATCACTACAAATAAAAATACGAATGATAAATTTCTGGTGTAGACTGGTTAGAGGAAATGAAACAAAATTTTCATCAATATTATATAAATTGTTACATGTTTACTACACAGATTATGGTTATGAATCTAAGTGGTTAAAATTTATAAAGAATATTTTAGATGATTGTGGTATGTCAAATATTTGGCAGAACCAAACTGTTTTTTCGTCAATATGGATTTCAAAGTGTGTTGAACAGAAACTTAAGGATCAATTTATACAATTTTGGTATTCAGAAATGTTCAAGTCTCCTAAGGCATTATGCTATAGATTATACAAAACTCATTTTTGTTTTGAAAAATATATCTTAGAGTTATCACCCTACTTTATGTACATCCTTTGTAAATTTAGATGTGGTAGTCACCGATTGCCAGTCGAGACCGGGAGATGGCGCAATTTGCCAAGAAGCGAAAGAGTGTGCCCTCTCTGTGACTCGATGGATATCGGTGACGAATACCACTATATTATGTCATGTAGCTACTTTAATAATGCAAGAAAAAGTCTGCTTCCCCCTTTTTGTCACGAAAATGTTAACATTTATAAGTTTGAACAGCTATTTTCTTCCAACAATGTAATTATATTAGAAAATCTGTGTAAATTTATTAAGAACGTCCAAGAGAAGGTCGTTCCTCCAGGTTAGAACTTTTTAGTATTACTTTATACATGTATATGTAATTCACACATGCACTATAAGTTTGTATATTGCTAATATGTATATGTTCTCTGTAACAATTGTTTTTTAAGAGAATAAAGTATTCATTCTTTTACAGCAAAATCGTAGGTAATCAAATCCCTTTTCACCAGCCTGAAAGTAATCAATTTCTTTATAAACACCAGATATGAAATACACACAAATGGTTTTGTATATTAACGATTGTGGTTAATCGGATTACCGTAATCAGCGTGTCGTGTGTACAGTTAACGATTGTTACATGTATATAATTAGTCTTATCTTATTATATTACCAGATATGAAATACACACAAATGGTTTTGAATATTAACGATTGTGGTTAATCGGATTACCGTAATCAGCGTGTCGTGTGTACAGTTAACGATTGTTAATTAGTCTTATCTTATTATATTACCAGATATGAAATACACACAAATGGTTTTGTATATTAATGATTGTGGTTTATCGGATTACCGTAATCAGCGTGTCGTGTGTACAGTTAACGATTGTTAAATAGTCTTAGCTTATTATATATATATATACATATCATTTCAATTCTTTATTACTTTAAGCATATATATGATTGTTAAAAATGAAAACGGGGGTAGAATAATGAAATATTGAAATTCCATAAGCGTACATTTTGCCTGAACAAAAAGTTTTATTATTTTCTCTCTATTATTTATAAAATATATTTCAAATCTCACCTCTGCCAATCGTAATAAAGCTGATGTGTATGTGTATTCATCTGACTGGTCATGGGAAAAACACCCTTTGCATGAATAATTCACATTTTTGTCTGTGAGGAACATCTCAAAGTCTGCCAATTCCAGCTCTTCACATCGTAGATGGTACCACGTATCACAAGTGTCGCAGCAGATGCTAGCAATTTTACAGTTTTTACAACATATTCCACAAGGCCAGAATATCATATTAGCTTTATCTTTAGCAGTGGGTTTAACTTTTCTTTTCTTAGTGGCAGGCATGTTGAAACCCTTCCACGATCTTCCACCGTCAATTCAAGTGTGTTTAATAAAATACAAAACTTTGAAAAGTGTTCACCATGCAGTTGCGAATATTAGACCTCAGGCACTGATTATTTTTAAATAACGAAGTATACGTTTTGATCGAGGACAATATCGTTCATGATTCTTCTATATACTCTTGTTTATACTTACTTACTTACTATATACAATTTTGAAATCTAAAATGTAAAAGTGCAACAACACAATCTACACACTTTAGATGTAGCATCGTGCATATCACCATTTATATTAGGAAAACATTTATTGTTATAAAATATTATTATTTTATTCTCCCGGGCGCTATTTTTCCTTCCCCGTGCGTTTTATCTTTTCCCCGGGCGCTCCCGGGCGCTTTTTAGTAGGACCGCTGTTTACACGGTGATAAGTACAGAGAAGTCCAAGTTGATCTTTTTAATGCTTTCTTGTTTCAGCTTCACTATTTGTAGATTTACAAAATAAAAGGACTGTTTACTGGATTGCTAGGTTGACTTTTAAATCAATATAAACTCTGTTAACGACATATTTCTGTGTAGATTGATGTATATATTGAATAAAAAATCCAATTTATAATGGGTCGTTATGGTCCATTTAATTACAATGAACCGTTATATTGATAGTTTTGATATAGAAGCCACACGGAGAGCTTTTTAATATTTTTATTCCTTATTTTAAACATTATGGAGCCTATCATTCTTTGTCATTTAAAAACCCCCAAGAAGAATGTAATGTACTTCAGTTAGCTATAACGACTTTAATAAGTTGCTGAAACTCAACACTTTTAAGTAGAAGCTGGATCCTAATCCTTACCCCTACCCCCAAAAATAAGAATAACTTAAATCTATCACTTTCTGAAAATGCAGGATACAAAAAGTTCGAAAATTCACTTATTAAAAACATTAGCTCATTGACAAGTTTCCAAACTCGCACAAATTGGTTGATCAATTATTTCTTGTTTGTTTAATGCCACTTTTAGCACTATTGGCTATTTTGTTGCGGTAAGTTTTTTTGGGGGGTGGAGGAAGCCGGATAGAACCACCGTCCTTTGGCAGGAAAACTGACAATCCTAGTAAACTAAGAATAGAGTTGAAAGCACCTGCCGCATGCAAAGTTCGAACTCACAATATCAGTGTTGACAGGCCAGTGATACACGTGATACAGAAATTGAACTATTTGGTTTCTTTCTTAAGACGAAACGACCACAGAGGGCCCCACACAAATTGAAAAATTTAACATACATGTATAGAAATCTATATAACAACGAACAATATCTCTGTGCATTCCGGTAAAGTAGTAATGGCCCAAGTCAGAAGCCGCTGGCCTTTGTTAGTCTTGTATGTTTTTTTTTAATTTTAGTTCCTTTATATGTTTTGGAGTTTAGTGTGACGTCCATTTTCACTGAACCAGTACACAATTTTATTTAGGGACCAGCTGAGGACCACCTCCAGGTGCGGGATTTTCTCGCTGCGTTGAAGACCCATTGGTGGCCTTCGGCTGTTATCTGCTCTTTGGTCGGGTTGTTGTCTCTTTGACATATTCCCCATTTCCATTCTCAGTTTTATAGACAATGTAATGTTGAACTTGAATTCAACTTTCAGAAAATTCAACTTATCATGAAAAAATAGATGTTAATTTAAAAAATAAGTAAACCTTGAAAATTAAAGTCGATCAAAAATGACATAATTTGTTCTAATTTCTGGCATATAACCTTTCTACGACTTGCTCACTAAGAAGTTTACATAGCGGTTACAGCACTGACTAAATACCCTAAGCCTTTCCTTCAGAAACATTCACAGGAGCGAAATCCGTGTTGAAGGCCGTACTTTGACCTATAATGGTTTACTTTTACAAATTGTGACTTGGATGGAGAGGTGTCTCATTGGCACTCATACCACATCTTCTTATATCTATGAACAAAATGTAAGGATGAAATCCATTTAATAAAACATGATGATATAATATTTTCATCCTACTACATATTGACAACCTTTCAGACAGTTGTTGCGATATTTCGTTGTATGTTTTATGAATGAAATTAACAACTTAAAAAATTCGTGCGTCCAGAGCGCTTTTCTTGATTTACTATCAATAACGACCAAACCTTCGCACCTTTCTTGTATTATGCTTTTTTCAGCCATTATTTCTTTTTCAAGATTTTCTTTTTATTTCTTTTTAATTTTCAAAAATTTAGGTAACTTCGTGGGTCATTTTGGCTATCACCTCACCAAGTACCGACGGTGAAAAGGTTATTTTATCTTCGTTACCAATTCAATCATACCACAACTCCATAATATATATTTGTATCAATACCTTTTCGTCACAAATTTCGCCGCTATTTTTGGTTTTTGAACAGCGTGTCGCATTGCATGGAATTTAAGCAAGATTGAACTGTTTAATTCATTTCAAGTCAATGTTTTGAATAATCGGTAACTCATTGTTCGATTCAGAGGACATAGCAGAATAAAAGACTGTATGCGATGATTTCCGAACAAGATAAAAGTTTTGGGGATAAAAACGTAAAATTAGTTGCAACACTTCTGGAAATCGGTCAAGTATTTTCTTTAATTGGTTAAAGTTGATCATCAATATTAATTAATTTGGATAAAATTTTCTACCAACCCTTTTCTAGAAAATGCTGTGTTTCATACATCATGTACTCTTATTGTTATAATCATAAACTTTTTCTTCAATATTGTCGAATTCCTCACTTAAACGTTTGCTCTACGCAAATATTACGTAAACGTACAGCTTTAACATATCGTATATTAAATATTTGATCGTAAACGTACATCTTGACCATACCGTATTCATTATTTGATCGTAAACGTACATCTTAATCATACCGTATTCATTATTTGATCGTAAACGTACATCTTGACCATACCGTATTCATTATTTGATCGTAAACGTACATCTTGACCATACCGTATTCATTATTTGATCGTTAACGACCATCTTGACCATACCGTATTCATTATTTGATCGTAAACGTACATCTTGACCATACCGTATTCATTATTCGATTGTAAACGTACATCTTGATCATACCGTATTCATCATTTGATCGTAAAGTAACATCTTGATCTTACCGTATTCATTTCTTGATCATACCGTATTCATCATTTGATCGTTAACGTACAGCAGAGCTTGATCATACCGTATTCATTATTTGATCGTAAACGTACAACTTGGTCATACATATGTAGATGTCAAATAGGACTAAAGACAATTGGAAAATAAAAAAATACAGCAAATAGTAACATGGTCTTTGATCAAAAGATGTGAACATTTATTATGACACTAATTGAAATAACTGCATGATGATTGATATGTCGAATATGTACTGATAATAAAATAATGTAATCCCTCTTTTTAATTTACGTCTGCTATTGTATGAGTTTGATATATGCATCTGTATATAAAAGCGAAAAATTACTGTATTTTAAAGATGCTTATGGATTTCTTATCATTGATTATCATCAGTTCAGATTTCTTTGGACTTATTGCCATGCCAGATGGCATCTTTAATCCATTGCTTTCTTTCAACACAATCTTGTCTGTATTTCCTTCGTGTGTAATTTTATGAACGTTATTCGATTTGTGTCCAATAACGAACACATCTCCTTTTTTGTCAACTGACACTCCCACAGGATCTTGTAAATCGGGACTAGCGAAAAAAAATCTCTCTGTTCCCGTCGGATCTATATAATGTACTTCATCATTGTCCCAAGTAGTCCAGTATATGAACCCGTCTTGACTACCCGTCATTGTTAATGGACTGTGTGTTGTGTTGAAACTTTTAACTGTTTCTCCAGTTATTGTTAAGTAAGTGAGCTTGCAGTAGTCGTTAGCAACAACAATATTGTCCTTAGTACAAGCAACGGCTGTACAAATTCCACCTGGTTTAAAAAGAGGTCCCGCTTTCAGTGTTTCAATGTCAATAATCTGGTACCCTTTTTCACCTGATACTACGGCGCGTTTCTCATCGAAGAGAGCAATATCTGACGGAGTAAACTGGACTGAAATTCTATTAGACCGTTTACCATCCGGATTACAAATGTACACATAATTGTCAACACCACAAAGTATTAGTTTGTCATCATGTAAAATGCATCCTCTTTTCACTTCAACATCCCTCCCGAACAAGACTGTATCAAACTTGTTAACTAATGTTACTTTTTTCTTCAGTTGTAATCTTGGGGGTCCCGAACTTCGACGTGTTGTTCCAGTAGGTAATGGTACAACAGGCGCTGAATGTCTCCGTCTAGCCGAACTTACGCTCGCCATAATACTTTACTAACGTTTCATAATTCAGTTAAGTTAATGGTTTTTTAGAACTCCAAAAGGTCGTACTGCAGATGATATGCAAATATAGGTCTGAAATAAAAAACAAATTATAAAATGTTTATGTATTAGTCAAAATTATTTGTAGTGAAATGGTAGTAAATACCACCTACAATGACCTTGTATGCCACTAAGGCTTCACATGGAAATTATTTTGGCTGACAGTTTATGCCAAAATAGCCTCAACAAAATCTTCCATAACATAAATCTAAGTTACGAATTTCCAAAAGTTAAACTTTTTTTACAGGTGTTTAGTAAAATGAACATATGAAACGGCTGTTAGTGCGCACGCCTCGTACTTTTGGAATACATGTTCGTTCTTAAACCTCAATCACACATCAGGATTTTTACTGTCGTCATTGTTATGACCATACCCGATTAAATTTGTCATACGTCGGATCAAGATCCTGTGATTCGTGGCTGGATATTTGTGAAAACCTTTATTGAATCACGACAATAATCAAATATTGTTCAGGAATATAATAATCGGCTATGTCGGCTATGTGTGAACGCCGCATACACTCTAGACGTCAAATAGATCTATACATAACGTTTGGGAGAAACAAGTCTTAAGCAGAAATAAGCGGAAAAAAATAGTTTTTTACTCAAGTGTAAGGCTAAGTTACATATATAACGATGCTTTTTTTCTAGTCAAGTGATATCATGCACACTATTTCCTCAAACGCATGAAATTTCTCAAAACTTTATTAGGTTCCGTAAAATTTTGAAGTTGTACCGGGGAAAAATAGCATCTTACCACTATGCTCACGCCTAACTAGTACTGTTGCTCGCTAAATTGTATGAACAAAATAACATACAAAAAGACTGGAGAGAACATACAAAGGGGATTTAAAAATAATAAGTCGAAGAAAAATATAACACCATGGCAACCCCCTCCCCCCCCCCCCCCCAAAAAAAAAAAAAAACGACGAAAGGACAACAAGCCACGAAAAATATTATGGTTAAAAATGGACGGAGCGGGCAATACCCGAATGCTATAAACTGTATACTCTAACTGAATGAGAACTAATTTCCACAGTGGTCAATTTTTAAACGCGTAGATGACGTGCAACGAACTCAGCCACTGCTGAACTGTAATATAAAAATAAAGAGATGTAGTATGATTGCCAATGAGATAACTAACAATCAGAGTCAAAAGGACCCTCACCATAACCTAGGACAGTTTTGTAACTTCACAACACAAGAACACACTTTAAAGTTAGTTCCAAATAGCTTGACTTCTTCAGATCGTCAAGAAGCACTAGAACAAATAACATAAACACAAAAGACACAAAGAACCGACCTAAGAGTACTCGCAGCTACTAAAAGCTAGTTACAACTAATAAAGAAGTAATGTTCTCACAGACAAAAGTAGCAATCAGTACACACCCAACGGATTTTAATATAAAACGTCATAAACAGTATGAAAAATGCATGAACTTGTGTAATGCCAAAATATAAGTACATAGTATCGAAAGGATGTAGAACAAATAGTTTGCACAACTGTATAACATATTTGTTTTAATTTATCATAAACAATATCAATTTTAGTGCCGTTAAAAACAATATTGAAAGATTTTGCTACGGTGTTAAATTGATAACCTTTAAGAATAAGTTTATTCAAGGACCAATGAGTTGACATGGATCGTTTGTAAGTTTACGGGCTCTGAAATAACATTGCCGTAAGAATTCGGATTAAATATCCCGTTTTGTTACAATAATTCTACCGGTAAGTATAGCCTGCCATACATTCTTATCATAAACTGATAGAAAATTCTAAACAAGGATTCATTACATTAAACCTAAATTAGTCAAATTTAAAAAAAAAATCATATGTTCTAATACAGATTGAGTATAGTGAGTTTTTGTCATAATATACTCGTTTTTCTATTTATACTGATAACTAGCGTTAGAGAATTATATGTAATACCTGTCTTCTAATTAAAATAAGCGCATCACTTTGCCGGTAATTAATGTTGGTATAATATATTTTTTTATGTAAAAAAAGGAAATTTAACACAAATCCAAAAGAAAATGTACGAACTGTTACGATGAACAAGCATGAATGATAAGAGCGCTTGCTTACATGGCTCATGATTATTCAATTATTAAATAAATTTAAAAAAAGTTATCTATTTCATATCATTAAACTTCAGAATAAGAAGGTTAGATTGTATCAGATTTGAAGTTCAGTGTTTTTAATTTAAAGTTTCCCAGTGTACATATAAAACTTACATTTACAGAAATTTAATCCGCAAGAGTTCCAACCTTCACTGATATCAACAATAACTTTGTCTGTCATAAAAACTCGTCAATACAAATACTAGTAATACAAATTCATGATCTGTTTCAGTGATTTTCAGAAACAATGGGTGTAAAATGGCTGGATAACAACTATAGAAAGATTATTAATTTAATAAGCCCTATTGTTATTCAACGAGGCGATAGGAACGATTTTAGATCTCTAATTGATAGTTTGAATAGGAATAGTATTTAGAACTTAATAAAAACTAATCCGCTAAAATAGTATTGCCTTCCATTTAAAATAAAACAAGTCAAGAACTGTTTTGCATGTGGCTAGTAGAGAATCAATATAAGTAAGTTTTTAAAAAAACATGATCGGTCAAGTGTACAGGTGCCAACTGGATACAATGTCTATTTCGTAAACAAGAACGTGTTGGTTTCTGTGTTTATAAAAAGGGCTTTAAATAAACCATAATAGGTCATATATATAAAGTTAAAGAATTTAATTATATAATTTAATTAATATCAGACATGTTTGAGTATGATATATATAACCTTTCTTGTTGCGATAAAAATCCAATTAAATTTGTATCTGGAATCCGTCCCACAACACAGCTCTAAGTGTCAACTACATAATGTACCTCTGACAATGTACCATGCACGGTATGGTTATATCGGTCAAACTTGTTGAATAAACAGTGAATATGAAAAACAAATATTGTCAACATCCTTGGTCGACTTTGGCTTTACTTTTTCTCCTTTTTTGTTTTATTAGCTCTCAATTTTTGAATAAGTTTTGGATTTTTAAATGTTTTGGCATCGAGCATCACTAAAGAGACATTAGCTGTCGAAATGCGCAACTGGTGCGTTATTGATATTATATCGTATATATTATTCATATTGATACCGTTAGATATTATTTACATAGAAGTTTTATCATTTATAAGCAAAAATTCAGATTTTGGTAATTAAACCAGAAAAAGACAAGATAGTACAGCAATTCATATTGCCATATAAAAGCACTGATAAGGTATTAATTTGATGACAGAAAAATTGACACAATTAAGATTTCATTCCAAATCCAAAACTACAAAACATGTTCTGAAAGTGTTACTGCATCAGGAAAATTTGAGATAATGGCACTTTCCCTGTTTTATCAAAACTAATTAGAACAAGAGAAAAGATAAAATATTTATTTATTGTTTTTTTGTAAATTAGATGCAGTCGTCTCATATCTTCGGGGTTGACGCCCCTCAGATCACAAGACTCATCTAGTTCAAATACTTAAAGAAATCTATCTGTTACATAATTCTGTCTGCTATGATTAAACCTGGGCGCAGTTTTATGACTTCGCTTGTTGGATTTAAAATGTGATTATAACATTTGTTGTTTAGATTTTTCATCAAACATTAAACTGTTATAATTTCTCCATCTTTAAAATGGAAGACATATTGAAAATGTTCATCGAAATTATTGTTCTCCTACCTGTTGACATTGCAAATTATGTTGTCGGCGCTATTGTTGCTGTGGATGTCGTCGAAATTACAGTAGCAGATATTTGCGACAGTGTTGGAACCGGGTGGATGTTGTTGGTGCTGTAGCAACTGATACTGCTGCTGCCGTTGGTACGGTACCAGCCTTTTGATCTAATTAAAGCAGAAAAGTACGATGGCGTCTGTAAAACAGGAAACTGTAGTGGATTGACTACCAACGGGGTGCTGGTTTTTGAAAGTCGTTATCGGCGCTGGTCCGTTTGTTGAAACCAATTCGGAATGTGCCAGTAAAGAAGCCGGAATTTTAGGTTTGGTGACTTTTGTTGGTTGCAAGGTTCCTATTGGAGTTGAAAACACAGGTGGTAGAAATGGATTAAAGACAGGTACAAGTAGAGCTGCTGGTTTTGTTTCAGATTGAAAATTATACTGTAGTTGCGGAATTTTCCACTGATCCTGTGCGGATGGAATATGTGTCTTCAATGGAGTCAGAGAGTTGTGTTTGTATATTGAATTGAACTACTTCATCTTCTGGTAAGAGATTCAAATGTTGTAAAGCATTGTCTAACTTTTGATGTTGTGACTCTTTGGTGTAATTTATTGGAGTTTTGCCAGCCTTTGATGGTTTTTCTGAAGCTCTTAACATCCTCACATCATTCTATTGTGACAATACTTATGTGTTGAATGCAGCCCAAACTATCACATTGACCTATGCCACAATAAAGGGGGGACACAAACTCGCAATCGATGGGTAGAAAGGCCAGAATTGGCAACAGGAAATTCTAGAATACAAAAAGTGTTCGAATTGTCTAATGAAGAATAAAGTTAAAGTCAATAATACCAGATGACATAAGATAAATGTTTTCTAAGTTATAAAAAATTGTAAACATAATAATGAAATTTATATTACAAATGTATTAATTATTTCCTATATAATAAAATAGTTATAATCATAATAAAAATACATTTGATCTAAAACTTTCCTTAGTTTGAAATACATTTTTTTTTGCTATTCACAATTATATTGAAAATAATTGTTTTTCTAAATATCTTAACCTTACCTAGAATACAAGAAGTGTTCGAATTGAACACAACTTATAAACATGGGCTTTTATAGTCTTGACTGTAATAATGATATTCAAATTCTTTTGGTCGTCTTACCCACATCATTCTGCTATGATCCAAAAGTATGGACAAAACAACCACATGCTTGCGATACAGATTTCTAAGTCAGGAATCTGATTACAGTAGTTGTCGTCTGTTTATGTAGTTCATAAGTGTTTCTCGTTTCTCGTTTTTATATACTAGTAGACTAGACCGTTGGTTTTTCCGTTTGAATGGTTTTACACTAGTAATTTTTTGGGGCCCTTTATATAGCTTGCTGTTCGGTGTGAGCCAATGCTCCGTGTTGAAGGCCGTACCTTGACCTATAATGGTTTACTTTTATAAATTGTAACTTGGATGGAGAGTTGTCTCATTGGCAATCATACCACATCTTCTTATATCTATTGATTATCATTTATCTCTATTGTCTTCTTTTTCTTATTGTCCGGTAAGCAGAAAATGAATAACTCTGACCAAGCCCTGGGCCGATGCAATTGACACAAAAGACGTTTAGAGATTTTCGTTTTGAAAGAAATTGCCAATAATTCATTTATCTTTAATTTGAACTGACAAAGAAATTGTTAAATCTTATTACCCAATAACCTCAGGCTCTGTGAAATTGTCCAACTTATTTGCCATCCGTTAACAATGGCACATTGACAGCGGCGGATCCAGGGGTGGGGGGAGGGGGGGGGGGGGGTAGAGGATGTACATTCACCCCTTTGATTGCCAAAATAATTATATCATGTATTTCAAGATTTATATGATTTTGTAGCATAAAATCGTCCAAAAATGTTTCGCCTCGCTTCGCTAGGCAGTATTTAATCTGTTTTATGGAATTCAGCCCCCTTTCAAAAAATCTGGATCCCTCTCTGCATTGATATCAATAATTTAAGATTATATATGAAATAATAAGATAAATTGTTTTCAACCTAGTTTGTCCAAAAGTCATGTCAATTCTACTAAAATAACTTTAATACTAAGAATTTATACCAAATATTTATAAATTGTACATCAATAAAATAAAAGACATTTTTACATTACAATAATACTATCAGCAGTGAAATGTTAAGTGGCATACTTTCCATGGAAATAAGGTTGACGAGGATTATCTCCCTTAAATAAAATTACATTTATTTAATATTAAAAGTTGTTCTTATCATCTTTATTATTCATATTTCAGTGAAATTTTTAGTAAGGAATATTCTGAATTATTCGTTACAGTTTTTATCCTTTTAGCAAACATGTCGAGATTAGATTTCTGTTTTACTACCCAGGATTAAGGATTAATACAATTTTATGTCATGTAGGTTTTTATGATGTAATGATCAGACAAATAAGCTCAATTAGCACCTTTTTAGTTAAAGTTTACTTTCCTTTGTGGAATTATGTAAAACTGTTTCAGTTATATACATATATCTATATATATGTAGTTTGTATCGATTTTTATAGAAACCTACTATTTTTGGTTCATCCTCGGGCTTTGTTAAAATTAATGTAGGATACCAAATAAAACATAATGATGTAAATAGTTGAGATCACTGAAAGAAAAGGTTAAGATTGAAGGGCTAAATTTCATTGGCATTTGTATCATAATTGTCAGATAAAAAATATTTAAAACCAAGGTGATCTCGATTCAAAGAGATAATTGAATTACGAAGATGTTTTTTTACAGAAAAGAAAACAGGAAATTTTGAAATTATTAACTCTTGCATTGTTTATTCAACTGATGATGTTTTTTCAAAGACAGTTCAATACCTCTATCATGCAATGACCTCTTAACCCTACCATGTGATAGCTAATATTTCCCCCACTTTTAAAGATGATGAGAATACTGGTGCATACCGACAAACACTTCATCCTTGTCATAATACAATAACATATTTTTGCATATTGTATATGCACCTCCATACCAAAAATGCCTGCTATGTAATTCACACAATTAAGCTGCTGAAATGAAATTTATGGAATGTGATGTATATATAAAATTTGCATCTATTCAAGTCTCTACATTGAATTGAAAACAGTTTAAACTCATGAGTCATCATACACTTATTACACATTAGAAAATCAAAAGAGGGTCAGCCTGATTGAAACTAACTTTAGTACAAAAGGATGACAGAAAACTAAAGACAATTGTTAATCCGCAAACATTTTATAATTTCTTAAAGGGGCATTAGCTACGAGACCTACACAAAAATAAAATATGATTTGTTTTGTTCAATCATTAATGAAAGCGATATAGTGAAATACTAATTTGCTTTAAGCAGCCAATTTAGTTCAATTTTGTCAAACTAAGATAAATAACATTGCTGATGAATTATTCACTTGCAAGTGAATAATTCGACCTCTTTGAATCCGTATTCTTGTGACCTTTAATTTAACCCCATAGCTGGAGATGGGTTACGCATGTATTCAGCTATTAAAAGGAAAAGAATTTCAACATTGAAAGTGAAACGAGGATGAATCATTTGGTTGACTGATTCGATCCACAAAAAAAATCATTCTAACACAGGTAAAAACGATAATAAACATACTTTTTAACCTCAGGATCAAAATCACACAGACCTAGACCAATCCAAGTGCGCGTGGTCGCTATCAGTTTATGTTTATATTTATGTTTATATCGGGTTTAGGGGCCTCGGTGGCCGAGTGGTCTAAGTAGTTACTACTGTAATCACTAGCCAGTCAACACTGAGGTTGTGAGTTCGAACCCCGCTCGTGCGGGTGAACTCGACTCCAATCTTAATTGACTAGGATTGTCAGTTTTCCTATCGAAGGTCGGTGGTTTTCTCCGGGCACTCCGGCTTCCTCCACCAATAAAAACTGGCCGCCACGAAATAGCCAAAAAGCGATGCTTAAAAGTGGCGTTAAAACACCAACAATCAATAAATCAATATCGGGTTATATGACCGTCGGCAGTCTTCGGAAGTCATCTCGATGGTTAATTAGATGACGTCTAGACAAAAATACACACGAAATGTTTATACATATAATCTAGTCCATGCATTGTTAATTGTTTATTTTAGACTTTTTGTAACTTTCATATACGTTTGAGTATGTTATAAATCAAATATGAGAGTTTGAGTCAAATCAGTGGAGATGAATTTGACAGCTAATGACCCTTTTTTAAAGAATTTTTAAATTAAGCTCTAGGGTGGCCATCGTGGTCTTTGAAATCGGGGGTCACACATAACCGATTATGCCTCCCGCCTGAGATCAGACTGCTACGACGCGATAAAATACAAAATCGGAATCCTATCCTCAAGGATTTATAGCTTACATATACCATATACGCCCTTACTATTCTCAATGATCTGAAATTTCATATCAATGTCTAAACGCAGTCGTATGTGTTCGTAACAGATTCGTTATAGTTATACACCGAGGGATAGGTGTGTCTGGATAAGAAACCCCGACGACCGGAGGCCGGAGGGGTTTCTTATCCAGACACGCCGTATCCCGAGGTGTATAACTAACTTACACCCAATGCTAAACCCTATATTTGTTAACATTGATTATTGAATAAAAAAGAATGGATAGCATATTTATTGACAAAATCGAACCATAAATTATAAGAAAAATATTTTTTTTTACATGAAACCCCACTAGTAACCTTACTTTGGCTATGTTCTTTCAAACTTTGACAAGTGAGTAGATTTTACAAATGTCAAAGTTGCTGTTTTGCATATTCCCGTTAAATCCTGGTGCTAATATGGATCAGAATTTTTTTTTCTCGCAAATCGCGAACAATTTTATTTAGTTTTTTTTAGTAAGCATTCCTAAAGGCCGAAAATTTCGTACGAAACATGGAAATAAAGCCAAATTAGATAAGATAAGCATTAGGGGCACCCACTTTACGACCAATTGTCTCGGTAGTTCTTTATGGCTAGGGATTATAGACGCTGCCCTAATGAATAGTTATTGCATATTACTACAACGTGAGGGTAAAGAATATCTGGGGTAAGCATTCTTAAAGGTAGAAAATTTCTTCCGTATCACGGGAAAAATGTCAAATTTGATAAAATCCGCATTGGGGTCACCCACTTGTTCAAACCCATTGCCTCGGCAGTTCTCTATGGCTAGGGATTATAGACTCTGCTTTAATAAATAGCTATTGGATAGTTCTACGCCGAGAGGGCAAAGAATTTCTGGGGTAAGCATTCCTAAAGGCCGAAAATTACGTACGAAACATGGAAATAAAGCCAAATTCAATAAAATAAGCATTGGGGGCACCCACTTTACGACCAATTGTCTCGGTAGTTCTTTATGGCTAGGGATTATAGACGCTGCCCTAACGAATATCTATTGGATAGTACTACAACGTGAAGGTAAAGAATTTCTGGGGTAAGTATCTTAAAGGTAGAAAATTTCGTCCGTATCACGAAAAAAAAGTCAAATTTGATAAAATCCGCATTGGGGTCACCCACTTGTTCAAACCCATTGCCTCGGCAGTTCTCTATGGCTAGGGACTATAGGCTCTGCTTTAATAAATAGCTATTGGATAGTTCTACGCCGAGAGGGCAAAGAATTTCTGGAGTAAGCATTCCTAAAGGCCGAAAATTTCGTACGAAATATGGAAAAAAAGCCAAATTCGATAAAATAAGCATTGGGGGCATCCACTTTACGACCAGTTGTCTCGGTAGTTCTTTATGGCTAGGGATTATAGACGCTGCCCTAATGAATAGCTATTGGATAGTACTACAACGTGAGGGTAAAGAATTTCTGGGGTAAGCATTCTTAAAGGTCGAAAATTTCGTCCGTATCACGGAAAAAAAAGTCAAATTTGATCAAATCCGCATTAGGGTCACCCACTTGTTCAAATCCATTGCCTCGGCAGTTCTCTATGGCTAGGGATTATAGACTCTGCTTTAATAAATAGCTATTGGATAGTTCTACGCCGAGAGGGCAAAGAATTTCTGGGGTAAGCATTCCTAAAGGCCGAAAATGTCGTACGAAACATGGAAATAAATCCAAATTCGATAAAATAAGCATTGGGGGCACCCACTTTACGACCAATTGTCTCGGTAGTTCTTTATGGCTAGGGATTATAGACGCTGCCCTAATGAATAGCTATTGGATAGAACTACAACGTGAGGGTAAAGAATTTCTGGGGTAAGCATTCTAAAAAGGTCGAAAATTTCGTCCGTATCACGGAAAATACAGCCAAATTCGATAAAATAAGCATTGGGAGCACCCACTTTACGACCAATTGTCTCGGTAGTTCATTTATGGCTAGGGATTATAGACGCTGCCCTAATGAATAGCTATTGGATAGCACTACAACTTGAGGGTAAAGAATTTCTGGAGTAAGCATTCTTAAAGGTCGAAAATTTCGTCCGTATCACGGGAAATAAAGCCAAATTCGATAAAATAAGCATTGGGAGCACCCACTTTACGACCAATTGTCTCGGTAGTTCTTTATGGCTAGGGATTATAAACGCTGCCCTAATGAATAGATAATGGATAGTACTACAAGGTGAGGGTAAAGAATTTCTGGGGTAAGCATTCTTAAAGGTCGAAAATTTCGTCCGTATCACGGAAAAAAAGTCAAATTTGAGGGTAAAGAATTTCTGGGATAAGCATTCCTAAAGGCTGAAAATTTCGTACGAAACATGGAAATAAAGCCAAATTCGATAAAATAAGCATTGGGGGCATCCACTTTACGACCAGTTGTCTCGGTAGTTCTTTATGGCTAGGGATTATAGACGCTGCCCTAATGAATAGCTATTGGATAGTCCTACAACGTTAGGGTAAAGAATTTCTGGGGTAAGCATTCTTAAAGGTCGAAAATTTCGTCCGTATCACGGGAAATAAAGCCAAATTCGATAAAATAAGCATTGGGAGCACGCACTTTACGACCAATTGTCTCGGTAGTTCTTTATGGCTAGGGATTATAGACGCTGCCCTAATGAATAGCTATTGGAAAGTACTACAACGTGAGGGTGAAGAATTTCTGGGGTAAGCATTCTTAAAGGTCGAAAATTTCGTCCGTATCACGGAAAAAAAAGTCAAATTTGATCAAATCCGCATTAGGGTCACCCACTTGTTCAAATCCATTGCCTCGGCAGTTTTCTATGGCTAGGGATAATAGACTCTGCTTTAATAAATAGCTATTGGATAGTTCTACGCCGAGAGGGCAAAGAATTTCTGGGGTAAGCATTCCTAAAGGCCGAAAATGTCGTACGAAACATGGAAATAAAGCCAAATTCGATAAAATAAGCATTGGGGGCACCCACTTTACGACCAATTGTCTCGGTAGTTCTTTATGGCTAGGGATTATAGACGCTGCCCTAATGAATAGCTATTGGATAGTACTACAACGTGAGGGTAAAGAATTTCTGGGATAAGCATTCTTAAAGGTCGAAAATTTCGTCCGTATCACGGAAAAAAAGTCAAATTCGCATTGGGGTCACCCACTTGTTCAAACCCATTGCCTCGGCAGTTCTCTATGGCTAGGGATTATAGACTCTACTTTAATAAATAGCTATTGGATAGTTCTACGCCGGGAGGGCAAAGAATTTCTGGGGTAAGCATTCCTAAAGGCCGAAAATTTCGTACGACACATGGAAATAAAGCCAAATTCGATAAAATAAGCATTGGGGGCACCCACTTTACGACCAATTGTCTCGGTAGTTCTTTCTGGCTAGGGATTATAGACGCTGCCCTAATGAATAGCTATTGGATAGTACTACAACGTGAGGGTAAAGGATTTCTGGGGTAAGCATTCTTAAAGGTCGAAAATTTCGTTCGTATCACGGAAACAAAGTCAAATTTGATAAAATCTGCATTGGGGTCACCTACTTGTTCAAACCCATTGCCTCGGCAGTTTTCTATGGCTAGGGATTAAAGACTCTGCTTTAATAAATAGTTATTGGATAGTTCTACGCCGAGAGGGCAAATAATTTCTGGGGTAAGCATTCCTAAATGCCGAAAATTACGTACGAAACATAGAAATAAAGCCAAATTCGATAAAATCCGCATTGGGGGCACCCACTTTACGACCAATTGTCTCGGTAGTTCTTTATGGCTAGGGATTATAGACGCTGCCCTAATGAATAGCTATTGGATAGCACTACAACGTGAGGGTAAAGAATTTCTGGGGTAAGCATTCTTAAAGGTCGAAAATTTCGTCCGTATCACGGAAAAAAAGTCAAATTTCATAAAATCCGCATTGGGGTCACCCACTTGTTCAAACCCATTGCCTCGACAGTTCTCTATGGCTAGGGATTATAGACTCTGCTTTAATAAATAGTTATTTGATAGTTCTACGCCGAGAGGGCAAAGAATTTCTGGGGTAAGCATTCCTAAAGGCCGAAAATTACGTACGAAACATGGAAATAAAGCCAAATTCAATAAAATAAGCATTGGGGGCACCCACTTTACGACCAATTGTCTCGGTAGTTCTTTATGGCTAGGGATTATAGACGCTGCCCTAACGAATATCTATTGGATAGTACTACAACGTGAAGGTAAAGAATTTCTGGGGTAAGTATCTTAAAGGTAGAAAATTTCGTCCGTATCACGAAAAAAAAGTCAAATTTGATAAAATCCGCATTGGGGTCACCCACTTGTTCAAACCCATTGCCTCGGCAGTTCTCTATGGCTAGGGACTATAGGCTCTGCTTTAATAAATAGCTATTGGATAGTTCTACGCCGAGAGGGCAAAGAATTTCTGGAGTAAGCATTCCTAAAGGCCGAAAATTTCGTACGAAATATGGAAATAAAGCCAAATTCGATAAAATAAGCATTGGGGGCATCCACTTTACGACCAGTTGTCTCGGTAGTTCTTTATGGCTAGGGATTATAGACGCTGCCCTAATGAATAGCTATTGGATAGTACTACAACGTGAGGGTAAAGAATTTCTGGGGTAAGCATTCTTAAAGGTCGAAAATTTCGTCCGTATCACGGAAAAAAAAGTCAAATTTGATAAAATCTGCATTGGGGTCACCCACTTGTTCAAACCGATTGCCTCGGCAGTTCTCTATGGCTAGGGATTATAGACTCTGCTTTAATAAATAGCTATTGGATAGTTCTACGCCGAGAGGGCAAAGAATTTCTGGGGTAAGCATTCCTAAAGTCCGAAAATGTCGTACGAAACATGGTAATAAAGCCAAGTTCGATAAAATAAGCATTGGGGGTACCCACTTTACGACCAATTGTCTCGGTAGTTCTTTATGGCTAGGGATTATAGACGCTGCCCTAATGAATATCTATTGGATAGTACTACAACGTGAGGGTAAAGAATTTCTGGGGTAAGCATTCTTAAAGGTCGAAAATTTCGTCCGTATCACGGAAAAAAAGTCAAATTTGATAAAATCCGCATTGGGGTCACCCACTTGTTCAAACCGATTGCGTCGGCAGTTCTCTATGGCTAGGGATTATAGACTCTGCTTTAATAAATAGCTATTGGATAGTTCTACGCCGAGAGGGCAAAGAATTTCTGGGGTAAGCATTCCTAAAGGCCGAAAATTTCGTACGAAACATGGAAATAAAGCCAAATTCGATAAAATAAGCATTGGGGACACCCACTTTACGACCAATTGTCTCGGTAGTTCTTTATGGCTAGGGATTATAGACGCTGCCCTAATGAATAGCTATTGGATAGTACTACAACGTGAGGGTAAAGAATTTCTGGGGTAAGCATTCTTAAAGGTCGAAAATTTCGTCCGTATCACGGAAAAAAAGTCAAATTTGATAAAATCCGCATTGGGGTCACCCACTTGTTGAAACCCATTGCCTCGGCAGTTCTCTATGGCTAGGGATTATAGACTCTGCTTTAATAAATAGCTATTGGATAGTTCTACGCCGAGAGGGCAAAGAATTTCTGGGGTAAGCATTCCTAAAGGCCGAAAATTTCGTACGAAACATGGAAATAAAGCCAAATTCGATAAAATAAGCATTGGGGACACCCACTTTACGACCAATTGTCTCGGTAGTTCTTTATGGCTAGGGATTATAGACGCTGCCCTAATGAATAGCTATTGGATAGTACTACAACGTGAGGGTAAAGAATTTCTGGGGTAAGCATTCTTAAAGGTCGAAAATTTCGTCCGTATCACGGAAACAAAGTCAAATTTGATAAAATCTGCATTGGGGTCACCTACTTGTTCAAACCCATTGCCTCGGCAGTTCTCTATGGCTAGGGATTATAGACTCTGCTTTAATAAATAGCTATTGGATAGTTCTACGCCGAGAGGGCAAAGAATTTCTGGGGTAAGCATTCCTAAAGGCCGAAAATGTCGTACGAAACATGGAAATAAAGCCAAATTCGATAAAATAAGCATTTGGGGCACCCACTTTACGACCAATTGTCTCGGTAGTTCTTTATGGTTAGGGATTATAGACGCTGCCCTAATGAATAGCTATTGGATAGTACTACAACGTGAGGGTAAATAATTTCTGGGGTAAGCATTCTTAAAGGTCGAAAATTTCGTCCGTATCACGGAAAAAAAGTCAAATTTGATAAAATCCGCATTGGGGTCACCCACTTGTTCAAACCCATTGCCTCGGCAGTTCTCTATGGCTAGGGATTATAGACTCTGCTTTAATAAATAGCTATTGGATAGTTCTACGCCGAGAGGGCAAAGAATTTCTGGGGTAAGCATTCCTAAAGGCCGAAAATGTCGTACGAAACATGGTAATAAAGCCAAATTCGATAAAATAAGCATTGGGGGTACCCACTTTACGACCAATTGTCTCGGTAGTTCTTTATGGCTAGGGATTATAGACGCTGCCCTAATGAATATCTATTGGATAGTACTACAACGTGAGGGTAAAGAATTTCTGGGGTAAGCATTCTTAAAGGTCGAAAATTTCGTCCGTATCACGGAAAAAAAGTCAAATTTCATAAAATCCGCATTGGGATCACCCACTTGTTCAAACCGATTGCCTCGGCAGTTCTCTATGGCTAGGGATTATAGACTCTGCTTTAATAAATAGCTATTGGATAGTTCTACGCCGAGAGGGCAAAGAATTTCTGGGGTAAGCATTCCTAAAGGCCGAAAATGTCGTACGAAACATGGAAATAAAGCCAAATTCGATAAAATAGGCATTGGGGGCACCCACTTTACGACCAATTGTCTCGGTAGTTCTTTATGGCTAGGGATTATAGACGCTGCCCTAATGAATATCTATTGGATAGAACTACAACGTGAGGGTAAAGAATTTCTGGGGTAAGCATTCTTAAAGGTCGAAAATTTCGTCCGTATCACGGAAACAAAGTCAAATTTGATAAAATCTGCATTGGGGTCACCTACTTGTTCAAACCCATTGCCTCGGCAGTTCTCTATGGCTAGGGATTAAAGACTCTGCTTTAATAAATAGTTATTTGATAGTTCTACGCCGAGAGGGCAAAGAATTTTTTGGGTAAGCATTCCTAAAGGCCGAAAATTACGTACGAAACATGGAAATAAAGCCAAATTCGATAAAATAAGCATTGGGGGCACCCACTTTACGACCAAGTGTCTCGGTAGTTCTTTATGGCTAGGGATTATAGACGCTGCCCTAATGAATAGCTATTGGATAGTACTACAACGTGAGGGTAAAGAATTTCTGGGGTAAGCATTCTTAAAGGTAGAAAATTTCGTCCGTATCACGGAAAAAAAGTCAAATTTGATAAAATCCGCATTGGGGTCACCCACTTGTTCAAACCCATTGCCTCGGCAGTTCTCTATGGCTAGGGATTATAGACTCTGCTTTAATAAATAGTTATTTGATAGTTCTACGCCGAGAGGGCAAAGAATTTCTGGGGTAAGCATTCCTAAAGGCCGAAAATGTCGTACGAAACATGGTAATAAAGCCAAATTCGATAAAATAAGCATTGGGGGTACCCACTTTACGACCAATTGTCTCGGTAGTTCTTTATGGCTAGGGATTATAGACGCTGCCCTAATGAAAATCTATTGGATAGTACTACAACGTGAGGGTAAAGAATTTCTGGGGTAAGCATTCTTAAAGGTCGAAAATTTCGTCCATATCACGGAAAAAAAGTCAAATTTCATAAAATCCGCATTGGGGTCACCCACTTGTTCAAACCGATTGCGTCGGCAGTTCTCTATGGCTAGGGATTATAGACTCTGCTTTAATAAATAGCTATTGGATAGTTCTACGCCGAGAGGGCAAAGAATTTCTGGGGTAAGCATTCCTAAAGGCCGAAAATTTTGTACGAAACATGGAAATAAAGCCAAATTCGATAAAATAAGCATTTGGGGCACCCACTTTACGACCAATTGTCTCGGTAGTTCTTTATGACTAGGGATTATAGACGCTGCCCTAATGAATAGCTATTGGATAATACTACAACGTGAGGGTAAAGAATTTCTGGGGTAAGCATTCTTAAAGGTCGAAAATTTCGTCCGTATCACGGAAAAAAAGTCAAATTTGATAAAATCCGCATTGGGGTCACCCACTTGTTCAAACCCATTGCCTCGGCAGTTCTCTATGGCTAGGGATTATAGACTCTGCTTTAATAAATAGCTATTGGATAGTTCTACGCCGAGAGGGCAAAGAATTTCTGGGGTAAGCATTCCTAAAGGCCTAAAAATTTCGTACGAAACATGGAAATAAAGCCAAATTCGATAAAATAAGCATTGGGGGCACCCACTTTACGACCAATTGTCTCGGTAGTTCTTTATGGCTAGGGATTATAGACGCTGCCCTAATGAATAGCTATTGGATAGTGCTACAACGTGAGGGTAAAGAATTTCTGGGGTAAGCATTCTTAAAGGTCGAAAATTTCGTCCGTATCACGGAAAAATAGTCAAATTTGATAAAATCCGCATTGGGGTCACCCACTTGTTCAAACCCATTGCCTCGGCAGTTCTCTATGGCTAGGGATTATAGACTCTGCTTTAATAAATAGCTATTGGATAGTTCTACGCCGAGAGGGCAAAGAATTTCTGGGGTAAGCATTCCTAAAGGCCGAAAGTGTCGTACGAAACGTTGGAAATAAAGCCAAATTCGATAAAATAAGCATTGGGGGCACCCACTTTACGACCAATTGTCTCGGTAGTTCTTTATGGATAAGGATTATAGACGCTGCCCTAATGAATATCTATTGGATAGTACTACAACGTGAGAGTAAAGAATTTCTGGGGTAAGCATTCTTAATGGTCGAAAATTTCGTCCGTATCACGGAAAAAAAGTCAAATTTGATAAAATCCGCATTGGGGTCACCCACTTGTTCAAACCCATTGCCTCGGCAGTTCTCTATGGCTAGGGATTATAAACTCTGCTTTAATAAATAGCTATTGGATAGTTCTACGCCGAGAGGGCAAAGAATTTCTGGGGTAAGCATTCCTAAAGGCCGAAAATTTCGTACGAAACATGGAAATAAAGCCAAATTCGATAAAATAAGCATTGGGGGCACCCACTTTACGACCAATTGTCTCGGTAGTTCTTTATGGATAAGGATTATAGACGCTGCCCTAATGAATATCTATTGGATAGTACTACAACGTGAGAGTAAAGAATTTCTGGGGTAAGCATTCTTAATGGTCGAAAATTTCGTCCGTATCACGGAAAAAAAGTCAAATTTGATAAAATCCGCATTGGGGTCACCCACTTGTTCAAACCCATTGCCTCGGCAGTTCTCTATGGCTAGGGATTATAAACTCTGCTTTAATAAATAGCTATTGGATAGTTCTACGCCGAGAGGGCAAAGAATTTCTGGGGTAAGCATTCCTAAAGGCCGAAAATTTCGTACGAAACATGGAAATAAAGCCAAATTCGATAAAATAAGCATTGGGGCACCCACTTTACGACCAATTGTCTCGGTAGTTCTTTATGGCTAGGGATTATAGACGCTGCCCTAATGAATAGCTATTGGATAGTACTACAACGTGAGGGTAAAGAATTTCTGGGGTAAGCATTCTTAAAGGTCGAAAATTTCGTCCGTATCACGGAAAAAAAAGTCAAATTTGATAAAATCCGCATTGGGGTCACCCACTTGTTCAAACCGATTGCCTCGGCAGTTCTCTATGGCTAGGGATTATAGACTCTGCTTTAATAAATAGCTATTGGATAGTTCTACGCCGAGAGGGCAAAGAATTTCTGGGGTAAGCATTCCTAAAGTCCGAAAATGTCGTACGAAACATGGTAATAAAGCCAAGTTCGATAAAATAAGCATTGGGGGTACCCACTTTACGACCAATTGTCTCGGTAGTTCTTTATGGCTAGGGATTATAGACGCTGCCCTAATGAATATCTATTGGATAGTACTACAACGTGAGGGTAAAGAATTTCTGGGGTAAGCATTCTTAAAGGTCGAAAATTTCGTCCGTATCACGGAAAAAAAGTCAAATTTGATAAAATCCGCATTTGGGTCACCCACTTGTTCAAACCGATTGCGTCGGCAGTTCTCTATGGCTAGGGATTATAGACTCTGCTTTAATAAATAGCTATTGGATAGTTCTACGCCGAGAGGGCAAAGAATTTCTGGGGTAAGCATTCCTAAAGGCCGAAAATTTCGTACGAAACATGGAAATAAAGCCAAATTCGATAAAATAGGCATTGGGGGCACCCACTTTACGACCAATTGTCTCGGTAGTTCTTTATGGCTAGGGATTATAGACGCTGCCCTAATGAATAGCTATTGGATAGAACTACAACGTGAAGGTAAAGAATTTCTGGGGTAAGCATTCTTAAAGGTCGAAAATTTCGTCCGTATCACGGAAACAAAGTCAAATTTGATAAAATCTGCATTGGGGTCACCTACTTGTTCAAACCCATTGCCTCGGCAGTTCTCTATGGCTAGGGATTAAAGACTCTGCTTTAATAAATAGCTATTTGATAGTTCTACGCCGAGAGGGCAAAGAATTTCTGGGGTAAGCATTCCTAAAGGCCGAAAATTACGTACGAAACATGAAAATAAAGCCAAATTCGATAAAATAAGCATTGGGGGCACCCACTTTACGACCAAGTGTCTCGGTAGTTCTTTATGGCTAGGGATTATAGACGCTGCCCTAATGAATAGCTATTGGATAGTACTACAACGTGAGGGTAAAGAATTTCTGGGGTAAGCATTCTTAAAGGTCGAAAATTTCGTCCGTATCACGGAAAAAAAGTCAAATTTGATAAAATCCGCATTGGGGTCACCCACTTGTTCAAACCCATTGCCTCGGCAGTTCTCTATGGCTAGGGATTATAAACTCTACTTTAATAAATAGCTATTGGAAAGTTCTACGCCGAGAGGGCAAAGAATTTCTGGGGTAAGCATTCCTAAAGGCCGAAAATTTCGTACGAAACATGGAAATAAAGCCAAATTCGATAAAATAAGCATTGGGGCACCCACTTTACGACCAATTGTCTCGGTAGTTCTTTATGGCTAGGGATTATAGACGCTGCCCTAATGAATAGCTATTGGATAGTACTACAACGTGAGGGTAAAGAATTTCTGGGGTAAGCATTCTTAAAGGTCGAAAATTTCGTCCGTATCACGGAAAAAAAGTCAAATTTGAACAAATCCGCATTGGGGTCACCCACTTGTTCAAACCCATTGCCTCGGCAGTTCTCTATGGCTAGGGATTATAGACTCTGCTTTAATAAATAGCTATTGGATAGTTCTACGCCGAGAAGGCAAAGAATTTCTGGGGTAAGCATTCCTAAAGGCCGAAAATTTCGTCTGAAACATGGAAATGAAGCCAAATTCGATAAAATAAGCATTGGGGGCACCCACTTTACGACCAATTGTCTCGGTAGTTCTTTATGGCTAGGGATTATAGACGCTGCCCTAATGAATAGCTATTGGATAGTACTACAACGTGAGGGTAAAGAATTTCTGGGGTAAGCATTCTTAAAGGTCGAAAATTTCGTCCGTATCACGGAAAAAAAGTCAAATTTGATAAAATCCGCATTGGGGTCACCCACTTGTTCAAACCCATTGCCTCGGTAGTTCTCTATGGCAAGGGATTATAGACTCTGCTTTAATGAATAGCTATTCGATAGTTCTACGCCGAGAGGGCAAAGAATTTCTGGGGTAAGCATTCCTAAAGGCCTAAAAATTTCGTACGAAACATGGAAATAAAGCCAAATTCGATAAAATAAGCATTGGGGGCACCCACTTTACGACCAATTGTCTCGGTAGTTCTTTATGGCTAGGGATTATAGACGCTGCCCTAATGAATAGCTATTGGATAGTACTACAACGTGAGGGTAAAGAATTTCTGGGGTAAGCATTCTTAAAGGTCGAAAATTTCGTCCGTATCACGGAAAAAAAGTCAAATTTGATAAAATCCGCATTGGGGTCACCCACTTGTTCAAACCCATTGCCTCGGCAGTTCTCTATGGCTAGGGATTATAGATTCTGCTTTAATAAATAGCTATTAGATAGTTCTACGCCGAGAGGGCAAAGAATTTCTGGGGTAAGCATTCCTAAAGGCCGAAAATTTTGTACGAAACATGGAAATAAAGCCAAATTCGATACAATAAGCATTGGGGGCACCCACTTTACGACCAATTGTCTCGGTAGTTCTTTATGGCAAGGGATTATAGACGCTGCCCTAATGAATAGCTATTGGATAGTACTACAACGTGAGGGTAAAGAATTTCTGGGGTAAGCATTCTTAAAGGTCGAAAATTTCGTCCGTACCACGGAAAAAAAGTCAAATTTGATAAAATCCGCATTGGGGTCACCCACTTGTTCAAACCCATTGCCTCTGCAGTTCTCTATGGCTAGGGATTATAGACTCTGCTTTAATAAATAGCTATTGGATAGTTCTACGCCGAGAGGGCAAAGAATTTCTGGGGTAAGCATTCCTAAAGGCCGAAAATTTTGTACGAAACATGGAAATAAAGCCAAATTCGATAAAATAAGCATTGGGGGCACCCACTTTACGACCAATTGTCTCGGTAGTTCTTTATGGCTAGGGATTATAGACGCTGCCCTAATGAATAGCTATTGGATAGTGCTACAACGTGAGGGTAAAGAATTTCTGGGGTAAGCATTCTTAAAGGTCGAAAATTTCGTCCGTATCTCGGAGTACAATCTTCATGTTTATATTTACAATAAATCCATTCTTCGGATATCTAATTACCATGATTAATTGTGTGATTATAGTTTGTTTCACACCCGGTGGTAACTATATATCAATGCACATTCAGGACTAGCAGAAATTAACAATACATCCAATAGGAAGGTTCTGCAAAGGAGGTTGATCGGTATGTATGGAACGCGGGAACAACATTAATAGATAATCACAAGTTATCGGTGATGATGATAGTTTATCGGTCGATCATTATAGAAAGTCGGCGTAAAGTTTACTTTACGGTCGACCTTCATAGATGATCTAATTAATCTTAGTCGCGCGCAGATAATTATATTTACTTTTTTGATAATGCATTAACGGTCGATAATGATAGAAACCTCGACCAAGTGAATAGAAACACGAGTCGTAAATTCGATAACTTAAATTAAAACCTGAAATGCTTGCCGATTGTAAAATCGATTTGTATTGGCGGTCAACTTTTTTCCACTATCGCTTTTGCGAATTGATGTGAGCAGCATGGATACAGCAATCTATATGTTTTGGATGTGAGTGACAGCTGTAAATAATAATCTTATGTTATTTAAGACATAGTTACTGTAATTTGTAATGCTTATTCTCATTACTCCTAAATATAAAGACCTGAATCAAGCGATATTCCACATGTCAACGTCAAAAGACAAATTAAGGTAGCCTGTTGTCACCTGGCATTTAGCTTTGACCCCATGTGCATATAAATTGCGTTTGTGTGATGGGGAAGGGGAGTTTTGAAATTGAATTATCGGTGCTGGCAATTACCGAAAATAAGAATCCGAGCACAGTAACAAGCCCCTGTGACAGGATGAAACAGTTTTAAAAAAATCTATAGGACAACAAAGGCAGTCTGACTTAACCCAGTCCCTACTAACGGCAGTGGATAGAAGGGGCTGGGTCTACTCTTGCAATATGGTTTTTAACTTTTAGTTCAAGTGCTTTAATCTTGCTTGTCTAAACAATTATGACATCTTGTGAAGCTAGTTGTATGCTCCAATAGAAGGGGTATTATTTTTTTTGGTAAATGTATCTGTCCGTCTTCCTGTCTGTTTTTTAATCCATTCATAATAAGGTTATAGTTTTTAAAGTAGTTTAGGGTGAAGTTGTAGTCACTTCAACTTGCAAGTAATTAAAAACTGTTCCTTATGTGTTCTTTCTAATTTGCAATTCAAATTAGGGCTTTGACTCCCTTTTCATGCTTCTGGTATGCGTAAACGATTGAATAATAAGGAACAAGAAGTCACACCGGGACCAAAAAACAAAACAGCCCAAGGACACAAAAGGGCCTTCTACACAGCAAGAAATCCAGCAGCCAGAGGCTGGCTTGAGCAGGTCCCAACACACTAATGTATACTAGTTCAGGAAAATGGACACCACTCTACACTCCGAAACATAGATATTAACCAAAATAAAAAAAATACCAGACTAACAATGGCAAGAGGTTCTGACTTAGGACTGGCGCAATAAGCTGCCGGCTTAAACATGTTTACTTTTGTGAGATCTCAACCTTCCCCCTATAAGTACATTTTAATAAACTTTAAAAAAAGTAATAAACCTTTAAATATCCCTTATGAATTAAAAAAAAAACCCTATACTTATAAAAAAAAAGTTAATGTTTCAAAACATATCAAATTTATAAAGAGTAGACCGAATGGAAAACTATAATTTTTTAAAGGAGACGGTATTTTTAGACCACTTGCGACCTGGGAGTAAATGGGAGAAGACCAATTGGGATGTTACCATTTTCAGTACCTGCAGATACCTAAAATTATCTAATCAACATAAATAAAATTGTATGGTACATGTACTGTATTGTACTGTAAATTAATTTTTTTAAAGCCATGGGCTCTAAAGTAATAAAAATTCAAGTAGGAGGTAAACAAGTAAATTGAATGCTTTTATTAACATAAAATCTCCCAAACTGTCTGAACCAAGTATAATGACCAGTTCTTGTAGTATAAGCAATATCAGTGTTCCAAAGTTCATCACAGCTTGATTTTTTACCGTATACTTCTAAGTTATCCTTTAATTTAAAAAACTGATCTGAAGAAAAATCAAACTATGTATAAACATCACTTATATTACATATATGTGTCCGTTAAATTATTTACTTTTTTAAAAATTTAAATATGCTATAATGTGACTTTTTCAAATATGCATTACAAATCTACCATTTAAATAATTTTGACCTTTTTTTCTGTGCATTCAAACACCTATTTGATTAATATATTTCTTACATGTATATAATGAATTTTTCTGGACATGCTCCATTTAGAAAACTCTACTCTGTCATTTATTGCTACTTTTATCTTGTGAATTTTTTTTCCTGTGAAATTTTTTCCAATGGCTTTTTCCCTATAGTTTTTTGTGATTTTCATGCTTGTGACTTATCATTTTGATTTTTAACAAAATTAGAAATCATATCAAAATAGCCTTTTCCTTTAGTTTAATTCAACTTAAGAATTTTATTTATGCACAAATTGAAACGTAATTTTTAGCTCACATGTCCCCTTTATTGACCCCTTAAGGAGTTTATATTCAATTTTTAACAATTTTTTGGTAAATTTTTGTAATCTTTTACAAAAATCTTCTCCACTTAATCTACTAGGCCAAATAAAATTAAACATAGCCACGATTTTCAATTGGGTATCTTGATTGAAAAAAATATCCGATGACCATGTTTCTCAACCAACATGGCCGCCATGACTAAAAGTAGAACATAGGGGTTTACTATAGAAGTCTATGGGAAAATTGTAATAAAACAATTTCAAATGGTCACAACATAAAAACTAATTTAAATAATGATAAGGGGTCTTCAGTTACTATTATAAGACTACAATGGGATGACTTGATTTTTTTCCAGGGGGGTAGCAATTTTTTCAGGGGGGGTGCTTATTATTTCTGCTTGATATTTTCCATTTTCAGAATTATTCAGTGTTGCTTTTCTATAAACCATTATATCGTCTCTTTCAGCATACTTATATTGGATGAATCCCTGCCCAAATTTTTTTTGAAAGGTGTTCCAAAAAACATTTAGAGGCATTTCCAGCATTATACAGGCCCTGGGTGAAATTAATTTTAGAGAGGAGGGGTATTCAATTGGTGTTCGTTTGGGAGACTTTCATGACAGCATTCTTTTGCAATGATATCTCGTTTGAAGGAAATTTTGCAATTTTTGTTAATTATCTTGAATATCATTATAGATTGGGATATACTGTAAACAGCAAAGATACCAAGCAAAGAAAGATCTACAAGTAAGTCAACACCACCGAAATCGTAAATTGACATTTATTTGGAGTTATTGTCCTTAAAAGTCATTTTCTGCAATTTATTGATAATTTTTGTAAACTTTTTTCAAAGATATTCCGCCTTTAATTTAACTACTGGGTCAAATTTAACCAAACATGGCCTCAATCATTATTAGGGTATCTAATACTATTTGTTTATTTTACATGATTTCCAAAACCACAGTAGATACAGGTGAGCGACACTTTGTTTTTCAATTCCTGTAATGACCAATATTTGCTTGTGATTTTTTGGGGCAATCCTACCATATTTCATTTTATACTATTTATTATTTGTTATGTTTATTACTGATATGTTACTTTTGCTTTGTATCGAACTGATAAGTCAAGCCTTTTTCAACTGAGTTTGACAGCCGTTCTTCTTTGTTGTACTGTTACAGTACTGTCCAGATAAAGGCGAGGAGAGGGTTGATATCCCGCAAACATGTTTACCTCCACCATATTCTGTATGTGCCTGTCCTAAGTCCAGAGTCTGTAACACAGTGGCTGTCGTTTGTTACTGTATAACAAGAATCACAGAACTGAACCATGTCGAACATGAACTAAACCATGACACTACTGAACCAAACCATGACATCGAATTTTCAGTATTCCTAAATTGTGTGCAAAAGTAGCTATTTTTCGGTATAATTGACGGCAGTTTCATATTAGAACGAAATATGTGATGTAACAGACAGTAAAAAAATCACTTTTTTATGCATGAGAAACGAATAAGTAACTTTTAGAAATTGACTTAAGCATTATTCTGTGTCAAATCATTAACTATATGATACATATTTTAATGAACTAACATATTATAGCTATAAACAAAAATACTTACCAGCTTGAATTTATGTTCAGAAGTTCCTTTAGCAAAAATTCCGAATGTTTATATTGTGTCAATGTTTATCATTAAAAACACTTAACACCATCATGTCCAACTTAACAAAACTATGACAAAATCACTGTACTAAACGCTTCTCGATATGACAACGTTACTACCATAGAGACACAATACATAAAGTAAAAAAATGTACAAACACCAAACAAACAGTGCACGTTCACATATTATAGTACATATGGCATATACATGTAAATGAAGCAGACGGATCAGCTCACAAAAAAACACAATAAATGACATAATTTATAGCCTGATAATTCATATAATTATAGCACATATAAAGATAAATTAATTGAAAGGTTAATGAAAAAATTACAACTGGTAACATTGTTTTTTTTTAAGTTATATAATTATGACATGAAGATAAATTGAGAGATCATTAATTTCTTTCATCATATGAATGATAAATCGCATTCAATTTATTTTGAATTTAAATTGCATTGCAGCGAATACCCGATGCATTTAACCGTATGCCGTACGTTTTTAAATGCTGGATACATATTTTAATATAACACATTTATTTAGGATAAATCAGTGGCGGATCCAGAGGGGGGCGTAGAGGGCGTACGCCCCCCCTTTGCTTGCACTTTTTTTTTTTTTTTTTTTGTAAAATGATTAATCAGACTAGACTTCGTGAACTTTGCCATTTCCCGTGTATTTAATTTTTATGCGACAATTCTTTATTTATAAAGATATTTTTCGCTCGTATTTATTGTAATATATAATGGATAATGTCAAAGTCATGTGATTCTCTACGGTGGAGTTGACCAGTTCGTCGAAAAAAAGTCACTCAGTCATTTTGAAATTCAAATTACAGTAACACATTGCTTAGGCTGAGGATGACAAGCATGACTCCTTCAAAGCGACAAAGTATTGAGCAAGAACGTATTGACTTCTATTTCACAATTCCACCCAACAGAAAGTAATACTCTATTACACTCTCATAAAAAAAAAAGTTCCACAGCAATATTATTTACCTACGAAAACATGTTTAACCCCACACTCCCCAGCCCATTAATAACATTGCTGAATAGTTATCCCCAGTAAGTAAGCTCTAGATATAGATTTAAAGTCTAAGGTACGGACCATTTGATCTGAGGGGGGAGTCTGAGATATTTTAGAGAAAAAATTCCGACCCTGATTTTTGCTTAAACAAAAATTCTGGCCGTATCTGGATTGAAAACAATAATCTTGTCCACTTTTTTGCTATTAGAAAAAAATATTTTCAACAGAATTACTTAGCATTACATGAACATGATGAATAAAAAACGGGCGTAATTTTATTTTTTTGGGGGGTTGCATGTGAATCCCATATCTGACCGGAATGTCTGTTTCGCCGAACTGATATACTGAATACTTTTTTCAAGGCCCGACTGGAGCATGCCTGCTGGGTGTGGCCTATATGTCTCCATGTGTCGACCGTCGTTCACAACTTCATTGTCATCTCCGACTAATTCGTAGCCTTTGGTTGATTTGGAACCCCTCACTTCCCTTGTTGGGTGAAACATTTCAACCAAACATTTGGATGAAAATTGTTTGTTTGTCTTTCTTCGTGTCGGTCGTATTGTAAATTTCATTGAATAGCCGTATATCTTGTTTATAACAAGAAATCTGTGAGGTTATGCTAACTAACCATACAACAAACGAGAATTTTCCATGTCCATTCTTTACTGACAAATCCCACATCAAATATATCAATTAGTACATAGCTTTGGATCCATCCAATCATTTCATAATAGACAATTGATGGAGAGAATACGGCACCAAAAATGTCCAACCCCTACACTTTAACTATAAAATGCATTTTACACTTATTTTATGTTTTTTTAGTCAAAAAAATTTTCGCATCGCTCCGCTCGGCGAACTTTAATACTACGCCCCCCCTTTCCAAAATCCTGGATCCGCCCCTGATAAAAGAAACAACTGCACCAAAGGTTTGTTAAACCACTTTATCATATATTTAGTAGTAAATACAGTAGTTTTGAATATTTGATAAATAGCATGCTGTTTAATCCGTATCGCTCAACTGTGATGCGCACCCTTTATCACACCCCTACTCAAATTTCTCATTCATGACAGTAGTGATTTCGACTTAATTTTCATGAAGTCCATGTTTTAATTTATGCAAGCTTCTCAAGAAATATTTGTCCTAAATGGGTCCTAAATGAAACGGTCATTAGGGCGTGACGTCATTTATTTTTGGCATGTTACGTCACAGACGTCGAGTTTTCATATTTTCTGGCACACGAAATGCCACTGTAAAATAGAACTCAATGAAATACCATACAAAACACACAAAAAATACAATAAACAAACTATTTCTGAACAACAGGACGCAAATTGTAAGGTAACCCAGGTGCTTCGGTTGAATAATTAAGCAGTTCTTTTAAAGCTTTTAAAACAAAACAAAAGTAAATCAGAAGGTAACCCAGGTGCTAGGGATCAGAAAGCAGTTCATATATACTCTCCTGTTTAAATATATGATAAAGCGCATAAAACATGGCAAAATCCGTATCACATGCCGTATCACCCTCGACCAATATTATCCCTCGGGCCTAAAGGCCCTAGAGCTGATATTGATATCTCGAGATGATACGGCATATGATACGGATTTTGCCATGTATTATTCTCTATGTAAAACTATTCTTTAGATTCAGAGCGATGCAGGATTTGACATATTGTTCAGACATCTGCCCATTGATGAAAGCCGAAATTTGTTGTCCATTTGAAGTATATCCAACATCTCCTTTTATCTATATGTAGTTCTGATAATGTTTGATATCCAGATTTTTTGGTTTACGTTATATCTAAATTCATATATGATAACTGTTGAACAATAGTTTCTTGAAAAAAAACCCAAAACAGTTGAATGATTTTTCAAGGTTTGATAGTTTCAGCATAGGATCTTCACTCCTATATTGAAACTCCTTTGAGACGAAAGTCATGATCGAAAGGGTCGAACGAATATGCCAAATGTTTATTACAACTGTACCCATTATACCATTGTTAGAACGTGAAAGTAACATCAATTTTGTTATTGCTGTTACTTAATATATATGAATTGTCACTGATGTTTATCTGATGATACGACCGTTAACTTGTGTAAAAATACTAGTTCCAAACTTACGACAAATATACTATGACAACCCAATATAAATTTGAATGTTTTATACTAACATTACTATTTTTAAAAATGACTCGTTTTGTGTCTGGATTATTCAATTCTGTTAATTTCTATGAAATTGTGTGTGAAAAAAACGTGAAATTGCTTTTTAACTTGAAAGTTTATGTAAAACTATAATGTGTTATGTTATGGAAGAAGTATGGGGTGAGAGGGTGGGGGGGGGGGGGGGGGGGGGTTCTTTTTGTATTTGTTTGTTTTACTTGCTTTTATATGTTTAGTTTGATCCATGCAAATTTCAAAATCATGCCTTAATTGTGGAGGAATATTTTCTTCCGGTTCCCATGAATTACTTCTGTGACCAAAGCCTATCCATTTTCTGTAATAATGCATTTCTGTGTTTATACGTTCTGCTTTAACTATCCGTTCTCCAAGATACAGATCTGAAACCTCGTTATTTCGGTCATCATCGGTGTGCTGTTGTACTTGACTATTGTTTATTATTTACTGCCAACTATAGCTAAGCAACCATTCAACCCGTTATTTACCTTCGACTATATCTGAGCAGCTATTCAATCCGTTATTTACTGCCAACTTAATCTCAGTAACCATTCAACCCGTTATTTATTTCAAACTATATCTCAGTAACCATTTAAACAGTTACTTATTTCCAAAATATATCTCAGCAACCATACAACCCGTTACTTATTTCCATCTATATCTCAGTTACAATACAACCGTTACTTATTTCCATCTATATCTCATCAACCATTCAACCCGTTATTTATTTCCAACTATAGTCAATAACAAGTAATCGATACGACAAGCACGAACTTGTGTTATCAGGGGCGGATCCAGGATTTTGGAAAGGGGGGGCGTAGTATTAAAGTTCGCCGAGCGGAGCGATGCGAAAATTTTTTTGACTAAAAAAACATAAAATAAGTGTAAAATGCATTTTATAGTTAAAGTGTAGGGGTTGGACATTTTTGGTGCCGTATTCTCTCCATCAATTGTCTATTATGAAATGATTGGATGGATCCAAAGCTATGTACTAATTGATATATTTGATGTGGGATTTGTCAGTAAAGAATGGACATGGAAAATTCTCGTTTGTTGTATGGTTAGTTAGCATAACCTCACAGATTTCTTGTTATAAACAAGATATACGGCTATTCAATGAAATTTACAATACGACCGACACGAAGAAAGACAAACAAACAATTTTCATCCAAATGTTTGGTTTAAATGTTTCACCCAACAAGGGAAGTGAGGGGTTCCAAATCAACCAAAGGCTACGAATTAGTCGGAGATGACAATGAAGTTGTGAATGACGGTCGACACATGGAGACATATAGGCCACACCCAGCAGGCATGCTCCAGTCGGGCCTTGAAAAAAGTATTCAGTATATCAGTTCGGCGAAACAGACATTCCGGTCAGATATGGGATTCACATGCAACCCCCCAAAAAAATAAAATTACGCCCGTTTTTTATTCATCATGTTCATGTAATGCTAAGTAATTCTGTTGAAAATATTTTTTTCTAATAGCAAAAAAGTGGACAAGATTATTGTTTTCAATCCAGATACGGCCAGAATTTTTGTTTAAGCAAAAATCAGGGTCGGAATTTTTTCTCTAAAATATCTCAGACTCCCCCCTCAGATCAAATGGTCCGTACCTTAGACTTTAAATCTATATCTAGAGCTTACTTACTGGGGATAACTATTCAGCAATGTTATTAATGGGCTGGGGAGTGTGGGGTTAAACATGTTTTCGTAGGTAAATAATATTGCTGTGGAACTTTTTTTTTATGAGAGTGTAATAGAGTATTACTTTCTGTTGGGTGGAATTGTGAAATAGAAGTCAATACGTTCTTGCTCAATACTTTGTCGCTTTGAAGGAGTCATGCTTGTCATCCTCAGCCTAAGCAATGTGTTACTGTAATTTGAATTTCAAAATGACTGAGTGACTTTTTTTCGACGAACTGGTCAACTCCACCGTAGAGAATCACATGACTTTGACATTATCAATAATATATTACAATAAATACGAGCGAAAAATATCTTTATAAGTAAAGAATTGTCGCATAAAAATTAAAAACACGGGAAATGGCAAAGTTCACGATGTCTAGTCTGATTAATCATTTTACAAAAAAAAAAAAAAAGAAAAAAGTGCAAGCAAAGGGGGTGCGTACGCCCTCTACGCCCCCTTCTGGATCCGCCACTGGTTATTACAAGAAGAATTGTATATTTCAAAATTATTTATTGTACCTGCTCCTTTGATTTTAAAAAATATTTTCGTAATAATATTATTTCTTTATTTACATGTCCAAATATAAAAAAAAAACACTATCACTACTTGTCGTCTACCGTTTCCATTTCATAACGTAATAACCTAACACACGTAAAACTATAAATAAGATTCCTAGACCTGCTATATAACAAAAATAAGGACAGTCAATCCCGAAATCTTTTAGAACGTCAGTTATTGTAATGAATGTTGCGTTTCCAATGCATGATGGGTTAAGTTCAGCTGAAGTTGTATTACACCTGAAATATAAAAAAAAAATTGTAAGAGTTCCACGGAACCCAGTGTCTCGCCTACTTTTGCTGTTATCTATGTTTTCAGTGTGATAGGGGAATGCACATAATAGATTTACAGTTAATGAAATAAAACGTTTGAAATGTACGAAAAAAGTTATGCTTGTAAAAATGAATACAGTAAGGAATCAAATCTATAGATTTATAAAAGAGTTGAAACATAAATTGATTGAAAGAACAAATGATAAAGAAGGTAATTTTTACATTGTTTGATGATTTATCCCTTAATTCAGACGACGACGGAATGTAGGATCGCTATGTCAACAAAAATGGGGAAAAATTATTAAAACTTTTCCTCTAGATACTATCTTTTGATTGTAAGAAGCTTCTGTCCAAGTTTGGTAAAAATCCAGGATGGTTTATGAATCTAATAAATGTTTTAAAAACTAAAACTGCAGACTGTATGTAATGTTAACTGGAAGAAAAACTAAGTCCATTTATAAGTAATATACGGAAAAACAGGAAATAAATTTTTACAAAATTTCCTTCTAGATACATGTACTAGCTTTGATCATAAACAAGCTTCTGTCCAAGTTTGGTAAAATTCCTGGATAGTTTTAAGAAAGTTATTAAAATTTTAAAAACTTTAACCACAGAGTGAATGTAATGTTAAATGGCAAAAAAACTAAGTCAATTTATAAGTAAAATACGGAAAAACAGGATTTTTTTTTACAAAATTTACTTCTGGATACTATCTTATGATCATAAACAAGCTTCTGTCCAAGTTTGGTACAAATCCAGGATAGTTTAAGAAAGTTATTAAAATTTTAAAAACTTTAACCACAGAGTGAATGTATTGTTAACTTGCAGAAAAACTAAGTCCATTTTTAAGTGAAATACGGATTTTTTTTTTTACAAAATTTACTTCTGGATACTATCTTATGATCATAAACAAGCCTCTGTCCAAGTTTGGTAGAAATCCAGGATAGTTTAAGAAAGTTATTACAATTTCAAAAACTTTAATCACTGAGTGAATATTTGTGGACGCCGCCGCCGACGACGACGACGGAATGTAGGATCGCTATGTCTCGCTTTTTCGACAAAAGTCGAAGGCTTGACAAAAACAAATGAAAACACTTCACTAGAAAGGCTAAATTTGTATACAAGATTCAAATATCAAATCAAATAAGTTTTATTTTTAAGTCGCCAATTCAAATAACAATACAACATAAGATCTGAACGAGCTTTTGAACTGACATACATAATAAATTAAAGACATGCATATTGTATACAGTGCGTGCAGACACACTAGGACAACACAATACATACAATAGTTCACACATACATACCTTATATGGTAGTTGGGATTTTAATATATACAAATGCATGCATATATATAAATAATATTATGAAGTTTTAGAAACAAGAAACGACGAATCTATGATAGATTTGTCTGTTTCCATCCTTTTACATGCGAATGCAGAAACACGATATATTTCTGTACATATCTTTTCTTATCAAACTATTAAGGAACTAACTGGTTGTAAAATTCGCCATTCTACGATAATGGTTGCTTTTAACGACAATTCTTGATTCTTAAATAAGATATCTTTTTAAGTGGGTTTTTTCCACAAAAGTATTTTACTGATACGTTATATTGAAAAAAAACTATGTTGTGTAATATTTGAAAAAACGACATTTCACTGGTGAGTTGTAAAATAGGCAGAATATATCAATGGTACATAAAAACTCACAAGTCGAAGACAGACCGATAAAACCATGGATAAAACGGCGAAGAGAATAACAACAGTCTACAAAACGCTACACCAAAAATTTGACTACACGAATAGATGGTCATTCTAAAGAAGCTTTGTAGTTTACGGCATAGAGACAAACAACAGTTTACAAAACGCTACACCAAAAGATTAAGACTACACGAATAGATGGTGATTCTAAAGAAGCTTTGTAGTTAACGGCGTAGAGACAAACAACAGTTTACAAAACGCTACACCAAACACTTAGACTACATAAATAGATGGTAATTCTAAAGATGCTCTGTAGTTACATAAAATGCTGAACACATTGCAAATAGTTTGTTTTTTTAACTATGCCCTTTACTCGACCAAGAACGAAATGAGAGCACCTCGGTCATTTAACTATACTCAGTACTTGGAGTACAAAATTCGTACTCAAAACACCAAGTCCACTATTTTGATTGGTTAAATTCTTAGTCTGAGTACGATATTCCAACTCGAAAGTTTGATAAACGAGAGCCAATGACAATTTAAATATGATACATTTGCATCCTGTATGAAAAAAATTCGTAAGGGTTCCGCGGAACCCAGTGTCTCGCCTACTTTTGCTGTTAATCGCAGGCTCAACAAAAATGAGGGAAAAAATCAATAAAAATATTCCTTTAAATACTATTTTTTGATTGTAAGAAGCTTCTGTCAAAGTTTGGTGTAAATCCAGGATAGTTGATGAATCTAATAAATGTTTTAAAAACTTTAACTGCACACTGTATTTAATGTTAACTGGAAGAAAAACTAAGTCCATTTATAAGTAAAATACGGATAAACAGGTACAAAATTTTAACAAAATTTCCTTCTAGATACTAGCTTTTGATCATAAACAAGCTTCTGTCCAAGTTTGGTACAAATCCAAAATAGTTTAAGAAAGTTATTAAAATTTTAAAAAACTTTAACTATTTTGTAATAATACCCATTGAAAGACTTGTTAATATCACAGTCAATAGAAAAATACTAATTACTGCTGATTAATGTCGATGGTACTAAATTCTGTTTTATATGTTTTTATTATAATTATGCATACCCAATAGTCTTGAAAACTTGTAATATAAAAACATAATCAACATAATTGTTTTATACTGCTTAATCATCCGTATTCATTTCAGGTGTTAATTTGATTTGAATTCAAATATTTTATATAAAAATAATATTATATTCCGAATGTGAAATCTCAATATAAATTTAAAAAAAAACTTTAAATAAAGGTCTCATCTTATGAAAATTTAATATTCAATGATTCGTGAAAGGCCAACTTTTTACCGTCCACCTTTTATATTATTATAACAAAATTAATAAATATTTATGAATTACACTGAATTCATATATATCTTTATTTTCATTCCTTATAAATATTTTTTATATTGGGGCCGGATCGACTTTAAATATGGGGCCGAATCGACATGAAAGCAAAAAAAGTGGCTTTCCTTACTTCTTTAAAATCATGAAATATATGTTAAAAGATTGACATGTTCAAAGAATTTATTTACTTTTCGATTGCTAAGTAACATCTAGATGAATATAACACTCCATAAATGGTGTGCGTCAGAAGCGCTTTTCTCGATTTACCTTCATCAGGAACGCTCTAATCCAAATATTTGAAAGTCGGGGATGTCTAATTACGTAGAAACGTTAAGAGCTATATGACCTAAAGATGCCAATCAAAAGAATAGATGACCACTATGTTGTTGGGCTGCTATGTTATTGATGTATATCACATGTCTCCTTATATATATTTTTGATTGTTTAATGCGGGAGTTTTAGCACTTTCAATCTGAGGGAAGAACAATGTAGGCGTGTGATTCCGGTGATTAATGCTTTTTTTTATCTGTTTATCTGTTTTTATGGGAGTTCCTACTGACTTCCGATGTTGTTTACTGTGAACATGTCTTTATATGTATAAATCATGTACTGGTCTTTGTATAGCTTCAGCCTTGGATATTTGGAATGAGTCTCGGGCATAAAATTATTAACTTGCAGTTTTTTTAACGTTGATTTCGTATATTCTTTGCAAATCATTTGTTCTCAATAGAATCACTGTGAAGCAATGAGAAAAATAAATACTTTTTCTGCATTTAAATTTTGTATTTTATTCAGGGCACAAAATAGTTCATTCCTGATCTGTTAATGATGTTGCTCTATTATATCAACTTTGATATACAGTCACCGCATTAGAGTTTATTATATCCATAGGCGTAGCATGCTAAAAAAAAATAATGGTACGGTTTCGGCAAATTAGAAATAAGGGACACGAAGCTTCCCTCCAGCCTCGCATAGCGAGGCTGCATTACGACAAGGGGTCTTGGGGCCGCTCAAGGACCCCATAAGCTCTGGGGTTAATAGTGTTAAAATCCTGCATTCTAGGTGTTTCCTGGCACCAAAAATTATTTTTAAAAAGCAGCATTTTTTACACAACTTGAAAAAAATCAAATATGAATGTCTGTATTCCAATCACTTGCGGGTTTTGTAGTTGTGTAATTTACATAGCAAGATAGGTGAATGAGAACAACACTGTCATATTATACCTCGCCACTTCACCACAAATCATTGCGCAAAGTTCATGATTTATAAGGGATTTCTGACAGTTTATTTGTTATAAAATCTTAGTATTTTTTAAAAATTAAAACAATAGTGCGGCTAGCAACTATTGAGCTATAGTGAATAGAAAATTGAATAGAAACGGGGAATGTGTCAAAACAATACAGCCCAGGACGATCCATGGACCTTGAAAGAACGGTGACGGGAATCACCACACACGTGGGTAGGCTGGAGCCGGCCCAGAAACAATGATGTAAACTGTTTCAGAGGAATGCACTCCCTTCTAGACTCCATAACACACAAAAGAACTAAAATTGAAAACAATACAAGAAAAACGAAGGCCCCAGGTTCCTGACTTGGGACAGGCGCATAATTGCGACGGGGTTAACATGTTTTAATGTGAACTTTCAAGACAACCACTAAAGTTGATACTAGGGGGGTCGTCATGACCTTGTAGGATATGAATTTGTGAAAATCAAGCAGCGACTGTCAAGATGAAGAACTGAGTTAAAGCACTGTATTTCTTGATAATTTGTATCTTGTCTATATGTATTGTGTACGATTTTGTCATATGCACATTTACTGGAGAGCTTGGCGCAATTACCTTGATTTTTTTGACAACGGGTGACTTGCAAGACTTATTTGTTTTTAGTTTTCAATGTTGAATGGTGTTGTTTGTCCTTGTGTGTCTTATTTGTTCCCTGGTTTGTCTTTTGTCCACTGATCGCGATTCTTTTATGGATAGCGCTTCGGTTGTCGACTCTTCTTTTTACTCCATTACACCTTTTTAACATTTTGGTGGCTTTGTAATTTTCCTGATTGAAAACTTTATTACATAATAATTATATTACATGTATGTTTCATTATAATACGTTATTTTGATTGGCTAACAACAATCTTGAGTCATTCTGAAATTAACCTTCATTTCAAAATGTGATGGCACGAGCTTATGTAAGCGTACTTTCATTCCGCCGTGTATTTATTCCGGGTAACTGTTTTTCCCTAGAGAATATTGGATGTAAATAGTGTGAAAGCGTTGATCTTGATATCGTTGTTTTGTTTATATTAGACCGGTTTATTGTTTACATAAATAAATGGGTTAAAATAGAATGATTTTCAAGGAACCAGTTTAATTAACCAGAGTCAATCCAGTAAATAATATTGATGATGATGAGGAGGATATTTTTATAACTCAAAATACTTTATCAATGATCAGGACATTGAACTTGATATAAAACAAATTTAAAGAGCAGATTTGTTCTTACTTAAAGTTTCAATTATAGAAGCATCCTTTGATATCGACATAGAAGATATGATTTTATATCTAAGTCGACCGAAAAGCAAATACACAGAAAAACTTCGGCAATCCAATAAATATGAATATTACAATTAGTGACAATTTAAAAGCATATGATTTTATAAATTTGCATAGAAAAATTATCGTGTTAAATCTTATTTGTTAATAAGCATTATTGTGTTATCGTGTGTTTAAACTGAGTATTAATCACTTCATCAATGTATGGATCTAAAGCACTAGTGTAATTAATCCCGGTATAAGATAACTAGTGCAATCATTCCGGTATAAAAACACTAGTGTGAACATTCCTTGGATGAAAACTCTCCACCTTACATAAATCAACTATGCAAGTTTCAAATACACTAAAAACTACTAAGCCACATTTAATATATATTTTCCCTTCAAAAAAATTCTTTTTAAAACCATATAATGACTGGTGGATGTTTTACACTGGACCGGATAGAAAAACCTAGTGAATTTTTGTTGGTGGATAAAAATCACTGGTGATTTTCTTCCTCCGGATAAAGTACACTGGCGGAATCAAACCACTGTTACACTTACACAATAAAGTACACAGGTAAAAAAAGGAAAAACTTGATAACAATTGCGTTTTCATGATCCTAGCAAAAAAATGTAATTATAAGTATTGAATGCTTCTTTTAGTAATTTTATAGGGTTGTAAAAGCGTTGACCGTGCGCACATTTTTAGAATGAAGCGCTTCATACAAAATGTACTTCGGTCAACGCTTTACAACCCATTTCAAAAAGAAGCATTCAATTCTTAAAGAAATCACATTTCAGATTTCGAAGGACTAATCATTTTTATCGGTAGTGGTTGGGGGAGCTCCCCATCTCTGATTTTACTTCGATTAAAAATGTCAAAATCACCCTTGCAAAAAGGAAAACTTTTCTTCATGTTAGAATAATAAGGAATATTATTCCTCTTGTCTATTTTTATTATAAGTTTACATTTTTTTGCCTATCCAAAACAAACCTTGATACCCCAAGAAATCGGAATCCCCCCCTCCCCCCCTTTTGTCGGTAAAAAATGATAAACCCCTAATCAGTACACGTATCATGTTCAGAAACGTTATGAAGACTGACTTTATTGAAATTTTCCAAATATGTTTTTTTCCCATATATTCTTTGAATGCAAATTTGCTTGCTATACTCTTCAAGTCCAAATTATCTGTTCTTGTTTTGTGAACATGCAGCACCATGAGATCGTTTAATCTATCCTGTTACGACCTTCCGCTTGTTGCATTTGTTGCTGACAGGACTAAAACTAGTTTCAAGACCTGAAACTACTTCTGACAACAAAACTCATTCTCTTAGTGTCATTCCTCTTATGAACGTGATGATATCTGCAAGGACTATATTTTCTCTAGGTGTTGCTGGTTCAAAGACAGTTGCAAATAGCCTTAACTGGCATTGAAGATTTGCTTCATGTAAATCTTCTTGATGAAACTGGCAAACTAACTTAAATTATTCACTGAAATCCACGCCCTTGATGCATTTTTAGAAGAACCTTCTCTGTATTCAACTAGATGTTAAAGTCTTCTTGTTCGAATCTATCAGTAATAGCTTGAACAATATGGTAATTACATAAATCAGTTACCTGCAAAACCTAAGGATATGGCATTGTATAAACAATTACCATTTCCAGTTGTTTTGATTGCTATGAGGTTTGTATCTACATCATCTGGAATCAAAACTTGCGACAATTCATTGAAAGAAAAACTGCTGGCTTCTTCAACCGTGAATTTTTCAAAGCTGAAGCGTTAAACTTAAAGAACTAGCAACATTTGTGGAGATTTGCCGAATTAGCTGGCGATTGTTGCTGGCTATAGCTTTCTTCAGATTATCCATCATGGCATTTCAGTTTATTCAGTCTGTGTCAGATTAGAGCATGAACCAATGACAACACCAAAAATTATTCGCAACAGCATCAAAAACAATAGCACCATTCCGATTTATTAATAATTAATTGCTAATCAATAAACCGATTACGGTACTGCGGTTATGTACATTGACGTTGCTCTGTACTTTTAATGTTGAGAAACGTTTTTTTCTTTCAGAAAACAGGCAGAGGTAAATGTAAAATGTTTATTGTATAGATTTGTTTAATATTCTAACATATTTTTTTTTATATTTTGATTTTTTTATACGGTTTTCCGTACCTGCAGTTAAAATTGGCACGGTCGGAACCGTACCAACCGTACCGTGTGCTACGGCAGTGATATCATTTATGACTCAAAAAAAATTCTATTCTCATTGGCTAAAAACTTAAGGAATCTTCTTTGATAAAACATTATATTGAAGGTGGGAAATATCATAGGAGGTTAATATAAGATTTGGAACAGCTAACGTGTAACTTAAAAGTTATTTTTCTAGACAAGGTCAATGACGTAGGGTTATGATGTCATGCAAATTCATGTTTTTTTTCTCTTATTTTTTTCTGTTTTAATTTTTTTTTTTGTGTAAATTTTATTGAATATCTCATCTTATAAAAGTTAGCAACTGGAGATAGACAAAAAAAGTCTTATAATAAAACAATTGTTAACTTTTGATATCAGTTGATACAATAATTTATCAACCCCAGACTTTTTGAGTCATTAAAATCATTTTAATTTTAGACTGTTGCCTTCCCTAAACTGTCCTTCATGGTAATGGTAAGACATTTACTTAGTAAATGCGATGAAACAGCAATACAAGTTCGCCATGTTCGTTGATGCTATGAATATAGTCAAGTTGATATCGACAATTTGAAAAGGGGCACCAACTTTTCAAACATCTCAAAATGACCGAAATTGTCTACAAAAATTTCCAGATCCTTGCCCAAAAGATATGACATTCACCCTAGGTTGTATGCCTCGGTGCATATCGTATCTCTAGTGTTGATAAAGCATTGTATCAACCTATTCAAAAGTCAATAACTGTATAATAGGATAACTAGTCTAAATAATTAGGACCTCTTGCAACGCTAATTTATTTTTTACTGTAACGCCTTCCTACAACAGAAAACCAAATCCTTTTTTTTCTGCTGGACTTTGAGAGGAAATAATCCTCTGAACTTTGAGACTCAATTTTGTATATAATAATTGTATAGTTTTCACTAGTGGAAATTTTGTCAATATGTAAAAGAGTCGTTTATTCATATAATTAAAATAATATTTTTTTCAACCAAATACTGTTGTCAATTATTATGAAGGCTCCAGAATTTAACATTGTACATCTAGTACCGTCTTTTGGTATGCATAGTGCGCATTTGTGTATTGTGCGCACCCCCTTTATGGTCCAAGAAACTTGAGAAAAAAAAGTTTCTTAATCGTATAATACACATAGACATTTTCGGAAAAGTCACACCTCCAAAATCGGTAAAATGTTGCTTGAGCGTGATTTTTTTCGGCAAGGAATTAATGAGAAGTCATGATTAATATCATTGAAAGAATTTATTGTAGCTGAATAAAGAATTTTAATAGTTACCTTCTTTTTATAACCCACAAGTTAATGTTTGTCGTTTGCCTGTTGGCAAACAGGAAGACTAAACTGGAAGTTTTTTAATGGTCACCGATGTCGGTGAATTCCGTACGGAATACGTAATTAATACGAAATTGTATTTTCTTGAATTATTTAATTTTATGTTATGAATTAGTGCTGAAATAAATTGTTAAAATCTCATAATTTTTATTATTGTTTGATTCTAGCTGTTAATCCGGATTATCACACCTCAATCAATGGGTCTAATTGATGTCAAAACAATCAATGACAGGTTCACCTTGTTCCTAATTAAATTCGTTCAGGTTACAATTATGGGATAATCATGTTTTCAATCATAATTTCTTTTAAAGGTTTTAAACAGTTGTTACTGTTAAAATTATAAAGTAGAAACGTATTTATAAAAAAAAACTTCTCATAGACTAAATCATCACTTTACAATATTAAGTCACATGACTGGCGATCACCTGATACATTCGGTCTCACTAATTAGCGACAAGAAGAATTTTAGCGACAAGAAGCGTCAAGAAGCGACAAGAAGAATAATTTTAGCGACAAGAAGCGACAAGAAGACTAATTAGCGACAAGAAAACATTTTTTTTAATTAAAATTTCTTATTCCAAATAAATATTAAGAGAATATGCAAAAGAAAACAATTTTAGCGACAAGAAAGTTAATACTCTATCAATAAATATAGAAAAAAAAATTGAAACATAGATCCAGAGACATAATTTATTGTATTATATGTCTCTGATAGATCTAATTGCTACATTTATTTGTGATATTTTATTATTTATTATGTATAACAGCAAGTATTACGTTTACCCTGTCGTATTATGATATTAATTTTACTTGTGTTTTAGAACAATAGCACTATATAATAAACTTGCAAAATGCATTATTTGTGCATCATTGTCCAGAAAATACAGACACAAATTGTGAAATACAAAGAACTGAAATCAAACAAGAGGAAAACATTAATGTGAATATTTTTCATCATTTTATTTTGTGTATTGCCTCATTTAACGATATTTATCATGTTAACTTTATAAATAGTTTAATGTTGATTGAAGATTAAAGGAAATTAATGACAATCTTGAGTTTTCAACAGGTGTTCACTATTTACAATGATTGTATATTCTGGCGCGTGTAATTGTATAGTCTGACGCGTGTACAAAGTTGAAGGTGTTGAAGGACTTATCATTTTTTATCTGGGAGGGGGGAGGGGCTGGTCAAAATGCAGGGGGGATCAAGTTTTTTTCTGTATGTGGAAAAGGGGGGGTTCAATTTTTTTTATAAATTCAATGTAGGGGGATCAATATTTTTTGCACATAGAAATAAGTAGTTCACATACTTCAACGGAGACAAAATGTCAAGAAGAACATTACAACAGTCAAATCGAAATATATTTTTAACACCATTCATATACAATTAAGTAAGACATCACTATCAAACATTTATGAATGAAATGTGACAATAAATGAGTAACTGAATTGTTCAAGCTGTAAGCATAAACTATCCATATAAAAGTTTAGCGACTCAATGGAGGTTTCAATAAGGCCTTATGTAAAACTTAAGTTTAAGCAGCGTTCAAGAGAGGGACATATAATAGATCCCTCTAAGTAAATAATGTGTTGTTACTGTTTCAAAAAGTTTACTTTTTAATGCATATTTTTGACAGAGTTACTTAGGATAAAGTTTTCTTTAATAGCCCAATATAGGAAATTAGAAAAAAAAGTCAGAAAAAGCTATTCAAACACTCAAATGTGTTTTTGGACTCAATACACTGAGAATATTTCATTTTCAATATTTTCGTGAAATAACATGATACGTGTTTTGCATGTTAAAATTTTGGCATGTTTATTAGAGGGGGGATCACAATTTTTAAATGTTTTTACGGGGGGATCAAATAAAAATAGTGAAATATTATGGGGGGATCAAGAAATTTTGTATGTTTCATTTCAAAATGACCAGCCCCCCCCCTCCCAGGTAAACAATGATAAGTCCCTAATTAGATGTTATTGTAGCAATAAAACAAGGGACATGCGCCTCGTTAATCTCATTTGATGTTTCACATTGTGTGTACTGTTATTACGTTAGGGTGAAGCCACATCTAATGTTGTTGAACTATCAAGAACAATGAATTGTACTGTTAGAAAGGAAATAATATTTCATGTTTTTGCGTGTGCATTTCCTTTGCTCTAACAAGCTGACTGAAGCCATTCAACTTTTATGTTTTGAATAAAGTAAATTAAATACGCTTAAATAATAAATATGGAAAAGCGTGGCTTAGAGTTCTACAAATAAAGCATCTTAAAAAATTGGCAAACCCCATGTACATAGTGTATAATGATTGTGTTGAATGTAAACACGCTTACAATATAACAAAGCGTATATCTGGGACTACACAATCCCTTTCTTCCTCACAAATATTTTATTTCTTCATCTGTCAATATAATAAAAAAGCTACACAATCCCTTTCTTCCTCACAAATGTTTAATTTCTTCATCTATCAATATTATAAAAAAAATATCAATTTATTCCTGCCCATATATTAAAAAAAATCAAATGTATATTTTTGAATATTTATTTGGAATAAGTAATCTTAATAAAAAAAAATGTTTTCTTGTCGCTTCTTGTCGCTTCTTGACGCTTCTTGTCGCTAATTAGTGAGACCCGATACATTAAAAAAAATGGCGGTTTATCTTTTCAAAACGAGCGTGGTTTATTCAATTTTCATACACTTATCTTCTACTCTCCATGATGAACACATACAAAACAGTAAGTTATGACCACAAGAAACACAGAGCCTAAATTAACCGACAACAAAAGCTTCATGGTGTCTTTATTAAGACATGGCAAACTTCCGGATTACAAACAGACGGACAAATTTACACGATAAACGAACGTAACTACAGAGATATAAAATGTATTTTATTTGAATAAAACATGATATATCAAGTACAATAAGATACATATTACAAATATAACATGTAAATCATAATAAAAGTCGAGGTATTAGCGAAAAATTCCGTACTCTTCACTTCACCTGTTTTTTTCTTTTGTCGGAGTTCGGACCTGAAAAAAGGCTAAGAAAATGTTTGTAGGCATGTATACTGCGCACCCCTCTTACAAGAAACATGACCCAGGGTATAAATGTGCGCACTATACATACCAAAAGACGGTAAGTTATTGTTTCCGTTAGTACTTCACCAGGGGCGTGGCAGGCGTGCTCCCCCCCCCCACCCCACCCCCCTCAAAAAAAAAGTTTGCAAAGCATGGGTTGTCCTCAGCTTAATAAAGAATATTTCGATAATTTTACCAGAGGTAAAGCTACGCCATTGGCAGGGTTAATCTAATAGATTGATAAATTTCAAAAGGGGAGTACAATATGATCAATTTATCAACTTAACCAATACAGGTTGATTAATGGAATCATCAAACAAACTTTTGAAATTAAAAACCATTAAAACAACTCATGTCAAGTTTTGTTCAAAAATGCACATTGGTTTAAAGGTAGACAACTTTCAAACTTATCTGTAGAAGACAGTCGAATGGACTATGGATGCAATGTGATGAAATACATCAGGCACACACTGATAACAAATCAAATGCTTCTTTCTACAACTATTTGTATAAAAAGGCATAAAACATCAACAATATCACAGTGGTCAAGATATAGCCTTACTAACATTAGCATATCCCACACCAACACAAGTCAATATTAGTTTATCTCCACCAAGTTGCAAATCTTCATTTTCTTCTGTTTTTTTCTCTGTTTCTATTTTGAACATTACTTGGAAAAAATCTCTTATGTGCTTTAAAAATTGAATCCTAAAAATACAGAGAAATAAAGATTTCATTCAAAAAATATAATGTGCTATCTATAATTGATAGGCTTTCTATGTGATTTCATTTTAGTTGCATGATAATGCATATGGTTTGGTTTATTTAAAAACATACATATGTTCATGATCCTTAACAAATGAAGGAAAAAAACCACATATAGTAAGCACCTTAAACAAAGAATAGTGAACATATGCCGTCTTAAACTTGCAGTGAGGTGAGATTTTTTTTTTGCTCCTTGTTGAAGGCCTCACTGTGACTTTGAGATGAAGAACAGCAATAACAGCACTGTTCCTTTGCTTTTTGTGTGTTTTCTGCTGTGCATGTACTGATTTTGTGTCATGGATGGATACCCCATATCCTTTGTTTTTCCTATTATATAACCTTGAACATTGCCTCATAAAATAATACGTGTAGGTAAACTAAACAGCTGAAAGATCTAAAGGAAAATCAGAAAATCACTTAACAGGGTCAGTGTCAGACAGCCTCAATTTCTTGTGGTTGTAATTTTGCTTCAGAATATTAGCAATAGTGTCCTGAAATACAAGAGTATTTACTTTGTATCAATCTGATGAGTTAAGTCCTTTTCAATTGCTCTTAAGGAGGGGGGGGGGGACCCTGCAACATTTTGTTTGTGTCTGTCCCAAGTCAGGAGCCTTTAAATCAGTGGTTGGCATTTGATGTATAACATATTTGTTTTTCATTTACTGTTTTGTACATAAATCAGGCTGTTAGTTTCTTTTTGAATTGTTTTAAATTTTTCATTTTGGGGCCTTTTATAGCTTGCTATGCAGTTTGAGTTTTATTCATTAAAGAAGGTTGTACGGTGTCCTATAGGTGCTAATTCTACATCATTTGGTCTCTGGTGGATAGTTGTCTCATTGGCAATCATACCACATCTTATTTTTAAATTGTCCTATCAAACAAAGAAACTGTTGTCATGAGAGATGCTACAAATTGTTAACAATTCCACTAAACAAATTTTTTTACCCAACACTCTTATACTGAAGTGTTGACTTGAGATGTGCTTGGATTGACCTGTTGTCTGATTTTTTGCTTTGCTTCTGTTTATGTAACTTATGTATTATTGCAGAAAACCCTTGGTAATTGATTCTAGTCAATTATCTGACTTCTTGTTTATCATCATCATAAATATTTAGAAAATGTAATCAATGCTCAGCTTACATGTATGGTGACAATTCTCCTATCTGAACTTTAGAAACATCTTGCTGGCCTAGCACCATAAATAAAGCTGTCAAAGCCTGGTTGTTTGAGTCCACACAGCCACCCTTAAATCATACAAAAATATAATGTATTACTAACACAATTAAATATTACTATTCAAAAGTATTTGCATCAAAACAAATGAAGAACACAGTGATAAGATGTTGAAATGGGTTTTGAAAATCATTTTACAGTTCCCAATCCTTTTAAGCACATTTTTATTAGAAGTTTGACATAGAAAAAATAACTTTTATCAGAAAATTTCAGAATATATTGACTTTTTTATCACAACTAAAATACGTTATCATCAACCATTTAGAATCACCAATAAAGTATATTGATACGCTTTAAAATTTTCATGAAATCAAAAATATATTTTAAATTGCTGAAGGACACTTCAAACATTATGGTCAGTGGGAATCTGATCGACATTTTTCTTCTCTACCGTTTGCGGTCTCATGTAATTACTCCTCGGATTCTGATCCCTCTGCGGATTTCAGTTCGGGATACTCGGAGTTGGAACTTATTTGAGTTACTATAGATTCATTTACTTTTTTGTTTGAGATAAAAATGTAATTTTGTGGATATTTGATTTTGTGGTTTTGCCAAAGTCTGCATTTCAGCTTACAGAAAATCTAAACTTCTTTGAACATATAAATTTGTTACTATAGCCATGAAATTCCCTAAAATTGGTATAGCACAAATAATAATGAATCCACTGTAAGCAGCACTGCATTTGTCAATGTTTATAATAGACTGCATATTGCAGAACTAGTAAACATACCCTATATATTTCCTCTAGTAATAATTTGGCTCCATTTTTGCCTATATCTTCGGGAACAGAAGGTCCTGATCCTTTAGGATTAGATACTACCTCTGCTGTAAGGAAGGTTCCATTTAATGTCTCAGCTACTAATGTTAAACCATATCCTGGGGATCTGAAATACGTATGGCATTTCAAGAATAAAATATTTATCTGACCTTGCACTCAATCATCAATGTCTAGCTTCTTAATAGAGGTCAGGTGGGGAGTTTAAAGAACATAATAAAGATCAATGATCAGTTTTTAAACTTTGTTTCATTTTTCTTTAAGTTTTAAGAATATTGCATGTGCAGTAATGAAACAGCAACCTAACAAAACAAAAATCAGCAAGACATCTTCAGGTCAATGTAGGTTCTTCAACAATAGACAAGTATCTATACATTATGTCTATCTCTAAATCAGCCCCCGGGTCGAGAAAAGTTGTGAACGAGTTTTGTGAATCTTTAAAAACTAACAATAATATAAGATCAATGACCTGTGATTTCTGTTCATCTTGTACCATCATATTACCAGAAAAAAAATAAAAATAAAAAAGGCAAATTTCAATTACGGTATAGCAAAATTCATCCCGTCATATTTTGAAAGAATAAAAACATTGCATAAATTGCCAATTATGAAATATAAAAATCTGAGGAGAAACAGTATAATTTTATTCAAGTTAATGAATGATTTACTCACTTTCCAGAGTGGCTTCCCTTGTAATGATCTGTATAAATGTATATATCTGGTATAAATTTATTCAGTATACTCCTGGCTGACTCAATTATTCTGTTATTTGTTACTGGTGAAACTCTTACAGACCATCTAGAGCGTGTTAAGGCGAAATAAAAACTGAAGACAAAAACTTCTTTTTCACTGATCAAATACATTAATATAAGCAATTTTTTTATGATTTTTGTGTGATTTCAGAACTATGTTAAAAACTCTGGTTTTAATATAATTTTGTTTTTAATCTTGAGGTTTCTTTGTAATGAGTGAACATTTTTTTTCCATTTTTGTTCCTGATGGCATTAATGTTTTCTGTCATTCCTAATATTATTATTTTATTCCTCCTTGGTATCTTTTCTAATTTTTAGAACACAAAATAACTTTGTCTTCACATAAAATATTTCATTTTGTTGGACTTTCTTCATTATATTTTTAAAATGCAACATGATATTTTACTTATTTTCAGTAAAATAAATCTGAACAATAATACTAGGTTCAAATTGATTCACCAAATTTCTAAAATGGCACTCTCTAAACATATGAATATTAATGGAATGATGATAAAATACTAAAAAAAAAACCTACAACCGCTAATAAAACCGAATAGGGTCAATATTTTATTTTTTGGGTATGGCATTGTCAGTTGGCATTGTTAAATAAGATTTTCGTTTGCACATTTTAAATATCTAAATGGAAAGAATTTATCTAATTGTTTGAAATGATTTAACAACACAGAGATAGTTTGTATTCTTACAAATCAAAATACAAAATATTTTCTTAGTCAAACGGTCTACTTTTTTAAATAAACAATCACAATTACATTGTTCAAAATAAGGATACGCCACACCTCTAATACGTTTGATCTTCCCTGGGTCTGTATACTGCAATGGACGTAATTTCTGTCGACAAGGACATGTAAAAAAGATTTCACCACCACCTTCTGGGGCTGCTCCTCTTTTCAATATCTATTAAAAAAAGACTCATAAATAATAACTATTAATTGACAAGTTACTATCAAGTTTACTACTTCCTGTTGTTGTATAAATTTTGCTGTCTGTTCTAATAAAATCAATAATATTTAGTGAAGTTCCAATCATCAATTATAATCTTAAATCCTTGCATTGGATTTCTAAATCTTCAGCAACAATTGATTATTATTTTAAAAATTCAACCATTGATATACAGTTCTGGAAATAGATGGTTTGTATGAAAATGTTTTGTCAATAGAAATTATTTAAAGCAAAACTTTGTAATACAGCTAATGATTTTGTTTGTACAATTTACTAGGCTAGAGTTTTGTCTTTTTCTTGTTTGTCATTAAAACACTTTTAAGGTATTAAAATAAACATAACCAGAAAAACTGAAAGCAAATCTCAAATACATAACCCTACTTTCCCATAATTTGCATTAATAAAATAAAATCTCTGTTTCATTATTGAAGAGCCAAAAGACCATTCAGATCAAATATAATATATAACATGTATAAGGGGCACAATGCTATTAGGAATTGAAGACATTTCTCAAAGTTTTATTGAAATCACGCCACAGCTTAGTCATATGAAACTTGAAAATTGAAAAAAAAGTTGAATATGTTTTATATACTTGAAATCATGGCTAAGTTTTACTATAAAACAAGTGTTCATGAACTTTCTTGTAAAAGAAAATCCTTTATATTATCAAAACCTTCATAAATGTACTGCTATTGAATTATTGTCTTCCCATACTCTAATTCATTGATATATTCCCTTATGCAGTGACCTTAACTACGAGACCTCTCGTTAGAACTTGTGAGGGGAAAACTGTGATGAAAGAATGTAAATAATCGTGCACTGGTAGGTAAATAGTAATAACTGATTCTTACAGAACTGATTAAATACACCAAATCATTTAACAACTGTTAAAGAAAAGCTAAATTTACGTATTGAAACGCATGTAACAAAAAAAAAATCATGGCTCTATCAATTCACTTGTTTTTCACATGCTCTGTGTTGATTGTTTATCAATGTCATGATCTGGTAATTTTTGGCAACAAAGATAATTAGCTTGCGATCAATAATCACTGAATGTAATATTGTTTGTCGATAATACATTATCGATTTGTTTTAAATGTAAAAAAAAATGCATACAGTACTTAAATTAGTATATATGCATGTATTGGTTCAATAATTTCGATAACATTGTAATTACAAGAAACTCGTTTCATATGACTTTAAAGAGAAGTTGAAGTTACAAAGTTTGGAAAGGGATTAATGAAAGAAACACACCAATTATAATACATTCCAAATATGCTAAGCGAGAGAATAAAATATATTTCTTTAATCCTCTTTCTATTTGTTTTTAATAAAGGAACTGAAAAATCTGAAATCCATTTTTTTCATGCCTTTAGTTTCTATAATTTCTTTGCTTCAGTGTGAGATAAATGGAAATTATAAAACTATACAAAAAGTCATTATAGGATAATTTAGTATGACAGACATAAATCAAACAGTTGGAATGGCAAATAAATTACTATTAAAGTGGTAGAGAATTGAAAACCAAAAACTTCAAAAAGTTTTGACAAAAAATGATACGGGTAAAACATATTTATCTATATATTCATTAGGGCCCCCCTATAGTGATCAGTCTGTCCGTCCGTTCGTAACAAATTGTGTCCGCTCTATATCAAGAGAACCGTTACAATTTCATACTTTATACTTGACATGTATATTAACCAACACCAGAGGGTGTGTCATAATGTTTGTACAACTTCCTAGGTCAAAGTTCAAGGTCAAAAACTTTGGTTTCAGTTGACAACCCTATGTCCTATGGTAAAGATGCAGGGCCCACAGAGATGGCTCCCATCTAAATGATGTCTAGTTTATCTTAAAGACATGGGACACATATTTTGTCCATATTTAACCTGATAAATGTGGTACATTTGTTTATCACTAACCTTCAATTCCAGGAATTCATCTGTACCTAAGAATCTCTTTAATACAGGTAGTGTTGACAGTTTTATAAGGTCTACCTGTAAGTATATACCATGACAGATTGTTTAAATTTACCTGTTAATATGACCTGTAAGGTCATCATCACCGTGATTTTTACCATACAGTCTATTGTTTACTTTTTAATTCCATGCTATTGATTCATTTTCATATAAAAGAGTCAAAAAATTTAACACTTGATTTATTTCTACATATTTTCTTAAAGTTCAGAACCAATTCATTTTTTTTAAATTTACCTGTTAATATGACCGGTAAGGTCATCATCACCGTGATTTTTACCATACAGTCTATTGTTTACTTTTCAATTCCATGCTATTGATTCATTTTCATATAAAAGAGTCAAAAAATTTAACACTTGATTTATTTCTACATATTTTCTTAAAGTTCAGAACCAATTCATTTTTTTTCAGTCTGAGAACAACAAATAAATTCAATTTCCAAATCTTGTAAAATTCTCCGATATATAAATATCAGCTGGTCTATTTAAATTATATCAAACAATTTTTGGATTCCTCATTCTTTAAGAAACTACATTTTGTAGCAAATCATTTACAAAATCCTGATTTATTCAACATATTTTTAAATATTATGAATTAAACAGCCATATGCTGCAAGAACAATAATGTTAGTTTGATGGTGATGAACTGTATAAGCTTCATTCCAACCAAGCAAGGAATACTCAAGTTATCATCTGGAAACTCTTTGTTTCAGACACTTAGATGGACGGACAAAATGATTATCATATGCTCCCAAATATTTTTTCCTGGAAGCATCATAAATAAAACAAAGCTGTGAGGGTGATAGAGCAGATTGTTACCCCTCTGCTTTGAGTTTGTTGACAATATTTTTCTCAGGGTAACAATAAGCTCTATCACCCTCTAAGATATATGTGTTATTAATATAATTTTGACTAATGCTAGGCAAACTTACTGATGGATCTGTCTGGTCATTAGTTACCCCTCTGAGTGTAGCTCTCAATGGTGTCTTTGTAAAAGGTGCCAAGCATATCAAACCTTCAAGGAAATAACCAATGCCTCTTTGTGGATTACAATCATGTTCAATTTTTCCTCCAATTAATATTCCAGGCTGGTATAATAAACTGGTTCCTAAAAAATTGAAAACCTAGTTCAACAAAAAAATAACTAACCTGTACTTAATTTTGATAATTTAATGCAAATGTTGAAATTAAAATGGCAATGCATACTTGATGAAGGGGCAGGCCATAAAATCTCCTTGGAAACAAAACATGCAAATGCTAATACAACTGTATAATAAATAAATTGCTTCGCTGAGCGCTGCTGGATACGACCGCAGAGGTCCAACCCTGACCAGTTGGGGCAAGATTGGACACAATATTCACACGTCACTTGATACAGGTCTGAATTTAGATTGTAATTAAATATTTGACACATAATAGGTTTCTGACACAGAATAACTGTAGTCAAAGAACTTAGAATTGGTTATATGATTTGAATTTATATTCAATTTTTTGCTTTTGTGCAATACACTATGTTGTTGCGAATTATACCCCTGCTCCAAAAAAGTTTTTTACCCCCCCCCCCTTTTTTTTTGCTTTTGTGCAATACACTTTGCTGTTGTGAATTTTTTTTTACCCACCATCCCCCACCCTTTTTTTTTTGGCAAAAAAAATATTTGAAGAAATTTTCTTTTTTAATTTCTGAAATCTGAAATGAGAAAAAAAAAATGTTCCACACCCCCCCCCCCCCCCCCCCCCCCCCTCTCTTTTTCCAAAAAAAAAATTTCTTTCCCTCAAGATATGGTCATTATCTCAATTCAAATTTCCAATGGAGTTTGCAACCATAATTACCTATTTAAATACATCATAAAAGTCTCAAAATAGAAAATGACATACATAATCATGTCTAAAATTAATATTCCTTAATCAGCATTTTTAATGGTAACTTCTATAAATAAATTGACAGCTAATCACCTCAAGACAATACAACATTTCTTTATACATAATTTAAAAGCAGTGTAAGGGAGGTAATCCAAACACAAAACATTGTACTTAAAAGTAATTGCCCATTAACAAGGAAACCCTTGTTTTTCCCCCTTTTTTGCCCCTAATTCCTAAATGGTTAAAGCCATTACCCCCCCAAAGCCAATCCTAACCATCCCTTTGTGGTATGGAAACTTGTGGTATAATTTCAGAGAGATCCATACACTGTTCCATAAGTTATTGTCTGGAAACTAGAAAAATGCTTATTTGGGCCCCTTTTTGGGCCCTTATTCCTAAACTGTTAGGACTATTACCCCCAAAATCAATCCCAACCTTCCTTTTGTGGTTATAAACCTTGTGTTTAAATTTCATAGATTTCTTTTTACTTATACTAAAGTTATTGTCCGGAAACCAAATGTCTTCGGACAACGCTGATGACAACGACGTGATACCAATATACCACCGCAAAATTTTTTGCAGTCGTATAAAAAATGTCATTGACCTTGAATGCTAGTGTTCTCAAATAAACTAATTACAAATTAATACATTATTGATGCAGACACCAGAAACAGCAGGCCTAAGTCTTTTGTTTTTACTTTGTCCAAGCAAGACAAAAATCTTATATAAAAACTTTCTGTGAATATGATCAAGTTCATGTCAGAGTAAGCCGTATATATCATGCACAAACAAACTGGAATCCTATGATGACTTCAAACTGTTTATTACAAATGTCATTTTTTGTTTGGCTACCTTTAACTGACTTTACCCAATACTATTTTTTTCATTCTTATTTAGGGACTGAGAAGCGTGATATACATGTAGGTGAAGGGAAGTAGACTGATATGATAATCAACCTTTTCACTCTTAGCAATGAATTTTAACAGTGAATCCAGGAGATTATGCTTGAATAACTTAAACATATAACTCTGCATAATTAATTGTTTATACACGAATGGGAGGTTAAATGATTATTTTACCCCAGGTTATCCTGTTTGACTGTGATTTACTGAATACCAGCAAGAATGATTTTACCTGAATGACTGAGTACTGTACAGCGATAATCTTAGAAAAAAAATTGACCGACTCTACCCATTTTGTCAGATTTTTAACCAGACACCCAACATATTTTACTAGGCCTAAGTATCAAGAATAAAAAACATATATATATTTACATAGCATACCTGTTTCACTTATTACAACTTTTGAACCATTAGTCACTTTATCTACCAATCGTATGAAACTTGCTTCAAATTCTGAAATAAAAAGAACATACATATGAGAAATGACTTTAACTTGATTTTGTTTGCTAGGACAAAACAAAATTGGTGAAATTAGAAACTAGAGGCTCAAAGGAGCCTGTGTACATAAATTAAAAACAAAAAATTTTCAAAATCACATACAGGTATTGAAAGGGGCAATGTATTCTTCTTTTTAGCTCACCTGGCCTGAAGGGCCATGTGAGCTTATGCCATCACTTGGCGTCCGTCATTGTCCGTCGTCGTCGTAAACTATTTCAAGAATCTTCTCCTCTGAAACTACTGGACCAAATACCATCAAACTTTAACCGAATGTTCATTAGGGTATCTTGTTTATAAATTGTATCCAAAATTTTGATCTATCAACAAACATGGCCGCCATGGCTTAAAATAGAACAAAGGGGTCAAATGCAGTTTTTGGCTTATATCTCAAAAACTAAAGCATTTAGAGCAAATCTGACTGGGGTAAAAATGTTCAATAGGTCAAGATCTATCAGCCCGAAAATTTTCAGACGAACCGAACCACCCATTGTTGGGTCCTGCCACTAAATTGGTAATTTTAAGGAAATTTGGCAGTTTTTGATTATTATCTTGAATATTATTGAAGATAAAGATAAACTGTAAACAGCAAAATTGTTCAGCAAAGTAAGATCTACAATTTACAAACTAGAGGCTCTCAAGAGCCTGTGTCGCTCACCTGTATTTACTGATGCTTTGGAAATCATGTAAAATAAGGTTAAAATCATAATTAATAGTATTAGATATTATAATGATATCTAAGATAATAACAAAAAACGGCAAATTTTTTGTAAAATTACTAACTCAGGGGCAGCAACCCAACAACGGGTTGTCGGATTCGTCTGAAAATTTCAGGGCAGATAAATCTAAATCTGATGAACATTTTTGCCACCTGTCAGATTTGCTCTAAATGCTTTAGTTTCAGAGATATAAACCAAAAACTGCATTTTACCAGTATGTTCTATTTTTAACCAAGTCGGCCATGATGGTTGGAAGGTGGGGTCAAGTATGGTTAAATATGTCCCAGTAGTTTCAGAGAAGAAGATTTTTGTAAAAGATTACAAAAATTTATGAAAAATTGTTAAAAATTGACTATTAAGGGCAATAACTCCTAAAGGGGTCGACTGACAATTTTGGTCATGACAACTTATTTGTAGATCTTACTTTGCTGAACATTATTGCTGTTTACAGTTTATCTCTATCTATAATAATATTCAAGATAATAACCAAAAACGGCAAAATTTCCTTAAAATTACCAATTCAGGGGCAGCAACCCAACAACAGGTTGTCAGAATTGTCTGAAAATTTCAGGGCAGATAGATCTTGACCTGATAATCAGTTTTACCTTATGTCAGATTTGCTCTAAATGCTTTGGTTTCAGAGATATAAGCCAAAATCTACATTTTACCCCTATGTTCTATTTTTAGCCATGGCAGCCATCTTATTTGGTTGGCGGGGTCATCGGACACATTTTTTAAACTAGATACCCTAATGATGATTGTGGCTAAGTTTGGTTAAATTTGGCCCAGTGGTTTCAGCGGAGAAAGATTTTTGTAAAAAGCTAACGACGATGACGATGGACGACGGACGACGGACGCCAAGGGATGAGAAAAGCTCACCTGGCCCAAAGGGCCATGTGAGCTAAAAAGTTAATATGACCAAAATTGTCCCCTTAAGGAGTTATTGCCCTTTAAAGACAATTTTACACAATTTGTTCATCATGTTTGCTTACATTTAAAAATCTTCTCCTCTGAAACTACTGGGCCTAATACTTCTAAACTTTTACAGAATGTTCCTTAGGGTAACTGGTTTATAAATTGTATCCGAAGTTTTGATCCATCAACAAACATGGCCGCCATGGCTTAAAATAGAACATAGGGGTCAAATGCAGTTTTTGGCTTTTATCTCAAAAACTATAGCACTTAGAGCAAAAGTGACATTTAGTTAAAGTGATGAATATTGTCAAAATCTATCTGCTATGAAATTTTTAGACCAATTGGACCACCCATTGTAGGGTTACTGTCCGAAATATTTTATTTTTATGAAATTTTACTGTTTTTGGTTATTATCTTTAATATTATAATAGATAGAGAGAAAGTGTAAATGGCAAAAATGTTCAGCTAAGTAGGATCTACAAATAAGTCAAATGATCAAAATAGTCAATTGACTCCTTAAGGAGTTATTGCCCTTGAAAGGTTTATTTTTTACACTTTTTCGTGCAAATCTATTACTTTTTCAAAAATCTTCTTCTCTGAAACTACGGGGCCAAATACTTCCAAACTTTAACTGAATATTCTTTATGGTATCTAGTTTGTAAATTGTATCCGAAGTTTTGATCCATCAACAAACATGGCCGCCATGGCTAAAAATAGAACATAGAGACAAAAGCAGTTTTTGGCTTATATCTCAAAAACTTCAGCAGTTATGCAAAAGTGAAAGAAGTTAAAGTGATAAATGGGTCATGATCTATCTGTTATGAAATTTTCAGACAAGTTTGACAACCAATTGTTGAGTTACTGTTGGAAATAGTTTATTTTTATTAAATTTTACTGTTTTTGGTTATTTTCTTTAATATTATAATAGATAGAGAGAAAGTATAAATGGCAATAAATGTTCAGCTAAGTTAGATCTACAAATAAGTCAACATGATCAAAATGGTCAAATGACCCCTTAAGGAGTTATTGCCCTTAAAACGTTTTTTTTTTACATTTTTTGTGAAAGCCTAATTTCTGCCAGTTAAAACACTTAAAAATAAATTCTTTACATTATAACATGAGTCAGATAATTCAACATATGATTTTATAGCAAACAAAATGTGTTCTTTTGGGGAACTCACTTGATGAATCGGTCAGATTTCAGTATGTCATAAGAATAACAAGCCGAATTCAATGGTATCTTCATCGTTTAAAGATATAAATGATTACAATTTTTTTTTAAATAATTCTTGGTTTTTAAACATTGAAAATGACATCACAACTACAATCCCTTACAACAGGACCAACATCGGAAACATTTCCATATTTCCATTTCTTTTTCAACAGATTCTGAAGTTATAACATTGTAAAATATGCTGGAATTAAAAAAATTGTTTATACAGACTTCGTCCTCTCACAGGTAATACCTTCCTCATATTAAATATTTCAAGATACATGTAGGGGAAATTCGCCTAATTGCAGACAGCGCCGAAATGTGGACGGAAAACGAATATCTCAATTTTCAATAAGATTAAAAACTAGAGGCTCTAAAGAGCCTGTGTCGCTCACCTTGGTCTATGTGCATATGTGTTTGTAGATCTTACTTTACTGAACATTCTTGCTGCTTACAATTATCTCTATCTATAATGAACTTGGCCCAGTAGTTACAGTGGAAAATATTTTGTAAAAATTTACAAAAATTTACAAAATTTATGAAAATTGTAAAAAATTGACTATAAAGGGCAATAACTCCTTAAGAGGTCAATTGACAATTTTGGTCATGTTGACTTATTTGTAGATCTTACTTTGCTGTACATTATTGCTGTTTACAGTTTATCTCTATCTATAATAATATTCAAGATACACAATTGTAATAACCAAAAGCTGCAAAATTTTCTTAAAATTACCAATTCAGGGGCAGCAACCCAACAACCTGTTGCCTGATTGGTCTGTAAATTTTAGGGCAGATAGATCTTGACCTAATGAACAATTTTATCCCTATCAGATTTGCTCTTTATGCTTTGGTTTCAGAGATATGAGCCAAAAACTGCTTTTTTAGCCATGTCGGCCATCTTGGTTCGTGGGCGGGGTCATCGGACACATTTTTTAAACTAGATACTCTAATGATGATTGTGGACAAGTTTGGTTAAATTTGTCTTAGTAGTTTCAGAGAAGAAGATTTTTGTAAAAGATTACAAAAATTTACGAAAAATGGTTAAAAATTGACTATAAAGGGCAATAACTCCTTAAGGGGTCAACTGACCATTTTGGTCAAGTTGACTTATTTGTAGATCTTATTTTGCTGAACATTATTGCTGTTTACAGTTTATCTCTATCTATAATAATATTCAAGATGATAACCAAAATCGGCAAAATTTCCTTAAAATTACAAATTCAGGGGCAGCAACCCAACAATGTTTTGTCAGATTCATCTGAAAATTTCAGGGCTGATAGATCTTGACCTGATAAACAATTTTACCTCCTGTCAGATTTGCTCTAAATGCTTTAGTTTCAGAGATATAAGCCAAAATCTACATTTTACCCCTATGTTCTATTTTTAGCCATGGCGGCCATTTTGGTTGGTTGGCCGGGTCACTGGACACATTTTTTTCAACTAGATACTCCAATGATGATTGTGGCCAAGTTTGGTAAAATTTGGCCCAGTAGTTTCAGAGGAGAAGATTTTTGTAAAAGTTTACGGACGACGGACATAGGACGCAGGAAGCCTATGGGCCAGGTGAGCTAAAAAATGAAATAAAATAGATATAAGAAATAAGGTGTTTTGTTTTTCTATTGAAACTCTATTTTGTTGCAATAAGGACATCATGTTTATGACTTACAATTTACTTTTATGTATTGTGATTGAAAAGTGCACGCTACAAATAGCTTATGTCAACAAGTTTGAAAACCGGGAAATTTGGAAAAAGGTCAAAAGTCAGCGTGTCACAGCCAATACACAGTTATTCATATAAGTATGATAATTTATGCGTTGAAAAGCAATAGGCATTGAGTATTCTATGCGAGGAAACATTTCTTTTAATTATTCTTACTGATTTGTCTAAATTTTGATAACAAAATAGGAAAAAGCAAGTGTCCGCATTTTCACCACCGAAAATACAATTATAGCTGAAATGCGGACACAAGATATTTTGAACAACTAACACGTGCAGTGGTGCATATGTCAATTAAATTAAATTTCCGCACTCGCTCATTTTTTTACGCTTGGTTGCTGCGTGGGAGCGACCAAGCATAAAAAAATGAGCGAGTGCTGAGATTTAATTTTAATTAGATTGTAAGGAAAATAAATGCAGCAGCAGTGTTTATTGCTAGAAAATTAGGTTGACGTGGTTAAGAGTTGGACCTTCTTACTGCGGAATAGACAGATGAACTTATTGATATCACAGATTTTCTTTTGAAAGAAAGGTTTTAATAAAACATTTTAAAACATGATACAAACAAGACTGTGTCCATAGTACACTGATGCCCCACTCGCACTATCATTTTCTATGTTCAGTGGACCGTGAAATTGGGGTAAAAACTCTAATTTGGCATTAAAAATTAGAAAGATCATATCATAGGGAACATGTGTACAAAGTTTCAAGTTGATTGGACTTCAACTTCATCAAAAACTACCTTGACCAAAAACTTTAACTTGAAGCGGGACAGACTGACGAACTGTCGTACGGAGGGACGCACAGACCAAAAAACATATTGCCCTTAGGTGGGGCATAATAAAATAACCAATACATCGGTTTGAAAGACCTCTTGAATTTAGACTTTCTGCGAGCCTCCAACAGTAATGAATTTGTGCATCCAGCCGTCTGTCTGTCTGTCTGTCTAATGAAAAACATTGTGTCAAATTGAAAAACAAATGAAGCCCCTCATGGGGAGGTCCCAGTAATCGCATAATCACCAAATGTTTGCCAATATAATAACATAATCATTAAATATTTGCTTTGGTAATCATAAATTAATTTTGTTCAGTAATCAAATAATCCTAAACTAAAAGCTTGGTAATCATCATATAACCATTTAAATTTAAAATATTTAATCACAAAAAAGCTTCAAAATCTGGGTCATCTCTGGCATATCTTGCTCTTTTATTTCTTCTATGATTTTTTTTTAGTAAGCTCTTCCTCTTCCTCATCCATCTCCTCGGGTGAAACAGTATCACCTGCATCTTCCATATTTGGTTCGGTAATTTCTCATGTGAACAACATATACCTCACGTTTTTTAAACCTGCATGAACGAATGAATGTTCTGCAAATGTTGGTATACTGTCGCCAGTCGGATAAAATCCGATGCCATTATTGGTCAGAGAACAGGTTTTATATAACACAACATTTATTGCCATAAGGGGTAGCTCCCTTTCAATCTTTTTTACTTTTCATTTTCAAGATATTAGACTTAGGCCAGCAGGGCCCTTCATTCAGGAGTGACTCGGGTCAGTATTCATAATACTGACTTTTTCCATAATTCCCTGAAATTTTTGGTCTCCATTTTTCCCTATTCCCATATTTTTTTCGGACATTCCAATTTACAAAGTTTTGCATATACCCTCACACCTTGCGTTTTTCCCATTTTTGATTTCCCAATTCTTAAAAATTAAGCCTTTTAGTACTCATCCTATTAACTGTGTTCAGATTTTCATGGCGTTGGATGAGCCGCAAAAAATCATTCTTGTCAAAGAGTACATATAGAAACCTGAGGATAAATACAATTATCTTAAAAGTATCTAAAAGTGCAAATATAAAAATCTCCCCTCAACGAGTCAAGGCGTTTTATGCCACTAGGACTACAGATTTTTAAGTGATTAGGACATTAAAACACATTGCAATGAATGCCACACGAAATTGAAAGTTATCACAACTATATATGCATGCATGCATCTTGGAAGACAATATCACGATGGAAGTCGTCAGTACAAAAAATGTCTGAATCTTATATCATTTAATAATTGACCTATTAAAGATATTTACTGAACTTTTATAATCTTATTTTTCTCACCTTTCCACATGTATTACCAATTCATGTGAGAAAACCATTCTCAAACATGCTTTAAGATGTTCTGAAAGGGTATTCATGAAAAGTAATGGTATATATACATAATACCTGCGTTTTGAATAGCAAGAACTGTTAAAATTAAAGTGTCTGCAATTTGCGTCAAGGTGTCTGTATTTTAACTCCCCCTGTCAGCATTTACACGACTCGGCATTTCCGCAGGTTTTAAGAGTCTCCAATCTACCAATCAAGAGAGGAGACCTGAAAACGCGGGAAATAGTCAATTTGATACCCCTCTATCCTCTCCTGTCAAATGCAACCACCAGTATGTTCGCAATTGGCCTCGACGATATCGAATCCGGGTCCGTTCGCGCCCATTCACGTTCGCCCCCTTTCACGTTCGCACCCTGGGTCTGTTCGCACCCTACACGTTCGCACCCTTTTTATTGATTTTGTCTTAAATAATTTTTCAATCGTATTTTGGTTAGTGTATTGCTATAAATATTTTTTTTGTTCATTGTTTTAAAATGAAGTGACTTTCTAAAAACAATTTTTGTGTTGAATAATTTTTTAATCGTGTTTTGGTTATTGTATAATGCTATAAATAAGTTTTTTTTCATTGTTTCAAAACATGCAAAATAAAGTGACGTTTTTTGTGTTGAATATCTTTTTAATCGTGTTTTGGTTAGTGTATTGCTGTATTTTTTTTTTCATTGTTTCAAAATAAAGTGACTTTCTAAAAAAGGTTTTTTGTGTTGAATATTATTTAAATGTTAAGATACCAAACCGCTTTAAACACTCAACAACAATAACATTTTGAATCTTAATTGTATTTACTCATACCAAGTTAAATACATGCTAACTACATGCAGAATTTACATCAAGTTTAGCTGTGTAAACACCATATATAATTAACAGTAATCATAAATAATTAATCATCAAATCAATTTAAAACAATATTTCATTTAAAAAATTCAAAAATTGCCGAATTTTTCTTTATTTTGAGATAAACATCTTAAAAAACATCTTATAATTCATCGGGTTTTTGAATAAAAGAAAAGGGTGCGAACGGACCCAGGGGGCGAACGTGTGGGGTGCGAACGTGAAGGGTGCGAACGTGTATTGGGCGCGAACGGACCCGATACGGACGATATCCGAACTTCCGGATTTGAAAAAGTGTCCGCAATTCACGAATTTCCCCTACAGGATGTCTGAACTTATAAAACGGAGTAACTTTCTAATAGCTCCCAAAATATTAAAGGATATAAATTCATTAAGCAAATCTTGTCCGTTTTATCACTGACAAAAAGGGAGAGGGTAGTAAGAAAGGTGTGCTAACCTTTCAAACCAGGATCATCATCTCTCGCACGAATTTTCTTTATTTTAACAGATTTCCCACTCAATGTTGCTAGAATAATTCTTTGTCGCATATAATTGCATCCTTCGTATGTTAAGGTATTCTTTGCCATGTGGATTTTTTTCTTTTTCTTTTTCTTCGGTGTAAAATATTATTTTGCACATTCCTCTCAAAATATCGTTTTTGTAAGCGTAATTGCGACGCAATAAATGGACCTAAATTATGTCATACGCTACCGGTAAAAACATACAGCATCCGTTCATTTTTTTCCAACAAAAATACTATATTACTATAATTTTATATTTGATATAAAAAACATATTTTCAAATCTAGGATCCAAATAATAATTTCAGCCGAAAAGGTATATATTATTATTAGTTATAAGTTACGAATATAAACTTCATATAACACATGGTCGGGATATAAATTCATAAATTATGACCAAGTAGAGAATGAAAACAAAATGCACTGTCAACAAAAAAACCACAGGAGACAGTGAGGAGTCATGTTTTCTCTGAGCTTGAAACAAGAACTGTTTGATACTGAAATACTTGACTAAAATGATATACCTTTGAACGACTGAAAATAAAAATGTTAAAATTTCTGTTTGAAAGAGAGCAGGGTTTGCTTGATCCACTGAACTTGAGACGAGCTGAATCAACAAGAAGGACATTTGCTTTGGAATTAAGTAGACATAGAGATGTAGAAATGACCAGTCAGGGTGCTGTCAATTCCATTGATATCGATTTGATTGAATCAAGATAGTATGTGTCGCAATCTTGTACTAATTTCACTTTACCTGTGTACTAAATTCTTTTCTTTCATGTCGATCTGGCCAAAGTCTCTGGCCAAAGTCGTTCCGTCCCAAGTAGATCCGGCCCCATATTTAAAGTCGATCTGGCCCCAATATAATAAATATTTATATGGAAATACAACAAAGATATATAAGAAATCAGTGTAATTCATAAATGTTTATGAATTTTATAATAATATAACTTCACTGCGACTGAGCTTCGAATGGTCAAACTATGAAAATGTATTTTCAATGTCAACTGTTACTGCGAATGACCAGTCCTTGCTATAATATAAAGAAACTTTAAACTCTTAACTTTCTCAAGGTGACCCATGTGCTATTGATAGTTAATAAATACAGGATCTCCTGTAGTTGGTGATCGCAATACTGGTATACCAGTATTGTCCACAATACTGGTATAAAAATTTTGTACCAGTATTGTAACTTTTTTTTTAAAAACAGCAATACTGGTACATTACTGATATACCAGTATTGTAGTTGTATTGTTCACTATACTTTAAGGTGTATAATGAAAAAGATATTGACGATCAAAGAGAGTTTAAATGAACTCAAAAAGATTATAGAGGATAATTGTGAAATCAATTAACAACCAGTTAAAAATAATTACTATACTTGTACAAATAAACAAAAGATTATTGTAATTAAATCATCTTATTCAAACAATTGTTAATTATATAATAATTGCTAAAAAATTTATTATATTTCTATGTTTTATTGAATTCAATTTAGATAAAACAAAATAAAAGCTTTATTATCTGAGTTATTATTTAATAAATTCAAGCAAATTATTACACTATAACACTGTAAATTCAGCATTTACATGTACATGTATGCCATCGTATTTTTACAGATATTTTAATACATGTATACTAAGATTCTAGGCATTTGTTTGTCTTTATTTTCTTATCAATCTTTCACAATAAACATAAAAAGTTGCTTAATAGGGGAATCTGATTATAATCAAATTAACTACTTTTACTAGTTTGTCTACATGAATGTTAAGGGTAGTTAAAGCAGTTGATTCAGAACCATGGGCAATACAATTTGTAGCAGATATATCTACTGGTACAAATACTCAAATACTAATACTAGACAAGCACTCCTACAGTAAGAGAGCCGTACAGGTGCTATCTAAACAAGCTTGTAATCTAGTAAGCGTAAGAGAAAGTCCACAGACTGAATACATAAATATCAATATAGGAATTGAGGATTGCAGAAATGCCATCTGAAGAAGAAATAAACAATACCAATGCTGATGATACAGAAGCTATAACAGCATTAATGTCAATATAAAGTTCACTAAAATATACTATTGAGACTTGGAAAGAGAGAGCTGGAAGAAAACATAGAAGAAAGTAAAGAGTTTGTTAAAATGCTGAGACAGTACGGTTCCCTCAAGAAAAAAAAACATCAGAAGATTTAAAACTTTCTTTGACAACAATCACAGTGTACCATCAATGGCATCATCAGTTAAACATACAATCATTCCATATAAAATTATCATGTCATATGTTAATATCATTAGGCATATATATGTGACACCTTTAATAAAAGATTAATTACCTATATGTATTGTTTATTTAAAAAAACACAATACTGGAATACAATACTGGTACAAAATTTTTATACCAGTATTGTGCACAATACTGGTATACCAGTATTGCGATCACCAACTACAGGAGATCCTTAATACAAAATTATTTCTTCTTCATGTTATCTGAAAAAATATAACAATTAATTATTAGAACTTCAAATAAAAGACCTTGTTGCTTGAGTAAATTTTATCAATCATGATTTTGATTGAATTAAGTGGTTACTACTGGTGTTAATATGGTTAATATGGTTCACGATCATAATACAATTGTTGAATAAGCAAACCAATTATAGACTAATGGTTTGATTTAAACAAGTCATTATGATGATTACATAATTAGATGTTCTATTGGATTAATCTCTTCTATGTGTGAATTAAATAAAAACTTTTTTCCCATGATATTCCAAGTTATCATGTTAAATAACTTCATATCTATATATGCTGATGCTGCTTTACAAACAGTACCAATCATACTCATTCTCGTATCGATTTAAAATAATTCATCTGAATGTTACTCCAATATTAGGCATGCTTCACTTACCTGAACTGTCATTAAGCATTAATACTTTTTACAGATTCCATTTATCCTGATAAAAAATAGGTCACTAAATCTTCCAAAGTTAATATAAATTATTCATTATTCTATTATGGGCCGGATCGACTTGGGGCCGGATCGACCTGGGGCCGGGTTGGTTTGGGGCCAGAACGACCTGATACCAATTCTTTTTGGTCACTCTGGACTCCCAATCTCTTAAGGGATTTTATTTGTATCTGTTAAAGTTCTTCATTTGCCTAAACATTTGCACTAATTGCAGGGTATCGGGCCGGGTCGTTCTGTACCCTTAACTTTTAGACCTCAAGTTGTTCAGTCTCAAAGTTGATCCATCCCAAAGTTGATTTGAGCCAAGTTGTTCTGTCCCCAAAACTTAGCCAGTCCACTGTTTCATACTACACTCATTATATCCAGACCAAGATTATACATTTATTTATTACACAAAAGATTGAAAGAAATGAACTTTATGGAGGAAAAAAATCAATAACATCAAGGATTTATACAGTATAAATCCTTGATTACCATGACTACATGTACAAAATGAACATAAGCATGCACATATCACTCATGAATTAATTTGGTTTTATTTTGTAATAGGTTAAATTTTCAGACATTAAAAAAAAATATTTTGGCAGAATTACTAATGTTTAAGGTAAATGTATAGTAATGTCATCGGAGTAGGGCAGTTTCAACTTCATCATGTTCATGAGCAAAATTTATTTCAAAAACCTTATCAGTCAAATTCATTACTTAAACAAGTTACTTTTCAAAATTACCATCAAAGTTTTGTTGAAAATGAGGTAATTTTGATTATTACTTTTGTAAAATAAAAAAATTTGTAAGGGTTCCACGGAACCCAGTGTCTCGCCTACTTTTGCTTTTAGTCGCAGACTCAACAAAAATGGGGAAAAATTATTAAAAATTTTCCTCTAGATAGTATCTTTTGATTGTAAGAAGCTTCTGTCCAAGTTTGGTAAAAATCCAGGATGGTTTATGAATCGAATAAATGTTTAACTGCAGACTGTATGATGTTAACTGGAAGAAAAACTAAATCTATTTATAAGTAATATACGGAAAAACAGGAATTACATTTTTACAAAATTTCCTTCTAGATACTAGCTTTTGATCATAAACAAGCTTCTGTCCAAGTTTGATACAAATCCAGGATAGTTTAAGAAAGTTATTAAAATTTTTAAAACTTTAACCACAGAGTGAATGTAATGTTAACTGTTAGAAAAACTAAGTCCATTTAAGTAAAATACTGAAAAACAGGATTTTTTTTTTACAAAATTTACCTCTGGATACTAGCTTTTGATCATAACAAGCTTCTGTCCAAGTTTGGTGGAAATCCAGGATAGTTTAAGAAAGTTATTTAAATTTTAAAAACTTTAACCACAGAGTGAATGTAATGTTAACTGGCAGAAAAACTAAGTCCATTTATGTAAGTAAAATACGGATAAACTGGATTTTTTTTTTTACAAAATTTACTTCTGGATACAATCATAACAATCTTATTATCATATACAAGCTTCTGTCCAAGTTTGGTAGAAATGCAGGATAGTTTAAGAAAGTTATTAAAATTTCAAAAACTTTAACCACAGTGTGAATATTTGTGGACGCCGCTGCAGACGACAACGCCGGCGACGGAATGTAGGATCGCTATGGCTCGCTTTTGCAACAAAAGTTGCAGGCTCGACAATGAGTTCGTTAACGGAGGTTCCATGCATACAGAATTGCACTAGCATAAACAAATTTTCTCAGACTGTCAGATATTTGGTTAGTTTTTCCAAAGAGTATAAAAAAATAATCCTCCTGAAACACTAGTTGCCTGCAAGACGCACTTACATCTAATACTGACACTTCTGGGTCAAAAACTACATTCTAATTTTTCTTAGAAATCTTAAATGTAGACGGATATAAAAAGATGAAAATGTGATTTAATAGAGAATATAAGTATTTTTAAATGCATGATTTGTAACCCAAAAGTTTAAATAATTACATATGTTCCTTATATAATTGTAATTATTAATTATTTCAATATGTTCAAAGATGAAAAATAACCTATAGAAGTAATATTTATATTTTTGACATTATTTTAAAAGTAATGTTTTATCTGTATACTCCTCTCAATTTAAATAAATTCTTAATTTCTTGCATAAAATAATGTAAAAAAACTCATAAAAACTTCATGAAGTGTATGTTTCTGCATCATGTATATTGAAATTTAGAATAACTCTATTGAATTTTTTTTCTTAAAAAAATTACGTACATATATATATATATATATATATATATACCTATACAAATATTTTTAAAAAAAATGTTCATGCCCCTGACCAAAGCTGACTGCTAAAACATTTTACATACATGTAGCTCTTAATGAAATTAATATTTTACAGATCACTTGCAGAAACTGGTGAACACATCAATGTTTTTTGCTATAAAGATTTACCAAAACTGAACACTGAAATGATTTCTCATTGTTTTTTTTCAGTCTCTTATCGGGATTTTCTGATGGTACAGCAGCTATTCATGACGTAATAAATCAGACAGGGAATGTAAAATACACCTGTAAAGTGGTATGTAAAATAGACAGAAATAATCGTTACAGACACAACTCAAGTATACAATCAGTATGTTGGTACCCACTGGACACTGGAATTTTTACAACCAGTGGAACAGACAAACTTCTCAAAGTCTGGGACACAAATAATCTGATAGTAAGTATCAATGAAAAATACAACACATTGAAGCTAACACTACAAAATGTACAAAAATGTATCATTTAAAGGGACTTCAAATCCAGCTAAAGAACGCCTGGGTCATGTTCTACATACCAGGGTCATTATGCATGTATGTACATGTAGGATTTGAAAAAGGTCAGGGTTCAAATCTTAATTAAGGTATTTGATGCATTGTGAGGATAATATAGATAACCTTAATATTATATTTTTGGGGTAAAGTCAGTACAATATGGGTTTTGATTCTATATATTCCAAGGTTTATCACACCCTTGATAATTCAAACAAAATAGTGCAGTGAAGTGATCATTCTTTTGTTCCTATCCAATCAATGTCATTGATGATATGTTATACATATGTGTACTTAGATATTTAAGTTAAAATATAATTTGTATTTGAATTACCATACCTTGGAATTTTTTTTTATTATGAATTACATAAGTAATGCATGGTGTATGAATCTGTTATAAAATATGTTTGTTTTTTTAATTAGTTGTTATTGGCTTTGAACTAGCTGTCAGTAACTGTGAGTACTCTCAGATCTGTACTTAGTGTCCTGTCTGTGTTTATGTTTGATGTTTTTCTGCTTTGTATTGATCAGATGAGTTAAGCCCTTTTCAACTGATTTTTATACGATCGGCGTCGTCGTCCGAAGACACATTGGTTTTCGCACTCTAACTTTAGTTTAAGTGAATGGATCTCTTTGAAATTTTACCATAAGGTTCAATACCACAAAAGGAAGGTGGGGATTGATTTTGGGGGTTATGGTTCCAACAGTTAAGGATTTAGGGGCCACAAAGGGGCCAAAAATAAGCATTTTCTAGTTTCCAGACAATAACTGTGGAATGGTGTATGGATCTCTCTGAAATTATACTACAAGTTTCCATACCACAAAGGGATGGTTAGGATTTGCTTTGGGGGGTTATGGCTCAAACCGTTTAGGAATTAGGGGCAAAAAAGGGGGAAAACAAGGTTGTCCTGGTTAATGGACAAATACTTTAGTACAAAACATAATTTAAAGCAGTGTAAGGGAGATAAATCAAATACATCATTGAAATTATCTCCCTTACACTGCTTTTAAATTATGAATAAAGTAATGGTTAATGAACAATTAAGATAATTTAAAACAGTGTAACGGAGGTAATCCAAATACAACGTTTTGGTTACTTCCCTTACACTGCTTTTAAATTATGTTTAAAGAAATGCATATTTATAAAGGAAGACCAGTAAAAATATCTGCAAATGTTGCATTTTTTTTTTTTTACAAAAAAATCCATATGAAAGATTTGACACTATATTTTAAATTCTATTATAAAATAGATTAAGTTAGCACTATGGTAAATTTAAATGGGTAATTATGGTTGCAAACTCCATTGGAAATTTGATTGAGATTATGACCATATCTTGAGGAAAGAATTTTTTTTGGGAAAAAAGGGGGGTAAAAAGAAATTGTGGGGGGGTCAATTTTTTCTCATTTCAGATTTCAGAAATTATAAAGAATTATTATTCAAATATTATTTTTTTTTCAAATTTCAAATATTGAAAAATTTCAAGAAGTAATCTTTAATTGCACAGTATGGCGCATTAGATTTTTAAAATCTTTGACCACATTTATTTATTTGTTATGCCGAATCTAACCGTGTATTTAGATTTTTAATTTTGGGTCCTGTTTTTTAAATTTGTCTACATTAAGGTCCAAAGGGTCCAAAATTAAACTTAGTTTGATTTTAACAAAAACTGAATTCTTGGGGTTCTTTGATATGCTGAATCTAAACATGTATTTAGAATTTAGATTTTTGGCCCAGTTTTCAAGTTGGTCCAAATTGGGGTCCAAAATTAAACTTTGTTTGATTTCAACAAAAATTGAATATATGGGGTTCTTTGATATGCTGAATCTAACCATGTATTTAGATTTTTTATTTGTGGGCCCGCTATCAAATTGGTTCATATTGAGGTCAAAAGGGTCCAAAATTAAACTTTGTTTGATTTCATCAAAATTGAATTATTGGGGTTCTTTGATATGACAAATCTAACCGTGTATTTAGATTTTTAATTTTGGGTCCAGTTTTTTAAATTGGTCTACATTAAGGTCCAAAGGGTCCAAAATTAAACTTAGTTTGATTTTAACAAAAATTGAATTCTTGGGGTTCTTTGATATGCTGAATCTAAACATGTGTTTAGATTTTTGATTATGGGCCCAGTTTTCAAGTTGGTCCAAGTTGGGGTCCAAAATTAAACTTTTTTTGATTTCAACAAAAATTGAATATATGGGGTTCTTTGATATGCTGAATCTAACCATGTATTTAGATTTTTTATTTGTGGGCCCCGCTATCAAATTGGTTCATATTGAGGTCAAAAGGGTCAAAAATTAAACTTTGTTTGATTTCATCAAAAATTGAATTATTGGGGTTGTTTGATATTCCAAATCTAACCGTGTATTTAGATTTTTAATTTTGGGTCCCGTTTTTTAAATTGGTCTACAGAAAGGTCCAAAGGGTCCAAAATTAAACTTAGTTTGATTTTAACAAAAATTGAATTCTTGGGGTTCTTTGATATGCTGAATCTAAACATGTGTTTAGATTTTTGATTATGGGCCCAGTTTTCAAGTTTGTCCAAGTTGGGGTCCAAAATTAAACTTTGTTTGATTTCAACAAAAATTGAATATATGGGGTTCTTTGATATGCTGAATCTAACCATGTATTTTGATTTTGGACATTGGACCATAATAGGTAAATCAAAACAATTCAAGTTCTTAGACCACATTCTTTCTGTGTCAGAAACCTATGCTGTGTCAAATATTTAATCACAATCCAAATTCAGAGCTGTATCAAGCTTGAATGTTGTGTCCATACTTGCCCCAACTGTTCAGGGTTCGACCTCTGCGATCGTATCAAGCTGCGCCCAGCGAAGCATTTTATTATAGTTTGTTCTTATGTTGTGCTATTACACCACTGTTCCAGGTTAAGGGGAGGGTTGAGTGCTCACAAACATGTATAACTCCTCCACATTCTTTATGTGCCTGTCCCAAGTCAGGAGCCTGTAGTTTAGTGGTTGTCGTTGTTTCATGTCTGTCATATTTGTTTTTCGTTAATTGTTTTTTTATAAATTAGGCCGTTAGTTTTTTCAATTGAATTGTTTCATATTTTTCATGTCTGCCTTTTATAGCTGACTATATGGTATGGGTTTTTCTCATTGTTGAAGGCAGTACAGATGCCTGTCACTATAATTGCTTACATCCACTTTATTTGAACTTTGGTGGATAGTTGTCTCATTGGCAATCATACCTCATCTCCATATTTTTATATTGATTACAAATATACAATCATCAACCAAGTAACTCTTAACTCAAATTTATAATATGCCTAGCTAAATACAGTTCAATGTTTTTATATTAAATCACAAAATTGCAAAATGAAAGCAATCTTTACCCTTCAATGCTCACAACCACTTTAATTACTTCACCTGGCCCAAATGGCCTTGTGAACAATAGCCATCAAACTTGGTATGTTGTTGCATCATTGGGTGGGGGTTGTCATATACCAAAGTCAGGTCACCCTGGTAAAACATTGTCTGCTTTGTGTAAGGTTCATAACTTTTGTACCCTAGCGCTTAAATTGACAAAACTTTGTATGCAGAAGCATCATACTGACCTTTGATCCCACTGATCCCAATGATAGTAAAACATAGTCTGATTTGTGTACAGTGCATATATATATATATATAGGAATTTGATGTTCAGTAATTGTCGTTTGTTGATGTGGTTCATAAGTGTTTCTCGTTTTTTATATAGATTAGACCGTTGGTTTTCCCGTTTGAATGGTTTTATACTAGTAATTTTTGGGGCCCTTTATAGCTTACTGTTCGGTGTTAGCCAAGGCTCCGTGTTGAAGACCGTACTGTGACCTATAATGGTTTACTTTTATAAATTTTGACTTGGATGGAGAGTTGTCTCATTGGCACTCATTCCACATTTTCTTATATCTAATAACTTTGGTACAATAGCACCACAATTATGCTTTTATAATAACTTAGTATCAAAGCATAATTGTATTATTATTATTAAGTATATGAGCCCAAAGAAGAAAAAAGCATTTTCAGACTTACAATGTACTAAAGTCAGAATATGCTAGACTTTAAAATATTCAGGTCAGGTTCTGTTCAGTGAATCTTGAATTTTAAGCATTTTAAAATTTGTAGTCAATAAATAACCATTAATATTTATATGATGATAATCAATATCAAAATCTATCTTTGAATGCTGGTTTTACAGTAAATCATACTGGAAATTTTTCACAATTTGTCACAAATAAACAATTTCATACATGACTCCATTTTTTAGGCTCTCATTCATTTTTTCAGCATTAAAAAGGTGTTTGTGGAAGGCATTCGTAACATTGTCATGCAGATGCTCAACTTTTATATAATATACATTTTTTGTATAATGGTGCATGGCTCAAAAAGATAGACATTAAGGTTATACTTGTAGAAGTCAAAATTTTAAAAAGTTTTGTTAAGAGGACAAAATGGCATGAAATTTAATTACAAGTCCGATTTTTTAATTAAAGGGAAATAACTCATGACACAAAATATTTTCATCCCTATAGGTCAGAAAATTCTTACTTAATTAAATATTATGTCAGAGCTCTGAATGATATTGATTAGATATATATTCTTCTCTATTTTATGATTTAGTATAGTCTAAAAGTGTATTATTTAAAATATCATTAATATCTCTGTTTCTGTTTCAGCCAGTGGATGAATATGAATTCAGTGGAATTGTTTACCAACATGACCTCTCCCCTGTTGCAACAAAACATTGCCTTATAGCAGTTGGTTGTCAGAGTTCTAGGCTGAAGCTAGTGGATTTAAAGTCAGGGGCAAGTTCACACATGTTAAAAGGTCACCAAAGTTCTATATACTGTGTTAAATGGTCTCCTAAAGATGAATTTATTTTAGCCTCTGGTGGGTAAGTAAATACATGTATATATCTGTATAGTGCAGGAAGTAAGTGTGATATTTGGCTGTTTTGATATTAGCTGCTAGAGAATGACAATACAGATAATTCAACTGTAAACATATCTTTTTACATAGAAGTGTAATCATTTTATCAGCAGAAAGTTTTGGTGTATATAAAAAGGACATAATTTAGTAACAAATCATTTATCCATCCGTACATTTTATTTTTATGTACTAAAAAGGGATAAGTCAAAGATATCAATTTTAATGTTGTTAAATAATAGTTTTATCACAAGTTCAGAATATTGCTACACATCTGCATGCTGTTGTATAATTATCAGTCATTATTTCAGATCTGTATTTGACTAATTAAAATGCTATTTACTTAGAACAAGCTACTTCGGTAGAAACTCATTCAGTATTTATTTTGTACAAACGTTTGAAATTAGTAGTTTAAGACATAAAAACATAAATATTTTTCTTTATATTCTAAGATCTCCTCATTGTTTATTTATTTACTCCACAAGTCAGTGTATCAAAGAAAACAATATAATTTTTTACATTTTAATAAAATTTGAAAAACATTTTTTTGCTTGCAGAAGGTTATTTTTCAGTCATACATTTTGAAAAAATAATTTCCCTAATTCAAATCAACAGTACACAGTATACATGTACCTGTACCTTTATTTTATAACCAGTAGCTTACAGTATATCTTTTTATCTTCAGAGCTGATAACCGTGTATTATTATGGGATGTGAGAAGTGCTAAAGGTGCTATGAAGGTGTTAGATCAGTATAATGGCAAAGAACCTTCAGATAATATTACTGGTTAGTAAATTTGAAAACTTAAAAATTCTGGTCCGACAGGTCCAGCCTGTCACTTGTACAAAGCAGGGTTCAAATTAAACATTCAATTCTTATAATTACATTTTTTTGCTACAACTCGGAATTTATGAGAGGCCTCTTGTGGCCAAGAGATCCAAGTAGTCGAACTACTGTATCACTAGCCTTTCAACACTGGGGTTGTGGGTTCGAATCCTGCATGTGGCAGGTGTGCGCTCGTCTCCTATCTTAATTGTCTAGGATTATCAGTTTTCCTACAGTAGGACGGTGGTTCTCTCGGTTCCTCCACCAATAAAAACTGACCGCCACAAAATAGCACAATAGTGCTGAAAGTGGGGTTAAACACCTATCAATCAATCAGGAAATTATGAGTGTTATCACGTTTCATTTGTTTTCCTAATCATTGTTAAGTTGCCATGGGAAGCACACGCTGTCATAAATTTTGCATTCTTTTGGGAGAACAAATATAATTTTCGAATGCCACGCAATTTTTGTCTGCCAATCAAATTACGGATTCTTGTGACACATATACATGTATGTAATGTAATTATTTTTTAATAATCAAATTAAGCTAAATCTTGTAAAGCACCTCAGTTTGAAATAAGGTGTATGACTTTCATGGGTTATCTTTGATTTGATATTATTCAGCATTTGTTGGGTTATTGAAGTTGCAACAATCAATCAAACAGGTTTTATTTGAGTGGAGATTTTTTAATCACCACTGTAAAGTGTTGATATTTTTAACTGAAATATTTTTCACTTTCTACTGTTTCCAGAAATACTTGTATCATTATATTTTATTTCTGATAACCATCTCTGTTTATATAGCAAATATTTTAAATACATTAAAGTTACAATTTGATCTGTTTTGAATTAAGAGTGAAGCGATAAAATTACAAAATGTTGTTAGTTGTTAAGTGTAGTGTTGAGGTGATAATGTTGCTCAATGTCATTAAATTATTTCCATCTGTTGAAGACAACAGGTATTTATTAAATATATATTTTTCTACTTTAAGGTAACACAGCACATCATGGTGCCATAAATGGACTTTCATTTACATCAGATGGTCTTCATCTTATTTCCTATGGTACTGATAACTGTATCAGACTGTGGGATGCTAACTCAGGAAAAAATTGTCTCATAAACTACGGAAATGTTCCAAATGATACGAAAAAATTAGTGCAATTAAGTGTGAGTAATGGATGCTCACCAGACGTCTTATTCATACCAAACCGATCAAATATTGACATGTTTGACGTTTATACCGGTGAAAAAATTGACAGACTGAAAGGTCATTATAATTCTGTGAACTGTTGTAAATTTCATTCTCCTACGCAAGATGTTTATAGTGGAGGAAATGACAGAAACATATTAATATGGACACCTGATACAGATTCGTCATATGATGACTACTTAAAAACTCAAAGTGAGTTAAAAGAGAACTCAGCTGATGAAGTACGGACAACAAGAACTACTGTTATGATTGACACTTGGAGTAGTGATGAAGATGATTGAATTTTAATTTTCATAATTGTATATATAATCTGTGGCAAGTTTAGTTTGTTGAAGGTGTGAAAGAGAGGAGAAAGATACGAAAAGGATATTTAGAAAAACGATCAAAAGACAAACAACATGTATACAAAACACCAATCTAATTAAAATTAGTTCTCTGCACTTGCTTCTCTTTTTCATTTAATTGTTTATATGTAGCATTTGGGAGGATCTGCGACGAGCGACATATAAATAACTGAACAAAAATTAGGACAAGTGTGGAGAACTTATTTTAATTAGATTGACAAAACACAACATATAGAAAACTAAAGACTGAGAAATATGAACCCCACCGAAAAAAAAAAAACATAGGTCTTGGGTGCTCCGAAAAGTGTGGCACAGGTGACACAGGTATTATTTTATGGCAATGGTGCAAGCAGATGATTTTCATGATAAGGTTGATGTCTCAATTTTTAAAATAATTGATATAAAGACACAAAATTTTCTGTCATTAGATGAATCATCATGTTATGTTTAACTATGACCTTAATTCCATGCTTAATTGACTATGAAATATGTGTTCATGTATGAAGTATTTATGAGTAGACTTTTACTGAAATAAAAAAAAAATTACAGATAGTTTACTGAATTTGTTTTACTCAAAAGTGTTCTTGATATACTAACTAGTAATCAGGAACACGCACAGTCATATAATATTATTTGTAGCAGAAATAGATTTAAAAAAACATTCAAAACCATTTACAGTCATCGCTGCCTGAGAAGTGAAAGTGGCTGGCCATGGTCGATACTATTGACTCTTATCATTTCTGTAACTAGAAAATACTCTTTTACTGTTCATGCTGTTAGCTGATATAAAAAGTCATATACAAGTTAAAAACTGTTTTATGGGCCAACTCCATTCCTGCATCTTTGAACTGACATGGTCATTCTGCACGCTTGAAATTGTATAAAAGGATCTTTGTACTATACATGTACATGTACATTGTATATCTAATTATGTACATTATTCAACCCTACCTATATAAATATGTTAATGTGATCATTTATTACATTTATCTTTATAAAATTAAATGTAAGACAATGTGGTATAATGTCCAATGAGACAGCTCTCCACCAGAGAACAAATGACATAGAAGTTTGTGCTATCCGGAAATTTAAGTTATCCCCTCTTTGTTCAACTTAATTAAGTAAATTGTATTCACAAATGACATTAAATAATGTTGTTTAAAGTCCAATATAATGATGGATTGATAACTTATTAAACTTTGCCGATCTTCTCCCTGATTGTAATACAAACATGCCAGTCTGAGGTGTGCCTCCTGATACTGAACTTATTTTTATTTTACACTGATAACTGTCAATTTTTTGTCTCGCCTTGACGGAGTCAAAAAGTGAGACATAGGTATGCTGTTTGCGGCGGCGGTGGCGGCGTCAACAATGTATAAGTTTGTGATTAGGTCTAGTTTATGGTGAACCACAAGTGGTAGGTCAATGATATTTGGTATGCAGTTGTATTAGCATTGGCATATCTCATTTCAATGGAGATTATTTGGCCCTGCCCCCTCAGTCATGGTCTATTGACTTTGAAACTTTTGCTTAGTTTACATGTATTAGTTTGTGATTAGGTCAGTTTATGGGGAACCACTAGTGGTAGGCCAATGATATTTGGTATGCAGTTGTATAAGCATTGGCATATCTCATTTCCATGGAGATTATTTGGCTCCGCCCCCTTAGTCATGGTCTATTGACTTTGAAAATTTTGCTTAGTTTACATGTATTAGTTTGTGATTAGGTCAGTTCAAGGGGAACCATTAGTGGTAGGCCAATGTTAATTGGTATTCAGTTGTATAAGCATTAGCACATCTCATTTCCATTGAAAATATATGGCCCTGCCCCCTCTGTCATGGTCTATTGACTTTGAAACTTTTGCTTAGTTTACATGTATTAGTTTGTGATTAGATCAGTTTAAGATGAACTGCTTATGTTAAGTCAATGATATTTGGTATGCAAATTTATTGACATTTGCAAGTATCGTTTCCATGGAGATTATGTAGCCCCACCCCATCATAATGGTTCATTGACTTTGAAACTTTTACATAGTTTACAAGTTAATGTTTGTGTTTAGGTTTGTTTAAAGTGAACAACTTATAATAAGTCAATGGTATTTGGTATGCAGTTGTATTAGCATTGGCACATCTCATTTCCATGGAGATTGTTTAGTCATGTACCTTCAGTCATGGTTCATCGACTTTGAATATTTGCATAACTTACATGTTAAAGTATTGCTATTTTATTTTCAACATTTGCATTATCAAAATTACAAAAAGGCGAGACATATCTCTGTGATAACAGTTTAATTGATATTAAAGTACATTTCTTGTAACTGTCGATCAACTATATTTGTAAACTAGTCTTTAAATTTACTGTGTGGTTCATTTGATGGAAAGAAGTCACCTGTTCCTAACTTCAGGGATCGATTTTCATTCAATATACCGTGGGGTAAGTGAAAAGTTAAGACTGTTTGGTAATGATAGGTACATTGTAGTCTCAAAGGTGTTAGTTTTACCTGACAATATCTTCACATCTCATACAATTAAGGAGATGTGGCATTATTGCCATTGAGACAACTTTCCAACAGAGTCCAGATGACATGGATGTAACGTACTAAAGGTCACCATAAGTCTTTCAATAATAAGCAAAACCCATACCGTATTGTCAGTTATAAAAGGCCAACATGACTAAAAATTAAACAATTTAAACAAGAAAACCAACAGCCCGATTAATGACAAAACAATAAAAGAAAACAAATATGATGGACAGAAACCAAGGACAACCACTAAATTACAGGCTTCTGACTTGGGACTGGCACATAAAGAATGTTGCATGTTAAAAATTGATAAATATGTTTGAGAGTTCTCAACCCTTCTAACCTGGCACAGTGGTGAAACAACACAACATTAAAAATTACCAAAAATTGGTTGGAAGTGGCTCAACTCATCAGATTGGCACAATGCGCGAAAACAACTATTGTGAAAGAAACCTTTCCCGAGATTGAGTTTCCTCTTGGTCAAGGTATTTAAATGTTTGCAAGTTCACCTTTCCTATTGTATACAATAGCTATTATTCCCTGTGGAATTTATTCAATGGGACCTTTAAATTTCTCCTTGAAAACCCAATTATTCATTGTTTAATTTAACTGAACAAAAAAAAAGTCATGAGCAGAGAAGTGATATTATAAGCATTTTATAAGCTATACATTGATCAACTTGTTTAGTGCTTTTCTCCTTGCCATCATATAGAAAGAAGTACCACCATGTAGAATGCCACATAGGAGGTGTTGGATTTCTTTGAAACGAAGCAGCTCCAAAACAAAGAAAAACGATCAAGGTAAGTAAAAGTATCAAAACTTCTTTTCTGAATTGTTAACACCAAATAATGTATTTAATACAATAATCGCTATGAAGGTACCAACCCATAATCTATTTCCATCAAGCAGAAGTAGGCTTATCTATTGATCTGTTTTCTTATATTTCCTTGTCTCGGCTTTGAAGTTTCTGTATTAAAAATGTCTTTTCCTAGACCTATTTCAATATATTTTATATAGAAATGAATCATACCATATAATTAAACCTAATGCCACCTTCCCTGTCAAAATGTCTTAGTTTTAAAGTTTATTTTCCATCGAAGATAATAATAAGGTGCATCAGATTGCAGATTTTAGCATTTCATGGTGGTGATCACGTATTCATAAAATGGTAAATTTTGCCTTGAATTCTCACTTTATTTACTCGTAGGCAAACATGTACATGCATAAATTAGAAAAGCTTTGGATTAAATGCCAAGAAGACAATAAATTTTTTTCAAAAGAATCGAGGAGAACAAATGGTCATATTTGAAGTGACAGATTATTCTTCATTCCTGCTTTGATATTACAAAGTTATGATTTAGAATAATAGGTTAGGACATGGACATTGCTTTTTTATTTTCATCGTTATCAAGAACCAAGACACCTATAGCTAGTCCTTTCCTTTTACTTGTTTATAATCCTTTACATATCTTCGATATCTTGAGTGACTATCTTAGTACAAAAACTACTTTTATTACACGTACAATAGCTTGATCACCTGCGTTTGTTTTGGTTAGGTTATGTTAATTTTTTTCTTTTTTTTGTGGGGGGGGGGGGGGGGGGGGGGGGGAGTATTCTGTCTGTTGCCTTTTCTTATTTTGTTTCCGGTATTTTATTTCTTACACAGTGTTATTTTTCAGTGATTACATTGATAACGAATTTGACCTTCCAGCCAGAGGAATAGGAAGACGTAAAATAAAATTCTGAGACATATTTGTGATATTAGGTTATTGTCGGTGCGGTCGAAAGAATGAATCCAAAATTCCTCCAACAAAACGTTTTGGAATGGAACTTAAGGAGTTTAAAGATCATACAGAAACTGATTGTTTTAAGATTATTAGTTTTAACAACTCCTAGGCATCATTCAAAGTAACAATTAGCAAAATGTATGAAAAATGTGTTTTCTTCAAATGAATACTGATAAAAAAAAACAATATGAATAAAAATCAAACTCACAAATAGATCCGACACCTGAATTCTACGTGCTCACATGTATAAACTCTACAGTTAGGTGTCTTAGATTGTCAACTACAAAATTACACAATCAATAGATACAACAACTGGAGGTCAGATGCGGATTTAGGGAGCAGGGTGCCCGGGCCCCCCTTTTGTGGGAAAAAATTGGTTGCTTATTTAGGGAATCACTAAAGCATGACTAAGCTGCCCCCCCTCTTATAGCAATCATTGCCCCCCCCCCCCCCCCCCTTTTATGAAAATTTCTAGATCCGCCACTGGAGGTTCAACTGTATTAATTATGTTACAAAAAAAGGAAACGTATTCTAATATTAAAATCACGTGGCTTATTTCGTAAATGAGATGTTAAATGAAGGCTTTAATTGGATATTCCTGACTTTTAATACATAATTCATACAAAATTTATTTAATAACGCCATGTATCGACAATGTCTCATTTGTTTTAATGTCTTTAATGATTGTCTCACCACCGTGAGATACTATATATGACATTAGGGTTTAGTTCATTTCGATTTAAAATATACGAAAACGTGACGTCGCCGAAAAGGGACTTGCATTAGAATTCTCAAAATTTGCGAAACGGATAACTTACTTAAAACAGAGCACTGGGAGACGTCTGCTTCTGCAAGGTGGGAAAAATATGGGTTGATACCTCCCGTGCAGTGCATTATTTAGTCCAAACAATTTTGAAAACAGAATTTTACTATTCTTAATGGCATTGATCGATATGTTAGTTTAATCGAAGACAACACCCGACAAGTGCCGTTCTTCGTGATGATAACCCTATGACCACTTTCCGTGGTGCTAAAATTTATTTTTATTTTCAGTACTAATTTTTTCAGTAATGTTTTTTCAGTGAAATTCTTTGCTGTATGAAAATAACAATTCATATACCAAGACTTTAACCAAAGAGGTTTAATATGACAATTGCAATAACATTTTTTTTTGCTTTTCACTTCAAATCTCATCATTTTTTATAATAAATTTGGAAAGAAAGTATTTAAAATATGTAAATATATCACAATAAACTTAATTTTGTTTATTTTAAAGAAGCAAATACAAATTTGGTTAAAATAATACTTTTCAAGGGAGGTAACAAAGTTTAATTTTAATCTATTCAAGCAATATGCTGGATAAAGGAATCATTTGAACTGAGACTACTGTCAGTGTGTTATAGTAGTCTCAGATTTGAATAAGCAGAAATATATATTGTGAAAACTAAAAAAAAAAACCAATACCTCTCTACTTAATTATCACATTATTTCCAAGTTACTCTTTATTCTATATGTATATATATGTCTCTATTCTTTTGTGTCCCATTATTCTCTATTCTTTTATCTGTATTGAGATTGATCAGAAAGTAGGAGCGTTATTTGGATGTTTTGACATTAGCTGTTCCCATGACAAGTGAATAACAAAACAGATTATTGATCATTTATATCAACTTCACATCGTCTATTTACACGTAAGTGAAACCAAGTATCAGCAGAAATAACAAATTTTGGCAAATAAAAAAAGACATGATTTAGTAGCGAATCGTTTGCCCATCCGTATATTTTATGTACTAAGTAGTGATAAGTTATCAATTTTAATGTTGATAGATACTACTTTTATCAGAAGTTCAAAATATTGATACAAATGTGCATGATCTTGTATACTGTCATTCATCAAGTTATTTCAGAGCTGTATATATACCTTTTTTAAAAAGGTTTTCGATTCGTTCGTACACGTAACTTCAGTAAAAGCCATACTTTTTTTTTATTATTATAAGGGCATTTGTACAAATGTTAATCTTTCAACGCAAGGTAAGAGTTTTAGGGTCAGTTTAACACTTTCCTCTTGAAAAATAATAAAGCTGTACTTTTTGTGATGCCTCCATGTATTGAGTTGGTTTAAAATACAGTACACCCACAAATAGAGGTCGGTCAATTTAAAACGTATCCACTCATATCACATACGTTAACGTATCTGGAGATTATAATAAAACACAATGTTTGATCCCGAGTTTGTCTTTGTTGCGTATCAAAACTCTTTATTCTCTTCATTTCATGGAAACCTATAGCTAAAAAAGTTATACAGTTTTACTAGATTGGCAATGGTGATGTTTTGGGAAAAGGGGGGTTCTATCATAAGCTAACGTAGGCTTGTGAAAAAAACCTCACCAGATATGCGGCAATGGCACGAAGACAGTAAAAATTACCAAATGCAACACAGAAAAAAGACATACTATCATCTATGCATGAATGGCCATTGGGTTTCAATAGATTCAGATTCTTTATTAAGATAACTAATATTACATTAGTGTTCTCCATTACAAATCATATAATAATATACAAAACAACATTTCAAAGTTTCACATGTAATATATATATATTAAAGCAAATATTTGCAAATAGCAAAGTTCTACAAAGCGTTCTTTTTTACTTTCTCACACTTTTATTCATCAACTTGAAGTACTTTTCGTTTTGACATAATGGACTTGATATTAAGGGCCAAATAAATCACTACCGCGCCTACCTTTTGCAATGGTCTGTCACAGTTGTCTCCCCCTTTTTGTTATTTCATGCCTGTTTTGTGGTTTTTACCGGTACCGATAAGGAGCTGAGTTTGTTTCATTTCTTAATCTTACATTACCTTATATTTAGAAACGTACCATTTGGAAATCTTAAGTTTAATGACCTAAACTTCTTCTATATTTTGGGTGGCTCAAAATAAGGTGCACTCGATTCGGTTATGTTCCAGACGCGAGATAATTAAACTTGAACATTTATATTTGTTACCCACAAAGTGTCATGTACCTCGAAAGCGCATCTCCTACACATATTCAACGACATTTCGCTCAGGGTTAGTACGACATATTATTTTAGTATGTCCCCAGATACGTAAACGTTAACGCACCTGATACGATTGGATACGTTTTGAATTGACCGACCAATAGAGCATTTGCATTATTCACGTATTTGCTGGCGTATCCGTATCGACTTATAGTATAACACGTATATGAGGAAAGGATAAATTAAGCCAGGTTGGTCCCGATGAAGATATTTTTAATGCAAAACATACAATAAGAATAGTTAATCGTATATAAAAAGTCACATACCTATAATGCTAATAAACCCAATATAAGATTAAAAATGAACAAATTGGTTCTTCGGGCCGCAAGAGCTGCACACAAACAAACAACCCTACTTAAAGTATCCCAATGTTGTCTGTACAAAGTTCCACCAACTCTAAAAAGTTTGAGTAACTGAATAACATGCTCTACATAGACATAATACCTTCTCACAACACGGTTAAAATGTCTAAAACTTCGCCTACGGGCAAACGGACGTCGATTGATTTGAGCTGATTTTCACATTGTTTGATTTGCTTGAGAAAATATTTCTCTTCACTAGTGAAATATCTGTTCTCGGCAAATGATTGGTCGAAATTTAATTATGACGTCATATTTTCTTCGTTTCTCCTGAATTTGCTATAGTGATGTTATGAAAAAAGGCGACTATACCTGATGATGTCACATATAAAGACCACAACTTTCTGGAAATCTTTGAAAGGGAAGGATATAAAGGTCAGAAGAGAAACCGATTCCAACACTATAACTCGTGTATTACGATATTTCTCCACTCTCAACAGTTAAATTTTAATAATTCAAAGAGCCTCGCGCTTTAAATAGCAAAACTTTACTTTCTAGAGATGATAAATATCGTAACACACTGGTTGCGGTGTTAAAAAAAATATATAAGCACGCACACGAAATTGCACAACATGACTATATAGTATCATTATCAAACTATAGGGATATCTACCACATTGGTTTCATAGGAACAAGTATAAGGCATTTGTACCAGAAAAGCACCAAAAAAATCAGCCCATGTAATGTATAAAAAGACATTGCTTGTACACAAAAGAAAAAAGCAAGTGGTAAAAATTAATTTAGATAATAAGGGAACGAAGACATTAAAAACTTAACAATTATAATTCACCGCACGATCTCCAGTGTTTATGGACCAGTAAAAAAAAACCCTCCGTTCTGACGGGCCAACCATGGCAATTTAAAAGAATTTCAAACACGATTGAGTTGTAATGATTAATTGACGAACAGTCCAATGGCTATTCCATGGCTTACACCCAACAAGGTGGTGGTAATGGGGGTACCCGTATTTTTAGCGCAACTATCCTGAAAGGCCAAATGAGATTTTCTCATCACTTGGCGTCCGTCGTCGTCCGTCGTCATCGTCGTCCGTTAACTTTTACAAATCTTTTCTCCTCTGAAACTACTGATACAAAGTTAACAAAAATTGGCCAATCATCATTCGGGTATGTAGTTTAAAAAATGTGTCCGACGACCCCGCCTGCCAACCAACATGGCCGTCATGGCAAAAATAGAACATAGGGGGGTAAATGCAATTTTTGGCTTACATATCTGAAACTAAAGCATTTGGAGTAAATTTCAAAGGATTAAAATGTTCATCAAGTTAAGATCTATATTCCCTGAAATTTTTAGACGAATCAGACAATCTGTTGTTGGGTTGCTGCCCCTTAATTAGTAATTTTAAGGAAATTTTGCAGTTTTTGGTTATTATCTTGAATATTTTTATAGATAGAGAGAAACTGTAAACAGCAATAATGTAAAGCAATGTTAGATCTACAAATAAGTCAACAGGGTCAAAATGGAGTTATTACCCTTTATAGTCAATTTTTAACAATTTTTTGTAAAATTTTGTAATCTTTTACAAAAATCTTTTTTCTGATACAACTGATACAAAATAAAACTTTCTTGGTCACAATCATCATTAGGCTATCTAGTTTAAAAAATTTGTCCGATAACCCCACCTACCATCCAACATGGCCGCCATGGCTAAAAATAGAACATAGGGGTTTACTATAGGAGTCTACGGGGAAATTGTTAAAAAAACAATTTCAAATAGTCACAACTTGAACACTAATTTAAATAATGATAAGGAGTCTTCGGTAACTTTTGTAAGACTTCACTTGGATAACATGCTTTTAATTTAACTACTGGGCCAAATTAACTCAAACCTGGTCTCAATCATTACTGGGGTATCTAATAATATTTATTTTGATTTTAACCTTACATGATTTCCAAAACCACAGTAAATAGAGGTGAGCGACACAGGCTCTTGAGAGCCTCTTGTTTCTGTTAAAGGGACGTCAGTCATAACATGTTGAAAATGTTTACTAAAACACTAGTTCACGCCTATATGGGGACCCTGGAGTGTGAAATGTTTTTATTTAAATGTCACGCTTTTAAAACTATGGTTTATTTTCAGACAAGAACTGGACGCCATAGTCGCCAAGGAAAGTGAAAACATCGCAAAGACAAATTCACAGCAAATATCAACAGGACCTATACCCAAGGTACTTCAGTTTAGATCCAGGTCTTTACAGGACTCACAGGTTTCTTACGGAGAACCGCATATCTCGCCTCTTCCTTCCTCGCCATCTCCGCTAACACCAACAACAATAGTGCAGCCCGACACAGATAATATGTCACCGGTATCCCCTGTACAACTCCTTGTCAACAGGCAGCCATTCTGGTCTCTGCCAGAAGATAGTCCTACTCATCTGAGACTCAACGCTAATCGTATCATTCCAGTATCCTCGCAGGTTTCTGTCCAAACTGATTCTAGAATCTGTACAACTTCATGTACCATTACCAGACCGTTGATAACACTTACTATGCCAACCGCTTCGTCTTTTCGTACCTCTGAACAGGTTCGTAGATCTTCCATGCCTGCACCAATATCTAATTCGCCTATAATACAATCTTTTTCTTCACATCTCAATTCGGGGAGCAACCCACCATTTACTGCAAGCCGAATTCCTCAAACAGTAACAGGTAACTAGACGTCCACTACTAGAAACCAGCCGTCTTTCATCTAACACAACCGGCCGCTAATTTCTCTTGTCCAGTCATCAACTTCTCAGAACACTTTTGGCATCCAGTCGTCTACCTCTCGAAATCACCAGTCTGGTCCTTGTATGCAGCCGTTCACTTCTCGCAACCCGCCGTCAACATCTATAAACCTAACGTCCACATCTCATAACCAACCATCCACATCTCATAACCAACCATCCACATCTCATAACCAACCATCCACATCTCACAACCCGCCGTCAACATCTCGCAACCCGCCGTCAACATCTCGCAAGTAGTCCTCCGCCTCTCTTAATCAGTCCTCTACATCTCACATCAGGCCACAACAACCATCGTCTCGCAGAATTCCAGCCCCGAGACACAATATCAACAAGAGAGTTCGCCGTCATTTAAGGGATCTAGATGGAGTCGCTCAGCCTGATCAGCAACATCAAGAATCCTCAGACGATGATGTGCGTCTTGAAATGGCAAGACGCATGGCCAGGTATATTGAAAGATCCCGCAAGATTTCCACTAGACAATTGATGCGGAAAAATGAAATTTTGAGGCACAAAATGTTGAAATATTTTTATAAACATCGACATGATATCTTTGGAATCTCTTCATCAGGCTCTTCCGATTCTGAGTCCATGGAATAATGTACATTGGTATTAAATATAACAAAATATACATTAAATGCTTGTTCAATTTAGTGGTAAGGGAACGAACATTTAACAGGTTGGAGTTTGTGTTCTTTCATTTGTTTAAAAAATATATAGAACACAGAATAAAGGATGCTGACAGGGGCGGATATTACGTCCGTGTGCCTCCTTTAAAACACTAATAAAATTGAGAATTGAAATGGGTAATATGTCAAAGAGACAACAACCGGACCAAACGGCAGAAAACAACCGAAGGCTACCAATGGGTCTTCAACGCAGCGAGAAAATCCAGCCCCCAGAGGTGGGCTTCAGCTGGCCCCTAAATAAAAATGTGTACTAGTTCAGTGAAAATGGGCGTCAACCTCGACTTCAAAACATATAAATGAACTAAAATTTCAAAAAAAAACATACAAGACTAACAAAGGTCAGAGGCTCCTGACTTGGGACATGCGGTGGGGTTAAACATGTTTTGATAGGTCTCAACCTCCCCCTATACCTCTAGCCAATGTAGAATAAAGAAACACACAGAAATAAGCACAATAAAACTCAGTGTAAAAGAATTCCGAATCCGATGTGAGAACAGGCAACAAAAGAAACTAAACAAAATGACAATGATACATATTAAAATTAACAAAGGACTACTAGCAGTTACTGATATGCCAGCTCCAGACCTCAATTAAATAATATTATTAAATGTTTTTCCTTTTTAAACTGAATAGCTGCAAAATATGAAGAATTTGATAAACGTATACTTAATTCCGAAAAAAAATGTATAGAATACACAAATGATGTTATAGAATAGCCACTTTTTTTTAAAGATAAAGCATACAAAAATGCAGCCCTACATACCCAAATCAATACCTTTGTGTCGTAAGAACTTCAAATAGCTGGAATTTAGGGGAAATACACACAGGAACAGATTTAGATATAAACTGTGGTAGTAAAGCAACAATCATAACTTGTATAGCAAGCAGTGGTGGATCCAGATTTTCTTTTAGAAAGGAGATGGGGATGGGGATAGTCTTGCTTAATTTTACGGTTTTATAGGCAGTTTGATAATGGGGCCCGGACCATATTCTGCCAAAATTCAATGAGAATTTTTAAATAAATCCTAGATAAGGGGGGACCGGGCCCCTTGTTCCCCCTCTTAACCCGCCTCTGGCAATAAACACACTTTTATTGATACATAATGTTCCTGTAAATTTTCGTAGGCAAGGTGTGTTCGATTTGATCCTTTCATTTTTGTATATAAAAAAGATACACTTATCACACACAGTTCTTAAATACGAAGCATGTATGTTCCTGATCTTATAAAAGCAATGACTATTTAGTGTTTTAACTATATATCATCAATATTTGGTTCATATTTTACATCTGTTCAGTTTTAATTGAGGTCGGGACTAAAACATTATATTATACAAATCTGCCCGATACGTATACGTCGATCCGTGCAAGTATATAGATACGTGATAAATGCAAATGCTCTTCTAGAGCATTTGCATTATTCACGTATCTGGATACGTACACGGATCGACGTATACGTATCCGGCAGATTTTTATGAAATAATGATTTAGCCCCGACCTCAATTAAAACTATATTAAAATTAAATGCATTATAAAATATCTTCATCGGACCACCTTGACTTAATTTATCCTTTCCTCATATACGTGTTATACGATACGTCGATACGGATACGCCAGCAAATACGTAAATAATGCAAATACTCTATTAATAAGTACAATACTTTTGATTTAATATTATTCAAGGGAAACACATTTTCGTGGTTTTCGTGGGTATAATTAAACCACAAATGTAAATGTTCAACAAATTAAACTTTCTATATATAGAGACTTTGGTAAAACCACAAAATAAAATTCAAAAATACAAATTCTCTTTAATGCACTATCTGTATTGGTTGATACTACCCTTATTTTTGTAACCCAGGTGTAGCATTATTGCCGGGTACATGGAAAAGAATTGTGTTCACATTGGAGTTACTGGCGTTGTTGAATTTGCTTTTATGTGTGAGATATTTCTCTGCGTTATAGGTCTCATTGTGACTTTTAAGTGAAGAACAACAATAAAAGCACTGAAGTAAGTAATGAAAATAATACGTTGAGATTTACAGAAAAAATAAAGCAGTTCAAATCATCAAAACAAAAGTGTTGGTCTAATTTTGGCACTCTCTTGAACTATACGAGATGAAAAGTATACATTGAAAATATTTTGTAACGATGTTCAATCTTTTCTCCGTATGTCCATGATAGACTCTGTTGGGAATATTGTGAGCGGCGTCACTAGTCAAATGGTTAAAGACGTTTAAAGTTGCAAAACGTAGCAGCTAGTCAAAAAATAATTTTTGTTTTACAATTTTTTCTAGCAAACTATACATTTGTTGTTTTTATTATGAACCAGATAATGTCTATGATGAATAAAATGGGATATGTGGGAGTGTCTGTTTCTTTTGTTCACACATTGTTGTCAATATAATCGAATTTTATGCGACTGTCATACAAGTGAGGGGTTTAGTTAGCTATAAAACCAGGTTAATCCACCATTTTCGACATAAGGAAATGCCTGTACCAAGTCAGGAATATGACAGTTGTTTTCCATTCGTTTGATGTCTTTGAGCTTTTTATTTTGTCATTTCATGAGGGACTTTCCGATTTGAATTTTCCTTGGAGTTCGGTATTTTTGTTATTTTATTTTTTGTTTTACGCCTATGATACAGTAACCCAACTGCAAAACTAACCAAACGATAAAAAGAGAAGGCACCAGCACCATACAGTCTTTAACCCTCCACGGGACAAAATGTTAACATGGAAAACAGTTAAAACTTTCTTTTTTAATATATTTAGATATATGAAAGATCACAATTTCTAATTAGAACTAGGTCGATATAATATTCATTTTTATCAATTATTATTAGGAATGACTAAAAATGATTATGTGTTTGTCATATTGTATAAATGCATTGTGTAGTATCACTTAACACGTTTCAACTTTTTTCTTTTATGCAATAAATTTTCAATGATATCAGAAAAAGCTCTGAGAAATTGTACATTATTAAATGTGTTTGAAAAAACTAATTTATACACGTGTTGGTACACGTACATTTAAACTGTGTACAACCCTATTTTTGACCCAACAAGAAAGGAAATCGTCGTTCTTAATATCAGAGAATAAGATGTTTGAAGATGAATATTGGCAGCAGAATTTAAATTCTGAAATAAAAAAAAGTAACGTTTTGTCTTGGATTCATGATATTTTATTAGTTGTTATTAGCTTGGAACTAGCTTCCAGTAAATGCGAGTACTCACAGATCGTTCTCTGTGTCTTTAGTGTTTATGTTACTTTATTATTTTGCTTTGTATCGATCTGATGTGTCAAGTACTTTTCAACTGATTTTTATAGTCTGTTCTTCTTTGTTGTGCTGTTACACCACTCCCCAGGTTAAGGCGAGGAGAGAGTTGGGAGCCCGCAAACATACTCAGGGGCGTAGCTACCCGGAGGCACGGCAGCACGTGCATCCACGTCGTTTTCACAAAAAAAAAAACAAAACAAAAAAAAACAGAGAGATTTAGGGACAAAGTTAACATATAGGAATTGGTCTTTCTATGTATGCATTTTAAAAACTACATAAAGAATAAAAGCAAGAAGAATACACATGCAGCGGAATTTTTAATCCTGTAAGACATGTATGTGTACGATAAATACATACAACTGGGGTAAACGTAGTGGAACTTTTTATTTTACAGGCATTGTTTAGAAAATACCAGCCACATAGTTGTCGGTACCACAACCATACCGTATACTCGCTTTGAGTGCAAAAAAAAAAACATAATCCCTTTAGGGTTAAACAAAAAACTTGAAAATAAATTATGTTCCGCTTTGCCAAAAGCACACATCTTACTAGAACGAAGACCCTTCAACTCGTATCGATTCGGGAATAATGACTGTTACCCTGTGAACTAGTTCAAAATGGACTAAGTATGTAGGTCTTGACAACACGAATAGTTTCGTTTTCACATCACGTCAACGTATTCTCGTCCTGCGTGCATGTAATATTTGCTACCGGACATTTATAACCATTCAATCAATCAATAGTTTCTGTATACTAGTAGATGAGAAGTTGGAACTGCTGTAATTATAAAAAAAAGTACACATTTTCCAGTACATGTTTTACGTTTTTATTTATTTTACTAAAAAAAAAACACATCTTGTATATAGATTCGATAATTCGAAGTCATTTCTATATGTGCCGGCTATACGAATGGTGGATTGTAAAAGCATTTAAATAAATTGTTAATTCTAACTCATTTTACTGGACTATTAGGTCATTCAATTTTAAAAAGAATTTTCTGTCCGAGTCGGACACTAAACTGCTGATTCTTATTCGAAAGATACACCAAACTTTTAATACACGTATCTTCACTGTTATCATCTAGATATTGCCACAAAATTGGTCGAACGCATATGTATTTGTTAATTAGCTGGCTAATTAACAAACGCAGATCATGAAAAAGAGTACCATTCCCTCTGAAAAAGTTCATTAATTTCAACTTCGAAAATTCCTAACTGCGTAAAATTAGAAATTTCCATCTCTCTCTTGTAGTATTTACCCACAAAATTTTTAAACATCTAAATACATATGTTAAGCAAAATATTGGAGAATATGTCCACCAAGTATTTGGAATCCAATGATGTTTATGTTACAGAACCTCTAGTCCAAATAATTATGACGTCTTGAAATGCTATTATATTTTTTTTCTTTGACGCCTTAGGAAGGCGTCAAAGCCTAAGGCGTCAAAGCAAAAATTTTAAATAGCCTTCCAAGACGTCATAATTATTTGGACTACAGAAACTCCACATATAGTATTGTGTTTATGTTTATTGTTTGTTTTTTTAAATCTACTTTGCTCAATACAAATACTAGCATATGGAACAAATCTCCGTGATTTTAAAAGCTTTCAGTAAAAAAAACGCAAACGACAGTATTAAGTCTTCATTCGACTCGAAGTTAAACAAATAGTTGATTAAAAAACCACAACAAAAATGTCCAAGTTTAATTTCGGTTGTGATTGTTTTGAAACGCTATAAATGCGGAGCTTCCGGGGGGCTTCGTCCCCCTGGCCCCCTTACCAGGGCTTTGCCCTGGGCCTACTGAGGGCCTTAGGCGGCCAAAAGATAGTGTCAATTGCTTCTTGCTCTTTGTACTCGGTTACCCCCAGACCCCTCGCCCTTTAGTTTGTGATTCCACTTCATTAAGAAGGTAGCTACGCCCCTGATACTTAATTAACCCTGACATATTCTGTATTTACCTGTCCCAAGTCTAGAGTTTGTGATACAGTGGCTGTCGTTTGTTACTGTATATCATATTATTTTTTTCGGCAATCGCTTATCTTGAACATAAATCAGGCCGTTATTTTCTCATTTGCATTGTTTTACATGTAATTTGTCGGAGCCTTTTATAGCTATCTCAGAGGTATGAGTTGTGTTTGTTGCTGAAGGCCGTACGGCGACCTATATTGTTGCTAACATCTACATCGTTAAGTCTCGGGTGGATAGTTGTCTCATTGGCAATCATACCGCATCTTCTTATTATATATTACTATGGGCTTTCGTAGGTCCTTTTGTGTTCCAAATAAAACTACTTAAAAAAAATGCATTTGAAATGCATTAATATATTATCCTCGTGATTTCTTAATACATGAGTTGTCTTAATGACACTCTTCTTACATCTTTTTTTTACTACCTGTAAAGTCTATGTTATATAGGCACCTAAGTTTTAATATTATATTTATATTGTGTCATATATCAAACTTCTTCGTTCAGTGTATGTTTACTTATTTTTTTTCAAATGTCTATTTAATCGAGTTAAGCCATTTCAATTGATATTTTATAGTGTGTCTTTTTATGTTGTAATGTTACACTACTGTCTCAGGTTAGAGTGAAGGTTGGTGCCTGTTAAAATATTTAAACCCGCTGCATTTTATGCATCTGTTCTAGATCAGGAGCCTGTTGTTCAGTGGTTGTCGTTTGTTGGTGTGGTTCATAGGTGTTTCTCGTTTTTTTTTTTATATAGATTAGACCGTTGGTTTTCCTGTTTGAATTGTTTTACACAAGTCATTTTGGGGCCTTTTATAGCTTACTGTTCGGTGTGAGCCAATGTTCCGTGTTGAAGGCCGTACTTTGACCTATAATTGTTTACTTTTTTACATTGTGACTTGGATGGATAGTTATCTCATTGGCACTCATACCACATCTTCTAATTTATATCTATAGTTAATATCTTAAATTTACTGTAGGCGAATTATTTTCTCGAGCGATGTATTTTCGCGATAACAAGATCAATGTAAATATGTGAAGGTTATATCTACTCGTATGGGAACAAAACAACAACATTATAAAATGGCGACAATATATTGCCTCGAAATAGGATACTAGTAGAATGGGTTAAACGCGAAAACAAACGTATCGGCGAAAACAATTTTTTTAACAGTATTTCAATAGTTGTATAATGTCTGTTTATTTTGTTAATTACTCTTCCATCATTCACAACAGGAATCCCATAACTGAACCATGTCGAACATAAACTAAATCATGACACTACTGAAATAAAACCATGACACCGTTTTTTCAGTAATCTTAATTTGTGTTCAAATGTAGCTATTTTTCGGAATAATTGACGGCAGTTTTATATTATAACGAAAAATGTGATGTAACAGGCAGTAAACAAATCACTTTTTTTATGCATGAGAAACGAATAAACAACTTTTAGATTTTGACATACGCAAGCATTATTCTGTGTCAGAGTATTAACTATATGATACAAATTTGAATGTACTCACATATTAGCTATAATAGACAAAGATACTTACCAGCTTGAATTTATGTTCAGAAGTTCCTTAAGCAAAAAATCCGAATGTTTATATTTTGTCATTGTTTGTCATTAAAAACACTTAACACAATCATGTCCAACTTATGTTACTAAACGCTCATCGATATGGCGATTTTACTACCCATGATGGTACAGGCGCTTGGGGCCATGAACCCCTTTTTCTTTCTTTATTCAAGGTGTTTAAATTCTTGTAATATTTCAACTTATTTTCAGCTATTGAATGTGATTTTGTTTTTATCCATTAGATATTACAATATATATATAACAAGCATTCTGAGAGGATTGTATTAGTCCCCTACCGGTTAAAATTTCATTATACTGGATCAAAATGCTATACTTGATCTATAACTTGTCATGGTGTTACTTATATAACAAATATCAAGTCAATATCTCCAAGCATGATGAAATAAAATGCTCCGCTGGGGCGCAGCTTGATACGACCGCAGAGGTCGAACCCTGAACAGTTGGGGCAAGTATGGACACAACATTCAAGCTTGATACAGCACTGAATTTGGATTGTAATTAAATATTTGACACAGCATAGGTTTCTGACACAGAATGAAAGTGGTCTAAGAACTTAAAAAATTTTAATTTACCTATTCAAACCAAATCATTATTATCTGCTTTTATATATAAATCAGAAGTAACCAATTTAAAATGGAAAATTTTAAAGAAAAAAAAATCCCCCCCCCCAAATTTGTTGAACCCCCTTATGATTCATCACCCCCAAACTCAATCCCAGCCTTCCCTTTGTGGTATGGTACCTTGCAGTACAATTTCAGAGAAATCCATAAACTTTTTTGCCCCTTTTTGGCCACAAATTCCTAAACTTTTTGGGCAAATACCCCCAAACTCAATTCCAGCTTTCCCTTTGTGATATGGAACCTTGTAGTACAATTTCATAAAGATCCATACACTTACACACAAGTTATTGTCATAAAACTAGAAAAATGCTTGTTTTTTGCCCCTTTTTGGCCCCTAATTCCTAAAATTTGGAGGCAATTACCCCCAAAATCAATCCCAGCATTCCCTTTGTGATATGGAACCTTGTGTTACAATGTCAGAGAGATCCATAGATTTACACACAAGTTATTGTCATGAAACTAGAAAAATGCTTGTTTTTAGCCCCTTTTTGGCCCCTAATTCCTAAAATTTGGAGGCAATTACCTTCAAAATCAATCCCAGCATTCCCTTTGTGATATGGAACCTTGTGGTACAATGTCAGAGAGATCCATACACTTACACACAAGTTATGTCTGGAAGTAACAAAAATGCTTATTTTTGGCCCCTTTTGGCCCCTAATTCCTTAACTGTTGGTACCATAACCCCCAAAATCAATCCCCACCTTCCTTTTGTGGTATTGAACCTTATGGTAAAATTTCATTGAGATCCACTCACTTAAACTAAAGTTAGAGTGCGAAAACTAATGTGTCTTCGGACGACGACGACGCCGGACGACGACGACGACGACGACGACGACGACGACGACGCCAACGTCATACCAATATACGACCAAAAAAATTTTTTTGCGGTCGTATAAAAAGGTGTGGAAACTGACTATTTCAGTGAATTTTCCAAGTCCAAGGACCATAACTCTGCACAAAATCATCAGACCGGAACACAATTTGTACTTGATCTGTAACTTGTCATTATAAAACTACATACCAATTATCAAATCAATATCTTCATGCATGACAAAAACAAGGGTGGAAAACTGATTATTTGGGTGAATTTTCTAAGTCCAAGGACCATAACTCTGGACAAAATCATCAGATCGGAACAAAATTCGAACTTGATCTTTAACTTGTCATGATAACACTATATACCAATTATCAAATCAATATCTTCAAGCGCGAAGAAAAAAATGTGGAAAACTAAATTGCCGGACTGACGGACAGACAGACAGACGGACAGAGTGCAAACCTAAAGTCCCCTTCGACTTCGTCGGTAGGGGACTAAATATACACTAACAATTTTTATACGTGCTGCATAACCTCTTTTCCATAGAGGTGCAGCATGTGTTAAAAAGTAAAATGCACAAAGCACCTTTGATACATGGTCGTATACATAGCTGCGAATGTTTGCTTTACTCCTATACTTGAGCTATAATATTCAAGTGAACAGATTATCTTTATATCTTCGATCCTTAAGTGATGTTTAAGACATTACAACCTCTATTCGTATTATATTTGTATTTGAGAAAGAGGAAAACATTTTTTTTGAAATTGGAGTAAAATAAACATTATGTCAAATTTAAAGGCTAAAGTTCAATAGAACTAAAGATCTAATGATGTAAACTAGAAAACTTTTCAAATATATTGACAAATTTCAAATTTTACATTGACTGCTAAGAACTCCTCCAATTGTACAACTTATTTTTCTGCTTCCTCTGGTATATTTCTATTTTGCATGCATGTGGGTATTTAATATATATCTTGCATTTTGCAGATAAAACGATCTTTAATGCTTACTAGGATATGTTATTTTCGAGTTTTAGGCATGTATAGTTAAGAAATCAAAACTATCTTAATTCAAACATGCAAAATTGCATACACAGCAACTTATATTGAATGTGAATCAAATATTATAAGTGACAATGCTTATCTCTGTGTTTCGACAGTTTTAGGTCTATAAACTGGGACTTCAGATTTTAGAAGTGGTTTATGTCCCATGATAATATCCGATGCTTTCTCGGCAATCATTATTGTGGGTCCATTTAAATTTCCGCTTATCATTGCAGGCATGATGGATGCATCTACTACTCGTAATCCATCTAAACCAAAAACCTTAGTTTGTGTATCAACCACTGCCATTTCGTCTGAGGACTGTCCCATTTTACAAGTACAGGAAGGATGATAGTTGGTATCAGCCGTTCTTCTAACGTATTCGTCAATCTCAGCATCACTTTGAACATTTTTGCCAGGATTAATTTCATCTCCGACAAATGGTTCAAACGCCTTCTGTTGGAATATCTCCCGAGATAGTCTTACAGATGCCCTCATGTCTTCAATATCTTCCTGAGTTGATAAATAATTTGCAACAATTTTAGGATGATCCTTATAGTTTTTTGTTTTTAGTGAAACATATCCTCGACTGGTTGGTCTCATGGTTCCAACATGAATCTGACAGGCGTGTCTGTCCAACATCTTCCTACCATGATCATCCACACCTGTAGGAACAAAATGGAATTGGATATCTGGATGTGTTACGCCTGGTTTACTGCGAATGAAACCACCAGATTCAAAATGAGCAGTAGCTGCATCCCCGGAGTAGGTCAGAAACCATTGTAATCCAGCCGTAATCATGTTGTGGGGATATTTCCACTGATATTTATAAAGTGATATTGGCTGTCTCAATTCATATTGTACACGTACATCTAAGTGATCTTGGAGATTTTGTCCTACTCCTGGCAAATGTTGGATCACTGGTATTTCAAGTTTTCTCAATTCGTTTTCGTTTCCAACTCCAGAAAGCATTAACAGCTGAGGTGAATTGATAGCTCCTGCACTTAATATGACTTCTTTGTTTACGTAAACCTTTCTCGATTCCCCATTCTGTTCATATTCAATTCCTATTGCTCTTTGTTTTTCAAATAAAATTCTCTTAGTGAAAGCCTCGACCTCTGTCGTTAGGTTTTCCCGCCTAAGTGCCGGTCTTAGATAAGCAGAAGCAGAACTCCAACGTCTACCATAGTGAATTGTCATGTCCATCCACCCAACCCCTTCTTGCTGGTACCCATTCATATCTTCAGTTAAAGGATACCCAGCCTGTGTGCCTGCGTCAATGAACGCTTGAAACAGTGGATTTTTAGATATACCACGACTTACATGCAGAGGCCCCTTTCCACCTCTGTAATCATTCCCACCAAGTTGATGGCATTGTGCCTTCCGGAAATACGGCAAACAATCAGAATACGACCATGACTCTGCTCCTAACGTTTCCCAATTATCATAATCTAATGCATTTCCTCTTATATACACCATGGCATTAAGGGATGACGATCCGCCCCATACCCTTCCTCTAGGCCAGTACATTACACGGTTATTCGTACCGGGCTCTGGTTCTGTACTGTAGTACCAGTTATATGTGTCGTCATAAAGATTGTACATTAATGCAGCGGGCATATGTATTTTCCAAGAGTTATCTTTGGGACCAGCTTCTAAAAGCAGTACTTTATTGTCTTTGTTTTCTGAAAGTCGGTTTGCTAGAACACACCCCGCAGAGCCAGCACCAACAATCACGTAATCATAAGTATTGCTATCAGAATATGTACTGTACTTTTTACTTGCGAATCCAGAAAAAGAATTCAGATAACCTATTGGGTATTTTGGAGCATATGTAGAAAATTTTTGTTTCCTTATTACATTTGAGTCACAGAAATTATTTTCTTTTACTTGATGTGCGTATCGATTCTTGTTCTCTGGAATGTCCATAATTAAAGGAAATATACCATCTATATCATCAATCAGATGGTCAGAACCATGTAGATCCTCCTTTTTACCGACACCACTCAAAACACCTATCATCAAACCAAGTTTAGCGGATTGTGACATTTGCACATCAGCTTTCGTATCGCCAACCATCACAGTCTTAAGTGGATCAACGTTAAGTTCCTTGCATATTCTTAGCGCATTGTCAGGAGCAGGTTTAGGCACACTGTCGTGGTCATTACCACACATCAACCGGCTTATATATCTATCGAGGTCAAGTTCTGTAAGAACCGCTTCGGTTCCTTCTCTGTTGTCAGAAGTGCATACTGCTACCTTGATCCCATTGTCGATTAAAGTTTCAAATACCAATTTTGGGTTTCCAACAGGCTTCAAATATTTCTTGTGTTCACCTTCTGTCCAAATATCATCGATTATTTTTCTTGATTCTTGTTCTGGTACTCCATGGCTATTCAAAAGTTTGACGAGTTCAATTTTGGAATGCAATGCTGTTCCTTCGGCGAACAACCCCGGAAGCATTTTGTCTGAAACTGGACAGAAACCAATGGTCTTAAAAATTTTATCATCTATGTCCAATCCAGTTGCTTTTTGTACTCTGAAAAAGAGAAAAAAGAAAAAGAAAAAAGCAATCGATTTAAAAAAATAGTCAAGTACAATGAAGCAGATAATAGAATCAAACCTTCAGGCGCTAGATGCAAGGAAACTATTTTTATATGTATCTGTTATATTTAACACACATAAAGAAAGAAAAAAAGAAAAGGAGAGTCTATGCCCAAAACGACTGTGGACTCAACACAAAAGGATAAAACTGTGATTTTCAAATGGTCCAATGCAGGGTTTTAATATTAATTTGTTTAACTGCCATCATTTCGTCGGATTTTCGTTGTTATATTCGCTGCATATCCGTTTTTGATTTATTACAGACGTGTTAACTATTTTGAACGGTATAAACAGTTTATCAGTTTAATGTTAATCCGACCGTCATAACGAGTTGAACATCTCTTCTAAGCAAAACTATCGAAGTTAAACATATTGTACATACTTTACAGCGAGTTCCCTCGACCATGGTGCCCACATTGTATGAAAACAGATAATTGTTCCATCTTTGTCAAATATAACTAGTTCTGTGTCTGTTAACCTTTTGCCAGTAGAAATGCCCCTGTGTGACCGTTTGATGCACCTTTCAATTGATAGCATACTGGGAATAACATTGTGTCCTGCAAAACATCATTATTTGGAGTTTTCAGTCTTACGAGGAATTCAGCATTTTTTTTTACAAAGATGAGTAAGTCAGAAAAATATATATGGATCAAAGTCAATACAAACTTCAAGAAATTAAAAAAATAAGTTACTGATCACATTACCTGTCAGAAATCATCAAGTTTGAAATCAATTTTGACATCATTGTGTCGTAAAATATCTTCAAATTTATATAAAAATATTTAACAAAGAAAATAAGATATCTCATAAAGTATACAAGATATATTTCATAAACTTTATAAGATATCTTTCTATTCTTATTTTAAGAGATATTTAAAGAAATATGAAAGACATCTCATAAAGTATATAAACTATCTTAAACTTTATGAAACAGTTTATATAGGAACTTTTACTAGATATCTCATAAAAATAAACAAAATATCCCACAAACTTAAGGGCATGATATCGAAAAACAAAATAACAATGATCGCTCTCTTCAATACGAATATAAAAAGGCAAGTAAATCATTTATTTTTTTAATTTATATTTGCTTCAGGATCTTATATTAATTTGCCAATATCCGAATTTTCTAAGTTATATGATATCTTCTTCTTTTAAAGATATCCTATATATAACTTCATAAGATATCACAGAAACGAAGTATTTTACAAAGTTGTTATAAACAAATTACCTTAAAACATATAAGATATAAATATTATATTATATATATTATTTATTATATCTCTCATAAAGTTTATAAGATATCTCTTAAACATAAAAATAAGAAGATGTGGTAAAAACTATGATTGCTAGATTAGACAACTCTCCACAAGAGACCAAATGACACAGAAATTAACAACTATATGTCATCGTACGGCCTTCAACAATGAGTAAAACCCATACTGCATAGTCGGCTATAAAAGGCCCCGAAAGGAAAAATGTAAAACAATTCAAACGAGAAAACTAACGGTCTGATTTATGTACAAAATAATGAACGAAAAACAAATATAATATACAGCAACAAACGACAACCACTAAATCACTTATAAGCTTATAATTATATATAAGATACCTTATATATATATATAAATATGTGAGATACATATAAAAGAAAAGTAAATAAAATACCTTTCTATTTTTTAAATATCGAATGAAATATCAAAGATGTCTTCCAAATAACTTGAGATATCTTGAACGATTAATAAATATAAATGCAGCGTGTCATAGTTTTCTATAACTAGGTTAATTTGATTATTTTAGGTTTGTCATTACCTAATCTTTTTTTTTCAGATAATAACTGTAACGACTGTCGCATTTTTCAAATGTCATGATGATCAAAAACTTTACAAGTCAAGGTTAAACGTTCGAATCCGTCTGAATCATAACACTGAATGAATTTATTTTTACAAATTTAGACTTATTGTGTATAATTTTCAAACTTCAATTGCATTATACAATGTCTTTCCATATTAACAATATATGAATATTATTCATAGATCAATGCAAATTAAGCTTACCTCGTTTGCTGCATATGTCTTTTCTGAGAAATTTACTGAAACCGAGAAGCCTTCTGTGGAACAACATGGCTTTCAATAGTATGAAACCTCAATCTGCAATAAAATTGAAGTTAATTAAATCAAAGTAACGTGAAAAAGACAACTTTATATCTTTATGTATAATATGATTTTACCTAGATATCATGTACTGAACTAAATTTTTAGAGGAAAACGAATCTCTGAAACCACAAGCATTATGGTTCCTAAACGAACCCGTGTTTCTAACTAAAGGTTTTTTTACAAAGCCTTTTTTCTGAGAGTCCCTGTTTATGACTTTCTTTATGTTCGTCAGGTATTATACCTCCAAAAACGGAATATTTTCAATGCAAATCGAGAAAACACAGCGTTGCGAAGTTTTGCAAGCCTCCTGACTGGAGACTTGGTATAACAGCGGTTTAGATTAAGGTAATTTTATGTAATAAAAGTGAGCGCGATAACTATTTAGCAAGATGTTACATTACCTCTTTAGTGTAACATATATAGTGTTTTGCAAAAGTGGGCTAACTACTTCACTAACCTTTATGTAAAACATAGAGCATCCAAGAGTTCGCAGTTTTAAAACTGTGAACAAAATACAATTTTACGTAATGTTGTTTTTTATTTGAAAATTTGTAAAATGTATATTTAGAAAAAAGTAATTTCTTCTGTATTTGCGCTGCCGAAATTTTCCCTCACTCGTAAAGTTATGCAATCACATCTATATGATTCAAATATAAAACAATTCAGGGGCGTAGCTACCTTCTTAATGAAGTGGAATCACAAACTAAAGGGCGAGGGGTCTGGGGTTAACCGAGTACAAAGAGCAAGAAGCAATTGACACTATCTTTTGGCCGCCTAAGGCCCCCAGTAGGCCCAGGGCAAAGCCCTGGTAGGGGGGTCAGGGGGGCGAAGCCCCCCGGAAGCTCCGCATATATAGCGTTTCAAAACAATCACAACCGAAATTAAACTTGGACATTTTTGTTGTGGTTTTTTAATCAACTATTTGTTTAACTTCGAGTCGAATGAAGACTTAATACTGTCGTTTGCGTTTTTTTTACTGAAAGCTTTTAAAATCACGGAGATTTGTTCCATATGCTAGTATTTGTATTGAGCAAAGTAGATTTAAAAAAACAAACAATAAACATAAACACAATACTATATGTGGAGTTTCTGTAGTCCAAATAATTATGACGTCTTGGAAGGCTATTTAAAATTTTTGCTTTGACGCCTTAGGCTTTGACGCCTTAGGCTTTGACGCCTTCCTAAGGCATCAAAGAAAAAAAATATAATAGCATTTCAAGACGTCATAATTATTTGGACTAGAGGTTCTGTAACATAAACATCATTGGATTCCAAATACTTGGTGGACACATTCTCCAATATTTTGCTTAACATATGTATTTAGATGTTTAAAAATTTTGTGGGTAAACACTACAAGAGAGAGATGGAAATTTCTAATTTTACGCAGTTAGGAATTTTCGAAGTTGAAATTAATGAACTTTTTCAGAGGGAATGGTACTCTTTTTCATGATCTGCGTTTGTTAATTAGCCAGCTAATTAACAAATACATATGCGTTCGACCAATTTTGTGGCAATATCTAGATGATAACAGTGAAGATACGTGTATTAAAAGTTTGGTGTATCTTTCGAATAAGAATCAGCAGTTTAGTGTCCGACTCGGACAGAAAATTCTTTTTACAATTGAATGACCTAATAGTCCAGTAAAACGAGTTAGAATTAACAATTTATTTAAATGCTTTTACAATCAACCATTCGTATAGCCGGCCCATATAGAAATGACTTCGAATTATCGAATCTATATACAAGATGTGTTTTTTTTTTAGTAAAATAAATAAAAACGTAAAACATGTACTGGAAAATGTGTACCTTTTTTATAATTACAGCAGTTCCAACTTCTCATCTACTAGTATACAGAAACTATTGATTGATTGAATGGTTATTAATGTCCGGTAGCAAATATTACATGCACGCAGGACGAGAATACGTTGACGTTGACGTGATGTGAAAATGAAACTATGCGTGTTGTCAAGACCTACATACTTAGTCCATTTTGAACTAGTTCACAGGGTAACAGTCATTATTCCCGAATCGATACGAGTTGAAGGGTCTTCGTTCTGGTAAGATGTGTGCTTTTGGCAAAGCGGAAAATAATTTATTTTCAAGTTTTTTGTTTAACCCTAAAGGGATTATGTTTTTTTTTTGCACTCAAAGCGAGTATACGGTATGGTTGTGGTACCGACAACTATGTGGCTGGTATTTTCTAAACAATGCCTGTAAAATAAAAAGTTCCACTACGTTTACCCCAGTTGTATGTATTTATCGTACACATACATGTCTTACAGGATTAAAAATTCCGCTGCATGTGTATTCTTCTTGCTTTTATTCTTTATGTAGTTTTTAAAATGCATACATAGAAAGACCAATTCCTATATGTTAACTTTGTCCCTAAATCTCTCTGTTTTTTTTTTTTTTTTTTTTTTTTTTTTTTGTGAAAACGACGTGGATGCACATGCTGCCGTGCCTCCGGGTAGCTACGCCCCTGACAATGAAAATAAGATACATTTCAAACACGTTCTTCCTATTTTTCACATTAAATTATAAATATTTCAATCACATTCTTTTAATTTTCATTTAAATCGTATACAACAAATGCATATAAAACCAATACCATAATTTTATTGGGGTGTAAAAGCGTTGACCGAAGGACATTTTGTATGAAGCGCGTATATTTTCGAATGTTACATGTACTAGTCTAGATCTAGAGTGTCGGTTGTTTTGTATTCTTTTTAAGATATATTATGTTTTAAAGGAACAATTTTTTCATTGCATCAAATTGATAAAGTTTGTAAACTGTAAAGAGATCATTCCGATTAGTCGGAGGGTTTATATTCTAGAACAACAGAGCCTACTTCGATTCGTCCAACTCGGGTAACCCGAGTTACTCGAGTTGCAATCGAAGTACCCGAGCAATCATTTTACAACCCTCGAGTTAACTCGATATCAACCCTGCCCCTGGCCATGTTTAATCGAGTCGAGTTAAACGGCAAGATGGCGACGAAAGAGACGTGAGTGCTTTTCGAAAATATATTTTTTACGATTTAAACGGATTTTAGCCATTTTATGTGACAAAATAGAAGTTTAAGTGTTCAATTACAATAGTCACATTAAAACACCACAATATATATCTATTGTATTACATCAATGTCCATCAATTGTAAATATTCGCTAAAATATACACATGTGTACCTCCGTTATACTTTTCAGACGGGGGGGGGGGGGGGGGGGGGGGGGGGGGGGGGACAAGGTGACGTTTACTGTTCTTGTGTTCTGGGCGTTTTTTATTCATTGTTATCGGCTATTGTGAATATTTTTTTAGCTGTTAACTGTTATTGTCAGATTGCAAGAGGGGTGCGACCTCTTGAAGCACAATTTCAAAAGTAGTTTGACCGATGCGGAAACTGCTTCTGAAATCTTTCGTGGAAAATCTTGGTACAGTCTCCTCGGCAAAGTTTTGTATACGTGGCACATGGTCCCTGGGCAACAAAGTTGTCAATGATTGTATTAAGATTTTGTTAGAATCAATTATATACTGAATTGCCATCGTTTGTTCATCATCACTAAAAATATGGTTTAGTATCGTAAATTCATCCATGTTGTTAAGGTAAACGATGGACCTCGGAATAACTCTCCAGAGTTTTTGAATCGATTGATACGCTCTTGACGCATGCGCAATCATTCCTAAAAATTTAACTCGAGTAACCCGAGTTGGACGAATCGAAGTAGGCCCTGGAATTTACGATAACTTGTTACAGACAAAACGATTTTCGACATCTCTTTTTCCCGGGGATGGGGTCTCTTCCTATATAAAGGTATACACAGACTTGTCGCTGGTATGGCCTGGGTTACTTTTCCAGAATGTCAAATATGTCAATGGAGTGCAATTTCACGGAGATCATTATTATTGTATTTACCAATAGAAAGAAATTAATTTATATGTCAATGGGTCTTACATTTACTGCAAATGATCCCGCGTGCATGGGTATCATCTAAGATAATCTAATTAAGATCATGGCATGTGCAGATTGTATTTCTTGGGAAAATATGAATGAAATATGATTTTCCTACTTTAGAGATTTTCGCTAGAATCAATATATGAATTGGTGTGGTTTTTAAACCCAGTAGGACGTCTGTACCCAAATGTGTATGTTGAGACACCCCCTTTTTGCACGTACTATTTTTACTAATTTTGTGACAGGTCTTAACCGACAGTTTTGATGTTATTGAATGCTCAATTCCGTTTCGTTACATATGACTTAGAAATTCTTAATATTGTTTATTGAATATCGAATAACGGACTTTATATACATCATTTTATACGAATGATCTCGGGAATGATAAAGCGGTTTCAAATTCACACAGATTTCAAAATAAGTACTATTTTATAAGTGGTAAAACTGTCCTCCATACTGAAATGTGATTGTGTAATACAAGGATCTAATTCCTGTGTATAAAATGAGTATGTATGCTTAAAATTTGCTTATTTAATAAGCTTTAATAAGTTATTAAAGAAAATTTATAACTATATTATATTGAAGAAGAAAAAACAACATTACCTGTTAATCGATGACCGTTATTACACAACATAACGTTGGTTTATGTGTACTCTGTGCCGGTGTTTGTATAATAAAAAGTACGAAGGGCAAGATAGTTAAATTTTATTTATATAGATAAAATAAAGGTTTATTCTTGCTATTCTAAAATACAGGTTTATTCTTGCTATTCTAAAATACAGGTTTATTCTGGCTATTCTATCATCTTAAATATTATAGGTGGTAAAATATTAAAAAAAAACTTGTTAGCACATATCTAAAATAACTCCTTGTCCAATCAAATTGCTAGATTTTACCTTCCAAGTTTCATAGCACATACTTTTCCCGTGTGCTAATTAACTATGCTTGAATGACCACAAGGATAAAAGTTCATTGTTTTGAAATAAAGAGATGAAAAAAAAATAATTTTGGACGTAACACGTCTTCTGATTGGCTGTGTATACCTTTATATAGGAAGTTTTTTGTCTATCAGCTCATAGACTTAATTTTGTCATGTGACCGTGACGTGATCAACGTTTTTCCATGATTTACTTCTTTAAATAATAAGGAATGACTGTAATATTTTTTCTGTCTATTCCAAATAACCTAAAAAATGTGGTGCACACTTTTAAATAACTCGCTACGCGGGTTATTCAGTATGCACCACATTTTTGAATTTATTTCTTCATTAAAATAACAGAAAAAATATTAGTCATTCCTTAAATAAAATTTTGTAAAGTTAACAGAGCAACGTCATTTACAGATCTGGATTCATTTTTCTCATTGCTTCACAACGGTTCTATTGAACAAATGAGTTGCAAAGAAAAAGGAATCAACTGACTGACTGACTGTCTGACTGACTGACTGACTGAGACTGACTGACTGACTGACTGACTGACTGACTGACTGACTGACTGACTGACTGACCGACCGACTAACCGACTGACTGACTGACCGACTGACTCACTGACTCATTGACTCACTCACTCACACTCACACTCACACTCACACTCACACTCACACTCACACTCACACTCACACACTTACTTACTTACGCACTTACTTACTTTATGACTGAACTATTTTCTTTTTATAAAATTTAAGACAAATTAAAAAGAGAATATGTTTCGTTTCATAATGTTTTATTTTTCTCTTTTGAAATATGATGTTACTTTCTCGACTTTTAAAACCAGAGACAGACAAAGCGAGAGACAGACAAAGCGAAATCTGTTGATATCACACAGACATTTTATTGCAAAAGTTAAAGTATGAATTATAATAAATAACAAAAATTACCTAAAATATACCTGCAATACCCCATCAAGAAATTAAGGTTTTCATGTTTTATTGCATCTTTATATATTGCCAAACAATATAAAAAAAATAAAATAACCTCGCCATCAACGATGATTTTTTTTATTAATCATTTCCTTGTCAGATATATTCATTTCTAAAAGCTGCGTTTTAAATCTTTAAAATCATATAAGGAAAAATTTTAAAGATTAAACATATTCAGTCAAACGGACGGGATATGTTTTCATCGAATGAAACATTTTTATTAAATTATACATTGTGGAGTTGATATACATTTTTACAATATATAAGATTATAATGTATTTAGATGATGGACTTGGTGTACATGATGATGAGGAATTGTGTACTCGAATGGCTATACAGGTTAAACAAGATATAATAAGTAGCGGTTTCGTACCTAAGGCTGAAAAGTCTATGTGGACACCTACTAAAAACCTCACCTTTTATGGCACTAATATTGATACAGATAAAGGAGTTTTTACTATTCCTGACAATCGTATTGATAAGATAATGAATACCATTTCGGACATTGACTTTTGTTTAACCAAAAACGGTAAAGTATTTGTAGCTTTGAAAACTCATATAATATTGCTCACGGTACGTTGTTAGAATCTGAGGTTTCTACTAGTTCCACATGGAAGGAGTTGACTGCCGTGAACAATGTATTTTTGTCGTTGATAAACTTTTTAAGTGGCAGGAAATAAAATGGTTTACCGACAAGCAAAATGTTGTTAGTATTGTTAGTAAAGGGAGCACTAACTCAGTACTGCAAAAGTAAGCTTTAGACATGTATTTTAAAAACACAATGATAATATAGATATTGTATGGATCCCACGTACTGAGAATGAGAGAGCAGATTATCGTAGTCGGATTATTGATTCAGATGATTGTGCAATTTCTGAATTTTTATTTCAGATATTTGAATCCCTTTGGGGCCTCATGAGGTTGATTGGTTTGCCTCTGATGACAATTTTAAATTGAATTTTTTTTTCTCCAGATTTTGGAATGTGTATTCATCAGGCATTGATGCTTTCTTGGTTGACTGGCGAGGGATCAACGGGTTGTTTGCTCCACCTCTTTCTTTGATCCCTCGCGTATTAATGTATATGCGGCAGTGTAAGGCTGTAGGTACTTTAATTTTACCTAACTGGCCCTTTGGCAGTTATAAAGGGCCAGTTATTTGCCAATGCTTTGTCCTTTTGGTGAGGGTTTCATTTCTGAGGTGGCAAATTTTATAGATCTTCCTACTTTCAAAAATGCTTATGTAGCTGGTAAGAAAAAGAAGGCCATATTTGACAATGTTGATTTAACTTTTCGCTTGTTAGCATTAAGGATGGATTTTTCATTCAGTTAGATCATTTTGATGTGAGCATGTATTATAGACCTCTCTTGATCTCTTTATATAGAATGTTATCTTCATAAGTATTATAATCTCTTTGAGATTTTGTGTTGACAGTGGCGAATATTACAGTGATTATATTATATTCGTAGTACTAAGCAGATTGTTATAATTATAAATAATTTTCATAATTAATGTTTCCTTCAATTACAAATATATATTTTGTAGGCATTTGCTGGAGAATTACAGAATTTACCTGTCTCACTAGTTAGTAAAGTGAATTTACTTCCAGAATTAATTTCGGAATCTCGAGAAGTTTCTACTACAAAGAGATATTATCAATGTTTTTTACGGTGGAAGAATTGGGCCACATTGAACGGAATTGAAAACAGTGACATTTTACCAGCTTTTTACGTTGCTATATATTTAGCTTCCTTGACACAGCTGTCGTGCAATACTGTTAGTCCAGTTGTTCACGCATTTTACTCTTTAAAGTAGATACATTCTCTTATTGGCTCATGATGTTCACCGACATATTCGTCTTTAGTAATTAATGTTTTAGAAGGTACGAAAAGTAGTTTGGCTACTCCTACGAATAAAAAAGAACCTATTTCGGTAGAATTGCTGCATAAAATGTATGATGCCATGTTTTCGTTTGGTAATTTGTATAATCAACGTATTATATGTGCGTGTTTCATTGCTTTTGCTGGTTTTTTAAGAGCTTCTGAGTTGCTTAATATTCGAAGAAGTGATATAGTAATTTTAGAATGTTATATGTCAATTTTCATTCAACATAGTAAAACAGATGTATATAGAGATGGTAATTCAGTATTAATTGCCCGTACAAATTCGAATAAGTGTCCAGTAAAAAACGTGGAATTATATTTGCAGTGGGCTGATATTTCTGGCGATTCTGATGTTTATTTTTCGAAATTTGACCAAATGTAAAGATGTCTATGTTTTGCGTAAAGAGAATACAACGTTACATAATCGTATTCGAGGATGCGTGAACTCTTTTTTGAAGCTTTCAAGCCTTTTGTTCATGACATTTAGCGATATGGGTTGAACAGTTTAAGGTCTGGAGGTGCCAGTGTTTGTGCTAATTTAGGTTTACCAGACCGCCTTTTTAAGAGATACGGTAGATGGCTTTCCGAAACGACCAAAGATGGTTACGTTAAGGATTTCTTAGATGATTTGCATAAAATGTTCAAAAATTTAGGGTAATAGATAGATTTATTGCATTAATTTCAAATTCTTATTCAACCAGAAGCACTGGATTCCTCAACTTATTCTTCGTCTAAAGTAGAAACATTGTTTTTTTTAAATAACCAAAGGCCAGTAGTAGCCCATCGCTCATCTGGTGCCCAACTTTACTCTTACACATCAACGCATTCATACTGAATTTAGTATCGATTTGACACACAAGAAATAACTTAATTTGTTTGGCAATACATGTTTATAAATGGCTCTCAAAACTAGGCTGTGATGCGTTACCAACGTTAACACTGATTATTTCTTGAAGTCCTTGTCAGATTTTAGAGGGAACCTTGTTTAACTTTGTCCATCTAGACATATTTAAATGATCGAAATTGCTTTTATAACACGACTTTTTAAGAAACGTTGCCCATCGTGTAATTCTGAATGGGGACAACTTCATTTGACATGAATTTTATATTGCAGGCTCTGCCTGGTAATCACAAAAACCATTTTCAAAAGTTCTGACTTCAATTCTTCTGGCTGTGAAGAAAGGGCTTCAGCATTACTGAGTACAATTGGTTGATCACGTGGATTCTAAAAAAATCCAAAGATCTGAATTTCTTAAATCACCAAAGTCTAAAAACACTAATTACACAATACTTTCAGGGACGTAGCCAGGGTTGGAATTATATGGAAGCCCAGTTTAACTTTTATTAAGAGTTGGAGTATGGCGTTTCCATCAGGGGGAAATATAAAAAGTGGAAATTTGTGTAATCCCATATATGAATTTATATAGTTTAAAGAAAATAATGATTTTTTAAACGGCATCACTGGATCATAGGCTATCTGAGATATACTTGGTAAAATGAAATGATGGATATGATGATTATTCCAAACACTACAATTCAGGAACACTTTGTCATTCAAGACAACTGAAAAAAAAGGGCTAAACAATAACTTACCTGCATACTTGGAAGGAAACGATAGTCTCTTTTGATGATTGAGGAAGAAAAGGGAAGTGCATTGCCAAATAATCTCCATGGACACGAGATTTACTAATGTTAATTCAAATGCATACCAAATTTCATTGACTTACCAGAAATGCTTCCCTTTTAACTGACCTAATTACAAAATAGATATATCATTGACTTACCATTAGTGGTCGTCCCCTTAAACTGATATAATCACAAACTCTATGTATGAGTTTCAGTCCATGTCCAACTTTTTCAATAAATTATTTTGGGGAATATTGATGTTAAAAGTCATAAATGAAAATGAGGTTGACAAATGTCATACCAGATAGAAACCCCCAGAGCACAGGAGAGAGAACATGACCCTGAGTCGCTCACCTGGTAAAAAATTGTCATTTTAATTGATTGATTGTTGGTTGCTTTACGTCTTGTGACAACTATTTCATGCATGTTCATAACGAGTTAATTTTAAGATTTATTTTAATTCCTTATTGGGATCCGTTATGTTTGTTTTTTTGAAGTTCTTATTTAGCAGCATTTTTGTAGATCTTCAATTAATGATAATGTATTCTGTTAACAGTTTCTACCTATCTATTAATTTTTTTTTGTCTTTTTAAGATAGTTGACAAAATCTTAATTCCTATAAGGAATGACGATTTCAACCATATTGACTTTCTTGTAGATTTTATTTTGCTGACCATTTTTGCTCTTTAAAGCTTCTCTATATCTACCATATTTTTGATAAATATGTGTAAAAATCATCACGCAGAGGCAATAACTCCTATATAAATAGCTGGTTAACAATTTAGGCCAGGCAGACTTATTTGAAGATCTTATTGTGCTGAACACTTTTGTTTGCTATTACAATTTCTCTCCATTTTGGTTTCCACAAAAAATACAAAAATGGGTAAAAATCATCTTACAACAACAAAAACTTCTCTACTAGGTCGATTGATTATTTTTACGGTCATGTTGACTTATTTGTACACCTTATTTTGCTGAACATTCTTGCTGTTTACCATTTCTGTCTGTCTATTAAAATCTGCAAAAAATGGGTAAAAATGGTCTTTCAAGGGCAATAACTCTAAATTGGTAGTCTAATTTTACTGATTTGTTTTTATTGTAGATAGAACTTGTCGTGCTTATCCTTTTCAGCATGTCAGTTTTGCTCAAACTGCATTGATTTTTGAAAAAATAGCAAAAATGGACAACACCTATGTTAACTTAATTGCAACAGCGGTCATGTTTTTTTTATGGAAACAATTTATAATCTTAATTTCATAAAAAACATTCAGATTGAGATTGCTTACATTTCAACCAGGAGAATTTGAGCCATGTGAGCTATTGCCATCACTTGATGTCCATTTTTGTCGTCTCTTACTTAGTGTTGTCAGTTGTTATAAACTTTAAAAAAAAAAGTTTATTGCCTCAACTTCTACCATAAAAATATCAAGCTTTGAATAACTAAATAACACCAATGTCATACCAGAACTACACAAAATAATACACTGGCCCTATGTATTCATCTTAACATACAAAGTTTTGATTTGAATTTGCAAACATTCTAACCTTATGAATACTCAATCAGATAATATCCACCCACCCACCCCTCTCCCCACACAGATGCTATTTGTTATAATTTTGAAGAAATTAATGTCTAAAAAATTTAATCCTGGACTATAAGTGGTAAATGCAAAAAATTAAGTCCACCTATCAGTAAAATGAAGAATAAAAATAAATCAAACATTATATTTCTTGTATGATTCAATTTGTTTTCAACTTTGCCATATAAGGGGAGATAACTCAAATAAACTTACTTACCTATTTTGTTTTATAGCAAGAAATTGAATCCCATGACCCGATGTTGATTTTCTGTAAGCATATTATAAGAATTATCTTCTCTAGTTTTCTTCTATCACACACAGTTGGTTTTTCCATTTATAAACTATACAAAATCTTACAATTTGACACAACCTGTAGATCGAGGAAAAAAGCTGTGTTACCCATAATTTTTGTTATATTTAAAAAAAAACAAGCAGTTACAAGCCATGTGTAGATCATATTCCAGTTGTCATTTGCCAAAAATATTAATAGGTGTTCAAAGGAGAACTATGTGATCAAAAATTTGTCTCATTTGCCTTTATTATTTGGACAGGAATGTACAAAGGCATTGTCCTACCTCTGTAACTGATGATAATTGAATTCTATGTTGAAAGTCTAAGACCAATAATACAGGTTTTAATGCAGGTTTAACAGAACATTCACATTATCAGTGGTCCATTTAAATAAGGTCAATTTCAGATAAACCCTGTCAGATGGAAATGTAAACTATAGTACACATTATAGTCATTCTACGCATTCACTATAGTTAGGACCTAATAAAAAAAGTTAGTATTGACCAAACATGAAAATAAGGCCAAGGTCAGATGTACCTCATCGGACAATCATATTCACCTTACAACAAGACATCAAGACTGAGAACAGACCTAATCATGAAACCTAAATGTTGACCAAATTAACAGATTTTTGCTATGACTTTTTCGTATCACAATCGTTCAATGTGATACAAGAAAGGTATCTTCATTTGAAAAATAGATAACAGGCAACAACCATAAGAGAATTGTCCTTCTAACACATAAAAACTGTCAAATTAATGTGATAAAAAAAACTATTCAATTTTTAAATGGCCATTGCACCTTAAAAATGGAGCCAAGACAATGGTAAAATGCCAGATGAAAACCGTACCATAAGGCAACTGCGTACCAGATTATCTAGCTCTTCTAGTCTGGATAATGTAGTTTTAAACAAAGACACCTCCACTCCTATGTTTTGCATGTGAGGGCAAAACAATAAATAAGATCATTTTAGCATTCTCCATCTATCTAAAGTCTTGGCAGCCAAACAGGTAATCAGCAAGTCCAATGAACAATTCTGTAAGGTAATGCCTAAAGGATCATTTGTGTTAAGTCATGTTCAAACTAGCCACAAAGTTTCTTGAACACTTCTGAAAACTTAAAGAATGATGCTGAAAGACACAAAGTGATGAAATATAAATCACCTGTGTAATACCCTCGACTTTGCCTAAACATTCAAATAATCTTCAGTATCTGTCAGCATTGTGTACATTTTTTTCACTTCTAAAGGTTCTCAAATTGAAGAATGGATTTTTGCATTTTAAAAATCTTATTAAGAGATGGGGTATGATTGCCAATGATACAACTATATATTAAGATCAAAGTACAGTTATGTGAACAATTACAGGTCACCGCTTGACCTTCAACATAGAGCAAAATCCCATGCCCAAAGTAAGCTATTAAAGGGCCCGGGATGACAAAATGTGAAATAATTTAAAAGAAAAAAAAACTGACGGCCTGACTTACACTAAAACATGAATTAAAACGAAAAACAATTAAAGCAGACAGCAACAAACAACAACCACAGGATCACAAGCTCATGGTTTGTGACAGGCACAATGCGGTGTTAAACATATAAGTGAGCGCCCAACCCTCCCCTACATTACAACACTCCTCTTGTGCACTAATTACAAGGGCCCATTCTAAAATTTTATAGTGAATAGAAACTTATTCCTAATTGAAAATTGAATAACTTAATCCTTCGTAAATACCATGAAGTATGAAAAAAACCTATTCTACACAAGAAAGGGTGGATATAACTTTCACGTAAACATATTAGATGTAACGAATACAGTTGTTTTGGCCTAAAAAGTTTTTATAGTGCATTGTGTTTCTTTTCAGATGGACTGAAAAAGAATAAAAAATCAACCTTCAGAGATTTCATCAATTCGCTGTTGTCTTGTTTCCGGAAACCGAAAAAAGGAGAAGAAATATAGACTTCTTATTTATTTTTTTGGTCGTTTAAATTATGTATTATATTTGCTAATTAAATTATTATTCTATTATACATCTTTTTGTTTTTTTAATAGAATAATAAAGTATAATGCAAAACCAAACAAGGAACTAAACAAAACCCAAAACATTTATATGAGACCTGGTAAATGTACCGTATGAAATTGTAGAGGACCCATTTTAATTATTTATTATCATGTATCGTATATAAACCTTATCACCTCCTCCAAGTGGATTACATTTGAGGAGGAGGTGGTTTGATCATGAACAAAAAACTTACATTACAACACAACTCTGATAAAATAGGGAAAGTTAATGTGAAATAAAGTAGATTATATCTAAATCAAAAGTACCATAAAATATGATGATATATTTATCAAAAATGGACTTTTGACGAGGTCAATATATTATATATACCATATGGATCTGTTCAGATTATATCGACCGAGGACGAAGTACGAGTGTCAAAATAATCTAACAGGTCCATATATAACGTATTGACTGAGTGAAAGTCCTTAATTTATATATTACATATGTAAATAGTGCATAATGGAAATGGACTTCAATGTTCTTTCTGTGTATTTTGCATTGTATTTTGCAAGATTTTTAATATATCTATATTAAAATAACAAGGTCCAATTTGTTAGCCCGCATGACGTAAAAACGACGAATCAAAGAATTCAACTTTATATATAATTAAAATAGGACAATGGTGTTGTTGACAAATTACACAATTCCAGGTCGTTTTGTTTTCCACATAATTGATATTACTAATAATTAACAAGTTCCGGGTCGAATCCGATACCGATACCAATAGTATAATGTCACATGCAGTTTCCAATTGTGGTTACCTGCTACCTTCTCATCCTTGTTGATTTTTGTAAAAATTGGAAAAAACATGGTTAACTTTAAAAAAACAGCAGGAAAACAATTGTCATATTCCTGACTTGGCACAGACATTTTCCAAAGAAAATGGTGAGTTAAATCTGGGTTTCTAGATAGCCTTTACGCCCACTTGTATGACAGTTGTTTAATGTTCCGTTATATTGCCAAATTGGGTGAGCAATCCATACAGACATAGTTGGTTAACTTGGCCATATCTGGGATCCAGCAGCCAAAACTGTGTAAACACACATCACAGACTTACAACACAACTTAATTTAACGTTCAAACGCACTCACAATTAAATCAAACAAAGACGCCATCAAAAAAGTTATTGTAGTTGATAATACAGTCAGTGTAGTAAAGCATAATTACGGAGCCCCTTAAGTGTCATGTAAATATAAATATTTTCGTCTGCCAGAGATTCAATCTGATGAGCACCAGTTTGAAAAGTCATGCACACGACTTTGAAACTCGTACGCATGATTTGAAACTCGTGTGCACGACTTTCAAACATGTGCTCATAACTTTCAAACTGGTGGGCATGACTTTCAAGCTGGCGCGCAGGACTTATAAAATGGCGCGCAGGACTTTCATAAATGGTGTGCACGACTTTCAAGAACTGGTGCACACGACTTTCAAACTTGTGTGCATGACTTTCAAACTCGTGCTCACGACTTTCAAAAATGATGTGCACGACTTTCAAGAACTGGTGCGCACGACTTTTAAACTCGTGCGCACGACTTTCAAACTTGTGCGCACGACTTTCAAACTGTTGCGCATGACTTTCAAACTGGCGCGATCGACTTTTAAAATGTTGTGCATGACTTTGAAGAACTGATACTTCAAAGTCGTGCGCGCACTAGTTTGAAAGTCGTGAGCACCAGTTTCAACTTTTGAAAAAAAGGACGAGATGTTCTTTCACAAAACTCTGTCTTATAAATTTTTTGCTCAAGCACTGATAAAGTTTAACAAACTCTCAGTAGCAGCAGCAAGCTCCTTGCAATCGTTTGAGTAGAGAAATGTATACTCCATACGCGTATGAAGTTGGTAAATCGGTGCTAAGGTGAGTAAAATTTATAATTTCAAAATTGAAATCACCTCGTTTGTCAAACATACACTCTGCATGGTATTGAGATAAATGCTGTAATTAAATTCGGGAAAAAGCTGTATATGTGGTGTCTGTAATCTCTAATTCATGACTATTAATTGGACCAAATCAGAAAAGTTTGTACTATTAATGGAAAGAACATCTCCATTACATCTGAATGTAAAATTAAATGATGTAGCTTCTTTGTCTTTGATGTAACCCTTACGAAAACGAAAACGTTCACATTAAGATATTTTCAGGGGACCAGACCCCTTTGTGGATGCATTACGCATTTTTTATACAAAGATATTTACTTTTCGACAATTTACGCTCCTGGGGGTATAATTGTTTTGGATGCCTAGTTACATGTAGCTTTGCTTCTTAAATGAAAACAGTTCTAAAATAAGTTTTGATATTTAATTAAATGGTCTTTTTAGAAAAATCTCATTGCAAATTTATTTGCTGTAACTCGTTTAAAGGCTTTTCTGTAACAAAAAAGGACAGTATGCTAGATACACTTACTGGAAATGTGAAGATATGATTGAAGCTTTAAATTTTCTCCTGGACAACATATATGTACGTTTCGGCGATAAAGTGTATCGACTGTAGTACATGTAGGTATTTCTATGGGCACTAATTGCGCTCTTTAATAGAACATTTATTCCTGTATTGCTATGAATCACAGTTTATGGTCAAACTCAGTAAAGACACGTCATTGTTACATTTGGTTGACACATTCCACAATACCTACCGTTATCTTGATGGTATTTTTTCCGGTTAAATAATCCAGAGTTCTCGAAATATACTACCGAAATTTACTTAAAGGAACTTGCTTTAAATAAATCTATCATAAACAGCAATAGTTGTCCTTTTCTAGATTAAGACATTTCGTCAATTTCTAAAGGGAAACTCCATACTAAAATTTACGACAAAAGAGACGATTTTTCATTCCCTATTGTTAATTTTCCTTTTTTAGACGGCGATGTTCCTTTGGCTCCATCATACGGTGTTTATATATCCCAATTCGTTCGTTATGCCCGTGTGTGTAGTGATGTCATAGATTTAACGAACGTAATCAATGCATCACTGGTAAATTATTAAGTCAGGGATTTCGTTACCATAAATCAGAGGCGGATTTAGAGGGCCCCCCCTTTTTGTGGGAAAAATTTGGTTGACTATTTAGGGAATCACTGAAACAAGACTGGAGCGGGCCCCCTCTTATGACAATTTCTGGATCCGCCACTGTAAATTACTTAAAACATTTACTAAATTCTTTCATGACCTCTTTCATAGATACAAAGATTTGCTTAGTAAATTTGCTGTACCTGTAGAAAACTTATTAAAACAGGTATTTCACACCCTAAAGGAGTCAGTTCGGTAAGGGCCATATTTGGCCCCGATTATAAAGTTCAATGTTACAAGATAAAAACTGTTTTAAGTTGACTTAAAGACATGCGAGAAAGTTAAATAGAACTATTTGTGTCAAAGTTTTCTTCTAAAGCTTTGATTTTTACATCCCAAATAGGTCAAGATAAGAGATATTGGCGAAATTTGACAAAATCGACCGGATTTCAACCAAATTTAGGACAAGGAAACATAGAGCGAAGGAGTCGACAAACTAAATATTCAAGTTAGACATGTAAAATGTCTTTACAAACATTATTTTTGTCGACGTATGCGCTCTATGTTTCCTGTCCAATAATCAATGGAAATTTACCTATTTTCATTGATTTTTTCGTTGAAAATCAAAATGAGTACTATTTGTGACGTAATGAATAAAACGCAGGAACGTAAATTTTCAACAAAAAGGCTTATTTCCTATCTAGTCACTGTATTAGCTATGATTCATTGTGATATTGGTCAATTAATCCTAATTTGAAATTTAAGGTAAAAAAGGGGGCCATTTTTGGGCCTTATCGAACCTACTCCTTTTACGGTAATAATATTGTACTAAAAGCGCGGAAATCACTATGTGATCCGTGTAAACTTCTCGAACCTTTAAACAACCTTATAAGTAAAGGTTATCTTATTAATGTTGTAAAGATCTTTGAATATTGTTTACATTGGCACTAACATCGGTTTTGTCATCAACAAATTAAAACATAACTAAATTTGTATTCTTTTAGAATGGTTTTTGGGATGTATAAATACACATCCACGTTTATTTTCTATTTAGAGATTGCTTTATCTATATATAACATGATGCATATTTATTATAAGGATACATCCTAACGGTCCTACTGCCTGTCGATATTTTTATTTTGGCATTGCACAAGTCATGTCTTCTTTGACCGTCCATGGCGTTTAAACACTAAATCCCTGGGATGTGTTTTTATTGATTTTAGTCTCTGATGCATGATTTTTCATTGTTAATTATTTTTGGCTTTTAACTAGCTTTCAGTACTCAAATCGTACTTTCGTGTTAATTTGACCTGTTGACACAATTTGTAATGCATTTCTGTAATCCAATGTTTACTTAATTATTTTGTGTTATATCTCGTCTCACTATTTTTAATATGTACCACCTTTGTATTGGTGTATTTAGTATGACGATAAATGTTCACTTCTGTACTCGTACTCTGAACAACAAGTTTATTGATTTTGTAAAATTTTTTTACTTCCGTACTCCTAACAACAAAATTATTATATTGAAAACCTGTGTACGTTGTTTTATTTAAAGCCATTTTGTCCCAGGTAAGTTTTGCCTTTTGACACTCTTCCTACACCTTTTTTTATTACTACCTGTAACGTCTATGTTATATAGGCACCTACGTTTTAATATTGTATTTATATTGTGTCATAGATCAAACTTATTCGTTCAGTGTATGTTTACTTGTTTTTGTTTAAATGTCTTTCTGATCGAGTTAAGCCATTTCAATTGATGTTTTATAGTGTGTCTTTTTATGTTGTAATGTTACACTACTGTCTCATGTTAGGGTGAAGGTTGACGCCTGTTAAAACGTTTAAACCTGCTGCATTTTTATGCACCTGTCAGGAGCCTGTTGTTTCATTGGTTGTCGTTTGTTGGTGTGGTTCATAGGTGTTTCTCGTTTCTCGTTTTTTATATAGATTAGACCGTTGGTTTTCCTGTTTGAATTGTTTTACACTAGTCATTTTGGGGTCCTTTATAGCTTGCTGTTCTGTGTGAGCCATGGCTCTGTGCTGAAGGCCGTACTTTGACCTATAACTGTTAACTTTTTATACATTGCGACTTGGATGGAGAGTTGTCTCATTGGGACTGATACCACATCTTCTTATTTATACTAAATATGGGTATTTTTTATATTTCACAAAAAAAATATAAAGCACTAATTTACGTTCTTGATAAGTAATTATACACTCTTCAACCAATTACAAGTATATTATTTGGTAAAATAAATGCTGTTTTCTGATCATTAAGTCTGGTCACGCCTTGTCTTTCACGTTTAAAACAATGCGTTGAATGATCTTTCACGATCAATTCTGATTAAAAATCAACAAAAATATACTTTTTCAAAAATAATATGAACTTTGTCAAGTAATTAGTACAATAGTCACATACTTTTATTTTACTGGACTATCTGACACAATAAAGATGAAGTTTCAAATATATCATGATATATTGGAATGTGACCATTATAGATACAAAACGTGTTTTTTTTCTTAATGATTCTCATAGGATTGTGTGTCGCCTTTTGTGTTTTCTTAAAAAGTACTGCATTTTTTCTTAAACTAAACTAAGTGCAAAGTATTATCAGTAAGGCCACACCAATTTGATTTGTAGTTCTTCGGACAAAAGCTCGTTGTCGTTTGTTGATGTATTACATATTTGTTTTTCGTTCATTTTTTTGTACATAAATTAGGCCGTTAGTTTTCTCGTTTGAATTGTTTTACATTTGTCATTTCGGGGCCTTTTATAGCTGACTATGCGGTATAGGCTTTGCTCATTGTTGAAGGCCATACGGTAACCTATAGTTGTTAATTTCTGTGTCATTTGGTCTCTTGTGGAGAGTTGTCTCATTGGTAATCATACATCATCTTCTTTTTTATATTTTTCTGCGTGAATTTTCATTAAAATTCACACATGTGTATATATTAAGGAAGCATAGCAGATGCAGTGTAACAAGAGGAATTATGTTAGTTAGGTAAATGACATACTAGTATGTTGAATAAAATTTAAATATGTGTATGTATCCAAAAAAATGCCCCTGAAAAATATTAAATATTTTTTGATATAGTTGTTTTCATTATATCTATATATGGTAATGATTGTTTATTGGCTGCTTGATATCCACTTGGAACTATTTATCCATACTAAGGATCAACATAATGAGTGAGGTTTATATTTCAACAACATCATGAGTAAGATAGTTATATAGCTATGCATGTGGATCTCAATGTATTAAAATATTCCCTTAAAATACCTGTCACCACATTCACATGCAATAATCTGATTGCAAAATACTCTTTCATTTTGCTCCTAAAAGCTGCAATGCATTTTAAACTCTTTAGCTTGACTAGAATTGGTTGAACCAATTACACATCCCTAATTATTATGAGCATGCCAATCACAATACCACCACTTTGGTCTTGAACGTTGGAACTCCTAAATTTTCCCTTACAAAAGAGTTCTGCTTGCATGCCAATAGACTAACAAGGGGATATGGGAATCATCAAAATAAGATAAATCTGTGATTTTTTTCAAAATTCATGGGAATATAATATTTATTTCATCCAAGATTGATAGGTCTATAAAACAACCAACATTATAGATAAATTTGTACAAAACAGCAGCCGGTGTTTCAAAATTCCACCTAGCAAATCTGAACAATATAAACAGTCATTCTTTGTAAGAACAATATTTTATTGGAATAGACTACCAAACAATCTCGTGTGTGACAAGACAATTGAGAGCTTTAAAACTTCGGTTGCTATCACATCGTTGGACCAATTTTCCAGCTCTTCCGTTGCCATTGATGCTATATCCTGGCCCTGCAACGTACTTATTCAGATTCAGGTCTATGTCTGTTAGTGTTGAAACAATGATCGGGATGACGATGGTTCAAACGAACATTGATGTGATCGTGGTCATCTAAAGACAGATTTCTAATATTTGTCTCCTAGAACGGATCTTCATACTAGATAAAACGAGATGCATTTCGGATAACTATGTGTTCAGTAACTACTTATCCACGGCAATGAGCTGACACAGCTACATGTTGATATCCCAATTTTTGACCTTCTATTTACAATTAAGAACGATAACTCTGGTGCAACGAGACTAATTTACAATTCGATTTATCACACGTGCGTTTGAATCGATTGGAGCAATATATGCACAAGAAAAAACGTCTATGTGAAAACAAAATTTCAAGGAGAAACTAAATTTGGAACGGCAGGCGGCCTAAAAATTTGCGGAAGCGGTAATTATTTTTTCTCATTGAAAAGTCAATTCCTCCAAAACAGGAGCGGGAAAATCTAAAGAACTATTTATCAAATTGGTGTGGCCTTAGCTTGTTTTCTCAGTTCCGATATAGTATCTCATATAACTAACTTAGTGACCTACTTGATTACTTGTTAGATAAGACTGTCACATTTTACATGGAAGAAACATTACTAGTAATATACATGTGGGCATATCTCTCTAATAATTCTGTAAATTAAGCATGTCGATATTGGACAAGGAATAAAATCAAGGACATGGAAACAAGCTTCGTATGTATAAAAACCGGAGACAACTAAAGCTATAGTATCCGAGTGTGTGCTTGATACAAAAAAATAAAAGTTTGCTTGTTTGTATGGTTAAACGGAACGTTTTATTGGCTTTTGTAAATATACACATGTAGAAACGAACTACATCATTTGGTCTCTGGTTGAGAGTTGTCTTATTGGCAATCACACCACATCCTCTTACTTTTATGGTTTTGAAAACAGGTTTTTTTTCAGTCATTCATTTGTTACTTGCTCCATGACTACTTTGGCAAATAATTATTTCTCTTTCAATATTTATTTCATGGTCAAACAAGCAACCAAGCAAACTTTAATCCATTGTTTCTTTGTACATACTCAAATAAATATTGTGTAAATATGTCTCATCATCAAAATTCTCGCACTTTTTTTAAAGACACCATACAGTTTATGTGCTATCGTATTCCATTTGCTCATCTGTTATAATACATACACATGTAGATAAAGAGAACAATTGTCTACGACTTTCTATGTAGCATATTTAAAAAGGGCATTCGGTATATGTGTTAAGAAAGCCGGACATTGAATATATTTAGGATTATTTTTGTTGATTTCAACATAAAAATCAAGGAGACATGTTAAGAATACCAGGGACAAAGCTATTCATTAAAAAGGTTAGAATGAGAATGACTCCAGGTCGACGATCTTCAACAATGAGAAAGGGGTTCTTACCTACTGTCAGAGTCCTAATGAAAACTTAATGTTTCAAAGTGTGAAATAGTCAAAACAGACAATTAGAAATCATTTTGAAGTCAAAAATATTTAATGCAAAAATAGATTACCCAAGTTTCAGTGTTGCACTTGTGACGCTTGTGTATTTGCTCACAATCCTATACATACATTTAGTAAGTTATACTACACACCTCAAGTGACCTTACGCCGATTTGGTCAAGAAGGGTCGTCATCCAAGCTGTGCAGTCTAACTAACGCATACCATGATATCTACCTAAAAAGATATATTGAACTGTATTTTTTAGAAAATGGAACGACCATTACTCTGGTTCTGTCTGATAGCCATAACCATCAACACATCATACTCACAACAACAAACTTTCCAGTTATATGAAAGAACAATAAGCCCTATTGTGTCGGCTGCAATATCTTCCTGTAGGAATTCATGTGGTGATGAATACTATTCTTGTAAAATCGGACGCTGTAAATCAAAAGAGAGAACAACTGATGCTGACGAAGACGAACTTTGCTTTAAAACTTGCACCAAAAATTTCCGATTCTGCTTTGAGACATGTGCAATAAATCCTGGTTCTGTGACAACCACCCAAAAGCCACCATATCATGTGATGAAATATACCATTGACATTAACTCACTGATTGTCTTAAACGCACCAACACAGCAGACATTCACTGGATACTTTGGACAAAGACCTGATCCTAATGCTATGTAATTGCGCCAATAATTTATATATGTGGGGGTGTTTTTTAATTATGGATTTTATTCATAAAATGCCACGAACATTTACAATTTTGAAATTTATCCACATAACCTAAAATGTAAGAACGAAATGGAATTTTTTATCGACATGGACACATTTCATCTATTCTTACTTATCTTAAATAATAAAGTACTTAATTAGATTTTACAATTTCAATTAATGATCGAAGAAAAACATAAAAAATCTGAAAAATTAAACTATTTCTCTGAAAAGTTTTAGTTTATTATTGTTATCAACTACTTCATATGTTTATATTAATAGATAGTTATCAGTCATTCCTTCAATGTCAGGATCAATTTTAACTTTCACTATTTAGCAACGCTTAACAAAAACTGATTGGCTGTGTATATAAAGATGAAGAGAAAGATGTGGTTGGATTACACATGAGACAACTATCCACCAAGAAACAAACGACAACAATGAACAACTATAGATATCCATATGGCATTCAACAATGAACAACTATAGATATCCATACGGCATTCAACAATGAACAACTATAGATATCCATACGGCATTCAACAATGAACAACTATAGATATCCATACGGCATTCAACAATGAACAACTATAGATATCCATACGGCATTCAACAATGAACAAAACTCATGCCGTATCGTAAGCTATAAAAGGCTCTGGAAACAATCTAAGAAAAATTTGAATCACATCCTGTTGAAATTCAACTGTTCAATGTCAAAGGTTAGGTCATAAAGTTTTTCAAAACCAACGGCCTGATTTATCCTAGAATAATGAACTAAAAACAATAATGACAGACAGCAACAAACGAAAACCACCGGATTATAGGCTATTGGTGGTCCGTGCTTCCCCTTACACGAACCAACATGTGTCTGCGTGAATAGTACAAGGAGTACGTTCAAGTTGCATGTGTCTATATTAAAACAAAATTGATTTCTTGAATTAAGAGACAATTTTCAAATACACGCTACATACAAGTTTACTTGCAGGCAATTCGTATTTAGCAATAGATGAAAAGCGATACCTACTAGTATTTTAGCGCATATAACAATGTGGAACAATGCAAACGAGATAACCAACGGCCTGATTTATGCTAAAACGAAAAACAAATATGACAGACAGCAACCAACGACAACCACTGAATTTCGGGTCTTAGAATTGATACAGGTGCATACAAAATGTTGGAGGGATTAATCTTGCAGATTTCAGGACACCAAGTTCACTGTCCCTAAAATTAGGGAAATAACAGTAAATGTACAACTGTATGTTATTTTTACCGTCATCAGAGATTACATGTCGTTCAAATTAATGAAATTTTGTAACTTAAAAATATGTTTGCAATTAAGAAGCATTTTTATACTTATTTTGGATATGGATTAATTAATACAAAATGTACTGACAATATATAAACAACACATAGCTGAGAGGGTGATAGAGCAGATTTTTACCCCGAGAAAACATCGTCAACTAAGATTGACAATTTTTTTTCGAGGCGTACCAATCTGCTCTATCACTCTCTCAGCTATGTGTTATTTAATTTATTATATTGAATGTCCTGTCATTATTGTCTTTTACTGTTGAATTTTAAATTTAAAAGTATTTTACTATGACATCACTTACACAACAACGTTACAGGTATTAGAAAAATCAACAGAATTGAATCAAAATGTTTAATTTATTTATTTTGACAGTCTGAAAAAGTTCTGAGCCAAAACAGAATTGAAGCAAGATGTTTTATTTTTTATTTTGACAGTCTATGCAAAAGTTCTGAGCCAAAACGTATTTATAACTTGAGCATTGTCTTTAATTATTTGACGTAAATTCAATTAATCATCCATTGACTTATCGATTTTTGATTGGTCTGCACGAGAGGATGACATTCAAAAAATTGTCTCCCGCTCAACCATGGGATAGAGTAAATTATCTCCCTCGTATTAGCCAATCAAAATCTGGCATTTTAACGTGAAGTATAATAAATTTTAACATTACATTTTATGAAACAATTAAATGAATTATGCTTTCAAAAAATATTCTACAAACAACAAAACATGAATTGTCTATGCTTTATACCGTAGAAGGCATCTACAATAAATCTTATATATAGATTCTGCAAAAGTAGGTCGACAGGAATAAATTGCAGAAAATTAGATCTGCCACTAGAAAAGGAGGATATTTTATGAGTTTTTACAACCACTTGGTCGATACCACATCTGGAGGACATGTCGTCCTCGAGGGTATCACCAGCTCAGTAGTCGGCACTTATGTGCAGACATAAATTATTTTTGATATGTTCATTTTCTGTAGATTTACTTTTTATAAAATGTTGTCAAAAGAGAGGCGAAAGATACCAAAAGGGACATTAAAACTCATAAGTCAAAAATAAACTGCCAACGCCATGGCTAAAAAAGAAAAAGAAAAACAGACAAACAACAGTACACAAAACACAACATCGAAAACCGAAGACTGAGCAACACGAACCCCACCAAAAACGGGGGGTGATCTCAGGTGCTCCGGAAGGGTAAGCAGATCCTGCTCCATATGTGGCACCCGTTGTGTTGCTCATGTAAGTACAAACCCTGTGATAAGTTTAATTCGGTAGGTTACCATTTGGGGAAAAGGGGATGGGATTGTATATAGTTACGAGAAACAGATATTCCATAACGGCCAACCAACTCCTGATGGCGTCCGTAAACTATATTCAAACACTTTATTCTAGATTGCCGTGGCCATATTTTGCTTAATTTTTGAAAAGGGTTCGTACTTGCCGAAAATTGTATATAAATCGCCCAGCGGATCGATGCAAAATAATTTTTGAGGATTTTATGCTAAAAAATTATATAACTACGCCCCCATCCCTAAATCCGCCAATGTAATGTGTTTAAAAACTCTTTTTTATCCTATCATACAATAAGACGTCACTTATACAGGAGCACACCTTATACCAATGGCCAACATCAGTTATAATACTGGACGTTCAAATTTAAGCTCACGTGCTGCTGTAATGTTTGTGTATTAATTATATCTCACATCATAATTAATGTTTAACGTTCAAAACAACGATGACTTATTGTTGTATGTTTCCTTAATGTTCAGAGGCAAACATTGCATGCATATTGAGGGTGAGAAAACCTAAAACGTTTCTAGAAACTAGAGACAGGAAATTTTGACTGCCACTTTAAAAAGAGGTATGTTAGAAAGGGGCAGAAAATTTGCCTTTCTTATTCAATTCCCCAATTTGCCAAGTAAGTCAAATGATGGACTGGAGCTGTGCCGGCGGGAATTTTTCCTGTTACCGACACGGAATCCGGATAAGTTCAGGCCAGATAAACGAAAAGCAAATGGGTATCTTCTTTCCATTATTTTTTAAATTACTTCTACTTTTTGCGCCCACAGGAACCTTTGCGTATTGGTCAGGATTGATAGTTCAACTTACGATATAGATGTAGACGGTAACGCCAAGGAATTCGTTACTTGCAGAGAGCGTGGGATTATCCCTACACGAAGCACCAGATTTAACCAGCTCATTCCGAATGGTATTGGCTGTGTATTTATACATCCGAAATATCCAAAGTTTAACGGACCATGCGTTTTACGACCGAATTAAAAAAAGTCCAAGTGACCATATTCTTCAGTAAACCCCAGTCATCCCCTATTGGTGTAATAAAACCGTAGAAAGATAAATTCACTGGTATTTAAACTGGTTACCACGATCCCAACATGGCGGAGGTAGAAATCGATAAAATCGTTTTCTGCTAATTTCTCCGTGTAAACGTGTTGTTTTCAAAAATAACTCACAGGCGCTTGGGTATATGATACAGAAATTTAAAAAAAAAATTTTTTGTTGATTAAGATATTCAATTTTCTATATTTATACTACATATCTATCACTACTGCGCATGTCTCACCTAGTTTCTAGTGATTTTACCAACTTTGAGACAAACCCCCATTTTACTATCCACACTAAGAAACACAGGCGCTTGGGTATATGATACAGAAATTTTTTTAAAATTTTTTTGTTGTTGATTTAGATATTCAATTTTCTATATTTATACTACATATCTATCACTACTGCGCATGTCTCACCTAGTTTCTAGTGATTTTACCAACTTTGAGACAAACCCCCATTTTACTATCCACACTAAGAAACACAGGCGCTTGGGTATAATTAATTATGATACAGACATTTTTTTTAATTTTTTTTTTTTGTTGATTAAAATATTCAATTTTCTATATTTATACTACATATCTATCACTACTGCGCATGTCTCACCTAGTTTCTAGTGATTTTACCAACTTTGAGACAAACCCCCATTTTATTATCCACACTTCTTAGTGTGCATAGTAAAATGGGGGTTTGTCTCAAAGTTGGTAAAATCACTAGAAACCTTAGTGTGGATAGTAAAATGGGGGTTTGTCTCAAAGTTGGTAAAATCACTAGAAACTAGGTGAGACATGCGCAGTAGTGATAGATATGTAGTATAAATATAGAAAATTGAATATTTTAATCAACAAAAAAAAAATAAAAAAATTAATTTCTGTATCATATACAGCCTGTGAGCTGATTGAAAATGCATTAATTAGTAAAACATGATTAAAGTTTATCTGTTGCAAATTATATATCACTGTTACATTGACGGTAAAATAGCATTGCTTTGTTGTAAATAATTTGCTTCGTTATTTTTTTTCCATTTTATTCATTCAAACCGATTAATTAACTGTATTGTATTGTTTAGTAGTCGTCCAGTTGCAATTATTTCATGCATATTCTAAACGAGAACTAAATAATACGTAGGTTGTTTGACGCCGGTAGTGCAGTAACGTCGGTCTTCTGCTCTTGGAAGTTTGTATATTGGGTAATTAGTACACAAATTTTCCCTTGTAACTTGTCGGCAAAGCACTCAAGTTGTTCAAAATGTGTCAGGAAATAAATTTATGATCATGTCTATATGTATTAGATGAGACCCATTTCACAGTAAGTTGTCCTTTATATAACGAACAGAGAAAATTATTATGGGATAAAGTAAACAGTTTTTGTAATAATTTTAAAGAATTACCCAAGGATAAAAAATATTTCTGGCTGTTCACAAATGAGCATTTACCAACTCTTATGTGCCTAGGCAATTATATAATTAAGTGTTTAGAAATAAGATCCAGGTGGATACAAAATATATAAAATTATTATGCAATTATTGTTAATGTTATGTAAGACACATGATGTGTTAGGCTCTGATCCTGTCCAATATATGATAGTATTATATTAGGATATAGTTTTTCTTTTTTCCAATCATATTGTGCTTAATATTGTTGTAAATGATGCCCTTTATGGGTTCTTGATTAGATTAATAAAATTCTTATGATCTTATGATCTTATGATCAGTATTAGATACAATACAAAGGTAACAAAGAAACAGGCCGGTAACAACCGTTGCCGGATAGTTTTTTCTGCACGAGTAGTCAGGTCAAGGTCCGAGACTACAAGTGCAGACAAACTATACGGCATGTTGTTTCCGGCCTGTTTTTTGTTACCTTTGTTTTGTATCTGACTTGTACGACGTTTCAAGAAGGAAGAAGTACATTTTACATTTAGAAGAGGTAGCCAAACTAAAGATATTAGAAACTTAAATGGCCATATACCAGTTAGTGTAAGTTACAGTTTAAACTCAATTTTTTTTATCACTTCCCTTCAGCCGAGAGTTTTTTTCTAAAAAAAATCAAGAATCTAATAACTTTATAAAAAGAACCATTTCAAGTTAAAGGTGAATGTTATACACATTTGAGACTTTTTGAAATGCAACTTCGCAAGTAAGTAATGTATAAAAAAGATTTCAGAGGTAAGCAAGCTACCATTTGATTTTTATTGGGGGAAAAGGGGGAGTTAAGATAAATTCCCCCTAAAAAATTCGTACAAATCGTACGTTTGCCGCCAAATATATGAATTCAATATATATGAATTCAATAACTATATAAGTGTATCAAAAGAATGAATTTCCTATCTCATTAGTGAATGAAATGTTATGAAAAAATGGATTTTGTCTTGTTATTAGATATATATAGGCATATATTTTGGATTAAAAAAAATGTTCATTATATGTCTCTGATAGTGTTGATCAGGATTAAACACGTGTCATTATATGATCCAATCAGAGCCTACCGTCCAAAATTGATGACATAAGTTGAATGATTTTCTTCAAGATTTGCTGCCTATTTGAACATGTATTACACGGACACTTTTAATTTATAGGATCAATCGTGCATTGGTGAGTTAATAGAGATTTTATCTTTTGATTAGATTTGATTTCTTTTATATATATTTCCTGTCTTTTTTATTGAAATATAAACGTTGGTACCAGTATTTCTTTCAGCATTGTCCAGAATACTATTCATGTCCATATATTGAAAAAAAAAACACATTTACGGACCGACCATTTAGCTTCAAAAGGGGGTGTGTTCTTTTCTGAGTAAGAAAATTATTTAGTTTTTCAACTAAATAATATATTATATATTTTTTCTCATAAATTTGGGGATCAAAATGTTTTTTTAGGAAAAAACCATAACCCACCTTTTGAAGTTAAATGGTCAATCCCTTAGTGTACTAATATGAAAAGTTACTGGAATTGTTTGAAAAAAAATATAGTTATTGATGCTAACGTAAATATTTTAATTAAAAAGACAGGAAATATGTCGGTGAAACAAAAAGTTCAAATCTAATTGAAATTTAAAGTGCCCATGAACTCACTGATCATGCACGTGATTCTATTGATAAAAAGTGTCCGTGTAACAACTAAAAAGTGTCCGTGTATCATCTAAAAAGTGTCCGTGTAACACCCGTTAATGTACTGTTTTTCTATAGCTCTGCTGGGGGCAAAGTCGTACACAGATTTAAATCAGGTTGCCATAATGGAATCTAGACATCAGGTGTACGTCCGTTTTACTTTAGGACAGTTTCGCCGGTTAGTTCGTGTTTTAGATTTCGAGTGATATACATGCTGTTAAAAATACATATTACAAAAAATCACGTACTTATTCAGAATTAAAATAAATTTTCGTTTTTTATTATAATTTGTCCGTAGGCTACCTTTTTATGCTCGATTTGAGATCATATTAGTTAATTGTTCAACAAGACTGCATGTGGTCAAATGCATTTTGTGAGTAGTTTTATTGCCAAGGGTGTGTCTTGGTTTGTTGGTTCTCATTGGTTAGAAGATGTTTTTGTGACCCTCATTTTTGGCCAGTGGAAAACTTCCCGCCGAAACCCTTTGTCTTCAGACGAACAAGTCGGACATAATTAAGAGAAGAAAAACATTCGATGTGAACTATGCAGCTGTTCGTAAAGCTACGCATACAAGGTAGATATTTACCCCCTGACATTTTCCAAGATTATTTTCGTTTTATGGATCAAAACACGACTTTTTAAATCTTTTTTCATAAATTTGGGATATGCTGAGCACACATTATGTTATAGTAGTCTCAGGGATATGATACAAAGACCATCTGACGTTGAATTTTCGATGAAACTGCCTTTTTATGATATGCAGTCACTCAATATGGAAAGAAAAACATATGCCTTCATGGCTCGAGATATTTCGGTATATGATTTCAAGTTTTTGGAATAGTCAATCTATTAGGGAGCTACCATTTGATTTTTAGGGGGGGGGGGGGGGGGGGGCGCTAGGATGAACAATTTTGTCCTGCATTTTTTTTTAGTTGTAATCTCTGTCCTGCCTTTTTATTTTTTTCTCTATTCGGTTTGCCTTTTTTTTTAATAGTTTATCCTACCAAGTTAGTCATCCTGCTTTTTTTTTACTCAAAACTCCTGTCCTCGGCGCCTTTTTTTGAAATTTCATCCTAGCCCCATAAAAATCAAATGGTAGCTCCATTATTGATCACTATTTTTATAAAAATTCAAATCGAGTGAACTTTTGTCAGTGGCCAAGGTCAAAGCAAGCAGAAGATGCCCTTATCCGAGTTTTAACTTCTCTGCGCATTCATCTTTTGAAATTTGAATGGAATTCACGATTTGAATTTGCAATTCATTCTCAAATGTTACATTGACACAGTGTAGATACTATTCTGTACGCTATCTGGAAGTCGCGATTTTCGAAGCGATGATTTCCAACTGGCTAACAGGACGGTTTTGCCTACGGTGACTTTTCTCATCATTTATTTACTCCTATATCTAAAAAGTGCTTTAAACATCTTCAAGGTATGTATAGCATCATAAATATGAGTAACTGTAACAAAAACATGCATAAGAATATAAAATATACGTGTGCATCACACCAACTTGAAAGAAAAAAGTGAAATCGATGGACAATTTTGATCTCGTATAGTCCGAGATTACTCTGACGTCCAACGGCTGTTTTGCCAGACAAGCTGGGGCCGTGGTCCCACGGCCCCAGCTTGTCTGGCAAAACAGCCGTTGGACGTCAGAGTAATCTCGGACTAGATCTCGTAGTACAAAGCAAATAATCTTTTAATGCAAATATTTGCATCAGTTTACAGTTAAATATATACTGTTTCAATATTCTTTTCGTATTTACCATAAAAAACTATGTTTTCCTTGAGGATCCCAAAATAAATTACTGTACGATCAGTCTAGAACTGACTGTATTCTAGAAGCGATTTCAGATTTTTTGACTGTATGACCAGTCGTGATTTTGAAAAAGAAACAACGGCAATTTGGAGGTATATACGTGTCTATGTGATATTATGAACTGTCCAGGGAACTATAACGTGTAATTTCTTTCATCAGACAATACAAATATATTTCTGATGATTTTTGTAGACGGCATTTGTATGGGAACATATATTTGGAATCCCTTTTCTCCTGGATTGGACCCCCTCTCCATTTAAAAATGGCTGGAACCCACAATGTATATTAAGGTTCATGTGGACCCTTTGGCTAAAATGGCTGCATTTTCACCTCAAAATTTACTCTGACTACAGACAAACTTGTTTATCTGGAAAAGTTTTAAGGCATAGCATGCCCTAGATAAATAAAATTAAAATATATTTTATGTTTTAGAAAATTAAAAACTGAACAGGATTTTGCAGTGCACTTTTTTTCATTCCTCCAGAAGGTGGCAAAATAAACTAAGTTGTGAAAGAGGTTTGAGAACTTCCCCACAGGTAATAATTGAAGTGAACTGTATTGATTGACATGGACAATAGATGGACAATAGATACCTGACAATTATTGGTGATTCAAACTGTGTACCTGAGTGGAACCATATCAAGTGAAACTCAACTGTTTGTTAATTTTATCATCTTCTGTGGAGACGAAAAAAAGTGCACTGCAAAATCTAGTTAAGTTTTAAATTTTCTAAAACATACAATGCATTTGAATTTTATTTATCTAGGACATGCTATGCCTTAAAATTTTTCCAGATGCACAGGTTTGTCTGTACTCAGAGTAAATTTTGAGGTAAAAACGCAGCCATTTTAGCCAAAGGGTCCACATGAACCTTAAGTGGTTTATGAGGAGATGCACTTACAAAACCGACGAAACATATTGTACCGGTCCAACGGAAAGACGGACTTCATTATCACTATAAACCCCCGCTTTACAAAGCGGTGTACAATTGAGTGTCAAAGAGAAAGCTCTACATCCAAAACAAAGTGAAGGAACTGTGATCAATTATAGGCTACAGTACGGCCTCGAATGTGTGTAAATGTAAGAGATAAATTTGTCCTGGTAAAATATGTCCGGGCGGACACATATTACTAGTATAAAAAGTCCATGGTTACAGAATTTACTAGTATTTTTAGTCCGATGTTAGTAATTTATGTCCCCAGACTAATTTTCCTAGGAATTCAAGTCCATGTCATTAATATTCCTAGGTAAAAACGTCCATGTCCTTTTTTTATAGGAAACATATTAATGAAACAAATCATTTACATTTAAACAATATTGGAAATTTAAATGTTAAGTTTTAATTTTGTTTAAGAGTTGTGTATTTATATTTTTAATACAATTCATGTCCCCAGACTAATTTTCCTAGGAAATCATATCCATGTCATTAATATTCCTAGGTAAAAACGTCCATGCCCTTTATTTTAAAAGGAAAATTTTAATGAAACAACTTATTTACATGTAAACAATGGAAATGCAATTTATATGTTTTAATATTGTTAAAGAGTTGTGCATTAATATTTTAATAAAATCCATGTCCCAGACTAATTTTCCTAGGAAATCATGTCCATGTTATTAATATTCCTAGGTAAAAATGTCCATTCCCTTTATTTTGAAAGTTAAATTTAAATGTTATGTTTTAATATTGTTTTAGAGTTGTGTATTAATATTTTAATAAAATTTATGTCCCCAGACTAATTTTCCTAGGACATCATGTCCATGTCATTAACATGCCTAGGTTATAACATCCGACCATGTCCTTTATTTTAATAGGAAAAAATTAATGAAACTTTCCAATCTTAACTAAGAAAATATGTTTTTTTTTTTTTTTTTTCAATAATTTTTATAATATAATAAAAATTACTAGAAAAACAAGTTTTAGGACAATTTTTCCTAGGAAAATAAGTACCAGACATATTTTACTAGCTATGGACTTATTTACCTAGAAAAATTTGTCCTGGGACTTAAATTCCTAGTAAAATATTGGTCATGGACTTGATTAACTAGAAAAAAAAGTCTGGCGGACAAATTTTACTACCGGACCAAATTTACTGTTACATAAATACATGCATTTTTATATAACAATTAATTCTGTGTGTTTGAACAATTTTAAGTATAACGGAGGACATTTCTGAAACTTATATATACAACAAACCTTCCCCTTATTTTAGCAACATTTAAACATCCTTATACTTAATGTAGTAAGTCGAGTTCACCCCATCAAGCTAAAACATGTTTCATAATTTTTTTAGGATGTGAATTGAAATATATTTGTGTTATTTAGAAAAATGCCACCTTCTAATGTATCGTAAATAACTTTGAAATCACCACTAGAATACAGTGAAATAAAGACTGATCATACAGTTTCAAAATATACAAGCGAGACTGATCGTACAGTGAGAAATTCAAACAAGTGTAATTTTCTTATTTCTGGCTTCAAAGATCTGGTTGAAACTTTTACCACCACTTGAAATATACTTCATTTAGTTAATTACGTCTGGTTTTTACGTTAATTTGTACACTAAGAGGGTAAAAAGATTGTTTTTAGGTTCACCGACTGATTTTCCTTAGTGATGCACTTGAAAATCTCTTGATTAAGGCAAATATACGAATAATGAATGTGCTGAATTTAATTCTAAACCATTTGAGGATATCGATGTCAGTTGAATTAATCATTAAGCAATGTACAGATGATCAACTTACCGTTTAATTCAGTATATCCATTATATTAAAATGTGATCCAAAAAGTTCTCGCTTCGAAAATCGCGACTTCCGGATAGCGTACAGAATAGTATCTACACTGTGATTGAGCATCGATAGAACATACCAGTGTTAATATCTTAAGTTTCGTCAATATTTTTTTTTCAGTTATTGACCATAAACAAGGGAAACAACATTTTAGAATCTGAAACAGACGAAAAACATTTTAACAAAAGGTAAGTAAAAATGTTTTCATACATATGAAAGTGACATTTCATGTCTTATAGTCTTAAATATACAAACATTTATTCAAATAGGAAACTCTCTAAAAACACTTTTTCTCACAACAATACTTATTTATCAGAATTATAGCCTTAAAGAAATCACTGCATATACTCTAAGTTTCCTTTTACAGTACATTTTATACCCCTAGCCCTGTTTCAATTTTTTAAAGAATTTGAAAACAAGACTTTAATTATTGCCAGCTTACCCTATGTGCATGTTTTCTGACATGAACTGTCTAAAACCTGTTTGAAACTATTCTGATAACAAATTGAAAGCATTTTAAAATACTTTAGATGTAATGTTTAGTAGTTAATCATTCCAACATTCAAGATTATACAAAGTATCCAATCCTGCCTGTGTCTCCAGTCCACATCTTACTGTATGCCTATTTGTCAATGAAAGTTCACAATTTCTGCCTCAAATGGTCAGTTTAGAATTCATGTTACAACAGTATCATCCCTAACCATATATCTAACATAAGTTAGTTAATATATGAACTAGAAGTGTTTAAACAAAGCCATATTTGCAAAAGTTGTATTTATGAAGATATCAGTCTGGTGCATAAATTCACTAAAAGTTTGATAGAAATGACTGCTTACATCTTATTTTTGCATAACTTCCTAGCACAGTTATTGTTTTCTTTACAAAAGACCTTTAAAATAATAAAATCATAGCATTTAGAAGTTAAATTATCTGTTTTATGACCCAGGGGGAGGCATTTTTCTCTGTTTTTTGCCCCTGGGGCCTCACACATTTCCTAAATTTTTTCCCTGTTTCTAGCAATGTGGAATATTTGGTACATATTCAGGATAGAACACACTATTTAAAGTTTTATTGAGGTCTTTTTGTAATTCTAGCTTGTACTTTTTATGCCGCAGTCACAAAAAAAGCACATTTAAGTGTTACGGCTTACTTTTGGGTTATCGACAGGACAAAACACCCCACCAAAAATATTTAAGAAGGATCAATGAGTTGCAATGACTGCGAAGAGTAAATATAAGCACTTCTAAACAATTTAAATTAAAAATAGGCATATATTATGAATTTATTTTTAATTCAGGGCTTTAAGTAAACAATGCATACTGTAAACTGTGAATTTATGCTGACTCATCATAGTTTAGGCCCAGGATTTTCTCAATCTTCATGAAATATTTATAAAACTTCATAATTGAGTTAAATTCTTCAAAATCTCTGAGATAAACAAGATTTTGTGAAATTCTGTATGTTCTAATTTTTAACCCTATATACAAACATTTATTCAAATAGGAAACTCTCTAAAAACACTTTTTCTCACAACAATACTTATTTATCAGAATTATAGCCTTAAAGAAATCACTGCATATACTCTTAAGTTTCCTTTTACAGTACATTTTATACCCCTACCCCTGTTTTTCATTTTTTTTAAGAATTTGAAAACAAGACTTTAATTATTGCCAGCTTACCCTATGTGCATGTTTTCTGACATGAACTGTCTAAAACCTGTTTGAAACTATTCTGATAACAAATTGAAAGCATTTTAAAATACTTTAGATGTAATGTTTAGTAGTTAATCATTCCAACATTCAAGATTATACAAAGTATCCAATCCTGCCTGTGTCTCCAGTCCACATCTTACTGTATGCCTATTTGTCAATGAAAGTTCACAATTTCTGCCTCAAATGGTCAGTTTAGAATTCATGTTACAACAGTATCATCCCTAACCATATATCTAACATAAGTTAGTTAATATATGAACTAGAAGTGTTTAAACAAAGCCATATTTGCAAAAGTTGTATTTATGAAGATATCAGTCTGGTGCATAAATTCACTAAAAGTTTGATAGAAATGACTGCTTACATCTTATTTTTGCATAACTTCCTAGCACAGTTATTGTTTTCTTTACAAAAGACCTTTAAAATAATAAAATCATAGCATTTAGAAGTTAAATTATCTGTTTTATGACCCAGGGGGAGGCATTTTTCTCTGTTTTTTGCCCCTGGGGCCTCACATTTCGTAAATTTTTTCCCTGTTTCTAGCAATGTGGAATATTTGGTACATATTCAGGATAGAACACACTATTTAAAGTTTTATTGAGGTCTTTTTGTAATTCTAGCTTGTACTTTTTATGCCGCAGTCACAAAAAAGCACATTTAAGTGTTACGGCTTACTTTTGGGTTATCGACAGGACAAAACACCCCACCAAAAATATTTAAGAAGGATCAATGAGTTGCAATGACTGCGAAGAGTAAATATAAGCACTTCTAAACAATTTAAATTAAAAATAGGCATATATTATGAATTTATTTTTAATTCAGGGCTTTAAGTAAACAATGCATACTGTAAACTGTGAATTTATGCTGACTCATCATAGTTTAGGCCCAGGATTTTCTCAATCTTCATGAAATATTTATAAAACTTCATAATTGAGTTAAATTCTTCAAAATCTCTGAGATAAACAAGATTTTGTGAAATTCTGTATGTTCTAATTTTTAACCCTATATAGGTTGCAATTCTGTAAATATAGACAATGCAATTTCCCATAGGAACTCCCTTTGCGGCTAAAACTGTGACACTTTTACTATGAAGTTTCGTGAAAAATAATATCCTAGAACGGAAAGTTTATATGCACTACTATTTTATTCAAAGGTCAAAATATAGGGCTGTGCGGCATATTTTCAACATTTATATGCCCTGAACTTCTAAGAGTTTAAACTTATACTAAAATTCTATACTACCCTTACCTCCATTTTTGGACCTCCTAAGAATTAAAATTTAGGCGCTACCATGTTTTTCTATACTGGTTACATTCCCAAGTGATGTCTCTATGAAATGAAACACAGAGATCATAAATGGGAACCAGTACGTTAACAAATTAACATATCTATGAATATTATATATCTCCCCAAAAGAGGCGTGGTTTGAGAAACAGCTGTATTTACAAAGTGCAACCTAAAATGGGCAACAAATGGAGAGATGTCATCCTCTCCCAAATTTAAAGGCTAAACGTTAAACGAAGGGACGGAAAGCTGTTCTAAAACATCGTTGCTTGTTTAGGCACAAGTGCTTGGGGAATGGACCCCTTTTATACCTATATATTAATATTTTAGGGCGCCATATGTAAACTAATGTTGTTGTAATAGCATATATTATAAGAGCAAAATCACATTGAAGAAATGAAAATAAGTAAAAATTCTTCTTAAGGTTCATCATGACAAATGGACAAAAATGACTGTATTTACACCTCAAAAACTACTCTGAGTACAGACTATCCTGTCCAGTTGGAAAAATTTTAAGGCCTGGCATCGGCATCCACTAGATATATAAGAGTTCAATGCATTTTTTGTTTCAGAAAGATAAAATCTTTTTTGGATTTTGATGGGCATTTTTTTCTGCTCCTGCAGAAGGTGTAAAAATAAATTAAGTTGGGTTAAATCTTTGAGATGCTCCCTCTCAGGTAACAACTGTATTGCAGGGGAGGATCCAGCCATTTTTAAAAGGGGGGGGGGGGGGGGGTTCCCAACCCAGGATAAAGGGGGGTTCTAACTATATGTCCCCATTCAAATGCATTGATCGTCAAGAAAAAGGGGGGTTCCAACCCCCGGAACCCCCCTCTAGATCCGCCACTGTATTGTATTGTATTGATTGTCCTTGATTGACATGGACAATAGAAGGACAATAGATATATACACAACAATAGGTGAGTTAAAGGGTGTAACTGAGTGGACAGTATCAAATGTATTTCAGGTGTATGTTTATTTTTACACCAACAGCAGGAACGAAAAAAATTCCCATCAAAATCCAAAAAAGAATTTAACTTTGTGAACCACAAAATGCACTTATATTTTATATATCTAGTGGATGCCAGGCCTAAAAACTTTATAAAACTACACAGGTTAGTCTGTACTCAGAGTAGTTTTTGAGGTGTAAAGACAGCCATTTTTGTCCATTTGTTATGATGAACCTTAAAAAAACAAAACAAAAAAAACAAAAAATTAGAAAAAAGTATTAAAGGGGCACTTGCTATGAGATATAGAAAAAAATAAAATCTGATTTGTTTTGTTCAATCATCAATGCAAGTGAAATAGTGAAATAATAATTCGCTTTTAGCAGACAGTTTGGTTCAATTTTGTCAAAATGAGCTAATAAACATCGCTGATGAATTATTCACTTGCAAGTGAATAATTCGACCTGATCGAGTCCATTTTCATGTGAACTTCAATTTAACCCCTTAGCTAGAGATGGGTTATGCATAAATTAGGGTGTTCAGTTATTAAAAGGAAAAGAATGTAAACATTAAAAGTGAAACCTGAGGGTAAACCATTTGATTGACTGAATCGATCCACAAAACCTCATTCTTATACAGGTAAAAACGATGATTAACATATATTTTTAGCCTATAATATGAAATCAAACAGACCTAGAAAAATCAAATTGCACAAGTTCCCTATCTATTTATATCTATATTTTTGTTTATATCAGGTCATATGACCGTCGGCAGTCTTCGAAGCTCACCTCGATGGTTAATTAGATTGCGTCTAGACTAAAATACACACGAAATGTGGATACATATTATCGAGTCCATGCATTGTAAATTGTTTATTTTAGACTTTTTGTAATTTGGATATACGTTTTAGTATGTTATAAATGAAATATGAGAATTTGAGTCAAATAGGTGAACATGAATTTGACAGTTAATGCCCCTTTAAAGTACCTGTGAATAAATACACATCAATTTTACATTGCGTTTTTTCAATGTTGAAAGGATTCTATTACAAGTAATTTATTGTAACTTGCATGTAAAGTGGTCAGATCACAGTATATTTTTTTTCTAAATCTGTTTTTGTTACTTTACCATGTAAGAATCAAATTGATTTTTATTTTTGTCATGAAAAGTGCTGTTTTTTTCTCAGGAACTTATTATTAAATTTAGTGGCAAAAACCCTGAAATTTGTTTTCCTTGAAGATGTTTTTTTAATCACAATAAAATTAAAATTCCAGCTTGATTTTAAACAGCTATTCCTTCAATCAATCTAATGATTTCATAAACCATCTAGATTAAATAAATGATATAGACAATGGCTTTGTAAAGAGAGTACATTTGAATGAGAAAATTCACTGACAGCTATATCCTCTCAAGAGCTTATGTTTGTATTGTTATATGTGAACCGAATCAAAATAAAACTTTGGTATCCTGTTTTGTAGGATCTTGCTATTACTGTTTTATAAAGAATCTAAAGAAACAGAATGACTACATAATGACAAGACAGTAAGCCATAAAGGAAAGAAATTTGGTTGATGAATGGTAAGAAAATGTTATTATATATAGCGATTACATTTGTATTTTCCAAGGAAGAAATAATTTCATTATCATTGAAAATTTGAGTTATCTCCCATTACATTTAAAGTATACTAAAATAAAGTTTGATACATCTTTACTAAATCAAACTTATAAGAGCGGAAAAAAGAAGAGGGTTTTACAGAAATAATATTCTATATGTAAGTGAATAAAAATAGTTTTTCCTACCAAACCTTTTGTAAAACTTACTTAACTAGAATTTTCAATTTTATAACATAGTTAATTCCCTTTAATCAGCAAAATATGTTTTAATTTTTCAAAGGAGAAATTTGTACATCATACTGAAACCTGAGATTGAGTTGTGATATGATGATGGTAAACAATTGTAAAATTGTGCACATGTAAACAAAAACACATATCATTGTATTTTTTAAAATTTAACCCAGCAACATATTCACATGCTTGTTCCAAATGAGGACTCAATGTATAGTTGTTATATTTTGTCAAATCTTATTCTGGTTTTTTATGTTGTCATTTCTGAGAAATTGGTGCTTATAATGGAAGATCTTTGATAATCTCTGGAATTGTCAACTTGAATAATTTATAGCTTGATAAAATCTAGTTACTATTCCTGAAGACAGTACAAAAGGTATGTTGACCACCAGATGTGTTTCAAGTTTTTTCTATAATTTTATAAATTTTGTATTCAGGAATAAAGCATGGATACAAGCATTTCCTGCTTCCCTATAGATGGATGCTACAGGACTTTTACATCAGAATGTTATTATGAAATCAATTCAAAATTTCTTTTTCATTTGTTACTGGACGATGATATTGCAATTGTACTCTCAACCTTTAAGTAGGTGCAGGAAATTCAAACAAAATTAATAACATGCTTAAATGGGTTTTGAAAGTTCATTTCAAAGTTAAAATCTATGATTTAAGTGCAAAACACCATAATGTTAGAAAGTTCAGCATTGCACAGATTTGCTTGTCAGTGTTTACAATCTGTTTCAAAGCAAAATGAATTGTAACCTTTGATTGGCAAAACACAAGAAAGCGCGAGCATGGCATGGATTAACAAAGCAGCACCACCCTACCACAACCAATAGCATGCATTTAGCACAGTATATAACTTGAATGCTATGCTGAATTGCTGATCTTATGGTTGTTTTTACTCTCAATTTCTGGTAAATTTTATTTTAATTGACAAAAGTTGATAAATTGATAGTTTTCTGATGTGCTTGTAAAGAGCCAATGGAAGCCAAAGATTCTTATAAAGGTTGAGATTCTGTAAGTTTACACTATATATCAGGTTTTTTTTAACTTCAGGTTTTGTTCTTGGTTTGGACCTTAAATTTGACAGTAAAATCTTCACTACATTTATTTTTATTTTTAATGTTTCATGGTCTTATACAGTGTATTTTAATGAAGAAAAATGTTTGCGAAAAAATAGTGCAAAGTTCAATGCCTACTGTGAAATAGCAAAAATTAGATACTAAAAGATTTCTTGATATACAGTATTTTGTTTATTATATGATGGATCCAGTTTTATGGCTTGTAAATGTTGTATACAGATTTACATTATCACAGTAATATATAATATAGAGTTGTAGAACTGTAAATCTTGAAAAAAATTATTTGGTAAACTCTATGTAAATTCACTGGATTTTTTATTCTGAATCTGAATCAGTGTTATATTTAAATACAAAATAACTGTGTTTTGCCCAATCATTCAATTTAAAAGTTTAAAGCATGAGACAACTAAAATTTAGTATACTAGTACTTCACTATGTTTTCCCAAATGTTTTAAATTTTTTAATGGAAATTACTCGTACAGATATCTTACCTTTAATTCAACTGGATATAAACATTTTGCATGATTCTACCACAAAAACAGTGCAAACTCATAATTCAAACCTGTTCTTTTCATTTTAGACGTTCATCTTGTGTACTTGAACCAAATTATATGCCAGCCTACATCTTTAATGACTCGGAAGTATTCCAGTCTGTATCCTTACTATATCAGATGTATGCCAGCCTGTATCCTTACTTAATCAGATGTATGACAGCATATATCCTTACTATATCAGATGTATGCCAGCCTGTATCCTTACTATATCAGATGTATGCCAGCCTGTATCCTTACTATATTATCATACATGTATGTATGCCAGCCTATATCTTTAATGTTTCAGAAGTTTGCCAATCTGTATCCTTAACCTATCAGATGCATATTAGCCTGTATCCTTCATGTATCAGATTTATGCCAGTCTGTATAATCCTTAATGTATCATATGTATGCCAGCCTGTATCTTTAATGTTTCAGATGTTTGCAAACCTGTATCCTTAACCCATCAGATGTTTGCCAGCCTGTATCCTTGATGTTTCAGATTTTTGCCAACCTGTGTCCTTAACGTATCAGATGTTTGCCAGCTTGTAAGTTTATACTATATATATCAGGTTATTTTATGTGTCGGGTTTTGGACTTAAAATTTCAACAATTAGAACTTCACTGCATTTATTTTTCATGTTTCATGGTCACAGTGAATTTTACTGAAATGAAAACTGCTGGGTAGGAGTGCCCTTTACCGCCAGGCATCAAACGTTCATTTTCGGCTACTGTTTGCGTCAAATTGGTTAAAATTTTATCGTGATTCTTCAAAATACCCTTTAATTGTGATTCATCAGAGATCTCAAATAATTATCCGTTACTGTTATTTTTGGAAAGAATTAAGCATGATTCGTCAAAATCATTGTTTTTTTTTTTTGTCAAAAAGAACCCCCATTACGACCCTCATATCTCTCTGTCAACAGTATTAAGATTTTATCAAACATGTTTTCTTACCCACTGCCAAAATCACTGCTGAAAAATAAACTTAATAATGAAATTTGTATACAGTTGATTTTTCGTATCTAAAAATGTAAGTCTTGATACAGGACTTGCCTGTAGCATTTGGTTGACTCTGGGTCAATATATTATGTCTCCCAGGTTGACTATGACAATTATTTCATTCTACTTATTCTATTATGTTACCTCTAGTTTGTTTTTTTCCATCCAGGTTCGTTGCTTTTATACATGTACGCATGACACATCTCTCATGCAATCTTCTCATATGAAATATAAATAGATGAAATATTGGACGTCGTCTTCTATTATCTTTTGTGAAAGGTAATGTTGGTTTTCGGGAGAATTTTCTATCTATCTATCTACATAATACTTCTTAACTTCAATACGTTGAAGATTACAAGAAGGCACATACTAGGGAAAAAGTTTCAAAATCTGAACATATTTACAATAAATTTCAAAACATTTTTTTTAAACTTTTGTACATGTATATAGATAAAAACATGATTTTGATCTAGCAATATATATGTAATTTTGCACCAGACTTAAATGCTTCTAAATCTGGGCTACTGGCTACTTGGTATGGTATTGAATTCTATAACCTTATTGTTCTAAGAAAAAATGAATATAAATGGTAATTTGTGGGAGAGAATGGCTGTACAAATTTATGTTCTTTTGATGGTACTAAGTATTGCTTGTTTGAGATGGATACTAATTGATGTTGAATTTTGTACAGCATGGTGAATGATGCAAGATTTCTTCTTTGTTGTAGTGTCGTCCAGCTCAGATGTTAAAGCATGGCTGTTACACTACTTTAGTAGCTGTACTGATTAAGTGTATACCTGGCAGCTCTTCTCTGGATCATTTCAATTTTATGTATTTGTTTTTTTCTGCCAGGGGTCCCAGACAACACTACAATATTCTATTTTTGGTCTGACATATGTTTTGTAAGCAAGTTCTTTTGTTTTTATGCTGTTGGTTTTTACATTTCTTTTAATAAATCTTAATGATGCATTTGCTTTATTTGTGATGTTATTTATATGTGAGTTCCATGTCGGATCGTTTGTAATGGTAATGGTAACGCCAAGATTTTAAGCTATGTCAGTTGATTTGAATATATGCTCATGTAGTTTGTATTTAAAGATGATTGTTTTTAGCTTTCCTGTTATGTGGATGATTTCACATTTGTCTGAGTTAAATGACATTTAAAACCATTCTTGCTCCCTTTTTTCCAATATATGCAAGTCTGATTGAAGGGTGTGGCAGTCAGTAATTGTTAGACATTCTTTATTGTGAAGGTAAAAAGGTCAAATAAATATTTAATGAGACAGATGATTGAATAAGCTGAAAGAATTATCTGTTCCTTCCGCTAAAAATAACTTCTGTCCAAGGCTACAACAGCTTTATTTAAATCTTAGTATACCCCCTTTTTGTAAACTGCAAAAAAAGACAGCACCAAAAACGGGTCCATAAAACCGGTAAACAAGACAGGTTTTAGTTGTTAATATCTGTGTCATTTGGTCTCTTGTGAAGAGTTGTCTCATTGGCAATGAATCCAGGTCAGTTCGCCCAAAATCACTTTCGCTCCCATTCATGTTCGCACCCTGAGTCTGTTGGCACCCTGTTTAAAGGTTATGTTTTGAATAAATTTTTAATCATGCTTTAGTTCGTGTATTGCTAAAAAATAAAGATAATTAGTTTATTTAAAAATAAAGTGACTTTATAAACAAGAGGCTCTCAAGAGCCTGAATCGCTCACCTGTATTTCAGAGGAGAAGATTTTTAAATGTTAGCAAACTTGAACAAATTCTGTAAAATTGTCTTTAAAGGGCAATAACTCCTTTAGGGGTCAATTGACAATTATGGTCATATTAACATTTTTGTAGATCTTACTTTGCTGAACATTATTGCTGCTTACAGTTTATATATATCTATAATAACATTCAAAATAACAACAAAAAACTGCAAAATTTTGTTAAAACTACCAATTCTGTGGCAGCAACCCAACAATGGGTTGTTCAATTCATCTGAAAATTTCAGAGCTTATAGATCTTGACCAATTGAACAATTTTACCCCATGTCAGATTTGCTCTAAAAGCTTTAGTTTTTGAGATATAAGCCAAAAACTGCATTTGACCCCTATGTTCTATTTTCAGCCATGGCGGCCATGTTTGTCGATGGATCAAAACTTCGGATACAATTTATAAACTAGATACCCTAAGGAACATTTAGTTAAAGTTTGAAGGTATTTGGCCCAGTAGTTTCAGAGGAGAAGATTTTTGAAATAGTTTACGACGAAGACGGAGGACGCCAAGTGATGGCATAAGCTCACATGGGGCCCTTCGGGCCATGGTGAGCTAAAAAGTACACCGGTTTTGATGTTGTGAATTGTTTTGACGAAATGAATTATGAATATAGTCATTCATCTCTAAAGACATGTAAAGATCTGTAAAAGAAAGGTGGAAGATACCAAACAGCTATCAAACTATTTACAATGATATTGCTACTACAACAATAAAAATAGGGTGCGAATGAACCCAGGGGTGAACATGTAGGGTGCGAATGTGTTTTGGGAGCAATACCCCATCCCACATCATCTTATTTTCATAGACACACAGGTATAAAAGATTTAGTTTTGAAAATTTTATCATTTTATACGAAATTGCTTCATATTTAACCGTTTTATAGTTGATCTCTTAAAAAGTTCGGATATTGAAAGGAACCAATAAACATAGTCATATTAAGGCAGTTGCTTTTATCTTGATGTTAAATTTGGATTAAGGAAATAATATGTATATTTATCCTCTATAAAATTCATTTATTATTTATCAAAAGATGTCATTTTCAAGGTTAACTGAAGTTTAACCTTTGTTTTCACTATGAACATGAAGATTTTGAATGCCTAAAAAATTCAGAGGACCTTATCAGTATGTAAGTAAACAAATGAAATATATGTATCTCTTTATTAAAATAATTTGAAAAAAATAAAACTGCTACAACAACAAATAATAATATAACAAATAATTATCACAAAGTAAGAAAATAGTGTGTTAAAGCCATATACATACAAAATTTATTACCTGATGAAAATAAGTATATTTTTTAAAACTTATATATAAAAGGTTTGATCGGTTTACAATAATATTTCCATGTTTTCAATCATATAACTCAATGTATATCAGGCAACACTTTTTTCCTTTGTGAGAGTTGCATCCCCTATTGTAATATCCGACATTTTGAAAATATAATTTCTAACAATGATTTAGTTAAGGACTGCTTGATAAGACAGAATATTTATTCAGATAATGATGGATAGTTTGTATTGACAAACAATATCTAAATTTATCTTTTCTCTATAAAAATTTAAAATTTCCCCTTAACAAATGTATTATTTTCTCATGCCTTTCAATTTCTTCTGATAAAATTCACTGGTTTAGTTTTTTCCAACTTCCGTCTTTCACATCTCAGATCCCCTTCGCTAGCCCAGGGTTACGATCCAGTCCCCTCCTCTCCACCCTTGGCGGATTAAGATAGAATTTAGGATCCACGAAGTAATGATTTCCATTGCTCGCAGTTGTAACTGGCTGCTTCCAATAAAAAAACTGCTTTAAGATGATCACATGTAAATGTAGAAAATGTAAATAAACAATTGCCACGTGCTGATTGTGCAACAAGTCTTTACCCCAAAAACCTAGGACGATATTTAGTGACAATTTTAAAGATCGTAATCAACTAATTGAATGTCCCAGGTATGTTTCTCACGTAAAAGTTGGAATGTGAACGTATATTTTCGGTTCCTGCTTCACGAAATTTGTAAACACTAGACACAACCATTTTTACATGCTGTCATTGGTCAAGAATGATGCAGTCTTAATGGGCGTGACTTTTATCTACTGATAGATGGCACAGCACTGTGATCACAAATGCTGTCTTAATTTGCCAAGGTTGGAGAGGAGGTGACTGGATCGTAACCCTTCGCTAGTGAAGATGATTTAAGATAATTTTTACAAAGATTAAATGATTAGGGGAAATAACTCATGCATGACAAATGATTTTCTTAAAATCAGTGGCAGAAAGAGAAGCTTTGAAATTAAAAATTCGTAAGGGTTCCGCGGAACCCAGTGTCTCGCCTACTTTTTCTGTTAATCGCAGGCTCAACAAAAATGAGGAAGTAAATCAATAAAAATATTCCTCTTGATACTATCTTTTGGTTGTAAGAAGCTTCTGTCCAAGTTTGGTAAAATTCCAGGATAGTTTATGAATCTAATAAATGTTTAAAAACTTTAACTGCAGACTGAATGTAATGTTAACTGGAAGAAAACAAAATTTCCTTCTAGATACTAGCATTTGATCATAAACAAGCTTCTGTCCAAGTTTGGTACAAATCCAAAATAGTATAAGAAAGTTATTAAAATTTTAAAAACTTTAACCACAGAGTGAATATGTTGTTTCCTGGCAGAAAATCTAAGTCCATTTAAAAGTAAAATACAGAAAAAATGGATTTATTTTTTTACAAAATTTCCTTCTAGATACTAGCTTTTGATCATAAACAAGCTTCTGTCCAAGTTTGGTACAAATCCAAAATAGTATAAGAAAGTTATTAAAATTTTAAAAACTTTAACCACAGAGTGAATGTGTTGTTTCCTGGCAGAAAATCTAAGTCCATTTAAAAGTAAAATACGGAAAAAATGGAATTTTATTTTTACAAAATTTACTTCTGGATACTATCTTATGATCATAAACAAGCTTCTGTCCAAGTTTGGTAGAAATCCAGGATAGTTTAAGAAAGTTATTAAAATTTCAAAAACTTTAACCACAGAGTGAATATTTGTGGACGCCGCTGACGACGACGGAATGTAGGATTGCTATGTCTCGCTTTTTCGACTAAAGTCGAAGGCTAGACAAAAATGATTTCTTTCATGATAACTTCATTTCGGTTTTCAAATCAATTTAAGATCAGCTGAAAGTACTATTATCTCCCATTTTGTGACACACAAATTATGGAAAATTAAATGCTTGTGAAAACTTCACTGTGCACATATATACTAAATCTTTATGTATAATCATTAAAAAGTGTATTAATTTATTGTTCTAGCCATTTAAAAAATACTGCTTCATTTTTATATGGGACTGTACTTCATAGTGTAAACAGCTAAAACAATGCATATTAAGAATTTTGGTATGTACGTAAAGAAGTTTTAGTACAGAAATCTAACATTAGCAAAAAATCAATCTAATCAAAGACAGTTTTGCTGATTATATTTAAGAAATCTAAGAGTATATTTAGCATTCATTGTATTGGTTATTGTATTTGAATGCAACATTTTTACTTTAAGACTTTCACATGTGTAGAAATATCACAGAGAACTACTGTCCCCGAAAAATATTCACACAGGAAATGTATTTAATTTGTGTTTATCTATTCACTGGCAAAATACTTTTTGTGGAAACACTTGTGCTTATTGTAAATTTTGCCAAAATGTTCCTGAAATTCGCATATTTTGCTACAAATCTAAAATATTTCTCTTGTGACTTCTTTAATGATTTCAAAGTCAAATTGTGTCATCAAGGAATTGATAATATTCACCAGTCTTTCTTCTTACTGTGAATTCATTTATTTTTGTGGGTACCAATTTTCGTGGATTAAGGACAAATGTATTTCGTGGATATTTGATTTTGTGGTTTTACAAAAGTCTGCATACAAACCTATAGAAAATTTGAACTTAGTTGAACATTTAAATTCATGGTTCACCTGTAGCCTCGAAATCCACGAAAATTGGTATCCAACAAATAATAATGAATCCACAGTAATTAAAACAATGCTTTTATTAATGGTGTCATACATTATTTCATTTTATGAGTGCCAAATTATCTCCAGTATGCTTTTTTTCCTTTAATTTGGTACTAACAGTTGTTAACAGAATGATGTAAACAGAATGATCTGATGTCACATGTAAGCTGCGGTAGTTAATATAACACAAATTGCTGTTATAATGAGAATATATTCTTTTAAGTACTCTTTGCACTCAATAGTAATTTATGATTATAAATGATTGTTTGTGATTCTAGCATCCACCTATATTATGGAATTGTCATTTTACCAACAAAAATTGAACAAATTGATTCATTTTCCCTGCTGTCCTATTTTTTTTTGTAAGGGGGAAGGGGAGGATGAACAGTGTCCTAAAGTAAGGAAAAATTAACAAATACTGAACATTTTTCTAAAATAAGTCAAATTCTGCTTTTTTTACTCTCTATATATTTTTAGAAACTTTCAAATTATGGCCCTGAAATTCTTGTAAACTGGTAGGCCATGATTCTATTATTAAAGTTGGTATCCAGAATTTATATTAAATGATATTCCTATTATTTGATTTTTTTAAATTACAATTTAGAAAAATAAACAATTCAACTGAACAAAGCTTCAAAATCTTATAGATAAATAATCCACTATTTTCCAAACAAAATATCCAATTGCCAAAACAGCAGAAGCCTGCTTTGAAAACCCAATCTTTGTTTACGATAAAGAAAAATTTTAAGAAAATACCAACTGGCAATAAAAAAGTTTTTCATTGCAGAATGACAGCCAAAACAATGCTTTAATAAATATTAAAATTCTTTCAAAATGTTCTGCTAAAAAAACAGAGTTATTTCCCTTATTTAAATTACCTTTAAAAATGAACTCAATCTCATAACCAATTCAGATGTTCTTCTTAAAATTTAATTTTTTAATCTTACATGATAAATGGGAACAGCAGTGTAAAAAAACAACATTTTGACATTTGAAAAAAAATTATTGCAAGGGAGTTAACGTCTAATGGAATATAATATAACAAACCAGAATTCTGTGAATTGCTAGCTCTAAATTCTCACATACATCAAAATTCACCCAAAATGCATCAAATATAAACTACCACTTCTCAACTGTATTTTGAACAGATATCACATAATTGTTTCTTGGACGGATATAATCATTTTTATATCATGATCATGATTAAAAATATTTCAACAAAATTAGAAACATCAGCAGTAAGATGATTTTTTTTCTGCATAGAATATTTTAAGTTGTCAAAAAGCAAATAACAAATGTAACATATAAAGTAAAAACAACATATGATCATTTTAGAAAGTTTTACACGCTTTCGGGGGAAATACCACAATCCTTAAAGATATTAAACGCAAAAACAATTCTTAGAAAAAAATAAAAATGAAAAGTTTCTTTATTATTTTTTCTTTTACCCTAATAAAATTAAAAAGTATAAAATTTAATTGCAATTTTCTGTTCTTTCAACAATTTCCATAGTTTTTTCTTATTTATCAGTAATTTCTGTTTGAAAAAGTGTCATATTCAACATCTTTATCTTTTTTTTTAGTGGGGTCTCAACTATTTTAAAGAATTTGCGTGCTATACAAAACCAATAAGCTATTAAGTGATATGCAAGTCAAAATGGTCCCGATTGATAAAAAAAATAACACGTTAAAACAATTATCATCTACAACTAACAATAACATGGCTGCCTGTTCTACCTTCCGGTAAATGTGTATGGAAAAATTTCCCACACTGTCTGTAACCACTCTGAGATAAAAATAAAGAAATATCAAACTGTAGAGTATTAAAATAAACAAGATGACTTGGTAATTGTCTCTTCTGCTGCTTATATTCTATTTTTAACCAATCTTCTGGATCTTCATAAAATACGTCTGCTTCGTCTATGTAGTCTTCTACTTGTTTCAGGTTTGGTTCACATGTGAGAAATCTCATGGTAATATTCTGATGTAGGTAACTAAAATAACAAATAAGATAAAATTACTATTTAGGTAGAATGGGTGTTTAAATTTTCGCACCCTCTGGGCAGGTTGTTACGTAAGAGGACCGCAAGTCTGGCCTGTTGTCGTAATAAGCAATGGAATTTATCAATATTAAATTCCATTTGAATATATTTATTAAGAGTTTAATGATTATAAACATTAATTGTATACATGTGCTTGGTATTTTATATTTACTGCACTATTCTTTGTTACAAATGAACTTCTGCTTTGGAAAGAAGAATGTCAATGTTGACAAAGAAACAACAGGAAGACTAAATAAGCTTTTCATGAAAACTGTGATGTAAAATAGAAATTATAGATATCTATCTTCATTTTGGTAGCTTATGAAACGATCAAGACACAGACAGAACACAGAATCAAGACAATGGCTCAGCAACAACAACAGCAAGAAACTTCTCTTGGAGAAGCAAGCTCCAGGTTGACCTTGCCCTTGTAATCTCACATAATTAAGATATTAAAGGGACATAACTTGAGAACGGTAAAAGTGACACCACCCTTATTCGAACTTGATCTGTGTGGTAATAAGCATAACTGCGAGTTTTCTCAGATCTGTACTTAGTGTCCTTTTGTTGTTAGGGATGAGGGATGGATAAACACCCTGCCACGTTTGGTCTGTGTTTTTTTTTTATTGTTCCGCTTTGTATTGGTCTGATGAGTTAAGCCTTTTTCAACTGATTTTTATAGTTTGTTCTTATGTTGTGCTGTTTCACCACTGTCCCAGGTTAGGGGGAGGGTTGAGCGCTCACAAACATGTTTAACCCCGCCACATTCTTTATGTGCCTGTCCCAAGTCAGGAGCCTGTAGTTCAGTGGTTGTCGTTGGTTAATGTCGGTCATATTTTTTTGTTTGTTGTTACAGTCAAACCTGAGTAAACCGGACCCTGAATAAACCGGTTTCCTGTCCATTCCGGCCGAAAATTAAAGTCCCATTTTTTTCCCTTCAAAGTCTTTGTTAAAATACCCTTTGTAAACCGGACCCTGTGTATTCCGAATTACGGTTTAATGATGCAGTTCCAATACTCATAATTACATCAATAATTACCTGTCAAAACCGGTCTGTCTAATTAATTTTAAATGATAACAGTATTGATCGATATGCAATCAAAACATATTTGTTTATACAAGATGGCTTTTCAGGATAATCAATTAGTCAGGTGTTAAACCGTGAACTTACACATGGTACAGTAGTAAGCTGTATTATTGAAACACTATAAAAGTGTAAATTAAACTAAGACACGTCGAATATATCTCAGATAGAACTTACGTTGTAACTTGGATTTTTTTTTTCAAATCGCGGAGTAAGAAATTTACATCGTGTTTTCGAAATCCTGGGTTCCTTGTTGTGAACCCCTAAACCAATGACACTGATAATGGATGACGACAATCCATGGGTATCGTACACTGTACATCGTTTCGATCGTGGTGAAATTTTGTTTGATAAAATTCTGGCTTTTTATTCGGCTAAACCAACGTCAGAAATGAACGATGGAAGTAAAACGAAACTTTCGTGTCACAATTCAAACAACGTGAGGATTCTGATGCAAATGAAAACAATGAAAAAGTGAAAGTGAAAATGACAAGTCGGATACCGATGCTACCGAGGTCTATTTGACATACGAGGATATGTAAAAAAAGGTTAAAATATTATTTTTTTTAATTCGAGGAACAACCAGATTCTTAAATTTCTATAGTCAATGAATAAGAAGATTCAAAACAACGATTCTGCAAAGTTATTACGTTATTACGTTTTGTATTTATCAGTTTATAATTTACAATCAGACATAACTTTTTTCATGCAATATATTGGACGTCACAAGTCATTAACTTCTGGTCAAAATGGAAACCTGAATAAACCGTCCCACTGTCCAAACCGGCCCTTTTTCATAGTCCTGCAGCCGGCCGGTTTCTACAGGTTTTACTGTAATTGTTTTGTTATAAATTTGGCCGTTAGTTTTCTCAATTGAATTGTTTCATATCTTTTATGGGGCCTTTTATAGCCGACTATATTGGTATGGGTTTTTCTCATTGTTGAAGGCCGTGTGGTTGCCTATAATTGCTTACATCCACTTCTTTGAACTTTGGTGGATAGTTGTCTCATTGGCAAGCATACCTCATCTCCTTATTTTTATATTGAGTATAAGTTTCATAATATTTGGTTGAGGTAAACTAAAGTTAGAGAACGGAAACCAATTTTGGGATGTAAGTACTGACTGACAGATAGACAGACAAGGGTAACACTTAAAGCCCCATCCGGTGATGGCGGGGGCATCACCATCACAAGCTCTCCATAATGTCCCCCATTAGAATATGATTGTTAAAGAAGATTAAAATTCAAGGGTGTATCTGAAAAAAGTTTTTTCTTTAAATATCTTGTTTCAGGTTAGAGCATAAATTGAAAATAACTAATGGGGTTATGTTTGGCACAATTTTCTGCAATTTTTAATTTAAATTTCTCAGTTACAGAGTATTCTCAATAAATAATGTTTTATGTTTAGTGGCAAATATTTCTTGCATGTACAGAAATTTTAACAAATTAATCCATAATAACTTAAGTTTGTACAAATTGATAGCCATATTTGTAGCTCTTACCTGTAATAAGGTGTGGAATGGCAGGGCATTAAAAATAAAACATCCATATCCTTCTCTAGGCTTTCATCGTACAGGTACTTCATAACAACAGTTGTTCCCCTTTGATGCATCACTCCAAAATACATGGCGGGTATCAAATTAAGTCCAATCAATATGAACACTAAATATTTAGCCATTGTCAAATTATGTTTGTGTTTTCTTTGTTGTTTTTCAAAGGGATCTTCACTGGATAATTTGGAGGATGGACTAGAAGGTTGTGATTTGTCAGTGACTTCAGAAGCCCCATCTACTTCCTGTGATTCATCAATGGCACCATCAATGACATGTACAGTTCCAGTTGACTGGTGTATGATGGGTGTAGTGGAGCCATCACTGCTGACTAGACTGTCTGAGCTACTTGTAGTTTTTGTTTGTTTACTTTCAGACCTTTTCTTTAGCTTTTTCTTTTTAATTCTTGGTTTTCTGCATAAACTGTTGAAGTATACTCCACAATAATGCATTGACATTGGTAATGCAGGCAGTAGGAATCTGAATTCCTTGTGTGATAAAAAGCTGTAAGGTAAAAGCAAATAATAATTACTCAAATTTTATATACTGGTACCTAATATTTGTTCTACCAGCCTCTGTCCTTTTGTATTCAACATGGACAATGCAGAAGCAGTTATTTTTTTACAGAAATCACATTCAATGACAAAAGAGGTCAAATGAAAGAACCTTTTTGAGCACTCTCACATACCCCAAGCCCCCACACTGTCACTGGACAAACAAAATATCACCAGATTCCTAATAGGTTCAAAGACTCAGAACTCCTACAAAAGTCCACTGATTAAAATTTCTTGTGGATATGCACATCTACATGTTATGTCCTCATTAACTACAAAAATTCACGAAATTCTGTTGTGTGGTTTCAGAGGAGTTGCGATCACAAACTGTTGCAGTAGTATATTTAGGCCAAAATTCTAAGTTCAAAGGGGCATAAATCCTAGAAAAAGAATTGAATCATAATTTCCTGTTGATATGCACATCTACATAGTATGTCCATATTATCTACAAAGTTTCATGACATTCTGTTGTGTGTTTTCAGAGGAGTTGCGATGACAAACTGTTGTAGTAGTATATTTAGGCCAATATTCTAAGTGCAAAGGGCATAAATCCTAGAAAAAAATTGAATCATAATGTCCTGACGATATGCACATCTAAATAGTATGTCCTCATTATCTACAAAGTTTCATGAAATTCTGTTGTGTGGTTTCTGTACTCACCTGTAGAAAAATATCATCCATACAATGAGAAATAAGAGAACTTTATTTCTGGCCTTCCATGCACCCATTACAAAAGGGAAAAGATGACTGGTCATGATGACAGGATAACCTTGTGTGATGTACCAATGCCATGGATGTGTCCCGTAAAATGAACCTCCTCCCTTTAGGACATTAAATTCTATGAAGTTGTATTGCACTAATATCCAGTCTCCATAATACCAACGGTCAATGATACAGCTAAACACCAACATGACAGAACTACAAGTAATTCATAAATAATTAACATTGAAATAGGTAAACAGAAATTTGAATGTCCAGAATTAATTTAGGTAATTTTTTTTACAACTTCAGAGAACAGCAAGCATTTCAATCCAATTTTTTAAAGTTTTTAGTCAAAGATTGAACCAAGCAGTTGATAATTAATATTAAAATGAGTTGAGTGGTATCCTGTCAATAACATAGCAATTAACCTAACTATGCACATAAACAAGAAAATACACAGAATAGACATGAGAGATCAACAACAGACCAACTTAAAGGTCTTTACAATAGGTAAAGCTATAAATTATCCTACATGTAAGTCTTAAGACAAGTTATGAATAACATAAGACCTGCATTTCAGGGAATACACTACAGTTTTGATACCGCAGTTATTTTTTTTCTATCTTATGCTACTTTTAGTGATAAATGGGGTTGATATTTTAAACATTTACTAAAAATTTAGATTTCTTGGACATTTCTATCCTTTAAATAGACATATTTTGAACTTTGTGGTCACAAGCGGTTTTTTGCTAAAATATTTAATATGTATGCTCTTACTTGTAACAACTCTTTGGAAATAATTAATTTCTATCAAATTTTCATAATTTTAGAGATTAAAAAAAGACATTTTTTGTTGGATATTTACTGTATCTAATTAAAATAAAATGCTTCGCTGGGGCGCAGCTTGATACGACCTCAGAGGTCGAACCCTGAACAGTTGGGGCAAGTATGGACACAACATTCAAGCTTGATACAGCTCTGAATTTGGATTGTTATTAAATATTTGACACAGCATAGGTTTCTGACACAGAAAGAATGTGGTCTAAGAACTTGAATTTTTTTAATTTACCTATTATGGTCCAATGTCCAAAATCAAAATACATGGTTAGATTCAGCATATCAAAGAACCCCATATTTTCAATTTTTGTTGAAATCAAACAAAGTTTAATTTTGGACCCCAACTTGGACAAACTTGAAAACTGGGCCCATAATCAAAAATCTAAACACATGTTTAGATTCAGCATATCAAAGAATCCCAATAATTCAATTTTTGCTAAAATCAAACTAAGTTTAATTTTGGACCCTTTGGACCTTAATGTAGACCAATTTAAAAAACGGGACTTAAAATTAAAAATCTAAATACACGGTTAGATTTGGAATATCAAAGAACCCCAATAATTCAATTTTTGATGAAATCAAACAAAGTTTAATTTTGGACCCTTTTGACCTCAATATGAACCAATTTGATAGCGGGGCCCACAAATAAAAAATCTAAATTCATGGTTAGATTCAGCATATCAAAGAACCCCATATATTCAATTTTTGTTGAAATCAAAAAAAGTTTAATTTTGGACCCCAACTTGGACCAACTTGAAAACTGGGCCCATATTCAAAAATCTAAACACATGTTTAGATTTAGCATATCAAAGAACCCCAATAATTCAATTTTTGCTAAAATCAAACTAAGTTTAATTTTGGACCCTTTGGACCTCAATGAAGACCAATTTTAAAAAATGGGACCCAAATTAAAAATCTAAAAACACGGTTAGATTTGGCATATCAAAGAACCCCAATAATTCAATTTTTCATGAAATCAAACAAAGTTTAATTTTAGACCCTTTTGACCTCAATATGAACCAATTTGATAGCGGGGCCCACAAATAAAAAATCTAAATACATGGTTAGATTCAGCATATCAAAGAACCTCATATATTCAATTTTTGTTGAAATCAAACAAAGTTTAATTTTGGACCCCAATTTGGACCAACTTGAAAACTGGGCCCATAATCAAAAATCTAAATACATGTTTAGATTCAGCATATCAAAGAACCCCATATATTCAATTTTTGTTGAAATCAAACAAAGTTTAAATACTGGACCAACTTGAAAACTGGGCCCATAATCAAAAATCTAAACACATGTTTAGATTCAGCATATCAAAGAACCCCAAGAATTCAATTTTTGTTAAAATCAAACTAAGTTTAATTTTGGACCCTTTGGACCTTAATGTAGACCAATTTGAAAACTGGACCCAAAATTAAAAATCTAAATACACTGTTAGATTTGGAATATCAAAGAACCCCAATAATTCAATTTTTGATGAAATCAAACAAAGTTTAATTTTGGACCCTTTTGACCTCAATATGAACCAATTTGATAGCGGGGCCCACAAATAAAAAATCTAAATTCATGGTTAGATTCAGCATATCAAAGAACCCCATATATTCAATTTTTGTTGAAATCAAAAAAAGTTTAATTTTGGACCCCAACTTGGACCAACTTGAAAACTGGGCCCATATTCAAAAATCTAAACACATGTTTAGATTTAGCATATCAAAGAACCCCAATAATTCAATTTTTGCTAAAATCAAACTAAGTTTAATTTTGGACCCTTTGGACCTCAATGAAGACCAATTTTAAAAAATGGGACCCAAATTAAAAATCTAAAAACACGGTTAGATTTGGCATATCAAAGAACCCCAATAATTCAATTTTTCATGAAATCAAACAAAGTTTAATTTTAGACCCTTTTGACCTCAATATGAACCAATTTGATAGCGGGGCCCACAAATAAAAAATCTAAATACATGGTTAGATTCAGCATATCAAAGAACCTCATATATTCAATTTTTGTTGAAATCAAACAAAGTTTAATTTTGGACCCCAATTTGGACCAACTTGAAAACTGGGCCCATAATCAAAAATCTAAATACATGTTTAGATTCAGCATATCAAAGAACCCCATATATTCAATTTTTGTTGAAATCAAACAAAGTTTAAATACTGGACCAACTTGAAAACTGGGCCCATAATCAAAAATCTAAACACATGTTTAGATTCAGCATATCAAAGAACCCCAAGAATTCAATTTTTGTTAAAATCAAACTAAGTTTAATTTTGGACCCTTTGGACCTTAATGTAGACCAATTTGAAAACTGGACCCAAAATTAAAAATCTAAATACACTGTTAGATTTGGAATATCAAAGAACCCCAATAATTCAATTTTAGATGAAATCAAACAAAAGTTTAATTTTGGACCCTTTTGACCTCAATATGAACCAATTTGATAACGGGGTCCACAAATAAAAAATCTAAATACATGGTTAGATTCAGCATATCAAAGAACCCCATATATTCAATTTTTGTTGAAATCAAACAAAGTTTAATTTTGGACCCCAATTTGGACCAACTTGAAAACTGGGCCAAAAATCAAAAATCTAAATACATATTTAGATTTAGCATATCAAAGAACCTCATATATTAAATTTTTGCTAAAATCAAACAAAGTTTAATTTTGGACCCTTTGGACCTTAATGTAGACCAATTTGAAAACTGGACCCAAAATTAAAAATCTAAATACACTGTTAGATTAGGCATAACAAATAAATAAATGTGATCAAAGATTTTACAAATCTAATGCGCCATACTGTGCAATTAAAGATTACTTCTTGAAATTTTTCAATATTTGAAATTTGAAAAAAAAAAAATATTTGAAGAATAATTCTTTTTAATTTCTGAAATCTGAAATGAGAAAAAATTGACCCCCCACAATTTCTTTTTATCCCCCCCCCCCTTTTTTTCCCCAAAAAAATTCTTTCCCTCAAGATATGGTCATAATCTCAATTCAAATTTCCAATGGAGTTGGCAACCATAATTACCCATTTAAATTTACCATAGTGCTAACTTAATCTATTTTATAATAGAATTAAAAATATAGTGTCAAATCTTTCATATGGATTTTTTTGTAAAAAAAAAAGATGCAACATTTGCAGATATTTTTACTGGTCTTCCTTTATAAATATGTATTTTTTTAAACATAATTTAAAAGCAGTGTAAGGGAAGTAACCAAAACGTTGTATTTGGATTACCTCCCTTACACTGTTTTAAATTATCTTTATTGTTCATTAACCATTACTTTAGGTGGCAGGTACCAGTTTTGGTGTACCAGAACATGTGTCCCACGCAGAAATTTGGTTATAGTTAAGCATTGAGGTATATAATTGCATCATGTGGACTGAAAAAATAAATGAATGTAAATTCTAGGCTATTGTACTACACAAGTAAGTAGTTGCATACACAGGTTGGGGATTTCCTTCACAAATGGGTCCAATCAGAAGTCAAAATTGTGGTCTCCTCACTTGACGGCATCCAATCAAAGTGGGGAAAAACTTCAGTTTTATGTAAACAAAAATATCTTGAGATTTTGATGGTAAGGATAGGTTCGGACAAGGCTCTAATTCACTGAATATCATTTATCTCTTGAATTTTGCCTAAAATTCTTGTCGGCTTTTAGCAGGATTCTGCAGGTAAGGATTAGATTGGTATCAGAGCATCACATTTTTTGCCTTATTTGCAATGCATTTATAAATTTTAAAATATCCATGCTGGACAGACACCCAAATTTAAAGGTTTTCTATATATTCACATAAGCACGCACACATCTTAGTTACTTGAATCCATACATTTTATTTGTATATAAGCTTGAATGAATTTTCAAGAAAATAAAATCATAAATCCATGAAATTCTAAAGATGTATTGTAAAATAACTGGTTTCTGCCACCTTAAGCCTAAACATGATTTTAACATATCACAAAATGTGCCTTTTTAAGGGTTCTACAGGTGTGTGGTGTTACATTTCTTTTATTCACAGTCAATGTATAGGTCTGTTTGGAAGAAAACAGTTTTTACATGGATTTTAAGAATTATCAAATATCAAGACAGATAACTCTGTATACCAATACAAACAATGACACTCAATTGACTAGTTTTAAAATGATTATATTCACCAAACAATGATTTTATATCATAAAATATATAGAAATAGCAATTACAACGAGAGAAAAAAGTAAAATAAGCCTCAGCATAGCACTAGAAAAAGCTGATTATACTGTATATTACCTGTTATAATGATTTATTTCACATGATATGGACATTTTCTTATTTATTTACTTTTTAACTATGAATATATGAATTCTTCTTTTTTTATAGGTCTACTACATAGTTGATACTGTAGGACAGGCTACAGAAATAAGAAAACTGGTCTCTCTCATCAGCAATAGTGTGGCAATTCTAAAATTTCAACATGCGGCCTACACAGCTAGCTCATGTGGAGAAGAGATATGAGACTGATTGCGAATAAATGTACACTTAGTTTAGTGCAGCATGGATCTACAAAGTGAAATATATGTACCAAAAATATTAGTTTATTCAAAACTAAGCCTTTTTCAGCACTGCAGTTAGCAGAACAGTGATAGTGACAAGAATTGAGACTATTTAATACCTCAAACAATGGAAAAATACTTCCTGAGATCAGTTGTAAGTGGTTTTATATCATGCATGAAACAATAAACTAAAGTATTTTTGAGAACTGTTGGATAATTCATACACTGTACCAGAAAACTCACACAATAAAATTTATTAAATATGAACACAATCCTTTTTTTCTATTTTTTTTGCATTCGAAGCAGTTTGACGGCAAAAGACACAAATATTGCTTTAATAAATTTGGTCTTACAAAGCCTATTAATGTTTTTTTTTGTGCCGTAACCATATGCACTGCATGTATTTTTAATGGCAAATGACTACAGAACTCAATCAGACTAAAAAAATGGAAATATATTCTTTTTAATAAGTGGTTAAAGGTGGCAGGTACCAGTTTTGGTGTACCAGAACATGTGTCCCACGCAGAAATTTGGTTATAGTTAAGCATTGAGGTATATAATTGCATCATGTGGACTGAAAAAATAAATGAATGTAAATTCTAGGCTATTGTACTACACAAGTAAGTAGTTGCATACACAGGTTGGGGATTTCCTTCACAAATGGGTCCAATCAGAAGTCAAAATTGTGGTCTCCTCACTTGACGGCATCCAATCAAAGTGGGGAAAAACTTCAGTTTTATGTAAACAAAAATATCTTGAGATTTTGATGGTAAGGATAGGTTCGGACAAGGCTCTAATTCACTGAATATCATTTATCTCTTGAATTTTGCCTAAAATTCTTGTCGGCTTTTAGCAGGATTCTGCAGGTAAGGATTAGATTGGTATCAGAGCATCACATTTTTTGCCTTATTTGCAATGCATTTATAAATTTTAAAATATCCATGCTGGACAGACACCCAAATTTAAAGGTTTTCTATATATTCACATAAGCACGCACACATCTTAGTTACTTGAATCCATACATTTTATTTGTATATAAGCTTGAATGAATTTTCAAGAAAATAAAATCATAAATCCATGAAATTCTAAAGATGTATTGTAAAATAACTGGTTTCTGCCACCTTATACATAATTTAAAAGCAGTGTAAGGGAGATAATTTCAATGATGTATTTGATTTATCTCCCTTACACTGCTTTAAATTATGTTTTGTACTAAAGTATTTGTCCATTAACCAGGACAACCTTGTTTTTCCCCCTTTTTTGCCCCTAATTCCTAAACGGTTTGAGCCATAACCCCCCAAAGCAAATCCTAACCATCCCTTTGTGGTATGGAAACTTGTAGTATAATTTCAGAGAGATCCATACATTGTTCCACAGTTATTGTCTGGAAACTAGAAAATGCTTATTTTTGGCCCCTTTTTGGCCCCTAATTCCTTAACTGTTGGTACCATTACCCCCAAAATCAATCCCAACCTTCCTTTTGTGGTATTTAACCTTATGGTCAAATTTCAAAAAGATCCATTCACTTAAACTAAAGTTAGAGTGCGAAAACCAAGGTGTATTCGGACGACGACGACCGGACAACGACGACGACGACGCCAACGTCATACCAATATACGACCACAAAATTTTTTTGCGGTCGTATAATAAAATCAGTGGTGATTTGTTTATAAAATTTAGAACAAATAATCATCAAACATAATCTAGTAAAATGTCATTTTAAAAAAGAAGGATCCATGTACTCATTTTCAAGCTAATGAATAAATCCGTCAAAAAAAATTCATCTCCCCATATATCACATTTTGACCTCGTGAAAAAGATCAGTTTACTTTACCTTACCTCCACTGTAACTGTATTGTATTCCCTTAACACTAAACTCTTTAAAGGATTAAAACACTAGATAAAACTAAAGACAGCCACTGACAAGGTTCCTGGTTTTGGATGTGTACATTGAAATGTGTTTGGGTCATGTTCCTGAAAGGAAACTACTTTGACTTTGAGATATAGAACAGCAATAAAACCTTTGTTTTTTGTGTTTTTTGCTGTGCATGAACTGATTTCGTGTCATGGATGGATACCCCATATCCTTTCTTTTCTATTACAAATTAAAATATTGCATAATAAGCAAATATAACGTTAACTTACCCAATGAAAAAATACTGTTTAAGAATTTTGAATATGTTGTGAGACGATTGTTGTAGATGCCAAGAACACATTAACAACCAAATGATGGCTGCTGTTGGTCGGACTAGAACAGATAATGATGCAAATACTAAATAATTTGTCAAGGATGTACTGAAATTAAAAAAAAAAGAAAGCATGATTAGTAACATCTATCATCTTATGCATGACAGTTTATTAACCTTCCTTGCATAAATTAAAGCATTTATAGGAAAGCAAAGTTTTTTACATTGGTCAGTTTAAATTAAATTCTATTAACTGCTAAGAAAATCAAAGTGATCAACATCACTGGTGGAAAGATTGGAAGAGTATTTGAATGATTTCAATTTTATGGATTTTATTCGCCCATGTCTGTGTTGTCAATTCTAGTTAAGTCTGCCTCATATCTTGACTTACATCTAGAAATTGACAATGAGGGTCGGTTGAAAACAAAACTTTACGACAAAAGAGATGATTTCAGCTTCCCAATTGTGAACTTTCCATTTCTATGTAGCAACATTCCAGCAGCATACGGCGTATATATCTCCCAATTGATACGATATTCCTGGGCTTGTATTTCCTATCATGATTTCCTTGATAGAGGATTGCTGCTCACAAGGAAGCTATTAAACCAAGAGTTCCAAATGGTGAAGTTGAAATCATCCCTTCGTAAATTTTACGGACACCATCACGAGTTGGTTGACCATTATGGAATAACCATTTCACAGAAGATATCAGATATGTTCCTTATGTCGTAACTACAATACCCTTCCCTTTTCACGAATGTGACCTACCGAATTAGACTATTTACTGGATTTGTAATAACATAAGCAACACAACGGGTGCCACATTTGGAGCAGGATCTGCTTACCCTTCCGGAGCACCTGAGATCATCCCCAGTTTTTGGTGGGGTTCGTGTTGCTTAGTCTTTAGTTTTCTATGTTGTGTCATCTGTACTATTATTTGTCTGTTTGTCTGGCCATGGCGTTGTCAGTTTGTTTTCGATCTATGTGTTTGACTGTCCCTCTGGTATCTTTCGTCCCTCTTTTCTAGGTGCTTAAACAACTATTAAAAAGTGACAATGTACAAATGTATTTTTTATACATGTACAAATCATATTTAGGTAAAGTGTGGACATAAAAAACCCTTGATATACATGTAGCACTATTGCAGACAGTTTATTGCAGTTCTTTAGAAAAATAAGCATTTAATTAGTGGATAAAATGAGCTATATATGTCAGTGACAGTGGTTCTCTTAGTCTTTATTCAAAAATGAAATTTGTTTAAATTGCATATCTTATTCAAAGTTTCAGATTTTAAGTATACATCTTTTGAAACAGAAGAAATTACCAAATAAAGATTCTTCTAATAAAATGGACTTATTATCCTTGCGGGGTGGAATGACCTTTGTCTGGACGTACAGATTAGGCCTTAATTTTTTGCAAGAGTTCGGAATCTGACTTTTATATTTGTGGGAATTGGGAATTAATTCATTATTTTTTTGGGATCCGGGATAAAATGTTTTTTTTTTTTTTTAAAGCATTTAGGATGACACTCCCTCGTACTGCACCTCATCCTTGTAGAACATGGGACCAATATATGAAGAGACCTAAAACTAGGATCTTGTTTCCCAAAAGTAACCCCTTTGTAAGTACAAACATACATTTGTAGATATACTAATTTTCTCCTCTAAGGATTGCTTATAGATTTTGAAAACAATTACATGACACTGAAGATGAATAGTTGTAGGGTGGCATAGAGTAATTTTCATGTCCATAATCTCACTATAAAAGTGTTTATTCTCTTGTCCAAAGATTGGGTAAATTTTCATTTTTGAGGCATATTCTTATATATTACTATAGCTGATCTGAAATTTTGCATCTCCTTTCCACATTTATCATTAATGATTTAATATGGATGAAAGAATAAATTCAAAAGATAGTGTAGTGTATTTTTGTTGAATTTGAATTTAAAATTTTTCAGAAAGGTATTGAAAATGTACTTTTTCAAAATGAAAAAGAATTATATACCTAACAAGTCACGCAAGTGTTTTAATGCTTTAAGTAAAGAGTTCAAATAAGTTAACATCTGTGTATATAACTGTTTTATTGAATATCACTTGTTAAAGATAAAATAACTGAAGCAAGCTGTTTTATCTACGCAATATCAATGTATATACATAACAAGTCATGCAAGTGTTTATAATGCTCTGGGTAAAGAGTTTAAATAAGTTAACACTTGTGTATATTTGGTTATAACTTTGAAACCAGTGCAAACACATGTAAATGACAGGTAAATGTACTATACTTTGTTAATTAAATTATATTAATGAAAACTGTGTTCACATTCTTACCAAGACTTTTAAGTATCATGTACATGTACCTGCCCATGTATATTCATAATCTACACATATATCAAGTGTGTCTATTAAAATTGAGAATGAAAAGGGGAGCTGGCCCCTAAACAAAAATGTGTACTAGTTCATAGAAAATGGACGTCACACTAAACTCTGAAACATATAAATGAATCGAAATTATCCATTAGTATAGATGTATAGTATGATATATGTATACAGAGATACATAAATATAGTAAAGTACATGAAGTTATTTATGTTTTAGTAATACAATTTATATTTCAACCTAACTATTTTTTACCCTATAATTGATTACCAGATTACCTTACACGTTTATTAATTTCGGTTTCCAAAACTTCCATCTTATATCTTATTTATAAATCATAGAACAAATTGATAACTGCATCCATCTGAAGCTGATCAATAATTTAATTTACATTATATGTTTTATATTTTACCTGTATTTGTGAATTATCAATTATTTATCAAACTGTATTTCAGTTCATATAACATTAGCTTCAATATGGATAAACTTACTAGCTTTGTTCATATTATCTAATGTGTTTTATAAAAACTAACACTGTGACTTTGAGATGAAGACAGGCAGAAAATTTGGAAAGGGCCAAAATTTGTTATAATCACCAAGCCTTATCATCAGGGTTCTGGTAATAATTCTAGTTGAGTCATGGATTTACCATTTTTTGGCTTGGACTCAATGAAATTTCAAAAACAGGATAAATTTAATGTTGGACTCACCAAAATTTTGAAATATTTTTGTTCTTATTAAGTTGTATAGAAATGTACCTTTTACACTTTGGCCATGGATAATAATACAGTGCTACAGTAACTAGGACTGTTTCCATGGAGTTTGTAAGAGTTCTGGTGATACAGTAGAACATGAACCAAGAAGTCACCTGACAGAATAGTGACCACTGTGCTGTGGCTCGATCTGTTAGTTTCCATGACAACTTAAAAAGGTAAAGGTCACCAAAAGCAGCAAAAACTCCTTGAAGAAGTCTTGGAAGTTTTATCTAAAACAAAAAGTATAACATATACATGTATCTTAGTGATATTTAATACATCTTCATATATGATGTTCCAACAATTTGCTTTTGTGAGCTGAAATCTGCTAACCTACATGTAAAAAACTGAAATGGGATGAGATGTGGCATTGGTCATACATGTAGTCCCATTCATTTTAGAAAATGTTCAGCATAAAAAATAAAATGCTCCGCTGGGCGCAGCTTGATACTTGAACACAAGTTATTGTCTGGAAACTAGAAAAATGCTTATTTTTGGCCCCCTTTTGGCCCCTTATTCCTAAGCGTTTTGGGCAATTACCCCCAAACTCAATTCCAGCTTTCCCTTTGTGATATGGAACCTTGTAGTACAATTTCAGGAAGATCCATACACTTACACAAGTTATTGTCCTAAAACTAGAAAAATGCTTGTTTTTTTTTTCCTTATGGCCCCTAATTCCTAAAATTTTGAGGCAATTACCCCCAAAATCAATCCCAGCCTTTCCTATGTGGTATAGTACCTTGCAGTACAATTTCAGAGAGATCCATACACTTGAACGCAAGTTATTGTATGGAAACTAGAAAAATGCTTATTTTTGGCCCCCTTTTGGCCCCTTATTCCTAAACGTTTTGGGCAATTACCCCCAAACTCAATTCCAGCTTTCCCTTTGTGATATGGAACCTTGTAGTACAATTTCAGAAAGATCCATACCCTTACACACAAGTTATTGTCATGAAACTAGAAAAATGCTTTTTTTTTTGCCCCTTTTTTGGCCCCTAATTCCTAAAATTTTGAGGCAATTACCCCAAAAATCAATCCCAGCATTCCTTTTGTGATATGGAACCATGTGGTACAATGTCAGAGAGATCCATACACAAACACACAAGTTATGTCTGGAAGTTACAAAAATGCTTATTTTTGGCCCCTTTTTGGCCCCTTATTACCATAACCCCCAAAATCAATCCCAACCTTCCTTTTGTGGTATTGAACCTTATGGTAAAATTTCAAAAGATCCATTCACTTAAACTAAAGTTAGAGTGCGAAAACAAATGTGTCTTCGGACGACGACGACGCCAACGTCATACCAATATACGACCACAAAAATTTTTTTGCGGTCGTAAAAAAAAACAAAGAAAATAATTTTTTTTTTGAAAACACTGAAAATTGTCCATCTAAAAAATTGTCTGAAATAAGCTATTTCCCTGAAACAACATTATATCTAACAAGTGTTAATACAACTTAAGATAAATAAAGTCCAAACAAGTTATCATTAATTAACACTTACTGGTACATGTATTTACAAATGGTGTAACTTCAGAATATTGAAATATATATCAAAGTACATGAAAAGCTAATCAAAATTCTGTTCTTCTTCTTTGACAACATAAAGATTTTTTTCATGTAGCTTCCAATCAGTAAAAAAATATAAATCATTCTCTACAAATTATTATTCCAATATTAGGAATAACTTTTAAAACAATTGTAACAATTTGCAGTTGCATAAGAAACATTTTTGGTGTTAAGATCTTCAGAATTTCATACCAGTAAATTTTTAACTATGAAGGAATTTGCATGAAATAAGTTTTAACTTTATATGAACTTACCAACAATATTCTGGAATCTAGTCCAAATATGTATAGGAATTTGTATAGAGAAGAAAATACAAAAGGATACAGGTATCCCCTTAATCCATGTTTCCATTCCCAAGTTAAATAACCATACCTTAAAGAACAAAAAAATACATTTACCAAGTATATATTTTATATTTATGTGCATGAACATGAACACAATTTTCATACAGCAACATTGATATATATAGTACCTAGATAGTGCAAATGCCAGATGCTCACTCAGGTCAAAATCCAGTAAAATTTGAAGAGGTAAAGTAAAATGTGTTGGAAACCTGTCATTAGGAGTATAAGTGTATTCCTGTAAATAAGTTATTAGCACAGGTAGAGGGCATGCTAAATTCAGGAGGGTTAGTACCTCTAGCCTTATTAGAAAATGAAAAATAATTATTGGTTTTGCCTTTTTAATACTTGGTAGACTTGTACCTACTTATAAGCTTAGAGAAGACTTTCAAATAATTAAAAGATTTAATTCCTGAAACATATGGTATATATAATAGTAAATTATACAAATGTACTATGATCTTATTTTGAGCACTAGACTTAAATAGTGGTTGTGTAAATGCAAATTCATGGTAACTTGTTTTTTTAAATCCTAAATCAGCAAGGACCACAATGAACTTTTTAAAAGAAAAGTTTGAATCTAATTGGTATGGTGACTCACTGTGTAACTAAAAGTTTATTAGTAAAAAAGGTGTTACTTTTTAAAATGATCTATGATCACTGACCTAAAATTTTGACCTATAGCAATGTATAGATATTGTGTTTTTCTATTTTGTGATGTTACACTATTGTTTCAGATAAGGGTGAAGGTTTGGTACCATTAAAACGTTGAAACCCGGTGCAATTGTTTGCACCTGTCCTAAGTAAGGAATCGGATGTTCAGTAGTTGTCGTTTGTTGATGTGGTTCATAAGTGTTTCTTGTTTCTTGTTTTTTATATAGATTAGACCGTTGGTTTTCCCATTTGAATGGTTTTACACTAGTAATTTTTGGGGCCCTTTATAGCTTGCTGTTCGATGTGAGCCAAAGCTCCGTGTTGAAGACCGTACTTTGACCTATAATGGTTTACTTATATAAATTTTGACTTGGATGGAGGGTTGTCTCATTGGCACTCATACCACATCTTCTTATATCTATATGTTTCCTGGCATTTCTTTGATGCACTTGAATCTTTATATTACACCACCAATGACAAAGAAAAACTAATAATACAAGCATTTAACTATGAAATAGGAAAACCATGTCATGTGACTATCCTTTTGCACTGACATACATTTTGTAAGGCATCATATAGATGTTATGCCCAAATCATTCAAATTATGCAAATACATGAGGTATGTAATGTGTGAACACATTAACAAATCACTGGTTCCTGTAAACAAAAATATACCCTTGTATCTGATGGGGAAAATGGTCAAGTTTAGATGGTCCATATCAGGCAGTCAAGGATATAACTCTATAGGGTTATTAGAGAAAAATAACATGCATTTGTTATTGTGGACTAAAAAATCAAAGAACTATGATAGCATATGTATGTTATATGTTTCAAAGGGACAATATACATCATTAGTTTTGTTAAAATGTATACAAGTTCTATTGATATTAGGGGCCTCTGTGGCAGAGTGGTCTAAGTAGTTACTACTGTTATCACTAGCCAGTCAACACTGAGGTTGTGAGTTCGAGTTAATTGACTAGGATTGTCAGTTTTCCTATCGAAGGTCGGTGGTTTTCTCCAGGCACTCCGGATCCGGCTTCCTCCACCAATAAAAACTGGCCGCCACGAAATAGCCCAAAAGCAGTGCTTAAAAGTGGCGTTAAAACACCAAAAATCAAATCTATTGATATTACTATTCTCTTTATGTATACTTAACTATAGAAAGATCTAACAGTTCATAGTTTGCCAATCATGCATAGTACACCTATGTTATTAGAGAAAAAATATGCCTGTAATAACTAAAGGGTGTTATAACAGCTTCTCTACATCAGTCCAAAGCATTTGCTCAGACATACATCATGCTTAATTACAATGTATTTTAATTTATTGTAAGAAATAATGATCAGAGCATGTAATGAGGTTCTGCGCAAGCTTCCCAGTAAATCCCAAGTGTCTCATATAATAAGTTACATGCCTTTAATAACTAAGCCTTGTTATTACAGCTAAGTTTATCCCTTAAAAGCCTTGTCTCATTGATTTACCATGGTTAATGAAAAATGTATTAATTTAATTCAAAAATTAGTTATCAATAGATATAAGAAGATGTGGTATGGGTGCCAATGAGACAACTCTCCATCCAAGTCAAAATTTATAAAAGTAAACCATTATAGGTACAGTACGGTCTTCAACACGGAGCCTTGGCTCACACCGAACAGTAAGCTATAAAGGGCCCCAAAAAATTACTAGTGTAAAACCATTCAAACGTGAAAACCAACTGTCTAATCTATATAAAAAACGAGAAACGAGAAACACTTATGAACCACATCAACAAACGACAACTACTGAACATCAGATTCCTGACTTAGGACAGGTGCAAACAAATGCAGTGGGTTTAAACGTTTTAATGGTACCAAACCTTCACCCTTTTTTCTGAAACAATAGTGTAACATCACAACATAGAAAGACACACTATAAAATATCAACTGAAATAGCTTAACTATGTAGGCTATGTATTTAGTTTCTGCACAAAGTTTCAAGAGTTCCCTAGAGCCCGCTAAAAATTTAAATATTTATGATTTATTTTACAAATAACAAACATATGTTATTACAGATTTAGAAAATTTAAGGATTAAAGAGTAGACAACTCATGAAAGTATCTGTAATAACACATGTAAGATATTTTCTGTAATAACCCTATAGAGTTATATCCCTGACTGTCAGGGAAGTTCTCTGAAGTTCACTTATATTGACAAGTCTAACTCTCACATAATCAATGAGCTCATTGACATACTTCATGAAGTATTTCTACATGTATAAGGAAAATGAAAAAAATAGCAATATAACTGAAATATAAAAATATTATATTATCCATATTGGTCATCAGTTGCCTGCAAAGTAAACACATAAGTATTCATATCATATATTATTTAATATAATAAAATAAAACATTTTTATCCATACACATTTGTACAAAATTAAGCAATGAATCGTCTGGAAAAAAAAATATATAATTTAAACAACACAATAGCAATATCAATGATCTATCATAAGAAAAAATTTAAATAATGCAAAAAAGAATGTCTTTTGAACACATATTCAATATAGGTAATAAATTTTCTGGAGCACATTTTTCACATTTTGTGCTAACACCATTTTATAGGCAACTAAAAAATTAATAGTTTTCAAGGATTATTGTTGATAGTAGTGCCTGGTCCATTCTTTCAAACAAAATTTACAAATAAGTGTTGAAATTAAATTGTTTAAAAAAAAAGTTTAAAAAATTGCAGTGAATATAAATTACATACCCAAAAGACATATTATGTGCAACTTCAAGTGACTGCCAATATTCATCAGGTACAAAAGACGTTTGAATGAGCAGAGCATTAGAAATTCTGAAGGCCAGCAATCCCAAGAATATTGTCTTTTCTGATGACATAATCTTCTTCACTACCGATGGACCAAGAATTTCATCCTCAAACAAATAGCCCTCTTCTTCCTCATCCACCTCATGCTGTTGCTCATCATCAGATGTGATTGGCGAGCTGGGGCAACTTGTGCGAGCTTTGTTCAAATCATCCTGACTGTGTTTTATTTTACGTCTGCGGATTGTGGCTGACCCTTTTCCATCTTTAGTCATCTCTTCAGAGAATCCTGTTTAAAGCTCCATCACATATATTAATGCCTACAAATATAAAAAATAGAGATACTCACAATTCAAGTATATGCCACTGAGCTCATGAACCGCAGTTAAAAAATGTCTTCAAAACTCACCAAATTCAATTGCTACAAGCATCACAGACTATAACAATAATGAAATAAACAAGTTATGAGTTACATGATCTCAAGATTTGAAACCATCATTTAACCTAAATTTGTAATAACAATTTCCTTTAAAAGCTTTCAAATCTAAACCAAAATATAAAGATCTATGAAACATACATGTGATAGACTGTGAAATTCAGATCAGGAGCTTGGGAAATTTTGGTCAGGAGGACAGATCAGGAGGGTTTTTATCAACTTTTTTTTGTCATATATCGAACATTCTGATGTAAAAATGGTCTTTTTTGTGTTACTTTTTCTTATCTTCCATCTGAATGTCATATAAATGTTCTGAACCCTTGTTAAAGCCTGCCTATTTAAATGATATCAGATGAAAGAATAATTGAGAAGAATCTGTTTTTGTTTTTAATTTGTTTTTCATTGTTGATTGCTCATAAATAAAGCACTGAATTAACCTTTCCTTTAAGTAAAAAAAGGGAAAAAAAAGAGAAAGTTAGAGCATATAGTGTTTTATTCATGCCTCCATCTTTTTTATTTGTATTCATTGTCATTGGCTTAGAGATATAAGAAAGAAATATGCCCTACATCTATAACATAATAAATAGATGAACTAGAGGCTCTAAAGAGCCTGTGTTGCTGACCTACATGTAGGTCTATGTGCATAATCAACAATGGACTCTCTCCAACATTGCAGAAAAGAATAGAATTCATAACAAAAATTTCTTTTTTGTTGATCTTGTATTGCTGATCATTTTGTCTGTTTACTTTCTCTCTATAATGTCTATCTTCTTTAATTTTTGCTCAAAAGAGGGTAAAATGGGGCATAAAAATCCTCATTTAGGGGCAATAACTTCCATAAGAAGTCACAGTTTTGACTTCAATGAACAATTGGTAGAGCTCAACATTCTGAACATTTTTGCCCTATCATAATTTCTCTACAACGGTTTTCAAAATAATAGACAAAACTTGCATTTTACCCCTATGTTCTATCTTTAGCCATGTCTACCATCTTTGTTGGTGGGCGGGGTCATCAGACACATTTTTTAAACTATATACCCCAATGATGATTGTGGCCAAGTTTAGTAAAATTGGTCCAGTAGTTTGAGAAGAAGATTTTTGTAAAAGTTAGCGGACGACAAAGAAGGATGCAAAGTGATGAGAAAAGCTCACTTGGCCCTTTTAACAAACAATTACAATGGTTTACTTATTAATAATAATACATAAGATAAAGCATTGTCTTTATTAAGATGTTATGTACTAAAGCACAGTGCACTGTGTCATAACTTCAGCACTTCGTCTTAGAACACTGGGTCATGTAATACAAGCTGACTAGGCTTCCTTTCCTACACTTGGCTCTAGCTTGTACCGGTAACAGTGTGTGTACTTAATTAATCTTAACACTGAGAAGCCTGAAAATTATCTTAGAGTTAAGTTTGTCCCTGCTGTCAGTTTGCATCTTCTTTAGCATATGCTGAACATGCTGAAGGTCCTTTCATTGTCAGCATTGAAGTGTAGAATGGTGAGCCTGAAGCCATTATCCTTTACCAGGCTTGGCAAACAAATAATATTTTTAACCAGCATCAAAACTTTCTTATCAATATTTGAAAACAACATTTCACACTATCAATGCCAGAAATTTCCTTTAAACATCATGATGATCATTGGCATCTGGCAAAATGGAAGCCATTGTATTATGTGTATATTTTTTTTAAATTTTTGTTCATTTATGTGTTTTGGAGTTTAGTGTGACATCCATTTTTTGCTGAACTAGTACACATTTTTGTTTAGGAGCCAGCTGCAGCCAGCCTCCGGGTTCCGTATTTTCTTGCTGTGTTGAAGACCCATTGGTGGCCATGGGCTGTTTTCTGATCTTTGGTTGGGTTGTCGTCTCTTTGACACATTCCTTGTTTCCATTCTCAATTTTATTGTTATGTTAGTAATTAATCTGTTCCTAACCCAACCTATAGCATTCCGGCAATTAGTGCCCAACGTATTACAATAACTCTTTTGTTATTGTTACGATTCAATGTAATCTTAGCCAGTGCCTTTAAAAATTTGGTAGGGTCAGTGTACAGTAAACACAGTTTTTTTTCTTAGCAGTGTACTACCCACAGGCACTTGTCTCTGAAAAATTTGTTTTCCCTTTATTATGTAACCAGTAACCTTAATCATGTTACATGTAATATAACACCAAAATTTATTTGAAAAATTACAATCGGTCACGAACTTTCCTTATATTTTGATTCCTCGGTTGTCAACACCACTAAAACTTGTTATGTCGTAAATCAACATTGATTCATCTACCCTATGGCGTGTGACACGCCTACCTTTAATTTGTTGTCGGAATCAATCGTAGCAGGCCTCCCAAGTATGTCAACCGTAATTATTTCGTCTTCTCCCAGCCCTTTGGAAATATCAATCTCGCAGTAAATCATGTAAATGGTTAACTATAATTGTCCCTTTCATATCTTTCCCCTCTCTTATACATATCTTAGTTTCCGATTGGTCAAATCTTATTGCTAAAAATAAATGTTTTTTGGAGTTATCTCAATTTTATATGTATAGGTCAGAGAGTCTGAATGACATTGATGGAATGGGAAAATTTGAGTCTAAAAATAGAAACTCGTAACTCATTAGACATACCTAAAATAACACATATATCAGATCAGATTTTTTCACAGATTCTTTTACAAATTTACTATCTGGAAGATAAGTCGACGTCCTATTCAGAGAAAAACTAACAGGTTTTTGGGAAATATATACCTTTTATAATTAATCATTCACCATGTTCACTGTGATATTAATATTTTCCAAGGGCTGTGAGAAGATGAAATAATTACAGATTAACACTTTGAAGGCCTATTACGAATGATTCTGATAATAGAAATACACATGTAGAAAGTTTTTCTGAGACAAGTGCCTGTGGTGCTACCCTATCAAACCATAATCCCTATAGGGATAAAAGTTCATAGCTGTTTCTTCTGATTAGGCTTCATACCAACAGCCAAATAAGCTAAGGCTCCTACATGTATCTCTCTACCTGGCAGTTGACCAAGATACATTGTAAGGGCCAGGAGAGGACCCTAGGCCAGGATATGTAACTGCTCCATTTAATGTCTTGGGGATGTGCTATCTCACCTTTTCCAGAAAATAAACTTTTGCATTAGCTTTCAATAAAGACATTGAAATGTTTATATACCTTGACTGTGTAATCATCAACAAGATCTGACAGGAGTCTGAGAGATAACCAAAATCGATTACATTCATTGATATTTTTTTATGATCGGCGTCAAAGATATTCTTACAATAATTTATCAAACCCACAATTGAAAGAGCTTTGGTGATCACGATTGTCCGGGAAATAGGGGGATAACTCTAATATTGTATCTGTAAAAATAGTAATGACAACACTGAACTTATCTTGTGTGTATTTTGAAATAATATAACGTATCATATATTGCATCAGGTAAAGATATTATATATATATAAACCTTGAAACTGTAATTTTCAAGACGTTACTCAGTAAAAAACACTGAACAAAATTGAGAGAACTCACAGTTACTGAAAGTTGGTTCAAAGCTCATTACAACTAACAAATAAATCATATTTTACTAGATTTAGATATCAACTTATTTATTATTATTATTATACAGTATTTTTAACAGCACAGTATATAATATGAAATAACTCTAAGCACTTTACAACATAATATCAATTCACAAATCACATGCAGATAAAAGTTTTTTCATTAAAACACAAATGCCCAGGATAAAAATTTAACATACAAGAAATGATCACAAATCACTTTAAAAAAAAAAGATGAACAAAGAAATGTTAAAACTTATAAAAATCTTATTCTAAATATCATTCTGTACACATCCAATAGATTGAGTGTAAGGAGGTCATAAATAGCGGCTGAGAATAACATGGTCTTGTGCAATTCCAAAATATAAGCAAGAACAGGATGTACATGTAGGCCAATAAGTATTCATAACTGTCATGACTGTATTGCAAGACATACTAGTATTGAGTTATGTTTCAATTTATAATTGCTTCTTACATGTCTTATATACTATCTAGATTAATGATCATTTCTTATGTAAACACAGATTTATTCCGTTACACCATACATTTTTTTAATGAGACAAAATTTACTTTTTCTCTCATCAATTGATGCAGCTTAAGTGTCCTGACTTTTTGTCAGAATACACTTTTTTTAACTTAAAGTAAAAAAAATAGTTTCTCCTTTTACAAAATGTTTTATTGAATAAAATTTTCACTCTGTTCACTACAATGTAAATTGCTCTAACAGAATGCTTAATTGTCTGTCATTAATAATTGTCTTTACTATTTTAAAAGTATAATTTCATGGACAATAAAAATCTCATTTGTCTGTTTTCTAATTAAAAATACTGCATTTTTTATAACAAAATTCAAAATTTGAATGCATTGCATAGTTAATTAACATCCGTGTGGAGATTTCTTTGTTTAGTTCTTGAGGTAAAAAATCATTAGCAAACCATAAATTATTTAGGCATGTTTTGATCTCCCAAAACTTTAGAAATTAAGGAGTTGTAAATAAGTTTTGAAAAAGATGAAGGGGAGATAATTCAAACTTTGAAAAGAATATTAAATAATAAAAAGAAGATGTGGTATGATTGCCAATGAGACAACTCTCCACAAGAGACCAAATGATACAGAAATTAACAACTATAGGTCACCGTACGGCCTTCAACAATGAGCAAAGCCCATACCGCATAGTCAGCCATAAAAGGCCCCAAAATGACAAGTGTAAAACAATTCAAAGGAGAAAACTAACAGCCTAATTGATGTACAAAATAATGAACAAAAAACAAATATGTAACACAGCAACAAACGACAACCACTGAATTACAGGCTCCTGACTTGGGACAGGCACATACAGAATGTGGCGGGGTTAAAACTAGTTTGAAGGCACCAACCCTCCCCTAACCTGGGACAGTGGTGTAACAGTACAACATGAGAACAAACTGTAAAAATCAGTTGTAAAAGGCTTAACTCGTCAGTCTTGCAAATACTTATACATCTAAATATAACTTAAATCTTTAAGTGAATAAACGTGAATTGTATAAATATATTCCCTGTCACTGATATATGCAATATTTAGGAGTAAGGACAAAGAGTCACAGGTCTCCTCATAGTAAAGTGTTTTAGGAAGATTAACATATCTTTCTGCAATTTGTTACATCTACATGACTTTGTACCTTCATTTGACCTTCCCATGTAGCCATACAAATCTAACTCAGGATGGCAGTCAAGTCAAAGAGGGTATATATATTTATTAATCCTAAATATCCATTTAATATAATCCACATGATCTTAAGCATCCATCACTCATTATTATGATCTCACTAAAAGTTGGCATGTTTGTTTCATTATAGGAAAAATGTTTCATTCAGCACCAGAAAAAACGAAGGTTGTGACAGCTGTTGTTATTGGAGCAGGATGCAGGGGAAGTGGATATGCCAGTTATGCCTTATGTGATAGGCATCCGTTCAAGGTAGGATTCAAAATGAATAATTTATTGGCCACAATTATAAACAAATAAATGTATCCATCATGTGTATTGGTACATACATATCTAAGAGATGTAACTAACAGTATGTATCATAGAGACGAAATAAACAAATTAATTGAAATAAAAAAGAAATCTAGAGGCTTACATACAATTCTCAACAGTAGGGTGTTTTTTTTAGATCATCAGTTATAGCTTTTATTCTTATCTATGCAAATGATAGGTTAAAAAAACAGGTTTTGTTTTTCTATTTTGGGGAACATGAATATAATTTTTAATCACACATCCATTCAAACACAATTTTTTAAATTTTATTTGAGAACAGTATTCAGTAACCAGGTAACCATAATGATTTATTACATTTACAGAAACCTGTGTATTTGATATCTTAATTACTTATTGCCTTTAATGTAGAATAGAAAATTTAACATGTTACTTTTCATACCTATATTTCTAGGTGATAGGTGTGGCAGAACCTAGGGATGACTTTCGAAATAAATTTGTTGACAAATACAAGATTCCAAAAGAAAATATATTCAAAGGTATACTTTTCAAAAAGGTAGAAAAGGTATGCAACATTTGTGATTTTAAAATGAAATTAAGTTAGATAAAAACTAAGACTTTTTTACATTTTGGTACATTTATATGTTAAAGGCCCAGCTTAAGCTCCCCTCTGGATGTGGGATTTTTTTTGCTGCATTGAATATCCATTAGTTGCCTTAGGCTGTTTTCTTGACATCACTAACATGTTAACTGATCATAACTTAATTTTACTCTTTATTATTATTTGCCATTGAACAAATGAATGTTAATGATATTTATTGAAAGTAATGGATTACCAGCATGGCCAGAAAAGACGATTAATTTTTGTATCAGAAGAAAATGTTTTCACTGCTTTGATGTTTTGCATGCATTTGTATGAAATCAAACCTTTATCTTTATACATACATATATAAAATGCATATATGAGAGGTTTCAAATATTGATATGAAAAGCAATACTTTTTTCTTAAGATTACATGGGTATGATCCAGAACTATGTCAAATCAGAGACTTTGAATTTAAAAAGGCCTTGCTGCTTTTCTATTAAGCATGCAGCATTTAGTAGTAAAGCAAAGACTGGTCAACTAAGTGTCCATTTGTTGTGACCTGCCTTCCTTAGACTGGTACCTTATGAGCTTGCACATGAAAGATATGGCTTTATTTAAATTTAAATCTATTTTTTTTTTGTTTCTCATAAAGACTGGAAAGATGCAGCACAAAAAGAGAAGTTTGCTGACTGTGTAATAATATGTACTCAGGATAAACTTCATAAGGTATTTATAGTTCATAATTTCAAAATGTTTCTCAGGGATATTTTCCATAGAATTTACTACACATTGTTATGTACCCATCGAGGTAAAAAACTTAGTCACCCCAGTGCATATGTAGAAAAATATTTTCCTATCTTTAACTTTTAAACCCTTTCGAGTTCAGTAATAAAACTTGACATGATTTTTCACTACTACTACTGAAAGGTTTGTCACATACAAGGAAGAAAATCCTACAGTGAAGGTCAAGGTCAAACACTTAATTGAACTTAATCACCCCTGTGCATGTGTATAAAAATTAGCCCTAGGAGCTGAGTAATGAAACTTGGCATGAATATTCACCACTACTTGAAGGTGTGTCAGGTACAAGGTAGAAAACTATACGTAAAGAGACGAGAATTAAAACTAAGTTCAACTTTGTCATCACTGTGCATATGTACAAAAATTGTTTCAGCTTTAGAATCTATTGCGGTTAAATTAGAGGTGCCTTCCATGGGTATAAGCTATGTTTGAATCAAATAACCTACTGGTTACTGGTTAACTCCAGTTGGGTCCCTCTGTGATGGCTGCCATCACTATCCTTTAGTTCAAATCCCCCTTTTCTACGATGAAAGCTTCAATAACAATAAACACTGTGCATTTTTATTTTCACAGGACCCAGCAGTAGCATTTGCCAAACTGAAGTACCATATTTTGTTGGAAAAACCAATGGCAGTAAGTAAAAACAATCAAATATAGTGATAGGGATGGCTTTGAATATAAACACAGATAAATAAGTAATGATTTCTCTTCGACAGTATAGAAACAAATAAGTTTTGTTATATGAATATTTAAAAAAAAAGTATGGAAGACACCCTAAAACACCTATAATGTGGATTCAATTATTTTTGTGGATTGAGGAAAGATTAAACATTTGTAGATATTTGATTTGATGGTTTTGTCAAAGTCTGCATACAAGCCTATAGAAAATTTGTACTTTGTTGAATATTGAAATTCGTGGTTAGACTCTACCTACGAAATCCAAGAAAAGTTGTATCCCACGAAAAATAATGAATCCACTGTAGTTTTGTTTAGTGTGGTTTTGAGATTTGTCCAGTGAAGTATGCTTCTAACTTATCTGTCGGATTAGACATTAATGATTACATTAAATGCAGTATTAGGCCAATTAAAATTAATTGATAGATTTTCATCCCCGCCCGCCCCTCTGAAATCGTTCCGCCCCAATTTTTTTTATTTTGAAAAATTTACGATTTCCGGATTTTGTTCATTTTCGTTACCGGTAACTGTCGATAATTTCGTTTCATTAATAACATCCTGTTTCAAATTTTGGTTTTTGCATTTCTTTGTATGTTTGATTCGTTATACATGTATATACATGATAGAACCTTATCATTACACTTGCATATATGAAGAACACGTCACAAGAGCGTTTCATATCTAATAAAAAATAAAAAATAAAATCCTCCCACCCACCCCATTTTTTTCAAAAATTTGGATGAAAATCTACTAATTAAATTTACTTGGCCTTATTGCTATTTCACAAATCTGATTTATGTAGAGGTTATTTAATGTAAAGGGTTTTTAAGCTGATCTTGAATAAGCTAATGAAATGTTATTGCATATGTTAAGCTATTTTTTCAAATTGAATTAGTGTAAGCTACATGTATTGTCATGACTTCAGTGTCTTTCATTATCATTGTCATTCACATCACACTTTGTTAATCTACAACTCCTTGAAAACAGCTGTCAGAACAGAATTCAACAAAACTTCAGGACATAATGTTGTAAACCTACTTTACAAATTTGATCGGAGAGATTTTTTTGGGTTTCTAAAACCTTAACATGAACTTTGCAATTTCTGCTTAATACATTCACATCTTCCTATATCTAATTAGGAGACCACATGCATGTTGCTTGAAAGACTCACACATTTTTCCAAGATTATATTGTTGAAAGTTGTACACTATAGTTGCTAATTTTTATGTCAATCGATCTATGGTGGAATATGTCTCATTGGCAATCATATCACATCTTCTTATTTTTATACAAGTGTACACTATTGGTACTCCCTGTTAAACATAGGTATCTGGAGTCGGTTCCACAAAAATACTTACGACTAAGATTGATCGTAAGTCATGGACAATTCAGTATACTTACGATCAATCTTAGTCGTAAATGTTTTTGTGAAACTGACTTCTGATGAGCAATACAAGATCTTTCATTCTTCAACTTTGTTGTTTTATTATTTAAAAATAAATTATGATGAATATGCTATAGTATATTGACTATACTCATTATGATTTGTATGCTTATTTTCATTACAGCCAACAGAAGACGAATGCATGGAAATAGTCAAAACATGTAAAAGTGAAGGTGTACTGTTACAAGTTTGTCATGTACTTAGATACAGTCCATGGGCCATGAAGATTAAAGAAATAATAGACAGTGGTAGGATAGGGGATGTTGTTAATATACAGCATTTAGAACCTGTAAGTTATCCAAAAGGGTGAAATACATTTCCAATTAAGATCTGTCAAACAACAATTCCATGTGTCCTTTGTCCTTTAAATTTTTTCTGTATTAATTAATGACAAACAGGAACAATAAGTTGTACTGTACCCATTTTGATTGCAAATCATTAATATTGATATATGTACTTTGAAAACATATTCGATAAATTTGCTAAAAATTTGTTATGTTTTTGCAAAGGTCACAAAATTGCCAGTGCAACCCGTCAAAAGACGGGTTCCGCACTGAGAACGATAACGTCAAACCTGTCAAAAGAAGGGGTCTGCATGGTAAGGGTTAACCAAACTTAAAAGTTGTGTACATTCAAATGATCTTACAAAAGTCAATGATTTGGCAGGTTTTTGCTTGCCTAAAATTCAGAAGCATATAGTCAGTATAGTTGTTTGTATGAAGGAAGAGTATTTCTATTACCTCAATTTATTTGGAACATAAAAAAAATCCCATTGCTTTATCAGAAAAGATATGTTAAAGATGTTAAAGTCTGTATAGTGTAATACAACTTAGTAACCACCCAAACCCTTCAAGAAGCAGTCCTACTAGTTTGACAGCATGTTAAGAGTAGTTGTGCAAACATGTAATGATTTCTCCTTAGCACTATTATCACATGTACAGTGATGTAAATTTTGTCCTACAATTACAGCTTAATTACCTGGTTTTACTTAAGGTTTTAAACTACATAAACTGATCAAAACATCATATAATCATAAAGCCTAAGAAAAAACTAGTTATAAATTGAAATTATTCAAACCTGGACAGAAACAGAGGTAATAAGAATTACAAAGTGAGTTGTCAAATTTGTCAAAAAATTAAATATCCTGCTTTCTTGGTTACAAATATCAAATTTCTGTCACTCATTCGTCCTAATAATGCAAATTCTCTGGCAATTGAAACTAAGGAAACCAAGATGTTACCATAGCAACCACTTTTTATTTGACTGAATACTTAAACTGAATTAATTTCTGATGTGCTATTGCATGTTTATTATAGTGTTGAGACTGTTTGTAGTAAAGCAACAATTTGTTATCTTATAAATTTCTTCTAACAATAAGAGAATAAGAGCATCTTGACACGGGTGAGTCATATGTTATTTACATTAAAATTCCGCATTTTTGTCACATATGTATTTTTATTTTCAGTTATTTTCAGTTTACTGCAGTTTAGAGTTATACATGTATTTAGATGGATAAGAAATGATTATATAGCTAGGCTAGCCAGTAAAATACATTTTAATGAAAAAAATACTAAAAAATAGCAAAAATGTTTGTTACCATAGCAACCATTGTGACAAATTATTATATAGTGCTTCGACTGTATGGATATCAAGTTTTGGACCAATCAAAGCGTTTATCATCAAGTTACGGACAAATTAATAATGAAGCTATTTTTATGAAAAATTTAACAAAACAATTCAGCATACAGACTACATGTGTAGAAAACAAGTCAGCATGGTAAGGGTTAATCATATTTCCATTTTTGACCTCAGTTATCTCCCTTGTTGATTGATTTCTAGTGCATTCATTTTAAAATGCATAATTGAATTTTGTATAGCAAAAGAATGATCTTTTGACAAGTCAGTTTTTCATAACTGGAATAGAAATCTAGAAAATTGACAAAGTAAGTTAAAACCAATTTATGATAATATAAACAAAAAAAATCATTGATGTAGTGACTATTTCTCTGCTTTATTACTCATTGTGTACTATTGACCTTTTCAGGTAGGACATTGGCATTTTGCACATTCCTATGTAAGAGGAAATTGGCATAAAGAATTGGACAGTTCTAGTTCTTTACTGGCTAAATGTTGCCATGACCTTGATCTTATTAATTATTGGATGGGACCTAAAAACAGATGTGAAAAGATTTCATCTTTTGGCAAGTTAAGCCATTTTTCAAAAGACAACAAGGTTTGTAAAGAAATTGAAGGATTATGTACAATTTTCAGGTTGGCCACTGGCATTTTGCACATTCGTTTGTTAGAGGAAATTGGAGCATTGAAATGGAAAGTTCAAATTCCTTGCTGCAGAAATGTTGTCATGACCTTGACCTGATTAACTTTTGGATGGGAAAGAATCGTTGTGAGAAAATTTCATCATTTGGTAATCTGAGTCATTTCTCACGTGAACATAAGGTCAGTTTTCCTGCAAGCTTTCTCATAACAATAATTTGCAAAACACAGGGAATAGTACATTTTCTGCTCTGCTTTGAATATTTAGAATATTTTATAACGATCAAGTGATGCATTCTATAGAAAACAGCAAATTTTTTAAAGTAAAAATACAAATAAGCTGTGATATGAAAGGGGTATGTCATATAGTCCATCCTAGTTAAGCTATCCATTCCATAAATTTCCCATAGAATATGGCGATGTTGTGTGCAGCTAGGGTGCAATCTGCTTTTAATGAAGGACATATCATATAATTACAATCCAAAACATTCACAGAATATATGACCATGTTTTTGATAGATTTAAAATGTAGATACTTTTTATGCCCCTGCCGTAGCGGAGGGGGCATTGAGTTTTACCCTTGTCCGTCCGTCTGTACGTACATACGTACATCCCAAAGTTGGTTTCCATTCTCTAACTTTAGTTTGCCTCAACCAAATGTTATGAAACTTATACACAATGCTTATTACCACACAACACAGATCAAGTTTGAAATTTGGTGGCTTCATCTTAACCGTTCTAGAGTTATGCCCCTTTACAAATGGAAAAATTGCTGAATTTTTAGTTTCCATTCTCTAACTTTAGTTTGCCTCAGCCAAATGTTATGAAACTTATACACAATGCTTATTACCACAAAATATAGATCAAGTTTCAATTTTGGTGGCAACACTTTAACCGTTTAGAGTTATGCCCCTTTACAAATGGAAAAATTGCTGAATTTTTCGTTTCTGTTCTCTTTCTGAAGTTAGCCTCAACCAAATGTTATGAAACTTATACACAATGCTTATTACCACAAAACACAGATCAAGTTCGAATATTGGGGGTGTCACTTTAACCATTCTAGAGTTATGCCCCTTTATAAATGGAAAAATTGCTGAATTTTCTGTTTCCGTTCTCTAACTTAAGTTAGCCTCAACTAAATGTTATGAAACTTATACACAATACTTATTACCACAAAACTCAGATCAAGTACAAATTTGGGTAGCTTCACTTTTACCGTTCTTCAGTTGTCCCTTTATAACTTTATATGATATGGAAGCGGGGGCATCATCTGTGTCCCATGGACACATTCCCCATTTATTTAATTATCAATGGTTTTATTACATAATAAGTCTAGAAAACTTGGTTTATGTATTAGTTGGAATTGGCTTTGAATCATTATTCAGTAACTGCAAGTACTCTTATTTCAGCACGATGTGTGTTTTGTCTTTTTGTAAGATCTTTGTGCTTGGTGCCAATCTGATGAGTCCAGCACTTTCCAATAGTTTTTATACGACCGCAAAAAATTTTTGCGGTCGTATATTGGTATGACGTTGGCGTCGTCGTCGTCATCGTCTGAAGACACATTGGTTTTCGCACTCTAACTTTAGTTAAAGTGAATGGATCTCTATGAAATTTTACCATAAGGTTCAATATCATAAAAGGAAGGTTTTGGGGGTTATGGTACCAACAGTTAAGGAATTAGGGGCCAAAAAGGGGCCAAAAATAAGCATTTTTGTAACTTCCAGACATAACTTGTGTGTTAGTGTATGGATCTCTCTGACATTGTACCACAAGATTCCATATCACAAAGGGAATGCTGGGATTGATTTTTGGGGGTAATTGCCTCAAAATTTTAGGAATTAGGGGCCAAAAAAGGGGCAAAAAACAAGCATTTTTATAGTTTCCAGACAATAACTTGTGTTCAAGTGTATGGATCTCTCTGAAATTGTACTGCAAGGTACCATACCACAAAGGGAAGGCTGGGATTGATTTTGGGGGTAATTGCTTCAAAATTTTAGGAATTAGGGGCCAAAAAAGGGGCAAAAAACAAGCATTTTTCTAGTTTCAGGACAATAATTTGTGTGTAAGTGTATGGATCTTCATGAAATTGTACTACAAGGTTCTATATCACAAAGGGAAAGCTGGGTTTGAGTTTGGGGGTAATTGCCCTAAACGTTTAGGAATTGGGGGCCAAAAAGGGGCTAAAAACAAGCATTTTTCTAGTTTCCAGACAATAACTTATGTTCAAGAGTATGGATCTCTCTGAAATTGTACTGCAGGTACCATACCACACAGGGAAGGCTGGGATTGAGTTTGGGGGTGATGAATCATAAGGGGGTTAAAAAAATTTGGGGGGAATTTTTTTTTTCTTTAAAATTTTCTGTTTTAAATTGGTTATTTCTGATTTATATATAAAAGCAAATAATAATGATATGGTTTGAATAGGTAAATTAAAAAATTTTTCTTAGACCACATTCATCCTGTGTCAGAAACCTGTGCTGTGTCAAATATTTAATCACAATCCAAATTCAGTGCTGTATCAAGCTTGAATGTTGTGTCCATACTTGCCCCAACTGTTCAGGGTTCGACCTCTGTGGTCGTATCAAGCTGCGCCCAGCGGAGCATTTTATTTACAGTTTTACAGTCGTTACAATGTTGTGCTGTTACACCACTGTCCCATTAGTTAGGGGAAGGTTGAGCACTCACAGACATGTTTAACCATTTTTAAATGTTTTATATATTACCACACAATATAGGTTTTGCTCATTGTGGAAGGAATAATGTGACATATAGTTAATTACATCATCATCCTTTGGTCTCTGTTCGATAGTTGTCTCATTGGCAATCATACCACATCTCCTTATCTTAATATCATAGTTAAACCATTTGCTGATACTGATACATTTCTTCAGGTAATGGATTTTTGTGATAAATGGTCTATGTTTTTCCAATGTAAGGCTCAATCAGCAAATATTATTCTGAACTTAACTGTATCTTAAATGGACAATAGTTATGTCTGGACAGTAATACCAAAAAAAAAATAGACAATATATCATAACAAAAGTTATGATCAACATTTCTAATATTTGTTCAGGGCAAAGTTGAAATAAATATCTCAACTCAGAAGGTATTTGTTAAGGTGGCATCCTGCAAATAGAAAAATGATTTTTTGTTGCAAGTTGCATGACTGATGTGTTTATATTTATCTGTATATACCTGCTCTTTAATCAGCAGTTAAGTGTTGTTTTTATTAGTGTACCTCAGATATAACCATAATGGCATTCTCCCTTCTTCTTACCTTTGGTGCTTTGGAAGTTTTCTAAGCAATAATTCAACAAAAGTAATATTACCTATATAATCATATATATTTATATTTAAAATGTTTTGAACAACTATGGAACATCACCATATAAAGCATTATTATGAAAATAAATAACTAAAGCTTATAAATTTATGAAAAGATACCAGCTAAAGTTCCTACCAGTCATGTTTCATCTATGTTGAGATATTCATAGTTGAGTATTATGAACTCACCACATGTTATACAATGCTGCATTAAGTTTTAAAGATATATAATGACATTAGATGTATGTTTCATTATAATACGTTATTCTGTTTGGCTAACAGTTGTAACTGCAATCTCGCGTTATTCCTTAATCAACTTCATTACACAATGAAATTTATCATTCATGATGACACGAGGTCCCACAATAAAGTGCACAGGTAAATTAAATAAAAACTTGATAAAAATCGTGTTTTCATGATCCTAGCTAAAACATGTAATTATAAGTATTGAATACTTCTTTTTGTAACTTCATAGGGTTGTAAAAGCGTTGACCGTGCGCACATTTTTAGAATGAAGCGCTTCCGTGCTTCATACAAAATGTACTTCGGTCAACGTTTTTACACCCCAATGAAGTTACAAAAAGAAGCATTCAATTCTTAAATGAATCAAATTTCTTGAAATTATAATGTTATGGAAATTATTGAACCAATGCATGAATATATACTAATCTAAGTTCTCTATGCACGATTTTTTACATTTAATACAAATCCATAACATATAATTGAAAAAAATATTTCATTCAGTGAAAACTTTGCTTAGTAATTAACTTTGGTGTTTTATTGCCAAAGTTTACAAAACGTGACCTTAATGAACAATCAACACATAATCATAGAACAGGTGAAAAATAAGTGAGATGATAGACATGCAAAAGAGCCATGTTTAATTTTTTTACATAAATTCCATGCGTTTCTATTTGTTTATTAAACTTTGTCATAATTAACAGTTGTTAATTGATTTGGTGTTTTAATTTTTTTCTTTCAGAATCAATTAACACTATCTAACTTCCATGTAAAAATAAGGAGATGTGGTATGATTGCCAATGAGACAACTATTCTCCAGAAGCCAAAAGTAATACATATAAAAATAAGGAGATGTGGTATGATTGCCAATGAGACAACTATCCACCAAACTTCAAATGAAGTGGATGTCTTCAAAAATGAGAAAAACCTTTGCCATATAGTCAGCTATAAAAGGCCCTGACATGAAAAATATGAAACAATTCCATGTTTGTTTACTTTTTCCCTTGGAAATGTGCTTAGCAGTTGCAAGGTACTATTGAGAGGTCTTGTGGTAAGGTCACTGCATATTAGAGTATGGAAAGACAATAATTCAATAGCATGACATTTCTGAATATTTTCATAAGATAAATTATTTCCTTTTAAAGAAAGTTCATGTACTAACATGTATTTTATAATAAAACTAAGCCATTAAGGTAAATAAAACATATTTAACTTTTTTAAAATTTGAAGTATCATATGACTTTGATTACTGAACATGTATATCTTAATAAGTGACAGTGAAGGGCAAGTTTACCAGAATGTGTTCTATTTAGATATGGTTAGTAATGGTTAAGAAATTGTTTTTCTTTGTTAATTTGTTTATCCTCTGTAGTGAAATAGCTTAATTCATATATTGGAAAAATGTCTAATTTGATAACATGATTTTTCATAATGTCCATCTGGAAGGAAATTTAGCTGGATAACTTTTATTAGTCCCCTACCGACTTTAGGTTTGCACTCTGTCCGTCTGTCTGTCCATCCGTCCATCTGTCCATCCGTCAGTCCAGCAAATCAGTTTTCCAGACTATTTTTCTTTATGCTTGAAGATATTGATTTGATATTTGGTGTATTGTTATATCATGACAAGTTACAGGTCAAGTTCGATTTTCACGATTTTAGCTTTTCTCCTTGTTCAGTTAAAACCCTTTCCCTAGAATTAAATTTTTGATGAAATACTTATTAATTACTAGATTTCTGTTCAAAGGGAATTAACTCATTTTTAACTTTCCCTAGAATTAAATTTTTGATGAAATACTTATTAATTACTAGATTTCTGTTCAATAAAAAATAACTCATCTTTTTTTTAAAGATTTGTAAAAGACATTGTATTAAGATAAATGACATTTTGGATTTTTTTCCTTTTCTTTAGTAAATTGTTTGAAGAATTTAGTGGTAGGTTTGCTCCATTACAATGAATTTTTAACCGGTAGGGGACTATGTATTGCCATGCAATACTCACAGAATGCTTGTTGGTTATGATTTTTCACTTACCGATATATTCTTTATAGTTTTGTTCATTTTTTTATGTCAGTATTTATCTCGACTTGACAAAGTAAAAAAAGCGAGTCTATAAGACATGCTGTTTCAAGAGGTGTCAGTGGCATCAACAATGAATTAATTTGTGATTAGGTCAGTTTAAGGGGAACCACTATAGTCTATATGTCAATGATATATGGTATGCAGTTGTTATCATTGGCAACATCATTTCCATGGAGATTATTGGACTCCCCTCTCAGTCTTGATCTATAGATTTTGAATCTTTTGCATAGTTATCATGTTAAAGTTTGTGATTAGGTCAGTTTAAGATGAACCACCAATGGTAAGTCAATGATATTTTGGTCTGCAATTGTATAAGCATTTGCACATCTCATTTACAAGGAGATTATATTGCCTCGCCTCCTCATCATGGTTCATTGACTTTCAAACTTTTACATATTTTACATGTTATAAATGTCTGTGTTAAGGTCAGTTTAAAAGGAATTTAAAAATATTATAGATCATCATTCAGTTCATGAAAATGGACATAGTCATAAAGCAATAATGCATTTGCAAAAATATGTAAGTACAATAATTAAGAAGACAACTAAATTCAATTGATTAAAAAAAAAACTTTTATATGCCCCACCAACAATAGTAGTAGGGGCCAGGGCTTCCAAAACGGTCATATATTCCGGACTTGACCGAAACTTTCATAAAAAGTCCGGCTGCTCTCAGCCTCAAACGGTCAAATAGAATTGGTTTGCCACTTTTTGTTATTCAAGGCATTTTCATAAAACGGTCATTTCAATTTTTACCAACTATCGATCGATAAAAATGTCCGTTTGGGGCTTTGGGCATGTCCGTTTGAGCATTTTAGTTTATAATTGTGGCAATCTATTTCACAAAGATATTTCGGTCATAATTGGGTTTAATAAAACAGAAGCAGCATATTTCAGATACTTTGAAGTGTCTCAGTTAGTCTAATCCTCTGGGTACATAAATGTACCGCTTGGTCTTTAGCTTGTGTACATCAATAAAATTTAAAGTAGAAAAAACACGTTTTCTTTTATTTAAATAACAACAAGCTGTCAAACAATTATCCCTTCAATAAGTTATATTGAAGCCATAAATCATTCACTGATTACAGGTTTGTAACCTTTGATGAGGTGTCCGTAGCTTGTCTTTAATATCAATAGAATTAATGATGCATAAACGAGGTAAACGAGGTCAAACATGTAAGCGTGTATGGAACAACATCCTATTTAATTACGCTTTATAGATATTATTTTAAATGAGCATTCAGTTTAAAAAAGTATCCTGATATTTAAAAGTTATTCTTCAAATAAGGATATTTATAAATGAATAAGTATGATATATATTATTTTATTTAACACTGTACATCGTGTTAAATACTGGGGTACTCTAAAGGGGAAAATTTATTGAAATATATAGGAAAAACACCGAGAATAGCTGAGTTGTCCAATAAATAAGGGGGGCGTTCTCTATTCTTGTTTTCATATTAAAAACTGTTTTTATAATTGAAATCATAAAGAAGAATATCCAATCATGACAATCTCCGACTGTTATAAAGACTTTGTCTCAAATTGAACTTTAAACAGGCTGTTATTTGAACTTGGAATTATTTTTAATTATGGAATTTGCATAATTTCTTGTGCTTGAATTTTTTGATAAATTCCTTGTTTATTTGTTATTATAATGTTTTGAGTGGTTCATAACACTTTCCATATAATGTATTTTGTATAGATAGTGTTGTGCGCGGCACAATACATTCTTTGGAAATGTACTATCTTCTGTGTAATAGAAAGTGTTGTGCACAGCACAGAACATTGACGTACAGAATAAACATGGAATTTATTAAAAATTTCCAGCACAAGAAATTATGCAAATTCCATAATTAAAAATAATTCCAAGTTCAAATAATAGCCTGTTTTTACAAATCTGCCATCATGGGCAAACGTAAACGTGACGATTCCAATCAAAATTCGAAATCTGCTAAAATTTCGACTTTTATATGCCCCACCAACAATAGTAGTAGGGGGGTACTAGGGGCATTATGTTTTCTGGTCTGTGCGTCCGTTCGTTTGTTTGTCCGTCCATCTGTCCCGCTCCAGGTTAAAGTTTTTGGTCAAGGTAGTTTTTGATGAAGATGAAGTCCAATCAACTTGAAACTTAGTACACATGTTCCCTATGATATGATCTTTCTAATTTTAATGCCAAATTAGAGTTTTGACCCCAATTTCATAGTCCACTGAACATAGAAAATGATAGTGCGAGTGGGGCATCCATGTACTATGGACACATTCATGTTGAGCTTTTATATCGGTTCTGGCCAGTTGGATAAATTTTTAATAAACCACACATTGATTATAAAATTGTAGCACAAGATTTCCCACATATGAATGAAAGTTGTTGGGAATATGTCAATGAGACAGCAACCTGAAGGCAAAAATAACCAAAAGACATATAGATGGCAACATACATTCTTCATAAATAGACTTGGTCTCTGGTGGAGATTTTTCTCATTGGCAATTATACCACATCTTCTTATTTTATATGGTGACTCTTTGCAATATCTCTATAAAATTTAAAGCTCTAATTTTATAAAAGGTTTGAATAAATTATTCAAAGTTTTGCCATCAACATCAGTTTCTCCAAATAAAAAAAAAAACAAAAAACATGTGACATAAGATAACCACCAACAAAGTTTGTGTCATAGAAATATCATAATCAATGTGGTTTTGTGGTAGAATCTATATTAAAACAATAAAGTAGTTAAGGTTGTTTTTAAAGAGTTAATTGATGTGTTAAAGTGACTAACTCATTTTCAAACTACGAGTTAAGCACAGGCACTTGTCTCCGAAAAAAAAACTTACCTATATACTTTAATATAACACATTAAAGTGTATAGGCTTTTTTTTTTAGACAAGTGGCTGTGGAGTTAAGTCAGAGTTTGTGGGTGTATGAAAGGCAAAATTTACATATAAATAAACTTTGTAAAAAAAAACTTTACTACTTATTATTCCAATGAAATGTGCAAAAAATTATGTTGAGATCAAAATTTCATTAAGACTTACTAAAATGCTTTGCTTGTATTAGCATTCATTCTCATGACATAATGAAAACAGGTTGAATTTATACATCTGTAAACTTTTGGGTTGCCATGACAGTCACCAATGAAATAAGACTTTAATAACATTACAATATTGAAGCAATGAATACATGTACAATATTTCTTGATGAATTTTTTTGCCACATGCATCACATTTCTTATATTCATAGAGTGCCAAACAGTCAACAGGTAATTTCTGCATATAATGGATCAATTTTGTTTTAATATAATGTCAATTTTTTATGATTTAGCCAAAGGGAGCTGCATCCAGGTGTTTAGATTGTCCATCATCTATAGAGCGTGTTTGTCCATATTCTGCTAAAAAAGTTTACCTTGAAAAGTTAGCTAATGTGAGTATTATGTTTGGTGCTGATACAGTTGCATTGTTGTATTGAATACGCAGTCTGGTAAAACAGGTTGTAAATTGTTTCCTAAACTATTTTTTTCATTTAAAGTGACAACTAAAAAAAATAATTCAGGAAGAGTAGGCTGGGGCTCCATAAAATGCCTTCCTTAAGTCACAAGTTTATTTTTAAAAATTGCCTCAGGTCACTTTAAGCAAATAAAAAATTTAAATAAAACAGTCTTGGATAATTTTAAAGATCACAGGAACTTGAATCGTCATATTGCAGGCAATTTTTCACAAATCACACACTTAAAAAAGTTTTTTTTTTTCACATGTTGTGCATTAACTTGAGTATAAAATTGTTGAAATTGGTGAAATTATTAAAGGTACCTTTGATTTTGAAAATTTTCTGATTATTTTTCATTCCAGATCGAGCTATTAGAATTTAGCTGTCAAATTTACATGTTTATTGTGAAAAGAAGTCAAATTAGGGCTTTTACCAAGATTTCATGGCTTAAACTGAACATGAAAATGGGAAAATGGGAGTAGGCCATGGTGTTCTATAGACACATATTCTTGTTATATAATTTATATTTTGGAATAATTATAAAAAAAAAACATTATGCACACTAATGTATAGGTATATAAATATGAAAGCAGAGAACACCAGTAATTTAATAGTGATGTATTGCTGGAAATTTGTTTTCAGGGACACAAAGGTTGGCCTTTGTCCATTTTGCATTCCTCTCCAGACATAGAAAATATAACTGAACTATTGAAGACTGGGCCTTATGGGAAATGTGTTTATGACTGTGATAATGATGTTATGTCCAACCAGGTTGTCAACATGCAATTTAAAAATGGAGCTACAGCAAATATGACAATGATTGCATTTACAGAAGCTATTTGTGATAGAAAAGTTACAGTGTTTGGAACTAAGGTGAATATATACTTCTTGTGTAGAATTTGGAAGTCTAATATAGATTGCAGCCAGAGGATCATGTGACCTTCACTTTGTTGATATAATAGATTTTGACTGATTACATTTTTTTAACAGAAAGATTCACAAAGTTGTGTTTTAGTTTGCAGTAAAACGTAATATACAAAAATAAAGAAGAGTTTCGCTCGTGTATGTAACAATATATTAGATTTTAGCGAGAGAAATTTATGTATTACTGAAAAATTATTACACCAGGGTTTTCGATATCATAAACTAGTCAAAACATTTACTAAATTTTATCATCGGTATAAGGACATCATTCATAAATATAACTCAACATGCAGACATCTTATACGTTCAGGTATTTCACATCCAATCTTTTATGGTAATATTCTTTACAAAGCACAAAAATGTCAGTATTCACCTCAAAAGCTAACAAAACCTTTAAACAGACTTATTAAGAAGGGATATAGTTACGATACTGTTGTCAGGTCATTAAAGATTGCATATTTTGGCTTTAATATTGATTCACTTATAGGGTCTTTGCATCGGAATTAAACATATTTATTCTAAAACCAGTTGTTGGCATGACACGGGTTATGTTCTTCTCATATATTTTATGATGGTATAATACTAAACCCCTAACAGGAGGTATTGTGCCTGATATTCATATGATGAAGACATAATCTTTCAATCATTTTAATTGAGGTCTAGAGCTGGCATGTCAGTAACTGCTAGTAGTCTGTTGTTATTTATGTATTATTGTCATTTTGTTTATTTTCTTGTGTTTCCTATTCTGATATCGGACTTGGACTTCTCTTAAACTGAGTTTTACTGTGCGTACTGTTGTGCGTTTGTTTTTTCTACATTGGCTAGAGGTATAGGGGGAGGATTGAGATCTCAAAAAACATGTTTAACCCCGCCGCATTTTTGCGCCTGTCCCAAGTCAGGAGCCTCTGGCCTTTGTTAGTCTTGCATCATTTTTTTTTTAGTTTCTTGTGTATAATTTGGAGTTTAGTATGACGTCCATTATCACTGAACTAGTATACATATTTGTTTAGGGGCCAGCTGAAGGACGCCTCCGGGTGCGGGGGTTTCTCGCTGCATTGAAGACCCATTGGTGGCCTTCGGCTGTTGTCTGCTCTATGGTCGGGTTGTTGTCTCTTTGACACATTCCCCATTTTTGTTCTCAATTTTATATTCAATGAATTTTTAAGATTACCAGATGCGGATCCAGGATTTTGAAAAAGAGGGCCCCCAAACTAGACAAAATTTGTAGTAGAACCGGTAAAAAGTCTGGATTAACCATAAATGAATCTCCATAAATACGCCTTTGATTACATTTTACCTTGTTTGTCAAATGATTTAGAAAGATACAGCAATATATTGTGTGTTGTATGCAGTATATTGCTAATTTCTTATTTGATATTGTTTGCCTTGTATATACAATACATGTGTAACCTTCTTGATGGTCTCATGGTAGGGTCCTAACCTGGGGAGCAGGCAGACTGTGGGATCAAACCCCTACTCGGTCAAACCAAAGACTTGAAAATTTGTATTCCCTGTTTCTCAGCTAGTAAAATTTCACCTTTCGTGAAACCCCAGGATTCCATTCATGTGTTTCGTGTACAAATATATCGGATTGAAACTGACACAGTGTTTACATAGGCAATGATAGTAGTTTAGGCAACATGGTATATCGAAGTGTTAACCAAGAAAAGAAATTTTACAAGCCAATAGCATTCAAAAGTTTGTAGATAGGCAAATCATACAAGAAATATTTTACATTAAACTTTCATATTTAAATTGTTTTCTTATAAATCCCATTGACTGTAAATTCTTTAAAAAAATTCATCAACATGATAAGAACCTAAAGGATAAATATATGAAGCTTATAAAATGAAATTAATTTTATTTTCAGGGAGAATTACAATGCCATGGAGCAGGGCGCTCACTTGTTTTATATGATTTTACAAGGGGAGATCATGGTAGGTAACTTCCACAGTAAAATTACTCTGACAAGCATTTAAAACTTCAGAGGAAGATCTGGTATCTTCTTAAAGATAAGACACCAACCTCAAAATATATAAAGTTTCCATTGTTTATAAACTTGACAAAAATAGAATAAATGGTGTCCTAGATGGTGACACATACCTTTCTAAATCAGGCACTATGCAGGGGCATTTCTTTACACGCATATTTTTAGCTTTCTACAAAAACAAAAAGTGCCCTCCAATACATTTATTTCTCCAAAAGTCCTAACCTTTCAAAATTTGATTTTTGATAAAGTTTTGAAAAGTTTGGGTTTGATATATTGGAGGAAACAGCATACAAATTGTTAACCTATTCTTTTATCAATTAGTGCTGTTTGGCCATTGCAGCAGTCAATATGCATTATTCTTGGGTAGACAGACAATCTTAATCAAATGAAACTGACATTTTTTATTTCGAATAAATGGAGAATAAGTTTAAATAACTAGTATTTATATTTTAACAGCATTGAATAATTTGAACATTCTTTTATATACATGTACTAACATATGAAATTGATCTTTTCTTTTTTTTTTTAATAATTCATGATAAGATAACTTCTATAATAGTTGATAATAATTTGTATTTCAGATAGAATTGATACAACAGCAAAAATGATGAAGGGTTTATCAGGACATGGTGGTGCTGATTTCTACTGTATGGACAGTTTTGTTGAAGCTGTTGTTGTATGTATACATACAGTATAATTTAGGTTTTCTTTTATTAAGCACTTATGTCAGGAATATGACAGTTGTTTTCCATTCGTTTGATTTGTTTGAGGTTTTGTTTTTGAATTTTGATAAAGGACTTTCCGTTTTGAATTTCCCTTGGAGTTTGGTATTTTACTTTTTATTAAGAAGTTTTGTTTGTTTTTCACAGGTTTTTATTTTTGCAAATCCATGAATGCATCAGTTTCACACAGATTATGTTTGTGCAAGTTGCTAATTTTTCCTTTTCAGGTACTGGTATACAGTTAATATTGTTTGCATTAGATATTGAAATATTTTGGCATTTTGGATGATGCAAAATAAGCAAATCTTAGTCATAAAAGGAGCTGTGGGGTATACATAAATGAGACAGCAACACATCACCACAAAAACAAAAGACAACTAAAGGTCAACATAATGTCTTCACACATTCAGGTGTTGATACCATATGCCTGCAAATCACCTAAATTCTAAATAAAATTGTGAATAAATTTGTACAGAGACTATGAAAGATTTTTCCATCTTCACCAAGCTCCCCATTGACAAAAATATGGAGATATAACATAAGATAACCTCTGACAAGGTCCTCACAGGCACATGAAAATGTTGGAGGTTTAAACAAATTTTTGTACTAATTAATTTATCTGGGAGAGTAAATCCTCTTGTTTTTTTTATTAACAGCAAAATGATCTAGAAAAAATCCGGACCGGACCAGATGAGACATTATACAGCCATATGTTGGTGTTTGCTGCTGAAAAAGCTAGAAAAGAAAACAAAGTAGTATCCATGGCACCGGATGGAACATTTACTTGATGTTCACTATGTTTTAACTTTTTATTTTGAGATACACATCAGATATACCATATTAAATCATTTACAGCAAATTTCATTATCAACGGGGTATGAACTTTATTGAGTTTAACTCTTATGTTATTTTTAAAGAAGTGTTTGTACATGTATACTATTCAATTTTGGTTTAATGTGGATAATTTTGTAAATCAATAATAAGTTTTATATATAAATGATATGACAAAATTTTAACAAATAGAATCACTGAAACATTTAATTTACTTTATAACTACTAATTTTGAAAAAAAAAATGCACTATAATTACAAGTTTATCATGAATGATTGACAAGGTATAGAAGTTGTTGAAATAATATTGTCCAATTTGGTGGATTTTCCTGCAAGTCAACTAAAATATTTACTGTATATTTATAAATTTAACAATCTGAGAATGGAAAAACTCACGCTTGATCATGAGAATTCTTTCTTTATTAGATCCTAAATAAGAGGTGTGTAGGTTTTTAAAAGTTTTTCCACATATGTGTCACTTTAGATTGATCAATAGAGGTTAGGTATAATTCGCTGTTTCAGAATCTAATGCATTCTGGGTAATAATTTCTGAAGCGTACACCAAAACGTTGTGATTGGTTTAAAACTTACTAAACAATGAAAATTCAACCAATGACGTAACGCTACTTTCATTTTGGTTTACAAACAATGAGATTACCCATAGTCCTTTCAGTTTTAAAGAGGGGAATTGATATCGACAGAATAGTTTTGTTTCAGGGATTTTAAATTCATTGTTCTGCAATACAAGGTTACAGTTATATTATTTTCAACTTTTATTATTCCATGTTAAAATATTTGTTCAAAAACTTTTCTTTTTCTTTCAAATGTTATTATGTATGTCTTAAATTGTTGAGGGAATGATTGATAAAAATATGAACACTGGCTCAGTAGCCATTTGGTACAGACTTGCTATATTAGGTCTGTTTCAGGCCATCAAGAAGCCTTAGAAAATTTCATATCTAATGCAAAGTGTAAAATTTGTATATTGGTAAGTCTTTTTTTAAGTTTATGTAGTGATATTATTACTTTTTATGTTTGGGATATATACATGTATTTAAAAACTTGTCTTTGCATAAACCAACATTTCCATGTAAATGGCATGTAATCTTTAGTTTGACAAATATGATGGGATGTCACAATTCAGTACATTGCTTGGCAGTAATTTCATTTATCCCACAAGTTATATACCCATTCTTTTTGTCATATTTTTGAAAAAAGCAAGACTATAATACTTTGGCAAAGTATGAATAAAATCTGTATTTTTGAAAAAATCTGTATTTTTGTTTGTTGAAAGGGTATATGTCACTGAGCTTGTTTTCAAGCTACAGTTTGTTCATTGTACATTGTTCTGACTACACTTCAAAAATGAAAAATTTACTGTACATTCCTATATAAAATTGAATCATCTGAGTTATCTCCCATATGAAGCAAATAAGCTGTCGTAATAAGATAAAAATCACATAATTTACCTCCTTTGAATGAAAAGTCTTTCAAATGAATTGCATTTTAGCAACCAAATCTGTGTATTTCATTAAAAATCTGGAAAAATCATTTGCTAAAAATTGTGATTCAAGATGGTGAAATACTTTCATACTACTTTTCATATTGGCATTTACATTGACATCATTAATTATATGGAAAATTATTGCACTGAATGATTTATAGCATTTGGAAATTATTTTCTATGAAAGTATAATGAAAATAATACTCTAAGATATGTTTTATTATATTATGTTATATATCAATATATTTGTTTTGTTATGTAATGAATTATTGTCAATTGTTAACTTATTGGTACTTTATTTTTATTATACATTGATATTTTAAAAATAAATCATTGATTCAGATATTAATTTATTTGCTATATTGTTATTGTGCAAATACTTCTGAATTTTTTAAATACAATCTTTACTTTATGTTATTACTATCATTCTTTGAGATCATGCAGTAAATGATGACTGAGAGACTTGGTGACATTTTGTTTACACTGCAGTAAACAGCAGGGTAAAACAAAATAATGATTTTTGTTATGTGGAGGGTTGGCTGTTGATGGCAGATCTTTGATTGTTTCTGTTAAAGTCATTCACAATTTTTATAGACTGAGGTCTATTTAGAGCTGGACTAGTCACATATTGTGGACACCTGTCATTGTTGAAGTCTATAAAAAACAAGGAGATGTGGTATAATTGCCAATGAGACAACTATCCACCAGAGACCAAAGCTCAAGGGTTAAAGCAACTAAAGGGGATTGTATGGTCTTCAACAAGTAAAACATAATCTGTATACAATGTAGTATGCTATAAAATGCCCTGAATGACAAAATGTAAAATGATCCAAAAGAGAACACCAACAACCAGATTCCTTCTAGATGATTTTTGGTTATTTTGTGGTTCAGTAGCTGTCACAGTGATATATACTCAACATCTCCTTTTAATACACTATGCAGTGGCGGATCCAGAAATTTTCATAAGTGGGGCCCACTGACTGCCTAAGAGGGGGCCCGCTCCGGTCATGCTTCAGTGATTCCCTATATAATCAACCAAATTTTTCCCAGAAAGGGGGGGGGGGGGGGGGCCGGGCCCCCTGGCCCCCCTCTAATTCCAATGACAGATATTTACAAATATGTTGTTGATTGATTGATTGATTGTTGGTTGCTTAACGTCCAGTGGCATATATTTCATGCATATTCAGGACGAGGAACAAATTAACAATAAATACAATAGGTAGGTTCTTTAATAGGGGCTTCCGATTAAGGTCTGATAAATTTAGACTGCCACGGGAAATGAGGGTATTTTGGATAGGGACAGAAATTTAGCCTTGCAACAGGTCACCTACGGACCCCTCAAAGAGTTGTTGCAAGGGTTCTTAACGTGCAAAGAGCGTGGCACTCTCTTTACACGAGGCATCAAATATGTTGTGTTTTTCAAAGGAAAAATCCTTAAAATTTGACTATTTATGAAATGGGAAGGATGAAATCATCTTTTTTTGAAAGATTTTGGCAAAAAACTTTAGAAAGCAGGTGAGATAAAGGTTATTTAACATGATATTTCAACCTGCAAGGTGTTTCCTTATATGTGGACAAATCATGACAATCTCTTATTTCATCTTTATACCTATTTTTAATTCTTTCTTTTTTACGATTTTTTTGCTGTTTGAAAGATTTGTATAGTAAGATTACTATACAAATCCTTGATTATTTTATATAGTAATTATACTACAATTATGCTTCTAATTTTCAAACTGAATAGGCTGGAAGTTTTCAAAGTAGACAATGTTCATTTGTACACAAACAAAAGGCAAAGTAATGTACAATTCACTTATATGCAGACAAATATTTGATGCTACTTAGGAACAAAACTTCATCAAAAATAAGACCAACTACTATTGCACGTATGTGAGACATTAATGTGTGTCCACGTTTTATCATTTCAATACGGAAAGTTGGTAGAGTCTATATCCGAACTTGTGTCTATTATTTTGCTGAGTCTGGTTCCTTGTTTAACTTCTGTAAAGAAAATAGCATTGCAAATTCTATTCGGTACCAGATCGTTTGTTTCAATGAGAAAATGTCAAATTTCAAGGTATCGCAAGTTGGCAGAAAAGTCACCCCGTTACTCTCTTTCATAAGAGATCTTTTGAGACAGGTATAAAATAATTGAGTTCTTGCCGCTATAAACAGGGTGTACTAATCACCCAAATGCGCGGTCTCACTAATTAGCGATAAGAAGAACTTAAGCGACAAGAAGACTATAATAGCGACAAGAAAACAAATTTAGCTACAAGAAAGTTAATATTCTATCAATAAATATAAATGTATAGAAAAAGTTATTTTTTAATAGTAATATAAAGCATCACACATTTTTAAAACATAGATCTAATTGCTACAGCAAATATTACGTTTTCCCTGTCAAAATTATATTATCATCAATGATAAATAAATGCAATGAACTAAAATTATTGAAATCAAACAAGAAGAAAAACGGAATTAAAACGTGAATGTTTTACATCATTTTGTTTTGTGTATTGCCTCATTAAAGGATATTTATCATGTTTATGCATAATTTAACCACCTGCACGAGGTCCTCCTCTATATTTATGCAGACTCTTATATTTATCTTCATTCATTTATTCATACTCTGACTTTGCTGCTCTTCGTTATATTTAATAGACAATCCCTTTCTTCTTTCATGACAAATGTTTAACTTCTTCATCTATCAATATAACAAAAAAAAAATGAAAATCACTTGATTAGTGCCCGTATATTAAAAAAAAATGTCAATGCATATTTTTTTAATATATTTATTTGGAAACAGGTTTTTTTTAAGTTTTCTTGTCGCTACACATGTAAATAGTCTACTTGTCGCTTCTTGACGCTAAAATTTTTCTTCTTGAAGCTTCTTGTCGCTAATTAGTGAGACCCCCCAAATGAGTTCTTTTTCTTTATTTTTTAGGAAAAACTTGATTACTTTCCATTTTATTTTATTCTATTTTGATCTATTTTATGTTAATTTTAAAAACCTGTTTGGAATATAAATTTACATTGAAAAATCTTAAGGTTCATCATTAAACCTCACGTTATTGTTGTATAACTAGAGATATAAAGGTATTTTTATACGACCGCAAAAATTAAAAATTTTTTGGTCGTATATTAGTATGACGTTGGCGTCGTCGTCGTCGTCCGAAGACACATTGGTTTTCGCACTCTAACTTTAGTTTAAGTGAATGGATCTCCATGAAATTTTACCATAAGGTTCAATACCACGAAAGGAAGGTTGGGATTGATTTTGGGGGTTATGGCAGATTCCTTATAAGAAAGTGAAACAACTCCCATAAGCACGTTAGGCAAAAATCATAAGCAATGAACTTCTGTTTTTGAATACATGCTTTACTAATAAAGATAAAGACAATTTGACCCAAAAAAAAATTATGAGCATCATCCTTTTTAAATAAACGAAGCCTTAAATATCATGTTTCTGACATAAGATTTGACAGACTTTATTGTTTCTGACATAAGATTTGACAGACTTTATTTTTTCTGACATAAGATTTGACAGACTTTATTATTTCTGACATAAGATTTGACAGACTTTATTTTTTCTGACATAAGATTTGACAGACTTTTTTATTTCTGACATAAGATTTGACAGACAAATTGAGTTTCTGACATAAGATTTTGACAGACTTGATTCTGACATAAGATTTTTCATACATAAGATATTTTGACAGACAATATATATTTGTTTTTTTTGACTGACATTGGAAATCAAATCCTAGTTGAAAGTAATTTTTAAAACTCCTGGAGAATACTGCAGCCTAACATCTAACAAGATTTCACTACAGGCATGACAGGTCAAAGAACTTTAACTGTTAGCACATTCAAATGTTTCAGACATAAGAAAACAAGTTTGACAGATCTTATGTAGGAAACATATAAGTTAAAACTATTGCTTGAATAAAGTTAAATGAAAGAATCAATATGTGTTTTTTCTTATGCCCAGCATGACTTACAGTTTTAACTGGCATATATTGGAACCTACAATGATTTTGAAATTTTTTACAGCGATGTTCCTGACATAAGATTTATTGACAGACACTGAGCTATGAAGCAAGATATTTGAAAGTGAAAAAAAATATATATCACAGATGTTTTTGACTAAAAAACGTAACAAATTTGGGAACAGGGATGTTTGAATAACCAGACTACACTAGTAAATACCAGTATACAAGTGTCAACATAAAGCATTGCAACACATAAACATTGTGTAAAAAAATGGGAGTTAATTCTGTCAAAATTTTTGCATTTTTTCAACTTGTTTTAATCATTTCTACTTTAAACGGAATTAATCATATCCAAAAATTATTTTTATAATTTCTTCTAACATCATTATTCCTCAAAACATTCACAGATTATCTTTAAAATAACAGTAATAATTATTTTTATTTATTTATTCATTTTGACAGACATTTCAATTTCTTATATGGAATCTGCCATATGGTACCAACAGTTAAGGAATTAGGGGCCAAAAAGGGGCCAAAAATAAGCATTTTTGTAACTTTCAGACAATAACTTGTGTGTAAGTGTATGGATCTCTCTGACATTGTACCACAAGGTTCCATATCGCAAAGGGAAGGCTGTAATTGATTTTGGGGGTAATTGCCTCAAAATTTTAGGAATTAGGGGCCAAAAAAGGGGCAAAAAACAAGCATTTTTCTAGTTTCATGACAATAACTTGTGTGTAAGTGTTTGGATATTTTTGAAATTGTACTACAAGGTTTCATATCACAAAGGGAAAGCTGGAATTGAGTTTGGGGGTAATTGCCTGAAACGTTTAGGAATTGGGGGCCAAAAAGGGGCCAAAAATAAGCATTTTTCTAGTTTCAAGACAATAACTTGTGTTCCAGTGTATGGATCTCTCTGAAATTGTACTGCAAGGTACCATACCACAAAGGGAAGGCTGGGATTGAGTTTGGGGGTGATGAATCATAAGGGGGTTCAAAAAATTTGGGGGGGGGATTTTTTTTTCTTTCTTTTTTTCCTTTTTTTTTTCTTTTAAAATTTTCCATTTTAAGTTGGTTATTTCTGATTTATATTTAAAAGCAAATAATAATGATATGGTAGGAGATACACACCAAACAGGATGTGTAAATTTTTATATAAGTATTGTGCAATAGCAAGAAATTTTCAATTGCACAGTATTGCACAATAGCAAGAAATCTTCAATTGCACAGTATAATGCGCAATAGCAAGAAATCTTCAATTGCACAGTATTGCGCAATAGCAAGAAATATCCAATAGCACAATATTGCGCAATAGCAAGAAATTGTCAATTGTACAGTATTGCGCAATAGCAAGAAATATTCAATTGCACAGTATTGTGCAAAAGAAGATACTTCTTATAAATTGCTTATTTCTTGATCAATTTCAATGGGGTTTTATTCTTGAATTCTTGGGGTTCTTTATTATGCTGAATATAACCTTGTATTAAGTTTTTGGATTTTGGGCCCCGTTTTTAAATTGGTCCACATTGAGGTCCAAAGGGTCCAAAATTTAACTTTGTTTGATTTCATCAAAAATTGAATTATTGGGGTTCTTTGATATGCCGAATCTAACCGTGTATTTAGATTCTTAATTTTTGGTTCCGTTTTCAAATTGGTATACATTAAGGTCCAAAGGTTCCAAAATTAAACTTAGTTTGATTTTAACAAAAATTGAATTTTTAGTGTTCTTTGATATGCTGAATCTAAACATGTATTTAGATTTTTGATTATGGGCCCAGTTTTCAAGTTGGTCCAAATCGGGGTCCAAAATTAAACTTTGTTTGATTTCAACAAAAATTGAATATATGGGGTTCTTTGATATGCTGAATCTAACCATGTATTTAGATTTTTGGGCCCCGTTATCAACTTTGTCCACATTGAGGTCAAAAGGGTCCAAAATTAAACTTTGTTTGATTTCATCAAAAATTGAATTCTTGGGGTTCTTTGATATGCTGAATCTAACCATGTATTTAGATTTTGGATATTGGACCATAATAGGTGAATGTCCAATTTAAAATTTTTAAGTTCTTAGACCACATTCATTCTGTGTCAGAAACCTATGCTGTGTCAAATATTTAATCACAATCCAAATTCAGAGCTGTATCAAGCTTGAATGTTGTGTCCATACTTGCCCCAACTGTTCAGGGTTCGACCTCTGCGGTCGTATCAAGCTGCGCCCTGCGGAGCATTTTATTACTGGTTGAGTTGGGGAAGATCTTCTTTGGCTCAATCAGTCAGGGGACTTATAATTACCATGCTTACTGAAATGAGTGATTTTTAAATCACTGATTCAAGTAACATTTTGTCCACAAATGTTGGAAGTAAGAGTTGTCTTTCTTAATCACCTATTTAAGTAGTACAAATAAATCACTAGACTAAATGATTTGATTTTATTGTAGCTTTAAATATACAATACTAATGATCCAGGGACTTATTATGTTGCTAAAATTATCAGAACCAACATCTGTGTTGATGGGATGACCGGTCATGTCAGGTGATGACCTTGTAATGAATCTGGGATAATGGCATAAAAATCACTTATTTAAGTATCATACCTCTATTTTCTTCCAAAAAATCACTTCTTTAAGTATTATTATTTCAAATACCCCACTAATTTCAACACCTCCGAACAGTGAAATTTTGATCTCGAACAGTAAAATTTTATTACATAAATATAATTGTAAGATGAAACCTTGAATTTTACAGAAAAATTAATCCCACTGCTGGGAAAAATCTGTTAAGAAAGTATCAGTTCATTATGTAAAGCCTTCATTATAGCATTTTTTCAACAAATATAGAATTTACAGCTAAATGATTGCTTCAAAGGCATAAACCTTGCTATTTAAAAGAAGAAAAAGGTTCATTTTTTCCAATTTTACTAATAATAAGATATAATCTTAACCTACATGTATATGTTTAAAATTTTGGTAAAACTACAAAATCACAATTTGTGACAAAATTTCAAATTTGCTACTTAAATAAGTGATTTGATAAATCACTTATTTCAGTAATTCCCCTGACTGTCAATTGCTGAATTGGTTGAGCGCTGCCTTCAAATCCCGAGATTGAGAGTTCAAATCCTGATGGTACAATCCATGTATATTGACTATATTCACAATATGATATTGCCGTATTTACACCACACAATTTAATCTTGAGTCAGAAACATCTGGGCACCTGGAAAAAAGTTTTCCATGGCTGGACCTAGACAAATAAAATTTAAATGCATTTAAGTTTCAAAATAAGAAAAACTTGACTGGATTTTGCTATAAAGTATAATGCATGTTTTATTGTATCTAGATTAACTGGATAAGTTTCCGAAATTACACAACTTTTCATTACATCACAAACCAGTTAAAGCTAACTAGGACCTGATACAAACATGACAAAGATTTCCAGAGAACTCACATAAAGCTCAATATTGTTACTGTTAAGGGGATAGGCTGTAGGTTTGTACATACAACTTTTTTTGGGGCTACTCAGAAAACACTCACTTCTACTTTCACGTTGGTCATTACCTGTTAGCCAACGCGTATACAAAGACATTTGATAAACATTACCTATATTATATGTAAATATTGCTAGTAAGGTCTCTGGGAATAATGATATAGAGTTCTTCTTCATTGTTTGACCAGGGAGGGTCCCCTGACTGAACGACGGTTCCCAACTTCTGTTTACCCTTATTTCACATGTTCCCGCTTTATTACCTTTTCTATTTTATTTGTGTAAGGCCTGAATATTGTAACTGGGGCAGATACATGCTAAGACAGTCAAGGATATAACTCTATAGGGTTATTAGAGAAAAATAACATATGTTTGTTATTGTGGACTAAAAAATCAAAGACCTGTGATAACATATGTATGTTATATGTTTCAAAGGGACAATACACATCATTAGTTTTGTTAAAATGTATACAGGTTCTATTGATATAGCTATTGTCTTTATGTATACTTAACTATAGAAAGATATAACAGTTCATATTTTGACAATCATGCATAGTACACCTATGATATTACAGAAAAAATTGGCCTGTAATAACTAAAGGGTGTTATTACAGCTTCTTTATATCACTCCAAAGCATTTGCTCAGAGCCTCAGACATACATCATGCTTAATTACAATTTATTTTAATTCATTGTAAGAAATAATAACCAGAGCATGTAATGAGGTTCTGCGCAAGTTTCCCAGTAAATCCCAAGTGTCTCATATAATAAGTTGCATGCCTTTAATAACTAAGCCTTGTTATTACAGCTAAGTTTATCACTTAAAAGCCTTGTCTTATTGATTTACCATGGTTAATGATAAATGTATTAATTTAATTCAAAAATTAGTTATCAAGGCTATGCATTTAGTTTCTGCGCAAAGTTTCCAGAGTTCCCTAGAGCCAACTAAAAATTAAAATTTTGATGATTTATTTTACAAATAACAAACATATGTTATTACAGATTTAGAAAATTTTAGGTTTAAAGAGTAGACAACTCATAAAAATATCTGTAATAACACATGCAAGTTATTTCCTGTAATAACCCTATAGAGTTATATCCCTGACTGTAAGAGTAAGCTTAGTTAAGTCCCGTTTGTCCATTTTCTGACTTGACAGAATGTCAACATTCGCAATCTCTGCCATTTGCATCAGCCAGTTTCTTGTCGTCAGTGACCTCATGACCTGAGATAAGCATCCAATCAGCATTACATGTATGTAATTTGCCCACAATTTGGAGGCTAGGAGTTATTGCCTTTGAATGATTATTTTTACACATTTTTGCCTGAAACTCTAGGAAATATTCTTATTGCATTGGATCAATTTTTGCAAAATTTACAGGTTATGGATACAGGCTTCTTGGGCTTGGAGCCTCTTGTTATTAAATTCCTGTTTCATGTACTACTTATAGTAATTATGACTCAACTGTAATAGAAAGGGAAACTCAAATATATTGTATGCTATAACAAGGATGAAATAAACTCAAACAGCTATTATCATGATAATAGATTTTGATAGAAATAACGAAATTCATACATTTATATACATGCTAAACATCAAATCTTGGCCACAGTAATGAGTGAGGTCAATCTTAGCCTATGATGTAGTGAACATTTTTCTCAGAAAACGTCTTAGCTATTTTTAAAAGTCTTACTCTTTGAAATTATACTGCCACATTTTGTCCATACAATTATCACGCTGAATATTTCTTATTTATTCAAATAGTCCTTGAAAATGTGACCTTAATTATATATTTGCTGCAGCTGTTCAATAATTTTACACAGTCAGGTTAGTTTTTAATGGCAGCCTTTGGCAGGTGATAATGAAACCCCAAGATGTTATTTATGCAATAAGCACCTATAAACATTTAAATTAATGCAATTTAGCACCTGTACACATTTAATAAGCAAAAAATGATCAACGGGATGATGCCATGCAAATGTCATTGCATGTGAATATAGTTTACTTGTCCAGAAATCAAGCAATACTTAAAGAAGGATGTGGTAATTAGGGAGCTACCATTTGATTTTTAGGGGGGGGGGGGGGGGGGGGCTCAGGATGAAATTTGAAAAAAAGGCAGGATGAGCAACTTTGCAAAAAAAAAAGGCAGGATGACAATTTATGTAAAAAAAAGTCAGGATAAACTAATATAAAAAAAGCAGGACCAAATAGAGTGAAAAATAAAAAGGCAGGACAGAGATTACAACTAAAAAAAAAATGCAGGACAAAATTTTTCATCCTAGCCCCTATAAAAATCAAATGGTAGCTCCCTTACCAAAGAAAGTTGACTTTACAACAGACCACACCAACCCAAAATACCTGACTGTTCCCAGAAAATAGATGATTTGGTAAAGGCACAAACCGTGGTGGGTTGAACAACTCTCAATCTCTGGATTTAAAGGCAGCGCTCTAACCAATTGAACCAAAGAAGATCTTCCCCAACTCAACCAGTAAAAATACCTTTATATCTCTAGTTATACAACAACTTGTAATGAACTTCCTCCTTTCCCTTACTAGACCAAATGTTGTAAAACATACAAACTAGGCATTTATTGTAAAGGAGGAGGTCAGCCAAGGGCTCTTATTGGCCTAAAAACTTTTATAGAATTATATCAAATATAGATATTATAGATAAAATCATGCATTTTAAACAGCACAGTTAACTCTGTAATGATTAATAATGGGGGAAAACACAAATACATGTACATACAAAACAAAATAAACTAAACTAAATGAAAGAATAATTGCAGTTACTGAAAACAAGCTGAAAATACCTGAACTGCTGATATAAAGAAAGCTCTCATACTTGTTAGCATTGTTTGCCATCATGTGAAGTTGTTCATATTATACCCTCATTTTGATCAGACAATTTTTCTAGGACCGCAAAAATTTGCGGCCGTATAATGGTTTGGCATCATCCTTGTCCGAGGACATTTAGATTCCAGACAAAAACTTATAAGTACATTGTATATGGATCTCTATGAAAATAAGTACATTGTATATGGATCTCTATGAAAATAAGTACATTGTATATGGATCTCTATGAAATTGTACCACAAGGTTTCATATCACAAAAGGAAGGTTGGGATTGATTTTGGGGTTATATTACTACATGTACTAACTGTGTAGGAATTAATATATAGGGGCCAATAACAAGCTTTTTTCTTGTTTTCTGGATAATAACTTTTGTATAAGTGTATGGATCTCTATGAAATTGTGCCACAAGGTTCCATACCTCAAAAGGAAGGTTGGTATTGATCTTAGGGGTTATGGCCCAAACCATTTAGGAAAAAGGAGAAAAAAAACAAGGATTTTCTGGTTTCTGGACAATAGCTGAAGTATAAGTCTATGGATCTCAATGAAATTGAACCACAAGGTTCCATACCAAAAAAAAGGAATGTTGCGGTTGATTTTGGAGGTTATGGTCCTTACTGTTTAGGAATTAAGGGCCAAAATACCTCTGCGGTCGTTTCAAGCTGCCAACCTGTGCCCTGTGGAGTATTTTATTTCTTAAGGGACTTAATTGACTATTTTCTGGAGTATTGTGACAATAAAAAACCTCATGAATGCAACTCTTCTGAGAACAATGTTTGACAGAAACGTCTAATACATGGTACTATTCTTTGCCACCATGTATATTTCACCATATAGGACCACCATTAGTGATTATGATTTTACCATTTTTACGAGAGTTATTTGACTTTTAAAAATAAGAAGATGTGGTATGATAGCCAATGAGACAATGTAGAAGTTAGCAAGTATTGTAATAATGCTAAAGTGAATGCAACTCCTCAGGCATGTCAGGCTGTTTTATAGAAACCCCTTAAGTTATTATGTTGGATTAGTTGACCATATTACGACATCATTTTTGTCAGACCACAATATGACAGTTGGGATTGATTTTAGGGGTTATTGTCCTAGCTGTTTAGGAATAAGGGGCCAAAAAGGATCCAAAAACAAGCATTTTACTTTGTAGTCCGAAGACATTTTGGTTTCCAGACAATAACTTGAGTATAAAAAGTAAAACAATAAAAATACTGAACTCCAAGAAAAATTCAAAACGGAAAGTCCCTTAACAATTGGCAAAATCAAAAGTTCAAACACATCAAACGAATAGAAAACAACTGTCACATTCCTGACTTGGTACAGGCATTTTCTTATGTAGAAAATGGTGGATTAAACCTGGATTCAAAGCTAGCCAAACCTCTCACTTGTATGACAGTCACACAAAATTCCACTACATTGACAACAATGTGTGAACAAAACAAACAGACATAATAGGTAAACAGGTCAAAATAAGTGTATGGATCTCTATGGAATTGTAGCACAAGCTTCCTGACCACAATAGGAAGGTTGGGATTGATTTTGGGGGTTATTGTCCTAGCTGTTTAGGAATTAGGGGCCAAAAACAAGCATTTTTCTTGTTTCAGGACAATAACTTGTGTATAAGTGTATGGATCTCTATGAAATTTTACCACAAGGTTCTTTACCTCAAAAAAAATGTTGGGATTGATTTTGGGGGTCATGGCCCAAACTGTTTGGAATTAGGGGCCGAAAAGGGAAAAAAAGACTAGGATTTTCTAATTTCTGGACAACAACTTGCGTATAAGTCTATGGACCACTATGAAATTGTGCCACAAGGTTCCATACCATTAAAGGTAGGTTGGGATTGATTTTTGGGGTTATGACCGAAACCGTTTAGGAAAAAGGGGCCAAAACAATACTTTTGTAATACTTTGAATAAATTGCTTATTTCTTGACCAATTTCAATTGTGGTTAATTAAAAGTCTTGAATTCTTGGAGTTCTTTAATATGCTTAATCTAACCGTGTATTTCGAATTTGGATTTTGGGCCCTGTTTTTGAATTATTCCATATTAAGGTCTAAAGGGTCCAAAATTTTAGTTAGAATGTAGTGTCCATACTTGCACCAACTGTTCAGGGTTCAACCTCTGCAGTACTAGTCTTATCAAGCTGTGCCCTGCAGAGCATTTTATTGATATTGTACCATGAAACTGAATTGGGGACATTTTGCTACAGTGTAACAATCTTGTTCATATTTTAGTTGTTATAGATAGTTACATTACAAAGTGCAAAAAAGAAGAATGAGTAACAGTTGGCTAGTAGTGCTGTTAAAAAGTTTCATTGAAAAAGTCAATTTTTGCAACATTTTGATTCAGGTCAAATATGTTTTGTCTGTGATTAATCATTTGTGTTAATTGACCTGTTAAAGGCAAAGATTGTTTTAAAATAAAGGGAGCCAACCCATTAAAATACTAATTTAGACCTCTATATAAGTCAAAAGCAAAATTGGAGTAAATTATTACTGATCTCTGAATGGCCCATACCTAACAGCAAAACAAAAAACTATGAAAGGTTAGCTTATTTTGAAAGATAATCTTATCTCTTTTTGAAAGATTCACATACAACTGTAAACAATATTATTTACAGGACAAAACTATGAAAACTGTTAGGGGTAAACTATTTTTGTTCAGAAAGGATTTAATTATTCCCATTTTTTGTGTTGTAGACCAGTAAATCTAACAATAATGTATATAGAGAACCATTAAGATATGAAGATCAAGTTGTGAAAAGGTAAGAATAAAATAAATATGGGGTATGCATCAATGAGACAGTGCATCCAATGGACACACAAAAACCTGAAAGGCTTCAGTGCAAAAACATGAAAAAGGAATAAAAGGATCGTATGGTAAATTTTAATGAAACAACAACCCATTGTACTAAACACCCAAAACACATCATTCGATTTAATGTAATAAGATACAAATAAAAGATGTGGTTTTATTTGATATATTTAAATGCAACTCAAGCATTTCCAAGGAAACACATAAACCAAATGACAACATTGTAAAAAAGGAGATATAAAAGACGTTTAATATATTCCATTGAGACCTCTACCCAAAAACACACTAACAAAATAGACATTTAAAACATCGGTAGAACTTCCTTAAGATTGCAAAAAAAGGTTTTATTTCCTCTGACTGGTATTAGATTTTATTAGAGTAAAAGAAAAATAATGATAACAAGTTTACGTTTAAAATGAAATGTTAAGCCCAAGGACTGACAATACCATGAATAAAAGAAAAAGAGGAAAATACTACAAACATCAGTCTGCATCATAACACTAAAGATAAACTTAATATTGAGCAACAGGAACCAGACAGATATATTTGCATTCATTATCTCTCAAGAAATTTGATACATACATCTTTAAATCAGTTTTATAATTCATGGAAACCATAACACAACTGACTGTCAACTGCAACTTTCAATGTTTCAAGGGAAAAATCAATCATGCTACACAAATTTTGAATGATTATTTTCGAAATATACCGTCTCTGTTGTCTTGCGTTCGCCATTAAGGTGGGAGGTCATGGGTTCGAACCACAGCTGGGTCAAACTTAAAATTGGTATTTGCTGCCTCTTAATTAGACTGCTTCTCCACTTAGCATGCAGCATTAAGGAGTAAGAGCAAAGACTGGTCAGCTTGGAGTCAGAATAATGTGTCTGGGTAAGCAGGACTGTTTACCTTGTGATCTAGCACATTAAAAAATTCGGCTCAGCACGCTGGTCTAGTAAAAAGAAGGGTTAATATTCATATTACATTAACATGTTCTCGTCTCAAATATGCATTTAATTTGCCGCTGGACTTTAAACAGCCATTCATCATCATCATTTCAGGAATAATTTAAACAAATTTGCATTCATTCATTACAGAACACAGCCATTACCATGTCTACCTGATGGTCCCTCTAATAAATTGTCAGATAATGCATATTGTGGGCGAGATGGAAGACGATTTTGTATGCCACCAGAGAATGTATACAATGCAAAGGTAGCATTAGCAGCAGGAAAAGCTATAGAATCTGGCACTTCAGGGTGAGCTAATGATGGGTGGGGTCAGAACACAATGTTTTTGTGACATCATTACAGAAAAAAATGTCTTGTGTATAACATTTATGGGATAGTACAAACATGAAAATTTAACTACTGGTTAGTAAAAAATGCTTCGAACTATCAGCCTGCCAACTATCCCAATTTATGGAGGATATACCTCATGAGAGAGTGTTGACCTGAAATTTTGAAATTCTCGTTGTTATCAAAACAGGCATTCAAATGAGTTAAAAGGGTATTTAAGCACATATATACTCATTCAAACAATATAGTATTAGATTAAAAACAATTATGACAATATAAGAAGAGCATTAGGTCCTCTTGCACTTAAAATCCTACATGGAGATTTTGAAAAGTTTGCAGTTATGAGTTATAATACAACTGAGTATTGGTGATTTGGGGAATTCCCTTTGATATTAATTTTTTGTCACAACTGTGTATTGATGATTTGAAGAATTCCTGATTGAAGTATTTTTCTCAATGCTTATTATAATACAGTTTATGTAAATGTCCATGATGGGACTATAAAGGCAGAGAAACTTGCATATGTCTATGAAAGCAACATTTTTATTTGTGTGTTAGAAACTTTTAGAAACAGAAAAGGGAAAGTTGGCACATTCCTTTAATACTTGTTTTTCATAATTTCTAACACAATTCTTTTAGAGACAGTATATGGCCATCACTTTTGTACTACAACAATTTAAACATTAGAAACAAATTTAGCAAGAATAATTAATTTTGAACATGAATTGAACGTTGTCAATCTGATTAAAATATAGATCCTTTATCCAAGCTTTGCTTACAAGGATCTAAAATGCTCCTTTCTACTTTCTGGGAACATCTGGTTTTGTTGGATTAATACACACCTTAAAAATTTGAAGTCTGAAATTTCATTGGCTGATGTAATAATTACCAGAACAGAAAATAAAATGGAGTGTTGTCAGATCCTTGTAACCAAAGCTTGGATAGAGGATCTGTATTTTAATCAGATCAGAAATGTGTAAAATTAATAATACATAAAAAGGAAGAATGATAAATGCCAAAAAATACCACATTATACAACAGACCATATTAACCACCTACATCTGACTCCTCTAAAAAAAACAACAAACAACTATGAACAACACATGGTTCAGAAAACCATATGTTGTAAACATTAAACACACTAACCTATACTCCATCTTTAAACAGAAAAAAAATCTATGAAAACATGTTGTGTATGTCAAAAAGATATATTATTTACAAATTATACTAATTTTTACATACAAATATACCTCTTTATTGATATCTTCAAAATACCGGTACATTGATTACAGTATAAATTGTGATTATCAGAATCTAAAGGCCTAGGGTTACGAGTAATTTTATTATATGTACACTAAATTGAAGAACATCAGTGAACCATCCATTGTTTTACAAATCACAACTCTTTGATGAATGTATAAGTTTTAAACAGTTAATGTATGAAATATTATGTGAGAACTCAAATTTGTTGATCACTCTCAGTTAATAGAAGAAATATTACTAGCAACCGTCACCCAAATTTGTTGATCATGTTCAGGCAGAGTTATATTTACTGATTTTATTTGTACATGTAATATGCACTGTAAGTCATAGAGCTTGATATACATGTAACTATCCATTGGCATATTTATTATATAGTCTCGTGCAGTGCTAGCTTGCCAGGAAGGAGATTGCTCATATTGTCATTTGCCCTCAAAAGTGATATTTTAATAAGTCAAATTATGTTCACAGTTTCATTAAGGGGTATAATAATAGCCTACCTATCCTTTGGTCATTTGTTTATCGTTAATACAAAAACATCAAAGGTCAAATAAATAATAAATTGAAAATAATCATTATTTTGTGTATTTTTTCTTTGATCTTTTTCGTGATAATTTTTCATATCATGCTACTCGCTTGAGATAAAAAATTATCATCAGAAAGTAAGGGCGCATGTGTAAACATGTAAACGTCAACAACGTCATGGGCAAAATAGCGATAAAAAGATTATCAATGGTCTTTCAAACTCGAGAATGTTTCAGGGCCACATCTCATCTCTGGGCTATCGCCCTTCAATGAGATTGTAGCTGAGAAACACCCTCTCGTTTGAAAAACCATCGATAACCTATGGGTGCTATAAACAGTTTTGTATAAAAAACTAGGGTTATTCCCCGACTAAGAATAACCATGTTGGGAAATCCCTTTTTATTTTCTTAATTGGTGAAAAAGTAACATGTTTTTATACGACCGCAAAAATTAAAAAATTTTTGGTCGTATATTGGTATGACGTTGGCGTCGTCGTCGTCGTCCGGCGTCGTCCGAAGACACATTGTAATTGATTTTGGGGGTAATTGCCTCAAAATTTTAGGAATTAGGGGCCAAAAAAGGGGCAAAAAACAAGCATTTTTCTAGTTTCATGACAATAACTTGTGTGTAAGTGTTTGGATATTTTTGAAATTGTACTACAAGGTTTCATATCACAAAGGGAAAGCTGGAATTGAGTTTGGGGGTAATTGCCTGAAACGTTTAGGAATTGGGGGCCAAAAAGGGGCCAAAAATAAGCATTTTTCTAGTTTCAAGACAATAACTTGTGTTCCAGTGTATGGATCTCTCTGAAATTGTACTGCAAGGTATCATACCACAAAGGGAAGGCTGGGATTGAGTTTGGGGGTGATGAATCATAAGGGGGTTCAAAAAATTTGGGGGGGGGGATTTTTTTTTCTTTCTTTTTTTCCTTTTTTTTTCTTTTAAAATTTTCCATTTTAAGTTGGTTATTTCTGATTTATATTTAAAAGCAAATAATAATGATATGGTAGGAGATACACACCAAACAGGATGTGTAAATTTTTATATAATAAGTATTGTGCAATAGCAAGAAATTTTCAATTGCACAGTATTGCACAATAGCAAGAAATCTTCAATTGCACAGTATTGCGCAATAGCAAGAAATCTTCAATTGCACAGTATTGCGCAATAGCAAGAAATATCCAATAGCACAATATTGCGCAATAGCAAGAAATTGTCAATTGTACAGTATTGCGCAATAGCAAGAAATATTCAATTGCACAGTATTGTGCAAAAGAAGATACTTCTTATAAATTGCTTATTTCTTGATCAATTTCAATGGGGTTTTATTCTTGAATTCTTGGGGTTCTTTATTATGCTGAATATAACCTTGTATTAAGTTTTTGGATTTTGGGCCCCGTTTTTAAATTGGTCCACATTGAGGTCCAAAGGGTCCAAAATTTAACTTTGTTTGATTTCATCAAAAATTGAATTATTGGGGTTCTTTGATATGCCGAATCTAACCGTGTATTTAGATTCTTAATTTTTGGTTCCGTTTTCAAATTGGTATACATTAAGGTCCAAAGGTTCCAAAATTAAACTTAGTTTGATTTTAACAAAAATTGAATTTTTAGTGTTCTTTGATATGCTGAATCTAAACATGTATTTAGATTTTTGATTATGGGCCCAGTTTTCAAGTTGGTCCAAATCGGGGTCCAAAATTAAACTTTGTTTGATTTCAACAAAAATTGAATATATGGGGTTCTTTGATATGCTGAATCTAACCATGTATTTAGATTTTTGGGCCCCGTTATCAACTTTGTCCACATTGAGGTCAAAAGGGTCCAAAATTAAACTTTGTTTGATTTCATCAAAAATTGAATTCTTGGGGTTCTTTGATATGCTGAATCTAACCATGTATTTAGATTTTGGATATTGGACCATAATAGGTGAATGTCCAATTTAAAATTTTTAAGTTCTTAGACCACATTCATTCTGTGTCAGAAACCTATGCTGTGTCAAATATTTCATCACAATCCAAATTCAGAGCTGTATCAAGCTTGAATGTTGTGTCCATACTTGCCCAAACTGTTCAGGGTTCGACCTCTGCGGTCGTATCAAGCTGCGCCCTGCGGAGCATTTTATTTGTATTTGATTGTAAAAATTAGTTAATTAGCTTTCAATTAAAAAAGGTTGAATGATTAAAATAATTTTGAAAATAATATTAAATATACATGTTTTGAGGGGAGACAACACTGTAAACATCCTGTTTTTTTGGCAGTGAAAATTGAAAACCTATTTGCAGCCACTGTAGCTCTTTTCGAAGCAGGAAACCGTACCCTGAAGCGAGATTTTTTTGAAAGGCCAGGTAAAAACCTTTGAATTTCTTACAGTTTTGATTGTGTGAAATGTGCCTGTATCATGTCTACATGGGTATGCACATGACCTGATTTCAGGTTTTTTATGTTCAGATTAGGCAATTTTTCCCCCAGGTTCTCTGAAAAGAACTTTTTTATTATATTAAAAGTACACTTTATTTTTATTTCATTATAAACTAGAGAAAATTCTGATTCCAGTGATAACTAGTTTTATACAAGTATCTTTATTAACCATTCCACCACTAAGGGTCACTTATGCATGGTCCCTCAAAATATGACATCATAGAAAAAAACTGTTGATTGCACCCTATAAATATTGTCCACCTGCTGCGTTCAAATTTGAGGATAACACTTCTAGGTATTGTTTTACTGTATTTTGACACATGTGTTTAAGCATTCTATTTTGATATCATATTTAGTGATAATTATTGTTTGACACATTAAAGCCTATAGATCTTTTAAATTGCAGTTAAGCTCATGTTTGTAAGTTTATCATGAATGCTAAGTACACTGCATTTTAGTCAATAATATATTTTTGTATTTTCAGACAATCTGCTGCTGTGTCCAAGCGTATTGTTGCACCTTCAATGCCAAGAGCATAACAGACAATATTAGTTAAACTGACTTTCTTAATTGATTGTTTGATATTTATAAAATAATATACATTTATCTTTAAAGAAGAATTGTCTTACAGTATATGAGCCTCAAAGATTATATCAACTTAGATTACAGCCTTGTCCAAAAACAAGGGATGTCAATATTCGAGTATGGCTTGGTAGTACTGAGTATCAAATATCAGACTGATATTTGATTAATTGATAAGTAGTTCTTCATCGAATTGACATCCATTCCAAAGCACGTTATGGAATCATTAATCTGATTTGAGAGTTAGGATATTAGCCCAGTTATTTCTCTTTTTTGTAGTGGCCTGGTTAGCGACAGTGAATAATAGTCAGTCTTTTTATGCCCCCGAGGTAGCTGAGGGGCATTAAGTTTTACCCTTGTCCCTCTGTAAGTCCATATGTCTGTCATACATCCTGAAATTGGTTTCCGTTCTCTAACTTTAGTTTGCCTCAACCAAATGTTATGAAACTTATACACAATGCTTATTACCACAAAGCACAGATCAAGTTTGAATTTGGGTGGCGTCACTTTTACCTTTCTAGAGTTATGCCCCTTTACAAATGGAAAAATTGCTGAATTTTCCCTTCCGTACTCTAACTTAAGTTTGCCTCAACCAAATGTTATGAATCTTATACACAATGCTTATTAACACAAAACACAGATCAAGTTTGAACTTGGGTGAGGATAACATTACTAGGTATCGTTTTACTGTAGTTTGATAGAGAAAACTGATTGTTTAAGCAGTTCATTTTGATGTCACTTTTACCTTTCTAGAGTTATGCCCCTTTACAAATGGAAAAATTGCTGAATTTTTCGTTTCCTTTCTCTAACATAAGGTAGCAATACACAGTTAGGAAAAAAAAACTTAAAATTGACACTCATAATTTTTAACCAAGGCTTAATATTTGTGTTATACATGTTTATATTTATGGAAAGAGCATCTTCCATAGATTTGATTTCCAATAGTTATAATGGTGAAATATAATCTCTTTTTGGTGTAACCATGGCAACAATCTGCATTTATTTGATGCAAAATATTGCAAAAAGGGGGGTGAAAATGTCACAAAAGTCTCCAAAATTTGGTGCAAAGGAGAATTTCAATCCATTAGAGTGATACCTTATAAAACATGCTAAAACATTCTAGATGTTCATATAAACCCACTTGGAAGGCTATATTATTCTTCAACTATCTAAAAATCAATTTTATTGTACAAAAACTTTCATATTTAAAAAATTCACCATGGCCAAAATGCAAAACTAAATTTCTAACTGTGTATTGCTACCTTAAGGTTAAACATTTTTTTTTCAATTTCCATTTTTAATGGATTTCTGTGTTCTGCTAGATAAAATGAGAAAATTGGCCTGCTAGTTTTGAAAATTGGTTCAGAAATAAATATTTTATGAAGGTTGGCAGTTGCCACTGAAATGCAACAAAATAGTGATTTGAAGAAACATGCCATGTCAAAGTGTAAATTCTCATTTTTTAGTTAAATTTCTAAAACTATACCTTTTGTGTTTGTCTTTTCTTGTTTAAAAACTTAAATTAACCTTAACAGTAGACAAATTTTACAAATTAAAGCTATTTTAAAGCTCTAGAATGTAAATTTTGTTGAGTATGCAAGCGGGGGCATCATCTGTGTCCCATGGACACATTCCCCATTTATTAATTCATGTTTATTTCCAACAAAAGGACAAATAACAATAACAAAACATTACACAGGAAACTAAAGATTGAGCAAAACAACAAACAACCAAAAACTGGGGGTAAATCAGGTGCTGAATAAAGAGGTTCCTGAACCCTGAGGAGCACTCCTCCAGTTGGTTATGCAAATAAAATACTGATGATAAGTCTCATTCAGTGATGTCACAATAGAGGCAAAGAGGATACAATTATTTTTTAGGACAAATGGGGCATATAGGTGGTCATCAGTGACACTGATATCTCATTATATTACATTTGTAAAACTTTCAAAAGGGATGACTTCAACTTTACCATTTGGAACAAATAGCTTCCTTGTAAGCAATAATCCTCTATCAAGAAAAATCAAGATGAGAATCACAACCCTGGATTTATATACCAGCTCTCTTATAAGTAGGCATTGCTTGAATGTTGGTACACAGATTTATAGTTTACAATGGGAAATTTAACCTCATCTTTTTAATGGCCCCGCAACACAGTTGTCGAGGCCATATAATTTTACCCTTATGACATTTCGTCATTCTGTCATTCCGCAACGAACAATTATACAGACATTTTTCTAAACGGCTTCATATACTGAACTGATTTTTAGTATGTGAGTCTACTTTGATGAGTCACAGATCAAGTTTACGTTCGTTATCCCAATATTTCAAGATCACTGGGATAGATACAGCCAACAATGTCACGAATTTGAATGTTCTTTGAAAAGAACATCATCTAACAGCATAAAGTGAAATTGAACGATAATGCCAGTTTCCTTCCATTTTTAGCTCACCTGGCCATGTAAGCTTTTGCCATCACTTTGCATCCAGTCGTCTGCCTGTCCCTTGTCCATAAATTTTCTTTTAAAATCTTCTCCTCTGAAATACTGAATGGATGGAAACCAAAGTTTGTTTGCCTCATCTAGAGGTGTCAACTATATAGATTGTGATTTTCGTCCAGGTTGATAAACCAACATGATACCCTTGTCGAAAAATAAAATTTAGGATCAAACTACCGCTTTGGCTAAAATCTCTTAACCTATAGCAATTAGAGAAAACTGACAGGATGAAAATGGTTAGCACAACAGTTTCTATCTACCCTGAATATTTTGGAAATTATGTCTTCTTTGTTTTGGGGTTATTGCCCCTGAAATGTTGATTTTGAACATTTTTATACATATCCTTGCCTTTTTTTTCAAAATCCGTAGTAGCTAGATTAAAAGAGTTATGTTAAAATAATCAGCATGACAAGTTGTATCCACCCTGAAGATTGGAGAAAATCTAACATCTAGTTTTGGAGTTATTACCACTAAAATATTCATGTTTTACAGTTTTTTGAGTTACTGTCCCAAGTAAAATGCTATCATTGCTCTTCTGTAAAAAAGAATGGAAGTTTGAAAGTTACTTTAAATTATGGGACTCACATAAGGTAAATAAGAAAACCTTTTTGAATAATCTCAATTAACATTTTTAGTAGAAACTTTTTTAAGAATGAAAAATATATTCTTTTATATACCGTAGAAAGGCTTGTATAGTTCGCAGTGGTACATAGTCCGCACCCCCTTCTCCCCACGAAATTTTAGGAAAAAAAACTTTTTGTAACTGTTAGAAAAGGTCTAATGAAACTCCGGTAATTTCAAATCCTGTGCGGTCGTTTGCGGTATTTTCTTGGAAAAACCTGTTTTCCATCATCAAACAGAAGCTGAAACTGCTTGTTAATGATTCTAGAACGCTTCATGATTGTTAAAATAAGTTTAATTCACTTAAAAAACAATTTAGAAACTTGTGTATGTTTAAACAGGAAGTTTAAAAAGCACGTGTAAAAGAAGAAATTAACCGGTGAGAGTCGAAATCCGTACATAACAGATATCACTATAATACGACTTTGAAAGCAAAACAGTTCCATCCTTTTGTAAAACAGTCTTTAATATATCTATCACATTAATGTTTGAAGGGTCTTAAGCTAATACAAACCATATTAGTCAGTATGAAACACCAAAACGGAACGAACAATAACCGATTTCGTTTTGTAGTTTACAAATTCTAAGCTGGTTTACGGTTGTCTTTTTCACTATGTTTGTATCGTTTCAATCGAGCAGATACCAGTTTATTTCAACCAATGCATTGAAAAGAAACGAGAAATTTGTAATGAAAGGTTTAGTTTTTAGGCAGTTAAGCTGCCTTATGCGAGCACCCTAGATTTGTGTTCTACCCAATAAATGCTGAAATACGTGCCATTGTTATTATCTAGCTGGATATAATGTTATTTATAACTAATTGAATAGTTTTTTCATACTTTTAATTCTGGATTACAAAAATATGACCAGAAAAAACCTTAAATGATCGTCGAACCACCCAAAAGTTTTGAAGTTGCACATAGGAAGTAGAGCACATTAGGAATCCTTATGTAGTTTATTATCCCCTGTGCTTTTGGCTAAGATGTCAAAGAACAATTGTATGAAATATTTAATCGCCGAAAATCTTTAAAGACAAGTAGTTTAGATATGGCAAAAGTCGTAGGAATATTGTTTGTCGTCAATACGTGGTACAACTACGTCAGTAGTCTATTAATTAGTTCAACTGTTCATGCTGTTGGCGGCAATTTCAAATTAGAAGACGAAATTTTCGTATCATTTCAATTTGGAGGCAGGGGTTCAAATTAGCGGTGGTCCGAGGTCCGCGACCTTCCACTTTTGCAATCGGACTCTCGACTTGGTTACTAGCTACGCCCGACGGACCTTTCACTTGAAAGAAATTAAAAATAACTTTGCAAACCTTTTTACCAAAGTCTCTAAATAAACGATCTCAAAACGTATTTTCATCTTTATTATTCATAACAGCGATGTTCATTTTGTTCAACCGCTAGCTTTATACAGATAATCGCCGACAAGTAATGTGTAAATTCGAGTAAAATCGTATCTGACTGACAAAAACAACATCGAAAAACAATGGATGCCGTGTAGACAATTACAATATCGGGTCCGATTCCGGAAGCGGATAAGGGTAATTCCGGGTTTTGGAGATCAACTACAAAAAAAAAAATTTCAGGCAGGTGACAAAATACATCTATGCATGGTAAATAAATATAAACACTAGAAATGGAAACCAAAAGATATATGTAAAAGAAAGAAAAAGCAAAAAATATTTGATACAGAAACTCAAAATTACTTTCTGACAAATTTTAATGTCCAAATCCAATACAATGTGACAGCTGGGAACAGTATATCTAACAATATATATGTTCCTGGTGACAGTATAAATCTTCTTTATCAGTGATAAATGTTGATAATGCATGTAAGATGCTTTTAAAGTGTAAACATATTACTGCAATTTTTTTCTCAATTTTGAAGGGTCAGTTAAAATAGCTGGAAGTTTCTTACTTTGTTTTCACAAATAGTGCAACTAGATTATATGATACCTGAATGTAAGCAAATCATATGATATATAGGTTGAATCCTTTGGGTCACTCTACCCCCTCCTGTTTGATAACTTTGAAACGGATGAGATCCCCACTCCTAAACCATATATATTCATGTATGGGACTATATAACTAATCAAATAAAATATAGGGGGAAGTCCCTAGGGTTACCCCACCCCTCCTGTTTGAGAACTTGGAAACAGTCGAGATCCCCACCCCTAAACCATATATATTCATGTATGGGACAATATAACTAATCAAATGAAATACAGGGGAGTCCCTGGGGTCACCCCAACCCTCCTGTTTGGGAACTTTGAAATGGTCGAGATCCCCACCCCTAAACCAAATATATTCATGTATGGGACAATATAATAAATCAAATGAAATATAGAGGGAGTCCCTGCGGTCACCCCACCCCTCCTGTTTGAGAATTTGGAAACGGTCAAGATCCCAAGACAAGACAAGACAATTTATTTAAACTTAAGCACACGTATGGTGCTACAAGAGGATAACAATTTTACATTAACAATTACATATATACTTATACATTTACAAGCAAGACACACAATAAATAAATAAGTGATATCATACAATAAAATTGAAATAAACCATATTTGGTTGATTTGTTTGCAAAATTCTTAATTGCAACGTGGATATGAAGTTATTGTAACATGCTTTGTATTATGAAAATATTTTTTCAATATGTCTTAGAAACATGCACACTTTTGTTAGCAGTGGCACGTTACAGTGTGATAATAGACCAGTAAGTTTCAATTGGGAAGGATTTTGTGTGTAATATGTAGGTATATACCTTTCTCTTAAAGACATAATTTGTTCATTGGAGCATACAAAAAAATAATGATCCCATAAACCATACATATTCATGTATGTGACAATATAACAAATGAAATGAAATATAGGGGGAGTCCTTGGGGGTCACCCCACCCCTCCTGTTTGAGAACTTGGAAACGTTCGAGATCCCCACCCCTTAACCATATATATTCATGTATGGGACAATATAACAAATCATATGAAATATAGGTTGAGTGCTTTGGGCCACTCTACCCCTTCCTGTTTGAGAATTTGAAAACCGTCGAGATCCCCACCCTAAACCATATATATTCATGTATGGGACAATATAACAAATCAAATGAAATATAGGGGCAGCTCCTATGGTCACTGTAAACCATCCTGTTTGAGAACTTGGAAATGGTCGAGATCCTCACCCCGAAACCATATATATTCATGTATGGGACTATATAACAAATCAAATGAAATATAGGGGAGTCCCTGCAGTCACCCCACCCCTCCTGTTTGAGAACTTGGAAACAGTCGAGATCCCGACCTCTAAATTAAACCATATATATTCATGTATGGGACAGCAGAACTTATCAAATGAAATATTGTCCTGTTTGATAACTTGGAAACAGATGAGATCCCCACCCCTAAACCATATATACTCATGTATTTGGCAATATAACAAATCAAATGAAATATAGGGGAAGTCACTGGGGTCACCCCACCCCCTCCTGTTTGAAAACTTGATAACGGCCGAGATCCCCACCCCTAAACCATATATATATTCATGTATGGGACAACATAAAAAATCAAATGAAATATAGGGGTAGTCCCTAAGGTCACCCCATCCCCTCTTGTGTGTGTTTTAAGAACTTGTAAAAGTTTGAGATACCAACTCCTAAACCATATTCATTCCTGTTCGTCATTTCAAACAGATTTGAATGACATACAAGGTCAATCTCATAGGCATCACATATGCATATCACTTTACTAGACCTAATCAATGTGTACTAGACTTTGCCCAATGTCAGGCGACCATGGGAATGAATAATTATGGGAGCTTTGTTTGGGAGACTTCGTAACAGCATTCTGTTACAATTATTTCTTGTTTATTATAAAATTTTATTGATGCAAAAAATGAGTAGGTTTAAAGAATTATTTTAATTATATTTTGAATAATTTCTGGTTCTATAAAAAATTTCATTTTAATATGACTCATTTTAAAGAAAACATATCTTTCAAGCCCAAGAATGTTTGACCAACTTTATTATAATCACCTGTCATTTTATTCCAAACTTAGACATCATGGACTTGGGGTGAAGGCGGGGGTTATTTACATTTACTATGGGCAGGTCAGTCAGACCTCACCTTTGATCCCCGTAGTAGTAAACATTTGTCTGATTTGTGTCTCATAACTTTTGCACTGTAGAACACAAACTCAGTTTTCTTTCCAGGGAAACAAGTCCATGCATGCTATTACAAGCTCGTACTAAGTCAACTTGAACTACTAACAGTCAACTAATACCAACGTTAACTATCAACTAGAACAACTGCAATCATTTCGAACTTGTACCACTGCAGACACATGACCATTAAAAATATACTTGATATATGCGTTGCTTTGGAAAACCTTGATAAAATATGAATTATTTGCCTTAATAATTAATTCATTAAATGAACATAAATGCACAATATATGAATGTTTAATGTTTGTTCTTTAAATCTTAAAAAAAATGAAGCAACATAGCCACAGTTTTCATAATTATGTTTGCCTTGGTTTTTGGTTAACTGCCTACAGCGCTTACAGTGCTTTGATTATATTTATCAGTATTAATTTGATATTGAATAGAAATAACTTATTAATATGGATGAGTTAAAATTATTAGTTTGAAAAATGATAAGAACGCCCTCTACAATAGAAATAACAAAGATGGCGGAACGTAAACAAACCACCTCGACCGCGAAATTGAAATTTTTCTCTTATTTCTTGCTTATTGTACTCTATAGTCCGCACCCCGTCTGGAAGGTCCAATTTTGGAGAATAAAACCGCGGACTATACAAGCCTTTCTACGGTATCTATAAAAAATGTTTTCCCATAAAAATAAAAAATGCAATCATATAACACTGTGTATCATCGCCACCGGAAATTGTGTACTAACGAAGCGGCGAGAAATGGAAAAAAAAGTAAACAAGATAAGAATTCATTCAATTTAAAGCATTTCTACTGATTTGACGAGGGTACCGCTTAAGAAATGATTTTCTGATATATAATTCTTTAAATTATTAGGCCGATAAGTACAAAATTAAGACAAGATTTTGTGTTATACTCAAGAACTTGCCACTTAGTACCTGAAAATTTCGAGGTCGATCGTCCTCTGTCGCCCCATTGGCAAGATATTCAACTGTTTTTCATTATTTTTCCAGACACTTTTTTAGATTATGATAGTGTGGCATCATATTTACTGAAATTTGTTGTCAAAATGAACGTTTTTAAAGAATAAAGACCATAAAAAATAAAGTCTAGGGTACGGCAACTTGCTCATGTTGACAAATTTACTGTATGGCAACTTGTTTTCAACTGTATGGCAACTTGCTAATTTCAAAATATTTATTTGCCGTCTTTTTAAAGAAAATAAAGTATCAGGTTCAAATATCTAATTATGCATTTGATAAAAATACAATTCGCTTGACACCATTTAAGATGTATACACAATATAAGGCTTGAACACAGTCCTATTACATCTTTTACATACCTGATGTATACAATATGAATACGGCATATACAAAAGCTGGCAAATGTTGTAACTTTCGGAAAGGCATGTCACTGTTTTACAGACCTGTTGTTCTGCCCTGACGTAGCGTTAAATGTTACCCATGTCCGTCCGACCCGTCTCTCCCGTTCGTCCAGAAAGTCCCAATATTGGTTTCCGTTCTCTAACTTTAGTATGCCTTAACCAAATGTTTTAAAACTTACACGAAATGCTTATCACCACAAAACACAGATCAAGTTATAGATTGGGTAGCGTCACTGTTACCGTTCTTGAGTTATGGCCTTTTATAAATGAAAAAAAGCTAAAGCTGTCGTTTCTGTTCTCAAACTTTAGATTGCCTCAACCAAATGTTTTAACCATACAACATTAGTCAGCATTTGCATATAAGTGATGCACATTTCGGGGATGGGTTGTGGGTGGAGGGAAGGAAGGAGGTAATGGCAGGAGAATTTTTCCGCATTGAATATTTAGAACCATTAAGTGAATGAATTATCTTTCAACTTTTAGATAAAATGAAGTATAAATGAATTATCATTCTCTGCAAAAAAAAAATGTTGTATTGCTACACCACGGCACCATGTTAAGGGAGGTTTGAGTGCTCACAAACATGTTTAAGCCCGCCTCAATATATATGTGTCTGTCCCTGGTCAGGAACATGTAATATAGCGTAAGTTGCTGCCTGACATATTTGTTTATGATTTTGTCATAAATCAGGCAATTTTGATACGGTATGGGTTTTGTTCATTGTGAAGTGTATAGTAACCAATAGTTGGTCAAATCTATTTCATTTGGACTGTGTTTGAAAGTCCTCTCAGTGAAAACCATTCCACGTCTCCTTTTTCAGTTATTGTCTTATTTGTAAAAGGCAGATACAGCCAATATATTAGAATAAAGAACATTAATTTTCTAAAAAAAAAATTCATCTCTATATAAAAAGAAATGAACAAGCTCGGTGGCTAACACTGTTTAAATTTTTAAAAAATATTAACCTTAGATTAATCATTTTTGGAAAGAATGAAAGAAGAATCCGATACAAGGGATACAAATCCGGCTGTGGTTACGGCATAAACTATTTATATACACTTTCTACTTGAGAATAAAGATGACCTTGTATGAAATTTTTTTTGGTTGTCATCTTAATATTATATACTTATTAATACAATTCACAAAAGCTAGCATCTTCGACTTGTAAGTTTAAAGAATTATAATGAAATAACATCTAATAAGGACAGGTTGAAATATTTTTGAATCCTGATGGTACATACTCATAAATTCTTTTGGAAAAATCCACGTAAATTTAAATGTTGATTTGATAGCGTTCATTTATTTATTTGCCCTCGTAAACAGTTTTGTTAAAATACCGAAATCGGTAAATTCTTATCGTGAACGAATAAGTCGGGTACACCTTTTTACATTCAGGCGTGCTTAAGTTGCACTCTTTTCTTCTTATTTAGAAAAATGATTTTAATTTTAGCATCTATCTAAAGATTAGATTATTTACACACACACAAAAATAGGGCTTACTGTTGATTTTGAAACTCTATAAATTCACATTTATATTCAACCAAACAGATAGGCCGAGATCCATACCTTTATAAATTTCAAAACAGAGAAGGTGTGTTTGAAAACAAATAATCACGTACTGCTATATCTTTTAAGGCAAATGCAAGTCTTACTTGTATTAATTATATAATTTTAATTTTAATTGGCACAGCATCACATTAAAATTTACTGAGAAATATTATACATAGTAATCATGAAAATGTACTACTGTAACAATGAAAATTCGGACGAATACACTCCTTTTCACTACCCCTCCATCTACTCATTTAAATTTAGGCCAAACAGCCTTAGCAACAGTCTTTTATTATTTTTTCCCTGTAAATAAAAAGATTGATTGAATTTACTTAAACTAAAAAAAAAAAATACAATCTTATTTTCAATAAGAAACAAGAAAATAAATTCGAAACACAATTCATGATTTATTTCTCGTAATTTTCAATGAAAACAAAGTATTTTCTTCACTTTTCTTTTAACAAATTATTCATTTCAGAAATTTAAAAAATAAACAATAAACAATGTTGAAGACCGTACCTTGACCTATAATGGTTTACTTTTATAAATTGTGACTTGGATGGAGAGTTGTCTCATTGGCACTCATACCACATCTTCCTATATCTATTTAACCCAGCACATTCTTTATGTGTCTGTCCGAAGCCACGAGCCTGTAGTTTGGTGGTTGTCGTTGGTTCATCTCTATCATATTTGTTATTTTTCGTTAATTGTTTTGTTATGAGTTAGGCCGTTAGTTTTCTTGTTGAATCCTTCCACAATTTTCATGTCGGGGCTTTTTATAGCCGACTGTAAGGTACGATTTTTCGTTGTTGAAGGCCAAACGATAGCATATAATTGCTTACATACACTTTATTTAACCCTGGTGGATAGTTATCTTATTTGCAATCATACAACATCTCCACTGTTTATATTTAAAAAAAAAAAACAGCGCCAACAAAAGATGAATGGTCGGTTTTTTTTTATTGAACTTACAAAATTTCACCTTGACAACAAATAAGACAACAGTCGTTAGTATTATAACGATATATGAATGTATTTAGGAAAATATGGTTGAAAAAAAACTTTTTGTATTTAAAAACAAAAAGTCAAATAGAGGTACGCAACGACGACCTCTGAACGAAATTAACGGCATATATTTTATAATAGTTGATAAGTAGTTTATTTTGTATATTTGTAAGCCGGTAAAGCTTTGATACAGCCAAAATTTCGTCACTTGATATTATCTAAACAGTGATTAATTTCATCTTTTAAATTACAATATATTGCAAGACGCCGTACAGACAAAAGTTGTTATTTTGCAATTCGCCGTACAACGTCCTGCAATTCGCCGTACAATAAACAAACAATGTTTTGGTCTGTATTCTTTAAAAACATCTTTATGACAACAGATTTCAGTCAATATGATGTCACACTATCATAATCTAAAAACGTGTCTGGAAAAATAATGAAAAACAGTTGAATATCTTGCCAATGGGGCGACAGAGGACAATCGACCTCGAAATTTTCAGGTACTAAGTGGCAAGCTTTGGAGTATAACACAAAATATTGTCTTAATTTTGTACTTATCGGCCTAATAATTTAAAGAATTATATATCAGAAAATCATTTCTTAAGCGGTACCCTCGTCAAATCAGTAGAAATGCTTTAAATTGAATGAATTCTTACCTTGTTTACTTTTTTTTTCCATTTCTCTCCGCTTCGTTAGTACCCAATTTCCGGTGGCGATGATACACAGTGTATAATCAGCATTGAAAATCTAATGATTATTAAATGTAACAATGACGTTTGAAATTTGAAAACTTAAAACAAAGCTTGTGCAAATATTTTCCCTGTTAAATAGTGTATAAAAGTTTCATTCTAGTGTGTTGTCATTTTTATACGCCTGTCAAATTTTTGACGGGACGTATTATGGTATACAAATGTCCGGCGTCTGTCCGTCTGTCCGTCCGTCTGTCTGTCTGTCCGCCGTAAACATGTCGCACCGTAACTTGAGAATGACTTATCCAAATTTCATGAAACTTAACATAGTTGTTTCTTATGATGGTCATACGATCTGTATACTTTTTGGTGAAAATAAGATTAAAACTTTTTGAGTTACGGGACTTAGTAACTAAAACAGGTGTGTGTTTTTTTTCACATGTCGCACCGTATCTCAAAAATAATTTATGATTATTGCTTAAATCTTTACACATTTCTTAGTTATATTAATCTTAAGATCTGTATACTTTTTGGTGATGATTCAAAATTTTATTTTAGAGATATTGAGTATTTTGTTAAAAAAGGGGGAGGGGTTTTTCACATGTCGCGCCGTATCTCAAAAACAGTTTATGATTATTGCTTAAAACTTTACACACTTCTTAGTTATATTAACCTTAAGATCTGTATACTTTTTGGTGATGATTCAAAATTTTATTTTTGAGTTATTGAGTATTTTGTAAAAAAAAAAGGGGGGGTTCACATGTCGCGCCGTATCTCAAAAACAATTTATGATTATTGCTTAAAATTTTACACACTTTTTAGTTATATTAATCTAAAGATCTGTATACTTTTTGGTTTTGATTCAAAATTTTGTTTTTGAGATATTGATTTTTTTTAAAAGGGGGGGTTTTCACATGTCGCGCCGTATCTCAAAAACGGTTTATGATTATTGCTTAAAATTTTACACACTTCTTAGTTATATTAATCTAAAGATCTGTATACTTTTTGGTTTTGATTCAAAATTTTATTTTAGAGATATTGAGTTTTTTGTAAAAAAAAAAGGGGGGTTTTTCGCATGTCAGAAACTATTTATGCTTATTGCATAAAAATGCACACACAAGACGACGGGCGTATCATGCGCTCATGGCGCAGCTGTTTATTAGGATTTTATTCTACATGCTCTTGCATGTCTGGGGACAAAAGTAATTGAAATGTAATTAATTGTGATGTAATTAAATACATTTGAAATTCAATGCAATTATGATTTAATTAATTACATTTAAAAATTAATGTAAGAAATGTAATCAATTACTTTTGCATGTAATTGACCCAAGGTCTGCTGTCCCTGATATGCACATTTTCCAAAATTTTCACATTTTTTTACGACCCTAAAAAAATGTTTGTGGTCGTTTATTGGTATGACGTTGGCGTAGTCGTCGTCGTCGTCCGAAGACACATTAGTTTTCGCACTCTAACTTTAGTTTAAGTGAATGGATCACAATGAAATTTTACCATAAGGTTCAATACCACAAAAGGAAGGTGGGGATTGATTTTGGGGGTTATGGTACCAACAGTTAAGGAATTAGGGGCCAAAAAGGGGCCAAAAATAAGCATTTTTGTAACTTCCAGACATAACTTGTGTGTAAGTGTATGGATCTCTCTGACATTGTACCACAAGGTTCCATATCACAAAGGGAATGCTGAGATTGATTTTGGGGGTAATTGCTTCCAAATTTTAGGAATTAGGGGCCAAAAAGGGGCAAAAAACAAGCATTTTTCTAGTTTCATGACAATAACTTGTGTGTAAGTGTATGGATCTTTATGAAATTGTACTACAAGGTTCCATATCACAAAGGGAAAGCTGGAATTGAGTTTGGGGGTAATTGCCCCAAAAGTTTCGGAATTTGGGGCCAAAAAGGGGCCAAAAATAAGCATTTTTCTAGTTTCCAGACAATAACTTGTGTTCAAGTGTATGGATCTCTCTGAAATTGTACTGCAAGGTATCATACCACAAAGGGAAGGCTGGGATTGATTTTGGGGGTAATTCCCTCAAAATTTTAGTAATTTGGGGCCATAAAAGGGCAAAAAAACAAGCATTTTTCTAGGACAATAACTTGTGTGTAAGTGTATGGATCTTTATGAAATTGTACTGCAAGGTTCCATCTCACAAAGGGAAAGCTGGGTTTGAGTTTGGGGGTAATTGCCCTAAATGTTTAGTAATTTGGGGCCAAAAAGGGGCCAAAAAACAAGCATTTTTCTAGTTTCTAGACAATAACTTGTGTTCAAGTGTATGGCTCTCTCTGAAATTGTACTGCAAGGTACCATACCACAAAGGGAATGCTGGGATTGATTTTGGGGGTAGTTGCCTCAAAATTTTAGGAATTGGGGCCTAAAAGGGGCAAGAAACAAGCATTTTTCTAGTTTCAGGACAATAACTTGTGTGTAAGTGTATGGATATTTATGAAATTGTACTACAAGGTTCCATATCACAAAGGGAAAGCTAGGATTGAGTTTGGGGGTGATGAATCATAAGGGGGTTCAAAAAATTGGGGGGAGGGATTTTTTTTTTTCCTTTTTTTTTCTTTAAAATTTTCAATTTTAAATTGGTTATTTCTGATTTATATATAAAAGCAAATAATAATGATATGGTTTGAATAGGTAAATTAAATTTTTTTAAGTTCTTAGACCACTTTCATTCTGTGTGAGAAACCTATGCTGTGTCAAATATTTAATTACAATCCAAATTCAGTGTTGTATCAAGCTTGAATGTTGTGTCCATACTTGCCCCAACTGTTCAGGGTTCGACCTCTGCGGTCGTATCAAGCTGCGCCCCAGCGGAGCATTTTATTAGCTGTTATTTTGAAAACTATATGAACAATGTTAAAGGATACCATGCAAAAATGATCAGCATGACAAGATCTATCTGCAGTGATATACTCGCACTTACTGACAGCTAGTTCAAAGCCAATAACAACCAATAAAAAAAATCATGCATCAATCAGTTCACATCCAACATCATATGGATTTAGCGAAAAGACGTCATTAACAGTCAGAGAAAAACATTACCTTGTGCAATGCCAAAATACAGGTATCGACAGATTGTAGAGTCATGAATGTGCATATGTATATAAAAATAATGTTTAGTTTGATTTCAATTTACTGATAACAAAATCAATAGTAATACCAATAAAAACGATATTCAAAGATCAAATTACAGTGTTGAATTGTTAACCTTTGAGAATAATTTTATTTAAAGGTTAGATAAGTTTACCCGGATCGTATCTAAATTTCCGGGCTCGGTAAACAACATCTCCGTAAAAGTTAGGATGTGCTATCCCGTTTGAAATAAGTTTTCTACAGGTACAACCTAACTTAAAAACCAAATCTTTATATCTATGGAAGAATTTAGTAAAAGTTTAAAGTAATTTTTGGTAACGAAATCCCTGACTTAATAATTTAGATGAAATTGTGGTTCCATAATTTAAACAATCACCTAACCTTTATCTACTTGTCATGTTCTGGTTTCATTTGTGCAACTGTTTTATCTCTCTGCATTGTCCAAATTTGAGGATAACAGTACCGGTGATCTTTTTAATGTATTTTGACACATACATTCAAAACGGAATGTATTTGTTAAAGCAGTCTATTCAATATCATATTTAGTGATGAGTATTGTTTGACATATGACAACCTACATATCTTTTAAATTTCATTTAAGGCAGGATTATCGCAAGGATTTTGAGTGCTTTAGTCACTTGTACGTGATAAGAAACCTGACTTTTCTTTTGTAGTAGCTTTTATATGATAGGTATGAGGCAGTTATTGCATAGGGTTTAACACATGAAAAAAAAACGTGTTTTTTTTTCTTTTTCTGCATTTCATTAGTATTCAAATAAAATAAGCTTATTAGCAATAGCTAGACTTCAGCTCATGTTTTTTATAAGCTTATCATGAATGTTAAGTACACTGCATTTCAGTCAATAATTCATTGTTCTATTTACAAACAACCCTGCTACTGTGTCCAAGCGTATTGTTGCACCATCAATGCCAAGAGCAGGACAGACAATTCTAGATAAACTGATTTTTTTAATTGATTGTTTGATATTCATACAAGAATGCACCTATCTTCAAAAAAGAATTATCTTACAGAATTTTAGCCCAACGGATTATTTGAAATAACCTTACAGCCTTGTCCAAAAGCAGCTCCCAAAATCATCTGTCTGCTGACTCGAGAGTTATGATGTTATCCCATTTATTATCTTTTTTTATAATTGGCTTGGCTAGCGACAGTGAATGATAGTCAGCCTTTTTAAGCCATGTTTATTTCCGAAAAACAACAAATAACAATAACAAAACATTACACAGAAAACTTAAGATAGAGCCAAAAAAACAAACCAAAAACTGGGGGTGAACTCAGGTGCTCTGAGTAAAGAGGTTTCTGCTCCACTAGGAGCACCCCTCCAGTTGGTCATGCAAGTAAAAATCTGATGATCGATAAATCTCATTCAGTGATGTCGCAATAGAGGCAAAAAAGACACGACTATGGTTACGACAAGTGGTACATATCCATGGTCCTCTGTGACACAAATATTTCATAACTTCTATAAAATTTTCCAAAGGGATCACTTCAACTTTACCATTTGGAACCCTTAATGCTATAGCTTCCTTGAAAGCAGTAATGTCAGTTTCTTTTTGTTTTTAGCCCAACTGGCCTTAAAGGCCAAATAAACTTTTGCCATCACTTTGTGTCCCGTCGTCCGTCCGTCTGTCCCTAGTCCATAACTTTACTCCTCTGAAAATGTTAAATGGATGGAAACCAAAGTTTTTTTGCTTCTTCTTTAGGTGTTAACTATAAAGTTTATGATTTTTGTCCAGGTTGTTCAACCAAAATGGCCTTCATGTCTAAAAATAGAACATAAGGGTCAAACTATATGATTGGTCAAAATTTCTAAAACTATAGCAATAAGAGAAAAACCGACGGGGTAAAAATGATTAGCACTAGTTAGATCTTCCCTGAAATTTCACAAAATTTGTCAACCTTATTTTGAGTTATTTTCCCTGAAATGTACATTTTCCCTATTTTTGCATTATTTAGCTATTATTTTGAAAACTATATGAACTAGGTTAAAATCATAAATTGAAAATATGATCAGCTTGACAAAAGGTATCTTTTCTGAAATTTTTTACATCCTTTTTTGGAGTTTATGTCCCTTACACGTTGATTTTTTACTGTTTTATTGCAGTTTTGACTGTTATCTCAAAAACTATAGGAGCAAGGTTAAACATTTAAATTGCAAAAATGACCAGCAACATAAAGAGTAACTATAGTATGTGCATAAAAAAAGTCCTAAAAAGAAAACTTTTCACCAGGTAATACAGGACACATGTGTGACTCACGTTTTTTTTAGAAGCTCCTGAATGAAGTCTGCCTCATAAGAATAAATGAACAAGTAATCAAGCAGAGGGGCACATTTGGTTTTCATAGGAGAATGCTGATTGTCTGTTGAAAAACACTTCATACAAATATGTTGTCAATAAAAAAAATCCTGCAATTTGATGATGTGTTCCAGTTATATTTTTTGGATTCGAAGTTTTATTTGTCCCTCCCATTACAAATTGTTATGTCAAAACTGTTTTTATTCACTTTCCCTTTTATCTCACCTGATCCAATGGCCAGTTTATCTTGAAGTAAAATAGATATGAAGAAACTGTAAATAGCCAAGATGCTTGGCAATGCAAGATGTAGAAAAGGACTCCTTTCGGGTGCCTAAATTTTGACCATTTTTTTACATTTTGCGTTCTCTCTTGAAAACTGTAATAAAGATACTGGAAACAGCAGAAATGATCCAAACAAGATCAACAAAGAGTGCAGTGTGACTGAGACCATAATCTCATTTCTTATAGGAGTTAATGACCTATATGACAAACTCATCTTTTTATATATAGTATAGTTATATATAAGTACGTCTGAACCAGTGACGACTCTACAACAGATTTTATCCATCGGATCACCAGCAGTGATGGTGATACAAGGCTGAAAATTAATTCGTCTTAACAACAGCCCAACATTCGAACTCATGCTACTGAGATATCGTGGCACCAAATCATATATATAGAAACTTTAGAAGCAAAAAGTTTCAGCAAGATAAGATCAGTTGACTCCACAGGAGTTAGTACAAAATCATGCAAATAATTTTATTTGCATTTGATATTACAATGACTACCCGTTGTATTTTATTTAGGAATGGGTTCTTTGAAGACTGTTAAATGCATTGTTTTTATCCTGATTTTTACGTAAATACTACACATGTACACAGACGTGATTTTTACATAAATACTACATTTAACATTTTTAAGCCACCGCACAGCCTGGGACAATCTCATAAGATATATTAAGCAAATATTGTGAAAAACAACATAAATTAGGATGAGCAACAAATCAAACTCTAGAATAAAATCTCAGAGGTTTTTTTTTCCATTTTGATGTGTGTAAATTAGACACCGATGTGTTAAGTTGTGAATATACAATGCCATCATATTTATGTGCTTAAATGAAATGTATTTCGCAACATCCAAGGTTAAGATAACAATAAAAGAAACGGGAAAGAATACTGTGTCTTGTAATCCTGAACATAGTTTCAAAGATGTTTAAATATATTGGTCAACAAACGAAAGGAGAGACGGCTGGCTGGTCAGGAAGTGAAATACACACATTAGAAGAGGGTCTGGAAAGGAATTACAGAATAGAGAATAATGGGCAAAAAGTGCATAATAAATGGCAACAAATATTAAGATTAGAGAAAATAGGCAAACAAAAAGAAAATAGAGAATAATTGTGCGTTGAAATATACAGAATAAAGAATGAGGGTAAAGATAAATAAACAGAGGGAAATGGTCTAAAAAGTTAAAGATAAATAAACAGAGGGAAATGGTCTACAAAGTTAAAGATAAATAAACAGAGGGAAATGGTCTACAAAGTTAAAGATAAATAAACAGAGGGAAATGGTCTACAAAGTTAAAGATAAATAAACAGAGGGAAATGGTCTACAAAGTTAAAAATAAATAAACAGAGGGAAATGGTCTACAAAGTTAAAGATAAATAAACAGAGGGAAATGGTCTACAAAGTTAAAAATAAATAAACAGAGGGAAATGGTCTACAAAGTTAAAGATAAATAAACAGAGGGAAATGGTCTACAAAGTTAAAGATAAATAAACAGAGGGAAATGGTCTACAAAGTTAAAGATAAATAAACAGAGGGAAATGGTCTAAAAAGTTAAAGATAAATAAACAGAGGGAAATGGTCTACAAAGTTAAAGAATAAAGCAATGAATGACATCCTCTTACAATCTATAGCATATCCTGATCCTGTTACAATCTATAGCATCCTCTTACAATCTATAGCATATCCTGATCCTCTTACAATCTATAGCATATCCTGATCCTCTTACAATCTATAGCATATCCTGATCCTCTTACAATCTATAGCATATGATCATTTTATTAACCTCAGAATTAATTTTGTAATGCGTTAATCACTGTATGATCCGACTGCATAATCAAAGAGAATAAATCTTTGGTGTGGTTATGTGAAAATCGAGGAACTGGACGCTGATGACGAAAAAAGATTTTTATTGGCAAATGATATGTTTTCTGTTGGAATTCCTCCTGGTAAAGACCATGAAAGAGATGAACCACCAATAAAAAAGACAAGGACGTACATTATATATATTTTTTTTATCTAGGTTAACAGTATAAATGTTAGAGAAAAATTGGTTACAACGTTTCTGGTGATTTAACACAAAAACAACTAACATAAATTCACAAGACACAACCAACCAATTTAAGAATACTTGCAGTTACTAATATCCAGTTCAAAACTAATAACAAATTAAATCATGTTTTAACCAGATTAAAGTATCAATCAGTATACATCCAACGGATCTAGAACAAACGACGTCATAATTGGTATGAGAAAGGCACAACCTTGTGCAATGCCAAAATATATTTTTGTAATTTCTGTTATCCTTATGTATTTTGTTTTCAAGAAGCATGATTTTATTCTACATATCATCATTTTGTATGTTCCTTTAATTACTTTGACTGATAACCTTAATGGAAATATGATCATAAGTCTTATCCTAGCGATCAAAAGTCCATTATTAGAAGTAGACTTATGATATGATATAACTCAATACCTAAAAGAAATACTAGGCATTAGCCGAGTTGTTAGAAAAACATCTGGTGTTAGTCCTGGTTCGTAAGACATAGGTTTTTCTTAAAGGAATCCTTTTAGTGTGGTGACTATGTTGAAAGCATTTATCCCATCGAGCTTGATAATAAACTTGATGAAATAAAGAATACGCCAGATATAGTTAATATAAAAATAAGGAGATGAGATATGATTGCCAATGAGACAATGATCCACCAAAGTTCAAATAAAGTGGATGTAAGCAATTATAGGCAACCGTACGGCCTTACCCATACCGTATAGTCGGATATAAACGGTCCCGACATAAAAAAATATGAAACAATTCAATTGAGAAAACTAACGGCCTTATTTATAACAAAGCAATTAACGAAAAACAAACATGACATTAATGAACAAACAACATCCACTGAACTACAAGCTCATGACTTGGGACAGGTACATACATTTTGTAAAGAATGTGGCGTGGTCAAACATGTTTGTGAGCGCTCAACCCTCCTCCTAACATGGGACAGTGGTGTAACAGTACATCATAAGAACAAACTATAAAAATCAGTTGAAAAAAGCTTAACTCATCAAGTCGGTTCAAAGCACAAAAAACATCAAACATAAACATAGACCGGACGTGGCAGGGTATTTATCCAACCCTCATCCCTAACAACATAAAAGGACACTAAATACAGATCTGAGAGTAATCGCAGTCACTGACAGCTAGTTCAAAGCAAATAACAACTGATAAAACCCCTAAATGTATCTAAGACTAAAATATCAATCAGTACACATCCAACATCCAATGGATTTAGTGTAAAGACGTCATTAACAGTCAGAGAAAAACATAACCTTGTGCAATGCCAAAATAAGGGATCGACAGATTGTAGTTCCGTTAAAGTGCATATGTGTATAACAAAACTAAAAATTTGATTTTAATTTACTGATAACAAAATCAATATTTATACCAATAAAAACAATATTCAAAGATCTAACTACAGTGTTGAATTGGTAACCTTTTAGAATATTTATTTAAAAGATTGATAAATTTACCCGGATCGTATATAAATTTCCGGGCTCGGTAAACCACATCACCGTAAAATTTAGGATGTGCTATTCCGTCTGAAATAAGTTTTTTACAGGTACAGTCAAACTTGTAAACCAAATCTTTGTATCTATGAAATAATTTAGTAAAGGTTTTAAGTAATTTGTGGTAACGAAATCCCCGATTTAATAATTTACCAGTAATACATAGATTAAGCTCACTGAAAACCAAAACGTCACTATAGACACGGGCATAACGAACGAGTTGAGATATATAAACACCGTAAGACGGTGCCAGAGGAACATCACCGTCTAAAAAAAGGAAAATTAACAATAAGGAAAGAAAATGCATTACTTTTGTAGTTTAATTTTGTGTAGAGTTTCTGGTGTAAAACTGAAATATCTAAAACTAGGAAAGGACACTTATTGCTGTTGTTATTTGATTTAGTTAAAGTAAGTAGCTGTGGTTAAATTTAGAGAATTCTTAATTATTTAACGAAAAATTTCATAAAGATAGCGGTAAGTGTTGTTGAATTTATAAAATAAATGGAATTGAGACGGGTTTTTACTGAGTTTGGCCATAAACTGTGATTCATAACAGTACAGGAAAAAGTCTGCTATTAAAGGGGCACAATTGGTGCCCATATGAATACCTACAATCTGCTTCTCACCTTGACTTACATCTAGAAATTGAAAATAAGGGTTTAACTTAGTTGAGAACAAAACTTTACATCAAAAGAGATAATTTCAGCTTCCCGATTGTGAACTTTCCATTTCTATATATCAAAATTTCAGCAGCGTTTGCATGTGCAGTATATATATCCTAGTTGATACGATATTCCAGAGCTTACATTTCCTATCATGATTTCCTTGATCGAGGGTCGCAGCTTACATGTAAGCTATTAAACCAAGAGTTTCAAGTTGGAAGTTGAAATCATCCAATCGAAAATTTAACGGAGGTCATCACAAGTATGTTGACCGTTATAGAATATCTGTCAAATATGTTCCAATTGTCGTAACCAAATTCCGTCCTCTTTTCCTAGAATGTGACCTACCGAAGTAAACTTATCACCGGGTTTGTACTTACATGCACAACCCGAACGGATGCCACACGTAGGCCAAGATCTGCTTACCCTTACGGAGTTCCTTCCGGAGTTCCTGAGATCACCATCGGTTTTCGGTGGGGTTCTTTTTGCTCAGTCTGTAGTTTTCTGTGTTGTGTTTTGTGTTTTTTTTTCATGGCTTTGTCAGTTTGTTTTCGACTTGTGAGTTTGAATATCCCTTTGGTATCTTTCGTTTGCCTCTTTTTTTACAAAAAATTTCGGTAGAGACTGTATTAGATGGGAGACATAATTTATGTTATGTCGCCTGATTTCCCGTTTAACAAAGATATAACACAAACATCATTGTGATAAAAAAATAAAATTGGAATAGCACAAAGTCACTTGGTGACGAAGACAATTGCAAATTTTATTAATTATTGTTGAATGGTGTAGAGAGGATTGAGTGGTGCCTTTCCACCTCTTTATATGAACTGCAAAACTCATTGCGGTCAAAACAAGTGTGACATGCAAAAGTTCAGGTCGAGTATCTGAGATGTGTGACCGCTATATAGAACAGCGATTTCCCAAATCATAAAACAAAACGAGCACAACTTCAAGTTCTGGAAGTTTGATATACATCTGTTTAGAGTGCAGGGATTGCGGATTTAAAATGTGTCATCTCTGAAACCACTTTAAAATGCCTGTTTGAGGGAATCTATAAAAAGATAAACGAAATGACAAACGAAATGGGAAATGATCATCTTTAATTTATGTACTTCAAACAATTTATGATAAACGTGTGATACCAATTTCAACGTGCATAACCCTTTTTTCTAATATAATATTCGTAACATGAATAGTAACTTTTCCTTTGATATTCGAGTGAGTTCACTTCTGATATATATTGATAAGTGCATTAACAAGACATTTGCTTGTTATTGCTCTTACCATATCCGCCGTAAACCGTTTGTTGTAGGAAAAGAAAAGAATGAGAGAAGCTAAGACCAGTGCATAACATTCAATACCAGAAGTTGTTAATGCACTGTCTGGCTCCGCATCTACATAAAAAAACATTTTTTAGTGGGGGTGGCTTCGTTTACTTTAGGGGACCCGAACCATATGGGGCTTACCAAATATTTAAATAAGAATTACTACTATAAAATCCTTAGCTTTACTAAGTTAACCTGAACCTTAAAACTAACTCTTATCTATCCACTCCTAACTCCTAACCCTAAATATTAAAACAAAACCCAACCTAACGCTAACCCTAACCGAGACAGCAGGCTCCTCTAAAAAATGAAAACCTGAGTAAACGGAAAAAAAGTAATAACGTGGTCTATAAACAAAGAGACAATGCTGTTATAGTTCGTTATCAAATTCTTTCAAGTTTTCTAAAAAAATACCAAAATCTAGATACAGATAAACAGGTCGCACGTGCCTAAAAAATTGTTTAAGGGATATATACCAGGTCTTCGTTATTTCTATCCCCTTATTAGCGACCACACTAAGTGTACTTAAAAGGAGAAACTGGTTTTCCGTGTGGTCTTTTCTTGTGGGTACATACCCCTAAAATTCAAACTGACATATTTTCAGTGCATTCATCGTGCATCGTCCATTCAGTGTGCATTTTCCGTTCTTTCATCGTCCATTCATCGTACGTGCGCTCGTAGTTTATCTTTCCGCAAGTTTTCCTTGCAAAATGCAATCATCGTGCGTTCATTCCTAATGTTGTAACGTACGTTCGTCGATCGTTTATCCTTAATCCTGTAATGTCATTCATTGCAATATTTCTTGTCTTTACTATTTTGTTATAGAAATATTTTTAAGTGTGTATTCAGTTTCTCAAATTACTTTATTTAGTTGCACTTTATTTGATTCAGCAATCATTGAATCTCATATCAATCATTTTGTGCTATAATGGTTACTTATAATTTAAGTTAAATATTCGAAACAAAAAGAAATATTACTTCCTCGGTCGATAACACCTGACAGCATCCAATAATTTCTAGCAAAACAACATATTTTGATTTTACGTAAACATGTTCTGGTTATTTACAAATACCTTCAAACAAGTTGACATTTCTTCGACAGTTTAAATGTGCGGCAGTACAATTTGTGTAATTCTATTTGTTGATAAATTCCAAAATGACAAGTAATCAAAAGATTGTACATGGATTTTAATGAAATATACAGTTCAACAACTGTTTCTTTTTTTGTTAAAAATTGTCATGCAAACAGAAAAAAGACCAACTAAAACATGAAATTCTGTAAAAGAGATTGATTTGTGTTTAAATATAGAGAATATCAAGATAGCGCCCCTGTATACAAATGTCAAAGTTCTTCACTTCTAAACAATGTATGTATCCAAGTCTTCAAGAAGTAAAACATTATAATTGTTTTTTTTTTGTCTAATGGAAAATCAGATGTAACATAGTATTAGTATACGTCAATTAAAATCAATGCGGAGATAAAACTTAACCCGGTACATCTTGTATAACTGATCATCTTTGCTATTTAATGCTTCTACCTATCTGTTATAGTTTTCTGGATAATTTGCAAAATAATGAAAGTTAGTAAAACAAATTGATGTAAGGGCAACAACTGCTATAAGGTATCATCCAATGGTTTCAGTTATATGAAGTTTTTTGTATAACCTGTAATATTATTAATTCGTATTTTTTAACTAATTTGATTCGTTTAGAGATAGTCACATGTTAAACTATATTTTCGAAGGTAGAGAGAAAACGGCGGATAGCAAAAAGCATATTGCACAGCAAAAAGCATATTGCACGGATATTTTTAGAATATCTAAAAACCGATATACTTTGTGACGTCATGTAATGAATTTCATGATATTGTTAAAAGTTTTATAAAAAAATATCTATGATTGATTATTTGAAGAAAAAAATCTTCATATACATAAGATGTAAAAAAAAAAAGTAAATGAAATAACAATTTATATGTTGTTATTGTCTAGGAGACAATATGATATCTATAAAATTCCAACAAAATCAAAAAATCAATCAGGATCTTGATACAAATATGGTCGGAAATTAATAATATAACAATTATAGCCTATTGATGAGGTCAATACAGGATATATCGACCCAAAGAAGTATATCGACCTCGGACTTCGTCCTCAGTCAATATACTTCTTTCAGGTCAATATATCCTTGTATCGACCTCATACAAAGGCTATAATTGTATATTACTGATAGTTTTTTATCTATCGGTTATAGTTCTTGATTGGCAAAAATAGCAAAATTCGTCACAAATTGTCATTTATAATCATGCCTTACTTTTACTTATAACCATTACATACGGTAATTCGTAAATGTATGTTTATATCTCTTGAGGTAAAATCGAGCACAAATGTTTGGAAAACCAAAACCAATTCTGATATAGTTGGTTGATTTCTGTCAAGTGGTATTGGAGAATTTGTGCATTGATAGGATATCATCTAGAGATCAAAAAATTGTTTTTTGGCAGACGTCCAGTTACAAATATTTCATGCATATTCAGGACCAAAAGACATTATCAATAAATCAAAGGCTTGCAAAGTGTCGTGACCTTGAATGCTACTAGAACAAGAGAGTCTGTTGGATAGGGACACTTACAGAGATGTAGCCTCGCAACAAACCACCTGAGACCCCTAAAAGAGATGGTACAAGTGTTCTTTAACGCGCAGACTGCGGGTCATTCACCTTACACGAGGCATCGGATGTGACGTCCACATTCCATTCAGACAGATGTGACAATATCTTTTTATAAATCCCTCACAAGTAAACGGGCTCTCCTCTTCAGCATGGGTTTACTGTCGGACAGGGGAAGTCAAAGTCACTATACATGTATGTATTTCTATGCCGCAGTCAACCCTTTGGGATCCTTTACTTGAAAGGCAATAGTAATAACAGGTATGGCTGAACAACTAAGACATTTATTCTCTCAAATAGTACAAGATACATGCGCAGGAAAATGCCATTACTTTACGGAGTGAAATTAAACGAGAAAACCACCATTTAAGATGATTCATCGGTTGCCGGTGCCGGTGACTAGACTGTTGGTTGTTGGTGCACGTTAATAATCATTCTGTACATGTGATGTTATATGGTATTTCCAGGTTGTGGTTGCATATGGTAAATGCATTCTGCTGGTCACAGTGGAGTATCTTGGTTTTGTTGTAAAATTATACAATAAGCAACGATGTATATACATTGTAGTTCAAATTGTGATGCTCTTTTGTTTTCAACAGTTGATTGAGATGATTCAATAGTTCATTTACAAGACCTTTTTTTTCTATGTAAGACCAATCAAATTTTGGGACCCGACAAGACCAGTAATAGACTCTCAACTCACCATTCCTTCTGCTCTGCGATTATTTGACTGTATATTAACAAAATATAGAAGTTATATTTGTATCAGATATCATAATTCATCAATAATTTCAAAAAGACTTGTTTCACTTCTCCTGTAATAAGTCTTGGTTCGCCGGTGTTATAATTATAACGTCGAACATAACTCTGTGACCCTTCGATCTCAGGTGTCGACTCGAGCACTCGATAGCCAGTGTGTACTTACAATATATACCATCAATTCTAACATGACGTTCTTCGAACGCTTTGAGTACGCACCCGTGGTAAAATATGAATATATTGTTTGGGCTGTTCCGATCGTACTCCCGCGTCATATGCTTTTTCATGAATGAGCTACCCGACGTCATAGAACGATGACGTAAGAATATAAGCATTTTACGGGAAAATACACGCTTGTGAAACCGAAAATCATCACAACAAGGAAACGTAAACAGACGATGCTTAAGGATGTTCGCTCCTCTTGTTTTTTATTTTTTGTCAGATATTCGGAATCCTCTGGTTTTATCCATGTTTTTCCATTTAGAAATTTTGTCCACTAAACCCTACTTTTCTTTTCATGATTTTATAACATATAGTTTAAAAAGCCATATTTGAAAACCTTATGAAATCCTTGTTACTTTTTCAATGTTTTTGAAAGAAAAAAGGTGCCAATGTTAAATGTATGAAAAGTCTAGAGAGAATCATTTCCCGCCAAATTTTCAATGGCTTATATCTCGAAAACAAGCACACGGACCCTTCATTTTTTTCTGCTTTTTCAGTTCCTTCATTTATATACTATCAATTTATGACAGTCTTTTAAAAAGCTTGTTATTTTGAAAGAGAGTAGCGAACATCCTTAACCCTCTTGATGCCACATTAAAAAAATCAACGTTTCGACGTTGCCAATGGGCAATGACAATTTGACGTCGCCAGTACCAAATTCTTTTGACGTCGTCTTTTTGGCGTTTTTTTTTTTCTCATATTGATTTATAAAGTTGTTTTTTCTACGCGACCGGCATTCACAATAGCGGTGACCAGGAGATCATTTTGATAATGCTTAATCATGTAATTGACCGATTAAAATTTTCTATACAAATTTGCTTCTTGATGGACCAAGGAGACTCATGAATGTAAAGTTAACTGATACATTTTTGAAAATACTGTTGAATTTGTGCAATTTACGTGTTAATTACTTTACCCATTTAAATTTTCGGCTGATATAATTCTCCAAAACGCAAGACCAATTATTAAAAGTTCTTTTTTTAATTGCAAGGGAATATTGTAAAGTATTATGCAATACGTATTTACCACCTACAATTTTGGCTATATATTTTCATATCATAACAGTCTTTAAAAATATATTTTAGGGTTTTATCTTCGATTGTTTTTGTTTTCTACTGATGTGAACATTGATATTAATATTTTGCAAACTAATTTGGGTAAAGTATATGACAAACTTCGGGATGAAAAATTATTGTTTATATCACCAGTAAAAGATAATTGTCCAAGGATAAATATTACTTATAAACATATTAGATTTGTGATAATTTTTTTCTATTAGTTGATTGAAATCCAATTAGAAATAACTTTATAAAATTTATATTTAAAAAATGTAATATATAGCCAAAAGTTGTTCGTGAAAAATACTTCTCGGCCACTGTATAAAAAGGAGTTGTACATAATTTCTTCTAAAAGGGTAATGAAAGGTCAGTTATAATCGTTTTTCCCCATGTTCAAGAACTTTTATTTATCTATAAGTAACATTTTGATTTAACAATTACCGATAAAAAAGAAGGCGAGTAATGTCGTGATATTTTAACCTAGCAACATTGTCCTGTGCTGTCTCTATACATAAACCATGTGAGCAGTAGTCTTTTTTTTATATTACATGTAAGAACATTTTTTTCTTGCATTTAATGTTTAGGAATAAATTCAGAAGACGGGCTTAAATTTATCTTAACTTGTCTCGACACGGGACTATTAAATATATGAAGTTATATAGATGTGATTGCGTATTGAATGTTTGTCAACCTCTGTTTGTCATGATTTTTTTTAATTTATTGTGTCTTTTGATGTAGGCCTATACCACTTCTTTTTATCTTGGAGATGGGGTATTGAAGGTAACAAGATTCATTTTGTGTAAATTTCTGTAGAACAACCTCAATTTCAAAAACGTACAGCAAATAAAAAACAGTATGAAAGAAAGTATTGCCCGTAACTATTATCGAAAATAATTTTAGTACCCATACTCCTTGTATTCTTCACCTGCAAAACAACTTATATCATTTCTAAATGGTATATTTTACATCATTAACCGAATCAAAAGGTAAAAAATAGTTCCAGATTTTAGAGGCCGTAATAACCGCTGCTGGTTTTGTGTAAAAAAAATTGTGCCAGTAGAGGGTGTCTCCTCTTATATATCTTTTCGTGTTCTCTTCTAACGAATGCATAGACATTGGGTGTTCATTTTGTATTTTTTAATGTGAATCATCGCACAGAGAAGTACGATTATCGACAAGATCCTTTTAAGTTAAATTACAAAAATGACTTTCGAACACTCGGAGAACATATTGTTTCATCAGTTTATTCTCTATAATTTATTTATGAATATTTCATGACCAGGTCTGTGGTATCTGTTTAGTGAAATTCAAATCCCTAGCTTCTGTTAAATCCGGAAAAGTCAGACTTCAAATAAAAAATACTGGTCCCTCAGGCTTTAAAATTTCAAGCTGGATACAGATGGTGCATGCATGGCTAAAAATACCAAAATAATATCAAAAACATTCAGTAACTTTCATTTTTTTTTCAATAAATGATTAAAAACTTGTGTGTTATACTTGAACATGAGTATGAATAAGCCATATAGTATTAGAGATGAGGTTTTTCACTACAGTCTAGTCTATATTTAATAAGACCTTATGTAGTATTATGAATTAGGTCATTAATTTTCTCAATTGAATTATTTCACATTTTTTTATTTCGGGGCCTTCTATAGGCGACTAGTGGTATTGTTTTTCTCATCGTTGAAGGCCGTACGGTTGCCTGCAATGCTGCTGACATCCACTTCTTTTCAACTTTGGTTTATTGTTGTCTCATTTGCAGTTATACCACATTCCCTTATTTTTATATTATAAGTATAAAATATTGGTCGCTGAACTAAATGACATGCAATTAATTAATCGTAAATTCAGTTTTAAAATAGCTTTACTTAAAATTTGAATTAAATATTTCGTCTATCAACTATGTGGAGCCGACTGAAATTGTCCGTCAATAATGCACCATATAATGTTAAAGATACGATTTCATTCTAAAATGTTTGTTAAATATTTTTCCTGCGGTGTTCACACAAATAAAACAGTAGAAGTTCACGAAATATATGTTTGTAAAAAATGGAATTAAACCTTTCCTCCTTCACGACAGGAACTCAGCTAGCAACAATAAAGAACACTTTGAAACATCAAAAGGAGTTAAAAACATGGTTAAATTTCAATTATCGAAAACTAATAAATACGAAATTTTGTTTACCAAATTAAAGTAAAGTATTTGTCGCTTATCAGTCAAACACCATTTGGATAAAAGGAACTCAATTTAGATAAGAAACTGTAGGCATTGGCAGTGTGTATTTTATCGACAATGTTAGGGAATTTCTGTTGAGTTCCATGTTTAAAATTAGTGTTTTTCTAAATTTTCATAACTCCAAATCTCAATATTCTTTTGATATTTAGCGATTCCTAACTGTGCGTTCTCATGGGTGGACCGATTTCCCGTTTCGGACTGAGAGGGTAAACACATAAACATTACTATTCGAACATGCGTAATGTGCGAAACTTTCTAAAGTACTTTTCAACACACAGCCTGGCGAATATGTCGGATATGCGGTTAATAAAGTGTTTTATATTATGTTAGTCTGGTAAGTTACAATGCCAAGAAAAGGGCGGCCCGGTCTTGTTGTTCAATTATCTTGTGTTTCCAGCTCTTATGTCGATCTTTAAATCGTCAGCATCAGTGTCATGTGCGTGCATGCAAATATAAAAACCAACGTTGTCGTTTGCCGCTGGAAGACAAGTTTTTTTTTCAGAGAAAGAAAACTCAATTTACTTGTGCCATAATTATAACGTCACAATGACGTCATGGATATTACGTCATTGCTCCAAAATACACTTAGATGACCGATGGTCAACAATGTTATAACGCATTAATTATTTAGTGTAGTATAGGTTGCAAAGTTTTGATTTATAATACATACTTATTGTAATATTGCTGAAACGACATATATGTCGCCTTGGCATCAAACCCCCAAACGACTTATATGTCGCTTTGGCATCAACACTGAAACGACATATATGTCGCTTTGGCATTAAGAGGGTTAAATGTGTTATATAAGCCATTTTTGTATACATATAAGACATATAAGTACAATTATCATTTAGATTCATCCAAACCTATCTAACTATGTTATTGTAAATAGTTGCATGTCATTTATTCAGTTTGCTGTGGTCTGTTACGTCAATTAAATAATCTTCTTAAAACCAAATACATTGTGTGTTCTACAAAATGTACTTTTTTTCGTGTATATTTGGTGCTATGTTTGGTCTTAGATGTTTGTAAAACACTAACTATAGATGGTGAAACAAAGGGGTAACAACAGATATATTCTTCCCTAGTACTTGGTTCGGTCACTTATCAAGGTGGTCAATAATATCCTGTTTCATGACTACAAACCACGCATTTGTGTCATAGTCATTCGTGGCTCCAGTTGAAACATTATTGCGGGAGACTTTAGGAGGTCATACGTTATTTTAATCTACTAAACCTGTAGTGACCAAATATTGTAAAAGTAGTTGTATCTGTCAAACCTATACACTGTATGGAACTCGTTGAATACTCTTATGAAACTTTTATCCTTATTGAGTTATGTGTAAAAATCAGATGAACCTTTCGTGGTTCTTAAAGATTAATCACGTGATTACATTTTATTTATACTGTGATATTCATATCTCTCTTTGTTTAAAAAAAGACTTGCAGGATGAACAAATCGCGTAAACATTTTAAAAAATGTTTACCCGCTTTCTGAGTTTGTGCAAAATCATTTAAAATCTTTTTTTGGTATTCTATCAATCTTCATGACAGTAGATACGAGATTCTTGTAAAAAATCGTAAGTACTAAATTGTCTATATATCTATAACAGTCTGGGTTCTAATAAATGCTGAGTGAAACAAAGGATATAACCGTATTACGTTTGTAGAGGCGTGCAAACCATATCATACTTGTAGAGGCTTGCAGATGCTAAATTGATTTTTTTTGCTTATATGGGTAGGCTTCATTGTGCTAATTGAGTGTTATGAGAGAAAAAAACTTACCTTTGAAAGGTTATAATAGGCCATTACTTGAACTTTAGCGAAGACCCATCCTTTAATATCTTGAATTAATTCCATTGCTGTTGAATTTTCATTGGTCACTAGTGAAAGTCATACCTGTCAAATCAAAATATCCAGCTGTCCATATATAAAGACAAGCTGATAACATATTTAGTTTTAAAAATTAGCACAATGGATACTTTTGAAGAGGAAATGAGGATATCAATAACGGTTGTATGTTCTGTATTGATGATATTTGGAATTCTGGGAAACATTATGATCATACTTACAATCCTAAAGAACAAGAAACTCCGAGTTATGATGAATGTATTCGTTGCATTACTGGCGTTTATAGATCTTCTTATCATTTCGTGTCTCTTGCCGTTTAATTTGTATACAGTTCTGACAAATGGCGAGTATGTAAGTAAAACACTGTGTAAAATCAACGGAATAATGGTCCATATGTTGTTTACGAGCAGCCTCCAGTATGTCATGGTGATTAGTATTTCTAGATACGTAAAAATATGTCATCCTCAGAACTTTATCTCAGTTTTTAGTCCAGTGAACACTGTCTTCATATATGTTTATTGTATGCTGTTGAATGTGGCGTTTGTTCTTCCGTTAGTTTTTGATTTTGAAGAAAATGTCATCTTTGATCGATCCCTGCACATGTGTATTTTTAGCCGGTTCGAAAGCAAGATGTATTCTTGGGTTTTCGTAACAGCATGTTTATTTGTACCTGTCGGTGTTACAATTGTGTGTTACATGAGAACATATCACATCGTCACTGAAAGTCGAAGAAGAATTCATTTAAGTTATGTTCACACAGTAAATAGAAATTCAGATAAACTTGCATCAATCAGACTCCAGTTTTGTGTGTTGATTGCTTATTTGTTGTTGTATATTCCGTTTGGAATAACATGTTTGCTCAGAAAAGAGACACTTCCAGATATGTTTCACACAATATCAGTTTATTTGGTCTACACGTGCAGTACTATGAACGCTTTGTTGTATGGATTATTCAACGGGAATATACGATCAGTATATTTCAAACTATTCAAACGATTTAAAAGAAGACACGGGCAAGTACTACCAATACCTAGGCAGGCATCGAATTCAATTTTTGTAAACGTATTGCCAATTCCGGGTAGAACTATGGATGATATACGATTGGAAATATAAAAAAAGACATGTGCAAGTACTACCAATACCTAGGCAGGCATCGAATTCAATTTTTGTAAACGTATTACCAATTCCGGATAGAACTATGGATGATATACGATTGGGAATATAAAACTAACTATTGCATCTGTTTAAAAGTAGGGCAAGTGTAAAATAATCTAAAACAATATCATTCTCGTTAGAATATTCAGATGATTATTAATGAAATAATATTATATATTATGAAATAATAAAATCATTTAGTTTATTTTGTATTTAGTTTTCTCATCACATTCATCACATTCATCACTTGGTTGCAAATGTCCTTCGTGTAATAAGGTGTCATCGACTTGGTTTAGACTGAACTATCTCTTGTAAAAGTAAAGGTTCTTCAAAATTTCCATTTCCTGCATTCACACATTTCTTTGTCTCACAATCGAATAGACAAGAAATTATTCATTGATTAAAACGAGATCAAATATTGCTTAGTTTTATAATTTGTTTCCCTTTTATGTAAACATTTATTGGGGGCTGTTGCTTTAGTTAGTTTAAAATCTGTTACACCTTTATGAATTGCATTATCATTAATTTAAAAAAAAAACTTGTGACGGGTTTGCTTCCCTTCGGGGGTAGATACTTAGTCAGTCGTAAGCGGTTGAGCTAAGGAAGTACTTCTTTAGCTTAGTCGGTTAACGCGCTGACTTGTAACACAGAGGTCCCGGGTTTGATTCCCGGAGGAGACAAAGATGATTTTGTAAGAAGACTCATGCTCTCCGGTTACATTTTGAGCCCAACTAAAAAACCCACGGTAGTAAGAGAGGATTTCTAGCTAGGGTATGTGTGTGAGAGGCATAATGGTATGATGACTCTTGAGGTGGGGGAAGTGTGACGGGATTGCTTCCCTTCAGTAGTAGATACTTAGTCTGCCGTAAGCGGTTGAGCTAATGAAGTAGTTCTTTAGCTTAGTCGGTTAACGCGCTGACTTGTAACACAGAGGTCCCGGGTTCGATTCCCGGAGGAGACAAAGATGATTTGTAAGAAGTATCATGCTCTCCGGTTACAAACTGAATCATACAAAAAAGGTTTTATTTATTTCCCTCCACCTATCACTGTAATACTACAATTAATAGTGAAGTCCATCTTGAAAATATGAAACGAATAGTATTGACCACTCACTGGAATCGTTTAATGAGCTACATTGACATTCTCTTTATGTCTAACGCAAAAAGATAAATAACTCTTGGTACATGTAACCACATCGCTTCGATCAAAATTGAACAGATCATCCTGAAGAAGTAACAAAGATTTTGGAGAAAAAAATCAAGGTAACTGAGGAGAAGCATATCAACAAAACAGTATACTAAGAGATAACTTCCATATGGAAAAGTGGTCAGTAAACAGGATGAGTTTCTAAAACCCAATAATTGTTCGATGCCATATACAAAATATCTAATCGACTTGTTTCGGCGAAACAAAAGCTACATTTTAGAAACAAAACTGGCGGAAAAAATCAAAACGAAATCGAAAGGTATTTCCACGGAAAGGTAGAAAGACAAAGCCTGATTACCCTTTATTTCATCTAAAATTACACAAACTGAGGGTGTTGAACAATTGGACTAGTAATACTTAATCAACTGTTCTGTAAATATTTATTTCTGGTAGAATAACCTCATTGGCCATAACTCTTATGAAGCAGGATCTACTTACCCTTTCGGAGCACCCGAGATCAGTCTCTCTTCGATCTATGAGTTTTGATATCTTCTGCCTCTTGTAAATTGTCAACCCGTGTAACATGTTATTACTAGCATTTCGTTAAATTTGAACTAGCGCACTGCCAACAAAAACCCTTTGTGTCACTATGAAAACTTGTTTTACACAATGCACCACCATTTAGCAAGAGTTAGCGTACTCACACTTGACACCACCAACAAAGTAGTTTTACCAAAATATATACTTTCAGGACACTATTAACAAACATTGTGCCTAATCAAATGTAATAAAAAAGGGTTACAAACAATAGAATAATAAACCTCAAAAATAAACTTAGACGACACACTTAACATCTAACACGTCATTATACCAATAAGAAACTGACACCATCATCCTTATTCTGAATGTGAATGCCATTGCAAAACACACTTGTCAGAAACCCCAAAACAACTACCCGAATTCCACGTTAACATATATCAATAAGCATAAATAAAGTTAACAACATTACAACAACTGATCATTGTATGTGCATGTTTATTAACATACTATATAACAAAATATTAATTTTTCAGTCCACCCCGCGCGGAAGTAGTCAAGAAGACATTTGAGGGACGCCTTCGGGTGCGGGAGTTTCTCGCTGCATTGAAGACCCATTGGTGGCCTTCGGCTGTTGTCTGCTCTATGGTCGGGCTGTTGTCTCTTTGACACATTCCCCATTTCCATTCTCAATTTTATTATTATTTTTTCAGGGGTTGACAGGATACACGTAATCGTTATAAATTTTAACTTCATGGTTAACATACTATATAACAAAATATTAATTTTTCAGTCCACCCCGCGCGGAAGTAGTCAAGAAGACATTATTATTTTTTCAGGGGTTGACAGGATACACGTAATCGTTATAAATTTTAACTTCATGGTTCTTATGCAAGCAAATTTGATAAACAATGATTTTATACAGTTGTTTTATTGTTTTCACCTTACATCGGGCTTTATTTCTGATCTTATTTCTATGTACACTATTCTGAATCTACATATTTCACCTTTATCAATATTAGGAAATCCGTATGGACGATTCCATATACCATTATGTTTTAGGGGTTTTCAGCTTCAGTGTCGAGTTGGTGTATAGTATTGAGGGTTGTCTGCGAGAAATAAATCATTTTTCTGATAGATTAACTAAATTCAAAACCAATATAAATATAGTTAACATATATATTTTATTTTAACTGAGTAAATTGATCGGAATGTGAATGATACATAGACCTAAAATTCTTTTTGGTCTATCTCAGTCATGACATTCGCGCGGGAATTTCTTCCATTGACATTAGATTAGAATCGGTGTACATTTCATGAACTGTTAACAAGAATCGCCATGGACTATTCTTTATACCAATATCTGTTAGCCATTAAGGGTTCGTTTGCGTTCAAAGTTTAGTTTAAGTGGGTTTATTTTGCGAAAAAGAACTCAATTTCCCGATAGTTAACGTTTTCTTTATATTTTGCTGTGTCAAAATGACCTAAATATAAAGGACAGTATATAGTCCTAAAAATGGTATATCACGTTCTACTCGTGACATTTTAGCAGGAAAGACTGCCATTGGAGTATATCACCACTGCAACTTTTTAATTTGATCTCATCCACTAAAGTCATTCAAGTAGAACATTTGATGTCGGATTTGTCCACATTTTGGAATATATTAATACATGTATAGAAATACTGTTGAGTCTGTTCCCAGATGCCTGAGATAGACTTCAATATTTATTATTTTTTAAAAATAAGTAGAATCATCTTTTAGAAAAGTTGTGTTCCTATGGTATTAAATGAATCCCCCCTTTTATAAGTTAAAAAGGCTACATCTTTTTTTCCTTTTTTTAAAACCGCAAAATATCCCTCATTTGGGGGGGGGGGGGGGGGGGGGGTGTTCCCAACCTGTTTATAAGTGGAATTGTGAATCAGGCCATTACTCTTCTCAATTGTATTGATGCATACTTTTAATGTCAGGACAGTTTTCCTCATTTTTGAAGGCTGTATGGTTGCCTATAATTGCTTTGTCATTTGAACCTCTGTTGATAGTTGTCTCCTTGGCAATCATATTACATATTGTAATTTTTATTTGTATCCATCCTTTAGAAAAGTTGTTCCGAATGTAATGAATCCCCTCCAGATTCCCCTTTAAAAGTTAAAAAGGCTACCGTACATCTTCTTTTTTATCTTCTTTATAACTTTTTTTTTGAGGGGAGGGGTTCCCAACCTGTTGTTTATAAGTTGTAAATCAGGCCATTACTTTTCTCAATTTAATTGTTGCATACTTAACATGTCGGACTTGTTATTTCTTATTTTTGAAGGCTGTATGGTTGCCTATAATAACTTTGTTATTTGAACATCTGTGGATAGTTGTCTCATTGGCAATCATAGCACATAAACAGATTATTACATGGATTGCAGACCTGAAAAAGATGTTCAAAGTTGAATATGCTGCAAACTACAAACAACCTACTACAACTTATTTACCATGAAACTGTTGATCAGAACTATATATAAGTGATTTCATCCCAGTCCTTATACATGTACCACTATCAATCAACAGAACAAATGCAAATAATTATGATATCATGAAAGGTTTTTTAATAAATCTCGAATCTTTATATCAATATAAACTGTATCCCAATATAAACATGTTGGGCTCTTTTACAGCAGAATATACAGTATGGGGTTTTCTCATTTTCATAGGCCTGTTTACGGGACGTATTATGGCATACCGTTGTCCGTCTGTCTGTCCGTCCGTCGTCAACATATCAGACATTAACTTAAAAACGCTTTAATAAATTTGCATAAAACTTTGGTGAATTGTTTATATCTATCGACGTGAGCTCCCTTTCATTTTTTATAAATTTTAGATTTTACATTTCCGAGTTTATTCTTAAAAAAAGGGGGATTTTCCATTTTCAGACTATAATTCAAAAATGCTTTCAGCAGTTCTCATGAAACATTGGTGAATTGTTTATATCTAGTGATGTAAGCTGCTGCCTTTAGAATTTTATAAATTTTACAGTTTACATTTCCAAGTTATGGGGTTTTATATATTAAAAAGGGGGGATTTTACAGTTTTGGACAATTTTTTTCAGCAATTCTCATTAAAGTTTGGTGAATTGTTTATTTTTATTGATGTAAGCTCCCTTAAATTTCTAATATGACATTGAGAAGTAAGTGAACTTTATTCTTTGTAAATGTGACGGGCGTATCATACGCTCATGGCGCAGCTGTTTATTGAAGGTGGTATGCATATGGTTGCCTATAATTTCTTATTTACATCTATTTTATTTGAATTTAAGGGAATAGTTGTTATTCATATAAACAAATCCCACGTCGATATATATAACATGTACAACAATCAAACATCAACCCACACCAAACTGGATGTATTTGAAAGACATCTAGAGGTCAATATACAGTTTCGAACAAAAGACAAAATAAGGAAAAATATAGCGAATTTTTGAGAAGAATTATTATTACATGTATTTGCAATATTTAAAATATATCGTTTAAAATTTTTTGAGTTTTAGGTTCCACCTACTATTTTAGAAAACTGGGATTTCATTGCGGCTAGTCTATTAGAAGGGTATTTCATTGGTTGTAGATATGGAATCTTATTTTATCATGAAGTCCATGAAGTCAGATTTGAAAACGACTTAAGGAATGAAGGTGGAGTAAAGACCGAATGTCAGTTTTAGTCTTATATATGTACGTCAATGTTAGTCTTATATATATATACATATATTATTGATTCAGTGGTGATGGTAAATAGACACTGACAAATCTTAGATAACATTTTATAGTTTTGAATGTTTCTTCATCAGTTAACTAAAATTAGGCGGAGGTATGTTCTTATTTCCGACAGAGGGGCACTCAACCTATATCAATTTGTGCATGAAGCAAGTTGCTAGATACTGAATGATTTTACCACAAATTTGTGAAAGTTTTAACCGGTGTATATACTTAAAATACGATAATAAAATTCATGTCTTTTTCAGGACTTCTGATCCAACCATGTAGCATGGCATGTTTGTGAAATATGGTTTTGGCCGATAGGATGTTCATGAAGGACCTGTTGTACAAAGTATATCACTGGATTGAGCTCTTTGTCTAAGTGTATTATTAAAGTGCTTTGCTTTGAGCTCAGTTCATTGTTATGCAATTCATTCTTTGTGAAATACAGATTTGACAGACAACTCTCATGTACAAGGAATTGTCAAAGTAGTATCCATTCTATGTACAATGTAAGTAATAGGGAGATAAACGCATTTTATTTAGATTTGAACCAAACATTTTTTGTCCATTAGCCAAATTTAAAAAAAAAGCACAAATTTACCAAACAATGATACTCGCGCTACTAGCAATATGATGCTAGGTTGTTTTGTTACACATTATTTTTATACATCTGTACTGCCTACTGACGACTCAGTCCTGAGTGTAAATGGTCATTCAGTATGTTAAAAAAAAACCCAAAATTTCTAAAGCCTATCTGGCCTAATTGATTTCTAAAACTATATTTCATTGTCCATGTTCAACATTTATCATTCATTGGTTTATTTCTTAATTTGTGTGAATTAACAGTAAATGTTAATTACTACACTTTCATACCACAACAAAACTGCCTTACTGTATTGGTATCACTTATATTTGTATCCATATAACAAAAACAAATTGAAAAGAGAATATTTTTGCAATACCTTTTTCATATTGAATACTATAATTTTTTTAGATATTTAGACATATTAAGTAGATGTTCATAATATCCACTTGAAATTTTATCAGATGACTTCTGTAGTTAGTTATGAGTCTTTGAAGCATGCTCACAAAGGTTCTTTTGTTGATATCATTTTCATACTGGTCAAAACTTTTTTTGCTTTGACTAGCTTTGTAGGAGATATTTTCAAAGAATTAATAAAAAAAATAACACAGAAGCTTACTTTCTAGCTCATCTAGCCCCAATCATCATGTCAGGCATTGTCATTACTAAAAACCATTAAATGTCTTCTAATCTGAGAAACAATTTCGACATTTAAACGAAATCTTTTACTTATGATACTGACGATCCACCACAAAGTAATATAAATAGAACCATACAAATAGTAAGCAAATACATGTTCTCAGATACCATCTCCCATATGAAAAAATCACATTATGAAAAAATGAACCTATTATGTGTTCCTCTCCTAGCTACAAAATGTATCCAAAATCAAAGATGTGGAACATATTCTATCATAATCATTTGGTAATTAATGCAATTAGTGTCTCTTCCATGCCCGTGTTGAACATAAAAAAAACTAAATATTAAATAAACAACACTCCTAATGCTCAGGTTGGTTGTCATTGTGCAACACAGTTAATACGTAGAAAACATAAAACATAAAACACAGAACTCCTTTTGTCATATAAAACACTGTCAAACATCCAATCATATTATCCACACTGATCTGTGTCCACACTTGTTTTGATAAAAAAAAACATTGCAACATTAATGTCATCTTTAAAATAAAAATAGATGGCTGTCGACTGACAGTGACCACACTAATGGCCAGTCGCCATGTTGTGAAGTCACAGTAAACCGAAAAGCGAAGGCACAATGTGGAGGACACCGTTTACAAAGTGTGGTAACGAAACAATCATGTAATAACCCAACCCTATCAATAACATGTTCACCTAAAACAAGCAAAATCAACATATTAGAACCCAAAACATCTTTCTAATCAATCGTTATCAGATTACAGTTTTATATAATATTGAATTCATTGTTAAAGCTTTTAACTTACAAATATTTCCTATAAGTAGGCGTTAAACATTTTACAGTAAACGTATTATTTCAGTATCATATTTGTCCTAACATCAGCTGATTCATACATTTTCGTTTGTCAACATGTTCTGCAATATACTGCCATTATGTCACATGACTGACGAGACATTAATTGTCGAAATGCACATTTTAGTAAAGTAAAATTGGTTTCGTTAAAGTTATTATATGTATGCAATATGTAATATAAAGCTGTGATTCACAACCCTTGTACAAAATATAAAATGATAATCAACAGTAATTTGTTCACACAAATATATTGTACTAGTACTGACGAGGTTGATTAAAGGTTTGAAATTTGACCTAATTGGCTAAAATACAATTTGAACGCATCAGATTTCCTTTCTTTCATTTAACAGCGTTTTAGCACTTGCATTAGTTGCGAAGCCATTTCTGAAACTACAAGGCTTGTTATATGTTCTGCTGAATCCGCAAAAATGCAGGAAAATTTGAGTATTATTTTTAAAACTGTACGAGGAGTTAGAGGGATAATCCATGTACCCAGTATGCATAATTTCACCAAAATATGAATCAGTTCAACATCCAGTCATTGTAAGTCCCATATCCAGTTAACAACTTGCGAATATGGGACAGATAAAACAATAGCTAATATTATATGTATCTACTTCATAATGTAATGGCATTGTCAAATAAGATACCAAACTTTTCGTCCGATACAAACATGCCTGAATTAAATATCTAGTATTTGTGGAAGATTTAAAGATTTTGATAAAAACTAAAATCATGGCAATATGCACACTTTTAATATTTATGTATAACCCTTGATTTTGGAGGGGTTCGTGCTGCTCAGTGTTTAGTTTTTCGCTGTTGTGTTTTGTAGACAGTTGTTTGTCTTTTCGCAGTTTTTTTTTGCCATGGTGGTGTCAGTTTGTTTTCAACTTATGAGTTTTGCCATGGTGGTGTCAGTTTGTTTTCAACTTATGAGTTTGAATATCCTTTTTGTATCTTCTGCCTCTCCTGTATGATATAAAGTTTCTAGATTAAATAAATTCGGATGATTTATCCGAACAAATAGTGTACCTCGCATGCATAAACTTACCAACACTTACAAAGTTCAACATCGTTTCATTTTTTTTTTTGAGATTAGATACTCAATATTTGTAAAAGTTTACCAAAATTATAGTAACTGTTTAGACTTAAAATTTCATTAAATTGTAACAAAATACGCCATAATGTTGTTAAAACCTTGAGATACATGTACATGAGACATGTGATAACTTATCCTAATGTTGTTATAACCTTGAGATACATGTACATGAGACATGTGATAACTTATCCTAATGTTGTTATAACCTTGAGATACATGTACATGACACATGTGATAACTTATCCTAATGTTGTTATAACCTTGGGATACATGTACATGACACATGTGATAACTTATCCTAATGTTGTTAATATCTTGAGATACATGTACATGAGACATGTGATAACTTATCACTTTGGTATCTTCCCACTCTGTTTTAGTAAAGATTGACTTTTTATTTTTAGAATACAACACACCATAAAGTAAAATCGATAACAACAAGCACATTGAACCCATGCTATATATTAACACAGTCACAGTATATAAATGTAATGATATATGCAGTCACTGACCGTTTGAGAGCCTTTCCTGTGCTGTTTATATTAAAAGTATGTACCTGGAGAATTCTGTTTGGGTGGGGTGGAAAGGGGGGGGGGGGGGTGTGTAAAGGAGCCAGGGTTATGAAGTACTCGCATCGTCCTATGCATGTCCAAAAATTCACAATGGGCTCAAATATGAAGCAACAGTGTAATGTTTAATAAAATTTTTCGCCTAAACCTCTGCTTTATTTGATCTGTTAGTCGGTCGTATTCGTTTGTCCTCAAATATAGTTCCTATGTTCGTGCTTTATGCTAGGTAAATGTGATCGTCTCTTTCTGTGTGGAATTAAATAAGGTCTTTCCACTTTTCTGTAAAAGACCTTTTGAATTTGTTGTGATCATCTGACACTTTTTTCTGAAATGTCGCTTTTGTTTCGCAACATGGTGATAAGATATTTGACATATGATATTGAACAGATATTGCGCTTTTGAAATTCAGCCTGTTCTACCGGACATTTTTTTATGTGATTTATCTCCCCGTTCAATGTTTTCTTGTTATCGTTTCCCGGAAACAGTAAAAGATATCGACTATTTTTTTTTACAAAATGTTCTTTAATTCCTCTGTTTGAGCTGTTTAATTTTCCCCGAATCAATCCGGAGAAATCTTATAAGAATGATTTCCCCCTTTTTACGTTTGACATAAGTGGTATGTCGATGATACCGTCATACATCATATGTCAAAAATACTTCTCAGGCGGATGTATTTGGGTCATTAGCAGGATATTAAGTTCAAGGTCAACAGTCAAAGACATGTTCAAAATCTTGATATTCGTGTATATTAATTATTAGATTAAACATTACCTAATACGTATTTATACTTTTCTAAATCAGAAATAATTCATGACAACCAAAAATTAATTGATAATATCATGAGTAACGTTATGCTCTTTAGCGCATATTTGTAGCGAAAACACTGGGTATAGCATATGTGAAGACTATATAATTTCTCTAATCATATTTCTGCCGCGGGCAAATAACCGTTTATTCTGTCCTGCTCTCAAGGGCATCCTAAGTTTTACATTACTATTATGACGAAAGAAGAGATTCTCGTTTTGTTAACGCCTATCAAAATGACACGACGGAATTTGTTTAGCAAAAAAGAACAGCAACACTAAAAGAAAAACTGACATTGACATTATAATAGTCAATGGCTATAGTTCGGAACACTTGGGAAACCTCGTAATAATGAAAATATTTCAGTGGAGGGAATGATCAATGTCATACTTTTCCATATTGGCCTTCATATGAGCTCTCATATGTGTTGGGGTGATACCAGGGCCGAGATGGAAAAAGACATGTCAAATCAATAAATATATGTTCGCTTACCCATATTATAGAAGAAAGAGAGATATGTATAAGGCCATTTTCACCTGTCTTATTCCCTGCATAGGTTAAAAATTAATTGGAAATTAGAAAGTTGTTGGATCCTATTAGAACCTGCAAATCAAAGAGACTAAATAATTTACTTAAATGATATTTACATACAGTACATGTATAACTATAACATTAAAATGTTATTAAGTGTTAAACATTGTTGTTGAAGACTTGGATCAATTTAAAAATTGTATTACCGGTATATTTCGTAAACTTATTTAAATCCATGACACCTTTAACCATTATGTATTAATAAATTACTGAAAATAAAATAAAATTTTACTTCCGATTTTTTTTTTCAAAAATGTTCTCATTCATTTTTTTAAAATACTAGTACTCAAAATTTTCAACTTTACCAAAATTACGGTTTAGAGCCCCTATTTAGACATTCATAAGTTGGCCAAATTGTTCAGAATTTCACCATAATGTTGTTACAAATGTAGAACCTAAAGATACATCCGTGAAGCTATGAAACTCTGAATTTGAGTAAAATATTGACTTTCTCAGAAGTTCAGCTTGTGAGAAAAACGACACATCATACGGTAAAATCGAAAACAACAAGCTCAATAAGAAAATCAACTGATTTTTAAAGGTTATTGGACTTAACCCAGTGCAGTCAAATAATATTAACGTGTATGATACAGTTACTGACCGTATGTAGGCTTTTTCAATGATGTTTATATATACACTGTGTACCCGTAGAATTTTATTTATGATCGAGTTGCGAAGGAGTGGAGATTATGTTAAAGACAATAGACACTATTATTTTAAATGGTATATGGCTTTTTCATATCAAAGTGCTAATATTAAACTAAATTCTATTATACTGTAACGTCTCAAAAAAAAGTAACACCTTTATAGTCAAATTCTAAGAAGCAGTATCATTTTAAAGAGCACAGGCAATGGGAAGGGTAGCTCTAGATTCGACAAATAAAACAGAGACAATTTTTTTTGACAGTTTTAATCAAAACCACGATCTTCCAGGAACTTACAACTTCTAAAAATTAACACTTAGGATTTTTTTCCCACACTCCTCAAAAGGATTTCTGTAATTTAAGAGTTTATTAGCGTCATTTCGATGTTTTGTTTGTTCTAGGCTTACTGTCGAGTATTCCAACTTTCTATCGATATATCCCGGATACTATACTTATCAATGCCTTCGCCTCGAATTTTTAGGTTTTAGTGACACGAATCAACGCAAATTAACATTGAAAAACGTCCCATTCTTTGACTCTACAGACACACACAAATATTCACAAGCTTCCACTAATATTGTCAAATTTCTCAACAAATGTTCATGTTTTTAATGATAAACAAAACAAAACATGCTGTCTGCCTATTGACACCTTTCCAGCTACGTCCTTAAAAGCAATGAAATATTTTTCTATGTACAAATAAATAGATATAGCACACAAAAAAATAATTGAAATATATTTAACAGCAATAGGATACATGATCTTTTTTTTAAAAAGTAACCAATAAACAAAAATTCAACACTAAAAAAGCAAATGTTTGTGTCGCGACTAGCTGTTTGCATATAGTTGTGGACTTACCAACAATCTCAATAGGTACCAGATCATCAGGAAATGACAATGATACACCAACAGGAAAAATTTTCAAGTCTAAAGAAGAATGAACAATACTGATGAAAGATACATATGAAGAACTTAAAGATGAAACAATATTTCGGGACAATAAATTACCTTCGTCAGTGTCGATCTTTTCTCAAAATTAAGGTGGTACCAAACACCTTAACTAAAATTAATTTGGCTCGTTTAATTTTCATAAAATTTTGACAAAATATTTACTTTGACCCTTTGACAAAAATATAAAAATTTCAAAAAACTTGTGCCACACACTTTATCGGAAAAATTTCATTGCATATATAGCAGTTTGACAAACACTAATTTTGATCATTGAGAAGCTTAATATTTCCTTAACATTAGAACGTGATTAAAAGGTTCAGCTGATTTTTACAGAGTTATCTCCCTGTAGTATTATGTACCACCTTAAACATACAATCTGAAACTCCATTGATGTGATTGTAATTATGTCTATATAAGGACATTTTGGATTTAATCCCTACTTCTAAACGATATAGGACAAACAGAATACAATACTGAGCGCGCGCTTGTGTACTTATGCATTCCCCATGCTGATTGTATTGCTGCATGTAGAGAGGTTTGGATTCATAAACTGTCAAATCTTTTCCTACCGAATGCATTGATGGTATCGAAGAACAACAACTTCATCCTTGATAGAGATCAATATTTACAATTAATGGAACGAAAATGGGTACTTATATAGTCCCATCCTATGCAAACATATTTCAAATGGGTATTTTAAAAAAGCTCATTGAATCTTTTATATATAGAAAAACCGCTTTCCAGCATATTTAATTGTAATCCTGTTATCTTTGATAAGTCGCTGAATAATAAAAAATATTATCTAAAATGGACATCGAGGTAGATTTTGAAAATTAACGCTGGATTTTTTAAGGAATTCATTAGGGAGCTACCATTTGATTTTTATGGGGGGAGGGGAGGGGGGCTAGGATGAAAAATGTTGTCCTGCATTTTTTTTAGTTGTAATCTCTATCCTGCCTTTTTATTTTTCACTTTATTCGGTCCTGTCTTTTTTTTTACTAGTTTATCCTGACTTTTTTTTAACCTGAATTGTCATCCTGCCTTTTTTTTTTGCAAAGTGTCTCATCCTGCCTTTTTTTTTTTACTCAAAACCCCTGTCCTGCCTATTTTTCGTTTGTCAACATGTTCTGCAATATACTGCCATTATGTCACATGACTGACGAGACATTAATTGTCGAAATGCACATTTTAGTAAAGTAAAATTGGTTTCGTTAAAGTTATTATATGTATGCAATATGTAATATAAAGCTGTGACTCACAACCCTTGTACAAAATATAAAATGATAAACAACAGTAATTTGTTCACACAAATATATTGTACTAGTACTGACGAGGTTGATTAAAGGTTTGAAATTTGACCTAATTGGCTAAAATACAATTTGAACGCATCAGATTTCCTTTCTTTCATTTAACAGCGTTTTAGCACTTGCATTAGTTGCGAAGCCATTTCTGAAACTACAAGGCTTGTTATATGTTCTGCTGAATCCGCAAAAATGCAGGGAAATTTGAGTATTATTTTTAAAACTGTACGAGGAGTTAGAGGGATAATCCATGTACCCAGTATGCATAATTTCACCAAAATATGAATCAGTTCAACATCCAGTCATTGTAAGTCCCATATCCAGTTAACAACTTGCGAATATGGGACAGATAAAACAATAGCTAATATTATATGTATCTACTTCATAATGTAATGGCATTGTCAAATAAGATACCAAACTTTTCGTCCGATACAAACATGCCTGAATTAAATATCTAGTATTTGTGGAAGATTTAAAGATTTTGATAAAAACTAAAATCATGGCAATATGCACACTTTTAATATTTATGTATAACCCTTGATTTTGGAGGGGTTCGTGCTGCTCAGTGTTTAGTTTTTCGCTGTTGTGTTTTGTAGACAGTTGTTTGTCTTTTCGCAGTTTTTATTTTGCCATGGTGGTGTCAGTTTGTTTTCAACTTATGAGTTTTGCCATGGTGGTGTCAGTTTGTTTTCAACTTATGAGTTTGAATATCCTTTTTGTATCTTCTGCCTCTCCTGTATGATATAAAGTTTCTAGATTAAATAAATTCGGATGATTTATCCGAACAAATAGTGTACCTCGCATGCATAAACTTACCAACACTTACAAAGTTCAACATCGTTTCATTTTTTTTTTGAGATAAGATACTCAATATTTGTAAAAGTTTACCAAAATTATAGTAACTGTTTAGACTTAAAATTTCATTAAATTGTAACAAAATACGCCATAATGTTGTTAAAACCTTGAGATACATGTACATGAGACATGTGATAACTTATCCTAATGTTGTTATAACCTTGAGATACATGTACATGAGACATGTGATAACTTATCCTAATGTTGTTATAACCTTGAGATACATGTACATGACACATGTGATAACTTATCCTAATGTTGTTATAACCTTGGGATACATGTACATGACACATGTGATAACCTATCCTAATGTTGTTAATACCTTGAGATACATGTACATGAGACATGTGATAACTTATCACTTTGGTATCTTCCCACTCTGTTTTAGTAAAGATTGACTTTTTATTTTTAGAATACAACACACCATAAAGTAAAATCGATAACAACAAGCACATTGAACCCATGCTATATATATAAACACAGTCACAGTATATAAATGTAATGATATATGCAGTCACTGACCGTTTGAGAGCCTTTCCTGTGCTGTTTATATTAAAAGTATGTACCTGGAGAATTCTGTTTGGGTGGGGTGTAAAGGAGCCAGGGTTATGAAGTACTCGCATCGTCCTATGCATGTCCAAAAATTCACAATGGGCTCAAATATGAAGCAACAGTGTAATGTTTAATAAAATTTTTCGCCTAAACCTCTGCTTTATTTGATCTGTTAGTCGGTCGTATTCGTTTGTCCTCAAATATAGTTCCTATGTTCGTGCTTTATGCTAGGTAAATGTGATCGTCTCTTTCTGTGTGGAATTATATAAGGTCTTTCCACTTTTCTGTAAAAGACCTTTTGAATTTGTTGTGATCATCTGACACTTTTTTCTGAAATGTCGCTTTTGTTTCGCAACATGGTGATAAGATATTTGACATATGATAATGAACAGATATTGCGCTTTTGAAATTCAGCCTGTTCTACCGGACATTTTTTTTATGTGATTTATCTCCCCGTTCAATGTTTTCTTGTTATCGTTTCCCGGAAACAGTAAAAGATATCGACTATTTTTTTTTACAAAATGTTCTTTAATTCCTCTGTTTGAGCTGTTTAATTTTCCCCGAATCAATCCGGAGAAATCTTATAAGAATGATTTCCCCCTTTTTACGTTTGACATAAGTGGTATGTCGATGATACCGTCATACATCATATGTCAAAAATACTTCTCAGGCGGATGTATTTGGGTCATTAGCAGGATATTAAGTTCAAGGTCAACAGTCAAAGACATGTTCAAAATCTTGATATTCGTGTATATTAATTATTAGATTAAACATTACCTAATACGTATTTATACTTTTCTAAATCAGAAATAATTCATGACAACCAAAAATTAATTGATAATATCATGAGTAACGTTATGCTCTTTAGCGCATATTTGTAGCGAAAACACTGGGTATAGCATATGTGAAGACTATATAATTTCTCTAATCATATTTCTGCCGCGGGCAAATAACCGTTTATTCTGTCCTGCTCTCAAGGGCATCCTAAGTTTTACATTACTATTATGACGAAAGAAGAGATTCTCGTTTTGTTAACGCCTATCAAAATGACACGACGGAATTTGTTTAGCAAAAAAGAACAGCAACACTAAAAGAAAAACTGACATTGACATTATAATAGTCAATGGCTATAGTTCGGAACACTTGGGAAACCTCGTAAAAATGAAAATATTTCAGTGGAGGGAATGATCAATGTCATACTTTTCCATATTGGCCTTCATATGAGCTCTCATATGTGTTGGGGTGATACCAGGGCCGAGATGGAAAAAGACATGTCAAATCAATAAATATATGTTCGCTTACCCATATTATAGAAGAAAGAGAGATATGTATAAGGCCATTTTCACCTGTCTTATTCCCTGCATAGGTTAAAAATTAATTGGAAATTAGAAAGTTGTTGGATCCTATTAGAACCTGCAAATCAAAGAGACTAAATAATTTACTTAAATGATATTTACATACAGTACATGTATAACTATAACATTAAAATGTTATTAAGTGTTAAACAGTGTTGTTGAAGACTTGGATCAATTTAAAAATTGTATTACCGGTATATTTCGTAAACTTATTTAAATCCATGACACCTTTAACCATTATGTATTAATAAATTACTGAAAATAAAATAAAATTTTACTTCCGATTTTTTTTTCAAAAATGTTCTCATTCATTTTTTTAAAATACTAGTACTCAAAATTTTCAACTTTACCAAAATTACGGTTTAGAGCCCCTATTTAGACATTCATAAGTTGGCCAAATTGTTCAGAATTTCACCATAATGTTGTTACAAATGTAGAACCTAAAGATACATCCGTGAAGCTATGAAACTCTGAATTTGAGTAAAATATTGACTTTCTCAGAAGTTCAACTTGTGAGAAAAACGACACATCATACGGTAAAATCGAAAACAACAAGCTCAATAAGAAAATCAACTGATTTTTAAAGGTTATTGGACTTAACCCAGTGCAGTCAAATAATATTAACGTGTATGATACAGTTACTGACCGTATGTAGGCTTTTTCAATGATGTTTATATATACACTGTGTACCCGTAGAATTTTATTTATGATCGAGTTGCGAAGGAGTGGAGATTATGTTAAAGACAATAGACACTATTATTTTAAATGGTATATGGCTTTTTCATATCAAAGTGCTAATATTAAACTAAATTCTATTATACTGTAACGTCTCAAAAAAAGTAACACCTTTATAGTCAAATTCTAAGAAGCAGTATCATTTTAAAGAGCACAGGCAATGGGAAGGGTAGCTCTAGATTCGACAAATAAAACAGAGACAATTTTTTTTGACAGTTTTAATCAAAACCACGATCTTCCAGGAACTTACAACTTCTAAAAATTAACACTTAGGATTTTTTTCCCACACTCCTCAAAAGGATTTCTGTAATTTAAGAGTTTATTAGCGTCATTTCGATGTTTTGTTTGTTCTAGGCTTACTGTCGAGTATTCCAACTTTCTATCGATATATCCCGGATACTATACTTCGCCTTGAATTTTTAGGTTTTAGTGACACGAATCAACGCAAATTAACATTGAAAAACGTCCCATTCTTTGACTCTACAGACACACACAAATATTCACAAGCTTCCACTAATATTGTCAAATTTCTCAACAAATGTTCATGTTTTTAATGATAAACAAAACAAAACATGCTGTCTGCCTATTGACACCTTTCCAGCTACGTCCTTAAAAGCAATGAAATATTTTTCTATGTACAAATAAATAGATATAGCACACAAAAAAATAATTGAAATATATTTAACAGCAATAGGATACATGATCTTTTTTTTAAAAAGTAACCAATAAACAAAAATTCAACACTAAAAAAGCAAATGTTTGTGTCGCGACTAGCTGTTTGCATATAGTTGTGGACTTACCAACAATCTCAATAGGTACCAGATCATCAGGAAATGACAATGATACACCAACAGGAAAAATTTTCAAGTCTAAAGAAGAATGAACAATACTGATGAAAGATACATATGAAGAACTTAAAGATGAAACAATATTTCGGGACAATAAATTACCTTCGTCAGTGTCGATCTTTTCTCAAAATTAAGGTGGTACCAAACACCTTAACTAAAATTAATTTGGCTCGTTTAATTTTCATAAAATTTTGACAAAATATTTACTTTGACCCTTTGACAAAAATATAAAAATTTCAAAAAACTTGTGCCACACACTTTATCGGAAAAATTTCATTGGATATATAGCAGTTTGACAAACACTAATTTTGATCATTGAGAAGCTTAATATTTCCTTAACATTAGAACGTGATTAAAAGGTTCAGCTGATTTTTACAGAGTTATCTCCCTGTAGTATTATGTACCACCTTAAACATACAATCTGAAACTCCATTGATGTGATTGTAATCATGTCTATATAAGGACATTTTGGATTTAATCCCTACTTCTAAACGATATAGGACAAACAGAATACAATACTGAGCGCGCGCTTGTGTACTTATGCATTCCCCATGCTGATTGTATTGCTGCATGTAGAGAGGTTTGGATTCATAAACTGTCAAATCTTTTCCTACCGAATGCATTGATGGTATCGAAGAACAACAACTTCATCCTTGATAGAGATCAATATTTACAATTAATGGAACGAAAATGGGTACTTATATAGTCCCATCCTATGCAAACATATTTCAAATGGGTATTTTAAAAAAGCTCATTGAATCTTTTATATATAGAAAAACCGCTTTCCAGCATATTTAATTGTAATCCTGTTATCTTTGATAAGTCGCTGAATAATAAAAAATATTATCTAAAATGGACATCGAGGTAGATTTTGAAAATTAACGCTGGATTTTTTAAGGAATTCATTAGGGAGCTACCATTTGATTTTTATGGGGGGAGGGGAGGGGGGGGGGGGCTAGGATGAAAAATGTTGTCCTGCAATTTTTTTAGTTGTAATCTCTATCCTGCCTTTTTATTTTTCACTTTATTCGGTCCTGTCTTTTTTTTTACTAGTTTATCCTGACTTTTTTTAACCTAAATTTTCATCCTGCCTTTATTTTTGCAAAGTGTCTCATCCTGCCTTTTTTTTTTTACTCAAAACCCCTGTCCTGCCTATTTTTTTCAAATTTCATCCTAGCCCCCCCCATAAAAATCAAATGGTAGCTCCCTTATGGAAATCATATCAATATGTTCAAGAATGGATTAAAGTAACAACTATATTTTCTTCTTATTATATTCGGCTGAAAGATGGATTAACTAAAGTAGGTCTTTACGAGTATATTCTAAATAAGAAATATTTTGCAATATTGAATTTGCTGTAGATAGTTGTCTGCATTATAACCATTTCGAGTCATGTTCAGAAAGGTGGAAAAATTGCACAAGCAGTAGTAACAACTTCCAAAACTGTACATTAATTCCGCTGCTAAAATAAATGAAAGACCACAATTATATTAGTGGAACAAATAACTATCCAATCTAAATCAAGTCTGTGAAGATACCAGACTGTTAACTGAGGTTTCTTGACAAGCAATTTATCAAACATAGCATAATATCTAAGTTTATTGTTTCCGTACAAGGAAGACATACCCGAAATGTAAATTAATGGATATAAGTTTAGTTTTTTCTTCGGACACTTCTAATGAATATTGAGGATAAGGCGCAATAAGGGCCTTGAAAATTAAACCAAAAAACTATCTTTTGCAAATCTTAAATAAATTCTTGGTTCATGGTGTACATAATGTTGCCGCCGGTTAGTGTATGAGTTTCTGATGTATTGAGATTTGAGCTTTTCTTCAGTTCCACGTTGTACACTTTAAAACAACAGCTGCTATTTACATGAAAAGTTATTTTATAAAGATGATAATTGTTTTTATAGTTTCTTTTTTGTTATTTTCAAAATATACAAAGGGTTTGTCATCTCACGAACATCTAACATTGTACTATTTTTGACTGGTCATCTCAAGTATGATCGATCTCTGTTCATGTGTCTGTTAGCTAGTACGAATGATCGATCTCTGTTCGTGTGTCTGTTAGCTAGTACGAATGATCGATCTCTGTTCATGTGTCTGTTAGCTAGTACGAATGATCGATCTCTGTTCATGTGTCTGTTAGCTAGTACGATTGATCGATCTCTGTTCATGTGTCTGTTAACTAGTACGAATGATCGATCTCTGTTCATGTGTCTGTTAACTAGTACGAATGATCGATCTCTGTTCATGTGTCTGTTAACTAGTACGAATGATCGATCTCTGTTCATGTGTCTGTTAACTAGTACGAATGATCGATCTCTGTTCATGTGTCTGTTAGCTAGTAGGAATGATCGATCTCTGTTCATGTGTCTGTTAACTAGTACGAATGATCGATCTCTGTTCATGTGTCTGTTAGCTAGTACGAATGATCGATCTCTGTTCATGTGTCTGTTAGCTATGTCTGTTAGCTAGTACGAATGATCGATCTCTGTTCGTGTGTCTGTTAGCTAGTACGAATGATCGATCTCTGTTCGTGTGTCTGTTAGCTAGTACGAATGATCGATCTCTGTTCGTGTGTCTGTTAGCTAGTACGAATGATCGATCTCTGTGCATGTGTCTGTTAGCTAGTACGAATGATCGATCTCTGTTCGTGTGTCTGTTAACTAGTACGAATGATCGATCTCTGTTCATGTGTCTGTTAGCTAGTACGAATGATCGATCTCTGTTCATGTGTCTGATAGCTAGTACGAATGATCGATCTCTGTTCGTGTGTCTGTTAGCTAGTACGATTGATCGATCTCTGTTCATGTGTCTGTTAGCTAGTACGAATGATCGATCTCTGTTCATGTGTCTGTTAGCTAGTACGAATGATCGATCTCTGTTCATGTGTCTGTTAGCTAGTACGAATGATCGATCTCTGTTCATGTGTCTGTTAGCTAGTACGAATGATCGATCTCTGTTCATGTGTCTGTTAGCTAGTACGAATGATCGATCTCTGTTCATGTGTCTGTTAGCTAGTACGAAAGATCGATCTCTGTTCATGTGTCTGTTAGCTAGTACGAATGATCGATCTCTGTTCATGTGTCTGTTAGCTAGTACGAACAGTCTTTTAACAATCAGTTATCAGTTTATACTTTATATTCGTTAAAAATTATGGAAACTATTTGGATTGACACACGCACAAAGTTACATTACATCATTTAAACGAAAAAGTGATAAGAATATAAGCGTGTTGTATGATAAAAGAAATGCTTCTGTTATGTTACATATAATACCGATTTCTTTTTAACACATTTCTTGAATAACTTTCATTACATACAATGTACCTCCAGATCAAAGGTTTGGGATTTCAAACAAACAAAAGATTGATTTGGCAAAATAACTGCATTTGCCCAATAAGCCGAAAAGAATCTACATGTGTTGTCATGAAGAATAAACGCCCTGGTTTTACAACATTTGATTCAAACTTTAGTATACCCGATAAAAGTATCTAAAAAAGTCTTCACCAGTTACGTTCGAAATCTATTTTGTTTTGTAATTCAAGCACAATAAACATTAATAAAAAGGGTCTGAACAAAACACAAAATCGTCGTCTAAACTAAACTTACATAGTTTTACATATTACCCCAACATAAAAGCTAATTTTCTTAAAGTAAAAAATCACTTTAGATGCTTAAGCTTGATGTATAAGTCGTTTGAAAATCAATTTCGTATCAATGGTTTAGTTCGCAAATAATTTGTTTTCAATTATGAATTGAGAAGTTGAGTGGTTTTTATCTAAGTCTGGTTACAAATCTTTTTTTTATTTGGTTGATAATATATAAAGGATATTTCATAAAAAAAGTAATTGTTCTCTTTGGTATTCGCTGAAGAATGGAAATATGAAAAAATCGAGATTATGTTCTATTATGTCAGAAGTAGAAAATCGACACATCATCTCCTCTTTCGCTTAATGTATATCCTTGATCAGGCCATAATTAATGTAGTTGTGTCATTAATAGTTTGACACTACCTCGGCGGTCTCTTGGTAGCGTGCACGACTAGAGTGTGGGAGGTCTTCGGTTTAATTCCAATTCGGGTTAACCGTAAGACTTTAAATTTTGCATTTGTTGATTCCCCGCTAAGCATGCGTCATTTAAGTGTAAGATCAAAGACAAGACTGGTCGGCCAGGAGTTAGAAAAAAACGATCCCAGGAAGAGTTTCATGTTTCCGGTGGACTGTATTCTTGAGAAATAACACGCTAAAAATCCGGCTCAGCGTGTCGCTCTTATATATTGCAGGGTTCATATTCAAATCACATTAACATGCCCTAGTCCTAAATATGAATTTAAATTGCCACTGGACGTTAAACAGCCATATTTTATAGTGTGTCTTTCTATGTTGTGATGTTATACTATTGTTTCAGGTAGGGTGAAGGTTGGCGCCTATTAAAACGCTTAAATCCGCTGCATTTGTTTACACCTGTCCTAAGTTAGGAACCTGATGTTCAGTGGTTGTCGTTTGTTGATTAGGTTCATAAGTGTTTCACGTTTCTCGTTTATTATATAGATTAGACCGTTGGTTTTCCTGTTTGAATGGTTTTACACTAGTCATTTTTGGGGCCCTTTATAGCTTGCTGTTCGGTGTTGAAGGCCGTACTTTGACCTATAATGGTTTACTTTTACAAATTGTGACTTGGATGGAGAGTTGTCTCATTGGCACTCATACCACATCGTCTTATATCTATCCATAACCATCTTTGTACGATACGTTTGTTTTTCATTTTAATTAAGCACTAATGTTTTTTGTGGTTTTGTTTTACAAAAAGTGTAAATCTGTCATCATTTATTTCAGTCACGGATTTGGAATAAGTTACTTAATAGCATGTGATAAACGTTTTCGCCTACTAACTGGGAAATATTTCAACCACATCATTACATAGTTATGAATAACCTTGTGGTAATTGTATCTATCGAATGTTATGTCAAAGCAAACGAAAATGATACTATCAAAATACATTACCAGTGCAGTTTCCCAGACATCATGCTGATCAAATTTGAAGTCTGTAGAAACATGCAGAACATTTTAGATAAGACTATAATAAACTGTACCATTACAGTTTGCCATGTTACAAAAACAGATGCAATTATTGCACTTTTCAAAGTATTACTGTGAATTGAAAGTATCTTACACAAAGGTTTTCCCTATCATAAAAATGGGAGATATTCGTTGACGTACTTTCCAAAAATAGTTTGACAGAGAAGCCAAACGATTCCCTCGTACTAAAGCTACTGGGCTCCAAGTGCCTCTTATATAAACAACTATTTACAAACCTTTTGAGATGCGGACATTGGTCAATATTGTATACAATAGTTATATGACATATGGTCAGAAAATATCCTGTCCTAATATTGACTTATTAAGATTTCCCTAATGTTTCAAGCATAAAATTAAAAAAAGGATGGTTGTGATCGCAATAACTACATGGTCATCTTTGACACGTGTATATTGTAATAAACCTATGACAGCAATATATAAAATAAATCACACAGTGTCAATATATATATACCTGTATAATCCTGACACAAACACTCCGCCAGGAAGAAAGATTAAAATCGACTCAACATAATTTTGATAGTGACCATCACGAATTGGTTGACCGATACAATGTGCCTATGTCTTAACTCACAAGCGACATATTTTCTAGATCTTTAGATACAAAATAGTCGTCTGATCTGTAAATACCGATTTGTGCTATTCCATATTGTGACAATTTGACTGATGTGGACTTGCATGACGGTTGAAGCATGCATAGCAGGAAAGTATTTCGCTTACACTGTCGACTCACGCGGTCTCGTACCGTTTGGAGTCCATGCAATTACATTGATTTGCATATTAAAAAATGATTTACGAGTTGGTAACATCGGTAATCTACTGTTGTTACTGTTGTTGTGATCATCGGTAATCTACTGTTGCTGTGAACATTGGTAATCTAATGCTGTTGTGAACATCGGTAATCTAATGTTGTTGTAAACATTGGTAATCTACTGTTGTTTTGAACATCGGTAATCTACTGTTGTTGTGAACATTGGTAATCTATTGTTGTTGTGAACATCGGTTATATACTGTTGTTGTAAACATCGGTAATATAATGTTGTTGTGAACATTGGTAATCTACTGTTGTTGTGAACATCGGTAATATACTGTTGTTGTGAACATCGGTAATCTACTGTTGTTGTGAACATCGGTTATATACTGTTGTTCTGAACATCGATAATCTACTTTTGTTGTGAACATTGGTAATCTACTGTTGTTGTGAACATTGGTAATATACTGTTGTTGTGAACATTGGTAATCTAATGTTGTTGTGAACATCGGTTATATACTGTTGTTGTGAACATTGGTAATCTAATGTTGTTGTGAACATCGGTTATATACTGTTGTTGTGAACATCGGTAATCTACTGTTGTTGTGAACATCGGTAATCTACTGTTGTTGTGGACATCGGTAATCTAGTGTTGTTGTGAACATCGGTAATCTACTGTTGTTGTGAACATCGGTAATATACTGTTGTTGTGAACATCGGTAATCTACTGTTGTTGTGGACATCGGTAATATACTGTTGTTGTGAACATCGGTAATATACTGTTGTTATGAACATCGGTAATATACTGTTGTTGTGAACATCGGTAATCTACTGTTGTTGTGGACATCGGTAATCTACTGTTGTTGTGAACATCGGTAATCTACTGTTGTTGTGGACATCGGTAATCTACTGTTGTTGTGGACATCGGTAATATACTGTTGTTGTGAACATCGGTAATCTAATGTTGTTTTGAACATCGGTTATATACTGTTGTTGTGAACATCGGTAATTTACTGTTGTTGTGGACATCGGTAATATACTGTTGTTGTGAACATCGGTAATCTAATGTTGTTGTGAACTTCGGTTTTATACTGTTGTTGTGAACATCGGTAATCTACTGATGTTGTGAACATTGATAATCTACTGTTGTTGTGAACATCGGTAATTTACTGTTGTTGTGGACATCGGTAATATACTGTTGTTGTGAACATCGGTAATCTAATGTTGTTGTGAACTTCGGTTTTATACTGTTGTTGTGAACATCGGTGATCTACTGTTGTTGTGAACATTGATAATCTACTGTTGTTGTGAACATCGGTAATATACTGTTGTTGTGAACATCGGTAATCTACTTTTGTTGTGAACATCGGTAATCTACTGTTGTTGTAAACATCGGTAATATACTTTTGTTGTGAACATCGGTAATATTATGTTGTTGTGAACATCGATTATATACTGTTGTTGTGAACATCGGTAATCTACTGTTGTTGTGAACATTGGTAATCAAATGTTGCTGTGAACATCGGTTATAAACTGTTGTTGTGAACATCGGTAATCTACTGTTGTTGTGAACATCGGTAATCTAGTGTTGTTGTGAACATCGCTAATATACTGTTGTAGTGAACATCGGTTATCTACTGTTGTTGTGAACATCGGTAATCTACTGTTGTTGTGAACATCGGTAATATACTGTTGTTGTGAACATCTGTTATATACTGTTGTTGTGAACATCGGTAATCTACTGTTGTTGTGAACATCGGTAATCTACTGTTGTTGTGAACATCGGTAATATACTGTTGTTGTGAACATCGGTAATATACTGTTGTTGTGAACATCTGTTATATACTGTTGTTGTGAACATCGGTAATCTACTGTTGTTGTGAACATCAGTAATCTACTGTTGTTGTGAACATCGGTTATCTAATGTTGTTGTGAACATCGGTTATATACTGTTGTTGTGAACATCGGTAATCTACTGTTGTCATTTTTTTTAAAGAAGAAAAGTAGGGATTGGGAATACCTGCTGTGTTATACTTAACGGATTGTCCTTTATCTTTATGTTTTCCGTGTATTAAAGGGATTTTCCTCTGCTTTTTCATTCTAAAATTACATTGGTGTTGATGTGAAACATTGTACTTGACTATACACCTATCCCGCATTTTTTTACCGAAAAAGTGTTTCAATTGTAATTTATGTGCTCTCCCAAAATAGAAACGCCACATGTAAAAAAAAATTATCTACTTTATGAATATCAAACCAAAAATATGTAAGTTTTCGTTTTTCTGTTTTCTAAGCATATATGGAATATTGCCTGGTTTATATCTACATTATACATGTACCACGCGTAGCATCCATGCTATATATGATGTTTTATATCAATCTGTGAAATAAAGAAATATCACAGGTGTTAATTCAATTTTCAATACCTGATATTTAAAAATGACACATATTGTGTATGTATTAATATGCAATACAAAGCAACGTATACAACAAAAAAAGTAAAAAAAAAAAAAAACAGAAAAAAATTCCAAACAACCTAACGAATAAAACAAACAAAATAACTAAAACAGCCTCAAAATACAAAAAAAAAAGATCAAATAAAAGGCAACTAATAACAAAAATCAAAACAAAACAACAAAAACACTAAAAAAAAAGCTTAACCTTCGTAAAAGCAAAACAAATTAATAAATGAAGATAAAATCGATTAACTAGTTAAAAATAAAAATTAAATAAACAATAATAACAAAAAGAAAGAAAATCAAACATTTTGAGGGTAGCGTATTACCAATACAACGCCCTCTATCAGCTGTAACATTTGCATTGAGGCTAGACAACACTTATATTGATCAATATAAACATAAGAAGATGTGGTATGATTGCCAATGAGACAACTCTCCACCAAAGACCAAATGACATAGAAGTTAACAACTATAGGTCACCGTAAGGCCTTCGACAATGAGCAAAATCCATATCGCATATATATAGTCAATTATTAACTTGCGACTGATGCACTTGAAAATTTCCATCTTATCATTATTTGAGTCAGCACGTTTATTTACAGATCAGATATTGTCGACAGCAGACAAAAAACAACCCAATAACATAAAGAACAAACAAAAATCAAATAACTAAGACAACCCCAAAAGAACAAAAAAGTTAAAAGGCAACTTATAAAAAAAAAAAAAAAAAAAAAACAGAAACACTACAACAAAGGTTAACCTTCGTTAAAGCAAAACAAATTAATAAATGAATATAAAAACGATTAAACTAGTAAAAAACACAAATAAATAAACAAGAACAACAAAAAGAATGAAAAACATGCATTTTTAGGGTAATGTATAAGCAATAAAATGCCCTCTACTGGTTGTAACGTTTGCATTACGCTTATATTGGTTAAGCATCAACTTAAGACTGATGCACTTGGAAATTTCCATCTTATCATTATTTGAGTCAGCAAGTTTATTTACAGATCAGATATTGTCGACAGCAGACAAAAAACAACCCAATAGCATAAAGAACAAACAAAAATCAAATAACCAAGACAACCCAAAAAACACAAAAAGTTATAAAGCAACAAATAAAAAACCCAAAACAAAACAACAAAACACTAAAACAAAGGTTAATCTTCGTAAAAGCAAAACAAATTAAATTAACTTGTAATGCACTTGGAATTTTCCATCTTTTTAATCATCAGTTTTTAACAAAATGTCGATCCGAGAACAAAAGGTGTCGCGAGACTATCAGTTGCAAAAAATAAACTGTACGGTTTCTTAGTTTCAGGTCGACTAATTTTTAATTATCTGAACAAGAAATCATCATGCGTTTCTGCAGATGTTTATTTATCAAATCAAATGTCGCCTGTAGGTAAAATGCCAATTTATAATTTTTATCAAGATCAAAATAAATCATGTAAATGAAAGACTAAATTATTTGCAGTTATATCTTTTTCAATCATTTGCACTGCCATCTTTCAAATAAATGAAATACAAATATTTTTATAACAAATCTTACAAAAAACTTTTTTTATAAACACACTTTGGTATTGGACTAAGTACAAATATATGTCATTTACAAAATAAATATTTTCGGTAAATACAGTTCAGGAATATGAATAAAAGGACATGTCGAGTATTCGTCAATAAGACCGCAACAAAACAACATAAAAACAAGACATGTTTTCGTAGGTGTTGGACGTTGTTGGTTGATGTGGTATATTGTACTGCGTGGTATTTTGGCAGTTGTTGTCACTGTTTATAAGCATTAATCAAAGGTCAACGTACGGTCTTCAACAATTATTAATATATGTCTATAAATAATCTCAAGCTCCGAAATCGCTCGAGCCTAAGCTACCTTAGTATTTCTAAGTAGGATATAATTTCTTATGAATGGGTTCTTTCCATGCGTTAATGGTCTAGACCGAAATGCTATTGGTTCAGATTTGTTTGGAATGTTTTAAAGTGTGCAATATGCCACGGGATTTGTGTCGTATTTTAAACTCGCATCTTAATTGTTGATTAAATCACTTTTATGCGTCATGCCTTGAAACGCATTAATCAGTCTTAAAACTCAACAACCATGCACAAAAACAAATGCACGTTATATATTTTTTAATTTGCATATTTTGTTATCGAAACATATGTTCTTTTTACCATGTTACTGTATCAGTTAGATGTACCTCCATATCCTCTATTCATATACGCAGTAACAACGCCTTCGAACAAGGAAATCCTTTTGAAAAAAAAAAATTATTACAAAGAGAGAGAATTACCTCTGTATACTCCAGGGGTTTTGCTTAAATGCTAACTAAGAACATTTTATTGACGACGATTTGAGATTGTTTATGGTTGTCACAGACGATAAAGCATCTCCACTGTACTATTTATCTCCAGACTACCCCGTTTCCTCGTTTATTAGTATTTACCAGATTTATTATTGAATATTTTTTATGTGTTATCAGTGCCTGTGCCATGTGTGGGACAGGCAATTATTAACCCTTCCGGAGAATACATGTTAAATGCCAATGTAAAGTGGTTTGTGTGTTTGTTTTTTTTTATCTGTTTTTGTTGATCATTGTTTGACGTCTTGTTTTTGATTTCCTCTTTATTGATATATTTTGATCCCAGTTTTTTCCCCTCTTTTTTTTTCTCCTGTATCTTCTATAACGATATTATTGAAGGTCATTTTGTGTAGGCTAACAAATTACATATTGTTTACTTTCTGTACAAATATGGATTAATAACTTTATCTTACCACGGGCATTTAAATGTCAAACACCTATAATACGGCAAAATAACAAACTAAGACGGTCATTCATTTTTTTTATAAATATGTTCTGTTATTTGGGTGAAATAATTTGTAATACAACAGTAAAAACAACATATGACAAACGAAGCCCGTGGGCGCGATTAGTAAAGTATAGACCAAGTATGATTGGTGCATTTGTGTCTTGTACCACGCTAAGGCCACCATAATAATATTTTCTATATAAAACAAAATGTAAAACATCAAACGCTTTTTAAAGGTTCTTCCACCGGTAACGTTTATAAAACAAAAAATGTTGATATAGCTGCATAAAATAAGAAACAGGAATTTCCCTGCTTTACAGCAGCACATCCCATAAAGTTCAGGATTGGTGTACATGTGAACAGTCATCATCAGTAAAAAATGTGCCGCTGGTAAAATAAAGCACCATGGCATAAAATAGGCTCCAAAGGATGCCAGAAGTAAAAATCGTGGAGACAGTTCTGCTAAAACACACAACCAGTAAACAAACGAAATCCGAATTCCCATTTTATGCTTGGTAATGACTATGTTTCTGCTGTGTCTGTAGTAAGCTGTGTGAATCCATGACGTGCTTGCCAGTGACAGAGATAATGTAACAACTGAAAATAAAAAATGCATATAGCATTAAACATGAATAAAATAAATGGGGAATGTGTCCATGGGACACAAATGATGCCCCCACTTGCATATCATATAAAATTATAAAGGGACATAACTGAAGAACGGTAGAAGTGACGCTATCCAAATTTGTACTTGATCTGAGTTTTGTGGTAATAAGTATTGTGTATAAGTTTCATAAAATTTGATTGAGGCAAACTTAAACTAGAGAACGGAAACGAAAAATTTAGCAATTATTCCATTTGTAAAGGGGCATAACTCTATAACGGTTAAAGTGACACCACTAAATTCAAACTTGATCTGTGTTTTGTGGTAATAAGCATTGTGTATAAGTTTCATATCATTTGGTTGAGGCAAACCAACTTTTGGACGTACGAACAGACGGACAAGGGTAAAACTTAATGCCCCCTTCGCTTCGACACCCCTTAAAGTTGGGAATAAGTACTAGTTATCAGATTGATTTGTAAAGTTTTCTTCACATTGACATCGTAAAATATCCGCCGTCAGTCAAATGAGGTCAAAATAAACGTCGGACTTTTTACGATATAAATGTGCAGAAAACTCTATCATCTGTATATCGTAAAATTCTTATCTAAAAGTATGTGTCGTCCTTAACTCTTTTTTTTTGCGGTTGATTAAAGTATATGAAGTAATCCTGATAACGAGCGACTGAGCAGGGTTGATATGGTCATCGTACACTAGCTTAAAATATCCGCTGTGAGTCACACTTTGATTTTTTGGCCAGTGTACTCAGCGAATAATCCCCAAAAAGCTTGTTTTGTCGAGCAGTCGGTTTTTAAGAAAAACACGATATATTTTATCGGCTTGTATTTGCAATGTTGTCCTGACCGAAACTTTATACTGTGTTTTTCTTTGTTTTATAAGCTATCCTAGATTTGACACTTATAAGTTCTGGTCAATCTTAAAAAGATCAAATTTTATGACGGTGGTGACATCTCCGAGTTTTATTTATTAGAATTAAAAGGCAGTTCACGAAGAGTTAATGATATATATAGAACAATAATTAATTGCATTTCTGTTTTTGGAATTGACTTTATCAGCAACAATATCAAGCGAGCTCACAAGGGCCGGCTGATAAAGTCAGCATAAACAATCTTTTAAATGCCATTATTTTTTTATTGGCAACTTTTCTTACTTATATGCTTTTGCTGGTTTAACATGAAACTACATGATGTGTTTTTTGTGTTCATATTGTTGTGATAGTTTTTTCCGTCGCGTTCATTTCATTGATAAATTGATACGGATCGACATGAAAACATGATGTTGTACATTGTTAAATGACGTCATTGCTAAATATTTTCTTTGTTTAAAGTACATGCATAGCAACATTCGACTGTAAACTGTGATATTAAATATAATTTAACATTTAAAGACCACATAAAGTGATAACTGTCATAATACTGTTTTGTAACGTTATAGTAAAATACCACTATTTTCGTCTAAACGAAAAACATTAGCGAAAAGAGAAAAGGCTTTAAACTTAAATAACAATGACATTCAGTCTGCCCTCATTTGTACATAACAAAAACGCCCTGTTAGATCATCGATGTAATTTCTTGACGTACAATAAAGGCATTATTCAAGAAACAGTTATGTTTTATCAATAAAAAATATCATATATTAATAGCTTGAAATGTTAAATCCTCTTTGGTTTGAACTTCTGATCACACATTGTGTAAGGATGGTCTTATTTTGGTTTCCCTTTGGTATAATACATTTTGTAACTTTACCAAGATTCTGACTTTCCAATCAATGCAGAAGAAATAAAAAATTCTTTCGTAGCAAACAATGCATCAAATATCTATAGACCTACATTCTACAGTTGTATTACTGGCGGCCAAAATTTACACTAAGATATTATCGTTAATGCAAAATGATGGATTTCATCGATTAAGAAGGGGGTCTTTCAGCAAATTGACCTTCGATGTTAAACATGATAACGGATATCCAATTAGACATGCCATTTTCAAATAAAAAAATCAGATTGGTATCAGGTCTTGGAGATAAAACAAATTCTGAGAAGAATACCAAGGCATGACACCCTGTGGAATGAGAGATATAAGGTATAAAAACCGGAGACGTGGGGTATAGGGGTAATAAAGTGGGATCTGGGGAAAAAAGAAGGATAAAAAGTGGGAAGTGGGGAAAAAATTAGAAAAAAAGCGGCATTATGGAAATGAGCACCCGTGTGATCCCCTAAATACATAGTTTTAATATTCCGATGATGTATTTACGGCTACCCAAACGTATGAACTAACAAACACTTACATGTCATGTTGTTTATAGATACTTATATAGGAGTATTGGAGAAAATTAAACCCAAGAAAGTATACATCAAACAGAGATTTACATACGAATCACCTCTGTATCGTGCTATCTTGAAGTTATAATATTGGTTTAATTCAAGACCAGAGGCTTTAAACTGGCATAGGCAATAAAGTTTTATTTGTTATTGACCTGAAGTCAAAGGAAAATCGTAAGAGAGCTAAAGGTCTACAACGGTAAATGCATTCCTATCTTGACGATTCTTTGTTCACGGCTCTGTCATATTCGGGTATATCGAGAAAAATGATCGTGAAAGAATAAGTAACGGTTGTCAAGTATTGCGACAGGATTGTGTGAAAGTTCTGGTATGGGATCGTGAAGGAAATCTTATCGAGAAGACAAATGTAAAGTCAATAGATAATCTAATTTATTCAATTATAAGGACAAATTTTGAAAAAAATAACACTGTCTGTCAAAATTATTCAACATTATGATCAGTATCTGAGAAAATCATAGTTTAACAGATCGCCGTTTTTACAAAACTATAAAAGGCAGATTACTCTTCAACATTCCAATGACTTAAAAAAAAAATGTGTAAACAAACATGATATTTTTCATTATTTGAATGACTCAATTACTATTCTCTGAATAATGTCGTTCTATTTTAATGTTTCAAATGACTAGTACTCTAAAAATGTTTAACAAAGGTGGGGTAAAATTGGAATATTTATATACATATGATATTTATGATTTATTCGTGATCGTGAAAGATCCGGTGTCACTTATTTGTCATTGCACAAATCATTGAAAAATGCAATTATATGAAAGTTTATTATGTAATTGGTACAGCAAAAGACGGAACTTCCATGACTTCTTCTGGTACACTTTTGTTGGGGAATAAAACTGTTAGGCTATGATGGTTCAATGCCATTTAGTCTGTTTCTTTTTTATTTTAATAAGAGCACATCCACTTGTCCGTGGTGCCCTTTAGCAATTATTGTCTGTCTGTCCGTTCATCAACATTTTAATGTGGTATTATAAGTAAAGATTGTCTCATCTGAAAGCAATATTTTTATGAACAATATCTATATCTATAAGAGTAAGAACCTTGTCGATATTTTTTTTATTAAAAACGACGGCACTTTCGTAAAAAAACATTCTTTTTGGTTAAAACACTCACAAATTTTGAGAAATATCTATTTGATCTAGTTTCCATGGAAGATGATAATTGAATTCGGGGATTTCAAAATAGCGGCACGAAAACATTAGAGAAAAGTGTTTATTTTTATTTGAATTTAACAAATTATGATTTTCATTTTTATGTGCTAGGATTTCAACAATTTATCTTAAGGTATGGAATTCCAGATTGATATATATACCCAGTGTAAAATTTTCGACTAACAATAGTGATAAAAAACACAAATTTGAAGTAAACTATTTCTGATCTAGGACTTGAACGAAATTAAAAGAGGTGTATTATGCTATTCTAGATAGATTATCGGTTTTCAATTTGCGGTAAAAAGTGAGCAATCATTAAAAAAATAAAACAATTTGAGAATCATCCTTCAACGGTATGTAATGATTTTAACGAAAACATAGGTTTTGTATGTCATTCTGATTATCAGTTGGCTGCTATTTTCGAAATGTGTGAACTAATATATCATAGATTTTTTTTTGTATATAAACAGAACAAATCCGCGGCAAAATAATTTTCTGCTTTAAATTTTGTGTTTCTACGTTTCAATGCCACGTACCGTCTAAATAGCGGCGGTGGAAACATTGAATGATACTCAAGCCTTTATTGTATAAGATACGCCAAGACAAATTTTTAAGGTCGAGCTGAAAAAACAGTTCGCAGGATCACTACATCCGGACATATGATGTTGACTTAGAGTTAGAAAGTGTACGTGCTATTACTATGGCGTGAAGGAATTGACTATCCTTTCAGATTAAAAAGATTTTTTAAAGATACGTAACATGAGATAAAACCCTTATACTATCTTATTACTTCTAAACTGGACGAGACCGTATGTGTCCGCAAGATAAACGTTTTGATACATTGACACATGTATTAAACATTATTGATACAAAGATATTTATTTTTCGTCAAGTTATGCTTCTGGTGGCCTTATTTTCTAAGATGTCTAGTTATGTTTGCCTCTTGAGTGAAAACAGGTCTAAATGTGTGTTTATATAAACATATATATATATATATATATATATATATATATATATATATATATATATATATATATATATATATACAGCACAAACAACATTTTCCAAAAGACCAAAAAAGTGAAAAAGTATATTTTAACAAAACGCATTTGACTAGCAGGTCGAACAACGGATGTTCTTAAACCCTGCTGACTGCCATGGCGATTGCCAAATAAACGGATCACAGATGTAACACAATTGATCTTAATTATATTAATTTAATACCAAACAGAAAACAATAAACTTGCGGAAAAGATGGTATACCACAAACATGAGGTGCAAAAATTTGTACACCATATCCGGATTTCGACAATTAATGTCTCTTCAGTGATGTTAGGAATCGAAACGGTATTTGGAAGGCCATATAATTTACCTCAATTTGGGATTGACTCTTGAATTTTGAAGAGTCGAAATAGGATGAACGGATCATATAAACCCGAAGGCAAATATAATACAAGCCCAAACGAAAAAATATAAACAAGTCTAAATTGAAAACAACGTTCAAACCTATGATTGCGTTGGATAAAAACCGCAACTTTTATACGTGTGCATGCAAAACAAATTTCTTTGTGGAGGGGTCTAAATACAGCACAAACAACATTTTCCAAAAGACCAAAAAAGTGAAAAAGTATATTTTAACAAAACGCATTTATAAAAGTTGCGGTTTTTATCCAACGCAATCATAGGTTTGAACGTTGTTTTCAATTTAGACTTGTTTATATATATATATATATATATATATATATATATATATAGGGGTCTAAATACAGCACAAACAACATTTTCCAAAAGACCAAAAAAGTGAAAAAGTATATTTTAACAAAACGCATTTGACTAACAGGTCGAACAACAAATGTTCTTAAACCCTGCTGACTGCCATTGGCGATTGCCAAATAAACGGATCACAAGGTGTAATAAATGGATCACAACTATAAATTTAATACCAAACAGAAAACAATAAACTTGCGGCAAAGATGGTATACCGCAAACAAAGGTGCAAAGATTTTTTGTACACCATATCCGGATTTCGACAATTAATGTCTCTTCAGTGATGTTAGGAATCGAAACGGTTATTGGAAGGCCACATAATTTACCTCAATTTAGGATAGACTCTTGAATTTTGAGGAGTCCAAATAGGATGAACGGATCATATAAACCCGGAGGCAAATATAATACAAGCCCAAACGAAAAAATAAACAGTCTATATTGAAAACAACGTTCAAACCTATGATTGCGTTGGATAAAAACCGCAATTTTTATACGTGTGCATGCAAAACAAATTTCTTGTTAGAGGGGTCTAAATATATATATATATATATATATATATATATATATATATATATATATATTATATAGAAGTCTATAAAAAGGACCAACCAGCAAATTTTCTATGTACCGGATCGTATAATTGTGGCCTCCAATATGTTGGTGAGTCAAAGCAGCCTTTCCACAAACGCCTCAATTGTGGCCTCCAATATGTTGGTAAGTCAAAGCAGCCTTTCCACAAACGCCTCAATGGCCATAGGAGTGATATCTCTAAGAAGCCACTTCTCCCAGTTTCTCAGCATTTCAGACAGTCTGTTCACAAACTTGATGACTTTAACCGCATGAAGATCCTAGTGATTGAACAGAACATTCACTGGAGTGATGCCCAGCGACAGGTTCGGGAAAGCTTTTGGATAAAGGAACTAAATGTACATCATCCAAACGGCATCAATAAAAAATACTAAGTTTTATTTTTCACTCATTTTGGGATGTAAATATACACAGTCACGTATATTTGAGTATTGAGTTTTGTTTTATATTATGATGTTCAGGATTTTGGATTAAATCAATAGACCAAAACTTACCTGTATTATTGAGCTATTTTTATACATATAATCAGTATTGTTAAAATAATTGACACTGAAGAAGGCTATTTGTTAAGCCGAAATATTTGTCAACACGATTTAATAACAACATCTTCGTATAATATCATCTTATATAAGTATCGTTGTGCAAATCTCTAGACTTATATATATATATATAAAATTGTTTTTCTTAAGTTATGAACAGAAAGTGCTAGAATTGTAACATATATCTGTTGTTTATTTTTCAAATGCGAATAACCACGGATACTACTTGTAAATAAATATAAATATAATGAAGTTTTTAAAGGTTTTGAAGGAAATGAGATGGTTGTCGATTACACCAAAAAAATACGTTCTTAATCAGATATCACACGGTTCAATCAATTGAAATACATCAATGGTAAAATCATCCTGAACATGCATGAATTATTTGCCACTGGACCAACAATCAATCAATCAATGGTAAAACAACTTTTTTTTTCTGATGATGAATATAAAAAAATAAGAAGATGTGGTATGATTGATAACGAGACAACTATCCACCAGCATGAATAGGTCACCGTACGGCCTTCAACGATGAGCAAAACCTTTACAGTCTTTTCTGGTCACGCATTATTTTCACGATCAAAATAACGACTTGCCTAATCTTTCACTACCAATTTGGATTAAAAATCAACAGCATCCTTCTTTTATTATGAAAAAATAATCTAAACCTTTTTCAGGCAGAACATCATTTCCATTTTACTGTACTATCTGACATATAAAGATTTAGTTTCAAACATATCTTGATTTATCGGAATGTGACCGTTTTAGATTCAAAACGTGTATTGTTATTTCAATAATTCGCATTCGTTTATGTGTGCTTTCTTAAAAAGAACTGCATTTGTTTCTTTTTCTCAGTCACATTATTATTAAGGAAGTTGAACTATTTTAACAGGCATATTTCTTTTTTTCTGATTTTTTCTGCCTTATATTAATACAAAGGATATTTTCACAGATTTTGCAGTTGAATTGTAGTTAATTGTGTTCACGATCCGATACCAGATCGCAATGCTTGACCACCGTTAGTTGTACATATTCTTTCACGATATTTTTTCTCATTATACCGGATGATAGTGTTGGAGCAAACGACAGTTACAATGAGCTCTTTTCAGAAATCTGTTTTAGAAATCATAATTTCACTATAAATTTATTATTTGGAGTTGCTTCGCGGCAATGAAGCTCAATGAAGAAATTTAAAATTGGGCTTTTCGGAAGGGAATTTCTAGAAAGTCCTATAGTTGAGCCTCTTTTACCGCATACCTGACTTAATAACCGGATATTCTACCAAAAAGTATTTATGCTGTGAAGTCGTTTTTCAATAAACAACGAAAACTAAACAAAATGTGATATGAAGGCGAAATTCATACAGATGTAGTTAAAATCCTTGATATATTCGTCATTCAAGTACATAGAATTATAAGGCGTTTATTAATTTAAATTGCAAAAACTGTCATTAAATATTCTGTCCATTATACAATGTATATGGGCGTCTTGATTGGCTTATGTAAAGTCAACAAGACATTTACAATATGCGTGTTTAAAATAGAATATCTGCAAATCAATTTGAAACTAGAGTTGTTTTAGCTGACTCTAAAACACGTGATGTCTCCCCTCAATGTGTGTGGCTTTACCTTGCGTAATTCAATGAGAAATATAGATATTTAAATTTATTGAAAGAAGCACGATATATAATTCACTAAAATATAACATGTCGACCATGAGGTCTAAGATCAGAGTCAAAGGTCATGTCGAATTGTACGCAACATATTGTCTTGGTATGATGGAACCACGTGCCAAATGTCAAGAAGCACAGTCAATAATTAAAACAAGTTCTGAGCTTGACACGATCATTCCACTTGAAACATTTACCCCGAGGTCGAAGGTTAATGTCAAAGGTCATGTCGAACAATACGCGACACATCGACTAAAACATCAATTTATATCGACAACGGCCGTTTTATTGGACCGATCGGGGTCAGGCAATTTTGAAATATGTTATGCAAGTTTAATGGAAGTAGGTGAGTACGGTGTAAAGCTTTGTTTAACCCACCCTTTCGGAAATATAAATTTTCCCTGGTAATTCTTAAACGTATAGTATTTTTGAAGATGGAGTTATTCGAACGAAATAAGAAACACACCCGTCCAAAAGGCGAAGACTCTCAAATCAGTCATTGAATTCCTTTCACCCCTACTGGTGTAAAGGTTAAAATTCTTAAACTCGGGGAAAATCTCCCAATTCTTATATGGATTGCTATATGAACATACATGTACAAGTCCTCCCTTATTAACTTGAAGATTCTGGAGGCACACTGACTATTCCCCGACGACATACGAAGTGGTACATATGCTACGAGGTTAATGAACAAGAGTCTGAATGTTTGGCATGATAATTATGAAAAAATATACTGCATATACTAATTGACCGCATGTTGTGTGTCAAACATACTGGCAAAGATACAGAATAGTTGACTATGCAGCAGTTCTACTTAATCATGATAAAACAAGATCATTTCCTTGTGTTATCTTTGATGGCATTTCTTTTAATTTGTTTTTCAATTGTTCCTTGTCTTTAATTAACATTATTATACAGTTCACATGTTTTTGTGTATTTGTTTTTATGCCCCCGTCGTAGGCGACGGTGGCATTAAGTGTTACCTTGACCGTCCGTCCGTCCCATTTTCGTTGCAAAGCTTGAGCGGGGACATTCGTGTCCTCAGACACATTTATCTTTTATTTCAATTCCTGCTCGACTTTAATACATTTATGAGCTCCCAAGTGTAAATCGTTCTAATCGTACACAAGTTTCCGAACAAACGACTCGAAACAACGAATTTTATTCGGTCGAATGCTGGTCATGTATTACTTTTTGACACGCCTTCAAACATACATGCCCCTTAAATTGAATGCCAATCTTTCAAAAAGTATGTGGTATTTAAAGTTTTTTTCTCATGTTCGTTGTCCGAAACAAACGTACTCAGTATTTTACATAGATAAATAATTATTAACCATTAAATATTCATCAAGTAAAGATTAAAACCATATCATTGGTAGTGAAAATTATTAATTTTTGTGTAAAAACCGGACTTTTATTTCAACTGCATTTCGACCATCATGGCCTTTAATTCAATCAATTCCAGTAAATTGAGTAATCGTTCGAAAAAATCGTTCGATTAACTTTAAAAAAACTTACGGGTGTGCTTCAAATGTAAGAGAGTGTTTTGATAACGCGGACATGCAAATAGACGAAATCTGAGATATCGAACAAGTAGAGACACGTGTTCGATTAATTTATTCTTTATGGAACATAAACAAGCTCTCGTTCAACCTTTGTTTTAAGTATACGTAACAAAAGTCAAGTGCCATCAAAAGTTATAATTTGTTTAATCATAGCAATCTGTTCTTTAATGTTATGTTTATGAAGTATATATAATGCTAAACGTTTTCATTTGACACACATATACTACGTGATTTCATAATTATAAAACACATTAACCTATCAGAAATAATCTAAACTATTCTAATTTATTTGGTGAAAATGATACATTGTGAGGGAGTTACCTCGTAAAAATGTAGCAGGAAGATTGTGATAAAATGCCAAGTAAAGCTGCAAGAGGAGCTGCATTGCCGATTCCAGGAAACCATCAACAAGTCCAAGAATGCAGGCATCTCGTTTTTCCTCCATAGCTCGTAATCTTACTCTTGTTTCTAAATCTGTACCTTTCCATCTCCAGCTTAAAATCATGTAATGCATGTATTCCACATTTCTACAAAATTAAACAAACAATTTAGATTGTAACAGATTTCGTGGAAACCGGAGAAGGGACTATGATAAGGCCCCCTTTTCGGTCACTTGAACTTTAAAATTAAGAAGTATCATAAATCTATCAAACAAATTCCTTCAGATATTCGCAAGATATCTTTCAGGTATAAATATTTTTTTTTCTAACGTTTTATTTGGTGATCAAAAACTTCTTGCATTTAAGTTAAAACTGCAATCGCTGCATCACATGCGTCATCGTCAGATTTTATCATTATCAATTAGATAGGAGCTACAACCTTGTACATGAACAATATTTTGCTACAAAATGTCTTCAAAGAGAGAGATAAAGTTGATAAAATATCTTAATAGTTAAAGCTGTGGCTCTTATCTAATTTTGCCAAAAACATTATGTGAAATGGTCAAGGTTGGTCAAATATGTCAATTTCGACATCATAACAACTTACAATGATACAATGCAGTGTCCAGATCATATAGTCTATTCATTTATCAGTAATTATACATAAGAGGCAATATCTTGTCCTTGAAATTTCAAAAATAGTAAAATCAATAAAATGTAAAATTATGTTTAACTAATGGTAAATCTGGACACTGTCGAAATTGACATATCTGACAAAAGGTTTGGATAAAATTTCGTTTAATGCTGAAGTTTTATAATAGCTGAAATCACTCGGAAAATGGGCTCTGTATGTATTTTTTTGTGATTAGAGTTTTGGCCCTTATTGATTCAGATAATTTGCAAAATGGTTTCCTTTAAGCACTCTATCTATCATATGTATTTCTGAGCAGATATGGCTAAATGTATACATACACTTCACTTAATTAAAGTGAGCGCAAGTTTTTTTTTGTAAAAAAGACATTTTGCATTAATTGTTTTGTTATAAATTAGGTCGTTAGTTTTCTCAATTGAATTGTTTCATATTTTTCATGTCGGGGCCTTTTATAGCCAACTATACGGTATGGGTATTTCTCATTATTGAATGCCCTACGGTTGCCTAAAATTGCTTACATCCACTTTATTTGAACTTTGGTGGATAGTTGTCTTATTGGCAATTATACCTCATCTCCTTATTTTTACATTGGAACTCAATTCTTAAATTCATTTACCTGATGAGGTAACTTACTTTTAACTTCGATTAATTGTGGAAAATTAAACGTCCAGCGGCAAATATTTCATGCCTAGAAAGTACATAAACTAATCAACAGTTAAAACAAAAGGTAGGTTCAGCAAGGTAGGTAAACCGTCCCTATAAAAGTCAATAAGTTTGTACTGAATATGACAAATGAGGAAATGCTAGATAAGCAATAGGCCACACATGAGCCCCTTAGAGAACCCAATTCAAATCAGGTGTTGCTGCGTATCTATAAATTCCGCACAGCCGAACGGATGCCCACTTTTGCAAAGGTGTTTCTGTCGGACAGAAGGTACAGGGATGACCATATTTATATATCCTTATCGACATATCAAAATTGAACTACAGTCTCTTGTATTGGTAGACTAAAGCAGGATCCATACTGTTCTTATCATGTATCAAAATGACATCTATTATTGTAAAGTTACAGTTTTAGTCATTCCAAAACGCAACCAATAATTAGCGTGTAATATTTGCCGAAGTACAATATCGCTTGAAAAAAAACGGCATTATCGGTATAGTAAGAAAATATCGTATTTGTATAATTTAAAAAAAATGTTTGCCATACAATAAAAGGGATATTGCAGGAATATTGATGAAATTTGAGAAAATCAATATTTAAGAATAAGAATAAGAATTTGTATTCAATAATATTAGTGCAATACACCTTCATACAAATGTTCTAAGCATATCGTTTGAATTGTCTGGCGTAGATTAATCTTGACAATAATGTGAAATGCCAAGTATTTTGTGATATGGGCTAGTTGTTTTATTGCAAAACACACTTTATCCGGTATATTTACGTATATATTTTATTTAATGGCATGTTTGATAAATAAGTTCGGACTCTTAAATTTATGACCATTTATGTTAAAACGAACTTGTGACAAACCTCTTTGACCGTTCATTAATTAAATTTATACCTGCAGCGCGGTGGTCAACAAATGACATCGTAGGATTTTATCATTAAACTGTCGTATTGAAGTCTAAGGCCACAAATACAAACTTATAATAGACATATTATATATTATATATATACATGCATTCGAATAAATTAATATCTTGTACCTTCTAGTACTTATTAATAATAAGAAAATATTATATGAAATGTCCTTTTAAGGGTTTAGTAGACACATATATCACTCGTTTCACCTCCTGGACTAACTTTTCTATTTTAAGTTTTGATTTTGACTGAAAAAAGTTCTAATTATTATTGGCCAGCTTGTTCTGATATGTAAGCATATGTCACAAACTCGTCATGAGCTTATTTGAATACACAATACCTCTAAGTATACTTGTTAGTGCAAAACTAAAATGTACGAATTTGAAAACTACAATAATTTTGACGGAAACTCCATTGATATTTATGAAAAATCGCGGAGTATCTCGAGAAATAATTTGATTTTTTTTATCTTATCGGCTGGATAACAATTTTAACACTTTCTCTTACCAGAACTTCTTATTCGTTAAAGGGTATTATTGACCCAATACAAATTGGTTTTATAAAAGCTTGAGCATTGAGGTGAAGCAATTAATCTGCATTAACTATTTCAACTCTCCAACATTCAGACATCAAACATCTTTTAACAAAAAATGTCGAAATAAATGGTATTTTAATCGAATGTAATTAAAATCACTAATACGACTTACAAACAAGGATAAATGACATGAATTGGTAATTAACCAAACCAACATCTGCTCTTTCTGCCAGTTAAAATTATCCAACAAATTTCAGATACTAGATATTGGAATGTTATATGATTAGACATCAAGCAACAACACTGCATTAATAACAGCTAACAAAATGAAAAGTACCCGGCCATCCACCTAAAAATAGTAAGAAAGAAATACCACAATGTTAGGAAATAAATAACCTTATTAGTGAAAATCACTGGTTGTCTTCAAATTTGATCAATAAGACAATTAAAGTTAAATTCTTCTTTTTGGTCAGATATCCCGCATTCAAATGTCGACCAAAGACTCAAACGAAAACAGCTTCAACAAAAATGAAAAGTATATCTCGTAAGAGTGTATATGTTACGTTCTGTTTTAAGGGAAAGATTGTTTCAATGTTTGCACGTGCCTGAATTTTATAATTTTTAACAATCATCTTATTATTGAAATCATGATCCCTTCGGAGTTTTGAAAATTGGTCATCAGGTGGTTGACCTTTATGGAATATCTGAGTCAAATTGTCATAACCACAATCCTGTCCTCATTTCTTCGATGTTGACATCACCATCAAATACATGACGGTGCCTATAACGAAGCGGGATCTGCTAACGATTCCGGAGCATCTAATATCCCCCTAAGTTTTGATGGGGTTCGTGTTGCTCAATCTTTAGTTTTCTATGTTGTGTTTTGAGGACTCGTTTGCCATTTCGTCGTCTTACAGCATTTTTTTACATGGCATTGTCAGTTTATCTTAACTTGTGAGATTTAAATGTCCCCATTGTGATTATCTGCTTTTCTTTATTTATTAATAATTGTTACCTATATATGAATCAAAATTCAAAGTGTAAATTAATCTATAATACTGACCTATACAGTTTTGGGACGTTATCTATAATACTATAAATAACACGACTTTATTTTCTTTAATACAAGTTTGGCGAATAGAATGAAATAAAAACAGTTAACACATCGTTACTACTTTTGAATTGTCGATCTGGTTTAGAAGCATTTATTTATTAAAGAGGGAGGCCGTGATTCAGCTAGCATTTGTATATTTAAACCGCTATCAAATTCACAAAGTATTTCGATTAAATAATTATCGCATTGAAACTCTTGATTTAATTCTATAAAGAGAGAGACCGACCTGCCTTTCACTTTCATTCACCGTTTTAGCTACATTATTTGAAAATGAACCAATAAGTAGGGACTTTAAAAACAGCAACATACTATAAAAGTTATACTGTTAATGTGTTGCAGTAATTATGTGTGCAAGAAAAGGATCAAGGGCTAGAATTTTCACTGAAAATGAAACCAAAATTGGGAATAAGATATTTAAAGCAGAGGGTAGACTAGCACCATTGAAATGCAATTTAAATTTTCAGGAAAAAAAACCCCTACTTTTTTGTTATATCGGGCCCTTTTATAGCTGACTTTATATACGGTATAGGTTTTGCTCATTGTTGTTGAAGGCCACACGGTTTGTTTTACGTCATTTAAACTCTGGTGGACAGTTCAATGGCAATCATACCACTTCTCCTTTTGTATAACTTTAAGAAAAATAATTTCCCGCTGTGAACCCGATTCGAAAACATAATATACACATTGTAACATGTACATTTTATACATTTGTTTACAGCTGTTACATGAAATAACATGTGCAGATATGTGCAGATGTATGACACAAATACTTCATAAACTTTATGTTTACCGTAGGGATTCTCCTATATTATACGTAAATATTTACTTGTCCTTATGATATACATACCTGAATAATCTACCTAGTTGTATTAGAGAGAAGAAAATTCTCAAAAATAATAGTTTCTTCGGAATCCTTATTTCCAATTCTTTCTTTTCCGATTCTTCAACATAAACCATGTAATTCCAAACACAGTTTATTATAAATGAAAATATGGACGGAACAACAATAAACGAAACGGTCAATTGAAATAATAAAATATTTGATTCATTGTAATATTGCAAGGCTAACAAAATATCAGATACGAAATCGGCAACAAATAAACACGTTGAAAATATGGAAAACAATAAGTCCCGTGGTTTATACAATTTTGGCAGACGATTTATTTTTGCGCCTTTAAGTTTTGATGTAAGTTTACCACCAGTTTCTATCACAATTTCTATATCATTTTGCGGAACAGCACATTTGACACTTTCTTCATTTAATACATTATTTAATCCATTTAATGATTTTTCATTTTTATAAAACTTTTTTGGAGAATGAAGAATAGAAATATTCTCTCTATGCATCCCACCGTCTAAGTCGTCTGCCATTTTAAAAACAAACAGCCTATCGCGTGTCATGTGTACTGCAGAACAACAACAGGATTTTCCAATTGCTATCATTAGCCACTGATGATAAAGTTTAATAAGCTAACGATCGTGGGAATCCCCGTAATTGATAGCTATCAAAAGATGCTATAAAACTATTATTGAAATTATCCTCATTATCAAATTTATCAAATGTAGTGACCACTGAGAAATTAAATAACAATAATTTATCTTGTATCTTTTCGCCTTAAGTAAATCGGACAATCATAATTTGTCTGACTTAAACGTCTGCACTGATTCGAACAATCAATTTTACAGGTAACGGTATAAACTGTACACGATATTTGATTTGCAATTAGATAGTAGTGAAATGTGCAAATCAAAAGTTCAAATAATCCCGAAACTGTAGTATATAAAAAGTCTGTCCGTTCAAATGTTGATGTAATCCTGTTTCTTCGTTGAATTACTATTTCAATATAATTGATTTCGTAAATATGTAACTGTTTATACTTCTCAAGCTGTGCACAACACACCGGTCGGCCTGAATAAGGAATCCGCGGTCACGTAAAATCCTGTTTTATAAATAGCGAAACTCTTTTTAAAAATGTTCAAAGACGTTATAATAACTCAGTGCATATTTAAAAAAGATTATCTGTATGTAGGTGAAGAACTATTTAACATGTCCAATATGTTGTGAGACCTTTTAAGTAAGTGGATGTATAAGGTAAACAAATCGAAGATAAAGAAAACAACATTGGTGACACAAGACAGGAGGATTAAAGCTACGGTAATATAAGTAATAAGTTTACGCAAACACCGCAGAAAGTTGAGATAGAGGGTAAATCGTCAGAACATGTGTTTGAACTTTTGAAAATATATTATATCTAAAATACGGTTATTTCTCTTCTTTGTTTTTGAATAATACAATGGCTACGGTAGAAATTGATATACTTACAGTTTCCATTAATTTCTTTTTTTTTCTGAAGTTTTTGTTTAATCTCTGACGATAATTTAAATGTTGGATATCAAATAAAAAGATTTAAAAGACAGAATTTATAGTTTGACGTGAGATAAGATATTAAGTACGATATATGATTTAATTCATCAAAGAACAAACGTGGGTTTATGGGGGAAAGTACCGAAATTCATCGAACGTTCATTTTTTTTGGTACAATGTTATACGCAAGAGTACACACCGTACAGAAAATTTAAGATTCAGGCTTGACGACTGCACCCACACTGCATCAAATATTAAACATGATACCCTTTATCTACTCCTATCTTTAATTTAGGACAAGTACTGCAGGAAATCTAATACCATGCAGTCACTCCAGTCAGGCAACCTCTTCACGACCTTACAAATGAAATCTTTCTGTAAATATTCACGTGGCATTCTTTTCTAGTTTATTATAGATTACAAGATTTTTCCTGACTGAATACGTAAACATTGTATGTTCCTCCAAAGTATAAACGTCCCTAATTTTAGGAGTAAGTAATTGAATTGAATTGAATTAAGTAAAATAGAGATTTTGTGAACTAGCTATAGCCTACCTTTCCACTAAAGTCAAAATGTGCATGACAGCCTAATGCGCGCGCTTTTTCAAAAGTATGATTGCTTAACTAATACACAGTGGCAATTGTTTCATGCACATTCAGGACGAAAACAAATTAACAACTTATAAAATAGGTAAGTACTTCAAACTGAGTCGACGGCATAAATGGCACGGAGTTTACACTGGGTATATATGCTGAATAAAGGCAGACATTTTGCTTTGAATCAGGTCTCAGAGAGTTTTTTCGATGGATCTTTAAGTTTGGCACTCATGCACCCTACACGGGGCATCGAATTTAGGGTCACACTTTGGACCAATCATGGCTGCATATGTACACATCCTGCACAGCCAAATGGAAGCCCCAGTTTAGCAAGGATCTAACTGTCGGAAGAGAGAAGTCCAGAGATGGCAATTTAACTATAATCCAGTATACCTTTGGACATAAAGTACTTGTACAAATAACACTGTTTTTTTCCTTCAAAAATAAAGTTGATGTTCTTCATTAAAGATAAGCAATCGCACACAATCCCAAGGAATCTTTTCATTCAGCAAAAAAGCACATAGTTGAGGTTTAGATATATAGCTTCTTTATAAACTTACACCTGGCATTGACGATCTTCTTTAAGTTGTGTTCAGTTAAATATAGATTTATACAAGACACTTTAATTTGAATTAATCAATTTAATGATTTTTTTTCTAAAACACTGAGATTTTCTCCTGTTTCGAAGGTATTACAAGTAAAATTTATATGGTATAGTAATGCACATGTATTATTTATAACCGTCAATTTATTTATTATACGCTAAATAATAAAACATTTTAATTCCCAATCGTAATTTTTCACAGAAACCTTCATTGTTTTGACACTTACCACGGAGAGGAGTATGAAATGTGAAAAAAGATAATAGGAGACACTAATTGTATAGTACACGAATATCCCGCATAAGAAAATATGTAAATCTTAATTTGTTATATGTATAAAATAACTGATAGCAGGATAACCCATGTATCAGACGTTCAACTGATTTGTGCGTCCAAAGTCGATGTAAGAAAGATGACTTAATTAATCAATTAAAACCCTGCAGTTATAAATGTACAGATACAATTGAGTAATGCTTACCAGAACGTTTCGGAAAGAAAACTCATCAAAGATACCAGGCTTAAAATTGTGTACGCCAGACGCGCGCTTCGTCCAAAAACGACTCATCAGTGACGCTAGAATCAAAAACGTTAAATCCCAATATAAGTACGAAGTTGAGGAGCACGACAGTTGGACCCTTCATAAAGGGGTGTCTGTTTTCACAGTGCTTATGTAGTCTGTAAGTTTCTTGCTTTTTTAAAGTTTTATTTTACAAGATACATCCTCATTTCCAGTCGTAGAAGGTATATTTCAACCATTCTTCCGTTCCTTATTTTCAAAAGATACCTTGGTATATTGTATAATAAGCTCTGGTCCTGAATATGCATGAACTATATGCCACTGAACATTAAGCAAATAGCAATCGATCGGCTCTTGTTTTCCAGTAAATCCTTCTCATGGTTCAAACAGTTTTTACATCCATCACAAATATAACAGCTGTTTAAGCAAAAAGCATAAAACACAATGTGATGGAATAAGAGTTCCTTTGTAATAAAAAAAAACCAAAATGGAATAAATATTCTGGAATAATATTTCAATTGGAAAATAATACAGTATTTGTTCTAAACAGAATACCGGTTATAGAATTTTTGTTTGTGACGAAATAAAGGCTATAGAATAGTTGTTCTTGGTGGAATAAGTGTATATATATATAGCATATGTGTTCTAACGGAATAAAGGGTGTAGAGTATTTGTTCCAATAGGAAGAGATATTATATCATGTTTTCAACTAAGTTTTCCGAGGAACTTCTGTTAGGCGGAACAAATATACGCTGACTACAAAACTCAATACAATTAAAGTTTTGTCATATAAATGTATATTCATATATATATATACATGTATATATTTATAGATAACATGAGATATGTTGTAAGCGTCATAGAGACGGCAATCTTAACATTTAAAGTCAATAGTAAATACTCCTTTTTAGAGGTCGATCACCATAAGGTCAGCGACAAGCCAACTTGTGAATAATATTCTCTTTAAACATGAAATTTATAACCGACCACTTCTCAGAACCATACCTTACAGATCTCGCAAGGATCTCGTCCTTAATATGCAGGGTCAATAACATTTCTAAAATACGAAAGGAGTTTTGAAATGTAAGTAGCTATGACTTCAGTAAAACACTTTCAAATTTTCTGAAAGTATCATTGACCTAGAGGCTGTATCACTATTATAGCAACGCGACAATTATAACGACCATTAGCAGACGACAGAAAAGAGATCTCGAAATGTCGTACATTGAATATAACACTTTATGTGTCCTGCATGCCTCCGAAGCACTCTTTCTGGATTTACCTTCTCTAGGAACGCTCAAACATTGACATTTGAAAGCCGGGGATATGTAAATATATGATAATAAAACATCTGGCATTTTGTTCATGATAGTTTCCATGTTTTTAAGTTTTATTAGTTCATATATATTTGTCCTGATCCAAAATGCCTTTACAAAGTAACATCCCCTGCCAATATCAGATCACCGATCTCAAATATTCAAACAATAGTGGACGCCTGCTAAAATACAATATGGCTAGGACCCACAAATTCTTATTGAACGAAACATTTAATTCTTTTTATATGACATAAGTGCGTCTGCATCAGGGTATTTGGTTGATATCGTTGGCGGCGACGTGCTCGGCTATAGAAATTGTATATTATTATTTTTTTATTATTTAATTTACATTTGTATATCACTTAGGCTTGCATTTGAAATTAATAATTGAATGCACCAAATATGCGTATTCATTTGTCATAAGAATAAAATATCTCCCCATTGGATCTTTAATTTCATAAATAATCATAGTTACTCCTTACATCTGATAACAATTTACGATTCTTGACATTAACAAGTCATTTTTGTTATTATTTTTTTCTTCTTTGAAGCGTGATATATGTATTTTGATATGTCAATATATAACTTATGTAAATACTACAAACATAAATTTGAATAGCGTATACTCCGTTTATAGTATGGCCTTTTATAGAGAGATTTTAACCATTCCTAACATATCATCTTCACCGGATTATACTAAATATATATATAAATATATGCAACACACATGCATATCAAAATGAAAAAAAAAAATATATTGAACAGTCAACAACTTGATAGTATAATGGTCAATATCGTCAGTCGCCAGTTCTTTCAATTGACACCAGTTACTACAGGAATTACTGCGCAAACGTTCGGAGCAGCGGTGTTATGCTTTCTGGTCAAATAGGTTGTTTATCACCCATGCAACGAACAGGTATCTGAGTCAAACAGAAACAGGACAGGGAACCAGTCTTTCTGTGCAAATTATTCTCAGATTTTTACACTAAGAGCAGATATGAGGTAAAAGTTAAGGAAATAGCAACCGAACGACCCAAATAAACAAATACATCTTACGGGAAATACAACAGTCTTCAACATTAGACAGGTGGCTAAACATATGAAAAGGAGATGTAGTATTATTGCTAATCAGAGAGCAACTATCCACCCAATGCCTGTGAACAACTACAGGTCATTGTGCGACCTTAAAGATGATGAGCAAAACCCATACCGTATAGTTAGATATACAAGTCCCGGACGACAAAAAAAAAATATTCAAAAGAGAAAACCAAAGGTCTGATTTATGCTTCAAACAATAAACGAAAAACAGTTATGATAAAGCGCTAAATAACTCCTAGTCTAAAACAAGTTGTGAATAAATCAAACAGAAACTATCAAGGATCTGCCATCCGCATCGAATTTTCCAGATTAAAAAAAAACATTAAAGCTAGAAATGGACAACAACTGTGAACAGACTTGTGACATGTACATTAATGTGTGGCGGGTTGATAATTTTTTATAAGATATCTCAACAATGGATCATGTTTATTGTTTACCATGAACGAAATGTCTGACTCCGCCAACCATGTTCTTCTGGTTTTAACTCTTTTAGGGCTATCACTTCTTGTTATGCTACTCAGTCAAAAAAAAAAACATTGCTCTTTATATAATAATGGTACAGCGTTCAATAAGTTGATGATTGCTGCAGATAATTTCTTTTTCCTGTGGATGACATTTCCACAACTATAGTTGAAGAAAATTAGCTTAACCATTATTTCGTCATTTTGGCCGTTATCAAAATCGTTGAAAATAAGGATCCGCTGAGACGTCAAATTTAAACAGTACCTTTACCCACGATAATTTTGTGTCGAAAGAAATTGAATTAATTCTGACTTCAAACTCGAATACTTTGCAGGAATACATTTATATCAGTTCAACTGAAAATCACCTTGCAAAGCTTATGGTATACACATATACTGATCTAAATATTGTATGATACAATGTTTTCTCTTTTAGTGAGAAAGAAAAATTACTTTTAGCACAACGGCATTCAAAGGTCATCTATGGCAATGCGAGGTACTTGACCACGGCATTTTTTAAATGTTGTGAAAAAATATTATTTAACACTTCCCACATAGTCGACTTGGTCAAACTACTTTGTAAGACAATATAATAATTTAAACCAAACTACAATGTTTTCTCTTTTAGTGAGAAAGAAAAATTACTTTTAGCATTACGGCATTCCAAGGTCATCTATGGCAATGCGAGGTACTTGACCACGGCATTTTTTAAATGTTGTGAAAAAATATTATTTAACACTTCCCACATATTCGACTTGGTCAAACTACTTTGGAAGACAATGTAATTATTTAAACCAAAATGCTAAACAAACTAGGCTAAGCATAATATATAATTTACAGAATATTAGATATTTTCTATTCATCCCTGGTTTTCAAATGTTTAATTAGGTTTGAGCGATCCTGATTGAAGTAATTCCAAAAAGATAAGATTTGTTGAATTCTACCTTTCCGACGCACATATGTTCCAAAATTTCAAAGTGGATTTTGGCGTCCTTCTGTGATAATTTGGTTTAATTTTTCTTCTAGTTTTGTACTTTCGGATTTGAGTTCCACTGACGTGAAAATCATTCGTATAAAATGCACATGTGGTGTAGGAAATTTATCTCTGTATCGTGTAATTTTGTATTAAAATCGATTTGCCATTTCTGCAATGTATAAACACAGGCGAAATCTAAATATTTTTTTACGTGTGTATCGATCGTCGGTCACCTCACACGTTTCTGGGAAACATTTTCAACGTTTTTATATTCATTTTCTTTTGGAATTTCCAATATGATAGTTTATTTATAGAGTGTTTGCATTTCATTTCATTAAATTGGCATCCACTTGGAAATTTATATCGTCTGCCCAAACTTTACATCCTGGAACATATCAGTACAGGTGTCTATTTATACATACATTACGTAATTTATCAGATAATTCATTGAGATAAAAACTAATTTTACGAGGTAATTAACCATGTTAACAGTGAAATGTCTTGAATTACCACGAATTTCTTAATCTTTGAAACAAAATTTCACAAAAAATGACCAGATGAATGCAAACTGATTTTTCTTGAAAAAACAAGTGCAAATATTTCATGTACTTGTAAGATTTGTACAACTTTATATATATATACTGAAGCAGGATTTGTTTACTTTTTCAAAGCATCTGAGACCACCAGCTGTTTATAGTAGGGATCGGTTTTCAGTGAACTGTTTTTTATTTCTTGTATTCAATTTTTTTTGGCCATGATATTGAAGCTTTTCTTTGACTTGACTACCGTGCTCTGATTTCCTGAAAATGCTAAAAATGCTAAGCATTGAACATTACTCAAAAAAATCACAATAGCATAAGAAGGCATAGTTTCTCTATCGATTAAGTACTACACAATTCAGTAACTGTCAGCAATCAAAGATACGGTACCGGTACTGTTTAGTATGAGAATAGTTGAATTATATAAAAACGCCCTGTTAATGTATACCTCTTTATATAACAACAGTTAACGCCATGAAGAACAAAGGAAAAGTAAGTACCATTCCAGTTACATTATACATTTTCATTTTGTGTAGGTGTTTAATTAACATCTGTGTGAAACACAAATGTTATTTTGCTAAAACAAGTGGGAGTTTTAGCTAGCTACAAAACCATGTTTAAAACCCATTTTCTTCGGGAAATGTCTGTACCATGTCAGGAATATCACAGTTGTTTTTCACTCCTTCATTTGGTTGATGACGTTTGATTTTGTCAGTTTTTGCAGTCTCCCCTTTTTGAATTTACCTAGCAGTTCGGTATTTTTTTTACATTTTTTTGAATGTGTACGACTTCTTGACAAATTCATATCAAACAACCATTTAAAACGTTTTAAAAATTGATATAACAACACCAGTTTTACTGACGAAGTCTTGCTTCCTTCAGACACCCCGTACATTTGTGCTATAAAATTGGTACCGTTTAAAATATTATAACTTCGGTGAACAGATTGACTTTATCATCCATTTCATTTATCAATTGAATTTACATATTTGAATTTGAAAGGATTGAAGAATTTTGTTATTTTTGCAGTTTCAAGTGCAATATTAACTCCTACAATTCCTCATGCTATGTATAATTTTGGTACGATTTTATACGTAAACACTCTAGTTTTACAAAGTTTCGTCTATACATATAATAATATGCACGATTTCATTTTTTACATTCATATTGTATCATTAGCAATAGAGCATGTAAAATTAATGTGGCAATTATGAAGCCGATTCAAATCGAGATGTAATTTATAACAATTTGCATGAACCTCGAAGGAAATAAATCCTACATGTTTTTTTTTTTCTGGCAGGATTGGAATTTTCATAATGTAATCGAATTTATTTGATATTTACGTACCAATTGACACCACAATTTTTTGTGTATTTTCATGCATTCATTTTGTTCAACTTCATTACTTGAGTTTCCCTTCCTACTGAATTTGCTCTTTTTCGGATTAACATTATGTAAGAAGCTTCAGAGTAAAAAAAAGGATATTAAGAGATAGCAATATTGGGAGGAATATTACCAAATAGAACCTGGAGATACAAAACTATCTAATATCATGTGGGAGTTGTTGTTGCATATCTAAATACACTACAAACCTTTCAAGACAAGTTCAGCAACTTGTAATCAAATGTGTTTTAACATATTGTTTTCTGTAGATACATCACAAAATACTGGTGTTACTTCCGAAAAAACGTGCCCTACCTATTCAAAAACATGTTTCAGTAAAAATGTAATGCTAACATGCGATTATGCAGTGCTATGATAAGGTTATGAGAAATAATAGTTCAATGCTTGTTAAATTGTAATTTGTGTCCTGTCCCGCGTTACATTATGCATGATGCTGTTCGACATTAAATATATGTAGCGGGTTCCTTTTCCATAAAACTTCACCCCCGTTCATGAACGTCATAACGCAATATCCGTTTTCTTTTCAAAACCTGTTGGAGTCGAAAACAAAACCAATACCGTGTCTGCATGTAATTGATTGAGATTGCATGTATACCGGAGTATATCTAATCATTTCCCTTCATACAAGGCAAGAAAACTTTGATGAAAATACTCCTTGTAAAATTAGTGTTGTAAGATTTAAAACTATCGACAAACAGGATGTGGCTGCACAGTGGATGTAAAATGTGCTTTCTCGCTACAGCTCAGCATTATCATGCTGCGGACCAAATATTAAACCAATCCTCTTCATAGAAGATAAAAAAACTTTGACGAATATTTTCATTATATATACAATGAGTGTTTAAAAATTTCAAACTATGGGCAAACAGGAAGTGGCTATATGGCGGATATAAAAACTGTTTACTCGCTACATCTCAACATTTTCAAGCTACAGACCAAATAATTAATCATTCCCTTTCATAAAAGCCTAGAAAACTTTGACGAAAGTTTCCTACCAATGTTTTACGGACGGACGGAGTCGAGCGCTTACTAGACCTGCTTAGGTGAAAATGGGAAAAGTGTGACGCATCATGAGGTATGTCCAGTATCAGTTAAATGTTGCGAAATTTAACGTTAATATATCAGATTTAATGATGAAAATGCTATTTAGAAAGTTTTCACAAGTATGATGTTTTTATACCAAAGAGGGTATATTTCCTGTAATTTTTCAAACCTTAAAAATTCAAGTGAAATTAGTGTTTCGATATTTGTATGAAATACATATAGATGTCCAAAGAATTGTCCCCTTAACACAAAAAATTACGTTGCTGTGTTAAATGTGTATTCTCAGTGCCAGAAAACTCGCATTCCACAAGGTTTATGATTCAAATTCGCATAAGACTTGAAAAGTAAAAATACTGTAGTACATTGACACATGGATGTTGACTTTGCGCTACATAATAAAAAAAGATATGAAAAAACAGTTGTGTCCTATACAATGTCCAATAATATTTAAATTTTCCAACATAGCAAGTTATATGTTGATATGCATATTAGAGATTAACATTACCTTTCGGATTTGGAATCCGAATGAGAATAAGACTACACATCCTACAGATGAACTATAGGGGTATTTTCAAAATAATTTGTAACGCTTGTTATTATAACCGTGCTCAATTTCTGTATCGGAATGGATATGACTTTTCAATCTAAATGAATGTGTGATATTTCGTCTGGTTTTGGGAAGCATTATTTCGTCAGCATCTGCAAACAGATTTTTCAGTATTTTGCAACTTTCGTATGTCAAAAACCTACAACCATATTTTTTACTTTTTTATCTCAGTTATTCATCGTTCAATCTGCATAAAAAACAACACTATTGCAACAATAACAATAAACAACACTTTCAGGTTTAAAGGTCCTTTTCAAATTTGTGTTTGTTTGATGCATGAAAAGGGGGTGTTAGGATATTGTTGTTCACGCAGCCGGCATGTTATTTTATCACTTTTATTAAGAAGGGAGGAATTATACACTATCCTGGAAGACTGAATATATATTTCGATTTAAGTAATTGCCAATTGTGTCAATCCCTGTAAGGAGTTTAGAACATCCCTTTTCTAGCTGCTAGTGAACTGCAATGCGTCTTTCTGTTCGGATTGATTTCAATGGGAAAAAACTAAATCAAGTAAATCAGGAACGCTTCGTGGAATCGGCCATGGGACTCATTTTGAAAATCCAATCAGCATGTTTTTTTAAATTCTGTAACACTGTAAAAAATATTCCAGTGATCATTCTTGTTAATCTATATATATTCAAACTGGGTGAATATATTAGATATGAAAAAAGTATTTTACATATCGCTCATAAAGTTCAATTTCTACTTTGAACCTTCTGATAAGACATCTTCAAATATCTGTCAGAGGACCACTTGATGCTCCTTTTTTACAACAAGACAATTCAATAAGATATATGAAATATAAACCAATTTGTACTTTTGATTCACAATTAAAGTGAAAGGATGTCAGATTATAACACCCATACCAAGTTCCAAATGTCAACACAATTTCCGGAGAAAGGTTTAAATTAGCAGCAATTCCATCAAAACTTCGGTTGACCTCCTCAAAAACTTTCACCTGATTATTAGAGTTAATTGACATTTCACCGATAAACCGACTTGATTCATATTTTAGTTTAAATTTTGCATACATGATCATAGTATACTTAGTCTAGTAGTTGTTATAGTACTCTGTGTTTTCAGTCTTTTTTTTAATTGTTATTTTGTGTCCATTATTTTGTATGTGATAACTCAGACCATTAGTTTTCTAGTTTGAATTGTTTTACATTTGTTATGCCCTTTATAGCTTGATATGCGATATAGGTTTTGCTGATTGTTGAAGGCTGTACGTTGACCCAAAGTTGCTAATTTTTACGTTTTTTGGTCTCGGTTGGATAGTTGTCTCATTGGCAATGATACCACATCTTTTTATTTTATATTATACATTATACTTCATGTTCTTGTGATCGACTTTGTTAGTACGTTATTCGATGTCCGCGTATAAACAGATGAGAGAAATTAGTTTCTGTGATAGTATTTAATGAAAAGAACATACCTTTAGACTATCAAAGCCGCCTGATTAGGCTCATGTAACATTGATCAGAGTCTGGATGAGTTATCTTCATTTCTGTGTTCTTTAATAAATTAGGCCATTTTTTTTCTATTCTTTATTTATTTTGCCCCTTATTGTTATTCTTTATAGTTAAGCACCCCATTTTTCTCTTTTCTTTATTTTTTGTCTCATTTTTTCTGTATTCTTGGCTCATTATTATCCATTCTGTAAACCCCATCCAGACCTCATAGATCTGTTAATTTTTTTTTCTAGCTTTCTTGTTGTTGTCAGTGCGGTGTAAGGGGTATACTTGCAATAATTCGGAATATTCATGCTTTTACAGAAGATCGAGTGTAAAGTAATGATTAAAACCATGACAGGTACAAAGAAATCATAATAACAAGCATAAAAAATTCTTAGATATAGGTAAAATAAAAAGCAAACTGTTAATAATATATTTTAATCAAAATATACAATATCCTCTTATCAACAGACAAATTTTTTGATTATTTTTTGATTATTTTTTTTAGATTACTTTTGTTTAGTTAGTTTTCAGAAGCTGCTGACTGCATTGATATGCAGTTTTAGGGGCCTCGCTGGCTAATTATTTTATCTACAGTTTTCATAAGCCTGTCAAATCTACGGTTGAGAGTTCGAATCCGGCACATGGCGAATTTTGTTCTATTCTGATTTTAATTCAAAAGGGTTGCCTTTTTTCCCTGCCGAAGGTTTGTGGTTCTCTTCGGTTATTCTGGCTTCCTAAATCATTAAAAAAACTAAAACGCATGATGCCAAGGTATCTGAAAGTGGCGTAAAACATATAGTGTAGTGCACACTTAATTCTTATTTTTTGGCCAACGTCATGCAATTATTTAAACTCTTTTTGTTGGTGAGATTGAAAAGAGTTTGTTACCGAAACTGAAGTACACCGTAATGATCGTTGTCAAATTTTTTGCATCCATGATTATATACATCTCTTATGTCCGATGTTTTTATATTCAATCTCTTTCTGTCAATCATTTCTAGCAGACAGTTAAACTTTCTCCTTCCTTTTGCATATCTACCTCCGGTCCATTTTGTACTAGATCTTTTTTCATCCCAACTTCCCCCACCACAATCAACAAATTTCGGTATTGGGAATGCTTGATCAAATGATATAAGAGTTACATTTTGAAGAGCTTCATTTTTTATGGTTGATTCTTGGTGGGTTATAAAAAGTGTACGGTCTGCATGATCTAAAACAGTAATATAAAGATATATTATATAATATAATCGATTCATTCAAAGCGTATAAACTATACTGCATTTTTTATGAAATACATTTTTGCTCTACACACGATTGATATTACATAATTCTACATTTGTCCTTGACAATACACAATACTTTTTGTAATTGTATATGCACATAGGGCATACAGTACAAACATATGTTGACGATGTGTTCGTAAGATTAAAGCACTACTACAACATTAAAGCAACTGTGGAGATGATGAAGTATAAGAAAAAAAAATCAGAAACGAAAATTAGAGAAGAGAGAGAGAGATACTAGAGTAAGAGAAAGAGAGAGGAAGAACAAAATTCAGAGGGTAATCGTAAATTCTTAAAAACAAAACAAGGACAGATGCTTAAAATAATAAGTTACAAAACAAACAATGGGGTACAATGGGAGACAAATAATCGAATAATTATTTTAAGAAATGTTGAAAGCGTGCAAATTAGAAAAGAGAACACTTATTTTGTGTGGACCAACATCAAGTTGCTTTGCGTTAGTATATAATTTCTGTTTCTCCATTTTTTTTACTGTTTGAAGCCCCTTGCAAGGAAATTTTTTTGTCCATACCCCCTTTCCAGTGACAATTTTGATTTCTGTCTCTTTTCGGGTAAATACTTTACAGAACCTGTACGTCTGTTTTAATGATCATTATTTATTTGTTCTCGTTCTGTATGTGTATAAATAATTGCTACACAAAGGGATATGATACAAGTTAAAAAGCAATTAATCGAAAGTATACTTGCTGTAGGGTATCAATTTTCATGGATTGTGGTTCCCTTCAACCACGCCAAATGTATTACGAAACGAAATACATAGTTTCTATTCAGTCCAAAATACTCACCAAAGATACCTTATAATTTGTCTCGCCAGGCGAGCGTTTCGTCTATATATAAATAATACTCATTAGTGACGCTCGAAACAAAACATTTAGAAGGCCAAATCAAACACGAAGTTGAAGAGCATTGAAAACCAAAAATACAGAAAATTCCACATGAGTCGAATTTAAACCACCAAGAAAACAAACATTTTCAAAAGAAACGAAATTTCATACCCAATATAAGTTGTATAACTCTGCCACTTATGTATGTTCCTGTCCCAAGTCAGCGGCTCTTTTCACAACAAATCTTAAGAGTAAAAATACTCGTAAGTCATACACATTTCAGTATAACTTACGATCAATTTTAATCGTAAGATTTTTTGTGAAAAGAGTCGCAGGAGCTTGTAATTCAGTAGTTGCCGTTTTTTGTTGTATGTCATAATCTTTCGTTATAGTTTTGTACATACATCAGGCCGTTAGATTTCTCGTTTGAAATGTTTCACATTTGTCATTTCAGGGTATTTTATAGCTTACTACGCGGTATGGGCTTTGCTCATTGTCGAAGACCGTATGGTGACCCATAGTTGTTAACTTCTCAGTCATTTGTTCTCTGGTTGAGAGTTGTCTCATTGGCAATCATACCACATTTTCTTATTTTTACAGAGGATGACATTGAGGTCATTCCGATGTATTGCTATCGCCTAAATTTCCATTATGCAAATTAGTTTTGGGATTTCAACCGATCTATAAAAATTATAGATCCGCGGTCATTACAAGGGAAAAAAGTGCATTTTTATACCTGCGATTCCGTTCTCCGCTCGTACGATGTTTCATAAAAAAATGGAATCATTTCAGTTGTTGATTTAGTACTGAAAATTTGACTGAATTATCTCCTTATTAAATACGGTTTTATATGTTTAATAGGTGTTTAAGAAAGAGGTCAGGTGCTCATGTTCATTCATAAAATTATCGTTCATTCATGAATTTATCGTAAAATCAAAATCACTACACAGGTCACACAGGTTGTATACGTAGTGTCAAAAGATTACCTGTATAGTATCTAAAAATAGACAAACTTAAATGACTCCCCTTACTGTAGTGTGTGATAACATTTTGTGAGGGAATTCGATGTTTGCTATACCACTGTTCATTTCAACGCACTTTATGACGATACCACTTTATCAATATGAATGAAATTTTTTGCAGTGTTTTAAGAAATAATTTTACTTTAAAATCGCGTATCATTTGTGAACTATTAAATGTTTTACAAGGACGAATTTTCTGTATAAAGTCAATAATTGTGTGAACTTTTGAAGCCCAAACTTTTTATAGCCTTAAATACGCTAATGAAAGATCCGAAAACTATACCCATGCAGAACGACATGTTTTTGAAATTGTAGCAAAACTTTTGGTTGACAAATTTTAATTCTTTATTGCATAAATTTTAACTTGAAATATCTGTCATTTTCTCCCTACCCAGTTTACCTCTATTACTCATTATGATGTGGACTTGACATTGTTATTGAATCTTATGCAATTTGATTGGATTAAGTTATTATTAGATTACCTTCAAACTGTTCATGCTTTTTCGTACGAGTATGTATTAGATACAATACAAAGGTAACAAAGAAACAGGCCGGTAACAAGCGTTGCCGGATAGTTTTTCTGCACGAGTAGTCAGATCAAGGTCCGAGGCGATAGCCGAGGACCTTGACCTGACTACAAGTGCAGAAAAAACTATACGGCAGTTTGTTTCCGGCCTGTTTTTTGTTACCTTTGTTTTGTATCTGACTTGTACGACGTTTCAAGAAAGAAGTAGTACATTTTGCATTTAGAAGAGGTAGCAAAATTAAACAGATTAGAAACTTTAATGACTATATACAAGTTAATGTAAGTTACAGTTTAAACAAACTTTTTTTTCGCTTTCCTTCAGCCGAGAGTTTATTTTTTTCAAGAAATTCAACAATCTAATAATTTTGTAAAAAAGAACCATATCAAGTAAAAGATGAATGTCGTACACATTTGAGACTTTTTTAAATGCAACTTCGCAAGTAAGTAATGTAGGAAAAAGATTTAAGAGGTAAGCAAGCTAACATTTGATTTTTATTTGGGGAAAAACGGAAAGGGGGGGGGGTTAAACATTTAAAATAACAGGCTTGATCCTTTTTTGTTGAAAAAATACAGGATGTGCCATTCCATTCCCCATTCCCCCTTAAGAAAATAATAAAAATCGTCCGTTTGCTCCCAAATATATGAATTCAATATATATGATTTCAATAACAGTATAAATGTATAAAAAGAACGAAGCTCTTATTTCATTAGTGAATGAAATGTTATGATAAAAAAGATTTTGGCTTGTTATTAGATATATATAGGTATATATTTTGGGTTTTTTTTTTTAAATTTTTATGCTTGTAGGTCTCTAATAGTATTGATCAGGATTAAACACGTGTCACAATTATGATCCAATCGCAGCTTACCGTCCAAAATTGGTGACATAAGTTGAAAGATTTTCTTCAAGATTTGCTGCCTATTTGGACGTGTATTACACGGACACTTATTATTAATAGGATCAATCGTGCATTGGTGAGTTGATAGGGATTTTATCTTTTGATTAGATTTGATTTTTTTATATATATTTACTGTCTTTTATATTGAAATATAAACGTCGGTACCAGCATTTCTTTACTTTCAGTATTGTCCAGAATACTATCCATGTCCATATATTGAAAAAATACATTTACGGACCGACCATTTAGCTTCAAAAGGGGTATGTTTTATTTTCTGAGTAAGAAAATTATTTACCTTTTCAACGCTATCACCAAATATTTTTTTCGAAATTAGCACTTTAATATACTGTACTCGGAAAATTAGGAATCAGAACATTATTTTGTCATCTGCTTGACCACACTATATTTTTTCTCATAAAATTGGGGATCAGAATATTTTTTTTGTGAAAAAAACCATAACCCCCCCCTTGTGAAGTTAAATGGTCAATTCCGTAGTGTACTGATATGAATAGTAATATACTGGAATTGTTTGAAAAAAATACAGTTATTTGATGCCAACGTAAATATTTTAATAAAAAAGACAGGAAATATGTCGGTGAAACAAAAAGTTCAAATCTAATCGAAATTTAAAGTGCCCATGAACTCACTGATCATGCACGAGTGATTCTATTCATAAAAAGTGTCCGTGTAACAACTAAAAAGTGTCCGTGTATGTCTAGGTTAGTCTATGGAAAGGTATATACTATGAAATTTAGAGCGAGGGGCTTGCCCCGAGCTCTTAATTTCATAGTATATACCTTTCCATAGACTATCCAATTTAGCACATACTTACAACTCGAGTAATCTTTTAATTGGTCTATTGATAGTTTATTTTGGCTGACTACTTGTATCACAGGTGTTTGTAAAACGGAGCTCATTAACGAATTTTGTAAATCTACTCACTAGTATCATTGTAAAATATGTGATTTCAAAAGGCCCTTCACTCCAGAATGAAAAGATGGTAGCTGCTGGTGTAAGTATGTATACTGATATAAAGCGGTGTTTTACTATACATGTTCTTCTTACAAGGTAAGATGACAAAATAAATTGACCAAAAGCAGGCAATAATTAAATTGCAGTGGAAGCTTTACATGTTTTGAAAACATTTTTTTAATTTCACAGTAAATCTAAAGCTATAATAAATTTGAAACATATAGATAGTTTGTCCCCAAAGATATAGTCTAGCAGATAGGCATTAAAAAGCAACTATAAATAGATCAGAAATTATAGGTTTTGTGTTTTTTTTTTATTAGTTCAAAGTAAAAACAAAGATTTATCAGAATATGTTTATATATATAAATAATATAGGTGGCACATTATCTTCAGACATAATCACAGTTTTTCAATTCATGACATCGTCCTGAACATGCATGAAATATTTGCCACTGGACATTAAGCAACCAATAATCAATAAATCAATCAATTCATGACGAAATAGATCACTTTCCTTAAGAAAGTTTAAAAAATTATCACCAAGGTGCTTTAATTTGCCTTCACAAGGTTTCATAGTACACACTTTTCTGTGTACAAAGTAATTGCATGGACGATACATTATCATAATTTTAAGATATCGTTGTACTCTAATCAAGGTATAAAGAACCATATGTATTACCCTTTATTTAAATGATAAAATTTGCAATTGTCAAAAACATTTTTTAGATCCAAAGATTTTAATAGCAGGATATTTAAAAATCAATGTGAAAACTAATTACAAACTATTTAATTTAATTTGGAACACAGCATTTTATTTCAAAATAGCCAATGGCAATTTTTGTTTTAAATATCTTGATTACGATACAATGAAATCTTACCCTTGTGGTCATTCATGCGTAGTTACTTAGTACACAGGAAAAGTATGTACTATGAAAATTAGAAGGCAAATATAAGCAATTTGATTGGACGAGAAGTTGTAAGTATGTGCTAACATCTATAAAGTGTCCGTGTAACACCCGTTAATGTACTGTTTTTCTATAGCTCTGCTGGGGGCAAAGTCGTACAAATTGATTAAATCAGAGCGTGCATGAATGTGTACAGAAAATTAAATGACCTGCAAACTGGACACTGGACCAGTCCTTATTACGTTTTATCAATGAATAGATTTTTTTTTTATTTCCCAAATTACAGGGCCCATAAAGGGCATAAAATCAGATACAATTGATTTACATAATTGGTAACAACAACAATAATAGCGGCATATAAATAGATATTTAGTGATATAAGCATTGGTCAGAATCAGATGAACGAAACTTAAGGTATGAAAGGTAACAATTGCCACTTTTTATCTTTTCACATAATTTTCCACATACACATTAGATAAATTATTTTTGATAGCCTATTGCGGAGAAAAAAGAGAAAGTTTACTGTATTAACGTTCTATTCCATTAAATACGCCATTTTTCGAAGATAAATGCAGAAAAACATTTATGAACGGCTACGCCAGGTAAAATTGTTGTTTATCCTAAAAAAAAATACAATTTTCAGTTTCATTAGAATATTATAATAATAATAAATCCCAAATTTATGTAGTCATTAGATAAAGTCCTTATATGTCCGATCTGCCTATTTTTGGACATCAAAAGACAATACGATCGTTTTAAGGTCAATTTCGTCTACCTCACACAATCTTGTTAGGCACTATAATGAAATGGACCTGAAATTTATTTCACATGTTTCCTGAAAATTGATAAATATCAAAGCAACATAGAGCTGTTTGTTCTAGTTCGTATAATGACAATTTAATGTCATGTTTGTTTGTGATGACCCCCCTTTTCGGGATTGCATCAGAATTATAGTTATCTCGTATCGCATGAGGATGACACATGTCAACTGAGCAATTATGTTTGGGACTTAGTTTTAAGAAATGATGTCAAAGTAACATTATGAAAATATTTTTAGTAAGCTGAAATATATATTTATTTTTTACATGTTTATGTCTTGTAAGATATTTTATTTCTGTCCCGTTTTTCAACATTTGCGTCTGGAAAGTTGAAATGTTTTAACTGAATGGTTAATTTAAATTAATTATGAAAATGGTTAAAATTAAATCAATAAAGGAAATTATTGCCCAGTTACAAACACTACCAGAGGATAATCCATAATGATTTTTTTTTTCAGTTATATGTTTCAGCACATGTATAATTAACCCTAACTTTAGCCTTGTAAACTTGTTGTCTCCTTGTAAAATATAAAACATATTTAAAATGATTTCCTGCTAAAGTCTTATATTGATATAAAGTTAAAACCGTCTTGCTTCTCACTAGTCAACACTCCTGTCCTGTCAGGTTTAATTCTTATATATATGGATGAAAAATAAAAGTCCACAAAACATTAACATGGCAGCAATTGCTTTTACAGCCTTTAAGACTTTGATTTTTTTTTACAGAAGAGTGTCCACCATGCACTTGCATTACACTATAATAATAGTAGAATAGTATGATATACAAATAGATGAAAATTATATATACATGCAACCGTAATATTAATATAATAAATAACAACAAACCAGTGTATTCTCTGGAACTATTATTATATTAGTATAATAGTCTAAGGTATACTGATTTGTATCACTACAATATAATAGTTATTACGGTGAGGTTGAATTTCCTGTCATTTATTCATCATCCAAGCACGAACTTGTATAAGAAAAAAAATCTTTGTAAATTAACCTCAGTTTCAGGTATAGAGATGTGATCTGTTTCTGTGACATGTGCTTTTGACCATCCACAAGAACCTGCGGTCATCCGATGTTCAGTACTTCAGTACTTCAGTACTTTGATTATATTAAGCGCGCACACATACAAAAGTACAAATTCAATTTACTTACACATAAATGTAACGTGAAGACAAACGGTTTAAGGAAATAAATAAACGAACTCGGGTGGCAATACAATAGAATAGGCTATTATTATATACTAGTACGCAGAAAAAAATCTGTTTGACATGATAACCATACCGTTTACAGTTACAATCGCGGAATTAACCCAATTTAATGATGCGTATTGTGTATTGGAACGGAAACTTGTTTTGTTATTGTCAAATTGCTATAATTTTCAAAACAATTTGCCTGACTTGTTCGTTGAGTTATGACCATTTGATTTTCTGGTGGGGGTTTTAAACATGAATATCCAGCTGGCCTTGTAAGAGCTAAAAATTTAACAAACTTTGCCCAAGACAGGATGAAAATAAAAAAAAAATACAGGAAATTATTGTGTACAAAAGTGAAATTAATTTTCTTGCAGCAAAACCCCGGAAAAAAATTAGCATGTGTAGATCATCAATTGAAAATGAATAGTCAATAAGCAAAAAATCCTCCTACCCAGAAAAATATCAAATGGTCATTTTATTGCTGTAAACAAGACGTACTATAACAGTTTTAAAATATACGATCGTTAAGGATCTCACCTAAATCAGAGTTTTCTTCATGTGATGATTCATCATTACTTTTGTCATCATTCGCTTGCTGGAAAATCGTATAAAAATAATATTTATATTATTACGATAAGAATATGATAAGATTGTAATGACGTCATGCAAAGTTGAAATATTGCATGTGTTTTTGTCTATTTTTCATTTTTTTAACTTGCGATAGTAGTTATAAAAGAGGGTCTGGATGGGGTATACAGAATAGAGAATAATGAGCCAAAACTACGAAAAATTGGTAAAAAATAAAGAATAGACAAAATAGACAAACAAAAATAATTAAGAGAATAAAGAAAAATGTCCAAATTATAAAGAATACAGAAATGAAGATACCCATCAAGACTCTAATTAAACATCTACGATATACCTAGCTAGCTATACCTAGCATATTTAACCAAACGTTAAACGAATAAACACTCCTACAAAACACAATAGATAACTTGGATATGGAAATATGATGGTATCTATTTTTTTCACTGAACCATATTGTAAAAAGGACATACTATCCCTTGTTAAACAAGATGAAAATACATTTTATACCTGACGTTAAGCAATAGTCCTTTAAAAATATTGAAGCATTAAACAGTAATTGTAGTTAAATTGTGACGTTTGTAATTCACACTTTACCATGTATAGCCAAGTTTCGTCTGGACGGAGAACGAAACTAGCATAATTAGGAGAAATCCATAGGATTGAAAGAATGCTTATGAAAATGAAAAAAAACATGCATTGTTCAACAGAAGCTTAAATCTAGTTGAAATACGTTTTTTTGCCTTATTTTGGTGTCATTTGGTATGCATTTTTGAAAAGTGCGCATGTAACATGCAAAAGACTAAAGGTTTTGAACAACAATTACAAGTTTTAAATCATGTAGTTTCAAGAGGCATACAACAGGAAGACCCAAAATACAACCTGAGTATAATGACATAATCTAGAGTCTAACAATTCACCATCGAAATGTATCAACTTCTTATTTGTGATTATAGTTAATTGATTGATTGGTTGTAGTTTGCCTAACGTCCATTTTTTTTGGCAAATATAATAATTTCAAGCATATTCAGGACGAGAACAACTATTATTATTATACTTCATGTCAAAATGCCAGATTTTGATTGGTTAATACGAGAGAGACAATTTACTCTATCCCATGGCAAATACTCTATTACCCTTCACGGAGACGTTTGCTCAAATGTGCGCTTTAATAAATACAGATGATTGCTATGTACAAGACGACATAATTTATTACTTTGAATTTGAAATTTAATAGACAGTAATAACAGAACATTCAGTATAATAGATTAAATAACACATATCTGAGAGAGTGATAGAGCAGATTGTTACCCCTCGAAAAGACATTGTCAACCTTGGCTTCGCCTCAGTTGACAATGTTTTCTCGGGGTAACAATCTGCTCTATCACCCTCTCAGCTATGTGTTATTTATATAATAATACGCCAATAGGTAGGTTCTACAAAGTGAGTCGATAGGGATGTGAGAGTGAAACTTAAATGAGTTTACTTCTACCTCAAGTTTTGGTTTACTTTCTTCGTCATCTACCAATGGATAAACTGTGTCTTTAAGGCAGTTAGATTCTTTCAGATGTAAATCCATTTCTGTTGCAGTCATTTCTAATCCACCATCTTCACAAATAACTGGTCTAAACAGACATTCCTTTGCATGTCTATCAATCGACATGATACTTTCACGAACGTGGCATCCTTGTTTAATGTATGGACAGTGAGTTATACAATTTTGACACTGAGATTTGTGATTTTCTAGTTTAAACGGATCGACTAACTGTCGACAGATATCACATACAATCTTGTAGTTTTTTCTAGGACACAAACGATTATGTAAATTTAAAGCTGACCTGAAAGTAAATATATGAGTATCATTATGTTCTTTTAACTACAAAATGTAGAAGTAATTGTGAACGACACTAAAAGTTCTGTAATATTTGTCATTGTACGTGATATTCGAACTGTAGTTCAGCATCTATAAAGATCTTTGAAAATGAATGGATAATTGTTAACGTAACGAAAGGTAATGAATTTGAACAGACCGTCCTACCAAGTTCGATGTTAAAAAACAAGATGACCAAGTACATGTAACATGTAATCTGAATTTAAACACAACGAGTACTAAGCGTATAATGCGTTATTAATAAAAAAAAAAGTCTGTGTATTGTTGTTGTCTTTGGCAGATAGAAGTTGAGCTCTTACCATTTTTTGGAAGGTCGGAACTGGGGGAGTGGGTAATTGCATATCATATAAAGTTGCACAGTCAGAATTTCGTCTGGTGACATTGTACTAGGGTGTACGTAAAAATTTAAGACCAAGGATTGTTAAATAGAGCTTCATATTACTGTTTTAAATCTACTTGGAAGTACAGAGACCGATAATTGAATGTGAGAAAGCGTGTCTTCTGTGTTAATAAGTTTAGTACTTGTAGATATACGTTATTGTGAGGATTGGGTTTGACAGATAAAATTGTTTATTATTGTTTCCCTTTTACCAGAGTTGGCTCTGTAATACCTTAATCAATACAGAAAGTGTTTTTCCTTGCTTATATATGATCGACTTTTTGTATTCCTCTAATCAGATTAAAGTCTGATACTTTAGGTCGCAAACATTCTTTAATTATGAACAACACTTCAAAATTTTGTTCGTCCGAATTAAAGCGCTCGTCTAGATTTACCTTCCTAAGGAACGTTCAAACCTAAACTTTGAAAGCCAAGGATGTATAAATACGTTGACACAATGGAAGCTATACGACAGGTTACCCTGCATTATGTCAATGTTTTCCCGATTTGGGAACATTGCCTAATTGCTATCATTGTTTGCTCATTGACCATTAATGAATTTGATCCTACTTCGTATCGATACTGTTTAATTATATTTTGACATTGCACAAGGTCATGCGCTTCTTAGACAGTTTATGACGTCTTTACGCCAAATCCGTTGGATGTATACTGATTGATACTTTAGTTTGGGAGAACATGGTATATTTATTAGTTGTTATTGACTTTGAACTAGCTTTCTGTTACTGCGAATACTCTTATATCGGTGCTTTGTGTCTGTTCTTTTTTATGTTAGTTGTTGTTGTGCTTCGTACCAATCTTTTGAGTTAAGACAATTTCAACTGAATTTTACAGTTTGTTCTTATGTTGTGCTGTTACATCACTGTCACAGGATACGGAGGGTTGCGCGCTCAGAAAAATGTTTAACCCCGTCATATTCTTTATGTGCCTGTCCCAAGTCAGGAGCCTGTAGTTCAGTGGATGTCGTTGGTTTATGTCTTTCATATTTGTTTTTGAAATTCGTAGATTGTTTTGTTATAAACTAGGCCGTTAGTTTTCACGTTTAAATTGTTCCGCATTTTTCATGTCGGGGCCTTTAATAGCTGAATGAACGGAATGTTTTTTTTTCTAATTGTTGAAAGCCCTCCGGTGACCTATAATTGCTTATATCCACTTATTTGAACTCTGGTGTATAGCTGTCTCATTGGCTATCATACCACATCGTCTTATTATTATATAGGTATTGATGGCCAAAAAGTTAAAAGTCTCTTATGCTTTCATAACTTGACTATGGAAGATTTAAAATTTAACAATAGTATGGTCTCTTGTCTATGTTGAAGATTTTATTGCTGTCTGGTAAATGTTTCAAAGACATGTATACTTTTCAACTCTTGATACTCATGTTTATACAATTATGTAATCATTCATTTTTGATTTTCAAGTTTAAAAAAAAAATTGTACACCTAGATGTAGGAACCTTGAAATTGCGCCCCCGAGTCACTTGTGAAGGAAGCATGCGGATTTATTTATGGCCGTCTTAAGCCAGGTCAAAATTGATATTTCTTGTCATTGGTTTGGCGCTCTGCTAATAAATAGATTTGCACTCTTTCTGTATTATTTCTTATTTTCGCACTCGGCTCTTATGTATATTAGAGTCTTCGCCTCTTTGTAAACGCTCGTCGTTGGTAACCATATGTTAATGATTAATTATTTGCTGATCAAGTAAAAAGTTTCAAGTGGCAAATAATTCATGCATATTTTAGGACGAGAAGAAATAATAATAAAAACAAACAGCATTGAGGTTATATAAAGTGAACCTACTGGAAAGCCTGGAAACAGCAACACCAATGTTGTTAAGCCTTCGATTCGACTAGTTAAATCGAACCCATGACCCTCACTCAAGGCGAGCACGCTTTTACGAGACCACCGGGGTGGTTCATGGTGACTGAAAGCATCATACCGAAAAAAGATAAAATGTTTGATGAATTGCCAGAATGATAATTCGAGCATTATACTACTTACTTCGCTACTTGCTGATTGCACCTTTTACAGCTAATATTCGAAGTGCAGTCACTTTTGTGACGTTCAAAATCAGTCGCAATTACTTCTTTTTCACAAATGTCACATGTCATTGATCTGTATGGACATTTGTCAATGTGACCGTTGATGGTTATATTAGGTTCTTTAACCCGACATCCATTCTGATTATACTTGCAGTCAACAATACGATATTGACAGTAATTTTTGTGTAGCAGATACTGGTAGCCTTTCATTTGCATTCCGCAACCGGTATTAGGACATGCAACATGTGCCTTCAAACAAACTTTCTCATGTGTAATATTTTCCTTTTTTGATAATTCATGTCGACAACATTCGCATTTTATTTTAATATTGGTACATTTTTCTAAATGTAAATCAGCTTCTTTCCAGGGAACAGTTCCTCCGCAATATCGGCATTTATACACTTTGAATTTACACACGGAAGCGTGTTCCTTCACATTTTCCCTTGTCATCACTTCTTGGCAACCAGATGTTTTATATGGACAGGAAATCAGTCGATGGTGACATATATGAAGATGATCATCAACCAGACGTCTTTTAAGTCGCTTGTCACACCCTTCTGATGGACAATTGACCGTAGAAAACGGACATGATTCTAAATGATTTGCTAATGAATTTTTAGAAGGAGTAAACAAGCACCCCTCATTTGGACATTTGTTTGGTTGATACTTGCATTCTTGTACGTGTTGTGTAAAGAGATGAACATTTTCACCTCTACAAAAGAAACTACATTGTCCATATCTGCAGTGGATAAAACAATGGTGAAGGTTTTTTGAAAATCTCCATGATTGTATTGAGTTAATTAACCTTTTCTTTTTAGCTAATGTGTTATCAGAAACATTCAGCTGCACTTTATCTACAATGTTCTCCGTATTTGTCATTGTCTTTAATCCATACCTATTAATTCTCTGGAACTTAGGTTGTGGATCTGAAAAAAATGAGAATACCCGTATGTATTATATTGTGGCTTAACACTACTCCCAGTTTCATTTGAACAAGGTATTAGTCAATATATACACATATACTTCATGATCAATCATGCTAGCATATATGAACAGACAATGCTTATTATTTGTGCGAAATGACTAATTTAAATATGATATAATGTCATGTAATATATATATATATATTTACATGTATCTATATATAATATATATATGCTCTATCAAAATTTTAAATTTTAAATAATATTCCCCTATAAAAAAAATAATGACCACACAGTGACTGTACATCCTACACGTCGGAAACTTTTATAAATTGGGAAACTGAAGTGTTGTGGTCGGTATTGTCACAATAGAATGTAAAATTAATGTTAAAATCATCTGATCCTTCAAATTTAACAAAAAAGATGAAATTGTTTTAAATATTTGAATGACTAAGTTTTACTATAAAACCCGCTACATAGACCATTTTTTTATAAAGCAAATGCAAATGCTTTATTTAATTCAAATCAGTCTCTAAAAATGTACTGCTTTTGGATTATTGTCTTCCCGTACTCTAATTCGCCGACAGTTTTATCGTGTGCAGTGACCTTAAAAAATACACGTCTCATCAATCGCAAAGCGCATGTTCGTTGGGAAAGCAGTGATAATGGAAGAAAATTAAACTAACGTGGAAGAAAGCTAGTAGTATCTGATTCTGAAAAAAAAATAAAACATCTAAACTGGTTTGACAAAGTTTAATTAACAAATGGGAAAGTATGGAAAATATTAAAAAAATCAACAAATACACATCGCTCAATCATCTCATTTTTACACACGTGATTCATGATTTTATGTTTATTCGGTTTATCTTGATCACGATCGTAAACTTCGGCTCTAAAACTCGACAGTGAATTAGCAGCCAAAGCTTTTGATCAATTATCACCGAATGAAATATTTATTTGTCAATAATACGTTATGGATTTTAAATAAACGTAAAAACAGTGCACAGAGAACTAAGTGTAGTATATATGCATGCATTGGTTCAATAATTTCCTGAACATTACAATCGCCAGAGACTCGTTTCAGATGACTTAAAAAGAGCCTTAACACTGGCAAGATACGTTTATATCTGAACTGAAATGACGAAACCCTTTCGTCACTAGAAGCATACTATAGAAATTATTAAAAACACGAACTGTTGTTTGCTATGCGTCTAGTGGCAAATATTTCATGCATATTCAGGAGTATAAGAATAACATTATTGGTACTATTCTTTCTGCACCAGATGCGTATTCCGATAAAAAAAATCTTCTTCGATCATGCTCGAGGGCGAAATATTTGATAATCCAAAACTTATTAAAAATGAAGTGCTTATAAACCAAAATGGACAAAGAGAAGTTGTTTTTTTCTTTGTATTGGCAAAATGATATCATCAGCCTTTAATTTCACAAAAATGACTTAGTTAGAAAAGACAGGCGAAAGCTACCAAAGGGACATTCAAACTCATAAGTCGAAAATAAACTGACAACGCATGGCAAAAACAAAAAGAGAGCAAGACCAAAAGACAAACAACAAAATACAAAACACAACATAGAAAACTAAAGACTGAACAACACGAACCCCAGCAAAAACAAGGGAATTCTTACTTAATGTGATAAACATATTTAAATATGCCACTTTATTATATCACAACGTAGTTTTACAAATTTAATAATATAATGTCTGTTGATGAGAAGGATATATTCCAACCAGTACAAATCTGTAACCAACGGGTTTTTGTTATGTCGACGCTCAAATTAAAGGTACTAGTATTTACAGTTAATAGACTATGTCACTTATTTTTGTAAAATTTGTCGATCAACTTTCCGTTTGATTGATAGAAAAATAGGTGACGCTATTATTATTTTACATCATTAAAATGGAAATTAATGAATCAACAACCAGAGACATATGTCTCTGCAACAATTTATAAATTTTTAATAAAAAAATCTATGCATTTGTAATTGGAGATTTTATGATTTAAAGTCAAATTTAAGAAGCTTTTCGCCGATTTCATATGCTTTCTATACAAATGTGTATCCACTTTGAAAAAATAAATTCAATAATATTTCAGAAAATAAAACAAATAAAAGCATTATTTGTTTTCAATTTTCAAGTAGACTAATAGTTCAAAGTCGTTTGGGTGCTAATGCGGCGTAAAGCAACCAACAATCAATCAATCAAAGTCGTTTGCAAAATTTAATAAAAAAATCTGTGACATACCCCAAGAACTGCACCTTAACCTTAATGTAGCACAACAGTCTTATTCGGGAAAATTTGGTGTGGTCGTATTTAAATACAATACTGTATAGCTGTAAGGTTGCAAATTATAAATATATTAAGGCAAATAAAGTACCATATTCAACGCGAGATAGACAAGAAGTATTTCCAAAATCGAAATTACCATATTCCAAAATAAGCGTTGTCAGCGTAAGAAATACTAAATATATTTTTGTATTTGATATTGGTTTTTCTTTAATTTCAGGACCTGTTAACATATGAATCTATTTTGTATATTTGCGATTTATAAGGTCATCGGAACGAAAATAGACCCAGCCATTATTCCGTAATAGGGAATAATATTGTAAATCTGATAATGTATCTCTGGTTTATTTACGCAAATAAAATAGCTTGGCTGCTGCAAATATGAAAGTGCTAATTGCGAAAAATATTCAAATTTTCATGACACATAACACCTTTTTAGTATTTCCTTATTTGTAATATGAGCAGTAGTGTGTTTAAACAGTAGATCAATAATTCTTTTTTCTGTAAATACCTTAACTGTCTTTATATATCAGCAGATTACGACGATACAGGAATTTTAACATCAGCTACTTTTACAAAAAAAAAAAAAAAAAAATAGACTGTTGAGCTTACTTAGAATTAATGAGCAGACATATAAATTACATGGAAAACTGTATATTTAGTGAATTAACAGTAGTTGACATACGGGTATGTTCATTTCTTATGGTGTTCTATCTACTGTAACCAAAAGGTGACTGTAATATAGATATTTCACTTGGTTTTATCTTGTTCTTCAATATGGGAACCGTGTTTGTCTCACATGATTGACTCTCCCCACCACCCCTCCCATCTGTTGTTTGTTTACGTGTTTGAGATTTTTAGTAAACTTCCTGAACAATTCAACTTATTTTCCCTTTTTAATGTGTACTTGATCTAATCCATACAATCTTACAATTACAGTAATTTATACGTGCTGATTCTTCTCCTTCTTGATCCATCATGGTAAATACAATAAAGAGGGCAGCACGCCAAACTATTATATTGTAAAACTGTATGAAAAAGAGCAAGGACATATTAAATAAATTTCCCCAAAAAAATTGAACACGAAAAAGGCCAAAGCGCCTGTGGTTTGACTGTGCGGGATGTTTAAATGCGATCACATTTTGAGAGTATAGTGCTCCCTACAAGTTGAAGATACGACTCAAAATGGCACAATTTTCTCTGCCTGTTCAACACTTTCTAACTTTTCGAACTGAAATTCGAAGAAGAATTTATTTCAAAATCATTCTCTTGACATGAATATGACTCTACTATTTGTCACTGGACGTTAGAATTGAATCCATATCAAAGAAACTTAATATAAAATAATACAATTGCTATTTTATAATATGGCATTATTATGCTTTATGCAAATTTCTTTTATCATCCATTCATTTCATTGGATACGCGGCATTTGTTAATTTTCACCAACCTTTCATAAGCCCCGCCCACCCATTGCAACATGAGGTAATATTAGCAACGGGTGTTAAAGCATTAAATTTACACCCGCTGAACCCAAAGTTTGCCGATCCGGAACAATTAACACCCGCTCCGGCCGAGGCTTACCGATTCTTATTCCTACATCATTTCCGTCTTTTTGTTATTGTTATTAGTAAACAATCTTAATTTATGACTTTATTTTTTTACAATTGTCCTTCTTATAACATATTGCACACGTGAATCATAAGGCGTTCAGTATAATAAAAAACATACTTCCCTTGGATGAAGGTGTTAGGGTGATTAACACACTCGGTGAAAATATTATCACCGGCGACTTCGTCTTTGGTGATATTTTTTCCCCTCGTATGTCAATTTACCCTAACAGTACACCTTCATCCAAGGGTAGTATTTATACTACATACTTCATACATGAGTATCTACTGAATTATCAAACATACACCCTTAGTCACCGATAAAATCATGGCATTACATAATCTATTGAGAAATATAACAGACTTACCTGTTATACAGTTAACTACCCGATTAAAAATCAGAGCTCTATTGAAATGACGGTCTCTCCAAGTACTGGTATGTGGTGGCAGTGACGATTTCCAGATATGAATACATTTGAACATTTTTAATGGTAAAGGAATTGGACATTTTTCCATGATCACTGACACAATTCTGTGCCTTCCTTTCGTTTCGATATACTTCATTATCGCGATATTCATCATGGCTTGGCATCCTCCGTCAGTTAGGAAATTGTTTGTGATGAATAGAACTGTTGATTTTGATTGTTCTATTTCATCATCAACCAAGGCTTGTAGCACTGGTTGTCCTATTGTTAGACCAGAATCATTGATCAGACATCCTCGTCTCTTAAAATATTTTAGCACTGGCTCAATAAGAATGGAATCACTTTCACAATAAGAACTGAACATATGGTATCTTTCTATGTCCAGCTGAAGGAACGTCTTGCACCGGTTAGTCATAGTGTAGCACCGTTAATAATCTGGAAGAAATATGGAAAAAACACTATCATGTAATAACGCAGGATTGATCGAAAGCTTTTGTTTTAAATCCGGAGTATTTAACCAGGATATATTGTATTCACATATTCTTTTTTCTCGTGAATTTCAATAGAAAAAAGATAACATAAAAGGACGTTTCATGGGATATGAACTATTTGAGAAAGTCAACAAAGAAAATGATAAACATCGAATAAACGCCACCTGATTTTTTCGTTTTAAAGCTTTATTTTCATATGAAGAGAGCTTTACTTCCTTATTTGAATAAATATTTGAAATGGGCCGGGGGTGATTTGAAAGTTCGTGTATTGATCCTTCTCTATGACCTATTGTAAAAAAGAACTTATTTGGTGCATATTCATTTTTTCAAACCTTCGTCTTGCGACATTGCGAGGTAAGGCCATGTTGTGTTAGAATATTTTTAACAAAGATTTAAATGCGAATTTATCCATTTTTTTGTATTGATACATTTTCGACAACTGTGTTGCCTTGGTTTCCCTGATTTATCTATATATTTTGTGTAATTATATTCAATAATTAACGATTAGTTTATATTTTTCCGGAGTTAACTCTGGACTTCACCTAACAACATTCTATTGTTACCGTAGCCTCAAATCCGTCTTTTGCAAATCAACCTTGCCACGTCACATCACTGGACAAAGGACTGTCGCAGGATGCATTCTTAATCACAATTTGTGGCTAACCACAGCGTGAGTAACATTGGAAATAGTTTAATTGATGCCTTCAAATTGCGCGTGATACATTTATCTGTGCAACACAAGTATAACTTATCTATTTTTACATTGGAAGTATTTTCTTTCTACATTCTGGACTACGCCGTGTCGGAGCATTGAATTGCTACATCCCGGACTACGCCGCTACTCCATACCGGATGAATCATTAACGTTAATAATATTATTTAACACATTGTAAAATTCGACTTTATTTTGTATTTTCAGTTATTTACCATTTTTGGATTGGTGATAGAATAAAAGTCAGCACTTGATTTTTTTTATCTCTTAGTAAACCCAATCACCTGGTTTAAACTGACTGGTCGAGCCAGCACAGTAAATAAGCTACAACTTGCCTGTTGTGTATCACAGAACACTCCACCTTGCGGCAGTGACAACGCCTACAACCAGACGTCGGCTGTGCATTCCTTGACATTGTAAATTGACGACAACCTGTCTACACATATCCAGACAAGGAACTGCAACGTAGCATCGTTACAACAACATTACGCAACACAGCTTGTGTTTACAAGGCAGCAAACCGCCAACGTTTGCAACAGTCTATTTTAATCTTACTATCCGTAAGTTGATTAGAAAACATGGATTCTGATCACGCAGAACGCCAAGATGACCCCGAGCGTCAAGAAACAAAACTCCAAACAGAAGCGGAGCTGAAAATAGATGCTGGACAGACTGTGGACAATCCGTCGAATGTAGAGGAAAATCCCGAGACTAGGCGAGTATGTGACCTCACGGAAAAAGGCCAGGGAGCATTCACAGAAAAACGTGACAAGTTCTATCAGGAACTAGAGGCCCTCTGGTCTGATATAGAATCCCAGTTATTGGAAGTCACCACGCTACCTAACGAGCTCCAGCAACTCTTAACAGCACAGGACAAACTTGTAAAAGCCTGTACTAACTATCGTAGGCTCACAGATGAATACCTGAACTTTCTGAAAAGGACCAGAACATTGGACAGTCTAAAGGACAAAGACGCATGTAATCTCACGTTGGATATTCGACTGTCCAAAGTGGACATGGCAATAGAAACATTGCATGAACATCGCATCGCCCTGACAAAGGCAAAATCCACTAAAACAAAGACCTCAAAGGGTACGAAAACCTCACACAGCGGTAGCTCTAACGTGTCTGACATGCCAAGCCTAGCACGGAGGAAGCGTGTCAAAGCAGAGGCTGCCAAGTCTAAAATAGCCTTTGTCGAACAACATGCCCTGATCCTTCAACAGGAGGCAATGTCAGAGGAACAAGCTCTGATCAGACAAGCTGAAATGGAACAGGAAGCCACACGTAAAAAGGCTGAAATGGAGCAGGAAGCCACACGTAAAAAGGCGGAAATAGAGCAAGAAGTAGCTCAACGTAAAGTTCAGCTAGAACAAGAGGCCATACGCAGGAAGGCTCAAATGCAACAAGAGGCCGCACGAGTAAGCCGGGAAAAGGCCGAGCTGAAGGCCAAAATTAACCTTCTCGAAGCACAAAGAGAAGCTGCAGCCGCAGAAGCAGAGGCTCGTATTCTTGAATACGACGACAGCCAAGCGTTTGGCGATATACCTGACGAGACAGAAGACCCGCTCCAACGGGTGCTAGATTTCGTCAATAAACATCCTGTACCAACTGCCGTACAGGAAGTAACAGGACCTCAAAAGACAAAACAAATTCCTGTTAAAATAGAGCTAAGTCATGAAACACCAGCGTTCGTGCCATCCGTGGCACTGAACCTGCCATCACAGACACCTGCGGTCTTGCCCACACATGCTAAATCACCGGAAGTTAATGTATTCCCAGATCTGGGAACAATAACTGGCATAGGAAAACAGAGCGTTTTAGAAAAGATCCATGTTGCATACCAAAAACTAGGCGTTTCAGAGGAGATCCTTGCTGAACACCAAAAACAGGGTGTTGCAGAAGAGATTCCTGTTGCACACCAGCAATAAATCAACCCTACGTCGGAGATAACCAGATTTCTCCTACGCATGGACCTGCTGTTCTCCCGGCTAACAAGCTTTAATGACCGGGCAGAATCCTTCAATACATGGAAAGCCAGCTTTAAAAACGTCATAGACGAATTACAAGTTTCGGACTCGGAACAGATAGACCTATTGATTAAGTGGCTAGGTCCAGAATCTGCCAAACATGCCATGAGTTTAAGGGCATCAAATGCCAACAAGAGGCATACAGAGGTTATGGCAGAGACTGGATGAGCAATATGGTGCTCCAGAAATGTTGGAGGCCTCTCTCACAAGTAAACTCGTCAACTTTCCTACCTTGACGAACAAAGACAGCGCACGTCTTTATGACTTGTCTGACATTCTATCAGAAATAGAATATCACAAGGAAAATCCCAAGCTGGGATGTTTGCTAGCTTATTTCGACTCTTCGTCCGGGATAAATCCAATTGTGGAAAAACTGCCATACGGACTCCAAGAAAAGTGGATAACAAGGGCTTCAAGATACAAGTCTAAATACGAAGTTGCCTTTCCGCCTTTCACAGAATTCTCTGCCTTCATCAGGGAAATTAAGAACGATCCTGGGTTCATCTTTGGGTCAAAAGTCATACCAAATACAAAAGGTGCTACGCCAAATTTCACAACTCAGACGTATTCTAAAGTCAACGTCCATAAGACAGCACTTGAACAGCAACCTGGAGACAGCAGTGAACAACAAAGTCTTTGCATTTTGCATAATACAAAGCATCCCTTAAACGAATGCCGAGCGTTCCGTACAAAATCTATCGAGGAACGCAAGGATCTGTTAAGACAGAACAATGTTTGCTACAAGTGCTGTGAGTAAACAACACACAGAAGTCGTGATTGCAACGCGAGCATCAGTTGTAACGAGTGTGGAAGTCAACGACACACCACCGCACTACACATAACAAGGGTGCAACCACACACCATTTCTCAAGATAATTCGCCTGGAACAATCTACGGCGGGGAGCAGACAGAGTTAGCTGAAACAAAGTTAACCTCTGTGAGTTCGACCTGCACAGCGATCTACAAGGAACATAAGAGTGAGAAATCTTATGCCAAGATATTACCTGTGGATGTGTACCACAAGGACAGGACAGACAAAATTATTCGGATGTACGCCATCATTGACGACCAAAGCAACCGGTCTCTTACCTCGCCTGAATTCTTCAGACAGTTCGACGTTCTGGAAAAACCGGAAAACTACCCTCTAACAACATGCTCTGGCAGAGTAGCTACTTCTGGGAAGAGAGGAAGAGATTTCGTCATAAAATCTGTACATGGTGACGTACAGTTTGATCTGCCTACATTAATTGAATGTGATAATATTCCCAATAATCGGGACGAAATCCCTACTCCTGAAGTAACAATGCATCATCCTCATTTAAAAGAACTCAGAGGAAGCATTCCACCAATAGAGGAAAAGTGCAAAATTCAACTGTTAATTGGAAGAGACCTTATAGAGGCACACCACGTCCTTGAACAACACCTAGGACCATCCAGAACTCCATTTGCCCAAAAGTTGAAAATTGGTTGGGTCATTATTGGAAATACATATATTGACAAGCAAACTGTTCCACTTGAAGTCAACACGAAGATAACTAACGTTTCATTCACGGAACCAGAACAACCTCTTGCCTCAAGACCGGAAATATCCGCCAAGGACGAGAATCTAATCGCTGGTCAGGATAACGACCAAAACTTTAATTCGAATGTCAAGGTTGAAAAAACGCATTCCATAAAATTTCTTCAGTGTTCTGGACCTAGTACCAAGTCTGGTAGATTTACTAACCTTTCTAAAGGAACAGCACTTGTGTCAACAGAAGCAAAATCTATGACTGCAATAGAAAATTCTATGGATAACGAAAATTTCATTCTGGAATCAGCAAAACCTGAAATTCACGGAGAAAAAATAAGTTGCGTTCAGAAACAAAAACCTATTTCGAAACAAGGACCAATTGCCAATCTCAATCTGCCTTTGAACAAGCAAGGACTACTCCGAGTAGGAAGTAGTATCATCAAGTCTGACTCGAATCTTAGTGAAAAGGAACCAGTGATCTTATCTGGACATCATCACAAAGTAACGCCTTTTGTCAGACATTACTTCGACAAAATCAAATATCGAGATCGTCATATTACAGACAGAACAACTAGATCCGCAGGATTAAACGTTAAAGCGAAACGAGAGACTCACAAATATGTAACTATAGCAAAGTCCGAAGAGGACTTTCTTCGATCGCCGTCTCTCAACGTTGGGAAAAATTGTTCTTACCGTTGCAACAACAACAATGGAAAATGTACACAGATGACTATCCTATCGTCGGATACTTCCTTCTAAAGAATGAGAAACTGTGCATACCCAGTTTCAATTGGAATTTATATATTCTATATTCATATGTGATTTAATCATTATATAGTGATATAAGTCTGATATCAGACGGGGAGTGTGTTGCCTTGGATTCCCTAATTTATCTATATATTTTGTGTAATTATATTCAATAATTAACGATTAGTTTATATTTTTCCGGAGTTAAATCTGGACTTCACCTAACAACATTCTATTGTTACCGTAGCCTCGCATCTGTCTTTTGCAAATCAACATTGTGTTGTTTGTCTTTGTTTGTATGTCTATTGTCCTGTGTTGGTGTGGTCTGTTCAATATATTTGGTAATTTATATTACCCTTTTTTTGTATTAGACTCGTAATAGGTCTACAATTAATCGGTCTAATAGCTGTTTCCAGCAGAGAACATGCCACTATCCCTCAACCTGTCTATGAGTGGCCGTTCATGTCAAAATAGCGATGGTTCCATCTAGATGCATTTTCCATCTAGATACTTCGCATAACCATCTAGATGCTTCGCACAAGTATCTAAATAGTTCGTGTTAGTATCTAGATGCTTCGTTAAAGTATCTAGATGCTTCGTTGAAGTATCTAGATGCTTCGCTGAAGTATCTAGATGCTTCGTTAAAGTATCTAGATGGCCGAAAAGTCTTAAAATCTTTAGTATTCTGTCGTATTCTAACCAATTGAATTTGCGTTTTCTTACTCTACTGATTAACAAATTTCGCGGGATTTTAGAGAGGGAAACACGTAGTTTCTCTCCCCGTGAGCTTTATTCCCCGCACAGCTGATATGTCGAATCTTGAAAGATACCAACAATTGTTGAGAAGAAGCTTAATTAGAATTAGAGAAAGGACAGAGGAAGAAAATGGTGACGATAACGACTTTGTAACAGGGTAATAAATATTTTATTTCATCTCTAGTGTTTTAGCAGACTATTTTCGTTGCCGTAGGATCTATGACTTTGTCAACTCGTACCAGATTATTAATACATGTACCTCGTACTTTTACCAAACCGTACTTCTACAAACTCAAACCTAATTTTTAGATATTATTATAACATGAAGCATAGTAGTTATCTCCGATCGTATAAAATAAAAAAATATCAAATATCAAAACGAACAAATGAAACATCATGAACATGACAACCAAAAGAAATCCCATCCACTTTTAGGGAGCTACCATTTGATTTTTATGGGGGCTAGGATGAAATATTTAGTGACTAAATTTTGTCCTGCATTTTTTTATTAGTTGTAATCTCTGTCCTGCCTTTTTATCTTTCACTCTATTCAGTCCTGTCTTTTTTTATTAGTGTTTCCTGACTTTTTTTACATAAATTGTCATCCTGCCTTTTTTTTTTGGCAAAGTGTCTCATCCTGCCTTTTTTTTTACTCAAAACTCCTGTCCTGTCTACTTTCCCCATAAAAATCAAATGGTAGCTCCCTTACTACAACATGCATGGCATGTATGGGCACATCTTAGAATCAGTAAAACATGCAAAATATTAAGGTATCACAATCTTTTCAGATCTAAAATGGAACACCCACATCAAACAAACAGCCGCTTAAAAGCAAATAAATCTTTATGTTTTATCAGACGAAATCTTAAAGTCCAGTGACATACAATTAAAGAAAGAGCATACCAAACTCTCATAAGACCCAAATTGGATACTGCTGTACTGTATGGGACCCATATTCAAAGGAAAACATACGATCTTTATAAAAAGTACAGAGACGAGCGACAAGGTATGCATGTAACAGACATCACAAGACCAGTAGTGTGTCTGAGATGCTAGACACCATGAAATGGCAAACATTACAAGAACGCTGACTAAGAACAAGGCTAATAATGTTCCACAAAATTATACACGAAAAGATTGCCATTCCATCGCAGAATTTATTACAGCAGAGTCAGTCCAATACAAGATCCACCAATAAAGATGCTTACCGACAAATCCAATGTAACAAAGACAGCTACAAATTTTCCTCAGACATAACAAAAAACACCACTACAGAAACCTTCAATGGTGCACTCACTTACGATGTGCTCCTTGAAACCTATCCACACCTGAGTAATCAGGCAATCATGTTTTTATCTTAAATTAAAAATAAAATAAAAAATGAAATACAAGAAAAAATATTAGAGAAATTTACATGAAAGTGCATGAATTCAAAAGCTGTAATATGATATTACCATAACAACACACATTTTTAAGTATGGAGTATTGTATTATAGTTTTATATTTGTTACCTTAATTTCAAATTGTCAATGATCTGTGGTGTCAGCGAATCTGAAGATCCTAAACGTGCACAGTAATCTATAGTTGATTGTACCTGTCGCAAAAAACGTTCCTTGTCCGATTCGGCCATCTTAAATATTTCTGTTATTACTTTGTTTAGAAAAAACCGCAGAATCATGCAGAAATTTCCATTGTTAAGTGGTTTTTGATTGGTCAGTACAACTCCCAAAAGTATCTAGATACTTAAAAGCAAATTGAAAAGTATTTGTATTCAGTTTAACTATTTCCATCTAGATAGTTAGTCATAGTAACTGGATGCTTCTTTAAACTATCTAGATATTTGTGCGAAGCATCTAGATACTTGTGCGAAGCATCTAGATACTTGTGCGAAGCATCTAGATACTTGTGCGAAGCATCTAGATACTTGTACAAAGCATCTAGATACTTTAACGAAGCATCTAGATACTTGTACGAAGCATCTAGATACTTGTAGGAAACATCTAGATACTTGTGAGAAGCATCTAGATACTTGTAGGAAGCATCTAGGTACTTGTGCGAAGCATCTAGATAACTTGTGAGAACCATCTAGATACTAATTAAAAGTAACTAGATGCTTTCAAGTAGTATCTAGATGGAAAAAGGTATCTAGATAGTTCGCTAAAGTATCTAGATGTATCTTACAACCATCTAGATACTTATACGAAGCATCTAGATACTTGTTGAAAGTATCTAGATGCTTGTTGAAAGTATCTAGATGCTTTCAACAAGTATCTAGATGGAAACACCAACTAGATGAAACCATCGCTATTTTGACATGAACGGCCACTCATACCTGTCAGGTCAGGTATGGTTAGATGAGTTATGGAAGTGACACTCAACATAGTTTGTTAAAATACTATCAGACTTAGTACTGAACGTTTTACTTACGCGTCTGGCGTATCAAATTATAAGCCTGGTACCTTTGATAACTAATTACTTACATTCAACTTGCTTTTATTCCAATTCAAGACATTTCCAAAAGAATATATACATATACTATTTAAACCTTACACAAATCAAAATAGATGTTTAGTAATAAAAACATCAATAAAACTCCCTAAATATAGATGTTTAATAATAGAAACATTAATGAAACTCCCCAAATATTTCACGCTGCAGTAATCAGGTTTTTAAATGTAAAATCCTTCACATATTTTGATTGTTATAGCTACCCACAGGTAGATATGAAGTTATGTTGACATCAACTTATATTTAACTATAGAGCTATATCATGTATATGCGACGCAGAGAATGTAGTTATTATATAATAATGCAGTAGGATGTCACTTGATTATCTTGAGAAGACATATCCTTTCATCATTATACATAATCCGGAGGTCTTGACAACAGAAAAATCGTTTAACATATTAATTTAATTGCTTTATTCGTTTTCTTAGACCGTCTTGTTAATACTAGTAGTACTCTCCCCTCCCCATCGACTTTCTAAATTATTTGCTATGAGACAAAAGACCCGACAACGCCATGACGAAGAACGAAACTCTACAAAAAGACAAACAGTCCATTAACTATAAATAGCGGGTAATTTCAGGCGCTCCGGAAGGGTAAGCAGGCCCTGCTCTCGATAAAGCATCCGTCGTGTTGCTCATGGCATATACCAATTCTGTGTTTCACAATCGAAGCAAAGAGGACGGGATTGTGGCTAAGACAATTGGACCATATCCGTGGTTATCTGTATATAACATAACGATCAACCAAATCATGACCTTTCTACGGGATAAATTAAACTTTATCACTAGGAACCCTTGGTTTAATAGCTTCCTTGAAAGCAGCTATCATCTATCAAGGAAATTGTGATAGGAAACGTAAGCCCTGGTTTATTGTATCAACTGGGAGATATATAAGCAATACGCTGGCACTGTTGGAATGCTGCTACACAGAAATGGAAAGTTCACAACTGGAAAGGTGAAAGCATCTTTTTGTCGTAACATCACATATATAGCGGAACGTGAAGTTAAATGATAACGATAGCTTCTTTTCATTCGTCCTGAGAAAATCTGTTTGAAATATGCATCATATGAACAAAAGAACAAGTCTTTAAGCTTAGACTGTGGAATAAAAGTGCAAATATCAAATGTTTTATATTAAATTGCACGAAGAAAAATACCTAGATTACATGTACTCTAACAGATCTTTGCATTTGTTTAGTACTCATCTGATGTACACCGCCCCTGGAGTAGTTTCTTTTACAAAGGTTACAACAGAAAAACGATTTGAACGAAAAATATAAAAAAAATAATCAAAACAAAAGAACATCCTTGTTTAAAATTGAGGTGATGTGGGTTTTGTTTTGTTCGAGTATAATGCTTGCTTCGTAGATAAGTGACATTTTTGCTTTGCTATTGGTTTTCGTCATTTTTCCTTCGGTTGGGGTTGCCTTGGGAATTAACATATGTTAACTGGTTGTCTTCCTCCCGGCGGTAGAATCCTTGCTAAAGAGGGACGATCAATTGGCTATGCGGGATGTATAAGTACGCAGCCACGTCCGTTCGGATTGGGAGAGTACCATACTCAGTAGGTTAAAAAACATTTTAAAACTGTTTGAAGGGTCTGTATGTGGCCTGTTGCAAGCCAAAGCATGATGAATATGAGTTTAACGTACAGTGGGAACTATAGCGAATATCTGGACGAGAACATGTTAATGTGATATGAAATTGAACCCTTATTTAAACTAGACCAACACGCTGAGTCGGATTTTATACGTGCTAGTCCCCGAGACAACAGTCTGCAGTAGACGTGACATCCTACCCGGAAACATCAGTTTTACCTTGAGCCGACCAGTCTTTACTCTAATCCCTAAATGCCTCGTGATTGGCAGAGAAGCAGTAAATACTAATTTCCACGTTTTCGGTTTGATCCCAGGGATAATGACCCGTACTCGAGACCTACGAGGCGCCTCGGTGAAGGCAGCTTATTCCTTTAAAACAAAAATCAGATAAAAAGAAATTGATAGTTCCTTTTATGATAGTTCAAATATTACGATATAAATTTTCGCGAGAATAATAAATGATTTCTATTCAATACCTTCTTGGTAATATATGCGTGTATATTCAAAGGGACTGGTTGAAAAGGAAAGCATTCGAAAAAGAAACGTTTGCTCTGTAGCCCAATATCTTTGGGGGGAAAAAAGAAAACAAAAACAAATACAAAAACAAAACAAAACAAAACATATACAAACTTACCATCAAAAGCTGCCTTTGTTAGTGCAGATTTAAATGGCATGTGATATTTGTCAATATTGAAGTCCACAAATGTAATATACCTGGTGAAATACTTCCCTTTAAAAGTCAGGGTAAAAACGGATTTAGATTTATTCAGATTTGGGTTAATGTCGAAGAATGATGTAGTTAGATTTTTCAATGGCACCCGAATCGATATCATGCAAACTCTTATTTGACTATTCGGGAACTTTCAGTCTCTTTTAAGACATGATTCTTCATAATAATACTAGTAACTAATATTATAATAGTTATCTGTTGCTTGAGCCCCATATAATGTAAAACTCTATTGTGAACCAAACACGACCCACTTTCTTAAACTTTCTGTCAGTCTTTGACAATGTACCTTCTCTTATATATATTTGATACAAATGAGAACTGGTGCGTTTATTTTCGTTGACTACCAGTTATGGGTCGCATAAAGATGACTCTATGCCTTTAAGAACCTTTTAAGAGCATTCATATGTCGTAGTAGTCGTTACAAGTTGGTCAGGAAGAACGGTGACCTCTTCGTTATTGTTGTCGTCCGGAACATACATGAAATATTTGTCACTGGACTTTAAGCAACCAACAATCAATAAATCGTTATTGTTGTTTTGGTTTGAAGCTCAAATAAGAATGGTTTAGGTTACAAAAAAGGGAGACGATGGCAAGGTTGGAATCAAACATAACAAATCAAATAAAAAACATACAACGGTCAAAAAGAACTAAGCAACACGAACCAAGTAAATAATCTTCAGATACATTGAAGGATTACAAAAAAAAACGGTGAAAAAAACAACAATCTTAATTGACGAAACTCGTATGTTACGGAAGTTACTGGTTCCTGTTCCAATATTTACACCTATCGCGAACATCCTTACTGCCCTTGTACGTCATTGGCGTGTAGGACAGTAACGAAGATTTTACGCTTTTGTCGGTTGTTGGCTCTACAGTTCTTCTCTATGTCATGTTGAGTCTTTCTCCCTTTCTTTTACCTTCTGGTGTCTAGTGGAGTTCTGTCTTAGTGATATCATCCTTATTTTTCCGCAGGACATGTCCAGTCCACCTCCAGCGTCTTCTCATTATACATGTAGTTGTGGCTATATCTGCTTGTTGGCATCTGGTAAGAAGGTTCTGGTTTGAGATTTTTTGTGGCCAAAAGATTCTCAGAATCCTTCTGAGGCTTTTGGTATGGAATACAGACAGTTTGTTTTGGTCGTGATCTGTCATCCCCAACATTCTGATCCATACAAAAGTACAGGCAAGACACAGCTACTGTAAAGTTTGAGTTTGGTCCTAATGCTATATTGCCCAGATCTCCATACAGCTTGCAGGTTGTTAAGAGCAGACCTTGTCTTAGATAGTCGTTTTTATGTCAGATACTGCTCCGCCATTGGTAGATTGGTAGTAACAGTGCTGCCAACGTATGTGAAGGTGTCAACATGTGGTAATGTTTTTCCATCCAGTAAAACTGACCCTGGTGTGTTTACATTTAGCATCATGATTTTAATTTCTTAATGATGATTAACAGCCCCATTTGTCCTGAATATTTTTTGTAGTTCTGTGGTCTTTTCTTTAATATGTTGGTGTGTGTGAGACATTAATGCTAGGTCGTCAGCAAAATCTAGGTCTTCCAAAGTGGTGAAGGTGCTCCATGTAATGCCTCTTGATGTATCAGCAGTTGTCTGTCGCGACGATCATATTAAAATCCGGCAAGTAATTTTATCGCACCGCGGGTAAATTATTACGTTGTGATTGGTTTAACGCCGTCACGTGGTGACCCCCTAAGGATCCGTAGGGGGTTAGTAAATTTCATAGGGGGTTCATGACGTCACGTCTACTGTTAATAGTGACGTCATCTATTAATGTTGTTGTGTTTCATTGTTTATTTTTCTACAAAATACAGCAGAAAAAGTCCCGCGTGCGATAAATTCGTTATACGGTTCACTACTGACCCCCTACGGACCATAGAGGGTGAATAAAATCCATCGGAGATTCGGCCTTCAGCCTCACCCCCTATGGATTTTACTAACCCTCTATGGATCCGTAGGGGGTCAGTAGCAAACCATATAACTTATAATAGTTGGTCATTAGGCTTCATATCGTACATAGCAAATTGGTAAATTTATATTGTAATAATCGAATCTGGAATCAGTCTTTTGATTTTATCTATTTACTGTTAAGTATTCGTTTTTAAATGTTTAAATATCTAGACATTCTATCCAATGCCAATAAGCAATGACACAAAGAAGACACTGCAAATACAAAACTCCACATTAAAAATGAATTGTTCAAATATGTGTGTGTAAAAAATGAAATGCAGCTGAATTTATAAATTGTTTGTTAACTTTTATCACTAAATAAATGGACTATATAATATAAGTAAAGCATTTGATATTAACCTCCTTTCTGCCATAGGGCCGATTTGGCCGATGCAGAAACAGTACCTTTGACTGCCAAGGATCGGCCCAAAGCCGATGTTGTTTTCCGCTGTGACGTTGTTCCTTTACGTCATAGAGAATTTGCAGCGCCCAGCGAAGCCGGCGTGGAAAGAAAATCACCCGTTGTTCAGAGTTCTGCTACCGGGCTCATTGACTTTTCTTTCGATGGAGCCCCATCATGATCCAGCCATCCTTATTATTACATTATTACCCAGAAGTGCATTGTCATTTGATTACATTCACATATTTCTTTCTATTGATTTTTCCAAATAAACGGATATGTTTAAAAGTCGTCCCAGCTCCAATATCTTCATTGTATAAATGCGTCTTTATCATACTCCGGGTGCCTTCGGCTGTTATCTGCTCTTTGGTCGGGTTGTTGTCTCTTTGACATATTCCCCATTTCCTTTCTCAATTTTATGATATAGGAATAAAACAAAACTTTCTTTTATTTTGTTGATGTGCATATGGACCAATGAAGGACTTAAAAAGCATAAATCATTTATCATTCTAATATGACGTCCTTGTTACGCCTTGGAAACAAAGCCGTGTTCTAATTACCACAAAATATGTTTGACACCTGCGCACAAATTTACTGTTTATATTTTCGTTATTTTCATTGTTATTCTAATAAAGTATATATATATATATATATTAGCAGCTTACATAAACTTTTATTATGTATTGTTTATCAAACAACACATATTTACCCTGCTTTTAGTTTTTAAAGTAATTAAATATGAAAATGTAATGTACAGACTCCATTGGGAGGAAACGAGAACAGCCAAACATTTTTAAGGTATTTTCGTGCGCTTCGACCTATAAAAATACTGTATTTGCCCTATTAGAATCGACATAACGCTCAGTGTTAAATATATACAAATATAATGACTACCCATGTTAAAATGAGCATAGAGCATGACATGAAGGAATAATTTTTTAAGTTATATTTTTTTTATTGCATTTATCCCTCTATAAACTTTACATAATCGTCTTCGACTTTTTACTTCGGTTTTAAGCGCGGAGACCAAAACCAGATCGGACGGACGGGTGGTCAAAGGTAACACTTTAAGAGTCACTTAATGCCGCCTCCGGTGGGTGGGGGCATAAACAGAAACAATTATGATTCCGGCGTATCGAGTACCAACACGTTAATTTCTGAATACTGTGTACCATTCCTTTGAGTACAGAATACTCTTTTTTTCATGTACCTGGAATATCACGTTCCAAAAGGGGGCATCCCTCATACACACAACAACAAAAAAACGCGCCGATTTTAAAAATGTACCTTTGACTGCCAGGCATCGGCTTTGGCCGATGTGCAGCATCAATGACGTAATCTTGACGTCATAGACTCTAAGCAGCGCTGAAGGAAACATGGCTGCAATTGAACCTAATCCATGGTTCCGGGTTCTCCCACCAGAGCCAATACACCTTATCGCTATTTGTCCGCCATTACTGGACATCACACAAGTTCCCGTAAAATTTTGACGTCATAATAGAAAATATCTGACGCCACAATGGAAAAGTGATTGTTGTATGACGTCAAAAGTTCGAGCGGGACTGATTCTCGGGTCAAGCGGGATTAGCGATAATGTGTATGAATGACCCACCGTTTAATAGAGCACCCACTGGACCCATTAATATGCCGCCCAGAGATGCCGCGCCGATAGCCTACTTTTATTTGCTGTTTTCTATTGACCTCATCAAAGAGTTTGTCAAACAAACAAACAGGTTGGTAAAATAATCTTTTCTGAGTTAGTTTATAGTTACTAGACGTATCTTTCATAGCCATATTGCAATTTTTTACCATCAATATAGAACCAACGCGCCGTTGAAATGTTAATGACACAGTCAATAAAATAATCAACAAAGTCATACAATTTAAATCTTTGTGATTACAAGTTGTTTCATTTTATGACATTGTTCTTTCTAAAACATAATTTAGAAATTTTTTGAACACTTTTATATCCACCTGCTGAAATGGTATGTGTAGACCGGTCAAGATAATAGAAAGACAGCCTAACACGACTGTTTGTTCGTTCAGCTCAATAAAGAAATGAACATTATGTTTTTCTGTGGTTGCGTTGCAGCTTGCTGAGATACAGGGGAAGCGCCCCAATGACAGGATATAAAATATCACAAAAGCACGTGTAACTCAAAAGAAACGGTTATTCGGGCAGTATACGAAAACAAAACATTAAAAAGAACGGATATAAGTTACTGGCACGAAGACATCAACAAATCACCAAATACAAAAACAAATGAAGAAAATAAAAATAACCCCACTTAATCACCACCACCAAAAAATATACATTTTCAAAGTATTATGGTCGTTCCCTTAAAAACATAGATATTTACATAAAAGATTCTACGACTTTATATAATAGATGTATATGATTATTTTTGAATTTTTTTGTAGATATGCAAAGAATCTTTGTAATGAAACCATTCGCCAAACCAGTCGATTTTCGAGAAAAATGCAGTGGCAGAAGGAGGGTAAACTGACCATACCTGAGTTTAAGGGATTCCTTGCCGTTTTTTATAACATGGGCTTAATTAGGAAAGTATCATTTGAAGAATATTGGAATAAGCACAGTCCATCTCAGTCTACACCCTGGTTCCGTTGTATGTTTAGTCGAAACAGATTCCAAAACATCTTAAAATTTTTGCACCTGGTGGACACCAAAAAACTCCCTAAGCGTAATGATCCTGCTTACAAACCATCTCAAAGGTTCAAACCGTTACTTGATTTCGTTAACAGGAAATTTTTACGGTATTATAATCCCCGCAGAGAACTTGCTGTAGATGAATCCCTTGTTGGTACAAAAGGAAAGACAAGTATGTTACAGTATATACCAAGTAAACGTTCAAGGTTTGGCGTTAAATTCTGGATGTTGGTCGAGTCCGTCACCGGGTATGTTTTACAGATGGATGTATATCACGGGAAACGTTTCGATCACACTCCTGCTGGAACATTACAAGGAACAAATGTAGTAATAAATTTAATGAAGAATTCGCATCTTCTTGGGAAAGGCTTTCATGTTTTCGCCGATAGCTTTTTTGCTTCACTTAATTTAGCTAACAAATTATTGAGAGAGCGTACGTATCTCACAGGCACAATGAGAACAAATAGACCTATGCCACAGATGATAAAAAATGCACGTCCGCAGGCAGGGAATGCTGTTTACGCTAGACAAAGACAAATCATGCTTTGCCGTTTCCGCGACCACAACAGAAAAAAACCCGTCACATTGGTGTCTACTTACTACAATGCTATTGATACACTAAACGGTTAACCTAGGATCATAGGCGCGTATAATACATTTATGGGCGGTGTCGACCTTAGCGACCAATTGATTGGCGCATATAATGATCACAGGAAATGCAGTAAAGTATGGAAAAAAATTATATATCACATATTTCATCGCATTATGTTAAACGCGTATATGCTACTCAAAGTTCAATTACTCGTAAAGTGTGAAATTAAATCAAGCATTTTCATTGACGTTACCGATATTTACAGATTATCTATGCTAAGTGTTAATAGATGTGGGAAGTGAAAGGACATCTTCACCAATGTTCGAGAAATTTGGTCATTCCCGCCACATTCTGTATAAGCTTATCCCAAGTCAGGAGCCTGTAATTCAGTGGTTGTCGTTGGTGTTTTTTTATTCGTTTGTTGTTTTATCATGATAAGCGAAGACGTTGGTTTTCTCGTTTGAGTTGTGTACACCACGGGTTGCCTGGGGGTATGGAAATTGTGATCATCCCTTGGTCTGCTTCAAACCAGCATAAAACATGCCAACGTGTGGCTTCTGTTTGGATGTGCGGTATGTATGAATATGTAACCACGTCCGGTTAAAATTAGGACGTTACATCCGATGCCACTTGTATCTAGAGTGAGTTCCACGCTCTCCGTATGTTAAAGCACCTTTGCAACAAATCTTTGAAATGTCCGTAGATGGCCTGTTGCAAGACTTAATTTCTGTCCCTATCCAATATACCCTCATTTTCCAGATTGGCATTTCACAGTTTTCGCCCTTTATCCTAGTACCATAACTAGTTGAAATCAAAATGAATACAGACAATGATTTACATTGAACAAAGTGTATACCGCAAATGTACCCTTGAATTTTCAATTACACGACAGCAACGAGTGACTCCTACTTGGTTGTACGCCAAATGAATAATATTAATTGGGGAATAGGGGGTACTTTTACAGTCAGATAATAATGTAAAATAAAGCAAGAGCTAAAATAAATAAAATTTTTAATTTTGGTGACATTTCAAACGGTATGCATTAAACTGACAAGACTGATAGCGACTATAGGTTCTGTGTTAATATTTCGACACAAACACTATTCAATTTATTATATGATTAAAACTCAAGGGTTGAATTGTGTATATATAGAATGGACTTCTTACGTCCGACCGTAAAAAACATGCTAAAGTAGAACGTCCGTTATCTTGTGTAGAATGTGTAAATACGCAACCACTTCTGGTAACACTCTCTACACATTAGGTACAAAGACCTTGCAACTCTCTACACATTACAACGACCTTGCAACCCTCTACACATTACAACTACCTTGCAACTCTCTACACATTACAGCGACCTTGCAACTATACACATTACAGCGACCTTGCAACTCTCTACATATAACAACGACCTTGCAATAATTCTCTGAGGGAAGGACTGTTGCAGGGCATTTATAAACGATCCGACATAACCTTATCTAGTGACCGTTCAAATTCCCCACCCGTTATTTCGGTCGAAATGCCTTGCAAAACCTATCTGTTGTATTAAATGTTAATTTGTTCTCGTCCTGTAAATGTATGAAATATGTGCCACTGAACATTAAGGAAACACCGGGTAATCATTCGATTTTCATTGTATCTAAGTTTAAATGTGAATAGGGAAAAGATGAAGGGGAGAAAACATTGTCATCCTTCATTAAGCAACGTCACGGCCTGTCGTTAATTCATATATGTACAGTCTTTCTTCATACATGTATAGTCTTAATTCATACATGTACAGTCTTTCTTCATACATGTACAGTCTTTCTTTATACATGTATAGTCTTTCTTCATACATGTACAGCAGTCTTACTTCATACATGTAAAGTCTTTCTTCGTACATGTATTGTCTTACTTCATACATGTACAGTCTCATTTTATACAGTTTTACCTCATACATTTGTACATATAGTCTTATTTCTTACACGTACAGTCTTTCTTTATACGTGTATAGTCTTACTTCACACATGTACAGTCTTAATTCATACATGTATAGTCTTACTTTATACATGTGTTACCTTTTCAACACTGTAATTAATCTTTGAATATTGTTTTTATTGGTATACATATTGATTTTGTTATCAGTGAATTAAAACCATACTAAATATTACACATATGTACTTTCACGGTACTACAATCTGTAGATACCTATAGTTTGGCATTGTACAAGGTCATGTTTTTCTCGGACTGTTAATGACGTTTTTACACTAAATCCATTGGATGTTGGATGTGTACTGATTTATATTTCATTCTTAGATACATGATTTTTTTTATTATATGTTATTGGCTTTGAACTAGCTGTCAGTAACTGCGAGTACTCTCAGGTCTGTACTTTGTGTCTTTTTGTTGTGGGGATGTAGAAGTACCCGTCCACGTCCACTGTGTGTTTTTGTTAGATGTATTTCTATTTGTATCCATCTGATGAGTTAAGCCTTGTTCAAATGATTTGTAAAGTTTGTTCTTATGTTGTACTGTTACACCACTGTTCAGGTTAGGGGGAGGGTTGAGCGCTCACAAACATGTTTAACCCCGCCACATTCTTTATGCGCCAGTCCCAAGTCAGGAGCCTGTAGTTCAGTGGTTGTCGTTGGTTCATGTCTGTCATATTTGTTTTTCGTAAATTTGTTTGGTTATAAATTAGGCCGATAGTTTTCTATATTGAATTGTTTCATATTTTTCATGTCGGTGCCTTTTATAGCCGACCATATGGTATGGGTTTTTCTCATTGTTGAAGGTCGTACGATTGCCTATAATTGCTTACATCCACTTCATTTGAACTTTGGTGGATAGTTGTCTCATTGGCAATCATACCACATCTCCTTACTTTTATATAGTCTTACTTCATACATGTACAGTCTTATTTCATACATGTACAATCTTACTTCATGCATGTACAGTCTTTCTTCATACATGTACAGTCTTACTTCATACATGTACAGTCTTTCTTCGTACGTGTATAGTCTGTCTTTATACATGTATTGTCTTACTTCATACATGTACAGTCTCATTTCATACAATTACAGTTTTACTTCATACATTTGTACATGTAGTCTTATTTCATAGATGTACAGTCTTAATAAATACATAAAATTGAGAATGTAAATAGGGAATGTGTCAAAGAGACAACATCCCGACCAAAGAGCAGAAAACAGTCGAAGGCCACCAATGGGTCTTCAAAACAGCGAGAAAATCCCGCACCTGGAGGCGGGCTTCATCTGGTCCTTAAACAAAAATGTGTACTAGTTCAATAAAAAAGACGTCACACTGAACTCCAAAACATATAAATGAACAAAAATTAAAAAACATACAAGACTAACAAAGGCCAGAGGCTCCTGACTTGGGACAGGCGCAAAAATGCGGCGGGGTTAAACATGTTTTGTGAGATCTCAACCCTCCCCCTATACCTCTAGCCAATGTAGAATAAACAAACACACTACAATACGCACAGTAAAACTCAGTTGTAAAGAAGTCCGAGTCTGATGTCAGAATAGGTAACAAAAGAAACTAAGCAAAATGACAATGATACATAAATTAGCAAAGGTCTACTAGCAGTTACTGACATGCCAGCTCCAAACCTCAATTAAACTGATTGAAAGATTATGTCTTCATCATATGAAAATCAAGCACAATCCCTCCCGTTATAGGGGTTTAGTATCAACCTATCATAAAATATATGAGAAGAACATAACCCGTATCATGTACAGTCTTTATACATGTATAGTTTTACTTCATACATATACATGAATGTACAGTTTTTCTTCATACATATACATGTACAGTCTTACTTCATACATATACTTCCTTGATGTACATGTAGGTAAGAAGAATGAGGTAAAGAACGAGAGTGGTTAGATCATGGCGGTATATCTAATTTATAATAATCTTTCAAGAAGCTTAATCATGCATTCTAATTACCATATTAAATTTCAAAAAGAAACCTTTTGACAAAAAATATATTTTGAAGAATGTAGTTGACTTTGAGAAAAAGTTTCTAAACAATTCTGGTACATTCATTGTGTTAAAAATTGTAATTTCTCTTTATGAATCATTAATTTAAAAAAAAAGAAACATTAATTTTGGAAAATGGAAAATTGTAGAAAACGTCAAGGTGAAGAACCACTATTGGTTGGTATAATGATTCATGACATTTACAAGAAGGTAACAAAATCAAATTATATCTTTTTTCTTCATTCTATGCGTCAGGCTCATTTTTGGAAAGGTGGAAAGATACTTTTGCAGTGGTACCTCATTCGTTATGATCTATATACAATACCAAATTGATAGGGAAGAAACGACAGCTTCACATATTGAAACAATACACAACATGCGTACTTAAATGCTAAATACACGTATCATCAGCTATGGGACATGGAAAAGCGGGGAACCGGGAAAACACTACCAAAAATTGAAGAATAATTCTTAGAATACTTTAAACTTCCCATTAAAGTATATCACCAATTAATGATAAGAATATTCATTATGCATTTTTCGTTAGTGCTTTATTTTGCTCTCTGCCCCATTTCCCATTTTACCTTATGTATAGAGATATATAAGTTGATTTTCTAGGCACTTTATATATATATTTCGCTACCTGTGAGTATGACACAAGTATATTTATACAAGATCTACCTTAGACATGCGCATTTAACTTTACATTTAGGACAATTAGAATATTCTTTGTGGCATTTGCAAGAGGGTCCACAACGACATCCAGCTCCAATGCAGGATTCACCACAGATACATTAAGTTGCTGAAAAAGAAATAATTTACAGTTGTTCAGAAATACTTTGAGTTTAGTCGATAAAATGATTATGTATGGAAAACAACTGAACAAATATAAACTAGAGGCTCTAAAGAGCCTGTGTCGCTCAGTAGTTTCAGAGAAGATTTTTGTAAAAGTTAACGACGGCGGACGACGACAACTACAACGACGACGGACGACGGACGCCAAGTGATGAGAAAAAGCTCACTTGGCTCTTCGGGCCAGGTGAGCTAAAAATTGACCAAATGATATGGTTTACCATGAGAAAAAATATACAATATAAACTGACTGTTATACAATACAAATGGATAATAATTGTAGAATATAGAGTTTTTACAGGCTGTTTCTGTATTGGCCCTATTATAGATTCGAGGTTAGTTGTATTGAACCGAGACCTTATCGCATTATTCAGGCACTAGAAAATACTAAATCAAGTAAGTCGTGGAAAGAAAGGCAACTCTAAGTATATAAAGTGGGAAATGGGGTATAATTGCCAATTAAAAAACTGTCAACCAGAGACCAAGTGACATGGAAATCAACAAATGCATATCACTGGACAGCCTTTAACAATTAGCAAATCCCATACCGTTTATTTAGTTATAAAAGGCCCCGACATGAAATGTCAAAACTAATGTAAACAATTCAAACGAGAAAACCAACTGTCTCATCTATGAACAACACAATAAACGAGACAGTAAGTACAGTATTTATTGAAAAAGTTTTTACTCATCAGATCATTAAGCAAAAGCAACTACAAAATATTTCACAATAATAAAAAGCAGGCAAAGATAGATTGTTACCTACTTCCTATTAACTTACATGGCACTGACATCTGAATGTTCTAAAATAATTTCTGAATACAAGGATACGTTGAAAGTGTCGTGCGCAAATTGAAATACAATTGCATTAAGTTGGAACGACTTTCAATCGATTTTCAAGGTAATTACATTAGATACATACATGCATATGTTGCATTAACTTATCAAAACATCAGGTTGTTTGTCAATTTGTCAATTGATAAAATATATAAAATTATATGTTGTATCAACAAGATGATTTTAAAAGATCGAAATCAGCAATTGATCATAAATATATATTCATAGGGCTTTTTGTACAGGATATAAGATATAGGTTTTAATGTAGTATATATGAGAAAATGTGTTCATCATCACGAATGTTGATATTGATAATAATTTTTTATCAATCCCAAACAAAGAGAATCATTGACTATGCTTGTTGTGTTTCTTTACCTTCTTTTTTCATGCGTGTACATGATGGCGAAAAAATTTAAACAGTACATTTATATCAATTCTATTGTCTGTAGATAGTTTTTGAAAATTCGAATAAGATAAAAGGGGATATAATTGAACTGCAAAACTGCTTTTAGATCTGATGGGTAGAGCTTAAAAAAGTTGTCCATGTTGTAAACTCACGAATCCATTGTCAATAAACCAACCAAGGGGCAACACGTGGGGTGGATTATTGTCTCCTGGTCTACATGCAGCAACCACCATGCGAATTCAAACTAAGTAAAAAATATCACGACAGGGAATTAGAAACAATAGGTAAAGTTTTTTCCTTTTGTTTAGGCGTACTTATCATATATATATATATATATATATCTATAAGAAACAAATATTTCATACAATGAACGGAGGCCTCAAATTGGTTTTACAGCTATTTTTGTTTGTGGGTTTACGAAAAAGTAGAAACTAATTCTGCTTTGTTATCATAATTTTAGATAAATAATAATAATAATAATAAAAATGATCAAATGAAAAAATAAATGTGGCTGTGAAATCATCCCATCCCACCTGTTAAAAATGCAGTACCTTGTTCTGTCGAATAGTTTGTCAATGCTGTTGCAACACGGGAAATTTATCTATAATCCAGGATTTGGAAAAAACAACCGAACAAACAAACAAAAAACAACAACCTTCATGTACGAGCAAGTGCTATAAAAAGGCTATATGAATAGCAATGTTTCTACATGAAACATGCAACTTGTTTGTGTTTCTTGTTTGTGCTTGGTTTCTGCAGCGTTAAAGCTAGGGAAAAGTCAAAACACACCACTGAAATGCCTGTTTTCCTGGGAATATCGCTCTTTTATCTTGTGGTTATTGGATTTTTGAGGTAGACAGGATCTTTTAATAATGTCTGCTACTGGGGGATAACACTGTCTCACAAGGATTCATACATGGCTTTAATAGTTCATCATCTATTCTTCATATCAATGTTGACACCATGTCATTTCAATCAAAGATGTGAAGAAGCAATGGATTATAAGTTATCTCTGTGGAGTAAATCTAAATAGCTTTTAATCCTGGGATTTCTATAAGCAGCTAACAATGACGAAAACGACAGAGTTACAACTTTACGATGCGAGATGATTAAAGCAAATGATATTGATTTTACCGAGCATGAAGCTTTGCAGCGACAAATAAGTTTGCAGAATACCTTTGAAAGGTGGGTTAGGAGATAAGATATTGGAAATTATTTGTTTGATCGATTTGTCCGACGGCAAAAAAAGAAACTACTACTTAATTAATTACTTCCGGTAAGTAGATTTGAAATTGGTATTTTTCGTAACTTATTATGAAACACAAGACTTCTATATGCATGCATTTTGATCTATATGACATATGCAGAATTTTGTAACTAGATATTCTGCTGCAGGTATGTCATTTGAGACGTGCATGTACATTTATGTTTAAAACATGTCAAAGACATGATCTAAAGTTACTTTTTTGTTCCACTGGACGTTAATTGAATTTCTTTTTTACATACTGATAATTGAACATCGTGTTTAATCTTTTTAGCAAGCTAAGCATAAAGATTTTATATATTTTGATGGATATAACTAATTTCAGTCGTTGATCGAGAAATTGATAATTCAGATAGGCATGTGTTCTGAGCAGGGGTAATCAGGAATAGAAGGGGTTCAGTAAAATTCCCACCTAATTGGAAGAACACATCTTTTAACTTTTAATTTCCCAAAATTGTATTAATTTTATCATTAAAAAACAGTTGTGTCAACAATATATTATAGAAGTATGCAAAGATAAATTTATATGCGCATGTAAATGATACAAAGCAATTTAAAATTGGGTTTTCTGTAATTTCACCTTTGAAATACGTGTTGGTTTAACAACAGATGAGAGGAAATGAATTCATTGAATTCAAGCCAGGTTACATACGATTTATAAAATATTCATTGATAATCGATAAATCTATTGGAGAAAAATGTTCTTGGTACAAATCATGTGAAGTGGAAAGTGTGTTATATCGGCTTTTAACATTCAACGTAATTATGTATAGACATAGACTTTTACTTTTTACGTTTATCAAAAATAACCAATTTTCACCAAAATAAAGGTCTATATTACGACATTCAAAACTACCATGACTTTATTATAAGGGATCATGATTATATGCAATAAACACGATTACCTGTCGACTGTATTATCAATTGGAAATTATAAAATATATCTATAACATCTATTAACATGTCTTGACTTTTCAATACTAACACGGTGATTAAGTCTCCGTCATGTACCTGTGTTTAATACCTGACTATAAAAAAGGGTTTTTAGCTGCAATATTTAAAAACAAAGTATTATATCTCAATGGAATTAATAGATATGTAAGATAATGCACTTTTCAAATAGGTAAATTCATATAATATAACACTTTTCAAGGGGCCAACCTACTTTTGCGCGAATTTGCATTTTGACAGGTATTACGTTTGCGCGAACAACTCGTATTACGTTTGCGCGAACAACTCGTATTACGTTTGCGCGAATTTACACTTGAAAATAACATGAGCTTAACGAAGTTTTGTTATAATTAGTTATATTTAGTTATATTGAGCAATACATAATCCATTCGTTAATATAAACGTCTTGAATAAAATACAGTGTGTATTCCCCGGAAAAGAATATTTAAAACATAGAATGGAATAAATATACAATATTATATAACCAGACTCAAGATAAAATTTATTTGACGAGCTTTAGAAACAGAGAGAAAAACGAGCTTCTCCAGATTCGAAGCGAGTACAAATATGTTTTGTATTTTCCTACACTGCACGAATATTGTTTCATCCTGCAACATTGAGTTAAAAAGTATCGTTTTGTTTCCCATCCTAATCGTTGCATATGTTTTTGAGTGACATCAACATGACTTAAACCCGGACCGCAATGAGAGCCCGTGTTTGATCAAAAATTAAAACACAGTATTTATGTTCTATAAAGGAACAACAATCTTGTAACGGAGCAACTAATGATAACATAGGATGTGGTATTTCTCCAGTATGAACTTTAAAAAAATTTTCAATGGTGAACTGAATTTTCTCCTTGTACAAGTTTCTTAGGGAAGGATAAATCGTACTTTGTGAAAAATCACTCTGATTCAAACAAAAATTTCTCTGAAATTGACATTATCAAGATGATTAATTTCTTGATTGACAACATATTTGTTACGTTTGGACGTTCTCAACAAACAATCGGTATTCCCATCGAACTTGAAATAAAGTATACAATAGATACAGTTAAGTCTTCCTCATAATTTGACTTATATCTAGAAATTGACAACGAAGGTCGGTTGAAAACAAAACTTTACGACAGAAGAGATGATTTCAGCTTCCCAATTGTGAACTTTCCATTTTTATGTAGCAACATTCCAGCATCGCCTGCATACAGGGTAAATACCTCCCAGTTGATACGATATTCCTAGGCTTGTATTTCCTATCATGATTTCCTTGATAGAGGGTTGCTGTTCACAAGGGCACTATTAAACCAAAAGTTCCAAGGGGTAAAGTTGAAATCGTCCCTTCGTAAATTTTACGGACGCCATCATGAGTTGGTTGACCGTTATGGGATATCCTTTTCACAGATGACAACGGATATGTTCCAATTGTCGTAACTATAATCCCGCCCCCTTTTTCTCGAATGTGACATACCGAATTAAACTTATCACCTAGTTTGTACTAACATGAGCAACACGATGGATGCCACATGTGGAGCAGGATCTGCCTACCCTTCCGGAGCACCTGATATCACCCCCAGTTTTTGGTTGGGTTCGTGTTGCTCAGTCTTTAGTTTTCTATGTTATGTTTTGTGTACTATTGTTTGTCTGTTTGTCTCTTTTCTTTAGCCATGGCGTTATCAGTTTATTTTCGACTTGTGAGTTTGAATATCCCTTTGGTATCTTTCGCCTCTCTTGTATGTGCGTATCACATGAGCTGTGATATCGCCTCCCGTCATTTTAATGTACGATGTCAGTTGAACTTTCAGTATAACCAGTATAAATTGTTGTCTATCTAATTTACGTTTATTTTTTCAAGATGGTGCTCAGTTGTTCCTGTAAATAAAATCTTTGATTCATGACCTGGTCCAGTTCTTATTCTACATTTGCATATTTTCATGGTGCATCTCCAGGAAATGTCTCAATTTTTCTACTCTGAAAATAAATCCATCGAATATTACTTTAAGGACTTTTCTTCATCTTCAATGTCGATTTTCACCATGTCATTTCAGTTAATTAAAAAAAAAATAATCTATTTAGTTTTATTTCAGAATTCATAGTTTTTAAATAAAAGTTCTACGATATTAGATATTTTCTTAATATTAAGAATGATTAATCCGCACAAAAATAGTAGTTTTTCAACAGGTTAAATTTTGCGCAAACGTAATGCGTTTTATCGCGCAAACGTGATTTTTTTTCTCTCGCTCAAACGTAGGACAAATTCACGCAAACATAACACGCCGTTTTCAGGCTCGTGTTTTGTATACTATTTGTTCCCTTTTCGTCGTTTTTCATTTTTGTGCCATAATTTTGTCGATCTCTCTTCCATTTGCGAGCTTTGATTCAAACTTTGGTATTATCCGCCTCTTTTTTTCCAGATAATGGAAAACGACTAAATAAACATCATGTCACACGACAAGCTTCTTCATGACCATTGCAATGGAAGTGCCACACTTCAGAGCTCTGACAGAATAGAAAGATCAGATGTTGTTCCAATGTTAGCATCAGAAGCTGAAATTCCGGAAAACGATAACCAAAATGCCTTGACTATTACCCGTAAATATGTACCAGTAATTCGGGTACAGACACCCAAACCATGTGATAATAAGAAACGTATAATGATGATCATACTTGGGTCAATGTTTGTGTTTATTGCTCTGGTATTTCTTATAACAGGAACTATACGATTCCATCAATGTCACCCCAGTAAGGTATGTGTGCTTTTTTATGGTAAAAAAATTACTATCTAAAGCATTTTTATGTACATTGTTATTTTAAAAAAGATTTATGTCGTTTTCCCAGTTTGAAAATATATTATAAAATATTCAATCCTTCATTCGTTTTATCTTGACCAGTTGAACAAGAAAAAAAGTACGAAGAAAAGCGCGCAATACAATCAGTTAAAAACAAGAATGTGTCCATAGTACACGGATGCCTCACTCGCACTATCAATTTTTATGTTCAGTGGACCGGGTCAAAACTATAATTTGGCATTAAAATTAGAAAGATCATATCATAGATCATATGATTGGACTTCAACTTCATCAAAAACTACCTTGACCAAAAAATTTATCATTAAGCGGGACAGACGGACGGACGGACGAACGGACGAACGAACGGACGCACAGACCGAAAAACATAATGCCCCTACGTGGGGCATAAAAACCGCCCAACTTATTTCAATGATATCGGTATCAGAGCTGAAAGTTTACTCCAAGTTCTCTATCTGCCGTTATAGAATGTCTTCTGAAATTAACTGGGTTTTTTAATATACGACACATCAGCGTATTTGTGAGAATTCTTTTAAGTTGTCATTGAGATTCAAGTTCCTAAATGTTACAATACTCCACTTTCAATATTTACTGGTATAATTGAGAAAGGAAAATGTGACGTCTCTAGCATATATAAAACTTTACCCCCATTTGGCAGCAATTTTCTCCTGAAAAATATAATTTTAATTTTGGCAAAAAACTTATAATGTCCTAATATGCGGACAGATTTGAAAGGAAGTAAAATGCTAAACCGTCTATCGACCTGCCATAATTTTTTGTTTGTTTGCTAAGTAACATTTCTTGGTTGTGTCGATGAACTATTATTTATACTATGTACGTATGCGACTTTCACGTCATATTCCCTTCCGGCGCCCACGGTTTTATCCCAATTATATTCTCTTGGATGTTCTATATGCCTAGTCTTCAATTTTCTGTGCAATGTTTTTTTTAAAAACATTTTTAACGAATTTTGCTCCAATGTTCCTATGTTTAATAGTCGTGCTACTGTCTGTCCTTAAACTTACAATTTTTAATTGTGATGTTAGTATTATTATTTCCCTGCTTTCCCAGCAGATAAACATTGTACACAATGAAGTAAAATTGATATCGTGACATGATATTAACTGAAATAAATCATTATGAATTAAGTCTACAGCGAAACGGGTTATAATTAATACTGCAAGTACTCAGTATTTAACCCAGAAACCAGCAGACGACTCTGTTTCAATATTCAGACATTTAATTAGGTTAAGAAGACATTTGTTTGCCATTTATACCGTGCTTTACGCCATTCTTAAGTCACGTTACTACTGTTATGCATTCAATTATTACAAAATTGAATAACATTTTATTGAGCCCCATATGGTTAAATAGATTGGTTAACCGGGAGAGATTTCTAACAAATGGAGTATATACAGTCGTAAAGTTAATAAAGAGGATCGATGATTTAATAAGATACTAAAAAGGAAGGATGATATAGGAAATCTATTATGTGCAATTACAATCAAAAGGACATTAATGTTTATTATAGTGGAGTGAAATATCCCGGGTTATAATGAAATTTGATAGGTTAACCTGGCAGGAGGATATGAGCAATGTCCTGGTAGTTAATGTTGAAATCAGGACACTCCAGTATAATATAATTATCATTCGGGATCTTTTCAGGTTCAATTTCCCCTGTCTGTGTCATGTATAAAACACGTATTAAACACGAACATGGGAATATGAACCCAAATTCCCCTATGAAGATCACGAATAGCATAATAATATGATAAACAAGAAAAAGGAGCATTATGTGTCGCGATATCATTACATGAAAGGGAAAAAATGGTTAGGTCGCAGGCTTTGTATGTATTTAGGATGGGTAACTCAAATTCAATGGATGTTAACCCCAAGGGTGACTGGGTAAAGAAATATTGTCATCTAATGGTCTTCTTCCGACCGGCAGTAAAAAACCTTGCCAATGTGGGGTGTCCGTTTGGCTGTGAGTGATGTACAAATTCGCATGTGTAGATCTACTTAATTAAAAAAAAAAGAACAGCTTTCCATTTTCTGTAATAATAATCTATTTTATTATTGTGTCACATATTGATTGACATACATATATTGCTGTAATGCAATCAGTAATGTCAGATTCCCAAGTTTCTATTAAGCAATGTGTAAATTAGGTATCAGACAAAATTTAAGGAAGCTAGGCTGAGCTCTGCACTATAAGACCTATTTTAATTCTAATTTTCAGAAAAATAAAGTGAATTCGTTTTGTGCTAAACTAGTAGTATGTATTATTTTTTTAAATACAATAGTGAGTACTGAACATAAATCTGAGAGATGGAGTTCAGTTTTCAAACAGTTTGATTGTTTCATATATACATACAGATTATATTAAAAGTTATCATACATAATCCTGGCACAGAATGGCATATATTTTGGCACAACAATAATTCTTGGCCTTTTTCAAAATAAGATAAAACATTATTGCCTTTTATTGACTACGCTATGGGTTTTGCTCATTGTTGAAGGCCGTAGGTGAACTATAGTTTCATACATCCACGTTATTTGTACTCTGGTAGATGATTGTCTTAATGGCAATCATATTACATCTTATTACTTTACATTCAAATCGACTTCTGTTGCTCAAATCGGAGTCGAATCTGCCGTCATGATAACACAAGATTCCAAATCGAGAGTCTGTCCTGATCCTTGCTGATGAAGTCTTTTTCGCATCAAAGTCTAATTCCTGGCGTCTCTAATCGACATCCTTTTTTCTGGTCGTAGCGAAGTGAAAAAGTTGTGACAAATCAAATTGATATTTTTTTAAAAGATTTCTTGAATTTTGTCTAAAAATCTTTTTTGCCAGTTAATACAAGAAAATATTATATCAATTTAACTTTTTTCTTACTCTTTGTTAATAAATAAAATGAAAAGAGTTGACCTTATTTGATCCCTTGCTACAATAAAATCTTTTCACCTCGTTGCTGTATTTTGGTGTTTAAGCTGCTGTGTTGTATTTGAATAGGACTCATTGGGACCCGTGGCTTCAGTGATACCTACAAAAAAAGTCGCCAGACGTCAGAGCAATCTCGAACTATATATATATAACTTTGTACGATATACAAACACGTTGAGTCGTTTTAACGTTGTACATCACAACATAAAACATATCAAGCTTCTAAGACATCATTATTCTAACTCCGAGCCGACGGGACTACTTTCTTACCCATAAATACAATGGGTTTTGCGGAGAAGTTATACCAGCTTTAAAGTCTTTTTCGTTTACCAATTTGGGAATCGATCTAAGGACCTCCAACACCCAAAGCCATGACATGAGGTGTCCACTTGGTATTGATAGACAATTGAAAAAAATAATCAACATAAAGGAGTAAATCTGTATGAATGAAATGGTAAATGTAAAAAAGACAAAAGGAAACAAAGCTTAACATTAATCGAAATTCAATGTCTTTGATATTATAGGTCGACTGGATCAACATTTTTATGTGAAAAAAAATGTCTATTTATTGTATTTTAGTGGCTTATTAGGGGTTAGGATGTTGTCTCCTTTTTCACAAGTTAACTCAGCATCGATGTTATAAATAACGGCAAATTAAGAAATTATTGCGTGCATTTATTATAACTATTTTTTAAGAATGGACAAACATGCAAGATTGATAATTGCGATTTCAGATTTTTTTTTAATGAAAATACCGAACTCGAAGGTAAATTTCTTAAAGGGGAATCCATCAAAAACTGACAAAATCAAACCGTTAAACTTTATCAACCAACGGAACGAATGGAAGAATGCGAGTTCTTATTATTGCGATACTCAACCAGTCGCATTATTCGCATTAATAAAACATCGCAATGATTTCTGAATTTACAGTAATTGACATGTTATCTATTAAGGCAGAAAAAAAACGAAGGCAATTTGATCACTTCAGAACTAAAGACACTTTGCGCGTCGATTAGAGGATACTTCAATTGGACTAGGAATACTAGTACATGACAATAAAACGTCTTTTATGGCTGTCACTCGGGATAAAATAATCGAATATTAATGCCCAACCCATGGTTAAATGAAAATAAATCTACTGCAGTCATGAATTATTTCTTAAACAAAGGCTGTGTTGTCTATAGTTTAAACATGTCCGACTTTAAATAATGTATTATTCAAGCTTTTTGTACTTGTTAAAGTGCTGCTACTCTAAGATGATGAATTAAGTTATTATATATTTTATTGTTCCTAACAAAACACAATATTCTTTACTATCTACAGCAGACACATTATATATAATTTATACAAAACTGTTTCTACAAGGCCGTTCCTGCCATTTTTTAAATCTTTATATTCAGAAATGATCTTATAGTCAAATATGTAAGAAGACACCGAGAGGGAATAAAGATATAAGTTGAAGAAAGACAGATATTAGCACGGCAAAATGAATAAAGTGGAAAAGACAAACAACAGTTCACAAAATGATAACACAAAACAGTCAAGTTTGTGCAACAAAAAGCCACAAAAATAAAAGCTGTAGTGATCTCGGGTGCTCCGGAAAGGTAATCAGTCCCTGCTCTTCTAATGGCATCCGTCGTATTGTCAAGCTTGTCAATAACGGTCGGGTACCAGTGTATGTAGCATGATGATCGTTGTTTATTTGTCTATAAGCATGATAAGACTGAGAAAAATTGAAAAATCTAGTTATTTGTGATATTGTGTTTCATAACCGTGAACCCATGCAAATAATAATGATATCGGTAAAATTTCCGAAGAGATGACATTAACGTGCCCGTTAACAACCCTTGGTTCAATAGCTTGGTATGAATATATTTACAGAAGAAAAAAGTCGGAATAAAAAGACAACAAACGGAACGACACCGTCGACATGGTTAGCATCTCGTACTATGAATGCATTCAATAGCTTGGTTTAAATATACACATGGAAGGAAATAGTCGGATTCCAACAAAGTAAGAAAGAGACCTATTGGTACTGTTACACCACTGTCTCAGGTTAGGGGGGGGGGGGGGGGGGTTGGACGCCCGCTAACATGTTTAACCGCCCCACATTCTGTATGTGCCTGTCCCAAGTCTGGAGCCTGTAATTCAGTGCTTGTCGTTTGTTGCTGTATATCATATATGTTTTTCGTTCAATATTTTGTACATAAATCAGGCCGTTAGTTTTTTCGTTTGAACTGTTTTACATTTGTCATTTCGGGGCCTTTTATAGCTGACTATGCTCATTGTTGAAGGCCGTACGGTAATGTGACCCATAGTTGTTAATTTCTGTGTCATTTGGTCTCTTGGGGAGAGTGTCTCATTGGCAATCATACCACATCCTCTTATTTTTATATTGGGTCAATATGGTAAGAATTTTCTGCCGCGAAAACCTTCTTCTTCATGTACTCCAATGACATATTATGTAGCAGTGTGTCAACAATCATCACAAATACCAGGTTTATGATTTGGAGCACCAGACGTGCGCTTCGTCTACTCATCATGGCGATCGGATCAACCAGTTGAAAGTCCAAGTCAATTACGAAAGTGAAGAACTTTGAAAGCTATGAAAACCAAATATACCCCAACAGTTGTGGCAAATCTGACCAAGGCTTTCTAACATGCGTTTAAAAACCTTATAAACAGTTAATTTACAGTCAAAACCGCAGCTAGTATCATGCAAAAACCAGTTATAATATAGAGGTAGTAGATAATTATGTAATTTATAATAGTTTATCATTCTGATCGCTAGTTAGGTAATTCGTTAAGGAAACAATTATGTTACATGATTGTTTCCTTAACGAATGTTAGAATCATTGACAAAAAATTTTCTGCAAGGTTTATTTCTATATATAGATCTAAGAATTTGTCTTTTCAATTTTAGATTTCTGCTCAGTGGGATAAACGGTTTCTTACTGTCCATTTTGGTAAGTTTAATAAAAAAAGGTCTTGCAATTCATAGCTTGCTAAATTTTCACGTAAAAAAATCCATTGCCGTTCAGATTTATTTAGCAATGATAACAATTGCATAAAATTATATAATATACTAAGCACGAATTTGCCTTAACCACAAAGTTCAAAGATCATGCATTTTTGACATAAAGTGAATTCTTAATTTTTGCATTTCATTCACATTTTATCTATTCATATATATTTCTCATTCGCAGATGATTTAGTAGGTTTAAATAATTATGCTCTAGAAAAGAATGTCAACCAAACGTCCATGTCATATCTAAACTCGAATGGTCCGGCATATTTAGCAGTAGATGGGGACATTAAAACATGTTCCAGAACAGGTATGTATACATAGAGTACTAACTTACCAAATCTTAAGATAGACAAAAGCTTTAATTTTTTGGTTACGCTACTTTACCATAATTTTGTGGTCACATCAACTTGAAACTTATTATGAAACCTTAGATGGATGCGGCTATTTTAAAGGTCCTTTTTGTTTATATAGCTCTCTTCAACTGTTTCGATTCTTATACAGCCTTGGCTTTCAAATATTCGGCTTTGAGCGTTCCTGATGAAGGTAAATCCAGAAAAAACGCTCCGGACGCATGAATTTATAACGTGTTGTTTTCATTTTTTATCAAATATTTAATTTTGCATTAAAATGTGAACTTCTAAAGTTTTATGCCAAATTACGGCTATATGCATGCAACACCTATATCCCAGTTAAAAAAACATGGACACGTAATTGTTCGAGCGAGATATCGAGTCCTGTGGACACACATTCTTTTTAAGATAGTATATCGTGATCGGTTTATACATATTTTGTATTTCAAAGTTAGAAATAAATGTCAAAGTGTAAAAAATTGTCTAGAGAAAGAAAATATATACATGGAGGATATCTGTGAACAAATCCAACTGAAAAAAAATTCAACAACAGTAATACAAGACACACTTCTTTTATAGCCATTCTTTGTGTTCGATAGTATAGTCAGATGTCTTCAGATGTGTTCTTATGTCCGTGTAATACTAAGAAATTGCATTCTGTCCACCATCATTACCAATACTTCGCAGATTATTCTTGAGTTATTTACCTTAAGGATGTTCTCTACTCTGTTTCAAACTAACAAGCTTTTTAAAAGACTGATATACAATGATAGTGTATATATATATATATGTGTCCTTGTTTTTAAGCTATAACCCATTGAAAATTTGCAAGGAATGATTCTTTCTAGATTTTTCAAACATTTAACATTAATTTGGCACCTTTTTTTCTTTCAAAAAATATGAAATAATAACAAGGATTTATAAGATTTTAAAAAATTGCTTTCAAACCTATATGTAATAAAATTAGGAAAAGAAAACTAGGAGTCAGCGGGTAACATTTGTAACAGCACCACATGGATAAAACCATGCGATTCCGAATATCTGGCAAAAGGTCAAAAACAAGATAAGCGAACATTCTTAAATATCATAGCTACGTGTGTGCATGCGTTTATTCATATTCATGTTTGATTCAAAGTTCTAAATATATACAAACATAGGTGCGAAGCTTTAATTGATATAAGACAAGTAATGGCTTTTCTGAAAAGCTAGCCGTCTCATAGCTGATGAAATTTGAAAATGTTTTCCATACAGAATAGCATTGTATTTTGAATTACAAAAAATAAACGGCAAATACTAATTTTGAGATTTTCTAATATCTTTTTTGTATGGAATCACAGGAATAAATGCCTATGGGAGAATGTATAAACACCAGAAAAAGAGGGGGGGGGGGGCATTACTTTTTGAGGCCATTTTCGAGTATAAATTCCAACGTCACTTTCGAAGCGTTCGACAAAATTCGTTCTATTTCACTTTGTCGCATGATGGACATGATATTGAGACAAAATAAGGCCTTTATCGTACTTCCCCTTCAAAGCTAAACATGCTGAATTAACATATTCTTTTGTGGGAGAGCGTTTTAGATGTATATCTATTTTCTTTCTCTTTTTCATAAAGTATGGTTAGTATAAATATTCAACAAATCTAAAAAAAAAAAACAAAAAAAAAAAAAAAACAACAAGTTTAAGACAGTTGGTTCTGACTCCGTTCCTTGTTTTCAGTTATATAAATTAATTCATTTTCACGACTATACTATATCTAGCTAGACTTCGGAGGGTCAAAAGCTAAAAATTGTAATGACCTCATATGTCCAGTGTAGAAAACTTTATAACTTGTAAGAGGTATGCGCGGTTTGAACTTTAGAAGTACTTAAGCAGTTTTGTGTGTCATTTAATTGGGTTGCTTATCTTTAATTATTTATGTATACTTCACATCTCCTTTAAATCATATTTTGAAATTAAAATATGTTTACATGCTCAAATAATTGCTTTTATAGTCTGAGAGTCTTTTTCTTATTATTATTCTACCCTCGTCTTATGTTCTTCACATTCTGCAATCTTGCCACGGTTATATCTAGCCCAGCGCAAACCCTCCTCTAAATTATTCCCGTATTAATCAATATTGATTTTAATCGAACATAATTGATTTGGTTATATCCGTTTTTCAATTAAATTGTTACCTTCGGATTATCTTTCTAAGTATCCATATGTATAACCGTGGAAAAAAGCATGCGCGGTGTGTCCCTAGGTTTTTCATAACTATGATGACTATAAACATCCATAACAACGAGCGAATGTGGATAAAATGTGGAATGATCACATGTGTGTTTTTATACATTACAAATTTACAAGGAGTTTTGGCTATATATAGAATCATGTTCCTGTGTACCGATAGGCATGATTGATCACGATGCAACTTTAATAACTAAAATAAAGAGTTCAAACCCGATACTCTTCGGGATTGAAGAACATTTACTAGGTTTCGAATTGGCCCAACCAATCAACAGACTTTTAATTTACTATGAATGAGTCAGTAATATCTTACAATCAGGCAGTATGAAAGCATTCAGTCCGAAGACTGTCCATCGTTCAACTTATAAGACCGGTAACGAGGAGACGGCAATAAATGTCAACACATGCCATTCTCAAACCATATTTCACACCTATTTAAGGGATTCTTTTTTTGACTGAATGGAAAGAGAAATTATCATATCAAATTCCAGTAAAGACCTATTATCCATTCGATAATCCGATATTAAAACCTGCTCATAGAATTTTTCTCACACGTTTTGTCACGTTATATCCGCTAATGAATGTTCACACATTTTTTTAAAGTAACACTTCAATGAATTAATTTATAAACATTTGAAATGGCAGATGCAATGACTTTTCATCAAGATAAATGTTATAATCTTATTTTGAAAACATTCAACTACGACCTTATAAAAATGTACGTTAATCAAGGCTACTAATCTTTAAACAATAAATAAAATAGAGCGCTTCAATGAAACGCATTACCTTGTGTTACAAGAAAAACATTTTGAATTAAGTCCCAATTAAAAAAAAACCGAGCTATTTGCATTACTTTGAAGATATTCCTTTTTAAGGGACAGTTCCTTATTTAGGATGTTGCTAATTTAGTGGGGTGTATATAAACTTTTAAAGACAACCCGCAGAGCCTTTGAAAAACTATGAAATCGCTTATAAATTTTTTTTTCGATATTCACAGAGGACTTTGTCAATGCCTTCACAATTTGACTTAAAATCGGTAAATGGTATAGGTGACACCTCAAAGTTTTCATTATAAGTAAAGTACTATATCTTTTTGATTGAACATAATACATTAGAAAATAAGTTATAACGAAGTGGAATAAGAACAAAGCGTTCTCAGCACATTAACGAACTCTTGCATCAACTCTTTAAAGGTTCTGTAGGTGGCCTGTTGCAAGGCAAAATTTCTGCCTCTGTACAGCTTACAATCATTTTCAAGTGGTGCTTGAAATTTCCGCCATTCATACCTGTGAAGTTTTGCAACAGGACATTAAGCAAACAAACACTAATCAATCAACCTATGTAATATTGGTAACGTGACATTGAATATGCAACATTTAATCGGTGAGTAACAGATACATGCACGATTGTTTTAAAATAAACGAAGTAACAAAGCAATTTTATTTTTAGATGCAGAATTGTCACCAAGATTACAAATAGATCTCAAATATCAACGACCAGTAGGATTTATTTTAGTGCATGGTAATTTACAAAATGGTATGTATAAGGTTAACTTGTTACTTACATTGCAATGTTTTTAAATCATTCTATAGAAACCTTGCAGTTTGAAATTTAAAGTTAAAAAACGTAATTACATGAGTCAATTTAAAAAAAAAAATCTTACTGCAATATCAAATCTTTTTCATGCAGACATATTGACTTGATTCTTCATAAACAAATGATTTTAAATGATTAGTTTTAGATCACTCTCTAGAAAAGTTTGAGTAATTGTTTTTTCAGCCTTACATGATATTACCATATATGTTATTGGAGAGGACGGGTTACATAGTTATACGTCAGAAACCAATATTTGCGAGCAACATAAAGGACTTGTAAAGAACCAAGCTATTATCACCGATTGTGGTCAGCCTCTTAATGGACGGTATGCTTCAATTTTATGTCATGATACTGTATAGTATAATATACCGTTTAGATTTAAGAAATGTAAGCATGTCTAGAAAGTACCACCACATATAGCTTCAAAATTTGATAGTGACAGTTCATAAATACAGGAAAACAATGCATTATACATGACGTGCATTTAAGTTTACCACTAAACATTATATTCGAACTACTTAAATATATTATAAGAGAAAGAACAAAAACGTTGTTTATATATTTAAACATGTTAAAGTCAATGATAGGGGATCACAATTGTAATAGGATTAACGGGAAATGTTTTCATCCTACCATACAATATCACAATTTTTATATTTACGTTGTGTATAGTATAACGTATATCTAAATACGATACTTTTGTTAACATTATACAGTCCCCGTCTGATATTTTGTTTTTTCCAAAGCTATAAAGAATAAGTACAACAACCACCAAACTTATAACATTATCAATGATATCCATTCTTAATCATTTTTGCAGAATTACGGAAAAAATATTTTCATTCAATCTTTACATTATACATATTTCAAATTTCACCAAAAATCAATTTTTTGATGAATATTTTGTGTTTCAGATACATCATTATAGAAATGAAAAATTCTGTCAATGCACTGGATAATTTGATGCTTTGCGAGGTGATAGTTATTCAACGTTAAAGTATAGACATGGGAATTCAGCAGCAATACATGATCAAACTGTTTACAGAATACAGCAAAATACCCGTGGCCGATTTTCAAATACAAATATAATTTAAATTGTCCCGAGTTCTCAGCAATTCATTAAGATAACATCCAGGTTTATGCAAATTAAAGAGTTGAAGTCGTTTGTATATATATAATTTATTATACATATAATCAAAGTATACGTATTTGTACATTAATCAAAAAAATACAGCCAACTTCCTAATCTTTTTGATTCACTCACTGACATTAAGTTAGAATCTGAAACTTGTTGAAACATGTATGAATTTCAGTAGAAATGAGTCTCTATGATAAATATTTTCAAAAAAAATGTTTTAAACTATTTTACGTTTATCAATATAATCAAACTGTTATTCAGAGCCTCACATTGTTGCTAAAGACATTTTGATAAAGTATTGCCACTTTACATAATATTGTGCATCGAAGGATATCCTTAAATTGTTTCTGAATGACACTACATAGCTTACTTACTTCGGATGGAACATTTTTTGTTTAGAATGTCTAAGATAATTATTATGTTTTTCTTATCCATGTTTTGAATAAATAGTTAAAAGCCAGAATCTATCAAAATGCTTGAATCATCTTTGGCCATTTGATTTTTTGTCAAATTTGGTCACAAGTTCGGGAGCACGTGATATTGTAATTAGAACTTAAAGGTTCTCACACGAGAGTGATAGCATGCAATAAAAAGAATGTAGGGTTTTAAATCGGCCCTGGTATGAAATACATGCAGGTGAAACTGTTCTTATCTCATTTATATTCATAGTTCAAAATGTAAACATTCTGTCGTAATAAAAAGTGCTTCACAGTGAAATTGCTTTGCATGAATGTAGGAGAACATTATCAGTTATCCATCTTATATAGAATAGTAATTGCACTCGCCAGCTCGCCAGAATGATATTATTCTACCATATGAACTCTATTTACAATAATAAATGCAACATCCTATTATAAGACTAGACTAAGAATACGGGAGTTTTATAAGATTTAGGGCCCATTCCCTTTAAATATTTGTGAAAATAAGATTGTTAATACAATGCAAAAGCTAAAAATATACGATTTCATATGCACTTTTACCGAAAAAAAAAATAATATAATTGTTTACCGATGTAATGTTTTCATTGTACACATCTTATTTTTATAAAAGATTGTTTTTGCTGATATTGTGTTCATTTTTATTGGTTCTCGTGTGTTTAAAGTAATTCAGATTGCCAATAAAACTATGCATTTCTATCAAAACGTTTCAAATAAGTCATGTTCGTGTCAAAGTCATGAATATTAAACCCATGGCAAAACTGAAGAACTAAAATTTTATCAATGGTTGTAGCTGAAAAAGAGATTCGTGTACTCAGTACATGCATATTGTATACATATACAGGTGCGAGGAACTTTTCAGAATAGCGGTATTGCATAAAGCTACTTTTCCGAGATTCTGCGATATTTGACCACTATTTTTACTATTATTTGTGAAAGAATAATTCGAATTCCTTTTCATAGGCAAGTTTGAGCAGTGGATCCAGCATCCATTATCGTTAATAAAAAAACTGTGCAATGACATGGCCAATGTGCACAATTTTGCTTGTGGAACCCTCAATGCAGAACAATTTCCGATGACCTATATTTCAAATGAACTATCAAATTAGCATAACAGTATAAATGTTTACAGAGTCTTCATGAATTGGTTCTGTGGTAGCCTGCTTGAAAATTAATTAATATAAAAGTGCACACAACACATGATTCTGGAACGCATGTAACGATAGAAACTAACAGTGGGGAAAACCAGAATGTAAAACACCGCAGAGTCCTGACACGATCGAACACAATCATCTTAGGTCTAATTAGCCTGAGGAATTTGCAACAAAACTTAGGCACAATTACATAATTTTAGGAACTGAAAATTTACAGACAAAATGTTTCCTGTATTTCATTCCGGATGGTAAACTCGGGGATTGATCGTAAACCAGTAGCGTTATTGACCTAGCGGCATTAAAATGTGTGATAAGATTTCCATGCGCACAAAACGTGTTTCTGGAGTAACCTCCATCAGGTACGCTACAGAACAAAATTTTAAAGGTAAAAAATATGAAACGTTTGAGAGGACAAACCCCATTCGGCCTTAAAAGTACATATACTAAACCTACAACTTCATAAGTGATGTCTACTTCACAAGATAATGTCTTCTGCACCCGAGTTCAACCTATGTTTTGTTGGGGTTCGTGTTGGTCAATCTTTTGCTTTCTGTATAGTGTTTTGTGACTGCAAGGATTAAGAAATTGATTGATTTAGGTTATATCTTCCAGTGGCAATACTTGAAGATATAACCAAAACCAATTAATTTCTTAATCCTTGCATGTGTTTCCTCCTCTAAAGAAGGTAATCAGTTCAATTTCTGCATTCATGTTTCATTTTAAAAATGCATATCAGGACGAGAATAGATTGAATATGAACCCTGTTTTGTGCAAGACCGACACACTGAGCCGGGACATAACGTGCTTGTTAACATGGTAAAAGTTCACAGGAAGATATGTCAGCCTACCGGGCACATTATTCTGACTTAAATTCTGAAAACAAGTCGAACATTACCATCGTAGATTTTTCATGCTCAATAATAAAAAAAATAATCTAAAAATCAAATAAATGTGTTTTATTATAATAATCATAAAAAGTGATGTCAATCCACAAAAATGAAAAAAGATAATAGATAGTATGGTATTGGACTTGCTTTTCAATTGACAGGTAACCAACCAGGGAAAAGTAGGTCACATCACCATAATTTCATGCTACAATTCTTTAGTCATATCTTAGATACTATGACACATCCAAGCTATCATTGGGATAAATATTTTGCTATAAATTGATTTGCTATATTTGGGAATGTCACATTAATAAAATGCATCCGTTATTTTTGTAACATATATATAAATGAAGTTTTATTCCACATTAAATTAATCTTTGAAAACGTTTTTACCAAACCAGGGAAAAAATCTTAAAAGAAATCACAGCATATAAAATGTATAATAAAATTTGATAGTTAGCGAAATATTACAGTATTTCTTTATATACCTCTATCGTTTAAATAGAAATAAGTCTGTCCAATATGCGTAAAGATCAACAACTCTTATTACAAAAAGGTTAAGTCAACTAATTTGGTGTTGTATTTCAAACACATTATAATATTTGATTCTAAACAATAGAGTAGACATTTGAATCAAATTACCATAGAATTATATGTTCAAATCTGAAAGTTAAACACAACAAATATAAATTAACATTCTTAGTAACAATATGGCGCTTTCTAATATAGTGTTGGAAAATTTAACAGATTGTCCTATATGCAATGAAAAATTCAACCTGCCCAGATTTTTACCGTGTTATCACACATATTGCCAACATTGTTTGAAGGATTATATCGAGTCTGAAATTGAGAAACACGGAAAAAGCTTAAGCAAGATAAAATGCGTAGTCTGCCAGAGTGTTTTTCCGCTCATTCCCGACACGGAGCCGGAGAAGTATGTTGCAGAACTCCCAATGGATAACCTAGCTCTAAGCATTATAAAACGGAAGGAAGTTGGTGATTCAGAAAATATCTGCTATCCGTGTAAACGAATAGACATTACCAGTCCAGCTGTATGCTACTGTTCGAAATGCGTAGAGTTTCTATGCAAAGATTGTGAAAAATACCACAAAACCAATAAATCGACATCCAACCATTTATTGGTCAGCATAGCAAAGATTGTGAAGGAAACAGATCTGTTAAAACATGCTCCACCGGTTATCTGTCCAGAACATCGAGAAAGTGAGATGGCGATGTACTGTTTTTCGCACGAAGTTGTCTGCTGTTCATCTTGCGTTTCAGAGCATCATTCTCAGTGCAAAACGGTTGCAACAGTTGAACATGCAGTTGCTAGATTTAAAGAAAAACGCATGTTCGAGGCGTTTAATAAAAACTTGCAAAAGTCGAAATTGAAGTATGAAGAAGAGATTAAGAAAGGAACCGAACATCTAGGACAATTAGATCACAGTGCATCTTTTATATGTGCAGAAATTGAAGAAATGCGCAAAATGATTAACAAACACTTCGATGACCTCGAGGTCAGTGCTAAGAAGCAGTTAGTAAGCATCAAAAATGAACAGACGGCTGAATTAGAAGATAGAATCGATGAATTTAGAATGAGAAGCTTAATGTTGGAAGATAGTGAACAGGTTTTGAAAGCTTTTGTACAAAATGCATCTCCAGGGCTACTTTTATTTGAAATGAAGCGATTGAAAAATCAGCACATGGAATGTGAAAAATTTATACATCAATCCAAAACTCTTCTAGCGAAACGGCTGCTCGGTTTTGAACCCGACAAAAACGTTGCAGGAATTACGTCAAGTCTAAAACATATGGGTAAAGTTTTTGTCAAGGGTGTTTTTGATGTAACTCGAGACGTACCCAAGAACACAATGACTTTGAAGACAAAACGGAAGAACGCAAGAATCACAGGAATCTCATCTTTCCCTGATGGACGAATAGTCGTAACTGATGAAAATAACTGTACGCTTACTCTATTTGACGGAGAAGGCAAGGAGGTTAATGAACTGGTTCTTCTTGGAAAGCCATGGGATGTGGCAACACTGGACCGACACCGATGTGTCATTACGATGCGAGGCCTAAACGTTTTACAATATGTCAATGTCAATGACATGACACTTTTACGTCAAATTGCAATCGATGATGGCTGCTGGGGCGTTTCCGTTTACGGTGAAGAATTAGTTATAGGATTCGACAATAAAGTAGAAATTTTCGATTTCGGTGGAAGATCTGAACATGTCATTCCATGCTTAGGATCAGACTATTATGTAACCATAGACAACTTAGGGAGGTTTTACCACAAGCATCATGGGAACACACTTCACTGTCGACATGTCTCTGGAAAATTCGCGTTTAGTTATTATAATGCGGAATTGGTTAATCTTACAGGAATTACAATTGACAATGATGGAAATATATACGTTGCTGGGTTTCATTCCAACAATGTTCACCAACTTACACCAGATGGCACCCTAACGCGGATCATATTATCCGGCATGGACGGTATATATCAACCCCTTAAACTTCACTTCTCCAAAGATTTCAGCAAACTTCTTGTGGCAAACAATAATGGCTCATCTGTTGCCGTATACAGCTTCACAAACATATCATGATCTTATCGATAAGGTGACTAAGATATAATGAACATCTGTATATATATGCATCGAAAAAAAAATGGCTGACATCAAATATGAATCTGCATGTTTATTATTGATCAAATTTCCTTTTACGTGCATACAATGTACCGGAAATCAATGGATTCAAATGTGTGAACAATTCGACAAAAATACATAGAATGGTATATACATTTCAAATTTGTTACCCAATCAAATGTTTATATCTAACTATAAAAACGGGGATAGTTTTCGTCTGTCATTGTTATAGGCTACAATGTAATATATTTAAAGATCAATTATCTGATCAAATAAAAATAAAAGGAAATTTCACGCTTAGTCATTCGTATAACAATGAATTAAATATTCATATTTAAAAAGCATTATCCTAACGATATAAATAGTTCATAGTGGACAATTCGACGTAGGAATTATTATTACACCATTACTCGAAAGGAGGGTAAACTTATTTAACTCTGTACATTTGTCCGTCCATCACATAAAACATCGCATATTTCTAAAAAAATAAAAAAAATAGATGTTCCCCAAATTCGCTAGAAAGCTTCATATGAGTAAGCTACACAGTGTGGTGTATTTTTTGGCATTCGTCGCTCATCAACTTTCTGTTTACCAAATACCTATTATATATTCCATGTATAATGGCCATGTATTGAAATTTTTGTCACATTTTTCTTAAAAATGCAAATCAAAGCTTCCTGAAATTTGGTATGAAGCTTCATGTAAGCATGCTACACGTTTACCGTGTAATACCGTTTCCCATTAATCGCTAATTTACTAACTGGTTATGGAATACTTATTTGTTCCGACAAAGAAATAGCCATGTATTAAATTTTCGTCACATTTTTCTTAAAAAGCTACAAATCAGAGTTTTCTGAAATTTGGTATCAAGCTTCATGTGAGCATGGTATACCGTGAAATATGCATTTTCAGATTCATCGTTCAAAACTTTCTGTTTATGGAATAATGGCCATGCATTTTTCTCCGGAATTACAAATCAAAGCTTTCTGAAATTTGAAATAAAGTGAAGGTTCATGTGAGCATGGTATACCGTGTGATGTGTTTTCATATCAATCGCAAACATGCACCAAATATTTATACCAGGGTTTCATTAGTTGGCAATTATTATAGCTAGCAGTGCAACGTGTTTCTTTTAAACAATACCATCAATTGCGGAAGCGACATGGCCACTTATATAGTAATAATTTTTAAAATCACTATCCAAGAAAAAATTCGAGACTTTAGAAGTGCTTATTACCAAATCTGTGTTTTACAACATTTTAAAGAGAAAAGTAGCAATTACATATTCATTTTCAAAGAAAAGGGGAAATTTCTAAGTCACATCGTTTCACACACACTCCGAGTTGAGCCAAGGTTTAATTCGATATTTCTCTGTGAAGTCACAAACATTGTCGCTCTATGCAAGAAATAAATAAAATGTAAACTATAAAACGGCAATACATGTACCTAGAAATTCTGTCCAATTCCTTGTTTCTTTGGAACCAAGTCATTGTCAAGTCTGTTCTCTGAGGTAACTTTTCTACCGATGGTTCCCCTCTCTCTTTTCACCACAAACTATATAGCTTGAGGCATGGAAATGACCATATAAGCTTTGTGCATGTATATACAATACATGTGGTTTAAGTATACATGATTTGTTATATTTTATTCTTTATTTTACTAAAACGAACAGCTATGCTGATCTTGGATTGACAAGTATTTCTTTTTGACGACAGGACTGCATTGATTGCTTGATTTTGTATGTTTAACGTCCAGTGGTAAGTATTTCTGCAAATTCATGACGAGAATGATTTAAATGATAAATTGGAAAGAAGGAAATAAGTAATACGTAAACGCACTTGCCACGTGCGGAGTTCGAACTCACAACCTCAGTGTTGACAGGCTAGTGATACAGTACATGAACTACTTAGACAACTCGGTCACCGGCGACTCTAAAAAAAGGAGAAAGCACATAAAAATGACATGCACCATACATTTGTAGGGTATAAGTCAGTGTGACAGCCACTAAACAAGACGCCAAAATATATTCTTTTTTTTCTAAATTTCGTTATTAAATAATTTTGGATACAACAACTTACTACAAAGTTAACTTCGTCTCCAAGGGATATTCCCCTCACGGAATATGAACGTTGATTCCACGTGTGTTTTGACATGTTATTTCTTTCATGCGTACGCCTTTTAAAGCAGCACGAGAAAGTACTACTGTTGTGGGGAGCTGTGTGAACTGCAGTCATTAACTGCTTTCAAAATTAATGGTATGATTTGGTAACAATACCCAAAATTCTTTAAAGTCTCATTCTCAGTTTTTGATACTACTACCTTCCAAAAAATCTGAGGTGATGGTGGCTGCATTCGATCTTCCTTTGGGTTTATAAATTGTAACTCAATATCCTTATGTTAATCAATACACACATTTGCAGCTTAATTTGTGAAATGGTTACTACTTATGTTTTTGGCACAATGTTTTTTTCAGATAACCATTTTAGTTTTGAATAAAGAGCAATGTCTAAAAATAAATCTTTGAAAAAAATAATACATTTTAATATAGCGCATTTACAGTGCATGAGTTGTAAACTTTGTTATATTGAAAATTGAAAAAAAAAATGTTATAATATTTTTGTTATCACTGTAAGACTAAAGTTACAAGTCGGCAAGCAGAGATTCTCACAGAAATGTCTATTGTCTGTGAAAAACATGTCATCAGCACGTAATAGATATATCATTAATAAAACAATCCAGCATCTAGATGATGTCGGTTACAGTGATTTCTTTAAACAAGATACATGTATACGTATATACCATGGCATTTTTGATTGATAATGATGATGACGATGATGATGATGGAAAAGCAGCAAATGCCAATTTTCAAGTCTTTAGTTTGAACCGACCGGGGATCGAACCCACGACCTCCCAACCACTCGAGGCGAGGACGCTACCAACCACAGAGGCGATCTCATGAAACAAAGTTTGATAAATTCTGTTGTGGCAAAATTTGTACCATTATGAAATGCATACAGCCTTTAATCTCTTTTTTTGTATGAGAGACATAAAAAAACAATGAATGCATCGTCTAAAACATTTCTTCATTTAAAAATAGATCTGTTTCGATTGTCTTTTAATACCGGAAAGCCTTCCTTTGTTGAAACATAAAGTTTTTCTTACTATAATACTCTCACTTTTGAAATGTGGAAGGCATAAATCACCTTATAAATCATAAGTATAACTCCTTTTCAAAGTTATCCAAAGATGCTCAAATTCATGTCAGTGATTTTCAAATTGGCTCATCGAGAGATTGATCTTCAGAAAAAAATATAAATCATTTTTGTTGAAGTCAATCTTCTAACATACTATACACATACTCGTCTTTATATTAGAAAGCATACCCTCATATGTTCAGAAAGTATACTTTTATTGTGTTTAATTTAAAATCCGATATAGGTAATAAGATTACATCATGTAGAACATCTATACACATGATAGCAACAGAAAAATTTAGGAAGCACAACCTAAGTTTATATATCCTTTAAAGTGTGTCTCAAAATATAAGGGATAAACATTTTCGAACTTTGAAATACCTTCAATTCTTATCAAAAATATTCAGTTGTTTTCGATTAGGGTCAATATATATTTACGTCTAAAAGTGACTCAAATGATTAAGTCCTCCTTGGTGTATGTTACAATACTTCCTTGTGTGATTTTTATCATTATGTGATAGTACAGTATTTATTGAGTATCCTTCATCCAAGGTAAGTAAATAATAGTACATATTTAGCATCTTAAGTTTAATCAAACTAATACTCTGCCATTTTACTAAATCAAATGTTCCAAATTTTTGATATTTGGAAACTGTAGTATTTCGGTAGTACAGATTTCTTCCTTATAACACTATAAAGAGAACCTTGTAATAAATTTACTATGAACCGTCTATACATGTAGCTGTCTACTTGGTCTGTTGTTCAGGTTATATAATTATTTATCATACACTTAGAGTAAATCACTTATAATTTTTACAGTATGATAATGGCACTACATTTACGCGAATTCCATGTTTTTCGAAATAGTGTTTAGCGGGCTGATATGAAAAATTTATCACATGCTTCCGACTATTATCACACGTTATCGCATGGCGTTCCGGCGTTACTCGGCAAATTCCGAAAAATACACCTGAATGGTACGTTTTCAGTGAAAAACATTACAAAGTAGGGTACAAAACAATTAAAAGGAAACAGGAAATATATTATGTTAAATGCAAAATGCAAAATGCAAAAAAAAAAAAAAAAATGATACACTACAATAAATGCATTTTTTCAAAGTTTCCAGCATAATTTAGAAAGTTACTTTACAAATGTTGACTTTTACAAACAGTGTTCATTATGTTTTGTTGATTATTTTTTTTTTCATCGTCAATATAAAAATATAGTATACTGTTGTTTTTCTCCTCTGTTGAGCCGTATGATAGAAAGATTTCATATCGGATGTATTACATTTGGTGTCCGACGTCCGTAAACTTTTCATTTTTTGAACTTCTACTTGAGAACCACTTAAAAGGATTAATATATTAAACTGTTATTTTTTCTTCATTGTTGAAGCATACATGTATGATAAAAATATCATAACATGTCATTTTTCATATCAGATGTATTATCAGCCCTCGGTCAATATCAGCCCTCGAGCCTTCGGCTCTTGGGCTGATATTGAACCTTGGGCTGATAATACATCTGATATGAAAAATTCCATGTAATAATCTGATAATATAAGTTAAATATTACCGGTTGATATATCACTGAGGCTGGTGGTGGTCTTAGGACATTTATGTAATTAATACCATTTCATACATACAGATATGGAAGTGTCAAATATATTGAACGATCGTATATTTTCAACCAATTAATATGGCCAGGGATTCCGGGTTTTGTTCTATTTTTACGATGACATCTTATATAGTAAGTACATTAATCGTCTATTTTCTGTACATATAAATCCCAAAGTAGTACACAACATATCTATTTGTATGACTTTTTATCATTTTGTTATTTGTTCTGGTTGGACGTGCTTCATTCGATGTGATACTATGTTATGCATGTTACTTATGTTGCTACTTGTGGAGAAGGATAAGCTTATCCTTCTGGAGCACCTGACATCACCACGACTTTTGATTGAGTTTGTGTTGCTCAGCCATTTGTTTTCTATGTTGTGCTTTATAGACATGTGTTTGTCTTTTCTTCGTTCTTCGTATTTTCCGTTGCGTTGTTAGTTTATCTCCGATGTATGAGTTTGTATATCTCCTTGTTATCTTCTTTTCCCTATTTACAACACGTAAAGTTGTTTTGCAAGTACCAACTGTGATTAAATGTTTAACATACACATGATGACTTACTTCTGGGTTTTTTTAACGACCTTGACTGACGATAAAGCCCTCGCACGGTCGGATGAAAAGCATTATTGGTAATATTATACCACATGATTGATTGTAACCGATATGATATTGTTAAGTGTTCATCTGTACTATTTTTAAGGTTCTTCCACATACCTATCTGTCATTCCGATCCGCTAAACTACAGTATGTTGACAAAAGTAATAATTTTCCTTTTTTAAATTTTTCCTAGTTTATTTTTTTCAAATCAATAAGTTTTCAAACAATACCTTTAGCTCATTACTAAAATACTCAAATTATTTTCAGTTTCGTATGATTACTGTCAAACAGTTTTTGAACTTTAAAATTTTACCTAGGTCGAACAAAACATTTATTAGGAAGTGAAACGAATGCATCATTCTTTCAATTCTTAACGGGGAAAAATAAAAGTATTAATATACTTTTTTTTCTAAAATTGTAATCTCTTTAAAAGTAGACCGTATAAAAAGTTTAATAACAAGGAAATGCATTTTCAAAAACGTAAAACTATGGATTTCTCGTGGGAATATTATTAATGTATCTGTGGAGGTATTTAAATTGTCGGTTATAAAATCTGATAATCCTTATAAATCAATACGAAATGTTAACAAAATATTAAAGTAAACGTAGATTTTAAAAAGACAAGTAATTGTTTAAATACAATGGTTATTTCGCATAATTGACTTTAATATAAACTTTATTGCAAAACATGAAACCCTGGAGGGTTAAAATGCAAACATATAATTGACCAATGTGGACCCTATTTTAGCAATTCCATAGATTGCTTTATATAGTCTACAACACTAGACAAAATATCTTTATTGGGATCTAGAATAGTTTTAAGTTTAGAGTTTGAGTCAAGCTGGTTAAAATTAGGATAATGGGTTTTAATTGCATTTATAAGGGAATGTCTTACATTACTGTTAATTTGGCAATGAAGGAAAAGTGTTCCTCATCATCTAAAATTTTACAAACTTTGCACAGTCTGTGTTCTCTTTGAATTTTTTTTATAACGTCCTAATTCAATTTCCAAATTATGATCACTTACACGTAATTTTGTTAAAAGTTGACGACTATTAAAATTGTTTAGATTGTGCAAGTAGTCCTCCAATTTAATTTCATTTTTAAGTTTACTATAAAGATAAAGTTTTGAACTGTTATCAATATTTGAAAGTTTTTGAAGAGTGATGTTATTATACTTTTCCTTCACAATATGTTTAAAAGTTTTTTTGAGTGAATTTTTTATAAGTTTAAAAGGTTAATCAAAATCAACATATTCTTCTTCATCAATATTAAATTCTTTAAAAATATGCTTGGCAAAAGTATACCAAGTATATATTCCATCTTCAGACATAGACTTATTTACTGCAAAAGCTTCTCTAACAAGAGGGTTTATTTCATGGCAGTTTATTCTACAAAAATATAATAAAACTTGAGTTTTAATAAAAGAGTCAAGCGGAAATCGTCCTAACTCAGACTTTGCAGCTATATTACATGAGGTTTTTTTAATTCCAAGAACAGTTTTACAAAATTTATGATGCACTTTCTCAAAGCTGAATCTATCTGCCAATGATAAAATATCACAGTTAGTTCCATGCAAAGTGGCTCTATTTATGGCTCTAAAAATTGAGTAATAATCTTCCATAAACCAGATCTCGCTATTATATAAAATTATGGGTTTAATTAGTGAATCAAATAATTTACATGATAATCAACAGGAACATGATGAAAATTAGACATATATTTTTTTAATGAAAATTACGCTTTAAGCGCTTTCTTGGATAGTTCATGTGTAGATCTCTTAAATTTTCCTTTATTATCAATAATGTCCCCAAGAAAATTATACTCTTTAACTTCAGTTAACTGATTTTGATTATAAAAAAATTTTGACTCAAAAGAATTTCTAGAATGAAAAATCATAATTTTTGTTTTATTTGTATTTACAGTCAGTTGCCATTTGTAGCAATATTTTTCCAGTTTATTCAAAGTAGATTGTAAACCGTTTTGTGTTCTGATAATATTAAAAGATCATCAGCAAAACTAAGACTACTTAATGATGTTTCATCTAAGGACACAGGATCACATGTCCCATCAAAAATTGAATGGAGATCATTAATAAAACAATTAAACAATGTGGGGCTCAAACTGTCTCCTTGTTTGACCCCTTTATTTATTTCAAAAAATTCAGATTGTTTATTATCTATTTTAACTGAAGATTCACAACACTTATATATATCTTTAATTACTTCAAATATTTTCTTTCCAACATCATCCTTTTTTAATTTGTATAAGAGACCAGCATGCCAAACGGTGTCAAATGCACGACGCAAATCAACAAAGCAAGAGTAAATTTTACTCTTCTTTTTTTGTCAAATATTTTATTATTAAAGTTTTTAGAATAAAAATACTATCTGCTGTCCTATGATTATTTCTAAATCCAAATTGATGAACTGAAAACTTTTCTTCATAATAAGTTACAACTCTAGAATTAATAACAGCACTAAAAAGTTTAGCAATACAATTTTGAAGGGAAATTCCCCTATAGTTATTAATATCTAGCTTGTCTCCAGCTTTATGAATAAGTATGGTAAAAGATTTTCTCCAGTTTGATGGATATTTACCAGAATCAAGAATTAAATTAAAAAGCTTAGTAATAGCTTTACAAGTAAAAACACCACTATATTTAATAATTTCATTGAACCTGAGCTTTTCCCAGTTTTTAATTTTTGCATACATTTATTTACTTCATTGATAGTAAAAGGTTTATCAGTTACCTCATTGAATAAAAGTGCATCATTTTCATTTAATATATCGGTTTCAATTTTAGTTTTAAATTCTTTATCATAGTTTACAGTCTCTCCTTGATGCTTAAAATGATCAATAATTTCTGGAAAACCAGCTTGAAGCTCAATTTTATTATTAGTGTTCTCATATTTTAATGATTTTAATAATTTCCAATATTGTTTAGGGTCTGTATCTCTAAGGGCTGAAAGCTTACTAAATATTTCCTTTTTAAATTGATTTTTCTTTCTTTTTATTAATGTTTTACATAGTTTACAGTGACCAAGAAAATTATTTCTTAAATTGAGGTTATAAGGATTTATTCGTAATAATTTGGCTAGATTTGATACAGTTTTCTTTACATCGGCTTTTTCTTTTTTAATTTCTTTTTACGAAAGGATTTAATAATTTTACATGAGCGCATGGTTAATGTTTTAAATATATTATTTAGTTGTTGTTCTGCTCTCTCAACCCCAGAACAATTTATTTCAAATGGTGTATTTTCATAACCAAGTATTTCATCTCTAGTGCTGCTTTCTTCTAAAACAGTATATAATTTTTCCTTAGAAATAGTCTCCCATTTAAATGTCATATCTATCTCACTGTATTTTCTATCTATATTCATATTTTGAATGGACATACAACCTTTTAAAAAGACTACAATTTGAGCATGATCAGATAAATATGAATTTAATCAGTTGTATCGTGTATAAAGGTTGAGCATCGAAATGTCACATTGTGTCCAAAGAAGTACTATATCGGTTATCGAGTTACAGATCGCTGATACCAGGTTGATATTTTACAGGGTAAAATGTGTTTTTAATTATGTACTTACCTACCGTTTTTTTGTTTGTTTTTTAATTCTTGTTTGTATTTAATTTTATCTCAATCAGTGGAACAATATGTACATTGAATAATCTAGAAAAGATTTGGTTGAAAAACATTTAACTATACATTGGATAAAAAACGATCAAAATGAAGATAAATATGACTGTATGAAAACTCATCAAAGATACCAGGTATTATAAAACAATAATAAGTAATTCTTGCATTTAATGAAATCAAGCACGGAGTCCTCTTTTGATGATATAGAAATCATGCTTCTCTAACAACCTCATACCTCTAGCTGTACTTTAATTCTAGTAGTTTTTAAATAGCAACATATTGCCCAGTACAAAGAGGACACAATGCCCTATGTAATATAAAAAAAAAAGGAATATGTGGTATGATTGGCAATAAGAAAAATTTATATAAAAAAATCCTAAGACCTTCAACTATAAAAGGCACCGGTTTATAATTTAACGATGAACTAAAAACACATATGGTATACAACAACATACGACAACCTGGATTCTTTTAAAGGGATAGATACAAATGTTTTCAGTTTTGAATGTTTAAACATGTTTTTGAGCTTTACACTCCCCTAATTTACGGTAAAAATCAATGATAAAGAGCTTGACTCCAACCTTCGATTTGTAAAAATATTTTCTGTTTGTAGTAGCCACAATTCTGTCCACCTTTCCACGATTTTGACCTTGCCAAACTCGATCAATCACTGGACGTTTACTTGTCAAGAGCTGCATGATGGGTGGTCAGAAACTGCTTACCTTTCTGGAGTACATGAAACATCACTCATAATCTTTTTCTTTAATCTATATCGACCAGTGTTTTTTGTAGGGTTGTGACAACTAATATTTGTATTTTTATCTAGTTTCTGAGATTACAGCTGCATTCTTGATATCGTCTTATGTTTTATATCGAGGTTTAACCTGTATATAAGTGAATCTATCTTATTTAATAACCTGATATCTAATGGTTCGTTTTTGCTCAATCTTTAGTTTTCTGTGCAGTTTATGTGAACAGATGTTGTTATTGTTTCGTCGTTTTTATTTTAAACATTGTGTTGTCTGTATTGTTTGGGACTTGTAAGGTTATACATGCCATATTTTAGACATATCATTTTGAAAAATTGCATGTCAAGTTCAACCATATTTATCACCTGTGGTCTTAACTTTTGCCATAGTGAACTTATTTAATAGGCCGCCTCCCTTTACTAGCTTTAACCTCTATTATCAATTTTTCACTAATCTACCTTTATTTAACATATATTCCAACACAACATTGCAACTAATACATCTATATCGTCTGTCAAATTCTAAAAACTGACCTTGATGTTTGACCTATTAACTGTAAAGTACTTCTTTCCCTTTCTAGTTTCATCTATGCTTGTAAAGGTTCATTTCAAACCAACAACTGAAACTGAAATAACAATTGGATTTATTCCCCTCACAATATTTTATTTTGATAACAGTGACCTTCAAATTTGACCTGTTAACAACGTACTTCCTATTATTCCCTATATCTTTCATTCATATATGTTTTGCTCGTAAATCTGAGCACAGAACTTATGCTTGGTACTATAGTCTGTAAATATAAACACAAAAGAGGAACAAGTAAGATGAATTATTTTTCCGGCAATCTGTTTCAATGTGCGTTATGGGTCAGTAAGACAAGGAGCTGTAAAGAGCATGTGTCGCGCATCTAGGTTTATATTCATCCTCAACAATCATATGGACACGCTTCAACATTGTGGACTAGAAAAGAAGAACAAATCTCTTTTTTGTTGACATTTTTTTAATGTTTACAGTTTCTCTCTTTATCTTTGTCCAAAGCAAAAAAAGGTAAACATCGTCATTTAAGGTCAATCACTCGTAAAAAGTGACTACTCGCGATTTCGGCAAAAATTGTATCTATTTGTAGATCTTGTCTTTCTAATGATTTTTGTTTTTTAAAGTGTCTGATTTTGTTAGTTTTCAAGATTATAGTTATACACATCGTTATTCAAAAGTAATAACTATATAAGGAGTCGTCAAACTATTTCAAATGGCCTTGTATGTAGATCTTACTTGTTAGAATAATTTATATGTATGTTTGAGATATTTAGTACGTTGTGTTGTATGTTTGTGATGTGTGTTTACACAGATTTGGCTGCTGGATCCAAATTATTGTCATATTAACCTATTATGTATGTTTTGGTTGCTCACCCAATTTTGTCAATATAACCGAATTATAAACAACCGGCATACAAGTGGGAGGTTCATCTAGCTATGAAACCAGGTTAACCCACCATTTTCTTTGGAAATGCCATTACCAAGTCATGAATATGAATTTGCCTTGGAGTTCGTTATTTTCTTTTTATTGTTTTTTGCTAATCACTTTTGCTATTAAAAGTTTCTCTCTATCCATAAAAGTTTTCATACTAATAGGGAAAAATGAAAAAAAGATGCTAAAATTTCTCTTTTAAAGACAATAACTTCTATGAGAAGTTGTCTGAGAGTTTTGATGTAAAAGGACAATAGGTAGATCTCAACATTCTCAGCATTTTGCCTTGTACGATTTTCCCTATTTATAGCAATTTTCAAGATAATAGACAAAACTTGCATTTTACCTACTGGTATGTTTTTAAAGCCATGTCGTTCTTGTTGGTAGACAGGCGGGTTCATCGGACACATTTTTAAAACGAGATACCCCAATGCTGAGTGTGGCCAAGTGTGGTTAAATTTGGCCTTGAAGTTTCAAAGGATACGATTTTTGAAAGAGTTAACGGACGACGAACGACGACGGACGCCAAGTGATGAGAAAAGTTCCCATTGCCCTTTGGTCCACGCGAAAGGGTCAAGGAAGGGTCAGGTGAGCTAGAACACGTGTTCCCGATAAATGTAAACACATAAAAGTCCTCCATATATTGCACCTAATACAGTGATTAAATTGGTCAATGAGCCGAGGTAAAATTGATCCTTGTTATGTAAACAAACAATTATATTGATGAAACCATCAGTATGCTAATCTATGCGTATCCGTAAAAGGTAGTGTACCCGACCTGCTTAATATGTTTAATTTAAAACTCGATCTGATTAGCAAGTCAACGTAAGGTATCTATCCACAAGATACAAGCAGAAGAATTTAAAAAGCACATCATGTGTTTATAATATACATTAAGTTTGTCTCGAAATTAAATTGATAAAAACCCTTTACTTCGTATTTTTACGTTAAAAAGTGGATCAAATGACTAAGTACTATTTGATAATCGTAAGAATACTTCCTTTTATTATTTTTAGTACACTGTGATTGTACAGTAACCATTCTTTAACAAGGTAATTTGTAATTGTTTATTTCAAGTTTAAAGTCAAACAAATACTTAGCAGCTATTAATTGTTTTTTTCCAAATTTTTATAATTGGAAAATGTAGTTTCATTTACCACTATGAAACAGAAAATTACTTTACCATGAATCGTTTTTGGCTAGCGTTCTTTACCCGATATATGCTTGAGGGTTTAAAACTATTATAGGTTGCACTTCTGTAAATGTAGACGATGCAATTTCGTATAGGAACTTCTATTACGGCTAAAACTGTGCCACTTGCTATGAATTTTCGTAAAACATTATATCCTAGTTCATATGCACTACCATTTTTCTAAGGTGAAAACATAGGGCTGTGCGACCCCTTCGCTGTGGGTCTTCCTCAGAATCAATTTGGCTGCTATCCATGTGTATTAATACTGGTAAAATTCCCAAGTTGTGTCTCTATGAGATGAAACAGAGATCATATCTGGGAACCAGTAGGTTAACAAAATAAAATATCTATGAATATTATATATCTCCCCAAAAGAGGCATGGTTTATGAAATTGCTGTATTTGCATAGTGCAACATATACTAACATTTATGTAAATAGAAAAATCTTCAAAATTACTTTTTCTCGCAACAATACTTATTTATCAGAATCATAGTCTAAAAGAATTCACTGCATATATTATATCTTTTCTTTTACAAAACATTTAATACCTTTTTTCTGTTTCTGTTTCAAAGAATTTGAAAACAAGACTTTAATTATTTACAGCTTACCCTATGTTCATGTTTTCATATATGAAATGCCTAGAATCTGTTTGAAATAATTCTGATAACAAATTGAAAGCGTTATAGAGTACTATAAATGTAACGTTTCACAGTTAATCATACAAACATTCAAGGTTATATAAAGTATCCAATCCTGCCTCTGTCTCCAGTCCACATCTTACTGTATGCCTATTCAATTATGTTTGCTTCAAATGGTCAGTTTAAAGAACTTGTTATAATTGTATCATCTCTAACCATATATCAAACATAATTTTGCTAACATATGAATTAGAAGTGTTTAAACAAAGCCATATTTGCAAAAGTTATAATATGTATGAAGTTACTAGTTTGATATATAAATTCATTAAAAGTTTTATATTATTGACTGTTAAAATCTGCAAAACTTCAAAGCAAGGTTATTTTTTTCTATGCAAAAGATCATTATAATAATAAAAGCATAGCCTTTACAGGTTATATTATCTGTTTTATGACCAAAAGGTTAGGGATTTTTCTCTGTTTTTGCCACTGGGGGCTCAAATTTGCTAAATAACTCTGCAACTCGACAGGACAAAACACACCAACAACAATGGTCATCAAGGATCTATGAGTTTCAATGACTGCGAAAAGTAAATATAAGCACTTCTTAACACTCAAAATTACATATATGCATATATCATGAAATTACTTTGCACACAGGGATTTAGGTAAACTATGCATACTATTAACTGTGAATTTATGCTGATTCATCATATTCAAGGCACAGGTTTTTCACAATCGTCTTTAAGTATTTATATAATTTTATGTTTGAGTTAATTTCATTAAAATTGTTTAAGATAAACGAGATTTAGTGAAATTCTATATGTTCTCCTTTTCAATGTATATCGTTTTAATAATACAAGACAAGTAAATGTATATTACAGATGCCGGTTGTGGTATTAATACATTCATATGATGTATCAAATTGATACATACAGACCAAATTTGTCATTGAAATCATTTATGGATGTAACAAGTATATCGAACGATTTCATATTTCAATAAATTAATTAGGTCAGATGGAATACGAATTTTGTTTGTGTATTAACGATAACAACTAAGATTGCAAGCATATTTTGTTTTACATCCTGTACATGTTAATCATCAATTAAAAAAACAACGTATACAAATTTATTTAGATTCTAACAATTTATTGGCAGATAACTTAGTTCTGGTTGGACGTGCTACATTAGATTTTATACCATGTTATGTAAAATACTTATCCAAGTAACTGTTTTATGGACTGTTGCAGCACAAGGTAACTTATGTTTTTGTATATTGTTAATTATATCCACTGATTATTTATTTACATCATTTCACTCAAGTGTAAAGTATCGATGATAAAAAAAATTAAAAAAAAAAACAAAAAAAAAAACAGATTTTTTCGTTGAAAGACATAGAGAAGTTTACTCACATATATGTTCTATTAGGCTGTTACATTTTGACTTTCAAGTAAAATAAGAATGGCACTTAGACACTTGAAACTGAATGTTTAACTCGATCCTGGTGTTCAGAGTTCTTAATTTGTTGTCTGATATACATCAGTTTTTCCTGTCTCAATATACTAAAAGTAATCTATACCCGATATGACAATTGACAAAACACTAACCTTTTGTGCCGACATATTTGTCCCTCGTCATGGTGGATAATTTTGAATACCCATAAAGGATAATATACAATTATGACCCGTAGAAAAGGTGAATATTCAAAATTGTCAACACGATAAGGTTATTTCACTGAGGGCGCACCCCGAAGTGAAATAATTTTTAGGGTTGACAATTTTGGATATTATCGCTTCTAAGGGGCCACCATTGTTTTATTATACCGAACTAACAGTGGAAGGGCCTTTTGAACCATTGAAAAAGCACTAACCTTACTGTAAAGTAACAAACACAAGTTAATTAACGTTCGAGAATAAATTTGTGCCTTAGAATTTCTCGTATGTACAACAAAGGTAGAATCTTTTTGTAAAACGTTGATGGCCCCGAAAAGAGCGTTTTTAAGAGATATCATTAGCACTAGATGAATTTCCAAAGCCTTGTTTCCTCGTCACTCGATGGGCTGCCTGTAACAGGAACTTTGCCATGCATTTTGTTTACTTACGTCTGTGACGTCAATTTCATGGGAGATAACTCGTGTACAAATCAAGAAACTCAGAAAGGTTATTCGCCGATGTAGATTTTAAGGGTTATACGTCCTTCCTTGCAATTAAATGAAAATTAACTGAACTTATCCATGTCACGCAATAACGTGTTACCCAATAAAATTGTTTATAATATATGTAAGGTATAACAATAAGATTTTTCACACGAGTTTCAAGATCAATTGTTGCAATCAAGAACAGGTCATAACCATCATTTTGCAGATATCAAATGAGAAATTGTCAAACAGTCTTCAAATAAGCTTGAGTTGCTCTGACAATGTAGTGTATGAGTTAAATATTGAAATAGTCAATCTTAAAAATATAACAGTTGAAATTATTTGATAATTGATTCATCTGTTCAATATTTATGTTTGGTTTCATTTTCACCAGGAATCACTGAATAATCCCATGGGGTGTAAATACACGTTTATTTGCTCGTCGAAGTATGGGATTTACCTATAGTTGTATTTTGTTAAATATATTTTTTTTTGGGGAAAATGTAGCGTTGATAGCAAGTAACTGATAATTCATTGTCAAAACGCCGGTGAAAATTTTGATCTATTTTATTGATGAAGTTTTTTAAGACCGTAAACTATGCTGACCTCTAGATATATATTGTTTTTATTTGGCTCGGTTTGTTGTCTCATTAACGATAACCTTAGATCTCTATTTATCAGAACAATAACCTATTTGGTTTCTGGAAATAATCAATCATGTCATGCTAAAGACAAATTCTCTCAAGAACAGAATATTCAATGATTATAAAAATAGTTGGTTAATGCAACATTAAAAGCGGTTATAACACAAATTCAATTTTATGCGTATTGTGTCGCATCAAGATGCAAAGATATTAAGTTCCAGAGATATACACACCATCTTGAAATTATTATCTAACAAAAGTTACTTCGATTGTTTTTTTTCCTGATGTTGTTGCTCAGATTCTATTGGCTTAGATAAGTTATTTTATAAGGAACGTCTAATAATAGAGGCGAAGAAGTTATGGGTGTTGAGCCCCGATGAAGGGATTATGTTATTGATAATGCATATTTTAAAGTTCTTCTTGTCGTATAGCACACCGAGGGTTGTCAGGATTGATTAAATCGTAGGGAGGTCTTTCTTTGGCAATCCTGACACCCAGAGGTGTGTTATACGACAGTGAAAACATTAAATATGAATTATCTGACTTATATATCGTCAAAAATATTATTTTCTGCAAAGATTTGAATGATTTGCATCCTATTCTATCGACCATACTAAAATGGGATATTCTTTTTTGGTGTGTTCAGGTTTGAATACGCCCTACGGCTCATTTATAATGTGAAATAAAACTCACTCTTAGTTTTTTTTATCAACTTAGAAATCATTATCCAGTTACAATACAAATAGTATTTCCAGTTACAATACAAATAGTAATTCTTTATGATATTTATATCGCAGAAAAGCAGATTCTTTTAACGGATTATAACGAACTATTCAGAATAATTGTTTTTTAAATATTACACCCCCATCCAATTATGAAGTACATGGCTGTTATTTATAGAAAATAAGAATATTTGGTCATTTTATCATTTAATAGAGTAAAAGGTTTATATAGATGTAAAAAATTAGGAACTGGCACGAATAGAGCATGAAATCGTGATACATGTACACGTAACACGAAAAACGAATATCCATAAGTCAAAGTATGATTTCCAATAAAGTGTGAATCAATAAGATATTCAAAATCCTACACACGATTGTGTGAAATCTGGCTTGTTTTAAAAGTGTTTTGAAAATTTTGCATTATTAAATTCAACTCACATAATGTCTCTTTATTGTAACGAAAATTAACAAAACTTCACATTATTTGTTTTCGAAAGTTAAAATGTGCATCAACGACGTTTTTTGGTATTTCAGTCTAATAAACGGAGGAGATGATTGTTTCTGCCTTAAACCTATTAGTTTTCTAAAAAAGGAAATACCTGTACCAAGTCAGGAATATGACAGTTGCTTTCCATTCGTTTGATGTGTTTGAGCTTTTGATTTTGCCATTTGATAAGGGGCTTTCCAATTTGAATTTTCTTGGAGTTCGGTATTTTTGTTATTTTACTTTTTTCTATTAAAGATAAAAATAAACAAAATAATCCCAATTGGCAACAACATCCGGTACCTTTTAAACGAATTTAATTTTAGGTAAATTATAGTTTGCATTTTAATCAAGGAAAATAATGACCTTACACAGGTCATTATTTTATGCATTAAAGCAAATTTCATTGAAACTTGGTATCGTCCGGGTTGACACATCAAAAGAAAGACCTATCGTTCTGAAAGAAAATAACTCCATATAGGTATATAAATTGAAATATGATCGCGTCGGATAAGCGCTGATATTTTTATTGATATCTTTTTTATGCATTTCCTTTGCTTAATCTGCACTGTATACACGATTGTTTTATTCATAGTATTTCCTATGTATAATGTTTAATTATGTTGAACATATCACCAGTTATTGGATCATTACAGTCGTAATGAAATATAAATAGTTCTATTCACTGTATATGCTTTAAGTAAATTGTAAGTCTATCATTATATACAGTTTAGAATGGGTATAGAACGTGTACTAAATAGTAAGTACAGTAAAACACGCATGTTCATAACGTCAACAATTGAAAAATTTCAGACAAAGAATAAGTAGTTTGTTGTGTTATCCCTGTGTGTCGTTTTTGAATAATCTGATGGGGAATCGAAGGGTTTTCACATGATAAGGTAAAACGTATAAAAATAAAAACACATGGATGAGAATGCATGGAAGGTATTATCTTCATTTACATCAGATTCAAACAGTCAGGTTTCCTGCAAGGTCATCTCATCTACATGCTACCGTATATCATACGAACCTAGTTAACCGTCGAAGAAAGACATTAGTAACCTAATGAAATACATGTACATATATCGGAGTTGGCCAAGAACTGTAAACGTTGCTTGTAATTGCTCTGATCAATACTTCATAGAACTCAACTATTCAAAGGATTGTCACAGCACAGTTTGCCATCAGTATTTTGGGTTTTCTGATTATTATGAGCAAAACTTGAAACAATTCAAGGAGATATTTGTAAAATTACCGAATCATTAATTTCAGAAAACCTTACACCATTTGGTAAGGCTACACAAAGTTCAATAGCATATGGTGCTGGACCACAAAATGCAATTGATGAACCCATATCAAATGCATGGAGTTCAACGGGATGTACACACACTGTTGAAAATAAAAGGCCAGCTTGGTGGATGTTTAACTTTTCATTTGGATCTGCATTTATCACAGACGTAAAAATATATTACAGAGAAATTTGTACGTATACATCGATGATTAACTCATATTTATATATTTAGTATTGAAATAAATACTAACTAGATTTTGTAGGTTAACCAATTAGCGTACAATTATTGACAATTGTATGGTGTGGCTGCAGTTATATGTCAGTATTTAGGGGGATTATAAGCAACTTAAAAACAAATTATTTTATTTGCAGTGAGGTCAAAATCTCTGCTCTGTGTTGAAGGCTTCGTCATTTTATTTACCGTAGGGTTATGTAAAGTGCGTTTTATGATTTTGTATCTCGACTACATACAGAAGAGGTAACAGGATTTAACCGATGTTCAAATGTTTTAAATGTGATTGAATATCCGGAAAATATAAATTCCTATGAATGTATATATGGTAATAATACAACTATAAACCAGAGACCAAATGACATGGATGTTAATTCCTTTAAATATTTGACATTTATACTTCAATATCTAAATTCGAGATGTGAAATTGTAAAAAAAAAATATGATGTTTTTATCAAATAGTCTCAATGTTCATGATATTGAAGTCATGTATCTACACCTTTTCGTAGTTCAAAATTACATTCATTGAAGTTCTTATGATCCAATAAATCGCTTTAGATGAAGCCAGTGGAAATTTGTAACGTCTCACTGTCAATCACTTTTAGTTCAATTTTAAGAACTAACTTAATTGTTAAAATATGTTTCGTTATTGCCAATACATGTGTTATTTACAAATGTGAAAAAAGTATAGACTGAACAACACGAACATTAAAAAAACCGGGGCGATTCAAGGTTTTTCTGAAGCAGACCCTGCTCACTATGGCAGCCGTCATGTTGCTCATGGTTAATACAAATTTGGTGACACATCTGATTCGTTGATGTTACAATCCAGGAAAAGATGACGGGATTGTAGCTACGACCATTTGGAACATATCCATGTTTATATGTAACACTTATATTCCAAAACGGTTAATCAACTAATGAATCATTCGCAGGGATGGCTTTAACTTACGCACTAGCAACCTTTAGGTCAATAGCTTCCTTGTTATCAGCAACCCTTATCACGGAACTCATAATTTAGTACACAAGCCCTAAATATCGTTACAAATGGGAAATATGTACTCCATACGTAGGCGTTGATGGAATGTTGCTATAAAATTGAAATGAAAAAAAGAATCTGAAGATACCAAGTGGACATTCAACTTGAGTAAAAACAGACGAAAAATTCAACACCTACTACATAGAAAATTAAAAATAGAGCTACAAGAAATCAACCTTAAACTGGGGTGAACTCAGGAAATTTTACAACAGGAAAGCTAAAATCATCTCCCTTGTCGTAAAGTTCTTTTCAAAAATTGACGCTCATTGGTAATTTCTAGCTGTTAGTCATTATAACTGTGAAGTAACCGATTCTGTGGTATCCTTTATTTCAATTTCGATAGAAAATTTGCGTCTAACAAAGTCATCATACTTTGAACAATTTAGTGACAGGACTTATTTTATTTTAAATCCGAAAATAATGCTAGATTCTTTTAATTCTTTATAAAGAGCTTCCCATATTATATGGAGTCTGCGTCAAATAAATCGAGAAACAAGTCGACAAGGTGAGAAGCACAGTTCATTTCCATAGAAATGCCGTTTTTTTGTTGAAAAAGTCCCCCAAACGTAACCAATATGTTGTCAAAAGAAAAGTTCAATAACATCTTTTTTTAATGAATAGTATCTTTTATTTTAAATTACCCGGAATACATAAACCCTAAGCAGTTCAGTGCAGCGGGCAGAGGGATAACTGCTTTTCTTTTACATATCCCATTTGCCACGGAAAATACAAATGGTGAATAAAAAATTCCAACTAAAATCGTCCCGAACCGCATATTGCGATATGTCTTGAATTTCAGTGATTAGAAACCCGTGGATTTTTTTTATTTATACAATGACTTTGTGTCAGAAAATTTGGACTGTGAATGATATCCAAAGCGCAATAATCGTGAACAAATTCGTACAAAAACATGACTGGAATAAAGAATTGACCCAAGCACGACCTAGTGCGATTTATGACCGTATATTGAGTACAAAAAGTCGGCCAACGTACAAAACGTGTTTTAGCTAATCCTTAGATTTACCCCCAAGGCTGTCGTTTTTTTGTTGTTGGCAATTAGCAAACACCCTCTGTCCCCAGCCCCTCAATAGAGTCATTTCACAACTCCTTTTTGTAAAGTTCATGTTTTACATTGTAACTATTTTTGCACTTTGCAAACGAATCTTAAAAATATCAACCCTAGTATTTTCAACACCGTTTGAGTTTTCATTTCACTCTGTAATCGTAATACTTGTGTTGCATACCAATGCATATGCTTCATTGTATGAACATTACAAACCAGAGCTTAGAAAGCAAGATTATTTTGATGTAGGTAGTCTAAAAGAGCATTTCTCCACGTTTTTGCTATTTACTAAAAATAGGATTCTAAAGCGGCAATAGCAGTGGTTGCCAATCAGAAATTTGTATTTAAGAATTTGAAAAATTTTGTAGATTTTCTAATATATACATGATATAAGACTATTTTTTACCCTTGCATTTGAAAAACACGTCACAAAAGGGTTTCAGCGGAAATAGAAATTGAAAAATAAAATCCTCCCACCCGCCCCTTTTTTTCAAAAATGTGGATAAAAGTCTACTAATTCATTTTAGCTGGCCTTTAAGAAGAGAACTTATTTCATTAATTTGAAAACCTATTCTGATTGGCAGATACTTATTTTCAATCTAGTATGTAAAATTTCGTCAACTGATCGTAATTTTGAATTAAGAATTCTACATGTTTCGAATTTGAATTTAAATTTTCGAATATATAAATTCGGATATTTAATGCTATTGATGCATTGAACCCACTTCCATAATTCACCTGAATATTGAATATTAGATATATATTCTGTCAAACAAACGCATTTCTGACATATAAAACTTGATCTGTGCTCAACTAAATTTCAAAATGAGGAGATGTACGTGTTATGATTGGCAATGAGAAAACTATCCAACAGTGACCAAAAAACGAGAATCTAAGAAACTATTGGTTGCCGTACATGCTTCAATATGGAGCAAAAGCTGTAAAAGGCAACGGCATTACAAAATGTAAAACAAATAACAAAAAACTACAAATAACAACAACCACTGTACTACAGGCTCCTGACTTCGAAAAGGCACACAGAGAATGTCGTGGGATTTAAAATGCTTGAGAGCGTTCAACACTCCCATAACCTTGACAGTGATGATACAGCACAAAACAAGACCAAACTCTTAAAATCACTTCGAACTCTGGTTTGTCGGCCTCTTTTTGGAAAGGGCTTGCTACAAAGCACAAAAATAACTAACAAAAAGACATACAGTACCTTTCTGAGAATAATGGTGAAACGAAACCTGTTTTCCTTTAGATATATGGTTGGCTTTGTATTACCACGTTTCAATGGCACAAATATTTTCTACTTCCATCTATATATTACGTGTAACAATGTTGCTCCTTGAATTAAGCTTTCATTCTAAGCTGCTTCTTTAATCTAACTTTTATATTTCCATTAAAAAAAAAAACGTTTAAAAAACTCGACATAGCTACCAGGCTAATTTTTTGTACGCCAGACGCGCGTTTCGTCAACATCAGACTCATTAGTGGCGCTAACTTAAAAAAGGAACACCAAATAAAATACGACAGAAAAATTCCGAAAAATTGTGCCCAAATACGGCAAAGGCAATCTATACCTGAGGGTATTTAAAAACCTAAGTGTATGAATAGTTCAGAATTTTCTAGAGAATACATTTACAGAAAATGAACTTATCAATGATCAAAGTGCTAATTACTCGGCTAGTGATACCATCGGCGACGAAACGTCCAGCAGCAGAAGCATCGACCAAGTGTTTGTAAAAAACTCACCAGAGATACCAGGCTTATAATTTTGTACGCTAGACGCTTGTTTAGTTGACATAAGACTCATCAGTTGCGGTAGAATTAAACAGTGTGAAGGACAAATTAACTACGCAGTTGTAGAGCTTTAAAAACTAAAAAATCCAAAAATATTGCCCCAATACGGCAATGCAGTCTATACCTGGAGGTTAGTCCAAAGTACGGAGTCTTAATTTTGATGTATATGTTACATGGACTATCAAAAAAGCTTGTGATAGAACATTCTAACAGCACCTGTATACGGATTAAAATCTCAGAGTTGATACGATATTCAAATATTTGCCTTTTCCGTCTTACTTTCTTTGATAGAAGGGCTTTGCTTTTAAAATGTTAAAGCTGTTTACAATAAATAGGGTTTGTAAGTCTGCAAGTTGAAGTATTCTGTTCAAAAGTTTTCCGAAAATATATGGTTGATCGTTATAAAATGTCTTTGTCACAAGTAACCACGGATATTTCCACTTGTCTTAGTCACGATATCGCCCTCTTTGTCTTAAGACGAACCACACGGCAGATGCCATCAGTCTAGCAGAAAGTGTCTACCCTTGTAAGAACCTGACGTCCACTCTATTGTTTGTTGAATAGTCCATGTTATCCTTGCTTTAATTAAACTTATTGTATTTTCTGAAAAATATATTTTCTCTTAACTTTGTGGGCTATCTTTTGTCTTGAAAAAAAGTGCAAGTGCTATTGTATATGCCTAATCAACAGATGTTAACAAGGGTACCGCGGCGGGCATCACGAGTGGTAATGGAAATATTGTTCCTTGTAGAGTGTATGAAACTGGATTGCTTTGAAGGTTTCTTGTCCTTTCAAGAACACTAGGTTGTCGATGCGTTATGCTCTCTTTACGAAAAATATGTTATTGTTCCAGTACTAGTAGACACAGCATCTTTATTAAGTTGTCATCAAAGTTCATATCTGTGATATTTTAAAATGTTCCGCCTCAAAACGGTCATGTCGATGCAATTGATTGGGTATAGGTTGCAAGTCAGTATCATATTAAATTGTTTAATTATACTACTTATCAAATGAACATGATAGCCTAGATAGATAAGCTGTGCAATCATGTAGACATTTGTTAAATGCTGATGCATGTACTTGACTTACTCTTGAGTTAAAACAATATTTTGACATTCAATATATTGGTTTTTGTGTATGAAAGCAATATTAAAACAAATAATTGTGTCCAATTCCGATAAGGACATTTTGAATGAGTATGAATTCGCATGGCGTGTGTTGCAAGTGTTACAGGAGACGCGTATCACTTACCCTGTCGACGCACCCGGTCTCGCTACTTTTGGAGTTTATGCGATTCCCTAGGTTTTTGTTTTTTACCTTGATTTGTCTCTTCCTAATCGCTTTACCGAATAATATCGTTATTGAGCTACTGTCGCCTTAAGTTATCGACCCGCATTGTCATAGATGTGAGTAGAGCTATGACGCAGAAAGTTTTAACTGTGCCTGCGGTAACCTTGATTTCAAGTTTATTAAAAGAGGGACGAAAGATACCAGAGGGACAGTCAAACTCATAGATCGAAAACAAACTGACAACGCCATGGCCAAAAATAAAAAGACAAACAGACAAATAATAGTACAGATGACACAACATAGAAAACTAAAGACTAAGCAACACGAACCCCACCAAAAACTGGGGATGATCTCAGGTGCTCCGGAAGGGTAAGCAGATCCTGCTCCACATGTGGCACCCGTCGTGTTGCTTATGTTATTACAAATCCGGTAAATAGTCTAACTCGGTAGGTCACATTCATGAGAAGGGAAGGGTTATGTAGTTACGACATAAGGAACATATCCGAAATCATCTGTGAAACGGTTATTCCATAACGGTCAACCAACTCGTGATGGCGTCCGTAAAATTTACGAAGGGATGATTTCAACTTCACCATTCGGAACTCTTGGTTTAATAGCTTCCTTGTGAGCAGTAATCCTCTATCAAGGAAATCATGATAGGAAATACAAGCCCGGGAATATCGTATCAATTGGGAGATATATACTCCGTATGCAGGCGCTGCTGGAATGTTGCTACATAGAAATGGAAAGTTCATAATTGGGAAGCTGAAATCATCTCTTTTGTCGTAAAGTTTTGTATTCCACCGACCCTCATTGTCAATTTCTAGATGTAAGTCAAGATATGAGGCAGACCTGACTGTATCTGTAGTATCCTTTATCTCTAGTTCGATGGGATAGATTCGTTCAACATAGTCACCAAATTTTGTATTATTTAGTGAGAGAACATCATCTATATAGCGGAACGTAAAGTTAAAGGATATTGCTAACTTCTTATCTTTCTTCCTAAGAAGTTCCTGTATGAAGTCAGCCTCATAATAATAAAGAAACAAGTCGGCAAGAAGAGGGGCACAATTGGTTCCCATTGGAATTCCGACAGTCTGTTGAAAAACACGTCCTCCAAACGTAACAAATATGTTGTCAATCAAGAAATCAAGCATCTTGATAATGTCAGTTTCAGAGAATTTTTTGTTTGAATCAGAGTGATTCTTTACAAAGTAGGATTTATCCCTCCCCAAGACAAGATAATAATATAGATGTAGTCAATATATCAATAAAACGATGCACCGTTCAATAAAATGACGTTTAAAAAAAACCAAATAAGTTCTGAAAAATATCTTGTCGGTAAATGTGATGAATATTTTCAACGCTGCTCCTTGACGTAGACGCAGTCATGGTCATCGCCATTATACAGTACTTTCTCTTCATGATGTCTCTATTAATAAACTTCTGCCATTTGTACAAAAACCGTTAGGTATTCATCACATTCGCTCGAAGCTTTATTCAGTATGCCATTCAAAAGGTCAAGTTCGTTGTCCCAAAACTTACGATACAGATCAAGGACGGACTTTTCTAATGACCTCAAATTGAATTGATATTCGAGGACATTTTCATAGTGTGCTCAACTGCCATTAAGTTTTCTTTTAAGTATTTTTTGAAAAAAAATATTCCAACTGGTATTTTTGTTTATTTTCCAAATAAAAGCCGACTTTTTAGGTTTGTTTTTATTATCCAATTGTTTGTGTTTATTTCGGTTCGTTTTATGTCATGAGCATAATGTTGATAAAAAAGCAATTTTCATCTATATAAAACGATTTACGTTGAGGCCAAGGCTTCAGAAAGAATAATGTAGTCGATTGCAGACCTTTGGTTATTAAGAATACGTTTATAAAGTCCTTCACAAACAGGGAGACAATTTACGGTAAGTAAGTCACCCGCATCTTTAAAATGACAAAGCTCTTTTTCATTATAGGATGCTTGATCACACATGATATTAAAGTTTGTAGCTTGACAATTGTCCATACATTATTCGTGAAAGTTACCTATTAATAAAATTTCATAACCAGAATGCACTAACTTTGAGCAGTGGGTTTCTAGTAATTCATACATGAATATATATTGGGTGTTTGCCGACCGATTCAATCATTTGGAAAATATTCAATTTCGATAGCATTTTTTAGTATTGCCTGTTCTAGATAGAATCCAGAAACGTTTATGTTTATCGTTTTTACTATTAAGAAGGTTATCGTCAAGAACAGGAAGTTCTGTTTTTAAACAAAGACCTAAATCTCCTTTACCTTTACCATATAACCTGTATTTTCCGATCTACGTATAAGCATGATCAATATTAGCGGGTCTATTATATGTTTTTAAAGAGGTTTCGACAATGTCTACGTTATAATTAGAGAGATAAGTGTTTAATTCGTGTAATTTGATAGTGGCACCGCTACTGTTTAAAAAGTCTATTTATTTAAGAAATAGATTTTGCCTTGGACTTAACATTTTTCCACGTTTATGCTACCGCTTTTTCCTTTCTTACAGTCCTTTGCTTCACAAGAACTATCGCCATTTACAGCGCTCGCTTCTTGGTCGAGAACCTAATACATAATACAAAACGTAGCCTTATGGCCTTTACCATTACACTTGTGACATACAGCGGACGTATGAATCCGCTAACCTCAATATCAACATAATGTTACGTTGCTGTACCTATTTGAATTATCTCCAAATTGATGAGACCTTAATGGTTTGAGGTCATCGAGATGGGGATGCACCCGACTAAAAATTTTGCAAGCTATCTTTTTAGAAAAGGCGGAATTGTCATATCCCGATCTAGAGTGGTATTGTGTTCGGGTTTTCTTATACACAGGGGGTCTCTCCATACCATCCTGTTTTTTGGTCTTTCCTCACTGATTATATTCAAATTCTTGGTAACATTGGCTACTTCCTTCGTGTTCAATAGAAACTTGCCTGCTTCACATAGATAAAGATGGTAACATGTACTTTAAAGGTTATGATCAAACTGTAGGAAGTTTCATTCAAACTTGTGGTCTAGTATTAAAAAATGTTTGACACGACCTTTTATATAACTGTTGTTATACTTTTCGTTTGTCTTTAGATAGACATTATCCTTTTTCAAGTTATCTGATAACAGTTTTTCTACACATTCATATTAATATAATATATGTTTTGCTCCAAATTTTGTTGCAGTTCAAACTCGGATGGATGGATTTGAATTGTATATATCCAATACTTCAACTATTCCTCCTTCTGCCTCTGACCTTTGCTACCAAGATCCTCCAGGTTATCCTTATCCAGACATCATTCAGACTATTTCATGCAATCAACTTGGACAATATGTCATTTATTATGATGATGTACTGGCACCCAGTAAACGTGGGAGTATTATTGAATTGTGTTATGTTGCCATAAATGGTACTTAAAATATTTCTATTATAAAATGACATTAACACTTACAATCTTTCTGCACCAAATACACAATTCGACAATTTTAAAATGTCTCCTCGATGATGACCGAGGCCTAATATTTGACAATCCAGTTGCAAACGTTGAAAAGCTAATAAAAATAAAAAAATAAAAAAAAACAAAGGTAAGGCAAACAGGAGATGATTTCACTTAAAAAATGATATAATAGAAATTATTTCTCTGCCAAACAAAAGTTCAACACAAAATGATAAACACAAATCTTTTGATAAAGTAAAGTCGATCGATTAACTTTTTACCTAATGTTAAATTACAATATAGCAATTATTTTAGAAGTTATACGCTTACTGGTATGCCTTTTGGCAAGCAAGATGACAAAATACGAAATTGTTGCCCACATTTGCATTTTAAACTATTTACTAGTATAAAGCATGTATAGCTAATGATAAAATGTTTTATATTTAATTATGGTATCGGTAGACAATCACAACATTCTCATAGGTACTTCCATCAGGTACGTGAATTTCTATTTTTCCAGCATCTTTTCAAATATTTTAGGTTGTAAAAAACATTTTTGGGGAAGTAGCTGCACTAAGTCCTGTACAGAACGATGTATAGACCAAAATTGCTATCCTGGAAATGGTTCGTGTGTTTTGGGGTGCAACACTAAAAACTGTTTGAATGATACTTGCGATAAAAGAACTGCAGTGTGTACCAACGGTTGTAGGGAAAGACGAACTGGAACGTATTGCAACAAATGTAAGTTACTTTACCAAGACCACTTAGACCAAGATTTCGACATAACATGACAACTTACACTGCAGTCAACGTATTAATTGAATGTAAGTTTCAAAGATACATTTAAATGAACTGTATCAGAGAACAGACGAGCTAGTGCAAATTGCTACTCCCGATCAGTCATCATATCCTTTATGTACAGTAGGTATAGTGTACGTTTGGGATTGTGTTTTTTCTCGAGTGAATTGATCTGGTTTTTTCGAGTGTGATCATGTTTTTTGTCGTCTGAATATGAAGTTCAATGTAAAAAACATACTTCCTTTCAAGTAAAACATGAAACCGAAGCTTTAAATAGAAATATAGTATTAATTTCGTATTAAAAAGTTATCATTAACCATACATTGTTTTTATTATAAAAGTTGAATTAATCATAAGATGCTTTCATTCTTAAATATAGAATTAAGACCCTTTTATACACATACGAATGCAAAATTCAATGGAAATGCATTCATAGAATATTTAATAGCTTTCGTTTGTAGAAACTTCACGAAAATATTTGTAATAGGAAGACTTTGAGTAGAAATTTATTTTTGTGTGTCCAGTTTAGATAGATAGATAGAATTTACAGGTCTTTTAATATATAAATTATACTGAAATTTCCTTCAGTGTTGCAATTGACAATAGGTATGTACTATTTCAAAATAGCAAATGAAATAACTGTACAAAATGATATCTTTTAGCATATCCATGTGCATCTCGCAAATTGGAAATACATTTGAACCAAGGGGGTATTTCCCGACAATTTGCTAATCGAGTCTAAAACTGTCATATGTTTTTTTGTATATAGAAATGAATGATGATCAATAGAAATAGAAAAAAAAACATGGAAGTGTGTGGCTGAAAAACATAGAAAAAGACCAAAAGCATTTCATATCATGAAAAGGTTTTATTCAAGTCAAAAAATTGAAAAGGTAGCCATGCAAACGGACGATACTGACTTCAGAGCGCACTATACTTGTGTCTGGTATCACTCTCATTATCTAGTCTCTAGACAAAATGTTTGGGAAGCAAAACACATGAACAGTTTTTCACAAAACCAACTGTGTTTTCACAATGAAATAACAACGGATTCATTTATTTTCGTGTGAACCAATTTTCATGGAATGAAAAAAAACTTTTTTTCGTAGATAGTTTATTTCGTAGTATTGACTACGATTGTATACAATGCTTCAGGTAGAATAACTGTATACCGCCATCTTGGATCGTAAAATAGCAGTTTACAATCGGTATAGTTCTTTTTTTAAATCTGCAAATTTTGAGACAGATTGGCATTAATGTGTAAGAGTGTTCATTTGAATCAAGAAAAAATAATGCTTTATTACATTATTTAGACTGTTTTATCAAATACCAAATATTTGTGTTTGTTCGAATCAAATTTTTATTTTGCCTTTTAAGGGGAGACAACTCAAATAGTAAAATATTCATAAAGGAATGATAAAGAAATTTTCATTTTTTACTTATAGCAAGAAAACAAGTTCGATGACACCATTTTTTCTTTTTATTTTCTAAAAGAGGGACAAAAGATACCAGAGGAACAGTCAAACTCGTAGATCGAAAACAAACTGACAACGCCATGACCAAAAATAAAAAGACAAATAGACAAATAATAGTACAGATGACACAACATAGAAAACTAAAGACTAAGCAACACGAACCCCACCAAAAAATGGGGGTGATCTCAGGTGCTCCGGAAGGGTAAGCAGATCATGCTCCACATGTGGCACCCGTTATATATATAAAGTATATTTCAAAACCTATCTTTTAATATTTTATTTCAAAATTTTATCTCATAGATTTCTTTTTATTCACAAAAAAGTGTTTTTTTTCATTAATAATGTATGCAAATTTGGTTAATTTTACACGACTAATAGCTTGAAAAAAAACATGGTGACCCCTACTTTTTATTATATTTTTGAAAAAATCATGGAAAAATCTACATTTTGGCAGAGTATAAGAAAATTCTATCTGAGGAAATATATACCGATGATCCACCTTAAGGAACATTGCATTTAAAATAAGATTAGTAACCCACGCATAATAAACACACAGTACTTCAGCTCTAATTCGGTCTAAGGGCACTAATGGACCTAGAGAGTTCAACATCAGTTTTAGTATGATTTCATTGTTTATCAACTGAAATTATGTGTATATGTTTCATTTAATCATTCCAATACAGATTTATATGTATTAGCGTCAGGGCGTATCGAAAAGTTGGGGATTGCCAGCGGTACAAACAAAGTGGTAATAACAAAAGCGTTTGATACTGACATTTCTTCGTTTTTTTTCATGTATACTAGCGAAAAAAGTCTTGTGCATCAGTACCATCTAAGATCAACTTTGTCTTTGGAGTTGCCTTCCTAACTTTAGATATGATGAAATTAATTAGTAAACTGAAAAAAAAACCCAAAAAACTAATTAATCGAGGTTTAAACAGCAAACATTAAAATAAACGGTTTGCTACACATATCGTTTGGTAATTCCTTCAAGCCCACATAATATAATTAATCAGAATTTCTCTATGACAGATAACATTGCAACTGACGCTTCAGTATCACAGATTCAATTTGGTACCAAACCGACTTATCTTGCAAATGACGGAGATAAAACATCGTGTTTCAAGAGACAAGGAACTAACGTACGGATTCAGGTTGACATGACGGAAATAAGAATCGTGACAGAAATGTATCTCACAGGCAAAGGTATGTCAGTTTACAGGTTTTTACATTTGAATTACAAATCAATAAGCAATCAACCCTCACTTCAAAATTATTAATTAAGTTGCCTTTATATATTTTTACAAAAAAATAAAAAAAAAATAAAAGAACTTAATATATATCCATATATATCAGTGCTTTTGAATAACTTGGGTTTGAGGCTGGACTGGTGTTAATGAGCAAAAGTATACACTTTTGATCTAACTATAGCACTTACCATACGTGGAACAATGAGTATAAGATTATCAATAAAAAAGCAAGTGAAATGTGTCCATTAACTTAGTTCGATGTAGTCCTTGCTTGGGCATCTCAAACCGGAAAAGGAAAACCAAAGCAAACACTCTGATAAAAGTCCAAGGTACGTTCAAAATTCGTATGCAGAAGAATGAAAAATCCGTATGGCGAAATAAAATGAACGAAATGAAAATAACAGCCCATAAAACATCAAACACAAAACTACAGATTTTGACACGAAAATCGCGAAAACCAGGAAATCAGGTGGACAGGGCTAACGATATGTAAGGTATGTAAGATTAGCTTTTTTAGATTTATTTATATGTTTGTTTGATTGTTCTAGTCAGATGTGTTGTATGTCTGTGATTGACGTTTACACAGTTTTGGCTGCTGGATCCAAATTATTGTCACATTAACATATGTCTTTTTGGGTTACTTACCAAAATTTGCCAATATAACAAAACTTAAAGCAACTGTCATACAAGTGGGATGTTGAGCTAGCTATAAAACCAGGTTTTGTTTAAACAGTATTTATTAATGAAAAAATTTACAAGAATAAAATATTACAATACAATGTTAGATAAAGTTCAAATATGGGATTCGGAAACAAGTTTATGAACTATTTTACCAATTTTGATAATAATTGTACTCCCAAAGAAAGGTTTTGTAGTTAACTCATTAATTAATGTTTTTCGTATTTTAATCATTCTGTCATGTTTTCAGTGAATGCTACAATAAAGGGCAGTGTACATACAATTTACGCTTCAAATTCAAGTGGTGACCCGGAAAAGGGAATTGTTTTACACCGTGGGGAATCTTTACCAAAAAATATCAGCACAAATGCCGTTTTCAGATACTTGACATTTGTACCAGATAATAAGAGTGCAGTAATAGAACTTGAAATTTGTGAAATTGGGATCGTTGGTGAGTATTTGAATCGAAACGAGGTACACAAATCTGAAATGATAATGGATAAGGTTGAAGTTGTTATTACGTTACCAAAACGTTAAACTAAGGCAAATCCTTTGAAAACAAATAACATATTCTATTTTGTTTAAACCATCATTTGAGTTTCAAAGTTATTCTGATGCCTGGAATACATAAAATTTTAATTTTATTGTTATTATTATTGAAATTTATAATTTGTTTTCTCTTATCAGACTGTGTAGATGTGTTATTTCTGGGTATTCCGTTCAGACGAAGACTGACGTATTATTTGGTAATAAAGTCCGTCAGTGAGCAATTCAAGCTATTCTTACTTTAGGTCAAGTATGCTTTAGCAATTTCGAATCCGAATTTTAACATGCAGTAGTTTACAGGACTTTAATAAAACTTCTAATCTTTTATTTGTTTTTCTACATCTGAAGTATGCTTTAACGGTTTCATCTGAAATCTTTACATCATGTTGTGTTTTATCCAGTCTAAAGATGTTTCGTTCAGATAAGTACATGTCAAATGGTTTTGGACTGTTATCTTCCTTAACTTTTGCATCGTTATATTACAATTTCTCTTAAAACATTTTCTTTCTATGGTTTTTAAAATTATTTAGTTGTGAAATGAATCTTCGGCATAAAAATTGCAAAACTATTCAAAATACTACTACTTTTTGGTTCACACGTGCAGAGTAGCTACATGTATATGTATAAAACGCTTTATATTTGTCCAAAAAGATTGCCACATAAACAGTTACTATCTTCTGGCAGAGAAAAAAGAAAACCAGACTACTAAAATTGAAATTCCAATATCTACCAGATTTATACGTCTAGTAGAAACAGGAATTCTTATTTATACGAATGAATATCCAGTATCAATAGGAACTCGAATATCTGTTGGTAGAAATGGGGATATCCAGATTTAAGCAAGGAGGATCCTTGATTGAAGTTACTATAGATGATTACTTCAAAACTATTTTGATGTATTTCATAATGAAATAAACTTAATATCAAGCTTTTTTGAATCAAAAATAAAAGAGGTGGTGCCAATTTTCTATCAATTTAATTCACAACAGGACTTTTGTTTTCTAAAAATCCTTCAATCTTTTACTAAAATTTTACAGTACCATATAAGCTATTTTAAAGTTTTAGTGTGCATGTATTATCGAAATTTGTTCAAATTAATGATGGTTAAATTACTTGAAATTTGACAGATTTTAGCAAAGATTTAGTAATCATAAGGATATTCTTCACCAAAACCAAACTTCTATTAGAAGTGTACTAGTCTTGTATTTTTATAGTTTGTCAAATAGAAAATAATTCGCTTACCTAAATGCTGTCTTTCCATACAACATTTGAGAACAAATTGGGCCCATAACACCTTCTTTGTACTACCTCTTTCATTTTACAATTTATCTCTTAGTCTGTCTAATGCACAAATCGTAAAAGTCATGATAATTTTCAATTTGTTCTGAACATTTTGTAATTAGGAATTGTCGTAAAAATGGACAAGCGCAAAGATGTTTTATACGAAATTTTTGATTAACGAATAAGTAACCAAAACACTATGATAGAAAAAATGAATATCATCATCTTTTCCTCAAAATTGACAAAAATGGATGACTTCAAAAAGAATCTATGACAACATGATGATTTCAACTTTCCAATTGTCAACTTCATATTTCTCAGCAGTAACACACTCTCTGCTCCTTCGTATGACGTTTACATATCTCAGTTTAGGCGTTACTCTCGTTCATATTCACACTACACGGACTTTATTAACATTGGTGTCCTCCTTATACATAAACTGATCCAACAGAGTTATAAGGAAGAACGACTTAAATCGACACTACATAAGTTTACGTTCACTACCACCAATTGGTTGACCGATAAGATGTGTCGGTGTCTCAACTCACTAGCGACAGGTGGTCTTAGATCTTTATACATTAATAAAGTCATCTGATCTGTATCCGATTGGATCCTATTCCCGATTGTAACATTTTGACTGAATTAGTATGGTGATGAATGCATAGCAGGAGATATACCCTGTCGATGCACCTGGTCTCACTCATTTTGGAATTCATGCTAGTCCCATGTTTTGTTTGTTACCATAATGTGTCTCTTCCTATTCGTTTACGAGATATGATCATCGGTAAAAGTGAAATCAAAGTTGGTTGATATAGTTTAACGATTGATTTTTTCATTTTATATGGAATTCTACTTTTTTTTAATTTACCTTTGAGTTCGGTGTTTTTGTTTATACTTTTTTTGGATATGGACTGAAATTTAGCCTTGCAACAGGCCACTTACGGACCCCTCTAAAGAGGTTTTTTAAGGGTTTTGTAATTTCCCATTCTGACCGGACGTGGCTGCGAATGTATACAACCCGCAAAAATCAAACGGATGCCCCACTTCGGCAAGAATTTTACTGCCGGGTGGAGCAGACCAAGTGACCATATCCCTATTCCCCAGCCACCTAAGGAGTTGTTTAGAAGCTATATGTCAATTTCACTATAGAACGTTCATAAAACAAAAGTAGAAAGTGAAATACGGCACTGAGTTTTTCTAAAACAGGTGTTTTTCTTAGAATGTAAGGATTTGTTAGATTTTGATTTGTCATATTTTCTTCGTTTATACTGACGTGCAAACTTATTTTATCATTTCTATCGTGATTACATTGCTGATCGTCCTGCGGTATGGGATAATGTAAGGGACACAGTTTGTCAACAGTATATTCTAGCTCTAGGAACATTTAGGAATATTTTTTTTTTCATTATATTTTTACCCAATGTTCCTAAGAAATTTTCTATACACTTTATCGTTTTGAATTGTGTATATTTCTGTTGGTACAGCTAGCTCTAGATTGTTACTAAAATTTGTCGTACTTTAATATTGCACGAGCTTCCGAGGGAGGATATTCACCAATATCTATGCAATAACCCTTTTATTGCATATCAAAGCATGGAAAAACTGTTTAAAACATCTTTTTGTCATTCAATGACGTCATTAATTTGATGCACTAGTGATATATTAATGTAATGTTACATTCTGTATGAATTATGTTGTTGCTTACAATGATAATTATTAATGGAATTTTTTAGCTGTGTGCTTTTTTAACTCACCCAATTCATTTACATTTCAAAGTGATTGATTGTTCTTTTCTTGCATTTGTCATTATTAAAAAAACCAAGCCGTGTCCTATCGGGCAAAATTAATTAAAAAGCTATTAATATGGAACAAGCTTCGACAACTTCTTGTCAAAATTATCAATGAAATTATGTCATATGAAACCATGTTATATCTAAGTGTTTTTGTTTTAAGGATGTCCTTCTTCACAGTATGGTCCAATTTGTAACAGAACATGTCCATCAAATTGTCATGGACCATGTGATCTTGAAACAGGACACTGCATATTAGGCTGTTTAAATGGGTGGATTGGTGAAATATGTGACCAGGGTAAAGAAATTAAACATATTTCTGTCTATTTTTTATACTAATTTTGCGGTAAATTTACATACTGAGATTAAATCGAAGAGATAACATAGGTACCTAAATTTATTCCAACGAATGTAACAGGAAGGAAAACAGCCTTTCGCATTTCAGTTTCATTTATTTGTTAAACACAATTATAGTTCGAAGAACAACGATATATATATCAGTTCCTTAACCTTCGTTTCATTGATATGACAAAAGTATGTAACAACTTCATATCATGTCTTTTTTTACCAGTACCTTACACTTCAATGATGTGACAATATACCATTAATAATTATAACCAACTGCAAATGTTCCCCTTAAATCACTTAATGAAAGATTGCAGAAGTGGGTTCCATTAGTATTTACATACATCAGAAAAAGTTAAAATAATATTTTTAAATTATTTTGACTGAGAAACGCAAATTTTCATGACAATGGGTCAAATAAATTATACATTGATTTTACAGCGTGTAGTTCTGGTTTTTATGGAATGGAGTGTCTTCTTAATTGTTCTTTAAACTGTTTAACGCCACAATGTGATCATACAACTGGAGGCTGCACTGGTGGATGTACTAGAGGGTGGAAGGGATTCAATTGTACACAAGGTTGATAGATTTATTTATATATGTTTGTATAAAGAATAGAAATAGAACGATAAATACAGACATGCTGACTAAGTGTATCACCAAATTAAACACATAATTTTTAATGCCGTTATGTTTACAAATCTCGTAATTACTTGGCTTTACATCTGTAGTAGCCACAGTCCTCATGAAAATAAGATGATGTAGTATGATTGCAAATGAGACAACTCTTCACCAGAGAACAAATTACATAGACTTAAGAAAATAAAGGTCACCGTACGGCCTTCAAAATGAGCAAAACCCATACCACATAGCAAGCTATAAAAGGCCCCGAAATGACATGTGTAAAACAATCAAAACGAGAAAACTAACGGCCGAATTTATGTACAAAAGAAAAGACAAACACAAATATGATATACAGTAAGAACCACTGTTCTCTTTTCCTCGACTGTAATATCACTTGATGCAACTTTTCATTAAATCTGTACTAGTCATTAGCAACATGAAAGGTAACACTAGTGGAGCAGAAACTGGTTTTCTTTCTTAAACATGGTTTAAACTTCGTTTTGTTTGGGTTTGTGTCTTTATCTCAGTATATAGATTTCTGAGTAAATTGGTTGCTTTGTTTCTTCGTCTTATTCTTTATTTTGAACATTGTGTCCTTCTTTTTATTTTTTTTATTTTTGTAGTATTTTATCTTTCAATGTCTATAAAGTTTAATAAACTTTCTCTAGATACACTGGGTTTTATTTCAAGCGTTTATTTTCAGTAATAAATATGTGTACTATGGTAAGAGAATCAACATCATTTGATATTTTGTAAAATTACGTATTACCATGATTAGAACATGCACATTTACCTTTTTGGTTTTTTTTGCAATACCTTATTGGCAGATATGTGTAATCACCCCGAGTTATGCTGTGCGTGTCACTAGTGCAGCAATATATGCTGATCATATGATAAATGTTATTTGCTTGTCCAGTCGTATTTCTCTTTTAGTCATGGTGTGTTCCGCTTTTCTTCCACTAATGATGTATAATTACCAAGTTGGTATCCTTACTCTTTTTATGCTTATTCTCCATAATCTTATTTTCCCTTCTTTCTTACGGTATATTTTAACTGTTGCAAATGTTTTATCTTCTATTGGAATTAAAGATACAAGACATGCTGATAGATTGAGTTTATATGAATTATAGGACATTTCGTGTATTCACTACAACCATATGATTAGTAGACTACCCTTTTTGTGTCATTGATACATGCATAGAAATCATAATGTAGAACAAAAACTCTTTTGAATTTTAACAATTGCGTGGCTATTAAATATTTTTATTATATCATATATTACTTATCGCAACACTTCGTGTATGACAAGAATGGAACATGGTAAGCAATGAAATAAACAGGTATCTAAGTTACTTCAAGTAAAAATATAAACATACAAACAAATCCCGTCAATTAAACTTGAGAGCCAATTTTCAGAATTTATCTTCATCTATAAAAACATCTCGCTATAAATGTTAAAGTTCATGATCGTGTTTATTTCCGATTTCCAACAACATATTTAAGCAAATAAATGATTCGTAATGCTAGCGGATTGCTCAAAGCGGAATGTTGGTATGTTTTAGCAATTTTCTTTTATTATAAAAATATTCAAGAAGGATATAATAAACGATAATGAAAGGATACCAGTATTACCCTATTTTTTAAGTCCGTGTGACTTCGACCGTTAGTATTACAAAAAGATATAACATTTGCAAGATTCAGTATATTGTCATCAAGAGCTGTGCATCTGCCTACCCTTCCGGAGCACCTGAGATCATCTTCAGTTTTGTTTAGAGTCCTGTTGTTTGTCTTTTGGTCGTATATCGTTTATTGTCATGGCGTTTTCAGTTTTTTTTCGACTTATGAGTTTGAATATCCCTTTGCTATCTTCCAGCTCTTCTTAAGGACGAAGACAAAAAATGACAATGATATTTCTAACATGTCATTTAAACATGTATAAATAAAATGAAAAACTGTTTTAACCGTTGATTTGAGACAGAACCTATTTCGATTAAACGGACTATACTTTTAGTATCAGGTAAATAATGATAAGGATAAGAATAACCATATGATGATCATCGCTAGTTATATTTGTTAAATGTGAGATTTTGTTTCAGTGAGATCAGAATTTCAGGAAGAACTTAACGGGGCAGTTTTAGGTGGAAGCATTGGTGCCGTCATTGCCGTAATTTTGATTATGGTAGCAGGATGTTTTATTTACAAGTAAGTTCGTTAATCACGGAAAGTATTTTTTTGAAAAATATTGTGGCTTTGTATCCTTATTTTATTTTCAGATCAAAGACACCTGACCATTTGTAAAATATAGATCACAATAGTTGTAAAATTGCGTTTTGGATATTGCATCCTTTAGGATATCTATGTCTTATTATATACACAAAAGTCTAAATTGAAAACAACGTTCATACCTATTATTGCGTTGGATAAAAACTGCAATTTTTATACGTGTGCATGTAAAACAAATTTCTTGGTAGAGGGGTCTAAATACAGCACAAACAACAATTTCAAAAAGACCAAAAAAAGTGAAAAAGTCTATTTTAACAAAACGCATTTGACTAACAGGTCGAACAACTGATGTTCTTAAACCCTGCTAACTGCCATTGGCGATTGAAAAAAAAATTGATCACCAGATCTAAGAAATTGGATCTTAATATTAATTTAATGCCAAACAGAAAACAATAAACTTGTGGAAAAGATGGTATGCCACAAACATGAGGTGCAAACATTTGTACACCAAATATATCCGGATTTCGACAATTAATGTCTCTTCAGTGATGTTAGGGATCCAAACGGTATTTGGAAGGCCATATAATTTACCTCAATTTAGGATAGACTCTGTAATTTTATAGAGTCGAAATAGGATGAACGGATCATATAAACCCGAAGAAAAATATAATACAAGCCCAAACGAAAAAATATACAAAAGTCTAAATTGAAAACAACGTTCAAACATATGATTGCGTTGGATAAAAACCGCAATTTTTATACGTGTGCACGTAAAGCAAATTACTTGGTAGAGGGGTCTAAATACAGCACAAACAACAATTTCCAAAAGACCAAAAAAAGTGAAAAAAATCTATTTTAACAAAACGCATTTGACTAACAGGTCGAACAACTGATGTTCTTAAACCCTGCTGACTGCCATTGGTGATTGCCAAATAAATTGATCACCAGATCTAACAAAATGGATCTTAATATTAATTTAATGCCAAACAGAAAACAATAAACTTGTGGAAAAGATGGTATGCCACAAACATGAGGTGCAAAAATTTGTACACCATATCCGGATTTCGACAATTAATGTCTCTTCAGTGATGTTAGGGATCGAAACGGTATTTGGAAGGCCATATAATTTACCTCAATTTAGGATAGACTCTTTAATTTTAAAGAGTCGAAATAGGATGAACGGATCATATAAACCCGAAGGAAAATATAATACAAGCCCAAATGAAAAAATATACAAAAGTCTAAATTGAAAACAACGTTCAAACCTATGATTGCGTTGGATAAAAACCGCAATTTTTATACGTGTGCATGTAAAACAAATTTCTTGGTAGAGGGGTCTAAATACAGCACAAACAACAATTCCAAAAAAAGAAAAAAAAGTGAAAAAGTCTATTTTAACAAAACGCATTTGACTAACAGGTCGAACAACTGATGTTCTTAAACACTGCTGACTGCCATTGGCGATTGCCAAATAAATTGATCACCAGATCCAACAAAATGGATCTTAATATTAATTTAATGCCAAACAGAAAACAATAAACTTGTAGAAAAGATGGTATGCCACAAACATGAGGTGCAAACATTTGTACACCATATCGGGATTTCGACAATTAATGTCTCTTCAGTGATGTTAGTTATTATATATAAACAAGTCTAAATTGAGAACAACGTTCAAACCTATGATGCGTTGGATAAAAACCGCAATTTTTATACGTGTGCATGCAAAACAAATTTCTTGGTAGAGGGGTCTAAATACAGTACAAACAACATTTTCAAAAAGACCAAAAGAGTGAAAAAGTATATTTTAACAAAACGCATTTGACTTGCAGGTCGAACAACCAATGTTCTTAAACCCTGCTGATTGCCATTGGCGATTGCCAAATAAACGGATCACCAGATGTAACAAAATGGATCTTAACTATTAATTTAATACCAAACAGAAAACAATAAACTTGCAGAAAAGATGGTATACCGCAAACAAAAGGTGCAAAAATTAGTACACCATATCCGGATTTCGACAATTAATGTCTCTTCAGTGATGTTAGGAATCGAAACGGTATTTGGAAGGCCATATAATTTACCTCAATCTAGGATAGACTCTTGAATTTTGAAGAGTCGAAATATGATGAACGGATCATATAAACCAGAAGGCAAATATAATACAAGCCCAAACGAAAAAATATAAACAAGTCTAAATTGAAAACAACGTTCAAACTATGATTGCGTTGGATAAAAACCGCAATTTTTATACGTGTGCATGCAAAACAAATTTCTTGTTAGAGGGATCTAAATACAGCACAAACAACATTTTTAAAAGACCAAAAGAGTGAAAAAGTATATTTTAACAAAACGCATTTGACTAGCAGGTCGAACAACTGATGTTCTTAAACCCTGCTGATTGCCATTGGCGATTGCCATATAAACGGATCACCAGATGTAACAAAATTGATCTTAACTATTAATTTAATTCCAAACAGAAAACAATAAATTAAACTTGCGGAAAAGATGGTATACCGCAAACAAAAGGTGCAAAAATTTGTACACCATATCCAGATTTCGACAATTTATGTCTCTTCAGTGATGTTAGGAATCGAAACGGTATTTGGAAGGCCATATAATTTACCTCAATTTAGGATAGACTCTTGAATTTTGAAGAGTCGAAAAAGGATGAACGGATCATATAAACCAGAAGGCAAATATAATACAAGCCCAAACGAAAAAACATAAACAAGTCTAAATTGAAAACAACGTTCAAACTATGATTGCGTTGGATAAAAACCGCAATTTTTATACGTGTGCATGCAAAACAAATTTCTTGGTAGAGGGGTCTAAATACAGTACAAACAACATTTTTAAAAAGACCAAAAAAGTGAAAAAGTATATTTTAACAAAACGCATTTGACTAGCAGGTCGAACAACTGATGTTCTTAAACCCTGCTGACTGCCATTGGTGATTGCCAAATAAATTGATCACCAGATCTAACAAAATGGATCTTAATATTAATTTAATGCCAAACAGAAAACAATAAACTTGTGGAAAAGATGGTATGCCACAAACATGAGGTGCAAAAATTTGTACACCATATCCGGATTTCGACAATTAATGTCTCTTCAGTGATGTTAGGGATCGAAACGGTATTTGGAAGGCCATATAATTTACCTCAATTTAGGATAGACTCTTTAATTTTAAAGAGTCGAAATAGGATGAACGGATCATATAAACCCGAAGGAAAATATAATACAAGCCCAAATGAAAAAATATACAAAAGTCTAAATTGAAAACAACGTTCAAACCTATGATTGCGTTGGATAAAAACCGCAATTTTTATACGTGTGCATGTAAAACAAATTTCTTGGTAGAGGGGTCTAAATACAGCACAAACAACAATTCCAAAAAAAGAAAAAAAAGTGAAAAAGTCTATTTTAACAAAACGCATTTGACTAACAGGTCGAACAACTGATGTTCTTAAACACTGCTGACTGCCATTGGCGATTGCCAAATAAATTGATCACCAGATCCAACAAAATGGATCTTAATATTAATTTAATGCCAAACAGAAAACAATAAACTTGTAGAAAAGATGGTATGCCACAAACATGAGGTGCAAACATTTGTACACCATATCGGGATTTCGACAATTAATGTCTCTTCAGTGATGTTAGTTATTATATATAAACAAGTCTAAATTGAGAACAACGTTCAAACCTATGATGCGTTGGATAAAAACCGCAATTTTTATACGTGTGCATGCAAAACAAATTTCTTGGTAGAGGGGTCTAAATACAGTACAAACAACATTTTCAAAAAGACCAAAAGAGTGAAAAAGTATATTTTAACAAAACGCATTTGACTTGCAGGTCGAACAACCAATGTTCTTAAACCCTGCTGATTGCCATTGGCGATTGCCAAATAAACGGATCACCAGATGTAACAAAATGGATCTTAACTATTAATTTAATACCAAACAGAAAACAATAAACTTGCAGAAAAGATGGTATACCGCAAACAAAAGGTGCAAAAATTAGTACACCATATCCGGATTTCGACAATTAATGTCTCTTCAGTGATGTTAGGAATCGAAACGGTATTTGGAAGGCCATATAATTTACCTCAATCTAGGATAGACTCTTGAATTTTGAAGAGTCGAAATATGATGAACGGATCATATAAACCAGAAGGCAAATATAATACAAGCCCAAACGAAAAAATATAAACAAGTCTAAATTGAAAACAACGTTCAAACTATGATTGCGTTGGATAAAAACCGCAATTTTTATACGTGTGCATGCAAAACAAATTTCTTGTTAGAGGGATCTAAATACAGCACAAACAACATTTTTAAAAGACCAAAAGAGTGAAAAAGTATATTTTAACAAAACGCATTTGACTAGCAGGTCGAACAACTGATGTTCTTAAACCCTGCTGATTGCCATTGGCGATTGCCATATAAACGGATCACCAGATGTAACAAAATTGATCTTAACTATTAATTTAATTCCAAACAGAAAACAATAAATTAAACTTGCGGAAAAGATGGTATACCGCAAACAAAAGGTGCAAAAATTTGTACACCATATCCAGATTTCGACAATTTATGTCTCTTCAGTGATGTTAGGAATCGAAACGGTATTTGGAAGGCCATATAATTTACCTCAATTTAGGATAGACTCTTGAATTTTGAAGAGTCGAAAAAGGATGAACGGATCATATAAACCAGAAGGCAAATATAATACAAGCCCAAACGAAAAAACATAAACAAGTCTAAATTGAAAACAACGTTCAAACTATGATTGCGTTGGATAAAAACCGCAATTTTTATACGTGTGCATGCAAAACAAATTTCTTGGTAGAGGGGTCTAAATACAGTACAAACAACATTTTTAAAAAGACCAAAAAAGTGAAAAAGTATATTTTAACAAAACGCATTTGACTAGCAGGTCGAACAACTGATGTTCTTAAACCCTGCTGACTGCCATTGGCGATTGCCAAATAAACGGGTCACCAGATGTAACAAAATGGATCTTAACTATTAATTTAATACTAAACAGAAAACAGTAAACGTGCGGAAAAGATGGTATACCGCAAACAAAAGGTGCAAAAATTAGTACACCATATCCGGATTTCGACAAATAATGTCTCTTCAGTGATGTTAGGAATCGAACCGGCATTGGAAGGCCATATAATTTACCTCAATCTAGGATAGACTCTTGAATTTTGAAGAGTCGAAATATGATGAACGGATCATATAAACCAGAAGGCAAATATAATACAAGCCCAAACGAAAAAATATAAACAAGTCTAAATTGAAAACAACGTTCAAACCTATGATTGCGTTGGATAAAAACCGCAATTTTTATACGTGTGCATGCAAAACAAATTTCTTGGTAGAGAGGTCTAAATACAGCACAAACAACATTTTCAAAAAGACCAAAAGAGTGAAAAAGTATATTTTTACAAAACGCATTTGACTAGCAGATCGAACAAGCAATGTTCTTAAACCCTGCTGATTGCCATTGGCGATTGCCAAATAAACGGATCACCAGATGTAACAAAATGGATCTTAACTATCAATATAATACCAAGCAGAAAACAATAAACTTGCGGAAAAGATGGTATATCGCAAACAAAAGGTGCAAACATTAGTACACCATATCCAGATTTCGACAATTAATGTCTCTTCAGTGATGTTAGGAATCGAAACGGTATTTTGAAGGCCATATAATTGACCTCAATTTAAGATAGACTCTTGAATTTTGAAGAGTCGAAATAGGATGAACGGATCATATAAACCCGAAGGCAAATATAATACAAGCCCAAACGAAAAAATATAAACAAGTCCAAATTGAAAACAACGTTCAAACCTATGATTGCGTTGGATAAAAACCGCAATTTTTATACGTGTGCATGCAAAACAAATTTCTTGGTAGAGGGGTCTAAATACAGCACAAACAACATTTTCAAAAAGACCAAAAGAGTGAAAAAGTATATTTTAACAAAACGCATTTGACTTGCAGGTCGAACAAGCAATGTTCTTAAACCCTGCTTATTGCCATTGGCGATTGCAAAATAAACGGATCACCAGATGTAACAAAATGGATCTTAACTATCAATTTAATACCAAGCAGAAAACAATAAACTTGCGGAAAAGATGGTATACCGCAAACAAAAGGTGCAAACATTAGTACACCATATCCAGATTTCGACAATTAATGTCTCTTCAGTGATGTTAGGAATCGAAACGGTATTTGGAAGGCCATATAATTGACCTCAATTTAAGATAGACTCTTGAATTTTGAAGAGTCGAAATAGGATGAACGGATCATATAAACCAGAAGGCAAATATAATACAAGCCCAAACGAAAAAATATAAACAAGTCTAAATTAAAAACAACGTTCAAACTATGATTGCGTTGGTTAAAAACCGCAATTTTTATACGTGTGCATGCAAAACAAATTTCTTGGTAGAGGGGTCTGAATACAGTACAAACAACATTTTTAAAAAGGACAAAAGAGTGAAAAAGTATATTTTAACAAAATGCATTTGACTAGCAGGTCGAACAACTGATGTTCTTAAAGCCTGCTGATTGCCATTGGCGATTGCCAAATAAACGGATCACCAGATGTATCAAAATGGATCTTAACTATTAATTTAATACCAAGCAGAAAACAATAAACTTGTAGAAAAGATGGTATACCGCAACCAAAAGGTGCAAAAATTAGTACACCATATCCGGATTTCGACAATTATTGTCTCTTCAGTGATGTTAGGAATCGAAACAATATTTGGAAGGCCATATAATTTACCTCAATTTAGGATAGACTCTTGAATTATGAAGAGTCGAAATAGGATGAACGGATCATATAAACCAGAAGGCAAACTTAATACAAGCCCAAACGAAAAAATACATATATATTAGTCTTTCTTGTGCTGGTTGGTTGTTAACAGTTGTGTTTTTCTAAATATTTTTATTATATTCCTCATTTGAAATACTTCGCTTTTGTACACGTCTGTTGGCAAGAGAGAAAAGGACCACATCAAAATACATCAACATATTTTCATATGTCAAGGAGAGAAGACATGCACTCGTTGGTTTATGTGACACAGTAAATATATGATTAAGCTATTGACAGCCAATTAAGGGGAAAAAACTGCCTTTCAATTGCTATATTTTCTGAATATTTGGCAGAATTCACATGATAACAATAATTATAATAATAACAGTATTCTATACTAAATGATTATACTTATACTTCAGGTTTAATTGTGTGTCAACAAATAGCGTTGATTTGGTTTTTTTGAGTTATCAGTACACTGAGACAAGTTGGGACCTTGATCATATTCAGAACTTCCAAATACTAAACCTTGTATGAAAGAACAAGTGTACTTCTTAAATGTTATGTGTAATTTTGTATTTGCAGACGCAACTCAATATCAACAAAAGATAAATATTCAGAAAAATCCAAATCAATTCAAAAGACTACCTTTAGTGAGTTTAAGTTACAATTTCAGTTATTTATTACAAAATCATTTTCTTTTTACGCAAATTACTAAGTGATATCTATGATTTATTAATTATATACCAACACAAAGAGTAGGTGATATACAGTAACTGCGATAATCTTATCCATGCATCCAATCAAAATTTTCGTATCAAATTATTCCAAATTAAGAACTAATTGTACGCGATTTAGAGTCCTGCCAGACAGTCACTTTCTGTGTGACGATACCCTGAACCTTTATTACTAACTGGGTATAGATTGTTTTCCGTTGCGCATTACAGTGTGTCTGTATTAAGGAATGTTTTGATATTTGGTAATTTATTTTTAATTGTTATGTTGTAGCGTTTATGCTATTTTCAAATTAGTCGGACGGTCACTTCCCCAGGACTAGATTATCTTACCTCTATTTGGAAAAATCTTTCGGAACTTTGGGTCCTCAATGCTCTTTAACTTCGTTCTTTATTTAGTCTTTTAGCTGTATGGATTCGGGCGTCACGTATGAGTCTTTTGTAGACAGAAACCGCGTCTGGCGTACAAAATTATAAGCCTAATATCTTTGATTTGTTTACTGTTTGGCATTATCTCTATCGTTTATAGTTTCACCGAGCATTGAATTTTCAGTAGTATCTTATTACGAGCGGGGACTTACTTTGCATGTTCTTTGTTCAACTTCTTGTTTAACTTTGAATGAAGGTTTGCCCTTGAAAAACCTTATATGAAGCTTTACATTCAACAACGAGCTTTATGGCAAACCCACAAAATTGAACCTAGAAAACCTCTTGAATTTGCAAATAGATATAATGGGGTGTCAATAATTGTTTGCGATTAGGTCAGTTTAGTCGAAATCACTATTGATAATTAAAAAAATCATTGAGAGTTGCATCATGATTGGCACCACTCATTACCAGGTAGTTGTTATGACCCCGCTCTTCAGTTGCATAGCACATGTTACACAGGCTAAATATTTCTCTGTGTCATAATTTTATTTTCCTATTCAATACATTCGAGTTAACGCATGAAAATGGTATCTAAATTACGAAAGTAACGAATGTGACTAACCGAATTAGACTATTAACCGGATTTGTAATAACATAAGCAACACGACGGGTGCCACATGTGGAGCAGGATCTGCCTACCCTTCCGGAGCACCTGAGATCACCCCCAGTTTTTGGTGGGGTTCGTGTTGCTTAGTCTTTAGTTTTCTATGTTGGTGTCATCTGTACTATTATTTGTCTGTTTGTCTTTTTATTTTTGGTCATGGCGTTGTCAGTTTGTTTTCGATCTATGAGTTTGACTATCCCTCTGGTATCTTTCGTCCCTCTTTTACCTTTCTTTGTTAATTTACTGAAAATAAAAATAAGTCAATATTTAATTGAAAAATATCGTAATTACAGTCATGTAAATGTTCAAATGTTATTCATAGAAAAGAAAAGAAAAAACAATGATGGAAACGAACAAGTTAATTCAGCAATTGCATTGGATTCAGGGGAAGTAATTGTTTACCTTGAAGACACAAATGAAACTGAGCTACCATTTGAAAGCAATGATACTGTGTACAATAATGTACCAACTGACCATTTTTTCTACAAGATACAAATTGGAAGTTTAAAGGAGGTTATTAATGAAAAACTAATAGATGAAGGTTTCAAGAAAGAATATGAGGTAGAGCATGTTATATGATTTTTAAGATAACAACAAAACAACAACCCGTGTAGTAAGGCACCTGACATAGATAATTATGAATACAGCCGAATCAATTTTTAAGTTTTCTTCATTCTATTAGCTTTTAACGAATTTCCCAGCAAATAAAATGTTCTTATGATTTAAACAATAAGCGATAACGTTTTCCAAAAAATTTTACCAAGGAATTTGAATTTTGTTACCAGTCTTACATATTTGTAAAACTGGCTCGATGCAAATGGAGACACGACTAATAGCAGTAGGTATCGGAAAACACCCGATATGGTTAATTGTCAGTAAATATATATGGATTAAACGGGACACAAAGGGATATGAATGTGTGTAGTTTGCAGAGTAACAACTTTAAGATGTATTAACAAAATTACCAAACTCCAAATTCAAAACGGGGAAAGTCCATGAAACATGACAAAACCATACGCTCTATTATATCAACCAAAACAGACATAATTGGTAAACTTGACAATAATGGGATCCAGCTGCCAAAATTGTTGTAACACATATCATAGATATACAACAAAAGTAAATTGAACAATTTAAACAAAGATACAGTTGAGTCTAAAAAAGACGCCAACAAAAAGGTTTTGAAGTTGATAGGAAATACAATACAGTACTTTTATTGTAAAACAAAAAACCCTTTGGATTATCAATATGTAATTAAGTAATACGTAACAGGTAATGGATTTTTACAATCAAGTCTACTGACTCTTTTACTTCTTTATGTTTTCCTAATATATGAAAGCCGATTTACGCATGATAGATGTGTTAAAATGCGTGATTTTGTTTTTACTAAATGTAGAGTGCTATAATCTTAAAATAGACAATAACAGGCCGTTATTAATATATCAAACCGTATTGGTTACCGGAACCTTGGATACACCAAACCAGGTACTTCATATCTGAGAAACAGGCATTATTTGCCCTCAATTTTAGAATTCATTCATACATTTATGTATTATTCAAAATTATTAGTCAATATGTGTTCTACAAAGATCACACCAGTCTTTCACCTTTCATTTGATACCTTAATTATCAAAATATATTCTACATTGTTTGATTTTTACACCTATGCGTAAGAACTATTTTGTATTAAATATGTACCACTTTCCAGTATGTTCCTTTTTGACCGGGCCCGATTTGGTGGTGTTACATCTTACAAAGTCTATACCAATCATTTTGCAAAGAATTCCGCTCAAAACGGTGCTAGGGGCAGTCTTTAACTTGTAGTGCAGTGATTTTGTTTTTACTCCGTGTTGATGGTCTTACTGTGACTTAGGTGTTTTTATGTCATATAGCTTTTCAACTCGTTCGGTTCTTATACATTCTCGGCTTTCAAATATTCGGCTTTGAGCGTTCCTGATAAAGGTAAATCCAGAGAAGCGCTTCGGACGCATGAAATTATTTTAACATGTTGTTTTCATTTTTTAAGTGTGTGATAATCAAGAGACTTATACCAAACCGGTATGATGCGTAGGTATCACTAGTGATTTGGAATCTTTTCACCCTCTAGTTTAGTTAGGTTCTTGTCCCTCAACCTTACGTTTTCATTGTAAAGATTTGTATACCGTAATTTATTCCTTCTGTGCTTTGTTTTGTTTTGTCTGTTTTTCTTCGACATGTGATTTTTTATGGGCTCTTGTTATCTTCTCCATTTTTTTTAAATACAACATTTAAGTACTAGTAGTAGTCATTTATAACACTCCTTATTTCAGTAACATTTAAGAAATAATTCATTGCAGCCGTAAATTTTTTTTCATTTAACCATGCATGGGTTAGGCATTTATATTCGATTATTTTATCCGGAGCGATAGCGAGGGGTAAAATATGAATTTAAATGCCCAAACCCATGCTTAAATGAAAACAAACCTACGGCTGCCAAGAATTATTTCAATTCTAATAGGACAAATTCTGTTATTTTGTCAACCGTGGAAGCCCTATACACACGATGCTGTTTTGGCTGTTCCGTTTTACCCCACATATTAGAATGAATTTCATTACAGCATGGACATGGACACATGGTAATTAAATGTTAACGTGTGTATCACTGGCTGTCGACTTCACGCAATTACAGTATGTCAGGGGCCTCTCACTGGGGATAAACATAATTACTTTCTTTACACATGTCTATTCATAAAAGTTTTTGCATGAAAGTTTTTAGGAATTTGTTTTGTATACATTTATATACTCCCAACAAAAAGTTTCTTTTGACAGAATGAGTGTATTCAGAGGTGATATCACCAAGAAATCGAGAAAAAAAAAGTTATGTTTTTTCTTCCACAAACGTTCTGTCGCTCCTTAAAAAAAATAAGAAAACATTTATTCGTACGATTTGGTGTAGAGTAACCTACGATCAACTTTCATACTTAGATTATTTTTGTTGGTAATAAAAACTCCGGACCTTCATAAAAAATCATTTTAGTCCCTGGGCTGATATTGTTTTGTACGGAACAAATTTGAAGTCCCATTGAAGGCTCCAACGATCAGATTTTCGTGAACATTTTAAAAATATTATTCTAAAAAACCTAACGTGAAAATATCAAGAAGCATATGAATTCGGTCTTGTGTTCAAAATTTACGTTGATTGGAGTCGGAGTAGCTTTTGTGAAAACATTGATATTTAATAGATTTTGTTATACCTGAACACGTTTAACAAAAGTTACGGGATCTATATTCTTTTATTACAAATTAAGCAGGTAATTTCAATGAATTTGGTCTTACTCAACTATTTGTTTTTTTGTTATTTGAGGATGCATATTTGAGTCAATTCTGCATTAACGTTTATTTGCAATTTTATTCATGTTGATTTCAAAAGCCTCTTGCATAGCCACTCCCTCCCTTATTTTAACTGAATCAGGAATGGTCGCCTCTTACAATTTAAAATTGTACTCACTTCCTTTTCGGTTTCTGTGTTTTAATATATATCCATGAATTTAATGATAGGTTCACAATACATCTGTTTTGGAATAATAAATCATGTGCACAAGACTAAACTGGTCAACTGTAATACCAGATCATGTACAGGTTATTATGTCAACATAACAGTAACAGCGTAATATTAACCTTTAAACTGGGTGCACTCGTTTAGTTATTGTAGTATAAAAGGTATTGTGAACATATTTAATTCATAGATAGATACTGAAACACAAATTAAAAAAAATGAAGTACAATTCTAAATTGAATCGCTGTGATCCGTCTATTCGTTTTTTTTCATATCAACGGAACAGCTGCTTTTAACAGGTTGGGCACATTTCCTTATACGGACATGTATTATTTAGCATACTTATGCCCCCGTCAATGCATGTATTAGTGTTTGTTTACAAATAAAGCATTTTTTTTATATTTTGGTGATTTACCAATCCATTGAATGATTTGCAATGCATTATGAACTACTTGTCTATAACTGACACACTACTTAATTTTTCACTTATTGCCAGACAGAATTTTTCTTACTTTTTTCTCCCGATTACTTGGTGATATCACCTCTGAATATACTCATTCTTTCGAAAGAAACTTTTTGATGTGAGTATATAAATACATTCAAAACAAATTTCTGCAGGCATAAAAATTTATTTTATGAATGGTCATGTGTTGAATAGTAATTATGTATATCCCCATTGAGAGGCCCCTGACATACTGTAATTGCGTGAAGTCTTTGTTGTCGACAGCCAACGATATCATTTAAATATCAGGTGTCGATGTCCACACTGTTATGAAAATCATTCTATAATATTATGATATAGTATTATACAATAATAAATTAAAAAAACTCACATTCTTTACATAAATGTGTTCTTTTTGTGTTATTTTATTACATTCTGAGGCGTACAAGAAGCCTTAAAAAACGCCCAGTGGTTACATTTGAAGCCGGAAGTATGACGTCACCATGTTTAGTTGCCAAAGCAGATAACATCATGCATTTCTCGGGATTTTCGTTTTATGACATTTAAATCGAAGTAATAACTGAAATGGACCAATTTGTTTATTTTGCATCAGAATAGAGATAACCGTATTGTATTCGAAGCTTGGTCTACGTAAAACGTGGGATTTACTGTCAAAAATTGAGTTTACCTGGTCGTATAAATATGATGGGCGTAACGCGGAACAGCCAATTTTGTGTATCTATGCGTCTGTGCTAAATGTAGATATACTGTGATTATACTGTTTGACGATATATAGGTCGTCATATTAAAATTTTTAATTAAATTTATAAAATTTAAACATTTCTCATTGTAACATGTGTTTTATTTTAATTTTTTTTAGATTTTACCTAAAGGTCTTGTCCGTGCACACGTTGAGGGTTCAAAAGAAGAAAATAAAGTTAAAAATCGTTTCCTCACAACATGGCCTTGTATGTTGAAATAATTAAAAATTATGAGGTCTGACAAATTGGCAATTGAAATAAATGAAATTTTTAACCACTCTAGCTATAATCAGATAATATCAAATTCCTTCTGTGCACCTCAGACAGTGTGTCCGATAAAAAGAAGAGACATACGTCGGTCAAATCTTAAAGTGTTTAGTTTTTAACTTGTTTTGTCATTTTCCGCTGCTTTAATCTGTCAAGTCTGACAACATTCACAAAATGTTCCATGGATTCACAATTAATGTTAACATAACACTGTAATTTTGGTTTAATGATAAAAAACTAATACAGCATAATTGACATTAAATTGAATGTATACAACCATATCTTATTGTGTTACCTGCTTTGTTCATCTACATTTTGTAAGCATGTTATATATTTATTTGGGATAATACAAAATTTATTTTCATATATTTTTTTGTAGATGATCATTCACGTATTGTGCTGAGAGGAAACACAAAGACTGATTATATTAATGCTAGTTACATTGACGTAAGATTTGAAAATGAAATATTTCTATTGTACAATGTATATCGGCATATATCTTAAACTTACACATACATTTGTACAAATATCTTTAAATGCAAATGTAGGATCTTTTACAATATTGTTATAAGAAAAACAAATCCTTCTTAAAATGCAGTTTTTCTAATGTGTTTTTAAATTCTTCTTCCTTATCTTCCTTTGAAATTATGACACAACAGTAACTTTACCTAGGCAATATTGTCATCAATTATTTATTTATTAATCTTTATATTATTTAATATTTTTTTTAATGATCACGGAAATTAACTGTCATATTTTTTTATTTAAACTTTTAAAAATTAAAGGAATTTTAAATATGGATATTCATATCACATATATTGCCATTGGTTCTTGTGCTTTGTAGACTACATAGACTGTTGTTAATACTTATGAGCATGTGTTTTTCAGAATTATGACAAAGAAAAGGCCTATATAGCAAGCCAAGGTTTGTAAATATTTAGTTTACAAATGATAAATGTTTTTAAAACTTGTATTTTACACAAAGTGTTAACGATAATATTATATAACAGCTTTAGAAAGAAACATGTAACCGTTGGAAATTGTCCTGAGCACGTTATTATTATACTCTTGTTTTTCAATCTGATATTGTGAGATTTTACATTGATTTAATGCTTTTTATAGTTTAAAACAAAGCTAACTCTTTTCAATGATGTTGATGACCTCTAGATGTTTAAGTTTCTTATGTGTTTGTCGATGGGTAACTGTGTTAAACATCTTATATTTAAGTGTTGAAATATATTTGCAAGCGAAAACAAACATTCCAAATCCAGATATATTTCTTTGTCTTGAAATAGTTATAAAAGAGAGGCGAAAGATACCAAAGGTACATTTAAACTCATAAGTCGAAAATAAACTGACAACGCCGTGGCTAAAAAAGAAAATGACCAACAGACAAACAATAGTAAACAAAACACAACATAGAAACCTAAAGACTGAACAACACGAACCCCACCAAAAAAACTGGGGGTGATCTCAGGAAATCCGGAAGGGTAAGCAGATCCTGCGCCATATGTGGCACCCGTCATGTTGCTCATGTAAGTAAAAACCCGGTGATTAGTCTGATTAATTTTCTTTAAAGTGTCATTTCAGATATAATGGATTTAGGATAAAAAAAAGGAATGGTATACAAAACTTTATATGACAGAAAATCATGTTTTGAGATTTGATATTGTCCAAAATGATAAGGTTCTAATTATATAATGGTGCAGGTCATTTATTGTATGATCAAGTGTGCAAGATATATATATTTGTTATGTTTTCATGGTATCTCCATGTCACAACGAAGTTGTTTCTATTATTGAAATCATGCAAACAATTGCTTTATATTTTTATCTGAAAATCAGAAAATGGATTTACAAAAAAATGTAAGCATTAGATTTCAAAACCAGCATTTAAAATAAATTTGCGATGCCATTTTTCCAAAACGTTTTCCATACTTGCCTCTAATGTTAATAGATTTTTATTTTTATAAATCGTAATTTACCTTAAAGGTCCAAAGAGTAATACCGTCAGAGATTTCTGGCATATGATATGGCAGGAAAACGTTGGCAAAATTGTTATGGTCACACAGCTGAAAGAAGGAAGAAGGGTATCAAATTGCATTATCACATTAATCATATAAAATCAATTAAATAAAGTTTAACACATTAAATATTATTAAGCATTTTCATAACAATCCGATCGAAAACTGGGCTTTACAGGTGTTTTTGAAAAGCTATTCTATCATACATTGCTATACAGAACATACCGCACCGGCTGTCTTGTGGTAGCTTGCTCGCCCCGAGAGTCGGGAGTCGTAGTTCCAATTCCCAGCCGGGTCAAACCATAGAATTAAAAATTGATATTTGCTACTTCTCCACCATGTACGTGACATTAAAGTGTTAAAACAAAGACTGGTCTGCTCGGAGTCAAAATAATGTGACCGGGTAAGATAAGACAACGTCCTTGAAATTGTTACCTTGTGGACTTGCACGTTAAACATCCGGCTCAGTATATGTCATTCTAGTACAAAGCAGAGTTCATCATCGTCATCATCATCATCATCATCATCATCATCATCATCATCATCATCATCATCATCATCATCATCATCATCATCATCATCATCATCATCATCATCATCATCGTTAATGTTAGTTACTTTAAAAACTGTCTTCTGATATTATTGAATGAAGTACAACTGAAGTTTAACAAATGAGAAGAATAAACGAAAGAGAAACTTAACTTTGCATATTAAAACTGGAAAAGAAAGAATTTTGTGGAGGTTCGAAATTATTATTTTTAGTTATACAATGTTATGCATTTCCAATGTTCATGAATGTTCTTCAGGAAAAATGTATACAATATTGGCCTGTTGCAGTTAATGACCCAATGGTAGTAGAAAATTATCGACTTACAATGACAAAAGAAAAAGAACACACTCTTTATGTATACAGACTGATAACTATCTCCAACAATATAGATACGGTAATGATCACAACTTTCGTAAATTAAAATTAATACGATAAAAGAGAATTGATGTTAAACAGAAAATCAGAAATAATCGTTATTACAACTGCGTTATGTCGCGTCTGGCATATTAAACTATAATCCTGCTACCTTTGATAACTATTTACACCACTGGGTCAATGCCGCTGCTGGTGGACGTTTCGTCCCCGAGGGTATCACCATCCCAGTAGTCAGCACTTCAGTGTTGACATGAATATCAACTATATGGTAATTTTTATAAATTTCCTGTTACAAAACTTTGAATTTTTCAGAAAACTAAGGATTTTTTCATCCCAGGAATAGATTATCTTAGCCGTATTTTGCACAACTTTTTGGAATTTTGGGTCCTCAATGCTCTTCAACGTTGTACTTGTTTGGCTTTATAACTATTTTGATCTGAGCGTCACTGATGAGTCTTATGTAGACGAAACGCGCGTCTGGCGTATTAAATTATAATCCTGCTACCTTTGTTTACTATTATGTTGAAGAGATTTAAAGAATTCAAATAAAAGCAAAATAAATGTAGTTAAAACGTATTTGGTTCCTGAGAATTAGTATTAGTTTTTACAATTTAAATGACTTAAGTTAACTTAATTCTTTTATACACTTCTCATTCTGAAGCACTGATTCATTCAGTTTTAGTAAAGATTTCAATATCTAGATTCTCCCTCTAGTAGTGGCAGTTATTCATTTTGTTCGGTCTCGTTCCTTTTTGAGGTATTGTTTGTTGCGTTGTTTTTACTCTTCCTAATCGACTTACGAGATTTTTACATCGGTAAACTACTGTAGCCTTAAATTATAAAATGGTATGTCTAGCTTATTAATCACGCATAAATGTTTTCTGTTATCCCTCGTTTTTCACACATTTCTTTAAATTGTTAACGTATCATTATTTTCAGTTAGTTTTTTATCGACGAATGAAAGTTCAATTATTTAATTTAGGCAATTCGTAAATAATGACGACTTAATTTAAAATGAACACCTAATCTTTTTATAGTTTTCAGTACTGTTACAGCACAGTCTCGGGTTAGTGGAGGGTTTTGCGCCAGCAAACATGTTTGACTTTGACACATTATGCATGTGCATGTCTAAAGTCAGGAGCTGTAGTTCAGTTGTTGCCGTATATTGCTGTATATCATATTTGATTTGGTCTTTTTTGTACATAAACCAGGCCGTAAGTTATCCCGTTTGAACTGTTTTGCATTTGTAATTTCGGAGCCTTCTATAGCTTACTATGCGGTATTGATTTTGCTCTTTGTTGAAGCTGTATGTTTACCTATAGTTGTTAACTTCTACATCGTTTGGCCTCTGATGGAGAGATGTCTCATTGGCAATCATATCCCATCTTCCTATTTTTTTTTATAATAAAGCTTTAAGTTCTTTGAAAAGTAGTACCATAGTTTTAATTGCGTAATCTAATACCATAGAATGTACGATTTTGGTCCACTAGTGTCCTGCAATAAAATCTATTTCAAATATATTCTATTTTTGCAGACCAAAATCACATATTCAACGAGTTTATTTTGTGAATAAATATCATATTTTATGATTATGTTTGTGGTTGGATTTGATAAAAATACATGTTAAACTGGAATAATCTAGAAAACATCTTCTTATTCATACAGAATGAATACCCAATTTACAAAGTTTGACTTAGTCTCAGTTTTTCTTATCCAATCCTTTATGACACGAATAAATGAAGACAACTAACTTATAAATATAAAAAAGGAATGTGCGGCAGAGTAGCAAATTATATATGTGTCCTTTAACTGATTAAAAAACAGCTGTTCGAAACCACAGTTGCTAATCGCCAAGTTTAAAGAAATGTCAGTTTGCTTTTTAGTGATTATGACTATTTTTCTTTTACTTTGGAGTTGTTTGCTTGAAAACAAAAACTTTGAAGTTGTTTGCTTAAAACAAAAACTTTCAAATTATTTTTCATACCTTTTCATTTTTTTTTCTCAATTTGTTTAATGGTAAAATGCGGCATCTTAAACCGTGTTCCATAGTTGCACTTTTTAGCTCACTATGCATGAAGGGCCAGTGAGAGCTAGTCTAATAGTTTGCCGTATGTCGTACGTTATCGTCTCTTTTAACTTTAAAACAAATCTTATCCAATAAAACTAACAGGTCAATTGCAACCAAGCTTTGTCGAAATCATCCAAACGTGTGTAAGATAAAACCACCGTAAAACCAAGATTGCCATTATTGCTAAAATAGACAAAAGGGATGTCATGCAAGTATTGACTTATACCTTAAAACCCTTATAAATAGAGAAAATCAGACAGGGGCAAAATTGTGCCTTTAGATTAAACCATCTAGGAGTGATTGCCCTTAATGGATGATTTTACGTCGTGTTTGCGTTTTAGACTATTAATTGTAAAACATAATTGAGAAACCTTTATTTACAAAAATTATAACTAAAAGGCGGAACATAACCCATTTTTGGCATTTTTGACAGAACATATTATAGAAATTTTAAACAGCAACACTAATCAGTAGGACGATAAATGAAAATAATTCAATTGACTGAAATCATCAGTTGACTCCTTATATAAATAGCAAAATAACAAAAATACCGAACTCCAAAGAAAAAATACAAAACGCAAAGTCCCTTATCAAATGGCAAAATGAAAAACTCAGACACATCAAACGAACGAAAAACAACTGTCATATTCCGAACTTGGCACAGGCATTGCCTTATGTAGAAAATGGTGGATTAAACCTGTTTTTTAGCTAGCTAAACCTCTCACTTGTATGGCAGTCGCAAAGAATTCCATTATATTGACAACGATGCGTGAACAAAACAAACAGACACAATAGGTATAAATGTCAAAAATAAAACCAATTTTGATCTAAAAAGGTCATTGCGATCTGAGCAGCTTTTAAAAGACTAAACAATAAATTAGATATGTCATTTGCAATCTTTCAGTTAATTTTCAGACTTATCCACTGCGATGAATTCAGTACTGTTCAGACAATTCGCTTGCAGTCAATCAAGATCTGTTCAGTCTGTGTTCAGACTGTCCAGAAGTTGTTATTTACCTGCACACACCAACAACATACTGAATTGTCTGAACAACTACTGAACAGTACTAAATTGACGGCATGAAATGTGTCTAAACAGTACTGAATCTACCGCAGTGGATAAATATAAAAAGAGACCGAAAGACTGTTGATGACTTAATAAATTATTTTACAGACTTTTCAGATAATGATAAGATCAAACTGATCTTTCGAGACTAAAATTCATTTACTATCACCATAGTGAAAAAGAACAAATTGGAATTTTATGTATTTTTAGTTTTATCTTTACCTTTTACAACTGGATAGCAAACTGATTTTACGACATTGTATGTTTGATTGATTTCTGATACAGGTATAAACTTTTTATAAGTTATAACGTTAGTTCGAAAAATATTATTCCTTTGCTGTTGGTCTTATTGCTGTCTCAACCACGCAATTTGAATGTCCCCTCCGAGCCTTAACCTCCCTTTTGCTGTGTTTCTTGTTGTTAAATCTTTAGTTTTCTGTTCAACGTTTTCCGTTTTCCCCTATGATCATGTAGTTTTCCTTGCTTTCTTAGACTTCATGTGTATATATTTTCCTTTAAATATTATGTTTTGTCACAATATCAGCCGTTATTTTAGAACAAAAGAGAAAGAAAAGTTCACCAGTATCATTTCACCCAATGGCCAGACCACGGTGTTCCTGACAGCATCAAGTTGGTTCATTTTTACAGGAAAGTGAAACGTGATCACTGTGATGCAAATGGACCTATGGTTGTACATTGCAGGTATGAATATGACATTAAGTGATTATGTTTTAATCTTTATGATTCAGCTCTTAGAACATTTAATAAAAAAACCATAACATTAAACCATAATTGAGCAATACATATTTATTTAGAAACTTGATCAAAAACCTTTTTCAAGATTCTAAACTAGTATTAAGTATCAATTTGAGTATTGTATTTTTTTGTATATTTGTCTAGACCAGTATTTCTATAAACACCCTTTTACTAAATGAATTAAATATATTTGTAGAGGAAACTTTAAACTATGAATGTAATTATGATAGATTGCAATTTGCGATGTCACTGGTACTAATTGTTTTGTATTGATTGTCATTCGATATATGAATTTTTAGCGCTGGACTTGGAAGAACAGGAACATTTATTGCTATAGATGCAATATATCAGCACGGCAAGAAAGTTGGTTACGTTGATATTATGGAGTATGTTCAGATGATGAGGAAAGACAGAATGAATATGATTCAAACACATGTATGTAATACTTTTGCATTGATACCGATTTTGAGTGTCTATGCCAAATTTGAACAGTTGGTTACATATAACAAATGAAAACAACATTTATAATTTGCATGCGTCCGAAGCACTTTTCTGGATTTACCATCATCAGAAATGCCCAAAGCCAAATATGTGTAGGCCAAGGATGTGTAAGAACCGAAACAGTTGAAGAGCTATATGACCAAAAGGGACCTTAAATACTAGCCAAATTTATCTAAGGTCAACTTTGACTGAGGGAGTTGAAATTTTAGTTTCTTTATAATTTCTAAATTTATAAACGGGCAATTTAAGTAAGGTTTGCTATAAATCATGTCCGATTAGAAGTACTAATTACTGAACAGATGATACCCTCTGAGACTGGTTGTCCTTTAGAAGCGTTATCGACCCATGCCAGTGCTGTAAAAATGTACACAAAACTTCATAAAACTTATGCGTCCGAAGCGCTTTTCTTGATATTTACCTTCTTCTGGAACGCTCAACGCCCATCGAATATTTGAAAGCCAAAGATGACCTTAGGGCTTTTCCCTAGATTATTGATGTTTAAACTTTTTTGGGGAATACTAGTATTCATATCCGTAAAATAATTGTATTTCTTGTAATTAAAATTATGCAGGAACAGTATGAGACAGTTTTTGAAGCACTACTAGAACTATTTACAGTACCAGAAACGACAATTCCAAAGAATGATTTCTGTAAATATTTAGAAGATCAGGAATGTAAGACATTACCAAAAAACCAGAAAGTATACAAACGGGAGTTTCAGGTAAGACGATAAACAAATACATTAGTACACTTTATATGATATCCGTTTGAAAAATACTTAATACTTTCGTAAAAGTAGTTCTGAACATTAAACAAAGAAAATGATGGGTGACTGTTAAAAAACTAATATGCATACACATCGTAAAACTTTCAACAAAGGATAAATGACAGTACCGAAAGCAAAGCTAGTTCTATAGAACGTGAAACAATCAGTCCATCTTTAACACATATCAATAAAATAAAACAAAAAAACAAATATACTGCAAACTATCAACGACAGACAAAATGCAAGTACATTAATAATATGCAAGATAACACATATTTAGGTCCTCAATATTTCCATTTACACGAGGCAGCAAAACCATAAAAAAGGTTATAAACAGGTATGAATATGTAGGTAGATTAGTATTCTGAACAAAAATATCCAACAAAATAAGAATGCTGATCAATTTCAATACGCAGTTGCTGCAAGCTGGTAAAACACGAGTTGTGGGTAACAATCAGTGTTTTGACGAATTAGCCATAAAACCATATTCAATCCAAATAAATATATTTGATCAATCAAGTTTAACTAGTAAGTACTCTTTAATTGTTAACAAATGCTATTTTGAAGTAACACGTATAGTAAACAACAATCAATCAATAAATTTTTTAGGTTACAAGAATTTTATATCATTGATGTCTTATTTCGATGTTTAATTCAATATAACTGTATTTTGAATAAGACACTAGAATCTCTGCGGCTATCGTATCCTGCATCTAAATTTACCGCTGCAAACTTGAAAGAAAATATATCCAAAAATTTGGTAAAGAATATCCTTCCACGTAAGTACATTTCCTTTCGTTTTTTCTAGGTATACTTGTTAACAATATATGCCTCAAGTTAGTCATCTTTTGACATAATACTATTCAATTTAAAGGAGTATTTTTACAGTGACAAAGTTACAATTTATTTGTATACTTATCATTCAATGACATGTGTATACCACCTTTGTATGTATCGCTTCTGTTGCACATTATGGCAATATAAGTATTAAAAATAATATATGATTTTGAAATTTGCAAAGTACAAAAGAGAGAAAAAAAAAAGCGAAAGATAACAAAGGGCATCCAAAACTCAACGTCGAAGACAAATTGACAACGCCATCACTAAATAAAGGCAACAGTAGTATACCGCTGTTCGAAAACTCATAAATCGATAGAGATAAAAACAAATCCGGGTTACAAACTAAAACTAAGGGAAACGCATCATAAAAACGAAACAACGAAAAGACGAATAAGTCAAAAAAAAAAAAAAAAAATTAGATAGAAAAACTAAAGATTGAACATTACAAATCCCAGTACAAATAACACATGTAACAGTACAATAAAAAATATCAACTTTAAGATAATGGAAATATTGCATAAAAATAAAATTATCTTTCTTAGTGATTGACTGTGTGCATCAAAATAAAAAATGCAGAATTTAAACATCTGAGTTCACACCATTTTTTGTCGGGGGTAATGTTACTCATTCTGTAGTTATTTCTGTAATGTGTTGTTTGTGTTTTATCGTGTTTTCTTTTGTTGATGGTTTAAAGTGTTTGTTTTTATTGCCCCAATGGTATCGTATCTCTTTTTTTTATAGGACCAACACTATTTTTACTATATTTCTTCGTGATTTTCAGGATGACAAGAGTATGTTAAAAAAGGCCCTAATATGGCGTCTATTTCAAGCTTAGTTTTCAAATATGATAATATGGCAATAATCACAATATATTATTGTTTTAACAATGACAAGATAGGAACCAGGTATTTTTGTTTGACAATTGTCGTATCTTAGCTTTTTTTATGACGTCGTTATGAGCATAAATCTCAGTTTTTCACAAAAGTCAATGATAATTCAAAATCATTAGCGTCTTAGGAAATATATATATTTAGCGCATGCGTCGACAAAAAATATAATTTAACGTTATTTAAGAAATAACAAACGAACACTACATGTATCTAATTTCAATATTTAGTTGTTGATCCTTGCGCTCTCTGTTTCCAATAATAAATAATTGGGGTTGAAATCCAGAAGATTTTTATTTTTTTTTAATATTTCTATATTTTAGACCTTAATGTGATGTAACTGGCAAAACTCTGAATGGGAAAATATCGACAACAAATAGCTCTGTTTCACTTTTTTACACATGTATGCATCAATTTGAAATATTTTTCATATTGAAATAATGGATTGAATAACTGGGGTCAGAAAGGGCCCTTTCCAAACCTATTTCTTTAGTTTGCTTCAAAATTTAATGTAACATTTTATCAAAATTCTAGTCAATTACATCTGCTGTGACACGATTAAAAATAATCAGAAACAAAACCTTAGGTAAAAGTACAAAATGATTTTTTTTTTGTTGCATTGACAAGAATCCGAATTTGGACCAAGAATTCATTTACAAAAGCAACAGGATAAGTTCTTGAGCATATGCATAATTGATTTTGTGATGTCATGCTTCAAAGGGATTTTACAACACATGGAAAGCACTTTACATTGCAATAACGGTAAAACAGATAAAAACACCTTGTATAAGCAAGACTAAAAAAATGTATCGTATCAAAAAACGATCTCGGTAACGAAAAGCAAGTTCAAAGTACTGCACCTTCTTATATAAATTCATGCCGCTGTTTACTCTAATATCAGTGGTGCATGCGTTTTCTCTTTCTTTTGTCTATATGATGGTTTTTCTTCCAACCGACAAGTTGTTTTCGCCTATAAGAATAGAATTGATGACCTCATCTATACCGTTTGGAACCTTGGTGAAATAGATTCCTTTCACATTTTGTAAGAAGCAACTCACTATCTTAGAAGTCATGATAGGAAACAAAGACCCTGGAATATAGTTTCCACCTCACCGTGATAATACTTACCATTAAGAATTTTAAAATAAGATCTGGTATAATTGCCATTGAAACAACAATCATCCAAATGACTTGTTGTATGCAACTATTAGTCATCGTACGACCTGCATAAGAAGCAAAACCCATACCGTATAGTTAGCTTAGAAGTTTGTCTGATTATGTTTTTATAATCTTCAAGATGACAACAAGATATTTGATACAAGATATCGAACAAGTAATATGCTTTTGAAATTCACAACTCAGAGGGAAACACCTGAGCTATTGTCATTACTTGGCGTATACACTGCAATGCTGAAACTATAGAACAAGCATGTTGATACATTTTTAGAATGTGTTACTTTTACAGATGCGAGATTTTTACGTATACAATTCTTAAAGGATTCCTAACAATGCATATATTATACAACTGAAATAAGCAAAATGTTTACATTTTTTCCAAAAAATTATGACTTTTTCTTAAGATATTACAAAATTATGCAATTAGGAGTTACAGATAATGTTTTGGCTTCATTCGATTTTATTCAAATATTCTGTAATGCTTATTACAAAATAATGTACACCTCCATTCGTGATGTCCCACTGTCAATAAACAATGGTCGTGTATACTAGTATAAGTATGTACGTCCTTATCATACATTAGGAAATATAAATCTATACATGAAATTGTTAACTAAATTTTGTTAATTACGATTATGCAAATACTCAGGTGTAAACGTGACACTATACCGAAAACACAACATAGAAATCTAAATACTGAGCACCACGAACCCCGCCGAAAACCGGGAGTAATCTCATGTGGTCCGGAAGGGTAAGCAGATCCTGTTCCACATGTGGCACCCGTCGTATTGCTCACGTAAGTACAACCCTGTGATAAGTATAATTCGGAAGATCTAACTCAGGGAAAAAGAGGACGGGATTCTGGAAACGACGATTGGAATACCACTTAGAAATTAACGAGGCTTGGAAAAACTTATTATTTCACTGACAAAGGCGAGGTCAAATGCCAAGAAAATGTATTTTCTTCGCAATTGTAGCATCGTCATTTGAGCGATCCAAATTCCCCTGAAATATGTTGAGATAACAGTATGAGTCCAACATTTTCTTTAGGATTTTATTTTACTTTTTCTAGATCTTCATTGTTTTGAGTACACAACACATCTGTCTATATTGGATTCACCCCTTTCAATATCCTCAGAAGTCTTGAATCGGCTTGTGAGTGCAAGAGGTCGTTGGTTCGATCCATTTAAGTTTGACTACTGATTACTTTAAGCAATTAGCAGGTGTTCATTAATCAATAGTTTCTTTCTCAACATTTTGTAGATGACAATTTTCGACCATACCTTATGTCATATGGAAAAACAAGAAATGATTACATAAACGCAGTTATTATACCTGTAAGTAATACAGAGGTATTGAAAAGAAAAGAATATTGACAACTTCGAAGCAAAACCAGTTAAAATATCAAGTTTTAATTACTTAAAATGATTGTTATGTCCATTAGGCTTTACCCGATCTTTTCAACAAAATATATGATGTTATTTTTTAGTTGTAATGCATAATGTTTAAATTATTTTGACTGTGTCGGTTAAAACATTAGGCTGCTAAAACTAATAACACGGTAGCTATATTGCCTTACTGTGTCTTACTGTGGAATTTGATGTGACTGTCGTACAAGTGAGAGGTTTAGCGCTATAAAACCAGATTCAGTCCACCATTTTCTACATAAGAAAATGCCTGTACCAAGTCAGGGATATGACAGTTGTTGTCCATTCGTTTGATGTGTTTGTGCTTTTGATTTTGGCATTTGATTAGGGACTTTCCGTTTTGAATTTTCCTCGGAGTTCAGTATTTTTGTGATTTGACTTTCTACATTTTATTTCAACGTTTTCTGTTTGCTTGGGCACCCCTTTTCTCCTTGTAATTAAAGAAAAATTGGATGTTATTCCTTCAATTGTTCTTTTGAAGTCTAATGCTTTTTATTCATTTTCAGGGATACAGAGAGGAAAGCCGATTCTACGTAACACAATGTCCTATGAAAGACACTGTTGTGGATTTCTGGACAATGGTATATGACCATAATTCCAGAATCATTGTGTTATTGGACCAAGTTTACAAAGTAAGTTTGTTTTACATCTCTTGTCGTTGAACGTTTGCTTTGTCAGACATCTTTTGCAAATATTCTGTCTATTTTGTAAGTACGGTGATTATAAATGTCTGAGATTTAAACAAGACATAATAAATATAACTATAATTGTAAAACAAAATCCATTGTTCATGACTTTGCCAAAAAGCACATAGACATTGTTGTTACAATCGTCTTCTTTCTTCTCGGTATTATCATATCCTTTCTTTTTAAATCTATATTGATCATTGTCATATTTTGAACAAAGGACACGACAACTAATTTGGACATCGGTTCAGGGTTTCTATGTTAAATTATCCTTCATCATGTTAAAAAACACTATGCCTGAGATGTCTTTTGAACACCAAAGATGCATTGTTTTGTTTAAGAAGTAGTTCGTTTATAGATTAGTTATCTTACATTGACTAATATAACAGCTCCCTAAGGCATGTTGACCCTTGTAATTGTGTTTATGCTTTTTTATGCTCGGCAATGTATACGTATTATGAAACGTCACTTTTAGTTTCAAACAACTGATGAATCGTTCATGTTCACTGAACGATATTATACATATCTATGATATGATTAAAATTGCATGCATGGTAATTGTGCAAAGGTTACAATGCTGAATGCTTTTTAAAAGTAAATGAAATCAACAATACATCAGGTTATCTCGCTTAAGTATTTACAACGACAATCAAGAACGACATAGTACAAGAAAATGGTTTGCTCTTTTCTCTTTTTTGTAATCAAATTAAGAAAAGGATGACAATCTTTCTTCTTTATATTGGATACCGCAATATTACACAAAAATCCATATCAGCAACGTCACAACAGCTAGTGCATAATGAACTCTTTTCTGATATTTATGCAATGATTCTTTTTACAGTCTGATAGTAAGAAGAAGATCTAAGACCATTTTGCAAAGGTGAAATCTACCAGCTATATCAATCTGATAACGATGCTAAAAAATTTGAGCGATAAACTGAATTACATTAAATGGAGTCAATATATATTTGCAATATCAATTAACTTTTAAGATATACGTATGATGTCCATTCACTAAATAGTTCTTATTTTTCGATGATCACTAGTATAACACCCCATTCTTCCAATTGAACTCCAAATTCAGAATTCTACACTATACAGTTTATCAAATATTTTTTTAAAAATTTATTTGGAACATCTGCATTACAGATGAGCAAGCATTGTTGCATCTTTCGAATGAATAATGCTATTTTTCCTACCTTCGATTGTGGCATCACCGCCTACGACTTGTCAACTAATTTTATCTTGCTATGAGCAACCATGTGAGTACCCCTGAGTAGATCTAGAACAGGATGTGCTTACCCTTCCGGAGCGCTGACTTTGCCCGCGTTTGTATTGGACGGTGGGGGAGGACGGAGTGTTGGGGGTGGTGTTTATCAATGAATAGTTTTAGACGTACTGACTTATATACTCTTGTTTGTTTATGTCGGTTTGTCGGTTTTTAGTTGACCGATGTGCCCTCTGTGTATCGTCTCTCCATTTGTAAATCAGAGTATAAAACTTATTGTGGACGCAATTAAAGTCCAGCAATTTCGGATGTTTTCACTGTTTATGTCAGAACTTTTTGTATGCCATTATACCAATATTTTCATATTGGATTTTGCTTGGAATCTTAATGTGTACTTTTATTTATATAAGAACGCAAAGTTGTGGTTAGGAAGATCGGAAATGCTAGCGATTGGTGACTTTAGTATACTTCTAGAAGAAGAGCATAATGTGGATGAGATGAAAATTGCTTTGGATTATAAGGTAAACAATATTGATTCTGTAACTTTGAAATTTAAACGGTTTATTTGAGTTGAACGACTTTATATTTATAGATTATCGTTGGTTATCTTAACGAGATTGGTTTTCTCGCTTGAGCCGGTACGGCGAAAGTGAGAAAAGCAATCGAGTTGAGATGACCAATGATGATCTGTTTATCGCTATTTAACCTATGAAGACGTTGTTAATTTCCTTGACACGGCACGTGTTCCCTTAGTTTCTAGCGATGATTTTCATATCACTCGACTCCGTTTTCATATCACTCGACTCCGCTGAGAACGGAAACTATCAGTCAGCAAGATCAAAGGAAAAATTCGTTAAATAGCGATATTTTGGATGTCAAAATAAGGAAATGTGCTATGATGGCCAGTGAGACAACTATCCACCAGAGATCAAATGACGTTGATTTAAGGCATTCCTTTTAAACTTTTACTGAAGTTTTAAAACAAAACATTTAAATGAATGCTGCCAAATAACACGGTATACGATGTTTAAGAATGGAATTCATTCCGTCTGTTATCATTTTATTGTTGTCTGAATTAAATGAGACCTAATCCCTTTTGCATCTGGAATGCTTTATAATGCCTGTAATAATCATAATCAAATGGGAATCAAACCATTTCACTGTCAATAATAGTTTGACAAGGTTGAAAGATTGGAAATTTGGACTTCCACTCAAAATAACATTATGTTGGACAGGTCAGAAATCATTTTCAATGATAAAATACAAGCATATTTCTTTTATTTCACTGCATCATGTGCACAATAAACCAAAAAAGCATAAAATCAGCTACATTATTTAAATATTTATTGCTCCGTTGATTAGCCTGAAATTGGTTTGATAAGGGATTTCAGTTGAATGAATGTTTTCAATAATAAAATAAATCATATTTGTATACTTTTTTCCATGAATAAGTAAAAACATGGTTTACCGTCGATGCACTTGAGAAAAAAAAAATCCGAGTGAAGCGAATGATCTATATACGAAGTGAAACCTGATGTGTCGTCAGGGTATGCTATACATGCATCAAACGTCATGTGAAAGTAGACTTAGTAAATAAATGACACTGTAGAGAATATGACTTCCAGTTTAGACGACCTATTGGTATCTTATGATGTGATATTACCGCGAAAACATATTTATCGTGTGTTCAGATAGAGATACATTATATTGGTCAACCAAGTTGTAATCTTTACAGAAAGAATGATTTGTGTCGATTTCAGTCGTTCTTCTTCGTTAACTAACTAGAGAAGTTTTGCGTTAGGAGTGCACACCTGTTTATAAAACTCGTATAATGTAATAACACTTTTTATATACTTTTCACTTTGATAATTGGTTCTAAACTTATATGGTCGAACTTTTACAAATGCACACTAGGACCCGAAAAGTAGAAAATTAAAGCTACATCATAGTAAAAAAAAATCATATAAAATCATAATCGGTAAATTCTTTCTTCCAGAAACAAAAGGAAAAAAGAATAATAAATATATTTACGACAAGTGAATGGCAAGGTGCTACACTACCATCACCAAAACTGATGTTGGATCTTCTGACAAGTGTCTTTAATTGTTGGAACTCACAGAAATGTCCAATTACGGTCGTATGCAGGTACTCAAATTGAAAATATAAAAATTTACCCAATTTCACAATAATATTGTTTAACATTGAATGAAAGTTTTACCGGGAACACACGATCTTTGAATTAAAATCAAAGTAAAATTGAACTAGAAACTTCAAATAAAACATAAACAGAGACCATGTGTGTCGATGCAGAAAACATCTGCTAAACAAGCATCACATATGAAACGATACCAATATACAAAGTGTCAAGGATACGGAACCGATAGTAATGTCATATGAGGAATACTAGCATTGTGGAATTGAAGACAATTTCTGATATCTCTAGTAAGCCAGGAAACAGCGACTCTATAACGATTAGCCATTTCGTGGTGGGAAACTTTGAACATGTAAAGTGACAATAGTAGTCGTTCCCCTTCACACCATCGGTGTATATATTGTAAGTGAGGAGTGTATTTCTGTAAGAAAATAAATAGAACACATATGAGTATATTGCATTATATTCTTAATTTCTATATTATTTAAGGATTTCGGGGATTCCATCGCCTTCTGTAACTTATTTATTCAACAGTCAATAATATTTCATTTATTACGTACAGTAGTATTGTACGTACACGTTTCGAAAAGTAATTTAAACATGAAAACAAACACAGCACAACATTTATCATACCAGTAGAAACAGCAAAAACCAGCGTAGAATTATATATAGCCTTAATGCAGAGAATTCCTTTTTTTACTAATAAAATCAGTCATACCTTTTCTGCAACTTTTTAGAGATGGATGCACCAAAAGTGGGTTGTTTGTTGCGCTTTGTCTCATTTTGGACAACATGAAAATAGATGAAGAGGTCGATGTCTTTCAAGTAGTAAGAGACATTCAAACTAGACGTCCAGAATTCTTTAAGAACTGTGTAAGTTTATCTTCGAACTGATATAGGCAACTTTTAATGTATCTACCAAAGACGTAAACCAGTCCAAAAATGGGTTGTTTGAAAACTTTATTACACGACAGTACATTTATAATAAATATTCCAGTTTTAGTTTTTTCTTTTTACCTCACAATTATGAAGTTAATTAACATTTTTATGCTCCCAAAAATGCCGGGAGGTATTGTCTTCTCGTTGTTCGTCCTTTTGTCAGAAACAAATAGTTTACGGAAATAAACAAAAGTTTTCCTTGCGTTATTAAAATGAAACTTAAACAGACAGCAGACAAAGAAACGAATAAAAAAGCCAATCAATTTATTGGAGTCAAGGTCAAATTTAAAAAGATCACTGTAACTAAAAATAGAACTTTATGGAAAATGTTTTTCAGATGTTTTTCTTGCTTGATTGAATTAGATAGAAGATGTAGGAAGGGAAAGACACCTATAGACAAAGTTCAAAGCTCACTGATACTAACAAATAGAAGTTTCCTAAACAAAAATATTTCTAGACAAAAACTTTAGTTTCCCTAGCTTAATTTGGATGAAACTAATTAAGATGGAAGATATAGGGAAGGGTTACACGCCTATTGATATTAGAGTCAATGGTCAGAGTGAGTTCACTGTTTCTAAAATGTTTTTGCAAAAACAGTTTCCAGATGGTTGCTTGTTTTTTCTTATTTGAATGGAATGATGCGCTTACATTTCATAATACCGGGAAGGGTAAGACATCTCTTCATTTTAGACTCATCAGGTCAAGATCACTGTAACTTTTGTGAAAAGCTTGTTTCACTGGAATGATTTTTAAAAGTTAATTCAAGCACTATCTCATTGGCCATTTTGTCCTACACCTGGCGGTTAATCCAATGAAATATTAACACCTGCTCAATTTGATCAAAATGGATGCCTAGAATTTTTTGTTTTGTATAGCGGGGCGCTGGATCAAATTTTGGTATCAATTATGTTTCTGGATACTTGATTCGTGGCAGTTCGGAGAGCATCTGTTAACAGTGACAAAATACATTGGTTAATTATTAATATTTTCCTATGATTATGGTATGTGCTTCTGAAATAACCTTAATTAAATTACCTTCACATCGAGAGTGGAAAGAAAAATACGTTACATATTCAAGCATATAACAAAACAAAACCTATCCTTATAAAATTATATCAATAATACTGAAATATAAAGCTGTAACACTAATTGAGGAAAATAGATTTATAAAGAAAAATACATGTTTACCGAACCTATTACATTGAAACGAAATTAACACTTAATTAAATTCTCCATAAAGTTTCAAAGTTCTTATCTTTACTTTCGGTTCCATGGTAACATATAATTCCATTTTTGTTATTCTTTCGTTTGTAACAGGACCAGTATGAGTATTGCTACAAGTGTATCAAAGAACAACTGGAAGGGGAATCAATGTATGCAAATACTTAATGATGCATGATTTACATCAGTTATGTAAACGTTTTAATGCATATACCATTTCAACTACCGTTTAGCAATTTGAATAAAGTTATTGTTGAACATATAATATGAATATGAGATGGTAGCCATGAATATTGTTACAACTGACAACATTTCAAATTTTACAACTGAAGTAACATAACTCTTGAAAGAAAAATATATGCGTTGTCAAATTTTTTTTTATATTTTTTCATTATCTTAATTCACTTAAGATTAAGTGAATATTTCGCAAAGACATAAGAAAAGAAACTCGAATTTTCAAATTACGCACTAAGACGAACAGAGACAACGGTATACCATATTACGTCCATTTTTGACAGCTATGTAAAAGAAAATTATTTAAAGATTAAAACAATTATGTTTCTTTTCATCCAAACCAGTTTGAACAACGGACACAAAATGAGAAAAATCCATTCCTATAGAAAATGTTATGACCTCAATATGACATGGCTATATTTAATTGCCTTCATAGTGCAGTTGTATTCGTTGACGGTTTTTGTATCATATGAGTGTAATTTATATTTAGTATCCACATGTATATATTTGAGGAAATGCTAATGTGAGACGGATAATCGGCTATTTCAATAAAACATTTTTTAAAGTTACGTTACTATGTTTTTGTTTGCAGTTGTTCCTGTCTTTTCGCCCCTCCAAAATACATTTACATTTTACCATGTTGTATTCACTTCATTTAAATCAATGCTTTGTTTATAATGTTGATGTCCCAATTCAGAATGCTTGCTGTTTGTTCGGTGTCCTTGTTGAATATGATGGACGTCTCACAATGGAAGTTTCACACAGAACTAAATCAGCCATACTTAGGTTCAAATGATTGCTGGAGGGTCGATAAGTGCTGACATATGTGTGCGCAATATATATATATCTACACTTATCAAATATTTATATGAATATTAACAATCAAAATGGCCTAAAACTAAATTATCATAAGCCGAGAACTATTCAGATTACAATTGTGGGGAAATGACACAGGACGAACGGGAATCGGGGCGAATTGACCGTGGTGCGAATGGGAATCGAGCAGAAACGACCTCACTAGTAAACGAATTTTAGTCTGAAACGGTCATTTTGATCTTGACATCATCTGAAAAGTCTGAACAATGAATTATTAAGTAATGTTCAGTCTTATAGTCAATTTTCTCTGGTAAATTTAGTACTTTTCAGACGATTCGCTTGCAGTCAATTTAGTACTGCTTAGTAGCTTTTCAGACAATTCAGTATTTTGTTGATCTGAACAGGTAAATAACAAATACTGAACAGTCTGAACATAGACTGAACAGATCTTAATTGACTGCAAGCTTATGGTCGTAAAAGTACTGAATTCATCGCAGTGGACAAGTATGAAAATTGACTGAAAAACTGAAAATGACGTAATTATTTCTTGTTCAGACTTTTAAGAGCTGTTCAGATCAAAATGACTGTTTCAGACTAACATTTGTTTACTAGTGCCCGCAAAATTCCATGGGAAGAATGTTAAAAATATACATTAAGAATATTTGACAATAAATTCAACCAAATATTAATTATACCTGAAAGTAATTATTGATATCTTAACAACTAAATAACTCATTCTTTGTTTTTTTATTTGAAAGAAACTCCAGATCTAACTTATTATTTTTACTCTTATGATTATTTGTCGTATTTTTATAATATCATAATACGTAAATAATTTTGTAAACATGTTAATAACAGCTTTGTAAATGACAATATATACTCAATTTAATGTGTGAATTAGTATTATATTACATTTTGAAGTATTAGACTCCTTGTATACATGATGTTTACATCTCATTTCCTGCATATTTATTAAGAGATAAATTAGTCTGGGCGGACACAATTTGCTAGTTTAAAAAGTCCATGGTTACAGAATTTACTAGTAATTTTAGTCCGAGTTCAGTAATTAATGTCCTCAGACAAATATTCCTAGGTATTCATGTCCATGTCCCTAATAATGAAAGAAATAATTTTTCATGTAAACAATGTAATGTTTAATTGTTTTTTTTAACAGATATACATTACTCTTTCAATAATTATTAAACTGCCTCTATGGGAGTTTTTAAGATATTACATTTGACTTATTTTCCCAGGAAAATTATGTCAGATAATTGTTTCATGTTTATAACTAAAATAAATTATTTCTTTATTTTGCTCTTTTGAAATTTGAATTAATATTAAGAAATGTCATATTGACAACACAGACTTTTATAACTAGGAAATTCGATTTTACAATTTAATCATTTTCAGCAGCGTTTGATACAAATTCCTTTGAAAAAAAGTTGCAGACATATTTTACTAGCTATGGACTTATTTTCCTAGGAAAATATATCCTGGGACTTACTTTTCTAGTAAAATTATGGCCATGGACTTGATTACATGGAAACAAGGTCTGGGGGGACAGATTTTACTACCGGACAGAATTTACTGTTACATATTTACCACATGTATTTTGTAAAATAATTTTGTATAATTCATTTGTATATTTGAATGAAATACAGAACTTTTCGCAGCTGGGAGTATTTACTTTTGTGCATGTGGAATTATTGTAAGGTGAACATATCTTTTATATGACAGGGTTTATCTGACTTTGACTTTAATAAATCAGTGATCAACGTTAAGTTTCCCTTGTTATGTCCATGTCTCAGATAGAAATATTTTTTAAATTATAGAATGATTGTATGGTTTGCATGTTAGTCTGGTGTAATTAATTTGACCTTCATTATACATGTTATATGTTCATGGGTTATTGCTCACATGATATTTACGTGGTCAGGTCCGTTTTTAAGATACTATTAACAATAGGTCAACTATATTTGGTGTATGGGATCCTTGTTAGGTGTACGTGGACGTCTAACAGCTTTCATCGATCATTGGTCACATAGAGTTTTTTTGGCTTTGTCCGTTTCTACGTATAGGTAGATAATGCTTGGTCATGTTCATAAAACATGACCAAGTATTGTCTGACCAATTATGAACATTTTCACACCTTCGAGTGACATTACCTAATAAGCCTCTCCCATTGTAATAATTAAACCTTAATATGAGCTCACTTTAAGTGTAAACATGGTTATTAAAAGGCATGTAAATCATATTAAATGGTCATTTCAACAGATGAAATGAAATAGCAATGAGATAATCTGTGATGACAAAAATGGTTAAATTATTCCAATAAAAAAGAGATTTCTTCTGCTTCAGGTACAAGTTTAATGCTCATATATTTAAAATTCTTTTTTTCTTTTTTAAAAGCACACAATGTTATATAAATCAGCTTTTCAAAAATTGTATAATTTTTAAAAATGACAAAACTTCATCAATAAATTTTAAAATAACAATCTTTTCAACATCAGATGCTTACATTTTTTATTGTTGAATGTATTGTGGTTTTTTTTTTAACTTCCTTTGATTTTTATTACCAACAGTATTTTTTTTCTTAAAAAAACATTGATTTGAATGTCTCGTATAAAAATAATATTAAACGTTATTTTACCTACACCTTTGTCCCCTTTTCAATTCTTTTTTTTTGTTCTATACATGTACCATTACATACGTTCAAAATGTCAAAATCTCGACTTAAAATGCTTTTATAGTTCTATTCTCCTGTTATCATATATAATAATTAGACAAACAAAGAGGGGCGAAAGATACCAGAGGGACAGTCAAACTCATAGATCAAAAATAAACTGACAACGCCTTGGCTAAAAAATAAAAAGATAAACAGACAAATAATAGTACACAAGACACAACATCGAAAACTAAAGACTAAGCAACACGAACCCCACCAAAAACTGGGGGTAATCTCAGGTGTTCCGGAAGGGTAAGCAGATCCTGCTCCACCCGTCGTGTTGCTAATGTTATTACAAATCCAGTAAATAGTCGGTAGGTCACATTCGTGGTGAAAAAGGATTTGCTGATTTATGAGTTTGAATGTCTCTATGGTATTTTTCGCCACTCTTTTAGAAGCTCAGAATATACTCACACAACACTTACCCATTATACTATACACTTACCAAGTGAAAATCCTGAACAATCATAGGTCTGTTCCATATATTTATTTGAAATTAATTTCAACCAAAGATAAAAAACTGCATCATCCACTATATTGACTACCTAAATTACAAAAGTGTCCCTACACTCGATGTTATATTGCTGGATCTTCAAGTGCTCCACGTAACCTCTTTCTAATTATTAAAAGCAATTTTATCAGTAATTAAAACCGGGTTTCAGAATTATTGTGAAACTACAGACCCTAGAGGCGGTTTGATACATACAATCTAAGTCTCTTTTTCCTCATGCACTAGTATTAAACTGTTTGACTTTACTATTGAAAGAAGTGATCATGACCATTGTAGCTACAAATATCTTGTAGTAGGGAGTGATAAATCGCAAAAACCACTCTTATTCAAACACTACACTCGATGTTATATTGCTGGGTCTTCAAGTGATCCACGTAATGTAACCTCTTTCTAATTATTAACATAATTTTTATCAGTTATCAAAACCGGGCTTCAGAATTATTGTGAAACTACAGACCTTAGAGGCGGTTTGATCGAATCAGATTTGGATACTTTAAATTTCCCAAGATCTGTTAGAGTACATACAATCTAAGTCTCTTTTTTCCTTCTGCAATAGTATTAAACTGTTTGACTTTACTATTGAAAGAATTGATCATGACCATTGTAGCTACAAATATCTTGTAGTAGGGAGGGATAAATCGTAAAAACCACTCTTATTCAAACAAAAAATTCTTTGAAACCGACATTCTCAAGATGCTTGATTTTTTTTTTATTTGACAACATATGTGTTGCTATACGTTGGGAGGACGTGTTTTTCAAGAAACAATTGGCAATTCCATCGGAACCAACTGTGCTCCTCTTCTTGCCGACTTAATCCTTTATTCATATAAGACAGACTTCATGCAGGAGCTTCTAAGGAAGACTAAAAATAAACTAGCATTATCTATTAACTTCACTTTCCGCTTTACAGATGATATACTCTAACTAAATAATTTAAAGTGTGGTGACCGAATTAGACTCATCACCGGGTTTGTACTTACTTAAGCAAAACTACGGATACCACATGTTGAGCAGGATCTGTCTACCCTTCCGGAGCACCTGAGATCACCCCTCTTTTTGGTGTGGTTCATGTTTTTCAGTCTATAGTTTTTTTCTATGTTGTGTTTTTTGTCTCTCTTTTAAAACCACTCAAGCGTATATCAATTTTGTATAACGACATCGTATTATTGGAAAGTGTGAGTAAGTTGAAAAGTTATCACCGATAACCGCAACGAAATAACAATTCCCCTCGTCCTGCATGAAATAACAATCTCCCCCACCCCCGTACATAACCCAAAATATCTGTGTTTACAACTTCACATGTAACTATAACTGTGTTATATACTTTATGTAAAATATATTGCTAGATGAAATTCAATGACATGCTTTTGTCGTATCGACGGATTCAATTCAACAATTTTAATAAGTGGAAAGGGGCCTCGGTGGCCGAGTGGTTTAAGTAGTCGAATTACTGTATGACTAGCCTGTCAACACTGAGGTTCGAATACGGCATATGGCAGGTGCGTTCGTCTCCTATCTTAATTGACTAGGATTGTCAGTTTTCCTACCAAAGTTGGTGGTTCTCTCCGGGCACCCAAGCTTCCCCCACCAATAACAAATGACCGCCACGAAATGACACAATGAAGCTGGCGTTAAACACTAACCAATCAATCAAACAATCAATCAATCAATCAATCATAAAGTGTGAATTTCATTGGTATGTCAATATCATATATGAGCATTTCAGTTAAGATTGTTCTTGATAAATTTATTTAGTGACAGTATATCTATATTGGAACAAAATATTCTGCAGTAAAGCAGCAAAAAAATATGTATGAACAGTTGTAGGGATCAGTTTGGTTATTTTGTATAGATTAAGAGTGTTTGTGCAATAAAAAAAAAAAATAACAAGGTCCCATAAGTAAAACGGATTGGAACTTTAGAGGCTAATATCTTTCGTATTTTAATTGGAGGGTTTCTTGTACCCAGGTCATTCCAATCCGTCTTCAATTCGCGTGACTCTTTATAAGTTCCCCGTTGCATATGCTAGCAGTTCATTTTCCTCTTAGAAGCCATCAATCAAAAGACAGGATTGGGGACGCGTTTTTATTAATTGGTGATACAAGAAATATATTTGTCAGTCATTAGTAAAATTGACAATTTAGTGTTCTCGGTAAAATATGCGTAAATGTCTTTTAGCCTACTTTCGGTTTGTCTTGATATAGTTTTATTAAGTATTTGATCAGTTGAACCGAAATATGTTCTTTCACTAAACGCGTATTACAATTCCTGTTCCAATTAATAAATCGAAAGTGGTTCTTAATACAAAAATGTCGTTGTCCATCTAGAAATTCTATGCTGATTTTATTGATATGAGAGTTTTCTTGTTTACAAAACATGGATTATTTTGTGTCTGAATTATGCATAGAGAACTACGTGAATTTAAATGTTGATGGGCTAATAAAATACATGTTCCAAGTTTGACCTTCATCGACCTTAGTAGTAGGGTTTCGAAATTATATGACACTATTATTCCATTGGTTCATGTTTGCATACATCTTTATGGTTTATTCACATATTTCAAATTCATTATTGTATGCGTCAGAAACCACTAGAAAATCTTCTAGCAGATTCCAGTCCAGTTAACCTTATATACTTCTGCAAATGAAATCGGAATCACAAGTGTATATTACACACGTGATACCATTTATCTGAGCATCCGTCTGGAAACATTATATCGTTAAGTTACAATGACATTATTTTTCATGATATATTTGTTCCAGTATTTGGTCTTATATTCACTATTATTCTTATTATGTCACTTGTTTTATGTCCCGCTTTAAAAGTTTATTCAACAACGTTCAGACCTACAATTACTTGCGATTTTAACTTGATTAACGATTTGAATTGAGTTGGAAGAAATACCAACGGTTGAAATTGTGTTTCTTTAGTTTTAACAGTTCATCAATGGCTTCAATGTCATCCTATATGTATGCCAAGAAAAATATTTAAGAGTAAACTGTATTATAATCTGATGCACTACTGAAAAGGTCGTTATAAGTTTGTGCTGCAAATTTGATGACATAAAATTGAGAATGGAAATGGAGAATATGTCAAAGAGATAACAACCCGACCAAAGAGCAGACAACAGTCAACTATATCAAAAGTGTGTGCCTTTTGATAATGGCCGGGGTTGTCATGGTTTTCTGAGTATGAATATAACGTTTTTGCACTAATATAAAAATAAGGAGATGTAGTATGATTGCCAATGAGAGAACTATCCACCAAATTGCAAATGAAGTGGATGTGTGCAATTATAGGCACCTGTACGGCCATCAACAAGGAGAAATCCCATACCCGTATAGTCGGCTATAAAAGGCCCTGACGTGAAAAAATATGAATCAATTCAATTGAAAAAACTAATGGCCCAATTTATAACAAAACAATTTACGAAAAACAAATATGACAGACATGAACCAACAACAAACACTGAACTTCAGGCTCTTGACTTGGGACAGGCCCATAAAGAATAATATGGCTGGTTTAAATATGTTTGGAGGCGCCAATCCTATCTCTAACCTGGGATAGTGGTGAAACGGCACAACACAAGAACTTCATTTGAGGTGACATGTTAGTCTAGACAAGTTTAGGAATCTTTATTGCTTTTCATACGGTATGAGTTTTGTTCATTTTTAAAGCCGTGTAGTGACCTGCAATTCGACACATCTTTGTCAATTAGTATTTATTGCTAGTTTTATCATTGGCAATCATACCACATCACCTTATTAATATTTTAATAAATATATTAATAAAAATACAACTGCATGTTGACGTCATCGCGGCATTAAAATACAAACGTATACAAATTTTTCGCCTGATACAATTTTTTAAGCAAATGTATAATATGCATGTCTAAACGAAAACATCGTACAAGGAGAGAGAGAGAGAGAGAGAGAGAGAGAGAGAGAGAGAGAGAGAGAGAGAGAGAGAGAGAGAGAGAGAGAGAGAGAAAGAGAACAGCTAAATAAGCAGGTTGTTTGACTTTGTGCAAGTATTACATTCCTTGGCTCGAATATGTTAGCCGTTATGCGTCTGCAGACACACAATTTAATAAGGTGCAATTTAAAAGTATGCATATGATACCAGAAACGGAGATATGTGTCTTTTTCGTACATTTAATATAAAACTAAGATATGGTATGATTGCCAATGAGACAACTCTCCACAAGAAACCAAATGATTAAGAAATTATCAACTATAGTTCACCGTACGGCCTTTAACAATGAGCAAAACCCATTCCACATAGTAAGATATAAAAAGCCCCGAAATGACCAATGTAACACAATTCAAACGAGAAAACTAACGGCCTGATTTATGTACAAAATGAAGAAGGAAATACAAATATGATATACAGCAACAAACGACAACCACTGAATCACAGACCCCTGACTTGGGACAGGCACATACAGAATGTGGCGGGGTTAAACTAGATTGAAGGCGCCAACCCTCCCCTGACATGGAACAGTGGTGTAACAGTACAACATAAAAACAAACTATAACAATCAGTTGAAATGGGCTTAACTCATCAGATAGATACAAAACGGATATACATTTAACAAAAACACAGACCGACGTGGCAGGGTACTTATACATCCCCACAACAAAAAAGACACCACTAAGTACAGATCTGAGAGTACTCGCAGTAACTGACAGCTAGTTCAAGGCCAATAACAACTAATAAAAGAATAATGCATCTAAGAATAAAATATCAACAGTACACATCCAACATCCAATCGATTTAGTGTACTGACGTCATTAACAGTCAGAGAAAAACATGACCTTGTGCAATCCCAAAATACAGGTATCGACAGATTGTAGACCCATATAAAGGCAACAGTAGTATACCGCTGTTCGAAACTCATAAATCGATAGAGATAAAAACAAATCCGGGCTACAAACTAAAACTGAGAGAAACGCATCAAATATAAGAGGAGAACAACGACACAACAAAAACACAACATTAAAATGTAACACACACAGAAACGAACTATAATATAACAACAGCCATTTTCCTGACTTGGTACAGGACATTTTAAGAAAAAAATGGTGGGTTGAACCTGGTTTGTGGCATGCCAAACCTCCCGCTTTTATGGCAACGTCAAACACAACACCAAAACGACAACATCACATGACAGGACCACAATACAAATAAATGGGAGAACATATAGGACAAAGAAACACACGAATAATAGCTAGCAGAAGGTACTAGGCTTAAAATTCAATACGCCAGACGTGCGTCTCGTCCACACAAGACTAACCAGTGACGCTCAGATAAAAAAAGTTTGAAAGCCAAAACAAGTACAAAGCTGAAGAGCACCGAGGACCAAAACTTCCAAAAAGTTGCGCCTAACACGGCCAGGATTTTCTGCCTTGGACAAGAACATCCTTATTATTTAGAATAATTTATAATTTTGCAAACAGTAAATATTATTAAATAACTACTAGTATATAATAGATATACATGATAAAACCAAAGTGGGGTCTAACTACAGAATAAAAACGGATACATTACATAAAACAACTTAATCCAACATATAAAAATACACAGCCGAGTTAGCTAAAGCCTCAACGCACAAAGTGACGTCACATTTGAAATTCTAAAATAGCACACAAAGTGACGTCACATATGAATTTGTAAAAATATTTCCCAAAAATAAGATAGGATTAGGATTGATTCAAGATAGATTTGTAATACTGTTATTACATTTATTAATAACAATGAAAATTACAATACTTATTAATATCAAATTGTGGTAGTAATTAGATAATTAATTGTATTATCTAGCTATGTCGGTGTTTCTTCTGAATCAAACTGTAATCAAATATATCGTATAAATTTCGTTGAACCAAACTAAAATCTAATAAATGAAGGGGGTGATTAATTATCTATACCATAACACACGAATATAACAGAAAATACGTTAAGACATTTGACAAAATCCGACGAGAACAACAAATATAACATCAAAATTAAATACATGAATTTGGGATAGAAAGGTACCGTGACACGTCTTATAGCAATGCGGTTTCACACTCAGCAAAACAGTCACAATCGGGAATAAGTCAGTAATTAAAAGATCAGACGACGTAATGACAAACCACTATCTAACACGTGGTAAAAATGTCCTTAGTTAGTTTTGACAAAGACACATCGTATAGATCAACCAATTGGTGATGGTATCCGTAAAATTTACGGAGTGTCATTTTTAATCTCTCCTCCTCATAACTTTGTTGGAGCAGTTTCTGCGTAAGGAGCACACTCCTGTATATGAAGTCCGTATAGTGTGAACAAGCTCGAGAATAACGTATGAATTGAGATATGTAAATACCATACGAAGGGGCAGAGGGTATGTTACTGCTGAGAAATGGGAAATTGATAATTGGGAAGTTGAAATCGTCCCGTTTATCATAGATTTTCGTGTGAAGTCGTCCATCTGTGTCAATATTGAGGAAAAGATCAAGGTATGACGCAGTCTTTCTATTATCAGTAGTATCCTTAATTTCAAGTTCACTGGGATATATGAGATGTAAGTATTGGCTGAAATATGGGTTATTCAATGATAGAACATCATCAATATATCGGAAAGTAAAATTAAAGAATTTCGCAAGATGCTTTTTCTTTTTGTCTTTTAGAAGGTTCTGAATAAATTCTGCTTCATACGAGTACAAAAACAAATCGGCCAGTAGGGGTGCACAATTAGTTCCCATTGGAATACCGACTGTCTGTTGAAATATAAATCCTCCAAACTCAACAAACATATTGTAGATCAAAAAGTCCAGCATTTTGATAATATCATCTTCAGTATATTTTCTGGTAGATTCAGTGTGGTTTTTCACAAAATATGAATTATTGTAACCCAAAACAAGAAATTTGTATCTACGATTCCCATTTTTATAGAAAAAGCTCTGTTTAATGAGATGGTGAAGTCGATCTTTCAACTGAGCATAGGGAATAGTAGTGTAAAGCGTAGAAAAATCAAAAGTTTTTATGTTGCTGCAAAATTGCAAAGATTGTGATCGAAAATTAGGCAGTAGATCTTTCGAATTTTTGAGAATCCACATCTGGTTAACACCACTGGTAGAATATATCTCATCACAATATTTTTGAAGCCCATCTTTAACTGTAGAAAGAATAGTAGTCAGTACTTTAGAAAGATGTTTAGTCGAACATTTTGATGACCCAGCTATGTATCGTTCTTTATATGGAGTTTTGTGTAGTTTTGGTATCCAGTATAATGATGGTAAATTTTCTTCGTTTTCTTTGATGTTGATACCAAAAGAAAGAAGGACAGATTTGTGATTTTGTAAAATTTCGTCCTTGGTAAATGATGATAAAGAATATGTAGGGTTACCAGTAGTTCTATTTATTCCAAGCTCTGTTGTGAGACATTGCAAATAATGGTTTTTACATATGAAGACAATATTATTGGAGCAACATCCCAATGAATTTTTTTATCATGGATTTCTGTCCAATTATATTGGCACATGCTTCCTCATTTTACAATTAATTTTGAAATTGACTATGTTCATACCTACTTTTTCTTATGTTGTTGCATGTTTTCAGAAAACAACTTATTCCATAGAGGCTTGTAGTATAACAAGAAAAGTTGAGACAGGTATGCAAAAACTTTTTACGGTCTCACAATAGCGTGAATTCTCAATGAACTTATCTTTGATTTCTTTGCAAGATTTATTTTATTGATATTACTCCATTGCTTTGTTCTTCAATTTACATTTGTGGCTTGATCGTCAGTTTGCAAAGAATTCCGCTCAAACCGGTGCTAGGAACCGCCTTAAACACGAGTGAGGGGAATTTTGCTCCGAGTTGAAGGTCTCAATGTGACTTTGAGATGAAGACGAGACATTAAAGCGCTGTTCCTTTGTTTTTTGTGTTTTTGCTGTGCATATACTGATTTTGTGTCATGGACGGATACCCCATACCATTTCTTTACTATGATCAATATGTGATAGTCAAGGCACACAAAATCACAATCCTATTTTAATTTAGATTTTGAAATACCTTTTTGATAAGACTCTGTATAATACAATAGAAGGTCTTTTCCTCAACTTCGAACTCTATTTAGCCTTTTAAACTTTTATGATTCCAGCATAACTGATGAGTCTTTTGTAGACGAAACGCGCGTCTGGCGTACACAATTTAATCCTGGCACCTATAACGAGTTTATTAAAGATGACGTGTACATTTACAGAATTAAAAAAAATAGCGAAAGCTTTCACATGTTTCGTGCAATAAACGATCAAGTATTGCTGCGACACAAGCAATCAAAGCATATGTTAAACGTGTCCATCACCAAAAAAAAAAAAATATATATCATTAAATTTGAACAACTTTATTCGAATTTTTGAGAATCCACATCTGGTTAACACCACTGGTAGAATATATCTCATCACAATATTTTTGAAGCCCATCTTTAACTGTAGAAAGAATAGTTGTCAGTACTTTAGAAAGATGTTTAGTCGAACATTTTGATGACCCAGCTATGTATCGTTCTTTATATGGAGTTTTGTGTAGTTTTGGTATCCAGTATAATAATGGTAAATTTTGTTCATTTTCTTTGATGTTGATACCAAGAGAAATAAGGACAGATTTGTGATTTTGTAAAATTTCGTCCTTGGTAAATGGTGTTAAAGAATATGTAGGGTTACCAGTAGTTCTATTTATTCCAAGCTCTGTTGTGAGACATCGCAAATAATCGTTTTTACATATGAAGACAATATTATTGGAGGCTTTATCTGCCGGAACAACGACATATTTGTCATGCAAAGAGGATAAAGCATCCACAACATCCTTATTTTTGAAAGGGTTAGTAACTCTTGTGCTCATATTGCATCGTAGTTTTTGAATGCGCTTCTGAATGCATGATCGAATAGCTTTGATCCATTCAGACAAAGTGTCCAGTTCTGGTTCGTCTGGTTCGCGCTTTACCCATTTTCTTGCATAGTCCTCAACTGCATCCATCAGTAACTTGAAATTCTTTTTCCAGTTGATGGGCTGGGGAATTCTATATTTTGGTCCCTTGGCTAACAACCCTCTTAGTTGTTGATTGGTAACGATGCCAAGGTCACCAGTAATAACATGACCAGCTGGACTATACTTGTATTCCGGAGGCTTGGATTTCACATCTTTGAGGTTAAAGGCCTCCAAAACTCTCTTGTGGTTGAAAATCTTGGATGCAATAGACTTGGTGTAAGTATAAGAAATAACAGGTGTAGCTTTATTTTTGAAGTAATCAGGTATAGTTTTTGTACAGATTTCTGATGGAAAATATTGCTAATATTTACAGCATCTAAACCTTTATTGGCGAATTCTACCTTAAAAAATTACGTTTTTCCTCATTTTTGGATGTAGTCGATACGGGTTTGAATAGTCTATGGTTAGCAATGTCCATGATTATTGCAACTAATCTATACAAAACAGAACGAGAATCAGTAACGGAAGTATTTTGGGCCTCTTGAAATAGTAAAAAAAGTTTTGACAATGGAATGGAGTATAATTTAGTTCTGATATGATGAATTCCTAAAGATTTTTGAACATATGTGCATATATATATACAAATAAGATTAAGTTTGATTTTAATTTACTGCAAACAAAATCAATATTAATACCAATAAAAACAATATTCAAAGGTCTAATTGTAGTGTTGAATTGGAAACATTTTAGAATAAGTTTATTTAAAGGATCGATAAGTTTACCCGGATCGTATCTAAATTTTTCGGGCTCGGTAAACAACATCTACGTAAAGATTAGGATGGGCTATCCCGTTTAAAATAAGTTTTCTACAGGAACAACTAAACTTCAAAACCAATGTTTGTATCTATCGAAGAAATTAGTAAAGGTTGCGAGTAATTTGTAGTAACGAAATTCCTGACTTAATAATTTACCAGTAATACATAGATGACGTTCATTGAAATCCAAAACGTCACAAAAGGCACGGGCATATAGAACGAGTTGTGATATATAAACACCGTAAGATGGTGCCAAAGGAACATCACCTTCCAAAAAAGGAAAACTAACAATATGGAACGAAAAACCATTCCTATTGTTGTTAATGCAAGTGTAGAGTTTCCCGTGTAAAACTGAAATATCTAAATCTAGAAAAGGACAGTTATTACCGTTTATATTTGATTTATTTAAAGTAAATTCCTTTGGGTAAGTTCCGGCAGTGTATACAGAAAATTCTTGATTTAAAGAAAAAAATATCATAAAGATAATGGTAAATGTTGTTGAATTTATCAATTTAATTCAATTTAGACGGGTCTTTACTGTGTTTGGTCATTAACTGTGATTCATAGCAGTACAAGAACAAGTCTTCTATTAAATGGGCGGAATTGGTGCCCATAAGAATACCTACAACCTGTCGATAAACTTTATTGCCGAAACGTACATAAATATTATCAAGGAGAAAATTTACTTTTCTACATAAGAAAATGCCTGTACCAAGTCAGGAATATGACAGTTGTTTTCCTTTCGTTCAATGATTTGAGCTTTTGATTTTGTCTTTTGACAAGGGACTTTCCGTTTTGAATTTTCCTTGAAGTTCGGTATTTGTGTTATTCTACATTTCAGCAGCTTCAATCATCTCATCACACTTCCAATAAGTATATCTAGCATATTTACCTTTCTCATTAGAGAATTCAAGTTTATTCTTAAATCTAAATCGAAATCGAATACATGAAACATTCAATTTTTTGTTAAAAATTTCAACGGAAAGTAAAATTGTCCACCTAAATAAACAGTTTCTCGTTTTTTATATAGATTAGACCGTTGGTTTTCCCGTTTGAATGGTTTTACACTAGTAATTTTTTGGGGCCCTTTATAGCTTTCTGTTCGGTGTGAGCCAAGGCTCCGTGTTGAAGACCGTACTGTGACCTATAATGGTTTACTTTAATAAATTTTGACTTGGATGGAGAGTTGTCTCATTGGCACTCATACCAAATCTTCTTATATCTACACACACTTTAACGGTCTAAATTAATCAATAAGCTGTAATCTGTACAAAGTTCTCTCTATGTCTTAGCAGAAACAAAGTCGTTTTTTTGGGGTTTTTTTTAAACGATAACAAATATTTTTATTCAAGCATTTCCTGATATATAAATACCTAAGTATCATAGGTCGCATACTTAGGGACCCCTGTATATTTAACAGCCTCACTTGACCAGGGAAAAAATCAAATGAGTTTAAACTTCCACAGTTTTACATACGTGTATTTAAATAACCAGTACAACTTGATAAGCATCATTGTAATTAATAAATATTATCGTATATCCAGTTCACTGACTATCATGTGTTGATTAAACATTGAGAAAATTATATCTGTGATTGATAAAAATAAGATTTATAATCTGAAATTGATATCATTGATGTGATTGACACACATTAAACTGTAATATACCCATGTATATGGATTATAAAAGAATAAATACATGTGGTGAGTACTAAAGTAGAATGAAGCATGATATATGTGGTAATTTACTAATAAACATAATAAAGTACATGCATGTATGGACAGACATAAATTCAAATATCGATTACAATAAAAATATTATGAGTTTTTTATATGTCAAAAATAATTATTGTAATATAAAAGCTTTTGTCAATGGAATATGATTTTGAAAATTAAACTGTAAACAGATTTTGTAAATGTGTCTAAAATAGGATTACTGTTTGCTATTTACAATGGCAAAAGTCCGTTATAAAGCTGCAATAAAGCTCCTATTGAGATTAACGGTTGATATTTTACGATATAAATATACTAAAAACCCGATAATCTAGACCTAGCATATTCAGTTATCACAGACGGACCAAGAAGAGTAGTATACATACGTTAATCATGGTATATATTCAGACCGTTCATTCCTGCCTTTATTAGTAGCGTACATAAATGTTTATTAATTCGCTATCTATTATCTTTTCGGCTTATATTTATCATTTTTTTTATTACTTTTTTTACTTTTAAATGCTGTGTGTTGGCCCTTTGTTAACACATATTACACTGGTTCTCCGTTAAAGCGCCCATTTTATGACGTTAATTTGCCCCACCGCAAGAAAGCAAAACTAACGACTTCGAGTTATATACTCGTAGCTTGTTATACTTATATCTGAGATTTTTATATTTTTTTATTATCTATATTTTTAATTTTTATAAAGTTTAGTACATATTGCACAACAATAGTGATCGTACCGGCCGTCGAAATGTTTTCTTCGTAAACCTGTAATTTCCGTTAACTAATAAAAGTCCAAGCAGGACAAAATATTTAGCACAACATAGAGTGGTATATAAGTTAAATTTGATTTTAAGGTTACCATAAATAATTTTGTTTATAACAATGGTCATTTATTCCAAATCATATCAGTCTGAAAAACTAAACAAAGTTGAAAACTGCAGAGATTTGTTAAGCATGTAATCTCCGTGGAATGGTCTATTCTAAACAAACACCAATTTAGAAAATAAATTCTACATCCAACAGATCGATATCGGTGTCAACATTTAATTTTAGTACAACTTCTATCTTCAGATACACATATTATGCTTTATAAATGACGAAATCAACTTAATGTAACATCCGTGGAATGTAATCTCCGTTGACGTTTTGGTAAAGAGTGCTTTCTATCACGTCCGCACTTTTATCGAGTATGGCATGCCAAATAAACATATTAGATAATTATTACGGATGGCGAATATATAAATTACAGAACAATAACATACATTGTAATTCAGGCGACATATACAAGAAGACACCATGTAACAATTCTTATTAATCAATTGTTTAAGTGTAACAGAGTTGCTTTTTTCTCAGACCTACAAAGAAAACAGAACCGGATGTTTTTATATCAATATTAATGCAAGTAAATAATTTTAACCCGTTTTCAATATTCAAGATAGGAAACTTTGATTATTAATATAAGTTTGATACCGAATTTAAAACGATTTAACAACTATGCAAGTAGCCATAAAAATTGCTCTGCCATTAGGCAGAGTTTTATATCATATTGCACAGGGAGAGAAGCTTTTAATTACTTTCTTTCATTAAAATGAAATTACGATGTCGGATGAGAGGTCATGGTATATATTGTCCGTTACATTTATTAAAAACACCTTGTACAAATATTCTTTTCGAAAATAAAAACATTTAAATTGATCAAACAAAACTATCCGTCACAATAATATATGGCAGTCTGGATTAGGGGAGGGGGTTGGGGGTCTACATTTCTGTATTCTGTAATTCTTTTGGCCATTTTTCTCTATTCAGTAAGAAATATGCTTATTCTGTAAAATTCTTGTGTTCAGTTCCTGCATATGAAAATATCCTGTTGTATCACAATTTTTACATGATAGATCATCTTGTTTGTATCAACGACATACGTATGACGACATTACCCCGTACCCCCTTTTTTTAATCTGTCACTGAACTGCACAAATGATACCATTTAATATCAATTTTGATTAATATTTGATTAAAATCAAACGGGGAGAAAACAAACTATTTTAATTTCTTCGTAATAATTTGGATATCTGGGATAATAAACAGAAGTTAAGATGACATGAGGTATATTTGATCATATTTGGTTTGTGATATGAGGTACTAGTACTGAGAAGCTGAACATTCAGTTTTATAACAGAGACAGTACCGGTAGTTAACCGACATTAAGAGAAACCTGAAATCTGATAGAATAAAAATTCGATTACCAGAACTAGATTTTATTCTTGATTACCCAATATAAAAACATTGCCTACCAATCAATTGTTTTGGAGAATATTAAAATATAATTACATTACATGTATGTATGTTGCATTATAATACATTGTTTTGATTGACTAACAGTAATCTGGCGTCATTCTGAAATTAACCTTAATTTCAAAATGAAATGTAACATTCATGATGACAAGAGCTTCCACAATAAAGTGCACAGGTAAATAAAAGAAAAACTTGATAGAAATCGTGTTTTCATGATCCAAGCAAAAAAAATGTAATCATAAGTATTGAATGCTTCCTTTGGTAATTTTTATAGGGGTGTAAAAGCTTTGACCGTGCGCACATTTTTAGAACGAAGCGCTTTCGCGCTTCATACAAAATGTACTTCGGTCAACGCTTTTACACCCAAATATATTTACAAAAAGAAGCATTCAATTCTTAAATATTTAACATTTATTGGTACTAAAAAAAAATGTTATACCCCCAAAAAATCTAAGACAATATCATCCGTCTTCAAGCATCAATCTTCCAGCCCTAACCAATAAATTGTTGTTTTAAATTATAATGAGTTATGGATCTTGCAAAAATGAAACTGAAGACGTAGGAATTATGACAGCGTTTTTATTCTGCAGTTCCTTTCAATTCCCTTTAAATGCCCATTTATTAATTTTGAAATTATAAAGAAACTAAGGTTTCAACTTCATCGGGTAAAGTTAGTCTTCGACTGATTTGGCTATTTTTTTATTATGTCTCTTTGGTCATATAGCTCATCAACTTTTTCTGTTCTTTTACATCCTTGGCTTTCAAATATTCGGCGCTGGGCGTAAATGATGAACTATTTTCCCACTATTGCAGAGCTTTTTGTTGTCAATGGTTATCTTGGTCTGACCTCTGTCATGAACTGTTTTATCCGTGGTGTAAAATGTAATCACTGTGACACAATGCAGGAGAGGGATGTAAGGTTAACTTTGTCTGCAATAGGAGACGAAATGATACGGTAACGCGTGCAAGATCGTGATTTTGGAGAAAAATACCGATTCTTATGAATGTATAGAATTTGCATCGTTAATATCAATGAACCAGTTCCGATTACGACTAGTTCAACATTTTATTCCAAATGATCTACTATTCTATTGCCAATTATCAATAATAAATTTGATATGCAGAAAAAACAAAGTTTTATTATTCTGTAAATCGCTTATTTCTGAAATCAGTATTTTTTTCACCTTATTCTTAATTTTTATACAATTATTTTTTTACATTTTAGCACCCCATTTGTTTTCTTTTCTTCATTTGATTCCCTTTTTTTCTTTATTATTATTATTTTTTTGGAAAGGGGGGGGGGGGGGTATTATTTCTATTCTATAAACCACCTCATATATCTTGGGCTATTTCAAATAAATATCTGTTATTCAAGCGGAATAGGATGCATTATACTACTAGTATAAGAGTATCTACAAGGAGAAGCTGTTTCATGGTCTTTTTTTGTGGTCTCTTTTAAAATTTAAGTCGGTGAGATTAATATGCTACAACCAACCAAAAAAGAGGGTTGCCTACCATGAATAAAAAATCTGAAATCCATGGAAAATGTTTTTATATTTTATATTTTGCTGATTGCATTTTTGTCGTCTCGCTCTCGTCATGGTTTTGTTTATATATATTTTTATCGGTCATAAATCTGAATGAAATAATTGCCACTTTACGTTCAGAAAACTACAATCAATAAATCATATCCCCTCTAAAATTGCAGTATTATAATAACATTAAACATTATACGCCATTCTTGTGCATTTTGAAATTGAAACAGTTGATTTATAAATATGACCACATCAATGATAATTCATGGTAACACAGATTGGCAAACTAGATGATGATGATGAGAAGGGGTAGGAGGAGGAGGACGAGGCGGAGGATTCAGCAGCGAATAATATGCATATTCGGGTCGAAAGCATGTTAATTCGATATTAATATTAATCCTGCCGTGTACAAGCCCGACATGCTGAGTCGATTTTTTAGCGTACTAATTCACAATTAAGGAAACAGTCCACAGGAAGATGTATTACCTTAATTTGTGTTGAAGAGGAAAAAAAAAGACTTATATAACAAAGCAGACATGGCTGAATATTCCTTAATTTCAACTCACAAGAACAACGCACACTAAAGTTTATGTGAACTAATAAAGATAACAAAACACCGTAAAAGAAATTATTTCAAAGTTCTTAGCGTTTTTGGTATTTAAAAACAAATCACGACGTACGTCAAAGGATATAAAATGACGTTAAATGTATTTTTTTTAACATTTTTTCATCTAAACTGTCTCCATCCTTAGAAATTAACGGTAGCATAGTACATGCTGAAATTTATATGGTGGATAGAATATACAACGAGGATGTTCCATGTTCTTTATTTACAAGTTTTGCTGCAATTTATATTTTATCATTTTTTACTCTGACGTTGGGCGCTTTACCGGAGAACCAGTGATTAATCGCTTGTTGATTGACGTATACTGTATTTATCTGATCATATACATGTGATGTTGGGTATGTCATGAGATCCTGATATGTAGATATATTTTTCATTTTAATATCGTCATAATGTTGCTGCTCACGACTACGAAAATAGAAATACGTTATTATTGTTGAACATATTTGTGTAGTTATTGAATTTCTGTAAAGTACATATGATGAATATATTAAAATGTTAAATGTGTGTAAAGTTGTGAATAGTATAATTGTCTTTATTATATGACTACATGTTTTCTGTTTTCTCATTGACTAAAGGCATATGAAATCTTCTGTTGTAAAACATTATTATCAATGCAGGGAATGTCATGATATAATAACATGTAACGTGTATTTAAATATAGCAATGGGGAAATTTGGTGAGCTACAATAGAATATTTTTATTTGATGTCCGAATAAATATCAAATGAAGATAACAAAACAAAAGGTATTACATATTTCAGAGGTATAAAAAATACATGAAAAAAATTAAAAGTTGGCAAATTGGTTAAGCAGATACTATATTTAGAATAAAACATGTAGCAGATAAATATCTTGAGCTAATACTAGAAAATTAGAGATCATGGATCAAATTGTTATATTATAAAATAATTGTTGACTTTTGATATAAGTTGATACAATGTTTATCAACCTCGTAGGTGTCAAGATATTCACATCAGTGAATATCATATCTTGTGGATTGATTAATCATTGGATCAACCTCATCAATTGTCAGTTATTGTATAATATTAACTTCAGTGCGAACAACGAACCTTTTGAAAATACTCATATTAATCACGACTGAGGCTGAACTAGTTTTAAAAACTAATGATATTTGAAACTCGCGCCTACAATTCGTCTAATGTATTCAAATGGGTCAAACATATGTCATATTCATATTTACGTAGAAATCAAAATCAATAATCAAATGACTCACCCTTGAGAAGTCATCAATAGATTAACGAGGGTATATAAATTTTTAAAGTTTATGTGCAGTGTCTGAGCAGAAGTTGATGAGCCAAGGTTATGTCAAAGAACGTCTCGTCCTTTTTCTAAAAAAGTTCATTGAAAGAAAACCAAGACCTTGCTGATAAATATTCCGTATCAACTTCACAAATAATACATGATGGTCTTGGAGTATAGATTCTAGGTACTGACGTTGTTTATCATCCTAATTACGTGTTAGAGTTTCCCCCTCTTTTTCCTTGTATATTTTTAACCTTTACTGTTTAGTCTATTTTTGATTATACTCATGACGTAGATCGGTACTTTTTCATCCCGCCATTGTGTTATTGTGTATGGTCAATTTTGAATTATTGTTTTTCATTTTTGCTTATGTATTTTGTCTATATGCCATTTTGTGTTTCTTTGTTGAAACAGTTATTTGTTTTTATAGTAATTAAGATTATATTACAATGTTGACTGCTGTATCCCAATTTTTGACGTTTTTACCTATTATGTCCGTTTGGTTTGCTCACACATTGTTGTAAATATAATGGAATTCAATGCGACTGTCATACAAATGAGAGGTTTAGCTAGCTATAAAACCAGGTTTCATCCACCATTTTCTACATAATGAAATGCCTGTACCAAGTCAGGAATATGACAGTTGTTTTCCATTCGTTAGATGTGTTTGAGGTTTTGATTTTGTCACTTTATAAAGGACTTTCCGTTTTGAATTTCCCTTGGAGTTGGGTATTTTGTTATTTTACTTTTAAATTATATTTTCAATTGCGATTTTCTAAAATTCTACTAATAATTATTTAGTTTAGTCATGAAATATTTTAAGTTATTGTTGATGTGAACATATAAGAATTAACCGCTTTTGTTTTTTAATTGAAATCAATAATACTCGGTATGTATATTGAAAAAAGGAGAAGAATAAGCGCAACGTCGTGACTGAAATACATGTTTGCTGTAATATCGTAGTTTTTCATGTTCTATTTCTTTATGCATATCCCAAACTTATATGTTTTAAACAGCAAATATGAAGCTGATGACTCTTTTATATTAACAAAATAATAAAACTGAAAATTTAACAGCAATAACATATCTTTTTAAACAGAATTTTGTGAACAGAAGTAAGAGAAATAACAATTCCAAGTGACTTAAATGCATGTTACGTACATTGTATACATTTTAAAAATGTTATTTCAGGATTGCATCCATTGCTATGCTTAATTGATTAATACTGTGGAATTATGAACTGTTATCTATACCGTTTCATATATATGGATTCCACCACTGCAACAAGTGTGTTACTATATTTCTCCACTCGAGACAGTTAAATTTAAATATTTAAAGCGCGAGGCTTGCCGAGCTTTTTAAATAATTAAAATTTAACTGTTGAGAGTGGAGACAAATCGCAATACACGAGTTATAGTGGTGGAATCTGTTTCTCTAATGATTTTTATCCTTCCATTTCAAGGATTTGCAGAAAGTTGTGTGCTTTATATGTGACGTCATCAGGCTTGGTCGCCTTTTTTCATGACGTCACAATAGGAAATTCAGAAGAAACCAAGAAAATTTGACGTCAAAATTAAATTTCGATCAATCATTTGCCGAGAACAGATATTTCACTAGTGAGGAGAACAATGTTTTCACAATCGGTTAGGAAATGTGAAAATAGTGAATAAATTAGAGAAAATTAAATTAACATCTAATTAAATTGCAGTCATTTTGTTTAATTACGTGATGAGTGTATACAAATAATAAAAAAACTTCTAAAAAATGTTTAAAATTAATACAAATATTTACTATTATGTTTTATGACTAGCTGTTGCGTAAAATTTTCAATAGACTAAGTGCATTTTAATTTTTAAAAGGTCAATAATTATAATCAAAACTTAACCATGAGGAACTATTATACTTATACGCAACAAAGTTCACCAGAATCAGCCAAATTAATAATCAGTACAAAATACCACACCTACCACCATCACCCCACTCCTAAAACAAATGAACGTACAAACAAAGACAAACAACAAAGAACAGCATATGGTCCTGTTAACCTGACTTGTTCATGCACAAAATATAAGGGCTTAATCAAGTTATTGTGCGTACTCCTCCCCTATTTTGCCAATCTAAACTATATGTCGTAAAGGTTAAACATATTACAAAACTGTATAGTACAGCTACCAACAGGATGACCCTAACTTTTTAATGAAATACAAAATATCAAATGATTTTGAAAGATGCTAGAAAAGGAAGCCACAATTGTTTGTTGAATATGCCGGTCAAGAATAACATGGTGCATGTATTCTGTTTTGTACATTCACAACGAAGTACCTTTAACGGGTTTTTAGACGCGAAAATCCGGTTATTAATTTGGAATTGTAACGTGGAGGGGACTACGATCAACTTTCTGTTTACCGAATATAAGCTGTAAATTAGAGGTTCCTTAAATTTGGTATCAAGCTTCATGTCAGCATGTAATATCGTGCAATGCATTTTCAGATTCATCGCTAATCAATCTCCTGTTTACGGAATACGTCAACACCCTAACACATAATGGCCATGTATGAACGTGTTGATGCATTTTTCTCAGGAACTGCAAGTCAGGGCATTATGAAATTAAGAATAAACTGAAAATTTATATGAGCCTGCTATACCGTGTGATGCGTTTTCACATCCATCGCTTACGAAATACTTATAACGGGATATTACTAGTTAGTAGTTATTATATTTTTAAGTGACTGTCCTTGAAAAAGTCCGAAAGTTTACAAATGTTTATTTCAAAATCTGTATTTTATCAGAAGATAATAAAAATTTCCTACTACTTTTAAAAGAAAAGAGGACTTTTTAAAGTCGCATCTTTTCACACAACAAACCTTGTATCTTTGTGCAAGAAAACAAAAAATGTAAGCATTGCCTCGGTTATACATATATCTAGAAGTTCAGAATCTTCTTTTTACGACAAAGTCAAGTCTATTCTCCTTTTTAAGAGGAACTTCCACCTCTCTAGTAATCACAAACTATATAGCTTGATGTATGGAAATGACAATAATAGCTATGTATATACATGTAGTTTAATTGTACACGATTTGTTATCCTATATTATTTATTCAATTAAAACGAACAGTTATGCTTATTTTGGAGCGGCAAGTATTTTATTTTGCCTACGGGATTGCATCGATTGATTAATTTTTAATGCTTACACGTCCAGTGGTAAGTATTTCTGCAAATTCAAGACGAGAACAATAAAAAAAAGATAAATTTGAAAGTAGAAAATAAGATCAACATTATAAATTATACTGAGGAAATTACAAATATGCTAAAATAAAGTTTTATACCAAAGAAACGCGCCCAGTAAGCTTCCAAGTTCCAGAATAACACAGAAGATCACAAAATTGTCACATTCAGATTTGAAACGGGAACTTTAAATTTGAATTTGAAAATAAGGACTGTATATTTAACTTTCCAATTATACACGAGGGGATAATGCATGACGTCATCAAAGTAAGAAGAAATCACCATGGATATGAAGGGTATAATTCAGTAAGAGAGCAACTCAACAAGACACGCATCCTTACACACACACACGCGAACTCAATTTAAACAAAGACGAACAAAGGTAAATTTCATACCTTACTGCAATGACTTTAAGTTTTTTTTGAATAAGTAAAAACATGCATTTTCCTTAACGTTAAACTTGGGGAATGATATGTTATATATTCGAATATTTGCCAATCATCAAACGACAAATAATTAAAAGGCTTTAGTATCAAGTTATGACATAATTTAATTGTTAAACAAAATACATTTTTTTTATCTGTTTTGCATAGATTTTCAGGAAATCGCAAATTAAACCTTTACTCTTCTGGTAGGAATGTGAATGAGGGGGCGTCATTGTTTCTTTCTTTTTATTTGATAACCAAATAATAATAATGCACGTGTATACACCTGGAAAAAGGTATCGCACCACCCTGATATTTCTTTCAAAACAAAATATTTAATAAAACTTTTATAATATATATTTATGGACCCGAAAGTATATAAATTAAGCCATTTGATTATTGTCAAGACCGTAGGCATAAATGAATTAAAAATGTTGAAGAAAAATAACGAATTTATTCAACTTCAAACGTTGTGAAACAAGAGGATGTCTCGGGTACTAAAATGGACAACGTTTAATTATGGGCGCTTACTTGTAGAAAAGTTCAATAGCGCAATTTCGTGTTTTTGGAATACGAGAATATGTGTCAGTAGTTACAATAAACACATGTCCAATACCGAGATAAACCACCGTTTACAAGAGTCACCGATGTTAACCATTTGCTCATTCCATGGTTCAAACGTTGCATGATTGTGTTGTTGTGGTAATCTTTGCCATTTCTGCTGCAAAGATTGAAATAATAATAATTGAGATTCTGATCTAGCAGTACTCTCACGTAACAATTGTTTCCAATTAATTTTCAATTGATGATTTAGCTCAAGCTTTGCATATCTATACCATATAATGATCCAAAGCGACAAAAATATATATTTGTTTATATCACTATGAAACAACAACTTGAAAATGCATTGAATTTTATTAAGTGCATAATATACTAGAACTTGCAAGGCGAAACGATTGGACTTCAGCCAAAAACAAATAGTAAATATACATAACTAACAGAATGGAAATGGCCTAGTAAGTATTTTAGCAAATTATCCGTCACATTGCCTTAGGAAGGGAGATAAGCGTTCATAGCAAATTTAAATATATACATGTAACATATACAACAGTCACATGAAAATAAATATAAAAATATATTAATAAGGTTAGAGTTATAGTTGCATTCGTTGAATTCTGACAATAAGGAGCATGTCGCTCCAAAATTACTGTTCTGTTCTCTTTCACATTTTCCATGATTTGTTATCCCATCTGTTAACTAGTAATAGATTCAACCCTTTAAATTCAAAAATATTTTCATATATATTGTGGAGTGTATCACACCATTCACCCGACCCTAATCATTCTGATTAAGACCCGGCGGATACCATCATGCCTCCGCTGTTAACATATAGCACAATGATGTATAAAATATGTTTTCACTTCTTGAATGATATAGAATGTTAAGTAATAAATGCTATTTTGATAAGACAATTAAACTGGTAATAGAAAAGAAAAATAATTCATAATAGACAATAAGTGCAATTTTCATGACTTACATTTAAGCAGTTGCGATCGGAAATTAATTTAATGATGAAAAAGATGACAATGATGCATTATGGGCCGTCCCATGATGTATCCTATTTCTCCGTATGCATTTAAAATAAAACCAAACCGAAAGGAATATCAAAGATTTTTTTCATGTGGATTAAAACGATCAAACATGTATATCCAATATTTGCTAGCATATATATTAACGGGTTGCTGAAAAAATACCATTGTGTAGAAAATCAATTTAGATTTACGACATAACAAGTTTTAGTGGGGTTTACAACCGAGAAATCAGCATATAACGGAATTTCGCGACCGGCTGACATTTTTCAAAAATGTGAGTTAAGTACCTTGTGTTATATTAAGGTATATAGCCTGTGGCTTATAATTACAGAAAACCTTCGTAGAATAAGTGTTATAAAATATCATTTCATTTTTGAGATAAAAATCAAAACATAATATTCCATTGAACCACTTCATCTACCCATTTAAACTAAAATTATGAAACAGAACTCCGGTCAATTCAAGAAATTTACATTAGGAGAAAAATTAATTAATTCACCACTGACTTCCTTAGTGAGTACATGCTATTCAAGTAAACAGCGGTGCCCGATCGTTCCCATCGGGTTTTGGACAAATGATACCATTCGGTTGTGCAGTTTGTGTATGGTGCAACATTTTACTATGAATTATTTACTTCGTCTTTAGTTCGATCGATGTTGTTATAATTGCAATATGACAATTTTCATGATATTTAATGCTGAAATTAAATGTATAACAAAATTTATATTAAGACTTCAGTAATCGGAAATGTTATTTACTTTAAAAATTCAAACAACTTAAGTGCACGTTTGAAACAATTATATATAAGTATTTGTATACACGGATTGTCCCTTTAGTAGATCCTTGATACACTGGTAGCAATATTCATAATGCTCCTGTAAATGAAAGAAAGAAAAATGTTACAAGACTTCAACATGTTCATGCCAAAAGTATAGATAGAAATAAAATATTCATTATATCATAAAAATGTCTGTTTTTTTATTGTTATATAGATTGTTATGCTTTTAAACAACTCTCTTATTTCTGCTTAAGAACTTTTAAATATATTTCATACAACAGAATCTTGAACAATGCAACACAAAACAACCATGTACAATGCAAAAACTAAAATTCCTAATTACAAGAGTGAAATAAACAAGTACTAGTATTTTATATGCTGAAAGTTTAATATCGTTTTTATGATTTTGTAGTTGTTGACTATTAACGAGATAAAGTTACCCGTCTATTTTCGGTCAATATTATGTACTGCATTGTACGTTGCAATTTCACTTTTATATAATAAAACAAAACTCAAGTCGAAATTTATTCAGGGGTACATTTTTACCAGTAGGATTTAGTTTTCAGACATGCAGAGTAAAATTGAAATTCTCTATGCCTTAAGGTAATTTAATGGACGAAATTCTGAATATCTGAATGTTTCAAAGTAAACTAGGCGTAGACCTAGGGTGGGATGATTCTATAACCCAGTAAATGTTGATCCCACACTACAATATAAGACACGAATACATAACTGCTGTAAATATACTAATAAAGTTCAATCTTTCAACCATAAAAAAGTTGTATTTTTTATATCTTTATATTTTAATAAACTTACACAATTTGTCAAGAATTCTGGACGTATAGTTTGTATATGCCTTACTGCTTGAAAGACATCGATCTCGTCATCTAATTCTAATTTATCCAAAATAAGACCGAGTGCAACAAATAACCCACTTTTGTTACAACCATCTCTAAAATTGTAAGTGTAACAATTGCTATATGGACGGAATATTAGGAATTTATCTTGGAAATACACCCTTTACGGTTTTTACAATTAACATGTTTTGCGCTGCCTTTGTTTTTTCTAGGATTTTTCTCATTGAAGAAATTCTTCCAGGGAATCGTTGTGTTTTTATAAAAAATAAATGAAAGATTTTGAAATGACATTTTAATTTATTGGTCGTACCGAGCAATGCAATAATAGCAAACAAACTCCTTATTAAATAACAAAGAATACATGTATTACTATTAACAAGCATTTCCTTATCACTTCATTGGTATAGTTTAAACCTGAACTGACAAAAATACACCTGCGAGGATATGAGGAGAGGAAAGACTTAAACTGTTATTTCACAAGTTAAACGGTTGCAATCACAATTGTCTTGGTGGTAAAAAATCTTCTTTTTTCCAGACTTATCAGAGACATTTTCAGTTGTCATAAATCTCACCTAGCCATTATTACCCATTTACCCTTATTTTATCGGTTCCACCATTTGTAAGGCCTTGGACATTTCTACTGGATATAACGTTTACATTGTGAGATGGATTATGTATGCATAGCAGCTGTTTTCATCTATCAACGAACCTGTTTGGAATTCATGCTTTTCCGATTGTAATTATTTGTGCTTGTTTGTCTAAACCTATTTAGTAATATTGAAATTGTTACAGGAATGCTACATTCATTTTATTATACAAAACATGTCTATAGAGATAAAACATTTTGCAATGACTTTCAAATGAGTACATGTACCTGCATACTACCGTAATTGGAGATTTCTGTGAGTCCCGACAATTACCAACACTTTTCAGAAGGCCCAACATAGTTCGTGATGAGGGTAGTGTAGCGCCTTGCCATTCGCTTGCCGTAAATACATTTATTATTCTTTTATCTTGTTTTGTCTGGAAGGAAAAAAAATGAATAGAATGACTACACATTTCGGTCTTATAATTATATTTTGTTTGAGTTTTTTCTCTAAAAAATCGTATCCTAACTAGCAATGGATGTACATGTAAGCAACTAATTTATAAAAGCTAACCCTACTACCTTCAATAATGAGGAAAACCCGTGCTGTATAGTTATTTATTAAGGCCCAGGAATGAAAAATAAGAAACAACTTAATCAAAAAACTAACTGCTTGATTGATGACAAAAAAAAAAAAACAAAAAAAAAAACAGACAGCAACCAACGACAGTCTCTGAATCACAAGCTCATAACTTTGGAGAGGCAAATGATAAATATGGCGGCATTCAACATTTGTGTGAGTCCTAACCTACGGACAGTGGTGTAATATCAGAGACCTCGCAAGATACTGGTGTCACTTACCGTAACACGATTTCGGCGTTTTATGTTTTTAGTAACGTAGAATGCATGTTATACACTGTTCACACTAGGGACTATATTCGTAAACAACGAAAACCAAAGGACGATAACTGTGTCCTTGGACCTAATAGGATAGAAAGACTTGACCAATTTCAATAAAACTTTGCATGACCTAAGCTTAGGATATTATAAGATAGTTGGCCAAGTTTCATGGCCATAGGATATATATTATAGAAACTAGGGCCATTTTAATATTGAAATTTGGATGTTTATTTTTGACGTTTAAATCAAATATTTTCAACTGTCAAGATTTTGGCTTAAAAAATTTAAATATTCCAAAAATTTGCTTTTTAAATACTCTTGAATATAATATAACAAGTATCAAAAGCAACGGAACACTCATTTGATTTATCAGATTTATTAAAAGTTATTCAAAAGTTAAATTCATATGAGCCTATGCCTGAAAATAGAGATTTTCAAATTAAGGGAAGCCTTACATAAACATGCATTTTTTTTTCAACCAATTTGAAGTTTTTGAAGTTTTTTAACCATACATTATTCTTTCATATATATTAAATGTACTTTAAATGTAAAGAAAAGTTACAAAAAGCATACCACATGAGTATAAAATGGTCTTAGAACATGTAAGACTGAGAATGATTTAGAGTCGATTTAGGCCGTAGCCCATATTCACATATAAAAATGCACACAGAGGCTATAAGAAATGGAATTTTGTTACTTTGAGCTCATTTCTATGATAAGATGTCATGATACAAGAAGTCCAATTGCAAAAGAACTCTTGAATTAAACTTTTTTTTGCAGACAGTATGGTCTGATGACCAGTTTTTCACTTTTCAATGGAAAACTTGCATGTTGTTTTAGTCTCATTTGGCATATATTTGAACCACTTACTATCCTAAAGAAGAAAATTATGGTAGCATATGAAATGAATAGAGTGTACTGATCATTGTAAAGTGTTTTTTTTACAGATTTAGTGAAATATTTGTGATGGACTACAGATTTTATGTACAAAGCGATTCACATTTCACATACATCAAACAGGCCGTTTAACCAGGGACATAAATACAAATATTCTGCACATTTTTACTGTGATATTCTACTTTTCTCTAGATTCAGAGTTCACAAATGGTTAATTGAATTTTGATTTAAGCATAGAAACTCGAATATCAGGAACATAAAAAGCTTTCAGATAGAAAGTCAACATGGCTCTTAGGCATAAAATGGAAACTGCTTTAAAATGCTTATTTTAGCCGTATCATGCCAAAATGGGACATTTTAACAGAATTTCTGTCAAACAAAGATGTAAATCCTTTACTTTTATTGCGTTTGACAAATTGAAACCGGCAAACCAATCAGGAAAGCTACCAAAGTACAAAATCTACATTTATGGAATTCATCTCTTAGGCCCGAGAACACAGTTATTTCGTAGTGCATTTCTTTTAGACAATAAATTCAAATTAAAAAAATCGCACCTGCTCTATCTCAAAAAGATTTTTACAGTGTACTGTACTACTATTGATACAAATAATATCAAAATTATAGAAACTTCTACCAGCTTTAACTTAAAATATTGACAATTCTGTGTTACTTGAAAAGTAGATTTTCTGGAGAACATTTGTTTAAGTTTCTTTCTCTTAACAAAGTAATTATATAATATTTGAATTATGATGAGTTTTTTTTCAGGCTTTTGGTTATGATCTACATGTAATCATTGAAAATTTCTAAAGTGTCTAAACGTTATGATTCTGGTAAAAAATATCATTGTTTACTTTAATTTCGGAACAGATAAAAACAACAGATGCAGTAGGTATAATGGCATTTTTACTTGTTACAAGTTTGCATTTAAGGCAGAATCGTCGGTTAACACGGAAACTAAAGAACCGACGGACACCCGGGATTTCATTGCTACTCCTATTTGTTCATCTTCCAGATCAGCTTCATTGCTTACCGGCCTTCTCATCGTATGAATACGAACTATACAAACTTTGAATTGATTTAAGCACACTCCGCGGTTGTTTCGACACAAACATCACATGTAAAACATGAATATGGTCTTACAAGTGGAGTCATTGTTTTAATTTTCCTGAACTTAGGAAGTTTTTTGTAAGTCATTTATTTGTATTAACATCAGTGCGTTGTGTATACTAGTATGATAGTATTCACGTGTCTTGACATCAAAACGTTAAAAATGAGTCCGGGGGACATTGTATCGGACACCACTGTTTATAGATACCTTTTTTTATTCTGTAGCGCACTATCAACATACATGTAGCAAAACTTACTTGAGCATTTGTACTATTCAAATCTTGTGCAAATTTGAATCATAAATCTTGTTGAATGCAAGTTTTCTGGCACTCAGAATATACATGTAATGCATCAACGTATATTTTGTGTGAAGGGGACAATTCTTTAGACATTTATTTATTTTTCATTCAAATTTCGTAACACGAGTTTCGTTTGAATTTTCAAAGTGAGAAAAAGTACAGTAAATGTACATTTTTTGTGGTATAAAAACATCATACTTGCGATAATTTTCTGAATAGCAATTTTACCTCCAAATCATATATAACGGTTAAATTTCACAACATTAACTGATAGGGGACACACTTCAGGCGTCATCTGATTCCCATATGTTAAGACTCCAACTGCTTTTGAAGGGAAAGCGAATATTGCGTTATGTAGGTGTTATGACGTCCATTAACGGGGAAACAAAATAAGCAATTTTGCAGAAAAAAGAATCCACTACACTCGTTTGATGTCGAACAACATCACGCAAAATATGAACAAATTGTAAAACTCAGTTGGAGATGGCTTAAATCATCAGAGAGACACGATGCACGAAGCATAAAAAACAACCAACACAAGGACAAAAAATTACTAAGTAACGATCTAACAGTATTCGCAATTACTAAAAGCTAGACGTTTGAGCTAATAATAAATCATGTTATCCCAGACTTAAGTATCAAACAGTACACATACAACGAATAGAGTGTGAAGACGTTATACATAGTCTGAAAAAAGCAAGGCCTTGCTCAATACCGAAAATATTTGTACATACATGTAGTATCGACAGGATATTATGATCATGCAGGATATATGTATTATACACTAAATATACAATATAGGATATAAAATACAATGGACTGACGGATTTTCATTGTTAAAACACTGTACACTTTCAGCGTTCGCAAACCGTATATATTAAGATAAACATGAAATCGAAATAGATATATATATACATATAAAACGGAACAGTCACTCGAATAACAGTTTTGAAACGTCAGAATAAACATCGTTTACCTTATGATTGATAGCAATCTTCAGCTCTTCCAAATGAGATTCTTCTTCCATGGTTATGCTTAAGTCATGAAACTCCATCATTTCCTTTCTTTCTAACCACAACTGAGCGCTCTAATATAAATCATAATAAAAAGTCAAGATTTTCAAAATTCGAAACAATGCTGACAAATGATAAAGTAGTATGTGAATACAATACATTTATCATAAATTCATGTATAGACAGACACACATGGGAGTAAAATATTCGGATTTGAGATCACGGCAAACTGAGTGAAAGAAAGTATTTCCACAGGGATAAACATTTACTGCTACTAAAAGAATATGTCTACATTATATGTGAATCCCTCAATCGAGTGCCAATTCATCTAATGTATCGAGTTAAATGGCAAAAACAAAAGACAAATCCAGTAAATTGACGTTCGTTGCCATGCTGGCATGCTGAACTTGTATATATTTGCGATAAGATGTGAGTTAAGAAACTGAAATTCTTTAATAGTGAAAAACATATAATTTTTATTAGAGACCATCGTAGAACTTTTCTAGTCATTCGTTATCATAACCTAGCCGTCATATTTTTTTTGTTCGTTAAACAGATACCTTCGCTGGTGCAATTACAAAAATGAGAACAAACTCTGGCGAATAATTTTTATTTCTTAATATAATATACGTTAAACTAATTCAAAAAGTGAAATTTTTTTTTTAAATACAGTGATTTATTTTAGCTTAATATTTATTTCGACTAGCTACGAAAAAGGAGAAAATCTTGACGAGCCTCATTTCATCCCCTTTCCGAAAGCTCGTACAAATAAATTTTATATTTTCTTCAATGTATGAATATTGTATATATGGTCCTGTTTGAATCATGAATCAGAAATTTTCACTGTAGTAAGCTATCTCGGAAAGGAAAAACGTACAAAAATTAGATAAACTACATTGAATCATTGAAAAAAGCAAGCTTACTTCCAAAATTGGATCTAACAACACTATGATTCTGGAATTATGATCATATATCATTGTCCAAAAATCTACAATAGTGTCTTTTATAGGGCATTGTGTTACTAGAAACATGCTATCATCTCTATAACCCTGTAAAGATAAAAAAATACCGGCTTTATAAAATATTTAATTTATACAAAGATAAGAAAATAGTTTAATAATGTATTCAAATTTTAATTAAGTTACCAAAAGCTTACACATATTGTTTCATCAATTGCATTTTGTTTTGCTAAAAGAACAGGTAATTTCCTTTTTTTGCGAATGTAAGTAGAATATTCTTGTAATAAGGAAAAGCAAAGCCACTTGATATGACAACGTAATGCAACGGAGTGAATTTTTTATTTGTTTTTGCAATTGAACTTTAAAAGCGACACGCATATAAACTGAAAACAATAAGGCAATGTATTGAAAAAATGGTATGTATAAAAAATAAAAAGATGTGGTACGATTGTCAATAATACAACACTACCAGAGACCAAACGACATAGAGGCTAACAAGCATAGGTCCCGTACGGCCTTGGACAATGAGCAAAACCTATACCGCATAGAAAGCTATAAGAGGCCACGAAATGACAAATTTAAAACAATTCATATGAGAAAACTAAAGTGCAGATATATGTATAAAATTATAATTGAAAAACAAATATAATATACAGAAACAAACGAAAACCACTTAATTACATGCTTCTGCCTTGGTACAGGCACATACGGAATGTGGCGAAGTTAAACCTGTTTGCTGGTGCAACCCCTTACCTGGGACAAAGGTGTAACAGAATGACATAAGAACAATCTATAAGAATCAGTAGCAAAGAGCTTAACTCCTCAGATCGACACAAAGCACATAAGCACCCTTACAAAAACACAAAAGACACAAAGTACGGATCTGAGAATACTCGCAGTTACTGAAATCTGGGAACAGTATATCTATTAATATTATCAATATATATGTTCCTGCTGAAAGCTAGTTCAAAGTCAATAACAACTAACAAAAACTCACGCATCTAAGACTTAGATATAAATCAGTACACATCCAACATCCAATGGATTTAGTGTAAGGACGTCATTAAGAGTCAGAGAAAAACATGACCTTGTGCAATGCCAAAATATAGGTATCGACAGATTGTAGAACCGTGAGTGTACATAATGTGTATAACAATGCATTTAATATTTAGTTTGATTTAAATTTATGATAACAAAATCAATATTTTACCAATAAAAACAATATCAAGGATCTAATTACTGTGTTGAATTGGTAACCTTTTATGATACGTTGATTTAAAGGATCGATAAGTTTACCCGGATCGTATCTAAATTTACGGGCTCGGTAATTATATAAACAACATCAGTTTGTCAAGAAAATCGGGCAGATGAAAATAGAATCTTCAATATTCACATGGAAAATATAGAGTACCTATTTCTTTAAAACCATTTGTATAAGTAACAAACAATTTGTTCACATTTCAATCTTATTATCTTTACTTCCTAGTTGTTCGTATATTTTCTTTCAAATGCCACTATAATTTGAATACACTTACAGGTATAATCACTGCGTTTATGTAATCAGTTCTTGTTCTTCCGTATGAAATAAGGTATGGTCTAAAATCGTCATCTAAAACAAAACGCAATTGAAATGGATTTTAGGATGGCATGGATATGGCAGTTGTTATCAAATAGTTCGTTTCTATGTATGTTGGTGTTTGTTTTTATTGCACTTTAGTGTTTCTGTTGTTCCTTTGTTTTCCTCTTATAGTTGATGTGTTTCTCTCGGTTTTAGTTAGTAACCTGGATTTGTTGTCTATCAATCGATTTATGACTTTTGAACAGCGGTATACTTCTTTTGCCTTGATTTAGCAATATAGTTTTAAAATGCATTTTATTCACAGAAACAATCCGACAAAAGTAAAACAACTACGCATGCTTTTTTCATTATATTATATTTTTAATATTATGCTATCTATTGCATTGTTTATACCCTATACGCTCATTCGTGTATCTATTGCCAGCAAGCATTAAACATTGTTTGTATTGTATTGTAAGACATATGAAATAAGATTATAAGATTTTATGTAGATATAGTATATATTATCACAATAAACATTTAATTCATAAGATATCCTTTCTTTTTTATTCTTTTTTTCCTTGACCAACTTTCTCAAATGATAGGTATGTTTGTTTTTCTAGACTTTTTATCATAAATGCAGATACTATATCTTTTAAAGAAAACACTCACAGCTGTTAGTATTTCTCTTTAAAAAAATATTGTGATCAGATAGTTATTATTAAAAAAGTAAAGGATAAGTTAATGCAGAGACAGTATCCCCAGATACATAGCCTTACAATTTACATTAAATTATCTGCCTTCTAACGTTGCCAATTTAATTCAATTTCATGCAGTTCTGCATTTCGATGAACAAAAGACGGACTGATGTTTAACATTAACATTCAGTAGCAAATACTAACTGCAAAGCACAACGAGAACGCGTTGGTGTGATATAAATATGAATCCTGCTTTGTATTAGACCGCCGCGCTGAGCCAGATATTTAACGTGCTAGTTCAAATGTAAATACATACAAGAGGAATTGTCGACCTACTCGGATTTATTATTCTGATTCTGAGCCAACATCTCTTCACCTTTACTCCTAAGTGCAAATACCAATTTTCAGATATTTGGTCTTTCTTATATCTGAATACTCTTACACTTAAAATAATTGTTCTGACAATATATATCCTAAGTAGTCACCTTAAATTTTATTCACGACTTGTTTAGACTCGGGTCTTGAATTGGCGATATATGGAATCTACATATCGAACGAAAATGTTATCTTATAAAAATTCAAGTGCAGTTATCATATCAAAGTAGGTCCAAATGACAGTTTGTTTTGGTTTGTTGTTACTAAAACATTACCTAAAAGATTTTGAACATATATATTCACATGCTGACCTTTTTAATTCGCATTCAATTAGGAGTATACTATTTTTTCTCAATGAGCTAATGAGGCAAAGGGGTATATAGGATAGGAAATCAAAACTTTGAACAGATTCGAAAGCACCAATACGAGCATGCAATTTATCAAGTACTTCCAACGAATTTATGAAACTACAAAGTAATAACGTTTTCGTATTATTTCGTACTATTATTTGAAAAATTTGTTACCAGGTGTTTGATTGTACCAAGTGTACTAGTAACTAGAACAAACAGTTGAGTAGAAGAACAATGGTTTGAATACGAAAACAAATCTATATCTATAAGGGGTTTTGTGTAACTTCTGAAGCCAGTACATACTTGGAACTTTCATGTTATGTGATTCTGCTTGTAAAGAGGTGACACAAAGATTCTGCTTGTAAAGAGGTAGCAAAAACTTATGCCTGTAAACGATGTAGTTTTCCGATAATTGAGTCAGTTGGATTGTTGTTGAATTTGTGATTTCCTTTTGCAGAACCTGAATATTAAATTTATGTCAGATAATACTGACATTATTGGCAGCCTTATCAGCCGGGACAAACACAAGTTCCTTGCCGAGTTCATTTAGCTTATGTTTGATACGAGAAATAGGGCTATTGTGGTTGTTGTTAGGAGTTAAATGTTCTTAAAAATGATTACTACGAATATCAACTTTTTTCATTTCTAAATAGAAAAAAGAATCTAAGGATTTGTTGTCGTCTTTTTCTCGTTTTATGTTTTATCCATTTCATACAGTAAGTATGTAGTGAGTCGTGGATGATGTCACGACACTCATTCCAATTAATAATTGACGGAGGGATATTAAGGTCCTTTTCTTATAGGAATTATTTCAACTATCGGTCCTCTATTATTTTGAGGTCTCCTGTTATAACATGGGATCTTGGGCCATAAATGCATTTGGAATTAATGCAATTTCATGACATAGGTGTATTGTCACTGACATTTACATCTTCACACAATTTGTATAATTAGAAACATATTTCCGGGTAGATTTTTTTGTAAACGTAACAAATAGGAGAGAGCCCAGTACTATAAACATAACCATAAGTTTGGTTTTTTACAAAATGATAATTAAGAATACCGGCAATATTTATAAAATCAAAACCTTTATTGACATACTTGATTTAAAAACATGTTTTTTATGATCTTCTGGGCGATAAACTTTTGGAAACTGTTTGATCTTCAAAAGAGACAAAAGATACAAAGTGGTCAATACAATATCAGAAGTCGAACAAAAGTAAATATCAGAAAGACAGAAAAAAAACCATCTAGACAGTCTAGACAAAACATTCTCCAAAAACACTACACAACACGAACCCTACCAAATAACGGGTGTAATCTCAGGTTATTCGGATGGTCAAGTATATCCTAGTGCACAAGTGGTACCAATCGTGTCGCTGATGGTCAGTAAAATGCAGTGATAAATCGCATTTGGTAATATGATAATCGAGGAAAAGAAGAATGTATCTACGAGTATTGGATCATATTCGTTGTCATCGGAGACACAGATAGTTCATTACGGTCAACATAAATGTTTGATTACTAAATTATCATCCTTGATTATTTAATGAGTTGTTAAAACTACTGCTGATTGATGCTTCGTTCCAAAGGACATCATCAGTCTAGTTGTCAATGGAATATCATCGATGCGGTCATTTTTTTTTTGGATTAACTGAGCAATGTTTGGTAAATCGTTCTTCAATTTTTGATTACTATAGTATCAATTCTCTAAAACCTTGTAGTTGATTTGTTCTTAAAAATCTTATGTTTCCTAGAGCCACTATGGAGTCGGTATCAAATGAAACAGAAGTCTTCAGCTGGTGCGCTAAATAACTGTCAATCTTTGAGAATTTAAGGATTGGATATTTTTAATATATTGTACCGTAATATCAAATGATCAGATACGTATCTCACACAATTTGTGTAAGATATATTTTTTATTATTACAAAAAAATCTTCATTTTGTATCTTTTTAAATTCTTTCTACCAAGAGAGACCTAGTGTGTACTTACATTAAACACTGCTTTCATCGGGGTTATTATAAAGACCGACTTAAATCTACAATTCACAAGTATTGTATTCTCCTTTATAAATTGGTTGACCGATACGATGTGCCTTTGTCTCAAATCACACGAGACATGTTTTCGAGGTCTCATATCTTTAAATAGCAGAAATATCGTAAATACAGGTACACTTATTTCCTTTTGTAACAATTAGTGTGGATTTACATGACGAATTGTACATATACAGTAGGGGATGCTTAACCTGTTAGACGCATATAATCTCATAATCGTATAATGTTATTTATACTGTAAACATATATAAAATAATTGTACGTAATTTAATGACTGAATTGAAGAAATGCAAAATGTACTTACGTGGAAGTATATTCTTTTCTAAATTTTTCGACATATTTTCTCTCAATTTTGCAGCGGTAAATTTTGAGGCAGGATATGATGGCCGCGAATTTTCTAGTGTCTTAGTTAAAATACAATCGAATAAATATACAATATTCATTAAATCATCAAAGCAAACAATAAATGAAATAAAAGTAATTGTAAACTTCGAATAACAATTAACAACTAGACAGTGCCGAGCATGATGATACAAAGCCATACTTTTCTTTTCCCTTAAGTGGTGCTATTTAGGTTCTAAATGGTTCAATTATGCCCATTGCAGTTCGGTAAAGTGAACAATACTATCATAATGATTGCATTTGAAATCTAGCTAACTTTCTGATATAGTGTTTTTTCCTAAGTTCCTATCTCTTCTTGCTGTTATTTGCGTTTCACTTATGTCCCAAGGTACAGTAGTGGCAAATTTGAGGTTTAAGCACATTCAACCCTTCTGCATAGTTAACAAGTGTGAATACTAACAAATATGAGTCTGTAGGTAAATCGTTTTCGTTTTTATGTTATAGTTTTTGTTAAGGCCGATACCCTTAATTTTTCACGATATGTGGCTTTTTATAGCTCGTCTTTTTAAAGTAATAAATCCATGTGCATATTTTTGTACAGTTATCTAATACCACCTTTTTTAATATTCAGAATTGCCTTTACAAACCAAATTTTTTCAGTATTCAGTAAAATAATAACATGAAAAACTATTTCTTTTTATTTAAATATTTGATAATAAATATTTTATTTGTTCATACTGATACCTGAAACTGCTCGCACATTTTCTGTTTAAAAGGTAATGTCATATTTTCAATATCATTGATATATTGACAGAAATCTGTCCATGGTATTGACGTTTTTGGTACTGTAAAAAGTTCGAGCAGGACTTCAAATACTGTCTCATATTGTTCCTGTATAATCGATGAAATTACAATTTATTCAGTTATTTACAAAATAGTAAAATATTCCCTAAAATCCAACAATCGTGAATATAAACATGACATATTTGAATAAAAACATTTTCTGTAACCTTTTTGCCTCTTAGCAAGCAGGGCAAAATGGTTACACAAATGTTTTGTGAATGACCTGGGAGAGGATCAAAGCCACGACCTCTTGCTCGCTAACACAAAACCACCGATTGAGGCGGTTCCGTTCAACACCATAGTCTATTTTACCCACTACCATATACCAATAACGAAATTAATATCAATTAACTGTATTTATATTAAATGTTGAATGAAAAATCTGTATCGACCTTGAACTTGTGTTAATTGCATGATTTACTAAAACTTAATTCAACTGTTTTTACAACTTTTATTGAAATGATAGTTTTGAAGTGTGTACTTCATATGCATCCTCGGATTTCAAATGTTTGGCTTTGTGCGTTCCAGATGAAGGTAAATCCAGAAATGCGCTTCGGACGCATGAAATTATTAAACGTGTAGTTTTCAATTTTTTTCATAATTGTTTTCGCGAAATTTTTGAAATAAAGTTTGCTCTAATATTTACTTTTGACAATGGTCTGAAAAGCTGTTAAAAAAAAGAAGAAAAAAAAACCGTCCACAAATGTACCAAAAATCTCTTCTACCTAAACTGGCAGAATCCGATAAAACATATTAATGTTATCTCACGACCTGCTTTCGTTGTGGATACAATTATCTGAAATCCACAAAAAGGGAAAGTAAGAAAGTTTATTTTGTTTTGAAATGTAATTTTACAATATCTATTAATTTTGATAAATAGATTATTCTAATTGAGTGTTCATTTATTAAAATGTAGATTACGGAAAAACGAACATGATGACGACAAAACTGCTCGTTTAAATTTATGTTGTTTCTAAAAAAAAAAAATAAGCCGGCGAAAAAATATTGACAGTGGGGAAAAAATAATGTTTTTGTGATAAAGGTGGTGATAAAGAAAATTGACCTATTGGAAACCACGATTTACATGATCTGTCTTTTTGAATGATTCTTTTCAGGCATGTTGTAGAGCTAAAGTGGATAGGCAAAATGAAGTGTTGCTTTACTTCTTATACAGTTACATGATTTTCAAATTTGAGATTTAAAGATAAACTTTTCAAAATGATGCAATTCTCACGGCAATGCCAGTGGCAGAATGTGCCTCGGGGACAGGAAGTCGTCCAGCACAGATACCGTCCAAGTTGTAATAAATGATAAATTGACCTTAAAGAAAAATACTAATTCGTCATATGCCTGTTTGATAAAATTCTTCTCTTTGTTCAAATACATATTTTGCCCTTAGTTATATCAGTTAAAGCAGGAAAAGACAAATTTATTTAGATTTGAAACAAATCTTGTTATTTGTTTGCAGTTACAGTGTCTTGTGTATGTTATATATTTTTCATTTCAAACAATTGCAAAAGAAATATCACACTGAGAAAATTTTAAATCGCTACAATGATGTTACCAACATAGGTTTTAATCATATTCATTCTATCCTTCCGCATCATATGAAGATAATCCATAACATCAACATAACCAACATTCTTTCCATTCTCATATAATGCATCTATAGCAATAAATGTCCCTGTCCTTCCAACACCAGCGCTAAAATAAATCATGTATCTCAAAATTGTTGACATATTTAGATCAACTTGATTGAAAAAGAAAATTAGCTCAGTTGCAGACAAATTCAATTACACACAGCAAATTCTTTCATATTTCTTCTAAAAAGTTATTTGACTCGTTTAGGAATGGACTAGCATAAAAAAAAAAAAAAAAAACCCAATTGAATGCATTCTAGTTTTTAAAAGTGAACATGGATATTTAACAATATTAAGTTTTATGTTATCTTGGTTGGATAATGTAATATTCTTGTAGATGAAAACATTACCAGCTGAGTGTCACATTAAACATGAAAAGGTAACTGCACTGGAATAAGCAGTTAACATACCTGCAATGTACAAGCATTGGTCCATTCCGATCACAATCTGCACTTACTCTCCTGTAAAAGTTTACCAATTTAATGCTGTCTGGAACTCCATGGTCTGGCCATTGGGTGAATTGAAATTGGCAAACGTCCCTTACGTCCTGGTATTAAATTAATTGTGACTTTGGTAAAATACATACACACTCGCAAAACTGAACATATATATATATATATATTGCTGGACACAGTGCAGGCGATGTTGTCTCGATATCCCAAATAGCATGAGTTCGAATCCCGGCGAGGGAAGAACAAAAATTTGCTTCCGCAAATTTGCAGATTTAAAATTTAAAATGATATTTAGAGTAATTATATATATATATATATTATGATACACTGCCTAATTCATCGGAAAATCAATCAAACAAGAACAATACTGTATGCAAATTTTTTGGGTAAATACTGTTGAAGTAGTGATAAGCATATATAAAGAAAAACGTTTGTTTTCCACAAAAAGCATGTACATTAAGGTATATTTCAGGTACATAAAACTTTTAACATCAAAGGCAACATATCTTCATGAAAACAAAATATGTTGAGCTTTTAGCCACGAATTAAATTATAATAAAATCACATTGGCACAGCCTGAATGAAAAGCAAGCATATTAAAACTGGAAATTTACCTTAGATGCTAGGCGCATTTGATGACCATTATAATGATTATACGCGTCATGAAATAATATACAAAGTGTCAGAATGATTCAAAATTTCAATACATTTCAAAGATACATATCTAAGGTTAAAACGAATATAAAAACAAGTTAACGGAAGTTTATTTTAAATTGCTTATAAAGAATCGTTGAAATAAAATAGTTGTATTGTATTCAAATGACATGTATTTCGTGCATATTTATGACGTAGTGCATTTTACATTTATCCATTTTTATAATGAAACTAACCTTAAGGACATTTATAAAAATTAAGTTATGCTGACTTAAATAAAGATAGTATTATATCAAAATAATAATGAGATATCATTCATATGTTTTTTTGCGAAAATTATGCTTTATACTATTTATATGCAAACTTATATCAACGGTCTATACTTCAGATTATTTACAAAATATTTGGCACTTTTAAGGCTGTATAATTGATGGAAAAGTAAAATTTAAAACGAGACAATTTTGTCTTATAGAAGTACATATACTTAATGTTTAAATCAGAAAATAAACGAGATGTTGTAAAAAACTTTGTCATTTGTCTTTTAACGGTTATACGAACTACAACAATAGTTAGGAAAGAGTGTGTCAATTTCACATTTGAGTGATGAGTCACGTTTGCCATAGCTTTGTCAGTTGATCGTCGACTTATGAGTTTGAATATATTTTTTTTTATCTTCCTCCTCTCTTTTGAGTCAGAACACAGAAAAATCTACGCACTTACTTGCTTCAGGGGAGTAAATATAATTTCTCTTATACAATAACCAAAAATCATATTGGTAATTTAAACCATGAAAATATTATTATACATAGTTAATTTGAATACATTTTTATTCCATGTGTCTAATGATTGCAATTAAAAATTACAATAAAGTTTATACTGGTGATTGTAATTTTTAAAGGCTACATTAAAGATAATAAAATAATGAATATTACCATACTGCTACTAATCGATATAGTTATTTTTCTGCACATATAATGCGTATGCTGTTTTTCTTCTGTCATAATCAGGCTATAAATGTCTACTATCAATGGTTTATCAACTGAATCTGGCCAATACTGTGCACATTTTTCCTGAAGAAATATGAAATACCTTTGGATATATATGTACAGAGATATTACATAGCAAATGAAATAAAATATTCAATTTAAAGCTTATAAGGATGCTTGTAAACGTGAGAAGCTATATAAACATACCCAAAGTGGACCTAACAATTTCATATGAACTATATTTTTAAGAAAAATGAGATGTGGACAAACAAAAAAGCAATAGGTTGGATGTAATTTGGTAGTAAAAGAAGAAACTTCGGTGAGGGGGTAATTTGCTATATTTCTATGCAGTAGAATGTATGAAGCTTCGGGATAATTGAGTTAAGAAATCGGTAATCAACTATGGCATACATTATTTCCAAAAATATAAAAAAAGAAAAAAAAAAAATCATAAAACTTGGAATATTCATGCACTAGATGATGTGATCAATCTATTTGATAATGTTATTTGTACAAGTTAACAAAATAACGGAATATACTAAACAATAAAAAATTAATCTGGCCATTACTTTGCACATATTTCCTGAAGAAATATGAAATACCTTTGGATATATATGTACAGACAGATTATATAGCAAATGAAATAAACCATTTAAAGGAGTTAGTTTACCAGCTAAATATTTTGGCCCTAAAAATTTGAAAAATTTTCACTGTGATAATGTAGTGGAATTTTGATTAAAAATATATGTCAAAATGTCTAATTGTTTCAGTTGAAAACATATATTCACCAATTGCGTCATCAGTGACCTATTTGTGACGTCATAATGAGGAGGAATTTCGAAAAAACCTGGTATTTTGCAGAATTCTGCAAAGTTTATGACAGTTTTCTGAACAAATTAACAGTGTCGCCACCATTCGCCCACAAATATTTTTGCTGAAATATTCTTTATATACCATATTCTCTACTTTTCAACAAAAAAATTCAAGGGGCGAGGGGTGGCGCCACATACTTGATATACAAAATCATGAAAAAAGTGGAAAACGTTGACAAATTTCTAGAAAATGGACGAAAATGAGATCTCTTCTTATTTCAGGCTAATATATTTATAAATATGAAGCAGATATAAAATTTTTGTTTAATACTTTTAAATATCATACATGTAGCAATACGTATACCCATTAGATTAACTCTAATAATTGAAGTTAAAAAACCCATCTTTTTTGAGTCGTTTATATGGGTTCCTGGCTCTACTCCTTTGGTGGTTTCGAAACAACTTTCTGGATTTAACTATATTAATCTTAACACTCAATCCAAAACAATTGCAATTTAAAGCTTATAAGGATGCTTGTAAACGTGAGGAGCTATATAAACATAACGAAAGCGGAACTAACAATTTCATATGAACTATATTTTTAAGAAACATGAGATGTGGACAAACAAAAAAGCAGTAGGTTGGATGTAATTTGGTAGTAAAAGAAGAAACTTCGGGGAGGGGATAATTTGCTATATGTGTATGCAGTAGAATGTATGAAGCTTCGGGATAATTGTGTTAAGAAATCGGTAATCAACTATGGCATATATTATTTACAAAAATATATAAAAATATAAAAAAAAAAAAAAAAAAAAAATCATAAAACTTGGAATATTCATGCACTAGATGATGTGATCAATCTATTTGATAATGTAATTTGTACAAGTTAACAAAATAACGGAATATACTAAACAATAAAAAATGAGTGTTATACCTTCCTTCCTTCCTCAAGTTTTGTTACCATAACAATTGTACGGACTTTTTCTTGCCAGACCATATGCCAGAAATCTCTGACAATGTTCCTCTTGGGACCTTTTAATGTAAAAGAGAAGATAGTCCATTTAGTAATAATTCATAAGGTAGGTGAATAAAAACAAACGACATTTTTTGGTAAAACATTATAAAACAACAATGTTCATTGAGGAAAAGAGTAATATTCTTTCATCGGGTGATGGCAAACTTAGCAATCAATTATTTCCAGCTTTAAACATGTAAATATAAAACCATTTTCAATATACTAATTAATGTATAACAGTGTAAAATAACTTCACATCAAATTCAGGAATACAAAAACACAAAGAGGAAACATGACAATATATTGTTCGCTTCATGGTAATTTACAATGGTTGTCGCTAGTTAAGTAGGAATAGTTCGTTTTTTTACGCAGTTTGATTGATTTTGTGTGTGTCGGTCTGTAGTTTCGTTAACATGTATGTTTTCCTAGATCCTTTGTTATTCCGTTTTCTCCTTCAATTTATCTCTTCATATCCATGGTATTTTTTCAATCCCGTTTTTGAATAATATTTCATTTGCTCGAAATATTTTATTCTCTAGAAACAATATTTGGTCCCCCGAATGTGTATCTGTTAAGTAAAAAATGTAATCGGGATATAAAATAATGAAACAGTTATATCGAGATTGAGTTTCTAAACTTTTGTTTACCCGGTTTAATATTTAGAAGGATTTATGATTTTTTACAAACCTTGTGCAGCTATGTATGCCCTTTCCTTGTCGTAATTCTGAAATACACATCATCATACTTATGAAAAAAGTTGTTGATTTATGAAATGGTTATGTCATTAACCTTAGAAATGTTTCTGTCCATAAAATGTTGTATTACGTCAACTGTTATCAAAAGCGTCATCAGAACTGCATATATTACATCCTGTGATCTCTGATAAAGAGTTGTCTCATTTACAATCATAGCACATCTCCTTCTGTTTTTTTATATACTGTGGATTTCATTTATTTTCGTAGATACCAGTTTTCGTGGATTGAGAAGAATTGCATTTTCGTGGATATTTGATTTCGTGGTTTTGTCAAAGTCTGCATTCACGCCTATAGAATATTTGTACTTAATTGAACTTTAATTTCGTGGTTTACCTATGCCCATAAAATCCACGAAAATTGGTATCCAACGAATAATAATAAGTCCACAGTAGTTTGTTTTGAAATTATGAATGGATTAAAATCATATTAATAATGATAATAGAACATTGTCCAGTACAGTTACTTAAAAAAAATTATAAGATGTAGTTTAGTCTTAGCCTATACTGAATATTTTGAAGTCAAACTGTATGTTATATCAAAATAAAAAAATAGAAGAAGTAAATATGTCTATAAGACAAGATTGTATCAAAAACCTTACGTTGAAGAAAGACAGCAATTTACATGTCCAGAATAAAATAACGAAGAAGCAATAGTCCAAAACACTGCATATGAAATGAAAGGATGTATTGATACTTGAGGAGCTATATGACTAAGAGGAAGCAAACGAGTATAGTCAAAATACACATAAGAAGAACTCTGCATGAGGGAGCTTGAACCTTACTTTCTTAACATTTTTAAATTTATCAATGTAAAGTAAAGAAAGGCGTATAAATCATGCTAGTGACAAATTAGATCACTGAATATTGAGCTGAATACTTAGTACTGAAAAATTTGAAATAGTGCTAACTTATTTGCTGCTTCTGATGCTTTTTTTTTGAATTTATCATCTTCAGATAGGTTCAAACCCAAAAGCATATATAAATACTTGAATACTTCAGAAGTGATATGACCAAATAAAGGCAACAAAAGTGTACCGGTGTTCAACAGTCATAAATGGATTGAGAGAAAACAAATCCGGGTTACAAACTAAAATCGAGGGAAACACATCAACTATAAGAGGAAAACAAAGGAACAATAGGAACACTGAAGAGTAACAAAACCAACGCCAACATTCATAGAAACGAACTATTTGATAACAACTGCCGTATTCCTGACTTGATACAGAACATTTAAAGAAAAAATGGTGGGTTGAACCTGGTTTTATGGCAATCCAAACCTCCCGCTTTTATGACAATGTTAAAAAATATCGCTTAAATGACAACACTACGTGACAGAAATACAGCACAAACACACACAAGAACACTTATCACAGAGAAACGCACAAACAAATAATATAATAGTCGACACAACATGTAAACCGCAGGACAACAACGAACATCTTCCTTCAACGACAAACACCACAGGACATCGAAAACAGTGACACAATTACGTAACGAACATGCAATCTCGAACTTTATACAATTATTTTCACAATACCAGTCCAAACAATTTTCATGACAATGATGGTATTGAAAGGCAATTTTATAATAATTTGGAATACAAACAATAAGACATAACACATTATCCAACCGAAATTATAACAGAAACATCAAAAATAAATACATGAATGTTGGATGTACAAAATATGAGAAACGTCGTATAGCAATGCAAATTCATACTCGGTATAACAGTCATATTTGGGAATAGGTCACGTTCGGTACTTAGCAGACAGACATCATAGATGTTAAACCACAATCTAAGACGGGGTAAAATTGTTATTAGTTAGTTTAGACATAGACACATCGTATAGATCAACCAATTCTTGATGATGTCCATAAAATTTGCGGAGTGTCATTTTTTATCTTTCCTCCTCATAATTCTGTAGGAGCAGTTTCTGCGTAAGGAGCACACTCCTGTATATGAAGTCAGTAAAGTGTGAACATGCACGAGCATAACGTATCGATTGAGATATGTAAACACCATACGACGGAGCAGAGGGTATGTCACTGCTGAGAAATGGGAAATTGATAATTGGGAAGTTGAAATCATCCCGTTTGTCATAGATTTTAGTGTGAAGTCGTCCATCTGTGTCAATATTGAGGAAAAGATCGCCCTAAGAGAATCATTATAGCTAAATTGAATTAAAAGTCAACTTTGCAGACAAATAACACATTGAAAAATAAAATAACACAAACAGAGAAAACTAAGCTCAAGTTAAATAAATCACTAAAATCTTATGGGTCAATTTAGTTACACAGGAAAGGTAAGCAGTTTCTGTTTTTGTAGTATCACATGTCGTTTTGCTCAAAGAACAAACTGCATTGCAGTAATGTAAGTCACTCTTCCAAAGACATTGGGTTTTCAAATTTGCATTTTTGAAAAAAAAGTGCATGTCATTTTTATATATATTTATGTAAAGTTAAAGTTTAAGAAGAATGTACTTACGTCTATGTAACTAGCATTTATGTAATCATGATTTGTGGTTCCCTTTAGAACAATACGTGAATGATCATCTACAATAAAAACTTCATATTTTTAGAATATCAAACATGCTAAACTAAAAAAAACCCGACACCTTAAATGGACTTTTCATTGTTATTGACTCTTAGGCTTATTATTGTTCTTTTTCCTGTTTACCTGTTGAAAATTGTTTTCTGGCGTGTGTTGTATCAGATCATTAAATTGTTATGAAGACAGGAATAGTTTCAATTTATTTAAGAACTATAACATTATTTTTTAGCCGATTAACAAATTAGTTAGGACTTGATTTTCCTTCTGTACTATAAAAAACAAAACAACACAAAACTAAACATAACTAAATGATTTACTATATCTTACTAATGAAATCCATGACTACTAGTTTATAACTATTATACAAAAACGTGTTTTTTACTTAGTTTTTCATCATTTTTACAATGTCAAAAGTTCCTAATCTTAAACATTTAGCCTTTAAAATGAAAAACAGATTATTTTGCATTTCTACTTACACACACGTGTATATTAATTTTATTGACATTCAATCAGCAGAACGCGTATGAAATTTTTATCAACGAAACAAGTTTCAGGTACGAAATGTCGGAATGACCAGTTCTTACCTTTTTCAAAATTTTTGCAATACAGAGAATTGTTATAAAATATTAAAATAGTGCATTTTTTTTAGAAATTTAAGAAAGTTGACAGATCAGAAGTTTTCAGAATTTAGACGAGTTGTTTCTTTGAAGAGAAACATCGAAAATACAAAGTCAGAAGCTTGTATGTCTCAACAGAAAATAACATTTTCCAGTTTAATTATACTGTTGTCATTCCGAATTATCTCAAACGAAAGCTTGACCGATGTGTCTATTTTTAACATAAAAAGTCAATTGATCATTTTATTGCAGAATTCGTCTACCTCACAGAACTCTTAAAGATACTATAGATTATAGCCAATAACGGATGAGAAACCCACTGGAAGGTAATCATACCAAGAAAACTGTTACAATAACCCCTTTTTTCATGATCGAGTAATATTTTGATTTCTTTTGTCTTTTAATATTTATGTATTATTAGGTCCGATAGTCGGAGGAATACTCGCATTTGTTATATCTTCTGTCATCGCACTTATTGTTCGCAAGAGAAGGTAATTTGTTGAATCCTTTTTTGGAAGGATTGCACCGAATGCAGTCGATCTCCGTGTGGATGGCTGGTAAGCAATACTTTGAACTTGTGAGTACGCATGAAATAGTTTAGTAAGATGAACATAATTTATATCCTTTACAAGCAATTTATGAATGATAACATATACTCAGATTATCAACTTTCATTAAAACGTGAATGTGTATTACAATACTTGTTCATTCAAATTATGACGTCAAATGCTCATGGTGAACTTATCATTTGTTTTAACTATTTCATGTAAATGTGCGTAATGTTTTATCAAATGTAAAGCTAACCGAAAAAAAAACATTGTTCAAGACAAATTATACGGATATTGAATACATTGTGTACTTAAAATACGATTTAGATATAAAAATTTTACAACGACGTTTGTTCAACTGAAAAATGTCCCTTCGTTATTATCAATTTCTGTTATTTCAGGGACTAGCGACAAAGTGTCTTTTTTTGTATACATCTGAAACAAACACAACGAAGAACGAATATCAAGTCAAATTTGAAGTATAGACTTTAGAAGACAACATAATAATGTAAAGCATTGTCCCTTTCTATCGAATCATTTGCTTTCCTTTCTTGTTTTTAGCATGAAATTAAAATTCTTTTTTCATTCACTATTTACCAGCTGAAAAGTATGAATGATTAGAATTACTTTCTTCATTCGAAATAATTCGTGTTTCAAAGACCTAATTGTGTAAAGACTATGATTGTTTTAAACACAGTGCTGTTTGATAAGAGAAATGCATTTTCAGTTTTGTATGGTTTTGTCCAATAACATTTTGAGATTTTGAGATTTTGAGATGCCGTAAGTTTATCATGCTTACAGCTAGAACGCGATAAAATGGTGCTATAAAAATTTTATGTCACTGAAAAAACATCAGATATTTTAATCTTTTTTTAACATACAAGGCAATGTTGTGAGGAAACGATTTTTAACTTTATTTTCTTCTCTTGAACCTTCAACACAAGGATTACCATTCTCTTTAGGTAAATTCTACAAAAAAAATTGTTTTAATGACTCAGTATTCATATCATATTAATATTACTTTGGGTATGGTGAAATTAAGCTAAAGATGACTCAACCTCTCAAGAGGGATCATCAATGACTATTTTGATGGTGCATTCCTACTGACAATTGCCTTTGTCCTTACTATTGTAAGCATATTACGAAGTACATGTTGAACTATTTGCTATGTGCTAGATAACTTTGATATCAAAATGAAACAAGTGAGGTAAGGTAGGACATACACAAAACAATTTTTTAAACAGACATGTTAAGATCAATATAACTTTCTATACTTTTTGATAGTTATGACCTTAAGATCAAATTGGTTTCGATTTGAAAGTTTGGAGTATAAATGTTCTAATTAATCTGAATGATTCAGTTTAAACATATCTTTTGCGTATTACCATGCAACCACCAATAACGAAAACTGAACAAACTAGTAAGGACATAATATCATCAACAGATTATGGTGAATTTAGCAATCCCATTCTCACATCATGATAGTAACCGTCAATGTTAATAAAAATTCACATGCAAGTAGATCATATGATCAGGCCACTTTTTGGCTCCTTGAATTGTTTTTCAAATCTACTACAGTGTAATCAACATCATTCAGATGTTCATAAGATATGAGATTTTGTCATACAAATGTAGATATGGGAAAGAGCACTCATAAAGAAAATTTGCTAGTAAATATTCTGTTTTACTGTAGTGTGTGTAAACTGTCCTTGTTCCTATAAATTTTTAGAAATAAAACAATGCGTAAAATGGCAATTTTAGTTATCTGTGATGATCCCAACTAGAATGTTTACTTATCACAACCATGAAACATATCATAAAATAACCGTTATAACACACAGCTTAATGCTATTGAATTGTTCTGTTTTCGACCCTAATAATAGATAATGCAGTGCTAGTAGCAGGTATTACACAGGTCAAAAAACCTCAAGAAACAGTGCACATGGGTCACATCTATTGGTATCCTTGAACATTACTTACTTCAAATTCTTTCTTGAAGCCGCAATCTTTATGTTTTTCGTTAAAAACCTGCTTAAGGTTTTCAATCGGTATTTTGTAATTGCAGAACGTGTCCACAATTGGTATATTATTGTATGAGTGTACACCATGTTCCCTTACAGGTGGTTGTTCAGTTTCTTTTATGTTTGCAAGAGAATAAGGTACCTCCTCTTGATCCCGTATAGCAAAATCATATTCAGTATTTGTTGCTTGATTTCTGTCTATAATAAGATTGTAAAAATTATATGACTGTACCTACATTTTCAGTTATTTATAATTAATCATTACTCAAAATCATCAATATTTTTTAAACATATCAATTTCGTATTACATTGTATCTACTATTTCAAATTTCAAGGATAAAGGTACGACGTTCACGAGACAAACTAAATGCATCAAATACCAAAGAAACTTTCGATCTAAAGTGAGGTTTGTTTGCGTAATGCTTGTTACTGAACATAAAGCGTAGAATATTCCACGTACAATTAGGATATATTTGTAAAGAAATGAGATATATTCAAACATTTAAATGAAAATTTTACTGGCTCAAAGCCTCCATTTGATTTGGCAGAATATTTACCTTCTGTTGATATTGCTTTGCGTCTGTAAATATAACATTAAAAAATAACAATATGAAACTGTTGTTTTGTGAAAAAAATTCTATTATTTTGGTTTAGCTGAATATAATCACCTGTATTACTCAAATGCATAGACAACTCGATTATACGTTGAAAATCATATGACATTTTATGAATTGAATTTTAATTATAGAATATCCCTTTTTACAACTAATAACTTCCGATACTGTATTTGACAAAATCTTTCGGAATTGTTTGTCTTAAATGCTCTTCAACTTCGTCTTTTATTTGGCCATTTAATTTTTTTTATTTGAGCGTAACTGATGAGTATGGTAGAAAAAACCGCATCTGGCGTACAAAATTATAAGCCTGATAACTTGGACGAGTTTTTATAATAAATATTAAGCGTATGTAACTAGTGATACAAATAGTTTGCGCACTGATGAATGTAAACAACAACATTCAACATACACTTTTTATTGCTTTCTGAGGACAACCCACGAGTGCTTGTATGATCCCAATTTTTGCATTTGGGATGATGTTTATACACCAAAACGCAAACTTCAACAATGAATCTATCTTAAAAAATTAAGAAAAAGACTATTAATTCCGTTCAGAGCCGTCGATTTTTTTTATTTGTTTTAAAAGTATCTAGTGTCACACTTTGATATGAAGAGACCATAAATGGGTGATTACAATTTTATGGCATTTGTTTTGTCCATTGTGGAAGGACGAGGAAGTAACTTATATCTGTTTACCTCCTCGTCCTTTGTCTCTGGCTGATAGTCGTCTCTTTATAAATCAAACATTTGTATATATTTCTGTGACAAAGATAATCCATTTTGGCCAATCAAAATATGATTGCGTCCGTTAAACTTTGACGGTTTAAAGTAACAAATATTTCAATTAGTTACAGAGGGGCTGAAAATACTAAAGATATATTAAAACTCATAAGTCAACAACAAAAACTGACAACGCCATGAAAAAACGAAAAACGACTAAAAAAAAAAACAGTCTACAAAACACATCACAGAAAAAAACTTAAGACTGAGCAACAAGAACCCTCCAAAAGAAAAGGATGATCTCAGTTGCTTCGGAAGGAAAAGCAAAATTCTGCTCCACTTGTAACAACCGTCGTGTTGCTAATGTAGTAACTACACACTAATTTTTTTTCTTATCTATTGTGTTTCTTCTCAGACGCGTAATACGTTTTACCATTTTGCTTATTGGCATCCATGAATAATAGACGCCATCTCATCAGTTAGCGCTGATCATTCATTAAATAATTTGTAATTTATAATATTGATCAAATGATTTTAAAATTTAAAGGAGTACTTATAATATCCTTAAGTATGCGGTTTTCTGTTGTGTCACCAGTAATTTGCAAGGACTTGGGTTTAATTCAGAATATGAGTTTAAGCAGTAATTCTCAGCATTTTGTAATTGTTAAAAAAAAAGGGTTTACATTTTTGCATTTATGACAAATTTCTTTTGATAGATCATTTGTATTTTGTTTCGCCCTTACAATATGTACAATATAATCAATGTATGAACGCAAAAAGAAGGTTGTAAAGCTGCGTTTCACAGAAAAGTGTGTTGGAATATTATGCATATTAAAATACTATTAATCGATGATATAATTAGAGACCAGAATTATTATTTAGAAAAGAGATCATGAGGAGCAATTTGATTACAAGGAAAGATGTCCATAATACTGTTGAAAGACACTATGATCGTTTTATTATAGAATTAAAGACAAATAGAGTTGATCATCTCAGTATTGCGATATATACTGTAGAAGGCTAATTGACTTTCATATGAATTCACAAAACGTACTGAAATACTTAATAATACGTAAAAAAAATATAATGACTATTCCTATCTTTGGGTAATTCTCACAATCCATTACATGTATCTAAAAATAAAACAATGGTTGAAACCTGTACTATGTTATCATAATATGTTCAACAAATACTGTACTTACTTGTAAGTAAAACATACAGCCAATAGAATCAAAACAATTATTATGAGACCAGCAACACCTCCACCTATAGCTAACCAATTGATTACTTTCTTTGCTCTTACTGAAAAAAAAATATATATAAATATATACATACGATCTTTGTGTTTTCTAAACGCGATGCCTATCGAAAAGAGAGAGAGAGAGAGAGAGAGAGAGAGAGAGAGAGAGAGAGAGAGAGAGAGTCCAAAGTTTAAGAACAAATCGTAAGTGAAATAAATAAAGCAGTTGTTTACCGATGCTAAAATATCTCAAATCGACAACCGAGAAAAACCAAAACAACAAACAAATAACTGAGGAAATCGTATGAACTCGAAGAGGAGTGAGATCGGATGTGTAGATCGACAGGGGAAGCGTCTCCTGTTTTGCATGTATGATTAACAGCCTACATGTGTCTATGAGGAATAGGACAAAACAGGAAAAATCACAAGCGAGTCGACCATTTAGGTATCAAAAGATGTCGCTAATGACTTGAGACAGAGATATATCTTATAGATTGCGATGGTTACCATAAAACCTATGTTGATTTCAGTCGCTCCTCCCAAAAACTCTGTTGGAGCAGTTTTTTGTCTCGTTAAGGAGCAAACCTATGCTAATGAAGTCCGTAAAGCATGAACATTCACAAGCTTAACGTATCGATTGAGATATGTAAACGCAATACGGTTGAGCAGATGTATTCTACTGCTGTGTAATCGGAAATTGACAATTTGAAAGTTGAAATTATCAAGTTTGTCATAGATTGTGGATCATTATATGAATAGACCTTGTAGTTTCATTTATCTCAATTTCACTAGGATATATAATGCAAGCACGCACTAGAATATTGCTTATTGAGTAACAAATTATCAACAATATATCTGAAAGAGAAAATTTGGAAGACATTTTTTCTCCTTGTCTTTGAAAACGTTTTGTATTAATTCTGCTTCACATGAGTACAACAACAGGTCGGCAAGTCGGGTTGTCCAATTAGTAGCCGTGGGATACTGGCTTCCTGTTGAAATATTATTCCACCAAAAATCAACAAACATGTTGTCACTCAAAAAGTCTAGCATTTTGATGATATACTCTTCTGTGTATTCGTTTTTCGAACCCAGCCGAAAACCGGAAACCTGGGGTTGCACTCAAATTTAAAACTTAAATTCTTGTCTAATTAAAGAGATGGCGAGATGTTTCAAATCCGGTCAATACATTAACTCTTTTTTGCAATGACGTAGTTTTATCTCAAAGCATGGTAAAACAGTCCGAAAACAATAAAAACAGGATATTTATATATATTTGCGGGCTTGAAACATCCAATTAAGAACTTTAAATTTCCGGCTTACTACCTTGATTACATGATTCACCACGCCATTCTGCCTGACAACCCCCTATTGAACACTCTCCTGCTTCTTTGGCACAAGGTTTGATCAAACAATTGCATCTCGATGAACAGTTATTTCCAAAATACCAATCGTCACACGCTACAAAACAGATTTTATATAAGAAACAACATGGCATAATATTCCTTCAATCGGAATAGCTTATTTCCATTTTGCGTGCTCTTGGCTGTTGTTTTCTATGTAAAACATTATCAAAGATACCAAGTTTAAACTGTGTTACGCTACATACATAATCTAACCGATGTAACATACGTATACTTATCCTGTACGGATTTTGTTTTTGTTATCCCACAGATTGATATTACATAGAGAGAAAGTTTATATGTGAACACCCTAGTAAACATACTAAGATTTATAAAATGAAGGAGAAAAACACCAAGGTGTCAATCTGTAATCCAACGATGGAGGAAGAAAAGAGGATGGGATAGTGCTTACGACTACTTAAATACGTCCGATGCAATCTGTGATACATAAATTCCATAACTGTCAACCAAATTATAGTGGCATCTGTTATAATTTTCGAAGGGAAGATAATTGCCTTAATGGCAATCATATCACATCTTCCATTTATATTTGGTATCTTTTATTTCTGGTTAAAATATTAGATTATAACAATTTCGTAAGCGTATTGATTTATTTGCAGGAAGTAACTTCAACACGTAGTGACATGATTCCATAAATAGAAACAAAGAATGCTTTGACTATAACTACCACACAGACAAATATTCGTTTAATCATTAAGCGAACATTTTTCACAACTAAAATAGGAGAAATGAAACCTAAATGAACATATGTGTCAATTACATATTTTTGTAGCAGAACGACGGACTATTATGACTGTTTCAATTTGTTCCTTAAATTAACGAAAACTGTCGTTTGAGTGAGCATAAATAAGAATATAGTATGTTACAACCACATTTATCTGTAGGATATAAATAAATAGGTAGATCCAACTACATTTTTACATGTTTTGCTCTTTGAATCTTACTTGTATTACTGTTATTTGTGTATACATATGATTATGTTACCTTTATGCATATTTCTAAACATATAATGAAATGATGTTATTGAATTCATACCGATTGCAAAAAAACAATAATTTAAATTAATAGGACATTCAGTTCAAAACAAATCAGATTTTTTGTTTAAATTTGTGAATTAGGTTTACTTTTATAACAATTCTTATATTGATTTGCTTTGATACAAAATATTTCAACCTTTGCTAGAAATCTTCACAATGTTATCAAAATTGCCCTAACCAGCTGTAAGATGAAGCGTTGACTTACATTTTTATTGATGTATGACATGTATTGTGGTATGTGTATCCTTTAAAGGTATTTCAATACAAAACAAATTAAAAGTTCACATTTTTTAAAAATCGTTTCTAGGCGTACAGGAGGAAGAGCTGTCAATTCACTATGTTCAACATTGTCATCGTATTATAGTACTTAACAATACTAATATAATACTACTAAAACTATAAGTAACAATATATATTTAAAAAATGTTGCGATGTGTTTGTTGAGATTTTCCTGTAACATCGATTGAACAACGTATTAAACCATGCTAGTTTACACGTATCTTTACATACGTTTGTTGCAGTATTCCCCGTATTTATATCCAGGATTGCATGCTGTTGTGTTATCACAGAATCCATCAACAGGATCACACATATTTAAAAGACATCCACCACAAAAATCTCCACAATTTGTTCCAAAGTACCCGTTTTTACATTCTAGAACAGAATAATGTCTAAGAATATTAAACCATTGGTTCACACTACAATGATAAATATTAGAAAATTGCTCACATTTATGGAGAACATTTTTGTCATTGAAATTTTTAATGGTATTTATTTTTTTATTGTCTAGATTTATCCAAACAATGCTGAACTGCACTGTCTTAAACTAAGTATGAATTCATACAACACATTCACAAATTTATTTTACTATAAAGCGTAGTGATTTAAGATGGAAAACAACAATACAGTGTTATCTCGTTGTTTCGTTTTGTTTTCTAAATTGTCTGAAAATGTACTAAACAGTACCGGATTAACTACACGCTAATTGTCTGAAAAGTACGAACTAACTTTAAGAAAATATCCGATATCAATTAAAATCTTAACAAGACGACGTGTTTAGTTTAAGGCTTATTATCAAAGATCAAAATGACCGTTTAATAATAAAAATCATTTAAGAGTTGTTGAAGTTGTTGTGCTTTTTTTGTTGTATGCTTTATATTTACTATGAGATGAAGACCAGTAATACAAACGTTGTTCCTACGTTTTGGTGTCAAGTTCGTGTATTTAGTTTGTGTCATGGGATATCAATCCTATCTATTCCAGACATTTCAGAGAATAAGTTATTTGAGAAATGTACGTTAAAATTACAATGTTATTTTTTTTTCTCAATATCTTATGTCTTTTATATTTTAGAACTATTTATAATGAAACACTAACCTTCTGTACAATTGAATCCCATCCATCCGTTCTTGCAACCGCCAATGCATTCTCCAGTAATATGGTTACATGGTGGCATATGACAGTTGAGAGAACATTTTTCAAGACAGCCACTTCCATAAAAACCATAATTACATGCTGTATAATTAAGTTATAATTCACCCGCTGTTAGATCTCAACAATCATAAACCACAACGTCAAAATGGATATAGTTTTAAATCAGTATTCAACAATTACAGCATGTAAAAAATACTTTTCGATCTGTTTTAGTATTTTGGCTTCATTATTAATATTTAGAACAAAATATGCTTAATCTAGCTAAGCCAATCAATGGCTTGTGGAAGAATTCTTAGTGTTTTAATAAACTATAACAGATCAGTAAATTTATCGGTAATTTTCATATCAACGATATTAGTTTAACATAAAATGCACAAGTGAGGTTAAATTCTACAATGGGATTTGTAACGTCTACAATTCAATCAAGTGTATTTTACCTACTGTCTCTGAAGGTAATGTGATTTATTCGAAGGGGAAACTTACTTTATAAAGGTAGAAATACGAAAAGAAGCATGTTTCTGCCTTGAAATTGCAAAATAAAGATACAATCTTTTAACTCAATCAAAATTATGTTATCAATGTAAATATTAATAGGATTATAAACAAGTCTAAATTGAAAATAACGTTCAGAACTATGATTGCGTTGGATAAAATCCGCAATTTTTATACGTGTGCATGTAAAACAAATTTCTTGGTAGAAGGGTCTAAATACAGCACAAACAACATTTTCCAAAAGAGCAAAAAAGTGAAAAGTATATTTTAACAAATCGCATTTGACTAACAGGTCGAACAACTGATGTTCTTCAACCCTGCTGACTGCCATTGACGATTGCCAAATAAATTGATCACGAGATGTAACATGGATCTTAATTATTAATTTAATACCAAACAGAACACAATAAACTTGCGGAGAAGATGGTATACCGCAAACATGAGATGCAAAATTTGTACACCATATCCGGATTTCAACAATTAATGTCTCTTCAGTGATGTTAGGGATCGAAACGGTATTTGGAAGGCCATATAATTTACCTATACCAATTTAGGATAGACTCTTGAATTTTAAAGAATCGAAATAAGATGAACGGATCATATTGACCCGAAGGAAAATATAATACAAGCCCAAACGAAAAAATATAAACGAGTCTAAATTGAAAACAACGTTCAAACCTATGATTGCATTGGATAAAAACCGCAATTTTTATACGTGTGCATGTAAAACAAATTTCTTGGTAGAAGGGTCTAAATACAGCAAAGACAACATTTTCAAAAGACCAAAAAAGTGAAAATTATATTATTAATAGGATTATATATTCTGGAAAACGAACTGCTGAATCATCACTAAATATGTCATTAAGATGTCGTACACATGTTGTAATTTGCATGTTTTTTTTAACTATAAGAACCAGTTTTGAAATAAGGTTAAATGTTAAATATAAGCCAAGTTTGAAGTTCCGTTATTTCATATTCCGGGACTTTATTTAAGCCTTCTTTGTCGTTGTGTACAAGTTCTGGTTCAGAACGGGAACTCACTAAATACTCATATTAAAAATATGTGTTTAATTATTACACTTTCAACATTTTAGTTATTTTGGTAGCAATAGCAAAATTTGAATCATTTATGGCACCCTGCAGAATATGGTATTTAATAAAAAAATATCCTCTTTTCATCTTTCAAATACATATGTATTCAATGCTTGTATGGACCAAATTAAATGTAAAATGAAAATTAAGAAAATACATACGAAACAATTCTTAAAAACAATCACATACTTTTGTTGCAGTATTCCCCATCCGTATATCCAAGATTGCACGCTGCTGTGATATTACATAATCCATCAAGGGGATCACACAAGTTTGATAGACATCCCCAACAATAATCTGTACAGTTTTCTCCAAAATGTCCGCTACTACATTCTAGAGAAAGAACATTGCACAATAATGGTCGAATGTAACTTTTAAACAACGTAGATGAAAAGAGATATTCAATGCCATTTCATAAAACAGTTTGTCAATCATATTGTTTTTTAATTATATTTCAGTAATACCGTTCATGTATATAAAACTATTGTTCTGGGTGTTTAATTGGTGTTGATTATCTCTATAACTTCGCATCATCATGCAAAAACAATTCTTAAACTTTCACATACTTTGGTTGCAGTAATCCCCGTAAACATATCCACGGCTGCAGGCTGTTTTGATTTTACATAATCCATCAAGAGGATCACACAGATTTGACAGACATCCCCAACAATAATCTGTACAGTTTCCTCCAAAATATCCGTTACTGCATTCTAAGAAAGAAAAAAGTATTAAAATGATCGAATGAACTTTTGAAGATATTGAATCAAAGATTGTTTCTGTTTTTCAATTATATTTCAGATATAATGTTTATGCATATGACGTCTGAGACCCTTTCTTGATGTAAAGTTTCTGATTGTTTTTTGTATATTTCAATGCTCAATTTCTCAGCGGTAGAAGTCAATATCCATGGTGCAATAGCAATTTGAAAGTGTTTTTTTTTGTTTTATTTCACTTAACCTTTTAATGTAAACCTTTCATGATTGTTGTTTTACAGCCTACGACGATTTAAGTTATTGATTTTTCGATATTCACGGTCTAATCTATATAAAAAACGAAAAACGAGAAACAATTAAGAACCACATCAACAAACGACAACCACAGAAACAGGTTCCTGACTTAAGACCGGTGCAAACAAATGCAGCGGGTTTAAACGTTTTAACAGGTGCCAACCTCGACCCTAACCTGAAATAGAAGTGTAACATTACAACATAGAAAGACACACTATAAAATATCAATTGAAATGGCTTAACTCAATCAAAATGACATATTAACAAAAACAAACATACACTGAACGAATAAATTTGATCTATGACACAATGTCAAAAAGACAACTATAACCTTGGACAAAATGGCGTTAAATAAAATTACATACACAGGTAAATTTAAATATAATAATTTTGTTGTTAAGAGTATGGAGATATTTTTTACAAAATAGATAAATTTGTTGTTCATAGTACGAGAACAGCAATGGAAATTTATCGTCATACTTAATACTTATCAAGGTGGTACATATTAAAAATAGTGAGACAAGGTATAACACAAAATAAGTAAACATTGAATAGCAAAAATGCATTACAAATTGTGTAACAGGTCAAATTAACACGAAAGTACGATTTAAGAGTACTTGCAGTTACTGAAAGCTAGTTAAAAGCCAAAAACAATTAATAATAAAAATCATGCATCAGAGACTAAAATCAACTAAAACACATCCCAGTGATTTAGTGTGTTAAAGCCATATACAGTCAAAGAAGACAGGACTTGTGCAATGCCAAAATAAAAGTATCGACAGGCAGTAGGATAGTTTGATTTAACCTTATGATAAATATGTATAATGATATATATAGATGAAGCAATCTCTATATATAGAAAATGAACGTGGATGTGTATTATACATCTAAAAAACCATTCGAAAAGAATACAAATTTAGTTATGTGTAAATTTGTTGATGACAAAATCGATATTTGTGCTAATGTAAACAATGCTCAAAGATCTTATTACAACATTAATAAGATAACCTTTACCAATAAGTTTGTTTAAAGGTTCGATGAGTTTACATGGATCACATAGTGATTTTCAAGCTTTTAGTACAATATTACCGTAAAATTTAGGATGTGAAAACCGTTTTTAATAAGTTTTCTACAGCCAATTTTACTAATCAAATCTTTGTATCTATGAAAGAATTTAGTAAAAGTTTTAAGTAATTTATGGTAAATAAATCCCTGACTTAATAATTTACCAGTGATGCATTGATTACGCTCGTTAAAATCCATGACATCACTACACACACGGGCATAACGAACGAGTTGGGATATATAAACTAAAGCTTTTTTGCTGAAATATGGTTTTAGATTCCAAAATTTACTTCTTTGCTTAATGCAGAGAAGTTTCCATTTTCTATAATGACTTGATAATTGTTCACGTTTTTTTTTTATTTGACATGCAGTAGTAAGTAAAAATAAAAAAAAAATTAGTTAATTGCAAATATGCTTGATAATCACATTTTTATCTTTTCTTATGTGTTATTGTATTCAATGTATTCATGTACACCACATATTCTGTTATTGATTCACATAACAATGTTTTTTCTTGAAAACAGACTGTAATTCAGTGGTTTTCGGTTGTTGCTGTATACAGATTTGTTTTTCGTTTATTGTTTTCTACATAAATCAGACCGTTAATTTTCTCATTTGAATTGTTTTACATTTGACATTTGTCTCATTGTTGAATGCTGTACCGTGACCAATAGTTGCTGAGTTCAGTCAATCATAACATTCAGTTTTCTGAAATTCTCTACTTTTAATAAAAATATAGCTGTAACATGCTATAGCCTCTGATCTTTGTTAGTTTTGTATGTCTTTTTTTAATTTTAATTTATTTATATGTTTCGGAGTTTAGTGTGACGTCCATTTTCACTGAACTAATCCAATTTTTGTTTAGGGGCCAGCTGAAGCCCGCCTTCGGGTGCGGGATTTTTTTACTCGCTGTTTTGAAGACCTATTGGTGGCCTTGGGCTGTTTTATGCTGTTTGGTCGGGTTGTTGTGTCTTTGACTCTTTGACATATTCCCCATTTTCATTCTCAATTTTATTGAGTTTTAACTTTAGGATCGGAAAAAACGCTAACAGAACCATGTGATATCAGATATTCTGTAACTTAATTTCACATACTTTGATTGCAGTAATCCCCATCAACATATCCAGACCTGCACGCTGTTGTGATTTTACATAATCCATCGAGAGGATCACATGAGTTTGATAGACATCCCCCACAAAATTCTGTACAGTTTTCTCCAAAATATCCGTTACTGCACTCTGGGAAAAACATTGCGTAAGAAAGATCAAATGTCCTTTATACAACATCTTTTATAAAAAGGATTTGAAAAATTCATAATTAAACAATAAGTGAATTCTTTTTGTTTTTTATTTAAATTTCCCGCATACTGTGTATCATATGATCGAATGAAGATCGAGCACGTTTTTTCTAGGTGTTAAGATTTGGGTTGATTAACTTTATCATTTAAGAACAATGTCTTTCCGACTGAAATCATTATACATGTTGCACTTAAATTCAGGAAGTGTGTGGAGTTTTACTTCATCTATCATTGTTCACACTGCATTATTTTTTAGGTTTTTATGACCTCAGACTTTTGAATATCCGACTCCCAAAATTTGTTGACAGCTGGCTAGTTTTACCACACACTTTTATTTATATAAGTGATGCTTGATACGATTCATGATGTATCTACCTGCTGAAACGTCATTCTAGTGATGTTGTTTTTTTCCATCAAATAGAGTTACTTAGAAAATATACAAAAAAGTTGTCGAAATTCTATAATGACGTTTGACTTTTCTGATTTCTTCTTTTGTCCAAGGATACAAAGCGGTACTATAAACATTTGATTTTGTATTTGGATTGACTACTTGGTAATTTTTTTATTGCTTAATTTGATTTTACAGCAGTAGTAGTATGTAAGAAATTTTTGAAACGACAGTTCATTGCAAATATGCCTCATTATCACATACTTTACGTTAACGTGAAAGATGGTTAGCAAACAAGATATTTAAACCTTTAAACGTTATCATTTATGGAAATAAAGAAAATCAATTATAAAACCATTGATCAAATGATTAATATCAATGATTATGTTTTTTTTTTATCTTAATGGGACTTAATTTATTTTAAGTCAATGGTAAAATATAACACATTATTTAACAGAATATTTTTTCTATAAAAAGTAAAATAACAAAAATACCGAACTCGAAGAAAAATTCAAAACGGAAAGTCCTTTATAAAATGGCAAAATCAAAAGCTCAAACACATCAAACGATTGGAAAACAACAGCCATATTCCTGACTTGGTACAGATATCTCTTCATGTAGAAAATGGTGGATTAAACCTGGTTTTATAGCTAGCTAAACCTCTCACTTGTATGACAGTCGCATAGAATTCCATTACATTGACAACAATGCGTGACCAAAACAAACGTCCATAATAGGTATATAAGTCAATAATTGGGGTACAGCAGTCAACATTGTAATATAATCTTAATCACTTTAAAAACAAATAACTATTTCAACAAAGAAAAACAAAATGGTATATAGACACCCTATAGACAAAGACATAAGCAAAAATGAAAGACAAGAATACAAAATTGACCATAGCACAATAACACAACTGCGGGATGTATAAGTACCGATCCACGCAAAAAGTATATTACCAAAAATGGTTTAAACAATAAAGGTTTAAAATGTACAAGGACAAATAAACAGACCACTAAAACACGTAATTAAGATCACAACCAACGTCAGTACCTAGAATCTATACTTCAAGACCATCATGTATTATTTGTGAAGTTGATACGGAATAGTTATCAACAAGGTCTTGGTATCTTCCAATGAACTTTTTAGAAAAAGGACGAGACGTTCTTTGACATAACCTTGGCGCATCTACTTTCTGCTCAGATACTGGTGACATTTTATAAAGTCTGAGTAGCTCTTGCAAGCTCTTGAATACCGAATGAGTTGGGAAATGTATATCCCATATGCAGGTGAAGTTGATATATTGCTGCTAAGGGGGGGATTTATAAGTTCAAACACTAAAATCGTATCGTTTGTCATAGATTCTGGTACTGAGATGACCGTTTATGTCAAATTCGAGGTAAAAGTCTTAAAATGAGGCAGAGGAAGCCATGTCTGTTGTTTCTCAAATTTCTAGTTCTGGGGGATATATTAATGGAACCCAATCAGAAAATTTTGGATTTTTAATGGAAAGAATATCATCAATATATCTGAATGTGAAATTAAATGATCTGATTTCTTTGATCTTCTTGTTTTTGACAAGTCTCTGAAGGAACTACGACTCATTTGAAAACCAGAAGAGGTCGACAAAGAGAGGCGCACAGTTCGTTTCCATAAGAATGCCGACCAGTTGTTGAAAAAGTCTATCAAAATTCAACAAATATGTTGTCAACAAGAAACTCCAGCATACTGATCACTTGTTCCTCTGTTAAGCAAGTTTTACTTTTTTGTTCACTATTAACAAAATATGCCGTATGGTATCCCAAAGCACTAAAATTATTCACATGGGGAATGGTGGTAAAAGGGTTGAACAAAGTTTTGATAGGATTAGTTTCAGAGAAAGATCCAGATTTTAAATTATCAAGAAGTTCTTTAGAGTTTTTTAATTCCACATATGGTTAATACCACTAAGCGAGTAAATAGTTTCACAGTATTTCTGAATACCCTCTTTCACTGTGGACAAAATTTTTGTCAATCTAATAGACACTTCCTTTGAAGAACATGTAGATGAGCTTGCAATGTACAAACAAGGTAATTCCTCAGAATTGCTGTTCAAATTAATTTTCAGTGAAGCCATGAAGGACTTATGATTCTCAAAAATCTCATCCTTGTCAAATGATATGTTTTTGTATGTGTGATTACCTGAGTGCTCATTTATTCCTTATTCTTTTACAAGACACTCGTAGTAGAACGATTTACATACAAAGACAATATTAATTGAAGCTTTGTCGGCAGGAACAACAACATATTTATCGTGAAGAGATGATGGATATTTCACAGCTTCTTTGTGTCTGAAAACGGACTTTGGTCGAACATACATACAGTTTTTCAACTTATGAGTTCGACGTTTTATCAGAGACCTGATTGTGTTTTGACTAATTCTGACAAAGTGTCCTGTTCAACTTCTTCTCGTTTAGCCCATGCTCTGGCTTAGTCTGTAACCATACATGTTCTTTAGATATTGATATAAGCTATTATACCGCTTATAGTTCGGTCGATTTGCTTTTTCGAATGTTACATGTATTACAGAAACTTTTTTTGTCAAATCTTACAGTTTATACATCTTATCAATACTTAAAATGTATAGTATAAGCTGTAACAATAGTAAATATCAACAAAACTAACCGTTTATTAGTAGTATTTTAACGATTTCATATAGACAAACGGCATATGTTTATCGGAATGACCTGCATGGTGCGCTTGAGAAAAGACAAACATGAAGGTAAATAATAATTAATACCTTTCAGAACCAAAGTTTTTGAAAGGTCATTGTGTTAAATGCAGCTAATTCTCAATGTCTGTTCTCCTATTTTTGTGATACATGTGATATGAAACTGAGATTTCGCACTAACCTTGTGTACAGTTAAATCCCTTCCATCCGCTCTTGCATCCATTAATACATTCGCCAGTGATATGTGAACACCGTGGGTTCATACAGGTCACTGAACACTGCTCGTTACAACCACTTCCATAATACCCAAAACTGCATGCTGTCAAATCAAGTTACAACGTTTTTGAGTTCTAGGTATTGGATGTTTTGCATTTCATTTGAGTGAGGCCTAGAAGTTTTAAGCATATAAACTTCAAGTACAAATGATTTTGGCTAAAATGAATAGCCATAAAGTTTTTTGGCCGTATGATCAGAGATATAAATGAAATTTAAATGTTGACCTCGTGATGTATATTTGGATATTATTTTGTTGTGCAAGCCTTTCTTTTCATTTCCATTTCTTTAATAAAGAACTACTGTAATCGACACAAGTTGAACAGTGAACATAACGAATTTGTTGAATGATGCGTTCTTTTGACATGGAATGGTTGTCTTTTGGTGTTGAATGCATATGATTTTTTTTCAATTTTTCTCTTGATTTGATATATTCTCGATGGATTTACGGAGTTCGAACATCAGTTAACTCAGTTGCTTCTTGCATATTGGAATATATTAACAGGAACTCTTAAAATATATCATTTGAATAAAGTAACATCTGTATTTAGTAATTTCTATCTCGCTCTAAAAACAAAGAAAAAACACGAAAACATACAAAAAATTATTATAATGACGTCTGTGTTTGGTTAAAGTAAAGAAGGTTTAATGTCGTGTTAAACTTGTGAATTGACATTATGTGAGGTAATCGAAAGAGAAACAAATGAAAATGGATAGACAAATCCTTTAACACAACAACATGAACAATAACCATACCCTGTTCACATTTTTTACCAACCCATCCACCTAAACAACCAAATATGCAATATCCGGTTTCAAGGTCACATGGCCCTCGACATTTTGATGGACATGTTTTATTACAATGTAGACCATATTGTGTAGATTGACAACCTAAAAAAGAAAATCAACAAACAAAAAAAAATGACAATAGCTACAAAATGTAAATAACACTTTATCAATTTCGTGCGTACGAAGCACAAAATGAAGCACTTTTATAGGTTTACTTTCACCAAGAACGCTCAACCCAAAAATTTGAAAGCCAAGGATGTATAATTCTTATATGATTTGCATATTAGGAAATGCATTTATATGATTGGTCGAGAGGGCTTCCGGTAGTTGATCTTGAAATTATTTATTTTTCAATAGGTGACGTTGACGGAACTACTTTTTGTAACCAATGTAAACAAGATGTCGGTGATGATAACACAAACCAGCTCAACGTTAGAAATATTTATTTTCACTTCGCGTTCGTCGTTAAATTACATAATAAACACAAATGATAATAAGATATTTTTGTTGCTTATTTTTTTATCAGAAAGCAAATTTCATGGAATACATTTTTTTGCGTTAACCAAAAATATATTCATGCGCCAGGCCAATTCAATGACACAAATATACAATTTACGCGTGATAGAGGTTACGGGTGGGAAAAATAAATTGATTATCTCCAATTTTTAAGAATTATAAGCATTAAACGCCTTTTTAACGGAATTTATTTGTGTATAAAGTGGACCAAGTCACTCACAAACATATCATAGACTTTTATTTGTTTGTGAGTGATTTGGTCTAGTTCATAAACCAATAAATTCCTTTAGAAAAGCGTTTAATCCTATGATAAGACATAAACATGTGAAGAGCAATATAACCAAACGGAACCAAAAAAATAGCCAAATCCATCGAAAGTCAATTTAAGACAAGTGACACAAGTAAATGAATTTAAATCTGAAACAGATATTTTGATTATAACAGAATCGGAGCTAATGAACAGATCTTAATTGACTGCAAGCAAATAGTCTGAACAGTGCTGGATTTACCGGACTGGAAAACTGAAAATGACGTAACAAATTATTGTTCTGTCTTTTAAAGGGGCATTAGCTATGAGGTATACAAACAAATAAAATATAATTTTTTTTTGTTCAATCATTAATGAAAGTGATATACTAATGTGCTTTTAGCAGCCAATTCAGTTCAATTTTGTCAAAATAAGATAAATAACAATGCTGATGAATTATTCACTTGCAAGTGAATAATTCGACCTCTTTGAGTCCGTATTCATGTGACCTTTGATTTAACCCCTAAGCTGGAGATGGGTTATGCATGTTTCAGCTATTAAAAGGAAAAAATGACATTATTGAAATGAAACAAGGATGAATCATTTGGTTGACTGTTTCGATCCACAAAAAAAAAATCATTCTAACACATGTAAAAACGATGATAAACATACTTTTCAACCTACAATATGAAATCAAACAGACTTAGAACAATCCAATTGCACGTGGTCGCTACCAGTTTATGTTTATATTTATGTTTATATCGGGTTATATGACCATCGGCAGTTTTTGGAGGTCATCTCGATGGTTAATTAGATGACGTCTAGACAAAAATATACACGAAATGTTGATAGATTATATCGAGTCCATGCATTGTTAATTGCTTATTTTAGACTTTTTGTAATTTTTATATACGTTTTAGTATGTAATAAATCAAAAATGAAAATTTGAGCCAAATCGTTGAAGATGAATTTGACAGCTAATGCCCCTTTAAGAGCTTTTCAGATAAAAAATGAAAGTTTCAAATCAAAATTGGTTTATTAGTGTGAAGGGGTACACACTACTTAATCAATTTGATATATTTTAAACAAGAGCACAGTTTAGTGTTTTGAGTATTTCGATTGATATTGCCTGATTTTGCCTGATATGATATAGCATGTCATTCATCTGAATATTCCAGTGGTACATGTATTTACATTAAAGAAACAAGCTGAATGAATTTCAATAGAGATCCGATAAATGTAATAGTGAAATGTCGTAAACTTCTTACGTTATATTCAGAATATATTAGTACATTTTGCAGTACAATTAACAAATAGGAACAGTCACCCCTTCCTTTATAGACATCGACACATAAAATTTATATGTGTACCAGTGAATTGATTTGGAAAGGTAAAGTTTGCGTATGCATGTGTATAAAAAACCATCTAAAAAGTCTAATGATGAACGATAATAATATAATTTATAAGGTACTAGTTGAGGATTTTACAATGACTTTGACTTTTCCCTTGATCACATCGAAAATTTCGTCATCTTTATGATGCTGATTATTATTTTAATTTTTTGCAAAATCTTAACAGAACACCAAATGTCCCCAGCATAGAAAACACCGCTTACTTTTTCAAGAACCAGAGTTCTCACCGGAATTAGACTTGATGATAAGACAACGTTTTTGGTCCCTTTAATTCGAAAATAAAAAGGCATTATAAATCTACAAATAGCATCGTTCTGATATTCATAAGATATTAGTCTGTTAGACGTTAGTACTTATTTTTTTAGAATTTTGTTTTACATATTGGCAATGGAGCTTAAATTGTCTCATGTCCAGTGCAAAACAGCAAAAAAAAAAAAAATAATTTTGAGATCTTGTCATTAATAGTTAGATATGAGCAACAGTTTTACCCCCAAAACAGATATTTTTTTGTGGAAAATGCATTTTTAAAAATATGTCAATGTGTGTGAATTAACTTTTTTGTGTAAAGCTCTGGCTAAAAATATACAATTTTGACCAAAGACTATAAATGAAATGGTCTTTTTAGGTCAAGTACCTCAATTTCGACATCTTGATGACGTCATAATGACATCACATGTGACCTTTCTGTAAAAATGTTTTCAAATTAAATCAACTGATTCATTTACAAATACAATTAACCTGATTTAAAAGGCTTAAATACGTTTTAAATTTTGTAATGTCAGGCGTCAAAAATGGCTCTTGTCATATCTCATCTTTTGTTGGGTTTATTATGATTTATTTAGTATCTGAAAACTGTTTTTTGATGGAGAGGAGGATAGGAAAGTTTGTGAGCTTATATCTTTTTATTTTACATTTATCTACCCTATTTCGAATCATGTTTGTCTACCGATCCTGTTTACTTCCTGAACATTTTTTTGGCAAATGCCAGGAACTCTTTATTAATTTTGCCATTTGATTAGGGACTTTCCTTTTTGAATTTTCCTCGGAATTCAGTATTTTTGTGATTTTACTTTTTAATGTATAAAAATAAGTCCTTTTCAAAGTCTTGTATTGTTTTATTTTTTACGTTTGTTTTTATTTATATTTCAATATCGTTATTCGTGTTATTCGTTTATTAATTATTCGTTGTTAGATTGGTCTTTAATTGAACATTTGATTTAAACTTCCTTGTAAGCAACAATCCTGGGAAAACCTGATAAGAAACATGAGCTTTGTGAAATCTTACAAATTCAAAGATATATACTTGGTGCATGATAACGTACACAATCTTCATTTCTGTGTCCGATATTGTTGGGGATGTCTGCATACTTACATAGATGTCGAAGAATTTTGAATAATTGTCGGAAATTAATACACAATATGTTTTAAAAGGAATCAATACAGTTCATTTGAAAAAGTTCAAAGAGACACTAAATGATGATGTAATCAGTTAAAGGTAAAGTACTATACCAAAAGAGAGGGATAAAAAAGAAAACCGAATGGACTAAAAGCTATAAACCATTGTATTTTAAAGAGAATCACTTGAAAATGGTTTTTAATAGTTTACGATTTTCCTTTCTTCCTTTAAACAAATTATCAAACAAAATAGAAAACAGGGATTCGAAATTAGAATATCTAAACTACAATCTTTAGATCCAAATTCTAAATTTTATTAGTCAGAAAACACAGTACGGGAGAAAATAACTTACGTCGATGAAATGTCTTATATGAATTTGCAATACATGATATGACACCAAAAAGGTAAAAAGGAACGAAGAGGCTTTGTTAACTGTATCAGCTTGCAATTGTCCTTTTGAATTCAAGGATATATTTAAAGATTTATCTTATTTGTCCTTCTACCTACACCCCCACATAACAAAAATAATGATTCTAAAACTCCAGGTCATTGAAGCTTAAAATACTTCATTTCCTAAAATCTTTTACTTCAAATTCGCAATTGCGACTTAATCTTATCATTAATTATTTCAGATAAGTGCTTTTAAATCACTCACCAACTATGCCAATTTCACAAATTTCCATTCCCAAAAATGCACTATTAAAAGCAGGCACATACGTCAAGTATCTGAAAACAGCATGAACGCCAATCGCCGTTGGTAATGATTCTCCTTGATAGAGAACAATGGCTTTATCCGGAAATACGCTTGAGTTCGATGCATATATAGTATGAACGCCTTCTATTGTAGAATTCACTGAAATAAATAATATGACATGTTGAAGTATTGACCTTTCTCAACAGAGGCAAACTCTGTATAAAGAGCACTCCAATTGTGCTTTTGAATAATAAAAAGTACCGGTAACGTGTTGCAGTATTATTAATAACTATTCAATTTTATCCTCTTTTAAAAAATATTATGTTATATAGATACAATGGATAAGCGTTGATTCTTGAAAAAGAAACCATGAGCCCGGAGGTTTTTTGTCGGAGTCGGAAATTTTTTTTCTCGCAAATCGTGAATAATTTTATTTAGTTTTTCAACGCTATCAATCAAATTATTTTTTCCTTGAAGGATTTTTTTATTCAAAATTTTTTTCGCAATTGGAATTTCCTAAAATGTGTTTTTTAATATCTTGAAACAACTTGTAGTGAACACTATTAGTAATTTCTTATGTTCATGCTATTTAAAAAATAATCAATTTCTATTGTAATGAATAACAATGGACTTTGTTTTCGGGATGTAGAAGCAGGGGTTTCCGGAAACCCCGCTCGACACACCCTGTGGTCAAAATCCATTGTTATTCGTAACAATAGATCTATTCAATTTACACTTGTTTCAGAAATAGAAACTATGAAGTGTAACAATAGAACTGGGGTGTAATAGTAAGGGATTCTCCTATTATTTGTGTCAACAAAGAGTTTCTATAAATGAGTTACAACTGCCCCGAAACACATTTATCAGATTTAAAGCATTTTTCACACAGTGATTGAAACTGACTAAAAGTTGAATTGGGAAACAAACAAAAAACTCAAAATTAGTTGAAGTTTACTGGTGCAGTAAAATTGGTACCGTGAATGTTATTATGAAAATATTAATAACTTCAAATTACTAAAAAAATAAACAATATCAAAGCAATGCAAAAAAAAAGGAAACAAAAAGCTGTAAGATAAAAATAACCTAAGTCTTTCGCTTTCCAAAACTTTGATTACTGGATCAGCGGTTGGAAAGAATAGTTATTTCCAATATTCCGATAAAATAAAAAAAAAAACAGGAATTTAATTTAAGTTTTGAGCATATTAAAAACTTTTAAAGGCATTTTTTTGAACGTTTCCCTGACATAATGAAATAGTATTTGATGTAAAAAAGCCGGACCAAAATATTGGCTGTGAAATCAAATTGAGTTGTAACTCAAATGTATTAATTGATTTAAACTGTAAATAAAAAAAGAATAATTCCTCACTAAAATATAACATGATTTACATTCATACTCACAATCAGGAAACATATACACTTCCTACCTATTCTTTGTACTGTTGTGTCACGTAATATCTATAACGCATTTTTTTTTAAATATTTCCCAAATGATAAGAAAGTCCTTACATCACTAAAACTCATCCATAAATGACATGCCGAAAAAGGAAGTCATGCATCAATTATTAACATTGCACTGACAATGAAACTAATTCTTGAATACAACCAATCAAGAGATCATTTGAGCCTTGAGCAATTTACAATATTCTAAGTTTGTAAGAGAATGATAATCCCTTACTTCATGATAAGTACTCGCTAACGCTCATACTTAATCATGAAGAAAGGGATTATCATTCTCTTACATATACTAAAAAGCCTTTTCTTAATTAGAAGGTATTGTCAGTGAGTTTAAATAACCATGTTATCGTGTCCAACGATGCATTAATAAATCTAAGATCACAATTAATTGGTAAAAAGAATACGAATATAACACAACACGTCTGCCTTTAAAGATCTTTATATTATCAGACATCTGAATATTATCTGTTTTCACAAAATAAGACATATTCGAACTTATTTTTAATAAAATTGCGAATGGAAATGGGGAATGTGTCCAAGAGACAACAACCCGAATAAAGAGCACCAAACATTTCTACCAAGAAGCCTAATTCTAGGCACATTATGATTTTCTCGAAAAGGAATTTGCGAATAAACATTTGTAAAATTATGTAGTAAAACAGATGAAATCATACTAAATTTCATAAAACAAAAATGGACAAATAGAATGTAAACATTTTTGTTTCAAATATGTGAAATAGCCAATAATAATTCAAAAATAAACGGTAAAACTCGCTATTATTACAAAAATATCTACAATAACATACAAAACAAGAAAAAAAAACCCAGGAAAACTAAAGAATAGGGACAACAAAGATAATACAGGGATTCGAACCAAAACCGACAAGTCCCAACCTCTAACCCATTGATCTTAACCATCCTAACCTCGCGGCTAGCAACTTATACTATACGATTGCCTATTATGTATATATAAAGATAGAAGTCCAGTGTGTCCGTTGTACCGATGTGTATCCTATGTTCATTTGTATATATAAAATAGACATCTAAATTACAACCCATTGGTAGCCGAGAGGATTCGTGGATGTGTTGATGTCAGTCACACATAACAGATTTCGAGTAAGGGTTCGATTCCCAGTGAAGGCATATAGAAATTACAAAAATCAAAGGTAAGTTTTTAAATTAATTTCATAAGTGAACAGAAATCAGTAAATTATCCAATTCAAACTTAATGAAATTAGGCACACAAAGGAAACAATTGAATATAATTTGGTGAGTCCATTTCAGCGACAGATCTAGGAAGCGTTGATTCTAGAAAAAGAATCCACGGTAAATGAACAGGCTGACGTCACGACAATGGTTTAACATCTAATATATTACAGAAGAAGAAGAAAATGGGCAATACTTTTCTTAAATATTTCAGTTGTCTCCATTTTTAATGGGATTATATTTCTCAACCTTTTTTTCCCTGTTTTATTTCCTGGATATGTCATAATGTCTCCTTTCATTTGACCATTATTCTGTTTATGTTGTCTCAGTTTTGCATCAAGAACTGGAGGAAGAGTTGAAAATTTGGTGATGACCTAACGTAATCTGATTCAGTACTGGCATGGAAACACGGATATTGTTTTTATTAATAATCGCTGCGATAAAACTTTTGAATTCAATTAAGTAATGTATCTGTCTTATGCATAGTTCAAATTCCTTGTCTGTCTGATGCAAAGGTCTCAAATTCCTTGTTTAAGTTTGGCTTTACTGAAGGTATTTAGATTTATTTAATGAAATCTTAATCGCTGCAATTTCGTTTTTTTGAAATATTTTTTTCTCGAGCATCTATGAAGATACATTGATTGTCAAAATGTGCACGTGGTGCATTAAAATTGGTACCGTTAATGCTATTCATAACAACATTTCTTTCAGTCAAATTTAGATAGTATACTGTATTCGTTTCTTTGTTTAGAAAATGAACAAACTCCCTGTCATGGACAATATTAAGGGCTTATTCACGACAAGGCTACATAGATCATATTTGAACCTTCTTCTTAATGATAATGCACAAGTAGGAGTGTTGGTACTAATTTCAACGACGAAAATAAAACAATATATAAGATGTTTACTTCTAAAACAAATAAACATCTTACGAGGTGTTGGTGCAATAACTTTTTTAATACTATCGCTTACTCGAAATGCTATTTAAATTATAAGCAAGATCAAAATCATCAACAGGCGGAAAACAGACAACACAATATAAGAAGAAACATTGCGTAGAAACCTACTTCAAGCATAACTAAATATATTCGATATAGAACGGTCAACAAAAAATCACGTTGAAGTCCATAAAAGTTCAAAAAGATAATAAAAGACTTTAAGATCTCATGGTTGAATAGCTTTCTTGTAAGTTGCCACCCTCTCATATAAATTCTAATTGAAAACAGGTATGCCAACGTGAAATATGTATATGCCATATGTAGGTGATGTTCGATTGTGTTATATCGAAATTATTGTTTTCAACGTGTAATTTTAGTCAACAATTTTGCAGTAAAGTTGAGTTCCAAACAAACGATTTCTAAGTGCAATTCAATGTATGAAGCAGACCTAAATATATCTTATAGCTTTAATGAGTTTCATACGGGTAAAAGGTCCAAAGTGAATAATCAAATACTATTTCCTTTATCAAGGATTTTACGTCAATAATTTAATCTACATACAAAATGCTAACGACTTTGTTTAGGGTTTTTTTTTCTGTCTAACAACCGAATACTTTTCATAAAGTAGAATGTTGTTTGCTCTAGAATTGAAGAGATAAATTATTCATTAACATTGATAAATCTTCAAGTACCAATTTGAAATTAGATGTCTAATAATTTCATATAAGACTTACATCTTTCACAAGTTTGTGTTCACTACCGATTCATCAAATTATGATTTTATAGAAGCGTCTAATTATTATTTTTTAATAATAAATTGGCTGTAGACTGACATACCTTTTTCTGTAATATATATATATCTATATCTGAGGACATGTACACTTACATACTGTCGTCTGTATAATTCTTTGTATCTAAAAAGCTGTCAACATAGTTACCTTTGCCTGCAATATATGTTTCTATCGGAGAGCGATACATACGTTTGCCTGAATAATACATTTCTATCTAACAGACTGTTAACTAGCATACATTTGTCTGCATGATACATTTCTAGCTAAGAGCCTGCCAACTAGCTTCCTTTGTCTGCAAGAGATATTTATGACTTAGAGCCTGCTAACTATCATACCTTTGACTGTCAGATAAATTTCTGTCACAATTCTTATTTCCTTCATGTCAACTTGAAACCGGACGTTAGTTCCCTGTGTTTTGGAACACGATGTTTTATCGCCATCATTTGCCAGATTAGCAGGTTGACTACCACTAGGATTTTGTGAGACTGAAGCGTCAGTTGCTATGTTATCTGTAATAGAGATACCATAATTTTAGTTTTTTTCCTCATTTTTACCTATATAGAAGACATAACGATGTGTGCATAGCAGAGGAGGTTCTAGCATCATATTTTTGCCGTATAAAATAGAATTAGCCATATCTATTTGATTTCCAAAATTAAGTTTAACATGTTTAAACAAGATCACTTATTAACATGTGATTGCTTGTTTTTTTAAGGAACAATTATTATCAAAATATCAACAGCGTTTGAAATTTTATCTAATTTAGACCACAACATTATAATGATTCAATTCATGTGTGTGTGTATCTTGTATGCTTTATTCAGTGAACTATGAAATCTATTTAAAAACAGATTTACGAACGAGCTTTTCAGAGTACATAATGTACATTCCATCAATACATGTATTAACGAGAACGGTGATTTCAATTTTCAAAATAATTACTAGTATTTAATACTTACACATGTTACAAAAACGTCCAGTTCGTCTTTCCTTGCAACCATTGGTGCAAACTGCAGGGTTTTTATCGCAAATATCGTTCAAACAGTGTTCAGCGTTACATCCCCATACACAAAAACCGTTTCCAGGGTAGCATTGTTGACCTATGCAATTTTCTGTGCAAGCATGTTCGCAGTTTCTTCCCCAAAATTTTTTCTGACAACCTGGCAAATATAAACGTTGAGAACGAGAGCTATTACGTGAAGGAAGTAGTGACTTGAAATCGTTTTAAGGTATACAAAACAGAAAAAAAGTCCTCTATTACGGTGTACCAAAAATAGTATGTTAACAAATTGCATTATCATTCTTCAAATATGCATGATCAAATTAATTTTTCTGTTGTTTCTTTTTCTAACTGTAGTTTTTTTCCATGTGTCGTTTTCGATTGAATTAAATTCCAAACAAACTTACAACTTACTTTTTACAAACGCATATTACAGATTGAGACGAAGTGAGGCGTGTGATTGATCATACTTGATATATTGGAAAATATTTCCAATCGACAAAATGTTTTCTACATTTATATAACATAAGTCATGAACACTTATAATATAAAACCGTCTTCATGACATTTGATTTTTAATATCGCTGTCTAAAATGTTGAAAACCAACGTCTTATAATGAACAAGTCGATTTGTATTGACATTTGTCATGTACAGAGTAACGAAGGTCTACTCAGTAATTGATTTATTCACGAGCAAAATGGTTTTTAATTTCAAACAAAGAATGTATGAAAAAAATGAAAACAACACGTTAAATAAGTTCATTCGTCCGAAGCGCTTTTCTGGCTTTACCTTCATCAGGAACGCTCAAAGCAAAATATTTGAAAGCAAAGATTGTATAAGAACTGAAACAGTCGAAGAGCTAAGTGACACATACAAGATACCTAAAATAATAGACAAATCTATCACAGGTCAACTTTGCCTGAGGGAGTTGAAACCTTCGTTTCTTTATAATTTCAAAATTTATAAACGGACAATTTCAGAAAAGTTTGTTATAAATCATGTTAGTACCATAGTACTGACTACTAAGCTAATGATACCCTCGGGGACTGATAGTCCACCAGCAGAGGTATCGACCCAGTGATGTAAAAAATCGAAAACAACACGCTTAATAATTTCATGCGTCCGAAGCGCTTTTCTGGATCTACCTTTATCAGGAACGCTCAATGCCAAACATTTGAAATCCGAAGGATGTATAAGTACCGAAACAGTTGAAAGCTATATAACAAAAATACCTAAAACAAATAGCCAAATTCATCTAAGGTCAACTTTGCCTGAGGGAGTTGAAACGTTAGTTTCTTTATAATTTCAAAATTTATAAACGGACAATTTTAGAAAAGTTTGTTATAAATCATGTCAGTAAAAAATGAAAACAACACGTTAAATAATTTCATGCGTACGAAGCGCTTTTCTGGATTTTCCTTCATCAGGAACGTTCAAAGCCGAATATTTCAAAGCAGAGAATGTATAAGAACCGAAACAGTTAAAGAGCTAAATGACACATTAAAAATACCTAAAAATAGCCATCTAAGGTTAACTTTGCCTGAGGGAGTTGAAACCTTAGTTTCTTTATAATTAAAAAATTTATAAACAGACAAGTTTAGAAACATGAGAAAGGTTTGTTATAAATCATGTCATGTCATGAAAGAGAGGCGAAAGATAAAAGGGACATTCAATCTCATAAGTCGAAAATAAGCTGACATCGCTATGGCTAAAAAGAAAAATCCAAACAGACAAACAACAGTTAACAAAACACAGAAAACTAAAGACTGACCAACACGAACCTAACCAAAAACTGGGGGTGATCTTAGGTGCTCCGGAAGAGTAAGCAGACCCTGCTCCACATGTGGCACCCGTCATGCTACGCAAGGAAGTAAAACCAAGAGATAAGTCTAATTTTGTAGGTAACAATCGGGGAAAAGGAGACGGGATTGTAGTTACGACAATTGAAACATATCCGTCGTCATCGATGAAACTGATAACGGCCAAACAACTCGTGATGGTGTCCGTAAAATTAACGAAGAGATGATTTCAACTTCACCACTTGGAACTCTTGGTTTGATAGCTTCGTTGTGAATTGCAACCCGCTATCAAGAAAATCATGATAGGAAGTACAAGTTGATGGAAAACGTCTCTCGTCAAGTTTGATGTAACTGCGCGGTAAGTAAACATATTATCTTTTACAACAGACAATCACAGCTGATCGGCATCAAGGTTTATCATGTTTGCCATGTTCTTGCAACTATACAGCATGACCAGTTTAATAACCCTACATAAAGCCGACGAGGAAAGGCATTACTCGACTGACTAAAGCTATATTTATATAAAGCCTAGTTGACCGAATGGTTAAGAGCACTGAACATATTGCAAGTGGTGGTGCCATGATGTCACAGAAGGTAGTGAACTATAAGCTCCAGATGGTATCATCAGCTCAGTAGTCAGTGCTTCATTACTTACATGATTTATAATATTCCTTAGTTTCTGAAATTGTCTGTTGATAAATTTAGAAATCATCATAAGACTAAGGTTCAAATTCTCTTAGGCAAAGATGACTAAAGATGGGTTTAGGTGTTATTTTTAAGTTCCTGTTTGTCATATAGCTATTCCCGTGTTTCGCTAATGATAAAGCTTTTACATTTTTGGCTCTGAGTAGTTTTCTGATGAAAGTAAATCCAGAAAAGCGCTTCGAACGCATAAAATTTATAAAGTGTTAATTTGATTGTAGCATATATAATTATAGATGAGAGCTGTAAATATAGTAATTTTCAAAAACTAGTTTGATGAAAAGTTCATCTTTTTACGAATCAAATGATTCATGGCCAAAAACTCTAAAGAAATATTGTTTTTAATTCAATAGATTATGACTGAAAAATCATATAAAGTGATAATTTACTCGGATCTAACGGCACTCGTGTATCGTAAGTTATAATCAACGGTTACCAGTACCAGAAGCTTTGTGTTAATTTAAAAACTACCATAGACAGTAATACACAACTTACCATTAATGGCAACGTAACATAATTCAATAACATTTCCAAAGTCTCCATTTCCCACTTTATCATCATAATATATAATGTACTGTCCAATTTGATTGCAAGGAATGGTCTCCGTGACCTCCGGAAATCCTTCTTTAGAATCTTTGAAACAGAGATAGTCAGACGGGGGAATTTTTGAGGTATTAGAAATATACAATTTAAACCCATCCATCCGCTGGTTAACTGCAATATAATTTGAAATTCTGAAAATATCGATTTAACGTTAAATATTAAATATTTGAAAAAAATGATGCATGAATTTAACTAAAAATATATTTCAGTGGCGCAGTATGTAGTAAACGTGTCCAAATACATTTTTATCATATTTTCCTATATTTAATATTTCCTGTTTTCTCTTACCAGTTTAACGAAAATGAAAACGAAAAAAAAAACAACATTTTCCATGGATTTGATGCAAGAGCCAATTTGCCTGATTCTATTTCCTTCTTGTGCCAGTTTTGATACTATGCCACAATTTCACAGCATGAGGAGCATTACCATCATTGCCTTTCCTCTATTTGTCTTTGTTATTGTGCAGAATGTTTCTTTGTTTGCATGAGTAAAGTTTTATCCTGTCAAGTACTACATAAAAAATTTCACATCACATTTCATTGCATAAAAGATAATAACCATCATCGGAAGTAAACCAATTAAATTGTTGATTTGGTGGTATTACACCATGACACCCTGACATGTTCACCTCATTTAAATTGGTCAAATTGTTTGTAATCATCGAAAACATGAATCTGTTAACCAAAAAAAAACAAAAAAAATACTATATACCATGTTTACTACGTTTATTACATAAAAGTATGTTAATGTTGGTCAAGAATGCCATTCAATGCAAATTTTCTAAAATGAAGGTAGAAAAGTACTTTTACAGCCCATTATCATACCGTTTGACATCTAAAACGCATAAGAGACTATGTTCATCTGAATAAAGAATTAGTCCATATAACTAAAATCAAGACAGTAAGAACGACTTTTATGTATTTCGACATCTAAACTTTATGATCAATTTAAGGACAAAAATGAATGCTGATACTTTTTTAAAAGCAGCAATTAAGAATGAAATAATTTCGAAAACCTTGGTCAATGTACATACGTACACTTTTCTCTGTAGTATATTTTTATATCTGTGATGAATGCAGGCCCAAAAGAAATATTAAACATCCACCAAGCTGGGCTTTTATAAGGATCTGTATGTGTACATTTGTCATAACCCCATTCGTTTGATATAGGTGGTAATATGGCATTGCGTGGTCCACCTTCACCAGACTGGGAGCTTTGTGTTGCTCTACCAAATGGTGTGAGGTTTTCTGAAATAGAAATATTCTGCATTACTTGAAATAAGTTTTTGAAATTGCTTTTAAAAGCACTGAATGCAGCGAAATGAAACAATTGTCATAATTCTGACCAAATTAGCTCAATATATATACATTTACAAGTTGCTCATTAAATCGTATACAAGACTAGAACTTGATATGCATATGAACCGTGCTTTGTAACAGAGTGGCACAGTGAGTAGGATTTTGAACGTAATAGTCCGAACGAAGACATATTATATACCAGTCACAAAAATAATGAAACCGGACCAATAGGCTTAATAATTTCTCATAAATCTCGCATGATTCTCGATAATGATTTTAACAGCTAATAATGAAAGAAAAGCACTTGGTATGGCTTGAACTTCGAGTATATTGAGAGCAGGAACATCGACATTGGTAGAATATTCTGTTGGCATGATCATGCATTACATCGTATGCCTTTTTGTTGTTCTTAGTAGAAGGTTGCTGCTAACAAGTTAGCTATTTAACCAATGGCTCCAAGAGATAAAGTTTAACAGACATCATCACGCGTCGGTTGATTGTTATGACTTAACTGTGCCACGAATGACTACGGATATGTTTCAATTGCCGGAAACACAATTTTGTCCTCTTTTGGTTGTGACATCACCACATTATATGCTTATCATCGGATTTGTTCTTGCTTAAACAACACCCCGGGTTCCACATGTGGAGCATAAACAGCTTACATTTCCGGATCACCTGAGTTTTGGCGGGGTTCATGTTGCTCAGTATTTAGTTTCTTTGTAATATTGTGTGGATTTGTACGTTTGTGTTCGTCTTGCTCTGTTGGTTTTTGCCATGGCTTTTCCAGTTTTTCGTCGACTTATGAGTTTTGAATTTCCTTTGATAACTTCCGCCACTTATTTTCGTATCAAACGATCCACAAATGCGTTGTTAATTTTAAAGTGTTTTGTTTTAATTTGGAGAAATGTTTGTGAAGAAAATGAATATGGATTTTTCTTTACCAATAAAAAAAAATCGGTAGAAGAGAAACAGTTTGGTTCTGTGTGGTATTTGTATTTTAATTTTGAGAAAAGAAATATCCAGATTTTCCTTGACAATCATCATCAAAGACACCAGGATTATACTTGGTACGCCAGACATGCGTTTCGTCTACAAATGACTCATCAGTGGCCTTCCAATAAAAAGTAAATGAATAAAAAGGCCAAAGTAAAGTACGCAGTTAATAATGAACATTGAGGACGCTTCTCGTTTTTAACTTTTACTAGACTTACATTAAAAAACAGGTATGTATGTGAACTACGTGATTACAGGAACGACTTATTAAATATCGCGTAAATATCACGTTAAGATACGTTACGGTATCACTTACAATATAAAATTATAGAGTTTTTTTTAAAAACCTTTTCCTGAACTAATTTTAAATAATAATTTTTTTTCATTTTTTCCTTTCACTGAATAAAATAATAAAAGGATATGACTGGAAATTCAAAAGATAAGTTTGTCCTGTGACATGATATTGAGCCTATCCGAGTGAACTTTGATCATAATATTCCTCTTACAAAGAATAACTTTTTCAGGGATGTACATGTAAGTCTTATTGTTATAGTTTTAACGCGTGTAATAGATCTCATACATTTCTGCAATTTTCTGAAGAAGTGAAACGTGACATTTCAAACACAGTTTTACGCAAACGACTGTTTCTATGTATAGTTATCTCGTGTAACGGTTGGACATGTGATTTTTCATATTATCCCCATATAATCTAAGTGTTGTCTTTTAATCTATGTAAAGTTTTCCTATACATATTAAGTATTTTGTTTGTATATCATATTGATTTATCAAAATACTCGATTCGAAATTATGTAATATCTTTTTTTTCTAATCCATGTCTACAAACGACACTGTGATAACGAATCCATATTGTTTGGCAGTTTGAAAGTGTACGTATGTATTCACTGCATTATATGATATGCCATGAATGAAGAACAATTACGAACTGATTTTACTATAAATATATTTTTGGAGAAAAATGAACTGATTTCTTTTTTTTTCTCTCTTTTCTCTCTTGGTATACCATATGGAAGCTGTATGTTACAAGCATCGGTGTCACAGTGATGCATTTAAGCTGTAAATCCCAAATTTAAACCTTTTCCACATTTTACACTTTTCAATCGGATGGCGCACTTGAGTCGGAAATTGAACGAATAAAAAATCATCTTCATGTTTCCTGAGAACTGACCATAGAGAAAGCATGTTGATTGGAATTTATTTATACGCATGGAATAAAACGGTAAAAATTGGCAAAATGTATAAAACTTTTTGATGCATTCAAGAAACGGTTGTTGAAAGACTAAAAGAAAAGAGAATGTTTTTATATCATGGTCGAAAAACGTCTTGACAACACCTGTTTTTGTATAACATCAGAAAAGTAAAACTACAGGTTTTATTTAGCATATTGGTTTTTGTTTGACTTGGTAATTACAGTATTTCACTGTAACCAAGGTTATAGTAAGTTTTATATTCAATATCTTCTGCAATGTCCAGAATGTTTACCCATGATGCTCAACAAATAATGTTTTAATGACAAACATATTAAAGTTCGAATTCATAATAAACGTTCATAATTATTAATGTAACAGTGATAAGGAAAGTTGTTTATATGCACTTAATTGGTTTAAAACATTTTTATTAACCAACTTACTAAAATATGTATAGAAATGCCCATGCTTTATAAAAGGAAAATTTCGACAACTGGTCATTATGAACGGAGAAATTGCTACAGCCATGCATTACGAAATCTCAGTCATGCATTACGAAATCACACCCGTGCATTACGAAATCACAGCCATGCATTATGAACAGATGAAACGGGACATCGATTAAATCAAAATGTCGTTTATTTCTTCAAATAAGTGACAACTTTTTTCAAATTAATAATTTCTTAATATCATAAAAAAAAAGTTTAAATGATGTTCAGTATTTTGTAACGACTTGAAACGGAAATATTACACAGCCTTTTTCGAGTACGACTTTCGACTATTATCACTGTTTCATTTCCGTTAATCAATTATCAGAACGCAGACTACTTAGAGTAAGTCCCTTGTAACACGCCCTTGGTATTAATAATGGCCTCGGACAGTTGAAATGGCCCTCGGCGCTGCCTCGGGGCCATTACAACCATCCTTGGCCATTATCAATATCTCGGGCATGTTACAGGGCCAATATGAAAAAGTCCATATATTAATAGTATTTTACGTCTATATGACTTCAATATGCTTTAGAGACACTCTTCATAATATTCTCAGGAATATCATGGTAGGAGAAGGAGTTCACCAAATTGTAAGGCAAGGAGAAAGAGATAAAAGACCATATAAAGAATAAGGTAATGAATAGCTCTTTTTTTCTTAAACAAAAATCATTTCCTTGGAAAGGATATCGGACTTTTTTTCTTCTTGCTTGCACGTTTTGCCACTGGTTTTTTGTATGATTAATGCATTGCACAGATGATAGCTAATGGTCTATTCTTAACAGTGGAGTTATATCATGTATAAAGAATTATCGGACAAATGAATTATAACATAAATTCAACACGACTCATATATACCAGAACACCAACTTACTCTGTGCGGTAACTGACAACACAACAATTGTCTGGATAAGTATATCGGATAACATATTACAACACCCAGAAACCTTAGTACAGTCAGAACTTGTAATCTGCCAAAATATGAAAACAAAACATGATAAATAAATATATGCGTCAATATATTATTTGAGGATAAAATTGGCAAGAAACTAGAATAAAATGCGTTCTATTGCATGGTTGTCAAGAACAGCAGATGGATGCCTTTGATCTGTCATTGTATTGGGTCCGTGAGCAACCGGTAGCTATATAGAATTCGAAGTTAAAAAGGAGAAATTCGATAAGGCCCAAAAATGGCCGATTTCTAACATAGTTTTAGTCATTATAACAATGTCTCATTGTTATAACGACAAGGTAGGACAGACATAAGTCATATCAAAAAATTAAAAATCAACGTATCAACTGTCTTTTAATACATGCGCTTTATCTGTCTCTGTCTTTAATATACTTGAAATACAGAAGATTTTGGCCCCTCTCACTTAAAATCGGTGATTATCTCCGGGCAATCCGGCTTCCTCCACCAATAGAAACTGACCGCTAACAGTGCTGACAGTGGCGTTAAACATCAATCAATAAAACAATATGACAGTTGTAATTATAATCTTACGAGACAACGAAAAGAATAACTAATCGTAGAAACAGTATTTTACAACATATTCAATGCAAACATTACATGTTGATACATCTACATGGAACGTATTTCATTTTAGAATAATGAACCTAAAGTTTGTGGCAATGGGGTGAATCAAACGACATCAAATTCTTTTTAACCTTTGTCGTCTTGTTTTTTGTTTGGAATGCAAATTTCTTCTTATGGAGTCTTTTAAGAATTAAAAAATCTGTTTTGATTTCATCTTATCATTCAAATATTAGAAATTTAGAGATTATATGTATACTGATTTGGTAAACGTGTTGCTCAATCATTACCTTTCTATAAAGGACTAGTATTTTGTTAAGATTGTTTTTTCTCGTTTTTTTTTGGGGTGTTTTTTTTATGGAATTGTCGGTTTTCTGCGACATATGACTTTTCATGTCCATTAGTGTCATATGTCAATTAAAAGTTCTGTCGGTAAACATGATAACGGATATGTTAGATAAGACCACAATGGGACCCCTTTTTCTAGTTTGAATTTCAAAGTCAGCAATAATCACAGTGTACCGTAGTCAAAACAAAGACTTTGCTTGATTAGGGACTTTCCTTTTTGAATTTTCCTCGGAGTTCAGTATTTTTGTGACTTTACTTTTTGCATCAAAATTAAATTCAATTTCAATTTTCAATCAAATGTAGGAAATTTCAATTCGTTTAAACACCTATCTGACTGGAGTATTTGGTTTTTATAACCCTATGCTCTTAGTTTCCTAATCATAAATGTGGTTCAAATCAAAAATATTTTTTTGCTTTCCCACCGTTCCTAGTTTTGGCCTACTCGGGGTTGAAGTGACAACGTTAAAGAAGAATATTTCGATAAACTTCGTTATATTTCAATTTTTCACATGTGTATGCATCACTTTGAAACACTTCCGACCTTGAAAGAATGGAACTGATATTGGTCCAAAAAAGGACATGTATCAAACCTTGTCCTTCCCAGTATATACACTATGTACATGTACTGAAACTAATGTTGTAACTCGGCATCCCTATGACAAAGTGGAATTATGACGTTTTCAGTTGTTCCTATAGTTCCTTTTGAGTCTTACAATTTTTTTTGGGGTGTTCTAAACTATTCGTCTCGATCGTATTTCATTAGGAATATCTCATTAAAACGTGTCAGGCACAACAAAATCTGTATTTTGTTTCGTGGCCAACACAAATAGCAATATACATTTGTAGCTTCCTGTTTTAAGTTGGAAGAGACTTCAATGAGTTTCAAATCAATTGATTTTCGACGAGAATGTTAAAATAAAATGGGCAATTAATGAACGAGACAACCAAAATACTTCGTGTAGCCATACAGATAAAGAAGCAGGGAGAAACAGGATTCAAAAGCCTTCTATTTATTCGATATGTATAAAAACTACTAGTTTCAACAAACGAAACTCAAGCAATGATTATGTTACATTAAAGAAATTTAAAATGGCACACGAAATGCTACATTAATTTAAATCAAAATTTAAAACATTACTTCAGAATGCCGCTGTATCAATTTGATATTAATAAAAACATACCTTTTATTAGAATAGTGTTGTCTCATGATCGATAATCCATACGACTAAACGTTTTTATTAGAATTCAAGGGGGGTACTCAAGGGTTTTAAAAGAATTACTTTTGAGATATGTTTTAAGCTTCACAAAACTTTCCTTACATCTGTAGTGCTTTCTGTTTTCTTCATTCATCAGCTGATGGAATCAGTAAATGAGATTAGCTTGTTCAAATGATCCGGTTGTTATTCTATTTTAGTATCGGAACAAGTAGACTTTCTGAACTACCTATGACGGAAGCTATGTATGTAAATATATTGTAAGAGTATTGAATTTGAAAGGTTGTCTTTGATAAATTATGAAAGATACCTTTACCCAAATATCAACCATAATCATTCATAATTTGTTGGATTTAAGTACAATTTCCGTTCATTGCAAAATGCCAAAATGTTTATATAATATTTAATAAAATATTCAAATAATTAAATGATTTTAGAAACCTAAAACGTACACTTTTAAAACGCAAATGTGAAAATCATTTATATCTGATAATGAGCGAAATAAAAATAACCATATCGTTGATTCGTCTTTTCAAATTTATTCTCTGTTTAAAGTGTAAAAAGAAATCAATTCGAAACCAATAATCTCTCCACCCATGTCACGCATGCTGCATGTAAGCTCCACGCAGGCTTGTTCTTATGTTGTGCTGTTACACCACTCTACCAGGTTAGGGGGAGGGTTGAGCGCTGACATACATTCTTTATGTGCCTGTCCCAAGTCAGGAGCCTGTAGTTAAGTGGTTTTTAGTTCTTTCGTGTATGTCACGATATTTGTTTTTTGTTAATTGTTTTGTTAAAAATTTAAAACATTACTTCAGAATGCCGCTGTATCAATTTGATATTAATAAAAACATACCTTTCATTAGAATAGTGCTGTCTCATGATCGATAATCCATACGACTAAACGTTTTGAAAAGAATTCAAGGGGGTACTCAAGGGTTTTAAAAGAATTACTTTTGAGATATGTTTTAAGCTTCACAAAACTTTCCTTACATCTGTAGTGCTTTCTGTTTTCTTCATTCATCAGCTGAAGGAATCAGTAAACGAGATTAGCGTGTTCCAATGATCTGGTTGTTATTCTATTTTAGTATCGGAACAAGTAGACTTTCTGAACTACCTATGACGGAAGCTATGTATGTAAATATATTGTAAGAGTATTGAATTTGAAAGGTTGTCTTTGATAAATTATGAAAGATACCTTTACCCAAATATCAACCATAATCATTCATAATTTGTTGGATTTAAGTACAATTTCCGTTCATTGCAAAATGCCAAAATGTTTATATAATATTTAATAAAATATTCAAATAATTAAATGATTTTAGAAACCTAAAACGTACACTTTTAAAACGCAAATGTGAAAATCATTTATATCTGATAATGAGCGAAATAAAAATAACCATATCGTTGATTCGTCTTTTCAAATTTATTCCCTGTTTAAAGTGTAAAAAGAAATCAATTCGTAACCAATAATCTCTCCACCCATGTCACGCATGCTGCATGTAAGCTCCACGCAGGCTTGTTCTTATGTTGTGCTGTTACACCACTCTACCAGGTTAGGGGGAGGGTTGAGCGCTGACATACATTCTTTATGTGCCTGTCCCAAGTCAGGAGCCTGTAGTTAAGTGGTTTTTCGTTCTTTCGTGTATGTCATGATATTTGTTTTTCGTTAATTGTTTTGTTATAAATTTGAATTGTTTCATATTTTTCATGTCGGGGCCTTTTATACCCGACTATAAGGTATGGTTTTTTTTCTCATTGTTGAAGGCCGTATTGTTGCCTAAAATTGCTTACATCCAATTCATTTGAACTTTGGTTGATAGTTGTCTCATTGGCAATCATACTAAATCTCCCTATCTTAATATTGATATGAATTTTATATTTTTATATTTATAGAATTCCGTATGAAAGGAGTGAACTTGACTCTAATGGTTATGTTGCTGTCTCAAATAAACATGATATACATAGAATTCGTATTGTGTGATTTAGATTTGTAACATTTTTGTCATGCTATATTATATATATTCAAATATATAATTGGTTTTGAAAACCTAAAAAAAACGCTTTTATTACACAATAGTGAAAAAAATCATTAATACCTCAAAATGACAGAAAGAAACAAACATTACCTATTGATTTATCAGATCTCTCCATTTTTTCGTTTCTTAACCATGCGTATTGAAAACTTAAAGTCTTTTAATCTCAGATCCATGACCTTTGACCTTGAAATTGAGATCAAAGGTCAATTTGACGTTCTTGATTTGACCTTTGCTATATATCCATACTGGTACATGATAAAGCCATAAGGTCTTTTGCATTAGCTTGGACGACATTTCAACTTTAAAGGGGTCACCAAAAGTCACCTTGTAATAAGGACGGTACCATCTTTGCATAAATTTTACGTAAGAAACCATATATTTTTTGAACCCGAGTTAAAAAAAACTATCATTCGAAGCCGGAAGTGAAATTGTGTTCTCCGTAATAGCAAATTATCTGCTTTATTTCAAGCAAAGTATATATAGAAATTTATTTTTTAAATCAGTGAAAATGACGTAGAAGTTAATTATCAACTATATGTCATCGTAAGGCCTTCAACAATGAGCAAAACTCATACCGCATAGTAAGCTATAAAAGACCCCAAAATGAGAAATGTAAAACAATTCAAACGTGAAAACTTACGGAATGATTAATGGTTAAAACAATAAACGAAAAACAAATATGATATACGGCAACAAAAGACAACACTGAATTACAGGTAGTATTTTTAAATCTTAATTACCAACATATAAGATGTAGAGGTCTTCAATTGTTCTCAAAACAATGGGGTTTTAATCTTGTTGTCTTCCGCCACTTTTGTTTTTGAAATGTCGCTTTTGTTTCGCAACAAGTCGATAAGATATTTTGTATGTGATATTGAGCAGTTATTAGGCCTTTGACACTCACCCTTTTTAGCTCACCTTTCTAAAGGAAATGTGAGCTTTTGCCGTCACTTGGCGTCCGTCGTCGTTCGTCCGGTGTAAACTATTTCAAACATCTTCTCCTCTGAAACTACTGAACCAATTCCAACCAAACTTAAGCTGAAAAATCCTTAGGGTATCTTGAATAAAGTGTTTTATTTTCTGTTTCGTAAAAAAACATGGCCGCCATGGCTAAAAATAGAACATAGGGGTGAAATTCAGTTTTTGGCTTATATCTAAAAAACCAAAGCAGTTAGAGCAAATCTGACAAGGGGTTAAATTGATCATTAGGTCAAGTTCTACAGCCCTGAAATTTTCAGATGAATCTAACAACCCATTGTTTGGTTGCTGCCACTAAATTGGTAATTTTAAGGAAATTTTGCAGTTTTTGGTTATTATCTTGAATATTATTATAGATAAAGATAAACTGTAAACAGCAAAAATGTTCAGCAAAGTAAGATCTACAAATAAATCTATTATGACCAAAATTGTCAATTGACCCCTCAAGGAGTTATTGCCCTTAAAGGACAATTTTACACAATTTGCTTATCATGTTTTCTAACTTTAAAAAATCTTCTCCTCTGAAACTACTGAACCAAATTAAAACAAACTTAAGCTGAATGATTCTTAGGTTATCTAGAATAAAGTTTTGTTTTCTGTTTCCTCAGAAAGCCTCTCGTTTTTAAAACTTTTTCTATTCGGAATTTGTCATCCCTGTATAATGTTTTATTGCTATCGCTTCTTATGAGAAACTGTAAAAGATATCGCTCAAATGTTCATTGCTTCCCATTATATCAGTCCCAGAGGGTATCATCAGCTCAGAAGTCGGTACTTCGGTACTGACATGATTTATAACAAACATTTCTAAAGTTGTCCGTTTATAAATTAAGGTTTCAACTCAATCAGGCAAAGTTGACCTTAAATGGATTTAACTAATTTTTAGGTCCTTTTTGATCATATAGCTCTTCTACTGTTTCGGTTCTTATAAATCCTTGACTTTCAAATATCCGGTTTGAGTTTTCCTGATGAAGGGTAAATCCAGATAAGCGCTTTAGATGCAATTTATAACGTGTTGTTTTCATTTTTGTAATATTGTAATATTATACAATATGTTATTCCCTAAAAACGAATAAAATCAAAGGTACATAGAGAAGACTACATGTATGTCCAGATAGCAGCAAGGTCGTCCAAATATGCACATATGAATGAATGAAAAAATATGAATAAATCAAGAGGGGCCAATCATAGACTACATGCTGAAACCCCGGGTATGGTTTACATGCTATTTATTTATGATGGCAAAACATACCACTTAAGCTATCTTAATCTTTGAGCCAGATCTTTTTTTTTGTTGGCGTATTCGTATGCGTATGAAATAAACTTGGAAGTATGTTAAGCGGCCGATATTAGAATATTAAAAAGTAGAACACTAGAAAGTAATTACTTTGAACAAGTTTTGAGGAACTACATATTATATAGTAAGCTTTATAAGGTCTCGACATGAACAAAATGTAAACAATTGAAACGTACGAAAAAACCGACGGTCTGATTTACGAACAAAACAATAAGCAAAAACATATATGACGGACAGCAAAAAACGGCAACCACTGATTAAAAGTCTCCTGATTTTGGATAGGATCATTGAGAACTTGGCAGGGTTAAACATATTTGTGCTCTCTGAGATAACAATTATTTTTTTCAATTTCTTTGCATAAATAGTATTCGAATGCATAAATAGTATTCGAAATTATTCTCAAAATGATTGGTATTGAGATATATGGTACAGCAAAGTGCCTTTATTTGCCTTGCCTTTGTAAACACGAGTACACAATGTTGTTCTATACTACTTTTGAATCTTTATAGGTATATATTTTGATTTTGTTTTGAAAATCCAGGGAAGGACCTTGGAAGCTTTGTTTGTTTGTTTTTGAAATCATGATAATTTGTGATTGTCTAATCATAATAGATGAAGATATACAGAAATTTAAAAAAATTACTTATTTGCACGTATACTTTATTTTGCCCCCTGTAAGACTTTTCTAACAGACTTTTTGGTGTTTATTGACACGGTTCTGTAGTTTTTTTTGTATTTATATAAGAGAAGATAATAGTTTTACATATTCGCGATGATTTGAATCGCTCTCAAACATTATTTAGTTCACAGTAATAATGATTCATTGCTTGTGTTCCATGATTAAAACTAATATACAGACCTTCAAAAGTAAAAAGTACTGTCTTCTACACACCCGTCACCCTTCTCATCTTCTACTGAGGCATATGTTTTGACTGCAAGTATTTTATCTTCGAAAATATTCATGACTGTTTATTTATTTTACGTGTACAATAAAAACAAATCCGTTGGTAAAGAGTATTCCAAATACAGTCACTGTCTCATACCAATTAAGAAGATGAAAGTAAACAATGCAAAAAGGGGAGGGGTTGGAGGCTACAATACTTTTATGGAAGTTGTGAGCAGTTGAGAAATCCAGTTCCCTTAGAACAGTACCAACATAAATAAATACCAAATCATTTGTTTTAGACATAAACACACAACATATTATTGTCATACACATATGTACATTCACGGTCCTAAAATATGTCGATACCTTAATGTAAACATTGCACAAGGTCATGTTTTTCTCTTACTGTTGATGACGTCTCTACACTAAATCCATTGGATGTTGGATGTAAACTGATTGATACTGTAGTATTCGATACATGATTTATATATTTGTTGTTATTAGCTTTGAACTAGCGTTCAGTGCACTGTAACTGCGAGTACTCTCAGATCTGTACTATGTATTTTGTGTGCTTTTTATCGATCTGATGAATTAAGCCCTTTGCAACTGATTTTTATACTTTGTTCCAATGTTGTACTGTTACACCGCTGTCCCAGGGTAAGGGGAGGGTTTGCCGTCAGTAAACATGTTTAACCCCGCCTAATTCTGTATGTGCATGTATCAAGTCAGGATCCTGTGGTTGTAGTTTGTTTCTGTACATCATATTTGTTTTCTCTTTTTTTTTGTACATAAACCAGGCCGTTAGTTTTCTCGTTTGCATTGTATTACTTTTGTCATTTCGGGCCTATTGCAGCTACTATGCGGTATTAGTTTTGGTCATTGTTGAAGGTCATAAGATGAACTATAGTTGTTAGCTTCTACGTCGTTTGGTCTCTGGTGGAGAGTTGTCTCATTGGCAACCATACAACATCTTCTTATTTTTATATTTTAGCTATTATGAGTACGCTATTGCACGGAGATATAGATTTGAATATCTGACGCATTTACAACTGTAAATTTAATGGCATATGTGAAAAATTCGACATCTGATTAGTTGAATATACTCATATTGATTCATCAATAACCTTGTCATAGATTTTGAAACATTTGAAATAAAAAAAAAACAGGATGTATGTGAATAATGTTATCAGTTTATCTGTTTTATATTTCATGTCCGAAGTGTATCAAGTAATTTCTAATTTTGGTCTCGAGGTTTAAGTGTATGCGTTTTCTGAAATCGTGTACAATTCATAAACCTACCATTCATAGTAAATATTTCCAGCTCAGAAAAAATTTAATATTTATTTCAAATAAACAAGATTATATTTCGAAATGTCGAAGGTAATATAACCCACCAGATTTAAAAATCATATAAACAAAGAGTCTGATAGTAATATGCTACAAATTTACACATCAAATTGGGTGCATAAGGTTATTTTTACCAAGCTGTTTAAGACATGTTTACAAAAATGATATCAACCTATGACTTATAATCATAACGTACAAATTAATAAGTTAGATCTTTTTTAGCTAAAGGATGAGCCAATATTTTTTTTAAGACAGTAATGATTACTTCCAGAATCTATCAAAATCTGTTTGAATTTATTTTCGTATATTCTAAGTGTATATTTATAATTTTTTTTTTAATTCTGAAAATTTTATATATAATCATTTTTAAATGTAGAGAAATATATTATGGACAAATATCAGAACTTATTATATATAATTGATCCTTATGCAGCCATTATATCTGTATCTACAACAAATTATAGATTTAATTTAAGTGAATACCAAATCGTAAACTTTAAATTTCTAGGCAAAAAGCAGAAACTAAAACGAAAATACAAAGCTTTTAAAGATTGAAATAGCCGATTATCCTTCTAACATAATCATTACATTTACGAGATACACATGAGTACTAAAAATAAATTCTACTCATATAATAAAAATATGGAAAAGAATACAACTGCACCATGAGGGCAAACACATATAAACATGTAACATTGATGTCATAAATAATTACATTGCATGTATGTTTCATTACGATACTTTATTTTGATTGGCTAACAGCAATCTCGCGTCATTCTGAAATTAACCTTCATTTCAAAATGAAATGTAACATTCATGATGACACGAGCTTCCACAATAAAGTGCACAGGTAAATAAAAGAAAAAACTTGATGGAAATCGTGCTTCCATGATCTTACCAAAAACATGTAATTATAAGTTTTGCATGCTATTTTAATAGGGTTGTAAAAGCGTTAACCGTGCGCACATTTTCATACAAAATGTACTTCGGTCAACGCTTTTACAACCCAATAAATTTACAAAAAGAAGCATTCAATTCTTAAATAAAATATGATATAAATAGGAAGATACTTTTTCATTCATTTTCGTTGTTCATAGCTGTGTTGGATGAAAAGTAACACAATTGTTTTTATCTTCAAATAATTTATTTTAGATACCGGTTTTATTTTCCTCTGTCTGCGAACTCTTAACTCTATTGTGAGTCAATTAAGATAATAAGGCATGTATGTGTTTCCATTTTGATAGTATTTATATTTTGCATTGAAGTTCTCTGTTACTTCCTAAAAATTTGAAAATGTGTCCGATTTCACAAAAGTCATGACTACCTAATATCTAATATCTTATATTCATACAATATGTACAGCAATAACTTTATTCAAATTGTTCTATGGTATAGGCATTAAAACGTTAACATAACTGAAATAAATTATGCATCATTATGTATTTGCATACATTGATTCTCCTTCAAGTAGTTCTTTGATACACTTGTAGCAAAATTCATACTGATCCTGTAAACGAAAGATTAAAGAAGTGAAATTACACGTTATAACAACCATGACAACGTTTAACCAAAAGCAAAGATAACAACTTAGAAACTTTAGGAACAAATTTGATAAAGTTTTATTATCGTTATTTTTTTCTTTCTAAATTCGATGTTCCTCAAATGTGTCTTTTAAAAAAATGCTATAATTTTATAAAAATAATTTTTTTTATTACATGTACATGCTTAAATCTGTAATGTATCTCGCTTTCCACTCTCGCTTTGGAGGTTAATTAATTTATATTATTTCAGACGCACGGGTCATGTGTACTGGAATACTACATACATGTAGCTATATAGCTAACAATTAGAAAGTTGTCATTGCCAACACGTGCTCCTCAAACTACACATGAGCTAAATACCTAGAAACCAAAATTGTAAGAAATAATTTCTCCAAAGCCCTAACATACAGAAAAAAAATCTTTTTAAGGCATCCACTTTTATCAAATTGAGGAATGTAGGAAAACATGGTCAATGATAATGTTATCAATTAATACAAAAATATATATCAATGAAACCAGCTATTTCCAAATGTAGCAGTGAAGATCTTGAGCTTATAACTGTTGGCTTTAAAATCTGGAGATGCATTTCCTACTCTACACCTTCAATATGAAGAGTTTTATTCCATGCAAACATCAAACTGGTTTTTTCAAAAATTTCCTTTTTAAGTAACAGTGATCTTCAACTCTGACCATTGACTCCAAAATCAATATGCGTCTTCCCCTTCCCGATATCGTTATAAATTTCATTCAAGGTAGGTAATGGAAACTCAAGTTTCGACACAGAAAATATTTATAATGAAAATCCTATTTGTATGAGCATTGCATTTATATCCCAAAATAAATAGGCGTCTCCTCCTTGCTATATTTTATATCTGCATTAGTTCGATTTCAATTTTGAACGGGAAACACCCAGAAACCCATAAATATCTTTTTTTAACTTGAGAGACATGACCTTATTTTTTTACCTATTGATCACATGATATCAATAGGCTTCTATCCCTTTCTTTGTCTTCAATCTTTTTCAGTTGCATGTTAAATAAGGAAGGAAATCTCAAGTTACATTTTCGTAACCCATTTGTTTTGTACACACGGACTGTCAGGATGACCAACGTATGGACGAACAAATAACGTGATGACTATATCTCCTAAACTTATTTTGGAGAGCATACGAATAAATTTGACTTAAGAAAGGTGAGGGCAACATAAACATTTAAACTGGACTTTTTATTTTCAATGTATTGCCGTGTAATTATGTTTTCAATGAACCCAGTTATTTAGACTAGTAAAAGTCAATGGTAGGCGCATTAAGCGTCGCATTATACTGTGTCGAGCATAGACTTACACAGTTCTTCAAGAATTCTGGACGTCTAGTTTGAATATTCCTTACTACTTGAAAGACATCAACCTCTTCATCTATTTTCATTTTGTCCAAAATAAGATAAAGTGCAACAAACAACCCACTTTTGGAACAACCATCTCTAAAAAGTTACAGATAATATAATCAATGATTTGGTAAAAAAAGGATTCACTGCATTAAGAGTATAAACCTATGCTTGTTTTCGCTGTTTGTGTTTTTATCCCCATGGGAACAAATCTGATATCACGGACGTCTATAGATATAAGAAGATGTGGTATGAGTTCCAATGAGACAACTCTCCGTCCAAGTCAAAATTTATAAAAGTAAACCATTATATGTCAAAGTACGTTCTTCAACACGGAGCCTTGGCTCACACCTAAAAGCAAGCTATAAAGGGCCCAAACCATTACTAGTGTAAAACCATTCAAACGGAAAAACCAACGGTCTAATCTATATAAAAAACGAGAAACGAGAAACACTTATGAACCACATCAACAAACGACAACTACTAACATCAGATTCCTGACTTAGGACAGGTGTAAATACCAATTTGATAAATGTTGTGTTATATTTGTCTTCATGTTTAAATTATTCGAAGTGTGTACGTAATGTATGAAATAGTATTGACTGTTCAATAATTAAGCAACAGAAGGCAATGGAATCATCGAAACCACAAAATAATGCAAAAATACAAAATATAATATTGACAATTGTATAATATAGTTACTGCAATATGAACTATCTATTTTCAACAGAGGTGTTTTTCTAGCTTTTAAAAAATATACACCGAGGGTATGATTAAGAACGACTGCAATTATCTTTTACACGTTCAAAGTTTGCCACCGCATAATGGGGAATTGTTATAAAGTTTTCGTGACCTAGCTTATTAGAGACATTCGAAATTGTACTAAATTCCACTTATGACATTATAACCGGTTCCGTCTCTTTGACACTTTGTACCTTGGTATCGTTTCACATATGATGCACGTATAGCAGATGTCTACTGCATCGGCGCACTTGGTCTCTTTTTATTTGGAGTTCATGTTTAGTTTTCTTTGTATTTAGATTTAAAGAGTTTGTACAATACTTTCATTTTTTATAAAATATCATTGTGGATAAACTCATCATAGATATCAGGAATCACATATTGTACGCAAGACACGCGTTTCGTTAACAAAAGACTAATCAGTGACGCTCAAATAAAAAAAGTTAAGAGGTCAAATATAAAATATAGTTTTGGAGTTGAGTATATTCTGATATCTTGAATTTGGGTACCTGCATACGACCGTAATTGGACATTTCTGTGAGTTCCAACAATTAACAACACTTTTCAATAGATCCACCATCAGCTTTGTTGAAGCTAGTGTGGCACCTTCCCAGTCACTTGTCGTAAAAACATTTATTTTTCGTTTATCCGGTTGTTTCTTGAAGAAGAAAAAAGTAGGACAAAGTTATGAAAGTAAAAGTCTTGAAAAAGTGTTATAACATTATACGAAATTCAAAAAGGTATGTACTCCTCTCTAGTAAGGTAAAAAGAAGAACGAATAAAATCAAGACAAAACATTTTTTTATCTGTTACGATTGTGACTTGATCGAAACACCCTATTTCGCTTCGTTCATAGTTTCTTCCATTCACTAATTTGTTTTTATTTTTTTTTTATTTTCAAAATTGATGTGCCAATTTTGAAAAATCGGTAAATTTAATCAAAAGTAGTTGAATGATATTCAAATCTCATATATAGAGTAAGAAGACACATCAGGGTGACAAAAAAAAAAATACGGAGTGAACTATTATAAATCATGAAATGGTTTGATTCCGATTTGACTTGGATCATTACATAGATTAGAAAGCATTCAAGGATAAAAGGGTTTGGGTTTGATATAGTTCAGGTAACAATGAAATTATAACAAACAGTATAAGAACTTGAAAAAAAAAGAACTAGCTAACACCCACGTGATTTGGTCTCTGATGTATGGTTGTCTCATTGTTAATCATACCACATATCCGTATTCTGATACCAAACGAGAATTCTGATACAACGGCCCTCTTTAAGCTCATACTACAATTCCTTATTTAAATACATTTCAAGTTGAACAGTCACTCAAATAAAAGTGTTTAAATTTCGAAGCTACACAATCTTTATCGTTTACCTTATAACTTAATGCTATCTCCAGCTCATCCACATTATGCTTTTCTTCTTGCAGTATGCTAAAATCATCGACCACTAGCATTTCCGATCTCCCTAACCATAACTTTGCGTTCTAATATAAATAAAAGTACAAAAGTAAGATTCCAAATATCATTCCAATCAATGTCATACAATGTATATGAATATGTTGATACCAATGGCATACAAATATAAAGTTCCGATAAAACTGTGAAACACATTCGGAATTGCTGTATTCAAAGTGACACTACATAATAAGCATATCTTATTATCATTCCCTATGCTACTTTTTATGTATTGAATGAAAAAAATGAAATCACGATACTAAGAAGGCTACCATAAGCGCATTAGTCTTATAAAAACCGACAAACCATGGCCAGTAAAAAATCGTTGATTAGTTATAGACGATGATAAAAAAGTACCACATAGTCAGGTCATCAGTGTTATAGATGTTCTAAAGTAAATTTGAACAAATTATCAGAAAAAGATTATAGTATAGCATCCTTTATTTTGAGTTAAATAATGTGTAAAATGTGTTATAATTATCTAGTGCTCATTAAAAAGAACTATTTAGTGGATGGACATCATAAAATTAATATATCTGAAAAACTCATTTGATATTGCAAAAATATATTTACTGCATAGAATACGCTTCAGTATATCGTTCGAATTTTTCAGAATCTATATAATATTGATAAAGCTGGTAGATTACATCTCTACACAATGTTCTTAGACTTTCATTATGATGTAAGACGAATGGTATTAATATCAGAAAAGGAGTATGTGACATTGTTTATGGCGATGTTTGTGTAATTATGGTATCCAAGGTAAAGAAGATAAGTTGACATCCATTTCTATTTTAAATCATATCAAAATTAAAGAAAAGTGCAAAATATGATCGTGTAAAATATCGTTCTTGAATGGCAGTGTGGATTCGGCTTTGAGCGTTCCTGATGAAGGTCAATCCCGAAACGCGCTTCGGACGCATGCAATTTGTAACGTGATGTTTTCGTTTTTTAATAGAGATTAAATCATGTATTGTTGATTCCAATTAGTTTTCAAAACCTTCAAAATGATCGTAACTTTGCATATGTCTAATACTACCATACTGTCAAAAGGCGCTTTCGTTATTTCGTAAATGCATATAAGCATTTCAAATAACCCCCTCCCCAAGAAAATAAAAAAATGTAATTAATGTTATTTTTAAAATGTGCAATCCACTTAATTTTGACTTTGGTGAATAGTTATAGGCAATCATACCACATCTCCATATTTTTATAAAGTCAATACAAAATTGTTTGATATCGATCAGTGAACATGCATGTTTCAGGAATAAGCTCAGAATTCGTAAAAAGTGCAGTATATAATCAAAAACAAAAAATAACAATCAAGGTAATATGCCCAAGAGAGATGTAGTATTACACCATGTAAGATAGCATGTTTATATCTCATATCAATTTATAACAAGATTAAAAGGACATTGCAGACATAGCTATGTTATTTTCCAAATGATGTAGGACAACTGAAAATAATAACCATGATCCGAATTTTTTAAAAAAATGCACAAATAAATTAACGTGTCAGGTGTTAACAAATTTAAAAACAAAGGATATGAAAATGACACAACGAAAGGAGACGAAGTTATACAATGTCTATGTGATTTGTGGCAAGGACATTAATAATATGGAATTTATTTTACCGTTATATTTATCAAATCTTGCTTAAATCTAAGACATGTATATGCACCTAACTTAAAAAATAGACAGAATATTTTCAAAAGAAAGTCTGACAAATCAAATGTTCACCGACTAGAAATGTACGACAAACTCACTTTGTTAACTTGGTCCAATAACACAATGATTCTGGAATTATGGTCATATATCATTGTCCAGAAATCAACAACAGTGTCTTTCATAGGACATTGTGTTACGAAGAATCGACTTTCCTCTCTATATCCCTGAAAATGAATAAAATCATATGAATTTAAGCGAACAGTTGTAAAAAATGGATACTGTTTCGCTTTAATAACAAGGAGAAAATGTGTGCATGGGCAAACAGAAGTACAATGTAATAAAGGTAAAACAAAGTAAAGCAACATCGCTACTGTTTTATTCGTTTAAGAAGGCTTATGTTTTAACAGACACGCAGGTCAACATTAACATTGGGCATGAACATGATTAACAATGAAAAGACCCATCATATATTTTAGTCAAAAGATCTTGTTAATCCTAATGGAATCGTCAATACTACAAAACAATCCTTTTGTAGTCATTAAAACTTGATGGTATTTTAATTAGTTTTGCATTCAAGGTGTCAGCATTTTCCTCTTTTCAATACCTCTTTACTTTCGAATAAACGGATAAAAACTACACTTACAGGTATAATCACTGCGTTTATGTAATCAGTTCTTGTTTTTCCATATGACATAAGGTATGGTCGAAATTTGTCATCTGCAACACAATGTAATGTATTATTGTTGAGAAAGGAATTATTGATTAATGAACATCTGATAATTACTTAAATGTCCAATGTCAAATAGTAGACACGCTAACATGGATCATCCAAAGACCTCTTGCAATTGCAAAAAGCCGACTCAAAAGACCACCGATGCTATCAAAAGCGGTTATTACAATATAGTTAGATGTATTAATTACTCAGAAACAACGAAGACAGCAAAAATAGAATAAAATCCAACTAGAACATTTCGAAAACTTACGTTAATCTTTAATTATTTCAAAGGAACCTGGATCACTCAATGACGAAGCCAACAGGGCAAAAATCGTTTTTTTGGTATTTGACCTCGCCTTAGCCTGTGAAATTACAAGTTTTCCCACACCTTCTTAATTTTGATGTTGTATTTCATTATTCTATGTTAAAGGGCAAAACAGTCATAACATGCTGATAATCATATTTTGGTTTCCTTAATTAGTATATTTAATCATATGCATTCGTTCTTCAAATTCTCTAGTTCCGTTCGTCTTCATCTTACATCTTTTTTTATTATTCTATATCAAATGCAAAAGAAGGGATTTGGTGTCTTAGTTCATTCTTTTGTTCTTGTAAACGACTTCGTTCAGATTTATGTTATTTTTCTGTTATATGAAAAAATGCTTTTTGTTTAATATTTTGTTTTTCATATAAAAATTCGAATGTCAAAATCAAGAACACCACAAAACGCAGATAGACACAGCATTTTAAGGGCGGATAATGAAACTGGCAGTGGAAAATGCAATGAATGCTCTTGACATGATCATTTATATTAAAACAATTTATGCAACACAATATGAACTTGTCTTTATAAACTTGTCACGGTTTGAGAACTATTGATTTAGGTAGAGATTCGCATTTACACGTGAAGTATTTGCATTACCATAATTAACAAAATTTAGTTAACAATTTCATGTATAGATTTAGCTATTTTCTAAATATATGACAAGGACGTGCATAATAGTATACACGACCATTGTTAATGAACAGTGGCAAATCACGAACGAAGGTATAATAATCGAAAGAGCGAAACATCCTAATAAATTCAAACGCAAATAACTATTATCTATAACTACTTATTGCATACTTTTGTGATATTTTAAGAATAAGATAAACTTTTTCTTTAACTTTGTTTACAGTTTTGTTTATTTCCTCTGTAAAAAAAAAATAATTGCTAGGACTACCATTTGAAATGTAAGACGTGAAAATCTTGCATTTTACAAAATTACAAATTATAGAATTATAGAAATATATCGAAGTTCTTGCTGTATAGGATCAGTATCGGATCGCATACGACAATGACTGAGATGTTTAGATAAGAGGTGCGACGAAAGCCTATTAACTGTTCTATATCTTGTAATAAATATCTTGTTAAAATCTTGAAAACCGAAAAAAGCTCAAAATGGGAATCAAGACGATGACAACATCAGTTCATAAACTTCTAAGCTAACTATACGATATTGGTTTTGCTCCTTGTTTAAAATCGTACGATGATCCATAGTTCCCTACACCAAAGTCATTTGGATGATAGTTGCCTCAAGAGCAATCTTACAAAATAATCTTATTTTCATATTAGAAAGGTTGTTATTTGTACTGAAACGATATTCAAGGGTTTGTGATTCCTATGATGATTTCCAAGATAGACGGTTGCTACTTAAACATTAAAACTTAAAAGAAATTTATTTAATCAAAGGTTGTCTTTTTTTTTAGCTATGGCGTTGTCAGTTTATTTTCGACTTATGAGTTTGGATGTCCCTTTGGTATCCTTCGCCTCTTTTTTTCCAAGTAGCATAGATTTGGTCATCAATTCAAAAGTTTTACAGAGGCATTCATGAATTATTAGCTGTTACGAAATATCTGTGTCACACGAAAATGTTTCACCAGTCGTAATTACAATTAAGTCCCCTTTTCCTCAATTGTGACATCACCGAATGCGAGTTATTTCCCATTTTGTACTTGTTATGAATCGATGGATGCCAATAGTGGAGCAGGACCTTCGCAAGCACCTGAATGCACCCCAGTTTTTAGTTGGGTTTGTGTTTCGTAATCTTTAGCGATCTTTTGTTGACTGTCAAGTATTTTGTAGCCTGTTGTTTGCTTTTTCGTTGTTTTTCTTTTTGGCCACGGTGTAGTCCGTTTTCAAATATATAAAATCGTCATATTTGATTTAGATCTTTAGTCATTCATTAGGAAAGTTAATTTTGTTTATATATTGTTATAATATTTTCCTGATCATAAGTTGATAGATTTATTTGTACTGTTCCTTTACTGATTTTATATGAATAAATTCTATATTTTTGACGACATTTTGCACCAGAATTGAAAATGAATAGTTTTGGTATCTAAATAACGTCAAGTTTGCTGATTGGTTTCGATTTTTGGTCATAGGGAAAGGTGCAATATGTGTACTCCAGTGAAAATCTTGATTTATGTGCAGAAAGCGATAGTTCTTGTTTATCAGAATTTTGAAGATTCGATTAGTATTTTACGGCAATCAATTAAACAACATGTTTTATTTTCAACCCACCATTTTTTCTGTACCAAGTCAGGATAATGGTTATTGTTATCTTATAGTTCGTTTCTGTGTGTGTTCCATTTTAGTGTTTCTGTTGTGTTGTTTTTCTCCTCTTATAGTTGATGTGTTTCCCTCAGTTTTAGTTTGTAACCCGGATTTGTTTTTTCTCAACCGATTTATGAATTTTGAACAGCGGTATACTACTGTTGCCTTTATTTAGTAGTAGAAGTTTTTAATATTTATATTGCCATATGGTAAAGTAAGAAGCAAGACATACGAAAATTGCATAACAAAGTCATTGAAAGATAAGTACACCAGTACGTTGTAATGCTGCAACGATAATAATAACCCATGACATTGAACATAATTTTGTCAAAAGCTGGCCAATTTAATGCATATATAGTTAACAAGTATTAATAGATAAAACAAAATGACATGTACTTACGTGGAAGAATGCTCTTTAACGAATTTTTGGATATATTTTCTTTCAAGTTTCCAGCGATACAATTCGATGCAGTATACAATGGCCTCATATTGTCTAGTGTCTAATTTAAAATTAAATTATATTGAATAGCCCATTGAAATAAACCATCAATGAAATTACAGTTCTTGACTGGTTGTTGTTTGCTAAACGTGTTTCTTTAACAGAAGAATATTTGCTAAAGAGTGCTTAGTTAAACTTGATTGCACATGACAACAAAGACTTGGGTTTTTGACGTAATAGCAGCAACTGCCCGTAAACATTGATTGAAATTTTTATTTTGTTGAATATTTTTCTACAAAAATTCATTCTATCAATATATTCATCATCACAGAAGAGACATGTATTGTCGAAATGCGAATCTGGTATAGTACAATTGATGTTATAAAACAACGTGGTCGATACCTTTGCTGGTGAACTGTTAGTCTCATACAAAGCTCTGATCAAGGCCCGGATTTGGCTATACGTTATGTCCGTTTTGAGTAAATCAGCTCTCCAAGTTTTAAATCATTTTAGCTTTTCAATTTTTGCGCCCTCGAGCATCACTGAAGAGCCATGTATTTTTGAAATGTGCATCTGGTGAAGTAAAATTTATACCATTTTTTGATGACTAGTAATGACATTTTTTTTTTTATTTAATGCTCTGCTGTTTATGAAAATAGTAATTTTATGGAATCAAAAAGGTATTAGCTGTCACAATATTAATGTACCTGGCTATTCACATTCGATTTCTTTCTGTTCCATTGTTTTTTTTTGTTAAACTTATTGACATTAATTAAAGAAAGTATTGGACAGATTATATCACATTCCATTGAACTTGCTTGGCTTACGGTACTGCTATGTATCCTTTGTTAAAAGTCTAACGTTGACTTGCAGATGGTTATACATTTCATTTTTTCACAGCCATCCATAAACTCCTGAATTTAATATTTAGAACTACTTTTACGAAAGTATACGGTCTTTTCAGGTATCTATAATTCTGAATGTAACCACTCGGAAACGGATATCATACACGGGTTATAATGAATAAAGTATTGGTTTAACGTCTTACCTGAAATTCTCGTTTGTACACCTTTTGGTTTTTTGGTAATGTCCTACATTCCTGATCATCAATATATTTACAGAAATCTTTCTTTCGAATAGTCGTTTCTGGTATTGTAAATAGTTCTAGCAGTGCTTCAAATACAGTCTCATATTGTTCCTGCATAATTGTTATTACAAGGAATACAAATATTGTACGGAACTGATAACCCTTCCCCTAATAAAAGTATAAACATCAAAAATCTTGTGAAAAAGGCCGATTCAGAATAGCTTAAAGACTGATATTTATATATACGTTGATTAAAAGTCATTCATTAAAATCATGATAACCTGTTTTTAGATACCATACTTTGATAACATAACAAAACCATAAACATTTGAAAAGAAAATGAAGATAAAATATCAATATTCATATACTGGAGCTACCTACATTTTTAAAATTCTATGATCAGTTAGTGATAACACATAATGATAAGTTAGGTTGGATTAACTTCCAACGACACACCAGACCCTCAGCTTACAATTCAAGCTTGATAGTGTTCAAACCATGTTAACTGGATTTGTTCAAGTGGAATCTTGTTGCAAGTGTATATTTCAATTGCATAGCGAAAACAATCTTGTATTTTGTTTTAACTATTTCTTCTAAGATAATTATAAGTAACAAAATATGATAACTGGTATAAAATATAGCCTTTCTTTTTATTGTCAGGATAAAAAACGTTCTGTGCGTACCTGTCTTACACATATTGTCTTTCTATAAATTTGAAGCCCCAACAGATAAGAAATCCAAGAAACTTGAAATTAAAAAGGGTTCAAATAAAAAGGGAATACAATGTTTTAGGTCACGTTTATCTTATTTTAGTTTTTAAATCGCCTTTAGTATAATTACAAGGTTATATAACAGCTGTTTAAAAACAACTGACTCATTCAGATCATGCCAGTATCATGGCACTGACTACATGGCATATTGTACCATCTGAGACTGATAAACCCCCGTCTAAATTAATCTGCAAAAGGACTTCTGATACTTTGTATGCATCCTCTGGTACAAATGTTTGGCTTGTAAATAGATTTACTGTTGATCTACAAAAACTTTTAGTCTTTAATGTTCATGTTGAAAATTAAACCAGAATAGCGATTCAAAAGCAGCAAATGTGTAAGTTTAAAATTAAGATTTGAAACAAAATTATCATTTGTTCAGGTTTTGATTATCAAAGCCAGATAAGGATAAGGACTTTGCGAAAGGTGTATATTTATATACAATCGATTGTTTATTTTTGGCATGAACACTCAAAATCGGTATCGCTAAAAATATTTTACATACAGGTGTTTGAATCATATTCATTCTGTCTTTCCTCATCATCTGAACATACTCCATAATATCCACATAGCCGACCTTCTTTCCGTGCTCATATAATGCATCTGTAGCAATAAATGTTCCTGTCCTTCCAACACCAGCGCTAAAAATCATGAATAGAATGACATTATCGATATGAAATTAGTACTAGTGAAAAGGGAATCTGTTGAAATAGTTTTAGAAAAATAATTTGTTTTTATGTTACCACTACAAAGATATCAAGCTCATGCATGGAAAGAGTGTCATGACTGGTCCTGACAAATGACACAAAAAATAAAATACTCAAATTGATGTTTAAGATATTTTAAAAGGATTTTGATAATCGTTTTATTAAATAATAAATATCTATTGTTTCGATATGGTATTCATGTTATTGAATTGTTCTAAAAGCGGAACCACAAAAATTAAAACATAATCTCCTAATGTCACATTCCCACCTGCAATGTACATCCATTGGTCCATTTTGATCACAATGTTCACTTTTGACTTTCCTGTAAAAGTGGACCAGTTTTATGCTGTCAGGGACACCGTGGTCTGGCCATTGGATGAAATGAAACTGGTGAACTTTTCTTTCTTTCTGTTTCTAAAAAAAGGCTGATATTGTGAAAAAGAATATACCAAGGGAGACATATACATAAAAAACATATTAAGAAAGCAAGAAAACACCAGAATCAAAAGAAATAAACGGAAAATTAAAAATTGAACAACATGAACCAGAGCAAATAGGATGTTGGGACTTGGCGTGGGTATTTAACTTAAGTGAGTGTGATAGGTATATGAATAACAGCAAAGGAATAATATTTTCGAGCGAACGTTGTAATAACCATAATAGTACCAATGTTGTTGCACCAGATGCGCATTTCGAAAATAAATGTTTCTTAAGTGATGATCAATTACAAAATATTTTGAAAGTTAAATACCAAATAAAAACGTTGAGGAGCAGATAATGTGATGATAACTTATAACAATGCTTATACTTGTACTTGATACACCTAAATTGTTCAATAATTCTTTTTTATCAATAAGATTTTAATCAGAAATCAAGTAAACATACAATTACACAAACTCAGTTATCTTTCAAGTGGTTAATGGTAAAGATAAAATAAAAACTGAGAAGGCCCAATTGGGTCTTCTTTGCTAAGATGCAATTTTAAACTATTGGTTCTAAGCAGCCCCTAGTGCTTACATGGCATTATACATAAAACTGATACCATGCACAAAAATATTGTGTTAAATGGAAACTGTGTGTTCCACTATCTTACTTTGCTGATTAGTTTTGCTGTACAGGGTTTTTCTATCCATTACAGTTTCAAGATGATACGCAAAAACAAATTGTTTAAAAATTGTGATTTTGGGGCAAAAACCAATGTGAGGAGTCGATTGACTGTATCAATCGTTTCACTTAATTGTATAACGTCTGTTTCTGACCATTTGTTTTTCTCAAAGTTTCCGTCTATCTATGTTTGTTTTCAAGACATTATGTAAAACAAAAATAACAGTCATCAAACTTCATTAAAAAGTAAATTTCCTATAAAGAGCGACGACTCCGGAAATGTAGATTTATTTGTAGATCTCAATTGCTGATAACAATTTCGACACAAAAGCAAAAATGTGTAAAGCTCTTCAAAGATACCAGGCTTATAATGTTACGCCATACATGTTTCGACTACATGAGTTTCATCGATGGGTACTCGATTAAAAAAGGTGGAAAGCGTAAGTTAATTACGAAGTCCGAGTTAAATAACATAGAAAATCTTCAATGACGGGTACTTATTCTTATAAGGAGTTTACAAACTAATTCACATAATTGACACATGATCTTTTTTTTAATATCAATAGTAACTTATTTATCTTGTTTTACTCATGTTATTAAGGATTGACTCAGAAAGAGCAAGACTAAAAGTAAAAATTAGAACATTTTTATCTTTCGGGTGTCTTGTAATTTGGTAGGCATTTTATATCTATAAACGGATGTTTACAAATATTCTATTTTAACACGTATTTTTATCAAAATCAACTACCTACATTGCCATTAAATATTATGATATTTATTCACAAAATACACCTCGTGAATTTGATCAGCAATAAAAGAACCTATTTGCAATACATTTAATTGTAGGACAACAGTGGACCAAAATCGTACAATTTATTTTGTTACTTGGCGCAATTAAAACTCAGGTACTAGTTTGCAGGGAACTGAATGATCTTATATATCTAGTATGATTGCCAATGATAAAATTGAGAATGGAAATGGGGAATGTGTCAAAGAGGGGACAATCCGACCAAAGAGCAAAAAACAGCCCAAGGCCACCAATGGGTCTTCAACACACTATCAACCAGAGTTCAAATTACGATGATATATGTTCATTTTAAATTAAAGGCGTCATTAATAGAGGACGGACTGATGTTTGAACCTTCATTCGTCGATAAACAACTAAACAAAAATAAAATGTTAAAAATTCAGAAAAAAAAGTTGAAAACATGGACGTGTGAATAAAAAGCTAGACATGCCATACAATGAACACAGAAAACAATTAGAGGCAGATTCTAGGTATGAATTCACTTGAAATGAATGCACATGTGCTTCGGTTGAATATGTTTATAAAATATTTAAGTTAACTTAAGTCATTGCAATTAAAAATATCAAAATATGTTTCAACTGCATTTAATTTAAACTCGTTAAATCTCTGTAAATAATGGAGTAATAGTAGAATTATTTCTGATGATCGGTTGAGTCTGAGTTTCTAATTCATTTTACTAAATTCAATTAAGAAGTTGGGATAATTACCGTATCTGTATTGTTGGAGATCATTATCAGTCTGTATACACAAAGGGTATGCTCTTTTTCTTTTGTCATTGTGAGACGATAATTGTCTACAACCATTGGTTCATTAACTGCATCAGGCCAATATTGTACACATTTATCCTGTACAAAATTATAAACATTTGGTTTGCATAAGAAGTGAGACATTTAAAGATGTATCGTACCCGTATCCGTATCTGATACGTTGACGTATCTGAACGTAACTATGGGTTATTGTTTAATCGATTATTTAGTACATGTTTAAATAGTAATCGAGAATAGGGAAAAGAGAGGGAAAAAATAGGGAAAGGGCGATGGAAATGTTTGGTTTCTTTCATTTTTAATATCTGAATTGTTTTTTTTAATAATGTTGGATAATTGTTTAATTGATGTATTATGTGTGTTTACATACTTGCTTCTTGTATGTACAAATCCTGACTTAATTTCATTTATTGCCCTAAAAGTGATGTTTCTACGATATATATTTACAGTACCTATAATACAATTATGAAAACATTATATGGACGACAACATGGACAACAGAAGCTAACATTTACACACATTTAACAATCACGTGATTTTCGTGTCAATTTATATACTTGTTTATGTTTTAACACTCGATATTTAAATCATTAGAACTACCCAGGCGTGAAGTTGAATTATAAAACAAATAAAGTTAACGTTAACAATATTTATACACGTACTTTAAATTGGCTAATAAATGGGGATTGTTTAAAAATTCTGTATACAGGTACTTGGTTGTCTTTGTCTACATATATGCTGTTTAAACTTAATATATTGGCCAGTAGGGTCGAAATTATGAACACCATGGCAAGTTGAAGTTGAATACATTCTTTTCTTTGTATGAAATATATTCCAAGTATAAAATTGTATTAGTTGATATTAAAAATATCAGAAATAAGATCATCTTTTCTTTTTTAAAAGAATACTCAAATATTTTCATAAAATAAGCTGTTGAATTCTTTTTAGTTTACAAATAAAACAATTTCCTTATATTTTGTAAATTAAATATGATTTACAAATTAAAAAAATGGAAAATTAATACCCAAATTGCTATGCCAATGATGAACATTGAATTTCATTTATTTTCCATCAGCGCCGCATTTTCAATATACAAATCATGGATCAAAAAGTAATAATGATCTTCTAGCGCACAAATACGCACACAAACACACAATCTTCCCCATTTCGTCTCTATTGTGTCTATACAAGAAACCAACAATTTTAAACATTTTAAGCAGTCTAATTACATGTTCAACATAAACTCTATATTTTCTTATATTCTTGTTAATTTTCCTCCGGACATTTCTCTCCTGTCTAGGTAGTCTGCGCAATTGAGCCGAGATGAATGGTGTAACAACTAGATGTTCGGATGGGTATATATAATCCCCTAATAAAATGCAGTTTCGTTGAAAGTCTAATGTGCGTCCGTCTCCGATTGGGGTCTGCATGTTAAAAGTATTGGCATCATTATTATGGCCCCGAAAACCTGACTCAACATGAACGATTTTCTTTTTATTGTCAATGACAACTTGTGTGTGTACACAATGGTAATGACAATGGTGGCTTTGATATTGGCGCTGAATTTCGGGTGACGGCATTCGAATTTCGTGGGATGTGGCGTCTATGCAACCAACGGCTTCTGGTAATTTTCTCCAATTACGTCGTTTAGAAATCCATTTCTGCGGGTAGGCCACTGTACATTATCACACAATATTTCATACAAGACTTGCCAAACATGGGTAACCGTTCTTGACACTTGTCTACGGTGAGTATCGAACAGTAATGAAAGGATGTTATATGTAGGATAACATTTAAGCCAGATTAATGTCAACAGCAGCATATTGCATTGTATCGTAACACCCTTGGACATCGTATATGTAAACGGAATTTTCCAAATAAATCCAAGAACGTTTCTGGGTTTTAACCAGTTGCATCATAGAACTGCAGCAGTCGGTCTGATATTAGAGCAAAAAGACCTCGGCCGGGGTAATCTCCTTGATCGTCGTAAAAAATAAGATATTCCTCGAGATCATAAAATGAGGAGGGGGTTGTCTGGACTTTAAAGTAATGTCAACAGTCGATGATACAGCCTTCTAGTGTGATCTCTTAATGATGCCCGTGTTTCAAACACGACAAATAATAGTAACAATAGAATTTCTCTTGAAATCTATAAACAAAAGAAAGTTTAAAATTCCTTTTTCTTTTTGTTAAGACTTTTAAATTTTATTATTTTTAGATTACATTGAAAAGTACATTTACATGCAATTTTATTAAATAAACCCGAAATAAGAAGAATAACAATTAAGAAAGAATAGCTTGGAATTATGATGTCGTATTATAACATTTACGGTAAATTAATTTGCTACACGAGGACGAACAATCGAGGTGGACTGAAAGCAAAATATTGGAAATTACAGCAATGGCAGCAAAAGGTAAGGATTTTGAATGTACATTTATTCATACCACATCTTCTTATTTATATTAAACAATTGCATTATATTATTTATCATACTATAAAATAGCACAATAATAATGGAAAATGTATTCCACAACGATATAAATGATACTGAGATATTATTATACATGTATAAAACAGACCTTTCATAATAGTTTTTTCAAATATCTAAAATTTATTGTAGACACATTATTAAATTTGGGATTTACAACATAATATTACTATTCTACCTATAAGTGCATTATTGTCTATCCTCTGTTACAACTTTGATTATGTAAGGGTCTGTTCGTTTACTTTTGTTATTAAGGTTCCGCTAAATACAAAATCTAGGATATTAAATTTTCAATATTATGATAAGTTTTGCCATTTATATACCTCAAACAAGTTAAGCCCTTTCTGGTCTGTATATTTAACGGATGCATATTTTTTTCCGTGAAGGATTATCTAGAAATGCAATTGTAAATGTGGGTATAGTTTTGTCCTATATTTTGACTTTAGTGGAACCGTAATTAGTCAAATAAACAAGGCCAAACTACCTTGTATGTACAGGTTAAAATTCAAATTTATAAATCGTATTTGTATGGATGCCCAAGTAGTAATACAATAACCATACAGCATTTTAAACGTTAAAAAAAGTAAAACTGCAAATGTTTTCATAAATTACATAACATACTTTGTTACAACCTGATTTGTTTTAAAGATTTTTTTTATATTAAACATGTTTGTTAAAAGAATATTTTTATAATATTAAAATGATATTTTTGTCAAATATTAAAAGAAATATCTTTATAATATTAAATGAATATTTTTTTAATAAAAACAACCCATTAAAATCGGTAGCTTAAATTTTCCATCTTTTATCATTCAATTTGTATAATTCTTGTGTATTTAGATAAAAGAGAACACCTAAGTTTTACTAAAGAAGAATGCCAGCTGATGCTGAGATCGTACATTGTACACCCAGGGGACTATCAGTCTATTGTAGAGGAGATAAAGGTTAACATAAACCATTTGACTCCCCAAGTCAATGCCTTTTATGAAGGCAATGACTTCAAAAAAATAAAACAGAGATTGAGGGAAAAAATTCAGAGACTGGTGTCAAATATAAAGCAACAAAAAGATCCGGAAATTAGGTAAGAGTTATTTGATGCTATGTGGGCAGCATGAACACCTGTTGGTTCTTTATAATCGTCTGTTTTTTATACATTTTTTCTTGACCAAAAACATATTCAATTTGTGTCAAAAAAGATTATTCTGTTATGTTACATCTTAATATTTTTTCATCAAGAAATATATATTTAATAGAAATTTGAAATAACATATAAGCAACATACCCAAATGTGAAATCAATCGATTGAGGTAGTAATTTCTTTTGATATTTTCAATTTTGTTTATAATTTTGAAACGTCAATTAATGCATTTATATAAGAAAACGACAGTAGTACCAGACTCTAAACTGCTGTAAATTTTAAAATATAAAATCTTTGTATGATAATGATCACATTATAAATGATTTTAGATTGCAAGCAGCAAAACGAACAATATTGTCTTATATTTATGAACAGTGCATATATAGCATTACTAATGATCAAAACATTTATGTTTTTAGAGAGGAGCAAGAGGTTATATGTTCCATGGAAAACAGGACAGTACAATCAACTTATACTGCCTGTTCCAGCCAATCTGACCCCTTAAGATGAAGCTGTAGAAGAAAAGTTCAGCAGTTGTTCAACCTAATCAATCATCAGGGGATGATACTTCGAGTGATGATCTTCCTGATCTAGCCTTGTCCCCGGTGAGGCCTTGCACGTCACCAAAGCCAAGACCTTCTACTTCGTCATCTTTAGTTGATGTCGAGGATGAGGAGGATGTTAGGCTTCACTGGGCGAGGAAAGTAGCCAAAAAGTGTGAACAAAAGAAGCATAAGAAAAAAGACAAAGAAAACAAAAAAACAAGAAAGGGGAAATCAACAAGAGAACTGGTCAAGGAAAATGAAGAGATGAAGAACGAAGTCCTGAAATACTTAGTTAAAAACAAACAGAAAATCTTACAGGAGTCTTCGTCCTATATCTCTGAATCATCCACATCAGACGAGTCGGATTGATTACTGATACCAATAATAATAAATTTATAAATTAACAGGCAATACTTTTTTTTTCAAATATTAAAAATGAAAGAGACCAAAAATTTTCATCACCTTTTCCCTATTTTTTCCCTCTCTTTTCCCTTTTCTCGATTTTTTATACCACGATATTTGACTCAATCATTAACTATATCTGTATTATTATTCAAATCACGCCTGAGAAGTAAAAAAAAATCAATTAAACAATAACCCATAGATACGGTCAGATACGTCAACGTATCAGATACGGATACGATACGTCTGTAAATGTCCCACTCTATATATATATAATAAGAGCATTTGCATTATTCACGTATCTGGATGCGTGCCCGGATCGACGTATACTTATCGGGCAGATTTGTATAAAATAATTATTTAGCCACGAACTCAATTCAAACTAAACAGCGGTAAAATATGCATCAAATGTTGGAACTTTGTACAGACATCATAGGGATACTTTAAGTAGGGTTGTTTGTTTGTGTGCAGCTCTTGCAGCCCGAAGTACCAATTTGTTTTTTTAATCTAACATTGGGTTTGTTAGTATTATATGTATGCGACTTTTTTAATATACGATTAATTCTTGTTATTGTATGTTATGCATTATAAAATATCTTCATCGGGACCAATTTGACTTAATTTATCCTTTCCTCGTATACGTGTTATACGATACGTCGATACAGTTACGCCAGCAAATACGTGAATAATGCAAGTGCGCTAATACAATGTACAACTGTTCAGAAAAAAAAAAATATTTCGTATATCCTAAAATACTTTTCATTACCATTTCTAACATGCAAAGTTACATTTTGTTTTCTTTTTTCATATCAATAGCGAAACATAAGATGTAGTTTCAGAAGACAAGTTGTGTTGTTACTAACAAAGTATTCAAATCAATATCAATGATAATTGTATTATCCTATTTTCAGTAATAATTCGGGGTTTCTTTTTATGTTTTAAGAACAAAATATCAAAAAATTAACAACCCCGTAAATATTCACAACCATATCAACCGCTTGTAAATCCTATGTCCTAAATATATTTTGACGCGTTTGAATATGATGGTAAATTAAGACCAGTGGCAAATATCACATGCACCACAAGGACGAGCATATGTTTATGTAATATAAAAATTAACTCTACTTTGTATAATAATTACATTCTAAGCCGGATGTTTGCACAAGCTAGTCAACAAGGTAACAGTTCGAAGGATCTTGTTTCATCCTACTCAGACACATTTTATTTTTCGAACCAACCAGTCTTTAGTCTAACTCTTATATGTCAAAAGCTTGGCAAATAAGCAGACCACATCAATTTTCAAGTCTCTTGTTTGTCTAGGTCGTGAATTGAGCCAACGACTTCCCGCACTCTATGCGAGTGTGCTACCCCAAGACAACCAAGGCGGTATGTTCTGTAGAGCAATGAACGATAGAATAACTTTTCAAATCGCAACATATTCCACAAACAACAACTAACATCGCTAACAGCTTACGTCCTTTGGTCTCTGACAATCATACCAAATCCTCTTACATTCTTAATATTGCACACCACCTCTAAAGCCGAGTTCTCGAACTGGTTGTTATAAAAATGCTTAAAATATTCAAATGATATAATTATAATTAAATTATTTAATCTTATGTGATAATGTAATTTGATACCCTTTTCCCCTCTTTCAGCTGTGTAACCATTACAATTTTACCAACATGTTCTTGCCATATCATATGCCAGAAATCTCTGACGGTATTTTTCTTAGGACCTTCAATTAGATAACGAATTATAGAAATAAAAATCGATTAAAATTAAAGTATGGAAATATATTTCGGCGAAATACCATCGCAATTTTATTATATAATGTGTTTTTGAATTTTAAAACCTTACATTTTTTCTAGTTCCTTTTTATGATTTTCTTATTAGAATTTAAAGCAACTTGTTGCATAATTTCAATACAAATAACAACTTTGAATATTGTTTGCCCTCTTAATATTTCATCTATTCCATTTATATTCTTGTACGTGTCTACAATAAAACAAATCTATTCTATTTTTCGAAATTAAACTATGATAAAACAAACGTCACAAAAATACATCACTTTTTGTGGCGTTGATACATTCGTGTGACGCGCAGTTATACTTCGTTTGTGGTGTACTGGTGTACTGTCGTAAATTCATGGGAGGTGTCCGTTGTTATTCTGTGGTTTACATGTTGTAATGTACTATTATATTATTTATTTATGTATTTCTCTATCCTGGGTGTTCTTGCGTTTATTTGCACTGTATTCCTATCACCTAATGTTGTCATTGTAGCGGTATTTTTAATATTGCCACATAAGCGGGAGGTTTGGCTAGCCATAAAACCAGGTTCAACCCACCATTTGTTCTTAAAATGTCCTGTACCTAGTCAGGAATATGGCAATTGTTATCAAATGGTCTGTTTCCATGTACATGATGTATGTTGGCGTTTGTTTTTGTTGCAGTTCAGTGTTTCTGTTGTTCCGTTGTTTTCCTCTTATAGTTGTTGTGTTTCCTGCGGTTTTAGTTTGTAACCCGGATTTGTTTTCGCTTAATCGATTTATGACTATTTAACAGCGGTATACTACTGTTGCCTTTATTTATATTCATTTTATTTATAACTTCATTTTTAGAAAATAAATGATTATTACTCTTTCAAGACGAAGATATATATTTGGATTTGGAATGTTTTTTTTTCGCACGTAAACATATTTTAACAATAAATATAAGATGTTTGAGACAGCAATTGACAAACATACACAAAACAAAAACGTCTAGAGGTCATCAACATCATTGACAAAGTTAATTGTATTCCAAACTTTAAAAAGACATTAATGTATATCCCTAAAAATATCAGACGCACTGATTGATAAATAAGAATACAATCTTAACCTTTATAATGTGTATAAAGCAAAATTCCAAAATGAGTTGGACATTACAATAACATGTTTTGTTTCTAAACATTATTACCGTTACAACTTTGTGTAAAATACCAGTTTTTAAAGACAATTTATCATTCATTTAAACTAAACCTTTACAAACCTTGGGCTGCTATGTATGCCTTTTCTTTGTCATAATTCTGAAATACAACAAAAGATTGGTGTTTTTACAAAGCTAAAGAATCCATAGTAATATGTTATATTGGTATCAATATGTCAAGTCCATCTACTTTTTAAAAAAATAGATATAAAATAAAATCTGTGATCATTAATCGAAATATGCAAATAGTTTAAGGATTGAGAACTAAATAATTGTTGACAATATTATCAACTGACGCAACTGTCCGAAAAACGCTTACGTGTCAATAACATTCCATGAATGATATTGCTTTTCTTTATTTATTGTAAAAGATATCAGGTCTTATATTTACGTTTAAAAATATTTGTATATGTTAGTTTAAGGTATATGCCGATATACAATTTATAACAAAAATATTACAATTTAAAATCTTACGTCAATGTAACTAGCATTGATATAATCAGTCCTTGCGTTTCCCTTCAGTACGATACGTGAATGATCATCTACAACAACAAAAAAATACAATAAATAGATCTTGCATTCTCCAAATAAATATTAACATACTAAGTTGAACAAAACAGGTAACAGAAAAAGTATGCTTGTATCAATTTCATCGTTATCAATTGGGATGAATTAGATTGTTATCGTCTTTAAAACTAATTTACAGTTTATCATGTATTCTTATTTAAAAGTAATGTTAAAGTCATATAAAATGAGTATCTGGCGATTATTATGTTAAGAAAATATTGAACCAAAATGCATGCATAAATACTTAACTAAGTCCTCTGTGTACGTTTTTTTTTAAATTTTTATATTATTTCGCGTCCGTAACGTATAATCGACAAAAAAAAATTCATTCATTGATTATTGAGCAAAAAATTTTGCATCTAATTAATTTTCTGGTTTTTGTGCCGAAGTGTACCGATTGTGACCTTGGTAAACAATAAAACAGAATCATGGAGCACGTGAAATATAATTGAGATAATAGAACTATGTTTTCATTTTGTTTTCATTTTGTTCATGCTTTTCAGTTAACTAAACTTTGCCATAACAATTGTTAAATTATTTAATGTATTATTTTTCTTTCAGAATCGATCGATAATATCTTCTTTCCATTTTTGTTTACCTTATCTTTCATTGCGGCTTGTCCCTTTGCACCATCGGTGTGGTTGCCGAATTTGTAACGAGACATGTCATGGTTATGGTCATCCCATACGGAAAAGCTGACGGCGAATTAAAGACAATAATTCAAAAGTAGTAGTTTTTGAAGATTTGGAGGAAATATAGGCTTTTCTTTTAAAAGAAAGTATATGTACACGTGTTTTATAGTAAAACTTAGCCAATCAAGTCTATAAAACATCTTCAACTTTTTGTTGGATTTGAGGTATCATACGACTCAATCATTAATTTTGAAATCATGTTACATTTGTGAAGGTTGTTGGACATAACAGATTAGAAAATGGAAACACAAATTAAAAATTGTAATACTTTAAAATTTGACAGACGTATATCACTTCTGCTTTTTTGACGAAATTTTTATAGCGAACAAATTAAATTAGATATTATCTGGTAAAAACTAGAGTGCCTGAATATTTCGTTTATGTCAATTGCAAATTTTTCGGACCTTATTACTTTGAGTAATTTTAACATACAAGGCCATGTTGTGAGGAAACGATTTTTAACTTTATTTTCTTCTTTTGAGCCTTCAACGTGTGCATGGACAAGACCTTTTGGTAAAATCTAAAAAAAAAGACATATTATAATGATTAATGGTTAAATTTTAAAATTAAATAAAAAAAGTTAAAGCAATAAGGAGGTTTAAAAATTACTACTTGAATGTCGTATTCAAAAATAGGTGGAGAAGATATTAAGGTTCAATAAACAATCAAAAGTCAAAAACTGACAAAACAAAACACAGAAAAAGAACAACAAAAAAGCTACAGTGTATAAATATCATTCAATAAAACGTAAGTTTGAGTAAGAAGCACCCCTCAAAAAAATGTTGGTGTTTACTTGGGAACTTATGTGGGGATAAATAAACACCAACATGCGTCAATTTACTCCCATGTAAAAGATAAATAAAGTAGTATCTGATATTATAAAAACACATCATTGATCAGTCATAAGATGCTTGACAAAGAAAAGACATGTTAGAAATGCCAAAACTGATATGAAACCAATAACTTTTATTATTTGCATCAACATTTAGCTGCTACAAAATGTAACACCAATGAAAATATGAAGAAAGAATATGTTATCATTTCAAATATAATATTGGACGTCTAACCTCGTATTCATTCTTGAAACCTTCATCTTTCAGTTTTTCATTAATAACATCCTTCAAATTTCGAATAGGTATCTTGTAGACGGATTGTTCAGTCGGTAAATTTTTGTATACAGCGTCATCGCTTTCAGATTGTAGTTCTGTTTCTTCTGTGTCCTTAAGATACACAGATACCTCTCCTAGATCCGAGGTAATGGCTGCATTTATATATTCGTTTCCATGATTCGTTTCTCTTTTACTATCTATAAATAACCTTCTAACATTTACACGACCCTACTTATGCAAATGTATCAGTAGTTATGAACATTTTCTCTAGAATATTGAATCATTAAAAAAAATAAAGAGAAGGAATGAAGATAAAATATTCATAAGACAACCCGAATATAATCAAAAATGGAAATAAAGTTGTGATTCAAATTAAAAATACTGGCAGTTTTCAATAATTACTGTAAAATGTACATAGATATTTAAATGCACAGGCATCCCTAAGATCTTTGATAATTTCCCATACTGCTCGTTTTTGGACATTAATCTTCATCTATTTTACGAAAAGCCAATATAAAAAAGATAAAAATAAACGAAATTAAAAATTTTCGTGTGTATGTAGAAACAATCAATTTAAGTTAAACAATAATTTTCATGCGATGTCAGGCAAGTTATATACCCATTCAGTTTAGGATACTGATGAATATTCAATGCCCGGTGAAATGATAAAAAAATAAGATACCGTCAAACAGGAAGTGAATATCCGGCTGATTCAAAAATCGCACGCTCGGTACAACAAAACATTAAACAAGGTTTAATCCACAATTTTCTACATAATAAAAAATGCCTTTACCAAGTCAGGAATATGACAGTTGTATTCCTTTCGTTGGAAGTGTTTGAGATTTTAATTTAGCCATTTGTTAAGGGACTTTCCGTTTTGAACTTTCTTTGGAGTTCGGTACGTTTGTTATTTTACTTTTTATAAAACTACAAACCAAATATAAAATTTTGTCCTTTATACAGAATCTGATCAATCCGTAACGAAAAAATTCCTTGGCCAGTTGGTAATAAAAAATCAAGTAACATTAAATGATGCCTGGCAGAACTAAAAATGGCTTTCAAGGTACAAATTAAATTCCAGACCAAAAATATAATTGTTCCTGAATTCAGAACAATATACAACAAAAATAATGAATGGACGAATAGATGAGATGATTGCAGCTACTATATACCAGCCACTCATTGTGTGGGAATATGATAAATTATAGATCTCTTTGTAGTTTGCATTGCGAAGAACATGAAGAAAGAAAATGATCTAGTAATAAATATCTGTTATTACTCAAACTCACTAAAGGTAGTCTGTCTATCTGGTTTTGATTTTTTTTGAATATTTATCTTGTGTTGATTTTGAGTTGCGTCTGAAAATACAAACCAACACATTACAACATGTTTAAGAACAACTGTTTTTTTTTTATAATTTCATATTGTAGTAATCCTGAAAATAACCAAGTGTTGTTTCGTTATTTTTATGTTTCATTAATAGTTAAGCGAAAAGACATTTGAATTTAATTTCATTTGAGAGCACCTCATCCATCGGTTCATCATACTTTTGCTGTATCTTACAATAATTTTCATTATTCAACTGCTAGGTTATCTAGTAGATGATGATGAAGGAGTGCTGACAAATGCCAATAACTATTTGGTATTAAGGTGTTTACATGTATATTACTATCTTTTTCATATGGTTTCATTCTGATTCCTTCATGAAAGACGTTTTTTTCACATTTCTTTTAAAAACGATTTAATTTTGGGCGTTAATAAGAACAATGTTGTGATAAAAATATTTGGTGTACTGTTGAAACAGAATCGATGCTGTAAAAAGGTCAAGCCTCACAGCGAGCTTAAGTATGAAGAACAATCTTTTAAAAAATGTCTGGCAAGAGATTAACCGACCTTGATTAACATTAAAAGGTACTAATGTTTCTGAACCTAATGTGAGTATATACACTTAGTGTCCATATAGTGATTCAGGTAAACAAAATATTTGTCAATCTAAAACTTTGAAGAGATGATATAGGACCAATGGTATACCACAAACCTGACAAACAATCAGAGCTATGAATCAAGGAGATACATTCCTTAATCAACATGGTACTTTCCATAAAAACAAACTTACTTGTAAATAAAAAAGTACCGTTAATATTATAAAAATAATTGCAATGACAGCACCAAGACTTCCTCCTATCGTTGCTCCGTTAGATTCTTGCTGCGATTTAGATCTCACTGAAACAAAACAACACATTTAACAAATATGAGTTGTTAAGATGGTAGCTTGTCAAACAATTGTATTTCATATTAATTTTCTGACCCTTATCACTAATCTCCAGATACTATATAATCCATTGAATGAAGACTTATTGGGTGAAATCCTGTGTAAAATCAATTGTTACAATCAGATAATTAAAATCGTTCATTCATTTGTTCTTTCAAGAATAAAAAAAAACTGGCCTCCCCATGCTGAAAATGCACTTTTCTTACTAAAAAACGGTGTGAATTTTACAGTCAGATTATACGAAAAATTGACCGACTTGCAAAAATACATATCAATTTCCTCACCTCTGTCAATAGCATTTAATATTGAATGATTAACCTGTTCATACATTTTTTTTATTCCAAATTTACAATATAGATTATCAAAAATAGTCAAACTTATAAAAAAACATATTTTGGCCTAGTAAAATACACCAAGAAAGGTTTAAGACAAATACAATCTGATTCCTGCGAAAGGGTGAAAGGGAATAACATCTTCGGTTTTATAACGTACATTCGGGTAAAATTATCGATCCTTTAAATAAACTTATTCTAAATGGTTACCAATTCAACACTATAATTAGATCTTTGAATATTGTTTTTATTGGTATTAATATTGATTTTGTTATCAGTAAATTAAAATCAAACTAAATATTTTGTTTTATATACATATGCACATTCATAGCCCTTCAACATGTCGATACCTGTATCTTGGCATGGCAAAAAGTCATGTATTTTTTCTGTTAATGACGTCTTTACACTAAATCCATTGGATGTTGGATATGTTCTGATTGATATTTTAGTCTTTGATGCATGATTTTTTTTATTAATTGTTACTAGTACATGTACAACTAGCTGTCAGTAACTGCGAGTACTCTCAGATCTGTACTTAGTGTCTTTTTGTTGTGGGAATGTATAAGTACCCGGCCACGTCCACTCTGCGTTTTTGTTAGATTATTTCTGTTTTGTATCCATCTGATGAGTTAAGCCCTTTTGAACTGATTTTTATAGTTTGTTCTAATGTTGTATTGTTACACCACTGTCCCAGGTTAGGGGAAGGTTGTCGCCTTCAAACTAGTCAAGTTTAACCCCGCCACATTATGTATGTGCATGTCCCAAGTCAGGGGCCTGTAATTCAGTGGTTGTCGTTACTTGGTATATATGATATTTGTTTTTCTTTGATTATTTTGTACACAAAACAGGCAGTTATTTTTTTCTCGTTTGAATTGTTTTACATTTGTCATTTCGGGGCCTTTTATAGCTGACTTAACGGTATGGGTTTTACTCATTGTTTAAGGCCATGTGGTGATCTATTGTTGTTATTTTCTATGTCATTTGGTCTCTTGTGGAGAGTTGTCTCATTGGCAATTATACCAATCTTCTAATTTTTATATTTGTATTTTACACGAATCAAAAGAACGTGTTTATCTACAAACAGTTGGCATTTGGAATTTCAATGAGACAACTTTCCACAAAAGACCAATCGACGTGGATGTAAACATATATAGATCATTATAATTAAAGTCTGAAATGAAAAAAAAAAAAAAGTTTATCTTAGGAGATCCATAAAACACAATTACATCATATACATTGTAAAAAAAAATAACACAAACAAAATACACAGAACATAAACATAAGCAACACTAATCTCTTAAAAGGTTAGTGTCGATCTAATGAATCAAGCTATTTTGAACTGAATTTTACAGGTTTTCTTAATTTGTGCTGTTTCGTCATTGTACCAGACAAGGGGAGGATTGAAAACTTACAATTATATTTAATCCCGCCTTAATCTTTATGTCCATGTCCAAAGTCAGTAGCCTATAATTCGGTTATTGTCGTTTGTTTCTCTATGTCATATTTGTGTTTCGTTTATTCTTTTGTTATACATTAGGCCGTTAGTTTTCTCGTTTGAATCTTTTCACATTTTGTCATGCCAGGGCCTTTTATAGCTGACTACATGGTATGGGTTTTGATTATTGTTGACGGGTTTACAGTCTCCTGTAGTTGTTTACATCCTCGACATATCGACTTCGTTGGAGAAATGTCTAAAATTTGAATTGGAAGGTCTTGGTAAATATTTAAGAAGTTCAACAGTTTCTTTGTCTGTGCAACTACTTCAGGTGCTTCATTTTGCACTTCAGGGAAATTGCCTCACTACTTTTTGTTAAGAACTTAAAGTTCTTTAGGATTGCTTTTAATTTCAATAACCCTGAGGCCAGTTAGTCTAATGGCATGACGTTTTGTCACAATATCAGCATAGGGCCGGAAACTAACATACTAATGCCGATGCATTGTCGCGAATACAGTACAATAGAACAAACCTGAGACTACTGGACTAAGTTCGACAATACAGTAAATAATAAGTACAAATGAATCATTTTGACCAATAATACGAAGTCATACTTAACAGACCAACTAATTACAAAAGTATGATTCCTCTGAAATGCAAGAACTTCTGGAGAAAGACAAGGATATTGACTCTTTAAATATATTGAAGGAGTCAACGTACATAATTACCAACAGGAGAAAATGTTGCACGTCTTAGTAATGCCACCACAAACTGTTTGCTTAACGGGAACAATATAACTACGAATGATTCTGTACTGTATCAAGGATTAATTCCAAAACAAATCAACTGATCTAAAAAAATAGCAATTGTTAGTTCAAGATTGTTGTAGGTCTGAAATATTGATAAAATGCCACAATTCGATAGTGTAAGATCATTTTTGTATCAACAAGACCATAATGAAGATCGAAGAATATTTTTATTGGAACAGAATGAAGGAGTATATAAAGCAGCATATCAGACAATGCCCTTCATGCTGTAAGCTGCGGAAAACAAAGAAGATCTACAGAACTATTATGTTGAATTTCCTATGAACAGAGTAGCATTGGATGCTATGAGACCATTTTAAAGTTCAAATCTAAAATGAGATTTATTTAAGTGATCGGTGATCACTTTACCAAAGGAATGGATGTCCATCACTCGTTATAATTAACGAGTTGATTTCTAGATTTGGAATTTCGACGGAAATCTATACCGATAAAAAATATGACAACAACACTTTAAAAATTGAATGCGTCTTAAACGCTTTTCTGGATTTACCTTCATCATGAAAGCTCAAAGCCGAATAGTTGAAAGCCAAAGACGTAAAAGAATCGAACCACTTAAGGAGCTATATGACCAAAAAGGACATGAAAATGAGAACCAAATCCATCTATGGTATCTTTCCTGAGGGAGTTGAAACCCTAGTTTCTTAATAATTTCTAAATTTACAATCGGAAAATTTTATAAAAGTTTGTAAAAAAATGATGTCAGTACCGAAGTCGTAACTACTGAGCTGATGATATGCTCGGGGACTGATAGTCCACTAGCAGCGTCATCGACCCAGTGCTGTGAACTATGAAAACAACACTGTATTAATGTCATGCGTCCGAAGCGCTTTTTTTGGATTTACCTTCATCAGGAACGCCCAAAGCAACTTAGGACTCATTTCCAGTGCAATTTATTTCAAGATTTACGTAGGCTTCTTAATATCCATTTAACGAGATCAACCACTTTTAATCCACCTTTGCATAATTTGATATTAATAAAATTAATCCCATATTAATGATTGCATATAGAAGTACTATTCACATTTCTCCTTAGTTTAGTCCTAATTCATTAATGTTGGGACCGGAATTGAATATAGCTTATGAAATACTTTTTCCGTTGCCTAATGACAACGCACAAACACAATCTGTAAATGATTATATAAACGATTTGTGAGTATACATATAAGATATAAACCATGTGGCTAGCGAAAATCTTAAGCAGTCCGGTGAAAGGCAGAAACAAGGCCATGGTACGATAATGATTGATAAACCATTATCAGTTGGATCTCTTGTATAGAAAAAGTAATAATTTTTCTAACAACTTGAAAGTCCATGGTGTAGTCCATTTGTTTTCTTCAAGAAATTTAGTTATTTAGTTTTAAAAAGAATAGATTCCAGAAATAGTTTTAATATTCATGTTGAAAGCCTAAGAATATAGGAATCTAGTTGTATTCCATCTTGATTGAAACAAGTAATATAACATTTTATGTCTTTGTAACTAATGTACTTCTTCAACAAGTTCGATATTAGCCACGAGTTTTGTTTTCTGTTTTTGCAGATGGAAGTTGAAAATAACCAGGCATCATTCATCTGTATACGTAGTAGATGTGTAGATGAAATTAAAGATTTAAGATATGCAATCTGGCATGTTCAGTCAAACATACAGCATAAATAACTGCCGATATTAGTGCCCTATATGTATATTTAAAAGTGACAATTGACACTGTTTAGAGAACCATATGAAGAATGTATAAACTTCATTCCAAACTATTGATGTCCAAGAAAAAGTTTTTGAAGTACCAGAAACACCAACCCAGACTGTATTGACACAACTACCCAGGCTGGCCCGGAAGAAGATTTTGAAAAGCACCTTTAAGAGAATAGAAATTGTTAAACTGAGAGAGGAATCAAACTTTTGGAAATCAAAAGTCCAAGCATTGGGAAGAAAACAAACGAAAAATAAAACAAACCATCTTCGCTACAGAAGACCTCAACAGCAACTTGGATGTGAAAATCGGAAGAAAATGATTGCAGTGAACAAGCAGTACAAGTGAAATTTGACAATATAAGATACAATTCCTTTATGTTGATGATACACTGGTCGATTGTGTTGATATTGCTACATTTTACTATATTCTATTTTCCCTTTATTTGTCTTCGTGCTAGTATGCTTCTTTCGGTCGGTCGTATGAATTTTTACATGACTCGGTATCTATGCCTCCCGACTTCGGGTTCTTGACTTTTAACTTTGGGCATTCCGGAAGCAGGTGGGTCCTGAGGTGCGATTTGTACACACACAGTTTTTACAGTGTTGTTTCTATTTTGTTTATGTTTGTAATTATATTCACTTAATTTTTACTTGATTTTTTTTGGGTACCTATATTCGGTATATTCTATGAACGACAAAATATTTTGTTGTTGACGTCATTGTCAAATTTATTAAACGTATAACAGTTGTTTATAGTTACGTTATAATGACAAAATAGGGTGAGCAACCTAAGCATAACACGTTGGTTAATGTGACAATAATCAGGATCTATCAGCCAAAACTGTGTAAACATACATTACAGACATTTATGTACAACACTTTTTACAAATGTGAAAGTACATATATAGCAATATAACGTGATATATATATCCCGTATTTTCACTTTTCCATTGTTGACGTCAACTTCCGCAAATGTGTTGTTGAAGCTGTATTTCCAAATTGTAAAATCAAATTAAGAAGACAACAGAGATATTAAGAAGTTGCAAGTACTATAATTATAATTTTAAAAAAGGTAAAAAGGATTGCATTACACTTTTGCATGTTGGATTCAGCATCAAGTTCTTAAAACACTGCTGGTGGATGTTTTTACCCCGCGAATATCACCAGCCCGATAGTCCGCACTTCAGTGTTGACATGAATTATCATTGACATGGTCATAATTATAAATTGACTGTTTACAAAACTTTTAATGTTTTTCGAAATACTTAGGATTTTCTACCCCAGGAATAGAATATTTTAGCTTTATTTGGCAAAACCATTTGGAATTTTAGGTCCTCAACTTCGTACTTTGGCCTTTTTTACTTTTATGATTCCAGCGTGACTGATGCGCCTTTTGTAGACGAAACGCACGTCTGGCGTTCAAAATTGCAATCCTTGTATCTTTGAGGAGTTTATTATACACATCGTCCTATAAATAGAGCGAAGTTTGTTTAGGTCAAATGTAGAAACGTTTGTTTGAATGTTCATGCATATGTGAATAATAAAGTATTGTATTTTTAACACGTTGTTTATATAAATTAACTATTGTGTTTAGCTGCAGTAAATGAAAGTGAGAGACAAAATATTCTTTGCTGTGAACCTCTATGTTAAACGGCTATGACCCATTTGTATTTATTAAAATTTGCATCTACCTTTCCTATATTTTGATAAATTTCTGAATTATTTCATTCAAATTAAAACCCATTTTTACATTAGCCTATGATTTAACTAAACGCCTGGATAAAAATAAAATTACTGAATGACACATTTTACATACATAATGTCAATATTTTTATGTATTATTGCCAAAAAATCTCTGAAATAGGGAAGACAAACAGTCACAGGTGTTCTACGAGTTATCTCCCCTTGTTTACGCTCTCCGTCGTGAAAACATAATGTTACCATAACTTGTCTGTCAGGGAGAAGGAGAACAAGAAATATGACTTCTCATATTTACTGGTATTTCTTGTGGAAAATAACCAGATTATGACAATGATGAAATCATGACAATCATAATACTCTTTTCACGGTGAAATAAGAACACACATATACATTTGATTGGCTGGCAAGAAGTCAAAGTGAACCAAAAAAGATTACCTATTTTCATATTGCATTGGATTTTTTTAATATTGATACTAGATGGCTGCAGTTAACATATACCAGCAACACAGAGACTAGTTTTAGCATTTATTGCAGAGAAAGCTTAAGTAAACTGAAATGTTGCATCAAGCTTGCAGCAAGACAGCAAGAGACAGAGGTGCCTCTCCGGGAGTCTGCAAGACCTACTAGTTGGAGACAACAGAGGCCACCAACATAGGAACAGGTAAGAAAACACCCTCTCTTCATACATGTACACATAGATAGATTCATGAGGACCATTGGATTTGTGTGGGGAAAAGAGGGGATGCAGGTGAGCTTGGAAGATTTTTTGAACAAATATTAATTTTCAATGTTTTCGCCATAGGCTGATTTAGAATAAATATTTCATGTAAGGTGAAATGAGCTAAAATCTGAGGCAAAGCAATTGTTTAATTATTTATTTTCTTATAAACCTTCTGCAACAAATATTTTATTTTCAACAAAATTATTGTAAAAAAAATCTTTAAAATACTACCCCTAAAACTTCTATAAGAAAAAGACTGGTATATTTTGTGGTTGTGTCTGAATTTGTTTTTATTTTTTAGAGGATGAAATTCATTTGTCTCTAATGAGCCTTCATACATATCATTTTGATGTAATTTCATTTATACAGAACGATTGAGAAGAGGCAATTAAATACTGTATAATTAACAGTAAATGTTTTCACTCTTTTCTAGGACGGTTCCTTTTTCTTAACAATATTTCTGTATATTAAAGAAATCCAACCCCTTTACATTTCTTGACAAGTATTATCTGTTGTGATTTTTTTTCTTCTAATTAATACAATCATTTCATATGCATATGAATCTGTATTTTGACGACCCTTTCCAAAAAAAATCTGTCACAATTGTTTAACACATGTTGAGTGTTTCATTTAGCAAATTAAAAAAACAAAAACAAAAACCTCAGAATATCATACAGTTTGTAATATATAACTATGGGTTAAGAAAACCAATCGTTGAAATCAATTGCCCCTTCAGACAGCGATTCACCATTGGCCTATATTCATGTTTCTCCTTTGAGTCAATATATTCTTTTATAAATACGGTTTATAGTTTTAACGTGGGCAAATTGCATTGTTCATATAAGTGCTAATATAGTCCATAGAGATATATTTGTATTATACATTTTCTGTTTTTGTTCAATTTTCAATTTATAGGTATTTACGTTCCCTCTCAGTTTTATAATACATATATCATGTGTATGAAGTATCCAGAACCAGCCTCACATCATAATGATCTGTAAAAATTTGCTCATATGAAGATAAGTATGAATATGAACTTATATTTGTTTCCCTGTTTCTCCTACTTTGTGTTATTTTTTTAGAAACATCAACTGATTAAGGGAGAAAACTTAATTTATCCGGATATGATTTCATACCCGTCAATTTTGCCAGCCCATTAAAAAAATATAGGCAAAAAACACACTTAAAAAAAGCAGACAAATTATAAATGCGCACAGGACATAAACTCATATTTCATAAGAGTTATATAACAGTGGCAGGAAACAGGTACAAATTAATTTTGACAAAAAGGAGATTTTCAGGCAAAAAATGTTGTTATTTTTCTTCTTTAAAGAAATGACATACCAAAAAATGAAGAAATTAATCATGTTAATAGTGCTGGCTTTACAGACCAGAATATAACCTTCATAATATATTTTGACAACCAATAAACATTGTTGTTACATATGAATTGCTTAAGAATTTTAAAAATCAATACAAACCCATAAAAATACAATAATAAGAGAAGGTACTCGGATACGTAGGAAGGGTAAGCTTGTGGTACTCCACTAGTAGTAACCCTTGTATTGTTCTAAAAAAGCAGTGTCAGTAACATTTCTACTCTGTTTAAGGCAATATATGTCTCAGGTCATTTTTGAGGGGAAAAAATTGTATTGAGCTAGAACACTATTCTTTTAGCATTTTGTCAATATTTTCCCAGTCACGAAAATATGGAAGATACAAATGCCATTTAGTAAGAAGAAATCTTCTTACCAGGCTCTGTTAATTACACTTATAACAAAGAAAAATAAGATGAAGGATTTAATAAAACAGCAGAAACTGAATATTTTCCAAGAGCAAATGTAATAGCCGACACTGATGATAACTCAGATGATAGAACATTATTTGCTTGTTCTGAGTGAAATTGCATAAAGGTTTACACAAAACCTCACGTCTTAGAATATTATATATTCATAGGCAAGCATGTGTATATGCCAACAAAAAAATATAGTTATTAGAAAGTGAAACTTCTCTTGGCTGCGACAAGATTGTGTAGCTGATTTTCATGAGCACATATGTTTTGCTACAATCAGTCTTGACAACTAATTTCAATATTGCAGAAGGGTGGTCTTTTATAGTTTCTATAAGCCATTGAAACGTTTTAGTAGTAGGGCTAAGGAATTTTTACATGATATATACCTAGAATGCAGTGCTATAGAAAAAGACCATTCTTTTTTTTATCAATTTGAAACTATTAAGGAACGATGATAGAACAAAGAAATTGGAATCTGATGAGTGGTTATCACATCTCAAGTTTGGAGTGTATTTGTCCAAATTTGTCAAACTTGGATATAAGGATCCGACCAAGTCGTCTCTAGTTAGAATTGAGAATTTGAATTTAGTTGAAGATCATGATTTGCAAAACACCTTGGAAGAATGTCAAGTGATGACATACCGGTACATGCTGTTTCTGCAGACTTGGCAACATATATTATTAAACAGATGAGATAGCATAGACATGTCAACTTAACATTCATTTTTGTTTCAGAACCAGTACAGTGTAAATGCAAAACAATCCCACCATTATTGTGTTAGGGTTTTACTTTCCAGTTTAATTGCCTTGATATATGTATTTTGAATTATATGACATGAAAATGATTGAAACATGTTATGTTATGTACATAAAATTCGGACAGTTAAAGTCTAAATGAAGTTAACTAGTGCTAAGGTGTCATTTTGAACCGGTAGTAAGGTGTGAGCTTTTTGTATATGTTGAAAGCACCACTCTAACTTTTAAATAAAAAACAGCAGCACAAGCTCTGTTAATTTGCTGGGATTTTATCAAGTACATATGACGATTTTGTGTCATGAATCAATACAACATATCCCTCCTTTTTAATTTAAATATAGTAATTGGTGAGTTGATAAATTTTGAGTATCCACAACAGTGAACAAACCATAATCAGACAGCGTTCTTCCTTCAGCGAACTATTAAACACGTCGGAATGGCTAGTTTGACCTGTAACTATTGACTGTTCTGAATCTATTTGATCCTTTTGTAAACAGACTCATTATACTTATGCTAGTGATTGCTGGGGGATATTTAATATTTAGAATGTCTGTCTGTCTGTCTATCTGTCTGTCACAGTCCGTCCGTCTGTTTGTTTGTAATATATCTACAATCCTTAAGTCCTCTCAAAGTACAGAATGGATGTGAGGGTTGTGAAATTGTGCACCATATGTTTGTTTTATCTATTTGGTAAAACTTTGGACCAAAAAGGAGAAAATCAGTAGTGGTTTAGTGTAATTATCTGCGGTCCACAACTCCTCCGCAACCACTAAAGAGTTTATTGTGAAAACTGTATGAGATACTAACAAAATATTTTAGTTGTGGATCATATATTTATTTTTTTTTTCTGTGTTGGGTCCCAGAGGGAGATTATTGATGGTTCAAATAGGAGATATATCATTAATATAGAATAAAACCTGCTAAACCGTAATTTCTTCCATACTTATAATACTTCATTAAGTACTATGATCATTTGCCGAAATTGGATTTTTTATTTTTTGTAGATATATGATTAGGGTTTAAGATATAAAAAAAACAAATGACATTCAAATATTTTTGCCACTTTACTTTTAAAACTTTTGAAAATAAGCAAATTTCACCATTTTAGCAGTTTCGTAATACATTAGTTTTTAGACAAGAATGAACAAATATTAGAAATAAATTTAACCTCAGGTATTAACATATTCTGACAGTTCAAGGACAGTATTACGACATATTCTTACCAATAAAACAGTTAAATGTTGTTAAACACTAGTATTTGTAAGCTTTAAACTGCTGAAATTGGCTAATTTTCAGCTTTATTTTTTACCATAAATGGCTAGATAGATGGCGCTCCATATAGAGAGAGTAGTTGCCATGAAGGTATCATGTATGCAAAATTTCAGGTCAATATGATAACATTGAATTTGGAGCCTATTGCATGGTTTTCTGGCTGAATGGCTCTTAATAGGTCCATGTTATCTACTAATATAAAGATAGTACAGGCAAGTGCATGGGGTACATATTCATACCATAAGTACTCTCAAAGTCTACAGAAAGGGAATCTAACAACTTAACCATTTAATAATTTACTTGCTTTATGGCTATGTGTTTAATGTTGAGTTATATATTGGCCTTATTTTATATTTATCATTCTCTTCATTATACAGAATAAACATAAAGCAACCAACCTTCTGTACAATTGAATCCATTCCATCCACTTTTACATCCACTAATGCATTCTCCATTGGTATGATAACATGATGCAGTTATACAGTTAACTGAACAAAGCTCATGACACTCACTTCCATAAAAACCAAAATCACAAGCTGTAAAGCAATGGATTGCAGAATGGATTTAAACCAAAGTAATGATAAGACCTGCGAGGGTTGTGAAATTGTGCACCATATGTTTGTTTAACTATTGGGGATAACTTTGGACCAAAAGGAGAAAATTAGAAGTGGTGTGGTATAACTACCTTCAGTCCCCTACTCCTCCACAACCACTAAAGGGTTTAATGTGAAAGTTGTATGAGATACTTAAATATTTTAGTGGTGCATCAATTTTTTTTTTTATTTGCTGGGTGGGGTCCTTAAAGGTCCAAATAGGACAAACATCATTAATATAGAATAAAACCAGCCAAACCACATTTCCTTCCAATCTAATAATATTTCATTGAGTACTATGACCATTTGCCGAAATTGGATTTTTTATATTTTGTAAATATATGATTAGGGTTTAAGAAAAAAACAAATGGCATTTAAATATTTTATGCCACTTTAGAAAATATAAACATTTGAGAATTAGCCAATTTCACCATTTTAGCAGTTTCGTAATACTTTGAATATTAAGACCGAAATAAACAAATAGAGGAAAAAAATTTAACCTCCGGTATTAATATAATTTGACAGTTCAGGTACAGTATTACAACATATTTTTACCAATAAAACAGTTACATGTTGATAAACACTGGTATTTGTCAGCTTAAAACTGCTGAAAGTGGCTTTATTTTGACAATAAATGGCTAGATATAGACGGCACTCCATATAGAGACTACCATTGAATATTGAAAAAAATATTTTGCACAGAGAGTAGTTGCCATGAAGGTATCGTGTATGCAACATTTCAGGTCAATATGATAACATTGCAATTGGAGCCTATTACATAGTTTTCTGGCAGACTGGCTCTTAATAGGTCCAGGGTTTACTAATATAAAGATATTACAGGCAATTGCAAGGGGTACACCTTATAATATATTTATCATTCTCTTCATTATACAGAAATACACATAAAGCAACCAACCTTGTGTACAATTGAATCCATTCGATCCTTTTTTACATCCGCCAATGCAGTCTCCATTAGTATGATAACATGATGCATTTATACAGTTTACTGAACATGGCTCATGACATTCACTTCCATAAAAACCAAAATCACACGCTGTAAAGCAATGGATTACAGAATGGATTTAAACCAAACTAATGATATGGATTGTGAGGGTTGTGAAATTGTGCACCATATGTTTGTTTTATCTATTGCGGAAAACTTTGAACCAAAAAAGAGAAAATCAGTAGTGGTGTTGTGTAACTACCTGCGGTCCACAACTCATCCGCAACCACTAAAGGGTTTAATGTGAAAGTTGTATGAGATACTAATTAAATATTTTAGACGTAATGAGTGATGTCCCTTTTTTGCTAAGGCTTAGCGAGATACCACTCCAGAAAAAAAAAAATTTCATAAGGTTAAACTTCATGATGGAACCTGAGATTGAAGCATTATGTAAACAAATATCAAACGATCGTTTTAAACGTCTTCTAGAAGATATACAAGGTATGCAAGAAGAGTGGTTAGACCCCGAGGATGAGATTTCAAATCAAAACAAAACAAATATGGCATCATATTCCGAGGTAGTGTCAATTACAAACACCAACACAAATCAAACCAAAACAGTTGGGGCTGATAATGTTACAGGTGAATCAAATGATCCCAGTGACTATATAAAACCTATATTTCTGACAGATACCGATGTATTTAATTCTGTTAAACCACCGAGACCCCTATGGCTTACGAACGTAGAAATATACAACGCCATTGATACAAAAATTCCAGCTGAACGGATAAAAGGTATTTAGAGAATCCGTGATATGTGGCGCATTTACATGGATACTGAGAAAGACAAACTGTCTCTGTTAGTGACAGGAATGAACTTGTGTGGCAGGCAAGTTCCCCTGCACTCTCAAAATCCCCGAAATCCTGGCAATTTACAACCAGATACCATCAGAATTACAGTGAAAAATGTGCTGATTTCTGCTGATGATGGGCAAATACATAGAGCCCTTACATTACAGGGCTGTGACATACAGGGTCTCTATAGAAAACGCTTACGGGTTAAAGGCAAAGTCACTAACTGCCAAACAGGATACAGAATATTAGTACGTAAGCTGGTAAACAAACCCATAGCCAAAAATGTACAAATAGGCAAATACATGGCCATAGTTATGCATAGTGGGCAACCTGAATTTGAAAACAAAAGCTCTAACAGTGATGGCAATATAAAACCTTGCTATAAATGCTTACAGGTTGGTCATTTCGATGATGGATTGTCCATATGCATTTCAAGTAGTTGGCAATAAAAAAAACAAAAATGAAAAAAAGCTTTCAGCTCTATGAAAGAGTCTTCTTCAATGTGTTGATGTTGTTGATTGTGAAGTTGACGATTGGTCATAAATGCAACTCATGTACATGTTTTTATAAATGCAAACTCGAAACCTTCATTTTAAAGGCTTTGATAAGTTATAATAAAAGATATGTAAAGTGTGAGATTTGTACGCCAAAAAGAAGTATTATATTGCTAACTATTTTAAGTTTCAATTTACTATCAAAAATGTTAAATTCTGAATCATGCTTGTGGAAAGTAAGAATTTTAATAACAAATTATTTTGATATCTGGAAAAAGTTACGAATGATATTTCTTTGTTTGTTCTTTATAATTGATATTTTTACATTGATCAAACAAAAGCACTTTTTCAATCGATCAATGTATTATATTTGGATTAGTGAAGACCAGCTATCTCATGAAATGTGTGGATGCATAATGTGCTTTATAACTTTTACATTATTATCAAAGATTGTGTTTACTATAGGTCAATCGCTGAACAAATTCAAGCAGCGAATATTTATTGATATATTTAGCATATTACTACTATGTTGGTTTTTACCTGTGCTATATTTAGCGCAAGTATACAAATGCTGAGTGCTTTTTACTGTTTGAAATGTATAAATACTTACATTACTGTCAGCGTATTCATCAATACTGTATTTGTAGTTTAGCAAAATCTATTTTTGAAACATATTTGAATATAGTACATGCTCGAGTACATGTAATAAATCCACGAAAAGCACTATCGGATATTCCTCTACCCTTCCTACTAAATACATCTCAAATATCTATTTCTTCCAAAGAAGTTACTTCTTTAGTAAATATAGCCAACAAAACAGCTATAGAAGCCTTGAAAAACGGTGAAGTTTACATACATTATTATCTTGAATGTGTTTACATTCTCCATTTCACTTACTGTAAACCAACTTATTTTCGCGGATACTTTATTTCGCGTTTATCCCTTTCTAGACCACTTCGCGGCGATTTAATTTCGCGATTTTCAAATTTACTTGATGTATTTTAATCAGGGTGGATCCTTTTTTTTCATATTCGCGACGATTTATATTCGCGTTATTTTTCTACTCGCGAAAGTCGCGAAAATAAATCGTTCGCGAAAATTAGTTGGTTTACAGTATTTAGATAAAATTATAAACACACATTATGTGAATAAGACACGTATATCAGAAACATATATCCACCGAATACACATTGTAAGACTGTTACAATTTACACGTGGTGGCTATTGATTAATTCAGTGTCAATTTTATTGTCTATCGATTTTAACATAACAAGGTCAAATCAGGCCAGTACTTAAATGCCGTATTCACAGGTAGCGTGTTTTATTTGTTACCTGTAATTATATGTAACCTGATGAATTGTACTTTTTATGTTAGTAGAAATATAGTGATGTATATTGTCGATTTCTGTATGATTGTTATAAAAATGTGTTTTAATTGTACTGTTTGTAGGCATGTACAGTTATGTGAGGAGCTATTACAAAAATATGAAATTATACTTTGAAATGGCATCTCAATTTTTGATAAACTTAAGTAGTTTAAATGTAAATGGTACTACAAATAAAGCTAAAAGAGACAGAGTAATTGAATGGATTAAATCTCAAAACTGTTCTGTTTGTTTTTTTACAAGAAACTCATTTTGATGAAAACATAATAACAGAAAAAAGAAATAATTCAGAGTTTGATATATTTCGCAGTCACGGAACGGCCTCTAGTAGGGGTGTGGCTATTCTCATTAAAAAGTCACTGAATTATAAGTTGATAAATAAACATAACGATGTAGATGTACGATTAGTTCTTCTTTATGTAGAAATTGATGAAAGCGTTTTTACACTAATGTGTATATATGCACCTAATTGCAAAAGTAATAGAAATATATTTTCCAAAAAAGTAAATAATATATTAAAAGAACAAGGGATAGGAATTACAATAATGGGGGAGATTTTAATGATACGATGAAAGCGATAGACAGAAAAACTACTCGTTCAGAGGTAAAAAATATCCAATCAGTAAATAGTTTAAAAACTTTAATAAAAATAAATAACTTAACAGACATTTGGAGATATTCAAATAAAAATAAGCAACAATATACTTGGCGAAGAAAAGATAAATCAGAGGCAAGTAGGATTGATATGATTCTGATAGGCTCAGACTTCATACCACTAGTAGAATGTTGCAAAATTAAACCTGCAGCTATTGGTTCTACGGATCATCAAAGTGTTTTTATGAAATTTAGAACTGGTGCATCAGAAAAGGGAAGGGGGTACTGGAAAATAAATAATTCTATATTAGAAGATAATGACTACACACAATTAGTTAATAAAAAAATGGATAGCTGCTTTATGAATTATCGTAATTTACAAAACCTTGGTTTAGCATGTGGTATATTTAAAATAAAGGTAAGGGAGGCAACTATAGCTTATTGTAAAACTAAAGCAAAATTTACAAGAGAAAACTTACGAACTCTTGAAAAAAAAATAGAAATAAAATTGTAAATTAGAGATGAGCAAGAATCTGAGAATAACATTTTAGATAAAGATATTGAAGAACTTGAAAATAATATTACCAAAATTTACGAACAAAAGGCTAAAGGGGCTCAGATGAGATCACGAAAGAAATGGGTTGAATTTGGGGAAAAAAAACTCGTACTTTTTAGGTTTAGAAGAACAGAGACAGGTATAAAAGTCAGTCAATAAATTAAAAGGAGAAAATGATGAGATTTTAACGGATCAAAGTGATATACTATGTAGTATTAAAGTGTACTATAAAAAGTTATACTCGATGCAAAGCCCTGATAAACATCAAGTGATAAATATATATTTGAGACAAAACTAGAGAAAGAAATGGATGAAAATGATAAATCAGTCTGCGATGGGGGTATTACAGTAGAAGAATGCTCAGATGCTATTTATAAAATGAAACTTAATAAATCTCCTGGATTAGATGGATTAACAGTCGAATTTTATAGAAAATTTTGGGATAAATTAAAGTACATAGTAGTAAACATTCTTAATATTGGATATAAAGATCAAACACTTACATATTCACAGCGTACAAGTGTATTAACGCTATTATTTAAAAAAGGTGATCCATTGTCACTAAATAATTACCGTCCTATTTCACTTTTAAATATTGACATGAAGCTTCTATCGTACGCTCTAGCACAACGATTGAAAAAGATCCTACCAAAATTTATTAAAGAAGACCAGACTGGATATGTAAAGAAAAGATTTATTGGTTTTAATCTTAGACAGATACAAGATATTATTGATTTCACTGATTTATACAAAATTGAAGGGGCTATAGTCTTTGTTGATTTTTCTAAAGCGTTTGACTCTTTAGAAAGGAATTTCATGTTTTCAATTTTAAAACATTTTGAATTTAATGATTCTTTTATAAGATGGGTTAAGCTTTATATAGCGATATTCAAACATGTGTTATGAATAGTGGTTGGATATCTGATGTCTTTAAAAACACCAGGGGTATACGTCAAGGATGTCCTTTATCGGCGTTATTATTTGTCTTATCGGTGGAAATCATGGCGTCAAGATTAAGAAGCAATACCGATTTTAAAGGTATCAAAATCAAATTGGATTGCAAAAATCATAGCATAAAAATTTGCAACTAGCAGACGATACTACTTTATTTTGTTGTTCTAAATATGACGTTCAGTTAGCTATGAACGAAATTGAAATATTTGGTTCTTATTCAGGATTGAAATTTAACAGAAATAAAACAGAGGGGTTATGGGTAGGAAAGCTTAAATCATGTAAAGACACAATTGAGGGTATCAACTGGAGCAATGGACCAGTTAAAACTCTTGGCATATACTTTGGGCATTGTAGAGAGGAATGTGAAAAACTAAATTTTGTTTTACAAATACAATTTTTTATATTTTGTAGATATATGATTAGGATCTATGAAAAAATCCAAATGGCATTCACATATTTTTGCCACTTTAGAAAATATAAACTTTATAAAATTAGCAAATTTCACTATTTTAGCAATTTCGTAATACTTTGAATATTTAGACAAGAATGAACAAATATAGAAAAAGGATGTAACCTCAGGTATTAATATATTTTGACAGTTAAAGTACAGTATTACAACATATTCTTACCAATAAAACAGTTACATGTTGATAAACACTGCTATTTGTCAGCTTTAAACTGCTGCAATCGGCTAATTTTCAGCTTTATTTTGACAATAAATGGCGAGATAGGTCCGTGTATATTTGCGTCCATTCCTTTTTCATTTTGAAATATCAAAAACAACAAACAAAAAACGAGAGTGTTTTCGTTTTTCGTTTTTGATTTCTCTACTACTAAAACGTAAAACGAAAGTGTTTTCATTTTTTGTTTTTGATTTCTCTAAAACCAAAATGAAAATAAAATCGTTTTTGATTTCACTAGAGATGAATTTTGAATGTAATTTTAGTTATTTTTCTTTTTATAATGTACAATGTTTGCCTTTCTTGTTTCACAGTAATTGATAGTAAATAATGCCAATGTAAACACCCCGGTGTTCGTTCAAGATAATATAGACAAAATAGACCGCCTGACTTATGAATTGAACTACGGTGATAAATGAATCAAAGCCTTTCAAATTATCTTGTTTATATCTTTAATAAAATAAAAATATTATATTTAAATATTAAACGAATCATAAATTTAAATTGTACAATATAGTATTATATAAGTATGGTACAAATAGATAGATTGATTACAACATCACATTAACAAGGGATGTTACTACTTTAAAACTGATAAGAAAACTAGCCCAGTCGTTAAAGTATACATGCACAGCGGTTATCAGATCTATAGTATTTAATCGAAGTTAATGTTGACGGATGCAAAAGTCTTTATCAATCTGAACAATAAGGGTGCGTTATCTTTACTTTTAAGTTTAGAAAGGTTGATCTAAGATGATAAGACAGGGCCGTAACTAGCCTCTATTTCAAGTGAAGCAAAATATATTTTGGGCGAGGAGTCTACGGCTCAAGGCCCCCAAAAGATCTGGAAAAAATGACGCAATCTGAACGTTTCTTTCGGACCCTTTTTTAATCTAAAACGCAAGTTTTGTTTTATTTATTTTTTCGACAATATATCAAAATATATAGATTCAGTGCTAGACTTTTAGTATTTAGGGACAACATCAAAAGACATATGTAGGATAAAGCAAAACATTGTAATCCACATAGTCAGGTGTGTGGTTGTTGGTTAAAGGGTATGAATGGTTCGTTGCCGCGTCGAAGACCCTCCGGCTACTTTCAAGATGAGGAACAGGAATAAAAGCCCTGTTCATTGATATTTTTCATTTTTTTTATGTATTGTGTGCGATGTTGTACCATGCACATTTACTCCACATCTCTGTATTTTCTATTTTAGGGCCTAAACAAGGCTCAATGCAAGTTAAGCCCTTCAATTTAAATTTTAAGGTCATATGTTTCACTATTGTTTCGGGTAAGTGTGAATTTGGTACCTATTAAAACGTTTAAACCCGCTGCATTTGTTTGCACCTATCCTAAATCAGGAACCTGATGTTCAGTAGTTGTCGTTTGTTGATGTGGTTCATAAGTGTTCTCGGTTCTCGTTTAGTATATAGATTAGACCGTTGGTTTTTCCGTTTGAATGGTTTTGCACTGGTCATTTTTCGGCCCTTTGTAGTTTGCTGTTCGGTGTGAGCCAAAACTCCATGTTGAAGACCTTACTTTGACCTTTAATGGTTTTTCTTTTACAAATTGTGACTTGGATGGAGAGTTGTCTCGTTGGCACTCATACCACATCTTCTTATATCTATATATGGTTTTTTAAAATAAAATTGATGTCGGGAGATTGGAATTTCTAGCTTTAGTTTAACCCATGCCAGCTTTTTGTTTGTATTTACAGAGAAGAGAGCCAGTTTTGTATTCTTTAATATTTTGTAACAGTTTAATTTTCCATGAAAAAGGGACAGTTTTTTCTATGTCCGGTAGCATCGTATCATATCTAGACATCGGTAGGCATATGAAATTGCAAAACCACACATGACCGTTCATTAGTCTTCGTAGATCTATTCCAAGTCTTAATAAGTCTACACAAAGCAGAAAATGAACTTTTACAACAAGGAATATTACACAACTGAAGCCATAGTAATAAAGATCGATTGACTGATTGGTGTTCCTTTAACGTCGTCGCAGAACAAAAAAATATTATCTGATATTCATTCTCAACATCTTCAATCTCTAATGTTCCCAAGAAAGCAACCATTTGATTCTCTGGGGTGGGGCAGGGATTTGTACCCGAAGTTTATTCTTTTTTTTAACCCAGACCATAAAACATGCCTTTATCCACGGCCACTCACAAACACAACTAGATATCATTGAGATGGGAGCCATCTCTGTGGACCCCGCTGTGAATAATGTGCATTAAAAAATTTGTATCTTTACCATAGGACATGGGGTTGTCAACTGAAACTAAAGTTTTTGACCTTGACCTTTGACCTATGCAATTGTACATAAATTATGACACACCCTCTGGTGTTGGTTTATATACATGTGAAGTATAAACTTTGAAATCATAACGGTTCTCAAGATATAGAGCGGACACAATCTTTACCATAGGCCATGGGGTTCTCAGCTGAAACCAATGTTTCTGACCTTGACCTTTGACCTAGGAATTTGTACATACATTATTACACACCCTCTGGTGTTGGTTAATATACATGTTAAGTATAAACTTTGAAATCGTAACGGTTCTCTAGATATAGAGTGGACACAATTTGTTACGGACGGACGAACAGACAGACGGACGGACGGACAGACTGGTCACTATAGGGCGCCGCCATTCGGCTGGGCCCTAATAATATTTTCAACATTTATTAAAAACCTTTTTTGTTTACACTTTTATATTTTTTGTTGTCTTAAAATATTAATTTGACTTGAATTTATACGAGTTTACTAAATATACATGTTAACACCAAGCCAAGTCAGTTAATTTCTTGTTTCTCGCCTGACTATACAAAAGCCCAGGAGAGCTTTGGCCATCATTTGTCGCCTTTGGTAGATAAGGTTGACTTATAAGCTGTCTATACAAAGTAATGGGACAATGGCATGAAGACATCACCAAATCACCATATGCAATACACAAAAAGACATCTAGAGCTCACAATATGGTCTTCAACTACCCATCAACAGGCAGTACGCTCTGGTTGGCTCTAAACACATTTCCAAGGGTACAGCAAAATGTGAATATATCCAATTAAAACTGGGTGACCTGGGAGGAAAACATTGGAACTTTCCTAAGAAATACAAATTTCAACCCCCTCAACATTTTTTAATAAAGAGATGTGGTATGATTGCCAATGTGACAACTATCCCCACAGTTCAAATGAAGTGGATGTAAGCAGTTATATATACAATGTAGGCAACCGTACCACCTTCAACAAACCATACAGTATAGTCAGGTATACTAGGCCCTCACATGAAAAATATGAAAGAGTTCAACTGAGAAAATAACGGCCTTCACATATCATATCGATAAAAACAGAAAAAAAACATCTAACAAAAGCACAGACCGGACGTGGCAGGGTATTTATACATCCTTAACAAACAAAAAAGGACACAAAGTACAGATCTGAGAGTAATCGCAGTAATGACAGCTAGTTTTAAGCCAATAACAACCAAAACAAAAATCATGTATCTAAGACTAAAATATCAATCAGTACACATCCAACATCCAATGGACTTAGCATAAAGACGTAATTAACAGTCAGAGAAAGACATGACCTTGTGCAATGCCAAATCATAGGTATCAACAGATTGTAATACCTTGGTGTGTATAACAATAATATGTAGTATGGTTTTAAGTTACTGATAACAAAATTAATACTTATACCAATTAAAACAATATTCAAAGATCTATTTACAGTGTTCAATTGGTATCCTTTAAAAATAAGTTTATTTAAAGGATTGATAAGTTTACCCTGATCGTTTTTGATTTAATGCATACAATTTCTATTTATATTATTATTGATAAATACAATATTGCAGAAGTAGTTGAAATAGATCTCAGGTGGGGGAAGTTGTTTTTGACTTCAGGGAACTTTATTTGGATATGTCTGTTATGGTCTCATTGAGATTTACATTTTGTAATAGACCTTCATTCAATTTCAGTACTGTTTTTATGTCCCATTTATGGACATTATGTTTTTCGGTTTGTGCGTCCGTTCCTTCTTCCGTTCATCCGTCTGTTCCGCTTCAGGTTAATGTTTTTGATCAAGGTAGTTGTTGATGAAGTTGAAGTCCAATCAACTTGAAACTCAGTACACATGTTCCATATGATATGATCTTTCTAATGTTTAGCCAAGTTAAAGTTCTGACCACAAATTCACGGTCCACTGGACATAGAAAATGATAGTGCGAGTGGGGCATTCATGTACTATGGACACATTCTTGTTCAAATCCTTTATTAAAGAAGTTATTAAATTTACTTCAGCTAAAAATACTTTATTAGACGAACCAAACTTATTACAAGATATATCTCTGATTTCGTTATACTTATATGTATGAGCACGTTAATATATGTATGAATTTTAATAAGATTACTTGACAAACGCGTTCAATCTTCGGATTTAATTCTTAACAATTTTTCCGAGCGGAGCGAGGCTAAAAACATTGACGTCTTTCAAGCCAAATTTTTTATGTTTGCTATACACACAAATTTATTTTTTTAAAATTGGTAATTAATTAATCTAAAATACAGTCCTAGATAATCAAATAATCATGAAATATTTGGTCTAGTAATCAAATAATCACACACACAAAAAAACAGCCAAGTAATCACATAATCAAAAGCTCCATGAGGAGGCTCATTAAAGATGACATATTTTGGTATTAATATTGATTCACTTATAGGGTTTTTGCATCGGTAATAGCCACATTAATTCTAAAACCAGTTGTTGGCATTATACGAGTCATTTTCTTCTCATATATATTTTATGACGGTATGATAATAAACCCCTCAGAGGAGGGATTGTGCTTGATTTTATGTGATGAAAACATAATCTTTCAATCGGTTTAATTGAGGTCTGGAGCTGGCATGTCAGTTACTGCTAGTAATCCTTTGTTAAGTTATGAATCATTGTCATTTTGCTTAGTTTCTTTTGTTACCTATTCTGACATCGGACTCGGACTTCTTTTAAACTGAGTTTTACTGTGCGTACTGCTGTGTGTTTGTTTACTCTACATTGGCTAGTTATAGTGGTATAGGGGGAGGGTTGAGATCTCACAAAACATGTTAACCCCGCCGCATTTTTGCGCCTGTCCCAAGTCAGGAGCCTCTGGCCTTTGTTAGTCTTGTATGTTTTTTTTTATTTTTAGTTTAGGGTGACGTCCATTTTTACTGAACTAGTATACATTTTTATTTAGGTGCCAGCGAAGTCCGCCTCTGGTTGCGGGATTTTCCCGTTGTGTTGAAGACCCATTGGTGGCTTTCGGCTGTTTTCTGCTCTTTGGTTGGGTTGTTGTCTCTTTGACACATTCTTCATTTCCATTCTCAGTCTTAATTTCACCAATAAAACTTTACATTATTTTTTTGCCTTTGTATTACATTAATTTGCAAACTTCTTGGAACTCTACAATGACCGTCTGATTACAATTAGACACGCAAGAATGTGAAATATGAAAACTTATTTGGCCTTCCATGCCTCAACCTTTTTTAATGTGGGTATCTACTTTGTCAGTAAGATTTCGATTTTGACAGTTATTTTGCAAACTACCATAGATTTCCGGTAATTGTTCTGCATAAAACCCCATGGGAAAGCATATTGGCATAATTTGCTAAACGTTTATTGGAACCCAATAATTTGGCAAGGTGTTGTAACCTGTAATGTGAAGACGTGAATGAAAATGCGGAGTTTGTAAGACCAGGCTCAAGCAAGCAGCCACTCGCTAGCAGCCAGTTTTCAGATATTTATATAAACCCAAATGTTGCATAAATTTCAAACGTTCTTCAGATGCTTTTATTAATATATAAGTACTATATTATCAGTTATATATAATTAAGCAGTCAAAGACATTATTCAATGAATTTTAAAATTTCATTTCTTGTTCATTAATTATATAAATGCAATAGAAATCGCTTTCAATATATCACACAGCGTGCTGCACGCTTTACATTTTAAATAGTCAACACTCATGAGTGTATATAGAATCGTAAATAATTATTAAATTATTTTAAATGTTGCCAAAATTGCACTATTGTGTGAAATAGCGTTCCATATTCTCGGCATCCTGTCAAATAGTTCATGAAAAGTAACTATTGTTCTGCATTAGACGAAAAAAAAGTTTCACTCGTGCTATTATTTTTTTTGCCACACAAAACTGTTTTGACAAAACACATTCTACTTCTGAAACAGTGGATTTCGCTTACTTATGATTGGACGAAAGGTTTATTTTTTGTACTCAAAGTAAGGTGGACAAGGAAATTATTTATTAGCTTAAAAAAAAAATAATCCGTGCTAAACCGTAACTAGGAATTTTGATCAAGTAGGTGCTAGATCTCTAGCTTACGTTTGGACCTAGTGCGGACAAAAGTATTGCCGTAGAATTTTTTTTATTATCTTTTCTGGAAGGGTTGGGAAGGGTATCCGACCTCAACTTTGGACCTACTTTAGAAAAAAAAGTAAGCCGAACAACACCCTGGATTTTTCTACTGTAAACCTCAGCTACCCAGCTTCCCTTTGCACCTAGTGCGGACAAAAGTATTGCCGTAGAAATTGTTTTATTAACTTTTCGGAATGGTGTGGTAGGGTGGGTAGCTGAGGTCTACTTGAGAAAAAATCCAGGGTGATGTTCGGCTTAGTCTTTTTTCATAATGTAATAAGCTGGCAAATTATGAAAGCTCACGTCTTAATTGATAGGCATAGAAATAAAAAGAAAACGTATGAAAACCAATAACAATCTACCGGAGACAAAATAACGTTGGTTTAGGCAACTAGTACGATGGTCTGGATGCGGGGTCCTTAATTTCTGTATTCTTTGATATGTTATACCATTTTTCTCTATTCTTTAATTAGAGTTTTAGGCCATTTATCTCTATTCTTTATTTCTTTTTACTTTTTGCCAATTATTTTGTTCTATTCATATTTAAACACCTCATTATTCTATTTTTTCATGTCTTGGTTCATTGTCTCTATTATTTATATTTTTTGCCCACTATTCTCTATTCCGTAAACCCCCATCCACACCCTCCAGTTAAGGTCACCATATAACTTTCACAAATAAGCAAAACTAATACCGAATAGGCTCCGAATGGCAACATGATTGAATGCTTATACCGGTTTGAATTGTGAAATTGCGCAAATTTGTTTTTCAATCAATTGATCAAGGAAAACACATTATCGTCCTGAATGTTAGTATAATACTGTCAATACTGGCAGATGGACCTTGGTCATCAATTCTTATCATCTTAGATCAACCTTTCTAAACTTAAAAGTAAACATCACGCACCCTCATTGTTCAGATTGATAAAGACTTTTGCATCCGTCAACATTTACTTCGATTTAAATACTATAGATCTGATAACCGCTGTGCATGTATACTTTAACGACTGGGCTAGTTTTCTTATCAGTTTTAAAAGTAGTAACCTCCCTTGTTAATGTGATGTTGTAATCAATCTATCTATTTGTACCATACTTATATAATATTATATTGTACAATTTAAATTAATTTTTATGATTCGTTTAATATTTAAATATAATATTTTTTTTATTAAAGATATAAACAAGGTAATTTTAAAGGCTTTGATTCATTTATCACCGTAGTTCAATTCATAAGTCGCAGAGGCGGTCTATTTTGTCTACATTATATTGAACGAACACCGGGGTGTTTACACTGGCATTATTTACTATCAATGACTGTGAAACAAGAAAGGAAAACATTGTACATTATAAAACGAGAATAATTAAAATTACATTCAAAATTCATCTTTAGTGAAATCAAAAACGAAAAACGGAAACACTTTTTATTTTCATTTTGGTTTTAGAGAAATCAAAAACAAAAAATGAAAACACTTTCGTTTTCCGTTATGGTTTTATAGAAATCAAAAACGAAAAACGAAAACACTCTCGTTTTTTGTTTTTTGGTTTTGATATTTCAAAATGAAAAACGAATGGACGCAAATATACACTGACCGAGATATCGATGGCGCTCTATATAGAGACTACCATTGAAATTTCATTTTTTTTAGCACAAAGAGTTGTTTCCATGTAGGTATCATGTATGCAAAATTTCAGGTCAATATGAAAACATTGAATTTGGAGCCTATTGCATGGTGTTCTGGCGATTGTTCAGGCAAGTGCAAGGGGTACGTATTTATATCATAAGTACTCTCAAAGGCTACAGAATGGGAATCAAACAACTTAACAATATAAGAATTAACTGGTTTTATATGGCTATGTAATTAACGTTGAGTTATATATTGGCCTTATTTTATATTTATTATTCTCTTCATTATACAGAAATAAACATGAAGCAACCAACCTTGTGTGCAATTGAATCCATTCCATCCATTTTTACAACCGCCAATGCATTCTCCATTAGTATGATAACACGATGCATTTATACAGTTAACTGAACATAGCTCATGACAATCACTTCCATAATAACCATAATCACACGCTGTAATATCAATAAAATGTATTTGATCCATTTTATGAAGGTTGGCATATTCCATTGAAAAACAGAACTGCAAAACGAGGCAGAATATACGAGAGGAACCATAAAACATTAAAAGTCGAAGAATAAACAAATCAAAAGGGACAACAGACTGCAAAAACACTCGACAGAAAACTAACGAGTGAACAACAAACACACAACTATAAACCTGGGTTGATGTCAGATGTTCTACAAAGGAAACCAGATTCTTCCCCACTAGTGACAAATGTTGTATTGGTCATGCAAGTAAAATGTTGTGATAAGTTTCTAAGTATGCTTTGATGATGTTTCAACAAAACGAAGATCGTGATTGTGGCTGCAAGAATTTGAACAGATTCATGGTCTTCTGTGACATAGATATTCAATGACGATAAACCAAATAATGATGTCGTCCATAAATTAGAGGCAACAGTAGTTTAACTATGCTAAAATCAGATCGATCCATTTAAAAGATACAAATAACTGTAAAGGAAATAATTTCAATAACAAAAATACCGAACTCCAAGGAAAATTTAAGTCCCTTATCAAATGACAAAATCAAAAGCTCAAACACATCAAACGAATGGAAAACAACTGTCATATTTCTGGTTTAGTACAGACATTTCCTTGTGTAGAAAATGGTTGATTAACCCTGGTTTTATAGCTAGCTAAACCTCTCACTTGTATGACAGTCACACATAATTCCATTATATTGACAACAAAGTGTGAGCAAAACAAACAGACATAATAGGTAAAAATGTAAAAAATTGGAGTACAGCAGTCAATATTGTGTGATAATCTTAATCACCATAAAAACAAACAAATATGTCAACAAAGAAAAACAAAATAGCATATAGACAAAACACATATATATATGCACAAATGAAAGACAAGAATACAAAAATGACCATAGCACTATCACACAACGGCGGGATGTGTAAATACCGAGCCACACAAAAAGGATATTATCAAAAATGGGCTTAACAGTAAAGGTTAAAAATATACAAACACAAATAAAAAAACCCACAATAACACGTTATTAAGATGATAAACAACGTCAATACCTAGAATCTATACGTTAAGACCATCATGTTTGATTTTTGAAGTTGATACGGAATATTTATCAACAAGGTCTTGCTATATTCCGATGAATTTTTTTTAAAAATGGACAAGACGTTCTTTGACATGACACTGGTTCATTAACTTCTGCTCAATCACCGGTGGCGTTTTATAAAGTCTAAGAAGCAGCTGCAAGCTCTTGAATACCGAATGAGTTGAGAAATGTATATCCCATATGCAGGTGAAGTTGGTATATTGCTGCTAAGGTGGGGGAATTTTATAATTTGAAAATTCAAATCGTCTCGTTTGTCATAGGTTCTTGTACCGAGATGACTGAATTATGAGTCTAAAAAGGAGGCGAAGGAAGCCGTGTCTGTTATTTCTTTAATTTCTAGTTCTGGAGGATATATTAATGAAACCCAATCAGAAAAGTTTTGATGGTTGATGGAAAGAACATCATCAATAGACTTGTATGTGAAATTAAATGATTTCTGGCTTCTTTAATCTTCTTGTTTTTGACAAGATTAGTGTCTCCGACTCATATGAAAGGAGAGGAGCGAGATCTGGTGCGTCAACAGAGTAGTTCTTTCTGCTATACATGCATCACCCACCATGCGAATATACAATCAGAAAAATTTCCCAATCGGGATTAGGACACAATCAATAGATTTTACTACTAGTAGTATGATGTCTAAGGTTCTAAGACCGCGAAAGCATGTGATATAGGTACACACACTCGTTACTTTTTCGACGAAATGACTTCGACTTTTCCATTAGGAATTCTTAGGAATTACTGCTTCAACAGCTTCCTTGTAAAAAGCAACACCCTATAAAGGAAATCATGTAAGGAAACGTTTTGGAATTTCATATTAACTAAGAGATATGTACCTCATATGCAGTTGCTGCTCAAATAGGGCTACATAAAAATGGAAAGCTCGCATTCACAAAGCTAAATTCATCGCTGTTGTAGTACAGTTGAGTTCTCATCCTCTTTGTTATTTTTTTATGTAGGTCCAGACATGCGACATACTTAATTGTATCTGTTGTACCGTTAATTTCAAATGTGATAAGATGGGTGCGTTTAACATAGTAAAATTGGGATTTTATCAGTTTGCTTATAAAAATGAATAAAATTTGTAGGTTATGGTGTAACTGATCGTCCTAGAATCTAAGGAAAATAATTGTTTTTTTATATCGCATCGTTGTTTGACAGATGATAATGGTAAGGATTTGTTATGAAGTTGTTAATTGTTGATACTGTTCTAGGTTCCCATCAATATTAAGATGTACGAGTATCAGACAATATAACAATTTTCAATAAGAGCCATTATGAAATTAAAACTGCTATGCAACAAAATAAAATTAAAGACTGACCAACAACACTTTAGGCTCACCAATTTCGTTGCACAAACTATATTGACTATACTTGTAATCCGTTTTGGTTTCTTATCAAGCACCAAAATGATAAGGGCAAATATTTCAAGCAGCTGGGTTTTATGCCCTTTTCGCTACTAACCTCACTAGAAACTGAATTCAAGTATACACATTTTAAAAGGATTAAGAGTAAATATTTCTTACGCCTTTCATACTCAAAAATGTAATCAAAAATGTTGTTAAGCTGTTAAGTTCCATCGTCGTACGTTTTATATGTTGTTATTAAAAATCAGGAGCACTTATTAAATAGAGCTTTAATAATACAATAAAATATAATAATGTCACGTCCACATCTACGATAGTGATGCACATTGATAAATCAGATATTAAGTTGTAAAGTGTAAATTTATATAGCTATTTGAGGTAGAAATGGTGTATTGCGCCATCTCGGATTGTAAAAAGCAGAAAACGATTGGTCTAGATCTTTATTTAAATATGTAAATTGTTACAAAGTTATGAAATGCAATTAATTTGTAAGCGTTTTCATATAAAAGAAGACAATAATGTGTTGTATCTTATTATAGTTTTAAATTTTACGACTATTTAAACAAAATCGGAATATTTTGTTTTGAATTTTTTTTTTCAACTAAGCAATTTAAAGGGAGATGACTCAGATACTCGAATTTTATAAAGGAATGTATAGTCAGTATACCTTGTTTGGTTTTGTAGTAAGAAAACTGTTTTCGTAACCCGATTTTTCATTTTACTATCTGATAGCACATTATAAGAACTACCATCTATATATTGAATGAAATTAATTTGAACATTTATAACGTTCAGTTTTCTTTCTAGTCACATGAAATGGGTTTTTACATTATACATAATCTATATATCTATACAAAATCTAAACATTTTGCACGATCTGCAGTTGAAAAAAACTTTTGTAACCCGCACTTGTTATTATATTTTTGACAATCGCATGATATAAACTACACTTTGTCAAAGCATTAAAAATGTTATGTTTTTAATTTTTATCCCGATTTACATTAAAGTGGCTAAATAGTTGACGATAAATACTAAAACTAAATGCAAAGTAAATAGATAGAAATTTTGATTATTTCGTTATTATACCATTGTCACATTTTTCACCAATCCATCCATTTAAGCAGCCAATTATATAATTTCCGGTTTCAAGATCACATGGTCCGCGACATTGTGCTGGACATGTTTTATTACAAAGTGGACCATACTGTGTAGAAGGACAACCTAGAAACAAAATAATTAACTATGTCATTAAAAAAAAATAACATCTTTCTTTTTGACCATTTTTCCATATAGTTCCATAACACCGGATAGACTAATCTGAAAATCTTTCAAATTGAAACGTTGTTTGTCTCGATTTTAAAAGATACTCCAGTTGCTACGATTATTTTTTGTGTTATCGTTATTAAGTTAATATTCATTTCAGGGGTTTGTAGATTAGCGATATATAGTATTCAAAATTAATAATGATTATCATTATAATTATCGTTTTTATTATAACATATTCTTATTAATATTATTAGATCTTTTATCATCATTAAAATTCATGTTAATTTGAGGCTTCAAAACTAATCTTGAAACTTCCATGTTAAAAAACAAGAATATATTACATTTGTTTTTCGCTCTAAGTATCTTTATTGGTGTAATGTTGTATGGTGTATTGTGCAGTCTTATAATGTATAGATTTTGAGGAATTGTGTATTGTGTAATGATGTATCGATTAATGGTATATGGTGGTTAATTTAATAGTGAAATTTTGAAGTTTTCACCAATCATGGACTGTTAACACGATTTTGACCAATTCTATAAACATTTCTAATTTTTATATACTGCTGCAAATAATGAACTCACCAACAATCCCAATTTCACAAATTTCGAGTTCCATGAATGAATTGTTCATAGCTGGTACTAATGTCAAGTATCTGAAAACAGCATTAATTATGATATGCTGAGTTAAAGATTCCACTTGATATAATGCAATTCCCTTTTCTGGAGAACCACTGGAGTTTGAAGCATATATTGTATGTTTCTGGCCATGAATTGTAGTGTTTACTGAAAACGTGGTATATTATCAAAATTTGAATATGAAAAAGTTTGATTATTTTAAAGTAATTTTTTTATTATCGATAATTGAAAGACAACATTATTCTGTATCTTATTTATCATTTGTTTCTGAGGAATTATTATCCAAAATCATCATGATTGTTAATGAATTGTAATAGTGACACTATTGTTAAGGAACTATCAGCGCGACCGTTGTCTAACTCTTTAGTTTTTCGAATAAGTTTCAGGGTCTTGTGGATAACTTTATTTTTGTCTTGTTTCTTTCGTCCATGGTGTAGTTTGTTCTTTTTTAACTTTACTCTTACCTCTTATTGTCTTTACACGTATGCGTCGCTTCCATAAATTTTAATATGTCAATTGTCAATTAAAGAAAGGTAAGTAGATCAAAAACGAAGTCAACGTGTGGCTTTGGTTTTAGATTGGTGGAACTCTTTTGAGAATATAACCAAAAATATAATATCTTGTACCTCTTTGAAGGAGGGGTAATAACATAGAAAACAGTGTTTAATGAAGATTAATCTCATAAGGATGATTATTGGTTAACAGGGTCAGTGGTAAAATTGTAAATTGAAAATCGATAAAGATTGTCTTTATCATATCATCTCTTGCTTTGTCGTGTTACAATATAAGCTCTATGCACACTACTTGAGGTGAGTGGAATTATGTTTCGGGTAGAAGTACGTGTGTATCTTGTTGGCGCATCGAAATCTTGACTCCCTTGATTTTAATAAAAATTAACGGTAATAATTTTACTGCATCAGATACGTATGTCGACAGTTGAAGTCTCTTCGGTGATGCTCTAGGCCAAAATATTTGAAGAAATAAAAGCTAATACAAACTAGAAAAGCTGATAGAATGAATATAGACCAAATAACTATTAATTGTGTTACCGTTAAACATAAATTTTCAAGGTTCAAGTATTTAAACTGCACATCTGTACACTATCTACGTATTTTTAATGATTTGTGTTGGTCATACGTCCTATGGTGTTTAGTGATGGGTGGAAGTTAAGATGTGTTCTGTCGTTAGGTGTTCTTTATGACTACTATGTAGTTTATTGGGAAATTGAAAAAAAAATCAAATGACTTTACACTTATAATTATATAAACTAAATGTGTATGAACAATACAATTTGTCCCGCCAATGGAATGACAGCACTCCGCGTAGATTTGATCACTCACTCAACATTTTTTCCCTTTTGAATAATAAAAAAAAAATAATTCAATATTTACAGAAAAGCGACAAATACTTCATGCAAGTACACTATCCATGAAAAAGTTAATAGAGTAAAAAAGATTAAAGTAGGTCATCTTTTATCCCTTGAAAATGTTTGCTTCCCACGTAATATGATACGTAAGTACAAGGAGCGTTGATCAATAAGCGTCACACAGAATCCCAATTGTCTGTTTCCACACTCCATCGAAATCAAAGGTTGACAAACTGTGTCTGGTTATCCATTCAAACTGATATTACATGGTTATCTTCATATGAGTAAATGGTTTTTTTCGGGTTGCTGCCTTCATGGCATTTGGTTTTTCCGTAAAATAATAAAACAATTAGTAGAAAACAGATAATATGAACGCCCAAAATGTGCTTTTTTTAAAGAATAAAAAAAAAAAAAAAAACCAAGAGAACAATAGTAAATAAAATTAGTATTAATACTTGCATCTAAGATATTACAGCACACAATAAATGACTTGTTTGATGTTATTAGAATAAAGATTTGGACCATATTCCCTGACTTTATTTGAAAAAAAGACTTTGAATCGTCTTTTTGATTTACAGAAACATAGCGTAATTCTACTTAAAGTTTTAACATTAAAAGGAATTATTTCTACACATTTCGCCATAATATAAACGCCTAAAGATACATGTAGCTCGAAACCGAAAATTTGGCAGATATTTGACGAATTCGTAGATTACAACAACCCCTCCCCCCCCCCCACCCCCCCCCCCCCAATAAAAAAACCAAAAACAACAAAAAACAAAACAAAAAACAAAAAAACAAACAAAAATGAATAAGAAGGATATATTCAACCAAAACTCCGTATAAGAAGTAATGCTAAATAAAAGCAAATTCCAGTATGATCTTTTTAGATTTTGACCCTGTGAGTGAAATAGATAAAAATATTTCCAAAAATAACATACCTCTTCCTGTAAGATAAATGTCTGTCACAATTCTTATTCCCGTCAAGTCAACCTTAAACATTACGTTAGGTCCCTGTGTTTTAGAACACGATGTTTTATCTCCATCAATTGCTAAATAAGCCAGTTGAGTACCAATTGGACTCTGTGAGACTGAAGCGTCAGTTGCAATGTTATCTATCATAAAATAATCATGTTATCTATCATAAAATAATCATGTTATCTATTATCATCCATTTTCGGTGTTTAATAACACCGTTTTCATTTTATAAATTTCTAGTAATTGTCTTAACAAAGTCGAGGAACACGTGATATGTGCACGTAATCAGGTATCAATTGTGTTAATCACTATCTGCGCTTCAGTACTACAGTAACTGCTTGTAGACTGTTAGTCCCTACCTTTACTACCAAACAAGTAGTAGACTAGTTGTCCATGTATTTAGGTATTGGCATGATTTATATGATACATTTTCACACAAAGTTCGGTTGATAAGTTATGTTTTCGTACAGTTTTAGCTAGGTGACGTTTTGCCTCGATCTCACTTGCTGAAAGCTATTCTAAAATTCAGTGTCGTTTGCCCTGAAATCGATATCCAACGTTTTTATGTTTAACGTTCTCGTTCACCATTTGAACATGATTGGTTCTTATCATATATTTAGAAGTGCCTTTCTGCCCTAATAGTATTTGTTTTGTCACCTGTTTGCATTTATATTCAATGCATTGTTCGGTCAAACTCATATATGTCTCCTTATGACGACAGACAGTGATCAAATAGGAGCAAATCACTAACCCGATTATTTCTGTCTTGAAATTAGAAAAAAATAAGAACACCCGTGCTTACAAAATGAAACGGATTGCTTTTAGTTCAGCAGTTCAAAATACCATATGCTCTACAACAATTACCCTTAAATCAGCTGTCGGTCTTTCTTCAGGCATTCAATAATTGCAAAATCTTTCCGGAAAAAAGAAGAACAAAAATATTAAATCACTCTGACAGTCGAAAAAGTACATAGAAATAAGTCTTGTTTTAGTGTAGTGGCAAACCCATGTGTCACGTACACTCTCATAACGACTAAAAAATAAATATAATACTAGCATTAAAAAAGGAAAAATGAACGTCCCGATATAAGTCATGAATCATAGCTCTCTTGAATTTTCTTCGTGATAATCTACACTTTAACATTATATACACATATTCAAAACTGACCTTAGATGGATTTGATTTGGCTATTATTTTTATTTCCTTTTTGGTCATATTACCCTTTAATTGTCTCGGATCTTATACATCCTTGGCTTTCAAATATTCGGCTTTGAGCTTTCCTGATGAAAGTTTATCCAGTAAGGCGCTTCGCCCCCAAAGGGTGACTTGGGAATAGATATAGGGTCCTTTGGTCTTTTCCCCACCGACAGTAAAACCTTTGCCAAAGTGGGACATGCATTTGGCTGTGTGGGTTGTAAAAGTACACATTCATGTCCAGTCGGAATGTGGACGTTGAATCCGATGTGCCACGCTCTCTGCAAATTAAGAACCCTTTTAACAACTCATTGAGGGGTCCATAGTTAGCCTGTTGTAAGGAAATATTTCTGTTCCTATCCAATATACCCTCATTTTCCAGTGCAAGTCTAACTTTTTACGACCTTCATCTCTGACGGTCACTATTACATGACCTACCTTTTGTATTTATTGATAATTTTTTCTCTGCATTAACATGCATGACATATTGCCACAGTACGCTAAGCAACTATCAATCAATCAATCACAAAAGCTCTTCGTACGCATGGAATTTATAAAGTGTTGTTTATATTTTTTTTAAACTTAAACCTGGATGTTCATCACGGTTGACAATGTTTTGCCAAGGGAAAACAATATGCTCGTTCATCCTCTCAGCTATGTGTTATTTGTAATTTTAATAAGATGTGGTATGATTGCCAATGAGACAACTCTCCACCAGAGACCAAGTGATAGAAGCTTACAACTATAGGTCACTGTACGGTCTTCATCAAGGAGCAAAACCCATTCCGCAGAGTTAGTTATAGAAGATCTCCGAAATGAAAAGTGTGAAACCATTTAAACGAGATAACTGACGGCCTGATTCAAGTACAAAACAATAAACGAAAAACAAGTATGATATACAGCAACAAACAACAACCACTGAATTACAGGCTCCTGACTTGGGACAGGCACATGCCGAGCGTGGCGGGATTAAACATGTTTGCTGGCGCCAAACTCTCAGTAATGTAAAGTACGACATAAGAACAAACTATAAAATTCAGTTTATTATAATGAATTTTCTGTTATTATTGTCTTTTTATTATTGAGTTTTGTTTTGTCGGATTCTTTTGGTATATTCAACAGGGTAACATTGAAAGCATATTACACGCTGACCAATATGTTAGTGTAGAAAGGTACAATGCACCTTCGTTTCACCCAATAAAAAACTGGAATTTAAACATATATCTACTAGTTCGGTAAAAATGATTTAAAACTAATAAAATGATGATAAAGTTCTTGAAAATGAATCTTGAAAATGTGAGCGTACATTCCTGAATCTTTTTATATTTTATAAGGCTACACAGTCGACTTTCACTACATTCACGTTAGCGCAATAAAAATAGAAAAGTTATGTCAAATCTTAAAATAAAATTTACTAACACTTGTTGCAATGGTTTCCAGTGCGTCTTTCTTTACATCCGGTGGTACAAAATGCGGTGCTTTTATCACAAATATTATTCAAACAATTTTTGTCGTTACATCCCCAAACGCACGAACCATTTCCAGGATAGCAATGTTGATCTATACATTTTTCAATACAGGGCTTAGTGCAGTTTCTTCCCCAAAAGTTCTTCTGACAACCTGAGAAATTTGGAAAAATAATGAAAATGAGCCATTTAAAGTGAATGAGTGACGTACATTAATTTTGACATTAAATGTTGTGATTGTATATAACAAAATGTCTACTGTTGGCAATAACTTTTTTTTCTACAAATGCCCTTAACGATCTACAATCCTCCATACAAAACTTTTCAGGTGAAATACATGTATATAAATTGTTGCATATGCTAATAGCAGTGCAAATGGTGAGGGGATTTTTTTTTTTAAATTTAGTAACTCTTGTCTATATTTTGTATACATCACCCTGTTGTCTAAGCACAGAGATATGGGCGAAATCTTTTTTTAAATGCCGGCAGGTATTTGTAGCGTTGGACGTATCGCTAAAGGTTCGATTGATTTTTTTTTTAAATTTGTCTTCAATTTTTTTTTATCAATCTTTGCTTTGACAGAGAAATAACTTCTTTTATACCATTTATTTATGAGAAAGTTAACTACGATGTAAATCAAATAAGTAGTAACATGTAGTACTAACCATTAATGGAAACATAACATAATTCAATGACACTTCCAGTATCATCTGGTCCCGGTTTATCATCATAATAAATGACGTATTGTCCAAGGTGATTGCAAGGAATGGTCTGATTGATCTGTGGATAACCCGGAGTATGATCTTGGTAGCAGAGATCATTGACAGAAGGAGCAATGGTCGATGCATTAGATATATACAATTTAAATCCATCCATCCGTTTTGCAACTGCAAAACAATTTATACCATTACTTCAAGTTATGGATAGTTAACAAAACTGCTAATTTTCTGACTGATCTTAGACAATTGGAAACATAAGACATACACAAAGTAATACACAAAAAATCAAATGTCGTGTTACATATATTTTATACAGTACCATAAAAATAATTACCATCTAGACCATTCCATATTTTACATGTAAGTATCCATAAACGGACACATGTTTACAAATAGAAGAATCAGAATATTCGTTACCATTTTTTGGTTCTATAAAGTGTACACATAAAATACTAGTAGTTGATTATATATGTTCGAACTACATTTTTACTTCGGAACATTGCAAAAAAAATTATTGTCTTAATATTATCTAGTCGTTTCAGTTTTTTTAAATATCAATGTTCAATTGATACATTTGAAGTTACTTTACAGCACATAGTTTTTAAGTTGTTAATACATGAACCAATATTTTAGTTTATTCTAAATTGAAACAAAATTACTTATAATAATTAAATAAGCTAGAGTTTATTTCTTTGATTAAAATTATAACGGTTTGTTATCATCCAGTCACTATCATGATATATTCAAAACTTTTAAAGACCAATATGAATATGTCCGACAACAGTGCAGAACATTTAAGATTCAAGGACATATCGTTTGTCCGAGTCAATATCTACTGGACAAGTTAGAAATCAAATAGTCGCAGAAACTAACATGGGAATAGGGGAATTATTATTGCAACCGATACCACAATTAAATACGTTGTTCAATTGCTTGCAGTTAGTTCAAGGTTTTCAAACTTGGCTTGTAGTGTATCGAAGTGGAGTTAAATCACTCGTTCATTTTTTGGATATTGTCTTGTTTACTGGTCCTAGAAATACGCCGTATGTCAGATGTTGTTGAATACATTTTCCGATATTTGTGACCAGTAACAACAAAGCATTTTTTAAGGTTGGATATTGATACTGTTGAAATGGTAGTCAAAAGAAGAGGCCCCTCATGGGGGTGTCCAAGTAGTCACATAATTACAAATTTTTTGCCAATATAATCACATAATCATTAATTATTTTTTTAAACAAGATAATCAAATAATCAAAAATACAGTCCTAGATTATCAAATAATCAAATAATCATGAAATATTTGGTATGGTAATCAAATAATCACCATACAAACGTCCAAGTAATCACATAATCAAAAACCCCATGAGGAGGCTCAAAAACAAGAGACAAAGTTGAAAAAAGTTAAATATAAGGATTTAGAATAATTGTGGCAAATAATGACGTTTTGCACAAAGGCTTTTCACTACAGATTTGATGACGTGATAAGGTCTATAAAAAATAAGCCATTTTATCAAAAATGAAGAAACTAAGAACTCAGAGTGCACAAAAAAGATTGGCTGATTTCTGTTGAACATGTTATAGGTGATTGCTATCTTCTAGAAAATGCTTTGATAACAAATGAAACCTTACATTTGTACACAGATAGCTGTCATAATTATGCATTAGGTTGAGATGCCTATATATGATACGCCAATGGTGAATGGACACAATTAAGATGATCGAAAGTATGGTCTGACATGTTTATCATGAACGACATTACATTTTTAGAGGTAGTACCAATTGTTTTTGGCTATGTTTATATGGGCAGTAGAGTTTTAAAACCAAAAGATTGTATTCCCAATTTATAATATGGTGTTAGTTTGTATTTATAATAAGAGAACTACCAAGTTCAAATGTGTGACGGTACTTAAACGTCCCGTATACTTTATACAATGAAATACAATATGTAATGTAAAGCACAGCATATTGATGGTTTAAAAAATTGCACACTCGATTTCTCGGTTTAAGTTTTTCATATTCAGAGAACTTGCACCCAGAGCCGAGTCTGTTCCAGAAAACAACCAAGCAGAATTCACGCCATCTAAAGTAAAGGTTTTTTTTAGGGCATCAGTTTTTACAAATGATTAATCATTATGAAGAGCTTTCTCAATTACTAGTATGATTTTTGTGTTGTTAGACAAATATTTGATGTAATAACAAAGTCAAGGTTAAAAAAAAGCAGACTGAAAATTGCCAATTACTAATATTATGATATTTTAGTAAAAATTATAAGAATTGTGTGGTCTTTTTCTGTTGCCATGCCATTGTGTGACTCCTACCTTTATTTTCTATAACCGAAGCTGTATTATGTATGTGTTTGCTGTCATCATATATGTGTATCGTATATGTAAGTAGAGGACTTAATATAAGTTGTAATAACTTGTGTTCAACCCTATTGCTTGATTATTGCAATAAAATAGTATAAAACTAATTAGATTGTTTTGCAATTTCGCAATTTTGTGAAATGACAACTGCATCTCGTATTGCGAAGTCTGACGAAACGAGTAATGCTTTAAAGTCGAAAATATTCATGTTACAAATTATAAAATCAGAATATATCTTTTTTCTTCATAAAGTAATCAGTTAGATAAAAGGACATCAATTATCGTAGCCTAACAATCAAATAATGAAATATGTCCAGTTAATATTTTGCAAGAACATTTAAAGATTCGACCTCCAATTAGTGGTCAATTTTATTGTCACGTTGATGGTTCCCTACTGACTAATCAGCAATGCCCGATCATAGTATGGAACTCAATCTTTTCGCATCGGTTTTGCGGCTTTTTAAACTATGCTTGTATTTTTTCTGGGAACAAATCAAAGTACTTGGAAGTTTAGAAGCTATCAAAAGTTACATAAGACTTCCGCAATTAAATGGTACTTTCATTTAAATCAATATTATGAATTATACATTATAAATTGTAGAACAAAACATCTTAGTATAGAAAATATGTTTATTTTTAACAAGAAATGCATTTGTGCATGCAATGAACATAACAGGAGTTGTTCATTTAGGCTTCAAAGAATAGTTCATATTTGGTGGCAAGGGTATGGCGGGATGGTTTTGAAAGATTTGGAATTGGAAAGTAAAAAAAAAAATGTTGAAGCATTCAGAAATATTTAGTCTTACCTATACCACTAAATAATTTTGGGAGGACAACAATTGGCTTTTTAAATACGATATTTAAAATACCTTGACAAAGATACAGGGTTATTTACCAATTAATACGATTGTTTGTTCCCAGGTATGACTGCGAATACTATTATATTTAGCGTTACTCTTCATTTGGACTGTGTTGGATAGTTGTCTTATTGGCAATCATACTACATCTTTTGTCTTATATCTATAAAAAAAACCAAATAATAGGGACAATATACAGTGTTCAGTGTCTATATAAGATATAGCAATCTCTAAATCATCTCGAGTCCATAAAAGTTGTGAAAGATTAAACAGAAATGATAAAATATCTTCCATTAACACCCGATTCTCAAATAACCATAAACTATTTAGATGTGACATACAAGTATGACAAAGTTCCTGACTTGGATAAGGCTCATGCATTTCTGGCGGGTTTAAACTATTTTTTTGACATCTCGACCAGGGCTCTTTCGTTAACCTCGATCAGTGGACTAACAAAACGTAAATGAAAGAGCTTTAACACACGAAATTGGATAATAAAAAACAGTTAAATCTTGGTATAAAAGAACACAAAATAAACCCGAAAAAAATAAACAAAATTATACCGTACTGAACAATGTCCACCGTTGTCAAAATAAAGCTAACATATATTATTGTATATGTGTACATCATCTGCCGATAAGAAATCATATCGTTCTACACTCTGTTATCGGTAGCTGTTCTTTATATAAGTCTTTTGTGCGGAGCAGAAAATCAATCCTCACTACAGTTTAAAAGACATGAAAGGATTTATTCATTGTGTCATAAACCTAATATAAATGCAGCCGCACCATAAACATGTGAATAAAAGTAATCAACCTCAAATGTATACGTACATCCTTCTCTGTAGTATATCTTTATATCTGTGATGAATAGAATTCCATACGTAATATTGAACATCCATCAAGCCGGACTTAGATTAGGAGATGTGTGTGTACATCTTGTATAACCCCATTCATTTGATATAGGTGGTTTAATTGCATTTTGTGGTCCAGCAGCTCCAAATTGGGAACTTTGCGAAGCCTTACCAAATGGTGTAAGGTTCTCTAAAAAAAAAATTGATCAATTTGAAATATTACCGGGATATGTTATCATAATGTTTGGCCAGAAATAATCAAAATAACTCAAATACTGGCGGCAGACTGTGCTGTGAAAGCTCTTTGTTTTTTTTTAATAAAGCAAGTTTTACAAATCATGCCAAACCTAGTAATATAAAACATACATACATGCATATATACATAGATATAAGAAGATGTGGTATGAGTGCCAATGAGACAACTCTCCATTCAAGTCAAAATTTATAAAAGTAAACCATTATAGGTCAAAGTACGGTCTTCAACACGGAGCCGTGACTCACACCGAACAGCAAGCTATAAAGGGTCCCAAAAATTACTAGCGTAAAACCATTCAAACGGGAAAACCAACGGTCTAATCTATATAAAAAACGAGAAACGAGAAACACTTATGAATCACATCAACAAACGACAACTACTGAACATCAGAATCCTGACTTAGGACAGGTGCAAACAATTGCAGCGGGTTTAAACGTTTTAATGGTACCAAACCTTCACCCTTTTTCTGAAACAATAGTGTAACATGACAACATAGAAAGACACACTATAAAATATCAAGTGTAATGGCTTAACTCAATCAAAGGACATATTAACACCAGTGAACATACACTGAACAAATAAATTTGACCTATGATACAATGCAAATACAAAATAAATAAAATAAGGGAAGAATAATAAAAGTAACATGTTATACCGCTATGAAATGTTAAACAATTTAAGAAAAACAATATGCTCAAACAAAAATATCAGCATACATACTTATATGTATTTACATGTGTACATACATTTAAATACCGTCAAAAAAAAAGGCATCACTACAGTTAGAACCATCTTAAGACCATATCAAGACACCTAAAGTTGAATTTTCCTAAATTACGACATGTTTGATAAACCCATTTATGTTACAGATGCGTCCTGAGATGATCTTAGGACATGTCATAGTCCTTAAGCGTTTCGATAAACAGGTCCCTGTTCTTGATTGTAACACTTAGTGTTGATAAGTCAGACTGAATCTGAGTCTTCTTGTGCCTTCGGAAGACAGCCATAATTACATGTATCTACCTAGACAAAGGACACAAATATCGGGGAGACGGAAATGTTTTTCAATTGTGATATCGAGTATAAAGAGATATAAGAATATGTGGTATGAGTGCCAATGATACAACTCTCCATCCAAGTCACAATTTGTAAAAGTAAACCATTATAGGTCAAAGTACGGCCTTCAACACGGAGCCTTGGCATACACAGAACAGCAAGCTATAAAGGGCCCCAAAAATGACTAGTTTAAAACAATTCAAACAGGAAAACCAACGGTCTAATCTATATAGAAAACGAGAACTGAGAAAAACTTATGAACCACATCAACAAACGACAACAACTGAACATCAGGTTCCTGTATATTGTAATAAGAAAAACCGGTGTGTAACTATAACAAACAACAAATTTATTGATTTGAAAACCTAGATGGATTTTAAATGTTTAAGTGCCTTTCCTTTTTTCTTTGAGAATAAAAAAGCAGCAGCACGATAGAATTGTGTAAAATTTCTCTACGTCTTTCAACCGTGCGATTTTTTAAGGCTTTTTCATTCTTCGATTCATTTGGGCTTTTGGATTTAGGTGTTCCTGACGCGGGTGGGTCCAAAGGTGTGATTCAGACGCATGATGTTTTTATCATGTTGTTTTCATTGTATTTACCCTAGTATTTATATTTTTCTGAATTTGTACTTTAAAGTATAGTCATTATGCTTTACTATCATACTGTACGTACTACATGTATTAACTACAAAAACTTTTCTGAAAGTTGTCTTTGTCAGATTCATTTGTATCTTGATTCGAAATCAGTTGTGTTATATGTCTTTGAAATATGTTTACACATTTTTGGCTACTGGATCTCACGTAGCCAATTATGTCTGTTTGGGATGCTAACCCAATTTTGTCAATATAATTGAACTAAAAACAACTGTCATGCCTGTGGGAGGTTTATCTAGTTATAAAAACAGGTTTAACCCACTATTGTCATTTGAAAATGTCTCTACCAAGTCAGGACAGTTGTTTTCCATCCTTCCGTTGGTTGATATAGTCGAGCGTTTGATTTATTCCGTTTTTTTGGACTTCTCCTTTTTTAATTTACCTTGGAGTTTGTCTTTTTTGTTAGTACCATTTTTTACACTTCAGTAAATAATGAAAAAAGGAATAAAAGTAATATGTGATTAACACTATAAAAACACAACTTACTTTGTGCTGTAACAGTCAACACAACAGTCACGTGGATAAGTAACACACATAACATAGTATCACATCTAATGAAACACGTCCAACAGAACTTATTATCTGCTAATAAAAATGTAAATAACAAAATTGATAAAAAATCATCACTCTGAAAAAACAATTCTAAGTAACTTTTCTTTACTTATTTCCAGTGAATATATTACTAATAAATTTACTTATAATTGCTTACTTCTATTTAGTATCAATTGCTTTGCCAAGAGATTACTTGAAAAAAACTTAACTGGACGACTTCACACTAAAATCTATGACAAACGGGATGATTTCAACTTCCCAATTATCAATTTCCCATTTCTCAGCAGTAACATACCCTCTGCTCCGTCATATGGTGTTTACATATCTCAATTGCTCGTGCATGTTCACACTATACGGACTTCATGTACAGGAGTGTGTTCCTTACGCAGAAATTGCTCCAACAGAGTTATGAGGAGGAAAGATTAAAAATGACACTCCGTAAATTTTAATGACACCATCACGAATTGGTTGATCTATACGATGTGTCTATGTCTAAACTAATGACATTATTACCACGTCTTAGATTGTGGTTTAACATTTATGTCGTCTGTCTTCTAAGTACCCAAAGTGACCTATTCCCGAATATGACTATATTGCCGAGTGTGAATTTGCATTGCTATACGACGTGTCTCGGTATTAATACATCCAACATTCATGTTTTTATTTATGATGTTTCTGTTGTGGTTTCTTTCGGATATTGTGTCTTATCGTTTGTGGTTTGAATTCTGTATTTTCGGTACATTTCACATATGTCTTATTTGTCAGTATAGTCGAGTTAATTTTCATTTTCCATGGATAAAGTATTGTGTTAGTCCAAATAATTATGACATCGTCACAACATTTATTTAAAATAGCCTTTCAATACCGTCATAGTCATGATGAATGTTTGGACTAGTATTGTGAAAATAATTGAATGAATTTCAAGATTATATATTCGTTACAAAAATACGTCACTGTTTGTGATGTCCTGTGCTGTCGTTAATGGAAGATGTTCGTTGTTATTCTGCGGTTTACATGTTGTAACGACTATTATATTATGTATTTGTGCGTTTCTCTGTGCTGAGTGTTCTTGCGTTTGTTTGTGCTGTATTTCTGACGCGTAGTGTTGGCATTTTTAGCGATATTTTTTAACATTGCCATATAAGCGGGAGGTTTGGCGAGCCATAAAACCAGGTTCAACCCACTATTTTTTTCTTTAAATGTCCTGTACCAAGTCAGGAATATGGCAGTTGTTATCAGATAGTTCGTTTCTATGTATGTTGGCGTTTGTTTTCGTTGTACTTCAGTGTTTCTTTTGTTCCGTTGTTTTCCTCTTATAGTTGATTTGTTTCCCTCGGTTTTAGTTTGTAACCCGGATTTGTTTTTCTCAATCGATTTATGACTTTTGAACAGCGGTATACTACAGTACAGTTGCCTTTATTTAACTGATATGTTCACTAAACTTTAGTAATAACTAAAAGTTTAAGTATTACTAGTTTAAAATATAATAACTTAGAATTAATAAAAAATATTTCTACATGTATTCTTAAAATTGATAAAAATATTTCTATTCCTAAAATTGATAAAAATATTTCTATTTTTGATAATTTTAAGTTATTATATTTTAAAATTACTTCTTATTACTAATTATGGTTAAATTTTAGTGACCATTTCAAAAGTTCTATATTACAAAATTTAAACATAACATGAAGATTTCACTTCAACATGAATTAACATAAGGATAATAATATGATATTTAGTAGCTAGCTTTAACTGACATACATATTCAGACTTTTCTTTCTTCTGGAGGACTATGATTTAGCTATATGATAGCTGATGTATTATTTAATGAACATTTGTTTTTAGTGTACTGTACTAGTAAGAACAAATTGTTGGTCTCTGATCAGGGATATATGTGTTGATGGATGGATTGGTGTTTTATGTTCAGTTGTAACTATTACGTGCTCATCAGGACGAGAACATGTTAATGTGATTTAAATATAAACCCTGCTTTGTACTAGACCAACACATTGAGTCTGGTTTTTAACTTGCTAGTTCTCATGGTAGAATACAGCATTCATTGGAATTTTGTTAAGACATGTCATCCTACATGGACACATAATTCTCACCCCAAGTCAACCAGTCTTTGTTCTAATTCCCAAATGCCGCACACTAAAGGGAGAAGCATCATGTTCAAAGTTACAAGTCCTTGGACCTCCGACACCTTCGACAAGCATGAAAGTATGCTGACTTCAGATTGCGTCTTCAGTTAAAAAATGGAAACAACACTTTATAAATTGCATGCGTCCGAAGAATTGTTCTGGATTAACCTTCATTAGGAATGCTGAAAGCAGAATATTTGAAAGCTAAGGATGCATAAGAACCGAAACAGTAGAATAGCTATAGAACCAAAATGGTCAAAACAATATAGCCAAATCTATCTTAAATCAACTTTACCTGAGGCAGTTAAAACCTTAGTTTCTTCATTATTTCTTAATTAATTTTATAGATCATATAGATTAATATACTTTCGTCAGTTCAACCATCACTTGTAGTGATAAAATGCATGTATTGACTGATAATAACGTATTACTCTGTTACTTGGGGTTTTACTTTGAATATAATGGGTTTTTACTTTGAATTACCTGCATTTACTTGGGTCATTACTTTGAATTACTTGTAATATTACTAGTTATTACTCAAGATTACTTATAAAAATACTTAATAAGTAATTACTTATAATTAATATTAAACTTTACTTGCATTCAATATAAAATACCATAACCGGATAACTTGCATTGGTTGTTGTTATTGAGCAAGCAAATCGGTATATGTCATTTAATCTGCACGGCTCGGGTGACCCTACTTGACCTGAACGACGTAGGATTTCGGGTTAATGGGTCATCCTGACCGTGCAGATAAAATGATATATACCGATTTGATTGGCCAATAACTGTTTTAACACATAACGCCATCAATATACATTAACACTTTGGAAATATACGGACGATATTCAATCCACGATTCCTGAGAAAGTTTTCTTGTAGGGTAAATATTGGAAAATAGGCCGTTAAGTAGTAAAAGGTTGGTATCTTTTAAATTATTATTTTTTTTTTTTAGATATTCAGCCTTTTTCCTGAACTGTTGCATTATTTGGAGAATTGCGTTTTAATGGCAGATCTTTGTTTCTGTTAAATCTATTCACAATGTTTATATAAATTTGTGACGATCGATTTAGAACTAAGCATATTGTTAAGACACCTGCCTATTGTTGAACATTATATGTTGCCCTCTAGATGGCCTAAGGTGTTTTTGTCGTCGTTTTATTGCTGTCTAATTGACGTATAACCCACATCTCCTTTTTCATACAGTTTTAGTTCCGTTTGGTGTACTTTTAAATCGGTTTTGACTAATCATAACTGAAAAGGTTAATAGGTATAGATTAATTGCTTTGATTTTTTCAAGATTATGACTAGAGGAAAATTAATCGAAGAGTGATGTACTTATTTATAGTGCAAAGTAAAAAAAAAAGTTTCCCTTTTCAATCTTTAACTCCCCCTTTCATTAATTCTGAAGACATGTCGAATCTTATGTAAAAATAAGGAGATTTGGTATGATTGCCAATGAGACTACTGTCTACCAAAGTTCAAATGAAATGGATGAAAGCAATTATAGGCAACCGTACGGCTTTCAACAATGAGAAAAACCCATGCCGTATATATTCGGCTATAAAAGGTCCCGACATGAAAAATACGAAACAATTCAATTGAGAAAACTAACGGCCTAATTTATAACAAAACAATTTACGAAAAACAAATATGACAAACATGAACCAACGACAACCACTGAACTACAAACTCCTGACTTGGGACAGACACATACAGAATGTGGCGGGGTTTAACATGTTTGTGAACGCTCAACCCTCCCCCAACCTGGGACAGTGGTGTAACAGCACAACATAAGAACAAACTATAAAAATTAGTTGAAAAAGGTTTAACTCATCAGATCGATACAAAGAAAAACATCAAAAAAAAAAACACAGACAGGACGTGGCAGGGTATATATTCATCCCTCATCCCTAACAACAAAAACGACACTAAGTACAGATCTGAGAGTACTCGCAGTTACTAATAGCTAGTTCAGAGCCAATAACAACTACTAAAAAAAAATCATGTATCTAAGACTAAAATATCAATCAATACACATCCAACATCCAATTGATTTAGAGTTAAGACGTCGTTAACAGTCAGAGAAAAACATGACCTTGTGCAATGCGAACATATAGGTATCGACAGATTGTAGTACCGTGAAAGTACATATGTGTAATATTTAGTATGGTTTTAATTTACTGATAACAAAATCAATATTTATACCAATAAAAACAATATTAAAGATTTAATTACAGTGTTCAATTGGTAACCTTTTAGAATTAGTTTATTTAAAGGATTGATAAGTTTACCCGGATCGATTCTAAATTTCCGTGCTCGGTTAACAACATCACCGTAAAATTTAGGATGTGCTATTCCGTTTGAAATAAGTTGTCTACAGGTACAGCCAAACTTGCCTTAAGTCGTCTAATTTTTTATGGAATAACGTCCCTATGCCTTTGATATATCCTTATCCGCGCCTAAATATAAGAGTATATTTGAACTGAGAGGTATATCTGAGGCAGTTAATGCATACCTTAGCTGTGCATTATCCAGATTATAGCACAGTAAGAACAAAGATATTTTGCCCATGTCATGAGTTAACTACAAATATGATTTGTAATTATTTATTAATGAATTACTAGAAATCGCTGATATTGATGACTCAAAATTACTGAAATAGAAAATTTCCACGAATAACTTAGTAATAAATTACTAGTTTTCACTAGTCGTTACTAATAATAATCACTACCCATAATCAATAATTTTGACGATTAAAATTACTTGAATGGATCCGGAGTAATTGAATTACTTATTTTGTAATGCTATGTATTTTTTTTAAAGTGAAAGTATGCATCGTTCACTTGTTCAGGAGTAACAGGTACTGTTCTTTCAAAATTTGATTAAAACGAAGAAAAAAGTGAAACATTTTACTTTCTTCAACTAACAAATCGAAAATATAAGATCGTTTGATATACTTGATAAATTGTAACATTATTTCAATAATGTAGTTATGTATTTTTGTTTATTTTTTAGATCATATAAATATACTAGGACTATAACTGTACTCGTTGATATCTTAACATGTATGATTTAAAAATCCAAAAGTATATCAGTTATATAACGATAGCTTAACGATTAAGAATAATATTAGGCTATGTTTTATAGTGTGTATGAAAGAAATCTCATCTAGCGAAATAAACAAACGTTACATTTGCCAAATATCAAAATTTGAAACGTTTAAAAAAAAACAAATGAATGAGTATTAGTTTGACTTAACTAGAGATATACAATTTACAAATTTACCTCGCACAAAGAATGGTTACTGTTCTGTAATAATACAAACCACACAAGGAAGTGTTACAACCAATATCGAGAAGTACTAAATCATTCAAGTTACTTTTTACGTGAATAAATCATTTAAACGACAAACAACTGAATACTTTGATAAGACTGAAGGGGATGTTTTTTCTCAATTAGATTTTGAGACGCACTTCAATGGTTTTTATCGTATAGCGTGCTGTTTGTGGAAATATGTACTTGACGTAGACTTGCTAATCAGATCTAATTTTAAAATAAACACATTAAACTTGTCGAGTACACTACCTTTTATAGATACGCATAGATTAGCTGCAATGCATGATTGACTTTTACACGTTTCCACTTTATCGAGAACATGTATTTTACCCCACCTGAATCCGATCCCCCCTTTTTAGCTCACCTGGCCCAAAGGACCAAGTGAGCTTTTCTCATCAATTGGCGTCTGTCGTCCGTTGTCCTTCGTCCGTTGTCCGTCGTCGTCCATTAACTTTTACAAAAATATTCTCCTCTGAAACTACTGGGCCATCAGTGGGTTATCTTGTTTGAAAAATGTGTCCGATGAACCCACTTGCCAACCAACATGGCTATCATGGCTAAAAATAGAACATGTGGGTAAAATGTAAGTTTTGTCTTTTATCTTGAAAACCGCTATAGACAGAGAAAATCTGGCAGAGCAAACAGTGTTCAGATGTTGCGATCTACTCATTGTGTATTTACCTAAAAACTCTCAGTCGGCTTCCTATAGGAGTTATTGCCCTTAAATGACGATTATTACCAATTATGAATTTTTGCCTTATATCTTGAAAACTATAATAATAGATAGAGAGAAACTTTAAAAGGAAAAATGATCAGCAAGACAAGATTTTCAATTAAAATAACACGACTGAAATCATCAGATGACTCTTTATTGGAGTTTTTGCTCTTTAATGACGATTTTAACCGATGTTTTGCGTTTTCGCCTTTCATCTTAAAAATAATAATAGATAGGAAGAATCTTAAACAAGCAAAAATGATCAGCAAGACAAGATCTACAAATAAGTCATATGGAGGAAATCGTATGACAACTCCTTACTAAAGTTTTTACCCTTTAATGACAAATTTTACCAATTTTTTGTATTTTTGTCTTGTATCTTAAATATTATAATAGATAGATAGAAACTGAAATCAGCAAAAATGATCAGCTACTATTTAGTCAATTGGCGGGAATCGTCTGACTACTACTTATTGCAGTTATTGCCCTTTAATGACGATTTTTACCAATTTTTTGGGGTTTTCCTTATATCATGAAAATTTTAATAGATAGAGAGGAACTGCAAACAGAAAAAAATATCAACAATACAAGATTAACCAAAAAGAGAATTTTGTCCCTAATTCGATTTTAGTCCACAATTTTGGAGTGTCCATTGTTGAAGATGCATATTGACCTAGGTGAGCAACACAGGCTGTTATTGAGCCTCTAGTAATCATATGCATCTGTTATCTTTCTGAATACACGTGAAATATTTGTCAGTGGATATAAATCAAACAACAAAAAAACAATCTTTAAATCAACTGCTACTTCATTTGCATTTTACCAACCATGAATGCTAATTATAAAAACCCAAAATAACACGACGATACTTAATACATGACAGAACTGCAATAGGAAATTAGGAAGAAGCAAATTAATTTGTTTCGGAGGAGAAGCGGGCTGTATAAATGTATATGAGCATATACTAAAATTCCCATTTTATGCCAAGTCTAATACAATGCTTGTGAAATGGCATTCATTTTTTGTTATGTCATATAAATAATGAAGTCGTCTACAATATCATATGAACTGTAAATTCAAAATAACCGTTTACCACATTATGTTGTATTCAATTTGTATAAATCAATTTAAGATTTCCCCTTGATATCTTCTTCTTTATGATCCCCGAATTTTGAACGTCGCCTTGTCTGCCCATGTGTCCGATCGATTTTGTTTTGGACGTTAACTTCCGTTTACCCTTCTTGTTAGAAATTTGATTTACACAGATTGAAGATATAAGGAAGGAAAAGAATCCTTTATTTCAAAGTTCATGTTTACTGTCACTAAATTATTTTCGGGTGGTTTTATGAGTTTCGCATGCTTAATAGAAATTCAATCTATATAGATTAAAGATATTTGGAACAGGAAGTAAGGGATATCATGTCAAAATGCAAGGTCACTGTTATAAAAATTATAATATTTAAAAAAAAAGGTTTGCAAATGATAATTTGAGTTTCATACGTTGGTTCGAAATGAAACCTATATATGCGTAGATGGAAAGAGAAGGGAATGGTTATTTAGAGACGATAAGCTAAAGATATATGTCATATCTGCTAGAAATTGACTGAAAATACATAATTTTATATCTATTAGTCGCAATGCGGAATTTTCTCGATAATTTGTAGGTAGATTAGTGAAACACTTATAAGATATATTGAAAAAAGAAAAGAAAGAAAGTCAGCCTATTGAATGTAGTTCAGTAGGTCAAAAGTTAAGACCACAGGTGATAAACATAGTTTTACATGACATACAATTCCTCAAAATGTTCAATTCTGAATGAAATTTCTTAAATCTGGCTTATAATAATTCTGGAATATTTTTTTATCAAGCTTGTGCCTCAAGACTTGTCAAGTGTCAACTAAAATTAGTCAACACCATGGTAAGAAAAGAAATACGAAATACAGCAGTCCATAAACAGAAAACTCAAGATTTCGCAGTACGAAGTACCAAAAACCAGGGTATCAATATAGATCCACTTATTTGGAGGTTAGCGCGCGAATAGACGTTTCTTAACATCTCACGAACGGACGAAACTCAACGAACGTATTGTCAAGGAGCAGTCGTGTTGTTTAATCATACTTCACGTATAAATGCCAGATTTTGATTGGCTAGCAATACGAGGGAGACCATCTTTACTTTTATATTTATTTAATGGCTCAGCGGGAGACAATTTTTTGAATGTCACCCTCTCGTGCAGACCTATCAAAATAGATAATTTTAAAGAGAATGCTCAAGTTCAACGTTTTGGCCTCAGAATTTTAACAGACAATACCCATGTCAGAACATTCAGTGTAATAAATTAAATAACGCATAGCCGAGAGGGAGATAGAGCAGATTGTTACCTCTCGAATAAACATTGTCAACCTTGGCTTCGCCTCGGTTGATAATGTTTTCTCGGGGTAACAATCTGCTCTTTCACCCGCTCAGCTATGTATTATTTATATACTATTAAATTTTTCTACCGATATTGCAGTGTGTTTAATTCTATATTCTTTTTGAATCCTTGTATTTTATTGTTGTGGTTAAACATTAGTGTTCCAAATTGTTATTGGTCTGGTTTGTAATTGATTGATTGATTGCTAGGTGTTTAACGTTCATTGGCAAGTATTGCATGCATATGCCGGACGAGATTAGCATTTGATAAAGGAATGAGGGACTGAGATGACTTAACTTTAACTTGTTTAATTTATTATATCGATAAGTCTTTTTCAAAACACAGCACAAAGTTCTACAACACAAAGAGGTGACAAACCAATGACTCGATTGTTTTTTATTCTTCAATTATATTTTCCATATATACCCTGGGACCATTATACTATAATACTAATAGCCCCAGATACGCCATTTACCATTTGTCTCCTATTGCATTGCTTCGCTGTCCATTCTTGTACTGTTAGCCAAGTAACAAGTGAAATTTCTGCCTACATTGGCTGCACTAAGTCCAAAAGACAGGTTTAAGATGGTAAACGTCGGATATTATCGTAACCAGATCAATGTAAAGAGCACTTTAGTTTTACTGGGAGAATCCTTTCAGATATCATAACTATGACCAATCATTTAAAAAACGAACAGTTTGTCCTGCAATTAAATTTTAAAACGATTTTATCCTAGCGGTGTTTGCCTCTAGATATTATAAAACCTCCTTTTAATTCGGACTTTTTAACTTTAATTTGAGCCTAGATAAGTTTTCAAAAGAATATTCCAAGCCGCTCCCTTTTAAAGGTTGTACATTACTTTATAAGATATACGACATGATGTTGTCGTGTTTATCAAAATCTCTTATACGATTCGTGTGCATGGTGTTAATATTTCATATTCTTTGCCAAAATTTATGTCCAAACTTTTCTGCTTTCGATTGAATCATAATATATATATATATATCAAGCTTATATAATATGTCTACAACTCAAAACAAAACATAGTATATATTTGATGTAAAACAAATTTCTTATGGAAGTGAAAAGAGTCCAATATCATTTAATAAACGAATGCTCCCTCTTTTCTTGTTTCGAACGAATATGTTATGAAACCTCTTTTAAGACATAAAAAGATTGCCAAACAAAACCATGTGGTCAAAGAAAAATATAAAATCGATGAAACTAGAAGTACTGTGAGCACGATACCCATTTGACATCACTAGAAGGTTAAGAACATCAGGAAGTAAAATAGTAGGTGCAAAATGATATAATGCCATAAGCATGATAAGTAATCTGCAACAATTTGATTCTCTGGAAAAGGATGGGGAATGTAATAATTATAATATGACAGGGCTACGTCCATGTTTTTGTTTTGGAAACTTCAGAAATGATTCTGACCAAAAAGTGTGAAAGGAGGTGCGCAATGGCATTATGTCATGAAGAATATGTAAAAATTTGATTGGAATCCATTCACAGATTAAGGTGGAGATGCGGAATAGAGATGCTTACTACCTATAATATCAAAGGGCAAAGTTTTCGTTTTTGTATGGAAAATCATTCTGATCAAAAAGTCAAAAAGGCTTCACATTGGCATTATGACTTGAATAATCTGCAAAAGTGTGATTACAAGAAAGAGTTGTGGATGGGGTCTAGAAGAAATTTGTCTGGACAGAAAACCCGTTCATTATATACCGCAGCTTCGTTCAGCGAGTGTATAAATAAAAACTACAGTTCTCACAACAACAAAAAATACCGAAAAAACTGAGCGACACGAATCTAAAAGAAGATTAGGTGTGAACCTCTGTGTTCCAAATCGGTAAGCAGTTTATGATGAACATCCCTGGCTTTTAAATGTTTAGGTTTGAGCGTTCCAGTTGAAGGTCAATCCAGAAAATGCTTCGAACGCAAAAAATTATAAAGTGTTGTATCCATTTCATGACAAGTGATATTCCGATTATAAATCGCATTTGGCGAGAACATATATAACAAACGAAAAAAATACATCATTGTGGCTATGACAAAAGGAACATGTTGGAATCAACGCTTACACGTATCTGTAACACAGATAACGGTCTAACAAATATTAGTTCGGTACTTTGTGTCTTTTCGTGATTTTTATATGCTTTTTGTGCCGAGTCAATCTCTTTACAGATGATTTTTACAGGGTTTTTTCCTATGCTACATGTATGTAGTAACACCACTTCATATATTAGGATTGTATTGAGTGCTTGCAAACATGTAAAAATCGGCCACATTATGTACCAGTCATGGTTAAATACCCTGCATGTCCGGTCTGTGTTTATGTTTGATGTTTTTCTACTTTGTATCGATCTGATGAGATAAACCTTTTTCAACTGATTTTATAGTTTGTTCTTATGTTGTGCTGTTACACCTCTGTCCCAGGTTAGGGGAGAGTTGAGCGCTCACACACATTTTTAACCCCGCCACATTCTTTGTGTGCCTGTCCTAAGCCAGAAGCCTGTTGTTCAGTGGTTATCGTTGGTTCATATCTGTCATATCTGTTTATCGTAAATTGTTTTGTTATAAATTAGGCCGTTAGTTTTCTCAAGGTGTAATACCACCAAATTATAGTACGTTACATCCGGTTTCAAATGAAAAAGGTTCGAAAAAAAAAATATTCCCTTGATTTTGAGAGTTGTAGGAAATAAACCCTGCATTTTATTGCAGAAAAATTTTTCTGAGTCATAACCATATATCTTGTGTGTTTAAAAGCACCATTCTTTTTTATTTGCTTTTTCTATAAAATATTTTGGAAACTTCAGATGACATGGTAACTCAAGTTTGTTAACAGAAAAAAAAAGGGGTGACAATTTAAGGTGGCTGGGGTGTCTTCCTCCATCTTGGATTTTGAAATAGCAGATAACAATCGGTCTAGATCTTTATTGAAAGGTGCAAAGTTGGAGAGCAGTATGTAATTCATGTGTAAGACTTTTCATGTTAATATAGAAAATTGTGTGTTTTATCGTATTTACGACTGTATTTTACAAAAAAAACAACATTTTTGTTTGAATAATTTTTTTTTCAACTTTGCCACATAAGGGGAGATAACTCAGATAAAAGGGGAGATAACTCAGATAAAGTCACTTTTATAATAGAATGTGTTGTGAATTTACCTATTTTATTAAGTAGCAGGAAAACGAGTCCGGTGACCCCATTTTTTCTTTTTCTTATCTGAAAGCATATTATTAAAGCTATCTTCTCATATTTTATCTTAAATTCTATGGTGTAGTTTTCGTTTTATCACACAAAATTGTGTTTTTCATGCATAATCTATACAAAATCTGACAATTTTGCACAACCTGTAGCGTGAAAAAAAGCCCGGTGACCCATAACTTTTATTATATTTTTGAAAAAAGCATGGTATAAACTACATTTTGACAAATTATTAGAATATTCTATGGATTTTATTTTAGACCCCCTATCTACCTTAATTGGTTTACTTCCGGTGATGGTTATTATCTTATATGCAATGAAATGTTATGTGAAATTTTCATCGTAATACTGGACAGGATAAAACTTTACTCATGTCAAGTATTTTTTTTATTTGAAACAACGATAAATTCTGTACAATTTTTTGAAAAGTGCAAATTTAACAAAGACTAATAGGGGAAAATCAAAGGTGGTATTACTCCTCAGTTGAATTGTTTCATATTTTTCATATCGGGGCCTTTTATAGCCGACTATACGGTATGGATTTTTCCCATTGTTGAATGCCGTACGGTTGCCTATAACTGCTTACATCCACTTTATTTAGATTTTGGTGGATAGTTGTCTCATCGGCAATCATACCTCATCTCTTTATTTTTATATTTACCAAGAATGTAATCTAGTCGTTTGTTGCTGTCTACGTATGTGTTGTTCGTTCATTGTTGGACTTGATCGTTGGTTTTCTCATTTGAATTGATTCACATTTTGTCATACCGGGGCCTTGAATTGCTTACTTTACGATATGGGTTTTGCATAATGTTGAAGTCCGTATGGTTACCTGTAATTATTCACATCTTTTGTCCTTTTGTCTATGTAAAGTTATCTCATTGGAAATCATACCACATCTCCTTATTTTAACATTAATTTGGGCATCGTGTCTTTTTGCAGTATGCAAAATGTTGCTATTTAAAACCTACTTGAATTAGACCACAGGTATTGATACGAGGTTGTTCGAGGGCTGGATTTCTGTATCGACAAATTAAGTACTTTGAGATTGATACCAATATTTCAAACACAAGCCTTACTATTATGGTTTTATAATACCTAATACCTTGATGTTGGTCGTCGTTTATATTAAATGTAAATGCACATTAAATGATTTTTAACAAAAGTTTTCTAGATTCTTCTTTGTTCCAATTATTTCTCTGATTAAGATTTAAAACGGTAGGTTACATTAAAAAAAACAGTATAACCCTGTAACATTCAATCATGCCTTCTCTAAATAAAGGAACCATGTGAGTGATTGTCTATTATAGTTATTGTTCTTTTTTAAAAGAGTTTACTGTAAGGTAAACACGTGTCTATTTTAAATGTCGCATGCTGACCATTGGATGTCATCCGTAGTCTTTTTAGTTGTTGGTGTACAGTCTAATTGACATACATCCCACATAACCTTTTAATTTTTCTAAATGTAGATCAAACACTATATAAATAGCACAAAGCTTCGAGGGTAATAGAGCAGATTGTAATTCCGAGAAAACATTGTCAACCGAGGCGAAGCCAAGGTTGACAATGTCTTTTCGAGGGGTTACAATCTGCTCAATCACCCTCTCAGCTATGTGTTATTTTATTTATTATCCTGAATGTTCTGTTATAACTGTCTGTTAACATTCAAATTCAAATAAATAAACTATATGACGTCTTGTATATAGCAAACATCCGTATTTAATAACGCGCACACTTGATTAAGCGTCTCCGCGAAGTGTATTAGAGTATTTTCAATGGGATAGAGTAAATTATCTCTTTCGTTTTAACCAATCAAAATCTTGCATTTTGACATAAAGTATAATACAATGTATTGTACATTCTGCGTAATACTTGTTTAACTTATTACACCCAATTGTTATTTGGTTAAGTAAATTGATATAATGTATGACAACCTAAGTGGTGAAACTACATCACGTTTGTGAATAAATAAATTTTTAGTGTGTTGTATTAATGAATTGTTTTTCATGTTCAAAGGCTACTTCATGTAAATTGCGCATAAGAAAGGAAGAATATTACCTCGATTTTTTTTTTCCCAGGGAGTTGTACCTCTTAAGACAGGATGTTTGAAATTTTTTGCTCGGTACTCAACCTTTTTACACGACACGACCGATTTAAGTCAATTCCGTGACATTACAATTGTAGATGATAATTTAAAGTGTTTTCTATTTAAACAATAACTTATCTTTAAAATTTAAAATCTTGATTAAGATTATGTTGACCTAAATGTGTTGTTGACATTTTGCATTGGTTTATTAGAATTATCAGTTGTGATTGATTTTATATGCGGCAATTTAAATACCTACACACAGACATTTCCATGAGATGGTTTTTTTTTCGTTGTTAGAAATGCCTTTCCCTGATGTTCGATACTTTAAACGGTCTGTTTTAATCAGGTCACAATTTTTTTAGGCCGTGAATTTCTATGTTTAATATACAAATTTCATGGGAAAATTTCCTGTTAAAAATAAAATATTACGCATTCTTTGTACTAGTTAATAGATTTTTTGTGGACCCTTGTAAACTAATATTAACATAAATTATGTGACAGTAATTAATCATAAGAAACTGCAAATATTTTCCTTCTTTATTTTGATTTTAAGAAAGAATAAAAAAAGATTTACTTTTGCCCACATAATGTAGTTTAGAGGAATTACAAATGGTTTATAGAAGAACAAAAAAGCACAGAAAACATTTTAACTTTATTATAACAGTTACGATTATGTTGTCTAACATTACCAATAATGCTCTTCGTCATATTCATGTTAACCATTAAATCACAGTAAAACATTTGCAAAACAAGTTTACTTGTATAATAGTGAAGTAGACACCATCGTACAATTCAAAACATAGTTTCTATTGACCATTCATTTAAAAAGGAAAAAAAAAACTCAGTTCCTGATACAAACAAGTTAAGTTGTTCAAAATTTACTCTCTATTCGTATGCATTACACATGTTACATTCTATTCTGCATTTAGCTTTAATTTCAAATTATTTCAGCACTACATGCTTATTTTTGTACAGATTAAAAACCAACTGAAAGGTAGAAACTCTGCTGTGAAGAATTCAACATTCAGTCGTTGTTTACGACTACATTTATAAAACTTGAAATGTTGACTGTAAATGTTTTGTATTTTGGTTTACACTCGTGCATAAATATTTCTTTGTATTTAAAAAAAAACCAACATATATCGAAGAAAAAAAGACAACACCAGGGCCATAAAAGGTGAACAAAACTATAACTCTCCACATAACAGAACGCAGAAAACTTAAAAAAGTTTAGTAACACGAACCCCTCAAGAAACCGGGAATGAACTAATATGGCTCTGGGAAATTCCTGCAATTCCCACAATTATTATTGCAATTTATTTTGAGTAGTCCTCATATTCATTAGGGATACACTCATTATTATCCACTAAGGCGATGCACAAACACTCGAGAGAGAAGACTGCTTTTCCGGTTGAAAATCGGATATACATTATTGTTTTTATATTTGACAGGGATAAACAGTGTATAACACAGTGAGTCACGAGTGTTAAAGTTCTCGTCCTATTTACAACAGTCCAACAGAACTGATGTAAAACGAGTGAATCTTTTCTTATACTTTTTTCATTCATCGATTTTTTTACACTGGAGTGAGTTATAAAAAATAAAATAGAAAATGATATTAACAATATACAAAAAAAAAAAAAAAAAAAAAAAAAAAAAAAAAAAACAACAAAAAAACCCAAAGGAAATAAACAAAAAAAACAAAAAAACCCAATCATAACAATTTACTTTGCACTATAAAATATAGTAAACCCACAACAGTTACGTGGATTAATAACGCACATAACATAGTATCACATCTAACGAAGCAAGTCCAACCGGAACTATCAGCTAAGCAAAATGTTATTATTTACAAAAATGATTAATTTTAAATATATAAAAATAATTTACCTCGCATACAGAATATATAGTACCATCATATAATAACAAGGAAGTATTTTAACGAATATTACGTAGCATTTTACAATTCAAGTCACATTTTGACATGTAGATATATTTTAGCCGACAGACAACTGAATAATTTTGATAAGAATTAAAGGGAAGTATTTATCAATCAATTTTGAGACACACTTTAAAAGTTTCATAAACACATAATGTGCATTCTATATTTTTCTGTAGTTATCTTGTGGAAAGATATACATGGTCTAGTTTGAAATTAATATAAAAAAGTACCCCCCAAAAAACAAGATATGGTATGAGACTACTTTTCAACAGATGAAAACATACTTTTAGAAATTGTAAGGATATGCTTGTATTATTATGAGTATCTTTTGGTAAAAGATTGAATTTAAATAATGTTTTCGGAAAACTATTAGTTCTCGCAAATCAATCTCAACCATATAATAAAAAAGATATAATTTGAAAATTTAAGATAAACTAAACATAAAAAAAAATGTTATATCAAAATAATTTTGGTTCATTCAAGTTTTTTTAAGAAACTTTTTATTAATTGGTTAAAACTATCATGATGCTAATAATAAAAGTAGAACACGAATATGTGTTCATTAGACAAAATGACCTGCTCGCATTATCGCATTCGCATGTATCGTGAACCATGAAATTTTGCTAAGAAGTTAAGCTTAATTTGGCATATATCAATTCATTATGGAAAGATGTATTAAGTTTAAAGTAAAAAGAAATAACAAAATACTGAACTCGAAGGTAAATTCAAAAAAGGGGAAGTCCATAAAAACTAACAAAATCAAACGTTGGACTTTATCAACCAACAGAACGAATGGAAAATAACTGTTATATTCCTGATTTGGTACAGGCATTTCCGGAAGAAAATGATGGGTCAAACATAGTTTTATAGCGAGCTAAACCTCCTACTTGCATGACAGTTGTTTATAGTTTAATAATATAACAAGGATGTTGACACGATATTGACAGCATTGTGGTGGATTAGGGCATTTTGCGGAACATGGAGTTGGATGTGGAATCGATGTGTTCACGATATCGTCGACATCGTCCATTGAACATTCTCTATCCCCCGACAAAAGTGTGTAATTAATTTACTATCCCTGCATTTTATTCTTTTTTATAGGAAAATTAAACATGTTAAATGGTCATTATTATATTACATTGTTGTGTTCTAATTGTTAACTAGTCCAAAGAGGCGAAGTCAGACGATGCAGAACAACTTCTGAGATCTAAGCTCCTCCCATTCTTTTTTTCCCTTTGACAACCAGACAACATGGGAATAGTATAGAAAATGACTAAAACAAACGTCGTTTTAATGCACTCCTCTATGAATATCACATGTGAATTAATTTTTAACAGTGTTTAGTTGGATATCATTGTTTGTTCATTATGTAAGTTTTGTGCACAAAAATAAATATATTTGCATTGTAAAGCGATAGCAAAAAATATCCGATAAAGGTATTTGCATTAAAACGGTTACATAGCCGAAGTAAATCTTCTATCATTAAGAATGTGCATAACTGATTTTCCTTTCACACGTTCTTTAATACACTGGTAGCAATGTTCATATTTATTAAAATCAAAACAATTTTTTATCATTATTTTCTTTGTGTTTTACATGTTTTATGCACTTAAATCTTTATTGAACTTCGCTTTACACTTTCGCTGTGGAGGAAACCTACTTGAGGTTATTTTAACATGCTACTTAGAGGAACAAGTGATCAGTATGCTAGAGTTTCTTATTTGACAACATATTATTTCAGACACTTATCAAAAACAAGAAGATCAAAGATTTCATTTAAATTTTTGGTGTTTTAACGCCACTTTTAAGCACCGCTTTTGGGCTTTTTCGTGGCGGCCAGTTTTTTATTGGTGGAGGAGGCCGGAGTGCCCGGAGGAAACCACCGACCTTCGATACGAAAACTGACAATCCTAGTCAATTAAGATTGGAGTCGAGTGCACCCGCACGAGCGGGGTTCGAACTCACAACCTCAGTGTTGACTGGCTAGTGATTACAGTAGTAACTACTTAAGACCACTCGGCCACCGAGGCCCCTAGAAGATCAAAGAAGCTAGATCATTTAATTTCACATTCAGATATATTGATGATGTTATTTCCATTTACAATCCAAACTTTTCTGATTGGTTCCATTAATATATCCTCCAGAAACTAACGAAACAACAGACACAGCTTCCTCCGCCTCATTTTAGACTTATACCTCGAATTCGACATAAGTGGTCATCTCAGTACCAGAATTTTAATTTTGAAATTATAAATTTCCCCCACCTTAGCAACAATTTACCAACTTCACCTGCATATGGAATATACATTTCCCAACTCATTCGATATTTAAGAGCTTGCAGCTGCTACTCAGACTTTATAAAACGTGACCAGAGTCTGAGCAGAAAGTTAATAAACCAGGGTTATGTAAAAAAACGTCTCGTTTTTTTAAGAATGTTCATCGGAAGATACCAAGACCTTGATAAATATTCCGTATCAACTTCAAAAATAATACATGATGGTCTTGAAGTATAGATTCTAGGGCTGACGTTTTATATCATCTTAATTACGTGTTATAGCGTTCTTTTGATTTGTCTTGAGTATTTTTAACCTTTACTGTTTAGTCTATTGTTGGTATATACCTTTGACTTGGGTAGGTATTTATACATTCCGCCATTGTGTTATAATTGTGCTATGGTCATTTTTTATTCTTGTTTTTTTATTTTTGCTTGTGTACTGTGTCTATATGACATGTGTTCTCTTTGCTGAAATAAGTATTTATTTTTATAGTGATTAAGATTATAACACAATGTTGACTGCTGTATCCCTATTTTTGACATTTTTACCTATTATGTCTTTTTGTTTTTCTCACACATTGTTGTCAATTAGTGGAATTCTATATGACTATCAAACAAGTGAGAGGTTTAGCTAGCTATAAAACAAGGTTTAATCCACAATTTTCTACATAAAGAAATGCATGTACCAAGTCAGAAATATGACAGTTGTTTTCAATTCGTTTGATGTGTTTAAGCTTTTGATTTTGCCATTTGATAAACGACTTTCCGTTTTGAATTTTCCTTGGAGTTCGGTATTTTTGTTATTTCATTTTTTTCATGTGTACATTAATATTACGGAAGATACCAAGTTGACATTCAAAACTAACTCATAAGTCGGTTAGAAAATGACAAAGGCATCGCAAAAACAACAGCTAAAAACTAAGCCCCACTAAACTCTTGGAGTATACGCAGGTGCTCCGAAAGGATGATCAGAACCTGCTTTACATTTACTGCCCGTCATGTAAGTTCTATAAACTACTTTGATAAGTTACTAGTATATCAAGTGGGTAGATTTCACGTTGAAGACGATTTGTAATTGACTTGTATCCAATCCTATGTTATCACCATTCTCGTACATGTATATTTAACAAAAAATGCATTTTGAAAGCTTCTGACAACCATAAATATAGTCTAAAATGTGTGTCACGGTCATATTTATGGATACTATAACAACATGCCAATGAATCAATCCACGCTGTTGAGGCTACTTGTGAATCTATTGCATAATGGTTGCTAGTGAGAGTGGCTGTTCATATCATCAACAACTTCTAGTAAATCATATGTTGCAGAAGCTTAACATTAATTCAAATAAAAACTATCTAATGTAACCCAATTATACTGTAACAACATGTGTGCATGTGTGTGTGTGTGTGTGTGTGTGTGCGTGTGGGAATATATATGCATGTATATGGCATGTTAATTCCTCTATATCGAACTTCACATATTAGAAAAATATTTCGCTATAATTTGTAAGTATGTTTCAATTGTATCAAAATAAGCTAATACACACCGCAATTGCGCTATTTGCATGCAAATAAATAATTCAACTTCATTTGAATTCGTGTTCATGCAAACCTTTAATTTGACCCCGGTTGTGCATGTGTTACCTTTGTTCAGCTACTTAAAGAATAGATGTCAACATCAAAATGTGAGCCACCAGGAAAAACCACTTATTTGACTGATTCGTCCCACACACATGAAACCAAACAGACCTAGTATATTAATTGTCATCACACGTGTATATTTATATATGTAATTACGCTTAAATCAGGTCATAAGACAATCGACAGTCTTCGGAGGTCATTTCGATGGTAAATTATATTGTGTCTTGACAAAAATACGCACAAAATGCTGATACCTTATAACGAGTACAATGCATTATAAAACTAATATTAGTATACCACTGTTCAATAGTCATAAATCGATTTAACTGAAACAAATCTGGGTCACAAACCAAAATCGAATAAATGGTTTTTTTTGACTTTTTAATTTGAATATACGTTTTTGTTTGTTATTGGTCAAATATGAAAATTTAGGTAAAACCGGTAATTATGAACTTGACAGCTAATTCCTCTTTAAATATATGAAATTGTTCGTGTCATTTCTCCCCATTGTGACCTTAATGTTTGGTTCCTACTATTATTTACGTGGAAGTTAATTTTGCGATTTTATTAATTAGCACTTATTTTGATTATAGTACGACTTTGCGATTGAAAAAAGACTGGTTGACCAGGAAACAGAATAAGCTAACCAGGTAGAGTTGAATGTCAGCATGAGGACTGTTACCTTGTTAACTAGGACGTTCAAAATCCAGTTTACCCTGTCTATATAACAAAGCAAGGTACACATTCATATCCCATTTACATTTTTTGGTCATGTATATGCGTTTAATTTGCCACATGAATTTAAACAGCCCTCAATGATCATCATACTCAGTTACATCATCACAGTTTTTCGTGGGGTTCGTGTTGCTCAGTCTTCAGTTTTCTATGTTGTGTTTTGTGTACTGTTGTTTGTCTGCTTGTCTTTTTCTTTTTTAGCCATGGCGTTGTCAGTTTGTTTTCGACTTATGAGTTTGAATGTCCATTTGGTATCTTTCACCTCTCTCATTACATGCATTAATGATAAATAATTTTCTCACGTTCTTTTTTTTGTCTGAATGACACATTCTGTGCTGTGTACAGTTGAGTTCATTTCAGAGATATATCCTGGACTTTCATTATCACTAATAAAAAACTAACTTAAACATTTAAAACAAAGACAAAGTTAATATGCGACCTATTTTTTTTATTTTGAATGTAAAAAAAACAATATATTCAATAAAACACAACGACTGCAATTTTTACTCTCCTTATTTTTACTTTTACATTTTAATGGAATATGCATTCCATTTTCATAATTAAGTATAAGATTAATCAAAAATATACATATATAGGTATAGAACCACTTATTCGGACCCGGTTAGAAAGATTGTACAGCAAAGTAGTATATATTTTAAACGAAATAGATCCTACGCATAACTGTAAATTATAAATAAGTAACATAAATTAATTGGGTAATTTTGGAATTAGATGAAAGCTTAAGGAATTGGGTCACTGAAGTACCTTCGATGAAAATATCTGTTGAAAATTAAAAATAATTTATTAAATTGAAATAGGAGGGTACAGTTTGCCTGTTGTTTAGAGGAGAAGAAACTGTTTTCGTACTACATAACTTCCGGTAACCAGTACGCAGTAACTGTAACTGATATGTTCAATTTTTCGGTACAAGCCAGTATAAGGTAGAGTTTTTACATGATAAATGGTAGCCACTTTATTTAAAATTCATAAAATATAGCTACAACATATACTGTTTAAAGCAATTCGGCTATGAATTAGTGGTTTTTGCAGATATTCAAATTACTCAATACAAATAAGAACAGCTAAATATAACATATATCAAACATAAAATCAAATTTATAGTAAAAATATACTCCTGCAAATCAAAACCATATACATTTAGAACATTGAGAACATTTTAAATAGATAAGCAATATTTTAACCGGTTTTTATGCACATTGAAACCAGTATCCATGATAAAATTACATACTGTTTCGATTATAATGTATTAAATTGTTCAGGTTACAAGGTATCTTATCTTCGGTTAGCGTTATACAAACGCTACAAGTGACTAGATATACTGCTGAACTTCATTAATAAAATAAATCTATCATTATCTACAATCGGTTCTCATATCAATAAAGACTTATATCTATATATCAAATACATGGATCTTTTGCCATGGTGTATGACCTATTTATGAAAAGCATATCAGTTTTATTCGTACAATAAAACAATCTTATTGCCATTTTCGTTGTTATTTGTTTGTTATTTTTGTTTTCTATAAAATTATATTTCTGCACAGTAAGTAGAACAGATATGTGCCTAGTTTGTATTCTGTTGATGAAAACTCAAAGTCTGGCATCACTAAAGATTTGCATACAACGAGCTATTTTCTAAATGGTCCTTGATACATTTGTAACAATATTCATACTGATCCTGTGAAAAAAAAGAAAATATCAGCCATTAAATAAACCGTATTTTTATTGATTCAGAGCTTAAGAAATGTTTTCGATTTCGATTAAATAAAAATGATGACAATAACATAAGAATGTACCGACTTTCCCAAAGTATCAGACTAATAAGATATGTATGCAAAGCATTGATAATAGGCGACGGAATATGTTTTATTTTTGACATATTTTTTATTTGATATTTTTTTTTCTAGAGTGAATGGTAATAAATTCCAATGTATAAAATATATATATTCAATAACATACAACATATGCTTTAAAAGTATGTCTGTTCAGCAGTGTACGACAGTTTTCTTATTACTATTTATGCTTACATCCTAATTTATTTATTAGTTAGTTTTTCAATTTTATTTTTTATTCTTTACATACATTCTTGTTATTAACTTTTGTAATAAAGCTTATGAAAATAATGGTATTAATTTTTTTTGGAGTGTTAAAAATTCTTTTTTGGATAAAACACGTGCTTTTGATGGTCCTTTTAATTCTGTTGACAGTTATGATTTTTCTACTCTCTACACTACACTTCCACACAATCTTATCAAAAAGAAAAAGTTTTCATATTTAATTGAATGGTCTTTTGAGAAATCTCGTTGCAAATTTATTTGCTGTAACTCGTTTAAAGCCTTTTTCTGTAACGAAAAAGGAAAGGATGCTAGATACACTTACTGGAAATGTGAAGATATGATTGAAGCTTTAAATTTTTTTCCTGGACAACATATATGTACGTTTCGGCGATAAAGTGTATCGACAGGTAGTAGGTATTCCTATGGGCACTAACTGCGACCCTTTTATAGCAGATTTATTCCTGTATTGCTATGAATCTCAGATTATGACCAAACTCAGTAAAGACACGTCATTGTTACATTTGGGTGATACATTCAACAATACCTACCGTTATCTGGATGATATTTTAACGTTAAATAATCGTTAGACGGCGATGTTCTTTTGGCTCAATCATACGGTGTTTATATATCACAACTCGTTCGTTATGCCCGTATGTGTAGTGATGTCATAGATTTTAACGAACGTAATCAATGCATCACTGGTAAACTATTAAGTCAGGGATTTCGTTACGATAAATTACTTAAAACTTTTACTAAACTCTTTCATAGATACAAAGATTTGATTAGTAAATTTGGCTGTACCTGTAGAAAACTTAATAAAAATGGTATTTCACATCCTAAATTTTACGGTTATATTGTACTAAAAGCGCGGAAATCACTATGTGATCCGTGTATACTCATCGAACTTTTAAACAAACTTATTAATAAAGGTTATCTTACCAATGTTGTAATTGGATCTTTGAATATAGTTTACATTGGCACTAATATCGATTTTGTCATCAGCTAATTAAAACTGTAAATTTGTATTCTTTTCAAACGGGATGTATAAAGACACAACCACGTTCATTTATATCTATTAAGAGGTTAACTCCTAACTATCCTACTGCCTGTCGATACATTGATTTTTGGCATTGCACAAGTCATATATTCTTTGACTGTCCATGACGTTAAAATACTGAATCCCTGGGATGTGTTTTAGTTGATTTTAGTCTTTGATGCATGATTTTTTATTATTAATTGTTTTTGGCTTTTAACTAGCTGTCAGTAACTGCGAGTACTCTCAAATCGTACTTTCTTGTTAATTTGACCTGTTGATACTATTTGTAATGTTTTTTTGTTATTTAATGTTTACTTATTCAGGGTTATATCTGGTCTATATACCAGCTTTGATAAGTGTTTGGTATTACTATAATTTTCACTTCTTCGAACTATGAACATCAAAATTATTTATTTTGTAAAAATATGTCCTTTCTCCTTTTAAACTGTATACCTAACAACACAATTATTTTTATTTACCTGTGTATAATATTATTGTAAATGGCGGACTTTTGTTTAAGGTTATTGTTGTTTTTCTGAAATTGTTTAACATTTCACAGCGGTATTATACTGTTACTTTAATTATTTATCCCTTATTTTATTGATTTTGTATTTACATTGAATCATAGATCAAATTTATTCTTTCAGTGTATGTTTACTTGTGTTAATATGTCTTTTGATTGAGTTAAGTCATTTCAATTGATATTTTATAGTGTGTTTTTCTATGTTGTGATGTTATACTATTGCTTCAGATAAGGGTGAAGGTTTGGTACCATTAAAACGTTTAAACCCGCTGCAATTGTTTGCACCTGTCCTAAGTCAGGAATATGATGTTCAGTAGTTGTCGTTTGTTGATGTGGTTCATAAGTGTTTCTCGTTTCTCGTTTTTTATATAGATAAGACCGTTGGTTTTCCCGTTTGAATGGTTTTACACTAGTAATTTTTGGGGCTTTTATAGCTTGCAGTGCGGTGTGAGCCAAGGGTCCGTGTTGAAGGCCGTACTTTGACCTATAATGGTTAACTTTTATAATTTGTGACTTGGATGGAGTGTTGTCTCATTGGCACTCATACCACATCTTCTTATATCTATTAATATTTCGAAGCACAAAACATGCCCTTAGATATTACCACTTTTATCATGTTTAAATAGTAACACTTATTACTTGATTTTATATCCACAGGAGAAGGGATGCATGCAGAGCAGGACATATCTTCTATGTAGTTGCATGTTTTGCCATATCAAGTGCATCTCATGAATTTCTCTTTTATTCATTTATTTTACAAAAATGTACCTTCTACCTGGACTGAAGGTTATTGATAAGAATTTGGAATACTACAGTAAAATTAAATATCATGTTTATCTTTTTGATTCGTCATCTATTCGGAAATCACGAATTTAAAAACGTTTATGAATTAATGTCACCAGGAAAACATGATTAAAACTGTATATATGGAGCAACCTTAAAGATTATAAATATACATAAACAAATGTTTTAATGGTTAAATGTGACAGATTACCCCTGATATTAGATTTGTCCAATTGTAAACGTTTCATTCGCATTTAAGACTCGTTTGATATCAACCCAGATGAAACTTACCAATTCATTGAAAAATTCGGGACGCCTAAGTTGCATTGTTCTTATCACTTGAAAAACATCAATTTCATCGTCTATCTCCAATTTTTCCAAGATAAGTTCAAGTGCGACAAACAGACCGCTTTTACTGCAACCGTCACTGAAAATTAAAGGATAATGTTGCAACAAGCACATACTATGTCAAAAAAATTTATATAAGTTACAAGAATTGAAATTTAATTAATGTAAAAACTTCTGCATATATCGGATGAGTAAGAATGATCATTGCAATGGTTGAATATAGAAATCTAACAATATCCCATGTTCGGGGAAGTTATAATTGACAAATTATATTTGCACAGGTGTTTATTCAGTAACGTTCAGAAACTTTAATTTAGGCATAGTTAGTTTGTTTTCGACTTATGCGTTTGAATATTAATTTGGTATCTTTCCCCTCTCTTTTAAAGAAAACACGTATTTATTTAGTGTATGTTTAGAAGACTAACAACCTTGTAGTAGCTGCTATTTACTATATAATACATAATAATTGTCTGACAAAGGCTTGAACTATATCAGATTGTCTGTAACTAGCAAGTCCAGCAGTACACTATTAACTGCAAAGAAAAATGTTAAATCATACCAAGACATAACATGTTCAATTCAGACAACTTTATTTGTGATAAAAAATATACATGTATCAAATAACTATTTCAGACTAAAAATTACTTCGTGATTTACATTAATAAAACTTCAGGATATTTAGCAGAGTAGATCATAAGTTATCACTCCAGGAAGCGACACAGTAAGTGTTGTACAGATAAGTTTTCACAGCAATACTTTCATTTTTGTGTGAATTTTACTGCCATGACTGCTGTAGTTATTTCAGAACGTTTGCTTGCAATACGTACATATTCACTTGGATAACTAACTCCAAATTGACTCCAAATTTATTATATGAAACAACTAACTTTGTGACACCACGATTCCTGTTTCCCCCTTTTCATCTAATGTTTACCAAAGAAAGCAACACTTATGGGAACAAAGCAAACCCCTAGGATAGATATAAGAAGATGTGGTATGAGTGCCAATGAGACAACTCTCCATCCAAGTCACAAAAGTAAACCATTATAGGTCAAAGTACGGCCTTCAACACGGAGCCTTGGCTCACACCGAACAGCAAGCTATAAAAGGCCCCCAAAATGACTAGTGTAAAACCATTCAAACAGGAAAATCAATCTAATCTATATAAAAAACGAAAACAAGAAACAATTATGAACCACATCAACAAACGACAACTACTGAACATCAGGTTCCTGACTTAGGACAGGTGCAAACAAATGCAGCGGGTTTAAACGTTTTAATAGGCGCCAACCTTCACCCTACCTGAAACAATAGTGTAACATCACAACATAGAAAGACACACTATAAAATATCAATTGAAATGGCTTAACTCAATCAACAGACATATTAACAAAAACAAGAGAACATACACTGAACGAATAAATTTGATCTATGACACAATGTAAATACAAAATTAATAAAACAAGGGGGTTAGATGTAAAACAATATCAGAAAGACAACCATAACCTTGGACAAAATGCAGCCAGATAAAATAACGTACACAGGTCAATAAAAATAATTTTGTTGTAAGGTATACATGGAGTACGGAAATAATTTTTACAAAATAAATAATTTTGTTGTTCCAAGTACGAGAACAAAAGAGAAAATTTATCGTCATACTAAAAACTGATCAAAGGTGGTATATAGTAAAAATAGTGAGACCAGATATAACACTTAATAAGTAATCATTAAATAACAAATAAAATACATTACAAATTGTATCAACAGGTCAAATTAACACGAAAGTACGATTTGAGAATACTCGCAGTTACTGAAAGCTAGTTAAAAGCCAAAAGCAATAATAGTAAAAAAATCATGCATCAGAGACTAAAAACAACTAAAACACATCACAGGGACTTAGTGTTTTAACGTTATGGACAGTCAAAAAAGACATGACTTGTGCAATGCCAAAATAAAAGTATTGACAGGCAGTAGGATAGTTAAAAGTTAACCTGTTGATAAATATGTATAATGTAATATATAGATAGAGTATACTCTATATAGAAAATGAACGTGGATGTGTATTTATAAGACACTATTTCTGTTAATATTCGTTTTAAATGGCATACCTGCAAATTACAGTAAGTGGTCCTTGGTTTATTTCCCTGCAATCTTTTACTTTAATCAGCAGATCTGATAAAATGTTAGATGGGAGCATTGTGTCATTCTTCAATTCACTTGTGGTAAAAACAGTAATTGTCATCTGATCTATTTCCTAAGGAAAAAAATAATTATATTGCCAATTCATATAAGATTGATGCAGGTACATCCTAGTTAAAAACGTACATTGTTAATTTTTTTTGATGAATTTTCAGAGAAAAACGGTATACGTTAATTTTTGGAATAATTTCTGAGAAAAGATAATATATATAAATTAAAATATGATTGATACCGGTTGAACTCCAATAACCGGTTTAAAAACAAAGTTGAAATAAAATTCAAATTCAGAAAATAGTTTCATAACATTAAAAAAGTAGAAGAAAACACAACAAAAATACATATACTAAACTTGAAATGTTGCACAATTAATGTCAAAGAGACATTGCTATTTGTTACGTTCACATATATACTATACTGATGGTAAAAATTCAAATACATAATTTTATTCTTAATTCTTTCTTTCCTCTTTGCGATATATCGTTTGTTACGACAAACAAAGTCGTCATAATTAAGTGTACATTTAACCTTTTGAAACAGAATGAAAAAAAGTCGACACATGTTCATGTACATGTCCTATGCCATGAAGCTTGTCATCGGTTGTCTTTGGAATTTTCTTAATGTCAAGGAATTATAAAAGGGCTGTGCCAAAGATTTAGGTAAAATTTTGCATACAACTTTGCCTCGTTGAACTGAAAATCGAATAAACATGGCATTTATCTGAAACATTACTTATAGGCGTAGCCCATTTACTGTACCTTGACCTTAATGTGTTTTGATGTTAATAAAGTTTGAAGTTATTTGTCTTATTTGGAAACAGTCGTTTGGTTCCTTTCTCATTTACGTACACCAAAAGTCTCTCGTTTTTCAATTATTTTGTTAACAAAACTATACCTTTATTTCGTATTTATTACTGTACCAATATATCTAATATATAAGCACGTGCACTAACATGCAATGCTTGCAAATAAATTATATGAACAATGTTACAAGATTTGTAATTTGTACAAAAGTATTAGTATTAAGTAAGGCAAGTAAATAAGTTTTGAGTGCGTACGTACCTGGAATATGGAAATAACCTTTTATGGTCGTTTTGATTGAACGAGAAAAACATCCAATGATCGATAGATGTATTAACACGAGTTAAATAGTGGTAGAAGATACCAAAGGGATATTTTAACCCATTACTCGAAAACGGACGGACATTGCCATGGGAACAAAACGGAAAACGACAACAAGACAATCAACAGTTTACAAAACACAACAAGAAAACCTAAGACTGAGCAACACGAATCCCACTAAAAACCGATGGTGAACTCTAGGAAGGGTAAGCAGATGCTGTTCCCTATGTGGCATCCGTCATTGAGTAAAATGTTTGAGAATATAATTTTCTGTGGTATCTTTTCAATTGTTTGACGAGAAGAGAGAACTTTTTATAATTTGCAAAGAGTACAAATTATTTCCAGAATCTTATTATTATGTTTCTCGCGAGGGAGCAGCATTTAAAAAAACCAGAAAACCCCTCATGATTAAGTTAACGTCTTTGTCTTGCAGCTGAATATCGTAAAATGTAAGTGCTTTTAAATGTTTTAATATAGAACGCATGCAAAGTAGAAAATGCTTACTGGATTAAGCAAAATGGCGTATGCAACATACAAACCTTATTGGTCAAAGTAACTTTTACCTCATCTGGATTGGACGCATTTTCTTGCATGATAGTAAAATGATCAAACTCCAGCACTTCTTGTCTTTCTAACCACAACGGAGCATTCTAATAGACATAAGAGTTTAATTTTACAACTTCATGAATAAAACCCCATTTAATTACAAGTTTGTTTAAAAGAAATTGAAATTTTCCACCATATCTTCAAATGTTATTGTTAAGCAATGGCAATATATTTGGCTTCGAAATGTTTAAGTTTATTTTTTTTTTACAAAAGAACAGATTTTAAAGGTATGCGATGAAAGTTGTGTAATTAAAAATATAAAAAAATAATTCAGAATTAATTTATATAATTTAATATAGACAATGCTCAAATGAATCTAATATCTTACCGTATTCAGCTGGTCCAACAACACCACAATGGTTGAGTTATGGTCATATACCATTGTCCAGAAATCAACAACAGTTTCTTCCAATGGACATTGAGTTACTAAAATTTTACTATTATATGCATATCCCTGTAAATTAACCAATTACATTGTTTTATACATGCGTAGTTATCAATAAGACAATTAACATTTTTCAACTTTATCATCAAGTAAATGCCTACATTTAAGGCATCAATGATGGTAGAGTTACAGGAAAAATAGTTTGTGGATGAGTCTAAGAACATTGATTAAAACAAACTTCTCACCATGAAGTCACTCTTTGTTTTCGAATATTAGTAAAATTTGATAAACAAAGGCATTCATAGTTTGGTGTTTCGTTAGTTAAAGACAAGAACAATATATTTGCTACAACATGTACAAACTAGCAAAATGCTTCTTGTACTAAAAGGAAACTTCTGTTTGAAGTTATATGTCGAGCGTTAGTCAATTTGTCTTAAACTTAACTATTATGAATTACACTTTTCACTACACTTTTTGATCGACAACATATTTGTTGAGTTTGGCGGAATGATATTTCAGCAGATCGTGGGACTTCCAATTGAGATCACTTCGTATACAGACCGACTTCATTTTTGCACTGAAATGAAGGAGAACTCATGTATAACCTTTTCGAAGACACCATAAAAAAGATCTTGAAAAGTGTTTTTTTTTTTTTATTTTACTTAATATATTGAAGATGTTTAGTCACGAAATAACCCATATTTCAATGACTGCTTGAATCTCATATATCACAGTGAACCATAAATTAAAGTCACTACTTGAAGTAAAATATCTGCTTCATATCTTGATCGTTTTCTCGATATTGACACAGATGAACGACTTCAAACTAGAACTTATGACAAACGTGAAGATTTCAACCTTCCAATTGTCAACTATGGGAACGAAATGTCCGCCTCACCTTGACGACATCTTCTTTTTTTTCATATGAGTCGGAGTTCCAACAGACACTTGTTAAAAAACAAGAAGATCAAAGAAGCTAGATTATTTAATTTCACATTCAGATATATTGATGATGTTCTTTCCATTAACAATCCAAACTTTTTTGATTGGGTTCCATTAATATATCCTCCAGAACAAGAAATTAAAGAAATAACAGACACGGCTTCTTCCGCCTCATTTTTAGACTTATACCTTGAATTTGACATAAGCGGTCATCTAAGTACAAGAATCAATAACAAACGAGACGATTTTAATTTTGAAATTATAAATTTCCCCCCACCTTAGCAGCAATATTCTAACTTCACCTGCATTTGGGATATACATTCCCCAACTCATTCGGTATTCAAGAACTTGCAGCTGCTAATCAGACTTTATAAATCGTCAGCAGTGTCTAAGCAGAAAGTTGATGAACCAGGTATATTAAAGAACGTCTCGTCTTTTTTCTAAAAAAGTTTATCGGAAGATACCAAGACCTTGTTGATAAATATTCCGTATCAACTTCACAAATAATATATGTTGGTCTTGAAGTATAGATTCTAGGTACTAATGTTGTTTATCATCTTCATTACGTATTATATTGTTCCTTTTATTTGTCTTTGTATATTATTAACCTTTACTGTGTAGTCCGTTTTTGGTTATATCCTTTTGACGTGGCTCGGTATTTATACATCCCGCCATTATGTTATTGTGCTATGATCATTTTTTGCATTCTTGTCTTTCATTTTTACTTATGTGCTTTGTCTATAGAGTGTCTATATGCCATTTTTTTTTCTTTGATGACATAGTTGTTTGTTTTATAGTGATGAGGATTATAACACACTGTTGACTGCTGTCAATTTTTGACATTTCTACCTATTATATCTGCTTTGTTTGTTCACACATTGTTGTCAGTATAATGGGATAGTATGCGACTGTCATACAAGTGAGAAGTTTAGCTAGCTATTAAAACCAGCTTTAATCCACCATTTTCTACATTAGGAAATGCCTGTACCAAGTCAGGAATATGACAGTTGTTTTTACATTCGTTTTATGTGTTTGAGCTGTTGATTTTGCCATTTGATAAGAGACTTTCCGTTTTACTTTTCCTTGGAGTTCGTTATTTTTTTTTATTTTACTTTTCACATTTGTCAGCAGTATCTATACTCCATCGTATAGCATTCAGATAATACGCTATGCTCGTACATGTTTACACACTATGTGGAAATCTTCAGCAGAGGTGTGCTCCTTTCCTAAAAACTGCTCCAACAGGCTTATGAGGAGGAAATCGATACTAAATCCATGTCTTAGCTCACAAGCTACATATTTCCGTGGTCTTCATTGCTAGAATGTTGGTTTTATCTGTAAGTTTATACTATTCTCAATAAAAACATTTAAATGAGTGAGAATTCGCATGGCAGGTAATGCGTGCAAAGCGGGAGAGGATTATGCTGTCTACGAACACTGTATCCTTTCTTTTTGGAGTTCATGCGAGTCCCTCAATTTCTGTTTGTTACCTTCATTTGTCTCTTCTTAATCAATTTATGAGATTTGAACATCGGTTAACCACTGATAAAATCAATCATTACACAAATATATACTTACAGGTATAAGCACTGAGTTGATATAATCATTTCGCGTTCTTCCATATGACATAAGATATGGTCTATACTTGTCAACTTAAAAAAACATTAAACAAATGCATTACTTGTTAATTGTTTGAACTGTGTCATTACATGTATGTTCTACAACGGTATTCATTCTATTGCGTAATAACTAAATTTTGGATGTAGCTCGTCTTCTGATTGGCTGGAAGTTGTTTGTCTATCAGCTGATAGACATAATTTTGTCATGTGAACATGATCTCATCAACGTTTTTTCATGATTTACTCCTTAAAAATGGAATTTAGAATTAAACGAAAAGGAATGACTGTTATATTTTTTCTGTCTATTCGAAATTACCTCAAACATGTGGTGCGCGCTTTAAAATAACCGGCTACGCGGGTTATTCAGTGTGCACCACATTTTTGATGTTATTTTGATAAGACAGAAAAAATAGTACAGTCATTCCTTAATTGTTGAATGCTCGAGCGTTGATGTCATCGTTAAAAGTAAAATATTTTATATATTCTTATTTTCTATTTCATCAATCATTTTAAACAAAAGATAAATAACACATGGCTAAAGAAATTGCAAAAGGTAGCATATATTAAGACAGTCAAATAAGCAGGAAAGAACATCAAACTAGAAAAGAAATAAATACAACAGTCGAAAGTTTATGCGAAGACACAATATCAAATAAAGCAGTTAAATAAAAAAATACATAATTGTAACCATCCATTAGCACTTTTAAGTTCTTTTTCAAAGGTTTATATATACTTTAAATTTTTGAATACCTTCATAAAATGTTACAAACACTAGAGAAATCTTACATATATAAATAATGGTTGTCGTAAAAGTAATATTCAACACAATGTATCGTATTTGTTTTTAGTGTAATATTGTGAACAGAACTAAAGCATTGAACAGTGAAAAATCTTTCTACAGCCGGAATGTATACTAACTAATTCAATAAAAACCATTTATAGACAGTCTGGCTATTTCCAATATTAAATGTCATCACAGAGACTGTCAATTTGGTTTAATTTAACATTTAAACAAGGTTAATTTCCCTAACCTATTGTTTACTTAAGTTGCACTAATAAAAAAAAACTGTGTGTACATTAGCTTATTCCCTATAAAAACGTACACGTCTTGATCCTCTTTCCAAAATTATGTGCCGTCATTTATTTCCTCTTGATACTGTCAGGCTATTTGGAAAATGTCTTTTTTGTTTTTTTGTTTTTTTTTGTTTGTCTTTTGTCGTAAGGTTATTTTCTTCGAAAGCGTCGGATTTTGGTAGTTGAAGTGAGCTGTTGCTATCGCCAATATTTGTGGCAATTTGTTGTATGTTTTCTATGGGTTATAATACACATTTTCTAGTCAGATTGTGTGACGATTGACCCAAACATGAAAAATGTAAAAAAGATCAAAACGAGAAAACAGACGGCCTGATTAATGTTTAAAATATTAAACGAAAAATCAATGATAGACTGCAACCAACGACAACCCCTATATTAAAGGGTCCTCACCAAGGATAGGCACTGACGAAATTTGGCGGGGTAAAACACATGTTTGCGAGCGATCAACCCTCCCATTAACATGCGACAATGGTGTAACAGCATAATATGAGAACAAATTAAAAAAATCAGGGGAACAGGAGTACACTCCTCAGATCAGCAGAAAGCACAAAAAGCATCAAATGAAAGCTAGCGTTTGTCGAACATAAACTATTCATAACAGAAATTTAGAATTTACTTACGTGGAAGTATTTGCCTTGTCGAATTTTTAGATATATTTTCCTTCATTAATGCAGCAGTAAATGCTGATGGAGAATACAGTGGTCGTAGAGCTTCCAATCTCTAAATCACATGCGAATGAAATAATAACTATTTTTTTTATAAGATAAAGAAAGTCTTAATGGTGTATGTTCATGAATATACTAAATTGATGTTAACTTCTCCCCCCCCCAAAAAAAAAAAAATCGAACTGAAATTGAGAATATGACCTGGTGTCAGCAATCTTTTTTTTCTATGCAAGTCATAGTCTTTTTTCATGTTTTGTCTAGTCTTTAATTTTGTTAATTTTGTGTCAAAAAATTAATACAACATATTCCTTTTCTTCCCGCCAAGTAAAGACATATACCTGAAATTCGACTTTATACATCTTCTGATTTCGTGGTAAGATGTAATATACTTGATCCGAAATGTATTTACCGAAATCGTTTTTTGGAATAGACGTTTCCGGTACAGTAAACAGTTCTAACAAGGCTTCAAAGACTGTTTCATATTGTTCCTGCAATTGAAATTGACAAAATATACAAATATTTCTATGTTTAAATTGTTATTTGCGATCCGTAAAATAAGGTGTTTCTGAATGATTTTTATAGTTACAGCGTTATTGAACTATATCAGGGGAAAGTTTAGTAATTACTGAGATCTGAATCAGATGCTATGATAACCTAGTGTTTTTGACAGTTGAATTTTTAAGGTAGCTTCTGCAATGGAAAGTCATCTTGAGTTGATATTTTTTTGTCTTGTATTTTGTTTCATTATACTAGCTGACATGTGATAAATGTTGCTGATATTTATATTTCAAGTATCAGACTGTCAATTGGTTTCGCAGCAAAACCTCCTCTGATATGTTTAACAACGCCATATATTGTTCTTAATGAGCCTTTTCAAAATATTGAACCCATTGTTTAGTCTTCATGTAAGTGTCTATTTGTTTTATTTTACGTCATTCAAATATGACTTTGTTCTTTATATGTTTCACACCGCACCTCTTACAGTATGTTCTTTCATCAGTTCAAATGTGCATATACTCCGATTCCTATCGATAAGGTGTTCAATAGAAAGTCATTGTAAACTCAATCACAACACGTTAAAATTCAGTTTAAAAAAATCATCACAATTTCCAGTCTTATAATTTGAAATGATTGTTAATCGGATAATAAACGCTTTGTCTGCATTTGCGAGAGTATTTACAGTTTCCAGATCGTCTTTGTTTAAGCTTCCAATAATTGATTTTAGAAATTTCCTATCTTTTTCTGGGCTTTTTCTTTCTGTTTTGCAAAACAAACGATTGTTTTTCTTGAACGATTTTTTATGATATGATGCCAACAGAAGTCACTGCAAAGTTATCTTGTGTTGTAGGTTATTGCATTTTTAATATGTCAAACCCTGTCAAGAAACTAACTGTTTCTTTTGATTGGTGTTTTTTTTTTGAGAAATGCTAAGTTTCATGGCCTCATGTGTATAGAAAGTAAGATTGCAATTCAAGACCAAAAGTCTTGGAAAAAGTCGGCTTTAGTAATCTCATACCTTAATTTTGCAACTTGTATTACCTCGTTATAAGGTGCTGTGATAGCTCAAACAAACAAAATACATTATTTATTGAAATAACTTTTTAAAAGCTAATTGTTTTATTTTCAATTTTAGAAAAATTGGGCAACCAGTAGCCAATCTTGATTTGTCAAATTTTAAATGCTTTTCGTCTTAAACAATGTACACTTAAATCAAATGATACATCAGAGAATAAAACAAATGAATAATTTGGCAAAGCCCACATATGTGATATGAATCTCAACTATACCACATGCATGTAGTATTCAATTGCACTGAATCAATGAGCTGACAGAACAACATATTAAACCTTAATATTTAAAAAATGAAGCAATATAGACTAGACAAGGGGTAATGCTTGAAAGGTTCTATATGACAATCCAAAAAAAAAAAAAAAAACAAAAAAAACAAAAAACAAAAAACAACAACAACAACATTGAAGTGCTTATTTGATCACTTTGAAGTCTGTTGTATTTTGTTTCATTTTTAAAATCATTTGTTCAGTACATGCCTAACTGAATAATGCAAATGATAAAGGTACAAGCATAAAACAAATCAAGAGCGAAATATTAACAATACAGGCTTTAAGAGTTTCATCCAAACTAGGGTAAAGCTCTTTCTCTAAACAAAACAATGTTACCTACATATGTTTGAACCATATTCATTCTGTCTTTCCTCATCATCTTTATATATTCCATAACATTTACATAACCAACTTTATTTCCATGTTCGTATAATGCGTCTATAGCTATAAATGTGCCTGTTCTTCCAATTCCAGCGCTTAAGAATTAATAGAGTAATTGGTAACTATGTTAAAACAGATTAAAGTTTTACCTGACAGATTATGAATGTGTATGTAAAAAGTACCAACAAAAAAAAAGGTTTTTACGCTTATGTGTACCGTGTGTATATGTCTATCAGATAAATGAATCAAAATTTTATATGTCTGAATTTTTCCAGCGAGTCATATAACATTTATTTGTTACCTTCATCAAGAAACCTCAAACATAAAATTTGATAGCCGAGGGTAAATACGTAAGATAAATAACCAAGAGGGACATAAAAAGAAAAGTAATATCTATTAAATGTCAACTTCCTGATTCAATTGGAAGCTTAGTGTATTATCAGAACTATTTCTAAATTTATCAACAGAGAATTTAAAAATGGTATGTTATAATGTTTTTCTGTACAGAAGTACTACCTACACGTCTGAATGATTAATCACAGCGGAGTTTATAAGGTAAGAGTGTGGCTATAAACAGAAACAATCATTTCATTACTGTGTGGAATTATAAAGGTGGATTACTTACTTATGTAACAAAACTGCATAGCACACACTGGAATAGTCTAATCGCTGAGACTGATCATGAAGATGTAATTTGCTTGTTTTAATTTGAAGAACATGTATGATATGAATCGCAAATTCGGGAAAGAGTACAACGTTTTTTTTTCATGGATAAAAACAAAAAATGCGGATATCAAATTTAAAAATCAACGTGATAAAATAAACAAATCAAAGCAACAATTCTTCGAGAACATTAACAAACGTATTGTAAACCAATACATATATAGTTAAATGATCGTTCTTCGATCACACTTCGAAAAATTGGCGGTTATTTAAACCTGACAAACTAGGTCATGGATAAAGCTTATTTTTGAAAAAACTTTCTTTGTTCGATTTCAAATATTGATGATGAGAATTTTGATCTATCGGATTTTTTCTTTCTTCAAATGTTCAATGCTGAGTATATTGTGTGTACTGGAGAAGACATGTCTTAGTTTTAAAACGTAACACTACAAAAAAAATTGGCACTTGTTGTACTCGACTGTACTGATTTGTACTTGACCATTCTTAATTGGACTACAAAAATATGGACCTTACTCGACCAATAAACCTCTACTTTATCAATCTTGAATGCATAACTATAATAGATTTCCCAAACTACCACTTATCTTACTTGTTTTTTACTATGACATGGGTTATCTCCCTTTTAAATGTTTTTATTGAATCTAAATTCTTTTAAAATTATTTCTCCCATGGCCAAGCTATTGGATGCTAAGTAAACTTCTTGCATGGTTTATTAAAAAAAAGTTTATTACATATGTACCTCTTAGTCAAATTTCTAGCCAAGGAAATAAAATCTTGTATCACATAGACTATAAATAGAAAAGAAATGAGAGAAATCGATTAAGAATATTTCTAGGATTGTCAAGACTAGGTCTTCTGTCCATTTCAGACTTTTACTGGTTTATAGTCTCATTCGTTTTCGATAGATTATGAACAGTTTGATACGTTTCAATTATATTACAGAGCTTACAATACTCTCGGGGACTAGCAGACCACCAGCAGTTGTACAAATCATTTTTAGTTAATGAAAATAACACTTTAAAACAATTTGATGCACCGAAGCTTTTATCCCAATTTATCTTTATCAGAAACGTTCAAACCATCTATACCTATATCTTTCTAATTTCTACCACTATCATACCTGCAGTGTACAATCATTGGTCCATTTTGATCACACTTTTGAATTTTTACTTTCCTGTAATAGTTGACTAGTTTGGTGCTATCTGGAACACCATGATCTGGCCACTGAGTGAAATGGAAATGGTGAAGCTTTCTTTCTTCCGCATTCTTAAATTAGAAAATACAGTTATTAGGACTGTAAACGATATTAACTGTTACGCGGCATGAAGTTTATAAAAAATTAACGAATGTTACTATTTTCAATAACAATACACGACAATTTGAACTATTTAGTACATTCATTTGTAATCAGCGTTGGTCATAACCAAAACTGGAATCCAAAATTGACAGAATATACGGAAGAGAAAAACCTCATTTATAGTCAAAAAAGAGACCAGCAAGTTCCTTATCGAAGTGATTTGTGTTACATAAAATATGTTATACTTTTCAATAGTTTTAAGCCTATTTTTTCCAAGCGATATGAAATGCTCCGACAGAGAACATGGCTTCGCGGACTTCTTCTGTCTAGTAGTAAGACCCTTAGAATAAATATTCGTATTGGGTTGGCGATATAATAGATATGTAGCCACACAGGTCACATCAGACTTTTGTGGACAGCTTTACGAATGGATTTGTATTGTTTAATGTTCGTTGTATACTCGAAACATGGTTTGAAATTGTTATTGAAATTATAACTATATTTCAGGGTCCAGCCTCGTGTCGGAGCCTTTGACACTATAACCTGCTATCAATATAAATTTGATACAAATCTCTTTCTCATAAATAAAATAAATCAATTTTGATCTTTTGATAATTTTAATTACTCAAACATATATGCGTAAGTATCACCATACCTAATGGGCAAAAATCAGCAAATACCCTACCACCAAGTAGAATTGTTTTCGTTTCTTGCAATGCCCGATTATTGTTACTTATACATTGTTATATGTATTTGCAATTTAGTGATAACCTCCCGACAAAGCCATATATAATGTACAATTTTTATATAAATTTACCATCTATTGATAAACATGTGGAAAATTAAAATAATGAAATATTAACTAAACGTCTATATATCCTCTTTGGACATATGCTTGACATTTTATCTGAAAGAAATGTATAAATATTAGTTACATTTGTAAGCATTAGTAAAAAAATGTTTGATTTTTATGTTATATCATAATGTATGCTTAACAGTTGTCTCATTATAATATGTGTAAAGTTATTTGTAAAAGAAATAAAACGTCGACTACCTATCTTTATTTCAGAAATATTTAGGCAAATGCAGCTATATCAAGATTCAATAAAACTAACATATTATTTACCATTACTTCTAGACTAAGTGATAATGTGTTGAACGTATTGTAAGTTTTATTCTTTACCCTTCGATTTTCTTCAAGTGGTGTAACCATCACTATTTTCCCAACATTTTCCTGCCAAATCATATGCCAAAAATCTCTCACTGTTACCTTTTTGGGACCTCAACATTTAGAAAATCAAAACATGAATATACTAGTTCACAAGATATTGCTTCAGTAAAAGGTCAACTAACAATTACTCAAAAAGTCTAACTTGTGTGTGAAAACTGTCAAAGTAATTCAAACAAGTACTAAATTAAAAAAAAATATTTGACGTACATGTATTCAGTTGTGAGCATAATGATTACAACAAACCACAACTATATATCAGGTTTTTTTTTTTATCATAATTAAAACATTGCACGCAATCTGATGGCTAAAGCCTGACGATTCTGAAAGTTAAGTATATGCCCTTTTCTCTAAAGAATTTAAAATATACTGGTATTTAACTAAACGTATATATAGGTATTTTCTCAAAGATAAAGAAGTATCTAGCTCTGAAATAGACATAAACATGAGTAATTATTAGGTTACGATCAGTAATGCAAAACAAACTTGAGACAGTTTAGAAACATGAATAAATGTCCATTAAAACTATATGTCGAGAACAACTTTAACAATTAGAGATACAAACTATTTCGGTGTGTATGACGAGGTCGGACGGACGCCAAAGAGGGATGATCTATATAATTCAGCTTTTGACAAGTAATTACATTTGCGATTTATGTATTTTAACATTCGTCATTTCAAGTACAATATTTTGTACTCTTTGAGATTATGATTACTCCTTGGGGGTTTTATATTGCAATTGCAAGTATACAAAGTCGATTAGATAGATTTATAGCACTGGAGCTATTAATAGCCTTATTGACAAGCATTAGATATAAGCTGGTTGTAATAATGACACTTCCTTTACCTGAATTGATTTTATTTATCTTGATAATTTCATTTTTAAGTGTGATTTGATGTCCGTTATGTTTTCCGTTTGTTTTACCATATATCTTTTAAAGTTTGTTTTTATTCAATTCCGTAATTGTGTCCAATCAGAGTAGAGATTGGTGACATCATCATGATCATGCATCCATTTACCATAGTTAAGCTTCTTAAGGTAAAATTGAACAAACCAAAACCATCTCTGACTGCGTTAGTAAAAACTTTGTTTTGTCATGCTTTTTCACTCGCATTTCAAAGCACATGAAACCTAGCTAGTTTTGAAGCTGCTACCACCCCATAGGTTATCTTATATGAGTTGTGTAATTTAAAAAATAGATCTTGTTGCATACTATAAACATGATTAAGAAAGAAAGAAAAAAAAATAAGATAAAAAGGCATTGTTTTCGCTCCTCGCAATATCACCAATTTAAAAACAAATATCACCACATTTAGACATCAATATTACCTTCCCTAGTTTAAATAAAGGAATAATGTGTCTGAGGATACAATTGCCCCCGTTCAAGATTTGCAAATTTCCAAGTTAAAATGCGGTAAAACTCTAGAACAGTAAATGACTCACCGCCTAAATTCGAACTCTGTCTCCGAGTTTTGGTTCTTTAGCATTGTGTATGAGTTTCATAAAATTACAAGGCAACCTTAAGTTAGAGTGCTGAAACGAAAATGGGATGGACGGACGGAAAGACTGGCGGACGGTCAAGGGTAACACTTAATGCACTCGTTGCCTACTGCGGGGGCATACAAATTGTATATTGTTTTGTTAATTTTGTACCACTTTCGCGAAGCAGAAAAGAAAAATACTTAAGGATATGGTATATGTTTTCATCATGAAACCATTTAATTGCATACATCATGGAAGTACTATATTGACAGGAACGTATATAGTGCTATACCTCAAAAATCGTCTAGTGTTTGTAAATTAAATCAACATCTCATATTGATGCATGGGGTAGGTTAAAGTTTATGGAATCATTATTGCAGTGTATACAGAGATAACACGATGTGTACATAACTTTCAAGGAAATGCCATGATATAAATATATAAGCGACGATATCGCAAATGTCAGTTTGACGGGTTTTGCTGCGTTAAAACAAATAAAACGGAAGACAAGAAAAAACTCTGCGACTGTTTCCATAAAAAATGTAATGCAGAAAAAACTCATTTCAGTTTGACGCCCGATCAATTTTAATCGAAAGACTTTTTCGTGAAAGAGTCGCTGGCTACTAGCATGAACACATTCTTGGCTAGAAAATACAACATTTCTTGTATAAGAAAAACAATTGAGTTGCAACTATTATTTATGTTTACAGCTGACTCTGACATATATTTTACTAAGTATTCACACTGAATGTCGGGTGTAAATATTTCAACATAAGTTGCTTTACATGTTTTGTAAGTTGTTTAAGATCCGTTTAGCATTTGCACTAAACCTTAAACTCAAACGTTGGTCCCCTAGTGGCGGATGCATAAAATCAGTTTTCACATCGCTTCACCCAATGCTATTTCTAGCAGCTCGAGCTCGGGTGATTATGCTCCCCCCCCCCCATCCCCCCATCCCCCCCCCCCCCCCCCCCCCCCCCCCCCGCCTTTTTTTGCATCGAACTATTCAATCGCTCTTGATTCCTATTATAAGATCACAAGAAAAAGTATATAATAAACTTGACCATACATTAAGTTAATTTCGAAACATCTAAAACTAATTATATAAGTTTGAAATTAAATCATTCATTGTTTGACGCTGTTTTAAACTTGTCAAATGATTTTGATATTTGCCTCAAATCTGTAGAAGTGTGTTATTTTATATATCATCCTAAGATATGTTTCTGTAATAATTAAAGTTCGTACTTTTTTTGGCCTTTATAACTTATTAGATAGACGAAACGCGTGTTGTGCGTGCAAAATGTTAATCCTGGTATCTATGATGATAAAACGGAGAATGGAAATGGGGAATGTGTCAAAGAGACAACAACCCGACTAAAGAGCAAAAAACAGCCCAAGGACACCAATGGGTCGTCAACTCAGCGAGAAAAGCCCGCATCCGGAGGTGGGCTTCAGCTGGCCCCTTAAACCAAAATGTGTACTAGTTCAGCGAAAATGGACGTCACACTAAACTCCGAAACATGTAAATAAACTAGAATAAAAAAACATAAAAGACTAACAAAGGCCAGAGTTTATTTGTGTAAAGGGCATCACGTGTGTGTATTATTTAGCCCCCAAAAAAGAACTCATCAAAGATACAAGGATTATAATTTTGTATGCCAGATGTGCGTGTCGTCTCCTAAATTTGGTTATCTCATAAATTTAATTTTTAGCAAGTACTTAAAAAAAAATTACGCACCTTGTGATGCTATGTAAGCCTTTTCCTTTTCATAGTTCTGAAATTGTAATAAACAAGGAATTTAAAAGTACAGGTAAGCTGAATTTGTCATAGACATAATCAAATACTTCGTTAATTACATATAAATCATTTTTTAAAATCTCATAAAGAACACGATGGTGTCACCAGCGCTAGCGGTGTAGGAATTGTTTACCTCCTTAGACGAACTGAATTCACATTCCGTTATAACGGGACTCGTATGATCTGATTTTCAATGAGATGTTTTTGTTTTTTCGTCTCTTCCTCTATACACGGTGTTTTCTTGCGTTCTTTATTAGTTGTTTTAATTCCCCTTCTGAATTTTATGTTCTGCAATTCAAGCGGCATTTAGAGGTTAAAACAAAGACTGGTCGGGTCGGTAAGGTGATCTGCGTTCCTGTTAGATTTCAATATTGTGAACTGAAACGTTTTAAATCCTTGCGCATCGTGTTAAGTCTTGAACACAGTTGTGTTCATTATTCATTTGACATCACAATGTTATCGTCCAGAATATGGATTTACATGTATTGTTTTTAAAGATCGTTACATCCATTTAAGTATTTTATAAAGTGTTTTCTTACGTTTTCAATCATCAGGGATTGCGTTGTTTTTACCACAACTATTTCTGATACAAACAGATCTCTATTCCACTTACTTAAAGTCATGCATGTATGAAAAGATTCTGGTGATTATACTGTTAAGAACATTATTAAACCAACGCATGCATATATATACTAAGCTAAGTCCTCAACATTTAAAACGAACCCATTCAATGTATGCTGTAAAAAGTCAAACGATTGGCAAACAGGAGGTGCCTGGACGACGGACGTAAAATTGCATTCACACTACAACACAACATTATCAACCTGCACGCCAAATATAAAGTCTTTCCCTTAGTGGAATAAAAGACAAGAAAACTTTGTAAAGCAGTATACTCAAGGTCTTTCTGGCAGACGAACGGACGGTCTTACATATAGAGTCGAGAGCAATTACTAGACCTGCTTCAGTCGTTGACGACGCAGGTAAAGAAAAATTAGACCATAGTACAAAAACAAATAAACTTACATCAATCTAGCTCGCATTTATATAATCATGCTTCGTATCTCCTTTTAAAACAACTCGTGAATGATCATCTACAAATATATACATGTATATATACAAGTCTAAATTGAAAACAACGTTCAAACCTACGATTACATGTATATATAGATATATGTAACATATTTAAAACATTTAAAATAAAACCACTTAACTGTTAACTTGAATTGGCTTACATTAATATTGTCTGTTTTGTGATTTCAAATGCAATGTATTTTAATATGAAATAAACATTGCACATACAAATACTGAAATTGAAAATCGAAATGGTTTAAACGTAAACCCTCTAACAAAACACCACGTTTACGTATAATACCATAGAAGGTTCCAAACAAAACCAAAAAGAACCAAAAGTAAAGCCAGACCCGGACAAGAAATCAAGGCTATGCATGCGACGGATACATTCCTTTGCTTAAAATATTTCAAAATTTTATAGCAGCAAATTTTTATAGAACAATATCCGTATTTTCTTGCCAGTATCGAAGTATATGTATACTGGGATTTTTGCTACCCGTGAGGACTAACAGTCAATCCAGCAAAGGTATCGGCCCAGTGGTATGAATTGTATTAACAATACCGATTTTATCACAACATGTACAGATGCGCATTTCAACAAGGACTTTGAAGTAATGTCTCACATTGATGCTCTAGGAATAAATAATTGGAAGTATAATACTGAATAAAAACGTCGAAGAGAAAACAAAACCAACAAGACCCAAAAGTAAAGGCAAACTTGAACAAGAAATCAGAATTATGTATGAATGAGATAAATTCCTTTAGTATATACTTAGTAGTAAATACAGATGAATTGTATGTGTAATACAATCATTGGCAATCGTGCTGTATCAGCCACCCGTGATGATATCGATATCAGCACGGTTGCAAAGGCTTTATCACACCTTTAATCTGTATGACGTCACGTCATCGATTGCAGTGCAAAGGCTTTATCAAACCCCTAATCTGTATGACGGCATGTCCAACCTATAATCTGTATGACGTCATTTCAAACCTCCTTATCTGTATGACGTCATGTCACATAAAAAACATCTACGTGAGGTATATGTATATAATAAAGTGTATATGATATGGCGTTTTCAATATCACAGACCGTATCAACCCTCAACCAATATAATCCCTCGAGCAGAGCTCTTGGGATTATATTGGTGTCTTGGGTTGATACGGATGTGATATTGAAAAAGCCATATGATATTCTCTATTAATTTAACCGATTTCGAAATTGAAATCATATAACTGCAAACTTTGTACTGCCAATGTTGGGTAGCTATATGTATACACAATACACAATGCATGTGGGTGTGGTGAAAATACATTTATTGCTTTAATGTTTTTTACCAATTTAATTGAGACTTAAAGCGGGTATATTATTTTCAAAGAACAACATGAAAATATGACCTCCGGATTTATTTAATATGATCTAATACAGTATCACAATAAAATTGTATGCACCTTTGTTAGCACTAAGTTTGTAATCTTAAGAATGGTCTGCATTGAATGACTCATATACAGCTTTACTTAGTCCACCTTTTATTTCAAGGATATGGGACATTAGAAAATATACCCAAAAGAAAAAAGCTTTTCCAGTTGACTTTTTGTTCTCAAAGTATTATTTATGACATGTTCCACACTGATCACTTGTCGATTTGTTTTAAGAGATGCCAAACAAATATCCAACTGTTTGTAATGAGAACATATTTGCCATCGTAATCAACATAAGGCCACTAAGAATGATTGAAATTATTAATACATGTAGAGCGTCTGTTAATCCATTATAATTCTCATCAACAAAGGGATATCACATCTTTTTTTCCACAGTGATTTTGTTTATAGAGCCTGTAAACATAGATAAGATTATTTGGTTTCCATTCGTTCCGTTGGTTGAATTTACCTTGCAGTGCTTTGTATACTTTTTTTTTTATCCTGATAACTTTTTCATCAAAATTATGGTTAAACGGATATTTTCTGTAGTTGGTTTTGATTCTGAAATTAACTCATCAAAAGAGAAGCATGACTTACTTCGGTTTAATTAAATTTTTTTATAAAAGACCCAGAATACATTTATCTTGGTTTGTCACACTGGTGATTATTTTAATGAGACATATTAAACGTGATTTTCCATTGACATCATGATTTTGATATTATTGGTACTGAATTCCACATAAACAGCATATAAAATACAGTGTTCTGTTTATCATTTTCAGCCGAATTAAGGTACAATTGGCTTTTCTCATTTTTCTTATCATGGTGTGCATATTTCTTTTGTTCGCTCTTTCCGTATTTGTATCAACGTTTTAGATTTCAATGAACGTAATGTATGTATAACCGGTAAATTTTTAAGTCAGGGATTTCGCTACCACACAATCATTGTAACTTTTACTAAGTTATTTCATAGATACACATGAATTGGTTTTGAAATTGGCTGTAACTATAGAATTATCATTAAAAACAAGTAATCACATCCTATTATTTAAGGTAATGTTTTTTATAGAGACAACTAGTTTAGATACTATCCATGTAAGCTCATTAATCCTTTGAATACATGTACTCTAAAAGGTTATAAATTTAACAACGTAGTAAAAATGTTCAAATATTGTTTTTATTGTTACAATCATTGATTGTATTTTTGAAAAATTAAATATAACTAAATATTATGAAGTCACCTAGTATTCCAGAAAGGCTGGTGTAATGTTAATGTAAAGCCGATTCTTACTAGGATTTAAATTGCTCTAGTAGTAACGTTTATGACATATAGTACTCTTTTAACTTTTACTATGTTTTGTGGTCAATAAAAATAACTTAATATATGTACAAGTATGAGTTATCACGATCCTACATCCAGTCGATACTGTTTACTTATATTTTGGTATTACACAAGGGCATCCGTTTCCCCGACTGTTTATTACGTTTTTAACGAAGTTCATTGGATGTGTACTGAAGGATATTGCAGTTTGTGAGAACATAATTTATGTATTTCCGGAATTGGATTTGAACTAGCTTTCAGTAACTGAGAGTACTTCTATGTCGGTGCTTGTTGTCTATTGTTTTAATGTTAGTTGTTGTTTGTACCGATCTATTGAAATAAGCCATTTAAAGCTGATTTTAAAAGTTTTTATGTTATGTTGTAACACCACTATCCCAGGTTAACTGTGCCTGTACCAACTTATTTGCCTGTAATTCGATGGTTGTTGTTGGTTCGTGTTTATCATATTTGTTTTTCGCAAATCGAATTGTTAAAAATTAGGTCGTTTGAACATTTTTCATAGCGGGGCCTTTTTTATCTGACTACTCGATATATTTTTCTAATTGTTAAAGACCGTTCGGTGTCCTTTAATTGTTACATCCACGTCATTTGTACTTATTAGCAATCATACCACATCTCCTTAGTTTTATATTAAAAGAGTCAGAGATAAAATATTTAATGCTACATGTAACATGTATTGTAATACTGCGGTCATTAATTTCAAACTTGAGATCTGAGTTGTTTCATTATGTCTGATTGTGGTACAATGGAATAAAACATATTTGGTATACAAGTTGCATTAACCTATACAGTTTATACATACAAGGCCATGTTGTGAAAAAACGATTTTTTACTTTATTCTCTTCTTTTGAACCTTCAACATGTGCATAAACAAGCCCTCGAGGTAAGATCTACAAATTGAAAATATGAAGTGATTATATTGTAGACATTATATAAATTTCAGTACACTTAATTTGCCAGCATTATTGACAATTTTCTTTGTATACCGCTTCTCAATAAAAAAAACAACGATTGTAAACAATATGTTCGGTGAGTCAATTCATGAAAAACCAAACACTACATGCTCATAAGAGAACACTCAGAAAAAGGAACAGCGATTAAGGTTGTACTGATCTTGAATAAATCATATGTTTTAAATGTAGAACAACATTGAATGATATATATCAGTGTTACTACAAACTATATATGTACATAACTTACCTCATACTCTGTTTTGAAACAATCGTCTCTCTGTTTCTGTTTTATAGCTTCTTTCAGATCTCTAATTAGTATCTAGTATTTAGAAACATCGTGCTCACTTGGTACATTATAATACACATTTGAATCGTCGTTTTTAACGATATGTGCTTCAGAATCATTTCTATGTCCCAGTGAAAGAGTTACATCTACCGTATCTGACATTGCAGTTCTATTCACATTAGCTTGTCCATTTTCATTATTGGTTTCCTTCTTTGTATCTTGAGAAAATATTTAAAAATATCTCAAGAACATCATTACATTTTTCTAATCTTATTGATTTACAACAGAAATGTGAAAATACATTTTTTGTTTTAATCTTGTATGTGACAAAAACAAATCAAAAGGATATCGGTTGTACTAATTATAATGGATGTATGTACATTTATGAATAGCTAGCATTACATTTTTACGGATTCAGTAGCGATTTCACTTTTTCAATGAATATTGAATTAGATTTGTTTAATCAAAGATGCAGATTTTGCCAAATACTATTTGCCAAACTTAATTGCAGACGCCAATGTCAATTTTGTTGTTGTTTGTTAGGGCTACAGTTTCTACAATAATCATGCATAAATGAATCTTAAATTGTTGTACTAACAACAAGTATCCCTCTTTGAAAAAAAACCAAACTTGTAATCTGTAACTTCTAATGATCCATATACCAAATATATAAACTATTGATTTACACATAACAGACATAAAGTGCGGAATAGTAAGATTTAAAGCACTTTTCTATTTCAATTGGACAATTAATAAGAAAAAATCACTCAAATGGAACGAAACTAATACCTAATCTGTAACCTTTTATGATATAACAGTTCACCGAACATCTGACCAATACCTTAAGTATGACAGAAACAAGACTTTAGTGCAGAAAACCGTTGATTTAAAACATTTTTCTATTTCAGAGGGTCACAAAGTCGGCAAAATTCACATAAATATGTCCTTGGACTTATCCTTTGCCAAAATTGTACAACTGGAATAAATCTCAAACTTGATATGCAACTACTTAATCAATTTTTTAAACTATTTATTACAATGGTTGCAATGGAATACCGTGATTTTCCTGTATAAAAAAGATAATTTTACAAAAGCAATGTTACATTAATACAATAATATCCGTCACTTGACGTCAATTCTTAAATGTATTATTTTAAAGATATCAACTATCTAATTAATTGCTCTATACAGAAGAACAAAGTGCGTAAAAACTGAGATTTTGAAGAAATTCATAATTCAAAAAGGCCACAATTTTCAAGCCAAATAAATTCATCAAAATCGAAATTCAAATTAGATCTGTAATTACTAGATTCATCCATCTGTATGAAAATCAAACTCGACCGACAACTTTTAATAATATAACTGAATACCAGTTATTATTTCTAGTGGTATAACTGTATACCAAAATTCAGCGAATTTTGTTGAAGGTGTGGTCTTTGGAATTTTAAAATTATTTGAAAATCTCATATTTCAGCACTTTTATGCCATGACTTATACATGTACAAAACTATTATCAATTGATTCAGCAACTACAGAAAAAGTGCGGAAAAAAAATATTCTAAAACAATGTTTATACTGTCAAGTGCCCCAATTTCAGCAGAATTGGTTCAGCTTGATTTAAAAAGAAACTGGATCCGTAACTTCTGCAGATATGATTGTTTAGCACATAGCTTACTAATGGATACAGAACAGTTGAAGATATCTGAGATTTCCAATCAATTCTGTATTCACATATGCCACAATATCAGCAAACTCCATCTGTAACGTTGTATGATATTACATAAGCAACATATCAAATCAAAAGATATATGCATTACATAACAATTGGCATAAAACAGGTCGGCGAACAAAGTTCAAACATATTCACCCCGGTAGCCTTCGCATGAAAATATTTGGATTAAAATACAAAAGCATGAAAACATGAAAATAAAAAAAAAATAGACAAGAAAGACAGACAACACGAGAAACGAAAGAGCAGCCGACAGTTTTGTATCACGAGATGGGGATAAACTTAGATACTCGGGAAGTATCACGCCTTACAGAACCAATCATAAATGTGTAAAGTGGCACTCGCAGGCTTCATAAAACATTATGACCGATGGCTAACGTCTTATATTAAACATTACAAAAATTGACAAAAAGGTCAACACAAGTATTCTTTTTTCTCTTCACTGAATATTAAAAAATCCCCCCAAAAAGAAATTAAATTAAATAGACATAAAGAAGGAAATACGAGCATTTTCGCGGGCAGTGTGAAAAAAAACTTAGTTTTGCGCACTATACGAGCATTTTCGCGGGCAGTGTGAAAAAAAAATCTTAGTTTTGCGCACTTTTCTGTAATAATTACAAAAGAAAATACAAACAACTGTTGTACTAACAACAAGTATCCCTCTTTGAAAATAAAACCAAACTTTTCGGTGAACACTGGTGCTCGGGCAGTTAATCGGTTACTACTTAACTTGTGTAAGCCGTAGTTTTGCTTATGACATTGATAATGCTTATCAACAGATATTACCACTTAAAGTTCAAGTTGACTTATAAATGTAATGAGAGAATAAAATCAGCAAATGTAAATAAGAAAATGCCAAGCGATAATTTTGCTTACCCAGAGTCGTTTTAACACTTGAGTTTGTCCTGTGAAAATATCTTCTTTTTTTTGCTCTCAATCGGCGCCTGCAAATAATGATCAAAATTAATGATGATCAAAAATTATAGCGATTTGTCTGAATCAGACAGAAAATCTTAAGCAATATAAGCTAAAGAAAACATTTCATAAACAACTGAATGCATCAAGCAAATCACTTGGTTGGACTTTAAATAAAAAAAAAATAACTTATAATAAAATAATTAACTTTACATATATTATTAAACCTTTCGTCTTAATTTTGATTCTCATGCGATTCTGTAAAACAAATCTTTAAAGCACTTTAATTAGGAGGTACATGTTCATAATTTAAATGTTTTAGGCACTAATTGAAAATTATTTGGTTTCTTCGACCATTTATGACACGTTTAAAACACATGCTGGAGAACAATTTGTTCGAGTTTCGTCCGGTTTAACATCCGTAGCATGCGTAATGTATTTCTTTTTTCGTAGTGTTACCACATTATGTAAAGATATGAAGGCTACGAAAGTCGATTTCCAGAAAAAATATTGATAAGTAAGTTTTTTGGATGATGTCCACCGATCTAATAGTACTCACAGTAACTAATAGCTATAAACAAACTGCAATGAGTGGGCAAAATTCTGGCTTTGTTAGTTCTACCTTTTATTACTTATTTAAACTGTTGAACGATTAATCTTTTTTATAAATTTTATAAAAAAAAATAGGGATAAACCCTCCTTATGCGTGAAACAAATGTTTAGGAGGAACATAATTTAATGGGTGTGCAATGTTTCTGAGAAATTTATTTCAAGGATCTACCGACCGTGCGAGGGCTTTATATCCAGTCAGGGTAGTTAAACACACCCATCATCAATGATTTTGATTGGGAACTGCAAAAGTTAATTAAAACAAGGAAGTACTATCTTTTTAAATATTTGTAGAACAAAAAAGAATAAGTTCTCATGTCGGAAAAATTGGAGAAGCGTTTTCTTGTCCACTTGTTAAATTGTGGTTAGATTTGTTGAAGGAGTTCTACAATTTTATGAAGAATTATAAATAATCCTGTGGTTGATACATTTATAAATTAATGTCTCAGGAAGGTATGTTGAAACTATCTGTCAACTATATAGCCAGACATAAGAATGTAAATAACTAATATATATACATAAGAAAATAGGACAGATGTGACTTATAATGAAATGCACATTTTTCTTTATTAGTAATTTTAATTATATACTTATGAAAACAAGACCAACAACCATTCGTTGATGTTTGACGAAACCATTCGGTCGACATCTTTAACAAATCAACATTAATTGGCATGTAGACAATAGTCAAAAATAACACTTTTCAAAGCTATACGCATAATATTACTCCTTGGAGGAGGTATAAAAAAAGAATATTGTTATTTAATATACTAACAATAATATTTGTATATCCAATGTTTGCATATAAATATAACTTACTTGTAAATGATAAATGCCACCACCACTATTATTACAATGAACATGACAGTAGCAGCACTACCACCTATTATGGCTGTATTAGACGGTTCGTCAGTTTGCAATGCAATTCTCTCTTAAATAAATATTAAAATATCAATGACCAAAATTCGTTAATTTACATAAAACAATTGATGCATACAATGATACCAATTATATTTATAAATCAATTCATCTTTGTGCTTATCTTTTTGTTACTCCATATTCAAAAGCTATGCTAAGTGATTATTTATTTCTTTGTCATTTATTATTTTGATTGTGGGGATACAATAATCTTATGATTAATCTATGGTTAATGTAATACAGAGTCTAACCTATATTAAGCAGTCACTCAAGGGAAATATCAAAGTCGACCTCTCAAAAAAGTGAACTCTTAAACGAGGTTCCGTATTCAGACATTGTCAAATACTATGTAAAGTACAACGGAATGGATTGAATTTTAGGTTATATCAAACAATGTTTATAATTAATAACCAAATAAAATTCATGTGACGAAAATTTACTTAAATAGTTTGTTATTTGTTTGGGTGAATATCTTGAGAAATGGCTAATCAATTCTTCATCCATCTTACAATTGACTATTTTATAACACTACATATCAGAGAAAAAATGACCAGAACCTTATAATGAAATTAAAATTTTGTATTGCACATTTTGTATTTATCTTTATTTGCATTATAATATCAAAGAAATCAACCACGTTTGTTTACACAGTTTTCAATGTGTTATGTACATTATAATCTAACACTTTAATTAGCAATTGAAATCCCCTTTTTGCATCCAATTTGAAAATTATTAGCCTTTGTTGACAACTTTATAAAACAAATGCTGGAGAAAAAGGCATTCGATTTTTTTTCAGGTTTTACTTCCATTGCATGTGTTATGTACTACAGTTTTCTTGGGTTTTACCACATTCAGTAAAGAATTGAAGGAAAACCATTTCCAGTAACAATTTTGATAAGAATTTTTTTTAATGATGTCCGCGAAATTTGATATATAATGATAAGGACATTTTTTATCCTTAAATGCCTAATTAAATCTCATTATAATAATACATGTACACATATCCCGTCATGTGTTATTTGATTGTTTAAAATCGCCATTACTAACAGTCGGAACGCCGATTTCTTTGGGAAATAAGTGATCGCGTTCTCAAGGTTACCGCTTAAACTAGTTTAAATATAGGGAAAACGTTTTGGTGGGTTTCAAAATGACCATTAAACGATGGTGATCGCTAATTTGAGGAAATCGTTCGGGCAAGATTCGCTATATAGGATAAGGGTGAGCGATATGTGAATATTGCCATATGCATGAAGTATTATTCTTTGAGATAGAGGGGTTCTTTCTATTGGGTAAAAAGAGTTTTTGGTTTACACTAGTCACGCTAATCTAATCTCCAAAAAATGAGAATATATCTTTTTAAATAAACAGATTTGGTATATACTTTTAAAAAGTTCACATCATAATGAATGTGTACTAAGTTTTTAGTTGTTGCTAAACTTTCTTGACCAAAAACTTTCTGAAAAAGTACAGATTTCACACTACTGTGAATTTATTGTTATACCGATTTCCGTGGATTTTGTGTGTAAATGTGGATCACAAATTTAAATTTGAACGTCTATAGGCTTTGATGAAGACTTCGGCAAACTAGGAACTTTAATATTTACAAAAACAAAATTCATTCTTTTTCTACGAAAATTGGTGCCCACGAGAATAAATGAATCAATAGTATCAAATTTTCAATTTCAGTTAACCGTGCAATTTTAGTCAAACCGCAGTTTGGGATATATTTATAAAATGTTCATAGTTTACATGTGTAACAACTTTCTTGTTGGTGTGACTACATCATGGAAAAAAACCTTAACCTAATACGGGAAGGAGAAAGGGACAACCGTTGGTGGACACAAAAATGGCAAACAAGAAGCAAAAGTACACAAAAACCTACATCATTTACAAAGATAACTGAATATTGAGAAACACAAATCACAAAAAAAATCTGTGTGATCTTATATGACACGAAAGGGTAAAAAGTTCCTTTTCAAATAAGGACACGCATTGTATGATACCTATAACTTCATCTGATGATCAGAAATAGCTGGTGACAGTCCAGTACATGTAAATTTTCTAATCCTTAAACATAACCAAATATATAAGTTTGAAAAGAAAAAGACTGGTCAAAATAAAGGCAATACTGCTACCGAAAGAAAATACACAGACATACAATGTAACAAAAGCAAAAGACAAACCTATGGGTTAACGTAGAGTTCGTGAAATTTCACCAGTTCCAAGCTCATTGTTGCAACTTCATGTTATTTCCAAACATGTTAAATGCGATTATATATACTCTGCTTAAAAATTAAACACTTATTAATAAGTCCGTTTTATCTTTAAAATAAATAGCTAAATGAATATGACATAAAAGAACATTTCAGTAACTAAATGCCAACATGCCAATTGGATTTTTCAAGTTTCAGTTACAATGGGGAAAAAAAAGTTTTCCTCAGGTTAAATCACTCGTGAAACTTTCGCGTATATGACTTGGGTGTTCAACAGGCAGTTATCATTTTGCTTCTGTGAAAAGTCGATGTTGCGATATCACGTGCGTTAAGTCATCGGCCGTCTTCATGATGGACAATCTAAACATAAGACACCGGACAGTTTAACGGTTATCAGAGCACAATTTTTAATCAAACAGCTTAAGATCGTCATAGTAGTGAAAACCACGCATCACTACAGCTAAATAATGGTATATTCGAGTGTTCCGTAATCAAACAATCAATGCTATAACCATGGTTGCTCCTATCCCAGGTTTACAGAGAAATTAAACTAAGACAGTTCGTAACAGGCTTCTCCATCGCGACATTTGACCAAGAAGACATTACGGTGGACAATTTGTGAATCAGATATACAGAAATTGTTTTGTTTTGCGGCGTCGGTGCGAATTTTGTTCAGCTATGGGACACGTTTTTTTCTTCCAAGATGTGACGAACGAACACCCGGATACAGGCATCAAAATGAGCGTTTAGTTCCTATCTGGGTACATGGAGTTAAATGCGATGGAAGCGTTATGATGTTGGCAGCAATAAAAATCAATCGAAGAAAACAATCTAGTGCTTTACCAAGGAAATATTACGACTCAACGTTATAGAAACAATTTTTTGCAACCACATATACTCAATAATATTTACCAAACATAGGGGGATGTTTCAGCAAAATAGAGCAATGGTAACCCTACATTTTTTAACACAACATTAAAGAATTGCAATGACCCTCCCAAGTTCTCGCATTTGGTCGATATAGATAATCTTTTGGACGAACTTGAAAGACACGTCCACCAACGCCAACCCCAAACTAAATCATTTGACCAACTCGGTAAAGCGTTGCAACAGAAATGGCAACAAAAAAAAACCTACAAATTCGAATGCAAACTTTGATTCGATCCATGTCAAGGAGATGTAAAACATTGTGAGCAGCACCTGGTGGTCACTATTGCTTCTTACTTTAATGTTACCGAAAATGGACCCAATTTATATATTGTGACAGATTTTGTCAAATTGTTGTACTTGCATGAAGTGTGTGCAATTTCACCTCAAAATATCAAAACATTGCTGTAAAAATCGGTTTGAAGTAGACGTTAACAATTATGGAAAATAAACTTATTAAAATTGAAATAATCTATTCTGTAGTAAACTTTAGTTATCAACCGACTGTCATCGGCAATTTTTAGATTTAAGTCGAGATACACTAGTAAATCAATTTTAGTCTTAACGAGCAGTTTGATCTTAACATCCTCTGAAAAGTCTGAACAATAAATTAGTCAGCCATGTTCGGTCTTTCATTTAATTTTCAGACTTATCCACCCCGGTAAATTCAGTATTGTTTCGAAAATTCGCTAGCAGTCAATTCAGTACTGTTCAGTAGCTTTTCAGACAATCCAGTATGATGTTGATGTGTACAAGTAAATAAACTCATCATAGATACTAGATTAAAATTTTGAACGCCAGTTTCGTAGCTTTGTTCGAATGCCACTGAAAAGTCACTAGTTAGATTTAAAAAAAGATTGTAAGGAAACTGAAATACTAAAGTTTGATAGCAGTTTACAATCTAAAATAGTCGTCGGTTGTCATGAATGTTAGCATCTATATAAAGTTTATTAGCAAATGGCTCTTTTTTTAAATTAGTTTTTCATATTGGTGTTTTTGGTTAGATTTTCCAATTTTAGTGGCCACGTTTAACATGACATGTTTAACATGTTTAATGGTAAATTGATTATAAATCATAACTCTTAAGAAAAACATAAAGAATGTTTCACCCAAAACTTGGTAGCATTCCGACTATCATGATTTATTTTTACATTTCATGTAAAATGCGCTCTTTTGTATAGAGGTGGCAGCTTCATTTAAAGGTCGATAAAGGTCATCAAACATAATTTTGAGTTCCATCCTAGATAAAATACTTTAAGCACATTTGCTATGAAATTTCTTTTGACTAATTATTCTTTCTGGAAATTTGATGGCTATGCTCGTGTTTGTGAGTTCATTATTCATAATTCCTTAATAACATCAAATTGGTTCATTTTGCGAGAATATGTAGTGTATGGATTATTACATGATTTGCAGTGAAAAGTTTGTTAAATTGTCACAGTTGCATCCGTGGTTGCAGGATGCTCTCCAATAACTTCTCAACTTTGTATTTGATTCTGCCTTCCAAAAATATAAAAGGCTATAATGAATATATTAGTAGCCATAATTTGGTAGTAGTTGACCATTAGAAAATGCTTTAGAACGTTTTATTGAATTGTATAACCGATTTACTTTCTTAGTAACGATGGCAATATTGTTTGGGGACTGTTCAAGTTATTCACGATTGTTCTAAAAGATTATCATACATGTCACATTTATAAAAAGCAAATGTGCCAAGAAAGGATTTGATTTATCCCTTTTGTATTGAACTACTAGTCCTATTTCTATTTTAGAAACGGTGGCAGCTATGTTTGATGGCTTCATTGTGATGTCACCAACATGAGTAATATAGAATCATTTCGGTAATAATTCCTCTTCAGTAATTTTAATATTTACCGGAATTAATGTTTTGCGTTTTTATGGATTTAGGGTTATGAACAATAATGAATTTGTTACATTGCAGGTATATAGCGATGGGGAGGTACACCAGCCCTAAATATCAACTATTTAAGAAATATATATCCTAAATATATCATTACTTTTGGGTTTTTTTGCTTTTAACATGTTTTCCATACTTTAAATGCATGGTTTGTCTAATGGTAATGAAGATACCCACGGGAGTTTCACTATGGATATTTTTACAACAACTAAAGCAATGTGAAATAATTGGTTGCATCAATGATGAGTTTATTGAGTAATTAACCACTCATTATTAGTATTTCCTGATATTTTTGTAGAAATGTCATTTATGTTTCAATTTGATTTTAAATATAAATGTTTTCATGTTGTTATTGAGTCATTTATTTGGAATGAATTGAGATATCCTAACTGTTACAACCAGAACATATCATTCGGCTTATTTTTCTACCTTCACATGATTCGCCATGCCATCCTTTCTCGCATCCTCCAGGTGGACATTTTCCTGAAATTGTATTGCATGGTGTAGTCAAACAATAACACGTCATTGTACAGTTGTCACCGAAATACCCATTTTCACATCCTGAAAAGTAGCAAAAGCATTTGAATAAGGGAATGAAAACAATTGCTATTTTCATATTATATAGATATGAACTGCAGTGTGTTTTTGTCTCTCATTTCCTTCCAAATAAAGAATGATAAACTGATTACAAAACCAACCTTTCTGTCGTATTGATTTAAAGGGTTTAACGGTTAACAAAAACATTCGTAGGTGAATTGATTGACCTATATTTTGTGTCTGTGTCTCATTTGAAAGAGATATGTTTTCGAAGTCTTAGATCTTAAGATACCAGAAAAGTCCTCCGGTCTGTAAATTTACAAAAAGTGTGATATCACGCATTGTGGTAAGTGGATTTTGTGTCATAAAACTCCTGAAGTATTTTAGTATATCTACATCATTGGCTTTACATTTTTTGAAGATTTGAGCATTCCTAATGAAAGAAAATCCAGAAATGCACTTCGGTTGCACAAGCTTTATAATTTTGTTATCAGGTACTGAGTCAATACCTCTATTTGTTAACTCCTGGTCCCCGATGGTTCAATGGTGAGTGCTTACCATTGAGATAATTTATAAAAATTTTTATAAAGTTTCCGTTGAAAAAAATAAAAAAAATATTAGGAAACTACGGTTCCAACTCCCTCAGGTAGAGTTGACAGTAGATGGATTAAATTATTCCTTTAAGGTAACAATTTTTTGGTAAGAAAAGCTCCTAACATATTCCTTAATTTTTTTTTTGTCCTTGCTTATTTAAATTTTGTTTTAGAGTTCCCAGTGAAGGTACATTCTGAAAATTCTTCGGATGCACCAACATGACCGATTTATAAAATGTTATTGAAATTTGATTAAGTGTGGTTTCGAATTGAGGGTACTGCAATACAAGAAAAGCATACTTGTCATCGAATTCGGGCTCACTTTTTTGAAGCTCATGCAATACCATCGGGATCTGTTTTTTTTTTACCGAGATTTGTATATTCAGAATAAATTTACAACTTTTGAACATCGAGGCTGTACGGTTGCCTAAAGTGTCAAAAGCTAAAAAAATATATATATAATGTAAAGTTATCTGCATTTTGCCAAAGTTACTTAATAATGAATGTCATACAACAAAGTATATCAAAGAATATATAAATATATATACTATATACTATGCTTTACATACTTTTGTTGCAGTACTCGTCGTATAAATATCCAGATTCACATCCTGTTGAGTTGTAACATAATCCATTGACAGAATCACAAATATGTGATATACACCCGTAACAAAATTCCTTACAGTTTCTGCCAAAATTACCATTGTCACATTCTAAAATATTGCATATCATACAGTTTACATTCTATAAGTGTGACATGGCCGTTGTAATAATTTATTTTAGCATTACTGACGGTAAAATGTTAATTTGTCTTTATTCAGAAAAAAATTATACTTATTTTGTTGACTCACCGTGTCTTACCCCTCTTGGATTTCCTGAGATGACAATGCATGTAAAACTGCTCAAACATCCATAATCCTCTGCATATTTACGATACAATTGACATTAACATTTGCAAATAAAAAAGATTCCCTTTCCTTTCGTCAAGCTCAATTGTTTGTTTCAAGCATTCAAAACCAGTTTTAATCGCACCGAGTATACCACTAAATGATGTATCAAATTTTAAATACCTTTGATTGTCGGGTATAAGGCTTTATTATAGAAAAATGTGACCACAGATGTTTCACCAGTGGTTAACTCAAGTTGATTAATAATACAAATATAAGTTTTTATAAAGTTTGGTAAATTTTATTCTTTTGTATTATAATATACCGAAACAACCGTTTCCATAATACCTAATGGATATAACTTTTGTCTCTTAAGTTCAGATGTTGTCGGCTTTTTGTCGCTTTATAATTAGGAGATAACTGTATTGTATTGTAAGCTTGGCCTTCGTAAAACGTAGATTTTACTGTCGCAAATTAGTTTACATAGCGACGCATAGCGGATCTAGGTATATGGATATTTGCGACAGTAAAATCAAGTTATACAGTTATCTTTATTTTAATGCAAATAACAAAATGTGACTTTTTTCCCCCCTTTTTTTTTTGAGAAATTGCATACTAAAATCGGAATTGAAAATAGTGGTTTTCTTTGGTTATGAACTGTTATGGACTGGTAGAACGTGGAATCTAACGCTTCAAAATATTTGTCAACGTCCAATAAAAATATTATCGTTCCAAACGAATTGCATTATAATTTCTGAATGTCTCCTTGGTATCGCCTCTTTTTATACGTAACTATACTAGCATACCATTTGAAATGTCAGTATATCGTGTGTATCTTCTTTTAAAATTTTCTTTTTTTTAAATCAATATATTTTTATGTATTGTTTTCTGTGGTATCTTTTGAGAAATGATTTCGAATATTGTACACAATCTTGACGATATACATATATACATTTGATATAGTTTAACAGTTGGCATGTGTGTAATTCTCTTGATCTCCAGATGTGGTAAACCTGTGTAGTCGGGTCATTGACTAGTTTTTAATTGAACATTTTGTATACCTTTATTGCAGTATTTCCCGTATTGGTAACCAGTTTTACAGGCGGTTGTGTTAGAACACAATCCATCGGATGGTTCACACCTGTTAGATACACAACCTGTACATAATTTTGAACAGTTCCTTCCAAATTGACCAGTATTACATTTTGCAAAAATACCAAAAATATCCTTGATATTTATACATGTAGGTAGCTAAAGGAGGTTTTTCGTATCTATCATTAACAGATAGAAATAGAGGATAAAAAATCATTTGAAAACCTGTTTACATTCATATAACCCTGAATTGACCGAATGAATGTGCAGATTAAAATGTTCTATTGAATTAGATACGCGGCAACCAAAGCAAGATGAACTCTGGGTAGACCAACAACGATGACGAATTCGGCTTGAAAAAAAATTCGTAAAGAAATGTTAGCGAGATAAGCCAGGACCACCATTACTATTGGGAAACAACATGATAGATGAATGAGTTTAAAGTCTTCAATTAACTTGAAATCGTATGCAAAAGTTAAAAGACCTTACCTGATCGTAAGTATGAGATTAAATGTAATATCGCGTGAATTTACGATTACAAAAAAACGTTTTAAACACAATGAAAAAATAGATTGTGCGTATTTAATAAAATTCAAATTCACATAATATAGTTTCTAAAAATGTAGATTACCGGGTGAATAACTTGTTATTAACAAATGTGGTCATGTGAGAGGCTGAATAAAAGAATATTAAGAATAATTTCAACAATTGCAATTTGCAACACAGTGGTTTATATTTTACATTTTGTCCACAATGTACCTGTACACTTTCTGCATATGAAATGGACGAAAATCTCGTTTGATACAACATCATCTTACGCTAATTCATGATATTTTACATTTATTATATTTCCTGGAAAATGTAATAAATGCAAATTATCATGAGGACAAAATGTAAAATATAAACCACTGTGCTGCAAATTGCAATTGTTGAACTGTCTTAGGTTTCTAGCAATTATTTATGTAATTTGCATTAACCCATTAATAAATGAACAGATAATTGATCAACATTCTAAAAGATGTTGGTTTGACACATGCAATACATTTTTCAGCTCAGCTCAACAGTTTAACAGTTGGAGCAGTCGATTTGTATTCTCCTAACATCCAGTTGTTTATTCCTGTCTTGTTTGGTCATTGGCGTGAACATAGTTTTCATCATATTTAAACATGCATATAACCATATTTTAAACAGCACATTTTACATACCGTCGTGGCAGTATTTCCCGTATGTATACCCAGCGTTGCATGCAGTTATGTTAGAACACAGTCCATCAAAGGGTTCACACATGTTAGATATACAGCCTGTACAGAATTCTGAACAGTTCTTTCCAAATTGACCAGTACTACATTCTGTAACAAAACAAAAACATTCCCTTGATACACTTGAATGTAGGTAGTTGAAAGGGATTCTCCGTTTCATGCGTTCAAATATAAATACAAAACTTTACTAAAATTTGAGGTAATGAAAATGATTTAATGCAAATAAAATTTGAATAATATGATCCATATTCATGAATCAAATGTTGATCGAAATATTGTTCATGAGAAAAACAAGTCACCTAAGAAGAGGATTAGTTTGGTCTAGATAAATTTCTTCACGAGAAACAGATATGTTGGTACCAATGTTAAGGCGTTTCATGATAAATTTTTTTTATCGAAAGGGTGGATTTTTTGTCTTTATGCCACATATTGTTCAAAACTCTATCCATATTTATACAACCCTGGATTGACCTAATGCATGAACAGTCTTACAAAACTGCATTAGATTGTATAACGTGTCTACCAAATAAAAATTTCTTCATGGTAAACTAAACAACAACTTATATGAATTCGACAAAAAAAAAGAAACCGTGTAGAAGTTGCAATTTCGAGCACAGAGTTTTATATGTATATTTTTATTTATCTCGCATTCATTCTACAGTGGACATTTTCTGCGTATAAATTAATGAAAATGTTCGTTTGGTACAATATATCCTTAAAGTGATATACTATAAAAATTTTATGTGTTTTGAGGAAATGTTAACAGCAGTTTTTGTTTTGTTTATCCAAAAAATTACGCACTTATATAAAATAAAGTTTAAGTTGTGGATTAGGTAGAAATAGGGAACATGAACAGTTAATTGTTGTTGTTTCAGGAAACTGTCACAACATGCATTAACCATTTGTTGCATATATTCATAAACAACATATGTTTAGCTTAATTATAAATGATTCGCTCATTTATCAAGGATTTGCAAAATTTTACAGAAACTTCAAATACTTCCTTATTTAACAATTATAAAAAAAAGTCTCTTGATCTCCATGACATTAATATAAAACAGTTTAATAGGAACACTTTATATACCTTCGTTGCAGTATTTCCCGTATTTGTAACCAGGTTCACAGGCGTCTGTGCTGGAACACAGTCCGTCAAATGGTTCACACATGTTAGATACACAACCCGTACAGAACTTTGAGCAGTTTCTGCCAAATTGGCCAGTACTACATTCTGCAAAAATGCGAAAATTTGCGTTTGTTATACTGAACATGTTAAGTGTACATGTAAGTAGCTAAAGTAGACTCTCCATTACATGAATTCAAATACAACAAAAATTGTCCGATATTAAAGGTCATGCAAATGACATTTGAATGAAATAATAAATATACATGTACCAATGTGTATTCAAACATACTTAGTAGTTTAATTATACCCCACGCAACGAGTTGCGGAGGGTATAATGTTTTTGACCCGTCCGTCCGTCAGTCCTGTTTCTTGTCATCGCAACTCCTCTCAAACCACACAACAGAATTTCACGAAACCTTTTTAGATAAAAAGCACATATTATGTAGTTGTGCATATCGACAGGTAATTACGATTCAATTTTTTTTCTAGGAGTTACGCCCCTTTGAACTTATTTGCTTCAATGTACTACTGCAACAGTTTGTCATCTCAACTCCTCTGAAACCACACAACAGAATTTCATGAAACCTTTTTAGATAATAAGGATATACTACGTAGATGTGCATATCGACAGGAAATTACGATTCATTTTTTTTTCTAGGAGTTACGCCCCTTTGAACTTATTTGCTTCAATGTACTTCTGCAACAGTTTGTCATCTCCACTCTTCTGAAACCACATAACAGAATTTCATGTATAATGTTTTTGACCCGTCCGTCCGTCAGTCCTGTTTCTTGTCATCGCAACTCCTCTCAAACCACACAACAGAATTTCACGAAACCTTTTTAGATAAAAAGCACATATTATGTAGATGTGCATGTCGACAGGAAATTACGATTCAATTTTTTTTCTAGGAGTTACACCCCTTTGAACTTAATTGCTTTAAGGTACTACTTCAACAGTTTGTCATCTCAACTCCTCTGAAACCACACAACAGAATTTTTATGAAACTTTGTAGATAATAAAAACATACTACGTAGATGTGCATATCGACAGGAAATTACGATTCATTTTTTTTTCTAGGAGTTACGCCCCTTTGAACTTATTTGCTTCAATGTACTTCTGCAACAGTTTGTCATCTCCACTCTTCTGAAACCACATAACAGAATTTCATGAAATTTTGTAGATAAGAAGGACATACTATGTAGGTGTGCATATTGACAGGAAATTATTATTCAATATTTTTTCTTATACAATTTTTTTTTGTTACACTTATTTAATTTCTCCAATGACAATGTGGGGACGTGGGGTATGTGAGCGTGCTCACTAAGGTTCTTTAATTTAATTTATTATTCTACATGTCAATATGCCAGATTTTGATTTGTTAATACGAGGGAGCAATTTACTCTATCCCATGGCAAATACTCTATTACCCTTTACAGAGACGCTTGCTCAAGTGTGCGCTTTAATAAATACGGATGATTGTTATGTACAAGACGACATAGTTTATTACTTTGAATTTGAAATTTAATAGACAGTAATAACAGAACATTCAGTATAATGAATTAAATAACACATATCTGAGAGGTTTATAGAGCAAATTGTTACCCCTCGAAAAGACATTGTCAACCTTGGATTCGACTCAGTTGACAATGTTTTCTCGGGGTAACAATCTGCTCTATCACCCTCTCAGCTATGTGTTATTTATATACTGGCCAACTTTATTCGCCAAAACTACGAATTTGTTAAAATTGACAGGATGTACGATTTTCAGGACAACATTATATTATATTATTTTGTAGATACGAATAACAGCTACGTTGGTACCAATTTTCCATGCATCATCAACTCCAAATAAAAAAAAAATCTTACTGATTAACTTACAGAACTTTTGAAAATATTTAATAATCAATTAATTGATTAATAAAAAACGTCAGAAAAAACATTTGTCAGACAGATGAGATGAATTTAATTCGATTATTAAAGTGAAAGCAAATATATCTATACTTATTTTGCTTAAACCGGTGCTAGGGGCCGTCTTGAACTTGCAGTGAGGTGATAGTTTTTTGTTCCGTGTTGAACGCCTCACTGTTACTTTGAGATGAAAAACAGCAATAACAGTGCTGTTCCTTTGCTTTTTGTGTGTTTTTCACTGTGCATTTACTGATTTTGTGTCATTGATAGATACCCCATATCCTTTGTTTTTCTATTTGTCGTATTGTGCTACCGTAAGCTTTTCAAGAAGGTCTATGTTATCATTTTTGACGTGGATTTAACATTCCTGCAAAATGTAATGCGATCTGCTTCTGCTTTTAATTACGTTTAATAGTTTATCAAAAACGAGAGGAAACATATTTCGTGTATATCTATAGAGTTACATGTATGTACGTAGCTGTACAGCTGTCACCTAACAATACGATTTTTGTACATACTGTTTGATAATGGTATTTTTTTGCCATATTTGAACATACATTTTTACCACTGTTTAAAAAGCACACTTTATATACCTTCGTTGCAGTATTTCCCGTATTTATAAACAACCTTACATGCTGTTGTGATAGAACACAGTCCATCAAAGGGTTCGCACAGATTAGATACACAACCAGTACATAACTTTGAGCAGTTTCTGCCAAAATGCCCAGTACTACATTCTGCAAAAATGCGAAAATATGCCTTTGATATATATGAATGTAGGTAGCTGAAGAAAATTCTTCATTTCTGATATTCAAATATAAACAAAATTGACCGATATTAAAGTTCATATATGTAATGTTATGCAAAATAAATATACAATGTAAATTTGCAGTAAAACAAGCAACTGAATCAGTACATTAATTGGATCTGGATAACTTTCGTCACATTAACATTTAATTACAAATTGAATTGAAGTGAAGAGAAACAAAAGTAGTGATTTTCCATGTTTTCATTGCAATACAAAAATATCGTTTGAAACAACAACCAACCTTGCGTACAATTGGGTCCTTGCCATCCATCATTGCAACCACCCATGCAAATCCCAGTCAGGTGGTTACATTTAGGATCAAAACAATTTGTTGAGCATTGCTGAAGACAATCTTTACCGTAAAACATATCATTGCACTCTGCAAAAAATGAAAGTAATCGATATAACTTCATCTTTAACTGCGGCACCAGAGAACTGCTTAATGATATAAAAAAGTCGAAAACTAACGATTTCGTATTTTTATGTGTGCTGGGTACATATTCAGGAACCAAACCATGAGGGTGTTTTTTCTTAACATCTCATTAGTACTAGAGAGTCTTCTCAAAAGTTTTCAATTTGGGATTAAACTTGCTTGTTTCCCAAAGGATGCTCAAACGAAACATAACCTGACAGAGCTGCAGAATGAACTTATACCTGTTAATTTCAGTCTAAATTATCTTTTTCATCAACACTGACCATCTGGCTACTGGAAAGACTTTGAGAACTAGCAGCAGTCACGATTTCATGATTGCCAAAATAATTGACGAAAACATCTCTATCTATTTTACTCGAGACAAGAAGGAAAGCAAATTCATAAAAAGTTTAAATGAGTACCAGAAAAATCAGGAAAATAAATAGCCGTATACATGGTATAAGGTCAACTTTTATGAAAGGTATTAAAAACTTAGTTTTGAACATTTACTTTAATATATACTAACTGAAAATATATAGTTTTAATTTTCTCTGTTTTAAGGGGATATGCCTTGGAATCATTAAAAGTTTTCGTCTTGTTGTACGTTTCTTATATTCAATTTACACCATTGAATTGGAAAGGGTCGTGCATGATCTGCGAAAGTCGATAATTAAACGTTGCCTTTTAAGTGTAGGGTATAGTGAATGTGCCCTGTTTGGGTATCTTTAAACCCATTCCTAAACACTTGTAGGCGTACATTGTTGTGACATTTTTCACATGTGCTCAATAGGCAGAGCCATGACTGTTAAAACTGCGTAGTGGAAACATATTGTTAAGTTAATGTTAAAATTTATAGTAAGGTGTATAGCCTGCAATGTATATTAAAGGAAACATATTGAAAATTAGGATAATCTCAGATATCGTATTTTATTTTTCAAACAATGCCAGAAAGAAATATTCATAGTTTCACTCCTGCAAACAATTTCTGAGACACTTCTTATAAATAAGAAGATGTGGTATGAGTGCCAATGAGACAACTCTCCATCCAAGTCACAATGTATAAAAAGTGAACAATTATAGGTCAAAGTAGGGCCTTCAACACGGGGCCATGGCTCACACCGAACAGCAAGCTATCTTGTTTATATACCTTAAAAATAACAAATAATATGAAAAAAAACAAACAAAATTAACAAAATTAACATATTTTCTTTTAACTGTTAAGTTTATATTGTATCGACCAATAACCGTAGTTTAACTTTAAAAAATTGGAATACACATAGAAATTAATAGGGTCTTACTAGATACTTGATTTGCATGTACATGTACATTGTACAGGTCGATTTTAAATAATATCTGTATTTTTGGATATTCTTTTCAATGATTTTAAATGATCGTGTATTTGTGTGTCTTAAGTCTAAAGTATCCTAACAACATGAACAACAAGACATGTATTGTGGACTGAATTTCTGGCTTGTTAATATATGGAGTGGCAAATATAACGTATGCAATCAGGGTGATAACATATGTGTACATATCCGGGTAAATCATATTGTCTCTGAGCCTACATGTTATTGCTATTAGTCTTAAATTTTAATGAGCAGCATTAATGCATTGTTTCTCCCTTCTTTTATTTTGCGTTATCCTTTTGTCGGTGTTATCTTTTATATTCTTGTATTATTTATTCTTTTTTTTCATTTAATTGTTGCTTTTTTTGCCCATTGCGTATTAATGTTAAGTGTGTACAATCCAACTTGGTATGAATTATGAAAACTAAGACAGTAATCATAAAAATGTATTAAATTGAAAGAAAACAAATGTTTTACCTTGTTCACATTTTTCACCCATCCATCCATCTAAACAACCTAATGAACAATGACCAGTTTCAAGATGACATGGTCCACGACATGTAATTGGGCACATATACGTACAGAGTGGTCCATATTGTGCAGGGGGACAACCTAAAACAATGATACTCAAATATATTGTGCAACTTACTGTATCCTGCTACATTTATACACTTTCTTTCAACATCAGATCCGAAATAAGTCAGTATTTGTTATTTATTTTCCTGCACATTTTCCCAGAACGTTATCTGCTCGTATTAAGTTATTTTCAGAGTAATCTTTTACCGAGATATCACCATAGTTAAGACAAATATGAATGCCTTTGTCTAAACGCATTTGGTAGCGTTTTTATATTATAAATCAGGCAGTTCGTTTGGTTTTTTGAATTGTTTTACTCTTTGTCAAACCGGGGCTGTTCAGATAACTAATCGGTATGTTTTTCTTTTAATTTTCAAAAGCCGTACAGTGAAAAGTCATGGTTTATATCTCTGTCCTTTTGGTATTTATATATAGATAGTTGTCTATATGGCAATCATACCGCATCTTCCTATTTGTATACACATTTAAGAACCATCTATCTCTAATCATTCAATCACAGTGCATGAAGTAAAGGATATAAGCTAAGCCGATTACAGTCCATTCTGTAAACTATTGGACAGAATGAACTGTTAGAGGCCTATATCTTATTTAAAACATTGTTTAACATGTCAAAAATGGTAAAAAAGCAAACAAATACAAATTTATAAGCTTTTGTTAAGATTTATTTTGATCAAGTGTGTAAATTGTTTTGTGGATTAACTTTATTAATATTATCCTACATGTCCGCCCATTTAAACAGTAGCCAAACTTAAACAATAGACAAAAATAAAGTACAGTTGAAGGCAAACTACATAATTTAATTTCAAGAGAGTACATCGGTTTCTAAAAAAAACCCGATCACTACGAACAATGTGCGAATCGAACACACGATAGATTTCTTTAACCTCCGGGAACGTGTCCTTTTTTTTTCGGATTCCCATATTTATTCCCATATTTATCGTCGTTGATAAGCGAAGTTTTGCATTATATACCTATACAGGCAATGATGTAACATTTTTTAAACAAAAAAACTTGCAAATCAACGCCGATACCTGAAAATTATAAAAACTGTTGTAGCCCCCTAGTTAATGAAGCAAGTTCTCGATCTGCACTTTGAACACTGGGTAAGGTTTTTAGGTTGTTAATCAAATTATTGAATAGCTATCTTGTCCAAGGAACAATGTGTGGCTTGCACATAACTCTGGGTAAACAGTTACTTCAGATGAACGATTTTCTACTAATTATGATGAAAAAATTATTCTACTTGTGGTCCTTGTATTGCGACATGATCTATCAAGCATTAGAAGCATTATTTTATTTTTTCATTTTAATTGTAGCTGAAAATAATGTTAGGAAGAATGAGAGCAACACCAGAGGTCAATAATTATATCCAAAGACGGACGAGGACAAATCTTGTGCAAACAGAATTACATTAAAGCAACAAAAACAAAACTTACAACAAGCATTGTCAACCAAACTGATGCTAAAGGAAACAACCCAAAACATTAGAAAAATGGCTGTGAAATAAGTATTGACGCTGGCAGTGTTGACATCAATTTCAAAGTTTTTTTTTCAAGAAACCGTCTTGATGAGTGACGAAATTATTGTTTAAGAAGATGACCTTAATAAAATGTTTCTGTGTTATTGTCATTTGTTATTTCGAAGAAACAAATTGTGTGAATTGATTGATTTTTTTCTGTCCTAGAACTATCATTTACTTGTAAGAATCAATTGTGCTACCTTTAGAAGTCCAATATTTTTAAGAAAGAGGAGGATTATACTTTAAAATATTGGACTGTTAAAGGTAACCTGATAATGGTTTCTTACAGGTAAATGATAATCAATGACTGAAAAAAAAGAACGGGTACACCAATAGAATGACGTCACAACAATGTTTAAACGTCAAGGAATCGCCAGCATTTACTTTTTTCAATTTTTATGTATTTAAAAAAAATCGTATATCATTTGCACATTTAGTAAAGATAACACAGCTGCTCATTAAACTTACACTAAATGTATCTAATTTGGATTGAATATTTAGGATGTCTTTAAAAAATACTCGATTTATTTTTCCGGGAAAGGATTTTAAATGATACTTAAATGAAACTAATAGTAAATATATATATATATATATATATATATAAAGCTGCATTGATTCTATCACGATTAGAATAAGTATACAAAGGTCATCCACGTGTAATAGCGTTTGTTAACTAGATTTGATGTTAGATCTCTTCTATGAAACAAATAAAAAGTAAAATAACAAAAATACCGAACTCAAAGGAAAATTCAAATCGGAAAGTCCCTTATCAAATGGCAAAATCAATGCTCAAACACATCAAACGAATGGAAAACAACTGTCATATTCCTGACTTGATACAGACATTTCCTTATGTAGAAAAAGGTAGATTAAACCTGGTTTTAAAGCTAGCTAAACCTCTCACTTGTATGACAGTCGCATAAAATTCCATTAAATTGACAACAATGTGTGAACAAAACAAACAGACATTACCCAGATATAATATCATTGAACTGTCGTCCCCTCTTTTCCAAACAGAGGAATATCGCATGTAAGTCCAGTCGTCAATTCTATTAATTAGACTGCAAATTTATAATTATATTATAATTATATTATCATAAAAAAATGTTTAAGAGCAATTTCCTTTTAGTAGTTTAATCAAAATGGTGAATGTTTAAACTGTGATGTCTCTTAAATATTGATCATAATGTTGTATTATTTTGACATACATTTTTTATTGTAATTCCAATATTTGCTGTTTTAATTGATAAAGTCGGATTACAAATTGACCTCGCATGTGTCTTTTCGATTAAATTTATTTCAAACACTCACCAATAATTCCAATATCACATAGTTCAAAATGTGGAAACTGTGTTGGAGGTACATAAGTCAAGTATCTGCAAATTGAATAGATAGATTGCGGTATAGATTCTTGTTGATATAAAACAGTGCCAGTTCTCCATGCATTACTTGTGTCTGAAGCGTATATGGTATGCAAACCCACCGTTGACGTGTTCACTAAAATGAAAGAAAAAAAGAACTCTATATACATACTCGGATAGGGAAATTAATATTGTAACTTTAGAAATTAATGCATGTATATGTATTATTACGATTAACCATGAACAGAAACAAATTAAGAAATTGATGATATGATGCATATATTCAATGCAAAAAAATTAAACATGGTTATACCACATCGTCATAATGTTTGTATTGTATTTTAAGCAAAATAAACACATAACAAACATCAAAATAATTTAACAAATGTGTGAAACAAATGACTTTAACGAGTTATTACGCATGACAAACTATATTGGTCAAGAGCTAACGTCTTATATAGCTTTTTGTAGTATAGAGGTAAATTAATAATTAAAAACAAACAATATGCAACAAATAATGAGATAACTTACATGTAGCCATTTAGAATGAGCATAACATGTTTTGATTTAACAAAATGTCTTGATATACTTGTTTTGTATGTATTTAATGTATGTGAAAAAAAAACACATTCGCTATTTACCACCAAATGTTAAGTATATTCCTGTCACAAAGCCCTTTTCTTTAAGGTCAACCTGATACCATATTTCATTTCCCCATGTTTTAGAACAAGAGGTTATATTTCCATCATTTACTACCATAGCATTTTCACTACCACTAGGACTTTGCAAGACTGAACCATCAGATGCTACATTATCTGAAATTAAAATAATTTCCAGGCGTTTTCTGTAGAAGAGTTATTTTATTGTGCGCAGCAGCATTTAATTATTAATGTTTTCTTTTTCCATCAGTTGGAATAATTTTATAGAGAAGTGTGCGGCTGTCTAAAAATGGATGTTTGTCGAGCTTTCGGAAAGAGACATCATACACACTAAAGAACCTATGCAAAAACATTTTTATCTTCCCGTCAGTATCATTTGATCTTTTGAAATGGATCTAGTGGAGGGGTTGCAATAAGTATAGCTTGTAATTATAAAGGCGATACGAATAGTAGTGGCAATAGTATTTAAAAAGTATTAGGGAAGATCTTTTTCAATATAAATAGTAGGCTTATTGAGAGCAATTGATCATTATTTCTGTTGATTAACAAAACCATTATTCCATGAAATAATTACAACAAAGGTAAAACACAAATTCTCAAATTGTGCACACGCATACACATAAAAAGGTTCATTACAGTTTAAATATATCTGCAATGTTATTGAAATTTTAAAAGTTGTAGGTTAACAACTGTAGTAGGAGTTGATTGTTCAAAATGGAAACAATCCATGGAAAGTGTCTCTAAAACAATGAATACTTAGCTTCACCATCTTCAAAATTATTTTGTTACTTACTTCCAAAACGTAATGTATGCACACCAATTGAGGTACTTACTTTTAATATATATGCAAACATTTAAGAAAGATTAAAAAAACTCGGTTTTAAATATAAATTGGGCATAAGGTTTTACATATTCAAAATTGTATGCCGCGATCATCACGGAAGATACATCAATTGTCGTGTCCACCTGTTGCAGTAAAATCGGAACCATTACTCTGATTTAACAATACAAGTAGTAGTCAAAACAGTACATAGAAAACTAATGAGTGATCAACACGAACAACGCTAAACCTGGGGTAAACTCCGGTGCTTCGGAATGGTGAGCAATCGAGGAAAAGAAGACGGTACTGTTACGATACTTGACACATATATCTTCCATATAAGCAACAACCATCAATCCAGGAAATCATGATACGAAACGACAGCTCTGGAATATGATAAAAACTGTGAGATTTGAACTCCATATACAGGTGCTGTTGGAATGTTGCAAACTAGAAAGGTCCACAATTGGGAAGCTGAAATCATCGCTTTTGTCATAAGTTTTGTTCTCAATCGATCCTCATTACCAATCTCTAGATGTAAGACAAGATATGAGGCAGACTTAAATGTATATTTGGTATCCTTTATTCCAAGTTCGATGGGATAGATGCGTTCAACAGAGTCACCACACTTTCAATTATTTAGTAAGATGACATCATCTATATAGCGGCACGTTGCAGTGTTTGAAGCCTGTCTTGTATGAATAAAGAAACAAGTCGGCAAAAAGACAAGCAACAATATTTCCTATATGAATGCCGATTGTTTGCAGATATAATCATTTAAAGTTTATTGTTTGCTTGTTGTGTCGTTTTTTTTTTTCAGTTACAAATATTGGAATTTGGATGGGTTTGATTTTTTTCCAAAAAAGTGTGGATATTGAAGATGACTACACTTTCGAGAAATTGAATATTTTGGTTGAGTAATTTTCGAAACGCATCAGTATTATGTTAATAATTTATACGATATGTCCTGACGTAGAATTTTCAAAATCGTGGTATTTCTGACGGTGCATTGTCCCCTAAATTTTAGTTATTTTTGAAGCCAAATAAGACCCCGTTACTGAATATCGAAAAAAAAAATAATACACGAACATAGGTGTTATTCAATGTAGTAACTAAAACTAAATTGTAGGATATTAGATTCAAACATATATGTGAATGAAGTCGAAGAGTCGTATCATTTCGAAACAAAATAATGAAATTGCTCACATTTGTCACAGTACTTTCCCGTTCGTCTTTTTTTACAACCATCGGTGCAGACTGAAGTGTGTCTATCACATTTATCATTCAAACAATTTCCAGAGTTACATCCCCATACACATGCACCATTTCCAAGGTAGCAGTGACGCTCTATACAATTTGCTGCACAGGGGTTTTCACAATCACTTCCCCAGAAACCTTTCTGGCAACCTAAACGATTATGATAATATTTATTACTACTAACTTGCGTTGATATTAACTGATGTGAAAACATAACATTATGTTTATTGTTGAAATTCATTTGCAGAGGATAGAACAATCGGAATTATTTACTTAGAAACATGTAATTCGGCCCTACTTTGTGAGAAATTTAACTGTTTTTCTACCAGCTATTATTGAAAAATATTACGTTTCCGGCATTAGCTTACTGTTACATATGAAATGATTCATTTGCAAAACAACGAGTATCACACATGATGATTAGATAGAAATACATTAGATAAGACAAACAAAAGACACAGAAATTTTTCTTTAGAAAATGCATTCAATTTAGTTAATGTTTACTTCTTAAATAATAGGCGAGGGGCAAACAAAACCAAATACACATTGACTTCCTGAAACGCACCTCCAAGTACATATAGCAATTCGTGGTCGTATCGGTCGGGTTTTGAACAAATGATATTGGTCGTATGTCGAAAGACCGCTAGGGATATGTTGTTATAATTTCTCATTTCCAACTTGACATTTGTCACTTCCAAGATGACATTTGGCACTTCCAAGTTAACATTTCTCACTTACAAATTTTGTTTAATTATAGTGCAAGGCTTAGACCATCCATCTTTGGTATTAGGGGGCGGCATTGGTTTTTTTTTAAATGAATTTGTGTAATTCTGAATGTCTTGGGGGGGAAAATAAGCAAAAGCAATTGGAATTTGTTTCGAGAAAAAAAACCTCATGTACAGATCTGGTGAAAGGCCGGTGCCGTATGGAATAAATCATTTGTAAGAAATATCTCGTGTAGTTTAAAATAAGAAATGATCGATTCTACGTTATATTAGAAGAAAGACTTTTACTTTTATTAAGTTAATTCAAACAAAAAACAAAAACAAAACTGATGAGTCAAGCCTTTGCCAACTGATTTTTAATATTTATGTAGCTGTCACAATACTGTTCGAGGTCAATGGGAAGGTTATACGCTCAGAGAAAAATGTTGAACCGTCATCTTTCTTTATGTTGATGTCCATTGTCAGGAGCCTGTAAATCAGTGGTTGCCCTTGATTGTTACAAGTTATATTTGTGTATTGTTGTAGAATAAATCAGTTTTCTGGTTTTGTGATTTGAAATAGTTCATATTTATCATGCCGATGGCTTGGTTTTGTTCTTAATTTGAAGACTGTGAATTAATTGTCTTGTTTGTCGGCCCCAGTTGTGTCCTCTGACGGTCCGAGTTGTCTGCAATGCATCCCTTCAAGTCAACTCAATAATATATTGTTGTTGTAGATTTTAACGTGAGACTGTCCTACTTGTGTCGATAATTGTCCTGATTTGTCGTTTGAAATATTTTTTCAGCGGGTCTAGTTGCCTTGTATTCGGACCTGATTGTGTTTCAAATTTGAAGTTTGGAAAGAGTTCAAGAAATGCATGACTAGTAGCACGATACATAAATAAAATTGAGAATGGAAATGGGGAATGTGTCAAAGAGACAACAACCCGACCATAGAACAGACAACAGCAGAAGGTCACCAACAGGTCTTCAATGCAGCGAGAAATTCCCGCACCCGGAGGCGTCCTTCAGCTGGCCCCTTAACAAATATATATACTAGTTCAGTGATAATGAACGCCATACTAAACTCCAAATTGTACACAAGAAACTAAAATTAAAAATAATACAAGACTAACAAAGGCTAGAGGCTCCTGACTTGGGACAGGCGCAAAAATGCGGCGGGGTTAAACATGTTTATGAGATCTCAACCCTCCCCCTATACCTCTAGCCAATGTAGAAAAGTTTGGTTCTGAATGGACTCGTGCTTTACGGAATATCATGATTTGTGTTATTTAAAAACAATTGAGATTGAATCAATTTATTTGTTATGATAACTGTCAATGCATGATATACAAGTATTTAATATGTACACGTAATTTACTAGACATAATACTAACGCATAACATACCATTTATGACAACATAACATAATTCTATAATACTTCCATGGTCTCCATTTCCAATTTTATCATCATAATAAATCACATAATGTCCAATTTGATTGCAGGAGATAGTCTGAGTGATATTTGGTTCATCTTGATCAGGATCTTGGTAACATAGATAACTTGTAGTAGCGGTAATGGTAGAAGTATTAGTTACATATAATTTAAATCCATCCATCCTATGTGCAACTGTAATCAAAGTTACATAAGTTGAATTGCAATTGGTATATAAATTAATGACCGGGCTAATTATCTGACAGATCGAGATGTAAACATTGTATTCCGGTACCCTTCATCTACCGATGTTGGTAGTATACATTGGCTTGTCTGTGTAACTACCTAATGTCTCCATCTGAATTACTATCATACATGTCATGGGAGCAAGATGAAAATAAGGAGATGTGGTTTAATTGCAAATGAGACAACTATCCACCAAAGTTCAAATAAAGTGGATGTAAGCAATTATAGGCAACCGTACAGCCTTCAACAATGAGAAAAAAATATACTGTATAGTCGGCTATAAAAAGGACTGATTGGCGAGATCGATGTGCTTGTCATCAATTTTTGCACCGAAAATGAAAGCTTTATTTGGTATAATTTGATATAATATCAACTCTTTGAATACCGTATTCATGTATTAAGTTTGTGAAAATATTATGAAAAAGTATAAACATGCCATGGGCATTAGGGGATTCTGAATGTATTATAATGAAGTTACGTCTGATATAAAATAAAATAAGGAGATGTGGTATGATTGCCAATGAGACCAATATACCCAGAGTTCAAATGGAGTGGATATAAGCAATTATAGACCACTGCACTGCCTTCAACAATGAGAAAACCCCATACCGTATAGTAGGCTATAACAGTTCCAGACATGAAAAATGTTAAACAATTCCCATGAGAAAACAAACGGCCTAATATATAACAAAACAATTTATTTAAAACAAATATGAGAGACATGAACCAACGACAACCACTACATGATCCTGATTTGGGACAGGCACAAATATAGCTAATACATAAATCTTTTTCACTCAGACTTAGGTATCAGTCAGTACACATCAAACGCATTTAGTGTAAAGACGTCGTCATAAACAGTCTGAAAAACGCATTACCCTGTGTAATACCAAAATATAAGTAAACAGTATCGACAGGATGTAGGATCAAGAGTTCTCACAACTGTACATATATAACAATATATATTTAGTTCTGTTTTATTTAAATCAAAAACAAAATTTAAAGATTATATTACTGTGTTAAATTGTTAACCTGTAAGAATAAATTTATTCAGAGGATCAATTAGTTTACATGAATCGCATCTAAATGTAAGGTCTTTATAAACAACTAATACGTCCGTCTAATACTGTTTTACTAACATCGACAAGTATACATGTATACAAGGAAGCTATTGAACCAAGAGTGCCAAATGGAAAAGTTGAAATCATCCCTTCGAAAATTTTACGGACGCGATCACGAGTTGGTTGACCGTTATGGAATATCTGTTTCACAGATGACTATGGATATGTTCCAATTGTCGTAACCACAATCCCTTCCTTTTTTCCTCAAATGTGACCTACCGAACTAGACTGGTCACTTGGTTTGTACTTACATGAGCAACACGACGGGTGCCACACATGGATCAGGATTTGCTTACCCTTCCGTAGCACCTGAAACCACCCCAATGTTTGGTGGGGTTCGTGTCGCTCAGTGTTTAGTTTTCTATTTTGTGTTTTGTGTGCTGTTGTTTGTCTTTTTGTCGTTGTTTTTTTTTATCATAGCATTGGCAGTTTTTTTCAATTCATGAGTTTGAATATCCCTTTGATGTCATTCGCCTCCCTTTTGTAGAAAATACTAAAATTTAACATCAGAGAGAATTTTGACAAGATGCAAAGTTGAGTCAGCATGACCGTGTGTCTACTAGTGTGACACACAAGACCATGTCGGAAGGTTTAACTAGTTCGTAGGTACACAATCCTCCTTTATTTGAAGCCTATAAGTCGAATCAAAAAGAAACAAAACAAACATACAATACAAATGTGTACATATACAACATATAACTATATAGAATATAGAGTAGACAATAAAAGATAGGTACAAGGAAAACAACAATTAATACTACTTTAGAATGTTAATCATACAATGATGGCAACCATAGAAAGCATGATAAAAGTACTCATTTTCCTGATAAGAAATTATGTCACATCTGGTCAGAATGGCGGCGTTAAATCCAATGCTTTACTTTCTGTACGTTTAATAATAATAATAACCACTGCAACAAATTAACTTGGGGTCTGTATGTGGCCTTTTCTGCCGCTATCACATATCTATTTTTTTATCTAGTAGCAGTCCAATTTTTTCACCCGTCATCTCAGTCGACCTACCTTGCAGAATGTAGCTATTGCATTAACTGTAAATATGTTCTTGTACTGAATATGCATGAATTATTTCCACTGGAATTAAGCAAGGAAACAATTAATCAATCAACCAAAATCACACTGCTCATAAGTCAGAATTAGTCTTTTGGGCGATAATTTTAAATTCGATCTTTCTATAATTATTCTTTGTTCAATCAAAGAAGTATTCTATTGACAGAAATTCAAACGAAAAATTAGAACATTCCCATCCCTACTGATTTTATCTTTAATTTCATATATTATTTGGCCTTTTTAACTTTTTTTATTCACGCATCAATGATAAGTCTTTTGTGGACGAAACGCGTGTCTGACGTACAAAACTTTAAGCCTATGATGAGTTATTTACAACCACTGGATAATATCATTGATATGGTCATAAAGATAAATCAACGGTTTACAAATCTTAAATTTTTTCGTAATACTAAGGATTTTCTACCCCCATGAATAGATTACTATAGCAATATTTGGCAAAACCTTTCGGAATTTTGGGTCCTCAATGCTCTTTGACTTAGTACTTAGTAATACATTACTTTTTTTTATTCGAGAGTCACTGATGAGCCTTTTGTAGACGAAAGGCGCGTCTGGCATATTCTTTAGAGAATAAAAGGTTCCGACTCATCTGTCAAGTACGTAATAGCTCCTTTGTGGGGTATTTGTTATGCTTACTTCGCTCGTTCAGTGAAATGATTTGTTATCGAATTTCATTTCTATCTACCACTGTTAATACACACGGAAACTTCTGTGCTTATTTTTGGGTCATTACATAACTGAAGATATCTGTTTCATATCGATTAATGAAAGTGACAACTGAAAAGCTCTCGAAAATCGGTCAATATTTAACAGAATGACACATGAAAATTAACTGAATTTTGAAGGAAGATACGATTGTTCATATTTTTGTTTAATGTGTTTTAATCCTTGGAACTGTAAAGTCGATAAAACTCCGATAATAAAACAATTACAAGTACCCGAAGGAGACAGTTTACAGAAAATAATGTGATGACTGTGTACCATATGCATGCCACAGTGTGCAGGATAAGTCAAATTTTAAGTTAAATGCTGTTAATTTTTATCAAGTGTAACAAAAAAAAAATTTTTTTCTTAATCTTCACAAAGTAGAAAAATGTAAACGTGATTACTAACTAAGTTTTAAAGAGAATTTAAACCTACAAGCGAGGACATCATGTTGAGATTTAAGGTTACACAAGACGGACAAATAACACGATACACCTTTCATATACAGATTTTATTAAAAAAAACTTGAATGATATTTATGATCATAATTGTGAAATATTGCAAAATCATATCGGAAGGCATTATATAAGTTAGCACAAAGAACATTTTAGGTAAATCATTTGACAGGTTTAAAACAACTTCAAACTATGAATGGTTTAACTTTAACTGTAAGTAATAGATATTTCTGAACTAAATCAAAGAATAGTTATGATGATGATCTTATCATCGGAACCAAATCTGAATTCAAGTATTTTGTCAGAAGTAACTTAAAATTTATAATTAGCAATTTATGTTTTTGTTTCATGTTAAAAATGCACCACATATTTGCCACTGGACTTTCAGTAAACAGTTTATAAAAATATCTGCCAAGTTAGCAGTAAAACTCAATAATAGAAATTTATCATTTGTATGCCAAACATGTATATATGAATGTATTCAGCGGCTCTTTCTAGAATACAAATATTATTATAAAAAGAGCCGCAAAGTTTTTCCTGTCTTTCTTTTTATTTGTTTTTATGTAGCAAAACCCGGAGAAACTGACATTAATTATTTGTCATACAGTGCCATTGTCGTTAAATGTCATTTCATTAACAATCTGCACATACGTTTATTTCGGTATATTCTGTAATTGCGATCAAAGAAGATGATATAAAAGTAATAAAATATGGTATGATTGCCAATCAGACAACTCTCCACCAGAGACCTAATGACATAGAAGTTAACAACTATAGGTCACCGTACGGCATTCAACAATGAGCAAAACCCATACCGCATAGTCAGCTATAAAAGGCCACGAAATGACAAATGTAAAACAATTCAAACAAGAAAACTAACTGCCTGATATGTGTACAAAACAATGAACGAAAAACAAATATGATGTACAGCAACAAACGACAACAACTGAATTACAGGCTCCTGACTTGGGACAGGCACATACAGAATTAGGCGGGGTTAAATTAGTTTAATGGCGCCAAACCCTCCCTCTAACCTAGGACAGTGGTGTAACAGTACAACATAAGAACAAACTATTAAAACCAGTTGAAAAGGGCTTAACTAATCAGATCGATACAAAGCAGTAAAACATCTAACAAAAATACAAACCGAACGTGGCAGGGCATTTATACATCCCCACAACAAAAAAGACATTAAGTAAAGATCTGAGAGTACCCGCAGCTACTGACAGCCAGGTCAAAGCCAATAACAACTAATTAAAAAAATCATGTGTCTAAGACTAATATATCAATCAGTACACATCCAACACATGCAAAGACGTCATTAACAGTCAGAGAAAACACGACCTTGTACAGTGCCAAGATTCATGTATCGACAGATTGTAGAACTGTGAATGTGTATATGTATATAACAATAATATTTAGGCTGGTTTTAATTTACTTATAACAAAATCAATATATATACCATTAAATACAATATTCATACATCTAATTACAGTGTTGAATTGGTTACCTTTTAAGAATAAGTATATTTAAAAGATCTATAAGTTTTCCCGGATCTCATCTAAATTTCCGGGCTCGGTAAATAATTACTCCTTAAAAATAAGAATGTGATATCCCGTTAGAAATAAGTTTTCTACAGTCAAACTTCCAAACCAAATGTTTGTATCTATGGAAGAATTCAGTAAAGGTTTTAAGTAACTTATGGTAACGAAATAATTTACCAGTAATACATAGATTACGTTCATTGAAATTCAAAACGTCAAGTTACAGACACGGGCTTAGCGAACGAGTTGTGATATATAAACACCGTAAGATGGTGCCAAAGGACCACTAACTTCCAAAAAAGGAAAGTTAACGATAAGGAACGAAAAATCGTAAATTTTTGTGTATAGTTTCCCGTGTAAAACTGATCTATCTAAATCTATGACAGGACAGTTATAACCGAATATATTTGATTTATTTGAAATATATTTCTTTTGGAAAATTTCGTCAGTATATTTAGGAAATTATTGATTATCTAACGAAAAAAAATCATCAAGATAACGGTAAGGGTTGTTGAATTTATTTATCAATCAAATGTAATTTAGACGGGTATCTACTAGAATTAGACATGAAAACTTTGATTGAACCAAGGCATCAATATGATATATCGAGTTAATAAACAGATACTTAACGATATTGCAGTATCCCATTATCAACATTTGAGATCGGATTGTTGCAGTTCCTTCAATATATTTCTTCTATCATGGTTCAATTTACTTGCATTTTCCTTTCTTAGCTTTTATCGATTTTTATTATTTTGTTCGTTTTAAAGCCCACTGAAAAACTATTCAAGTTAGAAATTGAGATGAATGTCATAACAGCTTGGGTAAGTGTACCCCATATGTTGCTATCTTTACCGAACGAGTAATCTAACCGTATGTCAGTGGTCACTCATTGTGGATGAACATAATCACTGTATGTCTGTATGTACATATCCATTCATAAAATGAGGTTTTTGCACAAAAGTAAATAGGGCATTTTTTTAAATTTTCTGTCTTTAATCAAATCAAAAAGTTTCTTTCAAAAGTATTATAAATATTCAGAGGTAACAACCTCAAGGAATAAAAAATGCATTAATATAAACCTACGATCGTTTTTATTCAAAAGGTATTGTTAAAAAGTTTTGAACCTTGATAAAAGTAATTTTCTTCTTCTGACTGAGGTGTTTTTACGTACAAAAAAAATAAAAAAATAACGAAATAAAATATAAATCCATCAGAACCATAAAAGACTCATATAATAACAGTGTACGGTATATTCAAGTATCATGATAATTTAACTGCTGGTGGAAATAAAATCTTCAGAAACGAGTAGTTTACGCGCAAAATTTGTTTAACTTTTCGGAGCACCTGAGTTCATCCCCAGCTTTCGGTGATGTTCGTTATGCTGAGGCTTTAGTTTTTATACCATCGCAACTGAAAGTTTTACCCCCGTCCGTCCGTCCGTCCTTCCTTCCTTCCGTCCGTTCGTCCCATTATTGGTGCATAGCGTTTCCGGATAACTTCTCCTACAGTTTGAATGCTAGGAAGTTTTCACTTTGCTGGCTGTTTGTACATATATTGAAGGTGTGCATGTGGTCAGGGTTTTGATTTTTATTAATATTTGCTCTTTTGGGAGATAGTTGAACTTAATCAATTTTTGGAGTATATACTTGCATAAGAAGTGCATAGCGTTTCCGGATAACTCCTCCTACAGTGAACCATAGACCTATATGCTCCTATGCTCAACTTTGTGTATTTTAAAATAACACTTTGCATCTGCGTGGGCATCATTTGTGTCTCCCAGACACAATCATATCTCACAGAAAGTCCTAAATACAGTTACTTCAGAGTGGAGAGTGGGGGCATCACTTTGTTTAGTTTTATGTAGTGTTTTCTTTTTACTTGTTTGTCTTTTCGACGTCTTTTTTTATTTTGTCGACATGGCGTTTTCAGTTTATCTCCACTTATGATGTTAAAATGTCGTCTTGGTATCTTTCGCCTCGTTTTAGTTGAAACATTTATAGTTATTATAGGATTAAACGCCTTTCTGAAGGAATTTATTGGTGTATCAACTGGACCAATTCACTCACAAACAAACAAAAGTCCGAAGGACTTACATGATGTGTTTGTGAATGACTTAGTCCAGTTTATACAGCAATTATACATTCCTTTAAAAAGGCGTTTAATCCTTATAATTCTTTAAAATTGGAGATAATTAATTTAATTTTCCCACCCATAACCTCTATCACACGTATATTTGTGTCATTGAATTGCCTGGCGCATGAATACATTTTTTGGTTAACGCAACATAATGTATTTAATGAAATTTGCTTTCTGATAAAAAATAGACTACAAAAATATCTTATTATCATTCAAATGAATCATGTTTTGTGTTTATTATTGAATTAAACGACGAAATCGAAGAGAAAATTAATATTTTTAAACGTCGAGCTGGTTTGTGTTATCATCGCCGCCATCTTGTTTACATAGGTTACAAAAAGTATTTCGGTCAACGTCGTCTATCGAAAAATAAATAACTTCAAGAGCCACTACCGGAAGCCCTCTTGACCAATCATATAAACGTATTCCCTAATATGCAAATCATACAAGAATTATTTGACAATATGTCATACCTGAAAACCACTAACACAAGTGACAGGATCCATATTGTTTTATTTCAAGTAAAGTAGAAAGTCACGTCAAAGTAGTCTATTTATGCTGATACCGTATTTCTAGATTAAGTATCGTCTATTTGATATTTCGTGTGTGTGTAAAAGGGAATAGAGTTCAACACAAACATTTATTTGTAGTGAAGAATGATAAAGTTTATATTAGACAATGCTGCATGCACACCTACATTTTTATGATAATAATTTTCAAACTGACATTTGGGAGATTTTTAACTTTTGTCAAATTATATATTTTCAAATTAAAACCCCCTGCACCCTCCGCATAATATCAACTAAATGGTCTTCCCCTAACACATCTAATAAATTCGTACCCACTTTCTTTTTCGGTTTTTCAATAGATATCCGCGAATCAAATCTGTTTTTATACATTTGTATTACAAGAAGAATCCGAGCAGCACTTAACCGAACACCAGTGACATATGATAACGTCAATATAATTTAAAGTGTAAATTTACATTTTTTTTTAAATGTTTGAATTAATAGCATGTTTTGATGTATTCAAAATGCAATTTAATGTATTTATAGTTATATAAAATATATGAATTTTAGGAAAAATCGCTATTAAGCATTAGGACACGTTCCCCTCGAAGGTATCATAATTTATAATAAATACTGGTTGTGTCTAAATGAGTGGAAACCTAGCTGAGATGCATAAACCAGTAAATTACGCAATCAAAGCTATTTTTCAACTGATAATATAGTGAATCAAAACACAAAAATTGCTTCTAGATTTCGAAACCATTAGTGGTCCGATGATTGATAACAAAGAGTTGGAAGATACCAAGTGGACTTTCGAAATTCATTAGGAGAGGGAAACCGACAACACCATTGTAAAAAAAAGAAGAATAAAGATGTAAAGATAAACAAATCGATTGTTAAAACAACACAGTAAGCGGGCGTCACGAATACATGCTTGCCTTATTTGAACGACCCAATGAAAAGCCAAAAGGAAAACTGTTTTGAAATTGATAGTAAAATTATGAGTATACACAGACAACTGTTTCTGATCTTTGTATTGTTTTAGATTCTCTTTTTTGTGAACTATGTATGCTATGTAACTTTTTTGCTTCTCCTCTCCGTCTTTTAAAATGACGTCATTGTTGGAGTGATTTCACAGTAGGAGAAAATATAACAGGATATGGAATTGTGTCTTAAATTATACTTACAAGTATCTCTGTAGTATATTTTGATATCTGAAATAAATGCATATCCGAACGAAAATGTAAACATCCACCAAGACGGACTTCTATAAGGTGAGGTGTGCGTACATTTTTTCCAACCCCATTCGTTGTATTCAGGTGGGTTTATAGCATTTTCTGGCGCACCGCGATGATACTGGGAACTCTGTGTAGCTTTGCCATATGGTGTAAGATTCTCTGTAAAAGTAGGAGAATACAAATATAAAGACACCACGTATAAGTAAATAATGCTCTTATATAAATTCTAAATACAACTCGGAAGGTTCTGTCGGAAACACCAATGTTTATAATAGTCCATACAAACACAGATGTGTCCGAACAAAAATATGTGTCCTTCAAAAGTTCGAAAACTACACATATTAACAACTAAGAATGTGTGTTCTATGTCCTCAAACAGTTTGGTGAGTGTCGGGAACGACTATAGATAAAGGAACTTAATGCACTGCTTCCATATGGCAAAATACATGACAAAAATTGTACAATTAAGATGTTTGGCAATTTCTCAATCGAACTTCGAATTTCGGAGACACTACTATTGAGTATTGCAGATGATATCGATACCTGAGACCACAAATGGAAGTTTTTAACGACCTTGACTGGCTATACAGCCCTTGCACGGTCGGTAAGATACCTGAGATTTTGGCTTGATAATTCTTATATGATTTGCATATTAGGATACGTTTATATGATTGGTCGAGAGGGCTTCCGGTAGTGGCTCTTGAAGTTATTTATTTTTCTATAGACGACGTAGACGGAACAACTTTTTGTAACCAATGTAAACAAGATGGCGGCGATGATAACGCAAATATTTATTTTCACTTCGCGTTCGTCGTTAAATTCAATAATAAACACCAAACATGATTCATTTGAATAATAATAAGAGATTCGGTAGTCTTTTTTTATCAGAAAGCATGAAAGATGTTCATTTTGGATTACAGAATTTATTGGTGTATAAACTGGACCAAGTCACTCACAAACATATCATAAAAGTCCGATATGTTTGTGAGTGACTTGGTCCAGTTTATACACCAATAAATTCCTTTAATCCAAAATGAACATCTTGATTAGAAACATTAAATTTTATGTTTAAGGTAGATTCAATGTATACCGCCATCTTGGATTGCACAATACCAGTACACAATCGGTCTAGTTTTTTGCCTAAATCAGTACATTTTGAGACAGATTTGCAATTTATGTGTAAGACTGTTTATTTGTATAAGAAAAATATGTGATTTATTGCATTATTCAAAATGTTTAAACAAATAACAATATTTGTGTTTTTAAGAATCAATTTTTCAACTTGGCCGTTTTAAGGGGAGATAACTCTTATAGCAAAAAATTATACTGGAAGTGTATTTTCCATTTTTTATATTTTTGAAAAAAGCATATTAAAATCTTCATGTTGGCAAAGTATAAGAAAATTCTATTTGAGGAAATATATACCGATGATCCACCTTAAGAAGAAAAGGATAATTTTTAACAACTACAGAGTGTAATTTTTTAATTACTTATATATAAGTATGTTTCGAATTTTAATTACTTTTCTTCTTTTTCTTTTTAATGATCAACTTTTGATTTTAAAAGTCATCGTATTTTTACAAAAAATTATTTTTAAATTGTGTATGTATGCATTAAATGAGCATGAGGTTAAAGTGTCTCATAATCTTATGTATTTTGATAATACTGTTAGCTTACGTGTATTATAGTTATGCATAATGTTATACTGTGACAGAACTGTAATAAACTATTTACTTAATATTTAATTACTCCCTTCTATGTAAGAAGAAATAAAAAAAGAAAAATGTTTTTACAGAATAGTTTATAATGGGCAATTACAGTCGTGTCTTCCCGTACTGCTTATGGCTTTGTTGTATACAATATACAATAAAACGTAGAACAGCATAGCTTCATAACAAACTGCGAGCAGTCTTTAATGTTGTATACTATAGTGTATTATTCCGTGTTTTAGCTAACAACATGTATATAACCGTTATTTCATAGTTGAGTGTTTTTCCTGTACTGCTTTTTCCTGTATGTTATTTAACGTGTTGGTTGGTAGTCCCCTGGTCAAGATTAAACAAGGAGAGCGTTGAGTTTTCAAAACACAATTTTAAGTTTGCCACTTAATTAATCAGTTGTCTGTCCCATGCCGGGAACCTCGTAAGTAGTAGTCTTACGTCATATTTGTGTAGATTGGAGATCTTTGATTGTTTCTTATATAGTTTACATTTGCATTTACAACTTTATATACTCGGGACGATTTAGTACTTGTCTTTTTGTATGGATGTCTATATATTGTTGAAGACAAATACATTGCCCTCTAGATTTCGTTGGATTGCTGTCTTATTGACGTGGACCCCATCTCCGTATATTGATATTAGGAATTTATTAGATATTAACCCTTTGCTAAGAGTGTAATATTGAATTATTTTACAAAGCTTCAGAGCTTAACTTACTTTGGGCTGTAACTGTCAACAGAACACTTGTACGGATAAATAACATGAACAACATATTAAAAATTGAAACTTCCGCCAGGTACAGTCGGAACTTATTTTTAGTCTAAAATGAAAGAGGAAAATACTAGTATGCATTAATACAACACTATTAAATCAAAATGTAAGACTATTAAGTGCGAATGTATTACTTTGAAATATACAGCAATGTAAATGTTTTTAATACAACGATACACATGCATTATCTTCTTTTTCATTTCTATATACTATATAAGTCTTAAGGTGTATGCTATGCCTGCAATATTATACATTCCCGTTATTGTTCTCGACAAAAAGAAATTGATCTACTTATCCGATCCGTATACTTTAAAATGTTTTACTGTTAAAAATTAGTGGCAGCATATTTAGCTTACCGATGAATTTAAAATCTCACAACTCTATTCAAAACATACAAATCAAAGCAAATAGAAAAAAAAAATCTATGAGGATTGCAGGAACTCCAGAAGACACGAGACAGGTCTCGTCGACAGTGGATCTCTTGCTGTAAACGCATCACCGAAATACACTCTATCATTTGGTTAAATCAAGCCGATGGTTTTCTCTTTCTAATTGTTTCACGTTCTATTACAGTCAAACATGAAAGCAAATGTAATTTTCAAATCAGTCTTGTTAGATGTATAAAAGTGTGGAATTATTCCATATAAAATATTCTATTTGAAGCATCGTTTCTAAAACAAACTTAACATCGTCAAAAAAAGGTAGTGATTGATTTATTGATTGATTTAGGATACACTGGAATTATATTGTGTATGCTGTACATGTACATTCATGACATAGAATTCGTACACGCACGTGTTAAAGCAAAAATAGTATTACCCTCAGGATATTAAGTTGAACTCTTTTATTTTATATTCTTCTGTTCTTCATTGAGAACTCACAGAATGCCTTCATGCTGTGTCTCAATACCAATATAATTTGGTATTAAGCATTTCGTAACTCTATCAAATCATTGGTTGTGATAAGTTCAGAATTAAGATAACTAAACATTATTTCGAATCAGCCTCAACAATATTCAACATTTTAAATTGTCACTTAAAAAACTTCCGAATAACAAACATACATATGTTCAACTTAAGAAATAATTCATGGGGGCTTGAATATATCATGATTTTACCACGGGTTGGCCCTTTATGACAAATATTTTACCCTGAGCGATAGCGAGGGGTAAAATATCGGCATAAAGGGACAACCCGTGGTAAAATCACGATATATTCAAGCCCTATGAATTATTTCGATTCTAATAGGACAAATACGGCAATTCTTTTGGATCGAAGCGCTCTAGGTGAAGGCATTATTTGCCGTTCCCATAAATAAACGCACTATTAAATTGACGTAAAAGAACGGAGTAAACTGAATAAATGGCATGCTTAAACTATTTACAATGACATATTTAGATAGGTTTGGATGAATCTAAATGATAATTGTATTTATATATCTTATATGTAAACAAGAAGTGGCTTATATAACACATTTTAGCATCGTTTGTTTACGTTTCCTTGTTGTGATGATTTTCGATTTCACAAGCGTGTATTGTCCCGTAAAATGCTTATATTCTTACGTCATCATTCTATGACGTCGTGTAGCTCATTCATAAAAAAGCAGATGACGCGGGAGTACGATCGGAACAGCCCAAACAATATATTCATATTTTACCACGGGTGTGTACTCAAAGCGTTTGAAGAACATCATGTTAGAATGCGAAATAAAATATACATTTATTAATAGTACAGTGTTCGGGTAAAATTGTCTTGAACAACTTTATTGCAAAATGATTTTTTTTTAATCTAAATCATCTAATTGGTATGATTATTCATTTAACCTTAGATATATTAGCTCTTGGTCCGTTCTGAATTAGATAAAAAATTGTATATGAAAGCCACAATATTTACAAGTTTCAAACCTTTGAAATTTGGGATTTTTTTTAGACGAACACAGGAACATCTATACCACTTCCGAAAACCTGAGAAATTCAAAAGTATTATTTACCAAAATTTAAGTAAACACAATCACAATATTAAATTTATAAGATTCCAACCACTCGAAACGATCCAGAAACAACAAGGGCAATCGCATAAACAATTTGAAGTTTCCCGTAAAATTATCGAACTGTCTTGGATTAAACGACTGCAGATAGCATATCCCCTGGGTCTAAATGACAATATACTGGGACAAGGGAACATATCTAAAACTTCTTCTATTGATATCATGAATATTGTTGATAAAAGACAACGTAATAATTGGTCTCTTGGCAAACGTATCAATCGAAATCAACGAATTAAACATCGTATAAATTATACATTTGATGATCTATCTATATTTAAAAACAATGGTAGGCATCAATTATTATGTAAACTGGGTCAAATACCAATTAGTAAATTACATGATATTTTGAAGGAGTGTGACATAATCTCGTTCTGCAGCCCACTCTATGAATATTCGCGTATAGTTACAGCTTTTTGTCACCATAAGCTGTTCCCGCGTATCGATAAACCTTAAGATAATAAACGGCACTTTCTGAAAATTAAATATATTAACAGAGGTATTGATTTCATCAACTTATAGAGAATATTAAATGACTCTACCATTCAAAACTTTATACCTCCCTATTTTGATAACACAGAACCACCTATTATTTCGTATACATACAAAAAAAACCAGCAGAAATCTAATTTTAAATTATACGTCAGTAACATCAGACGTCAATGTAGAAAATAATACTCCTCTAACTTGAGACTGTCGATCGTCGAATTTTATATATGATCCCTATGGTCATGTTATTACGGGGGACCTCAATATCGTTTAAGACCGAGTGGTTAAAAACTTTTTGAAAAAAGGACCAAAATATCGTCCTCCATCTAAAATAGATTATAACAGTGTCGTCAGGTCACAAAAGACGCTCTTTCATCGTATTGTAAAAATTGGTGTAAACGGGACAAATCTGATAAAAAATCTCTTGATTCTTATTTAAATAAATGTATGAATGTTGTGGATATTCGAATATCACATTTTGAAAATGATTCAGAAATAAATAAAAAGTACATAATACGCCTATTTCTAGAATTAGAAACAGACTTCAAGTACTTTCAAAGCGGTTTGTGTTTGTACCGGACGACAATGTAGCCAACAATGTGGTGATGGTATGCCGTAAATACTACAAGGGCGTTCTTAAGAATGAAATTTTAAATTCTTCTACATTCAAGTCCGTGCGCTACACAGAGAGTCATATAGTAAACAAACATATCATAACCACATCACAGCTTAAGGCCTCTTCTGAACATTTGAAGGTCCCAAACTACACAAAAAACCAGTAAAATATCGTTTCATCTCGGCCTCTAGTAAGTGTTCTACAACTAATCTTTCAGATCTTTTAACTAGTTCCTTAATACTATCAAAGAACTTATCATTAACTTTTGTAATAAAATATATGAAAATAGTGAAATTAACTATTTTTGGAGTGTAAACAATTCTTTGGATGTTTTAGATAAATTACGTGCTTTTGATGGTCCTTTTGATTCTGTTGATTCTGTTGATAGTTTTGACTTTTCAACTCTTTACACTACACTTCCACACAATCTTATCAAACAAAAGTTTTCCTATTTAATTAAATGGTCGTTTGGTAAATCTGAATGCAAATATATTTGCTGCACCCAATTTAAAGCATTCTTCTCTAATGAGAAAGGTAAATATGCTAGATATACTTACTGGAGGTGTGATGAGATGATTGAAGCTGTTAATTTTCTCCTCCTTGATAATATTTATGTACGTTTCGGCAATACAGTTTATCGACAGGTTGTAGGTATTCCATTTGAGCCCCTTTAATAGCATACTTGTTCTTGTACTGTTATGAATCACAGCTAATGACCAAACTTAGTAAAGAACCGTCTAAAGTGCATTTAATTGACAAATTCAACAACACTAACCGTTATCTTGATGACATTTTTTCGTTAAATAATCAAGAATTTTTTAAATATACTGCGCAAATTTACCCAAAGGAACTTACTTTAAATAAATCAAATATAAACGGTAATAACTGTCCTTTCCTAGATTTAGATATTTCAGTTTTACACGGGAAAATCTACACTAAAATTAAAGACAAAAGGGACGATTTTTCGTTCCCTATAATTGTTAATTTTCCTTTTTTGGACGGTGATGTTCCTTTGGCACCATCTTACGGTGTTTATATATCACAACTCGTTCGCTATGCCCGTGTCTGTTGTGACGTTTTGGATTTCAATGAACGTAATTTATGTATTACTGGTAAATTATTAAGTCTTGGATTTCTTTACATGTACCACAAATTACTTAAAACCTTTACTAAATTCTTCCATAGATATAAAGGTTTGATTTTGAAGTTTTGTTGTACCTGTAGAAAACTTATTTCAAATGGGATAGCATATCCTCATTTTTACGGAGATGTTGTTGACCGAGCCCGGAAATTTAGAAACGATCCTGGTAAACTTATCGATCCTTTAAATAAACTTTTTCTAAAAGGTTACCAATTCAACACTGTAATTATATCTTTAAATATCGTTTTATTGGCATTAATATTGATTTTGTTAATGGATGTGAAGTTAGCAGCCGGTTCGTTATTCGATATTCGATATTCAATATCCAACCGGCTACTAGCAGTCGGTTCGATATTCAAACTTAGTTGAAAATCATAAAAAATAAAATATTTGATAACATTAAAAGCATGATTTTTATAGTTGAAAGGAGTGAAAAGATACGTAGGAAATCGTTTTATGACCCCTTCAAGTTGTCTTAAACTCTCGTTGTCCCGAAATATAAACCCTTATCAATGCTTATGTAATTTGCATATTTGTCTTTATGTAATATAGATTTTTATCAATAAAACGACATCAAAACTGTAATTTTATATCTAATATTTCTTAAAACAAAAACAAAAACCGATCACTCTAGAAAAAATTTAGAAATATAAATAGAAATATATATGGAAAGCTCCAAAAAAAGAAATACATAGTGAAAACCTACCTGAGACCGCTTAAATGACGGTGAGACCCCCCTGTTCTTTCAATGTCCATTAAATTCAACGAATCCATAGACTCTGTATAAATAAAGATTGTATCAAAAGGATTTCCCAGAATAATGTCATCTTCGATATCTGCGGAGGGCTTAGATTGTCACTTTTCAGCTAAAAATTGTCAAAATTTCAGGACAAAGGGCACAGGGTAATTTTGAGAGTCCCCTGTTCTCTTAATCTGCCTTATATTAAGCAGACAGTTAGTTAATAGGTAGATACAAACGTGACTAAAAGGAATTTGGGTACACTTTTTGTCTTCAATGTTTACGGAGTGCCCAAAGTGCCAGTTGGATATTCAAAATATAGTTAAAACCTACCTTAGACCGCTTAAATGAGGGTGAGACCCCTCTGGTCTTTCAATGTCCATAAAATTCAAGTTAATGATAGATTATGTCTTTGTAAAGATTGTATTATAAGGATTTACCAGAATAATGTCATCTTCGATATCTACGGAGGGCTTAGATTGTCACTTTTCAGCTAAAAATTGTCAAAATTTTAGGACAAAGGGCACAGGGCAATGGTGAGTGCCCCCTGATCTCTCAATCTTTCTAATATTATGCCGACATTTAGTTAATACGTAGATACAAACGTGACTAAAAGATCTATGTTTATTATTCAGAAAAAAATTTCTGCAATGAAATGCCGTGTTAATTTCATACAACTGTCAAAATTCAAGGCAACATGTTTTCGACCCTTTTTTGTATGAAACTGAATGTTAAGTACTTTGTTTTTGGTGTTATTACACCTAAAGAAGACTTTTTGGTAAATCAACTAATTGGAATTGTTTTAGTTTGCAATACTGGAGTGTTCAAGATGAATCAACTATCCATATAAAAGTTTACCGACTCAATGGAGGTTTCAATAAGTCCTTACGAAAAACTTATGTTTACGGCGCGTTCCACAGAGAGACATATAATGGTTCATTTTATTAAATAATTGGTTGCTCTGCCTACTAATTTTCATGGCTGAGGGTTATTTGAAGGCAATGTTCCCTTCAACTATATATTTTGAATATCCAACTGGCACTTTGGGCGCCTTGTAAACATAAAAGACAGAAAGTGTACCCAAATTCCTTTAAGTCACGTTTGTATCTACCTATTAACTAACGGTCTGCTTAATATTAGAAAGATTGAGAGATCAGGGGGCTCTCACCATTGCCCTGTGCCCTTTATCCTGAAATTTTGACAATTTTTAGCTGAAAAGTGACAATCTAAGCCCTCCGTAGATATCGAAGATGACATTATTCTGGAAAATCCTTTTGATACAATCTTTATTTATACAGAGTCTATGAATTCGTCGAATTTTATGGACATTGAAAGAACAGGGGGTCTCACAGTCAATTAAGCGGTCTCAGGTAGGTTTTCGCTATTTATTTGGAATATCCAACGGGCACTTTGGGCCCTCCGTAAACATAGAAGACAAAAAGTGTACCCAAATTCCTTTTAGTCACGTTTGTATCTATCTATTAACTAACTGTCTGCTTAATATTAGGCAGATTAAGAGATCAGGGGGCTCTCACCATTGCCCTGAGCCCTTTGTCCTGAAATTTTGACAATTTTTAGCTGAAAAATGACAATCTAAGCCCTCCGTAGATATCGAAGATTACATTTTTCTAAAAAATCCTTTTGATATAATTTTTATTTATACAGAGTCTATGAATTCGTCGAATTTTATGGACATTGAAAGAACAGACGGGTCTCACCCTCATTTGAGCGGTCTAAGGTAGGTTTTAGCTATATATTTTGAAATTCCAACTGGCACTTTGGGCCCTCCGTAAACATTGAAGACAAAAAGTGTACCCACATTCCTTTTAGTCACGTTTGTATCTACCTATTAACTAACTGTCTGCTTAATATAAGGCAGATTAAGAGAACAGGGGACTCTCAAAATTGCCCTGTGCCCTTTGTCCTGAAATTTTGACAATTTTTAGCTGAAGAGTGACAATCTAAGCCCTCCGTAGATATCGAAGATGACATTATTCTAGTAAATGCTTTTGACACAATCTTTATTTTTACAGAGTCCAATATTTCGTCGAATTTTATGGACATTGAAAGAACAGTGGGTCTCACAGTCATTTAAGCGGTCTCAGGTAGGTTTTCGCTATATATTTTGAATATCCAACTGGCACTTTGGGCCCTCCGTAAACATAGAAGACAGAAAGTGAACCCAAATTCCTTTAAGACACGTTTGTTTCTACCTATTAACCGAATGTCTGCATAATATTAGAAAGATTGAATGATCAGGGGGCTCTCACCATTGCCCTGTGCCCTTTGTCCTAAAATTTTGACAATTTTAAGATGAAAAGTGACAATCTAAGCCCTCCGTAGATATCGAAGATGACATTATTCTGGGAAATCCTTCAAATACAACCTTCACATATATAGAGTCTATGATTTAGTTGAATGTTATGGACATTGAAAGACCAGGGGGGTCTCACCCTCATTTGAGCGGTCTCCGGTAGGTTTTCGCTATATATTTTGAATATCCAACTGGCACTTTGGGCGCTCAGTAAATATAAAAGACAGAAAGTGTACCCAAATTCCGTTTAGTCACGTTTGTATCTACCTATTAACTAAATGTCTGTATAATATTAGAAAGATTGAGAGATCAGGGGGCTCTCACTATTGCCCTGTGCCCTTTGTCCTAAAATGTTTACAATTTTTAGCTGAAAAATGACAATCTAAGCCCTCCGTAGATATCGAAGATGACATTATTCTGGGAAATCCTTCTAATACAACCTTTACATATACAGAGTCTATGATTAATTTGAATTTTATGGACATTGAAAAACCAGGGGTGTCTCACCCTCATTTAAGCGGTCTCAGGTAGGTTTTCACTATATATTTTGAATATCCAACTGGCACTTTGGGCGCTCCGTAAACATCAAAGACAGAAAGTGTACCCAAATTCCTTTTAGTCACGTTTGTATCTACCTATTAACTAAATGTCTGTATAATATTAGAAAGATTGAGAGATCAGGGGGCTCGCACCATTGCCTTGTGCCCTTTGTCCTAAAATTTTTGACAATGTTTAGCTGAAAAATGACAATCTAAGCCCTCCGTAGATATCGAAGATGACATTATTCTGGGAAATCCTTCTAATACAACCTTTACATATACAGAGTCTATGATTAAGTTGAATTTTATGGACATTGAAAGACCAGGGGTGTCTCACTCTCATTTAAGCGGTCTCAGGTAGGTTTTCACTATATATTTTGAATATCCAACTGGCACTTTGAGCGCTCCGTAAACATAGAAGACAAAAAAGTGTACCCAAATTCCTTTTAGTCATGTTTGTATCTACCTATTAACTAAATGTCTGCATAATATTAGAAAGATTGAGAGATCAGGGAGCTCTCACTATTGCCCTGTACCCTTTGTCCTAAAATTTTGACAATTTTTAGCTGAAAAGTGACAATCTAAGCCCTCCGTAGATATCGAAGATGACTTTATTCTTAGAAATCCTTCTAATACAACCTTTACATATACATAGTCTATGATTAAGTTGAATTTTATGGACATTGAAAGACCAGGGGGGTCTCACCTTCATTTAAGCGGTTTCAGGTAGGTTTTCACTATATATTTTGAATATCCAACTGGCACTTTGGGCGCGCCGTAAACATAGAAGACAAAAAGTGTACCCAAATTCCTTTTAGACACGTTTGTATCTACCTATTAACTAAATGTCTGCATAATATTAAGCAGAATGAGAGATCAGGGGGCTCTCACTATTGCCCTGTGCCCTTTGTCCTAAAATTTTGCAAATTTTTAGCTGAAAAGTGACAACCTAAGCCCTCCGTAGATATCGAAGATGACCATATTCTGGGAAATCCTTCTAATACAACCTTAACATATACAGAGTCTATGATTAAGTTGAATTTTATGGACATTGAAAGACCAGGGGGGTCTGACCTTCATTTAAGCGGTCTCAGGTAGGTTTTCACTATATATTTTGAATATCCAACTGGCACTTTAGGCGCTCCGTAAACATAGAAGACAGAAAGTGTACCCAAATTCCTTTTAGTCACGTGTGTATCTACCTATTAACTAAATTTCTGCATAATATTAGGCAGATTGGGAGATCAGGGGGCTCTCACCATTACCCTGTGCCCTTTGTCCTAAAATTTTGACAATTTTAAGCTGAAAAGTGACAATCTAAGCCCTCCGTAGATATCGAAGATGACATCATTCTGGAAAATCCTTCTTATACAACCTTTACATATACAGAGTCTATGATTAAGTTGAATTTTATGGGCATTGAAAGACCAGGGGGGTCTCACCCTCATTTAAGCGGTCTCAGGTAGGTTTTCACTATATATTTTGAATATCCAACTGGCACTTTGGGCGCTCCGTAAACATAGAAGACAGAAAGTGTACCCAAATTCCTTTAAGTCACGTTTGTATCTACCTATTAACTAAATGTCTGCATAATATTAGGCAGATTGAGAGATCAGGGGGCTCTCATCATTGCCCTGTGCCCTTTGTCCTAAAATTTTGAAAATTTTTAGCTGAAAAGTGACAATCTAAGCCCTCCGTAGATATCGAAGATGACATTATTCTGGGAAATCCTTCTAATAAAACCTTTACATATACAGAGTCTATGATTAAGTTGAATGTTATGGACATTGAAAGACCAGGGGGAGGGGGTCTCACCCTCATTTAAGCGGTCTCGGGTAGGTTTTCACCATATATTTCTTTTTTGGGCTTTCCATAAATATTTATAGAGTTATAGAGTTATAGGTTTTTGATTTTGTGTTAAGAAATATCATATATAAAAGTACATATTTGAAGTTGTTTTATTGATAAAAATCTATATTACATAAAGACAAATATGCAACTTAGAAAAGGGTTTATATTGGACAACGAGAATTTACGACAGCTTGAAGAGGTCATTAAACGATTTCCTACGTATCTTATCAGTCCTCTTAACTATGAAAATCGTGCTTTTAATGTTATCAAGTATTTAATTTTTTTATGATTTTCAACTAAATTTTGAATATCCAACCGACTGCTAACAGCCGTTTGGATATTGAATATCGAATATCAAATAACGAACCGGCTGCTAACTTCACATACATGTTATCAGTAAATTAAAGTCAAACTAAATATTATTTTAATATACATATGCACATTCATGGCTCTACAATCTGTCGATACCTGTATCTTGGCATTGCACAAGGTCATGTTTACATGTTCTCTGACTGTTTATGACGTCTTGACACTAAATCCATTGGATGTTGGATGTGTACTGATTGATATTTTAATCTTAGATGCATGATTTTTTTTAGTTATAATTGGCTTTAAACTAGCTGTCAGTAACTGCGGGTACTCTCAGATCTGTACGTAGTGTCTTTTTGTTGTGGGGATGTATAAGTACCCGTCCACTTCCACTCTGTGTTTTTGTTAGATGTATTTCTATTTGTATCCATCTGATGAGTTAAGTCTTTTTCAACTGATTTTTATATTTTGTTCTTATGTTGTACTGTTACACCACTGTCCCAGGTTAGGGGAGGGTTGGCGCCTTCAAACGATCCCGCTAACATGTTTAACCCCGCCACATTCTGTATGTGGATGTCCCAAGTCAGGAGCATGTAATTCCGTGGTTGTCGTTTGTTGCTGTGTAACATATTTGTTTTTCGTTCATTTTTTTGTACATAAATTAGGCCGTTAGTTTTCTCGTTTGAATTGTTTTACGTTTGTCATTTCGGGGCCTTTTATAGCTGACTACGCGGTATGGGCTTTGCTCATTGTTGAAGGCCGTACGGTGACCTATAGTTGTTAATTTCTGTGTCATTTAGTCTCTTGTGGAGAGTTGTCTCATTGGCAATCAACATAAATCAATATTATAGCCGACGGTCAATGCCCAATCTCTGATTCTGATCGATAGGTAACCATGATTTAACCAGCATCTATGGCTAAGTCCAAAATGTGTTTATATTATGATTTTACATCAGATACATTTGAAATAAGGGTATGATAAGAAACATCATTTGGCTCCTGATTTGTCAATAAAGGATAGAAAATTAGCCTATCCTGATAAGTTTAGTTGAAGTTTAAATAAAAAAGGGCGCGACTAATATCATTTGTGATGCTGTGGATTCATTTATTTTCGTGAATACCAAATTACGTGAATTGAGCAAAACTTGTATTTCCTGGATATTGGATTTCGTGTTTTTGCCAAAGTCTGCATACAAACTTATAGAAAATTTGTATTTCGTTGAATAATTAAACTCGTGGCGTTTCATACCCACGAAATTCATGAAATTTGAAATCTTACGAATACTAAGGAATCAACAGTTACGTCATTGTAATTAAAAACAAAAATTTCGGAGCTGGACATACTGTTAATACACCTCCCTCTTTGTTGTAACCTAGATGATTATTTGTTATTTGTGTCGTTTGATTGATGTTGCATTCCTTGCACTTATATAGTTCTTACAAATAATTATTTGGAACACCAGAGGTTACTTAACATAGAGCTGATGACAGCAAATGGTGTAGCTTATAAACATACTAATGACGACTTCAGTATGTACACTAAAGAGATTTATCCTGCTGAACTAATTTTAAATAAAGCTAACACTAACAATGAACACAGCCCTTTCCTGGATCTTGATATCTATATCTTTAACGGGAAGCTTAATACCAAAATTTATGATAAAAGAGATGATTTTTCATTTCCTATTGTTAATTATCCATTTTTAGATGGTGACGTTCCCTTGTCACCATCTTATGGTGTTTATATATCTCAACTTGTTCGATTCGCTCGTGTATGTAACAACGTATTTGATTTTAACGAAAGAAATCTCTGTATTTCTGAAAAATTATTACACCAGGGTTTTCGATACCACAAACTAGTCAAAACATTTACTAAATTTTATCATCGGTACAAGGACATTATTCGTAAATATAAATCAACATGCAGACATCTTATACGTTCAGGTATTTCACATCCAATCTTTTATGGTAATATTCTTTACAAAGCAGAAAAATGTCGGCATTCACCTCAAAAGCTAACCAAACATTTAAACAGACTTATTCAGAAGGGATATAGTTACGATACTGTTGTCAGGTCATTAAAGATGGCATATTTTGGTATTAATATTGATTCACTCATAGGGTCTTTCATCGGAAATAAACACATTTGTTCTAAAACTAGTAGTTGGCATGATTCAGGTTATGTTCTTCTCATATATTTTATGATGGTATGATACTAAACCCCTAACGGGAGGAATTGTGCTTGATTATCATATGATGAAGACAAAACCTTTCAATCAGTTTAATTGAAGTCTGGAGCTGGCATGTCAGTAACTGCTAGTAGTCCTTTGTTAATTTATGTATCATTGTCATTTTGCTTAGTTTCTTTTGTTACCTATTCTGACATCGGACTCGAACTTCTTTTAAACTGAGTTTGACTGTGAGTATTGCTGTGTGTTTGTTTATTCTACATTGGCTAGATGTATACGGGAGGGTTGAGATCTCACAAAACATGTTTAACCCCGCCGCATTTTTCCGCCTGTCCCAAGTCATGAGCCTATGGCCTTTGTTAGTCTTGTATTTTTTTTAATTTTAGTTCATTTATATGTTCTGGAGTTTAGTATGACGTACATTTTCACTGAACTAGTACACATTTTTATTTAGGGGCCAGCTCCGGGTGCGGGATTTTCTTGCTTTGTTGAAGACCCATTGGTGGCCTTCGGCTGTTTTCTGTTCTTTGGTCGGGTTGTTGTCTCTTTGACATATTCCCATTTCCATTCTCAATTTTATAATATATCACATAGTCATTTTATAATAGAGAAGAGAGAATATAAACAGCTAATTGACCATGGACACCGGGCTAAGACAACTTGACCGCAATTGCTAATATTTGTCCGTCGGTCTCACGGTTACAGTTTTCTTTTGCTTTTGATGAAGTTGATATTTTATGTTTATAATCAGCAGTATCTCAGATAAGTTATGAAATCTAGCATTGATCAATAGGTGTTTTGGACGTTATGTAATTTAAATATGTATATTATATATATAACCACCATTTTAATCGCAGTCATACATACATTTTTATCTGTTTGAACTTGAAAAATGATAAAACTGTACAAAACACAATCAGTTGTAGCAAAAAGACCATATAATACATATATATACATTACACCGCAGTTTTTGGTACGCCTTTTCAATTGCCCACAAAACCGTGTTCGTTAACTTTCCGCAAAACAAATACAAAACACGTTTTTGTATTAACAGAACGTGTAAGGTATAAATACATATTGTGTGGAATCAACCCATCAATACATTAACGTTAACATTCATCATTGGAAACGAATGTCCAGCTGACAGTGTATCACGTGTTATACAAAATCGGTTTAACCGAAATGAACATATGATATACAGTGTATATGTTACACTTTTTTGTTTTATATGCTACATATACACCATTTGCTGCCATTTGCGCAATGCGAAGACACCTTTGATTTCCCATATCACTATTTTTTAAAGCCACAATACAAAAGGATAATAGTATTAAAATCCAAAACAATAAATGAAAAATTCTAATACAAAGTATAAAGTAATCTAACAACGAGTCCCTTGCGTGTAGGAACAGTCGTTTCTATTACGACCTACTATTGAAAGACATTTTTACATTATAATCCAGTAAGGAACTAGAAAATGCTTTTGCGATATAATATTTGCTGTTCTCTAAAACAAGAACTAAATAGAATTAGGGATTGTATCAGAGTTAAAAAAATTAACCCAATAACAAGGAAAGACAAGCATAGTAGTGTCAAGTATTTGGTCTTAAAATAGAAAATTAAATATTCTGTGGAAAAAATTTAAAACAAATAACTATCCAAACTCTGTAGCCAAGCGCCTGTAAAACAACTATAACATTTTATGCATCCATTATAGACCGTTCGATAAGATAAGTTCTTTCTATGTTGGTATATAACGACATCTTTACATGTACATTTCGTAAAATACGAAGCAAATAATTACAATTAAGTCCTTTTTAAAAGCAGACCTACCTTGCATCAGAATAATTACCTCGATAAGGAAAAAGAAAAGGGAAGTTTATTTATTCGTTTTCCAAGTAATTTAAATTAAAAAAAAACTTAATATGACCCCAACTTAAACAGGTCAGGCATACATTTGTATACCAACTTATATTAATCTTTTTATGTATAGTTTAAACTGAAGAAAAAAAAAGTAACCACCTTACAATTCACAGCTGAAAGTGTAAGTTCTGCATAGGTTACTTACGTGTACTTTTGCACTTTGAAAACAAAACATTTAAAAAATAATTGAGAAGATGTTTTGGGGGAGGATTTATTTGAGATGAGACCAAACATTTCATCGTTTATCGCCTCTCATTTAATCACCACTTAACCACCATAAAAAGTAAAACAGAAAACAAGAAATGCTTTACAACTTATAGACGTGTATATTAAATTGTTTTTAAAAGCTCCGTACTTCCTCGTTCCGATGATTTAATGTGTATGTAAATAAATCTACAATTACATGAATTTGAGCTTCTTACATTTCGCCTGTCATCGTATTAGACTATAATAGAGATCTGTAAATAAATTGCATTTAGCAAAATGACTGATTCAATGAATCAATATAAACTAGACGTATAAATTTCCTTAGTTTGACATGTTTTACCTTTAAGTTGAATCTTCGCGCGATTAATTTCTATTTGACATAATAACATATTCCTAAATTTATATATCTTTTTAGTAACAATTCATTTTTCAGTTAGGAGGCAACTTTTAAAAAGGTTAGGGTTTTGCATGTTTGGTTGTTAACATTGGGTTTGACGATATATGTTTACAACTGTTACATTAAACTGTAAATGATCTAAGTCAAATAAATTAGAATTTTAGCGACTAACATTTATCACTTTCAAAATGCAACTTTCAATACCATTTGATCGTATTTTCTAGAAATCTTTTTTTACCAAACTTTTAATTTGATTTTGTAAAATTCCAGGCGCGTAGCTACTTTTACGTCAAAACGCCCGAGCGTGCACATGCATTTTAGAGGGAGAAATCTTTTGGTCCAAATAAATTAAGGAACTGTTTAAATCACACGAGCAATTGTAATACTTTCTTCAATGACTCGTAATTGAAGATAAAAGTGACGAAATTTAATTTTTAATCAAATAGTATCATATTATATATTTGTTCCTTTTCTATCAAACTTTGAATCTACTGTGAATATTCTACTTAGATTACTATTGTTTAAAGCAATTTAGTATCTGCTGGGATACAATATGTGTGGCTTGCACTTTTATGTTACACCTAACAATCTATGAAAATTAGTTATTTCATGCGTCCATTAACGAAATGTTCCCGTAAAAAGGTGTGAAAATTATATGAAGTTAAAATAATTAATAGAACGACAGACTTGCTTGTTTTTACTATTTTTATAAAGTTTAAATTTTGTTGTTGATTGCTTGGTTTACCCCACATCTCCTTTCAAACATATTCTAAAGTAACTGGTTTGGACATTTTTCTCTAAAACAAAGAACCATTAGATTCCAAATCAACACAATGAAATCAACACAAAAAAAAACCCCAAATCAAACTCTAAAAGAGAGGCGAAAGATACCAAAGTTGAAAACAAACTGACAATGCCATTTCAAAAGACGAATTAAAAACGACGAAAAGACAAACAACAGTACATTAAAGACAACATAGAAACTAAAGACTAGGCAATACGAACCCCACCTAAAACCGGGGGTGATCTCAGGTGCTCCAGAAGGGTAAGCAGATCCTGTTCCACATGTGGCACCCGTCGTGTTGCTCATGTAAATAAAAACCCGGTGATAAGTCTAATTCGGTAGGTCAAATTCGAGGAAAAGAGGACGAAATCTGTGAAACAGTCAACCAACTCGTGATAGCGATCTTAAAATTTTCGAAGAGATGCTTTCAACATCACCACTTGGAACTCTTGGTTTAATAGCTTCCTTGTAAGGAGCAAACTCATTCAAGGAAATCATGATGGGAAATGCAAGTTCTGAAATATCGTATCAACTGGGAGATATATACTCCATATGCAGGTTCTACTGGAATGTTGCTACATAGAAATGGAAAGTTCACAACTTGGAGGCCAAAATCATCTCTTATGTAGTAAAGTTTTGTTTTCAACCGACCAAGTATGTTGCTATTGATGAATTTTGAATAACAGTAATGGTATCATTTCACAATAACGCGTGAGCTTCCGGGGGTTTCGCCCCCTACCTGGAGGTTCTCTGCCCTGGGGACGCTGTGGGCCTTCAGACCCGTCGCCGAGGTTCGGGCGTACACTTAAAAATGGCCTTGCTACGCCACTGAATCCGTATTGCAGAGTACAATTACAACTCATACAATATTCAATTATGGTAGAATGGGTTGACAGGGTTAAGGAAATATTTTCCTCCTCACCACACACACACCTGTTTAAGTAGGTACACAAGAATAAATTTTTAGTTGCTGAAGTTTGTCATTTGTTTAGCTTTGATGGATGTACAATGTATAAATTAGCAAATACCGTGACGTCTGTTCGGAATCGGAACATTCATTCCGATGCCTCGTGTGGGGTGAGTGTCGCGTTCCCGCACGACAAAGAACCCTTTCAACAGCCATCTGAGGGGTCCGTTGGTGGTCTGTTGCAAGACAACATGTCTGCCCTTATCTAACACACCTTCATTGTCTTGACTTCCTCCATATGATTTTTCCCCCATAATATACAAAACATATGTACAAAAATGGATTGTCAAATTAATGACGACATGCAAATACATCCTACTTTTACATTATTTTGCGGTCGTATAACAGGAAACGTAATACATTGTAATTCGACAGATTGCATTATATGGGTCATTTTCAAAAAATGTCGAATTTTCAGTACACCTATGGTAATTTTTAAGTTTTTTAATGGAAAATGGAGATGTTAATGTTTAAAGGAAAGTTTGAAGCATTTATGAGTCAGAACATCAATAATAAACACGATTTAGATCTATTTTGATTAGATTAAAATATATTTAAGTCCGATTTTTGCGTAATTTATGTGCGTACAGTGTAAACAAACAACAGCAAATACTTTATTTTCCTCAGACACTGACGTGTGCAAGAGGTCAATTCATACAAAATATACATAATAGACAGCAGAGGTTAGTGTATAAAAGCACGTGGTTTTCATGACAGAGATATACACAATGTATTGCTTACTTGTTTTTAAAGTATAACAAATATCTTTAGTAAATGTAATTACCTTACTATAGTATATATATATATATGTATATAATTATGTGTAAATACTTTATTTTACATAAAAATGAATAATTTTTCTAAGAAAAGTACATATTTTCTTATACACCTGTATGTTACAATATGAAAGCAAACCAATCAATTTTTGTCTTGAAGGATAATTCAAATAGTAAGACGGTAAAAAATCTTGCCTGTTAGGTAACACATTTCAAATGATTGTTTTTCGTATTTTCTGATTACCTTGATATCTGCACAAGGAACTATTTTGGAATGTTAATGAAAACTCAAACGAAAAAACACAGCTTCTTTATCATTATATTTAACAGTTTTTCTACAAACTAAATTCAATCGGCGTACATGAAATGGGTTTCTATGATGTTACCGCTACTAGATGAACCGTTGAATTGTTTCTCCCTATGAATATGGAACTATTCAGTGATGATTTGAAAAGCCCTAAAGCATCCTTAAAATTTGACACAGCACGTTTCTTGCATAACAGTGTAGAGAAAAGAAAATTCAAGACATTTAGTGACAAAAATTATTGGGTACCTTTTATCATGTCTATGCTGTTACCAAGACATTTATCAATTACAACAATATTAGACTTGTAAAACGTGCAATTACGTGTTGGAAAGCAAACTCACAAAAGAAAAACATTATCACTGCATCAAAGGGAGTAGTTATTTCACAACATCATTCATAAATGAAGAAATTTGTCTTTCCTGTTACTATGGTAACAGTAACAGGATAGACAATATTTGACTAAAACGTCTTTAAAAAGTACATAATTACATATTATTTTACACATAACGAAATGTTAGGTTGTTTGAACTCATTTAAAGGTGACAACGTCTTAATCTTTGCAATTTAGCATATACAAAATGCAATACTGCTATCGGTAACAGGATATACAAAAAGGTAACAGAATATAACTTAATATGGTGATATATCGGTAACGTACGTTCCTGTTACCCCCCCCCCCCCCCCCCACCCCCTAAAAAAGCCCGACAAAAGTAAACCAACATGCAAGGGAATTACTTGATATGTTGGGTTTATTAGAAAGAGAATAAATATGCTGACTGTTGGTTTTCCAGTTTGAATTGTTTTACACTAGTCATTTTGGGGCCCTTTATAGCTTGCTGTTCGGTATGAACCAAGGATCTGTGTTGAAGGCCGTACTTTGACCTATAATTGTTATCTTTTTATACATTGTGACTTGGATGGAGAGTTGTCTCATTGGCACTCATACCACATCTTCTTATTTATAAAGTATGAACATTATGAATTGCTATCTTAGACTATCGTTGCTGTTGGTTATTTTTATAACCTTTGAAAACCAATTTCAAGAGGTATTTTTCAGTACAAATAATCTATCATTACACAAAATGAATATATATAGAGGTTTTTACTCTTGAAAACTATCTTATTGACAACGAAAAACAAGCTTAAAACTTTGTCGAAACCTTTTCGAAATAACCCAAATTTCTTTTGAATTTGGCAACAGGAGAGACAATATATTGCACCACCTATCAAAAAATGTTTCAATATATTCTTGTATGACATTATGAAGATTGCATCTTTTAATATGTTGCTCCATAACTATTGTGTATTTTGATTTGTTAATGAAGAAGGTGGTTTAAATTAGTAACTTTTATTCAATTTTTCTATTTCAAAATTCGACAATTTTTGAAAATGACCCACATGTTTTATAACGAATTTTTGTATTTCAACTTTTATTAAAAAAAAGAAGGATTTTCATTGAATTGATAATTTTTCTATCGATATATAACGATAACATTACAATTTATATACCGTTAACATGGTTAAGACTTATCAAATGACAAATGCAGTATTTAGTGAAAAACAACGTACCTTGTGTTATGAAATCCACCTCATCATACAAATAAAACGCGGACGTACATAAAGTCCTTTTTCCAAGTAATCTAAATTTAAATCTGACAATATTCTAACCGAAACCAGTCAATTATATAATTGTGTAGAGGCATTGCATAATGAGAAGTTGTGATTTAGTTGAAAAATTATCTTTTAAATAATAGGATAGAGTTTCCTCTCCTCCTTGACACACACACACACACAACCAAAATATCTTTGTTTACAATATGACATGTAATTATAACTTAACTACATTCTAAACGTTCTCGTTACCGCTGCATATTTTTCTGTTTTGTGATTAAGATTTTAAATGTTTTGGAAATAAAAATAAATTGGAGCTTCTCAATGTATACTCGTCATCTATTAAAATACACCTGTTACGTACATCTTTTGTTTAAACACTCCATTATTTTTTCAGGAATGGAGAGTTATTTTCTATTGTTCATTCATCCGGACGTTTTGCCCCTTGAATATTTCCATGGGCACTTTCTTAAAAAGTTTTCAGCTATGGAAATATTTCTAAAGGACGTAACGCGATATAGAATGAAAATGAAAAGTTAACTTAGTAAAACGGCTGATACTGTTTTTTTCAGTTGGGATCGTAGTAATATAATGAACACTAAATATCTCATTATTAACAAACATCTTTTATTTGCGAGTCGTAATTCAATCGTATAAAATAAGTATCAAATTTGCTTAAATCAAACAGTACTATCCACAGTTTGTTTTCCGATGCAAATCTTGGCTGAACTTCTGTCACAGATAGTTCCAAGCGGGTTAAATCAAATATTATCCATTGTGTGCCATTCCTCTTCAGTGCTTCTAGAAACTATCAGAGAAGCGCTTTTGTTTTTAATGAATATATTAAAATGCAACAGACGATTTTTGCTGTACAGAATCAGAATACAACATTTTAAATGGAGATGGGTTTTAAACGATATAATTAAAAGGAAATCATGAAGTGAAATATAGTTTTTTCTCTAATTTTCATTATTGAATAATGTTAATGTGTTCAATATTACAAAATAATTCAACTGAGTTATCACAGTTAATATTTTGTAGAAGCACTGAATTTAAGAGGATTGGCACACAATAGCTAATATTTGATTTAACCCGCTTGGATACTATCTGTGACAGAAATTCAGCCAAGGTTTACATCGGAAAACAAATTGCGGATAGAACTGTTTGATTTTAGTGAATTCGATTCTATATTTAATACGTTGAAATTACGACTCGCAAATAAAAGATGTTTGTTAATAATGAGATATTTAGCGTTCATTATATTACTACGATCCCAACTGAAACAAAACAGTATCAGCCGTTTGACTAAGACGTTTTCGTTTTCATTCTATATCGCGTTACGTCCTTTAGAAATATTTCCATGGGTGAACACTTTTTAAGAAAATGCCCATGGAAATATCCAAGGGGCAAAACGTCCAGATGAATGAAGATGAACAATAGAAAATAACTCTCCATTCCTGAAAAATAATGAAGTTTTTAAACAAATGATGTACGTCACAGGTGTATTTTAACTATAACGAAAGTCCAAATAACTGTCCATTCCTGGGAAATTAGGGCAACCGCTCCATTATTTCCCAGGAATCCATTATTTCCCAGGAATGGACAGTTATTTGGAGTTTCTCGATAACTTCAAACTATTGTTAACTGTAACCGTTAGATGAATAACATGATTTCAGTTCATTGACTGATTCAATACATTTAATGAGAGAGAATTCAATTGGTATGTCATAAATGAACCTCAAAGTTCAACTTTTACTTGCTTAATGAAAGTCATATAATAATTCAATTTAAAAACCAATGAATATAACTTATATACTTAAATGTTTATGTTTTACTATAAAACTCGTGTACATGGGCTTTTTTTTTTATAAAAGAAAATCCTTTATCTCATTACAATCTTCAGACATGTATTACTGTTGAATTATGGTCTTCCCGACAATACTTCCGTACTCTCATTCGCCGATAGCTTTTCCGTATGCAATATTTGTCATGCTATATTTATATCAAAACCTCGGTTGACATATGGAAATAAACAATTTTGCAGCTTGGTGGCAATCATACTTTTAACTAGTGATATGGTTGGTCCTTTGCATAGATCTTATGAATATTTTACAAACGAAAAAAAAAGGTAAAAGGAGTGAAAAGTATTTGAAATTTTGCGGTTAATATTTTTGTCCTTCATTTAAATGTAGTGGAATTATTATATCCACGTCCTTATTACTCCGCTTACAATTCAAGTTACAAATTTAAGACGTCATGACTAGTCTGAGAAAAGCATGGTCTTGTGCTACAGGATGTGAAAAATTAATTAATGTAGGTGTTAATAACTGGCAATATGGTTAGGGATCGACAATTCGATCTACACAATTTCCCTTCCCTTTGAACTAATGCCTGTTATGTCTTCAGATTGTGATACTCGAAAATATTAGACAAAAAAGTCTTTTAAAAACAACGTTACATTTTTTGTCAATCTGCATCATTTTATCAGTGAAACGACCGAAGAACTAATGCAACGTTTTGAATGCGCAAAAAGAGTTATTTTTAACTTTTTTTATATGTCTTCATATTCCATCCACATATTGGTAAGGCAAATTGGCGATAAAAAGAACAATCTTGCATTTATTTTTTGATACTGATTTTATTAGCTCGACCTTCATCACTATTTTTGCTGATAAAGTCAGTATAAAAATCAGCACTGACATTTTTCTATAATTATGCATTAACCTATTGATAAAAGTAATGCTTAGTTACTCTAGGAATAATGTTCAACGACTTTAATATTACAATGATTATATTCAAGATTAACCTAGCGAAATTATAACAAGATAAACACACCAATGAAATACATGATGAAGCTGTAGTTTTATGGAAAGGGTCATTAATAGCATATAACATATATATAGTACACTTGCGCTCATTTTTAAATTACTATTTCTTTTTAAATTTGTCATAACATTTGTCATTAAATTTAAACATACTCGCGTAATAAAGGTCTATTTTTACACACAGCTGCACAAATGTAACAGGAAGTTTTAAAACTCATTTAAGAAATCATCAAGTGAACTGATACTTTATAGTATTGCGATTACTAGCTACATGTCTTTTTATCCCTTATATGTTATTTGTTATTTGCAATTATATAGAATTACTTTAAAATATCAGTTTTGTGCGAAACTTTTCTCATTATATATTAAAGTTTATACCTACTGGTATTGTTGAAAGTCGCAATGAGATTTAAATTCACAAATTACATGTAAAACTATATCTCTGGATGTCATTAAATTATGTATTTAATCCGATTGTAGGAGAATAAACGTAGTTAGCAAACGTAAAATGAAAGGAGTATTTATTTAGTTCAGTATCATAATGCTTTGAATACAAAAGTAAGAAGTAGTTGTGTGATTGCCGCTGAGACAATTACATGCCAGAGATCATAGAACAGGGTATAAAACAACTAACCGTTATCCATTTCAAAATTTACAAATTCTTTATTGTATAGAATGCAAAAAAATGACTGCGGATTACAAAATAGAAAGCAACAAAAAAAAAGCCAAGGTGAACACACATGTTTATGAATGCACAGCCCTCCATCTAATGATTTACAGGGCTGTGTCAATACAACAAAATAAACGACTGTACACATCCGGAAAAGGTGACTAGACTCATCATGCATAAAAAATAAAAATAAAGGCAGACATAAAGTAGCAACCTAATATTTCCCCCCAGTTACTGAAAGCTAGCCCAAAGCCAAATTTCAACGAATAAATAAATCATGTTTTTCTGAATAAAATCAGTAGACATTTAAAAGAGATCCAAGTAAAGATGGCAATAAAAGTTTTGGAAAAGAAGGATCATGTTCAATGGAAAAATATGAGTATCTACAGGGTCCAGCATCAGCAGTTTTCACAACTGCACACCAATGTATGTGAATGCTATTGAAGATTATTATTAGAGAGTATATCTCAACACCGCAAACAGAAAAAAAACTACAATAAGTTTAACACTCACGTCTGCTTGGTCAAACTCTTTTTTACAGTTTGAAAAACGCCAAGGTTGACTGTGGTATAACATTTGATGTAATCACAGGACTTCTCCAATTCAGTAGTAAACCAATTTTTCAGCTGTAGTAAAAACTAGATTTGCAATTGCGAGCAATAGCGGATGGCACCCTCGTTCCCCTATTGCCAGGGTAACGGCAGCCATTTAGATAATTCCAAAGTCAAACTGCAACTTTACACATGCAAGTTACCTTTTCTGTAAGGTTTCATTAAGTTTGGAACACTTTCCTTTTTTTACATTTTTGCTGTTACCATGGCAACAGCAGCCATCTTGAAAATTCCAACCCCCAATTGCATATCTGCACTTGGTGGGTAACATTATAGTATAGTTCCATCAACTTGCGTCCATTCAATTCTGAGATCCAGACTGGACAAATAAATGTGGAAAAATAATACAAGTAATAAAAACTAGAATTGCCATTGCGAGCAATAGCGGATGTCACACTGGTCCGCCATTTGCCACTAAACGGCAGCAATTTTTAAATTTGTATACATTGAATGGAAATATTAGTATATGCATCACAACACATCATTCTATGAGGTTTCAAAAAGTTTTAAGCATTTAAAAAATTTTCTCATTTGAACTGTTTCTATGGCAACGGCGGCCATTTTGAAAGTTCCAAAGATGGATGGCATGTCTTCACATGCCAAGTAACATTTACAAAAAGTTTCATTCAATTTGGAAGACTTTCCGATTTTTCACATTCTTTCTGTTTCCATGACAACGGCAGCCATCTTGGAAATGCCAAAACCCGATTGCACATCCACACATGGGGGTTAACATTATGGTAAAGTTCCATCATCATTGGTCCATACAATTCCGAGAAATAGTCTGGACAAAAAAGTGTGGAATAATAAGAAAGATTACTAGATTTGCCATTGCAAGCAATAGCGGATGGCACCCTTCTCACATTGCCACTAAACTGCAGCCATTTTAAAATTCTAAAATTCCAAAATCAAATATCAATTCAGCACATGCCTATTAACATATCTGTAAAGTTTCATTAAGTTTGGAGCATTTTGAAAGTTTTGAACATTTTTGTTGTTTCCATGGTAACGGTGATCATTTCCAAAATTCCAAAGACAGATGCCACATTGGCACATGCCATGTTACATATACATACAGATTCATTGGGTTTGATTTAATATTCTTTAAGAAAATGCAGCTTTAATGTGTTTTCCCATAGGGTCAATGTTAAACTTTCGCCCTGTTTCCATGACAATGGCAGCCATTTTGGAATTTCTAAATATTGTCTGCACATCTAGGCATACTAGGTAACATTACCATAAAGTTTCATCCAGTTACTTCTTATAATGAAAGATTTAGAATTTAGATTTTTTTTTACATTTTTTTAATTTCCATGGCAACGGTGGCCATCATGCACATTCCAAAGTCCACTGCACAACTTCACATGGTGTTCAACATTATAGCATAGTTCCATCAAGATTGTTCTATCCAATTCCAAGAAATAGCGTGGACAAAAAGTGTGGAAGAATAAAAATAAAAACTAGATTTGTAATTGCTAACAATAACGAATGGCACCCTTCCCCCATTGCCAGGGTAACGGCAGCCATTTTGAAAATTCCAAAGTCAAAGAGTGCATCTACACATGCTGATTAACATTTTTGTAAAGTTTCAATAAGTTTTGAGCATTTTGAAATTTTTAACATTTTTGCAGTTTCCATGGTAAAGGCGGCCATTTTGAAAATTCCTAAGTCAAACTGCAAATCAGCACATGCAAGTTACCATTTCTGTGAAGTTTTTTTCCTTTTGGGACACTTTGATTTTTCGCATTTTTGCTGTTTCCATGAAAACGGCGGCCATCTTGAACCATTCCATACCAAGGTGCACAACTTTACATGGGGGTCCTCATTATAGTAAAGTTCCGTCAACATTGGTCCATTAAATTCCGAGAAACACGACGGACAAAATGTGCGGAAGAAGAATAATAAAATCCAGATTTGTAATTGCTAGCAATAACGGATGGCATCTTTCCCCCATTGCCAGGCGGGCGGCAGCTATTTTGAAAATTCCAAAGTCAATGAGCGCATCTGCACATGCAAATTATCATTTTTGTAAAGTTTCATTAAGTTTGGAGCATTTTGAAATTTTGGACATTTTTGCTGTTTCCATGGTAACGGCGGCCATTTTGGAAATTACAAAGTCAAATATCGTATCAACATATGCCAGTTACCCTTACTGTAAATTTTCAGAAAGTTTGGAGCATTATGAAATTTTTGAATTTTTTTATGTTTCCATGGTAACGATAGAAATTTCCAAAATTTCAAAAGCAGACACCACATTGCCACATGCAATGTTACATATCAATACAGTTTCATTGATGAATATGTAATATTCTTTAAGAAAATGCAGCTTTTATATATTTTCTCATAGGCTCAATGTTAAACTTTCGCCCTGTTTCCATGACAATGGCGGCCATTTTGGAACTTCTTAATATTGCATGCAAATCTAGGCATATCAGGTAACACTTCCATAAAGTTTCATCCATTTGGGTCTTATAATAAAAGATGAAGAATTTTGAAATTTTTTCACATTTTGTCAGTTTCCATGACAACGGCCGCCATCTCGAATATGCCATACCCTGTTTGCACATCTGCACATGCTGGGTAACATTATGGTATAATACCATGACCATTGGTTCATAAAGTTCCAAGATATCAGCTGGACAAAAAACGTTGAAGGAAAATAATAAATATAATAAGAAAAAAAAGAAACGTAGATTAACAATATGTCACCCCAACTCCGTTGAGGGTGCCATAATAAGAAAAAAAAAAAAGGAAACGTAGAATAACAATACGTCACCCCAACTCCGTTGAGGGTGCCATAATAAGAAAAAAAGAACGGAACAATAACAATATGTCACCCCAACTCCGTTGAGGGTGCCATACTAAATTAAAAAAAGAATGGAACAATAACAATATGTTACCCGACCTCCGTCAGGGTGACATAATAAAAAGAAACGTAGAAAAACAAGATGACATCCCAACTCCGTTGAAGGTGCCATAATTCCTGCTCTTCAAAAAGATCTACCTGCTTTGCAGAACCTCCAATGGGTGACTGGGAGATATAAATATGGTCACTTCGGTCCTCTTCTGAACATCATTAAAACCTTTGCCAAAGTGGGGCGTTTGTTTGGCTGTGCGGGATGTAAAAGTACGCAGCAACGTCCGGTCAGAATGATGGGGACGTTATATTTGAAGGGTATGTAGGTGGTCTGTTGCAAGATAAATTTCCCTAAGGGCTCTATCCAATATATCCCCATTTTCTAGTTGAAGTTTATAATTTCTCCGCCCTTCATCCAGGACGTCCTCTATTACAGGACCTACATATTGTATTTATTGTTAATTTCTTTTCGTCCTGAAACATGCATGCAAGATTTGCCACTGGACGTTAGGCAACCAACAACCAATCAATGCTTTGTAGAAATTACCTAATGGTTTTACTGTTAATTTGTTCTTGTACTGAATATGTATGAAATATTAACCACTTGACGATAAAGAAAATCAAGAAATTTCGTTTCAGAAAGAGAAATAATATCGATTAGAACAAACAATTGTTATTCTACTTTTCAATAGAAGCACTGTGTGACATATGATAATAATAGAATATGATATTGTGTCATACGGAGACCTGGGCTTAGCCTTATGTCTAAAAATATATCGGGATAATACAAGGGTCATTGTTCTGATCTACTAATTACATGTATAGACTTTGCAAATAGACTTTGCTTTTGTGATCGGAAACATCAGTATTGTTCGGTATGTTAGAATAGATTCATTTTGTTTCATCACTTCAGTTGAAGTTTACATGCAAATACGTTCGTTCATGTAATAATCATTGAACTTTGGTGGATAGTTGTCTCATTTGCAACCATACCACATCTCCTTATATTTATATCAATACTAACAACAAAAAGAACAACCAGCTACATGTACGTCTGAGAGATAATTCAAAATAAAGTTTCAAAGTAAAATCACATTTGTCCATCCACTATCTACCTTTGTTTATTAAATTACGCTAACCGTATGTGTACATATTATTTATTCTTTGGACACAGTAACGTTATGTTCAGTACCCAAATGCATGTAGGTGTACACTAACTAGCCGAGCAAACTTTCAACTTCAAAATGGCCTGACGTGACCTTAGTTCTTGATTTGAATGCTTTTTTTTTTTAAATTGATACGAAATGAAAGCAAGTGACAATCACATTTTACATGAATGTCTAAAGTAGATACAAATATCTTGTTTTATGAAAGATTTTTTTGAAACGAACATCATTAAGATACTTGATTTTCCGTGGACAGCATATTTGTTACGTTTTGGGGGTCGTTCTTTTCAACATAATATCTGCTTTCATTTAACAGCTTCTCCGGGAGAATACGAAGAAGCTAGCATTTTACTTTAACTTCATGTTCCGCTATAGAGATAATGTCTTCTCATTCAAAGAGAGGCGACATTTTCCAAAAAAAATGTCGCCTCTCTTTGAATGAGAAGACATGTATGTATTATATACCCGAGTTGATATTATATTACAGAGCTTGCGTTTCCAGGGTAGTGGTTGAATCAAGGGTTCCAAAAGGTAAATTTGAAATAAGTGTTCGGAAATTTTCAGGGTGCCATGGTGGGTCGGTTATGGAATATCTGTATCACATATGACCACGCATTTGTCTTATTGCCGTAGCCACTTTCGTTCTATGTTCCTCGATAGTGACATCACCAGATTGAACATACCACAAACAGCACGACGGGTGTTGCATGTGGAGTATGATCTATATAACATTTCGGAGCACCCGAGATCACCCTCGAATTTTTGGTAGAGTCTTTTTGACCAGGCTGAGTCTTTAGTTTTTGAATGTGGTGTTTTGTTTTTTTCGTCTTTTTTCCCTATGCTTTTGTCGGTCTCTCTTTTCGATTTATGCTTTCTTCTTTGGATTCTTCCACTTCTTTTTGTAAATTGCAGGCTTTTTTTATGACCATCAATACCGTCGTGAGCGTGTAGTGTTATTTATTGGTTTAAGTAATGTTAAAAGAAAAAATGTTCAGAATATATTATTTATAGATTATCATAAGCTTAGGGAAAGATGATTCAAACTATTCATTAACCCGAATATATCAGTCGCTACTCAATGCTTGCTACATAAACATCTAATGCTCAGTCAATGAAAAAACATAAACAGGTAATTCGGAAGTACAAGAAGATCGGGATATACCTATCTCGATAAAACTGAGCTGTCATCTAATTTACTCTTTCTCTCAGAGGACATGCATCAAAATCCAGGATACGTGGAGTGTTTCTATCGTATCAAGAGTTCAGGCCCTTGCAAGCAGGAAAGCTCAATTACGGAGAGCGCCTAAATTATTCGGGTTATCTCTTCATATAAATATTTTGTATACCGATATATATGTAAACGTAAGTTATTGGTAAAATTGAAGATATAGTGTTCCAGGTAAAATAAACGTAGAGCCGACTTTTTTTCTTGATACGGTATTAATGTGTATTTGTTTAATTCATATTTATACTGAAATATGTTCTTTCCTTTAACACGCATTTAAATTCATCGTTTAACAAATAGATTGCCAGTTGTTCATGTTAATATCAAAGTGTTTTTGTCAATCAGACAATTTAGAAATTTGATGTTGATTTTAATTAACAGATAGTTTCTGACTATCGTTTATATATATATATGTGTGTATATATACAACAAAAGTAACGATATACAAGTTTGAACTCCAATTTATCATAAAATATAATAAATAAGAAAAACTGTAAAATTATCCAATGAAAAACATTCATTTGCAAAGCAAATGCATATGATTTAAAGAATCTGACCAAATTGGAAAGTGAGAAAATACCGTGTTTGTGAACACAGGGGTCAAATTATTTTGCGTAAAATGATGACAAAAGTCGGCACTTAATTTCGTAGATGAAAATTAGGTATTAAAATATCTGCAAAGGCATTCAAAATTTTGAGCAGACGATGTTTAAGTTTAAAGTTTTAAGGTCTAATATCGATTTTTGGATTTTTGGGTCAAAATACGATTTTTAAAATAACAAAAATTGCAAAAAGAAAAAAAATCGAGTATTTGCCTTAAATCAATGGTTTTGATAAGATAATAACACTTTGTAAATATATAGACCAATTGGGCAATTATTTACCTTGGTACAGTGTATCCAATTTCATTATATATGGAAAATACATTGCCTTGTATCGTTTCATTTGTTGACTAGTAGAGTTAATTTGGTTCCTTGATTTATCACATGAGAACCCTTCAACTATCGAATTTGAAATGTTGATGGGCAAGACCATACAAATTCAGAATTTTATTTTCATCGACCTTAGTAATAGGGTTTCGAAATTATGTGACTATAATATGTCATTTTTATAGATACATCGTTATAGTTTATTTCAAATTTATTCTAACATGTGTTAGTAGCCACTACAAACTGTTTGAGTAGATTTCCTTCCATTCTACCTTATGTACTTCTGTAATTGAAAACGGTATCGCAAGTGTACATTACACACGTCATTACTATTTATGGGAGCATCCATTTAGAGAACATATCATTATGAATTACAATATCATGTGAGTTACGATGTCCTTGTCAATGTATTTGATCTTATATTCTCAATATGTTCGTTAATTATATCACTAGTTTCATGTCGTGATTAAAAAGATTAAGGTGCAACGTTCAGACCTAAAATTACTTGCGATGTTAACTAGATAAACATTTTGAATTTAGCGGGAAAACCGCATGACAACTCTTGAATATTTGTTTAGTTTTAACAGTTCGTCATTTGCATCAATGTCATCCTATTCGCATGCCAAAAAAATTATCCAAGTTTTAACTGTATATCAATATGGTGTACTACTGAACAATTCATTATTAATCTGTGGTGTAACATTGAATGACATTTCATTTAATTTATCAACTATATCATAATAGTTTGCCGTTTGAAAAATAATGTATGGAATGCTTTTCTCAGATCGCTTAAATATGACATCTTTGCACTAAAGTCATTTGAAGTAAAGTTATTGACATATTTGTTAAGAACAACAACTTGTATTTATAAACTTGAATTGGGATTTATACCTATAAATTGTTGTAAATACGAGTACGTTTGGATTGGTACTTGATGTGTATGTTAATTTTGTTCTTTGAACTGACCTGATTGGTCAAGTCCACAGTTTTAAGTTAGAGGAAGAATGTGTGCTAAAAAGCATGGGTTTTGTTCACTTGCCTGTCCCAACCTAAAGACCTAGACCATAACTCCAGTCGATATCGTTCATTCCTGGAGTATATATATATCCGTTGGTCTTCTACTGTGAATTGTTTCACGTTTTGACATACTAGAATTTCACTGCTTTCTATACGGTATGGGTTTTGCTCATACTTAAGAGGCCGTGCAGTCACCTACAATTCTACACATATTTGTCATTTGGTCTTTTTATGCCCCCGCAACTAAAAGTTGGGAGGCATATTGTTTTATCCCTGTCTATCCGCCCGTCCTTCCGTCCGTCCGTTCGTCCTTCTGTCCGTCCGTTCGTCCTTCTGTCCGTCCGTCCGTCCCATTATGGATATATAGTTATTCCACATTTTGAATGCTAGGAACTTTTCACTTTGCTGGCTGTTTATACAAATATTGAAGGTGTGCATGTGGTCAGGGTTTTGATTTTTATTAATATTTGCTCTAGTGGGAGATGTTGAACTTTGTCATTTTGGAGTATACTACTCGCATAAGAGGTGCATAGAGTTTCCGGATAACTCCTCCTACAGTGAACCATAGACTTATGTGCTTCCATGCTCAACTTTGTGTATTTTAAAATAACACTTTGCATCTGCGGGGCATATTGTTTTACCCCTGTCTATCTCTTGTTCACCTTGTGTCATTTGTGTCTCCCAGACCCAATGATATCTCAAAGAAAGTCCTACATTGAATTTGTTATAATACAGCTACTTCAGAGTGGAGTGCGGGGGCATCACTTTGTCTAGTTTTGAATAGTTTTGTCCTTGGTAATCATACCGCATTTCCTTATTTATACATTCATACAAATATAACTGCAATTTGAAGTCATCATGGCATTATAATACAAACGCATGAAAAATATTTGCCTGAATTATTTACCTCTTGGGATTTATAAAATGACAATAAGATATTTGTCGGATAAAAAAGCACAACATTGTGATTTGATCAACTCTAAAGTTTTATTACAACATGTACAGATGGGTGCGGCCCTAACCTGTACACAAGTTAACTTAAAGCAGTCCTTACGACTGCTCTATAGGTTAACTTGGGAAAATTTTAGCAGACCTGTAAGTTAACATTATCCCTAGCAGACCAGACCTCATGTCTGCCTTTTTATGACTGCTGCAGACCAGACCTATGGACAAGTTTGCTAGAGCAGACCTGTTCCCAGGACAGGTCAGCTCGACCACACCAGACCTGTGGACAGGTCTGCTTGACCAAACCAGACCTGTGGACAGGTCGGCTTGACCAGACCAGACCAGTGGACAGGTCGGCTTGACCAGACCAGACCTGTGGACAGGTCTGCTCGACCAAACCAGACCTGTGAACAGGTCTGCCTGACCGGACCAGACCAGACCAGACCTGTGGACAAGTTTGGTATTAAACAGAGCAGTCCTGTCGGTCATGGGGACAGGTCTGCTTTTTAATCGGTCCTATGGGTATTCTTTACCACGTTGATACAAACAATAAAAGCAGTCATGTTTACAAGTTAACTTTGGATCATGTTTACTTTATCTTGAAAGCAGACCAGATCAAAGTTAACTTGGGACCAAGTTAACTTTATCTTAGAGGAACAGACCAGAACAAAGTTAACTTTGGATTATGTTAACTTTATCATGGACCAAACCAAAGTTAACTTTTATAAGAACAGGTCTGGTTTTACTGTTGATAGCAGACCTGGTCATAAGTTAACTTGCATGTAGGACTGCTTGTGGCAAAGTTAACTCCGTCCAAAGTTAACTTCAATTCTGGACATGGACCTGTCCTGAAGTTAACTTTTCGGGCAATCTTTAAACAGTCCTAGGACCAAGTCTGCTTTTTAAGTTAACACAAATTCTGTCCTAGGACCGGTCACAGCAGTCATAAAACCGGTCCTAAGTTAACTTTAACCAGTCATAAAGTCTGTTTATAAAGTTAACTAGCTGTACAGGTTAGAACTGCACCCATCTGTACAAGTGTTTAAATTTTGGATGAGCTTTGATCACCAAATAAAAGTCGTGAAGTTATTGACTTTGTATTGATACAATTTTAAAACAAATGTTGAATATATATCTGAAGTAAATAATTTTTCACAATGTAACAAAAGATATACATATATATTTTAATAATACAAGGTGAACAAGAGAAAGAGATATAGAGAGATAACAACTTAAAATCAGGTTGTCATTTTGGAGTATACTACTCGCATAAGAGGTGCATAGAGTTTCCGGATAACTCCTCCTACAGTGAACCATAGACTTATGTGCTCCCATGCTCAACTTTGTGTATTTTAAAATAACACTTTGCATCTGCGGGGCATATTGTTTTACCCCTGTCTATCTCTTGTTCACCTTGTGTCATTTGTGTCTCCCAGACCCAATGATATCTCAAAGAAAGTCCTACATTGACTTTGTTATAATACAGCTACTCAGAGTGGAGTGCGGGGGCATCACTTCGTCTAGTTTTGAATAGTTTTGTCCTTGGTAATCATACCGCATTTCCTTATTTATACATTCATACAAATATAACTGCAATTTGAAGTCATCATGGCATTATAATACAAACGCATGAAAAATATTTGCCTGAATTATTTACCTCTTGGGATTTATAAAATGACAATAAAATATTTGTCGGATAAAAAAGCACAACATTGTGATTTGATCAACTCTATAAAGTTTTATTACAACATGTACATGTACAAGTGTTTAAATTTTGGATGAGCTTTGATCACCAAATAAACGTCGTGAAGTTATTGACTTTGTATTGATACAATTTTAAAACAAATGTTGAATATATATCTGAAGTAAATAATTTTTCACAATGTAACAAAAGATATACATATATATATTAATAATACAAGGTGAACAAGAGAAAGAGATATAGAGAGATAACAACTTAAAATCAGGTTGTTTGACTGGGTGCAAGGATTGCATTCCTTTACTCGATGATAACCAGGTAGTTTTATTCATAAAGATTTTTAAGACAGACAGCTAGATACCATAAACATACTACGTATACACAGGCCAGAGTCTGCTTATGAGCTTGTTTTGCTATATGATATAAAAACTAAATTGACGAAAAAAGGTCATTTATTCAAAATCATAAAATGCAAAAAATACATTTTGCAAATAAAACGTTAACATTTGACATAAAGTTCATATTTAATATGAAATTATAATATATAATTAATACGAAATTACATCAACTAAAATCATATCAATTGAATAAATGACACAGAATAGCAAAGGTAGGGAGAAAATTCTGCCCCACTTATAAACATATATACATATCTAATTATAAAGATAACATTAAGGAAGGTATGTGGGTGGGAATTTTCCACAAATTGTTTGATAGGAATTACAAGTTAACACTTCAAAGGCTGATGATAAAAGGAAGTGACCACAACGCACTTACACGTGAACTCGTGCTGACCCCGCAAGATCATTGACCAATAAGAAAGATGTAATCCAATCATGCACTGGTCATAAGTGAAATTTCTCTGCACGTGAAAACATGTAATCTAATTTCAACAATTTATCGTTAAATTGAGTAAGGCAACTCCTCTGACCCATTGACCAGACTAGAGACATCATAAATTAACAGTATAAATAGCTCACTCTTTATTTAAGTCTTAGTAATAAACAATTAATACATAATTATCTTCTCTGCTGTCTCAAATGATTTTATTCAGCTTAATTTTCAATTAGCAAATAAAATTGGTTATTTTTATGTACAAGGACACTGCTAACCATTATAACTTATTTGAAACTAGAAACGAACTTACATGTCTTTATCATACATTTAAGTTTATTTTTTACATTTATATCAAATACGAATAGATGAAACGTCCTTTTTGGGTAAGTATTTCATACGATTAAGTAAAAGTGGCCACTTAATTGAACACATACACTTTAACGGTCATTCTCAGTAACCACAGACGAACTAGGAAGATTATTATATATCTGTTAATCATGATATCCATTCAGACTGTTCCTTCCTGCCTATGTGAGAAGCACTTGTACAAGTTTCTGAATTCGCTATCTGGTATCCTTCCTGCTAATATTTATCTTTTTTTTTTAAATGTTGTCTGTTGTCCTTTTGTTAACACATATTGATCGCTTATTGATTGATATATGCTGTATTTATCTGATCATATACATTTGATGTTGGATGTGTCATGAGATCCTGATAGGTAGATACATTTTCCATTTGAACATGTTGAACATCGTCATAATGTTGCTGCTCATGACTACGAAAATAAAAAAATGGTTATTATCATAAATTGTCTACAATTTTTTGGTAGTTGTCGAAATGCAAGTGATGAGTACATTTAAATGATACATTTGTGTAAAGTTGTGAGTAGTATAAACATCTTTATCATATGAATATATTTGTTTTCTATTTTCTAATTGGCTAAAGGCATAGGTAATTTTCGTTTGTTAAACATTATCATCCACGCGGGAAAATTGATGAGATGCCAATACCGTGTACCTATCGGAATGGATATTTCATACAACACGAATTACAAATAGGACGAGAAATAAAATGAAGGCAGACAATTAGACTTTAAAAGTTTAAATAATGCTAAGTTTGTTGAAAGACTTTCCAGTTTTGAATGTTGACATACGTAATAAGAATGTACAACCAAGAGAAGAGCATAGGGACGGTACAGTTCCAGTTCATCATTAAACTGAGAGTTAACATACAATGTTATGGTATAATATTCAACTTTCTGGTCATTTATTGTGCACCACTTGAAATAAAAAAAAAATTAAGAAACAAAGAGTACATAAAGAGGAAGTCCATATGCCACCTAAGAAGAAAAAGAGAATAGAAATGTACTAAAACGAAATCCTGTGGATTAATTATTATTCGTGGGGTATCGCGTTTGGTTGATTTCGTGAGTACAGGGAAACCACGAACTTAAATGTTTAAAAAATAATAAATTTCTATAGGCCTATATACAAAGTTTCGCAAAACCACGAAATCAGACATCAGTGAAAATACAATTTTTCCTCTACCCACAAAAATTGGTACCCACGTAAATAAATGAATCCACAGAATATGTTGAATGATTATTATTGAAAGAAAAGTCACAGGTCTTTAATAATATATAGTTATAATAAAATAACTCTACTCATTTCATATTTGTGAATACACAGTTATACAAAAAGTATCTTGACCTCTGACTACGTCGACTTCCTCAGTCCATATATGTTCATTAGCTCTATAAAACATGTAGTTAATACATCAAAAGGCTACACTAGAAAATTATAAAGACCAAACAATCTAATAAGGAACTGTCAGGCGATTTTGATGGGTGGCATGAAACAGCAGCAGAAACACAGTGATATATGTTTGGCCCTTGCCATATTTACTACAGGTTTTGTTATATTAGATCTTTAAAAGAATTAAATGCACATACAAGGTAATAGATAATTAAAGGAAAATAACTCCAATAAAGAGTCAATTGCAACTTTTGCAGATGTCCTCCTTAGAGAATACTGACCGTGTCTGTCTATCGGTAATTTTAATCATACATACATTTTTGTTTGCTATTGTATTGGGCATGATTATGACAATTCGATAAAGTGAAAAGAACCTTCTTTTAAGTCATATGAAACAAGTTTTGGTGATTATAATGTTATGGAAATTATTGAAATAATGCATTTAAATATACTAAACTGAGCTTTCTTTGCACGTTTTCATAATTACAAATCTTACGAATCTATAACGCATATTCGACAAATAATATTTACTTTGCTGATTGTTGACTGAAAACTTTGGATACAAAGCATTTTATACATTTTATTTTCTATTGCAACTATTATTATGCATAATTGATTAAATCTCAGGAAATGTGAAAGCTAACTATAACGTCTCTTATAAATTATAACCTAAGTAAACCTAAATAGAATTGTTGTGACTGTCATTTTGTCTTACTACGTAATGAATGCAAACAAATACCACCTCAACCACCATTACCCCATACTTCGAAAAAAAGGAAGTACAACACCATCAGATGTCCAAGATAATTTGACTTTGTTTTTGCACAAAATGTTATTACTTAAAGAAGTTTAACGTGCCCACCCTCCCTTTTTTGCCTATCTAAACTAAATGTCGCCAAGATACAACACAATAAAAAAATGTACATGGAAATATAAAACGTCCTATGATTTTGAAAGATGCATCAAAAGTTGTTTGCTACTTCAGGAAGCTAGCAAAGGAAGCCATAAATGTATGTTAAATACTGCCTGTTAAGAACAACATGATGTATGTATTCAGCTTCAGAAATTCACACCGAAGTTACGTTAACTAGTTTTCTGACGTAAAATCTGGTTATTTATTTGGAATTGTAACGTACAAGGTCAGGAGATTGAATCAAAAGCAGTTCCAGGCAATAACTCGGGAAACAATCCTCTCAATTGCTTTTCCTCAATATATGATAGAGAACAAGTTTGACATGTAAATTTTGAATTTTGGACTTATAGTTCATTCATTTGATATAAAGGAAAACGGTGCTCTCTGTCGTTTACGTGCAATAACATGATAACCAAATTTTTTAAAAGATGTAAAAACACACTAAATGCCGTTTCGATATGATAACTTGAAAACCTTTACAATTATTCTTTTCTTACTTTGATATGTTGCATAAGATGAACAAAAACGGAGTTAATTTATAGTTTACTTTCAATGACAGTTATTTCAGGTTTGTTACCAATTTTACAGCCTTATATTATATAATGTCTTCATTTAAGCATTCCTCAATGTTCTACTTTACATTATTATGTCGTTTGATACTCGATCAAAATAAAAATTGTGCGAATAATACATTTCACATATATATATAAATTTATACCTCTGTGTTTGTTCTGTGTTATTGTCTTTTCCTGCAAAAATTATTATGAAAAATAACATAAACGTACATAAGTTGTTATATACGCAAGTAAACTGTTTTTAAAAATTAGAATATTGTTGGTTGATTGGAAACACATTATTGCAACAGTCAAACGTTGAAAGGTTGAGGAGTACTCATTAAAGTAACACCAAAACCGGTACCAAATCCAAGTAAGGTACGGCTTTAATTACACAAATGACACCAAAACAAAAGGCTTTCCGGAATGAAACTAATAGAAAGTAATTAATCTTTAATTTCAATTGTCTTTTTACCTACTTGAAAATGTACATTTGAGATTTACGTCTGTCTCAACATAATATTATTCCTTGTAATGTTCCGCCGAAAGAAATGTCACCTTACCCGGACACATTAGCCTGACTCTGAGCCGACCAGTCTTTGATTTGACTTTTAAATGTTGCGTGGTTAGTAGATATTATTTCGTATTCACTTTGAAATCTTAATGGAATTGTATGTCCTTTTTCTTTTTTTTTTAATTTGCTTACTTTTATTTACTGTTACCTATACTCGTATGCATGTTTCCCTTATCGAGTGTCCTAATTCTATCGAGTTTACCAATTCAATTCTTCTTTGGTGTCGTACGTTACGTTACATTCGTTACTTTTCGATATATGTATTATTTACGACTGTCATCTTTTTAATGCATAAATTCAATGACGTTAGTCATACCTTGTTTTTTCCGTAGTTGTCGTTTTCTGTGAACTAAAATACACACCGCGACTGTCATTAGAACTCCTAACAGAAAGCCTCCAATAAAAAGACCAACCTGTGTTGATAATAAACAATTCGATTGTACTGTCTTTGCTGAAACTGAAAAAAAACAACATATAGCTTGATTGGTATCACGGAAGAAGCTCGTACATTTCTAATGCTTAAATCAAATAGTTCTTTTCAGTTATATTATTTAGCGAGTAATATGAAATGAAACTATTGGGTAGATCGAGAATGTCTATGTTCATTCAACTTATATCCATCTCGTATAGTTAAATACAAAATGTTCTTTGGATTCACCATGCTCATGGTATCCAAAACAACTCATCAAGAAAATCACAAAAATGAAGTTTTAAAATAACAGAAGCATATTCATCCAACACTATTGGGCTATTGTTTTGATAAACGAAACATAAAACTTGGGACCGAATATCCAAAACGTGGAAGACATACAACAATTAGCAACACTGTGTTGTGAATATATATATATAAAATCCGGTATTTTATCTCACACAGGTAATATAAAGCACAAACATATACATAATAAAGTATACTTTAGCAGTAAAGCAAACACGCTAACATATCTATGGTCATTAAACCCTTTGACAACTCTTAACTTTCATTTCATATAAATCCAAATGTTATCTTTAATAGCAATATGTTATATACTAGCATTGCACAAAGATTTGACGAAAAGAAGTGCGGAAAACTAATTATTTGAGTAAATTTTCTAAGTCCAAGGACTATAACTCTGCACAAAATCATCAGACCGGAACATAATTCGAACTTGATCTGTAACTTGTCATGATAACACAATACACCAAATACCAAATCAATATCTTCAGACAGACAGACAGACAGACAGACGGACGGAGTGCAAACCTAAAGTCCCCCTCGACTTTGTCGGTAGGGGACTAATAAAAGATAAGGAAGAGAAATTAACCCCAAAATATGACATCGACAATGCGGCGAAAACAGCTTCCACTACAAAAACTGCTGACATCCAGAAAAAGGTGATGAACGACCTGTCAGATTCAGCGGAAGAGTTTCAAGTAGCCCAAGCAAAAGCAGAAGTAGAAGCGCCAAATGAGGATGTCACAGTTGACACAGAACCATCTATTGAAATGAAGCTGGGTCTTCCACACAAAAACCAGAAAAACACAAGCAAAAGGCCAAAAAGCGACTGTTGATGGACATTATCCGCGAAAACCAGATGGCATATAACAGATTTATTACGAAAAAAATTCCAAAAATAATGAAAGTTATCGGAGTTAGTTCTTCGGAAACAGAATCCGATTGATTGCAGGTTGAGAAAACAAATAAAATTTATTTCCTATATTTTTTTTAGTTAATATATACAGTATCACAAATCTTATCCCCTGCTTCTTAGCTGAAATGTATTTGTGAGCTATTGCCCTGATCACTTGTCATCCGTTGTTTTGTCCGTTATCTTTTCCGACTGAAAAAAAGTATTTTACCAAACTTTGTATAAACGAAAGCTCTTTAGATGCAGGACTTATGTATGACAACCCTTTCAAATTTCAAAATTGCCATCGCAGCCTTTGAGCGTTCAACTTCTTGTTCAAAAATGAATGTAGGATTTGTTACTTCATTGATACATTGGTACTGCCTTTTTACTGCAAATTTCTTCTCCTTACCACCCCCTCCTCCCCCCTTATCTAAATTAAAGATTACTCCCTAACCTTGATGTTCCTTTTATTTTCGTATCTGTAAAACAGGAAAATGTTTATATCAGAAAACGGGATGTACATATAAAGATGTAAGAAGATGTTGTATGAGTACCAATGAGACAACTCTCCATCCAAGTCACAATTTGTAAAGGTAAACCATTGTAGGTCAAAGAACGGCCTTGGCTCACACATAATATGTACTTTTATATATAACTATGGCCATATGGATGCAGGAAAAAAATCATTCAAAATAAAGTATCTGGCTTCATATACATGTGTATGAGCTTGACGACATATCCGATTGAAATGTGCTGTTATGAAAACTCTGGATTCAAATTTTGATTTTTATTGTCGGTGGAGCTATGGTATGATCCGTTTATGGACTACTTATGGATAAATTGCGCCGCTAAATTAACTTTTGAGACGACCCCTGTAGTTTTTGCTGTCAGAGTCAGAGTCAACAGTCGGAACCGAGACTTTCCGTAAATCTCAATTTAGGCATCATCCTTTACCTTCATTGCAATTAGTTAATATGCTATTTTCGTAGATCTTGTATTGCTGACCATAATTGTAGTGCACTGTTTGTACCTATCTATTGTATTTATCGAGATAATTCAAATACACTAAACACTCTCAAAATGCGTCATTTAAAGGCAAAAACTGCTCAAGTAGTCATTGAATAGTTTAAGTCATTTTCCATTTTTGTAGCTCTTGTATAGCTGATCTTGTATGTTTTTTACTGTTTCTAAGTTTCTCTTATATTTTTGAAGAAATTGCGATATTATGAAAACTAGTCAACAAATTGCTCTAAGGGCGACGACTCTTTCGGTCATTTGAACTTTTTGTATATACTGTAATGCTGATCATTTTGACTGTTGACAGTGTTTATCTATATTTTGTAGTTCTCGAGATAAGTTGCAAAAACTAAAAATTTGTCTATAATCGACATTTGAGGAACATAACACTTTATGAGTCATACGTTATAGTATATACTATAAGGATCATTTCCCAAGTTTGGTTGAAATACGACGACGACGGATGACGACAACGGAAGCCAAGTGATGAAAATATCTCACATGGGCGTATGGCCTAGAAAAGCTTATAAGTGCGTATAATATGAATTATTTCGTTCGTCTGATGTGCAAAATCTTCATGAGATTGCTTTATTTATCTTATTTGTTGTGATTGCTTCATCAAATATGATATAATAAATATAATTGATACCTTATTCGTTGACGGAAAGTGTTAATTTAAGACAGCTTTAAAATATGCTTATAAGTGTTACAGTACTGTACGGAAAGCCCAGTTACACATCATTCGGTACAAGTTCCTGTATATATGTCACATTTGTGATTCAAACAGTTCTATGGGTCACATCCCCATACACAGGAGCCGTTTTCTGGATAAATGTGTTGGTCCATACATTTAGGTGAACATGCATCAGCAAAGTTTTTCCTCCAACAAACTTTAAAGCATCCTTCAAAAGGTATTTTCAAAATGACGATGTTTATGCAGGTCCTCAATGAATACTTATTATCTTACATTTAACTATATTTGAAATAAAAACTTGATTTATTTGTTTGCAACGATGATACATTGGAATGAAACACGAGATAACATCGTGAGCTATTAATCAGATAGAGAGACACACAGACATACATGAATATGAAAAAGCAGCAAGCAGTGAAAAATAAAAAACCTAATCAAAGATACCAGGCTTCTCATTGTCCAACGCCGTACGGTTGCCTGTAATTGCTTACATCCACTTCATTTGAGGTGTAATACCACAAAATCAGAGTACGTCACATCCAATTTCATACGAAAGAGGGTCGAAAAAAAATTCCCTTGAATTTGACAGTTGTAGGAAATTAAACCTGCATTTCATTGCATAAACATATATCTTGGGTGTTTCAAAACACCAGTCTTTTTTTATTTTGTGTTTCTATAAATATTTTTGGAAACTTGAAGTGACGTGCTAAATAAAGCTTGTAAACAGGAGAAAAAAGGAGTGAACACTTAATTAGTTTACTTCCGGTGATGGTTATTATCTTATTTGCAATGAAATGTTATGTGAAATTTTCACTGTAGTACTGGTCAGGATAAAACTAAACTCATGTCAAGTATTTCTTTATTTGAAAGAAAGACAAATTCTGCACAACGTTTTTGAAAAATGCAAATTTAACAAAGACTAATAGGAGAAAACAATGGTGGTATCATTCCTAATTAGGGAAGCTGCATATTCACCTTTGACCTTATATGTACTCATGTTTTTTAAGAATTTCATGCTTTTTCACTGAAATCTTGCAAACATAACATTTTCTGTGTGAATTGTCTCAAAAAGACATTTGAGGGAAAATTGCTCTACCATGAATATTATAAGGCAGAGCAAGCCATACTCAGTGTTTTGTGGAGCTTTTCTGACTTTTTCTCCTTATTTTGGGTCTTAGAAGAACACTTTTGTTCTTAAGTCATTTTTAAAGAAATATAACGTAATAAGTAAATGAAATGATTTTTGAAGCAATAACAACAAATGATTTACTAAAAAGGAACCATTATATGTCCCTCTCTAGAATCCGACGTAAACTAAAGTTTTATGTAAGGACTTATTGAAACCCCCATAAAGTCATCAAACTTGTATATTGATAGTTCATTCCGCTTGATCACTTCAATAAATCATTTATTATCACATTTCATACATAAATATGTTATAGTTATCCCAAAAAGTTTGATTTATTAGTCTAAAAAAGTAAAAATTTGAGGGAATGAGAGGTATAAATGGACCAAAAGAGACCTTATAATGATGACAAAGAGAACTTGGGAAACTAATCTCGAATTTATTTTGCGCATTAAAATTGTCATACCTTTAAAACTCAACAAGATATTTTAGTAAATTATTTAGCGATAAATCTGCACCAATAATACATTGTGATACTAAAATATTATATTCACACGAGTATGATGGTACAAACATTTATTAACCATAAGTCTCAAAGAAACAGGATTTAAATAAAGAAATATATACACAGAAGGGAATAGTTCTTTAATAGCTATTAATCAGCGATAAACCGACAAAAAGTTAGAAATCCTCCTCACCCTTTTAGAACGTTTCAGAATATAGTACATGCTAAAACAGATGCATTTTATTTATAATTTGAATTGAAAAACGTCGGACGAAGCAGTTGGTATATTCATCAGTTCATCATCATAGAACATGTCACGGTATCTTTCCCCCTATTTAAAGTAAAATGGTTACATCCAATCATAAATTTAATTGTATGGCAGGTCAATAACACGGAAAGGTGTCACAAAATCCAAGTATATATCTGCGTTCATTAGATAACATAATTAAACGGTCGACAACCTGAAAATTAATTTCCTACCTTTATCACATGAATCGCCTTGCCACCCCTTTTTACAACCACCAGGAGGACAGGTCCCTGTAAACCAGCTACATGGCCCAGTCAAACAATTACACTTCATTGTACAGTTGTTACCGAAATACCAATTGTCACAGGCTACAAGATAGCAAGTATATTGCCATGATTATGGTATCTTATTGAAACAATTATAGATATTCTTGTAACCAAGCAATTTGACATGTAATGTAGAAACATTTGCGTTACTACCCTTTCTTGCAAGTTCAAATATGAGCTCAGTGGTTGCTTATTTGGTCAGCATCAACGTCATTAAAAAACTTAATCATATGATCGTTCTTTCGTTATTGTGCATGCTACACGTCGGAAGGTAAAATTATTGATCTTCGTTATTTCCTTGATTAAACTTCTATTACATTACACTCAACAATAAATCTAGTAGTATAAAAACAATAATCATCTAAAAGTCATGCATTTATATGATACTAAAAGGTAATGTAAAGGATACAAATGTTCAACAGCAGTGACATGACCAAGCTTATATAAATTCTTACAATTTCATATATTTCTACATGCTACCGGATTGATTACATGTACAGTCTTGATATCACTATGTCAACCATCGGTAAATTGAAGTAAGCGGGAAGTGAAACAAAGATGTTTTTAATCTCATGCAAGCATCTGATTCCTTACTAAAATGTCTAGTAGGATTAATAAACAAACTGTGTGGACATCGCCAAAATGGTAGCAAGAAATACTGATTCCCTTATTACGATCATCATTCATGTAGAAAAATTACGTAAATGTTATCTTAAACAAGAGTGCACACGCTGAAATGTCTCGCCTTCTTTACTAATCATTTATATTATGTTGATAGTCCTAAATATAAAGCTTTATTACAACTGTCACATACACTTAACATTAACCAAGTAAACTAAACATTGACCAATGAACCATGAAAATGAGGTCAAGGTCAGATGAACCATGCTAGGCAGGCATGTACAGCTAACAATTCTTCCATACACCAAATATAGTTGACCTATTGTTTATAGTTTAAGAAAAACAGACCAAAACACAAAAACTTAACACTGAGCAATGAACCTTGAAAATGAGGTCAAGGTCAAATAAAACCTGCTGACTGACATATAGATCATAAAATATTTCCATACACCAAATACAGTTGAACTATTGCATATAGTATTAGAAAAAAAGACCAAAACTCAAAAACTTAACTTTGACCACTGATCCATGAAAATGAGGTCAAGGTCAGATGACACCTGCCAGCTAGACATGTACACCTTACAATCATTCCATACACCAAATATAGTAGACCTATTCCATACAGTATAAGAAAAACAGACCAAAACACAAAAACTTAACACTGAGCAATGAACCTTGAAAATGAGGTCAAGGTCAAATAAAACCTGCGTGACTGACATATAGATCATAAAATATTTCCATACACCAAATACAGTTGAACTATTGCATATAGTATTAGAAAAAAAGACCAAAACTCAAAAACTTAACTTTGACCACTGATCCATGAAAATGAGGTCAAGGTCAGATGACACCTGCCAGCTAGACATGTACACCTTACAATCATTCCATACACCAAATATAGTAGACCTATTGCATACAGTATAAGAAAAACATACCAAAACACAAAAACTTAACACTGAGCAATGAACCTTGAAAATGAGGTCAAGGTCAAATAAAACCTGCGTGACTGACATATAGATCATAAAATATTTCCATACACCAAATATAGTTGAACTATTACATATAGTATTAGAAAAAAAGACCAAAACTCAAAGACTTAACTTTGAACACTGAACCATGAAAATGAGGTCAAGGTCAGATGACACCTGCCAGCTAGACATGTACACCTTACAATCATTCCATACACCATTTATAGTTGACCTATTGCATATAATATTAGAAAAAAAGACCAAAACTCAAAAACTTAACTTTGACCACTGAACCATGAAAATGAGGTCAAGGTCACATGACACCTACCAGTTGGACATGTACACCTTACAATCATTCCATATACCAAATATAGTAGACCTACTGCTTATAGTATCTGATATATGGACTTGACCACGAAAACTTAACCATGTTCACTGATCCATGAAATGAGGTCGAGGTCAAATGAAAATTGTCTGACGGGCATGAGGACCTTGCAAGGTACGCACATACTAAATATAGTTATCCTATTACTCATAATAAGAAAGAAATTAACATTACAAAAAATGTTGACTTTTTTTTCAAGTAGTCACTGAACCATGAAAATGAGGTCAAGGACATTGGACATATGACAGACGGAAACTTCGTAACATAAGGCATCTATTTACAAAGTATGAAGCATCCAGGTCTTCTAGCTTCTAAAATATAAAACTTTTAAGAAGTTAGCTAACGCCGCCGACGCCGCCGCCGGATCACTATCCCTATGTCGAGCTTTCTGCGACAAAAGTCGCAGGCTCGACAAAAACCAATCTGTTTTTTGAAAGCCCTTTAACTTTATATTGATTTGGCCTTCAAATTGTTTAGATTCTATCTCCACTAATGAGTCTTATGTAGACGTATCGCGCGTCTTGGGAACCAATTATAAACCTGGAACCTATAAAGATTTTTTGTTTTATATTGGTTGAATGTGTTCTATAATTATAAAGAAGACATTTTCTACATTTATCCCATAGACTCTTACATAACAGCTTGATGCCTTGCTTTGCTTTTTTTGTATGCCATTCTGGAGGAGAAAGGAATTTCCATTCAGAACGTTCGTGCAGGAATCAATTTTAAATGTTCGGTTTCAATAAAGAAAAATTATCTCTTCTTATAAAGATGTGTTTGACTATTTCTGGTTTTTAGAATATACAACTTAATGTCCGCTGTTCGATGTCGTATTTCTTTCCATTCGGTCTTTATGTAACCAAATGTTGGAAGAACCTTTCGATCCTAAATTATTTTAGTTGTTTCAGCTATTCTTAAGAGGATCATGTTGAACGACTCTCATTAAGAATTATAAATAATTATCAAAGCCTAAAGTGGAAAACCAGAAATTGGAATTAAGTGAACATTACACAAAGAATGCCTATGAAAACTTAATATCTGGATCATATATGGTTTTATTTAGTTTGATGTTATCTGAAATAGAATACCTATTAGACATCTATTTTTGGAGAAATGGCCGCCAAGTGTTTTTATCATTTCGTTAGGAAAACAAATTGTTGAAAAAACCACAAATATCTGACAATGTATTCCCATTTCGCTCGGCCGTTTGAAAAACAGTTGAAAATGTTTACGTCCAACAACAGAACAAATAGAACAAGAAAAGGTCAATGGACTGACATACTGGGATGTGTAATAGAAAGAATACAGTAATCAAGTCTTCGATATTTTGGAACAAACATGCACTGGTCTATACAAAAACAAAAACCAACGCCAAAATAAAATCAAAGAACCTAGCTATCTTAATTTTAAAACAACATTAAGCAAAACGTTCAACCATTCACAGTTCAAAAGACAGTATCTAGCACAAATGTTTATCTAAAAACTCGAAAATTATAATTATGCCTGTGTACATTGTATTTCAATTTGAGAAAAATACCATGACAAATGTGAAGTTTACACAAACAGTTTTGTTTTCTCTCGAGAGACTTAACTCTACTAGTAACCATGTGTGTGAAAATATAATACGCCCACTGACCATATATAAATATACATGTATTTACTTTTAACTACTGGTATTTATGAACATGTTTAGGAGGTAAGGTAATATGTAAATTGTACGTACTGTTGTTGCAGTATTCATCATAGACATGTACACCTTACAATCATTCCATACACCAAATATAGTAGACCTATTCCATACAGTATAAGAAAAACAGACCAAAACACAAAAACTTAACACTGAGCAATGAACCTTGAAAATGAGGTCAAGGTCAAATAAAACCTGCGTGACTGACATATAGATCATAAAATATTTCCATACACCAAATACAGTTGAACTATTGCATATAGTATTAGAAAAAAAGACCAAAACTCAAAAACTTAACTTTGACCACTGATCCATGAAAATGAGGTCAAGGTCAGATGACACCTGCCAGCTAGACATGTACACCTTACAATCATTCCATACACCAAATATAGTAGACCTATTGCATACAGTATAAGAAAAACATACCAAAACACAAAAACTTAACACTGAGCAATGAACCTTGAAAATGAGGTCAAGGTCAAATAAAACCTGCGTGACTGACATATAGATCATAAAATATTTCCATACACCAAATATAGTTGAACTATTACATATAGTATTAGAAAAAAAGACCAAAACTCAAAGACTTAACTTTGAACACTGAACCATGAAAATGAGGTCAAGGTCAGATGACACCTGCCAGCTAGACATGTACACCTTACAATCATTCCATACACCATTTATAGTTGACCTATTGCATATAATATTAGAAAAAAAGACCAAAACTCAAAAACTTAACTTTGACCACTGAACCATGAAAATGAGGTCAAGGTCACATGACACCTACCAGTTGGACATGTACACCTTACAATCATTCCATATACCAAATATAGTAGACCTACTGCTTATAGTATCTGATATATGGACTTGACCACGAAAACTTAACCATGTTCACTGATCCATGAAATGAGGTCGAGGTCAAATGAAAATTGTCTGACGGGCATGAGGACCTTGCAAGGTACGCACATACTAAATATAGTTATCCTATTACTCATAATAAGAAAGAAATTAACATTACAAAAAATGTTGACTTTTTTTTCAAGTAGTCACTGAACCATGAAAATGAGGTCAAGGACATTGGACATATGACAGACGGAAACTTCGTAACATAAGGCATCTATTTACAAAGTATGAAGCATCCAGGTCTTCTAGCTTCTAAAATATAAAACTTTTAAGAAGTTAGCTAACGCCGCCGACGCCGCCGCCGGATCACTATCCCTATGTCGAGCTTTCTGCGACAAAAGTCGCAGGCTCGACAAAAACCAATCTGTTTTTCGAAAGCCCTTTAACTTTATATTGATTTGGCCTTCAAATTGTTTAGATTCTATCTCCACTAATGAGTCTTATGTAGACGTATCGCGCGTCTTGGGAACCAATTATAAACCTGGAACCTATAAAGATTTTTTGTTTTATATTGGTTGAATGTGTTCTATAATTATAAAGAAGACATTTTCTACATTTATCCCATAGACTCTTACATAACAGCTTGATGCCTTGCTTTGCTTTTTTTGTATGCCATTCTGGAGGAGAAAGGAATTTCCATTCAGAACGTTCGTGCAGGAATCAATTTTAAATGTTCGGTTTCAATAAAGAAAAATTATCTCTTCTTATAAAGATGTGTTTGACTATTTCTGGTTTTTAGAATATACAACTTAATGTCCGCTGTTCGATGTCGTATTTCTTTCCATTCGGTCTTTATGTAACCAAATGTTGGAAGAACCTTTCGATCCTAAATTATTTTAGTTGTTTCAGCTATTCTTAAGAGGATCATGTTGAACGACTCTCATTAAGAATTATAAATAATTATCAAAGCCTAAAGTGGAAAACCAGAAATTGGAATTAAGTGAACATTACACAAAGAATGCCTATGAAAACTTAATATCTGGATCATATATGGTTTTATTTAGTTTGATGTTATCTGAAATAGAATACCTATTAGACATCTATTTTTGGAGAAATGGCCGCCAAGTGTTTTTATCATTTCGTTAGGAAAACAAATTGTTGAAAAAACCACAAATATCTGACAATGTATTCCCATTTCGCTCGGCCGTTTGAAAAACAGTTGAAAATGTTTACGTCCAACAACAGAACAAATAGAACAAGAAAAGGTCAATGGACTGACATACTGGGATGTGTAATAGAAAGAATACAGTAATCAAGTCTTCGATATTTTGGAACAAACATGCACTGGTCTATACAAAAACAAAAACCAACGCCAAAATAAAATCAAAGAACCTAGCTATCTTAATTTTAAAACAACATTAAGCAAAACGTTCAACCATTCACAGTTCAAAAGACAGTATCTAGCACAAATGTTTATCTAAAAACTCGAAAATTATAATTATGCCTGTATACATTGTATTTCAATTTGAGAAAAATACCATGACAAATGTGAAGTTTACACAAACAGTTTTGTTTTCTCTCGAGAGACTTAACTCTACTAGTAACCATGTGTGTGAAAATATAATACGCCCACTGACCATATATAAATATACATGTATTTACTTTTAACTACTGGTATTTATGAACATGTTTAGGAGGTAAGGTAATATGTAAATTGTACGTACTGTTGTTGCAGTATTCATCATACAGATAACCAGGTTCACATCCAGTGGTGTTATAACATAATCCATCAGTGGCTTCACAGCTTTGTGATATACATCCATCACATGGGCGATCACAGTTTCGCCCAAAATAACCCTTACTACATCCTGAAATATTCGTTATATTAGACCTAATTATTAATTTTGTTCTTTTGTTCATTTTAAAGTAGACCAAATCTTTTCCCTTGACCTATATCTTTGGTTCTCCCCTCGAATCATCTTAATTTTCCTGTCTTTTTAAAAGTATATTGCATATGTACATCCTCTTGCAGCCTTATACATCCGATCACATAATTATAAAAATAAGAAATTGTGTTCGTTGTTGTTGTTGTTGGATTAATTCTTGTTGACTTTAATTCATGCCAACTGTTGTCATTATACCTTGTTCACACGGTAGATTTTAAAAACAAAAGAGATGTTTGAGTGTGTGAGGCGGAAATTTATTATTCATTTAAATACTTCGGATGACATAAGGAACATCATTTATAAAACGATGTACTATTCCAGTAAATCAATTGAAATAAAAAAGTTGGTGCAGTACAGTTGCAACCGCTAATGTCAATTGAATATTATATACTATAACATTACTAAAAAGAATAGATTATATCAATGCAATGCAATAGAAACAAAACTTTTAAAATTAACCTAAATATTAAGCTAACACGCCAACGAAAACGCATATTATGGGATCCGTTGATTGTAAAAATAGTCACTTCTAGTTGTCCAACACAATTAACAAAAATGATGGTGAAATTAATTTTTGAATTTCATATTTAAGGCACGATAATTGATAATTTAATTTTAGTAAATTACATCACATAATGAAGCAGTGTTTGGTGTAAAATGTGGGAATACAATATTGTCTGTGCTAAACCAAGTTCTGAATTTATTGATTTGAACTGTAAATAAACAAAAAGATATTTCCTCACTAAAATGTTGCATACAAGCAGAACATGAAGGATTGCACATGAACATCGAAACAGTTATGTATATTTAAATTTTATACTTTCTTAGATATAGCATATAAAATATTCGAAAAATAGTAGTACAAATGTAAAGAATATACATAAATATCGTTAAAAAATTCAGCGTTTGTGACTTTAAATTAACTTTTCTCGGAATCCTGTCATACGAATTTCGTTAAAAAATATATGTTATTGCTACTGAAATTTCCGTTTTATTGATATACAATTAATAGGGGGTCCCCGAATTCGTTTTTTGAGTATGAATTGTTGAATTTTCTTTACAGCGTGGAAAAAGCGTAGAAAAGGCAAAAATAACCGTGACGTCGTCGCTAGAAATGTTATTTTTCGACGTTATTAGATATTACAAAGAGACTTGAATGATTTATACTGCTATATTGTTTTTTAATTAAACGGAAATTTTAATGGCAGTAACATATCAATTTTAAAGAAAATTGATAGGACATGTTTTTGAGGAAAGGCAATTTGAAATATTTGAAATATTTTTTTCTATATTTACGTGTATCCTATACATGTGTACTCCGTTCTACAGAATATTCAATTTGCTATATATCCGAAAGTATATAAGTTTCTTAATATATAATTTTTCGATATCCATATGCAGTTCCACATGCTCAAATTGCTTGCAAAAAATCATAAAAATCCGTGAGATTGCCCATTACGTACATTTTACCTTAAATACAATCTGTTTAATTTTTGCAGATAATAATTTGAAAGTCTTTAAATCACTACGACTAATTCATGAATGAAATGTCAATGGGAAATCATACATTAATTATAAGCATTGCACTGGCAATGAAACGAATTCTTTATTAAAGCCAATTAATAGATCGTTTGAGCCTTGAACACCTTGCAATAATCTAAGTTTGTACGGGAATGAAAATTCATATTTTCATGATTAGTACTCGCAAACGCTCGAACTTAATTATGAAGAAAGGGATTATCATTCCCTTACATATACATAATATTTTCCGTCTTTTAATGGATTGTACATGCATTCATAGTTTATGCTACCAGCATTGTTTGATTACTTTGACCTTTTTTTTCAAACGGCAAATTTTTTATTCACGAATAAATTACCGATGAAAATAAGTTAAACGATTGATTATATAGATTCTCCAAAGCTGGTCTATAAAGATTCTAGACGGAATATCTAGATTTGCAAAAATTCACAAACGTAAAAAAAACCAACATTATAGAATTGTTGGTTTGAAACTCTTTTGTATCTTGTGGGGGAAGACAGCACTTTTACATTGAAGTTAATTGCATTAATTACTTCAAATGAAATGCTTTCTTACACTTTTGAAATTTAGATCAGTAAGCATGTTGGAATTATAATGTACCGAACCTGGAAATGTAGATACGATCCAGGTAAACTTATCGATCCTTTAAAAAAACTTATTCTAAAAGGTTATCAATTCAACACTGTAATTAATTCTTTGAATATTGTTTTCATTGGTATACATATTGATTTTGTTATCAGTAAATGTAAATCAAACGAAATATTATTGTTATATACATAAACTATGCAAATTCATGGCTTTACAATCTGTCGATATCTGTAAATTGAACAAGATCATATTTCTCTATGACTGTAAATGGCGTCTTTAGACTGAATCCATTGGATGTTGGATGTGAACTGATTGATATTTTAGTCTTAGATACATAATTTTTTTTATTAGTTGTTATTTGCTTTGAACTAGCTGTCAATAACTGCGAGTACTCTCAGATCTGAACTTAGTGTCTTTTTTGTTGTGGAGATGTATGAATACCCTACCACGTCCGGTCTGTGTTTTTTATTAGATGTTTTTCTTTTTTGATTTGATCGCATAACGTTTTTGTTTTTGTTAAGAAGTTAGTTTGTTAAAATCCGGTCGAAAATGTTTTCGTAACATTAGTTTTGTCTGTCTTGCCATATTTGTTTCATTTGGTCATTGAACTAATATCTTTCTTCTTGTTAAACTACTTTTATTATTATAGTTTATGACTTTTTCAGATGGTTTAGTGTTTAAAACTTTTTGTTGAACTTAAGGTGAGGTTTGTTTTATTAACATTGATTAAGGTAAATTGTCTTGCGTTGCTGTCTTGAAATGTGAATAGAAATAGTAAAAAAAAATTCAAACAAAGCAATCAAGCAAAGTGTCTCAGATTTCAACAACTTTTTGTATATATTAAAAAAAAAACATCAGAAATACCGACATGTTTCGTGAAAGATAAATGTCGCATTCATAGGGTTTTGAATTTAAATTTACATACATTCAATTGGCTTGGTTAATTACACGTATCATTTTCTGACAACGACAAAAATAAGTTTCTTACTCTGGTCACATGATTTGCCATGCCATCCTTCTTTACAACCTCCAAGTGGACATATTCCGTCTACTTTGTTGCAGGGTTCGACTAAACAGTTACATTCCATTAAACAATTATTCCCAAAATACCAATTATTACATTCTAATGGACGAAAAAATACAGATTTCAAACATAAATGAAAATTATATATAGTAAACGATATGTATAGAAGGTCTGTTTGGAACAGAAATACCCCTCCCAAGTCAGTCGAACCGACGCATTGACTGCTAAATCAAGGTATTATGTATAAAAACTTGAAATTAAGTTAAGTTTATAGCCGATTGGTCTTTTTCATACCTATAGTTTTTTTTTTCACCAACACTGAGGCAGCATCAACTTTACAAGGCCAACGTATTGCATGAAACATGACTTACTTGTATATTCATAACAAGGTCAAACAAACGTTTCCCTTTTTTTTTTTTTAAATTGCATAAGATAGGCAGCTTGTTGAATGTACTAAGTATAAAATGATTCATTTGGAAGCCCACATGTACAGTCATGAATAGGGATGTTAAAGAGTACTCGAGTACTCGAGTACTGCTCGCTAGTACCGAGTATCTTATACCAAAATGATACTCAACTAATCGGTTTCATGTTAGAATGTTATTGCCTTCTCTAAATGAAATTGATTTTATGTAGAGCGCATCTCGGGAAATTAAATAGTATTCTTTGATAAAACGACATTATAATACGTTTCGAATGTTCGCGCGTAATTGTCATTTAAGAATTCTCCTAAAAGTGATGCGATATGCACGAGAGCAGCTTTCTTCGGTTGAAACTTTTGGCTAAATGTGTCCTAACCATTCCAACACTGCTGTGCATTCAAAGAAAAGGTTTTCGTCTGCAGAACTGTTAGTTGCGTTACATATCTGAGAAGCCGACTCTGAAATAGTTGACAAGATTATATTTCTAAATAAGTACAAATTCGTTGCATCTTGTAGTGACCCTCAGAGAATAGTCAAAAGATTCTGTACGTTCTTAAAGAGAGGCGAAAGATACCAAAGGGATATTCAAACTCACAAGTCTAATCATCACCCCTTTGTTAAATGTGTTTCATCTTTCCATAGACACGGTAGGTATAGTGTCCGGCGGAGATCGTGTTTTTTCGAGTGAATCGGTCCACTTATTTCGAGTGTAGATCGGGTTTTTTCGAGTGATAACACATGTGATCAGTTCAATTAACTACTATTTCGCAATTAAAATAGTTTTATTCATGACCGTTCATGTTATTTTGAATACGATACAAGTTTTGAGCACAAAAGACTCACAATTTCGTTGTATTGAACCTAAAATTCAGTTATTTACAATGTCCGTGTTTTTTCAAAAGCAACAGTTAAAACGTTTAAACAAATTGTCCGGGTTTTTTTTAAGAACATGTGAATAAGAAAGAAGACCTTCTTTGGCTTTAAACTGACTTTTCCTAGTTTGTAACTGTGGACAATATTATATATTCTGAATAAGTCAAAAAAACAGATTACTATGTTGATCAAATTTAACCATTTTCAATTTAATGACAACGTTCTGTTCTGAAAACATTTTACCATAACCTAGCAGTATTACGATATATAAGAAATCATTGGGTCCGTTTTAAAACGGTATTAAGAACCGAGTACAGGGACTCATAATCTTTTTTATTTATTGCATGCTGTCTTTGGTTTTACAGTCAATAATATTTTATGATTCATATATATTACAGTGACGAAAAAACATAGGAGCAAGAAAACTAAGGAAATGGAGTAAACAGTCAGAAAAAATCAATATAAACCCAAATATTCTACTAAAAGAGCCCCTTCCCCTCCCAAAAAAAACAAACAAAAAACAAAAAATTAAACGTAAATGCACTGACATACGTTTTAAGCCAAAGGAATTTTGTTTTTTCACTCGATAAAACAAGGACACACTCGAAAAAACACGGACTGCTCTCGAAAAAAACACGGACATATAAAAATCAATTTACTCTCAAAAATGTCATTTTCAATGCGAAAACAAAAAAATTTGTAAAGTGTCTATATATCTAAGTATACATAGATTCCAGTATTACGATATATAAGAAATCATTGGGTCCGTTTTAAAACGGTATTAAGAACCGAGTACAGGGACTCATAATCTTTTTAATTTCATTGCATGCTGCCTTTGTTTTTACAGTCAAAAATATTTTATGATTCATATATATAACAGTGACGAAAAAACATAGGAGCAAGTATTACGATATATAAGAAATCATTGGGTCCGTTTTAAAACTGTATTAAGAACCGAGTACAGGGACTCATAATCTTTTTAATTTCATTGCATGCTGCCTTTGTTTTTACAGTCAATAATATTTTATGATTCATATATATTACAGTGACGAAAAAACATAGGAGCAAGAAAATGGAGTAAACAGTCAGAAAAAATCAATATAAACCCAAATATTCTACTAAAAGAGCCCCCCCCCCCCCTAAAAAAAAATAAATAAAAAAATTAATTAATAAATTGCAATAACATTTGAATTGAATGGAATATCTAATAAAGATTGAAAACAACACTTTATAATTTGATTTTATATGACCAAAATGACCTAAAAATTAGCGAAATCAATCTAAGGTCAACTTTGCCTGATGGAGTTGAAACCTTAGCCTCTTTATAATTTTTAAATCTATAAACGGACAATTCTTAATGATTCATTGTTGATTGCCTAACGTCCAGTGGCACAATGTGTCATGCAGGTTCCGGACGAGAACCAATTTACAGTAGATCCAATAAGTAGGTACTGTAACAGAGGACGTTCGGGGTAAAGGTCGGGAAATTTAGACTGTCACTGAAAATGAGAGTATTTTGGATATGGACAGAAATTTTGCCTAGCAACAATCCACATTTGGACCATTTAAAAAGCTGTTGCAAGTGTTCTTAACGTGCTATGAGCGTAGCACTCTCTCTACACGCCGGGCGGCGCCCCCATTCTGCCTGGACCTGGCTGCATACTTGAACATCCCATACAACCAAACGGACGTCTCACTTTGGCAAGGGTCGGTCGGAAGAGGACTTACGTGACCATATTTCTATTTCCCTGTCCCCCTTAGAGGTAAATAATTTTAGAAAGGTTCGTTATTAATCATGTCAATACCGAAGTATTGACTACTGATCTGATAATAAACTCGGGGACTTGTCCAATGTATTCAATAAACAACGAAAAAAATAATCTTTAAGCTTCAATACGAAATTAAGACTGTCACTGAAAATGAAAGTATATTGAATATGGACAGAAATTTTTGAAATAATAATAATGATAAAAAAATTAGATTAAAAATATCTATATATATATAGAAATTTGGCAAAAAAAAAAAAAAAAAAAAATCCAAGTGAAGAAAAAAATATTCTCAAATATTCCCCAAATAATAAAATTTTTAAAATTTTCAACAAATAAAAAAAAAAAGATAATATTTGACAGTGTTGAAATATGTGTAGTGGAAGTTGGTCATAAGATTTTTTTTCAATTTGATCCCCGGGAATAAAAAAAAAGTAAACGAACGCTAAGTAAGAAATATATTCGTTATCCTGGTGCAATCAGGGTGTACGAAATTTTACACCGGTGTTGAAAATGCATACGACCTTCGGCTGCGCCTCAGGGTGTATAGATTTTTAACACCTGTGAAAAATTCTGTATACTCCTGATTACACCAAGATAGCTAATATTTCCATCAAGACAAATAGTAAATGAAACATTAAGGATATATTTTCTGTAAAAAACACATTTACCCGCTTTATATTCTATGCGTACGTACGTCTCAGTCCAACATGTCTGAGCTCACATAAAGATTTTTTACGTCACGAAATATTTACTGTATGAAATCCATATCGGTACACTAACATGAAGATTTCAGAATGCAAATGAACGATGACTTTTTATTTAAATGTACGTGTTAATACAGCATTATCAAACAGGTTAAATGCATTGTTTCGTGTTTTGAAAAGTACTTTATTTGAACCTTTTCATTGTTTTTCAAACGTAAATGCACTGACATACGTTTTAAGCCAACGGAATTTTGTTTTTTCACTCGATAAAACAAGAACATACTCGAAAAAACACGGACTGCTCTCGAAAAAAACACGGACATATTTTCAATCTCTAAAATGTCATTTTCAATGCGAAAAAAAAAGTAAAGTGTCTATATATCTAAGTGTACATAGATTCCATGTGCACATTTCTGTTGACATTTGCATTGGTACATTTGTATGTGTATAAAAATGGCTTTAATCTATATTTTGGAATAAAGCATTGTAAGGCTAAATTGAACGAATTTAAAACAAAAATAATGTAGGATTGATAATATAATTATATCAAAAATACTAATTTACCTTCAATGTTCTTGTATATAAGGTTCTAGCATCTTTTTTTCACGTTTTACCAGAAAGGAAGTCTGTTTGTTTACATTTTTGATAATATTCACTCGAAAAAAAGTGGTCACACTAAAAAAAACCCGATCAAATCACTCGAAAAACCACGAAACCCAGCCGGATACTATACCTACCGTGACAGGTCTAAATTAAATTATTGATTACGTGTAGTAATTATATATTAATGAGCTATTAACTATGGTATGAATTTTTACTTCCATTTGACAACGACCCACCATACGTAAAATGGGTATAATTTTGTGTTGCATTTTGTAAATATTTGTCCGAGTACTATAAATTCTATGTTTTGCTCGGTAAAACCAACGAGTGCTCGATTAGTAATTATTCACTGAATTTACACCCCTAGTCATAACTAGTGTGTTCTGTTTGAATTTTAACAAATAATTAAGAACTAGATCTCCCTTTCTCTGATAAAGAATGTTCTTAGAATGCATCAACATGATTTTTCTTGGTCATGCTAAATGCTGTAGGGAATCTCGTGCCAATTTAATACTGATCGTAAAAGTACCTTGATAGGGGAGGTGTGAATCAGTTGTGGAATAAAAATATTTGTTTAAAGAGTATGAACAATAAATACCGTTGTTTCGTGTAAACCAATTTAAACTGTTAACTTATTTAATTACAATTAACACATAGATTGTTTTTATTCTTAAATAAGAATTCCATGGTTTTGAGTGGTTTTACACTAGTAATTTTTTGGGGCCTTTTATATATTGCTGTTCGGTGTTGAAGGCCGTACTTTGACCTATAATGGTTTAATTTTACAAAATGTGACTTGGATGGAGAGTTTTCTCATGGGCACTCATACCACATCTTCTTATATTTATCATAAATACTATTTAAAAAATCAACTAAGTCTGTAATACGTTATTATTTCGAAATTTGTTAAAATAATGGTAATAAAATGATGTCTGTTGTGTCATTAGCTTTTTGTTGACACTAATGTCCTTGGGCAAGGAAATGCGTCTGCAGAATTCTACTTTCTTTACCAAAGAAGACATTTCATGCAGTCAATTGGACTTCCAATAAAATGTCCTGAATCAGGCCTGTTTCGGCGAAGTGGTGTGCTCATACCGTGAAACTAATTCAGTACGAGAGAGAAAGACCCTTGTTGAGAATTTTTATTTCGAAAATACACAATACTCACATGCAGAATCGGACTCAATAAAGAATCCGGTATCTGGAGTCGACATGGTTCGGTTAAATGCAGTGGTAATTCAAATACGCCTATAAGGGAAATGCTATCGGGCTTTCCAATTAGTTTTGTTAAGCTAGCAATTCGGTTTTGTCAGAATTCGGTTTGGACAATTTTAACTGCACCACTGTTCCTAACTAAACACTAACTTTACAATCGTTTACAAGGTAATAGCTGCATACCCGGAGATGCTTACCTTTCTAGTTTCAGTCTTTGTATAGGTCAATGTTTTTTTTCACATTATGCTTTATTTTATCACCTTGCACTTTCACGACTTGACTGTGGTTTTCTACAGCAGTTTGTTAAAATTTCTGACCAGTTGAACAGTTTGGTTTGATAAAACAAATTGCAATTTGGTCAGAATTTTGAATTAACTGCAATACGTGGAGAGCAACATTCACAGTCAAGCCACAGTAAAAGTGTGTGATGTTTTCAGATTTTGTCTTAACAAACTTGATAGAAAGAACAAACATGATCACATAATACATTTGTATACTTCAAAATTGATTCTTAAGTGATAACAAAAATTACATGCTTTTCATTTAATTGTTTCATTTTCATTAATGGTTTCTTCATTTGGTAAAACAAATTTCTAAAAGTACAGACACTACTGCTATAAACATACCTAAAATACGCAAAGCTTGCATTCGATATATTAAAATCGGCAATTTGTTGCCAGAGTCTATCTTTTTTGACATTTGTCGTCAATTTCGAATTAAGTTTTGGACTTTCAATTATGCTTGTTTCCAGCTTCACCAAAGAGACATGCATTGTCGAAATATGAATCTTGTGCAGTTAAATTGGAAACGTTTATGCTATTCAAAAGCCAAATGCATTTATGTCCAGCTCAAGCTGTTTCGGTTGAGAAATACATAAACTAACCATCAAGACTTATAACGACTTCAATTTATATTTAACGATTTAGCATCTGCCAGTCTTTTTACGCGTACATACACTAGCGGTATCTTCTTCGAAATTAGTGTCACTATTTTGTTGACGTAAACTGTTCAACATGTTCAAGTCTATGAACAATTTTAATGCCGCACTTTACATACCTTTGTTGCAATACTTCCCGTATACATAACCAGGCTTACAGACCGTTGTGTTATCACATAAACCATCAACATGATCACACATATAAGATAAACACCCCTCACATAATTCCAAACATTTGGTCCCAAATTGACCATTAGGACATTCTGAAAAAAATGTGTAAAATGTAAAATCAGTACGCATAGAATTACAAAGAACATCATTCGTTCTAGTCAACGAACACTGCATTTTTAGATATATCAATTTTACAATATGCAAGTTTTTGCATTTCATATTTGTTTTCTTATTTTGGAAGTTGGAAGAAATTCTCAAATTACATTCATTAATTGAAATTGATAAGTTGGATTGCTTATCGGATGCGAACGATTATTAAATACATTTCAATCAAATAACCCTCAGAATAATAAATGAAATTGAGCACGACATATTTCCATTTATTTTTAAAAGTTAATGTTATGTAATTCAGTGATCTCATTATCATACATTTTCCTTTTAAGTAATAAAAAGAAATTCGATTGATAAAAATTGTTCTTTGAAAATCAGAAACAAACTTTGGGTACAATTAAACCCCTGCCATCCGTCTTTACATCCATCGATGCATTCTCCAGTCACGTGATTACATTGTGGATTTAAACAATTTGCTGAACATTCCTCAAGACAGTCTTGTCCGTATCTACCACCATTACATGCTGTAAAATACAGTTATTTGTTTTACAACTGATTGCATAGACATTTACATGATATACTTTAAGAAACAACGTTCTCCCTTTTAATATACATGTAGGACTCTGAACCGCGATGGTACTTCGAACCGCGATGGTCACGTTGAAGTGCGATGGTCCACGCTTAAGTGCGTTGATCAACACACTGAAGTGCGAAGGTGATATTGTGACGCTAACTTGTTATTAAATACGCTGAAGTGCGTTGATCGCTACTCTGATTCACGATGGTCTATCTGTGACGTTGTGTATACTAGCTAAATGCGATGGTCTGAAGTTAAAACCCCATGTAATGTGGCGGTGTAGTGGTAAGCGTGCTAGACTTGCATTTGGAAGATCAAGTTTTATTTCTGGTCAGGTAAAACCAAAGACTTTAGTTTTTGATTTGCTATTTATTCGCTAAGCACACACCAGTATGGAGTCATAAAATAGACTGGATGGCTCAGATTAAGTATAATGGATTCGAGTTGGAAGACATGTCTTTATATTGATTGAGTGTTCAAGTGCTATACAAAATTAAAAAAAAGCGGATTCAGCGCAGCGGTCTATAGTACTAACTTAGCAGGATATGTTTGATTTTATCAAATATACTAGTAACTTGTTCTGGTCATGTCATAGGTAAGAAATTGCTAACATCACTCATTCATCTATTTATCTGATATCATAACAGTTTTTAAGAAATAAAAACCGCCAAGTACATTTATGGCTGACTCATAGTGAGACGTGACGCTTGTTCTGTCAAAACTTGAGAATTAGCTGCTTCTCCGCTGAGCAGCAGAAATTGAGAAGTACACCAAGTTGGGACCATTAGGGTTTATTTTGGTCTAACCAACTGCAGAAAATTAATACTGTAATCACAATAAAATTACTAAGATTGCGGGTTTTCTTACAAAGCAGGATTCATCTCAAAAATTAAAAAAAGTTATCGCTACTTGATATAACGAAAACATTGTTAATAATTTATTTTATTTTATCATTTAGTTGTCCACACAAAATCATGTGATGTATACTTAAAGCTTGGACTATTAAACTATGTTAGTATACTAGTCCTAGCTTAAAGAGAAGTTAAATTAATATTTAAATCAAGACATTTTATTTGTCTAACAAAACGTTTCGGCATACAGAGGCGGATTTTGAGGAGTGCCAACAGGGCCCGGCCCCTCTCCTTTTGTGGGAACAAATTGGTTGATTATATAGGGAACTACTGAAGCATGACTGGAGCGGGCCCCCTTTTAGGCAGACAGCCCAACCCCCTCTTTATGCAATTTCTGGATCCGCCACTGACATACATTAGACATGCTTTAGAACACTGGTTAGCCTATCTGCCGACCAAGATCATCTTTTAGCCGCCGTTTGCTGTCTGACTTAGTTTTACATATGTTTGTAACCTTCCTTTGTACGCATGAAACCTTCATCTACAAATCTTATTCTCCTGTCTGTGAATCCATTTAGTTTAATAACGTTGTATTTAAAAACGTCACAATATCCAAACGTCATGCAAAACCATCGCACTTCAGCGAAAGGACCATCGCACTTCAGCGTAGACCATCGCACTTCAGCATGATTATCGCACTTCAGTGTCCCCATCGCACCTCCGAGACCTACATATATATACGAGCATAACTTAACTCTTCCAAGTAAGGAATATGACGGTTGTTTTTTCCATTAGTTTGATGTGTTTAAGCTTTTTGATAGGGAATTTTCGTTTTGAACTTTCCTTGTAGTTCGGTATTTTTGTTATTTTACTTTTAAGATATAAATGCACTAAAACTGTATTCTTATAAGTCAAATTAACACAAAAAGTCATGTTCACAATGTTTCTCCTACCGGTTTCATATTTGCGAGATAATCATGGTTGTCTGTAAAAAAAATACGCAAATTAAGCAAAAACTTGGACACATTTATGAAAGCTATATTCCTAATTGTAACAACACATTGATAATGTTACGTCACAGCTAACATGCACATTTTAAACCAAAATAATGAAAATTAACTGTAAAAATAAAATGTGTCTCGACAAACAAAAGCATACAAAACATTAAAATCTAAAGACTGAGCAACACGAAATCCACAAAAAAAAAAAAAAAAAAAAAAAAAAAAAAACACGGAGGTGATCTCAGTTGCTCCAGAAGGATAAGCAGATCCTGCTCCACAAGTAGCACCCGTGTTGCTGATGTTAGAACAAATCCGGTAATAAGTCTAATTCGGTGAAAAGAGGATGAGAATGTGGCTACATGTACGACAATTGGAACATATCCGTCATCATCAGTGAAACGGATATTCCATAACGATTAACCAACTCGTGATGGCGTCCGTAAATTTTTCGAAAGGAAGGTTTTAATTTCACCACTTAGAACTCTTGGTTTAATAGCTTTCTTGTAAGCAGCAACCCTCTATGAAGGAAATCATGAGATGAGATGCAATCCCTGGAATATCGTATCATCTTGGAGATATATACTCCATATGCAGGCGCTGCTGAAATATTGCTACATAGAGATGAAAATTCACAATTGGAAAGTTTAACTCATATCTTTTTGTTTGTAAAGTTTTCTTCTCAAACGACCCTCACTGTCAATTTCTAGATGTTAGTCAAGATATGAGGCAGACTTAATAATGTTTCTGACAGATATTGTTTTCTATATAAAAAAATGGTTATCCGGCAAATGTGGGTGCAAAACTATTGGTTGTTGTCGTTTCAATTTTTTCAGCTTCGAAACTTACAAAAAATACCTTCTATAAGTATGAGTTTGTTGTCGGTAATATTCATATTTGGTTTGGAGGTCAGAGTTTACAAGTGATCAAAATTTTAAAAACCCGTTGACGATATGTGTTATGTAGGAGTATTTCTGCACTATTAATTAGACAAATTAAGCATGAATGGTCGAATGTTGGATATGTAGTCTTGTGTCAGCCTTTAGTTTAGCGAGAACACGCCGCTTATGGTGGGATTCGTTCTTCTCAGTCCAGTCTTTATATTTCGAGTTCATGTTTTTCAGACTCTTTTATCGTCGTTATTTTTGTTGCAATGAAATTTCGCCTTCCCCTTGATTTACAATGTTTGATAGTCCTTTTTAGTGCTTTCTGCCACTTTTTGGAGTTTCGTACTGAAAATAATCAGATAAACTCTCTCATTGTCGAGGCTGCTAGAATACCGTATTGGCATAAATGAATTCAAAATTTATTGGAGTTGTTTTTCAAAATTCAAAAATGACGGAATAGATCCAAATTATTGTGGCCAAACTGCAATGCAATATTATAAATTCGTCAAAAATATGTTTTATACCTTGTTCACATGTATAACCAGTCCAGCCGTTAAAACATCCAAAAATACAATTCCCGGATTCAAGGTCACATGGTCCTTGACAGTTTTGTGGGCAAGAGTAAGTACAAACAGGACCATAGTGTGTAGGCGGACAACCTAAAAAAGGTAATCGAAATAGCCCATGTCACTAAGTTGGATAACATATATTCTGACTACATAGTAGCTCTTCATAATAAGAATTGAAATGAATGACTATTTAATTTCAGGTGCATGTTAGGGTTGATGTCTTAAATATAGATTCTACCATTGCGTCGAGTGTGATACGATATTTATCCACTCGAGACAGTTAAATTTTCAAATTTAAAACGCGAGACTCGCCGAGCGTTTTAAATATTTAAAATTTAACTGTCGAGAGTGGATAAATATCGTATTACACGAGATTTGGTGGTGGAATCTGTTTCTCTAATGATTTTCAAACAATACGCAGGTAAATTTATTCCTTCTTTTCGAATGATCTGCAAAAAGATGTGTTCTTTCTATGTGACGTCATCAGGCATGGTCGCCTTTTTTCATGCCGTCACAATAGGAAATTCAGAGGAAAGCAAGAACATTCGACGTCATAATCGGATTTTAATCAATGAAGAACTGAGATCAAACGAACCACACGTTGATTAAATTTTTTTTATACAATGGGTGCAGAAAGGGATAAATTGACGAAGAATTAGAGAATATAGTATATACAACACCTCTTTCTTGTAATACGTATGCAATGCTGTTTCTCACTAGCAAACAAAACTCAGCAGTGGTTATCCATTCAATTGTTGTTTAAGTAAGTTGCTACTTCATTTTTTTCGAATTAGACAGAGTTGTAGTTTCTAGTTTGTGGCAGATCAAACAAAACACGTGTATGATAACTACATAATTATATGAAATGTTGGGTCCTCAATTCTCTCCAACTTCGTACTTTAAATGGTTTTAACATCTTTGACTCTAACGTCACTGATGAATCATTTTGTAGCAGAAACGCGCGTTTGACGAACAAAATTATAAGCCTGGTATCTCGGATAAGTTGTTTTAAGGATATCGTGCTAGAAGTATGAAACTTTAATTCTGATACTGTACACATCAATTTTATCTATGTGTTCTACTGATTTTAACGTCAGGCCAACCTTAAAAATATGTTTGTTTGCAGTTTTCCGACTGTACCTTCAGACTGCAGGGTCGGTAGGTAGGAAAAATATTTTATTTTATCAGCCAGAATAAAGTTTAAACAAGCAGTTTAACACAAACCAAGATTCTTGTGAAGAAAAAACATTTTGAAACATCAAACACTGAAAACCAACATGAAATGAACAGGCATTTTCAGGTAAACAACTTTTTAACCAAAACTGAAACTTAACATAGTGTCATTATACAATTCATGACATAAATTTATGGTATTATGAGATACTGGAACACTTATAAACAAGGAATGACTAGAATTGTTGTAAAGAAACATATTCACTGACATATATGCATCTTTACTAGAATGTTTTCATGAGAAGAGTATTTGCATCAGAAATATGTAGATATTAAAGATTCAAAAGACAATTTAGGAGTGTGTTAAAAAAAAAATCAACCATTGAATCTTCCTCAATTGAAAAAAAGACAACTTAAAAAAAAATATATTAAACATCTGACTGTTATAAAGGTTATATTTGGAAAGATATGTTGATGCCAGGCTTTAATTAAAACAAACAAAAATCTTAAGACTAGCTTTGGGGTGAAATCCATAACACCCCATTAAAAGTAAATGGTCTGTACTGAAATGTTTTGACTGCATAAAAAAATTGACAGCATAGCTCCTAGCTAAGGACATATTTCAATTCAATTCACACAGGCCACACAGTTTGGGTATATTTAATATTGTAAGAGAGAGAATAATTGCAATGAGTGGGACAGCCCCCCTTATCCTAAAGGAGCATGCTCATTGCAATCGAAGATATATTGATACAGAGAGAATACATTTATTTCTCAAGCCAACGATTCATTTTCTCTACATCTTTGTGTAGTTTCTGGGGCTTCTTATTGATTTAACATTTCAAATGCGTCCTTCCACAGTACAGGCGTGTTTACAGGTATCCATGAAGTCATGGAGGAGTGGTTCCATCTTTGTCGTCTTCATGACGATTTAAAGAAAATATGGCATACTTTAGGCTGCTGTCAAATTGTTGAACCACTGATATTGGTTCCATAAAGTCAGTCTCAAAAGATTCTGTATCCGATTTGTTTGAGACAGAAAGGGTTATCCTGTCGGTTTTATGAATATCCGCTGCATCATCTTCAATGGTATCATCGAAAAAATCATTCCGTGTGCAATTCTGCCTAAATCAGTATAAACAGTTTACTATGAAACTTTTCTGTGTATTATTTGTCTTAAAATTGACAGAAGACGACAGAATAAAGTACTGCTCCATGACTTCGTGGATACCTGTAAACAATCTCCATGTGCTTTACCATTAAAGTGTCCGATGAACGCTTGATAGGAAGGAAAGAAAAACCGAACTTCAAACATGTAATTGGCCTAGACCTGAAATCAATTCCGGAAACGACCCGAAATTCCGGATCGAGTCAAAAGAAGTATTAAAAATAATTTCTTCAAATTAAAAGCAATAAAATGTTCACAGTCGGGCGGATTTTCGAAGGTCGGTCGGTAAACTGCAAACAAACAATATTTTAATTTAAGCCGACATACTAATTTATATTTTCTGCATGTGTTCAAAAGCAACATGATTAAAACTAATTACTGGACAGCTGCTCCACGCGTTCCTAATAAATTAAAAAAAAAACGAATATTTAAATCCATAGCTGAATCATCACATTACTTTACTGACAGTGCTTGCAAATTGTAAAAGAGTTAACTATAAACAACAGCCCAAGTTGGAGTCTTGTCGACGTTGTTATTACCTCGTAATTCCCAAAGTACGTTGAAAGAGAGAATTTTCAAAATGCAAAGGTAATACGCATTGTTTATGACAACATTTTCGCTAAACAGTTGATAACAATACATTTTTATATATATATTATTTGGATATATTAACTGAACACCACATGTAGAAAGCATCTTCAATATACTGTAAACGTGGATATTGTTGCGATTTGAATTCTTTTTGGGCATTCAAATACAAGGACGTGTCTTGATATAAATAAGAACTTCCTCATCGAATATGCACTTGCAACATATAAACATATTGAAATCTTAATGTTTTATTTTAATAAAATCACTCACCAACAACCCCAATTTCACATAATTCAAGCATAGCATATGGATGTTGAACTCGTGATACAAAAGTTAAGTATCTGAAAACAGCAAAGAACCCGATTTCAGTAGGGAAAGATTTTCCATCATATAAAACAGTTCCATTTTTCCAGCCAGAGCTTGTGTTCGAAGCGTACACGGAATGATTACCCTCTGTTATAGTATGTTCTACAGTTAGAAAATTAACAGTCTTACTATCGAATGGAACTAAACATAAACTAATTACTGCTTAATTGTTATGGCCACAATGGAGACTTCATAGAAGGAATTCTCAAGAAAATAAAAGATCATACTAGGTTTTGGTTAAAGAGTATTTGAAATCCTTAAAATCTGTTAAAGGATTTCAAATGTTCATTGAATCGTAAAAAAACTATTTTCCTTTAGTTATTTTTTAGATGCCTTGTTTTTCAATGGCTTCAAAAAGTACAGATCAAATCTAAAATTATAAATGTATTTCACTCATAAGGATCCTTTTCAAAATCGTTTGACCATGTTTAATCCCATCCACAAGCCTTTGAAGCCATATTACTTTATTTTAGTATGATATGCAGAGTATTGAGTATTGAAATTTATTAGTTTGAGTCCTCCGCTGTCAAGTAAGTGGTAGGTTTGAATAAGTCTAATAATAATAAATAAGATAAAAAACCTGAACAAATTAAGTCAGAAAATGTCAGGGAATAACTTGGCACAAAACAGATGACTAAACATTATATTATTGCACTGAGTATGCTTTGCTTAATGTAATCTACTATTTAGCACAGCTGCCGTTTAGTTTTTAATATGTTATGACAGTATTTTTTTAAATATGCGTCAAAACATTTAAGTCTACCGTAATGAACTGAAGGACATAAAAAGGGGTACATGGTATAGCATTACATCCACAATCCAAGAAAACGAGTAAACTATATTAAGTATTAAACATTTAAAAAAACAATCCAACGGTCTTAATTTGTATATGTTTCGGCAAGTAAGTATCACCCGTCAAATAACGAGCTCCAAATTTTCCCAAATATATATCGAAATTTGGAACAATGCTAAGACTTGGACAATTTTTGCGGTGGACTAATTAATTGGCACTAGCATATGGATACAAATGAATGGATTTGTTAATAAAAGGACAATGCATCTAAATATATTAATATATTCTTACATAAGTTCTTACTTAATTTATATACCCTTGTACAGATGTATTCTATACAAAGATCTAAAAAATATTTTAACGATAAATGACGTTGACACAATACTTGGATTAAAAACGACATTAGATTAATTAAGTGTTTCTTTGAGTTGATATCCACAGTATTCATTATATTATTTTTTTCTAATAACTAACCTACCACCAAATGTAATTAATATTCCTGTTACAATGCTTGCTTTCTTCAGATCAACCAGAAATGTTACATTTTTTCCAAGTGTTCTAGAACATGAAGTTTTATTTCCGTCAGCTATGCTAGCTACTGCAGTACCACTTGGATTCTGTGTGACCAAACTGTCTGATGCCAAGTTATCTGAGATAAACAAAAAAGTATGTGGTAAGGTTCATTTTTTAAGTAATCTTAACATTAGGTCTGGTTAAATACAGATTTCAGTGCAGACAAAAGTTTTTGAAATAATGTATGGTAGTACATGTACTAGCATGCCTTTCTTGTATAACTTCAAGAACGCTAGCAAACAAAAGTTTGGGAAAGCATGATCAAAATTGCCAAATATAAACTTTTGGTAACCAGCTAACCTGAAGTTAAGACCAAACATTACATGACGGTACTATATGTTAATGCTAGGTTCCAGTGCTATAAATAAATTAATAGTTTGTTAGCATAAAAATCAAAATGGAAAAATACAACATAGTCAAAACCATCTAAGATGAACTTTATCTGAAGGACTTTCAACTGTTGATTCAGTATACTACATTACTCATAAAGTCCTAACATAGCCATGAAGCGCAACATTGTATCATTTTAAGCATTTCAATTTTAAGGACTGGGCACTTGGATACACTATTGTGCGAAGGAGGCTTATACAATTTAGCTGTTACTTTTAATTCACGTTGTTCTTTGTATACGATTATGACAGAAAAAAACTTAACGTTATTTTGTTACATACAAGAAGACCTCAACAAGCTAGCCACGTGGGAAGAAAAATGGATGATGCAGTTCCATCCCGATAAATGTGTAGTTCTGCCAATCACCAAAAAGAAGGAACCACTACACAATAACTATATCCTCCATTGCCACAACTTAAAACATGTATCATCAGCCAAATATCTGGGAGTCACCAAAACATCTGATCTAAAGTGGGGTGCTCATTTAAACAACATCTGTCAGAAAGAAAATCGGACAATAGGATTCCTTAGGCGAAACTTAAATATAGCAAACTGTATGATCAAGGAAAAGGCATATACAGCTTAAGTAAGACCGACAATTGAATATGCAAGTTCAGTATGGGATCCTCACCTACAAAAAGACAAGCATAAACTAGATATGATACAAAGAAGATCAGCAAGGTATGTTACAAACAGGTACCACAACACATCATCAGTTTAATAAATGCTACAAAAACTACAATGGCCAACACTAGAGGAGAGAAGAAAGAACGCTAGACTAACCCTTTTATACAAAATTTCAAATGAGGAAGTAAAGATTGATGCTGGCGACAAATTGATACCACCAGACAGACTATCAAGACATACTAACGTTCACTCTTTCCAAACACCATCATGCAAGACCAGCATCAGGAAAGAGTCCTTCTTTCCACGAACGATAAGAGATTGGAACACCTTACCTGCCTTGGTGACCGCTGCATAAAGTCCTGACTCGTTCAAGAGACTACTGCATGCACATAAGATCTCAAGTCCCATGTTTTTATTTGCACAATGTATAAATGTTATGTACAGCACATTTTTTTCATTTCTGTTAAGTTATTTTTTGGGACTTGTTAAGTATGCAAGCGCACACCAAACAGTGACAGGATAGTCAACCTAATGACGGTGGTCACTTAGAGGTAGAAGTAGAAGTACTATCTAAGAATGCTATACATACTAATGTTACACAATGACTTACACTTGTTACAATGGTTTCCGGTCTTTCTTTCCTTACAACCGTCTGTGCATACTGCAGTATCTTTATTGCAAAAATCATTTAAGCAGTCAACAGGGTTACATCCCCAAATACAAGAACCATTTCCAGGGAAGCAATTACCATTGATGCAATTTACGGCACATGATACCTCACAATTACTTCCCCAAAAACTCTTTTGACATCCTGTAATGAATAATATTTTAAACGACTAATACACTTAATCAAAAACAATACACTTAAAATTATTTATAAAATAACACAATGTTTTTAAGTAGAAATATATAGGCATCATTCATAACATATTCTTTTTAAACATTTTCAGGTCATTTGTATTAAGAGTGTTATTTAAACTTGGATGATTTGCAAGGTTGAACTAAAATAGAATGATACACCCAATTCATGTTTTTTTTCTTGTAGCTGTCTTTCCCCTTGGTTATCAACAAATTTCGACATATTTCCACACGATGAAAAAAATGCTTAAAATGTACATAATGTAGTAAAGCCGAAAAGGTGTTAATCATAATCTGTGAACATACTTAAGAATGGGTTCCTAACCTGTACAAAAGTTAACTAAGAGCAGACTTGTTGACTGCTTTTAAGGTTAACTTAAGAAGTCTTAAGCAGACACGCAATTTAAATGTATCGCTGTTAGACCAGATCTATGTATGCTTTTTTATGACAGCTACAGACCTATTGACAATTCTGATCCAAATCAGTTCTTGAAACAGGTCTGCATCATACTAGACCAGACCTGTGGACAGGTCTGCTTTTGACCGATTCTGAAAACAGGTCAGCTCCCTACCAGACATAAGGAGAGGTTTACTTTTTATATTAGACCTGACCATTTATTATATTAACGATAATCGTTTACTTCTTATTTCCAGTACAGCAAAACTCTACACATTAACATTTCTTTTTTATATTTATTCTTGAATAAATATATAATAATTGTTGTTTGACATTTATAAACATGCAGGAATCAAAAGAAAGGATTGTTTTTAATTTGGAGTATGGATAAAAAGGCTGTCCAATGCATTGGAAAAATAAATTAATATGATGGGATAGTAACAACATTTTGCATTCGTATATAGCAATATTGTTGTCCTTTATATAATATAATCCATCCTGATTTACAAATTTACTAATGAATGATATGAGAATATTATTTGCGTTATAAAGTACAAATATTGTCAGTTCTGCTTGATGCGGGCAAATGTTTTTGTTATACAGATCATTCTGAAATACCAAAACTGCTGATTTTTAGTGACGGTTCAATATTTTGAATAAAAAGAAGAAATGTTGGCACTCTATAAACTTAATAACAAAATGTTGTAGTTATTGTGTATCAATATTGCTGTCCTCTATATAACACAATTCATCCTGATTTACAAAATAATACTGCTTAATGCTAGCGGCATACTATCTTTATAATAAAGTTTAAATATAGTCAGTGTTAATTGATGCGGGCAAATAATTTGGCTTTACAAACCATTCTGAAATATGAAAACTACTAGTATTTAGTGACGGTTGTAAGTATTTTGAATGAAAAGGAAATGTTGGCACTCTAATATAAAAGCAAACAATTGTTTGGTCATTGTGTACTAATATTGATATCCATTATATGATACAATTTATCCTGATTTACAAAATTTGCTGATTTATTGTACCGGCTTTTTTTGTTGTAACAAAGTTCAAATATGGTCAGTCTTAATTGATGTGGGCAATTATATTTGTTTTAAAAACCATTTAAAAGTTTTTCATGAGTTACAAAAGCTACTAATTTATGATACTGGCATATTATTTGTATTATAAAGTTCAAATATAGTCAGTGTTAACTGATTGATGCAAATAAATTTGCAATATAAACCATCCAAAGATATCACAACAACTGATTTTTAGTAACGGTTCAGTATGTTGAAAAAAGAGGAACTGTTGGCAATCTTAATTGATGTGGACAGAATTGTGTATTCATTGTATACCAATATTGCTGATTATATTATGCAATTCATTCTGAGCTACAAAATTTACTGGTTTATGATACCGGCATATTATATTTTATTATTTAGTTCAAATATGGTCAGTTTTAATTGATGCAGCCAAATATTTTGCTATACAAACCATCATGAGATATCAAAACTACTGATTTTTAGTGACGGTTCAATATTTTGAAAAAAAGAAGGAAATGAATACACTAAAAATCTAAGGAGACATAATTGTTTAGTCGTTTTATACTTATATTGCTGTCCCTTATATTATACAATTCATCATGAGTTACAAAAGTTACTAATTTATGATACTTGCATATTATTCATGTTATTGTTATTGTTAAGTCCAAAAATGGTTAGTGTTGAATGATGCCGGGAAAATATGCTTGCTAAACAAACCATCCTGAGATATAAAAAACTACTGATTTTTGGCGACGTTTTAGTTTTTGAATAAAAAGAGAAAATGCTGGCACTCTCAATTGATGCAGACAAGATTTTGTAGGCTTTCTGTTCCAGTATTGCTATCATTTGTATTATAAAATTTATCCTGCACTAAATAACTTACTGATTTATGATACAAGAATATCATTTGTATTATTAAGTTCAAATATGGTCAGTGTAGGTTGATGCGGGGAAATATTTTAGCTTTATATACAACCTGAGATACCAACACCACTGATTTAAGTGACGGTTCAGTATTTTGAATAAAAAAGGAAATGTTTACACTCTTACTTAAAGGTGACAAAATTGTGTAGACATTGTGTATCAATATTGCTGTCATTTATATATTTCAATCCATCAATATATAAGTATGCCAATTTAAAGTACACTTGTTGAAATTGTTAATCGATGCTATCTGATAACCAAGTAAATGTACTAAGCTTACAAATATACATCGTAACTGCCACAGTTTAAAACGGATCAGAACTGAATCTTTTAAATATAGATGACTCAAAGAAGTTGATATTTTATTAAAATTTTTAATGCACGTTAGCTATTTTTAAACTGTATTCTTTATATCGAGAAACAATGACATTATAGAATATTATATCAATCGATGTAAGGTGGACATGGTCACAAATTAACTAAGTGTGGAGCAGACCAGTGAAAACTTAACTTTATAGCCGGTCTGATGTAATTGGAGTTGTCGAAGTTAACTTTGTGCAGGACTGGTTTCAAAGTTCAATTAAGTAGAGGACCTGTCTAAAGTTAACTTTTTCGGCAGTCATTAAAACGGTCCTAGAGACTAAATAGAGGGAATCAACTGAAGCGAATGACAAGTTAAAACCCTTGGTATATATTTTGGGCACTGTAGTGAGGAATGTGAGAGGATAAAACTGGGGTAATAGAATAGAAAAGATGAATAACTTATTTTATTCTTGGCAGAAAAGAAATTTGACTATTTTTGGAAATATTTAAATAATTAAAACATTGATAATTCCTATTTTCATGTTTATAGGAAGTGCTTAAATAGTTCCTGGAAAATAATTGAACGATATCGAAAACTGTTGTATAAAATTAATTTGGGATAATAAACCAAACAAAGTAATACGAAATTCTATCATTGGTCCATTCAACATTGGGGGGGTTTAAATGATTGATATAAGAAGCTACGTTATAGTTTTTAAAGCATTGTGGGTAAAAAGACTATACATGGAGCTAGCTAGTGCTCTTGTTGGAAATTGGAAGTTCATACCTCTTAAATATTTCAGTAGTTTGGTCTAAACCCGTAGTGTTTTAAACAAACAGTGGCGATATTAATACTGATGAAAATCTTAAAAATATCATAGATTTTTATAAAGATACCTTTAAATGTTAGAGCTTAATCGGTGGGGGTCTAGCAAAAAAGCCAAAAAATATTTACAGAGATATGAAGACAAATATTAAGGAATAAGGAAATGTTTCAATTTGAAACTATAATTTTGAAAAATTGGATTAAAAACAATCTAGTTTATGTGAATTATATTCTAAATGATAAAGACTGTGTTTATCAAAATGTAATTTTATATAAATTGAAAACAAATCGAACTAGATAGCTGCAATAAATTTGGTAAAGAAATCAATACCAAATGAGTTGTACACTATCTTAAAGTCTGAAAACTCTATAAACAGCACAGTCAATATTAAAAGAAACTAATTTACATGGGAAGATTTTCCAAATGAATTAGAAACACTATCAAACACATTTTTGTATAAATCTCTTGTAAGTCAAAATTGTGAACCACCTATTGAGCCTAGTAAACGGCTGTGTGTTCTTGAAATAGGAGAAATGTAATCTCAAGTCAATGCATATACATTTTTGTTCAAATATTTGAATGATGATGAACTCAAAATGTTTAGATGGAAATTGTAACAACATATTCTACCTACAAAGAAACTTAATTTAGTTGGAAAATTGTTAGAAACATTTCTAGTAACTTTTTTACACAAGAAGATAACGATCACTTTTTATATTGTGTTCATAATAGAATATATGAAGTTTTAAGGCGAGATAAGATAGCTTTTAAGATAACATTAAACCATTTAGTTTTCTGCGATTAGATTTCTGATGAATACTATTTTGATTTTAATTATTTTGTAACGATTGTAAATTTTTGGATTTACAGAGCGTATTATATTTCTGACAAAAGACAATAAATAATAGTGTGTTTTCAATTTTTATTAAAGAATTCAATAGGAGAGTAAAAGAGAAAAATAAAAATTACATTTTAGTAGCCATAAGACAACATTTAAATAATGTGTATGTGTGATATTTTAGAATAAAGTTATATATATATATATATATATGGTCTTTTGGAAATTGTTGTTTGTGCTGTATTTAGACCCCTCTACCAAGAAATTTGTTTTACATGCACACGTATAAAAATTGCGGTTTTTATCCAACGCAATCATAGGTTTGAACGTTGTTTTCAATTTAGACTTTTATATATTTTTTCGTTTGGGCTTGTATTATATTTTCCTTCGGGTTTATATGATCCGTTCATCCTATTTCGACGCTTTAAAATTCAAGAGTCTTTCCTAAATTGAGGTAAATTATATGGCCTTCCAAATACCATTTCGATCCCTAACATCACTGAAGAGACATAAATTGTCGAAATCCGGATATGGTGTACAAATTTTTGCACCTCATGTTTGTGGTATACCATCTTTTCCAAAAGTTTATTGTTTTCTGTTTGGTATTTAATTAATATTAAGATCCATTTTGTTAGATCTGGTGATCAATTTATTTGGCAATCGCCAATGGCAGTCAGCAGGGTTTAAGAACATCGGTTGTTCGACCTGTTAGTCAAATGCGTTTTGTTAAAATATACTTTTTCACTTTTTTTGGTCTTTTGGAAATTGTTGTTTGTGCTGTATTTAGACCCCTCTACCAAGATATTTGTTTTACATGCACACGTATAAAAATTGCGGTTTTTATCCAACGCAATCATAGGTTTGAACGTTGTTTTCAATTTAGACTTTTATATATTTTTTCGTTTGGGCTTGTATTATATTTTCTTTCGGGTTTATATGATCCGTTCATCCTATTTCGACTCTTTAAAATTCAAGAGTCTTTCCTAAATTGAGGTAAATTATATGGCCTTCCAAATACCATTTCGATCCCTAACATCACTGAAGAGACATAAATTGTCGAAATCCAGATATGGTGTACAAATTTTTGCACCTCATGTTTGTGGTATACCATCTTTTCCACAAGTTTATTGTTTTCTGTTTGGTATTTAATTAATATTAAGATCCATTTTGTTAGATCTGGTGATCAATTTATTTGGCAATCGCCAATGGCAGTCAGCAGGGTTTAAGAACATCGGTTGTTCGACCTGTTAGTCAAATGCGTTTTGTTAAAATAGACTTTTTTCACTTTTTTTGGTCTTTTGGAAATTGTTGTTTGTGCTGTATTTAGACCCCTCTACCAAGAAATTTGTTTTACATGCACACGTATAAAAATTGCGGTTTTTATCCAACGCAATCATAGGTTTGAACGTTGTTTTCAATTTAGACTTTTATATATATATATATATATATATATATATATATATTGGTATGACTTATTTTGAATTTTAAAACTAATTACTGCCCTTGGTAATTAGTGGAATGTAACAGGGAACATCAGGATGATCCTGAACCCCTTATAGATGATGAACAAGCCATAATTCCAAAAAAAAAAACGGTCCTAGGACTTAGTCTGCTTTTTGAGTTCACTCGATTTTGGTTCTGGTACCGGTCGAAGCAGTTGTTAAACTGGTCACATGTTAACCTTAACCAGTAAAAATAGCCAAACACGGAAGAGGGACAAACGCTAAGTTTGGAGAATATTCAGAGTTTATTCACAATATGATGAACCCACCATTAATGGCAACGTAACACAACTCAATAACAGGTCCATCGTAACGACCATCTACTTCTGTAGATCCTTTGTTATCGTAATAAATGACATATTTCCCAAGTTGATTAAAAGGAATAGTCTGAGTGATGTTTGGAAGACCAGGATCAGGATCTTCATAACAGGAATCACTGACAGGAGGAGTTGTTGATGTATTGGTCACACATAATTTAAATCCATCCATACGACGAGCAACTGTAATAAAAAAAATATATAAGGTTTTATTTTCAACGTTAGTAAACAAAAGCAGATCTTTGATTGTTTTGTTTTATTTATTTACTACATTTAGACTTGTAACGATTTACATCTTGATATATTGTATAGCCACATATGTATAACAGATGTTTTTTAGTTATTTGTATTACTGGGTTACTATCTCATTGATGAATACATGTACTCACACATCTCCTTATGTTCACACTTGTGAACAAAACTTTGATATTTTACAATCTGAGACTGAGTATATTGGAAGGTTTACGAAATCTTGCTATGTAGATTAGCTCCTATAAGTTTTATTGACTGTCCTTGCATCAAGAGCTCATCATGTTTATAACTGGCTTTATTCCAGATAAAACTGTATTTTGGGACTCTTTTATTTATAAAACAATACATTAATTTTCCTTCTTTTTTTTCGTTAGCACACGGCTGAGGTATGAGTGTCGTGTGTGTAATAGCTGAAAATAAATAACTTTACACAAGACAGTATGATAATGAATATTCTGCAACACATAATATGATAATGCAAAAAAAAAAAACAAATGTCTACAAAAGTGGAAAAAAATAATTAAACATATATAAATATAAATGATATACACGGTCCTATCTGACAAGCAAAATATTTAGTTTCAAATATTCTTCAAAGGTACTGCATTTGTTTTTACCTTTGTGCACAGTATAATTCTGTAAATTGGATCATTTTGACAGACATATTTCTTTTTTATAATTTTTTTACGCCTGTTTATAATATAACGGATATTTTCACTGATTTTGTAGTTGAATTATATTTTTTTGCTTTTACGGTCCGATACCAGATCTTTCACGATCCGATCGCAATGCTTGACTATAAATTCTGCAGTCAAATAAAGACCGTTCATTGTTTATTAAAACCATATTTAACTATTATTCCTTCTGATAACGTTTCGTAAGAATCACGGTAGGTATAGTGTATTGCTGGGATGGTTTCGAGTGATTTGACGACGTTTTTCCGAGTGAATATCATAAAGAACGTTAAAAAACAGACATCCATTCTTGTAAGCCTAATATACAAGATCATACAAGGTAAATAAGGATATTTTGATTTTTTTTTGTTTTAAAAACGATTAATTTAGCCTTACAATGATTAATTTTATAACATAGATTAAAGTCATTTTTATACACATGCCAGTGCAAATGTCAAAGGAAATGCATACATGGAATCTATATATACTTATTTGTTATACTTAAAATGCAATATTTTGATTGGCTTATACGAGGGTGTTAATTTACTCTATTATATGGTAAATACTCTATTACCCTTCATGGAGACGCTTGATCAAGTGTGCGCTTTATAAAATAATGATGGTTGTTATGTACAAGACGTCATAGTTTATTACTTTGAATTTGAAATTTAATCGACAGTAATAACAGAACATTCAGTATAATAAATTAAATAACACATATCTGAGAGGGTGATAGAGCAGATTGTTACCCCTCGAAAAGACATTTTCAACCTTTGCTTCGCCTCAGTTGACAATGTTTTCTCGGGGTAACAATCTGCTCTATCACCCTCTTAGCTATGTGTTATTTATATAATGTACGGACACTTAATAAAAACTCTTGTTATTGCATTGATAAGGACATTATGGAAGGTTAATTCATTGTTATAAGTCCGTGTTTTTTCGATAGCAGTCCATGTTTTGTTGAGTGCTTCCATGTTTTATCGAGTGAAGAAACAAAATTTCTATGGCAAACAATGTAATATGTCAGTGCATTCACGTTAAAAAAACAATGACAATGTTCAAATTAAGTTATTGTCAAGGCAAAAAACCAATGCATTAAACCAGTTTGATAATGCTGTATTAATTAGCACGTACATTTCATAATTGTATCGTTCATTTGTATATATTGCTGTTTGCCAAGTTTTATAATTACATGGACACCAGTATACGTATATTTAAATAGATCAAACATGTCTGCGCCCAATAAAGACTGTTTACATCATGCACGTCCACTGTTTTCAACCCACACAGGTTTACTTATGTTTGGATCGATCCAGCATGTCCACACCCTTGTGTAAAGCGGATAAATAGGTAGGGTTTTTTTTTAACGGAAAAACATCCTTAATGATCATTTGCTATTTGTCTTGATTATAATATGTTTTATCGTTCTAGATATGGAAAACAAGAACAATGATCAAATGAAGAGCAGTCTGATCAAGCGTATGTTATCTTTAGTCACACAGAAATAAAACACCGTCATAGCTTCCTTTACCTTAGAAATTAAAAGAATAGAAATTGACAATGTATATTTGTGTGGTGATTATGTTTTCATTTTGTTTTTATTTCAAAAGGATCGTATTAAAGCTTATTTATTTCAGTGTTTATGAAATACATTGGATAAGTCTCCGATGTTATCATCAGATCAGAAGTCGGTTCGTTGGTACTGGCATGATTTATAATGGTTTACTTTTACAATTGTGACTTGGATGGAGAGTTATCTCATTGGCACTCATATCACATCTTCTTACATCTATTTTCTAAAATTTTTTATCTCAAAGAGGGATTATGGAATAAAAATGTGGTCAATTAGGTCCTGTTCCGACCGGCAGTAAAACCCTTCCCAAAGAAGGGCGTTCGTTTGGCTGTGTTGGATGTTCAAGTACACAGCCACGTCCTATCAGAATGGGGCGTGAAAAGAGAATGACACGTTCTTTGCACGTTAAGAACCCTTGTAACAACTCTTTCATGGTCCGTAGGTGGCCTGTTGAAAAGTCAAATATTTATCCATATCCAATATACCCTCATTTTCCAGTGCAAGGCAGTCTAAATTTCCCGACCTTCATCCAGAACGGCCTGTATTACAGGACATTCCCAATTTATTTACTGTTAATCTATTCTCTTCCTGAACATGCATCAAATAGTTGCCACTTGATATAAAGCAAACAGCACTTTATCATCTAAAATTGTCCTTTTTCAAATTTTAAAATTATAAAGAAACTAAGGTTTCAACTCCCTTAGATGGACTTGGCTATTTTTAGATCCCTTTTGGTCATATGGCTTTTCAACTGTTTCGGTTCTTATATATTGGCTTTCAAATATTTGGCTTTAAGCGTTTCGGATGGAGAGCGATCTAAAAAAAAAGCGCTTCAGACTCATTTTTTGTTAGATATTCCATTCAATTCAAATGTCAATGAGAAATAAAATATAGACGGGTTAAATGTGTGTTTTTGTTTTTTTGTTTTTCGCTATTGTAATTTGTTTAGGAGGGCTCTTTTAGTAGAATACTTGTGTTTATATTGAATTTTTCGGATTTTTTACTGTTACCCCTTAGTTTTCTTACCCCTATTTTAAAAACTCGCCACTCAATCATACAATATTATTGACTATAAAAACAAAGGAAGCATTAAATGAAATTGAAATGATTATTAGTCCGGTTCTAAAGACCGTTCAAAAGGGCCTAATGATTTCTTTTATATTGTAATACTGCAAGGTTATTGTAAAATGTTTTTAGTACAGAATAATAATATTAAAAAACACGGACAATGTAAAACGCTGAATTTTAAGTGAAATTCAAGGAAATTGTGCGTAGTTTGTGATCAAAATATGTATAGTTTTCAGAATAAGGTGACCAGTCATGAAACTATTATACTTGCGAAATAGCAGTAAATCGATCTGATTACATATAATATCACTCAAAAAACCCTGATCTACACTCGAAAAAAGTAGACCGATTCACTCGAAAAAACATGATCTCAGCCGGGCACTTTACCTTCCGTGAGAATAGTGTCTATCAAATAGTTCTTTCAGCTCAATTATGAACTGGGTTTGCCCTCAAACTTTAAGTAATAATTAGTGACATATGAAGGATGTACTTAGGTGAAATTAAAGAAATCTAGAATTTAAAATTGATACTATAAGTCAGAAGAACATTAGTTAAGGAACAAAATAAGCTGAAAATACTGATAGGTTATGGAGCTCAGCTTGATCTATTTGATTAAATTTGCTTTTATATAACCGAAAGGACCGAGTATTTTATGACAATTGAAACCGTGCAGTCGGTACTGTCTATTAGTAATCAACAGCATGAGTTCTAATTTCGCATATACTAATAAAAATCAGCTGGGATAGGACTGTCCTATATATAAGTTTTGTTAATCATATTTGTTAGGTTTTTAAACAAAAGCAATCTGAAATTTAACGTAAGTTTACCAATTATTTTGTATTAAAAGGGCAATGTTTCATGTTTTTGTTAATCACGTAAATCATAAATCAGTAATGATATACGAGACGCGTATTTCAATAAGCAATAGAAAAAAGACAGAATTAGCCGAATCGTTGAATACAAATACGAGTATTTTAAAATGATGTTGATATATCATGTAATTTAAACATAAGTTATCACCAGTATACTGCATTAATGCAACACTAATTAAACATCAACAAAAATGATAGCTGACAGATATTTGTATTTAACCAGTAGAGATCATGGAGAGTGAGGTAGTAGTTGATTAAAACAACCGAGTTTTTTGTCTCTCACAGGGTATTTTAAAGCTGTGTCATCCTTTGATATTATATTGTTTTACTATCATTACTCGTTGACTTGAAGTTTCTAGTTTTAGGAATAACTTTTAGGTTTTATGTATATTACAACTTATTGATTACTTCTACATGAATCGGAAGTTTAAAATATCTATGGTATTTACATGTATAATTATGTATTTTATTTGTATACTTACAATCTTCTCTGTAGTAATCAGTTATATCTGTGATACATATACTTACAACCTTCTCTGTAGTAAATAGTTATATCTGTGATGTATATACTTACAGCCTTCTCTGTAGTAAATAGTTATATCTGTGATGTATATAGTTACAGTGTTCTTTGTAGTAAATAGTTATATCTGTGATGTATATACTTACAGCCTTCTCTGTAGTAAATAGTTACATGTATATCTGTGATATATATACTTACAGCCTTCTCTGTAGTAAATAGTTACATGTATAACTGTGATGTATATACTTACAGCTTTCTCTGTAGTAAATAATTACATGTATATATGTGATGTATATACTTACAGCCTTCTATGTAGTAAATAGTTACATGTATATCTGTGATGTATATACTTACAGCCTTTTCTGTAGTAAATAGTTATATCTGTGATGTATATACTTACAGCCTTCTCTGTAGTTAATAGTTACATGTATATCTGTGATGTATATACTTACAGTGTTCTCTGTAGTAAATAGTTATATCTGTGGTGTATATACTTACAGCCTTCTCTGTAGTAAATAGTTATATCTGTATTGTATATACTCACAGCCTTCTCTGTAGTAAATAGTTATATCTGTGACGTATATACTTACAGTGTTCTCTGTAGTAAATAGTTATATCTGTGATGTATATACTTACAGCCTTCTCTGTAGTAAATAGTTATATCTGTGATGTATATACTTACAGCCTTCTCTGTAGTAAATAGTTACATGTATATCTGTGATATATATACTTACAGCCTTCTCTGTAGTAAATAGTTACATGTATATCTGCGATGTATATACTTACAGCTTTCTCTGTAGTAAATAGTTATTTGTATATCTGTGATTTATATACTTACAGCCTTCTCTGTAGTAAATAGTTACATGTATATCTGTGATGTATATACTTACAGCCTTCGCTGTAGTAAATAGTTATATCTGTGATGTATATACTTACAGCCTTCTCTGTAGTAAATAGTTATATCTGTGATGTATATACTTACAGCCTTCTCTGTAGTAATTAGTTACATGTATATCTGTGATATATATACTTACAGCCTTCTCTGTAGTAAATAGTTACATGTATATCTGCGATGTATATACTTACAGCTTTCTCTGTAGTAAATAGTTACATGTATATCTGGGATTTATATACTTACAGCCTTCTCTGTAGTAAATAGTTACATGTATATCTGTGATGTATATACTTACAGCCTTCTCTGTAGTAAATAGTTATATCTGTGATGTATATACTTACAGTCTTCTCTGTAGTAAATAGTTATATCTGTGATGTATGTACTAACAGCTTTCTCTGTAGTAAATAGTTATATCTGTGATGTATATACTTACAGTGTTCTCTGTAGTAAATAGTTATATCTGTGATGTATATACTTACAGCCTTCTCTGTAGTAAATAGTTATATCTGTGATGTATATAGTTACAGTGTTTTTTGTAGTAAATAGTTATATCTGTGATGTATATACTTACAGTCTTCTCTGTAGTAAATAGTTACATGTATATCTGTGATATATATACTTACAGCCTTCTCTGTAGTAAATAGTTACATGTATATCTGTGATGTATATACTTACAGCTTTCTCTGTAGTAAATAGTTACATGTATATCTGTGATGTATATACTTACAGCCTTCTCAGTAGTAAATAGTTACATGTATATCTGTGATGTATATACTTACAGCCTTTTCTGTAGTAAATAGTTATATCTGTGATGTATATACTTACAGCCTTCTCTGTAGTTAATAGTTACATGTATATCTGTGATGTATATACTTACAGTGTTTTCTGTAGTAAATAGTTATATCTGTGGTGTATATACTTACAGCCTTCTCTGTAGTAAATAGTTATATCTGTATTGTATATACTCACAGCCTTTTCTGTAGTAAATAGTTATATCTGTGACGTATATACTTACAGTGTTCTCTGTAGTAAATAGTTATATCAGTGATGTATATACTTACAGCCTTCTCTGTAGTAAATAGTTATATCTGTGATATATATACTTACAGCCTTCTCTGTAGTAAATAGTTATATCTGTGATGTATATACTTACAGCCTTCTCTGTAGTAAATAGTTATATCTGTGATGTATATACTTACAGCCTTCTCTGTAGTAAATAGTTATATCTGTGATGTATATACTTAGAGCCTTCTCTGTAGTAAATAGTTATATATGTGATGTATATACTTACAGCCTTCTCTGTAGTAAATAGTTATATCTGTGATGAATATACTTACAGCCTTCTCTGTAGTAAATAGTTATATCTGTGATGAATATACTTACAGCCTTCTCTGTAGTAAATAGTTATATCTGTGATGTATATACTTACAGCCTTCTCTGTAGTAAATAGTTATATATGTGATGTATATACTTACAGTGTTCTCTGTAGTAAATAGTTATTAATGTGATGTATATACTTACAGTGTTCTCTGTAGTAAATAGTTATATCTGTGATGTATATACTAACAGCCTTCTCTGTAGTAAATAGTTATATCTGTGATGTATATACTTACAGCCTTCTCTGTAGTAATTAGTTACATGTATATCTGTGATATATATACTTACAGCCTTCTCTGTAGTAAATAATTACATGTATATCTGCGATGTATATACTTACAGCTTTCTCTGTAGTAGATAGTTACATGTATATCTGTGATTTATATACTTACAGCATTCTCTGTAGTAAATAGTTACATGTATATCTGTGATGTATATACTTACAGCCTTCTCTGTAGTAAATAGTTATATCTGTGATGTATATACTTACAGCCTTCTCTGTAGTAAATAGTTATATCTGTGATGTATATACTAACAGCCTTCTCTGTAGTAAATAGTTATATCTGTGATGTATATACTTACAGCCTTCTCTGTAGTAAATAGTTACATCTGTGATGTATATAGTTACAGTGTTTTTTGTAGTAAATAGTTATATCTGTGATGTATATACTTACAGCCTTCTCTGTAGTAAATAGTTACATGTATATCTGTGATATATATACTTACAGCCTTCTCTGTAGTAAATAGTTACATGTATATCTGTGATGTATATACCTACAGCTTTCTCTGTAGTAAATAGTTACATGTATATCTGTGATGTATATACTTACAGCCTTCTCTGTAGTAAATAGTTACATGTATATCTGTGATGTATATACTTACAGCCTTCTCTGTAGTAAATAGTTATATCTGTGATGTATATACTTACAGCCTTCTCTGTAGTAAATAGTTATATCTGTGATGTATATACTAACAGCCTTCTCTGTAGTAAATAGTTATATCTGTGATGTATATACTTACAGCCTTCTCTGTAGTAAATAGTTACATCTGTGATGTATATAGTTACAGTGTTTTTTGTAGTAAATAGTTATATCTGTGATGTATATACTTACAGCCTTCTCTGTAGTAAATAGTTACATGTATATCTGTGATATATATACTTACAGCCTTCTCTGTAGTAAATAGTTACATGTATATCTGTGATGTATATACCTACAGCTTTCTCTGTAGTAAATAGTTACATGTATATCTGTGATGTATATACTTACAGCCTTCTCTGTAGTAAATAGTTACATGTATATCTGTGATGTATATACTTACAGCCTTTTCTGTAGTAAATAGTTATATCTGTGATGTATATACTTACAGCCTTCTCTGTAGTTAATAGTTACATGTATATCTGTGATGTATATACTTACAGTGTTCTCTGTAGTAAATAGTTATATCTGTGGTGTATATACTTACAGCCTTCTCTGTAGTAAATAGTTATATCTGTATTGTATATACTCACAGCCTTCTCTGTAGTAAATAGTTATATCTGTGACGTATATACTTACAGTGTTCTCTGTAGTAAATAGTTATATCTGTGATGAATATACTTACAGCCTTCTCTGTAGTAAATAGTTATATCTGTGATGTATATACTTACAGCCTTCTCTGTAGTAAATAGTTATATATGTGATGTATATACTTACAGTGTTCTCTGTAGTAAATAGTTATATATGTGATGTATATACTTACAGTGTTCTCTGTAGTAAATAGTTATATCTGTGATGTATATACTAACAGCCTTCTCTGTAGTAAATAGTTATATCTGTGATGTATATACTTACAGCCTTCTCTGTAGTAGATAGTTATATCTGTGATGTATATAGTTACAGTGTTCTCTATAGTAAATAGTTATATCTGTGATGTATATACTTACAGCCTTTTCTGTGGTAAATATTTATATCTGTGATGTATATACTTACAACCTTATCTGTAGTAAATAGTTATATCTGTGATGTATATACTTACAGTGTTCTCTGTAGTAAATAGTTATATCTGTGATGTATATACTTACAGCCTTCTCTGTAGTAAATAGTTATATCTGTGATGTATATACTTACAGCCATCTCTGTAGTAAATAGTTATATCTGTGCTGTATATACTTACAACCTTCTCTGTAGTAAATAGTTATATCTGTGATGTATATACTTACAGTATTCTCTGTAGTAAATAGTTATATCTGTGATGTATATACTTACAGCCTTCTCTTTAGTAAATAGTAATATTTGTGATGAATATACTTACAGCCTTCTCTGTAGTAAATAGTTATATCTGTGATGTATATACTTACAGCCTTCTCTGTAGTAAATAGTTATATCTGTGATGTATATACTTACAGCAGTAAATAGTTATATCTGTGATGTATATACTTACAACCTTCTCTGTAGTAAATAGTTATATCTGTGATGTATATACTTACAGTATTCTCTGTAGTAAATAGTTATATCTGTGATGTATATACTTACAGCCTTCTCTGTAGTAAATAGTTATATTTGTGATGAATATACTTACAGCCTTCTCTGTAGTAAATAGTTATATCTGTGATGTATATACTTACAGCCTTCTCTGTAGTAAATAGTTATATCTGTGATGTATATACTTACAGCCTTCTCTGTAGTAAATAGTTATATCTGTGATGTATATACTTACAACCTTCTCTGTAGTAAATAGTTATATCTGTGATGTAAATACTTACAGCCTTCTCTGTAGTAAATAGTTATATCTGTGATGTATATAGTTACAGTGTTATTTGTAGTAAATAGTTATATCTGTGATGTATATACTTACAGCCTTTTCTGTAGTAAATAGTTACATGTATATCTGCGATGTATATACTTACAGCTTTCTCTGTAGTAAATAGTTACATGTATATCTGTGATGTATATACTTACAGCTTTCTCTGTAATAAATAGTTACATGTATATCTGTGATGTATATACTTACAGTCTTCTCTGTAGTAAATAGTTACATGTATATCTGTGATGTATATACTTACAGCCTTTTCTGTAGTAAATAGTTATATCTGTGATGTATATACTTACAGCCTCTCTGTAGTTAATAGTTACATGTATATCTGTGATGTATATACTTACAGTGTTCTCTGTAGTAAATAGTTATATCTGTGGTGTATATACTTACAGCCTTCTCTGTAGTAAATAGTTATATCTGTATTGTATATACTCACAGCCTTCTCTGTAGTAAATAGCTATATCTGTGACGTATATACTTACAGTGTTCTCTGTAGTAAATAGTTATATCTGTGATGTATATACTTACAGCCTTCTCTGTAGTAAATAGTTATATCTGTGATATATATACTTACAGCCTTCTCTGTAGTAAATAGTTATATCTGTGATGTATATACTTACAGCCTTCTATGTAGTAAATAGTTATATCTGTGATGTATATACTTACAGCCTTCTCTGTAGTAAATAGTTATATCTGTGATGTATATACTTACAGCCTTCTCTGTAGTAAATAGTTATATATGTGATGTATATACTTACAGCCTTCTCTGTAGTAAATAGTTATATATGTGATATATATACTCACAGCCTTCTCTGTAGTAAATAGTTATATCTGTGATGAATATACTTACAGCCTTCTCTGTAGTAAATAGTTATATCTGTGATGTATATACTTACAGCCTTCTCTGTAGTAAATAGTTATATATGTGATGAATATACTTACAGCCTTCTCTGTAGTAAATAGTTATATATGTGATGTATATACTTACAGTGTTCTCTGTAGTAAATAGTTATATATGTGATGTATATACTTACAGTGTTCTCTGTAGTAAATAGTTATATCTGTGATGTATATACTAACAGCCTTCTCTGAAGTAAATAGTTATATCTGTGATGTATATACTTACAGCCTTCTCTGTAGTAGATAGTTATATCTGTGATGTATATAGTTACAGTGTTCTCTATAGTAAATAGTTATATCTGTGATGTATATACTTACAGCCTTTTCTGTGGTAAATAGTTATATCTGTGATGTATATACTTACAACCTTATCTGTAGTAAATAGTTATATCTGTGATGTATATACTTACAGTGTTCTCTGTAGTAAATAGTTATATCTGTGATGTATATACTTACAGCCTTCTCTGTAGTAAATAGTTATATCTGTGATGTATATACTTACAGCCTTCTCTGTAGTAAAAAGTTATATCTGTGATGTATATACTTACAACCTTCTCTGTAGTAAATAGTTATATCTGTGATGTATATACTTACAGTATTCTCTGTAGTAAATAGTTATATCTGTGATGTATATACTTACAGCCTTCTTTGTAGTAAATAGTTATATTTGTGATGAATATACTTACAGCCTTCTCTGTAGTAAATAGTTATATCTGTGATGTATATACTTACAGCCTTCACTGTAGTAAATAGTTATATCTGTGATGTATATACTTACAGCCTTCTCTGTAGTAAATAGTTATATCTGTGATGTATATACTTACAGTATTCTCTGTAGTGAATAGTTATATCTGTGATGTATATACTTACAGCCTTCTCTGTAGTAAATAGTTATATTTGTGATGAATATACTTACAGCCTTCTCTGTAGTAAATAGTTATATCTGTGATGTATATACTTACAGTATTCTCTGTAGTGAATAGTTATATCTGTGATGTATATACTTACAGCCTTCTCTGTAGTAAATAGTTATATTTGTGATGAATATACTTACAGCCTTCTCTGTAGTAAATAGTTATATCTGTGATGTATATACTTACAGCCTTCTCTGTAGTAAATAGTTATATCTGTGATGTATATACTTACAACCTTCTCTGTAGTAAATAGTTATATCTGTGATGTATATACTTACAACCTTCTCTGTAGTAAAAAGTTATATCTGTGATGTAAATACTTACAGTGTTCTCTGTAGTAAATAGTTATATCTGTGATGTATATACTTACAGCCTTCTCTGTAGTAAATAGTTATATATGTGATGCATGTACTTACAGCCTTCTCTGTAGTAAATAGTTATATCTGTGATGAATATACTTACAGCCTTCTCTGTAGTAAATAGTTATATCTGTGATGTATATACTTACAACCTTCTCTGTAGTAAATAGTTATATCTGTGATGTATATACTTACAGCCTTCTCTGTAGTAAATAGTTATATCTGTGATGAATGCAGATTCGAAAGATAATTCAAACATCCACCAATCTGCTGGTGTTCTAGAACGGTTTATATTAGTATGCGAACATACATAAAAAGACCATTCATTTGATATAGGTGGTTTTATAGCATATTCTGGTTTACCAAATTGAATATAACCACCAATGTAAGAACTTTGCGTAGCTATGCCAAATGGTGTAAGGTTATCTGTAAAATAAGCAAATATAAACATGATAATTATAACTCATCACATCTTTTTTTTATTATAAATATTTAATAGATTGTAACTAGAAGCTCTAAAGAGTCTGTGTCGCTCACCTGTATCTTTAGCAATGGCCACTTGTTAGTAAAAATCATTATTATAGGGGATTAACTCTTTTAGGAGCCAATTGACATATTCAGTTATTTGACATATTTATAAGTGTAATCCTGCTGATCAGTTTCCTTTTCAAACTTTCTATTTATCTATTATAGTTTTCAAGATAATAGGCAAAAAATGCAAAACAAATATAAAAATAACCAATAAATGGCATACCTACAATAATGAGTCGACTGAAGGTTTCAGCCATGTGGCTTATTTGTAGATCTTGTTTCTCTGATCATGTTTTGCTATTTGGTAAAATGTTTCGTTTAAGAGCAATAACCCCTATACGAAGGCGTCTGATAGTATCGATGTTAACAATCATTAGGAAGATCTCATCATTATGAAGATGTTTGCCTCTGTGAGATTTTCTCTATCTAAAGCGGTTTTCAAGATGATAGAAAAGAGTTGGATTTTACCTCTATGTTCTATTTTAAGCCATGATGCCCATGTTTGTTGGCAGGCAGGGTCATTGGACACATTTTTAAACTAGATACCCTATTTATAATTGTGGCCAAGTTTGGTTAATCTGACTCAGTTGTTTCAGAGAAGATGATCTTTGTAAAAGTTAATGGACGAAAGACGACGACAGACGACGGACGCAAATTGATGGGAAAATCACACATCGCCCTTTGGATCCAGGTGAGCTTAAAAGTTACATTTACAGAAGTGCTCTAGCAGTAATACTATCGGAGTGTATATCTTACAAGTGTATAAACCAAAACAGCAGCATGGATTTACTTATTATAAGTAATAAGTAAAGTAGGTAAATTAAGATAGGTCCCTTTATTATGTTTATATAAGATATGTATGCAAAAAAAAAAGAAGAAAAATTCAAAATCACAACATTTCTCTCACACTTTAAGATCACAGATCTTAATCCTAACTGCAGACTTTACTGCTACACGTACATGTGTTTGATTTTATATTTCTCTATTGCCTGATACAAATTATCGTATTTATATTAAGTTACTTTGATCTTTGTATCCAAATTTCGCAACTAGTTCCCTATTGACCCCATTCAAGACTCGCCTGCAAAAGTCGAATTACAGAAAAAACACATTTTAGATAATTATTTGCAATTTTATCGTTTCTGTTGTTAGTAATGGTTTCATTTTGACGAATAATGTGCTTATTATATTTTGCATATAATTTAACTGAACATTTTTTTTTTAAATTGTAGGTCAGCGTAAGAAAATGACGACAAGGCTGACTTTCAATTAATCTCTCGACTTTTAAATTGGTTATTATATTTTGATCAATGAGACTCAAAACCTAAGTGACCTTGGTGCAGTACAAAAATCATATGATTCAATGATATTTTTATTTATAATGCTAGTAGGTGGTATTAGTTATTATGTTAGTCATACCTCATGTAAAAGTATTGACTTGAAATATGAACGTTAACTCAATAAGTAAGGCGGTTTCCTTCCAATGTCATATTGGTCATAGGCTTAAAGAAATTTGAAAATGCATCCTTCTAATTATTCCTTCGCCCGTATACACTAGTGGTTAAAGGAAGTAGTAAGGATTCCCTTTTTATGGCACTTAGTAACTGTTAGGAGCAGACACAACCCAAATATATTTTTAAGACTTAATATTGCTTTGAGTTAAACGATGAAGCCAAGATACAATTTTGAGTTATTGCATTATTTTTTTTACATGAAATGGTCTACTTTTGACAGATGTTCTGCTGTCTGATTAAGCTATTGCGTAAATAAGTGTTTTTGTTTGTTAATACAACCAAGTGGAAGGTTCTGCATACTGTTTGATGTAAATGTATTGTTATAGACACACACAATTCAACAACCAGTTTTCAAAACGATAAGTCAACATAATTCTATAATTTGTTATATGAATTCAAAGGTAAATATCGGGCTTGTTAAGCTAAGTTTGAGTTACCAGGTTATAAAGGTGTTCGAATATTGAAAGGCGTCTACTAGATCCTAAAAAGTAATTGAAAGACAGTCAAACAAAAGACTAACCAATATCAAATGATTGTTTTACAGTCTTAAAATATTTGACTCAATGTATACATGTTTTAAATGTTTTAAATGTATCATTGAATTTAGCAAATATCAAATCAATGCATACATTAACATTCATATAGATAAAGAAAATTTTAGAGAAGGTGCTTTCTTTTGCAATGATAACTTTAGAATCAATAAAAAAACATTGACTTGCTAGCAGTAGCTGATTTTCATATTAACTTTTAAGAAACAGTTGTCGTGGCCGTTAATCATTGGCAGTGACAGTTACGAGTTACATGAACGTGTGTAATTGTGTTTACTGATAATATTGCACAAACTATAATAAGCAAAATGACTTGCAAATCTCGTCATTTTATAGATTTATTGAGACATTTTCATTTGGTTACAAGCCACCTTTGATTTCACAGTTAGGGCAAATTTATCTTCTTGAGAAGTTAAATGTGATAATGTGTTTCAAGATTGCAAGAGATATATTGAAAAGTAACTAAGTTTTCGAGATTTAATTATGCATATCATTGCAAGAGCATTATTTTCACGTGTCCCCTGCCTTTGTATTTTACAGTTGGGGAAGAGCCACATGCAAGAATGTATAGGAGTATGCACTACTGAATAGAGTCTGCAGAAGTCTTTTAAAAGTTCGATCTAGTCTGGAGGCTTAAAATTGGTTAAAATGTGTAAATAGCAATTATATATTGTAGATAATGTGTTACCTTACCCCTATTAATCTTTTAAAGTCACCTATGAACGGTGTAAGTCAATGTTGATACATATAACCACAAAACATGGGACTTTACGATTTCCGGTATTGTCGACCCTAGAGTCTGGTACTGTGTTGGTGCTATAAGCAAGTATTTTGCATTTAATTATTAAGACCATTGTTTTAATTTCAATCTATTTTACTTGCTTAATTCACTTAGATTTAAATTTTTCTGGATTTTGCTATTCATTTTTTTTTCATTCCTGCAGCTAAGAAGGTGCCAAAATAAACTCTGTTGGGAAAGAGGTTTGAGAAGCTCCCCTCATATAATAAATGTTGTGAGTATTATTGATTTAAATGGACAATAGACACCTGCAAACAATAGGCGATTTAAACTGTGTAACTGAGTGGACCGTATCAAATGGATCTCATGTGTTGGTTTATTTTGCTATCTTCTGCAGACTGGGAAAAAATGCACATCAAAATCCATGTAAGTTATTAATTTTCTGAAACGTAGACTACATATAACTTTTATAAATCTTAGCTAGATGCATCAGTTTGTCTGTACTTATTGTAGATTGTGTGGTGTAAACACGGCCATATTTTACAATTCCTTTTGATTAACCTTAATGGCAGATCTAATAGGTCAAGAAAATCGTATTTTAAAGATTTTCAAAATGACAAGAACCTTACGTCATTAAGGATGTTCGCTCCTCTTTTTTTTGAATTTTTGTCAGATATTCGGAATCCTCTGGTTTTATCCATCTAGTGCCCATTAAAAATTTTGCCTTCTAAGCCTTACTTTTCTTTTCATAATTTTATTACATAAGTTTTAAAAGTCATATTTGAAAATCTTATAGAATCCTTGTTATTTTTTCATAGTTTTTGAAAGAAAAATGCTGTCAATGTTAATTGTATGAAATATCTAGAGAGAATCATTTCCCGCCAAATTTTCAATGGCTTATACATGTATCTCTAAAACAAGCACACGGACCCATCATTGCGTTCTACTTTTTAAGTTCCGTTATTTATATACTATCAATTTATAACAGTCTTTTAAAAAGCTTGTTACTTTGAAGCAGAGTAGCAAACATCTTTTAGCTATTTTCCGGCGAAAAAGCACCCATAATGAAAGAAAATTAGATAACTACATTGGGTAAATCAACGAAAAACACAATTTGTCAGTGCACATGTACATGCCTTATTTTTGTGAAAGAAGTATGAATTAAGAAGGTTTATACACAATTTAAACGTTAATTAGTATATAAATTGGCCAAAATAACTATTTTATACTCATCCTATCTCTCTAGTTTTTAATTTAAATTCAATTAAAAAACCAAGTTGAGTTGACCCAATTAGAGTGATATCAAAGTAATGGAAATGAATAAGATATGTAGTGTAATCTCCCTTGTTTAATTCTAAATTTAATATTTGTTAATAAATATTTCATGTAATGGCAGATAGTCACACAATCCGTTAAATTTGATAAACTTTAATATTCATAATTTGTTTATAAAATAATTTTATTCATATCCGAAATTTATATATTTGATTCCAAACATTTAAAATTATTGTGTACTTATATATTTGAAACTTATACTTCTACATAAGGTGTTTATTGTCTCATTTCTGGCTGCTTGTATATATCTACCTCTATCTTAAAGCTAAGAAAGAATGGTATGTGTGCATTTTCAACATACTTACATATACATTGTCGTCAGTTAAATAATGCTCCTTTCTTTTAATCCTCAACAGAATTGATCCCGCTACATATACTAATAAATTTCTTTGTTTTGTACCTACTGTTGATGTTATGGGTAAAATACTTGATTTTTCTGCACAAAGTTCCCCTAATGAGTATTGTTTTATTAACATTTATTATTAAAAAGGTGAAGTAGCTTAAAGTTATTTCATTTCGTGCTGCGCCCTCAGGGAAATAACATTTTAGGTTGACAATTTTGGATATTCACCGTTTACAACGGGCCATAATTGTTTAGAACATACTCACCCCTTCTGGTCCAATATAACATCAGTTTTTTTCCTTCTAATTTTCATAGAACATGGCTTTCCGTGCAGTATAAAATGCTATACATGAATGACTTTTCATTGTAGATATTTATGAAAGTGAACTCTTAAAAACTGCTCTAATGAGGTGTACAATCCCCCAGGCAATTTCCAAAGGAAAAGAGCAAAAAAAAATCATGAGTACTGTTATTTGCCTAATTATTATAAATGAAATCAGGAGAACATTGTAAATGTTATTTGATGGTGAATATATAGACCCCCCCCCCCCAAAAAAAAAAAAAAAGAAATGAAAAGGGGACAAAGGTGTGGGTAAAATACATTTAGTATTTAATCTAATTTTTAAACAAGACCTGAGAACCAATGTTTAAGAATCAATGGCTGTTGATAAAAAAGAAAGTTTTTGAAAAAAACCTCAATATATTCATTAATAAAAAAAAAGCATCTGATGTTGAAACAATTGTAAATCAAAATTGATTGATGAAGTTTTTTCATTATCAAAAATAATACAATTTAAGAAAGAATATTTATATAACATTGTGTTCTTTTTAAAATGAAGGAATTCTAAATATATAAGATTAAATTGTACCTGAAGCAGAAGACGTCTCCATTTTTGAATAATTTATCCTTTTTTGTTATCACAAAACTATCTCATTGCTCTTTCATTCCATTAATTGAAATGACCATTTAAATGATTTACATCCCTTTTACTAACCAAGGCAATATTTAAAGTGAGCTAATATCAAAATTTAATTATTACAATGAGAGACTAACTTTGTTATGTCACTCGAAGGTGTGAATATGTTCTAAATTGGTCAGACAATACTTGGTCATGTTTTATGAAGATTTAAAACCCTCGGCTACGCCTTGGGCTTTAAATCTTCATAAAACATGACCAAGTATTGTCTAACCTATAAATAATGACTCGTGCAGTGAGGTTTATTTAACAACAGTTATAAATACATATGCAATTAGTTCAATAAGTTAGTATTAAAAAATCATTAATACAGTGTTAACTTTCAGTTTAAAGGATTTTTAAATACTGGTTTATTCATTAAAAAATAATTTGAGTGATAATATATAACATTGCATCAAAATACACAAGTTACAAAAAAAAGTTCTACTATCCTTCATAGGATATATTATAGAGATTTAAATGTTAAGGTTTGAGCGTTATTGATGAAGGTAAATCCAAAAATGCGCCTCGAACGCACGAACTTTTAACGTGTTGTTTTTATTTGAGACACCCGGACTTTCAACATGTATCCTACATTACTCATGTATCGGACCTCTTATACCAACATGTACTTAGAATGTAGTTATATTTGGTGAAGGCACATTTGGAGTCCGGTAGATGGAACTTGTTAGCTCAGTTGCAGCAATCGTCTAAGGGAAGGAACATCCTGACAGAAATACCCGACCCTTCACGTAAGAGGTTGAGTTTAGGGCTAACAACCCTAACTTGTAAAAAAAGTTTTGTTACAGAAACAGTAACGAAGAAGTTTTCATTGTTACTGCCCTACACGCCAATGGCATACAAGGGCAGTAAGTAAGCACATTTGAACTATTTTCAGTTGCGGTTTTTCTGGTAAAAGCGAAATAATCTAATTTTAATCCTATTTCATTTTCTTCACAAATGCACTGAATGTTTGTCTTATGCCTAGTTACGATACATTTGAAAAGCATGATTAATGTCAAAAGTCCCGACGTCAGTTATATTAATTGGATCTGAAAATGTTTAAAAGCAATTGTGAACTACTAAGAAATAGCATTATATATTTACATAAAGCGTATACTAAAAGGGAACCAATCTCTGAAAAAATGTGGTAGATTCAAAAAGGTCTTTATACTTTGGCAGCTTGGTTAATGGATTAACCAGGGAGATATATGGAACATAGAACTATACAAATCTTTGATGTTCACTGTTATAGAAAGGGTAATATCAATGAGATTCAGTGAACAAAACAGATAAATTATATAGTTAGTTTCCCTCCATAGTAGAGCACTCATTTGTTTCAAGCTTCAGTTATTTAGGAATGGTTGATTTTTCATGTTAAACGTTGAGCAAAGGAATACACGCCTTCATTATGCAACATATTTTATCATATTTTCATAAAGTACTTTAACACTGTTTTAATTTACACAAATGTCAAACATCATATTAAAGGTCAAGTATGAAATTTGACACAGTGAAACAATTTGGTACTAGCCTTCTATCCCTCTATTTTGCAGGGGCCTCGGTGACCGAGTGGTCTAAGTAGTCGAACTACTGTATCACTAGCTAGTCAACACTGAGGTTGTGAGTTCGAATCCCGCACGGGGCAGGTGCACTCGACTCAAATCTTAATTGATTAGGATTGTCAGTTTTCCTACCGAAGGTCGGTGGTTCTCTCCGGGCACTCCGGTTCCTCCACCAATAAAAACTGTTAAACTGGCGTTAAACACCATTCAATCAATCAATCAATTCTAACTTGCAAACTACCTTGTTTGTTTGGACTTGAGATTATTTTCTCATTATTGTACGTGTACCAATTGTTTTATTGATTTATTTCTGATCAATAAAAAGGAGAAGGTCCGGTAAGGGCTTATTTTGGCCTAAAATTTGAAGTACATCTGATGACAGATTTTTGTCATTTTTTAAACACTTTAAGTGTCTACTTCAGTCGATTAAATTAGTGTATGTAAAAGATCTAAATTGATTTGGTCATTAAAATCGCTAAGATTCAAGCTTAAATATGAAAAATCTATCAAATATGCCATAAAACGTCGCTTTTTAGATGGTTTTTGTCTTAAATTTTCCATTTTAGACAAAACCCGTCTAAAAATTAGCACAAATGCTAAAATTGTGAAGATTTTAGTTATTTTGCATGAACTAATGATGCTAGTATCTCTGATGCATGTGCATGGTATTGTAAAAAAAAGCCCATATTTATGTAACAAAAGTATTCTAGTTTTCAATAATAGCTAGAAGTTTACATTTTTAACAAATTTGTGAAAATGCTATATTTTGGAACCAAAAAGGGGTCTTACCGGGCCTACTCCTTTAGGCCATTATGCAGCATTATGTGTATGTTCCATTGACATATACATCTATATATAAAAATAAGGAGATGTGATATGATTGCCAATGAGACAATCATGGTTGAAATCAAATATTCTTATGACTCTTATGATCATGGATAGTTCTTATGATATTGATATACATATAGATTATACATGTACAATAGACGCATAACATATAAGCATTTACTCTTACTAAAGTGTAACCAATTGAACATGTATAAGCGTAATATGTACAAACTACCTGTATAAACAACTGAACTATAAACAAAATAATAATATGAATAGTACGCTTCAAATGAATGCCTGCATAGATCTATTAGGGGATGATCATTTGATTTTGTAGGGGGGATGCAAGTTTTTTGATTGGAACTATCGTTTCCAGCTGCTGCAATGCAGTAGGACAAACGGAAGCGCCTGAGTATTGATTTCGGTGCTCAGTGATACGGTTCACTAGACGACGTTGTCAACACGTAATGGCGGCCATTGTTTGATGTTGGATTTGGCATTCCACGCTGTAAAGATGCATTTATGACATTCTTGGATGCTCAAACTTAATGCCACACAACATAAAAGGTAAAGGATTATTTCAGATATACCAAGTTAATTATTTTCAAATAAGTTGGATCCCAAAAAATGATTTAAACGGCAAAAATAAAGTGTAGAATTATATGAAACATGAATATTGAAATCCCATTTTTCATCATTTCCTTTTCATATATTGAATACACTATTTACACCAACCACTGGTGAATTATATTTGGATTTCGATCTTAGGTATCCGTCCTTGTCTCCGGGAATATTATACCCATACAATTTGTCAACATCCGTTTCAAACTGTTCAAAGTGTTCTTCACAACCCCACAGGCACTTGTTTCTATCCATGGGAAGCCCACTATCAACGTATATTTACGAGAAGGTACCCAACTACTTTTTTCACCTCTCCGCTTCAAACCCTTATTTTGCTGTCAATTCATTCTCAAATTTATTGTTCCATACACCATTCGATTCGTGAAAAGTTTTTCTTTCAGATGGTATGGATTGTATTTACCCTTAGGGTACCCCTTACCTCCAATACACAAGATTTGTCAATAAATATTCATGTGATTGTTTTTAGTCCTCCTACAAAATACAACAACTACCGGTTTAAGGCAGCGAATTTCAATACTGCTTGTGATTGGTCGGTTCATAGTTCATAGGGTTATTCATAAGTTAAAGGTCATTACACTCTCTAGATTTTACTTATTCATTTGTGACTCTCTAGACTTATCATTCACTGTTTTATGCAAATTAATTAGGACTAAAACTTTAAAGGCTACACGAATAAATATATCCCATATATTTTTTGTTTTCTAAAATTTAACTAAAAAAATCCCCAGTGAAATGATATTTGTAGCATCGTTATTTTTCTTTTTAATAAGGATTCAGTTCGTGAAATTTTGATACCCGCCCCCCCCTTTTTGTGGGAAAAATTCGGTTGATTATATAGGGAATCATTGACGCATGACTGGAGCGGGTCCCCTCTTATTAAAATTTCTGGATCCGCCACTGCAAATCATTAGAGTGTAAGACATATTCACTTCAACTGTTGGCTATTTTATAGCTGGTCTAATATTAATAGATTCGTCCCATTTCATATACACCAACATTTAATATTTAAAAAAACTTTCATTATTACCCCTTACAGAAATGAAAAGTTTGCTGCAATATTGCAACAATATTGCTGCAATATTGCGGCAAACAAATTTGTTTGCAAGAAGTGTTTGTAAGAAAGTTGCAGGTTGTTGCAGCTACCTGCAACATTCTTGCAATGTTACTGCAACAAAATTTGTTTGCAAGAAAATTGCAGCAAGTTTGCTGCAATGTTGCAAGAAAGAGTTTGTTTGCTAGAAAGTTGCAGGAACCTTTTCTTTTATTGTTTACGGAATAACTATTTGCAACAACTTTGCAAGACACGTTTCTTTAAAAACGTCAGACATCATAGTTTGCACCAATATTTCAAGCATATTAAAATAATACATATGATTATTTTTTTAGGATTTAAGGTTCAAAAAATATTACACGACATATTTCTCTGGATATTTGGTTATGAATACTTCTAATTATCTAAATTTTTTATCGTCATACTTCGATCGATCATGTTACTTAGAAATATCAGGATATTTAAATAATTTATTTAAAAAAAAATCTTCAAATAACAATGCTTATAAACAATTCCTAAACTGTACATCACATTTATGATATCTTGTAACAAGAAAGATTTCAAGAATACTTTGAATTTTATTTCAACAAGTTTAATCTAAATAATTGAGACATATTAATTTTAGTTCTATACATTATATGCCTTTTTGTCACTTTTTTGTGACATTTTTCTGTGAACAATATTTTTACTTTTATATTTTCCATCAAATGAATTTAGCCTCACCTGTTGCAGGTTGCATTTTGTTTAATTTCTAGTATCATTATTTAATTATGTATACACAAATTATTTGCATGCCCTCTTTCTCATCTCAATTAGTAATATGAGCTGGTGATAGAAATGTAATGTGCCATCTGTTTCCATTTATCTCTGTGTAGTGGCAAAGACAGGAAGTATTATAAATTAATGTACACAGAGTTTGAGGCCAAATTAAGGGTAGAATATTTTTATATATATATTTCCATTATAACTTATAACATCAAAGATAAAAAATAAACAATAGATAGATATTTTTTTATTATAATATATATCAAATATTCAAGATTTAGGCAATTAATATTTATTATTAGGGGCAAATTTCAAAGGGATCACACTGTCACAATACCCTAAACAACCTCGATCAAGAAATTCAGAATTTGAACTGGACATGAACATTCACACAACAAACAAAGATGTCTTCTATCATGAACAAAATATGAATTTTATAATGGATTTAGATCCAAAAGTTCCAATTTATTCTATTGACATTGGATAGTGCAGATGTAGTCTTCTGATGACATGACTCTTGAAAATTTTTAGGAAGATTGGTGTTTACACATATTTTGGATAACATCTTTTGGTAAGTACAATGGATTAGAATGTCCACCATTTTGAATAAGTGCATGCTCTTATAGTTCAAAATAGTGATATTTAAAGTGTCTTCTTAACTTTATAGAGTCAAGAAAAATATTAGAAATAGATTTATGCACATGAATATTATTAAAATAGTGTAAGACAGGAGATATTTTTTTTAATCTTTTTAAGACAGTATGTTTTATAAAGTCTTTTTAAGAAAGTATGTTTTAGAAAGTATTACTTAATTTATAACAAGAATCTTCCAATAAAAGCAGTTTGGTATTAAACTAGAGATCTGTGGTTTGACTGCCAATAAGACATCTATCAACAAATGACAACAAAATATAGCTTTTATATACATCATTTACATGTACACAACTAAACACCAAAATTAAATTTACAAAAAAATGGACAAGACCAATTATGTTATATAGTACAATGAAAAACAAATACCGGTATTAAAAAAAGCAATAACATTCCTAGTACTGGCATGAGGTTAAATGTATTCTACAGTTATGTATATCAGTTACAGATCCAGAAATTTGAAAAAAAACATGCAATTTCTAGAAGCACTTGACAACTTTTAGACATTGACCCTTCAAGTGAAATAAATACAGGAGAAATTTGCTCTATAGATCTCTTTATAAAGTGTTATTCTCATTTTATAAGTCCAGAATTTACAATATATAGTAGTAACTTTATATCTTTATAATGTTTAGTTTTTCTTTTTATATGCTAAATTCTTCAAGTTTTAATTTTCTATTTGAAATTAGTAAATTCAACTTAAGGACAGCGAGAACAATGGCAAACGAAACTAAAAGACACTCTGATGTAACATGACAACCTATAGATTTTATAATTAAATCATATTTTTTCAAATGCTTAGTTTTCAATTCTATATTTTTTCAAATGAAATTGTTGAAAGATTTGCTGCAATGTTGCTGCAATATGCAATATTGCTGCAACAATTGCAGCTAATGAATTTGCCGCAATATTGCTGCAACAATCATAGCTACTGATTTTCCCGCAAACATTTGCCGCAATATTGCAGCAATTTGTTGTGGCAATGTTGCAGCAACTGTTTGCAAGAAAACTAATTTGCAATTGCATACGAAAAATGAATATTTGCAGCAATATTGCCGCAAATATTTGCAAGAAGCCTTATTTTTCCTTAAGGAACATCAACATATAATACAAAGGGATACAAAAATCACACGCACTTGTTTCTGTCAATGGGGGGTTCACTATCCATACTCGTACGAAAATTTTTATTTTTATGTTGGTGGGTGGGTAGGAGGAATTTAAGGGGACATTATATTCATTCTCTTATTTTACTATTATGGCTTATTAATTTTTTTCAATCTGTACACAATTGTTCTTTCCTTTTTATTGGACAGAATATTCATGTTCATCCTGTGTCAGCACTCTTGAGTAATGTTTATTTTATGTTCGGTTATAACCATGATTACATGGACATATACCAAAAAGTATAAAAGAAATTTACACATTGAAATTAACCAATCACCCACCCATTTGAAAAGCTTGTACACATGCTGCTTTGCATTACATGAATCCCCAGAAACTAATTAATTTACAATTTCTTTATACATGTTATATCTGATATGTTATATTCTTCCAATGATTATATACACAATCTAATTAGAAATGATAATCCATTAACAATATTACTTTCTGAAACTTCATAAATATTGTCAAATTCAAGGTGTCAATTTAGTGACAATACAGTCATGACAGTGGTGGTTCCAGGATTTAAATTAAAATAAAACTGAGTTGTGAGTGCCCCCAAAATGTATAAAATTTCAGCTTGCATTGTACAATAGACATGTTATGATCTTATGATGTTTATGCAAACAATTAAATATAAAAATGTTATCAAAAGGCTTGGAATAACATAAATTTGCTCCTTGTTAAACATGTTAAACCTAAAAGTTATTTTTCAAGACTTTTGAAATGTTTTTCTTTGTCTGAAACTTTTATGTACATGTATTGAGCAAAAATGCTGGGGGCATAATTATCTATAATACTTAATAAATACATGTACATGTATTTTCTTGGTAATTTATTTGGCAAATTTGTATTCATGTGTTGATAATAACAATGCAAAGTTTAATTTTGCTTTGAATAATTTAGTATATATACATTAATAGTAATTGTATGTAAATTTGCTTTATATTTACAGGATGGAGAAAGATGTTCACTATGGATCAAAAATTCAAAACAGAGGACATTTTTATTCAAACAAAAATACTTGTACATGTATGATATTCTGTACATACAACAAGAAAACAGTAATGAAATGGAATGTCCAGTGATGTTGAAAGCAAAATTATTTTTGTTAACAGAAAACAATAGGACTACAATATATTAAGGGTAAGTAATCCAAAATTGTCTGTTTAGGGTTACAAAAGTGGGTTTTTGACAATGTGCTATGATTTCAATCCCCCAAATATGGAACAAAAACATAATATACATGGTATTTAAACTGTTTTCATAAGGAAACAGACTGAAAATATTCTGCATTTAACAGTCAGACATGAAAGTTGCCAATGTAATAAATTGGGACTGAAACTTAAAATTTATAGGATATAGGCCAAAGAATCATTCTGACTTTAAGGCAAAATGGTATACTTTTAATAGTTTAAAGATTTTATTTTATTATCTATGCTGTATAAATGTCAATATTGTTTCATTTGGATTTAAAAACCTAATTTCAAGAATGAAGGGTACAATAATTTAAAATTAATTTAAATGATTAAAAACAATACAAGGGAAGTAACTCTTACAGATGTGCATTATATCCTAATGAAGTGTTTTAATGAAATTGTCCATTTTTTTCAGATAAGAGAATGACTTAAGCAGACTGTTTTGGGGTCAAAGATGGCCATAACAATGAAATACAATATATTATAATTATCATTCTTCATTACGTTTTGATTGAATTAACAAACTTAATTTAATTACAAAATATTTTCTTTTTTTCAGTACACAACACATCTTGTCAGAAGAATAATTTTACTGGAGGATAAAAAATTTAATACCTGGAATCAGCAATTTACAAAATGTATATGAAATTTATTAAGAGAGATATATTCATGTACAGAATGGTAACCCCACCAAATAACCCAGGTGGCTCAAGTGATTATAAGCAGACATTTTTGTTGAACTAATGCAGGATTAAATAAATGAAGCTTTAGCAGACTATGGGCTCCAAAGTGTAGTAAAAAGAGAATTTTTAAATATGTGAGACTCATCAACATTAAAATGTGCATATTAAGTGAAATATTACAATATTTAGTAAAAAATTCAGATTATTTACTCAGTTGTTTTCATGAAATTTTTTATTAAAGCAATATCACTGTTATATAATTAATAAGATTCCATATGTTTTATTTTATACTATTGACAACCGAATATATCTTCCATCTGGCCTCAAGTGTTTCCCTTTTATTTTGTATGAGTGTAATTTACAGAAAGCTCACTTTGCTTTTGGCGAATTCAAGTTTTGCCTTTCAAGAATTATTGGACTTTATTCATGGAAAATTAGACATTTACCCATATGTTGTAGAAGAACTCAATTTTGCTTTAATACTTTTTCAAGAAATTGTATCACAAGGCTAGATTTGATCAAATAATCTCACTTTTGAATATTTATCACATATCACATACTAAATAATCTAGTATGCTTAGATTGACTTCCTTCACTTTTGCCCTGTTGTTGAGATCGAGTGAAATAATTTAATTATTTTATCCCTATCAATTTGGGGTGGGGATCTGTGTCCCATCGGGACCGTCATTCAACACTGCATAACTATATCCTATCACAAGTTATGATACAGCCAACCATATAACATAGCCCCTGCCAATGAAAGGAGAAAAGAGGTGCATAACATACAAAAAAATCTTTCATATGCTTAGCTTCATTGTATCCTTTGAATATTTCATTGATTTTTTGTCAGCAGTTATTTATTAAAGGTACTACAGTTCCCTGTCACTTTGCCTGCTAAGGCTTGATTACAGTTCCAATATAAAAATAAGAAGTCGGGGTATGATTGCCAATGAGACAACTCTCCACCAGATACCTTATGACAAAAAATAAATATATGTATAGGTCTCTGACAGCCTTCATCAATGATCAGAACCAATAACGCATAGTAAGCTACATGTATAAAAGGTCCCTAAATAACATGACACAATAGAGGCTGAAAATGAATATTCTGCATCAGTGAGTATGCAAAAGTGAAAATATATTTAGAAAGAAGAGCATGTGTAGCAATGGCTGCAAATAAAAAGTCAATCAAGAAAAAAAAATCCTACTACCTCACACGTTATGGCTTATGCAGTTTATTCACTAAATTGTCAACAAACTTTTACATACTTCATTCAACTAATTTACATTAAACCTGGAAACAGTATATCTGTCAGATATATATGTTCGTGATTAAACAAGACAAAATAAAAGAAAAGAACAGGGCGAATTGTTAACAGGGTGAAGGACCCAGAGCGAACAAGTACTAGTGTAACAGTAAATTTGGTCCGGTAGTAAAATTTGTCCGCCAGACTTTTTTTCCTAGTTAATCAAGTCCATGACCATTATTTTACTAGGAATTTAAGTCCCAGGACAAATTTTCCTAGGTAAATAAGTCCATAGCTAGTAAAATATGTCTGGTACTTATTTTCCTAGGAAAAATTGTCCTAAGACTTGTTTTTCTAGTAATTTTTATTATATTATAAAAATTATTGAAAATAAAAAAAAAAAAACAACATATTTTCTTAGTTAAGATTGGAAAGTTTCATTAATTTTTTTTCTATTAAAATAAAGGACATGGTCGGATGTTATAACCTAGACATGTTAATGACATGGACATGATGTCCTAGGGAAATTAGCCTGGGGACATAAAGTTTATTAAAATATTAATACACAACTCTAAAATAATATTAAAACATAACATTTAAATTTAACTTTCAAAATAAAGGGAATGGACATTTTTACCTAGGAATATTAATAACATGGACATGATTTCCTAGGAAAATTAGTCTGGGGACATGGATTTTATTAAAATATTAATGAACAACTCTTTAACAATATTAAAACATATAAATTGAATTTCCATTGTTTACATGTAAATAATTTGTTTCATTAAAATTTCCCTTTTAAAATAAAGGGCATGGACGTTTTTACCTAGGAATATTAATGACATGGATATGATATCCTGTGAAAATTAGTCTGGGGACAAACATTTTATTAAAAAAATTGATACACAACTCTTAAACAATATTAAAACATAACATTTATATTTACCTTTTGAAATAAAGGGCATGGACGTTTTTACCTAGGAATATTAATGACATGGACATGATTTCCTAGGAAAAATAGTCTGGGGACATGAATTGTATTAAAAATATAAATACACAACTCTTAAACAATATTAAAACTTAACATTTAAATTTCCAATATTGTTTAAATGTAAATGATTTGATTCATTAATATTTTTCCTATTAAAAAAAGGACATGGACGTTTTTACCGAGGAATATTAATGACATGGACTTGAATTCCTAGGAAAATTAGTCTGGGGACATAAATTACTAACATCGGACTAAAAATACTAGTAAATTCTGTAACCATGGACTTTTTATACTAGTAATATGTGTCCGCCCGGACATATTTTACCAGGACAAATTTATCTCTTACACTAGTGCCAACAGACCAGGATTCCCTTCCCACCACCTACCTAGAATAGCAAATGTTCCTCCCCATATGCATAGATATATTAATACTAGTCTAATAGTCATTATACATGTTATACCAATGCCCTAAGAAACTGCACATTGAATTTTTAAAAAATGAAGTCATGAAGAGTCTAAACCAACACTGCAAACCAGAAATTAAGAATCAATAAAATGACACATGCCTTTGACAAAATTACCCCCACCCCCCTTTTTTTCAAAAAAGTAACATAACAAAACCCATAACGATAACTGTATTTACGAAAGGAAACTTATGAAAAAAACAGATAGCTTTTCTATGGCCTATTCAGATTAGATGTTCATTAAAAACTCATCGGCCGGTAACATACTAACAATATTCACGAAATAAATATGGATCAACGAAGTACGATATCAACAAATCAATCCCATGATGATATAGGCCTAAAACTGTTAGTTTACCAAGCTCGGCCTGTTTTGGTATAACGTTGATATGAATTCAACATATCGCATGACTTCCTTTGCATACAGATAAACAAAATTGCTACAAAGAAGTAAAGAATCCAACTTTTAATGACATTTACGTTGACATTTTCGGCGCCGGAAATTGACAACGTTGGTCTATATACTGACACAACATCGGTTGAGGTCGATTCCGGCAATTCTGCTTCAAAAATCTCTAGCAGTTAGAATTTATTGATGTCTTAAAATATTTTTGTTATGTTTTAATAAATTTTAGTGGATAATTATTTTTGAGAGAAGAATAGCTATCGTATACTTCAGAAAAAAGGTTAAGGGAGGACCACGCACCCATAGTGGGGACATACAAAATAAAGATGACCGTTCTCCATTTCTTCTCGATAGAAGTGCCTAATTTTTTCACAACATATACATTATGTACCAAAGATTATTATATGAAAGTATAAAAAAAACCGAGGCGAAATTTTTTTAGAAACATCTAATAATTATAGCAGACCAATAGACGTAATAGAAAAATAGACCAAAATGGCGCCTTCTTCAATTTCGAAAAAAATCTATAATTTTACAATTTATGGACACATATTATTATTTTTAAAGGGGTTAAATTTCTAAGGATTCACCTTTTCATGACAGTTGAATGAATATTTACTTTAAAAACAGAAACTGTTCCAATTTCTAAATCTATCGACCTTGCAAGGAAAAACCTATAAAAAATTGAGACCCCTACTTTAAAATGGGTACAAATATTTGCCCTGGCTTGAACACCCCTGTTCTTTACGAATTTCGATGCCAAAAACTAGCGAGAATAGGATGTAAAAAATTTTAGAAAATCGAAGGATATGTATTTTTTTGTACCCATTTTTAATATCGCTATTTAATTCTACAGTGCATAAAATCAAAATCCGAAATTCTATGTTCAGATATAAAAAAATAAGATTTCCTTTTATTTTAATGTTCGAAAATGAAAATAATATGTAAACTCATATATTTTTCTCTTATAGATATGCTTACAATCAACAGTATTTACCGTCGGTACTTTGCCGTAAGCGAATGAAAAAAAATTACAAAAGCGCGCCATTTTTCAGTTGACGTCGGCCGACGCAAAATAGTCCAATTTTCGGCGTAGGACTACTGAGCGCCGCCGAATCACATTTTGGCCAAAAAGGCACATCCGGTTGTCCTACTGATGTCGGCTTATTTATTCTCACTTTTGTAACCAATTATTCACTGCTTTTTGTTTTGCAGAATAATCATTTTCATCCCGGCATTGAAAATATTTCAGTTCTGCTCCCACCACTGTCCCCCAAAAAGAGACGGAATACACCAAAGGGGTATAACAAACAAATAAGTCCAAAAGAAACAAACAACGCCATAATAGTACATAAATGTTAGCAAATAGTTGTTTACCTGCTTTCAAAAATAAACCTTGAAAAATTTAAGTACAAGGTTCGTAACTATTCTTTTTTGAGACAGTTGAAATATTGCTGAATAAATCAGTAAGATCAAAGTAACTTTGAGTAAAAAAAAAATAGTTGAACAGAATCCTAGATTTCAATACTTTGATTGACTAATCAGTCGGAATTGGAATTTTTTTTTAGGTGTTTTAGAAGCAACTGTACTACTTCTACTGTTTATTGTTCCACTGTTATGCTCTTGACAATTTAAGTTAAAAGATTACTTGTTTTAGTTATTGAAAACACACACATATATATTACGATTACGAAAATTATTCCATAGTTACATCTACAAATTCAAGAGAAGTACACACAGTCAATTGTTTCGTTTTACATATTCTATAAATGAATTATTTGAGAAATAAATAAATAATAATGATAAAAAGCACAGGCAGTCTTAATTGGGAGGGTAATTTAATTGATAACTTCAAAGTTTACTTGAATATTGCATGATATTAACTTACGTTGTGCTATAACGGCCAACAGAACAGTTGTGTGTATTAGAAACACTAATAACAAATCGTGTGTTTTCATTTCCAGCAAATACATTCGGAACAAATATTATGCTGAAATGAATTAAATAAGGATTATTGAATGCATCAAATATGATATAAAATTTCGAAGAAGTAATATTATATAAAGTGCTATCTGTAATAAACGTAATTAAAGTTGATCGCAGCATTATACATGTACCAACTTCTTAAAATACAAACGTTGATAAAAAAATATATAAGTAAATTAATATTGCAAACCATTTAACATGTTAAAAGTGCAACATTCAGCTATGTCGTTCCTCGTTTCTTGATACTTGTAAATTGTAAGAGCTACATGTACTACAAATGAAATTAATAATTTCCTACGAAATTAAGATAATAAATCGAACTTAATATATGTAAAACGGTATTTTTACTATTTGTTAAATACCTTTTGTAGATATTGGGTAGGACAGATTTAGGGCTATCCTAAGTGACACCACACTCCAAGTAACTAGATGCTTTTAGTATTGGAGCGTGAAATTTTAGAGAGCATCCAATTCTTGGAGTGTGATAAAACACAGACAACGAGGGAGGGCGGGACGGGGGAAAACAAAATAGTAGTCGAGAGTTCTTATTCTAACGAACATGAAGTTCACCAAACCAACAAACAAATGCTATCTCAGAGAGAGGAAGATTCAACCTCCATCCTCAGATCGACTGCATCTCGAAATATGATTTAAATCTAAAGGTCTCGTGACATCTCGTGAGATGTCGCTTAGGATATAGGGCTATCCTAAATGACACCACAATCCAAGTAACTAGATGCTTTTAGTATTGGAGCGTGAAATTTCAGTTCGCATATCCTTACTCTCAAGATTGTTACCATTGAAGCAAACCCCTATCCGTCCATCATACCTTATCAACTATTAATCCCAAAACTCACAAAAACAAAAACCCCAAACTAACCAAGACAAATTCTTTTAATATATGTGAAAGACAAAACCATGAAACTTATAGTCGTTTTCTTCGTAAACTGGTAATCATTATATGCCGTATTGTCTGATAATTGTCTCATTGCCAATTACTCCACATTTATTGTTATCAGTAAGTAAATAAATACAATATTAACAAATACAAATTTATTCATATATATACAAATATTCGGTAAACGTTAAATACAAATACACTGAAAACTATTTTCATACAAATAACACTTGAAAAAATGAGAAGTTAGAGAAATGATGAAGGCAATTTGGTTGCGTCACCCACTTCGTCAAATACTCTCTTAGCTGTTTGAGGTGACCGAGCAATTTCCTTAAATAGGGAACCTACTGAGTTCTCTACAAAATTGTTTATCCTAGAGTATCTATCATAACTTTTTTGGCTAAATCAAAAATACTATTTTCTGCTGCTACTTCTGCGCGGGGAACTGAAAATGGAGGTAGGAGAACTCTTCCTCTGTAATCCACCCAAACTTCTTTGTTTTCTTTAAAACCAATACGGCTAGGGTCAAATAATGACTTAATTTCCCATTCAGATAATTCAAATTTCATTTTTTTTTTGGATTATAACCCTAAAATGAAAAAAATTACAGAGAAAAAATTCCCCGACCTCCATTCCGCGTGACTAAAAAATAAGCCACTAAGGATTAGATTCCAATGGAATGAAAGCCAGAAAACTTTGAAACTTTACGAAATTTTAACGGAAAAACTTTTAGGTAATCCAGAAAAAACTTAATGCAAACATTTAACTACTCCTTCTTCAACTTCGGTCACGAGTTCACGTGATGACCATTCCCCTCACAGAAGAAACAAGCGCCCTTAGTTCTCCTTTGGAATCTAGGGCGAAAACCTGGTTTTCGCATTATACTTGAATCACTGAAAGGTGGAGCAGCGGGACCATGTGCTGGGAAAACCATTACCATAACCTACAGGATTACCATAACCTACAGGGAACGGATTATAAGGGAACGCTGGACCAGGATATGGAAAAGCTGATGGACCCGACACACTTTGAAATAGGCATTTGGTTACAACCCTTGCTATCAACCTTCTCTTCAGTTTTCTCATTTTTCCTAGCATTCTTTTGCCATTCAGCAATAGTAGCTGAAATCTTTTTATCTTCTGAAGACCCAAGCAATTTTAAACACAAATTAGAAATGTCATCATGATTTTCAAATTGTCTACAAGCCTGCAAGGCCTTACTAAAGGAATCAGCCTCTGGGTGACTTGCTTTATTAGCACACTCAACCGAAAACTCTAATGCAGCTATAAGAACGCTTGGTGGCGTCAACTTTGGCCTCCCGACCAAATCTCTTACACTTTTTAATGCTTCTGTAACTTTATCCGAAATTTGCTGATTTTTCAAATTGTCAAAACTGTTTTCCATTTTCCGAAGTCTTCCCTCAAGATCAAAACTAGTTTTAGTGGAGTTAGAAATACTAACCGGGGTATTTGAAATTTGTGGCCCCTGGACACCAGCAATTGGTGTAACAGGTCTAGTAGTAGATGCAGCAGATCTCGATGCACCTGAAAGATTCATATCAAATTTTACATTCTACTAACTAAGATAACTAATAATTATACCAATATTAAACACTAAAAGCTAATAATCTTACAATTATTACCCAATATATTGCATTTCGGCTAAGTGTACTCCATTGACAAAGATTATTTTTGTGAGCATGAAATTTTCCCAATTTTCAATTCAATCAACTCTGATGAGAATTTACTATTCAAAATATTGATTATCTGCCAACCTTTTAAAATAAATTTGCGTGTAAACTCAAAATAGCAAGTGCACTACAATGTAGTTTCTCAGTAAACATTTTCCTACAAGTTCGAAATCGTTTAAAAATAGTAAAACATACAATTTGGTTATGATAAATTAAGAAGTACACAAAAACGTACAAGACAGAAAAACTTCTGACTTTTTTTCGTCAAATCGATTGCAGGTTTTGTTACATGCACATCTACCCTATTTGCCTTTAATTTTATAAGTTATTGACATTATATATTCTTATCCAAAATGAATGAGAAAATTGCACCCATGTCACTATCCGACCTATATAATAAATGATATATTTATCAGGATTAAAAATACCTTACCTTGATCAAGAGTAGTTAAAGATGAACCCTTTGGGCCGCCAATCAAATTGGCATAAAGAATGGCTTGGTGCATGAGTTGCAGACCGTTCTCCAAATTTACGTCTTTTCCAGCCAGCCTCAGAACATCCTTAAAAGATTCTGCCGTTAATTTCTTAAACTCTGTTGACAACTCCTCAAGAGAATAGTTGTTCAGCGGATGATCTTTTTTAAGACGTGCCATGTTTTCCACCAAAACGTCATCATCAGCGGATTTGAAACCCAAGATCATTGGCAACAGACCTTTCCCAACTAGTGTATCTCTAGGCTTTAAAATTAAGTGTGGCTCAGCCATCTACAAAATATAATATATTCCATAAAAACGAATATATATATAAAATAAAAAACAAAACAAAAAACAGCTAAATACGACAAAATGTCAACTCAGATTAAAAGATAAACCCATATTGCAAACATAATACTTCTATCATATTGGAATGTGCCGTCAACCGATCCAATCATTTCAATACCATCCGTCACGTGACACTTGTCAAAGTATACCGACAGCACCTATTATCAAAATTGATAATAATTACCCCAAATAAAATAAAATAACATGTTCTATATAGAGCCCACAAACGAGGGGCTGAATTCGTTTTATAAAAATTAAGAATAGGTGGTAGTTATTCTTCTATCTAAATACCGCAAAACAAAAATAAAACTCATTCATGAACATCATTAGCTATCGAGCGCACCTTAAATTTGACAACAAACTTGCGTAATTACCTTTACACTTTATAAATGTTTCACAGAAAGTTCACCTGTTCAATCAATGCAATAAAATCAATACTGACCTATCTAGGTCAATCAACTGACGAAACATGTTTATTTATTGTGACTGAAATATGCTAAATAGGTAAACTTCTCAAATCGTACACATCATATAGCATATCAAATGTTATATAGATCTTCAAATCACATAATAAAATCATAATTCAAACTGACTAAATAGGGAATAAATAAAGAGTAAAACCTTAAACGCACGGACGAAGTAAAAAATTCTGTAAAATTATAAAGGATTTCAACTAAATAAAATCAACCAGCCGATTACATATAACCAAAAATCACCCCGTGTTTCGAAAAAAAAATGACGACATCGTCAAAAACAATCAATGAAAATTAGACGATAATCCTTAAATTAAACACGCCAAACTAAGTTCGCTCTCTTAAGTAAAGAGACCACCTTCATAAAATTAATCTATAGGACCAGCATCCTATAACCAAAAGACAATACATGTCTGTTCTCAAATAAAAACGGATCACCATCCTAAATAACAAGACAACAAATGTGCGTTCAAATAAATAGGACCACCGTCCTTAAAAAATTCCGACGGACGACACCATCCGTTCCCACAACAGAATAAAACAAATAAAAATGCAGACCATCTGCTAAATAGGACCACCGTCCTTTAAAAAATTCCGACGGACGACACCATCCGTTCCCACAACAGAATAAAACAAATAAAAATGCAGACCATCTGCTAAATAGGACCACCGTCCTTTAAAAAATTCCGACGGACGACACCATCCGTTCCCATAACAGAATAAAACAAATAAAAATGCAGACCATCTGCTAAATAGGACCACCGTCCTTTAAAAAATTCCGACGGACGACACCATCCGTTCCCATAACAGAACAAAATAAATAAACAATGCAGACCATCTGCTAGGACCACTGTCCTTTTAAAAAATTCCGACGGACGACATCATCCGTTTCCGTAACAGAATTAAATAAATGAAAATGCAGACGACACCATCTGCCTAAAATTATATTTACCATACAAATAAAATAAAATATACTTACATTGAACCGATAAATGAACTCGGATATCTTTCGTATATAAAATAAAGCACGTTTTGCACGAGCCCTGGAAAATAGCTTTAAAGGGAGGACAAAGGCACGTCTGTCCTCGATGACTGCAGCTCGAAATATGATTTAAATCTAAAGGTCTCTTGACTTCTCGTGAGATGTCGCTTAGGATAATTTGATATCGAAGGTTAGGTAAATAGTTTCAGATTGCCTTAAATGGTCGACAGGATTCTTGTATACGATACCTTTAGTATTGTTTTACTTGTATATGTTTTGTTGTGTGTGTCTAAAATAGCAATACCATAAGGTTAAGTGCTTTTACTTAACTACTTATACCGATACATGATTTACGTGTGACCCCTATTCAGACTAATGATAGTTTACCTTTGTGGTGTGGATATTACTATAGAGAAAAGTTTACATCGACCCCTTTAAAGACGTGCATAGGCATTTTTTTAGATGACAATTTTCATCTTTATCAATTTGTTTTGTTTAGATTAGAATTAACAAAAAAACAAATGAAATAAATAAAAAGGTAAAAAAAGAAAGGTGGAGGATTTTGCGGCCACTATACTGTGTATATGCATTGCATAATATGAGTAGAATATGTTAAATAACTAAATAATTCACTTTGACTCTGTACAAATGCAGCACACCGTTCAAGCATTTGATTTAAGTACAGCTCTTTATAAGAACCAGGCAGAGTGCCATATACATGTGATATATGAGGGTTTCAGATTTTATCTATAAATGGCCTAGTAGAAGCAGTAGCTGAATACTGCTCAAAAAATAAATTTGAGTGGGAAAATATGAGTGGTTGCCATAGTAACGGACACTCTATTTTTTGGTAGTTAAGCGTGGTAAAATCTTTCAAAAATCAGCTAAATCACTACAATTCAGAGCCTGATTATGAATAGAATCAAACTTTTTTCATAAATTTTCATATTTAACATTGATACAATTTGGTTTAAGCTTCATTTTAGTTAAGATTGCATGTCAACCAAATTTGTAAATTTTTTTAAACAAATTTTTTTAAAAATTTACCAAAAAATGCATATTTTCAACTTTTCTGAATTATAGATTTTTGTGAAATTATCAAATTTTCTCGTGTGTTTTTCAGAAAAGTGCAAATGTGTCCAGCATAGTTAGCACTGTAGGTATTAAGTTTGAATACTACTTTAGCAAATTAAATAGAAAAATGCGTGGGCCTCTCTTTAATTTTATCACCATAGCAACCGATTTTTTCCTTGGAAACGGAGTTATTATATGCAGAATATTGCAGTTTAAGAACTTTAATGTCCTTAATTGTTTCATAACCGATAAGAAAATACATAAAAGCAAACGCTGACTCTAAATTACCATCGTCAAGTGTTGCTGACTTCAAAAGTTACCATGGAAACACATATAATGCATAGCAACATCCATTATAAAATGTATTGTATTAATGGAAATTTATGTAAAAAAATACATATATAAAGGGTGTTCATTTTCAAATTGGAACATGACTGCATGCTTTGCTTCACTCACAGTCTTGTCTGTTCTTTTCAGAAGGTTCAACAAATGTAATATATAATGTTACATTGGGGTTGGAGGGTTTTGGAAAAAAAAGGGGGGTAGGTTTATTTTTTGAAAATTTTCATACATGTAGATCCTTGAAACGATAATTGCTGCAACGTTTGGTTGGATTTTGTTCCGAGTTCATCATCCGATAATCAATTCATGAGTGGTTGCCATGGTAATGGACACTCAATTTTTTGGTAGTTAAGCGTAGTAAAACCTTTGAAAAAATCAGCTAAATCACTACAATTCAGAGCCTGATTATGAATAGAATCAAACTTTTTTCATAAATTTTCATATATAACATTACTATAACTTGGTTTAAGCTTCACTTAAGTTAAGAGATTTAGATTTTTTGTTAGAATATACTTAAAAACACATATTTTCAGTTTTTCTGAATCATGGAGTTTTGTGAAATTATCAAATTTTCTCGTGTGTTTTTCCGAAAAGTACAAATATGTAAAGCTTAACTAGCATTGTAGTTACTAAGTTTGAATACTACTTGACCGAAATAAATAGAATATTGCGTGGGACCTTCTTGAATGTTATCACCGTGGCAACGTATTTTTCCCCTGGAAACGAGAGTTATTATTTGTTGAATTCTGCAGTATAGGGACTTCAATGTTCTCAATTGTTTCCAAACCTTTAAGAAAATACATAGAAGCATATATATACTTTTACTTTAAACTACAATCGTGAAGTATTGTTAACAACAGTTGCCATGGTAACAAATATCACCCATAACAACATCCAATCAAAAGATATATAATATAATTTTATGTAAAAATTACATATAATGTTAAATTTTCTAATGGTAATATAACTGCATGCTATGCTTTGTTTCACTCACAGTCCTGTCTTCGCTCCTTGAGAAGGTTCAACAAATTGAATATATACACTGTGGCATTTTGGGGGAGGGGGTGGAGGGTGGGTAGTTTTTGTTTCAATCTTTCATAGATCCTTATAAGGAAAATTGAGAGGTTTAGCTACCTATAAAACCAAGTTTAATCTACCATTTTCTACATAAGAAAATGCCAGTACCAAGTCAGAATTAACATATGACAGTTTCGTTTTCGTTTGATGTGTTTGAGCTTTTGATTTTGCTATTTGCTTAGGGACTGATATTTTGTGTACAGTGTAAATCTTAAATAAGTGCTTCAAAGTCAAACCAGATAATATTAACTATTTTACTTATTTCTGCCAAAAAAGTAATGCATTTTTGAATATTCAAATAAATGAAATCTGATTTGGATTAGTGTTTGTGCTCAATGGAATTTTTTCGACTTGTTGAATAGTTATTCCTATTAAGTGACTATTTTGGGATCGAATTTAAAGAAGATCATATTCAAGTGTGACTGTGTCAAAACAAGGGGAGGGAGAGTTTAAGATTTGAAAGTGAAACTTTTTTTTCTGATTATTTAACTTTCTAAATTTAAGTACATCTCTCCTCGTTTCATCTTTCTCTAAGCATATTATTGAGGGAAAGAAAAGCAATTAATCTATACTCAATAACGCTTTCAGTTATGATTTTTCATACACCTATTTAAAAGTACACCAAAATGGAACTAAAACTGTAGGAGATGGAGGTTATATGTCAATAACACAGCAATCAAACGACAAAAACATCTAATGACATCTAGCGGGCAACATACAGTTTTCAACAATACTAGTACTTATAGGTGTCTACACAATATGTCAAATTCTTAATCATTACTAATTTATATAAAGACTTAATTGAGAATAAATCTAACAGAAATGATAAAAAAAAATCTACCATTAAATCGCAATTCTTCAAGTAATGTAACAATTTAGGAAGAAGCCTAAACATAAAAAAGTTAATAATTTAACACTTATCAACCTTTTATTACTACACAAAGGCGTATTCCCCCCTTTTTTCCCTACAAGAAACTTTCCTTGGAGCCGTGGATTGCAGTATTTCCAAAACATACACGTAAATTGGTGGCGTTTATTATGTGTTAAAACAGTTATTGGCCAATCGAATTGGTATATATCATTTACTCTACACGGTCGGGATGACCCTTTAACCCGAACTCCTATAAAGATACAGAGTGATTGAAAGAATGGGGCAGTAATTGACATGATAGAAGAAAAGGTGAAAACATTTTCTTTTGCTGGGTTAGTTTAAAAAATAATGTAGAATATAAAAAGTCGAACATATTATATGGTATGTATTAGAGGGAAAAAAGGACTCCAGAAAGGTTCTATGATCACATGGTCACTTTTAGAAATTTCTTCAGTTAACCAGGCCATTTTAGGCAAACTTTACAGTTCTAAACTGATCTGGTTCTCGGTTTTAATCGTTTTTAAAGTATCAAAAAAGCAAAGTAAAGCAAAACGGGCATAACTCGGGAACAGTTAAAGTGACGCCGCCAAAATTCAAAATTGGATCTCTGTTTTGTTGTAATAAGCATTGTGTATATGTTTCATAACATTTGGTTGAGGCAAACTAAAGTTAGAAAATGGAAACCAATTTTGGGACGGACTAAATTTACATGTTTACTAACTTAAAGGAGAGGAGGGGGGTTTCAGAATTATTAAATTTGTGCTTCAACTAAACCCCATCCCCCCTGCAAAAAAGATCTAATGTTACCGGAATCATGAAATTATGAGATATATGTAGTACGGTGCATAGTAAGGAATGATTCATAATTAATACAATTATTTTGTACAATAATTTTGTTCTGATATAATTTTGCCGAAAATAGCATAATTATTTTACCAGGATTAGCACAATGCCAACTTAGCAGATGTACCTATTCGTCTATCTCAGAGATCCAGAATTTCAATTGCGGAAAAGAAGTACAACACAGGAGTTATTAATGATATGTTTATAGCTATATATTAAGAGGATTCCATTATATTGGACTTCTGACAGCAACGATCTCCAATTGACTATTCGTTTTTTTAAGTCCCCACCGACTTAAAATGTGTTCAATTGGTCTGTCCGTCTATCCGGCCGTCCATCACACTTCAGTTTCAGTTTAGAAATGCTTTGACCAAATGATTCTATTTTTTGGTTTGTAAGCTTATTATTATGTTACAGGTCAAGTTTGTGATTTTTGCTGGTGGGATAACATCTCAGACTTGTGTGTGCCCTAAGAAATTAAGAATTTTCTTACAATCGGTAAGGGACAATATTTATCTTGCCTTACCATAAGCCAGGTGGGGCTATTGTAATCCCATGAAGTTCGTCATCTGTTAACTTTCATAAATTGATTATCAGATGATGAACTCTGAACAAAATCCGACCAAACGCAATTATCTTTTCAAGGATCTACATGTATGAAACATTTAAAAAATAAACCTACCCCCTCTTTTTTTCCCGACCCTCCAACCCCAATGTTACATTATATATTACATTTGTTGAACCTTCTGAAAATAAAACAAACAAGACTGTGAGTGAAGCAAAGCATGCAGTCATATTCCAATTCGAAAATAAACACCCTCTATATATGTATTTGTTTTACATAATTTTCAATTTATACAGCTTTTGAATGGATGTTGCTATGGATAATATTTGTTTCCATGGTAACTATTGAAGTCGGCAACACTTGACGATGGTTATTTTAAGTAATGGTATGCTTTTATGTATTTTCTAAATCTCTTTTTCATAAGTATATAAGTTGGGAGGCCAATGAAATTTTGCACAGTTGTCATAAATGTTGTGCCTATTATTTTGAACCATACATTAGGGCAAAAAACTTAGTTATCTAAAAAAACATTCTGGAGTTTAATATCTTAATGAAATAACAAATTGTATCATTGTAGAGCAACTTATTATTATGGATGATCTTCTTTGCTTCTTATTAAAGAAAGTAATGCACAGTTATAAATGGTTAATGTATATATGTTACAACAATAAAATTTGACCATCATCCAGTTTGTTTTGCCATGACACTTTCTAAAAGTATGAATATAAAAATTCATTAAAGATGGCTTTTATAACTTGAATAAGCAGAACTTTGTAAAAAAAATGAATTATAAATTTTCTTTTAAGATGGGTTCTTATAACTTGAATAAGCAAAACTTTGTAAAAAAATGAATTATAAATTTTCTTTTAAGGTTAAGGTTAATTTGTAATTAACCCATATTCATTGAAAATGATAGTATGAGGAGTGGGGCATCTGTGTGCTATGGACATATTTTCTTGCTGTATAAATAGTTACACCCTACCCCCAGCTGGGTCGAGGGGCCTATCTGAATAATTATTTACAATTTAAAACACTTATTTAACACTTTCAGTGAAAAATTGTTAAATTTGAATAAACTTTTAAAGTACTTTTAAAGGTAGTAACTTTGGGAAATAAGAATATTAAAAATTGACTTTTTTCTGAAAATGATGGAATTATTTTTGCATAACCCCCCCCCCCCCCCCCCCCCAAAAAAAAAAGGATTTTGACACATAAACATTTGTATTTTGATATTTTTCTGTTTGTTCCAATAATAAATACCAATTTCAAGTTAAGTCTATATAATAGGATAACTTGAGTTTCAACATACTGAAATTTTAAGTTTAGGCTTTTTAAAAAAAAGCCTAAAATGTAGTAGTTTTGTTGCCATGGCAACCAAAAATGCTTATAGATCCCAAAAATTTGAATCATTTTTTTAAATTATTATGTTTTGATAAATAATGTACAGTACATGATTTGAAATATTAAACTTGGTACCTAAAGAAATTAAATCATTTATACATGGTAAACTTCACAATTTGTAAAAAGTAGAAATTTGAGGATTTTGTTCAAAGTTCAACCTAAATGTACAACTGAGGTCACAATATTGTTTTTACAATCTGATTGTATGTGTATCACATTGTCTTGAAAATGAATTGTTTTAATTTTGTTGGCAAAATACATGCCTGAAAAATAGTAAATAAAGTTGGCTGATTTTCTAAAAAACGCATTGTTTTTTATGAAATTTTGCCTTGGCAGTTACCATGGCAACCATTTATAATTTTGAAAAAATGTGCATTTTTTTTTTTTTTACATGACTCCCACTTATGAGAACCATTTTCATGCATATTGAAAGGGGTCATAAATCACACTCTGCCTGGGTTTTACAAGGAGCTGTACTTAAATAATTTCTAGGATGTCTACACAAAGGTCCTACAATACTAATATCTTCAAAAGTGTTATGGTATGTTCAACGTAAACAGGGCCCTCTGAACAAAAATCTAACGCACTTTCCTTACAGTTATTGTCAGGTTTATATTATTGATTTTGACATTACATTGTACCTGACACCCATCGTAAACCTATCTAAAACACTTTTCTCTTCAACCGCTTCAACTAAAGTTGGTCTTAATAATTCTCAGTGTGTTTTCACCAAAAACCACAATATCCCACCAATTGGTAAAAAAATGTTTAGAAAAAAATATTTAAGTGTTTTGCCAAGTAAGCTTGGATAGTGCCAAAATGTGGTATTCTTTCAAAGCTAAGTCCTATCACTGCTACATTTCTATCAACCTTATAGAAAAAGGAAGATGTGGTATGATCGTCAATGAGACAACTCTCCACCAGAGACCAAATAACACAGAAGTTTACATCTATAGGTCATCGTACAGTCTTCAACAATGAGCATAACCCATACCACATTGCAAGCTATAAAAGGCCCCGAAGTGACAAATGTAAAACAATTCAAACGAGAAAGCTAACGGCCTGATGTGTTTACTAGACAATAAACGAAAAATAAATATTATGGAACGCCACAGCTGTCTTATGTGGTACTCTGATATAACGTTATGTTGTTTTATTATTACTTGATGATATTATGTCTTTATATAATATGGTTTTGACATTACGTTATGATGTTATGATATAACTTAATATGGAATAGTCATTACTTAATGATATTTCGATATTACATGATACGGTTTCGTATTGACTTGATATAGTTTTGTCATTACTTAATATGGTTTTGTCATTACTCGATGTGGTATCACAATTATTTAATGTGGTTGTGTCATTAAGCAATGTGGTTTTAACATTACTTGATGTGTATTTGGCTTAACATAATGTAGTTGTTTCATTACATGATGTGGTTCTGTCATTCTTTGATGTGGTTATCACATTACTTGATGAGGTAAAACCACGTGACCATTTGGGAAAAACTAGTTCTATTTTTAAACCGATTTCCATATGTTTAATGTGCTTCGGATAACGGCGCTATCCATTGAGTTAAAGTTCAAATTAAAGTTCGATTTGTTGTTCTGAGTTATTTGGTATGAACAAGGGGAACGGCAGACAAAAATAAGAAAAAAAGTATAAAAAAAATAACAATGTTTACGACATAAGGGGGATATCCTCACATCACTTGGTCCAGCCGTTTTTATTTTCTCCTTCGTTCTCAAATAGAAGCAGTATTATAATTAATTCGTGAAAGATTCCACGGAACCCTCTGTCTCGCTTGAGATTGCTGCTGTCAGTTTAAAAGTGTAATGTTGACTGTAACAAGTCCATTTACCTGTAAAAAGTTTGTTTTTCTGTAGATGCTTTATCTTGATCTTGAAGATAACTCCTATACGAATTTTTATAATAATTCATGGAGGTTTACACATTTATCATGACAAAACAGATTAGTTCGGTAATATTTCCTGCAAAACAACTTATATAAAAATAAGAAGATGTGGTATGATTGCTAATGAGACAACTCTCCACCACATACCAAATGACTTAGAAATTAACAACTATATGTCACTGTATGGTCTTCAACAATACGCAAAATCCATATTGCATAGTAAGCTATAAAAAGTCCCGAAATGACAAATGTAAATCAATTCAAACGAGAAACCTAGCGATCTAAATGATGAAGACGCCGACGCGACATTAATGTCACAGGCTCGACACAAATCAAATGACTTGTACTTTATTGTCAACAAATGAGACCCTTTTAATCAACTCATACGTAAGTTACAGGGCATTCTCTGATTTACCTCGCACTTATTGAAAAAAAAAAAAACTTTTTGGAATATCTGTTTCACAGGTGACGATGGATATGTTCCAATTGTAGTAATCACAATCCCGTCCTCTTTTTCTCGAATGTGACCTACCGAATAAGACCAAATCAGTCGGTTTGTACTTTCACGAATAACACGACGGGTGCCACACGTTGAACAGGATCTGCTTACCCTTCCGGAGCACCCGAGATCATCCCCGGATTTTGATGGATTTATATTGCCCAGTCATACCGATCTATCGAGTTAAGCCAATTGCAACTGATTTTTACAGTTTTTTCTTATGTTGTGCTGTTACACTATTGTCCCAGGTTAGGGTTGGGGCTGAGCGCTCACATCCATGTTTAACTCCGCCACATTCTTTATGTGCCTGTCCTAGGTCAGGGGACAGTAGTTTAATGGTAGTCGTTGGTTCTTGTTTGTCATATTTGTTTTTCGTAAATTGTTTTGTTATAAATTAGGCCGTTACTTTTCTCGTTTGAATTGTTTCACAATTTCACGTGGTGGCCTTTTATAGCCGACTATACGGTGTATTGAAGGCCGTACTGTTGCCTATACTTGCTAACATATACTTCATTTAAACTCTGATGGATAGTTGTCTCATTGACAACCATACCACATCTTCTTACTTTATTTATATTTCTATGTTGTGTTTTGTATACTGTAGCATTGTTTATCTTTTGTGCGCATACCCCTAAGCCCTCTTTTCGGAAGCCCGAGTAAAAGCCCTCGATCATCGATAGAAAATTTATAGACGAACTAATATTTAGTTCGTATTTCAACTCGAAATCTTAATCTAAATAAGACTCAAATTCGAAGTCTAACTCGAACTCTACCTCAAAAGGTGACTCAAATTCAAAGTTGAAGTCGAATTGTAACTCGAACTCTGCCTTCAAATGTGACTCAAACTCGAAGTTCAACACGAAACTCAATGCTAACTCAAACTTTAATTCTAATTATGCCTTGAATTCTAACTCGAAATCGAAGACTAACTCAAAGTTTAACTCGAATGGTATCCCTAATATTAATTTTAACTCTAACTGGGTGGATGGCCACATTCATCCGAGGCACATTAAACGTGGAAATTGGTTCTAATAATAGAACTAGTTTTTCCCAAATGTTCACGTGGTTTTACCTCATCAAGTAATGTGATAACCACATCAAAGAATGACAGAACCACATCAATTAGTGGAACGAACACATCATGTAGTGTGAAATCGTAATGTTATGTTAAAGCCATATAAAGAATTGGCATATCATCATTACGAAATAACAAAACCACATCATGTAATGAAACAACTACATTACGTTAAACCCCGAAATCTTCAGTCCGGACTGAATTTGTATGATCTGTAACAACTTCAGTATGTTATCATCTTGTGACAGATTTAATTGCCGAACAGTTCAGGTTGTGGTTTCACATCTGATAACAGTTAACTGAGAAAAGACAATGACCTTCGTTTTAGAGAAAAGAAGTTTTATTATCAAAATACTTATGCACTGGATATTCACACATAATGGTTTGTTTTTGTTACATCATTCCCACTGATGTCAAATGTATGGAATGTCTTTAGGATTAGGATATTTGGATCTAGCTAAATCCAAAACACATTTTGGCATAAATTCCCGTCTGTGATAAACTACCCATTCACCACCTCCTATATTTTTTCCTTGTGTCCAAGTACTCCTCAGTATACCATACCCCTAAATTGTCCATTATCTTCCAAAACCGTTTATCAATTTCCTTTTTTATTCCTGAATTTTCTTATACCACAGCATTACAACCTGTCATGAATTTTGATTACAAATTGATATGGAAACATTAAAAATTGTAAAACACTTTATATTTTGACCTTCATTATACATTCTTTACCTAATGACATTTCAAGTATTTGTAACAAAAGTATAACAAGGCTAGGCTTCTGCAAGTCATCAGCTTCTTGTTGTCAAATATATGTCATAAATTCATAGATAAAGAGAAACCATACATTGACTTTCTTCATCACCAAACTCACCAAAAAGCGGTGTACTTCGGGGTTTAAGCCACATACACGTCAAGTAATGTTAAAACCACATTGCCTAGTGACACAACCACATTAAATAATTGTGAAACCACATCGAGAAATGACAAAACCATATTAAGTAATGACAAAACTATATCAAATCAATGCGAAACCATATCATGTAATATCGAAATATCATTAAGTAATGACTATTCCATATTGAGTTATATCATAACATCATTACGTTATGTCAAAACCATATTATGTAAAGACAAAATATCATCAAGTTATAATAAAAACACAACGTAAGATCAGAGTACCACATAAGACAGCTGTGGCGTTCCATAAAATATGATAAACAGCAACAAATGACATCCATTTAATTACAGGTTCCTGACTTGGGACAGGCACATACAGAATGTGATTGGACATGTTTAGTGGCACCAAACCCTCCTCTAACCTGCGACTGTCGTGTAACAGTACAACTTAAGAACAAACTAAACAAATCTGTTAAAAATGGCTTAACTCGTCAGATCGATATAAAGCACATAAAAACCCTTGCAAAAACACAAAAGACGCCACAAAGTGCAGATCTGAAAGTACTCACAGTTACACAAAGCTAGTTCAAAATCAATGACAACTTATGAAAAATTATGTGTCTTAAGACTAGAATATCAATCAGTACACATCTAATGGATTTAGCGGGTTTAAGTGTAAAGACGTCATTATCATTTAGACAAAAACATGACATTGTGCAATGCAAAAATGTTGGTATTGACAGATGGTAGAATCGTGAATGTACATATGTGTATAACGAGAATATTTAGTTTGGTTTTAATTTTCTGATAACAAAATCAATATTTATACCGATACAAATAATATTCAAAAATATAATTACACCTTTAAATTGGTAACCTTTTAGAATAAGTTTGTTTAAAGGATCGATAAGTTTACCTGGATCGTGTCTAAATTAACGGACTCGGTAAACAACACCACCGTAAAACTTAGGATGTGCTAACCCGTTTGTAATAAGTTTTCTACAGGTAACTTCCAAACTAAGTCTGTGTATCGATGGAAGAATCTAGTAAATGTTTTAAGTAATTTGTGGTAACTAAATCCTTGACACAATAATTTACCAGTAATACATTGATAACGTTCATTGAAATCCGAAACGTCACTACAGACACGGGCATAGCGAACGAGTTTGGATATATTAACCCCATTAGATGGTGACAAAAGAACATACAATAAAAAAGAAAAGGAAAATCTTCCTTTTTGTCGTTAATTTTAGTGGAGAGTTTCCCGGGTAAAACTGAAATATCTTAATATTTTCACCGTTTATATTTGATTTATTTTAAAGTAAGTATATATAGAAAATACTTGATTATTTAACGAAGAAATATCATCAAGATAACGGTAAGTGTTGTGGAATTCACCAATTGAATGAATTTAGACGGGTCTTAGCTGAGTTTGCCCTTAAATAGTGACGAACAACAGTACAGGAACAAATCTGCTACATTTGTTTTAAAAGAGCGCAATTGGTGCCCATATGAATACCAACGACCTGCCGATAAACTTTATTGCCCAAACGTACATAAATGCTGTCAAAGAGGAAATTTACAGTTTCAATCATCTGAAGACATCACACCTCCAATATGTATATCTAGCATATTTACCCTTATTTCATCCACAATTTATTAGAGAAGAAGGCTTTATATGATCATGATGATTTGCAGCAAATAAATTTGCAATCATATTTTTCAAACGACCATTTATTTAAATATGACGACTTTTGTTTAATTAGATTGTGTGACAGTGTAGTGTAAAGAGTTGAAGAGTAAACACTGTCAACCGAATTAAAATTACCATCAAAAGTACGTAATTTATCCAAAACATCCAACCGCTGACACACTAAAAATAGTGAATCCACTATTTTCATACGTTTTATTACAAAAGTTAATTATAAATTCTTTGATAGTTGTAAAGGAACTATTTAAAAGCAATGCAAGATTAGTTGTAGAACAATTACTAGAGGCCGATATGATACGATATTTTAAGGGTTTTTGTGTAATTTAGGAAACCAATATATAGCTACTGTAGGGACTTTCAAATGTCTAGATGAGGCATTGAGCTGTGATGTGATAATGTTATTCTTATTAGCGCATGGACCTGAATTTAGAAGAATTTATCTTTTCTCAAGAACTTCCGTGTATTATTTACATCATACAACCACCACCACATCGTTGGCAGCTATGTCGGCCGGTATGAACACAAACCACCCGGTGAGTACTTCTAGTTTGTTTCTTACAAATATGCGCATAATGTGCCCTTTAATTTATTTCTAAATTATTTTCAAAATCCGATATTCGAATATCCGCAATATTCATACATTGTTTAAAAAAAGGTCAAGATAATTTTCATCAATTTTTACAATACGACGAAAGAGTGTCTTTAATGACCAGACGACACTGTTTCCAATCTATTGTTGACCAGAGAGTACTACAAATAGTACAAATGTGCAAAAACAAAAATATCGGCGAAAGTAACTGACAATTATTTGAAAACGAAAAAAGTAGAAAATGTCATGAAAAGTTTAAATGAACATAAATTAAAGAGCATTCACATATTTGAACCGGTTTCAGATTAACATCGCACATCCCGGCTGACATTCTAAAAATATCATGTATTTTACACAAAAAATACCATTCCTGTCCCCTGTATGAGATTTTGATCCCCGACTGTTCAGTTGTAAATAGAAAAAGTCCATGTTTTGATTAGGGGATTTCATCATTTTTTTTTTATAAAAACCACATGTTGCGCAACTGCTCATGGTATTCATTTAAGTTTCATTCCATTCCAATTGAAAGTAATAAAACAAAATGTCTTCTCTAGAAGGAAATTAATCCAATGATACTAGGATATTCGTACCATATGTATGGTACACGTACTATAATTCCTCTTACACATAACTTCACAGACAAACTGCATTGGACGATAAAGATGTGTAGTAAATTATAAAATATAGAAACGAGTTTATCGATTTATATTGTATGAGCAGTTAAGATTGACGTCATCAGACGAGAATCGCATTTATATTTCGTTGAAAAAGTGTGAACTTTCATGCAAATTTTCCTCTTGATAAATTGGCTTATGCCTTTTTCTCACTTATTAAGAATAATACGATACCTATATTTGTTTAGATACAAGTATTGCAACTCTACATGTCCGTAATACAGGGCTCACCTAACCTTTACATCATTGAATGAACCAGTGATCAACGTCAAGTCCGTATTTTAGATACTCTAATCAATAGGTGAACTATATTTAGGGTATGAGATTATTGCAAGTTGTTCATGTCCATTTTTCAGGGTTTTAAGGTCCGTTTTTGAGACACAGTAGGCATAAGGTCCACTTTATTCGATGTATGGAATGAATGCTAGGTGTACATGTCCGTTTGACACGATTCATCTGATTTGGACGTCATATCAATGGTTCGCTGTTAATATTATGTGTGCATGGTTATATATATGATATAATATAATATTATATACAATATGTCGTCGATATTTATTTGGTATATGAAATGATTGTAAGGTGTACATGTCAGTTTGCAGGGTAAATTGTCATCGACATTATTTTAATGAATAACAGTTAATGTTTAGCAGCTTATGTAATTTAACATTTACTTTAAAGACTTTAATTCAACATAAAGATACGCAGGCGAGACATTTTTGCATGTTAACTCTTGCTTAAATATGTAGCGAAATCATTTTCAAAAAGGTCTGGATCAACGCCAGTGTAGAAATTATACAATGAAGTGTTAGGTCAATATACATGTATGCAAAATATATCAAACAGACTATATACCTAGGTTTTATTTATTTAAGTATCATGAAGGAGTATCTGCAATTTGAGATGGTCCTTTGATATAGCAAGTAGTGGTATTCAGCGACGTTTCAACCTTCATAACACGTCTATTAATTAATATGTCAAGATTTTTTGGTTATACTGTGGAGGGTATTAAGATCTCTAAATCTATTATAATCCTGCCACACTATAGTGTTCTTGTAATTATATCACGAGCTCCTACCAAGAGAAACCAAATAAACAAGTACATAGAGGCTATAATAAATCTGATTGAAAACTGCTAACATGCAATTTCATAAGAAGTAAAGAGCCACTCTTACCAGATAGAAATCGGACTAATATGATATCTATAATACTTGAGAAAGCGGATTTCCGGGATTTTCAGGAAAATGCGTGGATCAAATAAAAGATAATTTATATAGTTTATGTTGTGCATGTTGTTAGTTCTCACATTAGCATATGTACTCTTAAAGGCCAAATACTTTATTGGACTTCATTTGAAAATTACATTTTGAAGGCACGTTTGCAAATATAAATCTCCCAACTTTTGAAGATTCTAGAACTCATTAATAATCTACATTTAAGTACATAGATGCAAAGATGTATCCAGTTGAAACATCAATATTTCCATGGTTTACTCTATTGAGGTCTTGAAAACCACCAATTACGGTCGTTTAAAGCATGACTGATAAATTCATTCAAGCTGAAATTGAGAAGGAAAAAAAAATAGGCAAAATATCTAACATGTTTAACATTTGTGCTTTATGAAACTACCAGTCATTCCAGCACATTAATTTAGTTGTCGTAGTACTCTGCTTTATTCGGAAATATCTATTTACATTGTCCTCTATACCCTCACTTGCGAGGGATACTTTTTAAAAATGTTAAAATGTAGAGGATCAACACCAATTTTGCACCTTAATATTATGTTGAGCCTTTGACATCCTTTATTTGATATTTTCCCCCTACTGAACAGAACATACAAACAAAAGACATCTACATCCTACACATACATTATTGCATTGTCATATAACAACACTATACTTAAAATATTGTATTTCAAAACGCTGGCGGTGGTTTCATTTTCGCGAATTACATGAATTAAGTATTTTATTTGTTCTTTCTACGTAAATTGTAAAGAATATTTTACTTATTATTGTGTGGAGACTTTTCAAATAACAAATTGAGTGTTTAGTAAAGACGACGTACCTTGCTTTATAAATTCCACCATATCATACACATAAAAAGCGAACAGAAATAATGTATTTTTTCCAAGTAATCTTAATTTATATGGGACAGTATTTTCCGACTTCAATCTAAAAATCTTGTTAACTACTTGACATACTTTTATAACTAATGCTACATACTTCCTCGTTCCGCTGCTTATTTTCAATGTAGGTGTATGAAATTTATACTAACCAGTATTTGTAATTTTGGAAATTTGAGCTTTTCAATGTCCTACCTTCATCTTATTACACTATTTAATACACACACCTGTAACGGTTGATCACATAACATGCATAACATGCTTTCCGCATAATTGAATAAAAAGACCTAGTGTTCATAGACTAGTTGACTGTTCGTATATATTGGCCTTATTATATTAACATTGAAACCTCTGTTGATAGATTGAAAAATGTTTTGTGCAGCGAGGCGTCTACAAATAAGCCTCAAAAGAGATAAGAGCTTGGTTTGTTTTTCGTATCAATTTTGTTTTTTTTTTAAATTTTTTGAATATTGGAGCTTTAAAAAAAACCAAAAAAAGTGATAAGATACATTGTGTAGAAACTGAATTTCGTAACTTATTAATGGTTTCCTTCGTCTGCATAAAAATAGCTATTAAAATAACTTGCCTATACACTCAATCATACTAAAATATGTAAAAGATTATGAATAATCAATAAGAAGAATTAGAACGCATCCTCTTTGTAGGGTCTCAATATAACTAGTAATGTAAAAACCGAATTGGAGATTGTAAAAAAATCGCGGTAACCAATATGAATGGACTAGAGAATTTACGGCAACTTAGCTGTTCCGTACTCGATTACATCTGAGTTGTGCGATACTTTCGACATTATAAACCTACGTCGACTGATATTGGTGAAAGCTGCAATGCAATTTAAGTTGATGAATTATAATTTGCTTCTCTGAATCTTAACCTGGCAGGTTATCAGGTATCATAACAGTTTGCTGTAGGAAAATGAACAAAGAAAGTAAACATTTTCAAATGTTTAGAGTTTAGAGATTTTAACGTCTCATAATGCTTTGCATATACAAAGTAAGGATACGTGGTAGGAATGCCAAAGAAAACACTACAATGTATGTACCAAAGACCACCGGACGAGAATGTGAACAAGTAACAGTAGTCTTTTCCATATTGAGCGAAACACATACAGTATATAATGATATTTAAAAAAACCATCATCATGTGTATAATTATGTGAAATAGTGCAAAAGAGGCAAAAACCCACCTGATTTATCCTAAAAATGATAAAGGAAAAAAATAAACTTTTCAGACGAGCAACAACCCCAGGACAACATCCATCTGGATTGGGACATGTTCATAAAGAGATGTGGTTGGTTAAACTTTTGTTGACTGCAAAACCGCCTACCTTACCTTTTACTGTGCTACAATAGAAACAACTGTCAACATTAGGAAAAAGCAGTTAGGCCCAACAGATCTCAACAGGTTGTTACTAGGTAAAAAACAAGAAAGAAAAATAACTTACTAGTCAAATGAGATAAGACATTAAGTATCAAACAGCTGAAAGCTAGTCCAAATTTCAACAGACAATTAAACCATGTTACATAGCACACACATGTCGTCAATCACCTCAAAAGCCAACCAAACCTTTAAACAGACTTATTCAGAAGGGTTATAGTTATTAGTATTGATTTACTCATATGGTCTTTGCATCGGAAATAAACTAAGTTATTCTAAAACCAGTTGTTGGCATGATACGGCTTAAGTTCTTCTCGTATATTTTATGATGGTATGATACTAAACCCCTAACGGGAGAGATTGTGCTTGATTTACATATGATGAAGACAAAATCTTGCAATTAGTTTAATTGAGGTCTGGAGCTGGCATGTCAGTAACTGCTAGTAGTCCCTTGTAAATTTATGCTATCATTTTCATTTTGCTTAGTTTATTCTGTTACCTTTTCTAACATCGGACTCGGACTTCTTTTAAACTGAGTTTTACTGTGCGTATAGCTGTGTGTTTGTTTATTCTACATTGTCTAGAGGTATAGGGGGAAGGTTGAGATCTCACAAAACATGTTTAACCCCGCTGCATTTTTGCGCATGTCAGGAACCACTGACCATTGTCTTGTATGTTTTTTTTTTTATTAATTTCGGTTCATTTGTATGTTTCGGAGTTCAGTATAACGTCCATTTTCTATGAACAAGTACACGTTTTTGTTTAGGGGCCAGCTAAAGTCTGCCTCCGGGTGCGGGATTTTCTCGCTGTGTTGAAGACCAATTGGTGGCCTTTGTCTGTTTTCTGCTCTTTGGTCGGGTTGTTGTCACTTTTTTAGACTTACGTGTGGTTGTTTAAATTATTTTTTCTTATTTGAAACATGTTCAAAGGCATGTCTTGAACTTGACCACTTAAACCCTTGGCTTGATTCAAATATGTGCTCTGTTAGCAACAATCAAGAAAATTGTGATACGAACAACCATTACTGGAATATCGTGTCAACTAGGAAATACATACTCCATATGTTGTCGCCGCTGCAATGTTGCTACATAGAAAATTGATAATTTTTGACATTTTACACAATCAAGAAGCTTAATTCTCCCCTTTTGTCGTTAAGTTGTGTTCTCCAGCGACCCTCGTGGTCAACTTCTAGATTTAAATCAAGATATGAGGGAGATAATACTGTATCTATGACACTCTATATTTCAAATTCGATGTGACAGATATGTTCAAAATAGTCACCAACCTTTGTATTTTGTAGTGACCAGTATCATCTTTATAGACATGATAAAACACTTCATCAAAACGTAACAATTATGTTGTCAATAACAAAACCAAGCATCAGTTTCAAAGAATATATATTTATTTTAATAAAAGAATTATTTATCACTTCCTACACCAAGATATTTGTATCTACGATTGCCATTTTTTTTCAATTAAACAAGTTGCACTATTTGTTTTTCAATCTGTCTTAAGTTTATAATTTGGAATACTTGTATAGAGGATAGAGAAGTAAACTTTGTTATATTATTGCAAGAGGAAAGTAAACATGATTTATTTATTAACCGGAAATGGGTCTTTGAACTAGTTTTTAATAAGTGCGAGTATTATCATATGTCTTTTTGTGGTTGTTTGTGTGCTTAGTATCAACACGATAAGTCAAGTCTTGTCTAGCTGATCTTATGTTATGTTGTTACACCACTGTCCAATGATAGGGTAGGGTTGAGCAAATATGTATAAAAATCCCACATTCTTGATGTACAAGCGCCAAGCCAGTAATGTAGTGGCTGTCGTTGGTCGCTGCTGCTTGCATTATATATTTTTTTATTCATTCCATAAGTATGATTAAGGGTTTGCTCATTTGAATTGTTCACATTTTGCCATACTGGGGCCTTTAAATGCTTGTTATACTGTTTGTGTTTTGCTGTGACCTGAAATTGTACAGTCACACCTTTATCATTTGGTCTTTATGATAGTTTTCTAATTCGCAATGATTCAACATCTCTATTTGTTTTCTATATTAATAAAAATACAGCTGCATTTATACCTTCATCTTTTCATCAAAATAAAACGAATACAATATAGTTGCGTGATTTATTTACCTCTTAGTATATAAAAAACCACTATAAGATATTAGTCTGATAAAAAAAGCACAAACAATTGAATTTTCATCTTTGTAGTTTTACCACAAATGATGATATTGTAGAATATCGAAAAATCAAGCTGGTCAAAATCATAGCTTTGCATATATACATTGATTTAAACAAATAAATCAACCTACCCAAAGTAAAATAAGTTATAAAATAAGAAGTATAAAATTATTTTTTTAAGAAGGTGAAACAAGGTGAACACAGAGAGAGAGAGAGAGAGAGAGAGAGAGAGAGAGAGAGAACAGTAAGGTTGCTTGACTTAGAGAACAAGATATACGTTCCTTGGAGCGAGTATCTAAACATTTGTTATATATCTGCAGATACACTAGTTACAAAGATTAGTTTTAAATGACTGGATAGGATCAATAAGGTATATTCATTAACCACGTAGTTTTATTCAAAAAGATTCATTTTCATGTTCAAGGACAATGATGAACGGATCATATATATCTGAATATTATTTTTGCATTTAAATTGAAATTGTATACAAGAAAAAATTATTATGTTATGGAAATATTCCACAAGAATTAAGAAAAATAGGCGCGAATGATAAACACATACATTTGAACGGTCTACATATATCGATTAGCAGTTATTTGTACAATGCTCCGGCTATGTTCTAGCAGAGAAAATTTAGATTATAATTGTAGTAAAACGGGTTTTGCGCTGTTTCTGTCAATCTGATACATTGCTATTTATTGGAACTTTGTTTTGATCATTTGAACATTAGAATTTGATATTAAAGGTAAGATAATATGTACAAATTATCCAAATATTCCATAAATGCAGTACTATTCGCTTATTCATAATGGAAATGTCTGTAGTTTAGCTGCAATATCCTTAACATTTGCCAAGTTGCACATAAGCATCCACATTGTACAATTTTTTTTTTATAAATTATAGCTTGGTTACTGACGTGTTGAAACACTACTTTATAAAAGAATATTTGAAAAGGTCACATTGTGAATTACGGTCAATATTGTACGATATCAATCTGACGGAAACTCAATAAACTATTCTTATCATACTCAACATTTACAATAAACCAGGAAAAGAATAATACATTTGTTAACCAAAATGACTATTTAGAATGTTCTTTTTATCATTTGAGAGAAGTGCAAAAATACTTGTGATTTCGCTATCTTACTTCCTTCCGAATAATATTTGCCATTTCTTTTTCTTATTTGAACTTTTAATGTTGTATGTAGTTCGTTTGATATTAAATATTAAATGCTGAATGGTTGACGTTTCCTATATTTATTTCACCATATTCATTTGTTGTTGGACGTGTTGTACGTGTCATAAGATCATGATATGTAGATATATTTTCCATTCGAACAGTGTCATTATGTTGCAACGCATGACTACAAAAAATCAGAAATAAATAAGATTATTGATATTAAATTTATACACAATTGTGCAGATACTTTTACATGTAATGAATACAAATGACGGGGTTTTAAGCAGATAGATTTCAGTAGAACAACAAGCTTTTTAGAAAATACCCTTATTAGACATGACGGAGGCTTTAATAGTTTGGAAGCACACTAGAGTTTCTCATGAATTCTGATTCGCTCATTTTGGTCAAAGCTTTACCTCAACATCAGAAACAACAAAGCAATGAACGTACATTAAGAGGTCTTTAACAGTTTAATTACCAATGGAAAGAGGCCTTGCTCGTATATCGATTTTGTTGTTTATAATTTATCTTTAACAATCATAAAAAATGAAAATGCTTTAATAGAATGGAAATCACCACATTATTGGACATCACAGACCACATCAACCGCCATCATTCAATTCATCCGAAAGATAGACGTTCAAACAAAGAACAACAATAACATATTCCTTGATAGCTTGAACTGGTACAAGCACACAACACATTTAGGATTATCTTCAAATCTGCCAAAATCTGTAAGGAGACCTGTGTAAACAGTCTGTAGAACAGTTATAACACTTTTAAAACTGTTTTTGACAAAAGTGATTCTACCGTAGAACAAATTTAGACAATTATAACCTGGAACAGTTTTGTAAAAGATTACGCAATACTGATTTTAGTAGTTCTACCATAGAAAAAAGGTATAACAAAAAAAAAAAACCTAGGCAAGTTCAAAAAGGGGAAGATCATTCTGGAGCACCTGAGTTCATCTCCGATTTTTGGAGTGGTTTGTGTTGCTCAGTCTAGTTTTCCATGTTACAATTTATAGTCTGTCGTTTGGCCTTTGCTCGCTTTTTTAGGGAATGGCATTGTCAGTTCGATATCGACTTTTATAATTGAATATCCCGTTGATATTGTAACCTCTTCATGGCAAGGAAATCCAGGTAATATGTCGCTATTCTGAATAACGATCAGTGAACTACTATTTTACTTGAAATTCAGAACTATTCTTCCGTAGAACTATTTCCGAAGTTCTGCCCTAGAAAAAATTTACACAGTTCTAACATAGAACCAATTGAAACAGCTTTACCCTAGAACTAATCCTGACATTCCCCCCCCCCCCCCCCTTTCCAAGAAAAGTTCAAAAGTACAACTGTTCCAAGGAAGAACTGTTATAGAACTGTTCTGTTATATTATATTATTCTGACAGTTGTAAACAAACATTTGAACTTATCTCAATTATACAGTTGAATTAAGAGTTGTACGTGCGCACTTCCTGTCTATCTAGAAATGTTGTAAACGTAAAACACAAAATAAACATGCAGAGGACAGCTAGAAATGCAAAAAATGACCATAAGTTTATAAGTTTGACATTGTCAAATTTGATTTCTGCCTGACTTATTCCTATTGATTGAAAAAAAAAGAGCGCTTTATGTCGTTTCCATACGATAAGCTGAGAACCGTCCAACTAATTCTTTGAAAATGTGTATGACTTTATAAAAGCCATATATCATTTCGAAGACTCCGTTTTTGCGGTTTAAGAGTTGTTGACCTTGATTTATTGAACAATTGAACTTTATGTTGTTTCCATACTATTACTATAGAAACGTTCAACTCATTCGTTTTCTAATTCTATTTTGTTCATATTTTATGAAAGCAATGAAGGTTAATATAATTTTGACTATTTTTACGTATGATTTTCATAAATTATGACCCTAGATTGCGTTAAAAAGGACAATTAATTGGGTTTGCTATCATTTTCACATTCTTTTGTTATTTAATGTATTGTTATGTGAAACCTTTCGCCATTCATCTGAGTGACATTACTATAGCGTTTTATACCTTAACAATATAACATTTGAGCGAATAATTTATCACATTTTATTTGAATATTTACGTGCATACCTCTGTGTGTTCTTTGTGATATTTCCTTTTCCTAAAACAAATGATTTGTTTTAAAAATGAAATAACCATTTAAGTTTGTTCATCAAAATTAGACAATGTAAAATCAAATGTGATAAAAAAAAATGCTTGTAGAAATTAGCATTTGTGTTGATTTGAAACAAAACATGGTACAACCAAACGTTCAACAGATGAGAAGCACTGATAAAAGTAACATCAAAACAGTTCCCAATCTACGTAAGGAACAGTTTCTTATAAGGTATATACATAATATCAATCACAAGCTTTCTGAAATAATAACATCAATAATCATGATATATACTATTGATAAATAGATCATAAATTTACGTAAACATTCCATCTACCTGAAAATGTATATTTGAGGTTTATTCACAACACAATATTTTCTCGATAATAGATCAAAGGAAAACTGTCAACCCCCACTTTAAAAAGTAAAACAAAAATACCGACCTTCAAGGTAAATTCAAAAGGGGAGAACAACCGTCACATTCCTTATACTGTACCCCATTTATGAGCAGACCCGTCTTTTCTCTTATTTCCAAATATTGCGTGCGAAGGGGAGAGGCAAACACAAGATTTCGATTATTTAGTTTGACTCGGCTTGGTATCGAACCGACGATCTTCTGAAATGGAGGCGTGCCCGCATATACGAAATGACAGAAAGAGAGAGAGTTGGTATATCAGTCTATGTATTAAATAAGAAGATGATACATGAATGTCAATTGGTCGTCGGAAACCTAACGATTGAGTTCACAAGAACAGGGGGTAAAATTAAGTGTAGTGGATCGAACCCCCACACGAAACATCCGTTATAACACTTTCAAAAGATGCGTATCAGTTATACATGTGTCTGATGATAAGTTTTATCACAAAAGCGGTTTGGTAAATGTTGCACATCTTACTTTTCGACATCTTAAACCATGCACAGGGCATATATAAATTATGTTCGCAATCGTGTTCATTTGTGTTGTTGAGATTCTTGTTGTTCAATCTTTATTTGTCTTTATTCTGTTCAGTAGAATGTTATCTTTTTTTTTGTATTCTCTTCATTTTTCTCTAGGTAGGTGGTGTCTGTTTTTTCGACCTATAGCTTGTACTGATCTTGGTATCTTCTTCTCCTTTATTATAAGTAGGTAGCCAAACATTAACATGTTCATGGGCTGTCATAAAGAAGAAGTTTTAGCATGATACACAGACAGACAGACGAACAAACGGTCATAGCTACACAAATGTCTGAAAAATCGTTTTACAAATGAACATACACATTTAATAATACTAAGTATTAAAGAGAGGTGTTTGTATTTACTAGGTTACCAAGCATTTGTTATTGTTTGAAATATAACCAACTTTGAAAAAGATAGGCTAAGAAACAACTAATCAAAATACTTTTACTTAAATTAACAATAAACATTATTTTTTATAAATTATTACTTTTTCAGTTTATTTTTCAATATGAGTAATATTATTCACAGTTTACACATAGCAAGACGAGATAACGCAGTCTACACTTTATAACAAACCGACTTATATATGCTGTTCGGTGTGAGCCAAGGCTCCGTGTTGAAGGCCGTACTTTGACCTATATAAGTTTACTTTTACAAATTGTGACTTGGATGGAGAGTTGTCTCATTGGCACTCATACCACATCTTCTTATATCTATTATATATATAATTAAAAGAACTACTGCAGATTCTTTTTTGTATGTGAGAGTAACATTAATGGTACCTCTTTTTATGCAATAGGTGAGCATTTCGATAAAACATATATCTCTATTGATGCAAGGAGACAAAATATGTGAAAAACGAAACCATAATGCAAACATTTCGGAGAAAGCCAAAAAAATGAAGCCAAACCCGAACAATTAATCACAAATGCACGCGCGAACTTTCTTAGACATATAAAGAAACGTTTTAAATAAAACAAGTATTCAAATTATCATTCCAGTACAGATGTAGGCCGGTAAAAACCCCATAGACTATTAACCTAAAAACAGTAACATCACCACTTATAATGCATCAGTTTTCAAGATAGATAAATGTCTCTTCAGTGATAACAGAGGCCGAAGTATTTGAAAATCAACAAACTCATTAACAATTTAAAGAGCTGATGAAACAGAAAAGGACCAAACTGTATAGCAAAAACCAGGACAAGGTCTCATTAGATAGGCATGAGGACAATAATTTCTTAATTTAAAACATGATTTTTGAAGAAAAATTTCAGTACAAAATATCCATATTGTAATGGTACTCACGACGTACTGAAAAGAAAGAATGGTGATGTAATCAGAAGAGGGATTTACAAACTTCTTTTGAAGATTATTAAAAAACTGTAACATTTAGTTTTATATAATACATTGTTGTAGCTGTAAAACTGATTGTGGACATTTTAAATGGCACACAAGTCTGCGTTGTCTAAACTTTTCCAAACAGGCATTGTACCTTCGAAATCAAACTGGCCCTTATAAATAGTACCGAAATTCAGTTCAAATTTAGGAAAGGAGTTGTTGAGTCAATGCTAAAAGAACTTGATCATAAACGCAACGAAAGACTTAGAAAAGAAGGAGGCAGGCACTTTATATGTCTTTGTGACTATTTGTGAACCCTGGCGTTAAGTAACATTGACCCATCAGAAAGGAAGTGTCAAAGGATACCGGAACTGATGTACACTTAATCTGTGAAATCTTCTGCCGGACATATCGCTCGATTTGCATGATAGCTGGCTACATTTTTGTCAACAAAATATTCCATAAATGTCACAGACGCGTATACCTTTGTGTGTACATCTTTATTATGAACAATAGGCTGCTATGTTATTCTGCCCCAAAGACGGTAATACTGTCTAACATTTAACAAATGATGTTTTTCGCTTTTAAGAGAAAGGCTAATGATACCAAAGAAATATTGAAATATATTAGTCTAAAACAAATTGACAATACCATGACTAAAAGCGAAAACGATCAAATGACAATCTTTTGCAATCAATTGTATTCGGCTTCGAGAATGTTTTGACATAATGTTAAAACAAATCATTCAATGCTATTTTTTTCTCTACATGCATTTGTACAGGCCAAACAGCTGTCTGTGTTTTATATCATTAATAACCATTTAGATGTGGATGTAAAATAAAACTTAATTTGCAAACTGTAAACTAAATAAATGTGATTCAATGAGAAGGATGTTAGTTCATTTCAACTAAAGTTGTTAAGTTGTAAACCTTTTTAAAAACTTAAATGATTGCGTTACGGAACATAAACAAAAGTTTTTTCAGACATCAAGATGAAGTTCAGACCTCAGCTCTTTGTACCGTTAACGACACCCTGGTAAGTCCGTTAAGAGTTTAATGTATATTTCAGATATTTTCTAATTGTAAAAACTGTACTGTTCATATAATTTGCTTGCAGTAAGAATGTGAAATAGAACTATGTCGTCGAAGTGAAAAGTTCACTTACAAAGTTTTGGTATTTAATAAACAGTTCTTTTTTTATGAAGGCATTCATTTCAGTTCAAGAGGAAAATGAAGTTATTACAAAACCTTTAAATGGTATAATAGGATTAATTATGATACCTTACATTTTGGAAGTCATTTTGAAACGATAGTTAACTTCAAATATTCTTTATATTCTAACTGATACTTACAGTTCAAGAGCTAATTTAGGTTTCACATAAACTTAAATTGACATTCTACATGAAAATAGGTAAGTATTGATACAGTGTTCAATATTCTTAAAGACGTGTTCCTTCATGATACATAAAATGTAGTTGGGGGATTTCTTACCTTGTTTCTGCCTTACTAAAATGAACACAGCTGTTGTAAAAAGAACTTCCAACAGAAAGCTTCCAGTGACAAGACCAATCTGTTTTGATATCAAGCAATTTTCATCTGCTGTTATTTGCCAAAAAAAAAATCATTGATGTAAATAAACATTATCTATTTGAATCATATACTTGAGGAAATGTAGTATGATTGCCAATTAAACAACTATCCACTAGAGTCTAAATGACGTGAATATGAGCAAGTATTCACGCCTGATTAACCATCAAATCTCAACCGAATGGTTTAGCGAAATAACAAATGTACTGGGACTTTCTGAAGTGCTTTGCAGGTATGAAATATCCAAATTAAGACAGGATAGGTTGATTATTTCATCAATTAATTGTAAATCTGTGTTTTCTTTTTTATATTTGAGAATGTTGTGGCAAAGATAAATGAATAAGTCAAATTTTTTCTTGGTTTGATATTCCTGAAGTCAAATTCACTTTTCTCCGACAGATTATCATGTGATTGAATTTGAGTCCAAAGGATATATCATGATATCAACAACATCACTGTGTCTAAACTACCCCGGCAAAAAATGTTTGGACTCGATAGTATCTAATGTCCGGTACGGTGACGGACAATCAACAGACAGAGAAAAGGTAGAATTTCTGTTTATTTATTTGTTATTTAATGACATTGAAGAATAAACATACACATATAACTATTTTCGATTGTGTGATGTAATATTTTCTACAACCGTTCTAGATTAATGGAGAAATAAGTAAAAAGGCACACGAAAATGGTGAATTGAGTGAACATTGCTACGAATTTGTTTAATTTCTCTTTAAATTGTGCACATTGCACGGAAAGAAAAGTACGGAAAGAAAGATATTAACACAGAGATTGCATGGCTAGTCACTATGAGCACCTCAATATTTGCATTTCTATGCACGGAACGAAATAAATGGGTCATGTCAAAATGGAAGGACCCTGTTTCGTCAATGTTGTTTATTACACAAGGACCCTGTTTTGTCTCAGTATAGGACCCGGTTTTGTTTTGTTTTTAAAACCACAAATTTATGAAAAGCTACGTTAGCACGGATCTGGACATTGCCCATCGGAAGAAATTAAATATTTGAGTCAAAAAGATGTTATAAAGATGTTATTGCAATACAAACATGTGTTAAAATATATTTCAAACAGGAACTTTTCGTAATAGGGAGTAGACATTTTTGAATGCTATACGTATACCTTATTGATCTTATCTTCGAACTTAGTTTAAATGGAAATAAATACTTTATATCATGTACTTACATTAATTCCTTATGATAGAAAAAAAGAAGATGTGGTGTGATTGCCAATGAGACAGCTCGTCACAAGAGATCAAATGACACAGAAATTAACAACTATAGGTCGCCGTACGGCCTTCAACAATGAACAAAACTCATACAACATAGTCAGCAATAAAGGCCCCCAAATGACAGGTGTAAAACAATTCAAACGAGGAAACTAACGGCCTAATTTATGTACAAAAAAAATGAACGAAAAACAAATATGTAACACAGCAACAAACGACAACCACTGAAATACAGGCTCCTGGCTTGGGACAGTTAAATATATACAGAATGGGGCGGGGTTAAACATCTTAGCGGGAACCCAAACCTCCCCCTAACCTAGGAAATTGGTGTAACAGTACAACATAAGAACGAACTAATAAAATCAGTTGAAAAAGGCTTAAGTCATCAGATGGATACAAATAGAAATACATCTCAAAAATGTTTGTTAGTTTTCTATACTACTGTAATGATGTAAAAATAAGAAGATGTGGAATGATTGTGTTACCATATCAATTTATCAAAAGAGTAAGGATAGTATGCTTTACTACACTATACGCTATGTTTACAAAATATTTACTCATTCGTTCATCCATTGACGGACAGTGAGAGAAAAAGCTCCGTTTTGAAGGCCGTACTTTGACCTATAATGGTTTACTTTTACAAATTGTGACTTGGATGGAGAGTTGTCTCATTGGCACTCATACCACATCTTCTTATATCTATTAGAACGTTTTGGATATCTCAATCAAAATGGTTGCCTTTCGAACGTGTATTTTATGTCCGCTTCGAAATACACAAGTTCTAAACTTCCCCATTAGAAACAAAATAATTCTATCATGCCATGCTCTACGCTCATTTTAACATAGGTAGACATTATATTTGTCAATATTTTATACCTGGCTAACGCTTGGTTTAAAAATTTTAACAAATATAATGCCTTCCTATGTTAAAATGAGCATTGAGCATGGCATGAAAGAATTATTTCTTTTTATAAATAAAAGTTGGTTTGCAACATTATAACGTCCAATATCTTCGTCTTCGTCTTCGTAGAACAACCTAATAGGCAATTTAGCCCGTGAAAAATGACAATGAGACAACTTTCCATCAGAGACCAAATGACGTATAAGTTAACAAATATAGAACACCGTATGGCATCCAACAATGAGAAACGTCCATACGGCATAGTAAGCTAAAAAAGGCCCCGAAATGAAAACTGTAAAAAAAAACTAATGTGGAAACTAACGACCTAGATTTATGTACAAAATAAAAAACGAAAAACAAATACATGTATGATATATAGCAACAAAAGACAACAACCGATTTACAGGCTCCTTCGGTACTGGTACATACAGAATGGCGAGGTTGAACGTGTAAGCCCCCCCCCCCCCCCCCACGCTCCCCCTCAAAAAAAAAAGTGGTATAACAGCACAACATATGAACAAACTATAAAATTCAGTGAGTTGAAAAAGGCTTAACTCATTTGATTACAGAGCCCCTATAGTAAATATGGGATTGGCGGCTGTCTCTGTTTTTTTCGTCTTTTTTTAAATTTTATGATGGTATACGATATAGTTACATTATATCAGTGGCGGATCCAGGGGAGTAGAGGGAGTACGCAGACCCCCCTTTTTGGTGGCTAGAAATAATTATTTTATCATGTTTTTTAGGATTTAAATATGATTTTTCATTTAGCATTAAATTGTTAAAAAAAGTTCCCCTTGCTACGCTCGGCGGTATAAAATCCGTTTATGAATACGTCCCTTTCAAAAATCATGGCCTCGGTCCGCCCTTGCATATTGACAATTTTAAACTTGACCAAATTGCTTAAATTGTAGAACATTTGTAAATGTACGATAATCATTATACAATGAAGAGATAAACCTATATATAATAGTTGTATTATATAGGGCAGTTGTTAACAACTTGATACTAGTGCATTAAAGAATTTGTTAATGCTAAAAAAAAGAAAAAAAGAAAAAAAAAGAGAGATGAAACATCGTTTATTTATATAAATTACTAATCAAATAATCATTATTGCAATTTCCGGATGGCCTAAGACTTTTATACTAATTTATACTTAGTATTATTATAACAAGGGGTAAACAGATTTTTAACGCACTATTATTGTGATCCTTTGCGCCGCATGGAAATTCCTTTTCTTGGGCGATTCTGCATGCACATACATTTGTCTTATTCTCTTGCATTATAATGAACGTTTAGTTTCAGAATATTTATTTTCAAACGATTATACTGTCTTCCCTTTAAGTAGAGCGGAACACTAAGATAACCATCTTGTTGTCCCAAACAATCACATATCAAATGTGTCCTTAAATTTTCAAGGCCGTACCCTAATTAAGTTTGAACACTTAAATTTACATAGATGATATAAAAAAAAAATCTAATTCCGTTTCAAAACCTTCATTTCTTTTTAATTTTTCCTTTTTTTTTTATACAAAACAAAATTGAAATTTGCTTTGTTCTAATATAGCAGGAGTTCAAGTGTTTACGGATTCAAAAAGGTTATAAGTTATCCTCTGAAAGAAAATGTTTTTCAACGATCCCTCAAACTGCTGTTGAACGCCATATTTTAATTTTCGTCATGCGATTATGCATTATTTTCTATGACAAAACCGGGTCTGCTTTGTGAAATATAAGGACAAAACCGGGTCGTACACATTGACAAAACCGGGTTCTTCAATTTTGACATGACCCACTTCTCTCATTCCATGCACAGACATGCAAATATTGAGGCGATCATAGTGAAAAGTCTTGAAATCTCCGTGTTAATATCTTTCTTTCCGTACCTTTCTTTCCGTACAATGTGCTCAATTTAAAGAGAAATTAAACAAATTCGAGGCAGGGTTCACTCAATTCACCATTTTGATGTGCATTTTTACTTATTTCTCCATAAATCTAGAACGGTGGTAGAAAATATTACATCACACTATCGAAAATAGTTATATGTGTATGTATATTCTTCAATATCATTAAAACAACAAATAAATAAACAGAATTTCTACATTTCTCTGTCTGTTTATTGTTCGTCACCGTACCGGACATTAGATACTATTGAGTCCAAACATTTTTCGCCGGGGTAGTTTAAATACAGTGAACATGGCAAACAAAATATCAAATATTGTTGTTGTCTTCTCACTATCACCACATTTGTAAATTGCATACAGGTTTTCGTGATGAGTTTCTTAGCGGCAAAAAATAGAAACTTCAACTAATGGATACATTTATATATATTTCTCTAATTCTTACCCGATTTATCCTTTCCTCACATGTTGATTATTTTTATTTAATCAACATGTGGTTAGTTTGATCTAAGTTCTTCATTGGTCAAGATTCGATTATGACGTGAAATTTTCTTGCTTTCATCTGAATTTCCTATCGTGACGTCATGAAAAAAAGGTGACCATTCCTGACGACGTCACATTGAAAGAGCACATTGTTTTGCAGATCATTCGAAAAGAAGGATTAAGATAGTGTGTATGTCGTGTAAAAATCATTAGAGAAACAGATTCCACCACCAAATTTCCTGCAATACGATATTTATCCATTCTCGACAGTTAAATTTTATATATTTAAAACGCTCAATGAGCCTCGCGTTTTAAAATAAAAAAATAAAACTGTCTCGAGTGAATAGATAACGTATCACACTTGATGTAGTGGTAAAATCTTTATATATTTCGAATTAGCAGTACATCAATAAATGAATAGGGCGTTTAATATCACACATAAAGGTTAATCTCAGTAGCTATCAATGATGACTAACGGAACACATTTATATGTAATTTCCGGTTCTTCTTCCGAAAGAAAAAAAAAAGCAAAAAGCAGAAAATTGTATGCATTATGCGTTGTACGTTTCACCTTATTGATTTTAAGATTTCGTCAAAAATACAGTTTAGTATGCGCAAATGTGCCTCTTTTTTGAATGATAGTTACAAGGAAATACATAAAAAGGGGTATATATTTATGTTCATATGTAACCTAAATGTAAGCTGACGACATAAACGTTTTCATACCTTCGTCACATGATTCCCCATGCCACCCCAGTTCACAGCCTCCAGATGGACACTTTCCGGTAAACACATCACACGACACAGTCAAGCAATTGCACTTCTTTCGACAGTTATTACCGAAATAACAATCTTTACAGGCTAAAAAGAACTAGTATTGCATATCAAAGAAAAACCTGATATTCTTAATCTACATAAAAAACTTATATTTTTTATCAGATAACCTTATGTTTGCCACACTGGTAAATTTCCAAAATTAATAAGAATCCTCGAAAAAATGACAGAATACATTTCTTTATAAAATAAGAAATGTGATATGATTGACAATATGACAACTATGCACTAGAGTTCCAAGTGAAGTGAATGTAAGCAATTATAGACAACTGTTCGGCCTTCAACAATGAGAAAAACCCATACCGTCTAGTCGAATATAACAAACCCTAACATGAAAAATGTGAAACAATTATAACGAGAAAACTAACGGCCTAAATTATAACAAAACAATGTATAAACAAATATGACAGACATGAACGAACAACAACCACTGAACTACAGGATCCTGACTTGGGACTGGCAAATACAAAATGTGGCGGGGTAAAACATGTTTGTGAGCGCCCCCTATTCCTTGGCCAGTGTTGTAACATTACAAAATAACAACAAACTGTAAAAATCAGTTGAAAAAGGCTCAACTCAAAAGGTTGGTACGAGCGACAAAAACAACTAACACAAAAACAGTGGACACAAAACACCGAAATAAGAATACTCGCAGTTACTGAAACTAGTTCAAAGCTTATTACAGCTAATACATAAATCATGTTCTTTCAGACTTAAGTATCAATCAGTACTCATTCATTTTACTCAATTTATCATGTACATGCAGTATATGCAAATGATGGTAAAATATTCTCCTCTTGAACAAAGCGTCCAAGAGCAATCATGCAAGCTGTAGTTCAAGATTTGAATAGAAAAGGACACATACGCGTTTCACTTTGCACTATTAGCTGTGTTAGTCTGTCGACGCACTCATTCGAAGCATCCGGTCTCGCGCCTTTTGAAGTTTATGCGATTCTCCCTATTTTTTTGTTAGTTAGATTGAATTGTATTGAACTATCATATTTTTGATTTTATATACCTGAGTTTACAAGATTACAATTGTGTGTACGTATACCTACATCATGTGTATATGGTTTCAAAATATCGATTAACTTTTGACTTACGCGAAAAACAAAGGTTCAAAATGCATTCAAGCAAGTAAAGTATATTAAATACCTCCTTCCCCCCCCCCCCCCCCCCCAAAAAAAAAAACCCAGCACTTTCACACTTACAATGTACATTCCCCATTCACCTTTGATCAAACGTGCATCAAAGATTATATTAGAAATACCACAGACGAGTTCGAAAAGCACAGTTTATTGATTTGTTAAGAATGCCCTTTTTAAAATATAGATGATATGGAAAATTAAAATCGTTAGCACATACACATGCACCAGCAATACTAGTATGTCGAATAAGTTCTAAATGCTTGTCCGATCATTTAGTATATTGCAATAAAAGCTCTGTTTCTTTGGCTTTTGTGTGTTTTTTGCTGTGCATGTACTGAGTTTGTTACATGATTTAAACATACAATTTTTAAATTTCCCCGATCTTTGATTTAGAAATTCTTAACAAACTAAGGTTTCAACTCCATCATAAAATTAACCCTAGAGAACCAAGGTTTTTGTTTACGACAATGTCTCGTCAGTAATGCCGAGGCCAAAGGATTTGAAAATCCAAAACTTATTCATATATTAAAGAGGTTATAAAATCAAAAACGACAAAAAGTAAAGCAAAAGATGGGCAAGGATTCAGTGCGTTGCATATGGGAGATATATTTCTCAATTTTAAATGATTTTCAAAATTTCGTAACAGCAAAATATAAAAAAAATTTTCAATGGAAACAATATCACATTTATAGGCTGTAATTTGAGGAAAAATTAAATGCATGTTTAAGGTTTATTCAGGTATATCTTATTGAGTTCTAAAATTAATACCCATCGAATATTGCATATCAAATGTTAAACTTTCAAATGTTTGACCTCTACCGTAATTTTGCTATAGCTTAATGTTTGTGTACAGCGATAATATAATACGCTAGACTTATTTGAAAATGCTAATTTTTAATTATGAATAATTAGCCGTTAAGGCATACAATCAAAAGACCAAGCAATAACCTTACCGTTGTACAAAAGGAGAAGGTATGAGAGGGCCACTGTGTAAGCCAATTACATGTTACATATTGAAATTCATAAAAGTATTACAAATACATCAAATGTCACCTTTCACATACCTGTAGCATACGGTGGTCATATATCAGTATTCATGTTTATGAATCGCGTCGACTTATGACTTTGTATGTCCCTTTGGTATCTTTCGCCTCTCTTTTACGTATTTGCTTTAGAGCATCAAACTTCTTCAATATCGTGCAAAAGTCTAAACTGTGCCTGAAGAGCCGCATTTTAAAATAGATCATTAATTTAATACCTAGATAATTATGAACAAAGGCTTTAAACAAAAAGGTATCTTCCTTAAAAATGTGTCACAAAAAGATGATAGTTTGAGAAAAGCCTTCGGTCAAAATTTTACAAAATAATAAGCATAAATTGTCTTTCAGGCTAAAAAAACGAAAACTTCAACATAGTTATGATGTTCTAGTGAAATCATAAATGACTTCTCGGAACTGGAGTGTCCAGTCAAAATTGTATCTCTTATTTATTATATATAAATTAATAAGTCAAACTAACATCCTTTTGAGAAGATTAGATAATTTTGGACATTTTGGTCCTCAAGGCTCCTCAAATTCGTACTCAATGTTATACTTTTTATTCGAGCGTCCTTGATGATTTTTTTTTTGGTAAACGAAACGCGCGTATGGCGTACAAAATTATATTCCTGATATACTTTATGAGTGTATTTATTATTTTTTTTACAATGACCTGTGACGTGTTCGGTATTACTTAATCTAGAGGTCGTATGCTTATATTTTGCCGTTTAAGCTGTCTTTCTTAAGTGCATAGATTTACAGTTCATGTAAACATGATAAAAATGCATGGGGAATTATAATGTATATTGTTATTAGATGCTGGACATTTAAGACGTTCTGCAAACGACAGCATCAATCATTCAAATCAATTATTTCATTTAAAGTATAAACTGACGTATACTTTTAATACCGCACTTAACGTACTGGTGTTGCAGTATTCACTGTATAAATAGCCCTGGCTACAGGAAACTGTGTTATCACATACTTCATTTACAGGATCACACCTATTTGATATACATCCTTCACAAAACTCAGAACAGTTTCTACCAAATTGACCATTAAGACACTCTGAAAAGAAGACGTGTTAAAATTTGGCATAAGCGTATATTTTTTGTTGTTAGAAAAACAATTGTTTGCTAAAGATTTAAGTATCTAGCACATTGTAGTGTATACGAATGCATATTGTTTTTCATTGCAGTCAACTCTCAATGTTAAGTATATTTTTGTTTTTTTAATAAAATTGAAAATATATGGGATAGATTCACAGTTCATAAAAACATGATAAATGCATGGGGATTTATAATGTATATGGGTGTTAGTTGCTGGTCATTTAGAACGTTCTGCAAACGACAGCATCAATCATTCAAATCAATTATTTCATTAACAGTATAAACTGACGTATAATTTTAATACCACACTTAACGTACTTGTGTTGCAGTATTCACTGTAAAAATAGCCCGGGCTACAAGAAACTGTGTTATCACATACTCCATTCACAGGATCCCACATATTTGATATACATCCTTCACAAAACTCAGAACAATTTCTTCCAAATTGACCATCAAGACACTCTGAAAATAAGACGTGTTAATATTAAGCCAAAATGTATTTTATTTTTTTGTTAGAAAAACAACTGTTTACTTAAGATTTAAGTATCCAGCAACTTATAGTTTGTTCATATTGTTTTATGATTAAATCATTTGAATCCACTCTCAGTGTTAAATCGATTGTCCTTTTTAAATGAAATTAAAAATACCTGAAATAACGAAGTAGTCTATAATACTATGATTACTTTCGTCGTTTTTCTAACAAAGATCATAACATAATTGTTAGTCCGTTATAATTGAGTACTCTGAGCATAAGTGATATGGAGAAATATATGGTTCATTTAGTGACAATGTCAACACATGGTTGCATGTTTGAGCTCGTAAATATAATAATATTAAAAACTCTTTTCATAAATAAGCTATAACTTAAATTGAGTATAATGAAAACAAAAAGCAGATAAATCAAAGAACAATCATTGTGTACAGGTGACGCCCTGCCACCCATTATTACATTTCCCAATACATTCGCCAGTAAAATTATTACATTTTCCATTAAAACAGTTTGATGAACATCTGTGAAGACAATCTTTTCCGAAAATACCGCGATGACATGCTACAAAATACTTTTAACAGACGTGTTAAAATTTGGCTTATGCGTATATTATTTGTTACATGTATGTATGAAAAACAACTATTAAGATTTAAGTATCTATCACAGTGTAGTGTGTGCATATTGTTTTATGATTACAGTCACCTTTCAGTGTTGAGTGGATTTAATTCTTTAAAATTTAGAAATACCTGGGATAGATTCACAGTTCATAGATTTATAATGTATATTGGTGTAAAATGCTGGTCATTTAGGACGTTCTGCATACGACAACATCAATCTATCAAGTCAATTATATCATTTACATTAAACTGACGTACAATTTTAATACCGCACTTAACGTACTTGTGTTGCAGTATTCACTGTATAAATATCCCGGGCTACAAGAAACTGTGTTATCACATACTCCATTCACAGGATCACACCTATTTGATATACATCCTTCACAAAACTCAGTACAATTTCTTCCAAATTGACAATTAAGACACTCTGAAAAGAAGACGTGTTAAAATTAAGCATCAGTGTATATAATTTTAACAAGTGTTTGCTTAAGATTTAAGTATCTAGGAACTTGTAGTGTGTGCATTTTGTTTTAAGATAAAATCAGTGTTGAATCGATTTTTTGTTTTTAAAAATTGAAAATACCAGGGATACCAAACTTATGTGACAAACATAACAAAACAGGGTTTAAAAGTTGAGTTTCAACCATTCAAAAGACATTTGATCATTGTCAAATCACAAAATGATGATAATAGCAAATGAACAATTTCAATATGTTTGCAACCTTTCGAAATATAAGCTCTTAACCTTTTTAATAATCTTTGGATTTTCGAATATGTTGGCCTCGAGCATCACTGAAGAGGCGTTTATTTGTTATACTGATCTATTTTGAACATTTGAGGAGTTGATTGCACAAGATATGTGTAACTTTCATCGTTTGGTAGACCGCCACCTCGTGCCTGACATAACCATACTTTAAGACAGTTCTACATTTCTAATAACCCGGTTCAAAATAAGTACAATAAAGCACTTTTTATACATGTCCCCTATACCAACAGTTTAGTCGACAAGGAAAAAACCAACCACAAATACTACAAAAAAAGCACATTTTCTAAAAACGTATTAGAGAAAAAAACTCAGTTACTGAAAGCAAACTGAAAAATGTCTTATCTGCTGACACGAAAACATTCTTCTTACATTATAATAATGATTATTGTATTTTAGAGTAAAGTATAAGGCAACATATAACCGATTTGATGTTTCTACCAACATAAAAATATGCATATATTATTCATCACCCGACGGAACACCCGAGTTTACTCTTAGTTTTTGTAGGGATCTTTTTTCTAAAGATATAGTTTTCTGTGTAACTATTAATTTTTGATTATATAGGGTACACCCTAAAACTGTAATAAGACAAAATTATATCAGCTATAGGGTTAGATGTTTTGTTTCATTTGTTTGTTTGAACAGAATATATAAATAGCAATTTTTGCATACTTCTTTTGAGGTTTGCGGAAACATGCTTGTTCTGTTAGTATTTATCCTTTATTAAAACAACAATCTGTCATTTTAAGATAACACATTCGTCATCTTAGTGCCACGATATGGAACATACTAAAAATAATAGTGTAAACTGGTCTTTACCCTGTGCACAATTATCACCAGTCCGTCCATTGAAACATCCAAATGCACATATTCCGGTTTGAAGGTCACACGGTCCATGACAGTTTTCTGGGCAGGATTTATTACAAATAGGACCATAATGTGTAGGTGGACAAACTAAAAAATAAGTTAACCATTTGAATTGCATAATTTGGGTAATATATTCTGAACGGCTTTTCCTTATATAAATTGAAAATAGGCCCTATTATGTATTAAACGTTCTAAATAATTCAAAAAGTTTTGATGAAAATAGTTCTATTGATTTTGTGCAGCGGACGCGCTTTCTGGGATTTAACTTCAACACATACGGTTTGAAAGCCATGGATGTATAAGACCTAAACACACGAAGAGCTTTTCAACCGTTTTTATGAGTATTGTAGTGTTTTTGTCTTCGTGTATACCCCGGATCTGTATCTTATTTTTTAGAAAAACTGGCACAGGACTTCGCTGACAATACCAAGACATTATAAAAATGGTAAACTCGAGAACAACTATATAACATACAAACGTGTAAAGCATGTCTTTAGATATCATTTTTAAGTTTCAATGGGTTCGATGCTTGTACGCAACTACTAATCATAATAATCAGAGGTCAAATAATGCAATCAACATACTAAAACAATATGTCCAAAATAGAACGGTGACAGAAAAAGGAAAACAAAGCACATAGCAATCGTAATGGATCGTTATATAATAATTGGTCAGAAGTCATTTTAAAGTGAAACAAAATAAGAAAAGTTTTTATTCAAAGAGATTTTGTAATAAAACAACTCCAAAAGTTTGAAAAGGTTTCAAAAATAGAAAGTTTGACAATAGGATGCAATAAAAAGTATAACATTTAACTCTTCATAGCTACCAGACTCAACATTTTGCACGCCAGACGAGCGTTTTGTTTACAATACTCTGCAGTGAAACTCGAATAAAAAACGTTAAAAAGGCTAAATAAAGTACGAAGTTGAAGAGCATTGAGGACCAACAATGTCGAGATTTTTTGCCAATTCAGTTAAGGAAATCTATTCCTGGAGTAGGAAATAAACGGGAAAGTTAAATCCCGCTTGATTATATGATCATGATATAATTGAGTCTAATAGATGATTGTACATTAATATTGACCTATGATTTATCATGACCCTTCCGGAGCACCTGAGATCAAACCCAATTTTTTTGTGGGATTCGTTTTGATCAGTCATAAGTTTTTCATGTTGTGTGTTTGTATACTGCTGTTTGTCTGTGGTATTTTTTTTCCGTTTTATTTTAAACAAAATATACGCAAATATACACTGAGCATCAATGTAAAGATAGTTAGATTTGTGTCACATGACATGAGAGAATGTAAGACAAAACAATTCCCGTTCTAACAAATTTTAAAAGTGATGTTTTAAGCATATGACTGTCCAAAATTATTCAGGCAATGTGTGACCCAAAATTCCAACTTTGTTATACTGTATTTGTTGTACCCTGGTGTTCATCTACTTTCAGAAGGTATCCAGTAGAAATCTGTAAATATTCTTTTCTGTAAAGGTTAAATTAGCGTTCAAAACTCCAAGTAAACTACTAAATTCAGAAATTTTTACAAATGCCGATTTAGCATGATTGATATGGAGACAGAAAGTAACATATTTTGAAACACAAATCGCACTGGCACCAGCTGCATTGTATTTGAACACTCAACTATACTGTTTATATGCATGCAAGAACCCTTGTTTGCACTATAGACATGATAGACAAATAACATTATTGCAAAATAAGTTTATCGAAGCTTTTAATTAAAAGGTCCTGCAAGACCTTCCTAAAAAATGTACATTCCAATACTAGCTATGTAATTATTGAATTTTGTTATGTATTGTTAAAATAAAACACTCACCAAGAATTCCAATTTCGCAAAGTTCCAGTATATTTTCTTGAAGCTGAACATGAGATACGAACGTTAAGTATCTCAAAATGGCAATGAACTTGATTTCAGTAGGCAAGTTATTTCCGTAGTATAAGACGTGTCCAGTTTTCCAGGTAGTGCTTGTATTTGAAGCATACACTGTATAGTTGCCTTCCGTAGTTTTCTCTAAGATAAAACAAATGCTAGTCTTACTTGAAATTAACATTATCGATGATTTACTTAATATATTGAATTGATTGATTGCTTTTGGAGATATTTTTAAATAGACACACGTAAATGTACGCCACACATTCTAACATAAATATGTCAGTTATTGTAGCATTTAAGTTGGTACTGTAATGAACAGTTGCCAACGGCATTGATAATGGATAAAAGTGAATAAAAATGATAAATGGCAGAGGGAAGAACTCCAAAACCGATTAAAAATATTCCATACAAAACTATGTCGACACAAACATTAAAAAAAATATTTCAACAGTAATGGATATTATCCTCCTTTATTAGATTACCAACTGCAAGTGTTTTTGTGCTTATATTAAATTTATCAGCGTTTTGTTATACTTAAATGTTACATACCACAGGCAGCTGTATACATTCCTGTCACAATGCATTTTGTCTTAAGATCAACCTGGAATGTAACATAGTGTCCCTGTGTTTTAGAACATGATGTTGTATTTCCATCATTTGCTAGATTAGCCGTTTGGCCACCTTTGGGATCCTGTGAGACCAGACTGTCTGATGCTAAGTTAACTGTGACAAGAATATATAGATATATGTATTTCATATGATTCATTTTTTTAAAAGAAGTTTATACATCAAATGATTTTATTAGTAAGCATGTCGTTTATTAATGCATGATTTGTCTTTAACAATGACAAATATGAACCAACACACGTGGTTTTCAAGCGATTTTTAGCACGTACAACACGTGTGTCTCTCGTTTGTCTGAATTACTCTTTACCAAATATGACCACCATCACAAATTGTTGACAAAATTAATTTCAACTTTTTTGTGAACACCCTCAGGTAATGACAGTTCTTCTTCCGCAGCACCAACTATTACAGTATTGTACCAACAGGTGTTTCTGGAATAAAAACAGAAACGTTGGCGACCAAACGCTTCGGAAGCAATGGACGATTTTAATTTTGACGAGCACAATATGATTACTGCCTTCAGCGAATGCTTCTTTGACATTTTTACGACACCAACTTCACTGTGTCAAATCGCTAGACAATTCTGCAAAATAGGCTTTATAAAAATGAAGTGTTCGTTAGTCGAAGTAATAAGGTCACTGCCGGCTTCAACTAGAATTGTAAAAAATTAATAATAGATCTAAGATGTATATTCTATTACCCCAGACGCGAGTTATGTATTTATACATGACAATCGAATTAAAACAGTTGAAATGACAAATCTATGATGAAATTGAACATCATTGAGAACAATTTAGGACATATATGACAATGTCCAAAGCGAATCATTGTTTAAACAGGACAGCAAATACACTTTAACACGGATGTACACCCTATACACATATAAAATGTAGATCCCAACATTATATATACTGCGGAATACCGTATTTTTTTGCGTCGGCTTTTTTTCGCGATTTGATAACAAAATGGGCAGGTTAAATTTTCACTGTGTATAATTTTTGCTGAATGGGAACATACACGCGAATAAATAACTGAATCTTATTGTTACACACAACATAAACTTAATTAACTAACAGTAAACGAAATCAAATAAATATGAGTACTACAAACGAAAATACACTTTCAAGGAAGGTAAAATATTTACATTGGAATATGATAAAAGTTGAAAGTTTTGATCATTACAGGTATACAAATATCCGTGTAAATGTGATTTATCTTATTATTTACATTACATGCAAAATGTTCGGGTTATAACACCAATCAATAGAACGTCGCTAAAAAATATTTTTTTATCATGTCACTGATTGCTGTGTTGTCAAAAGGTGTGACATGTATGATAAGCCAATTAATTATTTTGAAAACAGAGATCTTAATTGAGTATGTATATTCTGGTGATCTGTCGAACAACACAACCGACTCGATAATTAACTGTCTATCAAACAACCATAAAACTTGGAATATGCAGGGAAATTTAAATGGGGTCAAATTTTCGCGTTTCTTTAGGTGCCTCGAATAAAGCGAAAATTAAACACACGCAAAAAAACCCGAAATCGGTATGTCCAGGTTAGTGCGAAAATTACAATATTAAAATTTACTTAGATACATTGTCAATTAAGACCCGCAAAATCTAATATACCGAGGTCGAGTTCCAAGGCATGAGATAAGAGACGATTAATTAGAAATACACCAAATTGTTTTCTTTTTTTTTTTTTGTGATATGAGTAAAGACATAAATCCCCGGACGGCTTAGGAGAGAATTTACAATGCAAATATCAGTATGACATTAATCGTTGTTATATCAAAGTTGTAAGACAGTGCTACTGTTTGATACTGTTACCGCATCGTCCCTTACACTATACGCCAATCGTTGTTATTAGCATATTATATTCTGTCTATACAACCAAGGAGGACAGGAAGGGTTCTCACAAACTTTTACAATCATTTTTATTCGAATGTTTCGTCCTGTAATAATTCAAAACTCTATAAAAAAAAATATAAGTCGAAATTGCAGAAATTATTCTATTATGTAAAATTGTATCTTTAATAAATCCACTGTTTTTAAGTATCGTGGTCCCAGAATAATTGCATCATTAGTTTTACATATGATACATGTCCATGTAGTTATATTCCAAACTTTTTTCAATTATAAAAAAGACATTTTTTGCTTCCGTCTTCAATTAAAGTTTGATGCCTCTATAATTTTGCTAGGTATTTGATATACATTTTGCGACATAGTGTTATCAGTTATCCGACGCAGGTGGAATGACAATGTCACTTTTTGTTAACCACGTACTACAAGGTTTGTTCGTCGAGCTACGTATGTACGTTATTTTATTGGAAGTTTTTGATATAATCAAATAATTCATAAAAAGGATAACAACAATTACCCAACATATAGGACAGAACAACACACCACGCCATAGCATTCATACTCTTCCGAAAAATAAAACTTAGAATAAAGAACAACGAAGAACACAAGGTCCACATAACACAAATAAATGTTGTTGCTTTTGTGCATACAAACTCCACCATTTCCCTTTCAGACCATATGTCTTGCAGCATTTTGATAGAATTAATAATGATTATACACTATTACTTACACTTGTCACAATACATTCCTGTTCGTCTTTCCTTACAACCATCGGAACAAACTGCTGTATCGTTATTGCAAAACTCATTTAAGCAGTTTGTAGGATTACATCCCCATACACAAGAACCATTTCCAGGGTGGCAATGACGGTCTATACAATTGTCGGAACAAGTTGTCTCGCAGTTACTCCCCCAAAAACGTTTTCGACAACCTGAAAAGAACATAAATGTAAACAAACAATGTTACGATCAGTGATACCATTAGAAACACATCTTATAATGTTTGTAAATAGCATAGAGTAGAATATTCGGACACATAGTTATGGCTCAACCCATTGAATTGTTTGTGCCAATTCGTTTTCCAATTCTAAAAGAATGTAATAATTATCATTTCATGTGTCAGGATCGTCATGTTTTTGTGATCGACACTCTAACAGGGAAGAACACTAAATATTGTAAGCATAGTCAGCAGGTTGATAATGTAAACATTGTATCTGTCATTTAATGTTAAAGTTGTTAAAATCATAACGTTTCAAATCAAAAATTGTTAAAACTGTTTGTCGTTCAGCAGTAATGCAGCATGACATTTGAATCCAGGTTCGGGATTTGTGTCGCTCCGTTGAAAACCCATTGGTGGCCTGTGCTCTTTGGTCTGTTTTTTTTTTGTCTCTCTGAAACATTCCCCGTTTCCATTCTCTATTCTCTCATTTTAACAATTTTTGTGCATATATCATTTTAGAAAATTTGCTTTATACGTCTATGCGAAAATATTAACTGAATTACTGTGATTCTCTTTAATGCCCCTTTTGCTGATATGTCGCAATGTATCTATCCATATTGACTTTCTAAACTTATCTTAATTGAATTAGTATGAACATATGTCCATCAAAATACTTCAAGCATAGACATTACAGATGAAACCCTCAATGTTTGGTGAATTAAAAAACTAAACTCAGTCTAGCTCTTTCAAAAATAAAACACGACGACCAAAATGTTTTTTTTTAAATATGTATTTTCTTAAAAATGTGTGTAAATACGACGTGAAAATATGATCATGTTTCAATTTAGATGTCTCATAATTGAATTTAAACTGCTAATAGCGGGTTTAATGTGTATTGAAGACACAAAACCGTTTAAATAAATTCATTCGTTATAATGTTTCTCGAACATGATTTCATATGCAAAGACTAGACAGCTACCAAGACCATTGTCATGTGTTGTCTATAGGCTGGTAAATCACATAATTCAATCGCTAGACTATCATGTTCACCGGACTCTTGCTACGGTACCAGCAACCCAGTTCAAAAGATGACAGTCAACGTTCTGGTCGACCTAAGATCACATCAGCAGAACAAGATCACTACATCTCGGTACTTAAACTGAAAAAATGGACCGTGGAAGCAACAGAAACGACATCGACTGTCCCAGATCTTGACGAATATCGATACAGAGAGTCAGAAACTGTCTGCGCGAAAAAAGTGTGGTCCGCCAGACGTCCTTACTTTGACGCACTACTGAGACACTAGCATCGACTTGCAAAAGTCCTATGTTGCAAAAAACTAATTATAAGGGCATGCGACCTACACATGTACGAAAACAGGAACGAGTCTTGTTCAGCGCTTAAAATCAAGGGTCAAGCTGCAAAGAAGAGTTGGTCGTATAAGTGTTTACAGACGCGTTAATGAAATGTTCGTAAAGGAACTGTGTCCTGGAGGTCGACAATGTGACGGAGGGAATGTAATGGTGGGAAGTGCTATACCCTTCGCCCTTAAATCTCAACTGATGCACATCCCAGACAAATTTAGCACCGCCCGATACAGAGATAATGTTTTGACACCACATATGCAGCCCGTAAAGAACCTGATTGGGCAGTTTGCAGCTCGACAATGCTCGGCCGCACACATCTCTTGCCTACTGTTGACTTTCTAGCCAACAAGATTAGAACACAAAAGAGCATTTGTTGGATAATTCGAGGGAAAAAACGCGAGCTTAGTCGTCATCCAGCGCCGCAAACTCTGCAATAAAAACTTCAGTAGGCTTTTGAGCAAGAATGGGGGAGAACAACCAGTGCACAAATTCCAGTGTTATGTGATGTTTCTTTCTGTATTTAAATTGATGTAGAAAAACTAAATAAAGTATACTTTTCACATGTTGTGTTTCTTTTTTGTCAACCATAGTATACATTCGGGGAAATGCTGAAATACCCAAACAAAAACTATAAGATAAGGATGTATAAATTATACTTATACTATACCCACCATTTATAGCAACGTAGCATAATTCAACAATAGGTCCATCGTTATCTATTGTCTGAGATCCTTTGTTATCATAATAAATGACATGTTTTCCAAGATAATTACAAGGTATAGTCTGAGTGATGTTTGGAAGGTCAGGATCAGGATCTTCATAACAAAGAAACCCGTCAGGTGGAATAGTTAATGTGTTGGTTATAAATAATTTAAATCCATCCATCCGAAAAGCAACTGGAATACTGCTAGTAAGGAAACCCGTGAACGAAAGCGTACTAGACAAATGAACTAGATGATTTAAAAAGAATGTATTTGCTATACTGATCGATATGCGTATTGTTGAATGTTGTACAAATGTACCATCAATACCCCATATTGCAGTAAATCCACATTTCGGGACCTAATATGTAGCATTTCCTTTTAAATGTGCGCATTTTCACCTTCTTGCATGCACAAAGACACTATATAGAAAGTAATGTTCGCATTTATTAACTGTAAATTACATTTCTATTGCATTTACAATCAGTTTGCCCGATATAAGAACTTTTGTCGGATCGCAATTTAAATTTGATAAAGGATTTACCGCCACAAATATCAACGAGGTATATTTTCCTAATAATATTTAATACTTAACAATAATATGTATTATTAAAAGTAATTTCACTGCAGATGTTCCTCATGTAAGAAATGTAGGCCATTAAACGTTAAGCAATCAAAAATGAATCAATCAATCTAAGACAGGCACTCATATACGTGGCAGTGCTAAACTAGTTCCTTGGTATCTCAACCATTCCTATTCAAATCGCGATCAGTAGATTAACATAAAATACAGAAAAGAACAACAGATGTGAAATTCAGTTAAGGAAGAACACTTATGAAAGAGAGTCATACTCGAGGAAAAGAGATCGGCATTGTGGTTACGACAACTGGAAGATATTGTCGCCATCTGCATAACAGATATTCCATTGCGGCCATTCAACTGGTAATAGCGGCCGTAAAATTCTCGAAAGAATGATTTCTACTTTACCATTTCGAACCAATCGTGGTGTAATAGCTTTGTTGTAAGCAGCAACACTCTATCAGGGAAATCATGATAGGTAAAGCAACTTCTAGACTGTCGTATCAACTGGGAGATATACAAAATTGAGAATGGAAATGGGGAATATGTCAAAAAGACAACAACCCGACCAAAGAGCAGAAAAAAGCCGAAGGCTACCAATGGGTCTTCGGCGGGCTTCAGCTGGCCCCTTAATAAAAATGTGTACTAGTTCAGTGAAAATGGACGTCATACTAAACTCCAAAACACACTCAATATGCAGGCGCTGATTGAATGTTGCTACATAGAAATGGAAAGTTCACAATTCTGAAATCATCTCTTTTGTCGTAAAGTTTTCTTCTCAGCCGACCTTCATTATGAATTTCTAGATGTACGTTCATAAATGAGGCAGACTTTACTTTATCTGTTGTATCCTTTATTTCAAGCTCAATGCAATAGATACATTCAACTTAGTCACCAAACAAATATTTAGTGAGAGGACATCATCTTGATATTGTAACGTGAAGTTAAACATGTTGAAGGAGCTTTTCTCATGCTTAATAAAAAGGATTTAATGGATAATAAACAACAAGTGTAAACACAACTACAAATAACAAGACCAAGCCTTGTCAAGGTCATAGGTGAAAGCAAGATCACAGTACATAACCTACAAATATAAAATCACACCTGCATGCGTTCTAATGATATGAAATTATGTCGTCTGGCAGCAATCTGTGTCGAAAGTTGGTTGTTGTGCTTCAAAAAAGATGACACACAGCAACTAATGAGCATAAATAAAAAAACACGATATTATGCTATGGACAGAACAAAAAATGTATCCAATTTCAATTTATAAAAACTACAAAACCATTTCAGTCCTACTTCTAATTATAATCGAATTTACGTATAGTATATAGCCACACAAATTTGACGGAGTGATTTGATCAAGAGCAATAAGCATATCAAGACGAAATAAAATACTGAATTAAAACATGCAAGGCGGCTATTAAAGATCTATTCCTTTTTACTTCAAATTGGAGCCGCAGTGTATATTACAACTATAGCTTGAAGATAGCCAATGGGAAACTAGAATTTTGTTGTTCGTGTACTCCAAAATTTGAGATACCGTAACGTGTTTAGTTGTACATACATCACCCGCTGTGCGTATCAACACATGGTAAAAATGTCTGAATGAGGAATTGGACACAATAGGTTAATTTACACATCAGACGAGTTGAGTTGAGTTGAGTTGAGACCTATACACATCTTATCGGTCAACCAATATCAGATGGTGACAAAAAAACTAACATATAAGTGTCCTCTTAGGATATGTGTATATTAGTATTTTGATATACTTGAATATTTAGTTGGTATATGTAGGAACTTATTAAGATAAATAAAGTGAGATACTGAGTTATAATGATTGATTATGTAATTGTCAAACATTGACTACTAAGCTAAACATTAAAAAAAAACTACAACAAAAAAAACCGAAAAACAACAAAAGACAAGTATTGAGAGAAGGATTATACAACACTGTGACATGTAAAGACAGCTGCTCAGTCGAGAGAAAAAAAAAAAAAAAAAAAAAAAAAAAAAAAAAACTCAAATTCAACAACCCACAGTGCAGTCTTCCAATAAAAATACTATACTTACAGCGTTCCCTGTAGAATATTTGTATTTCTGTGATATATGCAGTGTCGAACGAAAACTCAAACATCCACCAAGCTTTCAAATTGTTATGAGATACAGCTGTGTCATTTATCGAATCCCCATTCATTTGATACAGGTGGATTTATAGCATTTTCAGGTTCACCTGTACTATGCTTTGAACTTTGTGTAGCCTGTCCAAATGGTGTTAAGTTTTCTGTTGTCAAAAAATAAAGCAATCACACTTTTATTAGCTGTAAATAATACGCACTAATGATCGTATTTGAATGAAACAATAATTAATTCTATTGAACAATGTTATCTTAGTATACTGCTACATGTAGTTACGATAGAATAATTTAGTTACATCTGGAAAAACATTTTGTATTTACCTATGCATCTTTAAAGTGTTATTTCATTTACGTAGACCCCGCATCCACTTTATTAAATTTTGCTCATTTAAATAAGATCTCTGACTATGACAACGCAAGCTGTAATATATTTGTGACAGGAGCCTTCGCGGAACACGCTCGATGCAATATGTATTATTTCCTCTAACAACAAACATCGGTACGTATAATATCATCTCCTCAAGATAGTAATAATCTCCATAAGGTTTTTCATTCATTATATCATGTTGCTAACATTTGTATAAAATGTCATGTACATTTGAAAAGAGTCCGTAGATTCTATGAAATTGTCAAAGGCTCATCTGATACAGTAACATTAATTTGGTACCGTTATACTGTTAAGATTAACGTAAGTATCGGACGTACATGTATAATGCATTGCACATTCTCAAAACTTCCAGTGAGAATCGACCTAACGACATCCTTGACAGGACCGGACCATAAGTCTTAATAGTTGAACATCAATGTACTGGATCATATCAATCGTTTTTTTTTTATATATATTCATAAATGTGAGGTTAACCGACCAAAAATTATAATCCGACCGTAGAACCAACTAGTGCAAACGAAGACTAAAAAATCGACCCGATCAACGTTTGTGACGAATATTATAAGACGTTTAGGAACAACGTTGATACTAGTATTCAATTCACGGCATTTGTCCTAAATGGGTCTAAACAATAATGCTTTACGTCGACTTGAAAATATAAGCCTCCATCCTTGTGAACCTGAACGGAAGAGATCTGACACATGAAGTCATCAACACCTTAAGGCATAATAACAATCAGCACAAGTACCTTTATCGATGAATCCAGAGAATACGTTCGCCTTAACTCAAGTTTTGTTAATTACTTTATATGAGCTATGATAATTCTACAAAAACAATATAAGTCTGGTGTAATAGAAACGTGTACCAGCTACAGACTACAGATACGACGCAAATTTACTAAAGATCACCGCGAACTCGTCGAAGGGCATCGTTTTGCTAGATGAAAAACATTGTGTAGAACTTAATGGTACGTGGCAGTCACAGTAAAAAGTCACGAATATGACGTCCGGAAAGCGAAAGTACGAACAATTTTAAATAAGAGGCAACACTAGTTTATCGATGTTCATTTCTTAAACCATATGGAATCGAATTAAATCCAAAAGGAGCAAAGCCGGATGCGGTGACATGAAAAGCGTTTCCTGCTATTGATTCCTTCCCCACCCTGCGACACTTGTTCAGCATCGTCTCAGTCGTTCCTTCTAGTATACCCTACTGGATCAGTTAAGGCATCAGGAGCATCCCTATTAATCCAGTATGTACGATGGCAACATACACTCGCCTTACATATCATTTTAGACATTGACCAGAAAATTTATTATATATTATTTGTTACATATATTGACATCACATATTTATATCTGTATGATTTGTGAATAAGATGGTCATATCCCCTGTCTTTTGTATTCATAATTGTTTTTTTCCAAATTAAATTGATTTTCAATTTTCTTTGTTAAATGAAAACCGGCTTTATACTATTTGCATCAAATGTCTGAATTGTACACTTCTACGGTTTGATAATACTATAGGTTTTATATGAGATAGAAGTCGTTTACAAGAGAAAAAAAGTCATTCAAAATAAATGTGTTCGAATCTGATGAAGTAATCAATCGTTTTTTAATACTTTTAAAACTGTAAGATATAAAGTGTAATTTGACAGTTATCATACAACAATGTATTGCAATATAGTGAATACACCTTGGGTGTAATAAAACATTAACTTACTTTGAGCTGTAACTATCAACCATGCCGTTGTGTGAAAAAGTAACATAAACATATTTGATGTTGTAACGTTTGATGTGTTCAGTCGGAACCAATGTTATGCTGAAATAACATAAAAATAGCATACAATTAAAACTGTAGTATCAACTTATTCCTTTAAGTGAATTTATGTTCTACTTGGAATACTATATACAATCCTTTAAATAAAAGATTATATCGATAAGCGCTGCATGATATAACTGCAAAATGTATTTGGTAAGGCTGAACATTATCACCTATATTCAAAGCGACTACGGCTCAGAGTGAGATGAAGACTTTCATAAAATAACAGTGATTATAAAATAGCTAATAAAAAGTTAGTCAATCTAGTTATACAATGTACAAAGATAGAGATAAATACTATTTGAACTAGTTATATGTAAATGAAAATTACAAATCATTAGACTTGTTTCAGAATACTAATATGATTAAAAGTTTTTTTAAGCATTTCGTAACTCTCTTTTAAAGATATTTTGTTTTTAAATTTAGATAACAGGACATAATTTGGATTATATCAGTATTATTGTCTGTCAAACCTGCTACCAAAACAAAATTCAATTAAAATGTTTGATCACGAAATGTATATATGAGTGAACAATTTTTAAGCCCACATAACCAATAAAACATATTATAACAATGCATATATCATACAAATTTCAATTTATTTTGATTTTGTCGTAAGCTCCTTTGAACGAATACCACTTTCTTTATCTATTTGGCCCACCTTCCCATAGGAAACAAATCTGAAATATGTATAATAAAAAGAGAATATAATTCACCTGTAAAAAGAAGCTATATCCACAATAAAACATCAAACACCTACAATCTGGTGTATAATGTAAATCTTAGCCTAACAAGCTAATGATAAGGTTTCCATACAGATTATTCTACGTTTACTACAAAACCAGCATTGAATAAAGTCTTTGACACGAAAACAGAATCAAAATCAGGATTAGTACCCCAACCATCATCTAAATATATAACAATACGGATGCCATTCTCCCTTCAAAACTTCACTTACGGTCTTAAACATTTTGTAAACAGATATGGATAAGAAGACAAGTCGAATGCAAACTGAACAAATATAGAATTCATTTTCTCTTGCAAAAAGTAAAAGATTAAAAAAAAAACAAAAAAAACTCAAATGCAAATTCAAAACGGAAAGTCCCTTATCAAAAGGCAAAATCAAAAGCTCAAACACATCAAACGTATGGAAAACAACTGTCATATTCCTGATTTGGTGCAAGCATTTCCCTTATGCTGAAAATGGTGGATTAAAACTGTTATTATAGCTAACTAAACATCCCACTTGTGCAAAATCTAAGTTAGTCTAACTGGACTTGGCGCTATCAAAATGATGGTAACCAGTCTTCAAATCAAATTTAGAATTGAAGTCATTTTTCACATCAGGTTTGTATTTACATGAGCAACACGACGGGTGCCACATGCAGAGTAGGGTCTGATTACTTTTCTGGATCAGGATCTGATTACCCTTCCGGAGGACCTGAGATCACCCCGGTTATTGGTTCACGTTCATATTGCTTAGTTTTTAGTTTTTTATGGTGTATTTCGTGTGGTGTTGTTTGTCTTTTGGTCCGTTTCTTTTTTCCCCTAAGCGTTGTCAGTTTATTTTTGACGTATGAGTTTGAATGTCCCATTGGTATATTTCGCCTCTCTTTTTCAAAATATTGTAACGTTACCCTCAAATCTTCAATTTTTATTTAGTTTTTTTCAAAATATTTTTATGAACTTCCAGTAAATCTAAAATTAATCCCGTTTCCTACGACTTTTTTGTCGAAACTGTTAGTAGATTTATAACATGATTTCTGGTTTTAACTTCTTCCATAAAGATCAGCAATAGCTTGGGATAAAAACTCCGAATTATCATTAGCACATTTATTATTTATACTAATTACCGAATTCGGTATTGTAATAAAAGGAATAGCGTAGCCGTTTTCAATAATATCTAATACATAAGAATTGTATTCTATCTTTTTTCCAATAATCAAAATGGTTTTATTTTCAGTCTAACTTTTACAGATTGTGCACTAGTTGATTGTTTATATTCATATGAATCCAGTTGTGAAATATTTAATTGTTCTTTAAAATTACATTTATTATTGTTAACAAAATCAATAATAACTTATTATTAACATTTTTATCTGGAACTTGCTGGCAAGTTTAACTTTGGGCAGTTTCTTCCGCAGTGACCCATGGTCTGGCAACCAAAACATATTCTGTTTATTTAGGTCCAGTGTTTATTTTATCATACATGTAGGCACGAAAATTAAGGTCAGGCCACAACAGTGGCAGTGGGTACTGTGCGGGAAACCGCAGCCATTTTGGATCCAAAGCCATTGCTGTTTGATCCTATCGTGTTACGGGTTCTCCTCCGTTTTGAGAGCACGACTTTCTACTCACCTTAGTATTTTTTTCGTCGTCCTAAAAGATACTCCTTTGCTGTGTCCCATCTGATTGGGGATTGGTCTGCAATCTCGATGCATTTATTGCGCTTGTGGGTGTTTTCTTTAGTTTTATAATAATCCCTGGACTCTGTAGCGCGTTTGATTCTAGATATCTCATGGTCAATGTCAGAATTATATTCAAACTGAACTTCGTTCCCGGCAAACTTAGATTTATATGAATGGTCTGCCTTTAGTTTCTTCAAACTAGATTTGCTATCCGCTTAAGCTTCTTTTTTCAACGTTTTAGAGTTCCCTTTTTGCTACCAAAATAGTCACAAAAAAGTTCAAAGTGGATTCAGCAACCTCTTTGGCTGTTTGTTGCTCTTCACGAACTACTACAGATTATCTAAGAATATATCAACACGTAAGAAATTCAAAAAAGCCTTACGCACACTTGACTACAATGACTCGGATGACTTTAACTACAGATAAACTACCCGTGCATTAAATTCTACCCGTATTCATTTAGATATCCAATCAAAAATATCCATCTATAAATGCTAAAAAGACGTTTATATAAAACGCAACAACTTGGATCGATATATGTACAAATTTGATAAATATAATTATCACACTTGTTAACAAAAAGGGCGATCTGAAAATAATGTTTGTGCAAATCAATATACTCATGATAGAGAGTCAGAGAGAGTTGTGTTTTTCAAGCTTTTACTTGTTAAAGTGTTTAAACCGCATGTAGTATTGCATATTTATTTTTGCAAGCATGTTCATTCGCAATAAAATTCTGATCGATCAAACTTAAAAACGCACTTACCAGTCAAGTATTATTTATTGATTAACGCCCTTTTTCTCATTTACAAGACATCAAATTTCATGCTTACAGTTTGTTCGAGACCAGGAAGGAAGAAGTGATGTTCGCCCGTTTTAATTTTTGGTACATGTATACTAAATTCATATAGTGGAAATTTAAACAATTTTAGAATTTGTGCTCGAAAATGTTAAGATTGTTCGTACAATATGACTGATAGTAGACACATGAGGCAACACATATCATGTTAAATAACTAATGACATGTTCATTTGCGTTAAAGGAGAAAGCCACATTATGGAGTAACCGAACAGTTTGATAAAATTATTTACTCTGTAAATCGTTGTCAAGGCATAACGGGAAAAATCACTTTCGCTATGATCACTAGAAATTTTATAGAAACCAACAGCACTTTGATGATGATAATAATAATGATGGTCAGAAGCACTTCATACACCTATTTTGGGGAGATTTTAATTATCATTTGCTCCCCGAAGATAGATAAATAAGTTTCCCCCATTAAATCTGGTTTCAAATCATTTGAATACATTTTACCTACATGATCGGTTATGAACCTACATGTATGCAAAGAACAACAAAAACGAAGATGTGATACATACAGGAAAAATACAATTCATCTATGTATAGGTCTTCCTATTCGCCTTCAAATATAAGTTAAAGCGAATTTTGAATCCTTCTCAAATCTTTATACAATTTTTAAAGAAAATTTAAAAGAGGTTTCCCGATTTCATACCGTACATACAGCAACACAAAATCGGACAGTTATTCAAATTTTAAATTAAATATATGTATGCACTTCATATAAATGATATAGGCGTATATTAAGTGCATCATAAGGAACTTTTATCGGCCGCTTGATATTAATTTCACATGGGTCTTTTTGCATTTATAGCTTTCAAACAACCATCCAATTTTGCATATTGGGCATGTTCCCTAATTTGTTTGCGTTAAATACTAATGTTACAATATATTATTTGTAAATTGGATATATAAAGTTTTTATTATATAATAAATAATAAAAGCAATTTTAACTTACAATAATTAGATTGAATTTATGTTTCATAAAAATCCGTAATTTGAATTGGATGACAACAATAGCGAGGCATTCCAAAATTATATTTTATTTATCAATACAATGCAATCTGTATGACTACATTTGCTTATGGTGTTAAGGTCACAACAATTCATAAAAAAGCTAACCAAAAGCTTGATGTTACTGATATTTTCGTGATTGTATCATAAACATGCTATGATAAGAATTGAATTCTTTTTTTATAATAGTGTAGGGTTGAAAAAAGTGTCCGCGCTTTTTACATAATTTGCTTCGGTTAACGCTGTTACTCCCAATCAAATTACACAAAGAAGCATTCAATTCTTTTTTAAAAAAGATTTCTCGGATGTTGTATTTGTGATTAAATATTAACACACATTAACTAGACGTCATGCGACTATTCTAGTGGTTTTATATATAAATGTACAATATTAAAATAAAGATAAGATTTGGGGAACAAATTACCAGTCAACACAAACAACTAAGCTTATATAAAGAAAGTTTCATGATTTAACCTAACAATTGTCATTGATGTAAAATTTTATCTTTAAATTCCTGCTTTTTAAGAAGTGGTCAAACATATATATTGCATAAGGGTAATGCTAAAAAGGAAACAAATCAAAAACATTCTTCCACTTATCTTTCAGATCATATTATTATCAAAATATCATTATCTAAACATCCTGAGATGCACATTTCATTATATTAAAAGAAATAACAGAAAAAGTTCGTATACTGACATTTCTTTCCTTCTTAGATTCTACCTTGAGTTTACTTGCAATGAGGTATTTGACAATCTTGTTTTTGAAGTTGCAATAATAGTCCGGCACATCGGTGACACAATTGTGGGTTTGATGATAAAAGCACCAAATTTCGCATGGTAGAAGTTCTTGGTGTTTCAAATAATATAAGCTATGGACCCACTTTGAAATTTCAAAATGGCGGCCTTTTCCTAGATGGCCGCCATAAGATATCAAAATCAACATATATCGCTAATATTAGGTCAAATAACTGGTCATAATTTAGCATGGCAGTAGTACTGGTTGTTTCAAAACATATAAGCTATGAACCCACCATGAAAATTCAATATGGCGGCTTTTTCCAAGATAACCGCCACAAAATATCAAAATCAACAAATATCCCTTATATTAGTTCTAGTTTGTTATGTTAATAGTGCTGGGTGTTTCGAACAATATTAGCTATGAACCCAACTTGAAATTACAATACGACGGCTTTTTTCAAGATGGCCGCTATAAGATATCAAAATCGACAAAATTCCTTACTAGAAGGTTACAAAGTGTTTTTTTTTTACGTACCTTCAGTAAAGCTAAGGTCTATATAATACCATGTGAATGCCATTTATTTACTAAAGCCAAAGATTTGTGAGGAAAGTATAGAAAATCGTAACTGCGGTGACATTCTTGCAGAACAGTAGTCTTCAACGATTGATAACGTATAGACAATGACGTTATCCCAATATTTAAGCTAGACTTAACTAGTAATAGAATGTATACTTCTCTGTGATCAACTGGAAGAGGAAATAGCAATGATCTTAAAACTGCATTACTATCAGGCTTGCCAGGCCAATGACAAGGCAGGTGCTGACTTATTCTGTTTAGTGATTATTTTGGTTTTGCAAGTAATCAAGCAACCGCAACAATCTGTTTGTGTGACAACAATATTTGAAAAAGCTGCACATGCAGGTAGTTCAGGAAGACATGATGTAGGCAAAAGTCTTTTCAACAGTTATTAAAACATTAGTTGATAATCGTTTGGCCAAATATTCAGATGTTGTCGAGGCAAATATGAAATTATCCATTTTAAAGTTACTTCTGTTTTATTTCTCTTTTATTCTTTCACATTATATTCAACTGAAATAAAACCATCTCATAATGTATATAGGCCATCTACTGGATGCTAGGACCAGGAAAGGAGGAGGTACTAAATGACAAAATGTACAGTGTACGTTTGTCGTTTATGAATGATCGAATTATCCATTCATCTACAGTACTAGAAGATTCCATTTAGGACAAACATCAACATTGAATATGTGGTTCTTCACGCGAAACCTGGAGGTTTTACAACAGCAGCCGTGGACAATATTGACAACAACAAGAGTTCAACTACGGCTAACGAATCGTTCCATAGTACGACAATTTCAATAATTCAGCATTTTCTTAGTCTAACTTGGCAAATTCATCATAACCTTTTGCTTTGAAATATATGCATGCGTTCCATACTTACATCTAATAATAATCGTTTTATGGACACGCACTCTGTCAACTGTCTTACCAGAAATACACGTATGCCAACCTGGTATAATAACTCAATTGTGCAACACTAACCTTGCATGGTATAAATAAGTTTAAAAAAATTATGACAGATGGCTTGAAGTAGATGATAATGAAAACATTGAATATGTCTGGGCAGTATTCCACGCATGAAAAACCAAGACAAATGGTCATCCACCTTTATAATTCAGTCCGCATTGACCAATGTTACAAGAAGAGATCAAACCTGTCACAACGATTCGACATGTCATGAATATAATTCATCAATGTGTTAATTTTTCCGAGACATGTATCAATTATCACTTGTGATCAATTGTTTTTTGCTTTTGCAAAATCGGAACAGTAGAACTTGCCAAATATATTTCGAGCAGAATAGAAAATAGTTTTGTTTAAGGTCTTTATACATAAATTGCATTGTTGAGAACCTTATGTGATTGGTTAGAAAACAGTGGTTGATCAAGGAAACATAGAATATATGAATAGCAGAGTCTTTTTAGAGGCTCTCATGCATCATGAACAAGACATTTCAATGATGTTACAGTAGGTACTTTTACTTCTCCTTCTTGTGCAAAGATTTTGACATATGTTTTTACTGAGGAACGAAACTCTGGTGAGAACTATGCAAAATTCAAAGAATGGAGTAATGAGAGGAAAATTTAAAGTCCTCTTAACCACAACTGGTCTGCATCATTAAATATTGAACTGGACATTTTGATGTGAGGTCATTGAGAAAATGTTCCGTCTAGGTGTACTCAGATCCATTATACTGCACACTCATTTGTTCTTTGCATTTTGCCATCAAACATATGGCTTCCAGAACCACTGAGCGATATTATGCCATTTAACTATACAGTTTAAGTGTTGCAAACGTAATTTCAAAATGGTACATGTAGATCAAGTCCAAGAGTAGAACTTCAAACTTGTAAAAGGAGAAGGTGGGGCAATCAGATTGACTAGCAATATTGCACAACTACAGCATTTGATAGTGTTTTGTCTAGAAATGGCCATAGTAAATTAAGATTAAACCCCCTTTGAAATACTATAACGTGATCAGGTAATCCACATAATGTTTAACACCAGGAACGGTTTAAAAGCAAAAACACATCTTTCACAAAGCATGTTAAAGCTTTAGGCGGGAGGGTGTTTCGGCCTAGAGTGCTACTTCGAGTGAATGCAGATGTCATATACCCTATTGGACATTTATCACAGAAGTATCAGCATTTTGTAATGAGGTAAGAACATGTGGATGTTAGATATAAAACAGAGGTCCCGGTAGATGAAAATGTCGATGACAGAGATGTTATTTCGGTTTTGTTTAAAATGTTCTGGGGAGTGGGGTAAACACTAAATGGGCTGTCCTTAAGAAACATTTTGATAATTGCTGTATAAATATGTTGTTGTTTAGATGATACCAAAATGGAGAAGATACTTAGGCACTCAAAAATCATTAGTATAATAAAACCAGATAAGAGCTTAGATAAAACAAAACGCCAAAAAACAAAAAGACTGACACAAATCACTCCACAACAAGAATGTGTCCATAGTACACGGATGCCCCACTCGCAGTATCATTTTCTATGTTCATTAGACCGTGAAATTGGGGTTAAAACTCTTATTTGGCCTTAGAATTAGAAAGATCATATCATAGGGAACATGTGTACTAAGTTTCATGTTGATTAGACTTCATCTTCATCAAAACGACTATCACCAAAATCTTTAACCTAAAGCAGGACGGACGGACGGACGGACGGACGAACGAACAGACGAACGAACGGACGAACGAAAGGACGCATAGACAGAAAAACATAATGCCCCTCTACTATCGTAGGTAGGGGGTAGCATGTTAATTGAGCAACACCAACCCCACTAAAAACCGGGGATGATCTCAGGTGCTTAAGAAGTGTACGCAGTTCCTGTTCAGCAAGTTACACCTACCTAGGTGCTCTTGTTTGACAAGATGTATGAGTCATATCCAGTAGTCAGGCGAATATTATATAATAGTGATCGAATGTGGAGGTTTGCAATGAAGTAAGATTTTCCATGCCTATACGATGAATAAATAAGCATTTCACTGGTTGACAACACAGTCATTGAAAATAAAGACCAAATAACTCAACACTGAAAGCATAAACAACACATCTTTTCATCAACTAGGGGTCAACGCAGGTTTAGGAAGGGTATGTAGTTTCTGGCCAAATAGTAGCACTCGGGATGTTACTCATTTCAAGTAGAAATTTGGTGATTAGTCGTACTAATTTATCATCTTGATGTTACCACAATCGAGAAAAAAGAAAGGACTGTGGCAAGGAGAAGTGGGACATATCCATTATCATTTGTGACTCGAATGTTTCCATTTATGGAATCTTTGTAAAAATTGTCTTGCAAGCAGCATCCATGTATCATGTGCAGCGCCAAACAGACGCGCACAATTAAGAAAGGGTTTAACTGCAGGTCGGAAAAGACAAAGGAGATCATATTTCCTTACCTCAGTCACCCTTTTAGTCCAATTTTAAGGTAAGTCCATCGTCGGTGTCATATATTGATTACGACAATAAATACTATGATACAGGCGTAAATACCTGAAATTTGTATCATTCACGATCATTATTCATAGCGCCCATTTATTCATAAATGACACTACGTGATTTCATCTTGAATATATATATTAAATATTTCTCCTTAATATTTGTATTGTCAAATTGACGAAAAAAATCCGATAAAAACTATGCAATTATGATAACATTGTATATGTGTAGATGCACTGTAACAGTTATATGTTTGAATCGGGTTCCTTATTTGTACAACCTTATTGATCTAGATAAAATGTTCCAATAATAAACATTAAACGTATCACTATTGTAGTTTTAAAAGAGCATATCAAAGCCCCTATCCTAATGTGTATTTTCATCATTTGTCAAAAGGCTAGTATTAGTAATTTTGTTTAAAGATGAAAGATCAGTTGCCAGCTAAGCTGCAGAACATAGCAAAAATATATTTACCTAAGAACTCTCCTTCGAAAATGATTCTTTTTTCTTGGCAAATAAACTGTTATGTATAAATCTCAATTACATGTTCAAAATAAAAATCACGTCGACATTACACTTTCGAATGTATCTTGTTTCGCATTTAAAAAAAATTAGTAACTGCTATAGATATTCAGCTTAAAAAATGAATAATAAAACTATCCCTATACTTAATTGTACAATTAAGCATACGTATACTTGGTGTATTAAGTGCATTACTATAAACGACGTGATAGCCTAATAAACGTGATTGTAGCAGGTAAGAGACACTAAATAGCCATGAATGTGTGTGATCAGGTTAATTTATATTGGAAACACTAATAAACTCCAGTCACTGTGTTACAATTACTATTATAGGTTGGGAAAATTAACTTAGTCAACTTAGTACTTTTGGGTCTTTGACTGTTTTGATTCGAGCGTCACTGATGAATCTTTTGTAGACGAAAATACAAAATGAGAAGACAAGTATCAATGATGAGTTTGTTTACTCAATGTTACTTGGTTTGTTATCTACCTACCTTCATTGATTCAGGATTGATAGTGTTATATAATACTACAGTAAAATACTACTGTGACAATCCTAATATGTGAAAGGGATTATCAAGTTTATTTTTGAAAACCACTGTTTTAACTAAATATGATAATGTAGTGTTTAGTAATGTTGAAATAATTAAAGGAACACTCGTTGAGTCCAATTATTTTGTTCCAAATGTCAAGTGCTAACATTTGCTAGCCTCTTAACACATTTATTTTTCATCTAAATGTGATGGTACGTGTTATGTGCAATTTTTAGTTGATTTGTTGTCGGAATTTGTTTGATTTTGATATAACTAGGTGCGTTGGTCTTTGAAGATGTTGTTGCTTTCTGCCTATATAGATTAAACGATTCAAGAAATATGTTTAAGAATGCTTCAGTGCACTATTTTTTTTTTGCTTTGCTTCGGTTTAATCTTGTTTCCTTTTACACATTTTGAGAAATTGAAAATGAAGGAAAATAGTGAAAAATTTTACATTATGTTATCAACATAAATTATTGTATTTTAAAAGTAGATTATGTATAAGATCATACTTATTGAAATAAATGTTAACGTACAATGTACGTGAAAGCCGTTTTAACCTACATTATGCATGTAAAACATGTGTAAAAGAACCTCTATTTTCAATCATGTTAGTTCATGACTAGTTCATGACTTGTTCTTCATGTAATATAACTTCACAATTATAGTAATACTGTGAATTGCTTACTTTACTATTCAAACAGAATTACACATTATTACTAAAAGAATTATAATAGATAAAAACAAACAAACAAACATACCATTATACAACTTTCAGTTAGAATGCCATGTGCAAAAATCTTATATTTCCCATGACTAATCATAAATAAATTAAAATATACTGCACTCTTAACGATTACAACTACATAGAAGTAATCGTAAATTCGTTGTACTCGTTTCGATTTAAAAAGATATGATTTAAATTATCCCATGGTGAACGTTCGATATCTCTGCATCGTTATTCCAATAGCACTTTTATATTGAGTATATATATCGCAGTTTAGACGACAACTCATGGCCCATGTTTCAAAATTTTCATGATATGAGTTACATGATAATTCAGATTTCTACTTACACGACATGTAAAATATCATTAACTAAAGGCAATGTATCCTCTTCGAAAGTTTTTCAGACGCTATCATGATTAGGTTGAGTTTTATAGGATATCAATGTCACAGATGATCACGGATAATTCCGTCCTTTTTTCCGTGTGATATGTGATATTAATGAAAGCGACTGATCGCATTATTTCTGCTACCGAGCATGACGACAGTGTCCCTAGTGGAACAGGAAATGCCTACCCTTCCGGAGAACCAAAGTTCACTCCAAGTTTTGCTAAAAAAGTGTTTTGTGTTGATTTTGCATTTAATTTAGTTTTTAATGGTGTATTTAGTGTTATCGAATTTTCCAATATCTGTATAAAGAACAAAGTTGTGGTGTGATTGCCAATGAGAAAACTCTCCGACAGAGACCAAATGACTGAGAAGTTAGAACTATGATTTTTTTTCTATCAAGTAAAGATTTTGCCTTAGATTTGTCCTTAAAAATATATTTAATTCAGACTTCCATGTTCAGACAGTTTAAGAGTACGATAATTTCCTTAACCGACTGTTAGTGATTTCGGTGACGTCTTAGGTAAAAGATATACCGATCGAATTGTCTCTGATGCCTTATGAGCGGATCATATATCTTATTAGAAGTAACACGACAGGAGTCTTGTGGTTATCGTCTTGTATGTCCACTTACATAAGCTATAGTAACTGTTGCTCTTCAAACAATGTATCTATATTATTTTAGTAAAAAGTAAATTTGTATTTTATACTTAAATTGTGTGCATGATTTGAACCCAATCTATGATTAAATCATGCATTGCAGAAGTGATGAATATTACACAATTAATGTATCAAAGACGTTTCTCCAATAGAAACACAGGTAATAATGTATAATGTATACAAATATGTTTTCCATCTCTATAGAAAAAGAGGATGTTTTTATTTTTATTTTACTTGCTTGTTTATTCAAAATAAAAGAAAACAAAGAGTTCCTCTTAAAGTTCATAGATTCGATTCCTACATAACTTTTTATCTCGCTCGGTAGAATATTTAACATATTGCGCTTAAACTGTATATATATTCATTTACGAACAATTGACAAAATGTGATTAACATAATCAAATTACTCTCAAAACGAAATGATGATTCACCTACATGTTATAAATATAAACACATGATATTTTTCAAAGGTAAAGAATAATGACTTTTTCTTTTATTTTACACTGTAGCAAACATTATTTTTCCAAAATATGATCTTACAGTAACATGCATAAAAACAGAATTGCTTACACAGACACTGTCAACGGCATTGTAATTGTCAAAGAGTATTCACTACCACATGTTAACACAGGTATTTTGCAATCTATATATTTCTTGAACCTTTTTTTCTCGGAGTTTATTGTTTTTTCATAACTAAACATACAGCAGCTGAGACCAGAACGCCAAACAGAAAACCTCCAGTGCTTCCATTCACAATTAATATTGAGTTATCATTGTCTATTGTATTTGCAGCCACTAAAAAACAAAACAAAATCTACATGGATTAACAGATAAATGTATGATGGTAAAAATTGTTACAGTTTTTAGACTTATTTCTTACTGTATATCTCGTTTTATTTCATCTATTTAGTATGAAATATATATTGAGGGTTTATGCATTGCTGTTCTTATTACTAGGCATAACTTCAATCAAATAAGATCAGATAGTTTGCAACTATTATCGTTGATCCGACGCTCATTAGAATACTAAAAGGAAAATCAGATACACAAAGATAACACATTATTCAACGCATCACTGCAGTAAAGTAAAAAAATATTGGCAAATATTAATTACCGTATAATACCCATTTCATAGACTTTAACATTTGTTTCTAGAATAATCTTAATCAGGTTTATTTGCATACAGAAGTTCGGAAACCAAATATGAACAAACGGAGATATATGATATTCGTCGACAAGACAACAATGCAGCCTACCAATAAAATAAACAATAGAGAGTTATGTGTATGTCAACTCTGGAAATATTAATGATTGATCCTCATTTTAATAATTAATAGTATCTCATATGTTCCTATGTACTTGACGTTTTACAAACAGTTCATCCAAGATCAGACAGTAATTTTCTGCTTTACGTACCTCATATTAACCTCGTGATTGGAAATGTTAAAACAAATCGCGGTCTTAATTTCCGTAATGAATTGAATGCACCGTCATTGAACGATAAATGACCACAAGAAAATTGTATATATGTACTTTCAACATTATATCCGTCAGAAATAAACTAAAACTTTTAAATAATTTTTGCGATGAATTTGATTATATTACATTGTCAAAAACGCACTTAGATTACAACATTGCTGATGACGATATACAACTAGATTATCGTAAGAAAAGATAGAAATTATTTTGGTGGTGGTTTACTTGTATATGTTAAAGATGGTATTGGAATTAATCGTATTAATACAATCGAATGAAAAGAAGATGATTCCCTTTTAATAAATATCTATGTTTAATGTCAAACGTTCTTATTTATTCACACATATCGATCGCCTAATGCTGATAATAACTACTGGATAAGATTTAATCATTAGGTTGGGATAACAGATCAATGTGAAGGTAGAGATTACAGGCGATTTGAATTCTGACTTATAAAAATAAAAAGATGTGGTATGATTGTCAATGAGACAACTCTCCACCAGAGACCAAATGACATAGAAATTTATGTCACCGTATGGCCTTCAACAATGAGCAAAAAAACCCATACCGCATAGTCAGCTATAAAAGTCCCGGCACATTAACAAACTGATTTTGACCCATTAAATTTGTCTAATATAACCAACGTTATTGAATTATTAACTGGAGTAACGGACCATAGTAGCACTCTACTAGATCTGATTATAGGCAGTGAATCTATGAAATGGTTCTTTTTCTAATGTTTTAAAACCTCCATTCGATATAAGTGATCATGATGCGCCTATTGCAGTTCTCGAATGTCCAATATCTGAGTTTAAATCTTTTTAAAGAGAAATGAAATATGGCTATATGATAGGGATGATATTTAAAATTTGGAGATAAACTATATAGAATTAATTGGAATACAGTGTTTCCGGACAGTAAAAACACTAATGATTGAGCGAAATATTTACAACTGAATTTAAGAAAACCGCTCAAGAGTGTATTGGGTCCAGAAAAAGTAGCAGTTCCGTTCATAATAATTATATTTAATAAATCCTTACAGGAAGGCAAGTATTCAACAAGCTGGAAGACATCAAATCTAATACATATTTTAAAAAAGGGGATTCATTATTGCATTCAAACTATAGGCCGATTTCTCTAATTAGTTGTATTGGAAAAGAAAGGGAAAGGTTTGTGTTAAAGCACTTATTCAATTATTTAAATGCTTATAGATTGATTTATAAATATCAACTCATTAAAATATACAACTGCATTTTGAACATCTTGGAAAAAAAAGAAACACATTGTTTTGTATTCCGTGACTATTCTAAAGCTTTTAACAAAGTTTGGCACATAGGTTTTATCATGTTTATATGCAAACTGAAATCTTATTACTTGACGGAAGCCTATTTCATTGGTTTGAAAATTATCTACGTGATAGAAAACAGAGTATTGCATTTTTTGTTTTATTTTGTAAAGTTTTAGCTGATGTTTTCAAGTGATCTGGTCTCGACCCTCTTTTCTTTTTTTCTTTATATTGATAATCTTGCGGATAAGCTGAAAACACTGTGTGAGCTACTTGTTGATGACACTTCATTCAGCTATAATGGTAACAATAGACAAGATCTGTGATCGACCTCGAGTAAATAAGTAAAATGTTTTTATTCATCCCTGATAAAACCGAAATTATGATTTTTTCACATATAGAGAATCCAGATATTAGCTTTTCCGTAAAAGATTAAACTATTCCTTTAAGTATATCTCATAAGCACATGGGAGTTACTTTCAGAAGTAACGCAAATGGAACAATCATATTAAAGTATCATTACAAGTCTAAAGAAAGACTTAAATGATTATCGTAAACTAGAATTCCGAATAATTCAGAAAAACTGTATCATGTGTATATAGTTTTTATTCGACCCATGTTTGAATATGCCACGAAAGTGTGGAACAATTGTGGAATATGAAAATCACATAGATTAGAAAACTTGCAATTAGAGGCCACATGAATTCTAACAGGTCTACCAATTTTCACTAAAACTGAAACTTTGTACTATGAGTTTGGCTGGGAATCAATTTTATTTTAAAATGAAGAAGAAATTACAGATGTTTTAAAATACGAATCATAACCTAGCACCAGAGTGCCTATATAATGCTGTCCCTCCGTGTATATAAAGTACAACTAACTATGCATTGCAAACTGGTTAAGATAGTACTGCTCCATTTTGTAAATTATCTTTACTACAGAATCAGTATTACCTCTCAATACGCGTACGAGAGTGAAATAAGCTTGATCCAAATGTTGGCAATGTCGACTCTATATCAAAATTTTAGAAATAATTGAAAAACGATATTCTCCTATGTAAAGTTGAAACGGTTTATTTTTACGGTTCGAAGAAATTGAACATTATTTTAGCTCATTTGTGATCTTCCGCTTCATTCTTAAACCTAAGCACTATATAGTTATAGTAATTATATACTAACTTGTGTCTAATCCTTTTTGAGCGTTCTTTTTGCAAATAAAATATGTTTAAACTAAACTATGCAATTTTTCAAGCTAACACTGTACTTGAACCTTACTGTAACTGTGTGTCAGCTATTAAGGTCGTTCTTCATTTTTTTACACTGCGTGCAGACAAATTTTACTCGATAATCTAAAGAGGCTGTACGAAAACTTTGCTTAAAATACATAACCGTTACCTTGAGGAAACTGTGAACTACATTCGAGTGAACAAAATATCCGAATGTTTATACATGTTCAACATTTCTTCAACAGGTCAATCAAATGTCTTTTACCTTCATAAAGTGTTATTTATACTGACACGGAACATCAACATCTTCACCATGATCATCAACACCTAAGTCACTACAACAGAATGATATTAAATTTCAATCTTTGTTTCTTCTTTTTCTTTTATTTTTATTAATATATTGGCTCATATAATATACTGTAACAGTAAACTGTTTTCGGTACATGGAAGCTCATAATATTATACCTGTACAGTCGCATACAACCATATTGTATCATTGAGAAGAATTCACAAGTATGATTTACTTGTGTCTCATCAGTTTTTCATTAATTTAGGATACCGCATATGTTTAAACTAATTCAGGTCACAGTAACACAAATAAATAGTTGTTATTTTTGCTGCATACATCAGAGGTATTGTCCGGCTGTAGAAAATTGCATCAACTATAACTTGCATTTTAAAAGATTTGGATGTAGAACTACATGTACGCACGCACGAGATCAATATGAAGACGGTTGTATTGTATAACTTTCAACTGATGATAATGGATTAAAACTCATTATTACATATGGATATATATGACCACTTTATTCACACTTTTCCGGATTTTAAAGACTGTACGCGGACGTCTAGGTGTATTTTGGTTTTCTGTATGGTTGGTTTTCTATGACAGTTTCATAAACAAATAAATCTTAATTTGAACATTCATAATCCAGGAAGAACTACAAACTAAACTTAAGGAGTCATACACCATTGTTTTCCCCTATCTGTCTTTGTTAACTTGGCACTTTTTAAAAAAAGTGTGCAGAATTTATCTTTGTTTCAAATGAAGAAATAATTGCCATCAATAAAGTTTGTATCCTGTCTAGTACTACAGACAAAATTTTAATAGACAATTCATTGCAAATTAGGCAATAACCATCACTGGAAGTTAACCAATCAAAGCTACACCAGTTTTTGTTCTGTTTACATGCTTTTGCAACCAGATAACCTCAAATTTCCAAAATGTTTTACAGAAAAACCAAATAAAAACAAATGGTGCTTTTAAACATCAACGATATATTTTGATGACTCTTTTTTTTTTCTGCAATGAAATGCAGGGTCAATTTTTCCTACAACTGTCAAATTCAAGGGAATATTTTTTTCGACTACTTTTCGTTTGAAACCGGATGTGACGTACTATGATTTGGTGGTATTACACCTTAATAAACTAGTACACATAATCTGAAGAAAAAAACACCACGATAAAAACCCGGTTGTAAAAATCAGTTTGGTGAATGTCCCTTTGGTATCTTTCGCCTCTATCTTTCATATTTAATTGGATTTTGAAATAAAATAAAACGCACTTTTACAGATCATATTATTTTCCTAAATGTGTCTTGCTTTATGTTTATGACCTTCTAGAGTTTAGTACTCGTTTACGACTTTGTTAACTGTTTCATTTTTGTGGATAGTTTTCAATTGCAATCATACTGCATTTTCTTTTTTCATACAAAAAATGCACAGCATTCCCTTCCATTGGACTTACTTTTAACGAATGCCAGGAACAGGGCACTTAATCGGATATGAAGTGAATATTCTTATACGGTATCTGAGTTCAACATTGGTATTTTCTATTCCGGGCATTGTTTCTCAACTGTAAGTATTTTTGCATAGTGTTTCGGTAACTACTTTTGCACGTTTTGTGTCTTATGGTTTTTGTTATTGTCGATTGTCTGTTTTTTACTGAGCGCTTGGTATCGTTTAACATTTATGATATCGTTTCCTACTTAAGAAAGTGCAATATTATGATTCATTTTAATAATATCTTACCAGCAAGGGTTTGATAAACTGTAGTAAGTCCAGATATCATGCAGCATCTATCATACGTCCTGTGTTCAACTTATAAAACTTTACGGTTTACTGTACATTGGTTTGTAGGTGATTATCCTATAAGAAGCTGGTTTACCTTGGTCCAATTTGCAGGTATGATATTGAGGGAAAAATAGAACAAAAAATAATTAATAATATCAACATGATGAAAAAGAAAATAGAAAACGAAACTATCTAAAAGTAAGATCATTTTCAATCCAATACACTGATTACGAGTGTAAAGATAAACTATTCATATTATTGAGTAACATCATTTTATGATATGAATATTATTGTATTCTAACTCAATTTGCGCATGGTATGGTGTAAATGAACTTTAAACTTTAATATAATGAGACATAAAGTTACATCTGCGTGCAATTCAACTTAATTTATATAATGATGCACTTCTTTACAATAATCAAACAAGTATCACATGAACAGTAATATATCTCTATCAAGATGATAAAGAAGAAATAACATCTTATTATAGTGCATGTTGACCGATGTACGTTATATGAATATGAAAAATAACACATAATATCAGGTATATGTAATTCATGGTAACCCTTAAAAGCAAATAAGCATAGCTATCTTTGATGTATATATAGACATAAATATAATTATATATTATATATAATAGATGTACAATACAATGTCATTTCACATGAATCAATGGAATTAGAAATATAATAAATATGATTAACAGGAAACATTGAAACAGCGAGCAAACGACAGACATAACCATACCTACATAGTTTGTTAGCCCTAAAGTCAATATAGATATCACTATATAAGAGCAAGTCGTTCATTTAAATAACAACTTCTAACACATTTGCGCATTGCAAAAATACAGTATATTACAAGAAGTATTTATCCTGATGTTTACTTAAACTAGACCTAAGGGTAAAAAATGATACATGTAAATCAAGACAACAATAGTTTTCCGATGTTAAATGTCATAAATCGATTTAGAAGACAAACCAAGGTAACAAACACAAACATAGGGAATCGCAAGAACACCAAAATTAATGGGGACCGGGTGCTAGATTCGATAAGCGTCTCCTGATATTCATGCATCGTCCGCCATGCGAACCCACACCAAGTCAATAGGCAATATCTGCAATCAGACAGAGTTTGTAAATATACAGGTCAGAAAATTTATCTGGTACCTAAAGATCAACGACTGCAAAAACATTTCACTATTGAGTTGAGACACATTAAACCATCAACCAATTCGTGATGGTGATCGTAAAACTTATGCAGTGTCGATTTTAGTTGTTCTTCTCATAACTCTGTTATTTTGAGCAGTTTTTGTCCGGACTACAAGCCTCTAATGACGTCCGTAACATTTAAATTGTACGAGTGAAACGTATCAATTGCAATTTTAAAACACCATATGATGGGACAGAGGGTACGTTACTGCTGAAAACTGAATGTTGGCGATGGAAAGTTGAAAAAATCACGTAAATCATAATACATAGTTTATTTTAAAAAAAGTAAAAGTAGTTTAACCGAATAAGGATTATAAACTTACATGTAAAATACAATACATAGTTGAATTTTAAAAGTTTGAACACTTTTGATAGTTAAACTGAACTTAAAGCTAAAATGACGACTTGTAAAATACGAAACGGATTGCCTTTAATACGTGTAATTAGCAGTATTTACATTTTGCTCTAATATTTTCATATCTAAATACAAATGTAATGGTTATTTGATGGCTAAATAAACATTTATTTTCACAGCGCTTTTCCAAATATAAAACAAACATTATCATCTATTTCTTAATTAAACATGCTCCACTTTTATGTTGAAAAACTGCTAGTTTTTGTTTAAATCGATAACTTTCAAAGATATATACCTACATCTGCTACATAGACAGTACTGCCCAACCCATCCATTTACACATCCTTCAGCACAAACGCCTGTGTATATATCGCATTTTGTATTCAAATATTGTTTTGGGTCACATCCGAAAACACATGAACCATTTTCAGGATGACAGTGTTGGCTTACATATAAAGATGAACATGCTTCGTTACAATTTGGTCCCGATATACCTTTTGAACGATCCCTCCCTCAGACGTACAAACAAACTAAAGAGAACAAAAGTAACAGAATATGGTCCTGATAGGGTGACTTGGTACAGACACAATATGCAGTAGGATTAAACTAGATTTTCGTGCGCACATTCCATATATTGTATGTCTATCTAGACCATATGCCGTTATATGTGTTATAACCACACAACCATTTGTACAGCAGGCAACTATTTTAGTAAATATTAAAGGCTGAAAACTAGACAAATCGAGTCATGGTCATGATCCCTAGCCTACAGAAATTCACAAAGTAAATTAGCGGAAAAGCTATAGAAATGCAATGTTACACCACTGTCCCAGGTTAGAGGGAGGGTTGAGCGCTCATAAACATGTTTAAGCCCGCCACATTATTTATGTGCCTGTCCCAAGTCAGGAGCCTGTAGTTCATTGGTTGTCGTTGGTTCATTTCTGTCATATTTTTTTTTCGTAAATTGTTTTGTTATAAATTAGGTCGTTAGTTTTCTCAATTGAATTGTTTCATATTTTTCATGTCGGGGCCTTTTATAGCCAACGATACGGTATGAGTTTTTCTGATTGTTGAAGGCCGTACGGTTGCCTATAATTGCTTACATCCACTTCATTTGAACTTTGGTGGATAGTTGTCTCATTGGCAATCATACCACATCTCCTTATTTTTATAAATTGTCAATGTGATTTGCCTCTTTTAAATGACAGAGGGGAATAGTTAATGATTTTTTCTTTTCTCTTTCTGGTCTGTTTAATTCCTCAATGACTTATTTCGACGGACGATATCTTAACAATACATTTAGTTGTGTATCAACAACTTGCCTGTACCAATTCAGGAATGTGACAGTTGTTTTCCACTTGTTCCGTTGGTTGATAACATTTGATTTTGTAAGTTTTATGGACTTCTCCTTTTTAAATTAACCTTGAAGTTCGGTACAATTGCTATACTTTTTCTTAAAACTAAGTTATGAATATATCTGAACATTCAATTGTTTTTACACTCTGAGTTATTTAAATAAGTCTTTGGAATAAATTAACAAGAGACTCAAAGTTGTAGGCAAATCTTTTCAAGGAAAACAAAACTGCTATGACCAATAATATAACACAAACCATTAATGGCGACATAGTATAATTCCACCAAAGGTCCGTATGTTTCATCTCCTTTAGTGTCGTAATAAATTACATATTTTCCAAGTTGACTACAGGGTATTATCTGAGTGATGTTTGGAAGACCGGGATCAGGATCTTCTTAACAGAGATAGCCTTCAGGTGGAATAGTTGATGTGTTGGTTACATATAATTTAAATCCATCCATACGATGGGCAACTGTAATAAATAAAATAAAATTATGGTATTTAACAAGTATGAAGATATTTAATTTAGCATAATCCTCATTCAGTGCATTTGTAGTCTCTACTGGCATTACAGCACAATAATGAATCGACGTCCTAATGAGTTTTAGATGCTTCTTGTTGTTGCAATTCTTTTATACTATGTGCAGATGTTTTACAATACTTAATGTGATATGGTTATACGGCCAAAGATAGGGACCACTGTTGAATCCTAGAACTCGAAAATAACGAGAACATAACAAGAACAAACATTCTAACCGTCATGATTATAAACAGACATATATACTATGATTTAGATGGATATTTCCAATGGTATCAACCAATGAAAAATAATAACAGTACCGCATAACATATCGAGATTGTATATATCCAAAAACTAACGCAAACAAATTCAAATTGCATAGCAGACACTAACTGCGCTTCAAGGTTTTGTGTACGTTTGATAACAAACGATTTTTTTTATATCTTGAACATAGACAGCCTGAAAAATGACAAAACATTTGAACAAAAATAACTCTAATAAAATTTTTCGCTATTGCATCAAATGATCATTGATCTGCCCCCCTTTCAACACCCCTTCCATCATCCTAGTAATTCTTGAACAAAATTGGAGATAAGATGAATGTATCGACATTTTTATGATTTATTACTTATTTTAGTTATTGTTTTAAACATTTTTTCCGTATTTTGCTGGTTATGAAATAACAGTTTTTTTTATAAATATTTAATTCTTCGTTCCCCATTTTCATGATTTTGGAGCCAAAAAAAAAAAAAAATAAAAACAAAAAACACAAAAAAAAAAAAAAAAACAACCTTTTAATTACTGAGAAAATTTGTAGTCAAAAATAGCTTATTCTTCTATTATACATGTACATATAAAAAGGACATTTTAAAAGAGTGTATTGATAACAATCATACGCATAACATGATTTATGATTTATTATAGTATACATACTTACAGCCTGCTCTGTATTATACTTTTATTTCTGTGATGTACGCAGATCCGAAAGAAAATTGAAACATCCACCATGCTGGTTTACTACTAAGGGCTGTGTGTCAACATATTGCTAAATTAAAGGCATTTGATATAGGTGGTTGAATAGCAAAATGAGGTTTACCCTGAACGTCGTCAACCAAGGAACTTTGCGTAGCTGTTCCAAATGGTGTAAGATTATCTGTTTAACAAATTAAGATATACAAGTTAAATCATAATTTATGTATAATACATCATTGTTGAATAATACTTAATAATGACAAAATTTGTAGATTGGATTGGTTAAAGATTTTTAGTCAATATTATTTGTATTTCTGATGCCGATGAACGTTCTTTCTTTAAAATATGAAATGACAGACTAATATAATAGTGATAACACCTACTGAATCGCATTGTAATGCATCTACGTAATTAATACAGTGTAGTAACCACATGTCCTGAGTAGATTGTCGAAAACTTCTTACTGACTCTGTATTACAACATCGTTCAGTTGAGAGCCTTTGTAAGAACCTCCTATTTATTGGTATTTTATGGACATGTAAATTTGAGAATACTGTGCCTCAGGAGGAATTCATTGTTTGAAGTTGAGTGTGATATAACCTAATATTAAAAATAAAATCTGAGATGACATCATGTTGATAGCAGATCGTTATATTAGGTATTGTGTGTGTATTTTGTTGATCGTTGAATTAAAAAATCAATTTTAGAAAGTAAAGGATCATAAGTTTATTATATGTCCCTTACTATGTCTAAGCTGAAAAATAGAACTAAAAATATACTTCATTTTAGCGGTGTTATAGGAGAGATGTGATTAGAAAATCAAACTATATCTAGAACAGTATCATTACAATCATAGGGTGTTACAGGTCCTTGTAGAATGTACTAAATGAAGTTATTCGAAATAAAAAATTAAAAAAAATAAATAAAGGGAAAATGCAATAAAAATGACAAATATGCTTGTAGAAAAAAACGTTTACTTACGTTGAGCTATAACAGTCAATTGAAAAGTTGTGTGGATCATGATCAGCAACACTAACAACATTTTAGCTGTTGTTATATCCAACAGGTACAATCAGAACTAATATTTTACTAATATGAAATAAAACTGTTATGGATTAGAAATAGAATTTTGAGATTCCCTGACAGAAAAAGTTAACAAGACAAATAATAGCAGATTCACAGACGCTATCTCAATCATAAAACAAGCACAATCGATGATTGATTGATTGCTAGATGTGTAACATCCAGTGGCAAATATTTTATGCATGTTCAAGACGAGAACAAATTAACAATAAATACATTTGGTAGGTCCTGTAATAGACATGATAGAGGCCATCCGGGATAAAGTATCCTGGATAGGGAAAGAAATTTTGTTTTGCAGCAGACCACCTACGGACTCCCCAAACAGGTTTTGTAAGGGTTCTAAATGCGCAGAAAGAATGGCACTCTCTTTACACGAAACATCGGTTTTAACGTTCCCATTCTGACCAGACGTGGCTGCGTACTTATACAACCCACATAGCCAAACATACGGCCCGTTTCAGCGAAGGCTTTTCTGGCGGACGAAAGAAGACTAGAGTGATTATAATTGTATTCGCCTGTCACCCTTAGGGGTAAACACAATCGTGGCGCTATTTATTTATTATTAACGGGAGTCATTAAAATCACATAATCAATAATAACAAACGCTATTCCGCATTTCTTCTAAAACAATCGTGTAAGGTATATTGCCTTGTTCGCCGTTATATTTACTTGATTTTTTTTTAAGAGGAAAGGTTTTTGTAAAATTTAAAGTTCTTTTACGAAACTTATACAAGTCAGACGTAAATTTTTCACCGAAACCAAATGTCCATCTGAGATGTTTTTCAGGAAGAACAAACTCAGGTTACGGATGTTTTTCGAATATGAAATGAACACTTTAAGTATTTTTTTATAGGAATCATGCATACAATTTACCAATCGTATTACAATAGTCTTCAGCAACACTGTAGCAATTAAAAATATATTGATTCATCCACTATAAAGATGTACATCTATATTTTAGAACTGTACTGTTTTGATTGTTATACTTCAAATGATGACCATAAAAAATATTACTACAACTCGTAGAAAAAGCATAACATCTAGATATCTTAATGAAAAATACAATCAAGTATAATTATGCTCGAACCGAAACTATAAACAGACGTAGAAACACACACATAATACAAAATCGTTGCGAATACGATAAACTTGTACCTTTACTTTAATGATAAAATTCGAAAATCTCGAAAATAAATCAACTTGAAGCTTTTTAGTGACAGCTTATCGCGAATATAAGTATCCGTGAACATTAGTTTGAGTACGGTATATAATTTGAAAAAAAAATTGTAATAAGACGTTTTTTTCCGTTGACGACCTGGATGCGAGCCATTTGAGTAATTTTTGGGATAGGGGTTCCCCCCTCACAACAAAATGCGTTTTGTAGTAATTTTAGTACACGTAGCTACAATGGAATATGATCATTCATTCAGAAATATTCTTCGTAAAAAATGACTGTGGCAGAGTCATATTTGATTAATATATTAAATATGATACTTTTGATTATTAATTTTATTGCAATGTTTGATAGTTTAGTTACTCATTGTTTCTATTTCTAGTACTATTGTTCTAGTATCATTCTCTTTTCCCTTTGGTGGACCTCTTTTCTTTCATATCATTTTGGAGGGAAAATTCTAACCTTTTGATTGGTCAATCTTTAGGCCTTATGCCTTACTATAGGTTTTCTTTGTTTCTGGAGATTAATACTGCAGACATATTGAAATGCAGTGGTGATAAATAACCTGCTTGATAAATTGATTTTTTATATATATTATACTACATATTCTTGGATTTTCAATATTCTTATATTCAGGTTTGTTGATGAACCTTATTTCTAATTAACAAATTAATAGTATGTCATTTTAATACTTTATGAAAGGATTGAATGTATGTATTTGAATGGAGGAATAGTTGGAGTATGAAAGAGTAAAAGATTAAATCATTAAATTATAAGATAATAACACAGAGTCATATTGAACATTTTAGTATAAAACATTCTTGTACTTTAAATATTATGAAGTTAGATTAAAAGTAATGGATAGATAAATTTGGTATTTGAATAATACAGAACTCTGAAACTACATATTTTAAATGTAGTTGTGTATTTTATTTAATTGGTGAAATAGTCCTGTCACTGGACTTATGAATGTTATATTTTTATTTATTCAGGATATGGATAATTACCGTTTCATATGACATGTATGAGTAGTGCTCAGATTTATACACACAGCACTGTGACGTTTCCAATTACTACACTGACCTATGTACCATATACATGGTAAGCATTGTGTTCTATGTTGTTTACTTGTAATGTCTGTGCTGTCTAGTTTTATTTAAGTAAATGTCTGTTTATGTGAAGTGTAGTTTATGTGATATACTTATGTTGGTCAGAATTTGTATACTTTGTATACAAATTTATTTATAAAATGGACAACTCTTTAAAAGATTTGAGATGTATATAATTATTTATTACTATGAGATACATATGAATATTGCATTGGAATGTTAACTAAAGAGTTAGATTTTTGTGATTAAAGGGCTTATTTGAGTATATAGATATTTAAAGGAATGAGTATAAATTGTAGTTATTCCCCTTTGCCCATATGGTACATGTACTGTCTTGTCATGTGAATATCTATTATTTGTTGTTATATGTTTTAGGGTCTAAATATAGTGTATTAAAAGAAAAGAACCCTAGATCATCGTTTGTGTTGTATCTACCTAGAAAATACCCCGTTACAATGACTATTAAACAATTGACTTAATTTGAAAGTTATCATACACTGACATGTTTTAATGTTGACTACTTCGAAAGTTGAATGAAACAAACCTTATCTATAATTAGGATTGAGGGATCAGTGTTGTTGGGGTTTTTTTTATCAAATGTTTTAATTTAAGAACATTCAGAAAACTTAGAATATGGTTTGTAAAAAAAGATGATATTTAAAAATACGGGTACGCTATGATGAATAAAGTGTATAAAAATTTTTTGAAAGAGACATGAACTAGTCAAATTTTATTAACATTTCAACTAATTTATGTCGACACGTGTTGATATATAAAAGCGTTTAACGATGCAAAGTTTGCATCTTGCCCTACCGGTAGAAGCATGTGTTTCCTAAAATGTCATATTTAATATGTTAAATGTTTTTATTTTTATTTCAATACACACACAATGATAACTTGCCAAGATTTTTGACATGCCTTCTGTAATATAAAAATAAAGACAAATGGTATGACTGCCTATAAGATGATTATCCACCAAAGTGGAAATGATATTGATATACATGTTAGTCACTATAAATCACAGAACGGTCTTAAACAAAGAAGTATGTTTTGTATTTAGGTAAAACAAATTTACGCGTGCCTTCCTAATTAATATCAAATATCCAAGAGTTGATATATAATAAATTACCTCACACTAAATAACATTCAAATTCATGTACACATGGAAAGTGTTCAAAATTGGAAAAGGTTAGTAAAGGAATGATGTTACACTTATCACATGTTCAGCTCGGTGCATGTTGATTCTTTGATTGTTAAACTAATTTTGATGTCTCATTGGAGTATATACAGCATTTTTTTGTTAAGAAATCAAGAAGGTAACTGTACGTGTTTAACAGAACATTCATTTCTGCTGACTTAAAAAAAAAGGATATATGTTCTCCATTAATGGTCTCGATAAGTAAAAACTTATTTGGATAACCATATCTTAATATCCACCAATATGAACGGACATGCATATATATTACCTTCTGAAAAAACAAGTTGCCATTGCAATTACGTGTAATATGACATTTCAATCAGTCCAATATTCACGAATAATAACGCATAAGTACCATTATGCAACAACAACACACAAACATACATATTACCATTGGTTAACTCCGTATATATTTTTTTAAAACTAAACAAACGCCAATTCAATGACAAACAATATTAAATGATCAGACGGGACATATAGGTTTATACTTTTTGAAACTATCAGTTAAAATTGTCAACTTTTCCTTTGTCGATTAGTCTTTTCTCTTAGAAAGTATTAAGTAGCAATCCATTTTGTCTTACTTCTTCGGTCACGTAATGCAGACGTGAGGTGAATATGTGTTTTTAATATTTGTTTATGATATTATGAATGTTAAAAAAGCAAATTGTCCCTAAATGGTCTTATGCGTATCAATATGTCGACAACCGCCCCTGTATGAATTTGTAATCCATGGCAAGTAAAGACAAGGTAACATGTAAACACATTGTCATTTTTTGCAATTAAATACATGTAGCAAAAGTGTTACAGCTAAAATGCCGAAGATGGGCTTATGCACTCGGCCTTGATTTTCCGAGATAGTTATGATTGCATTGATTTCAGCTGGTGTATGTCATTTCTAAAATGTGCGAAGTCTGATTAGCTAGATAAAGTGAGAGGACGTGCCATACCTTTCTATATATTTGTCTTTATTGGTGACTAGAAATAGTCAGATTTTCGCCTCTAGGCACTTAAAATTGATCAGAATGAAAATTTTCGTCAATAATCATTATTGTCTAAAATGTGTTTTGTCTTAATTCAAGATTCGTAGAAATTTCGGATTCGTCGAAATCAAGATTGAGCTTTAAACGTCATACATCACGATTAACAGAAGTTCAAGCATCTTTTCAGGCCGAAAGTCAATATTTATCCAAACCAATAACGTTAAAAAAATGCAGTATTAAAAGCTAAACTAAAAATGGGGAAATCTAAAAAAAAAATATGACAAATTCAGACGCTCGACTATATTAACCAACGATCGAGTGGGAGATAACTATTATAGCTCTTACTTGGTACAGGCATTTACCGAAAAAAGGTCGGTAAAACCTTATATAATAGCTCTCTAAAATTCCCACTTTTATGGCAGTTGTATATAATTTCCTTATATTGACGAATCGTTTTAGCAACCCAAACAGATATAATTGATTAATTGTAAAACATAATAACATTTACACACTTTACCGATAAAATACAATTTAAGTAAGTTACAAATACTAGGATACACAGAATGTAAATAACACTATACAATTTCATATTTAATGCGCCTGAGAACCAAAAGCCAAAAACCAAAATCATGAAAGCCGGATTCACAATTACAAGAGTGATATATTTAAGTGTATATTGTGGTACATTTGATGTAAATTATAGTAGTTAACTGCATAGATACTTTTCTGGGTATTTCATTGAGTAAATGAAAACAATATATATGTTATAAACGGAATTTTCCCACACATGGAGATACTAGATTGTGACTTATTTTTCGGTCCTGAAACGGCAGTGTTTACAGGTATTTATAGAACTATATCTTTCTTTTTTATTAAGCTTAAATGAATAAAATATTTCAGCCGTGTTAACAAATAAAATAGTATCTAGAAACATTCTAACATCTGTCAAGATCATTTTTTGTTGAAAAAAAAAATTGAGCATGCATGTTCATAATGATTATATTTTACTCTTCTTGCATATTCTATATTTTCCCTTCCATTTAATATATCAATGGAAAACACCACAAAGATAAAGTAAGGAAGGAAAAAGGAAATATGCATGACCATTTGACCTGAATTGTGATAAATGTCATATGAACTCATTTGACATATACAAAGTAATTATTTTCTAGAGTCATTATTGAAACAGAATTTCATATTCGATTCAAGTTTAAATATGAAATCAACGTTGAAATTGATCAAGTCTTGTTTACAAATATACAGTTTGAACATTTTGCATTCTATGAAAACTATTTCTGGTAATGTAGTATATAATGAATGAAGACATACCTTTCATCGGATTAATCATCATATAATAAAAAATAAACCTGACATACATCTGATGAGTTTTCTGTAATCTGATTCATTTAAAATAAGGACATACTTTCACTCATATCAGTGAAGCATATCGTGGTTATCCGATATAACATATGTCATATGAATATTTAAGTGTTACGTTTCGGTAGAATAATTACTTTACAATGAACGTATAGTAAAGTTTACAACATGTATTTTTTATAGAGAATTTTAAAGAAATACGGGATAAGAATTCGTTTTTATTACCCATTTCTCCGAAAAACAAAATACATGAATATGCCTCGCGATGCTCGTGTGTCTTTAGAAGAATATACAAAAGCGGATTTTCCAACACATCAGCATCGAAAAATTTCGTCTATTTGATTTTACAATAATGATATTTTTTCTTTGAAATTTTTATTTATTGATGCAATTTAACTATACATTATCAAAAAAGATAAACGTTTATTTAGTACACTGTGAAAGAAGACATACCTTCTATCGGATAAATCATCACTTTATTGACCCTTAATATGTTCAAAGTAATCTGAATCGTGTTGATAAGGAAATAGTTTCTCCTCTTCCATTTAAGCACACACTTGTAATTCAATAATGGATCATGAATATCAATTTGTAACATTTAAGAAAAATGTTTTCATTGAAATGTACGTTTTGCACACGCATGTTGTTTTTATTCCGTCAGAACATTAAATACAGGGTAGACAATGATTTTTGATGGTGTGATAGAACCTATCGACTCTTTTCTTGCAACACAAGAAGTGTGGAAAATAAAATAATGTATATGAAATCTACAAAACGTTCAGTGTGTTATGATTATTTCTAGCACAAACATATTCATTTCATATAATGTTAAAATATTTTAATTTGAATCGAAACGTTTTTGTTGTAAAATCAATGTTAGTATTTGTTGATAAATTTGCTATTAACGTTAATATTTGTGTCATATGTTATTATCCTAAGTTAATTATGCCCTTATGTTATTGATTGTTAAACATTTATGGTATTGCATCATGGTATTATTATTGATTATATACCTAGCTTGAAGTGAATGAATTGATAACTTTTATAAAGGGAACGTTGATAAATTCAGAAACTAAGGTTCCAACTCTCTCCAGCAAAGTCGACCATTTTGCTATAATGTTTAGGTTCCATTTTCTCATACAGTTTATCAGGTATTTAAGCTATCAGATCATGCATTTATTTAAGAAATGAATGCTTCATTTTATATTTTTATTATGATGTAAACGCGTTGACAGACCCACATTTTGTATGAAGCGCTTGATTTCAACTTCACCACTGTAAAATCGTGGTTTTATAGCTTCCTTGTGAGCAGTAACCCCCTATCAATGAAATCGTGATAGGAAACGCAAGCTCTCGATAAGACATGTGACCAAACTGGATCAATCAGTACACATCCAACATCTCATGGATGTATTGTAAAGACGTCATTAATATTCCGAGAAGAATATTACCATGCGCAATTCCAATATACAGGGTACTGACAGATTGTAGAACCGTGAATGTGCACATGTGTATAACAATTATATGTAGATCGGTTTTAATTTATTAATAACAAAATCAATATTTATATCATTGAAAAAAATCCATGAACAGAGCTTGCATCATTAGATCGGTATTAAGCACGTTATCAACAAACAGAAAAACATGACACATTATAATGATCTAAGAGAATTCGCAGTTGGTGGATGCAAATTCAAAGTTCAATTGCAGGTATAAAATCGGCCATCTTTGCCCAGGTTAAATATTAATTTGGACTTGCACCAACGGATTTAGTTTACAAACATAGAAAATGTATACTTCATTAATAATTTAAATTCGTGGTTCATCTTTACCCATGAAAACCACGAAAATTGGTACCCCGCGAATGATTATATATTCACTTTTGACGGTTTCCACTAGACATTTGCACATTCTCACTATCGGTTAAAATCCATAATAGGATGCTGGAGAATAAGTTTTCATAACTGACTATCAATGTTTAGGAACATCCATTCAATAATACATTCATAAATATTACTTGACTTATCGAAACTTCAAAAACTCCGTTAGAAGATTCACAATTATATTCTCGTATATCGATTAGAAAATAAATTTGTTCATAACATATTTAACATCACAACTCGTTCGCTATGCATATGTCTTTAGTGACGATTTAGATTTCAATGTACGCAATCTATATATTACGGGTAAATTAATGGGTAAAGGATTTATTTTGTCACAATTTACGTAAAACCTTAAGTTTACTATATTCTTCCATATATACAAAGATTTGGTTTTGAAGTTTGGCTGTACCTGTAGAAGACTTATTACAAATGGGATAGCACACCCTACTTTTTATGGTGATGTTGTTTACCGAGCCCGTAAAATTAGATATGATCCGGGTAAACTTATCGATCCTTTTCATAAACTTATTCTGAAAGGTTATCAAGTCAACACTGTAATTATATCTTTGAATATTGTTTTTTTTTTTCTCGATGTAAATATGGATTTTGTTATTAATAAATTAAAACCGATCTAAATATAATTGTTATCAAATGTGCACATTCACGGTTCTACAATCTGTCAGTACCCTGTATATTGGAATTGCGCATGGTAATATTCTTCTCGGAATATTAATGACGTCTTTATACTACATCCATGAGATGTTGGATGTGTACTGATTGATATTTTAGTCTAAGACACATGTTTTTTGTATTAGTTTATATTGGCCTTGATCTAGCTTTCAGTAACTTTGAGTACTCTCAGATATGTACTTAATGTGTTTTGTGCTTTTGTTAGGGTTTTTCTGTGCTTTTTATGGATCTGATACTAGTAAGTAAAGCCCTTTTCAACCGGTTTTGTAAAAGTTGTTTCTTATTTTGTATTTTTACACCACTGTTCCAGGTAATAGAAGGGTTTGGCGCCAACAAACATGTTTAACCCCGGCACATTCTGTAGGTGCTGGTGCCAAGTCAAGAGAATTAACATTTATCATTTCGTGGTTTTTTATAGCTTAATATGCGGTATTAGTTTTGCTCATTGTTGGAGGCCGTATGGTGACCTATAGTTGTTAACTTCTATGTCATTTGGTCTCTGGTGGTGAGTTATCACATTAGAAATCATACCACATCTTCTTATTTTTATATTGAATTTAAGATATTCTTAATCAATTATAAAAAAAAAACAGTCCAAGAAAGACAAACACACTGAAAAGAAGGAAACAGTTTTATTTACTAAATTCAGAAAAAAACGAATGCTCTTAATTTGTTTCACATTTATTACAGTGTTGGCAGTGTTGTGTTTTCAGGTGCAATATGTCAAAAGTTCGTGTAATTGTGGTTCAAAGTTTTCTTTTACGAATTTAAGTCATTCTATGTTTGCCCGTTTATGTTCACTGATTTTAAAAGCAGCAATATTTCACTTCTTAGTTCATAGAATAACTGTCTATCCAAAATATTGTCGCTACACGAATATCATATCCATGTATCAATTTTATTATGCCATGGAATGTTAAACATTAGTAATACGTCATGTACGACGTGTATTCGTCAATAAGTTCTTGGATGATGCATCTGTAACAATAATTGCAGTGATCCAATCTGAAAAGATAACGTAGATTATTTGTAATTGTCCTTCAATGATAACAATGCTCTGATAGTTTTGTTTCGATATTGGCTTGTTTAAATAGTCATGTAAGATTTAAATGAATGTAAAAAATTCATTACTAACTAACTTTGATACTGATATTGTTTTATATAAATTTGCAGTTCTAACAGTTCTTAATGATTTCAAACTAAGAAGTGCATCTTCCTTATGCATAATTCTGATTCCTTGTCCAGGTTTGGCTCTCTTGTTTGATCCGTTTTAATTTTGTTAGCTCCTCAACGTTTGTTTAAGATTTTGACATTAGGGATGCACATATATATGTATATACAAGAGATGACGATAACTTTTATTAATTCGCTGGCCAAAACTCAATGAGGAAAATTGAAATTAAAAAAATTGCCAGAACCCGAGACATGTTTACTTTACGGTATGTGTTATGCTCATTGTTGGCTATATGTTGACGTATAATTAACTACTATTGGTATCAGATATACATGTATCATTGTCTCCTCGAAAGGAAGGAGATACCACAGGGATAATCAAACTCATAAGACAATCAAGCAAACGTTTTACATATCTGGTTTTTGATCAGTAGCCGACTCGAATCTCCAAGTTAAGATGACAACGGTCCAGTATATCTAAGGAAAAGTTCCTTTTCCATTCTATATTCATATTTTGCATCGTAGAAGCGCATGTCGTGTACACAGCCTTCGGCAGTTATTCATTTATTATTATCCATCTGACTTACTTTTAGCGAGTGACACGAAGTGTGCACCTAATGGGAAATGCAGTGATTATTCTTATAGAGTTTCTGAGCTTAAAAATTGATTTATTCGGGGCCATGTTCATCAACTTGAAGTATTTTGTATAGTGTTTGGTTAACTTATTTTGCATTTTTAGTCCTGTCGATTTTGCTCATAATTGACAATCTATTCTCACTGAGGTCTTGGTTTCGTTTTACTTCTTTCATATGACTTCCCTGGAAGAAAGTGGATTTATAGCAAGATTCATTTTTATTATCTTACCAGCAATGGTTTTATAAACTGTAGTGAAACAGGTCTAGATATAACGGATCATTCATCGTATATCCCGTATTCATCTTTATACAAGCTTGACATTTTACTGTAAATTGGTTTATGTGTGAATGTTTCATTAGAAGCAGGATAATCTTGGATCCATTTGCAGGTATGATATTGCAGATAAAAATAGAACAGGATTCACAATGTTAAAAATGTAATAAGGAAACAGAAATTGTTTAAAAGTATAAAGCTGCTAAAAGTTTGATCCTCATGAATGCAATGCATCTGATTACGAGTGTAATCTCCTTTTTTATGATTAAAAACATTTAGAGTGTTTCTATTATTAGAAAGCCACATTTAATAGTTTGAACTGTATTGTTATATCTAAACTCAAGTTGTGCATCCTATGGTTAAGATACAATTTAGATGGTCATTTCTGAATCTGGAGAGGCATAACGTTCTTATTGAATGACATTCAGCTAAACATGATACATTCGTTTTCGATATTTAAACAATTAACAAACGAAAAATAAAATGTCTATATGAAAATGATTGAGACGAAATAAAAGTTATAGAATAAGCCGGATACCTTCAATTTCCACTTTAAACACGATGATCCCATACACAAAAAATGTATAATACCCATAATTAAAACACAACACATTATTGTAAAAGAAAACTCATTTACGTTATATACATATAAAAAGAAAGAGAACTTAATAATAGGATTATATAAGTCATTAATAACATTCATATAGATATAGGAAATGCAATAGCTGTCATTTGACATGTATTAATGGAATTAGAAAGATAATGACATTGAATAACATACACAAATAACAGGAAACGTTGACACAGCAAGCAAACATCATACATAACTAATAGTTAGATTATTCTAAAGTTAAGTATATTTCTATATAGATATCACGGTATAATATCAAGTTGTTAATTATATTTTATTATTTGTAACTCAACTATGTATTTTACAAAATTAATGTTGTATTTTACATGATGTTTTTATCCTAATCTCTGGTTTAACTAGACTTTAGTGTAGGATAGCTTCATGTTAAACACAATGCATCTTTCAGTTGTAAAAGTTGAAACAATTAAAACGAACCGTAGGCTAATAAGACAACATGTATAGTACTGAGTGAGAAAAGTATGAACAGTATAAACAGTCAAACTGGAATTAATGGAAAAAAATACTTACAAAAAATGCTCGAGTTTAAAACGTTTAAATAAAAACTCATTCGCTCTGATAAAATAAGCATACATGTGTATTGGTTTTTTGATTGACTAACTCGACATTGACTTTCACAGCGTTTTAACAAATGAACAAATATGAAACAAACAATCTTAAATATTCTTTTTTTTTTCTATAACATAAACATGAAAAACAGTCATATTTATGGTAAATTCTGGACTATGTGTTGAAATCGACTACTTCTAAGAAAATGACTCACATAGACAGTACTGTCCAGCCCATCCAGTTACACATCCTTCGGTACAAACACCTGTGTATGTATCACACTTTGTATTCAAACATTGTTGCGGGTCACATCCGAAAACACAGGAACCATTTTCAGGATAACAGTGTTGGCCTACACACATAGAGGAACATTCTTCGTTGCAGTTTGGTCCCCACCTACCTTTTGGACATCCTACAATGTTTACGGCTCTCCATAAATGTACTTATTGCATGCAATACATACAACTTGAAGAATAACCGACATAACCAAAATGTATTTAACAGTACAACAGTACTCCCCAACTACCATTCCAGGCCCCTTTGATAAAAAAACCAGATGTACAAACAAATTTAAGACAAACATAATAAACACAATCTGTTACTGATATTTTAACTTAGTGCGGACACACAATGTAGTGGGGTAAAACCAAAGCGTATCTATCTGTTAATGTCTATTTTTACCGTATGTTATCAAGTAAATATACAATACTTTTAAAAGTATTCGCTACCCATGGAAGCAAGAGCTGTAGCTTGAATATTACTGATAAAAAAACATAAACAACCCGCAGAATATGTATCATGAAGTTTCATAAGAAAACAATAAAATCGAATCGTTAGTGCTAATATAGTGAATATACAAATGGTTGCTTTACTCACTTATTGTCTGACATTTTTCGAAAATGTGAAATAGCAAAATTTCGGTATATTCGTTCTTGAGACGGCTATTAAGAGTTAGAATAAAAAGTAATCACGGCATAAAAAGTGAAGGCAACAAGAACCCGTTTTATCTGTTTAGAACATTGGAATCGTATTACGACTGATGCATTAAGAACAAGTTGTCCTAACCCTATTTACTTATCACCACTGGATTTAAAACAGGAACACAAATGATATAGAAGAAACTCGTTATTTACTATAGGATATATGGGAATACGTTAACATTGGAATTAACTGTTTTAAGCTAAAAGAGAAATGAGGAATGCAGTTATGCTTTTGAATCTTAAATTACAGAAAGCCACAGTAGTGTACGAATAGCAAAAAAGCGATGAAATAGCAATATTTACTCGCTCTTTGTGACAACTAAGGTCTAGTAATTTAGAGCGAGTTTCGTTTCCCTTTTCTGATCTGATTAATTACATAGCGACATCATCCGACGTACGGTATTGTAACCATTCGTTTACAATATATGTACGTTGTCGGAAAATATAAAATGTATCCGTACGAGCATTCGAAACAGGACGAAAAGAGAGACTCGCCGAGCTTGTCACACATTTCGTAGCGAGTACAAATAAGTTTCATATTTCCGACAATGTATATATATTGTTTTTATTCTGCAATTTACACCCGGCACTTGACCATGCTTTAGTTGTTTAAATCCAAATGCCTGTCTCTGATTTTTTTAAAGCAATCGAAAGTGTTTTAAAGCGGACAACGACGAGGACCTCAAAATAAATTGTTACACGAAAAAAGAAAAAAAAAACATTTACCGCTTGCTCAACATGGAAGTGGGGTAACAGGAGCCTTTATTTGTACAAGTACATATAAAGCAAACATTTATTTGTGTACGTGTTATTTATACAATAGTTGGCTGATTGAAGGATACATTCAATTATAATGCTGACATAAAATGATTTGTCTATAGAGTGTCTGTATGCCATTTTGTTTTCTTTTTTGACATAGTTGTTTGTTTTTATAGTGATTATAACACAATGTTGACTGCTGTGACCCAATGTTTGACATTTTTAGCTTTTATGTCGGTTTGTTTTGTTCACACATTGCTGTCAATTTAATGGAATTATATGCGACTGTCATGCAAGTGAGAGGTTTAGCTAGCTATAAAACCAGACTTCATCCACCATTTTCTACATAAGGAAATGCCTGTACTAAGTCAGAAATATGACTGTTGTTTTCCATTCGTTTGATGTGTTTTAGCTTTTGATTTTGCTATTTAATAAGGGACTTTCCGTTTTAAATTATCCTTGGAGTTGGTAATTATGTTATTTTTACTTTTTACAGAATATGACAATATCTGTTTATAAATTAAATTTAAGATTCGCTCTCATCTGCTGTTTTTTAACGATCTTAGCATTAGAGTGTTTTGGACGATTGATGACGTATTCGTTTTCGAATTCCCATCGTTGACTGTTCCTCTTGTGTTTAAAGTTTCTAGAATATATATAGACTTTTATTAAACAAAATTTGATCGAATACACACATATATAAGACATTTTTTTTAAATTACATATTTAGAGAGTACTTAAGATACAACCGTTTATAGTTTTGGGTGTATTTAAGTAGTGCATTATTTATGACTATTGAATATTTCAAATGTATCAGAGCCTACTGATGTATCCGTAACACATATAATCATAGCCTTTCCAGCTAGAAACGACGACAAACAGTTGTTCTGTACGGACAACTTGAAATTACACTTTTTCTATCTTTTTCAGGCGAATAAAAATAGCTATTTAAAAGCAGATTTGTATTTGACGAATTGTAAAATAATCAATGAAAACTAATAAATAAAGGGACACCTATTTTCAAACCATGGTTAGTATAAATTGCATGAAATGACATAATCTTTTGAATGAAACTGTCGACTATTCATTCAACAGTAGGATAAAGCACACAGTTGTAAGATTTATGTAATCAAATTAGGTGGTGTTCGATCATATCGAGGTTTCTATATAAAATGTTCTTATCTTACAAGTAGTTGCATTTCATTAATGCTATTGGTCAATTTTTCGAGTACGAAATCTAAATAATCGTTAAAGAACTTAATCAATCGAACAGGAGAAGTTAGGTTCAATACATTCAAGAAAAAAATAGAATACTATGAACAGTAACAAAAAACCAACCATTGATGGCAACATAGCATAATTCTACCAAAGGTCCGAAGTCCTTGTCTCCTTTATCATCGTAGTAAATGATGTATTTTCCCAGATGATTACATGGTATTGTCTGAGTGATGTTTGGAAGACCAGGGTCAGGATCTTCATAACAGAGGTAGCCGTCAGGTGGAATAGTTGATGTGTTAGTCACATATATTTTAAATCCGTCCATCCGGTGAGCATCTGTAATAAATGAAAAAACATTTGTATATTACTTGGCAAGCATGAATTTATTTTAATTATCATAATCCGCAATTTGGGCATCTGTAGTATCTCCTCGCATCACAGCACAACAACGAATAGACTTTCTAGTGAATTTTAAACGTTTTTGTTTCGTTGAAAAACTAATAGACTGCTGTGACAGTATTTTTATTCGTGAAGTACCAATTGTCGTGGTTTTCGTGGATGACTTAAACCAGGAATTTAAATGTCGTAATGGATTTTTATGCGACTGTCATACAAGTTTGAGGTTAAGCTAGCTATAAAACCATGTTTAATCCACCATTTTCTACATAAGGAAATGTCTGTACCAAGTCAGGAGTATGACAGTTGTTTTTCATTCGTTTGATGTGATTGAGCTTTTGATTTTGACATGTTTGATAATGGACTTTCCGTTTTGAATTTTCCTTAGAGTTCGGTATTTTTGTTATTTTACTTTGTTCATATTATAACAACTGTTGTCCTTTTTAAGACATGGAAAGATTTTCATGTAGGTTTGACTACATGGATACGGGCATATAATCTAGATAATACATCGAAAATCAGCAAATTTTAAAGCACTATGAACGATGAACTATATATACAACTTCAGACAGGAGTTTACACATTTTAATCTTAAAAAAACATAAACTGTACTACTTTTTAAATTGAAAATATAGTACTTCTGGTGAAGATATACGATGATGAAGTGTTCATTTTACCTCCTCAATGTTGTAATACGAATAAAAAATAGTAATTGCATATTGGGCTTGCTTTTTTTATTTCATGTATTTCTGTGTAAAAGTATTATAAATTCTGGATATTTGTCATTTGGCTTATTTATGTGCCATTAATTGTTGGTTCTTTAAGACTTTTCATTGTATCCCCAAGTGCATTTAGATTACTATAAATAAATTCTTAAATCCTAGTAAATAATACACTCCAGTTAGACAGCCAGATAATGATATCTTAAAACGACAATGGTAATTTCGTAAATAAATAATGGAGATACCAAGGCGACAATATACCTGTAGGAGGTGAAAACATTGATGAAATAAAGATATTCTTAAGTTGGTAAATGTTGTTAAGTTTGTTCCAAGAGAGTCTGTGTCAATATAAAAAAGTTTGTTGAGAGAAAGAGAATTTTAGTTAATTTTCCGTCAATATTTTATTTTTAAATATATGGTGTATTTATTCTTAAGTGAAAACAAGTTGTACATCATATAACTTGATATTTAGCAGTTTCTGTGGAGTATTCTCCCTTTTTATTCCATACTGAGTTATTTAAACAAAAGAAAGACGGGGTTGTGGATACAACAAGTGGAAAATATATGTGTTGATATATATATAGAAAAAGCAGCAAATATCCTTCAATAACTAGCCGAATAGAAGTTTTAGTCTAATACATTTTCTTTGTTTTTCTTCTGCATTTATTATACAATGAACGACTAGGTGCAAACGCGAAAAAGCTAGCTGTATATAGATATACATTTTGTAGCTCTTGCATTATGTTTTACAACTGATTACAGAAGTTGTAAATGCATGTATATGTCTAAAACGTCTTCAAAATAATACATTGTTTAATCAAAACAACGAAGAGTTTATCGTAGTAGCTTTCTAAAATTCATAATTTTGTCAGACGGGGAAAAACAAGTACATTTTGATCAAAATAACGCGTGTTTACGTTATAACCAGTAGCACATCTATATTTGTTCATAATTAATTCATCGGCTATAATCCATTCGATCGGTCTACCAGTAATACGTTGCGCTACAGACACAAACATAAATGTTGTCTCTTTGACATTGAAACATCTTTTTTATTTATATTGTGTCATTTACTTGTATTTGTGTATTGTCTTTTTGATCGAGTTAAACCATATGAATTGATATTTTATTTTGTGTCGTTTTATGTTGTAATGTTATACCCCTGTTTCAGGTTAGGATGTAGGTTGGCGCCTGTTAACACGTTTAAACCCGCTGCATTTGTATGCACCTGTCCTAAGTCAGAAGCCCGTTGTTCAGTGGTTGTCGTTTGTTGGTGTAGTTCATAAGTGTTTCTCGTTTCTCGTTTTGTATATAGATTAGATCGTTGGTTTTCCTGTTTGAATTGTTTTACACTAGTTTTTTTGAGGCCCTTTATAGCTTTCTGTTCGGTTTGAACCAAGGCCCCGTGTTAAAGACCGTGCTTTGACCTATAATTGCTTACTTTTTACTCATTGTGACTTGGATGGATAGTTGTCTCATTGGCAGACATACCACATCTTCTTATTTGCATGTAATAGTTGTTTGAAATATTAATAATAGCATAGTAAATGCATGGCAACAAAGGCAGTCTTATCAAAGCGGTCAACTGTATGGTTTTGAAAATATGATCAATTTCAAAGAACAATCTCGATCGTTTTAGAATTGATTATAACAATTCCAAATTATATCAGACCATAGTTCATCCTGATTAGTGCATTGAATTGAATACATACTCACATGAGGAAAATTGTAAGTGTATGACATTGAAAGAGGTTCATATAGTTCTAATGGAAATACCTGATAACCCAAAAATGAGCATACAATTTCCCGCAGTAAACAGTTTTTCTGATGTCGTTGTATGACAGAAATCAGTTTAAATACACTATTGGGGACGTTTGAACAAAACCTCAAAATCGTATTATAAAATGGACAGATATATCTGTAAATTGTCAAAATATTTGAAGACAAAAATCATACTTTTTTTCCAATGTATCTCCCACCCCATATCCCAAATACATCATTATGAAAATTGGCGCTTCCCACAATCTATCAACAGTTATAATAAATTTTTATAATGACTTTGAAATCTGTTTTCCATATCTTGTTGGTTATAAAATATATTAAATTCTGGAACCACACCCCCTCCCCCCTCAAAACAACCCCCCAAAAGAAACAAAAGGTTGATTAATGACATAAAGTATAGTTCAGAATGTTTTTCCTAGTGTTAGATAAACAAATAATACATTGTATACGTCCCCCTTTTTCCCGAATGTGACTTATCATCTACATGTTTATTTTTGTATACTGTTGTTTGTCTTTTGATTTTTTTCGGTTTTTTTTTCATGTTTTCAACTTATGAGTGTTAACATCCCTTTGATTTATTTCACCTCTCTTTAAAAAGAGTTTGCTGATAACACATGTAAAAGTTACATTATGATATATTGTGTATACTTACAGCCTGTTCTATAATATATAACTATATCTGTGATGTACGCAAATCCAAACGATAAATGGAACATCCACCAAGCTGGTTTACTACTTAGGTCTGTGTGGGAACATATACCCGTGGTAAAGGCATTTGATATAGGTGGGTGTATAGCATTTTGGGGATGACCTTCTCCATAAAAAGAACTCTGCGTAGCTGTTCCAAACGGTGTAAGGTTATCTGATTAACAAACACAGAAATAAATTAGATTATATAAAATCTGTAAAATATATCATTGACATGATTGATGCATAAAACGTAATAATGACAAAATTTGTAGATTAAATTGTAAAGATAGGAACTACAATTTTATAGAAAAAAAAGCTCCACACCATTAATTCACACCGTTTCCGATTTCTAGATGGACCATTCCCAATTCTCTATACACCACATGCCATATACCATTGCACTGTACACCATTCACCTTTACACCATACACACTATACACCATACATCATTACACCATGCACGTTTAATTGGGAAGTTTACACCATCCAAGGGCCGCACAGACGAGATTGATTGTTTTTATTGTGTACTTTAAGATCAGGTTTTTTCTAACACCGTTTATTTGAATTATTGCAATAAGCATGTTTAGGATGTCGATATTCGTTCTTTCCTTTAAATCTGAAATAATGGCCTAATAGAGTTAAAATAATTTGATCAATCGTAGCTTTATGCATCTACATTTTTTTCATTTAATACGGTGTATCAACCACCTAAGTCGATTACAATAGATCAACAAGTACTGACACTACATTCAACATAATTCAGTGAAAAGCCTCTGTAAAGTTTTCTTTTGTCATGTGATTATCAGAATATTGCATCTAATAAAAAAACAAATTGTATGCTGCTTTATTTTAATGTAAAGTAACACTGAATGGTACAAAAATTTCAATATTTCAGTGGGTCAGCGAATGACAAATGGTCTCATAATGCTTATTATCTACAATACAAATAAGTAAGTGTGAAAACATCACTCACGTGGTCTGACAGGTGTATTATTTACTCAGCTTATTTGACATTACACCATTAGTTAAGAAGGTCTATGAGGTCTTTTGTCGAAAAATTTCTCAGAAATAGGTGTCAGTATGCAACTGTGTGCCTTAAATTGTTGAATGATTAATTTCTGACGCAAAAATTGTTTAATCAACAAACAGAATTTAAAACAACAAACTAAAGAAGGTTTAGGGTTATAGTGTTTCCTACAGCTTCCGAGAAGGACAGGGTAATATTTTATTCAGTTGATACTCGTAGCCGGATTGGCGATACTTTTAGGCAACAACTAAGAAATGTATACATACACTTATGGATAGGGATTTAAAGAAAATATACCATTATTATTTCATATTTAATGTTAACAAAACTAAGATATGCTTATTAGTTAAGCTAGTTTTTATTTCATTTGAATAGAATAAATACTTCTAGACCTAGGTCATATAATAATGTAATTGTGATAGCCTTATTGTATTTGATAGCTCCAGTTAATTCGTCCAGATGTATGTGATGATTTGTAGTATTTACAAATCTCACGGACACACAATCCGAAATAGTAAAGAAGATCTGGCAGCAACGGTCTCAGAGGAGAAAATTATGCAGCAATGAATCCAAGGATGACCAAAGTCAATTAATTCTTGCAAACATTGATTTGTCGTTTCACCGAAATTAAACAGTCCGCAAAATCTCCACTCCAATCTGTAAACAATATTTGATGATTTACAATGAATCATCGTAGTACCTGGTGAAGTGAGATTGTTTACAAATATAGCTTAATAACTAGAAATTTGAGCATCTTATTTCAGTGTTTGGTTTTACAAAAGAATGTTGTTCAGAATCATTGAAGGTCTGCTGTGATCAACATACTTGAAGTACTTCAGGTTTAAGTAAAATCTGAGTAAAAATCATCTACATAGCAGAATGTAACCTTTCGGGACTTTTTGCGTTATTTTGTTTTTTGTAAGACCGCTGTGTTTGAGATTCAATTTTATATAAAGGGAAGGATTAAAAGTTTGCCTACATGCCCCTGACTGCGTTTGCGCCGAGGAACAGAGTTAAAAAATATAGTACATTGTAGTGGAGTCAGGAGCCGCTGGCCTTTGTTAGTCTTGTATGTGTTTTTAATTTTAGTTCATTTATATGTTTTGGAGTTTAGTATGACGTCCATTTTCACTGAACTAGTGCAAATTTTTATTAGAGGCCAGCTGAGGCCCACCTCCGGGTGCGGGATTTTCTCGCTGCGCTGAAGACCCATTGGTGGCCTTCGGCTGTTATCTGCTCTTTGGTCGTGTTGTTGTCTCTTTGACATATTCCCCATTTCCAATTTTAAATAATCAATTGTACCATTACTATTATATAGGGTGTTGCATGTCCTAGTAGTATTTCCGCTTAAAATGAAGGGTAAATATAATTAATTGGCATATGACATATAGAAAAAAAAAACGCTTGAATATACAACATTAACTTACGTTGAGCTGTAACAATCACTTGACAAGTTGTGTGGATCAGTAACACCAATAACATATCAGCTGATGTTATATCCTGCAGTTACAAAAGGAACTAAGGTAGAAAACAAAATAATGTAACGTATTAAAGGTAGAATTCTAAGATCTTGTTCTACAATCGTCGTGTAGTCAAAATACAGGTTGTTAATGGTCTGTGGTTGCTGTCTGTTGAATTTGTGTTGGGCTCAAACTAGTTTGTCATTATTCAAGCCGTTGATTGTTTCATTTGAATTGTACACAATGTTTTGGAGCCTATTATAGATGATTTAATGGTGTTGGTTTTGCTAGTTGTTGACGGTAGCATATAGATACTTAAATTTACGTCATTTTGGATATGGTTGGTAATTGTGAATAATAAGCGATGTATAATCTACGTCAAAGAAATATAACCAACATATGTGTAGAGACACATAACCCTAGCGTAGTTGATGGAACCGTGCATCTATATTTCTAAAGTTTAGGTTTGATATGTTAGTTTTTTTTAAATAAGTTGTGATTTAAAAAGTTAACACAAAAAAAAGGAAGGGACATAAAAGTGTCACTGCTTCTTTTTCATTATTATAATTATTATTTTATACTACATATTTATTTTTCTATTTATTCATTTGTTAAATGCCTTAAACAAATAAGTCCTCTTTTCACAGATATTGTCCATTCACGTGCTACCATTTACAGTATAGAATCTAACACTGTTACTTGCAGAATAAAACATATACAACAAAAACAAAAAGCCTTATGTCAATTTAATATTTCGATATATGCATATGAAAACGCTGGTAATGAACAATCACTTTAATAATCCAACGATATTTTATAATAAAAAAGGAAGTTTTTATCAAATGTTGACGGAAATTCATTACTGAAACCAAATATCCATAAGAGATCATTTCCAGGTAGAACAAAAGCATTTACTAGGTAAAAACGGATGTCTTTCGAATATAAAATACTTAAATTATTTCTTATTAAAATCAGGACTACAATTTAGTGATGGTTTTTAAAATGTTCTTTAAAAAAAATGTAGTCATAAATAAAATGTTGAATTTACAACTAACTACAACAGTGTATTACAACAGTGAGGGTTTGAGTTTGATACTTCAAAGAAAGCCCGAATGTTGTACGTAAAATGTTCAAATGCAAAACAAAACAAAAAAGAAAAAGAAAAACCTATAATACAAATAGAAATACTTTCCATAAAACATCAGATACACAAGAGAATTGTAGAACAAGTTCAGAACTAGAAAACAAAATAAGCCAACTACGTTGTGCATTTAGTTTCGAAAAGTAAAAAAATATCGCAAAATGTAATTCGTCAAGAATATGTAAACCTTTCATCTTCATAAGTATTACATCATAAAACAAGACAATCTATAAAATGATTCGAACACGAATAAAACAAATTTATTTAATTCCTTTTTATATGATAAGTGCTGATTTTGTTTTATTTATTACAATTACGTAAAGGTCAGAGTACTGTGATATGTGTAGTCTATCCTTTCTATGTAGTAAAAGTAATACATTACTATGATTAATATGCTGTGTATAAGATGTTTGAACGAGAAATGGATTCACATATGAACTTTGTTTAACGTTGGTCGGCAAATGAACGTAGATGTAAGCTACATGTATAGGTACCCGAACGGCCGTCTATATAAAAAAGTATATTTCATATTTAGATAAAGCAACAACTATATGTGCATCTCTTATTTACTTAGTATATTAAATATATAACAGGTAATGCATATCACCTTACACCAAACCAGAAAAATCCAGTACATTGAATGTACGTACTAGATTGATGTTACATTAAAAACGCGCTAAACATCATGCGTGCTTATGCTTTTACCGTTGTAAACAGGTTAAAATTGAAGATGTGTGTGATTTATAACTTTTGGTCGATCGGTTTGTTACCTTGTTAGAGTATACAAAGCACTTTTGTTGGGTTAAAAGAACTGAATAAACATTTTTAAATTCTTGCCGTTTTCAATGACACAAAATAAACATTACCATTGCTTAATTTAACTTGTTTTCAAAGAAAACACACTTCAATGCAAGGACAGCATTTATTACATCATCGGACATTATAGAGGGGTGGTTATTTTTAATCTTGTTAACAGGTAACACTATCCACTGGGTCTTTGTCGATTAGTATTTTCTCTAAGACAGTATAAGGCAGTAATCCATCTTGCCGAATTGCTGCTTCTGACTTATATTTTTTTTACAAAAATGAATTGAATCTTATGATCAAAGCAATAGTTATATATACGTAAAAGAAAGGCGAAAGATACCAGAGGGACATTTAAACTCATTTGTTGAAAATAAACTGACAACGCCATGGCTAAAAAAGAAAAAGACCAACAGACAATCAATAGTACACAAAACACAACATAGAAAACTAAAGACTGAGCAACACGAACCCCAACAAAAACTGGGGATGATCTATGGTGCTCAGGAAGGGTAAAAATATCCTGCTCCACTTGTGGCACCCGTCGTTTTGCACATGTTAGTTCAACCCCGGAAATAAGTCTAATTCGGTAGGTCACATTCGGGAAAAGGTGACTCTGTGTCTTTTAATGCCGGTGTATAAAATCATCTCTGGATGTACCCATGATATTCAAGTATGAATATGTCATCATTTCCAAGTGATGGCAATATAAACGATATCACATGACAGTGTATGAGTTTCATAACAATCCACTGTTGATAGAGACTCTAGAGTGTCATAAACCTTGGTTCTAAGCACTCCCCACCCGTTTTGAAATAAATAGTATACAATAGAATATACTTTCTGATACTTGTTCGTGTATGCAAATTCAATAAATAAGAAATATATAAAGATATCGTTTCTATAGGTTGCTATTCTATAAATATAGCCAATGCAATTTCCCATTGGAACTCCTTTACGGCTAAAACTGTGCCACTTTTACTATGAAGTTTCGTAAAAAAATATGTTTTAGAATGGAAAGTTTATTTGCACTACTATTTAAATCAAAGGTCAAAACATAGGGCTGTGTGGCATATTTTCAACATTTATATGCCTCTAACTTTTAAGAGTTTAAACTTATACTAAAATGCTGTACTACCCCTCCCTTCATTTTGGATAACGGCTATCCATGTGTATTTTCACGGTAACATTCCCAAGTTGTGTCTCTATGATATGAAACATAGAGATCATATCTGGGAACCAGTAGGTAAACAAAACAAATATCTATGAATCTCCCCAAAAGGGGCGTTGCTTGTCAAACAGTTGTTTTTACAAAAAGCAACCTTTAACGTATATTTAACACCGAATCGATTACTACCATCAACATACATTACTCATTTTGACAAAATAAAAAAAGATGAAGAAACATTTTCAAAAAGCAAATTCTATCAAACGCATTTATTCAGTACGTTCTATTATAAAATAAGGTTCGGTTAGGTTTACTGCATTATGTAAAACCCATAACTTGTTAGTTAGTACATAATGAAAGAAGACATACCTTTTATCGAATATATAATCATATGATAAAAAAAAAACTTAATACACAAATGATGGGTCCAAGTAATCTGACTAATTTTAAATCAGGATTCAAGGTATTCTACATCATTTAAAATAAGGACATATTTTCTCCTATACCAGTCAAGCATACACTTGTAATTCAATAGTGCAATGTGAATATATAATTGCAACGTTTTGTAAAGATATATTACAATGAAATGTACTCTCGGGTATCTTCACACGCATGCTGTTTGTTCCGTCAAAACATTTTTTTTTTTATAATTTTAAAGGCAAAAAAAAAAATGTGCTGAGGTGATAGAAATCACTCCTTTCCTTTCAAGAATAAAATTCAGAATTACGCATGCACATGTCGAATCTACTAAACGTATAGTGTAGATTGATTATTTCTAGCTTTTACTGAAATATTATGTTAACATAATGCAATTATGGATAACAAATGTGTGTTTTCTTTGTTAGGTGAAGATATATCCTTAGTAAACATCTTTTAATTTGAATCGACACGCTTCGTGTGGTAAACTCAACCTTTGCATAGCTTACTTTACCTGAAATTTATGGGCAAAGGATTGATTTATCACCGAATTTTTTGGGATTTTACTTAACAGCATTGTTAATAACTATAAATTTATCAAAGCAACTACGAATCGCCACAATTTGTATGATAAAATCACAAACGATTAAGGACCTCAAAATTGTTCACCTGTTATTGCATTACATTATGGTACTATAATTGATTAAAATATATACCTAGCTTGATGTGAGCAAAATTATAACTCTAATTAAGTGTCCGTTGAAAAATGTAGAAACTAAAATTCCAACTCCCTGAGGCAATGTTGACCTATGATGAATTTTACTATTATGTTTAGGCCCCATTTAGTCATATAGCTCATAAGGTATAAGAGCAATCAAATTAATATGTATTTAAACATCCTTTTTTACTTTCTTGACTTTCAAATAATTTTTCTAAAGGTTATGTTTTCATTTATTATCTTTTTTTGCAAATGACATACACTATACCATTCGAAATAAAGTATTTTCTTATTTCTAGCTTTGCGAAGTTGTACTCTTTCAAAATTTGCATTACTTACTAGCTATATTTGATAAAATTTGAAAACTAACATGACCAATAAGGTGTGATCACGTTTCTTCAACATTTGATATTTTTGTATACAGGTAAATAATTTCTCCTTAGAGAAACGCGATTTTTAAGCTATAAGGATACAGAAAATTAACCTGTAATTAGAGTTACAGTGAATCCAGTTTTCATTAACTTTTGAGTGATAGTTTAGAAAAAAAGTCAATATCAGAAATAAATTTATTTAATTCCTCAAAGAACACTCATATAAACACAGCAGTGATGTACAACGAAACAATTTTACAATCGTAAAAATTGACGCGTTAATGTATGCACTAATCATGTACATGTAATGGCCGAATAAAGTATAAAATCTTGAATTTTTATACAGGAAATTGCTTTGACTTGCTATTTACTTATAATACAATACATTTTGTGCTATGAAATCTTGAAAGAAAAGCACAAAATATATAATTAATTAAAACACCAAGTTATGTATTGAACAATTAAATGTGCACAGGGAAATGCATTAACTTACGGGCTCTTTGGTAGTATGATACAACAAAATCTGCACTTTAAAATGTTGAAACTTAACAATACAATTATTATTCATAAAATGATAATTAATGTACTTAACAAATATATTGAGTATTTAAGCAAAAATGTCAATAAAATTCACTACATTCTACCATCTTATTTCCACGAAGAGGAGTATGGTGGCTTTGTCAGTGTAGTTAAAGTTAGTTCACTTTAAAGAAATCGTTCTTTACTTTTTGACAGTCAGTTTTTTTTTTTTTTCGGTAGGTCTTGGATTAAAGTCGCTAAGTTTCAAACGCAGCTAATTGCATCTAGTTTTCTTCTGTGTTGGCTCGAATTTTCTGCAAAATTTCTATTCAGCCATAATTCATATTATCTTTTTTAACTCTGAATGTTGACTTTAAACTTAAAATTTTTACGATTGAAAAGTTAAAATAGAATTTCAAAAATTTAAAACTTAGACTTTCGAGTTAAGTCAAATGTTTAACATTTTAAATTTCAGAACTGTCTATACTTAATTTTTAATTCCAAAAATATAAATAATTTTGAGTCTGAAATATATTTGTACTTAAATGTCGTTAAAACTGATATATATATATATATATATATATATATATATATATATATATTGATCTTATATTATAATTGGAAAATGAACTGTGATAGAAGAGTATTTATACTTTATCTCATTTGTTTTTGTACTGTTCTGAGTTGGAGAACCGTGTATAAATCGCCAATAGATATGTAATATGCAAATGGTAAATTTTTGGAATTTATAATCCTCCTTGTATAACAATTTGGATGTTGGATATCTAGATTAATACTAGTATGATTCTTGGTGGAACTAGATGAGTCAATACGATTACATTTATTTGTAGTACCCAAAACAATTTTTGAATTGTTTATAGTTATCAATTAAACAATTATTTGAAGGCAGCAAAGCGTAGAAGATCCATGACGAGCTGGAAGCATTCCTTGCACATATATTTAAAATATACAAGTAGGTTAAAACTATTTGGATCGAATTCACAAGAATATTAGAACAAATACAGTTTCAAATTCTTAAAATGTGATATCAAAAAATGATATTTTGTTCAGATGATGATCTTTTTGATTAACTGGATTCTATCCCGTCGAGCCCTCATTATGATCGAAATCCACACATATTGAAGCATGTTTGAATGGAATGATCATCAGTGGGTTCCCGTCTGTAACTGTGCAGGAAACATATAATTTCTGTTGTTTATGTTGCAAAACATATCTCATTTGCGCAAGTAATACGATACACACAAAATACAGTCCTTGGATGGTGTACACTTCCCACTAACACCATTACACCATACACTCTGTGCCATTACACCATACACGTTACACCTTTGCACCATACACCTTACACATTACACCATAATACAATTTAATTTCAAAGAAAGCGTGCGACTACAAAATTATTTATTCATTTTAAAAAACAAATTTTGATCACAATATTGTAAATTAATGTATACAATTAAAAATCAGTTCTTATCAATATTTAGCATAGTTTAAAATGTCGTACACCATTCATTCACACCATTCCCGATCGCACGTTATACCATTACACCATTCCCCTTACACCATACACCATAGCACCATACACCTTCGACCATTGCACCATATGCCATACACCATTACACCATACACGTTTTTTTTGGGAAGTTTACACCATCCAAGGGCTGTAAGATAATGTTGTAAAATATAAACCACTCAAAAGAAACTTAATGTAATATAAATAAGACCTAACCATATATTTGTTTACTACAGTATTTATAAATTGATCAATTTTGTTTACCTATTTATCCAGTGAAATTTAGAATTTGAAACACAAACACTTAATAATTAATAATATATAAATGAATAAAAACGTCAATGAAATTAAACATCAATCTATTACAATCTGAAATTATACTAACTGAATTTTTTTCAGAAATATCATGGGATCTCCTGGAAAATAAGTACAATTGGATACTTTTTTTTTGCTAGAAGATATTGGAATTCTGTTTGTATTTGGTTTTATTCAGTCTGGATCAAAATTCCAATTTCTGCTAGTATAAAAAAAAAAAAATATTTATCCTATGATTACTCTGAATCCTACTTACTTCTTATGTGTAATGTAACTTGTGTATGTATTTGGGTATTTCCCGCAAAAGACTAAAGGACAAGATATGTTACCAACATCGGGGCACCGTACGACATACACCAATGAGCAAACCTTGTACATTAGAGTATGTTATAGAAGACAAGGCGTTTAAAAGAATGGAGCTGTTAAAAAGAAAAAACAAACGGCCTGTTTCAAAGTTATAACTGTAACATTAGCGACAGAAGCCATTTCACAACAACTGGACAACATATTTCTAGCATTTGAAAATCATATCAAGAATATTGCAGGAATCAAAATTTGTTTATAATCTTTCATCTCCTCGCATAATTTTGGACGGAAGTGAAATCAATAAAATGATTGAAGCTGTTAATTTTCTCCTTGATAATACTTATGTACGTTTCGGCAGCAAAGTTTATCGACAGGTTGTAGATATTCCTATGGGCACTAATTGCGCCCCTTTAATATAAGACTTGTTTTTGTACTGTTATGAATCACAGTTTATGATCAAACTCAGTAAAGACCCGTCTAAATTGCACTTAATTGATAAATTCAACAACAATTACCGTTTTCTTGATTTATATTTTTTCGTTAAATAATCAAGAATTATCTCAATATACTGCCGAAATTTACCCAAAGGAACTTACTTTAAAAAAATGTAAACGGTAACAACTGTCCTTTCCTAGATGTAGATATTTCGGTTTTACACGGGAAACTCCACACTAAAATTTACGACAAAAGGGACGATTTTTCGTTCCCTCTTATTAATTTTCCTTTTTTGGATGGTGATGTTCCTTTGGCACCATCTTACGGTGTTTATATTTCACAACTCGTTCGCTATACCCGTGTCTGTTGTGACGTTTTTGATTTTAACGAACGTAATCTATGTATTACTGGTAAATTATTAAGCCAGGGATTTCGTTACCACAAATTACTTAAAACCTTTACTAAATTCTTCCATAGATATAAAGATGTGGTTTTGAAGTTTTGTTGTACCTGTAGAAAACTTATTTCAAACGGGATTGCACATCCTCTTTTTTACGGCAATATTGTTTACCGTGCCCGGAAATTTAGAAACGATCCTGGTAAACTTATCGATCCTTTAAATAAACTTATTCTAAAAGGTTACCAATTCAACACTGTAATCAGATCATTAAATACTATTTTTATTGGTACTAATATTGATTTTGTTATCAGTAAATAAAAAGCAAACTAAAATATTATTGTTATATACATATACACATTCATGGATCTACAATCTATCGATACCTGTATCTTGGCATTGCACAAGGTCATGTTTTTCTCTGACTGTTAATGACATTTTTACTCTAAATCCATTGGATGTTGGATGTGTACGGATTGATAATTTAGTCTAAGATGCATGATTTTTTTTATTAGTTGTTAGTTGCTTTGAACAAGCTGTCAGTAACTGCGAGTACTCTCAGATCTGTACCCGGCCACGTCCACTCGTATTTGTATTATTTGTATTTTTATTCATCTGATGAGTTAATCCTCTTTCAACTGATTTTTATAGTTCGTTCTTATGTTGTACTGTTACACCACTGTCCCAGGTTAGGGGGAGGGTTGGGATCCCACTAACATGTTTAACCCCGCCACATTCTGTATGTATGTGCCTGTCCCAAGTCAGGAGCCTGTAATTCAGTGGTTGTCGTTTGTTTATGTGTTACATATTTGTTTTTCGTTCATTTTTTGTACATAAATTAAGCCGTTAGTTTTCTCGTTTGAATTGTTTTACATTGTCATTTCGGGGCCTTTTATAGCTGACTGTGCGCTATGGGCTTTGCTCATTGTTGAAGGCCGTACGGTGACCTATAGTTGTTAATTTCTGTGTCATTTGGTCTCTTGTGGAGAGTTGTCTCATTGGCAATCATACCACATCTTCTTTTTTATATAAAGCATGCGAACACACAAGAACAACATTTTAAACAGGGATTGGTTCATCAAATCGGTATTAAGCACACAATCAACAGCAAAAAAGAACACAAGAAACAGATAAATGATTGAAGAATACTTTCGGTTGCTGGATGCTAATTCAAAGTTCACTTGAAGGTATTAAATCAATCAAAGTTCCCATAGCTAAGATATCAATTATAAGTACTCAAATTGATTTAGTTTACACACATTTTAATCAGTATGAAAAAGTTTTATAATAGACAATAGCAACATTTAAGTACACAGCAGACAGGTTTATATACCAATAAGTGTTTGTGTACCAATTAATCGTTAATGGATATAGTCCTCAATTTTTATATCACCAGTCCCTTTCTCCTTTCCTATGTTTCTATTTTGGTCCTTTTCTTTTTGCCATGGCGTTGTTAGTTTATTTTCGACTTATGAGATTTAATGTCCCATTAGTAACTCTCGCCTCTTTTTTTCCACTGTAACATTGACTGTTCTAGAAAACAATGTAGAAAGCACTGAAATGGGTGCGCATCATCCGTTTATTCGTAATTTATCAATGAATGCGATTTATCTCCGCACTTTTAACGAGTAACATGAAGGCTGTCCTATTTAAACAAGAAGAGGGGTATCCCTTAAGAACATAAGTATCCATACCTGGATTTAACTTCGGGCCATGGAAATCATTCTTTGGCCTTTGGTTTTATTGTTTTGGGAACTTTTATTTGTCTTATCGTGATTTGTCATTCGGCCCATGACGATCTGTTGGAGACATACGATTCTGAATGGAATGCTTGGCAACATTTAAATAGTGTGTTTACCCTTATATTATTTCCCAAGTTAGCTACTGCAATACTTAATGTTATTCATTAGTAGTTCTCACCATTAAAGGTTTGATGAACTGTTGTACGTATAGCTCCAACTAAAATGGAACTAGTTTCAAATGTTCCATTTTGATCTTTTTACTAGCTTACAGGATTACTGTCATTAGGGTTGTGTATATTATTTACATTTCAAGCGAGGTTATATTGAACCCAATATGCAGCTATGAAATTACAGAGATAGATTATACAAAAAAGAATGATACAAATAATTAAAAAAAAAAAAAACAAAGAAAAAGAAACTGCCTTCAAATATTAAGTTGCTACAATCAACATTTAAGTTGTATTCTCTGAACTCATTGAATGCACTACTTACAACTGCACAGCCTTTTTGTAATCAAAAATAAGAAAGAGGTTTCTTCAAATAAAGATAAACATTCTTGCACATACATGACATAATGATATGACTTACTATAATGTGAACACAATTATGATATTGATTTCTGACTATATAAAGACATAGTTATTACATGAATGTTTACGTTGCTGTTGTTTACCGAGCCCGTAAATTTAGATACGATTCTTTAAATAAACTTATCGATTCTTTCAATAGACTTTTTACAAAAGGATACAAATTCAACACTGTGATTAGATCTGTTAATATCTGTAATTTCGGGGCCTGTTATAGTTTATTGTGTAGTATATGTTTTACTATTTGTTGAAGGTCACTTAACTTTACGTCATTTTGTCTCTTTTGGAAAGTTTTATCATGGGCAATTATACCACATCTAAGTTTTATACAGGTAATTTATGTATATATATATATATATATATATATTAGTAAAATTCACCTTAGCATAATGCAACAACTTCACAATAAGATTAAAAGTCAAATAAAGTTAGAGTAAAAGAAAAAAAAAATGCTCCATAATAAACATAAAATGTCATGTCTATAATAACTCATAATTTATATAAATATATGCTTACTTGAAATAAAAACATGATAAGTGACAAATACGTTATATATGGTATATGCATATATGGCAAAGCTAAACCATACGCGTAATTTTTATCAATGATACACAGCTAATGCATCAAGCCACTAAAGGTTTTTATAGGTTATAGGCATTAGAAATATAATGAAATTGCACAAAATATACTTTACATACTGTTTAGGTACACACCAACGACACAACAATCAAATGACACAAAACATCAGACATATTGGTGAAATATGATCTATTATTGAGGTAGAACGTGAAATATGATACATTATTGAGATCAAAAATGTAAATCGTAATTATTTGTTAAATTGTTTCAATCTTTATCAAATCTGATGAGTTAAGCCTTTTCAACTAATGTTTATAGTTTGTTCTTTTGCGGTACTGTCCTAGGTAAGAGAGAGGGTTTGGCTCCAGCAAACATGTTTAATTGGCAATCATACCACATTTTCTTTTTTTAGATATGTAGAAATTACTTTTCGTGCTTCACTATATGTTCAACAACCAGTTTATGGGATACCCAAGTATTTGTATAATTTAACAAATTACAAGTTTGTGATTTGTTGAACGCATCTACTTTTAAAATACTCACATTCCTGAAAACATGAACCATTTCCAGGATAACAGTGTTGGTCTATACATTTGGGAGAACATGTCTCAGTGCAGTTCCTCCCCCATGTACCTTTCGGACATCCTGCAATGTTTGACAATCTTGAACGAACAATTAACATATACTGTGTAAATCCTTTTATTACTCACCTTACTATCTGACATATATCAATTTGTTTTATATTATTCCGATGTTTTATATTTATTTGCAAATACGTCTTTTTTTTGTATCTTCAAAAGGTAAGATTAATAGCATAGATGTTTGAGACAACTATATGAAAGAATTACATAACGATTTGTAAACCATTAGACCAAAGGGACCGATAAGGGCTAAATTTATGTTCATTCTAAATTCAATAAACATTATTTGCAATTAACATGTTTAAAGATTAAAACCATTTATTGTTAATTTATTATAAATATTCAACTATTTATACAGTTCGAGCTTTTTGGCATACGAACAAGAGTAACTTCCCGATGTTCATTAAGCTAGGTAAAAAAATCCATCGACATCTAATGAATATAGAGTATTTATTTCTTATCTAAAGTTAATGAAATGTGCCCTTTAATTTTTGTAATACAAACTATATCATTAGTTTCGGCTGCAGGGACCTGTCATCTGCATTTATTCCAATACAACAATCTGTATTTCATACTAAATCATAGCATCGAGAATTTTTGTATTCTAACAAATTGAGTGATCTACAATCGAACATGTGGACAAAAGTAAGAACTGAAAATTTGACGTTTGTAAAGACCCATTGTTGTCAAGTTGACAACAATGTCTTTCACCTCTTCAAGACGTTTCCGTTTATATGACACTATTGTAGGATAAACAATGATTATAAAAACCGAGAATCAAAACCTTTGGACGGAAAAAAATAACTGACCTATCATTCCGAAAAGTTGTTACATATTCCGCTCAGGCAATCTACTCCTTGTAATAGAAAGACCGTAGTGTTTTTAATATTTCAACATCTCATAACAGCAAATAACAAAAGAAGGGCATATATCATATATAAAGATACATTTTCCTCTTATGGACTAAATAGCCTACATTCATCATCAAAAGTTTTCGGTCATATAAAACGATCTTAAAAAATGTAGTAAAATCATTTATTGGATAAATTCAGCGATTTTAGAACAATAAACGTATATCTAAAACGTTCATATCTGAAAATGTATATATGTTATGTATATTAACAAGTCTAAATTGAAATCAACGTTCAAACAAACCTATGATTGCGTTGGATAAAAACGCAATTTTTATACGTGTGCATGCAAAACAAATTTCTTGGTAGAGGGGTCTCCATACAGCACAAACAACATTTTCCAAAAGACAAAAGAAGTGAAAAAGTATATTTTAACAAAACGCATTTGACTGGCAGGTCGAACAACGGATGTTCTTAAACCCTGCTGACTGCCATTGGCGATTGCCAAATAAACGGATCACCAGATGTAACAAAATGGATCTTAACTATTAATTTAATACCAAACAGAAAACAATAAACTTGCGGAAAAGATGGTATACCGCAAACAAAAGGTGCAAAAATGAGTATACCATATCCGGATTTCGACAATGAATGTATCTTCAGTGATGTTAGAAATCGAAACGGTATTTAGAAGGCCATATAATTTACCTCAATTTAGGATAGACTCTTGAATTTTGAAGAGTCGAAATAGGATGAACGGATCATATAAACCCGAAGGAAAATATAATACAAGCCCAAACGAAAAAATATAAATAAGTCTAAATTGAAAACAACGTTCAAACCCATGATTGCGTTTGATAAAAACCGCAATTTTATACGTGTGCATGTAAAACAAATTTCTTGGTAGAGGGGTCAAATTACAGCACAAACAACATTTTTCAAAAGACCAAAAGTGAAAAGTATATTTTAACAAAACGCATTTGACTAACAGGTCGAACAACTGATGTTCTTAAACCCTGCTGACTGCCATTGGCGATTGTCAAATAAATTGATCACCAGATGTAACATAGATCTTAATCATTTATTTAATACCAAACAGAAAACAATAAACTTGCGGAAAAGATGGTATATCCTAAACATGAGGTGCACAAATTTGTACACCATATCCGGATTTCGACAACTAATGTCTTTTCAGTGATGTTAGGGACCGAAACGGTATTTAGAAGGCCATATAATTTACCTCAATTTATGAAAGACTCTTGAATTTTAAAGAGTCGAAATAGGATGAACGGATCATATAAACCCGAAGGAAAATATAATACAAGCCCAAACGAAAAAATATAAATAAATCTAAATTGAAAACAACGTTCAAACCTATGATTGCGTTGGATACAAACCGCAATTTTTATACGTGTGCATGTAAAACAAATGTTATGTATATTATACATTCTACCATGTTAGAACATTAAACGTTCAACTAAATTCATGATATTCATTAATATAATAGGTCAAAGTATTTCTAGCACGAAATAAAAAATACTTTAAAAAAAAAGAATTCAATGACGAAACGACTTAGGGTCAAATATGTTCAAGGGAAAAAGAAAATACTATGCACAGTAATATTAAACCAACCTGTGATGGCAACATAGCATAATTCAATTATTGGTCCGAATTGATGATCGCCTTTTTTATCGTAATAAATGACGTATTGTCCAAGTTGATTACAGGGTATTGTCTGAGTAGTGCTGGGAAGACCTGGATCAGGATCTTCGTAACAGAGATAGCCGTCAGGTGGAATAGTTGATGTATTGGTCACATATAATTTAAATCCATCCATACGATAAGCATCTGTAATGAATAAGAAACCAACAACATTTTACAGTAACGACTGTGTTTCATAATTATCAGTATCCTCGAATAGGGCATCTGCAGTTCACCTCGCATCACAACACAATAATGCATTGACTTTTTAATGAGTTTTACACGCTTCTTGTTCTGTGAAAAACTAATATAATATATGCAGATAAACGTGTTAGTGTTATGTTATCCCGTATGACGACCATTTTAATTCCCGAACTAGAAAATAACACCAAAAAACAAAAAATATTAAAAACTGAATCACCGTATAAACATGGACATAAAAAAGCGTTTTAAAATGCCGCATAAAATGGTTTTTACAAAATGAAAATAAGAACAGTATTATACAACATCCTGATATCATTCAAGATTATGCCATTCGCTAATTCCGATTTACACGCATACATTTGTGTACGTTCAAATATATATTTGTGTCAAAACGGGAGCTATGAATCTATTTTTTCTTCGATACAAACATATTTGAAATGATGTGAGTAGAATGTACATTAAAAAGTAATTCTGAATTTTTCTCAATGAAAAGAAGTAAAATATAACGTTGAGATGGAAGCATAAGCAATCATTTATTGCAGACACAAATCACTATACAATTATATATTTGCATGTGTTTGCTAGCGTTCTTTGTAGGAAAACAATAAACTTTATTATTCACTATTCGTCTAATATACATGCCCTTCAAATGAAAAGCATTTTGACCCTACCCCCCCCCCCCCCCCCCCCTCTTTAAAAAAAGTCAAAAACAGATAAAAACAACATATATTAAAAACGAAAAAAATAAACGTAATTATCTATGGCATGACGAATTCGGGTGTCAAGGTATTAGCCATTCTGGAGATTCAGGTTTCGACAAAAACATTTGAAATCTTAAATCTGTATTAAGGCTATGTACTTTATATAAAAACGATTTCTAATCGCTGATTTATATGCAATTAAGTTTTGTTTTATATCACTTTTCAGTTGACCTTATTTTATACCTTCAGGAAATTATGTATTCCTAGAAAATATTGCACTTTCGGTCACACATACAACAACTCCATAAAAATGCTATGTTAGTTTTTAAAAACAGGAAAAGAGATGCCAAGACGACAACATACGTGCATTCGAATACAAGTAACAACTCTTAATGGTGAATGTAGTCTATTTTGTCCAAAGGGGAACATGCACCGACATAGAACATTAATGTTTAAGGAAAACTATATTTTGTCGATTTTCTGTCAATATGTTACTTGATAATTTTACGACGTATTTATTTTGAGTGAACATCTCTTTTTGGTATCTCATTTGTACTTCATATTTCACACTTTTATGGGAATTGATATGCAGTCGTTGTGTATTATTTCCCCTGATCATTTATCTTTACCTGTCGAGTTATTTAAATATAGTTTGATGTGTCCAGTAATTACACATGTATTTTTGTTTTGTATACCAAACAGCTTTTTCCTAAATGACACACCGTCAACAGTTTTCAAAATAAATGTTTTGCGTGATAAGTATGAATTGGATATTAGATTTACTCAATGAAATCGTAAAAAAAAAACAAAGAAGGAGGAGGTTGTGGCTACCACAGGTCACGCAGGTGAAACATATATGTTGTAATGTATGTAGGAATAGTAGGTAATAACGTTACAATAACTAGTCGTATAGAATTTCTTAGTTCACAAATTGTTCTTTTTCTCTCTCTTTTTAACAATTGTTTTCAACATTTTACAATGAACGACAATGTTGATATAAGACAAAAATATAGCTGTATAAGGTCCATGTCTATATTTAATATTGATCTTGATAAGAATAAACAGTAGTTTAGTTTTTTCAAAAACTTATTTTGCATTATATTCAAGGATTTGTAATTGATTTGCTGAAGATGTAATTCAACATTATGCAATCAACACAACGAAGCTTTATTTTGTTGTAGCGATAATCCCGCCTAGAATACACATTGATGTCAGATGTGGAAATGAAAACAATATGTTTGCAATCAAAATAACGTAGGTATTTTTGTATTAGTACATTTCAAGACACTAAACCATTCGATTGGTCCGTCAGTGATACGGTGTTCTACGAAAAAAACAAAACTGTCGACGGAAACATTGGTATTATTATAGTATATGCATGGCCAACAAAGGTATAATTGGTTTTATGGGCTTGTGTTGCTCATTCTGTAGTAAATTTTGTTTGTCTTTTTGTCTTTTTCCGTTTTATTTTGCCAAGGCGTTATCAGTTTATTTTCGGCTTAAGAGTTTGAATGTCCCATTGGTATCTTTTGCTTCCCCTTTGCAAAAAGTTTTGATTTGAAAGTATTGATCGATTGCGATACATTAACTTGATTGTTTAAATACATTGGTTATATCAATGTCGTATTAGCCCCCCCCCCCCCCCCCCCCCTATACTCGTTCTGATCACTGTATTGTATTTTAAAATACTAAATCACTGATTGAAATTCTTAAGTTCAAACATTTAAGTGTGTACATACAATTATATGGGATATACCTGTTAACGCAAAAATGGATGTTTAATGTCCCGCTGTAAACAATTTGCTACTGATGACATTGCATAACAGAAAGGAGAAGGTACCGGAAGGGCTAAATTTGGCCTAAAATTAGAACTGCATCTGATGAAAGATTTTTGACTTTTTTAAACACACAAGTGTCTACTTCAGTCGATTCAATTAGTGTATGTAAAATATTTGAACTGATTTGGCCATTAAAGACGCTCACATTCAAGCTTGAATATGAAAAGTCTGTCAGTCTGTCTGTTTTGTCTAAAATGTAAGTTGCCTCATTCGTGTTCAGTGTCAACCTTTGTATATGTTATGTAGTATTATCAAAGACAACATATATTAAAATTTTAAGACTGAACACAAGTGCGGCCACTTCCGTTTTAAACGAAAACCGTCTTAAAATTAGCCTAAATGCAAAAATTGTAAAAATTTCGGTAATTTTGCATGAATTAATAATAATCATAGTACCTGATGCATATGCACTGTATTGTCAAAAACAGCCCATATTTATACAACAAAAGTATTCTACTTTCAAAAAGATAGAAAAAAGATTACATTTTTAACAAATTTGTAAACATGCTATATTTGGGGGCCAAACAGGGATTGTACAAGGCCTACCCCTTTCTTACAATACACATTTTTTTGCACGTTTGTATTACTAGCGAGCTCTCTATACCCTGTTATAAGTTAAACAACCATATCTAAATAATGGCAAAACATCCAAACAGAAAGATTTCTGTTTATATTCGACTTTGTTTCATAAGAAAGTCATTTGTAACAAAACAAAAATGTTGGATAGGAATATACTTTATAGGAAAATAGCTTCTCCTTTAGTTCGGCATAGCTTGTATAGCAAGAATACAATTTAAAAGAGTGTATCGATCAAAATCATATCATGGTATTGTGTATACTTACAGGCTGCTCTGTAGTATATTGTTATATCTGTGATGTATGCAGAACCGAAAGAAAATTGAAACATCCACCAAGCTGGTTTACTACTAATGTCTGTATGGGAACATGTAGTCTTACTAAAGTCATTTGATATAGGTGGGTGTATAGCATTTTGTGGTAGACTTTCTTCGTAATCAGAACTCTGCGTAGCTGTTCCATATGGTGTAAGGTTATCTGTTAACACATAAACATATAACTGAGAACACAAAACAATCTGTATAATATATTTGTGTTGTCTAATACGTCATAATGACACATTTGTAGATTAAATTGATAAGAAATGAACTACAATTTCATCCAAACAAATGCTTCATACCATTCACACCATTCCGGATTTTACGATATACACTAATCCCTATCCACTGTATACAAAGCACCATAGTTTACATGGTTCAGTGTCATAACATTACAACATTGTGCAGTGTATAGTTCTTAACGTTTTCTGTTTACATGGACATGTAATTTTTTAAAATTTGTTGTTATGTATGAGTATACCGCTTTATTTTCATGTGGAGTTGCACTGATTAGTAACAGTATATCAGTGGGTATACAGAAATACAAACTGTCTCAAAATGCAATGTATCTACAATACAATTCACTTAAGTGTTGGAGCATCGCTTCAAAGGAGTAAAGTTCACTAAGCCTTACTCGGCTACATTAGGCCAATAGTTATTTTTGACTATTGACAAGATTTGAATTTCCGTTTGGTATCGTCCACAGATAGTAAGCGTTCAAAACGTGCCTTTAGGTTTGAATAGGCCTAACTTTTAATGAAGTATGAAGGGTTTTGGTCGAAAGATTTCTTAGAAAAATAGTTCAAGGCAATAGTATGTCCTGCAGCTTTAGAAAATGACAGGGTAACAACTTACTCAGTTGGTTCTCTTATCTGGATTTCCGATAATTTCGGTCACTCGTATGTCTACAGATGGGTGTATTCCTAACCTGTACAGCAAGTTAACTTGCTAACCAGACATTTTGACTGGTCAAAGTTAATCGGTGACAGCATTTAGGACTGCTCTGACCAGTCTTTGGACCACAACCAAGTTAACTTGAAAAGCGGACTTGGTCCTAGGAACTTTGATACAAGTCCGCTACTATTATAAGTTAACTTCAATACCAGTCCTGCAATAAGTTAACTTTAATTTTGACAACTCCGATCAAACCAGACCTGATCTTAAGTTAAATTATGGCTGGTCTGCTCAACGCTAAGTTAACCTGTAACCAGGACCTCTCTACGTCGATTCATACAATTTTTTAAATGTCTTTGTATCTTGATATAAACAATACAGATTAAATACATTTGTGAATAAAGTACGCATAAAACTTTGCTTTGTTATACACATGATTTCTCCGTTTTCTGCCTTTTTTATGAAGTGAAAACTATATTGGTTACACTGCTAACGTTCATTGAATATATATTTCAATAAATATCAAAATCTTTAAGTCGTATATATACGTGTAGCATATTTAATCTTATAAAAACTTGGTTATCAGATAAAATCGATAAACAATGACGATAACGCATAGTACATACATTGTATATATTAATCATGATAAATGTAAGCAATATTGGTGGTCAGTTACTAATATATATCAAAATTATGTTCGGTCATAATTCAGAGTGCCCACAATATTCTGTTTTTTTTCTGCATCAATTAACAGTGCCAGATAATTGAATCATTAAAAATCAGCAGTTTTCATATCTTAGACTGGCTTGTTTAACTATATTGTGTGACCACATCAACTAAAATTGACCATGTTTGCACTTTATTATGTTTACTAAAGGTATAGCATCATGATAAATCAGTAATTTTAATTTTTTTTATGTCAGGATGGATTGTATGATACAAATGACAGCAATATAGGAACACACTGACTACAAAATTTTGTTCGCATCAATTTAGAGTAAAATTGAGAATGGAAATGGGGAATATGTCAAAGAGACAACAACCCGACAAAAGAGCAGACAACAGCCGAAGGCCACCAATGGGTCTTCAACGCAGCGAGAAAATCCTGCACCCGGAGGTGGTCCTCAGCTGGCCCCTTAATAAAATTGTGTACTAGTTCAGTGAAAATGGACGTCACACTAAACTCCAAAACATATAAATGAACTAAAATTAAAAAACATATAAGACTAACAAAGGCCAGAGGCTCCTGACTTGGGACAGGCGCAAAAATGCGGCGGAATTAAACATGTTTTGTGAGATCTTAACCCTCCCCCTATACCTCTAGCCAATGTAGAATAAAAAAACACATAGCAAAACGCACGGAGAAACTAAGTTTAAAAGAAGTCCGAGTCCGATGTCAGAATAGGTAACAAAAGAAACTAAGCAAAATGACAATGATACATATATTAACAAAGAACTACTAGCAGTTACTGACATGCCAGCTCCAGACCTCAATTAAACCGATTGAAAGATTATATCTTCATCATATGAAAATGAAGTACAATCAAGAGTGCCAACATGTCCCCTTTTTATTCAAAATAGTAATGCGTATCAAAAAGTTCAGAAGTTTTGATACCTCAGGCTGGCTAGTATAACAAAATTATTTAACCGTATCAACCAAAACTGACCATATTTGCATTTATTATGTAAATTTATATGGCCGCATAATAAATCAGTTATTTTTTTTATGTCAGGATGGATTGTATAATACAAATTACAGCAATATTGGAACACAATGACTACAAAATTTTGTCCTTATCAATTTAGTGTGCCAGCATGTCCTCTTTTTATTCAAAATATTGATGCGTTTATCATCTAGGATGCTACTGTTTAATTTCCAATAACCTCGCCCTTTTGAGTTTCTATTTATGTTGATTTTTAATGAAACGGCGTAATGATCAGTGTGTTGTAGAACTATTGGTCTTATATCGCATGAAATGCAATTTTTATTAACTTCATCACTTACTAAAAAGTAATCAATTCTTTTAGATTCTGATAAGTTTTTTCTTCTCCAGGTAAATTGGGTTTTATTTATGTTTTTGCCTCTCCAGATATCGGTTAGTTTTAGATTCTTAATCAATGTCTTTAGGTTATGAACTGGTTTATCAAATTTTTTTATTTCCTAATTTTTTCTTGGTATCTTTTATAGATAATATGTCATTGAAGTCACCTCCAATTATTAACTGGCCAATACTATGATCTTCAATTAATTGTTTTACTGATTTAAAAAAAGTATTTCTTGTTTTACAATTATTAGGTGCATATAGGTTCACTAAGGTGTATATATTGTCATCTATTTCTATATTAACTAGTATGAATCTACCTTCTGAGTCTTTATATTGGTCAATAAGCTTGTAGTTTAATCTGCTTTTTATCCATATAGCCACCCCTTTTGCATTACTTAACCCATTATTTAAAATTAATTCACCTTTGAATTCTTGATAAATTTGGGAAAGATTTTCTTTTATTCAGAATGAATTTAACAAATGTTAATTTGCTTAATAAAATAGATTATAAATCTTTACCTGAATTCTATAAACAATTAATTAAAACATGGGTAGAAATAAAAGGAGGTCAAACAATCATACCAAGAAACTTTCTTCTGGTTAGAAAACAACTTATATGGGGAAATCATCTTATCAAAGAAAATGGGAAATGTCTGTTCTTTCAAAACTGGATTAATAGTAATATTTTGTACACCAATAATATATTAGATGCAAACGGATACATCTCATCAGAAACTGTACCAAAAATTTAAAGAATAAACAAGATTGGATTAGAGAATGCTCATTAGTTTAAAAAGCTATACCAAAGCACTGGCAAAATATTTTAAAACAAGAAAGCTCTTACAAAACTGTTGTCAATATAAAAACATCAGTGAAGTTAAATATACTACTAAAACATGAAATTTCACCAGATATGAGTAACAAAGAAGTATATACTTTCTTGCAAAGTCAATTTACACATGATAAACCGACAGGAGTTTTAATGTGGGAAAGAATTCTTCATAAAAAAATGACTACAAAATTGAAGTCCACATTTAACTTTATTTTTAACTACCTTGAAAACAACAAATTTAAAATGTTTAAATGGAAAATAATACATTATATATTAGCCTGTAAAGAATTACTTTATAAATGGAAAATAGTACCAAGTGGTTTGTGCTTCTATTGTAAGCAACATTATGATTATAAACACTTCTTTTTTTCCTCGTCATATAATGTTCATTATTGGCAAAAAGTTGACCAGCTATTAGCATTTTTAAAAATTGATAAGCATATACTTAGTCTTGAAAGTTTAGTAACTGGCTATAAAATTGATGATGAAGCTTATTTTGATATGAACTATCTATTAACTATAATTTTCTGTTCCATCTATAAAGCATATTATATGTCTGACAAGAAAGATAAGGTCATTGATATCTTCAAAATCTTCAAAAATGAAATCTGGGACATTATTAACATAAATAAAATCAGAAGCAAAAAAAAAACAAGAAAATAATACTTAAAACAAGGGAATATTTCGAATTCCTTTAAATGAAATGACAATTATTAGATACAAGTCTTAGCTGTGACCTCATTAATACATGACTGCACATGTGTCCAGTCAATTGGTGTGCATTAACTGAAATTCGCAATTTTACTCTTTTATAATTTATTACAGCTTCACTGAATTAGAATTGTTATTAAATATGTTTATTCCTGTTCACAATGCAAAATTATAATGAGCAGGAGAGCGAGCAGACTACACAACACAATGCAACGTTACTGCATACATGTATAATTTGAAGACCACGTGTACTTTCGATCAACTTTCGATCTTCGGCTTCATCATAGAAATCAACATTTACTGTTAAAAAATAATGTGTGAAAAAAAACATTTTTACCTCATCATCCAAGACTTCTTATATAATTCAGTGTTATAAACAAAACAAAAATTTTTAGGTTCAAAATTCTATTGTCGACTGAAGAGTCATGCTATCAGTATCAAAGATCAATACATCATCAATTTCGCGGTTCAGTGAAGCTTTGATAAAAATAATTTACAGTATAGGTTAAGAAACGTACCGTATTCCAGTAAAAAAACAAAAATTATGTAGAATTGTTCTAATGTATTGATCTGTATTAATATAACTTACTTTATAGATATACTTTATTGAATATCTTTCCCTAGATATTCAACAATCTTATTTAAAGGGATACTTAATTGAAGCTGTAGATTGAGTAAATTGCTAACAGCAAAGGTGCAATAAAATTGATTAATTAAACAAACAAAAATATTGATGCGTACCAATAATTCAGGAGTTTTGATACCTCAGGCTGGATAGAATACCAAAATTTTTTAACCGTATTAACCAAAACTGACCATATTTGCACTTTACTATGTAAATTTATATGGCCGCATAATAAATCAGGTATTTGTTTTATGTCAGGATGGATTGTGAAATACATATGACAGCAATATTGGAACACAATGACTACAAAATTTTGTCCTTATCAATTTAGGGTGCCAGCATATCCTCTTTTTATTCAAAATATTAATGCTTACCAATAATTCAGGAGTTTTGATGCCTCAGGCTGGATAGTTCAACAAAATTATTTAACCGCATCAACCAAAACTGACCGTATTTGCACTTTACTATGTAAATTTACATGGCCGCATAATAAATCAGTTATTTGTTTTATGTCAGGATGGATTGTAAAATACAAATGACAGCAATATTGGAACACAATGTCTACAAAATTTTGTCCTTCACAAGTTCGAGTGCCAACATGTCCTCTTTTTATTCCAAATATTAATGCGTACCAATAATTCAGGAGTTTTGACACCTCAGGCTGGATAGTATAACAAAATGATTTAACCGCATCAACCAAAACTGACCATATTTGCACTTTACTATGTAAATTTATATGGCCGCATTATAAATCAGTTTTTTTTTTTATGTCAGGATGGATTGTATAGTACAAATGACAGCAATATTGGACCACAATGACCGCAAAATTTGTCCACATCTGTTTAGAGTGCCAGCATGTCCGCTTTTTATTCAAAATATTGATGCGTACCAAAATTTCAGTGTTATTGATACCTCAGGATGGCTCGTATAACAAATTTATATGATCGCATCAACCAAAACTGACCATATTTGCACTTTATTATTTAAATTTATATGGCTGCATAATAAATCAGTAACTTTGTATATGTCTGGACGGATTGTATAATACAAATGACAGCAATATTTGAACACAATGACTACAAAATTTTGTCTGCATCAATTTCGAGTGCCAGCATGTCCTTTTCTATTTAAAATAATGACGAGTCACAAAAATCTGAACTTTTAAAAACTCAAGTTGGCTCGTAAAACAAGACTATTTGACCGTATCATATAACAATGACATGACTGATTATATTTGTACTTAAATTTGTTCATTGCGTGATTTAATCTGAAGGAACACAAAAAGGACAGGCTGATTCAGACATACATTGTTCTACAACTTTTTTTTATTAATATTGTATTTATATTGTGTCATAGATTAAACTTATTTGTTCAGTGTATGCTTACTTGTTTTTGTTTACATGTCTCTTTTGGTCGAGTGATATTTTATAGTGTGTCTTTTTATGATGTCATTTTACACTACTTTTTCAGGTTAGGGTGAAGGTTAGCGCCTGTTAAAATGTTTTAACCCGCTGCATGTGTATGCATCTGTCCTAAGTCAGTAGCCTGTTGTTTAGTGGTTGTCGTTTGTTGATGTGTCGTTCATAAGTGTTTCTCGTTTTTTATATAGATTAAACCTTTGGTTTTCCTGTTTGATTTGTTTTACACTAGTCACTTTGAGGCCCTTTATAGCTTGCTGTTCGGTTTGAGCCAAGGCTCCGTGTTGAAGGCCGTACTTTGAACTATAATTGTTTACTTTTTCCACATTGTGACTTAGAGTTCTCTCATTGGCATTCATGTACATCTTCTTATTTATATAAGCTAAGAACATATGTTTAAATGTTAGTTCAATGTATTTGTTGCAGTTGTATTTTCCCGACGATTTTTTTTTTTTGTAATTTGTAAAAGAAAAAGATTTAATTTTATTTGAAAGCTATTTAATTTTTTGCAAATGGTCCGAATATTTAACACAATATTTGTCCTTACTTGTATAGCATATTATATTGAACAAACTATAGTTTAAAAGTAAAGTTACATTTTGCACACATATATTAATCATTGATTAGCATCAAATTAAATGCTTTACTACAGGTGATATGTTAGTTTGTTTTTAATTAAGTGCCAGTCTTTGTAAAAATCAAGCAATTTAGAAAAAGATCAAAACATGGCCGAAAAAACTACCGACCTAACCATCATATTTTGAAGTTATTCTCATCCTGAGTTAGAAATTGTAGGTCTTTTGTTTCTGCGTGTCTGGTAATTCGAGAATCTGTAGATAACTTTTGGTTAAAATGATAGCAAATTACGGAGTTAGCTCCCCTTAATTGTTAATTTCTAGTGCATTTCAACCAAATTATATCTTGAATTACCAGAACATGAAAAGGATACAAATGTTTCATTCGTGCACCTCTCCATCCTATTTTGAAGTTATCCTCATCCTGAGTTAGAAATGGTAGGTCTTTTGTTTTTGCGTGTCTGGTAATTCGAAAATCTCTAGATAACTTTTGGTTAGAATGATAGCAATTACGGAGTTAGCTCCCCTTAATTATTTTTATCTCATGCATTTGAACCAAAATAAATCTTGAATTACCAGAACAGGAAAAGGATACAAATGTTATATTCGTGCATCCTTATACGATTTGAACATAAATTAATGTCAACTTGAGTGCGTTTTTGTTTGTCATGTTTTCACCACTGCCTGATTCTTAATGTGTGAGTGATACATTTTGAACAGGTAATTACAATGTATGTAGTGTATGATTTATTATCGTTTACATGCGCGGATACATAATTTAATTACACATTATAAGTTGGGTAGTAGACCTTTTCAACAATTGTCTACACCTACAGTTGAAAACGATTACGACAGGTGAGATATGAGGGGTCGTCTTAAAAATTAAATTGAAAAATATTATTGATCGCATATGATTATATTGATTGCCAATGAGACAACTGTCCAACATGACGTGCACGTGCGTATTTACGCAATTATTGCCGGTGTACCGTTCCTTGTTTTGTTTACTAAGTATTTGCTAATTAAAATTAAAGTTATTTTTGATGAAAAGAAAGGCTTCGAAATTTCATTTTTTAGACGTCGAGATGGAAATTATAAAAAAAACCAACCTGTATTTTTGTATTAGAGGTTAAATAAACAATGTTTTATGTCTGTTGACTAGGGCGGCCCATATTTCTACAATGTCTTTAAATTTTGGCTTCGGGTGCCTCAATGTACTCACTACTTTATTTCTTTTCAATTCGCCAATTTGATGTTCAACTTGAATTCCCCGGATATTCAGCGACAAAGCAATTCAATTTTCGACTCTTTATCTTTAAATTTTCGGCTTACGGTGCCGTCGCTTGTTATCTGCATTTTGGTTAAAGACCCTCATCTTACCCCCCCCCCCCCCCCTCCCCAAAAAAAAGAAGAAAATAGCGATCTTTGATCGACTAACAAGGAATCAAATATGAGGGCGAACCATAATGTCCCAAAGTTGAATGTGTACACCACGTGACGCGACGATCGGCATGTGGTACAATCTTCGTTGACAGACTCGTTAATCTAAATACTCATAATCATACATTTTAAGAAGAAATAAAGCAGATCACGATGTGAAATTAATAAATTCAACGTGGTGAAATGTCGTATAAATACATGACCCATACATGTAATAAGAATATCATATGAACGAGAGAGATATCCATATTTGTTTGAAATATGTTCTTTAATCAAACGTTCGTAGTACTATTCATGAATGATTTCTATTTTTGAGACGACCCCTCCATTTTACCTGTAAACTGTAGGTGTCATTAGTCGGTGTCGAGAGTTGTTGGAAAGGTCTACTAGAAAGAAGTAAACCTTTAATAATCGATATTTAACTTTGAATCAAATGCACACACTGCGGTTTTTAGTTATGTTTTTATATTCAACTTCAATTGTTTTAATGCATCAATATGTATTAAAGTTTATTTAAGAGGACGTTATGTGTAAAAATATATTGGTATTTCAAGTTACTTAAGTTGAATTTATATTTTGAATATGAACTGGGCTTTACAGCCTTGATGTACGTATCTAATCTGTTTTTTTATAATTATAATAGTTGATAACAATGCCAAGAGATAGAGGTAGGCGTCGCCGACAGGACTAGATTGGAGGTTTGGAACAATTGCCACAACGGGATAGGAGGGCTCCTCGGGAAGCAGCACAACAGCCACAACCAGTTGCTAGAAATTTGATAAAGGCGCCCTCCTATTGATGTAGATGAAGCACCTATAGAAAGGAGACAGCGGGTTGACTATGAGTGCCAGCGCCCTGACTTAAACATTCAGGTGGATGAACCACAATTAGCTGTCCTGCACCCTGGCGTTATCATTCAGGTGAATGAGCCACAATTAGCTGCCTTAGGTGAGGTTAATGACATTTTTGATGAACCACTAATGTTACCTGATTTCAATGAGGTTCATATATTCATAATTCAAAAGCTTAAGGATAAAATTTGGAATTTTGAGTATATTGATTTGTACCTTATGCATTGTAACAATTTCAACAGTCAAACAAATAATGAAAACACCATTCGCATTAATGAAGGTATGTTGGTTATACAAAAAAAAACTTAAAAAAAACTCATACTATAAATTATGTTGATATTGGACTGATTCTTTTATTTCTTATGCCCTGGTCCTTATTGAAAGGTATCCTGGGAAGGCAAGTGAGCTTTTCTCATTTATGTCCATAATAAGGGGTGCAGCGGCTGATTATCCTTTTGAAAAATGGTATACTTATGACCAACAAATCCGACTGAGGGTATCAAGGGATCATATAAAAAAAATGGTCATCCATAGACGTTATTTTGTTGTTACGTATTTTAACCACCAATACTCAAAAATAACAATCTAATATTGGTTATAATGGTACTATTTTGATTTCAAAGGTTTTTGTAATAACGCAATTGCCAATAAAGGCATACATGTCTTCAATGTGGTTTTAATTATCCTGCTTTATGATGTCGTAGATTTATGGACAATGAAGTAAATACTGGTCCATCTAGGATTAAGAGGAATAACAATTCACCTTTGCTAAACAACTCTGCTAATAGAAAAATCCCAAAAGGAGGTTTTAACAGAAAATAATTTACATATTTTCAGAATTATATCCAAACCAGTTCGATATTTGGGCTCTATGAACATCTCCGGTTAATGTTAATAAACTCTCTTAGCTTCTGGAATTATATCCTGATAATCAAAGTGCTGTGGGTCATTTGAATGGATTAAAATATGGTTTTAAATTTCGTTATGAAGTTCCTAATCGTTCATGTGAATATAGAAATTTGCTGTCTGTTTTATAAAACCCTATAGAAGTTGAATAATGAGATATCATTAGGTCGAATGGCAGGCCCTTTCAAACATAAACCTATTTCAAATCTTCGGTGCTCTCCTATTGGTGTAGTTCCTGAGTAAACTGGTGAACTTAGATTGATAACTCATTTGTTTTACCCACCGAATGAAAGTATCAATTATTTCATTGATACTCAGTTTATCAAGGTGTCTTATTCATCATTTGACAATGCAGTCAAAATTGTAAAAAAAAAAATGGGAAAATCAGCTTTAATGGCAAATATGGATATCAAATCAGCATTTCTTTTATAAAAATGTTATCCGGGTTATTTCGATTTACTTGGCATCAAGTTGAATGGTATTTACTATATACAAAAAAAACATTGCCTATGGGATGTTTTATTAGTTGTGCTACGTTTAAGAAATGTTCAAACGTTTTGCATAGGTTAGTTAAATAAAAAACGCATTCTGAAAATTTAGATCATTATCTTGATGATTTTGTATTTGTTGGAGAAGCTCATAAGATGACTTTCTCTTTCTTATGACTGCATGTTCAAATGTTTGTTCAAGCTTAGAGGTTCCTATAGCAAATGAAAATACAGAGGGTCCTTGCACAAAAATTGAATATTTAGTTTTGATAATTGATTCAGATGAGATGTTGGCTAAAATACCAGATGATAAAAGTGAAATACTAAAACATCAAATAACTGGGGTATTGGAAAAACGAAAAGTTACTCTTACAGAAATGCAATCTTATACAGGTTCATCGGCTTTTCGTGCAAGGGCTGTTCCTTCCGGCAGGGCATTTAGGAGGCGTCTATATTGCTCCTATAAATATGCTATACAACCTCATCATTTTATAAGATTGACCACAGGAATTCGAATTGATCTGCAAATGTGGCAGTATTTTCTTAAAGAATTTAATGGATATACATATACATGTATGCAGTTTTTGACTGGGTTTCAAATTCTGATTTACATTTGTATACGGACAGTGCAGGTGGTCATTCATTGGGTTGTGCAGCTTATTTTAATAAGTCATGGGCAATTTTACAATGGCCATATAATTGGGACAAAGTCTTATAAAGTTACATTACTTATTTAGAAATAATACCCATTGCTTTGGCCATTTACTTATTGAAACAAAAAATCACAAATAAGAAGATATATGGAACGCCACAGATGTCTTATGTGGAACTCTGATATTACTTTATGTTCTTTTATTATTACTTGATGATATTTTGTCTTTACTTAATATGGTTTTGACATTACGTAATGATGTTTTGATATAACTCAATATGGAATAGTCATTACTTAATGATATTTCGATATTACACGATATGGTTTCGTTTTAACTTGATATAGTTTTGTCATTACTCAATATGGTTTTGTCATTACTCGATGTGGTTTCACCATTATTAAATGTGGTTGTGCCATTAGTCAATGTGGTCTTAACATTACTTGATGTGAATGTGACTTAACGTTATGTAGTTGTCTCATTACATGATGTGGTTTTGTTATTTTGTAATGGTGATTTGCCTATTCTTTATATGGTTTTAACATTACGTAATGATGTTTCAAAATTTGACGATTTTACACTACATGATGTGTTTGTTTCATTATTTGATGTGGTCCTGTCATTCTTTGATGTGGTTATCCCATTACGTGATGAGGTAAAATCACGTGACCAATTTGGAAAAAAATATGTTCTATTTTTAAACAGATTTCAATATATCATTAATTTGTTTAATGTGCTTTGGATGGGTATCGCTATCCATTGAGTTAAAGTTCAAATTAAAGTTCGAGTGGTTGTTCAGAGTTATTTGGTATGAAAAAGGGGAACGGCGGACAATAATAAGAAAAAAAGTATTAAAAAGTTTACAGTACTTCGGACATAATTGGGATATCCCAAAACCACTTGGTCTTGTTGTTTTTATCCTAAGTTCTCAAACGGAAGCAGTATTTTTGTAATAAATTTGTAAAATATTCCACGGAACCCTGTGTCTCGCCTGATATTGCTGCTGTAAGTGTAAAAGCGTCATGTCGATCGGCTGTACATTTATCTATACATTTATCGGTAAAAACAAAATTAAAAAAATTTGTTTTTCTGTAGATCCTTTTTCTTGAAATTGAGGAATTATAACTCCTACACAAGTTTTAAAACACTTCATGGAGGTTTACAAATTTATCATGTCAAAACAGTTTAAATCGGTTGTATTTAACTAAAACAAACTGTATGGTTTTCAACAATAAGCAAAACCTTTACCCTATAGTAAGCTATAAAAGGTCCCGAAATGAAAAATGTAAAAAAAACTAGAAACCTAACGATCTATAGATAGATAAATAGATACTTTATTCTCTAAAAACTAATTACAAGTTTACAGAGAAACATACAATACAAATACAGATACAATAGTTGAGGTAAACAAATACACAGTATGATATTCTAAAAGTACAAAATTATGATGGCATACATGTTTAGTAACATGTATAATGAAAGGTTAAACTCAATAGAAATTTTTAGAAATGGAGATGGAGACGCCGACGCCACTACCGACGACAAAATATAGGTTTGTTGTGTCTCACTGCCGCTACATTGATGTCGCAGGCTCGACACAAATCAAAAGACTTGAACTTTATTGTTAACAAATGAAACACTTCAAATCAACTCACACTAAAGTTACAGGGAAACGGGGGGAGGGTTCGGACTTAGCGACAAAGCATAAATACTATAAAATAAGAATTCTCCGATTTTTTTTTAGCGAACTTATATGAATATCAATCTTTTATTTGTAATCAATTGAATTCCCTGATCTACCTCGCACTAATTGAAAAATAAATTTTTTGGAATATCTGTTTCACATGTGACGACGGACATGTTCCAGTGGTCGTAACCATAATACCGTCATCTTTTCCTTGAATGTGAACTACCAAATAAAACCAAATCACTGGGTTTGTACTTTCTCGATAACACGACGGGTGCCTTTCTGGAGCATCCGAGATCACCCCGATGGATTTAAATAACCCATTCATACCGATCTATTGAGTCAGCCAAATGAAACTGTTTTGTGTGCCACCGCAACTGGAAGTTGGGGGCATATTGTTTAACCCCTGTCCGCCGGTCCGTCCGTCTGTCCGTCCCATTATGGATATATAGTTATTCCGCATAACTCCTCCTACAGTTTGAATCCTAGGAAGTTTTCTCTTTACTGTCTGTTTGTACATATATTGAAGGTGTGTATGTGGTCAGAATTTAATGTTTATTAATATTTGCTCTTTTGGGAGATAGTTGAATTTTTTTTGTAATTTTTTGGGAAATTTACTTGCATAAGAAGAGCGTTTCCAGATAACTTCTCCTACAGTTTGAATGCTAGGAAGTTTTCACTCTGCTGGCGGTTTGTACAATTATTGAAGGTGTGCATGTGGTCAGGGTTTTTATTTTTATTATCATTTGCTCTTTTGGGAGATAATTGAACTTAAACTCCGCCACGTGCACTTTCTTTATGTACCTGCCCCAAGTCAGGAGCATGAAGTTCAATTGTTGTCGTTGTATAAATGTGTGTCAATTTTTTTTTGTAGATTGTTTAAATATAAATAAGACCGTTTGTTTTGTCGTTTGAATTTTTTTTTGTCACAGGGTGCATGATGGCCTTTTGTAGCTGACCTGACTATACGGTGTGTTGAAGGCTGTACGGTTGCCGATATATGATTTCTTACAAACACTGCTTTTAAACTCTGGTGGATAGTTGTCTCATTGTCAATCACACCACATCTAACTTTATTTAAACTTCTACATGTATATTGCGTTTTGTATACTATAACATTGTTTATCTTTTGTACTCATACCCAGGAGCCCTCTTTTCGGAAGCCCGAGCAAAAGTCCTTGTTCCGCGATAGAAAATTTAATTACGAACTCATATAAGATAGCTCGAATTTCAACTCAGAATCTTGATTAATCTGAATGAGACTTAAATTCGAATCTTACTCAAACTCAAAAAGTGACTCAAATTTAATGTTGTAACTAGAACTATACCTTTAAATGTGACTCAAACTCGACTCTGAAGTCCAACTCGAAACTCAATGCTAACTAAAACTTTAATTCTAATAATGACTTGAATTCGAAATCGAAGACTAACCCAAAGTATAACTCAAACAGTAACCCGAACTTTAATATGAACTCTCATTCGATGGATGGCCACACTCATCCAAAGCACATACAACATGGAAATCTATCTAAAAATAGAACAGGTTTTTCCGAATTGGTCACGTGATTTTACCTCGACAAGTAATGGGATAACCTCATCAAAGAATGACAGGACCACATCAAATAATGAAACAAACACATCATGTAGTGTAAAATCGTCAAATTTTGAAACATCATTACGTAATGTTAAAACCATATAAAGAATAGTCAAATCATCATTACAAAATAACAAAACCACATCATGTAATGAGACAACTACATAACGTTAAGTCACATTCACATCAAGTAATGTTAAAACCACATTGACTAATGACACAACCACATTAAATAATGGTGAAACCACATCGAGTAATGACAAAATCATATTGAGTAATGACAAAACTACATCAAATCAATACGAAACCATATCGTGTAATATCGAAATATCATTAAGTAATGACTATTCCATATTGAGTTATATCAAAACATCATTACGTGATGTCAAAACCATATTAAGTGAAGACAAAATATCATCAAGTAATAACAAAACAACATAAAGTGATATCAGAGTTCCACATAAGGCAGCTGTGGCGTTCCATAAAGATAATTTGTCATTGTGACAATATGGCTGTTGTTCCAAGTTTTATACAAAATCTTCAAAAAATGACAGAGTTATGTTTTTGTTGAGAAAATAGTTCTGTGGACGTTAATACTCAAGTTTCAGTTCAAATTGTTGCATATTTTATCAAAAGACAATTTTATTGCTGATGCTTTATCTCGTGGACAGATGAAAAAAATCAGAGAAGTAACAAGCAATGCCGACCCGAAGCCACAGACTATTTCACAAAAATTCTTAGATCTTTTGATGACGAAGCTTCAAAATTGTTAAATTATTCAATTTCTCAAAGAACATCATTTAGAAACTTTTGGTTGGTTGTGATAGACTTTACAAGTCTAAAGATCTTAGGGAACCAATTACTATTGGTAATTTAATCAGACTAAATACGGCTTTGAAGCACGTATGCTCTTCTAGATATGAAACTATAATGTTTCAAACAGCATTTAACTTAGCTTTTGCTGCATTTTTACGTGTCAGCGAATTTGCCTTTACATCAAATGTTATACACGAGAATGATATACATAGGCGAGATGTTTATATTGATCATGTAAAGGTCAGCTGTTTGTAACTATAAAATTTTCAAAATCTGATCAAAAAGGAAGATCCATAACTTTAGTTGTAGAAAAAAGTGTATCAAATGAGATTTGTCCTCTACATAGTTTGAAAGAATTTTTTACAAATTAGACCTGGAAATGATGGTCCTCTCTTTTGCCATATTAATTGGAAATCATTGACAATATTTCAGTTTCAGACTGTTTTAAACAAGGGACTTTAGTTTTTTAGTTTAAACATATCAAAATGTAATACGCATTCGTTCCGAATAGGAGCAGCGACATCAGCCTTTATGTCTGGTAAATCTGAAAATCAGAAATAAACCATGGTTCGCTGGATGTCGTCGTTATTCCAACGCTACATTAGAATTCCTAATATTTCATTTTGGTTTCAGCAAAAACTGACGTTTGGATCATTGGTTCATCTTTGGTAAAACGGGCATCTCAACACATACAAACTAAAGCAACTGGCATTGATCTGGGTCTGGATAAACTTGGATACTCTATTGTTTGAATTGGTCATTCAGGAATGTTATGGCATATGGTTCCTTCAATTATACCCGCATTGTCGATTTTGAGAGGATAACCTTATATAATTCTTATTCATGGTGATGGTAATGATTTGTGTAACATACAACATAGAAAACTTTATACAATATCTAGAACACTTTACATCATTTAATATCAACGTTACCAATGACAACAGTCATTTGTACATACATTTTACCAAGGCGAGTTTGGAGGAATGCTAGAATAACAAGAGGCTCTCAAAAGCCTGAATGGCTCACCTGTATTTCAGAGGAGAAGATTTTTAAATGTTAGTAAACTTGATGAACAAATTGTGTAAAATTGTCTTTAAAGGGCAATAACTCCTCAAGGGGTCAATTGAAAATTTTGGTCTTAATAACTTTTTTGTAGATCTAACTTTGCTGAACATTATTGCTGCTTACAGTTTATATATATCTATAATAATATTCAACATAATAACAAAAAACTGCAAAATTTTGTTAAAACTACCAATTCGGTGGCAGCAACCCAACAGTGGGTTGTTCGATTCGTCTGATAATTTCAGGGTCGATAGATCTTGACCAATTAAACAATTTTACCCCATGTCACATTTGCTCTAAATGATTTAGTTTTTGAGATATAAGCCAAAAACTGCATTTGACCTCTACGTTCTATCTTTAGCCATGGCGGCCATGTTTGTCAATGGATACAAACTTCGGATACAATTTATAAACATGATACCCTAAGGAACATTTAGTTAAAGTTTGATGGTAATTGGCCCAGTAGTTTCAGAGGAGAAGATTTTTAAATGTTAGCAAACTTGATGAACAAATTGTGTAAAATTGTCTTTAAAGGGCAATAACTCCTCAAGGGGTCAATTGAAAATTTTGGTCTTAATAACTTTTTTGTAGATCTAACTTTGCTGAACATTATTGCTGCTTACAGTTTATATATATCTATAATAATATTCAAAATAATAACAAAAAACTGCAAAATTGTGTTAAAACTACCAATTCGGTGGCAGCAACCCAACAATGGGTTGTTTGATTCGTCTGAACATTTCAGAGCTGATAGATCTTGACCAATTTAACAATTTTACCCTTGTCAGATTTGCTCTAAAAGCTTTAGTTTTTGAGATATAAGCCAAAAACTGCATTTGACCACTATGTTCTATTTTTAGCCATGGCGGCCATGTTTGTCGATGGATCAAAACTTCGGATACAATTTATAAACTAGATACCCTTAGAAACATTTAGTAAAAGTTTGAAGGTATTTGGCCCAGTAGTTTCAGAGGAGAAGATTTTTGTAATAGTTTACGACGACAGACGACGACAGACGACGACGACGACAGACGACGGACGACGACGGACGCCAAGTGATGGCATAAGCTCACATGGGGCCCTACGGGCCCCGGTGAGCTATAAAGGCAACAGAACGGTCTAGAGCTCCTTTGAAAAGGGTGGTTAGATCTTACATACACAAAATTGGGTTCAAGGCAATCAAACATGTTAATTTTGATGATATGCATCCAACTCTTTTCGCCGATGATGGCGTTCACCTGTCATATATTGGAAATGATATTTTCATCAATGCTATTCAGTCAGAATAAGAGCTGTTTATTAAATATCCAAGCAGATTTCTATATCCCGATGAACTTTGAAACATTTATTCAAAGTTGTAAGCCATCATGTATTAGCTTATGAAATTTAAATCAGTTGTATTTTTAGCTGAATAAGTTATTCAGTTGTTAAAAACATGCATTTACACGTAGTTGAAAAGTTCTATTGAATATAGAACAATTTTATTGTTGAGTTGTAACTGCATAGTTGAATAAATGTTGAGTTGTACACGTTGTTCATAGTTGTACTGTTGTATAGTATAGATGATATACTCCGTTGAACTGATATAGTTGAGTTGAACACCTATTTAATTTCAGAATTTGTTTTTTGTGATATAATTTTTTGTCATGGATTTATATATTTTGTTTGACTATGCTATCAAACGATGTTTACTAGTATTTGGCTGAATTTATCACAGTTGCCGTCTGGTAGCCTAGTTGCCATTTTGAGAAAACATATGCTGGTTGCCCTTCAATGTTTTCATCTTGGACATTAATGAGACATTATCGATGAATGCAAATTCGTTTGCCGGTTGATGTATAGTTGAACTGTCCTTATAAATCCATTACAAAAATTTCAAAATTCAAACTTGCTTTTTGTTGTTTTTTATTACGATTATTGGATAGTTTGTCTTACAATTTGTTTATAACGAAGATAATCTGGAATCGTTGGAAATATTACGAGTGATTTCAATGAATTTGAGTTATCTTTTATACATGTATATCGAATCGCTAAATTTACATCTGTTGGTTTTTTTTCGAATATTTAATAAAAAAGATTATATTATTAAGCATTAAATCAATTTGATAAACTGAGAAAATCGTCTGCTAAACAAGAGTTAACTTTTCTTTAATTTATAATGACATGAGCGTCTTACTTTTTCATAATTTCATAAGCGGCTTTCCCGCTTTTATTTGATATAAAATTGCATGCTTTTCATGATTTGTTCATTGCGTGATTTGAACTGAAGGAACACAAAAATTCACCCTATCCCACCCCTGAGAATATTTTTCTACTGTCTGTTGTATATTTTCAGATATTGACAAATAAGCGTCATAGATTGGACAGAATTTAAACTGAATATATTGTTTTTGCTGAATGGTTGAATTTATCACAGTTGGCGTCTGGTAGCCTAGTTGTCATTTTGAGAAAACATATGCTGGTTGCACTTCAATGTGTTCATCTTGGACATTAATGAGACATTGTCGATGAATGCAAATACGTTGGCCGGTTGATATATAGTTGAACTGTCCTAATAAATCAAGGACAAAAAATTGCCAAAAATTCTGTTTTATGATTTTTAGATAGTTTGTCTTACATTTTGTCTATAACGAAGGTAATCTGGAATCGTTGAAAATATTACGAGTGATTTCAATGATTTGGGTTATCTTTTATACATGTACATCGAATCGCTAAATTTACATCTGTTTGTTTTTTTCGAATGTTTAATAACGTTGACCGGCAAACAATCATACATTTTATAGAAAAGTAGCAATAACAAGGTTATGATGTATACTGATATGAGTGTAAACTATTGCCCTTGAATAAACTACCAAATCAAAATGACGATATATTGAAATAAAATGACATTAAAGACATGTCATTGAGCAGCCTTGACGATTTAGTTCGGTAATGGATATATATTACTCTGAACCAATTGCAAATCATAATAGGAACAGTTAAACTTTAGCAATATTGTCCAATATCTACCCTGTAGTAATATCAAATCATATTCATTAACAGCAACCTTGTGTATGGATTAAGATAACAGTAATGTGACGAAAAGAATAATGCGTCTACAATGCACTATATAGAAAACTTGAAACGGAGCAAAACGATTTCTTATACAGACCACGGTCAAACACAATAAGAGTAAGCTATTCTTGTTCCACGTGACATATTGCTCATGCAAGTACAAATCCGGTGATACATCTCTTTTGGTGATGTCACAATCTACGAAAAATGGACAGAGTCGTGGGTACGACTATTGGAACATCTGTGTTCATCCAATTCGTGATAGATTCCGTCAATCATTTGGAAGAATAACTTTCCTACTGTAAACGTTTGGTTCAATAGCCGCATTTGCTTTATATCACTGAAACAATTGTAGGAAAAGTAAGCTTAACAACTGGGAGATATATTCGTTAGGCGCTGCTGGAATAATGCTTTATATAATTGGAAAGTTTACAATAGGGTAGCTGAAATCATCAAATTATTTTGTTTTCAACCGTCCCGCACTTTCAATATCTATATGGAAGTCAAGATATAAGTCAGACTTAACTGCATGTAATATATTTATTTCAAGTTTGATGGAATAGATCCGTTCAGCATAGTCAACAAACTAATTATTTAGTGAGAGGAAATTAAATAAGTAACGGAACGTAAAGTGAATGCATTATCGTAGCTTATTTTCGTTCTTCACGAAAAGCTCATGTTTGAAGTGTACCTCTTCTGAATAAAAGACCATGGCATCAGAAAGACATTTTGTCTCTTCATGAGTTCTTGTTGATTATTGTAAAATAGACTTTAAAATGTTATACATATGTTTTTAAAAAAATCAAGTATGTTGGTGATGGGAAAATAATTATAATGTGTGTTTCTCTAACAGATCACACATCCTCAAGTTGATGTAAGTAATTATATGTCACTTTACAGTCTGCCACACTAAATAACATTCATTCCGTAAAACAAGCTTTAAAACGAATCAGCATGTAAACAAATTTGATTGAGAAAACCAATAACATGGTCTAGTAATAATTCAAGCTATAATGCAAACCGATCTCTTCAATGTGATAGGTTTCAGGCGCGGATCCAGCAATTTTTAAAAGGGGATGGGGATTATAATTTCCGAAACCTTCACAAAAAAAATAAAATAAAGAAAAAATAAAATGTAGGAGGAAAAGGGGGGTCTAACCGCGGGAACACCCCCTTTATCTGCCAATTGGTTTGCTTTTGTGTACTTTGTTCCTCGTACGACAACTGTTTTTGAAAGTCAATTTCAGAACGGGTAGAATTATAATTTTGCCTATAAGCAACTAGCTATCGCTAAGACGAGGAATAGAGCTATCAATATACTATATTTTAGAGGAGCTTTAGTAGAAATGTGACAAAACACACTATGTCAGGAACTGAACGGTTGCATTCATAGTGTGATCCGCTAAAAATGAAAGTTTAATGTAATAATAAATAATAAATATTACTTATAGTCAGAAAAGCTTGAATACAAAACATTTACTCACGTTGGGCTGAAACAGTCAATTGAAAAGTTGTGTGGATCAGTATCACTAAAAACATTTTAACAGTTTTTATATCCAGCAGGTACAATCGGAACTTGTCCCTGTAAAGTAATAAAAATTAACGATACAAACGATGACAGAATAACGGTAGCTACGTGAACAATATATTGAAGAGCTGTACGTATATTGTACTAATGCAAAACCTAATTTTTAGCGTATGATAACCTTTTACTATAAACGGGGAAAATGTGTATGATAACAAATCCAATAAACGATGCATCGTGTATGAAAATTCCCCCATTATTCTACACTAGAAAGACCATATTCTGTTCTCATCATTTGCGATATTTGAACATTTAGATATTAGAAAATTTCTTATTTCAGGTTCAATTTGATACGCAATTTTTCTACTTTATATGCATACCTTCATTATATAGTGCAATAATGTACTTCGTGGTTAGGAACGACGATTTGTCTAAATAAGACTAATGCTATTCCAATAGTATACATAATATTGGGTTCTTTTTTTTATTGACTAGCAATTTTCAATAAATTAGTAATACTGTGGATTCAATCATTTTCATGGGTACCAATTTATCGTGGATATTTGATTTTGTGGTTAGTAAAAGTCTTTATACAAACCTTTAAGAAATTGGAATTCGCTGGTACCTACAAAATCAAAGAAATCAACGAAAACTTGTCAAGGGAACACTCAAAGTTCATAAGCTTATAGAAACTTTTAACGCAATTACAAAATCCGGAAACCAACAAAAAGACAATAATGTCCACAAAACACTACATATAAAAGTAAAGACACTTTACCAACCAACAACTTCGGTGGTTTTATGAAGGATTAACAGATCCTGCCAATTTGTTTATTGAAAGGCTGTTGATGCACAAATACATTATAATTTTCTTTTAACATTATCTTATAAAATGAAGAAAAGGGTAGTTTGTCTCCTGTCAAATTTAGATTTCTAACATGTGAGTAGGAAGTTATCAATCAAAACCGAAAGTCCATCGGATATGTTTTTCAGGTAAAATAAAATCAATTACTAGGTTACGGATGTTTTTCAAATATGAACATAGCACTTCTGGAATTTTCATATGAGAACCATAGATGCAATTAACAATTACAATCGACACTTGTTTGATTGACTGTTTTTTTACTGCAACCATTTCAGTAACCACCAAAATATTTAATTGGGAATTAAGAATCCGCGAAAATAAAAACCGCCAAAATTTTACGCACACTTTGTTGCCCCTAAATCGCGAAATTTGACACCCGCGAAAAAAAAGCCCGCTATACGGTATTTTGACTGCATACACCATCCGATCAATAAGCTAATAAGCATTAGTTGATATTTAGAATATATGAATCTTTTTAAACTTGAAGGGTGCCTAAAAGTCGAAGACAATCCTTTATTTCAATCAATAATAATGATTATTTAGTTATATTTTATATAAAATATGCAAAAGAGTTATTTCAAAGCGTTAACTTTATAATCTCTTTACTTAAACCTGATGAAGTAAGAGAATGCTGTCCAACTTGAAGATTCCCGAAAAGTAATGATACCACGCATCACGATGCTCTTGTATTAGTTTTTATTATAATACAGTTAGGGTGCATTATCTAACACATAAACACCAAAGCATTCTAAACATTTATTTTGATTTTACAACAAAGTATTTCTTTGTTTGAATATGCTGTATTTTGAATTAAGTTTATTGCGTTACGTAATTACTATAACTGGGTTGTTAGTACATAATAAATGAAGACATACCTTTCATCGGATGAATCATCGTATAATAAAAAATAAACTGAACACACATTTTATGAGTTCCAAGTAATCTGACTAATCTAAAATAAGGACACAATTTCACTTTTACCAGTCAAGCATATGAAGTGTTATCCGATGTTTCATATAACATGAATATATAATTTTTTGAATTAATATTTTACAGTGGACTTTTTGTAAAGTTTAAAAACATGTAATGTGTTCTCAGTTGAATATTATTTTTCGTAGAATTTAAATGAAATACTGGATAAGAATATATTTTCTCAACCCAAAAAAAAAAACATTCATCAATACGATATGCTCATACATATGTAAAGGAATATACAATCCTGCATCTTCTTACACATCAACATTGAGTCATTTTTCATATCAATTTTGATTTTACTATGAGGAAGTTTTTGTTTTAAATATGCATAATCATAAATGCAATTTTTTCTATTTATGGTTAAAATGACAAATGGTTATTTAGTACATTGTGAAAGTTGACTTCCATCCGATAAATCATCATATAATTAAAAAAAACTTTATCAACACTTTATATACTAATCCAAATCACTTAAACTAATGACCTATAATCAACTATACTATTCATGCATACACCTGTAGTCTAATATTGCAATGTGAATATATGAATAAATTATGATAATTACAACAGAATGATCACAGTGTAATGTACGCTTTGTTTATGTCACACACATGTTGTTTTTGTTAATTTTGAAGAAGTACGGGGTAGGAAATAGGGGTATGAAATAAATTGTGAAGAGTTGATTAAAATTATAAACCCTTTTCTTTCAAGAAAAACACTCAAAAATAAGCGTACATTGATGTCTGTGAAATCTACAAAACGTATATAGTAATTTGATTATTTCTAGCACAACCATAAACCGTATGACGATATATTGTAAATACACCCATCATAGATACCAGGATTAAAATTTTGTACGCTAGACGCGCGTTTTGTCAACAAAAGACTCATCAGTGACGCTCGAATAAAAACAAGGTAATTTTAGATTTTGGATAACATACGTATGTTTTCTTGCTTAGGGCAAGTTAGTTTCCTTTAACAAATTAACATAAGAATATGTTAATATACTTGGTAGATGTATTGTTTAGGTCTCATTTCCTACTATACCTGATAATTATTATAGTTTGAAATCATGTATTTATTCACCGTTGAATTTCGATTTCTTTTTCTGACACACCAAAGGATTATAGCCAGTAACCCTTATGCAAACGTAAAGATTTATTTTTTAAAGGTGGTAGATCCTATCACCCATTTCTTCATAAAAACAACATACATGAATATGCCGTTCGATGCTCGTACATTTTTAAAGAATTTACAAATTTGCATTCTCCAACAAATTAACATTGCCTCATTTCTCATACTTATTTCGATTGTACAATAATGAAATGTTTTCTCTGAATATGATTACTTATTGATACTAGTTTCATATATATCGTAAAAAAAGTTAAATGGTTATTCAGTACATTGTAATAGGGACATACCTTCATTCGAATGAATCATCAGTTTATTGAAAACAATGGACAATATGTTTCCTGCCTTGGAAAGTCATTTCAAAACACCTAACTCCTATCTCCTAATCTTGGATAGTGGTGAAATAAAGATACAATGCGATAAAAATTGATCAATTTCATGAAAATTACTTGAGTCATTCGAAAGATATTAAGTACAAAATCAACAAACAAAAAATAGCATAAGACTCATAGTTATGACAGAAGAGCACTCGCATTTGCTGGGTGTTGATTCAAAGTTCAATGGAAGGTATATTGTATTAAAAACAAACATATTTTCAGAGGCTTAAGTGTGAATTGGTACAACTCCAACGGATTCAGTTAACACACATTGTAATCTATGTGATAAAGTTTTCGTAAGCAGAGCCAACATATTGAGTTGAATTGACAGCGGTAAGAGTTATATATGTGTCTACAGCGATAACGGATATACATTTTCATACAAGTTTTCATAGCAACAGTCACCTTCTCATTTTCTCTGTAACATTTACTATTCTAGAAAATAATGTATAAAGTACTGAAATGAGCGGGCATCATCCGTTTATTCATAAGTCATTAATGGATGCGATTTATCCTCGGACTTTTAACGAGCAACAAGAATGTTGCAACTATTTACACATGAAGTGATTATCATTTACAAGCTAGGATAAAAATGCATGCCTGCTTTTTCATTTGGCGCCCTGAAATTCATCCTTTGCGTTTTTGTCATTGTTTCGAGGACTTTTATTTGGCTTTTTGTCTTTTGTCTCTTGGCTCTGTTGGATCCGTACGATTCTAAATTGAATGTTTGGTATCGCTGAAAATGTTTCTTTTCCTACAATTATTAGATATGAATAAGTCAGCTAGTGCAATACATGTACAACATGTTATTTTGAGTAGTTCTTACCACCAAAGGCTTGATGAACTGTAATACTAGTAGGTCCAAAGACAATAGAATAGATATCCCATGTCACGCTTACATCTTTTCATCTGTTAATACCAGTTTACATGATTGTTTTCACAAAGGTTGTGTATGATTTTTCTAATAAAAGCTAGTTTATATTATACCTATTTTTGTGATATTACAGGATGCCATTTAACTCAAAGATTATAAAACAAATATTGAATATACAAATAAAACAAACATAAACTGTCTTGACATATGAACATGACGAAGGTGCTACAAACAAGATTATTATGGTCCAATTAAGCTCATTTAATGCAATTAACTACTTACAAATATAAAACATTTTTGTTAGCCAAAAACAAGAAGAACGCTTCTACAATTAATGATTATCATTACACACAATGGTATGAACTAATGTTTTTTTTCTGTATCAAGTTGTACTTCTTATAATGTAAACACAATTCAAATTTCCATAGCTGACCATATACAGGTATAAAATTATATCTGCGTAAAATTAACTTTAAGTGAATGTTTTTCTAAACAATAAGCATACAATTATGACAATAACAGTCACATATCTCTATGAAGAGATTAACTGAGAACAAGTTATCTAAAAATTCCTATAGAAACTGGCAGATGGTACAACATGGCTAGAACCGATTTATATACGTGATGTAATGAATGTGTTGGTGATGAATATTATTATTCATATGTATGTAATAATACTACTATCACTGAACTTCTGAAGAAATATATTCCGAAATAATATATAACATACCCATCTGAACTGAAAATGCAAAAGATGCTGTCATTATGTTACTGTCAGTTATTGCATACTTTATCTATATTTATCAAGAAACCAACTTTGTAATTTGTCCTCATGTTTCACATATTTTGTGTTTGAGTTTAAATAAAGAATTGAATCGAAGATTTAATGAAAGTACATAATCTATATGAAATGTTATTTCGATTATAATACATTAACAAACTAATGCTTTGTATATATCCAAACCCATACATACCGTCAAAAGAAAAGAAACTACAACAGTGAATGCAAATACATGTACATTTACGTTATATGTATATATATATATACATTACGAGTTAATCCCGAAACTTTATACACGTATTTTTAGAAATATTAAAAAGCTAATATATCAAAGCACCAAACCTTTAAAGCGCAAAAGCTTGAAGTTATTATTTCCGTAAAATAAAAAAAGGTAATGGCATTGCACAAGATATACGTTATATAATATGTTAGGTGGACGTTAAGGAAACAACAAACAACTGATACAAATAATCAAAATAAATGTTTGTAGTTATTTCACTCTAAAGTCTAGTTTAAAAACGGTATATATGTACATGTATATATATGTTTGACATCACCATATTAACTAGTTTGCAATTACCTTTACCCTTTATCAATCGGGTGCTTATTGTTTTTTACATGCAGTTTTTACCCTTGAGTCCAATTAAACTAGAATCTTGAGTGAAGTAGCTACAGTTAAATAAAATATAAACAGTTGAATTGAAACGTATACACAGTATGCACAGTTAAAATTGACCTAAGAATAAAACAACTGTAGCTAAACTCAATACGCAGTTCAATGTAAAAAATAAGCAGCACTAACATTTGAAGTGGACCTTTTGGCTTAATTAGAAACATGCAAAAGCAATAAACAGTTGCGTTCAAATGCTAAAGATTGTCTACCCCATGAATAGATTACCTTAGCTGTAATACGCAAAACACGTTGGTTCTCAATGCTCTCAAACTTCGGACTTTCTTGGCCTTTTTAATTGTGTTTGAATCAAACGTCACAGATGAGTATCGTGTAGACAAATTGCGCGTCTGGCGTACAAAATTTCAAGCCTGGTATCTATGATGAGTTTAGTGTAAAGTGTAATTAAAGTTTCAATAGCAGTTTCCGCTGATTTTATCAAGTCCTCATGAAAACATGTTGACTATTTGATTGGTTTCGTAGAAGTTGACACTATGTGATTGATCAAATATAAAGCAGACATTTTTTATGATATTCATATGTTTCTAAAATTTGACATATTCAGCGTATGTTTGAAACAAAAATATTAAAAAGACGTACTTACATTTGCTACAATTACAAATCTGCGTTACCCATCCTGTAACACATCCTTCAGTACAAACACCTGTTTGTATATCCCATTTGTTATTTATACATTTCTGTTCGTCACATCCCCAAACACAGGAACCATTTTCAGGATGACAGTGTTGGCCTATACATATGGATGAACATGATTTGGAACAGTTTGTTCCCCACATACCATTCAGACAACCTACAATAAATGTTTGAAAGGATTGAACTTATAAGTATCCTTATAAAGTATGAAACTCCTTTCGTGAAAACAGCTTAATTCCAGACATAAATGTTATCAAAAGTAAAATATCTGTATAGTCTTTCCTAGATTTCTTTAATTCAAAACATCAAATAAGATTAGAAAAGGAACATGTTTTGATTATTAAGCCAACAATATCAAGAGAAAGATTTGAAGGTTTTTAATTCTCATGTATAGACAATACGAAGATTTGACACATACAACATGAACAATTGTTACGGACATTTGAATTCATAGAAAAACATGCTGACCAAGTCGATCCACCTGATGAAACTCTATATCGAATAAAAATGGATGAGAAAGAGATAGGAATCTATTAAAAGTGGGACCTTTGAGAATATGTTCACCATTTGAATAATTATTATTATATATAAAAGTTGATATTTGGGTTATTTGTAAAATGATTGTATAGTACTAGGTCATACGTATGGTGGCCTAAAGTTATTAAGTTCATTGAAAATCCAGTGCCCTGTCTTAAAGAAAATCAAAATGAGGAAAAGCAGACACATACATTGAAATAGCAATGCTTGGAGTCTATGAAGGCACAGGTCGAATAATATAAAGTGAGAAACCTTCTTCTCTAAAGCTCTGTTCAATTTTTTCAACGACATCGTCTTGAAAAGGAATCCAATTTTCCAACGCTTACAAACAAAAATCATAAGATCGAAGTATAGTGGTCCAACCTTAAGTGAAATAGTTGTGTTCCAATAATTAACATGAATAAGATACAATTCAATTCTATCAATGCACTATCTACACATTTTCCGCTATTTGTATACGAAGAAATATTTAACTAGTCAACTTTAAATGACATTTCTGCTCGTTCCGAATTGTATCCTAATTTAATGATACGGTTTAAAAAAAAAAGAATTATCAAACAACAGCACTGACCCAAGACATTGTAAATATATTACACAAAGAAATTAAGAAAAAATGTCAAGGCATACACACGATCATACTAGTGGAAGTGTATTCGTTAAAATTAATCAGACTTATTTTTTATCGAGCGTAAACAGGATCTGAAGCCCATGTCAACATAACACGAACCAGTAGCAAATATCAATAAAATGTTTACAATAATTTTTTCACTTAGGAAAAAAATTTTAAGGCTTTGAAACACAAACTAATTAGAAGTAGCGTGTATTGATCATTCAACATGTTTATTTAATGACGCTGTTAAAGAATGTTGTCGTTGTTATTACATGTATATCCGACCCTCCCCCTACCCACCTCACCCTAATAAACGTCTTAAGATGTGTGCTACAAGGTATTGATTTATTGTACTATTCTCTTGTTTTAAATTCTGATTGGACACTTGTTTTTTTTATTAGAAAGACGATACAACCCTTAAATTAGAAATCAAAAGATACATGATAGGTACAAATACAGGAGAAAGTATGATAAAGTCTCTTTTTTTACCTCTTTATTTTGAATATGAAAAAGTATTATAAATCTACACAAATCATTCTTCAAATATTCATAAGACTTAATCTGTATTTATGTTTATGAATTTTGTCTTATAGATTGCTAAAACTTCTTACTAAGTATACTACAGCAAACACTACAGCAAACACTGCCAACGTAGCCTTATTTTGAGATCTTGGCATTAATATGAGCAACAGCATTACCCAAAAAGATATTTTGCTACAAAATGCGTTTAACCTAGACGATAATGTGTGAAAATGTTTTTTTGGGATAGAGCTGTTGCTCATATATATTTTGACCAAAAAGTATGTGCGAATGGCCAATTAAAGTCAATACGGAAATTTCGTCAAGTTAACATTACCATTTAGCACTAAAGTGTCCAGATTATAATAACTTGTTCATTTATCAAAAATAAATTGTTATATTTTGAAAGTCTTGAATAAGATTACTAATTCCAGGGGCCAAAACATAGCTCATATCATACCTCCTCCTTCATAGCAAATAAGTTGATAAACTGTAAAGGAAAAAAATCTATTGCAAAATTGATTGATATACTTCACAATTTTTCACAAAAAAAATTAATTGATATCTTTTATCAGTCTGTTTTGTCAAGGTGTTTCATCTAGTTTCGCAAAAGGGTATGCTTTGTTTTTTTATACTTAACGCTTGATATTTCCTGCAAAAGGGCATACGATGCTGTTTAAGTTCAAATATCACATAAACGTCTGATGACAAGAAGGGCTATATTTATATGACTGTTTTTTTTTTGTTTTGACAAATATCAATGAAACCTAGTGAACAAATAAAATACCAAAAAAATTTAAAACATAAAACGGAAGTTCCAAAAAATTATTTAAAGTACAGCAGTTTACACCAATCTCCAACACCCGAATCCTGCGGAAAAAACCAGACATATTAAAAAACTCACACAAACAACAAAGAGACCAATAGTGTACTTATAGCTGTAATTATTGGCTGTCGTTGGTTACTGCCTCTAATATTTGTTTTTCGGGTTTTTTTTTGGCGCATACATGATGCTGTTAATTTTGTCGTTTGAATTGTTTAGCGTTTTGTCATGTCAAATCCTTTGACTGCTTACTTTACGATATATATAGTGTAACTCACTTGTAACGACCGTACGGTGAACTATAGTTGCTTATATCCACGCCCTGATGTTTCTTGTAAACAAATGTCTCATTCAAAATCATACTAAATCCCGTTATGTTTTGTATTGGTGGCTTCGTTCTTTATTCAGGCTTAGTTTTCTTTTGTTTAATCAGTTCTATTATACATTCGTCAATTTGCGATGTATGTGCTGAAAGTATGGTCTTTTCATTAATGTTAAAAGTCAAAATATTTTTGGACACTCGATATACAGATAAACGTAGCTATAACAACCAAACACAACTAAATATTGATGTAAAACATCTTTAAAGACAGTGATGCGCATTGGAAAGAATACAATGCACAGACATACATTACCAACCATTAATGGCAACATAACACAATTCAATCACAGGTCCGGATGCTGTGTCTCCTTTAGTATCATAATATATGACGTATTGTCCAAGTTGATTACATGGAATTGTCTGAGTGAGGTTTGGAAGACCGGGACCAGGATCTTCATAACAGAGATAACCTATAGGTGGAATAGTTGATGTATTGGTCACATATAATTTAAATCCATCCATTCGATAAGCAACTGTAATAGAAAAAAACTGTATTTTGAAGAAAAAAACTGCAGTACTGATATTCTAGTATCGGGATAGCATTTTGAACAAATAATAAACATTGGCATTTCTTATTAATGCTGATATTAATTTCAGTAACCACGCGCTAACATTAGTCATTTTTTACGATAACAATGGATCTGGAGGTACAGACAGCACTGATTTATCTCATATTTAATGTAAACAGGTCATTCGATGGAACCAAAACTACCGATTTGCATTATGTGTACCCGATTTTAAAACAAAAGAGAAATATTGGCTCTTTTAATGTAAACGAACAAAAGTTATATTATCTAGATCTATTTTCAACACCATTGGCATTTTCTGACAATCAACCCTTCTTGAGGCATCACGAGTACAAAAAAAAAATACGCAATCGACCAAGTAACTACTAAAGTCACACAACTCCTACACTCATTAAAATTGATTTGAAGGACACGATCACTTGTTGTATGCATAGTAATGTATATACTAGGAAATTAAACGTAAAAAAACATAAGTAGCTAATCAACAGAAAAATGGGTATCAGATACAGTTATGAATGATAGACAAAGAGTGTACTGGTGCACTTCCTTGTGTCACGTGTAAGACGGATTCCCCATCTTGGTAGTCAGCAATTCTGTGTTGACATGAAATATCATTGATATGGTCATAATTATAAAATAACTGTTTGTCGAGCTTTGAATTTTTCGAAATAATAAGGATTTACTGCCCTAGGAATGAATTACTTTGTTTGTATTTGACAAAACCTTTCGGAATTTTAGGTACTCAATGCTCTTCAACCTCGTACTTTATTTGGCCATTTTAACTTTGTTTTATTTTAGCATCACGCGAGCCTGGCATACACAATTCTAGTCCTGGTATCTATGATGAATTTATTCCCAACCTTCGAGTGAAGCGGGTTATTTATATGGAACACACAATGCATATAATTAATGGACTGATCGATCGCTGACCTTTGTCACAAAGCAACCATCAAACACGTCAAATAAGCTATGGCTTCTAAATCACTTAATATTCATGGATCATTTTCCGATAAGTCAACATTCATTAAGCGATCTGTCAAGTTCCTGTTAAAGTTTTACGCTTAGTGTATAAAGCATTATAAGTGTTTTTTGTGTTGTTGCTAGTACTGATTTGATGAGCCAATCCCCTAGAATATATTTTTTCTGATATTGCGCTTTTACATCACTGAATTACGCCAGCACTGGGATGTGTGCTCTCAGACATGTATAACACCGAAACTTTATTGATGTGGCAGACTCAGACCAGGATACACTTATGTTGTGTTCTTCGCTGTCGCGATAATTTTAGTTTGCGTTTATTGTTATAATGTAACTCATACTATTTGATATCACTGTTTGCTTGGTTCAAATGTTGTCATCTATTAGCCTTTTCCAACTTTTGAAAGTTGCTTATTGTTAACAGGCAGAACAATGAAATGTAGTTCTCCCATATCCTGTTCTGTGGTCTATGGCATAAATTCGTCGTATTAGCGATCATAACCCAACTTTTTATTGTTATCCTTATATGATTTTACTGTTTGCTTTTTTAAACAAAGAATACCAAGATTGCATAATGAACTTTCAACATTGTTGAATTGAAAAAGACAACAAATAAATATACATGTCTTGAAGTTTCCATGCTTTGATGCAATGCAATTTGTGTCCGTCTGTACGTCATTGAATTGAATTATTACAACATTGAAGTAAAAAACTTAAACAGTTTTCAGAGCATCTGATTGGTTTATCACATATCATGGGCTCATGGAATTGTGATTTTATGGTAAAACATGCAAGACAAATTCTAGTGAGCATTATTGCATTCAGTTATACATGTGTTATAGATAATGTATATTTGAAGATTTTTCTTCTCGTAAAATGTGTATAACACACCTAGGGGTGTCAGGATTGTTCAAATAAAAGACCAACCCTATGGAGGTCTTTCATTGGGCATTCTTGCCATACTAAGGTGCGTTTTACGACACGAAAACATTCAAATATGGAATATAATCTGAATAAAATAGTATAACCCCCTCTCAAATAAGTTACGTGGCTGGTATATGTAATTGTAAAAAATCCCGAAATGACACGATGGAACACAAATTTGTAATGTACATGTAACATGGAAAAAGAACTTCCATGCTAGGTCAAAAGTACAATTCCAACACGATGTGAATCAATATGATTGTATAACATACTTTTGTTGTTTTTTTAATAATCCAGCACATACAACGTGATACAATCTGGCTTCTTTACAAAGGAGTTCTGAAATTATGTTCATTCATTAAATGTATCTCACATTGCAGGGAAAAATTGCTTCTGCCTAACACCTTTAGAGACTATTCAGTTGGAAAATTGTTCAGTAAAATCCCAATTGGCAACAACACACGATTACTTTCAAATGAATAAAATGTTTTCACAAACTGAAGTTTGCATTTTAATCAGGAAAAATTATTACCTTACACATGTTACACAGGTCATAATTTCATATAAAAAAGAAGATGTGGTATAGTTGCCAATGAGACAACTCTCCACCAGAGACCAAATGACATAGAAGTTAACAACTATAGGTAACCGTACAGCATTCAACAATTAACAAAATCCATACCGCATAGTCAGCTATAAAAGGCCCAGAAATGACAAATGTAAAACAATTGAGACAAGAAAACTAACATCCGGATTTATGTAAATAAAACAACGAACGAAATACAAATATGATATACAGCAACAAACGATAACCACTGAATTACAGGCTCCAGACTTGGGATAGGCACATACAGAATATGGCGGGGTTAAACATGTTAGCGGGCGCCCAACCCTCCCCCTAACATGGGACAGTGGTGTAACAGTACAACATATTAACAAACTATAAAAATCAGTTCAAAAGGGCGTAACTCATCATATCGATACAAATCAGAAAAAAAAGTAACAAAAAAACACAGACCGGACGTGGCATGGTATTTATACATCCCTACAACAAAAAAGATACTGAGATTACATGCAGCTTGTTCAAAGCCAATAGCAACCCATGAAAAACACATGTATCTAAGACGACATTGCCTTGAAGCACATTTAACTGAAACTTGGTATCATCCGGATAGATTCTTCCAATAATGACTCAAAGGAAATAACCCCATATAGGTATGCCGAAAACAGATTCAGTTGATTCAGATGACTTATTAACATCTGAAAAATGCATTGATACTTTAATTTACTGTAACAATTTTCTCCTGAAAGTTATTTGTTCTTAAATGTGTTACATCGAAGATTGTGGTATAGAAACAAACAATAAAAGCTGCTCATAAAAACACTGTATAAGTAGAACAGTTGATTTCTCCAAGAATATCTAAATATTATAAAAATAATTCTCTATAAATTTGAGGACTCCGATACGCGTTCCCGGATTACCTTCATACAGAAGACTCTATATTAACTTTAAAAGCAGGGGATGTATAAATACACAGAAGAATATCTAACATAATCTAAGAAGAACTGTGATTGTTGAACTAAAAATCTTAGTTTGTCAATAATTTATGAATTTATCAATAGAAAATTTAAGAAATAAATATAATAGATCGTTTAAGTGACAACGTAATAAAATGTATGTGAATATTCATATTATTTAAAAGATATAACGGTTAAGCTTTGTACATACCTCTTAAACACCTTTACGCATAAATTCCTTAATATGGATTTTTAAGACCCGAAGGCCTTAAACATGTTAAACGCATGTGTTGTCCGGCGTAACATAGTTTGAAAGGCTTGTGCAATTTCTTCGATTTCAATTTCAAGGGATAACCATTGTTTTTATCTCTAATTTTGACGCAATTACCACAAAAGTGGCCCCATTTAAAAAGCATTAATCTCATTCGAGTAGAAAGAAAATGTTTGATGTCATAAGCCTTCGTCATTGCCGTTACCCAGGAAAATAGCGATAACAGATTAGCAATGATCCATCATACTCGAGGATGTTTCTCGTTAGAAGATCCATCGATAATCTGTAATTAAACCTTTAAGGGATTTTGTGTCCTCAATGCTCTTCAACTTCGTACTTAAGTTGGCCTTTTTAACTTTTTTTTTGTTCGAGCGTTACTGATGAGTGTTGTGTAGACGAAATGCACGTCTGGTGTACACAATTTAAATCCTGGTTTCTATGATGAGGTTATTTACATATTTTATTTATAATTATTTATACCATTTGTATTATGCTGTTAGTTATAAGACATTATTATCATTGTTAATTACGTTTTAAATTCTGCCTATCCCGAAGTCAGAGCTAAAACAAAACATTGGATAATGCTATCATGTGTATTTTTATTACTTTTCTGACTCCTCATTATAAAATTGAACACTTTGTACTTCGGTAAGTCAATCAAAAAGGCCATTTATAGAAGTCATAGTATATAAAATTATGTATACGTACAATTTTCTCTGTAGTAAATAGTTATATCTGTGATAAATGCAGTTCCGAGAGATAATTGAAACATCCACCATGCTTTTGGTCCACTATTTACGTTTGTGGTTGAGCATATATCCAAAGTAAAATTATTAGATATAGGTGGCAATAATGCATATCGTGGATGACTTAAACTTCCACCAAACACAGAACTTTGATTAGCTGTGCCATATGGTGTAAGGTTATCTGTAAAATAAGTATCAATATTAGTGGTTTTGATAGAACCTATGTGTGACTATCATATCCTTGCAGACTAATTTTTTAGAATGTAAAACTATACGTATTCAAACAGAATGTGGTTGTTATTTATATTTTGAATGACCGGAAATTCGTTTTCTTAATCAATTCTAAGTTTTATTGTCGCGATTCAGATGCTGACCAAATTTTGTAGAATCCAAAAAACATTAGCCTTAGAATGTAGAATGCTGCATCGTAGTTAAACTTCTATGGCACTAGGAGTACATTGTTAAAGCCTCAATCATACCGCATCTTCTTCTTTCTATATCACGTGTAAATTTCATGAAATACAAATGGTATTACAACATCGTTCTGTGTAAAGTCTCTGTAAGAGTCTCCTTAATATTTGCTATTTTTGATGATTGTGTTATTCTATATGTATCAAAATGTTGGTGTAATGCTTGTTTTACATCTGCAGTTGCACAATGTCTTAAGTCACGTCCAAATTATCTGTAATTTAAGATAGTGTAAGGAATAAACGGTCTGAGAAAGCCATAATCTACAAACTTTATGAAAATTCAATAAGTATGAAAAATTCGCTCTTATGGTCTAACATAAGTAACATACACTAAGAGTTTCTCTAGTACACACCATGCATGCAACTAATGTCAAATCAAAGTTGTCGATTCAGTATGTTCAATTACACGTGTTATTCAAATTAAACCTATATTGAAAGCTGTCTTGCAACTTTTCTTAGCTAACTAAGGTTCATAAATGCCATTATACTTAAAAAGAGCACAAATTGTGATTAAGTGAGACGGACGCTACATAATGAAAATTTATTTAATGAGTTTGAAGATTTTGGAAGTAACGTTTATTAACAGTATGTCACAATAGTCATAACATTAGCAGATTAGAATATAAGCATTGATACTGTATTGTCAACAATTCGTAGTGGCAAATAATCTCACTGTGTATGGCATTTTCCGAGAACATTATGACAGTTAGGCTCAAAAGGTACGTTACAATATGTCAAAAGGCTTTAAATCCCATAATTTTGACATAATTTATCGAATCAAGAAAACAATTTTAAATTTGTCGTGATACTGTGCTACAGTATTCCTTAAATCGTCAAAGTCCTGTCACCCACGGAAACACTGTTAAAATCAAATGATGGAACAGTATTTTGAATTTAATACGTGGATAGATATATCTACTTAGAATCGGAGTTTTATTAGCTACGATCTTAGAGAGACCTGTTCACAAGGTTTGATTATTGATCAATAGGCCAAACATGGTCAAAGTAAATTTAACTCTTGCTTACAATGGAATATCGAAAAGGCGACATAGTATGATCAACTTGAGCAACTTACAAATCATCAAAACGATTGGCTATATGTAAATGATCAGACAGACAATATGACGCTACATATCTTTAACTATATCGCCAGGAATGATTGTTTTACAATATGTATGTAGATCCCTTGACAACATGAAAAGGTTTTTTTAATCTGTAAACTTTAGTCCATAAAACTCAATACAATAATTACGGCGTCTGCAAATAGCTTAGTTAACCAAATCTGCAGTAAACTACGACAGGACATCATGTACATGAATATAGCAGACAGATATAACGTAAAAGAATGATGCTAGTTTGCTTTTCGTAGAAAATCCTGGGGTAATAAAAAAAAAGTAAGGAAAGATACAGTTGTATTCGGATGCGATGTTCACTCGGCAGGACTCTGTAATTATAGAAGGCCATTTATGAATTTGTTATACACCATGAAGTAAATGGTGTGTATATTAACGATGGCTGTGACTGCTTCTAAGCCGATAGACAAATTTGAAAATATATATTTCACTTATTCATACGCAAAGCTGTGAGAAGCACTTGATAAAGTACCAGTAAAATCAACGGGACTATCGTGATCATGGGCTGTTGCTGATGATTAACGTTGTCGTATCGAGTTGTCTTCCGTCGTACATGTACATTTACGCAATTGCCATCCGCTTTAATGAACTATGGTTGCAATGAATAATTGTCTAATCGGTAATCATACTACATTTCCTTTATTTATATATATTTATCATCATATAGAAATTTTAAAAATGTTGAAACCAAACATTAAATACATTAACTTACGTTGGGCCCTTACTGTCAACTGGATAGCTGTGTGAATTAGTAACACTAATAACATTTGTAGTGTTGTTATATAGAACAGGTATAGTCAGAATTAATATTTGGCTAAAATATAAAAAAAAAGATAATTAATCATGTAATAAATTATATTAAGTAAATAATAACGATGAAAGTAAAGGTGAAAGAGGGGGAGTTGGGGTGGGGCGGGGTGGGGGGTGTGGGGATAGGGGTGGGGGTGTTGCTTGCTACATCTACGTTGTCTTTAAAAGTTGTTAAAGATAACAGTGAGTGCATTACACGTATGAAGCTACAACATAATGTATACATTGAAAAGTAAAAATCTTAAAATGGTATAGTAAATGCAATTGAGCATAAAATAACAATATCATGCTTGATAAGTACCAGTAGTATAATCTGTTAAACTAATGCATTTATCCCCTTCTAACTTGGAAACTGTAACAGTGATGCATTGATGCACATATTTGTTTTAAACTCTCAGTGTTTCCGGAAATGATGTAAGCAACAATAAACAGTTCTTGTAACGTAAACTATAACGATAGAAAAGCTTCTCGAACTATGCACTAAAGCAAACAAAACGTTGTACAAATATTTTTTGAAACGCATATGTACGTATGCTAGAAGTTTACAACAAACGGGATAATGTTCATAAACCGTAAGCAATACGACAAACGATATTTCATAAGTTATTCAGCATGTATCTACCGATTATGCTTCAGTAAAGCAATTGTTTCAGCTTTTATATTGTCATGTATTGGGAATGATCTGTTCGTTGTTCACTTATAACCGATATCACAATTGGATTATGTGTTGACAATTTTTGCTTCTACCAATTTTGTATATTTTAATTGTGCAATGAAAAAAAGTATGAAGGTTAACAGAATTTTAGATAGATTGAAAAGATACTTGACTATTAAAAGATTCAGTATGTTTATGACTTAATCATATATAAATTAGTAAAATCAAATGGTAAAATCATAAACAATGATAACTACATGAGGTGTTGAAAAACAAACAGACAATTGCATTTTCTCGAATATCAAAAAATGACAATAATGACCCCCTTTTGTGTATATTTTTTTCGGACTAAAAAAAAACCGATGCAGTCAAATAGGGAGTAATGTTTGTGTCCAGAAGATAATAATACGTCTTACACTTTGAATAAAAATTATGAACACGATTTTTCATGACGTTACGAATCCAGTCATGATATGTATGATTTCAAATGCACTTCTGGATCCTCAATTTAGATAAGTTTTTTAAATCCAAACAACCTTTTCATTTATGTGAAAAAAAGGAAATCTTTTGTCTTGTTCTCTTTTTTTTTATTGATTGCTTAAGAAAAAGTAATAAGTTTACATATGTTCGACCAGAAAGGTAATTTATACGTCAATTTAACAGTAATAAACAAAACAAATGACCAAACGATATTTAGAAACATATATCCATATCTGATTTGAATGAACTGTTCTTGTGATTTTTAATGTTCGTAATTTATATATATTTTCTACTTTTTATGGTGATTTTAAAACGCAAGAGACAAAGAAGGATAGCAATAAAACTAAAAAAATAATACAGGTTTTTTTAAGTATATCTTCCCTACAATGAGTTTGGTGTTAATTGCCACTACGCGAAGATTTAGAATAGATAAAATCTCCATTAAATAGGTATACCATTTTTGCTGCATGTAATCGTTGTGTGGTGTATTGAATCAGACATTTATATGAATGTGTCTATTCTGCAATAGGTTCAGGAACAACGAAATTACTTTGGTATGCTTATGATACTTGTCCTAGGTAATAAATAACAACTTTCCCTTTTTGTAGTTTTGTAGTTTTAAAACAAAGGTTATGTATCAGTTTTTAACTGTCTGAATACAAATCGTCACACTAACAGAAAGTAAACCTAAAAGAATTAACAAAAATACCAAACTCAAAGGTAACTTCAAAAGGAGGGAAGTCCATAAAAACTGACGAATTAAACGTAAAACTATATCAATCAACGAAAAGAATTGAAAACAGCTGTCATATACCTAACTTGGTACAGATATTTTTCGGAGAAAATGGTTGATAAAATCCGGTGTTATAGCTAGCTCAACCTTCCTTATGTATGACATTTGTTTATAATTATGTTATATTGATAATACTGGGTGAGCTACCACAAGAGACATAAATGGTCAATGTGACACTACTAGGGATCCAACAGCCAAAACTGTGTAAAGATACATCACAGACATACAGTACAATTGCCTAAACAATTCAAACAAACATACACATTAATCTGTCAAAGACGCCAATAAAAACGTTTCTGTTGTTAAATATAGTCTTAATGCTACAATTATAGTAAATTCATTTTTCTTATAAACAAGTTCATGGTATGACAAATTATGTGCACACATAAGTATATCCAACACCATCAAAGGTAAACATTGCTAAACTTTTGTCTTTTGTAATAAAACAAAAACCGTAGAAATCTCGCAATAAAAATTGATAAAATTGATACAAAACAAATTCCTGTGTGTATTTCGATTCACGTAAAGACAAACGCATTTCATTTATTTATTTTGATTTTACCGAAAGAAAAACATGAAAACAGGTTTATCTGTTTGAATATACTTTATGTTGATATAAGTTTACTGCAGATCGTAACAAAATAATAATTATTTATTCGGTATATAAAGATACAAACATACCTTCTATCGGATACTTGATCATATTGTAAAAAACCCACACCTGATATACCCCATCAAGTGCTTCTCTTCAATTGAAATATCATAAATATGGTTGAAAATTTATGTCTGAAATTTAAAAAAACGTACATTGTATTGATATAATTTCTAGCTCAAAAAGACCAATTATATTATCATAATACAATGTTAACGTATGATTTGTGTTTGGTAAAAAAAACATTTCCTTATATGAAATACTTAGTTTAACTTATCTTTATTCAAACAAAACATATCGTATTTGTCAGATCAATAATGGTTTATGTTGATAAACATTACTTTAGATAAATATAATACAGACAGCAATGAGTGTCTTTATCTATATTTGGATATTTCAGTTTCACATGGAAAACTCTATACACAAATTTACGACAAATGAGACGATTTTTCGATCCCGATTGTTAATTTTTCTTTTTAGACAGTGATGTTCATTTGGCGCCTTCTTATGGTGTGTATAATTCACAACTTGTTCGGGTTTGTGTATTCGCGTTTTAGATTAAACTGAATGTGTTTATGCATTACTGATACATTATTAAGTAAGGGATTTCGTATAAAATCCTTTAACAAATTCGTTCATAGATTCAAAGATTTGGTTAAAGAGTTTGGCTGTACCAGTAAAGTTCATACCAGTACGGGATATTACATCTTCATTTTTACGGTGATGGTGTTTATAAAGCCCGTAAATTTAGAAACGATCTATGTAAACTAAATGATTCTTTAAATAAACCTATTCATAAAGGTTATAATTTTAACACAGTAGTAAAATCTTTAAATATTGTATTTATTGATTTTACTTTTTTCGGGGAGAAAGTCGTTTGTGGTTTGAATTCTACATTTTCGGTACATTTCACATATGTCTTATTTGTCAGTATAGTCGAGTAACTCGTGGTTCGTCTACAGTGTTTTTGATTTATGTTGTTTGTTTTCAAGTGTGTTTACTATTTGGTCTTACATGATCTTGCTTTATATTACAGTTATTTTATTTCTATTTTCTATGTGCATGTAAAAGTTAAGATAATAAATCAACTATTTCATTTTATATCATTTTAAGTTTAAAGCAACTATATGCTCAGGATTTTTTTGTTTATACACATTTTTGATTTAGAAGAAAAACCGACATGGTTAGAAAATACAAATAATTACACCATTACAAACACAATTCCATTTTAATATTCTTGTCATGGTTAAAAAGTACATAAAATAACACCATTACAAACTCAATCCCAATTTAGTATTCTTGTACGTGTCTATAGATAAACAAATATATTTTATTTTTAGAAATTAACCTGTGATAATATAAACGTCACAAAAAATACGTCACTTTTTTGTGGCGTTGATTCATTCATGTGACGCGCAATTTATACTTCGTTTATGGTGTCCTGGTGTGATGTCGTAAATTCATGGGAGGTGTCCGTTGTTTGTCTGCGGTTTACATGTTGTAATGTACTATCATATTATTTAATATTGTATTTCTCTGTGCTGAGTGTTCTTGCGTTTGTTTGTACTGTATTCCTGTCACATAGTGTTATCATTTTAGCGATATTTTTTAACTTTGCCATATTAGCGGGAGGTTTGGTTAGCCATAAAACCAGGTTCAACCCACATTTTTTTCTTAAAATGTCCCGTACCAAGTCAGGAATATGGCAGTTGTTATCAAATAGTCCGTTTCGATGTATGTTGGCGTTTGTTTTTGTTGCATTTTAGTGTTTCTGTTGTTCCGTTGTGTTCCTCTTATAGTTGATGTGTTTCCCTCGGTTTTAGTTTGTAACCCGGATTTGTTTTCACTAAATCGATTTATGACTATTGAACAGCGGTATACTACTGTTGCCTTTGTTTATCCATAAGTTGTAATTGGCTTTGAACTGGCTTTCAGAAACTGCGAATGCTCTTATTTCGGTTTTCTGTTTCTTTTGTTTTATGTTAGATGTGTTTGAGCCTCGTACCGACCTTTTAAATCCTGCTGATTGCTACTGATTTTTACAGCTTGTTCTTATGTTGTGCTGTTACATCATTGTCCCAAGTTAGGGGATGGTTGAGCGTTCACAAAAGTTATAACCCCACCACATTCTTTATGTGCCTGTCTCTAGTCATGAGACTGAAGTTCAGAAGTTGTCGTTAAGGAATAAAATTGAGAATGAAAACGGGGAATGTGTCAATGAAACAACAACCCAAATGCCTGTCATATTGGTTTTACTTAAGTTATTTTGTTATAAAGTAGGCCGTTTGTTTTCTCGTTTGAATTATTTCAACTTTTTAATTTCGGGGCCTTTTATAGCCGACTATACGGTATGGGATTTATCATGTTCTATTACTTATGGTACTCAAATTAAACCTACTATGATAGCTGTCGGGCACATTTTTGCAACGACCTAGTGCTAAAAAAGGTCATTATACTTGAAATAACACACATTTTGATTAAATAAGACGAACACCACACAATGAAACCAGCTTGAATAATTATGAAAGGTTTTGAACGGACGGGCTCACGGAAGTTATATAAAAAAGAAGATGTGGTATGATTGCCAATGAGACAACTCTTCACAAGAAACCGAATGACATAGAAATTAACAACTATAGGTCCCCGTACGGCCTTCAACAATGAGCAAAGCCCATACCGCATAGTCAGCTTTAAAAGGCCCCGAAATGACAAAAGTAAAACAATTTAAACGAGAAAACCTACGGCCTAATTTGTGTACAAAAAAAAATTAACGAAAAACAAATATGTTACAAAAATGTACACATCAACAAACGACAACCACTGAACTACAGGCTCCTGACTTGGGACAGGCACATACATATAGAATGCGGCGGGATTAAACATGTTAGCGGGGTCCCAACCCTCCCCTTAACCTGGGGAAGTGGTACGATATAACATAAGAACGAACTTTAAAAATAATTTGAAAAAGGCTTAACTCATCAGATTGATACAGATAGAAATACATCTAACAAAAACACAGAGTGGAAGTGGCCGGGTACTTGTACATCCCAACAACAAAAAGACACTAAGTACATATCTGAGAGTACTCGCAGTTACTGACAGCTAGTTCAAAGCCAATAACAACTAATAAAAAATCATGCATCTAGGACTAAATTATCAATCATTACACATCCAACATCCAATGGATTTAGTGTGAAGACGTCATAAACAGTCAGAGAAAAATATGACCTTGTGCAATGTCAAAATACAGGTACAGACAGATTGTAGATCCATGAATGTGCATATGTATATAACAATAATATTTAGTTTGCTTTTAATTTACTGATAACAAAATCAATATTAATACCAATAAAAACAATATTCAAATATCTAATTACAGTGTTGAATTGGTAACCTTTTAGAATAAGTTTATTTAAAGGATCGATAAGATTACAAGGGTTGTTTCTAAATTTCCGGGCACGGTAAAAGAACGTAAATAAAATTGAGAATGGAAATGGGGAATGTGTCAAAGAGACAACAACCCGATCATAGAGCAGACAACAGCAGAAGGCCACCAATGGATCTTCAATGCAGCGAGAAACTCCCGCACCCGGAGGCGTCCTTCAGCTGGCCCCTACACAAATATGTATACTAGTTCAGTGATAATGGACGTCATACTAAACTCCAAATTATACACAAGAAATAAAATTAAAAATGATATAAGACTAACAAAGGCCAGAGGCTCCTGACTTTGGACAGGCGCAAAAATGCGGCGGGGTTAAACATGTTTTTTGAGATCTCAACCCTCCCCTATATGTGTATATTTACGCCAAATGTATTTTATTTTGGTTGTCGAAATTGAAATTAGTAATTATTCAGTAATTCAAAGTGATCCTATATCTGGGAAAAAATTAAATATTAAAAAATACTCAAATTTTCTCAATAAAATTTAACTTGAAGATTAAAAAATAGCATTTGGAAGAATTATATTTACTTTATTGCTAGATTATCCCAAAAGAAGTTAAATTGTTCTTGTTGTATATCAATTTCATTCCTTAAAATTGATACAATTATTGAAAATGGAAATTGAATTTTTACTGAAAATTTTTTTTTTTCTATTTTACATACAAATGCAAACAATGCACATTTATAAGATAAACATTACATTACCTCTTTTAGTTTTCAACTCAAAAACAAAACGGATACTCCTAAGTGAAGGAGTTTTTCAATTTGAAATGTCTAGATAAACATAAAAAATAGTTTATCATGGTGGAATTTTTATTTTTCGAAAATTTTGTAAGAAATGAAAATGCTCCAGTGTGGAACATTTTTCAATTTTTAAAATCGTTTGACAAAAAGAATAATGCTCTTTCAGTTTTGACAAAACTATTGGAAAATGGTTAATTAACTTATTTTTTTTCTTCATTGTTAACAATTTATAAAGTGCATTATAAGTATGTAGCTACGACATAATGCTTACACTGAAAAGTAAAAATCTCAAAATTGTATAGCAAAGACAATTGAGCAAAAACTAACAATATAATGCTTGACAAGTACCAATAGTTTGGTCTATTGTATCATGTTAAACTAATGGATTTAACGCCTTCTAACTTAAAAACTCTAACAGTGATGCATTGATGCACATATGTTTTTATCAAAATCAGTATTTACTGAAATAGTTTATCAAAAATGAATAATTCTTGTCACGTAAAATATAACGATAGTGACGCTTCTCGATCTATGCACTTAAGCAGACGAAAAAATGTTCAAATATTGTTTGAAACACATGTGTACGAATGTTAGCAGTTTACAACAAACAAGATGATATTTCATTAACCATTAACAATACGGCAAACGATATATATTATTCCTTGTGGTGTATTGGGAATATTATTTTCGTCTTCCAACTATAACACAACGTAGTACATATTGAAACCAAATTAGTTCCTTCGCATGGTGTAACTGTCAAATATGCAGAATTTTTTTTTCAAATTATAGTTGAATTACTGGTGATCATTGTAAAATACTTTTTTTATTTATGGTTTTGAATAATAAAAAAATATGTGTGCAATTTAAAAAGGAGGGTGCGTTTCGTCTGTTTCTCAGATCGGAAGTACCTGTTGGGGTACTTCCGAATTTAAAGGAACCGATACTCTATTATATGTAACTAAAGGTACTTTTTCAGTACATGACACCATAAGGTGTTGCTTTGACATGCAATGACTGTCACTTTATTTAAATTTCAGACAAAAGTGCTGTAATTGCTTAAAATTCAACATAGAAAGCAATGCGGCAATGAACAAGAAATCAAATTGAAGTACTAGGCACAGTGATACATATTTTGAAATAAAAACGGATTAAACTATTATTATTATTATTACTATGACTTTCAAAACTTCACACAGAACAATAGGAGAATAAAAATGAAATCGCTGTGTGATGTATTGAATCAGGCAATAATATGAATGTGGCTATTCTGCCATAGTTTAAGGAATAACAAAATTACATGCAAATGCTTATGATAATTGTTCTAGGTTATGAGCAAAAACTTAAACGGAACCAATCTTTAAAAAAAGGATTGACAAAAATACCGAATTCCAAAGTAAATTAAAAAAGAGGGAATTCCATAAAGTCTGGCAAATCAAACGTTAGCATATATCAATTAACAAAACTATTTGCAACACCTGTCGTATTCTTGACTTGGTACAGATATTTTCCAACGAAAAAAGGTCATTAAAACCGGGTATTGTACATGTAGCCAGCTAAACCTCCCTCTAGTAAAACAATTGTTTATAGTTGTGTTCTATTGACAAAACTGTGTGAGCAATTCTAACAGACGTAATTTGTTAACGTGACAATGCTTGGGATCCAGCATCAAAAACTGTTTTAACATACATGACAGACAAACAACATAACTGTCTAAATATTTCAAACAAACATACAAATTAATCTGACTAATGTTTTTGTTGTTAAAATATAGTCTTAAAATTTACAGCTTAATTTTAGTGAATTCATTTTCCTAATAAACAAGTTCATGGTATGTCAAACATATACAAACACATAAGTATATTCAACACCACCAAAGGTGAACATAATACGTTTGTAATAAAAACAACATATAAATCTTGCACTGAAAATTGATAAAATTGATACAAAAAATATAAGGTGTGGCATGCGATTCACGTAAACACCAAAACATTTCGTTCATTTATTTTGATTTTACAATAAACAAAGATTATCTATTGGAGTATATTTCATGTTGATATCAGTTTCCTGTATACCGTAACAAATAATAATTAGTTTTAAGGTATATAAAGAAAGCAAACATACCTTCAATCGGATAAGTTATCATAATGTAAAAAAAAACCACACTTGTTGGATAGGTCCCAAGTTATCTACACCATTTCAAACAAGGACACAGTTTCACCTATTTCAGTCAGGCATACACTTGTAATTTAATATTGTATTGTAAACATATGATAGTTACGTTTTAAATAGAAGGATCACACTACAATAAACGTTTCGTAAAGTTCACAAACATATAATTAGATCTGCATATAACAATACTTTTATATAATTTTAAAGACACACATGGTTAGAATAGATTTTTTATGAGACGAAAGACCCCGTCCTGTCCTTCTCCTCAATTAAACGAATCATGAAATTAATATGGTTCAAAATATATGTCTTAAATTACAAACCATGCATTGTAGTGATATAATTTAGCTCAAACAGACCTTTTATATTTACATAAACTAATACTAATGTTTGATTTTTGTAAGGTAAAAAAAACATTTCCTTATTTGAAATACTTGATAATCCTGATTCAAACCAAATATTCTCTTTAGCAGATCGATAATGGTTTGTGTTGATAAAATTTACTTTAATAAAATGTTATAAAGACTACACTTAGTGTTTTTTTTTCTATATTTTTGATATTTCAGTGTCATACAGGAAACTATTGCAAATTTTATTTACAAGAGACGATTTTTCGTCCCCGATTGTTATTTTTTTTTTTTTTGGACAGTGATGTTCCTTTGATGCTTTCTTACGGTGTGTATATTTCATAAATTGTCAATAACACTTATCTGCGAAATGTGTTATCTAAAGGTCCGAAATATCGTGAGCCTAAATCCATCAATTGAAAACTTAACTTAATACTGATGGATTCATTCTAGGATAATGCAAGGCAATTGGCTTAATGCGAGAAAGAAGACGTAGATACTCTGTCCGAATGGATTAAGGCTGTTAGGTCGTTAATACATCAGAATTAAGAAACTGAATGGGTCTATTAATGCTCATGCTACGACAATCTTTAAAGACCCAAATGTTGCAAAACACTTGTCCTACCTCCATGACAACAAATCCCCAAACAACATCGTTTTTGTGTGTAAATCACATTACATAAACTGCTTAGGTATTGACAATTCACTTGGAAACTCAACATATACCCCCACGACACTTACTCAAGACGAAATCCTGAATAATCATAGGTCTGTTCTATGTTCCTTTTGAATTTCGACCAAAGATGAAGAACTGGATCTTCCATCACTGTATTGGATACCTAAACTACATAAGTCTCCTTAAAAACAACGGTATATTGCTGGGTCTTCCAAGTGCTCCACGAAACCTCTTTCTAAATTATTAACATCAATTTTATCAACAATCAAAGCCGGGCTTCAAAGTTATTGTGAAACTACCTCTTCTAGAGGTGGCGTGAATCATGAATGATAAGAGAAAGTATTCAAGAATGAAACTATAAGTTAAACAGAAAAAAAGAGGTGGATGCCTTTTGTACAACCTTGTAATAGTAAGTGCTTTTACTTCAAGTAATAAAACAACTGAAGAAAACAGATACTAAATAACTATATTCATTTACAAATTTTAATGTTTTTAGAAATGTAAAAATTAACATAGAAATGTGAGACAGAAAAACAATCAAAGGCGTAGTATCACAAAGCAAGAAACAAACAATTGAGCGACAGGAAAACCACAGAGAGTCAAATTGTAAACAAGCATATCATTGCCACTACCCTGCTTAAAGCCTCTTCCGAACATTTGAAAGTCCCGACTATGTACTGGTTACTTAAATTACATAAACAACCATTTAAATTCTGTTTCATCTCCGTATCCAGTAAGTGTTCTACTACTAGTCTATCAGTGCTTCTTTCTACCTCCCTTACTACTATCAAGGAACTTTTTATTAACTTTTGTAATAAAGCTTATGAAAATAATGGTATTAGTTGTTTTTTGGAGTGTTAACAATTCCTTAGAGGTTTTAGATGAAATACGTGCTTTTGAGGGTCCTTTTTATTCTGTTGACATTTATTTTTCTACTCTCTACACTACACTTCCACACAATCTTATTTGCAAACTTATTTGTTGTAACTCGTTTAAAGACTTTTTCTGTAACGAAAAAGGAAAGTATGCTAGATACACTCACTGGAAATGTAAAGATATGATTGAAGCTTTAAATTTTCTCCTGGACAACATATATGTACGTTTCGGCGATAAAGTGTATCAACAGGTAGTAGGTACACCTATGGGTACTAACTGCGCCCCTTTAGTAGCAAATTTATTCCTGTATTGCTATGATTCTCAGTTTGTGACCAAACTCAGTAAAGACACGTCATTTTTACATTTGGTTGATACATTCAACAATACCTACCGTTATCTTAATGATATGTTTCGTTAAATAATCCAGAGTTCTCTAAATATACTACCGAAATTTACCCAAAGAAACTTACTTTATATAAATCTAACATAAACAGCAGTAGTTGTCCGTTTCTAGATTTAGACATACCAATTTCTAAAGGGAAACTCCATACTAAAATTTACGACAAAAGAGACGATTTTTCATTCCCTATTGTATTTTTTTTTTCTATTTTAGACGGCGATCTTCCTTTGGCTCCATCATACGGTGTGTATATATCCCAACTCTTTCGTTATGCCCGTGTGTGTAGTGATGTCATAGATTTTAACGAACGTAATCAATGCATCACTGGTAAATTATTAAGTCAGAGATTTCGTTACAATAAATTACTTAAAACTTTTACTAAATTCTTTCACAGATACAAAGATTTGATTTATAAATTTGGCTGTACCTGTAGAAAAACTTATCAAAAACGGTATTTCACATCCTATATTTTACGGTAATATTGTACGAAAAGCGCGGAAATCACTATGTGATCCGTGTAAACACATCTTACCTTTCAACAAACTTATTAGTAAAAATTATCATACCTATGTTGTAATTAGATCTTTGAATATAGTTTTCATTAGCACAAATATCGATTTTGTCATCAGCAAATTAAAACATAACTAAATTTGTATTCTTTTCAAACGTTTTTTTTTAGATGTATAAATAAACATACACTTTCATTTTCTATATAGAGATTACTCTATCTATATATAACATTATACACATTTATTAAAAGATTAACTCCTAACTATCCTACTGCCTGTCGATACCTTTATGTTGGCATTGCACAAGTCATGTCTTCTATGACTGTCCATGACGTTAAAACACTAAGTCCCTGAGATGTGTTTTAGTTGATTTTAGTCTCTGATGCATGATTTTTTATTATTATTTGTTTTTGGCTTTTGACTAGCTTTCAGTAACTACGAGTACTTTCAAATCGTACTTTCGTGTTAATTTGATCTGTTGATACATTTTGTTATGCATTTTTGTTATTTAATGTTTACTTAGTTAGTGTTATATCTCGTTTCACTATTTTTAATGTATACCATCTTAAATAAGTGTTTGGTATGACGATAAATTTTCACTTCTGTTCTCGTACTATGGACAACAAAATTATTTATTTTGTAAAAAATATTTCCGTACTCCATGTTTACCTTACAACAAAATTATTTGTATTTACCTGTGTACGTTATTCTATTTGGCGGCATTTTGTCCAAGGTTAAGGTTGTCTTTCTGATATTGTTTTACATCTAACCCCTTGTTTTATTAATTTTGTATTTACATAGTGTCATAGATCAAATTTATTCGTTCAGTGTATATTCACTTGTTTTTGTTAATATGTCTTTTGATTGAGTTAAGCCATTTCAATTGATATTTTATAGTGTGTCTTTCTATGTTGTGATGTCACACTATTATTTCAGGTTAGGGTGAAGGTTGGCGCACATTAAAACGTTTAAACCCGCTGCATTTGTTTGCCTCTGTCATAAATCAGGATCCTGATGTTTAGTGGTTGTCGTTTGTTGATGTGGTTTATAAGTGTTTCTTGTTTCACGTTTTTTTATATACTGTGAAAGTACTTTTATTCGTGGGGTACCCATTTTCGTGGTTTTCGTGGATGGCTTCATCCACGAATTTAAGTGTCCAACGAAATATAACAACTGTTTTCCAAATCAAGATATGGAACGATCCATGTACACGATGTAGGTTTGACTACATGGATACGGCGTATAATCTAGAGAATACATCGAATATCGGTTAACGCACTATGAACTATATACATGTATGTACATCTTCAGACAGGGTTTTACCCATTTAATCTTCAAAGAACCTAAACTGTACGTATTATGACCTTTTAATTGTCATGAAAAATTTGTTTTGATCGATGAACGTCAGACTTCCAGTGATGATATGCTATGATGAAGTGTTCATGTTATCCATTATGATTCACATACATAAAAAATAATTTCATATTGGGATTGCTTTCTTATTTCACAAGAATAAATTCTACAATTCAAAGAACATTTGAAGCATATTTTGTTTATGTAACTGTGTTCTTTAAGTGACATGTTTATTGCCCAATTAACTCCTTTTATGATCGTTAATCTGTTGATTATTTGATTTCGGGTTAATTAGTGTCATCACTTCTGATTACACGTGTTTACTTAACAATTTCCGACACAATTCCGAGACAATTTGTAAGCATAGATAAATCAGCTTATTTCCGAATCAAATTGTTTTATTAAAAGTTTGATGATTGTTGTCAGTAATGAAAGACGATCATGTAATTGAAATTAGACACCTAATTTGCAATGTCCCGGAAATCGTTATAAAACAACAAATGATTTATTTTCAAGAATCTTCGTTTCTGATTGCTTCGAATTCTTCACTCAATTTTTTTTTTGTCAAAAAACTAAAATCCACGAATTTAAAAACCCACGGACATGTAACTTTTGCTCAAACCACGAAAATTGATAGCCACGAATAAAAGTACTTTCACAGTAGATTAGATCGTTGGTTTTCCTGTTTGAATGGTTTTACACTAGTCATTGTTGGGGCCCTTTATAGCTTGCTGTTCGGTGTGAGCCAAGGCTCCGTGTTGAAGGCCGTACTGTGACCTATAATGGTTTACTTTTACAAAATGTGACTTGAATGGAGAGTTGTCTCATTGGCACTCATACCACATCTTCTTATATCTATATAACACCTGTTACAGAAGTACATGCAATAATTACTTTTTCTTGCAATTTCAATGCTGAAATCTATTATAGCAAACACGAAGGTCAGAACCACATTAACATTTCCAATCGGCGATTCAAATGATTTAGAGTTTTAGTTATGTTAAGAGTAAATCAGAAGCACATTATAAACTTAATTTAGGCAAAATATTTCAGTTTACTAGTTTTATTGTGTGGGGTATTTATATATTAACAAAAATGTTTCCAACTAGTCTGTTAAATATAACTCGAAATCCGTGTAGTGAACTCTGACTCTCTTTTTTATTTACTATTTGTTTTGTAGGTTGGGTTGTCTCAGTGACAGATATGTCTTATCTCCATTTATTCATATTTGTGTATATTTTTTACTGTTTTATTATGTTATCCATAAAATAATGTTCAAACGTAGCTTACCATTTCTATGCAAAAAATAGCACAGAGCGAACATTAAATTATATAATACACGGCTTTATGACATTATTCCTATATAAGAATAAACGGTGTCTTTTGTAGGGGTTCGTTTATGTATTTGTATATATTTCTACTGACCAAACCCCTATATGACAATGTTTCTACGTTCATCAAAGTCATTCATGTCTAACTTAAACTTAAATAAACCTCTGGCCTTTGTTAGTCTTGTATCATTTTTAATTTTAGTTTCTTGTGTATAATTTGGAGTTTGGTATGGCGTCCATTGTCGCTGGACTGGTATACATGTTTGATTAGGGGCCAGCTAAAGGATGCCTCCGGGTGCGGGAGTTTCTCGCTTCATTGGAGACCCATTGGTGGCCTTCGGCTGTTGTCTGCTCTATGGTCGGGTTGTTGTCTCCCTGATACATTCCCCATTTCCATTCTCAATTTTAATTTTATGATAAACATCAACATGCATTATTTTGGTCAAGGAGATTTTAGTGATTAGCATGGTAAAGAATGCATATTTGGGATAAATAATCATCGTTTTAACGCAAAAAAAATATAAAAAACGTAGAATGAAATATTACGCAAAACATACGTCTAGTAAATGTACATTTACAGCAAGTGTCTTCTTCTGACAACTGTTGAATAACTCGTTATCCAACTTGTCAACTATTTTGACAGAATTAACAGTCATTAAGGTTAGTATTTTTTTAGACTATATTTGGCTTATTAACATTTCTTTGGTATGTAATCTGATGAGCAACTAGGTTGAAATTCCAATTAGTCTCTGCTGATAATAATCTGTTGATGATAACGCTGGTGTAGTCCGTTCATTTTGAATACAATTTGTACACAGCACACTGAAAGAAATAATCAAAATGATCGTTATATTCTTGCTTCATAATATTTTTGTTTGTACGGGAAAAAAACACTATATCGTCGAGTGCTTGATATTTCGTAGGTAGAGACCGTCTACCTCTTATCTCATATTTGCTTATCTATTTTATTCGTATAAATCAGAGTTCATGCTTTTACTTAAAAATAAAATATTAAAATTACTTAATAGATATTTAGACGATATATCTATTGCAAATAATCAATAGTTTTCTCTCAATTAATGATAGTTATTCACTTGAATATAACTATGGAAAACGTTAATAATATTGGTCGTTGACAATCATATAACATCTTTTTATTCAAATTATTTTTAATTACCGATATTATATATGTTTTAAACTGTATTAATTTGTATTACAAACATAGAGATTGATTGTAGGAGTATAATCACACCTGGAGGCAATAATAAGAAGTTGCATACCACGGTTATATTCGTCATACGACTTAAACGTTCAATGCGTCTTTTTTTCTGTGTTTTTTTGTTTGTTAGATTGGTCGTCTTATATTTAGGAAATTGAATTTCAATGGGCTTCTTATTTGAATTGGTATTGTCAAACTTTCCTCTCAACTAAGTTTGTTCGACAGAGTTACATTCGAGATAACTGTTGATACTAAGCACCTTCGTTACACGTTTTAGTTTCTTCTTTTATGTGAAAACAGAAATCTTATCACAGGACTGAAAACATATTGGGGTCATCTCTCAAAACGTTTTACTAATCCCATTATGATTCATGACCGTACGATTTTTTGGCACGATTCAAAAAATTCTATTTTTTTATATTAACAGTCCTATTTTCTTTTTCATCGTCAACATTTGCTATTTGGAAACAAAATCTATGTCCAAAATACAAAAATATTTTTACGAACAATATGCGATATTGGGGCAAACAGTGTTTATCCCTTACGAGCGTCTGTCTTCATTCTTAATTTATTTAGATTGCGTTACTCAAATGGTATCCATAGTCAACCCTTCTTAGACATTTCATCTGTTTACTTCTGGTACCGATTGACTCGTGTTTTACATTTATTTCAATGTTTTCAATTGCTAATGCCACAAGTAAATGCAAATATTCATACCATCAAAGATTATTTAAGCTGTAGTTTTAATATTTTCAGTTTTTCTGGAACAACTACCGCACGTCCCATTGCCAAGTCGGATTACAAACGTGCAGGATTACTATCATTATGATAATTTTGTGTGTCTGTCCCATATTAGAATGGAGATTGTCGTTGACCAATTGGCGGTTGTTATATAGCAGAACCAAAATAAAAAAAAAATAGTAAATTACTATGAATGATAATAAAAAAACAAAGAAAAAGGTTAATGAAAATGTCAATCTTAAATTATGAAATTATCTCTATTAAATATGTGAGATCAGCTCATGTTTTCCTATTTTCTGAAACTTTTTAAATGACCTGAATTGATTATATATATCAGAATGCGATCTGTTTGCTATTAAAACACAAACATATCTTAGGTAGATAAATATCATTACACAGCATATGATTTGTATACTCAATTATTTCTTTTATTTTTTTAACTCATCCTGTTCCTGTTGCACTTCCCACAATTTACATGCAATGTATTTTTCAATTCTAAGAAAGTCTTTCTTTTCACAAGGCATTCACTAATATCTCTATAAATAATTTGAACTTGGTGTTAGCCTGCAAATTATTGTATTTTTCAACATGAAAAAGTGAAATTTCATCATATTAAAATGTCTAGAAAAAGAGCACAAAATGTATGGCATGAATCAGATGAAATAGCTTAGTTAACTATACGAACGAAAAGCATGTGTAAAAAGAAATATATTATTGTAAATATAATTTGTTTAATACAGTACACATACACGTAAAGCCTGTATTATGTTAGTTATAATATATATTTGAGGAAAAGCACGAAGCCAAAAATAGAGGCAAATAATATTTCACGCGTCATTTGTTTAACAAAGACTGTTTTAAAATCATTATTATTGACACAACATAATAAACTGGTGCTCAATCATGAGCAAAAGATATCCGTTTCCTGTTTTGCAAACGTACTCAAAGTTGAAATAAGTATAATTATGATTTTTAATTTGATATTTATATATGAACAAATGATAGTTATTGTTTCATATCAATAGAGTTAAAATAATAATGACAATGTACAAGATATAGTTATATGAATAATATGATATCTGGAATATGCATCCAATTGACAAAAATCCAAACGCATACTTAGTCAAAAGACAAATACTGATTTAAACATAAAGTCAAGTCATGTGAAATATACAATACAGCATTAAGACATTAAAAAGTGTAAATTGTAATAATTTAATTATTATTGTTATGATTTAATCAAACCTGAAACAAGAAACTGTATTGGTTATTATATTGACTTTCTAGAAATCACCTTTAGTGCTGTACGAAATATGAAAAAAAAATGTATGAGATACTCATGAATAAATTAATAAACTCCACGTGTATGTGGACAGGTGATTTATTAAAAAGCAACTGCTGTAAACATACTAACTTTTGATAAATAAGCAGTATTGTCCGGCCCATCCAGTTATACAACCTTCAGTACAAACACCTGTTTGTATATTGCATTTATTGTTTATACAGTTTTGTGTTTCGCATCCCAAAATACAGGAACCATTTCCAGGATAACAGTGATGGTCTGTACATTTAAATGGACATGCCTTTGTACAGTCTGTACCACAGGTACCTTTCATGCATCCTGTAAGAAAGATTCTGCATACATATACTATGTAAATCCTTTTGTTTACCAACTTATTATCTCACATATACAAATATTTCTAAAATTGAATAAGAAATATTCGTTTGCAGGTGAGTTTTTTAAATACAATAAGAAAAAACCATGTCAAGAAAGTCTACGCGAGCAATTTTTGGGAATGATATAACGATTTCCGTAACACACTACCGTACAAGGAAACTTGCAACTCTGACACCACACTTGGATAAACTTGACTAATATCAATCTAAAATCATTCACATTGACAGTGTTGTCATGCTGATGGGCTTGATATTTTATATTGAATCCAGCCTTGGTCTTGTATGAAAACTGATGCTTTCAAAACTGGTTTTCCTTAGCGTGCTACAATAATAACAGACGCAAAAATGACAGGAAAAACAATCAAAATTACATGAAATCAAAATCAGGTTTTTTAATTGAAATAATAATATATGTTCGAAAAGTATTTAGAAGCATCTTTTACGTTAAGTTTTATTGTATTAGGTGGTAGATGTTTTGGCTAAGAAGTAACGGAGGGCAGTGATAGTACTAGCCTTGTTCCCGAGCTCCCCAAAAAAATGCAGAATAAATTCAACGAATAAAATTGAAATGTTTTAATTTAAATCCACTCATCCGATGAGCATCTGAAAGAAATCAAATACGAATATATCGTTGCATATATGCAGGTTTTCAAATTAGGCATAATCCTCAAATTTGGCATCTGTAGTATCTCATGACATCACAGCACAATGACGAATTGACTTTTTTGTAAGTTTAAACGCTTTGTGTCGTGTGGAATACACTTGGTACACTATGGGAAGATGTTTTACAACACCTCGTTTCGTGGGATCATACGTCAAAAGAAGGCGACCATAAGTTAATTACCTAAATCGAACATAACGATAAAATGTCACGGACAAACATGATAACATAAATGACCGTCAGAACAGATATTTATAATGCATTTTGGAATGGGGCGACCAATTGTGACAAGCCATGACAAAAGAAGAGTATTCTAAAACATAATGGGGCCGTATGCGTGAACTGTATACAGACGAACTGTCTGTCAATCGATGTATCCGATTATGACATTAGTAGCATGATTTTAGTCAGAAACGGTCATTTTGGTCTAAACAAATCTAAATTGAATGAATTTACACAAGAGAAAAACGTCATGAGTTTTTCAGACTTTCAGACGCCGTTCCGATCGACAGTGACATCAGGCATTTCAGTCCGTTCAGACATTTTGTTTACCAACTTATTATCTCACATATACAAATATTTCTAAAATTGAATAAGAAATATCGTTTGCAGGTGCGTTTTTTAAATACAATAAGAAAAAACCATGTCAAGAAAGTCTTCGCAAGCAATTTTTGGGAATGATATAACGATTTCCGTAACATACTACCGTACAAGGAAACTTGCAACTCTGACACCACACTTGGATAAACTTGACTAATATCTATCTAAAATCATTCACATTGACAGCGTTGTCATGCTGATGGGCTTGATATTTTATATTGAATCCACCCTTGGTCTTGTATGAAAACTGATGCTTTCAAAACTGGTTTTCCTTAGCGTGCTACAATAATAACAGACGCAAAAATGACAGGAAAAACAATCAAAATTACATGAAATCAAAATCAGGTTTTTTAATTGAAATAATAATATATGTTCGAAAAGTATTTAGAAGCATCTTTTACGTTAAGTTTTATTGTATTAGGTGGTAGATGTTTTGGCTAAGAAGTAACGGAGGGCAGTGATAGTACTAGCCTTGTTCCCGAGCTCCCCAAAAAAATGCAGAATAAATTCAACGATTAAAATTGAAATGTTTTAATTTAAATCCACTCATCCGATGAGCATCTGAAAGAAATCAAATACGAATATATCGTTGCATATATGGAGGTTTTCAAATTAGGCATAATCCTCAAATTTGGCATCTGTAGTATCTCATGACATCACAGCACAATGACCAATTGACTTTTTTGTAAGTTTAAACGCTTTGTGTCGTGTGGAATACACTTGGTACACTATGGGAAGATGTTTTACAACACCTCGTTTCGTGGGATCATACGTCAAAAGAAGGCGACCATTAGTTAATTACCTAAATCGAACATAACGATAAAATGTTACGGACAAACATGATAACATAAATGACCGTCAGAACAGATATTTATAATGCATTTTGGAATGGGGCGACCAATTGTGACAAGCCATGACAAAAGAAGAGTATTCTAAAACATAATGGGGCCGTATGCGTGAACTGTATACAGACGAACTGTCTGTCAATCGATGTATCCGATTTTGACATTAGTAGCATGATTTTAGTCAGAAACGGTCATTTTGGTCTAAACAAATCTAAATTGAATGAATTTACACAAGAGAAAAACGTCATGAGTTTTTCAGACTTTCAGACGCCGTTCCGATCGACAGTGACATCAGGCATTTCAGTCCGTTCAGACATTTTGTTTACCAACTTATTATCTCACATATACAAATATTTCTAAAATTGAATAAGAAATATCGTTTACAGGTGCGTTTTTTAAATACAATAAGAAAAAACCATGTCAAGAAAGTCTACGCAAGCAATTTTTGGGAATGATATAACGATTTCCGTAACATACTACCGTACAAGGAAACTTACAACTCTGACACCACACTTGGATAAACTTGACTAATATCAATCTAAAATCATTCACATTGACAGTGTTGTCATGCTGATGGGCTTGATATTTTATATTGAATCCAGCCTTGGTCTTGTATGAAAACTGATGCTTTCAAAACTGGTTTTCCTTAGCGTGCTACAATAATAACAGACGCAAAAATGACAGGAAAAACAATCAAAATTACATGAAATCAAAATCAGGTTTTTTAATTGAAATAATAATATATGTTCGAAAAGTATTTAGAAGCATCTTTTACGTTAAGTTTTATTGTATTAGGTGGTAGATGTTTTGGCTAAGAAGTAACGGAGGGCAGTGATAGTACTAGCCTTGTTCCCGAGCTCCCCAAAAAAATGCAGAATAAATTCAACGATTAAAATTGAAATGTTTTAAGATTACTTCTGCTAATAGTTAGATAAATGTTACGGCTTCATCCAGTTTTATCCAATTACACACATGAAATCAATGTCACCCACTGCAGCAATAACATAATCTTTGAAGACATATTAGAAATAATGAATTTCTTAAATACACTTTTAAATCCGAAAGCTGAGATTATTATTTGTTGGAAATGTTGACAAGATGGTCAAAAGACATATGACACATACTAGATTTGTCATATAAATGACAATCGATAACGGACGGTCAAAACATTTATTGAAATTAACCAAGTAAAAGAACGAAAACGATATATTTATTTAACACCTTTTTCATTAAATAGTATGTAACAATTTTGGATATTGTATTTCTATATTCTGTATTCTATTCATTTTGAGAACAGCTAACGATTTTTTTTTCAGCCTGGATAATCAACATAAATATGAAAAAATCTAAATATATATTTAGATATGATTTGAAATATGAAGTTTGTTTTTCTTTGGTCAATTAAGTTGTGTCAGTGTAGAAGGCATTGCAAAACGATCTCGGAACCTACTGCAAGCTTAAATTTATTACAACATATGTACTGACCCTTTTAGAATATGAGTTTTTTTTTTCGAAACACACTGCAGATAGCATTTTATGAAAATTTATATCTAACAATAAAAAACAGACAGCAATAGTTCATTTAGTGTCCTTCAACTAGATTTAATTTTCTAGCGTACTGTTTTCATAATACGACACATAACATTTCTATTAGCATTCGACTTTAATATGTCCTTCCTGTGAACATTATGAATGCATATTACAAAAAAACATCAATTACATTCTAACTGAATTTTGTTTTTCTAAAAAAAATGTGTAAAAGATTTGATGAATTAAGGTACATTAGGATGGTGCAATCAATGTAAGTATGATTGATTGATTTTAATTTGAATATGACTATAAGTATGAGCAAAATATCTTATTGATACGGGTAAGGTTTCCATTAATATCATTTTGTATCCATAACAACCCCTCGTTGCATTATTTGTTGCCATTTACTTAATATTAAACAGAAGCGATGATATTTTTTTTTCGTTTCTTTTAAAGTCAATTTTTATTTAGTTTGTAGTTCATTCAATCGTATAACGATAATGCACGGTAAAATTTTGGGTGCGATGGGCACACATTATACTGCTTATATTGTGTATTCAGTAATACTTACAGCCAAAATATGTTGGAGCCTGAAATTTAAAATCAACTTTTGAAAGCTGAAAGAAACGATAAGACTGTAATTTTGAATAAAACCTATCTACTTGGAAAGTTACACACAATGAGAAATGTATATGCACTATAATACAACACACCATTGATGGCAACGTAACATAACTCAATAATAGGTCCAAATATGACATCACAATCTGTAGATCCTTTACCATCGTAATAAATGATATATTGTCCAAGTTGATTACAAGGTATAGTCTGGATAGTGTATGGAAGACCAGGATTACGATCATCGTCATAACATAGATAACCATCAGGTGGAATAGTTGATATATTTGTCACATATAATTTAAATCCACTCATCCGATGAGCATCTGAAAGAAATCAAATACGAATATATCGTTGCATATATGGAGGTTTTCAAATTAGGCATAATCCTCAAATTTGGCATCTGTAGTATCTCATGACATCACAGCACAATGACGAATTGACTTTTATGTAAGTTTAAACGCTTTGTGTCGTGTGGAATACACTTGGTGCACTATGGGAAGATGTTTTACAACACCTCGTTTCGTGGGATCATACGTCAAAAGAAGGCGACCATTAGTTAATTACCTAAATCGAACATAACGATAAAATGTCACGGACAAACATGATAACATAAATGACCGTCAGAACAGATATTTATAATGCATTTTGGAATGGGGCGACCAATTGTGACAAGCCATGACATTCTAAAACATAATGGGGCCGTATGCGTGAACTGTATACAGACGAACTGTCTGTCAATCGATGTATCCGATTATGACATTAGTAGCATGATTTTAGTCAGAAACGGTCATTTTGGTCTAAACAAATCTAAATTGAATGAATTTACACAAGAGAAAAACGTCATGAGTTTTTCAGACTTTCAGACGCCGTTCCGATCGACAGTGACATCAGGCATTTCAGTCCGTTCAGACATTTCAAGATAAACCGGACGTAATGTTTTAGTGTTCGATTAAGATCTCCGAAGATCTCCGAAGACGGTTTTGGAAGAAATCAGATTAAACTTAAAAAAAACGTTCAAATTTGTCAGATCGTTTTCAGATCCATTCAGTATGCCAGAATCATACACTCCTTATGGTTGATCATACATTTTATTATTTTTTAAAGTGTAAACATAATGTTCTAAAGTTCTAAGTACTTTTGACATAATTAAAGAAAAAATCCTCTTTTGTATTTCTGTTGTTATAAAAGACATAATGGAATTAATCTATCTTTACAATTTTTGGGTGGACTTAATAAATGATCCGTATTTAAATGTTTTTTGTTTTTTTTTTCTAAATAATTTATCTATTTACTTATTATTTGTATTTTGCAGAATCTGTTAATATTTTCTGAAACCTGCATTTTATGATAAATAATTCAATCATGCATATCAACTTAATTTTATTAAAGTTATCGTATTATAACAGATTTACAATAAACAGGAATTTCATGTATTCGAGAAATCGGTTTCCTGTGCATTATCGTTCCTAACTCATAGATACATGTTTGTTATAAACATAACTTCAAAATGGTGTTAACTGGCTGGAAAAAATGTAACCCTTATCCAGAATAAAATGTTTATGGTCATTGTTTTTCGTTGTTGTTGCCAAATTCCCGTTTCCATTTTCAATTTTGTTTGAAAAGAAGTTATTGCAAAAATTTTAAACGTAAAAAGTATGTTTTATGGTCCGATTACACAGTTATCGTCCTTTGATTTTCGTTGACCACGAATATAGTCCCTAGTGTGTATAGTGTGTTACTTGCCAATTTTTGTATACCTCTTCCAAATGTATTTCTTCATGTTTTATGCCTCAAATAGCAAGTAGGGGGATGAAATTACACTGTAAAACAATTTGGGTCATGCATTTTAAAGTAAAGTGAGGGATTTGGTCCAGCTGCAAAAGGTTAAAAATTAGCACTGCGGAAGCTGTCAAAAGATTTCAAGACCCCCGTTACATAAAATTGTATATATTTTGAGTTAGAGCCGATGCAGTTTTCTATAATTTTGATATAATTTGTCCCAAAAGTAGTACTACAACTGTAAAATTATTATTGAGAAAGCGCAGCTTGGATTTTTTCTATTTTCATTTATAGTCTAAAAGAAATGCAGTACGAAATAACTGTGTACTCGGACCTAAGAGGTGAAATCAGTAAATATAGAATCTGTTCTTTGGCAACTTCCCTGAATGATTTAATGGTGCCAATTTGTCAAATAGCATAAAACTAAAGGATTTAAACTTTTATTTGATAGAAATTCTGCAAAAATGACCCATTTTGGCATTATATGGTCAAAATAAGCATTTCAAAGCTTTTTCAATTTTGATGCATAAGTGGCATTCTGACTTTCTATCTGACAGGTTTTCATGTGTCAATATTTGTGTTTCTATGCTTTAATCCAGTTGTATTACTGATTTGTGAACTCTGAATCTACAGAAAAGAAGATTATCTCAGACAATATGTGCAAAATGTGTTGTATAAATGACCCTCGTCTAACGCCCTGTTTGGATCAAGTTAAATGTGAGGAGCTTGGTACATAAAAACTTGAAGTCCATAATAAAGACCTCACTAAATTTGTATAAAAAGCACTTTACAATGTCTTTTGTACCTGTTTCATTTCACATAATATCTTTCTTTTATTCTGTAGGATAGCAAGTGGTTCAAATATAAGCCTATTGAGACTAAAATTGCATGCAAGTTTTTCACTAAAAAGTGAAAAATCTTTGTATCAGACCATACTGTCTGCAAAAAAAGTTGAATGCAAGAGTCTTTTTGTGCTCAGATTTATTGTATCCTGTCACCTGAGTATAGAAATGATAAAAAGAATTTTTTTTTATTTCCTATAGCTTCAATATGCATTTTTAAATTTAAATATGTGCTACGGCCTAAATTGACCCTACATTATTTTCAGTCTCACTTGGCCTAAGATCCTTTTAAACTAATATGATATGTTATTTGTAATTTTTCTTTCCATTTACAGTACATTATATACATTTGTAAGGATTATTTATAACCAAAAAGCTTCACAAATTTAAAATTGCTGGAAAATTTTACATCTTCATGTAAGGCCTCCCTTCATTGGAAAACCTCCATTTTTAGGCACAGGCTTATATAAATTTGACTTTTGAATAATTATGCTAAGTCTGATATATCAAATGAGTACTCTATTGCTTTTAATACATGATATATTATATATTAAGGCATTTAACAATTTTTGAAAAGTATTTTTTTGCAATATTTTAATTTTTAAAGCCCCAAATGTTGATAGTTGAAATTTTTCAATTTTAACGTCAAAATTTAACACGCGAAGTTGAATATACAATTTATCATATTGTCTATAGTATATATCCTATTGCCATGAAACTTTGTAAGCAGTCTCATAATTTATTTAAGCTTTGTTCATACCAAGTTTTATTAAGATTTGTCAACTTTTTCTATCCTATTAGGTCCGAGTACACAGTTATCGTCCTTTGATTTTCGTTGTCCACGAATATAGTCCCTAGTGTGGATAGTGTGTTACTTGCCAATTTTTTTTATACCTCTTCCAAATGTATTTCTTCATGTTTTATGCCTTAAATAGCAAGTAGGGGGATGAAATTACACTGTAAAACTGTAAAAAAATTTGGGTCATGAATTTTAAAGTAAAGTGAGAGATAGTGAGTCATAGAAATAACAAATATTCACATAGTTTGTTTAAGATTTTGCAAAGACTAGTATATGGCATGAAATATACACAAAACAAAATATACCGCGGCCTGACTTATTAATTAAGATATGGTCATTTATGAAACAAAGACTTTCAAATACCTTATTTTTATCTATAATCATGATAATAAGGAAATAAGATTGTTCGAGTATTGAATGGATAAACAATTTAAGCTTTAAAACAAAATATACTAAAATAAAGAAGTTAAGAATACATTTGTTTGGGTAGTTTTAATAAAGGGAGTTATTATAAGTAACGGATACGAAAACTAGCCGTTTAAAGTAAACAGAGTGGTAATCAGACGAATGATATAATTACAATCAGTGATACAGGGGATAAACGAAAGAAACAAACCAATTATTACGATTAGGTCGCAGGATCATATATAATTTCTTTCTATGGTCCATTAGCCAATATAACACGCATATTCTGGACGATAATATTACATGTCTATGTTATATAGATTTATTTCAAATCAATCCCGAGAGTTGGCACTTTAATTCGGGATACAACAGACCATCTGGCATGAGTTCCATATGACACACCACCATATTTGATAAACACAAAAGCATATAACAGATTATTTCGCGAGGCTGCTAATTGTGTATCGAACTCAATCGATCGACTTACATAATTTATATAAATACATAGTTATGCTATATGATTTTAATTAAGGCCACTATCTACCAGAGACCAAGTACCATCGGCGTAAGCAAGTTTATTAAAACCTATACCATACACTGATCAACTATAACACACATTTAAAAGGCCCCAAATGGCAAAGTGCATATTTTGAACTCAAATAAGAATTTATATGGATTTTAACAGTGTTATGTTGATAGCACGAAATTCAATTTCGCGCAAAAATATTTTCTTGTTACATGATTTTTCTTATATTGGTTATTCGAATCTCTGCAGTCTTTATTAAGAAATAATCACCCTCCAACCTTACATGAAATGAATGTAAGCTTTGTTGTAAAATATTAGACTATATACGTGTATACATGTACTTGCTATACGTATCTGTTATCTTTGTAAAATTGTAGAGGCTTATGTGCAAATTATTGAAATTACGTTTAAATCACTCTAGAAAAATTAATTTTTGGTTTTAGTTAATAAATGCTTTATGTTCGTGTGAGTCTACAACGAATGAGAACATACGTTGTGGTATAAGAGAGCGGGGCAGAATTTATCATAAAGCATTTAAACGGTCTTGAGACGCCAATTCAAAATATATTTGCTTTAGGATTGGGATATTGGTGGTGTCAAAATGCAACAGGAAAGATATGGTAAATTAGTTCACGAATTGCACCAGTACGCAAACAAGAAAGCAGTCGCAAAGACAGAGAGCTTGCATAAAATTATTTAACGATTACGAACAGTAAAGGTCAATACTCAAGATCTCATCAGGGACACGATCATACACTTCATCGAGTCTCTTAATGTAAAGTCTGTGTTGACATGAAAATAATTGATACGATCATAATTATGAATTAACTATTTACAAAATTTGAAATTTTCGAAGCACTTAGGATTTTCTACCCAAGGAATAGATTTTCTGCCTATATTTGGCAAAAACCATTCGGAATTTCGGATCATCAGTACTCTTCAACTTCGTACTTTGTTTTGTCTTTTTTAATTTCTTTGAATCGTGCGTCACTGATTAGTCTTTTGCAGACGAAACGTCTGGCATAAAGCCTTTAAATTCTGGTATTTGTAATGAGTTTATGATGAGCCCAATACCCTTAATAAGTTGTGTGGGAAATGTTATCGAACGAGTACTATATATACATGTATACAACCATTTACAAAGATACAAAATTATTTATGAATACCACTATGGACTTTTACCAAAATATTTCAACTACTCATCAGGTGATAGAAATTTAAAATTGTATTATAAATCACTGGGGAAAAAGAAATGAATTGTTTTGTTTTTTGTGATTTTTTCAAAGGGACAATACACACATTAAATCATATGGAATTCAAAGCAACTTACATAAATGGTTTCATATCTATCGGAATGACGAAAAAACCAAGGGGAGTTATCAAAAAGTTCTGTTCTTCTCTAAGATCTGTTCTAGCAAGTGTCCCCCAGGGTCGGTCTTGAGACCTCTTCTTTTTCTTATTTAAATAAACGATATTTTTAGCACACATTGAATCTTTTGTATGACCTTACTGATAAATGTAAATGACTTGAACATATGTGTGTGGCCATCGCAGTGTTTGTCACTACATGATCGTTGTTCTCAAGAAGTTAAAACGGGTTTACTCAATTAAGTCCACAACAGAAGATTCCTGAGACTATGTAGTTGCCTACTAGCTATCATACGAGATCGAGACAGATCTTGGATATTATTTTCAATTGATTCCCCATACTCATGATACTCTCTAATTAACCAATTTTATTTATCACATATGGTTGTTAGAAGATATATTGCACTTTTAGCTTTATTTTAATCATTATATTCTACTAGTTTGCTTTTTTTTAAACTGCCCGCTTTCTTAAAATCTTTCTTTTAAGTAGTCTTTTTATAACCCCTCTCACTGCAAGTGGTTTTTGAGTTGACTCATGGGATTGTTATTCTAGGTTCTGTATTACCCTGACCCATAATGCTTGACTTTAGTATATTGAACAGGATTTAAGCCATTGAAATCACGTAATACCATGAGAAAATTGGATAAAGTGATGTATGTATTTCACAATTCAATTTCAATATTCTTGTCATGGTTAGAAAAAACATAAAATAACACCATTACAAACTCAATACCAATTTTATATTCTTGTACGTGTCTACAATAAAACTAATCTATTCTATTTTTAGAAATTTACCTGTGATAAAATAAACGTCACAAAAAATACGTCATTTTTTGTGGCGTTGATACATTCGTGTGACGCACAGTTTATAATTCGTTTGTGGTGTCCTGGTGTATTGTCGTAAATTCATGGGAGGTGTCCGTTGTTATTCTGTGGTTTACATGTTGAAATGTACTATGATATTATTTATTTATGTATTTCTCTTTTTTGAGTGTTCTTGCGTTTATTGGTACTGTATTCCTGTCACGTAATGTTGTAATTTTAGCGGTATTTTTAACATTGCCATATAAGCAGGAGTTTAGGCTTGCCTCAAAACCAGATCCAATCCACCATTTTTCTTAAAATGTCCTCTAACAAATCAAAAATATGGCAGTTATTATCAAATAGTCCGTTACTATGTATGTTTGTGTTTGTTTTTGTTGCAGTTCAGTGTTTATGTTGTTCCGTTGTTTTCCTCTTATAGTTGATGTGTTTTCTTCGGTTTTGGTATGTGACCCGGATTTGTTTTCGCTTAATCGATTTATGACTATTGAACAGCGGTATACTACTTTGGCCTTTATTTATTGGTATATGGGATACATGTAAATGCTTTTTAATCCTCGTAACTTTTATTTCATTTTATATCCACATTATACAATGCACAAGCTTGCGCGTACACGTAAGCACTAGAATGCGCTTTAAACTCGAACATCATCTGTTGCAGAAAATTGACATAGTTTGTTCGTTCCGTCCGGTAAGAAAATGTTCATAAGGAAACACCTTTAAAGAAAGTGACCGGGAAAATATTCTAGGCCGAAGATTTTAACATCTGGATAAACATGATGAAGGAAGAAGAATTTGAACTAATTCACTATTCATGAGAAGAAGAAAAACAAAAACAATGGAGCATTTAGTTATGTAATGTAACTCATATGTATTTCAAACTACAGTAGATCGGAATTTGATCACCATTATTCGGTTGATAAAGACTAGCAAACTAGTAATGGATCTTATAGCCACTACACTGTGATAGTTAGAAGTAAGTATACTTACACCCTTCTCTGTAGTAAATTGTTATATCAGTGATATATGCAGATCCAAAAGAAAAATGAAACATCCACCAAGCAGAATCATTACGACCAGAATCTGTGTGTGAACAATAATCCAAGGAAAAAATATTTGATATCGGTGGGAGTATAGCATATTCTGGGTTGCCGCCATAATTCAAAAACCATGAACTTTGCGTAGCTGTGCCAAATGGTGTAAGGTTATCTATAAATTCAGTAACAAAGATAAATAAAAACACATCACCTATATTTAATTTCCAATAATAATATAAAGCCAATGGTTGTTTTGTTATATAAGGTTTTGAATAAAGTTAAAAGATTGCAACATCGTAGCAAAATGTTCCAGCGGTTTATACTATATCTAAATAATGTCAAACAACGATTAAGATAAAAACAACAGAACTTACGCATTGCATTATCAATCACATTAGAGCTTTTGTTAGTATCCAGTGCAATTAATTATTGAAAACTGCAAGTCATCATATTTTTCTGTTAAGATGTGAAATACCAATAAGTTTAGAGCTTTTGCAAGTATCCAGTGCAATTAATTATTGATATTTCCATGCAATATATATATATATATATATATATATACTGTAAGTCATAATAATTTACTGTAAAGATGTGAAATATCATTCGTGATGCATATATGGTTATTTTCCGGTGTTCTTCTTCCGATGCATACCTTGCAAAGACATTGTTTACGATAAAAGTTTTTTTCTTTTTTCTTGTATATCTATGCTACTTAATTTTCAGTTGATAATCATTCCTTTAATGTAACAATTTGTTATCAAAGTCAAAAGATGTTCACTACTCTTTTTTTTTATTATTTTTGTCAGATATTCGGTATCGTCTAGTTTTATCCATATAGTAGAAATAATAATTAACCGTTAACCTCTACTTTTCTTTTCTTAATTTTATGAAGTATACAGTGTGAAAAAAAACCAGTTGATAGCGGAACGTGAAGCTTTAATTTTATGATGTATTCTTTCCATTCCTTTTGATAAACATTTGTTTTGAGACACTATACTATTTGGGTGTGAATTGAATAAGATGTATAACACACAAATTTTTGTAAATGAAATCAGGTCATTTATGTTATCTTTTTAGCTAAAGTGATGCATTTAACCATTTGGAGAGTTGTAATTATCCAGCACTTTTATCGGCTTTTAGGGACTGATTAGCATATTTCTATTGTCATAAAATTCACAATATCTAATGAAATATATTTAGCTAACTAAGTCCTTATCATTGAATAAAGTATTATACAATTTCAGTGGAAAATTGTTTTAACGTTATTTAAGCTCTAATTAAAAATTGTTCTCTAGCCTCTCTTTGTGGTTAATGTAAGATAACTCTTGTTAATTTTTTCAACATTTCATCATCACGAGGAGATAATCTGTTTTGGCCTCATATATAATCTTTTTCAAAAACGTTCAAATGCTTTATTCAAGTTTCAATCATAATTTCTTACTTACATGTAAGCATTCGGCATAAATTTGAAGTTTCTGGAATGAAATGGGGGTTATGGTGTTCTGTTCGTGTGTGTGTGTGTGGTTGTGTTAGTGTGTGTGTGTGTCGTTTGTGTGTTTGGGAATGGGGAAGGGTTACACAACAGGTATCAAGTTGAGCAAATAAATGAAGATAATAAGTCTGACACAATTATTGAAACAGTATTATAAATACTAAATAAGGGGATGCGGTCAACTTAAAGAAGTGTATTCCTGACCGGTCAGAATGACTACAGATGTCAAATGAAACACATGTTACAATGTAGTCCACTACTTTTTATTAATAAACATACTACGGCAAGAAATATAATCAATTCCAAATTTAGTTCGTGGCAGATGAATTACCCTTTTTTATGCCCCCGCCGCTAAGCAAAGGGGGCATTCAGTGATACCATTGTCCGTCTGTCCGTACGTACGTACGTCCCAAAATTGGTTTCGGTTCTCTAACTTTAGTTTGCCTCAACTAAATAGTATATATAATGCTTCTTACCATATAACACATATCAAGTTCAAATTTGAGCGGGTCACCTTTACAGTTCTCTAGTTATGTCCCTTTATAACGTAAATGTATGCAGAGGCATCATCTGTATCCCATGGACACTTTCTCCATTTATTTAAGATGTATTACCCCTTTATTATGTTGCATTACAAGTTCTCTCGGGGTACATTCCCCAAGCGCACTATATTTATAACCTGTACCTTAATAATATTTATAAAATAATGAAAGGTTCTTTATATTGGTATAAAATATTTTTAGTCAGTTTCAAAACAAATAGATAAAATTATAAATATAAATAAATGTCTTTAATAAACCAATTATTAATACTAAAATCTATTAAATTTATAAATTTTGTAATGATTTAAAATGAAATCAAATAACTATATATAAATATGAAATAATGAACCTGTTCAAAGTAGACAATAAACGCATTGATTTGATATACTTGTTGGAATTTTAAAGCTTCTATAAAGATTCTAAGTTATCAATTTAACCAACAGTTGTCAATTTATAGGATAGTGTCTGCTAACGAATGCTAACCCACAATAAAGTATATTTGTTTGAAATTCTTTAAAACCTACTCAGAAAAATGCTCGAACTACTTGATTTTCATAGCTTATAATTAACGTGTTTACACATTAACATGATATAGTCTCTCAAACATTAATTGCCTCTAACAATATAAGAAACAATACAGATCGTTTGCTTCCATCAACTTACCCAAATAAAGATTAAATTCAAGACTGCACATTTTGACATTGTTTAATTTTTTTTTATCCGTGTCGGTTTTTAATGCTCTAACAACTTCATGTTTAATTTTGACTAAGTACCCATATTCCGATATCGTCTGGTAGAATCGCTAGACTAATTCATAAAATATTTAATCCATCTATTTTCTCATTACCATCATATTCATTTGATTTTCAGTGCCATTTCCCGAATTTGATAGTCGTTTTTACTACTTAATTTTAGTCCAATAAACGTGTCGGATGAGTGAAATTTTACCTTAAAAGTAACATAGGCTGAAAAACAAAACGTTAACTTACGTTGTGCTGTAACCGTTAATAGAACAGTACTTTGAGTAAGTAATACTACAAACATTTCAGCTGCCACTACATCCATCAAGTACAGTCGTATCTTACAGTGTGCTAAAAGTAACAAAACGAGATAGTTAAAAGATTAAATATAAAAGATTAACTATAAATATGTTAGTTAAACGATACGAGGAAGTTAGAAATTATAGGCTACTTGGTTTAAAATTCTTAGTATCTAAGTGCACTAAAACACTATGTTGCGAGCAGAATTATATTACCAATGCATGTTTACCATTTACATTTAAATGTTGAAAAATGTCTTATGTATACCAATAGCGACTGTAAATAATAATTACAAATAAAAATATATAAAGTGTGTTGTACTGTATCATGTGATACATGTTATACATTTTTTGTCATTTCAATTTATCTTAATTGAAAAATTTAGAGTGATGTCAAAGTTTTTTGAAATCTCTAATAACAATAATACATCTGATATAACAAAGTCGGCTTGACATTATGAATACTGCCGAAATCGGTGGTCTGCATTGTATTTGAATCTTTTTTCTTTATACTACAATGTAGCACAGATGGATGACTTAAAACTATGCTTTTTGACAAATGTAACTATTTCAATTTTCAATTTCTAAGAATTAACATAACCTTTCTTTAATAATTATTTGACGTTAACCAATTTCAATTTGCACGTTCTGTGCATGTTCACATTATTCTGACTACTTTAACAGGGATGCACTCTAGCTCTGAAGAGGAACGTATGAAATTGATACTTCACAAACATGTCGGCAACCATTACTAATTGGTCGATCAATGCGATGTATATATGTCTCAACTTACGGTTGACGATAACGGTTTGTGTGGTCTTAGATTAATTGAGTGACACTATTGTTCGTTTTAAGTCCAGTTGTAATTCAACATGCATGTATAGGGCGAGAACATATTAAATATTAATACATTAGGTGGATGATGTACGATTTGGGTCAGCCGGGATGAAGGGAGGAGAATTTGGACTGCCACTGAAAATGGGGGCATGTTGGTTATTGAAATACATTTTGCCTAGCAACAGGATACCAAATAATTGTAACAGGGGATCTTAAACGTGCACATTGCATCACCATCTATCTTAATGAGGCATTGGATTAAATGTCTCTATTCCGACCAATCATTGCTGCACATTTAGTCATCGAGCACAGCGAAATAAATGTCCCACTTTTGCCAGGGTTTTACTGCCAGAACGATAGAAGTCCACAGGGTGAGCTAATGTCTATGCCTAAGTTAATCCTTAAAATTCCGCAGTCTACACAATAAGATAATGTAGTTGAGGTCGGATCTGTACATTTATAAATGGTGGCCTCTTTCCGAAGTACGTTTTTACACATGTGGTTTCGCACATGGCGGACCAAGCATACATTTGAGTTATTGCTATTACTTCAAGATTTCTTTTATGTAGATAAGTTTCATAATGGATTTACAAAATGTTATCATTGGTAAACATATTTTGCAAACAATCCAAAAGGACATTATTAAATTAACTATCTACATGCGCAATTTGTGAGCCTTTGAAACTGAAAAAGTATATGTGAATATAAATATAATTGAGAGAACTAAGTAGGTATTTTCAGAGGGAAACGACGTTGGACTAACATCATTGTTATGAAGTTCTGATATAAAAATCTCAGCATTTGTTACGTCAATTGTACCAATTCACAAAGTTGAGTGCTCTGACTGCATTGAGGAAGTTTAATATCTTAACGTATGGTAAAAAAAAACTTTCCATTGTTGAGGGCACGTATTAAATTAAAATTTAAATCTTCATGTGACATTCTGTTGATTTGAACTAATATGAATATTGTACAGGACGTTGTAATCTCTCACACCTATACAAGGCATCAGATATAACATCCCCATGACGATCGGACCTGGCTGCATATGTATACATACCGCACAGCCAAATGAACGACATACTATAGCAAGGGTTTAACTACTGGAACGGAAAGAGACCAAGGGATGACCATATTTCTATACCCCATTTAACCATTGGAAGTGTTTTTCTTGGAAGTGTTCTTATAATTTCGATGGGTTTGTAAGTCAGTAAACGTAGAATTGCAAGTAATAAGAAAGCATCAAAACAAAATAATGAAATATTTAAATCCGTTTGTCCTCCGTGTTTGGGGATCTTAAGATTCCTTTATCATTTTTATGTTTGGATGTCGTTTACTGTCAATATCCAGACCAGAGGATCTTAACTCTCCTTTTTAAACCGGATTTCCAAAGGGAAATATCGGTTATTAATTTGTGTGATGTACGGCGATAGGGCGGGCCGGCGATCCGGTGGTCATGCGGCCGGGCGGCTTCCAAACAGTGTCCGCGCAATAACTTGAAAATACTTTGACAAAATGTTGTTTCCTGTGACTAAATGAAGTTCCATTTTCACGATTGTAGCTTTTATCTTTAGATGATTTTAATGGCAATATTAATTTACTTATTAACTTTGATTATTACATAAATTCTCACTTTGAAATTATGTCGTTAACTTGGATATGAATCAAAATCGTTATTTTCTTAGGTTATTCGAGGTCTTCTTCAAAGATGCGTATGTAAGAACTAAGCATCTTTTTGTTGTCAAATTTAAGCTCATATCTTATATGTAAATCCAATGTTTGTGAAGTAGCCTTTTTAGTTTAAATATGTCACTGTCTGGTTGTCTACAAATATGCGTCTTTTCTCTTTGTACACAGAAATTAAAATTCTGAACAAAGTCTATAGTTAAAACATTAGTAGTTCAAGATCGTTCAACATGATATTTCAATCATGATAATAACCCTAAAGCTCAATAGTATTGCAAAACAAGATATCCAAACAAAAACTTAACAATAGGTGTGTTTACACTAATGTGCATCTAAACAATAAATGACCATCGTTTTTCACAAACTTATATTGTTTGACAAAAATGCAATGTTTCGTTTTAAAATATTCTATACAAAGATAATATAGGAATGCAGGATAATTACTATAATACAAAAACACTCAAATTAAATTTGAGTAAAAAACGAACATTTGATGTACTATTATTTTTTTTTAAATAACGAATTGCGTTCACCAGTTCAATCCATCAGTTTCAGTCAAATTTTACTTTATTAAAACTAGCATGCAATTTTGTTTTGTGATGTATTGTAAATATGAATGACGCATTGCGTATACATTATGATTAAACTATTCCTTCCTATAAACGCAACAGTGAAACACAATCGCAAGGACCAAAACACAAAATAACACATGTTTAACGATAGGTTACAGCATCCATAAGTATGACTGTATGATTCATATGTCGTGTAATTACAAAGAAGTCACGTCTTTTATCACTTTTCGGTGCCTTCGGGAACATGATAAAGTCAGTAAAGTCAGATTCCTAACATTTGCATAGTTTTTCCACTATGTTGCTATTTGACTATTTTATCAGACTCTGCTTTATGAGACATTGCAAACTTGAGTCTGTAACTGTCAGAAATTTCCCAGTTTTATTTATTATGCGATATTATTATTTTAACTTTCTGACAAAGTTCAAATGTCTATTATGACTGTAAATATTAACCAAATCATGATTGATAATGTAGAACTTGTTAAGTGATTTTTTTTGGGTGTCGTTTCCTCATATTACCATGATTACTTTTCTTCTGTAAGTAGTTTTGGGATGTTGCCTCTAGATCTACTAGTTAAACACCAAGATAAGGACAGAATTTAACTCATCTGAAGTATTGCATTCATAACAATTTGGTCTGTCTTACAATTGTTTTGTGCTTTCTTCTTTCTGTACATATATGACAGCTACTCTTTATCTAATAAATAGTACTTATCCGTTACATATTCATTAATGTTTGAAAATAAGAGATAAATGCATAAATCGAAAATGGACAAATTCAATATAGATAAAAAGGAAGCAACAGATCGACTGTAATTGGAAATACTATTCCCTTGAAAATATCTTATTTCTGGAAAAACTTAACTGATGACACTTCAGTGTCAGGTGAATGTAGACACATCTATCATTAGGAATACCATTATTATGTTAAATAAAACTTGGTGTACTTTTGGTGTTTTCCGATTCAAGTTACCTAAAACATGTTAAATTAGTTAAAGCATTTACTAGTTAAACGAACAGCGTAATACCCTATTGGGTTTTCTTCTCAATGCGTACACACATGACAGCAGAAATTCCTTTCAAATAGTTACCTATTCGTATTGACCCGGCAAGATGCAAACTATAGGCCCTATGCAAATAAAGAGCTGCGCCATGCGCGCATGATACGCCCGTCGCCAACTGGACAGTTTTCAACTAATAAAGTTCCATAACTCCGCAGTGTCATCAGAAACAAATAATACAACAAAAAGGAGCTATTTAATAGATATAGACAAGTCACCAAAGTTTCATGCTGACAGTAAAAAGCCTTTTTGAGTTATTGTCCGAAATACTGAATATCCCCCAATACTCTAAATTGTAAAATCAGAATTAATGAAAAATCAAAAGGAACTTATGTCAATATATATAAACAATTCACCAAAGTTGCATGCTAACAGTAAAAAGCCTTTTTAAGTTATTGTCCGAAATACTGAATATCCCCAAATACTCTAAATTGTAAAATCAGAATTTTTGAAAAATCAAAAGGAACTTGTGTCAATATATATAAACAATTCACCAAAGTTTCATGAAAATTGGTGAAGGCATTTTTAATTATTGTCCGTCATGTTGACGACGGACGGACAGACGGTAACAAAAATGTAATTCGTTAGAATATTTTTTTTTATATTATAAACATTTAACATTCGGTAACATTTATCAAATAAACGAACACATACATACCTTTCGCTAGGAAAACTATTGCATTGTTAAAATATTAACCGGAAGTACATCTTATTGTTCGAATTAGTCCTAATTACTTTGAATAAGGAAGTATTTTCACCTAAACCAGTAAGGCATGCATTTAAAACTCGATAGGCTATTATGTATTTGTAATTGTGTTGTTTTAGCTAGAAGTGTTAAAACTATAATGTAATGTACGTTATGTTATATAGATACAATGGATAAGCGTGGATTCTTGAAAAAGAAACCATGAGCCCGGAGGGCGAATAGTTTGTTTTTCATGAATCTACGCTTATCCATTGTATCTATATCTTAAACTATTGTGTTAATTTCTTTTCAAAATTAAAGCCTTTTCTTAATTAGAAGGTATTGTAAGTGAGTTTAAATAACCATGTTATCGTGTCCAACGATGCATTGATAAATCTCAGATCACAATTAATTAGTTAACAAAATACCAATATTACACTTCTACCTTTAAAGATCTTTATATTACCAGGCATATGAATATTATCTGTTTATACAAAATAAGACATATTCGAATTATTTCTAATAAAATTGAAAATGGAAATGGGGAACGTGTCAAAAAGACAACATCCCGACCAAAAAGCATATATAAAGTATATATAATAAGTTTGTTATCGAAATTTTTCTAGCACTCTAGGCACATCACGATTTTCTAGGAATTTGCGAACAAACCTTTGTAAAATTATGTAGTAAAACAGATGAAATCATACTATATTTATAAAACAAAAATTGACAAATAGAATGTAATCATTTTTGTTTCAAACATGTGAAATAGCCAATAATAATTAAAAAAAAACCCGGTAAAACTCGCTATTATTACAAATATATCCACTATAACATGCAAAATTAGAATAAAACCAGAATAACTTAAGAATTGGAACAACAGAAAGAATACAGGGACTCGAACCTAAACCGACAAATCCCTATCTTTAACTCATTGATTTTCACCATGCTAACCTCGCGGCTACCAACTCATACTATACGACTGCCTATTGTGTCTATATGAAGGTACAAGCCCTGTGTGTCCGATGAACCGATGTATATCAAATGTTTATCTAAATATATAAAATAGACATTTATAGTGTAACCCATTGGTAGCCGAGAGGTTTCGTCGATGTATTGATGTGAGTCACACATAACAGATTTCAAGGAAGGGTTCGATTCCCAGTGAAGGCATATAACAATTACAAAAATTAAAGGTAAGTTTTTAAATTAATTCCATTAGTGAACAGAAATCAGTAAATTAGCCAATTCAAACTTAATGAAATTAGGCACACAAAGGAAACAATTGAATATAATTTGGTGAGTCATATTCAGCGGCAGATTTAGGAAGCGTTGATTCTAGAAAAAGAATCCACGGTAAATGAAAAGGCTGACGTCACCACAATGGTTTAAGTATAATTCATCCACATATATTTCAAACAATGGGGAAACATATTTTTTTTATATTGTAAAGAAGTACAGGCTAAGAATGATTATTCGAGAAGGCTTTAGAACACTATCAACAAATTCCTGACCCTTAACAAATGACCAAAAATCAAAACTCATATATATAAGAAGTCATACTGTATTTTTGTTTGCATTTAATTTAACTTGTTTCAAGAAATTAAGAATATATATGTTATTCGTTTTAAAGTTTACCCTTTTCCCTAAAAGCGTAATAAATAGTAAGGTAGGACTACACAGTAAGGTGTGTAGTTTCGCATTTTTATCCCGGTGGATTTTTCAAATATGAAAGTTAGTGTGCAATACTAAATTAATTTTTGGATTACTGAAGATTAATAAAGACTTCAGAGTGGGTGTATATGAACATCAAGACTGTGAGGTGTATGTATTATAGGCTGTTTTCTGTATGACAGTTTGTTTTTTTCATTCCAGAAATTATTGTAATGTTTTTCCACCTTTTTTTGCTGAATTTTGTGATTCAATTTTACGAGAAAAATAATGAGGGAAAAGAAACCCAACTTCTGTTTGGTCATTTAATAGATTAATGTCAATAGTTTCAGAAAAGGTATCACTCAAAGGGATTGAAATTCTAGTTTGAATCAAATTTTGGTGGAATATGTGACATTTTCATGCCCCCTTTTGCAACATTTTATGGTAAAAGGTAAATAAAAACACAGTGTTGAACTATAACTATAAATCGAAAAAATAATGCATTTATCCCTTTTATCATCTGAAATATTACTGATTGAATTCTTTCAAAATAGGTGCAAAGTTGTATAGGAAGCACATTTGAACCTTTTCATTGTTTTTTAAACATAAATGCTCTGACATATTACGTTTTAAGCTATAGGAATTTAGTTTTTCTTCACTCGATAAAACAAGGACGCACTCGAAAAATCACGGACTGCTCTCGAAAAAACACGGACATATAAAAATATATTTACCCTCCAAAATGTCTTTTTCAATGAAAAAAAAGAATTTTTGTAAAGGGTCTGTATATCTTAGTATATATAGATTCCATGAATGCATTTTCGTTGACATTTGCATTGGTATGTGTATAAAAATTACTTTAATCTATATTTTGGAATAAAGCATTGTAAGGCTTAATGAAACGTTTTTGAAACAACACAATGTAGGGTTGATAATATCTTTTTATCCCAAATAGTAATTTACCTACTATGATCTTGTACATAAGGTTATAGCATCTTTTTTTGTAATGTCTTACCAGAAAGTAAGACGTTTGTTTACATTTTTTATGATATTTACTCGAAAAAACTTGGTCAAACTCGAAAAAAAAACACGATCAAATCACTCGAAAAAACACGATCCCAGTCGGACTGATATTTTATTCTAAGATATATGATTGTTTATAAGTTGTTATATTGGCTTAAAGTAACTGCGAGTTCTCTAAGATCTGTACTTTGTGTCTTTTGTATTTTTGTTAGATTTTTGTGCTTTGTATCAATCTGAAGAGTTAAGACCTTTTTTTATTGTTTGTTCTTACGTGGTACTGTTACGCTACCTGTCCCAAGTTAAAAACCTTACTCCGGTGGTTGCCGTTTGTTGCTGTATCACATATTTCATGTATTTGTTTCTTGTTTATTGTTTTGAACATAATTCGAGCCGTTAGTTTTTTTTTTTTTTTTTGTTTGACTTGTGTCACATTTGTAATTTTGGGGCTTTTTATAGCTTACTATGCGCTTAGGGTTTTGCACATAGTTGCAGGCCGTACGATGCATGACCTATATTTGTTAACCTCTACGTAATTTGGTCTCTGGTGGAGATTTGTCTCATTGGCAGTCATTCCACATCTTCCTATTTTTATAATGTTGATAATGTTAGCTTTGATAATATGATACAACTTTTATACCAATTGAACATATGAATTTAAACTGACTTATAGGTAACATCGAAAAAAATACTTATAAACTGTAAAATGGATCTGTTAAATAAATAACAAAATCTGTATTTTGTACAATAGAAATATTGTTATATTTAATTATCAATGTATGTGGTCAAGGCATCATCAATCTGGAAAACAGCCTTAAGTTTTTACAAATAAACCATACATCATTTATCGTATTTTTATCATTGTCTAGTACCTTTGTTACACATATGCAAAATTTTAGAGTTTTTTTTCTATTTCTTATGAGTTTTGTTGGTCTATGAACGTCATGTTACTGGAAACCGTATTGATATATTTAGAACAGCACATGCACATGGTTGAGCACGATGTTCGTATACGTACTATATGTACAATAAACTTATATGAAGTAACAAGGTAAATATCATTGATCATCTGCTGATCATTCATTGAATAAATGGATGAACAATGGTCTTGACAGAAAAAAATAGTTAAAGAATCTTATGTAGCCTGCTATACAAGTCATGTAAATTAGCAGGAAGCAAAACAAAAAATTATCTATGTTGACAATATCAATGTCTCTAATTAGTTTGAAAAATACTTTTTAGGTTGACAAATTATTTAGCCAAAGAGCAAATTGTAGGTGAGTTACCTTAAACACTTTTTTGTAAACATATACATTCATTGGGGAATTTATTATGTTTATATGTGAGGGAAAATCCATAACATACTTCCAAATAACTATTATCATGTGTAACCAAGTGATTACTTGTTAATTGCAGTTTGTAATATTTACGTTTAATTATGAATTGAATAAATCACTTCTCCCATTAGCCAGGGTATATTTAACCCGATGCAGATGGGGACAAGCTCTTGTATACCAAAGCCGCATGTTTCATAGATTAAAATATAGCTTTAACTCAGTTGTTTGTGGGTCGTTGTTCAATTCGATTTGAGTTTCATTGTTTTATCTTTTATATCATTTTTTAATGATTCCACTTTTTTCGTGTGTATTCATTTATTTTTAGTCGATTAGGAACTTTCATAGTTTAACTTGCTTTTATACCTTCCGAATGACGGGCAGCTTTTTATGTTTAAAATGAGGAGGGTGCTACTACTAAACATGCTATATGAGTTGTAAAATTGTAGATAAGATTGATACAGATGGTGAAACCCAGAGACGTTTGTGGCATACGCCTCCGCTATTTACTTTTTTTTCTGCGTTTCAGATATTTTCAATAATGTTTCTGTATCAGTTCAGCTAATTTGCTTTCGAAGCATGTTCTTTCTCATCCAAAAAGAAATTTTTAAATGGAAACAGATCATATATGCAAATTCAAATCCTGTTTTTATTTATTCCAAAACTTGAATTTGCGTTAAAAGACCTCGGACACATTTAGCCTAATTCCAGTGTAATATGCAGATAGTAGCTATAGATGTACATTATGTATGAGCAAGAACTCCCGCACGTCAACACATGAATCATAAGCTAAAGTATTCAAGAAATTTTATGAAAATATAAGTAAAACAGAAAAAAAGGAAGATTCCTTTAGTAAAACCTTGTATTACTAAGTGTTTTTACTTCGAGTAATAACACAACTGATGAAAAGATATAATAAATAACTATATGCAATGATAAATTCTAATGTTTTTAGAAATGGAAATGTAAAAATTAACATAGAAATGTGAGTTAGTAAAACAGTCAAAGACGTAGTCAAACAAAGCAATAAACAAACAATGGAGCGACAGGAAATCATATAAACCAGCATTCGCGTTACAACAACTTTGAAATTTATAGAATATATTATGAATGTGAGCACGTCAAAACAAATGTTGTTGTTGAGAACAGGTAAATTTGAAGCATTTATATACTTGATATTAGACCTTTTCAACAACTCACGACACCGACTATTGACACCTACAGTTTACAGGAGAAATAGAGGGGTCGTATCAAAGATAAAAATCATTCAGGTAGAACATGCATGTAACATAAACGTAGTACTACATATTCGATTTAAACGGTATTATTAAAAAAAAAAAAAAAAACAGATATTGTGCAAATAGCTTTTCTGGATTTTCTGGATTTTCTGTGTTTTCCCCTTTTCATACATATAATACTTATCATCTGAAAAAAAAATATATATAAACCATTTCTCTTTCAATTCTATAAATCTTTTAAAAAAATCGGCAATCTATTCACCTCCGAATCTATTGCTTCTTCGGTAATATGATTATTGATATCTAGTTGTACGTGTTTTCCATGGAAGACTGCTTCGCTTGCCAATAGCCGTTAACTCGTTTTTGGAATGTTATTTTATGACTCTACATGTTATCCTCCCCATAGTAACAAAGTTACGGATATGACATTGCAAATGGACTATCTGTCTGTCCGTAAAGCGTCCAAAACACACTTGTGACCATTGTAGAGGATTCGTCTCAGCAGATCTTCACTATACTTGTTGTACATATTGAATGTAATTGACTGATATAAGTTCCCGGATGAATCAGACCTTGTCCCTTTATTTTTTATACAAGTTCTCCGTTCCCGGGCATAATCATCACGGGGGACTCGTCTATTATGTTGTAAGAAGCTAGAACTGCTTACCCTGTCGGAGCACTTGCGTTGGTCCCAGTTTTACGGAGTTAGTGTTTTCTCATATAACTTTGGTCTTCTTTGAGAAAATTGTCCTTTTCTCTTGTCCCCCGATTTTTTTTTTTCTTTATTTTTCGTTTTGTTGATCTACGCGAAGGTTTCCTTCTCTTATTTAGTTTTACTATGCGTGCCAGTGGTCTTTCTTTTCACCTCTGACCAAACATAGAGAGAGGTGTTGGGTCCGTTTATATATTAAGTAAAACCTCCGCTGTTCAGCCCTTGGATGGTGTAAATTTCCCCAAAAAACGTGTATGGTGTATGGCATATGGTGCAGTGATAGAGGGTGTGTGGTGCTATGGTGTATGGGGTAAGGGGAATGGTGTAATGGTGTAACGTGAGATCGGGAATGGTGTGAATGAATGGTGTACGACATTTAAAACTATGCAAAATATTGATAAGAACTGATTTTTAATTTTATACATTAATTTATAATATTGTGATCAAAATTGGTTTTTCAAAATAAATAAATAATTTTGTAGTCGACGCTTTCTTTGAAATTAAATTGCATTCTGGTGTAATGTGTAAGGTGTATGATGCAAAGGTGTAACGTGTATGGTGTAATGGCACAGGGTGTATGGTGTAATGGTGTATGGTGAATGGTATAATGGTGTATGGTGTTAGTGGAAAGTTTACACCATCCAAGGACTGTATATGTTATGAGTTCCAACCTCGGAATATGTTGGTCAATAGTATATTCTTTTCTCATTAGAATTTTTAGTTTACAATATTATGCTGCGGCCTTGGATTTTATCTCTTTGTTTTGTCGGAGCCGTTCAGATCTCGCTGCTTGGGACTGAATTCGAAGATCACGCGGTAACTCTAAATGTCAGTTTAATGTGTTGCATTGTGTGATTTATTTGTGCCGTGTCCATTGTCCGTGCCTGCCTTTTCTCAGTATTGTCAAAGTCTGTTTTGTGTTATTTGAAATGAAAAAATATAACCAAAATATGAAATAGGACATTTGCCTTATCTAAATGTTCTGTACAAGTTGTAACTGAATACACATTTAAGTTGAACATATAGCATGAGTGAATTAAAACAAACCCACTAAGTATAAAGTACACTGTGAAGGCATCCGAGGCAAAAATAACGGAATTGTATAGACATGTGCCGCTCTTGCCAATAGACATAAAATAATTATCTGTTAACATAATTATTTACAACTTTTTTTTTTATTTTGCTACCTTAAAGTAGCTAGATTCTGATCTTCTAAAAACATAGAATAGAATATTAAAGATTTTCCTTTTATTCATATATGAGGGTCTGGATGGGGGTCCCTCAACTCTGTGTTTTTTTCTATTTTTTTTTTTTTTTTTATTTTTCCCATAATGATATGATTGTAATGCAAATAACACCTGTTACAGAATTGTTTTTTCTTGCATTTTCAATTCTGATATCTATTATAGCAAACACGAAGGTCAGAAACACATCAACATTTCCAATCGTTACGATCGGCGATTTAATAATGTTTGGGAGTAAATCAGAAGCACATGATAAACTTCATTTAGGCGAATTTATTTCAGTTTACTAGTTGTATTATGCGAGGTATTTATATATTAACAAAACTGTTTTCGACTAGTCTGTTGAATATAACTCGAAATCCGTGTAGTGAACTCTGAATCTCTTTTTTGACTTACTATTTTTTGTAGGTTGTTTTGTGTCACTGACATATATCTCTTATCTCCATTTATTCATATTTGTGTAGACTTTTATTGTTTTATCATGTTGAGTTATCCATAGAATAATTTTCAAACGTAACTAACCATTTTATGCAAAAAAGCACAGAGCGAACAAATCAATCATATAATATTATAATATAATATAAATATACGCCTTAAAAAGTGTACAAAACTACACCAATATTATAAATTAAATTTTAACAATTTTGTACACATGGTCTAGTTTATAAATGCACACAATTCACAAGATTGACGAAGTGGTGGGTATGATGGCAAAATTGATTACATATGCACAGAAACAAGCGGTACCCTCGCAAAAAATAGGGGGACTTTTTTACACCCCAAATTTTAGCATATTTTTTTTTTTTTCTTTATTGAATTGACCATCCTGTAAAACAGAAATCCTATCAATTTCCGTTCAAATTGATAAATTTCTAAAAAAATGCGAGAAATCAAGGTTTGACTCCTATTAATCTCAATTGAAGTGTTGCAAAACATTCTGCAAGTAGTATACATATAAGCGGGGTAAAATATGACGATATTTGCTCATCTCTCCTAACAGTGAATAAATACCACAACATTAGATAACACACTGTATATAAAAATCGAAGAGTGCTTGACCCAAGCTATTTGTACTAAGCATAAACAAAAACCTAACATTACACAAGAAACATATAATCAACCTAATTGTACTACTGGATGCTACGTAGTGCTCAATGTTGGCTTATAGATCTTTCCTAGATTGAAAACATGATCAGAACTCTGCCGACGGATTTAAAGGAAATACGTGATATTCAGTTTTAGAAAAGTTTTACGTGTATAATGTATAATACCCACATAGATGTGTTGACAGCACGCAGATGCATTAGTGTTTATAAAGGGATACATGTTATGTTTAGTTGTTACATTTCAAATATACAAACAGACAATGTACACAATCTGATGGGTAAAAAAACAAGCCGGCATTATATTTCGAATTTCAGAATGTTAAAGTTACCATCGTCATTGAAAAGCCAAAACTTGTCCAATCTATATTGAGACTAAACATATTTGGTGTAATTCTGATATTTCGTGTTTATTCTTTTGGTGGAAAATACATACATTTTGTACATCATTTCCAATGAAAAACATAACCTCTGTGTATTCAATAAATCAGAGGAAACCGACCAAGCTGATGAATAACGTATCTTTAGCAAAGCGATTAAAAACTTTTGGGAACAGTGAATAATCAATATATTTACACACGGCTTTCATGGTAACTAAATGACGATGTAAGATAACGTAAACACGATTCCTTTTAATGTAAAATAAAACATTATTTAATTCATCATGAGGAGTAGTATCGTAGAAAAAATCAAATGTTTTCATATAACCGCAAAATTGTGATAATTTTACTGAAGGTCTATAATTTGGTAGGAGCGAAATCTGATTTTAAACAAAACGGGACTATTCATGAGACTTTTTATCTTAAAAGTTTATGCAAATCTATTCTTGATATTGGACATGAACGCATTAAAATTTCGACGTTGCTACGTAAAACACATTATGTTGCGTAGCCGACAGTATTAGTGTGTATGACTGCCTGAATTCATATTTATTACGTAATTTCCCGAATCAGTTTTTGTTTTTTGATATCTGTAATTTTCTTTGTCATTCAAGGAACGTAAACATTATGCTGTATCTTTGTTTGTCGACTTTAAGTTAATGCACAAATAATCTGCAAAGGCCTGACGTTGACATCTAGCTAGATTTCATTTATTTAACATTATATCAATCGACAAAGAACTAGATACAAAACGCGTGAAAATAAGCAAAAAAAAAAACCAAGAGAGACATCTGAAAAAAAAACAGGTCTCCCCTCTTTTGGCAAATACATACAGGGCATAAAAAGGATTTGTTTTTTCTTACTTTCCTTAACGACTGAATGTTTCGTGTTGTTAAAACCCGTACTGAGTCTCATAATTACGTTACGTCGGTATCTTTTTGTCCTTGTCTTATATCCAATCACAGCAAATCATTTTAGTTTAGTTTGTTTTTTTCCTGTTTATTTTTTTTTTTGTGTGCTGTATAAGCAAGTGCTAATGACACATGAAATTTCAAATCTTCATACCATGACAGATTATTTAAGTTGTAGGTATAACACTTCCAGTTGCATTGGAACAGCTCTCACACGTCTCATTTCCAAGTCAGGTAAAAACGTGCGGGATACCTGTCAGAAGGATGATGTTGTGCAGTTGTCTCATCAGAAGATAGATTGTCTATGACCAATTGGCAGTTATTATATTAAACAAATAAATAAAAGTAGAAATATTAAAGACAATAAAAACAACGAAAAGAGGTAAAAAGCAGTCACTCTGAAATAGTGAATTTACTTCCGAATCAGTGAAATATTGAAAACTTTGGTCTTTTGTTACAATTTAAACAACAAACATCATTACATAGAATATCATCTTCAAAGACTATTGTAGTTAGTGTTTCATATAAAGTTGCGCTTCCGACAATTTATGTTTTCTAAGACAGTCTTTCTTTAACTGAGGCATGCAATTATATCTCTACAAAATTAACTAAACATGATGTAGTCCGTCAAATTTATTGTACAAAAAAATATCTAAAGTACGTTTCCCCATTAAAAGTCGAGTTTAACAACAAAATAGGTATGGCATAGAGAAAGTGATATTGCAAAGTTGGATATATAAATAAAATCATATGCACAACTACATGTATGTTAGATGTCCATGGCTTACAAAATATATTATTGTGAATATAACTATACACATAAAGCCTGTATAATATTAGTTATGATATATTTTAATACAAAGCATGCAGTCAAAAATAGAGCTATATAATATTTTACACAACGTTGCCTTAGCAATGTTAGTTTACAAATTATGTTTAATGACACTTTATAATTAATTGGCGCGTCATAAAGAAAACACGTTATCAATTTTGTGTTTTGCAAAAGTATTCAAGTTGATATATCTATTACGATCTATATCTTGGACCCATATTCATACATGTTCAAAAAACATCATGATATATACCAGGATTGGAATTCTGTACGACAGACGCGCGTTTCGTCTACAAAAGACTCATCAGTGACACTCGAATAAAAAAACGTTAAAAAGCCAAAATAAAGTACGATGTTGAAGAGAAGTGAGGACCCAAAATTCCGAAAGGTTTTGCCAAAAACAGATAATATTATCTATTCATGGTAGAAAACCTAGTATTTCTTTCGAAAAAATAATTGTAAACAGTTAATTTATAATTATGACATACAAGTAATAGATATTGATGTCATATGCATAGAGTAAAACTACTAATGGTAATGTACACGTACATGTACCAGATATATATTGATGATATGATAATTTGAATATGCGTCAAATTGACAGCTTCCAGAAGACATAATTAGTCAAAAGACAAAACCAATGTCAAATAACCTAAAGTCAACTTCTGATAACAAAAAGTGTAAATTGTAATAATTTTATTAAATTTGTTATGATTACATCAAATCTACATAAGAGTGTGTTGGTTATTTCATTGAATGTGTAGAGATCACCTTTCGTATATCTATATTTCAAATATATATCGATATCTTATATTCTTTTGTAGATAGTTTTTTTTTAAACTACAATAGGAAAGAAACCATGGCATAGAAGTTAAAGTCAATTAATTTGACTGAATGGCATGACGATTTCCAATGTCAATCTGAAATCATTCACTTAACATGTGTTGTCATGTTCATGGGCTTGATGCCTACAATTGAGTCCGATCTGTGAATTGTTTGATATCTGTTGCTTTTAAAGCTAGTATTGCAACCGTATCGACACACTTACTTCCAGAATTCAAAAAGGAAAAACACAGGAATCATGATCAATGAGTTAAAAAAAACTTTCTATGATAGAAATAATACCGTTATATATGTAAGAACAGCATTAAAGTCATTTGAATTGTATTGCGTTAGATAGAAGATGTGTTTGCTAAAGGGTTACGGATTGCAGCCATAGTGGCTAAATGGTTACGGAGCGTATAAATTGACTTCTTACTTACTAAACAAATGGTCATATATTGTTTTGTATTTAATATAAGTGGAACACGATTGAAATTGCAATGTTTAATGTTCATTTCCGTCGAATGATTAAGTGAATGCAACTGCTTCCATCGGTTTTATCTAATAACCGAAAATGAAATCGTAGTAATTGACTGCCCGTGCTAACTAAAGGCACCATTAGGGGCTTTATTTCGCAGTTCATTCTTAGGTCATCAAACATAATTTGTATTTTAGAAATTAGCAACATTTACATGATTTAGTTTAAATTTATTTGAATCTTTCATTAATTTATACATCAAAACACGATGTGCATTGAGCTCGGTTCAAAATTCATTCCACATTTAATAAATATAGTGTTATATTTTTTTTACATTTTCTGATACTTAACTGTGGCTTTTAAATTTTGTGATAACAAATATGTAAAATAGGTAATTCAAGGCATAAAATTATAAAAGTGAAGTTCTATAACCTTTGAAAAAAAGAACGGAAGAAATAATGGATGGTAAACTGAACTTGAATATCCATGTAGCCTGTGTAGCCTTAACATCACCTTTTCAAAATCCAGTATAATGCGTATGCACGTAATGACTGTCATATTAAAACACAATTCGACTTGAAGTGATTACGCGTAAGCTTTCAAGACACATATGTTGTTACTCCAATGATAATGTTAACAACAAGGATAAGAACTCCCGTACAGTGAACATCGTCAATATTTAACTTAACCTCCATTTTGTCATCAGTAGCTACATATTAGAATTGAAAACGCAATGTTTGAACGGTAAATTAGTTAATGCACGTAAACGGCATAAAGAGAGTCATTTACACATCTATCTAGCACAGTAACTCCTGAAAGAGGAAAGTGAAAATCGTCAATATCAAATTTTAACTCCATTTTTGAATGGTTTATAAGTTATTGCACGGAAACTGTTGGCTGGCACAACCACCGCCTGTCGTACTCTACGGTATCAATAGCCGGAGTTTTATTTGGAAACCCTATTAAAATCATTTCCTTATTCTCATTATGTTTAAAGAGATAGGACAACCTGATTTTTCAGTTTTGTGTATTTCTTTTAACATTATGCATTATCTTTAATTGTTGATAGTAAGATTCTATTGTAGCTAATTAGTAAAGTGAAAGCATCGATTTCTGAGCCAAATTCAGAGAGGGAAAATCACCGATTGGAAATAAAACAAACCCACCATTATCAACATATCTTCTAAAATTTAATGCCCGATTGTAGTGTATTATATTTTAATTAAAGTGCAATAAAGTAAATACGCTCTCGCAGAAGTTGGTAGGAACTTAATATTGTTCCTGTCATTAGCTTTGGACGTGATTATGAAGAAAACAAAACTTCAATTGTATAAACATTACCGTAGAAACAGAGAAAAAAAAACAGTGATATATCTAATGAAAATAACTGTGGCATTTCGACAATTTGTGTTGCAAGCCAAATCAGAATTGAAATATAAAGTAGATATGGGGACGTCAATGAGGCCGCTATAAAAAAAAACACGAAATGCCAAAATACATCATTCTAGAAATTGAAAAAGTAGAGGCAACAGTAGTTTATTGATGCTCAAATCTATTAAATCCATTAAGAAATGCAAAAGCAAAAACTGAAGAAATCGTATGAACTCATCTCCGGAAGTAGCGAGACCGGGTAAGCCTCTCCTGTTATGCATGCATCGTGTGTAATTTCACGATATGTCAAAATGCCGCAATCCGGGAAACGACATAATCGGTAAGTATACAGACCAGTTGACCTTTCAGGTATCTACACATTTGACCACGAAAACATTTCGCTCAACTATTACAGACATAGCAAACCAGGTTAAATATAAAAGCTTGTTAATTTAGGATACATTTTCAACATTTAAAAAGCAGACAGAAAACTTCGTAAAAATATGTCAATATTAAATGATTAACAGTATTGAGTTTCCGACATCCCGGTTAATGACAGACGTCATTAAAACATCAAATACTGTGATTTAAAGCAATGTCACATTAGGTAATTCATCTAACAAAATATTGTCTAGCCAGTTATTTCTACGAGAGGGGTCGTATTTCCTTTTATTTGAACCAATCATTTCCTGTTATGCTTCCCAATCGAATCACTTTTTGAAAAATAATTTTGGTTTCTGCTTTTAAACAAGTACCATCTAAAGAAATTTCAGAGATATTAACGTTTTGAAGAGAAATAAGGTTGTTTGAATAGCATTTTCGTCATCATTAAGACATTCTGAAACGATGAATTGTCATTTTGAATGCAATAACTTTTCATTTTTTTTTTTATTAACAGATTTTGGGTATGGAGGATAAGATTCATCCACTTCACTGTTGTTGTTGTTCTCCTGCTTTTATTTTTCTTCAATATCTGTATTTTACAAACCGTCATGTTCATACATGTTTGTTGGATTAAGACAACAATACCCATGCATTGAGAAAAATATGAGATATGGATATAAAATACATATACTATTTCAAATCATTTAAAACTCCAAATTGCAACAAAAGCCATATTGAAATCCTATACATAATAATAAGCGTTGATTCCATATACTGATATGTATATGTTATGCATTGTGACACTTGAATGTAGTTTGCAAACATATGTGACTTATAGTGCTATAAAAATGTTTTTAAAATCCCATAAAGAAGTCATGAGTTAATTAAAAACTTTGTTAATTAAAACTTGTAAATCTGAAAGCGGAAAGAAAGATCAAGATTTGTATTAATTTGTCGACAATTTAGTCAAAACAATGCCAAATGACACAAACTAATGTTGTACAGTAAATAAGAAAGAACACAACTTTTCTAAATTTACTCAACATACGAGTACATATTATTCGAATTTACGTTCAGTAACCAACGGTCAAACATGTATTGAGACTTAATAGAACTCTTAATGAGATCGATAAGAGGGAAAGCCAAACATTAGTATTACAAGAAATAGTTTTACATCAACATCAACAAATCATAAAATATAACAATTTTGTTTTAAGAACGGCAATGTTTGACGGACAAGATATTAAGCATTTATATGTGTCTTTTTTCAAATCATATCTTAATATATATTTAGATATGATTTGATAAAAGACATAATACATTTGATTTTCTTTGCCCAATTCAGTTGCTTCAAAGATGAGATGAAGACATTGTTAAACGGTATTGAAATCTACTCCAAGTTTAAACACATTTTGTTCTGTACCTTTTAAAATATGAGTTGTATGTATTTGTTTTTTTTTAAACACTGGAAATGAAATTTTATTAAAATCTAGACGTAAGAAAAAACATCCATCAACTACACATTTAGTATCATTCAACTAGATGTATTTCCTCCGCATTCTGATGTCATCGTAAAACACTTTCCAGGTCAAATTTATACTCGGCTAGTTTATATTATATTCAATCGTCTAATAATAATACATGGTACAATTTATGGTGCATGTAGGACACCGTATACTGCACATGTTGTATTTCCCGAAATACCGAAGGTAAAAAACATTGGAATCAAAAATTATAAACAATAATCTTTAAAAAACTGAAAGAATCGAAAAAAAACTAAAAGTTTTAATAAAACATTTATACGGGGAAAGCTTTGCACGATGTTGACAAATATGCACTTACTTACAAAACCTACCGATAATGGCAACGTAACATAATTCGACAACAGGTCCGTCGTTGTGATCTAATTCTTCTGTAGATCCTTTAGCATTGTAATAAATGACAAGTGTGTTACAAGGTATTGTCTGAGTGATATTTGGATAACCTAGATCGAGATCTTCGTAACAGAAATAACTATCAGGTGGAATAATAGATGTATTAATCACATTTAGTTTAGATCCATCCATACGATGCTCAACTTTAAAAAAACGAAGTACAAATATTTTTTTTTATCAAACATTTCAATAATCGTCCTGTTTTCCAAATTTGTAAATTTCTTTGATTTAATGCACAACAATTACTTGAGTTTCCAATAATCGGTTTCTGTAATTTGTCAGCAGCAACAATTACAATTTGATCACTGGTGATGCAATGACTTGACTTTCAAATAATTGCTTCTAATTTCGAATCACTGGTCATTATAACCTTTTAAATGGGATTAGTGTTATCATTAATTTTTGTTGTTTTTGTTTGTTTGTTCTTTTGTGTTATTGTCTTCTGAAAAGTGTGATTTTTTCTCATTTTTTTCATGTTGACTTTGTTTGATGTCTCTCTGTTTCTTTCTTCAAGATATTCATTAAATTGTAGCTAATATCGTATATTAGTTTGACATACAGTTGATGTTTATCAAAACGGGGTTTCTTTCTCAGTTTAATGAACGCAAGATGCTCCACATTCTCTTGAAATAATTTACACATAAAAAGGAGCAAATTTTCCATCTATACAATTAAAAGCTACAGCACTGATTTTTTTATCATGGACAACCCGCTCACAGCAACACAGAAGCTGAAAACTCCAAATTTCTACAAAACGGCAGTTATTCAGAAATTGTGAATATCTAATACCACAACAATCAAACTTGACCTTTTTTGTATTTTCCTTGATAATATGTTAGAATATTAAAATATGTGGGCGAAACATATGTTTTAATCATTTTCAACAGGAAATTAAATATGTGATGGACAGACATAATGATCATTAAATACTCTAGACTCCGTTGAACAGGGTTATAATAACTTTAATTGATTTTAAACTATGCTAAGTTGTCAAAAATACTCCATTTAAATTCAATGCCGTTCCGCAAAGCAGTTCTTTATTGATTATCTGGAAACCACAACTCTGGAATGGTAAACATGGAAACGAAAAAAATTGATTTTAACCTGTGTTTTTTTGTCTAACGTCCACCTTGACATGTAAACCAATTTCGTCAAGCTTTTCTTTATTTATCATCTGGAAACCACAAAATGTTGATTTTTTGCAATAATCAAGTACAGTGTATCATAACTCTGGAAAGTTAAAGTGAACATGAACTAGGTCCCTTGCTGTTCGTTATGTACAGTCTCAAGTGTGGACAGTTTATAATTTGCTAGTTTTTGTAAAACATCTTCCAAATTTATGTTTTTATATGTTATGCATGAAATAGTAAATAAGGATTTGAAATTACATGAAAATAATTATGGTCACGACTTTTAAGATACAGTAATGTTTTTTTCCATTTGAAAGAGGTAAAAACTAAGTATGTCTATATTCTAAAAGTAGAAAACTACACGGTACACATCATATTGAGATAGAATATGTGCGATTTTATAAAACTTGCGCTTATTGTCTAAGTCTAAATGCATTACGAAATAATTGGTGTCTTGGGGCTAAGAGATGAATATTATCAATTTATATTCTTTACTTTATCAACTTCCCTGAATTGTTTGATGATATATACTTGTCAAACTGAATGAAAGTAAAAGATTAACTCCTTTATTTGATAGAAATTCTGTAAAAATGTCATAGTTTGGCATCTTACAGGTTAAAAGTAAAAATAAGGTAATGAAAAGGAAAAAAATACATCTGTTTATTTTGGATGAGGTATTCAAAACCCCGCATTAGTGTTAAAGGCAATTAATGTTTGCACACCAAAGAGACTCTGTTATAATAAACTATAAATCTTATTATTCTACTTATAATATATTGTAACATGTGTTATACTACAGTTTGTTTACCACTGCAGTATGTGTTTACTTATTGAGAGTGGCATTCAAAATTATGTGACGACCTTGTGACAGAATATAAGTTCCCCCATAATATTTATTCCAAAGAACTTTTAGCATATAACAATAGTTCGATTGGGAACTTTTCTTATATAATATTTTATCCAATGCTATAAGAAAATTTCCTTCACAAAGGATAAAATATTACATAAGGAAAGTTCCCAATGGAACTTTTCTTATATGCTAAAAGTTCTTTAGAAATAAATATTATGGACAATGTTTTATATAATAAAAGTTCCAGGAATATTTGTTATAGTATAAAAGTTCCAGGAGAATTTGTTATATTATAAAAAGTTCCAGGAATATTTGTTATATTTAAAAGTTCTAGGAATATTTGTTATATTATAAAAGTTCCAGGCATATTGGAATATTGGCTATATTATAAATGTTTCAGGAATAGTTATCATGGTTATTAGATAATTAAAGTTCTAGAAATATCTATTATATGATCAAAGATGTAGGAATATATACTACAATATCCAAAACTATTTCTAGCTACAAATGTATGGAATTTAATTTCCAATAACAAAGTACAAGCATTTTCATCTGAATTTTTTTGCTAACTTCATGCTTGACTAAAGTATAAGCTAAACTTTCTTCATTGGTACAGACTAACGGACCATTTAGTTATAAAGTAACAGTGGAGCATGCAGTAATAAAATATTAAAAATATATATTCTTTATAGTTACCTTGTTTAGAATAAGAGCCATCGTTTAAATATGTACAATTTTTGTTGTATTCCTCAGACTCCAGTCTTTGTATGTACTACATGTACAGGTAAATGTCATGTGAGGTGAACATTAATTAAGATGTAATCAGGTGTAAAAAATCAAATGACACTCTTTCTTTAAAGGAACAAATATTATGAAACCATATGACATTTTAGTTCCAGGAAAATATCTAATGAAGGTGGAAATAGTATTATGTAATGTTTGTTCCCAAGAACTTTTATTATCCATAGTTTTGTTCCAGGGGGAACAAGTATTATGCGGAACAAATATATGTTCACAGACCTATGATGCAATAAAGCATGTTTACTTACATATAGCATGTATAGTATATTGTTATATCTGTGATATATGCATATCTGCACGATAATTTAAACATCTACCAAGCTGGTTCACTTCTAATGTCTGTGTATGAACATGTTGCAAAACTAAAGTTATTTGTAATAAGTGGGTGTGTAGCATTCTGTGGTTAACCGTTTTGTCCGATAAAGACCGAACTATGTTAAGCTGTGCCGAATGCTATAAGACTATCTGTAATTAAGTAGCAAATATAAATGATAGAACATCATATATCTGTGCATTATAAATCACAATATCCCATAATACATAATATCAGGAAATTGTGAGATTTCACATGCGTGTTTGTTTATATAGTGTGTCACCAGAATCTTCTAATCATGAATATGTGTTATATACTCCATCGTATGACGTTTACATATCTCAGTTATACCTTACGATTATGCGTGGTTGCACTAAACGGACTTCATTGTAGGGGTTTTCTCCCTACAATAATAGACCTTTTTTGATCGGAAAAGGACATTTTGATCTTAACATCATCTAAAAAGTCTGAACAATATATGATTCAGTCATGTGCAGCCTATCAGTCGATTTTCAGTCTTATACACTCCAGTTAATTCCGTACTATTCCGACAATTATCTTGCAGTCAATTTAGTACTGTTTAGTAGCTTTTCAGACATTTCAGTTTGATGTTGATGTGTACAGGTAAATAACAACCAATGCAAAGACTGAACTGATCGTAATTGACTGTATGCAAGCGAATTGTCTGCGAAGTACTGACTTTACCGCAGTGGACAGATTTGAAAATTGACGGAAAGACTAAAAGGGATTTAATAACATACAGCTAAATATTTTACGAGCTGTTCAGATCAAAATTATCGTGTCAGATCAAAGTTCTTTTACTAGTGATACACAAAACCTACTTCAACAAAGTTATGAGTTAGAACGATTAAAATCGACCTTACATAGGTTGCGCGGTCGCCGTCACGAATTTTGTGACTAATACGCTATGTCTGTGTCTCAACTCACCTATGACATGCTGTCGCGGTCTTAATTCTTTCCATACCAGGATGGTTGTCTTATCTGTAATTTCAACGATTGTTTACTCTTTACGATTGTTGCATTTTTCTGAGTGTGAATTTGCATGGTTGGTGATGCATTGTTGTCTCTTTGACACATTCCCCATTTCCATTCTCAAATTTTATCCATAGCAGGAGACGGTTACCATGTCGACACACCCAGTCTTGCCCCTTTGTTCGTGTGATTCCTTTTGTTTCTGTTTGGTTCCAAAATTTGTCTCTTTTTATTCGAATAACAAGATTTGAACATCGGTAAACTACTGTCGCCTCAATTTATTAATCTTGTTCGTAAACCTGAAACAAAATTCATAATTTTGAATGTACATTTTTAGTAACACGATTACTACAACGAACCAACATCTTTTCGAATTCAGCTGTCTTTTTTCGAAAGTAACTGCTGTCAATACTAATGTTGAATGAGTATAATTCTAATATGACGTTCTTCAAAAAGCTTAGAGTACACACCCGTGGTAAAATAAAAATATATATTGTATATCAGCTGATCGGCAACGTCATGACTTGTTTGGGCTGTTCCGATCATACTCCCACGTCATATGCTTTTTTTATAAATGAGCTACCTGACGTCAATCGGTGTAAATGACGTCATTTAACGATGACGTAAGAATATATGCATTTTACGGGAAAATCCAAGGTTGTGAAACTGAATGTCATCAAAACAAGGAAATATAAACAAACGATGATAAAATTTGTCAAAAGTCAATTTTATCATTTAAATTCACCCAAACCTATCAAAGTACGTTATTGTAAATAGTTTAAGCATTTCACTAGTTCAGTTTTCTCCGTTCTTTTACGTCAATCTTCATAGTGTGTTTAATTACGAGAACGGCAAATGTTTGCCATCACTTAGAGCGCTTCGATCCAAAGAAATTGCCGTATTTGTCCTATTAGAATAGAAATTATTCATGTGGGCTTGAATTATTTCAAAATTTGTTACCATAACAAGTAACATAATTGAAAATCCTTACGAATAAATAGTGAACTTACGTTGGGCTGTTACAGTCAGTAAAACAGTTGTGAGGATGAGTAACACATATAACATATTGATTGCTGTTACTTCTATTGTTTTTTTTCTCTAAAATGGATGGAAAAAGACATGTTCATTTAATTGAAGGACATTTTCAAGATAAAAGGGAAAGGACTTCTTACCTTTTGATATTTCTCTGACATAGATCTATATCGCTGATTATTCCATTTAGAAAGCTAATTTCACTGTTGATGTTATGTATATTCTAATAAATAGGAGGTAAACGCAAGAAATTTTCTTTTCGTGCTCTTGTCTATCAACAGTCGTGATTTAAAGGCAGGATTACAGAGAAAATAACGTCGTTTACTAATTTTCCATTTTAACAATAAATAATACGCAAATGCAGAACGACGCCACAAAATCGAACTATATTTAATTTCACCAGGATGTTGTCCTAATCTTCAACAATATATGCAAGTGTTTGACATGTCCAAGAGTTTGTTCCCTTACAAATGTTTATATTACAAATTTATAACGACTGCTAATAATAAATCATGTATGACAATTGCAACATATCAATACAGGATTATTTTCTGATTTCACGTTAAAAGAGGAAAATTGAACATAATGCATCAGTTCATTGGCAGTACTTTGTATCTACTTTTTAAATACCAAACATATACACACCAACAATAATGCATTAACTCTTTTTGATTTCAGACGACCAATTGAAAGTTAACGGGCGTTATTATTTTTTTTCTTCAACACAGCATTTGTCTATATATAGATATAAGAAGATGTGGTATGAGTGCCAATGAGACAACTCTCCATCAAAGTCAAAATTTATAAAAGTAGACCATTATAGGTCAAAGTACGGTCTTCATAACGGAGCCTTGGCTCACACCGAACAGCAAACTATAAAGGGCCACAAAAATAACTATTGTAAAACCATTCAAACGGGAAAACCAACGGTCTAATATACATATAAAAAACGAGAAACGAGAAACACTTATGAACAACATCAACAAACGACAACTACTGAACATCAGATTCCTGACTAAGGATAGGTGCAAACAATTGCAGCGGGTTTAAACGTGTTAAAGGTACCAAACTTTCACCCTTATCTGAAACAATAGTGTAACATTACAACATAGAAAGACATACTATAAAATATCAATAGAAATGGCTTAACTCAATCAAAAGACATATTAACACCAGTGAACATACACTGAACAAATAAATTTGATCTATGATACAATGCAAATACAAAATAAATAAATTAAGGGAACAATAATTAAAGTAACATATTATACCGCTGTGAAATGTTAAACAATTTAAGAAAAACAATATGCTTAAACAAAAATATCAGCCATTTGCAATTACTTTAAACACAGGTAAATGAAAATAATTTTGTGCTGAGGTATACGTGTACAGTTCAAATACAGAAAGGAAATATTTTTACAAAATAAATAATTTTGATGTTCATAGTACGAAGAAGTGAAAATTTATAGTCCATTTCAAAAATCAGTTTATTTTCTACTAGTTCTGATTTTTCATTGTGTTAATGCATCCTGTTATATTATTTTTCGACAAGATCGAAAGCTGTTTTCCATATCAAGGAGCATTTCAACTATTGCGATTTATTGAGATAATGAGTATGTATCAATTATCGCCAAAAGTTCATTATATTGCTTATATGGTAGGAAACCGGGAACTTTTTTTATGTCTTGGGATATATTCTAAATGCATAGATATGTTAGAGACAACAGTAATGTACTGCTGATCAATTACATTAGTACATCAATCTATAATATTGTAAAAAGAAACAAATCAATGTAAAACAACAAACATTTAAGGAATCTAAAAGGACCGAGACTAGTTGCATCGAAAGGTATAAATCATCCACCTCGCCTGCACTCTACAATATGTCACAATTAGAAAAGAATGCAATCAGTTAAATTACATATCAGACGACTATGCCGGAATCAAACGATCTAAAGCAACGGACATATGTTACTTCTGAGTTTCGACACCGACGCATCTTAATTGCCAAACAAATCATGACAGTGAACGTCCAACTTATGATTTACGTCGTTCTCCGTCATAATTCGGGATGGAGTTATCTTGTTACGCTAAGTTTACAAAATTCTATAAATTTTAAAAGAGAATAATGATACAGTGCTGAGTGAAAAATGACTAACCTTGTGTCAGGTATACCATTACACTACATTGCAATATTGGTACACAGTGACTACAAAAATTGCCGCATCAATTTAGAGTTCCACCATTTCCTCTTTTTATTCAAAATACTGAGACGTCACTAAAAATCATTAATGTTCATATCTCAGGATGGTTTGTATTACAAAAATGGGTGCCAGCATCAACCAAAAACTGACCATATTTGTACTTTGTAATGTAAATTATATGGCAGTATCATGTGTCATTACATTTGTTAGCTCAGGATGGCTTGTATAATACACATGACAACAATGAAGAATGTCAACATATTCTCTTTGTATTCAAAATACTGAGACGTCACTAAAAATCAGTAGTTTTCACATCTGAGGAAGGTTTCGTCTAACAAAGCTTTTTGTCCGCATCAACAAAATAAATTACCATACCAGCATTTAAACTTTATAATCATGATAATGAAAAGTATATGGCGGTATCACATCTATCATCTGGGAATAGTACACTGACTGGCTGTCAGTATATTGTGTCGGTCAGTCAATTGATTGATTGTTGTTTGTTTAACGTCCAAATATGTCATGCATGTTTAGGACGAGTTGATTATGTCGGATGTCCCAGATATCATTAATCGAATTGGTAAAGATGAGTTTGCCAAGCTGGCATTGACGAGGTTCAAAATTATACAAGTTGTCTGCTTCCCTTTTCACAGCAGTAACATGCCATCTGTCACATCGTATGTCGTTTACATATCTAAATTGACGCGTTACTATGAGTGGCCGCTCGTGTCATTGGCGGTATGGACATACCGTATGAAATTTACAACGCGTTGGTTTTTACTTTCAACGCGTTGGTTTTCACTTTCAACGCGTTGGTTATCATTTTCAACGCGTTGGTTGTAAAAACTAACGCGTTGATTCGTAATTCATACGGTATGAAAAACCAACGCGTTGGTTTTCAATTCTATACCGTAAGTTTTTCCATTTATATCTACCAATCAAAACCTTTCTAACAAAGTACAATCTAACCGGTCGGACAAACTCCAGTTTGGCGGGAAAATGTATTCTCCGGTGGTGAAAATACTAACTTGTCTACAGTAGGTCAGACGGATCACTTGAACTTGGCAACCACAATACTCGAATACCAAAGATAACAGTTAACAAAATATAATATATAAAACAAGACTTATATATTATACTCTCTTTTCCGAGTGTAACTGCGCGTAGGCAGAATGACTATTAGCCAATAGGGAATATCAACGTCATAAAAATAACCATATATTTCAAGCGGGCAACTGTGCCTAGGCACAATAACTGTGTGGGAATGAGCGCGTAGGCAAAATAACTCCTTCGGCTGAAATTTGCACGACATCTTTCGAATAACAACTTAATTGATAGCAACTTTAGGCTTAGTTCAGCATAATAATACAGTTATGGCCTTCATAAAAGTAATATCCAAAATTATTAAATCTTATAGACCTCAAGGAAAATAGTCGTGTTCTCGATTTAATAATTGTGGATATTAACTTTTGAAAGCCATTGTTGTATATTGTTTGGGTTACAAAAACAACACAAGTTGATGTAAGCTGTATCTATACACTTTATTTTCTATAAAAATATTCATTTAAAACTCGTCTGACCAACTAAACAAGAAATTAAAACTCGACCTTCTAACTAGACAAGCCCCTTTGATACAAGTTACAACACCACATCAATAAAACTATATCAACACTCAACAGGGACGTGTATATCATATACGTATAAATAAAAGAAATATTGTTTTTGCGTAAATGTTGATTATCAAAAATCTTTTACCGGACCTTACCAAGACAAGAAATCATCGTCATCTTGATTTTCGGCAACAGTTGCCTCTGTATTCAATCTTTTGGCCCTGTTTATTAATATTTGCAGACGGGCTGCAGACGATTCAGCCATATTTATACTTTACCGCCTATCTCAAGAAAATCCGGAGGCTGTCCGAATATTTAGAAGGGTACACTAAATGACGACAAGATATTTTTAGATAATACTTTGTAAGGAACTTCTTGATTGGTTGACAAAAGTGCATAACTTACGGTATGGAATTAAAAACTTACGCTATGGAATTGAAAACCAACGCGTTGTTTTTTCATACCGTATATATTACGAATCAACGCGTTTGGTTTTACAACCAACGCGTTGAAAATGATAACCAACGCGTTGCAAGTTATAAGCAACGCGTTGGAAGTTAAAACCAGCTCGTTGAAAAATGCATACGGTATGTTCATACCGCCAATGACACGAACTGTCACTCATACGTTACAAGCGTGTATGTTCACAATAAATGTATTTCATACACAGGGGTGTACTCCTGACATAAACAACTATAACATGATAATGAGACACTCCAAGAGTTTTACAGTCCTTTTTCTATACCAAATGACAAATAATTCATGTAAGTTCAAGAGGAAGACTAATTAACATTTAATATAATAATTAGGTCCTGCAATAGAGTTTACATCTCCCACAAAGTTTTTTTACTATCTGTCGGGAGAAATAAAACTAAGGTATAAATAAATTTCCAGACAAAGTCAACTAACTCTTGAGGTTTTCATTAAGAAGATACTCTATTTTTTCCCTCATAGAAAAAACTAATAATGTCCCTTCTTTTGAAGCAATAATGCTATAATTCAAATGGGTTGTTTGAATAGGACAGTTTGTCGAAAATACAAATTTCATAATCTCAAACTAAATGTGCAATTTGTATGGGCTTTGTGAAATTTGCACCTGACAACCAAATGTGCTTTTCTCTTTCAAAGCTCGAATATGAAATACATTTGATCGATAGACGAACTATTTACTGAACACATAATCAAAACGAAAATAGACACACACAGAAAAATGTATATTCTTATCTTAAATATTTATTCGTCTTTATGTGTAGTGTGTCAAATATATAGTTAATGTAATTTCTATTTACGGTTGTGTTTTTGTGCAAACTATGTTTATGCTAGAAAAAAGACTCCTTGCATTTGTGTTTTTCATAGATATTTGAATGTATGACTGTGTTAATGTGTATAACTTTGTGAATTTTATCACAATACAAAACTACAATGCACTTACCATATGTATTGCATGATTTATTTTCATACTCATTTCATAATCCATTTAAAATTGAATTCCATTACTCACATTTATATTATTCGGTTAATTTAAATGCGTGGAAGATCAGTGAATCGGTGGTACAAAAATGAAATATGCGGTATTATATAGCAGAGATGGTAATAGCATTCATTTGGTTATTAAATTGTATTTGGTAAAGCTTTATGCGTTTAAACTCTTTTTATGTTTCCCTCGTCATTTGAGTTTGTCAAAAAAATACATGGATCCTTTAGTATGCTTTCTGGGATACTTAGGTAAAAGTATGTCCAGAATTACTTAAGTAATATTATTATTAATGTTATTCATGTTATTCAAAACACAATACAATAACAAATAATATTTAGCATTGTCACACTAAATTTCACATAATCAGTGTCGATTACAATTTTGTTATTACAATACATGACATACAATCATGACAACAAAGCATAGAATAAAATTTCTTCAAGTGAGTATACAAGATATGACACAAAACTTATTTATACATTGGCATACAACGAGTCGCCTTCTAAAAGTTTGTTGATACACTTGTAACAATATTCATACTGATCCTGAAAGGAAATAAAAGACAAATTAAACACTTAAAATCAAATCGTTGTTATAAATGCAAATCATAATTTAAATTAAACCTTCACATGTTTGGTATGCCCAACCAAATTATGGCATTCAATGTGGAAATGAATCCCCCTAAAAATTCATGATTCATTTTAAAATATTTACAGTAGCTGTTCAATTCATACAAATGCTGATCATTTACTGGCTAAAATAAACAATTTATTCCGTCATATGCTGTCATCTTGTATAAAAAAAACACATGTCTTATGATACAACCCAACATTACAGAATTATTAGCTCCACCAAAATAACCATCAACACTTTTTCCCGTATTGTTCATCAAGTTCGTGCAAACAATAATTGCTTTATAAAATAGTATTTTTTTTTATAATTTAACAAATTTGACGATGTATCAGAGAACGGAGGATAATTGATATGAATATGCAACAATTTGAAAATTTCTATAATTGGATATAAAGGTAAATTAATATTGAACTTGGATAAATATATATTAAGCTATATACTTTGAAATCGACATCTTCATATGTACATTTCAGATGTATGTTGATATCACGTGAGTAAAAGACACTACATTTATGAAACTAAACAGTGTCTATCGAAGTTTTACGTTTGATACTTTAATTTCAGATTCAAAATGGGAACAGCATGTATTTTTTTTATTTCGAAAAACCAGAAAATTTAAGAATTGAACAGGTTGAATACTGTAGTGTTTTAATTCACATGTACGGAAAGTAAGTGACCATTACTATTTTACACATACATTTGTTAGCGCTTCCGCACTTCATACACAATGTGATTAAAAAAAATAATTCAATTATATATTAATGAAAACATATGGCGTATTTGAATATTTTATAACACAAAATCGCTTTCCTATGCTACCTTCATCAGACATGCCCCCAACCTAAGCATCTCCAAGCCAAGGAATTATACATATTAGAAAATGTAGAAGCTTCATGACCACACAAGGACTAAAATGAATAGACAAATTCATCTAAGGTCATCCTTGCCTTAGCATACTCAGGGAGTTGCAACCATAGTATTTTAATAATTTATTAGTTTTCCAACCGGAATTGTTTAATTGTAGGTTATAAAAAATGTCAGAACTAAAAGACTACTATGCCGAGGATACTGTACGTGACTAATAGTCCACTAGCAACGTCAAATGCTCAATTAAAATAGTTCTGTTGCTTACCGTTATCATGTAATCGTTCGGAAACTCCTTATAAAAAAATATGGGAAAGCTCAATTCTATGTAAATCTCAGGATTGATTACTTTTTGATTGCTTAAAAATGTTTTTAAGTTCATGGATCAATTTCCTTTTTTTGCAGGTGAATTCTGCCAGACGAACATGATCCCCTTTTGATAAATCCATACAGCACATATAGTTGACCCATTGTTTATATTATCTGATAAAAGGACGTGACCAGAAAACCTTATGTTGAGCGATGAACCATGAAACGAAGTCATTGTCAAATGAACCCTGCTACATAGACCTGTTCACCTTTCAATCATTATATACAGCAAAAATAGTTGACCTATTGCTGATAATACCGGAGAACCCGATCTAACCACGAAATATTCATTTTGAACGTTCAACTCTGTCAGAAGAACATGTACTGCTAAGGTACATGAAAATCTGCCCTGAGCAATAGCTAACTTGAAAGCTGACTGTTTGCACTGATAAAGTTGCAATGTGTTATTAAGGTTTCTAAGCAAACGTTTAACATATTTCAGTTTAAGATGGATTAGTCGATATAGCTAAAAGCGAATTTTATTTCTACACAATGGATTGTGTATCAATGATAAAAGGCCACTAATTGAAACATCATGACGTGTCGTGATGTATGCATATGTTGATAAAGAAAAACAAATGAGACGGAAAATACTGAAGTGACACTCAAGATTCATAAATTGAAGAGAAACCGACAAAATCAAGGCAAAAAAAAACCCAAAAAACGAAAAGACAACATACAAATGAGGAAAAATGGTATGATTGCCAATGAGACAACTATCCACCGAAGGCCAAACAACGTGGATATTAGCAATTATAGGTCACCGTATGGTCTTCAGCAATGAGAAAAATCCATACCTTATAGTCAGCAATAACAATACCGGGTCTACGTAGCAACTTATATATAGCAAACATAAGACTGAGCAAAACGACCCCCCTCCGCCCCCTAGAAAACGGGTGTTAACTTTGCTGCTCCGTACGGGTATGCAGATCCTGCTTAAATGTGGAACTCGTGTTTACAGTGAGGAGCAGTGTTATTCACTGCATTTACTCAGATCCAAGAAGGAAACTGGCTTCCAATGATATGGTGGTGTTGCATCTGGTTCTCAAACCAATCAGACTTCGTTTTGTCTATGAATAGATTTTTTTAGAAGATTATTACTTGAATATGTGGTATTTTCTAGGTTGCTAACTCACATTGAACGTATTGAATAATCATGTAAAATATTCATAAAAACTTATATTCGATACAAATAAAGTCTTACATAATAAGGAATAGAGGCGAAAGATACAAGGGGTACATTAAAAAATCCTTGAGATGGCCAAAAAAAAATGCAAGACATCAAACAAAAAAAAAAAAAAAGTTAATTTTGAACAACCCGAATCGAACCAAAAGTATGGGATGACCTCAAGTGCTCCTGAAGAGTAAGAAGAAAAAAACGGAAAAAACAAAAACGATACATCTTTGTCTGTATAATCGTATTGAGCTCGTTAATCTTCTACTACATGTACTAGTTGTTAATATATTAGACTCTTATTAACTCACTTCCCTCTACGGTACAGGTGATGCCGTAACAATTTTGACATAACAATCCAGTCTTTAGACTTTTAAATACTTACAAATTCTAAAAAGAATTCTGGCCTCCGTATCTGCATCGCTCGAACTATTTGGAAAACATCCACTTCGTCGTCTATTTCCATTTTTTCTAAAATCAGTTTCATAGCAACAAATAGCCCACATTTGCTGCAGCCGTTACTAAAATAATGTTAGACTATAATTAATAAGGAAAGTGAACGATTTTCATGACTGGCACAGACAGTTATTATGTTTTTTATTCGGTCTGTCATAGACAATTCTTTTCTTATCTTAGAATATTTTATCCAGGTTATTTTTAAATGTTTGTTAAAACACATGATATAATAAAGGTTTCCATGTTTTCCAATTTGAATCAAGCCAAAAGCATGATGTACCGAAGTACCTACTAGAGGCGTTCCAATTTCAACATATATAGCCTACAAACTACTTTAGTATTGGACTTGTTTATAGTTTGGTTGTTCTTCTAAGTGTACTTCTCTTCCACATAATCTGATTTCAGAAAAGCATATTGAAATGGCTGCTAAAAAATCATAGATTGTATACTTCTTTAGCAGTAATACACGCTGTTTCGTAAATCATAGAACCATAAAAGTCATTGTGCAGGAACACATTATCAGGAATATGCTCAGACATGAATCAGGCTATCAATTGTTTTGCTTGTCAATATTTTGATGACATAGACAATGTTTCATATCGTAAAATAAATTTTCTCTGAGGATTCGGTTGCTGGTGGATGAGAATTATTATACTGCCCAATTTGTTTAGTGAATCCTGCTATCCTTTTTATATTATATTTGATATTACTTATTACGCATTTGGTTTTTTATTTTTTGTGATGAAACATGATGTACATTTGAGTTATTTCACAGGTTTTACCAGGAGATCCTCATATTTGAAACGAAGTCGTATTGTCCATTTCCAAAACCGTTTACGTATGTCTCATGAATATTGTACCAGTCATGGAGTTTCTCCACACGCAGTTATTAGCTGTATATACATATTTTATTCTTGGATACAGGATTTTCTTATTAGTTGTTATTGGCTTTGAACTAGCGTTCACTAACTGCGAGTACTCTCAGATCTGTACCTATTGTCTTTTTTGTTGTGGTGATGTATAAATACCCTGCCACGTCCAATCTGTGTTTTTCCCGCTTTGTATCGATCTGATGAGTTAAGCCTTTTTCAACAGATGTTTTATAATTTGTTCTTAGGCTGTACTGTTACACCATTGTCCCAGGTTAGGGGGAGGGTTTGGCGCCAGCAAACTAGACTAAGTTCAACCTCGCCTGTTTGTGCCTGTCCAAAGTCATTTGTTTGTTACTGTATATCATATTTGATTTTCGTTCATTCTTTTGTACATTAATCAGGCCGTTAATTTTTTCGTTTGAATTATATTACATTTATCCTTTCGAGGCCTTTAATAGCTGACTAGGCGGTATGGATTTTGTTCATATTTGAAGACCGTATGGTGACCTATAGTTGTTAAATTCTATGTTATTTGGTCTTTGGTGGAGAGTTGTATCATTGGCAATCATATCACATCTTCTTAATTTTATATAATAACGAAAAAAACATGTTACAGACCGTACAACTGCTACTTGCACTAATTAATTGTGATACATGTAAACAGTTAAACGTAAAATATTTCTCAGAAAAAATGCAATTGCTAACAGAGCTTACCAACAAACTACAGTTATCGGACATTTCCCTTTCTCCCAACAATTAATTACAAGTTGCAAAAGTTCCAGCATACATTCCTTTGTAGGAGGTATGATGGTGTTCTCTTCCCACTCCTCTAAAGTGAAGACAATAATTGTCCTTTTCTCTTTCTGTTTCTTTAAAGAGACATTAATGAAATATACAAATTATTACGTAAGTATAAATTAGTAATTTCAAAATACCTTGGATTTGATATATATTTATTAAATGCTTACTTTTACGAACGAAAATACACTATATACTGTATTTTACTACAGTATGCAACTCACTAAAAAACACACGGACTAGTAATAATTATTCACCAATAAGGAAGGAATATACGTCATAATGTTTTAAAAGAACTCATAACAATAGATAGCATAGAAATTTACAATAGCATGTGCTGTGTAGAGAAGCAACCGTCGCAGCTTGAATAACTTACCAATATTTATAGTTTTGATGTATTTACAATGGATTTTTTCAATTGGGATTGTTGTAGATGAAAAAAAATGGCAGTACGCTTTGTGTAATATACATTTTTAGCAATATATTTGTCTCTACATGCAACTTCCTCAGACACAGTTAACCTTAGGCGGATTTGGCTATTCGTTTTATGTTCCTTTTGATCATAAAGTTTTTCGCGTATTCAATGCTTATACATATATTTACCTGGCTTTTTTTTAGGGAGTTTGAGTGTTCCTGATGAGGTCAAAATTTTAATCCCAAAAAGCGTTTCGGTCACACATAATTTAAAAAGTATTATTTGCATGTACATGTATAAGGATATATTAAGAGGAAAAGGATAGCGCTCTGCATTCGATAAATCTGCTAAATTACACGACCAGTTGTAATGAGCTATGTCTCAAATGAACCAACACGATTGCATACAGTGCCTTATAAAAATTCGTTCTCAATTTTTTTCGACGGATTACCGTATGCGTTAAAATTATGGAATCATTTGCCTGAATTTGACTGTGCATGCTTTTCGTCGCTTGCCAAATAGTTAAAGACATGACAAAAGAGTTCAATGCAAACCAAAATTCAATGTACCTAATGATACACATTATACATGTTATATTAGCAGTCCATCATACCTCTTTGATATAAAATTGCACGGACGCCAAATATACAGTTCTGAAAAGCAATGCTTTAAAACGAACAAAAATCGATTTAAAAATTAACAGAATGAAAAACAGAAACGCAGTACAATGGTCAAAAACCTATGTTCAGTATGATAAAAATTACCAATGCAAATAAACAACATCGTCCCACTAAATGGAAGCGATATATACCGTGCATAACCTATGCACAGGATTTCAATGAACGTAATCTATATATTTCTGGTAACGTATTCAGTTAATGATATCGTTACCACAAACTAGTTAGGACCTTTACTTAATTCTTTCAGAGATACAAAAGTCAGGTTTGTAAATTGGGCTGTACCTGTAGAAAACTTATTACAAATGGGATGTCACATCCTCCCGATGTTTACGGTGATGTTGTTTATCGAGCCCGAAAATTTAGATGCGATCCGGGAAAACTTATCGGTCCTTTAGATTAACTTATTCTAACAGGTTACCGATTTAACATTGTAATTGGATCTTCGAATATTGTTCATATTGGTTTAATTATTTATTTTGTTATGAATAAATTAAAACCCAACTAAATATTATTGCTTTACATCTATGAACATTTATGGTCCTAAATTCTGTCGACACTTATATCTTGCATTGGAATTGCACATGGTCATGTTTTTTCCGACTGTTAATGACGTTTTTACACTAAATCCATTTGATGTTGGAGGTGCACTGATTGATATTTCAGTCTTAGATGCATGATTTTTTTGTTCATTAGTTATTATTAGTTTAAAATAGCTTTTAGTAACTGTGAGTACTCTCAGATCTGTGGTTTGTGTCTTTTTTTGGGGGGATGTATTAACAGTTTGTTCCTATGTTTTACTGTGTCCCAAGTTAGGGGAGGTGTGGCGCCTGTAAACATGTTTATTCCCGCAACATTGTCTACGTGCCTGTCCCAAGTCAGGAGCCGGAAAGTTATTGGTTGTCGTTTGATGCAGTATAATATATTTGTTTTTCGTTTATTTCTTGTACATAAAACAGACCGTTAGTTTTCTCGTTTGAAATGTTTTGCATTTGTCATTTCGGGGCGATTTATAATAGCTTGCTTTCCGATATGGGTTTTGTTTATTGTTGAAGGCCGTAAAGTGACATATAGTGGTAAACTTCTACGTCATTTGGTATCTGGTAGAGATTTGTCTCATTGCAAATCATATCACATCTTCTTGTTTTTATTTAACCAGGTCCCTTAGATTAGTAGTATTCCTGCTCCATTATTCTATACCTGTCGGGCTGGTTATGACAAAGATGTAGACATTCACAGACAGAAACACAAATTAGACTACGACAAACCAAACCAAAGCCCATTGCACGAAAACATCTTCAGTATAATATGCTTAAGACAAAATACCATTTTCAATAGAGAATTCGAAAACTGAAAATAACCCTGTTCACGTGACTGAAAGTTATGGGATGTCATCTTTTATGTAATTTAAGTAGTCTGTTTGAAGAAACATATATTGAAGAGTTTATGTAAGATTTCAAACATTTCATTGCTCTAGATGCAACAACACTCCTGGTATCCCGATCCGAGAACGTATTGGGTTCAGAATCCCGAGAAGCGATTAATGAACAATGTGTAACAGTACAATATGGATCCGATTTTCACGGAGGAATTATAAAAATGATGATACCCAGTATGAATAAGAAATTAGTAAAACAGAACATCAGTAATTATCTGGTAAAAAATAAACAGGATTCCTAAACAATCTTGATTCTAAATCAGTTTTAATTCTTTATGTTTTTTTTTCTATTAAACAATCTTAATTCGTAATCAATCTTAGTTCTTTACGTTTGTTTTTCGAGTAAATATTATCTAGTTCACCTTATGATTCAAAATGAGCTCCATTTTCCCACGTGTACTTGCTCGTTCATGCACAATAGTGAAATCTTCAAACTCTAGCATTTCGTCTTTCTCTGGCCACAATAGAGCATTCTGTAAAAACGTTATTATAGAACATGGAATTTATCATTGTTTAAGGAACCTACCTAAACCGTACGATAACTGTGTTTACAACCTCTAACCTCTGGTTTCAAAAATTAGGGGGGCCTCGGTGGCCGAATGGTCTAAGTAGTTACTACTGTAATCACTAGCCAGTCAACACTGAGGTTGTGAGTTCGAACCTCGCTCGTGCGAGTGCACTCGACTCCAATCTTAATTGACTAGGATTGTCAGTTTTCCTATCGAAGGTCGGTGGTTTTCTCCGGGCACTCCGGCTTCCTCCACCAATAAAAACTGGCCGCCACGAAATAGCCCAAAAGTGGCGTTAAACACCAAAAATCAAAAATCAAATCAAAAATTAGTTTTCCATCTTTTACCATCTTTTGCTCAAGAGTCGGTATATACATGTGGCAACGTAGATTTCCTGATTTAGACTACCATAGAAAAGCGAGGCTAAGTAAAAAATAAATCAACTGATCTTAAAGTTTGTTCGTCCCCTCCCCCCTTCCCCCATTACTGTCCAAGGTTATAGGGATATTTGGGGGCTCGCAATCATGTTTAATCTCACCACATGCTGTATGTGTTTGTCAAAAGTCCTGAGACTAATTTAGTGGTTGTCGTTTGTCACTTTCTATCGTATTTTTGATTTGGATTTGTACATAAATCCGGTTCTTGGTTTTTCCTCAATTAAAATTTTGTCATGTTAGGACCTTTGACACATTACTATACGGTATGGGTTATGCTAATGGTTGAAGACCGTACAGTGGCATATCGTTGCTTACATCTGCGTCAGTTGATCTCTCGTGGATAATTGTCCTTTTATCATTCCATTAACGGAAGTCTCAAAGAGTAACTAACAGATAGCTAGGCAACAATCCCTATTTGAGTCATTGAAATTAACGTCCCCATTTCAACCTGACGTGGATGCGTATTTATATATATCCCACGGTCAAACAGAGTCCATCTCCAGCATGGATTTTACCGCTGGATGGGAGTAGTCCAGGATATCATATGTTTATACGTTAGTCAACTCCTGGGCTTACATTTGTATAGAAAGAAGTTCCGAAATGAAGTGTCGAATTATTTTTTACTTTATCTTAATATACCTTTCAAATAATGTCTGAAAGACACTTATCATTCGGTAAGTATGGTTTCGCGTATTCATTTTATATTTCAGATGTGATCAGATTAAAAAAAGAAATCCTACAGATAAAAAGTAAACTTTAAATGTACCCATAACATATTAATAATAGCACTTGTAAACATAATATAAATCAAAAGAGTTATACATACTTTGTTAGATGAATCCAACAAAACAATAATTTTTGAGTCATGATCAGAAATCATGGTCAAGAAATCAAGAACAGTTTCTTCCAAAGGACATTGTGTTGCAAAGAACACACTGTTCTCAAAATATCCCTGCAATAAAATTTAATAACACAAAATTTAATTATTTCAGATTATAAGAACATTACACAATATGTGAGAATTCTTTTAAAAGTTCGTAGACAAGTTGCAATAAATCTATTTTTTACGTGGACAAAATAGTTATACACCACATTTTTACAACTGTATGAAACAAAAATGTATCTGACATACCGGATTTTAAATATTCACTTATCCAATTGATATAAGTCATGCTGTCGAACATCTTTATTTTTTAATACTTTTCATATCGTTCCGAATTATGTATTTTTAAATAGTTTAAATATGATAAAAACCATTTGTAACCACAAAATACATATAAATGTCATTTTCTTAATTCTATTCATAAATAATAGAATCGTCTTCATAAACTCATGACGAAATATACTGTTTTCGCTTCAAATGCAGAGAGATAAGATGTTACTTCAATTAACACTTCATCATTAGAAAAATTATGTTAAATGGTTAGATTATGATAAAATCTAATATGAGCAGCAGCTTTGTCTAAAATTATATTTGACTGAGATTAATTTAATCTTTATAAAATAATTGTCTTCTGCTCGACCCGTTGCGGGGGACAAAGAAATATTTGGCGTCCGTCCTTTCCGAGCGTCTGTCCTTCCAGTCTTGTGAGCGCTCTCACATGTTTTTGCCATATTTTAATGAAATTTATATCATAGGTTTATATTCAGCAATGTCTTCGACAGTTTCGAAAATCAGTGCCAAACAGCTATTTTAAAGAATTTATACCCCTTGAAGAATAAAATCTGTGGAAAATTACATATAAGCGCTCTAAAGTGTACAATTCTTGCCAGATATTTATGAAATTTATATCATGATAGGTTATATCAGCAATTTCTCGGACAAGTTTGAAAATCAGTTCCGATCAATCATTTAAAAAGAGGTATGCCCCTTGGAAATTTTATTAGATAAAAAAATTGGAAGCACTTTCACACCTACATTTCTTGTTGGTTTGTTATGAAATTTATATCATAGGTTTATATCAGCAATGTCTTGGGTGTGTTGAAAAATCAGCGCTGTTCTATTTATTTTGTAAATGAGTTATGTCTCTTTAAAATGTAGATGGGGCCCTTTATAGCTTGCTGTTCGGTGTGAGCCAAGGCTCCATGTTGAAGGCCGTCTTTAACCTATAATTGTTAACTTTTTATACATTGTGACTTGGATGGAGTTGTCTCATTGGAACTCATACCACATCTTCTTATTTATATATAATATTGAATATCGCATTTTAAGCACTCTCACACTTACATTTCTTGTAAAAATTTGTTTATATCAAAGGCTTTAATCAGTAAGGTTAGAAAAAGTGGCGGCCAACCATATTACATGAGTTGATTTCCTTGGAATTAGAAGCATGTGGAAAATAACATTGTTATTGATCTCAATCCTTCATTTCTTGTAAAATATTTATGAAAAAGTAAATGTTTTTTTGTTTTTGTTTTTAGTTATTGCCCTTAGTGCAACGCGGGGACATTAAAAAACTTCTTTTTCTCAATATGATATCTTCATTAAGATACTTAATACATTCAAAGATAAAGTAGTTGCATATATCAACATATATATGTTCAAGAGAAGACCAAGAACATTTTGTCAAATAGCCTAATGTTAAATACGATGTACATGCATATCTGCAAAGTTTATCACACCTATTATTATAATAAAAAAACATAACAAGACTTACTACAATGCATAAGCTGGTCCCAGAAAGAAAAATATTACTGAGAACTAATTTAAAATTGTGCTTCCATAAAACTACAAATAATCAAAACCGAATGCATTACATAATTAGGGAATGTGTTCTAATGTCTGACCAATTAGTTGTCAACATATTGCAAAATACTGTTTCGTGAACATCATATTGCTTATCTTTAAAGATTGACGTGAATAAAAAAAATTCGTTTATGACTTACAGAAAAACAAAGATAAATTGAAGTTTGATAGTTGTTTAAAGTCCAGTGGCGGTTATTCCATACATTTCAGGAATAACACATACATGTAGTGTGATATTAATATGAACCTTGTTCTGTACTAGACTAACACGCTCGGACAGATTTGTATAGCGCTGGTTCACATGATAATAGTTCACAAGAAGACATGTTACCTAGTCAAACACATTATTCGAACTCCAGTCAACCCGACTTTGCTCTTACTCTTAAATGTAACGTGCTTACAAGATAACCAGCAAATTACAAATGACCTCCCACACTCGAGGCAAGCAAGATACCACTACACAACCGATGAGATATTAATAAAGTCATATAGTTGTTTAAGATAAAGTACTCCCCATGTTGTGCACTTTATTTAAGGGAACTTGCTCTAAGGGCAGTCCTGGTATTTCGACAACCGTTTAAAAACAAAAGACCTAACCATGACTTTTACAGTAACGAATCGTAACGATAAAAGATAGATCGAAAACAAACTGACAACGCCATGGCCAAAAATAAAAAGACAAACAGACAAATAATAGTACAGATGACACAACATAGAAAACATAAGACTAAGTAACACGAACCCCACCAAAAACTGGGGGTGATCTCAGGTGCTCCGGAAGGGTAAGCAGATCCTGCTCCATATGTGGCACCCGTCGTGTTGCTTATGTTATTACAAATCCGGTAAATAGTCTAATTCGGTAAGTCACATTCGTGAAAAGGGAGGGTATTGTAGTTACGATATAAGAAACATATCCGATATCATCTGTGAAACGGTTATTCCATAACGGTCAACCAACTCGTGATGGCGTCTGTAAAATTTACGAAGGGATGACTTCAACTTCACCATTTGGAACTCTTAGTTTAATAGCTTCCTTGTGACTGCAATACTCTATCAAGGAAATCATGATAGGAAACACAAGCCCGGGAATATCGTATCAATTGGGAGATATATACTCCGTATGCAGGCGCTGCTGGAATTTTGCTACATAGAAATGGAAAGTTCACAATTGGGAAGCTGAAATCATTTCTTTTGTCGTAAAGTTTTGTTTTCAACCGACCATCATTGTCAATTTCTAGATGTAAGTCAAGATATGAGGCAGACTTAACTGTATCTGTAGTATCCTTTATCTCTAGTTCGATGGGATAGATTCGTTCGATAATTAATTCGATAATTATACCGCTTTGTAAACAGTGAAGAGGCGTAGATATTAAGATATATGTGTTATTGTAACCCTTACATAAAGGCAACAGTAGTATACCACTGTTCAATGGTCATAATTCGACTAAGCAAAAACAAATCCAGGTAACAAACTAAAACCGAGGGAAACACATCAACAATAAGAGGAAAACAACGGAACAACAGAAACACTGAACTACAACAAAAGCAAATGCCAACATACATAGAAACGAACATATGTAGCTTAAAACTAGAGAAATACTTACAGGAATAATAACTGCATTGATATAATCATTTCTTGATTTGCCATATGACATAAGAAAAGGCCTGAACTTATCATCTGTAAAAATATTAATGTTTGGTGAAGTTCATTTTATCTAGATCATACACACTAGTTTACTCATAGCTGTATTAGGTAATAGATAAGGTACTTACCCCACACCCGAATTTAATCAACCACTTACTATACCCATGTCACGCTTGGTGTTACAAATGTAATTGTCAATCAAAAGTGTGCTTTATAATTCTTCGGGTTATTTTCGGAAATATTGACGGCCTTCAACAATGAGCAACACCCAAACCACATAGTAAGCCACAAAAAAGACCCGAAATGACAAATGTAGAACAATTCAAACAAGAAAACTAACGATCTGATGTATGAACAAAACAATAAACGAAAAACAAACACAAAAGACACAAAGTATAGATCTGAGAGTACTCGCGCTTAAATTAAAGCTAGTTCAAAGCCAACACAACTAATATAAAATCATGTGTCTAAGACTAATATATCAATCAGTACACATCTAAACTCCAATGGAAACACCATCACCGTAAACATTATGATGTGCTATCACGTTTGTAGAAAGTCTTTTACAGGTACAGTCAGACTTCCAAACCAAATATTTGTATCTTTGTAATTCTTGACTCAATAATTATCACGACCGACACGGGCATAGCAAACGAGTTGTGATATATAAACACCGTAACATCGCCGTCCAAGAAAGGAAAATTAAAATAGTGATCGAAAAATCGTCCTTTTTGTCGTAAATATTTGTGTAGATTTTCCCGTGTAAAACTGAAATATCTAAATCTAAGAAAGGACAGTTAGTACCGTTTATATTTGATTTATTTAGAGTAAATTTCGGCAGTATATTTAGAAAATTCTTGATTATTTACCGAACAATTATTATCAAGATAACGATAAGTGTTGATGAATTTATCAAATAAATGCAATTTTTGGTTTTCTTTATTGTTTTTGTGTAATTCAACATGTTCAATGTCCGGCCAACATATTGAAAATGTTCAAACTCTGTGACATCTTCATGTACATGTATGACATCCTATATGTAGATCTGTCATTCGGTAGTTTTCTTATTTATATAAATGCAGCTGTTAAAGTCGACACTTTAAAATGAGGAAATATCGATCTGCGTCAGATGTTGAAATGTAGTAGCGGTACTTGAATAACACGTATCAACTAATGAATGACAACTTTTTCGCTATGTTTTGACGTTCTTCCTCAACCTAGAGAGTTTTATTCGTCATGCAGCGCATATAAATGGTTGATGAAAAGATTCTTTATCATTTGCAGGCGATATACAAGCTTTACTCTATCTTATTTGTGTCCTTTACGATGTATGTGCACAATGGCAAAATATTAGTTACATACTGGTCGGTGATTGTATGCATTTTCTATTCGTTTTGATAGTTACGTAATTCATAACGACAAAACCAATTTTGATCTCCGTTTTCGTTTACAATACAACTGATTTTGCAATTCAAATTGTGACGTCACATACGTACACCCCATATTGTATTGGAATACGAACATAGCTTTGTTTACAGTGTGAAAAAAACAACGTCAAACTAAAATTTCGGCTGTATATCAGCGGGAAATCATGCTTTGTCATTGCAACCAAAGTAAAAATAAAAATTTTACTGACTGACAAACAACAGAGATTGAATTCGTAATTTTGAGTCAAAGTGTGTTCTCATCCATTTGTTCTGATCAGAAAACTGTTTCACAGTAAATCACATCCTCAGCGTTCTTGTGCTGTTGGTGTGAAACGTTACGCATCTCGTGTATTCACATTGGTACTGTTATTGTCAGTTACACTGGGTGGATATTGTGGCCTTAAGCATCACTAAAGAGACCATTATTGTCGAAATGCATATCTGATGCAGTAAAAATGGTACCGTTAATATATACTCCATTTTGCAATCGTTTTATTTTTATTTGCCTGTATATACAAAGGGTCTCTTGATGCCTTCTAATTTATTCACTGATTAAAACACTGAAGTCAGATTTTAAAGATTTTTTTTGTATGCTGCACAATTGTGCTAGATAACTTTTAGCTGAAACTAAAATGAATACCTGATCATGACAAAAAATCTACAAAGGTTATGGCAAATCTATTAACTGAATGTGTTCTTAATCCAAGTTTGTGTATACTTTTGTTCATTTGTGTGTTTATACTCTCTTCGGTGATTTTATTAAGAGTAAAATGTTCAGCTATTTTGGCCTCAAAAACCACTTAAGTTGTAATAAATGTCCAAATGCGCATCTGGTTTAGTACCATTCATATCGTAAATTTTATACATGTACCTCTCAATGTATTACTTACTTACTCTATCAGCGGAATTACATAATATAGGGCAAATATCAGCATATGATTTAATAATTTTGTCGCTGCATGATACTTTTGACTAATGTTTGGCTAGAGAAAACTATTTTAACTTACGTGCAAGTACATTTGTCGTGTTCTTCGTAATATTCTCTTTTAATCTTGAAGCTTGATATTCTTCAGCAGAATACGATGGTCGTAAGGTAAGTAATTTTTAAGAAAAATGAAATACTCAAATATATTATGTAAGAGAAACGTGTTTGATGATGTGACTGAAAAGTAACCCAAAAGGTACGTACATTTGTACATATAAGAATATTGATGATTAAGGCTGAATCTGTTTCTTTTGCTTCATTCATATGTGTGTTCTAAAATGGTTTTTATCTAATTTATATGTATTTGCATTATTGTTATAAAGCTACTTCATGTGCATTTTGTACATGTTTGAATCGAGACCAGTGTATCAAGCAACATATTTCCACTCGTATGTGTCTACAAAGTGCAGTCTGATAAAATGTGCATGACAAATAAACGATGTTATAATATTTCTTCATTCGAAAACGATCCAGGTGGCAATCTTACTCTTAATTGTTTTAGGAGAAACTTTTCCTTTCGTAAATATTCAATGAATATTAAACCGAAAATAAATCATAAGATATAATATATTTTACCGAATGTAATATTTAAATGATGATTGGGATGTTGGTGTTTGTTTGTCTAGTAATCCTAAACTCTATATAATTCATTTGCGAAAATACGGCAATGCATAAAGTAAGACGAATTTTTACATCGCGATGACCTTGAGGTCATTCCGATGTATTGCTATCGCCTAGATTTCCATTATGTAAATTAGTTTTGGGTTTGTAACCGATCTATAAACATGATAAATATTCGCACATAAACGTTTGATATAAATACATCTCTTCAATGAATACTGATAAAAATATTTTTGTTTACAACATAAATTAATAATATGAAAATGTTTTGTAGTTAGATATATATATATAAGTAAAAAATCATTGATAATATCAATGCACACGTACCGAAAAATTGTGTTAAAGCATGCGGAAGAATACCTAAAAGAACGTTTTGCGACAATACCGGCAAGGACCGGTAACTCTGTAATTGTTTTTGCGGGAAAATATGAATGCCTACTCGTATCCAATCTCGATTTTTTACAGAAAAGTGTCCACCATGCACTTGCATTGCACTATTATTAGAATAGTAGAATAGAATGATATACAAATGGATGCAAATCATATATATATGTAACTGTTATTTTAATATAATATATAACAACAAATCAGTGTATACTGTATACTGATTTGTATCACTACTGTAACAATAAAATAGTTATTACGGTGAAGTTGAATTTCCTGTCATTTATTCATCATCCACGCACGAACTTGTCTCAGAAAAAAATATATCTCTGTACATTAACCTCAGTTTCAGGTAAAGAGATATGTTGTTTTTTTCTGAGACAAGTGCTTTTGACCATCCTCAAGAACTTGTGGTCATCCGATGTTCAGTACTTCAGTACTTTGATTTTGCTATTGATATAAAGATATGAATCAAGGTATTAGCCACAAAAAGATTGTGTTACCAGATACACAGTTGTTAATCTGAATTAACTATCGTTTTGAGAAAGGCCAGTGCTGAAATTTAAAATTTGAAACAATATGTGAAAATTGCCAGTTATGTCAAATATCTCAATTTAAAATTGTCACAACTTATATGTCTTCACTTAAGTCTCGAGATTTAATAATCCAATTAGTGAATCGATAAAAAAAGAATCATTTGAATGCCTTGAATAATGTTATTACTTTTGCAACTTTAAGAAACAAACAGAAGTTTTCAATATGTGTTTATTTCGAAAATATATTCTTATTTACTATATATTGCTATACATTTGATTTTGAATACATACTGGGTCGTGGAATTATTGGGTTTGAAAAAAACATCACAGATACCAGGCATATTATTGTGTATGACAGATGCGCATTTCGTCTGGAAAAGACTCGTCATTGACGCTCGAATCAAACCACTTAAAACGCCAAATAAAGTACAAAGTGGAACAGACCTCCAAACGACCCAAAATTCTTTAATGAACAGTAGCAAAATTGCACATATGCTTAACTTCACATCCCTAGAAATCGAACAAGTGATGTTTTATTTCATTTTTCAACTTTGTTGACAAAATTCAATGCGTACTTTGCATTTTACAAGAAATGGATGCCTGTGACATATTTTAATTGCTCATTTTTAAATGTCGACTTGTAGTTGACGTCGCAGGCGACGTTTCCGTTAATTTAACTTTTTGTCACTAAAGACTTCATTTTATATGTGACTGTTTTGTGTATCTGTAAGTATAATAAGTTATGAAGAAAGACGTGCAAAATGACAAATTATAAAAATAAGAATTGTTTAATCTCTAAGAAAACCTATGAGATGTCCTCTGCTTTTTGTTTTTCAAAATGGTTGCAAATTGGGTACTGAGTGCAAGTTAAGTACTGTGACGATATATAGAATATGGATTTAAACTATCAAAGCAGTGGCAGTCGATTTTGATTTAGAATAATTATCCGCACTATAGTACGACTATTGTACTTGATTGCATGCATACTGTTACAAAATGTAATGAGAAATGTAGACATGAGACAATGTGAGCTAAACTGATCATGAAAGGCGGATGATACCAAAGGGGTCTTCAAATTCATAAGTTAAAAAAAAACCACTGACAACGCCATAGCAAAACATAAAACAACTGAAAGATAAACAAAAGTCTACAAAACATAACATAGAAAATTAAAGACTGAGCAACAAGAATCCCGGCATAAAATGGGGGTGTAAGCAAATCCAGCTATACATACGGCCCTCGTCGTGTTGCTCATTTGATTTGATACAAAAAGTTATATAGACAAAGACAATACAATATTGTTAACGAATTTGTTTAAATAAGGATTGTCCAATAAAACACGATAACTTACATGGTTACATGCACACCTGACCATTTACATTTTATGAATTGATCTTCTAATTTGTAAGAGCAAGTATTTAAACACATCTACAATACATCATCTTTGAACCAGGCGTTTTGTGCGAGGCATTTAATTTATCGTCATATTCCAGAAATATGATTACACAGTAGTATAAAGAATCTGTAAATTCAACGTAATGCACATGGTACACATGTTTAATTCTATTTACAAGAAATTGATATTGAGGTAAAAATAGTTTGTTCAATGTCTCTTTAAGGCATTTTGTAAACAGCCATAATTATTCACCAACAATGTTAGCTTATGATTGCCCTTTTGTATCGTCTCTCTCTTTTTTCACTCTTTATCGTCTATACCTGAAACTCTAATCTGTACATTTTCTGATTTTGAGGTATCGTCTGGTTTCCTTGATTTTCTATGTATCTACAGAATTCACTCTTTCTTATGGCGGTCTGTGGGACCGTGAACAACTCTAATAGTACATCAAACACGGCCTCATATTGTTCCTGTATAATTTAAAAGTAGTTATGTTCAAATGCGGTTCAAAAGGGGAAATCTCCCTGATTTTAATGTATATAGAAAAACAAACGATGTAGTTTATGTTGTTTTTAATGTATTGAAATGGGACGTCGATCTCTCTTTATCGTTGAATAGTAATTAATTGATCTGTATAAAAAATGTATGCCCAAAGAATGATATAAATAATTACGTTTCTTTATATAGAGGCGAGTGCATCATATCTGTACAATAAATTCCAGGATAACGTATAAGTTCACTTTATACACTTCTCTTGCAATTTTGTTTTCTTTCTTTATCTATTGCATGTAGAGCTTTGACTGTTAGTCTGCTGTTTATCTGATTCACACCTAACTTACCTTTTATCAAAATTTTATCAATCGTTTTTTACTAGTTCTTAAGTGTTGTATTACTTAACATCCATAGGAGACATACATCAAAAATTATCGACTTTATTTGTGTGAACAAGGTCATAAATTTTAAAATAAATGTGCAAAAACTGTACTTCACTTTTCAAGGCATGAATTCAAATGTTGAAAAAAGAACGTTCAAATGAACATACGTGTGTCTGAATCATATTCATTCTATCTTTTCTCATCATTGTCACATACTCCATAACGTCTACATAACCAACTTCTTTTCCATGTTCATATAATGCATCTATAGCAACAAATGTTCCTGTTCTACCTACACCAGCGCTAAACAGACATTGTTATATATGATCAGCCAGTCCTTACTTATTTATTGATGTGACGTTAACAACAAACTTACAGAAAAAGATAGAAACAATCGTTTGCTCATAATTGGTCTAAAGAATAAAACATTTTAAAATCTAGTATATACAAAAATGTCGTACATAGAAGTTGTAATTTTGTCGATCATGAATATTACTGTTAATATTTCCCAGATCTTATATGTAAATCCTGGATCACTTCTCATACTTCTGACGTGAAAACTAAATATGTATTGTTATTGAAGTGCCTGATATTGTTTTTGATCATTAACAAGACTTTAAAAAAAAAAATGTTTGGTTGTGTGCTTTTATTAAGGCATGCATTTTGTTTTGCATATTATCAAACTAAATATGTCTAATAATCAATCATTCTGTAGAATACAATTTTATTGAATTAGAATGTACATATCATGTATAAATATGGAGATGTGGTATGATTGCCAAGGAGACAACTATCCACCAAAGTGAATGTAAGCACCGTTCGACCTTCAACAATGAGAAAAAAGCCACATCGTACAGTCTGCTTTAAAGGTTCTATTTTATTATATGTCAACCAATGGAACTATGTCTCTAATTTATTGTTAGAAAAGTTATTTAGCATTTCTACAAAACCAAAAGTTCCCGAAGAAGTCTTCGCAACGGAAAGTAATGTATATGTGTATGTCTTGTTGCAATATATAGCAGAACGAACCTGCAATGGACAACCATAGGTCCATTCCTTTCAATTTGTTTTGCTTTTACTTTCCTATAAAAGTTACCCAGATTGATACTGTCTGCCACACCATGGTCAGGCCAATTAGTGAAATGGAAATGAAACACTTGTCGTTCTTGCTGATCCTAAAATGAAAATAAAATAAATGTGTCTGTATAACCTATTTGTTTATAAGTACAAAAAATATAGGATGTGTATTCATACCAAGTGTTCCGCGTATGTCTGTGCATGGTCGATTCAAGGTTTTGTCAACCAACTTAACCATACAAATCAATTCGCCTTTACAAAACAAAGTTCACCAATTCTGAATTGAATAAATGTGTATTTAGTGTTCGTCTTTGAATATTTGCAAATGATAGTCAATCTTAGTTTGGATAATAGTGTTAGTTATATATATCATTTTAACTAGATCTAACTAATGTTTACTAATTTACCCTCTTGCTATATATCGTCAACAGTCTGTAGACATAAACCGTATGATAGGTCTCCTCTGTAATTGTCAGTCTATAATTGTCTACTCCCATTGGTCTGCTGAGTGCTTGGGGCCAATATTGTTCACATTTTTTCTGGAAGTAAACCCATCATCTGACTGAATCAAACTGCAGGTTGAATAACACATTACAATTGAAGTTTTAGATGGTATATATTATGAGAGGTTTTATTTACAACTTATTATTTTTTGCTAAATCAAACATTAATAGTAGTTGACATCCGTTAAGAACGTAATATTATAATTTATCATGGTTATATTCATACCACAATTTATGATTAACTGGAAGAATTTCCTTTTCCTTATAACATACACAAACTAGTAACTCGATTTCGAACTGAAATGACATTTTAATACCAGTAAACTATTGTTTCCTAAATTGATCTGATCTGATCTGGACAACAATTTGACAAGTCATGTTCAGTCTCCCAGTGAATTTTCAGATTAATCCACTGCGGTACATACACATCGAAATCGCATGCAGTAAATCATAATATTAGTAGCCTATGTTTAGACTGTTTAATAGTTTTAATTTACCTATACAAAACAAAAATATACTGAATTTTCTCAGAGAAAAAAAACTGTATTGACTTGACCGCAAGCAAAGTGTCTGACTAGTACTGCATTTGCATTAAGACAATGTCTTAAAAATTAATTTATTCTCCAAACAAGGTTTAACCTTTGTAAGTTCAGAATTTCAGACGATTTTTAAATCAACATGGCCTTTGGAATTATTTAATTGTGAAAGTCAATGTCCCTTTTCCTGAAGGTGTTTTTCGTAGGTTCTTTCTTAATATTTCATTATTTCTTTTAAGTGTATTCCAAATTACAGGATTGGAAAGATGTAGAGCTTGATATATTGTTTGGACACTTGTCTTTCTAAGAACACTATATGCTGCTCCCAAGACGCATTTTTTATTTCTTTTTATTTGAGTTGTTCGGTCTCTGTCTCATTGGCGAATACCCATCATTTTTATTCATATCGATGAAGTATAAAGATCTCCCTCATTGTTTCACCTGCCTTATATACATCTTTAAGTGAATGTATATATATAAAGAAGTCAATGATATCGGCAATTTCAAATCTATTAGATAGGAAATGGTATATCTTGGGGTTGGTGACCGAAAGTTCACATGATGCATCTTCTGCAAGTATGTACTTTAACGGAAATCAATACATCACACTATTTTCCTTTCTCTCAAACACCAACAATTTTTATTGGATTCTCAACATTGCAAAGCATTAAATCAAACAGAGCGCTAATAACCCACACCCCGATTTAATGGACTACTTTACACTAAAATATTTATTGTAGCTTCGATAAGAATTATTTTGGGAGAAGAAACAGCAGATGCAGATTTGACATTCCCTTAACTCTGATTTTATATGCATTCTACCACTGCGTAAGATTAACGTTTTTCATGCTCATCATGATCATTAGCTTGAGAATATAGTAATCAAGAGGCAGTGAAATACTCTGCCAATTTTTCTCAAAGCATTTTAACATTTAAATTCACTATAAAGCAGCCCTTACCATTATTAACTATCGATAAGCAAGGCAATTAGCAGACTTTTTTCTATTAGAATTAAAGAAAAGGTGACTATATAGCGTTGTAATATCAAAATCAGGAACCATCACATATGATGTAAGTATTGAATGTCAGAAGAACTATGTGCAAGACATGTATTCGTGAAGAAGAGAACATTAGTTAGAAGAGAATTATGGATAGTGAACAAAGTGTTGACAGAAAAAAAATTACCCTTCTTTCCTCCTCAATTTGGGTTACCATTACTATTTTCCCAACGTTTTCTTGCCAAATCATATGCCAGAAATCCCTCACTGTGTTCTTTTTAGGACCTATATATAAGAGTGGTGAAAGATATCAAACGGATATTAAAACTCATAATTCAAACACAAACTGACATTGCCAAGTCAAAAACACAAAAACGAGGAAAAGACACACAGTAAACAAAACAAAACAAAGAAAACCAACGACTGAGCAATACGAACCACACCTTAACAGGGGATGGTCTCAGGTGCTCCGAAAGGTAAGCAGTTCCTGCTCTTCATATGATACTCGTCGTGTTGCTCGTGTAAGTACAAATCTGGTAGGTCACATTCGAGGAAATTAGGACGGGATTGTGGTTACGACAATTAGAACATATCCGTCGTCATCTGTAAAACAGATGTTCCATAACGGTCAACCGACTCCTGATGGCGTCCGTAAAATTTTCGAAGGGATAATTTCAACTTCACTACTCGGAAGTCATGGTTCAGTAGCTTCTTTGTAAGCAGCAATACTCTAATTAGAAAATTATGATAGATATTGCAAGCACTGGAATATCGTATCAACTGGAAGAAACAAGGAACGATAAAACCAAGTTATTCAAATCAATAGAACGAAACGTATCTGTCTACTTTTAATAATTTTTGAAAAATCGAAAATTGAATTCAGTGATTTTCATTTCATTTGTATTGACATTTTATACTGAAACTGAAATCAAATAGATTTTTGATTGTTTTTATTGCCAACGTTTTGGAATTCCGTTTGGGGTAAACTCTGTGTCTTTTTTGCCGACCAGTTTCATTATTCATATGAGGCAGATTTTGTACCGGAACTTCTAAAAAGAAAGCAAATAATATAGCATTATCCTTTAACCTCATGTTATATATAGACCTTGTAGGAGAGTTTCTGAGAAAAAAAACCAGTTCAAATTGTGACTTATTATGATGGCATATATTCGATCGAACTTGAAATATTGGAAATTGTAAAACAGGTATAAAATTTGTCCTTTATATCTTGGTTTCCATCTAGAAATTGAGAAAGAGCAAGATTTACGAGTTGCATGTTAAGAATAAAGCTAACATCTCCTACATTCATGAAGTATGTATCTCCTTTTTGATATGATATTCCAGAGCTTGCACATAACATATTAAGATTTCCGTGATAAAAAGGTTGTTGCTTACACGAAAGCTATTGAACCAGGAGTTATTTTTGGTTATTAATGGTAAAAAAAGAAGCCATCCCTTCGAAAGTTTTGCAATCATCATTTTTGTATATCCTCACAGAATATCCGTGTTATAGACGATAACAGTCGTAGTCATAATTCCGACTTCTTTTCCTCGATTGAAACAATATCGAATTCCACTTGTCACCGAATATTTTTAAATTGACATAAGCAAGACGACGGATGCCACTAGTGGAGCAAGATCTGTTTACCATTCCTGATCACCTTATAATACGCCCGGTTTTTGTTGAGATTTTATTGTTCAGTTTTGTGATGTTGCATTGACTGTTTTGTTTTCATTTTGGCTACGGCCTTATCCATGCTACCTGTTGTCTTACACGTATGTTTTCTCTCTAGGTAGCTTTTACAATAAACGAATATCTACTTGGATATCACGTATTAAAATAACGGTTAAAAGACAATTTAAGTCAATGAAAATTTAAGATACTCGGATTATTTGTATATCAATACGTAGCTTTACCCTACAGGTCGAACTTACCTTAATTCATCGTCAATCAAAACCAAGAAAAGAAAAAAAAACACAAAGAGTTACCTTCATGCAAAACAACATCCTAACTGCAAAACTGATTGACTTTGCTTTTTCAATAAAAAAACTAATACAAATCTTATATATTCAATAATGCTAGATATTTTTACAGTTGAAAAAACTATTTAACATCTTTGTTCATTATTAGTAAAATAACAGAATGAGCTCTTTTTTCCATTTTAAAAGATAATTGTTTTTGTAATAATACTAAATGTTTTACAGATGAAAAAATGATATGCGTGAATAACAGATCATCCGGGATATACGTCAATGAAACGGCAACCCAACGACAATAACAACCATACAACCATAAAGAGTGCCATATTCAATAGTCCTCAACGATTGAGAGGTGTCAATACAGTATTTCAAGCTCTATATCGTCTTGAATCTTTACAAAAAAGAAGTGACAACGCCATTGCGAAAAACCAAAGGAGACGAAAAGACTATATGTTCACAAAACATAAAACACAACATAGAAACTAAAACACTACGCAACAACGAACCCGAAACACACTGGGGGAATTTCAGCAATTCCGGATAGGTAAGCAGGTCCTTCTTCACTTTTTGCATCCGTTTCAACATATGAATGAATAACAATAACATGTCACGAAAATTAAGAGGCAAATATCTCATCAAATCATTAAAGGTGTCGTTTAATTTTCAAAATCATATCAATAGCGCACAAATCAAAATTAACTGATGACATTAAATAACTATCATAATGTTCAAACTAATACACACCACAGTACAAGTAACATTTTTTATGTTGGGACTTTGGTATTGTCGTATATGATACCTACCTTGTGATGCTATGTATGATTTTTCTGTGTTATAGCTCTGAAAATAGTCATTCAAAATAGTAAAAATGGTGTGTTTCCGTGTATACGTCTTTACAGCATATCGTGTTGCAAAAGCAGGACATGGTGTAATTTAAGTCGATTTATATAAATAAACAGTTTTATACCTCTCCTAATCTTGAATTATGTAATTAATTTGTATTAAAAGTATTTGCTAAGCTTGAAAATACATGCTCTCGTTGATGTGGCCTGTTTTCTGTTTACCCCACGGAGAGATCTTTCGTTCTTGTATTACACTGAACGGAGTCTGATATGAATTATGCCTAAAGAGTGGCGAAAGATACCAAAGGGACATTAAAACTCACAAGTTTGTAATGTATGATTTAAACAATTGCTTCGGAAGAAAAGACTAGAACAAAGTTTTGCCGGATTTCTGTTTAACACAAGGATAAGTGTACACATCAGATAAATAGGTTTAACTAATCTTTTTGAGAAGTGGATATCGCAAATGCTCGTTTATATTATATTTTGATTAAATAATTTGAGTTGATATCAAGCGATATCCAAATCTCACTCGCTATTTTACTTATAAGAAACACAAATTTGATTGTATTGACTCTTTTATGCCATATCATAATCATAAAACTGAGATAAAAGAAACAGAAGGTATCAAGAGAACAAGAAAAAATCTTAAGTTGAATAAAACATACAAACATATTCATCAATACAGGCAAATAAATAAATTAATTAACATACGTCAATGTAACTGGCGTTGATGTAATCGTGCTTCGTGTCTCCTGTGAGTACAACACGTGAGTGGTCATCTACAAAATATGTTTGCATTTACAGATATTATAGGCTTTTCATTGGATTCTGTTTTGTTTTGTTTTTTATTTTAGATTTCAAATACATTTTTTAAGGGGGGAGGGGGGAAAGGAGGGGGGGGGGGGAGGAAATTCAAATATTGGGCTTTTGGGTTTACCTTTTAATTACCATATGATATTACAATTGATTCAAATAGCAAGTTTTGAAGCATTTTACTAGACATGGGTATTGTATTAATTGACTATAATTCATTTTCCCTAGCACATGTAGCATCACAATCGTTTATTTGATTATAGAAACATTCAGAAAGCACGAATGTGTGTACTCTATTGGATTTATTACATTTATACTATCATACAAATGTATGCTCTAATACATGCTTGCGTTGCAACAGTATTTTACGCTCTTCAACCAATGTTCCTCCATATCCATAGAAAGCCTAGGCAGATTGTAAAACACACCAACAATTATTCGAGTGAAACATATATTAAGAAGTGCACAATGTCATTCATTACTAAAGATTATCTGAAACGTTAAAAAATGGACTTACAAAAAATAAGATAGATGTGATCATATTTTAATTTGCAGGTATAGAAAATGCGTGTTTGCTTTAGAAAGCCCTGAATCATTCAAGCGGAAAATCTATTGTTTTCTAAATACAGGTATTTTTTTCAAAATGTGTGATTTGTTTTTCATCCTAACTAGTGAAACAGACTAAATATATATTTACGTAGAAAATTTAATATGTTTTAAACAATTATCAATATGTTTATCACATTAAATTGATGTATTTCAAGAAGTTTTTTTATTTTAATTTGTATATCAAAAATGAATTTTCGAGTTTCTCACATCGGTATAATACTATTGCCTCTTATAAATGTTTATCAGTGAAAATATAAAGTGTCTTTGTATATTGTATTAATACCCATATAACTAATATAAAAAATCAAATATTTCCTTATTGGTTGTATGCACGATTTCGTCTTGTTTATTGATTTGTTTTTGTAATACATGTGGAATTGCAAATGCATAATAGTAAGTGTATATGTAACCGACCAATGTATCACCGTCGGTTCTTCAAATCTGGGCTTTTTCTACAAATAGCCGGACTTTTAAGGGAAAAATTAGAAAAACAAAAACAGCATCGTTAGTTTTTATAAGGAACTGCAAACATTTGGTATATAGTATGTACGTCAGAAACAAAAAAACGCTGTAGTACGTATAACATCATGTACCTGAGATATCATTAATTATCTAAAAGGGATTTCAACTTGCATTGTTTCGAATAAAAATATAAAATCTGCCGGAAAAAGACGGGCACTTATTAAGGTTGATATTTTAGCTACTTGCTTATATTATGATTAAATCAGCTCTTTCACTTTGTTCGTTAAATTTGTTTGTCGCCCGTGTTAGATCTTATTTTAATCAGATTTTTATATACATATATATGTAACTGCATAGAGAAATACCAGTGAACTGACTTTTCGATTAACAGTTCATAATTAAAAAAAACCCATTAGTGCTAATTTGAATGAAACTATCTCAATGTATACTTACACGGAAATGTTGTGAGGAAACGATTTTTAACTTTGTTCTCCTCCTTTGAACCTTCAGTGTGTTGATGAATAAGGCCTTTGGGTAAAATCTTTGAATGATACACGTATATTTGTTACTATCGATCAAACTTTTAAAATATAATAGTGTTTCTGTTTTTCCATTTAATCTAACAGTTACTGTATACACTTGATAATACAAATCTTTGATAATACGGAATTAAAATATAACTGTAGTTATTGATATAAGTCGCATGTGTCATTTATCGCGAGATTCCAGTGAGGGGTCTCTTAACACAAGCTCAGCCAAGAAGTCAGCACTTTGGTGTAAACATGAAATATCATTGATGTGCTAAATGAATTTTCTGTAAATTTACTGTAATTTAAATGTAAAATTATTCAAGGTCCTAAGTTTTCTTCCACAAGGTATAGATTACTTTTGGTGTTTTTGTCACAAAACGGGAATTTCGGTTATTAATGCTCTTCAACTTCGTAAAATTTTATTTGGCTGTGCAACTGTTTTAATTCGAGCGCCACTAATGAGTCTTAAGAAGACGAAAAGCTTGTCTGGCTTACCAAATTATAATCCTGGTATCCTTAAATAGCTCTTTTTTTCAATAAGCGTATGCTAAAAATTAAATGTTTTATGAAGTTATCCCGCTGTATTACTGTATTACAAAAACCAAGATGTGAACATCGGTAAACTTAATCTAATAAAAGTACATACCTCAAATTCCTCCTTGAATCCTCCACATGCTTGCTTCTCTTTGATATATTTCATAAGATCTTCGACTTGTATTTTGTGTTTGCGAACAGCTGGTTGTGAAGGTACATTGGTGTATACATTTGTGTCATCATCACTTGATGTCGGTATTTCCTCTGTTTCTTCACACATAGTTCTGTTCGTACCGTCGACGTTAGGAATGGTATCCGCAACATCATCAAAATTTGTTTTGGAATCAAAAATGGTACAATCATCTTGAGACTTTGAAGTCTTATGACCTGAAAATGACAAAAATTATGTATTCTATGAAGTGTAAACAGGAAACATAATACAAAATTTATACTTCCAAGCTATTACTTTATAAGCAGTATAACCAATAAAGTGAGGAAAAAAAGCAATTCACTCGTTCTAAGACAAAACCCTGCACCAAATTATTTGCTTAATTTTACGTCTCGATTGATTTAGACGGAATAACACATATTTTTATTGATATTTAGTGTTTAAAAATAAAAATATGTTTTAAAAAAAGTTGTGGTATCAAGGTATTCTTTCGTTGTACCGACATTTTAGAAGAATTATATGTCTTGTTTGTAAAGGCTTTGAAAGTCGAAGCTATTAAAGTCAAAAACATCGTGGTAAGAATTTTTTTTAAACTTAATTTAAATGACTTTTTCAGGATCATCATTAAATTACATGTTTTGCAAATGTCACTCATCAATAAGTTGAGTACAGCCAGTTATTTCGACTATCATAGAATTATTAGAACAAACAGTTATTACGCGTGTATAACAATTCTTTACTAGCTTCGTCTTTATTATTGAAGGAGGAACTAGTAAAGCAGTTTTGTTTTTGGAGCAATGTAATAAAATTATATTTTGTAGGTTTCTTGCTTATCATATATATATATATATACAAAGTGCCTAGAAAATCAACCTAACAATGTTAGAGTAGATCTGATTCTTTACTTCCTCCCCGACCGGGGCTGGAACCTGTACTTTTCACTTCATACTTCTACGACAAGACCGCCTAGCATTGCGCAGACGCCTTATTCCTCCTCTAACTATAGCTGATGAAACCAGCCTTCGTTTCGGGAGGTGTTACCTTCTCGTAGGAATTAAACAATGACATCTGACATAATACACAAAGTATTTTTAAGTGAACAGGAATTATCATCTACTCATCTCTTCAGTATAATTACAGGATGCTATTATATATATATTATATAGAAGTTTCCTTATCACCTAATTTTGTGAGTTCATCTTCTGCATGGTTTTCTTCAGTAGTTGATCTCTTTCTACAAAACAAAAATGTATATTTGTGATACGGATTATATGTTGTTGTTTTTTTTTCTTTTTAAAATATAAACTTTATATATATAGATCAGATCTTGCGGTCATTAAAATTTCGAGTATGATTGTTGTAATCAGATTCAGAATTTAACCAATCAAAATACACTAAATTTTGTTTTTCGAAAACAACATTTGTAATTTGAGTACTGAGCAGAGTTGTATGACCGAGAGTCCACCTCCATAGTATGCAACCTATATATTACATCATCATTATCAATATAAATAAAAGAACGTGTTCTGAAGACATAATGTAGAGATCAGGTAGTAAACATTTTGTTTATTCAATAGTTTAATGATTTTTATATTTATTTGTCTCTAGTAACAAACACTTATAAAGGAGAAAAACCTTCAAACAAAATATTTAACTAAGCAATGTCTACATATTGCTAAAAACAGATTTGGAATTACATGTATACGCATAAGTGGAGTAAACAACAATGTTGCTAACCATATTTTACAAAAATCTATCAAGTTATCAATGCAGTACATGCAGTATTACATATACTACATTACTACATTAGTATAATAGTATGTAAGGACGATTAAGACATAAAATGTCAACATTATCGCAGTTTGCTCAAACGAAACGAATTGTGATGCTGGAGATAATTTCATGCAAAATTTCAAAACTGCCTTCTTCGTTTTAGTTGTGGATTCAAAATCCGTCTGGAATTCTTTTTGTATTGGTAATGTCTTATATTTTTGCATATCTATGCTAAAATTAGAATAAAGAACAACATCAAAAGCAAAATTTCAAAATAAACATTTATTGCTTAACATTAATCATAAAGTAATACGTTCACCCAAAAACTATAAACTCAAAACGTGCTTTTAATTAGCGTTGAGTATGCCACAGGACCTTCTTACGTGGGCAAAATTGTATTACACTATGATTCCTCAAAATGTATTAATATTGGACCAACAAAAAAACAAACACGCAGTTTTCAATATTTTAAAGGGGAATAATTTATCTTCATCTTGTGTGATTGATTATATCTGGGAACAGTATATCTAACGGGAAATGAATCTGATACGCTTTTCAGTATAAAATTGATAAAATCTCGGACTCCCCGAGACTTCCCGAGATTTACGGATTTTGGTAGCGTCTGACTGAAAAACTATCAGAACTGCTCAACTAATAAACCACATAACTCTACTTGTAAATAAATACAAGTTTTATCATTTAGTAGATATATTTTGTTATATAAAATTACCAAAATAAGTTTGATTTATTGGATGTGAAGTGTTTTACAATAGTTTGGGAATTTGTAAATCATCGCGGCATAGCCGCCATTTTTGTATTACCTGGTTTGCATTCTGCACAATTCTGTGATGAAATGCTTTCGATTTTAACAAATTTGAAGTGACAGAATACAAGTTTGATACACTAGCATCACTGTAAAACTAGTTTGAATGACATTTTATTGATAATATCAGAAATTATTAGGATAATAGCGAGTCCGTTTTTAACACATGTCCGTTTCTGTATCGTATCTTTATTAACTATGGCACGACGATAAAATCGACTACAATCAGGTAGTGTCAAGTCCCGTCAATATATATGTTCCTGATTATATTTACCACACAAGAGGAAACATTTAAATAAGAAATACCGTGATAACAAAATCATCCATGGAACCAATTTTTACTATGTAAAAAAACAAACAAATATCGCAAAGAAAAAGAGAGAGAGATTATCATTTCAGTGTTATAGATAACATTTTTTTTGTGTCATATTTAAATATCATTTGTCATTTCAGGTGACAACTTACTTATAGAGCAAAAATATCACCACTACTAGAACAATAACCAAAATTGCTGCAGAAACGCCTCCTCCAAAAAAAGCAACTGTTTCACTTGCTTGGTTTTCTGTAGATGGGGCATAATCTGAAATACAATTCAAATTTTGTTTTTGTCTTGTAGCTTTTAAAATTACTTACTAGTCTTTTACCTCAGTGAACAATGAAGAAGGCAAACAAACAACTACAATGCAACAATTGAAATTAACACTTTACAAATGTCGTGCGCTCGAAAGTGTTCCTTTTTCCAACGTTTATAAACAACAGTGCTTACGTATTTGCAATACAATATTCTTCTGAATTCCATGATCATTAATACTATAACTATCCGACACGAATTGTTACTGAAAATATTTGGGTTGTTTTAAATCCCGAACTACAACACAATATCTGTCTCAACATATATTTTATTTTTATATTACTTCTTACCGACTATGATCATGTTAAGGTATAAGAAAATATTGTGTAGATATCATGGATTTCAAAATGTTAAATATCACTTGAAATCGAACTTTTGTTTTCAAAAACTGTAAATACATATACAATATCCGTATAGTGTAGGAAAATATAAAATTTATTTGACGAGCTTTAGAAACAGAACGAAAAGCAAGGCTCGCTGAGCTTTAATTCTGTTTCGTAGCGAGTACAAATGAATTTTGTATTTTTCTACACTGTACGACTATTGTTTTTATCCTGCATTTTAACATTGAGCTCAAACGTACAGTTTTGTGTTTAAACCCAATCATTGAATTTGCTTTTGAATGAAATCGACATAACTTAAACGCGAACCGCAATGAGAACCCCAAAATTTACTGTGATGTAAACCGTAACTTAAACATAACCGTATGCACGCAACAGAAGCCAGATACCAGGAGACTATAAAAGTCTAGTATTCGTTTATCGCTTCGTATTATCTGTACACCTGTATTTGTATAGAAGAAATCTCAATTGCAGGATACAATGTTATATCTAGGTAAATATAATAATATGACCGAATATTCACCACTCTTCATATAGTAACATACATGTAATTTGGCATCGAGGACCACTATGATACTGAATGCAACCATTTGTACAGTTTCCTTCTTCAGTATCACAAGACATGTTGATGCATGTCTTACAACTTCCTTCGCAGTTAAATCCAAATCTACCATTACTACATTCTGAAGCGAAAGTGACATGCACGTGTTTAGAATCGTAACCGTGAAAGTACAACGCTATTATCGAAGGGGGAGAATATGGTTTAATTAAACCCATTATTATGCTTTTGTAAATAAGGCTTTAAATGGTCTATGTACTTCTACAGAAGAAACAGTTGGCGTATTACTTTCTTGGTAATGCAGAAAACATTCCTACCGTCATATCGATTAACACCCAAAAAACTGTTCATGATCACCATTGATAGATGAGATCAAAAGTTCACAGCACTGTATATAAGCAAACGATATAAACAAAATTATTGGCAAGCAACGAATGACATAATTCACTTGAAACTGTATGTACACATTGTAAAATGATGTTCATTTCATTGTAATATTTTAATCAAACGCATTACTGTGTATATAACTGACAAAACAAAAGACATGTTCAACGAATTCATCTATGGTCAGTTAGTTTGCGGTCGTGGGCTTTTTGTAAATTAAGATCTCAATCAACCCTCTTTAAATATCTTTAAGTTATTTCCAAATAAGGCCGTGTTCACATTGAGCTAAACTCGGTGTGGTGTAAGTGTACTCGACACTTAAACTAAACTCTTATTACTATCCCATTGATAAAAATCAATGTTTACATGTAGTTTAACACAGGTTTTCACTACATGCAGTCGATAGTCAATGTAGACCTTGTGTGGACTAAGAGTACACTTAACTAGATATTGTGAACGTGGATTGATTGATTGATTGATTGGTGTTTAACGCCACTTTCAACACTATTGTGCAATTTTGTGGCGGTCAGTTTTTAGTGGTGGAGGAAGCCGGAGTGCCCGGAGAGAACCACCGACCTTCGGTAGGAAAACTGACAATCCTAGTCAATTAAGATTGGAGTCGAGTGCACCTGCCCCGTGCGGGATTCGAACTCACAACCTCAGTGTTGATCGGCTAGTGATACAGTAGTTCGACTACTTAGACCACTGGGCCACCGAGGCCCCCTTGTGAACGTGGATTTTATCATGCATATTCAAGGAAGTTACATATATTGAATGAAAATTATTATAATAATATTATGAATTAAGTTATTTACCTATTTATATGACAAAAATTCAAAAATTGCTCAGTTAAAAACATTAAATTTAAAGCCTTGTGGACCATTTTTTTTAGTGCGAGGGTGGATTGTTTGCTGATAGAATATTCATTTTACACCGGTTTATAGTACGGTTTATTATTTAGCGCGAAAATTATTTTCACTTTTTGAACACAACTATTTCTTGCACAGTTTTGCATTTTGTAAGACAAAATATTTATTTCATTATGTCTTGGACAAATTATTTTTACAGTTAGTTCCAGTCCAGACTATTCATTTCCGAAATCACCCCATGGTCACTTTGGTCTTCTTTCGATCGGCCGTAAAACCCTCGCCAAAGTGGGCCGTCCGTTTGGCTGTGCGGAATGTATAAGTACTCAGTCACGTCTGTTCAGAATGGGGACATTAATTACAATGCCTCGTGTAGAGAGAGCGCCACGCTCTCTGCACGTTAAGAGCCTTTGCAACAACTCTCTGAAGGGTATGTAGGTGGCCTGTTGCAAGGCAAAATTTCTGTCCCTTTTTTCCAATGGCACTGTAAATTGCCCCGGTGTTCATCTCGGACGACTTCTATTACAGGACCTACCTATTGTATTTATTGTGAATTTGGTATCGTCCTGAAAATGCATGAATTATTTGTCCCTGGATGTTAAGCAACCAACAATCAATCAATCAATCAATCATTTTCAATATCCCTTTTTCTCCTTATTGTTACACTGTTTGAGCTTGCGAATCGTGACATTATTAGCAAAGTTCTTTAAATCAATAAGGTAACGTCCATTCATCTTCGTGGGACAAGCCATCTTTTTATTACATTGATAAAAAACAACCAATTGTTTTCAATAACATACAGGAACATTTTTAAAACTCTATGTTGAAACCCTCGCTCTTCTTCCCTCATGAAACAAATATGTTTTTTCTTAAACAAATTGTATTTAAACAATTTATCTACGAGAGTCTGACAATTCTTCCCTAGAATCATGTTTGGCAGATCTATCCTCGAACATTTTTTGGCAGTTCTTCCTTAGAACATATTGAGACAGGTCCAGTCTAGAACTGATTCTGGCACTTCTACTTTAGAACAGATCCTGACAGCTCTATTTATAGAGTTACCAATTTGGTTTATCTTAAAAATCGTATACGTTTTATTTATTCGTCCTTATATTTATTTATTTGTCTATTTATTACTTACCTTCTTCTTTCTTTTTTATTTAACTATGTATGTCTCTATTTCATTTGATTTATTTTATTTTAAATAACATATAATGGTATATTGTTGTTACTTTTCATGATTTAATTGTTTAGTACTGTTCATTTATATACATGTTGTTATTAGTTTGTTTTTTTATATCTATGAATTGTTGCAATTGTAAGCGCCAGGCGCGTAGCTACGTTTACGTCAAAACGCCCGGGCGTACACATGAATTTAGGAGAAAAAATAATTTAATCAATAACTTTGTCAGACCTTCATTGAATTTTACGGGAGTTGGACAGAAGCTTTTTAAAACCAAATTTAAGATCAAAATTTTATAAATATTTATTTTTATTTTTGTCTCGCCTTGACAGAGTCAAAAAGTGAGACATAGGTATGCTGTTTCCTGTGTCGTCGTCGTCGGCGGCGTCAACAATGTATAAATTTGTGATTAGGTCAGTTTATGAGGAACCAATAGTGGTAGGCAAATGATATTTGATATGCAGTTGTATGAGCATTGGCACATCTCATTTCCCCCCTCAGTCATGGTCTATTGACTTTGAAACTTTTGCTTAGTTTACATGCATTACTTTGTGATTAGGTTTGTTTATGGGAAACCACTAGTGTCATGTCAACGATATTTGGTATACAGTTGCACTAACATTGGCACATCTCATTTCCATGGAAATTATGTTGCCCCTTCCCCTCAGAGTCAGTCATAGTCTATTGACTTTTAATTTGAAACTTTTGTTTAGTTTACATTATCAGTTTGTGATTAGATCAGTGTATGGGGAACCACTAGTTGTAGGTTAAATATATTTGGTATGCAGTTGTATAAGCAGTGGTACTTCATTTCCGTGGATATTGTTTTGCCCTGTATTTTCAGTCATGGTTCATTGACTTTGAATATTTTGCATAACTTACATGTTAAAGTATTGCTATTTTAATTTTAACATTTGCCTTTTACTATCAAAATAGCAAAAAGGCGAGACATATCTCTGTGTAAACAGTTTATGGTGACAAATGGACTTACTACTAGGGGGTGTCCAGAGCATAATGAAAATATTTTTTTTTTTATTTTTCGTATTTTACTGATAAAAGGACTATGTTATTTTATAGTTAATAAGTAGATACATTTTGAGGTTAAAGTTTGTTACACATCAATTACTTTGTCAAACCTTCATGGAATTATATGAACATTTGGCAGAAGCTTTTTAATGATTTTAAAAGAGATAATTTTGAAATTATTTTTTTTTTATTTTTAAGTATTTTACTGACTTATTTTTTTTTTATAATTAACAGACAGTCTGGGATTATTTATTTATTTTTTTTACATGATAAATTTGTAAACCTTCTTAGATTGTTATGAATCTTGGGAATAAGCTTAATATCTTCAAGATTAAGAAAAATCATCTAAAGAAAAAGTTTTTGTTTTTAAATCCTGTATTTGTCTGATGAATAGATAACTTTTTATAGTAAACATTACACTTTTACACAGACAGAAGCAATCCCAGGAGAGACCCAGGGTTCCACGGAACTCTTTAAGAATTTTATATTTCACCTGAAAATCTATGAAAATTATTTATTTCATGTGTCTATTAACGGAATTTGCGCATAAAAATGGGTGAAAATTTAGATGAAGTCAAAATAATTAATACATGTAGAACGACAACATTGAAATGGAGACTTTTTTATTTTCTCTAAACTTTTGGATTTTTGTAGATTGATTGTTATACCCCACATCTCTTTTTATTGAAATTGAGAATGGAAATGGGGAATGTGTCAAAGAGACAACAACCCGACCAAAGAGCAGAAAACAGCCGAAGGCCACCAATGGGTCTTCAACACAGCGAGAAAATTCCGCACCCGGAGGAGGGCTTCAGCTGTCCCCTTAACAAAAATGTGTACTAGTTCAATGAAAATGGACGTCACACTAAACTCCAAAACATATAAATGAACTAAAATTAAAAAATAAACAAGACTAACAAAGGCCAGAGGATCCTGACTTGGGACAGGCGCAAAAATGCGGCGGGGTTAAACATGTTTTGTGAGATCTCAACCCTCCCCCTATACCTCTAGCCATATGTAGAATAAACAAACACACAGCAATACGCACAGTTAAACTCACTTTAAAAGAAGTCCGAGTCCGATGTCAGAATAGGTAACAAAAGAAACTAAGTAAAATGACAATGATATATAAATTAACAAAGGACTACTAGCAGTTACTGACATGCCAGCTCCAGACCTCAATTAAACTGATAGAAAGATTATGTCTTCATCATATAAAAATCAAGCACAATCCCTCCCGTTAGGGGTTTAGTATCATAAACACATTTTACAGTAACTGGTTCTTTCTCGATTACGCAAGTTTCTGGGGCTTCGCCCCATCAACCCCATACCAGGAGGTCCTCTGCCCTGGACCCGCTTTGGTCCCTCAGACGCCTCGCCGAGTATCGGGCGTACACTTACAAATGGACTAGCTACGCCACTGAGCGCAGGCCAAAATTTTACACGATGATACATAACCATTTATTTATCAATACAAAAGATTGTATTACGAAAAAGGAGAAATAACAGAACTAAAACAAGGGGGAGGGTTTGGCGCCAACAGACTAGTTTAACCCCGCCACATTCTATATGTGCCTGTCCCAAGTCGGGAGCCTGTAATTCAGTGGTTGTCGTTTGTTACTGTGTTACATATTTATTTTTCGTTCATTATTTTGTACATAAATTAGGCCGTTAGTTTCCTCGTTTGAATTGTTTTACACTTGTCATTTCGGGGCCTATAATAGCTGACTATGCGGTATGGGCTTTGCTCATTGTTGCAGGACGTACAGTGATCTATAGTTGTTAATTTCTGTGTCATTTGGTCTCTTGTGGAGAGTAGTCTCATTGGCAATCACACCACATCTTCTTTTTATAAAACACACATCCATGACTGTACATTTACATGATTTAATAGATTTCCTATTTAGTTCTATTTTATCTGAACTATAACTTGCAGGTACAATCCAGCTAACTAGTACTTTTCTACATCTTCCTAGGGTACAACTATTCCATGCATGAACATTTAGAACAGTTTTATGACAGATTATTCTGAAATTCTTAAGAGATATTAGAAGTAATCTTATCTGAAATGTCTGATAAGGTTTTTGCTTAATTGTATTGAAAGAAAGCCTCTTTGCTTCCCCCATTGTTATTTCAATAAAGCAAATAAATGAAAAAGATTTACACCAATGAAAAGAGTATGCATTAATTACTACTGACATATGACACTTATTTCCCGTATAAAATTCAGAAGATAAAAGCCTTTAACTTTTTTTTAAACAACGAACTAAACACTTTGCGAAACGGACCCCAATAATAATCCAGGGTGGTCTGAAAGGCAAGTGATCCGGAATAGTCAAAGATACGTTTTGTAATGTGTAAACTTTTTCATTTCGGGCAAGAATTGGCTACAACGAAGGAAGTACAGACAAATACTTTGTCACTTGCAATTTTATATAGATGGAACAGTCTTAATTTCCACTTAAAAAAAATCTGTATTTAAAATAATTCGATATTGTGTTAACATTGGGTTGGTGGAGGTCACTGATCAATGTTTAGATATGTGCTTGAATTTATCATCCACTGTCCTTCGAAAATTTAAAAAATATAAAACTATAATCCCATAGTCTATTACATAGCTGCATAAAAGTGCATACATCAAACATAGCATAAACTATTTTCACGTTTTTACCTTTGTTACATGATGGGGTGTACCAACCCATTTTGCACCCTCCGTCAGGGCATTTTCCAGAATTTTTATTGCATGGTTGAGAACGACAATTGCATTCTCCTTCACAGTTATTTCCAAAATACCAATCGTCACAGGCTGCAATTACAATTATTTTTATTTAGAAAATTAATCAAAACATTTATAATATATATGTGATATTACACCATTGTCCCATGTTCATGATGCGAGGGGATGAATGAGGGCTCATGCTCACAATACAAAAAAAAAACAAGTGGGTGTGGTATGATTGACAATAAGACAACTGTCCACGAGAGTCAAAATTACGTTAATGTTAAAATTTCGGGGATGAGATGAAAAAAAGTGAAACAAGAAAAACTAAAAACTAACGATTAATGAAAATAAAACAAATATGACAAACAGCAAACAACGTCAACGACTGAGCTACATGCTCCTGACTTCGACTAGGCATATTAAACTCCGCCACATTATGCAAGTTCCGTTCCCAAGTCAAGAGTCTGTGCTATTGTGGTGTTCGTTTGGTTGATTATGCTATCACTTCTTTTCGTTTATGTCCCCTCTTCGGAATTCTCTTACATTTTGTCATGCCGGAGCCCGTTATAGGTTACTGAACGGTATGAGTTTTGATTATTATTAATTGTTGAAGGCAGTGCGGTGAACCGCATTTATTTATATCCTTGTCTTTTGGTCGATAGTTGTTGAAATGGCAATATCCATATTTTTATTTTAAAGTACTAAAGATTAATTAAGAAAGACGCGTACATGAAAATGTAGTTTAAGAATTTAAAAGTTTAGATAGCATAGCTGGTAGCGATATGCATTTCAAATAAGCATTAAACATTGTAATATGAATAATTTAGATACAGTAAATAAACTCATCATGGATACCAAGGTTGAAATTTTGTACGCCAGACGCGCGTCTCGTCTACAAAAGTCTTATTAGTGACGCTCGAATTAAAAAAAAAATAAAAGGCCAAATAAAGTACGAAGCTGAAGAGCATTCAGGACCCAAAATTCCTAAAAGTTTTGCAAAATACAGCTAAGGTATTCTATATTTCTGAGGTAGACAAGGTTAGTTTTTTGAAAATTCTATGTTTTGTAAACAGTAAATTTATATTATCATGATTATGTCTCGCTGTGATATGGCCTTTTTCTGCTGACGAGGAGTAAAACAATCACCAATCAATCAATATAAGTATGACCATATCAATGATAATTCATGTCAACACAGAAGTACTGACTACTGGACTGGTGATACCTCATACCTTTGAAAAAATCTACCAGCAGTGGCATCGACCTAGTGCTTGTAAATAAACTCATCATAGATACCTGGATTGAAATTGTGTACGCCAGATCGCGCTTCATCTACAAAAGACTCCTCAGTGACGCTCAAATCAAAAATATTTTAAATACCAAATAAAGTACGAAGTTGAAGACCATTGATGACCCAAAATTCCTAAAAATCTTGCTAAATGCAGCTAAGATAATCTATTCCTGAGGTAGAAAAGCCTTAGCATTTCAAAAATTTGAACAACTAATTTATAATTATGACCATATCAATGATATTTCATGTCAACAGAAAGGTGCTGACTACTGGGCTTGTGATACCCTCGGAAAGAAAAACTCCACTAGCAGTGGTATCGACCCAGTTTTCTGAAAAAAATACTCATCATAGATATCAGGTTTGAAATGTTGTACCCCAGACGCGTGTTTCATCTACAAAAGACTCATCAGTGACACTCAAATCAAAAATAAATGTAAAGACCAAATAAAATACGACGTTGAAGAGCATTTAGGACCCCAAATTCGTAAACGCTTTGTCAAATACAGCTAAGGTAATCTATTCCTGAGGTAGAAAAGCCTTAATTTTTCGAAATTTCGAAGTTTTGTAAACAATCAATTTATAAATATGACCATAGCAATGATCATTAATGTCAACACAGAAGTGCTGACTACTGGGCTCGTGATATCCTCGAGTAGAAAAAAACAACCAGGGGGAAAACGAACAAGGGGAAAAAACAACCAGCAGTGGCATCGACCCAGTAGTTGTAAATAAACTCATCATAGATACCAGGATTGAAATGTTGTACGCCAGACTCGCGTTTCGTCTACAAAAGACTCATCAGTGACGCTCGAATAAAAAAATTATGAGGACAAATAAAGTACGAAGTTAAAGAGTATTGAGGACCCAAAATTCCTAAATGTTTTGCCAAATACAGCTAAGGTAATCTCTTCCTGGAGTAGAAAAGACTTAGTATTTCGAAAATTCAAAGTTTTGTAAACAGTTAATTATGACTATATCAATGATCATTCAAGTCAACAGAGAGGTGCTGACTACTAGGTTGGTGATACCTTCGGTGAGAAAACTCCACCAGCAGTGGCATCGACCCAGTGGTAAATAACTTATCATAGATACCAAGATCGAAATTGTGTACGCCAGACGCGCGTTTCGTCTACAAAAGACTCCTCAGTGACGCTCAAATCAAAACAATTTAAAAGGCAAAATAAAGTACGCAGTTAAAACTAACTTACACAAAAAATGTATGTATTATCATTATCATTTTATTATTGTAATTATTAATATTTGTATGAACCACCTAGGGGCATTATGTTTATCGGTCTGTGCGTTCGGTCGTTCGTCCGTTCGTCCGTCCGTCTGTCCCGCTTCAGGTTAAAGGTAGTTTTTGATGAAGTTGAAGTCCAATCAACTTGAAACTTAGTACACAAAAAAAGTCATGTTCCCTATGATATGATCTTTCTAATTTTAAAGCCAAATTAGAGTTTTGACCCCAATTTCACGGTCCACTGAACATAGAAAATGATAGTGTGAGTGGGGCATTCGTGTACTATGGACACATTCTTGTTATTGTTATTATTACTATTCATATCATTACTTGTTTATTACAGGAGAAAAGCCAGGAAAGTTTAAAATGTTCCTTAAAGATTGGACTTAATACCATCTCTAAAACCAACATTCAAGACTTAAAATATGCAAATTAAGAAAATAAAACATTTATTTTTCTGTTTATTCGTTGTATGCTGACAATGTAAATAAATTCAAACCAATGATATTTCACAAGTTTTGAGGCATGGTTCCTGTTTCAATTCCTTTTGAAAAAGTATGTTCTGCAAAGAATTGGCCACAACCCTCGACAAATTATTATAAAAGATGTATAGGCTGTGATACATGTCCTTACAACGAATAAGATTGGTCTATGTCTTGTTGTCAATATCGTCTGAAGCAACAACTATCAGAATTTGACTATCATGTCACAATTAAGATTTTTATCATGAGTTTGTTGTATGACGTCATTATGACATCATTGCTGGTGTATTGGATCTGAGCTTCAGTTTTTATTTGCCAGATATTTAGAAATATTATCTTATTAAATGTGTTTACAAATTACTGAATTTATCTGTCAGTTGAAACGATAAAAACATAATATGTAGCATGCAACTTTTGGTCTCAATTCTTAAAATAAAAATATTGAAACCTTAAATGTTTAAGCGAGTAAACAAATAGGCTTTCTCTTTACTTATAAACAACAAAATATTCCCTTTTTATGGTTTACCCTGTTTCCCCCGGAAAATACATTTACTTTGCTATACCTGTCTCACATCTCTCACCAATCCAACCGTTCAAACATCCAAAAATACATTTCCCTGTGTCTAGGTCACATGGTCCATGACAGTTGTCTGGGCATGATATATTACACATGAAACCATACTGTGTAGGTGGACACCCTGGAAAAAACCATTGTATACTGTATACAAACAAATCAGTGCGTGAAATGAAGTTGTTAATTGGTGTAACTCGTTTTTATTTAGTTTCAGCTAATCATCTCGATAATTTAAAAAAAAAAGGGAATTTAATTAAGGAACAAAGAACGATTGTTTGTGTTTGTTGTTGTCTGTTGATTGAAGTAGATCTAGAATATTCACAGATAATACCTCTATACTGAAACTCCTGAAACCTTGCTCATTTGTTTTTAAAGAACATCGATAGTTATGATATATGACGGTAAATGTATGCACATATGTCTATCTTCCTTCTTCGTTACACGTGAATGGTAAAATCTAAATTGTTTTCAAGAGTTCATGTCACCTTTATAGAGTGTAGTGGCTATTGTTATGATTGCGTTTTTAAAACTGTATCGTACACACAACTCATCTATTGAACATGTGCCTTTATCGTTAGTTTTTTTCTGTTATATCTATATATATATATATACTACTAGAATAACGAGGTCCAATGTGTTAGCCGGCATGACGTAAAAACTACGAAATTCAACTTTATATATAACTAATATAGGACAATGGTGTTGTTTAAAAATTACACTATTCCAGGCTCGTTTGTTTTCCACATAATTAATATAACTAAAAATTAACAAGTTCCGGGTCGAATCCGATACCGATACCAATAGTATATGTCACATGTACATGTTTCTGGTTGTAGTTACTGTTACCTTCTGTTAATACCTTTTGTATCAGGAGAGCCCGGAATTCGTCCAGTAGTTGTTTTATATCTTTGTTACACTATAGTACACTATTTAATAAGTCTGTTTTCTTCCACCTCAATACCACTATTAATTTTGGTTAATCAGTTAGAAAATTTAATTTAATTTATAGTAAGTTTATTGTAGTAAGAAAACCAGGACGGGTTCAAACAGAAAGATTTTGAAAGCAGAAAAAACTGTGCATCTTACAATCATCATGACTTTATCAGATGACAACACGCATACTAAAAATCCAGGCTGAAAATAAGGCGTTGGTACTTTAATTGAGTCACGGACCCACGAGTGTGTTCTAGTATCTGTGTAAAAATGGGTTTTTAAAGGATGTTCCTAATATGGAGCTCCGTTATTATCGTTTTTGGAGATTTTTTGTAAGACAATGTACTCTTCGTCAAATATATCCGTTATTCGTTGTTTTAACCGCAATGTTACACTTATTGGATTAAAGTACGTAACAGAATCGATTATAAGCAACCTTCTGACCCCATAAATATTTAATCGAAAATCCTAAAAAGAACATACTTTCTGTTGCCTTACAAGTTTTAATACTTACCAACTATTTCTATTTCACACACATGAACCTGAGACCGTTCGTTTACCACTGGTGGTACATACATCACATATCTTGCAACGGCGTTGATATTAATTATAGAAATATCAGTGCCATTTGATATTCCGTTGAATAGCTCTACTTCGCCAACCCAAGATCCACTCGTGTTGGTAGCATAAATAGAATGACTACTTGAATTAGTGATTGAATCTACAATTACGAAAATTGCCAAGTTTAAAATTGAAAGATAAAAAAAAATAATGCAACCAATAGGTTTTTAATACTCTATATCTTAAATTATGAGTTTAACACAAAGACACGATCAACTAATAACCGTCAGAAAAGTATCAGACGTATAACGCATTTCTAATGGTTGATGGGACATGGTTCAAATTGGATTTTCTTCCTTTCCCAGCATAAATCTGTTTAAAAGGTAACTATATCATCTGGATACGAGATACGTTAGATACTTCAGGTTAATATAAATACTGTCGCTTGAGTCTTTATTTCTTATAAGATTAAAGATATCAAACACGTGTGTAGCGAAAGGAAATATAAACAGTCCAGGGACCAGTACAAAAACAATCGAAAACAATCACAGAAGTATACGAACAAACGAGAAAACATGAATGACACGAAGAAATAAAGCCAGTGGATCATATGAATTTAGTTGAAGTGGGCTAGTCTTTTATTTTCCTTTTTAGTATGAATTAGTCATAAAACTCCTAACGTTTTCAGATATTTATACATTCTTGGGTTTCAATTTGTTGGTTTTTATCGTTCCTCTAGAAGGTTAATCCAGAAAAACACTACGGACGCACCAAACGTATGTGTTTTTTTCCCTTCATTTTCTAGCACTGGATCCGTTAGTCCACGAGGGTATAATTAGCACAGTAGTCGGCGCGTCGGTACTAAAATAATTTATGACATACGTTTCGTAAACTCCGTTGAAAATTTTAGAAATTATTAGGAAAACAAGGTTCCAACTTCCTCGGGGAAATTAAGTTAACGTAAGATGAATTGGTCTATAGCTGCTGTCCTTTTTGGTCGTATATCTCCCCACGTGTTTAGGAAGTTATATCATTGCATTGGTTTCAGTTTGTTGTTTGTTTTGACTTTCCTGATGAAGCTACATCCAGACAAGCGATTCGGACGCACCATAGTATAGTGTTAGTTTCATTTACTCGATAATAAGCGACTTCTTTATTATAAAAACATAACACCTGTTGTAGGCTTATATCAATTTAGGATGTTAGATACCTTTATTGCTAAAGAGGCGTCATTGTTACATGTAATCAATGTTAAATATTAATAAAAAAAAAATTAAAAAAAAACAACAACACTGTATTACTTGCTTTCTGAAAGAGTATGAATCAGTGAAATCCTATATGTATTCACTTCTATTACTATCTGGTGTAGCTACATACCACCTAATGTTACATATAGTGCGTTAAATATGCTGATATCTTTCAGATCAATTTGTAACCAAGAGATTCCTCCTATCACGTTTAAACACGATCTTTCACTTCTGTTACCATCAATTGCTAGTCTGGATGACTGACCGATTTCAGGTGAATGTGATGGTATACCATCGTATGCAAGGTTATCTAGACGAACATTTATAAAAAGACAGAAATTGATTGTATTGAATACATATGTTGTTGACTACCGACACTATTAATACATTTCATTGACGACTTTTACCAACTGTATTTCTAATGGTTTTCTTTTTAATGATAACGTGTTAAAAATCGATATTATGGCATTGTTTTGTTTGCGAATTATTATTATTATAATAACAGTGTATTAGCTTTGGCTTTGGTATCATGTAGTGAGTAGCATATCCAGAAATCAACGCCACTTTGCTTATTTGAATATTATGCTAAAGAAATCGGATACGGGTCACGGAAATTATATTGAAATAATACGGAATTTTGAAAAAAATGTCTGTTTTTACTTAAATTTAAGTGATAGACAGGTTGCCGGGACAGAAAATAAATATACACAACAATATACACCATTTAAACGAAACATAATGACTGTCGTTGCAAAAATCAAGGTTCCTGAGCTATTTTAAAAATCGAAGCGAGAGGCTTTTAACATTGCAGTATAAAATACATGCTAAAATGGCTGAAACGTCAAATTTGCAAACTTCGTGTTGAAAATTGGCTAACAAGGTCATTACAAAAACAGGTTGGCGGGATGAAACTTGAAACTTGAATGTCCAAAGAATAAGCAAGTCCAAACCTTGTATGTGTAGTCGTTTAACTCTAGGTTCCCACGTAAAGTTAAAATGCCCCTATTTCAAGAAGAATAAACTCACGAAAACACGAAAAATTCACTAAATTCGCGTTCATTGTTTTGATTTTGACCGCCTGACAACTTTACGGAAATATCAGAGTGATTATAAACAAGGACTCTGTGACGGGCAACTTATAATTTCCGGGTTTTAAAGATTTTAATGATATCAAGCCAGTCCAGTTCAAACTATTATCACATGGTACAATTCTCATTTACATATTATGAATATTAATTAGCAAAAGTACCACTAATTTCTTGCTATGGTTGGCCGTAATGTTTAAAGTGCAGGTTATGTGGCAGCCCTGCTAGCATGTATGCTTATTGCTCGGTCTTACTGCGTATCCAACATAAACGATCAAATTTCCCTCTCAAAGTAGGTTGTACTGACGGACTGTATGCAGTTAACTTACAGTTGTATTTTTTAGTGTACGTGTAGATGTATGTTTTTTCTTTCTTTCTTAACATAGTATATGACAGAATGTGTCTTACATTTGTTACAGTATTTTCCCGCTCGATGCTTAGTACAACCAATAGTACAGACTGCAGAATAACTATCACATATATCATCAAGACAATCTCGAGTATCACATCCCCAAACGCATGAACCGTTTCCAGGAAAGCATTGTTCACTTCTGCAATACTGATTACAGCGTGACATACACTGTTTGCCCCACATGTTCTTCTGACAACCTTAATCAAGTAAACATGCAAGTTCTTATCAAACTTAAAGGAAAATTAAATTATCTATATCAAAAAGCATACAAAAAGTGGTAAACTGATAAACAAAAGTTTAAAAGAGTCACTGAGTGTAGTATGCATGGTTTAAGGCACTACTATTAGTATATACAAAATGTAAAACAAAGTTACATGAATTAGCATTCTTATTTTATTTTGTAAATCTTGAAATACAAATTATCTAAAATTGTTAATTTCCCAACTAGATGAACAATCCATTTCGTAACAATAAGAAGTTGTGATATAATTGCCAATGAGATAACTCTCCATCAGAGACCAAATGTAGTTCGCAACGACAACGACAGGTAAAGGGGCGTAAAATTTAAGAGGTCGTCGCTAAAAAATATAAAGGCCGGAAGGGTCCCACATGGGCTGTTTTCTGCTCTTTGATCGGGTTGTTGTCTCTTTGACACATTCCCAGTTTCCATTCTCTAATATTGTTAAATTGAATATGTATATGTAATATTAACCATTGATACCACCCTCATCATGCTCATTTCATCTGTAAACTGTAGGTATAATTATTCGGTGTCGAGAGTTATTAAAAAGGTCTACCCACAACCCTTAAATCAATTACATTAAAAGTTTGCATTACTCGTTTAATAGCTGGTACTTTTAATCATAACTAAAGCGATTTTTTTAAACAGTGATGAAAGAAAATAAGACAGCATTAAAAAAATACAATTCAAAGTATAGCAGTCAACTCAATGGCCACACGTAAATCAGCGATAAGACAAACAACAACCCAGATGTAGCTTCATTAAGTAGCGAGAACATTTTTACCCTGTTTTTCAAATTATTTTCCGATTATTATTTTCCCATTGAAATCAGTGGTTATGATGTTGGTAGCTGCAGTGTGCGTTTTATAATGTTCCTAAATGTTTTGTTAGGGAGCTTTGGTGTTTAATAGCTTTAAGTGCAAAGTTGCTGCCATTAAAAAAACAATGTGAACAAATGCTTTCCAGTTAAATCTTTAGTTTTCCACGTCTGATTAAAACTGACAGTGTACTAACATCAGTGAATTATTAAGGGAAAGGAAATGTCCTAAGTCAGGAGCATGTTGTTCAGTGGTTGTCGTTTATTTGACCTATAATTGTTAACGTTTTATACATTGTGACTTGGATGGACTCGGAGTTGTCTCATTAGCACTCATACCACATCATCTTATTTAAAATGATAGTGATCTAAATAAGTCAAAGTTCTGGGTCACTGTTATTAAAAAATATAATGGATAAACAAATGCTTTCTGGGTGAAATATCTTATATTACACTCAGGCTTGCTTATAAAAGGTGCAAATTGTGTTTGTGAGTATGATTCAAACGAGAATGCGTAAAGGCATTTTAGTATGGGAAATGGGGTATGTTTTGAAGGTATTTAACAAATCTGTACGCGTTTACTTACACTGTATGGAAATGTATATTACACATTGTTCAAAAAGAGAGGCGAAAGATACTAGAGGGTCATTCAAACTTAATAAGTCGCAAATAAACTGACAACGTCATGGCTAAAAAAGAAAACGACAAACAGACAAACAACAGCACACAAAACACAACACAGAAAACTTAAGACTACACATAGTTGACGCTTGTTCATACATGACGAGTCAAGTTTACAATGTGTATAGAAGTGACTTCCAGTCCGGTGCAATTTAAAAAATGTGTACCGATCACATTGAAAACACACATTTTTAAATTAAATATGACTGTCAATTCAAAAGACAAATTAAAATCAATGAATAAATAAGTATAACATTTTAGGCTGCTGGAGTGGAACTTGGGGAACGAACTGTGCACAGCTTTGTCCGACAAAGTGTACAAACCAACACTGTTTTCCCAGAAATGGTTCTTGTGTTTGGGGCTGTGATCCACTTTATTGCCAAGCAGGCATATGCAATGCAGAAACTAGTGCTTGTACAAGAGGTTGTGTAAAAGGACGAGCTGGGAAATATTGTACACATCGTAAGTATTTTATACGAACAAAACAAGATAAGTTAGTTAGATATTACCTAATGCAACTGACACAAATGTAGCAACACAGCAAGTATAATAATTCGAATACTGTTGTGTGTACACGTGTGCATGTACTGCAGGTTCCATGAAAGGGCATGTATACGTATTGTTCACAAAGTATGTGTTATATAGAAAAATAATACACGTGATTTTTGTTTTAGAAAGGCCAGTTCAAAGTTGATCTCATAAAACGGATGAAAATGAAACATGTGAAATGAAATATTAAGAAAATCGTATTCAAATTAACTGAACAAATTAAATAACAATTGGTATTACGAGATATAAGGTTTAAATGTGTGATCCTCAGTCTGTTCTTTTTCATTTGGGTATAATTTCAAAGAAATGCGCGTTATTTGCATTTTTTTTCTTAAACAAACCCCTTTCAAGAAAATATTTGTGGGTTATGGCAAATAGTTTTTTATTGATTGTTTTTTTTTTGTCTGGTTGTAATGGGCATGGGGTAACGAATGAACAGAACAAATTTGCGCATGTTTTATTGTTAGTTGTTCCTTAAATTCACATTGTATTACATGGCAAAGAGGCGATATAGTTAATATATACTGGTTTAACTCGAACTCTTATAATTGTAATTGTTACTCCAGTCAGTATATTTAGAACATATGATGTTTCTTGTTTTATCGTCAATTTGTTCGGAGGAAATGGGTATTGCAAGTTTTTGTATTTGATGATCTGTCCATTGTTAATTCTTGTTTTCCTTTTCATGTATTACATGTACAAATACACGTAGGAGATGTTAAATTGATATAATAAAAGTTCAAACTAAATTGATCGAAATTTATTTCGTCAACAGTTAAATTTAGCATTTCTAACGTTTTACCGTTTTAAGTACTTGAATGTAAATTTGTAAAAAAGTATTCTGCATTGTTTTAAAGCAGAGCTAACAATATATGGTGAGATAAATATTTCTTTTCGTTTGACTATAGGGATTTCCCTACGTTAAGGGGACGACCATTTGATATTGTAGGGGGCAGGAGGATTTTGAAAATAAATAACTCAGCCTTGATAATCACAAAAATAAATGGTTTGTTCTGTGGTAGTTTGAAAATAAATTACCTGACTTGCAATGTATTGAAAATAAATAACTCAGCAGGTCTAATCGAAAGTATGAGATGGCACCAGATTCTTCATAAATTCATCTTTTTTCCAAAAAAAATAATCGGGAAACACTTATCTTTTAATAATAAAAGTATAAATATTATTTAAATATACTTGAAATGTCAGAAAATTGGTTTCATTTAACTTGAGGTTAATTGTCTCAGGAACACTTACCTCACTTTTATTAAATCAGGGCCGTAACTACATTGAGACAAATGCCTCATGTAGGAAATTTCAAAACCAAACGCTTGTCTCCATATCAAATTGTGTTCACCGTGATCATGAGTGCCTTGCAAGAAGCAAGTTCTGTTCTCCCTCAGACGTAGCCCCTGATTTTTCGGGATCAATGTTTCTTATTTATTTGTCTTTTGTTCATTGATTGCCCTTCTGTATTCTGTTAGTGTTGCATTCATTTTGTAATTTAGTAATTTTATTATTAACTTGATCATGAGTTTAAAAAAACACAGCAGCCACAGACTTAACTATGTGAATTACATTTTTGCTTTATCATGCATATTTGTCTTTTGATGTTGTTCCTAGAAACTTAAGTCTTACACTGAATCTATAACGTGATTTTGCTTTGAGACCAAAATATTGTCATAAAATTATTAAAACAGAACTTGCATTTTCAGTTTAAGAAATTTTGCATCATTTGTTCTATAGCTTCTTGGGCCTCCAGCGGTTCAAAAACCCTTCAAAAACAATTTTGCTTCGCTCCATACGGCGAAACTTGTTTGCCAATACTTTTAAAAGAGCCTTAGTTACAACAAAACTTTAATACTGTGTATGTATGCAATACATGTATATGCATTGGGGAATATAGAAGATTCATTTCTGCAGAGGATAATAATTAATTCTGATTAAATGGTACATAATGACTTGACTATACATGAATTACAGTCCGTGTAACGTAAAAGTTAACAATACGAACGATGACCGAATCATGTACGGACGATGCCCGAACGATGTACGTACGCTTCCCGAACGGTGTACGAATGCAAACGAAACGCTGACCGAACGTTGTACGGACGCTGAACGAATGATGTACGAACGAAACCATATACCATAAACCATACCGTAAACGATAACATAAGCGCCCTTTTATCGTTCATCGTATGGTTTTGCGTACATCGTTTCATTAAGCGTATACCGTATCGTTTAGCGTATTAGCGTACATCGTTTCGTTTAGCGTATATCGTATCGTTTAGCGTACATCGTTTCTTGGCGTGCATAGTTTCGTTTAGCGTATATGGTTTTTTTTTTAATATAAAACATGAATGGTGTTCTGTTAAATCTTTTTATATAGGTGATAATAGGCGTAAAATTTAGATTGGATGCATGTTTCAGTTTTTAATTAATAATTCAATAAATTATAATTTGATCTGACTCGATGTTGATCCAAAATTATTTACATAAAAAGTTTGAAAAATAAACACTGAAATAAATTTAAACAAATTAAAAGATACGATTATGAATTTTGTTAGCCGTAGAAATACGTACTTGGTGAATGTGCGAGTAAACTGCAGTCTGCAGGGTATTCAGTTAACATTTTTTGAAAATAGCCTAAGGTATTAACATTTTTTTTTACCTAAATGAACAATTGATTTAAGATGGAATTCGGAATTAATCTAATGTTCTTACAAAAGTATATTCGGGATCTTAAGGTTGACCTTTTGTCCAAAAGGTTTGTTAAATATTTTTATGTATTCTCTGTTTTTGAATGTATTTTAAAATCGACTGAATAGAAGTTGTATCCATATATCGTAATTAAACCAATTTTTTTAGATTATAGATTTTTTTTATTCATCTATCAAATCAGTCGAAAAAAAACAAATATTCGAGAAATTTCAAATCAAAACAATTACTCGTTATGTGCCTCATCAACCCTAAACTAAATCCCTACCAATGTACATACGATTGTGTATTATTTTAACTATAAATGCACTTGACTTTAAACTATCATCAACAATTGTCCGGCAAAAAAACTAGACCCTCTATTCTTTAATTTTCTTATACCATTTTCCTCTGTTCTTTATTTTTCCCGTTATACTCTATTCTAATTATATATTTTTTTTCTTTATTTTCCTGTAACTATACCTCCTTTATTCGGAGCAAACCCACCCTAAATATACATAATTATGATACACACGGTCTATAGGTCATCGCTTGTGCCGTGATACACATGTTTGCATAACAAAGGATGTCCTTGTTCATATTTATAACATTTTAAATGTCCTCCTAATAATACATATAATAGTTGCCACTGGACAATAAACAGCTAACTTTAAATTAATCCGTCATATTCCTAGTTTTTTTTATAATGTGTAAATCACATAACATGATGAACAAATATTTATTGCAGATTTTCACTGCCGAAATAATGGGAAATAATTGTAAACAAAACCACTCATTCACATCCCTACGCCACAAAGTCTAGCCTTTTCACATGTAAATAAATTATTTTCATAAATCTATTTCAAAATAATTTTAAACAATTTTAAATCAAACGGTCATTTTTCTTATTTGCCAAAAAAAAACCAACACCAAACAGTTATTTTCATTTCTTAAACAGATCGATTGTTTTCAATGGTCGGTGCCTGACAGCATTTATAAAATCTATCACCATGTTTGCCAATAATAAAGCTACATAGAACAGGAAAACAACAATATCTTAGAAATACTTCCAGGCCATATTTTCCAATTTCTGTTGTAATGTAGTTTAATGCAAAAAAGGTAACTCCTGATTACTGATTTGTACCCATCAAGCATTTGGGGTTAATAACAAATCTATGGTAGTCTCTTTTTCTTAACTCGCAAAGTATTCGACTAAATCATGTTTTATTTATGACAATTGCTCATTGCTGACGAATGTTAAATATTGATCCCTAGATTTTCAATTGTTTAGTTGTTAGGTTACTGTCTGATCTCGCAAACCTGACATTTTATGGTCATTATTTTTTGCATCCAATTGCACCAATTTATTAAAAAGATATTAACGCGACACCGTACGAGAGTCGTTACTTTACATAAACTACTAGTATTTTTTTTTCTATAACGAAATACGAAACCACTTCTCGCAATTCGCTTTGGGGTAATTGTGCTTCTCTTTTGACAAAATATGGCCTTGTCTCAAAAACAAAAAGTATAATATAATATAGAGTAATATATAAAACTGGACTAGAGTGAAGAGTTGGGAAGTAGAAATTCCGAATTTTAATTGAATGTTCTAAATCTTTGTGTATTTCTGATATATGATTGTACAGACTCAAAAATGTCTTTGTTTTGCTGAAATGAAAGGTCACTGTCACCAGCCAATAGAAGCAAAATGGATAAAGTAGATCTTTCTAATTTTGAAAACAATATTTCTCTTGCTTCGTTGATAAAAGGGCACTTAAAAAATAATGAATACTATCCTCAACAGGATGGCCACAGCTGCATGCGGGATTGGGTTTAATATTAATAAGGTTTAAATCTGCATTTGAAGAACTGCACCATATTTCTCAACTGTATATCAATGATATTAAGATTTCTATCACCACAACTAAACTAGGAAGTGCGTACTGTGAATAAATTATTATACTCAGTTTACTATTGTTTACAACAATTTATCACATATAATACCACGTTAACAATTAGGCCCGAGAACACAGTTATTTCGTAGTGCATTTCTTTTAGACAATAAATTCAAATTAAAAAAATCGCACCTGCTCTATCTCAAAAAGATTTTTACAGTGTAGTGTACTACTATTGGGACAAATAATATCAAAATTATAGAAACTTCTACCAGCTCCAACTCAAAATATTGACAATTCTGTGATAAGGGGTCTAAAATTCAGTTTGACAGCTTCAGACGTACTAAGTTTTTACCTTTTTTAACTGGACCAAATCACTCGTTAACATAAAGATTCAGCCCCAAATTGTTTTAACATGTAATTTCATCCCCCTTCTTAATATTTCATGCATTGAATTACAAGAAATAAATTGGGAAAGTATATCCAAAAAAAAGATGCAAGTTATACACTGTTCACACTAGGGACTATATTCGTAGGGTGACGGTGTTTGACAGTCTGAAGGAGACAGCATCAAGGATTTAATAAGGCAAAGCTTTTGTTGTACTCAATCTTACTTAAAGTTTTCTTTATTATATTCAATAGATATATATCCGAGATACGATAAGGTAGTTTTCTTTTTTATATCAAACCTGATCATCTATGATATACATATGGAAGTTTTTAACGACCTTGACTGGCTTATATATATCATCTATGATGGGATATTATTCCACTTTTTATACATATTGATAGTTTAATCAATATCTGATTGGTTGAGACTATCCCACGTGTCGTTGAACAAATCTTCATATTCCATTCTGAGGATCATATTCCCCTCTGAAATGTCGGGATTACATCGTGTGACGTTACGCGCGGTTAATGTACATAACGTTTTGAACTTCTTATTCATCTTAAAATAGCGACAGCAATAATCATTATCATGTTCAAATATTTCAGACGATAGGTTACTATAACAAAAAGACTTATAATTAAATTTTGATCCGTACTGTTTATCAATGGGTATGTCGTGTTTAGTTTAACTTATAAAAACAAGCTGATAAGAAAAAAATATGTATGCAAAATAATATTTAATGTATTGATAGTAAACAAACCATAGGCAGTGGAATAACACATTCATTTCCCCTTGCTTCGGGAGATATGAAGATTTGCTCACCCTCGAAAAATCATATTTCCCTCGGGCAGAGCCCTCGTGAAATATGAATATTCTTGGGTGAACAAATCTTCATATCTCCCTCAGACACGGGAAATAAATGTATAATGTCTAATGAGAGAATTTAACCAGAGACTGAATTACGTAGAAATGACAAATTAAAGGTCACTGTACGGCCTTCAACAATGAGCAAAATCCATACAGCATAGTAAGATATTAAAGACTCCGAAATGACAAATGTAAAATACACTCAACACTGTTCAAACATCACCGCACGTCAAACTTTGAACAACAGAAAAACTTGATTGGACATTGGTGACAATTTGTCACGCCCTCATGAATTGGCGTACGTCCTATCAAATACCTTCAGAAAGCTTCCATTGAAATTATTTTACACAAAAGTAACTGTGTATTTTATTTTCTTAATAAAAAAACAAAATGTATTTTGCGTTAAATGTGCAATGAAGCCACGGATTCGTAATCTTCAAAAATAGTTCAGAAACGGTTGATAAATGTGGAATGTCTGAATAGAAATATAACAATTATGTCCAGTGCGCGTTTATAAAACGGACTCTATTTGGACATTTTAAGATACTATAAGTACTTGTTTTCTGTGTATAGAATTTTAGAGGTCAATACGACTTTTCATCAGTTGGATTTTCAATTTTAATAAAAAATGAGTTGGGTTTTCTTCTTTTCTTTAAATTTATATCGTGATTCGTTGATATTTCCCATTATCTTCTGAATTTTTTTTAAGATGAATAATTTAAAATTTGTATACCAAACATTTTTAATTTTACTCTGCGTTTATAAATAGCATTGAAAGTACAACATCTTATAAACGATAAACATTGATAGAGGCAAATGAGCCACTCTTTCTCATGTTGAGATGGAATATGTTCGTTACTTGATTTAATGAGTTTAACAATCGAAACCCCTGAAATATCGTCTCATGACAAGCACGAAAAATGGCGAAACTGAACTTCCAACAGCGGGCGATGATTTTTAATTATACAATATTCTTTCAATGGATGTTTTAAATGCAATGTAGAACTTATCAATTAAGACATTTCTTATCCCTTTTGAAATTACTTAATCGAATATGAAGTCACATGCACGAAGAAGTTTGTCTGACGTGAAAATACGTAAGTCCCATATCTCACGGCTACATGGACACACACAGTGTACTGATCTTAATAATAAATTAATGTTTGCAAATTCGTTGTAAGAAGAAAGACCTTTTAACTTTATATCACAATAAGCATATCTAAAGTAAGTCGTCACGCAGCTCATATGAAATTTGAAAAAAGGGCATGACAGGAGTTTAGAGAAAAAAAGGCAGGATGGGCATCTTGCCAAAAAGAAAAAGGCATGATGAGTTAATGTAAAACAAGTCAGGATAAATTAATAACTAAGAAAGGAAGGACCGAATAGAGTGTAAAATAAAAAAGCAGGACTATATTTACATTGAGTTTACATTTAAAGAAAAATGCAGGACAACATTTTTCATCCTATTACGCGTTATTGATGATCTGATCACTACAACGTTTCAGTCACAAAATATTCGTTCCCGTGAAAACTAAGATTTGTTTAACTTTCAAATTTCATCGAGGTCTCTTCTCAGGATTTAACGACCATCTGTATGTAGGCTTTAAAGTCGACAAGATAACAGGTCAATGTATTCAAGTGAATTTAAGATTTGTTGCTATTCTAAAGTACAATGGGTGAATCAATCTTATCTTTGGGCATCCCTATAAACATGATAAAGAAAGACAGTCCATGCGTGACCCATAGCATTAGATATTTTATGCATTTCATTGGATATTTTCTATCCCAATCCAGGCCAGCTAATAACCTATATTATTTACGTGTCTGAAGACGAATTTGTATAAAACATTGTGCTTGATTTTAATTTCTGAAAATTAAACTAAACTCTAGAACAGACCTTTTATGAACGTCGGGTTGGAACTTTATCATGTGTGTGGATTCGGCATTTACACGTATTAAACTCTGGAATATATATTCAAACTTTTCGGGATTCGGGAAAAAAATGCTTCAGCAAACACTCGTGAGGAAAACAAATAAAAAGAATCATTCTGTATCATAATTTTAATTTGTTAAATATTTGCAACTCTTAAAAAATTTCAATACCAGCTGATTTTTTTTGTATTTCTTCATGTTGAATAACTTTTAAAAAAAGTGGGCAGTGTGGCGGATTTACTGGGGGGCACAGGGAGCATGTGCCTCCCAGTCTAGGTCACCAATACATTTTCTAACATGATTATATTGCTACTGAATATGCTTATCTAGAGTGGAAATTAATCACAGCTAGATGTGACTTCTTAACTAGCCGTTAATTAACCCCAGCTTCAACATGCGTGATTATGACAAGTTATCGGTGGGTCTGTAAATATTGACACGTGTGTGTAATGTCTCATTTTAAAAGATTTGATGTACATGTTGATTGGAAAAACGAATATTTTTATTGGTTTTTAATACAATATCATCTTCCGACCAGGAAAGAAATTACTAACCAAAATAATATGTACAAATAAATGTTTAGTGCCAAGAATATTAGTATCGATGTATGGGATATGTCTTCATAACAAAATTCTCACATTATCATTTTTGTGATTTTTTTCCTTCAAAACTGTCTTTTTTGTGACTTTTTTCAACAACAAACTTTTTTTTCAAACAAGAATTTTTTATAAACTAAATGTCGTATTTTCTGTCCACTCCTATTTTCAAAGGAAACCAATAATTTGTTTTAAAAAAAACTGTCCCCCCTCTTTCCACAAAAAAAGAATTTGGTTGTCATTGTTTCTTATTAAAACGCAATTGCATTTTATAGAAGATAATCTGGAACTAATACGTTTATCTATTAGTTCCATCATACAGTAATATGACTGTATATTTTTCCTGTTTCAATTACAATGTACGTATATGTTTGAGGCTAGGAAAAGGTTATCATTTATGAGGATATGAATGGGGTCAGAGACATATAATATATGTCTCTGATGGGGTTTAAAGAACAGAGAACCATGGGACCAATATATATAAATAAATATAGATAACAGAATAAAGAGGTGATTGTTTGTTGCTTAACGTTCAGTGGCAAATATTACATGCATGCTTAGGACAATTATTATACAGATTAATTGGCAGAAGAATAAAGAAAACAGTGAAATGGTAAAAAAATAAAAGATATAGAACTATAGAAACGATGATCTGACGAACATATGTCGGGGTTAAGGCTATTTCATTCGATAGTAGTAGATGAAAAAAAAAAGAATTTTCTGGTTATATCTATAATTTATAACTGAAAAAAAGTGGCATTAAATCGTAGAGGCAGTCCCACTTTATGTGAAGAATAGAACATATTGAGCTTTCTGGATTCTCTTCTGTCCACTAGCAAATGTGGGCCTGTATCACTGAAAATATATAACTTCCGGACTAGCAAACACGGGCAACCCAGTTACTAATCTTCCTGCTTCCAACTAAACGTCATGTTCTAGATTGTCGGAATCTTGTTGAGTACAACCATCCCTTAACTCATGTGCATATTCCATAATTGGTCTTATAAGTGTTAAGTTTATACGAGTAAGATAATTTCTAGTCAATACATATTTCAATTCTTTTTAAAAATTTAATCTTGTGCTTGCAGAATTTACCATTGGAATCAAAAGTAATCCCTAAGTGTTTATGACAGGAGACAATTCTACTACTTGATTTTGAAGTTCTATTTTAATATCATCTGGGGAAGAATTACAGGAGAATAGCATAGTAATTGTCTTGTTAGGATTAAAATCAATAAGCCAATCTTTAGACATGCTGAAATTTGTTCTAAATCGCTATTAAAGACATCCTCTATTGTGTAAGGACTATAATACTTTAAAAATTAGAAAGGGATGTTTCATCAGCACACAATCGAATTAGACTTATCAAATTACCAGCTATCTCATATACATAAATAAGGAATAGTAGGGAACCTAATACAGAGCCTTGTGGAACTCCTGCATTAATATTCTAAAAAGGCGAATATGAACTTGAAACAAAAACGCTTTCTTGTATATTTGAAATATAACTAATTAAGTGATTAAATTCATTTTAAATACAATTTTTTCAAATACTTTTCCCACTGTTGATAATAATGAGATAGGTCTATAATTTGAAATCAGTGATTTGAAGCACAAATAAATTTACATACATTGTCAGATCAAAATATCTTAAAAACCCCAGTCCAGAGATACCGTACATATTCGACTGAATATACCAAATCGATAATTTTACATTCGTACTTGTTACGTAATAAGATCTGTGTCCAGGTAAAAAGAACCAGCGTGTGGTATATATTCTTAAGTGTTTATCACCTTCCATTATACATCTGACGATGACATTTAGCCTTAGGGCCATTTTGTTTTCGCAACGAAAAACAAAAAATCTAAAATTTTATATAGATAACATTCTGTTGAAAAATCATTTTAAAGGTAAACTGATAAGCATAACGTCCTCGCAATTTCTTGTTCAGATCCAGGGACACATGCAGATGTCAGAATGAATAAGAAAACACTAAATTCTTAAATAATATATTGTATAATGGACAGCAAGCACATTTTGATAGAAAAGTGTACTAATAGATTTTCTTGTGTATTTTCTATGTTCTGGAAACTTCAACATCCCATCAAAAATACTTAAATTAAAGTCTTAAGTTTTATAAATTAAATGGGTTTTTTTTTAAATATTAATTGCAAGGATGCATGAACATTGCACCTATCGTTTTCGTATATTTCTTTTCCGCCATGCATCAGTTTAATGTTTACTGTGACTTCTATAATGCTTAAAAAATGATGCAATTATATTATCAATCTAAAAATATTAATCGTGAACAACAACACAAATAAATTATATATTAAATGACTGAAGCTATTTAAAATTCTAAAGGATATTGTTACAATATTGCCGAAAACTGAGACTACTATAACTGTTATAGTAGTCTCAGCCGAAAACAATACGAAATTGATAAGCAAGTATGACAAACCAATCAAAAAATTTGTTGTTTGGGATTATTCATGGTTGACTAGTTCTATATTAACCAGTGGCACGTGTCCTAATTATTAAGAAAAGGGACAGAAAAGTATTAAACAGAAATTACCGGTTTTTCAAAACCATATTTTCAAAATTCACTGCATGATTTAAACAGCTTAAAAGTGTTTCATTTATTTTATATTTGTGCGTATACGAAAAATTGATAGCAAGTTAAACTTCAATGTACATGACTTACGAGTATTAGATTTCTTGTGAAATTGATCGATGAGCGGCTTTTTACAAATACCGAAAAAAAGAATACGGCGTAAACGTCAATTAATGGACAAGCAACCCAACGAGAAAAATAAAATTTAAGAGGCATCTATAACTGGTTTTGAGTTGGAGAAATCATTCAATGCCATATGATTCTATTTAGGTTTCTGCGTTTTTCGATTTACGAATTAGTGAATTAGAAAAAAAATAAGTAATTGAAGCCAAAAAAGAAGACAAAAAAGATACATGAAATAAAGTAATAACATAAGTTTACAAATACGTACCTAGGTGCATTTAATAAAGCAACATTTGAACTTGTTATAGAAAAAGGAGAAATTAAATGGAAACATAATGCGCGCTGTTAAATCATGCTTTGCAAGGCTGTTTACAGATGACTCGTGCACAATCATTTTGAATGGTGAATAAGATCACATACATGCATTAAGCACTCAGAAACTAGCCCGTAAATAGCTAGGAGGAGGGAATCCAGTTATTAATTAAATATCAAAACGGTGTGCAGAAATACCGCAAAGGACTTCTTAGTGCACTAAGACCAACGTGTTTGCACTAAGGACACTAAACGATGTTTTAAGACCACAAAGAACATGGATAAAAGAAGAGTATATAACTCATAAATATAAAGTTTGGTGTGAATAGATTTTATTATTTTGAAGTTAAATGACTTTGTAATCAGCGCGTGCCACTGGTACAAATCCAGGATAGTTTAAGAAAGTTTTTAAAAAAATTTAAAACTTTTAACCACAGAGTGAAAATAATGTTAGCTGGCAGAAAAACTCCATTTATAAATAAAATACGATTTATTCTACAAAATTTACTTCTGGATACTATCTTGTGATCATAAACAAGCTTCTATCCAAGTTTGGTAGAAATCCGGGATATTTTAAGAAAGTTATTTAAACTTCAAAAACTTTAACCGCAGAATGAATGTAATGTTAACTGAGAGAAAAAGTCCGTTTATACATGTAAGTAAAACACAGATAACCAGGATTTTTTTTCCAAACTTTACTTCTGGATACTATCTTATGATTTTAAACATTCTTCTGTTGGTAGAAATCCTGGATAGTTTAAGAAAGTAATTAAAATTTCAAAAACTTTAACCACAAAGTGAGTATGTGGATGTCGCTAGCCGACGCCGACGACGGAATGTAGGATCGCTATACGTCTCCAGTGGCGTAGCTAGTCCATTTGTAAGTGTACGCCCGATACTCGGCGAGGCGTCTGAGGGACCAAAGCGGGTCCAGGGCAGAGGACCTCCTGGTATGGGGTTGATGGGGCGAAGCCCCAGAAACTTGCGTAATCGAGAAAGAGATACCATTTCTGTCATTAAAAACTCGTCAATAGCTACGTATTTAGAATATCTAGAGTCTAGTTTATTTATTTTTTTAAGTTTAATTTTCATTGTGTTGATTTTGAATCCAATGATCATTTTTGTCTTAGAGAAAAATGTCCAAACCAGTTACTGTAAAATGTGTTTATGATACTAAACCCCTAACGGGAGGGATTGTGCTTGATTTTTATATGATGAAGACATAATCTTTCTATCAGTTTAATTTAGGTCTGGAGCTGGCATGTCAGTAACTGCTAGTAGTCCTTTGTTAATTTATATATCATTGTCATTTTACTTAGTTTCTTTTGTTACCTATTCTGACATCGGACTCGGACTTCTTTTAAAGTGAGTTTAACTGTGCGTATTGCTGTGTGTTTGTTTATTCTACATATGGCTAGAGGTATAGGGGGAGGGTTGAGATCTCACAAAACATGTTTAACCCCGCCGCATTTTTGCGCCTGTCCCAAGTCAGGATCCTCTGGCCTTTGTTAGTCTTGTTTATTTTTTAATTTTAGTTCATTTATATGTTTTGGAGTTTAGTGTGACGTCCATTTTCATTGAACTAGTACACATTTTTGTTAAGGGGACAGCTGAAGCCCTCCTCCGGGTGCGGAATTTTCTCGCTGTGTTGAAGACCCATTGGTGGCCTTCGGCTGTTTTCTGCTCTTTGGTCGGGTTGTTGTCTCTTTGACACATTCCCCATTTCCATTCTCAATTTCAATAAAAAGAGATGTGGGGTATAACAATCAATCTACAAAAATCCAAAAGTTTAGAGAAAATAAAAAAGTCTCCATTTCAATGTTGTCGTTCTACATGTATTAATTATTTTGACTTCATCTAAATTTTCACCCATTTTTATGCGCAAATTCCGTTAATAGACACATGAAATAAATAATTTTCATAGATTTTCAGGTGAAATATAAAATTCTTAAAGAGTTCCGTGGAACCCTGGGTCTCTCCTGGGATTGCTTCTGTCTGTGTAAAAGTGTAATGTTTACTATAAAAAGTTATCTATTCATCAGACAAATAAAGGATTTAAAAACAAAAACTTTTTCTTTAGATGATTTTTCTTAATCTTGAAGATATTAAGCTTATTCCCAAGATTCATAACAATCTAAGAAGGTTTACAAATTTATCATGTAAAAAAAATAAATAAATAATCCCAGACTGTCTGTTAATTATAAAAAAAAAATAAGTCAGTAAAATACTTAAAAATAAAAAAAAAATAATTTCAAAATTATCTCTTTTAAAATCATTAAAAAGCTTCTGCCAAATGTTCATATAATTCCATGAAGGTTTGACAAAGTAATTGATGTGTAACAAACTTTAACCTCAAAATGTATCTACTTATTAACTATAAAATAACATAGTCCTTTTATCAGTAAAATACGAAAAATAAAAAAAAAAATATTTTCATTATGCTCTGGACACCCCCTAGTAGTAAGTCCATTTGTCACCATAAACTGTTTACACAGAGATATGTCTCGCCTTTTTGCTATTTTGATAGTAAAAGGCAAATGTTAAAATTAAAATAGCAATACTTTAACATGTAAGTTATGCAAAATATTCAAAGTCAATGAACCATGACTGAAAATACAGGGCAAAACAATATCCACGGAAATGAAGTACCACTGCTTATACAACTGCATACCAAATATATTTAACCTACAACTAGTGGTTCCCCATACACTGATCTAATCACAAACTGATAATGTAAACTAAACAAAAGTTTCAAATTAAAAGTCAATAGACTATGACTGACTCTGAGGGGAAGGGGCAACATAATTTCCATGGAAATGAGTTGTGCCAATGTTAGTGCAACTGTATACCAAATATCGTTGACATGACACTAGTGGTTTCCCATAAACAAACCTAATCACAAAGTAATGCATGTAAACTAAGCAAAAGTTTCAAAGTCAATAGACCATGACTGAGGGGGGAAATGAGATGTGCCAATGCTCATACAACTGCATATCAAATATCATTTGCCTACCACTATTGGTTCCTCATAAACTGACCTAATCACAAATTTATACATTGTTGACGCCGCCGACGACGACGACACAGGAAACAGCATACCTATGTCTCACTTTTTGACTCTGTCAAGGCGAGACAAAAATAAAAATAAATATTTATAAAATTTTGATCTTAAATTTGGTTTTAAAAAGCTTCTGTCCAACTCCCGTAAAATTCAATGAAGGTCTGACAAAGTTATTGATTAAATTATTTTTTCTCCTAAATTCATGTGTACGCCCGGGCGTTTTGACGTAAACGTAGCTACGCGCCTGGTCTCGCTTTTGCGACAAAAGTCGCAGGCTCATCAAAAATGTAATAAATTGTTATACTTTGAACATGCGTATCTAATGTGCTGGTAAACAAGTATATACATTCTAAAATATTTTTTAATAAAAAAATACTAGAGAACTATAAAAAAAGTGAAGTTTACAAACAACCAAGAGAAATTAAAAGGAAAAAAAAAATAATGGTAGAACATACATTATTTCATTGAACTAAAAAATATAACAGTCAGAAAAACAAAAGAAATACGACAGTAACAAACAGACGAAAAAAATCAGAGAAAATTGAAATATCATAAACATGTTAATTTAAAATACAAGCGGATTCAAAACGGGTCAAGGTTGAACGAACATGAATTTCTATCGATTACACCAAGGAATTGTATATTTAAAAGGAATGGAAACGCGACTCGAGATCAATCGGGATACCCGCAGAGCACCCGCAGAGCTATAATCCATGTCTGACTCGGTCGGAGGTATGATGAATAATATAAAGAATCATGACGGTGGTCCATTTCCTGTCATATAGATCATTCTTTTAAATTCACGGGGTCATCTTGCTTGAGAAGATATAACGAAGAGAGAAACCTAAAATCAAGAATAAACTTCCATTCCGTGAATAGTTAAGGCCTTAGGTATCATTCTAATGCCTCATCGAACATACGTTTGTAATATTTTATTATGAAAATTCTTATTAAAATAGACCTTGGTCTTGAAACTTGAGCGAGTTTCATCCGGATTATAAAACAAAAAATACAGTGTTTTGATTTTTTTCTAAAAGCTCGGCAACTACGAAGTACAAAACAAAATAGTTGAGATCATTATGAAGCTGAAACCTTATTCTAGCATTTTGCCATTTTTTTAAGTTTCTGGTAACATTTCTGAATTTTCTACGATTTTTCGAAATTTCAGTTTTGAATTTCATTATTCTGTCAAAACACGTCTTTCAATCTGGGAGTGTAATACGATTTCTTCTAAATATTGGAAAGTAGAAAGAATAAAGTGAGAAAATGAGATATCATTTTAAAGAAGGAATATTTTCCTACAGTTTGGTATAAATTACGAATGCTAAATGATATTGGTACAATGTAAATGATTTTATTTCGAAACATGTTGAAAATTTTAAGTAGTGCGTCAATAAATACACCAACACGCCGTATTCTGGTAGGGGTTAAATAACTACTTTAAATAGATGTGACATTGAAATACAATTTAAAAGTTTAGTCTTTTTTCTATCACATAGTGTTGGTTTTATGAAAATGGTGATAAAAACGAATTTGCTATGATTTTTCAAAATCCCATGTTTATAGTTCACATTGACGCCATTTTGTTCAGTCAAGTTCCACACTGACGAAGTCGGAAATTACAGGCAAGAAATGTATATAAGACTTCCGATTCGGATTGATTGTGCCGTTTTATACACGATTTTAATCATTTATTTTTTTGTCAAATACTATTTTTATACTTACTCGTTGTTTGGTATTGTAGTATGCCATTATTAAGCTTTGCAGCAAATTACCACAAGCTTAAAAGCAAAACAGTTCCTTCCTTTTTTCTAGAAGAGCAGTAGTCTTAGAGGTCGCAAAATACTCCTTCGGTGTTAAAATAAATAATATGCGAATGTCGAAAAGTTTTAACTGTTTCTAATTAAAAAAAATTATTGCATCACGACACAATTTAGCATTTATTAACAGGTGAGCTCGGCGTGATTTCTTTTTGACACCTTAAATCAGGGACAGCCTATAGTTAGTATACACTGTTCCTGATAAATATATATACGACAAAAATTAGCTTATCAATGATACATGATAGATTATACATGCAAATTGGATATCCCATACTGGTGTTCATTATAACACCTATTATCTAAGTTCTTTTATCTAGATAAAATACTTCATCTGTTCACGTGCTTCCTTTATACTTTTCTATACCAGTCATATTCCAAAATTGAAAAGTTATTTTTTAAACTTTTTGCATTACCTTAAATCTTTTTAAAAACTCGTATAATGTCAGATTTCATCTATTAATTGATCTTAATTGTTGCATACCTTCGTGAAATATCAAGAGGAGGTACAAGAAAAAAAATGTTTTTCAGAAGTAAATGACCAAGTTCGATAACTACTGCCAGATAAGTAATGAGCCAGTTAGAGCGACGGGATGTAATTAACACACTACCCAAGTCAGAGATGCATCATACAATTTTCTTTGAAGTCGGCCGCGTTTCCATTCCTTTTAAATATACAATTCCTTGATTACAAAGGTGACAATCAACGGAGGGTGGCGCGTGTCGATAAAACATTAAATAAATTTATAATTACTAAAGATATGATTATAAAATTTGAAATTATGTTCCTTTAGGAAGTCTCCTTCTATATGCCATGTTTTTTGTGTCAATTCTATCATTCCATCAGGACTGGTCCTTAGTGCAAAATTTTGTTCTTAGTGAACAAGTAGAAATACCGCAAAGGGCCTCCTTAGTGCACTAAGAACAACAATTTGAAAATAAGTCTATAACATTTGCGCAATTAAATGCTTGTTTTATTGGCGCAAATGAATGCTGCAGTTTTTAAAATAAAGTGATACAAAAAAAGAATTGGCGTAATTAATTTGCGGCGCAAATTAATTCTTTTTCAGCGAAATTAGATATCGGCCTTCAAAACACCGTGTGTACATGTACACTAACAAAATAGTATTCATCTTTTACGCTGTCTAGCCTGAGAATAAAAGTTTTGGCAATTTGTGTAGGATTTTAATTTTAGAATGTAGTGAACAAGTAAGAAGATCGTTAAAAACCTTAAGTGAATCGGAAAATGAGCTATGCACGATAAAAGGAAATAGTTTGGTGCGTCGATATGACATTTCATAGAGGCATGTGATATTTGTAAAATTTTAAGTCTTTCAATAACAACCATTTGTAGAACTGATTATTTCGATCCTTCAAATATGCGTAAAATAATTAAAATTTATATTATTTAGTCTCTTTCATATATACAATTGCAGTATGTTTATAAATACTGTAGATTTGTATTTGATCATCGATTGCATGTATGACGTCCAGTGACAAATATTTCATGTATTCGTACACAGAACAAATCAGCAACTTTTAGAATACAATTGATTGGTTATTTAAGGTAAATGATTTGCGTTAAAATTGGTGAAACTTGGCCAGAAGCTTACCTCTAAAATAAAGAAATATAAAAAACGGTAGAGTTATTTTTTTAATTCTGTATTTTACTCATACGTGTACTTAAGCACTTTTTACAGTCAAAATAACAGTTTTAACACCGACAGCAGGAATCACAAGCGACGTGTAGAAGTCTTCAACGAATTTTTATATATCCCTGGCAATTTTCGGTTTATATCAGACTGTGACATTGAGGGGAACAAATACCATAGATGTCTTGTCTTTTTTTAAATACATTTAGATATAAAACGTGTATCTCATATAAAGCCTCATTTATAGAACATTATATATAATTTATTGTTTCAAGGAAATATTTGACGGAGGAGAGAGAGAGAAAGAGAGAGACTTATTCATGGTATTTCAAATTGGTCTCATGTTATTCATGTCAAAATGAGATGTAAGGAAATGTTTCCCCTTCGTTTATATATAGCAGGGTATTCTATAATGATATTAGTTGCAGATTTTTTTTTCTATCGGTAAGAAATGGTTTACAGTTCGAAATCTACGTTAAGTTATAGTACATTTAAAGTAAGTTTATTGCATTGCTAAACGTTTCTCAATCAAGATAAAACGTTTACAACCAATACTATTTTTACGACTAAATATGTTTTATGTAAATAAATAGTTCACGTTTCAATTAACTAAGGGTATTGTTTAGGTTAGTTTTTTTTTTAACATTTTATAAGATCGAATTTGAAATGATTCAAAATTACAAAAAGACATCAAGAACTACGCAATTAGTATGAAACAAAATATATAATAAATAAGATAACTTATTTGCTTTAATTAACAAGTGAAATGTTTCCAATCCAATCTTTCCAATCTAATATAGTCCAAAAGGTGACAAAAGGATATAAATTTGGTCACTAAAGGTTTTCTTACGGCTGGCAGTAAAAAAAACTTGCCAAAGTGGGGACATCCGTTTGGTTGTTTGGGATATACAAGTACGCAACCAACTTTCAATTGTTTTTTTTTTATCCTGCATCTTTTTATATTAATTTATTTTAACTCAAAATAATAATTGAAATAACTTTCTGAAATAAAACCCTAACATATATCAGATGCTTAACAAAACGATATACCATACGATAGATGAAACGCTTAACGATATCATATACCATACGATAAACGAAACGCTAAACGCTAAACCATACCATGTACCATACGACAAATAAAACGCTTAACGATACCATGAACCATACGATATACAAAACCCTAAACGATGACATTTACCATACGATGAACGAATGATGTACGAACGATGACCGAACTCTATACGAACGATTCCCGAACGCTGTACGTACGATTCCCGAATGAAAATAGTGTTAACTTTTACGTTACAGGGACTGTATTTATAATAAACAAATAATTAAAAAATTGTATGTTTTCGAATATTATAAATATAGTTGTGAAAATAAATAATCAGTCCCTTGCTTTAATGAAAATGAAAAATCTTGCTTCAATATAGTGCAGAAAAAAGATAATCTGTCCTCTTAGTTAACAAAAATAAATAACCGATCCAAAACAAATCCTCCTGCCCCCCTCCCCCCCCCCCTCAAGAATATCAAATGGTCGTCCCCTAAATATAGTTATATATTTTCAAACTGGTTAGAGAAGTTGTAAAACGGGTTATTGTTATTTTGGATTTAGATATATTGGTTATATATGCACGTGAAATCCTTTGGCGGTTTAAAGGGTGGGGTACCGTTATATTATATAAAGAATTTATTGAGCTGTCAGTTCATCGAAGGTGCTCACAGTAACTACAACGTACAGTTTACCGTTTCTTGTCATATTTATGATTGATTGATTGATTGATTGGTGTTTAACGTCACTTTCAACACTATTGTGCTATTTCGTGGTGGTCAGTTTTTATTGGTGGAGTGCCCGGAGAAAACCACCGACCTTCGGTAGGAAAACTGACAATCCTAGTCAAGATTGGAGTCGAGTGCACCTGCCCCGTGCGGGATTCGAACTCACAACCTCAGTGTTGACTGGCTAGTGATACAGTAGTTCGACTACTTAGACCCCTCGGCCACCGAGGACCCCTGTCATATATAGGAATATGGATCATATATAGTTTAAGGTCATTTACATATAATGATGTGTTGGATAATTTTGTTGTATACAAATGTCAATTTGAAGATTGTTATTAAATTATATCAGATTATGAAATTAAACATTGTTTGCAAGAGAAAGTTACTTCGAGCAACCAAACCTTTATTAGAGTTTTATCTTTATTTATAAAGAAATGCTTTAAATTCGGACGAGCAGGCGAATTTAAAGGACAGAAATTTGCCACGACTGCTTTAATAAACAGTACTACTGATTAATTCAGATATTGAAAAAGCTTCAAATGTTTGGATTTGAGCGTTCCCGATGAAAGTGAATCCCGAAAACCGTTTTGGACTCACGAACTTAATAAAGTGTTTTTTTTTTCAACTAAAAGAAGAGAGACAGTTTACAGCCGAATGACTTGAGTGTGTAGGTAAAGGTAATATTTTTGGTTAGCTTGCTTGCTAGCTGAACCGTGAAGTCATTATTAGGTTAGGTATACTACCCTCCTTTAAGAGTAGACTAGTCCGACAGATAACCAATCGATCTGTCTGTAGGACTAGACTACTACGAAAGGAGGGTAGTATAGTTAACATTATAATGATTTCACGGTTCAACTAACAAGCAAGCTAGCCAAAGATATTACCTTTACCTACACACTCAAGGCTTTTTGCTGTAAATCATTTTATTATCTAGAGATACGAAATTTGTTATGTTATAGATGTTTTTCACATCTTTGCACAATGGAACACGTCTCATACTTATACAGTTATAGAGTTAAAATTTTCGTTCAGTAACCTACTAGAAATATTTTTAATTCATAGATAATGTGGCTTATAATGGAACTGCAAAGCAGCATCCTTCTCATCCAACGGCAAAGTTATCAATCGATGGCGAACGTACTTCCTGCACAACTATAACGGCAACTGAACAACGTCCCTATCTACAGATCGACATTTGTACTTTAAGTGTTATATCCGCAGTTTATTTGACTTTTGGAGGTATATATTTAATATTTATAATTATCGTTATTTAAGTCGGAACTTACGGCTTAATTAAATAAAAAAAATCAGATATCGAAATCGTGTATGATAACCAATATGCAAAATTAATTATCGTAATAAGTTTTAAAATACTATAATGGTATTCTGAATATCGATGATTATCCAATAAATCTTTCGGTCTTCTGCTGTTGGTTTAGACTCTTACCTTACAGTGAACTCTTTACAAGACCTGCCCAGCTGTAAAATAATTGTTTAAATTATAACTGACAGTATCAGTTATATGAAATTTAAGGAAACAACGAAACATATATCAATAGGACTATTAGATAAACATGTTTGTGAGTGTTGAATTTCTACTTTTATCAAATTAAATGAAACAGAAAAAAGTGTTAACCCTTAAAATAAGATTAAAGGGTTTTTTAAAATCCGATCATAATCTGAACTCACGGCTTTCTTATCTCTATATCTTGATATCTATCCAGAGGTGAGGTGACGTATGTTGGGGTTTTTTTTGGCATGACGAATCGAAGTAAAAATATTGAAAAATACCTGCACTGCGAGATTATTTCACTACCTTTTTGCGAAATACAAATGCATACATCCACAAGATGGTTTTGTGTTGTTATTTTTCAAACCATTTATCCAACCTTCACCAAATTTAGCTGGATAATGCCAACTGGATAGAATGTGACATTTTAAGTTAGTAGGTCAAAAGTCAAGGACACATATCATGTTAATACACTGTACATGTAGTATAGAACAAATATTGTTTTATGACAATATAATTTGAACCATAAATTAGATCTTACCATATCTTTGGGGGAGCACTTTTGCTACAAAGGAAGGGGAAGTTGAATCAATTAAGAAAGTACATCAACAATAATAAGGGTACCATGAAGATAATAGTTTCCCTCGCAACAAATACCGATGCGACCTTGTCTTTGGACCTTTAACATACATTTGTGTCTTAAATTAACACTATATTGAATGTGTAAATCAAGTGTGGTAAAGATCGGCTGAGAAACAAGGTCTATTGTATGTGTCCACGAGTGTGTTGTTGATGGACGGACAGGCAAGCGCGTTACAATATCACCTCCGCTACTTTGTTCTAAGGGAATAATAAACAATATAGACAAACAAGAGTTATCCGCTATTAAGAGGAAGTGCAGTAAGATTACATCAAAATATATTTTTAAAAAAGTAAATTTATATCATGCATATTAATCTCATGTTTAATATATGTTTGCAGATCGAAAACTTGTAGCATGTAAATGTTAAGATTAAAAATTAAATCAGGCCATTGTAGAATTTGTCAGTTGACTTGTTTTATAATTTTAGATTTTACAGCTTTTACCTTAAGTTTGCATTACAAATTCTATATAATTTGGATTGCATGCACTTCAAAACCAAACGATGTAAGGATACATGTATATACAACGGAAAGTAAAAGGTATTATTAATACCTAGTACATGTATAATTATGCTTATTCATTAATTTGAATACAAATGTCAAAGAGAGAGGTTGTTTTAAGTTGGCATTGCTTCTGTTATGGCATTATCTGCATTTATCTTCAATGCTAGAATCTTATGTTTCTTACTAATTTCAGTTGTATTTTATTTCCAGATAAAACCTTTGTCGGTAATCACACACTTTATTGTTCAAATACTACTGACTCCTGGGTTGACAGTACACTATTACACCACGGAGAGATTCTAGACAATGACATTTATGTCTTTGGTTTTTGCAAATATGTAATTTATTTTCCCTCTATCTTGAATGATTATTCAAAGGTTGATTTATGTGAAATAGAAATCGGTGGTAAGTTTTAGAAAATGTAATTTTTATTTCGTGGCAATTGATTGTACGTACTCTTTTCATCAAATAATGATGAAATTTTGAATATGTAGTCCTGGTGAAGTTGAAAGCATACGTTTCAAATGAAAACAAAAAAACACACAAATACATACATGTACAGAGAAAATCAAATAAAACAAAACACAAAACAAAACAAAACAAAACAAAACAAAATCAAACAATATCAAACATAAGCAAGCAAATAACATTTCGATTGTGTTTAACGACAGCTTGCTTTTATTGGGAAAAAATCGAAATGCACAATATCTTTTTATTGGTAAATGGAAAAGAATAAACGAAAATATTTGAAAAGGCGACTAGTACATTTGACCAGTTGTAAAGGAAAGATGATAGTCTCGAAACCATACAGCAGTGTTTGTCGTAGTTGATTGTTTACATAAAAGAAACAATAAGATAAACCAAGCAATACTATTCTATAAGTTTTACTGCTTTTTAAAAGAATTTCTAAATGTTTATACGCTTAATATCCTGTATTGCTAAAGGATGCCCTAGTGGAAAATATGGAGGAAACTGTAAAATACACTGTCCAGCAAACTGTCATGGGCCATGTGATTTGACAAAAGGAGATTGTTCATATGGATGTTTAGATGGTTGGCTTGATAAAAAATGTGACAAAGGTAATCTGTGTGTTCTATTTTTCCAACATCAAAACAAAGAAAAATTATAAAAAAAAAATCGGGATTATTTCGAACTTTAATATTTGCATGATTTCCTTCGTCAATAATTACAAAACTGATAAAAAATGTCAAGATTCGATATGATGCTTCCAACATTAACAACCCATAATACCAACAAATCTGCAAAATGACCATTGTAATCCAACAGTAATTGCTCAAAACATCATATAAAAACCAAAAACTACAAAGTATTAGAGTATGTTTTACCTCTCGCAAAACGTTGGACGGATCTCATGCGTATGATGAATATTTTTATCGAACTGGTTTACTTCAAATAAAATGGAAAACGAAAATAGTCAGTAATCAATGCTTCCGTACTGATGTCACCGGGGAAAAATGGGTGATTGTGTAACAAGAGCCTGACTAAATGAACTCGTGTTACTGAAATTGTGTGATATTCCTAATCACACAACGAACGACTACTCTGAATGACAAGACAACTCTGGATCTGTAACCCTGGTGCAAACTAACACTTGAGACTCTGGAACACGCGATAAATAATTCAATAATTCAGCATGGAACACAAAGACTGTGTTTAGTGTAAAGTCCTGAGTCCAGTCTGATTTATCAAAATTACAAGTATTTATACAAAACTAAATTGACACGAATAAACTTTAAGTAACATAATAAATAACAACCCATCTGAGTGATATTGTTCACTGTCAAAGATATGTGGGCAAAATACCATTCAGGACAGATTACAAGTGCTAAATTTTTTCATTCCCTGAGCTTCAGATATCAAGCGAAAACTGACCTGTGGTGACTATACGCGTCTTTATGTCTTTAGAATGTTTATTATATATAACTACAATTATATTAATGTGCAATGAAATGACTTTTAAACACGGATGTGCAATGAAATGACTTTTAAACACGGATGTGCTATGAAATGACTATTAAACTTTTAATCATAATCGAAATTATAACTTTAACTCTGCCAGGTCAAACCTACCTGGCCTAAGCCCTGATAAAATAGGAGGGAAGTCATAAGAAGCAAAGACTGTAAAAGCGCAAATGTCCTTTTTTTAAAAGCGCAAATGTCCCATAAATTGAAGCGCAAATGTCCTAAGAAAAAGCGCAAAATTCCCGCGCCGTTTTAGAACTTGGAAGAATAAATATGAATTAATAATGTGATTATGACAATTAAGAACATAACTATTAGGAAAATGGTCACTAATTAGTTAACAGATTAAAACATGTCACTCAACGTCCAATCTGAGAATTTTTAAATTAACACATCAAAACTTGCTTAAAAGTTATGAGTAAGATATGAAAATAGAAACTAATATTTAAAATAAATAATTAAATGCAATGAATTTAAGTCAACATGTCAGAATTGTAAATTTAAAGAAAAATGCCTAAAAAATACGAGAAGCGACTTCTAGCTAGGTCACACTGACATGATTTACAACATAATTATCGTAAATTCTGTGTAAATTGATATTTTTTTTAAAGAAACTAACTTGAAGGTTCCAACTCCCTCCGGCAAATTTTTGATTTCGATGAAGTTAGCTATCCCCTTTAGTTCCCTTTTAGTAATGTACTTGTAGCTCATCAACATCGGGTACATATGTATTTGTGCATTCTTTGCTTTCAAATGTTTGGGTTTAGGCTTCCCGATAAGGTAGTTCAGACGCAACATATTAAAACTTCCCTCTTCATGTACAATGTAGCAATTGACGAGGACATAATCTATAGAGGTATGTGTAAAATTTATTTTAAATGTTGTTATGGGAATAAATTCCTCGCGTACTAACTAGAATTAGTTTTCTGCTTGCTGTTTACGTATTGGAACACGCCAATTATCTGTATATTATATAAAACAACAAGTCCATAGAGATTTAGAAAAAAATATTAACAAAATGATTGATTTACAGCAAAGATTAATTATTTTGAAGTTAAGTCACTCAGCAAATTTAAACTGAACTTCTTCCGATTTCAACATTTAATTCGAATACATTGCGAAGATCGCACACGCATGCACAAAAAAATCAAGACGACCTGTATTTAGAATTCTTAAAAAAAAATGAAAGATTTTAAAGAATAATCGTTCTTTTAAAATAATTTTCATTTTCTTTTTAACTTGACCAGACATAACGTTTAATTTGTATAATTTACACAAAATAATCTCTCTAAAGAAAGTTCTCTTGACAATAGCGTGCACAAACACTACATTGCGGAAAAAAATAGATTTCGAAGTGTGCCATGCTAAGGATTATGTGGAACATTGTGAACATTGATGTATGGAACTAAAAGAGTTATTTTTTTTGTTTGTACGTTTCCACCAAAAATTTCTTTATCAAAAAGTAAAATAACAAAAATACCGAACTCCAATGGAAAGTCCTTTATAGCATGCACCAAAGATGTACTGTTGTGGTTCAGATTTTTTCTTTAAATCTGTTTGGTTATCAGCGTAAACAAGCTTTTCATTTTCTTACCTTCACCATAGGAAGACTTCCTTTTCTCTTGTTTTCGATTAATCAGTTTATACAATGTTAGCAAATAGATTAACACGAGCAATCTACTTCAGTTGCATAGATGATCGTTGATATATTCGGGTGACCAAGGTGATATCAATAAATATACTCCCACATGGTGATGCCCACTAAATGAAATAACACAGTCATGTGACAACGTGTTCAAAATGAAAGTACGGAGAATAAAATAAAGGTTTAAGGGGAATATAGTTTTGTTTATGCAACAAGCCATTAGTCGTTAAAAGTAAATATTAATAGTAAGAGCAAAGTTCAAATTTGAAACGAAACATTTAACGGCTTACCATCTTGACGATGGTCCTATTGTGTTTTCTAGACAGCACTTTTTATAAATCAAAAACTAATTATTTAGGGAATGACAGATGTTTTAATTTTACAGCATGAACATATGGTTCCTTTGGTGCTCAATGTCTTCGAAACTGTTCAAACAATTGCGTATCGCCACCCTGTAATCATGCGACAGGAGAATGTGATAGAGGATGTATCAAAGGATGGGAAGGATTCAACTGTACAAAAGGTTAATTAACTTGTAAACAAAAATGCATAGACGACGATAAATCATCTCTGCATGTTATGATCTTGCAGATGAAAAAAATACCAAAACAGATCAATACAAAATAGTGCTTCTAAAATATGAAAAATATGAAAGGGTCAAAGGCTTGATCACCCTTAGCACAATTTGAAGTCCGATATTTGTTGGCATATGATTCTTTAGTATTTTTTTGTAGCCACACCTAGTCTCAAACTTTCAACAATGACATTGCTTTTCGCAATAGTGTAAACAATATCGAAAATAATTCAAGCCACACTGTTTCAAAACGACAGGCCATTGTTTTTTTATAAACTGTTTGCCTTTTGTCATTTTGGGTCATTTTATAGCTTACTATACGGTATAGGTTTTGCTCATTGTTGAAGGGTCGTACAGTGACCTATAGTTGCTTACATTTTGTAATGTTCCAATTTTTAGCTCACCTGACCCACAGGGTCAAGTGAGCTTTTCTGATCACTTGGCGTCCGTCGTCCGTCGTTCGTCGTCGTCGTCGTCGTCGTCGTTAACTTTTACAAAAATCTTCTCCTTTGAAACCACTGGGCCAAATTGAACCAAACTTGGCATAAATCATCCTAAGGGTATATTGTTTAAAAAAATGTATCCGATGGGTCATTTTATAGCTTACTATACGGTATAGGTTTTGCTAATTGTTGAAGGGTCGTACAGTGACCTATAGTTGCTTACATTTTGTAATGTTCCAATTTTTAGCCTTTGACCCTTTCAATCAAGATGGCCGCCATGGCTAAAAATAGAACAATGGGGGTAAAATGTATTTTTTGGCTTATATCTCTGAAACTAAAGCATGAAGAGCAAATCTGATAAAGTTAACATGATCATCAGGTTGAAATCTATCTGCCCTGAAATTTTAAGACGAATCAGACAATCCGTTGTTGGGTTGCTTCCCCTAAATTGGTAATTTTAAGGAAATTTTGCAAATTTTGGTTTTTATCTTGAATATTATAATAGATAGAGATAAACTGTAAACAGCAAAAATGTTCTGCAAAGTAAGATCTACAAATAGGTGAAAAGACAAAAATTGTCAATTGACCCCTTAAGGAGTTATTGCCCTTTAAAGTAAAATTTTCACAATTTTTCGTAAATTTTTGTTATCTTTAACAAAAATCTTCTCCTCTGAAATTACTGGACCAAGTTAAACCTAACTTGGCCTAAATCATTCATAGTGTATATAGTTTAAAAAATGTATCCGATGACCGCGCCCACCTACCAAGATGGCCACCATGGCTAAAAATAAAACATAGGGGTAAAATGCAATTTTTGGCTTACATCACTGAAACTAAAGCATTTAGAGCAAATCTAACGAGGTTAAAATGTTCATCAGGTCAACATGACTAAATTGTCAATTGACCCCTTAAGGAGTTATTGCCCTTTAAAGTCAATTTTTCACTATTTTTCGTAAATTATTTTAATCTTTTACAAAAATCTTCTCCTCTTAATCTATTTGGCCAATTGGAATTAAACTTAGCCACAATTATTAATAGAGTATCTTGATTGAAAAATGTATCCGATGACCCTGCCCTACAACCAACATGATCCCCATTGGTAAAAATAGAACAGAGGGGTTTACTATAGAAGTCTATGTGAAAATTGTAAAAAAAAAACAATTTCAAATGGTCACAACTTGAAAACTGATTTAAATAATGATAAGGGAGGGGTCTTCATTAACTATTGTAAGACTACAATGGGATGACTTGATTTTTTTCCAGGGGGTGCAGTTTTTTATAGGGGGGGGGGGGGGGGGGGAGGGTGCTAATAATTTCTCCTTGATATGTTCCATTTTCAGAATTATTCAGTGTGACTTTTTCTATAAACCATTTTTATATCTTTCAGCATACTAATATTGGGTGAATGCCCCCCAGACACGGCGGGTTAGTCGGGGTCAGGGGAATCCCTGCCCAAATTTTTTATGAGGGGTGTTCCATCAAAACATTTAAATGCATTTTCAGCATTATACAGGCCCTGGGTGAAATAAATTTTGGAGAAAAGGAAAGGAAATTTTTTATTTTTTGTTAATTATTTTGAATATCATTATAGATTGAGATATACTGTAAACAGCAAAGAAAGATCTACAAATAAGTTAACATGACCAATTGGCAATTGACATCTTAGTGGAGTTATTGTCCTTTAAAATTATTTTCTGCAATTTATTGGTAATTTTTGTAAATCTTTTCAAAAATCGTCTGCTTTTAATTTAACTACTGGGCCAAATTAAACCAAACTTGTCCTCAATCATTATTAGGGTATCTATATGATTTTAACCTTATTTTACATGATTTCCAAAACCACAGTAGATACATGTGAGCGACACAGGCTCTTGGGAGCCTTTAGTTTATACTGTGTCCTTTCCTCGATTTCTTCTTGCAGTTAATACACAAAGTCGTTAGACACTATTATTTTAAAGGGAAGCTGTTACAACCTTTCAAGTTCTAAATCATGAACCACAATGTACTATCCTTCCCAATTCCGTTACTCTCGTCTTTCCTCTTTACGATTGAACGACAATACACTATCGCCTTATAAATGTTCCTACGATATAGTTTTTGACTGAATACAATAATGTTTTTTCAAAGATTTCAAACGGATATATATCGAATTAAAATAACTGTTTATATAAAAAAAAAGAAGATGTGGTATGATTGCCAATGAGACAACTCTCCACAAGAGACCAAATGACACAGCTATAGGTCACCGTACGGCCTTCAACAATGAGCAAACCCCATACCGCATAGTCAGCTATAAAAGGCCCCGAAATCACAATTGTAAAACAATTCAAACGAGAAAACTAACGGCCTAATTAATGTACAAAAAAATCAACGAAAAACAAAAAAGTAACACAGCAACAAACGACAACCACTGAATTACAGGCTCCTGACTTGGGACAGGCACATACATACAGAATGTGGCGGGGTTAAACATGTAAGCGGGATCCCAACCCTCCCCCTAACCTGAGACAGTGGTGTAACAGTACAACATAAGAACGAACTATAAAAATCAGCTGAAAAAGGCTTAACTCATCAGATGGATACAAATAGAAATACATATAACAAAAATACACAGTGGACGTGAACGGATACTTGAAAATCCCAACAATAAAAAGACATTAAGTACAGATCTGAGAGTACTCGCAGTTACTGACAGCTAGTTCAAAGCCAATAACAACTAATAAAAAAAAATCATACATCTAAGACTAAATTATCAATCAGTACACATCCAACATCCAATGGATTTAGTGTAAAGACGTCATAAACAGGCAGAGAAAAACATGACCTTGTGCAATGCCAAGATACAGGAGTCGACAGATTGTAGATCCATGAAAGTCCATATTATGTATATAACAATAATATTTAGTTTGCTTTTAATTTACTGATAACAAAATCAATATTAATACCAATAAAAACAATATTCAAAGATCTAATGACAGTGTTGAATTGGTAACCTTTTAGAATAAGTTTATTTAAAGGATCGATAAGTTTGTCTGTATTGTCGTTGGAAAGTAAATGTTACAACTCATAAAAAAAAAACAAGTCTGCAGATTAGAATTAGTGAAGAAACATGTGCAGTGAAAAAATTGAAATATCGAATTTATGAAAACGGTGTTTGTAATCTGCAATGTGGGTCGTCATAGAAGTACGGCAATGTATATATTAAAAGAAATCTTATAGTAATTATTCATCTACCACTGTAGATTTACCAATGCAGTTATAATTGAACTCGAAAGATCAATTGGCGAATATTGTGACAGCTAGAAATAGTAATTATTCATCTACAACTGTTGATTTACCAATGCAGTTATAATTGAACTCGAAAGATCAATTGCGAATATTGTGACAGCTAGGTGTTGCAAGTTTGTGAATGAAACATAATTGAAATTAAAACTTAGAGATTGATCTAACATGTTATATGCTCAAATGTTAAATCTTGAATTAAAACTTGCAGAGTGCAGCAAAGGGAAATTTGGATTTGATTGTTCTGAATCATGTGATGGTTGTATTAACGATTGGTGTAATCGTTTTGATGGTATATGCCTTGATAACAGTGGATGTAAGCCAGGCTATGAATATGGAAGATACTGCAATACGAGTAAGAAATTAATGCTTATATGATAATTACATATTATATAATACGTTTGATTACAACAATGCTTTATTTTGAAGTTTGTATAGTGTATGTTCTAGCTACAAGCTTTTGTACAATTAGTGCATATATACATAAACAACGAAAACTGGTTTTCATCATATACATGTATGAGGAAACTGACAAATGCTAAAGTAGTGAACGATCTACTGTGTAGGTAATCCATTAAAATGTATGAAATATGCCAATACATCAACGGACCAAAGACTGGCACATATCTGGCTCACGTGGAAACAGAAAGATTAGTAAAGACAACTACATAAAAAATGCGATTTATATTTCTACATGCACTAACAATGTTTCTTTGGAAAGAAAATCAGTAATATGTTTCCTTTCTGTCACTGTGACAATATATGGAGAAGCTAATCAAAACTGTATTGTTTTGCAGCTTGTAAAGATTGGAACTTCGGAACCAATTGTACAAAAACATGTAACTGCCTAAACAAACCATGTAACAAATTTTATGGCGACTGCTTCTATGAAGGCTGCAAAAAAGGATGGCATGGTGGTTCGTGTGACGAAAGTAAGAAACATTTTATTCATGTGAAAGTACCCGACTGAATTAGTTAACTTTGTCTAACCTTTGTACATCATTTAATAGTTTCCAACTATATTTCATAAGATAGACTTATCCGCTTATATTACGAGCTAGTTGCTTTCAACTGGTTACAATTTAGGTGATTACAACGTAGCAGAAATAAAAAAAAATACAATTTTATAGTACGATACACAAGTAAAAAAACCATTTTCTTGAATGTTTTTCAATCTTGTATATATGGAATTTAAAATTTGAAAAATTATATAATTATGTCCAAGTTATGAAAAAAATAAACTAGGATCTGACAATTTGTACTCTTTATTATGTTGTGTTTTGTATACTGTTGTTTATCTTTCGGTCGTTTCTCGTCCATGGCGTTGTCAAGTGGTTTTCGACTTACCAGTTTGAATTTCCCTTTGGTATCTTTCTCCTCTCTTTTATAACGTTTATTAACCAATATTATTAACTTTGATTATCGAAGCCACAAATAATGTTTTATCTGCAAATACTCGGTAGTATTATTTTGTTTTTCCATCGGAGACATCGTTGCAGCACTGCCTGTTTTCTGTCCGGCGCCTTAGATCAGTCGGTCAACTATGCTGTATAAAGTGTAACTTTTGTGATTATATACATTAGTAAACTTATAATAATATTACAAATGAGGCTTCACTGGGTTTAGGAATATTGTCACATGAACTTCTCCCATCTTGTAGAAATCAGTTGTTTAATAAAAATATGTGTCAATTTTGCTTTGAATGATGGATAAATAAGCGGCCACGACCGATTACAAGTCAACCAAAGACTTGAAAACTTGTATTTGCTGTTATTTTCTTCTATGTTAGCAGGATTTTGGAGTAAGAGCAAATACTGGTTTGCTCGTTTTCAGAATAATGTGACCTGGTAGTGTGACGTGTCTTCCTGTGGATTCTTACCTCGGTTGTCAACTCGCATGATAATAATCTGGCTCAGAGTGTCGATTCAAATTCATACTATATTAATAATTTCTAAGTGTGATATGCATGTAATATTTGCCAAATGACATAAAAAAACAATAGACGATCTTCATTGTCTTCCATCAGTTGCTTTTCGTCTGTCATCCGATATCTATATTGTTCTTATGAAACACAAAAACGTTCAAAGATCCAACAAAACTGGGACAACATACATTAATAGAAACCACTACAATTATTATATAAATAAAGAACCAATTCTAAAATCTTCAGACTCGGCTATTCTTAGAATATTCAACTTTAAGATTTATTCATACAGTGGACAATTTAATGAACTATATCTAAAAATTTAGGTTTGTAGCGATTTGGTGTTATAATTAAAAACATATATACTCGATTCCCAACAGATAATTTTATTTTGTATGCTCAATGTCTCAGAAACAGAATTGCATGATTCATTAGAATACATCAATAATAAGAGACGATTATCGAAATAACTTTAAACAAGAAAACATTACACTTAGAAAACAAAACTCGGATGGGAACAATATAACTAAATGCAATGAACACAAGTGCACAAGCACACACAAAAGACAGATACAACAAGAACTAGCGTAAAGAAATAAGGCAATGCAAACTATTTATGAGGTTTGATGTTTCAGAATGTAATAATGGTTATTTTGGATTTAATTGCCGTGGATTGTGTGAGGGATGTGTTAACGTAACCTGTGAAAGATTGGATGGATACATGGTTGTATCTTACATGTACCAGGTACGCTACAATATTAAGCTATAATAAATACTTCGGCTAAAAAAAGAAATCTTAAAGAAATTAATATTTCGATTTGATGTCCTTTATTCTATTTAGCAAATCAAACAAATTGAAGAAGAGTACCACAACTCAAATATGTAGATGACTATCGGGGTTTCATGGTATATTTACAAAAGTCTAAACGTTCTCTTTTCTAGGGTTACAACAAATTATATGCTTGTTTAAGATTTCCGTTTTGTCGAGCTTGCGAAATTTTGTCGCGGAAGTGAGACATGGCGATCCCCACAGTGAGGTCTCTTCCTATGTAAAGGTATACACAGACTGTATGTACTGAAAATCCAATGTTGAGACACGATCCTACATCCATCGTCGGCGTCGTCAACATTTAGATTCATTCTGTTATTAAAGTTGTTTCAGACATCAATAAATTTGTCAATCTTTCATGACGTTTTTAATTATCAAAAGACAGTATCAATTTTGAAAATATTTGTTTTTCTTCATTCTTCCGTATTTTTCTGATAAATGGATTTAGCAATTTCGCAGTTAACACTAGGATACAATCTGGGGTTAAAGTTTTCTAGAAAGTAATAACTTTTAATTGTCAAACCTTCAAGGAATTTTGTGAAATTTTGACATAAGCCTTTTATGCTTAAATTAAGATTTTGATATTATATTTTTATTTTTTCCATATTTTAGTAAGGGGGTAGACTTAGTTTTTCTGTATAACCTTGGATATTTCATGGGAGGATGTACATGTATGTTAGGTTTCCTGTCGGTTATTTGGTTGGTCGTGTTTACAAGAAGACGAATTTTGAAAAAGAGAGGTAAACAAAATAATTATTAATTAAATGAAACAATATTAATAATAAGAAACAAACAACACAAAAATACCCTGTAAATGACGGTCTCAACCTTTAAATGGATTGATTAATTCATTCGACAGATTGGTTTTAAGTTGGCAACCCTTATCCAAATCTTCGACAAAAATACATCAAGAAAGAATTTATACGTTTCCAGATAAATATTTGCCGGAATGGCTTTGAGTGGGATCCCGTCTGTGAGATGGTGTTGAAGCTGGGGAAACTAGCTTTTGTATCTGTAGTCGGCTGTTATTGGACTACAAGATAAGAATTTGTAATATCAGGTTAGATGTTTTGAATTCGATACCAATATATGAGATATTGGGTTTTAGATAATAGATTGGAATATATCACAGTTCATTCACAGCCAAGTCGGCAGTCCAATTCAATAAACGTAAACCAATTGGTCAAGTCCAAATTCATTTAATAGAGTCCAAATATGAAATAACAGTGTTATACAAATCAGTAATTTTAAAACAAAAACAATATATCTGATTGCGTTGGAAAATCCGAACGCAGTACATGTGCTCTCGTTGGCATATCCAAAACGGAGTCCTTTAATAATAATTAAACTTTCTTTAAATACCAAAATAGCGTTGCTAACAACAAAGTTTGTAATGGTCATTTTGTCAATAAAAAATAGATAACTGATTGATTCCGTTTATTAAAGAGAATTATGTACACGCGTATTTATTGAACATAAAGATAATTGATCAAATAGAAACATTGAGTAACCGTAAGATTTTAGTTTAATCTTGACCATAAGTATTGACAAATATAGATTTATAATCTAACATGTTTCAGGTGTAAACAAATATTTCGGACATTTTAAATTCATTGTGAATTTCGAGATCATTAGTATTGAATAATGAAATATGCTTGGTACACACGAAATGTACACGTTAATAAACTGTAATAGAAATCAACATAATTAGATAGTTTTGAATATAAAATTTAGCACAAAAATAGAGTGTCACAAATATACAATACGAAATCTGACAACATAGATGCAAAATATAAATATGTGTGTCATTGAAGTTGAAGAAGAATAATTATAAAATATGTTTATTAATACGTTTTATTTCATATCGGTTAAGAATTAGCTTCTCTCATTGGATAACAAGGGGCCACATGACATTCTTTATTCTTCAGTAATATTTTCTATCGGTCTTTAACAGAAAAAATCGGACCGGAAAACCGGTCGTTAACAGACTTTTACATGTTAATGACCGGTGGGGCGTGGTTTCTCTGTTTGAGTGAGGTCCCGTAATAAAACGCAATCGCGATTCAGACGTGTTTACAGTTTACAGTTTACAGTTATGAACATGGCTGAATCGGAAGACACGTCTGCTAGTACAGAGAACTCTAATGACCGTTGGGCTGTACTTTCGGAAGCTGACAGAGATATACTACTCAGCAACAAGAATGCTGAAAGCACCAAAGCAGCCACCAAATTTGCAGTCAAGACTTTTCATGATTATTGCATGACAGCGGCGAGCTACCAGACGACAGTGGCCATTGACCCGCTACCCGACATGGCTCTTGATTAACTGCTTGAAAAATTCTATCCATCACTGAGGAACAAGAATGGAGAAAAATATGCTGTTCAAAGCTTGAGGTCAATACGGGCCGGTATTCAAAGGTACATGTAGGTACACTCGAGTTGCATATTCTTCCATCATCTGTGAATGTTTACAGTTTGCCAAAATAATAATGGGGGTTGATATTTCTGGAACTTTATTTGTGCAAGTGTAAAATGTGTATTAAGGATTATATGTATGTTTATAATTTTGAATATCAATGCATTTTGAACCAGAATCAATTTGTTTACATGTTCCTAAGGCACGTTCCATTTGATTTTCTGGTTAGGCCTGTTTTTTTGGTGGGAGTACACTGCAGCTCAAATTGAATAACTAGCTTTAATTCATGTATGAACATGATAAATGTACAAAACATAGTAAGTTGAATATGTATTTATATGTGCCATTAATTTTTCAGGTACTACACTGAACCGCCACGTAGACGGGAGATCAACTTTATCAGCGGCGAAAATTTTACCCGTAGTAAGGCTATGTTTGAGGCTGTTTGTGTAGACTTGAAAAAAAGTGGTCTTGGTGATGTAACCCACAAACCTGTGATAAACGATGAAGATATGGCAAAGATCTGTGACTTTTTCAAAACTTGGAAAACAGATCCAGTAGTCCTAATCCGAAAGGTTTGGTTTGATCTCATGATTTTTTGCTGCCGTAGAGGAAGGGAAGGACTGAGAGAACTTTCGAAAACTTCATATGTTGTTGATTGTGACGGATCGGGTCAGAAATTCATTAAAAAAAAATGAATCAGAATTGACAAAAAAATCATCACACTGATGTAGAGGATTCGTCCGGTGGGATCATTTAGGAAGAAAAGGATAGCGACTTGTGTCCAGTTGCATCTTATCCTTTTTTATTTAGGGAAATTGAACCCTAACTGTGATGTACTTTTTCAGCGTCCGCGACCGAATTACCATACAGAAGATGAGACATGGTTTGAGAACAAACCACTTGGAAAAAATACTTTAGGTGCATTAATGGTGAAAATCTCTAATTGTGCGGGATTATCAAAAGTATACACTAATCACTCAATCCGATCTACATCTATCACATTCAACTCTGAGTGAAAGTGGTTTCGAGGACAGAAAAATCAAAAATGTATCTAAGCACAAGTCACTACAAAGCATTGAAAGCTACTCAAGGGACTCTTCACTCCCACAAAAGAAAAAGATGTTCAAAGCTCTTGCGTCGTCATTATATAATACTAAGACAGAGATACATGTACAGTCTACCGAGAACAATGCAATAAGCACTGTCAATAACATTTCTCCTTCGACAGGAAATGCTGTTGCCATTAGAGCACCAACAACCATTGCAGTACCACAAACTGTTCAAAACACTAATGCGTCTAGTACATGTATGCAACTTGGTGACATTGATTTTCTCGATGACAGTTTCATCAGTGAGTCCGCAGACTTTGATAAAGTACTGAAAGAAATTAGTGCATCACAAAACAATGTTCAAAACAATTACTCAAAAAAAAGAGTCCATGTGCAACAGAAATGACCATAGCGTTAATATTCAAAATGTATCGGGTGGAGTGTTCAATTTCTATGTTTCTAAAGACTAAATTTATACATGTATAACTATGAAGATTTTTTCCAGTTAAACATTTTCCTGTTTTCATTTTATATTGCAGTTGTTGTTGAATTGTTTACCATATGTTTTTGTTAATTATAAAATTATAGAAAACTTTATTTTGTATTCATATACTGAAAAATTGCACTCAAATGAATGGCAGTGACTTATAGTTATTTAATACTATGACTGATCTTTACTCTTTTCTATAGAAATCGTACATTAACTCGAGGTTACTTTGAACAATTTGAATTTATGAATTTTTTTAAAAACATGGTTTCTCAATGAAATAAACATAATAGTTATTGAAAAACTGGTCATTATCGTGATATATGGACTGCCCACAGGACAGTGGTATTGACTGAGACAGCGATAATGACCTACGGCTCAGTCGCTGTCTCAGTCAATACCACTGTCCTGTGGGCAGTCCATATATCACGATAATGACCAGTTTTTCAATAACTATTGTGTAAGTATAGAAGGGGTGTGATATTATTGTCAGTGTGACAACAGTCCATCAGGGACAACATGACGTGGATCGTAAGCAACTATTGGTAACCGTACAGCTTTCAACAATGAACCAAACCCATCAGGTCGCTGGTTTACATCCTCATCGTTTAGTATCTGTTAGATAATTGTCTCATTGGCAACCATACCTCTAGTCCTTAAGTATATATATAATGTATATGGCAAAGTATAGGATTTAAGAATAAATAAATCAGGTTACCCGTATTCGGTCCTTAACACACAAACAACTCGTTTTATTCTATTACATTTAGAAAAAAAAGAATTGACACTGACGAGGGCCATTTGTTAGGCCAAAATTTGTCAATAAAATTTCCTTTCATCTTATTCGTATAGTTTATCTCTTATTGGTATCGTTACACCAATCTTCAGACTTAAAAAAAGATACATATAGGAGGGACAAGCTATCTTGTTCAGCCTACGAAGTCTTTAACAAATTAAAAGGTTTTCGGGATTTTGTGGATAAAAAACTTGGTTTGTAGTTGTATTTTCACATACAGTATAACCCGTACATCATTTAAAATCAAGAATTGTACATGTACATACTGAACTTAATCCTGAATACTATGTTTATACAAAAGAGACTGAAGATACTAAGGTGACATTCAAACCTTTTAAATTGAGAGAAACTGACAATTCTATAAACAAAAAATACAAAAGACGACAAAACACTACATAGAGAACTAAAAACTTAGCAAAACACCCCACAAAAAACCAGGCGTGATAGTAGGTGCTCCGGCTATGCAAACCCTGCTCCACTAATGGCACCCGTTGTGTTGCTAATGGTAACTTCAAATCTGTTGAAGATTATAGTTTTATTCAGTGATGTCACAATCGAGGAAAGGATGATAAAATTTAAACATGTGTAATATCATATTATTATTTTTAATTTTTAAATGTTTAAGAAGGTAATAGAATTGACTTATTAGGATTACAAATTATTTGTCTTTTTTTTTCAGGAAATAAGAACACTACAAACACCACAAATTGGTAAGTATTTTGAAAATTAATGCACCAGTACTAACATGTAATACACACATATTATAACGTATGTTTTAAAGACCAAACATAAAAAACACAGTTTGAATTTTGAAGGGGACAGCCATTTGATTTTCTGCATGGGGGAGGGGGAGTGACAGGAGAATATTTTGTGGACGAAATTTGTAACTTTTGATATGCTGCTAGGCCGAATAATTTATGTTAATTTATGTCAATATTCGTTCTTTTTCCGGCATGATTTTTTTTAAGTCTTGCAAGGGCAGACATTTCATTTGTTAAATCTTCCTGCCCCATCCCACAGAACAAGAAGCAGTGATATCTAAGAATTGATTTTTAAATTATTATGAGAAGGTTCCAAACTCGCATTTATGAGAAATGATACTCGGTCGCGGTCTTCCGTTATTATGGTTATATTTCGATTCCGCGGTTGCCTATCCAACTGACACTTGTGTGTGGTAAATCTACAATGAATTACCTACAAAATGATGTAGAACAGGCTAAATCAACATTGCCATTTCGCTGTCAGTTACTGTTGACCTACTTAGAAGAAATGTTACGAATTATTCCGACAACAGGAATGATCGTGCCTTTCATCATTTTGTAGATAATTCAACATAACAAGTTTCAGTATGATAGACAATCGCGGAATCGAAATATAACGAAAATTCGAGACCGATTGTCATTTCTCAAAAATACGAGTTGGGTTCCTTGCGTTACATTAAAGCATATATAGATTTTTTTCAGAGGCAAATGCCTGTGCAATCATACTATATATTCTTTTAATATCTCTTAACATTCCATCTAAGACGTTTTCAAAACACTTGTATAAGATCTGTTGATAAAGGTACACGTTGTTGAGTGTCGCTGTCAACCATATTTCCACTTTCGATACCATTCAGAATAGTCAAATACAATGGTTTAAATAGTAAAATGCACTCAAAAATCAAATCATGTTTTGATTAATAAACTGCGAACCATTCCAAATCATTCATCAACAACCAGTATCATATGAATGATTTAGTGATTACTCAGTATTCTCATTTTTTTTGTAGTTTTGAGCGGCGTAATTGTGATTCAAGAATGGAAAATATGTCAACATATCAGGATCTGACGACTCCTTCTGTATCGAACGAATATGATCAAATTAATACTCTATATGTCAATCATTAGATACACATTTTGTAATTTGTTGTTATTTGTAAAAATAATGACTTGTTTGTTTGTTGGATTGCTGTTTTATCGAGGTTTTCCCAGTATCTCCAATTTCATATAATTTAAAAGGTTAACTGTTAAAAATGGCCCCCTTCTGGCATCCAATTACCAGAGAAACTGTGAAACTTAAATCTACATGTCAAATTATTAACATGTCATTGAGTAGTAATATTTCACATGAATCACATGCTTTAAATTTCTTGCAATTATTAACATCTTTACACATAACACATACACACTTGCAAAAAAACGTTGGATTAAAAGAATTCATATTTGCAATAATGATAATATAAAAAAATGAGTAAAACATTATTTTGAATTGGTTGAATAACTTCCTTCTTCCTTAGGGGGTTGTTATCGATCAAAGTTAACGTTTGAACCTCTTGCACTCACTTCCTTTGAATGGTTTACATAAGAATATTTATGACAATGATAAAAATAGTCCTGATATGTTTTTATCATCTCAAAAATATTCCATTTTATAATGTACTCATGTTAGTACGCTTTAGGCCATATTTGTCTTTAACTCATTTACATGTCACATTTTTTTTCTGATTTGAAAGTCAAGGGCAAAGATGATCAGGAAATACAATATCCATAAAAATGTTCATATTAATGAAAATATTTTGTGGACTTTTTGTACATGTAGGAGTTATTGTCGTTAAAGTAGATAGGGTTTCTTATGTTTAAAACAATAAAATGTTTTAATATACTTTGCCAACATGTAGTTTATGTTATGTTTTCTTTTTTTAATATAACAAAAATTAAAATTCAGTTTTTTTTTAAGCTAGAGGTTGTGCAACATTATCAGATTTTGTAAAAGATTATACATCTAGAAACCAATGGTGTGTGAATAGAAAGAAAATAAAGCGATAGATTTTTAAAATACACTATAAAGAATTAGAAAATAGCTCTTATAAGTGCTTTCAGAAAAAAAAAGATAAATTGGGGTAATTTTCTTGCTACAAAACAAAATACTGGTAATTCAATTTGCTTTTAACTATTTCTGTCTGTGTGTTAGCGTGTGAATAAAATAAAATAAGGGGTGTACATCAATGAGACAGCAACCAAACAACAAAATAACTAAACACAATAACAATGTTATCATAGTTTTCAGGTACAAATAGGGCATATATTGTTGATTGAGGGTACAATGTAATAACATCCATAATGCGTCTGTTATATCATCATAATATATATATACAATATTAGGTCAATGTCAGAAAAATATAAACTTTTTTGCATGATGCTGAGAAACTGGGGAAGGGCTCGCCCTTCCCCAGTTTCTCAGTCTCATACAAAAAAGTTTATTTTTTTCTGACATTGACCTAATATTGTTTTTATACTGCAACATAAATTAATATATTGTTAGCTATTTGAATTGTAATACAAATTTCAAACTTATTTTTATCCCTAAATGAACCCCTGATTGTGGAAAAAGTGATACATGATAAAATTGACATTGCACAAAATATAGCTTTGTTACTATATTTAGGAAATAAACACAACTAGTTGCAGTATAAACTAACAAACGGAACAAAGCAATGATAGACCTAGATAATTTACTACGTGATAAACGATTTATCACAAAAACAGGGGTTCTGCAAATAGTGTGAATAGTACTCTGGTTGGATTTAGTGATTTACCCTCCATGAAGATTTAATGTTTTGTATATAATAAACTCGTAAAGCTTCAATCAATCTTGTTATCTTTTGTACTTATTAAGTTGGTGCAAAGGAGTTTTAATGATACCATAATGAAACTAGTGCCTCAGCTGCTGAGCCTGCTACGCTTCAAGTATTAACTTAGTTCGTAAACCGATACTACGGTGAACAGATATAAAATTTAACAAAACAGAACGCATAATATTGAGCGTTCCAAAACTATTCGATACATGCAGTGGTGATATCAATTGTAAGAATAGTTATCCCATGAGGACGCGGTGTATCAGTGTAAGATCACCCCGATGGCCGGAGGCCAGAGGGTGATCTTACACTGACACACCAAGTTCGAATGGGATAACTATTTTACATCCCAGCTGTTTTAGATTAGACGAAAAACCATTTACAATTCATAAAACATAGTTTAGAACGCCACACAACTATTATACTATACTTTATATATTACTATATAATATATACCCTTTATGTCCCCCGAACACGATGTTTAAATATGAAACCATGTCAACTCGCCCCGCTGGCCAATCGGCCCACACTAAATCGCCACTTTCTAAAAAATCGCCCCACTCTTGTTTAACAACTCACCCCACTATAATGAATAAGGGTAAAATCACATTGAACAATCAGTCTGACAACTTGCCTTATTTATGAAAAGGGTTAAAATCCCACTGACTGAAAGTCTGCCAACTCGCCCCACTTATGAAAATATCTTGCTTCCTTTAAATATGTTAAATTACTGAGAGTTGGTATCCAGTCGTCCTGGTCTAGGGGTATGTGTCGTGGGTTGATATGCTAAAGGTCTTGAGTTCGAATCCCAGCATAGACAATGGATTTTTTCTACATAAAGTTTGAAAGTGTGTCTTTTCTCTATAAATAATTCTAAGTTTTATTGTGGATTAGGTATTCCCGCCAAAATGTTACAAAACAAAGGTAAGCATGCAAAACAAAGAAACTCAAGCTGGGGTGATCTGGTAGGGATGATCCGGCTCAGATCACCCCTGGTAGAACAAAGGAGCTGGGATGTAAGAAGGGAATATCAACGATGCATACAAATAAATAAAAATCTTGAAAAGACAGCATACTTAAAACAACTGAAATACCGAACAATTACACCCCAGTTCTATTGTTATACTTCATAGTTTCTATTTCTGAAACAAGTGTAAATTGAATAGATCTATTGTTACGAATAACAAAGGATTTTGACCACAGGGTGTGACGAGCGGGGTTTCTGGAAACCCCTGCTTCTACATCCCGCAAACAAAGTCCATTGTTATTCGTAACAATAGAAATTGATTTTTTTTTTAAATAGCATGAACATAAGAAACTACTAACAGTGTTCACTACAAATTGTTTCAAGATATCAAAAAAACACAATTTAGGAAATTCCAATTGCGAAAAAAAATTAAGCATCTATTTTGAATACAAAAATAATCCTTTAAATACTTCTTTGCTTGAAGGTAATCTTTTTTATCCCAGTCTTATGTCTCTATTCTAAAGCATTGGTCTTTTAAAAAAAAATGGGGATTCTAACTCCCGGGACCCCCCTCCCCCGGTTACCCATTGGCCGATCTGGTGGTGGGGGTTCCGCGATTTGGACCCGACTTTTATTTAAAAGATCAATGCATTTGAAGGTTGGACCCCCCCCCCCCCCCCCCCTTTTTTTCTCTTGAGTTGGGAACCCAAAGCTGGATCAGCCCCTGTTTGCCCCCAAAAAGGGAGTTCCTAAATATTAAATCTGTATCTTTGTATGTTGAGCGTGTCTGATAGTCGGGTCACACCTATCCCTTAGTATGTCCGAATATGAATGTTTGTTTATTTTGAGAAGAGGGGGGTTGTTATAAAACCGTAAGATATAAAATACAGTTATGATTACCTTTACTAAACTGATACAGGTAAGTACTTTGGGTTATAATATAGCCTTTATCTTAAGCCTCTTCTACCAAATCCAACGCTTGCCACAAAATGTCGTCCGTCTTATACCCGTCCATATTGACAACTGCATACAAGGAGCATGATGTATTTATTGTTTGTAATAAGAATACACGAAACTGTCAACCTTGACCCGCTGATCCATTTTAGCACATGGAGTTAACGGGAATATGCAAAGCAACTTTGACATTTGTAAAATATACTCACTTGTCAAAGTTTGAACAAAGATACCTTAAGAAAGGTTACTAGTGGGGTTTCATGTTATTAAAAAAAAGTTCTTATAAATCATGGTTTGATATTGTCAATAAATATGCTATCGGTTTTTTTTTTCATTTAATAATCAATGTTAACAAATAATGGGTTAATTTAGAATGGGGTGTAAGTTAGTTATACACCTCGGGATACGGCGTGTCTGGATAAGAAACCCCTCCGGCCTCCGGCCGACGGGGTTTCTTATCCAGACACACCTATCCCTCGGTGTATAACTATTACTTATACTTCATAGTTTCTATTTCTGAAACAAGTGTTAATTGAATAGATCTATTGTTACGAATAACAAAGGATTTTGACCACAGGGTGTGACGAGCGGGGTTTCTGGAAACCCCTGCTTCTACATCCCGCAAACAAAGTCCATTGTTATTCGTAACAATAGAAATTGATTATTATTTAAATAGCATGAACATAAGAAATTACTAATAGTGTTTACTACAAATTGTTTCAAGATATTAAAAACACATTTTAGGAAATTCCAATAGCGAAAAAAAGAATTAAGCATCTATTTTGAATACAAAAATAATCCTTTAAATACTCTTTTGCTTGAAGTAATTTATTTTATTCCAGTCATATGTCTCTATTCTTAAGCATTGGTCTTTAAAAAAATGGGGATTCTAACTCCCGGGACCCCCCCCCCCCCCCCCCCCCCCCCCCGGTTACCCATTGGCCGATCTGGCGTGGGTTTCCGCGGTTTGGACCCAAAAAGATCAATGCATTTGAATTGTTGGACCCCCCTTTTCTGTTGAGTTGGGAACCCCCAGCTGGATCAGCCCCCGTTTGCCCCCGGCCTAAAAAGGGAGTTCCTAAATATTAAATCTCTTTCTTTGTATGTTGAGCGTGTCTGGTAGTCGGGTCACACCTATCCCTTAGTATGTTGGAATATGAATGTTTGTTTATTCTCGAGAAGAGGGGGGGGGGGGGGGGGGGGTTATAAAACCATAAGGTATAAAATACAGTTATGATTACCTTTATTACACTGATACCTGTCAGTACTTTGGGTTATAATATTGCCTTTATCTTAAGTCTCTTCTACCAAATCCAACGCTTGCCACAAAATGTCGTCCGTCTTATACCCGTCCATATTGACAACTGCATACAAGGAACATGATGTAGTGTTTGTTTGTAATAAGAATACACGAAACGGTCAACCTTGACCCTCTGATCCATATTGGCATTGGATTTAACGGGAATATGCAAAACAACTTGACATTTGTAGTATATACTCACTTGTCAAAGTTTGAACGAAAATAACCAAAGAAAGGTTACTAGTGGGGTTTCATGTAATCAAAAAAAATTCTTATAAATCATGGTTTGGTATTATCAATAAATATGCTATCGGTTTTTTTATTCATTTGATAATCAATGTTAACAAATATAGGGTTTAGAATGGGGTGTAAGTTAGTTATACACCTCGGGATACGGTGTGTCTGGATAAGAAACCCCTCCGGCCTCCGGCCGACGGGGTTTCTTATCCAGACACACCTATCCCTCGGTGTATAACTATTACTTATATATATATATATGTACATATTTAAACTCGGTAAATTGTCAAAGCTTCCAAGAGCACGTTTAAGAGCTACAGTAACATATGATAGACTAAGTCTAACTTATTCAGTAAAAATGGTTCTTTCTTCTGATTGTCTGACAATTTTAGATACTTACTGACCTCCCACAATTACTGACGATTTCATTTGAGTTGAATTATTAGACTTTTTTTTAGACTTGATGAAATCTGTAATGAAAGAAGTGTTGTTTCAGTGTTTCGTTCTAAAACAGCAGTATCCAGCCAATAACAGTAGACACCTTAGCATTTTTTTCTATTATAGTGCATGTGTGTCCTGCGTTTATTGCAAACCCAATGAAAGTTTTCCACAGTGCCATCTCTATCTTGACCAGGTATTTAAACTTTTGCAAGTTCACCTGTCCTATTGAATGAATACAATAGCTATTTTTCTCTGTGTAGTTTATTCACTGGGACCTTTAAATTTCTTCTAAGAGAAATCTATCATTCATTGATTAAATTACCTGTGTAAAAAAAAATTCTTATATATAGACAAAAAAACTTTTTTTATACTCATTAATTGCGTGTGCTGATGTATTTATTCAATATTAATAATATATTTTCATTCAGTTTAATATAAACATTGATTCAATCATAAAAAGTTGATTTCTAACAAAAGTTTTATCAATGTTCCTATTGAAATTTGATTTTTTTTTTGTTTAGTTATAGAATACACTTAATTTGAAACATCATTATTTTCAAGTTCTTATTCATGTCAAACACATTTTTTTTTAAAAGGAACAATGTTGAAAGTTTTGTCAGAAATCAAATTTTTATGATTGAATCAATGTTTATATTAAACTGAATGAAAATATATTATTAATATTGAATAACTACATCATCACACGCAGTTAATGAGTATAAAAACAGTATTTTTGTCTATATATAAGAATTTTTTTTTACTCAGGTAATTTAATCAATGAATGATAGATTTCTCTTAGAAGAAATTTAAAGGTCCCAGAGAATAAACTACACAGAGAACAATAGCTATTGTATCTATTCAATAGGACAGGTGAACTTGCAAAAGTTTAAATACCTGGTCAAGATAGAGATGGCACTGTGGAAAACTTTCATTGGGTTCGCAATAAAATCATGTGCCAGCCTATTATTTCATTCTTCAGATTAGTGCTTGACCTGTTCGTAGCTGTACTGTGCTTAAAACCAAACTGGTTTCGTACCGTCCATGTACCGTCATGCTATTTTCACCATATCTTGTTCCTTGTTGTTCGTCTTTATTGCTTGTTTATGGTTGTATGTCTGATTCCTGACAGTTCTTTTTACATATTGATAATGGGATTTTCGGGCTATTTATGACAGTACTTAATATATAGAATTATTTGCTAGATTTAATGAATGATTTATTGATATTATCCCGCAGCTGTGTTTTTTAAAGCACATATGTTATGTGATCGACATCTAGCAAATTATTCTGTTCTAATCGGTGATAGGGACCGTGCACTGTGATGAGAGTTTTTGCTTTATGTTGAAGGCCTTATTGTGGCCTTGAGATAAAGTACGTCAATAATAGCGCTGTTTCTTTGCTTCTCTTTTTTCACGTGTATTGATTTTGTGCAACAAATAATTGACACACCGTATCCTATTTTTTTCAATTTATATATGATAAACATTTGTATGTACAAATGTATGTCTACTTGGGAATCGATGAAAGACGATGGATTAGTCAAATGACCCTACATACGATTTAAAAAAAAAAAATATTCATGCAAAGGAAACACATTAGAACGTTATGATTCTATATATTCTACAAATCCCCAATTTTAATCATTAATCCACTCATTGCTTGGGAGACATTCGCATTTAACAGCGGTGGTAAAATTTTCATGCAATATTTAAAATCGCTGAAAGTCCTAAGGTATTTTATCGCAGTCGATTCTTCAGAACTTTTTCGTTTAAAATCATTAAGGAATCGATCCCAGAAGAAGTGGGTACAAATGATCATTTTACAGACAATTTTAAGTTTTTTTATTCATTTATAATGTAAACTTAATTTTTCGTTTCTTCAAGTAAATAGACAATGTAAGTTGCGGAGCCATCGGATACACTTTTAAAGCCAATATAAATTATAGGGTTTCAAAAGATTATAGCTATTGCTGTTGGTCGACGGGACGGACTAAAATAGAACAAACAAAAGATAAAGTATTAAATAGCTCATTGGACAAGTGGCCCTCTTGCTCAAGGAGGGAAAGTTACAATGACATGCAAATAGACAAACATTCTGTTATATATTTTATGTTTTTTAAAGTAGCAATAAACATATTATTATATGATACCCACATTTACCTTTTAAACATACATGTATATCTCTAAACAGTCATAAGTCATACATTCAGTAAAAAAAGTCTAGTTACTTTACTTCCTTCTTAACCAATCATAAATAAACTAAAGAGGGGAATTGGAATGTGTGTTTCGTGATATATTTATTTACATTGTAAGCGTCCATACAGTTAATCCCTGGTGATGATCAATTTTCATTTCTTGTTTTAAATACAGATCATTACTCTTATCACTTATGTTGTTTAAGATAAACGAACCGTGCATGCTTTATGATCAATTATTGTTCCGCCATTTCAATTTAAACAATATTTGAGTTTTTTTTTTTTTATTAATTAATTAATTCAATTTAGTTGTTAATAATTGTTTCAAAATGTATTAAAAAGTTACGTTTTCAGAGTCTTAGATTTAATAAGATCCATGAGGGTGGAACGCCATTGTCAACTTTAAACTGAATAGCGTAGATATTTATATAAAAGCATACGATATAATAAGTCTGTGGCTTATGGCGAGTTATATTTTTCAAACATTAAAAATTCAGAAAAAAATTACACGAAGAAGGCTTTGAATTTAACTGGATTAAAAGTGTATGATTGACTGCGATTGAGGTCTTACTGAACGACAAATGAGATGCATTTTAGTACTTATTATAATCTAAAAAATAAATTTATTTATTAACACCTTTACCTCGTTTCGTGGCGCAAAACAACACAGGCCTATCAGAAATTGTTTTGGTTCAATTAGTAAATTTTTTCTACTTTTGGTGCAGTAAAATACGCACCATTATTGTTATTAATGTACATTTTTTGCTTTCTCTGTAGTAGCAAATAATAGCTCGCAAGGTAATTTTAAAAAAATCAGCAGCACTGTTTGTGCTTCGAAAAGTGTTGATGGACTGTAAACACAGATCAATTCAGGATGTTAATTCCAAAAAGCTAAATCTATTATAAGAGTAACATTTTCCATGTAATAATATCATTTCAACAACTATCTTATTCCTTCAGCAGTATACATTATCGAATTTCAACGGAAATGAAAAATAATAGAGATTATTCTGAAGTGTGTGCTGACATATTAATTCTGAAATATTACTAATTGAATTCTTTCAAAATAGATGAACATTTTTATAAAAAGAAGATAAAATCAGCGAAAAACATTACAAATTTGTCTTAAATTCAACAAATCTCCAAGTTCAAATCCACAGATTTTACTTAAAAAGTATATATTGTTTTAGATGAATTTAGGTTTAATGAGATAAAATAATCATAATTATGGTCAACGACATAGTTTTTTGGTGTATTAACCGATCAGTTACCTCGTTGATAGTGCAAAATGTCAAAAGTCGACGTTGTACGGATTACAGTTCGCGATGACGCTACGCTTATTTCGACGTTTTGATGTATGTATTTACCGAGAACACCGCGTTGCAATGATGTAAACAGTAAAAACGAAGTAGGCGACTATTTTATTTAATAATTCAATGTCATTAAAATAAAAATATATGTATCAACAACTGCACATAATATTTTTAAGAATGGATTTGAACTTGGAAATTTGATGGTTTAAGGACAAATTTTAGAACGTTTTTGTTGCTTTATTTTGTGCTTTGTATCGATCTGATGAGTCAAATCCATGGCCACTGTCCCAAGGGAGGCCATGTTTAACGACTCACAATGTGTATCACAATGTGTATTTGCTTGCCCCAAGTCAGGAGCCTGTAATTTGGTGGTTCTCGTTTGTTGCTGCATATCATATTTGTTTTTCGATTATAATTGTTCTGCGTATTAATCTGGCCGTTAGTGTCCCCGTTTATTTTGTTTTACGTTTGAGTGTCATGTCGAAGTAATTTATAGCTTACTATGCGGTATGGGTTTTGCTCATAGTTGAAGGACCTACGGTGGCCTATATTTGTTAATTTCTACTTCATTTTATCTCTGGTGGTAATTTTTATCATTGGCAATCATACTTCATCTTCTAAGTTTTATATTACTCTTCCATTTTGCACGAGTTATATATCATGGACGGAGAAATTAGATCACTGCATTTTGTATATGTTCTTTTCCCCAGAAACTCCAATAAATAAACATCACGACATAAATTCATCGATGAAGCCCATTTAGAACTTCCCCCCAAAAAAATAACATTTGAACTACTTAAGTAATAAGGGAAAATATAAAAATAAAGATATATGGTATGATGGCATCAATTTTCTTTTTTCAATCAATTAGTCTGCATGAAATTCACATTCACAAAAAGGTTAGATTAGTTCAACTACTGGTAGCGATTTTTCAAATTATATCATTTATCCAAAAGCTTACATAATTCAAATGTTCCCAGGTTTTAACTGTCAAGTACATGGGTTTTAATGACGGTTGTTAAAATATATGAATATAAGAGCAATCACAACATCTTAGCTTTATCTGAAAATATTTACAACACATTTTACTACTTTGCAAAGTGTTGTAAATACTTCAAATGATATTTGAAAAATCGCTACCAGTAGTTGAACTAATCTAACCTTTTTGTGAATGTGAATTTCATGCAGACTAAGTGATTGAAATAAAGAAAATTGATGTTAATAATTTGGATTTTTGTACACCATTTCCTCTACTGGTTGAACGTTTAACTGTTCTTCCTGGTCTACACTCATGACTATTCCATGGTATTCTTGATCAAAGGTATGTGTTTTTACGCTTTTTCACAATATATATCGGTAAATTTTATTATGTTCTGTTAGAATTATTCAAAAAATTAATGTAATGACTTTATATGTTACTTTGTCGATGAACTTCGTTACTGCGGGTGAGTTATGGCAACTATAATGGATATGTTTTCTATATAAAAATAAGGAGTTGTGGTATGATTGCCAATGAGATAACTATCCACCAAAGTTCAAATGAAGTGGATGTAAGCAATTATAGGCAACAGTACGACCTTCAACAATGAGAAAAAACCCATACCGTATAATCGGCTATAAAATGCACCCACATGAAAAATGTTAAACGATTTAATTGAGATAACTAACGGCCTTATTCATAACAAAACAATTTATGAAAATATGACATAAATGATATCTAGTAGTTCACTATATGAATGTCTACAATTAACTAATTGACAATTTGAGTACAATGCATTATGAAATAAATATCAATGTGAGAGCGACATAACTAAAGAAGTAATTACATGAACAGCAATGATTGTCTCTCTTGATTAGATTCATTTTGTGAGATTTAAGGCTAGACGTATATGTATATTTATGACATAGAACTTTGCGTATTTTGAAGCGTTTTTAATCTTCTCTGAACAGCCGTATTTAGCATTGAAAATTTCAATATACAACTGTCACAATAACAGGTGCCATATCGTCATGGAAATTGGATAATTTCTTAATTTTCAGTACCGTAGATTTTGAAATATCGTCGTACTAGTTTCGAATGATGTCTTTTAGCACCAATACATACTCTGTACGTTACATGGTATCTTATTGTCTATGACTGATAATTCTCCGAATCCTAATCCTTGCTTTTTCTTAATCAAGACTGAAAAAAAAAGAACGATTTCGATCTCAAAACCTAATTAAGTCCTGCCACATTTATCCCGTTCCAAGTCGGGAACGTCTTGAATAATTGTCGTGTGTCATCTCGTTATGTTTTTTTGTTTGTTATTTGGCGAATGTTGGTTCTCTTTAATATAGATTCGGGACTATTCAGAGCTTGGCATATTTTTAGACACTTGCCTATTCTTGGCGACTTTTTGTTTCCTTTTAGATAATTTTTAATTTGTTGTTTTTATCGTTGAGTTAATATTGACGCAAACCTATCCTCTTCTTTTCTTCACAAATCAAGTTTTCCAAACGACAAAACGAATTAGAGATGAAATACGACAACGACATATATTAACGAGGTTCCTGACTTAGAACAGGCGATATTGTGACGGGGTTAAAATAGTTTGTGAGATGTCTTTTGGTTATCACTGTCGTTAGGTCCATATTGACGTTCCCCCATTATATCCTTTGATTCAAACATATCGAAAAATATAAAGTAATGTTTTTTTTAGCTGTGTAGTATGTGTTAGATATTCAAATATGTTTATCTATAATTACTTAAAGCTTAAGCATTGTCACTTCTTATTATATGTGTGTGTCATTGTATTTTTCTTGAAATTATTCGCGTATAGGCAAGTATATGTATCAATTAAAGTGCCACGGTCCAAGTGAAAAAATGATAAGAACTGTTACTTCTAAAATAAATAAATTCGATTGACAGACTGAGTATAATCTTTTTGAAAATGATAAAGTTTTTGGTGATAGAATCTATTTTGTGAATTTCTGTTGACAACTCAATCCAACACTAAGTCTGTCTCATCTCTTGACTTACAAAATGTACATTTTGAAATTGACAATGAGTGTCAGTTGAGAACTGACTTTAACGACAAAAGAGAGGATTTCAAACTCTTTATTATGAACTTTCTATTAAGGTGTAGTAACAATCAAGCAGTGCCTGTATATAAAGTATACATTTCTCAGTTGATACATGTACGATATTCTATGACTGCCTTATGTTGATGATCATCATTATATGCAGTGGTCACAGCATTATATGCAGTTATCACAGCATTATATGCCATCGTGAAAGCATTATATGCAGTGGTCAAAACATTATATGCAGTGGTCACAATATTATATGCAGTGGTCACAACATTATATGCAGTTGTCGGAACATTATATGTAGTGGTTACAACATTATATGCAGTGGTCACAACATTATATGCAGTCTTGGTAACATTATATGCAGTTGTCGGAACATTATATGCAGTGGTCACAACATTAAACGTGTTTTGTTGGTGAAGGTGATGATCAGTGATGGTGATGATGATGATTGATGATAATAATGGTGGTGGTTCAAATTCGGTAAACTTCGTAAATTTTTTATCGGAAATTGCCGAATCCAGTCATAATTGATAATGCCCCGCAAATTGGACTGACATAATTTTATAAATTTAGTGGTAGTTCATTCCAAGGAAATGATGAAATTAAGAGTTGAATGCATTAACTAGTTCTGTTCGTCTTAAGAAATACGCATGACATAATGTAAGTAAAATAATGATTAATAAAAATGAAATATCAAATGACAGTTTGTATACTATATGGCTCGAGTTCATTTCCTACTGAAGAACTATTGATAGGTCCCACTTTATAGTCGATGTTCAGTTTAAATGGCATAAATACATTTTGAATAAAATAGTCAGCTGTGTATAAGACCTAAGTCCCATTTTCGCCAGCTTATATATGTCATGATAGAGCCATTATTTGGCTTTGCTTTTCAGAATTATGCATTTTTACATGATTTAGTATCTAACAGATATGAACAATGCATTTTAAAGCCTTTCATTGTAGGTGTTTAATATAACTTTACATTAATTGTATCCAACTTTTGCATTTTAGCACGTAAAGCAGTTTGTCTATTAAATATGAGCAGCAGCCTTAACCAAAGAGATATATAATCATATATGAAAGCATCGATCATATTTTACAACTTCAGATAAAACATCTATTTTGGTTATAGTTGATGCTCATATCAAAATATAAACTTTTATTTGGAAAATTTACCCTTTTTCAGACCCAGTTTATCATTTTTATTTATAGTTATCATCTCTTTATCATCCCTTCGGAAAACGGAGTTTGGGAGTGGATATTGCGTTTACTACGTTTGTTTGTCCGTCTGTCACGGTTAATATAAAAATAAGGTGATGTGGTATGATTGCCAATGAAACAACTATCCAAGAGTTCAAATGGGATGTAAACAATTATAGGCAACCGTACGGCCTTCAACAATGAGAAAAATCCATACCGTATAGTCGGCTATAAAAGGCCCCGACATGAAAAATATGAAACAATTCAATTGAGAAAACTTACGGCCTAAGTTTTGCGTTTTAATGTCAAGATCGGAACAAACTGCGAGTCAAAGAGGAATGATTTACTATAAGTGCGCCAATTTGCAGACAATAGCAGGTTTTATCAATAACTGTTTCGTTTTGTTTGCGGGGCATTATCAATTATGACTGGATTCGGCAATTTCCGATAAAAAATTTACGAAGTTTACCGAATTTGAATCACCACCATCACTATCATCAATCATCATCATCAATATCACTGATCATCACCTTCACCAACAAAACACGTATAATGCCCCGACATGAAAAATATGAAACAATTCAATTGAGAAAACTTACGGCCTAAGTTTTGCGTTTTAATGTCAAGATCGGAACAAACTGCGAGTCAAAGAGGAATGATTTACTATAAGTGCGCACATTTTGAAAAGTAAAGAATGTCCATGAAAAAATTGGGTCACCTCGACCTAATTTAATTCTGGTTAAGTTTTGCATTAGAATACAAAATCTCATCAACTACAAGTCATAGAGGAATGATATCTTTTAGATCGCACATCTGTGATAACAACAAAGGACCTTGAAAAAAAGTTGGTCACCTCGACCCATATTTTTCGCATGAATGATTTTGATTAAAATTTGTGTTAAGGCCCAGATGAAATGAACTACAAGTAAAAGAGAAATAATATTTGTTACTGAGCACTTCTTTGATATTAATGAAGGTCCGCACAAAAATTTTGTCACCTCAACACACAGGCGCTAGGCTAGCGTTTTAAAATTATATATACTCTACAACAACAAAAAAACAAAAAAACTCGCCACTCCTTATTATGTCTCTTAATGGAGAACTATTGTTTTACTGTGAATTCTTCTCGTTGTTGTTATTGGCGTTCTAATTCTTCTCACATACAAGCTTGTCTTGATGCTATAGTCTGGGGATTTCAGTTATTTTTGCTAACAAAATGTTTTCCCTATCCCATGTTGGGATCCTTCTCAGAAGTTGCAACTTGAAGATTTCATATCTGAATATAATTCGTTATCTGGAAACTTCACTTTTGATGATAGATCTTGACTGTTTCTGTGGGGCCTTTCTCCTGCATATGTTTCACTCACGGGGTAAAAATCTGAATTGGATTTTTATATATTGCATAGTCCGAATTATATACTTAAAAAAGATTTTCATTCATAAAATAGTTATTTTGCACTACAAATTGCTGTTCCATGCCTTTTTAAAACAATATTGCAAATCTAATATGTTTTATTAAAATTCTATTTCGAATGACATCGCTGACCAAAATAAATTAATTTGTTTCCAAAATGCAATACATAATTTAATTCTGACAGATATTTGGTTCTCCTTGAAAAATAATGGGTCATGATATATCTAAATTGCAGTCCCGAGTTATCTGAAGATGTTTATTTTGGGATTAAATGTTCAGAAATGCACAAATTATATATGTTTTTAAATACTTAAAGTATAAACATATTAAGTTGTGATACTAATCATTGAAATACGACAAAATGACATTAAAAATGCCCCTTACGTGGAATAAATTCTTGGTAAATTGGTCTTACTTTCTAATTTCCTTATTTCAATTCAGAGTTTTATATATTGTATAGATAGCTGTCTATTGTTACCGACTGTATGACTCTAGTGTTGTACGATTTTTTTTTGTCGTTGGGTTGCTGCCTCATTAACGTGTATCCATATCTCCTTTTTTTCATATGCATATGATAGGATTGAGACATCGTACGTAGATTGAGTGGATCGACGTGTTTCATGTACGCAAAATATTTCTGTCCAAGTGAAGAATCTGCTGTATGTTGTTGACCGGTTGTCATTTATCCATGTTCGTTTTTTTTATTTGTTTTAGTTCATTCTATGCGACGGGATGCTTTATCCTTTGTTGTTCATTTACATAAGCCATTGTGATCTGTATAAAATATTAAAAAAAATATTTGTATATTTGGACAGCATTATACAAAAACAAAACGTTCACTTCAGAGAAAATAAAAAAAAAAAGATCAAAGTGGGAACAAATGATCAAATCATATAAGACATCGAAAATAGGAGACTCCCAGTAATAGTTTTGGTTTACAGTCATGGCACCACATTATTTGAGGAACGGACCTCGATCATAGTTTCCCGGTGGACGTCGATCTGAGTCTTACATATACTAGTCAACAAAAGTAACGATACACAAGTTTGAAGTCCAATTTATCATAAAATATAATAAAAAGGAAAAACTGTTAGATTATCCAATGAAAAACATTCATTTGCAAAGCAAATGCATATGATTAAAAGAATCTGACCAAATTGGAAAGAGAGAAAATACCGTGTTATTGCACATAGGGGTCAAATTTATTTTGGGGAAAATGACAAAAGTCGGCACTTAATTTCGAAGATGAGAATTAAGTATTCAAATATCTGCAAAGGCAGTCAAAATTTTAAGCAGACCATGTTTAAGTTTAAAGTTTTAAGTTCTAATATCGATTTTTTAATTTTTGGGTAAAAATACGATTTTTGAAATAACAAAAATTGTAGAAAAAAAAAATCGCATATTTGCCTTAAATCAATGGTTTTGATAGAAAATAACACTAAATATTAGATCAATTGGGCATTTATTAACCTTGGTACAGTGTATCCAATTTCATTGTATAAGGAAAATACATTGCCATGTATCGTTTCTTTTGTTGACTAGTATATATATGAAATACGGCACTGAATATTGACTAAAGACTTTAAGTGGCATATAGTTGTTCAATATGAAATGAACTCGAGACATACAGTATACAAATGCCATTCAATGTTTCATTATTATCATTCATTAACTGTTAAATTACATTATTCCGTGCGTATTTCTTAAGATAAATAGAACTATAATTAATGCATTCAATTTTAAGTTTCATCATTTCCTTGGAATGAACTACCCCTAAATGGATAAAATAATGTCTGTCCAATTTGCAGACAATAGCAGGTTTTATCAATAACTGTTTCGTTTTGTTTGCGGGGCATTATCAATTATGACTGGATTCGGCAATTTCCGATAAAAAATTTACGAAGTTTACCGAATTTGAATCACCACCATCACTATCATCAATCATCATCATCAATATCACTGATCATCACCTTCACCAACAAAACACGTATAATGTTGTGACCACTGCATATACTGTTCCGACAACTGCATATAATGTTACCACGACTGCATATAATGTTGTGATCACTGCATATAATGTTGTAACCACTACATATAATGCTCCGACAACTGCATATAATGTTGTCACGACTGCGTATAATGTGGTCACGACTGCATATAATGTTGTGACCACTGCATATAATGTTGTGACCACTGCATATACATTTGTAATGTTTTGACCACTGCATATAATGCTTTCACGACTGCATATAATGCTGTGACCACTGTATATAATGCTGTGACCACTGCATATAATGATGATCATCAACATAAGGCAGTCATGGCGTTCCATAATATTCCAAAACTTTTTTTCTATTATGAGTTCTTGAAAGAGGGTTACTGCTTACAAGAAAATTATTGCAACAAGGGTTCGATGTGGTAAAATTGAAGTAATCCCTACAAAGATTGTTACAGAGACCATCATAATTTGGTTGATTGTTATGAAATACCTGTGCTACAAATGACCAAATGGGTCTGTTCTGAATGTTGTAACCTATATTCCTTTCTATTTTCTTCGATTGTGGCATTTAAAAATGCGACTTTTTACCTTCTTTAACAACACAACAGTTGTTTTATGTGGAGTATAAACTGCTTACACGTCCATATGTCTGGACTAACCCCGGTTTTGGTGGAGTTTTGTGCTGTTTCAAATTAAGTTTCCTGTGTAATGCTCAGATTTAAGGTTGTTTTCATTTGTCTGTTTTTATTTTCTTTAGTAAAATAGTCAATAACTTTATCAAACCTTCGTGTAATTTTATGAAATTCGGAAAGAACTTGTTTATGACCAAAATACAGTATCCAGAGCGAAATTTTGAAAATATTTATTATCATTAAAAATTTTCCCGTATTTTACTGATAAATGGACTTATTTTTTTTACAGTTAGCATTCAAATTCAATCTGAGGTTAAAGTTTTTCAGTCATCAATAACTTTGTCAGACCTTCTTGGAATTTTAAGAAATTTGGACAGAAGCTTGTTTACTACAAACTACAGTATCCAGAGCGCAATTTTAAAATAATTTTTATCATTTTTTTCCGTATTTTACGGATAAATGGACTTAGTCAGGAGCCTGTAATTCAGTGGTTGTCGTTTGTTGCTGTGTTACATATTTGTTTTTTCGTTCATTATTTTGTACATATGAAAATGTACATGAAAATATGAAATTTGGACAGAAGCTTGTTAATGACCAATATACAGAATCCAGAGAAAATTTTAGAAAATATTCATTTTAATTTTTCTGTTTTTTACAAATAACAAGTAGATACAGCCTGGTGCTAAAGTTTGTTACACATCAATTACTTTGTCAAAGCTTCATAGAATTTTATGAAACTTTGGAAAAAGCTTTTTTCTTAATAAGAGATAATGTCGGAAGCAAATTTTTGAAAATATTTTTTTTTCATTTTCAGTATTTTTCTGATAGATGGAATTGTGTGTTTACAGTTAACCATTTACAGACAGTTTGGGATTAAATATTTTAGATATGCTAAATTTGTAAACCTTCATGGATTGTTATGAAACTTGGACAGAAGCTAATCTTTAAGACCTAGAAATAGCATTTAAAGAAAAAGTTTAATTTGTTTTAAAATTCTGATTTTACTGATAAATGGACTCACTTTTTAAGTCCACATTACACGTTTACTCTGACAGCAGCAATCGCAGGCGAGACACAGGATTCCACGAAACCCCTTACATTTAAAAAAAATTTAAATCCAGTTTCCAAGAGTTGTAGTGATCTGTAGTATGTACGGCTTGTTTCAATGATATTCATTTGTCACTGAGATTACTCTTAGTTTATAAACATAGCACTACGGAGACAATTATACTCTCATCTCATGATTGTGCATACTGAATATCTACTTATAAATAGCTTGCTTATAATATCTTTTTATAGAAGGAATGTTTGATAACATAAAAAAAATAATTTTAAGTACTAGTAAACGTTAAGAGAACAGAAATAAAGCACTATCCATTTCCTTATTTTGTTTTTTCAAATGCTTATAAGGATCAACAGGAGCAGATCCAGAAATGTTTCAGGGGTGTCAACAAAACGAACTTTCAAAATATTTTGAGTTGATATTAAGGTCATTATACTTAGTAACATAACAAATGGTAACACATGGTTTACAAAATTGATTCTATTCTTTATTTTTCTTTGACCGCCTCGTGCTCCCCTCAAGTGTGGGACGTTGTGGGGTCGAACCCCGGCCGGGTCAAACCAAAGACTTGGAAATACATTTTTGTTGTAAATATATAATACACGCGTCCGTACGCCAGTGCTTATCCATTAAGTCATTTCTCAGCTATTGTTGCACGTAAACATTTCAGGAACATGATCTCACTATTTAAACGCTCACATTCGGAAATGGTTACTATAATGCAGACAATTTTAAGAATGACAACGATGCATTTGGGTGGTCAAACTAGATGCATTTCTTAATGCTTTCAGTTGCTGACCTTGGTCAATGTTTCTTTTGTATTTTGCCAGAAAGAAAGGCCACTATTCTAAACACCAAAAAAGTTTAAAGTTTTCGAGCCATGACATGCTAGGTCTATACTCTGGGAAGGGGACATTTCTATATAATATGTGATGGGGATCGCTGTAATAGATAACTGTTAACTTCATTAGACTGCTAATGTGTTTGTGAAAAAAAACTTTTCTATTGTCAAATATTCTAGAAGTAAGTCAGTTTTGCCCCTTGCTCCAACGCTCTTGAAGTCTAAATTCCAATTTCTGCATTAAGGCAAACCAAACGGTATTTCCGATAGACTTTGCATTTTCAATATCGCAAATAGTCAACAGATGTGTATGCATGTTAATCATTTTTTTGTTTGGTTGCTGACCCGCTGACGTTTAACTTAGTATCTTATTCTTAAAAATAGTATTTAGTATAATAGAAGGTTTGGCTTCTCCCTCGTCCCCTTATTAACACATAACCACTCCCCCTTTTTTATTGTTCCTTGATCCACTACTGATTTAATTAAGCCAACCAATATATGCTTCTGTGATTTACCTCTTCTGTTTGAACAATTCATCAAGACAAATTAAACAATTGCTATTATAAACATCGTAGAAATTACATGAATCATGAAACACCATGATTTAACTTTTTTTTAATCCTTTTTAACCCTCTATACCCACCGAACCTAAACAACTTATTAGTATGTTAAGGTCTTAAATATGGCTGAAATATTTGATATTTGATATTTGACTTGAAAAAACAACTGGTAGTGTCTACATTGAGATTTATTTGCCAGCCATCAGATCTTGAGTTCATCTGAGTAAACAGCACGTCAGTACTTTGGTTATAGATAAATGAAATCCAAATGTTATCTTATTTCCTTCAATAATCTTGCAGTTTTGAAGTTCGAAAACATTTTTTTTGTATCATTTAACGGAGAAAGAAATAGTTGTACCTCCGCAAACAAAGTTTTGAGGTGTATATGTAGGAACCACTCCAAATGTTAGTCCGTGCATTTTGATGAGATTATCTATTTACTCGTGTGCATTGTAAGCGCCACTTTGCAAAATCGGTTGGGCAGATATTTGATAAGAAGTATCAACTCTACTAAACTATTCTTAGAACATATCAATAAAATACTAAAATCTATATATATAGCCGATAGTCCAACAAGACTGGTGGACACCGAATTTATTTATATAACACACATTATTTGTAATTATCAATACAAAATATAATTCATAATTTCATAATATATGTACATAAAAATCAAATATAATCTTACGATCATGTGTGTTCAAGAAATATGTTGCTCTGTCATCAACGATCCCGCCGGCCAGGAAAAACCAACAAAAACGAGTTATCTCGGTCAAACTACATTTGAAATGCAGTCAAATGACTATATATCAAATATGGTGCAAAATGTCGGAAACCTGTGGCCAAAACCCAATGCTCGAAAGATCGTCTCGGGAGTTATACTTGGACAGTATGAAAAATAAAAAAATAAAAATTGCGTAAAAACTTTTTGAAAACTACGGAAGCCGGATAGAGTCAGGGTGTAGTTTTATTTAAGGTCGTTATAACCACTTAGCTAACTTGTTATAGCGACTTGGCTAACTCGTTATAACGACTAAGCTTACCTAACTCGTTTTACCGACTTTCTTAAGGCCTCCTCTGAACATTTGAAGGCCAAACTATGTATTGGTTACCTAAACTACAAAAAAAAAACCGTAAAATATCGTTTCATCTCGGCCTCTAGTAAGTGTTCTACTACTAATCTTAAGGTGCTTTTAACGAGTTCCTTAACTACTATCAACGAACTTATCGTGAATTTTTGTAAAAAAACATATGAAAACAGTGGAATTAACCATTTTTGGAGTGTACAAAATTCTTTGAATGTTTAAGATAAATTACATGCTTTTGATGGTTCTTTTGATTCGGATGACAGTTTTGACTATTCCACTCTTTATACTACACTTCCAAACAATCTTATCAATGTTTGGATGTTTTAGTTTATGGCCAAACTCAATAAAGAACCGTCTAAATTCCATTTAATTAATAAATTCAACAACACTTACCGTTATCTTGATAATATTTATTCGTTTAATAATCAAGAATTCTCTAAATATACTGCTGAAATTTACCCAAAGAAACTTACTTTTAATAAATCAAATATTAACAGCAATAACTGTATTACACCAGAAACTCTTTACAAATATTTACCACAAAAAAGATGATTTTTCTTTCCCTATTGTTAATTTTCCCTTTTTGGACGGTGATGTTCCTTTGGCACCGTCTTACGGCGTTTATATATCCCAACTCGTTCGCTATGCTCGTGTCTCTAGTGACGTTTTGGATTTCAATAAGCGTAATCTATGTATTACTAGTAAATTATTAGGTCAGGGATTTCGTTACCACAAATTTCTTAAAACCTTTACAGGCTCCTCACTTGGGACAGGCACATAAAGAATGTGGCGGGGTTAAACACGTTTGTGAGCGCTCAGCCCCCCCCCCCCCTCTAACCTGGGACAGTGGTGTAACTGTACAACATAAGAACAAATTATAAAAATCAGTTGAAAAAGGCTTAACTTATCAGATGGATACAAATAGAAATACATCTAACAAAAACACGGAGTGGACGTGGTCGGGTATTTATACATCCCCACAACAAAAAGACACTAAGTACAGATCTGAGAGTACTCGCAGTTACTGACACTAGTTCAAAGCCAATAACAACTAATAAAAAAATCATGTAACTTAGACTAAAATATCAGTCAATACACATCCAACATCCAATGGATTTAGTGTAAAGACGTCATTAACAGTCAGAGAAAAACATGACCTTCTGCAATGCCAAACTATAGGTATCGACAGATTGTATTACAGTGAAAGTACATATGTGTAATATTTAGTATGGTTTTAATTTACTGATAACAAAATCAATATTTATACCAATAAAAACAATATTCAAAGATTTAATTTCAGTGTTGAATAGGTAACCTTTTAAATTAAGTTTATTTAAAGGATTGATAATTTTACCCGGATCGTTTCTAAATTTCCGGGCTCGGTTAACAGCATCACCGAAAAATTTAAGATGTGCTATTCCGTTTGAAATAAGTTTTCTACAGGTACAGCCAAACTTGCATACAACATTTTTGTATCTATGGAAGAATTAAAGGTTTTAAGTAATTTGTGGTAACGAAATCCCTGACTTAATAATTTACTAGTACTACATAGATTACGGTCACTGAAATCAAAAACGTCACTAGAGACACGAGCATAGCGAACGAGTTGGGATATATAAACACCGTAAGACGGTACCAAGGGAACATCACCGTCCAAAAAGGGAAAAAAAAAAACAATAGGTAAAAATTATCATCATGATAACGGTAAGTGTTGTTAAATTTATCAATTAAATGAAATTAGACGGTTCTTTACTGAGGTTGGCCATAAACTGTGATTCATAACAGTATAGGAACAAGTCTGCTATGAAAGGGGCACAATTGGTGCCCATATGAATACCCACAAGCTGTCGATAAACTTATTGCCGAAATGTACATAAATGGTCAAGGAGAAACTTTAGGACTTTAATCATCTCATCACACCTCCAGTAAGTATATCTAGCATATTTACCTTTCTAATTTGAGAAAAAGGCTTTGTATGAGTTGTAGCAAACAAATTTGCAATCAGTTTTATCAAACGATTATTTAATTAGATAGGAAAACTTTTTTTTGATAAGATTGTGTGGAAGTGTAGTATAAAGAGTGGGATAGCCAAAACTGTCATCCGAATCAAAAACATTCAAAGAGTTTTTTACACTCCAAAAATGGTTAATTCCACTATTTTCATTTGTTTTATTACAAAAATTAATGATAAGTTCTTTGATAGTAGTTAAGGGATTCGTTAAAGGCATCGAATTAGTAGAACACTTACTAGAGGCCGAAATGAAACGATATTTTACGGGGTTTTGTGTAGTTTAGGTAACCAATACATAGTGGGGACCTTCAAATTTTCAGAGGAGGCTTTAAGCTGAGCTGTGGTATTGACATGCTTATTTACTATATGACTCTCCGTGGAGCGTACGGCCTTGAATGTAGTTAAATGTATAATTTCATTCTTAAAGACTTCCGTGTAGTATTTACGTCATACCAAAACCACATTGCTGGCTGCTTTCGCGGCCGGTACGAATACAAAACGCGTTGCTAGTACTTGAGTTTTGTTTTTAATCCTAGAAATGTGCGTATAAATTACTCTATTGTTTATTTCGAAATTATTTTCGAAATATGATATGCGAATATCAAGAATATTCAGACATTATTTAAATAGGAATCAAATGACTTTTTGTCAGATTTCTCCCGTTTACACCATATTTTACAATAAGATGAAAGAGCATCTTTAATAACCTGACGACACTCTTCCCAATTTATTCTCGACGGTGGACGATATTTTGTTAGTTTTTTCAGAAAGTTTATAACCTCTCGGTCTTGAACGATATTGAGGTCTCCTGTAATTACATGGCCATAGGTATCATATCTAAACTTCGATGTTTCACAGTCTCGTGTTATAGGAGCATTATTTTCTATACTTACGTCTGATATAACTGACGTATAATTAAAAATTAAACTTCTACTTTTTTTTTTTTTACGAATAAGACATTATAGGTGGCTCAATGTTATCAAAATATGGAGGTATAAAGTTTTGAACGGTAGAGTCATGAAAATCACTAGAAACATTAATAAAATCAATACTTCTATTAATGTATTTTATTTGTAGAAAATACTTTTTATGATCTTCAGGTTTGTCAAATTTGAGGGAACAGTCTATGGTGACAAAAAGCTGTAATAATCCGTGTACACTCATATTTTGGACTGAAAAACGATATTGTATCACACTTGTTATAGATATTATGTAATATACTAATTGGCACTTGACCCAATTTGCATAATAATTGATATTTACCATAGTTTTTTAATATAGATAAACAAAAATCATCAAGTGTTTAAGTGTAATGCGATTGCCATGAGACCTATGAATGCGTGGTCTTAATGACTATCAGCATATATATCTATTGGCCCACAATGTACTCTAAAAATCTAGCTCCAAAAAGTAATACTCGTGTGTTTGTTTTTTCTAGTAAAAATATAATCTTTTACTTAGTTTTCATAATTAGTCATCATTAACAAATATTTTACCAATGCTCGTATCCCATTTATTAAATACCCTAGCCATTTCAAATTCTAAATGGATGGCCAAAAACATTTTTCATGTGCAATCAATAATCCCAACTGTTCTAATTTAGTTTTGACAACAAGACTGCTGTCCGCGCATTTTTCAAAATTACTATCACCACCTAAGCCGTCGTTAAGATTAATATTCTCTTGCATCTGATCTCAAATGCTTAACTACTTCTCGCAGTACTTTTGTAAATATGTAGAATGTAACCTGCAGTTGAAATTCCAAAAGGAAGAACATTGAATACGAAATATCTCACATTTCCATCGGAATCCCAAGCAATCCTATAAAGGTTTAATTTGTGTAAATTTGCGATTTCTAAATGGTGATATTTGGATCTAATATAAAAAAAACTAAATAGAAATCTCCTTTTTGAAAAAAAAATCTAGTGCTATTTTGGTATCCTCATTTTGCACTTAACGAAGTATGAGATTGATCAATACAATTTCCATTTATATTTTCATGTAATGAATAACTGACAAAATATGTAAAAATACTCATCTTGTCTTTCCTGTAAGAACAATCTTCTGCCTAGTGACCTCATTTACCACAATTTAAATATCTTCCTGTTTTCCATGTAGGCTAGTCTTACTTTTTTATTACCTATGGCAAGTCTCTGTTTATCTTGGAATTTTTCAGTTTGTCGGATTTGTTCTTGCATGCTCTCATCGTCCTCTTTTCGTCTTCTGAATCGTCAGCAATGGTACTCTTTAAAGACTTTCTACACTAGTTCTGATGAACCAGCCAGTTTTATAAGCTATTGTCTGTCTCTTACAATGTTCATACCTTCAACAATATTTTCTCTGGTTTGATGTATAGATTCTATCGATAAATCTGGCCCGTCCAGCTTTGCTTTAGCCTCAGCAACTTCGTCATTACTTTGGCTTCATGTCTGTATTGTTTTTGCGTTTCCTTTTCGCTGGAACGTATAATGGTCTGATAACTATTCTCCAATCTTCGACATAAGGGATTGACTTAAATCACATTGAGACGGCTAAATATTTTCCTCAAATGTTGATAGTCTGTTATCCATTAAAGCTTGGATTTTGAAAGCGTATCTTGCTGCAAAGCAGATAGCGCATTCTGTACTTCTTCTGCATTCCTGTTTAACGGAATAATCTAATCCGGTGTCTGCCATATTACACTGTTCTACAGTCTAATGGTTGGAAGTGACCAACAAGGTAAAAATATTCCCGCTTTATCTCAATATCATATGAATGGTCTCGATGTACACGTTAATATAGTGACCCCTGATTACATCTTTAATCGCATTAAGGGGTTGGATTTCAAACCAATCATTAAAGATCGGACATTGACCTCCAAAGTTTTCGGAATACATTTTTTCTAATGGGGATTTTGTTTTAAGTTTGTATCTAAATTTACTTATTAAGACAATCTATGTATTGAAAGTACTTAACATTCGTTTATAGTATAAACTCCATATTTATTATAATCAAAACGTGACGTGAAAAGCACATGTGACGTTTTCCTAGCTTATTGTACACACATAGACAGGCATGCTTTGGATGTCGTTTTATGAATTCCATTGGTTGCTTTGTACTGTTATCGAGCATTTGCACCATATTCGTTCTATTTCACAAAGCCTTTTTTAAGATCAGTGTACAGGTAACACTACAAAAAAAGTAAAATAACAAAAATACTGAACTCCAAGGGAAATTCAAAACGGAAAATTCTTTTTAAAATGGCAAAGTCAAAAGTTCAAACACGAATGGAAAACAACTGTCATATTCCTGACTTGGTACAGGCATTTCCTTATTTAGAAAATGGTGGATAAAACCTGGTTATACAGCTAGCTCAACCTCTCACTTGTATGATAGTCGTATAGAATTCCATAATATTGACAACAATGTGTGAGCAAAACAAATAGACGTAATAGGTAAAAATGTCAAAGATTGGGATGCAGCAGTCAACATTGCAATATAATCGTAATTACTATAAAAAAAAACCAAACACATAAATATTTTAACAAAAACAAAAAGGCATATATACACTCAGCAAAAATGAAAGACAAGAATACAAAATTGACCATAACACAATGGCCGGATGTATAAGTACCGAGCCACGCCAAAAGTATATTACAAAAAATGAACTGAACAGTAAAGGTTTAAAATGTACAAGGACAAATAAAAGAACACTATAACACGTAATTAAGCTGACATACAACGTCAGTACCTAAAATTTATACTTCAAGACCATCATGTATTATTTGTGAAGCTGATACGGAATATTTATCAACAAGGTCCTGGTATATTCCAATTAACTTTTTTAGAAAAAGGACGAGACGTTCTTTGACATTACCTTGGCTCATCAACTTTCTGCTCAGACACTGGAGACGTTTTATAAAGTCTGAGTAGCAACTACAAGCTCTTGAATACCGAATGAGTTGGGAAATGTATATCCCATATGCAGGTGAAGTTGGTATATTGCTGCTAAGGTGAGGGAAATTTATAACTTCAAAATTAAAATCGTCTCGTTTGTCATAGATTCTGGTACTAAGATGACATCTCATGTCAAATTCGAGGCATAAGTCTAAAGATGAGACAGAAGAAGCCGTGGCTGTTGTTTCTTTAATTTCTAGTTGTTGAGGATATATTAATGGAACCCAATCAGAAAAGTTTGGATTGTTAATGGAAAGAACATCATCAATATATGGGTTCTTTGATCTTCTTGTTTTTGACAAGTGTCTGAAGGAACTCCGACTCATATTAATTCAAGAAGAGGTCTGCAAGGAGAGGCGCACAGTTCGTTCCCGTAGGAATGCCGACAGTTTGTTGAAAAAGTCGACCTCCAAATTCAACGCATATGTTGTCAATAAGAAACTCCAGCATACTGATCACCTGTTCCTCTGTGTAGCATGTTTTACCTTTTTGTTCACTATTAACAAAATATGCCGTATGGTATCCCAAAGCGCAACACATTTATAGCGTATGCTATCATTTTTATTTTGAAAAGCATTGAGGATTATTTCTTTTAGACAATTTTTCAATTTCACATGGGGAATGGTGGTATACAGAGTCGAGATATAAAATTATCAAGAAGTTCTTCAGAGTTTTTTTAGAATCCTCATATGGTTAATACCACTTCGTGAGTAAACAGTTTTACAGTATTTCTGAAGACCCTTTTTCACTGCGGAAAAAATTTTGTCAATCTTATTGACAATTCCTTTGTAGAACATGCAGATGAACCGGCAATGTACCGTTGTTTGTGCGGAATTTTGTAAAACTTAGGTATCCAATCCAAAAAGGTAAATCCTCAGATTTGCTGTTTAATGTAATTGTTCATTGAAGCCAGGAAGGACTTATGATTTGCCAAAATCTCATCCTTGTCAAATGATATGTTTTTGTATGTGGAATTACCAGAGTGCTCATCTATTCCTAATTCTTTTACAAGACACAAGATTTACATACAAAGACAATATTGTTTGAAGATTCGTCCGCAGGAACATCAACATATTTATTGTCAAGAGATGATAGACATTTTACAGCTTCTATGTCTCTGAAAACGGACTTTGGTCGATCATTCACACAATTTTTCAACTTATGAATTTGACGTTTTATCAGCTATAAACATGTCATTTATATTTAGGATTTGATAAAATGCAAATCTATACATAGATACAGATATAGGTCTAGGTTGGTTAAGACTTGATCGAGTATGGTTCAGACTAGGTCGAGTATAGTTCAGGCTAGGTTGATTATGGCTCAGACTATGGTTAAGATTTGGTCGAGTATGGTTCGGACACGTATACAGGAGTACAGATATAGGCCATTTCTACTGGTTTGTCCTAAATCTAAATGTCGTCGTCATATGTAAAATGAAAGACGATAAACACCCACTATAGTATATAATGATTATGTATGACGGTCGAGTATTGTTATAATGACAGTCGAGTATAGTTAAGATTGGGGTCGAGTAATATCAGTTAAATTCAGATCAATATAGACTGGTCGAGTAAAAATCAGCACAGTGGAGTACAGATATAGGCCATTTCAGACTTTTACTGGTTTGTAGTGTAAAAAGTTACAGCAGGTGGTGTATATACTAAAGTGTTCATCGTCTTTCATTATACATATGACGACGACATTTAGCTTTAGGACAAACTAATAAAAGTTTACAAACCAGTAAAAGTCTGAACTTGTACTTGACCTGTACTGAACCATTTATACGTGTACGTACCATGCTCGACCAAGTCTGAACCCTACTCGACGTAGCCTGAGCCATATTCAACCTAGTCTGAACCATACTCGACCTAGTCTGAACCATACTCGACCAAGTCTTAACCAACATAAACCTATATCTCTATCTATGTATATATTTGGATTTTATTAAGTACCATATATATATATTTGACATTTTTATAGCTGTATAAGATGGGTGTATTTTTTTTGAAGCATGTTGTACAATAAAATCATTATTTATTGGAAAATATTTGAAATACGTAAACGTCAACATAAATAATACGATTGGATACGTTTCAATTTGACAGACCTCTAGTTTTCATATTAAAATGTACTTAATCAAAGCATCAAAAAAGTTTCTATTCTAAGAAAGTTCCTATAAGTAATTGCATTTATGTTCATATTTGAAATATGTGTGTCCTTTTTAATCCGTAACCACCTTTTTACCTGCTTACCTAAGTTATCTTGCATATTTTATTCAGAGAATGTCACAGTCTTGTTTATGTACGTACTGTTACGATTCATTTTGCTTGAAGTCAACTTTGACCTTTAATAATTTGATGAAATCTGTCAAAACTTACACAAAAGACTTAATTGATAATATGTGAAATCTAAATTTGATCAAATAAACATTTCAAATCATACGATTATCGTCCAGTGGATACTTTTTGTTGTTGCTTTCTGCAATATTTGTTTTTCAATCAATTGTATTTGCTTTTGTCAAGCGGTTGATTTTATTCTTTTAGACATTTGTTACATGCATGGTTGACATTTTAAAGCATTTAATGCGGTGTAGGTTTTTTTGTTGTTCAAAGACATATTACATGTGGTTTACTTCCTTTTCCTTTGGTGCTTGTTGGAAAGTTATTTGCAATCATACCTTATCTTCTTGTTTTTATATTGAAATACGAGAATAAATTCTGACATCTGATTTGTTTCATTTTGAATTCTAGATAAAAGTCAATTGTTTCTAGATTTTGTTTGTACTTCCCCAATAAGCAGTAAAAGTTAAATATTTAAAAGTATACTTTTGTAACGTGCAATTCCGATTTTAGTTACAACAAATGTACGATCCCGATAACATTAAAAATAATGACAAATAATGAAACATAGCCCTTTTTCTTTACACCATCCAAGCAAGAACAATATTTAAGTGTACAGAGTAATGGTAAGATTTAATTTCGGATCACTTAGATTTCTAATATAGATACGTTAGTTCAGTTTTTTCCTAGATCATATCCTGACAGTTCTATCACTATAACAGTTTGGTGCTGCTCCATCTATAATTGATATAGTGATTTATAAAACTCATTTATTTATTTTAATTGATCTATTTCATTAATCTTATTAATCTTATTTATTGAGTTATTTTCTTATTGAATTTATGTGTTCATTTATTATCATTATATTTCTTTTCCATTTAGTTATCTATTCCTCTAGTTTTATTTGTTTTATCTATTATTATATAGTATTTCAAAAAAATATTCTGTGATAACATTGATAATGTTCATGATTAATCAATTTATTATGTTTCATTATTTGAAATGTACAATAATCATTCTTTTTTAAAATTTTTTAGCCCGATGGACTGAATAATGACAGATGTTAATATTAGCGTGTGCAAACATTTTCATGATAATACTAAACCAGTTTGTATCATTGCATAAGATTGTATAATGTCAGGTAAACCCTGGTATAAAAACACCCTGAGTAAATGAAATGGTCATCGTGTAATTCAAATATTTCAAATTTTACTTGTAACATGCATTCCTGATATTTTACCTTTAAGAAGTGCTCCTCCTTTTTTGTGATAATTATTACGAAAATGTTAAAGGTATATTACAGCAATGCTTACGCATTATTATTTACAAATACAATTATGTGATTTAAAATGTATTACGACCATGGAGAACTCTCAGAAGTAAAATTTACATTCAAGACTGTAATTAGTATAACTATTTATCTAAAATTTGACAAACAGGATAAATCCAGCCCCACTTCTAAATCATGACTAGAGAACTGTTAGTCTACTGTTCTGTTTCTAATTTACGTCATGTAGAACGGTTCTACATATTTGCACAGTTCCACCCAAGAAAAGATTTGGACACTTCTGTCTTAGAACTTACCCCGACAGTTCTACTTTATAAGAGCTTTTGACAGTTCTACTATGATACTGATTCTGTCAGTTCAAATTAAATTCTAGGTTAGAAATGCTTCAAATATAATCGATTAGTTCTTTCGCATATCATTCTCACAGTGAAAAAGAGAGGTTAGAACCGAACAGTCGTGTCTATTTTAATTTACACGGGTTATATAGTCATGTTATATACGTTTAGTCTCATGTGTTTAGGATTACGATTTAAACTTTGTGGTTACGTTTTTGTTTGTTTTTTCTACTAAAAATATCTTTAATGTACTTTTCTTTGCTGCTTTAAGAAATTACTCAACCTACGGCAGTTGTCCAAGTATCCCTGTTAATTAGTCAGTGGATTACATGGAAAATTACCGAATGAATTCATAGCTAAACATAGTAAGTGGTAACTTAAGTCAATTTTGAAAGTTGTTTATGAATACAGACGGATTGAAATGGACGTCAGGGGATTACTATACATATTCATAAACATTTCTTCATGTATGGCATTATTTGCCATGTGGAGACAGTAGAGTGCCTTCCAGTGCTTCAGGTGTATGCTCTTATAATATACAAGACAATGGAGTGTGTGTCCGAGCGAGAACTTCTCTATGTTCACTACTTTAGGAATATTTATCTTAAACTCATATTTCACTATTCAGCCCCTTTCTACTATTTAGTCAGACGTAAGGCGCTACCCTGTCTTTTGTTTTTGTTCTCTGGTTTTGTAGTTTACGTATTTTGTCGGGTACTTGAAGACGAATAGCGTTTGATGTCTTTAGACAAACAGTTTTATCTTTTTACTTTATTAAATTCCTTTGTGCTGGTTCATATTCTGGACGCAGTCTTAGCTCCTTTCAATTGGAAATATGGGTAACAAAATGAAACTCAGAAATAGAAAAATACTAAATACCAAACTCGTTCAAAGGGTATATACACGTCTCAATTTTCAAAAATCGCTTATCTAAAAATACTACAATCGCTAACATTTTTAATAATAATAATAATCGTGGTTACTCTTCTATCGATAAGTGTCATGCCAAAAAATTACTAACATGTCCACGTCTTTTCACCAACAATGCGGTAAGGTCCACATTTAATGGTCGCTCATTTTCCTAAAATTTTGAAACTACATTTGGAATATAAACTGAAAAACTAACAGTATTATCTATTTACTCAGTCACATGAAACAAATCGAGATGCGGTATTCAGTACGTAGGTGAAACCGGACGCTATTTACCTGAACGCACCCAAGAACACCTTTATCGCTTTAGAAGACCCAACAAATTTAAATGTGTCATTTATCAACACCTTAAGAAGCACAATCATCCTATTAAATATTTAACAGTTCAACCTTTAGGAGTAGTAAATAATCAGCCTGGGGAATCTCATTCAAAGTTTGTACGATCAAGGAAAATAATTGAATCAAATTGGATTAAAAAATTACAGACAGTCTATCCTCTCGGTCTTAATGATAATATCATAGGAATTGGTAGTATTTCAAGAACCGATTCTGTTAACATTTTGGATATAGTTTGAAAACTGTTTGTAAAAACCGTTCTCATAGGCGTAGAAATAATCGCAGTCAGAGAAAATCTCGTACCTACAATACAAATATTTCGGACCTAATTACTAATTCAAAAAAACAACGGCAGACATTATCTGTTAACCAAGCTCTGTTATTTACCTGTTAATAAATAACATCAAATTTTAGAGGATTGCAACACAATTCGATATTGCAGTCCTCAGTATGAAATCGTCCAAATTATAATTGCATATTGTTATTCGAAACTGTTTCCCAAATTGATCGCCCTGAAGATCATAAAAACACATTTTATTAAAATCAAATATGTCAATAACGGTTTTGATTTTGTAAATATTGCCGGTATTTTTAATGAGTAATCCGTTAACATGGTTAAAGAACAAATTCCTGGCTATTTTGATAATACTGAGCTCCCTCTTATTTGTTATGTTTACAAAAAATCTACCCGGAAATATGTGTTTAATTATACCGAAGTGTGTAAAGATGTTAATATCAGTGACAATACACCTACGTCATGAAATTGCAGAAATTCCAAATACATTGATGGCCCCAGTTCCCATGTTATAACAGGAGACCTTAACATCGTCCATGACCCAGAGTTAAAATCATTCCTCAGTAAAGGACCTACATATCCCCCCGGTCAATTATTAATTAGAACGAGTGTCGTAACATCATCCACAACTCACTCAGTACTAACTGCACGAAATGGAAAAAACGAGAAAAAGCTGACAAAAATCCTTAGATGTTTTTTAATTCAGTTATGAACATAGTTGATATTCGTATTAAACATTTTAAAGAACTGTATATTACTTACAACAACCATAATATCCCTATTTCTCGTATCAAACATAAGTTAAAAGAACTCGCCAAGGAATTTGTTTTTGTCCCGGCTGATAAGGCTGCCAATAATTATCATTATTGTTTGACGTAAATTTTACACTCACCAACATTCCAATTGACTCCATTTTCGGAAAATGACTTCTGTAACAAACAAAAAATATTTAGCTACCTCTTTACAAGCAGAACCAAATACAATGAAAGTTCCAACTATGTACTGGCTTCCGAAGCAGCACAAAACACCCTACAAATATAGATTTATTTTGTCTTCAAGCCATTGTTCCACTATTAAACTGTCTATTATACTTATTAGTACACTTGGTACAATCAAAAGCCTGGTAATAAATTGTTCAAATAAGGCCTTTGAAAATAGTGGAATTATTTACTTTTGGAGTGTCAAAAATTCGTTGGAAGTACTTGATAAATTGCATGCTTATATTGGTGATGTCGAATCTGTTCAAATTTTGATTTTTCTACCCTATATACCACTTTGCCTCATTATCTCACTAAGAAAAAAAATCGTAAGGGTTCCGCGGAACCCAGTGTCTCGCCTACTTTTGCTGTTAATTGCAGGCTCAACAAAAATGAGGAAAAAAAATAATAAAGATATTCCTCTCTATACTATCTTTTGATTGTAAGTAGCTTCTGTCCAAGTTTGGTAAAAATGCAGGATAGTTTATGAATCTAATAAATGTTTTAAAAACTTAAACTGCAGACTGCATGTTATGTTAACTGGAAGAAAAACTAAGTCCATTTATAAGTAAAATACGAAAAAAATGGAACAAAATTTTATCAAAATTTCCTTCTAGATACTAGCTTTTAATCATAAACAAGCTTCTGTCCAAGTTTGGTACAAATCCAGGATAAGTTAAGAAAGTTGTTAAAATTTAAAAAAAACTTTAACCACAGAGTGTATGTAATGTAAACTGGCAGAAAAACTAAGTCCATTTATAAGTTAAATACTGATAAACTGGATTTTTTTACAAAATTTACTTCTGGATACTATCTTATGATCATAAACAAGCTTCTTTCCAAGTTTGGTACAAACCCAGGATAGTTTAAGAAAGTTGTTAAAATTTTAAAAACTTTAACCACAGAGTGAATGTAATGTTAACTGGCAGAAAAACTAAGTCCATTTATAAGTAAAATACGGAAAAAATGGAATTTCTTTTTTTACAAAATTTACTTCTGGATACTATCTTATGATCATTAACAAACTTCTTTCCAAGTTTGGTAGAAATCCAGGATAGTTTACGAAAGTTATTAAAATTTCAAAAACTTTAACCACAGAGTGAATGTAATGTTTCCTGGCAGAAAAACTAAGTCCATTTATGGGTAAAATACGGAAAAAAAGGATTTTTTTTTACAAAATTTACTTTTGAATATTATCTTATGATCATAAACAAGCTTCTGTCTAAGTTTGGTAGAAAACCAGGATAGTTTAAGAAAGTTATTAAAATTTCAAAAACTTTATTCACAGAGTGAATATTTATGGACGCCGCCGCCGCCGACGACGACGACGACGACGCCGACGTAATGTAGGATCGCTATGTCTCGCTTTTTCGACAAAAGTCGAAGGCTCGACAAAAATCACACACCTAATTAAATGGGCATTTAAAAAGTCAGAATGCGAATATATATGTTCAAACTCTTTCAAGTCATTGTTTAATAACAACAAACAAAAGAACGATGTCAATTGGACCTGCTTTGATACGATAACTGCACTTGAATTTTTACTAGATAACATTTTTGTTCGCTATTGAGATTCCGTATAGCGTCAAGTTATCGGAATTCTAATGGGGACTAACTCTGCACCTGTTTCTGAATTTTTATGAGTTGCAATTTATGACTAAAATCAGCAAAGACCCATCGAAACAACATCTGATACAAACATTTAATAATACTTTTAGATATTTGGATGATATATCGGCCCTCAATAAAGACGACTTCAGTATGTACACCAAAGAGATTTATCCGGCTGAACTGACTTTAAATAAAGCTAATACTAACAATGAACACTGCCCTTTCCTGGATCTAGATAAATATATCTTTAACGGGAAGCTTAATACCAAAATTTACGATAAAACCGATGATTTTTCATTTCGTATTGTTAATTGTTCATTTTTATATGATGAATTCCCTTGTCACCATCTTATGGTGTTAATATATCTCAACTTGTTCCATTAGCTCGTGTATGTAACAACGTATTTAATGTTAACGAAAGAAATCTCTGTATTACTGAAAAATTATTACACAAGGGTTTTCGATATCACAAACTAGTCAAAACATTTACTAAATTTGATCATCGGTACAAGGACATCATTCGTAAATATAAATCAACATGCAGACATCTTATAAGTTCAAGTATTTCACATCCAATCTTTTATGGTAATATTTCTTACAAGGCACAAAAATGTCGTCATTCATTTCAAAAGCTAACAAAACCTATAAACAGACTTATCCGATACTGTTGTCAGGTCATTAAAGATGGCATATTTTGGAACTAATATTCATTCACTCATAGGGACTTTGCATCGGAAATAAACACATTTATTCTAAAACCAGTTGTTGACATGATACGGGTTATGTTCTTCTTATATATTTTATGATGGTATGATACTAACTCCTAACGGGAGGGATTGTGCTTGATTTTCATATGATGAAGACTTAATCTTTCAATCTGTTTAATTGAGGTCTGGAGCTGGCATGTCAGTTACTGCTAGTAGTCCTTTGTTAATTTATGTACCATTGTCATTTTGCTTAGTTTCTTCTGTTACCTATTCTGACATCGATTCGGATTTCTTTTGCACTGAGTTTTACTGTGCGTATTGCTGTGTGCTTGTTTATTCTATATTGGCTAGAGGTATAGGGGGAGGGTTGAGATCTCACAAAACATGTTTAACTCCGCCGCATGTTTGCGTCTGTTCCAAGTCAGGAGCCTCTGGCCTTTGTTAGTCTTGTATGTTTTTTTTTTAATTTTAGTTTATTTATATGTTTAGTGTGACGTCCATTTTCACTGAACTAGTACACATTTGTGTTTATGGCCTGCGGAAGCCCTCCTCCGGTAGCGGGATTTTCTTGCTGTGTTGAAGACCCATGATGAGCCTTAGGGTGTTTTCTGCTCTTTAGTCGGGTTGTTGTCTCTTTGACTCATTCCCCATTTCCATCCCCAATTTTATTCGTATTAACTAGCATGTATTTAAACTTCTGCTATTAATTATAAAAGTAAACAAAAATATATTATAGATAATTCTTGATTACGTTTCTTCCTTTTTCGGCAGTTGTAAATATAATGTCTGAAGAGTGTTATAAAACTAAAAGTTTTATGATATTTCACCAACTACATTTGTGTTCAAGAGGAAGCCCATATATAGAATTGTAAATGCCCTGAAAATGTCTTTGTTATCTTTTAAAGTTGAAGGTCAAGTTTATATTACTTAGTACCATAAATGAAAAAAAAAAGACAGCTAGGTTCTTGATTACCAATTTCATAGGCAAGAATATTGAAGGTGAATATGTAATATAGTTGCTGTAGAAATTGTCTTAATATTTATTTTGCATTACTCGCTTGGGCTGGTATTGTATCACAACTTTTTAAATATTATTCAACACATTCAGTATTTTCACTGTTTGTTTTATTTATTTGAACGCAGCTTTTTATTGAAGGTAAATATTGTAATGAAGTTTATGTAAAAAATGTTAACAAGGACATTGCCTTAATGTGTATTTTGCAGTACTTGCTTGGGCTGGTATTGTATCACTTCTTAGAACTGTTCAAATATTATTTGTCACATTCAGTATTTTCACTGTTAGTTTAGACATGTATTGAACCTGAAATAATATAGCTAATATAACAAGTCGTACAATATGTTTTAGCATAAACCTCTTTTGAACAGCAGATATGACTGTGGTTTACCATATTGGTATGCATTAAACTCATGTTTTCTATTTTTTGTCAAGTGCTAGGCGTTTGTGCGGTATGAAAGATGTATTTCATTACATCTTTCCAGGTGGCTTAGTTGACCCCTTCCTAGGCCAAGATATTGTATTCTGTATTATTGTATTATCGATTCATGTTTTTCATTCTTTATTATCTTGTTGAACAAAAGTTTATGTACAATGGATATATTGCTTATTTTTATACGAGAACAATTTTTTACTCTGACTAAGTAAACAGTTCGCAATTCACCTTCTTGTTGATCTTTTCATTTATGGATTGCCCAACAGAATGTAAAATACATGAGCTACTTGCTGACTCATACAAGTGAATGTTAAACCTCTGGTGGTTTGTTTGGGTTGAAGGAGGAAATGAAGTTATGCTTCAATTGCTTCAAATGCATCCAAAGACTGGTGCATTTTCTTATGTTGACTCATGCCTGTCATGCAGAACATATCATCCAAGGACTGACATACATTTTTGGGGGAAAGGGCCTATTAGATGGGTATACATGCTTTCAGATAGGTATCGTAGAGGGGGAATCCCAACTGTAGCGTATATATAGTGTTGGGAATTGGGCGTTTATTAAAATAGATTAATAGGAATAATCGGACAGCATGCACAAATATAAATATGAAAAAATTTACACATACTAGTGAACCTTAATTTTACCGAGTACAAATTGTCTTTTCATAATTTTATCTCTATAAGTACTACATAATCATCTACAGTTACTGGTCTTCTTTAAACCATCGACAAAACCAAAACAGAATTACTCGTGATATTCTTAAAATGAATACATTTTTTCTACATATATTTACAAAAACTATTCTTTTCATACATGAAACAACCCATTAGTTTCTTCCTGAACATGTAGCTTCCAACAAACGTCTGGATCAACAAAACAATATCTCAAGCGTAAACAACAAATTTATTTAAGGTCAAGGAACAGTAAACAGGCTATACCAGAGATTTTGTTTAAATTTGCATACAACTTTGGCTCGTTGAACTATAACTGAAAATCTTGACTTGACATTATCAAGCCTTTTTGGATAATCTTATTTATAATCTAACTCAAATATACGGAAGCGTATTAGCGCTACACACATTTTTTTGTATATTTCTTTCTATGTGTGCGTTATAGCGCAAACATTTGCGTTATAACGCAAAACATTTGAATTATAACGCAAAACTTTGGGAAATAACGCAAACCTTTGCGTTATAACACAAAACTTTGAGAAAACACGCAAAAATGTGTGTTATAACGCAAAACTTTAATAATGAGCAAGATAATACAAAGAAAATTGAGTAAATTGAATATATATCGAACATAATCAACCTTGTTGATGTAGCCGAATTTTAATATACGTCCAAAGTTAGAGCTAGTAAGAGCAATTTGTTAGATCCAAACAAGCTACATGTACCACATTGAAATGAATTATAGGATGAAGATTTTTTATTATCATAATTATGTTCTCTACATTCAAATTGCTACCCAGGCATCTCAAATAGCTACCTTACTAGACAGAAATTTAAAACCTAATTTTTCTATCAAAGAATCTTTATCATATTCTGAGATTTCAACAAACAATTTCCAACAACAAAATTCAAATTTTTTTCATTCTAAATAATTCATTTTAAAGTTGAAAGATCATTTTGTCTATTTGACTGTATAGTTTAACAATTGTATGATTTGCCACTTTCCGTAAATCAAAATTTTCAAACATCTTGGCCTTTCAAATGAAATTTGCCTATACCATATTTATTTTCATGTTAAATTTATATAATTTTCTGATACAAAAACCATTCTTAATTTGTGTATAATTGCGATACAAGTATTCCCTTATTCCTATGTACATTTATGATGATTTGGCCTAGTGTTTATGGTCTTTCTCTTGACTAAATCACAACCAAATTTTACAGGCAGACGGACATGCAAATGCCGACATTTACAAAAGACTGCTTTCAAATTATATCACAAATGTAAAATGTAAATAAAAATAGTTTTTGATTATAAAATATACAAAACTTGATGAATAACTTAAATCAAAATGTTTGCGTCATAACGCAATTGCTTGCGTTAAAAAAACGCAAACCTAGGAAGAACTATTAAAAAAATGTGTGGCGCTTATACGCTTCCATACAAATACATGTTGTTTTGGTGTTCAACTTTTTACCAACAAGTTGCGTCCTTACATATTAAATATGCGTAACAAGTCAAAAGTTTGTAAACTTCAACGTTTGTATAAGGTTTTAAATTTTCTAATACTCTGACATTGAACATAAGTATAAAAACCTTAGCCGCGAAAATGCGCATATGTTGAAGTAGAATATGTATCGTTAATGTTATTGCTAAGTAAGGCAACAAATTGCATATTTACATGGTAGTGCACATATATACTTTGTAAGTATATTTATTTTATACATTTTGTTAACACATGAGCAATCATTATCTTAATTTCAATGTGCAATATTTTTTTTATGACTGGTGTCAATTTATATAAATACAGGTTGCATTTACAATACCTTTACCTAAGTTTCAAAAGGTTGTAAATATTTCATACGTCTTGGTACTTGGCATATGAATATATCTGAACAAGGTGGTTAAGTTCTTTTCGGACATTAACGATCTTTATGTAGTAGAAACTATAACATTGATGCTCATTTTATTAAGGTCTTTTCATACCATTTCCTGTTGAAACTGTTGATAACAGTGGGCACAACGTCGAGCTATTCAAATGTCAATTGCAAGATATGCAAATTTTTCATAAGTTTATGATTGTGTAATGATAAAAAAGCCCTATTCATTTATAGTATCAAAAAAGTATGAAACATTTGGAAATAGACTTAGTGTATGTATTTTACACAGATCTTAAATTATAAAGTTCTTATATGAATGAACGAATGAATATTTTAATATTAAAGTGCAACATGAATTATAACAAACAATTACATTCAAATATACAAGTGATTTTCAGCCAACCAAATAGGCTTATGGCGCACTGTCATGGTATGATTCGCATAATGTTTTCATTATTAAAAATAAAAATAAATTAATTAATATGGTTCAAATTTAGACGAAAATATATTAATTGACCACAGATTGTCTGAAAATAAAACAGTTCAAAATAAAGTTAGAAACATGCTTGCTGTAACTACAAAATAAATGTTTTAATCTGATGTTCACTGGTTGCGTATTTGAATATATGTTGTAATTGTCTCGGATGTCTTTAAATAGCGTTGTTCTCAATTGTTTAAAGCGTTTAAAATACAACATGAAATGGGATTCGTTATCTATGGATTGAGATTTGCACATTTTATATATGAGTGGTCATGTGGCACACTTCGATATCTACCCTTTTCAATCTCTAAAGGTAAAGTTCCGCATCGCATCCGGGCTATCACATATTTTTATTGCTTGTTTTTTTTAGTATGACTCTACCTTGTAATTAGTTTTAATTGTTTTGTGAGTGCGTAGTTTAGGCATATCTTTTAACGCATTTAATTATTGCTGTTGATAGAGTTGAACGATTTTGTCCTCAACACAAGATAGGATATGAGTCATTGATCGTCATTCTGAGTTAAGGTTGGTATACATGTCTAGTAGATTACATTTAATCATGATTGTTTTAACATCATTACTCTATGTTCTTTTATATCTGTTGGAAATGTTCAAATCCAACATTAAAACTTTGCGACACAGACTAAAGTCAGGCATTTCACACAATTTTTACCATAGTTTTATCATGTTACATTGAGTTTTCATGTGTATCGGAGTCCAGCTTGTATCTCCAGTGATAGCCGGGATAGGAGCGTGCTTGTCAACTCTAAAAAATGTCCGTATGGTTCTGTACTGTAATCTTTCTAGCGGATTGTACTTCTTAAATCCCCATACGGCAGATGCGTATTCATTACGGCGACACTGTACTGTCATATACTTTGGTGTAAGTATCATACTCCATTTTTCCCATATTATAGAATTTTGAAGTTAATGATCCTATAGCTCTGCTACCTGCAGTAAGTAATTCATGCATTGTAGTTGTAAAGTCGGTATGTTCACAGATGACTAGACCAAGATAGCGATATTTCGAGGTAGGTTACAATGCTTTATCACCAAACATGAAAATATGACCATACTGGTTACCAGTAGTCTTTCGAATGTGCATAACTTTATACTTGTCGTACTTAACGGTCATTAAATGATCATTAGTCCATTTTGTTAAGAGTCCAGTTGCGATCGTAATTCTTCAGCGCTGTCAAACATAATCACTAAGTCGTCGGCATACAAGAGTCAGCTTACCATGTCGTCCCCTATGTTAACTCCTTTATGTCAATTATTCATTTCTGGGATCAGGCTGTTTATTAATAACGCAAGAAGTGTAGGCGCTAAATTGTCCCCTTACCGGACACCGGTATCGACTGAAAACCAGTCAGTTAGTGTGTTTCTTGATATTCGCACAACCCTTTGCAACTTCGAGTATATATTTCTAATAGTTCTGTGGAAAGGAAAGGTACGATAAGTATCAGAAAACGGCCCCCAATGTTCGTTCAAAATTATAATAATTATAATAATATTATTTTTTAAGTTTAAACCCTATATTTTTGTAAACTTCAATAGTTTTGGCATTTTCCGCTGATTTAATTTATATTTTGTTGCTGTAAACACCTCCAGATTCTCGAAAGGAGGAAAATAGCACTGAGTTACCAAATGTTTTTTCTGCATTTTAAACTATGAGCGTACCTACGGCCCACGATCATATTTATACCTGACATTCCTTGAATATAAATGTTGATGCAGTTCAAATATCTAAGTGGCCCGTAGGTACGCTCATAGTTAAAAATAAAAAAAATGTAAAAATAATCGTCGTAGTTTTCATATAATCATCGAAATATGGAAACGAAATGCGGACCGGATATGATTTCCGGTATTCACTTGATCCGACGATCACCTTTTCTTCGTGCTATAATGGCTAGTTTCTTAATGAATTAAATTTTATATCTACGAAAAAGGAACATAGTATTCTTCTATATTTATAATGGAAGAAATTTAAAGTGAGGTTTTAGCAGACCGTGTCGAGTTTGCAGAGATTTGTTAATCATGTAATCTCCGTGTAATGGTACATTCTAAACAAAAACCAATTTTGAATATAAGTTTTATATCCAACATATCGATATTGGTGTCAACATTAAATTCTAGTACAACTTTTCCCTTCAGAAACACTTATTTAGTTTTATAAATGATAAAATCGTCGAAATGTAACCACTGTGGAATGTTATCTCCGTTGACGCTTTTATAAATAGTGCTTTCTTTCACGTCCGCTTTTCTATCAAGTATGGCATGCCAAGTTAACATTTAAGAGCCAATCCGCCAGAAAACCATGCAATATTCAGAAAATCGTCCAAATCGACAATCACAACTTGACAAATTTTTATACATCATCTTAATCCTTGACATAAAATAAAAGAATTTGACCACTTAATTTTTCCCAGAATCGTATCTATTTTTAGTAACAGCCTCATTTGCATAATTCTGTAAATTCATAATGAAACCAAGGAAAAATCCAACTTTTTTATGCCTTTTAAGAATGACCCAGAAGCATATTAAATGGGGTAGTTGAGTTTTTAGAGTAATGTCAGCTGAAACTCATCCATTTTACTATGTTATGATCAATACAAATGAAAATGTAAACGATTTGGCACATTGCCAGGAGCAGGGACACAAAGGCGTGGTTTTATCATACATGAATTTACGTGGTTTTCATTCGCTTCTATCTTGCAAGACTCATTCCGGATTTGTTTGCAACTTATATCGGTTTTAACTATGGGGTATGTTTTATATCAAAACAAAATATTAAGCTTGGCAAATGACTATTATATGTTAATTTATGCTTTGGAAGAATGGTGATTTGAGTCCAAAATTGACACATTTTGATTTTGATTTTAATTAAATTCTGAACACAATTGGTACTAAAATGGCTCATAAAATCATTCGAACAAGTAAAATCAATTTGTCTGAAAAATGAAATAAGACGTATTTGTACTGCAAGTCCAAAAATCAATAAATTGTCTGAAACCAGGGAGTCCATCTTTTATGCTCTTCCATTGACTTATCTCCCTTGGGTAAGATCTAAAACATGTCAACTCCCAGTGATGGTTTGGCAGACAAATGTTTACAGTAAAGTTTGTGACTTTAATAATCTAGGATGAGCATGTGGGCTATCCCAGCCTTATACATCTACATATTACAAACTGTAAATATAAAAAATAAAAAGATATCTGAATGCACTAAAGACCAAAATAGCATTTCCAAAACAAATAATTACTGCCAAGAAATTTGACAATCATGACAATAATTTAGTGAGTAAACATGATAAATATTGATTGGAAAAATAAGTCCATGAACAGCAAAAAGTGATTTTAGATTCCAACGAGCAAAACAAAAGTGTTCTAAATCATTCTTCGTAAAAAAAAAGTGAGCGAGTGGAACCACCTTGCTCGCACCAAAATTGAGACTGAGAGTGTCAAAACTGCTCTGGCGCACCATCAATAAATCAACGACACTCTCTCTACCGTGGTATTGAAACCAGCATTGGTAACCAAACTACAGATACAGACTACCATTCATCTACATTTAGGAAGTCTGAATAATACTGAAAACTATGGTGTAGAATTTCCAACAGGACTCCTTATTTTATATAAGACAAGGAGTGGTTTATTTTCCCATGGTTGTTACATCATCTTGTCTTTGAATATGCTCGAAGTACAGAAACTTTTATGGAATTCATTGACATGATAGTCAAGCAAGATGTCAACATCTCGTCCAACCCTCTTCCAGCAAAGCCAAAGCTGACCAAGGATCTTCCCCCTTTCAAAACAGGCTGTATGCAGGATGAGTTATTCCAGAAGGAACAGGTACAAATCTTACAATCAATTTTCATTTGTTCCATATAGTCAATCTGAAGGGGACCAACAATTGGCTAGATTAAAAAAAAGGGGGGGGGGGGTGTTGAAGGGGCATGGGAATATTCTTTTACACCTAACCTGTTTCTAAGACATCTTATTTATTTCCTATGGCAAAGTGCAAGCAAATAATATATATCCGTATGTACATTGCTCTGTCTTGGGACCATTTGATTAAAAAAGCAAGGGGGAGGGTTAGAATGGTCAAAATATTTATGTCCTTGTCAGCTTAGGACAGAATTTTAATTTTCAAGCTATTAACCAGGGTACAATATTTATTTATTTTCTGCTTTAAAAAATCAATTTATAGACCAGAATCATGATAATAATCAACATCTATTTCAACATATTCAACGTTTAGCAGGTCAGGTTTTTATTCTCTTCCCCTAAGTTATATTTTCATTTCTTACTGGAAGTTGTTCAGCTCTTTGTCTACTAAAAAAACTTTTATCTCGTGGAAAAGCCTCCTACAAATACATGTTTTACATACAACATACTGTACATATTTTTTTAATGAACTAATAGGCCATGGAGACTAAAAAAATCAAAAGCATTGCAAACTTTTGTAAAGTTCAATTTTAGGACCCTACATGTACATGTATGTAGATTACTTATTGAGCCCTTTTTAAAAGAAAAAAACATACATTTAAACTACATGCACAGTGATGCTACACTACCCTACATTTCCTGTCTGATATATTTTATTTCATGTAAAACAAAATTGAAGAATTATTTTATAGTTTAACACTTTTTATTTGTAGGGCTATATATATGCAAGCAATGCTCAATTAAGATGAATTTTTGTAAAAGTGACTATAGGTTGCACTTTGTAAATACAGCTGTTTCTCAAACCACGCCTCTTTTGGGGAGATTTAGAATATTCATAGAAAATTAATTTTGTTTACATACTGGTTCCCAGTTATGCTCTCTGTGTTCCATCTCATAGAGACATAACTTGGGAATGTTACCAGTAAATATACATGTGCATATTGTTTACATTGAAATCTGTGGTAACCCTTCATTCGAGGTAGGGGTAGTTAAGAAAATTAGTGTTAGTTTAAACTCTGAAAAGTTCAGGGCATATAAACGTTGAAAATATGCCGCACAGCCCTATATTTTGACCTTTGAAAAAAATTGTAGTGCATATGAACTTTCAATTCTAGGATAAGATTTTGTTCAAAACTTCATAGTAAAAGTGGTACAGTTTTAGCCGTAAAAGGAGTTCCTATGGGAAATTGCATTGTCAATATTTACAGAAATGCAACCTATAGCCAGGTCAAACTAAATACTTGTATAGAAGAAGATATTGGTAAGTTATTATTAACTTATATATTAATTTAACTGTTTGTATAACATGGTAAACATACAAAGTATATGTAATCACTTATATAATAACATAATTATACATTTACATGTTATACATTTGTACATCAGTTTTATTAAACAGGTCTTTGTTAACTTGGTTTTCCCATTGAAAAATCACTTTGCTAATTTTAATTTGTAGTACTATATTGGGCGGCTCTTATAGTTTCTATTCAATAACTAACAATGACTAATGAACTGTTCATACATTCCATTTCAATTATTTTATTTATTAATACGTATTACTTTTACTGTTAAGTCTGTTTTTTGTGATATCCATTTTACGTGACTCTGTATTTATGTATCCCGTCATACTTTGAACGACAAAATTATTTTATGTCTACCTGTGCGAATTTCAAACGCGCGATTTTACGCCAGTACTTAAAACCTTCCATCCTTTATGGGTGGATTTTACATAGATATATAAAATCGTATAATATAAGCAAAATGAGGATGTTAAATTTGATGTATGCCTTTTTGTGCTTCTTCGTTACATTTGTTTGTTTTTATAGTGATTAAGATGATAACACAATGTTGACTGCTGTACCCCTATTTTTGACAATTTTACCTATTGTGTCTGTTTGTTTTGTTCAAGCATCGTTGTCAATATAATGGAATTTGATGCGACTGTCATACAAGTGAGAGGTTTATTATCTAGCTATAAAACCAGGTTCAATCCACCATTTTCTACATAAGAAAATGCCTGTACCAAGTCAGGAATATGACAGTTGTTATCTATTCGTTTGATGTGTTTGAACTTTTGATTTTGCCATTTGATTGGGGACTTTCCTTTTTGAATTTTCCTCGGAGTTCAGTATTTTTGTGATTTTACTTTTTCAAATATAAAAGGGGGAGATTTTTATTGGTACTTTTGAAGATATTTCACCTGTTCGATTAATTGATTGGTTGTTGGTAATGCTAATATCCAATGGCAAAAAGTTCATGCATGTTTAGGACAAGAACAAATTAAAATAAATGCATTATTTGGGTTCTTAATATGCTAAATTTAACAATGTATTTAAATAATTTAAGATGTTGCAATTAGGCCCCATTTTAAATTGGTTCACATTGATTTCAAAATGGTCCAAATTTTTTTTTCTTATTTCTACACAACTTGAATTCTTGAGGTTCTTTTGATTTACAAAATGGAAATGTTTTATATTTAGATTTTTAATTTTGGTCCGGTTTTCAAATTTGTCCACATTTTAAAGTCCAAAGGGTCCAAATTTTAACTTAGTTTAATTTTAACAAAACTTGAACTCTAATTACAATGAATTAGGGTTCTTTGAATGATAAATAGAAATAATCAAATATCCTGAATATAAATATGTACTTAGATTTATGATGTTGGTCCCAGTTTTCAAGTTGGTTCAAATGGGGTCCATAATTTAACTGTGTTTGATTTCAACAATAATTTTAAAGATGCTGATTCAGCCTGAATCTAACCTGTATTTAGTTTTTGGGCCCTATTATGAAATTTATTTACATTGAGGTCCAAAGGGTTCAAAATTAAACTAAATTTGAAATCTTAATTTGATCTTGGGGTTCTCTGATATGCTGAATCTATTAATCTTTATCTTTATACCATATTTATTCTGTGTTAGAAACCTATTTTTTGTCAAATATTTAATCCCATTACAAATTTAGAGCTGTTATAGCTTGAATGTTCTGTCCAAACTTGCATTTTTTCTTCATCTTCCACAAAATTTGTCCTTTTCTGAGATAACTGGTGTTATCTTTTTAAAGGAAACTTTAGTGAAAAGAAAAGCACAATATGTGGATGATTATCTGATGTCAAACATTTTCAAGATGGCCACCAAGGATGGCACTAATTTCAACACTGGTTAATTTAATGAAAATTGTTAATTAGGGATAGTCGTGGTAGTTTGACTTGCTAAACAAAGTAAGGTTGTTTTTTCTTCCAAAATGGCAAACATTTTCAAGATGGCCTTATATGAACATTGACATTAAGGAATTATAGCACTTTTGACATGCCAACAAAACAATGAAATTTTTTTTTAAAGATGGACACAGCAAATGAAGGGGAAAATTTTCAATTTTGTTAAGTTTGATTTTAAAGAATATTGATATTCAGCTGTACTTTGACACAGATATAAAGATGGCCACTATTTCAAAGATTGTCACTAAAAGCGGTCAAATTATCACCATTGTCTGTTTTCAATGTAAAATTATATTGAGAGGTCATTTGACATGCCAAACCAAATGGAGGCAATTTTCATTGTTGTAAAGATGTTAAGGGCTATTTGGACATGCTTAAAAGGAGTGGATAATAACTATTCTGCAAAAATTATTTGGCTTTAGTTGGGAGAATTTTGTAACTGCATCCACTTACAGTAAAAGTTGTCAATTTTATTTCCTGTCAGTGGTATATATGAAATTAAAAAAAAATGTGGTATAATTGCCAATGAGAACAAATGACATAGAAGTAAAGCTATAGGTCTTCATACGCCATATGGCCTTCAACAATGAGCAAGACCTATACTGCATATATATTCAGCCATAAAAGGCCCCAAAATAAGAAAATGAAAAAATATGAAAACTAACAGCCTGATTTATGTATGTATGTTTTGTGGTTTTCAGATCTAGACTCGCAGCTAACCTTTCTGTCAGTGTCAACAACAACTGAACTTTCACAGCAGTCAACATCAGATTGGGAGACTGATAATGCTTCTAACAGAAACAATTTCAACCAACCAAACAAGCAACAGAAACTTTCCAACTTAAAAACATCAGTTAAATCTTCCATGGGATAATGTCTCAAAAAATAACAGTTCATCATTTATGGAGATTTTAATGTTATGGTTTTTCTTTTACAAGAAAGTTAATGTACACTTGTTTTATAGTAAAACCTATAGCCGTTCAAGTATAAAAAAACACATTCAACTTTTTTGAAATTTGAAGATTCATATGACTTATTTTAATTCTGTTATCTCCGAGGATGTGATGTAGAGCATTATAGGTACAGTAATCTTAACAGCTATCCAATTTCATTCAAAATTCTTTATAAATTTTGCACTGGTATATATAGACTAAGTAATTTGTTTTTCGTCTAGTTATGGGATTTTTTTTAGAAGTATTTATGATTTTCATGTTTGTATTGACCACATTGCAGCAACATAGATATAGGTACCTGGCAAATCTTGCCTTGTTAGCATACTAGGCTCAAAGGGTCATAAAAAAATTTCCATCACTAAGTGTCTGTTAAAATCATCTGTTTACAGTTTTCACTTTTAAACCATCATCTTAATAACTTTAGAAGAAGTGTCATACATATATATATGTATACAAAATTAAAAATCTTTTCAATATATATATATATATATATATATTGATAAAAACTATCAACATGACAAGATCTAAATATTCAAATTTTTCTGAAAAATTGGACATAACATCTATGAGCTATTGTCCCTGAAATGTGTAAATTTACAAATTTTCACAGTTTTCTGCTACTATCCGTCAACTATATCAATATATTATAAGAATAAATTGCAAAAGTGGTCAGAAGAAACTTTTTTTTTACAGTCTGATTATAGATTATACATACACTTAATAGACAGCATTGTTAATTCTATGCATTCTTACACTTAAAGTGATGTATTACTAGGAACAACTGTCAAAAAATTATAAATGTTACCATATTTTTTTATTTAAACCAGTGAAATATGCCAAAAAAGGCTTATTTTTGCTGTTTTCGAGCAATTTCATTTGTTAAAACATGGCGCTCAAAAAATATCCAGATCGGTTCAATATTTCCCCAAAAAAATTTGTGTGGTTATTTACATTACTGAGGTGCACCAATATGCCAAATATGAACTCATTTGGAAAAAGTGACATTCGGACGGTTTTGCATGGTTTTCTGGCAGATTGGCTTTTAAGACAATTATTACGGATGGCGAAAAATAAATTACAGAACTTAAAAAAAATAAATACATTGTAATGCATACGACATAAGACGACACTATGTGACAATTGAAATTATACAATTGTGTAAGCGCAACAGTAATAAAGATCAAACAAAACTATCATACACATTGGTGTACATTTGTATCTTTAGTAACGTTTTGGTCATGGTGTTGCCGGTTTGTTTTTATTGGACTTATGATTTGTTATTTTCCACCTTTTGGAGATTTTTCTCCCCTTTTTAACGACAATGCGTGCAACGTCATAAATATGCATAAAGTATTTGCCACTGAACGGTCAGATAAAAAAAAATTCAATCTATCATATCTCCTCTAAAATTGCAGTACTATAATGACTTTAAACATCATCAAATTAATAAAAGATTCGTTTAAATTATTGATCAGTAATAAATAAGAAAAATGAATATAGTATATCAAAGGAAAAAATCATTATAGTCAAAGATATCAGGCTTGTAATTTTGCACACCAGACGCTTGTTTAATCTACAAAAGACTAACCATGCAGTGACGGTCAAATAAAAAAAAAAGTCAAAAGACCATAAAGGACCCAAAATTCCATAACATTTTGTCAAATACCGCTAAGGTTTTCTGAAATTCCTGAATAGAAAATCCGTAGTTTTTCAAACAATTCAAAGGTCTGTAAACAGTTAATTTATGAATATCACCATATTAATGATAATTCATGTTAACATAGAAGTGCTGACTACTGGACATCGTGATACTACACCGGTTGTTTGTGTCATGATTTTTAACGTGCTAGCTCACAAGGTAACAGTCCGCAGGAATATATCACCCTACCTGGACACCATATTCTGACTCTGAGCCAACTAGTCGTTGCTTTTACCCCTTAATGCCACATGATTGGCGGAGAATCAGCAAATACCAATTTCAAAATCTTTGGTTTGACCCAGCCGGTGTTAGAACCCTCGATATCCGTCTATCTAGGCAAACACGCTACCACGAGACCACCGAGGCGGTGTTTGTTTGCCTCCTGAGAGTTTTGTGCTGGGTCGAAAAATTCCTAGCGAAGCAAAACTGTGCACCAAAATGTGCATGTTGTTTTAAAAGATGAATATTTAATATTCGCAAATTAACTACAGAAGACAAATGTGATAATAAATGTTTTATATTTAAGCCTTAGAAAATAATACTATACATATCATCACTTTTATTCTTAGCTGTTTATTTATGTGCATTTAATTAGTGGTCTTCTTAAGAATTAAATACTTATTTTTGTAATTGGGTTGTTCAAGCGATGTCCGAAGTACATTTTGTATGAAGCGCAGAAGTGACAAAAGAAGCATTCAAAGCATATTTACAATTTTATGCTGCATAAAATAACGAGTTTTATCAAATTTTTCGTTTGTTTTCCCATGCATTCTTGTGACGTTGTCAAGAGGAATAAGTGCTGTCATGAATGTTGCATTTTTTTGGGAAAATAACATAACGATTTTGAAATGCCTCTTTTAAAATTGTGCGATTTAATCAAACATTAAATGTGCAATCAGTTTTGACAAGATTTCGGATAGTTTCAATTTATTTATTTAATTTATTTAATTGTACAATGACTTAAATAAAAGGTGCATATAATAAGAATCCTTCTTAAGAAGCCTTGCTTAAACATTCACATACACCCAAAGAATTGACTTCTGAAATCAAAGACTTTTATCAGTAACTTGCATGTTCAAATAGAATTGTTCATTTTGATAGATAAAGTATAAAGACACAAAAACAAAACGAAAATATACAAAATGCAAAATAAACACATACTATGAATTTTTACATTTATATCCCCACACATTGCCTTGGTAAGCCATTTCTAATTCAATATAGGTTTTGTACCCAGGTGACACATTTATATCCCCACCTCTACATCATGTTAGTTCTTAATTGCCTGCAGTAGACATTTTATTCCAGACGAGGTCTGTTTGTGATACAAACCACGTCTATTTCATTTCATGAACTGTTAAATATTTTTGAAAAACTTTTCAGACCCCACCTCTAATTAGTAAATCCTTTATTATCTTATTTTCATGAAAAGACCTTCACATTGAACCATAGGTTTTGCAGTTGTCTTTAATTTAAAAGAAAATGTTTGATGTTGCTAAGAAACATGTGTGTTTCTATGCTCGTTATGGACTTCGTTAAAAAAGATTAATGATAATCTAGATGTTTATATTATAGTGTAACACCATATGAGAAAGTAGTATCTTCAAAAATTACTAAATTCATACTTCAGATAATAAAAAGAACACCTTATTGAACGGTTGCTTAGCACTTGTTTTGTAGCTAAGCTGGTGATAAGCATTAAGTGAACTACAATTGAACTGACTTTTAATTTCTAACTTATAGTTGTTCTTAAACAGACAATCTGCATTGCATTTAATTTGATATGTACAATGAAATGACTAATTTATTTGTAATTGTCTTTAATTCAAACATTTGTTGGCTGTTGCTAAGCAACATTTATGTTGCTATGCTCAATACGGAATTTATTAAAAAGAATAATAATGAATAAGATAGTATATTTGAATGGAACACCATATGGAAAAGAAAAATCTTCAGTTAACTGCTAAATTCATACTTAGGAGGGGGGGGGGGGGGGGAACATCCATTTTGAACCGTTGCTAGGCAACAGTTATGTTGCTAGGTTGTTTTTAAGCATATAATAAACGAAATCAAAGGGACTATTCATTTGTGACTTCAAGTTCTTCTTAAACAATCAATATTATTTGGAATTGTTCTGCTTTGTACTGATAAAACAATTAATATGATTGTGATAATTTTGATGTTTTAATTTAATAAAAACCGTTGCTAGGCAATATTCCTTTCACCGGAGCACAATAAAATCAAGGTTCTATATTAAGACCATCAATGATATTAATATAAACTTATTTGGAGAGGGGACCAAAAACGCCCCTTTTACCTTGTCCTTTCAATGAATATCATTTGACAATAGTTTGTTCCATAGAAGTGTGTGGTTTACGAAGTCTGAAACCATTCTGTTCCTCGCTAAGAAGGTCATTTTCTTCGATGTACTGGACAAGTCTTCTATTCAAAATATGACTTAATACTTTTGCAACAGTGGACATAAGCTTAAGGCTAATGCAACAGTATGACAACAGGTCTCGGTAGTCTTTCCCTTTCTTTAGGAGCGGTTGTATTATATTTTGTCACCATACATCGGGAACTATCCCGTTACAAAAGCATATACTATAAAGTTCGTGTAATACAGTAGTTAATTTATAATTACGTAAAATTTGTTTAGAAGGTTTTCAACTCCTACCGCTTTACCAAGTTTAACACTTTGAAGAGCTTGTTTGTTTTTTTCTAAGGAAATGTGGTCATTTATTGCGTTGGCGGTATGATCATTTTCAGTACCAATAACAATGTCAACTAGAACACACCCGCGAAATCGCGGGCACTTAGAGCGTAATTAAAAGTATGTTAACTGTTGTAGGATGAATTTTTGTAAAAAAGTTTATGACTGGAGAATTTCGGGAAAGGTATCAAAAGTCATAGGTACTTCGGGAAAGGACAATTTTTTTTAGCCCTCCTCCTTTTTTCAAAAGCCCGTTATTTTTTGTTTTCCTCCCAAAATAACCCAAACTGAATAATCATATGTGAGGATGACAAATGCGACTATGCATGGTACCTATAGGACACAGATGCATGATGATTAATTAATTGTGGAAGGAAGAGAAGCGACACACAAAATGAGGTCTTCTCATTTAATAGTATAGATAGTGCTCAGTTCTTGTTCCCATCTTGAGTTCATTTTTTCTATTTCGTCTATAAATTCATTGTTCGCTTCATGTACATACAACGAAAAAAGTTTTGCATACTCTTCTTTCCATCTTCCAAGGATAATATTTGGATCATTAGAGTAAACACCCTCCTTGAAATCAACACAATCAATGTTAGTTTGTTTAGGTCAATGCGACATCATAATTACTTTTAACAGTTTCGTTATTATGTTCAACATATTTGGGCCAGGGAACTTGTATACAAATTTACCTACGTTATTCTAATGGCAATTTTGTGAGGTCATTAATTTTCTTTGATGAAAATGCAAACTATAATTTACTTCAAAATTTAATTCATTTGAAAGTTTGTTGTTGCCAATCGATCGGGGATTTTTTTTTTAAATTTCAATCTTTGATAGGTTTAAAAAAAATCGTCAATGACCCGCATTTTAACTTTAGAAACAAATAATGTGAATTTTTGTTAATTTATCGCTGCAATAAAGGGACATTATCATATATGTGAGATGAATTTAAAGTAAAACTTTCCATAACACTTTTTAAAAAAGCCAGATTCAACACATTCGTGTGTAAGATTTAGAAAATCTTATTGATTCACACTGAATAGGAAATCATACTGCGACCTACATGTATTGATATTCGTTTTCGTTTTCGTGTTACATGTACATGTATCACGATTTCGTGCTCTCTTCGTGTCAGTTCTTAACTTTTTTACATCTATGTTTACCTTTAACTCTATCAAATGATCAACTAATAAAATATTCTTATATTCTATTAAATAGCATCCACGTACCTCATAATGGGGTCGGGTGGAGGGTATAGAATTAAATCCTGATTATCTGTTAAAAAATTGTATTGTCATTCAAAAGAAAATTATTCTGAATATTTCGTTCGTTTAAAATTGTTGAAAACATAATCACTTTTCCGCGATAAAAATATCATTACAAATAGAAAAAAAACAGCATAGCACCCCCTTCCATAAACTATGTTGGTACAATAAGTTACTTACAAAGTGACTTGTAATTTTCATACACCGTTATCGGGTGGTAACAATTCATTTGTGCCTTAGTTCGTGCAGTTACAGTAATATCGTTACTGTGCCTGAATAATGATTTCTAAGGTTTATATCTAGATTAATTAAGTGAGGTTTATTTCATATTCTAAATGAGCCGTAGGGCATACTAAAACCTGAACGCATTAGAAAGGAATATCCAACTTTAGTGTAATCGGTAAAATAGGATGCTAATTCTGCAAATCATTGTAGAAAATAATATTTTTTTGACGGTATATAAGTCAGATAATGCATATTTTAAGGTTTTTCTTGTCGTAGAACACACCTCGGGGTGTCAGGATTGCCCAAAGAAAGAACCCCCTACGGTCGGTCTTTCATTTGATCAATCATGACACCCCTCGGTGTGTTCTACGACAAGAAAACCCTTAAAATATGCATTATCTAAAACATAATTTGTAAATGACATGTGTGTATGGAGGGTTATGATACAATGCTATAATATAAAATATCAAAAACATCATATTTTATTTTTCCACTAATCACTATGAAGGTTAATACACTTTTGCGCTTAATTTTGCCTTTTTTTATGGACTTCCCCTTTATAATTTACCGTGGAGTTCGATATTTTTATTGATATTTATGTATTGTACATATTATTTGAAATGTATTATTGACATGATTGAGTACTTTTTATCAATCGTAGATGATAATGCAACTACTCCTTACAACTTTTGGAATCGTTCTTGTGACAGTACAGGTTATAGCACAAAGTAAGTATAATACAATCGTAATAATTATCATTATTTAACAAGCAAACAATAATTGACTTTATTTCGATAGCCAACAGTACATTTTCTTCAACAGGTTCTGAATATATGCCTTGTAGGAAAACATCCTATTGAAGACGATGCAATTCATGTAGTTGGCTCTCGATTGGAAAGACTATTTCCTAATGGAGGTTTCTCGATTTGCTTATGTATCAGGTACGGTTGGTACATGTACGTAACCCAATCGTTAGTGTTGGTTTGGAGATTTCATTTAATGCAGGAGATAATTTTAATCATTATGATAAAAATTCGTAAGGGTTCCGCGGAACCCAGTGTCTCGCCTACTTTTGCTGTTAATCGCAGACTCAACAAAAATGAGGAAAAAAATTAATAAAAATATTCCTCTCTATACTATCTTTTGACTGTAAGTAGTTTCTGTCCAAGTTTGGTAAAAATCCAGGATAGTTTATGAATCTAATAAATGTTTTAAAAACTTAAACTGCAGACTGTATGTAATGTTAACTGGAAGAAAAACTAAGTCCATTTATAAGTAAAATAAGGAAAAAATGGAATTAAATTTTAACAAAATTTCCTTCTAGATACTAGCTTTTAATCTTAAACAAGCTTCTGTCCAAGTTCGGTACAAATCCAGGATAGCTAAAGAAAGTTGTTAAAATTTTAAAAACTTTAACCACAGAGTGAATGTAATGTTAACTGGCAGAAAAACTAAGTCCATTTATAAGTAAAATACAGAAAAAATGGAATTTTTTTTTGCAAAATTTACTTCTGGATACTATCTTTTGATCATAAACAAGCTTCTTTCCAAGTTTGGTAGAAATCCAGGATAGTTTAAGAAAGTTATTAAAATTTCAAAAACTTTAACCACAGAGTGAATGTAATGTTTCCTGGCAGAAAAACTAAGTCCATTTATAAGTAAAATACGGAAAAAATGGAATTTTTTTTTTACAAAATTTACTTTTGAATATTATCTTATGATCATAAACAAGCTTCTGTCCAAGTTTGGTAGAAATCCAGGATAGTGTAAGAAAGTTATTAAAATTTCAAAAACTTTAACCACAGAGTGAATATTTGTGGACGCCGCCGCCGACGACGACGACGACGACGACGACGCCGACGGAATGTAGGATCGCTATGTCTCGCTTTTTCGACAAAAGTCGAAGGCTCGACAAAAATCAAAGGGATCGAATTGTTTATCGGCAAAAACTAGCTTTAACTTTTTATTTGATAGCGATTGCATTGTCTCTAGAACACTTTGTTTGAGATTTTATATATGATTATTTAGTTAGTGAACAAGAGCATGAATCAAACAGACTTTACACAAACAGAGTTGAGACTGACCTTGAAGTTCTAATTATAGATTTGCGTTTCTGTTTGTTAAATATATTTTTTTTTATATATTTAAAAAGAATAACATATTTTCGTATGTATAAACAGAATTTGGAATAATTAAAATATTATCTATGAACGTTTTTCTAAAACATGTGCTACTAATGTTGGTTATAAACATTAACATGGCAAAATTGTGTTGATTTCTCAATAAAATTCTCGCATGACTTTGAAATTAGCTATTATTTATATAAGTAAAATATAAACTATAGAAGATGTTTTTCTTGAAAAGATGAGAATACTGGGATTTCATATTGAGTGAGAAAAGGGCATCCTTCTGATGTTTTTTTTTATCAACACCTGAAGATTTCTTTTTCTAGATATGGGTCCTAAAAAGTAAACTGAAAAATATTGAAAAATACATATTTACGACACTATTGCCGATGAATAAACATCATAGTCTAGAATTGTTGAAAAAAAAAAAAAAAAACAAGAATAAATGTCCTATAATTATAATAAATTGCAGTGACACTCTTCTTGAAAGATTTTTCCAGCATATCTTATAACTTGACCCTTTCATCGTACTTTTATTATTGGTAAAATCTCTCAAATACGTGTAAGACGAATTTTCTGAAAATGCCAAAAAATATAAGAATGGTGAGGAAAATAAATATTTCAAAATGTGAACTACGATATATAATAGTTTTAAAGACTGTGAAAAACTGATACTGATTATAAATAAACATTGTTGACGACATATATGGAAATGTTATAATTTGTCTACTGTTTATATGTTTTTTGACAGTTTTGAGAGACTTGAACAGTCGCATTTCCTATATTGGATTAAATCTCACCTAAGCGAATTTAGTTTTGGTATTATTTTATCATAATACATTATTAAAGAGGTTAATTCCGTACGTTAGAATGGCTCTTATCTTTTATACTGTTTTCTAAAAGTCTGCCTATAAAATTCCAACCAACTCATTCTATACTGTATTAATATTATAACAAAAGAAAATCTGTTCAGATAGATTATAAGTGTGCTTTATATTTTAGGTTCTTTTTGCCTTTGCATTTTCAGGGGAAATAAACCGAAATTGTAAACCGTTCGTTATACGGTTACCTGGAACGGTTGCATTAAAGACTAATCAAGTACACACAATATTGTTTGCTATAAATACCAAAAATATCCACGTTAAGTTTAAACCTAGTTGCAGCTATAAATACTCCAAATATTTTTGATTATAATTCAAAAAGTACGTTGAAATTAAGTTTAAACATCAATTATTTTTAAAATATCAATGACGGCTCCCAACTCGTACTACGAATGGTACTGTAGCAAATCGGAAAACTTCTAATAGAGCAACTACTTAATAACTCAATAAAATCAGATATGAATTTGAATTAACATCGGTCGAAAAGAACTTTAACCTAGTTATAGAAAATGGTCAATTTCCTAAACGCTGCGACGTTTCGTTTAATTCAACAACAAAAACAACAGCAATACTTGTGATGAGTACTTTCGGGCTTCACTTGATTCACCACCCATTGAGAGTAAGGGGCGATGCATAACTTTTATCGGACGTTGCGAATAATCTATATTTAGAAATAGTCATATTAAATGGGGTAGGCGAAAATGGGACCGAGATTACCAGGATACTCAGGTGGTATCCATTTATCATATCGGGAATACGCACACCGAGTATCGAGGATACCATGGTACTCAATTGGTACACAGCTACAATACAATTAAATGATGGAGTAACTAGATGGTAGTAATTGGCTTCGGTGACGGCAAGAAAAACCTCTTTGTAACAAAGATTTTATTTATAATTCAACATCTTAAAAGATAGAGGAATGTAAAAGGGGTGAATTTTTCAAGGGTCGTTGAATTTTACTTGTGTCACACATGGAATTACTGCAAATTCACATTTCGTTGACCTTTGCCGAAAGAAAGACAGAAAAAACGTAACTAGAAGAAAATACTCTTTAAATTTAATTATTAATTTAACCTATTGAAAAATAATGGATTGTAATAGAGTTGACATTTTAATTGTTATGATAGTCATTGGGCTATTTTTTTGCCATTAGTTTTATCACTAAGGAATGCCAAATACATGAAACATTGCTACGTTTTTATCTACTGAAATTGAAATATGTTAACGTAGCAATTCTATTATCAAATAAAGTTGATCTCATAAAAGTTTCGAATATTTAAATGCACAGCCAGCATAACAGATGTCTGAGTGTGATATTTCAATTGAATATTATTATACAAATTTCTTTAAGTATAAAACATGCAAGACACTTCTTTTTTGTTATTGTTAGAAGTAAATAAAAATTTAAACAAATAGCACGTGACATTGATACTGCATTGCTTAATATATCAGTGCATGTAAAATATGTGTTGTTTAAATATCTAATCGTAATTGTGTATATATAAATTGCACATATCTTATGACATAAAACTTTGCACTGTAAACTTTATTATCGAATATAAAATGATGGAACGAAACTAGTGAGCGTTATGTAACATTTTTAATCTCAGTATAAATGGATAAATTTTTTGATAGAGAAAAAGGACTGACATTTTGTTTTAAATTAAACGATATTATAATCAATGTTTATTCATTATAGCTAGACAAAAAATTACATGTGAAATTAACAGTTGTGTGTGCAACCGCTGCAAGATAAACAAAACAAAACTTTGTCGGTTGAAAACAAAACTTTATGACAAAAGAGATGATTTCAGCTTCCCAATTGTGACCTTTCCATTTTTATGTAGCAACATTCCAGCAGCGCCTGCAAACGGAGTATATATCTCCCAGTTGATACGATACTCCAGGGCTTTTATTACCTATCATGCTTTCCTTGATAGAGGGTAGCTGCTCATAAGGAAGCTATTAAACCAAGAGTTCCAAGTGGTGAAGTTGAAATCATCCCTTCGTAAATTTTACGGACCCCATCACGAGTTGGTTGACCATTACGGAATATCCGTTTTACAGATGATAGCGGATATGTTCCTAAGGTAGCAATACACAGTTAGAAGTTTAGTTTCGCATAATGGCCATGGTGAATTTTTTAAATATGAAAGTTTTTGTACAATAAAATTGATTTTTAGATAATTGAAGAATAATATAGCCTCCTTAGTGGGTTCATATGAACATTTAGATTGTTTTTAGCATGTTTTATAGGCCATTTTTCTGTTTGACAGTCCGTATTTTCCTATCCGTACCGCCCATAGGTCCATAAATTATTGTAGCGTTTATCAACAAAGATTTTGCGCTCGATCTTTTCAATTCAATTTTATGGAAAAACGAGCAGAAATGCATATGATTTTTTTTGGACCTCTTGATAGATATATGTCTATGGATTCAGGAAAGGTATCACTGTAATTGATTGAAATTTTCCTTTGGACCAAATTTTGGAAACTTTTGTGACATGTTCACCCCCTTTTTTATGCAATATTTTGTATCAAAGAAATGCAGATTGTTGCCATGGTTACACCCAAAAGAGATTATATTTCACCATTATAACCATTAGAAATCAAATCTATGGAAGATTCTCTTTCTATAAATATACACATGCATAACACAAATATTAAGCCTTAGTATTGATAGAAAGGAAGGGAAAGAGGGTGTTTAAAAATTATGAGTGTCAATTTAAAGTTTTTTTCCTAACTGTGTATTGCTACCTTATGGCATTTGACAAATCACATAATTGCTTATTTATAGACAAATCATACCACAAATCTATTGATATTTAGATTATAGATACAATTCTGAGGGAGAAACATCTTTTAGTATGACAATGTATGTTACTTTTGTTGTTTATTGTCCTTAGCAACCAATATAGACATTTTGACACAAAGACTTGGTTCGGTCATACATTGATACTTTATTGGCTACCCCTTGGAAAAGAAACAATGCGCGTTATGTAAAAACCTCAGAAGGGAACGCTTTATATTTTTGCATGCGACTAAATCAAATTTATTATTTTAGCAAGTATAAAGTCACAATTTAGCATGAATTAAGTCTAAATTTGTTCCCGCTGTTATAAATTAATTCAGTATTTGCTAAATTTTAACCAAGGCTTTGGTATGCTAATACACAACAAAATTGACATTCTAAAGCCTTTAAATAGCTTTAACTTGTAAAATTTGTCTACTGTTAAGGTTAATTTAAGTTTTTAAACAAGAAAAGACAAGCACAGAAGGTATAGTTTTAGAAATTTGACTAAAAAAGGAGAATTAACACTTTGACATGGCATGTTTCACCAAATCACTTTTTTGTTGCATTTCAGTGTCAGCTGCTAACCTTCATAAAATATTTATTTCTGAACCAATTTTCAAAACTAGCAGGCCAATTTGCTCGTTTAAGCTAGCAAAACACAGAAATCCATTTAAAATGGAATTGGGAAAAAAAATGTTAATCCTTAAGGTAGCAATACACAGTTAGAAGTTTAGTTTCGCATAATGGCCATGGTGAATTTTTTAAATATGAAAGTTTTTGTACAATAAAGTAGATTTTTAGATAATTGAAGAATAATTGAAGAATAATATAGCCTTCTTAGTGGGTTTATATGAACATTTAGATTGTTTTTTGCATGTTTTATAGGCCATTTTTTGTTTGACAGTCCGTATTTTCCTATCCGTACCGCCCATAGGTCCATAAATTATTGTAATGTTTATCAACAAAGATTTTGCGCTCGATCTTTTCAATTCAATTTTATGGAAAAACGAGCAGAAATGCATATGATTTTTTTTGGACCTCTTGATAGATATATGTCTATGGATTCAGGAAAGGTATCACTGTAATTGATTGAAATTTTCCTTTGGACCAAATTTTGGAAACTTTTGTGACATGTTCACCCCCTTTTTTATGCAATATTTTGTATCAAAGAAATGCAGATTGTTGCCATGGTTACACCCAAAAGAGATTATATTTCACCATAATAACCATTAGAAATCAAATCTATGGAAGACTCTCTTTCTATAAATATACACATGCATAACACAAATATTAAGCCTTATTTGTTAGAAAGGAAGGGAAAGAGTGTGTTTAAAAATGATGAATGTCAATTTTAAGTTTATTTCCTAACTGTGTATTGCTACCTAATGTCGTAACTACTATCCCATTCCCTTTTCCCGAATGAGACCTACCGAATTAGACTTATTACCGGATTTGTACTAACATGAGCAACACGACGGGTGCCACATGTGGAGCAGGATCTGCTTACCCTTCCAGAGCTTTTGAGATCACCCCCAGTTTTTGGTGGGGTTCGTGTTGCTCAGTTTTTTGTTTTTTATGTTGTGTTTTGTGTACTTTTGTTGGTCTTTTCTTTTTTAGCCATGGCGTTGTCAGTTTCTTTTCGACTTATGAGTTGGAATGTCCCTTTGGTACCTTTTGCCTCTCTTTTATTAAAACATCAACATATGTAGTCAATGCTTTAATAATACAGGAACACTTTCCTCAAAAGAGTTTTATATACATTATGTCATATAAAATGATCGATAAAACACGAATTTACATAATTAAAAACTATCATTTACAAGATTTCTCTTAAATGAAAGAGAATTATCCTAGAGTTCAACGTACTATTTTTCCTGAGCATTTCCACGTACATTTGTACAACATGTACACCATGTATTCAAAACTATCAAATTCTGAATGGATTACTTACAGCAGATTCTAAAACTTTGTCTTTTACTACTAAATCGATTATAATATGGACATTATTCACTCTCCTTCTTAAATGTATCACTAATTAACATTTGAAAAAAAATAGAAGTAAAATGTGTTTCTAAGAAGATGCATACATGTAAGCTGCTCATACTTCATGATCGCCCAGTGTTGTTTGATGCATGTTTTGTTCTTCATTTTGTTAAAAGTCATTTTCGGTCATTGTTCGGGTTATGTCTGGGAATTTTGTTTTGTTTACAGATTGGTATTTGTCCATGGACAAATTGGAAGAGCATGAAATCCAAAAAATCCCAATAGTTCTGCAAAAAACAACAAAAAGCTCATCAAGCATACTAGGCTATATATGCCTTTGGGTAGTCAAACTTTGGTATTTTCAATAATTCAACATTTTTATAAATAGATCAGTGCATCTATCGAACTGAAATAGGATGCAGAAATGAAATATATTCAGCTTATTATACATCTTGTTCAAAAAGATCTAATTGTGCAGATTATGACATATGGTTTTTTTTTATGGCGTAACATATTAATAAACTTTGTGACAACCACTGAATGATAGGCTCATGGTTTTCGACAGACACATACAAAATGTGATGGGTTTAACATTTTTGCGAGGGATTAAACCTCCCGTGTCCTATGTTAAAAGTACTGTCAGTTAATATACCATGACTATGCTGTTCTGAGCCTACCTATTAAGAAACTAGACCGTTGATCATGTTGATGTGGTCATATATTTATTACATTTGTTGTGTAAAAGAATTACAGCGCTTTATTTTGAACTGAACTAAATCTGTATTTGAAACAGTTTTGATTTTGATGCATTGTTCGACATTATCATGATTATGGCATATCATACATCAGTTACATATCACTCATTTCAAATGAAATAGATTACTTCTCATTTATTGTTTAAATGATATATATTTTATTGTCTTATTTCTCCTCTCACTACTCGTTCCAAGATGAGGAATTTATGTTGCCTTCTAAAAGTCCTGATTCTAATCATCTTTAAAAACGGATGGATGGCTTACAAATAAAAGAACGCAAGTAGAATATAAAACTGATTACAAGGGAGGCGGAAGATATCTCAAGGATGATTAAGAAGCAACATAAAAGGAGTGAAAAGTAAAAAAAAGAGTCTATTAATACATGTCATTGGAAATTGGAGATGCAACTGATGTATGCTGTCTCGTTATTTCGATCGATTCATTTTCTAAATATGACGGCTAACCCTGTTGGTACATCAACCACAAATAAGTTACTTAAAGATGATTGTAACATAAGACCCCTCAGGAGCCATTTTACTTTTTAAATTGATGTATTTCAAAATTAAATCGCAACACACAGACGTTTATATATATTGAAGCATCAAAGTATATATATTTGTCAATTCCAGTCTGCCATGATATAAACGTAATAAATATATTCAACACTAGCTTAAGACCCAAGTGTAGGTTTTGTCACCCTCATTCAAATGTAAAACATTTTTTTTTAAATCACTAATGGAAGCTTTCGTGACCTTGTTACATATCAGCATCACCCGCATACGTTACAACACATTCGTACCATTCTTGTTTCACTATCTGTAAACTTTCTAAAATGTTTAATAGATTATGCACTTGACAAAAAAATGTATAGATATGTTTTCTCCAATATACAATATACAGACTGGTAATAATAATTGATGATGTAGTTATTTTCCGTCTGTTCAACCAGTAAGATTGGAACCTTTACACGATGACAATAGAACACTCCTTCCAATTCTGAATCGACACTATCAACAGCAGCAACGTTCTTCATCACAAAGAAAAAAACATCTCAAATTCTCCGTTATTTTCAGTATCTTCCTATTGTCTCCTAACAGACACACATAATTGGTTGACGTGAAAATAATTGGGACCAGCAGCAAAAACTGCGTAAACATACATCACAGACATACAAACACAACCGACTTAACAATTCAAGAAACATACAGATAAATCCAACAAAGACGCCAACAAAAAAATTGTTGTAGTTGTGGACCAAGCAGCTAAAACTGTCCAAACATAAAACACATATAAATTTGAACAACAGTTACAGCAAAAAGTACAAAATTTCCAAAATAGATAACAGCACTACGCCCTAATGCTAATCCTCCAACAAAATAAACTTTATAGAAAGACAATTTAAGGTCAGAACGTTCACTTTTTTTAATAAAATGCAAAACTTGTTTAATTAAATACGAATTGTGTTAAAATGTCAATGTGTTTAGTAAAGTAACGGGATCTAGAGACCGAACAGCAAATAATCGAATAGATGAAATCTGATTTGTGCATAAAACAGACATTTAACGAAAAAATGAAAGTTTTCTGCAGTCTGACTTATACATGATCAGTTTTTATTGATATTACATTGAATCTAAGAGGTAATAAATTGGAGTTGTGTATGAATGTCGAAGTCTTGATAATATATTATATTCCTTACGTTCCCCAACATGCACATCAACCGTGTCATTTGTTTGTACTTTACCGCTTATAAAATGTTGAATTATTGCGGAAAAAAAAAACAGCACGAAGGTTTTTTTTACCCGGAGGCATAGATTATACCTATTCTTAATATCTTTGTTGAGTTTTTTTTTGTGCGTTTTTTGCACAACTTTTCGGAATTTTTGGTTTTAAATGATTTTCAACTTTGTATTTAACATGTTTAATGTGACCGTCTAACTGTTCGATTCAAGTAACAACGATGAATGTTGTGTAACGCAAGTCAGATTTACTAAATTGTAAATCTGTTACTTTAGTATATCTGATGAGCTTTTCCAAAACAGTAACAGTACGGTCGTGAACCGCATCGTAAGTCTAGAAGATGGGAATCAAAAGGACGAAGACCAATCCGTAAAAAAAACATTGACGAACACTGACAAACAAACACTTAAAATTTAAAACAAATGAATGAAAAGAAACATGCATCATAATTTATTTTGGTTGTATTCAAGCGATTCTGATGAATAAGCAGTTCCTGATTGTGTAGTATAAGACGATGTTCCTGAATTTGTTTTCTGTAATCCACAATAGAAAACATTTTTGTTTAAATCAATGTTTCCTTGTAAATGCTGACGAAAATTGATATTTTTGAAAATCTAGGTTGAAATATTTGAATAAAATAATACTATAAATAATTGTTTTTAATTAAGTAAACGCTTGTTTGTTCAGGTAGGATTTCATTATGTTATTCAACTTATAGAAAACTCTTTTCATGAGTGTGTTCCTGTATCATTAAAGCATTGACTACATCTGTTGCTGTTTTATCTTTCAGAGGTTCCACACTCAACTGCTGATGTAAATGTCACGTTTTGTCCAGCTATGACGAATACATTTTGATTAGCATAATTTGTTCAGAAAAAGTCCTGTTATCCGTAGTACTAATTGAGTCAATGCGAAAGACAAACAGAAATACCATTTGAGGTTCATTGCATTGGCTGTTTTGAATGATATGCAACCATTACTATTACCATTCCCCAAATAAAATCATAACCGTTTTTGTTAATTGAAACTTGATACCAGGACTGGCATACCTTTCATTTTGAAACACTCTTTAATAAGTGTTGAAATTGACAACTGACCGGAGCACATACTACTTCTTTGGCCTCCCTTTTAAAACATTCAACTACCCTTTTTTTTAGTACTGATACATTACTCAATTACATAAATGTAGCCAGCATTGTTCATGGTGCACCCCTTTTTTCTAGAAGAAAACAAAATATCAATGAATCATAATTATTAGTTAAAGAACAAACACGAGAAACTTAATAAAAAAAAAAAAGAAAAATCTAGATAAACCACTCATAAAATTAAAGATTAAGGACAAAGAACCCAATGAATATTTGGATTATCTCTAGAATGGTTCAAATCTTAAACATCGGTAATCAGTAATACCATAGCGGAGTTATCAGTGAACATTGACACAATTACTACACAACTAGACAAATATTAGCACTGTAATTTGTGCATTTTGTGATCAAATTATAAAATACAGACAATTTTATCACTTACAGTGAATCTAGCTGTACAAGGTAATGTGTCACAATCATCAACATATACAGATAACCTTGGTGAACACCATGCAATACTAGCAATAGAGGAACCAGCAAATAATATATATACTGATGGATGCTCGGTAACAGATAGTGGTCACTCTAAGGCATGGTGGGGTCTACAACTTTCTAAATTAGCTTTCATCACAAATATTAAAATATACTATCGGAAAGATTGTAAGTATTTTAATTAAAAACCTGTATTAAAATAAAAAGTAATATTATCAACACAAGATATATGGTTCATACCTTGAAATATTGATAAAATACGAAAATATCATAAAGTTCAAATAGCAAACAGTTGTTAGCGAAAACACATATCACTGCAATATGGAAATATGATACAATGTTTGGTAAAGACTCGGGATCTGTATATCCATTGGAATGATTAATTTATATATGTAATCCGAAAACAACTTTTTGGAATATTTTTTGGTGTTTGCTCTAAATGTACCACTATAACACCAAACCAAACATGTCAAGAGTACAGGGAGAGTTTACGAGAGAACAAGTATCCGACGAAATAGAATTAGGCGACAGAAGTTAACCTATGTTCAAATATAGTATATCGATAAGGAAGAGAACAAAAAGGTTACCCCAAAAGGTGCGAGACTTGGTGCGTCGACAGGGTAAGTGTATTAAGTGTAAGTGTTATTCATGCTTCACTGTCTAGCAATTTGAATTCAGACTTAGTCAAAATTTCACAATCGTTAAATTTCAGATCAGGCAATTATACTGGAATTTAAATATCTACGATCGCCAAAATATATGACGCTAGTGAGTTTAGACACAGACACACTGTGTTGGTTAACTAATTCGTAAAGATGAACGGAAAGAAACTGATGAAGTGTCGATTTCAGTCGTTCTTCCTCGTAACTCTGTTTTAGCAGTTTATGTGTTAGAAGCACATCACTGTCAATTATGTCCGATTAGTGTGAACATACACGAGCGTGACGTATTAACTTAGATATGTAAACGCCATACGACGGAGCATAGGGTATGTTACTGCTGAGAATTGGACAATTGTCAATTGGAAAATTGAAATTATCACGTTTTTCATAGATTCTAGATTTAAGTTGTCTAACTGTGTTAATATCGAGAAAAAAGTTGATTTACAATAATGGCTCTTAAACATTAAACTACCAGCTTTGCGAAAAATCGTTTGTTCCTGCATCTTGGTTTTTTTAATTGGGGGGAGGGAAGAAACAAACCGGGAACGGGATCACTGCATATGCAGAATAACTTATAGGGGAAAAGTGACAGAGTAAATCACAAGATAAGTAGTTACTGTAGTATATTGATTTTTTTGTGTTACTGGAAAGCTTAAGCCATGATTTTTAATTAATTTTCCGTCAAATAAAAAATGCAAACCCTATCAGCCAGCAAGAATGACCAAACACCAAACATCAACAGAAATAAAAATACATTCTGCTTGATATTTATTCTTCTTAAATAAAACATTTTCTGAAATATGTTTTTGACTGTTTGCTTTACTAAGACTATTAAAATTCTCCAACAAGAGGTGGGAAACAAAGAATGCTTCAACTCAGCCTAAAAAGTAGAATTTAAGTCTTTGACTGAAAAAAAAAAAAAAAATTAAACCGAGTATTCTGCAATATTTCGATTCATTATGATATGCTTTGTCCGAAAGTTACAGTGTACGGAGAATTGTGAAAATACAAAGATTCCAAAATAAATTAAACATTGGGTAACACTTATTGAAACAAATTAATGATTGGGGCGTGTTAACGACCAGTAACAAATAGATACTTGTAGGTCAAATTTCCATTGTCTTTGCTTTACTCAAAGGTTCATAAAACTATTAAAACATGTAAAATATACTGATAGAAAATATAGCACTTTATTAAGTTCGTGCGTCCGAAACAATACTCAAACCCCCAAATGTGAAGCCTTTTATGTATAAATTGTGATTAGCTACATGAACATGTTAATAACCAAAAAAATACTGAAATCGAGTTTTAAACAGTATACTTTAGTATTTGATATACTTCGACCAATTGTCAAAAATAACATATGTCCATTATTTTAACATGTTAGCACTAATTTTATGCATGTACACGTTTTTGGTTGCATCGACGAAAATTTCTAACCTAAATGATTTATTATGTTATTAAATGACAATTTACATCCTTAATTTTTGAACGAATTTGGTTTTTGGGAAAAAAAATCCTTCTTATTCATTTTGTTCTGGCTTTATGTTAATTTGTAAACACAAATTCAAAATGGCAGTTTTTAACTATCTTCAGGGATTTATATAATGGTCAAATGTATTAAATTAGCCATTGTACTGTAAGAATCTCAAAGTACATTAATAAATCGGTATTGCAAATTAAAGATGACTCAATTGTATAGATATATCATATAATAAATTTTGGTTGGGATCGTTCCTGGTGAAGATAAAACCAAAAAAGGGTTTAGCGTTATCGAAAGTTATATAGAGTTGTTTTCTATTTTCGAAGGTAAGATGCTCAAATTTCAAAAATTCTAGTAGTAATAGAAAGATCATCGGGTTTCAAAAAAGTTAAGAATCTCTAAGTTTAATCAACTTGGATTAGGGGTTGAATAAAAAACAAATAACAGGTATGAAAAAAAAATGTCACCGTAACACCACCAACAATAAGAAAAACCCATACAGAATAGAAAGCTATTCAAGTCAATGGGATAACAAAATGTGAAAAATTCTAAAATGAAAAGTAAGAGACTCAGTCTGATTTTATACTTCAAACAACAAACGTAAAACAAAAATGGCAGAAAAAAAATGTAACGTAAATCACTGGATTACAAGCTCTTTTCTAACAATGAGACAGTGAAGTACAAAATGTAACACTACAACAATCATATATTAAGTTCAGACTACAAATCAGGTGACAAGGTGTTAGACTCATAAGATCAGTCATATGCAAAAAAAAAAAAACGACATGAGAAATGATTCAAAGTTCAGACGTTAGACTACTTGCATTTAAGCCCATTTAGAAAAAAAAAACAAAAAAGCATGTGACCCTGACTTGAAATACCACCTCCAACATATTAAGAATACAAAGGTCATAAGCATACTTGGGGAACATGCTAAAATTAAAAGTATCGACAGGTTCCAGAACAAGTGTTCAAAACTGATCAGCAGCAACTGATGTCAGTACATGAATTAATGGTATTCTTTGCAAAATAAAATAAAAGTGTGTACTTCAAGATTACATTCAGAGATATTACCACAGGTACAATGTTTCATTGATATTCTTTAAGAATGATACTTTTCAAAAGGACAAAGAGGCTGACATGGAACGTATCAAATTACAAGCTCTTAAATCTAACTAAACATTAAATGTAATATCCCTTTCTTTAAAAACGAGAGGCGAAAGATACCAAAGGGACATTCAAAATCATAAGTCAAAATTGAATTGACAACGCCGTGGCAAAAAACCCAAAACGACAAAAAGACAAATAGCAGTATACAAAACACAATATAGAAAACTAAAGACTGAGCAATACGAACCCCACTAAAAACCGGGACGATCGCAGATGATCCAGAAGGGTAAACATATCCTGCTCCACATGTTGCTCCCGTGGTGTTGCTCATTGAAGTACGAACACAGTGATAAGTCTAAATCGGTAGGTCATATTCGAGGAAAAGAGGACTGGATTGCGGTTACGACAATAGGAACATATCCGTCGTCATGCATCTGTGAAACAGATATTCTATAACGGTCAGCCAAATCGTGATGGCGTCCGTTAAATGTTTGAAGGGATGATTTGTAAGTTTTCTACAGAAACAAAAATAAAACGATTCAGTCACATATTGATATCTTTGTGAACATTTAGTAAGGTTTTAAGTTATGCATTATAACGAAATTGCTGACCTCATAGGTACATATATTAAATTAATTAAAATCAAAGACGCCACAGTAGGGTCGGGTGGGAAACTATGCATAGCGTAGGTAGGGACCAAAAGAACTTCAATGTCTAAACAAAGGAAAATTAACAATAGGACTTTAATGGAAGGGTATTATCATTTAACAGTTCCCAAACGTATATTAAATGAATTAATATAAACATGAATGGTCAGTGTACTTCATTTTACAGTACCTGAACGCATGACAGGATTTCGTTTGTATCTAACAAATGGTTCCAGTGTCCATGGTGCAGAGTTATGTTATGAAGACACTACTAACCCTCCAAGTGAACCTAACATTACCCAAGAAAGAGACTGCAACATGCTTGCTAAAAGTTTTTATTTTTATAATGACGGAGGCCAGACTTTCATAGAATTGTGTTATATAGAAATTCATGGTATGTTTAGTATCGATATCAAATATAAACTTATCTTTTCTGTAAAATTATGATTAGTAACGCGACTACAATACTGATGCACAAACTATAAAAATGAATGATTTATCTAAAACTGAAAGACGTTCAATATTTATAAGTATATTATTTGTCCACAAGGAACTGTTCTCACTATATACATGCAATTGTATTGGTAATAGACATTTGCGGAAACTGTCATACACTTACGATTAGGATTACAATTACACTTTCAGGTAGCATTTAAATCTTGGGTCGTCTCAAAGCGCAAATACAAACCGTCGTACCAAAGCAAAGTCTAACTCCTATGATGTTTTTCTAAAATTGAGCAACGGTTTTTTTTTAAAGAAATATATGAAGTAATGTGTACACATTAATTATTGTACATGGTGTTATCCAGGTTCAACATGCTGTTAATGTACGGAGAATGATAGAATGGACAAACATCATTTAATAATTTTACATGAGACAAAAAAAAAATCTTATGGTCGTATATGTAAAGAAAGGGCGATCAACTAAGGAGCATGTGGACAATTAATGTTTATATTAAGACATATATTTTCCATATTTTTTAAGAAAATGAGAGGATACAGAGGTTGGGTGCTTAAGAACTATTTATTGTTCATGGCATTATACTTGCCGATTAGTATATATTTATTATTTTTTATTTTTTCTGAATTAGGCAAACACTTTTGTCCACGTTTTTGGTATAAAAAAATCAAAAATATACAAAAAAAAAGATACATGTAACATCTTTATCAATGAACATCTTTGCGTCGAATACTTTGACTTTAATTATTTTTTCTGAATTAGGCAAACACTTTTGTCCACGTTTTTGGTATAAAAAAATCAAAAATATACAAAAAAAAAGATACATGTAACATCTTTATCAATGAACATCTTTGCGTCGAATACTTTGTAGAAATGTAAAATAGGTGTACTCAAAAAGTTGGAATTTTACTATTTTCCTTTTCAATGATTAAACAAGACCAATAACAGGTCTGGACCTGCGTCACTGCATGTATTTCATTGATGTTGGATGTATACTGAAGCATACCTGACCATTCCCTTTCATTGAAGACAAGAACACTTTTGACGATAATTTTCCTTATACAATGGTTGATGTAAAAATTTCACTATCGGAAAACAGGAAGTGGCTTCACGGTTGATGTAAACATTGCTTACACGCTACAATTACTTATTAAGCTGCAGACCAACCAAATATCAAATAATTTCCTTCCATACAAGCCAAAAAACTTTGACGAAAATTTATCTTGTGCAGTGAGTCTTGTCAAATTTCAAACTATCGTCAACAGGAAGTGGCTGCACGGCAGATGTAAAAATTGCTTACACGCCGCAACTCATAATTATTAAGCTGCAGACCAAATATAAAATCATTCCCTTCGATAGAGACCAGAAAAACTTTAGAAAATTTTTGTATGCAAGTTCTTTCGGATGGATGGACGGACGGACAGAGTCGAGCGGTTACTAGACCTGCTTTCGCCTTCAGCGTCGCAGGTAAAAATGACTACCTGGTTTCTGAGTTAATTGTTTTTGTGCAATTTTTATAGAGATCTTTGGAATCATTTGAGTAGAGTCGATTTTTTCACGGTGTCGATAATTCTTACTCTCATTTGTGGGTCTGGTTTGATCGAAGCATGAGCAGTTACTCATGAGCAGAGACCGGTACAATTTTCATGAAATTGTACTTTCGAGTGCACTTATGACGATCACACAAAGTTTATCCGCAAATTTTTCCGTTGATTAAAAGGGATAAAAAGTACAAGGTATATCATGCGAGAAGAATTTTTTTAAAAACAATCGCGCACTTTAAGTCGGTTAGGGAGCAGTTTCAGTGTAATCGTAAAAACGAAGGACATAAATATTTCAAAAGCACTGCTCTACGGCGAGCTTAATAATTATATTGTGTTACTTGCTTATTCCATTTTCCCGTGATTTTCAAGTGCACCGTTTATAGAGTACCTTCTGAACGAAATTTTTGCTGATTTTGCTACACTAAAATAAGGTAAGACACAATTTTGGTTATAACATATAGAGAAGTACTTTGTTTCTCGGGGAACGCCTATGGTGCTCTGCTGTTTTTGGTGGGCGACAACATATATCTGAACAGACATCCAGTATTGACACCTTATTCAAGACAAAAGATTGTTCGAATACCAAAGAATATGTAGAGGAAGTCTAAAAAATTATACAGACTTATTACACTCTATGGAGTAAAGCATGAACACGACATCGGAAAATAAAAAAAATATAAAGTAATGGGGATTTTTTGGTGACATATCCAATACAGCGATCCAATCTGTTGTGACCATTTGCGCTGCATTGGTGAGTCGTCTTAAGACTAATTTACATAACAACAAAAAAAATCATTTGGTTTTATTAGGTATATCTTTTGTTACTTTTTTATATTTTGAGATGACCCCTTGTTTTTATTCAACTGTAATCATAAGTCTAAGTGTAATCCTAGGTATAGACGTAGTTTCCGCAAATGTCTAATTAGATATAAGAAATCTACTTGCAATGATAGGACAAGGGGAATAAAAGCCACGATGTATATGATAAAAATATTTCCACGCCAGGTGATAGTTTAGATAAATGTCTTCAAACGATCTTCACTTTGAGTAGCGAGTCCCTGTCATAATCCCGAGATTGTATTGGCACTTTGAAAGAAGTGGGTTGAACTACGTAAAGCGGAAATTTGTGTTAGAGTGTTTATATCTCAGTTAGTAAGGGACACAAGGAAAGATCTTATTATTATATTAATACGCCTATACCTTAACAAAATAAATAACTAACAAAACAAACATGTTCGTTAAAAGTCAAAATTTGATTATCTGTAAAGGCCACATACTCGAGTAATTTCAATAAAGATTCTAAGTTTTGTCCGTGATGATCGATGATAATTCTACAGGTTATAACATAGTACATATAATCACCAGTCATGATAAGCTAGAGATAAAAATCCAGAGGTGATAATATGTATAGCCAACAATATAATAGCACTTACAATCAATAGAATAACTATAAAACCTAGAATGAATCCTTTTCTTTGAGTCTCTCTATATCATTTGATTATGCTAAATAAACGACGATATATTTGGACTGATAAGAGTAAAAGCAAGACCATGATAGTTATTGTAATAGGCTAAAACGAAAACAAATTTAAAAAGCATTTACTGTTTAAATAATTTTCGTCAAATGGACATTTATCAGCAATTCTTGAATTAAAGGTTCGAGTAAAAATTTAAGCCGAATAAGACGCTGTGCTTTTACAGGTATTGATTTAAAGAAAAAAATATTAGAAGGACTAAATTGAAATTTTATTAGAAGTTAAACAACAGACTCATTAATTCATTTAGTTTGTATATGTACTTTTTTCAAAATGTGTTTTCAACTGTGTCCCACTTAAGTCTGTGCAGCTTTGAATAAAGTTTAGATTTTATTATGCAATTAAAAATAGTTTTTTTAATCGAGTAGAAATGAAAGCAAGTGACGATCACAATTTGAAAAGATTGCGGAAATCAATTATTTCGCGAAATACTTAAAATTTGCACGACGATGTCGATATCAAAGCCGATAACTCATAAAATATTTTCAATAATTATCGGTCATAATTGTTAAATAGAAATAAATATAATTTAGTGCCTCAAGGACACGTACAATGTGCATAAATGGTGCTGATAATAGTGGGTGGAGCTCATATATTTCATATTATAAGAATACATTTACAAAGAGGAGTTGGTTAATTAACTCTTAATTTTGACCCTAAAAATTCCATTTACTTTTAACAGTGATTGTTTTGTGAAAATTTCATTAAAATGTTAAAATGACCACATGTTTCAGTTAAAAAAGACTTTCACCAATTGCGTCATTAGTAATGTATTTGTTTCGTCATAAACGAAGGTAAATTTGTTAACGCCTGATGTGTTTGTCTAATTTGGCAAACTTTAACACTGTGACAATTTTCCGAAAAATTAACAGAAAACCTTTTGATATTTTAAATCTATCATATTCTCTACTTTACAATCAAAATTTCTATCGGCGAGGGATGTCGACACATATAAAATCATGAAATATGCTGAATTTCTAGAAAAAATGGATTAAAATGAATCTATTTTGTATTACAAGCTGATATTTTTATATTACATGAAGCAGATATACATGTCTTTCTTATTGTACTTTGAAACATAATACATTTAGCAATACATTCCCAGTAGATTTACTCAAACAATTGAAGTTTTAAAAAATACAACTTTTTACAGGGCTGTTTATTGGGATTACTGGCTTTAGTCCTTTGCAACATTGATGCAATCATATTATGACGTCCTATTTTTGCTTTGTAAACAAACTAATTAGCACAACATAAATTATGTTTTACACATGAATACAAACTTAGGCCGTGTTCACATTGCGCTTAACTCAGTGCGGTGTAACACTTACACTAAACTCAATACGTTCCCATTGATAAAAATCAATGTTTACAAAGTCATGTAGTTTAAAACAGGTTTTAACCACATGCAGTCGATAGTCAATGTAGATCTTGTGTGGGTTAAGTGTTCATAAAACAAGATATTAAGAACGTGGATTTTATTATGAATATTTAAGGAAATTACATATACTGAATAAATATGATTATAATAATACTATGACTTAAGTCATTTTCCTATTTATATGACAAAAACTCAAAAATTGCTCCGTTAAAAACATGATTAAATTTAATAGCCTTAGTGGACCATTTGATTGTTAGTGGAAGGGGGATTATTGGCTGATAGAATATTCATTTTACACCGGTTGACAGTACGGCTTATTTATTTAGCCCGAAAATTATTCTCACTTTTTGTACACAACTTTTTCTTGCAAATTCCTGCATTTTGTAGGACAAAATATTCATTTTCATCATGTCGTGGACAAGGTAATATTTACAGTAAGTACCAGTTCAGACTTTTCATTTCCAAAATCACCCTATGTATGACTGGGGAATAGAAATATGGTCACTTAGATCTTCTTCCGATCGGCCGTAAAACCCTTGTCAAAGGGCAACCGTTTGGCTGTGCAGGATGTACAAGTACTCAGTCACGTCCATCTTCATCTCGGACGGCCTCTATTACAGTACCTACCTAAAATTGTATTTGTTGTGAATTTGTTCTAGTCCTGAATATGCATAACATACTTCCCACTGGACGTTAAACAATCAACAATCAATCAATCAATAATTTTCAAAATCCTTTTTTCGCCTATTGTTACGCTGTTTAAGCAAACGTAATAGTGACATCTTTAGAACTCTCAAAGTTCTCCAAATCAATAGAACAATTTTCTTAAGGTACCAACCATTCATCATTGTGGGACAAACAATTTTTTTTATTACTTTAATAAAAAAAAAAACCCAAAAAAAACCCCAAAAAAAACACATTTTTTTTTCAATAACTAAAAGGAACATTTTTTAAACTTCATGTTGAATCCCTCTGCCCTTCATTTTCAAGAAATCAAACAATCTTTGTCACTTCCCTCCTGGATCAAATATATTTTTTTTCTTAAAAAAAGATAGAATTTAAACCCCTCCCGATAATAAACCAAAAAAAAAAAAAAAAAATAGAAAAATTCAAAAATATATGAATTGGTCTACTTCTAACTAAAAATTTTAATTCAATTCTTTGTAATCTACATGTAAATTACGTGTACATGTTGTTTAATGATGTGAACAATTTTCATGAATAGGTAATTAAAACTAATGTACAGATGAGAACAAATTTAATGTGAAACCAAAGTTCAATACACATGTTACATGAAACTAATTGTACGTAGCGTTTGGTGTGAATACGGCCTTACTGTTTACATTCTCGTTATTTTCATTTTCGTCCTAATGTTATGCAGGAAAAGGGGGAGGGATCGCTGCTCTATCGAGTTGTCCCCCCTTTCCCTCCAAAACGTTAAGATTTAAACTAAATAACAGGGGTCGGTCATCTTCCGCATTTGGGGATTCTTAGGTTTTATTGTATTTTTGGTATTCTATTTTCTTTTGGGGAATCTGTCTAGGGAATCTAGCATTTTTCGGGGATTCTAGCTCACTCCTTTCTCATCTAAGAAACTCCTTCTGTAGAGGTGTCCATCTTCTCGGACACTTGTTCTTTCGAGGCCTGGCGATGGTGAATAAAAGACAATGTTGTTTTAATTGTTTATTCCAAACAGCAATCTAAATTAAAGTGTGATATGTGATCAACTTATTAAAATAGGAAACTTTATTTTAACTTATTTATGTTAATGAAATTCTCTTTCATAAATTTAACTGAAGTTTTAAATATTAAACTTAAGTTATTAAATCAGAAGATAAATTCTTACTCTAAATTTCAATTTATAATAGTTTAAATTTAAACCATTTAAATACCTGGAAAACAAAATACAATGTTGTTTTAATTGTTTATTCCAAACAGCAATCTATATTAAAGTGTGATATGTGATGTTGGGAGTTTGCGGTCTTCCCTTTTTAAACCCAACATCACGGGCTGATTGGAACTATTTTATTCACCTATGAAATTTCAGCGTCAATTTTAAATTTTCTAAAGTTATTTTTCATTGGTCAACTATTCTTTTTTAATGTAAAAGATTTATATGACTGACGTATATTTTATTTAGTTATGTAAAAGCAATTAATGGATTATCAAAATCTTTACTTAATTTACAGGATTATTTTAGTGGACAATAGGAACGCTTTAGGATCATTTTCCTACGGCAAAATACATACATTTCTATTCTTTTAAAAGATGACAGTTTATTTAATTGATTTCTCAACGTCACATTTAAAGCTAAGATCAAAAGAATTCTAGAAATTGTATTTACTTAAGTTTAACCTGATTATTACCAAAAGACGAAAATATTTATTACTTAATCTTACGTCACCTATTTTTGTCTCAAAACTTAAGCAATGCTATATAATTCAGTTTTATTTATTTATTTATTTATCTGGGTTTACTTTATTTTACTTTCATTCTCCAGCATACACTTTTCCCTCATTATATAAATAATATATATATATAATTTAAATGCTTAGTACTTAAACATTTATTATACATGTAGTTATTAAAACATCATACATTTACCCTGCTAACGCTCGGTATAAAATATCGAAAATGTAATGGCTACCCATGTTAAAAAAGAGGGACGAAAGATACCAGAGGGACAGTCAATCTTACAGATCGAAAACAAACTGACAACACCATGGCCAAAAATAAAACGACAAACAGACAAATAATAGCACAGATGACACAACATAGAAAACTAAAGACTAAGCAACACGAAACCCACCAAAAACTGGGGGGTGATCTCAGGTGCATAAGCATACAGCATGACATGAAGGAATTATTTCTTATAGGAGCACTTATTGTAAATATGGATGTATGTTAACTTATTGAAACAACTGATAGGCGAAATATACCAAAGTCGAAAACAAACTCTCATTACCATAGGAAGTAAAAAAAAACCCAACCATACCACAGTATACAAAACACAACATAAAAACTAAAGACTGAGCAACACGAACGCTACCAACTTATAATGTAGCATAACTGCAATATTCTGACACTTTGATATTCAAATTCTACAAGTTGTATCAAACATCAACCATCGAATTGAATCTAATGCATGAATCAAATTTCGTGTAAAAAATAGTTAAATATTCATTTTATTTAATATAAAAAAGATACGAATGTACTTAATATGAATTTGGTTCAGCAGAATCTCTACTTTGAATTGTTTTTCACAAAGAAATCTCAAAACCGAAACTTTCAGATGAATAATTACCTGATGTACGTTAGAATTGCTGTACGATCCAAAAAAATCTTAAAATACATATTTTTGATTATTAGGTTGCTGGAAAAATACTTGGGGAATAAACTGTATACATTCCTGTCCGGTTAAATGTATCAACCAAGAGTGTTATCCTGGAAATGGCTCGTGTGTTTGGGGTTGTGATCCCCAATTCTGTCATGAGGGTAAATGTCAACCGTATACAGGTGTATGTACTAAGGGATGTGTTACTGGACGAGGAGGACAAAACTGTATTCATTGTAGGTATAACATAGTAAATAGCAGTTTCGTCTGATTAAATATATACATATAGTATACATTATAACGTAACGTCGGAATGCGGAATATGGCATCAAAGTTAACTACACAATAAGATCTTTATTTGTTTTAACATTTATAATTATCATTAAAATGCAAACTTAATCTATTTTCTTTTCAGGGTCTATAAAATGATCACAATCTGCATTTTTTTTCTAAAGGAGGGATACTTAAAAACAAATAACTATACATATTGCCAATGATACAACTGATATTAAACTATCCACCAACTACCAACTGGCAAGTTTGTAAGCAACTTTATGTTTAAAAAAAAACCTTACAGAAAAGAATAAAAGGCTCGCAGGATAATAAAATGCAAAACAATTTAAAAGAGAGTACTAGCTGCCTGATTTATACGCCTGTCTACCATGTAAGAGCGTGCTTTGTGGCGATTACATTAAAACAACGCATTGATTCTTATTTTGAAATAACGAGATAACACCGATGTAAATTGTTCATGCTTTTCTTACCCAAACAACGCAGATAATAGTTCTCATAAAAAAAGAAGGTAAATTTAAGCGCTAAAAAAATATGCCGGCCTAGCTGCATATGAAAATGAATATTGTGTCTGCGGAATTATTTGTTTTTGCCCTTTAGTTCGATTTTTCTGATTTTTAATCTTGCTTGCCAAACGTTTCTGGTAATATTATTGGATTTTGCATTATCTGAGAATAAGTTTATTTCTTCCTTTAAATAAACATACAATTCAACATTATTTCAGAGATAATTTAATGTTGACAAGAAATAAATACAATTCACATTCTATTTCATGTACACATTGCGTTTTAGTATAAACACATAATCCCTGGGATGTGTTTTAATTGATTTTAGTCTCTGATGCATGTTTTTTTTTATTATTAATTGTTTTTGTCTTTTAACTAGCTTTCAGTAACTGCGAGAACTCTCAAATCGTACTTTCATGTTAATTTGACCTGTTGACACAATTTGTAATGCATTTTTGTTATTCCATTATATCTCGTCTCACTATTTTTATTAAGTACCACCTTTGAAAAGTATTCAGTATGATTATAAATATTCACGTCTGTACTCGTACTATAAACAACAAATTTATTTATTTTGTAAAAAATATTTCCGTATTCCTAACAACAAAATTATTATATTTAAATTTACCTGTGTACGTTATTTTATTTAACGTCATCTTGTCCCAGGTTAGAGTTGTCTTTTTGACATTGTTTTACATCCCACCCTTTTTTTTAATTAATATTGTCCCCGTATTTATATTGTGTCATAGCTCAAATTCATTCGTTTACTGTGTGTTTACTAGTTTTTGTTAATATGTCTTTTTGATCGCGTTAAGCCATTTCAATTGACATTTTATTGTGTGTCTTTCTATGTTGTAATGTTACACTACTGTTTCAGGTTAGGGTGAAGGTTGGCGCCTGTTACAACGTTTAAACCCGCTGCATTTGTTTACACCTGTCCCAAGTCAGGAGCCTGTTGTTCACTGGTTGTCGTTTGTTGATGTGGTTCATCAGTGTTTCTGGTTTTTTATATAGATTAGATCGTTGGTTTTCCTGTTTAAATTGTTTTACACTAGTCATTTTGGGGCCCTTTATAGATTGAAGTTCAGTGTGAGCCAAGGCTCCGTGTTGAAGGCCGTACTTTGACCTATAATTGTTCACTTTTTACACATTGTGACTTGGGTGGAGAGTTGTGTCATTGCACTCATACTACATCTTCTTATTTCTACATAGAGTGAGCATGGAATAGAATAATTTAAAAAAGGACAGTGTCAAAAACCTAAATGTAACAAAAACATTTGAATCCCACTTGTTTTGTGTCGTTGTTTGTGTCCATCATCTTTTATTTAAGTGTCTAATAAAACAATGTTCACTTTCAAACAATTTATAAATGATATAATGTGTACTGAATCTTAAACAATCTATTTATTATGAAAGCTGTTTAACTGAGATATTTATTGCTGATTAATGATAAGTTTATTGCAAATTCGCTAAAATCGTACGTTATTGATCCAATACGAAGGTGTTACTTTTGAAAATATCAATGTAGTATAATTGCCAATGAGACAACTTTCCACCAAAAAACAATTGACATAGAAGCTAGCAGCTGCAATATGTCATCGTCTTGTTTTAGTTGTTGTTTGTACATGTGCAATTTACTGAAACCCTGACGTATGATCCTTATAAAAAGATGTTCCTAGGTGTGTTTGGACATTCTTTATTGCATCCAATTAATTTGATCTTTTTCGATATCGGATTTGCTCATTTTAAATAAAGTGGGATAATTGCGATAAACATTGTCAAAAGAATAAAACAGTAAATATAAATAAGAAGATGTGGTATGAGTGCCAATGAGACAACTCTCCATCCAAGCCACAATGCATCAAAAGTTAATAACTACAGGCCAAAGCAAGGACCCCAACACTGAGCCTTGGTTCACACCGAACAGCAAACCACAAAGGGCCCAACATGACCAGTGTAAACAAACCAACTAGGAAAACCAACGGTCCAATCTACATAAAAAACGATAACACTTATGAACCACACCAACAAACGACAACCACTGAACAACTGGCCCCGACCCAGGACAAGCGCATTAAAACGCAGCGGATTCAAACGTTCCAACAGGCGCCACCCCAACCGCAACCCGAGACAGCAGTGTAACATTACAACATAAAAAGACACACTATAAAATATCAACCGAAATAGCCCAACTCGATCAAAAAAACATTTAAACAAAAACAAGCAAACATACACCAAACGAACAAGCCTGATATATGACACAATATATCAACATCAACAAAAAAGATGTAGGAACAGAGTCAAAAAGACAACTTGGGACAAAATGGCGGTAAATAAAACAACGTACACAGGCAAATCTAAATATAACAATTTTGTTGTTAGGAGTACAGAAGTAAACATATTTTACAAAACTAATAAATTTGTTGTTTACAGTACGAGTACAGAAGTGAAAATTTATCGTCATACTAAATACTTATCAAAGGTGTTATATATATAAATAGTGAGACGAGATATAACACAAAATAAGAAAACATTGAATTACAGAAATGCATTACAAATTGTGTCAACAGGTCAAATTAACACGAAAGTACGATTTGAGAGTACTCGCAGTTACTGAAAGCTAGATAAAAGCCAAAAACAATTAATAATAAAAAATCATGCATCAGAAACTAAAATCAATTAAAACACATCCCAGGGATTAAGTGTTAACGCCATGGACAGTCAAAGAAGACATGACTTGTGCAATGCCAAAATAAATGTATCGACAGGCAGTAGGATCGTTAGGATTTAACCTTATAATAAATAAGTATCATGTTATATATAGATAAAGTGAGTACAGTTAAACAGGTAGACTATCCCAGATAGACTATCGACTTCTTATTTTTCTAGGGGGTAGGAACAGTTTCAAAAAACTAAGGAAAGACAGGTTGAGTCCGTTTTGACTGTCTGACAAATACAAAATGCATAATGCAACTGTTTTCAATAAGGATATAACTTGTTTTAAACATGTGAATTACAAAAAACACTTTTGAGTATCTCTCCGAACTGTGTGCTTGATGATAAGAATTTTGATTTTACGTAGTTTTTCAAAAGATTGTATCATTCTTACAGACCACATTGTTTGGCAAGCGAACTTAAACTGCGTAACGTGCTATTGGAATCGGTTGGAGCTTCGCTTATGATCCACTGGAATAATTTATTATAGAACTTTTTATAATCGCTACAATATTTATTTACAGACAATCTAGCCTATCACGGAATAGCAAAACAGAACCTTTCTGATTCAAGTCTCTCTGCAAATTTATCAATTGATGGAAACAGATCATCTTGTATAACTTTGACAAATACAGACTCGACTTCTTATCTACAGGTTGATACTGGAAATTTAAGTGTCATAACTACAGTGTACCTTACTTTTGAGTGTAAGTTCATTATACATGTTATGAGTTATTTTAGTTTTAAAATATTTTTATTTTAATAGAAAAGTGAATTTAGTTTAACCAATGGGTTAAGAGCTGCCAATACTAATATATTGAAGCGTGTTTTTAGACGTAACGATCCACTGACAATCTAGTTTCAGGTAAAAACTGGTGCGTTAATGGCCTTGTTCGAAATATATCAGAATTGCAATAAACTCACTCATTATCCGCAACTATTTAAATATACATGGATTGTTTATTATCATTACACCTCATATAGGTATCCTGGATTTTGATTTGTTGATAACAGAGTATGTTTTTACGTATTTGTTTTTAAAGATAAACATATAGACAGGGTAAATGCACAATGATATGGCTTTTATGTTGCCTCTCTTCCGGGGGATAGTTGCCAATATTTCAGTTACATTGTGACTATATTGTTTGGGGCAGTATATCAAATAATACGATCTTTTGAGTTCCAGTTAGCATGGTTACGATTTCTAAATACGTTTGCTATAATCCTATTTCAATATAGTGCAAAAAAATTCAACGATCGGAAAGATATATACAATGTAGGATATCATTTTGGGACCCTTTATAGCTTGCTGTTCAGTGTGAGCCAAGGCTCCGTGTTGAAGGCCGTACTTTGATCTATAATTGTTTACTTTTGACACATTATGACCTGGATGGAGAGTTGTCTCATTGGCACTCATACCATATCTTCTTATTTCTATGAAGAAATTTTGAAAGAAACGAGGATTTGTTATCAAGACAAGTATATGCAAAACTTATAACGAATATATAAAAATTTAATACAAATGTAGATGCTGAATATAAAGTTCAATATTGCAATGTTTCTACAATGGTCTAAATTTAATGATGAGTACAAGAAGACAATATTTCAATACCAGTAAATAACTTTGAGATTTGGATAAAATAAAGGATTTTTATTTCTTACAAACCTGCTCGTGCATTTTTCATTGTTATTCAACGCAAAATAATTATCTAAGATACCTGGGACGATCTCAATTCACACAGGATTTCTATTGTCTACTTATTGTACCTCGAACTTAAATACCCGGTGTAGGTCTTTAAGTTGAGGTTCAATTTACTAAAAGTTAATCGGGCATGACTAATTAGATACGCCTTCTTAAAATCAGGGGGTCCGAAATAGGATCGGGAAAATAACACCCAGCAAAATACCACAATTTACAATTTTTGAAAATTTTTGATTCAAAGTGCTTTTGGTTTCTTTAATATCTCCATTCAATAATCAATCGGTGGAAATACTAACCTGTCCCGAACCGAGAGATGTTGGCTGTAATAGGAATTTATTTAAATAAAAAGGTCCATATCTCATTTACTTAAAGTGGCCATTATTGTTATTATGTCATGACGTTTTGTTTTTTGGCATTCGTCTACCGTGGAGAAAAAAGAGGGAAGGAGGGCTCATAGCTTAGCTTACGACTTCGATCATGATTCAACTGTATTCTATTACGGCATACGTTTTACTTCTAGCGAACGCTATGCGTTATTGTAAAAAGTGCCACTTTAAAATTGTAATTATTTGCCTCAGGTTGATCCACTTTGCATCTCGTCGTAAATATGCATGACATATTTGCCACTGGACATAAAAGGAGCAATAAATTAATCAGCTTCATTTAGTGACGTATAATCATTCGGTTTCAGTAAATAATCGTCACCCATGGGGTGACTGGGGAATAGAAATATGGTCACTTGGTCTTTTTCCGACCGGCAGTAAAACGCTTGCCAAAGTGGGGCGTCCGTTTGGCTGTGCGGGATGTATCAAGTTTGCAGCCACGTCCGGTCAGATTAAGGACGTTAAATCCGATGCCTCGTCTACAGAAAGTGCCACGCTCTTTGCACGTTAAGAACCCTTGCAACAACTCTTTGAGGGGTCCGTAGGTGGCCTGTTGCAAGGCAGAATTTCTGTCCCTGTCCAATATATCCTAATTGTCCAGTGGCAATCCAAATTTCCCCGACCATCATCCCAGATGGCCTCTATTATTACAAAACCTACCTATTGTATTTATTGTTAACTTGTTTTCGTCCTGAACATTCATGAAATATTTGCCACTGGACGTTTAGCAACCAACAATCAATAAATCAATAAGTAATCGTCTCAAACAGTTTTCCAATTTTTATATTTAATTTTTATTTAAGTATGATTTTTTAAGAGTAAATGTTTCTTCCATCATTTTTCTCTTTGCATTTAATCTTTTTTTTAAACATTACAAAAATGTTGTCGTGGTACACATCAGGGGTTTCATTGTATCCTTTAGCAAAACTAATAGGAGAGGGGATAAGAACAGAAAAACGATCTTTACTGAGTGCCAACAACTTATATAATTAATGAAGCGAACAATGACGGCTGTCTCGTCTACGTGTCAACATTTGCTGTTTCAAGTTTATTTATATCTCAGACTGGTATAATAGTTGCCATAAAAGCAAAAATGGATAAAAAAAATGTTAACAACAATTTATTAAAGGATTCAGCTTATTTTGGGCGTTTTATTTATTTATTTTTTAGATATTGTTTTGCTAATCGGTTTCGTTATAATTTTTTTTTTCATCTACAATTGTCCTAGCAAAAGTCACAAAAAATGTGTTAAAATCAGCTATGCGACTTATTTGAAAAGATTTAGCTGACCTTTCTTGTTGATTACACATTTCGATCATTCAACTCGTGCATAGATCGTTTTCCCCCATGATGTTTTTTTAACGTATAGATAGCGTGCAATTCTCACTACACCAGGAATCGGATATACATTCCTATTTTGATGGGACAAAATTGCGTATTTATATATCCGATAAGCCAAACGAACGCACCCATTTAGCAAGGGTATACTGTGGGACGGGAGAGGTCTCGAGATTTCAATATTTCTATACCCAAGTGAATCATTTGATTTTGAATAAAAGGTGATAAAGATATACTGTATACATTAATGCGAGAGTAACACAAATACACAGACATATCAAAACATTTATAGCCAACTTTCAGTCTTTTTTTTTTATAGAAAGATCCGTATACAGAAAAATAATCAGTGAAAACCGCCTAATGACTTAATAATAGTTATACGGAGTTAACTCAATAATAATTACCGTCAAATATTATATATCCCAAAAGTCACATTTGATTTAATACTATTTACCGTCAAAGATATCCCAACAATCACTAGTCTCTGGTTGAAAAATTTCACCTGCCCTATTTTAATTTTGATCGGTGAAAATTTAAGAAGTTGTAATACAAACCAGTAGAAGAAAAACACTTCACTGTATAATAAAACGGTAAAATAAATGATGATAATGGATGACGACCAGCGGCAAATAAAAAGAATATTCAGGACGATAACATGTAAATACAATACGAGTATTAACCCCGCTTTTTACTTGACTGACACGCTGAGTCGGTGTTTTTACACGTAAGTTCCCAAGATATTAGTTCGCAGGAAGAAAAGTCACCCGACCCGGACATATTTCCGACTCTGAGCCGACCAGTCTGTGCTCCTACTCTATGATGTCACGTGTTAAGCGTTGAAATAGCCAATACTAATTTAACGTCTTTGTTTGGGCCGGTCGGGATTCGAACAAACGACCTCCCGCTCTCGAGGGGAACACCTTCACATGAGACCAACCAGTAGAGCGGTAGTACATAATATACCAAAACCTCAAGTACAATAAACAATACAGTTTCACAGACTTCTCACAGTTACTAAAGCGAGCTAAAAGTATCTAACCTAAATTAAATGCGTGAAATGATCTTGTAAACTACACGTAAACATCGATGATCGACTTTAGTGTAGATTTCATGGATCAACGCTCTCGGCAAATTAAAAACTCTTGCACAAATTATTTGAGTGGTCCGAATGTGGCCAGCTGTTGCAAGTCGTAATTTCTGTCCTAATTCAATATACCCTCATTTTCCAGTGATATTTTAAAGTTTCACGTCCAACCTCACTGTCGACCTCCTATTGCACCACCTACCTATTGAGTATTGTATTTAAAGACTTTATGTGTTATAGTCATAAACATGAATGAAATATTTGCCACTGGACGTAAAGCAAACAACAATCAATCAACTTCATATATTGTTCCATGTACTTAGCACTCATAGACAAGATCTTATAAATTGCTATAATGTACTATTTCTTTTAAATTTTTATGTTTTTTTTTGTTTTTTTTTTCCTTCAATTTATTACATAACTGACTGCTTATAAAAAAGTTTTAAATATTTTTTTACTATGGTTCTTATCTACTGTTTTAATACGAGTTATAACATGATGTTTTGTCAGGCAAGGATAAAACTAAGAAAGGTAAAAGTTTTTTCAGCTGTTTTGCTTCAGTTGGACATAAAATGGGAATAACGGATCGGACGACTAAAATAAAAGAGTTTGTTTTCATATAATACATCGAACCTACGAATATATGTCTTCTAAACACGTTTTGATCGGGTCAGTGAAACCTAGTTGATGCTATAGATGTCACAATTATACTTTTTAATACGATTTTATTTATTGAAGTTTGCATGCATAGTTTTTATTAAAAAAAAACCAAAGCAAGATCTTTTAATTAATTGGACTGAACAGACAACACTAATTATTTTGCATTCGCATGCATTGTAGTATAGGAAAATTACAGAATCAAAAAGGAATGAACATTTACCGGATGAATATTGTGAAGGACCTTATGCATCTAGGTCTGTTCGATTAAAAGTTCTGAAACAAGCTGTTTAAAATGCTAATTGATGGAAGAATTTACTTACTGTTTTCTTTGGTCTGGTCTGTTTCATGATTACTGACCGATTAAAAACATCAACTATATATATAACAAGAAGTTGTTGTGCAGAATATTCATTGGTCAGTTATAAATGAGGTATGTACAGGGTTTTGAATGCCTCATTTATTAAATAAGAAATCGTTATTTTGAAAAGTTGGATTCAAAAATATAAATTTACCCCCTAATTTTGTGAAACTATCATTTGGTGTTATTTTAATGCTTAACAAAATATAATAAATGAATAATTGAATAATGTACTGCCATTTAATCGGTCCATTTCCGTTGTAATTTGGTAACTGTTAATTGTATATATCAGTCTGAGTACTGTTTAACTATCATTTATGGTGAACATATTAAGACTCGTCCAATTCAGGGGAATTAGGTTTCTGCGAGTGCTTTTTGTGTACTTTTCTTATGTTTTTGACGGTTTGTAAGTCAGTACAAGTTCAATGATTAAGTTAATATTGACATTAAAAGACCTCCTCACAAAAAGGGCTATTCAAATCCCCTCGCCCTTCGGGCTCGGGGATCTAAACATCCCTTTTTGTTCGGAGGTCTTTTAATATCAATATTAACTTATCATTGAACTTTTACTATTACTAGAAAGTTGATATATACGTGTATGTTAATAAACAAAAATTACCATTAAGTTATATAACAAATATCATTTTTTGTTTAATTTGAAGCATTATATGATTTTAATGCAATGCCTTATATATCGCTTTCTCCGATACACTTTTGCATTTGTTAACATTTGAATTATACAACTTATACGAGAAAAAACAATTACTAGTTATGCCGGCATGTTAACCTGTCAATTCATAAGTTACTGTAAATAAATCAGTACTGTACCAGACCGTCAGTAAGAAACGTAATATTTATGTATATGCCGTTCTGATATAGGGAACCTCATCAGTTGTTGCTTGTGCCATTTCATTTTATTTTGTTTTGGAAATCAATACAGTTGATAGAAGATAGATTCATAATCTTTTCAGACTCGGGGCGATTGAAAGCTTGACCTATTGTATAAGCTCTTGTCTACAACACCATACATTTAGGTTGACCCATAAAAGTCCTTTGATTTGAGCGTCGTTAATTTGCTGTCTTAGTCACATCTACTACACATCTCCAATTACTCCTTTTTATGTCAAGGAAATTTGTGATTTGCTAATATAATTTTTCAGTCGGTGGTCTCGTGGTAGCGTATTCGCCTCTAGTGCAAGGGGTCGTGGGTTTGAACCCCGGCCGGGTCAAACAAAGACTTTGAAATGGGTATTTGCTGCTTCTCCGCTAAGCACCCGCTATTAAAGAGTAAGAGCAAAGTTTGGTCGGCTCAGAGTCAGAATAATGTGTCCGGGTAGGGTGACATGTCTGCCTGCGGGCTGTTACTTTGTAAACTAGCACATTGAAAATCTGGCTCAGCGTGTCGTTCTAGTACAAAGCAAGGGTTATATTTATATCACATTAGCATGATGGTTGTAATCCTGACTATGCATTCAATTTACCACCGGACGTCTAACAGTTATTCATCTTCATCATCATCATCATCATATTTAATTTCATGCACTATAATTTTGCACTTTATGAATACCTATTTACTTAGATTTTTTTTCTCACTCGCAGATGCAGCGTCTGTTTTTGGTAACTATATAATGTATTGTTCTAACGGCAGTGATTTATCGACTGGGAGCATATTATTATACAATGGAACGACTCAGAATAAAGACATTAACGTCTTTGCTGTTTGCAAATACATAACCTACATACCTCCTAAAATACATAAAAGATCCGACATTAAACTTTGTGAAATAGAGATTGGTGGTAAGTATTCTTGTTTTGTTCGCTTGCTGCCTCCTTGATTTGTGTCCCTCAACTAAATTCATTTATTGTTTAATATCCGGTCGGGTCAAACCACATACTTTGAAATTGGTATTTGCTGCTTCTCCGCTAAGCACGCCATATTAAGGAGTAGGAGCCACTACTGATCGGCTCTGAGTCAGAATAATGTGTCCGTTTAGAGTGACATGTCTTCCTGTCGGTCTTGTACAGAACATGCCTCATATTTATATCTCCTTAATATGGCCTCGTGCTAAATTTGCATTTTATTTTACCCTTAGACGTTAAACAGCCGTCCATCATCACCATGATTTTAAACATACATAGCGGACAGGAACAACATTACAGAATTAGAATTTAATCAACCTAATGTGCAATCTAAAACCAAATAGGCATATATGTTAAATTGTGTATTAACTGAATAACCAGCTACTTGCTGTTCTTACTCTAATTAGTCACATTTAGAACGTAAACGGGAAGCAAATGAATAACAGGATTGCATAAGGTCAATTACGTATTAAAAGCACGTTTGTCGTTTAAGGTCGCCAATTTTGAGACTATCCCAGAGAGTAAACTTTTCAAACACTGTCAAAATCCGCTAACTTGTCTTATATGAAGCCTTTTGTTCTTGTATGGTTTAATATATATATATATTTATTTACATTTAAAGTTCTTAGATCAATAATGCTTGCAGGGTGTCCTTACGGAAGATATGGAGACAACTGTAATATGTCCTGTTCAGAAAAATGTATAGGGTCATGTGATGTACTGAACGGAAATTGTGTATTCGGTTGTTTAGATGGTTGGTTCGGTGCAAAATGTGACCAAGGTAGAATGTAATACAAAATTCATGTTATAAAAAATGTTAAAAACTAATTTTAAGGTGATTCATTTATAACACTTTATCAATTACATGCCCCATTAGCCATTTTTAAATTAACCTTCAGCAGGATCGCTCAAATCTAAACATTGAAAGCCGGGGATGTTTAAATACATAACAATGTTAAGAGATACATGTATATAAATCTATATTTGCTATAGCAGTATGTTTGCTTCTGCAATGGAATATTCATTCAATCATATATATATATGTTTAAGACAATTTTGTTTTAAACTTCTATACCATGCGCTACATTAGGGCGATCTATTACGATTGCATGTTAAGTTAAAGTAATTGACTTAGTAATCAACAGTTGGCCCAACAGGATGAAAGCAAATATACATAGTAAATAACATGTCATAATATAGACGTGTAACTATCATCAACATATACCAATGTTGCCTTGGATAAACATTACTTGGTTATGTTAATAATTGTTAACAGATAAACTGTGTAATGTAATACGTATTCGTCAATTACAATTTGTGTGCTATATATCTCACGTAACAACACATTGAAATATATGTAAAATTCTAAGGCATTTATGTTCGGACTTTAAATAATGTAGAAAATCGAAGTGTATTTTAACATCAGATGCTATAAAGAGCATGTTTCGCTCACCTTGATCAATTTTGATTTAAAAAATTGAAATTTTATAGCATTATTCACAACTAAGCTTTCATTTTTATCTTTTATAATTGCTGTTGAATATTTCAGTTTCAACACTGATTGGCAATGGGCCACAAAATAGATCAATAAATCATCCGAAACTTTAGACATATTGAAATTCCCTGAGTTGAATCCAGTGATATGATCGCCACAAAATTGAATAAAACATTTATATCCTGTTGAATAAACATTGCGAGTATTCACATTGATACTTTTATTCCATAAGCTGTCGACTGCTTGATCTAACTCCAAAGAATTTCGACTGAGGAGGGCATGTGCATGGATTCGGCGAAGCGTCCGGAGCCAATTGTCAAAACCGCTTCGTCTGGTAACGAGAAAGAGCATCTGCTATGTTATTTTCTTTCCCTGGTACATGTACAGCATGTACAACAAAATTAAATTTAGCCGCACACCAAGTTAAACGTCGTACAAGATTCATTATTACATTACACTTTGAACGACCCTTATTAATAATATACACACTAGACATATTATCGCAATGAAAAAGAATGCGTTTAGTTGACCATTCATGCCCACATAAAATAGCAGAAATAACAATTGGATACAATTCTAGGTAAGCCATTGAGAAAGACTCCTCATCGGACCGAATAAAATCGGTGGGCCAAATGCCTTGAAACCACCTTTTCCTAAAATAACCTCCGTATCCGATTGATGATGAAGCATCCGTAAATAAATGAAAATCGGACGCATTAATAACGTTATCGCTGATAAAAAATGATATACCATTCCACTGACTTAGGAATTTTAACCACATTGCCATATCATCTCTACATCCCTTTGTAATTGTAACGTGGTGATTAAGTTCCTTCTTTTACGGAGTGTGCAAATGTCAATAAGTACGACACAAAAGATCTCCCTGGTATAATTACTTTACATGCATAAATAAGATGACCCAATAAACTTAACATTTCACGCTTAGTACATGAACGTCTATTAAGATAGCTGTATAAAATATCCTTAATTCGAACAATTTTCTCATCAAGTAATTTAGCAATCATATCCATTGAATCGAGAATTATGCCGAGATATTCTAATGAAGTTGATGGACCAACTGTTTTATGAGCGCTGAGAGGAATCTTTAAACTATTAAATACATATAACATTGTGTTCATATTCCTGGTAGCGTCTACGTAAGGATTGTTAATCAGGAGATAATCGTCTAACAAATATAACACGTGCCGCAAACCGTGATCATTTTGTAAGATTCAACATATTGCCACTGATAATGTATCGAATATCTTGGGACTTGACCGGGAACCAATTGCTAAACGAGTATAAAAATAGTACATGTCATTCCATTTTAATCAATAAAATCGCCATAAAGAATTATGTACAGGTATTAATTTGAATGCATCGGTTACGTCACACTTACATAATTGACTCTTAATTCCTAATGACTTAATTATACTTATAGCGTCGTCAATTCTTACATAGGTTAAGGAATAGTCTTCCTTATTTATTAAATCATTGATGCTGTGATGCTCATCATTGTTGTGAGGAGCCGAAAGGTCTAGAATTAATCGTTTCTTTTTTTGAATATTTTCCTTCAACAATACCTATCGGACTAATTCTATAAGTATCAAACGGAGGTTTTGTAAATGGTCCAATAAGGTATCTTTTACGAAGTTCGTCATCTATCAGTTTCGTAACGTCATCGGGAAATTTCTTGGTAGACAATAAATTCCTACATTCTAAAGATTTACTTGGTAGTACGTTTAAGCCTGTGTCAAAACCATATCGAAGTCCATCAATAAAATTATTACCAAAAGTTTTATCTGGATAACGTGTAAGTTCAACTTCAAGTTGATTGATATCAATAGGCATAGACACTAGACAATTCTTAGCCTGCGCTTGTTCTTGTGACGGCCTACTGTTCGGAGTAGCACCACTAGATGATCTAGTATTGACATGGGCGAATAAACATTTTGTCCCCTTGAAATATTTTCCTGATAAGAAATTGTTACACACTTCCCGACCACGAAAGAAAAGAACGGGGCGTCCTCGTATATCTGTATTGGAATCATCACGACCGTTACTTCCAACATGTGATTTCTGAAAATGGGTTTGATTATAAGTTGGTTTGGATCGATTTTTCGATTGACCAAAGCTTGGTAACGTTTCACAAACAGCTGTGAGAAGCCCAAGACTACCGCATGTTTCACATTCCTAAATAATTTGTCCACTTGTGATGGATGAACAGAGTTTTTCGTCTCTGATGGACCAATCTACAATTTTACCGTGGGGCAGTTTGAGAGCAGCTACCTTATTTGCGAAAGCCTTGTGATACTCGTAGAAAACGGGACCTTTATATCTTGCAGAGATATCAATAACATCTTGAATATATATATCGAATTCGATGCGTCGGTCTTGCTTTTCACAAATAATATTTTTGTAAATATTGAAAGCTTCTAGAAATTCTTGAATAGACAAGTTTCTTTGAAGGCGAGGATCGCGATGTTTGATTAACAGAACGAACCTCAGATTCATCAACAGTTTTATTATCTTGTACGTTTTCTTGATTGTTTAGTAGAGTAGCCAGATTAATGTACTTGCCTTCTAATATCTGCTACCGAACGTTCGGTGCCACTGCTTGAACATGCGGAAACATGCATTAAGAAACCTTGGTGGTGTAATAATATCCTGTATCATGATGTATGGAACGCCAAAACTGTCTTGTTATGCCCATTTTCATTATATGATGTGCATTTACCTTTATATGATGTGCACTTGTCATTATATGATGTGCAAACACCTGTATATGATGTGCAAATATCCTTATATGATGTGCAAATATCCTTATATGATGTGCAAACATCATTATATGATGTGCAAACATACTTATATGATATGCATATATACTTATATGATGTGCAAATATACTTATATGATGTGCAAACGTACTTATATGATGTGCAAACATTCTTATATGATGTGCAAACATTCTTATATGATGTGTAAATATCCTTATATGATGTGCAAATATACTTATATGATGTGCAAATGTACTTATATGATGCGCAAAGATCCTTATATGATGTGCAAATATCCTTACATGATGTGCACTTTCCCTTATATTATGTGCAAACATCTTTATATGATGTGGTTGTGTCATTATATTATGTGCTTGTAATCTTATATGATGTAGTTCGGCTTTCATTATATGATGTAGAAACGTCATTATATGATGTGCTTTCATCGTCGTTATGGTCAAGGAACATGATAACGATTAGAATGATTACTGTCTACGTCATAACTAATTCCGATCTGCTTCTGCGGAGTAACTAGACACCCGACTCAAATCTGTAGCTATCGCTAGCGAAAGTGCAATTTATAGGAAAAATGAGACATTGCAATTTAACAAAAATCAACGTTTCAAACATTTCGGAGGAAGATCATGTAAGACCAATTAATACAGGAGCTACAATGTAGTTGAAGAAATTTCCGGCTGCGGCAAAAATATGATAAAACAAATTTTAAGGCTCTTTATAGCTTGCTATTCGGTTTGAGCAAAGGCTCCGTGTTGAAAGTCGTACTTTAACCTATAATTTTTTACTTTTTACAAATTGTGACTTGGATGGAGAGTTGTCTCCACATCTCCTTATTTTTATTCATTGCAAACGACACCGTCAGTTTTAAAAATATTTCATAACAATAGCTATAAAATTATCTAATCATGCATAATATGGCGAGATGGTTTGTTTTATAAAATGTTATTGAATAATATAAATGGTAAGATGTATAATGTAATATTGAATATGTACAGTGATATTAAATCTAGTATATCATATAATGATTGTAATTCGGAATACTTTGCTTGCTTGTGATAATGGTGTACGACAAGGAGAACACTTATCACCTTTCCTATTTTCTTTAATTTTGAATGACTAAGATTATTTCTTAGTCAGTAAAAATATTACAGGACTTAAAACTATAACAGAAGATCTGGAAAGAGAATTAGAAATATAGCTTAAGTTTTTTTTATTATATTGTACGCAGATGACACGGTATTGTTGGCCGAAACAGCACAGGACCTGCAGACTCAACTCAATGCCTTCCATGATTATTGTAAGGCTTGGAAATTTAAACTTAACGTTGACAAAACCAAAGCCTTAGTGTTTGGTTTTGGACGTTTGCAAAGAAATCTCCGATTTTCTTACAATGACACTAACATTGAGACAGTAAAGCAGTATAACTATTTGGGAATTGTTTTTACTAAAACAGGGAATTTTAATATGACAAAAAAAAACCAGTTATCCGATAAGGCATTAAAAGCCATGTACGAAGTCCTGAGAATGAGAAGGATGTATCAGCTTTCTGTAAAATGTCAGCTTAATCTTTATGACAAAATAATCAAGCCCATTCTGTTGTATGGGTGCGAAGTATGGGGTTTTAGTAATAATGATACATTAGAAAAGATACATTTAAAATTCTGTAAATTACTTTTAAATCTGAAATCCTCAACACCAAATTATATGGTTTACGGGGAACTAGGTCGCCATCCGGTCGACATAGATATAAAAGTTCGAGCAGTATTATTTTGGGCAAATTTGATATCCGGAAAACAAGCAAAGTTTTCGTTTATATTATATTAACTTTCTCGCGATATGAACGGTCATCATAACATGCAGACTCCATGGATTCTGTTTGTCAAAAAAATATTTCAAAATTGTGGTTTCTCATATATATGGGAAACTCAGAATTTCATTAATAAAGATTGGTTAAAAACTGTTATAAAGCAAAGATTGTTAGACCAGTTTCTTCAGAATTGGAATTCGCTAATCCAAAATTCGTCAAAAGCTATTAACTACAAAATTTTTAAGAAAAACCGGGAATTTGAGGAGTATTTAAATATTTTGAACATTAAAGATGCCGTTGTTCTCTGTCGATTTCGAACGACTAATAACAAATTGCCGATTGAAACAGGAAGGTGGCAAAACGTATTAAGAGAAAACCGTTTTTGCCATCAATGTAACAATCGACAAATTGGAGACGAATGTCACTATATATTTGAATGTGCTTTTTTAGACCAAAAACATAAAGAGTATTTATCATCCTATTTTGTACAACGACATAATACAGTTAAATTCTCTGAACTTATGTCGAGTACTCGAAAATCAGTCCTGAAGAAGCTTTGTTGATTTATAAAAAAATATAAACACGTGTGTTTGTCCTCTTGGCTAGTGACTTTTGTAACCTCTCTCCCTTGTTTTGTATATATTGTAAATAGTTATTGTTGTTATCTCTGTACTGATGTCATGCATTGGCTTTATGAGAATAAAGATATAGATATAGAAGCCATAATGATACCAGTATGGATGATTGATTGATTAATTTGGCGATTGATTGTTGTTTAATGCCACTTTCAACACTTTCATGCTATTTCGTCGCGGTGAGTTTATATTGGTGAAGGAAGCCGAAGTGCCCGGAGAGAACCACCGACCTTTGGTAGGAAAACTGACAATTCTAGTCAATTAAGATTGGAGTCGAGCTTACCTGCCACGTGCGGGATTCGAACTCACAACCTAAGTGTTGACAGGCTAGCGATACAGTAGTTCGACCACTCGACCACCGAGCCGCCCCCTCCCCCGAAATGGAATGAACTTCAACTCGGTGCATTACATTTGTGTGCAGCTTTTTATTATATTTTCATGCATATATTTCACAGCTTCAACTAGATGATTATGGATGGATGCTTGACGTCCAGCGGCAAATTGATATGCATATTCGTACGAGAACATGTTAATGAGATATGAATATTAACCCCGCTTTGTACTAGACCGACACTCTGTGCCGAATTTTTAACATGCTAGTTCACAAGGTAACAGTCCGAAGGAAGACATATCACGTTACCGGACACATTATTCTGATTCCGAGCCGACCAGCCTTTGCTCTTACTCCTTAATTTCGCGTGCTTAGCAGGGAAGCAGCAAATATCAATTTTAAAGTCTTTGGTTTTGATCCGGCCGGGGTTCAAACCCACGACCCCCCGCACTCGAGGCGAACATGCTACCACGAAAACACCGCCACTAGACAGTAACCCGCAATATAAAAGGTTTCGTGGGAAGCCGCTCATATATACACCTCCAGACTCAAGTAAACAGGGCTAACGTACCAACAATTTTTTTTTGGTGAGTGGGGGCATGTTTTTTTGTAAATGTTTGATTCCAAATTTCTTGAAAGAGATTTTATCTATTTAAGAAGGGAAGCGAAGTAGTTTGTTTCCATTTAAAATGAGGGAAAAATAAAACAATAATGAAATAAAAAAAAAAATAACCATGTTATTTTTTATTAAAGTCGAAAAATTTGTTTGTCCTGAGCACAAGGAAATACACGTGCTCCTGCCCACACTAGATGAAGAGTCGGTGCCTAACCAATTTGATTAAGATACAAATGTACAGATCATCTGTCTAAGCTTTAGTTACAAGGAACTGACAACACTTCATTTTACTTTCTGTTCTGGTAAATATTACATCAGCCAATGAAATTTCAGCCTTCATATTTTTGAAGGTGTGGATCTATCCGACAAAACAAGAGAATCCCAATGGTCTTTAAAACAGAAAATAGAATGGAGCGTTTTCAGATCGGCGTAAGCAAAGCTTGAACACACAATATCTGTAATTTAATCAGATTGGTATCTAAATGAACATAAAAAACTGCATTTATTTATTGTTTTCTGAGATCTGTTGGTCTCTTACAGATAGAGAGTTGTGTTTTAAATTTTTCTAAGTGAAGATTTACGGCAGCGGCTTTTGATATTTTTTATCCTGGAAACTTCAATAGATTAAAAAAAAAATAAATAGTGCAATGTGTCTGAATATACTCTATAGTAAAGTTCCCATTTGGGCAATTTTGGCTCTTTAAGAGTTTTGTAGTTTTATTGCCAATTATCTTGATAACTTATCTATAGAGATACCTCTCCTTGCAAAATGTTATAAACAAGAACAGATTTAAAAATAAAAAAAATATAAGTATGGTCATTTTCTTTCATTGGGGTAGGGGACGTGGGAGGAAACATTGGAATTTCTCTTTTTTTTTTTTCAAGTCCACACCTTGAAGAAGGAAAAACAATCAAGACCCCCCTTTCCAAAGACATAAGCATTTCATCCCCCCCCCCTTACCCCCCCCCCCCCCCCCAAAAAAAAAAAGCCACCACCGAACAACCACACACAAACACACACACACATTTTCTATATTTCTATACTTTTGTACGTAATAACAAACAAAAAAACAACGCATTAAGTTTCTATTGCATTGCAAGTTTAAAATATTACGTCAGTAGTGGATCTAGAACTTCAAGTGTGGAAGTTGATTGCGACTTCAGGGAACTTAACTTGGATATGCCGGTTATGGTCTCATTGATATTGACCACACCTTCATTCAATATTAGCTTCAGATGAAAAATACTTTGCTAGAAGAAATTGTTGAAACTAAGGATTTAGAGAAACGAGGCGTAAAAATTGATGTCTACGGATGACGAAGACATCGCCATGACATTATACGGCGGCAAATCTATAGCTATAAAAAATTGAATACCGCTTTCTATTCCAAAAATAATAAAATTAAAGGCCCCCTTTATTTCTTCCTATCCCCTCTTTTTGGGGTTACAAAAGACCGGTCCCTTATATGAGCCATTATCCTATCAATTTCCCATTTTTGCCCATTTTGTGTGTCTATCTTGAGAACAGTAATATATAAAGAGAAACTTGAACAGCTAAAATGATCAGCAAGGCAAAATTTACAAAATGAACATACTGGAAATTCATGTATTAACTTCTTATAGAAAAAGCGCTAACGCTAGGTATAAAGATATTGACAAATATAATGCCTACCCTTGTTAAAATGAGCATAGAGCATAGGATAAAAGAATTATTTCTTAAATTTAATAACTTCAACCGTATGTTCATTATTGTAGACTCCGTATGTTCATTATTGTAGACCCATCGTTAAAACTAAACTTTGCAATTTATATTTTGACAATTTTCCACAATATCAGATGTGATTTTTTACATCTTGAAACGAGGTACCAACATGCCAAGGTTTATCTCTTTTTAAATCTCAACCATTTTCCAAACGATAGCTACAGATTTGAGCCGGGTTAATAGTAATTCCGCAGAAGCAGATCGGAATCATTTATGACGTAGACAGTAATCTTTCTAATCGTAATCATGTTCATTGATCATAACGACGATGAAAGCACATCATATAATGACGTTTCGACATCATATAATGAAGTAAACCAAACCACATCATATAAGGTTACAAGCACATAATATAATGACACAACCACATCATATAAAGATGTTTGTACATAATATAATGGAAAATGCACATCATATAAGTATATTACACATCATATAAGTATATTTGCACATCATATAAGTATCTTTGCACATCATATAAGTACATTTGCACATCATATAAATGTATTTGCACATCATATAAGGATATTTACACATCATATAAGAATGTTTGAACATCATATAAGAATGTTTGCACATCATATAAGAATGTTTGCACATCATATAAGTATATATGCACATCATATAAGTATGTTTGCACATCATATAAGGATACGTGCACATAATATAAGGATACTTGCACATCATATAAAGGTGTTTGCACATCATATAATGACAAGTGCACATCATATAATGACAAGTGCACATCATATAATAACAAGTGCACATCATATAAAGGTAAATGCACATCATATAATGAAAATGGTCTTAACAAGACAGTGTTGGCGTTCCATAATGATGTACTCCATTACTTATATCACTAACGACTGCAGGTTGACTAATGCTATTTGATTCTCGAACTAAAAGCGACTGAATAAAAGTACCTTGAACAGTTTGCTCCATGTTGTTTAGACTGGTGGTAAGTTGAGTTAATGCTGAAATTTCGGGCATAATTGCATTATCCTGTCCTGTATTCTCATTTAGTAGTTCCAATAACTGCTCTTTGGTGAAAGTTGATGGAGCCCTGATGCCTTGCTTCCTTAGTTTTTCTTTAACTTCGTCAAATGTCAATTCCGTATTACTGGAATTCTGTACAACTGGTGTGTCACTTTTCTTACTTTTCTTACTGGAAACACGCTTTTTACGAACTGGTGGCATTTTACGAAGTTGTGAAAAGTTGTGAAATCGATTTGAATTTTTGCACTGCTACTGCTACTAACTTATTAAAGCAACTGACTGAAAAGCCTGACAAAGATTGAAAATTAACACGTGCACCAAGTTCATGAGACGGTTAAGAAAATGTTGTCTCTACCACATACATCATAAATCTAGTAATAAAAGGTGTATTGTCCACCTAAATAAATAATGGATTTTGACAGAAGCCGAGTCGGACAGAACATGAAACACTAATATAAACATCAATTAAAAATTTCTAATATTAGTTAAAACATGTGACCACTTAACAATCTGTCAGATGCATACTATCTGTTTGACAATACATTGAATTACAAGTAAGAGTATGTTTAGCTTGTCAATTTTTTTATTGATGAGCATGTTTTATGATGGATACTTCGGAATAACATGTTAACGCGGAATTAATAGCAGTCACATTAAATTATATAAACATTACAACTATTATCTTATCTGACAGTTTGTAAGGCTGGTTCATTTGGAGGTCAGTGTCTTCGAGACTGTTCAAAAAACTGTTTATCTACACCCTGTGATCATGAAACAGGAGCATGTAAAGGAGGATGTATTAGAGGATGGGAGGGATTCAATTGCACAAAAGGTCTGTTATATTAAAATGAAATTATGGAAAATATTTTATAAACACCAGGTATCGTCCTAACTATGCATGAACATAGATATAAGGAGATGTGGTATGTGTGCCAATGAGACAACTCTCCATCCAAGTCAATTTGTAAAAGTAAACCATTATAGGTCAAAGTACTGCCTTCAACACGGAGCCTTGGCTAACAGCAAGCTAAAAAGGGCCCCAAAAATGACTAGTGTAAAACCATTCAAACAGGAAAACCAACGGTCTAATCTATATAAAAAAACGAGAAACGAGAAACACTTATGAACCACATCAATAAACGACAACCACTGAACACTGACTTAGGACTGGTGCAAACAAATGCATGGACATATCTATATATGGACGTTTAGCTAACAACATAAACAAACAATCATATCAAAATACTGGTGATCCAATGATTGTTTTTTACCATTCAGAAAATACAACACAGCCAAATGAAGTCTATATTTTCGATGATTATACGAAATGATTTTCCCATTTTACGTCAGTACAAAGCATCGCTGACGATATCGATATATATTTCACTTGATGGAAAATTTTGTATTACACAAGCGTTTGAACACATAAAATTATACTTCATCTGTATTGTACGAACACAGGTCTCATTGATTAAAAGCTATACTTTCTGAGGTAGTAGTATCGTTAATACGTACAGCATTTGCAAATGTTGATGACCTAATGACAATATTTGTTTAGACTTTAGTTTCAATATGCTGTTTAAACAATTTTCTTATCGTAAAGCTAAAAACTGTGGGCATCATTTTTGCGGTAAATGTTCTTTAAAAACCATCAAAATCTGTTCAATTTGCACTCATATTTCAGAATGCAGCAATGGAAAATTTGGATTTGATTGTTCTGAGTCCTGTGGTGGTTGTATTGGAAATACATGTTTTCCTGATTATGGTGTTTGCAGTGATACTACTGGATGTAACCCAGGCTATGAGTATGGACTTTACTGTAATAAAAGTAAGTAACGCCTGCTTATATGAATCTTGCATGTCATGTAGAGCTATGGATTATTTTTACATAATTTAATTTTAGATGTAACGCGTCTGCTGATTGGCTGACGTTGTTTTGTTTATCAGCTCATAGACATTATTTAGTCATGTGACCGTGACGTCATCAACGTTTTTTCATTGTTTACTCCTGTTTAAAATGGAATTTAGAATTAAATTATAAGAAATAACTGTAATATTTTATCTGTCTATTCGAAATAACATAAAAAATGTGATGCACACTTTAAAATAACCCGCTACGCGGGTTATTCAGTGTGCATCACATTTTTTATGTTATTTCTTCATAGCCTGACAGAAAAAATATTACAGTTATTCCTTAAGTGAATAAGATAAATATGCCTACATGTGTAGCAGCCAAAGATTGAAAATACAAGTAAATATACAGTGCGGGTATGTGCCATTAAATCGGAACTAATATAAACACATAACATGTTCTTAGTATATATATAAACATGTGTTTATGGTAAATAAAGATTTGATCAATACTAGATAACGTAACTAATAACTTTATTAATTATATTAGCATTATTTGATATTTAAAAAAAACTGGGTGCTTTTGGTTGATAATTGAAGAAGCTACTCATTTTCGTCGATATTATTCCCCTGTATTTAAATGCAAATTACAAGTTTTATAATGTTATATTGCAGCCTGTGACGATTTTAGTTTCGGAACCAATTGTACAAATACGTGTTACTGCCGTAACTGTCCGTGTGATAAATCAACTGGGAAATGTTCGACTGACGGTTGCAAAAAAGGATGGAAAGGTGATTTCTGTAATGAACGTAAGACATTTTATTTTCATGTAAAACGTTACACTCAGTCTATACCTTTCTCATACTGCATTGTTTTCAAACTCTTCGAGCAAATGAAATATGCATGGTTTGTTTGGTTTAAACAAGGATTGGCATATATAATTCTATAAGTTAGTCCTGCAATCGAACATTTTACTATACAAATTCAGGTGTACAGATTACATGAAGCGATAAACATATAGTATACGTTAATAGTCTCCTGGTATCGTGCTTTCGTTGTGAGCAAACGGTTATATTCAAATTATTGTTTATTCACAGTTCAATTTGAGGTCCTAATTGCGGTCCGCGTTTAAGTCGTGTTGATTTCATTTCAAACAAAATCAACTTTTGGGAAGTAAATAAAAATAAACTTGTGTACGCCAGACGCCCACGCTACAAAAGACTCGTTAGTGACGATCGAAAGAACAAGGTATAAAAGGTCTAATTAGAATACGAAGTAGACGATCATTGAGGACCCAAAAATCCAAAGGGTTTACAGCTACAAATGTAAGGTAATCTATTCCTACGGGGCTGGTGATACCTCCGAGGAGGATATGCAATCCCGATGAAGCAGGTGGAATCTTAATACCGGGAAATGAATAGTTAGCAATGGGAGGCTCAATCATCATGTTTGTCATAAATTATTTTTAGTTCTAAGTAGTCAAACTCAGTCAATAAAAAGGAAAAAATCAATTTATATAGCAGCTCCCTAAGTGCGAGATGAAAATGTGGGTTTTGAGTGACATTATATCATACACAAATGGGAAATTTATTAAAAACTTTGGCAAGATGGTTTTCTTTTTGTGTTTAAGAAGGTTTTCGATGAATTCTGCTACATATTAGTACAAAGATAAATCATCAAGTTGACGTTGCATAATTAGTGACTATTGGCACTCGGCTATATGTTGAAATATTCGTACACCAAAATCAAATAATTTCAATGGAAAAGTCCAGCATTGTATTGATATTATTAACGGTGTATTTGTTATTGGAATCGGTGTGTTTTTTTATAAAGTGTAAGATTTGTCGCAACACAAAACACGGGATATGTATATAGATATAGGAAGATGTGGTATGAGTGCCAATGAGACAACTCTCCATCCAAGTTACAATTTATAAAAGTAAACCATTATAGGTCAAGGTACGGCCTTCAACAAGGAGCATTGGCTCACACCAAACAGCAAGCTATAAAGGGACCCAAAAAATTACTAGTGTAAAACCATTCAAACGGAAAAAACAACGGTCTAATCTATATAAAAACGAGAAACGAGAAACACGTATGAACTTCATAAACAGACGACAACTACTGTGATCAGATTCCTGACGTAGGACAGGTGCAAACATTTGCAGCGGGATTAAACGTTTTAATGGTACCAAACCTTCTCCCTTTTCTGAAACAATAGTATAACATCACAACATAGAAAAACACACTATAAAATATCAATTGGAAGGCTTAACTCAATCAAAAAACGTAAATTAACACACAATGAACGAATAAATTTGACCTGTGACACCTGAATGCAAATACACAGCTAATAAAAAAATTACAAGGGATAAATAATTAAAGTCAAAAGTAAATAAACAGGTTTAAAAAAAGTATGTATGCACGATTACTATTTTCAAATAATTACCCCAAGAATATTTTCATGTGTTTCACAATTTATATTGTATGTAAACACAATGCAGTTAATTGTAAAATACAAAAAAAACCCATTATTTTATACACATATTTCCACAGATCAAGGGGCATCGTTGACCGAGTGGTCTAAGTAGTCCAACAACTGACCATTACACACTAAAATATTCAATCTGTATATAAAAGACCTAGCTTCGTTCTTGAAATCATATGAGTGTGCTATTGATATTAATGATGAATAAGTTTGCATTTTACCATGCTGACGATGTGTTCATTCTAGAAAATGATGACACAGAATTACAAACTGTCTTAACCACATTAGATACGTGATATGGAGATGATTGTACAAATTTTAAATCCAACAAGAGTAACACTGTGTATTTTAGGACACCTTCTGTTAAGTCACATATTGTTTATAAATGTAGAAATAATATCATCGAATACTCTACTTCTTATACTTATTTAGGTCTAGTTTTAAGTGAACTTTTAGATAGTAAATGTAACTGCTAGAACGGTTGCTGCGTCTGCAAATAGGACATTTAGTCTTGTTGTAGCTGAGTGCGAAAATTTATGTTGTGTTACTCATAATGTCTTTTGAAAACTATGTGAAAGTTTGAAGCTCCCATTTGTTGAATATAGTGCTGGTACTTGGGGTTTCCCAAATTTTTCTTTTATAATTCCATACATTAAACATGTTATAGAAACGCTAGATTTTTGTTCGGGTTGGTAAATATACTCAAAATGCTGTAGTTGAAGGGGAAATGGAGTGGATGCATATCTTTCCAAAACAATGGCAATGTTTAATTTCTGCTTTGGTGCCGTTTGAACAATATGAGTTCCGATCGGCTTAACAGAAAGGTTTTTCATATGGGCAGAGTCGAAAAACACAGGTGTGCAAAAAATTGGAATTTTTATGAAAGAAAACAATTACTGGGTACTATATAGAATGTTTGTATAACATCAAACAATATTTTAATAATACCTCAATTGTTGATATAGTTGTGTCTAGAATGTTAAATGTGTTGATCAGTGGCATTGCAATTAACAGTAAGAAAGAAATCTCTATCTGGAAAAACAGCAACAAATATACTCATCATAGATACCATTGATAAACTTACAACATATAATTTATTTAAGAACAGTTTTAAAACTGATACATATCGCCATATTACAATGTTGTTAACACATAGGAGTTCTATGAAACAAGAAGATATGATTTTTACTTCTGTGATAATTGTAAACATATCTTAGAAGTTGAAGCCATGTTATTTTAACGTGTCCATTATATGATAATTTTATGGAAAGAAATGTTTTGATGAAGCAAAACACTTTGATAATGATATAATGTCTTTTGATGATAAACAAAAATTAGTGTTTTATTCACAGATATAAATATATTTCGTAGCTACGCTAAAGTTCGTTATCTGATTTGAAATACACGTAGATATGTTTTAAACTGTACATAATGTACCTATAAATATGTTTTATAATAGACGAATTATTATAATCATTGATAATGGTTAAATGTTACAGTCTCTTATAATTCTGTACATAATGGCTCTCTATTGTATATCTATACTTTACACTTAATGTAATGTTGTCTTATATATTACTGAGAGATGAGACTTAAATACAATATTTATTTGAATTGAATTGTATTTGTTTAATGTATAGCATATGATCGATAGAATTAGCTAATGCATTAAACGCGGTCGGACGTATACTGACAAATACTAGAGTGTGTGACAGCAACGTTATTTTTCATCTTTAGTTCAGGTTGCTACTAACATCTCTTTTTATTATTGTCTTTGTATACCAGTATGTCAGTCAACAAATTAATATATCTGTGTTATGTTCCAGAATGCAGTACTGGCTATTATGGGTTTAATTGCGATGAACTTTGTGACGGATGCTTCAATACGTCTTGTGATACACTCGAGGGAAATTGTACAGCTGGTTGTGTTGATGGATTTATTGGTGACATGTGTGACTCACTAGGTATCTGTTATTTTTTGAAGTAGCAATAGTTATGACGAATAAGACAGGATTCTGAACATTTTTACATTAACTGTGCTCGGAAATATACTGACCAATTCTATTGTGTATGATGCCATCATTATTCCTCGTCTTTAATTCAGTTTACTAAAACGACCTTTTGAAAATTTCTTTCTTTTTTTCAATTGTAATACTAGTATGTCAGTTAAATACAAATTGCTCTGTCCCTATTATTTTACTGGTCGTGATTAAAACCGGTGTCGCATATCTTAAATGGAACGATAGAAATACACACATATGCAGTTCTATCATTTTTTTTATTATTTTGAAGACGTCAGCATAAGACCAGTAAAAAGTACATCAGAGAAAAAAATAGTTATCAAATATTCTTAATCAACTTTAGTTGCAAGCTAAAGCAGAGTCATAATGGGATAACAGAAATGGAAACAAATATGGCTTTGTTCATATCAAATATTTTCATAAGCAGGTTTTATTTAGAAAAGCAAATGCTCAAGGCTGATATTTACTTAATTCCAGTTCTTTCTATTTTTTATTGGCGATTTAGACAGGAGTGATGGAATGATTTTTATAAAAACCAATACTGAAAGCCCATATACAAACTCTATATTTGTAATCCTTAAAGGGACATTAGCTACGAAATAAACAAAAAAATAAAATATAACGTTTTTGATTCAATCATTAATGAAAATGAAAAAGTGAAATACTAATTCGCTTTTAGCAGCCAGTTTTGTTCAATTTTGTCAAAATAAGCTAAGAAACATCGCTGATGAATTATTCACCTGCAAGTTAGTAATTGTACCTCATTGAATCCGTATTCATGCTACCTTCAATTTAACCCCTTAGCTTGAGATGGGTTACGCATGATTCGGGCGTGTTTTGCCATTAAAGGGGAAAAAATGTCAACATTGAAAGTGAAACAGGAGTAAATCATTTGGTTGACCGATTCTTATACAGGTAAAAACGATGATTGACATATTTTTTTAACCTATTATATGAACATGATGAAACCTGGACAATCACTTTCTATTTATATCTATATTTTTGTTTATATTGGGTAATATGACTGTCGGCAGTCTTCGGAGGTAATATCCATGGTAAATTACATGGCGTCTAGACTAAAATACACACGAAATGCTGATACATATTATCGAGTCCGTGCATCGTAAATTGTTTATTTTAGACTTTTTAAAATTTGGATATACATTTTAGTATGTTATTAATAAAGTATGAGAATTTGTGTCAAATTGGTGAACATGAATTTGACAGCTAAAGCCCCTTTATGAACTAAAAAAGCACACCCTACCATCAGTCTCGCAAATGTTGCCAATGACTCTTTGAAAAATCTTTTATAAAAATTTTAGGGTCACCTTGTCAATGAGACTTAGTTACCAAATATATTATAGGATTTAACGCCTTTTTATAGGAATTTATTGGTGTATTAACTCGACCAATTCACTCACAAACAAATAAAAGTCCGAAGGACTTTTATGATATGTTTGTGAGTGACTTGGTCCAGTTTATACACCAATAAATTCCTTGAAAAAGGCGTTGAATCCTTAAAATTCTTTAAAATTGGAGATAAGGAATTTAATTTCCCTACTCGTAACCTCTATTACATGTAAATTGTATGTTTGTGTCATTAAATTGGACTGGGCCATGGAAATAAATATTTTAACGTCGCCGCAATCTTGTTTACATTGGTTACAAAAAGTAGTTTGGTCAACGTCGTCTATCGAAAAATAAATATCGTCAAAAGCCACTACAGGAAGCCCTCTCGACCAATCATATCAACGTATTCCCTAATATGCAAATCATATAAGAATTAGTGATAGAGGTTTCCGTCAATAAACCAACATAAGACGTACACTATAAGAAAGGCTCAGCAGGAATTCAATTTGAACTGACCTGCAGTCTGAAATTTATACCTTTTCAAAGAATTTCCTTGAAAATTGATCGATAGTAAAAAAAAAGTTCCTAAACTACGAAATTGTTTATTCAGTCATCCATACTTGACTTATACGGTATACATACTCGATAATGTCATCATCGGAAAGCTCTTGAAATGTCATTGGTTAACAAAAACAACAAAAAAAAAAAAGAAAAAAAATTAGTTAGACTTGCAAACAAATATTCTGATCCGTCATTTTACACCATGCGACTTATGATTAGGAAGGATATTTTTTAATCTAAGTATCCGAAATAACAATTGATTCTCGTTTAAATGATTTAATGTTTTCCTTGCACACCATTGCGCACATACATATATGTAGAGGTTGTATATTTTCGGAAAAACTGACCCCTTCTTAACGATGATAATTGAAAAAAAATTGAAGATATTAAGGACAAAATAGCAAATCAGAAGTCGAAGAAAATAAGAAAACATCCTGACAAAAAAGAAAATTTATCGAAAGAAGATTAACAACAGTTTACACACACTTAACACAATACTAAAGACTGAGGTTCATAAACACCGACAAAAACTGTGTTTTGTAAAGTGTATCATGACAAGTACAAATTATGCGATAAGTAGCTTTCAGGGATGTCTTGATCGAAAAAAAGAGTACGTATTTTTAACTAGAACGATTGGAACATACATGTACTCATGGTCAACTGTGGCACTTATGTTTCATTACGGTCAACTAAATCACAATTGAGTACTTTTAAGTCCAAAAGGGATACTTCAATCTTTAAGTTATAACCTCAAACTCTTTACAAAGGAAGACTTAATAGAAAACACAAGATCTGAAACATCGTATTAACTGGGAGATACACTGCATATGAGGTTCTACTGGAATGTTGCTGCATAGACATTAAAAAGGAATAAATAGAAAGAGTAATGTGAAAACTGAAATCATATTTTTGTTGTAAAGGTAAACTTACTATCACTTTCTAAGTGTCATTCACAGTACTTAGACTACTTTATCTGTAACAGGAATTAAAAGTTTGCTGATAAAGGGGCCTACCATATAATCATTAAACTAATTCTTTAGAGGACACCATCTATAAAGAGAAACGTGATGTTAAATAAGAGTGCTAGCTATCTTTATCTTCCATGAAAAGTTCCAGTATAAAGTCAGACTCATATGAATATATGCTCGTCATACTATATATTACATCATAAAAATAGTTTGCCTTAGATATAATCGGTTTATGATTTGTAACATACATTTATAAATGTTTCTTAACGTATTATCTTCCAATGAACGTACATGTTCAACAAGTTTCGCATATACATGTATCTTGGGACATATATGTTTGAGATAACATTCACCCACTGATCGTTTATGATGTTGCATATTGTTTAATATTTCAATGAGCATCACGGAGTTTATTTTTTTTTTTGATACATTTTTTTTGTAATTATTGAGTGCAATGGAAATTGTATAAACTTATAAGGCACATACTTACGCAAAATGTATCATTGTTTAACGTCCGTCTGCTGTTTATAACCATTATTTGAGTGTCATATGTTTCAATCGCAAGTGTGAAGAACTTCATTGAGTCATTTTCAGATAAGGTTTCAAACGTCTATAAATGCATAATGTTTCTTCAAATTAGATTTTTTCTTGTTAAAGTATAGTTTTCATTGGTAGCAAATCCGAGATCTCCCATCACTGATACTGGACCGGCCATAGGAGGAGGCATTAGTGCTGCCATTTTAGTCATCATCTTAATTGTAATTGCTATTACTATTTACAGGTAATTGTTTTCCGATATCAGATAACATACAGTCAAAGATTTGTGACATATTTAATTACCTCAGAATAAAATATACATGTCTTCAATGCATAAAATACAAAATGTAATAATGGTCATTTTTTACCCTTATATACCTACATGGAATTAATTTCTGTCAGAACGATAGGTCTTTTATTTGAAAAATCAACCCGGAAGATACCAAAATTCAATGAAATTTGCTTCAAGGCATAAAATAATGACCTGTGTAAGGTCATTATTTTTCCTGATTAAAATGCAACTATAATTACTTAAACATTTAATTCGTTTGATAGTTATTATGTGGTTGCCCTTTGGGGTTTTACTTTTTAATTTTCCATCTTTCAAAGGTTTAAAGCAGAAACAATCCTATCCTCCGTTTATTAGACTGAAATACCAAACATCGTCGATGACTCATTTTAACATGACCAACAAATAATGTGAAGTTTTGTTAATTTATCGCTACAACAAAGAGACATTACATGTATGTGAGATAAATTTAATAGACTAAGTGCAAAACTTTTCATAACACTTTTTAAACAGGCTTGATTTAACACATTCGTGTGAAGGATCAAGTTTGAAAAACTAATCCATTCACACTGTATATTCGAAATCATACTTTGACCTATGAATATTCGTTTTTCGTGTTAGATGTTCATGTATCACGACTTCGTACTCTCTTCTTGCCTTTCTTAACATTTTACATTTACGTATACCTTTTATTCTATCAAATGATCAAATGACCAAATAATCTTATTTTCTATAGAATAACAGCCACATACTTTATAATTGGGAGTTATAATACTTAATCCTGATTGATTCTGAGATTAGAAAAAAAATGTATTGCCAGATAAAAGTGAGAAAACAATTATTCTGAATACTTCGTTAAAAATTGTTGAAAAAATTATCTGCTTCTCCGCGATAAAAATGTCATGAAAAAAAAAGAAAAAAACATAGCATCCCCAATCATCAATTAAGTTGAAACAATGAATTATTTACAAAGTGACTTGTATTTTTCATACACCGTTACAATTCATTTGTGTCTTGCTTCATGAAGTTACATCAATATTTTTATCGCAACTGAATAATGATTACTAAAGAGTGTAGTTATCTAGGATGATTTGTGAGTTTTATTTCACATTATAAATGAGCCGTAGGGCGTATTTAAACCTGAACGCATCAGAAAAGAGTATTCCACTTTAATAAAATAGGATGTAAAACTTTACAGAAAATAATATTTGTTTACGGGCATATAAGTTGTAGATAAATGCTTATTTTAAGTTTTTTCTTGTCGTATAACACATTTTGGGGTGTCATGATTGCCAAAATAAAAGACCTCATCACGGTCGGTGTTTCATTTGATCAATCCTGACACCCCTTGGTGTGTTATACGACAAGAAAAACCTTAAAATATGCATTATCTATAATGGGTTAAAATGCAAACTGCAGTTTGTTAACTCAGTTCAAACATTTGATAGTAATCGTGATTTGTTGACAATTATGGGTTTACTGTACAATTTTCCCTCTTTAATAGTCTTTTAAGGTTTAAGGCAGAAGCAATCATTTTCTCTGTCTAATCAGAATAAAACACCCCAAAACGTCGTTAATGAAGAGTTCAATTCCCTAAAAATAAATCATCTTATGTTTTGTTAATGTGTTGCTTTAATAAAAGAACATTATATAAGATAAATTTGAGAACGCATAACTTTATTTAAAACTATCAAAAAAGTAAAAAACAACATGTTAATAATCCATGCTTTCAAAGCGCTTTTCAAAATTTATAAATGGACAAAAACAAAAGTTTGTTAGAAATGATGTCAATACCGAGGTACCGACTACTGAGCTGATGATACCCCCACCAACAGATGTAAGAAATAAAACAACACGTTATAAATTTCATGCGTCCGAAGGGTTTTTCTGGATTTACCTGAATCAGGAACGCTCAAAGCTGAATATTTGAAAGCCAAAGGTGTATAAGAACCAATAGGTTGAATAGCTCAATGACCAAAAAGGACATATTTTGTATTTACATTGTGTCATAGGTCAAATTTATTTGTTCAGTGTATGTTCAATGTTGTTAATATGTCCTTTGATTGAGTTAAGCTATTTCAGTTGATATTTTATAGTGTGTCTTTCTATGTTGTGATGTTACACTATTGTTTCAGAAAAAGGTTGAAGGTTTGGTACCATTAAAACGTTTAAACCCGCTGCATTTGTTTGCACCTGTCTTAAGTCAGGAATGTGATGTTCAGTAGTTGTCGTTTGTTGATGTGGTTCATAAGTGTTTCTCGTTTCTCGTTTTTTATATAGATTAGACCGTTGTTTTTCCCGTTTGAATGGTTTTACACTAGTAATTTTTGGAGCCCTTTATAGCTTACTGTTCGGTGTGAGCCAAGGCTCGGTGTTGAAGACCGTACTGTGACCTTTAATGGTTTATTTTTATAAATTTTGACTTGGATGGAGAGTTGTCTCATTGGCACTCATACCACATCTTCTTATATCTATAAACATGTTGGCAAATATATCTAAGGTCAAATTTGCCTGAGGGATTTGAAACCATAGTTTCTTTATAATTTCAAAATTTATCAATGGACAATTCTGGAAAGGTTTGTTTTAACTTGTGTCACTACCGAGTATTATATTCTCATTCTCAATTATTCCATTTTATTCTCAAATTTCAGTTATAAGATAGAAAACAACTATTTTGAATAATTCGTTTGAAGTTGTGTAAATAATTTGCTTTATACCGCATTAAAAATTTTCCTGAAACAAGGAAAACACATAGAACATATAGAACTCCCTGTTATAATTTTATAAAATAAGTTACTTATTAATTGATTTTTTCTCCATCAAACAAAACAATCCACATATTTTTGTTTCAATGCATTTACAGTGTAACATGTTTAATGTAAATAGACATTTATTAACAGCGTTTGGAGCTCGTGTTGCTCAGTCTTAAGTTTTCTATGTTGTGTATTGTGTACTGTTTGTCTTTTCGTCGTTGTTCGTTTTTTGTCATGACATTGTCAGTTTGTTTTCGACTTTTGTTTTTAGTTTGAATATTACTTTTGGTGTCTTTCGCCTCTTTTTATCGTATAACACAGTTTTGGGTGTCAGGATTTCCAAACTAAAGACCTCCATACGATTGGTCTTTCATTGGATCAATTTTGACACACCTCGTCGTATTTTGTTATAGAAAATGCTAATTTTAAGATTTTCTTATCCTTTAACACAACAAGGGGTGTCCGGATTGATACAACTTCTTTATGCAATCCTGACATCATGAGGTGCTGTATTAGACCAAAAAAACGTTTATAATGTGCATTATCTGAGTTCTATACCGTCAAAAACATTTTGCTGCTAAGTTTTGCAGAAAATTGTATCCCATTTTACTATTCACGTTAACGTGAAATATATTCTTTTCTTCAGCGATTATATTTTATCACGCTGGATGGCTCAATTATAAGGTGAAGCAAAACTCGCTTATCTGGATATAAATGATAGTATTCGCTGTCTAGTTTAATCAAAATTTTACTTGAATTGAATGACCTAACACAAATTTGAATTGTTTCAGTGTATGATAAATACAAATCACTTTTTTCTATATTACCTTTATTAAAGGGTGTGTTAAGTTATTTTTCTGTTCATGGCATTTATACCACAAAAAAGCAGATTATTCGTTCAACAATTCAAAACGAACTTATTCAGAATAATTGTTTTCCCTCTTTTGCATGGCAATACTATTTTGTTTCAAAACTAGAATCAGGATATATTATTATACCCCCTCTCCTTGCCATTAAATTGCGTAGGTGTTCTGTAAAATTAGAAAAGTTCATAGTTTAAAAGGTATTGATAAAAAAATGTTGTGTGTGAGATTGAGCGTTCCTGATGAAAGTAAATTAAAAAAAGTGAGTCGGATGCACCAATTTTATAATGAGTAATTCTTGTATTCGTTTACGTTAAGGAACATGTGTTTCTAAGATTAGTTGTGTCAACATATAACTACTCCACTTGCGCTTAAGGGGACACATGTGCTCACACGCTATCATTAATAACAGCGTTTTTAGATGCCATTTTATTTTCACTTTGCAGGCGGAGGTCATCCCCCAAACAGGAAAACTATTCAAGTCAGAGCCAACAACGTAACCGACGGGACGGAAATCAATACGCCAGTGAGTAGCACTGCATTCTCTATATGAAAATGAAAGTAAATTATAACTTATATTTTTATACTGAATGGCACACACATGTGTATTACATTTGCAAATATGTAATGAATATCATAAATAGTTAGTTTTTCTGTTTATTTTACCTATAGGTTGCACTTTGTAAATACAGTTGTTTCTCAAACCACGCATCTTTTGGGGAGATATATAATATTCATAGATATGTTAATTTGATAATGTACTGGTTCCCATTTATGATCTCTGTGTTTCATCTCATAGAGACATCACTTGGAAATGTAACCAGTACAGAAAAACATGGTTGCGCCTAAATTTTAATTCTTAGGAGGTCCAAATATGAAGGTAAAGGGTTGTATAGCATTATAGTATAAGTTTAAACTCATAGAAGTTCAGGGCATATGAATGTTGAAAATATGCTGCACAGCCCTATATTTTGACCTTTGAATAAAATAGTAGTGCATATAAACTTTCTGTTCTGGGATATTATTTTTCAAGAAACTTCATAGTAAAAGTGTTACAGTTTTAGCCGAAAGGGGAGTTCCTATGGGAAATTGCATTGTCTATATTTACAGAATTGCAACCTATATAGGGTTCAAAAATAGAACATACAGAATTTCACAAAATCTGGTTGATCACAGAGATTTTAAAGAATGTAACTCAAATATGAAGTTTTATAAATTTTCATGAAGATTGAGAAAATCCTGAGCCTTCACTATGGATGACTCAGCATAAATTCACAGTTTACAGTATGCATGCTTTACTTAAGGCCCTGAATTCAAAATAAATTCATAATATATACCTATTTGTGATTTAAATTGTTCAGAAGTGCTTATATTTACTCTTCGCAGTCATTGCAACTCATTGATCCTTCCTAAATAATTTTGTTGGGTTATTTTTCTCCTGTCGATAACCCAAAGTAAGCCGTAACACCTAAATGTGTTTTTTTGTGACCGCGGCATTAAAAAGCACAAGTTAGAATTACAAAAAGACCTCAATAAAACTTACAATAGTGTGTTCTATCCTAAATATATACTAAATATTCCACCTTGCTAGAAACAGGGAAAATATTTAGGAAATGTGAGGCCCCAGGGGGCAAAAAACAGAAAAAAAATGCCTACCCTGGGTCATAAAACAGATAATTTAACTTGTAAATGCTATGCTTTTATTATTTTCAAGGTCATTTGTAAACAAAACAATAACTGCTAGAAAGTTATGCAAAAATAAGATGTAAGCAGTCATTTCTATCAAGCTTTAATTGAATTTATGCACCAGACTGATATCTTCTTAAATACAATTTTGCAAATATGACTTTGTTTAGACACTTCTAGTTCATACAAAAACTAACTTATGTTAGTTATATGGTTAGAGATGATACTGTTGTGACAAGAATTCTTAACTGACCATTTGAGACAGAAATTGTGAACTTTCATTGACAAATAGGCATACAGTAAGATGTGGACTGGAGACACAGGCAGGATTGGATACTTTGTATAATCTTGAATGTTGGAATGATTAACTACTAAACAATACATTTATAGTATTCTAAAATGCTTTCAATTTGTTATCAGAATAGTTTCAAACATGTTTTAGACATTTCATGTCAGAAAACATGCACATAGGGTAAGCTGGCAATAATTAAAGTCTTGTTTTCAAATTCTTTAAAAAACTGAAACAGGGGTAGGGGTATAAAATGTACTGTAAAAGGAAACTTAGAGTATATGCAGTGATTTCATTAAGGCTATAATTCTGATAAATAAGTATTGTTGTGAGAAAAAGTGTTTGTAGAAGGTTTTCTATTTGAATAAATGTTTGTATAGCTTGCACTTTGTAAATACAGTTGTTTCTCAAACCACGCCTCTTTTAGGGAGATATACAATATTCATAGATATGTTAATTTGATAATGTACTGGTTTCCATTTATGATCTCTGTGTTTCATCTCATAGAGACATCACTTGGGAATGTAACCAGTACAGAAAAACATGGTTGCGCCTAAATTTTAATTCTTAGGAGGTCCAAATATGAAGGTAAAGGGTTGTATAGCATTATAGTATAAGTTTAAACTCATAGAAGTTCAGGGCATATAAATATTGAAAATATGCCGCACAGCCCTATATTTTGACCTTTGAATAAAATAGTAGTGCATATAAACTTTCCGTTCTGGGATATTATTTTTCACGAAACTTCATAGTAAATGTGTCACAGTTTTAGCCGCAAGGGGAGTTACTATGGGAAATTGCATTGTCTATATTTACAGAATTGCAACCTTTAGTGTTCGAAAATATTTTAGTGTAAGTAAATGTAAGTGTTTAAATACATACATGAATTTTAGCATACTGTTAAACGGGACATATGGTAGTACATGGATATCAAAGGAATCACGGGCAAATTGAGTCAAATAAATGACGCAAAACAAAAATAACCATTGTATTGCATTCCCCATGTTTAGTGCTCAAATAGTTTCATTCATAAACTAAGGAATGCATATCACACTTCAAGAAGTCTTTATATATTCGGTTTGCAATGACCATTTCAGGGAATTCATGCCTTGTTAATGTCTTATCTGTCATAAAAAGTACATTTAGTTAATTCGGGTGGAAGTTTTGTTTTCAAAAGAATGTATGAGAATGCATATTTAAGAGAAAATATATTTTCAACTAAACCAATCATTTATTACCTTGAATTCGAATGATTCGTGATATCTACCAACCCTTACGGAAATGTATACGTACAGTAGTATACAAAGTTTAAAAAAAAACTCCTCCTAAGACGCATGTATTTATATTACTTTCCTCAACGGGTACTTTTAGTCAAGTAAAGCGCTTAGGGCGAACGTAATTGATCAAGAGTTTTGTTTTATATATTTAACGTCAATGCTCACAAATTGTTGCAAATTTGTTTCTATATTTTGTGTTACTTTTTATGCTAATACACCAAGTATATTACGTATTGGAAAGCCGTGTCTAAATTTGTATTGAATGGAGTTTATAATAAGGTTTTCCAGGCGAAACGATAAACAACGCATATTATCGTTTGAATGAGTTAAATAAAAATGAAGTATCAACATTTCTAGCATATTTGTTTACTATACGCCTTCTAATTAATCATCAAAATGACCTTCGAAGACTGCCGATTGTCATGCGATCCGATGTGAACATAGATATAAATAGACATTAACAGCGAGACACACAGACAGATACACAAGCACGTCCCTTAGGGCATTGGCGAGGTCTCTAGTTCTGTTTGGTTTCATGTTAAAAACTCACAATTTTACCTGGATACGAATGTTTATTTTGTGGTCCAAATCAGTCAACAAAATGCTATGCCGGGTGGCTCTCTTGTTTCCATTTTTTATTATTACATTTCTCTCTTAACTGGACACGTACCACGATGCTTAGCTAATGCCCAACCCAACTGCACGTGATGGTCAAGTGAAAGGATGCCCCATTACGTAAACTTATGAGATCGAATTATCGTCTTGTAAGACAATAATATTTCAGTGATGTTTTTGAGCTAACTTTAACAAATTATAAAAACCAATTTGGTTGTTGGTGGATTTCGTGTTGCTCAGTCTTTATTTTTCCGTGTTGTGTTTAGTATTCTTTTTTTTGTCTTTTTTGTTTTGTTTTTTATTTGCCATATATTTGTCAGTTTCTCATCATTGAGTTTAACATCACTTCGGTATCGTCCGCCTCTCCCATATACAATCTAACTATTATAAGTATCCTTTCAATATGTTTTCTTTTATTAATCTTTGAAACAAACAAAAATCATACCTAAACAGCTTTTTTTTTAATCTTATCTAATGCACCTTTAAACAACTGTTTTTGAAATTGAATCAAACTTAAGTTGATAAATCTAAGGTAGCCGGTAATATGATCTTCTAATTTTTTCGTAAACTGAAGGAGCAAAACATGTCAGTATACGTTACATTACCGTATACTATAATGATTTTCCAGTAGAATGCAAATCGATGTGTCTCATATATCGTATTTGTACTGTGATACACCATAAAAATTGTCGGTTTAACTTCACAAATAATACAAGTTGGTCTTGAGTTAAAGATTATAGGTGCTGAATTTGGTTATCTTTTTATTTACTTAAGAGTCCCCCCCCTTTTTTTTTGTCTTTGTGCTATTATGTTATTTTTAGTTGTATTACTCTTGACATGACTCGGTATGTGTCTGTGTGCATCCAGCTATGGGGTGTTTGGCTTTGGGCGTTCCTGATGTAGGTGGGTCCAGAAGTGCGATCCGAGTGCAAGATGTTTTTACAGTGTTGTTTCATTGAGTTCACTCTTGTATTTATATTTTATTTAATTTGTACATTATCGGGAAAGTGTATACTAGTACGACATTACACATGTATGTTTTAATTTATTGTATGTTCTATCAATTACAAAAACTTGTTTTGATGACGTCTTAATCAGATTTACAAGCTACTACAATAATTTTTTTTTTGCGTCTTTGACTGATTTATTTGTATGACTAGAACACATCCTGAATTAAAGTACCCATGCCTTATTTTTATCCTGAATTTTTAATATTCGTATTGTCATCTGATAAAATCATGCTGCTTGGAAGGTGTACAGTTTTCTCTGCTTTGAAAATCTTTCTGTTTGAACCCGTCCTTGTTTTCTTACTACACTGAATAAACTTACTATAAAAATTTTTTTTTTTAACTTGTCCTTATTTTCTTACTACAATAAACGTACTATAAACAAAATTTAGTTTTTAAACTAATTAACCAAATTAATAGTAGTAACTAGACTTGTTAAATAGTGTACTATAGTGTAACATAGATATAAAACAACTACTGGAAGAATTCCAGGTTCTCTTGATAAGGAGTGATTTACAGAAGGTAACAGGAAACTACATGTGACATATACTATTGGTATGGGAATCGGATTCGACCCGGAACTTGTTAATCATTGATAGTTTTAATTATGTGGATAAGAAAAGGGCCTGAAATGGTGTAATTTTTCAACAACACCATTGTCATATATAGTTATATATAAAGTTGAATTGTTTGATTCATCGCTTTTACGTCATGCCGGATAACAAATTGGACCTCGTTATTTTAGTAGCATAGATTGTTTGAATTTCTTTTAGCTTTAGTCAATTGTGTTCCATGTCTATGATGTATGTTTACACAGTTTTTGCTGCTGTATACTAATTATTGTCACATTAGCAAATTATGTCTGTTTGATTGCTTATTAATTTATGTCGATATAACGGATATATAAACTAGTGTCGTACAAGTTAGGTTCTAAACAATCAGGTTTAACCATTTTCTTTGGAAAATACCTGTACCAAGTCAAGAATAAATTAGTTGTTGTCCATTTGTACCGTTAGTTGGTATAGTCTAACGTTTCTTTTTGTCAGTTTTCATAGACTTATCCCTTTTTGAATTTACCTTGGAGTTCAGTGTTTTTGTTAATACTTTTTGGCTTAACCTAGATATACAAAAACATACACTGGTTAAGATTTGTATTCAGGTATCGAGTCCCTGTACGGATATGTATGTAGGTCATATGCAAAATGTTGGTTTTTTTTTAAGTTGGATTACTTTATACAGAAAAGTGTATTTGTTCTCGCTTTTATTACTCTCAAAACTAGTCACACCTCCAGATATTCAAAGGGCTGTATAGGGTTCTGATTCACGTCAGTTGTCACTGGTCTTTTTTCACAATCAATAGGCGTCTGTTGAATTCATTAATTACTCGTCCTTTAAATCAGGAGAATCTTTCTGATAATCAGTCTGATATTCAGTTGAAATTAATTAACAGAAATTGGTATATTTGGAATGTTTACATCTATCTCTTTCTATGGCCCTTAAAAGTTTCATGTACTAGATGCATAATTTAAGGATGTTCGCTCCTCTTGTTTTTGAAATTTTGCCTGATTTTCGGAATCCTCTGGTCTTATCCATGTTTTGCCATTAAAAAAATTTGTCCACTAACCCCTGCTTTTCTTTTCATAATTTTATTACATATAGTTTTAAAAACCATATTTGAAAATCTTACAAAATCTTTTTTATTTTTTCTTAGTTTTTAAACATGTTAAAAGAGAAAAGCGGACAATGTTAAAAGTATGAAAAATCTAGAGAGAATCATTTCCCGCCAAATTTTCAACGGCTTATATGTCGAAAATAAGCACACGGACCCATCATTTATTTCTTATTTTTTAGTTCCTTTATTCATATTGTATCAATAAATAACAGTCTTTTAAAAAGCTTGTAATTTTTAAACAGAGTAGCGAACATCCTTAAAGTTTGTTGCATCTTATATACTTGCTTTTGCTGAAATTATAGAATGGAGCTAAAAAATATTTTGTTAACCTGTAAATCAAATAAAAAAATGTAAAAAAAATTAAAGAAGATATATATTTCATTGCAATTTTAGACCGAACAAGAGAAGACTATGTTAATAAAGGCTGTAAATCAGATGTAGACGTTATATATGCGTCGGCTCGCAAAAAATCTAGAAGAACAAGTGTTAATGAAATTCATGTAGAAAATGATGTGGACGATGAAACAAATGTGTACAATAATGTAGCATCTGTACAAAATGTTACTATATACAAAATATCCATAGGAGACCTGAAGAATGTTATTGATGAGAAAAAGAGGACTGAAGGTTTCAAAAAGGAATATGAGGTCAGTTATGTTAAACATACCTTATAATCGTTTATAAATTGTTGTTCCAGCATTATTTTTAATCGAATGAGCTATTATCATTTAAAAAACTACCCGTCCCTAAAAAATGGTAAAACAAAATGACAAATCTTAGAATCACGTGTTTATATGTATTCAATATAAGTTAGCATAGCAAAAGGTCATATAGATTATCTAGTTTCTTCATGAGCGTTACGTCCAATTTTAAGACTTATTATTTGAACTCTTATTCAAAATGAATGTCTCTTTCATTCCGTCATTCCTTAACGAACGAACAGTTATACGGACATTTTGTCTAAACGCCTTCATATATTGAGCTGATTTTTAGTATGAGAGTCTTCTATGATGAGTTACAGGTCGAGTTTACGTTTGGTTTTGCTCCACTGAATTTTGCCGAAATAACGGACAACTTCGAAAATTCCATGAAAATAGCAGTTATACGGATTTTTTTCTAAACGCCTTCATATATTGAGCAGATTTTAAATATATTAGACTACTATGATAAGTTACAGATCGAGTTAACGTTTGGTTCCGCTCTGCTGATTTTTGCCAAAACAGTGGGCTTTGGACTTAAACGCCTTCACATTGATCTGATTTTTAGCATGTGAGTCTACTATGATGAGTAACGGGTCGAGTTTGCATTTAGTTTCACTCCATTGATTTTTGCTGAAATAACACGCTTTTGACTTTAAAAATAACAGTTATACCGACAATTTTTTCTAAATGGCTTCACATATTGAGCTGATTTTTAGTATGTGAGTCTTTTATGATGAGTCACAGACTGACTTTACGTCTGGTTCTGCTCCACTGATTTGTGCCGAAATTACGGGCTTTGGACTTTAAAAATTTTGTAAAAATAACAGTTATACAGACTTTTATTCTCAAATTTCCACTCCTAAAAATGGCTTCAAGCTTTTTTGGCAAGCGGGGTCATTCATGTCGTTCCGATCCATCTAGTTTTTTCTCGGAAAAACATGGACCACATACTTCGGCCATAATATATTAAGTTTGTTATAAAAATATGGTTATCAATTAATGAGTAATACATCTGTATAAAAAGTGTTTGTCCATATACACATGATATATGCGGTTATAGTCCGTTTGACTTCTATAAATCTTCAGAAAATAATTCTTAAAAATTCATTTTTCAAATAAACATTTTTTTCTTCGTGTATATTAATGTATGATATATACGAACTTTGACTATGAATATCATAATTTTGGGCCAATAATAAAAAAAGTTACCCATTAGGTCTCTATGTTACTCTCTTTTTTTTTATATAAAATACTTGATGGAGTAAGTATAAATAGTGTAACAGCCTTCCATTCAAAACAAAAACATTAGACATGTGCTTTAAACCTGTTTCATTGTACCATGTGACTTTTCTCATTTGAATAACTCTGACCATCAACAAACTTGGACTTCTTTTAAGTTTTATGTCATGTGATTACTGAACTTTCTGTATACATGATTTTGTATTTTTCATTGTTCAATTCCTATGAGTAACCTTAGTAATATTTTCCACTGGACACTAGTATTACATTTTTAAAAACTGCAAAGTAGATTTATGCAAAATTCAGGTTAGAAATGAAATTTTGTGAAAATGAATAGTATAAAGCATATTTTTTTTGTATTTATACCTTCATATGTTTATGAAAAGTTTTATCTACTAATTTAGATTAAAATTAGGAAAAGCAAACACAAAGTACTCACATCAAATTTATTATCAAGGCCATTCATAATCTTCAGTCTCATCTCCATCACTTGAATTTTCATTCTCACTTTCACTTTCAATTTCAGTGTCTGATTCAATATGAATAATAATTTTTTGAATTTCATCCTGTATAGCATCCTTTTGCCAATATCTTGGTTCAATGTTGTTTTTTATATGATTGCATGAATCTAACCACGTTGTGCTATTGATCTGTTCAAACCCTTTTTGAATAAGCAATTTCACATCATTTAGTTTAAAAGATGAGCTTTCCAGACCAATAAATCCCTTTAAATTTCCCCGAATAAGTTCTATAGGGTTAAACTCACAGTGATAAGGTGGGAGTCTTAGAACTTCATGTCCTTTCTTTTTCAAAAATTCGTCAACCTTGTATACAGGGTAAATTTTTTTGGATTTAATAATTTCATATATCTTAGGTTTCGTTTTTTTTTTCATGTCAAACTCAACACCAAGTTTATTCAGAAAGTCAACCATGTCACCTTTTCTTGAATTAGATGTGGGAGGTTTTGTACCCTCGACACGCACACTATGATATGACGCAGTGTCCATTACTATCAGACTTTTTTTTGGCAAAGCTGGAACTAATTGTTTTTCAATCCATTGTTCAAATATTTTACTGTTCATTTCCGTATGATTATCGCGTCCGTCCGTACTGATACCTTTAAAAACTAGATCACATCCTTTTAAAAAACCCTTTTCACATCCAGCATGCAAAACAACGAATCTTTGGCCTTTACCTAGGGGAATTTTTCTGTTTTTTGCATTGTCTGAACTAGTCCATTGATGAGAAGTAGTATGGTTGGTATCAACCCAAGTTTCATCTAAATAAACGACAGTATAACCTTCTCCACGTTTTTTCTTAATTGTTCTTAGATATTGTATACGTTGGTTAACAATGTCTTTTCTTTCAACTAAACCTTTTCTGTTTGTATCCACTTTCTTATATCTAAAGCCTAACTCATGCAGAGTTTTCCATAATTTGTATTTTGATAAACTAATATCATGATTTTTTTCCAAAAGATGTTTTAATTTTTTTAATGTCACACATTCATTTTTCCGAAATAAATTATGCACAGTAGTTTTTATCAGATCTTTGTCAAACTGATCAATTTTATCCTTTTTAGTTGATACATTTTTTGCCTTCAAGATTTTTTCTGATCCAAGCATTTTTTTTTATAAAGCTTTCACTTACTTTCAAACAGTGGGCAGTTTTTTTTGTGGTATTATGCCATGAATGAAATGGAGCTCCCCGCTTTGACTCGGCAAGAACATAATTGAACACTTTCAGAATTATATCCTTTTTTTGTTTTGAAATTTTTAGAGGCATGTTGATTCCTTTCTTTACATATAAGTAAGGGAGATAATGCATAATTAAAAAAAATATATTAAAAAAGTCCTCCTTTTCATCAATTAAGGTCTTTATGGTTATATTTTATCTAATTTTATTTTCATATTTTGAAAGTCATAAGCTGTGTTTTTTTCAATAAAAAAGTAAATATTAAATGTATTCTGTAAATACTTATTGGTAAACTTTTTAGAGCCTCTCAATTTTGTAAATACTGTCATCATGCTTTAAGCATGAAAAGCTTGCTTATATTCTTTTAGAAGATATATATAAATATATAATCAAATTAAGGTAACAAAAATTAAAATTTGGTAAGGAATAAAAACAAAATAAAACATCTGATTATAATATTTTCCCCTGAAATAACATCTTTGTAGATACATGCAAGTTCATTTATGAAATCATATAAAAACCAGTTATAAAAAAACTTAGATGATGGTCATTTTTAATGACATGTAAAGTGTCCTTTGATATTTAAATGAGTTAAGTCACATGGTACAGTGAAACAGGTTTAAAGCACATGTCTTATATTTTTGTTTTGAATGGAAGGCTGTTACACTATTTATACTTACTCCATCAAGTATTTTATATAAAAAAAATAGAAGTAACATAGAGACCTAATGGGTAACTTTTTTGATTATTGGCCCAAAATTATGATATTCATAGTCAGAGTTCGTATATATCATACATTAACATACACGAAGAAAAAAAATGTGTATTTGTAAAAATGAATTTTTAAGAATTATTTTCTGAAGATTTATAGAAGTCAAACGGACTATACTATAATAGTTAAATGCAAATAGTATGAACATCTAAACACACATTGGTCGGAATTATGATTAAAAATAAAAATAAAAGAATAATAATGACGTCAAAATGACATTTACAACATGTGAAGTATTTAAAACTATTTTTTTTGTAATAGATAGTTAAACATATTTATCATCAGGGTATACTTAAATGTTAATTAATTTACTGAAATTAAATTTCATGGAATTTTAGGGCAAATGATGCTCCTTTGAGAAGAATCTTTTCTCGGTTCATGTTTTTGAATAAAATAAAAAAAAAATGTATTCTTATATAAAAAATATTTATATAAAATGTCATATCTGTTTCTTTTATTGAGAGAATTTAATGCATTCATTACAGAATTTACCAAAGGGACCTGTATATGCACATACAGAAGGCTCGAAAGAAGAAAATAAATTGAAAAATCGTTTTCTCACTACATGGCCATGTATGTTTTCATTTGTTCTATTTCTCTATGTTCACACTAAAAACCATACATTCTTTCTTGCCATGGCAAGACCTTTTCAGTGTAGCTAATGATTTACCATCTCCCGCAGGTAATACATGCTAAAATATATTTTTAAATGATTCGTATACCCACAAATTAACAGTATATTTTCTAAATCGTGATGTCAAAACCTTTCTATACACCGGCCAAAGAACTTTAAGAGCCCCGTTGACTAGTTTGCGGAACACTTCTAAGTCGTATAATGTTAGGATTTTAAATTGATAAATATGTGATTATTGTATAATATAATATTCCAAATTGTTACTCAATGTCAAATATAGGCTAAAAAGTTAGTTTTCGTGAGAGAAAAAAATCGCAAATTTGGAAAAACTTATTTTTTTGTTTGGATTTAAAAAATATATATATATATATGTTTATAGTTACTACATTCCGAATTGTTTCCTGGTGTCTAACTGTGATATAAAATCATTTTTTGTAAAAAGATGATAAACTTTAAGAAATGTCCTTTTGTTTTGCATGTCAATGAAAATCGAAAGTTTAATAACGTAACAAAAAGTGTTAAAATAAACATGTGATTGATTTTTGTTGGTTGCTTAACGTCCATTGGCAAATATTTCATGCATGTTCAGGACGAAAACAACTTAACAATGAATAAAATAGGTAGGTAATGTAATAGAGGCCGTCCGGGATGAAGGTCGGGAAAATTTTGATAGCCTCTGGAAAAAAAAGGGTATAATGGATAGGGACAGAAACGTTGCCTTGCAACAAGCCACCTACGGACCCTTCAAAGAGTTGCTACAAGGGTTCTCAACGTGCAGAGAGCGTGGCACACTCTCTACACGCGGCATCGGATTTAACGTCTCCATTCGGACCGGACGTGGCTGCGTACTTGTACATCCCGCACAACCAAACGAACGCCAAACTTTGGCAATGGTTTTACTGCCGATCGGAATAAGACCTCTTGTGACCATATTTCTATTCCCCAGTAAAACTTGGGGGATAAAACATGTATATATATTTGTATTTTTAATATATGTTCCCTTTGTCAACACATCCACTTAACAAAACAAAAAAATAATTTAAAATTTGGAATACACTGTAAAATATACTTAGCTATTTTTATTACACTAGGTCTACCAACAAGATCGTGTGTAATAACAATGTAAAACTTTTTCTAATTTCTCATTAATTTGTCCTTGCCGTGGATAAAATACAAAAACTTCTTATTTTTTTGTATTTTCTTCTTTTGCATAAATTAAAAGTTAGTTAACCTTGCTATTCATTTCATTATCGTAGCCCAGGAACCTTGTCAGTGGTTGTTAAACATGTCTTTCAGATATTAATGTGCTTTTTTTATTTGGAGTATTTGGTGTTAACAGCCCATCTCGATTGTTTCTGTTTAATCTATTCAAAAACTTTTATAGACTTGTGTGAATTAAGAGATTGGCATATTGTATAGACATCTGTCTATTGTTGAAGACTGTACATTGCCCTTCATATGTTGTTTGTTTTGGGATTTGTGGTCATTGGGTTGCTGTCTCAACAATATATATCCTTCTATACGTAATGCAGATATTTGCCATATACATTTTACATGTAGTATTTCATGTGTATGTAAAACATGCCTTTTAGTTTACTTATAAATGTGATATAATCAGGATTCAAGCACACTTTACACGTATTTCTTGAGCGTACAATATTTACAATATGTGATACACGTATCAAAATATTCTGAAAAGCACTTGTAAAGATCATGCAATTTATGCATATCGCTCGATATATATTATATGACATTTACTTGTATGTCTTGTATTGACGTTCACAGATACATCATGCATGAAAATGAGACAGCAAACCAGTAACACAAAAACCCAAAAGTGCATGCTATACTTGCAGGGCAGTAAACCCTTGATTCATGACGGGATGTCAAAAATTTTAACTTTATAATAAATCAAAACACCATATTTTCTTGTAAACCACTTTTGCACGTTGATGTATCAGTTTTTTATTGTTACAATGGAAGAAATGTATAAGGCAAATATTATACAATGTTTAAATAGAGGTCGGTCAATTTAAAACGTATCCAAAGTATCAGATACGTTGACGTATACGCATCTGGGGGAATATGCTCAAATAATTACCCTGATCGAGAGTATTACTAAATGTACCTTTTTCAAAGAATAACAGGGATCAAACTTTGTGGCACTGATTAATTTGCATCTGTTTATTTCTGAATGCCTCACTTCAACTTATTATATAACTTCTTTATATTTAGCATTGAAACAACAAAAGGGTACATAATCCTTAATTCTAATGCAACATCGTTTGTAACGTTCGTTTTGATTGGATAACGTCACCAATTTTCATGGCACCAATTCACAATTGATGCTATGAAAACGTACGCGCAAGTGCAGACGACGTATGACAGATTTTAAATGTATGATTTGGCGTTGTTTTCTGTCAGTTTCATTAGAAACGAGAAAACAGTATTGTATTTTTAGCCCCGACGGCATCAATCGGTGATTTGATGGTCGCAAAATGAAATACCCGTTTACTGGCTCCGCTAACGCGTCGCCAGTAAACTTAATTTGCGACCATCAATTCAGCAATTGATGCCGTCGGAGCTTAAAATACAATACAGTTATCTCCTAAGTCTATGTTGCATATCAAAGATCTTTGTTTCATGGTGACCTACAACAATTAAACACAGTTTTTTTCTAGATTGGCGATGGTGTTGTTTTACGAAAAAAGAGGGTCTACCACTGAAGGGTAGTACGACATATGACATTGGTCCCCATTATTCTTCAAAAATAGTACACCGAGTCATATATTCGTATAGGATAATTATTTTAGCATATTCCCCTAGATGCGTATACGTCAACGTATCGGATACTTAAATTTGGATACGTTTTAAATTAACCGACCACATTGAAAATAAAACATGTGCTTTTACAGCCGTAATACGGATGTTTGAAAAAACGTCCGTAAAACGGATGTTTTAGAACGTCTGTAATACGGAAGATCTGTTTTACGGACGTGGTACTATTTCTCCGTAAAACGTCCGTAATACGGATGTATTACGGACGTTTTTCATAACGTCCGTAGCTATTCTACCTGTGTAATGCCACAACCACATTGACTTATGACGAAACCACATCGAGTAATGACAAAACAATATTAAATGATGACAAAACCATATTAAGTAATATCAAAACATCATTAAGTAATGCCAAACCATAATATGGAAAGACAAAATATCATTAAGTAATAATTAAACCACATAATGTAATATCAGATACCTCTTAAGACAGCTGTGGCGTTCCATAAAATCCTGCTCCACCGGTGTCACCCGTCGTGTTCCTACGACAAATGGAGCATATTCGAAGTCATTTATGACACAAATATTCCTTAACAGTCAACCATCCAATGATGTCTTTCGTAATATTTGCATACGATTTTTCATAATATTTTGTATATTTATATATTGATCTGCATCATATTTCACAATAGGCATTACATGTCAAAACAGTTGCATGTAAGAGAGTAACCAATATTACAGTTTAGTACCATTTCTTTTTGGCTAGGTCTTTAAACCCAACGATAAAAAATAGGTTTTAGGATATCTTCGACCTGATATTTTATGTGTAATATCATCAGTAGCCCTCACCTATGAATGTTTGTACAATAACTTCGACTAATGGAAATGTAAATCTAGAATAACTGATATCAATTATGTGTAATGTTTTCATTAAGGTTAACATCTACAAGAACTAAGTAAACACCGTTCATAGAGACGCTTACGGAAGTTTAAAGAAGACATGTTTAAATTAGCTCACCTGGCCAAAAGGCCAAGTGAGATTTTCTCATCACTTGGCGTCTGTCGTTCGTCGTCGTTAACTTTTACAAAAATCCTCTTCTCTGAAACTACTGGGCCAGATTTTACAAAACTTGGTCACAATCATCATTAGTGTATCAAGTTGAAAAAATGTGTCCGATGACCCCCTTACAAGATGGCTGACATGGTTAAAAAAGAACATATGGGTAAAATTATAGTTTTGTCTATTATCGTAAAAACCGCTATGAATAGAGATAATCTGACTTTAGCAAAAATGTTCAGAATGTTGAGATCTACCTGCTGTATATTTAAGTCAAAACTGTCAAACGACTGTTTGCAGGAGTTATTGCCCATAAATGTCAAATTTTACCATTTTGTTTTTCATTTTTATTGACTATTCTGAATACTATAATCGATAGAAAGAGTCTTTATTCCGGAAAAGTGACTAGGAAGACAAGATCTACAATTAAGTCTAATAACTGAATTGTCAGACGACTCCTTATTGAAGTTATTGATATTTAATGATTTTTTCCATTTTTTAGCATTTTTGCATATTATCTTGATAATTGTAATAGGTAGATAGAAACTTTAGATAGCAAAAACGATCAACAAGACAAGATCTACAAATAGATTACATTGCCGAAATCTTCAGTCGACTCGTTATTGGAGTTATTGCCCTTTAAAGATGATTTTTATCATTCTTTTAGTTTTCGCCTATTATCTTGAAAAGTATAATAGATACAAATGTAGATAGAATCTTTAAAAACCAAAAAAGACCAGTAGGACAAGATCTTCAAATATGTCAACATGACTGAAACGGTCAGTCAGGTCTTAATAAAGTTATTCCCTTATAATGATGATTTTTACTTACAAGTGGCCATGGTTGAAGATGCAGGTGAGCGACACAAGCCCTTTTATAGCCTCTAGTTATTTTTGCAGATGACTTTTCAATTACAATGCGTATGTTTCATTTCAAGCACTAGCGCTACTCACTAAATGAGAAATTAAAAAGTACTGTCAAAGATAAAAAAAAAATACATTGTTGATAAAGCTCTGTAGTTGCGATTGTCAGACTTATTTCAAGTTCTTGATACTCAAAATAAAATTTGTTGTAGATGACCATTCACGTGTTGTTCTAGTGGGGGATACTAAGCATGAATATATAAACGCTAGTTATATTACTGTAAGTGTTTAAAGAATACCTTTAAGATTAAACTTGCATGCAGTTATTTATCGAATCACATTTTTATGCGTTTCGAGTATAATTGACAAACATTATTGGGAAAATAGTAAACTAACATCTTAAACAAAAGAAGATGTAGGGCATATTTGTGTGTCAATGAAACCGCAACCGAACGACAAAAATAACAACACAACATCCTTCATGACTTCAATTAGAATTTATTATTGTTTCTCACGACATTTATATCCTTTTGAATAAACAAAAAAAATAGTATGCAACTATTTACACTTTTCGCACAATTTCAATCCATCAACACAAACTTTTCAAACATCATTTAACCTGTCATGGGATTTAAAAAAAAAACAAAAAAAAAACAGCATGCAATTTTACAGCCAATAAACATTTTCCAAAAAAAATAATGTTTTTTTTTTCGGACTGATGTAGACATTTTTGATGGTGCCTGGTATTCTAATTCCAATAATTATTTTGAAAATTTAAGCACACTAAGAACATGCAACAGTATTAAATACTGTACAATTAGTATGCATGTTTAATTTCAGAGCTACTACAAAGAAAAGGCATATATCGCATCACAAGGTATGCATATTTTATTTGATAATAAACCTACAGTTGGTAACATTGCATTCTATCTTATTAATAATCTATACATAATTATGTTTATTTGTTTCTAAATTATATGCAAATTCATATCATTTGTAAAAATGTATTTTGGCTTCAGTTATGTTCATTTGTACTTATTATATAATCATGTATTTCCGTGGTTTAAGGATTTCGTGATTATCACATAGTGTGCATTCAAGACAAAGAAGAGACAACCCCTAATGAGGTCCCCGGCCTAAGGTTGGAACAGGCACATGAGAAAGCGATTGGGATACACCGTTATTTTAAATATTTACCTTCTACGTCAAAGCAGTTGTTTTTAGATTATTTCGTAGACGTATGAATAATTTTCATATTTCACATGCATGCCGCAACGTACTGGTCTTCATCAGATTTAAACAAAATTATTGTACTCCCTCCTTTGGAAAAAAGGATACAGATTTGGTATGACTTTTGTGTTCGTGTGTATGAAGCAGTCTTGAGCATTATGTGTATATAAACTGGAGATATGTGAACAGTATAATTGCATTTGATGTTGTGATTTTAAGATGGACCAAAATTTACTGAATGAATTTAAATGACAATCGATTATCATCCAATTTTATTTTTACCCATATTGGTTCAAATAAAATAAATGTTTAAGTCCGATTTATCTTTTTATTTTCATATTCCTTAAAGCTAAAGCTTAAGTACGAAACCCTCAGGGCATCGGCTACAGTTTTGATTCTGCGGGGATTTTTCGACAAAAAAATGTAAACAAGCTGTTTTATCCTGATCAATTTAAATATGTGTGATAATAATGATACCTTCATGTGCTACTTTTAATGATAAATGATGTCAAAAGTTTTGTACTTACTAAGCAATTCGGGTTTACGAATTTTTGTACACTTTGGGAAGAAATACCTAGTAGTATTAATTGTTTTGTACAAAAGATAAACAGAAACGCTTTTTGTAAAACATTTGGAATATCTACTTTACATAAGTATACGTTAGATTTGTGTAACAGTTCTTTTGAAAGAATTTATATTTATGTTTTCATCATTACAGGAAATCCGCGTTTTGTTGTTGTTTTGTTATCTAATTGAACAAAATCATCGGTGATTTTTTTCCCTAAAACTGGTACAATATAATCTCTCTTCATAATCAAGCCAAATGTCATTTAAAAAATAACAGGAGTCCATCAATCCGTTTTCAATCTAATGATTAAAATCAGCAGAAAAATACTTTTTTTCCCGATATTTCACATTTTACGTCTCAAAAAATAACATATTACATCCCCTATAACAGTACAGTACTATGTCATTAATGCATCATGTTTTTTATATATAAAACACACAGAATATAGATGATTTAATCCGTTCTGATCCCAACGAGCTAAATATTTACACAGAAAATAAATAAATGCACCGATTTAAAAGTAACTATTTACTGCATGAAAAGCTCTCCCTTTCCGAAGATATTTTTAACAGTTCGGATTTTACTTCATTTTATATTCGAGCATTACACAGGAGACGCTAACACTGTCGACGCAACCGCCCTGAAGAAATTAATGAATATTCTATCATGAAATATGACAATGGTACAGAAAAAATAATCAATGAAACATGAATAGACATTTGCGGAAACTAGGTCTATACCTAGGATTACATTTAGACTTACGATTACAGTTGACGAAAAACAAGGGGTCATCTCAAAATATAAAAAAAATCGCAATTGAGATACATAGCATAACCACATGATTTTTTAAATAATGTAAATAAGTCTATTCGACGACACACATGCAGCCCATATGGTCAAAACAGATTTTAATCGCTACAAGGTCACCATATCTTTGCATTTTTTTAATTATCCGATGGCGTGTCCAACCTCTACTCTATTGTGTGTAATATGTTTTATTTTTATTTTCGGCACTTTCTCTGCATATTCTGGGTTTGTCTTGTATAATGTGTCAATACTGGATGTCTGTTCAAATATTTTGTCACCTAGCAAAAACAGCTCAATGGGGAAAAGTAGTTCTTGTCCTATATTTCTAATAAACATATATGACTGATGCCAATGAAAGAAATCCGCACTCAAGATAACATATCTTGTCTTCGTTCGATATTACAACTTGAGTGTGAATGCAGTGATGATGTCTCTGTCCTGAATAAAACTGTTCCTGTTGTTCTGTTATCGGCCGCTAAATTTCAGTTGAAGATCCGTCGATAGCCCCTACTGCAAAAGAAGTTTTGGCCACCCACCTTGTAAGTTCTGCCAATCATCCAAAGAAAGCCAATACTGTAAATTCGGAAATTATTGCGAGGTTTTTATTAATGCGAATAATGCGAATGAATGAGTATCGCAATAATAAAAATTCGCATTCTGATATTTGATACATATAACTGTATGCAGATTTTCCTGAAATCGCAATAATTAATCTCACATTTTAGTCCATTCTTTAAAATTCGCAATAATAAATGCACGCAATAATTTCTGAATTTACAGTACATAAGATGGCCATATGTTTCTTGAAATAGGTATACATGCAATATGTATTTCATCTTTGATAGTCGAAACACTGACGTCAACTATTCAAAAATCATACGACAAGACGGGTACGATTCCAAACACAACATAAAAGAAGAATTCAGTTTCTTGGGGAAAGCTGATGGTTTCGACCGGTTATCTGTCTGAATAGACCATCAACATGGACAGTTAGAAGTACCGATTCAGGAGTTTCACCTGTAAATTGAATCTTGTTTGTTTGCAAAAGAAGTGAATGAACCTTTCCCATTCCAAAAGTGTACATCATTGTCTATAATTATTTCCTTGATTGTAAAAGATTGGTTTGGTAGTGGTCTAGCCAGGACTACCAGAGTTAGAATCAGATGACGAATGAAATGCATAATATCTGGTGGAGTCTTCATCAGGGCAGGTAATACTGCCATGGTTAATGTGTGTTCTTCATCCATAACGGAAAAAAAGAGAAATAAATGCAAGTAGTACACTTATCATTTATTCGTTTTTACGTATTGATAATTCCACTCGCTTCACAAAAGCAGGCGGTATAAAGTAAGTGGGAGTCCGTCCGTCTGTTCGTCCATCTTTGACACGATTACACTTTTGTATCTGCAACTGCTCCCTTACCAACTTAAATAGTGCGTGATTTTTATTTGCAATTTCTTCTCACCTGATATACATTTGCAAGATTGATCTCTATTAATGAACGGAATATTTTTGCAGATTAATTTTGTGTTGGCATGGACACCGTCATTAGTGCACTCTATAGTACAATTTCAAGAAAATTTCACCGTGGGATCTTTACTGTATCGTATGCTCTTACAGTTGATTTAGAAAAAAGGGGGCTATATTGCAATTCTTGTATAGAAAAAAATTGTAAAATTGAGAAAGGAAACGGGAATGTGTCAAGAGACAACTACCCGACCAAAGAGCAAAAAACAGCCCAAGGCCACCAATTGGTCTTCAACACAGCGAGAAAATCCCTCACCCAGAGGCGGGCTTCAGCTGGCCCCTAAACAATAATGTATACTAATTCAGCGAAAATTGACGTCACACTCAACTCTGAAACATATAAATGAACCAAAATTAAAAAACATACAAGACTAACAAAGGCCAGAGGTTCCTGATTTGGGACAGGCGTAAAATGTGTATGTTTCTCTAAACCTTTGTGGAATTTTGTATGCCAGTAAATTTGCCATTTTTTTATCTGAAAAGACAGAGGAAGCAAGATACAAAATGTAATTATTAAACCCGCCACTGTATGACTCGAGACAAAAAAATCGCTTTATTAATTAAATGTCCCAGCCTAGCCACTGCAACGTGAATTGCGAAAATTTGTTTGCATGTCTCATATATTAAATGATGTTTGTCCATTCTGTCATACTCCGTACATTTACAGCATGTTTGAACTGGATAAAACCAAATGTATAATAATTGAGGGTGTGGATTGGGGGTCCTTCATTTCTGTATTCTTTAATTTTTTAGGTCATTTTTCTCTATTCTTTCTGTTATAAATTTTGCCTGTTATTCTCTATATTTCAGCCCCGCATTATTCTCTGTTCTTTACTTTTTTAGCCCTTTATTCTGCACATTTTGACAATTATTCTCTATTCTGTAAACCACATCCAGACCCTCATAATTAATGTTTACACATCGGTACAAAATACGATCTAGTTGCAGCAAAACCCAGAGGAGGAAAAATCAAAAGAGCAGAAGATTGACCAAACTCTAGCTGTCAAGAGGCCATTTTTTACAGATATTTCTTAAAAACCCCGTTGCTCAACTTGAGAAAAACCTCATAGGAGTAAGTGTTTGTTTTGAACCGACATTTTATATTTATACTTAGAAACGACCCAAGGTTTAAATGTCACCTGTACGTATAATTGTAATCCTAATCGTAGGTGTATGACAGTTTCCGCAAATGTCTAATGTACACTAGTTTGTACATATTCAACATTTGTAAGAAGAACATAAGCTCAGAGGACTTACTTTCAATTGAAATATAGTATGGTCTCCAAGCTTAAGCGCCATATTATTTAATATTCATTTATCTGCTTTCTAGGCATTCCAAATATCACTAATATATTAAAATGCAAACCGACGAATAGTTTGGCTATTATCTCTTTTTTGTCTATTTCATCATATATAATACTAGTATTCGGACAATCGTGACATATATTTATACACTTTGGTTACCTTGTAAAACAAAGTTATTTGGAGAGAGAGAGAGAGAGAGAGAGAGAGAGAGAGAGAGAGAGAGAGAGAGAGATTATTCAAATATCTGTCAGAAATGTGTGTATTCCAATTCTTAATAATATTAAGACAATATGATGTAGCTTTGTTTTATACAAGCATTTTTTATTTTTTTCCTATATAAAAAGGTCCAAAAAAGAATACTGTGAAGGACTTCTGGCACATGATTTGGCAAGAACAAGTTGGTAAAATAGTGATGGTAACACAACTCGAAGAAAACAGAAGGGTATTTAATCATTTCGATCCATGTACAATCCCTGAGATATATTCACTACGGCAAATGTTATTTGTAAATTATAAATTGAGTGAAACCTGAACCGTTTTCCAAAAACTGATATGTCACTTTGTCAATAAAACAAAATAGATGATATTGGGTAAACTTTGATGACAGAGCAATCCAACAACAATACCCAAACTTAGCATGAAAAAAAAAATTACTGCATGTAAAGAAATTAAGTCAAATCTGTATTTGAAAGCAAATGTAGATGTCGTGTTTAATTTCTTAAATGCAACCAATTATTTATTTTAGAATAAATGTGAACAATATTGGCCTCAAACAGTAAATAAAGCAATGGTAATAGACAACTACCGATTGATAATGAAAGTTGAGACTTATCATACAGTCTATGTGTATAGATTGATAACAATACACAATAAAACGGTAAGTCTTATTGTTTGCATTAAACTCATTTGAGTTTTACAATTTGTAAGTGTACTTTCGTGCTTAGAATATCTGTAAAGATAACGTAAGTATTAACCTTTTTACTTCAACAAGTTATCTTTGATTTCTTTTAAGTATTGTGTTCATGTTTGTCTAAAACTTTCTGACCGAAAATGTTGTTTAAGACAGACCCACTGATACAATAAACACACTAATGTATACACAGGCAAGAGTTTGGGCTTGTTTTTCTATATGATATAAAATAAAAAATGAACAAAAAATGTCATTTATTTTAAATCTGTTTTTAATTTTTTATTGATCTTTTTGGTGTTCAAACTACAGTGCATACATACATTGTTATCATTATAATGCGACTAAGAAATATTAAAAGTTTACAAGTCTACGATGTGAATATACAGTATATAATACTATCTTAAGAATACTTTGGAGTTCATTAAATATACAATCATATTCAAAGTAAATTAAATAAATTCCATTATCCCCTCATCCCACCCACCCCCGATCTGTCCACAAATGACTCGTGTTTGTACTTAGACAAATATAAATATTCTTTAAAAAGACAGTGAATAAATATTTTCCATCTTTCATCTTCCTGATTTTGTTGCGAAATAGGAGAAACATGTCCTTGATCGATAAAAAGTGAATACACATCTCTAGTTACTGACGGGCATACATTGTATTTTTTATTCTCATGCTCTAAAACAAATCCAAATGAGTTGCTGTTAGGTGACATGTGTTGCTGTATTAACAAATCTTCCAGTCAAGTGATATAGCAAGTTTAATAGATAAAATTGAGAATGGAAATGGGGAATATGTCAAAGAGACAACAACCCGACCAAAGAGCAGATAACAGCTGAAGACCACCAATGGGTCTTCAATGCAGCGAAAATCCCACACCCGGAGGTGGGCCTCAGCTGGCCCCTAAATAAAAATGTGTACTTATTCAGTAAAAATGGACGTCATACTAAACTCCAAAACATATAAATGAACTAAAATTAAAAAAACATACAAGACTAACAAAGGCCAGAGGTTCTTGACTTGGAACAGGCGCAAGAATGCGGTGGGGTTGAACATGTTTTGTGAGATCTCAACCCTCCCCTATACCTCTAGCCAATGTAGAATAAAGAAACACACAGCAATACGCACAGTAAAACCCAGTTTAAAAGAAGTCCGAGTCCGATGTCAGAATAGGTAACAAAAGAAACTAAGCAAAATAACAATGATACATAAATTAACAAAGGACAACTAGCAGTTACTGACATGCCAGCTCCAGACCTTAATTAAACTGATTGAAAGATTATGTCATCATCATATGAAAATCAAGCACAATCCCTCCCGATAGAATGTCAACAAAAGTACGATTTAGGTTAAATTTTTGATTAATAGCGTCACGAGACAAAAAAATTACCATTGTCATCTACAATATAATTAATGAACCTTATGCCTTTCATATACCAAGATCCGCGAAAAATACTCGTATTGTCGATTTTTATAAAAGGGTTGAACCAACGAAATTCTTTTCTCACATGAAATGCATCTAACGGGTTAAAACTCCCCTTGAAACGTTTCCAAGCAGATAACACTTCTTTATAAATAAGAGGTGCTTTTAAATTTAAATTCTCAAATTCACGTCTGCTCATAAACGAATCCAGTAAATCAAATAGATGGAAGAATGCTATTCATTCAAAATCTTTTTTTGATTTTTTATTGATCTTTTGTGTGTTTAAAATACAGTGCATACATACATTGTCATTGTTATTATGCGACTAAGAAATATTCAAAATTTACAAGTCTACGATGTGAATAAACAGTATATGATACTATCTTATATCTTAAGAATACTTTGGAGTTAATTATATATAAAAATCATATTCAAAATTAATTAAATAAATTCCATAATGCTTAATAACTTAAAAAAGAAGAAAGCAAAGCTATAGAATGTGTTGTTTTGCTGTTTTGCTTATTTAGAAATATTTCTTAAACATGTTGGTTCCTGTACCTTCATTTTCAATTTGCCACAAGAAGTTCCGCTAACACCAATACATTCTCCCATATCTCTTTTGTCAATAAGGGTTCTTGTTAAAGATTTAACGACAAATAATCTATTTTGATTAGATCAATGATTATTTCATATTTAGATATTTCAAACGTGTGTAGTGTAACTATGAGATTAATTTTCTAGTAGTAAGAATATTCTGTCTTTATAGAATCAGAGAGAACGAAATATTCATCATTTTCATTTTATACAATGGCCGGACCACGGTGTTCCAGATAGCATTAAACTGGTAAACTTTTACAGAAAAGTCGCTAGTGAACAACATAATCAGAGTGGACCAATGATTGTGCACTGCAGGTATGCTTAAAAGTATTAACACCAACTTGAAGGCTCTAGCTACAAACCAAATTGTTATTTATTTAAAACAAACTTGTTATTCTATCATGAAATTTGAAAAAAGGAAGAACATTTTATAATTATACACAATTATTATAAAACAGTTCTATTTGTTTGGGTTTTTTTTGACAATGATACACGATATAGTATTCTGCTATACCAATGCAATTATTTTTATAGTATGTGATGTTTTATTAATTCATTGAAAAAAGGTCTCTATAATCCTTAACTCGATAATTTGAAAATCACTTTAAATTAAGGAATGCATCTCCGTCATGTTTACGTGTTCCTCTGATTCCTTGTTGACACTACCCTATGTCCTTAATGGGTATGTTAACACTTCAAAGTTTAAAGTAAGGTTTGAAATTTCAAATATTCGGACATCGCGAATCACTGACGAAACATTGATTGTCAAAATTTGCACCATTGGTAAGTTTAATGTGATTACCGTATGTTGGTGACCCAACTAACTACTGCATATATTTGTTTGTCCACATGGTGTTTGCGGGTGTCTGTAGCCGTGATTTATTATGAATCGTTCATCCATCTTGTTTTTACAAAACGTTCACAAAGAAACAAAAGAAAACCACTGAAGATTTGAAATCTGGATTTATATTGTATGATTTGTTGTACGAATATCTGCCTATGTAGAATCGAATTTAAATTCTACATTTAACAATGTTCAAACAATTTTCTACTTTGAAAAGCAGTTATAATTGTAAACAATTTGTTTTGAAGTGCCGGTGTTGGCAGAACAGGAACATTCATTGCTGTAGATGCGTTATATGAACATGGACAGAAAGTTGGCTCTGTTGATGTTATGGAGTATGTTCAAATGATGAGAAAGGATAGAATGAATATGATACAGACATATGTACGTTTTATTACCTTTATGGTTATATCAGTCTGATTAAAATATAGATCCTGTGTCAACGCTTTGCTTACATGGATCTGACAGCGTTCCGTTCTACTGTTCATTTTAAAGACCCTTTGGAATCCTCTGGATTTTTGTTGTAATGATACACAACTTAAAACATTTGTAGACTGAATTTTCATTGGATGATGCAATCATTACAAGAACATAAACGAAGTGTTATCAAATCATTGAAAGCGAAGTTCTAAAAAAAACGCAAGTGTATTTTAATCAAATTCTGGTTGTATGAAATGAAGATATATATTGTCTTATATATAGTAGAAGCTTCAGCGACGTATTCAATAAAACAAAGTCGATCCAAAGTGTACCTCAGTAACAATGATTGTTCTGTGTATAAACAGTACTCTGAACCTCAAGCACAATTATGTACTGAAATAAAAACAAAATATAATCAAAGATAAACAACATTGTGAGTGTTGAAAGTATTGAAGTTGATCAGAAAGTATGCCATATTTTACAATTAGCAAAATATGAATCTTTTTCATATTTTTCGCCGTTTTATTTTTTTTAATATTTAACTTTCATGAAAACTTTAAATCAATTAATATAGTATCATAAGTTGATTATGCTTAGATAACAGCTTTAAAGAAAATGCTTTGGAATTAGAGAGTGGGGAAATCCCGTCCTTGCGCAACCACACCTCAGGTGATGATCATTCCATATAACTATTCAATTGCTGTTTATAACAAATGTATCCTGTTTGTTGTCTACATTTGGATGTCTTCTTCTGTAATTTGCTAATGATCACTTTTGGATGAAGTTCTTAAATATTTCACGTCAATAAATTATTAAAAAAAACAATAACATAAAATAAGAAGTGACAAGTACTAAATGTTAATGATATGATTCCTTTAATTAAAAGAAAATGTAATTTTTGCAGGAACAGTATGAGGTCGTATTTGAAGCATTATTGGAATTGTTCACTGTTCCAGAAACGTCCATTCCAAGGGACACTTTTTGTGGATATATCGAACAGCAAGAAAACAAAAGGTTACCACAAAATCAAACGATGTACAGACAAGAGTTTCAGGTATATTGTTTACACTAAAAAAAACAATCCTCTAAGAATAATACACATAATATCATTTATAAAATACGTTATTGCTGAGAACTATGTTACATCGTTTTCCTTTAACTTGAACTAAAGAATACAAGGAATACAGATACATCTTATCGATAAAAATCTTACTTCAGCAAAATGAACGTTGAGTTTGAATGTCCCTTTGGTATCTTTCGCCTCTCTGTGCACGTGGACTGCTAAACGTTACTACAAAAGAGACAGGCTTCATTGAAATGTACCATACTGAACATTCTACATGTTTAATGTATTGATATTCATGTAGACCCTCAAAAGGAATATGCGTTTTTCAAGTAAGACATTGTCTACGGTACTATTATATATGTTCCATAATAATGATCTTTGCTTTGTGAAAGGAAAGTATCAAATCTAGGGTTTATTCAATCCAAGTGCATGTCATATTCTGAAAGGTTCTCGTTCATAATTTTGTATCGTAGCGTTGTCCTTTTGTTATGTTATTATGCAATTTGATATCTCTGTTGGGAGATGCCATTTCTAAAATCTCGTGCTCAATAATGCAAAAGTCCGTGTTTAAAATCTCTTCAGCAATACACTTTGTATTCAGTAAAGTTATTCCATTTAATACTATTTGTTTACATTGCAGAAACTGCAAACTCTAAAACCATCGTATAGGCCTGCCGAATATAGTGCTGCACGTTCAAGAGAAAACACACCAAAGAATTCTTCAAAAAATGTTTACCCACGTAAGATAAAATCTTGGTATTTTTTTTTATTTTGTTAAAACATTTATATTATATGCATACAATCCTTCAATTCTGAAATGTCCTAGGCCTTGACTATTAACTACTTGACGAAAGAGAGTATTACACGTTAATAATCATGCAATTTGGAAACAAAAATATACATTACGCTCTGAAAATATATGAATTCAATTTTGAAGATGCATATATACTAATGCAAGAATATATTACTACTGTTATTGTTTTAACCTCTCGGACACATATACTACGAAAGACAATTCTTGAACGCATGATTCTCTACAAAGAACGATAGATATTTTCCACCAAACACGATTGTCTACTTCAACTCATCTAAAATTTATACTTTTACAGCATCTGATATAAGATTAGAATAATATGATTTCTTATCGGCATTTTAAGAACTTTGAGCTAGCTGTCAAGTTCTGCGAGAATTCTATGATATACAGAATTATTAATTATTTATTAATTATGGTTTTTAGCTATCTACTTTACCGTTATTATAGAGTTAATTGCTCTTATGGTATAAAAATAAGCAGATGTGGTATGATTGCCAATGAGACAACTATCCCCATAAGTTAAAATAAAGTGAATGAAAGCAATTATAGGCAACCGTACGGCCTTCAACAATGAGAAAAACCCATTCCGTATAGTCGGCTATAAAAGGCCCAGACATGACAAATACGAAACAATTCAATTGAAAAAACTAACAGCTTAATTTATAAGAAACAATTTCCGGAAAACGAATATTACAGACATGAACCAACGACAACCACTGAACTGCATGCTCCTGACTTGGGACAGGCACATACAGAATGTGGCGGGGTTGTACTTGTTTTAATGGATTATACAAATAATGAGATAGAGATCAAAGGACGTGCATGCTAAACAAATAGATCATCGTAAGGCTTACGACGATAAGTAAAAAGCCATACAGTGAAGTAAGCCATCAACGGCCCTGATATGAGAAAATTAGAAATGATTGAATAAATAAAAACCAGCCTGATGTTAAGGGAGTTAGGTTGTGATAGCAGATCTTTTATTGTTTCTGATAAATTTGTGCACAACTAATATCGAATTGGGATTGTTTGGAGCTTGACGTATTGTATCGACACCTGTCTATTGTTAAAGACCGTATATTACCCTTTTGATTAGACATCTTAGTTGGATATGTTAGTCGTTCAGTTGCTGATTCTTTGACGTAAACACCAAAATTCTTTCCATTCATGAACACAGATAACAACAACAACGAAAAAAAACCACATACCTTCAAACAGAAATAATAATGATAATAAAAAATCAATCGAACGAGTTCAAATAAAAAAAAATTAACACGTTTCTGTTCTATCAGCGTTGTTGCTGTTTACAAAGATATAATATAATCCCGGCGAGGGAAGAACAAAAATTTGCTTGCGCAAATTTGCAGATTTAACATTGTTGTGCTGATATTTAGACGAATTATATATACAGAATGTGTTTTTCAGCCTTGTATCACCATCACTGGTGATCTGATGGATAAAATCTGTTGTAGAATTGTCACTGATTCAGACGTACTCATAATATAATTATTTCTGTGACTGCATCTTACATTAATTTGTAGGATCCTTTACAATAGATAATTCAGCTGATCTGTAACATTTCCATCTTCATACCTTATATATCATGTACTGTGTTACGACGCTAGATTAAAACTGACGAAGAAAGGTAACACACGGCCACCGAAAGCTTTATTTTTGTAGAGCTTAGGTGGTCGAGTGGTTTAGCGCGTCGGGCACAGTGCAAGGCGATTTGGTGCCACGATATCGCAGTAGCATGAGTTCGAATCCCGGCCAGGGAAGAACAAAAAATTTGCTATCGCAAATTTACAGATCTAACATTGTTGGGCTATTATTTAGACGAATTATATATACAGAATGGTGTTTTCAGCCTTGTATCACAATCACTGATGATCCGATGGATAAAATCTGTTGTAGAGTCGTCACTGGTTCAGACGTACATTGTTTTTTTTGTACTTATATATATCTATATATATATATATATATATATATATATATATACAACCAAGTCTTAATTGAAAACAACGTTCAAACCTATGATTGCGTTGGATAAAAACCGCAATTTTTATACGTGTGCATGCAAAACAATTTTCTTGGTAGAGGGGTCTAAATACAAAACAAACAAAATTTTCCAAAAGACCAAAAAAGTTAAAAAGTATATTTTGACAAAACGCATTGACTAGCAGATCGAACAACGGATGTTCTTAAAACCTCCTGACTGCCATGACGATTGCAAAATTAACGCATCAACAGATTTAACAAAATGGATCTTAATTATTAATTTGATACCAAACAGAAAACAATAAACTTGCAGGAAAGATGGTATACCGCAAACATGAGGTGCAAAAATGTGTACGCCATATCCGGATTTCGACAATAAATGTCTCTTCAGTGATGTTAGGAATCGAAACGGTATTTGGAAGGCCATATAATTTACCTTGATTTAGGATTGACTCTTGAATGATGAAGACTCGAAATAGATGAACTGATTATATAAACCCGAAGGCAAATATAATACAAGCCCAATCGAAAAAATGTAAACAAGTCTAAACTGAAAACAACGTTCAAACCTATGATTGCGTTGGATAAAAACTGCTATTTTTATACGCGTGCATGCAAACCAAATGTATTGGTAGAGGGGACTAAATACAGCACAAACAACATTTTCCAAAAGACCAAAAAAGTGAAAAAGTATATTTTAACAAAACGCATTTCACTAGCAGGTCGAACAACGGATGTTCATAACATCTGCTGACTGCAATTGGCGATTTCCAAATAAACGGATCACCAGATGTAACAAAATGGATCTTAATTTCAATTTAATACTAACCAGAAAACAAGAAACGTGCAGAAAAGATGGTATACCGCAAACATGAGGTGCAAAAAATTGTACACCATATCCGGATTTCGACAATTAATGTCTCTTCAGTGATGTTAGGAATCGAAACGGTTTTTGAAGGTCATCTAATTTACCTCAATTTAGGATTGACTCTTGAATTTTGAAGAATCGAAATAGGATGAACGGATTATATAAACCCGAAGACAAATATAATACAAGCCTAAAAGAAAAACTATAAACAAGCCCAAACGAAAAAATATACTAATAAACAAGTCTAAATTGAAAACAACATTTAAACCTATGATTGCGTTGGATAAACATATATAAATTTATATAATATGTGTTTTCAGCCGTGTATCACCTTCACTGGTGATCCAATGGATGGATCTGTCGTAGAGTTGTCCCTTGTTTAGACGTACTTATCAAATAATTATTTCTGTGACTGTATCTTACGATCTCTTCATGCCTAATATATCATGTACTGTGTTACAACTCTAGATTCTACTGCCGATGAAAGGTAACACTAGTCCACCGAAAGCTGAATTTTTGGTTCAGTCTAGGTGGTCAAGTGGTCTGAAGCGTTGGACACATTGCAGACGGTGTTGTCACGATATCCCAATAGCATGTGTTCCAATCCCGGCAAGGGAAGAACAAAAAATTGCTTCCGCAAATTTGCAGATGTAACATTGTTGTGCTGATATTTAGAGTAATTATGAATATAATATGTGTTTTCAGCCGTGTATCACCTTCACTGGTGATCCAATGGATGGATTTGTCGTAGAGTTGTCACTTGTTTAGACGTACTTATATATATAAATATAGAGCGTATTATACTTAACCTTATTAACATCTTGTAATCCATGGAGTCATTATGCAAATCTTTGTAATCTTTCAATAACATTTTTAAACTTGATATAATAATTTTATTTAAGTTATATTATATCCATTACAAACAATGTACAGAAGTTATATTTTACATGTACACTATGTTAATTGTACAAAAAAGTACATGTTATTAAAGTTTAAAGCGTCATTCGATCACTGCAGCTAATGATCATTCATTTGTTGCTTAACTTAATCATTTATTTGTAGATGACAATTATAGACCTTACCTAATGTCATTTGGTAAAACACGAAATGATTATATAAATGGAGTGATAGTTCCCGTGAGTACAAATTTTATCTCCATCTAAGCATTGGCATTTTCGTTATTTTTATAATTATTTCATTGATGTAAATTCGATGAACTTTAACATTAACTCACTTATGAATATCCATTACAATCTCATGGGCTTTGACCTTCGTTGTCTCATATCGTATCTATGATGACTTTATTTCCTGACATGCGACCTATCAATTAGACTAATGGCCAGGTTTCCATATACACAAGCAACACCCTTCCTGGGACCACCTTTGGTTTTTGATTGGGTCAGTGTTGCTCAGTGTTTAGTTTTTTACATTGTGTTTTGTTTTGATTCATTCATTTATATGTGGAATTTAGAATGTGATACATAAGGGAAATTTGTATTCATACATTTGGAACATTTAAAAAGTAATATGTAAGAAACTCAATTCACATTTCTGTTATAATAAGTAATTTTTTAAGTAAAATCATTTGAAATTATGACAAAATTAATTAATGTGCCAGTTCTCGCAAAGTGTGAATACTGAATGCGTATTTCCCCTTACTTGTTGCATGTACTTGTAGTTTATTTAACACATACATTGAATTGTTCTTTTTGTATAGTTTTATTCTTATATTTAAACACTCCAGCTGTTGAATTTGCTTTGTCTGTTATCATATCAAATTATTTGTACACTGAATTGTCATCTTTATAACCACTTTTATTTTCAAACTGTAAGAATCAAATCAGGCAAATGACGTTTGTGTCAATGATTACGTTTGATAGTTTTTTTAACCAATTAAAATACACAGACATTGATTTTCAATTTAACATTTAACCTAGTAAAAGGAAGTTTAATATATCGTGTTCTAATGATAAGTACATGTTTGCCTATTATGTTGTAGGGATATTCAGCAGAAAGCAAGTTCCTTGTAACACAGTGTCCATTGGTAGAAACAGTAGTTGATTTTTGGACTATGGTGTATGACCACAGCTCCACAATTGTTGTTTTGTTAGATTCTGTGAATAAGGTAAAGGCTGCTCAATATCATAATGTGATAACAGGTAAACCTTGATACATGTCATGACCAGCTAATATGCATGTAACTACTTTTAATCCTTTTCTGACGACTTAAACTTTGAAATAGTTTTCACACAAAAGTCTAAAATCACTACCATATGTCTACACTATCAATCTATCCGATAATGAATTGTAAATACCACAAGCATGTCCTTTAATAGTACGGACAGTATAACCTCAGCAATGACAGTGTATTAATTTTTCATTTATTTTCTCTTGTCATTAAATTTTCTTTTATATAAAGCTCTTGTCGTTTGATGTTTTATTATTATGAAAAGGAGATGTGGTATGATTACAAACAAAACACTTATCAATTCCCTTTAATTGCTTCCGTTTTACCTAGTACATATGTGTACATTTTTGTCAACTGTCCATTTTATTTCAAGATTGATTTTTTTTGTCATTTTTTAATTGATTGTGTTAGTTTGTTTGTCTGTGTTTTGAGGGGTATATATTTTAAGTGATCAATTTCAATTTCATTGTTTAGTTGGTCATAACACGCTTGTGCATTGCTACATAGTACATGGGCTATACTTATTTAAACTCATTTTATAAAGGTCTCGCGATGAATTACAATTTAATTACAGAATGCTCCACTATGGGTTGACGAGAAAGATAAACTAGAATTTGATCAGTTTAGTGTTGTCAAAGATAAAGCTAGCTTGCAATGTGAACTGAAGCTTTCGTTGAACCATAAGGTAATGTATGTTATAATATCCTACACAATCAAATTATGGTTCAATGACAATCAACGATAGGCAAATGTAAAAGAATGTCAAATAAAAATACAGTAAAAGCATGGAGAGTAATCACTTGGCAAGTGCTATTGCAAATGTTTCCTTTGAGATTTTTACTTGAAATTCTGCAGAATTTCCAACTCCGTTTCTGTATTTGGATGATATCAGCAACCTCTAACTGTACTTTTGATTTGATTTGTTGGTGTTTGAGCTTATTTTTGTTATTGTTAAATCTGATTAAAATACAGATTATATGTCCAAGCTTTGCTTATAAGGATCTGAAATACTCCTTTTACTTTCTGTTTTACAGACTTTTCGGGATCCTCTGGTTTTGTCAGATTAATACACACCTTCAAAAATATGAAGGCTGAAACTTAATTGGCTGATGTAAAAATTACCAGAACAGAGTAAAACGGAATGTGGTCAGATCCTTCTAATTGAAACGTAGACACAGGACATGTATTTTAATTATTGTTTGCAAAGAAGCATTCAAATGTTTCCTACAGAAACTTATCGTCTTACAAACAATCATGTTTTAACTGTAATTTCTAACCTTTACAGACGAATATGGAGAGAAAATCAATTACTGTTTTCACTGCAAGCGAATGGACTGCGAATACAGATGTTCCATCTTCTCATGAATACATGTTGGATCTGGTTCAACGTGTAATTAATTGCTGGGAAATAAATAAAGGCCCACTCACTGTAGTTTGTAGGTAGGTCTATATAAATTGTAATAGGTAGTTCTATACATATTATAGTAGGTTGGTCTATATACATTGTATATTGTGGAATAGACATTTATTAATCCATTGCTTCTATGTTGATGATTTTGTTCCCTTATAGCTATTTTTGATAAAAAGACCAGGGTTCATATAAAATCTGAAAGAGCAAGAAAAAAGAAATGGAAAGATAAACAGAAGTTGATTAACAACTACACAGAAAGCTATCAAATGTCATTAGCATCTCGAAACAAACCAAATATCTCGGGGTAATCTGTAAGGACATATATGATTGAGCAGAGTACTGATAAATTATTAAGTCATTGTTTGTCTTAATGTTGCAGTGATGGCTGTAGCAAGAGTGGACTATTTGTTGCGCTTAGACTTGCTTTTGAGAAAATGCAGATGGACGATGAAGTCGATGTGTTCCAAGTAGTAAGAGCAATACAAATAAGACGACCGGAATTTCTTTCAGAATTCGTAAGTTTTCTCATTATAATCAGAAACATTAAAAGTGTATTACTTCTTTTTATTTGATAATGCGCACACATTTTGGTACCAATTGTCCTGTGAATGTATCAATAACAAATGCATAGTTGCTAAATATTGATTGTAAGCCGATTGGTCTGTCTGTATTTTTATCAATATACACAAATAAGTTCACAGCGAGTGCACGGTAAATTATATATTATGGAATGCAATGATCTCAATTTCCGTTGAAATCTATCCCATTTCATTTTACCAAAAAAAAAGTGACACTTTATACAGGAAAAAGCAAATGCATGATTATCGTATAATTATATAATCCTTAGTTTCTAAAATTATTTAAAAAAATCCGACTATCAACAAAGATTGCAAAGGAAATCCTTGTCGGAGAATTGCCTTCAGACTTTAAGCATACTGCATTCATAAACAATTTATTAACATTTTCTTTCGTTTTCAGGATCAGTATGAATATTGTTACAAGTGTATCAAAACACTATTGGAGGGAGAATCCCGAGATTCACTGTATGCAAATTATTAGTGACGCTAAACCAGTTGTTGTATTTAAATTAATGGACAGAATTGTTACATGTTGCCAATATTTTTTTCTATATAATTAGTTAGTTAGAAATTGTACCCAAGATATGTCCTTGCTTTTTCAGTAAATACTGTGGTGTTTTTACATGAAATTTAGGTAATGTGTATGCCTAGATTCTTATCCGCATTGTAACAAAACATTGCTTAGAACGGAGTTAAACCATCTATATAAAACTTGGTTTTAGAATGGTTTGTCCATCTAAGAACGGATCAATAGAAAACAAATCAAAACTAATAAAAAAATTCCCCAATAAAAACAATACAATTTGAAAGTTTTTGACTTATGTTCTTTAAAAGAGGCAGCTGTATGATTATTAACAGTGTCCTGAATATTTTCAATACGTATTATTCATGTGTGAACGACAGTAAATTATTCCTTTTTAATTGCATATACTTACTTGTGTCACAATCTTTTTAACGTCTAAATCCACGAAAATGTAAACTGACGGTCGGGTCAGCATCAGATAAAATTGCTTTCAAATGACGATTTCAATTATATTTCATTAGAAATTTAATGTCGTGATCTCAATGACATTACATGGTGTGTACAGTACACGGGAACATTTTAAATAGTATTTTTTAGTTAGTTTTAAGATTCCTAAAAATTGCTTGTTCACTCTGGTCATAGGTTTCTGTATATTTCATGAAAAACTTCTTTTCTAATGTCTGTGCATACTTATCTATGTTAGTTTTATGGCACACTGGGATGGCAAACAACAAAATGATTTGATAGACTCTAGGCTAGAAAAGTTCGAAAATTGAATGTTCAAGCACATTGTTACACCCATTTTGATGTTGTCAAATGTTTTTGGAGACCTCACAAATTCAATTTTAGGTCATAATTTTTGTTTTCGAAAGCAACACTTTGACAAGTACTGTATTGTTACATATAATTAACAAAGCTATTATATTGTTAAATTTTATTGATTACATGAATTTAAGAGTATTGTTGAACTGTTTGTAATTTTGTATTTAGAATAAAAAAAAAAAACAAATTAAACTATATTAAATTATAAATGGTTGCAAATAAAAGAAATAAACATCTTGAGAAAAGTACTGGCTGTTGTCGCTCATTATTTTCAGTAATGTGCTGTGGACTGTCATTTCTGTGGCTTGTTTTGTCGGTTTGTTGGCTTTTTAATTGCTTTAATTGCGCAATTGGTGTTTTGTAACTTGTTAAAGCTTTTTTGCGTAAAGTCCTAGAGAATTTCATAAATTTATTTCACGTTATAATATTGCTTCGTAAATTTTTGACTCTAAACTCTAATGGTATCACAATGCACAAAACATATTCTAGAAATAGGTTAATACAACATCCAAACGTGAAGATCTGTAAATTAGAAAAGACACCAGAATTTATATTAAGAATTGGTTTTCCTGATTGATTTTTGATTGCTTAACTTCCAGTGGCAAAAAATTTATGAATGTTCAGGACGAAAACAAGTTAACAATAAATACAATAGGTAGGTACTGTCATAGGTGTCGGCAAGGATGAAGGGCGGGCAGTTTGAAATACCACTAGAAAATGAGTATATACTGGATAGGGCCAGAAATTAAACCTTATAACATGTCACCTAGGGACCTCTCAACGAGATCTAAACGTGCACAGAGCGTGGCACAAAGCACTGGAATTAACGTCCCCATTCTGACCGGACGTGTCTGTGTGTTCATACATCACGCATTACCGAACAAACACCCCACTTTTGAAATGGTTTTACTGCCAGGCTAATAGTAACCATATTTCTATTCCCAAGTTACCATTGGGTGTAATTTTCTTAATGAATTCAAAACAAGAAATAATTCATAATAATCTACTTTCGCAAGGTGAGCGCTGTGTTAAGATTTAATTGTACAAATGTTTTAACAGTTGTAACTATTCATTCAGTAATTTTTTTCATGTAATGGGGCCTTTCGACCGTTACTAATAAAACTCGCTAAATCATATTTGTACTTTTTTCTCATTTGAATTGTTTTATATTTGTCATTTCGGGGCCATTTATAGTTGACTATGCGGTAAGGGTTTTGCTCATTGTGGAAGGTCTTGTGGTGACCTATAGTTGTTAACTTTTATGTCACTTGGTCTCTGGTGGAGAGTTGTATCATTGGTAATCCTACAACATCTTCTTATTCTTATATTTAATGTTTAAACATGGTGTTAAAAAAAAATTGCAAGTTTTACATATTTTAGTAAAATTTTGCATCGAATGACATCGTTAACCAAAATAGATTTATTTGAATATAAAACAATATATAGATATACATGTGTTTTGGGTCTGGTTTAGAATGCCCTTCATATAAAACTCAGAATGGAAATGGGGAATATGTCAAAGAGACAACAACCCGACCAAATCCCGCACCCGGAGGTGGTCCTCAGCTTGCCCGTAAATAAAATTGTGTACTAGTTCAGTGAAAATGGACGTCACACTAAACTCCAAAAATGAACACAAATTAAAAAACATACAAGACTAACAAAGGCCAGAGGCTCCTGACTTGGGACAGGCGCAAAAATGTTTTGTGAGATCTCAACCCTCCCCCTATACCTCTAGCCAATATAGAATAAACAAACACAATGCAATACGCACAGTAAAAGTCAGTTCAAAAGAAGTCCGAGTCCGATGTTAGAGTAGGTAAAAAAAGAAACTAAGCAAAATGATAATGATACATAAATTAACAAAGGACAACTAGCAGTTACTGACATGCCAGCTCCAGACCTCAATTAAACTGATTGAAAGATTATGTCTTCATCATATGAAAATCAAGTACAATCCCTCCCGTTAGGGGTCTAGTATCATACATCATAAAATATATGAGGAGAACATAACCCGTATCATGCCAACAACTGGTTTTAGAATAAAAGTGTTTATTTCCGATGCAAAGACCCTATGAGTGAACCAATATTAATACCAACATATGCAATTCTTAATGACCTGACAACAGTATCGAAACTATATCCTTTCCGAATAAGTCTGTTTAAAGGTTTTGTTAGCTTTTGAGGTGAATGCCGACATTTTTGTGCTCTGTAAAGAATATTACCATAACTAATTGGATGTGAAATACCTGAGCGTATAAGATGTCTGCATGTTAATTTATATTTACAAATGATGTCCTTGTACCGATGATAAAATTTAGTAAATGTTTTGACTAGTTTGTGATATCGAAAACCCTGGTGTAATAATTTTTCAGTAATACAGAGATTTCTTTCGTTGTAACATACACGAGCGAATCGAACAAGTTGAGATATATAACGTTACCATCTAAAAATGGATCATTAACAATAGGAAATAAAAAATAATCTCTTTTATCATAAATTTTTGTATGAAGCTTCCCGTTAAAGATATAGATATAAAGAACCAGGAAAGGGCAGTGATCATTGTTAGTATTAGCTTTATTTGAAGTCAGTTCGGCAGGATAAATCTCTTTAGTGTAGATACTGAAGTCGTCATTATTGAGAGCCAATGCATCATCTAAATATCTAAAAGTGTTATTAAATTTTTGAATCAGATTTTGTTTCGATGGGTCTTTGCTGATTTTAGTCATAAATTGTAACTCATAACAATACAGAAACAGGTCCACAATAGGTGGCGCACAGTTAGTCCCCATTGGAATTCCGATAACCTGACGATATACGGAATCTCCATAGCAAACAAAAATGTTATCTAGTAAAAATTCAAGGGCAGTTATAGTATCAGAGCAGTTCCAATTGACATAGTTATTTTGTTTGTTGTTACTAAAAAATAGGGATGTCAACTCGGTGAACAATTAATAATCGAGTACTCGTTGGTTTTATCGAGCGATACTCGAGTACTCGCTCGGGAATATATCTACAACACAGAAACACAAAAATACGTATTTTACATTCTGTGGTTTGTTGTTCAACGAACGAAAAACCATCTACATATTAAGTATCTGGGACAAGGAATTACACACCATAATTAACAGCTCATTACCTACAAGTACTAATTAAGTAAAAAACAATAATCTAATCAATATAATTTAATGAACACTTATTTAAAAATTATAACAAGAAAAAACCATATCAAACAATAGTATTTGGTAATCGTTAAGAAAACACATTTAATGTTTACAAGGGCGTAAGGATTAGAAGTTCTGCTTGTAAAGAGGAAGCTAAAAGTTTATGTTTGTTACAGATGTCATTTGCCGAAAATGGAGTCAGTTGGAATGGTTGTGAATTCCTGATTTCCTTTTGTAGAACCTCAATGTAAAATGTACGTCAAACAATAATGATATTGTTAGCAGCCTTATCAGCCGGGACAAAAAGAAATTCCTTGGCGAGTTCTTTTAGCTAATGTTTGAACCGAGAATCTGCGCTAATTACATATACATGTTATGGATACTTGTTAATTAGTAACCATTTTACCAAATGCTATCAAAAATCCTGTATTGAAGCAACTTTAAGCATTTATAAACATTATGTAAAAGTACAAGATAAATTGTACGATACATCGAGTTTCAGTAACTATTGCAGAAATTTTTAGAAAATGACACATGTGTTTTTAAATTCTTGTGAAAATTTGCCCTACTTAGCAATTATGCATTTATTGTTGTCATGTTATCCTTTACAAAGTAACAAGTGATATTTGTAAGATCAAACTAAGCCAGGACAAAGCATTGTTTTAGTTTACATAATTATGTCTAGTAAATGACTTTTTATGAAATAAGGTTTGCTTTTATCATAATATCCCAGATTTTTTGTATAATAACGGATGTTCTATATAGAGTTAGGGGTAATAAATGACTTACTGAAAAAAAAGAAGAACAAAATACACTTTTAAATATACGCAAATACACAATTTTTTTTCTTTGCTGCAAAGGGGAAAAGAGAGGGGGTGGGTGGGTTGGAAGAGAATTTTAGGACATTATTAATTCATTTTATGATATGTGTTTTGATCTAAACACTTCTTATTGAAAATGATAGCAGACCGTCTATTATAATTTACAATATTTTCATTTGGGACGAAACGATTGCTCTATATATATATAATTAATACAAACACAAAGGGCGAAAGAACAGTGTTTTTCGTTACGAGATTTCTTACTATTCATTTGATATGTGTTGTCTGTAGAAAAAGAGAAAAAGATAGCATTGTTATTTTGATGCTGATGAATTCAAAATCATTTCAATACAAGTATAGTTATATTTAAGTTGTAAAGCAGTTTGTATCTACGTTTGCTATTCTTCCTTTTATGAAAAAAGTTGGAATATTACTTCCATTCTATCTTGAAGTTAAGAATAGGGAAAACAAGTATGAATGTTAAAGAAGTTGAACGTTTCTTTATCATTAACTTTGCACGAGGAAAAATACGTAGATTGATTGTTCCGTTAGAGCTTGTTTGATTTTTCTATTCTTATCTGATTCATACCGCTCCGAAACAAAGCAGTTTTACAGTTATTATAGAGCCCTGTTTAGATTGCCGATTTAAAATTTGTTATTAATTTGTAAAAATGTTCGTTGTGCATTTGGCAGAACCAGCAATACAATGATTTTTGTTTGAACAAATACGTTATTTAAGTAATCAATACAATGAAGAAAATCCAGTTCTTCATTATTTATTTAAATTGCAAAGGAATATATGATTATTCAGGTTTTCTTCTTGATTATATAAGTACCGTGAAAGTATATTTTTGGTTTCCAAGTGAACTGTTAATACTAAGTTGCTTTTTTTCAAGCAGTGTACTAGTTTGTAATGTGATGTACCAACAACAACTATGCAGTTCGGGGCTTTTTCTGCTGGAAAAAACATATTTGTCATGAAGGTAGGCCTAGGAAAAATTCTTAACAACATTTGATTCTGTTAAGATAGATATAGCATCCGTGTTCATAGAACGATACATGCTTTTAACTTTGATTTTTTATCACTGGCCTAACATTCTTTACACTTTCGGAATAAATAACTCTTTTTCACAATAAGCCCTCTGGCTGGCATGCATCCTGGACTGAATTCATCAATATTTCAAAGATATGTTTCCAATTTTATAGTCACTGTTTTTCAGCTTCATGGTTAATATTATATATTAATAATGATAGATTAAAATATTTCCTTGTGGAAAATAACTAAGATTACTTGAATTGGAAAACCTCAAATATATGTCAATGATATTTTCCTAAATATCATGAATATGGTGGTATTCCTGCAGAAAGATGTGTCTGCTTCTTAAACTTAGTAATAAAGTACCATTGTGATGTTGTTACCGACAGAAGTTGAAATACACTTATTTTAAAAATTATTTTATATGCAAACCATGGAATACTTTTCCAATGAATCAGTTAAAGTCGACCCCTCCACACGTTGGAAACTGACTTTACCGAGTTGATCATGTTCAACCCAGACTAGACATTTGCTAATAGACTTGACTTTATAATTGCAACACAGGTGATACATACATATCTGATGATGCTTAACCTACCGACGTATATGTCTTTTTTCGTTAATAATTCTTGAAATTCGTGTTTTTCGACTGTTGTGTTTTACCTTTTACAAAGCATTCGCACCATATTGTACTGCGTCTTTCATATTAATCCACTGGCTTTATACAAATGACATGGCTCATGCTTATGTGCTATTCTAGTTTAAATGAAATAAAATTTGACTTAAACTGACAGCTTGAACAAGTGTAAATATTTCCTTGTTTTGTAATGATCAATATGATATTAAATGGACGCCCGTTTTTATTGAAATTCCATTTGTGAGGTTTTTGTTAACGAAAGGTAGGTTTTTTTCATTTAGGTTTGTATAGGACATTTTGAAACGATCAAACTCATTGTTGTCAAACAATATAAGTGAGTGAAATATGTTGGTTATTAAATTTTTCAGATTAGAATTGTAAAGGTTTTGTTTGAATATTGTGTTGCCATACGATTTTTATCAATGAAGCATCATATTACACGTTCTTAAGATAATCATTTTGTAACTATCGACTGTGTCCCCAATTTAAATATATTTGTGCAAAGTGGAAAGACGTTCGGTACAACTTAAGTTCTTATTTTCTTAAACGACAATATATCAAAGTGCAATAATAAAAGTTAAATAAAACGGATGTTAAGATCTTTGAGGCAGGGGGTAAGTGGATTTCCTCTATTTCACAACGGCTTGGTATTGGTCGACCCCTATCTTACAGAACCTACCTATTTAATTAATGTTTAATTATAGATGAATCATCCTCATGCAAAGCAGGATGATTCATTGCCAGCGTTGGCTTTATAACACTTGTTGCCCTATTTGGTGTATAAGCTCTTCATCATTTGAATAAGATTTGGAATAGTTTGGCCTCGTGCATCACTGAAGAGGCATCTATTGCAGTAATATTGGTACCGTTAATGTTATTACTACCGCTAAGTCGATTCCTCTGCTAGTCACTGTTAGTGATCAACGAGGGTATCGCAAGTCCAGTAGCCAGTATTGCGGTACTGGCATGACAATACGGATATTGTGTTATTAAAATTTTCAGTGATACAATTCTGTAAATTATTAAAAATTAAGAAATATAATATTCCTCATATTTAGCTCGAATTCCTTGCCCTGCTTTGGATTTATGTTTGTAATTTTTTATGTATAAGCTCTTAAACTTTTAATAAGGTTTGGATTCTCAAATATATTTGCCTCGAGCATCACTCAAATGACATTTATTGTCGAAATGCACATCTGATGCTTTAAATTTGGTACTGTTAAAGTTATTATCGGCCTGAACACGAATGCATAATTTGTCACTGGACTTTAAGCAAACATTACTCAATCAAACAATATCTATATATATATATATATATATATATATATATATATACAGTCCGCCAAAAGTTAAGCACCACCTATTTTTATTGCATCGAAAAAATTTTCATTTAAAAAATAGGATGTGTAACCACCTCTCTTCCGGTACAGTTCCATAACACGGCGTCTCATACTCTGTACAAGCCTTCTGAACTTTAGTTGAGGAAATCTATTCCATTCAACAACAATTGACACTCTTAATCGCCAAGATTTTGCAGTGGTGGATCTCTGCGATTGAGATTTCTGCCAATGGCATCCCAGAGATGTTCGATATGTTCATGTCTGGAGACATGGAAGGCCAAAAGATAGTGTCAATGGCTTCTTGCTCTTTGTACTCGGTTACAATCCTTGCCCTGTGTGGTCTAGCGTTGTCGTCCATGTACAAGGGTCTTGACGCAAGTGGGTGATTATCAAAATGAAGGACTACAATGTTTCTAAGCACCAAATCCCTGTACGTCTGTCTGTTCATGTTACACTGCAGTATATGCATACACAGCTTACAACGGTATGAGAAGCAACCCCATACTGTAACACCACTAGCACTGAATGCAGTCGTTGGGCAAATGTTGTTTTGGTCATAGGCAGTTTTATTTTCCCGCCAAACACGTATTCTGCCGTCTACTGGGCGAAACAGAAACCGACTCTCATCTGACCAATGAATTTTTTGCCAGCTTCTCATGTTCCAGCGTCGATGGTCATTAGCCCATTGTAACCTGATTATACGGTGCCTGGCAGTTTGGGCAGGTCTCTTGACAATACGACGTGCTCTTAGGTTGCCTCTATGAAGTCGACGGATCAATGTGCAAACACTAACACGACCACCTGGAGTTCAGTGGTGTCTAAGCTGCGGGGCAGGAGTAAATGGGCTAGCTTTAGCACGACAAATTAGTAGTCTGTCAGCACGACGGGTAGTCAAACGGGGTCTTCCGGACCTTGGTCTATCATTTACAGTTCCTGTGTCAACATGACGTTGATAAAATCTGACAATGACGGTGTGATTAACATTGAAATGGTTACCTATGCTCTATTCCACAATGGCTTGATGAAGGTCAAATTTTACCTGTACGCGTGACAGTAGGAAGATTATTTAAAGGAATCGAAACAGTGTATTTGTAAAAGTGCAGATAACCTTTAATAAACAGTTCCTTGACGGGTTTATCGGAGTTCAATCGTTTTGGTCGTAATGAATTTTCTTAGTGTATGTTAAAGGCAATTCATAACACCAAACATTAATAACTTTTTCGCAATAGTTAAAAAAATTATGCCAGTTATATTTAGGTGGTGCTTAACTTTTGGCGGACTGTATATATAGATAAATATAAGACTACGAAAACAAGTATCTTGTGAGACACATATGCATCGCATTGATCAACCAATTCGTGATGTTACCGATATTTTTGTGTAGTGTCAAATTCAGTCGTTCTTCCTCTCAACTCTACCAGAGCAAGAGAGCATCCTTCTCAAAGTCGGACTGTCATTCAGAAATCATTCCATAATACATACACTACACAATCATGACAATCTCGATGTTTATATACACCCACTTTGAAGGCTATTGAATGTATTATTGCACAAAAGTTTTGAAATTTGAAAAATCAATAGGGGGTAAAATGCGAAACTACACACCTTACTGTGGAATGCTACCTTACCATTTATTACGCTTTTGCGGAAACAAGCAAACTTAAAACAGAATAAGATATGTATGCTTAATTTCTATTTCAATATGTACTTCTTTACAATATAAAAACATATGTTTCCACGGTGTTTGAAATATATATTGATGAATTGTACATAACGTTTATTACATTATAGTTTAGAAATTCTTGCTAAAACATACCAATTACAAATACATAATAAAACATTGTAGAATATCGAGTTTTGAATGCATGGTTTAAGTGAAAAAATTTCCTTTTTTAAAGTAATTAGGACTAATTCGAACAATAAGATGTACTTCCGGTTAATATTTTAACAATGCAATAGTTTTCCTTACGAAAGGTATGTATGTGTTCGTTTATTTGATAAATTTTACCGAATGTTAACTTTTCATTATATAGAAAAATTTTCAAACGAATTATCTTTTTGTTATTAAATCAAGACATGTGTATGAAATATATAAATGTTTAGTTGTTTGATATTTGATTAGTATATGGAAAAAAGTAAAATAACAAAAATACCGAACTCCAAGGAACATTCTAACCGGAAATCCCTTATCAAATGGCATAAATCAAAAGCTCAAACACATCAAACGAATGGAAAACAACTATCATATTCCTAACTTGGTACAGACATTTCCTTATGTAGAAAATGGTGGATTAATACGTACTGTAAACATCCTTGCAGCAATTTCAACAATTCAACAATATTGACGTTCCATTCAAGGAGTATCCGTTGCTGAACTTTATCTGTCATATTAGTTTAATTCGATTGATTTTTTGCATATGGCCTATAGTTTTCATCTTGCAGGGTCAGTACGAATATGTTACTATTTAGAACGAATTTCTACTGTCATATTTCTACGCATTGGGAAGAAAATGCAATATGTTACGTTGTTTGTTTAACTAGTAATGGTGTTATTTAACATTTTTTAGATTATTTGAATCGGAAAACACCAAAATAATAATCAATTTAATATGATTGTATTCCTAATGAAAGCTGTCTCTTCTTTCACTTAATACTGAAGTGTCATCAGTTAAGTTTTTACAGAAATAAGTGCGGAACATGTTCAAAAGAATAGTATATCCAATTAAGGTATATATCTCTTGCTCAAATTTATCTACAAAATCATCAATACTATATTGTATTTGTCCATTTTTGATTTAAGTATTTATCGCTTACTTTTGAATATTAATGAATATTTAACGGACAAGTACTATTTATCAGATAAATGGCAGGTGTCATATATCTACAGAAAGAAGTCAGCACTATGAAATTGTACCACGCAATTCATTGTTATGTTTGCAATGCTTCGGTTGATTTAAATAAAGATAATCATGGTAATAAGGGAAAATGACACACACACACACAAATTTGGTTAATATTTCGGTAAAAATTTGTGAAATATGATGGTTATTTATTGTTTAGATAAACATTACTGTAAACACACCTATTGTCAAGTTTTGTTTGGATATTTTGTTGTCGTACTATTGAGCTTTATGATTGTTGTGATAATCACGATTGCATTATAATATTACACGATCATGAAATAGTAATGTTAACTTATTGACCTTCTTCCGAATTTAAAAGTGTTTGTGCAAAGAGATAAGACTGATAATTTTTAACAATAGACAGACATATTTGAATTAAAAATGCTATTTTTCAATCATTTGATTTACAAATCAGACATGAGATTAGGATTAACCCCAAAAATATATTTTTCTTACATAAATATGTTTGAAGAAGACATAAAAAAACAACAAAAATAGTACGACTTTGATTCATATCTAGATTAACGTCATAATCCCAAAGTGAGACTTTATGTTATAATCAAAGTTAACTAGTAAGTTAATAACGACATTTAAATCATCCGAAGAAAAAGAAATGTTGAGATCCTCTAGCCCAAATATTGACATTAAACGACATCCAAACTTAAACATGATAAAAGGATGTTGAGATCATCGAGCACTGAAGGCGATTAGATTTTAATATTTCATTTGTTATAATGTTGTATTATCAAAAATTACTTATTATTCAACGTTTACTGACTAAGAAACCATCGAAATTATAAACAAAAACTTCCGAAAATGCATGGATCATACACCATACGTAATCACACTCAGTCAAAATGTACTTCGCGAAGAGGCCACACTCGATAAATGTACAGATCGAACAACAATTCTATTATCTTATTGTGTAGACTGTGGAAACCTTAAGGATAAACTTAGGCATAGACATATGCTCACGCTTTTGACGTTTCCCGTTCCAACAGTAAATCCCTGAATAAAGTGTGGTATTTATTTCGCTGTGCTCGAAGAACAAATACGCAGCAATCTTTGGTCGGTATGGGGACATTTAATTTAATGGCTCACTAAGAGAGAGAGTTTGGCGCCCTGTGCACGTTTAAAATCGTTTGTTACAATTATTTAAGGGTCCATAGGTGTCATGTTGCTAAGCCAAATGTTAATCCATAACCGACATACCCTCATTTTTCAGGTACAGTCGAAATTTCCCTCTCTTAATCCCGATTGACCTAAATTGTACATAATCTACCTAGTGTATTAATAGTTGATACGATCTCACCCTGAACATGCATGTTAAATTTGCAACTGGACGTAAAACAAGCAACAGTCAATCGATCAATCTAAAACCACAAAAACCGTTGTGAGTTGAGATATATATACATCACATTGATCGACCAACTGGTGATGGTTACCAACATTTTTGTTTAGTATCAATTTCAAAACCCTGTCAGAGCAAGAGCGTACCCTTGTTAAAGTAGTAAGAACTTTGTAAACATGCAAGCGTGAAACGTACACATTGAGATTCGTTAACATCGAAAACAAGGATAGAGGTTATGTTCTGAGAAATTAAAAATTAATAATTGAAAAGTTCCGAAAAAACATGGATCATCTGCAATGCGTAGTCCAGCCCTGGTCTCAGCGACTTGTTTTCATTTTTATTTTTTTTTCTGTTGTCACCGAGTCCAGCTCGCCCTTCATTAGCTTCGATGGTGCAATCTTCCGGGTAGATTACAAGGGGCAATTGGGACAATGTCAGAGTGCTCAATTACGAAAAATGTATAACAAATGGTAAAACTTGATAAAATAAACTAGTTACATACCATAAATACTTGTACACCGAATGGAAACTCACATTAACAGTAGGAAATCCCTTGCAGTCAGAGTTGTAGAAAACTTGTTGACATCAGTAACGCTTTATTATGGAACGTGTCGTTTCTACGCTTTAACGTAGACAAAACGAATTTGTTGTATCGATAAAGATTTTCAATGTTTACACTCGTTAAATCAACGATTTTGCACCTCATCCTTTTTGTACGCGGACTTTACATGCACTGAATGTTGCTGGTAAATTATATATTAAATGCTTTCTTAACTTTTGATTATTCCATGCAGCCTTTTGAATTTTATTTTTTTGTAAAGTGAATTAGGAGAAAATTGACTATGAATTGCTTGCACTCTATTTGTTCAATTACTTAGGAGGGTTAGAGACAAACTCAGTTTTAACCTTTCTGTATAACATGGTTCCTTTCGTCGACATTTTTTCGGTTTTTTTTTTTTTAATGTTCTTTTTATCATTATTAATCTTTGATGCATTGATATTTATAACTCAGTCAGATTATTTGTATATATAACGATTTGTAGACTGGCTGACTTGTGGGGTCTTTTTTCCTTCGGTGTAACAATTCATCATAAAATCGAAAGAATTTAATTTATAAAATACACTTCACTCTATTCATTTTTTTTTTGACAATCTTTCAAATTTTGTTAAAGTGGATCCAATTGAATTACATGATTTTAAAGTAAATCTGAAATGATTTAAAAGTTCGACAATCTTTCAATTTTTGTTAAGGTGTATCCAATTGAATTACATGATTTTAAAGTAAATTTCTGAAATGATTTAAAAGTTTGACTCCCGTGATAATTAAACAGATCTTAGTCTTTAAATGAATAATAAATTTAAGTACTTCCGTTCGACTTTTATTACACCTTCCCGCAGCATGCCATGTTCTTTGACCTGGCATTGTGTCATATATTCCGTTAATCTCATTTTTCAGTGTATCATCATTGTCTGTCAATCGTTTCGTTCGTCATTTTCCCCGTCATGTGTAACGAAATAATAAAATTTTTATTGAGAAATTCATTGACGAGGTCGTTTTCCCCAAATTGGATCCTCTTCCTCCATCCAGTATCATTGACAGTTTGGTTTCATAAACATATCTTCTCCTAATTTTGAAGGTAAAAACCATTCGCACCTTTAAAGTAAAGTTATTATGGTTGGCCATCTCTTCTAGGACTATCAAACTAACATCTATAATTACATGATTATTTTGTCAAAGCCTTCGTAAAATTTCAGTAAATGACGGGACCATAAGAAATCTCCTTTCAATTAATCATTGCCCTTTATTATTTGACCGATTTTTTTAACCCGTTTTCCTACGGAAAATTCAGTAACTTAGGTGAAAATATTTTGTTTTGCAGAAAGAATTTGTACATTGGACTATGGTATCTAGAAATATACAGAATAAATGACATATTGATTCATGCTGAATAAATGTCCAGTGGCAAATATTTCATCATGCGACTTATTCACGATAATTTGATACAGAAGTTGCCAAAGTAGATGGAACTGTTTAAGTGTATAAAAAGAAATATACCTCCTATATTTATGTCAAATGTCAAAGTATTGTAATAAAATGATATATGTACCATATTTCAGCTTTACATAGATTTCCTATAGTATAAATAACGAGCCTTGATAATAACATACGGTGCCGTTTTTATTTGTGATTATTTAACCATGCACTTCCAACAACGAATTTATTTAAATCTATTAAAAAACCAAAGAATGACATATTGTAAAAGTGGTGTTAACCTTCTGGATTTTGCGAGATTATTTCGAAACAACAACATAAAACAGATTATAAAAAGAACAGACTTAAACTGTGTCGACCATGTGGAAATGTTTACTGGGTAGGCAGACATTATTACTTCAGCTAAATTTTTGACCAAAGAAGATTCAAATTGTTGAAAGAATTAATAGTATGTGATTACAAAACAAGTCAACAGTCATTAAATTGCATTTGCCATCTTAACTCGAATAATTCAATCCCTTACCGTCTCCGATTCTCTCCGCCTTACAGGTTAATGTAGTGATCGATAGTGAGCGTAATATAACGAATGTATTATTCGGGTTATTGCCATCTGCGCAGTACATATTTGAGAGTTGTCGTTTCTATGCATTTCGGATATATACTTTCTGCGCCACAATTACGCCAAATTGAATCAACCAGCTGGGTTCCTTTGTGGTTGACTTTCTGTGTTGATGCTGCGTTTGGCAAATCAGGTAGAATGTCTTCTATATCATCTATTTGCATCAACTGCAGCAAGAACAAAAAGGGATAAAACGCATTCTTTATATTGAAAAGAGTACCTTTCTCGGTAGAGCTGATCCCATAAAATAATTCATACCACATGGCCTGAAATATTCAATTCTGAATCGAGTGTTTCTTATCTATTTTATTTTTCTAGAAGTAATATAAGTTTTGTGATTCTTGCTATAATTAGTGTCTATTAATTATTTATATTCAAAGTATTTTTCATTAGAATTGATGACAGTCAATTTCAGTATGCCAATTAATATGATATAGCTCACTGTTCAAAATCATCCCAAAGTAACCAAAATTTAAGTAGGAAGAAGAGTAAAATGTTTAAATCACTCTTATTGTGCTTATCTATAAAATAACTAGAGGGTAAACTGCGCAAGCGCGGGTACGAATTACATTTTCGGGCAAGAGCATTGACGAAAAAAAGCCATACATATGTGGTGCCTTCAATTTCAGTTCTAACCCTACTGAAGTCTATTTGAACTGCTGCACTTTTTCTATTGTCATAAACCGAGACAACATGTCTTTTTTTCCTCAAATTTCTTTTACATTTCTTTCACATTCTTGAAAATTGTATCAAAACAGCATATCTTAATGCTCTACGCATACCATCAGTTCCATTTGCAAGTACGTTGACACCTTTTCTATAATTCCGCTAACCAAAAAACTTACAGCAGTGTGTAAATGACTGTTTATAGTATTTCCCTTTTTAACTTTATCCTTTAAAAAGACAAATTGTGGTTTTTGTAATGTCCATTTACAAATAAGTCATTCACCAGGACAACCACTAGTAGCAAGATTTCAGTCTGAAACGGTCATTTTTGTCTGATCAAGTGTTAATCGACTGAATTTCCGCGAGAGAAAAACGTCAAGACTTTTTCAGACTTTCAGACGTCGTTCCGATCTAAAGTCCCATCAGGTAATTCAGTCCGTTCATGCATGTCAAGATAAACTAGACGGAATGTTCTAGCGAGCGATTAAGATCTGTTAAAGGGAAATCACACTATTTATACTACTAATAATAATTCATTGAAATTTTGCATGTAGACAGATCATACTTATTAAGATATTTTAGGCGAAAAAAAAATTGGGGTCACCGATGTTGTTTTCGAGATATGACGTCACCAAAACTTAAAGAATCGCGTTATAACGAAATATAGAAATACCGCTCTAAATTGTTAAAAAAAGACAAACTTATCGAAAAACCATGTTTAACTGGATTAACAAAAACAGTCAAATGTAACTTGTACCTTATGAACATTTATTTGTCTCGGTTTCCTTATTTTTGAAGGCATTTGAACATTTCCCGCCATTTTAAATTGCTATTAATAATAGATTTTTGTTGAAATAAAAAAAATCTACTAATGTTTTTCCCTTCAAACTTCTGCAAAAGTTGCAGCTTCGGGGAAGATTTTAAAAGCATAAATAAAAAAGGGGGGTCACCGATGTTTTAAATCCGCTAAAACGGAAATAATCTTTATTATTGAATTTTGGCGGGAACTATAACCTTTTAACGTTATAGAACGACGTTGCTGGCATAACAGCATTTCTTGCAACGCTTGGGTTGAATTAAACCTTTTCACTACAAAATATAGTATCATTTTTGAACATTTTTTAAGGTATTTTGATTATTCATTGATATCTTTATCAATCTATCGAATCGTTAAACATAGATACAATAGCAGTTTATTATACAGTAATTGTCAAAGTTGAAGTCATCTCATTATTTTAATTGCATGTGTTGTATGGGGAAAACGAATGTTTGCCTCATGCCGTATTAAAGAAATAATGTTCGGCTTCCAGATAAAGAATCTTCTACCTCGGAAGACTGAGGGTATTCGGGTTGAAAGTAACACGTTCCTTTTAGACTGCAGGCAGAATAATTTCGTTACCATAATTTTACTAGCTTGTCCATTCGCACCGGGAAGATAAAACCTGAATGCCGTCTTAAAAATGCCACATACTCAGCACGTTAAAAGAAACCTATTTTCGGTAGGAATTTAAAATTGGTTCCGTAATTACACAACGCTTCATAATTTATTCGAACTGTTTTTTCTGAGTTCTATCATCTCGCACCCATTTTTCATACATCGTTTCATGTTCATTGTACATAATATGTTCAATGTTCTTCGCCTGTGTATTAAAACTTTATGTATTACGTATATTCTATTACCGTTCGATTACTCGCTCAACGTTGGTATGTTATGAGAAATACAATGCATCTGATAATTTAGAGTTAATTGACAATAAAATACACATCGCCATATTGATGTCAGGAACATATAATGTTCCCAGTTGATATGTATTTAAAAAAAATCTTTTAATTTATAATAAACGGATCTAGTTTTTTTTTCTTGTTCTGCTACATCTATCCGTGTTTCTGTGGACATGTCGATATATTTTACCTAACTCTAGTTTTTTTTTCGAGCCCTCGACTTAAGTCGAAAAAGCAAGACATAGCGATCCTACATTCCGTCGTCGGCGTCGTCGGCGTCGGCGGCGGCGTCTACAAATATTCACTCTGTGGTTAAAGTTTTTGAAGTTTTAATAACTTTCTTAAACTATCCTGGATTTGTACCAAACTTGGTCAGAAGCTTGTTTATGATCATAAGATAGTATCCAGAAGTAAATTTTGTAAAAAAAATAAAATCTATTTTTCCGTATTTTACTTATAAATTGACTTAGCTTTTCTGCCAGGAAACAATACATTCACTCTGTGGTTAAAGTTTTTAAGATTTCAATAACTTTTCAACAGTTGGGTTACACTAATGACAGGACAATTGCCCGTATTGACCGGATGAGATATAAATAGTCAGAACTTTTTTGTTATTTGATAGATTATTTTTATATTTGAAGACCTTAGAAATATTAGACTATATTTTATGAATATTTAACAAAAAAAAAGTTGACCGGACGGATTTCACACTCACTGATGTACGCTTTACAATATTGAACTGATCGACAAAAATTGTTACTAGTAATATCTCTTTTGTTTTACAATATTCTTTCATACAACTAAGAAATCTGCGAGATTAATAGTTATCTTATATGAAAATTTAAACTTCATAGTAAAACAAAATGTTTTTCTAAAAAAAAAAGTTGACCGGACGGATTTCACATTCGCCGATGTACGCTTTGATTATACTGAAATGATCGACAAAAAGTGTTATAAATATCTCTTTTGTTTTTAAATATTTTTTTTCTTCGTGAAACTAAGAAATCTGCGAGATCAATAAATATGTTAATATATGAAAATATAAACTTTACAGTAAATAAAAAAAGTTTTTCTACAAAAAAAAAGTTGAGCTGACGGATTTCGCTACAAATGATAAAGACCAGATCAACAAAAAATGTTGATATTTCTCATATCTTACAATATTTTTCGGTGAAATTAATAAACCTTTAAGAAAAATAATTGTATAAATGGTATTGCATGTAAATAGTAACTCAATAATAATAATAAAAATAACTTTTTTTAACGAGAGTAACTCATTTGAATTAATCCCAATCGTAAGGTAATTCAAGACCATATCAAGACCACTTTCGGCTATTTTTTTGCCATACATTTTGTCCGTTTCGAGTAGCATTTTCATTTTATGCACTTAAATCAAAACGTCATTTGCTTTCTCTTGCGTTAGTGAACGTCCCTTTGAGCGGGCCGCCATTTTAGAAATTAGCAACCTTTACGACGGACTCGAAACGGCGACGTCGTAATACGGCCACGACACTATAGCGGCGCCGAGAGCGATGCGTATAAACAATAGTGTGATTTCCCTTTAAGACGGTTTCAGACGAAATCAGACCAAATCTAAAAAATAACTTTAAAATTTCTCAGACCGTGTTTTGATCTCTTCAGTATGCTAGTATGCTAATACGAGTTACGCTTCTTCTGCTTGGTGATACATTTTAAATTAAAAAATATATGCTAGAATTTAAAATGTAACTTTCGAATAATTAAAGAAAGAAAATCCTCTGTTGATTATTTATTTCTGTTGTTTTGTTGAGGAATTAATAAATTATTTGTCTATGGTTTTATTTTTCTAGTTAATGTTAGTTTATTTATTTATTTATGTATTAATTGTATATCGGCGAATAAAAGTTAACCATTATTTGCCGAAACATGTATTTCATGATAATTTCATTCAAATTAGTGTGAATAGAAGTAGGTGCCATGGTCTTATTGTTACTATAAAAATAATAACTAGTGACATAATTCATAAAATGCAATTAAGTAAAAATAAAAATATAAAATACAATTTTAAATTATTTTTAGTACAGAATTAATTTTTAATTACACTTAGCTTATCTTTAAAGGAACTGGCCTGTTTTGAAAGCAGTAGAAAAAAGTTCAAACAGGTTAATACCTATATTACCTGAGCACTGTAGCCATCGGTCTTAACCATTATGCCACGAGCCCACAAACTCCATATTGTGTCACGGTTAAGAATATTTAAGCGTCTCTTCAACCAAAACCATTTGGTTACTAAGGTACAGTAATTTAATTATGCTATAAAAGGACCGGCATCGATAAAACTACAATGACTACAAAATAAATGGTTATATATATCGTACTCACGATTTTGTGCTATTTTCAAAGCAAATAATTAAGACGTCGGCATCAGTGACAAAAATGGCGTGCCTCAATGGTTTATCGAAACCCCTCGGAGGCTACCACATCAGCAATACCGTAAAATATCTCCGAATGAATTATACGCTCTATTTTTATTTTGCACTTTAGTTTTTTCTCCTATAGATTTAATGTAACTATGAAACCTAAATATAAAGATAAAAACTGTACTTAGATTAAAAGTTGTTGAAGAACTTAAAAATATTTTTTCAAGTGCCAGTCATTAATTTTGTAACACTATCCCTGTTATGGTCTCCTAACAGACCAAAACAAAAGTTAATTGTAATAAATAATCAGCAACCACGACCAAGCAAGCAAGCAAACAAATTGAAAAGTTATAAATAGCTACCCTAATATTTTTAACAATTATATATATTCTGGTACTGTTATACTAAGTATTAGCATGATTAGTATAATAATCCCAGATATATTCACTTCACTTTTGCGAAACCGTATCACATTAAACAAGAACTAGTAAAACTTATTTTACTACAAAAAAAAATTTAATAATTACGTAGAAAAAAATCAAGATTTAAAGATACAAGAATATTTACAAATGATTTAATGAAATAGATTTAAAAAAGAAACATGAGTAAGAGATAAAAGATCGTCATCTTTAAGTTTTCGATTTTTTTTTAAAGGGGAGCAACCCCTGATACACACCGGGAAAGTTTCACCCGTTTTGTATCCAAATTATTAAATTCTAGACACGACTGAACACAGTATTACAACATCTTAAGGGCATACGATACAGTTTTGATCCCACGGTGATTTCTTTACGAAAATTTGCATACAAGCTATTTTTCACCCAGTCAATTCAAATATGTAATGAAAAATATAACATCATGTGCTACTTTAAGAGATAAATGGGGTCGAAATGTTAGACATTTACTCAAAATTTTGGTTGTTTGGACATTTCTATCCCTTGGATAGACATACCTAACTTTTTTGTTTCAAAAGATAAACGAAAGCGGATTTTTGTAAAAACATTTGGAAGATCTTCTTTACATAAGTATGCTCTAAATTTATATAACAATTCTTTGGAAATAAATAATTTTTATCAAAGTTTCATGATTTTAGAAAATAAACGGCATTTTTTGCTGTATATTTATCTAATTTAAAAAAATTTAATCGGTGACTTTTTCATAACATTTGGAACAAATAATCTTCATACGTCATCAAACCTAATATCATTTTAAAAAAGAGTGGTCCATGAACTCGTTTTCAAGTTAAATCAGACTGAATGATAAAAATCAGTCGAAAAATGCATCTTTTCTCGATATGTCACAGTTTGACGTCGCGAAAATAACATATTACGTTAGCAACGTCATTACCTCCCCTGTAACTGTATCGTATGCCCTTAACGTAATTTTGTATCCATGGTCTGATTTCGTCTGAAACCGTCTTAGCAGATCTTAATCGCTCGCTAGAACACTCCGTCTTGTTTATCTTGACATGCCTGAACGGACTGAATTACCTGGTTGGACTATCGATCGGAACGGCGTCTGAAAGTTTGATAAAGTCTTGACGTTTTTCTCTCGCGGTAAATTCAGTCGATTATTTAAAGACTTGATCAGACCACAATGACCGTTTCAAACTGAAATTTTGCTACTAGTGAACAATAATACACACATTATTAAAATACTAGTAGTTGTTACATTTGTATTACTTTTTGGTTATTATAGTAGTAAAATTTAACAAATTGTATTATCATAATTGTTGATACAACTCAGTTAGGGGACGATCATATTATATTCGAAGGAGGGAAGGGGAGTATAAAAATGAATAATCTGGCCGGGCAATAGCTGATACAAAAGACAGGATTAAAGGAAAATAATATCCTCCAAACTACAGAACAATGCGAAAAATGGCGAGGGAATGAAAATCAATGATTGGGAGGCGAAGCCTCGAAAAATAAATAATACGACTAGGCAAAACTTGAAAATGAATAATCAATCGGGGGAAATCTCCCCTCCCCCGACAAGAAGTAGGTCGTTGTAAACTTGACGGAAAAGACTGCATTGCTGTCTAATACTAATTTGCAAGATCTCTGCATACAAATATCACATTATCAGATGTTGTGGATATATATGGTAAAAAGCAAATCATGTGTACGAAGTGCTTCTCTTGCAAATTTAGAAATTTAGCAATTTCTGGAGTCACCTCAGTGAATCGTATTGTTAATTCACGGTGCTGTTACATCTGTGGCATGGATAGTCTGGAAACATTTCAGGTGGAAATATAAAATTTCTTGGGTGAACAAATATTCATATACCCTTAGGCAAATTGAATAAGTGTAAAAGACCATTAGAAATGTATAATAAAATATTGAAAAGTATTCAGACAATTTATAGAACAATTTTGAATACAATTATTTCAATTAAAATTTATATTTCACTATTGCTGGGTATTCATCATGTTCATAGAAAAAATATTTGTTTATTTAAATGGGGTTCGGAATTTTATAATTTGTTAAAGATTAATGATCGTGTGATTCTGTTGTCCTAATGAAAACCATAAATGTTAATTGTCATAGAAAATCTTGGGGGCCACTTCCTATACACAAGTTGATAGGAGGTGCCGCTGGAATAAGTCACACTTTCCAGCTTGAAAATATGTGAATAGGTGGGGAAAACTTTCAGAAATATATGATTAGGACAATAAAGTTCCCATTAATACTTGTTATATGAAAAGCTTTGTAATTTATTTCATAACCGAAAGTCTCGCCGTAAGTAAACATAACATAAGGAATCTGAGCCTCATCTTTCTTGGTGTTTCCGGCTGTTTTTTATCCACAAATGTTCCCTCTTTAGACACTATGGTATTCCAATTTTCCAACACAAAAGGCTAGATCTTTGCCTTCGCAATATATGAAAAGGTATACATTCTTAAAATCTGAAGTGCATCCTAGTGGAAAATAGATAGATAACAATGTATTTGTAAAATCAAAAAGCTGTAACTGTACTTATTGTAATTTGGAAGAAAAAAAATACGGAAACCTCAACTAACCAACGGAAGAAGGTACAAATAGCTTTAATTGTCATTATTTACCAGCAACATTCAGTGCATGGAAAGTCCGCGTACAAAAAGAATGAGGTGCAAAATCGTTGATTTAACGAGTTTGAACATTAAAAATCTTGATCGATACAACAAATTCGTTTCGTTTACGTTATAGCGTAGAAACGTCACGTTCCGTAATATAGCGTTACTGATGTAGACAATATTTCCACAACTCCGACTGCAAGGATTTTCTGCTGTTAATGTGAGTTTCTATACAGCGTACAGGTATTTATTGTATGTAACTAGTTTAATTTATCTAGTTTTACCATTTGTTATACATTTTTCGTATTTGAGCACTCTGACATTGTCCCAATCATCCCCAGGTAATCTACACGGGAGCTTGCACTAATGAGATAATTGATGGTGAACTGGGCTATAAAAATAAAAAATGAAAATATGTCACTAAGGCATGGCTGGACGACCGCAATGCGTAACCACACTCAGTCAACGTGTTCTTCGTGAAGAGGCAACAATCTATAAATCGGTAAAATTGTTAAAGAACAGGAGTCCATCTGTGCCATAATCAAGAAAAACAATCAAATTTGATGCAGACCAACCGATTTCTACAGTATCCATAAAGTCAGGCTGACTTGGTCATATTAGATGTATTATCTAAATTAGAGATTTCGAAAACAAAATTTAGAGTTTCCAAGTAATATTAATTGCAACGACAACACATATATAGCATGTATAATATGGTACAGTATAACATACTTCAGGTATTTTTTTTTTATATATTTACAGTCGATATTGGTATCCACATTCAAATATTCAACCTTTCCATTTAAACAGTTAACATGTATTGCTCATTAAATTCTGCGTTCAATGCTGTTTTCTTTTAGTGCACTTAGATACTAAAAATGTTCATATATATACCAAGTAGCCTATAATTTCCAACTTCCTCGTACCCTCTACGTATATCATTATGCTTAATCTATCCAACTAACTTGTTCCATTACTTTTAGCAATCTATTAGATAAAACTATACCTGATGATTGTAGTGGCAGCTGAAATGTTAGCAGTATTACTTACTCAAACAACTGTTATAATAACGGTTACAACACAACGTAAGTTAACGTTTTGTTTGTCAGCCTATGTTACTTTTATGGTAAAATTTCACTCGAACGACATGTTTATTAGACAGCAATTAAGTAGTAAGAACTACTATCAAATTGGGAACTGGGACTGCACATCCAATGAATATGGTGGTAATGACAAAATAGATGATTTAAATATTTTTTAAATTAGTCCCTAAAAGTCAGTAAAAGTGCTGGATAATTGCAACTCTCCAAATGGTTAAAGGCATCACCTTAGCTAAAACGATAACAATAATGACCTGCTATCATTTACCAAAAATGTACAGGTAAATATCTTATTCACACTCTTATAGTATAGTTTACGAAACTGGATTATCAAAACAAAAGTTTATCAAAAGGAATGGAAAGAAGTCATCAAAACCTTAAAGCTTCATGTTCCGCTATCAAATGTTTTTTTTTGCACACTGTGTACTTCAAGATACACTGTTGATCATACCGCCTCTTACTTTTTAATTTGAAATTAAGGATATCAAGGGCTACATTCCTTAATCGCTCACATGTTTTAACTTACAGTGAGTGTCAGGAAAGAAGAAACGGAGAAGATTAGATAAAGCCATGATTTTACCCTAAGAATTTGACAATTAATGAATTAATTCAAATCTCGCAATTGACACCCTTCAACAATTCACATAACAGTAGTTCAATAGTATCATATTTTCTTTTTTCCATAATCTTCTATAATCCATATCTTTGCCGATTGATACTTTCAACCTTTTGATAATACTTCATTAAACAAGAATTTAAGTATGTGTTACCTATTCTTTTTTTTTCAATTAAAACAAAAAAAAAAATATCATAGATATGTACCTTTAATAGTTTTCTATCTTGTTGACCCTAGTTCTTTATGTTTTACATACATCAATTACTTAAAAAGTATTGAACTATAACATGAAACATTTTATTTTGATTTTAGACATATGGTGTTATTAACAGACCAAAACTTTCTTATGTTTTATGACGTATTCTGTGCAAACATGAAAGTTAAAAAGATGCTTAGATATTCCTGAAAGTTAAGCTATTTATTTTAAAACGGTGTTAAATGAAACAAGTTCTTGAAAATGAAGAATGATCTGTTTCGTATTTACTCAGTCGCCTTGGTCCGAATAGGCTACAACTCTAAATTATTCAGCACTTAGTTATAGAAATGGAAAAACAAGATGAACAAGCAGTGTGTTTGAATACTTAATGCGCATTATAATAACGACTAATAGCGTTTAATGGTGTTCGCTTCTCTGTTTTAAAATAAAAAGCTTTAGAAAAGACTGTTTTAATTGATAGTATATAAATGAAAAAACTTTAAAAAAAACAGACAAAAAATAAAGGGCAGTGCCTTGTTTCTGAGATATAATCAATTAAAATTTGGCGGGCAATGATTCTCTCTACTTTTTTCATACATTTAACATTGGTACTTTTCTCTTTTAAACAATATGAAAAAATAGCAAGGATTTTATAAGATTTTCAAAAAAGGCCTCTTAACCTACATGTATATGTAATAAAATAAAGAAAAGATAAATAGAGGTTAGCGGGAAAAATTAGTATTAGTACTACATAGATAAAACTAGAGGATATCGAATATCTGACAAAAAGTTAAAAAAAAAAAGACAAGAGGAGCGAACATCCTTAGACTTTGAAAACAAGTTGTTACATTGAAGGAATTATCATCAACTGGCCATGCTAAAAAGTACGTAGCATAAATTTGTAGATATACGAGAAAATATCAATAATTAATTGCGCTAGATACTTGCAAAAACTCTAAACTGATTGACATTTCACATCGTAACAGAAAGTATCTATGACTTGTAGTTTAAAGTATTTCATGAAATATCAATAGTTAATTGCACTGGATACTTACAAAAGCTATAATGTGATTGATAATACAATGTGTAAGTTCTGCTGTTTTTATCTTAATCGTGTTTTGAGATTCTTTAGATATAGTATAAACAGCAGGAACATTTTGCTACGACATTGCAATCTTTTGACTTTATTCATAAGCTTTCTTATACATGTTATAACGTTGGCATTACATTATTATTAAAAACCAAATATAGGTAATGTGCTTTTATTTATCTTTGCTACTGAATTTATAGATAACCTTACGCCATTTGGCACAGCTACGCAAAGTTCTTGGTTTTCGAATGGTGGAAGCAATCCAGAATATGCTATACTCCCAACGATATCAAATATTTTTTCCTTGAATTACTGTTCACACACCGATACTGGTCGATATGATTCTGCTTGGTGGATGTTTCATTTTTCTTTCGGATCTGTATATATCACAGATATAACAATTTACTACAGAGACGGATGTAAGTATACTTAATTCTAACTATCACAGTATGATGACAAAACGATCAAATAATAATAGTCTTTATCAGCCAAAAAATAGTGCTCAAATTCCTATCTACTGTCGTTTGAAATACTTATGAGTTACATACATATTATAATGCTCTATTAGTTTTTTTCTCATGAATAGTGAGTCAGTTCATATTTATCTTCATTCATCATGTTCATCCAGATGTTAAGATCTTCGGCCTAGGATAATTTCCCGGTCATTTTCTTTAAAAGTATTTCCCCATGGAATTATTCTTACGGTAATGACCGAACTATGTCAATTTTCTTCAAAAGATAATGTTCGAGTTTAAAGTGGTATTTGCAAGCTTGCACATTGTATAATATGGATATAAAATGAAATAAAAGTTACGAGGATTAAGAAGCATTTGTCCCATATACCACTACATACAACATTGTATCAAATTTTTTCATGGTATTACGTGATTCAAATAACTTAAATCCTGCTCAATATACTTAAGTCAGGCTTCATAGTTCACCTCAATACAGAACCAACAATTCAAAACTACTTGCAATGAAAGGGGGTATAAAAAGACTACTAAAAAGAATGATTTTAAGAAAGCGGACCTTTTTAAAATGAGCAAAATAGTAGAATAAATTTATTACACCAGGGTTTTCGATATCACAAACTAGTCAAAACATTTACTAAATTTTATCATCGGTACAAGGACATCATTCGTAAATATAAATCAACATGCAGACATCTTATACGTTCAGGTATTTCACATCCATTATTTTAAGCACAAAAATGTCGGCATTCGCCTCAAAAGCTAACCAAATCTTTAAACAGACTTACTCGGAAGGGATATACATGCTATAGTTACGATACTGTTGTCAGATCAATAAGGATTGCATATTTTGGTATTAATATTGATTCACTCATAGGGTCTTTGCATCGGAAATAAACACATTTATTCTAAAACCAGTTCTTGGCATGATACGGGTTATGTTCCTCTCATATATTTTATAATGGCATGATACTAAACCCCTAACGGGAGGGATTGTACCTGATTTTCATATGATAAAGACATAATCTTTCAATCAGTTTAATTGAGGTCTGGAGCTGGCATGTCAGTAACTGCTAGTAGTCCTTTGTTAATTTATATATCATTGTCATTTTGCTTAGTTTCTTTTGTTACCTATTCTGACATCGGAATATGTAAAGAGGTAGCTTAAAGTTTATGTTTGTTATTGATGTCATAATATACAACTGGTTTAATGTGTCGCTTGAAACAATCAAAACATAAAAAGGGAGATAACTTGAATACTTATCAATTCAATAAATAAATTTAATTCATATTGATTGAATTTCATTAAAAAAGATTTTTGCCATAGGTGAAAAGGCATCTTTTATTACCTAACGACATCGCCTTATTATTTTTAAAGGTGGAAGATAAAATGATTTTTAAGAAAGGTTTGTCAAAATCTGGTTCCAGTAATGATATGTCCATAGGAACCAAATCGAAATTCCGATGATTCACATTAGAGCTCAGGTCATTACTACATATGATGTACACTGTTTATAAATGTCCTTTTGCCCAAATGCCAATGACGAGTTTGCGCTTTTTAACCGCCTAATATTCAAGAGGACTTCAGTTATAAACAGTAGTATTGATAAATATTCACTATTTTGACCAACACTTATTATCTTACTTATTTATCTAAATTGCAATTATTACAGTGAGTGAAAATGTTACATAGCATATCATACATTGTCTTAGAATATAAAATGAATTTGTACAAGACGTAGCAACTTGATGAATGCGATGTTTTGCCGAAAATTTCTAACCTATTTCGAGTACAAATATGAATTATTTATCGAGACAATGTTTGATTGTCTTTTTTATACTGCAGCCATAACAATTGTTCAAAAAAAAAAAAAAAAAAAAAAAAGAGAGTAAAAACCATTTATTTGGGATTTGAAACAGACGACGTAAAATTCCGAGAACCTGTTTTCTTTATTGACGTCATAAATAAAACCCTAAGGAACCAAATGATAAAATTCACAAACAAGGTGGTATACTGTCAGTGATTTAAAAAAGACATATACGGTCAAAGTAATTTGACCGCGCAGAGAATTGCAAAATAAAATGTTATATTGATAAATGTAAAAAAAGTTGCAAAGTACGCTTTAAAACCAGTAATGTCCCTTCAGATGCAGGTTCAAAACATTTAACATTATGACGTTGCTAATTTGTCATCACATTTGGACGAGGTCAGTGCCAAATTCTTTTTAAGTCGTCTTTTAAATTGATTTAACAAGTTGTTTCCTACTTGTTTGCAATTTGCTGATCAAGGAAAGGAGCAGAAGATAATTTTGATGATGAAAATATTACTTATCATATTATACAATAATACATTTACGATGCAAACTTTTATCCTGTATGTAAATGTGCAGTTAAATAATACTTTCTTGAAAACACTGTTGCATCTGTGCTATAACCGTGTTTTTATGATGTCAAAACAAAAAACTAGATCAATTGCGAAAGTCACTAGTTTGCTTTATGAATGTTTCTGTAGCAAATCAAATTGAAAAAAAAAAAAAAAAAAAAAAAAAAGTCTAAAAGAGAGTTTTGCCTGTAGTTTTGATAATAAATTAATACTTTTAGTTTTAATATCCCTCTTAATCTTTACCTGACACGAACTGTGTGTCATTTTAAATGATGAATGTAACACCATCAACCGAAACATTTGTAAAATAGTTTCATATTTTAGAGACCGAATTTTCTAAATAAATTTCTCTTACATGTCTTATTCTCTTTTTACACTTCTCGAATAAATTAACTTTAAAGAAATTGGATGCTCCTTTCGAATTTTGTGAATTATCGCACAGAGAAATAGAGAACAGCACTATCGAATAGAACAATTGAATGATAAAATTTATGACGACCACAAAGGAAACTTTGTTGGTTTTTTTTTAGTATATCCTCTTATACATAATCTATAAGTCAGACTGTCTCTGTGACGTCATCATTGTTGCTACTGATTTACTGGAGAGAGTAATTGCCTTTAACTATTTTAATAATGTTTTTCCCAAGTTCATTTCTATTATCCTTTGAGGGGACTGGGCACTTGTAAAACGGGAAAATTATAATTTTAGTTTTAGCAAAAGTTTGTAAATGTTCACTTAACAGGATTTGTCTGTATTCCAATTGTCAGATATGCTGTGAATTCTGACTCCTTTGTAAAATATAGTTCTCGTTGCAGTTCTGTTCTTGCTTGTTAAAGACTTAAATGAATATAACGCATTTATGAACATAAATTGAAAACCTATTTTCTAAGAGTGTTTTAAACGTCAATGATTTGCACGACATCTTAACATACACACCCATAAGTAGTATTATTAAATTTATTTATTTGATATAGTTAAGACACGCATGAGATCCCAACCCAGTTACCCATATATTATTATTTTGCACTGACAATACCCATTCGGGACATTTTACATGTGTGTTATAGCTTATCACTTGTTTTACTTATTGTGATGGTGACCTCAAGGAATAAAATGTTATATGTGTTTGTGTTCATTAAGTATGGTAGTGTGCCCTATGGAACCTGATCACGCCAGATGGTCTGCTAAACCCCGACTTAACGTGTCAACTGGTTGGACTTATTGTGAATAAATCTATATAACATAACACATATTATTGTCCAGAATATGCGTGTTATATTGACTGATGAAACAGAGTCCGGCGACCTAATCGTAAATATTGTTAGAGTCTCTTTCGTTCTTCCCCTTTATCACGGATTGCAATATTATTCATGTTATTCGTCTGATAACCGCTCAGTGTACTTGACTAAGTAAATCCCTTACTAATGCGAAATAGTAAAAAAAATACGTATATTTTGTAAAGTCTAAATTGTTCATCCATTCAATACTCGTAATTAGGTCTTTCCACTTTTCCATGGAAAGACCTATTGATTTTGTTCTGATTATTATTTTTTTTTCTTCCGCCTAATTTTTTTTCTTGCGTTGTGTTATTGTTTTATAAGATGTCGCTTATATATTTGGAATATGATAATTTACAATTTATACGCTTTTGAAACTAACACTGCTTAACCGAACACTTTACGTTGTAAGAGTTATCTCCCCAAACACTGTTTTTCTTGTGGCCACTACTCCTTCGCAACCGTAAATTTTTACGCCAAATTTATTTTACCAAATTGCTCGTTACGTCTCCAGGATTAGGATGACCATTTGGACCGAAGCTATCTGGAGACTCCATATGAGAGTTATTCCCCCTTATGCATTTAATATAAGTGATATGCATTTCTAACTGGTAAACCATAAGTGATAGAGACCTAGGGTCTTTGGATTTGAGGTCCTTGGTCCAAACAAAATGAAAATTAGGTCAAGATCAAAGGTCAAGGTCATATTCTAAATTTTGATTTTGGCTTATTTTCACTCATTTTCAAACCGTAAAAGATATAGACAAACTATTTTTACTAAATTGTTAGTTGCGACATGTCGTAACACGTAGATTTTTATTGCAAGGGTACGTTGACCGTAAAGCGGAGTTTTCTCCCTTTTTATATTTAAAATTACATGTATGGTGGTATAACTCATTTACCAAGTACAATAAAGACCAGGGTAATTTGATTAAAGGTCCTTGGTTTATGACCTTGAAATTGAGCTCAAGGTCAAAGTTGAATTTGACATTCTAGATTTTGACCTTTGCTTTAACTTCATATTTAAACACGATAAAGCCATGGGACTCTTTTCGTTAGGTTGCAATTTACATGACCTTGAAAATCCAACCGGAAATGACTTTGTGTAAACCGGAAGTAGCTTTGTTTAGCACTTATTTGATGTAAAAGTATATAGAACCATATATTTTTAGAATCAGTGTCAAGTAAACTATCAAATAATACCGGAAGTGACATTTTCCAGACCGGAAGTAACAAATTATCTCCCTTATTTCAACAAAATTGTTTAGAAACCATATATTTTTGGAATCAGCGTTCATTTAGGTATCATTTGACAATTTATATGACATTTTAAACCGTATTTTAATATTTTCATATCAAAATGAATCGTAAGAAGTGGAAAGACCTTCAATTGTTCTCTGAACAATTAGTTTTTATTTTTTTTTTTCCGCCTAATTTTTGTTCTTGCCCAATATTGTTGTTTCGCAAGATGTTCCTTAGATATTTGGTATATGATATCGAACAGTTTATACGCTTTTAAAACTGACACCGTTTAACCAAAGACTTTACGTTGTAAGAGTTATCTCCCCAAACACTGTTTTTCTTTTGTCCACTACTCCTTTGCAACCGTAAAAGATTACGACAAATTTATTTTACCAAATTGCTCGCTATATCTTCAGGATGTTGAGTTTGGTTTTCACCGAAGCGTTCCGGAGACTCCATATCAGACTTATTTCCCCTTATGCATTTGATATAAGTGATATGCATTTCTAACTGGTAAACCATAAGTGATAGAGACATAGGGTCTTTTGATTTGAGGTCTTTGGTCCAAAAAAAGAAAATTAGGTCAAGGTCACATTCTAAATTTTGATTTTGGCTTATTTTCACTTCTTCTCAGAAACCTTATAAGATAACGACAACATATCTTTACTAAATTGTTAGTTGCGACATGTCGTAACACATACATTTTAGTTGAAAGTGTACGTAGACAATAAAAGGCAGTTTTCTCTCATTCCATATGTAAAATTATGTATATGGTGATATAACTCGTTAACCATATCTTATGAAGACCTAAGGTATTTTGATTTGAGGTCCTTGGGTTGTGACCTTGAAATTGAGGTCAAGGTCAAAGTTGAATTTGATGTTCTAGATTTTGACCTTTGCCTTAAATTCGTATTTATACATGCTAAAGACATAGGAGTTTTTGAATTAGCTTGCAAGCCATATGACCTTGAAAAATCCAACTGGAAATGATCTTGTGTAAACCGGAAGTAATTATTTTTTGTACTTATTTAATGTAAAAGTATATAGAACCATATATTTTTGGAATCAGTGTCAAGTAAACTATCACAAAATACCGGAAAGGACATTTTTTACCCGGAAGTAACAAATTATATCCCTTATGTCAAACAAAAGTGTATAGAAATCATACATTTTTGAAATCAGCATACAATAAGCTATCATTTGACCATGGAAATAGCATTTTAAACTGAATTTTAATATTTCCGTATCAAAATATATCATTTCGGGTGGAAAGACCTTCAATTGTTCTCTGAACAATTGGTTTTTAATTAACAATTGTATTTCTTTATTATAGATACAAATCAGATCATTTGAAAATCGTTGTTTTATAAATCACCATATCATAATTTATAAGTCAGGCGGCCTATTTTGTCTCTATCTCATGCCATATACTAGGGTTGTCTTTGACAAAATCTTTAACAAACAATGTTGAATATTTTAATTTCGATGACTATGAAACAAATAAGAAAAACATTGCCCATGTTTATAATGACAAACAGTCAGAAATGAAAAGAGAAACTGAATCCAAATGTCAAATGTCGTTTATTTCTGATTTAAAAAGCGCAGAGAGGAAACATTTACTTTTTTTTTTTTTTTTGGTTTTAGGATATAAAAAAACGAATATATAACTTTCGATTGTTATTGTTTATTTCTCAAAACGAAAGACGAAAGACGAATACACGCAAATATACACGACGCTTTGTGGCATTATATTTCTTTCTCATTGTCACGTATAAAGTAGCAACTGAATTCATCAAAACCACTATAGGTTTACATGTAGTGTTCGGGTTGGATTATATTTTTTTTTGGCTCGAGTGAATCGGACCATTGTTTCTAGTGCACATCGCGTTTTTTAAATGAAAATGCATGCATTCATATTATGTTACTGTTATTTCGGAAGTATAGAATTTTAATCATGATTTCCGACAACTTTTTAATGATAATCACAAGGTTAACAGAAACGACGCATAAGGTTCTCCTGTTTCACTTACCATAAAGCTTTAAACATTGTCAACATTTTGTCGCGTAATGCAGTTAAAACGTCCGATGTTTTTATGGTAGTGGGCTTTTTCAAAGGATAAATGAACAAGCAAGAATGCGTTCAGAACTTTTAAATCAACCTGTTAAAAAAAAAAATACAATTTCATAAATAACTTCATCAGCCCTCAAGCTGAGTCAACATATTCCTTGAAAATCGTTTAATTTGATATGACTTGTACATGTTGTATGAAAAATATTCAACCACTGATAGATTTCTATAACTTGTAAAATATGTAATTTGTCCTATTTCCTATATATATATAAACTCATCATATGGATATCCTTTAACATTTTTTTATTCAAATGTTACCAAAAAGTTCTTTAAGTTAAATTTTACTTATGCATTTTTTGTTATAAAATTTGGTCAACAGACACTACTCTATTTCATATTGATGCGTACAGGAAAGCGCCGTGTATTACATCTACATACCTACGCAAAACAAAATTGTACACATTTACAAGATAGTGAAGTTTTGCAATTTATTAACGAATCCATTGACATTTAAAAAAAAAGATTAAGTTGTGTAAGAGCAAAAGTTCATTGTCAACTTATATAGATGTTTTCGTCATGACAATATGATTCATTTCCTTTTAAGTACACACACGTTTGCACTATGTGTGTTTTATTCTACTTTTAAACAATGCTATTGATGGGGTTTTTTAAGAAGGCAGAGAACCATGGACCAATAGTTGGAATCATTTGGTTTTTGGTGTAAACAAAAAAATACAAACCACAAAATGCGATAGAAACACAATATCAACTGAAATATGTTGAAGTTGTCACAGTTTTTATTTTAATGTAAATTCATGATATTTTTATCTAATACGCATTTTGCAAAATAACTTCTAGAACGAATTTGGTGTAATACATGTGAGTTTATGTATGCACATACAATTTTTAAAAGCAAGAGAAAGTAGTTGAAAAATTTATTAACATTTACAAAATGTGTACATTATAATGACTTAAAGTGTCAAGCGGAGTGACAATTTGATATCTTTGATTACATTTTTTACTTAATTTGTCGCTGCGTCATGCTGGTCTGGCCATTGCGTTATTGTCATGTAATTTACTTGTCTATCAAAAATTCAATACGCCGATGTCACAAAGAACACATCATATGAATTAAACATGGTAAACGGCGGAAAGAATAAAAAAAAAAAAACATTTCTGACAATCATCGTTAAACATTATTGTATATAGAGAAAATATGACAATTGTTTTAATATTCAGTTATAAACATTTTAGCCACGTCAAGTGAACAAGTGTTAAAATTATTAGCTATAAGTTGATGGAAAACAATTGGTTAAGTCGTGATCATCACTATTTGAAATTTCTCATGAAAAGATTGTGTATGTCCTATACATCTTAGTGGAAATCAATGATGAAAAGTGGAAGGAAAAAGTCAAATAAAAAAAATATAATAGGAGTAACATTTTTCGTTGTTGAAAAAGATGCTTTTGTGCTTTTTTTGTAAATAATTGTTTGTTTTGATATTGTAACACAGTGATGACTGCTGTACCCATATTTTGACTATTTTATTTATAATGTCTGTTTTGTTCACGCATCGTTGTAAATATAACGGAATTTGATAAGACTGTCGTACAAGTGAGAGGTTTAGCGCTATAAAACCAGGTTCAATCCACCATTTTCTACATTTGAAAATGCCTGTACCAAGTCAGGAATATGACAGTTGTGGTCCATTCGTTTGATGTGTTTTGTCATTTGATTTTGCCATGTGATTAGGGACTTTCCGATTGAATTTTCCTCGGAGTTCAGTATTTTTGTGAATTTACTTTTTATATTCCTCCGATATATCATGTATGGATAACTTGTCGTTCTGTAGGTGCAAGCAATGTAAGTTTAGTTTTACACGTATTGTTTATGAAACTGTTTTATCTTAATAACATATCACGTAAACGAAAAATATAGATAGGCATTCAAACTGATTTCGAATATAATTTAACAAAATTTAAGATTTATGTAACGGATGTTAACCCCTTTTAGTCCAGCTGATTCGTGCATACTTTTAGAAGAATTGTTGGTTTGATGATAAAAGCATGAAACTTTGCACAACTGTAAATCTAAATTTGGAAGTCAATTTAAGCTATGCTCTGAAAAATCCATGCGGACATTTTCAAGATGTTTGCCAATCAGTCCAAATTCGCAACCATGTTTAAATTACAGCAAATAATATTCAAACCAAATCTTTTAATAACATATAAAATGTAATCCAACGTTTCTGGTTAGTCATGACGTTATATTTGACTTTTGATTTTTTTTTTTCAAAATGGCGAAAAATTTCAAAATGGCCACCAAAAAGTGAAAATAAACAAAACTGAGACAAGGCTTTATAGAAATAAAATATGTGGTATGATTGGCAATGAGACAAGTCTCCAAATGCGACCATATGACATATAAATTACCAACTATAGGTCACTGTACGGCCTTCAACAATGAGCATAACCCATACCGCTATATACAGCTATAAAGGCCCCGAAATAACAAATGTAAAACAATTCATACGAGAAAACTAACCGTCTTATTTATGTTTGCTGATATTTATTTCTTCTATCAAATCACACTTTGCAGTTCATACAATATTCTAGGGATTGCGTTTCCATGATACATGGATGCTGCTTTTAAGACAATTTAATCAAAGATCCCATAAATGAAATCATTCTAGTCACAAATGATAATGGATACGTTTCACTCCTCCTTGCCACAATCCTTTCTTTTTTCTCGATTGTGGTAACATCAAGATGATAAATAAATACGACTAATCACCGGATTTCTACTTGAAATGAGTAACATCCTGAGTGCTACCAGTTGGCCAGAAACTACACACCCTTCCTAAACCTGCGTAGACTCCTAGTTTTGATAAACATGGACTTGTCTTGTTTATGCTTTCAAAGTTGAGTTATTTGCTCTTTTTGTTCACTGTCTGTGTTGTCAACCAGTGCGTATAGGCATGGAAAACCTTATTCCATTTCAAACGTTGATTTACACGTACCAATGGTTTTTACATGTTTTAAATTTTGTGATTCTAAGGGTTAGAAAAGAGCCATTTATAAATCCACTATTATAGGATAAATTCTTAATAACTGGATATAACTAATAAATCAAGTTAAACAGGACCACCTATGTAGGTGTCGCTTGTTTAACATGAACTGCGTACCCTTCTTAAGTACCTGAGATCATCCCCGATTTTCAGTTGGGTTGGTGTTGCTCAATTGTAAGATTTTTGTGTAGTAATTTGTGTTAGTCATTTTTTTGCGTTTTTTTTATCCATGTTTTTACAAAAATGTATTTGTTTTTTAATGGCTTTTGAGTGCCTAAGTGTCTTCTCCATCTTTTTATCATCTAACCAACAACATATTTTCACAGCAGTTTGTCTCTGAAGGACAGTCCACTAAGTGTTTACCCTTACCCCACTCCCCACAACAGTTTCAACAGGACCGTACATAACATCATTGTCCTCGGCATTTTCATCTACAATAACCTCTGTTTTATATCTCTCATCCACATTTTATTACCTCATTACAAAATGCTTATACTTCTGCGATAAATTTCCAATAGGGTATATGCGATCTGCATTCACTCGGTAAAAGGCCGAAAAATCCCCCTCCTGAAGCTTTCACATGCTTTGAGAATGTTGTGTTTTGCTTTTAAACCGCACCTGGTGTAGAATATCATGTGGATAAACTGATCACGTTATATTATTTCAAAGTAGGGGTTATTTGTGTTAATTACTATGGCCATTTCTAGACAAAACACTATTAAATGCTGTAGTTGTAGATATTGATAATCAATCTGATTGCCCCACCTTCTCCTTTTACAAGTGTGTAATTTTACTCTTGAGCTTGATCTACATTTACTATTTTCAAATTACATTTGCAACATTAAAAACTGTATTGTTAAATGGCATACTATCGTGCAGGGGTACTGGAAGCCATAAGTTTAATGAAAAATGCAAAAAACCAATTAATAAGCAGTATAATGGAATCTTTGTACACCTAGAAGGAACGTTCAGTTCAATCTTTAGTGTTGCAGACCAATTGCGGTTAATTGGACTTTAAATTTCTCTCTCATTACTCTATTCTTTGAATGTTACATAGTTCTAACCAGGGTCTCGTTCTTCAGAAAACATATATTTTAGAATATTTGTTCAAGAATGAGAAGTACTACTGTATGTCTTGTTCATGATGCATGAGAGCCTCTTAAAGACTCTTCTATTCATTTAGTACTATGTTTCTTTGATCGAACACTTGTTCCACCACTGTTTTCTAACCAATCACATACGGTTCTGAACGATGCCATTTCTATGTAAAGACCTTAAACAAAACTAGTCTTTATTCTGCTCGAAATAGGTTCCGATTTTGCAAAAGCAAAAAATAATAGTTCAAAAATTGAAATTGTCGTACTATGGAACGATTCGTTAGTCGTAGTTGAACTCTTGTTGTTGTCAACGGCTGCTATTGCTATTGTAAAACCACCAGGTTTCACGGAAGGAACCACATATTCATAAATGGAATCTTCTAGTACTGCAGATAAATGGATAATTGTATCATTCATAAACGACAAACGTAAACTGTACATTTTGTCCTTTCCTGGTCCTAGCATCCAGTAGAATGCCTATATACATTATGAGATGGTTTAAATTCAGTTGAATGTAATGTTAAAGAATAATAGAGAAATAAAACAGAAGTAATTTTGAAATGGATAATTAAATATTTGCCTCAAGGAATAACTCGACTGCATCTGGATATTTGGCCAAATGATTATCAACTAAAGTTTTTAATGACTGTTGAAATGACTTTTGCCTACATTATGTTTACTTGAACTACCTATATGTGCAGCTTTATCAAGTATCGTTGTCATACAATCAGATTGTTGCGGTTGCTTGTTTAATTGCAAAACCCAAATAATCTCTAAAGAAAAGAAGCAAGCACCTGCCTTGTTTATGGCTTGGCAAGCCTGATAGTACTGCAATTTTTAGATTGTCATCTTCGAGTTAATCACAGAGAAAACTATTTAACTCGAGAAGTATACATTCTAGTTAAGTCTAGCTTAAATATTGGAATAACGCCTTTAACTATACGTGATTTCTCGTTGTAAACTACTGTTCTGCAAGAATGGTACCGTAGTTACGATTCTCTGTACTTTCCTCACAAATCTTTTAATATTTGGCTTGAGTAAATAAATGTGGCATACACTTGGTGTTATAGTGTTATAGAGCACTAAGCTTTACTGAATGAACGTCAAAACAAAACACATTGTAACCTTCTATAAGGGAATTTTGTCGATATTGATATCCTATGGCGGCCATCTTGAAAAAAGCCGCCACATTGAAATTTCAAGTTGGGTTCATAGCTTATATTGTTATAAGTACCCAGCACTACTAACATGACAAATTTGAACTTATCTAAGGAATATTTGTTGATTTTGATATTTTGTAGCGGCCATTTTGGAAAAAGCCGCCATTTTGGAAAAAGCTGCCATATTGAATTTTCATGGTGGGGTCATAGCTATCATTTTTTCAAAACAACCAGCACTACTGCCATACCAATTTGACCATAAATTTGACCTTATATAAGTGATATACGTTGATTTTGATATTTTATGGCGGCCATCTTGGAAAAGTCCGCTATTTTGAAATTTCAAGGTGGGTCCATAGCTTATATTATTTGAAACACCAAGAACTACACCATGCCATATTTGGTGCTTTTGTCATCAAACACACAATTTTTTTCCGATCGGCCGGACTATTTCATACGGTTGAATATAACATAATTATGAAATGTTAATATAAGTTAATAGGTCTTTTCCGGATCCTATCAATGATTCAACTGTTTAGATATGTTCATGCCGATTTTTATTTATTATACAACTTGAATTTGATTGATAAAATGCGTTTAAACTATACCCGTTGTTGTCCCTGTTGTATTCAGAGGTTCTGCATATACCCCTTCCAGAACGCACGAAATGTTTAATATTAACCTAAATATTGATCAAATATTATAATACAATTAATGAGAACCGATATGCGTTACGTAATAAATTCATGATGGCTTGATTATGGTATGAAACGTATAGCTTCGTACCGTGATGCGAAGCAAATATTTAGTTAGCTTAACAAACTACAATATACAATACAGATACATAATATGAACCACAAACATATGCCAAACATATGTCCAGTTTATTAGCAATTTTGTGTAAATCCTAATTGATCTTATCCATTACGATTAGCATAGTACATGTTTTTTGACAACACAAACAGCTGTGCAAGTAATGACGGTTTATTCTTGTTATAGAGCCATAGTTAAATCATACCAGTTCACACATTAGTGACAGGGATTTGATTGGTTTGTTGGTTATCATGATACATGAGTAATTACCAACTGGTCTAAAACAAGTTCCGTAAAATGTTAATTTTGCAAACATGTTTTATTACGAAATTAACATTAATCACTGTACAAAGGTTGTTGAAAAATGGGACCAGCTGAGTTATTATAAATTAATGAACATGTTTCTCTCATGCAAAGCTCTGATTCCTTGTACGGCTTGCCTTTACTTTTTGCCCTTTTTTGGTTTAAAAGCTCTTCATTGTTTTTAAATTTTATAATTTGTAAATGTTTTGGCATCTAGCCTCACTGAAGGAACATGTATTGTCGATATGCGCATCTGGTACACAACAAATGTACCGTTAATGTTATCCCTATCATTACACATTTTGTTTTTTAATAATGCCCATAAAATTCTGCATATTTTAGTCAATCTTTCGACAATGGAGCTCTTAGAAATGGTGGCATAAGATTAACAAATCATTGGAATTGCACATTTAAAGCGGGATGTGTTTTATATTGTGCTGTTGCACCTCTCTATCAGGTTACATGCATGGGTTAAACATTTTGTCATGTAGGGGTCTTTTTAAACTCACTGCACGGTATGAGTTTTGTTGCTTGTTGTAGAACTATAATTGTTTAAAAATCTCCATTATTTGAACTCTGTTGGATAGTTGGTTAATTGGCAATCATATCACATATCCTTATCTTATATTCATTTATTAGTTGTACTAGGCTTTAAACTATCAATCCGTAGCGGCCAGTAGTCTTTGATCGATACAATGTATCTTTTCACTTACGTAAGTTGTGTTTTTTCTTTGTGCCGATATGATGAGTCAACCCCTTTCCAACAGATTTTAACAATTTGCTTTTATGCTGTTACAACTCCGTTTAATGCTTTAACAAAATCAGACTGTTGCATGGTGTTTCTTGTTTGACTTGATTTATATTATTCCTACCTTTTAGAGCTTACTTTACGGTATTGGTTTTAATCATTGTTGAAGGCCGTGCGATGACTCACATTTGCTTACATCCACTTTTTGTGATATTTTTTTTTATAGTTGGCTTTATAAAAAATAAAAAACACATCCTCATTTTATTTAGCAAAATTAAAAATATTTTAATTTCAATGTCAAATGGAGAACCTATTTTTGAAAAAGATGTAGTTTTGAAAAGACGAAAACATCTGCATCATAATCGGATAAATAAAGTCAACAGTAGTATACCCCTGTTCAATAGTCATAATTTGATTAAGCAAAAACAAATCCGGGTAACAATCTAAAACCGAGGAAACACATGAACTATAAGAGGAAAACAACGTCACGACACAAACACTGAACTACAACAAAAGCAAACAGCAACATACATAGAAACGGACTGTTTGATAACAACTGCCATATTCCTGACCTGGTACAGGACAATTTAAGAAAAAATGGTGAATTGAACCCGGTTTTATGGCTTGCCAAACCTCCTGCTTATATGGCAATGTTAATAATACCGCTAAAATGACAACACTACGTGACAGGAATACAATACTTACAAACGCAAGAACACTCAGCACAGAGAAATACATAAATAAATAATATAATTATAGTACATTACAAAATGTAAACAGCAGAAAAACAACGTACACCAAACGACGAAATATAAACTGCGTGTCACATGAATGGATCAACGTCACATAAAAGTGACGTATTTTTTGTGACGTTTATATTATCACAGGTAAATTTCTAAAAATAAAATAGATTCCTTCAAATTGATATTTTATAGTGTGTTTTTCTATGTTGTGATGTTATACAATTGTTTCAGAAAAGGGAGAAGGTTTGGTACCATTAAAACGTTTAATCCCGCTGCAAATGTTTGCACCTCTCCTAAGTCAGGAATCTGATTACAGTAGTTGTCGTCTGTTTATGTAGTTCATACGTGTTTCTCGTTTCTCGTTTTTATATAGATTAGACCGTTGGTTTTTCCGTTTGAATGATTTTACACTAGTAATTTTTTGGGGCCCTTAATAGCTTGCTGTTCGGTGTGAGCCAATGCTCAGTGTTGAAGGCCGTACCTAGAACCTATAATGGTTTACTTTGATAAATTGTAACTTGGATGGAGAGTTGTCTCATTGGCACTCATACCACATCTTCCTATATCTATTGTATTAATGAGCAATACAAGTACATGTTATGAAGATCATACTAATGATACCAATCTCCCAACATCACTCAGAGAATTCCTTGAAACAAAGCGATGGACAGACATGTTATGTAATGGATGTGTATGTACATAATCCACGCATACGATCCATAATGTTTTATAGTACCTGTTTGTTAATGGTTCACACAATCGGTCGCATTATAAATGTCTGTATATAGTCATTTGTGTTAACATGTTTGACATTTATTGTTATTATTCTAGTTGAGGGTTTCCCCAATGGTCATTATCTTTGGTCGTATGATCCCACAATACGACGTATTGTAAAAAATCTTCACATCTATACTATTAAAGGAAGAGACCGATTTCATTGAGCCGCAACTCCTCTGAAACCATACAAAGTCGGAAATATTTGTGATATGACGTATAAATGTAGTGTTTTGTACTTCCTAAACTTGTCTTTGAAACAATCATTTTTCCACAGAAAACGCCAATTTTTGAGAAAGTATCCAAATTCGGAGACCGTTATCGATCCGTGTCTTATACGCTTTCGCGCATGCTCAGTCGACGTACTGCCCGACAACTCGGCCCAAGGTCAACTCGCACCACTCAAACACCCTCACTACTTATTACAACTTGCATCACTTTATTAAACTCGCACCACTCCAAAAAAAAAAAAAAACGAAATATAACAAACTCGAAAAATGTGTTTAATCATTAGATTGTTTTCTTCTTCTCCTAGTTAATTCCTCCTTTCTCGGAGCACCCGTGTCACACAGAGACAGAACTCGCACCACTCGAAAAAAAAAATACTACAAACTCGCACCACTGAAGAAATATTTTAAATCATCAGAGAGTTCTAGATTGTCTTCTTCTTCTTCTCTGAGTTATTTCCTCCGTTCTTGGAGCACCCGTATCACACAGAGACAAGCTTGACTCGCACCTTTGAAAAAAAAAAAAAAAGAAATACTACAAACTAGCACCACTGAGAAATGTTTTAATCATCAGTGTTCTATGTTGTCTTCTTCTCTGAGTTATTTCCTCCGTTATAGGGGCACCTGTGTAAAACCGTGACAGAAGCTACTAACTGGACATTTAAACTCCTATGAAAGAAGAACTGCCAAACTAATAAAAACTATCAGCATAATGCATCAGTGCATAAAAACAGTTTGAGAAACACGAACCCAAGCTGTGTTTCACCATAAACATTTCAAGTAGTCTTCAAGCCGCGCTCGCGCGAGTTTTTTCTAGTAGTATAAAAATGTTCCACTCGACCAGAAGCATTTTTGCTCATTACTGAGGTGTGACGAATTACTACAAATGCCAAACTTGAGAATGATACCTATTTTGAAAATCTTCATACATGTAACTGGATATTTCTATTTATTTTTTTACAGATGCTTATCGGATGGACGGATTTAAATTATATGTGACCAATACATCAACTATTCCACCTGACGGTTATCTATGTTATGAAGATCCTGATCCTGGTCTTCCAAACATCACTCAGACAATTCCCTGTAATCAACTTGGAAGATATATCATATATTATGATACTAAAGGAGATGACAAAATCGGACCTGTGATTGAATTGTGTTACGTTGCCATTAATGGTAGGTTTTGTTTTCATCAGCAATAAATGTTATGAAGATCATATTAATGATACCAATCTCTCAAACATCACTCAGAATATTCCTTGTCATCATCTTGGATAATACATTATTAATTATGATACAACAGGAGACAAAAATATGGGACCTTTAATTGAATTGTGCTATGTTGATTTTAAAGGTTGGTTTCGTATTACTGTTTCTAGTATTTTCTTATCCCCACTGTGTAACTCTCTAACGCATGTTTGACTACACTTTTAACTATTATTTTTATTGTTTCCACTTTTCAAATTATATTTAGATTTCAGGTTTTAAAATGTTTTGACCTATACCATTAATGAAATTGAAAAATAAATATGTGCAGCCGTTTCATCACATGTTGGAAAGTTTAATGTTTAATTGCAGAGTGCATAATATTCAGCTGGGATCAGTCTTAACTTCTCTTAAAACCCGTCAGAGGAAGTTGTCTAGAACAGTATATAAAACAGTTTACCTGACAGCTTTAGAATTGTTCTTGGCAGGAGCGGTTCTACCCTAGAACAGTTTTTGGACAGTTCTAACCTAAACATATTATGACAGTTCAACAATAGAATATGTTTGGACAGTTCTTCCCTAAAACAGTTTTGGATAGTTCTTCCTCCAGAATTTTTTTTTATAGCACTTATTATATTTGTTTATTTAATCTATTCAATTTAATTGATTCATATTATTTATTCAATTCAGTTTTTATTTTATTACTCTTATTAATCGTTTGGTTTTCTTATTATATCTTTTTATTTATTAGCCGTTCTTTTTCTGTTTCTGTTTCTTTTCAATATCATAATATTTTTTACTAAGGTGTAATAACATTTACATTGTTATGAGTAATTATTTTGTATTGTTCATTTAAAACCCTCCACAAGAAAATGATATGATCATTATGTAATCTAAGTATTGCGTTTGTAATAAACACCTTTAATTATTTTCTCGGCCTGTATAATTGTCTTTCTAACATGACTAAAGAGAATATAGTGTTACATGTAGTATTTTGATAAAAATTACGAAAATATTAAAAGTATATATTCCTCATTACTTATTCATAATTATTGACAAATGCAATTGTTTTGATTAAAAAACACAAACATAATCATTGAGATATAATCTTGATAACAGAACTAAACATTCATCCAAGACTGTATTTGTTTCAGTATTTAATCCTTTATATCACAAATATGAATTACAGGGATCTGAAATATAACATTTATTTATATACATTACAAAAACATTGTTTACAGCCTATTGAGTAAGTGATTTTAATTCATATTCAAGAGAAATAAATCACTAATGTTAAATATGAAGGAAGTGACAACACATAATGTATCAGAAGGGCTATTGTTAATAAAAACCATATCGTTGGGAACTGTTTCCTGTATCAATAACATATATCATTTCTCATACTTACAGTCAGTAAGCTTTATGCAAATAAGAATCAATCAATCATATTTACATGACTTCCATCATCCAAATTTCCTTTTATTTATCTTATATTTTACCTTATTTTACATTTTGCAAACAAAAATATTCATTTATAATGTACCTTTAGCTATTTTCATATACATTCGTAATTTTTCCGTTTTAATGATGTAAAATAATGATAGGGTCACCGACTTCGTGTTTTGGTGTACATCATTCGAAGTGGTGTTCTATGTGAAAAAATACCACAAAACGTCGAAATAATCGTAACGTCATCGCGTTGCAAGCCGTAAAACTTAAATATTTGACATTTTTCACTACCAGCTAGGTAACAGATTGATTTAAAAAATAAACGAAGTCGGTGACCATATGATTATTTTGTTTTCTTAAAACGGACATTTCTGTTTCAACAACATACGAGTTTTTATGAGAATTCTATGAATTAGAAATAAGAGATTTGATGATTTAATTTAAAGACAAATTTAAGAGGGTTTCTCGCCGATTTTATGTGCTTTGTATACAAATGTTCACCCAATTTGAATGAATTTAAGCAGTAATATTTCAGATAATAAAAGAGATAAATGCATTATTTTTTTAGATTTTCAGTTATGGTTCAACAAGCCAAAGTTGTACGCAAAATTTTATCAAAACCTGTGACATTGCCCTTTTTCTGTTCCTTGACCTTACAGGCAAATGATAATAGAAATATTAAGTGTCTCATTATGACAACAGAACACGCTGAGAATTGCATCTAGTTACAGGATACTAATTGTACTGTTGCTGTCTTTTTTTTATTGTTTTTTTGTTTGTTTGTTACATGTAGATTTTTATAAAATGTCATCTGCAGTGTGCTTTGAAAAATAAAAACATAACTCATATATGTAAAGGGTCAGTAAACTTTCTTTCATATCTTAAAGCTTTGAGTAGATTGAGATAACGTTTTCCAATGTCGTCCTCTCTGTCAACTCAATTGACCAAAGAAAATCAAACTGGCATTCAGTAACTGAGAATACTCTTATGTTGGTGCTTTGTTTCTAATGTTTTTATGTTATACATTAGGCAGTTATTTTTCTCGTTTGAATTTATTAACAATTAACATGTCAGTGCCTTTCAAGGCCAACTGAACGGTATTAATTTTCTCATTGTTAAAGTCCGTACGATTGCCTATAATTGAGTATATTCACTCCATTTCAACCTTGGTGTATAGTTGTCTCATCGGCAATCAGACCAAATCTCCTTATTTGTATATCAATATGTCAAACATTTTCAAATTATATCTAAACATATATTTAGATATTTCATATTTATATTTGATATCCTGGCCGACAAATATCGCTGTTTTTAAAGACAATTGAATACAAAAATAGAATATCCAAAATGATTATATTTTATAAAAAAAATGTTAAATAAATATTTGCCAAAATTTTTATTCTGGTTTTGTCTGTTGTACTGTATAAATCTAGTGTGTGTCATGTGATATTCTTTTCTCTTAATCGTCAACAATTTCCTTCAAATAATGATCGTTCTCTCAGCTTTCAGATTTACAAGTTTATATTATCAAAGATTGAAAATAATTCACTATTTGGTAATGGGTTTTCAAAGACTATTCTATTGCAGTGAATAATATTTTTTTCATTTGTGTAACTATATAAAAACTGGTGGAAGCTGTAACATTCATCTATTTATTACCAGAAGTCACAATAAAACATTGCAATTTTAATCGTTTTCAAGTTATTCTGTATTTAATTTTAGGAACAAGACAAGTACTATCACTGGGCTCCGTTAGCCAAAACATCTACTAACTTATACAATAAAACTGACCGTAAAAGCTGCTTTTAAATTGTACTCTTAAGTATATTAATATTCTAATTGTAAACAAATACGATTTTGGCTTCATGCAATTCTGATTGTTTCCCCTGCCTTTTTTGTGCCTGTTATTATTGTGGCACGGTAAAGAAAACTAGTTCTGAAATCATCAGTTATACGATTCCAAGGTTGGATTCAATAGAAAATATCAGCACGATAACACAGGCAATGTGAATGATTTCAGATTGATATAAGTCAAGTGTCGTGTCATAGCTGTACATTTTTTTGCACGTAGGTGTGTTATGGTAATCGTTATATCATTCCCACAAAATGTTTTCTTAGACTTTCATGCAAAGGTTCTTTCTTACTGAAGTCAAAAACGCATCTGCAAACAAACATATATTATATATTCATTTTTTGAAATATTTATAGATGTGAGATAATAAGTTGGTAAATGAAAGGATTTACATAGTAAATGTATACTGAATCTTTCTTCCAGGATGCATGAAAGGTACTTGGGAAACAAACTGTACAGAGTCATGTCCATCAAAATGTACAGACCAACACTGTTATCCTGTAAATGGTTCCTGTATTTTGGGATGTGAAACACAAAACTGTTTAAACAATAAATGCAATATACAAACAGGTGTTTGTACTGAAGGGTGTGTAACTGGATGGGCCGGAGAGTACTGTACATTTATCAAAAGTTAGTATGTTTACAGCAGTTGCTTTTAATAAATCACCTGCCCACATAAACGTTGAGTTTATTAAATAATTCATGAGTATCACTTACATTTATTGTTTCTTATTTCGTAAAGCACTAAAGGTGATTTCTACAAAGTCAAAAAACTAACCAATACAGTTTCATGTAGGTTTGATTAAATATGAACAGGTTAATTAAAATGATTACAATTTACACTTTTCTGTCTCAATTATGTGTCGTATATGTCACATGACTTGACTTTGGGTTAAAATCAATATTTGTCTTTTGTCTAAGTATGCTTTTGGATTGTTGTAAATTGGATGCATATTCCAGATAGCATATTATTCATATATTTATATCTTGTACATTGTCATTATTATTTTAACTTTATTGATATGAGATAATAACTAACATTTGTTCATATATAAATATCAAATTAAAAATCATAATTTGAGTACTATTGCAAAACACGAAATGGATAACTTTTGCTGTTGATGAAGTACAAGTCTGTTATATTGCGTCAATAACAAAAATTGTAGTTATTACTTTGGTTGCAATGAATTACCGTGATTTCCCAGTGAGACAAAAGCCGATAATTTCATTGGTGAAATACACTTTGTAAGTTCACATGTGAAATAAACTCGATAGTTTTACATGCGAAATAAACTCGATAATTTCACTCCTCTGACGTCATACAACAATAAATTGTGAATGCGTAGAAAACGATATATTCCCTTGCATTTTCTACTTTTAAGAATTCAAATATCGAACAACACGTGACCGAACAACACTGATAATTAACTTATGCGCTATGCGCATTCGTGGATTAATGTGTTGTTTTGTCACTCGTTGAATATATTTCTGTATTTGATTTCTTCAACTACTAGTAGTTATTCAATAAATACTGTCATTCTTAAACAATTGACGCGTGAAATATTATTTGCCTATATGTTTTACTTCATGCTTTGCTTTAAATGTATACTAGAACTAGCATAATGCAGGCTTTAAGTGTATGTACATAGTATAAACATTTAGATATACACAATGATATATTCATTTTAAGTTATGGTTATAAACATGCTTTTCGTTTGTGTATTCAATTTTGCAAGTTCATCTAATGCCTGTCATACGTTTCGTGTTTTTTAAAAGACTCTTTATGAGGAAATGTTTCTTTTTTTTCTTTTTAATTATAATTTCGTAAGCGTACATCATGTTCAGCTATTTTAAGAGATATATGTGTATGCCTCGGTTAAAGAAAGACTTTATAATAGAAAATTACTTTGAAATTGTAATTTGCACAACTAAAACATGTTGAGTCAAAATAAGAAAAAACAAGAGTTTACACACATTTTATGCTATGTAATGGTGTTTATCTGCAGAAGATATTTTTTGTGTTTTTATAATAAAAATACTTCTTTCTTATATATATAATCAATGCAGTTTATTTCAGATGTTTCAGAAAATAAGAATCATGTATGTAACTCACATATTTAATCATTGTTAATTGAATATTTCCATACTTTAAGAGTGACTGTTACTTTAACCATTTTCTTTGTTTTTATTATCTTTCACAGTAATTTACTATTTTTATTTTATTTGTTTCTGCTATATAACATCCGCCAATTGGTCAACGACAATCTACATTATGATGGTACAGCCACACAAAATGATCATTATGATATTAATCCTGCAAGTTTGTAATCCGATCTGGCAATGGGACGTGCGGTATTTGTTCCAGAACATCTGAATATATTATAACTATAGATTAAATAACATTTTATGGTATGAATATTTGCAATTACTTATGGCATTATCAATTGCTTTCGTACAAAAATGTCGTAGAAAAAATAGTAAAACAAGAGTAAATCGGTACTAGAAGTAAACAGAGGAAATGTCTTAGAAGGGTTGACTATGGTCTACATTTGAGTAACGCCACCCAAATAATTCAGAGATGAAGACCGACGCTTGTAAGGGATAAACACTTTCTGACCCAATATCGATCATATTGTTCGTAATTTTCTTTTGTATTTTGGACATGGATTGTTTAAATAGAAAATGTTGACGGTGAAAAAGAATATAGGACTGTTAATATTAAATTAAGAATGTATTGACTTGTGCAAAAATATCGTACGGTCATGAATCAAAATAGGATTAGTAAAACGTTTTGAGAGATGATCCCAATATGTTTTTAATCCTTTGATAAGATTTCTGTTTTCAAACAAAACAAGAAACTAAAGCATGTAACAAAAGTGCATTGAACTTTTACCTTAGTATCAAAAGTTATTTTGAATGTAATCCTGCTGAACAAACTTAATTTAGAGAAAAGTCTTAGCAATACCAATTAAAATAAGAAGCTCATTGAGATTCGTTCTCTTAAATATAAGACGACCTTTTCATCAATAACAGCACCAGAACGTATTTCCAAAGAGAGACGCATTGTAAGTTGTATAACGAATATTACAGTGGTATACAACGTCTTATTATTTAAACTATGTGCGATTTGTTTCTCCCAGAAACAAACTCTATGTTTATAACACAAATTACTCCATTTTAAAAAATATGTAATATCATTAATTATAAAAATAAAAAGATTTGGTGTGATTGCCGATGAGACAACTCTCCGCCAGAGAGCAAATGACATCGAAGTTAACAACTATAGTTCACCGTACTGCCGTTAGCAATGAGCAGAACCCATACCGCATAACAATCTACAAAATGCACCAAAATGACAAATGTAAACCAATTAAAATGACAAAAACAATAAACGAAAAACAAATATGATAACAAGCGACAACCACTGGATAACTGGCTCCTGACATGAAACATGCATAAACAGAAATGCACATGTTTCGTTCATTATAATTCGAGACGTCGATGTAAACAATTTAATATCGACACAATATTTAAAGATGCTTCAAAGGAAACACGAGCGCTACAACTTTTTTAGAAAAGATAAATTAATACAAAATAAACGTCGCCTGAGAAATAGTTTGGTATGACGACTACCGAAAAAGAACGACCTATCATTATTAACGTTTTGCATAGTAATAGTCAAGCGAATAACTATCACTACATGAGAAAACAAATATTGATTGATTACAATAGATATGTCGTCTAAATATCTCTGATTGTTTTTGAAAATATCTATTGAGTTGTTCTAATGTTTTATTTCTAAGTTTAAGCATGAACTCTGATTTATACCAAACAAAATAAATGAATAAATATGAGATAACAGGGAGATCGTTACGTCCTTCGAAATATCAAGCACTTGTCGATAAAATGTATTTCTCGTACGAACAAAAATATTATAAAGCAAGAATATAACGATTTTTATTTATTTCTTTCAGTGTACATTAGTAAACATTGTACTTAAAATGAAAGGACTACCACAGTGTTATCATCAACAGATTATTATCAGCAGAGACTAATTGGAATTTCAACCTATTTGCTTATCAGATTACATATCAAAGACATGTTGATATTCCCAATATAGTCTAAACCGAGATTAGCTATAATCATTGTTAATTCTGTCAAAATAATTGTCCTGTTTGATAAAGAGTTGTTCAACAGTTGTCTCAGAAGAAGACACTTTTTGTAAATGTACATTTACTAGACATGTATTTTGCGTGATATTGCATTTGATAGATTCTACGTTTTTTATATTATTTTTTGGCGTTAAAAAGACGATTATTTATCCCATATATGGATTTTTTACCATGCTGATTACCAAAATCCTCTTGACCAAAATAAAGTATGCTGATGTTTATGTAGATCAACGATTTTTATGCATGGCTTTGATGAAAGTAGAAACATTGTTATATAGGGGTTTGTTCAATAGAAATATTGTTACAAATACATAATCGAAATTCTAAAATAGACTCCATTTAGTATTGTATATAAACATGATAAATAATATCATACATTCGTGTCGTCACCCACAGAAATTCCTTGCTTTGATTTAAGATATCAGCGTATTGCACCAACTTGCATATAAAATAATTGAATTAACAACTGTTTGAAATCAGAAAAAAGTTATAAACAAACGTAGCAATGTTTTATATATTAATGCTTTCGAATCACATAGACAAACTGCTAAATGTGATATTCATTCATTCGTTCATTGAAAGTTCAATTTTTAATAAAATAGTGATACAAATAAAGTTTTGGAAGTGTTCACTTTGAAACACGCCAGGGACAGGTCACAACAGGAAAATTGTAGTAGATGTAAAACATTGAAACCTTACATACAGTTTTACTTTATTAATAAGCTTCAAGTTGGTCTTTTTCCTGTAAATTATTGAATCAAAAGAGCTGATATTTTACATTGGAAATGGTGCATGTAATTTCTTTCAATAGAATAAACACGAAAAACGGAAAACACGTGAAGTGAAAATTTTCCTACTTTTTGGGATAACATTTGTCCGCATTTTCTTTTTCTGGACAATACACATTTATAATTCAACGTGACAGCATTCTGGATGAAACGTACAACCAAAATTACATCGAAGAAAAAAAAAACAACTCATCACAGATACCAGGCTCGTAATTTGGTACGTCATGTTGGAAGTCCAAATCAAATACGAAGTTTAGAGCATCAAAAACCAAAACATCCGAAAAAGTGTGCAAATACGGCGTAGGCCATCTATATCTGGAGGATCTTGGTGTTTCGAAAAGATCTACATTTTATAAACAGTCAATGTTTAGAAACCGAACATGTCTGATTCAAATGTATTTCATGTCAACACTAAAGAAATGACTATCAGGATGTGAATGTGATAGTAACTAGCTGTTGTAATATCCGTGCGTCGCTGATGAGAAAGAATATAATCATCGCTTCACTTCATAACAGCTTAAGTCTTGCTCAGTCTTTAGTTTTCTATGTTGTGTTGTGTGGATTATTGTTTGTCTGTTGGTCTTTTTCTTTTTTAGTTATGGCGTTGTCAGTTTATTTTCGACTTATGAGTTTGAATGTCCCTTTGGAATCTTTCGCCTCTCTTTAACATGCACACGTTCAGTAAATTTCTGAAGAGCTGACCAAACAGAGAAAAGCGCTATGAATTAAGCAATCTATGCCATTTTATTGAGTTCTTTTGATCAAGGTATATATACAAATGTATATCTTGTATATTATGTATTCTTTTCAACTCTTGTAACAACGATAAGTGTTTGCCTTTGCACTGGTTTTGCAGCAAATAAACATAATGTGTAATGTTTTACCTCTTGTTAAAGTTACACCATGTTGATATTGATACTTATACAACTATTTTTGATTGATTGATTGATTGTTAGCTTCTAAGCATCCAGCGGCAAATACTTCATGCAGGTTCAGGATGAAATACAACTGTGCACCGTCTTATAGGGATTACATGTTTAACTCTCTTCGATCACTTTATTGAATTAACCGAGACTAGCATTTTACAATGTACGACAATAGAGACATATACATTATGATAAAAAAAAACACCAACAAACAGATTGATTTATGACTTTTTATAGTTGTGTTATGAAACTGTTATCATATTAAGTATACTTGTTTGAAGATATGAAGAATACATATGCACTGGTTGACCTGTACGTGTTTGCATCTTATTACCTTTACGTATCTAAATATGTTTGGAAAAAAACATATTTACAACTTAACAGTATATAGGGTGACACATTTTAACAAATGTGATATTTCAATCAATGTACAAACATTGAATTATTTTGACATATAAAAATTCATTTTAATCGGATACATATAAGAATTTTGCTTGCAAACATAACAATGGAACACTATAACATTGCGAATAGGATGTGCACGTTTTTTTACTTTCTACATGTTCTAGGTCTATGGTAACTTTGACATTTTGAAATTCAGAAAAAGCATGACGGCTGATTTCTTTATTCTTTATATTGTGTATATTTATTGTCTGATTGTTAATTTTGAATGAAATAACTAAACAGAAACTACTCTTTGGTCGGGTTGTTGTCTCATTCCCCATTTCCATTCTCAATTTTAGAAACTGTATCCTTTATTAACAATTATGGATCTGCTTTCTGTCCATACTTGTATGTAGGCATTATACACGGTCCGTGGTACTTTTCTAAGACTGTTTATAACGTATTTCCTTTTAAAATCCGTCAGAAGAGCCCTTAGTGTGATTTATTCTATTAAGATCTATTAGCAAACATTTGCTTTAACTAGCATCCAGTACTACATTTAGGTTGATTCGAATGATATGTTTATTATGTTTGGTTTATTTTTCGTTTCTGTTTAGTACAAATGTGAACCAATCGTTTAGCTATAGGTCAAGCACGTTCTAATCGATATTTACATTGTGTTAAAAATGTAATGTTTTTCGTATCTATTCACTGTTCGTGAAGTTGAGCGAATATGAACATATTTGAACCCTTTTTATATGTATGTGTCTGTCCAATATGTCCAAAGCCAACAGTTGGTAATCAGGTGGTTATTGTTAAGAAATTTCTGTCATGATAAAAGAATCATTAAGCATAATAATGACAGCTTTACATCAGGGGCGGACCACATTATTTTGAAGAAGGTGGAGGATCTTTGGTTTTATTTCATGGCAATGGCAAGGTGTGGGGCTATCTTTTTTCAATTGTTAAGTTGTTTTTGAACATCAGAGGAAGGTGAGTTACAATCCCTGTCACTAGCAACCCAATTTTGATCTGAAACGGTAATTTTGATCTTAACAGCTCTTAAAAGACCGAACAATCTTTCAAGTGAAATCATAAACAAATAATCTAAACTATGAAACTTAAATCAAATTGCACAAAAACCTACAAAAGACTGAATTAAAGCTATGTTTTAATCTATGCAACATGCGATATTTGTATACAAGAGCTAGTTCCTATCGGTTAAAACATACCCTGGCTAATGAAAGAGGTGATTTATTAAAATCATAGTTGACAATAAATATTACAAACTGCAATTAACGTGTATTCACTTGGTTACACATGATAATAGTTATTTGGATGTGTGTTATGGATTTTCTTTTTCATATGAACATGATAAATTCCCCCAATGAATGTATCTGTTTACAAAATAAGTGTTTAAGGTAACTTACCTACAATTTTCTCCTTGGTTCAATAATTTGCCAACCCAAAAATATTTTCAAACAATTAGAGACATTAATATTGTCCACATGAATATTTTTTTTGTTTTTTGCTTCCTGTTGATTTACATGTAAAGCAGGATACATAAGATTCTTTAGCTATTTTTTTCTGCCACGACCATTATTCATTTATTTATTAAATGAGTAATCAGCAGATAATCAATGATATTTACCTCGTCACGTCATATAAGTACATTGTACATAAAGTGTCGCATACGAATAGCATGCTCAACCCTGTGCATGTGTTATTGTAAATATATCCATACAGTATCCAGTAATATGACGCTTATAGACCAACACAATCAATTAGTTATATATAAAAAAAAAACACTAAAATTATGCATATGTCTAAGAGAAGTATTGGAAAATGATTTAACGGTACTTTATCTAAAAACAAAAATAAAATATAACATTTATAGTTATAGTTTATTGTTAACATTTAAGGCTATTTTACAGATTGATGATGCCTTGACTATATATATTGATAATGAAATATAACAATCGTTCTATTGTACAAAATACACATTTCGTTATTTATTACAGTTTATAAGTATTTCTTTCGATTAACATAGCATCAGTTTAATTCATATGTACAATTGGGTCAATATATTTAATTGTTTTTCCATAGGCGGTAATGGTAACGTTTTTTCCTGTAGCTCAGTCCATATTGTAAACTTGGATATGTATGATAGCTTGTTTCGAAGCTGTGACATTTTCACATATGTGGTTAAATTTTCGGGGTACGAAGTGAGATTACTTTTTCCGTAAATTAGCACACTCCGAACATCTTTTCGTGATGCGGCTCCTCGTGGTAAAAAATCCCTCTTTAACACAATAAGTTCTTTGAAAATTTAATACTTTGAACACATTTAATAGCTCCATAGTTTTTACACATTTATTCTATGTTCCTCTACTTTCCTAATCACCACAAATGGTTAAGCTCAGTCATTTGTAAAAAGTAGAAACATGTCCAATATCACTACACAGAGATATTTTGTTTACACACAACTTTTGAGTTCCTCATTTCGAGGCGCATTAGGGATATTGACCCAATTGGTATTTATATAGGATTAAAATGTATCATCTGATAAAAGTTTACATTATTTACATTATAAAAATAAAAAGACGTGGAATAACTGCCAAGTGACGTAAAGGTTAACAACTATAGGTCATGCACCGTACGGTTTTCAACTATGTGCAAAACCTTAGCAGCATAGTAAGATATAGAAAGCCCCGAAATCATAGATGTAAAACAAGTAAAAAAAGAAAAACAAACGGCCCGAATTATGTACAAAACAATAAATGAAAAACAAATATGCTCTACAGCAACAAACGACAACCATCGAGTTGAAGGCTTCTAACTTGGGAAAGGTAGCGTAACAGTACAACAAAAGAACAAACTATAAAAATCAGTTGAAAAGGTCATAACTCGTCAGATCGATACAAAGCACAAAAATCTAACAAAAACACAAGAGACTCACAGTACATATCTGAGAGAACTCGCAGTTACTCAAAGCTAGTTTAAAGCCAAAAATCATATATATTACACTAACATATCAGTCAGTAAACGTCCATCATCCCATGAATTTAGTGTAAAGACATCATTAACAGTGAGATAAAACAATGCCAATATATAGTTATCGACAGATTGTTTGATCGTACATGTACATATGTTTATAACAATAATATTTAGTTTGGTTTGAATATATTGATAACACAATCAATATCCAAACCGATAAAACCAATATTCAAAGATATGTTTACAGTGCTGAATGTGTGACCTTTTAGAATAAATGTATTTAAAGGATCGATAAGTTTACCTGGATCGTATCAAAATGTCCAGGCTCGGTAAACAATATCTCCGTAAAAAATAGGATGTGCTATCCCGTTTAAAATAGGTTTTCTTCAGGTACAGCCAAACTTCAAAACCACATCTTTGTATTTACATGACATTGTATGAAACGAATTTAGTAAAGGTTTAAATAATTTGTGGTGACGAAATCCTTGACTTAATAATTCATTCAGTAGATTTAATACTGTAAATTCAGAAATTATTGCGTGCATTTATTTTTGCGATTTTTCAAAAATGCACAAGAATGCGATTTTAATTATTGCGATTTCAGAAAAATCTACATACATATCTATGTTTCAGTTATCAAAATGCGAGTTTTTATTATTGCGATACTCACCTAGTCGCATTATTCGCATTAATAAAAACCTCGCAATAATTTCTGAATTTACAGTACATTGATTACGTTCATTGTAATCCAATACGTAACAAAAGAGACGGGAATATTTATCTGAAACCGTTAAAAGGTAAGAATAACGAAAGTTCTATTGTTTCTTGACAAATGGTTTCCTGACAAATGGTTTCTTGTAAAATTACAACACGCACAAAACGAATTTTATTCCTTGCTAATTAACCTGTTCGTTTGTTATTTGCATGCAAATCAATTTTTACATCGGGCGTATTCTGTTTTATAAGAAATTTCGATTTTTTTAATTTTTAAAACTCACCATTATTTCTCAACTTGAATGTTCACCAATAACGTGAAATTGTTTCAATAACAACGAGATTGGAACTTGAGGTCATCTAAAACATTGTCTGACGTCACCAATAGAACCAACCATGACGTTACAGAAAACGATATAAAAATGCTATTTACATATACCATGAACATTTAAAGAACAATTTTACTTTTCTGTAAAATAGGCAACTAAAATTTATCTCTGCTACAAAGCAGGGTCTACATTTATAGATGAAATGTTTTTTTTTTCTTCACCCTTGTTATATATGTAGTACTTGCCGCTGGATGTATTTCATCTATTAATCATAATTGTATCAATGTCTTCAATAAACTGTTTTTAACTCGAACGAACAAGTACAAAATGGATAAATAAAGCAAAAAGGTTTATTACATGAATACAAATAATCAATGCATGAACAAAAATTCCTGACACACAATATAATTAAAAGAGAGCACGCAGAATATATCAATGGTATCATCGTGAAAAAAAAATGGCTTGAATGCCTAAATATAACATTTTTCATTGAGGTAGAACAGGTGCTTTCCAACATGTGATTTGATAAAGATAGATATAGCATGTGTGTTGATAGAATCATATTTTTATTTTTGTATCAACGATATTGAAGCCAAGTGATGATCAAATGGTCAAATAAAAATTTAGTGTCTTTCCAATCATGTTTTCATCAAATTGAATCACAAAATTCGGCAAAAGAAAAAGGTGGAAACATTACAATAATTTCTGGACCAATGTCTGGTATGGTAAGGACTGTCAGAAAACAACCCCTAACACATACACTACACAATCTTGATGTGCATATAAATCCAATTTGAAGGCTATATTATTCTTGAGTTATCCAAACATGAACTTATAATTGCACACTAGCTTTCCTATTTGAAAAATCCACCGGGGCCAAAATGCGAAACTACACACCTAACTGTGGAGGGCTATCTTATCATTCATCACGCTTTAACAGAAACAAGGTAGCTTATTATAACATATTATTTATAAAAACGAATAAAATATATACAATTTTAAACTTCTTGAAATAAGTTAAATTAAATGCGAAAAAAAAAAAAAAAAACAAAATCAGTGTCACTTCACGGTTATTTTTTTGTTTGGGAGGAAGGGAAGTTGTTGATAGCGTCTAAAGCCTTCTCGCATAATCATTCATAACATGTATGTCTTTACAATATAAAAACAAATATGTCTCTTCGTTGTTTAAAATACACATTGATTAATTTTACATAACGTAAAATTAATCAATGTGTATTTTAAACAACACATTGATTAATTTTACATAACGTACGTTACGTAATAGCAAAAGTGCAAAGATAAGTTGATATTGATACTAAAAGACCTCCGAACAAAAAGTGATGTTAAGATCACTGAGCCTGAAGGTCGGGTAGATTTGAACAGGCCTTTTTTTGGAGGATGTCTTTTATTGTCATTATCAACTTGTCATTGAACTTTTACTGACTTACAAACTGTAAAAAACGTAAGAAAATTTACACAAAAAAAAAAAAAAACCAATTGAAAGAGCCTAATTCACCTGAAATTAACGATCGAGTCTAAATATATTCAACCTTAATGATAGTTTTACAGTACTCCGACTGATATATATATCTATATATATATATACAAATAACAGTTACCTATGTACATCGAAATCGGACCATTTAAATTGCAGTACATCATTTAATTATTTAATTATTATAAATTGTGTAGCTTTAAATCAATATCATAGGATTATTTTTTAAACAACTTTTAAAATAACCATTTATTATTTTATAAATGAGTAAACAAAAATCCTATATAGACATCATTTATAACTGACCAATGAATGATCTGCAGTAGAACTCCTTATCATATATATATTTGATGTTTTTAATCTGTCAGTAATCATGAAATAGATTCGTAAAGACCAGACCATATGAAAACATTAGTAAACCTCTTCCAAAAATTAGTTATCTAAACAGTTTGTTACACAACTTCTAATCAAACAAACTTAGATGCATAAGGTTCTTCAGAAAATTCAGGTAAATGTTCATTATGGTTTTGATTGTGTAATTATTATACACTGCGTGACATGCAAATGCAAAATAATTAGTGTTGACTGTTTAGTCCAATTGATTGATAAATCTTGCTTTGTTTGTTTTTTCTTTAAATAAAAAACTATGCCTGTAAACCTCAATGAATAAAATCGTATTGAAACAGCCTAAATGTAACATCTTCAGAATCAAGTAATGTAGGTTAGAGTGGCTCGATCAAAACGTGTATAGATGAGATATTTTAGCCATGTTAATAATCATTCTTAAATTGAAATACAATATATTACATGAAAAAAAACGCTTGCCTGACCAAATCATATATACATGTAATAGTCCGTAATAAAACAGTAGATAAGAACCATAGTAAAAAAAAAAAATTTTTTAAATATATATATCCGTGTTCAGTCATGAAGTACATTGCAAAAAAAAAAAAAAAAAAAAAACAAGACATAGAAAAGATTTCGTTATCATCGATTGATTAAAATCGATATTTTACATTATATTATTGTAAGAGATCTTGTCTTTGAGTACTGTTTACAAATAATAATTATGAAGTTGATTGATTGTTGTTTGCTTTACGTCCAGTGGCATATATTTCATGACGAGAACACATAAATTTTAAATACTATAGGTAGGTCACGCATTAGTACGCCGACTGTGATGTTAGACGGGAAACTCGGAATGTCACTGAAAATTTGGGATATATTGGATAAAAAACAGAAATTAAGACTTGCAACAGCTTGCCACTTCCGGACCTCTCAAAGAATATCTGCAGCAGTTTTTAATTTGCAGAGAGCGTTGATGCATAACACCTACTCTGAAGTAGGTCATCGATATTTAAGACTAGTTCCCAATAATATCATTTAACGTATCTAATTTAGGTTAGATACTTTTAGCTCGCTATAGTAGCAGTGATAATTCTTTGAAACTGTATTGTTTATTGTACTTGAGTTTTTTTGTATGATATTCCATACTACCGACCACTTGGTGGGTCTCATGGGAGCTTGTTCACCTCGAGTGCGGAAGGTCGTTGGTTTCAACCGTGACCGGGTCAAACAAAGGCGTTAAAATTAGTATTTGTTGTTTGAACGCTAAATACGCGGCATTTAGGAGTAAGAGCAAAGACTGGTCGGTTCGGAGTCAGAAATGTGTCCGGGTAGGAAGACTTTTCTTCCTGCGAACTGTTACCTTATGAACTTGATATAACACGTTAAAAATCCGGCTCGATTTGATTTGATTTGATTTTTGGTGTTTTAACGCCACTTTTTAACACCGCTTTTAGGCTATTTCGTAGCGGCCAGTTTTTATTGGTGGAGGAATCCGCAGTCTTGTGTTTTACCTTGATTTGTATCATCTTAATTCATTGATGAAATTTGAAAATCGGTAAAGTTCTATACGGAGCAAGACTGACACCGACCTTCGATAGGAAAACTGACAATCCTAGTCAATTAAGATTGGAGTCGAGTGCATCCGCACGAGCGGGGTTCGAACTCACAACCTCAGTGTTGACTGGCTAGTGATTACAGTAGTAACTACTTAGACCATTCGGCCACCGAGGCCCCCAAATCCGGCTCGACGTGTCGGTCTAGTACAAATATCATACTATGAAAGTACCTTTATTTGCGGGGTACCAATTTTCGTGGTTATCGTGGTTGGCTTTATCTACGAACTTACGTGTCCAACGAAATGTAACAACTGTTGTCCAAATTAAGACATGGAAGGGTCCCCATGTAGGTTTGATAACATGGATATGAGCATATAGTCTAGAGGATACATCGAATATAAGCAAACTAACTATGAACTATATATACAACTTCAGACAGGATTTTACCAATTTAATCCTAATAAAAACCTAAATTGTACAATTTTTAACCTTTTAATTCTCACGAAAAAATAGTTTTGATCAATGAAAGTTAGACTTTCGGTGATGATATGCGATCATGACGTGTTCATTTTATCATCTTGTGATTCTCAAACGAAAAAAAAATTTAATAATTTCATATTGAGATTGCTTTTTATTTTATATGACTATATTCTACAATTCAATGTACAATTGTAGCATTTCTTTATGTAACCATTTTGACATGTTTATGACCCAATTAACATCTTTGATGATCGTTAATCGGTTGATCCTCGTGATTCTCAAACGAAATAAAAAAATAATAATGATTTCATATTGGGCTTGCTTTTTATCTTATATGAATAAATTCTACAATTCAAAGTACAATTGTAGCATTTCTTTATGTTACCATTTTGACATGTTTATGGCTCAATTAACATCTTTGATGATTGTTAATCCATTGATCCTTAGATCTCAGGTTAATAAGTGTCATCACTTCTAAAAATACGTGTGCAACAATTAAAATGTTTACTTTGCAATTTCCTTCAATCGAGTCAACTCGTAAGCACATATGAACCAGCTTACAGCCCTTGGATGGTGTAAACTTCCCAAAAAAACGTATATGGTGTAATGGTGTATGGCATATGGTGCAATGGTAGAAGGTGTATGGTGCTATGGTGTATTGTGCAAGGGGAATGGTGTAATGGTGAAACGTGCGATCGGGAATGGTGTGAATGAATGGTGTACGACATTTAAAACTATGCAAAATATTGATAAGAACTGATTTTTAATTTTATACATTAATTTACAATATTGTGATCAAAATTCGTTTTTTAAAATAAATAAATAATTTTGTAGTCGCACGCCTTCTTTGAAATTAAATTGCATTATGGTGTAATGTGTAAGGTGTATGGTGCAAAGGTGTAACGTGTATGCTGTAATGGCACAGGGTGTATGGTGTAATGGTGTATGGTGTTAGTGGGAAGTTTACACCATCCAAGGACTGTATGTTCTATTAAAAATTTGGTAAATGATGTCAGTAATGAAAGATGAACAAGTAAGTGAAAATGAACACCTTATTTTGCAATGTCCTCCAAATCATTTTAAAATAATGGATGATTATTTTCAAGAATTTTCGTTTCTGATGGCTTCAAATTCTTCACTCAATTTTTTCTCTTCAGGAAACTAAAATTCACGAATTCCATAACCCAAGAACATGTAACTTTTTGCTCAACCCACGAAATTGATACCCACGAATAAAAGATCTTTCACAATAATTATATTCTCGTCCTGAATATGCATTTAATTTGCCGATGGACGATATGCAGCCATCCATTATCATCATTTATTTTACCGTTACTATAGAATGAAGTGTTTTTCTTCTTCTCATTTATATTACACCTTCTTTGATTTCAGCTGATCGAAAATAAAACAAGAGACTCTCAATTGCCTGAATCGCTCACCTGTATTTCAGAGGAGAAGATTTTTAAATGTTAGCAAACTTGATGCACAAATTGTGTAAAATTGGCTTTAAAGGGCAATAACTCCTTAAGGGGTGAATTGACAATTATGGTCATATCAACTTTTTTGTAGATCTTACTTTGCTGAACATTATTGCTGCTTACAGTTTATATATATCTAAAATAATATTCAAAATAATAACAAAAAACTGCAAAATTTTGTTAAAACTACCAATTCGGTGGCAGCAACTCAACAATAGGTTGTTCGATTCGTCTGAAAATTACAACTTCAGACAGGATTTTACCAATTTAATCTTAATAAAAACCTAAATTGTACAATTTTTAACCTTTTAATTCTCACGAAAAAATAGTTTTGATGAATGAAAGTTAGACTTTCGGTGATGATATGCGATCATGACGTGTTCATTTTATCATCTTGTGATTCTCAAACGAAAAAAAAAATAATAATTTCATATTGAGATTGCTTTTTTATTTTATATGACTATATTCTACAATTCAATGTACAATTGTAGCATTTCTTTATGTAACCATTTTGACATGTTTATGACCCAATTAACATCTTTGATGATCGTTAATCCGTTGATCCTCGTGATTCTCAAACGAAAAAAAAAAATAATTATAATGAATTCATATTGGGCTTGCTTTTTATCTTATATGAATAAATTCTACAATTCAAAGTACAATTGTAGCATTTCTTTATGTTACCATTTTGACATGTTTATGGCTCAATTAACATCTTTGATGATCGTTAATCCATTGATCCTTAGATCTCAGGTTAATAAATGTCATCACTTCTAAAAATACGTGTGCAACAATTAAAATGTTTACTTTGCAATTTCCTTCAATCGAGTCAACTCGTAAGCACATATGAACCAGCTTACAGCCCTTGGATGGTGTACACTTCCCCAAAAAAATGTGTATGGTGTAATGGTGTATGGCATATGGTGCAATGGTAGAAGGTGTATGGTGCTATGGTGTATGGTGTAAAGGGAATGGTGTAATGGTGAAACGTGCGATCGGGAATGGTGTGAATGAATGGTGTACGACATTTAAAACTATGCAAAATATTGATAAGAACTGATTTTTAATTTTATACATTAATTTACAATATTGTGATCAAAATTCGTTTTTTAAAATAAATAAATAATTTTGTAGTCACACGCTTTCTTTGAAATTAAATTGCATTATGGTGTAATGTGTAAGGTGTATGGTGCAAAGGTGTAATGTGTATGGTGTAATGGCACAGGGTGTATGGTGTAATGGTGTATAGTGAATGGTGTAATGGTGTATGGTGTTAGTGGGAAGTTTACACCATCCAAGGACTGTATGTTCTATTAAAAATTTGGTAAATGATGTCAGTAATGAAAGATGAACAAGTAAGTGAAAATGAACACCTTATTTTGCAATGTCCCCCAAATCATTTTAAAATAATGGATGATTATTTTCAAGAATTTTCGTTTCTGATGGCTTCAAATTCTTCACTCAATTTTTTCTCGTCAGGAAACTAAAATTCACGAATTTCATAACCCAAGAACATGTAACTTTTTGCTCAAACCACGAAATTGATACCCACGAATAAAAGTTCTTTCACAGTAATTATATTCTCGTCCTGAATATGCATTTAATTTGCCGATGGACGTTATGCAGCCATCCATTATCATCATTTATTTTACCGTTACTATATAATGAAGTGTTTTTCTTCTTCTCATTTATATTACACCTTCTTTGATTTCAACTGGTCGAAAATAAAACAAGAGACTCTCAATTGCCTGAATCGCTCACCTGTATTTCAGAGGAGAAGATTTTTAAATGTTAGCAAACTTGATGCACAAATTGTGTAAAATTGGCTTTAAAGGGCAATAACTCCTTAAGGGGTGAATTGACAATTATGGTCATATTAACTTTTTTGTAGATCTTACTTTGCTGAACATTATTGCTGCTTACAGTTTATATATATCTAAAATAATATTCAAAATAATAACAAAAAACTGCAAAATTTTGTTAAAACTACCAATTCGGTGGCAGCAACCCAACAATAGGTTGTTCAATTCGTCTGAAAATTTCAGAGCTGATAGATCTTGACCAATTGAACAATTTTACTCCATGTCAGATTTGCTCTAAAAGCTTTAGTTTTTGAGATATAAGCCAAAAACTGCGTTTGACCCCTATGTTCCCTTTTTAGCCATGGCGGCAATGTTTGTCAATGGATCAAAACTTCGGATACAATTTATAAACTAGATACCCTACGAAACATTAAAATAAAGTTTGAAAGTATTTTGCCTAGTAGTTTCAGAGGAGAAGATTTTTGAAATAGTTTACGACGACAGACGACGACGACAGACGACGGACGACGACGGACGCCAAGTGATGGCATAAGCTCACATAGGGACCTTCGGGTCCCCGTGAGCTTAAAAGGAAGGTGATATATTTCAACCTCACAAAATGTTGTTTCTGCCTGTTGGGATATTTTTGACGGTAAATAATATCAAATTAGGTCCTTATTTTTTAGTCAGGGGGCGATTTTGAGCTTATTATTCTGTATAGGCATCCTTCTCTTACAAAATTCTATATGTTGACTCTAAATGTTTTGATTTTTCTTGTCGTTGGATTGCTGTCTCATTAATGTATAGAGTTATCTCTTTGTATTCAAAACCAAAGGATTTACTTGAGTATGGAAATACTGACATCTATCAAAATCTCCATCTGACAGTTAATCCTTCTGAAGTGGTGCTTCCGTTTGGCTATGCGGATGTATAAATAAGCAGCTGCGTCCGGTCGAAACAGAGATGTCGTATATATCCGATGCCTCTTTTTTCTGTACTACTTCCCTCCCCCTCGTTTGGCGGGTATGATAAAATGTATCCCGTGATGTGGAGAACGTTATTTAATATGAAAAAAAAACAAATGAAAAGAGACAATTGAGGACTGAAATGCTAAAATTTACGTTATTGCATATCTGCTTGCTATTGGGGAAAAAAATCTAAAATAAAATCATCAAAATCTTCAAACAATATTCTAGGATTGGAACAATTGAAAATCCAAACTAATAAAACTTACCGTTTATTGAGTTGTATGTAATATTCAGCTGAAAATAAACCTTTTTTGTTCGGATAAAAACAAATCGATCGTTTTGATTTAAATATTTTGTATATGTAGGATCCCCTATTATAGACGTCTTTAAACCTATCCATGTCTATGCAAATTCAAAGATTTAATGTCTACTGAAAAAACCCAATATAAAATCAAATATCTAAAAAACTGTTTGCGACAACTATCAACTGAAGACTTATTATTATACATCACTAAATGAAGCTGATTAATTGATTGCTCCCTTAAAGTCCAGTGGTTAATATGTCATGCATATTCATGACTAGATGAAAAGTTGGTTCGACCTGAAACAAATGTTAACAATTTTTGAGTGACACTTTAATAAGATGGAGCGTTTGCCAGCGGCAAAACGTATGCCGTACAAAAATAAATAAAGTAGAACCATGATCAAAGTTGAAAGTTAAGCTATCAACACCCCTTTTTCTACACGTTAGACTAATGCCAAAACAAAACGAAATGAAAGTACAAGAAAAAACGGCTACTATAAGTAAATGAGACATGCGCTTATTTCGTAAATAAATTCCTATTGCAGCCAAAATTTCAAGGTTTTGGACAGGTTGGTATTTCCCCACAAATACCGTCTGATTATTAACCGGAGATAATCAGCCAAAGGCACTTTAGTTCTCTGAAATTGTAAATTATGCTGTTTCACTGGCCGTTTTGTTCCCGATCCTATTTTGGACCCCCTGATTCTAAAGGTGTGTGTCTAATTAGTCATGCCCGATTAACTTTTAGAAAGACCTACACTAGTTGAAAAAGTTCGAGGTACAATAAGTAAACAAAAGAGATCCTTTATGAATGAGATCGTCCCATGTATCGTAGATAATTATTTTGTTCTGAATAACAATGGAAAATGCACGAACAGGTTTGTAAATTATAGTTTTTTTTAAATTTCTAGCTAAAACATACCGATTACATATACATAATATCACATCGAGTTTTAAATGCATGCCTTACTGGTTGATGTGAAACTACTTCCTTATTCTAAGCTATTAGGACTAATTTGAACAATAAGATGTACTTCCGGTTAAATATTTTAACAATGCAATAGTTTTCCTAACAAAAGGTATGTATGCTTTCGTTTATATGATAATTTTACCGAATGTTTACTTTTCATAATACAAAACATATTCAAACGAATTTTATTTTTGTTATCAAATCAAGATATGTGTATGAAATATCAAAATTGTTAGTGGTTTGATATTTCATTTTTATATGGAACGTACTTTGAACATTCTTACAGCAATTTCAACAATTCGACAATATTAAAAGTCCTTTGATGAACTTTACCTGCCATATTAGTATGAATTCGATTGTTGTTTTTTTTTCTCAGTTTCTTGCATAGGGCCTTCAGTTTGCATCGTGTTAGTCAGTAAGAATAGGTAACTTTTTGAAAGGAATTTATGCTGTCATATGTAAACGCATTGTTCGTTTAACTAGTAAAGGCGTTAACTTATTTAAAATGTTTTAGATTACTTGAATTGGAAAACACAAAAAGTACGCCTAGTTTAAATGTAATGTGATGGTATTCCTAATGAAAGATGTGTCTTTTTTCACTTAATACTGAGGTGTCATCAGTTCAGTTTTTACTGAAATAAGTGCAAAATATTTTCAAAGTAATAGTATATTCAATTAAGGTCAATGTCTCGTTAAATTCAATCTATTAACTTATCATAGATAGTATATTGTATTTGTCAATTTGTGATTACTAGTATTGCATTTACCGCTTACTTTTAAACATTAATGCATATGTAACACACACATACTATTTATCAGATGTCATATATGAACAGAATGAAGTAAGTACTAAGAAATTGTACATTGTTGTGTTTACAATGCTTCAGTTGAGTTAAATCGCTGTCCTTTCTCAATTCTACTGAAGAAAGGTAATCATGGTAATAAGAGAAAATGACACACACACAAAAATCACTTCACAAGTTATACAGTATGAATCATCATTTGGATAATATTTCGGTCAAAAATAGACATTTTAATTTCAGAGACTTTCACAAAGAGAATAAGACTAGGAAAATTTCAGACAGTTCCAGACTCATGTTTGCAATCTCTTATAGAGTGTCTATATGCCATTTGGTTTTCTTTGTTGAAATAGTTATTTGTTTTTGTAGTGAATAAGATTATAACACAATGTCGACTGCTGTACCCCAATTTCTGACAATTTTACCTGTTATGTCCGTTTGATTTGTTCACATAATTTTGTCAATATAATGGAATTCTATGCGACTGTCATACAAAAGAGAAGTTTAGCTAGCTATAAAACCAGGTTTAATCCACCATGTTCTACATGAGGAAATGCCTGTACCAAGTCAGGAATATGACAGTTGTTTTCCATTCGTTTGATGTGTTTGAGCTTTTGATTTTGCCATTTAATAAAAGACTTTCCGTTTTGAATTTTCCTTGGAGTTCGTTTTTTTTGCTACTTTACTTTTTATGAAGCAGAGTCGGATATAATAGTCAAATGGCAACATAGTGGAAAAAACTCGATGCAAACGTTGGGAATCTAACTAACTAACGTTATCATGTTCCCGTTGGTTTAGAAAAGTGCTAATAGACATGACCTGTTTGTAATTGCACGACATGTGATTCAGACAGTCATATCAATCGATGATTAACATATCGTTAGACATGTGTCTTTTTGTGTTTATGGTCCTTGCGATTGTGCTCCACTGCTTCGTTTAATGGAAGGAAAAGTTTCATCATATTGTAAACGTAATGCAGCATTCATATTAACACAGGAGACTCTAACACACAATACAGCACACAAGTATTTATCGTGCTTGTTTTAAAGAAATAAAGTTTGAATGAAACTGACGACTTAAACAGGTGAACATATTTCTGTATTTAGAAAAAATAAAAAAAATATTGCATCAAATGTACGTCCGTCTTTTACAACAATTTAATTTATGAGTGTTTTACGTATAGTAGTTTTCATATATCAGCTTTGTATAAATTATTTCAAAAAGAAAAATTGCATTGTTGTCAAACAATATAAGTTTGTGACATACAATGGTTATTCATTGTTTAGATGAACCTTACTGTAAAAAGACCTATTGTTAAGTTTTTGTCTTGATATTTTTGTGCCGTACTATTGGGCTTGAGGATTATTATGCTAATCATGGTTGAATTATAATATTACAGGATTATGAAATAGCAATTTTTAACTATTATTGACTTTCTCCCGAATTTAAATGTGTTTGTGCAAAGAGAAAAGACTCGTAACTTTTTACAAACAGACAGACATATTTGAACTAAAAATGCTATTTTTTAAACATTTGATTTACAAATCAGAAATGAGATTAGGATTAACCCCGTCAGGTTGTTTTTTTCTTACATAAGTATGTTTGAAGAAGACGTCGAAAAACAAACAAAATAGTACGACTTCATATCTAGATTAACAACATAATCCCAAAGTGAGACTTTATGTTATAGTCAAAGTTAACTAGTAAGTTAATAATGACATTTAAATCATCCAAAGAAAAAGAAATGTTGAGATCCTCTAACCCAGATATTGACATCAAACGACATCCAAACATAAACATGATAAAGGAATGTTAAGATCACCGAGCACAGAGGGCAATCAAATTTTAACATTTTGTTTTAATGTTGTCTTGTCAAGAATTACTTATTAATCAACGTTTACTGACAAACAAACCATCGAAATTACATGTATACAAAGACTTCCGAAAAAAGCATGGATCATCCGCCATGCATAACCACACTTGGTCGAAATGTACTTCGCAAAGAGGCCACACTCTATAAATGTACAGATCCGATATCAATTCTACGATCTAATGTTGTAGACTGTGGAAACTTTAAGGTTGGAATTGGGCATAGACATATGCTCACGCTTTTGACGTCTCTCGTTCCAACAATAAAACCCTGGCTAACGTGTGAGATTTATATATAAATATGCAGCGATTATTGGTCGGAATGGGGACATTTAATCCAATGTCTCACTAAGAGAGAGTTTGATGTTCTGTGCACGTTTAAAATCTCGTGTTACAATTATTAAGTGGTCCATAGGTGGCTTGTTGCTAAGCCAAATAATTTTTTCATAACCAACGTACCTCCATTTGTCAGTGGCAGTCGAAATTTTCCTCCCTGATTCCCGATTGACCCTTATCGTACATAATCCACCTAATGTAGTAATAGTTAATATGTTCTCGCCTTGAACATACATGTTAAATTTGTAACTGGACGTGAAACAAGCAACAGTAGATCAATCAATCAAAAACCGCAAAAACCGTTCGGAGTTGAGACATATATACATCGCATTGATTGACCAACTCGTGAGGGTTACCGACCTATTTGTTAAGTGTCAATTTCAAAACCCTGTCAGAGCAAGAGCACACCCTTGTTAAAGTAGTCAGGCCTATGTAAACTTTGAAAATTCGTTAACACAAAAATGAATGGACAGAGGTTATGTTTCTTCTGAGAAATTGAAAATTGATAATTGAAAAGTTCCTAAAAAGCATAGATCATCCGCCATGCGTAACCACACTCAGTATAAGTGTTCCTCGGGAAGAGGCCACAATATATAAATGGGTACATTTGTCATAGAGCATAGTTTTAAGTCGTTCATCTGTGCCATAAATCAAGAAAAAAATAAATATTATGCAGACCAACCGATTTCTACAGTATCCATAATGTCAGGTCAATTTGGTCATATCAGATGTATTATCTAAATTTAATTTAGAGATTTCGAATGTTTTTTACATCATTCTTATAGCTTCCAAGTAAGGTTAATTGCAATGATAAAAATATATAGCATGTATTACATGGTACATTATAACAAACTTCAGGCCGTTAGTTTTCTCGTTTGAATTGTTTTTCATTAATTTTGTCATTCCGGGACCTTTTATAACTGACTATGCGGTATGGGTTTTGCTCAATGTTGAAGGCCGTACAGTGACCTATAGTTGTTTATTTCTATGTCATTTGGTCTCTTGTGTAGAGTTGTATCATTGGCAATCATACCACATCCTCTTATTTTTATTATCAGGTATCTTTGTTTTTATATATTTTCAGTCGATATTGGTATAGACATGCAAATGTTCAACCTTTCCATGTAAACGGTAAACATGCATTGCTCATTAAATTTTGCGGCCAATGCAGTTTTGTTAGTGCACTTAGATACTCTGAATGTACATGCATATACCAAGTAGCCAAATAACTTCCTCGTGCCCTCTATGTATATCATTATGCTTAATCTATCTAACTAACTTGTTTTATTACTTTTAGCAATATATTAGATCCGATTATATCTAATGAATGTAGTGGCAGCTGAAATGTTAATAGTATTACTAACTCAAACAACTGTTCTATTAACGGTTGCAGCACAACGTAAGTTAACGTTTTGTTTTTCAGCCTATGTTACATTTATGGAGAAATTTCACTCATCCGACATGTTTGTTGGACATCAATTAAGTAGAAAAAACGATTAGCAAATTCAGGAACTGGGAATGCACATCCAATGAATCAGATGGTAATGAAAAAATAGATGGGTTAAATATTTCATAAATTAGTCCCTAAAAGTCGTTAAAAGTGCTAGATACTTTCAACTTTCCACATGGTTAAAAGCATCACCCTAGCTAAAAAGATAGAATAAATTACCTGCTATCATTTACAAAAATATGTTGGTTAAAAATCTTATTAACAATCAAATGAAATGACTAGTTTATTTGTCGAAACTGGATTATCAAAACAAAGGTTTATCAACAGGAATGGAAAGAAGTAATCATAACCTTTAAGCTTCACGTTCCGCTTTATATCAAATGCTTTTTCACACTGTGTACTTCAAAATTAAATTCAATGTTGATCATACCGCTTCTGTCTTTTTGATTTAAAATAAAGTATATCAAGGAAGATATTAGGTCAGCTACATATCTTAATCAATAACAAGTATTAACTTACAGTGAGCGTGGGTAACGAACTAACGGAGAAAGTTAGAGAAGGCCATTAATTTATCCATTGAATTTGACAATAAATAAAGTAATGCAAATGAGAGGTAAATCTCACAAAAAAAAACATCTTTTAAAGATACACATAACAGTAGTGTCATATTTTCTTGAAAAATGAAAGGTCCGTGTCTTTGTTGTTTTGAAATACAATGAATTAAAATTTTAACGGAAATTGATTCTCTCTATATTTATACATTTGACATTGGTATCTTTTAGTTATTACTTTAAAAACTATAAAAAAATAAAAACAATTTTATAAGATTTTCAAAAATGGCTTTTAAACATATATGTAATAAAATAAGGAAAAGAAAAAAAGAGTTTAGCATGCAAACTTTGTATTGGCACTACATCGATAAAACTAAAGGATTCCGAATATCTTACAAAAAGTAAAAAACAAGTGTAGTGATCATCCTTAATCTTTGAGAACAAATTATTACATTAAAGGAATGTTTATCAACTGAAAATTAAGTAATATAGATATACATGTACGTGAAGAAAAAGGTAATCTTTATCTTAAATGGTGTCTTTTTCAAGTATGCGTCAGAAGAAGAACACTGGGAAATAACATACATATATGCATGTATACATCATCACGATTGATATTTTACAGAAGATAATTGTGACTTGCAGTTTAAATGAAAATATCAATAATTAATTGCACTGGATATTTACAAAAGCGCTCAAGTTATTATTTTTCACATCTTATCAGAAAATACGTCACAATAACGTTGATTTTAATATGTTTCGAAAACAATTTTATGATGATACACAATCATTAGAAATATCAGTCTCTAAATTTTGTATAATTCAACACAAATATAGTATTATTAAAATATATGTGATGTGTTTTTTTTTGTCTTCGCTACTTATTTTATAGATAACCTTACACCATTTGGCACAGCTACGCAAAGTTCGTCAATTTTGAATGGTATATTAAACCCGGAATATGCAATACTCCCACCGATATCAAATATGTTTTCCTTGAAATAATGTTCACACACAAGAACTGGTCATAATGATTTTGCTTAGTGGATGTTTCAATTTGACTTCGGATCTGCATATATCACGGATATAACAATTTACTACATTAAAGGTTGTATGTATACTTAATTCTAACTATCCTAGTATGATGGCAATAAGATACCTTAATAATTTGTAGTCCTTTTTAGCCCCAAAAGAGTGCTAATATTCCGATCTACTTTAGTTTGAAATACATATGAGTTACATACATATTATAATGCTCCATTATTTTTTCCTTATCAATGGAGAGTAAGTTCATATTCATCTTCATTCATCATGTTTATTCAGATGTTCAGATCTTCGGTTTAGGATATTTTCCAGGTCACCTTCTTTAAAAGTGTTTGCCTAATAATAATAGATGGAATTATTCTTACAGATGGAACGCGATAACGAAAGAACTATGTCAATTTTCTACAACAGCTGATGTTCGAGTTTAAAGCGGGTTTCGAGTGATTACATGTACGTGAAAGCTTGTACATTGTATGATGTGGATCTAAAATGAAATAAACGTTTTTTTATATCACTGTATCAAATTTTATCGTGGTATTACGTGATTCAGGTTTGATGATACACAATCCTTAGAAATATCAGTCTCTAAATTTTATCGTGGTATTACGTGATTCAAAGTAGGTTTGAGAGTATGGGGTATCAGTTGAACAAAAATATCCAAGATGTGTATGGGTCTTATATGATAGCTAGCATGCAACCACAAAGTCTAAGGAATTATCTGTTGAAGACTGAACTGAGTAAAACCGTTATAGCTTCAGTGACAAACGTTGCGATGGCTGCACACATATGTACCAGTCAGCAACGTTTATCAGTAAGATCATAACAAAAAAAATTAATGTGTACTGAAAAAAGATTGATTTGAAATATATGGATAAATAAATTACTAACAAACAAGAGAATCAAATTCACAGGTGCTTTCATATCAGTAAAAATCGCTTTTGCTGTGCGCAACTATTATGATTTCATTGGTTTGTTACGAAAAATTGCACGTAGTTATAATCGTGGTTTGTAGTTCATTGTCGAAGTTATGCAACAGGAATTGTTGTCGCATGTTCAATTCCTCCATTAATTAATGAATTGAGGTATCTTAGCATTTGAAACTTCTTACTCAGTAGTATTCACGAAGGGACGTTTAGATAATTGGCCTCCATTGTGAAATTAATATAGTGATGAAAACATAACTAAGTTTTTCTACTTTTGATTATTTTCGTTTCCAAAATATAAAGCAGTCAAATAAATTACTTTTAATTAGATTTTACTTATGCATTTTTTGTAATGAAAAATGGTCGACAGATATTATTATTATTTATTATTACAATTTTTCTATAGCGCTAAATCTAAAACAATATTACTCAAAGCGCTTTACATCACATGTTAAACGAAATATACACACAGACAGTGATAAAAATATAAAACATGAACACACAAAATAAATATTTAAGTGTTAAAACTTTTCTAGATAAAAGGATTAATAATGTGGAAATTTTTACAAAAAAGTGGAATATATATATCAATGAATCAAAATAAAATTATACTGAATAAAGTTGGTAAAATAAATAGCCAAAAAAGTCTAAAATAAGATTGCTATTAAAAATTATCAAATATAAGTTAAAAATTTGAAAACGTATTCAAAAGATGAAAAAGATATATTACCATGTAAAAATATAATTACTGAAATGAAAAATATATGTGCTACTAAAAACATACAATGTACATATTATAAATGAAACATATCTCTAGTTAAAAGAAAGGTTCGATAAATCAAAAGCAGGCTAACGTATATGACACAATGTATCACAGAAACGAATTTAAGGGATTAAAAATGCTTGTCGAAAAAAAGTGAGTTTTTAAGTTTTTTTTTAATACAGGCACCGACTTTGCATTTTGAAGTTTTTTTGGTAATGCATTCCAAAGGATGGCCGCTGCTTGATCAAATCTTCTATTGCCGTAGGTTTTGGTTCGCACAATAGGAGTTACGAGTGTTAAGTTGTTTTCAGACCTTAATGATCTTGATGGCCTGTATAAATTTACAAGTTCACTAAGATATAATGGCGCTTCATGTTTCACGGACTTGAATACATATAATAATATTTTGTATTGCACCCTGTATTGCACAGGCAGCCAGTGAAGAGACTCAAGAGTCGAAGTAATGTGTTCGTATTTCTTTTTTCTTGTAACCACTCGCGCAGCAGTGTTCTGAACCCTTTGTAGTCTCTGAATCATGTAAGCTGGTAGTCCATAGAGAAAAGCGTTGCCATAATCCAATCTAGAAATGATTAACGAATTGACCAGAGTTTTACATGCATCCTCGTTGATGTACGGACGTATGCGGCCTATATTTCGTATTTGATAAAAACATGATCTCGAAACTGAACTGACTTGTTGGTGCATTGACAGAGTCTTATCAAAATGAACACCCAGATTTTTAATACACTCAGAACTTGTAATGATGTTTCCTTTAAAGGTGAGATTGCAATCCTTCAAATCTTTCACTCGGTTTTTCGGAGCAAATAGCATCAGTTCGAATTCCGTTTTGTCCTCGTTCAGTTTAAGCATGTTTACACACATCCAGGAACTTATATCGGCCAAACAGTCCTCAATTCGATTCGATGTGTTTTTCCAGTTATCAAGAGGTTCGAAAACTAAATAGATCTGCGTATCATCGGCGTAGCATTGATAAGACATGTTGTGACGTCTACAGATTTCGCCGATCGGCTTCGAAAATATAGTATATAGCTTTGGGCCAAGCACGGAGCCCTGCGGCACACCGCAATTAAGACGAAATTCGTTGGAGTGGGCCGAGCCTACTGCTATACGCTGTGTCCTATCTCGTAGGTAAGAGAGTAACCATTTCAGAGCAGAACCTGAGATTCCAAAAGCATATTCTAATCTAGCTTCGATAATGTTATGGTCAATCACATCAAACGCCGCAGAAAGGTCGAGCATCAATAAAACGGCACAACAGTTTTTGTCTAGCGCACTTGCAATGTCATGGTGAACTCGAAGTAACGTTGTTTCGGTTGAGTGCCCCGCACGATAGGCAGATTGAGCAGGGTCATGAAGAGTGTTTGACAATAGATGCTCTTCTAGACGACTTTCAATAACTTTTTCGAGAACTTTAGAATCGAAAGGAAGGTTCGAAACCGGGCGATAGTTTTTCAGTGTGTCTTTATCTAAACCGGGTTTTTTCAACAGAGGTCGCACAATAGCCTCTTTATACGATACTGGTACAGTAGAAGTTGATAATGACTTGTTTATGATCATCGTAATATTGCTGGCAATGCTGTTTACACAAGTTTTCAAAAGCGTAGTCGGGATTGGGTCGAGTTCACAAGATTTACTTGATGCTTTTAGAATTATTTTCGACACTTCATCAAAAGACGCAGGGTGGAAGTCGGTGAGAGCGTTGCCTTCAAAACGTATATCTGCTCGTAGAGGGTCAATATCGTCGATAGAATTATTCGCCGAAAGTAAACTTGTCCTGATGTTTTCAATTTTCTCAAGAAAAAAATGTCCGAAACGATTTGACAGTTCAAACTCGCTTTGATGTGATGGAAGGATGATGTCATTACTATTTCCCAAAAGTCCGTTGGTTAATTTGAAAAGTTTTTTGTGATCATTTCCAATATCCGAAATTTTGTTTGAATAGTAATCAGTTTTACTTTGTATCAGTATTTTATTTGATGTGACACATAATTCTTTGTATATCAACTTGTGAACCTCGAGCTTTGTTTTCCGCATAGTTCTCTCAGCTTTCCGACGCTCGACCTTTGCTTTGCGGATTTTGTCGCCATACCATTCCGTGTTCGGTCGCATCGTTATGATTTTTGTTTGAACCGGTGCATGTTTGTCTAAAACTGCCTTGAGATCGGAATTATGCGATTTAACCAAATTCTCAATGTCAGGATCATTGTTGTGAATGAAACAATTCGTGTCGATGTCAGCCTTAAAACTTTCAACGTCGATATTGTTTATCTTTCGGATTGTCAATGATTTTTTCAGTCTTGCTGGTTTGCTAAGATTGATTCGGCTATGAACAGCAAAATGATCTAAGGACGCATTGCTTTTATCGTTGTATATTTGCGTGACTTCGATTGACGGTTCACCCAACAAGATTGAACTGTTTTCTCTACTTATGATAACATCGAGCGTGTGTCCACGGATATGTGTGGGTCCATCAACTTGTTGTACTAGTCCACGATCGCTAAGTGACTCAGTGAACCTTCGCCCACCGCAATCGCTAACGTCGTCAAGATGGAAATTAAGATACAACAAAAAAGCGTCCGAAGCGCTTTTCTGGATTTACCTTCATCAGGAACGCTCAAAGCCGAATATTTGAAAACCAAGGATGTATAAGGACCGAAAACGTTGAAGAGCTATTAATCAAATATAACATAAAAAAAATTGCCAAATTCATCTAAGGCCAACTTAGCCTGAGGGATTTAAAACCTTATTTTCTGTATAATTTCAAAATTACAACTCTATTTCTCATTGCGGTTTTTCTTTTGTTTTCTTGTCAATGGTCCATTGTGTATATAATTTTTTCTTAATATTTGATAAATAACAACCAACAATGCCATTATAGAACTTAACTATTGAAGAAAAATGTGTCTACTATTTGTATCTTCCATTGTGTTCAAGGAGTTGGTATGACAGTATTCATGTGATATTTGTCTAAGGCGCTTATACACAGTCAAATTTAAATCAATTGAGAAATTGAGATTATATTGTTGCGATTTAAGATTACTTGAGACAACTGGTACAACTTCTCACATGCATCGTAATGAAAAATTGTAATAATGTTTTTTTATTATCGCATAAACATGTGAATTGACAAGAACAACATTTCATTTCAATTCAGTCTTTGATTTATCTAGCAAGACTTTATACCGATAACATAAACCTCTTTCTAAAAGAGGCCTTTGTGTTGTCAAAATCTCTTGACACCAACGGTACATATTCTTGGTATACATATGTCAAGAATATTGTACCTAGTAGCAATATCTTACATAAAATAGAATATTCTACAAATTTCAAAGAAGTTATACCTCTCAAGATTAAATCAAGAAAGAAATTGAGAACAAATATAAAATTTTGATTAAAAATTAATTTAATAGTTAATTATGATGAAAAAAGAAAGTCATTTTTATACAAAAACATAAAACGTGGTCAAGATAAAGAATTTGTCTTATTGTATAATAATTTTATTATAAGAAAGTGTTTCACCAAACTACGTATAAGTGACCACAATCTTCAAATTGAAAACGGTAGATATTTTAAATTCCCTGTAGAAGATAGCCTTTGCAAACTATGCAATGTTCTTGAAAACGAGGAACATTTCCTCTTGGAAAGCAGTATAAATAATAAATTAAGATTGGATTTATTTAAAATATTAAAATGGGAAGACGAATCTATGTCACTTCCAAAAGACAAAAAAAAAAATTAAATTATTAAACCCAATATCAACAGAACATACGAAACTAATCGACTATTTTTTGAAACAGTCATTAGAACTGAGCACAGAAGCAGCTTAATTCTTCATGACTTGTTCTTTTCTTATATATATATTTCTTGACTGCAATAATGATTAATAATTCATGTTCAATTTTTATTGCATTGATCTATATATATATATATCTATATATAAACTACTCTAAATATCTGCACAACAATGTTAAATCTGCAAATTTGCGGAAGCAATTTTTTGTTCTTCCCTCATCGGGATTCGAACTCATGCTATTTGAATATCGAGACAACACCGCCTGCACTGTGTCCATCGCTCTAGACCACTCGGCCACCTAGACTGAACTATATAATTCAGCTTTTGGTGGCCTAGTGGTACCTTTACTCGTCATTAGAATCTAGAGTTGTAACACAGTACATGATATATAAGGCATGAAGATGGAATTGATTGCATATTACCTAAATATCTTTCGTAAAGGATCGTAAGATACAGTCACAGAAATAATTATTTTGATAAGTACGTCTAAAAAAGTGACAACTCTACGACAGATTCATCCACAGGATCACCAGTGAAAGTGATACACGGCTGGAAACACATTTTATATTCATAACTACTCTACATATCAGCACCACCATGTTAAATCTGCCAATTTGCGGAAGCAAATATTTGTTCTTCCCTCGTCGGGATTCGAACTCATGCTATTGGGATATCGAGACAACACCGCCTGCACAGTGTCCATCGCTCTAGACCACTCAGCCACCTAGACTGAACTATATAATTCAGCTTTCGGTGGCCTAGTGTTACCTTTCCTCGTCAGTAGAATCTAGAGTTGTAACACAGTACATGATATATTAGGCATGAAGATGGAATTGATTGCAGATTAGCTAAATATCTACCGTAAAGGATCGTAAGATACAGTCACAAAAATATTTATTTTGAAATAATTACATTATATATATATATTGGAAAACCTCTAACAAGAAATTTGTTTTGCATGCACACGTATAAAAATTGCGGTTTTTATCCAACGCAATCATAGGTTTGAACGTTGTTTTCAATTTAGACTTGTTTATATTTTGTCGTTTGGGCTTGTATTATATTTGCCTTCGGGTTTATGTGATCCGTTCATCCTATTTTGACTCCTCAAAATTCAAGAGTCTATCCTAAATTTAGGTAAATTGTATGGCTTCCCAAATACCGTTTTGATTCCTAACATCACTGAAGAGACATTAATTGTCGAAATTCGGATATGGTGTACAAAAACCTTTGCATCTTTTGTTTGCGGTATACCATCTTTTCCGCAAGTTAATTGTTTTCTGTTTAGTATTAAATTTTTAATTAAGATCCATTTATTATATCGGTGATCCGTTTATTTGGCAATCGTCAATGGCAGTCAGCAGGGTTTAAGAACATTTGTTGTTCGACCTGTTAGTCAAATGCGTTTTGTTAAAATATACTTTTTCACTTTTTTGGTCTTTTGGAAAATGTTGTTTGTGCTGTAATTGGACCCCTCTAACAAGAAATTTGTTTTGCATGCACACGTATAAAAATTGCGGTTTTTATCCAACGCAATCATAGGTTTGAACGTTGTTTTCAATTTAGACTTGTTTATATTTTTTCGTTTGGGCTTGTATTATATTTGCTTCGGGTTTATATGATCCGTGCATCCTATTTTGACTCCTCAAAATTCAAGAGTCTATCTTAAATTAAGGTAAATTGTATGGCTTCCCAAATACCGTTTCGATTCCTAACATCACTGAAGAGACATTAATTGTCGAAATCCGGATATAGTGTACAAAAACCTTTGCACCTTTTGTTTGCGGTATACCATCTTTTCCGCAAGTTAATTGTTTTCTGTTTAGTATTAAATTTTTAATTAAGATCCATTTATTACATCGGTGATCCGTTTATTTGGCAATCGCCAATGGCAGTCAGCAGGGTTTAAGAACATTTGTTGTTCGACCTGTTAGTCAAATGCGTTTTGTTAAAATATACTTTTTCACTTTTTTGGTCTTTTAGAAAATGTTGTTTGTGCTGTATTGGGACCCCTCTAACAAGAAATTTGTTTTGCATGCACACGTATAAAAATTGCGGTTTTTATCCAACGCAATCATAGGTTTGAACATTGTTTTCAATTTAGACTTGTTTATATTTTTTCGTTTGGGCTTGTATTATATTTGCCTTCGGGTTTATGTGATCCGTTCATCCTATTCTGACTCCTCAAAATTCAAGAGTCTATCCTAAATTTAGGTAAATTGTATGGCTTCCCAAATACCGTTTTGATTCCTAACATCACTGAAGAGACATTAATTGTCGAAATCCGGATATTGTGTACAAAAACCTTTGCACCTTTTGTTTGCGGTATACCATCTTTTCCGCAAGATAATTGTTTTCTGTTTAGTATTAAATTTTTAATTAAGATCCATTTATTATATCGGTGATCCGTTTATTTGGCAATCGCCAATGGCAGTCAGCAGGGTTTAAGAACATTTGTTGTTCGACCTGTTAGTCAAATGCGTTTTGTTAAAATATACTTTTTCACTTTTTTGGTCTTTTGGAAAATGTTGTTTGTGCTGTAATTGGACCCCTCTAACAAGAAATTTGTTTTGCATGCACACGTATAAAAATTGCGGTTTTTATCCAACGCAATCATAGGTTTGAACGTTGTTTTAAATTTAGACTTGTTTATATTTTTTCGTTTGGGCTTGTATTATATTTGCTTCGGGTTTATATGATCCGTTCATCCTATTTTGACTCCTCAAAATTCAAGAGTCTATCCTAAATTAAGGTAAATTGTATGGCTTCCCAAATACCGTTTCGATTCCTAACATCACTGAAGAGACATTAATTGTCGAAATCCGGATATAGTGTACAAAAACCTTTGCACCTTTTGTTTGCGGTATACCATCTTTTCCGCAAGTTAATTGTTTTCTGTTTAGTATTAAATTTTTAATTAAGATCCATTTATTACATCGGTGATCCGTTTATTTGGCAATCGCCAATGGCAGTCAGCAGGGTTTAAGAACATTTGTTGTTCGACCTGTTAGTCAAATGCGTTTTGTTAAAATATACTTTTTCACTTTTTTGGTCTTTTGGAAAATGTTGTTTGTGCTGTATTTGGACCCCTCTAACAAGAAATTTGTTTTGCATGCACACGTATAAAAATTGCGGTTTTTATCCAACGCAATCATAAGTTTGAACGTTGTTTTCAATTTAGAATTGTGTATAAATGTGGTAAACAGTATGTTGGCGAGTCAGAACAGCCGTTTCACAAACGAATGAACGGTCATCGTAGCGACTACCAATGCAAGCCAGACCTCCCTCTCAGTCGACATTTGAGATCCCCTGGCCACACTAAGGCAGATCTCAATCGACTGACCATTACAATCATTGACCACAACTCTGCTTGGTCTAGGGAGGATAGACTCACTCGGGAAAGATTTTGGATAAGAAAATTAACAACTTTGGCACCAAATGGGATAAATGAAAAGATGTAGTTCGACTCCATGCAGTGCTTCACATTTGGGTAATATTACTTTTTATTACAGTCTCTGTTTCTATTTCTTTACCTTAATCATCTCTAAAATAAATCTGTTGAATATACCAATTTTAATTGCTTAATTTTTTGAGGGATGTAAAAGTACCAAGCCACGTTCAACTAGTTAACCTTAGTCAAAATTTATTATTATATTTTAACGGCCGTTTGTTTGCGATGTTTAAATACGCAGACTCTGTTGCAACTACTCTACCGTTGTCAAATTTGAAATATTTACAAATTTAGATCGTTCAGTGCTGTTTATTTGGAATTCTTATTGACGCAATCGTTCTTGTAACATCATAACTGTCGTCACCGTTAAAGCTTTAGAATTGTGCTAGTTCATATCGCACATTTTTATTTTTATTTAAAGCATATATTTGAACTCTCTGTTGTAATTAGTCATATAACCTATGTCGTGTTTAACACATATTTAGAATTGTGCAAGCGTCTTACCTGATGTTCGGTTTGACATTTTTATTGTATAAATTTCAAGATTGGTATAGTTTAATCTAAGTAGACTGATATATGATTCATTCAACATCACAATCATATTTACTGATGAAGGATATCTGTTATCCGAAATATTTATAAATAATTACATATATAGTTCCTTTTTTTGTTATTGGTGTTGTTGTGTACACTCTTTAGGCGTTTATATAATTTATTTATTGTGTACGTGTATCGTTACTCGTAACGATCCAGCGCCCTCGTGGGAAAAATCGTTGACTATTATTCAGACGTTTTATATATATATATATATATATATATATATATATATATATATATATATATATGTATGTATGTTTTTATCACAAACATGTTCAATTTGTTTATATGACAATACAAATTATTATTATAATTTAATGTAACGTAATTATTTAATGGAGCAACTGTTGGAATAAAAGAACTGTAAGGGGAGGGGCTGTATTTTGATTTATGTTTTATACAGTGAACATAATTTGTCGGCGATATAGAATATGCTATGTGCTTAACGATCCATTTGATAACTGTTTTTACAAAGTTGAGTGCCTTACCGTATGCTACTGTGATAAGTAACTTCTCTTATTTATATATCACTGTTGGTGTCAAAAACTATAATGTTATGAATAACATATTGCATTTTTTTATTTTTCCTGTACCCATATTTATATTATTATGATATTACGTAATGGAAAGAAATTAAAAAACAATCCTACTTCTAGGATATCCACATGCTTAAAAAATCGTATTTCTAATATAAATTCTACAGCAGCCTATCGAAAAATCCTACTACATTTAGCACTGTTTACAGTTGTATCAAAGGAGGCAATGCCTTTGCAGCCAGATCGTGAAACAAAAATTCACGTGGATATCCACAAATTTTCCCGTGCAATGCCAGAAAATGACTGACCTGTTCCAAGTTTACTTCACACAATACAGTTAGATCAAAGTGAACGGGAGAGCTTTTTCGCTCTCCTTACAAAATGATTCCTTGTGATTATGGAAGTCACATTACTAATGAATTCAAAGTATTTATGTTAACGTCAGCCATACATTCACCACATATCTCTATATGTTGATATATTATTAGTAAAATGGCATTTGCTCACTGTGAAATGCAAAATGTTTTCGAAAAATATAAAACATGTAATTCCACAAGTTTCATCTCCAGGGTTTATGCATAGTACATTAATCAAGAACCCCCCAATTAAGAGTTTAGAAGTTCCTATTACTAATTTGAAAAATTATTCTGATGCGTTTTCGCTCTATCCTCGCACTGACTTTTTTTCCTTTCATTTCATTAAAATATTACGTTTTAAATTATGTATGCTATGTTATGAGTATGTTTAATCACCGTCATGTTAATTTAAAAAAAAAGAGAAAGAAATCATTGTTTGGTAAACATGAAATGTATTGCAAACTAACACATTTGTTATAATTAAATAGATATCTAGAAGAAAAAAGTAGTAATATATTGTTAAAGGAAAGACAGCTTAGTCGATAAAAAATGACGTAAAAACACAATATTCCTAAGACCATTACCAGAAACTTAATATTGAGCAACACTTATTCTATTAAACAGTTTTTTTATTAGTTATTACTGGCTTTGAACAAGATTTCAGTAACTGCGAGTACTCTCATATCTGTACTTTGTGTCTTTTGCGTTTTTGTTAGGATTTGCATGTGCTTTGTATCAATCTGAGAAGTTTAGATCTTTTCAACTGATTTGCAAAGTTCTGTCCTTATGCTGTGCTGTTACATCATATTCCCAGGTTAGGGGGAGGGTTCGGCACCAGCAAACAGGCTCAACCCTGCCACATTCTGTATGTGCCTGTTCCAAGTCAGGAGCCTTTAATTCGTTTGTTGCTATGTATCATGTTTGTTTTTCTTTTATTGTTTTGTACATAATTCAGGCCATTATTTTCTCCGTTTAAAGTGTTTTATATTTGTCATTTCGGGGCCTTTTATGAAGGTATGGATTTGTTCATTGTGGAAGGACGTACGATGACCTTTAGTTATTAACTTCTATGTTATTTGGTCTATGGTGGAGAGTTGTCTCATTGTCAATCATACCATTTATTTTTATTTTTTTACGATTGGCGCTTCTGAAGGATAAGCAGTATTTGTAAAATCAAGTAATAACAGCACCAGTTAATGTTGCTGCTGACATGTTACGCAAACAGATTATTTCAAATTCAAGTAATTGTTAAGTATAAATTCAAAGAAAGCCTGTACATTTAAAAAAGAACGATGATGTGAATTTCTAATATCCTCATAATATTGCATTGGTATCTCATTTATTACAGTTGCTCATCGTATGGATGGATTTAAGTTATATGTGACCAATACATCAACTATTCCACCTAATGGTTATCTATGTTATGAAGATCCTGATCCTGGTCTCCCAAACATCACTCAGACTATTCCCTGTAAACAACTTGGAAAATATGTCATTTTTTACGATGATAGAGGATCGGATGAAGTTTGTACTATTTTCGGACCTGTTGTTGAGTTATGTTACATTGCTATCGATGGTGAGTCTGTGTTATTTTATTTTCAGCTGAACTAACAGCATTACACATTACATCTGGTTTAACTTGACTTCCAATGTCTCCTTCATAATAAGGTATGATCTCATTGATAACTCATGTTGGCGGCCCCCAGGAGTATTACCAACATAATTCATACAATTAACTATTTGTCAAAAGTGAATGGTTCACAGTCAACATCTTTGAGTGCATTACCAGACACACGTACCTTGTCATCAGCTTGGAAAATACGCGATTTATTAGGATACAAAAGGAGAAATAGATAACGGACATTTGATGAAATTATTTTATGTTGCTATTGAGGGTTGGTTTTATGTTACTGTTAATCATGTTTCTAGTTTTTTTCTTTTTTCAAATGCGCATCTTTTTAAAGCATATCTGACTCATACTTTTTCTTATTTTTTAAATGCTTCAGCTCTTCAAAGTTCATTTAGATATCACTTAGACTCATAACATTAAGGAAATAAAAACAACTGCATTAAGTGTTATTAAATTTGAGGAATGCATCATGTAGATGATTGTTTAATTACATTTTCACGTCTGATGTTTTTTAATGAACACTTGATTCCTCATGAAAAAATATTATAACTATACCATATGACCTACGTATGAGCCAATAACCAACGATGGCATTACGTATCCATTTGCTTTACAATTTTCTAAATGCCGTTTTATATTAACCCACATTTTAGAGTGAAGATGAGTTTAAGGATTCTTTCGAAACAACCCGTAGAAGGTTTGTTGTATACATGTATCTTGATCTTTTCGAAGCAATGAATGTGGGGACTTAATTTGATAGATGCTTTTGTGCTTTTTTTGTAAATAATTGTTTGTTTTGATATTGTAACACAGTGATGACTGCTGTACCCATATTTTGACTATTTTATTTATAATGTCTGTTTTGTTCACGCATCGTTGTAAATATAACGAAATTTGATAAGACTGTCGTACAAGTGAGAGGTTTAGCGCTATAAAACCAGGTTCAATCCACCATTTTCTACATTTGAAAATGCCTGTACCAAGTCAGGAATATGACAGTTGTTGTCCATTCGTTTGATGTGTTTTGTCATTTGATTTTGCCATGTGATTAGGGACTTTCCGATTGAATTTTCCTCGGAGTTCAGTATTTTTGTGATTTTACTTTTTTCCAGTACTTTGACACATATGGACGAATACAAACAAGAATATATGACAAACGTGATGATTTAAACTTTCCAATTGTCAATTGTCAACTTCCTTGTTTCTCAGCAGTAGCATACCCTCTGCCCTATCGTATGGCGTTTACTTATCTCAACTGATACATAACTCTCGTGCTTGTTCACACAAATCATTGCTCCTTACACAAACCGCTCGGTAGATCAGCTGGAATCGACTCTTTAATAGTTTTACAGTCACCTTTACGACGTTGGAAGCAGATACGATTTGTCTGAGTCGGAACTTACTAATGACATAAGTTCACTGTCATTTTAGATACCAGTAAAGTCGACTGATCTGTTATTTTAACGACTGTGTCCTTTTGCGTTTCTGACGTTTTGACTGAGTTTGTATTTGCATAGCAGGTGCTGCTTGAATAGCAGGATGGTTACCCTGTCGACGCTACCGTTCTAGCTCCATTTGTAATTCTGAGCTGATCTGGTTACCTTGATATGTTTTTCCATCGATTTATGAAAAATTTACAGAGATCCCTCGGTTTTAGTTTGTAACCCGGATTTGTTTTCTCTCAATCGATTTATGACTTTTGAACAGCGGTATACTACATGTACTGTTGCCTTTATTAAACTACTGTTGCTTTAATTTAATAAACTTGGGTTGGACAACTTTTACCATTCATATCTTTATTTTACTCTACTGTTTATCATCTTCATATTTGATGTTTGCTTTCTAACCGTCCTGTTTCGATTGCCATTGATGATAATTAGTCCTACTGTCACCCTGCTTTCTTTGATTAGTTTAAACTGCATTTTCAATATTTAATCCTTGCAACACAATTAAGATATGCAAAAAAGATGTTATCAAGCTCCTTACATTTTTATGTTATATACATTCGAGGCTTACCATTGATTCGATTGAGGGTTTCGGTTGAAGATAAATAAGAAATTAAGATCGGAACTACCTGAGGCAAAGTTAACCTCATATGTATTTGGCTATTTATGTGCCCAAATTGCTATTATAGCTCCTAACATTTTAAGTATTTTGTACATGCCATGCTTAGTGTTTAGGCTTCAGCGTTCCTGCTGAAAATAAGTTAAAAAACGCTAGACTCTTGAAACTTATATTTGTTTTCAGTTGCTAGCACTGAGTTGATTACACTATTAGTGGACAATGCAAATGCGAATCGGGTTGAAACAAGCTTTCACGACTATGTTGTGTTCAGGGAAGAGGTTGGGTTGTTATTTTCAACAGTACAATATTGTTGGTACATATAATTCCTGTTTTTGTATATAAAACATTGTATATTTAACATCGTACTTCAACCTTCAAAACATTGTAGGATGGCCAAAAGGTATGTGGGGACAAAACTGTTCCAAGAATGTTCATCAAAGTGTATAGACCTACACTGTCATCCTGAAAATGGTTCCTGTGTTTTTGGATTTGACCCACAACAATGTTTAAATCAAACCTGTAATAATCACACAGATACATGTACTGTAGGATGTGCATCTGAATTGTTAAGTGAGTACTCTGTATACAAGTATTCTTTTAATTAATCGCTGTTATTGGATTAAAACATCATTTCATGAGATTATTGATTGGACAACTTAGGCAAATTAACTCACAAACTAAATAAAAGGCAAAATAACGTTCATGTAAAGTTTTGTCTCAGCGGTCCAGTTTTCACATAAATAACCTCGTAGAAAATATGTTTTATCGATAAAATTCTCAACCAAAACTCTTTTTTTTTAGCTCAATTTAACTAACATTGATGTGTCCGACGTATACTTTTTCAAATATCTTTCTTTTCTTTTTTGAAACTACTGAACCACTTTCAAGCAAAGTATGTGTGAATGATCTGTAATATGTTCATGATGTTAAGAATAACAGTTGTGAACGTTTTTGCCCACTAACCAATATGGCCAACATAGTTAAAAAAAAAAAAAAAAAAAATAAAAAGGTATAGTGAAAATATTGTCTATTATCTTGGAAATCGTTGTATATAGAGCAAATCGTAATGGAGTATTTTTGTTTCCAAATGTCTACACTGTCATCCTGAAAATGATTCTTGTGTATGTGGATGTGACCAACAAAATTGTTAGAACAAACCTGCGATAAATACGTAGATGCTTGTACTGTTGGATGTGTACCTTGATTAGCTAGGGAGTGGCGTCCATGCTAGTATTTTTTTTTAAATAATCGCTGTTATTTGATTAAACACATCTTTTAGAGATTATTGATGGGACTACTTAGGCCAATTAACTCACAAACTAAAAAAAATCAAAAGAACTTGTATGTATAGTTAGTACCTCAGCGGTCCAGTTTACACATAAATAACCTCTTGGAAAATGTGTTTTATCGATATAATTCTCAACCAAAACATTCGTTTTTTTTAACTCAATTTGTGTCCGGCGTTTACTTCTTCAAATATCTTCTCCTGTTAAACTACTGCACAAATTTTAATTTTGTGAAAGATCTTTAGTGTGTCTAGAATTACATTTGTGAATTTTATTTTTGTCGACTTCCGAAATTGGCAAACATAGCTACAAACAAAACAAAGGGGTAAAATGACTATATTATCTTTTTTCTTGAAAATCTTTATAAATAGACAAAATCGTACAGGAGTAGATGTTTTCAAAATGTCTAGATCTAACTACTGTCTATTTGACAAACATTGGCATATGAATTCATGGAAATTAATGCTTTAAGACGACGATTTTTATTTAATCTTTTTCATTTTTCATTTTTTATTTTTTAAACTATAATAAATACAGCTACACTTGTTATATACCTTTGACCGTAACTAAAGATTTAAAGTCATTAGTCACGGATTTCAAACAAAAAAACATATATCTTTATTGTGAATGATTAATGATTACACAGCCAAATAGCTTATTTCATATATTTAAGGGGATAAAAAGTAAAATCACAAAAATACTGAACTCCGAGGAAAATTCAAAAAGGAAAGTCTCTAATCAAATTGCAAAATCAAAAGCTCAAACACATCAAACGAATGGATAACAACTGTCATATTCCTGACTTGGTACAGGCATTTTCTTATGTATAAAAAGACACAAATGCACTTTAAACCAAATATATTGAACATGCGTCATGGCGTAACCAACAATATGATATTTGTCGATAACTCTTAGTGTTTGTAAAGCCTAGCGACAACAAACACACTTCAAATTGATAACGTGACTTTGAACGTTGAACTTGACCTCAATTGAATTTTATTTGACCAAAGACCTCCTTTCGTTACTGTAGGTCTACTCCCTTATGGTTTATAAGTAACAGCTAGATACACAGAAATGTTATAACTCTCATATGGAGTCTCGAGATCTCTTCTGCCATACTTGAACAGAACATTCAGAGTATAAATGATCAAAGAAATACAATGTAAGGGAAATAACTGAAAAAGGAAAAAAATGTACAGTAACACAGGATTAATTACATAAGCGTAACCACTGTTCGAAAAGCATGTGCAAAAAATGTTAACATCAAAAGATGACAGATGAAAAAAAAGTACTAAATTAAAAGGTCTTTCCACATAAACGTGGACAGAACTAATTAATATATTGCTCTGCTATCGTTTTATCTACATACACAAACATAATAAACTTTATGATATATCACCTACATGTTTATTTCTTTATGTATGTCGTTTTATTGAGTTATTTATACATGTATGTGCTTTTTGCATTGATATGAAATTGTTACCTACATTTATTATTTATCATATATTATTATATTCACGTCTATTTATACAAATATGAATTATAGATATATTAGTATATAACTACACTCATGATATATTATGCATATACAATATAGACGCCATTTCCTTATGCGATGTCAATTACATTTTATGTCGTTGTTATCTTATTGCTAAAAAATAATGTTTGAATGCTTTTTTTTTGTCTCTATGTGTCGATAGCTTGGCTTACTTACTATTAAGTGTAAAGTGCTCATCATAACTAACATAACCTTGTGATTTTCATATGCACATAGCGTAGATGTGTCTACATTCACTATAATGAGTTTCTGTTTTATTTATTGGTATCTTCCATCGATTGAGTATGTGTTTTTAGTTTTTACAGTCGACATTAGAAGTATAAAGCTTATTTCATAGTTGAAACTTTCTTCTTAATCCAGTTAATTCCTATTTTTTTTTTTGGCATATCTTAAATGATCAATTATTGAAAAGGAGTGCAATATGTTCATAATGTCTTTAAGTTCAAAATGTTGTTCAAATTACAGAAAGGGTAACGAAATGAGAGTAACAACGATAACTCATAAATATCCTTGTACTGATGTGTATGATTTTAGATCCTTTTAACATATATTAAAAAAAGCAATTTACTGTCGTAAAATGCTCATCGCATCTAATTAGTTCAGCAAATAAGTATTATGTTTGTTTTGCAATGTGACTTCATATTTTCAAATAGTATATTTTCCATTTATGGTTATTTTTTATAATAAGTATCACTTAAACTATTGCTATTCTTGTTTTCTTTTTCTTTCTTGTTATACCTGTAAAGTGAATTAAGATCAGTTATCTTCAAATGGGAAAGTCACAATATCTTTATTACAGTAATTCTACAAGAGTGTACAACTGAAAACCCGTCATATGGTATTTGCATCTTGATAATTGGATCCTTTAATTATACATCTTATCAGCCCATTGATGGTAAGAAATAATGATAAAAAAATACACATGGTATTCCACATGCTTACTTAGTAAATACTACTAAAAGTTTTAACAAATTCAATAGTTTAATACAATATCTAACTGTTTTACAATGATGGACAAAGACCGATATGCATTGAATGAAAAGACCAACAAACCTCGTCAAAACACTTTATACACAACTAAAAGTAAAATTAAAGTAACGATGAACTTAGATGTTCTTGAGGATACGTATGTCCTGGTACCTGTCATGATATTCTTTAAAAGTTAAAAACTGTCGTTTATCATATTCCTTGACAATTTATGCATAAACGGATAATGTCAATGGTAGCGTTTGAGACATGGTTTTCTTGGATTCAATAAAATTTGCAGAGAAAAGAAGATGTTTTCCGTATTTGTATTTTTTCGTTGTCGGATTTTTTGTTTAATTGAATACATTTTGTATTTTTTCATGTTTTTGTTTTATTTAGGAGGTGCGGAAATAACGTCAATGAACGATTAATTTAGCAAAATAAAACACCAAAAGCTAGAAATATAAATATCAGGATACGGTTTTCACGTTACTTAAGTATGTGTAGAAATTTAATCCACCACAATGAAAGATCGTTCTTCCATTCTACTCCAACTAGCATACTTTGAAAGTATTTAAAATATGTTGTATTTGTAACCGTTTTTTGTGTCGATGCCAGGTTAAACTCACGTAAATAAGATACCTTAAACTTTCTTAACTTAAACTAATAATATGCACGTTATAGAATGCTTTCATAGGAAAATTGTTTTTTGAAAAAAGGAACTGTATAATGGAAAAGTTGAAAAAAGTGATTTTTGTCGTCTATTTAAATCTTAATTTCACGATGATGTACCAAAAATAAATGTCTCAAATCTTAATATTTTATTAGATCGATGTTGAATAGACTGAATACCTGCATTTAGAGGTGTACAATAAGCACCCATTATGATTTCGATAATTCGACGATACACATTATTTCCAATATATATATTTACAAATATTGTAAAGCAAGAAAATGTAAATATAGACATGTCTGGGAACAATGCTGTATATATCTCTTATGACTTACTGCAAAAGAAAAATTCAGATATAGTTTTAGAGCAGCCTACAAATTAAGTCTATCTTTTATTAAATCGTATGAATTAATAGTTTATCAGGAAGAACAAGTCTGTCACCTAAGTAAATTATTTGTTACATATGTCTCAATTTGGACGCTTGTTTTATATGCAGTTGCATTGATTTTAATTGAAAACATGAAACCTTTAATTTAAATGTTAAAATGCGTTTAAACAAACATTTATTAAATAACAAGCACTTATTAAACAACGTGGATATGCAGGAATTAACAACGACACTGTCTTTGCCGGACCTGAAAACTCATATTAACTATATCTGCTTGAAAAACGTTTTATATCAATTAAAGTTTCCGAAATTAGAACAGTTATAAATAGAAATAATGTAATTAACGATGCAGCAAATGTGAGGAATTGCTTTACTCTGAACCTGATATTATGAAAATGGAAATATACGCTGAAGTAAATGTTTTCGAGTAGTTCGAGAAATGCAGATAAGAAGCTAGAACTATTATTAGAATTTGTAAGTATTTGATAGAAATCTAAATCTTAAGTTTATGGATTGTTATGTCAAGAATTGTTGCGTCATTACAGTAGAGGTAGTTGATCTTTAAACCACATCATGCACAAAAAAAAATATATGGAAAAAACTAACGTCTTAACACCTAGCGTATTGCAAGTGTGTTGAAAACGAATACATAGATCAAAACGTCTCTCTTTGGTAGTTTTTGTGGACTTGTTTTTCTTTTTGTCGTCTTTCATTTTTGCCAATACATTGTCATTTTGATTGATTCGAATGTTATGTATTGATAAATATTTACCTCATCATTCAATATGTTCTATGTGAGTTAGCAACCTACAAAAAAACACAAAACTAATACTCGTGTTGGACTTTTGCCACGGTTTTGTTTGTTTCTCTTTGATTTCAAATTTTCTCTGCGGTTACTTCCGCCTGTTTTTGACTTGTAAATATGCTTCACACGTACACTTCGTGATGTTCCAATAACCGACCATTCATCATACAGAAGCAATTGTGTATCACTAACATTCGATTGGAGCTATATCCACTACTCCATTTGAAACTGAATTATATGTGTAAAGTATGATAGGTAATAAGGCTATAAATTGCAACTTCCATTGATCCAAACATTCATCTCTCATCTTAAATATTGTTTATAGTATATGTTCAGACTTGGCTACGAGATAACACTGCAACAAAAAAAAAAAGGGAAAATCTCTTATTTCTTAAAAATTATTGTTCTTACAAAGAATATGATACTATTAATCAAGAAATACATTTGTCATCATAAACAGTGAAAATCTTTAACTCCTCCTTTTTTTAAAGACCATCCTTTTCAGATGTGATAAATATGCTTTGCCTATTGCAGCAATAATTTTCAAATAACTTTTGTTGCATGATGTCAACACTTACAACTACGATTTTAACATATTTAAATTCTGAACTTTGTGAATTGTATTTATCAAAAACACGTATTTACAGAGGATTGGTGCATTCCTATTTTCGTTTTCATAATTCTGACGTCGCCTTTTCAACGCCACAGATTGGATCCGTTTACCAGGTAAAGTAATGTTACGCTATTCATATGCGTACCAAACAATTACATCAAAACCAAGGGAAAATGGAAGATTGAAAACAAAGTATGGCGATTTGAATTATTCTCGTGTAAAAAGAAAAGAAATATGAACGGTTGACATACGTTTAAAAATTCATTTAAGCTCCAGAATAATTCAGCGTGGCCATTCAAAAACCAACCAGAGGTTTACTTATTATTCATTTTTCTTCGTATTACCAAATCCATTGAAGGTCAACTTGTCTGAGGGAGATACAACATTAGCGTCTTTTTAATTTCAAAATTTGTAAACGGACAATTTTTTTTAAAGGTTTGTTATAATTGTGGTCAGTATCAAAGAACTGACTACTGACCTGATGATACCCTCGGGAACTGATAGTCCACCAGCAGATGTTTTAAGTTATGTTCAGTATTTCAGCTATTTTTCAGACTTATTCACCGCGGTTAATTCAATACTGTTCAAAACATTCGCGTGCAGTTGATTAAGTAAAATGTGTTTAGTATTGATAATTAATTCTATTTTATAAATACTTTTAAACGCAATAGGTCAGTTATATTTAAGGTATCGAATGATTATTATTACAGTGGTTATCACTCAAACGGATACAGCTGCACCTAAATGCTTGGAACCAATATAAAATTATAGCTAGACGGTCATCTCCAAAACGAGCAAACATATTATTAAGAAACAACCGTATGACTTACTTCTTGAATCATTCCGTTCGAAGGTTATCTGTATGTGTTTGTTTGTTTTGTTTATTTCCTAAAAAAAGACCATATAAAGACTGCAAAATGTACGAGTTGTATATAGATTTTGGAGTTAACAGCTGTCAACGGAGACAAACTAACCTGCTAGCAAAGGAAATTGTTTCAGGAACTTTGAAGATTTTTTTTGGAATTATAACCTACTATTAAGAATTATACTTGAAAAATTAATAAATTATTAAGATACTAAGGTTGCAGCTCCCCCAGTCAAAGATGACCGTAGATAAATGAGGCTTTTTCTTGTATGTCATCTTTACGTCATGTATGTTCTAAAGTTTCCAATTTTTATACATTGCTGGCTTGGAAATGTTTAGGTTTGAGCATTCCTGAAGAAGGTAACAAAGAAAAGTTTGTCGGAAGAATGAAATCTAATTTATAAACTGTAGTTATCATTTACTGGATGCTATTAGAATCCACTTCATCAAGATTCTATGTTTTATTTATATCTCTGTTTTGTGTTAAAGAATAGCTAAATACGTCTTTTCAATTCATCATAGAATTGAAATCTGTTTTTTATTTTACAATTTAAACAAAATGAAACAGTAACAATTACATTTTGCATCAAATACGGAAGCGCTTATATTAAAAATGTAATGGTCACCTAATTCCATTTCGTGCCAATTTGAAAACGATGTATTTTTTATATTTTCTGATTTCCGAAATAAAAAAAAGCAAATGTTTGTTGGTGGAGCAAATAATGCTAGTAAAATCATGGGCGACAAATATTGTTTTCATACAAAATAAAAGCATATGACGGAACGTATAACAGCCTATATAATATCTAAATATTTTCAAGTGAATTGTGAAGGCTGTCGGATTAATTACGACGCCGAATACCTTTAAATGGTTGACCATATTAACAAGGTACTAAAGGTTTAAATTGAATTTTCGTTTGCCTTTCAGGAAATACACGTGTTACAAGTGTACCAAACAACTATTTGAAGGCGATTCGTTGTATGTCAATGTATAAATGATATTACAAGTTTTGTGACATTACTTTACACTGACTGTGTTCCAACTCAGGCATATGACAGTTGTTTTCCATTCGTTTGATGTGTTTGAGCTTTTAATTTTGCCATTTGATAAGGGACATTTCTTTTTGAATTTCCCTTGGATTTCGGAATTTTTGTTATTTTACTTTTTGAAAACTCGACTAAAGGAATTCTTTTTCATTCTTAATTGTCAATGTCATGCTTGTATTCATGTATTGTACTAACAAATGCTACCCAAAACTGATTATATAAACGTTGTACTAGGTGTGAAATCTGAAAACTATTGCTAAACACAACATAAATGAGAAAATGTAAAATTATGATGTTTGTTTAATTGCATCCAGCACATTGCTAAATAATTTGTATTTATTTTCTTGTGTTTTGGATAATGTGTATATACCCTTACCTATGTATCGTAAACAACATGCATAGGCACCTATGTATATACGAAATTGTATTAACAAATTCAATTGGCGATGGAAGAATAAAATTAATTTAAACTTTCAAAAATTTACCTTATGAAAATTGAATATCCAAATGTATCATCATGACTTGCTTTGCATCATTATACACCTTACATCATTGTTGTATCTCATGTTCACTTAACTCCACGCATATATATATACACTTATTAAAATTTAATATGTGATAGGCAATTCATGGAATTCTCCTATCAATGGATTATTAAATGGGAGTATGAAAATAAAACACGTAATGCAAAAGGACATACATATATGGTAAGTAGATATAAAAAGATGTGGTATGAGTGCCAATGAGACAACTCTCCATCCAAGTCACAATGTATAAAAGTAAACCATTATAGGTCAAAGTACGGTCTTCAACACGGAACCTTGGCTCACACAGCACATTAAGCTATAAAGGGCACAAAAATTACAAGTGTAAAACCATTCAAACGGGAAAACTAACGGTCTAATCTATATAAAAAACGAGAAACGAGAAACACTTATAAACCACATCAACAAACGACAACTACTGAACATCAGATTCCTGACTTAGGACAGGTGCAAACAATTGCAGCGAGTTTAAACGTTTTAATGGTACCAAACCTTTACCCTTATCTGAAATAATAGTGTAACATCACAACATAGAGAGATTGTAGTTTTGCATAATAATTAATTTCAAAAATTATCTTGAGTAGACGTAATATAACACAGTCATAATTCAAATATCAACTTAATCGCAGGAACTCATATATTTTTTATAGTTTCCGATAAGAATGCTTAATATTTATTTGGGTGCGTCTACTTTCATTTTTTTTTTTATGTTTTCAATAAATATTTGTTTTGTATTATATATATTTCATATTTGAGCGTTTTGCTCTAAAAACACAACATAGATAACACAACATGTACATGATGTATACAGTGTTATTGCTTAAGAAGGGACATTATTAGCATTATCTATATAATAAGTTAAGAATAGAAAATCTTCTTCATCAAAATCTCAAGTATTGACTAGGGTAATGAAAAATTATCGACCCTTGGTTTTCTTCAAACCGGCAGATTAAAACTTGTCAAATTGAGGCATTCGTTTGTCTGTGCGAGATGCATAAATTCACAGCCTCATTTAGTCAGAACGGGGACATTATTTCTGATGTCTCATGTAGATAGAGTGCCAAGCTTTATGCACGTTAAGAACCCTTTAAAAATTCTATATTGAGGCCGTAGGTGGCCTGTTGCACGACAAAATTTCTTACCCTTTCGAATATACCTTCTCTTTCCAGTGGCATTCCAAATTGAACTCACTTCATTTCGGTCGGCCCTATATTGGAGGACCTTACTATTGTTTCTAAACTTTTATTGTATTTGTGTATTGTATTGTACATATGTACTTCAATAAATACATGTTTTTGAACTAATCAGAACTGAACAATTCATAAAAAAAAAACCAATAAAAACAAACGATGAAATTTAGCCATTATTTAAGCTCTTGTTATTTGTTCTGTTTTGTATTTTTTTTTGTATTTTCTGTTATTGAGAAAGATAACCAGAATGTCTATGGAAATCCAAGGACGGTCTTTACTTTGGTTTAACTATTTATACCCCTCATTGGTTGACATTCTGAAAAGTTTTTGGGATATTCAAGATTTGAATATTTCCTTACGTTAGTTGTTAATATATTTGCAACGAAACTTTCATTTTTCTGTTTGGACAATTTTAATAAGCCGGATCGTTATGTTGGGGTTTTTTTCCCTTAATAACGCTCGATTTTATTTTGTACAACATGTATTCTTCAGTATTAAAGCCTTGTTGAATCAAAGAAGAAGAAGAGGTAATCATTTTAAATAAAACAAGATATATAAACACGTTACAAAAACTGCCATTAAATTTCAGATTTACCGAAAAAAGTTACATTCGTATAAACTTGTTATTTAATCCAATATAAATTTCAGTTAAATTGTCTAATATTAGTAGTTTTGTTAAAAAATAAACGTATGTAAACTAAAAGTTTAACAAGGATAAACTAGATTTAAACCTTTTAAATAACAAATTTAAACTGGTTTATTTTTCAAATAAATAACAAATTTAATAACCCATATATCGGGATTAAACAGAAGAAAGAACATTTGAAATTTAACAAAAGCATTAAATTTTCATAAACTACTAAAATAATTTTTCGTAAATCATACCTTAAATCTAAAACTAGAAATTTAATATGAGAATAAATTTTGTAATCGTATCATTTCATGCAGTGCAAATTTTCTTACCTGACTTCGGCACAACTTATCGAAATGTTCTGTTTCTATTTTCCTCAGCTTCGTTTTTTGATTTGGCCTTATACGTATTTTGATTCGAGCGACACTGATGCGTATGATGTAGAAAAAAATGCACGTCTGGCGTACAAACACTAAAATGTATAATCGAAAAATACGTTTTTTTTTCAACCCCAGCCAAAGATTGCCTCAGCCAAGTTTGATACAATTTTTTGGAATTTTTAGTGTGTAATGCTCTTTTACATCGTTTTCAATTTGGCCTTCCCCACTGTTTTGATTCGAACACCACTGGTCATGTACAAACGTTCGTCTGAATCTACCAAATTATGCGCCTTGTATATTTGACGTGTTGTTTGACACTCACCATATTAATGCAAATGCATATATACGGATTCATAACATATCAACAGGTAGTATGTTACCCAAAATATATGGTATCTTGTCAATCACCACAACTGTTTTAACTTTGAACACCCTTTCGGAAATAAAGGATTCTTGAGTTACTGATCATAAAATTTTTGTCTTGCCTTTGACTGATACACTATTGATAATACAGTATTATAATAAACAACATATGTTTTACAAAAATCTTCTCCTTTAAAATTACAGATCGAATTTAATATTAAACTTGGCCACAATCATCATTTGGGTATCTTGTTTCAAAAATGTGTTCGATGACCAAGCTTCCCATCCAAAATGGCCAACATGGCTATACATGTAAATAGAACATGGAATAAGTGCAAGTTTTGTCTATTATTTTGAAAACTGCTATAAATAGAGAAATTCTGACAGAAGCATAATCGTTCAGAATGTTGAGCTCTACCTTTTGTCTGATAACTATCAAACGACTTCTTAAAAGAGTAATTGCCCTTAAATGACAAATTGTAACATTTATTTTCATGTTTGGTTATACATGAAAATTATAATAGATAGAAATAAACTTGAATAGCAAAAATGATCAGATAGACAAGATAAATCAAAATTTCAGAAATCGTCAGACGACTACTTAAAATAGTTATTGCCTTTTAATAACGACTTTTACCATGTTTTGCGTTTTTGCCTAATATCTGAAAACTACAATAAATACATGTGGATAGAAGCTTAAAAAAAGCAAATATTAATCAGCATACATTTGAAGTGTTTTTGCCTTTTTTTCTTGAAATTTATAATAGATTGATAGACACTGTAAAAAGCAAAAATGGCCAGCAAGACAAAATCTACAAACAAGCCGAATTTTGTCGTTTTAGTTTGTAGACTGTTTTTGGAGTGATTGCCCTTAAATGACAATTTGTGTTACCTCATTTGTGTTTTTAGCAAACTCTTATTTAAAAGAAGATAGAGAAAATAAAGAGGACAAATGATCAGCAATGCAAGATCAACAAAAAAGAGATTTTTTTTATGAATTATATTCTAGTCTACAATGTAGGAGAGGTTTCATTGTTGAATATGCATATAGACCTGTGTAAGCGACACAGGCTCTTTAGAGGCTCTAGTTAGTATGCTGAGAGCAGATACCAATGTGATGTTCTGTGTCCAGATATACTATAATTCGTAAAGAAATGCACGTTTTCCAAAAAGATATACATTCATGTTAAAAGTTAAAAAAATGTTTGACTTTTAATCAACAGTATAGTTGGCAGGATTGATGTTTGAAATGTCCTAATATGCCCCTCGAAAAAAACACTTTATAAATATATCCAGCGTCTGCGCTTTTCTCAATTTAAACGCCAAAAGCCGAATATTTGAAAGCCAAGGATGTATAAGAGCCGAAGCAGTCAAAGAACTATATGACCAAAAAGAATCTAAAATAATAGCCAAAAACAACTTGGCCATCTTCGCTAGCCAAGGGTTACGATCCACTTCCCTCCTCTCCACCCTTCGCAGATTAAACCAACATTTGTTAAAACAATGTTGCGCCATCTATCGGTAGATTAAAGACACGCCCATTCCGAATACATTATTTTTGACCAGTGGTAGCACTTGAACTCTTCAATTTTGAGGTAAAAACACGGTAGCGCCTAGATTCTACACACTTGGTAAAGCATAAAAATATACGTTGACATTCATGCATTTGTGCGCGAAACATACACAGGAACTTCTATTAGTTGATTAAAACATTCAAATTGTCACTAAATATAGTCGTATGTTTAGGGATGTAAAGACTTGTTGCACAGTAAGCACGTGGCAATTGTTAACATACACTTTCTACATTTACACGTGATCATGTTATAGGCGCTTTTTGATTGGATGCAGCGAGTTTCGACTGCAACCAATGAAAATCATTACCTTGTGTCTCCGAAATTCTATCTCAATCCGCCAAGGGTGGAGAGCAGGGAAGTGAATCGTAACCCTTGGCTAGCGAAGATGCAACTTGGCCGGAAGGACTTGAAACTCAAGTTTCTTAATAAATACATAGTCTGTAAACGGACAATTTAAGGAAAGGTTTGTTATAAATCATGTCAGTACCGAAGGACTGACAACTGATATGATGACAACCTCGAGAACTGATAGTGCACCAGCAGTGTATAGACACAGGTCTGTAAAAAAATGAAAAGAACACTTAATTAATGTCATACGTCCTAGCTATATATAGTTTTTCCGCCTTCGTGACACTTTCTCTAACAGAGGTATCGTACTTCAGCAAGGTTGTTTCGTAAACTGACTTGTGAACTATTCCACATGTTCTACGGTCATCATCATGAACTGGCAGACTTTACATTGTCTCAATTTCTTAAAACATTAGGGAAGTTTGAACTTTGACAGAATTTTTAAGAATCTAAAAAAAACTCTGACATCTGAATGTAAAATTAAAATTGTTGACTGGGCTTGTTCGACTCATTCCTAAATTATAGGAAAACTAACATGAAAGCTAAGTGTTTATTGAATTTCCAATTTTTTCTTCGTGTTTGTTTCTACTCTTTTTCTCACTTGTTGACATCCAAAAGAATACAAAAATGTCAAATATTACGGGAAAAGGTGCTGGTACACTGTCGTATTGAGGATGTTAAGTTCGAGATGGATACAGTTCATAGCAACTAATCAAATAGTTAACCAAAATCAGAGTAAAAATGTCATGTTCATGTTAATTTGCAAATCTGACATTGTTACAGATGTTCTCTTATTTGTCGCTTTTGTATTTATAAATAGATCTGACTTGAGAATCATGCGATCCGGTTGCATTTATAGTGACTGTAAAAAATGTTCACTTTTAAGAGCATTATGTAAATTTGTTGGTTTAAATTCCCATTTTGTTTACTTTAAGTATATATGAATATTATAGTAATATCTATGATCATTTTCTTCACGGTGACATCACTGATAAATATTTCTAATCGGAGTTTGAAATTTCCCTTATATCGCAGGCTAAAATGTGGTCACTGTTAACACAAGCAGCAAGACAGGCTACAGTAGAAATGCACCTAAAAAATTCGGCTTTCTTGACCTATTACAAATCTCATCAATAAAAATGTCGTTAAAAATTATGTGTGATCAGGAATCAACATATTGTGAGGAATAAACCATTTATAGACACAAAAAATATATGCGACGATCACGTGTCACGTGACGTCTGTTAATTGAAACTACCTGCAAAATCCGTTCCTTCCAAGAGAATTTCCCCAACTTTTGGTTCAATTTTTACTTAACTCCGTAGTCTGCTATAATTTGATGTAGTAGACCTAATTATATGTCTGCATTAGAACTAAATAAAACACCCTGTGATTAGCCTGACAAGTCTGATCATTAGACAAATGTTTGGAGTGTTGAGCATATCGTTCGATTTAAACTACTTAATACTTAAATTAAAGACAGAAAAATCACCACTATCTAAAGAAATGTTTTGAAACGGACCCGATTGGGATCTTAAATGGATGCAACTTAAAAAGAAACTAGCAGTGCTTCTCTAGTCTAACTTTAGCAATGACTTAATGATCCTGAGATCCCGGTTTCGATCCCCGGTTGGATAAGTAATAATTTTAAAAGAAATCTTTAATCTTGCAAATTTTACTTCACGATGAGAGTTACCATTTTGTTTTCAATTTTAATTTTAATTTCAATTTTAATTTAAATGCATAAGTTACCATCTTTATCAAATACGTATCAATTACTTTCTTAAAATTCTTCAGGTTAATTGACAATAAAATAAATAATAGCATGAGCATAACACTACTCGACTTTGAACCGTAGTTGGTATTTATTACAGATGCTTTTCGGACGGATGGATTTAAACTATATGTGACCAATACATCAACTATTCCGCTTGATGGTTATCTCTGTTATGAAGACACTGTGTCTAAACTACCCCGGCAAAAAATGTTTGGACTCGATGGTATCTAATATCCGGCACGGTAACGGAACATCAATAGACAGCGAAAAGGTAGTTTTCTGTTTATTTTTTTGTTATTTTTATGATATCGAAGAATATATATATACGTATATAACTATTTTCTATTGTGAGATGTAATATTTTCTACAACTGTTCTAGATTAACGGAGAAATAAGTAAAAATGCACGTCAAAATGACGAATTGAGTGAACCTTGCCTCGAATTTGTTTAATTTCTGCTTAAATTGTTCACATGGTACGGAAAGAAAGGTACGGCAAGAAAGATATTGACATGGAGATTGCAAAACTAGTCACTTTGAGCACCTCAATACTTGTATTTCTGCGTATGGAACGAAAGAAATAGGTCATGTCAAAATGGAAGCACCCGGTTTTGTCAATGTTGTTTACTACACAATGACCCGGTTTTGTCTATGTATAGAACCCGGTTTTGTTAATTTTATTAAAAACAACGTTAACACTGGTACCCTGAAACAAAAAAAATAAATTTACAAATGGCTGATCATGTGGGTTTTCAAACCAGATACCTCAAAAAAGCGTGTGGCCAAGTTTAATTAAATTGTTAAAGAGGAGAAGATTTTTGTAAGATAATTGGCAAAAACGCAAAGAAATGGCAAAAATCGTAATTAAAGGTCAATAATTCTTACAAAGATATCGACCAAGTCAACTTATACGTATATATTGTCTTGCTGATCATTTTTGCTATTATATAACTTTTATATATTTCAAGATAATAAACAGAAATGGGAAAAAAGTATAGAAATTTGTCATTCAAGGACATTAACTTCTATAAGAATTCAAGTTTTAATGTGTATGGACAAAAGGTAGAGCTCAACATTATGAGCATATCTGCCCCTGTTAAATTTTCTCTATCTATAGCTGTTTTCAAGTAATAGACAAAACTTGCATCCCCCTATGTTCTATTTTAAGACATGTCGACCATCTTTGTTGACAAGCGGGGGTCATCAAAAACTTTTTAAACTAGATACCCCAATGATGATGAAAAACAGTTAAACATAAGTTCGTTAGACCTTTTAAAACAGACATAAGATTGTGGATAAGGTTTGTTAAATGTATTGTAGCCCAGTAGTTTCAGAGGAGAAGATTATGTAAAAAATTAACGGAAGACGACGGACGACGGGGGCCAAGTGATGAAAAAAGCTCACTTTTCCCTTGGGGTCAGGAGCTAAAACCAACCAAGAATTCCAAACAAGATTTCACCGTTCTTGAATTAAAAAAAAAGTCTAACATTTCATAATTAAGGCTTACACGAACGAGATAAACTAATCAGACATGGCAAAACAACTTCAATTTTTTTACGTATTATTTATACAGGAGTGACTGTACGCACTGACATGTCGCGACTGCTGGAATGATCGTTATCGAAATTATTTTGAAGGTCTGTAAGATAAATAATTTAATAAAAGTATCTAATAAAATCAACATTGTTCATGGAACCATAAAAAAGTCAAGGTCTGATGAAACCTGCCAGACGGACATGAACACATTACACTATAATCATTAAAACCAACCAAAAAAAGCTTAACATTTACCAATTTATCAAGAAAATAAGTTCAAGGTTACTTAAATAGTCATGTGCGCCATACGAGCAAATGTAGTTGACCTATTACTTATGGTATTAGAGATACGGACTTGAACACGAAACGTTAACCTTGATCATAGATATCAACCATTATCAGCTATACATTTTGTTAGGAAATCGCTGAACCCTGAAAATGAGGTCAAGGGCAATGGACATATGACAGGTAGAAACATTGTTACATAAAAGATCTGTGTGTTAGGTATGTTGCAGGCAGGCCTTCTAACTTCTGACATATGAAGCTTCATACAAATGGTTCAAGCCACCACGAATTTGCATCCCTTGGTCCCGCATTCCGACAATTCCAAAATATCAATGTGAATTTTTAGAGTAAACATGATAATCCTACTCACATACATCCAATTTCGCGGGTGTCCCTGCTTTCTCATTTCTTATAAAATTTTAAGTTGGTATACGATTTAGTTATATAACATCAGTGGCGAATCCAGGCGGCGTATAGGTCACATGCCCCCACCCCACCTTTGATGGCCCCAAAAATAAAAAAAATAAATTTTACGATTTTGTTTGCATAATTCGTCCAAAACATTGTTCTCTTCTCTACGCTCTGTGGTATGTAAGCTGTTTGAATTACGCCCACTTTGAAAAAACCTGAATCCGTCCCTATATTTTCAATAATATATTGACCAACGTCAATGTACGATAATCATACATTTGTAACACAATGGACTGAGACTATTATAATACTAATTTATACTTAGTATCATAGTTACTATTAGGGATAGATAGATTTGATTTTTAATGCATGATTATTGTAATCCTTTTCTCACCATAAACATTCATATTCTATGGCGATTCTGCAAGCATATATACATTTGTTTGATTATCATGCCTTATAATGAACATTTAGCCTTAAGAATTCGAAGATTTATTTTAAACGATCATAGGAAATATTACACCCCTAGGTAGATTGGATTACTTATAAAGATAACCATCCTGTTGTGCAAGAAAATCACATATCAAATGTGCGTCCTTCAATTTTTAAGACCATAAACTCTAAATTTAAGTTTAAATACTAAAATTTACATAATAATAAATTCATATAAAAAAAAACTCAATTTGCGGTTTAACCGTCATTTCTGTCTATTTCGCAATTAGAGTTTTTTTTTTTTTTGAATGCAAAGCAAAATTATAATTATTTTTATTCCAATAAAGTAGGAATCCAAGTACTTACAGATTCAAATAAATAACAGGTTGTCCTCTGTAAGAAATCTTTTTCCAACCAGCCACCAAACTCTTTTTAACTGCTGAAGTTCATTTATGTTATGCGATAATGCATTTTTTCTTTGAAAAAACCGGGTTCTGCCTTGTGAAATCTAGGACAAAACCGTGTTGTTCACATTGACAAAACCGGGTGCTTCCATTTTGACATGACCCATTGCTTTCGTTCCATACGCAGAAATACAAGCATTGAGGTGCTCAAAGTGACTAGTTTTGCAATCTCCATGTCAATATCTTTCTTTCCGTACCTTTCTTTCCGTACCATGTGAACAATTTAAGAAGAAATTAAACAAATTCGAGACAAGGTTCACTCAATTCGTCATTTTGACGTGCATTTTTACTTATTTCTCCGTTAATCTAGAACTGTTGTAGAAAATATTAAATCTCACAATAGAAAACAGGTATATATGTATAAATATTCTTCGATATCATAACAATAGCAAATAAATAAACAGAAAACTACTTCGCTGTCTATTGATGTTCCGTCACCGTGCCGGATATTAGATACCATCGAGTCCAAACATTTTTTGCCGGGGTAGTTTAGACACAGTGGAAGAGTACTGATCCCGGTCTGCCAAATTTAACTAAGACTATTCCCTGTAATAAAATAAACCACTTGGAACACTTACTTTAATAACCTCCTTGTGAGCAACAACCCTCTATTAAGAAAATCATGATAGGGAACACAGCACTGGAATATAGTATCAACTGGGAGATATATACTCCATATGCAGGTGCTGCTGGAATAATGCTAGGAAGAAATGGAAAATTCACAGTTCGATAGTAAATTCATCTCTTGAGTGACTAAGTGAAACTAACCTAAGAAAGTTCAATGATGAATCCTGATCCTCAAAAATAACAAAATAATCCACCGAAACACTGTGTCCATTCGGATACATACAGTACGGTTGTCTATTTGAATTTGATTGTTTTCGTGATTATAGTTGTCCTTAAAAAAAATAAAAAATTGTGATTGAATTGTGTCTTTAAGTATTTCAGTTTGTATCCAAACAGGAGTAATAGAAGATACATTCACCGTCACAGATAATTCTATAAACACGTACACGTCATTTAAGTTCATATATAATGTGTTTCACGTGATCAGAAAGTAATACGTGCTAAGTATGTATACCCTCAACGGTGAACGCTATTTTATTAATCATGTCCCTAGTTATAAGGGTGAAGTTACTATTACGTGTTTTTAATTGTATCTGTATATTCAAGCGAATGCGTTGTTTCACAAAAAAATCCTGATTTCAACATGTCGTCTAAATGCGCATCTGGTGCAGAAAAATCGGTACCGTTTATGTTATTACTACCACTGGGTCGATGCCTCTGATGGTTAACTGATAGTACCCGAAGGTTTCACCAGCCCAGTAGCCAGTACTTCGGTACTAGTATGAAAATACGGATTTTGAGTTATTGAAATTTCCTGTTACAAAATGTATGAAATTATCTAAAATTAAGGAATGCATCTCCCACATGCAAAACTCTGATTCCTTGACCGGCTTTGGCTATACGTTTTTGTCCTTTTTGGTTTATAGCTCTTCATCTTTATAATACGCGTTGGATTTTCAAATATTTTGACCTGGAGCATCACTGAAGAGACATTGATTGTCGAAATGCGCATCTGGTGCAGAAAAATTGGTACCGTTTATGTTATTCTAGCTAAATAGTTGTTAATCATGTTTAACATACTAAGCATACGATATAGATTGTTTATCGAAAAAACATAAAACTCTCTCTAACTACAAAAAGGGACAGAATCTACCTAGGAGATATTCAAAACTAATAAGTTGAGATAAACTGACAACGCCATGGTAAAAAACAAGTACGACGAAAGATAAACAAGCCCACAAAACACTACATAGAAAATAAAGACTGAACAACACGAACCCAACAAAACACTTGGAGCGATCGCAGGTATTCCAGAAGGGTAGGCATATCTTGCTCCACTATAGGTACCCGTCGCATTATTCATATGAAACACAAATTTTGGTGATGCGTCTCATTTGATGATGTCACAATCGAGAAAAAGTTACATATATGGCATACTGGTTAAGCAACCCGAAGTGCCATCCGTAAAAAATGCGATAGGGTGACTTCCACTTTACTACTTGGAACCCTATTTAGATTGAAAAAGCTTCCTTCAAAGCAGCAATCCCCTATTAAGAAATTAATGCTAAAAGCTGAAGCTCTAGAATACAAGTATCGTATCAGCTGAGGATGTATACTACACATGCAGGCGCTGCTTGAATGTTCTTTCCTAGGAATGGAAAGTTCAAAATTGGAAAGCTCAAATCATTCGTTGTAACGTTTTGATCACAACCGACCCTCATCATTCATTTCTAGATCTAAGTCAAAATATGAGTCAGAAAAAAATGTATCTGTCGTATCCTATATTTTCACGTCCGATGGGATATATGCGTTAAATAAAGTCATTAACTATTTAGTGAGAGAACTTCATATATACATCAGGGAACCTCGGTGGCCGATTGGTCTAAGATGTCGCACTACAGTATCACTAGCCTGTCAACACTGAAGTTGTGAGTTCGAATTCCGTACGCGGCATATGCGCTGGACTCGAATCTTATTTGACTAGGATTGTCAGTTTTCCTACTGAAGGTCAGTAGTTCTCTCCGGCTTGCTCCACCATCAAAAACTAAACGCAACGAAATAGCACAATAGTGATGAAAGTGGCGTCAAACACCAGTCAATCATCTATATATCGGAACGTGATGTTGAGGAATATCGCGAGCTTCTTTTCAATCGTATTGATTAGCTACAGTATGAAGTCTGTTTCGTATGAATTAAGGAACAACACGGAGAGCACAGTTGGTTCCCATAGGAATGCCGACTGTTTGTTGAAAAACATGTCCTTCCAATGTAACAAATATGCTGTAAATGAAACAATTTAAACATCTTGATGATGCTAGTCTCAAGAAATTTTATGCTTGATTCCGAGTGCTTTTCAAAAGTATAAATTTATCTATTCCTAAAACAAGATATTTGTATCTAAGTTAGTTATTCTTTCTCATGAAACAATGTAGGACTCATTCTTTCAATCTGTTTTTAAGTTTAGATTTTAAAATACTACTTTAAAAGGTAGCTTGAAGAAGTGCAATGGGTGTATACTGGTAAAAGAGGAAGGACTCTTCACTGTTATGTACCTCTGAAGCCTGACTGAGATTGCCGATAAAATCGAAGTTTATAGATTTAAAATAGGTTTCTTGGAGCAATTGACAGACCAAGAAATTAATAGAACGTTGTTTTTAACATGTTTAAGGATAATTATGTTATTATGGTACCCAGTAAAGTGCAGGAACATCCAGTTTTTCATTTTTTGTTGCGATCCATAGTTATTTTTAAAGTTATGTTTATAAATTAATTGATAATCATGGCTCATGATATTTCGTTGCTTTTGTTAACACATTTTGTAGACAAGTGTTGTTGACAATGTTTATATCACCAGGGATAACATGGGCAGTCGTATTATATGTAAATATGGAACTGGCACAGTTGCAAGTTTAGACTTGAAATCGTCAATATTGAAATCATGTGTGTATCATTGAAAATTTTAGTTGATATAGGTTTGGTATAGGTATAAGATATAGTAGGAACAGACTGATTTTTATTTTTAAAGAAAGGATATATTTTCTATTGAACAGATTTATTGTTAAGAGTATTGCTCAAATTGATGACGTCGAGATCTTTGTTGGCAAGGGAGAGTTTTAGAAAATAACATTTCTCTATTCATCATTACAAATGCCAAACTGTATGAAAAAGCTATATCCGAGATGATATCTGCTGTTTGCATTGGTTTGAATTGGTCTTTGCAACAGTAGTTAAATAGCACAAGTTGTACAGTAAAGAAACTTTCCAAAATTGGTGAATATAGCTTCATGCGGAATGGACGAATTCCCAACGGCTTCTGTATAAATGGCAGAAGGTCATTCATTGAAAAGGCATGAAAACTAGGTAATATATAATGACGATGATCATGATGATGTAGAGTTGAAAATAAGCATATGTAAGCTACATGTAAGAACGTTATATGAAAGTTGAAATCGCCCCTTTTGTCATAGATCTTTGTTTGAAATCGACCATCTGTATCAACTTCTAACATAGATCCAGATATGAATATATTTTAGTTCTGGTAATATTCTTAGTTTCAAATTCACTAGGATATATGGACACAATCACTCAATGAACTATGTGTTATTGAATTAATTAGTTATACGACAAAACTTCGCAAAATAGTGTTTTCTCTTGGCCTTTAAGATGGTTATGTATGAAATCCGATACATATATGAGAACAACAACAAGTTAGTCGGTAGTGGTGCACAAATAGTACCAATTGGGAAATCGACTCATATTGAAAACAAATCCACCAAATATATTTAGGATTAAACAAAAATGAGCATTTTGATGATTTTGTTTGATGTATTTGTTGTCGGAATCACAAAGGTAAGATTTTTTTCCATGACCCAAAACACGAAATGTGTAGCTACGATTTTCCTTTTGTTTTGTAGAAATGAAAAAAGCACAGTGCTCATGTGATTTATTTCTAGTTATACAATAAATGAGGGTCGAAATATAAACACATATATGTTTCAATCACTTTGCTACAAATTACCTTCATCATCTCTTGCAACACATCTACGACGGCGTTATTCGTTACTCTATTCGGTTTCATTCATTCTAGAGTACACAATGGCTATTGAATTTTACGAATATCAAATGATTAATTACCATATTACAACTATCCACAAAAATTCAAATAAAGTAAATGTTATTAATTTTTGGCAACTGTACGGCCGTCAACAATGAGAAAACCCATACCTTATAGTCGGATATAAAAAGCGTGTGTTTTTAACCAGAAATTACAGTGCAGCATTTCTCAAATTGAGTGGGTAAAAGTGAAATCTTTCTTGTTCAACAATAACTATACATGATGTAGATCTCGAACACGGTTGGGTGTGTTTGACGACCTTGACTGGCTAGTAAGCCCTCGCACTGTCGGTATTTAAGTAATTTCTCGTCAGAAATAATTGCGTTGTATACTGCAAACAACCCTCTGTAGATTATGAAGACGATTTTGTTATTTGCATATATGTTATTTAGAATTTTCTATTTATCATCCACATATATTAATATAGTTTATTATAAACATGTATGTTGTTAATAAAAAATAGATGCATTTGATATTGCAATGCTTTATCATTTGTATCTATACCGTTATTTGAATTAATAGCACATAATATACTTTGAGTCTCCTTCTCACATCAGGTATGGTATAACATGTTTTTTTATTATACACTGTTCCATTTTAGAAATGTGAATATCATACACGCAGAATTCCTTATCGCTTTCCACAAAACAATGAAATTAAACCAATACCAGGTAGGGGTATATAAAGACACATGAACATAAACCACTCACAATAGTGACCTGACCATAATATAAAAAAAATATTTAGTTCAGTACTCATACTAAAATCATCGCTCAAAAACTACTAGTAGCAACCATTCCATATATTTCCCCATATTTTTGACAAATTAATTCTGGTCGTTCGCGTACTACTTTAACAGTTTTATGTACATCAAACATCGAGACTTTGAAATCTACGAATATTTCACATTTTGTTATTTAAATAATAATTTTTTTTAAATATATGTCCAATGAAGAAAATGTTGTACAAGACGTTTCAAATTGTATGTATAGAGCATATACATTGAAAATTCCGTTTGAATATATAATCAGATAAAAACGTAAAATAAAGTTACCTGTCCATTCCTTTGATTCAAAAATAAAAACAATTTTATAAATCTATCAAAAAGTTCTTCAAGATTTTTTATCTTTAACATGTGCATGCAATAATTCAGTGGTTGTCATGTATCGTACACCTTTGTTATACAAATCAATAAATGTAACACAGTGTAAATCTAGTTTACAAATAAAAATATCCAAGCTGTTTTTAATCTCTCAATTTGACGTTTAACATGTTTAAAATGTTTTGGTTCTCACCCTGCTTAACATCCACCTCATTGTTTGTCCGCATTGACACCACTCACTTACAGCATTCAGTTGAGAGTATAAAGATTCCCAGGTGTGAATGTAGATAGAAAGTCCATGTAGATGATGTCTTGGGTCATATATACATGTATTCATCTGAACGCATCTATGTGAAAATTGATACTTTGATGTAACATAGGTAGATTTCGACTCGTTTATATGACATGGTAGAGATATCTAAATTGTTTTATTTGAACTTAAATATCTAGATAATATCAGTATATGTAGTCATTAAACATTCATCATACTGTTTAAATATTTTTTACTAGTTTCGAAAATTGTTTTGTTATCAATTAGGCCGTTAGTTTTCTTAATTGAATTGTTTCATATTTTTCATGTCAGGGCTTTTTATAGCCGACTATACGGTATAGGTTTTTCTCATTGTTGAAGGCCTTACTGTTGTCTATAATTGCTAACATCCACTTTATTTGAACTTTGGTGTATAGTTGTCTCAAAGGCAATCATACCACATATCCTTATTTTATATTGACAGATTAATAGCTTTTGTCTTACCATTTCCCGTAGTGATATCGAATAGTAAACATATATTTTGACAGCTAGGATATAGTTTACAACCACACAGAATGGATAGTATTCAAAGGTTTATTCTGATATTTTTAATACCTATTAATTGTTTATATCTCTTTAAACAACATTTTTTTCAAACTGGTCATTTCAAACGAAACAACAACTAAAAACCAAAGCCGACGACATCGAATTTGTAACATAATATATCTCTATGTATATGTTCTTGGACATTTTTTCATACAAGTATATCCTATAACTTTTGATAAAATTCATCGTCCACAAGGATTATATCTAGACCTCGAATGTCTAAAATCGAAAACAAACTAGGAGTGTTGTTTTCCTTATCAATGTGGAAAATAATAGCTGTATAGTAATACATATAGAATACCTTTGGGATTTTTTTTGAAGGTGTAAAGTAATTCATTTGTATCAGAGTATCGAGGTACAAAATTAATGTATAACCATCTCGATAATTGAAAATACTCCGTGCATAATGAAATAAGGACTGACCTAGTTTTCTTGATACAAACATACTTCCTACATGCCGTATAACTCTTCCACGGTAAGCCGCTATATTTTGATTAACGAATAACGCTTTTTAATAATTTGTAATATCAGGATGTTGCCCTCTTGGTGTCATAATAAGGCATTCATACAATTCGAAGAAAGGTACGTTCGCTTGACGAATCATACGTTAGACCCGTTTGAGTAATCTTTTATTTTGAATTATCTGTAAAATTTGATGTATTTATGAACAGTCTCTTCGATTAATTTGCACTTCTCATGAGTGCAAATTGGAACCACATTTTTTTTAATGGTAGAATCGTCAAACTTGGCAAAAATATATCTCTGGGGATAGATAACACAATACATGTTTTTTGTAGAGCTCGCCTGGTTCGGCATTATGCACATTATATTCAAATTAACTTTTATTCAAAAAGAAATCTAGTTAAAAAATATTGAGATCATCATAACATCATTATAGAAACGACAAATTAACATTCAAGTAAGGCTTATAGATAGGGCTCCCCTTTGGGGATTTGTGGCATTTTCTAAACCCAACCTTTGCTTTTTAATGTTATTGCATTTTATTTGCTACTATTAATATTGTTAATATGTCATTCTCAAGTAATGATAACATTTCAATAAATGACATTTTCCTCAACTTGAGTTGTATATTAACAGCAAACTTAGCTCAGCCTCCCTATAGGTTTGTTGAACATCATCTTGAGGAACCTTGGCTGTCAAAAATAATATTATGTTAACTTGTTGTTTTCCATCAAACTTTAACTATGATCTTTCTTTATTTTACAGGCTATCGCTTCAAATATATATTAGCTGGGTACAGAGAACTAACTAAAGATGCAACATTGTGAGAAATAAAGAAATGTGACAATTTTTAAGAGTATTTAACTATATGATTTATTGACAAAAGTCAGTTTTGATTAACCATAATGACAACAGACTGTTGTATTGTATTGTATTGTATATATAGAGGATGATTTATTCATTTATTGAAAATATTTCATCTAAACTTTCTTATGTGTATTTGTGTCACCAGACAACTATCTTTTTAGTCATAAAAAATAATCATACCCCCACTATAGGAGCGGGGAGTATATACATTCTTTTTGTACATTTGACTGTCTGTCTGTCTGTCTGTCAGTCTGTCTTATTAATAGTTCAACAGATTGTTATCTCTCAGAACATACATAAAACAGTGAACTCTTATTTGGATAACATCTAAACAGAGATGAATGCAAACGTATGATTACTTTTAAGATCTTTTGGACACATATTTTTTACTTGCTCCTACTTTAAATTACGAACTGGTGTTATACTTAGCCTCAACAACATGTGTTGTTTGAATTTGCTTCTGATTTTTTGTCACAGGTTAAGTTTTGGTTTAGATGGTGTCATTGTCTTGTTTCAGTAAAACCATAGGGATTAGTACATGTGCCCTGAAAGTTCAAAATGGGTCTTCAATGCAGAGAGAAAATCTCGCACCAGGAGGCTGGCTTCAGCTGGCCCCTATACAATAATGTATACTAGTTCAGCGAAATGGACGCTACAGTAAACTCCGAAACATACAAATGAACCTAAATTAGAAAATAAAACACACACACAAGATTGACAAAGGCTAGAGGTTCCTGACTTGGAACAGGCGCAAAAATGCAACTGGGTTAAACATGATTTTCGGGATCTCAACCCTCCCCCTTTACTTTTAGCAAATGTGGAATAAACAACCACACAGCAAAACACACGGGTAAAACTTAAATTAGAAGAAGTACGAGTCTGATGTTAGAGTAGGTAACAGAAGATGACAATAATAAACATAAACGAACACAGGACTACTAGCAGTAACTGACATGCAAGCTCCAGGCTTGGAGTACTTTTATCGGGAATTTTGTGTTATTGGTAGTAAAATTGGTTTTTCCTGAAAAATGGAATCTTGGAATATTTCAAATAAAATAATACTTTTACTAAGTAACAGAACATATAAAAAGTATTCTATTTCCTTAGGTCTTGTTCTCAGGATATTTTTTTCTCCCATAGGATATTTCTTTCTCCCATAGGATTTTTTGTCTCCCATAGAATCTTTTTCTCCTTCATGATTTAATTTAATCTCCCATAGGACTTTTATTCCACCTTAGGATTTTTTTTAACCCATTTCTCTGACGTCAGTCTATTTGTCCTACAGTAGATTATTTTTCAAGAATCAACTGACCACTGTGTTAACTTAAGATAACTTATATCATAACTTTAAACTTTTAACTTACCATATACAATCCTCTCAAAAACGAGTGGCATATGAAGGGTTCGAACTCGCGTGTATTTTCTTCATAATCAGTAGAGTCTTCAGTCTATGCATGCTACCACTATACCACGAGTGATGACATAAATCATTATTTAAATAACACTCTTAAAGCGCATAACTGTCATAACATGTCAATAAACTGTATTTCGGTCTCATAGATAATTCGCTTTTGTTATCTAACAAAGTATACATATTATGTCTTGATTTGTTCATGTTCTTTTCAAACGTTTTTAAATTGTTTAATTTTGGGAGTTATTTTTTTTAAGGAAGATTATGTTCTACATTTGAACATTCTTGAGTATAGTTATTTAGCAGTATGGAAATACAAAATGACTACAAGAGAAAAAATAAATAAAACATTTGTTCTTTAAAATCATAAAAAAAAGAGTTTATTCCTAATGTCAGGTTTGAACATTGGTCGATTTTCAACATCGTTATAATGAACTGATGAATCTTTATACGATTGTGGCTATTATACACACTTAGTCTAGTTCTAAACACTGCAGAATCAAAGAATTGTATATATTAGTACAATTCCGTGATAAAATAAACATCCATATGCCTATTACACTTGTCACTTTTAACGTACAAGGACTTTTCCTTTTCATCATAAATGTAGCAAATGCTTACTTATGGTTTTAGTCTTATAAAGATATCACACTATCAATAATTTTTTCTTTGTTTGATTAAAGATGGTCCAAATATACATCAACATCGAAAGGACTCTAATTTGAATAAAGTGTGATATATAAGCTACTACGTCACCGTAAAACTGCTTTTCTGACTGTAAAAGCAGAAGAAAAATCATCGCCCTGAAAATAAAATATATAATACCTCTAAGATTAAAACAATATTTTGGCAGAGAAAAAAATTACAATGAAAAAATTTCGTTCCGGGTACAAGGTTTGAACTTGGCACTGTTAATGTCACTGTTATGTCTTTCGGTACCAACGACTAGACGATCACGGCTATGAACAGCTCGAATGTACAAGTAAACATTGACATAATTATACATTGTACATCTGTAGCAAGAGCAATTCGGCAGGGGATTCAAAATGCGTACCACAGATAATACTAGTTTATTGACTGGTTGACGATGGATGCCAAATGTAATAACATTAAAATAATCTACACTTAATGATAGGGAACCAGTTTAAACAAAATTCATGTATAATTGTTCAAGTAAGAAATTAAGCAATTAATTTTGTTTAATTCGGGAAGGCAATAAATATCAACTGAAGCACCATGATATGGCAAAATTGTTGCAAATACGCTTAATTTACGTACTTGATATAGTACGTCTGAGGTGTAGCCAATCTTTAATCAGCTGTAAACAAATACTTATTGCTAAATACTATATATGTAAATTTCAAAGGTTTCTAAATTTTGGTAATTTTCAAAAAAAGATAAATAAATTCAGTATATAATATATTTCTTTTTGAATAGATCATAAATCTATATAATTCAAATAATTCGTAAAGATTAAACACTAAATGAAATAATTATATACAAATATGGAATCTGGTATTAAAAAGGGGAGCTAACAACCTATTTAAGTTATATTAAACTTATGTTAACTTAAATATAGTTGTGATCCGTGTGGATAAAATCATTTCCAGCTATTATAGAATAAAAAAAGACAAAATACAAAATTATGTTTATGAAAATCCGTTGATTCATTGTCAAAACATAAAACAGACAGTCGTTTTACTAGAAATGGGTTAAGCTAGAGAACTGATAAGAAGTAGTGGATTCGGAAACGATAATCAACTTGCGACTAAAGTCGCTCGTTGATTATCGTTTACGAATCCACTACTTCTTATCAATTCTCTACTACGTATCCCTCAGGATTTATGTTTGTCTCTTTGGATTTTTTTTATCCAACAGGATATTTTTTCTGTAATGAAATCCCTTAGGATTTTTATTAATCCTGTCGGATACATTTTATCCTACATTTTGTCTTACAGGATTATTTTATTAGAAAAATATTCTATAGGATAAAAAATATCCTGTAGGAAATGCTTTTATTTCTCCTAAGGGATTTTTTTTAGTCCTAATGGAGAAAATATATCCTGTAGGATATTTTATTTCTCTTAAGGGATTATAAATCCCGTAGAATTTTAATTTCCTGTAGGATATTAAAAATATCCTACTTGATTATGACTTTATCCTATAGGATTTCTTAAAATCCTGGAAGATTTTTAAAAATCATATGGGAGAAAATAATATCCTGCAGGATTGTAAGAAATCATATAGGAGAAAGTAATATCCTACAGGATTGTGTCACTATTTTCGCTGGTGTTGCCGAACCAGGCGAGCTTTACCCAAATCAAAATTGTATTGTTGTACCTATCCCCAGAGGTACATTAATGCCAATTTTGATGGATCGACCGTTAAAAAAATGTGGCTCCAATTTGCACTCATGAGAAGAGCAAATTAATCTGAGAAACTGTTTATGTAATCTTATTTAAGGCTATCATGGGACTTAAACCGCGTTTCGAATTAATATTTGCCCATCAAGGACCACAACATGCAACGACATATGTCACGACATGATTTTGTATGCGACATAGGAATTTCGTAACATACGATGCAAAAAAAACAAAAGGTGAAGGATGTAACTCAAAAAAATTTGCTAAAAATTACTCGCCAGAAAAATACACGTAAAAAATGTGCTCAATGCAAATATATTGGCTCCCACCCGCCAAACAAAAAATACTTGGAAATACAAAAATTTCTTCCTAAATTGTAAATTTTGAAACCACAAAAAACTGTAAAATTAACACCCAAAATTTATTACAGGGCTTGCTTAACACCGGTGCGTTCAATCATCCAGATGTCCAAATCAGTATGTAAATGTACAAAACAAGATCCATAATTATTTGATCTGTAACAACTAGGCCAGAATCAGAGACGGAACCTTCTGCGACAGTTTTCCAATTTTTTCTACTCAGTATGACTTGTTGCTTGTTTGTCCTTTTTGTTTTCGGCCATTTAACGTGTGTTATACAGTGTGGGCTATATAACGTGCAAATTGAACTGTATTTGCATTGATTTTGATAATAAAATATTTCTTGGTTGGCTGTTATCTCGTAAACATTTATCTTATGTCTAAATCACAGGTTGTGTGTGCGTGAGTATGTTTTAAAAATTTTCCTGTGATTGACATTTTGGTTTCACATGTTCGCTCTTGTTAACATCTTCTGTAAATGCTAAATGCACCTTTGAATGTTCCACAAGAAATACATGATTTAAAACTAATAAACAAAGTTTAAGAGAATGAAATCGAAAAAGTAATGCATCTAGCATTCACTGACGATCAAATAGTTTCAGTTGAAAACAGACTAAAAATCCGTTTCATATCTACTTCATACAATCGCAAGTGTCGCAATATTTTCTGTTTTTAATATATACTTGAAATTATTGGGTTACACTTATCACACAATCTGTTGTGTTTCCTTCTCCCAGGTTTTTTTTATATATTTTTCCATACATTATAGTTTCTTTGTCTGGCAAATCTTGATGATCCCAGTTGACAATTATCAGACTGCAAAAATTTCGTTAAAATGTTAATGTTTTAAACATTTAAAAAAAAAGGCATGCTTAAACAAGTCCCGCGTAACTGTGTGTAATCGTGATTAAGATAAGCAACGTATTGGACGTAACATGGGTTTATCAAATATGCGTATAGATGCAACATAGTATGGCTATTTCTAATTTTAGCAGTAAAAAAATAGGGGATTCTAAGGAAATAAATTTCCGTTGAGTAAACTTGTTAAAAGGAAACAACTTCTATCAAGGAAGTTAATCTTTCTGTTATGCTATTTCATATTCGAATAAGTAAACGAATGAACATAATGATGAGCGAATGTTATAGAATATATGTGAAAAATTCAGGAAAAATTACGATATGAACGTGGTAAGTACACTTTTTGGTATTTTCCGAATATTTGATATCATTTTTACTATAATTATAGACGGCTGTTGTCTGCTCTATGGTCGGGTAGTTGTCTCTTTGACACATTCCCCATTTCTATTCTCAATTTTATTAGTAATATGATCTAGTGAAATAAAAAAATAAAAAAATGCTATAAAGTATTTGACCTGCTATCAGCCAGCTATTATACGCAAATCAGGTATATACATATATATTTGCTTACTACAGTCCTTGGATGGTGTAAACTTCCCACTAACACCATACACCATTACACCATTACACCATACACCATTACACCATTAACCATACACCATTACACCATACACGTTACACCTTTGTAGTGTATTCAAAAAATATCTATTTGTATCTTTGTTGTGCAACGGTTATGTTGAAATTACTATATACGTTACAGTTGATTTTTTGGTCCCCTTTGTGGTCGGCGCTTAAATAAAGGTAACAGTAGTAAACCGCTGTTCAAAATTCATAAATCGATTGAGAAAAAAACAAATCCGGGTTACAAACTAAAAATGAGGGAAACACATCAAATATAAGAGGAGAACTATGACACAATAGAAACACAACATTAAAATGTAACACACACAGAAACGAACTATAATATAACAGTGGCCATTTTCCTGACTTGGTACAGGACATTTTAAGAAAAAAATGGTGGGTTGAACCTGGTTTTGTGGCCAGCCAAACCTCACACGTTTATGGCAATGTTAAATATAACACTAAAATGACACCATTACATGACATGAATACAGTATAACCTTACGGACAGAGAATTACGCAAATAAACAATACAATATAGTACATTTGATAGTATAAGTCATGTAATTTTCTCCTCGTATACGCGTGAATTTGAATTGCAGAATAAAAACACTGAAATTGTATGAAAACAAACAAACACTCTACATACATATATCATATTGTATATGTATTTATCACCCTTTAAAACAAATTACAACAGAACATACGTTGTACATCGACTACAAATCAAAACAAGTATTCATAATGTCACAAGATATGCATATGTTTAAAGATATTATTACGGTTTAACCGATTCAATTTGTAGTGCTTGATAAAGCAGTCTGAATAATTCCTGAATCGTCTGTTCGAGGCTCCGTTTTGCAAAAACAAATTACATCAACCATATTACAATAAATGAAATAACAAGAAAGAAAAATTACAACATATGTTTTCTCATAATAATTGATGTTCGGAAAGTGTAGTCTTCAACATGTTCAAGCATGCCTTTCATTTTACATGAACTATTGTACGATGAATATGCAGTTTGAATAATTCCTGAATAATCTGTTTGAGTTCTACAAATCTTCAAAACTAAATTCTAAAAAATCACAATGATTAATTGCACTGCTTTTTTTGCAGTGTAATCATATCTATGTAGTATACGAACTCTGATAATTTATCAGAATGTTTGCTTTAGTAAAATATAAAGTCGTCCATTAGGTATAATGTCAAAAAATTCTGAATACGCTAAAACAAAACGGTAATGGAGAAAATGAGTTGACGTTGGTAGCAACTGGTCAGGTGTTCTATTCATCCTTCTGAACAACATAATTTGAGAATGAAAGGAAATAATATAGGTCAAAGGTCTTGTGTTTGCATTACAATGAATGGCACTACTAAGGACAACTAAATGGCTGTTGTGGTTACAAACTGTACCTCCTTTGTAAAGGTTGGATTGTGAAGTACATATTTGCTATAGAGACATATTGGGCATCTATTTTAACTTATTGACAAAAAATTCTAGAATAAATAACCCGAATTTGTATGACAATTAGAAAAATAAAGAATACAAATTCAGCTAGTCTATGTAACATTTGGATTTAAGTTTTTTTTTTTATAAAAGTTAAGAACTCACACGGACTATATTAAATATGAAATTCGATAGAACAGACCCTGTTAAAAAGAGATGAAAGATACTAAAGGGAAATTCAAAACTATTAAGTCAAGGAGAAACGAAAGTGACAACACCAGGGCTTAAAACGAAAATATCCACAAAAGACGTCATAGAAAACTAACGGTGGTAAAAAATATATTTACGTAAATCAAATATAGTTCTGAAAATTATAACAAGTAGGTTTGGAAAATGAACCAAAGTTGTCTTTTCCCAACAGTTGTCTTTTCCCATCAGTTGGCGTCCTTCGTTCTTTGCAAACACCTAAGCGAATTGTCTCGGAGGGAATTAATTTCGTAGTCATTTTTCATAGTACGTAAATCGAAAAATTCAATTTAAACCAAGTATCATGGAAAGATTCCTTTGTCTAACAAAGCTTTATTTTACGTGTCTGTCATTTACGATATATATATATATAAACTGTTTATTACAGCTTATTTATTAATAGATTGAGGAACTTTGTACAAGAATTCACGGACGATACATTGTTTCAGAGTTATAAGCAGAAATTAAAAAACGAAGGATTTATATAAAAAAGAGTTGTATATATTAGTTAACAGTAATAAGGAAGTTTGTTTTTTTCAAACACACATTCAAGTTGCGATGTTTATTCTTGGTTATTTACATGACAAATATATATCTATATATTTCATTCATATTTCCGCGTCAAATCTAGCTTCTAAATAGAACAAAGAACAGAGCTAGCATTGAAATGTTGTTCTACTGACATGTTTTAGTAGGAATTGTTAAGGTTCATCATAACAAATGATCCAAAAATGAGAAAAGTATTAAATTATTTTATCAAATATTGATACATTTGTAACTCATTATAAACCAATGTGTTCGTAATGCACATTACTATTATCTGGTGGTATCTTTTACAATATCAAAGGTCCTACAAAGGAAATAGTTCACCATGTAGCAGTCACTTAGTAGAAAAAACGCAATTTGTATTTTCTTTCTTTGAAACTCTTAAAAATAAAAGAATATTCTTTGTAGCTATACCTTTGTCCTACAAACATGACAAAGATTATTAAGTTATTGCTTATTTTATTTCAATTAAATTTTAAAGTAAGTCATAGGTTTCAAATTGAATAAAAGAAGTATCATCTTCTATATTTGAACTACTTTTGCTAAAAGCAGGATTAACAGGTTTTCCAAGTCTGTTTAATGATCTTGATATTAATATATATATGGAGTTAGAATGCAATAAAAAATGATCAAAGAAATAATACCGTCATTACATTTAAGCTACTGTGTTATCATTTTGAACAAGATAATCCAAATTTTAATTGCAACAAGTGATTCTTAATAGTTTTAATGCTTATCATCTTCCTTTCTTACAGATCTAAATTAAGGTAAAAAATATGCATATCGGCAGTCAAGAAAATTTTAAAAAGGAGAAATGACAATCGAGAAACCTTAGTCTGAAATACTTGATTATTCAGACGTTAACATTTAGCATGAGGAATAAAATGTAATTTTAATTAAAAAAAGGATCTGATTTATCTCATTACGGTAAGAAAGTGGTATGTGTCAGTTACAAAAAAGTCAATACAAACAAATAAAAAAATAAAGTTAGTAGTGGAACCAATGTTATGACCTTTTACGTAATTAGCAGGCATATAACAAAAATGGTAATATAGAACATGACCTTTTGTGTCCATAGTCACAACTGAATGAAGAAGTCATTAGAAATGATTATGTTCTAGTGAATATATTTCTTAACAAACAAAAAAGCTATTAGGTGCAAACGCTAGGTCCCCTTCTTATTTGTTTATCTATATCTTACAAATTGCGTTTTAATAGGCGTTTGTTAATTTTTTGGGGATTATTCCAATGTTGGTTTTTCGTATACAAATGGGATATAACATCTTATTTTACTGTAATGTCGTTTGTAGAGATCTCAATAAAGACATTATTCATATAAACTTATATCTATAAACCAATGAATGGCAAGAAGGAGCTTCTAAAGCCTTCTAGTAAATGATCGACTTTCTAGATAATCAAAATCCTAATACAGAGCATGTTCGTCTCCACCTTTATGAACTGAAACGGATTTGCGCTGATACCATTTTCTAATTTTTTACTATCTTCTTTTCCGTCTTGGAACATGTGTGATATTAGTCTACCAACAAGTTTCTGTCTTGAATGTATACGTCTTTACTTGAGGATCAAACAAAATTAATAATTTTTAAAATTTAATAAGTTAGCCAATTTTTTACAGTTAGCAGTTAAAACATAGTTGCTTAAACTTTGTTTTTACATGTAGTGAACATCTGATCATGTATTAAATTTTTCATAAAAAAAAATAAAATTATATGTGTCTTGCTAATAGTGGTTCGGTCAATTTGGCTTTGTTGAAGCCATACCATGCATATAGCAAACTAGTGTGCATTACAATGAATAGCACATGCTAAACCTTGATCCAACACCTAGTTTAAATCCCCTTTTATGTGAATTTTGTGGAGAATTTAACGGTACTGTTTTATATCTTTTTTTTTTTTTTTTTTGCTTGTAAATTTGTCTTTTTCTCTGTCATGAATGTTCTTGCGTGTATTTGTGCTGTATTTCTGTCACGTAGTGTTTTAGCGATATTTTTTAACACATTGTCATAAAGCGGGAGGTTTGGCATGCCATGAAACCATATTCAACCCACCATTTGTTCTTAAAATGTCCTCTACCAAGTCAGGAATATGGCAGTTGTTATCAAATAGTTCGTTTCTATGTGTGTTGGCGTTTGTTTGTATTGCACTTCGGTGTTCCTGTTGTTCTTTTGTTTTCCTCTTATAGTTGATGTGTTTCCCTCGGTTTTGGTTTGTAACCCGGATTTGTTTTCTCTCAATTGATTTATGACTTTTGAACACCGGTATACTACTGTTGCCTTTATATATATTACAATGTTTTTATCTGGTCCTATTCATTTAAAATATACTAGGAAAATAGCATGTCCTAGATGTAGTAAACATTAAAAACGTTACTATAATGTACTAGTATATGATTGTATACCTTTCTACAACTGTACAATGTAGTTTTTATATCTGATTCATTTATTTATATATCACTTTTATCTGAATTTTTACTTCCCTTTCGGTTTTCCCTTTTACTTCATTATCTGATTTTTATCGACTTGTTGCACGTTCTTAAAAGGGTCTTCACTGAAATAAATAAGTAAAATATACTGATACAAATAAACTTTTGGGTTATATGACTTCTTTTCCAAGGTTTAGATTGTGTTACATGCATATTTGCTTTCCCTAAATTTTACCTTTTTGTCACAATCCAGTGATTGTTAACACTAACAACAATTTCAGATTGCCTATAATTTATGTTTGTTGATTAAATCATAACTTTTTAACCGTTTATAACAATAACAATGGGGTGAGGATATGTTTTTCATGAATTCATAGCAAAAAAGGGTAATTTTTCAAAAGTCCTTCAATTTTTACTGAAACACATATTATCGGAAGGGCATCGGTGCCCGAGTGGTCTAAGTGGTTCAACTACTGTATCACTAGCCTGTCAACACTGAGGTTGTGAGTTTGAATCCCGCACGTGGCATGTGAGTTCGACACTTATTTTAAATGACTGAGTCTGATTCCTATTGCCGGGCACTCCGGCGTCCTCCACCAATACAAACTGAGCGATACGAAATAGATAATAGTGCTGAAAGTTGCGTTAAACACCCAGCAATCAATCATAACATAATATATGACACCAATTTTAATATGATTCTCTTGGGTAGAAAGCCACACCTTAATTTAAATGATATACTTGTAATAACATTGCAGAAAAAATCAATTATGTTTCTGAAGTGTAAGATAAACCACGATTTCCTGTTGGTTTAATCACTGTATCGTTCAACACTTAACAAGTGGTAATTATCAAACACTTGGTGTGATGATCTAATTAGTTCAATCTGAAAACATTGACTTGATGTGAAGTGGTAAAAATGTATACATAACTAAATATATTACGTAATGAATGCCTAACACAAGCATATTTTGCATTGGTTCATCAATGCTCTTTAACTTCGTACTTTATTTGGCCTTTTACACTTTTAATATTCGAGCGTCACTGATGAGTCTTTTGTAGACAAAACGTGCGTCTGTCGTATACTAGATCAGTCCTTCAAGGTACACTGGAAGACACTTTTTACATGCTGAGCCTACACGTAAACCTTATCTCTTTCATTGCTCAGTATACGAAACACCAACATTGGAATAATCCCAAAAATATTAACAAACGCCTATTTAAATGCAATTTGTAAGATATAAATAAAAAATAAGTAGGGGACCTAGCGTTTGTACCTAAAAGCTTTTTTGTTCGTTAAGAAATATATTAACTAGAACATTATCATTTCTAATTACTTTTTCATTCAGTTGTGACTATGGATACAAAAAGTCATGTTCTATAATGCCATTTTTGTTATTCGCCTGATAATTACGTAAATGGTCATAACATTGTTTCCACTACTAACTTTAAGTTTTTAATGATTTGTATTGACTTTTTTGTAACTGACACATACCACTTTTTTTTACCGTAATGAAATAAATCAGATCCTTTTTTTAATTGAAATTACATTTTATTCCTCAAGCTAAATTTTAACGTTTGAATAATCAAGTATTTCATACTTAGGTTTCTCTATTGTCATTCCTCCTTTTAAAATTTTCTTGACTGTCGATATGTATATTATTTACCTTAATTTAGATCTGTAAGAAAGGGAGATGATAAGCATTAAAACTATTAAGAATAACTTGTTGCAATTAAAATTTGGATTATCTTGTTCAAAATGATAACATACTAGTTTAAATGTAATGACGGTATTGTTTCTTTGATCATTTTTTATTGCATTCTAACTCCATATATATATTCATATTAAGACCATTACACATACTTTGAAAACCTGCTAAACATGCTTTTAGCAAAAGTAGTTGAAATATAGAAGTAGAGACTTCTTTTATTCAATTTGAAACCTATGACTTACTTTAGAATTTAATTGAAATAAAATAAGCAATAATTAAATAACCTTGGTAGGACAAAGGAATAGCTATAAAGAATGTTCTTTTATTTTTAAGAGTTTCAAAGAAAGAAAATTCAAATGGCGTTTTTTCTACTAAGGGACTTATACATGGTAAAATATTTCCTTTGTATGATCTTTGATATTTCAAAAGATATCACCAGATAATAGTAATGTGCATTACGAACACATTAGTTTATAATGAGTTACAAATATATCAATATATAATGAAATACATTTAATACTTTTCTCATGTTTGGATCATTTGTTATGATGAACCTTAACAATTCCTACTAAAAACATTTCATAAGAACAACATCTCAATGCTAGCTTTGTTCTTTTTTCTTACATTTAGAAGCTAGGTTTGACGCGGAAATATGAATGAAATATATAAATATATATTTGTCACGTAAATTACCAAGAATAAACATTACAACTTGAGTGTTTGACAAAAAAAAAGATAAATTATTGACCCTTTCCTTTTGCTTGCCATTGTACAAACCCTAAATGATATAGTGAAACAAAAATTCACAAATGTAACCCAGCTAAATGTATAATGACAGCCGAAATTATTCTTTGAATAATCTTTTTACTGAGTTAAATTTGCATATAAAACAAAATCTTGCGCTTATAGCCGATACTCCGATTGATCTTCAGAGACGTTTAAATTGCTTAGAAATATATTGTGATAAGTGGAATATGACTGTGAATATGGACAAATCTAATATTGTTGTATTTAAAAATGGTGGAAAATTATCTTCTAATGAGAAATGGTATTTTAAAGGAGAAGTTTTGAAAGTGGTCAGCTACTATAAATATTTGGGAGTTTATTTTTCCAACAGACTTAAATGGACTTATTGCTGCAAAACATTAAGTATGCAATGTGATAAAGCCCTTAATATGATAAAACATTGTATATGTAAACTTGGAACTAGAGACATAAGTCTTGGATTTAAATTATTTGACTCCATGGTAGCTCCAATACTTTATTATGGTGCGGAAATATGGGGTACAGATAAAGTGAAAGACATTGAAACTGTTCAAAATAAATTTTGTAAATGGCTACTTGGAATGGGTCAAAAAACTAATCATCACATAGCAAGAGGTGAATGTGGTCGTTATGAACTCTACGTAAACTATATGTGCAAGCCTATTAAATATTTTCTAAGTCTACAAAACCTTGATGATAGCAGACTACCAAAACAATGCTACCGTATGATGTTCAAAATGAATGAAAATGGACAAATAAACTGGTGTACGAAAATTCAAAAACTATTATTTTCATATGGATTTGGATATGTATGGGAAAACCAAAGTGTTGGAGATATAAAACTGTTTATGTTGTTATTTAAACAAAGACTAAAAGATGTGAACTTACAAACTTGGTCAGATTATATTGGTAATTCTTCCAAATGTTCTTTTTATTCGAAAATTAAAGATGTTATTATTATTAATGAAAATATTCAAAAGCTGTCATTTAAGCTCAAACATGAAATTTTTTCCATTATATGTTCTAATCATAGCCTTGCTATAGAACAAGGTAGACATGAAAATCAACCTAGGGAAAATAGATTATGTAGAATTTGTAATACAAATGAAATTGAAGATGAATACCACTTTATACTTGTTTGTCCGATTTTGTGTGATATAAGGAGAAATTTTTTACCCATATGGTGTCATAATAATCCTAACAAAGAAAAACTGATTAATCTGTTTAAAACTGATGATTTTTGTATTTTAAAAAATCTGGCAATATATATTATGAAAGCTAAAGTATTTCGAGATGAAGTTTTGACATTTTGAATGTATAGTAAAATATAAGTGGAAATGAACACTACTGATGACTGATTTATAAATATGATGATATGTGAATATGTAATGTGATTATTGTTTATTGTGTAATATGTAACTGTAGATGGCAAAATTATAAATTGTGTAATATAATATTTGTACCGTGGGCTGGAGGCCTTTTTTGTACAATAAACTTGATTTGATTTGATTTGATTAAAACAAAATTTTAAATACTGTTATACAAAAACAAAACATTTTGAAGAATGGCAATTTGATGATATTGAAATATATCATCAGCAAATCAACAGAGAAATCATTGGGCTTTAAAAGAAACAAAAGAGTGATTTTGTAATCAGTTGTGCATTTTAACATATGGCATAGTATATATCCACAATTCAATTTGTTTTTATTGATTTATCAAGTGTTTCACAAGGAAATGTTTGGTTTCGTTTTCTGAACATCAGCTATCCGCCTATAAACAACTTCCGGTTAAACATAGATGTCACTACGCCTAAAATAAAAACATGATGTTAGTTTATTTTGAATTAACGATAGAATTTAAAAAAAAAAATAAAAAAAGAAACGATAAAATTTACACAGCTATTTTTGTATGTATCTTGTCAATCGATAAACAGCTATAATGTTTTTATATTTGCGTAAATTTATCGAGCATGAAATAATAGTAGAGAAAAAATCAAACCAAAACAAAATGGAACATATGATACTCTCATAGTGATTACATGGTAATTCCAATTCCGATTGTTCATTAATCAAGACTAGAATGACTTGGATGGATAGTTGTCTCATTGGCACTCATACCACATCTTCTTATTTGTATAGAATGTCTATTGGTTTCAGCAATATCCATATTTACTTTGAAATGTGATAATTTCGCATAGAAAAATCTTTCTATAATTTCGGTTGAAAAATAGTGGCGAGTTCCATGATTTATCAAATGTTGGCCAGAAAAAATACATGTAATTTCATTTATCTATGACAAAGATTAATTGCATAGCTAGCATCCCACAAATATGATCATACGGTCATGTACAATTCTATCATAACTGTATTCTCAAAACTGACTTAATACTTTATTTTTGGGGGTTTTAAGAGGTGTTAAGATCAAAATGACCGTTTCTGATTAAAATTAGTTCACTAGTGCATTGTTTTTTTCAGAGTTGTGTATGAACAATTAGAACGTAGATTTTTACTGAGGGTATATTTCAATCAATAATTTGTTCTGTTTACCTTGTTTCAGCAGAAATATTGTGATGAATATTTTATAAAAACAAAAAAAAACTTTGGTACAATAGTTCGGTGTATATATGATTTGTTATGCTTTAAAAAAGTGTTCCCTTGTTTAAGCCATTTATCACTTGAGTTGTTACGATAAATCCAAACTCAAAAACGACTAAAGTTAATGGTCTTAAGAGAGGCCATATATCAACTCGAAAAAGAGTATTTTTTTTTACATTTTGACGCTTAATTTAGGAAGTTGCAGCACTTACAATCCGCATATTTATAACCAGAAACTTCAAGCAAGAATGAGTGAATATTTATCCATAATGACTTAGAATTGAGAAAAAATATTCTTGAAAATATTCTGTAAAAGGCTATAAGAATAGCTAAACCAATCAGATGATGAGTACTCTGAACGAAGGAAGGTCCGCTTGATAATTACACAAAGAAAAATGGAACCTTCATGAGAACTCAACCAATCAGATGGTATGAATTACACGTGGGGAAAATGCAATATTCACAGGATGTATGTTAAGTACAATTTAATGACTTCGTGTAAAAAGGGTGGCGGTAAATCAATTTTAACCATTTTAATGGAGGACAATAGTTAAATACTAGATATCAAAACATAGACAACCGGAAATAAAGGTTGTGTGGAAAGTATGCAATATGCAACGTTTTCACAGATAAGTAGAGCATTGAGTGTAAGCTCATATTCAAAACAGTAGTTTAAAGTGTGGGCGAAAATTCTTTTGTTCCTTAAAAAGACTATGCATGTCTCATTGCGTTTTTCTTATTTAGACTCAATTTGTGGTATAACTACCCTCAAAGGAAAGTTGACGTTTACGTGGTGTATTAAAATATGCATGTGTTAGGCTTCTCAAAAATAATGTTTGTTTGTCCTGGTGCATTTCAAAAGAAGATTTCTATCTCAAAACTCGTTTTAAACAGTTTGATGTAGAAAAGCTCTTAACATTTACAGATAATAGATAAGATTTTAAAAAAAGTGTGTCATTTTGCAGTAATAAATAAAGGAGAATTTCATTTTGATTTTGAATAGATTGTTTTATTCTAAATATATTAGAAACAACTTATTTCAGAAGGGAAGTGGAAAAAATTGTCCGACTTCTATCTTTATAGTACATTATGATGTATACGATAATTGATATTTTAACATTTTATTTAAACATTTTAATAAAAGGTAGTTAAAATCAAGAAATTTACGAATAAAAAAAATGTGCATTAACAGTTTTAGCAATTATATATTTGACACAAGGTCATTTTTTTTATTCGAAGACGTCTACCCTGTTATGATGACTCATCTAAGTGATATTTCTCTTGACCTTTATTGTGTCATGTATTTCATTTCCAGATAGCAATGTGGTCCGTTGTGATTCTTACAACATCTGCTGTTCTGACAGTAACTGCACAGGGTAAGTTTGGCCTTTTCATACTTTTCGTTTAATGTATGGTATTGTATATATATAAAAAAGAAGATGTGGTATGATTACCAATGAGACAACTTTCCACAAGAAACATAGAAGTTAATAACTAAAGGTCACCTTATGGCCTTCTACAATGAACAAAACCCATACCACATGGTCAGCTATAAAAGGCCCCGAATTGACAAATGTTAAACAATTCAAACGAGAAAACTAACAGTCTGATTTATGTAGAAAATAATGAACAAAAAACAAATATGATATACAGCAACAAACGACAACCACTGAATGACAAGCTCTTGACTTGGGACAGGCACATAGAGAATGTGGCGGGGTTAAACTTGTTTGAAGACGCCAACCCTTCCCTTAACCTGGGACAGGGGAGTAACAGGACAACATAAGAACAAATTATTAAAATCAGTTGAAAAGGGCTTAACTCATCAGATCGATACAAAGCAGAATGACATCTAACAAAAACACAGACCGAACGTGGCAAGGTATTTATACATTCCCACAACAACAAAGAACACTAAGTACAGATCTGAGAGTACCCCCGGTCACTGACAGCTAGTTCAAAGCCAATAACAACTAATATAAAAATCATGCATCTAAGACTAAAAAACGTTGGAAAATTGTTGTATCATGCATGCCATATATGGCCAAATCCCAGGTACTTTATTCATATGATTAGCACCACGTGACTTTGGCCCTTTTAATTTAAACTACCTCCCTTAAGTATAGATTGAAAATATAAACTATATAACACTTGTGGATAATCCAGTCTTTAAACGTCTTGGGTCTAAAACTAACGTGTCTTTAAAAACTTCCTTGGGCGGATATTTACGAATATGTTGTGTAAGTTCTAAGGGAAAATGTTTAAAATTTGACTATTTACGAAATGGGAAGAATGAAATCATCATGTTATTAAAAGAATTTAGCCGAAAGCATAAGAAAGCAGGTGAGATAACAGTTATTTTACCTGATAATTTAACCTGCAAGGTGTTTCCCTATATGCGAACAAATCATGAACACTGTCTTCTTGATTTCTACTTTGAATCTTGTTTTTTTTTACAATTTTTCGTTATTTTATATAGCAAATATACTACGAATACGTTTCCGATTTTTAAACTGAAAAGGCCGAAAGTTTTCAAAGTAGACAATGTTCATTTATCATGTTATACACGATCCAAAGGCAAAAATACATGTACAATTCACCTATATGCGAACAAATTGTTGACGTGACTTAAGAATTGGCATAATTGTAAATTGTATTATAGGGGCAGGTATAATCCTATTGTAATGGCTATCCTCGTGATAGGGCAATATTGCCGCTATGGAAATTAGCAAAGTACCCCCAATTTTGCCATATGGGGTGTATAATTCAATTCATTTAATATTCGATATAAGAATCGCACCGCGATATTAAATTTACAATGTATGAAAAGTGCAATTCGACAATTGATTGATTAAAGCAAGTAAATCGATAAACTTAAGAAATAATTCATGGAAGCCATAGGTTAGTTGGAAATTTATACATGGCCCAGGTCAAGGCCATGTGTAAATTTCCAACAAATCTATGGCTTTTATGAATTATTTCGATTCTAATAGGACAAATACGGTAATCTAACAAACTGAAGCGAGGGTGGGTATGCCGTGTGTGTGGCTGTTCTATTTTACCCTCTGTTAGATAAAGCTATAAATGTCCAATAAATCTATAGCTTGCATGAATTATTTCTTAAAAAAATATGTTTTTATTTCTTTTAAATCTCAACCCCAACGTTTGCAATTTTTAATTTACATTTTTTTCTCGTAAGCTACCGTAAAATCCACAGTTGACATTTCATCACTAAGGAGCCGCCATGTTGACTTACTGAAATCAGTAAATGTACGACTGATGCAATAGAATAGAAAATAAAACAACACATACCTCAAAACTCCATTTTAATGCAATATTATCCGAATTTGGGGGATTCACGTAACGGAAAAACCTTCAGCTTTAGTGTTTTCATTCGTATGACGTCATTTGTTTAAATGACTTTCATCCTCCAAAAGCATTAATGGAATTTCGCGGAATTTAATTTCATTTTCATTTTGTACATTTTTCCGAGCTCTTATGTATTAATTCCTTTTGTTATACATCAGAATAACGGTTCTGTAGTTTTTTTTTCAATTACAGTTTTTAACACAGCAAAATCGGCATAGCGTTTGCATATAGGTTACGATACATGTGGATTTATGTAGGAGGTATATTGTAACAGCCATTATTATGTACATCTCTGAGTCTGCGCTAAGTATAGATATATCGAGAATTTTATCACGGTTTTGTTTACAAAACTAAAGAAGCACGTCATATCAGAATAATTAATCGTTGGCTGTAACAAACTGATAAAAAAAATAACACATATTATGTTATATACATATATCCTGCAATGAACATCGACACAGCGCGTTATTGATTTTCAAAGATAACCAGGCGAACATCGTTGTCAATCATTTTTCGTTTTTCATATTGATTCGTTGAATGAGGTATTTAGGATTCGAAACTATACCGTTCTGGCTTTTATATTGCTTTATATTTCAGACTGTAGACCCTGGAGGCTTTATACCTTGTATACAAATACCTTATGTTCCTAATTTAAGGTCTGTCATATGTTCATTGTCCTTGGTCCAGTTTGAAATGTTCAGCGAGTGCTAAAAAAATATTTTTGTTTTCTTGACTAATTGTCTTATTATGAGTAAAATACTAATTAAATTTGATACGTAAGGTCCTTGCAATGTCTACATGTCTGTCAGATATGGTTTACCTGACTTTGACCTCATTTTATATATCAATGGTCAAGGTTTAAGTTCCATATATGGGATACTATAACCAATTGGTCATTGAAATGGGTAACTATCCGTTTGGCAATGTTCATCTTACCTTGACCTTGTTTACATGGATCATTGATAATGTGATGTTTATATGATATTTGAAGTGAAAACCTTTATCCGAAAGATTTTCAATATAAATTGACTTATGATCAGTAAGGCACGAAAAATATTTATGCGTCCCGTTACCAAATGGCTACTTCAATCATATTTAATCTTTGAAATTTTACAGTCGTAAGCTTGAAGAATTAGGAGTGAGTTCTTAATATCAGCGTCGGCAGTTACAGTAGTTTAGTTAATTATTTTTCTACTGAATTTTTGTAGGTGTGATATATAATTCAGTATTATCAAAGTATGGAGGGTTTAAACTTGTTGCAGCTGGCTGCGAACTTTTTTATTTGACGAACACATAACCATAAAAACATATATTTCTATATCATAAATTGAGTCTGTAAACAGTTCAAAACCAATAATACATTTAACATTTAGGTTGATTAACATTAATTTATCTTAATATTTGTTTTAAAGAAAACCTCATGTTGAATGGAACTGCTAGACAAAGTAGTACACAACGATCGGACTGGGGAGCGGGTCGGGCAATCGATCCACCGGTATCGAATGACTTTTTATCTGGTTGTACTCATACCAAAGCGAGAAGAAATATTAAAACAGCATGGTGGATGTTTACATTTTCATTTGGTCTTGCATATGTCACAGATATTACAATATACTACAGACAAGACAGTATGTATAAACGACTAATTTTAAATTCAACAGAAGCGACGTAATATAGCAACTGTTAATGAATGTACAGTTTTGTTATTCCTTAATACACTACAAACCAGTAAAAGTCTGAAATGGCCTATATCTGTACTCGACTGTACTGATTTTTACTCGACCAGTCTGAATTGGCCTGAATTTTACTCGACATAACTCGACCCCAGTCTTAACCATACTCGACTGTACTGATTTGTACTTGACCCTTATCTTTGCCATTGAAAATAGTCTGAACTATTACTCGACCAGTCTGAAACAGTCTTAACCCATTCTCGACCTGTACTCGACCTATTTTTTTCAGTCTAAACCATACTCGACCAAAGGTCTGAACAATACTCGACCAGTCTGAACCATACTTGACCAAATAACCTCTACTTTTTCTAAATTTTAACTGTTGAAATAAATTTCTTTTTAACTGACATGACAACAGCCACAATAAAATAAAGATATATTATAAAAACAGATTTTTACATTCTTACATGATTCTCAGATTTATCGAATAGAGATAGTTAAATCAAATTATCTTATATAATAATTTAATTATATTAATTTTAAAGTTTTAGAGTTTTGTTAAAAAAAGATTTTCTTTTACCTAAAAACCACACCTATACTGAGGGTAATTAAACCTTATTAAGGTGCTCCTTGTTTGGCATGTGTGTTTTTTTTAATTAATTTTCCTAAATTCCTAAATAAAAACTACATAGGTTTCAAGGTTACAGACAAAAAATGTACAATAGTTATATAATTATCTTTTTAATGAGGTAACAACAGCCAACAAAATCACTGAAATTGTTTAACCTTACTTTTAGAAATATATCCATTATTATAATTTGGGATATATGATATACAATATATATCAAAAAGTGATAAAAATTAAAGAAATTGTTCTTCTGATTAGTGGTGAAGTATAAAGTAATACTTCCTGCTTGGGGCAAACTCATGAAAAAGATCACACCTGGTCAGAGAGTATTAAATTCTAAATGAAATGCATTCAAAATTGCAACATCCTGTGAAACTTAAATCGCAAGGCCTTTTGAATTCACTAGATAAGTAATACACGAGTTTAAGAAAAATAGTGTTTTCTTTTTACCTGTAAAACACACATGTACTGAGGTAATTAAACCTTATCAAAGTGCTTCTTGTATGTCATGTCTTTAATTTTGACAAAAAATATTTAAATTTAATTGAAATAAATTTTTACTGTAACTTTGGAACACATTTCCTTTTTTAAAAGTTTAACACAGGATTACTATGGAAGTTCAATTATCATGATTATATTTAATTCTTGGTTTAACAAAACAAAGGTGTAATTTTTTTAATTTATTAAGTTGCTTTATATGCTATTTTATATATATTTTAATAAAAAAAATGTTCACTGCATTATTAACTAAACTCAACTGACACCATAAATCTATACGAGGCTTAAGTTAATGGTGAAAATTGTCCAGTAACCATAAAATATATCTGAAACATTCAAAAAATTGTGAATAACATTGAAAATATTAGTCACAATTCAGTTTTGAGATTATTTGATCAGCTTGTTTTATTTTTATTTTAAAGGTGATATATATGTATGTATATAAGTGTTGATGAATATGGTGATGAAGTTATATTATGTTTATTGTGAAATTTTGCTTTCAATGCTATATTAAATACATTTTTAATTTCAAATTGTTGTTCAAATTTCTAGCCAGGTGAAATAGCTAAATTGATGAAATACAATAGATACAAAAAAATAGGTCTAGGTTGGTTAAGACTTGGTCGAGTATGGTTCAGACTAGGTCGAGTATGGTTCAGACTAGGTCGAGCATGGTTCAGACTAGGTCGAGCATGGTTCAGACGCGTATAAAATGGTACTGGTTGAGTAAGGGTCGAGTACAAGTTCAGACTGTTAAGTATGGTTCAGACTACAGTCGAGTATTATCAAGTAAATTTCAGACAAATTCAGACTGGTCGAGTAAAAATCAGTACAGTCGAGTACAGTTATAGGCCATTTCAGACTTTTACTGGTTTGAAGTGATATTGCCGGCATTTTTTTAATTTTTGGTTATTTTAGTGTTATTTAATGAAAATATAGCTTAACAAAACGTTGACCATCATTTCATAATTGGAGAACACTGAAATTTACTGAAGTTAAATTTTGGGCCTGAAATAGTCAAATTCATAATGAACGGGAGGTATTCCTGATATCCATTCTGTACGAAAAGCATTAAGCTGTCAAACGGGAACGCTCAACATACATAAATTAAGAAAATTCCCATGTTTCCATGTATTCACAAAATGTTCCCTCAACATTAAAGTTATGTTTGGGCAAGTCACCGTGTATGAAAGAAATCGAGAGTTTTTTTTTTTTTTTTTTTTTTCCAAGTATCTGGTAAACATCTTTATCAAGGAGGCTAGTGAGAAGATAATTACATATTACGATTGCACTAAGTAAGCACCTTCATTCAAATTATTTTATTGATACTTTTATAAAACACTGTGAAAACTTTTTTTTTTTTAGAAAAAACCAAAAACTAGAAAAAAAAATATAACCCAAAGAACAATCATGATAATAGCGAACACAGCTAGTTGTGCAAAACTTGTCACAAAGTAGATCCTCAATTGGTGTTCTTTAAAAATTAGACACCTTATCGTTATTTGTTCGCCATTTCTGACCATCACAGATGCTCCCGTGAAATGTATAAGTTGGATAATGTCGCGAAATACCAGGTTAATTGTCATAAATTCCGAAATAGCGTTAAGGTTTATTGAAGCTTTTAACACCTGTCCTTTCTTTTCAATATCATTTTGTTATATTTGTTTTTAAATAACTTGCATCGACAGCTCTTTTTTTTTTTTTTGGCTCTAAATACTTTGATATCTAAGTGTAAGAAAAATCATTTAAAGGAAAACATTTAGAAATCAAATTAACGTCATGGAAATTTATATGACGAACTCGTAGCGTTAAAGCGTTTTTTTTTAATTAATCGGTTATGCTCCTTTTGCGCTAGGCGGTACTCTTGTGCCAATCACTTCCGGGAAGTATTGATTATGTTATCGAATGCAAATTATCTTGACGACTTTAAAATAAATCGATTAAATGTGGTCGGTTTAAAGAATTACCGCAGTAACCACAATCCGTTTGTTATACGGGGAAAAGCGAAACTAATCGACAGAGCAAATGGTGTTTATTTAAAACAATGTGAAAATTAAGCTTGAAAGACTCAAATTATTTAGAGCGAGATGACATGGAAAATTACGCAGAGATGCAGAGAAGACAAATTATTGATGCCGTTCGGACAAATCAAAGGCTAAAAAAACAACCGAGTTCCCATAACGGAGCACCTTCTTGAGTAAGACCAATTTCAGCTTGATATATCACGACTCTCTACAATACTCCAGAGCCTGCCTTCTGTGTTGACAGGCTAGAGGTGCAGTAGATAAACCACTCGGCCACCGATAATCCTCCTTGATAGAAGGTTGTTGGGTATATGTTTGCTATTAAACAAGGGGTTCTTAACTGTAATGCTAAATTCATCCTTCCGAACGTCTTACCATCATGGTTTGGTTGACCATCATGGCATATATATGTGTCATAGATGACAACGAACATGAATCAAATATTGTAGCACAATCCCATCCACTTTTTCTCTATTGTGACATTACCGAATGCGACTTAGTAACGCGTTTTCTCTTGCCTTGATCAACACGAAAGGTGTCTGTTTATCCCGAGTGTTCGATTGAATTCGTGTATCTCTGTCTATAGTGTTTTGTAGAATGTAGTTTGTCTTTTTGTCGATTTTTTCTCTTTTGCTATACAAGGATTGCTTATTTTACATCGACATATGGTTTTTAATTGTCTTCTTGGTACCTTCTATGCTATTTTGTATATGAAAGCAGGGACGGACAACTATGAATTCAAAAGTAACTTCCTATTGTCACGACATTGTTTTGTTTTGTTTTTTTTGCGATTAAATTAGCAGGATAAAGTTCAAAGCAAATAGAGACTGGTTACATTTGTAGATTAATATCATCAATACACTCAAATAAATGAAAATTATAGATGTCATAGCGAGTGAGAATTAGATATTGATTGATATCAACTCGAGATGATTCAATTCAAAACGTAATAAACGAACCTGTGGTAAGTTTAATAATAAAGCAGAATCAAATTACGAGAATATATTTTTCGTTCCGCATGCTTCACTTCAAATGTAAGTACGCTTACGGCTTTGAGCACATTGTGTCATGAATCAAGATTATTCTAAAAACATCAGACGTTTTTAAGCTTTTGAAGGCTCCAAAATTCAGAATAGATTCAAATTTGACAAAATTATTTTTGTTTATGTAAAACATACGAGTGTATATTATTGAAGGGTCACAAATATCCTTTCTAAGCATGCTAAGGGGGAAATGCTGTCCATATGACATTTGAAAGTCATCATTGACCTAACGAGTAGCAAATAGAAATGTCGTAGTTTCGTAACCCATTTCAGGAATGGTCAACCAATGATGCATGTAAATTGTGAAATATTTATAAGCTCGTCAAGCCCATCTTTTTAAATGTTAAAGTTGTCTGTCTGGAAAGCTCGAGGAGAAAAGTCTAATTATTTAAAGGTATGATACTATGTATATATGTATGAAGTCACGTGAGGATTTCTTGTTTTAACTAAAATAGAGTTTGTTTTAACTCAGGAACACTTAACAAAAAGTATACATCTCTTTTCGGGGTTTTTTCGGACATGAAGACCTAGAAAAATAAAAATGAATCCCCATTCTTTAGTTTTATTTTGGCACGTTTTGTAAAAACTCAATTTTTTATCATTTCAGTGCTTTCCCGAGAGTGTATATCAAACTTGATTTGGAGTAAGACATTATGGAAACATTAACGTTAGATCTCTCTGTATCGTGTGCCCTTACGTATTTGAACCTTATATAAGAAGGAAAATGCATACCAATATCTATTATGAAATATACAAAATAAGATATTGGTATCCTAAAACAAATTCCCTTTGAAGTGATGGAAACCGGCGAAATGTGAAAAGTTTCTTAATTCTTCCAATCTAATGATAATTGTCATAATTCCCTTACGATTTTTTAATATTTACCTTGATTCTGAATAAAATAAATTTTTGCAGTTTTCTATGCTTTCAAAATCTTTCTGACTGTGTGAATCTTTCTTGGTTTTCTTACTACAACCGGAAAATACTTATCGATATATTTTATTTGGTCAATGATTGAATTCAGTAGTGTCAATCCCTGAATAAAGACATAGTAACATGTGAAATATACTATTGGTATCGGTATCGAATTCGACCCGGAACTTGTTAATTATTGGTTATATTAATTATGTGGAAAACAAAAGGGCCTGGAATGGTGTAAATTTTAATCAACACCATTGTCCTATGTTAGTTACATATAAAGTTGAATTCTTCAATTCGTCGTAAATTAGACCTCGTTATTTTAGTAGTACAGATGTATCACTTTAATTGTATAACTATGGGAAATGTATGCATAAGTATAGCCGGTACACGCACAAGTACATATATGTTGGTTCAACCGAACAGCTATTAAATACAACAAAAATATTATATTTGTTTGACTATGGCCACAACATGCTTTTAATAAAGTAAATATAAGCTTTTAATAGCTGATGGAAAACAAATCTGATTATCCTTTACAATCAAAAGTTTGTGTTTGATAGCAATTTTAAAGCGAAGAAGTCAGCCGAACATACTAAATATGAAGAAACATATGTATTGCATGGCTTTCCTGTAAGTTAACATTTTGTTGTAAATATAAGGAACCTAAGTGTTCTTCATTTTGCAGTTATATTTCATATAACTGAATTTTTCAAGCTTTTTTAATAAAGTATTTTGTACGAATATTCTCTTAGTTATAAGGATAATTACTGCATTAAATAATTTAATTCAATTCAGCATAACAATTCCTTGACCTTAAAATATTGACCAATCTTGTCAATAGCCATCTACTTCGATAGTCTACTAACTGTAAACCTTTAGTTACTATTATGATAAATTAGTAATAAACACACTACATATTTGAAAGATAACTAGACTTATTTAGATATCATTATCAAAATCAATCAGTTCTTTGGTGTATTTATTTCATTATTCGATTAGACGAAGCAACCGAATCACGATCAAGCAGTTATTAGCTGGTTTTTGTTTGTTTGTATTTATGAGTTGTTCTAGTATATATATATATATATATATATAAATAGGTTTGACAAAAGGATTTTTTTATTATTCGGTATCATTCTTTAAGGTCTACTTTAGGTTACGTAAAATGCTATTGTTTGTTATTGATTCGCTATAACAGATGATAAGTTTAACCCTATTATTTTCTTTATATTGATGAAATCTATTGTCTGGTAATCTTGCTTATATGGCTCCACTGTGCAATTCGTTAATGTTTTAATAGTTGCTGCAGGCTTTTCTCACTTTTGGTCGACATGTCAATGGATTGCAAAATATTTTAAATACATATATGTAAACCTATTTCAAATATCTACAAGAGTGGCACAATATTTTGTCTGTTCTTTGAATACTGTCTGCTTATGTTCTTGTTTTCTGGACGTTGATAGGAGCATTGAAACCGACAGTTATCCTCCAGTCACTCGTATTCATTGTTGTGTGCAAAGATAGTCCGAGATTGCTTTCACGTCCGATGGCCTTTTTATGACTTGCTATGGAATGTGTGAACACAGTCCATATAAAAATAAAATGGAAATTGACTACCAAATATATCAAAGGGACATCGCTCTGCAGTCCTACGGTCCCAGTTTGTCCTATAAAAAGCCGTCACACGACATACCAATCAAGGACTAGTGCAAAGGCAAAGCTACCATCTAACAGCTCATATCTATCAACATTGAGTAAGGACAGTTTCTGACGTTTTGTGTGTCTACATCACTATTAACAATTTAAACAGCTTAAACATGTTCGTGTCCATACTTTTAATTCATTTTTCAAATTAATGTATTTCAGCTGCGATTCGAATGGATGGATTCGCATTGTATGTGACGAATGTATCAGCTACAGTTGCTCCTCCTGATGGCTACCTGTGTTTTGCTGATACTAAACCTGGGTTTCCCAATGTTACTATGACTATTCCTTGTTATCAGATGGGGAAATATGTCATATATTATGATACAACCGGCAATTCTCAGCCATTAAACAAACGTGGTGATACAATAACATATGGACCGATCATAGAACTGTGTTATGTTGAAATAAATGGTGAGTTAATATTGTAGCACAATAAAACAGAAGATCAATTTCACACTTTTTGTTCACAACAGAATAAATGAGCGCTATACCTGTCGCCATATTGTGTATTTCAAGACAATTATAATTCGTGCAGTTTCCTGAATTTTATTATGGCACATATCAAATCCCGTCAGAGACAATGTAACAGTAACAACATACTGCTGTATCAATAAAACACATCTATATAGCCTACCATTCATTTGGCACATATTTAGCTCAGTTCCGAGCTTACCTATGTTTTGAACTGCTGTCTTCATGCTAAAATGTCAAAACATTTATATTGAAAGATTGATAAACTGTTTTAAGAAAGTGAATCGTTGAAACATACTGAAGGGTATACGACATGTGTGAGCTTTTCTCCATCACTTGGCGTCCGTCGTCTGTCGTCGTTGTCGTCCGTTAACTTTTACCAAAATCTTCTCCTCTGAAACTACTGGGCCAATTTGAACCAAACTTGACCACAATCATCAATGGGTATATAGTTTAAAAATGTGTCCGATGATCTCGCCTGTCAAACAACATTGCTGACATGACTATAGATAGAACATAGGAGTAAAATGTATTTTTTTTCTATTATATTGAATACCGCGACTATAGATAGAGAACATCTGACCGGGTCAAATATGTTCAGAATGATGAGATCTGCATAATGTCTATCGACACCAACACTTGCAGACGACTTCTTATAGCAGTTATTGCCTTTACATAACGATGTTTTCCAATTTTTTTGTCATTCTTGTATATTATCTTGAAAATTATATTTAAAGAACATTTCAAAAGCTAAAACTATCAGAAAGACAAGATCTTCAAATAAATCATCATAATCGAAATCGTCAGTTGACACCTTATTGAAGTTATTGTCCTTAAATGTCGATTTTCCCCATTATTTCATTTTTCCTATTTTCTTGAAAGCTATACTAGAAAGATAGGAACTTTGAATAGCAAAAATGATCAGCAAGACAAGATGTACAAAAAAGTCAGCATAACCGAAATGGTTAGTAGACTCCTTATTGAAGTTATTGCCCTTTAATGACGATTTTCCCATGTTTAACTATAATTGAAAGATAGAATCTTTAAATAGCAAAAATGATCAGCAAGACAAGATCTACTAATAAGTCAAAACGACCGAAATCGTTAGTCTACTCCTTATTGTAGTTGTTGTCCTTAACTGACGATTTTTTCTAATCTTTTTTTTTTTTTGCATTTATCTAACAACATTAGAGAGATAGAAACTTTTAATAGAAACATTATTAGCAAGACAAGATCTGCAAATAATTCAGTATGACCAAATCGTTTGTCAACTCCTTATTGAAAAAAAATTGACCTTTAATGACGATTTTCCCCAATTTTTGCATTTTTACCTATTATCTTGAAAACGTTAATAGAAAGATATCAACTTACAAATGTAAAAAAGCAAAAAAAAAAAAGATAAGCAAATCAAAATCCACAGATATTAAGCTATAAAGGCCGAAATCTTCAGTCAACTCGTTATTTGAGTTATTGCCCTTGAATGATAATTTTTATCATATTTTTTGCATTTTATTCTATTATCTGATTATCTGTTAAACTGTAATAAATACATAGGAACTTAAAAAGGGAAACTGATATTAGCAGGATAAGATCTACAAATACGTCAACATGACTAAAATTGTCAGTTAACTCATAATAGTCTTTCTAGTAATGTTTTTTTTTTGAAAAGTGGCCAATGTTGAGGATGCAGGTGAGCAACACGGGCTCTTTATAGTCGGAAGTTTCAATGGCATTTGGCTTGGTTCTGTAGTATGAACATATGAACATGATGAAGTAAACATTTTGATTAACAAATTACCGATGCGTTTTTTTTTAAATTATATAAAATTAATATACATCAGAAAATGTCGTTTTATTTTTCTGAACATCTTATAAAACTGAATTATTTCCACATTTAAAGCATACTTATTTAGAGAAGATATTCCAAATTCTTTTATAAAAAACTGCTTGGCTTATCTTTTGAAACAAAAACTAGGTATGTTCGTCTAAAGGTTAGAAATATCCAAGAAACAGAGTATTTTCAGTAAATGTCTAAAATTTCTACCCAATTTATTTCTAAACGTAGCACATTGAAAATGTTTTTTCATTACAAATTTGAATTGACTAGGTAAAATAACTTGCATTCAAATTTTCGTCAAAAAATCATTTTTGGGTCAAAACTTTATCGTATGCCCTTAAACATGTTAAATGTAAAAAGCAGCGATTTCGTAAGCTCCAGACGGACATAGAACATACCGTGAATATTGGCTCTGGAAAAAAATAAGTATAACATGGTGAAAAATCATTTTTACTAAATACTTTAAAGACAAAACATAATTAACAAATACAGCAGTCTGAGCAATAAATGTAATGCTACGAACTTTTTATTTAACCTACTATAAAAAATTATCATTTAATATTTAATCGGATTTTCAGACGGGAAATCTTGTTATTGATTTGGGATAGTACGGAAGAGGGTTCGGGCTGTTTTTGTGCAGCAACTTAAGAACCGTTCAACTTATTCTTCTTTTAAATTTTAATATGTTGCAATTGATGACAATATGGCGGTAAATTTCTATTTTTGATTATGCCGTTCAGCAGAAATGGTCTTTGATTAATTGTAACATGATATGTTATGTTGTTTACATGTAATAACCTGACAACCGTTCACACGCTTTTGAAATTTTAATATGGTGTTACGGATAACAAAAACAAGATGTAGGTAACGATCGATATTGACTATTTTCGCTTATGTATTTCAAGAATGATGCTCCTTGATTGAATGGGAAACGACACATAACATGACGTTTTGTGCAATAATTCGAAAACTGTTCGACCAAAGTCCATGCAATGCTTTTCAAATTTTAATGTCACTAATGACAAAATGGAGCTCAATTTCGAATTTGTTCTTTTATTTCATATTAATCACATTTCATTAATAAGCATCTATAACACAAATATTTCGTTACACAGGTAAGCAACTAATGGGTCCCCGTTTCAGTACAGACCGTCTCATTTGCCGGTTGAAAGTGCAAACGAGAAAGAAAAAAAAATCTAAAACATATAATTATATACTATCTCTCTATCTTTATAACGCATGATATGAATAACCATTAAGACAGAGTATATATTTAATATGTATATAATATTTCTTTTCAAATAAACTATTTTGTATTCTGAATAAATTTTCATTTCAATAGCAATTAGTTTCGATCCTTCAATTCGTTATAATGTTAATTACTTTTACACATTTCGGTCGAACGATCTTTTGCCATGTCCTATTAGTTAAACATAATTTGAAAAATAAATTAGAATTTCTATTCAACTGTGTCTAAATGGGTTACTTTAGATGTTTGGGATGGAAGAGGATGCCGGAAATGACATATTGTTTGTTTGAAATTTAGAACGAACTTACTTAAAGTTTTAAAACATTTAGTAATTAAAAGTGCCATATACTTTTTTTATACTGCTATTTCATAAGGTATAACTGTTGAACTTGAATTGACAATTGCCTATATATTTTCTGCTAAACTATTCTCTTTCGTGAAGGATTTTATAATTTTTTTAATTTTCTGCAAGTCGTTATCAGGGGCTAGCTAAGAAACTTGCCGTTAAATACAAGAAATCACATTTGAACCATATAAAGACTGATTTAGTCATATCATTTAATAATAACCCGAAGCAGTAAAACCAAATGCATACAAGCCCGCTAAACAATATTTCGGGAAAAATTGAAATACGTTAATGTAATGCCGTTATTATACGGTAACAATATAATTAATATGACAAACAATATATCTTGTACAAAAAAGGAAACTTAACTTACAGGGTAAAGCCCCGAAATTAGTTATATTTTAATATAATTAAACTACTATATACTCCAAACATAACGGAATCCCTCACCTAAAAATAAAGGGTTGAAGCGTTCTTAATGAACAGAAACAACCTGACAAAACATTTTCACCAGGCCGTCGGGAAAAACTGGAAAATAGAATCATGTGCAAAACAGTGTAGGCGAGACCATTGATTGGCGCGCTAAAATATCCAATTGACTGGGTCAGATTAGGTGAACGTTCGTCTGTAACGCCCACAACTCACGACGTATTTATTATAAACATTTAAACTGTGGGGTTGCCAAAGGGTTTCAGTATATATACGAACTACAGTGCACAGTATATTATATACATATTTTATTTGCGATCATAAAATGTACGAAGTCGTCCATTACTATGTAAATTGGGTCGATTAAAAAAAAAGCTGAAAATGTTTCTGTTGCCAAGGGTTTTTCACAAGTATAGTAGTTAGCAGAAAAGTTCACCAAACTATACATTTTACCTATTCAAAAACGTAAATGCAAATTCCACAAGGCTTGATCCAAATAGCCTTTTTATTGTCTAATAACTTGCAAGTACGAAAAAGACAGGACAGAAGTATATTTTGTCTATATGTTTTGTGTACGCACACTTTTTAAAGTTGATCATGCATTCGTTCTAAAATAAAATTTTGACCAGATAAAAGTTAAAAGATGACATAATTGGACATGCAACCGCAATTGTTAAATCGCTTTGACGTCCGAAAAAAAAAGATAATAATCAACACATGCATTGTAACTTTTAAAGCCAGTTAAATCCTTTTTTTTTTTTTTTTGTTGAAAGAACGTGCGATGTCATAAAAATTGATTATCAAAACATAACGAAAACACAAGTAAAGAACGTTTACACTGAAATGCAGTCAAGTTTAGCGATTGATAATTCATTCACAACATTCTAGCGTATCACAAACAAACAACTTGTAACGTCTCACTTCATTGGCCGAAAGATTTAAATACAACAACAATTGTTGTGTGCACGTGAATTGACACAGGTGACCGACAATGGAATGTACTACGTTACTACGAACGTAAAAAACAATGATTTTTGGTCGAAATAATTAAATAAGTATTTTGTGAATTTCAAATAGTGGGGTCGAAATATTATACTAATAATTTGTGTTAAGTAATATTCTTTATGCATGCAGCACTTGTACCGCACTATGAAAAATATAAGGATAAAATAAAATACATGTGCCGCTTTTATACGGATGAATGTATGAACCACTTTAATTTCTTTCATATTGACGCTAGGTTATTATCCTGACAATGTCGTAGTTACTTATAATAAGGATCTCATAATACTGATCCATTTCAAATTTATGATGGGTTGCACATTCCTCTTTTATTGTTTTCATGCTATAAAACGAAAATAAAGAAGCTAAGCGTTTGGTCATTCAGAAATGACGTGTCATAAACGAGCAAATTGTCCCCGAAAGATCGTACCATGTGTGCACGTGAATATAGATGTACTATGCAATGTACTATCATGGTCACCACGAAATTCAAATGAATTCAGTGAAGGCATGTTGGTGTAAAAAGGTTTGAAATGTTTCATCGGCGAAGATTTTATTTTTGCATGTGTGGAACTAAAAAATAAATAAATACTTGTGAGAAATGTCGTAGTTTATAAGGAACTATATAAATGTACTGTTTTCGATTTTGATTGGTTGAAAATTTATCCTTTAATTTCATACCGTAAGAATAGAGCTTTGCATAACATTGTTGAACAATCCGCCAAAGTAACGTGTGGCGTGCGTGCGTATTAAAATGAAATACAAAATCATATATGTATGATAAACTTATAAACGAAATATTAAGAAATTAAGGATGACTACTGTAAAAGTATGTACAAAAATGGAGTCACCTTTTATCAATACATTTAGTGAATAACCACACTTTTTAAAACTGATTGTTTTCTATGCAACTATTTAAATATTTACAATATATAATTTTCAACCGAGGATAGCAAAACAGTTAATTATAAATTAAGAAAGTATATCGCTAGAGTTTATAAAGTACATTTCCTTCCACTGTGCCATGGTTTGCCATCTCCATTTTTTCTCTAAACAAAGCATGGCTGGTTACATGTTCTGAATTTACTTAGAATTTCGGGATTTTTTTTTTCAAAATCAAGTAAACTAAATCAGAAAAAAAATCACACTATCCTAAAACTTATGAAAGAATATGAATAATGAACATGACAGTTTATAACACAAACCCATTTACTATAAAAATCGAGCAATATCTTTAGTATGTAATTTGGTTATTTTTGTAGTTAAGTACGGTTTCATTTCAAGTACAACGTTAATTCATCAAGTCCATTGAATAAAAGATAAGGCAGGGTGAGCAACTTGACAAAAAAAGGCAGGATGACGATTTATGTAAAAAATCAGGATAAACGAATAAATATAGTCAGGACCTAACAGACTGAAAAATAGAAAGACAGGACAGAGATAACAACTAAAAAAAATGCAGGACAAAATGTTTCATCCAAGTCCTTCACCCCCAATCAAAATAAAATGGTAGCTCCCTTAATCCAGGACCAATTGAGAGGAGACAGTTGAATTAAATATTTCGACGTGACTGTTAAGATTAAAGTTTAAAATTTTACATGCACATGTATAAAAGCTAGAATTGCCATGCGATAATCAAGAACACAATCATGTTCGGGAATACGACGATGGAAGTTTTTAACGACCTTGACCGGCTGCGTGAGTACTGATCAGTCCATTCAGCTTTATAGTACGCGTGTTCTTTTTTCGCAGGTGTGAGGTCGAAGGTTTGAATTGACCAATGAAAACGATCGTTCCTTAACGAGTTAATCTAATAAAGTTTGTTTGACTGATTATGTTGCACGACCTTTCGCTAAGCTTGACCGCAGTTCAGTGTAAGTATTCAATATAAATCAAAACACAAAGGTTATTCCTGATTAGTTTTTCGAATTATTTTATTTAGGCGTTGAGACCCTTTGGTGACCTCGCAGTTTAAATGTCTATAATAAATACGTCGTGAGTTTTGGACGTTACAGACGAACGTTCACCTAATCTGACCCAGTCAATGGGATATTTTTGCGCGCCAATCAATGGTCTCGGCTACACTGTTATGCACATGATTATAATGTTAAATACTGGTCGCTTGAAATTTTCAGTGCACAATGCTATAAAACCAGTCCTTTTTTTCATAAAAGAATCTTACAAATATTTTTGCTTGTGAGTCATGAACATTTCAGTATAAATTATGATCATATTTTAAGATATTTTATGTAAATAGTCGCAGTTCTTACCTGGTCACTTGTAGTTTCATGTAGTCTGGAAAATATGATAGTGTTAAGTCAATATTATTCTTTTTAAATGTTTTCTTTCTTCTATAAATCAAGTTCTACATGGAAAGTGATTTATTAGTATACAATACTATTGAGAAAAAAGAGTACAATGTCTTTACAAAAAATCTTCAAAAACGATAATAACAGAACTCAAAATTCGGAACATCTTTTAAAAACCCATTTTAACACATGTACTAGAACACACTCGCGGGTCCGTGACTCAATTAAAGTAACAACGCCTTATTTTCAGCCTGGATTTTTAGTATTCGTATTGTCAATCGATAAAGTCATGCTGATTATAAGGTGCACAGTTTTCTTTGCTTTCAAAATCTTTCTATTTGAATCCATCATGGCTTTCTTTCTGTAACCGGAAACTACTTGTAGATATATTTTTTTTTGTCACTGATTGAATTCAGTAGTGTCAATACCTGTACAAAGACGAAGTTCAGGTGTGATTATGACCTGTGTATATAGCAAATCCCAAACACACCGTTTGGTGGCGCGCCTGACTGAGGCGGAACATACAGATTTGATAAGTAACAGGTACTATTGTTATCGGTATCGGATTCGACCAGAACCAGAGGCGGAAGTACAGATTAGGTAACAGGTATTATTGATATCGGTATCGGATTCGACCGGATATTATTGGTAATATTAATTATGTGGAAAACAAAAGGGCCTGAAATGGTGTAATTTTTAATCAACACCATTGTCCTATATTAGTTATATATAAAGTTGAATTCTTTGATTCGTCGTTTTTACGTGATGCCGCGGGCTAACACATTGGACCTTGTTAGTTTAGTAGTATAGATTGATAACTATAAAAAAAAAGATACAAACTGTTTTGTTCCTTCTGGGTTGGTTTTAATGAAGAAGGACATATCTCGCTATGTCTAAGCAGTCTACAGCATTGTAATCTTTGTAATATTTGGATATGGTTTTGTTGGCGACGTCAACAATAGTAAAGAAGTTCCAGATCATCATAGATGGGATCTGCAGGTACAATTAATGTTGAAGGTCAAAGTCATGCGCTAAAAATGTAGGTTGAAATTCACAATGAAAGGGAATAATTTTTGGTGCAATGCCATGCATTAGCACAATTAAAGAACCTAGCGTAAAAAAAGAAAATCATTCAAATTTTCCATTTCCTGCATTTAGTTAATTTTTGTCTTCCATTTAAATAGACTGGGAGTAATGAATTGTTTTAAATGGTCTACAAAACTCACTCATATTACTTTCTTACTATTCCAAAAAACGTTATTGGGGTTTTGTTTTAGAAATTATACCTATAACCTGCTAATGCTGTACTCCTGGTGTTAGGTAAGGCATTTGTATTTAAGTCACCTGTAAAAAATTTACCTCTTAAAATCATACATTCTCAAGAAAAGAAAAAAAAATGATTTCAACATATTAAAATGATTGATATACTCAATTTATTGATATATTTAAAGTATGCAATATCATAACCTATGAGGACTAAAAAAGTAATCATTAATGTTAAAATTATGGCAAGCCGTTCTCGTCAAAACTATGTTTAACCCATTTTCGAAAAAAAAACCACACTGAGATCAAAAATCCTAAAAACACACACCGAAAATTAAAATAAACACAGAGACTTCATAAAGACGCACTGAGACTACAAAAAATGAAAAACACACACTGAGAATTGAAAATTACACACTGAGATGAAATAAACCCTAAAACACACACTGAGAATTTGAAATTACACACTGCGAATTTAAAATTTCACACTAAGATTTGAGCGCACTTTTTATGCGCACATATCTTACTAGCATACTTAATCTGAATCTATCACAAGCTTAAAACAACTAGAGGACAGAACTCGTTAGTCCTTCAATTTTGCGCCAAATGTTTTATATATAAAATAGTGTATAAACAAACATTAGAAATACAACGTATAGAAAAACTACATTATTAAAGACCAATAGAACAAGAAAAATACCCACTTACTATCATTACAAAACATAACCAAATGGTGAAAAACTTTATTAGAATTATAAGAAAACATTGGAACAATCTGCAAAAAGACACACAACGCAGTGAAATTTTTACCCAAGTGCCTATTATAGCATATAAACGTAATAAAAATGTAAAAGATTACCTTGCGAAATCAGGGTAACAGTTGAAAGACTTTTGAAAAGGGACCCATTCTTAAACAGTTTTAAGCACAAAATCTCGATACACTGTTGGTAATAATCTGAATTATAGGCAACAGACTTATGAGTATGAGTTGGCAAAAAACGATGTTACATGTAAGTCTTGAAATTTATTATTATTTTTGAAATCTCAGTGTGTAATTAACAATTCTCGGTGTCTGTTTTTCAATTTATTTCATCTCAGTGTGTCTGTTTAAAATCTCAGTGTGTAATTTTGAATTCTCAGTGTGTGTTTTTCATTTTTTTAAATCTCAGTGTGTAATTTTAAAATCTCAGTGTGTAGGGTGCTACAAGCGTAGTGAAGACCAATACTGTTTTATTGTACAATATCCCTTTTCATCATGCCTGTAGAATTAATTTGTTTTTTGTTTCATAATTACAGTACAAAGAAATTTCATAAAATTTCTTGATTTTGATTGGCCGAGGCATTAAAAAGGTTATGTTTTATAAACGTATAAAAATGCAACATCAACAGTTTTGCACGTGTTATCTGTGTCAATGTTAAAACAGGTACAATTCATAAAAAAACGAAAGGCTTGATTTAAGAAGGTTCGCTACTCTTATTTTTGACTTGTTGTCATATACTCGGAATCCTCTAGGTTTATTCATGTAGTGTCATTAAATATTTTGCCCGGTAACCACTACTTCTATTTATCATATATAGTTTAAAAGGCATTTTTTTTTTAATTCTTGTTATTCTTTCATAGGTTTTGTAAGAAAAAAAGGTGTCAATGTTAAATGTATGAAACATTTAGAGAGAATCATTTCCCGCGAAAATTTCAATTGCTGATATCTCAAAACCAAGAACATTGAACATTAATTTTTTGCTGCTTTTTAAGTTCCATTATTTATATATTATCAGTTTATGACAGTCTCTTAAAAAGCTTGTTATTTTAAAACAGAGGAGCGAACATCCTTAACTTCTTATTTGATGGTTGTAGCATTAATCTCAGGCCGTGTTCACATTGAGCTTAACTCGGTGTGGTGTAAGTGTACTCAATACTTAAACTGATCTCTTGTATGTTCCCATTGATAAACATCAATGTTAACATGTACTTTAAAACAGGCTTTGACCACATGCAGTCGATAGTCAATGTAGGCCTTGTGTGAGTTAAGTGTACATTACACTAGTCATAAGATATTAAGAACGTGGATTTTATTATGAATATTTAAGGAAGTTACATATATTGAATAAGAATTATTATAACACTATTATGAATTAAGTTATTTACCTATTTATATGTCAAAAACTAAAATAATGCTCAGTTAAAAATATGATTAAATTTAATAGCCTTATTGAACCATTTGATTTTCAGTGGGAGGGGTATCTTTTGCTGATAGAGTATTCATTTTACACCAGTTGATAGTACGCCTTATTTATTTAGCGCAAAAATTATTTTCACACTTTTTGTACAGAACTATTTCATGCAAAGTCCTGCATTTTGTAGGACAAAATATTCATTTTCATCATGTCTTGTACAAGGTTGCTTTTAACAGTTAGTATTAGTCCAGACTATTCATTTCCAAAATGTCCCCATGGATGACTGGGGAATAGAAATATCGTCACTTAGGTCTTCTTACGATTGGCCGTAAAACCTTTGCCAGAATGGGGCATCCGTTTGGCTGTACGTGTGCAGGATGTACAAGTACGCAGCCACGTCCGGTCATAAAAGAAACGTTATATCCGATGCCGCCAAATATGTTAACCCCGTCACATTCTGTATGTGCCTGTCCCAAGTCAGGAGCCTTTAATTCAGTGGTTGTCGTTTGTTGATGTATATCATATTTGTATTTCGTTCATTGTTTTTTACATAAATTAGGCCGTTAGATTTCTCGTTTGAATTGTTTTACATTTTTCAGGGCCTTTTATAGCTGACTACGCGTTATAGGTTTTGCTCATTGTTGAAGACCGTACGGTGACCTATAGTTGTTACAAATGTAACTGCTATGTCATTTGGTCGCTAGACTCAAGCTAGCAGCCACTCGCTAGCAGCCACTCCGCTAGCAGCCAGTTTTCAGATATGTCTATAAACCCAAAAGTTGCATAAGACTCAAATGTTTTTTTATACTATACATAACGTTTTTTAATTTAACAATCGAAGACACTATGCATGAGTTTAAGGGGTGGATCCAGGATTTTTGAAGGGGAAAGGGGGGGTGGGGCTAATTGCCAAAAACATATACATATACCGCTGATAGGAGGATTGCAAAAAAACGTTGAACGATTTTATATGCCGAAAAAAAGAAGATATTTTTCCGTTTAAAGGGGAGGGTGTCGTACACCTACCACGCTTTATCTGAATCCTCCACTGAATTTTACATTTTCATTTTTTGTTCAAGAATTAAAAGACATTTGTATATTTTATTAGCACACCGCGCTGCACGTTGAAAGGGTGAGAAAAAATTAAAAAAAAATATAGAACACTACAAGAGTGGAGAAATAAGGAATTTCTTTTTTAAAACACAATGTGAAGCAGCATTTTTCTTTAACAGTTTAACCCTAAAAAGCACGGAAATGTGGAATAAAGTTTTTGTTATAAATCTTTAAAAAATATGATTTACCTCCCTTTAAAAAGTATTACTTTAGAATAATTGAAATATTAAGTCTTCTTTGATGCGTAAAACAACAAATACTTGTATTATAAGGTGTCAAGCATTTATCTATTTACAATTAATGATCATGTAACAAACAATTGCAGAAATTATATATAATTAAGCTATTTTCAGTTTCATTTTATGCCCATTTCATGAGATTCATTATGAATATTCATGAACTTCGAACAACAATGGAGGGGCAGGGGGAGGGGGTAGTTGACTGTGCGAGGACTGTATTTGCATGTATAGCCAGTCGTAGTTGACTGTGCGAGGACTGTATTGCTAATATAGCCAGTCAAGGTTGTTAAAAACTATGATGATGAATGAGGCGGAATATTGATGAACGGTAAGAAATTTTTACAAAGATAAAGATTAAATTAAACAGTAAAAGAATAGCTGAGATAGTGAATACTTATCTTACAGAAAAAAATATAAATATATCCCATTAAGCTTTAACATTCACAAATATGATCAAAAAAAAAGGAAGGGACTACTATACTAGTCAACAAAACAAACGATACAAGGCAAATTGAATGTATTTTCCATATATCATGAAATGGATACACTGTACCGAGGTAAATAACTGCCCTATTGGTTTAATTTTTCAGAGTGTTATTTTTCTCATCAAAACCAAGGCAAAAACGCGAAAAAAAATTTCTGGAATTTTTGTTATTTCAAAAATCGTATTTTCACCCAAAAATTAAAAAATCGGTGTTAGAACTTTAAACTTTTAAACTTAAACATGGTCTGCTTAAAATTTTGAATGCCTTTGCAGATATTTGAATACTTAATTATCATCTTCGAAATTAAGTGCCGACTTTTCTGCAAAATAAATTTGACCCCTGTGTTCAATAACTCGGTATTTTGTAACTTTCTAATTTGGTCATATTCTTTTAATCATATGCATTTGCTTTGTACATGAATGTTTTTCATAGGATAATTTAAAAGATTTTCCTATTTATTATAAATTTTAGTTCAAACTTGTGTATCGTTTCTTTTGTTGACTAGTATATTTATTTTATTTCGGTTGGGGAATTTTAACTAGTTAGAACTGATAATAAGTAATGGAATGAATAAGCTGACCAAGACGAAGTGGTAACTGAACATAACCTATCATGTCGAAAACAGGATGAAATGAATATTCTACCCAAAATAAAGAATTGTTATGAACGAAATCGAAAGTAAATTTTCGACGGCTTTGCCGGCCCCCAAAAATGAGCCTGCATAGAAACCGGTAAACATGAATGACTATTGTGAAGCTAACCGGCGATAACAGTCGGCCGCTTACTATTCACTAGGGCAACCTGCAATAATATACATGAGATGACCTGGGTTCGATGAAGTGTTGTAAGAAAATATCAATTATAAGGATAAAATAATGTTTGCTGATTATATTTGATATTGCTACAAATAACAATAAATTCTTAACTCAACGGGTGTCTTCTTCGTGGTCTGCGTTTACTTAATCAATTATAAAAAGGGAACGCTTACGTAAACCGATAGTTTACAAATATTTTTCGGTAAATTATAAAAAATGCCAATTGAAACATCAATGAATAGCCTTTTATATTTAAACATTTAGCTGAACCAAAAATACAATCTACAGATGCTTCTTAGTAAAGACACATTCCATATATGATTACAAAATGGTTCTTATTAAATTCTCTTACATGCCGACGTGATTTTTTACTGGTTTTAAATCACTTTCAGAATTATACAGTTCTCATATTATATACAATTGATTTCAACCATATTTAACAGTTCAGACTAAAGATAAAACCAATTACCTCCACCCTATGCTGAAAAAGTCGTACGGGTTTAGGGCATATGTATCATGAGACAGTTAGCGGTAACATCTGGTACCATGACCAACGTGAATAATCTATAGGTGTGTACAGCCGGCAATAGTCCAGTTGGACAATGTGCATCAGAATATCAGGACTCCCCCCCCCCCCCCCCCCCAAAAAAACAAACCTGTTGACAAACTCGTAGGGGTCTAGGCATTAATGATAATGGCCATTTTAGAGGCAATGTCGTCTTCTTCTACCTCTTGTATCATGACCAACGTGACGACTCTCTTAGTTTGGCCAAACGGCATTAGTTAAGCCGGACTATGTGACATACAAGGAAAGCAGGACCCACACAAGCTGAAAATCTCGTACGGGTCTAGACATAAATGCTATGGGCCATTTTAGAGGCAATGTCTTCTTCTACCTCTTGTATTTTGGCCAACGTGACGTATCTTTAGTTTGGCCAGCCGGCAATACTTAAGTCGAACTACGTGACATACTAGGATACCAGGACCCCGACAAGCTGAAAATCTCGTACGGGTCTAGGCATAAGTCCTATGGGTCATTTTAGAGGCATTGGTTTCTTTTACTGCTAGAATCATTGCCAACGTGATACATCTCTTAGTTTGATCAGTGGCAATAGTCGGACTATGTGACAAACCAGGTACCCCAACCCTATGCTTTAAACTCGTACGGGTCTAGAGCAGCAGTGCTGTGAGCCATTATAGAGGCAATGTATACTTTTACTCCTGGTATCATGGTTAACGTTAATAATCTCTTAGTTTGGCCAGCTGGCAATAGTTAAGTCGGACAATGTGACATCAGAACATCAGGACACCCACTCCCTCCCGCCAAAAAAAAAACAAACCCTGCTGACAAACTCGTACGGGTCTAGGCATAAATGTTTATGGCCATTTTAGATTAATGTCGTCATCTTCTACCTCTTGTATCATGGCCAACGTGACGACTCTCTTAGTTTGGCCAGCCGGCATTAGTACTAAGTCTGATTATATTTGTTGCATAGTGTGCTAGTGACCTAATATGATATATATGGGGTCAGTGAATCCCCATATTGAATTTACTGACCCAATATATGTCAAAGCGATCAAGTCTTCAATACCGTTAGTATTAATATAAGAACCTTCTTCCATTGGTCTATACAAAAGCAAATGCCAAAAATAATAACTTGTCAGCTTTAAATGTGTTTTATGAATTTATTTCAATCGTTCATCGTCAATTTCATCGTCTGTTGAAAACTTTTAGAATTTTCAACAACACCGTGTTGTTTTTATAAAGGGACGTAACACCACTATTAATCGTGTATTGAAATAAGCTCCGCCTACTAACCCAATATGGAATATACATGGTCTCCACGCGGTTGCTTTTACCCAATCATATTCCTAGAAATGTATAGGAGGTAAGATAATGTGAGGATACAAGGATACTAGGACCCTCCCTCCCCCCCCCCCCCCCCCCCCCCGCCCCCTCACAAGCTGAAAATCTCGTACGGGTTTAGCCATAAACACTCTGGGCCATTTTAGACGCAATGTCTTCTTCTGCTTTTTTTTATCATGGCCAACGTAACGTATCTCTTAGTTTGGCCAGCCGCAATACTTAAGTCGAACTAAGTGACATACTGGGATACCAGGACCCCTACAAGTTAAAAAATTCGTACGGGTCTAGGCATAAGTCATATGGGTCATTTTAGAGGCATTGTCTTCTTCTACCGCTGGTATCATTGCCAACGTGATGAATTTCTTTGTTTGGCCAGCCGGCAATAGCCGGACTATGTGACAAACCAGGTACCCCCAACCCTATGCTTAAAGCTCGTACGGGTCTAGAGCATCAGTACTGTGAGCCATTTTAGAGGCAATGTATACTTTTACCCCTGGTTTCATGATTAACGTTAATAATATCTTAGTTTGGCCAGCCGGTAATAATTAAATTGGACTATGTAATGTATATCAGGTACCCCCTTTTTTTCATCGTATGCTTGCAAAGTGTACTGGTATAGAGCATCAGTGATATGAGCCATTTTAGAGGCAATCTCTACTTCTACCTCTGGTACCATGGTCAACGTGGAGAATCTCTTAGTTTAGCCAGTCGGCAAAAGTTAAGTCAAACTATGTGACAAACCATGCAGGTACCCCACCCTTCACCCAATAGAAAAAGCTCGTATGATTCAAAGGCATAAATGCTAAGGGCCATTTTAGGGTCAATTTTTATTTTACATCTTGTATTGTGGCCAACGTGGAGAATCTCTTAGTTTGGCCAGCCGACAATAGTAAAGGTTAACAATGAGACAAACCAAGTACCCCAACCCTATACTGAAAACTCGTACTGGTCTAGAGCATCAGTGCTAATGGCCCTTTTTTGGGCAGTATATCATTCTACCTCTTGTATCATGGTTAACGTGAACCATCTCTTAATTTGGCCAGCCGGTAATAGTTACATTGTACTCTGTGACATACCAGTGTCCCCCCTTTTCAACCTATGGTGATACATCGTACGGGTCTAGGGCATGAGTGAGCCATTTAAGAGGCAATATCTACCTTTACCTCTGGTATCATGGTCAACGTGGAGAATCTTAGCATGGCCAGGCGGCAATAGTAAAGTCAGACTATGTGACAAACCAGGTACTTCCACCTTTCAGCCAATAGTGACAAAAAAGTAAAATAACAAAAATACCGAACTCCGAAGGAAATTCAAAACGGAAAGTCCTTTACAAAATGGCAAAATAAAAAGCTCAAAAACATCTAACGAACGGAAAACAACTGTCATATTCCTAACTTGGTACAAGCATTTCCTTATGTAGAAAATGGTGGATTAAACCTTGTTTTATAGCTAGCTAAACCTCTCAATTGTATAACAGTCGCATACAATTCCATTATATTGACAACAATGTGTGAGCAAAACAAACAGACATAATAGGTAAAAACGTCAAAAATCGGGGTATAGCAGTCAACATTGTAATATAATCTTAATCACTATGAAAACAATTAACTGTTTCAACAAAGAAACAGGAAATGGCATATAGACAAAATACATAAGCAAAAATGAAAGAAAAGAACTCAATATTGACCGGTACCATAGCACAAATAACACAATGCGGGATGCATAAGTACAGATCCACGTCATAAGTATATAATCAAAAACAAGTTCGTATGGGTCAAGGGCAAAAGTGCTGAAGGCAATTTTAGAGGAAGTGTCTTCTACCTCTAGTATCATGGCCAAAGTAGAGAATCTCTAAGTTTGACAAGCTGGCAATAATTAAGTCGGATTATGTTACATACTTGGTACCCCGACTACATCGCCTTATGCTGAAAAAACGTACGGGTCTAGAGGCAATCTCTACCTCTGCCTCTGGAACCATGGTCAACGTGGCGAATCTCTTAGTTTGGCCAGGTGGCAATAGTTAAGTCAGACTATATGACCAGGTACCCCTACCTTACACCCAATAGTGACAAACTCGTATGGGTCAAGGGCATAAGTGCTAAGGGCCAGTTTAGAGGCAAAATCTTCTTCAACCTCCTGCATCATGGCCAACGTAGGGAATCTCTAAGTATGGCCAGCCGGCAATAGTTAAGTCGGACTATGTGACATGCCAGGTTCCCAAACCCTATGCTGACAAACTCATACTGGTGTAGGACATAAGTGCTCTGTAACATCTGAGAGGCAACGTGTCCCTCTTCCTCTTGTAGTATTGGATTAAAGAGAATAGAATACTGCTATTATATGGAACCATGACTAACGTGGAGAATCTTTCAATTTGGCCATCCGGCAATAGTTAAGTCGGACTATGTGACATACCAAGTTCCCCCACCCTCCCAAACCTGGTACTGACAAGCTCGTAAAGGTCTAGGGCATAAGTGGCATGATCCATTTTAGAGGCAATATCTACTTCTTCTTCTGGTACCATGATCACCGTGGATAATCTCTTAGTTTGGGTAGCCAGCAATAGTTAAGTCGGACTTTATGACATACTAAGATAAAAAGTAATATAACAAAAATACCGAACTCAAACACATCAAAGAAAGGAAAACAATTGTCATATTCCTAACCAGGACCTCCCACATGCTGACAAACTCGCACGAGGCTAGGCATATATCCTATGAACCATTTTAGAGGTACTAGTATTGTCTTCTTCTCTTAGTTTAATCAGCCGGCAATATTTAAGTTGGACAATAAGACATACCATGTCCCCTAACCCTGTGTTAAAATTTATACGGGTTTAGGCTATTAGTGCTATAGGCCATTTTTAGAGGCAATGCAAACTCCTATCTCTAGTTTCATGGTCAACATGAACAATCTTTTAGTTTGGCTAGCCGGTAATAGTTAAATTGGACTATGTGACATACAAGGTGCCCTCTTTTTATCCCTTACTGACGAAAACGTACGAGTCTAACGCATAAGTGAAATGATCAATTTCAGACGCAATATCTACCTCTACCTCTGGAACCAAGGCCAACGTGGAGAACCTCTTAGTTATGCTAGGCGGTAATGATTAAGTCAGACTATGCTACATACCAGTTACTTCCATATTTCACCCAATAGTGACACGCTCGTTTGGGTCAATGGCATAAGTGCTAAGAACCATTTTAGAAGCAATATATTATTTTACCTCTTGTATAATGGCCAACGTGGAGAATCTCTTAGTTTGGCGAGCCGGCAATAGTTAAATCGGACTATGTTACATACCTTGTACCCAAAACTCTTTGCTGACAAACTCATACGGGTGTAGGACATAGTGCTATAGACCATCTTAGAAGCAATGTCTCCGTCTTCCTCTGGTAGTATTGCATTAAAGAGAATAAAGCAGTGTATGGTACCATGGCTAATGTTGAGAATCTTTTAGTTTGGCTATCCGACAATAGTTAAGTAGGACTATGTGACATACCGAGCCCCCCCCCCCCCCCCCTGATTCTAACAAACTCGTACGGTTCTAGGACATAAGTGGTATGAGCCATTAAAGAGGCAATGTTTACTTGATCTCTAATACCATGACCAACGTGGAGAATCTTTTAGTTTGGATCCCCGGTAATAGTTTAGCCACACTATGTGATATACTAGGTACCCCTCATCCCCCTGTTTACCCAATGCTGGCAAACTCGTTTGGATAAAGGGCATAAATGCTCAGTACCATTTTATAGGGCAATGTCTTCCTCTACCTTTTGTATCATAGCCAACGTGTTGAATCCTTTAGTTTGGCCATCCTGCAATAGTTAAGTCGGACTATATGACATACCAAGTTACCCCACCCGATGCTGATTATGTGACATAACCGGTACCCCAAACTCTATGCTGACAAACTCATACGGGTGGACAATCTCTTAGTTTGGCTAGCCGGCAATAGTTTGTGACATACTGGGTATCCCTCCACTCCCTGCTTACTCAATACTGACAAGCTCGTTTGGGTCAAGGGCATAAATGCTAAGTGCCATTTGATAGGGCAATGTCTTTCTCTACCTTTTGTATCATAGCCAACGTGTTGAATCCTTTAGTTTGGCCATCCTGCAATAGTTAAGTCGGACTATATGACATACCAAGTTCCCCCACCCGATGCTGATTATGTGACATACCTGGTACCAAATACCCTATGCTGACAAACTTGTATAGGTCTAGGGCATAAATATTATAAACCATCTTAGAGGCAATGTCACCCTCTACCTCTGGTAAAATTGAGAATAGAAATGGGAAATGTGTCAAAGAGACAACAACCCGAACAAAGAGCAGAATACAGACTCAAGGCCATCACAGGTCTTCAACACAGCGAGAAAATCCCGCACCCGGAGGCGGGCTTAAGCTGGCCTCTTAACAAAAATTTGTACTAGTTCAGTAAAAATGAACGTCACCCTAAACTCCGAAACATATAAATGAACTAAAATTAAAAAAAAAATACAAGACTAACAACGGCCAGAGGCTCCTGACTTGGGACAGGTGCAAGAATGCGGCAGGGTTAAACGTGTTTTGTAAGATCTCAACCCTTCCCCTATACCTCTAGCCAATGTAGAATAAAGAAACGCACAGTAAAACTCAGTTAAAAATATGTCCGAGTCCGATGTCAGAATAGGTAACAGAAGAAACTAAGCAAAATGACAATGATACATAAATCAACAAAGCTCGTACGGGTCAAGGGCATAAGTGCTGAAAGCATTTTAGAGACAATTTCTGCTTTATCTACGTCCGGTTCCAAGGCCAACGATGAGAATCTCCATCTCGTCTTGGACAACTCGCAGTAGTTTATAATTACTTAGACTACGTGACATATCAGATATTCCCTCTTAACCCTAGTGTGGAAAAAAGTATTGAAATTGATCCAAAGTTGGGGTCCGGCACCCTACCCTACCCTTACTTTCAAAGTTTATAAAAAAAATTCTGAGGCAATACTTTTTTCCACACTAGGTGCAAATGAAAGTTGGGACCCTTAGGCATGCTTGACTGAAAAATCCAGGTGGGGTATAGCACGGATTGGTAATATAATTAATTAGTTATGTCCTTGCACACCATACTTTGATTACTAAAAATAAACCCCGCGTATCATCAAAACTAAGCGAAACCCACTGTTACTGAAAAAGAATGATTCGCTAAAACAGATTTGTTTGACATGAAAGTATTAAAAGTACGAACTAAACTTTGTATTCTTGTAGCGTAGAAATATTAAATTTTTACTTTTTAGGAACTATTTTACAGGATGCCGAGAATATGGAAAATAATTTCACACAATATCGCACAAACATTTTCTGATGGCAAAGTCGATACCATGTAACAAGAAAATTTAGGCAACATTTAAATAATGTCATTTTTCAGTGTTGACAGTTGAAGTGAAGTCTTAAAGCGTGCAGCACCTGCATGCACGATGTTAAAAGCACATACTATTGTTTTTAAAATATTGATCAGGAAATGAAATTTTCAAATTCATTGAAAAGTGTTTTTGACGGCTAAATTGAAGTTAAAACAGATATTGTAGTGGTAATATAAAATTAAAAAGTTTTAGTTAGTTTGAATCTTATGCAACTTTTGGGTTTATAGACATACCTGAAAACTGGCTGCTAGCGGAGTGGCTGCTAGCGAGTGGCTGCTAGCTTGAGTCTAGCAAATTGTCACTAAAATAACACTGCGTCCAAATCTCTTTAATCGCTTTACCTTCACCAGGAACGCTCAATCCAACTAATTCGAAAGTTTAGGATATATAAACACTTGAGAAGCTACATTGAATATGAACCAAATGCTACTTAGTAGCAGATGCTTTTTTTAAATGGGTCAATTTCTACATACTAGGCAGTTGGTACATTTTGTACCTTACTTTTGATTGTTGTCATCTATATCGTGAAATATTAGATGCACAGAGAATTTTCCCTATAGTTGTACATGTATTCCCTCAGATAGAAACGATGTATTTCGATTCGAATATATTATGTTTAAAGGTCTTTACATGAATATAAATGTACTTGTCAAAATCATTTTTTAATTCTAAATAAAAATCATCATGACATAGTTTCAAGTGTAAACTTTTTAAATTTAATGTGCAGTTATATTTCATCATGTACATTTGCAAAAGGAATTGATATTAAAATGTCCAAAAATGAATATTCCAACTACTGCATAATTAAACTATACCAAATTTACAAACAGAAATTATTGGTTAAATACAAAAATTATTTGTTACTTAATTATTTACCTACCTGATGGTGATTTTTTCAAATACATAAGATCTTTACAACGTGTTGTAAATATGTCAAGATTAATATGTTTAAAATGTGCAGACTACGCTGAAACGTATAAATATATTTACAACAATCATTAAAAACGATTTGAGTTTTACAATGGAAACATTTAAATTATGATCAACTTGTACGCATCTGGTGTTTACACTTATTTTGTATTACTATATGCTGGTGAATTAAGCCAAATTGAATTCATTGTACATCGTGTATCATTCGTTTTCAATTTTTTTTGCATAACGGACAGAATTAACACGAGAAGTGATTTTCATAATGGCATATGCCTTTCTATGGTATTAATATACTATTATTGACATCATTTTGAATTATTTTCAAAATAATCAAGCAGTTATAAAAAATGTTCCCCATAGCAAGTACTGAACCATAAAACTTTTAAACCAGTTTTAAAATTACAAACACACTTTATCCGACAAATTTTTATATACATTGTACAATGTATCTTCTTAACAATCCACATTACCGAAGAATAATTATGAGGATGGAGTTGCATATTCTACTTGAAATTCAACAAGATGAAAATTTTAAATATAAAAACATACCACACATCTATGGCCTACATGTATCACAGACAATTTAAAAAGTCATAAGGCTCCGTGTTGAAGGCCGTACTTAGACCTATAATTGTTTACTTTTTACACATTGTGACTTGGATGGATAGTTGTCTCATTGGCACTCATACCACAAATGACATCTTCTTATTTATATAAAAAAGACAACAGAAATCCTGAATAGTACAACAAAGCATACCAGCAACCAACACCCTACTCCTTGGGGTTAATGCGGTTGTGTACGTCGTATATATATTCTTAACAAACTCCGTACAGTGATTGTTTCCGTTCCGGAACTGTTTTCCTTTACTCCATCACTTAGCACGAGGATAAAAGCTTATGTGAAGGGTTACTGCCAGTCACCTAACGTCAAAACCGTAGCACTGCGAAAAGTGTATACGCAAGTTAATGTAGTCCAAGCCAAAAAGATAGATCTAAATATCTAAAAGGAAACATAATTGAGCATTTATGTGCGGTAAAATAATTTGCAATAAATTCATTTTATTGAGTGCAGTGTTTCTTGATTATCAATAGAATAGCCTGGGATTTACAAGTAAGAATAATTTTGGCAAAAAACTGAGATTAAAATCGATGATGTTATTATATGCCACGTGACTCAGCTAGTGCTGAACATCATAAATTCTGTCAGTCTCTATGATATGCATTTTTGTCCTTTAATTTTAACCTAAGGTTTCAGATAATTATTCCGTTTTTATCTTTTGATTATCCTCTTTGCATTACGTTGAAAATTACTGTTTATTGGAAATGTGTAAAATACCATTAACAGTCATAGCAGGCAAAATGATAGGTGACTGCAGGTCACATTTACATAGCACCAACTTTCAAAATGTTGTATAGATCTGTTCACGTAGGGTATCATGGATTTGCAATTATTTATATGAGGGACAAGTAGGAAATTGAAAGGCAAGAATGAGTAAGACATGTCTTAAGATGATTTAAGGACATGTCATAGTCATTGATATGTATTCGAAAGGGTCTCAAGTCATGATATTCATAACTATTATCGTACACTTAAGACACCTCGCGACATGACTTATGATGGTCTTATGATTGTCATAAATGTTACGACATCACACATTTTTTTATTTGCTCATGCAACATGTAGATCCAGGATTTTGAAAAAGGTGGCCCAAACTAGGCAACGTTTGGAGTGGCATATGCTTGAAGTCTATACATAAACAATATATGTAGCTCCATAGGGGGAGAGGCACTGCCCCTCCTACAAAATCCGTTTCTGCATTCAGCCTTTCTTGCTCTCTTTCGACACACCGTGACAATCGATAGTCTGTTAACGTCTGACCAAAAACCTTTAGGAATTCACCATATCAGAACTAAATTATACTCCATTCCATTGTTTTATAACCACAAAGTTTCTCCAAGAAGGTATACTGTAAATTAACTACGTTGTGACATAGTTAAAGACTCATTGATTATCGTCTGAAGGTTACAACTGTTATACACTTGTAATTGACCTTAATGACCTGTACCAAGTTAAGTAATGCAGTCTGTAATTAAGTGGCTGGTGGTGCTATAACAGAGACAAAATGCCTGACTGAAAACGAATACATTTCAACAGTGAAAACTGACAAATATAAAAGAAATATAAAATTTATTACAAAAAATAAAATTATATAGTATTGCCCTTGGGAAATCATCTCAGCTAATTTTGAAAATATTTTTGCTAATTATGAAAATATTTTCCCGTCGAATTCCCTGAATCCTGAGCTGTTGTAAAGCGTAGTTTGCGCGAACTATTGATGCTTGCGAAACAGTGGTTGGCAGGAAATTCGACGTGACCTGTCCTATCAACTGTAGTATAACTAATGAAAGTTGTGAGTTGTAAGTTAATAGAACTTGGGGGATAAAAATTGTCATTTAAAAGACTGACCAGTGATAAAAAATGCAATGAATGACAATGCAGAGGTATTGCTACGTAGCTGAGATCTCTGCGTCAAATGCGGAATGAAGGCTGGCTGTCAAGGGACAGGTTGGAGGGAATATTTTTTGTAAGACAATAACTGCTAACGAAACTGATCGAAACAAGAAGACAGCGTTATCTATCAAAATAATTTCAATAATAATTATTTTAACGGCTATGGTCTGACCGCTATCTGACTGCTAAGCTATAAAATTCTCGACGAGACGCAGAAACAAAAACAAACACCCGAAAGTCGTTATGGATCATTAAGAGAAGAACTTCTCAAACGAGCAATAAAATGCAGCTGTCGAAACAATTATCAACCAAATTATACGCTATATATTCAAATAATTTAACACTAAACTTTTAATACCATTTCAAGAGGCCCAAAATACTTCTGTTATTGATTCTGGTTCAGTTTTGTATAGATTAGTTGCAATAATCATGGACATTGCTAACCATAGACTATTCAAACCCGTATCGACTACATCCAAAAATGAGGAAAAACGTAATTTTTTAAGGTAGAATTCGCACATAAAGGTTGAGATGCTATAAATATTAGCAATATTTTCCACCAGAAATCTGTACAAATAACTATACCTGATCACTTCAAAAATAAAGCTACACCTGTAATTTCTTATACTTACACAAAGTCAATTGCATCCAAGATTTTCAACCACAAGAGGGTTTTAGAGGCCTTTTACCTCAAAGATGTGAAACTCAAGCCTCCGGATTGCTCATGTGCATCGTCGCAATACAGTTATAGTTCAGCTGGTCATGTTATTACTGTCGACCTTGGCATCGTTACCAATGAACAACTAAGAGAGTTGTTAGCCAAGGGACCAAAATATAGAATTCCCCAGCCCATCAACTGGAAAAAGAAATTCAAGTTACTGATGGATGCAGTTGAGGACTATGCAAGAAAATGGGTAAAGCGCGAACCAGACGAACCAGAACTGGACACTTTGTCTGAATGAATCAAAACTATTCGATCATGCATTCAGAAGCGCATTCAGAAACTACGATGTAGTATGAGCACAAGGGTTGCTAACCCTTTCAAGAATCCGGAGGTTGTGGATGCCTTATCCTCTTTGCATGACAAATATGTCGTTGTTCCAGCAGATAAAGCCTCCAATAATATTGTCTTCATATGTAAAAACCATTATTTGCAATGTCTCACAACAGAGCTTGGAATAAATAGAACAACTAGTAATCATACATCTTTAGAATGCCCCTTAACATCATTTACCAAGGATGAAATTTTACAAAATCACAAATCTGTCCTTCTTTCTTTTGGTTTCAACATCAAAGAAAACGAAGAAAATTTACCGTCATTATACTGGATACCAAACCTTCACAAACCTCCATATAAAGAATGATACATAGCTGGATCGTCAAAATGTTCGACTAAACATCTTTCTAAAGAACTGACTACTATACTTTCTACAATTAAAGATGGCCTTCAAAAATATTGTGATGAGATATATTCTACCAGTGGTGTTAACAAGATGTGGATTCTCAAAAATTCGAAAGATCTACTGCTTAATCTCCGATCACAATCTTTGCACTTTTGCAGCAACATGAAGACTTTTGATTTTTCTACGCTTTACACTACTATTCCCCATGCTCAGTTGAAAGATCGACTTCACCATCCCATTAAACAGAGCTTTTTCTATAAAAATGGGAATCGTTGATACAAATTTCTTGTTTTGGGTTATAATAATTCTTTTTTTGTGAATAACCACACTGAATCTGAAGATATTATCAAAGTGCTGGATTTTTTGATCGACTATATATTTGTTGAGTTTGGAGGATTGATATTTCAACAGACAGTCGTTATTCCAATGGGTACTAATTGTGCACCCCTACTGGCCGATTTGTTTTTGTACTCGTATGAAGCAGAAATTTATTCAGAACCTTCTAAAAGACAAAAGAAAAGCACCTTGCGAAATGATTTAATTTTACTTTCAGATATATTGATGATGTCCTATCATTGAATAACCAATATTTCAGCCAATACTTACATCTCATATATCCCAGTGAACTTGAAATTAAGGATACTACTGATACCAGAAGGACTGCTTCATACCTTGATCTTTTCCTCAATATTGACACAGATGGACGACTTCACACTAAAATCTATGACAAACGGGACGATTTCAACTTCCCAAATATCAATTTCCCATTTCTCAGCAGTAACATACCCTCTGTCCCTTCTTATGGTGTTTACATATCTCAGTTGATACGTTATGCTCGTGCATGTTCACACTATACGGACTTCATAAACAGGAGTGTGCTCCTTACGCAGAAACTGCTCCAACAAAGTTATGAGGAGGAAAGATTAAAAATGACACTCCGTAAATTTTATGGACACCATCACGAATTGGTTGATCTATACGATGTGTCTTTGTCTAAACTAACTAAGGACATTTTTACCACGTCTTACATTGTGGTTTGCCATTACGTCGTCTGATCTTTTAAGTACCGAACGTGACCTATTCCCGATTGTGACTGTTTTGCTGAGTGTGAATTCGCATTGCTATAAGACGTGTCACGGTATTTTGCTATCCAAAATTCTTGTATTTAGTTTTGATGTTATATTTTTTATTGTCAAATGTCTTATCGTTTGTAGTTGTAATTCTTACTTTTTTCTGTTCTATTCGTGTGTGAGTGTAAAGATAATTTACACCACTGGGTCGATGACGCTGCTGGTGGACGTTTCGTCCTCGAGGGTATCACCAGCCCAGTAGTCAGCACTTCGGTGTTGACATGAATATCCATTATATGGTCATTTTTATAAATTTCCTGTTAAAAAACTTTGAATTTTTCGGAAAACTAAGAATTTTCTTATCCCAGGAATAGATTACCTTAGCCGTATTTGGCACAACTTTTTGGAATTTTGGGTCCTCAATGCTCTTCAATTTTGTACTTGTTTGGCTTTATAACTATTTTGATCTGAGCGTCACTGATGAGTCGTATGTAGACAAAACGCGCGTCTGGTTGTGCTGTTTTTATGTGCTGATTTAGGTTGATTTACGTGTTCGTTTTTATTCTGTAGTTAGTCACCACTTCGGTGTTAACATGTATATCAATTATATGGTCATTTTTATATTTTATAAATTTACTGTTTGCAAAAATATGAATTATTCTAAATACTAAATATTTTCTTATCCCAAGCAGATAACCTAGCCGTATTTGGCTCAACTTTTTGGAATTTTGGGTCATGAATGCTCTTCATCGTTAGGCCTGGCACCTTTGACAACTATTAGCTTAACGTAATGTTGTATTGTATTGTTTATTTGTGTGTTTCTCTGTCTTGTATGTTCTTCCATTTAATTGTATTGTAGTCCTGTCATGTAATGTTGTCATTTTAGTGTTATATTTAACATTGCCATTAAAGCGGGAGGTTTGGCTAGCCACAAAACCAGGTTCAACCCACCATTTTTTCTTAAAATGTCCTGTACCAAGTCAGGAAAATGGCAATTGTTATCTTATAGTTCGTTTCTCTGTGTGTTGCATTATAGTGTTTCTGTTGTGTCTTTGTTCTCCTCTTATATTTGATGTGTTTCCCTCAGTTTTAGTTTGTAACCCGGATTTGTTTTTTTCTCAATCAATTTATGAACTTCGAACAGCGGTATACTTCTGTTGCCTTTATTTGACACTGTTTGTTGTGTCGTTTAATAGTAAATAGTAAAGATTTATTTCTTCTCCACTTCGTCATTTAAAATTTGAATCTCCTGCAATGTACAATTTGGAATCCTTTTCTTTGTAATGATTATTTTTAATAAATATTTATAATATTTCTGTCTTTATATAGTTAACGTATTTGCACGGGCATTTCTTTAAGCGGGTACTCTATGTACCAAATCATAAAAGTATTCCAAGTTAGGTGACTTCATTATTATTATACAAGTTCAAACTAAATTTAAACAAATTATCAACTCAGATTTTAATTCCTCTTCATATATATTTTCATGGTCATCGTGTTCATTATAATGAAAAAAAAAATGAAATATTTGTATAAGATAAGAATAGTAATAGTTATTATTTTCATAGTAAAATATATATTTTCACTTTTGACTGTCATTAGAGCATCAAAGTTAAATTGAGAATGGAAATGGAGAATGTGTCAAAGAGACATGAGTATCTTATGACAGCTATGATTTACACTCTATGAAATATCTTATGTTAGTCATAAGATGTACATAAAATTTGTCTTAAGATGAATATTATGACATATTTTAGGATACTTTCGAAAACCAGTCCCTGACTTTTAAAAATCAACAAAATGAAATGTCTACTTATTTATTTCGTATAAAAAAAAGTATTTATTAACTGTACAGCAACCGAATTTGGAATCCAGAAAAAATCTACAGGGGCATATTAATGAAGTTAACTGATTCAATAGGTGAACTTCGTCTTAGTTCAAATGTTGTTTCAGTGGAGTCTAGTTTTCTTTTCCTTCATTGAGTGTTGCAGTGTTTTCCCATTTTTTTGGTAATTCATGTTATCAAAGAGTGTTGTCGTGTTAAAGGACTTTTAAATTTAATTAAATGTTATTTCTGACCGTTTTACTCCACATAGAACATGTCGAAGATCTATTTCAAACCCGCAGTAGTTTCATTTAAAGGGGGACATGTATGTGTTCACGTGTTGAATTCATTGGTGGCATCAATATTTTTTCAGGTAGATAAGTAGTCATGTCAAGAAATTTCTTTCGTTGTAATTTTGTAACATCCCATAGAGCAAATTACACGGATGCTACTCAGACTTTGTTAAACGTCACCAGTGATTGAGCAGAAAGTTGATATTCGGTACTTATACATATCTTCATTGTGTTATTGTGCTATGGTAAATTTTTGTATTTTACTTTCGTTTTTGCTAATGTGCTTTGTCAATATGCCTTTTTGTTTTGCTTTGTTTACACATTTGTTTGTTTTTATAGTGATTAGGATTATAACTCAATGTTGACTGCTTTACCCCTATTTGTGACATTTTTACCTATTATGTCTGTTTGTTTTGTTCATACATCGGTGTCAATATAATGGAATTTTATGCGACTATCATACACGTGAGAAGTTTAGCTCGCCATAGAACCAGGTTTAATCCACCATTTTCTACATAAGAAATGCCTGTATCAAGTCAGGAATATGACAGTTGTTATCCATTCGTTTGATGTATTTGATCTTTTGATTTTGCCATTTGCTTAGGAACTTTCCGTTTAGTATTTTCCCTGGAGTTCGGAATTTTTGCTATTTTACTTTTTGGTATATGGCAGAGTCTGAGAGACACGTACATGCAAGTCATAAATTAATTTGTTGAATATTGAACTACTTATGGGTGTTGTAGGAGGTCCACCAAGGTTTTGATTGAACTTTCCGTTGCATGACTAATACGGCGGGGTGTCAGATCTATTATTTTTTAATTAATAATTATAATTAGATTTTGGTTTTCTGCCAATCTTATTTTCTAGAATTTTAAATCTATATGTTTTGAACTACATTTGCATTTGTACAATTACATTATATCAAGGCTCTTGTATAGCCCGATCCAAACAACTTTTCTGTTCTGTGCTTTTTACTGGTAAACACGTCGGGTTAACATGTACCACCAGGGTTACTTCCAGGCACATTGATGAAGCAACCAGATAAAAGCATCACAGTACCTGCATCTTCATAAATGTGAAACATGTTTAGTTTTGTAACATAGGCCCAGGCATTATGCAGTTGACATTAAATACTAGACTGAATTAGTTTGTTCATTGCATCAGTCATACTAAAAATGCAGATGTCTTTCTGCTAATCAAATGACAGTTTACTGGTTTTCGATCTGTACCATAATTTTCTGAAGGGCCCGTAGGTCAACTTGCTATTGATCTGTACCATAATTATCTGAGGTGCCTGTAGGTCACCCTGTTATTGATCTGTACCATTATCATCTGAGGTGCCTGTAGGTTACCCTGTTATTGATCTGTTCCATAATCATAATTATCCGAGGTGTCTGTAGGTCACCCTGCTATTGATCTGTACCATCATCATCTGAGGTGCCTGTAGGTCATCCTGTTATTGATCTGTTCCATAATTATCTGAGGTGCCTATATGTCACTCTGTTATTGATATGTACCATAACTATCCGAGATGTATGTAGATCACCCTGCTATTGAGCTGTACCATTATCATCTGAGGTGCCTGTAGGTCACCCTGTTATTAATCTGTACCATAATTATCCGTGGTGCCTATAGGTAACCCTGCTATTGATCTATACCATTATCATCTGAGGTGCATGTAGGTCACCCTGTTATTGATATGTACCATTATTATCAACGGTGCCTGTAGGTCACCCTGTTATTGATCTGTACCATTATCATCTGAGGTACCTGTAGGTCACCATGATATTGATCTGTACCATATCATTTCAAATGTGCCTGTAGGTCACCCTGCTATTGATCTGTACCATATTTATCAAAGGTGCGAGAGGTCACATTACTATTGATCTGTACATAATCATCTAAGTTGCCTGTAGGTCACTCTGTTGTTGATCTGTACAATAATTATCTGAGGTGCCTGTAGTTCACCCTGTTATTGATCTGTACCATTATCATCTATGGTAGCTGTAGGTCACAATACTATTGATCTGTACCATATCATTTCAAATGTTCCTGTAGGTCACCCTGCTATTGATCTGTACCATATTATATCAAAGGTGCAAGAGGTCACATTGCTATTGATCTGTATCATACCCTTTCAAAAGTGCATATAGGTCATCTTGTTGTTGATCTGTACCATATCCTATCAAAGGTGCTTGTAGGTCATTTACTATTAGTCTCTACCATATCCTATCAAAGTTGCTGAAGATTATATTCCTGTTTATCTTTACCATATCCTATCTAAGTATCAACGGTACCTGTAGAACATGTGAAAAATGTTTAGTTTTGTAACATCGGCCCAGGCATTATGCAGTTGACATTAAATACTAGACTGAATTAGTTTGTTCATTGCATCAGTCACACTAAAAATGCAGATGTATTTCTGCTAATCAAATGACGGTTTACTGGTTATCGATCTGTACCATTATTTTCTGAACGGCCTGTAGATCAACTTGCTATTGATCTGTACCATAATTATCTGAGGTGCCTGCAGGTCACCCTGTTATTGATCTGTACCATTAGCATCTGAGGTGCCTGTAGGTTACCCTGTTATTGATCTGTTCCATATTTATCCGAGAAGTCTGTAGGTCACCCTGCTATTGATCTGTACCATCATCATCTGAGGTGCCTGTAGGTCACCCTGTTATTGATCTGTTCCATAATTATCTGAGATGCCTATAGGTCACCCTGTTATTGATATGTACAATATTTATCCGAGGTGTATGTAGATCACCCTGCTATTGATCTGTACCATTATCATCTGAGGTGCCTGTAGGTCACCCTGTTATTGATATGTACCATTATTATCAACGGTGCCTGTAGGTCACCCTGTTATTGATCTGTACCATTATCATCTGAGGTACCTGTAGGTCACCATGCTTTTGATCTGTACCATATCATTTCAAATGTGCCTGTAGGTCACCCTGCTATTGATCTGTACCATATTTATCAAAGGTGCGAAAGGTCACATTGCTATTGATCTATCCATAATCATCTGAGTTGCCTGTGGGTCACCCTGTTATTGATCTGTACAATAATTATCTGAGGTGCCTGTAGTTCACCCTATTATTGATCCGTACCATATGATTTCAAATTTGTCTGTAGGTCATCCTGCTTTTGACCTGTACCATATTATATCAAAGGTGCAAGAGGTCACATTGCTATTGATCTGTATCATACCCTTTCAAAAGTGCATATAGGTCATCTTGTTGTTGATCTGTACCATATCCTATCAAAGGTGCTTGTAGGTCATTTACTATTAGTCTCTACCATATCCTATCAAAGTTGCTGAAGATTATATTCCTGTTTATCTTTACCATATCATATCTAAGTATCAACGGTACCTGTAGGTCACCCTGTTGTTTACCATGTCATATAATAGATGCACGTAGGTCCTCTTGTTATTTGCCATATCACATTTTAGGTGACTGTAGGTCACCCTGTTATTTACTAAATCGTATCATGGGGGCCTCTAGGTCATCCTGCTATTTATCCGTACCATAAGTGCGTGCAGGTCACCATGTTATAATTAATTTCAATAACTAGATGACAGCAATTGTCATTACCATATATTATCATAATTATCAAAAGTACCTGTATGTCACCCTGTTATTGATCTGTTTCATAATTATCCGAGGTGTCTGTAGGTCACCCTGCTTTTGATCTGTACCATTATCATCTGAGGTGCCTGTAGGTCACCCTGTAATTGATCTGTACAATAATTATCTGAATTGCCCGTAGGTCACCTTGCTATTGATCTGTACCATAATTATCTGAGGTGCCTATAGGTCACCCTGTTATTGATATGTACCATAATTATTGGAGGTGTATGTAGGTCACCCTGCTATTGATCTGTACCATTATCATCTGAGTTGCCTGTAGGTCACCCTGTTATTGATCTGTACCATTATCATCTGAGGTACCTGTAGGTCACCCTGCTATTGATCTGTATCATCCCCTTTCAAAAGTGCATATAGGTCACCTTGTTGTTGATCTGTACCATATCCTATCAAAGGTGCTTGTAGGTCATTTACTATTAGTCTCTACCATATCCTATCAAAGTTGCTGAAGATTATATTCCTGTTTATCTATAACATATCCTATCTAAGTTTCAACGGTACTTATAGGTCACCCTGTTGTTTACCATGTCATATTATAGATGCACGTAGGTCCCTGTAGTTCACCCTGTGATTATATTCTTGATTATCTTTACCATATCCTATCTAATTAAAAAAAGTGCGTAGGTCACCCTGTTATTGATATGTTCCATATCATATCCTAGCTGTCTGTATGTCACCCTGTTATTGATATGTTCCATATCATATCCTAGGTGTCTGTATGTCACACTGTTTTTTATCTTTACCATATCATTTCAACGATGCTTGTACGTCACCCTGTTGTTTACCATATCATATCGTAGTTATTTTCCATGTTATATTATAGGTGACTGTAAGTCACCGTTTTAGGTCACATATCCTATCATAGGTGCCTGTAGGTCACGATGGCATTTATCCATGATATATTATAGGTGCCTGTATGTCACCCTGTTATTTTTCATATCCTATCATAGGTGCCTGTAGGTCACCATGGTATTTATGCTTATCATATTATAGGGGCCTGTATGTCACCCTCTTATTTTTCATATCCTATCATAGGTGCATGTAGGTCACCATGGTATTTATGCATATCATAATATAGGGGCCTGTAAATCACCCTGCTATTTTACATATCCTATTATAATGTTATAGGTGCCTGTAGGTCGCCATGTTATTTTCCATTTCATATTATAGGCGTCTGTAGGTCACCCTGTTATTTTACATATCCTTGCACAGGTGACTGTAGATCACATTGGTATTGATCCATATCATATTATTTGTGTCTGTAGGTCACCCTGTTTTTTTCTTTACCCTATCATAGGTGTATGTAAGTCATAATGGTATTTATCCATATCGTATTATAGGATTCAACCTTCATGCCCTATGATACAGATCTATATGGTGATTAGATATGCAGGCTTCTATAATACGCAAAAGTATAGATAAATAACAGTGTGACCTACAGGCACATATAATAGGCTATGGTATAGATAAAAAGATGTGTGACCTGCAGGCACCAATTATAGGCTATGTTACATATACATAGCAATGTGACCTGCAGTCTCCTATGATGGGCTCTGGTAAAGATCTATGAGGATACGACCTGCATGCACCTATTAAACAGACCTATGGTGACGTGACCTGTAGGCTCATATGATGGGCTATGGTACAGATACATATCAGTGTGACCTGCAGGTAGCTATAAAAGGCTAATGTTACATATGAATAAATGTGTGACCTGAAGGCAATGATGGTACAGATAAATTTTGGTGTGACCTGCAGGCACCTATGATAGGATATGGAACATAAAAAAGCGGTGTGACCTACAGGCACCTATAATAAACCTGAAGGCTCTATGATAGGATACGGTACATAAAGAAGCTGTGTGGCCTACAGCCACCTATTGTAAACCTACAGGCACCTATGATGGAGTATTGTTAATAAAAAAAGCTGTGTGAACTACAGGCACCTATGATAGGCTATAGTATAAATAAATAACAAAGTGACCTGCAGGTTCATATGAAAGGCTTAGGTACAGACATATGGCGATGTGACCTGTAGGCACCTATGATAGGCTATGGTACAGATCTATGGTGATGCGACCTGCAGGCACCGATAATAGACTATGGTACAGATCCATGGTAATGTGAACTGCAGGCACCTAGATAGACTATAGAATAGATAAATATCAGTGTGATCTGCAGGCTCCTATGATAGGTTATGGTAGAGATAAAAAGTTGTATGACCTGCAGGCACTTACAGACTATGGTACAGATAAAACGCTGTGAGACCTTCATTCACCTATGATAGGCTTTGGTACAGATCTTTGGTGATGTGACTATCCGTATCATGCACCTATACTATGGTACAGATAAATATCAGTGTGACCAGCAGGCACCTATGATATGCTATGGTACAGATAAAACGTTATAAGACCTGCATACACCTATAGACTATGGTACAGATAAAAGAGATGTGACCTTCAGGCACCTATGATATGATATGGTACATAAATAAAGCTGTTTGACCTACAGGCACCTTTGATAGGATGTGGTATAAATAAAAAGCAGTGTGACCTGCAGGCTCCTATGAAAGGCTTAGGTACATACATATGGCGATGTGACATGTAGGCACTTATGATAGGCTATAGTGCAGATATATAGTGAAGTGACCTACAGGCACCTTTGATAGACCCATGATAGAATATGGTATAGATCTATGGTGATGTGACCTGTAGCACATATACTTGGCTATGGTACAGACAAAATGGTGTATGGCCTGCATGCACCTATGATAGACTATGGTACAGATCTCTGGTAATGTGACCTGCAAGCACCTAAGATAGACTATAGAACAGATAAATAGCAGTGTGACCTGCAGGCTCCTATGATAGGCTATGGTGCAGATCATAAGTAAAATGACCTACAGGCACCTATGATAATTGCGAGTACTCTCTCAGATCTGTACTTAGTGTTTTTTTTTTGGTTTGTTATTCGCATGTACAAGTACCCATCCACGTCCACTTTGTGTTTTGTTAGCTGTATTTCTTTTTGTATCCATCTGATGAGTTAAGCCTTTTACAACTGATTTTTATAGTTGGTTCTTATGTTGTACTGTTACACCACTGTCCCAGGTTAGGGGAGGATTGGCGCCTTCAAACTAGTTTAGGGAGCTACCATATGATTTTTATGGGGGGCTAGGATGAAATTTGAAGGACAGGAGTGTTTTCAGTATAAAAAAAGGCAGGATGAGCAACTTGGCCAAAACAAAAAGGCAGGATGACAATTTATGTCAGGATACCTAGCCCCCCCCCCCCCCCCCCCCCCCCCCCCCATAAAAGATAAAAGTCAAATGGTAGCTCTTTTAATCCCGCAACATTCTGTATGTAAGCTAGGCCGTTAATTTTCTTGTTTTTATTTTTTTTACATTTATCATTTCAGGGCCTTTTATAACTGACTATGCGGTATGAAGCTTTGCTCATTGTTAAATGCCGTAAGGGGACCTTAGTTATTAATTTCTATTGTGGAGAGTTGTCTCATTGGCAATCATACCACATCTTCCTTTTATATAATTGGTGCAAATCTATAGTGATGTGCCCTGCGGGCACCTACCATACAGATATATAAATGAAAGTGTGACCTGCAGGCACCTTTAATAGCATATAGTGCAGATCTATGGAGATGTGACCTACAGGCACATATTATATGATATGGTACAAATAATTAGCAGTGTGACCTGCAGACTCAAATGATAGGCTTTGTTACAGATCTTAAGTGGTGAGATCTGCAGGCACCTATGGTACAGATAAATTTTGGTGAGACCTGCAGGCACATTTGATACAGATAAATTTTGGGGTGACCTGCAGGCACCTAAAGTATTGCTTAACATAAGTATTGATAATACGCGTAGGTATATGCAGCACTACTTTTTTCATAAGTGGTGACTGGCAGTAACCCTTCACATAAGCTTTTATACCGTGCCATCACTTAGTGTAAAGTAGTATGGGGATCGGAGCTGGAACTGCCGGGGAGTTTGCGTTCTTAACAGTCCTGTGTATCGGTTTAGCCTGGGATCCTGGCTCACTGCTCGACGAAGTATAAGATTGGGTCAGGATGCCAGGCTATGTATCAGTATTGGATGTGTGTGGTGTAACCCGAATAATTCGGGAGGGTCTAAACTGCGGAAGTGGGAAAACACGGAAGGGTAAAATTGATATATTATAAGTGATTTCTCTAGAATTGCTTAAGATAAATTAACACTTGAAACGGATTTTGAAAGCTTATATGATATTCTATAAGTTAAAATTAAAAAAAATAAATTATTGATAATCATTATGACCAAAAAGTTGACCGGAAGCCTTGTTAAGCGTGACTCTGGCAATCCAATTTCGAATCTTTAAACTTAAATTCACGAAAAAACATAAAACCCGGTCAAAATCTTAAAAACGATTTCTATAGACAATTTAATAACAAATAATATGGTATAAAAATAATTAGCAATACATTAGAAGAAAAAGGCAAAATCTTGACCGGAAGCCTCTCTTGTATATAAATGAAGAAGTCAAAATTTCAATTTTGAACTAAAATTCACGAAAAAACATAAAACCCGGTCAAAATCTTAAAAACGATTTCTATAGACAATTTAATAACAAATAATATGGTATAAAAATAATTAGCAATACATTAGAAGAAAAAGGCAAAATCTTGACCGGAAGCCTCTCTTGTATATAAATGAAGAAGTCAAAATTTCAACTTTGAACTAAAATTCACGAAAAAACATAAAACCCGGTCAAAATCTTAAAAACGATTTCTATAGACAATTTAATAACAAATAATATGGTATAAAAATAATTAGCAAAATAATTAGCAGAAAAAGGCAAAATCTTGACCGGCAGCCTCTCTTGTATATAAATGAAGAAGTCAAAATTTCAACTTTGAACTAAAATTCACGAAAAAATATATAGCCCGGCCAAAATCTTGAAGATGATTTTTTAAGGCAATTTAATAACAAATTAAATGATTTAAAATAAAATTGCAATACATTAGAAGAAAAAGGCAAAATCTTGACCGGAAGCCTCTCTTGTATATAAATGAAGAAGTCAAAATTTCAACCTTGAACTAAAATTCACGAAAAAATATATAGCCCGGTCAAAATCTTGAACATGATTTTTAAAGACAATTTAATAACAAATTAAATGGTATAAAATAATTATCAATACATTAGATGAAAAGGGCACAATCTTGACCGGACGCCTCTCTTGTATATAAATTGTTGATTAATAAATTGCTACTACTACTAAATAGAGTTTAATGGCTACTACCCTTGCGGGTATTGCGCCAGATTACCTTATATAAAAACATTTCAAATAAATGATTTAAAATTTATTATTATTTAGGAATTAACCTGTATTATATATTCATATTATAGTAAATTCTGAGTTTTTTTTTGTTTTTTCCTTAAATTTAATCTTGATATTTAAATCTGAACTATGGTGTGTATTTTAATTAGGTCTTTCCACTTTTCTGTGGAAAGACCTATTGTTTTTGTTCTGATTATTATTATTATTTTCTTCCGCCAAATTTTATTCTCGCGTAACATTTTTGTTTCGCAATATGTCGCTAAGATATTTCTTATATAGTATCATACAGTTTATGCGCTTTTTCTTTTCACCCATTCTAAGCCGAACAATTTTCTTTGTAAGAGTTATCTCCCCAAACACTGTTTTCCTTGTGACTACATCTACTCCGTAACGGCAAAAGAAAGCGACAAATTTATTTTATAAAATTGCTCGTTATATCCTTCGCATGATTTGTCCTATTTTGACCGAAGCGATATGAACACTCCATATGACAGTTATTTCCCCTTATGCATGTGATATAAGTATGTGCATTTCTAACTGGTAAACCATAAGTGATAGAGACCTAGGGTTTTTTGATTTGAGGTCCTTGGTCCCAAAATAAGAAAATTTGGTCAAGGTCAAAGGTCAAGGTCACATTCTAAATTTTGATTTTGGCTTATTTTCACTTCTTTTCAAAAACCGTATAAGATATCGACAACATATTATTACTAAACTGTTTGTTGCGACATGTCGTAACACATACATTTTGGTTTAAACGGTGCGCTAACATTAAATCAGAGTTTTCTCCCCTCTTGTATTTAAAAATACGCGCATGGTGATATGACTCATTAACCATATATAACTAAGAACTAGGGTCTTTTCATTTGAGGTCCTTGGTTTATGACCTTGAAATTGAGCTCAAGGTCATAGGTAAATTTGACGTTCTAGATTTTGACCTTTGCTTTTACCTCATATATATACATGATAAAGCCATGGGACTTTTTGCATTAGGTTGTAAGCCATTTGACCTTGAAAAATCCAACCGGAAGTGACCTTGTGTAAACCGGAAGTAGATATTTTTTGAACTTATTTAATATAAAAATATATAGAACCATATATTTTTGGAATCAGTGTCAAGTAAACATTCAAATTATACCGGAAGTAACATTTTTCAAACCGGAAGTAAAAAATTATCTATTTTATTTAAAAAAAAATGTATAGAAACCATACATTTTTGGAATCAGCGTACAATAAGCTATCATTTGCCGCTGGAAATGACATTTTAAACTGAAATTTAATATTTTTATATCAAAATAGATCTTTATGGGTGGAAAGACCTTCAATTGTTCTCTGAACAATTGGTTTTTAATTATCTTAATTATCTTGTGGTTAATTTATAGTGAGAGGAAAAATTTTTGTGGACTTATTATTCTGTTATTTGTAACTTAGCCTGCTTTGTTTATAAATATTAAATGATTTGGTAAGTAGGTGTGTTTGTTGTTTATACATGAGAACTGTAAGTATCAAATACTCTTTTGATAGTCATATCTGACTTTTCCAAATATGCAAATCCTAGAAGGGGTCTGACATATTCCCGTACATGGTATATACATTAATACCATTATACCGCGGCTCGTACGTCCTTGGTAAATTGTGATTCTCTGTGTATTGAATTTGACTAAAGATAGCACCTTCACTTATATTATAAAAGATTCTTAAACTTACGTTCTAGAAGAAAAATATATATAGTATTACCGTGTATGTATAATTAGGATCTATAATATTAATGTATTGTTTTGACATTTTTGTGTGTAATAAATTGTAAGTTTTCATGTTTTGCAGTTATGTACAGTATAGATACCAGAGAGTGCTATCTTGGTAGTACTTGATTTAGTGTACTACTTTAAAAAAAAAACTTTCGTAAAAGTTTTAGTGTATATTGTCAAATTCAACGGGGTTATATTTCTAATATTTAGAAATCATAAACTGATAAATGATACCTTCCAGCTCTGTTACAACTATTAAAAAGCCAATATTTAGAAATGAAAAAACTAAAACAGGTAAATAATATATATCTACCAAATTATTTGTTTTGGTGTCGCCCGTTAAGACTGGAATTGTTTCCCTTGCACTGTAAAGAAATAAACATTGGTCATTGTAGGTAAATACTTGCAGCCGTGAAGCTACCACGTGGTAACCATGTGCTATAAGCAGACACGGCGAGGAGGCTGTGAACAAACATTTCCAGTCCTAACGGATGATTTAGCAGCCGTGAATAGTAATGATAGACAATAATACTAATACAAGGTTAGTATTTACACGGTGCTTTGTTTTTGGTCGTTGTAAAATGTGCTGGTTGGTTCTTAAAATCATCATATCACAAGGACCGGGGTTCTGGCAAGCCAGTGCCCTTAAAGAAAAATATCCCACAATAAGATAACTCATCTCGTCCGTCGACCCCATGTATAACCCTATCAATATTTTAGCTACGGAGTACGGTGTCAATAGTTCATCCATTGACAGCAGCTGAATCACATTCCTCATATTGTTAGTTAGGTACATATATATATACATGCAGTTAATTCTTGTTGTGAGGTTTGTGTCCCCAATTTAATTTGGGATGGACCGACGAGAGAGTGATTGTGATTGATGATTTCTGGGAGATATGTCAGACTCCTGTGGCGTGATATTTTACATATGATCACATAGATATAGGAAGATGTTGTATGAATGCCAATGTACATGTATTTATAAGAAAATTATAATAAAATCTACTTAATGCTAATTAATTTAATCAATTTTATTTTCATTTCCTTACATAGATTTTTCTCTTATCAAGAGTTCAATTAATCAATTGTTACAAATGTAATTAGTATTTTGAATATTTGATATTTCTTGTCATACTTGTTAAAATTCATGGATTGTTGTCCAGTGACTAATATTTCATGTTTTGTTTAAAAGTAATTTTACTAATGATTTACAAGTCATGAAGTGTTTTTCATTTCTGTTTTCCTATACTGATAATATCTGTAGGTATTCTCACCCTGACCATAGGTATCCTATTAGAATAATTATAAGCATGTTTTTACAAAGTTTAAACTAGAAACTAGAAATATATAGCTAGCTTTTTAGTATATTGATATTCTGAATAATTTTACTTTGATCGCATACCCGTGTTTATTAAATAATCCCATATTGGGATTAGTGTCTGTGAATATCCTGAAAATAAATTTTTATATGAGAGATCTTTTACACCTGTTGATTCAAACTTTCCCATCATTTTTTGTCTTTGTGGTATGTACTTCCTACAGTTAAACAGGTAGTGTTGCATGTCGTCCACTTCTAAACATGTGTCACACAGTTCACTATTACATTTACCCATTGTGTATTTGAATTTATTAGTGAATATATAACTTGATCTAAGTTTAAATAGAGTGTAGTTGTTTACTTTTTGTGTTATTTTCCCAGTATTGTTGCCACATTTGTTTTAGTAAATTTTTACATAAACATTTGATATCTTCTTTGTAAAGCGGTATATAAGTTATACATGTCTCTATTTATAGTGCCTTTTTAGCTGCTGTGTCTGCCATTTCATTACCACTTAAACCCACATGACTGGGTATCCATTCAAAAAGGATGTTCAAACCTAATTTGGAAAGTTTACTATATATATATTGAATGTCATATATTATTTGTGTTTTAAGTTTGAATATACTTCCTGTGATAGCTTTTAGTGCTGATAGTGAATCTACAAATATTACAGTATTTTCTGGTTGAAATTCTTCTAACCAATATAAAGATAAAAGTATGGCTGTCAATTCACACATAAATATTGAAACATGGTTTTGCAATTTAAAACCTTTATTTACTTTAAGTTCTGGTACTACAAAAGCACATGCATTTGTGTTGTTTTCTGGATTCTTAGATCCATCTGTATATATTTTTTAAAAATTACTATACTTGTTATCAATGAGGATATTTCCTTCACTTTTAATGAGGTGAGGACTATCCTTTTTAGTAATAATTTTTGTAAGTTCAGTTCTGACCTGTGTTTTTAGAACATGCCATGGTGGAGTTGGGAACTCTTTACATTTGTATACAGTATTAGTATCTACATTAAATTTATTCATAGTATCATGTGCAGTAACACAATATGGTTTTTGATTTTCCTTAATTTTTTCCTTATTAAATTCATATATAGCGTTTTCTTGTAAACTCTTTTTATTTGGGTTTGTGTCATTGAGACTAAATATATTCATAAAAGACTTAGTAATAAGACTTTTTCTTCTCAACTCATATGGGGGGTCACCAATTTCAGTCTGTAATCCACTTATACTAGCAGTTTTATGAGCACCTGCACATATTCTTAATGCTTGGGCTTGTATACTATCTAGTTTTTTCTTGACAGAGTGGGAGGCTGAGTTATACACTTCACAGCCATAATCAATCTTTTACCTTATCATTGATATATGTATTGTTTTCAGGGTAGAACAGTTTGCACCCCATTTGGTACCAGTTAATAATTTCATGCAGTTCAACACTCTTGAACATCTACTTTCTATATATTGTACATGTTTTAACCATATTAGTTTTGAATCAAAAATCATACCTAGAAACTTGACTTCTTTAACAAATGACAATATGGTTTCTCCAAGTTTAAGTTTAATACAAGGGGAACTACTCTTACTAAATATCATAGCTACAGTTTTTGTTTGTGATATGAGGAAACCCCATGTATCACACCAAGTACTAATTGTATCTATATCCTCTTGTATTCTTTTTTGTAGATATTTAGTCATTTTACCAGATAACCATATGGCACTGTCATCAGCAAACTGTGACATAGCACAGTACTTTAAATTATTGGATATATCATTCACCATGATGTTAAATAGTGTAGGACTTAAACAACTACCCTGTGGTGTACCATTCTGAATTATAAATATTTCAGAGTAAGTATTATTAACTTTAACTTGTATTGTTCTGTCACTAAGAAAATCCTTTACCCATCCCAACATATTACCCCTTATACCTAGTGAAGCCATTTTTATTAATAACCCATTTTTCCAAAGCATAATTTAAAATAAATTGATAACTTTTGTCTCTCCTAAATACTTAACAAACTATCATTTATTATAATTCATATAATTCATACTATATTATATAAGATAATAATTATTTCTTATTTTATTTATGATTACCATATTCAAGAATGATTACAATTATTTGATAAGTACTCAGTTCTACCGAACGCATCATAGAATATAAGGAATGTTGGCGTGTGGATATCAACTTGACTAATTATGTTGTCACAAGTGAGCACGTGTCACCTTGTGTATATATATATACCCTAAAACTTACCGTTACTCTTCGGGTTGTGAGTCCCGGATCATCACGGTCGTGTTTTTTATAGCACCGCACTGTACTTATTTATTGTTCATTTTCACATTTTCAGATTGAGTATCGAGTTTATTTTGTTATATACAAATAAGATTAATATAATCTGTACAATATTTGATACTAATTTATTTATATAATCTTATTTACAGTATATATAGTTTTTCTTTGTTTACCTTTGTCTTGTCCGCCATTATGGACTAGTCAGAAAATACTCAGTTCCAAACTGAGGATTTTTATAATGCTTTGAGTAGTAGTGACCTAGAAACAACTGACAATGAAAGTCAAAAACTCATGGACAACCCAAGTAAAAAAACGTAAGAGAGTAGCAACAGGTTCGCCCGCTACCACTCAGAACACCACTGTTATCAGAGTACCCTCCCTCCAAAATGTCCCCAACAAATACTTGCTCATAATAGCTAGTATTTACCCATCTATTAAACTTGGAAGACAAAATCCAATTAAAATTCAAAAGGCTCTATCGGATTCGGTTGGAGTTGCAAAAAATCTAAAGCAACTTGCAAACGGCAATTTATTAATCGAGTGCCAAGATAAACATCAATGGAAAGCGATTCAACAAAGAACCTCCATTGGTGAATGGTCGATTAGGACAAGTTTGCCCAAATCGACTACATCATCAGCTGGAGTGATATACAACGTGCCGCTTGACCTCGACATCGAGGATGAAGACTTAAAATCAGTCATGAAATGTCAAAAAGTTTGTAAGGCGACACGTCTAACATACTATGACAAAACTAGTAATACAAGAAAAACGTCAAGATCAGTCAAACTGATCTTTGATGTACCAATACTACCCCAAACCATAAATATTGGATTTAATACTTATAAAATTAAGCTGTATGTACCAAATCCCATCCAATGTTATAAATGTCAGAGATATGGGCATATGGCAGGTAATTGCAGTAATAAAAGAAAATGTAGGAAATGTGGTGATGACCACCAATCCAACGAATGTAACACTGAATCCCCGAAGTGTATTAATTGTAAAGGTGACCATCCATCGAATTATAAACTTTGTCCCTCAAGGGAGCAACAAAAACAAGCTCTCAAGGTAGTTAAAAGAGACAACATCACCTTGCATAAAGCAAATAAACAAGTAAAAGCTAAAGCTAATGCTTAAGCAAAACCTGTTGTTCAGCAACAAGTAGTTGAACATACTGATATTAAAAAAAGTTATAAAAACACCAATATAATAGACCAAGTAATTCCAATTATAAGTGTTGCAATGCTTAACATACTTACATCCCAAACCCCACCAAGTGAACTAAATTTAGAAAAAGTTATTGGTTTCGTATCAATGGCAACCAAACAAATGTTTGGATTTGATTACGATGTTTCGAAAGGTCTCCAATTGGCCAATAGAGTAACAACAGAAATGCTATAATGTATTATACAAATCATAAAATAGTAACAGTAGTCATGTTATATGTTATATCTGTGCTTATAATGGCTAATTTTACTAGTTTACTAATATACAACATCATGTTTAGCATTGTTCATTGGAACTGTCGTGGTATTCACAATAATGCTGCCGAGTATATAGCTATGTCGCAAATAAAGCCTGATATAATTTGCTTCCAGGAAACATGGTGCAAAAACGAACAAGACCATCCACATGTAATAGGTTATAAATTAGCTGATTTTTCTGTACGTAATACTAAATCACATGGTGGTACAGCAATATATGTCAGAGAAAACCTCCCATATCTGAAAAATAATATTGATAGTGATTTAGAAATATCATGTATTAAATTTAACTTTGACAATAATAATATTACACTGGTCAATCTTTATGACACAGCATCAGATACCAAATTACCACAATATAACAATATATTTGACCAAATAGAGGGAAAATTTTTATTATGTGGAGACTTTAATGCCCACCTCACTATGTGGGGTGGTAAACACACAGATACTAAGGGAAGAGAGTTGTTCTCTTTCCTTGAGTATAAAGATATAGTACTTCTTAATGATGGTACAGGTACAAGGTGTAATCCCAGTACATTAGAACTGGCACCTATTGATTTGTCTTTTTGTAGTTATAGTCTAGCTAGTAAAATAACATGGTCAGTTGACCTCACTAGTTCTTATGGCAGTGACCATCATGTTGTAAATATTAATTTTAGTCATAAACAAATGCAAACTGATGAAACTGAATCTGTATATAATTATAAGAAAGCAGACTGGGAGGCATTCTCCAGCAAATGTAATGAACATTTGAGTCCTGACATGATTTCTGACAATATAGAAGAAACATGTTCAAGACTAACAAACAAAATACTCCAAATAGCTGGGGAGTGCATCCCAGTCAAATTAAAAAATAATAAACCTAAAAAAACCACAAGAACCATGGTGGACACCTCAATGCACTAAATATGTAAAAGAAAGGAACATTTGTAAAAATCGTGCCCAACATACAGGTCTTGGTACTGATTTCACTACATATAGAGAAAAAGAAAGAGCATGCAGAAAAACTATTAAAGCTGCACAAGCTATGTATTGGGAGAGCTATTGAACTCGCTCAATAATGATACTAAATTATCAGATGTATGGAAAAAAGTAAAATCAATGTTGGGTAAAACTTTTAAAAAATTAAATTTACCAACCCTGTTATATAACAACACCAAATATGAATGTACACAAGACAAAGCTGATATACTTGCTACAAATTATGCCCAAGTCAGTAGTGATGATAATTACTCTAAAAAATTTAAAATTCAGAAACAAGATTTAGTTCAAAAGGAGTACTGTAAATTATTACACTATTATAAGGATAACTCTGATAGTTATAATGAACCATATACTATACAAGAATTAAAAGATGCTATCAGTGATACATCTGATACCTCCCCTGGAAAAGATAAAATTACATATTCTATGTTTAAACAATTTACAGACAAATCACTGTCTGTGTTATTACTTTTTATAAATAGAGTATGGTTTTTACAAAAACTACCAAGTGAATGGAAACATTCTATTATATCACCAGTACTTAAACCTGGAAAAAACCCCACAGACCCACAGTCATATAGACCAATAGCCCTTACATCTAATTTTGTAAAAATAATGGAGAAAATGGTTAATAATAGACTACGGTGGTATCTAGAAAAAAATAATTTCTACACACCAAATCAGAGTGGATTTAGGAAAAATAGAAATACTATGGAACAGATAATTAGAATTGATAATGATATTCACAAAGCATTTCTCAAAAAACATTTCACAGTTGGTGTATTTATAGACTTCCAAAAGGCATTTGATATGCTTTGGAAAAATGGGTTATTAATAAAAATGGCTTCACTAGGTATAAGGGGTAATATGTTGGGATGGGTAAAGGATTTTCTTAGTGACAGAACAATACAAGTTAAAGTTAATAATACTTACTCTGAAATATTTATAATTCAGAATGGTACACCACAGGGTAGTTGTTTAAGTCCTACACTATTTAACATCATGGTGAATGATATATCCAATAATTTAAAGTACTGTGCTATGTCACAGTTTTCTGATGACAGTGCCATATGGTTATCTGGTAAAAGCACTAAATATCTACAAAAAAGAATACAAGAGGATATAGATACAATTAGTACTTGGTGTGATACATGGGGTTTCCTCATATCACAAACAAAAACTGTAGCTATGATATTTAGTAAGAGTAGTTCCCCTTGTATTAAACTTAAACTTGGAGAAACCATATTGTCATTTGTTAAAGAAGTCAAGTTTCTAGGTATGATTTTTGATTCAAAGCTGAAATGGTTAAAACATGTACAATATATAGAAAGTAGATGTTCAAGAGTGTTGAACTGCATGAAATTATTAACTGGTACCAAATGGGGTGCAAACTGTTCTACCCTGAGAACAATATATATATCAATGATAAGGTCAAAGATTGATTATGGCTGTGAAGTGTATAACTCAGCCTCCCACTCTGTCAAGAAAAAACTAGATAGTATACAAGCCCAAGCATTAAGAATATGTGCAGGTGCTCATAAAACTGTTAGTATAAGTGGATTACAGACTGAAATTGGTGACCCCCCATATGAGTTGAGAAGAAAAAGTCTTATTACTAAGTCTTTTATGAATATATTTAGTCTCAATGACACAAACCTAACTAAAAAGAGTTTACAAGAAAACGCTATATATGAATTTAATAAGGAAAAAATTAAGGAAAATCAAACACCATAGTGTGTTACTGCACATGATACTATGAATAAATTTAATGTAGATACTAATACTGTATACAAATGTAAAGAGTTCCCAACTCCACCATGGCATGTTCTAAAAACACAGGTCAGAACTGAACTTACAAAAATTATTACTAAAAAGGATAGTCCTCACCTCATTAAAAGTGAAGGAAATATCCTCATTGATAACAAGTATAGTAATTTTTTAATAATATATACAGATGGATCTAAGAATCCAGAAAACAACACAAATGCATGTGCTTTTGTAGTACCAGAACTTAAAGTAAACAAAGGTTTTAAATTGCAAAACCATGTTTCAATATTTATGTGTGAATTGACAGCCATACTTTTATCTTTATATTGGTTAGAAGAATTTCAACCGGAAAATACTGTAATATTTGTAGATTCACTGTCAGCACTAAAAGCTATCACAGGAAGTATATTCAAACTTAAAACACAAATAATATATGACATTCAATATATATATAGTAAACTTTCCAAATTAGGTTTGAATATCCTTTTAGAATGGATACCCAGTCATGTGGGTTTAAGTGGTAATGAAATGGCAGACACAGTAGCTAAAAAGGCACTATCAATAGAGACATGTATAACTAATATACCGCTTTACAAAGAAGATATCAAATGTTTATGTAAAAATTTACTAAAGAAAATGTGGCAACAATACTGGGAAAATAACACAAAAAGTAAACAACTACACACTATTCAAAATAATGTTAACTTTTGTATTACTATACCAAAGAGTACTAGAGAAAGAGAAAGAACTCTATTTAAACTTAGATCAAGTTATATATTCACTCATAAATTCAAATACACAATGGGTAAATGTAATAGTGAACTGTGTGACACATGTTTAGAAGTGGACGAAAATTTATTTTCAGGATATTCACAGACACTAATCCCAATATGGGATTATTTAATAAACACGGGTATGCAATAAAAGTAAAATTATTCAGAATATCAATATACTAAAAAGCTAGCTATATATTTCTAGTTTCTAGTTTAAACTTTGTAAAAACATGCTTATAATTATTCTAATAGGATACCTATGGTCAGGGTGAGAATACCTACAGATATTATCAGTATAGGTAAACAGAAATGAAAAACACTTTAGGACTTGTAAATCATTAGTAAAATTACTTTTAACAAAACATGAAATATTAGTCACTGGACAACAATCCATGGATTTTAACAAGTATGACAAGAAATATCAAATATTCAAAATACTAATAACATTTGTAACAACTGATTAATTGAACTCTTGATATGAGAAAATCTATGTAAGGAAATGAAAATAAAATTGATTAAATTAATTAGCATTAAGTAGATTTTATTATAATTTTCTTATAAATACATGTACATTGGCACTCATACCACATCTTCCTATATCTATGTGATCATATGTAAAATATCATGCCACAGGAGTCTGACATATCTCCCAGAAATCATCATTCACAATCACTCTCTCGTCGGTCCATCCCAAATCAAATTGGGGACACAAACCTCACAACAAGAATTAACTGCATGTATATATATATGTACCCAACTAACACTATGACAGTCTTCACGCTTAACCACAAGTCCTACGGCATTGGCTTGTAAAATTGCTTTCAGGCTTGTAAAATTTTTCTCTACAAGCCAACAGAATCCAACTAAAATTTTCAAAAAACTGAGCTTCGGGCTTGTGGACTCAAAAGTTTATTGTGAAGGCTGCTATGAGGAATGTGATTCAGCTGCTGTCAATGGATAAACACCGTAGCTAAAATATTGATAGGGTTATACATGGGGTCGACGGACGAGATGAGTTATCTTATTGTGGGATATTTTTCTTTGAGGGCACTGGCTTGCCAGAACCCCGGTCCTTGTGATGTATATCATGTATATGATGATTTTAAGAACCAACCAGCACATTTTACAACGACCAAAAACAAAGCACCGTGTAAATACTAACCTTGTATTAGTATTATTGTCTATCATTACTATTCACGGCTGCTAAATCATCCGTTAGGGCTGGAACTGTTTGCTCACAGCCTCCTCGACGTGTCTACTTGAAGCACATGGTTACCACGTGGTAGCTTCACGGCTGCAAGTATTTACCTACAATGTTTATTTCTTTACAGTGCAAGGGAAACAACTCCAGTCTAAACGGGCGACACCAAAAACAAATAATTTGGTAGATATATATTATTTACCTTTTTTAGTTTTTTTATTTCTAAATATTGGCTTTTTAATAGTTGTAACAGAGCTGGAAGGTATCATTTATCAGTTTATGATTTCTAAATATTAGAAATATAATCCCGTTGAATTTGACAATATACACTAAAACTTTTACGAAAGTTTTTTTTTTTTTTAAAGTAGTACACTAAATCAAGTACTACCAAGATAGCACTCTCTGGTATCTATACTGTACATAACTGCAAAACATGAACACAATTTATTACACACAAAAATGTCAAAACAATACATTAATCTTATAGATCCTAATTATACATACACGGTAATACTATATATATTTTTCTTCTAGAACGTAAGTTCAAGAATCTTTTATAATATAAGTGAAGGTGCTATCTTTAGTCAAATTCATTATACAGAGAATCACAATTTACCAAGGACGTACGAGCCGCGGTATAATTGTATTAATGTATATACCATGTACGGGAATCTGTCAGACCCCTTCTAGGATTTGCATATTTGGAAAAGTCAGATATGTCTATCCAAGAGTATTTGATACTTACAGTTCTCATGTATAAACAACAAACACACCTACTTACCAAATCATTTAATATTTATAAACAAAGCAGGCTAAGTTACAAATAACAGAAAAATAAGTCCACAAAAATTTTTCTTCTCACTATAAATTAACCACAAGATAATTAAGATAATTAAAATACACACCATAGTTCAGATTTAAATATCAAGATTAAATTTAAGGGAAAAAAAAAAAAAAAAAAAAAACTCACAATTTACTATAATATGAATATATAATACAGCTTAATTCCTAAATAATAATAAATTTTAAAACATTTATTTGAAATGTTTTTATATAAGGTAATCTGGCGTAATACCCGCAAGGGTAGTCGCCATTAAACTCTATTTAGTAGTAGTACCGTTACTCTTAATTATTAAAAGTTTTTGAGACTTGTGCTACCTCAAAATTCTCATTCTAGTCTATACAGACCAACTGCCATGGCTCCTTATAAACGAATAGAGAAGAAAAAAGACCCAGTCTTCTACAAAGAAATATTGAGGAGTCACGAACATTGGCTTGATGTAAGAGACAATAGGAACTTCTTGTTTACTGAAGAAAGAAAAAAAAAGACATAGAAGAAGTAGTAAAGAAATTTGGATATAAGTTAATAGAATAAAGGCCATAATAAGCCCAAACGCCCAGTAAATATCCTTTGTTATCTTTGTGTTAACGGGGCGAGATAAGCCCACCCCTTTTCTTGTCCCGTAAAAAAAAAAAAAAAACTAGTGCTACCTCAAAATTTTGACATAATAATATATAATAAATTTTTGTACTTTGTGTATATAATATTGTATATATTTTCACAGTGCTCTTATAATTTTTTTTAATTATATAATGCTTTTCCTAAATTATTTTGAAATAATTTTTGTTTCAGCCTTTTCATTTATTTCTTAGTGCTCAATTTGTTTGTTATTGTCATGGCTAAGCGTGTTTTAATTGCAGGTCATTCCCAAGTTAAATATTTTGATCAGTATTTAAAGTTGTCTAATGTAGATGTTGTGTCTTTTTCAGGGTATCGCATAGAGCAGATGTGGGATGTCATAGGGCATATGGTGCCCGACTACAGGATTGTTGGAAATGAAATTAAAATTAACATCAAAATGGACACCCGTAGTTTTAGAACATTTCGATAAATATATATCTCCAGCAATTCAAAATCAATCTGGCAATGGTTAATTGAAAAATATCCCGGTATGTTTGATCCTTATTCTGGAATAACAAACAATCTTTCGGAAAGTATGAATGCCGTTTTAAAAAAGGAAAATGGTTGGAAAGAGCTACCAGTAGATTTGCTTGCTTTGGGTTTTTATTACATACAAAATTTTGAGAACTATGAAATTTTACGTGGACGTTCTGGTTTAGGGAATTATCATTTGAAAAAAGAATTTAGTAGAGCATTTATTTCACCATCAGATGTAATATTTCCGAAAAGAATTGTAAGTCCTGAAGGAGTAATTGAATACTTAAAAAACGATAAGCCACTTTTTCAATCTAATTCTGTCGAATCTGACGCTGATCCTATAGGCAATTTAAACTCACAGGAAATTGTAAAACCAACACACTCTGATGAGAACACTAATCAGGTAAAATTAGATAATAAGGAGGTAGTAGTTAATCAACAACCTGTCTTAGAATACCCGGCCTTTAATCATGATAGCAGTCAACAAAATTTGGCACGGTTTATTGTTGACAATAATTTAATTACTTTGGTCCCACAACAAGGTGCGTTTATTGTAAATCTAAATGGCAGGAAAGGAAAATACTGTGTAACTCTATTTCCAAAAAAATCATGTCAGTGTGAATCATCAACAACTTGTTTTCATATTTTGGCTGCAAAAATGAGTATAGGGTTAGAGCCAATACAGAAAAATAGAGTCGTTAATTTAAGGGCATTATCAAAAAATAGCAAGAAAAAAATTGACAAAAAATCAGGAAGAAAACAACCGAGTGCAAATGATTACGGAATTAAATTCGAATCTGCACCTGATTCACTATTCACCATGAATACTCTTTAAAGCAAACATTGATGGCAACGCCTTCAACAAATGGTAGCATAAAATCAATTAAGACGCCTAAAATATCAACAGAATTTTCAACTCCGAAATCGAAAAAAAAAATTGAACTTAGTGTAATCGAAGAAGACGTTGAGGGGGAAATAAATATTCTAAACGAAAAAAAAATTCGATCGAAAGTAACAAATCACTCCCTGTGAAAAAAAGAAAAATAGATGATATTAACTTAGATAAAATCGAAATTCCCACGAAAAAAAACAAAAACTTTATCAGATCTACCGTGGATAGGGTATTGCACAGTCAACAGCACAAACAAAATATTTTAAACAATCATTATCTATGTTCCGATATAGTAATTTCAACACAAAACCTTCTAAAATTTGAGTTTCCAGAAATAAATGGGTTCCAGGAAACAACATTGGCGCCTGTTGAGGTAAATGGTAAATGGGTAAGTGAAACAGGATTTAAGCCACAAGACCCACCGAGCGTACAAATTCATCATAATGGTAATGCTCATTGAGTTTTGTCTGTTCAAACTAGAGATGAAAACATCTATCTTCTAGACAGCTTATCATTGAACTTAACAACTTCATTGGAATATCAGTTAACACAAATCTACGGTAAAGACAAGAAAAAAATTATTGATAAGAATACCTGACGTCCAAAAACAACAAAACAGCATAGATTGTGGTCTTTTTGCAATTGCAAATGCTCTTGAATTTTGTCAATCTGGGTTTAAATGAGGTACTCATATCAAGTACGATCAAAAATATATGAGAGAACATTTGATACATTGTCTTGAAAAAGGTAATTTTACACATTTTCCTAAAAATCATTTCGGTTAAGCTCCCAAAAATCTGAAAACTAAAGTCCACACTATCCCAATCAACTGTGATTGTGGAAACCCAGACACAACAGAAGATATGATAGGTTGTGAAGGAAAAACGGGACGTAAGATGTGTGATATTTGGAAACACCGGTCTTGTGCTGAAAAAAATATGATGAATGGGAACAGCTGGTTCTGCAAAGTACATAGATAGATTAACTGATATTTATAATCTGGTAAAAACTTTGTAATAAAGAAATATAATATATAGTTTTGCCTTCTTTTAAGTTTATAAACAATATAAATCTACAAAAGTAAAAGAAATATTTCTGAAAATGCTTTATTCATATATTAATCATTATCACTGAGTGTAATAACAATAATAAATAATAATAATTAAAAAAAAAAACAATAACTCCGCCAACGCCGGTCCCAAGCCCGGGTAAAAAGGAGGAGGGTTGTTTTTTGTTTAAAAAGACTACATGAAATATCAGAAATAATTATATATTTGTATTAAATTGATTTATGACAAACAGATATTACGCCCATTAGTATATTGAACACTATTGACATTTAAATATAACAAACAAAAAATAAGTCAATGCATTTTTGTTGAGGAAATTGATCTCTTATTTGAAAAATAATGATTTGAAATTTATAAATATTTTTTGGGAAATTATTAAAATCTGATTCAACAATAGATTGTCTAATAGATCATAATACATTTCTTGACCTGGTTCTTTATTTTGTACGGACATTTAGTTTATAATATTTCAAAGTTTTAGTCATTTTTTCCATAAGAGGGTGCTGCCGGTCAAGATTTGGGCATTTTCCATTTAATTCATTTTAACTACACTAAAGTTAGTTTATTTGTTATAAAATGGACTTTAGAAATTATGCAGAGATTATTTACGGATTCCCATGATTTTTGGAGAGTTTTTAGTCCAAAGTTGAAAATTTGACTTCTGCATATGTATACAAGGGAAGTTGCCGGTCAATATTTAGCCCTTTCTACTCAATGTATTACTAGTTAATTTTCTCCCAAATTATTTGTTACTAAACTGTGTTTAGATATCCTATTAAAGATTTTGACCGTGTTATTTATTTGTTCGTGAATTTAAGTTCATATTTGAAATTTTGACTTCTTTATTTGTACACAAGACAGGCTGCCGGTCAAGATTTTGCCCTTTTAACTTGATGTAATCCTATTTTATTTTATACCATTTAATTTGTTATTAAATTTTCTTTAAAAATCATGTTCAAGATTTTGACCGGGCTATATATTTTTTCGTGAATTTTAGTTCAAAGTTGAAATTTTGACTTCTTCATTTATATACAAGAGAGGCTTCCGGTCAAGATTTTGCCCTTTTCTTCTAATGTATTGCTAATTATTTTATACCATATTATTTGTTATTGAATTGTCTATAGAAATCGTTTTTAAGATTTTGACCGGGTTATATGTTTTTTCGTGAATTTAAGTTTAAAGATTCGAAATTGGATTGCCAGAGTCCCGCTTAACAAGGCTTCTGGTCAACTTTTTGGTCATAATGATTATCAGAAATTTTTTTTTTAATTTAAACTTACAGAATATCATATAAGCTTTCAAAATCCGTTTCAAGTGTTAATTTATCTTAAGCAGTTCTAGAGAAATCACTTATAATATATCAATTTTACCCTTCCGTGTTTTCCCACTTCCGCGTTTTAGACCTTCATGAATAATTCAGTCCCTCCCCGTAATCGATCTCTCCTACTTGCGAGGTTAATGAAGGTAGATCAGCGAAATATAACGACTATATTATTCGGGTTAGGTGTGGTGGGGGTTGCGACCAAGCACTCCCGACATCGCGACAGTTAGGTGCGTCCCGTAAAATTCGGATAATTCGGGCGATTTTGTCCAATCGGATTACAATGACAATGAATGACAGATGATCACAGATTCTGATCACTGTCTGATCACATTCTGGAGAATTGGGACGCTGTCATGACAGATTCGGTCAATTTTTTACCATTTTTGAGAACGATACAATCCTGAACAGTATTTGATTGTTGTCGTGATTAAATAAATGTTTTACAAATTTCCTGTCAATTTCACATGATCTTGATTCGACTTTTGATCAATTTTAATCGGGAATGGTCCTATATATCAAGGATAATAGTAGCAATCCTTATGTGTGACTGAGGCTTAAACCAGTTTAACGAGAACACAAAAGGTCTGGATGAAAAGAAGGATAAACACGGTTTCTTATTGAATAGTTCATTTCATAAATATTCTGGAAGCAGTCTTATCTAACTGGGTAAATATGTTTTATTTTTCTTTTGTTTCTAAAGGAGTAGAAATGGTAAACGATCTTAGAACGCAAAATGCATGTTAGCTAATATCATGTTGTGGTGTTGACTTTTATCATAGAACAATTTTATTTTTATATATAATTGTCAATGTTGATTCGTAAAAAAATATCAACTCTGAATGTTGCAATGAAACTGTAAGCACTTAAATATAAGTTGCATTGCAACTGTGACCATGTATTTATCTTATTTATTTATTGAAGTTTCTAAATGAGTAGATATGGGAAATTTTCTTTAAACCCAAAATGCACATTCTGGTACAGGATTGTGTGAATGTTCGCCAACGTCGCCAACGTCGCCAACATTTACGAAATCATTACTGTTCGCCAACGTCGCCAACGTCGCCAACATTTACGAAATCATTACTGTTCGCCAACGTCGCCAACGTTGCCAACCTTTACGAAATAGTTACTGTTCGCCAACGTCGCCAATATCGCCAATATTTACGAAATCATTACTGTTCGCCAACGTCGCCAACGTCGCCAACCTTTATGACATCAATACTGTTCGCCAACGTCGCCAACCTTTACGAAATCATTACTGTTCGCCAACTTCACCAACGTCGCCAACATTTAAGAAATCATTACTGTTCGCCAACGTCGCCAACCTTTACGAAACAAGTACTATTCGCCAACGTCGCCAACATTTACTGTTCGCCCAGTTCGCTTACTTTGCAAACATTTACGAAATCATTATACTGTTCGCCAACTTCGCCAACATTTCTGAAATCATTACTGTTCTTCAAGTTCGCCACTGTTCGACAGCATTTATGAAATAATTACAGTTTGCCAACTTCGCCAACATTTACGAAATCATTACTGTTTGCCAAATTTGCCAACATTATCGAAATCATTACTGTTCGCCAACTTCGCCAACCTTTACGAATTATTAGGGACCGTGCAATATTTATCAAGCAGGTGGGACCAGTGCTAACCATAGTTGGACAAACATATTTTTCATCCACTTCAGGCATAGGGTCTCCACTTTTTTCACCTTTGGTGACCATAGGACATGAAGATTTATTTAAACTAAAAATTGTAGCTTTTTCTTACCTATTAATTAAATCCCTAAATTTGACAGAAATAAACCAAACCACCAAATATCCCGGCATTTTGTAAGATCAGTATATAATTGAGATAGCTGTAGAGTTTTATGAAAATCCAAGTTGATTTAGAAAAGTTATACAAATTTTTAAAGTTGACTATTCGAATTTAGCCTAAACTGAAGAGTGTAGCTTTTTTACCTATTAATTAAATCCATAAATTTGACAGTAACAAACCAAACTACCAAACAACCTGGCATTCTGTAAGATCAATATATAATTGAGATAACTGTAGAGTTATATGAAAATTCAAGTTGATTTGGAAAAGCTATACAAATTTTTAAAGGTGACTAACTGAATTTATCCTCAACTGAAAATTGTAGCTTTTTTACCTATATATTAAATCCATAAATTTGACACCAACAAACCAAACTACCAAAACAACCTGGCATCCTGTAAGATCAATATATAATTGATATTGCTGTACAGTTTTTTGAAAATCCAAGTTGAATTGGAAAAGTTATACAAACTTTTAAAGGCAACTACAGGGTATCGGAATTTACCCTTAACTGATAATTCTAGCACTTTTTAACCTATTAACTAAATCTATAAATTTTGACAGCAACAAACCGAACTACCAAAGAACCTGGCATTATGTAAGATCAATATATAATTGAGATAGCTGTAGAGTTATATGACAATCCAAGTTGATTGGAAAAATTGATAGAAATTTTTAAAGGTGACTATCTGAATTTGTCTGAACTGAAAATTTGAGCTTTTTTTACCTATACATTTAATGCTTAGATTTGACAGCAATGAACCAAACTACTAAATAACCTGGAATTTTGAAAAATTAATATATAATTGAGATAGATAAGCTGATTCAGACCAGCCGACACTAAATTAAAAGGTCAAGACAGGTTGAGACTGGTCAAGACTGAGTCAAGACGGGTTGAGCAATTTGTTAAGACCATATTCAGATCATACCTTGATTATCAAGTGCTCAATCAGACTTATTTAGTAAAGTTGAGACCAAATTTGAGTTCAGTCGAGTCATGGCAAATCTGTGCTCGACCAGTCAAAATATGGTCTATCAGACTCTGAGCAGTTTGTAAAGTAATAGTACACATACTTTTTTTTCTGCATGAATGTCATAGGACATTGAGTTTTTACGGCTCAAATCAGTATATGACATTAACTTTGTTTTGTCGTAACCAGAATTTGCACTGGTCCCACCTGCCTGATAAATATTGCACGGTCCCTTAATGTTTGCCAAGTTCGCCAACCTTTACAAAATTATTATTGTTCACCAAATTCACAAAATTATTATTGTTCACCAAATTCACCAACATTATTTTATATGTAATGTTCACAAACTTAGCCAAGTTCGCCTACATTTATTTTTTTTAATGTTCTATTCGCCAACTTCGTCAACATTAATGATTTTGTAGCTACAAAACACAAAAGGTACACGCTGATATATAGCTAATATTAATTTAAATAAGTGTTCTTTCAAAGGAGTACTTTAAAAGGCAAAAATAAAGTGTAACATTTTTTTTAAACATCATCATTCCCGGTGGTGAAAAATTTAATTAGGATTTCGGCCTTATATGTATCCGCCCTTGTCTCTGGAAATACACAAGTTGTCAACATCCGTTTTTAAACATTCCCTGGAAATTGACCGCTAACCTTTTACTGAGTCCTACTTGGTGCTGAGATTATTGAACATTATAATGCTGTGACTAAATGGTATACAGTATGTCCCTTATTTTTGTAAGTCCCAAACACTAAATACCGACCAAAATGAATCAAATTTCAGTGCAAGAGTGATCACATGTATTTTTAATTCAAATGTCCATGACCATGTATCAACTTAAAAGAATGTGAGACATATTACTTTTTTTTACCACTATCAGACCACTCAGGGGCAGATTTAGCCATTTTTAAAAGGGGGTTCCCAGGATAAAAGAGGGGAGGGTCCAACTATACGTCCCCATTCAAATGCATTGTTTGTTAAAACAAAAAGGGTGTTGGCTGTTGCAACCCCCAGGAAACCCCCACTCTCCTTGACAGTAAACTGGTCAATATAAATTAATGTTTTGTCCTAAAATTTAAAAAAAAAATCAATAAAGGCAATAGAGAAATTGAATTAAAAAGGTAAACTTAAGTTATATAATAAAACAAAGGGAAAGGGATACATGTATTCAACGTCCTTGGGGGACTAATAATGGACGAAATCGTTTCTAAAATCTAATTTTACTGCTCTCAATACACCTTATCGCTATTTGGTCCAATCCGGAAAAAACAGTCACTTAGACAACTTCCTGTTTGGGTCATCTGGTACCAAAACAAAGGTCATCAGTAACAAGCTGAGGGAGGAAAAAATTTAGAAAGCCAACAATTTGAAACTTCAATAGATTATGATCCACTTTTTCGAAACTCAAATTAAAATAAAAAAAATATTTTGTTTGAAGTGTTTACGATGGTTTAAACAGGTCTCTTTAAAAAAGTATTATGCATTTTACATTGTTTCAACAGGGCCCCAGATAGCTTCAACTGGATGAAAAAGATGTGTAATTTCAGAACTTACCCGGAATGGAATAAATGGCGATAAGGTGTATAGAAGTTTAAACAATAATCATCAATTCTAATTGAAAGATTTGTTATTGCTTTTTGTTTTTATACATATTTTGGACATTAACTCATTTTAACTGCACATTTTAGCAAAATAAAAGAAACCTTTTATTCTAATTCTTTTTTATTTTTGTCACCAAATTTCACTGTTATTCAATTTAAAACATAGTATCTTAATGAGAACTTTTGAATTTTTTTTAATGTGTATTCAATTTATTTGCTTAGAGACTGTTTCAAATATGTTTTTTTTTCTTTCATAATTTTTATATAACCATGATAACAGATTTCATTTACCAGTAAGAAATTTTAAGAAATTTCTAATTTGTTGGCCCAAAGAGAACCATTTTAATAATTCAAGGGGACAGTATATTCCTTTTCTTTTTTTGCTGACATCTATATGGCTTATTATAAAGTTCGCCTTGTCACGTGAGGTTTTATTTTTGTCTTGCCTTCCATGGAGAATATTTGGCCCCACCCCCTCAGTCATGGTATATTTACTTTGAAACTTTTGCTTAGTTTACATGTATTAGTTTGTGATTAGATCAGTTTAAGATGAACTGCTAATGTTAAGTCAATGATATTTGGTATGCAAAGTTATTGTCATTTGCAAGTATCGTTTCCATGGAGATTATATAGCCCCACCCCTGATCATGGTTTATTGACTTTGAAACTTTTACATACTTTACAAGTTAATGTTTGTGTTTAGGATTGTTCAAAGGGAACGACTTATAATAAGTCAATGGTATTTGGTATGCAGTTGTATTAGCATAGGCACATCTCATTCCATGGAGATTGTTTAGCCATGTACCTTCAGTTATGGTTCATTGACTTTGGATATTTTCATAACTTACATGTCAAATGTGTATTAATGTTCATTAATTAAAGTTTATGTAAGTGTTTATTTCCTTGCAGATGCCATTTGTTTACTTTTATCGCTTCATCTTGACTTATTTATGGAAGTCTGGGAATTGTCTGACCGCACTGTGAATAGTCTATCTTGTTTGATATAAGGCATGTCAATCTTAAGTAACTCCTCCCTTACTTGTCTAGAGTACATTAGAAATTTAGTTAAGTTGTAGTTGTAATTTTTTATATGGATTAGTTACACATGTTTATTTTATGTAATATTTTATTTCTAAGTGTGATTGGAGTTAATGCTCCTGCTTCATTTAGTCAAAAACAATTACAAGCTTTGTTAAACTCTAATCGTTAGGCTATGCCTGCTGTTAACATGCAACCAACTGATGACACAGAAGTCAATGATATTATATCAAAGAACACTATTCTTGAATTATCGGCCAATGTTAAATCGTTGACCGAAACAGTTAAGGAGAAATTCTTAAAACAGTAGTGGATCTTCAAAAGAATGCTACCGGAAGTGATTTATCGCATACTGGTACTCAAAATCAATCGTCATCTCAAATAATCGGAACACATGAAAATAATGATTCCGGGAAAGTGTCTGCTGGTATGTTCCCGCACATACAAACAGTGTCACAAACCCAGCGACAAAATATAAAAGAAGGCAAGTACATTAATTTAGTTTCTTTGCTAGTTCCTGTAAATGAAAATCAAAGTGATACTCAGCAAATAGAAGCAGATGGATCTTTTCTCCTTCTTAAACCCAAAGATCAGCGCCTACAGCGTGACTTATCTATCCACGAATACATAGAGGCATTTAACATTTACAAAAACATTGTTTGCGAATTCGAAGATCGTCGGGTAGAACTCGACATGTTTTTTCAAGATATCATAGAAATGGCGACGAAATTTAAAGGTAACATTTTCTATGAATACCATAAGGCGTTCGCTAAGAAAGTTGCGGCAATTAAGGTAGCACAATACAAAGATGTTTTTACTTCCAATCTCCAACCTTTAAAATGATGTTACTTTCTTATGACTGCATACAAATTAATAAAAGAGGTATATATAGATAGATAAAAGATTAATCTTTCAAATGAATGCAATATTTTTGTTATGCAATCATTATGTAATCAATTATTATGCAATTAATGGCAAAACCTTGGTCAGTTCACTTGAATGAATTTAGCTCTGACATCTCTATAACTACACAAGAAATTTTAACGTTATCTTAATCAACATAGCAGGAGCTACAAAAGGGTGTCTCAAATTATCGCTATTGTATTCCATTCTCTCATAAATCTGTAATTAGTGTAAACATCCTTACCACATAAAAGTAGAGATTATTTGATTAGGTGTAAAATTTGATCTATACATTCTATCCAAAATCTGAGACACCCTTTTGTAGATAATGGCTCTAGGAACAACATATTATAAAATCAACACTCTCGGGGTATCAATGAAGAAGCTAATTTCAATTGAAAGTGGAAATTTCTTGTAAAATTTTGTAGACACAGTTAAAATTATGATTAATTACATAATTGTTGTACAAAACTAACATTGCATTAATTTGAAAGAGTAATCTGTTAGCTATCCATAAATACCACTTTTATAAATTTTCAAGCATTATAAAGAAAGTTACAGGATTTTAAAACTGGGGAGTTGAAGGTATGATATCTTTGTATTGTGCTACCTTAAATCAACTAAAGGTTTGACCGTTGACTGGTCAATTAGAGATGAGAAACTCTATTCTTCAGTTTGCTTAGGGAGAGCTATAAATACATGTGGCGTATGTGGAAGTTCTTTGCATAGCACTGAAATGAGTTACTTATCCGATACCTCACAGGGCAAAAACTACCATTCCCAACAAAAGCGCATTCCTACAACACCGTATTCTAAACCACAATCAGTCGATATTGACCCATACGGAAGACCAAAACTATTCCACAAAGGGAAAGAAATCTGCAACTATTATCTCGCTGGTAATTGCTACAGGGTATCCGCGTGCCGCTATGCTCATGTTGACATGAATATAAAATCGTCAACTCAAATCAAACCCTCAACAATTGTATCAAAAACAGCCAAACAAGCAAATATATGACTAGATAAAGATAATGTGTTTATGCATTCCACGACACCAATTAATGTAGATAAGTTAGCATGGGAGCTACAAAGACATCCAGATAGATATTTCGTAAATTCATTACTTAACGGGTTACGTAAAGGATTTTTTACTGGCGTATCATCTTTGCCGGAAAAAGTATTAGAATGTAAAAACCTGCTTTCTACTACAAAATGTCCAGATGACGTTTCCGGATTAGTCAAATCAGAGTTAGACAATAATTTTGATATAGGCCCATTTACGAAAGCACCTTTTGATATATATAGGGTTAGTCCTGTCGGCATTGTTGAAGGTAAATATTCTAAAAAGAAAAGACTTATACTTGATTTATCTGCACCTCACAATAGCGACGAGCATAGTAGTGTCAACGACCTCATCAACAAAGAAGATTTTTCGCTATCCTATATTAAAATCGATGATGCCATTAAAATCATCAAAGAATACGGTTTTGCCTCAAGGTGTTGTAAATTGGACGTATCTAATGCACTTAAATCAATCCCTATTCATCCGAGTTTATGGCATTTATATGGATTTAAATGGGAAAATATGTATTACTTTTACACTAGATTAGCATTTGGGTGTCGTTCAAGTCCTAAAATTTTTGACAATTTATCGCTATGTGTTGGATTTTACACAATAATTATGGAATTAATACAGTTCTGCATCTACTAGATGATTTCTTAACAATCGACAGACCGTTAGCAAATGCCGACGCTACTATGAAAATCTTAGTTTCCGTGTTTGCTTCACTTGAAATTCCGATTGCAACACATAAAACTTTAGGACCGGTAACATGCATCGAATACTTGGGTATTATATTGGAATGGAATATATTGGACACTATTCGTATGGAAGCTAGACTACCCGAAGATAAATTATGTCGAATCAAGGAATACTTACTTTTCTTCCTCAATCGCAAAACATTTACAAAACGTGATTTGTTAAGTTTATTGGGTCATTTAAATTTTGTTATGAGAGTCATTATTCCAGGGAGATCGATTATATCTTATCTACTTAACATCGCTCACTCTGTTAAAGAACTTCATCACCATGTCACTTTAAATTCTAGTTGTAGAAATGATTTATCATTGTGGCATAAGTTCTTAGATCAGTGGAATGGAATTTCTTTCTTTATTGATGATAATATAGTAAATGCGTCTGATTTTGATATACATACTGATGCTGCGTCAACCGTGGGATTTGGAGGTTATTTCAAAAATCGCTGGTTTCAAAAATTAGATACGGAATTATCATTGTCAATGGCTTACATGGAATTATATCCGATAGTAATTGCTGCGATTATATGGGGTAATGGGTGGTCAGGGAAGCGTATCCTATTTCACTGTGATAATATGGCTACAGTCTTAATTATAAAGAAAGTAAGATCAAAATCATTAGAAATTATGAGATTGATGAGACGTCTAACTTGGTGCTCCGCAAAATATAATTTTATTATTCACGCTACTCATGTCGCTGGAAAATGTAATACTATAGCTGATGCTCTCTCTCGATTTCAGATGAACCGTTTTCGTCAACTGTGTCCGACAGCATCCGTGGAACCTTGTCACTGCCCGCCCCACTCAGAAATTCTGTGGAATTGAGTTGTGTGATTAATAATTTGTGGAGTAAAAGTATAAATAGTGCTACAAGAGATGTATACACATCTGGATATAAGTGTTTTCTTAAATTCCGTACCTCTCAATTCGAGGGAGAAAATATTGGAAATGTAATGTCTAATATTTCTGAGGATATATTAATTTGTTTTGTATCATATTGCCAGTCAGTGTTAGGGTTGAAATATTCTACTATCAAGTTATATCTTGCTGGAATACGTCATTTTTCTATTGCAAATTGTAGTGTCAATCCTTTAGTAGATAATGTAGGTAAGCCTTTGTTACGTTTACAAAATATTCTGAATCGTATAAAGAAAACTGAAAACAAAAGTGTGCGACAAAAACTACCGATTACTTATAGTGTGCTTCATCAGATTTACCAACATTTACAGAAAAGTATTTTCGATCCGAACTTAGATTTTACTATGCCAACTGCAGCTGTTATAGGATTTTTCGGTTTCCTGCGTTGTTCTGACTTTACATGCAAACAGTCATTCGATTCAGCTTTGAATTTAACTATGGATGATGTAGTAATTGTATCTGATTGTCAAGTTAATTTACGTTTGAAGGCATCCAAAACCGACATTTTTCGTCATGGAGTAATCATTAAACTATTTAAAACTAATTATAATATTTGTCCATATGTACAGTTGTCAAAATACGTAACATCCAGGAAAATGAACGGTGCAACAGATAATGATCCGCTATTGGTTGACAGTAGTAATTTAGCTTTACGCAGATCGTTATTTATAGACAAATTGAAACAATTCTATCACACTTAGGTTTAAATGCCGATAAATACAGTGGACATTCTTTCCGAATAGGAGCAGCCACAACTTGTAGTTCTAATGGTATCCAAGATCATATGATTCAAACTTTAGAACGTTGGAAATCTGATTATTACAGTCGTTATATACGAACATCTGAAGTTGACATTCGTCAAGCTCTGTTGAAAATGTGTAAATAATTACGATTCTTTTGTTAAAAATCACACATTTATTTAGTACAATTTTGTTCGTATCAAAAACTTTAATGATTCATTATTATTTTTTGTATTTTATTAGACTATCGATTTATGCTTATTTTTGTAAAGTTTGCTCTAATTAGTCGAAACAAGTAAATAACTAACAATATTCAATTTGGAACAACCACTCTCTCGGAATAATTTTGGGGATACTCAATGCGTTACAAGGGCAGCATGTGTAGCATTTCGTTTGGGCAATGTAATCATGAATTTCATCCATTCTTTACTTGTCACAAAATTATTACCTGAGTTCTCAGGCAGCCCTGAATAAAACGGATAACTAGGCAGCCCTCTCGTCGGGTGAACGAATCATTTGTTTGTCCATTTGACAGTTCTTTTGGATACATGTTTTAGTGTGCAAATGGTTTTTTCACTCGAGGTTATCCGTCTCAGGTTGCAAAGTGAGCACATACCCTCTAAGCATGGGCTGGGCCAGCGCTCCACATGCAGGTATTAAAATTAAATTAAAATAAACTAAAAGAGTGGGTATACTTGAGTTACCTATGTTTGACATGGGATGGGCCAGCGGTCAACATGTCACTCGTAGAGAGGTATTTTGAAGTAACACATTGTTCTTTGAATTATGCTTCGAGCTCTTGTAAATACTCTCTTTTAAAAGGCTCGCTTTGCTATTAGGTTCACATTGTTTGAGGTTTCATTCAATACTCTACGAGTTATGTTTCCGTTTGATGTATACTAAAGTGGCTCGTGACTTTCTCCTTAAAGTATATGGTCAAAGTTATTTGAAGTCACGGTACTACATCTACACTCTGTCGTCAAGTGCAAGTGCCGCGATAGATGCTCGAATAATGTGAATTTAATTGAGATATGTATTTTATATTTTATTTTTTATTTTTTAAATACATATCAATTGCTAGCATGTTGCCCGTAACGCCAATTTTATATTTTTGTATTTTTTATTATATTATGTTTTTTATTTCTTTTGTATATATATTATAACTTGAATACAAGCCTGTGTAATTATATATAATAAATATTAGTCATTCTTAATTGATTTGATTACTTTAACTTAGGTGTCAATTTGCTATACTTCATCAGTCGTTTTAAATCTGCATCTATGACAGATTTAATCTGTACCGTTACGCACATTTAAATCTTAAACAGCTGGAGAAAGGTCATCGCTCGTTCAAATCTTTATCAATAGAAACACGGCTCATAAATGTGTATTAATGTTCATTAATTAAAGTTTATGTAAGTGTTTATTTCCTTGCAGATGCCATTTGTTTACTTTTATCGCTTCATCTTGACTTATTTATGGAAGTCTGGGAATTGTCTGACCGCACTGTGAATAGTCTATCTTGTTTGATATAAGGCATGTCAATCTTAATTAACTCCTCCCTTACTTGTCTAGAGTACATTAGAAATTTAGTAAAGTTAATTGCAGTTGTAATTTTTTATATGGATTAGATACACATACCTTCAGTTATGGTTCATTGACTTTGAATATTTTCATAACTTACATGTTAAAATATTGCAATTTTAATTTCAACATTTGCATTATCAAAATTACAAAAAGGCGAGACATATCTCTGTGATTGGTGATAACAGTTTATTAATCTTTACACAATTATTTTAAAATTTTCTTTATTTTATTGAACAGAAATTATTTTTTAAATGAACTCTCCAGCAAATTTGTTTATATTACGTTCATTTATGATTGTGGACAGGTGTTAATGTAGTGACTGATAGTGTCAGAGCGTACTAAGTATAACAACTGTATTATTAGGGTTAAGACAAAAATGGGAAAAACAATTGATGAATTGTGATATATTACTCCTTTCAAGGGTAATGATATTTACCCTAAAACTTTTATTTATTAGGGTAAAAGTTAAAGTTTTGAGGGAATGGACCCTGGAGACCTTTATAAGGCATATAGAGAAACATAAGTGGTGTTTATAATCTTAAACTCGTCTATTGTATCATGTTCTGGTGTTTTAATGGAGATGAAATCATAAAACAAATATTTGATTATTGATTGGTCCACACTATAAATTAAATTATTTCATTACGGGCATGATTTGGATTTTTCTTAGAAATTTTGCTGAAATCACTGTAGATGTTATCATACATGTACAGTATACCAAATATATATTAAACTTTTGAACCGATCAAATAATAAAACATGACAAGTTGACAGTTATGCTTGAAATAACCAATATTTCACAGAAAAATAATCACATTTAGTTTATTAAAAAAAAAGGTTTTCTTTATATTACCATCAAATCATAGTACAATGAACAAAATGTACATGACAAATTTTATTGAATTTGAAAGTTATAGGAAGCTAACCCTGCATTTCATTGGAGAAAGTTTTTTTAGTCATAAACATATATCTTGGGAGTTTCAAAGCACCGTTTTATTTTTATTTAGTCTTTTTATAAAATGTTTTTGAAATTTGAGGTTACATGGTTAAATTTCTTTTAAAAGCTTGTAAACAGAAAAAAAAGTGTTGAAAATTTGATTTGTTAACTTCCACTCTTCCAGGATTTGTCCAGTGATGGTTATTTTTTTTATATGCAATGAAATGTTATTTGAAATTTTGTCTGAAATCCTGGACAGAATAAAACTTTACTCATATCAAGTATTTCTTTATTTGAACATGTTGACACAAATAAATTCTGCACACTTTTAAAAAAATGTTAAATTTAACAAAGACTAATATCATGAATATAGGAAAAAAATGGTGGTATTAATCCTAGTAATAATACAATAGTACAGTTAAATATATACAATGCTCTTTGTAATGTTTATATATTTTGATATGCTCTTACCATGGTTACTGCATTACAAAATGGTGATTAATTTAAATATTTGTAATATTTATTTTTCTGTTTGGGAGTTATGGTCCTTTATAAATTTGAAAATAGGCTTAGAATGTTGAAGGTCAAGAACGCCTGAAAATGCGATTTAAGATACAGAAAACCCAATTTGATGTCAATTAAATTTTACAGCTTATTCCTTGTTGCCTTTTAATGTATTATTTTAAAATATATGTCATAAATGTACAACATGTAGATAGATAAAAACTTTAATAAGGAAAAGTGATGAGCAGGACAAGTTTAAAAATAATTCAAATATCATAAAGTTTGCTGAAATTTTCTGTCAACTTTTAATTGGAAATTGCCATGGGGATTTTTCCCATATACATTGTATATGCATTTTTGGGGAAATATTTGGGGGATTTAAAAAAAATTAAACAGCAAAAATTATCAGCAAGACAATTTAAAATAATTTTTATGCCCCATTTATGGGCATTATGTTTTCTGGTCTGTGAGTCTGTTCGTCCATTCATTAGTTTGTCTGTCTGTCTGTCCCGCTTCAGGTTAAAGTTTTTGGTCAAGGTAGTTTTTGATGAAGTTGAAGTCCAATCAAATTGAAACTTAAACTTAGTACACATGTTCCCTTTGATATGATCTTTCTAATTTTAATGCCAAATTAGAGTTTTGACCCCCAATTTCACGGTCCACTGAACATAGGAAATTATAGTGAGAGTGGGGCATCCGTGTACATTCTTGTTAAGTCATGAATAACATTTTAGATTTATACTATGTAATGAATATTGGTGAGTGGACATTCATTTGCCATTGTTGAAGGTGCAAATTTATGTATCTTGGTGTGTGACACAGGCTGTTAAGAGCCCCTAATCAGTCCCCTACCCACGAAGTGGGAGGGGACTTTAGGTTTGCACTCCGTCTGTCTGTCTGTCCCTCCATCAGTTCTGCAAATCACTTTTCCACACTGTGTTTGTCATTCTTGAAGATATTGATTTGATATTTGGTGTTTTATTTTATCATGACAAGTTACAAATCAAGTTCAAATTTTGTACCGGTATAATGATTTTGTGCAGAGTTATGGTCCTTTGACTTTGAAAATTCACTAAAATAATAAGTTTTCCTCACCTTTTTTGTCATTGATTCTTGAAGATATGGATTTGATAATTGGTATAAAGTTTTATCATGACAAGTTACAGTTCAAGTTTGAATATTGTTCTGGTCTGATAATTTTGAGCAGAGTTATGGTTCTTGGGCTTAGAAAATTCACTAAAATTATCAGTTTTCAACACTTTTTTTTGTCATGTTTGAATACATTGACAAGTTATAGATCAAGTTAGAACTTTGTTCCAATACAATGAATTTTTAACCGGTAGGGTACTATGTATTGCCATGCAATACTCACAGAATGCTTGTTTTTTTTTAAAGTAGCAGAATTACATACATAGAGATTTCAATCTGGGGGCAGCGATTACATAAACATGATAAACTGTATAAAGCATTTTTAGATCATCACTTGGCGTCTGTCGTTGTCATCGTCTGTCGTTGTTAACTTTTACAAAAATCTTCTCCTGAAACTGCTAGGCCAAATTTAACTAAACTTGGCTAAAATCATTATTGGAGTATATAGTTTAACTAAGAAATGTATCTGATAACCCCACCTGCCAACCAAGATGGGCAACTTGGCTAAAAATAGAACATAGGGGTAAATTTCAAGATTTGTCTATGATTTCGAAAACCACTATAAATAGAGAAAATCTGACAGAACAAAAATGTTTAGTATGTCAAGCTCTACTATTTGTTCTATATGTCAAAACCGTTATAAGAATTATGGGAGTTATTGCCCTTTTTAAAAATGAAAAAAAATTACCTTTTTTTCTCAATTTTGCTTATTATCTTGAAAACTATAACATGTATAAAAGAAAGAGAAAAACCTTAAAATACCAGAATGATCAGGAAGACAAGTTCTACAAATAAGTCTAAAGATCGAAATCATTGGTCAATTTCTAATTAGAGTAAATTATTGCCTTTTATAATGACTATTTTTTAGTAATTTTTTGTGTTTTGCCTTAGATCTTCATTATCATAATATATATTAAGATAGAAACTTCGATAAGCAAAAATGATGGGCAAGATCAGATCTTCAATAGCAATAGAATGGAGTTATTGTCCTTTAACGTCGATTTAAAATTGTCTGTTTACATGGTTTACTTTTAAAAATATATAATCTGAAACTAATGTAGGTAATATTTTACCAGATTTGGCTACAATTATCATTATAGTTTCTATTTTTTTATACGACCGATAAATTTTTGCGGTCGTATATTGGTATGACGTTGGTGTCGATGTCGTCGTTGTCGTCGTCGTCGTCGTCCTTGTCCGAAGACATTTGGTTTTCGCACTATAACTTGAGTATAAGTTAATAGAAATCTATGAAATTTAAACACAAGGTTCATGACCACAAAAGGAAGGTTGGGATTGATTTTGGGAGTTTTGGTCCCAACAGTTTAGGAATTAGGGGTCAAAAGGGTCCAAAATTAAACTTTGTTTGATTTCATCAAAAATTGAACTATTGGGGTTCTTTGATATGCCGAATCTAACCGTGTATTTAGATTCTTAATTTTTGGTCCAGTTTTAAAATTGGTCTACATTAAGGTCCAAAAGGTCCAAAATTAAACTTAGTTAGATTTTAACAAAAATTGAATTCTTGTGGTTCTTTGATATGCTGAATCTAAACATGTACTTAGTTTTTTTTATTATGGGCCAAGTTTTTAAGTTGGTCTAAATCGGGGTCCAAAATTAAACTTTGTTTGATTTCAACAAAAATTGAATATATGGGGTTCTTCGATATGCTGAATCTAACCATGTATTTAGATTTTTGATATTTGGGCCCGGTTATCAAATTGGTCCACATTGAGGTTTAAAGGGTCCAAAATTGAACTTTATTTGATTTCATCAAAAATTGAATTCTTGGGGTTCTTTGATATGCTGAATCTAACCATGTATTTAGATTTTGGATATTGGAATACCACAAAGGGATGGTACGAATTGTCTTTGGGAGTTATGGCTCAAACCGTTAAGGAATAAGGTGCAAAAAAGGGGGAAAAGGGTTTCCAGGTTAATGGACAATTACTTAAGTACAAAACATAATTTAAAAGGCAGTGTAAGGTTGGTAATTGAAACTCATTTGAATATCTCACCTAAACTGCTTTCAAACTATGTATATTGGAAATTTGCCAAAAACTTTATTATTAATAAATTCCATTGGAAATTTGCCAATAACTTTAGTTTAATGAACTTCATTCGAAATTTGCCAATATAAAATGTTGCTGATGAAGCTTTTTTGTTTATCTCACCTAAACTGTTTTTAAATTATATATATTGGAAATTTGCCAAAAACTTTATTATTAATAAATTCCATTGGAAATTTGCCAATAACTTTTGTTTAATAAACTTCATTGCATTTTTTCTAGTTTCCAGACAATAACTTGTGTGTAAGTGTATGGATCTCTCTAAAATTGTACTATAAGGTTCCATACCACAAAGGGAAGGCTGGGATTGAGTTTGGGGGTAATAACTCCAAGGGGGGGGGGATTTGTTTTTCCAATTTTTTGGGGTTCATATTTTTTTTCTTCAAAGTTTTTGTAATCTTCAATTGCACAGTATTGCGCAATAGTACAGTATTGCACAATAGCAAGAAATCTTCAATTTCACAGTATTGTACAATAGCACAATATTGGGCAATAGCAAGAAATCTTCAATTGCACAGTATTGCGCAATAGCAAGAATTCTTTATTTGCACAGTATTGCGCAATAGCACAGTATTGCGCAACAACACAGTATTGCACAATAGCACAGTATTGTGCAATAGCACAGTATTGCGCAATAGCACAGTATTGCACAATAGCACAATATTGCGCAATAGCAAGAAATCTTCAATTGAAAATAAATACAAATCTTTTAACCAATTTCAATGGGATTAATTTAAAGTCTTTAATTTTTGGGGGTTCTTACATTGTATTACTTTTTTGGATATTGGGCCCCATTTTTAAATTGGTCTACATTGAGGTCAAAAGGGTCCAAAATTAAACTTTGTTTGATTTCATCAAGAACTGAATTATTGCGGCTGTATGATATGCTGAATCTTATTGTGCATTTAGATTTTTTATTTTGGGCCCTGTTTTCAAATTGGTCCATATTAAGGTTTGAAGGGTCCGAAATTAGACTTTTGATTGATTTCAACTAAAATTAAATTTTTGGTGTTTTTTTATATGCTGAATCTAACCATGTTGTTAGATTTTGGATATCAGACCATTCTAGGTAAAATGAATGTCCCATTTCAAATTTCAAAAAGCTCTTTGACCACATTTATTTTGTGTCAGAAACCTATATTATGTCAAAAATTTTATCGCAATCCCTATTCAGACAGTATCAAGCTTGAATATTGTGTCCAAACTTGCCCCAACTGTTCAAGGTCGACCTCTGCCGTCGTATCAGGCTGCGCTCTGCAAAACATTTTATTGTAAAATATGTCCTCTTACACCGCCTGCCAACGAAGATGGCCGACATGGCAAAAAATAGAACACAGGGTAAAATGCAAATTTTGTCCATTATTTAGAAAACTGTTATGAATTGAGAAAATCTGACGAGCAATGTTGGAGAGTGTCCCCTGTAGAATATGCACTTAGATCAAGGTCAACCACACAGGCTCTTTAGAGCCTATAGTTTTTTATACGACCGCAAAAAAAATTTTGTGGTCGTATATTGGTATGACGTTGACGTCGTCATCGTCGTCGTCCGGCGTCGTCGTCTTCGTCCTAAGACACATTAGTTTTCGCACTCTAGCTTTAGTTTAAGTGAATGAATCTCAATGAATTTATTTTACCATAAGGTTCAATACCACAAAAGGAAGGTTGGGATTGATTTTGGGGGTTATGGTACCAACAGTTAAGGAATTAGGGGCCAAAAAGGGGCCAAAAATAAGCATTTTTGTAACTTCCAGACATAACTTGTGTGTAAGTGTATGGATCTCTCTGACATTGTACCACAAGGTTCCATATCACAAAGGGAATGCTGGGATTGATTTTGGGGGTAATTGCCTCCAAATTTTAGGAATTAGGGGCCAAAAAGGGGCAAAAAACAAGCATTTTTCTAGTTTCATGACAATAACTTGTGTATAAGTCTATGGATCTCTCTAGAATTGCATCACAAGGTTCCATATCACAAAGGGAATGCTGGGATTGATTTTTGGGGCAATTGCCTCCAAATTTTAGGAATAAGGGGCCAAAAGGGGCAAAAAACAAGCATTTTTCTAGTTTCATGACAATAACTTGTGTGTAAGTGTATGGATCTTTATGAAATTGTACTACAAGGTTCCATATCACACAGGAAAAGCTGGAATTGAGTTTCGGGGTAATTGCCCAAAACGTTTAGGAATAAGGGGCCAAAAATAAGCATTTTTCTAGTTTCCAGACAATAACTTGTGTTCAAGTGTATGGATCTCTCTGAAATTGTACTGCAAGGTACCATACCACAAAGGGAAGGCTGGGATAGATTTTGGGGGTAATTCCCTAAAAAATTTAGTAATTAGGGGCCATAAAAGGGCAAAAAAAACAAGCATTTTTCTAGTTTCAGGACAATAACTTGTGTGTAAGTGTATGGGTCTTTATGAAATTGTACTGCAAGATTCCATATCACAAAGGGAAAGCTGGGTTTGAGTTTGAGGGTAATTGCCCTAAACGTTTAGGAATTTGGGGCCAAAAAGGGACCAAAAAAGAAGCATTTTTCTAGTTTCCAGACAATAACTTGTGTTCAAGTGTATGGATCTCTCTGAAATTGTACTGCAAGGTACCATACCACAAAGGGAAGGCTGGGATTGAGTTTGGGGGTGATGAATCATAAGGGGGTTCAAAAAATTCCGGGGGGGGGGATTTTTTTTTCCTTTTTTTTCTTTAAAATTTACCATTTTAAATTGGTTATTTCTGATTTATATATAAAAGCAAATAATAATGATATGGTTTGAATAGGTAAATTAAAATTTTTAAGTTCTTAGACCACTTTCATTCTGTGTCAGAAACCTATGCTTTGTCAAATATTTAATTACAATCCAAATTCAGTGCTGTATCAAGCTTGTTTAGAAGTTAAAGAACTGGATGCTTTTTACATTCTATTGCTATGCAGATACATAATGTTACGAAGTTTTGTCTGTCATATATGTACATGTCCTTTACCTGATTTGCAATGTGAACATGTCATATTTGTGTTATGTTTATGTTTATATTCTTTTTATTTTAAAAGCACTTGTTACATTTTATAATGATGTTTGAAATGGCTGTTAGTAGGCTGTTAAGTCTTTTTTGAAGATTTTTGTATTCCTTTTTGGAAACTATTTATGGGCTATAGCTATTTAATTATCAAAATGTAGCACTATTTAGTTTCTGGATAGGTTGCAATTTTTCAACTGGATTTAGCTATTACTTTTTAGAGATGGTATTAGATTTGCATGAGTTTTTATTCCACAAAAGATGTGCAAGTATATCCCTTAATTCTTAGTTTTGATTGTCATTATTTGTTTTTTATTTATTCTTATTTTTATTAGTTTGCGATTTAGGCAAATAGGTGGTACTTGTTTGAAAGATTCTGAAACTGTAGAAAAGGGGTACTTGTTAAAATCATTCAGAAATTGTGGAAGTTGGCGAACTGGTTTATGGGATTATATCTATATATCCCTTCGGAATAAGTTTGTTTAAAGGTTTGGTTAGCTTTGAGGTGAATGACAACATTTTTGTTTAGCCTGTGACTTTTGTTGCAGAAAGCTCGACATAGGGTAGTGATCCGGCGGCGGCGTTAACTAACTTCTTAAAAGCTTAATATTTCAGAAGGTAGAAGACCTGGATGCTTCATACTTTGTATATAGATGCCTTATGATATGAAGTATCCGTTTGTCCATTGTCCTTGACCTCATTTTCATGGTTCAGTGACTACTTAAAAAAAAAGTTAAGACTTTTTGTAATGTTAATTTCTCTCTTATTACTGTGGATTCATTATTATTCGTTGGATACCAATTTTCGTGGGTTTCGTTGGTACAGGTGAACCACGAATTCAAATTTTCAACGAATTACAAATGTTAATTTGGCTTTGTATGCAGAGATTGGCAAAACTACGAAATCAAATATCCACGAAAATTGATACCCACGAAAATAAATGAATCCACAGTATGAGTAATAGGATAACTATATTTGGTATGTGCGTACCTTGCAAGGTCATCATGCCTATCAGACATTTTTCACTTGACCTCGACCTCATTTCATGGATCAGTGAACAAGGTTAAGTTTTCGTGGTCAAGTCCATATATGAGATACTATAAGCAATAGGTCTACTATATTTGGTGTATGTAATGATTGTATGGTGTACATGTTGAACTGGCAGGTGTCATCTGACCTTGACCTCATTTTCGTGGTTCAGTGGCCATAGTTTAGTTTTTGTGTTTTGGTCTGTTTTTCTTATACTGTTTGCAGTAGGTCAACTATATTTGGTGTATGGAAATATTTAATGATGTACATGTCAGTCTGACAGGTTTTATTTGACCTTGACCTCATTTTCATGGTTCATTGCTTATGTTAAGTTTTTGTGTTTTGGTCTGTTTTTCTTAAACTTTAAGCAATAAGTCAACTATATTTGATGCATGGAATGATTTTAAGGTGTACATGTCTGTCTGGCAGGGTTCAAATGACCTTGACTTTTTTTCATGGTTCATTGGTCAGTATCAAATTTCCAAGGTTTGGTCTGTTTCTTTTATACTATAAGCAATAGGTCATCTATATTCTGTGTATGGAGGGATTGTTTTAAAGGTGTACATTTATTTCCGGCTTTGTTTATCTGACCTAGACCTCATTTTCTTGGATCATAAATGTTAATGTGATATATATGTGTAGTAAAACTTTATATGTAGTACTATCAACATAAAATCAATGGTCAGTATAGTAGGCGAGAGATTTTAGCGTGTGCACTCTTGTTGTGTTTTGTATAGATTATTAAAATAAAAGATTGAATGTGAAATACCTCGTGTACCTGAACATGACATATAAGATGTCTGCATGTTGATTTATATTTACGAATTATGTCTTTGTAGCAATGATAAAATTTAGTCAATGTTTTGACTAGTTTATGATAATGAAAACCCTGGTGTAATAATTTTTCAGTAATACAGAGATTTCTTTCGTTAAAATCAAATGCATTGTTACAAACACAAGCGAAACAAAGAAGTTGTTATATATAAACACCATCAAATATATTTGAAGTTGGCGAACATGCATTATGTTTAGAAAGTAAGAGAACAGTGGTACTGTGTAGAATGTTTCCAAAGTTGAAGAATTTGAATAACTGGGGTACTATTTAGAATGTTTTAAGAAGTTTGTGAACATGGGCACTGTTTAGAATGTTGGCGAACATGGGAACTGTTCAGAACCTGGGCGTAGCTGGCGAACAGGGGTACTGTTCAAAATGTTGGCGACGTTGGCGAACAGGGGTACTGTTCAGAATGTTGGTGACATTGGCGACGTTGGCGACCAGGGTTACTGTTCAGAATGTTGGGGACGTTGGCGACGTTGGAGAACAGGGGTACTGTTCAGAATGTTGGCGATGTTGTAGAACAGGGGTACTGTTCAGAATGTTGGCGACGTTGGCGAACAGGGGTACTGTTCAGAATGTTTGCGACGTTGGCGACGTTGGCGAACAGGGGTACTGTTCAGAATGTTGGCGACGTTGGCGAACAGGGGTACTGTTCAGAATGTTGGCGACGTTGGCGACGTTGGCGACGTTGGCAAACAGGGGTACTGTTCATAATGTTGGCGACGTTGGCGACGTTGGCGAACAGGGGTCCTGTTCCGAATGTTGGCGACGTTGGCGACAAGGTTGGCGGGTTGGCGAACATTTCCCCAATCCTGTACCAGCCTGAAAATGCAGGACTACGAAATTCCTATTGAAACTGGTAGATGGCAAAATATTCAGAGAGAAAATTGTAATTCCGGTGATATTGGCAACGATTTTCATTATGTTTTAGTATGTTCGGCAAGAGAATAAAGTAGACAAACGCTGTTAAAGCATCATTTTCTAAACAGACCAAATATTTTAAAATTTCAAGATCCCATGAATAGCAACAACCCGTCTGAACTAAACAAACTGTGCAAATGTATGCAAAATAATATAAATCAACGATCATTTGATTGGATTCAAACCATCGCCATATTAAGTTAATGGGGCATTTGCTGTCAAACTCAGGTTCATCGATTTGACTCAAATTCTTATATTTGATTTATAACATACTAAAACGTATATCCAAATTATAAAACGTCTAAAATAAACAGTTTACGATGTATAGGCTCGATAATATGTATCAGCATTTCGTGTGTATTTTAGTCTTAACGCCATCTAGTTTACCGCCGACGGTCAAATAACCCGATATCAACATAAATATAGATATAAATAGATAGCGAACTCGTGCAATTGGATTTTTCTTGGTCTGTTTGATTTCATAGTATAGGTTAAAAATATATGTTAATAATCGTGTTTACCTGTATAAGAATGAGTTTTTGTGGATCGTATCAGACAATCAAATGATTTACCCTTGTTTCACTCTGACATTCTTTTCCTTTTAATAACTGAACACGCCTAATTCATGCGTAACCGATCTCTAGCTAGGGTTGTTAAATTGAAGGTCACATGAATACAGATTCAATGAGGTCGAATTATTCACTTGCAAGTGAATAATTAATCAGCGATGTTTCTTAGCTTATTTTGACAAAATTGAACCAAACCGGCTGCTAAAAGCGAATTATTATTTCACTATTTCACTTTCATCAATGATTGACAGATTGAACAGAAAAAATCATATTTGAATTTTTTTTATATCTCGTAGCTAATGCCCCTTTAAATTGATTTGGTCTTTGTTGGCATTCGCCTTATCCCAACCCGAATAATTCAGTCCCTCCACGTGATTGACTCTCCTACTCGCGAGGATGCATCAACTTTCTCACTCGCGTGGATGTTATGTTATATTTAAAAAAAAAAAAAAAAATTGTTTATAGATTTCGTAAGAAAAGTAAGAATGTTGGATATACGTAGATGTAGTATTTCAGTATGTGAATAGCTGAATCGTAATCGTATAGTACGTAAAAATATAAGTGTTTTATTGATCACAAGTCTGCCTCTTAACTATTTTACATTCTATTTTAGTATTTCGGATATAAGAGCTTTGAAATTCTTACAAAGTGACGTAAGGTACAAACAAACGTAAAGGGAGCATGTACATGTATTACATTCCTACGATTACACTAATAGTCTATGTTTTATGAGGTAAAGTGGCATTCAATTCTTAATGAAATGTATCTTTAACATTTTAAGTATGTCTCAAATTAAATACGCATTTATTATCTGAAAATAACGAAAAACTAAAAAAATTATAGCCCAGAAAGCTTATACCATGTATACAATCTGTTTCAAATTAGCTGAGAGAGAAAATATAGGGTAATATGTAAATTTGCTCCCACAAATGCGAGTCTAGTCAGTGGGTTCCACTTCACATTTAGTCAGAAATGTCAGGTACTTGTAAGGGGGCAGCCATTTGATTCTCTGGGGTTGAGGCAGGGATTTGTACCCCAAGTCACCCAGAGCAGAATACATGTTTTTTTTTCATGACCAATCCGAAACACCATTATTTTGTTCATCATAAATGAAAAAAAAAATTTTTTTTTTTTACATTTTTATATTTCTATGTTGTTTCAAAATATCATTCTAATTTCAATTTATACGTGTTTATTTTATTTGATACATGTACATGTATTTACCAATCCAAGGCATTTATATCTTGTTTTTCGCCTAACCATTTGAAAGGTCAGGAGAGCTTTCAATTGGCCATCATTTTTGTCTGTCGTCTTTCATATATCAGATTGACCAGTCGTCTATATAAAGTATTGATGAAGATATATACATATGAACTAAATATGAAACATGTGAAAAAGAACAGATATGGGGCAATGGACAAATCATTCAAATGCAATACACAAAAAGACATCCAGAGCTTACCATATGGTCTTCAACAGAGCAGAAACTACTCACCAACAGGTAATCATCTCTATATGGCCCTACTCACAATTAAAACAATCAAATCCAAGGGTACAGTAAAATTTAAATATCAAAATATCTAATTAAGGCTGAACAAGACAAATTTAAAACAAACACATAATTCTAATATAAGGGACCAGTCATTTTCTTTCATAGGGGAAGCTCGAAGGAAACAATGGATTTCTCATATTTGTTTCAAATCCCCACCTTGAGGAAGAAAAATAAATGCAAGACAACCCCTACCCCCTCCCCCCCTCCTTTTTTCCCTTTCCAGAGAATTTCAACCATCCAAACATTTCTCCAAACATTTATGCTTTATAACAAAAATACATAGTAGTGGATCTATAGCTTCAAAAGGGGGAATGTGTTTGTAACCTCAGGAACTTTATTTGGATATGCCTGATCTTGTCTAATTGACATTTACCACACCTTCATTCAATTTCAGCACATTGATCATATCCTTTGTTAAAGAAGTTAGTAAACTAAGTTCAGATAAAAATATCCTTGGCGAACACGTTCAAACTTGATTTGAATCTTAACAATTGAGCGGAACGGAGCGAGGCGATAAAAATTGACATCTTTCATGCCAAAAACATATTTTATCATTGTAGTGGGAAGAGGTGGTTATCGGTTGCCTGAGCTCGCATCTCCAGGTCATAAATGAAAATTATTCACATAAAGACATGTTAAAAATGCCATGCTTGTTCCTAGATATTATCTTAAATCATTGAATTATTTGTTTTATTATGAGTTTTACGATTAATCATGAAAGGAAACAGCTAGTAGTATTATCAGTGTTTTTTTTAATATTATATGGAAAGGGATATAATCAGAAAAGTTGCTAAACTCAAGACATTAAGCCATCAGTCCCTGATATTGTTGTTCTTCATGTCCAACAAACATAAAAACTGCCATGACTCAAATGAACAAACATTGGATTTCAATAGTCTTTCTCCATTTAGACTGCTGTGGCCTGACTTTTCTGAAATTTGATTTGTTATCTGCTCTAAAACTTTTGACTTCTTTGAATTTCCAACAATTTGGTATCAGACATTTTAAAATATTGAGACATTAATCGTCGAAATTTACATGTGGTAAATTGTATGTTTCATTCTGTGCATCTAGGATAGTAACCAGTGCCGTCTTTCATTACTTCAGCACATCAGAGGTTTGTCAGATAACAACTTTTTTTTAACATAATATGCTATTCACAACAGTTTATTTTTGCGTCAGATATTCAAAATATTTCTTTTCTTAATTCTTAGTGCAAACAATTTATTTATTTATTCAATTTTCAAAAGTTAACTTTTTTTTATAAAAATATTCCCTGCACAAAACAACAATGGCATACCCACATATATATATATATATATATATATATATAAACAAGTCTATATTAAAAACAACGTTCAAACCTATGATTGCGTTGGATGAAAACCACAATTTTTATACGTGTGCTTGCAAAACAAATTTCTTGGTAAAGGGGTCAAAATACAGCACAAACAACATTTTCAAAAAGACCATAAAGTGGAAAAGTAAATTTTAACAAAACGCATTTGACTAGCAGGTCGAACAACGGATGTTCTTAAACCCTGCTGACTGCCATTGGCGATTGCCAAATAAACGGATCACCAGATGTAACAAAATGGATATTAACTATCAATTCAATACCAAATAGAAAACAATAAACTTGCGGAAAAGATGGTTACCGCAAACAAAAGGTGCAAAATTAAGTACACCATATCCGGATTTCGACAACTAATGTCTCTTCAGTGATGTTAGGAATCGAAACGGTATTTGGAAGGCCATATAATTTACCTCAATTTAGGATAGACTCTTGAATTTTGAAGAGTCGAAATAGGATGAACGGATCATATAAACCCGAAGGCAAATATAATACAAGCCCAAACGAAAAAATAAAAACAAGTCTAAATTGAAAACAACGTTCAAACCTATGACTGCGTTGGATAAAAAACCGCAGTTTTTATACGTGTGCATGCAAAACAAATTTCTTGGTAGAGGGGTCTAAATACAGCACAAACAACATTTTCCAAAAGACCATAAAGTGAAAAAGTATATATTACAAAACGCATTTGACTAGCAGGTCGGACAACGGATGTTCTTAAACCCTGCTGACTGTCATTGGCGATTGCCAAATAAACGGATCACCAGATGTAACAAAATGGATCTTAACTATCAATTCAATACCAAATAGAAAACAATAAACTTGCGGAAAAGATGGTATACCGCAAACAAAAGGTGCAAAATTAAGTACACCATATCCGGATTTCGGCAATAAATGTCTTTTCAGTGATGTTAGGAATCGAAACGGTATTTGGAAGGCCATATAATTTACCTCAATTTAGGATAGACTCTTGAATTTTGAAGAGTCAAAATAGGATGAACGGATCATATAAACCCGAAGGCAAATATAATACAATCCCAAACGAAAAAATATAAACAAGTCTAAATTGAAAACAACGTTCAAACCTATGATTGCGTTGGATAAAAATTGCAATTTTGATACTTGTGCATGCAAAACAAATTTCTTGATAGAGGGGTCTAAATACAGCACAAACAACATTTTCCAAAAGACCATAAAGTGAAAAGGTATATTTTAACAAAACGCATTTGGCTAGCAGGTCGAACAACGGATGTTCTTAATTCTGCTGACTGCCATTGGCGATTTCCAAATAAACGGATCACCAGATGTAACAAAATGAATCTTAACTATCAATTCAGTACCAAATAGATAACAATAAACTTGCGGAAAAGATGGTATACCGCAAACAAAAGGTGCAAAATTAAGTACACCATATCCGGATTTCGACAATTAATGTCTCTCTAGTGATGTTAGGAATCGAAACGGTATTTGGAAGGCCATATAATTTACCTCAACTTGGGATAGACTCTTGAATTTTGAAGAATCGAAATAGGATGAACGGATCATATAAACCCGAAGGCAAATATGATACAAGCCCAAACGAAAAAATGTAAACAAGTCTTAATTGAAAACAACGTTCAAACCTATGATTGCGTTGGATGAAAACCGCAATTTTTATACGTGTGCATGCAAAACAAATTTCTTCGTAGAGGGGTCTAAATACACCCCAAACAACATTTTCCAAAAGACCATCAAGTGAAAAAGTATATTTTACAAAACGCATTTGACTAGCAGGTCGAACAACGGATGTTCTTCAACCCTGCTGATTGCCATTGGCGATTGGCAAATAAACGGATCACCAGATGTAACAAAATGGATCTTAACTATCAATTCAATACCAAATAGAAAACAATAAACTTGCCGAAAAGATGGTATACCGCAAACAAAAGGTGCAAAATTAAGTACACCATATCCGGATTTCGACAATTAATGTCTCTTTAGTGATCATGGTGATGTTAGGAATCGAAACGGTATTTGGAAGGCCATATAATTTACCTCAATTTAGGATAGACTCTTGAATTTTGAAGAGTCAAAATAGGATGAACGGATCAGATCAACCCGAAGGCAAATATAATACAAGCCCAAACGAAAAAATATAAACAAGTCTAAATTGAAAACAACGTACAAACCTATGATTGCGTTGGATAAAAACCGCAATTTTTATACGTGTGCATGCTAATTAAATTTCTTGGTAGAGGGGTCTAAATACAGCACAAATAAATTTTCCAAAAGACCATAAAGTCAAAAAGTATATTTTAACAAAACGCATTTGGCTAGCAGGTCGAACAACGGATGTTCTTAATTCTGCTGACTGCCATTGGCGATTGGCAAATAAACGGATCACCAGATGTAACAAAATGAATCTTAACTATCAATTCAGTACCAAATAGAAAACAATAAACTTGCGGAAAAGATGGTATACCGCAAACGAAAGGTGCAAAATTAAGTACACCATATCCGGATTTCGACAATTAATGTCTTTCTAGTGATGTTAGGAATCGAAACGGTATTTGGAAGGCCATATAATTTACCTCAACTTAGGATAGACTCTTGAATTTTGAAGAGTCGAAATAGGATGAACGGATCATATAAACCCGAAGGCAAATATGATACAAGCCCAAACGAAAAAATGTAAACAAGTCTTAATTGAAAACAACGTTCAAACCTATGATTGCGTTGGATGAAAACCACAATTTTTATACGTGTGCATGCAAAACAAATTTCTTCGTAGAGGGGTCTAAATACACCCCAAACAACATTTTCCAAAAGACCATCAAGTGAAAAAGTATATTTTACAAAACGCATTTGACTAGCAGGTCGAACAACGGATGTTCTTAAACCCTGCTGATTGCCATTGGCGTTTGGCAAGTAAACGGATCACCAGATGTAACAAAATGGATCTTAACTATCAATTCAATACCAAATAGAAAACAATAAACTTGCGGAAAAGATGGTATACCGCAAACAAAAGGTGCAAAATTAAGTACACCATATCCGGATTTCGGCAATTAATGTCTTTTCAGTGATGTTAGGAATCGAAACGGTATTTGGAAGGCCATATAATTTACCTCAACTTAGGATAGACTCTTGAATTTTGAAGAGTCGAAATAGGATGAACGGTTCATATAAACCCGAAGGCAAATATGATACAAGCCCAAACGAAAAAATGTAAACAAGTCTTAATTGAAAACAACGTTCAAACCTATGATTGCGTTGGATGAAAACCGCAATTTCTATACGTGTGCATGCAAAACAAATTTCTTCGTAGAGGGGTCTAAATACACCCCAAACAACATTTTCCAAAAGACCATCAAGTGAAAAAGAATATTTTACAAAACGCATTTGACTAGCAGGTCGAACAACGGATGTTCTTCAACCCTGTTGATTGCCATTGGCGATTGGCAAATAAACGGATCACCAGATGTAACAAAATGGATCTTAACTATCAATTCAATACCAAATAGAAAACAATAAACTTGCCGAAAAGATGGTATACCGCAAACAAAAGGTGCAAAATTAAGTACACCATATCCGGATTTCGACAATTAATGTCTCTTTAGTGATCATGGTGATGTTAGGAATCGAAACGGTATTTGGAAGGCCATATAATTTACCTCAATTTAGGATAGACTCTTGAATTTTGAAGAGTCGAAATAGGATGAACGGATCAGATCAACCCGAAGGCAAATATAATACAAGCCCAAACGAAAAAATATAAACAAGTCTAAATTGAAAACAACGTTCAAACCTATGATTGCGTTGGATAAAAACCGCAATTTTTATACGTGTGCATGCTAATTAAATTTCTTGGCAGAGGGGTCTAAATACAGCACAAATAACATTTTCTAAAAGACCATAAAGTCAAAAAGTATATTTTAACAAAACGCATTTGGCTAGCAGGTTGAACAACGGATGTTCTTAATTCTGCTGACTGCCATTGGCGATTGGCAAATAAACGGATCACCAGATGTAACAAAATGAATCTTAACTATCAATTCAGTACCAAATAGAAAACAATAAACTTGCGGAAAAGATGGTATACCGCAAACAAAAGGTGCAAAATTAAGTACACCATATCCGGATTTCGGCAATAAATGTCTTTTCAGTGATGTTAGGAATCGAAACGGTATTTGGAAGGCCATATAATTTACCTCAATTTAGGATAGACTCTTGAATTTTGAAGAGTCGAAATAGGATGAACGGATCATATAAATCCGAAGGCAAATATAATACAAGCCCAAACGAAAAAATATAAACAAGTCTTAATTGAAAACAACGTTCAAACCTATGATTGCGTTGGATAAAAACCGCAATTTTTATACGTGTGCATGCAAAACAAATTTCTTGGTAGAGGGGTCAAAATACAGCACAAACAACATTTTCCAAAAGACCATAAAGTGAAAAAGTATATTTTAACAAAACGCATTTGACTAGTAGGTCGAACAACGGATGTTCTTAAACCCTGCTGACTGCCATTGGCGATTGCCAAATAAACGGATCACTAGATGTAACAAAATGGATCTTAACTATCAATTCAATACCAAATAGAAAACAATAAACTTGCGGAAAAGATGGTATACCGCAAACAAAAGGTGCAAAATTAAGTACACCATATCCGGATTTCGACAATTAATGTCTCTTCAGTGATGTTAGGAATCGAAACGGTATTTTGAAGGCCATATAATTTACCTCAATTTAGGATAGACTTTTGAATTTTGAAGAGTCGAAATAGGATGAACGGATCATATCAACCCGAAGGCAAATATGATACAAGGCCAAACGAAAAAATAAAAACAAGTCTAAATTGAAAACAACATTAAACCTATGATTGCGTTGGATAAAAACCGCAGTTTTTATACGTGTGCATGCAAAACAAATTTCTTGGTAGAGGGGTCTAAATACAGCACAAACAACATTTTCCAAAAGACCATAAAGTGAAAAAGTATATATTACAAAACGCATTTGACTAGCAGGTCGGACAACGGATGTTCTTAAACCCTGCTGACTGTCATTGGCGATTGCCAAATAAACGGATCACCAGATGTAACAAAATGGATCTTAACTATCAATTCAATACCAAATAGAAAACAATAAACTTGCGGAAAAGATGGTATACCGCAAACAAAAAGTGCAAAATTAAGTACACCATATCCGGATTTCGACAATTAATGTCTCTTCAGTGATGCTAGGAATCGAAACGGTATTTGGAAGTCCATATAATTTACCTCAATTTAGGATAGACTCTTGAATTTTGAAGAGTCGAAATAGGATGAACGGATCATATAAACCCGAAGGCAAATATGATACAAGCCCAAACGAAAAAAATGTAAACAAGTCTAAACTGAAATCAACGTTCAAACCTATGATTGCGTTGGATAAAAACCGCAATTTTTATACGTGTGCATGCAAAACAAATTTCTTGGTAGAGGGGTCTAAATACAGCACAAACAACATTTTCCAAAAGACCATAAAGTGAAAAAGTATATTTCAACAAAACGCATTTGACTAGCAGGTCTAACAACGGATGTTTTTAAACCCTGCTGACTGCCATTGGCGATTGACAAATAAACGGATCTCCAGATGTAACAAAATGGATCTTAACTATCAATTCAATACCAAATAGAAAACAATAAACTTGCGGAAAAGATGGTATACCGCAAACAAAAGGTGCAAAATTAAGTACACCATATCCGGATTTCGGCAATTAATGTCTCTTCAGTGATGTTAGGAATCGAAACGGTATTTGGAAGGCCATATAATTTACCTCAATTTAGGATAGACTCTTGAATTTTGAAGAGTCGAAATAGGATGAACGGATCAGATAAACCCGAAGGCAAATATAATACAAGCCCAAACGAAAAAATATAAACAAGTCTGAATTAAAACAACGTTCAAACCTATGATTGCGTTGGATAAAAACCGGAATTTTTATACGTGTGCATGCAAAACAAATTTCTTGGTAGAGGGGTCTAAATACAGCACAAACAACATTTTCCAAAAGACCATAAAGTGAAAAAGTATATTTTAACAAAACGCATTTGACTAGCAGGTCGAACAACGGATGTTCTTAAACCCTGCTGACTGCCATTAGCGATTGCCAAATAAACGGATCACCAGATGTAACAAAATGGATCTTAACTATCAATTCAATACCAAATAGAAAACAATAAACTTGCGGAAAAGATGGTATACCGCAAACAAAAGATGCAAAATTAGGTACACCATATCCGGATTTCGGCAATTAATGTCTCTTCAGTGATGTTAGGAATTGAAACGGTATTTGGAAGGCGATATAATTTACCTCAATTTAGGATAGACTCTGGAATTTTGAAGAGTCGAAATAGGATGAACGGATCATATAAACCCGAAGGCAAATATAATTCAAGCCCAAACGAAAAAATATAAACAAGTCTGAATTAAAACAACGTTCAAACCTATGATTGCGTTGGAAAAAACCGCAATTTTTATACGTGTGCATGCAAAACAAATTTCTTGGTAGAGGGGTCTAAATACAGCACAAACAACATTTTCCAAAAGACCATCAAGTGAAAAAGTATATTTTAACAAAACGCATTTGACTAGTAGGTCGAACAACGGATGTTCTTAAACCCTGCTGACTGCCATTGGCGATTGCCAAATAAACGGATCACCAGATGTAACAAAATGGATCTTAACTATCAATTCAATACCAAATAGAAAACAATAAGCTTGCGGAAAAGATGGTATACCGCAAACAAAAAATATAAACAATTCTGAATTGAAGATAACGTTCAAACCTATGATTGCGTTGGATAAAAACCGCAATTTTTATACGTGTGCATGCAAAACAAATTTCTTGGTAGAGGGGTCTAATAACAGCACAAACAACATTTTCCAAAAGACCATAAAGTGAAAAAGTATATTTTAACAAAACGCTTTTGACTAGCAGGTCGAACAACGGATGTTCTTAAACCCTGCTGACTGCCATTAGCGATTGCCAAATAAACGGATCACCAGATGTAACAAAATGGATCTTAACTATCAATTCAATACCAAATAGAAAACAATAAACTTGCGGAAAAGATGTTATACCGCAAACAAAAGGTGCAAAATTAAGTACACCATATCCGGATTTCGGCAATTAATGTCTCTTCAGTGATGTTAGGAATCGAAACGGTATTTGGAAGGCCATATAATTTACCTCAATTTAGGATAGACTCTGGAATTTTGAAGAGTCGAAATAGGATGAACGGATCATATAAACCCGAAGGCAAATATAATACAAGCCCAAACGAAAAAATATAAACAAGTCTGAATTGAAAACAACGTTCAAACCTATGATTGCGTTGGATAAAATCCGCAATTTTTATACGTGTGCATGCAAAACAAATTTCTTGGTAGAGGGGTTTAAATACAGCACAAACAACATTTTCCAAAAAACCATAAAGTGAAAAAGTATATTTTACAAAACGCATTTGACTAGCAGGTCGAACAACGGATGTTCTTAAACCCTGCTGACTGCCATTGGCGATTTCCAAATAAACGGATCACCAGATGTAACAAAATGGATCTTAACTATCAATTCAATACCAAATAGAAAACAATAAACTTGCGGAAAAGATGGTATACCGCAAACAAAAGGTGCAAAATTAGGTACACCATATCCGGATTTCGGCAATTAATGTCTTTTCAGTGATGTTAGGAATCGAAACGGTATTTGGAAGGCCATATAATTTACCTCAATTTAGGATAGACTCTGGAATTTTGAAGAGTCGAAATAGGATGAACGGATCAGATAAACCCGAAGGCAAATATAATACAAGCCCAAACGAAAAAATATAAACAAGTCTGAATTGAAAACAACGTTCAAACCTATGATTGCGTTGGATAAAAACCGGAATTTTTATACGTGTGCATGCAAAACAAATTTCTTGGTAGAGGGGTCTAAATACAGCACAAACAACATTTTCCAAAAAACCATAAAGTGAAAAAGTATATTTTAACAAAACGCATTTGACTAGCAGGTCGAACAACGGATGTTCTTAAACCCTGCTGACTGCCATTAGCGATTGCCAAATAAACGGATCACCAGATGTAACACAATGGATCTTAACTATCAATTCAATACCAAATAGAAAACAATAAACTTGCGGAAAAGATGGTATACCGCAAAAAAAAGGTGCGAAATTAAGTACATCATATCCGGATTTCGACAATTAATGTCTCTTCAGTGATGTTGGGAATCGAAACGGTATTTGGAAGGCCATATAATTTACCTCAATTTAGGATAGACTCTTGAATTTGAGGAGTCGAAATAGGATAAACGGATCATATAAACCCGAAGGCAAATATAATACAAGCCCAAACGAAAAAATATAAACAAGTCTATATTGAAAACAACGTTCAAACCTATGATTGCTATTTATACAGTAACAAACGACTACATGCAAACTGAATAACAGGCTCCCGACTTGGGACACCCATAGATAATGTGGCGGGATTTAGAATTCCTATTAAATCCGCGATTACGCGCGTAGCTTTTTATCAATCATGTTAAAAATGTTATACCCTTTTAGATAATATGATTGATTATAAAGTTACTAACAGGACTGAGGGAACGTTAATATAAATCCGGGCCCTTTAAACACTACTGGACGTCGGCGGCAGTTTAGCGAAATGATAGTACATTTAAGCGCCTGGTTTTTAGCCTAATTTTTCAAAATGTAATATTATTAATTTTTATTTCTTAACATGATAAAATGGCAGAATAATGATACCACGATAGCACAATAAAAAATGTCATATCCATTAAGATAAAGAACTGAAATTTAATACTGAATGAAAGCGATCGTCTCAAATTTGAGTTCCGTTTGTGAACTAACTAAAGTCCAATATTACCTAACCTGGAGTAATGACAACAATGCTATGCCTCCAGGTGCGGGATTTTTTCACTGTGTTGAAGACCCATTGGTGGCATTGGGCTGTTTTCTGCTCTTTGGTCGGGATGTTGTCTCTTCGACGCATTCACCGTTTCCATTCTCAATTTTATAGAAAAGATTAATTAAATAAATGAATCAACATATTTTTGTGCAGATCATGATATATAATACAGAACATGACCGTGCTTTTTTTTGGTCATTCAATACTTCGTCGATCCCATAACTGTATCTGTCACATATTGTTTTTGATCCTTGGTTTGTTTCAAAAGTGTTTATTTCGAAAATTATAAAATTATATTTCAGTTCATGGTATTAGCATAAAGAGGTAAACTTAGGGTAAGTTATTAAAAAAGCTCAAATGTGCTATCGAAAAAAAGAGTGAACGGATTAATCTGGCGCTAAAATGGGCTATAAATGTCGGTGCTAAATGTAGTAGTTTTTCGCTTAAATGTTATGCGCCTGAATTGTGAGAGGTTAGGTTTATAAAAAATAAACATTACATCCATAAAAACTTCAAATACTATCAGCCTGTGTTTTGGCAAGCGTTATAATTTCTTAGGTTAACTTAAATAAAAACATGGTTCTTTGAAAAGCTTATTCTGGTTATAGTTTTAAACATTTATGTTTCATCGATGCTGCTTACTTTGTGCTGTTACACGTACTTTCACAACAAAGATCACACTAATTACCGTAAGTAATTGTAGTTGCATTATCATCTTCAATTAAATAAATGCAATAGTTATGTACAATGAATGTCGTATTTCAATATCATATAAATAAGAGCTGTAGTAAACTGTTCATATTCAGCTTTTAAGAATAACTATATCGTACAGTTTAGTATTTTAATTTTGCCGAATGTGGTAAAATTGATGTAAAAAAATAAGGAGATGTGGTATGATTGCCAATGAGACAACTATCCACCAAAGTTCAAATGAAGTGGATGCAAGCATTTATAGGCAACCGTACGGCCTTCAACAATGAGAAAAACCAATACCGTAAGGCCCCGACATGAAAAATGCTATGTTTAGAACTCAAGTTTGTCCAGATACGTTGCTTTCAATAGACATATAACTATATATATGATTCGACATGTTTTAAAGAAAAATATACTTATTATAAATACCGTGTCCAGTAGTACTATTATAAGTCTTCTTGATTGTTTACTTAGGCTATATACATGAATTTAACGATGTTACTTTGTTAAACATTGAAGCTGAACACGATAGAATTGTCTGTCGCAATAATTAGTAAGTCTTGAAAACCTCAATAAATACTGACGCCATGTTAAGCAGTAATATATTTATCAATCAATTCCAAAATATACTGGAACTTACATATCCACGGAAAAGAAATGTGTACAATAACAGCGCTGTTCCTTTGCTTTTTGTGCATGTGTTTTTTTGCTGTGCATATACTGATTTTGTGTCATGAATGGATACCCCATATCTTTTGTTTTTCTATTATACAATAAAAAAAAAAACATGAAGACTGCAGGTGGTCTAAAGAACTCCCATATAGCAGTCATTGTGCAATTAACAGTCTGGTTATTTAAATTCCTCCTCAAATGATCAATGTAAGTTGCAGTTTTCTTTAGTCGAATCATTCTATAATCTGCGCAGCACGATACATAAAATTGAGAATGGAAATGGGGAATATGTCAAAGAGACAACAACCCGACCAAAGAGCAGACAACAGCCGAAGGCCACCAATGGGTCAGCAACGCAGTGAGAAAATCCCGCACCCGGAGGTGGTCCTCAGCTGGCCCCTAAATAAAATTGGGTACTAGTTCAGTGAAAATGTATGAAGCTTCAGAGAAATTATTACCCACGTATACATTATTGACTTTATCATTGATCCAAGTACAGAGATTCGCGTAAATTTTCAAGCTACGAACTTCAGTCAACATCTCGTCTTGTGAGTCTAATATAATAGTTTTATGAAATAAAGATAGTTACATGATCGTACATGCATACATTTGAGATCCAGGTGTAATGACTTATCTTCTCAAACGATTATGATACGAGATTTTTACGTTCTGCTTTTTTTTGTCTCCCAACTTCCCATTGAATTATAATGTAGCTTATTCAACTAGTTGGCCAACGGAAGTTCATAGAGAAATACTTATAGTGTTTTTCTCCACTATTTTGCAGATATTTTTGCTTTATATACATAATTGTTACCTAAATCATTTTAGTAATACTATGCTTCAATTGTTTCCAACTCAATCTATGGGTACTGTTAAGCAAATCATGCATTGCAGAATTGGGAGATATTACAGAATTCCGATATTAATTATCTATTATTAATTAAGAAACGCAAAATAATTTTACAAAAGGGAAAGTATTTGCGTTGTAGTGCTCTATATCAAGAAAAGGGGTGTTTTTATTTCATTTCAGTGGCTTGTTTATTCAAAAAACAAGTGAGGAAAGAGTTGCTCTTCAAGACCATCATTTCAATTCTTACCTAATTTTGAACATCGCAATCAAATATCGATGATGTTATTGCGATGTCAACTTTATATTCAATTTCGAAAGTAACATTATCCTATTAATAATCGCACGAAGATTTAATGTTCAGTATAATTATATTCTTCATTTTCATTTCTCGTATGCGTTGTTTTTTACTATAAGTTAGACGTATGATACTGATTATAGTGCACATTTCACATTTTCTGGAATATGTCTTATCATAAATGATCCAGACTATATCAAGCCAAAAATATACTTTTTTGAAGACTTTTAAAATCAAATGTGCCTAAACATAACAACTAACATCATCCACTGTTTAGCTTGATATGAGGAGTTGCAACGTTAGTATATTGCAATATGAAATAACAATTGAAAAATCACAAAGAAACTTAATTTCGTCTTGATTTTTTTTTCTCCTTTTGAAAAAAAAAACAAACAAAGGTTGAAACCAAATTTGTTGGAAATACCTTCTTTTAATTGGTGTTCCTTTGTATATTGTGGCAGTTATTGTGTTATAATTAATTGCTTAATTATCTTTGATGATTTGTTATTTGCTTATTTAATGGTTTCAAGTTGGCTTACGTTTACACTGAATATGCCATTGACCAATGAATTACTTAATACATTGTAAATGCATCGATTATTAGTAGGAAAGTATACCAAATTTCTGTAGTCTTCCACACAATCAATTGTGACTAATTTGAATATATCTACCGCACACATCTTTGATATATCTATTTCTGTTTATTTGATCCCTTAAATAAAATATGTATATGTCACAGATGACCTCTGATATGTTTTCTTGTTGCAGCAACACCCCTCTCCTCTTTTCCTTAATTGTGAATCACCGAATGCGAATTAGTACCAGAATTTTATCTGCAATAAGCAACACGACGGTGGCTACTAGTGGAGCACGAATATAACCTACCCATTCGGAACACTTGAGTTAATTTACGGAATTTGTTGGTGTGTATGTAATTGAATCTTCAGTTATTTTGTGAATGCTTTTTGTGAAGGTTGCTTTATTTACTGCGATGTTCAATATAGCTAAGTATATTCAAATATACACAAAACAGTCACATTATATATCAACAGTTGATGTATCTATTGAAAAAAAAGGAAAATCTACGGAAACGTCGAATGCGACGCGACGTCCACAAAATGTCAGCTTTTAAAAATGAGCAACTATAACATGTTACAGGCATCAATTTCCTAAAAAAATGAATAGTAGGCATGAAATATTGTCAAATTGTTCTTAAAATGTAAAGAAATAAAACAAAAACATCAGTTGTTCGATTTTTACGGAAGCGAGGTTAAGCATGGGCGCAATTTAGGTACTCCTCATTACAGATTTTTGGGTCGTTTGGAGGTAGGCTCAAACCATTTTTTTTCATGATTCAGTATGGATTCAAAATTAAACTTGTGGAGATATGGCAAATAAGGATACACCTACAAAACTAAAAAGGAATGGAAACTTTTGTCTGTTTTTTAAATAGACGCAGGTGAAAAAAAACTGTCAAAATAGGTGTAATTTAATAGTATTCCCGTTTTATTACTCAAAGAATAAATAGCGTTCATAATTACGTAAAAAGAGGATTTTCGGAAAACGTGAGTGTATGATCATTCTCAATGAAACTTTTATTATAGTATGACAAAGTATGCTATACAGGGATGTTTGTCCCTTTATAATATTGTTTTATAATTCCTTGATGTCTACCGTTGAAACTAAAATAAAAATAGATGTTTTTGCGATATTTTTTAGTAAACATTTAGATTAACCGTATTGTGTTCATTGAAAAAGAAAAAGAAAGAAAAGTAAAATAACAAAAATACCGAACTCCAAGGAAAATTCAAATCGGAAAGTCCCTTATAAAATGGCAAAATCAAAAGTTCAAACACATCAAACGAATGGAAAACAACTGTCATATTTCTGATTTGGTACAGGCATTTCCTTATGTAGAAAATGGTGGATTAAACCTGGTTTAATAGCTAGCTAAACCTCTCACTTGTATGACAGTCGCATAAAATTCCACTATATTGACAACAATGTGTGAACAAAACAAACAGACATAATAGGTAAACATATCATATAGTACCACTGTCAGAACCTGGTTGATGTGAAATTGTATAAATCATAAACTAAGAAGTTCAGTACGCCATATTTAAACTGAAAGGAAATGCTAGAAAAAAAAAGAAAGGAAATTCATGATCAGGTAGTCAAAATTTTTTTTTAAAACTTCTGCATTACACTTTAAAATGTATGCAAACAAAATAAATATATACATACAGCAAACAGAATTATAGTTATTGATTTAAACATAACTAAAGACAGAAACAAATATTCTTAAAGTAATAAGTACATACCTAGTATCGATTTTTCACTTTCAACATTTATAACCTTTACAAATAGTTTAAGTTGTAAATGTATCAATTACAGCCATATAACGTCATATAAAACTTCAAATTTAAAAAAAAAATTGAGTATGATTTATATACTTGAATAGCTAATAAATATAAGAAGATGTGGTATAAGTGCCAATGAGACAACTATCCATCCAAGTCACAATTTATAAAAGTAAACCATTATAAGTCAGAGTACGGCCTTCAACACGGAGCCTTGGCTCACACCGAACAGCAAGCTATATAGGGCCCCAAAAAATGACTAGACTAAGTGTAAAACCATTCAAACAGGAAAACCAACGGTCTAATCTATATAAAAAAAAAGAGAAACGAGAAACACTTATGAACAACATCAACAAACGACAACCACTGAACAACTGGTTCCTGTCTAAGTTTTACTTTAAAAAAAAGTGTGCATGGAAATTCTTGTAGAAGAAAATCCTTTATCTTATCAAAATCTTCTGAAATATACGTCTATTGAGTTATTGTCTTCGCATACTCTTCTTCGCCAAAAGCTTTTCCATATGCAGTGACCTTCGACAATCGCACTACATAAAAGCGCGGGAAAATCCGTAATTAAATAAACACAATCGTACACTGGAATGATACTAAAAATAGTAAATTCCCTATATACAGAAGGTAATTCAGTTTACAAAACAGTTAATAATTCTTCCCGTGGCCTTCTACATTTACAAAAAGATACCTGTAACAAAATGTTTATAAGATGATGATACATTAACAATGGGAGTAATATATAAGCAAAAACATACTAAATCGATGTATACAAGGGCACATATATAGTACAGGTAGACACATACCATTGACTTAAATGTTTATAGTACAATTATAACATTTTAACTGCCAAAAAGTTCTCATCCTGTATTTTCAAGAGTTAAGCTTGTAAATAGTGTTAATTGATTCTGAAATACACCAAATCATTTAACCATTGTTATGGCAAAGTTAAATTAACAAATGGGAACGCATGGCAAATATAAAAAAATAACATCGCTCTAATAACTCATTTATTTCTCACGTACTCCATGATGATGTGTTTATCATTAATCAAGGTCACTATCCGGGGAACGTTGGCACAAAATTTAATGAGCAGCTAAAGTTCAATCAGGGAATGCAATATTTGTTGTCGATTATATGTCATTTGCTCGTAATAAGTGCAAAAACGTGCATTAAAGACTTACATGAAACTCGTTTCATATGACTAAAAGATAATATTATAACACTAATGCGATTAAGTTTCGTCTCTTTATCTTTTAGTGATCAGTATGAATTCTCCTAATCAATGTACAAAATATGAACTCTACTAGAGATATGTGGCAAATGTGATCATATTTTTTCACTGCCTTTTCTTTACCCCACGTAATGCATTTTAGAAAATTGATTAACATAAAGTTGGTAAATCTTTGAAAAGGACGAAATCCTTTACACATGGGCAATATCACGAGTGTTTGTAAGCGTTTGTTATTTTTATTTTGAAGGTAATGCATACTTTATTATGATGTAATTTCTAATTTACAGCAAATGGTACAATGTATAAATTTAAAGAAACATAATTTGTGCTATATTTTCATGTACAAGTAAACACTTAGGATGTCTTCAAAATGTCTGTATAATTTGTATAAAAAATAATAATATTTCAGTACTGTAAATTCACAACAGTAGTTTTCCCAATTCAATATACAAAGTTTATACATATTATAATATAGCTTAAATCAAATGAAAACTCCAGTATTACCATGATAGTTGTCTCTGTTTTGTATTACATCATCTACTAGAGTTTCTAAGCATTGAAGCTTTATTTCAATAACACATACAGTAACTAATACTTATGGTCAATAGAAGCCAATGATAATGTACCAACAGTACCTTCCAAGTAATTATTGGTCACACACAATATTTGTAATAATGAATTGCTTGACGCCACCGTGGAGATGTTAAAGAGATGACCAAAATAGGTACCGAGTCTTTGTTTTATATTTGATACCAAAATGCAGAAATTATTCCTCCTGACAGTTACAAATAAAACCAGAAAAAATGCCTACATAATTGTTAGTATAGTCACTAAGTTTATTTGTATAGTTTTGTCTCTATACAATGCAGACGATCGTTATCTGTGCATAATTACCCGCTTGCTCTATGGTGTTCAGTACTTTGACTTCCTTTGTTTTAGAATTATTGGCGTTGGGCCTTCCTGATGACGATAAACTCGTAAAAGCACTTTGGGCGAACAACATTTATAAAGTATAATTTTCAATTTTTCTACTAAGCATAATACCTGTCATCCAATGAATTACATTGTAAAAGAGATTCAAAAGATACCAAAGTGACATTCAAACTCACAAATCGCTATATTGAGTATTAAATAATACAATTTATAATCAAATACGTTAGGATTATTCTGTATGCATGTTATAACTGCTCAGAGATTTTATTCTAATCGTTTTGTGCTCAGAAACTTATAAAACCCTACCATATTAGTTATGCGTCTGTCCCAAGCAAAGAGCCTAAGTATACTTCAGCAGTTGTCATTGGTTGATGTCTACTGTAGTTAATTTTCGCTGATAAGATAAGTGAAAATATAAGATCGTTGATTTTTTCTTTTGAATTTTTTCACATTTATGTCATTCAGAGGCCTTTTATAGTCTACTTTTTGATAGCCTTACGTTAACTTTTCATGTTCATACATGTTTCATTATTATTTGGTCATTTGAAAAGACTTGTTCTAGAAGGTTATCAGTTTGTCGATGTTTTGTGACTTCTTTACACAAAATCTACATGGGATGTTGATTGTGTGCTGATTGGTACTTTAATCTTAGATGTGTGCTTTTTGTTAGTTGTTACTGGCTTCGAGAAATAGCTTTCAGTACTGCGAGTACTCTCAGATTTGTTGTGTCTTTAGTGATTTTCCTTATTGTTTTTGGGCGTTGTATTGTTCGGATGAGTTAAGTTCTTTCGCATTACTTTTTAAGCTCACCGGGGCCCGAAAGGCCCCATGTGAGCTTATGCCATCACTTGGCGTCCGTCGTTTGTCGTCGTCGTCGTAAACTATTTCAAGAATCTTCTCCTCTGAAACTACTAGGCCAAATACCTTCAAACTTTAACTGATGTTCCTTAGTGTATCTAGTTTATAAATTGTATCCGAAGTTTTGATCCATCAACAAACATGGCCGCCATGGCTAAAAATAGAACATAAGGGTCAAATGCAGTTTTTGGCTTATATCTCAAAAACTAAAGCATTTAGAGCAAATCTGACACGAGATAAAATTGTTCAATATGTGAAGATCTATCAACCCTGAAATTTTCAGACGAATCGAACAACCCATTGCAGGGTTCCTGCCACAAAATTGGTAATTTTGAAGAAATTTTGCAATGTTTGGTTATTATCTTGAATATCATTGAAGATAAAGATAAACAGTAAACAGCAAAAATGTTCAGCAAAGTAAGATCTACAAAAAGTATTACCAAAATTGTCAATTGACCCCCTTTAGGAGTTATTGCCCTCAAAAGACAATTTTACACAATTTGTTCATCGTGTTTGCTAACATTTAAAAATGTTTTTCAGTGAAACCACTGGGCCTAATACTTCTAAACTTTAACTGAATGTTCCTTAGAGTAACTGGTTTATAAATTGTATCAGAAGTTTTGATCCATTAACAAACATGGCCGCCATGGCATAGATAGAACATAGGGGTCAAATGCAGTTTTTGGCTTTTATCTCAAAAACTATAGCAGTTAGAGAAAAAGTGACATTGAGTTAAAGTGATGAATAAGTGAAGATCTAAGACAATCTGCTATGAAATTTTCAGACCAATTGGACCACCCATTGTAGGGTTACTGTCCGAAATAGTTTATTTTATGAAATTTTACTGTTTTTGGCTATTTTCTTTAATAATATAATAAATAGAGAGAAAGTGTAAAAGGCAAAAATGTTCAGCTAAGTAAGATCTACAAATAAGTTAAATGATCAAAATAGTCAATTGACTCCTTAAGGAGTTACTGCCCTTGACACGTTTTTTTTTTACATTATTTCGTGGAAGTCTATTACTGTTTAAAAAATCTTCTTCTCTGAAACTACTGGGACAAATGCTTCTTAACTTTAACTGAATGTTCCTTAGGGTATCTAGTTTATAAATTATATCCGAAGATTTGATCCATCAATAAACATGGCCGCCATGGCTAAAAATAGAACATAGGGGACAAAAGCAGTTTTTGGCTTATACACATGTATTTCAAAAACTACAGCAGTTAGAGCAAAAGCGAAAGAGAGTTAAAGTGATAAATGGGGCATGATCTATCTGTTATGAAATTTTCAGACGAGTTCGACAACCCATTGTTGGGTTACTGTTAGAAATAGTTTATTTTTATTAAATTTTACTGTTTTTGGTTATTTTCTTTAATATTATAATAGATAGAGGGAAAGTATAAATGGCAATAAATGTTCAGCTAAGTAAGATCTGCAAATAAGTCAACATGATCAAAATAGTCAATTGACCCCTTGATGAGTTATTGCCCTTAAAACATTTTTTTTTTTACATTTTTTGTGAAAGTCAAATTACTTTTTCAAAAATCTTCTTCTCTGAAACAAGCATGTTTAATCCCGCTACATTGTGTATATGCCTGTTGCAAATCATGAGTCTGTAATTTAGTGGTACATGAAGTACTTTGTTGCTGAATATCATTTTTTCACAAATTGTTTTGTTCATAGATCATGTAGATTAGGCCTTAAGTTGTCGCGTTTGAGTTGTCTTAAATTTGTCACTATGGGGCCTTTCATCGCTTCATATGTGGTATGGTTTTTACTCATTGTTGAACACTATACGGTGAACTATAGTTGTTAACTTCTACGTCATATGGTCTCTGGTGGAGAGTTGTCTCATTGACAATTATACTAGATCTTCATATTTTCATATATGAAAATCCTTGTAAATTGATAGATATTTTATTAGTTATCTACTTTGAAATCGACACATTCAATCTGCAAATTTGACATAACTTTTGACGTTTTATTGTCTTTACAATGAATAATCCTGCAACCATATGAATGCACCATTTCAGCAAAAGTTTTGTGCATAGAGTTCTACTTATAAATTTATATATCATATAACATAATTTACTTCGAAGATCTTTATAATAATGATCATAATGGCAGCACTTATGCCTCCTCTGATGGCCGTACCAGAACTAGCAGGGAGAGACATCTGAGTATCTACAAATCAAAGTGTAAAGCATCGGAAAAAAATATTACAAAAACATGAAAAACTTCTAGCTAGATCATAACAAAGGCATTGTTATCAAATTTAAGGAAATAGCATGTACTTATCTATGAATATTTCGCTTCACAAAGAGAGGCAGAAGAAACCAAGGGATAAGTCGAAGAAAAAACGTTTGTATACGTGTTGTATTCATCAACAGTTAAACACATTATAACAAGCCTGTTGTGCAGTTGAATATTTTCTACCCGTTGATACACCCTTCACATTCTCCTGTTAAGTGATTAGAAGGGTGCAAAACACAATTTGTTGAACAGTTTCTTAGACAATTTCCACCGAAAGAACCATCTCTACAAACTGTGGAAAATACACAACTCAAACAAGAAAACAAACAGCCTGACACTAGTAAACACATGGTAGTCAGGAACGGTCATTTTCATCATTACATCATCTCAAATGTCTGAACAATAAATAATTTAGTCATGTTCAGTCTTTCAGTCAATTTTCAGATTTATTGACATTAGTGAATTCCGTACGGTTACAGCCCTTGGATGGTGTAAACTTCCAAAAAAAAAAAACGTGTATGGTGTAATGGTGTATGGCATATGGTGCAATGGTAGAAGGTGTATGGTTCTATGGTGTATGGTGTAAGGGGAATGGTGTAATGGTGTAACGTGCGATCGGGTATGGTGTGAATGAATGGTGTACGACATTTAAAACTATGCAAAATATTGAACTGATTGTTAATTTTGTACATTAATTTACAATATTGTGATCAAAATTTGTTTTCTAAAATAAATAAATAATTTTGTAGTTGCACGCTTTACTTGAAATTAAACTGCATTATGGTGTAATGTGTAAGGTGTAGGGTGCAAAGGTGTAACGTATATGGTGTAATGGCACAGGGTGTATGGTGTAATGGTGTATGCTGAATGGTGTAATGGTGTATGGTGTTAGTGGGAAGTTTACACCATCCAAGGACTGTAAGACAACTTGCTTGTAGTCAATTCAGTCTGTTGTTAATCTGTACAGATAAATAACAACTACTGAAAAGTTTAAACATAGACTTGCAGATTTTAATTGCAAGCCAATTGTCGGAACAGTACTGATTTTCTGCAGTGGAAAAATGTCTGAAAATTGAATGAAAAAAAAAAAACCAAACAAATGGCTTGATAATTAACATGGTTAATTTATATAAAATTAAGAGACTTGGTATGATTGCCAATGAGACAACTATCCACCAAAAGTTCAATGAAGTTGATACTGTTCAGTTTTTGAGAACTGTTCAGATCAAAATGATCTTCTTAAATGTATATTTAAACAATAAATACCTAGTATTAAATTAGATTTGATAAAAAATTGACACTGAAGATTGGCATTTATTGAGCGAAAATTTGTCAATACGATTTTATAACATCACTATCTTCATATATACATACATATATATATATCCGTTAACATTTGTTGCGTCAGCATTAATTTTTCTTTAAAACATTTTACTAAAAGAATGTTTTGCTTTATAGACCTAACGAAGATTTCTTAATAATATTTTCATTGATTGTATATATTCATGGTTTGTTGGAGTAATGTCTTCTACTACAGAAAACATTGAGTTTAATTCTGGTGTTAACTTTGATATTTCCAAATTCAACGATAGCTGAAAATAGAATTATTTTCATTTGATCCAAAAGAGTATCTTATCTACGATCAGGGATTTATTATTTCTTTATCAAACATATGTATGTGTGTAAGGAGCAGTTGTTTTAAGGTCTTTTAGAAGTGGAACGACAATGTTAATGATAAAAATTATACCTACATATGACCACAACATTTGTGTTAGGTCTCCTCTTTCGTATACAGTTGTATAACTTGGATATAAGGTTGCTTGTTTAACGGTAATGGAATTATCATAAGCAAGCATTACTCACTTTTATTACAGTACGGTCCATGCTCATAGCCTGGTTTACATCCACTACTATCAACACATTCACCATTAAAACGATCACATGCACTTTCAATACAACCATCACAAGATTCAGAACAATCCAACCCAAATGTTCCTTTGCTACACTCTGAAAAAGTTAATTACCAATATATTTTGTTATCAGATAGAATATTTAAACACGCTGAGTTTCGTATCACGAACAACACTAACAACACCTTATGAAGCACAATACTTGCAAACGGACTGTAAAGTACAATAATCATGACATTAATTAATTAGATCATTCATAACACCATCGCCTTAATTTACCATTCGAACTCTAATATATGCATCACGATCTTATTATAAATAAAAGCAGTTGATATTAGTATACGACTTTTCAGAATAAACGTATTAAAATATTGCAGGATATAAAAGAAAACAACAATTTCTTTGTGCATATATGATCATAGTGATATAATTCTTACCTTCATCACACGATTGACCATGCCAGCCCTTTTTGCAGCCGCCATCAGAGCAAATACCACTGTTTTTTTCACACGGGTTGTTCAAACAGTAACAAATTTTTGTGCAATTGGTTCCAAAGTGCCAATTCATACAAGCTTCAAAACAACAATATGCATATATATGTGCGTACATCGTGAGAAGATCGCAGTATATTCTTCATTTTAAAAGTAAAGCAACATTTTGAGTGGGAGCAAAATAAAGATCAGCACTGGTTTTTTTAGGATTTTTTTTTGTTCTAGTTTGTCAATGTTTGAATTTTTTTTAAAGTTTTTTCAAAAAGGTTTAGTCGTTGTTGTCTACTGAAATTTATGTCCCGTGTGCAAGTTTGAAATAGTCCTGATGATAGATTATCAGGGGTTTCATTCTTTACAGACTAGATCATGAAGTTTCATATTCCACATTGTTCAGTCTCTTTTTATGTTCCACATTACGTTGTATTATGAAACTATGTTTATTTTTTATTGTTACTTGACAAATGTGTTCATTATAAAATTTTGAAGAGCAGAAATTGAAAGAATTGTCAAAATGAAATTCTTAATTACCCGAAGTATAACATTGGTGTGTTTGGTTTTTCGAGAAAAATTTGTATCAGACAGTCTAAAATAGGCGATATTATACAGATAAGGACAACATTATAAAAACCCTGAGATATACGCAACGAAAGTTATAGAAGATGGTAATATACGAAAAAGTTAACATAAACACCTAGTATTGTTTTTCATTTGATAAATAGACACAAAAGAAGGCCATTTGTTGAGCCGAAAATTTGTCAATACGATTTCATAATCTCATCTTCTTCGTATGTATATACAATTGAACATTTGTTGCGCTAGCATTCATTTTTCTGTGTAACACATATTACTTAAAGAATATTTTGGTGTTGTAAACCTATATAGACGAATATTTCTTTATACTCTTTTCATCGATTGCATATATAATCCTGCTTTGTTGGAATAATGTCTTGTACTACAAAAAACACTGACTTATAATTCTGGTGCATACTCTGATATTTCCGACTAGAGCTGAAAATATAATTATTTTTTGTTTATTCTAAAACAGCATCTTATCATCGATAAGGGATTTATTATTTCTTTACAAAACATTTGTATATATGTAAGGAGCTGTTGTTTCAATTTTTTTTAGAAGTTGACTGACACGATGAATGATGAAATTAAGACCTCTATATGACCATAACATTTTTGTTCGGTCTAGTCGTTCGTATAAAGTTGTAATCCTTGGTATAGTTTGTTGGTTTAACGGAAATGGAAGCCTTATAAGCAAGCATTACTTACTCTTATTACAGTACGGTCCATATTCATACCCTGGTTTACATCCACTACTATCAATACATACACCATCACAACGATTACATATACTTTCAATACAGCCATCACAAGATTCATTACAATACAACCCAAATTTGCCTTTGTCGCACTTTGGAGTAGCTAAATATTAATACATTTTGTTATCAGATATAATATTCAAACACGGAGAGTTTCGTATCATGAACAACACTAACAACACCTATTGTAACACAATATTCGTAGATCATCACACGATTTACCATGCCAGCCCTTTTTGAAGCCGCCATCAAAGCAATTACCACTGAAATGTTTACACGGGTTGTTCAAACAGTGACACATTTTTGTGCAATTGGCTTCAAAGTGCCAATCCACACAAGCTTCAAAACAACAATATGCATATATATGTGTGTACATTGTGACAAAATCGCAGTACATTCTTTATTTTAAACGTAAAGCAACATTTTGAGTAAGAGCAACATATAGATCAGTCATGTTTGTTTTTCTTCGTTTTTGTTATAGTTTTTATTTCTTAAGGTTTTGATCCAAACGTTTTGTCGTTGTTGCCTGCTTGAATATATGTCTCGTGTGCAAGTTTGAAAGAGTCCTGATGATATATAATCAGGAATTTCAAGTTTAACAGAGAAGATCATGCTGTTTCCTTTTTCCGCATAGTTAAGTCTCTTTTTATGTGTTATTACGCTGTATTATGGAACTATGTTTTTTGTGTGTTCCTTTACAAACTTTAAAGAGCTGCAATTATAGAAATTGTCAAAATGAAATTCTTAATTACCTGAAGTATTACATTGGTGTGTTATAATACTTGTTTCGTTTTACAAGCAAAATTTGTATCGAACCGTCTAGAATAGGCGATATTGTGCAAATACGGACAACATTATATAGTCTAAAGATTTCCGCAACGAGAGTGATAGAAGATGGTAATATACGAAGATGTTTACACAAACAACTAGTATTCTATTACATTTGAAGATCGCCATTTGTTGAGCCGAAAATTTGTCAATACGATTTTATTGCACCATCTTCTTGGTATGATACATATATCATTGACCTTTTGTTGCGTCAGGATTCATTTTTCTTTAAGACTTTTTACTTAAACTTGTTAAAGAATATTTTGGTTTTGTAGTTTCTTAATACTCTTTTCATCGATAGCATATATAATCGTGCTTTGTTGTAGTAATGCATGGTACTACAGAAAACATTGACTTATAATTCTGGTGCATACTTTGATATTTTCAACCTCGATGATAGCTGATAATAGAACTATTTTTCATTCAATCTAAAAGAGTATCTTATCTACGATAAGGGATTTATTATTTCTTTATATACTTATATGGAGTTATTTCTTCCAGAACGATAGGTTATTCTTTCGAAGAATCAACCCGGACGATACCATGTTTCAATGAAATATTCTCCAAGGCATAAAATAATCATATGTGTGATGTCATTATTTTTCTTGATAAAAATGCAAACTATAATTTACTTCAAAATTATATTCGTCTGATAGTTTTTGTTGCCGATTTGGGAATTTATTTTTTAAAGTTCAATCTATGATAGGTTTAAAAAAAATCGTCATTGCCCGAATTTTAATTTTAGAAACAATAATGTGAAGTTTTGTTAATTTATCGCTACAATACAGAGACATTATCATATATGCGAGATGAATTCTAATGTAAAACTTTCATAACACTTTAAAATAAAGCCAGATTTAACATATTCGTGTGTAAGATTTTGAAAATCTTATTGATTCACACTTAATAGGTTGATTGATTGATGGTTACTTAACGTCCAGTGGCAAATATTTCATGCATGTTCAGGACGATACACACTGAATAGGAAATCATACTGTGGCCTACATGTATTGATATTCGTTTTCGTGTAACATGTACATGTATCACGATTTCGTACCCCCTTCGTGTCAGTTCTTAACTTTTTTACATTTATGTATACCTTTTACTCTATCAAATGATTAACTAATAAAATATTCTTATATTCTATTGAATAACATTCATGTACCTCACAATGAGGTCGGGTTGGGGAAGGGTAATAATTATATCCTGATTATCTGTTAAAAAATGTATTGCTATTCAAAAGAAAATCATTCTGAATATTTCATTCGATTCAATTAAAATTGTTGAAAAAATAATCACTTTTCCGCGATGAAATGTTATTACAAATAGACAAAAAAAAAAACACAGCACCTCCCCCTTTCGATAAACTAAGTTGGTACAATAAATTACTTACAAAGTATCTTGTTTTTTTCATACACCTTTATCAGATGGTAACAATTCATTTGTGTCTTTTTCTTGTCGTAGAACACACCTCGGGGTGTCATGATTGCCCAAAGAAAGTCCTCCCTGCGGTCGGTCTTTCATTTGATCAATCCTGACACCCCTTGGTGTGTTCTACGACAAGAAAAACCTTAAAAAATGCATTATCTATAACTTACCAAAAAATATGTATATATGTAAGAAGCGGTTGTTTTAAGTTCTTTTAGACGTTGAACGACACGGTAAATGATGATAGTTAGACCTACATCATGTACAAATGACCATTACATTTTTATTAGGTCTAGTCGTTCGTATAAAGTTGTATTACTTGGATATAGTTTGCTGGTTTAACAGAATGGAAGTTTTATAAGCAAGTATTACTTACTCCTATTACAGTATCGTCCATACTCATAGCCTGGTTTACATCCATAACTATAAAAACAATCACCATTCAAACGATCACATTTACTTTCAATACAACCATCACAAGATTCAGAACAATCCAACCCATATTTTCCTGTGCTGCACGCTGAAACAGTTAATCATTAATACGTTTTGTTATCAGATATAATATTCAAAAAAAGCAGAGTTTCGAATCATGAACAATACTAACAAAACCTTCAGTAGCACAATATTTGTGGACGGTCTGCTGAGTACAATAATCATGACATAAGATAATTAAATTATAATACCGCCTTAATTTACCATTCGAACTCTAATATTTGCATCCCGATCTTAATATGAAGTAAAGCAGTTTATATATTGGTAATTGGCTCTCAAGGACAAAAGTATTAAATTATTACAGGAGATAAACGAATACAACTTTTTCTTTGTGTATAAATGATAATGATATAATTCTTACTTTCATCACACGATATACCCTCTATGTCTAAATTACCCTGGCAAAAAATGTTTGGACTCGATGGTATCTAATATCCGGCACGGTGACGGAACATCAATAGACAGAGAAAAGGTAGTTTTCTGTTTTTTTATTTGTTGTTTTTATGATATCGAAGAATATATATACGTATATAACTATTTTCTATTGTGAGATGTAATAATTTCTACAACCGTTCTAGGTTAACGGAGAAATAAGTAAAAATGCACGTCAAAATGACAAATTATGTGAACCTTACCTCGAATTTGTTTAATTTCTCGTTAAATTGTTCACATGGTACGGAAAGAAAGATATTGACATGGAGATTGCAAAACTAGTCACTTTGAGCACCTAAATACTTGTATTTCTGCGAATGGAACGAAAGAAATGGGTCATGTCAAAACAGAAGCGCCCGGTTTTGTCAATGTTGTTTATTACACAATGACCCGGTTTTGTCTATGTATAGAACCCGGTTTTGTTTATTTTATGAAAAGCAACGTTAACACCGGTATTCTGAAACAAAAAAACAAATTTACAAATGGCTGATCATGTGGGTTTTCAAACCAGATACCTCAATAAAGCCTGTGGCTAAGTTTAATTACATTGTTAAAGAGGAGAAGATTTTTGTAAGATAATTGGCAAAAACGCAAAGAAATGGTAAAAATCGCAATTAAAGGTGAATAATGCTTACAAGGACATCGACCAAGTCGACGTATTCGTATATATTGTCTTGCTGTTTTGCTATGGATATAACTTTTAAATATTTCAAGATAATAGACAGAAATGGAAAAAAGAAGAAATTTGTCATTCGAGGACATTAACTTCTATAAGAGTTCGTGTGAGAGTTTTGATGTATATGGACAAACGGTAGAGCTCAACAATGTGAACATATCTGTTTCTGTTAAATTTTCTCTATCTATAGCTGTTTTACAAAAATAATAGACAAAACTTGCATCCCCCTATGTTCTATTTTAAGCCATGTCGGCCATCTTTGTTGACAAGCGGGGTCATCAAAAACTTTTTAAACTAGATACCCCAATGATGATGAAAAACAGTTAAACATAAGTTCGTTAGACCTTTTAAAAGCTACATAAGGTTGCGGATAAGGTTTGTTAAATGTTTTGTAGCCCAGTAATTTCAGAGGAGAAATTATGTAAAAAATTAACGGAAGACGACGACCGACAGGGGCCAAGTGATGAAAAAAAACCTCATATTTCCCTTGGGGTCAGGTAAGCTAAAACCAACCAAGAATTCCAAACAAGATTGCACCGTTCTTGAATGAAAAAAATGTCTAACAATTCATAATTAAGGCTTACACGAACGAGATAAACTAATCATACATGGCAAAATAACTTCAATTGCGTTTTTTTTTAACAAAAATGAATACTACGTATTATTTATACAAGAGTTACTGTACGCACTGACATGTCGCGACTGCTGGAATGATCGTTATTGAATTTATTTTGAAGGTCTGTAAGATAAATAATTAAATAATAGTATTACATAAAATTAACATGGTTCATGGAACCATAAAAAAAAGTCAAGGTCTGATAAAACCTGCCAGACGGACATGAACACATTACAATCATTAAAACAAACCAACAAAAAATATAAAACTTAACATTTACCAATAAATCAAAAAAATAAGTTCAAGGTCACATAAATAGTCATTTGCGCCATACAAGCAAATATAGTTGACCTATTACTTATGATATTAGAGATGCGGACTTGAACACGAAATGTTAACCTTGATCATAGATATCAGCCTTTATCAGCTATTCATTTTGTAAGGAAATCGATGAACCATGAAAATGATGTCAAGGGCAATGGACATATATATGACAGATAGAAACATCGTTACATAAAACGTCTGTGTACGAGGTTTGTTGCAGTCAAACCTTCTAACTTCTGACATATAAAGCTTCATACAAATAGTTCAAGCCGCCACGAATTTGCATCCCTTGGTCTCGCATTCCGACAATTCCAAAATATCAATGTGAATTTTTCGAATAAACATGATAATCTTACTCACATTCATCCAATTTCGCGGGTGTCCCTGGTTTCTTAGTTCTTATAAAATTTTAATTTGGTTTACGATTTAGTTATATAACATCAGTGGCAAATCCAGGCGGCGTATAGGTCGCACGCCCCCATTCCCACTTTTGATGGCCAAAAAAATATTAAATCTTTTTCTTTACGATTTATTTTAGCATAAATTCGTCCAAAACATTGTTCGCTTCGCTACGCTCTGTGGTATGTAAGCCGTTTGAATTACGCCTATTTTGAAAAAAAACTGAATCCGTCCCTATATATTGTCAATGTACGATAATCATAACACAATGGAGAGATAACAGAATTGCTTATTTATTAATAAAATAATCATTATTGCATTTTCTCGATGGCCTGAAACTATTATTCTAATTTATACTTAGTATTATAGTTACAATTGGGGATAAATAGATTTGATTTTTAATGCATGATTATTATAATCCTTTTCACACCATAAACATTCATTTTCTATGGCGATTCTGCATGCATATATACATTTGTCTGATTATCATGCCTTATAATGAACATTTAGCCCTAAGAAGATTTATTTTAAACGATCATAGGAAAGATTACACCCCTAGATTACTTATAAAGATAACCATCCTGTTGTGCAAGAAAATCACATATCAAATGTGCGTCCTTTAATTTTTAAAACCATGAACTCTAATTTTAAGTTTAAACACTCAAATTTACATAATTCATATAAAAAAAAACATAAAGAGAGCTTAAACCTCAATTTGCGGTTTAACCTTCATTTCTATCTATTTCGCAATAAGAGTATTTTTTTAAATGCAAAGCAAAATAATAATTATAATTATTTTTGTTCCAATAAAGTAGGAATTCAAGTGTTTGAGGATTCAAATCAATAATTTGTTGTCCTCTGTGAGAAATCGTTTTCCAACCAGCCACAAAACTCCTTTTAAACGCTGAGGTTCAATTATGTTATGCAATTATGCATTTTTTTTTCTTTGACAAAACCGGGTTCTGCCTTGTGAATTCAAGGACAAAACCGGGTTGTACACATTGACAAAACCGGGTGCTTCCATTTTGACATGACCCGTTTCTTTCGTTCCATACACAGAAATACAAGTATTGAGGTGCTCAAAGTGACTAGTTTTGCAATCTCCATCTCAATATCTTTCTTTCCGTACCTTTCTTTCCGTACCATGTGAACAATTACCGAGAAATTAAACAAATTCGAGGCAAGGTTCACTCAATTCGTCATTTTGACGTGCATTTGTACTTATTTCTCTGTTAATCTAGAACGGTTGTAGAAATTATTACATCTCACAATAGAAAATAGTTATATATGTATATGTATTCTTCGATATCATAAAAATAACAAATAAATAAACAGAAAACTACCTTTTGTCTGTCTATTGATGTTCCGTCACCGTGCCTGATATTAGATACCATCGGGTCCAAACACTTTTTGCAGGGGTAGTTTGGACACAGTGATACAACACCAGCCCTTTGCAGCTGCCATTAAAGCAATTGCCAGAAGAATTTTCATTCGGGTTGTTCAAACAGTAAAAAATGTTTTGTGCAATTGGATCCAAAGTGCCAATCCACACAATCATCAAAATAACAATATGTATACATAAGTGCCTACATTGTGACAAAATTGCAGTTCATTTTTCATTTAAAATGTAAAGCAACATTTTGAGCGGGAACAAAATAGAGATCAACACTGGTTTTTTTAGGGTTATTTTTTTCTTTGTTTTTTTTCTAGTTTGTATTTATTTTTTTAGTTTTTTTTTCAAAACTTTTGTCGTCGCTTCTTAAATGTACGTCCCTTGTGCATGTTGTGCAAGTTTGACACAGAACAGAAAAAAAGTAAAATAACAAAAATACCGAACTCCAAGGGTAATTCAAAACGGAAAGTCCTTTCTAAAATGACAAAATCAAACTTTCAAACACATCCAACGAATGGAAAACAACTGTCATATTCCTGAATTGGTACAGGCATTTCCTTATGTAGAAAATGGTGGAGTAGATCATGCAGTTTCATAATCCGCATAGTTCAGTCCTTTTTATGTTATATCACGTTGTTTTAGAGATTTCCTATAAAATGACGAAACTCGACATAAACAACCTACAATGACGGAGGGGATCATAGACTCATTGATATTTTTGCTCGTCGAACACACATATTTTGTAGGAATAATTGTTTTTCAAAAATAAACACAATTTTCTATTTCAAATCTTTACATATTTTGTTAGATTCTGGCTGACTTTATAAGCAACAACCTTTTAAGGGAATAATTAATCCAGTTACAGGTCATCAAACGCACCGACCATTACTTGGTCATTTAACTTGACCCATATATTTAGTTCTCAAAGGATAAATTCTTAAAAGTTCTAAAATCAAAATTTAGCTTAAAAGAATAAAATAATTAAATCAAAAGCGAGATGATGTTCTCATATTTTATTTATAAGTTATAAGGTTGTCACAGGGGTTTCAAACACGCCGGAATATCAAAAGTGTACACGACTTACTTCTTTTTTCGTATACTTATATCATTTTTTCAAGATACTTTTGTCAGAGGGAGAAATTCAGATAACTGATGTATCTGTATCTGATGGAACTTTATCATCTTTCTGTATAATTTTATAAGATATAATTTGCTAGGATGTATCTTCAAGAAAACAATTGATGACACTTTACTAAATCAGTAATTATAGTTACTTCTTTTTTCTTTATTATAAAAAAACGCATGGGTTTTATGAAGAGTTTGCATACGTACAAATGTAATTTAACGTAATTGCTCACAAAATGTGCTTAAGAAATGTTTAGCGTTCAGCTTATACAAATACGTGTGAAAAACGGACATGTATGGAATATTTGATTGCAATTGTGTTAAGTAAAATATTTTTATTTTCATGACAAACTTATGATATCAAAGAGACGTTATTTCTTAGTTTGTACGTCTGTTCATTCATCTGTCCCGTTTAAAATTAAAAACAAAATAAGGTTATAAAGCATATTAGGGTTTTACCCTGATTAAGTGGTTTACTAAACATAGAGATGTGATAATGTGAGGGAGCACAGTGTCTAATGACCACATATTCTTGTTTCAAATGGTTTGAATATACATGTACATGTAAGTGTATTTATATTATTCATAACCGCCTCGATGGCCGTATGATAACGTACTCGCCTCGACTACGGTTCTTTGGTTCGATCCTCGGCTGTATCAAATCAAAGATTGGCAGCCCTCTGCTAAGCAAGCTATATTTAAGAGTAAGTGCAAAAAAATGTTCGGTCCAGAGTCAAAATATCATGAATAATATGTCCCGATAGAATGACATGTCTTCATGTGTACTGTTACCTTGTGAACTAGTGCTTTAAAAAAATTGGATAAGCGTGTCGGTCTAGTACAAAGTCGGGTTCATATTCATCTCGCCCTGAATGTGCATACTTGAACTACATATGCAATGACCACTTATGGTCAAACATTCTGTTTAAAGTTTTATTTTAGAGCTGCGCAAACTCGTGATCTTTTACATTGCATAAGGAATAAAAACATTAAAAAGGAAAATATAAGCGTGCTTTTTTGACTGGATTTTCATTGGAAACTTATTATCTTATTAGTTTTTATGTTTTTCACTTATGAAACACACATACACTTCAATAACGTATGTAGTAAAAAAACTAATTCGGAGACCCTCTATAAATTGCTTATCAATAAAATGGATAAAAAACTATCAGTAAAAGTACTGCAAGGAATATCAAATATTTTGCCCGAAAATGTCTTTTGTATTTGGACTCATATAGCACTTTTTGTCAACATAGGCTTGCTCTGTTTGATGGGATGAAGGAATAACAAACAACATTATGTATGAATTGAAAACTGTCATTTATTATTAAAATGACGAAGAATCAACAAAATGATAAACATGTATTATAATTAAATCAATAAATCATATTTATAAACAACATATATGTTTATAATGACAAAACCTTATTGACCCATTCCATGAAAGATGGGGTTACATTCGCCCATCGAGGATGAAGTTACATTCGAATATAACACTGACATCTTGAATATGTATGTGCCTTACCGAATAATGTTGAATAACAATACTCCAATTAAATAAAGTTAAAATATGTCAATTTTAAAATGATTTATTTTGAAAATAATATATTATTGAAATGAGTTATCAAGGGAGGGATGGTGGGTACAATTTCAGTTCCAAATTTTTCCTTCCACTTTCTATCTGCACTGAAGCGCCTTCTGAGATCAGATTACATGATCAGGGGAAGGAACTAAGTATTAGCATTTCTCCAATATAAAGTCAAAGAGTTATTCCGCTTTCTATAGTATCGCTAAGTTTGCCAAAAAATCATTTTTAATAAAAATTAGCATTTTTGTCAACACAGGCTTGCTCTGTTTGATGGGATGAAGGAATAACAAACAACATTATGTATGAATTGAAAACTGTCATTTATTATTAAAATGACGAAGAATCAACAAAATGATAAACATGTATTATAATTAAATCAATAAATCATATTTATAAACAACATATATGTTTATAATGACAAAACCTTATTGACCCATTCCATTAAAGATGGGGTTACATTCGCCATCCTATTGTTACACAAAACCTTCCTTGTAACAATATCCCCCATCGAAGCCTGTGACAAAACATTTCAGAAACAATGAAGCCCAACTACCAAATGAAATTCACTATGAATCTAAATTATCTACATCTAAGAGGTTTCATTCATGATTCTATGATTATAACATGTACATGTATTAACCGATTTCAACATGGCTGCCAGAGGCCCATGTCCCTATGGCAACCAACGTCAAATATACATAATTTACCTAAATTTACCATTTATATCAATATATATTTTTTATCTTTATGTTATTAATCAAGTAAAAATCGTTTTTATTCGTTTCATGTCAATATAATTATGTTGATATGTTACCAAACAGTTTTGTGTGCTTAATTTCACGAAAGATATTAGTATTTCCCACATAGTGTATTACAGTGCGTAATTTTATAGTCATTAAACTTTAGGGGATTCCAAAAAGTTATGACACCCGTATTGTCTGCAATGACAACCGGGGATGATTCATTACTGTTGGTTTAATAAACTCTTCGAAAATCGGGTTATTCCACTGCATCATTACAACCTTTATAATGACTTATGACATTTATATATAATACCTATATCCTCTCAGATTATCGTTACTCTTAAAAATATTTAAGGATTGCCAGAGGCCCATGTCCCCATGGCAACCAACACCCCCAAAAAAAATCATATTAACTACACAACACAATATTACACCTTAAGTCTGTAATGTACACAGGATTGAACAGAAAGAGGCCCATGTCCCGATTTTATTTTAAATCACAGTGTCAGACATAGATTCAATTAAGGCGTCTTATGAGACTTATATCTACATGTATATACCATCTGTCATGGCAAACCCAAAAACAATCATATAACTACAAAACATTATAATATTCAATTCTGAGACTCCATGATTGAATTAAAGAGGTCCATGTATCCATTTCCCTTCTAGTCATCTACAAAATTATACCTTCACTTATTCATTGTACTTTAATCCAAATAACTTTTTATAAAATTGAAAAAAGATACATAAAAATAAAATGATTTTTTCAAACTACCTTGTACCATTAACTTAGATCCACAGACAGAAGCCCATGACCCCATGTCTAAAAGATATAGTCAAATACAATGACATCAAAAATAGTTCTTTTCTACATACACGTATCTATAATACACCACATACAAAAATATGCATTTACTAATTAATACAATATAAAACATTTGAAGAAAACATCTGGCAAAAAATTTGAATGTACAATGGTAGTAGCATATTTCATAATTTTAGGTGATTCATTAGAATATTGTTGAGAATAAGTTGCCCCATAAATGTAAAAGGCATCTTGCCATTTTTTTCGGAGTTCCTCCAATTGATGCCGAACACTGTTAGCAGCCTCTTCTTATAACATTTGAGCACGAATGATTGCTGCTCTCAGATGATGGGTTAACATTCATATTTGATGTGGGTTCCAGTTATGGGGTCGTCATATCTGTTGCATTTAATGTAGTGTTACTTTGCGTTAGTGGCAACATGGAATTAACACGACCGGTTTGTCAGTGCTGGTATTAAAGTTAGATCTGATGTATTTGCGTCCTTTCCTTGTATTACACCAGTACTTCTGAGAATTGTAACAACAGTTTGTGTGATGATTGGTGCTGCAACATTTTATGTCATTGTAAGGTACAACCACCCCAGATCAGAACTGCCTATGTTTCCCATTAACTTGCCCAGCCTCCGCCTTTTACGAGTACTTGTTTTATGTAATTGCAAAGTCCTCTGATGAGGGAAAAGCTGAAAGAGAATGTAAAATGTGCACTAATCAAAAATACAGTATGTACATAAGCACAACAATCTATATAAGTGCCATATGCACTGTTTATTGCTCATCAAAGCACCATTTGTACTAGAGCATCACTGAATTATCTAAATGCTTTATGACCATGCACTGCTCATCAAAGCATAATTTGTACTAGAGCAGCATTGAATTATCTAAGTGCCATATGCACCATGCACTTTCATCAAATCACCATTTGTACTAGAGCATCATTAAATTATCTAAATGCCATATGCACCATGCACTGCTCATCAAAGCACCATTTGCACTAGAGCATCATAAATTAGTATATAAGTGCTACATGTATATGCACCATGCACTGCTCATCAAGCACCATTTGTACAAGAGCATCATAAATTAATATAAGTGCAATATTCACCATGCATTGCTCATCAAAGCGCCATTTGTACTAAAACATCATTTAATTATCTAAGCGCCATATGACTATGCACTGCTATTCAAATCAACCATTTGTACTGGAGCATCATTAATTCAACTTTATGTCATATTCACCATGCACTGCTCATCAAAGCACCATTTGTACTAGAGCACCATAAATTAATAGTTGTCATATGCACCATGCATTGCTCATCAAAGCACCATTTGTACTAGAACATCATAAATTAATATAAGTGCCATATGCACCATGCATTGCTCATCAAAGCACCATTTGTACTAGAGCATTATAAATTAGTATAACTCCCATATGCACCATGCACTACTCATCAAAGCACCATTTGTACTAGAGTAAGTGCCATATGACCATGCACTGCTCGTCAAAGCACCATTTGTACTAGAGCATCATTAATTCATCGTTATGTTATATTCAACATGCATTGCTCATCAAAGCACCATTTGTACTAGAGCATCATAAATTAGTATTAGTGCCATATGACCATGCACTGCTCATCAAAGCACCATTTGTACTAGAGCAAGTGCCATATGACCATGCATTGCTCATCAAAGCACCATTTGTACTAGAGCATCATAAATTAGTATTAGTGATATATGACCATGCACTGCTCATCAAAGCACCATTTGTACTAGAGCAAGTGCCATATGACCATGCACTGCTCATCAAGGCACCATTTGTTCTAGAGCATCATTAAATTATCTAAGTGCCATATGACCATATACTGCTCATCAAAGCACCATTTGTACTAGAGCAAGTGCCATATGACCATGCACTGCTCATCAAAGCACCATTTGTACTACAGCATCATTAAATTATCTAAGTGCCATATGATCATGCACTGCTCAACAAAGCACCATTTGTACTAGAGCAATTGTCATATGACCATGCATTGCTCATCAAAGCAACATTCAGGGTTGTTAAATAATTCTTTCATGAACCCTAGCAGACAGACTGATTAACTGTTAAAATTAATGTATGATGCAGCTGTGTTTTAATTTGCTTTTGTCCGGGTTGTTAAATGATTTTATCTTAATTGTTTTAATGACCACTACTAGACTGTCTGAATGACCACGAAAGTTAATGTATGATGCAGCTGTGTTTTAACTCTAGCACTTTTAATTACAAGTCGTATAGTTTATGACTTTGTTTGTTTATATTCTGTGCCTATAGTTGTGTGGTCTCGAGGTGACTGCTACTTTGATACGTGAGAAAGTATCCAAAGAATATGAAGTTTGAGATTGTTGACTAGCGACATGTATTTGCTGTATGTTGTACGCAGTTATAGTTAAAATGTATCCATGATATTTATGTGTGTAATATATTATATAATTCGTCTAAAAATCAGCCGAACAATGTTGGATCTGAAAATTTGCGGTTCTTCACTGGCCGGGTTTTGAACTCATGCTACTGATATATCATGGCGTCAAATCGCCTTGCACTGTGCCCGACGTGCTAGACCACCTAGGCTCTCCAACTAAAGTGCTCAGAAAATCAACCTATATATATAAGTATGAACTTTTACATAATAGATATTTAATAAGATATGACGTTTTTTAATCCATGCATTGGCCAGGAAGCCCCTTGACAAAAGTATTCTGTTATAATATACCATAGTTAACAAAAAAGTGTTGGCATATGATACTCAGGTTATAAGGCTCTCGATTTTATATTTTATCAACCACAACAGAATTGATATAAGTACCCTAAGCACTGCTCATCAAAGCACCATTTGTACTAGAGCGTCACAAATTCATCTAAATGCTATATGCACTCAAACCTAAATACAGTATGTACTCAAACACAACAAATCTATCTAAGTGCCATATGGGCACTGCTCATCAAAGCACCATCTGTACTAGAGCCTCATAGAATTCATCTAAATGTTATATGCACCCATCCTGAATACAAATATGTACTCAAGCACAACAAATCTATATAAATGCCATATGGGCATTGCTCATCAAAGCACCATCTGTACTAGAGCCTCATAGATTCAGATGCACTTGTGTTAAGTACATAAATGTATCCAAGTACACTATTTATCTAGGTGGCTCATCAAAGCACCATTTGTACTAGAGCCTCATAAATTCATGTAGGTGCCATAACACCTGCTTAAAGTACACAATGTATTCAAGTACAAAATTTAAGAAAAAATAAAATAAAAATCAATCATATTATATACATGTGTCATATGCACTATTAACTAATACATGTGTGAATTCTAATTACAATGATTTTTGGTGTTGAAAGTCTACATGTATAATGTTACAATTATAATAAAACTCAAGAAGAAGACCCAAGCTCTGTAAATATTCGCAGTATTTAATTGCCCACCTAATTTGCTATGATAAGGATTGATAAATAAATTTATCTTAGTTGTACTCATGAACCCTAGCAGACTGTCTGAATGACCGTTAAAATTAATGTAATATGCAGCTGTGTTTTAATTTGTTAGGGTTAAGGTTGTTCAATAGTTTTATCTTAAATGTTTTTATAAACCTTAGCAGACTGTCTGAATGACCGTTAAAATTGATGGATGATGCAGCTGTGTTGTTACTATCATGACTTTCAATTACAAGCCGTATAGTGTATGAGTTTGTTTATTTATCTTCTGCTCCTATGTGTGGTCCCGATTTGATACAAACACGCGAGAAAGTATCAAAGGAATATAACGTGTTCTGTTATAATAAAAACTGTTGGGATATAACACTCCGGTTAAAAGACCCTCGATTTTAATATAATTAATATTGAAACAAATAATTCTGATATAATATACCATAGTTACATAAAACTATTTGTGGCATATAATACCCAAGTTATACCCCCAGTTTTGAAAGAAATTGAAGATTGACTCGAATTGTTCTGTAAAAGCATGTTTATGGGTAATTTCCCTCGAACTTAATAGCTTTAACAAATAAATAAATAAATAAAAACCTGTCCATAATATACTATAGTTGCGTAAACTATGTGTGGCATATGATACCCAGGTTATACCCCCAATTTTTGAAATAAAATGAATAATACAAAAGTAATTGACTGCCATTTGTCACTATATCAAATTGGTAAATTCCCGAGTAATTTTCCTATAACTTAATAGCTTTCAACAAAATATATAAATAAAACATGTCCAATACTTAACTGCGATAAGCTGTCTTCTTGTATTGCCCTTCTAGTGTTTCGAAAATATTTTGGTATACCAACACCATAGTGGAACGGAACACCATCAACATAGTTATTGCGATCCTAAGTGAAATTATGTTAGGTCTTTCGATTATGAATAAACGTTCCCAATCTGTGAACGTGTAAAGGTAGCACGGTAGTATTTGCATTCCGGAATTTAGGTTGCTCTTTTGTGTACCCTACCTAAGTCAATGTATTTGAACAGTGTGATTGGACAAAAAATACAGTATCAACTGAACATATTTTCCCAAACTGAGGGATGAATCAGGTGTAGAAAAATATGAAATAATTTTACATACAGGTGAAAATGAATTTTTGAGAATTTTTTTAAATTTTGTATTCACTGCATGATAAAAGACCTAAAAGCACTAGTGGCCTTAGGTTTTTAAAGATAGCAAAAAAAGTAAACGGTCATGATACATATTTAAATTCATTTCTGAAAATTATAATGAAAGTACTTCAGTAAACTGTGTATATAGAATTTTGGGCAGTGCTAGAAAGTGGTGAAAAGTTTAAAAAGGCTATCATTATCCCTTATGGGCCAGGAAATACTACCGTGCCACCTTAACTGGAATATATATGTTTACAATAAATCAATAGAGGTCCTTTTTTCACCTATACAATTTGTAAGTTTATCAATAAAAAGTTGATTAAGGGCAACTAGAATAAAAACAGCTCTTAAATTCCACCCCTGGGAGTGAAAATTGCTGATTCAGCAAATTTTGCCTGATCTGTGGGTAATAATGTAAAAATTTACCTAGAAAGTAAAATTTGATTATTTTTTATGTAACTTGCAGTACATTTTTAATAATAAATGTTTGCTTTAACTTTTCGCAGTGTCTGACACATGTGCAACAACTGGAATTTGAGACGCGACATATTTTAGTTGTCTGTACGTCCTATAATTTTCACCGAAATAAGTAAAGTGCATAATTTTTTTTTTTTTCCACACAAGTACAGCTATACTAGTTTTCTTTAGGTTTAATTTGTAGTTCTGTGGTAACATGGCACCAGTGTGAGCTTTTTTGGAACCAGTAAGTGGTTTAGGGGTCCTTACTTATTCATTTAGCCCTCATATTTAGCTGAAATAGAGATAGTATTAGGGGTTTCTTTACATTGACAAGACAATTATTTGGACAAACAATGTGATTAAGATTGTATATCAGCAAGATTAAATAGTTTATTCATTTTCCATGCAAATATGATGAATTGTTTTGATTTTCTGACCCTGAAATAAACAATAAAGGTAAATTGATTATTTAAGGGGACATAATTTAACTTAATGCATACATGAGAAATAGACAAACAGTCATCTTAGAGATATATTCTAGTACATGTATTGTCAAAAAGACTTTAGAATAATAGTTAACTGCCATCTAAAGAATCTTGTTAAATTGCCTTCATGATCTGGAAATGCTTAAAGGAATGTAAGGCATGCTGTAAAATGTGGAATGGACTTTACTATCATTTTTCATGATTTGGTGCTTAAACTGTTTCTTTCAGTCAGATTAACTATAAATAGAGTTGGCAATCCAATAATTCCTCCTGAATCATCATGTTTTACTTCTGTGTTGATTTGAAACATCATATATTTGGGTTTTGTTCACTCCTTAAGTAAAAATGGCAGGATGAAAAAAAAGGTAAAATCTGCCAGCTGGGGTAGGGGTATAATCTTTAAATTTTTTGGGGTAAGGAATAAGTGCAGACTAGTATTCTTTATTGTAATATGTTTCCTAGTAAGAAGTCTATGCATCATAGGTGTTATGACTGGTTTCAAGTTTGTGATGTCTTGGTTAAGGTAGCACGGTAGTATTTGCATTCCGGAATTTAGGTTGCTCTTTTGTGTACCCTACCTAAGTCAATGTATTTGAACAGTGTGATTGGACAAAAAATACAGTATCAACTGAACATATTTTCCCAAACTGAGGGATGAATCAGGTGTAGAAAAATATGAAATAATTTTACATACAGGTGAAAATGAATTTTTGAGAATTTTTTTAAATTTTGTATTCACTGCATGATAAAAGACCTAAAAGCACTAGTGGCCTTAGGTTTTTAAAGATAGCAAAAAAAGTAAACGGTCATGATACATATTTAAATTCATTTCTGAAAATTATAATGAAAGTACTTCAGTAAACTGTGTATATAGAATTTTGGGCAGTGCTAGAAAGTGGTGAAAAGTTTAAAAAGGCTATCATTATCCCTTATGGGCCAGGAAATACTACCGTGCCACCTAAACTACCAACTACGACAATTATCATCGTAAAATTAAATTCTGTCTAAATAAACTATAGAATTTAAAATATCCGGCGCTTCAGCTGACTCAAAATCACTCACTAGACACAATTGCAAATTACGGCAAATAACGGCTATATAAATATCCGATGTCAAATACCATATTGATGTTATATAATTGTCCACAGGATACGGTCATTTTCTTCTCGAAACCACAATGTAAACTTACTATTTATACACAAATTACACAGATTGTAATAATAAATACAATTTCAGTTCCAAATTTTTCCTTCCACTTTCTATCTGCACTGAAGCGCCTTCTGAGATCAGATTACATGATCAGGGGAAGGAACTAAGTATTAGCATTTCTCCAATATAAAGTCAAAGAGTTATTCCGCTTTCTATAGTATCGCCAAGTTTGCCAAAAAATCATTTTTAATAAAAATTAGCATTTAACTGTCATTCTCGTTAACTTAATAAACAAGACAACACATATCAATCCTTAATCGGGCACACCTTCTAAAACACAACATATATTAGTATTTTGTTATCTACAATTTTGATAATGAATTTGAAAATACTTTGACATAGAAATTAATTGGAAGCGACAGCTCTTGTCTAAATTTTCAACTTTTATCAAGAGACAACTTCTGACAAACATTGATTTCGACATTTCTGAACTTGTCTGTAAAATATCCTTCTAAAATATCTTTTCCCCACAAAAAATATATATAAATAGATAAACAAGAAGACAGAACATCGGATAATGATAAAAATAAGCATTCAAGATATAGAACAATGAAGCGTTCATCTGCAAAGTATAGTGATAAAAAGTGTCATTATCAAGGCCATGAAATATAATCCAAATCGAACATATAATAATTAAGAGTTCCGTGTTTTTACGTGATCCTATGTCAGTGAACATTAAGGCAGGAATCTGGAGAACCACGTGATGAATATAAAATATCTGATTACTGTCAATTTTCATCACGTAAAAATTATTTGATATGGAAGAAAATTCCAGTGAATGGTTTTAATAGTCTTTGAATATTTAGTTTAAACTTAAGCGACGTATCTATCTAAATTGAATTGTTGGCAATAACCAGTCACAAAGGTACGGTAGAGCGGCAATTAAAAGAAATTATCAAGATATATTCTTAATAATCTGAATTATAACATTGGTCTTTTATAATTATTATTAAAAGTATTATAAGCAAGCATTACTTACTCTTATTACAGTATCGTCCATTCTCATAACCTGGTTTACATCCACTATTATCAACACATTCACCATTAAAACGATCACATGTACTTTCAATACAACCATCACAAGATTCAGAACAATCCAACCCAAATTTTCCTTTGCTGCATTCTGAAAAAGTGAATTATCAATACGTTTTGTTATCAGATGTAATATCCAAACACGCACAGTTCCGTATCATGAGCAATACTAACATCACTTACAGTAGCACAATATTTGCAGACGGTCAAACCAAGAATTAGAATTGACATTTGCTGCTTTTCCGATAAGCTCGTAGCATTTAGAGTTAGAGCAAAGAATAGTAGGCTAGGAGTCGGATTATTGTGTACGGCTAGACTGACATGACATGACATATCATGTTTTGAACAAGCACGAACAAAATACCGCCAAGCGTGTCGGCTAATACAACGTTGGGTTAATGTTCATATTGCATTAACATGTTATCGTCCAGATTATGATCTTAATTTGCCACTGGGCATTAAACATCAATCCCTCCTAGGCGCGAAATCGAAAACAACGATGAGTATTATGAGTGGATTGTTTAAGGGTAAAAACGTCGACGCAAAAGAGTTTCAGTATTTTTAGATACAAAAAGTAGGTTTGTTAGATTGATTAATTTTGTTTGAAATTCTTCTGGGGAACAGTGTTCTATGTAATTTCGCTAGACCGAGACGAATAAACGAAAATGGGTCGATTAAGTTAAAGGACAAGATTTTCGACTGCAACTGGAAAAAGAGGACATACTGTAGACAGTATCAGAGATTTCACCTTGCAATAGGTTGCTCCAAAAAATACTTCCCTTTTTTCTTCAGTAAGAACATGAATTCTGAAGTATACGCTTTTAATCAATTTATTGTTACCTCAACTGATATTGTACACACTATTGATTAGGAAACAGAAATCAAAAGTCAAAAGTAAAGTTAAAATATGGAGCAAATATAACTTTTTTAGTCTTATTTTTTCTTATATGCTTACTACATTTAATTTCAATAATAAGTAAAACGAACATATAAGGGAATTTGATCCTTGCGCTATCTTAGTTTGGATAGAATAATGTGCTCATGTTAAAATGTCTTTTTTTTTAGTGTTTAAGAAATTAAAGATAGGCCAATGGTTGTATGTCATTTTTGTAAAAAATGATTTTATCAAAACCCCCGTATAATCCCTACTCTATTTGTTGACTGTCCATTGCTTAGTTAGTGTATTTATCAAACAATTGCATATTTGCAGCTCCAACATTTTTAATTTTATATGCAGTATATAAACATTGTATTTTTTTCCTCTAATTCTAAACCAATTTATACTTTTCCCGACCAGTTGATTTTTTTTTATCATCAACGCTTGATCTTATTTCCGCATTGATAAATATTCATTTATGACGTCACATTTTTTGCTTTCTACTGAATTTTCTACAATGATTTGAACTAGTGGCTCAAAAGAGCCTGTGTCGCTCACCTTGGTCTATGTGCATATTCAACAAAGGACACTCTCCAACATTGTAGAAGAGAATAGAATTCATTAAAAAAAATCTCTGTTTTGTTGATCTTGTATTGCTGATCATTATTTTTTTATAGTTTCTCTCGTCATTAAAGGGCAATTACTCCAATAAGGAGTCTTCGGACGATTCCCTCCATATGTCTAAATTGTAGATCTTATATCGCTAATAATTTTTTTTTTGCTTATTAAAGTTTCTATCTATCTAATTATGATTTTTAAGATACATCGTATGAGGCAAAAACGCACAGAATTGGTAAAAATCGTCATCAAAGGGTAATAACTCTAATAAGGAGTTGACTGACGTTTTCGACCGCAAAACTTGTTTGTAGTTTGTTTTCCTGGTAATTTTTTCAGTTTAAAGTTTCTCTCTATCTATAATAGTTTTCAAGATTATAGGCAAAAAAGAAGAAACAAAATGGTAAATTTTGTCATTTAAGGGCAATAACTCAAATAAGAAGTCATCTGACAGTTTTGACATTAATAAACAATTGGTAGAGCTCAACATTCGGAACATTTTTGCTATGGTCGCATTTTCTCTATTTATAACTTTAAATAATATTAATATATATTTATTAATATCTATAACGGTTTTCAAAATAATAGACAGAACAACTTGCATTTTACCCCGTTGTTCTATTTTATGCCATGTCAGCCATCTTGGTTGGCACGCGTGGTCATCGGACACTTTTTTAAACTAGATACCCCAAAAATGATTGTGGCCAAGTTTGGTTAAATTTGACCCAGTAGTTTCAGAGGAGAAGATTTTTGTAAAAGTTAATGACGAATGACGACGACGACGGACGCCAAGTGATAAGAAAAGCTCACCATCTCTGATGAGGTTTAATAGAAAAAACACATTGTTTGGCAGTTTATCTGCATATCTTCTAAAAACCATCAGAGAAACAAATTACACCAACGAATCTCGTGTAATACGATATGTTTTCACTGTCGACAGTTAACGTTCAAATTTAAAAAAAAAAAGATTGGCAAGCTTTGCGTTTAAAAAATACAAAATTAACTATCTGGAATGGAGACATATATTCTCACGGTTGCTGTTGTGGTAGACTCTGTAATTTAGATACAATGAATAAGCGTTGATTCTTGAAAAGAAACCATGAGCCCGGAGGGCGAATGGTTCGTTTTTCATGAATCAACGCTTATCCATTGTATCTATAACTTAAACTATTGTGTTAATGTCTTTTCAAAATTAAAGCCTTTTCTTAATTAGAAGGTATTGTAAGTGAGTATAAATAACCCTGTTATCAGGTTCAACGATGCATTAATAAATATAAGATCACAACTAATTGGTTAGAAAAATGCAAATATAACACAACACGTCTGCCTTTAAATTATCAGGCATCTGAATATTATCTGTGTTTACAAAATAAGACATATTCGAACTTATTTCTAATAAAATTGAGAATGGAAATGGGGAATGTGTCAAAGAGACAACAACCTGACCAAACAGCATATATAAAAGTATATATAATAAGTATGTTACCGAAATTTCTAGCAAGAAGCCTAATTCTAGACACATCATGATTTACTCGCATAGGAATTTGCGAATAAACATTTGCAAAATTATGCAGTAAAACAGATGAAATCTTACTATATTTATAAAACAAAAATGGACAAATTGAATTTAGTCATTTTCGTTTCAAATATGTGAAATAGCCAATAATAATCCAAAAATAAACGGTAAAACTCGCTATTATTACAAAAATATCCACAATTACATACAAAATAAGAAAAAAACAGAAAAACTAAAGAATAGTGACAACAAAGAGAATACAGGGATCCGAACCTAAACCGACAAGTCCCTACCTTTAACTTGACTCTATAACTCATTGATCTTAACCATGCTAACCTCGCGGCTACCAACTTATACTAAACGATTGCCTTTTATGTAAATATAAAGGTACAAGCCCTGTGTGTCCGTTGTACCGATGTATATCATATGTTCATTTATATCAATAAAAAATAGACATTTAAATTGTAACCAATTAGTAGCCGAGAAGTTTCGTCGATATGTTGATGTCAGTCACACATAACAGATTTCAAGGACGGGTTCGATTCCCAGTGAAGGCATATAAAAATTACAAAAACTAAGGGCAAGTTTTTAAATTATTTCCATTAGTGAACAGAAATCAGTAAATTAGCTAATTCAAACTTAATGAAAGAGGGACGAACGATACCAGAGGGACAGTTAAACTCATAGATCGAAAACAAACTGACAACGCCATGACCAAAAATAAAAAGACAAACAGACAAATAATAGTACAGATGACACAACATAGACAACCAAAGACTAAGCAACACGAACCCCACCAAAAACTGGGGGTGATCTCAGGTGCTCCGGAAGGGTAAGCAGATCCTGCTCCACATGTTGCACCCTAGACACAAAAAGGAAACAATTAAATATAATTTGGTGAATCCATTTCAGCCACAGATTTAGAAAGCGTTTATTCTAGAAAAAGAATCCACGGTAAATGAATAGGCTGACGTCACGACAATGGTTTAAATATTTTTTTCTTTCTTCCCTGATTTATTATTTTCCCGACCGGTTGATTATTTTTCTTTAATTCAATGTCACGCCAAAGGGCGATCATATCTGATGACATCACATCTAAAGAGCCTATTTTTTAGCAGAAAATAAAGTTTTTCTACACACAGTTAGATCATAATTAGAGAAGGAGATTTAGATTGTCTCGAGAAGAGAAATATATATTATCACAATCGATATGATAATTCTTATTCTTAATCAGATTGAAACATTATGAGAAAAAAATGTCGCCGTTACAAAAACTAACAAATAAAACTCATTTTTTTGTACTTGATCTGAAGGACGTTATCAATCATTGTGTTCACAAGAGCCGAAATGCTTTGTGTAAAATTAATTACAGATGTTTCTATGCAAATAAACTCCTCGAGTACACTGGTACCAACATCTACTTAATATCCTTTCTATTAAATGTATACGTTTTATCAACATACCAACTTCCATTATAAATGTATCGAGCAATATAGTAAAATAACTCATCGTCTTAATGATTTAGAAACGAAAGATTGGGAAAACAACTTGATTTGAATTTTGACCGTGACTTAAAACTATTTGTTTGAAAACTACAATCTTTCCACCAAACTTGTTGAGTCTCTCTTAATTACGAATCAAGATAACCACTTGTAGTCCTTGGGCTGTTAAGAATATCGCCTAATTTTTAGAAGAAATACTTCATATTAAAACAAAGAAATTAAAAAAAAAAAAAAAAAAAATCCTCTTAAAATAGATATTTTGTAACCATGTTCTTATTTGATTAGTTTTTAATTTTGTTTTCCGTTTCAAAAGACTAAAATAAAGATAAGTAGATCTTAACAAATAATTGTAATCAGATTTAAGGAAATGTCATGTTATAATATATAAATATTTTTCTTCCCAAAAAGATCTAGAGGCGAAAGAAACAAAGGGATATGCAAACCCCAACGTGTTGTATTTATCCACAGTTAAACATGTTATAACGAACCTGTTGTGCAGTTAAATCCTTTCCATCCGTTGGTACATCTTTCGCATTCTCCTGTTACATGATTACAAGGATCCGATATACAATTTGCCGAACACTTTCTTAGACAATTTCCCCCGAACGTACCATCTCTACAAGCTGTGGAAAATACATATCTCTCTAATTCCTAAGTACATGTAATTATTTACTTTCTACTAAGAAAGTATCAAACACACTGACTGAAAAACAAACATTAAATACAGATGATGTGTTGAGCTGGTAATATTTTTATAGAGAACGAGATAGTGAGAAATTGTACGTGGTAAAATTACTTGCTACCTGATACACCTTATTTGTAACAAATGAAACTCCCTCAAAACAAGGAATACCAAAAATGCTGCATGAATATTCATAATATTTTGTATTGAAACAATTTGTTATCAGACTTATAATGTTGTTTGACTGTAATAGAGACAACTATCAACCACATCAAGTTGAACTAATCACTTTAAATCATCGAACGGTCTTCAACAATGAGAAACCAAACATCATATATAAAGCTATAGAAGACTCCGATCGATGAGACAAAATGTTAAACAAAACAATTCAAACAAGAAAAACCAACAGCATGACATTAGTAAACATATAGCACTTAGAAAGGATCATTTTGACCTTGCGCACGATGTTGGTACCAATTCCATTTTGCTATAGATTAGCATAAAAATAAATACGTAGACTGGTCAGTTCGATAAAAATATAGTGATTTCTGATTGAATTCATTCCATTAGACTTGAAATTAAAGAAAAAAAGGAACCGAAATTTAAAATACCAGGAATTATAACACTTAATTATCCCATTTTTACGCAAAAACGTAATGTCCAACGTTTCATTTTGTGTGCAAAAGATCAAAGTTCCGTTTCTCTCCTACGGTATTTTTTCTCTGATCATCGTAAAACTTCACAATAATATTGCTATTGTTATAATTATTCGCGTGTTAAAGCAAAATCAATATCACTGAAACCGTAATCCGGAAAATGTTATTTTTGTAAACGGTCTGAAAAATGTCCAACCGTATGCAAAGTAAGTATATTTCGGGTTTGCGCATTTATACCGTGAAATGGAAAAAGCTGAGAGAAAAAATACTTATTATATTTTAAAAGTTTTTTTACTTTTCTCATGGTTCATGATATTTTTTTGCCGGAAACCATGCGTATAGTTTCTATTGTAATGACTTCAAAATGTATAGCCATCTTGTCCCAACGAAAAAAACGCTGTATTTTCTTTAAAATTGAGGTTTTAACCAGCTGTCTATCAAATAAGCATAGTTAGATTATAAAAAATAAAACTTGGCGGTAAAGGTTTTTCTGTTTTTCTTCTAAAACAATATAGTGTTTAATATTTTTTCGTTAGGCAACAAGGTTTTTAGATCGTTTCAAAAAGTAAAGCCGTTTCGTCCCAACGTTCGCAAAACGTAATTGATGTCATGCTCTGATTTTTAATTTTATATCGTAATTATTTGTTTCCAGTTTAATTCGAATGAAAATAAAAATACATGTATAAATTACAATACAACCAATGTATGAGAAAGGAATAGTTTAAGTTTAAATTCAAATGTTGACCAAATGAGATCGATATAAAAAAAGTATCGGGATCTTAGTGTTTTTTTTTTATAGCATATTTGTTTTATATAAGGAACATTGTCTATCTGCAAGTTTTAAATCGTCAAAAGTAACATGTATATTTTTTTTGGTTAATAAAATAAAATAGAGAAAACCCATTGCTGGTAATTATAACAAACAAAGGATATGCCACAAATATACGGGAATGAGAAAATTTAAAACATGAGTCCCAAATGTTTAACTTCCTAAATATTTTGCGACAAAGAAAGCATCGGGAAATGATAAAATATAGAAAGGAAACGGAAACGGGAAGAAATGCAACAAAAGGAATAAATATGCAAAAAATAGGAAAATATGAATTCAAAATCTAATTTATATTAAAAATAAATCTGTGTAAATTTGGACATTATTGTATCAGATTCATTAATGCGAACTGCTGCCGAAAGGAAAATTATCAATTATGGCCTGGAAAGACTGACAACTCCTGTAAATGAAATTCATTAAAAAAATATCTATACGACCACTTTGAGTTTTATTTGTAAATTTATGCATTTTTTCAGACAAACCGAAATCGGTTACCAAATTCACAACAGTAAATTGACATCATCAATAATATGCTTGAACGCCTGAAACTTTCTTTGAAATCGTCGAAATCGCCTTATTTTGAGGAACGTCGTGAAACGCTAAGTAGTACCAACATCGTGCGCAACGTCTTTGCTCTTTACATTATCTTCAATGTCTGAACAAAAACAAATAATTTAGTCATGTTCAGTCTTTCAGTCAATTATCTGTTTAATGATTTTTGTGGATTCCGTACGGTTAAGATAATTCACTTGCAGCCAATTCAGTACGGTTCAAAGAGCTTCTTTTAACAATTCAGTATGTTGTTTTATTTGTACTGGTGAATAACAACTACTGATTCATAACAGTTTTAACATTGACTGAACAGATTTTAATAGCAAGCGAGTTGTCTGAACAGTACTGATTTCCTGCAGTGGACAAGCCTCAAAAATTGACCGAAAAAATACAAATGACTTAAGTGCTTGTTTCACATAAAAACATGCAATATTGTAAAAATTGTCCAGAAGGGTGGTTTGAAATTTTCCTCCTGAGGTTGATTTTTTCAGTTCTTATATGTTTAAACCTAAATTGCATATTTCAATGCGAAAGGCCGGAAATACCATCATAAGTTGGTTTAGCTTTAGACATCTAAAACCCATAAATGCCATTTCCACCTAATTTTGGGTTTATAATGAGAATTCCATTATCAGCCTTTTATGTACATGATGCCTATATTTATATATTTCATTTTTACGTTAAGTCTGATTCCCTTGTTCTGCTTAAATGTAGAAAATAATTGAATTAATTATCTTTTGTAGCAAATTTTGTTCTTGGTTATATAAAATATAAAAAACCCACTGATGGCAAATTGTTTAAAATACCTTAAAATTTCAGTTAAAATACATCCTAACACCCATCCTCGCCTCCTTTCTTTTTGTTAAGTATTTCGAAATTACTCGATAATTATTAATTTAAAACCTTAAAAAATATTAGATTGCTAAAATATTAATTTGCAAAATCAAACATGCTAGTAAATAAGAAGAATCAAAATAAAATGATATTTTTACACGTCTTATAGAAATAACACATATGTGCATCAAGTGTTAATTCCCCTGAATCAGGTCTCCAATTATAAAGTACAGAAAGGTTATTTCAATAATGACAACAGCAGACCAAAATGAGCAATCCTTGTAACTTTTCAAAATTGAGTAACACAGAATGTTCTGGTGGTCCTTCAATCCAACCCTTCTACTGTGAGAAGGGCACAAACCCACATTTGTCGCTTTTGCGGTGCTCAAAGAAAATACAAGATAAGTGTATGCAGTTTTATAACATCCTTGAAGCCTTTCTGATATTATATGGAACTGGGATATTCTCCATTGACAGTACAGAATTGAATTTAATTATTTGTAAATCACATAGAGATTATTTTGTTATTCAAAGGAGAAAGAAACAAATCCGTTGCATTTATCAGGGTCGTTGCGTGAAGAGTAAATCGAATGCAGATCGAGGAGCTTGTCCTAGTCTTTGTAAACAGTATTGGTAAAAGACAAGACAGATACTTCCAGTAGGGGTAGGTAATCTTATATTTTCATCTCATTCTGAAGTAGGGGTTAGCCTACAGTATGCTTTAAACTCGGGATCTGACTAACCTCAGGACTGTAACTACATGTAAACATCATACAACATCATTCATGTACACAGTCATTACAATGAAGCTTTTGTATGATGACGAGTGATTTCAAGTGTTTTAATCAGCTTCTATGCCTCAGCTGGCCGGGCCTAAAGGACCAAGTTAATTCCAAGATATACTCCTAAAATGGGGACTGTCAAAAAGGCATAACTTGAGGACTCTCCAATTTATTTACTTAATGTTCTTCATTCCCTATATTAGGTTTGGACCAATCTTCCACATGGGTTGCAGTAACCCATTTTGGATATGATTGCCCAAATAGGATATTTAAATTTACTGTGCTAAAAATCTTAATATTTGAATTAAGCACAAATATTGAAAGTGCATTTGTCTAGATCAATAGAAGCAACTTTTGAATTTTTTTTCTCCTCCAGAAAATGAATAAATTGCTTGTTTGATCCCAATAAAATATAGCATTTTCCAAGAATTTAAACATTAACATGTTGGAAATACATATAAACATACATCATTGAAAGTGAAAATTTGTATCGGATATTTCCCATTTCTAAATTTAAATTTCATTATACAATGAATCTGCAAAATATATGATCTTTAAATCACTAGTTTAGCAAACGCAAGCAGTTTGGTACACAATTTAACTTTCTATCTCAATAGATTGATGTTTAACATGTTTAAAGTATATAAAACATTAAAAAGTGGTATTTAATTATCCCAATTAAAAATTTAAGAAACCAGATTTTTTATGTATAATATGACATGTCCACTGAAATATCTGACAATTCGACTTAAATGTGCATGTATATATCATTATGCATCGACCTTAATATTTGACATGTCCACTCAAATATAACAAGTGTTGAAAAGTATTTTATTTTTCTACCTATTATCTTAATCCACTATGATGTTATAACTACAAGTCACCCTTAAAGACTTCAACAATTACAATTATACCAATACTGTATTAAAGTCACCTATAAAGGCCTGTGTATGACACCTATAATGTAAGGCATTTCAAAACAGGTTTGGCAAAAACCTGGGTTTTATCAATATTGTCCAGGTTTTACTGGGTAATAATAGGCACTACTTGGTAATATTCAATATTGGTAATAATTTTTAAAAATTATATAAATTCATAAAAGTATAAGTCCAGTAACTCTTAGGACAGCAAGAACACACATTTAGACAAATGTTTATTTTTTCAATAAGAGTATGAGAATTTAGAAAATCCTCCTAAAATTTATTAAATTGGTTTGACTGTTGATATGTAAAAAAAAATTGTTTATTAAATGTTTTCTACAAATAACTTAGATTTAGGAAAAACAATGATAAAAATTATAGAAGGAAATGACTATTCAACTGAACAATTTTTGTTCATTGCTATATTGTAAGTGTTTACACAATTTTAGCATCACTAATTAAAAAGTAATTATTGTCCCCCGAGCGACGCGTTGCAGGGGACATAAAAATAATGGGCGCCCATTCGTGCGTCTGTCTGTCCGGTTTTGTTAGCGCACTCACATGTACAATTCTTGCCAGATTTTTTTAAAACTTATATCATAGGTTATCACAGCAATGTCTCGGACGAGTTCGAAAATCAGTGGCGATCATTTATTTTTTTAAAAGAGTTATACCATTGGAAATATTGATTATATGGAAAATTGCATTGTTAGTGCTCTCATGTGTACAATTCTTGCCAGATTTTGATCAAATATATATCAAAGATTTATATCAGCAATGTCTCGGACAAGTTCGAAAAACCGTTCCGATCAATATTTTTAAAAGAGATATGTCCCTTAAAAATAAGATAACATTCGAAATTGCTTTGTATGATTTGCTCTCAAGTCTTAATTTCTCTAAGATATTTGTTAAGAATTTTAAAGAACGAAATGTTTTGTTTTTAATATTGCCCTTGGATTACCCTTGGGTAGATAAGATATGTGCAATGCGAGGGACATTGGAACTCTGTTCTTTTGTTCAGATTGTAACACAGATTTGTTTATATCACAATAAGTCTTTTCATCTCAACAAGTTTGGATGGCATGTCCGCTTAGTGTATTTATTTAGAAACTTTGTGATATAGGTTTTATGGAAGGCTCCATGGGGGTAAAGAAGGGGCACTTACTTTTAATGTATGAAAATAGTCATAGGAAAATAGTCACAGATCAAAAATCTTAGGAAATAAAGTCACAATAATAAAAAATTGTAAATTTGGTTTTATATTAAATTTTTGAATATATATAAATTTTGATAGATTTTTACTAAGGTGCAGGCAGAATCATATTCCGGTATATGTATTCTAGGTCTCTAATGATTGGAAAAAGTCACACGAATGAAGGGGAAAGGTATTTCAACATCTGTACTTATTGTAATTAAGTAAATTTTCATAGATAATAAACAAAATGTTGACCATGAAAATGTCAAGTTTTTTTCTAAAATTAAACAGATGGTTAGTAACTAATCATTAATAACTGCCTTCAGTTTACTGTTTATATTTCATGTCAATCATCTACAAAATGTCTAGGCAGATTGTAAGACTTAAAGCCTTAAAAGATTTTTTTTGGTTTTTTTTTTTAATAATGTGTTTTTTATTTACTATTCAAAGTTCCGTATAAATGTAAAAAAAGAAAAAAAGAAACGAAATACCATTCAACGGTTGTACAAAAATGAACCTAATTTTTATATAAGATTTGTAATTTTTTGTTCCTACTTAATTTGTGACTTTTTTTCCTTTGATTTTTTTTCTTCTGTGACCCGTTTTTACCCTTTACCCTTTCTTTGTATCGAGTGATAAGGAAGAGTCCGTGGTATTGGTAATTATTTCAAGCTTGATGATATATGTAATATGGGCCAGAAATTTAGAAGAAATATATGATTAGGTTGTTGTTTATATCATAAGTACCTGAAGCATTAGTTCTATTTCTTGTTGAAAGTTATATGATAAAAAGAAAGGCGAAAGATAGCAAAGGCACACTCAAACTCACTAGTCGAAAACAAACTGACAACGCCATGGAAAAAAAAAAAGAAAAGATACACAGACAAACTGACAAACAGAAAAACAACAGTACACAAAACACAACATAGAAAACTAAAGAATGAGCACAACGAACCTAACAAAAACGGGGGTGCTCACATGTGCTCCGGAAGGGTAAGCAGATCCTGCTCCACATGTGGCACCCGTCGTGTTGCTCATGTTAGTACAAACCCGGTAATAAGACTAGTTCGGAACGTCACATTCTGGGAAAAGGGGACGGGAATGCAGTTACGACATTTGGAACATATCCGCTATCATCTGTGAAACGGATATTCTATAACGGTCAACCGACGCGTGATGGCGTCCGTAAAATTCACGTAGGGATGGTTTCAAGCTCACTACTTAGAACTCTTGAATAAATAGCTTCCTTGTGAGCAGCAACCCTCTATCAAGGAAATCATGATAGGAAATACAAGCCATGAAATATCGTACTAACTGGGAGATATTGTCGAGGAGAAATAGAGACTATCAAAGTACCGCAGGAATCATACATGTACTTATACGCGTTAGCGCTGTCTATATGTAACGTCATGGTTGCTATGTGTTAACGTCATTGTATTCCAGCATTAAATCGTTCATTTATATAGACGTCTTTTTCTCACTTCATAACACAACGCATTCTACAATTATACGATCACGAGAATATATACTCTGTATGCAGGCGCTGTGGAATGATGCAACATACAAATGAAATGTTCAGAATTAGGAAACTGAAATCATCTCTTTTATCGTAATGTTTTGTTTTCAACAGTCCCTCATTGTTAATATCTAGATGTATCCTTTATCTCAAGTTCGATGAAATAGATGCGTTCAACATAGTCGCCAAATTTTGAATTGTTTAGTGAGAAAAAAAGGTACGTATCTTTATATATTCATACCATTTTCATATTAACAAAATATACATATGGTATGTGTACTGGATGTCGCAGCTGCTCATTCATAAAATTAAGGGTATAAAGCATTCCCCATCCACCCTGTACACAACCCTACAGAGTTAGAAAGTAGGTTAAAATGTAGTAGTAAGAACTAAAAACAGCCTAACTGGGGAACTGGATAGGTAAATGCTCACATAAATCTGTGCCTATTCAGTATGATAAATGTCTCCTTTACAGCATACATCAGGGTGATGCTCCTCAGAAATAATACTGATATAGAGCACTCGAAAAAAACTAAGTCCTTGTTTTACCATTGAAAACCTAAAAGTCTGTTTGATAAAATAAACTTAGGCTCTTTCCACATCTACACATGCTACTTAATAATCAAGCAACGATTCGATTAATTCTAATGGAAATTTACAGAGATATGTTGGTGCTATTTGAATGGAGAAATGGATAAGTCCGTGTTTTACAATGGGGAATTCCTAAAATCAACTTTTTCATCTGTACATGGTACTTTATCTTCAGTTTCCAAATATATTATAGTATCATGGAAACTGAAGATTTGTTGATATAAACCTTCTCAATTAGTAAAAACTCTTTCTGAACTAGACATCATTGAGATGGGAGCCATCTCTGATGGCCCCTCTGTAAATAACAGATTACTATTTGACTATTAAAGATGTTAGTGGTCGAATCTCTTAGAGCAGGTTACATGTGCTATTAAACAGTACATCGGATGCACTTTACCTTTAATTTTAGAAATATAATATAAAAAAACAAAAAAAAATTCTTGAAATAGACACATGTTATTTCGCATTACTTGTCAAGCCAGAATTATGCCATTTAAATTGTTGGAACTTTGTTCTGTATCTGTATTCACTAGATTAAATAGTTCTTGTGTTTACTTATAAAACAGTCCATTCTTCATTTACAGTAAATATTTTTATCATGTGGAAAACCATACGTCAGTAGTCATAGGCTCGACAAAAAACATCAGATTGAATTATTTGATTGGTTTAAATTTGTTGTGTTGCCAATCTCACTATCTTGGTTTATTTTATCTTGCAGATTGATAACACAACATGTCCTGGTGGAGTAATATCTCCACATATAATTACTCACAAGAGAACAGAACTAAGCCAGTTGTATGGATTGATGGAAAAAAGACATAAAGATGAGTTCTGCAGCAAGTGTTAAGGACTACAATGACAATGATCAGCATCAGTTTTCGTGTGGTAAACAATTTGTATGGATAAGCTGATATGAACCATTTTTTTTAGTTATTACATAGTCTTGTTATGTGCTGAGAGTGATTTTATTCTATGTTTTTTTTTTAGTTCAAGTGTTATTTTTAGCAAAGGAAGTTGTACATACATTATGACACACCATCTAGTGTTGGTTAATATACATGTCAAGTTTAAACTTTGAAATCATAACGGTTCTCAAGATATAGAGCGGACATGATCTGTACCATAGGACATGGGGTTGTCACCTGAAACCAAAGTTTTTGACCTTAACCTTTGACCTAGGAAGTTGTACAAACATCATGACACACCCTCTGGTGTTGGTTAATATACATGTCAAGTAAAAACTTTGAAATCATAACGGTTCTTAAGATATAGAGCGGACACGATCTTTACCATAGGACATCGGGTTGTCAACTGAAACCAAAGTATTCGACCTTGAACTTTGACCTAGGAAGTTGTACAAACATCATGGCACATCATCTGGTGTTGGTTAATATACATGTCAAGTATTAAATGAAAGAATAACGGTTCTCTAGATATAGAGCGGACACAATTTTTAACGGACGGACGGACGGACGGACAGACTGATTACTCTAGGGCGACCCGCCAGTAGGCCGGGCCCTAATTATAGCATTTACAGTCCGTTTCCAAGGTAAACTGGTCATATGGAGCAGAATAATTCTCTTATATTGCCAGTCACTCCAAAACTGTATTCCAATTTTACAAAAAAAAAGACATCTGGATTTTCAATCATAAAAAATGAGGAACTTCTGTCATTTTTATTGCTGTGAATATTCACCCCAAGAAGTTGTTTGTCCATTTTCCCTATATATTAATTGAGAAATTTGCCTATTTGCACCTATTTGTCAGTTGGTGAAAACTGTCTTAGATGGCTGGTGACCGCGAAATATTATTGTGTTTTTTAAATACCCATGTAATAAAGTTTTAAGTCGACAAAGTATGAGGAGAATCTTTCATTTCTTTTTTGCAACTATTCGAGTCAATAGCTATATCTGAATTGAATATTGCTAAAACAAATTCTTGGAAACCAAAACAAAATATTGGTTTTCTTTTTTATATGCACGGTGACCTATATATTTTTTTTCCATTTTTTATAATTTATGATATAAGTACTTCATCTCTTAAATATGAGCAATTTTTATCATATTTTTTAATGAAAATACGACTTTCAGCTAAAGGTGACTGTTTTCCCTATATATCTATACAAAATAGTCTAGAAATGTAGAAATGTATGATTTTTTTAAGGTCCATATAATTCTCTTATATGGCCGGTGACCCCCCATTTTGTTTTTTTTTTATATTTTCATTGTACATATTGTAGGGATCAGCTGTGCAAAGTTTGAGTAAAATCTATCATTTTTATTTTAAACACTCATACTACCTTAATGATAATTTTTACATTTTGTTTTCATTGATTCGACTACTAAATGCATAATTGATGCTTTCCACAATGCTAGTAACTCAAATACACAGATCCAAATTATTTCTCTCATTGTTAACAACTTTACCATACTAGACTTCAAAAAATTATCCTTGGATTATCATTGGCGAAAATGGATAGTGCTCGAAAACATTCATTATTTGTTCGGGCAGGAAACTTTGTAAATCTACCCAAAAATTACCAAACTAAATTGACAAAGCCAAGATTTGCACATTCCATTGATTTCGTTATGAATCCATTATACTCGACAATCATTGGTTTTGAACAAACTATGTTAACGTTATTAACTAATGAAAAAATGGAAATTCCTAGAGTAATAAGAAATGTAATAAATGCAAGAATTATAAGTAAATACCAAAACTATTGTGAAGTGAATAACTTTAAATTCTCAAAGTATGTGCAGCATCTAAACAAAAAGCTTAACAAGGACTTTACAATACAACTTCTGGTGAAATGGGAGCAATTGACACATTGCTAAAACTGGTGACAAAACTTGAGACCTTTGGTATAAGTCATGAAAGTGAGGAAAGATTGAAAGAAAATTTGCATGCAATTAATCAGTACTTGAAATTTGAGTACAAACTACATTTGAATAAATTAAATGGTTGTAAAGATCACTGCACTATATATGCTTTTAGCATGTTAAGTGACCCATCAATTTTTTATTTTGCTTCTACATTTGTGTAGTTATGAACATCAGAATAAAGCTAATTGTGATACATGCAGCCTGATTGACAATGTTCTTGACCTTATTACAACAGAGCTGTCTTAAGTTCAAGTTAACGAATCGGTACAAGTTTATATTGGCTTTAATTTTAACAGTGCAACAGAGAATTTATTGGAATGGAAAAGGCACCCATTAAGAACTGTGCATCAAGATGCTGCTAGACATGATATTTTGAAGAATTTAACATATAAATCAGAGTGGTGTGATCATTATGAATTGGGCAATGAAGTTTTTGCCTGTACAATTTCGTAAGACTCAGTCAGAATTTGAGTTAGATCTCAACTGTTACATTCACATACTTGAAAACGGGACATAAGGATGGTTCTCTATTGCAAACATTTGCTTCATTTGTTAGAACAACTCAAGTGTAACAATCAGTCTTTCGAAGAAATGAATCTTAAAAGTGATAATGCTGCATGTAACCACTGTGTGAACCTTTTAAGCTTCATCCAGTAGAACAACTCAGCATTCCCATTAAGAATCAAAGAATACAATTTGATCGAGGCTCAATCAGGGAAAGACTTGTGTGACAGTAAAACAGAGTCCTGAAGGTTGCAAATGAAGGACACAATGTTCTGAATGCAGAAGACATGAAAAAGCCCGTGAAAGCTATGGAGGTGTTAAAGAAACAAATATTTGTCTTGTTTCTATTGATCAGGCTTCTGAGCCTAAGATTACAAATAAAATTCATGGAATAAGTGTATTAAACAATTTTGCTTTCACTGCAAACGGGATTGTTGCAAAAAAGGCCTATCAAGTTGGTTCGTGATACTATTTACTGTAGCTTATACGAACATCAGGAATATCTGACCAAAACCTTTCTAAAGAAAGGGTGTTAAACATGTTTAATATGGAGGTAAGTATTAGAATATTAGATTTGATTAAGAATTGTACAAAAAGGATGCACTGAAAAAAAATTGTAAACTTCTGTTATGTTTTTCAAATTATCCCTGGATTTTACAAAATATGTACGAACAATCAATCCGGATTAAGCAAGGACTTTCAATGTACATCTCATAGAATATCTATGAGCTGGCATTCATAATTTAAACATAACAAATGTATCCTAGGTGATTATCATAGAAAGTACAATTGAATACTCGCCTTAAAAACCCTTTACATGTCACCTATTATAGAATGTTAACGTCAATCTTTAATGATTGGCCTAGCAACATTTATTTCGATTACATATATATACTGAGAGCATGGACCAGGTGTACTGGTAGAATAAGTTTGAGTTTTAAACTATGGCTCGTAGGTGACCTTGTAATGTGACTATTGCCTTAAAATACACTCAGAATGATTATTTTATATTATTGAATATTTTGTTCAACGAATGTTTGACAATACATGTATATATATATATATATATATTTAATGTTTCAGGTCCATGAACTCTTTACAGATATTAAAACAACCAGGAAGGTTTCTAATCCTAAAATAGTACATTCGTCCGTAAATATTCACCACACAGCAAATGAACAATCAACTATTCAAGAAAAGTAACCAACCAGTGTATGTGACAGTCAAAATTTAAACTTTTCTGTTGTCCCGATCTTTCTTGTAACAAAACTTTTGCTTGAGCAACAAATCTGGAAAAGCATATTCTTGGTTGAAATCATTCATATAGCACAAAACAAATCTGGAAATAATTAGATGCTTCAGTTGAAGTATATGCTTCTATGACTCAATCTGTTCAGGATAGACAAATAAATTTGATTCATACAGTGGGTGCAGCTACACAGTCATATACAAGAAGTGTTATGAAAAATAAGGGATTTGCTCTAAAAGGCAAAAAGACAAATATTCGCTTTTCACCAAAAGTTAAAAAAAATTTAAATGAGATATGTTTTAATTGTGAGAAAACGGGGAAACGCCCAAATTATTTTGCGCTGTTAGATGAACTGAGAAAACCAGGCGATGAAAATGGAGAAATAATGTTTAAGATGGAGGAATGGCTAAATCCTACTCAAATTAAAAGTTACTTTGCATCACTAGTGACTTAACTAAAATCAGGATCTATTAATTCAAATTATGTTACTGATAATAGTGCTGTTGTTCAGTCTATTGAATTGAGATAAATTAAAAAAAAATGTGGAACAAGATAAAAAAAAACTATAAGCTGTTGCAATTATAGAAGCAAATGCATATAATGACAATACTGAAAATTTTGTATACAATGCTGTTAACATATAATGTCAGATAGGTTTTAATTTCATCTGACCAAAAGCAATATAGTATTATTATTATGATATAGTCACTTTATCATACCGCACACAAGAATTTGATTGGTAAAAATGTTTTTGACCTATTCGTCCGTCATTCTCTCTGTCAGTCTGTTCTCGTTATCGCAATTCCTCTGACACCACACAACAGAACGTCATAGATAATTTGTACAAGAGAGGCGAAAAATACCATAGGGACTTTCAATACAATTGAGAATGGAAAAGGGGAATGTGTCAAAGAGACAACAACCCGACCAAAGAGCAGAAAACAGCACAAGGCCACCAATAGGTTTTCAACACAGCGAGAAAATCCCGCACCCAGATGAGGGCTTTAGCTTGCCCCTAAACAAAAATGTGTCTAGTTTAGTGAAAAGAGTTGCCCCTTTGAATTTGTGGTCATGATTTACTACTGCAACAGTTTGTCATCACGACAGAATTTCATGTACCTTTCGTGAAACGTTTAGGAACATACTATGAAGGTGTGCATATCCACAACAACATTTAATGAATTGTCTTTTGTAGGAGTTATGAGTCTTTTAACTTCGGAATTTGGTCAGATTTTGTTTGCCCTGCTTCAATGTGGGGCTGTGTGGTATGTGAGCTTGAGTAAAAATTTGTCAGTCTCTATTATTATATCATTTTCAATGCTATATAAACTGCATGTATATACAGGAAAAGAAACTTGTTAGATTAATTGTAGATTATTTCTTATGTGAGAAATAACCATACGATACAGCAAGTTGTCACAAACTACCCCATACAAAATAATTTTGTGATTTTGGTGTCTTGAGTAAAGCTTGTTAACAGTTTGTACAATGATGTACACCATTACATTAATTTAAGAATCATATAAGGGTCCCTAAAAAGATAATCTTACATTTCAGTACCATAATGTGATGTCTTACATTTTAAAGGCGAAACTCGCCGATTCTTTATATTTTTTTTACTCATACTTGCATGAAAGGAGGAGGTGCTTTAAAGGTCATTTCTGAAATGAATTGTTTCAAACTTGATTTATTTCAGCTTAAGAATAATTGTTAAGTATATGCACAATGTGAACTATCATATGTTTTAAATATATTGACCATTTACACAGATTTTAAAGTCAAAACTAGCAAAATTTATTTTATAAAAATTCTGATTTTTTAAAGCATTATTTCAATCATGTCTGGGAGTGGGAAATATTATGCACATGCAAAAAACCACGAAAATATTAACATGAAATGTGTTGTAAATATAAACAAACTTAATCGTAAATTATGTAGTTGGTTCTTGCATGTGCTCTATATCTGCATGTCCAAAAATAAGGTAAAATTATCAAAATCTGCACAGGTAAAATGCCATTTTTTGTGACATCATAACTGCTTTAATTATGACCTCATGGGTTAAAAGCATATTGTTTTTGATTTTCCACTACCTCATCTTTTATACAAATCAAAAAAGAAAAAGAAAATTAAAAAGTTCATATTTCTGAAAAATGTAGGCCAAATGTCGTCCTTATCGCTCCTTCTTTTTTTATCAGAATTTTCAAGAAACCTTTATTTACACGAAATCTCACATCTTAGCATTTTAAATGTCCGAAGTATCTGTATGTTACAGCTTATAATGCCAATTTGATGAAAATCGTTTAAGTACACATGTGCCCAAATTTTGTAAACTTTTCCATTATCTCATGTTTATTTGCCGAGGATGAATTTTTTATATGTTGTAATACTTAAGTTAAGGTTTTTAGAAAGTCTTTTAAGGAAGATTGGGGGGGGGGGGGGGGGGGGGGGGGGTCTAAATTAAAATCCAATAGAATTTTTTAATAATTTGTCAAAATGTTTATATCATGCTTTTTTTTTCAAAAATACAATAAAAAGTATAGGTCAACGGGCCTTTTTTCACGCTACAGGTTGTGCAAAAATGTCAGATTTTGTATAGATTATGCATGGAAAACCCAATTTTATTTGATAAAAAGAAAACTACACCATAGAATTTTAAGATAAAATATGAGAAGATAGCTCTATTAAAATGCTTTCAGATAAGAGAAAGAAAAAATGGGGTCACCGGACTAGTTTTCGTGTTACATAATAAAATAGGTAAATTCACAACACATTCTAATATAAAAATTACTTTATTTGACTTATTTCTCCTCATGTGGCAAAGTTGAAAAAAAAATGAATCAAACAAAAATATTCTGTTTTTGTAAAATACGTCCGTAAATAAGATAAAACACCTAATTTTCTATATTAACATGAAAAGTCTTACACATGAATTACATACTACTCTCGAAATTTGCACATTTCATTAAAGATCGAGACCGATTGTTATTGCTGTTTCAAAATCCAAGATGGAGGATGACACCCAAGCTACCTTAATTTGAATTTATTTTCATCATTTATGGAAATACACTTGTTTTAGTTTATGCCAATTTAGCTCGATGAGCAAAGTGCTATTATATAGATGTTTTAAATCTATTTTGTCAGAATGTTGTTCAAGATAAAAAAAAAATATTTATGGTTTGAATCTTTAGATATAATTCATCTGCAAAAATCGTTGATAAAATGTACCTTTCTTAATGGTAATGAAATATCTAGGGTAAAAAATGTTGAACATTGTGATTTTTTGGCTATTTGCATAATTTTATGATGTAAAATGACATATAAAGTTTCACCTCCTTATAATTTTTTTTTCTAATGAAATTTACGAAAAAAATTTGTGTTTTAATTTTACCTGTTCGTATGTACTGTCTGGTAAGGATTTCATTTGTTTTTGAAAAAAAAAAATAGGACTGTTTTGCATGGTTTCCTGTGAGACATGCACTTAATAACATATTGTTCAGATTGTTGAGAGCTGTTCAGATCAAAATAGATATAGGAAGATGTGGTATGAGTGCCAATGAGACAACTCTCCATCCAAGTAACAATTTATAAAAGTAAACCATTATAGGTCAAGGTACGGCCTTCAACACGGAGCATTGGCTCACACCGAACAGCAAGCTATAAAGCTAGCTATATTACTAGTGTAAAACCATTCAAACGGGGAAACCAACGGTCTAATCTATATAAAAACGAGAAACGAGAAACACGTATGAACTACATAAACAGACGACAACTACTGTACATCAGATTCCTGACTTCGGACAGGTGCAGACATTTGCAGCGGGATTAAACGTTTTAATGGTACCATACCTTCTCCCTTTTCTGAAACAATAGTATAAAATCACAACATAGAATACCCGTTTCATACTAAAATTCGTTTGCTACATGTAGTCTGGATGATGATAACACAAAATATGTCACACAGCAACCAACGACAACCACTTGACTACATGTTCATGAGTTTGGACAATTACATACATAATGTGGTGGTGTTAAACATGTTTGAAGCAGCAACCACTCTTCTCTTAACCTAGGAAAGTGATGCTACAGCACGTCATAAGAACTGTAAAAATAAGTTGGAAATGGTTTGACCAGATCTGCTCGAAGAGAAAAATTCAACTTTCAAAAAACCATCTGATCTATGATTATTTGCAGTAACTTCAAGCTTCTGCAGAAGATGCAAAAGATTCAAGGGATATTTTAAACTCATAAATTCGAAAACAGATTGACAATGCCATGGCAATAAACGAAAAAACGACAAAAATACAAACAACATAGAAAACTGAAGGCTGAGCTACACGAACCTCACGAAAAACAGGGAGTAACTTCAGGTGCTCCGGAGGTGTAAGCAAATCCATCTCCACGTGTGGCACCCTTCGTGTTGCTCATGTAAGTACAAATCCACTGATAAGTCTAATTCGGTAGTTACTTTCGGGAAAAATGGCACGAGATTGTGGTTACAACAATTTTGAACATATCCGTCGTCATCTGGGAAACAGATATACCATAACGGTCAACAAATTCGTTATGGTGTCCGTAGAAACTTCGAAGAACGATTTTAACTTCACTACTTGGAACTCTTGTTTCAATAATTCCTTGTTAGCAGCAACCCCCTATCAAGGATATCATAATAGTAAATAAAAGCTCTAAAATATCGTATCAACTGGTGAGATATACTCTCTATATGCAGGTGCTGCTAGAATGTTGCTACATAGAAATAGAAAGTTCATAACTGGGACGCTGAAATCATATCTGCAAATTTAAAATTCAAATCAACTGAGAAGACTCTGTATCTTTATGACTTATAATCATATCTGAATGCAAAACCAGTTCTTTTTTATTTAATTAAGTTATTTAGTGTGTTGGCATTAATCATTATTATCTGCTGTTCACAAAACTTTGATTTGTTCGAAATACTTAGGATTTTCTTCGTTAGGAAAAGATTACCTCAGCTGTATTTGGCAAAACCTTTCGGAATGCTGGGCCCTCAACGCTTCTAACTTAAAACTGTATTTCGCCTTTGACTTTCACTTGAGCGTCACTGATGACTCTTTAGTGGGCGAGGCGCGTGTCTAGCGTACAAAAATGTGGGTCTTGTATTTTTATGAGTTTTTTCTATCCCACATGGTTTTCACTGAAGTGAATTGACAAATACCTAAGCTCAAAATACTCCTAAAAAAAGAAGTCCTTTTCAAATGTAAAAAGTATCAGATAGCAACCAAAAAATATACCTGTTGCACATTTTTGATCAAGCCAACCATCTAAACATCCAAATAAACAATTTTCATGTTGCAAATCACATGGCCCATGGCAGTTCTGTGGACAAGAATTTTCACAGTCAACTCCATATCGTCCTCCTGGGCATCCTAAAATTAATACTATACAATACAGTTATTAGAAATATATTTTACCTGCTTTAAAACCCTTTGAAGGGCATGTGTTTTACTAGTTTTTCAACTGATCTCTTGGTTGCTTTTTTTTTGACATAATGAAATGTTTTCGTATACATAATCCAATAGGTGATACGGTTTGTTTTTACCTCTAAAGATCTAAATTCCAAATGTTTTAGTTCCTCCTATAAAACACTTGCCAACATACACGTATAGAATCATTAGAATATATGGTTGATACCGTTAAACAAAATTAACTATGTTTAAGACCACTTATCCTTTATTATTATTTTGTTTGTTTGTTTGTCATATATGTTTTTTTTTTATTATTTTGAGCTGTAGGGATATTTGGGTATGCTTGGTTTTTCTTAAATATTTTTTTAAATGTCACTGGAATCTATACTTCACTTGTAATATTTAAAGTAAGAAGGGATATTCCTCCATTCGCCACAAGTTTATTCAAACTTTATCAACATGGGAGAATCAAAAAGGTATACTTACCACCAATTTCTAATTCACATACATCTATCTTCGAATTGTCATTTACAATTGGCGGTAAATAAATGACATATCTGCAAAAACCAAAGATTTCAATGTCCTTGTTAAGTTCTCCTCCGTGGTAAAGTTGTGTTCCTTCTGTCCAGGATTCAGTAGTATTAGAACAATAAAGTGTGTAATTACCAAGCACTGTTGTTTCTACTAATAAGAAAAAACAAATATATGATGAAAGTCTTCAACTTAACAATTTTAACCTTTTATACGAGAAATTAAAACATAAATAAGCAGACATTAAATATAGAGGCCGATTACGTTCAAAATTATCCCCCATCTTGTTTTCTTGACGTGAAAGTTGGTGATTTTGACCAACTTCGATTTGAAAATAAAAGGGTATTTACTATCTTTCCAACTAAAGTAATGCAGATAAATGTTGTTTATAATGTATTTGTTTACAGGTTTATATCGATTTGCAATCCTGAAACTATTCGTTTCAGAAAGAATAATCGTTTTCAACCGCTATGAAGAACGTTTTTGATCGTTCCGGCACCGATATTGTTACGTCATATCGAGATCAATTTATTATCCAATAAAAGAGGAGATTCCGCTCTACTTCTTTCTAATTGGGAAAATTTTATTTCCGGTTAAATTCAAGGTCAAAAGCCAGTTCAAATCATTCAAGTCCTTGCTGCTCAAAAACAAAAAAACGTAAGAAATGTCTCCTTTCTCAATGATAAATTTCAACTATTTAACTTTCCTCTTTAATGGGAAATACGTCAGGAACATTTTTTTATTTTTCAGCGCAAAACCGCTACGTCCCCCCCCCTTTACTAGCCTGGGTAATGTGGGAACAGTTATAAAGTGCCTGGTGCAGGGGAAGTGCTGCCCAATTTTTTTGGAGAATTTGATAAAAAAAAAAAATTTTGAAAAAGGAAAAGCTTTTTTTCTTTTGTAACCAGATGCAGACATGGTATAAGTTTAATTCCAATGTTTTTTTGTTTTGTTTTCAGTGTCTATAAAGCTTTCTTTCTTTCCCCTTTATTGGCTTGGGTAAATAACAGTGGGAAGGTGGCAAGTTATAAAGTGTCTGGTGCAAGGGAAGTGCTGCCCAATTTTGTTTTGAGAATTTGATAAAAAAGTAATTTTGAAAAGGACAAGCTTATTTTCTCTTGTCACCAGTTGCAGAAATGGTATAAGTTTTATTCCATTGCATTTTTGTTTTGTTTTTCAGTGTCTAAAGCTTGGCAAATGTTGGATAGTCATACATTAGGTTTAGGGAATGCTAGTACAATTAAAAGTCTGCTATGTGATGAAGACTGCACAGGTAAGTATTCTTTAAACAATATTGTATTTCAAAGATTGGTGATTGCAATGAGACAATGACTAAATGAAAAAAAAAGGTTAAAAAGTTACACATATTTTCATAAACATCATTGAACATAAGAAAATCTATAAAACTTTAAAAAAATAAAACAATAATTCATACATGAAATTGATTGTGAACTAAGTCTAAAAATATTTACATGTTAAAGGAAATACCCATGATAAACATTGAAACATTTCAAATTTTACCATCAATTTATCTTAAGAGAAAGGTTACAATGTTTTGTCATGGGCTTAATTTCTAGAAAAAGTTTTTCAGGGTATTTTGTGTTTGCTCAATCATCAATGAAATTGATTTTCAATGTAAAACTTTAACTTTAAAATATTTTATTTTCTTATTGCGCTGTGCGTGAAAATATTTTTTTTTCAAACACATGTAAGCAACATGTACTGTACTGTAGCTTTTTAAAGATAAATTGTTGGTCCTATAAGAAACTTAATCTTCTCTCTGAGTTTGATGTATAAAATGTACAAAGTGATTGAAGTTCGCGTTGCTTTGTGGTCCTTTTTACTTTATATTTCAGAAGATGATGAAACCCTTATGACTATGTAATCAGCTGGCCTGATACAACACATCCATCTTTGCAACTCATCTTCAATGTCATGTTCTCGAAACCAAATAACTTTGGAAATTAGAATCTCCACTCCAAATATGGAATTATTCAAAATCAAGGACTTGGCAAAAAGACCGCAGGAACAAGATTTTCTGTGCCTTTAATTAGTATCCTGTATAACAACTAGAATTTGATGCACGTAAAGGATTTAGATGAACATAACTTATGGCGGACTACACAAGTACAATTAAGGATTTAATTAAATTTTCTGACACTCTATTTATAACAAATAAATGCAATCAAAATTAAAGTTTAGTCTGGTTTAATTTATAATAACAGTTAGGGAAAGTTTGTTTTAGTTTACTTTTACATTTTTTCAGATGATTGGCCACTTGAAAGAATTAAAGATAAAGTTTATCAAACAGCATATTTCTGGATTTGTGTTGTTGATGTTATTGATCGTGATATTAGTTTAACGTACAAATACAATATTCAAAATGGCATTGCAAACACGCATCTGCATTGTCCAAATGTTTCCGCATTTGTACGAAAAATAAAAAATATTAAGGAAAAAGCACTGATTGTCTTAGCACAACTATAATAGATTGTAGGAAAGTACAAAATATAGGTGAAGAATGTAAAAAACAAGGAATAACAGAGGCATGGTTACTAAAACCGTCAGAAATAAATGTAGATTTTGTCAATCGTAAAATGGCACTCGAGCTCAGATCGTACAAAAAAAGAAATCAAATACCTGACAAGACATGTGCACTTTGGTTCTTGCATCTGTGTAAGCTACAGACCCTGTCCCATTTAGGCAGACTGTGGAACTATATTAATATAACATTTAACAAGAAAAATATATGGAAAAATGAAAAAAAAAAAAATATTTGAAAGGTTTATTTACTCTACCGAAACCGACTGAAAAAGAAAATAAACTCAGTTGCAACGTTTGCAAGAGCAACAAAGCAAAAAATAACATAATTTTCAATAAATCTTCTCAAAACTCCAAGTCAAAGATGAACAAATCCTACATGAAACTTAGAAAAGAGAAACTGAGCGTAAATCTCGAAATTTATAACTTAAAGAGAGAAAATGAAAATCTTACAAACAAGTTTGACAAACATCGCGAAAAGTTAGATAGATTAAACACAAGAAATGTAAACAAAAAAATAAAACTCAGAAATGTCAAAATTCTAAAACTTACTGAACAGAACAAAAAGTTATTTGGCCGTCAAAAGTATTTGCATAAGTTGGTTTGTCACATTAGACAAAAAAATAAACAAAGAACATCTCTACTTAGTTACTATAACCGAAGAGTAAACATTATGAAACAAACCAATACAAGGAATTTGCAGCAAATCAAAACAACAAAACCAGGCCATGACATTAACAATAATGATGAACATTTCCAAGATCAGATTCGCAAAGAAAATAATTTACTAAAACAAAACTTACGCATGCTTGAAAATGAGTAAAAAAATGAAAGAAATTATAGAGGAGTTAATGAAAAATAAAGAAATTTCCACCTATGAAAACGGAAAATATAATGATACCGTGCGCTAAGTTTACGCTGCCCTGCTGTCAGCCAATGTTGGTGTTAAGAATGTAGAATATATCGTCCGTACAGTCTTAAGTGCAAGTCTCACAGAAAACCATGCAAAATGGTACGAAAGTACTTTTTTCAAAAACAAATGAAATCTTTACCAGACAGTACATATGGATAGGTAAATTGAAAACACAAAATATTTTTCTAAAATTTTATTAGAAAAAAAAATGATGAGGAGGTGAAACTTTACATGTCAATTTACATATGCAAATAGGAAAAAATCACAATTTTCATCATTTTTGACCTGAAATATTTTTTTATAAGTAAGAATGTTGCATTTTTCTATTGATATTTCCAGAAGAACTACATTTAATGATTCATACCATAAAATTATTTTTTTCTTATCTTGAACAGCATTCTGTCAAAATAATTTCAAAATATCTATATAAAGGCACTGCTCAAAGAGCTAAAATGGCACAAAATGAAACAAGCGTATCTCCATAAATGATGAAAATAAATCAAAATCAAAAGACTTTCTATAAACCTTAACTTAAGTCTTATAACATATAAAAAATCCACCCACGGCAAATAATCATGAGATAAAGGAAAATTTTTCAAAATTTGGGTACATGTGTACTTAAACGATTTTCATCAAATTGGCATAATAAGCTGTGATATCTGTAAAATGCATATACTTCACACATGTAATCCTTTCAAATTGCTTATATGTAAGATTTCTTGTTAAAAAGGGGGCTGTAGTTGGTTAAATAAAAGTATCTTGAAAATTAAGATGAAAGGAGATGGGGCAATTAGGGCCATTCTTGGCCATTTTTCATATAAAATATGAACTTTTGAATTTAGATTTCTTTCTTTGACTGTTTAAAAGTTGAGGTTATTGAAAATAAAACACAATAAGTTTTTAACCCATGAGGTCATAATTTAAGCAGTCATAATGTCACAGAAACAGCCACTTTACCAGTTTTTAGGCAAATATGGAGATTTTGGTCATTTTTCCTTCTTTTTGGACAGGCACATATAGAGCACATGTGTGAATAAACTGCATAATTTTAGATAATGTTTGTTTATATTAATAACACACTTCATATTATCATACTCTTGTTTTTTTCATATGAACAATGTTTCTAATTGAAATAATGCTTATTTGAACACATTCTTTGAAAAATCGGAATTTAAAAATAAATTAATTTTGCTAATTTTGACTTAAAAATCTTTGTAAATGGTCAATATATTAAAAAGATATTATAGCTTACATTTTGCCCATACCTAACAATTATTCTCAGCAGAAATCAATTTAATTTGAAACACTGCAAATCAGTAAACCAGAAATAGCCCCTAGAGCACCCCACCTTGATGCAAGTTTGAGTAAAAAAATATACAAAGAAAGGAAGAGTCTTGTCTTTTTAAGAATGTAAGACATCATATAAAAGTACTGAAATGTCTGAAAGTCTTAAGAACAGGATAGTTTAATAAAAAGGATCCTTTATATAATTCTTAAATCAAAGTAAGGGTGTACAGTTAACAAGCTTTACCCATAAGACATCAAAATTACAAACTTATTTTGTATGGGGTATTTTGCGACATTGTATCGTACAGTTATTTCTCACATATGACAGATCATAGGATCAACAATTAATCTAAGTTTCTTTTCTTGTGTATATACATGTTGTTTATATAGCATTGACATTGATATTATAATAGAAACTGACAAATTTTAACAAGCTCCTATACCCCATGCCCCTACATTATCAAGTTGTCACTGGACAAAAAAAATGTGACCAAATTCCTAAGTTAAAAGACTCAATTCTCCTACAAAAGACAACTAATAAAATATTGCTGTGGATATGCACATCCTCATAGTCTATTTTCAAACGTTTCATAAAATTCTGTCACGATGACAAACTGTTGCAGTAGTACATCATGGCCACAAATTCAAAAGGGCAACTGAAAGCAAAAATATTGAAATCTAATTTCCTATCAATATGCAAATCTACATTGTATTATGTAATTATCTACAAAGTTAAATCAAATTATGTTGTGTGGTTTCAGAGGACTATTGCATTAGTGTTTATAAGGCTAAAAATTCCAAGTTCAAAAGGGCATAACTCCTAGTAAAAATCACTGAATCATTATTTCCTGTAGTTTGTTCTTATCATCTATGAAGGTTTATAGTGCTGACTGAAAAGAACAGGACTGAAAGACAAGGCAGACTGGTGAATGAATAACATTTTACCCATTCATATTCTTGTGTACTGTATTATAATTGACATGTATTATAATGATAACTTTATATTGCTTTTGGTCAGATAAAGTTAAAACCTATGTGACACTACATGTTAACAGCTGTGTATACTTCATCTACAAAATTTTCAACATTTTCATTATATGTATTTGCATCTATAATTGCAACAGCTTCATACAGTTTTTCATCTTGTTCCACATTTTCTTCAATTTCTCTCAATTCAATGGACTGAACAACAGCACTATCATCAGTTATAGAATTAGAACTTATAGTTCCTGATTTTAGTTAAGTCACTATTGTTGCAATGTAGCCTTTAATTTGCGTAGGATTCAGCCATTCCTCCATCTTAAACAATCTTTCTCTGTTTTCATCACATGATTTTCTGAGTTCATCTGACAAAGCAAAATAATTTGGCCGTTTCCCAGTTTTCTCACATTTAGAACATATCTCATTTAAATAGGATTTAACTTTTGCGAGAATATTTGTTCTTTTGCCTTTTAGAGCCCATCCCTTATTTATCATATTACTAGTTGCATTTGACTGCGTAGCTGCACTCACGGTTTGAATCAAATTTATTTGTGTATCCTGAACAGATTCAGAAATAGAAGCATATACTTCAACTGCAGTATCTTATCCAGATTTGTTTGTTCTATATGAATGATTTCCGACAAGAATATGCTTTTCCAGATTTGTTGCTCTAGCAAAAGTTTTGTTACAGGAAATATCAGGACAACAGAAAAAGTTTACAATTTGATTGTCAGATGCATAGGTGGTTTCATCTTCTGGAATAGCTGATGGTTCATTTGCTGTGTGTTGTGCTGTTTTGGGATATGAAACCTTCCCGGCTGTTTGAATACCTGTAAAAGGTTCATGGACCTGAATCATTAAATACATATATTATACATTGTCAAAAATTTGTTGAACAATAATTTCATGTATAATAATATTATTCTGAATGTATTTTTAGGCAAAAAAGTCCCCTACCACTACCAGTCACAGTGTAAAACTCCCAAATTGATTTGTAAATCACCATCGTACATGCTCTCAGTTATAATATATATATAATAATAATAAATGTTGCTTGGCCAATCATTAATTAAGATTGATGTTTTAATTAGATATAAAGGGTGACATGCAAAGGTATTTTTTTTCATGATGAAAAAGGTCGATCATTAGGTTGAGGTGAGTAATCAAGTGTAATTTCTATGATCATCACTGAGGATACATTTTTTTATGTCTCACTTTGGAATCGATTGTTAATGCTAGTTCATAAATGTTCTATGTAATGTACATTTATGGCAAACCGTTTTACTATTAATTTTATCTTCAAGATATCTCATATAATATATCAGATAACTTTTATTATGTAGTTTTATAATAAAGTTTATAAGATATCTTATAAATTTAAAATTATATGAAATATCTCATATATTTAAGATATCTTATATATTATTATATGAGATATCTTATATATTTTATGAGATATCTTATATATTTTATGAGATATCTTATATATTATATGAGATATGTTACATATTACATATGAGATATCTTATACAATTTATAAGATATCTTGTATAATTTTCTTCATAAGATATCTTATATTATACATGAGATATCTTATACAATTTATAAGATTCTCGTATAACTTTCTTCATAAGATATCGTATAAACTAGATACATAAGATATCTTGTATATTATATGAGATATCTCATAAAGTTGATTATAAAGTTATCTTATAAATATATTTTTTCGAAGATATATTATATACTTTATCATATCCTTTAAGATTTATAAGATAACTTATAATACCTTAAAAATTATACAAGATATCTTATAACTTATAAGAGATAACTTATAAAATATATAATATATCTTATAAACTATATTAAATATCTTTAAGTTTTTAACTATATGATATATTTTATAAAGTTTATAAGATATCTTGAATTTAGTAAAATATTTTGCCTTTTACATTAAGTTCCTGCTTATTAAGCGCATAATTTGTTGGTAGATATATAATATTGTTTAATCCAGGAATAATTTGGAAAACATATTACAGAAGTTAATTTTTTTTTCAGTGCACCCTTTTTGTATAATTTTTAATTAAATCTAATTCTAACACTTACCTCCCGATTAAACACCCTTTCTGTAGAAAGGTTTTGGTCAGATATTCCTGATTTTTGTATAAGCTGTCCAGAACCAACTTAATAGGCCTTTCTTTCAGTGAAAGCAAATTGTTCAATACACTAATCCCAGGAATTTTACTTTAATCTTAGGCTCAGATGCCTGGTCAATAGAAACAACACAAACATTTGATCCTTTAACACCTCCATAGCTTTCAAGGGCTTTTTTCATGTCTCCTGCATTTAGAACATTGTGTCCTTCATTTGCATACCTGTATATGTGCAACCTTGAGGACCCTGTTTTGCTGTCACAGAGGTCTTTCCCTGATTGAGCCTCACTAAAGTTGTATACTTTGATTCTTATTGGGAAGGTTGAGTTGTTCTGCTGGATGAAGCTTAAAAGGTCTACACAGTGGTAACATGCAGCATTATCACTTTTGAGATAAATTTCTTCCAGAGACTGATTCTTACACTTGAGTTGTTCCAGCAAATGGAGCAAAATATTTGCAATAGAAAACCAGCCTTGTGTCCCATTTTCAAGTATGTGAATGTAACAGTTGAGATCTAACTCATCTGATGATGCTGACCTTGTAACTGAACATGAAATATGCCAACTAAGACCTTTCTTTCCGAAAAATTCTGACTGAGTCTCACGGAATTGTACAGGGAAAAACTTCATTGCCCAATCCATAATGATCAAACTCTGATTAGGTGTTAAATTCTTCAAAATATCATTTCTAGCAGCATCTTGATGCACAGTTCTTAATAGGTGCCTTTTCCATTCCAATAAATTCTTTGTTGCACTGTTAAGATCAAAGTCAATATCATCTTGTACCGATTCGTTTACTTGAACTTTAGAGAGCTCTGTTGTGATTAGGTCAAGCACATTGTCAACAAGACTGCATTTATCATAATTAGCATCATGCTGATGTTCACAACTAGAAGAAAATCCAGGAATTGAAGGGTCGCTTAAAGCGTATGTAGTGCAGTGATCTGTAAAACCATCTAGTTTATTCAAATGCAGTTTGTACTCAAATTTCAAAAACTGGTTAATTACATGCAAACTGTCTTTCAATTTTTCCACACTTTCATGACTTATACCAAATGTCTCAAGTTTTGTCACCAGTTTAAGCAATGTGTCAATTGCTCCCATTCCACCAGAAGTTGTATTGTCAAGACCTTGTAAAGCTTTTTGTTTAGATGCTGCACATACTTTGAGATTCTGTACAGTGTTGGTCTCCTGTATGATTCCAAGTTATTTTCTTCACAATAATTTGGTAGTTACTTATAATTCTTGCATTTATTACATTTCTTATTACTCTATGAATTTCCATTTTTTCATTAGTTGATAACTTTAACATAGTTTGTCCAAAACCAATAACGGTAGAATATAATGGATTCATAACGAATTCAATGAAATGTGTTACTCTTGGCTTTGTTAATTTAGTTCAGTAAATTTTGGGTGGATTAACAAGGTTTCCTGCCCCAACAACTTATGAATGTTTTCTAGCACCATCAATTTTTGCCACAGATAATCCAGGGATCAATTTTTGAAGTTCTAGTTTGGTAAATTTGTTAACAATTAGAGAAAGAATTTGAATCTGTGTTCTTGAGTTACTAGCATTGTGGAAAGCATCAATTATGCATCTAGTAGTGGAATCAATCGAAACCTCTTTTTGCTGTAAATTATCTAATAGCACATCATCTTGTCCAGGTGCAATAACATTTAAAATCAACTTAATTGACTCCTGTGTCTTTTTTCAAATAATATGACCTTGAACTTTTACTTAATGTATTCCATGGTTTTGACAATTGGCAATTAAGAAGTTCAAATGAATGTGATAACATTTTCATAGCTGCATTAAATCTGTCTTTGGTGGTCATTTGTGTTTCAAGCCAGTCCTGGCTTGACATTGTTGTTGCTTGTGAGGATAGCTCAGAAAATCCTTCAAATGTGTCTGCAAAAAAGAATTACCAAATTAAATGAGAAGAAAGATCCAATATATCTGTGACATTAATAGTTCAGTGACTGTGTTAATTATTTCATGGTACTTACAAACTAAAGGCTCTAAAGAGCTGTGTCGCTCACCTTGGTCTATGTGCATATTAAACAAAGGACACACATTATAGACAAGAATAGAATTCATGACAAAATTCTCTGTTTTGGTGATGATGACTTGTTTGTAGGTCTTAATTTACTGACCATTCTTGCTGTTTACAATTATCTCTATTTGTAATGAACTTGGCCCAGTAGTTTCAGAGAAATCTACTTTATTTTACCCCATGTTCTATTTTAAGCCCAAAGGCGGCCATCTTGGTTGTTAGGCAGGGTCATTGGATACATTTTTTAAACTAGATACCCTAAGGATGATTTAGGCCAAGTTTGGTTTTATTTTGCCCAGTAGTTTCAGAGGAGAAGATTTTTGTAAAATATTACAAAAATTTATAATTGACTTTAAAGGGCAATAACTCTTTATGGGGTCAATTGACAATTTTGTACATGTTGACTTATTTGTAGATCAGATCTTACTTTGCTGAACAATTTTGCTGGTTACAGTTTATCTCTAGCTATTATAATATTCAAGATAATAAACAAAAGCTGCAAAATTTCTGTAAACTTACCAATTTGGGGGCAGCAACCTAGCAAATGGTTGTCTGATGGATGTGATAATATCACGACAGATAGATCTTGACCCAACAAACATTTTTATCTATGTTAGATTTGCTCTAAATGCTTTAGTTTCAGAGATATAAGCCCAAAACTGATTTTCCCCCATGTTCTATTTTTAGCCATGGCAGCCATCTTGGTTGATGGGCGGGGTTATCTGATACATTTTGTAAACTAGAACCCGAAGAATGATTAAAACCAAAATTTTTGTAAAAGTTAACGGACGATGGATGCCAAGTAATAAGTAAAGCTCACTTGGCCAATTTGGGCCAGGTGAGTTAAAAAGTGGAAGTGATTAAAAAAAATAAATCAGAGACTTTCATGAAGCTGTGTAGTTGCCACATTAAATATATGACGTTATCTTGTTAGAACCTAAAACAACTATATATCTCCTACATGTAAATTAGTTTTTAGACATTGAAGGTCGAAAGTCATTGTCTGACCATGCTGCATTCATGCTCCAATATATTAAAAGCATATGTCAAAAGGTAATAAAGCTGTGTTTCAAGAAAAGAATGTAAAAATAAATCAAGTCATTTGACATCAGAGGTCAAAGGTCACAAGAAAAACACTACCACCTTCTCAAATACATGCACATGCCTAGGTGTAAAGACTGACATGTTTTACTTTGAGATCAAAGTTAAAGGTTACATCATGGCACATGTACAAGACAATTTGTCTCATGAACCTTGATTCCAATTTTCTGATAGCCTTCATGTGTAATTCCTGAGGAAAATGCGATGAAAATTGTCTTTTTGGCTTTTTAATGTAAGAATACATAAGTGTTCGGTAATGAAGATGTTGTTGAGTGATGCATTTGAAACATATCATGTGGTATAGCTTCCTCATATATGACTCTTTATTTCTGCAAGCCCCTGAAATGTAGTTTCTGAGGGACAGACTGACAGACAGGCAGGGGTAAAACACTACACCCCCTCCTTTTAAAGGCAGCTATAATAATATTAAAAGAGTTACCTCCCCCTCTTAGTACATATTATAGTAAATACAATACAGGGTATGTTTTTACCTGTCACACTGGACTGACTGTAAGTAAGTTCCATGTCTTGATCATCTTTGCTGTTAACATCTGAAAAAATATATTATACCAGTAATGTATAATGTTTAAAGCAACACACTTTTGTAAAAATAGATGTGTACATTTACATCATTCAAATAAAGATAACAAATGGTTGCCAATGAGATAATTCTCCACAAGAGACCAAATGACACAGAAATGAACAAAAATAGGTCACTATACTGCCTTTAACAATGAACAAAGCCCACATATCCCATAGTCAGTTATAAAAGTTATGTTTTTAAATTTACATAACAGGATTTCAGAGACCATTTCTACTAAAATCAGTTCAGATGAATTATCATTAACAAACTATGTCATAATTTATGTTATGCGGGGCCACACAAATGTGTCCATGTGAGCTTCAAAATTCAGTATCAACTTGTTTCTATATATCATGCTACACTTCAGTGGTTTTTGATGGTAATGTAATGGCAATAGTCCATTTGAGCTCAAACTGAACCAGTTGATATTATTAACACATTAAACAATTACCCTGGTTATGCTCTTGTTCTATTCTGCTATTGGGTCTAATAAATAACCTTTTCGCTTCATAAAATGCTTCTGTAAAATAGGAATAATGACAGATTATTAATTTTGATTTAAAAAATGAATGTTAATTTTCCTATATTGTGATCAATATGTAATCTTAGATGAGGTTTGTTTATTAAAATGCATAAAGGTTGTGGGTCCTTTAAAGTAGAATTAGGCATTATAGCTTTGCCTTACTTGGGACCTATAAGTATATGTGTTGGCAAGGGGATTAATTGTATTGTACATGTATTTATGTTACCAAATGAACTTAGAGATGTAATTTGTCCAACAATATAAGTGAATATAACTAATGAATGTGAAACCCAGTCATAGCCATTAAATCTAACTTCTGTGTATTGTATACAAATTTTAATCTTTATTTTCTATGTTCCCAAGCATGACAACCTACTGCATTACTTACTCAGCCCCTTTTTTTTTCCAAATTTGACTTCATTTAAATTACAAAAGTGAGTGAGTTTATAGCAGTGGCATATAAATTTGTTTGGCATTTATTAAAGGAATTTTATCAGGATTTGATGTGTTGTTCTTTGATTTCAATAGAAATTGTCTATTTTGACACCTAATTATTCCAGAATGTATTATCTAACACATTTTATGGCTACAATTATGCTTCTATTGTATTTCAATCTGTGAAATCAAACAAACATGTTTTTTTCTGAACTCAATGTATGTGTGTCAGATTAAACAAGTTTAATTGTATCTGTAATACATTACCATATAATCTTTAACTTACCCAATTCATTCTTAAAATTCACTTGCTCATTACAAACATCTTTTCTTAATAAAGTGGCACATTTCTTGCATAATCCTGAAAATTTAAAAAAAAGAAAAAAGTTATTAACTGCACTATTTCAATCCTACATATTATGATAAGGAACCAAATTACATTTGATGTCCTCAGATAACAAATAAAAATAGATGGTAAGTCAACTTTTAAAAGATTCAAATCAACTTGGATTTTTATAGCTGTCATCAACATTTTTTAATTAATATATAAAAAAAATGTAGACTTTTTAATTTTAGTTCATATGAAATTCAGTGAACTTTTAAAATTTTATGTTAATTTTTCAAATCATAAAACTTGACTGTCACTTCTATTATTATTCATATAGTACTGTTCTTACGAATTGCAAAGATAATTTTCATTTTGGTTTATTGCTGTTAAACTTAGTTTTAATTTTAAATACATTTGTAGGTGAAAAGGGCATTTTAGTTGGAAATAAATGCACATATATACATGTATGGGCCATAGTCAACTTTTAGATTTCTAAACTTTTTTAAATATTTGATCATCTGAAATTGAGGATAATTATGAAATTGAATATAAAATATTTACCATTCTGATAATTTACAACAATTTACTTTCATTTAATATTGTGCTTTAATGATATACTGTTTGCAAAAAGGCAAATCCTTTCAGTCCCCAATTCACAACTGTTCGATAAACAAAATTCTTGGCTACAGATTGACCCCCAGTGGCAGATTATTTTCATAAGTGGGGCTCGCCGACTGCCTGAGAGGGGGCCCGCTTCAGTGATTCCCTATATAATCAATTACATTTTTCGCATAAAAGGGGGGGGGGTATTATTTTTTATTACTTAAAAGCTCACAGATTCATATGTAAAGCAGTGCAAGGCTTACCAAAAAGGTCCAGATCAGAAAAGTGTATACTCGCCTTCTTGGATGGCTCTGTATTGAGTGCTATATACATGATATATGCTTCATTGTTGTGACTGTGTATATATTTGATGTATACATGTAGTTAGGGAACGACCATTTAACTTCAAGAAGGGGAGAGGGTTGTGTTATTTTACTAAAAAAATATTCTGATCCCCAATGTGATGGAATAATTGTGGTCAAGCAGATAAAAAGATTTCGAGAACTGTGAAATGGTTGCTCCCTTACTGTTTTAATGTTAGTCAGATCTCGAGTTTAAGGCATTCTGTAGGCTAACCCCTACTAAAGAATGTGAAGAAAATATAAGTTTACCTGCTCCTACTGGAAGTATCTGTCTTGTATTCAACCAATACAGCTTGCACAGAGTAGGACATGCTCCTCGATCTGCATTAGATCTGCTCTTCTCACTATGGCCCTGGTAAATGCAACGGATTTGCTTCCTCCTCCATTGAATACCAAAATATTCTCTATGTGACGCAGAAATATTTAGTTTCAATGCCGAACTGTCAATGGAGAATATCCCAGTTCTATATAAAATCAGAAAGGCCTCAGGGATGTCATAAAACTGCATGCACCTGTCTGGAATTTTCTCTGAGCGTTGCAAAAGTGACAAATGAGAACTTGTGTCCCTATCACAGTGGAAGAGTTGGATCGAAGGACCATCAGAACATACTGTGTTACATAATGTTGAAAAGTTACATGGATTGCTCATGTTGGTCTGCTGTTGACATTATTACCTTTCTGTACTTGTAGTTGGAGATTTAATTCAGGGGAAATAACTTTTGGTGCACATACAATGTAGGTGAAGTGTCAAAATATTATTTTATTTTGATTCTTCTTATTTTCTTATAAAATTTTGATTTATAAAAATTATTTTTTAAACAATCTGATATTTTTCATGTTTTTAAATCACATATTATTGATTATTTTGGAAATATTTAACAAAAATAGAATAGGTGGAAATGGGTGTTGGGGGGTATTTTAACTGAAATTTTAAGGTATTTTAAACAATTTGCCATCGGTGGATTTTTTACATTTTGTAGAACTAAGAACAAATTTTCATACGAAAGATTTTTCATTCTTTTATTTACTACATTTACGGAGAACCAGTGTCTCAAACTTGACGTAAACATGAAATATATAAATCTAGGCTTCATAAATAGCATCCTATACGAAATATTGATGATGTAATTCTTTCATTATATTGCTTTTCATAATGTACAATATATATTTTAATCGTATCATAAACCAAAAATTAGGTGGAAATGGCATTGGGTGATTTTAGAGGTCTCAAACATTACCAATTTTTAATGAAAAATGGCCGGCAGATCGTCTTCCTCTTATCATTGAGAACTTTTACACATTTAGTGATGATCTCAAAAAGTCTATCATCGACATTAATCATTTCAAGAGTAATTTGCATGTGTTGTTAAATCTTGGCTCACAAGCCGAAATAACACTTAAGGAATGTGCGAAAGCAATAATCTTGAGAGATACATTTGACTGGGGAGTGGCAAGCACTCCTGACTTTATACGTGTGACAACTAAGCTGTGTGTTCCTGATGCAGATCAAACATCTGGATACGGTTTCTTGTTTGAAACATACTTAAAAAGTTGCGTTCCTCCTGTAAAGTTGCATATGTCCACCTTTTATGGGCATCGAATTAACATTTTATTCTCCATAGCAGCAGCGGTCTATTACCATAATGATCAGATCAAGGATTTTTTGTCTCCATATTTTGAAGAAAAATCTAGTAATAAACTTGTGTCCTGTGTTTCTCATTATGTGAATAATAAAGTTTATTTGGCTGGTTGCAGGGCATTGGGAATTATTGAAAAATTACTGACTGGTCCTTTATGGAAACAGATTGAAAGCGCAAATCATATTCTTGACCTTAATAATATGTGGGTAACATTTGGTAATTTTTTAGATGAATTTCCAAGGGATTCCTCTGATTTACTGAAAGGAAGAATTTTATTTCCTGAATTTACAAAACAGGATGAAATTTTTTGACCGATTATTTTCTGTTCAAGATGAACAATTAAATATTCTTACAGCTGAGGCATTACAAATATTATGCACAAATTTTATGATAATAGTAAGCCGTCAATTCGTAGACTATCTGCCAGGTGGGAAATTTAGTATTGACAGTTCGCCAAATTTTGAAAAATTAAAAGAAAACTCTATTACTGTATCCCTAACCAACATACATGTAGTATCAGAAAGAGATTTTGCGAATCTAGATCGGCTTAGGCGTGAAAAACCAAACGCAAATACAATCACTTTGGAAGGCATCATACTTTTTACTAACAACAAAACACGAAATTGGCTAGATAATTTGGATGCAGAAAAAAAATCTACAGTTGTTAAGATGACAAGAGAAAATGCAACAAAAATGCTTCAACATTACAAAGAACAAAAACATATTATACAACAAAAACATTTAGAAATTTTACAGAAAAAGAAAGATGAAGCTATTTCAAAACAGCAACGAAAAAATAATGAGATCATAAAAATAAAAGAAAATATTGACACTTATAGAGGGCAGTGGTTTTTAGAGAAAGACATTGAAAGGGCATTGGAAAATCTCAGCATGTCACAAAAAGTTGAAGCCGTAAAAGCTCAAATTAAATACAAAAATGTTGTTTTGAAAAAAAATCCTCAAGACAAAAACTTATTTAAATTTTCAATTGAAGGAAATCAATTAACTCTCAATCAACTGCTTTCAAATATGAGAATAATAGCTAATATAACAATTTCTGGTGTCGTAGTTTCAGATAACATGGCAGCTGTAGCAAATAGCGCATGTATAACAGAAACAAATGAACCATTATTGACAAAAAAAAATATTGAGGAAAGAGAAAATTTCATGATGAAACAAAGGGAAAAAATACTAAAAAAAAAAGAAGTAAAATCAACAAGCATTCTGAGAGTATTGCATGGCAATACATAGTCCCCTACCGGGTAAAAATTCATTATACTGGAACAAAAAGCTAACTTGTTCTATAACTTGTCATGGTGTAAACAAAAAGAAAATATCAAGTCAATATCTTCATGCGTGACTAAAAACAGTGTGGAAAACTGATTAAATGAGTGAATTTTCAAGTCCAAGGACCATAACTCTGCACAAAATTATCAGACCAAAACAAAATTTCGAACTTGATCTGTATAACTTGTCATGATAAAACTATATACCAATTATCAATCAATATCTTCAAGTATGATGAAAAAAAGTGTGGAAAACACTTTAACATTAGATATGATTAATAATTCTCTAAAATTAGATATGATGTAATACAGTGTATATCTATTTTCAAATTATAATCAAATATAATTAATAGTTCCAAATATTTTTTCTTTTATTTGTCACAAACTAATATAGATTTGTAACTTATCTATACAATGTCAACAATTTTTATCTACACAATGTAATGTAATATATACATTAATAAAAATAGATTATCTAATTAAAGGAATTCACTTCATAATTTTATATATATATATATATAGCATTCAGAAATTTAGTTTATACAAAATAACAAACAACCTGCCAAAAAATTCTTCAAATAATTTACCAAAGAATGTCTTTTAAAAAATGAATTATCTCCCTTTGTACAGAAATATGGTTTAACATTGTACTCCAACATTAGATATGGTCCCGAGTTATTGTCCATGACTCTGGACTAAATCATCAGACAGGAACAAAATTCGAACTTGATCTATAACTTGTCATGGCAAAACTATATACCAAATATCAAATCAATATCTTCAAGAACGAAGAAAAAAAGAAGGGAAAGCTGTTTTGCCGGACTGACGGATGGACAGACGGACGGACAGACAGACTGACAGAGTGCAAACCTAAAGTCCCTTTCGACTTCGTCGGTAGGGGACTAAAAAAGATGACGTGTCAAAACCCAGAAAGTCAGAAAGCCAAAAAAGAAAAGGCATTAATGAATCTGATGAATCAAAATCGTGTAAAAGAAAAATGTACTAAAATTAAAACTCCAAAACCTATTGTGTCAGAACCCGATCATTTTGCAGATCACAATTTTTCAAAGGGTGAAACTGTTGCAATAGCATATTCTGATGGGTGGTATCCAGGACAGATTGAAGAAGTTTTAGACAGTAATTTTGCTACCGTGAAGTGCCTACATCCTATAAATTCAAAGAAAACTGTTTTTCGTTGGCCTGTTAAAGATGACATGAAAATATTTTTGTATTTTCCAAAGGTTTTGAATTTATACCAAATGATAGTAGTTGCAGAACATGGAAAATATCAGATGTCGACTCTATTTCATCTAAATATTCACTGTATAAGTTGAAATATTTCTGAAAATACAAAATAAAATGTATGAATTATATATTTTTGTTGAAGCAGAAAAAAATGTAAAGCTGAAGGGTCTGTCAATCAAAAAACACTACCACAAAACAAACACAAACAAATACTCACAACAATTCATTTCAAACTTGTTACCTTGTGTTAAAACAAACAATTTGATACCAAAATTGCAAAAATTAATTGAGAAATGACCGAGGAATACAAAAACATTTAATCAAAAGAGAAAAACTCGGAAATGCCAATGATTCAAAATGGCGACCATTGTGAGATTTTCTGTTACAATACATTCAAAAATTGATAACTTCTGTTAAGACAAACAATTTGATACCAATATTGCAAAAATCAGTTGAGAAATAACTAAGAAATGATGAAAAAAATTTAATCGGGAGAGAAACACTCCGAAATAGGAGCCATTTTGAATCAAAATGGCTACCATTATGAATTGTATTGTCACAATTTATGCAAAAAAATTAAAGCCTTGTGTTAAGACAAATAATTTGATGCATACATTGCTTAAATCAGTGTTGTAATATTGGCTTCGGTGCCATTCATCATTTTAATATCAAACAGACTGGGAGAGCAAACAGAGAGCCTATTTTTGTTTTTTTTTGTCCTTCTACATACTGGTCCAAATTTTCATAATTGTACCATCTGTAATGAGTTAAACTATAAAATCTATAAAATCTATCTAGAATGTGTTATACATTTCATATTTTTTGTCAATTGATGGAGCAATACGGCTAGCGTGGCCTATTATGCAAAACAGAGGATAGCATTTAATGGAAATTTGTGTATGGCTATTTTTTTTATTAGAGCAAAACATGTACACATCTATACGGTATTATTATAGACTATTGTACACTCTGTCAGAAAACAAGCAAAACGTGTTGAAGATAATATGTCTATCTGAGTCAATATTAGCCTTCAAAGATGAACTACAATGCCTATAAAATTGCGGCCATCTTGGATAAAAAAGGGGGGATGAATTGGAAATTTGGAACACTCGTAACTTTTGAACCAGAGGTCCGATTTAAAAAAAAAATAGCTCAAAATGTTCGTGTCAACGAGCTTTGTCCAATGATATACAAAAATTTCAATATATTCCCTGTAAATAAATGGGCCTGGCCTCTACATTCAATTCAAATTGAAACAATTGGAAAGTCTCTGTTTTAGCGGTGTTAGTTTTTGACCGTGTGTTTGTAATGTTTTGTGACTTATCGTCCTTTCTTTTACCATAGTGCTTCTTCAACTTATGTTTTTTTTATTTGTTTCCAAGCATCTTCTTTTACTTTTCAAATATATTTTGGAATTACCATCTGCTTGAAAAGGAGTAAACCTAAGACGTAATCAACAACGTACCGTAAATTCCAAAATAACAACATAGATGTGTGACATAAGCTAACAATTTTAAACAACAACGAAGAATGATTACCATAACCGAAATCAAAATTACACTAGTCTTACAGAGTAACAGCATCGAGTCCATTACAGTCGGGAAAAAGACAGTTCTGTCTGATTAAAATAATTCAGCTACTCTCTAGAATATAATAATAAAAACACGTTTTTTAGAAGTTGACAATACGAATTCTGAATTAGAATACAATACTCAAATTCACTGTTTTCTGGTAACGTTAGATTGTCAGGTTCTAACACATAGAAACAGGTTAGTGAGAAAGGAACTACGAGAAAAGATGTTCGAAGGATATTGTTGCGGAACCGTTAATCATAGGTCTTTCTTAAGGAAATGACTAGATAATAGTGTCATGGAAATGAATATTCAAACATAAATAGGTACGTCATATCATAGAAAAATATTTAACGAAACAAACAGTATTCATTTTCAAGTTATGCACGGGTGATAAATAATAAACATTAGGGAAATAAGTGCGACCTGAACCCTTGGTCGTTATTCCAAACGTTTTGAAATAGGAAAAATCCGTAGCTTTATGGTCCGCAAATTGTCAAAAAATATCATAAGGACCTATGAGCTACGGTTCTGCAGCTAGGAATGATACTACTTGTATATGTATAACTCAGACTCTTATTCGAAAAAAGTAAAATCATAAAAATACCGAACTCCGAGGAAAATTCTAAACGGAAAGTCCTTAATCAAATGGCAAAACAAAAGCTAAAACACATCAAACGATTGGATAACAATTGTCATATTCCTGACTTGGTACAGACATTTTCTTATGTAGAAAATGGTGGATTAACTTGGTTTTATAACTAGCTAAACCTCTCACTTGTATGACAGTCGAATGATCGAATTGAAAATTTAGAATCAGAATTGAATATCAAGATTAAAATGAGAAAGCCATTGGTGCACAATTTAGAGCCTGAGAAAACAGGGTTGAATTTGGGTGACTTGAAAAGCAAGGGAAAATTAAGAAATCGATAAACATGATAAATGAATAATTAGAGAAAATAAATATTAATTTAAAGCAAAATACTGCTTGAAATTAAAAACAATTATTTATTGCATCACAAAATCCGAATGATACATTATCTCAAAAATACATTTACAACACAAAAGTAGAAAAAAAACAAAATAAAATAATGCAAACAATTAATGTGTTATGACTAGATGATATGACCATCCGCTGTTTTCGGAGAACATCGGGTTTCTTTAGATGGCGTCTAGTCTAAAATACCTTTGAAATTCTCATACATTATTCAGAGTTCTGGTATAGGTAATTGTTTCTTTTGGACTTTTTGTAAATTTGACATACGTTTTAGTGTGTTATAAAATACGAGAAATTGGGTCAAATCAATGAACATGTTTTTGACAGTAATTGTCCCTTTAATGTATACATTGTATAATTAGAGTCATAAAGAAAAAGTATTAGCCTAACGGAATAGTGTTTAGTAGTCAGTATTCAAAAAAAAAAGGGGGGGGATGTTAGAATAAGAAAATTATAGACACATTTCAATATTAAATGAAGTTCTTAAAAGTTTGCTCTATGCACTAGCTTAACCATTCAAACAACCTGTATCAAAATTGATAAACTCTGATCAATCTAGATACATAAAACGTAGATTTATTAGATTCATTTTAAGGCAAATACAAGATGTTATAGATTATTCTTTATTCTTACACATATTATATTGAATAGGCTGTTGTGTATATCGATTTTACAGAAAAGCTTTGACTCTTTTAAATGAAGATTTATTTTAGATACGTTTCAAAGAACCATTCATTTGGTTAAAACTTTGTATAGTTATATTCAAATATGTTTTATGAATAATGGATGGATTTCTCTTAAAAATTATGGAGGATAAGCCAAGGGTGTCCTGAAGTGTATCTGCTCTACTATATGTCATATATGTTGCAATATTGGCATTGCGACTTAACAAAAATATAAAAAAATTTCAGTTAGCATTTTGATAGGAAATTGCATTGTATAAAAATAAGCTGATTTCGGTTTTGGCTAGCGAGGTTTTTTTCAGCAGAAAAACAGAAGGAATAGAAAGAAAATGTTTACAAGTTTAGAGACATGACAAACCAGATAAAGTTAAAGAAATACAACGAGTGGCAGTTAGGAAAACAGGGGTTTGATAATAATTGGTGTTGAAAGTCGCTTTGAAGCAATGAAAGTATCATGGATAGATCGATAATTAAACACAAATATTGAAAAATGGCAACCTAATCCCAGGCTAAGGAACATTTTGCATAGCATTATATATGTATACGTATTCTGATCAAAATTTACCTAGTATTCCAAAGTTGTATATATAAAATGTAAAAAAGCTGGCTAACACAGGAGGATAGAGGATGTCATTGAACCAAAAAATAATTTACGAGTTTGAAAAAAAAAATTTGGGGGGAAATAAATACATTAAATTTGATAAAAATAGTCTATTTTTTCAAAATTTAAAATAAACGCTATGTTGATTGGTGTTATATAAATAACATATAAAAATGAAATATGTAAATTTCACAAAACGCAAAAAATAAAGAATAAAATCAACTGTACAGGAGTTTTAACATCCTCAGTAAATGCAACGCAACGGATTGGGTACACTGTCGTAGATCAGAAAATTCCGTGAAAAGTATAGTAAACACTGTAAAGTGAGATACAATTTTTGTCAATATATGAAAATGAGATGAATATTTTTTTTGTCAAATAAGTTATCAGTACAGTTTAGAAGAAAATAAATTGAAGACGCAGTCTTCGCACTCAACCACAGGCTCACCAGCCCAGGCTTTCAAAAATGCTGTAGAGCCTGTAAAATTTATCTCTACAGGCCAATAGATTCTAACTAAAATGTTGGTAAAATTCAGCTTGGGGCCTGTAGATTCAAAAGTTTATCGTGACGAATGAAGACGTTGTACACAGTATCTTGCCTACAAAAAATGTACTGTTTAAATGGAAGGTAACAAATAATGATTTTTGAAACAAATGCTTTACTGGAGATGATTATTATCATTATTCTATATGAGGCTGCTTTTTGGAAGATTTTTGCAACGGTAAATATAGAAAAGCTACAATTGTATCAATATTATAAACAACTTTTTGGCAGATTAAGTGACACAGTTTTTTAAACTTTTCATTAAAACGGCCAATATCTCTTAAATAAAAATCCAATTTCCGAATTGATAACAAATTTAAAGTAATAACTGTCAGAGTATCATAAAATGTTTATATTGATAGTTTTAGATTTTAATTCAAGCGTAGCCGCTTGTTCGTTCTTAGGTTAGTATACAATTACCACTTTGTTGTGTAAAACGACAATCACAATTAATACAACAAATCATTTTGGCAAATGTTAACCGTAGAAGATCTTGTTTTGATTATACATCGACCAAATGTAAACTGCATCAGTATAATGATTTTGTTTTTTAAATGTCTTGTAAACATCCAAGTTCCGAGATAAATGATGTCTATGATCGCAAAACTTCAGAAAGAAGGTTCAATTCATCAGTAGTGGTAGTCAATTTGGCTTATCTTTCTAAAAGTACTTCAGTTTTACTAGAAATAACGTATCCTCTGTTTAGACCAGAATGTATTTTCCTTCTATAATGCTCTGAGAGATGATTTAGCCTCATCAGCAAAATTGACAATCATTAAGTTTCAAGTATTTAAAACAGCCATATATACAAAAGCTTATTCTGCTATTTTGATTGAAATTTATCCGTTTTTGCAATATATACATGTACATTTATATACTATTATCCCGAACTTTGTGTTAATTTGAAATATTCACCTTTTACAGCTATATAAACTGTAGCTATAATACTAAAAGATCCAGTGTCAATTTGTAGATATGCACTTTGCTCAGTTGTTGTAAAACTGATACAGGACGTTCTGTTTCCATCGATTGATAAACTAGCAGGTCGATTGGAGTTAGAAGGATGCTGATTTGCAGTTCCGTCGTGCGCCATATTATCTGTAGATTAAACAGATAAAACAAATTGAATGTTTATTTTTACCAATTTAACTACGTTGTCTATGCTATATTCATCTCTAAACCAATCAAATGAATAAAAAATATGCGGCAGTTTGGCGACTCATCCAATGAGAGAGAGAGAGAGAGAGAGAGAGAGAGAGAGAGAGAGAGAGAGAGAGAGACTAACTACTTACTTTTTTGAAGATATAAACAACTGGTGGTAAAAATAATTGAAGCTTTTAAGTAACAATAAGTACACAGCTAACGAATTTAATGGTAATGTGTAATAAACAGTTTGAAAAACGTAACGCAAAATTAAAATACATAATATCGACAGAATGTAGGACAACACGTTTTCATATCTGTAATAGAAGTGCATATCTAGTTATGTTTAACTTTATCAAATACAATACCAATGTCAGTACTGATTAAAATCTAAATCTTAATTTACTGGCTTTATAAATAAAATTACAGTAAATGTTAGAATGTGGTATGACATTTGTAATACGAATTCTACATGTACATCCAAACTTACGAACCATATATTTATATCAGTAAAGGTTTTAATGGAGCATCAGTTTAAATTTATGTTTATCGATTTGACCAAAAATTCCCATATTTGATTGATAACATAATAAAACGTATATCCTAATAACAAAAAGTCTTAATAAAAACATTTAACAAAGCATGAACTCGATAATATTTCGTGTGCATTTTTGTCTAGACGTCATCTAATTAATCATCGAGATGACCCCAAAAGACTACCGACGGTCATTTAATCCGATATAAACATAAACATAAAAATAAATAGATAGCGACCACGTGGAATTGGAATTTTCTTTGTCTATTTGATTTATTTTTGGGTTAAAAGTATGTTTGTCATCGTCTTTGCTTGAATAAGAATGATTTTTTAGTGGAACGAATCATTCAACCAAATGGTTCATCCTTGTACCACTTTCAATGGTGACATTCTTTTCCTTTTAATAGATGATTCATGCGTAAACCATATCCAGCGGAGGGGCTTAATTGAAGGTCACATGAATACGGAATAAATGAGGTCGAATTTTTCACTTGCAGGTGAATAATTCATCAGCAATATTTTTTACCTTATTTTGACAAAACTGAACCAAACTGGCTGCTAGAAGCGAATAGTAATTTCACTATTTGACTTTCATTAATGATTGAACAAAAGCAAAAATCATATTTAAGTTTTTATTATATCTCGTAGCTAATGTCCCTTTAAGTACAGTATTGTACGAAATGCCTGACAAAATAATTTATCAGTAATACGTTCATTAAAATTTAAAACATATGCAAAGAGCGAAATATTTTTTTAAAATGTTTTGCTATATCTAGCTAAAGTAAAACATAAATGAGGGAAAACAATTCCTGTATATATCAAATGTTTTTAAATTTTGATGAACAGTAAATTTATCGAAATAGACTGCATCAATGATATTTCTTCGCAGCACCAGGTTGCTGACAATGGGTTTGTGATATCCTCGCGACTGAAACGTCCGCCACTACTGGTATAGATCCAGTGGTTTAAAGTCCATACATATACAATACTAAAATTAAGTGCGCAAAATGCAATTTGGTTAAATAAAACATTTGAAATTCATTAAAATACAGTTAAAACATTCTAATTGATGTGGCTAACAGTTGAAAATTGTTTAAGCTACTAGTATTCAATACATACGATGTGTACAATGTGTTCCCGAACGTTCAAGCGTACAACCTGTAGTACAAACTCGTGTATTAGCATCGCATGTGTTTTGAAGGCAGTTCATTGAATGACAACCCCAAACACAAGAACCATTTCCAGGGTAACATTGCTGGTGTATACACTTTGCTGAACACTGCTGGGAACAGTTTGTTCCCCAAGTTCCTTCCCAACAGCCTACAAACAAACATAACAAGCTTACCATGCCGACGCTAAATGTCACTGCATTATATATAACATTAAAATAATTTCAAAATAGTCTGCTAAAGAACGACAACTTCACATATTGCCGCGACTTTATCGTAGTCCGTCAGAAATTGAGGCAAATATATCATTATATTGAACTGAAGACTTGCTCAGGAGCAAGACAATAAGATAGTGGTTGGTGTATTTACATGATTTATAAGAAAATAAACATGAAATTATTTATTTATTCCTATCTTTGAGTTACAACAAATAGTTATAAAAATTGTCGATTGTCAATCTGGAAGTAAAAATCTATTCATCAAACCTCTCGATTCTACGGAAACAGAACGTTCAAATATCAGAAGACAAGTTCCTTGTCAAATCCAAAGTCATTTATATGGACATCAAGCGTAGCACGCCCACAATATTTCCAGCTATTAATCTTAGATAAGTCGGATTGTAAATTTTCACATCCTATTTATAATCATGGAAGTATTATATTGACAGGGTCAATATAATTCTCTTCCACAGGATAATAACAAATGAGATCAGATTCACTACCCTTGAGAGATCAGTCATCCTGCTAGTGCTGTACACAAAGATTTAATAAAGACAGATATTATTTAAGAAATTTCACACTCACTTCAATGTCGTCAACAATTTATATGCTTGTCAGACATAAACACCTTGAAGTTCATTGTGTGACCTCCCCACCCCCCAAATGATTACCCAATTACTTTATCAAAATTACGGAACACATCTATTAACTATGGCATTAAAACAGTCAGTTTGTAAAAAAGTGTTCTATTTAAGGCGCCTATTTGACAAAAAAGATCAACCAACATCACATATTAACTGATTTGAAAAAACACTTACATGATGTTCAAACCGTATTGTGATTTGGAGAAGAGAGGAGAAAGGTACCAAAGGGACATTCAAACTCATGAAACGAAAAGAAACTGACAAAGCCAGTGCTACCTAATTCGGTAGGTCACATTCGAGGAAAATAGGACGGGATTGTAGTTACGACAATTGGAACATATCCGTCGTTATCTGTGAAACAGATATTCCATAACGGTCAACCAACTCGTGATGCGTCCGTAGGATATTGGAACAAGGAATAAGACTTTCAGTGAAAAAAATAAATGTCCTTAGTCGACTACTACTTGAAATGGTACATATGTAGGGATCATTAGACAGATTTATAGAATTAAATGAACTGTTGGCGTTAAGCTGGATTTACTGCGGGAAAAAAATTCAATCTAGATGATTATAATCAAAATTTACCATGTACTTTTACCAAGCATAATTCTACAAAGGTGTCATACTTTTCTCTACTGTTGAAGAAGAAAAATCTTTGTGCAGGCTTGTTGCAGACTCTTTCCTGTGTAACTGCAGGTGTGCCAGGTCCCAAATCATTGTAACACAACACCGCAGAAGTATCAAGAATGTCGGATCCATTTGTTAGATATAAACGGAATCTTTCCATACGTTCCCGTACTTCTTCTGTTTAAAATGTAAGTAATAAGTTAATTTCCATACAACTTAAAAAGAAAGCTATTTTAGAAGAAATAAAACAAAGTGTTGTTACTTAAGTAATGCCATTGGGTTTATGTAAAATTTAAGGTAAAATTGTATTCATACAGCCATGTTTACAAAATGCTTTCAAGACATTACCAGTCCCTGTTGAGATGAGCAAAAGCGATGAAAGTCTTGTTAAGTGTTTTATTTTTTGGCTCATTTACTAAAAATAAATATATTGTGTTGCAGGAACATCCATCCTTCAACTTTCATTTCAAATATGAATTCATAGCTGTTTTTTTTTTTTTTATTTGTTTACATGTACATGTCTTTGTGTATGGATGATCTTTTCAAAAGACAACGGTTAAGTTGCTAGCAACTGAAAACACAGCATCCCAGAGTGTAAAAAAAGTTGATCACGCAGATACAGCATGCAATATACAGAAAAAATGAAGAAATTATAAGTAAAACGTGAAAATACGAAATATTTCACAAGAAAAAAATCAAACAATAAATATGAAAATATTGGAAAATAATAAGATGGTTCTTCGCAGTATCGAATAAATGCAGGGGTTGATGTCTCGTTGTCGTATATTTTGTATCTTTTTTTTTATTCATATTATGAGAAACAAGATGATATATATAGTTGATGATGATATGTTTCAGCTTTAAATGTGAAATGTTAATCATGATAAAATTAAAATAGGTTTTCCTTTAAATAATAGTAGAGAAAATTACCATCGACGTCTGAGGAGAAGTTACGTCATAATGAAGAAATGTTATCAAGCTTTCTTTTGTCAAGAGTAAATAAAGGCAACAGTAGTATATCGCTGTTCAATAGTCATAAATCGATTAAGCGAAAACAAATCCGGGTCACAAACCAAAACCGAGGGAAACATATCAACTATAAGCGAAAACAACGGAACAATAGAAACACTGAACTATAACAAAAACAAACGCCAACATACATAGAAATGGACTATTTGACAACAACTACCATATTCCTGACTTGGTACAGGACATTTTGAGAATAAATGGTGGGTTGAACCTGGTTTTATGGCTAGTGTCTAATGGAAAGACCAGTAACAGAACCATAAACAGATTAATAGGTTTTTCTATAGCAACGCGTAGATATAGTAAAATATCAGTCTCCCGGCATAATGTAAAGCTTTTTAGCATATTGTGGCTCGCAGTTGATATTTTACGATATGAATATTATGCAGAAAACACTATATTATAATCTATATTTATCTGATTGACACTAAATTCTAGTTTGATGTGATTGTTCATAAGTTATACATGATACATGATATGCTTTCTACAAACGCATACGGTGCTCTCGTCCTTATTACTTTTATTTTTCAATTTGTCTTAGTTTTTTGTGTCCTCGTGTATTTTGACCACAAACTTTATTTTCTTTTCATTTGGAATCTAACAATGTGCATAACAACTCGTCCTTAATTTCACGGTGATGTTGTAAACCGAGCCCGGAAATTAAGATACGATCCGGGTAATCTTATGAATCCTTTAAATATACTTATTCTAAAAGGTTACCTATTCGATACTGTGATTAAATCTTTGAATATTGTTTTTATTGGTATAAATATTGATTTTGTTATTAGTAAATTTAAACCATACTAAATATTACACATATGTACTTTCACGGTACTAGAATCTGTCGATACCTATAGTTTGACATTTCACAAGGTCATGTTTTTCTCTGACTGTTAACGACGTCTTTACACTGAATCCATTGGATGTTGGATTTGCACTGATTTATATTTTAGTCGTTGATACTTGATTTTTTTTTTGTAAGTTGTTATTGGCTTTGAACTAGCCGTCAGTAACTGCGAGTACTCTCAGATCTGTACTTAGTGTCTTTTTGTAGTGTGGATGTATAAGTACCCGTCCACGTCAACTATTTGTTTTTGTTAGATGTATTACTATTTGTATCCATCTGATGAGTTAAGCCTTTTTCAACTGATTTTAATAGTTCTTATGTTGTACTATAATACCACTGTCCCAGGTTAACGGGAGGGTTGAGCGCTCACAAACATGTTCAACCCCGCCACATTCTTTATGTGCATGTCCCAAGTCAGGAGCCTGTAGTTCAGTGGTTGTCGTTGGTTCATATATATATCTGTCATATTTGTTTTTCGTAAATTGTTTTGTTATAAATTAGGCCGTTAGGTTTCTCAATTGAATTGTTTCATATTTTTCATGTCGGGGCCTTTTTTAGCCGACAATACGGTATAGATTTTTCTCATTGTTGAAGGCCGTATGGTTGCCTATAATTGCTTACATCCACTTCATTTGAACTTTGGTGGATAGGTGTCTCATTGGCAATCATACCACATCTCCTTATTTTTATACTTATAAGGTAGTAAAAACAACGAAATACTAATATAATATCTTATGCAAGAAAAAAAGAAATAAAAACATTAAAGTTCAAGTACTCTGGTTCATCTGGGTTGTTTTGGTACATTGTTAGACAGGTTTGCTCAGTTAATAGCGACCACGTTAACGATTACTTATAACAGAATGAATTATGCATCTTTTTGATAAACTTTCTGCTCTCATGGTTTTAAAATTTAAATAACATGAATAACTTACGTTGCCAAAACGGTAAAGGAAAATATAATTAATGTATGAAAAGCAGGCTAGTATTACTTTTCCAGAATACCTGATATTACGCCATGTTTAACATTTTAATGTGGTCTTCTATTTGCTGGCTAGACAGAAATAACATTCTTGTCTGTTCTGAGTGTCTGTTTTTTTACAGGTTCACGTGTTTTTTTTAATTGATTTGGTATTCTTTCTCCGTTTGGTGCTTCCATCGAGAAATCATGCCCTATTATTTTTCATGTAATACTGTCGCTTCAGAAATAAGGTCGCAGTTCGTATTGGGAAAGCAGTAAAGAACTTGAAAGTTTATACTCAATTAGTCTTTTACAAAAATGCAAAAACGTTTCAAGATTTGAAGCATTAACTTTAAAACATTTTCATAATCGATGGAGTAATATAATACAATAACTTTAATTTCTTCCTATGATAAATGTGACCATTACATATTACGAAATGTATGATACTTACCAGTATTCCGGTAAAAAATCTTTATATCTGTGATGAAAGCAAGCTTCGGAAGGTAAAGACTCCACCATGCCGTCCTTTGACCTCCATGTGTAGCCGAACACCATTTTCCCCAATTATTAGTTTCTTCTCCCTCTATAGCTCGGATTGCAGGGTGTGCATAGTTGGACGAATCTACATATGTTGTTGATTGTGACACTTTACCCTCCAGAGCAAGGTTAACTACAAACCACATGTTTAATTTATAATCATTATTTCTTTTTGGCTTCAATATTTACATACTTTAATACAATACTTAACATAAAGTAATTGAAACAAAAATAAATTATCTACAATTTCAGGTTATTTCTATGATTTTGATTGCAATATTAAGAATGTGTAATACTTTTAAGGAAAAAGCTAAATCATTTTGAACAAACTGCTTTCTAAAAGATATTACATTTACATAATAATACTGCCTTTGAAAACTTCAACAAACAATGCAAATCTTTGATGATTTTTTTGTTACTTTTATTAACGAAGTTAAAAAAAAATAGGAATGAATTGGTCTCCAACAAAATAAAGTCAAAATACGGTATAAAAAGAAAAAAATGACTGAAAACTCTTGAACTCAAAAAGCGGAAATTCGCGGATCCGCAGAAAACTTGCATCTCTGAGAAATATATATATAACATCACTGTTAAAAGAATCGCAGATTGTATGTATGTTATCTGATAGCCGTAGGCTCACATTCGATCGTCTTTCTCACAAGATATGAAGAAATGGTAAAATTTTGAGTTTTGACCAATGCTTTTCTTCTAGGCAAGAAAGCGGAAACAATGCCAAGTATTTGAAAATATAATTAAGAAAAACGGTACTTAATGAACCAATAAAAGTAATCATAGTAGCATAGAGAAAGCGAGAGAAGATAGATAGATAGATAGATTGATTGTTGGTTGCTTAACGTCCGAAGATAGATATACCAAATGTGCAATAACGCATAGGATGGCGAATGACAGACAACTCAATGACAAAAAGACGACGTGACAAGCAACCAATCACAAAAACACTACACAGAAGAAAAAGATAAAGCGAAGTAAGTCCTGTCAAAAACTGAAGGCGAACTCATGTGCTAGCAAAAATGAAAGTTGTTCATTCCAATAAAAATACGATGATACATAGCATTCAATGATGTCATGAAAAATATTCGAGAAATACAAAACAAGGTTGAGATTACAACAAATTGATTCTATGCTTGGTAACCTATCATACAGATAATCTTTGAGTCCAATAAAATTGTAAGAGTCCTTAAAAATATTTAAAAGATGACTTCAACATAAGCCATTAGTTAAAAGGCTTTCAAGTCAATCTTGGTACATCGTACCAACTGGGAACTATAAAAAGTTAGATTTCCGTTTGTTTTTATATGTAAATAAAATTTATCTTTCCTTTAAAAAACAGAAATATTTGGATTTTTTTTTTTTGTGAAACAAAATTAAACTATAATCTTAATCTGTCTTGAATTTAAGAACGAGTAATTATGATATCTAGGATGGGAAAGTCGAATATTGTAAACTATTGCGCGGAAAGGGGAGAATTGGCAGACCCAGAAATAAAAAGTTACTTGTAAGGACTGTCACTAAGTTTAGTTGTGTATTTAATGTTGTTAAATGCTATCCATTTTTTGGGTTTTGAATGCAAATAAAAGGAACTTAAAGGGGCATTAGCTGTCAAATTCATGGTCCGAGGACACAGTTATCGTCCTTAGATTTTCGTTGTCTACAAATATAGTCCCTAGTGTGGACAGTGTATAACTTGCAATTTTTTTTTCATACACTTTCCAAATTTATTTCTTTATATTTTATGCATGGAATATTAAGTAGGAAGATAAAATTGCATCTTAAAAAAATTTGAGTGCTGAATCCTTATGTTAAGAAGTGATTTGGTCCAGTTAAAAAAGGTCAAAAACTAGTATGTCTGAAGCTGTCAAACTGTATTTTAGACCCCCTTAATATAGAATTGTCAATATTTTGAGTTAGAGCTGGTAGACTTTTCTATAATGTTGATATAAATTGTCCGAATAGTAGAACACTACACTGTAAAAATCTTTTTGAGATAGAGCAGGTGAGATTTTTTTAATTTAACTTTATTGTCTAAAAGAAATGCACTACGAAATAACTGTGTTCACCGATTTGACTCAAATTCTTATATTCGATTTATAACATACTAAAACGCATATTCAAATTATAAAAAGTCTAAAATAAACAATTTACGATGCATAGACTCGATAGTATGCATCAGCATTTCGTGTGTATTTTACTCTAGACGTCATCTAATTAACCATCGAGGTAACCTCCGAAGACTGCCGACGGTCATATAACCCGATATAAACATAAACATAGATATAAATAGATTGCGAAATCGTGGAATTGGACTTTTCTAGGTCTGTTTGATTTCAAATTATAGATTAAAACTAAAGTGAAAGAACGGAAACCAATTTTGGGATGTACGGACGGACGGACGGACCTACGTATGGACGTACAGACGGACAAGGGTAAAACTTAATGACCCCTCGGCTACGGCGGGGGCATAAAAAAATATGTTAATAATCGTTTTTACCTGTTTAAGAATGAGTTTTTCTAGATCGAATCAGTCAACCAATTGGTTTACCCTTATTTCACTTCCAATTTTTACATTCTTTTCCATTTGATAACTGAACACGTCTAGTTCATGCGTAACCCTACTCAAGCTATAGGGATACATTAAAGTTTACATGAATACGGATTCAATGAGGTCGAATTATTCACTTGCAAGTGAATAATTCATTAGTGATGTGATATGCTTATTTTGACGAAACTGAACCAAACTGGTTGTTAAAAGCGAATTACTATTTCACTTTCATTAATGATTGAACAAAAAAAAATCGTATTTTATTTTGTTTTAAATCTCGTAGCTAACGCCCCTTTACAGTAATCTCCCGCGCAGAGTTTTATATAAATACGTTCCGTATATGCTTCGCAATGGTCCCTTAATAGTTCGTGCACAATCGGCAAACCTCGATCTCGACAGCTAATTGCCATTATATACATTGATACATTGTAATTCATACATAAGACGAATTTCTATGTAGCTTTATCTACAGTGACAACAACACAACTGGCATATATATATATATAACCTTTGCACCTTTTGTTTGCGGTATATCATCTTTTCCGCAAGTTTATTGTTTTCTGTTTAGTATTAAATTTATAACTAAGATCCATTTATTACATCAGTGATCCGTTTATTTGGCAATTGCCAATGGCAGTCAGCAGGGTTCAAGAACATTTGTTGTTCGACCTGTTAGTCAATTGCGTTTTGTTAAAATATACTTTTTCACTTTTTTGGTCTTTTGGAAAATGTTGTTTGTGCTGTATTTAGACCCCTCTAACAAGAAATTTGTTTTGCATGCACACGTATAAAAATTGCGGTTTTTATCCAACGCAATCATAGGTTTGAACGTTGTTTTCAATTTAGACTTGTTTATATTTTTTCGTTTGGGCTTGTATTATATTTGCATCGGGTTTATATGATCCGTTCATCCTATTTTGACTCCTCAAAATTCAAGAGTCTATCCTAAATTGAGGTAAATTATGTGGCCTCCCAATAAACGTTTCGGTTCCTAACATCACTGAAGAGACATTAATTGTCGAAATCCGGATATGGTGTACAAAAAATCTTTGCACCTTTGTTTGCGGTATACCATCTTTGCCGCAAGTTTATTGTTTTCTGTTTGGTATTAAATTTATAGTTAAGATCCATTTATTTCACCTTGTGATCCGTTTATTTGGCAATCGCCAATGACAGTCAGCAGGGTTTAAGAACATTTGTTGTTCGACCTGTTAGTCAAATGCGTTTTGTTAAAATATACTTTTACTTTTTTTGGTCTTTTGGAAAATGTTGTTTGTGCTGTATTAAGACCCCTCTAACAAGAAATTTGTTTTGCATGCACACGTATAAAAATTGCGGTTTTTATCCAACGCAATCATAGGTTTGAACGTTGTTTTCAATTTAGACTTGTTTATATTTTTTCGTTTGGGCTTGTATTATATTTGCCTTCGGGTTTATATGATCCGTTCATCCTATTTTGACTCCTCAAAATTCAAGAGACTATCCTAAATTGAGGTAAATTATGTGGCCTCCCAATAAACGTTTCGGTTCCTAACATCACTGAAGAGACATTAATTGTCGAAATCCGGATATGGTGTACAAAAAATCTTTGCACCTTTGTTTGCGGTTTGCCATCTTTTCCGCAAGTTTATTGTTTTCTGTTTGGTATTAAATTGATAGTTAAGATCCATTTCACTTTGTGATCCGTTTATTTGGCAATCGCCAATGACAGTCAGCAGGGTTTAAGAACATTTGTTGTTCGACCTGTTAGTCAAATGCGTTTTGTTAAAATATACTTTCACTTTTTTTGGTCTTTTGGAAAATGTTGTTTGTGCTGTATTTAGACCCCTCTAACAAGAAATTTGTTTTGCATGCACACGTATAAAAATTGCGGTTTTTATCCAACGCAATCATAGGTTTGAACGTTGTTTTCAATTTAGACTTGTTTATATTTTTTCGTTTGGGCTTGTATTATATTTGCCTTCGGGTTTATATGATCCGTTCATCCTATTTTGACTCCTCAAAATTCAAGATTCTATCCTAAATTCAGGTAAATTATGTGGCCTCCCAATAAACGTTTCGGTTCCTAACATCACTGAAGAGACATTAATTGTCGAAATCCGGATATGGTGTACAAAAAATCTTTGCACCTTTGTTTGCGGTATACCATCTTTGCCGCAAGTTTATTGTTTTCTGTTTGGTATTAAATTTATAGTTAAGATCCATTTATTTCACCTTGTGATCCGTTTATTTGACAATCGCCAATGACAGTCAGAAGGGTTTAGGAACATTTGTTGTTCGACCTGTTAGTCAAATGCGTTTTGTTAAAATATACTTTTACTTTTTTTGGTCTTTTGGAAAATGTTGTTTGTGCTGTATTTAGAACCCTCTAACAAGAAATTTGTTTTGCATGCACACGTATAAAAATTGCGGTTTTTATCCAACGCAATCATAGGTTTGAACGTTTGTTTTCAATTTAGACTTGTATATATACAAGTCTAAATTGAAAACAAACGTTCAAACCTATGATTGCGTTGGATAAAAACCGCAATTTTTATACGTATACAAGTCTAAATTGAAAACAAACGTTCAAACCTATGATTGCGTTGGATAAAAACCGCAATTTTTATACGTGTGCATGCAAAACAAATTTCTTGATAGAGGGGTCTAAATACAGCACAACCAACATTTTCCAAAAGACCAAAAGAGTGAAAAAGTATATTTTAACAAAACGCATACAAGTCTAAATTGAAAACAAACGTTCAAACCTATGATTGCGTTGGATAAAAACCGCAATTTTTATACGTGTGCATGCAAAACAAATTTCTTGATAGAGGGGTCTAAATACAGCACAAACAACATTTTCCAAAAGACCAAAAAAGTGAAAAAGTATATTTTAACAAAACGCATTTGACTAACAGGTCGAACAACAGATGTTCTTAAACCCTGCTGACTGCCATTAGCGATTGCCAAATAAACGGATCACAAGATGTTAAAAAATGGATCTTTTAAAATTATTTATTTAATACCAAACAGAAAACAATAAACTTACGGAAAAGATGGTATACCGCAAACAAAAGGTGCAAAAATTAGTACACCATATCCGGATTTCGACAATCAATGTCTCTTCAGTGATGTTAGGGATCGAAACGGTATTTGGAAGGCTATATAATTTACCTCAATTTAGGACAGACTCTTGAATTTTGAAGGGTCGAAATATTAGAAATAGGATGAACGGATCATATAAACCCGAAGGAAAATATAATACAAGCCCAAACGAAAAAATATAAACAAGTCTAAATTGAAAACAAACGTTCAAACCTATGATTGCGTTGGATAAAAACCGCAATTTTTATACGTGTGCATGCAAAACAAATTTCTTGATAGAGGGGTCTAAATACAGCACAAACAACATTTTCCAAAAGACCAAAAAAGTGAAAAAGTATATTTTAACAAAACGCATTTGACTAACAGGTCGAACAGATGTTCTTAAACCCTGCTGACTGCCATTGGCGATTGCCAAATAAACGGATCACAAGATGTTACAAAATGGATCTTTTAAAATTATTAATTTAATACCAAACAGAAAACAATAAACTTGCGGAAAAGATGGTATACCGCAAACAAAAGGTGCAAAAATTAGTACACCATATCCGGATTTCGACAATCAATGTCTCTTCAGTGATGTTAGGGATCGAAACGGTATTTGGAAGGCTATATAATTTACCTCAATTTAGGATAGACTCTTGAATTTTGAAGAGTCGAAATATTAGAAATAGGATGAACGGATCATATAAACCCGAAGGAAAATATAATACAAGCCCAAACGAAAAAATATAAACAAGTCTAAATTGAAAACAAACGTTCAAACCTATGATTGCGTTGGATAAAAACCGCAATTTTTATACGTGTGCATGCAAAACAAATTTCTTGATAGAGGGGTCTTAATACAGCACAAACAACATTTTCCAAAAGACCAAAAAAGTGAAAAAGTATATTTTAACAAAACGCATTTGACTAACAGGTCGAACAACAGATGTTCTTAAACCCTGCTGACTGCCATTAGCGATTGCCAAATAAACGGATCACAAGATGTTAAAAAATGGATCTTTTAAAATTATTTATTTAATACCAAACAGAAAACAATAAACTTACGGAAAAGATGGTATACCGCAAACAAAAGGTGCAAAAATTAGTACACCATATCCGGATTTCGACAATCAATGTCTCTTCAGTGATGTTAGGGATCGAAACGGTATTTGGAAGGCTATATAATTTACCTCAATTTAGGATAGACTTTTGAATTTTGAAGAGTCGAAATATTAGAAATAGGATGAACGGATCATATAAACCCGAAGGAAAATATAATACAAGCCCAAACGAAAAAATATAAACAAGTCTAAATTGAAAACAAACGTTTAAACCTATGATTGCGTTGGATAAAAACCCCAATTTTTATACGTGTGCATGCAAAACAAATTTCTTGATAGAGGGGTCTAAATACAGCACAAACAACATTTTCCAAAAGACCAAAAAAGTGAAAAAGTATATTTTAACAAAACGCATTTGACTAACAGGTCGAACAACAGATGTTCTTAAACCCTGCTGACTGCCATTGGCGATTGCCAAATAAACGGATCACAAGATGTTACAAAATGGATCTTTTAAAATTATTAATTTAATACCAAACAGAAAACAATAAACTTGCGGAAAAGATGGTATACCGCAAACAAAAGGTGCAAAAATTAGTACACCATATCCGGATTTCGACAATTAATGTCTCTTCAGTGATGTTAGGGATCGAAACGGTATTTGGAAGGCTATATAATTTACCTCAATTTAAGATAGACTCTTGAATTTTGAAGAGTCGAAATATTAGAAATAGGATGAACGGATCATATAAACCCGAAGGAAAATATAATACAAGCCCAAACGAAAAAATATAAACAAGTCTAAATTGAAAACAAACGTTCAAACCTATGATTGCGTTGGATAAAAACCGCAATTTTTATACGTGTGCATGCAAAACAAATTTCTTGATAGAGGGGTCTAAATACAGAACAAACAACATTTTCCAAAAGACCAAAAAAGTGAAAAAGTATATTTTAACAAAACGCATTTGACTAACAGGTCGAACAACAGATGTTCTTAAACCCTGCTATATACAACTCGTCTAAACATCAGCCCAACAATGTTACATCTGTGAATTTGCTTTTGCAAATTTTTAGTTCTTCCCTCGCCGGGATTATATATGTATGTATAGAATGGGTTCCGCTCTTAAATTTGTCAAACATTTAATTTGTAATGAGACAGTAGATATAGTTTGCGTATATACCCAATGGTATATAAATACGATTCGTATTGACCAAGAAAAAAGCTATTAAAACAATAGAAATTGAAAAAGAAAATGTCGTTTGTCTTATAACATAAATATGAAATAGGATACACTGAGAACTTGTGGATGGGAAGGCTAGAAATCTTTTCGAAAACTAATTTAGTTTCAAATTAAAGGTAAAAAAGTCAGACTTAAAAATGAGGTAAACAATAGAAGTGAACACTGCTTGGAAAAAAATCCAGCATTTAGCTAGAACGATTCTAAAAGATGTCGAGTGTAGTAGTAAAAAATCCATAGCTGCTAGTTTTTATGTAATAGTCTGTATACGACCAATTCATCGACCATGGTTGTCTACACGGTGCATTCAAGCTATGCCAACATTTTGAAATGTAGGTATAAAATTTACTGGGAAAATGTTGGCATAGATTGTTGTTATAAAAAAATAAAGTAATTTTGGCTAATCAATTCACTATCAGTTTGAACTTGTACTCGAAATTTGAAATTTGACAATTTAAAGACAAATTTAAGAACGTTTCTCGTTTCTTTTATGTGCTTTCTATGCAAATGTTCACCTATTTTGAGAGAATTCAACCAGTAATATTTCAGAAAATAAAAGAGATAAATGCATTATTTTTTCGATTTTCAGTTATAGTTCTACGAGTCAAAGATGTATGCAAAATTTCACCAAAATCTGTAAAATAGCCCATTTACTGTAACTCGACTTTAAAGTGTATTAAAAAAAATTTTGTTGCATGTAATATTGAAAATGTAGGTAATTATGTGCGTTCTGATCTCTTTCATATTAGCATTTTTAAAACATAATAAAATTATGGAAATAATGACTTTTGTTATTTTATCAAAGCTAATAATCATTCATCAATAAAAATATTCACCATTACAATTGTGTCTCATTCTCGTGAATACCATATGATAATGAAAATTTGTAATGACAATTTAAGTAGAATTGCATAAAACACTCGAAGATACTCAATATAGCACGATCTAAATTCAGATTCACATTCAAATGTGTACTATCTAATTCGCATGTCAGTCAGTATTTTATGAAATATGTATTTTTTTTTTATATTATTATGTTTCTTACTTTTTGTTACAGTAGTGCTATATCAGAGACCCATTGTATTCTATGTCTCTAGCTATATTAAGTATTTCCATGTATTTCTTATATACAAAAACATAAACTTCATAAGTACCGACATGTGAATTAACTAAAATTTTAATATTTATAAATAAGAAGATGTGGTATGAGTGCCAATGAGACAAATATCCATCCAAGTCACAATGTGTAAAAAGTAAACAATTATAGGTCAAAGTACGGCCTTCAACACGAAGCCTTGGCTCACACCGAACAGCAAGCTATAAAGGGCCCCAAAAAGACTAGTGTAAAACAATTCAAACAGGAAAACCAACGGTCTAATTTATATAAAAAAAAACGAGAAACGAGAAACACTTATGAACCACACCAACAAACGACAACCACTGAACAACAGGCTCCTGACTTAGGACAGGTGCATAACAATGCAGCGGGTTAAAACGTTTTAACAGGCGCCAACCTTCACCCTAACCTAAAACAGTGGTATAACAGTACAACATATGTTCACTATTAAATCCCACTGAAGGATTAATATTTTTTTAGAAAAAAAAACATGTGTGAAATACTTTTTAAATTAATCATTGTCAAATTCTTCTTTTTGAAGTATGAAGTATTGAAGTCTTTCATATTTAGAACAATAACATTTTTCAAGTACTTACATTTCTATTGTATTAGTTTATAGTCTATTTTTTCAAATCTAACCCTTTCATACCGAATGTATCATTTTGGCACCCTCGTGCTCATGCCGAATTTATCCTTTTGGCAAAGCGGTGTAGATGCTGAATGTATTCTTAAGGATACATGAGTTTCTATTTTTAGACGGTCACAAATCAAGCAGAAAGAATAACGTACTAACGAAATTCATGACACAGTTGGTCCATAAATAGTATAATAAACACTAACTGTATTCCATAAATTCGTATCCGGCGTAAATACGCTGTCAAACACGATGTTTTTTTCAAAGAAAGTTGAGAGAAAAAACTCGTGACGTAACAAAATGGCGGAATCGAAAACAATCGCTGTCATGTGATTCATTTGAGTTTTAACATTTAGAAAACTTAACCTGCCGTCATGAGAGCAGTTGAACTTGTACAAAAGTAATATTTGTACATATACTTTGGAGTTGTGAGAGGGATATTTGTGAAACAACCCGAAATCGAGACTTTGATTGTCGTCAGCAGGTGCACGACTGTCATTTTTTTATTTCTCGTTGACTTTTGACAGTCAATCGTTCATTACCGAATGAATCAGAGCTTTTACTGTCATAATAGACAATTTTGGGAGGCTGTGGTGCTACAGGTTTTATTTCTTTTCATCGAAAAGCAACTTGAAAAGCAACTTGGTCGTCTGAAGATGGAGAAAACGAAAGTCCACTTTCAATTAAAATAGAACCGGATATTGACAAAATTGACAACTGAGTCTAAAAATAGTGCGGTTAACAAAAACATGTGTTGTTGCATCTCAGTGTGTTATTATTTAACATAAAAGGGGTTTTGAAAGATGAGACAATATATGCCTCAATTTTATCAATATTTTAACATGTTTAATTGAGTATAGATAATATTCCAGTATATGTCATATCTAACAGAGGTTTTCAAAACTCTTTATTTTAGGTGAGCATACAAAAATTGAAGTTGTTTGGTTTGCAGTAAAAAATAATTTGAATGAGGACAATTAAGATGATATGTTTTTATTCTCATTTAATTGAAAAAAAAAAATTAAAGAAGAGGAGAAGAGTGAAAAAAAATATATTTGTTTCAGAAGGGAAGTGATTTTTTTATTCCAAAGTGAAAAATATATGGTAGTTTGTTTCTACTACTGATCAATCTTACCGGTTGGGGGTGTTGATAATTAACTAATGAAAAAAAATATTGTTCCTTTATGTTACTGAAAACAATTGTGTGTTTTTTTTTTAATATTTGGAAAATTATGAAGGAAAGGCTTGCTGCACACACACAGAAAATAGTTGAATGGTCGGTGCCTAAAGTTATATTACAATTTTTATAAAACTTAATATATCCTATTTTACCAATGTAAGCTTTTTTGAAATATTCTGTCCATATCAGTAGACTATGAATCATGGTTGCAGCTGTTATTTAAGGCTTTGATGTTGTACAATCTGGTTTTAACAATTTAGAAGTTGGAAAGCAGTTTTTGTTTGCCATATTAAAAGTAACTGCATAAATCTTATACATGTATATTGATTCCAGACCTAGGCCTATTCCCACATTTTTTTGGAGGGTGCAAATTTTGTTTGGCAAGATGTTTTAGGGTCTACTGAGTGTTCTGGGTATAATGCATGTATATTCGCTAAAATATTTATCCTAGATGTCTTGTTCACTGATGCATTTGATATGCAAATATTGCCACATTTTTGTGAATTTTTTACTTGCTTCATGCTTATTAACAATCATTTTTGACACTGTAAAAACACCTCTTTTGTGTAAAAAAAAGAGACTTAAAATGCTTTTTGCTGCTTCCCTCAGAAGCCAAGCATATAGCAGTAAGGAGTAGAATAAAAGACTAATCAATTTAGAGTCAGAATAATGTGTACAGATTAGATTCTTCTTGTGACTGTTACCTTGTAAGCTAGCTTGTTAAATTCATACAGCTATTGGACTAGTACATAGCATGTAATCTTCATACCACATTAATATCGAGGCTTATATGTAAGTAATACTTGCTGCTGGATGTCAGGCAAGCAATCGATTATTCAATACACTGGAAATAGACTGGAAATAATATAACAACCTCAAATAATTTTGATATTTTTTTTGGCAGACCCTTCCATTCAACCTAACAGTATCAACAGAAAATAAAACAAATCTCAATTTCCATTATTCACGCTCAATTTGAAAATTGATTTTTGATATAAACCCTCCAATTCACCCCAGCATAACAAACTGAAAACTTGTAAAATAAATCTCACAGCTTCAAAATGTTATTAGGCACTATCAGCTCATCTACTTATTGGTGTAGGCTTCCATAAATGTATTTTAAACTGAAGCATTCTGCAAGAAAACATATGTTTCAAATATCTATCCTTTCCCTTTTTTTTAGAATAGCTTTCAACGACTTGCTGCTGCCTGTGTGCATATCACGAGTAGAAATAATTGTGGAGTTGTTTGCATATCATGAGTAGAAAGATTTTCATTACCTCTACTGTGATTAACTTATAATTTAACTTTGATTAAAATTTAAAAGAAAATGAATGTTCAGCCTTAGTTATTTATTTGTGCTGCTATAACAAACATCAGTTTATGTAGTTACCATTATTATATATAATAATTATATATGATAAATTTTTACTCTATATAGTTTAGATTTTACTTCTACAATTTTTTTGTTAGTGGGCTTTTTTTCTTGAGAAACAAATGAATGTTTGCTTACATGTAGTACATCTATTTATGTTTAAATGTTTTTATATTATACTACCCCCATGACACGGATCATATTCATTGGAAATTTAATGGATTTATTGATTTTACAAAATGCACTTTTTGTTTTCATTTCATTTTGTTTAATTTGAGATTTTTATTGGATAGCATCATCTCATTCACTTGTAGAAGAATTAAGGCATTACCGGACTTATGTTAAGTCATAAAGTAAAGCAGTTCGTTCAATTGTTGCTGCAGTTAAATTTATTTTCAATTAACTCATCAACGTGTGGAATATTATATAATTCGTCTGGAAGAGTTTTTGTCCGTTATCGAGCTCGAGATGGTATTTTAATGTGTTCGGTGGTGTTCGGCGGTGAAAAGACCTACCGAGCTCGAGTTATCTTTCTTCTTTCCAAAACGTAAACAATGTCGGCCAAAAATCTCCGCGAACGTCATGCTAGATTTACAAGTATTTTTGCCAGGAAAACGAAAACGGAAACGGTTTTTGAAGCTAAACAATTCAGTGGCTTTATTATAGAAATAGCATTTTGAAACACTCGTTTACTTAAAAATATTGCTGAATGTAAGTAAACGCGATATACGGTGCTGCAACGACAAAAATTATCTTCCGACTCAATCGATTTACGTTATTGACACACGTTTTCAGGGTCAACTGCTTAATTACTCTTTGAAAAGTTTATGGACGCTCAACCTGTGTTATTTTTCTACGTTTTGTTAAAACTTAACCGCATAATTTGTTAGGGTTATTAATATTTCAATGATCAAAACTATAAGGTCGTTTTTTGTGGTAGAACATGTTGAATTAATTCCGGTCAGGCAAACGGCTCATGTAAATAAAATTCCGGCCAGGGAATCCCGCGAAAAAATAAAATTCAGGAGTTAAAGTGTTAATATTGACTTCAATATAATTTTGCAAGTATTTTATTGTTCTTTATGATTTGTAATGCTTAAAAATAATGTTGGTTTTTTTTATCTTTAATTAATTTTTTATTGATATATATATATAAATATAACCACACCTATTGTTTTTCGTTTGTAGGCATATAAGGTTGAATATATAGTTTTGAAATGTTGGCATAGGTTAAAGACTATGAGGCGCCGTTTTACTATTTATTCCTTATTTTCTGATATCAAAAATTCATTTTTTGATATCAGGAAATCGATTTTTTGATATTAGAAATTCGAATTTTTGATATCAGAAAATATAAGTTATTTTTTTAAATCAAGAAATAGATTTCCTGATATCAAAAAATCATTTTTTTATATCAGAAAATGAGAAATACATGAATGATGGCTCCCTGTGTGTCAATAAAAGCATCCAAGCTCACCCATGAGCCCAAACATCAGGAAATATCTGAAATAATGTTTCCGGTAGACCAATTGTTTTATAATGTGGAGTACCGCTACACGATATTGGTCATTATATTGATGACAAAGGGTCCATTGTTACAAAAACAAAATGCTTATACACTTCAAGTTTTATAAACATGATTTAGACTGCAAAGTCTGCTGAAAACTTCTATTTAATAACAATATTTGAAGCAAAAAAACATGTACACTAATCTTCAGTTTGACGAAACTGAACGAGTACTGAATTACCTCGATCCAACTAATTACGAAATTCGAGTCCAATGCACTACAAGACAATATATTGAAGATTTTTTAAATTATTCTAAAATATAACATATTTACTTTTGCGTCGAACAATCCCAATCGGCGGAATTAGTCGACCTAAGAAGTTACTAAATACTGGAAAATGTTTTACAAAGCTTGACACATCGAAACAAAATACTGATGTGTTCAAGATTTAGATACGATGGCTGGATGATATATTCAGGTTCAACTGACGTAATACACGATCTTTTTGCCTTATATATCTCATACAATGCATATACCCACCTGAATTGTACATACCAAATTTCTCAAAATGAAGTGTAACTTTCTTGACAGTCGTTTAATACAAAGACAAACGCTTCAAAAATGAAGGTATTTTAGAAATGAAAACGTACATCAAGCCTACTGAAACTTCACAGAAAAAGCTCATATAAAATAAATGTATTTAAAGGATATATGCAAGGTGCGGTACATAAGAAATACTAGCAGTCTTTCAAAAAACGTCTCGTAAAAAGACGAAATAGACGAAGTATTTGAAAAAAACAAGACATGCAATTTTTTTTATTTGTTGTTATTGGCTTTGAACTAGCTGTCAGTAACTGCATGAGAGTACTCTCACATCTGTACTTTGTGTCTTTTTGTTGTTGTTACCCTGCCACCTTCGGTCTGTGTTTTTGTTAGCTGTTTTTCTTCTTTGTATCGATCTGATGAGTAAAGCCCTTTTCAACTGATTTTTATAGTTTGTTCGTACACTATGTTGTGAGTTAACACCAGTGTCCCAGGTTAGGGTTTAATCCCGCCACATTGTTTATGTGTCTGTCCCAAGTCAGAAGCCTGTAGTTCAGTAATTGTCGTTGGTTCATGTCAGTCATATTTGTTTTTCGTAATATGTTTTGTTATAAATTAGGCCGTTAGCTTTCTAAATTGAATTGTTTCATATTTTTCTTGTCGGGGCCTTTTCTGCGGACTATACGGTATTGGGTTTTCTCATTGTTGAAGGCCGAATGGTTGCCTATAATTTCTTACATTCACTTCATTTGAACTTTGGTGGATAGTTGTCTCATTGGCAATCATACCACATTTCTTTATTTTTATACTAAACAGAACTAACTGACTTACTAAATTCGCAACATGAACAACGGGAAAAAAACTAAAAACAAGATTACCAAAACACTGGGGCTTAATTTCACAAAAACCTGCCTGCACAAATCTGTTTCAGAGGAAACCAATAATTGCTTATAAAAGAAGCAGGAACTTACAATAGTTGACTATAAACCTAACAATAATTAATATGTGAGAAACACAAACACACACAACTTCTTATGACTGATGAAGCCGAACTCTGAGATATTCTTTCCTTAAACACGACCGAAATACCAGATCTAATATGTTAGGGTTATGGGTGAGCTCGGATGCTTATATTTACACACAGGGAGCAATCATTGATATTTTTCTTATTTTCTGATATCATAAAATCATTTCTTGATATCAGGAATTCGAATTTTTCAAATAATCGTCAGTATTATTTGATATCAGAAAATCTATTTATTGATATCATAAAATGGATTTCTTGATATCAAGAAATAAAGATTATTTATACACGAATAATACAACAGAAAAATATTTTCTGATATCAAAAAATCAATTTTTGATATCAGGAATTCAATGCTTTGATATCAAGAAACGTTTTTTTATATCAGAAAATAAGGAATACATAGTAAAACGGCGCCTCATAAAAGACATCGTCGACACGTCTCTCAATTCGTAAAGAAGGATATAAAACGAAGTAGCGACTGATTACAGTACTAACATACAAATCGTGTGTTGCAATTAATGTGGAACTCATCAATAATCCACATAAAAATAACATGAATAATACAATAGAAATTTTAATACTTAAAAAATTATGGAAGACTTCAATACTTCATACTTCAAAAAGTAAAATTTGACAATTTGCAATGTGGGACTTATCTAACTAGTAGTATGGAAGGTGGATGCCACCAATTTATCACAAAAACGCAAAAGCAAAAACGAGAAAACGCGAAATCAAATTCATTTAGCAATTTGCATTTTCGCTATATCGTTTTTACGATTTCCCTTTGCGTTTTCGCAATTAGCCGTAACAGATGTTAAAATGAGCATTTCGAGTTTCGTTCCAGTTGAGCCATTGTGTGGATGTTGAAACTAATAGGAAAAAAAATGTGAGAATACCAGCTTTCCGCATTTATTTCTGTATCCATTGATAATAATGTTAATATACAGTCAAATTAAAAAACAAAATAAGGTTTTTGTTTATTGCGGATGAGCAAATTTTGATAAAATATGGTCCTTAGACAAAAACAATTGTTAAAACATATAATTTTTTCAAGGAAAAAAAACCGTGATTCCTCAATGATTGGGTTTGTAGTTTATAAAAATATCTGCATCTTTAAAAAAAAAAAAGAACATTTTGACCTAAATATGGCAAGATGGAAATATCAAACTATTTCATCAGTATCAACTCTTTCAAGACAAAAGTCACCAGATGTCCTTCTCTTTTGAATGTTATTTATAAGAACATGTATACATTTAATGTTCCTTTTGATGGGCAATGTTGAATTGCATATGCAATATCCTCCAAATACTAGTTTAAACTTATCTTTCTTTGGTATTTTATTAGTCCATCCTCAAAATTAAAAACAAATATATGGATATTTTTTCAAGAATTTCTATAAGAGAATAGTTTTTTGAAAGCTGATTATGTAATATTTGATAAATTGATGAATTACACCATCGAAATCATGCGTAATAATGATTACTTTGTGATGTAACTACCCCAACACAAATCCCAAGAAATACACTGATTGCTTGCAGCTGCCTGATCATCTGAAATTGATAGTTTTTAATAAATAATGATATTCATTTTAAAAACAAAGTTTTTTTTTCTAATGTCATATATACGACATATTGGACTTCATGCATGTAACCACATTATAACACGACTTTTGTAATGTACTTCCATTTTATTCAGAACGGAACAAAAAAATAAAGATAGGCGAAGGATACGAAAGGGACATTCAAAATCACAAGTAAAAAATAAACTAACAATGCCATGGCTAAAAAGAAAAAGTCAAACAAACAACAGCACACAAAACACGACATAGAAAACTAAAGACTGAGCAACACGAACTAGCTGAAATACAGTCAGTACACATGTACGGTAAACATTGTAATGTACAATATAATTTTACAATATTGCCATGGAGCATTCGTGTCCAGGACATATATTCATCAAACTAAGGTGTGCAAGAATATTACAAATAACCCAAAAGAGAGGCGAAAGAAACCAGAGGGACATTCAAACTCATCAGTCGAAAATAAACTGACAACGCCATGGCTAAAAAAGAAACAGACAAACAAAACTAGTACACAGCAAAGAAAACTAAAGACTAGGCAACACGAACCCCACCAAAAACTGGGGTGATCTCAGGTGCTCCGGAAGGGTAAGCAGATCCTGCTCCACATGTGGCACCCGTCGTGTTGCTCATGTTAGTACAAACCCGGTAATAAGTCTAATTCGGTAGGTCACATTCGGGAAAAGGGGACGGGATAGTAGTAACGACATTAGGAACATATCCGCTATCATCTGTGAAACGGATATCCCATAACGGTCAAACAACTCGTGATGGCGTCCGTAAAACTTACGAAGGGATGATTTCAACTTCACCACTTGGAACTCTTGGTTTAATAACTTCCTTGTGAGCAGCAACCCTTTGTCAAGGAAATCATGATGGGAAATACAGGCCCTGAAATATCGTATCAACTTGGAGATATATACTCCGTATGCAGGGGCTGCTGGAATGTTGCTAAATAGAAATGAAAAGTTCACAATTGGGAAGCCGAAATCATCTCTTATGTCGTAAAGTTTTGTTTTTAAGCTACCCTCATTGTCAATTTCTAGATGTAAGTCAAGATATGCGGGAGACTTAACTGTATATGTTGTATTTACAGCCCCGGCGATTGAGCTATATGTGTAGGCCATCCGTGTGTTAATCCAACTGGGCTTTCGGTTATGAATTCGAATTTCTTAGTCCACTGTCTTATCATTTGCAACTAATGTAGATTTAATCATTGCAGTAAGGATATGTTTACATATTGAAACATTGAGGTGCAGAGTGGTCAGTAAATTCAATTCTTTATTAACAAAATTTTTTACAACACATGGGTACGGTATCAGTAATATCAGGCCCGATTATGGACCTATGTTGGACTTACATTGTCTCAACCGACATAGAAAAAGAAAAAAACACTTCTTACAGAAATACTGTTATCGACACTAGGTCGATAGGTCTTCGGTCAATTAGGCTAAACACTAATAGCAAATCGTATATTCAAATACATGGTCTGTCATTTAAAGTCCCCATCCCCCATTTCGATATTTCTTAAAAAATCCTACTGCAATACTTTTTCTATATTAGTTGTTAGTGGCTGGTTATGGCCTAAGAGCTCCGCTTTGTAAAAAATTATGAACAAAAAACAATGGGCCGACGCACAGGTGTACTGTTTCAGATGTACTAAGATTTGATAGGATATACCTATCCGAACGCCCAAATTTCGAATTTTAAAGTAGATTAACCTTATATCGCCATCTTTAAAATGTAAAAAAAGCAGTACACAATCGGTCTAGTTCTATGCTTAAATTTGCAAACTTTGAGACAGATTGGCAAATAATGCAAATACCAAATATTTGTGTTTGTTCGAATCAACTAAGGCATTAAAGAGGATATAACCCAAATTGTAAAAATCTGATAAAGGAATGTTAAAGACATTTTTATTTTTTACTCGTAACAAGAAAACAAGTTCGGTGACACTGTTTTTATTTGTAGTTTCTCAAAGCATATTATAAGACCTATCTCCTCATATCTTACTTTAAAATTCTATCGCATTGGTTTCTTGTTATTAAAAAAAAAGTGATTTCATGAATAATCTATAAAATTTGAGCAATTTTGCACGACTTGTAGCTTGAAAATAGTACGGTGACCCATACTTTTTATTATATTTTTGAAGAAAGCATGGTAAAATCTACATTTTTGCAAAAAACAAGAAAATTCCATCTGAGGAGTTCTATACCGATGATTCACCTTAAAACAAAACAAACCTACGACAATACATTTTTCCACACTAGGTGTTCATTGAAGGTAGTGACCACTCAGCCAAAAGTCCCGAGGGGACATCTCAATTTATCCAAACCACCACCCAACTTAAAAAGTAAGAAAATATATTAGTTTTAATCTTTTTTTTTTAATTTTCTGTACATTCTTTGTTTGTTTCCATTAGGGTTATTTTGGTCATCAAAAGACTGTTTTTCCAGAAATCTATATATCTGTCAGCTAATTTATTCCCTACAGCATTTAACAGGCAAATTAACGTGTTTTTTTCTTTTCTATCTCTTAAGCATGTGTCTTGGTATAATAGAACATATGACTAAAATTCGCCGTCTTAAAACAAATACGTTGAAAACTATACAAAATCATCTGTTAGTTTTTTCTTCTGTTTTCAACATATCAACTAATATTATATAAATTCTACAGAAGTAAGAAAATAATACGTATCTCAAACATGTCAAATTTAAAAAAACATTTCTAAAAAGAAACAAAGGGACATTAATAGTACTACAATCTGTCGATACCTTTATTTTGGCATTGCAAAAGGTAATGTTTTTCTCTGACTGTTAATGACGTCTTTACACTAAATCTATTGGATGTTGGATGTGTACTGACTGATATTTAGTCTTAGATACATGATTGTTTTATTAGTTGTTAATTGCTTTGAACTAGCTGTCAGTAGCTGCGAGAACTCTCAGATCTGTACTTAGTGTCCTTTTTGTTGTTAGGTATGAGGGATGGATAAATATATACAGACCTTCTGAAATTCAAACTGACCATTTTTCCGTGCGTTCATCGTGTTGCGTGCGTGTATCGTGCGTGTATCGTGCGTGTATCGTACATTCACCAATCGTGCGCTCATCATTCATCATTCCGTGTGTTTTCCGTTCAACGTGCGTTCATCGTTCATTCATTCTTAACCGTGTAACGTGCGCTCATCAATCATTCATTCTTAACCGTGTATCGTGCGTTCATCAATCATTCAGGCTTATAACCGTGTAACGTGCATTCGTCAATCGTTCATTCCTAATCGTGTAACGTTCATTCATTGTGTTTTTATGATAGTCGGTTATAGCGCTCATCAAAGTTCATATGTTATCTGTTAGTGTGTTTATATGTTCCGACTTTAAATAAAATTTACATTCTTACTTACTTTCTTGTGCACTCTTAATAAACTTCATCGTACATAACGTTCATTCACATTCATGACTTATTGTGTAAAATTTATTTATCATCTGTAAACATTTCGTGTTTATTCAGTGAGTCTTGGCTGGGACTGGCACATTTTAATATAACGATACATGTTCTACGTACAAACAATTACATGATGACATTTCTACGACAGAACAGGTAAAATTGGAATTTCTATTCAACTGAGCGAGATGCCGCGGAAAAGTTATCAATGGGCTAAAAAAAATATAAACTGTTGAACAACTGTTACTTGTTAAAAATTGTCATGCAAACATAAATGACAAACAACAGAATAAAATTTACAAAAAACACCTCCAAAACATAAATTCTACAAAACTGAGAAATCGACTTGTGTTTATATGTCGAAAATTCCATAATGGCATTAATGGCGTCCTTGTATACAAAGATCAAAGTGACACTGTGACTGGGCTTTAGGAGCATTATGATTGTTAATTGTGAAGAGTAAAACACATGGTGGTTTCCAGCACAAATTTTTTTCAAAACTGTACGATACAATGGTAAATTTAACTGTAGCTCTACAACTGAGGATGACTCAGAACTTCATGTCATTTTAACATGCTCAGTATATGTAGATTTCAGACAAATCATGATACATGAAGCTATACATTTTAATGAACATTTTAACCTATTATCAGATAGCGAAAAATTTATATTTTTATTTAATAACGACAATGTTGCTGCTATAGTTGCCATAACCAGCAACAATATTTTATTGAGAATAAACAGTATTTTATTTCACTAGTTCTTAAAGAAACAAATGTTTTATTTTCATTTAGTATAGATGGACACTGTAAATTTTAAATGTAAATGTGTAAAAATATGTTTATATGTATATATTGTGTCTTAAAAGTCTCTCATAAATCTTTTTAAGATTGGTGCATACAATGCAAATGTTTTAATGTTTTATGTTTATTTCTGTGAATCTCATTTTATGTTTGTATGTGGTGAGACTATAATAAAATATTGAATCTGAAAATATTGAATCTATAAACTTTACTTAAATCTATAATTGAGTCTGAAAATTAAAACCAACAGTGTTAGAATTAGATTTTTAAGCTGACAAATTTTTGTCCCTCAACGGGCTTTTGATACCTTTGATACACTACAGCACCAATCGCAATATACATGTATATATATTTTGGACATCTTATTAATAACGTTCAACTTGAGTCATTTCTCCAATGTTGAACTATGCTAGATTGTAATTCTTCGCTTATTTGGCAAATTCATAATCTACTTAGATATTTTCATTTAGGTTTTGATAAATACCATTACAAATATCATATTTGTCTCAGTTCCTGATGGTCACATGTACATGAGGGTATTCCATCAAGAAAATACAATATACAATGTTGTCGGGTAAATGTGGATTGCGGATTAAGAAGTTAGATGTCAAACTTGAATTAACAAACTGAGGCGAATTTAACACGGATATGTATTTTCTCTTCAACAATATTTTTATTCTCTGTTCTTTATTTTCATTTAAACTATAAGCTAAATACGTTTTGCGGCAAATTAAATAAAAAATAAACATTATATGTATTTGAAGGCATTTTGTAAATAAACAAGTATAAGATCTGGCAAATATATCACGTATTCCTTAAGAACGATTTTAGATCATTTTAATATAGAAACTTTTTTTACTTGATATTGTGTTTACGGGTTTAAAATACAGTTTTTTTATTTTCTGATAAAATAGTTAAATATATGGTAGTATCATAACAATTCTTTATTTTATTTAAAATAAAGATGTAACACTTTCTCGAATTAACTTTTCATCGTGTTCATGATTGCAAATCCGGGACACCGTTTTTAATGTATGTCTAAAAGATAAATTCCGAAAAAATAATTTACAATCCTTCTAGGATTGTTAAAAAATGACGGATTTTTGTTTACCATGGGAGTATTTTTTGTTCCGTTACTGAAAATATTTTTGTCCTTTACGAATCCATAGGACATATTTGACTCCAATAGGATATATTTTGTCTCATAGAAAAAAACGGTAGTTTTTATCCGATAGATTTTTTTTCATTTTTATCGGATATAATAGTTATTTTGATAAATACAAATAATTCATTGAAGTTTCGTATGCATCTATCAAGATAAAACATATCCCGTCCAGCAATTTTGTCTCGTAATACGTACATTATATGATATGCAACTTAATCACTAATGAATGAGATGGAGTACATTTTTTGCCTGTTCATGTACATTTATAACTTTTGTTTTTAAATCATTCCAATTCATTTTCATCCAAGCTGTCATTGTTGGGGAATAATACAGAATACATGACTCATCCATCAAATATACATGTAGTAATTTACGTTTGACTCTCAAATTGGTTCAACATAATAAAAGGTGAACCGTTAGGTCTTGTCTGTATCCTTACCTAAGGATTGCTTTGGTTTTATAGCTCAAAACGGTATTATTTGTTTTGCATGAGCATTTAATGATTCTTTCTTCTTGATTTCATAATGAGAATAAAATGCTTCGCTGGGGCGCAGCTTGATACGACCGCAGAGGTCGAACCCTGAACAGTTGGGGCAAGTATGGACACAACATTCAAGCTTGATACAGCTCTGAATTTGGATTGTTATTAAATATTTGACACAGCATAGGTTTCTGACACAGAAAGAATGTGGTCTAAGAACTTGAATTTTTTTAAATTACCTATTATGGTCCAATGTCCAAAATCAAAATACATGGTTAGATTCAGCATATCAAAGAACCCCATATATTCAATTTTTGTTAAAATCAAACAAAGTTTAATTTTGGACCCCAACTTGGACAAACTTGAAAACTGGGCCCATAATCAAAAATCTAAACACATGTTTAGATTCAGCATATCAAAGAACCCCAAGAATTCAATTTTTGCTAAAATCAAACTAAGTTTAATTTTGGACCCTTTGGACCTTAATGTAGACCAATTAAAAAACGGGACTTAAAATTAAAAATCTAAATACACGGTTAGATTTGGAATATCAAAGAACCCCAATAATTCAATTTTTGATGAAATCAAACAAAGTTTAATTTTGGACCCTTTTGACCTCAATATGAACCAATTTGATAGAGGGGCCCACAAATAAAAAATCTAAATGCATGGTTAGATTCAGCATATCAAAGAACCCCATATATTCAATTTTTGTTGAAATCAAAAAAAGTTTAATTTTGGACCCCAACTTGGACCAACTTGAAAACTGGGCCCATAATCAAAAATCTAAACACATGTTTAGATTCAGCATATCAAAGAACCCCAAGAATTCAATTTTTGTTAAAATCAAACTAAGTTTAATTTTGGACCCTTTGGACCTCAATGAAGACCAATTTAAAAAACGGGACCCAAATTAAAAATCTAAATGCACGGTTAGATTTGGCATATCAAAGAACCCCAATAATTCAATTTTTGATGAAATCAAACAAAGTTTAATTTTGGACCCTTTTGACCTCAATATGAACCAATTTGATAGCGGGGCCTACAAATAAAAAATCTAAATACATGGTTAGATTCAGCATATCAAAGAACCTCATATATTCAATTTTTGTTGAAATCAAACAAAGTTTAATTTTGGACCCCAATTTGGACCAACTTGAAAACTGGGCCCATAATCAAAAATCTAAATACATGTTTAGATTCAGCATATCAAAGAACCCCATATATTCAATTTTTGTTGAAATCAAACAAAGTTTAATTTTGGACCCCAACTTGGACCAACTTGAAAACTGGGCCCATAATCAAAAATCTAAACACATGTTTAGATTCAGCATATCAAAGAACCCCAAGAATTCAATTTTTGTTAAAATCAAACTAAGTTTAATTTTGGACCCTTTTGACCTCAATATGAACCAATTTGATAACGGGGTCCACAAATAAAAAATCTAAAAACATGGTTAGATTCAGCATATCAAAGAACCCCATATATTCAATTTTTGTTGAAATCAAACAAAGTTTAATTTTGGACCCAATTTGGACCAACTTGAAAACTGGGCCAAAAAAATCAAAAATCTAAACACATGTTTAGATTCAGCATATCAAAGAACCCCAAGAATTCAATTTTTGTTAAAATCAAACTAAGTTTAATTTTGGACCCTTTGGACCTCAATGAAGACCAATTTAAAAAACGGGACCCAAATTAAAAATCTAAATGCACGGTTAGATTTGGCATATCAAAGAACCCCAATAATTCAATTTTTGATGAAATCAAACAAAGTTTAATTTTGGACCCTTTTGACCTCAATATGAACCAATTTGATAGCGGGGCCTACAAATAAAAAATCTAAATACATGGTTAGATTCAGCATATCAAAGAACCTCATATATTCAATTTTTGTTGAAATCAAACAAAGTTTAATTTTGGACCCCAATTTGGACCAACTTGAAAACTGGGCCCATAATCAAAAATCTAAATACATGTTTAGATTCAGCATATCAAAGAACCCCATATATTCAATTTTTGTTGAAATCAAACAAAGTTTAATTTTGGACCCCAACTTGGACCAACTTGAAAACTGGGCCCATAATCAAAAATCTAAACACATGTTTAGATTCAGCATATCAAAGAACCCCAAGAATTCAATTTTTGTTAAAATCAAACTAAGTCTAATTTTGGACCCTTTTGACCTCAATATGAACCAATTTGATAACGGGGTCCACAAATAAAAAATCTAAATACATGGTTAGATTCAGCATATCAAAGAACCCCATATATTCAATTTTTGTTGAAATCAAACAAAGTTTAATTTTGGACCCAATTTGGACCAACTTGAAAACTGGGCCAAAAAAATCAAAAATCTAAATACATGTTTAGATTCAGCATATCAAAGAACCTCATATATTCAATTTTTGCTAAAATCAAACAAAGTTTAATTTTGGACCCTTTGGACCTTAATGTAGACTATTTTGAAAACTGGACCCAAAATTAAAAATCTAAATACACTGTTAGATTCGGCATAACAAATAAATAAATGTGATCAAAGATTTTACAAATCTAATGCGCCATACTGTGCAATTAAAGATTACTTCTTGAAATTTTTCAATATTTGAAATTTGAAAAAAAAATAATATTTGAAGAATAATTCTTTTTAATTTCTGAAATCTGAAATGAGAAAAAATTGACCCCCAACAATTTCTTTTTATCCCCCCCCCCCCCCCCTTTTTCCCCCAAAAAATTCTGTCCCTCAAGATATGGTCATAATCTCAATTCAAATTTCCAATGGAGTTGGCAACCATAATTACCCATTTAAATTTACCATAGTGCTAACTTAATCTATTTTATAATAGAATTAAAAATAGTGTCAAATCTTTCATATGGATTTTTTTGTAAAAAAAAATGATGCAACATTTGCAGATATTTTTACTGGTCTTCCTTTATAAATATGCATTTCTTTAAACATAATTTAAAAGCAGTGTAAGGGAAGTAACCAAAACGTTGTATTTGGATTACCTCCCTTACACTGTTTTAAATTATCTTTATTGTTCATTAACCATTACTTTATACATAATTTAAAAGCAGTGTAAGGGAGATAATTTCAATGATGTATTTGATTTATCTCCCTTACACTGCTTTAAATTATGTTTTGTACTAAAGGACATTAACCAGGACAACCTTGTTTTTCCCCCTTTTTTGCCCCTAATTCCTAAATGGTTTGAGCCATAACCCCCCAAAACAAATCCTAACCATCCCTTTATGGTATGGAAACTTGTAGTATAATTTCAGAGAGATCCATACACCGTTCCACAGTTATTGTCTGGAAATTAGAAAATGCTTATTTTTGGCCCCTTTTTGGCCCCTAATTCCTTAACTGTTGGTACCATAAGCCCCAAAATCAATCCCAACCTTCCTTTTGTGGTATTTAACCTTATGGTAAAATTTCAAAAAGATCCATTCACTTAAACTAAAGTTAGAGTGCGAAAACCAATGTGTCTTCGGACGACGACGCCGGACGACGACGACGACGACGACGACGACGCCAACGTCATACCAATATACGACCACAAAATTTTTTTGCGGTCGTATAATAAATTCAGAAATGTGGAGTGAATTCGGAACACTTTACATTGGTTAAATAATGAAATGTATGTTTCAGAAATTTACACAAGTCTAATTTCGGTTTTGACGCCCGGGGACACTGTCGTTTACAGCTGGGACTATTATATTAATTAGTATAATAGTCCCAGTTTGCAGTAAAAGACGAAAATCTACACATGTACGTCCATGAAAAGAAGATGTGGTATGATTGCCAATGTTCATAATTATATCATAATTAATGTTCTCCCCCTAATAATGAATCTATAATAGATGCCACTGGACGTTAAACGATCAACTATTAATTCATCCATCCTATCCTTTTAGTTTTGTGATAATTTGCATATCAAATACATGAAACAACTGCAGATTTACACTATAGTTAGGAGGCCGAAATTATTGCACACATAAAACACTCATTCACATCCCTACGTCTTGATCCCCTCACAAAACAACACTTTATAGATTTCATGCATCCGTAACGCTTTCCTGGATTTACTTTCACTAGGAACGCTCAAAGCTAAATATTTAAAAGCCAAAGAATGTATAAAAAAGATAGGAGTGAAGAGCTATATGACCAATAAAGGACCTATACACATTCGCAACATTCTTTATATATATATGTGTATGTCCAAAGTCAAAAGCACGTAGTTCAGTGGTTGTCGTAACGTCAATTCTGTTATATTTGGGCTTTTTTTATTGGCAAAATTGCTTTGTTATAAATAAGGCCGTTAGTTTTCTTAATTGAATTTTCATATTTTTCATGTCGGGCCGGGGCCTTTTATAACCGACTATACGGTTAATAACGGCTAACATCCTGTTGATTTGAACTTTCTTGAATAGTTGTCTCACTAGCAATTACACCACATCTTCTTATTTTTACATAAGAGCTAAATTCATCAAAGGCCAACTTAGTCAGTGGTAGCTGAAACCTACGTTTCTTTAAAAAAAAATTCTAAATTTATATACTGACAATTTAAGAAATGTTTGTCATATATATCTGTTCGTGACTTAAGTATCAAAATATTTCAGCTATGAAGATTTGTAAACCCTTAAATAAACCGTATTTCCCTCGGGCAATACCCACGGGAATTCAAATTATTACTTTAGTACAATAAAAACCATTATCAGAAAATTGGTATAAAAGTGTTTGCAATTATTGAAATCAAGTTAAAAGAAGGGTATATATATATGTATGATTGGGAGGTGCAATGGGGACCATGAAGTTTGATGGTCATGCTGAAGTGCGATGGTCTGCGCCGAAGTGCGGTGAGCCGTCCGATGGTGTGCGATGGTCTATATGACGCGTGATAGCTAGATTAAAATCTACAGATGTGCAATTATTATGAGCAGTATATTTGTTTCAAAGTCATTATATAAATTTGCATTGACTAGTGTTATTGTCTATGAATGTATTAGTTACAGTTGCATACTAATTGAGAGATCGTTCTCTTTGATTTTCTGCATGTTGAAATTATTCTGCGTTAACATGTATCTTTACTTTGTTCCTCTCATGAGATCCTCATTTACCGTTATATTATAATAAGAAGAGTCTGTGGACCCGTATGTATTTAGGGAATGCCACGCTCCATCGTACCATGGAAGTAATATTAAATATTACTTCCATGATCGTACGTAAAAAAAAAACTTTCGTATATTTCACGTTTCAGAGTCCTACATGTATATAGATTTATAACCACAAAGTTTCTCCAAGAAGGTATACTATAAATTAACTACGTTGTGACATAGTTCAAGACTCATTGATTATCGTCTGAAGGTTACAACTGTTATACACTTGTAATTGGCCTTAATGACCTGTACCAAGTTAAGTATTGTAGTCTGTAATTAAGTGGCTGGTGGTGCTATAACAGAGACAAAATGCCTGACTGAAAACGAATACATTTCAACAGAGAAAACTGACAAATATAAAAGAAATATAAAATTTATTACAAAAAATAAAATTATATAGTATTGCCCTTGGGAAATCATCTCAGCTAATTTTGAAAATACTTTTGCTAATTATGAAAATATTTTCTCGTCAAATTCCCTGAATCCTGAGCTGTTGTAAAGCGTAGTTTGCGCGAACTATTGATGCTTGCGAAACAGTGGTTGACAGGAAATTCGACGTGACCTGTCCTATCAACTGTAGTATAACTAATGAAATGTGAGTTGTAAGTTGATAGAACTTGGGGGGGGGGGTAAAAAATTGTCATTTAAAAGACTGACTAGTGATTAAAAATGCAATGAATGGCAATTGCTCATATTATATGAAAAATAAAAATGTATATGAGCTGAGTAATCTCCCAAGTTGTAAGATATTAAGTGAGGTGGAATTCAAAAGGGGGTATAAAGGGAGCCTTCAAGACGCATGTGGTGAAAAAGTATTAGAGAGAGAGAGAGAGAAAAACAAAATGAATATACAAATATGATGCAAAAAACATAACTGTAAAGTTTGATTGTATCTAGAAAAATAAAACAGCAACTCGTCACATGGCTGAATATTAAGAAAACTATAAGGTTCACATGTGTTTCTTTTCACATTCCAAGCAGGCTCTAAATTGAAATACGCGTTTCTTGGCAAAAACTCAATGACACAAGTTCGTTAAATACAGTAAAATATAAATCCACATGTATCAGCGGAAAACAGCAACTCTTCGAAACGGCTGAATATTCTATGAAATCGGTAAATTCGAATTCAAATAATTGTCACTATAGATAACGCTTAAAGTTAAAATACATTGTTTCTTCTGCTAAACGATATTGTATAAAGATATGTCCAAGTGTATATATCGAGAGAAAAACAGCAACTCTTCGAATGGCTGAATACTTCATAACAAGTAAAGTTAATTCACATAAAAGTTCAATTATTGTCAACAAGTTCACAATTAAAGTTCATTGTTCTTGGTAAAATAACATCCATTCAAGTTCGATAATGTCCACATATCGAATATGACTCAGATATTTTTAGACAATGTCAAAGACTTCTTTGCTTTTCGAATCGTGTCCTTGGAACGAATATAACGACAATAACTGTCTGATGTCCACCGACCAAGAGTTTTGATAAGATGATCTTGAATATTAACAGATCCTGCCGATGTACTGGCACCAATTCTAAAAGAATGACCATTGTATAAGCTTGAGTTGTACCCACAAATATCTAGTACATGTCTTAGACTTCTGATGAAAAAGTCCCTATCTAAAGCGCTACCGTTCTCTTTGACAAACAATGGATCTGAAAAACAAAAAGATGCTTCTCTACCTTCCTGATTGCGATATACGTTTGGACAACAGAGAAAGGTCAAATGGTATGATCGGATTTGTGAAGCTGTATACTGACAGCTTTACGAAAAGAATCTGTTTTTGAGGTTTTAAGATGTAGAATAGCACAAGAATCGAGAATCTCAACATCCGTTACACTTAGATTTACAGTAGAATCAAAATGTTTAGAAACTGTAAATTCACCACATCTAAGAAATCCAAAAAAGGCTACTGTACAGGCCGTTTCTAACATACAATCAGTAAAGGTAGAGAAAACACCTGCTCTAAGAGAATTGCAAATTCTCCCAAGTACCTGAAAAGTAATAAGAAGACGTGGTTTTGAATTATGCTCTCCTTGTATACGTTTGACGGCGCGCATTATCATATTGAGTCTATGGAGTGTCGATTCATTTGTATAATCAAACGGATGGTCACAGTTACTTTAGATATAATAAAACCGAATTCCAAATAAATACAATTTAATGGTTGTATGTAAAAGTCTCAAGTTTTTGTAACAATGTGCGACAAAATAAATCAAAATATCCTCAGAAATCGGAGGTATGGGTTTACCTAACCAGACAACCCCGTTGTAAGCAAGAAATGCAGTATAAGCTTGATATCCAACTTTATACGTCTGAGATATTCTAGTTGATAACACATGTCGCCATAAATCCGACACTGTAGACTTTAATGCTACATTACTCGTGAGACTGGCGGGCACTTGTAAGGTACTTTGTCCGCTAAAGGTGCAAGTGTCTTGAAACGATCTAGCTGTAAACGAGAAAGAGAGTCACTGATATTATTCTGAACTCCAGGAACTTGTTCGGCGCGAAAACAAAAATTATTTATACAGGCATAAAAAGTAAGAGTATAATATGTACGGTGGCTTCATTGTCACATCGAAATAAGATTCTTTTAGTTGTCCATGAATGACCACATAAGATGACTGCAACGACTATAGGATAGAGTTCTAGAAAAGCCATGGGATATTTCTTTTCGCATGGAGAATTTAAATCATCCGGCCAAGGAGAGCAAAACCATTTCCCCTTGAAATAACCACCATAACCAATGGTAGAAGCCGCATCTGTATATAATTAAATATCTCTAACACTAGTATAGTCAGAATCATAAAACATATTAATGCCATTCCAGTTTACCAAAAACGGGTACCAAAAACGCAAATCGGTACGACATTCATCGGTCAAATAGATTGTGTCTTTGCGATCCTTGACAGTTGTTGATAAAGATATTAGGTATGAGAAAAAAGAACGACCCGGAATTACAACCCGCATAGCAACTTATAAATGCCCTAACAATTGTAGAAGTTCACGTTTAGTACAAGATTGTCTGTTTAAAAACTTCTTGATAAATTCACTGATGCGACTTGTTTTATCTAAAGGCAAGCGAGTCTCCATCTTTTTCGTGCCAAGTATAATACCCAAATATTCAATAACTGTACAAGGGCCAACAACCTTGTGTTTAGCAAGTGGAATATTAAGTCTTTTAAAAAGAGTAGCCATTAATGCCATAGTTCTCTCTGTGCAAGAATCGGATTTATCTATAATAGTCAAGAAATCGTCTAAAAGGTGAAATATATATTCAATTTTGTAGATATTAGTAGCAATCTAACAAATTGCTCTGGATAAGTTATCGAAAATAATTGGCGAGCTCCTACAACCAAACGCTAGTATATTAAAGAAATAGTATTCTTTACACCATTTAATGCAAAATAAATGCCACTGGTCCTTTCTAATACCCAATTGTTTGAAAGCGGACTCTATATCGAACTTTGAACACAATGAAAAACGACCTAATTTTCGTATAACTTTGATCGCATCGTCTATTCTGACATACGTCATTGAACAATCTTCTTTACTGATCAAGTCATTAATACTACAATTATCATCATCGTCATGTGGGGCTGAAAAATACAATATAAGCCGCTTTTTCCCGGAGTACTTCCCCACAGCAAGTCCCAAAGGGCTTACTCGATAATAGTTAAACGGTGGAATTTTATACCGACCTGACAAGAAACCTTTTTTACATTCTTTGTCAATAAGCTCCCCCACGGATAAAGGTTGAGAGCGAGCTGAAAAGTTATTCTTACATTCAAGTGTCGGTATATCAGTACATTTAATCATAGTGTCAAAACCCTCGTTTATTCCACTACAATGATAATTAACAAAATTTATATCCGGATGCGTTTGCAATAAATCACGTAACAAGTTAACATTGATAGGTGAATTTTCGATAACAGGAATTGTTACTAGTCATTTTTTTATCTTCGTTGATTGTAGTCGACCCTCTAGAAGATTTGTTCCTTTGAGTATCTTTGTTGCAGTTAAAGGCGGAATGAAAAGCGAAACAAAAACTGCAAATATGAGTCAAAGAACAACCCTGTCTGGTACACCCCCTTGTGGTGTTATAATTATTGCAGACCTCTTTCCCATCGTGCAAAAACTCGTGTTCTGCCCCTCCTATCAACGCGATCGGAAGATGGTCTATTCTTCGGATAAGTACTACGTTCTACTGATTGAGAAGAAAGAGGGCAAAAATTTGTTCCGTGATCAATAGCGTAACAAAGTCTACAAACTTCTGGCCTTGCATACGGAGCTAAAAGCGAAAGAATGTCATTGTCTTTTACTCCCCAGTCAAATTTAACTTTGAAATCGCGAAGTGCAGTTGCAGCTTTGGCGGCAAAAAGCTTATAATATTCATAAAATTTTTCGCCGCAGCTAGATTCAATCTGTAAAATGTTAGCTAAGTACAATCTAATTCTTCGCTGCGTTGAGGAAAAACCCTACACATGACGCGCTTATATTTGCCAAAAGCGCATACGAACTCTTTAATAGTGAGCGTTCTATGAAGACGGATATCCTTTTTCCCTGGCAAATTAGTTTCTAGACCACTGCTAGTAAGTAAAGTATACTAGCTGCCTGAACGGATTCGTAATCTTTCATTAGTAATCCGACTAGATTAACGTCCCTACCTTCAATGATTTGCTTTTTAAGCGCTGGTGAAATGGGAACAGACGATGATGGCACTCCGTTAATAGTAGCTGTAGATGTGTTAACGGTGGGATTTATCCCGAAATCGCTTTCACTAGGAGAAACACCGTACCATTTGTATAATGTAAACACATGATCATCTGCTGTGTGCACTTGATGAAATCTATTTCGTCTTGTATCTTGTATATTCCCGGAAAAATCCGCTGATAAAGGAGTATTAGAATTATTCCTGTTGGTGTTAGAATTCATAGAATCCCTTAGTCCTAAAACAACTTCTGTTAAATTTCCGATCAGAAGTGGAAGTTCATTAGACGAATGACTGGTCACATTTGGTAAAGTTGGCGAGCCTTCCTGGTCTTCATTTGACAATTGTTCAGGTTCGGAAACTGATTTGAGATTATCAAAATAAATTTGTTGTAACACTGTTTCACTTAATTTTGAAGTAATGTTTATTCCAATATTTGTCAGTTCTTCCTTGAACTTCTTAACTGTCCAAGACGAACAGTCACTTTCTTGTCTGTTGATTTCAATTGAATCCGGAGAAAACCGACATGTAGATTTCTAGCTTTTTCTCCGAGAAGCCATAGTGTTAAGTAATCCGTAAAAACATTCAAAAGTTCCAACTAAACTTTAGACATATATAAAAAGTGTAATTGTATTAATTCCGGAATAATAATATTTTTGGTAAGACAAGAACTGCTAACGAAACTGATCGAAACAAGAAGACAGCGTTATCTATCAAAATAATTTCAATAATAATTATTTTAACGGCTATGGTCTGACCGCTATCTGACTGCTAAGCTATAAAATTCTCGACGAGACACAGAAACAAAAACAAACATCCGAATGTCGTTATGGATCATTAAGAGAAGAACTTTTCAAACAAGCAATAAAATGCAGCTGTCGAAACAATTATAAACCAAATTATATGCTATATATTCAAATAATTTAACAATTTTCAATAGCTATAATAGGCAAATGTTGAATATCCTATTGGTATAGTATGTTGTAGTTGAATATCCTATAAATATAGCAGGTACTTGTTGAATGTCTTATAGTTATAGCAGGTTCTTTTTGAATGTCCTATAGTTGTAGAAGGTACTTGTTGAATGTCCTATAGTTATAACAGGTACTTGTTGAATGTCATATTGCTATAGCAGGTACTTGTTGAATGTCATATAGTTTTAGCAGGTACCTGTTGAATATCCTATTGGTAAAGTAGGTACTCATAGAATGTCCTATATATATAGCAGGTACGTGTTGAATTTCCTTTTGTTATAGTAGGAACTTGTTGAATATCATTATTACTAGGTAGTTGATGAATGTTCTTTACATATAGCAGGTATCTGTTGATTATACTATAGCTATAGCAGGTACCTGTTGATTTTACTATAGCTATAGCAGGTACTTGTTGAATTTCCTATAGATATAGCAGGTACGTGTTGAATTTCTTATTGTTATAGTAGGAACTTTATGAAAATCATATTGGTATAGTAGGTTCTTGTTGAATGGCCTATAGATTTAGGAGTTGCGTGTTGAATATCCTATAGCTTTAGCAGGTACTTGTTGCATGTCTTATAGTCATATCAGGTACTTTTTGAATGTCCTATAGTTATGGCAGGTACTTGTTGAATGTCCTAAAGTTATAGCAGGTACTTGTTGAATGTCCTAAAGTTATAGCAGGTACTCGATGAATTTCCTATATCTATAGCAGGTACTTTTTGAATATCCTATCGGTATAGTAGGCTCTTGTTGAATGTCCTAGACATATAGCAGTTACGTGTTAAATTTGCTTTTTTATAGTATGAAAACTTGTTTGATGTCCTATTGCTATAGCAGGTACTTGTTGAATATCCTATTGGTATAGAAGGTTCTTATTGAATGTCCAACAGATATAGTAGGTACTTGTTGAATGTCCTATAGTTATATCAGGTATTTGTTGAATGTCCTGTATTAATAGCAGGTACTTGTTGAATATCCTATTGGTAAAGTAGGTTCTAGTTGAATGTCCTATAAATATAGCAGGTACTTGTTGAATGTCCTATAGATATAGCACATACTTGTTGAATTTTCAATAGCTATAATAGGCGTGTTGAATATCCTATCGGTATAGTATGTTGTAGTTGAATATCCTATAGACATAGCAGGTACTTGTTGAATGTCTTATAGTTATAGCAGGTTCTTGTTAAATGTCCTATAGTTGTAGAAGGTACTTGTTGAATGTCCTATAGTTATAACAGGTAATTGTTGAATGTCCTATAGCTTTAGCAGGTACCTGTTGAAAATCCTGTTGGTAAAGTAGGTACTCATAGAATGTCCTATTTATATAGCAGGTACGTGTTGAATTTCCTTTTGTTATAGTAGGAACTTGTTGAATATCATAGTTTAAGCCGGTAATTGATGAATGTCCAATATTATTACTAGGTAGTTGATGAATGTCCAATATTATTACTAGGTAGTTGATTAATGTTCTTTACATATAGCAGGTACCTGTTGATTATACTATAGCTATAGCAGGTACCTGATGAATTTCATATAGATATAGCAGGTACGTGTTGAATTTCCTTTTGTTATAGTAGGAACTTGTTGTATATCATAGTTCAAACCGGTAATTGATGAATGTCCAATATTATTACTAGGTAGTTGATGAATGTCCAATATTATTACTAGGTAGTTGATGAATGTTCTTTACATATAGCAGGTACCTGTTGATTATACTATAGCTATAGCAGGTACTAGTTGAATTTCATATAGATATAGCAGGTACGTGTTGAATTTCTTATTGTTATAGTAGGAACCTTTTGAATGTCCTATACATATAGCAGGTACTTGTTGAATGTCTTATAGCTATAGCAGGTACTCGATGCATTTCCTATATCTATAGCAGGTACTTTTTGAATATCCTATCGGTATAGTAGGCTCTTGTTGAATGTCCTAGGCATATAGCAGTTACTTGTTTAATATGCTTTTTTATAGTATGAATTTGTTGAATGTCCTATAGTTATAACAGGTACTTGTTGAATATCCTATATTTATAGCAAGTACTTGTTGAAAATCATATTGGTATAGTAGGTAGTTGTTGAATAGCCTATATATTTAGGAGTTACGTGTTGAATATCCTATATACATAGCAGGTACTTGTTGAATGTCCTATAGTTATAGCAGGTACTTATTGAATGTCCTAAAGTTATAGCGGGTACTTGTTGAATATCATATAGTCATGGCAGGTACTTGTTGAATGTCCTATAGTTATAGCAGGTACTTGTTGGATATCCTATTGCTATAGCAGGTACTTGTTGAGTGTCTTATAGTCATAGCAGGTACTTGTTGAATGTCCTATAGTTATAGCAGGTACTTGTTGGATATCCTATTGCTATAGCAGGTACTTGTTGAGTGTCTTATAGTCATAGCAGGTACTTGTTGAATGTCCTATAGTTATAGCAGGTATTTATTGAATGTCCTAAAGTTATAGCAGGTACTTGTTGAATATCATATAGTCATGGCAGGTACTTGTTGAATGTCCTATAGTTATAGCAGGTACCAGAAATAAAGGTAGGTATGGCCTCTAAAATGTTCCATAGCACTTATACCCTTAGGAGTGTGTCAGGAAAGAGAAGGGGATTTGGGTATTCTTGTATGGCACATAGCTGAAGGGGGATTTTCTCGCTTTGTTGAAGACCCATTGGTGGCCTTCGGCTGTTTTCTGCTCTATGGTCGGGCTGTTGTCTCTTTGACATTTTCCCCATTTCCATCCTCAATTTATTTTTATGCCCCACCTACGATAGTAGAGGGGCATTATGTTTTCTGGTCTGCGTGTCCGTTCCTCCGTTTGTCCGTCCGTTCGTCCGTCCCGCTTCAGGTTAAAGTTTTTGGTCAAGGTAGTTTTTGATGAAGGTGAAGTCCAATCAACTTGAAACTCAGTACACATGTTCCCTATGATATGATCTATAATTTTAATGCCAAATTAGAGATTTTACCCCAATTTCACGGTCCATAGAACATAGAAATGATAGTGCGAGTTGGGCATCCGTGTACTATGGACATATTCTTGTTTTATCTCTACTATTGCCCGCTGGGAAAACTAAGAGATTCTCCATTGGGGCCATGGTACTAGAAAATGGTAATGGTCTCTAAAATGGAATATAGCATTTGAAACCCTACAACTGTACGAGTTTGTCAGCAAAGGTTAATGCGGACCAGGAATGTTACATAGTCCAACTTTTATATTGCCTGCTGACCAAACTAAGAGATTTTCTACGTGGGCCATGGGAATAGAGGTAGAGGTTGGCATGTCTCAAAGCAATTAAAGCTTAGACCCATACGTGTGTGTCAGCAAAGAATGGGAGTTTGGGTATCCTGGTATGGCAAATATGCCAACTTTCCTATTCCCCACTGGCCAAACTAAGATATTTTCCATGTGGCCCACGGTTACCAGAAGTAGAGGTAGGCATGGTCTTTAAAATTACCCATAGCACTAGACCTGTAAAAGTTTTGAAGCATATGGTAGGAGGTGTCTGGTTTGTCACAATGACCACATGAACTATCACCTGCTGGCCAAAGTAAGTGATTCACCACATGGGCCATGTTATAGAGGTAGAGGTAGAGTTATGCATGACCTCTATTATGGACCAAATCATTTATACATTTAAAAACTATAAACCAAATTTATTAAAAAATATCTTACACAGTTATTTTTTCTACATTCCAATTCACTATTACAGCATGTTTTTTGTTGTCTCTTAAACACCACAAAGGACCTCCTTTGAGCACAAAAAAAGCACAATATAGCACATAGGACCACAAAGGACCTTATAATCATTTTTTTGTAAGGAAATAATATTTTTTTAAATCTCTATTTCAGAAATGTCAATATATGCTTTGCTTTATCAAATTTTATTTTGGACAAAAACAAAGCATCTACAGAAATGTTCTTACTTTATACGAATCTTAAATTGCTATGAGGAACAAAAAGTGCACATGGTGCAATAAAAAAGGTGCAGTAAAAAAGGACTGTACAGCTGTCTTTTGGGAATATGTTTCGTTGGGCTGTTTGATGAAAATATACCTGTTGCCGTCTAGATAACCCCGATAAGTAACTATAATAAAAGTGTATCATCATGCCGTGAAATGTATGGCCTTGAAAAATGTATTTATGATAAACTCTCTTATTTTATACCTTTTGGATGAAATGGTTTCTATTTCTCCTTTTTTTACATCAATTTTAACGATGACCGGTGTCTTTGGTCGCCGCTTGTGTGGTCTAGACTTAGAACACTTGTATATTTTGCATATATCGTATTCTTTATTCTACATTGGCTAGGTTGAGATCTCACAATATATGTTTAACCCCGCCGCATTTGGCCTTTGTTAGTCTTGTATGCTTTTTAACTTTAGTTTATTCATATGTTTTGGAGTTTAGTGTGAAGTCCATTTTCACTGAACTTTCTTTTCTTAATGTTCTTCGTCTAGTTTGAAGAGCTCTAAATTAATTATGGGACGTCACCTAACCACATAGAGGTAATATACATTAATTATTGTAGAAGGCTTATTTTCTGGGACCTTTTTTTTTATTACCATGTTTTTCTATTAAATGGGCAGCTTTTTATTAATATGTTTATGTTTAGTAATGTTTTTAACTTGTATTTTCATAAAATATTATAAAAAAAAAAATGTTTTATAGATTTCAGTAATAAAAAAACCCAACTGATTGTCTAAAAAGATAAGTCCTTTCTTAAATTTAATCAAAAAACAGTTTTCTTATCACTGGATTGTGATTTTTGTCGTGTGTTAAAATATGCAAGTCAATGTAAAAAGTGATTATTAGAATAAAAGATTAGAGAAAAAGATAAAAAAAAAAACCAGCAACCGTAAGAATATAAATCTTTCAAAATTTCGTTTTCGTGTATGAATTAATTTATTGTTTTGAATAGTCATAAACATAACTTTTATTACTTTTTTCCTGTTATGTCAGCTTGCCATTTATTGGGGGTAGTTGTTATTGAAATTAAACGTATGTCAAATATTAACAATATCATGAATATAACAGGTAAAGCTTTGATAATCTGGTCACCTGACTGTAATTACATTTACGTGTTAAAATCAAACTTATTTTGTTCAAGATTTAGAAACAGAACGAAAAGCAACTCTTTTCCAGGTTTTCTCTTCTTTCTTAGTAGCGAGTACACATACATTTAGTATTTCCGACAATGTACATTTATTGTTTATATCCTACAATTTATAACTGACGCTTTAATGGTTAGTTTTTAAATCCAAGTCTGATTTTTTACATTTTTTAAAGAAATCTACATAGTTTTAACCGCTGACCGCGAAGTTGATCGAAATTGAACTGTCACGGCAGAAACAGAAATATTCTCATTACCGTTTGCTCAATATGGAGGTGGAGTACAAGAGGCTTTATTTGTACAAGTAAAAATAAACAAAACTTTATTTTTGAACTTGTTATTTATGCAACAATTAGTTGATGCAGGATAAAAGCCGGAGTTTCGTAGATATTTTTGTTATTCATATTTTCCACTGATCTAGTTCAGCTACATGCTTGCAGTAACGTATGATCATCGTATATAAAAGCGCTCAAACAACTCTTATATGTAGGTGGCGTATTTATTAATATTAGAAAATGATTTTAATATTTAAAAAATCAAGCTGAATATTTAATATTAAATATTCATTTTTTAATATTAAAAAATAAGACCATTTATTAATATTAGAAAATGAATTTTTAATATTAAAAAATGATTTATTAATATTAAAAAAATGATTTTTTAATATTAATAAATCGAATATTTAATATTAAAAATTGAATATTTAATATTAATAAATAAAACCCATTTATTAATATTAAAAATTACCTATTTATTAATATTAAAAAATATTTATTAATATTAAAAAATCGATTTATTAATATTAAAAAATAATATTTAATATTAATAAATGATTTTTTAATATTAATAAATAGGGAATAAATTCCACAACGGCTTGCCATAGTTTTTAAGCTAATGGTCAAATCACTCGAAAATAAAATGCATCACTTCCAGATATTTCACAGTTTGACGTCGCGAAAAATGACATTTTACGTTAGCAATTAACATGATTAATGAGTCTATAAAAAGAACGAATTCTACAACATATAAATTTCTGTCAAAAAATCATTTTATAGATAAACATTATTAAGGTCATCCAGGAACATATACATGTATATTAGATATACTGTTCCCAGGGTCATCCGAAAAAATGATGATAATAATAACATACTTATAAAATTTCATGCAATTAGGTTTTAATGCTAAAAGTTTTATAAGAGAGAGAGTTCAATGTCTGACTATTTAGATTAATTCTGCTAATTGTTTTTGTCTGCAAAAACATCATAGAGAGAGATAGAGAGAATGACAACCAATTGAATGTTTATTATTTAAAAAAAAGACTAAATGTAATAGAAATAAAACGACTTATTATTTTACACTTTAAATTTCGTAGACATTTTTTATATTGAATTTGTCATTTTTCTATATAGTTCCGTCGGGATCGGTTTTATCTTTCCAATTAAAAACGCATGTTTTAAACTCCCGGTTACGCTTGACCGCAGAGATAACACGTATTCGTTGATATTTAAAGACTTACGGTGTCGGCAACATCGGCGCATGTCAACTAATTAAATTAGTAATTATACAAATATATTAAATTTTTTTTTTATCAAATACGGAAATGACATTATGCAGCCTGAAATCATATTTGATAAGTAATAATACACAATGACATGACATGTATGATGATAAAATTTAGATTATACAAATCCTTGTTAAGATCCAGAGACACAGATGTCCAAATAATTAAGTATACACCACATTCTGAAATAATATTTAATGAAATGGCCATCTTAGACGTTTTGTTTATCTAAAAGGGCTTTCTTTTGTCTCTTTCGGGTATTTTCTATGGGCCGGGAAATTCTCAAAACTTCATTATCCCGTCAAAAATACTAAAAAAGTCCCAAGTTTTATAATGGGAATTCTAAAAAAGTATTATTTCCAATGTTGCATTCACAATGCACGTTTTTTTCATTTAAATATATACAATTACTCTAAATATCAGTGTTAAATCTCTTCCCTCGCCGGGATTGATGTTTGCGAAATGTCCATTGGCAAATATTTCATACATTTCTGAACGAAAACAAATGATCAAAAATAAGATAAGGTTACAAATTAAGGCAGATCAGAAAAGGGAGGGGGGGGGGGGGGGGGTTCTGGGGGTTGGAACACCCTATTTTTGACGATCAATGCTTTTGAATTGGGACATATGGTTGGAACCACCCCTTTTATCATGGGTTAAGAACCTTCTTTTTAAAAATGGCTGGATCCGCCACTCTTTAAAATGTAACAATTTATAAATATTTTTTTTTATCTTATTAAATATTAAGTTGAATTATAAAAATCGATGAGTTTTATAATTTGACAACACTCACTGATATTGGAAATACACTTAAAGATATACGACAATTAATTTAGTTACAACATTGAATGTTTAGTAAAATTGCCGACCAATCAACACTGAAAGCGCGATATCTAAAATGTGTATACCCTTATACATTTTAATCATCATTTTTCAATTCTAAATGCCATTCTAAATAAAATGGCTTTACTAATCGTATGTTAAGTGCTTATCGTTCATTCGTCAATGAATCATTCACCGTGCGTGTATCGTACGTTCATCATTCATCATTCATCGTGCGTGTATCGTGGCTTCATCATTCATCATTCGTTTTTCGTTAATCCTCCGTGTAACGCTCATCGCTCATCGTGCGTGGATCTGGATCGTGCATTCATCGTGCATTCACCGTGCGTGTATCGTGCGTGTGGTCAGTTTGAATTATAGAAGGTCTGTACCCTGCCACGTCCGGTCTGTGTTTATGTTTGATGTTTTTCTGCTTTGTATCGATCTGATGAGTTATGCCTTTTTCAACTGATTTTTGGGTTTTCCTCATTTTTGAAGGCCGTACGGTTGCCTATAATTGCTCACCTCCACTTAATTTGAACGTTTGTGATTAGTTGTCTCATTGGCAATCATACCACATACGAACCCAACTAAAAATTTAGGGTGATATCAGGTGCTCTGGAATGGTAAGTAGATCCTGTTCCACGTGTGGCACCCGTTGTGTTGCTTATGTAAGTACGAACCCGGGGATATGTCCAATTAGGTGGGTCACATTCGGGGGAAGGAGACAAGATTGTAGTAACGACAATTGGTACATATCCGTCGTCATCTGTGAGACGGATATTTCATAACGGTCAACCACCTCGTGATGGCGTCCGTAAAATTTACGAAGGGAGGATTTCATTTTCACAACTTGGAACTCTTTGTTTAATAGCTTCCTTGTGAGCAGAAACTCTCTATCAAGGAAATCATGATAGGAAACAAAAGCCCTCCCAGGAATATCGTATCAGCTGGAATATATAAATACTCTGCATGCAGGCATTTACATAGAAATGAAAAGATCACAATTGGGAAGCTGAACTAATCTCTTTGGTCGTAAAGTTTTGTTTTCAACGGACCCAAAATGTCAATTGTTTATGTAAGTCAAAACATGAGGCAGACCTAACTGTATCTGTTGTATCCTTTATCTCAAGTTCGATGGAATAGATGCGTTCAACATAGTCACCAAATTTTGAATTATTTAGTGAGAAAATCATTTATACAGCGGAAAATAATTTAAAAGATACTGCTAACTTCCTTTCTTTCTTCCTAAGAAGTTCATGTATGAAGTCAGCATCATATGCATACAGGAACAAGTCGGCAAGAAGATGAGCACAGTTGGTTCCTATGGAATTGCCAACTGTTTGTTGAAAAAACACGTCAGCCGGACAGCAAATCTCATAATGGCGTCGATTTTATTATTCTGGTCACGTGATTTTCAGTTAAAAAAGACATTTTTTTCAGCAACGGTAATGACGGCACGAAATCGCCGGCGTAAAGATATTTTATGTATTTACCATGCTCAACCAAATATGTCATTCAATATGGCAGGTTTCAAACTTTGACTATGTTATTCTTTTAGAAATGAAAATGTAGAATTTCCTTGATAATTTGATTGGCAAACATGAAAAAACGTGCTGCGGCCGTGACACTTGTCAGTAAATAAATGTAAATTGAAATGACACAGGGAATGGTAACGTATTTTTTCAAGGGACGGCTGATCAGAAACGAGTGAAAATGAGCATTTCGCTCGATTTTTAGTAAGGGAAACAGTGTTTCTGGGGCATAATATCCAATAATGTATCCGTATGCGATAGTAATATGTGTAAATATGAAAACTATCTTGGAAATTATAATTAATCATTGAAATGAGGGCACCTGCATGGCAAGTTTCAGGACCTAATTAAACAGTGAGAAAAAGTATTACAGAATGTATGTATGCTTTGGTGGATCATTATTTAATCGAAATATTCAAAATGTCTTCCTTATAATCATCTAAAAATCATGTGGATATTGCTAGGAAAATTGCCATTCATCACATTCTGTTTAAAAAAAGATACATTGTTTTTGAACTATTATACTACACACAAATAGCTTCAGAAGAAATAAACTAGAGGCTCTAAAGAGCCTGTGTCGCTCACCTTGGTCTACACAAATGTATGTGCATATTAAACAAAGGACACAGATGGATTCATGACAAAATTGTGTTTTGGTGATGGTGATGTGTTTGTAGATCTTACTTTACTGAACATTCTTGTTGCTTACAATTATCTCTATCTATAATGAACTTGGCCCAGAAGTTACAGTGGAAAATATTTTGTAAAAATTTACAAAAATTTACAAAATTTATGAAAATTGTAAAAAATTGACTATAAAGGGCAATAACTCCTTAAGGGGTCAATTAACAATTTTGGTCATGTTTGACTTATTTGTAGATCTAACTTTGCTGTACATTATTGCTGTTTACAGTTTATCTCTATCTATAATAGTATTCAAGATAATAACCAAAAGCTGCAAAATTTTCTTAAAATTACCAATTCAGGGGCAGCAACCCAACAACGTGGTTCCTGATTGGTCTGAAAATTTCAGGGCAGATAGGTCTTGACCTAATGAACCATTTTTTTTTTCGTCAGATTTGCTCTAAATGCTTTGGTTTCAGAGATATGAGCCAAAAACTGCATTTTACCTTATGTACTATTTTTTAGCCATGTCGGCCATTTTGGTTCGCGGGCGGGGTCATTGGACACATTTTTTAAACTAGATACCCTAATGATGATTGTGGACAAGTTTGGTTAAATTTGTCTCAGTAGTTTCAGAGGAGAAGATTTTTGTAAAAGATTACAAAAATTTACGAAAAATGGTTAAAAATTGACTATAAAGGGCAATAACTCCTTAAGGGGTCAACTGACTATTTTGGTCATGTTGACTTGTTTGTAGATCTTACTTTGCTGAACATTATTGCTGTTTACAGTTTATCTCTATCTATAATAATATTCAAGATAATAACCAAAAACGGCAAAAGTTCCTTAAAATTACCAATTCAGGGGCAGCAACCCAACAACAGAATGTCCGATTCATCTGAAAATTTCAGGATAGATCTTGACCTAATAAACAATTTTACCCCTTGTCAGATTTGCTCTAAATGCTTTGGTTTCAGAGATATAAGCCAAAATCTACATTTTACCCCTATGTTCTATTTTTAACCATGGCGGCCATCTTGGTTGGTTGGACGGATCACTGGACCCATTTTTTAAACTAGATACCCCAATGATGATTGTGGCCAAGTTTGGTTTAATTTGGAAAATTAGTTTCAGAGGAGAAGATTTTTGTAAAAGTTAACGACGACGGACGACGACGACGACGGACGACGGACGCCAAGTGATGAGAAAAGCTCACTTGGCCCTTTGGGCCAGGTGAGCTAAAAAAGTATGTACTAAATTAGATTTACATAAAGTGAGGGGTTTTGGACCAGTAAATTATTAGAAAAAAAATACTGATCCCAAGCTTAGGTGAAAAATTTCCAGCAATAAAGGTGGAAAAATGTTTCAGCATTTTCCCTGATTGCATGTTTCCGTCTATTTTGCCAATACCTTTTACTGTGCGTATTGGTGTGTGTTTGTTTATTCTACATTGGCTAGAGGTATTAGGGGAGGGTAGACATCTCACATTTTTGCGCCTGTCCCAAGTCAGGAGCCTCTGACCTTTGTTAGTCTTGTAAGTTTTTTTAATTTCATGTTTCGGAGTTTAGTGAACTAGTACACATTTTTGTTTAGGGGCCAGCTGAAGCTCGCCTCCTGGAGCGGGATTTTCTCGCTGTGTTGAAGACCCATTGGTGGCCTTGGGCTGTTTTCTGCTCTTTGGTCGGGTTGTTGTCTCTTTGACACATTCCCCATTTACATTCTCAAATCTTTTTGATAGAAATAATAGTTTCAAAGCATACATCTCCTTAAAAAAATCAAGTATTATCCTTGAATACACTTGAACACTTCATATTGATTAAGCATTCAATGATTCAGAAACAATATTTTTTTTTTGTAGATCTACATGTACATGAACAAATATTTTATAAAGATTATTGGTATGAAATGTACATGTTTTATATAGTCTATTCTAGAGTAACATTTTTAGAGAATTTCTGTTAAGACCTAATGTCAGTTATATCTGTGAACTAAAGATTTTTTTTTTCATTCTAAATGGGTGTTACATATATTTATATATGCAATAGTTAAACAAAGATTATGTACATGTCTATGAGGTCTAATGATGAACACTGAAATGTAACAACTCCTGGCCTCTGGCTTATGATACCCATGACAATGTTTTACAAATGGAAATATCAAGGTACTCTATTAAAAGGCCATTCACCAAACATGTAATTTCTACGTGTATGTAGGTAGCAATTTTACAAGGTAATAAAAATTGAGAAAAATTAATAAATAATAAAAATATAATCAGGGCTTAAGTTTATTTGGAGATTGAGTGAAAAAGTAAAATCTTTTCTTTATGTTCTTTCCTCTCCTATCACTGTAAAAGGAAGTTTGATAATGATAGGTTAAACAAATTAAAGTCAGAATTGCATTATTTCTTTGTTGTGGTTTTTCATTCTAACTCTATTTTGACCTTTGGCCTGACAGTGAATGCAAACCTGTCATTTGATTTGTTGTGTGTTGTCTCATTTCAAAAAAAGGGGGATTATAAAAATAAAACATTTATAAAATGTAGTTGTTTCTGTTTTTAATCATTCAGAACTTGTCAGGACTTTGGAGATATAGAGCTTGGCATATGACATAGATACTCATCTACCATTTACAGTCCCCTTGAGTTGTCATATCTGAATTTAACAAGATAAAAAGTGAAATGACAAAAATACTGAACTCCGAGGAAAATTCAAAAAGGAAAGTCCCTAATCAAATGGCAAAATCAAAAGCTCAAACACATCAAACGAATGAATAACAACTGTCATATTCCTGACTTGGTACAGACATTTTCTTATAAATGTAGAAAATGGTGGATTGAACCTGGTTTTATAGCTAGCTAAACCTCTCACTTGTTTGACAGTCGCATCAAATTCCATTATATTACATTAAATTACATTTCCTATTTTCAACAGAAAATAAAAGTTTTAACTCTAATTATCAAATGAAACCACCAGTCATTCAATTGCTGAAAGCTTTTAATAATATGATAAAGGAAATGAGATATCTTGTTTTTTTGCGTATACAAATATAAAAAAAATGCACTTTTAGGCTCCAACAGAAATGTCAAGTTACTGTATAGAACATGTGTACATAAATATGCAATAACAGTTATTGTCAATGCCAAGAGTATCAGGACGTATTCTGGGTGTGACAGCTATTAAGTATTTGTCAACTAAAAAGCCAATCCCCAATCATGTATATCAAATAACTAAATATTGCAAAACATGCAATAAACATGATAAAGTAAAATGCCAATATACTGTAAAAAACCTGAAAATAGCATTTCACTAATAATATGTAATTTTGTATCTTTTAGTGGATATAAATTTATGTAAACGAATTAAAATAAATACAACATAAAACAGGGGGTGTGAAAAATAATTATATAATGGATATGAAAAGCTTTTGTAAGTCTCTATTGTACCATCAGAGACATATAAAACCATCCCTGGTAACATATATTTAAATATATGTTATAATGAAAAAAAAATTGTCGACCTGATATGTAAATTCTCATCAAATGCAGGTACATGCAGCTAAACAATTGCAAACATAGAATGGACTAAATCATCATAAATAGGGATTAATTTAGGTAAACTGGATGTACATTGAACAACCATTATATATAATAGCCACTATGGGGTTGAAGATGAACAGATATAACATGTGATATCATCTTCATTCTTTTGCAATTACATCTGTAAGCTACAAAATAAAGACCTGACTCTGTTCAAATTGTTTTTCATCTGTCTTTCATTCATGATATACCAGATATAAGGATGTTTACACTGGAGTCATGTCATTTAGGACAAATCCTGACATGCTAACATATCACAAAAATTTACACCTGGACTTCCGAAAACAGAATGCACTGATTTGGGGATATTATTCAATATTGGGAGGTTTATATACATATTATTATATGCATAATCAGCTGAATTCAGAATATCTGTGTGATTTTTAAGAAAGTAGACAACTTTTGTTCACATTTTGTAATTTTGTGTACTGAAAGACATCATTGAGGCATGAAAAGGGAAAATAAATCACAAAAAAATAAGCCTCTGTGACAAATTTGTCATATTTCTGAGCTGTGTTGGTCAAGAGTGTTTACGTCAAAACGCCCGGGCGTGCACCTAAATTTTGGAGAAAAAATATTTTAATAAAAATAAATTAAAAAAACTGGTTTTAAGCACATGAGACTTATAATGCTTTCTTCAATGACTTGTAATTGAAGACAAAAGTGACGATAAGTGGCTTGCACTTTTATGTTACACCTGACCATCAATGAAAATTAATGATTTCATGTGTCCATTAACAAAATTTGCGCGTAAAAAGGTGAGAAAATTAGATGAAGTCAAAATAATTCATAGAACGATAACATTGAAATGGAGACTTGCTTTGTTTTTACTATCTCTATAAAGTTTTGAATATTTTGTCGATTGATTGTTTTACCCCACATCTCCTTTTAAACATATTTTAAAGTATCTGGTTTGGATTTTTTCTCTCTTTAAAACAAATGACCATTAAACTCTAAATCCATATAATGAATACATTTACAAAAAAAAAAAACACAAACCGTAGACTCTTAAAGATACCAAAGGGATATTAAAAATCATCAGTCGAAAACAAACTGACCATGCCATGACAAAAAATGAAAATCGACGAAATGACAAACAACAGTACAAAAACACAACATCGAAAACTAAAGAGTAACACGAACCCGGAGGTGATCTCAGATGCTCCGGAAGGGTAAACAGATCCTGCTCCACCTGTGTCACTCGTCGTGTTGCTCATGTAAGTACAAACCCGGTAATAATTCTAGTTCGGTAGGTCATATTCGAGGAAAAGAGGACGGGGTTATTATGGTTACAGCAAATTGGAACATATCCGTCGTCACCTGTGAATCAGATATTCCATAACGGTTAACCAACTCGTGATGACGACCGTAAATTTGTCGAAGGAAAGATTTCAATTTCACCATCAGGAAGTCTTGGTTCAATAGCTTCCTTGTAAGCAACAACCCTCTATCAAGGAAATCACGATAGGAAATGCCAGCACTGGAATATCTTATCAGCTGGGAGATATATACTCCATATGCAGTTGCTGCTGGTATGTTGTACATAGAAATGGAAAGTTTACAATTGGGAAGCTGAAATCATCTCTTTTGTCGTAAAGTTTTGTTCTCAACCGACCAAAATTGTTGCTATCGATGGGTTTTTACAGGCGGCTACCCAGATGAAATAAAACAAAAGGAATGGAACTCTTTGTTAGTGAAGGTAAAAAAAGGCCAAATTGGTATATTTTAATTGTTTATATCTGTTTCTATGGGCTTTAAAAGTTAAATGAATGTGCATAATTTAGGATTTTATGCATCTTATATACATGTTTTTATTTAAATTATAGTATGGAGCTTCGAGATATTTGTACACTTTTAAATTATAGACAATTTTCATAAAACAGTCGATTGTGGTAGGTGCAAATACAAGTGGATCTTTTTTGTGCATAAGCATAAATTCCGCCGAAAAAAATTCCACAGAAAGATAATAGATTGATTTTTTTAAAGCATTTATTTGCATCTCTGCCCCCGGCGACATTTTTTTGGAAAAAAATCCTAAAAATGGGCAATAATTTCATCTAAAAGAGAAGTCGAATACACCGTTTCATGTTCGGGCGTGTTTGAGTTGACTATTCCGTCTTGAAAACGTATAAAGCAAAAATATTTGATACATCATCTCGCTTCAGATTCTATAATTTTTCTATATTTAGGCTACAGGTTGATTTAATAACATTAAAAATTCACAGTACTAAAAAATGAAACATATGGGTCAAGTGAAATACCTTTCTAACGAGTCATAACAACAGAGTTGGCGTGTTCGAATAACAATTTTTTGCTTAAAGTACTTGACGACCGACTTTACAAGTGAATCTTAAAAATGCAAAACTTCAAAAAAACTTCATCAAGTTTTTTGTGTGTGTTATCTAGGGTTATTGGTCTTCAACCTCTGAAAATAGTCTGCCCTTCCACGAAATATTTAATTAGATTTTTTTTTAAATGTTTTTGAACTTCCCCCCTGACAACCGATCAGACAATAGTTTTAAGTTGGCTAAATGCAGAAAAGTACATTAAATGATGCTCAATAGCTAGTAAATACATTTGTCTTTTAAAATACAACTGGCATATAAGGATCGTTGTGGTGCTATGTGGATACATTTATCGTTTTTCAAGAGCTAAATTGGCAGTGCGTCATCCCTAGGCTACAATGGCTTCCATTTTTACGATTGTAAAAGTTAGCTGGCGTAATGGGGAGATAAAAAACGTCCACCTTTCCTCAAATCAAGATCTAATATTATACACCTATTGACTGGTTTTGGGGGTAATAGCAAGTCTGTTGTCCCTGCGATACCAACTATTACTAGAGGCGAAGCCGAGGGCAATCATGACTTAGTATCGAAGGGACAGCAAACTTGTTATTAAACTCATAACTAGTCAGTTAGTGTTTTATAATACCGAACAAAACAACTTTCTAAAAAAATGACTACATACACCACATAAACATGCACATGATTAATTAACAGGTTAGTTTTTTTTTTTGCCCGTGTGGTATTTGTTGATATTTTATTTACTGTAATCAAGACCAGGAATCCTCGTGCATATAATAAACGCTAGCTAAAATATATTACCGAACACCAAAGCAATACCAGACTATGAAGACGACGATAGACCCATACCATACATTTGTTATGTTTTAGTTCTTTAAATATGTCACGTAGATTTTCTTTTTCTTTTCTAATTGCTTCTGGTTAGTAATATATTAATTTTAAAATACGACGACAGACACATACAGATTATACCATTCACGATATTGATTGGCAAATAGTCTGTGGAATGAAAAAGCACAAATATTTCATTCTTCGTTATATAGAAAAATCACACTGAGGTATAATAAATATATATATATTAACCGTCTATATATAATCGATGTCCAATGTGGAGTCATGGCAGTATACCAAAACTATTACTCGGAGTCGCCTCTTTTTAATGTCTAATATGATTTGATCATTTGTTCCCAATTTGATTTTTATTTTATTTTTTCTGAAGTGATCGTTTTGTTTTCGTATATATGCTGTCAAAATATACTAATTGTTTTTATTTCAATTATTTTATACATATCATAATGACTTATGTAAAGAAACAACAAAGGATAAAGCATCCCGTCGCAAATAATAAGCTAAAACAAAACAAAAAACGAACATAGATAAATGACAACAGGTCAACTACCGACAGCAGATTCTACACTTGGACGGTAGCATTTTGCGTACATGAAACACGTTGATCTACTCAATATATATACGTACTATGTGTCATTCCTTTCATAGTCATACGCACAGGCACTTTAAAATTGAATAATAATTCTTATATACCTTAATTTAACACAAGGTACTTAACTCGCATTTTTGAAAGAGGTCACCCGGTCGCGATCTTTCGTGATATTTCAACTTCTCGGTTGTCTACTCCACTAAAACTTGTTATGCCGTAAATTTAAATTGAGTTATCTACACAATGATGTATAACACGCCTACCTTTGTTGTCGGAATCATTCGTACAAAATGTAGCAGGCCTCCCCAAGTATGTCAGCCGTAATTACTTCGTCTTTCCACAGCCGATTTGAAATATAAGACTCGCAGTAAATGGTTATTTATAATTATCTTTACTTTCTCTTATACATATCTCGGTTTCCGAGTGGTCAAATTTTATTGCTAAAAATAAATGTTTCTTGGAGTTATCTCATTTTATATGTAAAGTCCAGAGAGAAACTGAATGACATTGATGGAATGGGGAAATTTTAGTCTAAAAATAGAAACTTGAAACTCATTAGACATACCTCAAATTATACTTGTTAGATTTTTTTTCATGGAATCTTTTACAAATTTACTTATCTGGATGATAAGTTCTATCTAGACAAAAACTAACAGGTTTTTTGGAAAAACATATTATAATTAATCTTTTACTGCGAATCTTATATATGAATTTCCAATCGGGTGTGGGTAGACGAAATCATTACGGTTGACCATGGAAGTATTATATTGACAGGAACTCCAAAAAAATTAGCGCATTCCCATCCCACAGATTTCTTTAAGAAAATAAAAGGTTCCGGCTCAGTTTGTCAAGTACATGATAACTCCTTTGTGGGGTATCTGCGATGCCGCCTTCGCCTGTTCTGTTCACTGAAGCTGATCTTATCACGGTATTTGTTATCGAATGTGTTATCGCAATATAAACGTTTGAAGTCGGTTTGTTGGAGTTCCTGTCAATATAATACTTCCATGCTATTACGTACAGTCATCGGACATGCCGTATAAAACTTCTGAAATGTACTTTGTAATGCGTATTTGTCTGTATAATTTTTTAATTCTATTCATCGACTTATTTTCCACGATTTTTAAGCAAAAATGCCAATGAATAGTATTAATATATATATATATATTTTATTTCATGATACTGAGTAAATAACGTTTAGCAACATATATCTCATTAAAAAAACTTTTAAAATGACGATTTACAAAGTTTTGGAAATAAATTTTTAATAATTTTTTTTGTTGATTAAAAATTGCGTCTTTTTGTTGATTTTCTTTGTTACGATAGTTTGTTTATTTTTATGTTTAGAAGAATAATTAATTTTTGAATATGATATTAAAATTATTTGATGTTACACTTCTTTTTCTCAGTATATATCCTAAAATTGATTGTTTTTAATGATGAAATAGAAAGGATATTGAATATTAATTCGAGATATAAAATCATTGCGGGTGATTTTATTGCTGTTTTAAGTCTCAAAGTCATAGTGAGTCATTCAGCATTAGCAAATATTTGCTTCTGAATGGTTTGCATGTTTATATGGTATATTACAAAATTATCGGCAAACTTTATTACGGAAGAACGGAATCGAGTCGTTTACTCACTTTAAAAGTTACTTTTTATCCCCTACTGTTCTCTTTCATATTGGATATAACATATTCCTGTTCCTGATGAAAAAAAGTGGAAAGTAAGACGTATATGTACGGATCATATGAAAGTTGGCGGCGCAAACCTGTATATACACGTTAAATTTTGACTTTTATATACCGGTAAAACGGAATCGAACCGATTACTTTTTATAAAGGATTTGTCTGTCTTCTTTTACAGAAGTTTAAAAAAAATCTATCTCGAAAATTTAGACACTCCAGCTACCTTAAATGAATTGGATGTAAGCAATTATTATAGGCAACCATACGGCCTTCAACAATGAGAAAAATCCATACCGTATAGTCGGCTTTAAAAGGCCCCGACATTGTAAACATTATTTTCTTCACCCCTCCCCCTTCTTCCCCTACCTTATACTCTATTCTATCATAATCTTCAACTGAGACGTGAGAAGAAAAATTTTACTTCAAAATTGTATTCACTACTTCTGAATGATACACAAAAGCACAACAGATGAAAACAAATTTCGCTATCCCTTCGAAATTGGAATTTGATAAAGAAAACATAACATGTTCTATTTGTATCATATACATGTGAAGTTTCAGTTTCAACCATGGTTCTAAATTTAGATTTTACTTTCCCCAAAAAATGCGGACGGAATAGTAAGACACCTGTTTATTTTCTGCACCTTGAAACCTGAGATTTGGATGACATAGATCTTACTTATTCTGAGATAAATGTTATAGTACTCAATTCTTAGATTCTGTGTAAAGTTTTGTGGACGGGATTTGAAGTTTTGAGATAGCACAGAAATACTTGTTTGGATTCGTGATAGACAGCACGAAGTCATTTCTCTTTCATGTGCCCATTTTTCCTTTCTCGGAGTAGCGGAGATAACTCGCGTAACTAACGACGCACGTTTTTTATCACAAATTCCGCTAGAGGCGTGCAATTACGTATACTTCGTCTTAAGTATTCCTATAATTACTGAAAGAAAGACATTAGTGTATGTATTCAGGACCTCCTAAAATCTACATTGAATTCGAATGATCGTATTAGATAAGAGTACCGGCATATAGAATAAAATTGTAGGCTTCATTTTTCAGACTAATTCAGGTAATGGTAAACTCTAAAACATGCTAGTCTTTCTATGTTGTGATGTTACACTATTGTTTCAGAAAAAGGGTGAAGGTTTGGTACCATTAAAACGTTTAAACCCGCTGCATTTGTTTGCACCTGTCCTAAGTCAGGAATCTGATGTTCAGTAGTTGTCGTTTGTTGATGTGGTTCATAAGTGTTTCTCGTTTCTCGTTTTTTATATAGATTAGACCGTTGGTTTTCCCGTTTGAATGGTTTTACACTAGTAATTTTTTGGGGCCCTTTATAGCTTACTGTTCGGTGTGGGCCAAGGCTCCGTGTTGAAGACCGTACTGTGACCTATAATGGTTTACTTTTATAAATTTTGACTTGGATGGAGAGTTGTCTCATTGGCACTCATACCACATCTTCTTATATCTATATAACATTCTGTATGTGCCTGTCCCAAATCAGGAGCCTATATACAGGTGTTGTATATCATATATGTTTTTCGTTCATTGTTTTGTACATAAATCTGGCCGTTATTTTTTTTCTCGTTTGAATTGTTTTACATTTATCATTTCGGGGCCTTTTATAGCTGACTATGCGGTATAGGTTTAACTTTTGTTCATTATATTCAACGGTCTGACCTACAGTTGTGAACTTCTATGTCATTCGGTCTTCTTGGACAATTTTTGGTAACTTTGTTTGACAAAATTTTTATCGAAATTTGACCAGTGTAGAGGTGAAGTGTATATAATTAAATAATTAAATGTAAGAACTTATATATCGACCCTATACAAGCCGATCTGTAGCGATAGAGTTATCGACCCTTATTGTGACTTGTAGAGCTGCGTATGGTATTTGTATACGCCTGGCAAACGAATTTGAGGATATATAAGATCAACCTTTCTAAACGACTGTCCCTTTAGAACTGTTGAGTATTCAAAAGTTATGATGTGAGCAGTAATTGCAAGGAATATAAGAAACAATATCTTATCATATTTGAATAGAAAGGAGAGGAGTGACAACTGAAAGCATCGTATATAGCTACTACTCCTTTCCATGAAACATTCTTTTCCTCTTTATGACATATTTCCGGTATAAGAGTAACAACATAAAAAGTAAAATTACAGGCTAAATGTTTTTAGACTAATGCAGATCAAGGTATAACATGAAAAGGACGATACGGTCTTAATGGTGTGTTTTTGTTAAATGTGTTGTATTTTTACATGTCTTGCAAACAATTTGGAGTTACATAGGAAATATCCTGAAGAAAGAGGACACAATCGAAATCATCGCAGCTACCCTCGTTTCACTGCAACATACTTTTCTTTTATAAAATATTGCCGAGATAAGAATATTGACATGAGAAATTGCACACTTAAGCCAGATCAATTTAGATGAAGAAGATATAATCTAATTAAGTATAGCATAGTCCTATCATTATATGATTTGGTGTTTTCTTTAATTAATACCGTAAATAGCTATACTCCTAAAAAGCTATGAATTCAACATTTACATATAGTGTAAATACGTTCCCGTTTAAGAGTACTAGTAATACGTTGCAGTTGTCTCCCTTTACATTAAATACAAATTGTTAATGAATTCTTTCTTTACGTATAAGGATTAATTCAATATTTGTGCATTTTATTCCAATTATCATTGTTCAACTCATCCAAAAATATTTATTACTTAACTATTTATCCTACAGAAAGACCTACTATAAATTATTTTGCTTTGTTGAAAAATATTTTGGATTACATGTAGTTTTGTCTCCTGCATGGTTAAGGGTAATGGATAAAGGTAAATTTCCGGGTTTAGGGTAATTCATGGATAAGTGTATGACAAGCGTCTATGACAAAATGGACGGCACTACATTTTGTATCTTTATTTTTTGAAAGAACACTTTAAAGACAGTTTGCGTAAACGTGATTCAACCTTTAGAAAGACAATAACTGTGGATTTAAAAGTAGGAAGTGCGTTGTGGAAGTTGGCTTCTACTTGCGAATACAGTCTACAGAACTATAGGACACTTGTTTGGAATAGTCAGAAGTACAGCGTGTTCTGTGTTTCATGACGTAGTAAAGATTATTAATGAAACTTTGGCACCAAGATTCATAAGAAATCCCACCATTGAAAAGTTCAAAGACATAATTGATGGGTTTCAAAACAAATGGTGCATTATTGAAGGGCACTTTCAGTCGTCCTCACATAGTTGATAGACGAAATATTTCATTTACATTAACTAAAGCTATTTAATGATTTTACCTTCAAAATCTTAACTGAATTTACGATTAATCAATTGAATGTCATTTAGTTCAGCGACAAATATTTCATACTTATAATCTAAAAAAAAGTGGATGTGGCATAATTGCCAATGAGACAACTATCCACCAAAGTTCAAATAAAGTGGAAGTCAGAAATGATAGCCAACCGTACGACCTTAGCCAACCGTACGACCTTCAACAATGAGAAAAATACCGTAAGTTCTAATTACTAATGAAAAAAAATGTGAAATGAATTTTAACCTTAAGAGAGATGTCGGAGAGATGTTACGGGTTCTGTATTTCTATTTCCAATATGGTTTCATGGAGATTGTGTTGCTTGAAAAAGGAATACTCATCATTTTTTAGCATCAGCTACTTACCGGTACATGAAACTATTCGGTATTTTTATCCATGCATGTCAAAGAATCATAATGCGGTATGTGTGAAAACCACAAAACCCCATTATGAAAAAACGTTCTGTCAAAAAGGAATTCTAGCTATATTGTTTTTCAACGTTTAAATGACCAGAGATGTCCAACATTTGAAGTGAAAGTGGGACACTACAACACCAATGACGTCTGTAGCTGAATGCACTGACTATAAATAAGAAGATGTCACCGTCACAGGTATAAGTGCCAATGAGACAAATCTCTTTCCAAGTCACAATGTATAAAAAGTAAACAATTATAGGTCAAAGTAGCAAGCGTGACTAGCTTACTTACTAAATGCCGGCATATTGATATCAATGAAAAAAGAAATATATAGTTTCTATAAAAAACTAGAGGCTCTCAAGAGCCTGTGTCGCTCACCCGACTCTACTTTGGTTTTAGAAATCATGTAAAAATAGATAAAAATCATAACAGATACCCAAATAATGATTGAGGCCAAATTTGGATTAATATTGGTCCCGTTATTTAATAAAATATCCTGGTGGCCATCTTGAACAGTAAATCGGCAACAAAGTAGCAACACTTGGTCAGCACTTCATGAGGAACATTCATGCCATGTTTGGTTTCATTCCATTCAGTGGTACTCTAAAAGAAGACATTTGTATGTATTTCCCATAGGGTCCTATATTAAACTAACACCCCCCCCCCCCCTAGCGGCCATCTTGGATGATGGATCGACTGCAAAGTAACAACACTTGGTCAGCACCTCATAAGGAACATTCATGCCATGTTTGGTTTCATTCCATTCAGTAGTTCTCTAAAAAAAGACATTTGTATGTATTTCCCATAGGGTCCTATGTTAAACTAAGTCCCCCGCTGGCGGCCATCTTGGATGATTGATCGGCTGCAAAGAAACAACACTTGGTCAACACCTCATAAGGAACATTCAAGCCATGTTTGGTTCCATTCCATTCAGACGTTCTCTAAAAGAAGACATTTTGTATGTATTTCCCGTAGGGTCCTATGTTAAACTAAGTCACCCACTGGCAGCCATCTTGGATGATGGATCGGCTGCAAAGTAACAACACTTGGTCAGCACCTTATAAGGAACATTCATGCCATGTTTGGTTTCATTCCATTTACTGGTTCTCTAAGAGAAGACATTTGTATGTATTTCCCATAGGGTCCAATGTTAAACTAAGTCCCCCTCTGTCGGCCATCTTGGATGATGGACTGACTGCAAAGTAACAACACTTGGTCAGCACCTCATAAGGAACATTCATGCCATGTTTGGTTTCATTCCATTTAGTGGTTCTCTAAAAGAAGACATTTGTATGTATTTCCCATAGGGTCCTATGTTAAACCAAGTCCCCCACTGGCGGCCATTTTGGATGATGGACCGACTGCAAAGTAACAACACTTGGTCAGCATCTCATAAGGAACATTCATGCCATGTTTGGTTCCATTCCATTCAGTGGTTCTCTAAAAGAAGACATTGTTATGTATTTCCCATTGGGTCCTATTTTAAACTAAGTCCCCCGCTGGCGGCCATCTTGGATGATGGATCGGCTACAAAGTAACAACACTTAGTCAACACCTCATAAGGAACATTCATGCCATGTTTGGTTCCATTCCATTCAGTGGTTCTCTAAAAGAAGACATTTGTATGTATTTCCTATAGGGTCCTATGTTAAACTAAGTTCCCCGATGGCGGCCATCTTGGATGATGGATCAGCTACAAAGTAACAACACATGGTCAGCACCTCATAAGGAACATTCATGCCATGTTTGGTTTCATTCCATTCAGTGGTTCTCTAAAAGAAGTCATTTGTATGCATTTCCCATGGGGTCCTATGTTAAACTAAGTCCCCCGCTGGCGGCCATCTTGGATGATCGATCGGCTACAAAGTAACAACACTTGGTCAGCACCTCATAAGGAACATTCATGCCATGTTTGGTTTTATTCCATTCAGTGGTTCTCTAGAAGAAGTTCAAAATGTAAAAAGTTAACGCCAACGCCGGACGACGGACGACGGACGCCAAGTGATGAGAAAAGCTCACTTGGCCCTTCGGGCCAGGTGAGCTAAAAAGGTGCCAGCAATTCGAAAAAAGTCAAAAACATCTTAATAAAGCCTATGTCAGATGTATGATGTTTGATGAAATTCTGAATATATGTCTATTATAAATACAGTCTTTGTTAACGAACTATTTTTATTCCGTTTAATCCAAACACGTGCTATATATTATCATACATGTATTTATATAAATGAAAGTGCGCCCCCTCCCCGGATTTTACACCATCGGGAAAGGGACAAGTTGGGGAAAATAACTATATTTTGACGTCTTATTTACGTTTTCTGTGTTTTCCAAACGCTAAAACTTGTACCAATTATTGCAAATAAAATATTAAAGACGTCTATCTTCTATAAGCATTATAATAGCTATATAATAGCACATGGTGGAATTGTAGGGGTTCAAAGTTGCTGTTAAAAAAAATGTAACGTGTCCACCTAACGCTCTTTCTGTAAGCCTCGCCAGCTTCGTACGGCAAAGTTCTTTACCGGACATGGCTCAAATATGAAAGGTAATAACTTAGGGAAGGGCCCACTGAAGTGGTTTTTTTTTAGGAGTTAGGCCTATTCGGGAATTGTAGGGGTTCAAAGGTGCTGTTAAGAAAAATGTTACGTTTCCACCTTACACTCTTTCGATAAGCCTCGCCAGCTCCAAACGGCAAAGTTCTTTACCGGCCATGGCTCAAATGAAAGGTAATAACTTAGTGAAGGGCCCACTGAAATGTTTTTTTAGGGAGTTAGGCCTAATTGAGAATTGTAGGGGTTCAAAGTTGCTGTTAAAAAAATGTTACGTGTCCACCTTACACTCTTTCGATAACCCTCGCCAGCTCCGTACGGCAAAGTTCTTTACCGGACATGGCTCAAATGAAAGGTAATAACTTAGGGAAGGGCCCACTGAAATGTTTTTTTGGGAGTTAGACCCTTTCGGGGATTGTAGGGGTTCAAAGTTGCTGTTAAAAAACAATGTTACGTGTCCACCTTACACTCTTCCGGTAAGCCTCGCCAGCTTCGAACGGCAAAGTTCTTTACCGGACATGGCTCAAATATGAAAGGTAATAACTTAGGGAAGGGCCCACTGAAGTGGTTTTTTTTAGGAGTTAGGCCTATTCGGGAATTGTAGGGGTTCAAAGGTGCTGTTAAAAAAATGTTACGTTTCCACCTTACACTCTTTTGATAAGCCTCGCCAGCTCCAAACGGCAAAGTTCTTTACCGGCCATGGCTCAAATGAAAGGTAATAACTAAGGAAAGGGCCCACTGAAATGTTTTTTTTTCATGGAGTTAGGCCTAATTGGGAATTGTAGGGGTTCAAAGTTGCTGTTAAAAAAATGTTACGTGTCCACCTTACACTCTTTCGATAACCCTCGCCAGCTCCGTACGGCAAAGTTCTTTACCGGACATGGCTTAAATGAAAGGTAATAACTTAGGGAAGGGCCCACTGAAATGTTTTTTTGGGAGTTAGACCCTTTCTGGGATTGTAGGGGTTCAAAGTTGCTGTTAAAAAAAATGTTACTTGTCCACCTTACACTCTTCCGGTAAGCCTCGCCAGCTTCGTACGGTAAAGTTCTAAACCGGACATAACTCAAATGAAAGGTAATAACTAAGGGAAAGGCCCGCTGAAATGTTTTTTGGGAGTTAGGCCCATTCGGGAATTGTAGGGGTTCAAAGTTGCTGTTCAAAGTGTACGTTTTTTTTTTTAAATCAGAAGTGTTTTTTCCTGTCGATACATTTCTTTCAAGTAAAGGTGCATGCCGTATAAAATAGTGCACGTATAATTTTATTTGAAAGTACAATTATCGGCATGAAATACACTCTTACAGATCCTTACAGCTTGTTCTTCCATATGTTTTCATTTTTAGTATAGGAAATAAACATTAAAAGTTCCTTTTGTTAAAAAATACAGGACATATGAGGATGCCGAGTGTATGGAAAGCCAGTATATATATAGTAATTCTATCGCACATAGTATTTTTCTTATTTCGTTTATTTTAAAGCATATACATTGTACTAAGGAACAAGTTTATTAAGTTAACTCACATTAAATATCTATTTTAATGCTACGATAAGCGCATGATATTTTCTGGTCTGTGTATTCGTTTCTTTGTTCGTTCATTCGTTTATCCGTTCGTTCGTTCCTTTATCCGTCCGTTCGTCCATTCATACAATGTACTGCATTAGATTAACATTATTAGTGAATGAAGTTGAAGTTGAAGTTGTAGTCAGAGCAACTTAAAACTTTGTACGCATGCTCAATATAATGTGATCTTTCTAAAGTGAATGCCAAAATTAGCATTTTGACACAAATTTCAATGAATATGGAAAATGAGTGTGCGAGCAGATCATCATGGACAAATATTTTTTTTTTTTTTTTTTAATTTGTTTACTTTTTATTCTCATTTCTGATCCGGCATGTGCTATTATATAGCTATTATAATGCTTAGAAGATAGACGTCTTTAATATTTTATTTGCAATAATTGATACAAGTTTACAATATGATAGGTTTAGCGTTTGGAAAACACAGAAAACGTAAATAAGACGTCAAAATATGGTTATTTTCCCCAACTTGTCCCTTTCCCGATGGTGTAAAATCCGGGGAGGGGGCGCACTTTCATTTATATAAATACATGTATGATAATATATAGCACGTGTTTGGATTAAGCGGAATAAAAATAGTTCGTTAACAAAGACTGTATTTATAATAGATATGGCATGGTATTGGTTGCAAAAATTTGATATTTTTCATTTAATTGGTATATTTTTCATTTAATTGGTATATTTTTTCATTTATATGCAATATTTTTTCATTTATATGCAATATTTTTTCATTTATATGCAATATTTTTTCATTTGTATGGTATATTTTTTCATTTAAATGGTATATTTTTTCATTTGTATGCAATATTTTTTATTTTAATGGTATAATTTTTCATTTATATGGTATATTTTTTCATTTAAATGCAATATTTTTTATTTAAATGGTATAATTTTTCATTCAAATGGTATAATTTTTCATTCAAATGGTATAATTTTCATTCTAATGCAATAGTTTTTATTCAATTGGTATAAAATGTCATTTGAATGCAATATTTTTTATTCAATTGGTATAGTAGTTTTTTATTTATATGCAATAATTGCATTATGGGAAATTCTTTGACGTCATAAGGTCAAATTTTCAACAACGTTTGTGATTGGTCGGAAATTGTTTGGATGTCTCCCCTTTCTTTCTAAACATGGGTGACCAAGAATTAAAAAACGCGTCAGAATATCGCCCCTCTAACTAAATCTAACGTTCGTGCGAGTCCTGCACTGGCTGTTAAAATCTTGTGGTCATAACTAGTATTTCTATTGCAAAATTTCGATGGTCAAAACGTTCGGTCCACTTTTCAAAAACCGTTTCATTGTATATGGATTTATATGCAAGTATATCGGGTTTTTAAATAGATTAGACACCGTTGGTTTTCCCGTTTGAATGGTTTTACACTACTGATTTTTGGGGGCCCTTTATATCTTGCTGTTCGGTTTGAGCCAAGGCTCCGTGTTGAAGACCGTACGTTGACCTTTAATGGTTTACATTTACAAATTATGACTTTGATGGAGAGTTGTCTCATCGGCACTCATACCACATCTTCTTATATGTATATTCAACGTAAACCAGACGTTTCTCAGACTGTTTTCTTTTTTTAATAAATCCTTTGCCGCGCGTTGTGTACTGATTGATAACTCGGTCTGGGAGAACAAGATTTATTTCAGTACCACTTGTAATTAGGTTTGAGCAAACTTCCAGTAATTGCAAATACTTTTATGTCGGTGCTTTGTGTCTATTGTCTTAATGTTAGTTTTTGTGTGTAACTCCTACCGATCTTTTGAGTAATTTGCTGATTTGTGCAGGTTGTTATTTTATTGTACCGTTACACCACTGTCCCAGCTTCGGGATGGGTTGCTCACAAACATGTTGTTGTACTGTTACACCGCTGTCCCAGATTAGGGGGAGGATTGGGATCCCGCTAACATGTTTAATTAACCCCGCCACATTCTGTATGTATGTGCTTGTCCCAAGTCAGGAGCCTGTAACTCAGTGGTTTCCGTTTGTTGCTTTGTTATACATATTTGTGTTTCGTTCATTTTTTTGTACATTAATTCGGCCGTTAGTTTTCTCGATTGCATTGTTTAACATTTTTGATTTCGGGGCCTATTATAGCTGACTATGCGGTGTAGGCTTTGCTAATTGTCGAAGGCCGTACGGTGACTTATAGCTGTTGATTTCTGTGTCATTTGATCTCTTGTGGAGAGTTGTCTCATCTGCAATCATACCACATCTTCGTTTTTATATCCACCCTGCCATATTCTTTATTTGCCTGTCCCAGGGATGGAGCCTGTAGTTTAATGGTTGTCGTTGGTTCCTGTCTCGACTCATATTTGATATTTTGTAAATTGTTTTGTTATGTATAATTAGGCTGTTAGTTTTTTCGTTTGAATTGTCAGTCACACTTTTAATGTAGGGCCTTTTATAGACGACTTTACAGTATCAGGTTTTTGTCATTGTTGAAGGCCTTACGATTGTCTACAAAAATCATTTGTCTACATGACGGCAAAAAGCTCTACAGAGCTCATGTTTGTAGTATTTCATGTAACCCGAATTAAAATAAATTTTTCTTATCTTATCTTATCTATAATTGCTAACATCCACTTCATATTTGAACTCCGGTGGATAGTTGCCTTATTAGCAATCATATTCCATCTCTTCATTTTTATATTATATACGTGACTTCTAAACTCGTGTTTTCCTGAACAAGCATGAAATAATTTTCACTGGGCGTTAAAATTAGCAACAAACAATCAATCAATTTAAACTTGTGTTAAATTAGAGGAAACCCATTTGATATTTATTTATTTGTTGGGTCGGGGGACAGAAGGATTTCATATATGAATATGATTGCCTGGTAAGAGCTGAAAAATAGGCATGATTAGCGACAGATTGAAATGAATAATAATGCCCCCTCTCCCCTTCCCCATCCTTCATCTATAAATTTAAACTGACCACCACGGAATAGCCCAATAGTGTTGAAAGTAGCGTAAAACACCAATCAATCAAAATCCCTTCCCTAGAATATCAAATAATCGTCCCTTAACTGTTATTGTCCGTGTAGTTCTTATATTTATCCAGCTTATCGTCCTACAGGGATGTCCTACTAAGGCTGTCATACCATAAAACGTTTATAAAACAGCTCACATTCTAATATATCTGCATTCATAAATTTATTAATTTCATTTAGACTAAACGACGCCATGTTTGTTATGTGCCTCTGCCGTCAACCTATCAAAAAAGAAGAGGTGGAATTTAAGAGAGCCAGAAGATCTTCCCAATGCAAAAAAAAAAACAGAAATGGACTTCTTCTGGCTCACTTCCGAAGAACAAAAAAAAAACGCGTCCCATTGATATGTTTTAAAAACGCCTTGCCCCTGCCTTTTTTCCAAAAAAATGGCATTATTAAATATATAAACATCTATATAATCATCAAAATTAAAATGCTATTGTATTTTTATAAGACCTACTGTATTACATGACCTGGGACTAATGACATCTATCTATAAGTCCTAGCATACATTAATTATTATAATATGAATATGTTTCTTGTTTTAATAACCACATATGATGCTATGCATGAGTCACCATTTATCAGGACATGAATTTGGTTTACATAGAGAGGATAAGGGACGACATCAGAAAATCAATGAAGGATAAAAAACTTAATTCAAATAGTTGGGGGGGGGGTCAAAATTGCTGCAAGTTTTGTTTAATTAACATCGATTTTATATATATCCTTATTGGTCAATCAATTTTTCCCAAATTAAGAAATTAAATTAAGAGGTGGGGGGGGGGGGGGGGGGGGGGGGTAGGGGGTCAGTGAAAAAAACTATATGAATTATTTTTTTTTATCCTACATTTAACTTGCTTTTGATGTCGTCCCTAATGTGCAAAAAAATAGATAAGGGGCGGGACCAAACCTATAGAAAACATAATAAAGAAATGATGAAATATACAGAATACGTTGATTGACTTTTGGTTGCCTTATGTCCAGTGGCAAATATGTCACGCATGTTTAGAACAAATATAATAGAGATCAAAGGATAAAGAATAGAGTGAAATGGTAAAAACTAAAAGATATAGAATTATAGAAACGAGGCGAGAACAGTAAAAAAAAGCTCAGCAACGAATCCTAAATATAAAATGATTTGCAGCATATGACATGAGAGCACATATCATAGATAGTATTAAATATGAAGTTCACGCCTCATATAGTGAAGTCCTATGTCATAGGACTATTGTTGTAACATGGGTTAGTAACTGGTTCCAATTTATCCTGAATTGTCTTTATTAAAGAATTAGTTCCGGAGTATAACAGCTTATGTCTCTACTTGTGGGTTTCTAGTTCTGCTGTCGTAATTAGGTAATTTTTTTTCTACATGTAGTAAAAAAGAGGGGGCTTAGTCCAAATAATTGTAACGTCCTGGATGCTTTTTATTCTTTTTTCATGTGCCTTCCTGCAACGTCTCTGAGGATCAAGAAAAGTAAAAAATGATATAGCACTAAAGAACGTCATGATTACATGTATCTGGACTTAGAATGGGGAGGGGGGCTAGCTATGTATTTTTTTTTATTTCAATGTGTAGACTGTAGGAGAGTCTCAGAAAAGGTTTTCATTGGAGGTGTTTTTGCCATGCACGCAGGCATCTGTTTCAGCGCTATCCATGAACAAGTTGTGTGTCAAATTAATTATTATTACTTGTCACTCGCATTTTTTGCTCGTCCTGGCCATTATTGGCATTAACAGCCAGTGCAGGACTCGCACGAACGTTAGATTTAGTTAGAGGGGCGATATTCTGACGCGTTTTTTAATTCTTGGTCACCCATGTTTAGAAAGAAAGGGGAGACATCCAAACAATTTCCGACCAATCACAAACGTTGTTGCAAATTTGACCTTGTGACGTCAAAGAATTTCCCATAATGCAATTATTGCATATAAATAAAAAAACTACTATACCAATTGAATAAAAAATATTGCATTCAAATGACATTTTATACCAATTGAATAAAAACTATTGCATTTGAATGAAAATTATACCATATGAATGAAAAATTATACCATTTGAATGAAAAATTATACCATTTGAATAAAAAATATTGCATTTAAATGAAAAAATATACCATATAAATGAAAAATTATACCATTAAAATAAAAAATATTGCATATAAATGAAAAAATATACCATTTAAATGAAAAAATATACCATACAAATGAAAAAATATTGCATATAAATGAAAAAATATTGCATATAAATGAAAAAATATACCAATTAAATGAAAAATATTGCATTTAAATGAAAAATATCAAATTTTTGCAACCAATACCATGCCATAAATAGACATATATACAGAATTTCATCAAACATCATACATCTGACACAGGCTTTATTAAGATGTTTTTGACTTTTTTCGAATTGCTGGCACCTTTTTTTTTATTAAAGCTATATATTTCTTTATTCATTGATATCAATATGCCGGCATTTAGTAACGGCCTAGCCACAATCAGATGTACATTTCCAGTGATATTGTTTGCCTCAGATTACAGCCGAAATTCGGCCTTTTCCCCTATAGAAAATTCCCAATTACTAAAAAAAATGGCATAAAATTCCTCCCAAAAAGTTTTACATTTTCCCCAAACAGTGATGGCATTGGTAGTAATGTTTGTAAATATCGTACTCATGTTATTATTTTGATATTAGAAAGCACTTTTGAGATCCGGTTTTCTGATCAGAATCATCATGGTGTTTGTAACACATGTGGTTTTCAATGCATTAAGTACCATCATTGCTTCTGTTTCTTTCCCCTCTCCGAAAAGTACCTTTCAGGTAAATGTCTGACAACCAAAATATACATGAAAACAACAGTGCAAAAAAGACAGCAAAGGTCAGCAAAAAATCGGAGATGTGTTTAGAATAAAATATACAAATTTCCCAATTTCCATAAAAAATATGCATTTTTCCCAATAAAAAACGGTAGAGGTAGTTTTGAAAAAAGACAACAATATCACTGATTTCATATTAGGTCTATGTTATAGGCTTCTATAGACAAGAAGATGAACTTAATTTAAGTATCACATCTTTGAACTGAAGAAAAGAATATAGGGCTTCACAATGCATATCAAATATCATGTATATGTGTGACCATTTTGAAAAAAAACCCACTAAATACACGCTAAAAATGGGCAAAATTTCACGTTATGTTGTTTCATTTAAAAATACACTGTTTTTATCAATTGATATTTAATAAGTGAACCTAATTTGAACTACATTATTGGTTCACTGTTATAGACAATTTATTCATCTTTCTTTTGCTGGTTGTTGCAACGAAAAATCTTCAGTGGTTACAAAGTTATGATAAAAAGTGGAATACTATGCGTTCGTTATGCAATTTTGTATTTTTGTTTTTACCTTGTATAGTGTAGTAATAAAAGAGAAAAATAAATGAAATTTATGCTATTATGTGTTTTGTTTTCTCTTCTTGTATATGAATTATCAACAACTACCTCATATATCTATATTGCAGTACCCTAGCTGGAGATATATGCCATCTAAAATGGATATACAAATAAAGCGAAAAAATGTCTTGTCCGTAGACATGCATTTCCTAGTAAACTGGAAGTGTAATAACATAAATATTGCATTGCTAAGTTCCTGCTCTTTTGTAGATATGAAAACACTACAAACATTAATTTCTACCATCTTTTAATAGAGGAAGAATTTGAAAAAAATGTCAGAATGTCTTGTCCGTAGACACATGTCTTGTCCGTAGACATGACTTTATATCAATATTGCATGGCTTTATGGATCTAAATTGTTCCTATGTGATGTTTAAACTTAGAAATATATTATTTTTGATTAATTAATGGTTATTTAACTGTTCTCATTTTTTGTAAAATTACTTTACAGGAGTGGATTTTAAAAAGGGGCAAATTGTCAGTCATATAAAGCATACCTTATTTTATTTCAATATTATTATTCCAGTTTCTTCATAACTTAAACGATAAAATTAATCAAACGAAGAAATAGTATTTCTCTCTCTCTCTCTGACTTTATCTTTTGCATTTTAGGATTACCAGCAGATGAGGAAGTGTCTACGGACAAGACACTTTTACATAACAAGTATTAAATTCAATTATTTGTCTACTTTGGAACTTAAATCTATTTTATAGGTGATGAAAGTTCTTTAAACACATTAAAACTCAGTATTTTCAACATAAATATAATCACAATTATTTCTAACAGATTGTTTATTCAACTGAAATTGTCTTGTCCGTAGACATTACCACAATCTATTTGTTTCCAATTTCCTTGAGTTCAGCCTCATTTGACAGATAAGATGTATGTTATTTTTTCAAGAGAACACATTCAACTATGTCAAAATGGAGTTTTAATAAAAGTTTAATTGTTAAACAGTCAGACTTATGGATTTCAGTTGAAAGAATGTGTCTTCATTTTTGCTTAATCAATAAAATTTTGAGATATATGTAAAGAATCATGGGTACATTTTTATATTTTCCAAAAATTAAAAAACACAGCTTAAAATTAAATGGGTAACTTAATCTTAATTTTAACAATTATCTTTTTAATGCATTTAATTAGATATCAATAAAATGTCTTGTCCGTAGACATTATCACAATGTATTTGTTTCCAATTTCCTCGAGGTTCAGCATCATTTGATAGATAAACATGATAAAATGTATGTTATTTTGTCAAGAGAACATATTCAACTATGTCAAAATTAAGTTTTAATAATGCATTTAATTAAATATCAATAAAATGTCTTGTCCGTAGACAAAACATTTAAATTGTCGGATCCCGCTTACTGTTTTGTCAGATTCCCGTATCCCGCTTACACTATGTACGTAAGCAATTCTCATTTTTTTGTAATTTCACGTATCCCGCTAGACTTCATTTCCGTTTTCACGGCACAATAATTTGACTTTCACGTGTCACGCTTACAAAAAATCGGCAATCCCGCGTCACGCTTAGACCCCAATTAGACCCCCTTTAAACGTTAAAAACAATATATACGTACTGGTAGCTAGAATTTCTTTTTGACAGAATACATAAAAAAATGGCATATAGAGGTCGACAAACAATAGGCAAGAATCTATATAAAACTTCATATAGTAAGTAGTCCTGAGTAAAGACGAGTTAAAATAAATTTAAGCCAGTCTATCTCTCAACATTAAATGCAAGAAAAAGAATGCGTTCTAAAATAAATAGCACGAAAACCCATAATACGAGGATAATATAGATATATTCTGACTTACATTTTGGTATTCAAAAGTTTCAATCTTAGATCCAGAATCAAGACTGCCTTTTCAGTTCGTACAACATAGTACATGTACATTTAAGAAATGGCAACGTACGTTTGATCTGTGAGCATTGTTTACAAACTGCAACGCTAAACGCTAAACGTCAAGGCCATTGCTATACAACGTCAGAATAGGTGCAATTGGGGTACCCTCACGTAATAACGTCATAAATATGTATCGGCAAGGACCTATTGTTACTTAGACTTAAGGGGAATTTAAGGGATATTTATTGCCAATGCACTCCTACAAGTCCGGTAATTTAGTTCACTCGACATGAACGGACTTACCGATCGGTATGGCATTGATTTTTGTTCATTATTGAGAGTTTGGCCTTTTTTTTACTTTAGAGGTCCCAACATTACTATTAAAAATGGAGGGTCCCACAATTTATAGTGTATCTAAAATGCATTGTGCTGTTTAAGAAATAATTCATGGGGCTTGAGTTTCTACTGATTTTACCACGGGTTGGCCCTTTATGCTAAATATTTTACCACGAGCGATAGCGAGGGGTAACATAATGGGTAAACCCGTGGTAAAATCAGTATAAATTCAAGCCCCATGAATTATTTCTATTCTAATAGGACACATACGGCAATTCTTTTGGATCGAAGCGCTCTAGCTAGTCATCTAAGTGAAGGCAAATATACACACACTATTATATTGACGTAAAAGAACGGAACAAACTGAACTAGTGACATGCTTAAACTATTTACAATAACATATCTAGATAGGTTTGGATGAATTTAAATGATATTTTTACATATATGTAAAAAAAAAAAATGGCTTATAATATACACCTATTGACTGGTTATGAGGGTAATAGCAAGTTTTTTGTCCCTGAGATACCAACTATTGCTCGAGGCGAAGCCTAGGGCAATATTTAGTATCAAAGGGACAACAAACTTGCTATTACACTCATAACCAGTCATTAAGTGTTTTATTTAACAGAAAAAAAACTTTCTAAAAAGACTACATGTATACACGACTTGGAAAAACACTAAATAGTCACATAGACATGCACAAGATGAACTATCAGGTTTTTTTAGCCTGTGTGGTACTTGTCAATATTTTAATTACTGTAATCAAGACCGGGATCCTTCAATGTGTAAGAATTCCTGTGCATTTAATAAACGCTAACTAATTTATTTTACCATACACCAAAGCAATCCCAGATTATGAAGACGACGACATACCCATACCATAAATTTTTTATGTTTTAGTTCTTAAAATATGTCGCGTAGATTTTCTTTTTCTTTATTAATTTCTTCTGGTAAGTAATATATAAATTTGAATTTACGACGACAGACACATACAGATTATAACGTTCACGATATTTCAGAGTTTAAAGTTGCCTAGCGCACAAATCCAAGCAGAATAGTCTATGACGTCATTGTTGTCCAATGAAAAATTAGTATGGAAAAGTACGGGAAATATGTTTATAAAACTATTGACCGGGGTAATAGTCTTTGAAACTATTGACTGGCAAATAGTCTTTGGAATGAAATGACACAGTCAACTATTTCATTCTTTTTTATATAGAAAAAAAATACTGAGGTATAATAAAACATTCTTATATGACGTTCTTCAAACACTTTGAGTACACACACATGGTAAAATATGAATATATTGTTTGGGCTGTTCCGATCATACACCCACGCCATATGCTTTTTTATGAATGAGCCACCCGACGTTATTGAACGATGACGTAAGAATATAAGCATTTTACGGCAAAATATACGATTGTGAAACCGAAAGTCATCAAAACAAGGAAACATAAACAAACGATAATAAAATGTGTTATTACATTCTTAGGCACTTAAATATATATATTGCGTTGGATAAAAACCGCAATTTTTATACGTGTGCATGCTAAACAAATTTCTTGGTAGAGGTGTCTAAATACAACACAAACAATATTTTACAAAAGACCAAAAAAGTGAAAAAGTATATTTTAACAAAACGCATTTGACTAACAGGTCGAACAACTGATGTTCTTAAACCCTGCTGACTGCCATTGGCGATTGCCAAATAAACGTTTCACAGATGTAAAAAATGGATCTTAATTATTAATTCAATACAAAACAGAAAACAATAAACTTGCGGAAAAGATGGTATACCGCAAATATGAGTTGCAAAAATTTGTGCACCATATCCGGATTTCGACAATTAATGTCTCTTTAGTGATGTTAGGAATCGAAACTGTATTTGGAAGGCCATATAATTTACCTCAATTTAGGATAGACTCTTGAACTTTGAAGAGTTGAAATAGGATGAACGGATCATATAAACCCGAAGGAAAATATAATACAAGCCCAAACGAAAAATATAAACAAGTCTAAATTGAAAACAACGTTGACCTTCAAACCTATGATTGCGTTGGATAAAAACTGCAATTTTTATACGTGTGCATGCAGAACAAATTTCTTGGTAGAGGGGTCTAAATAAAGCACAAACAACATTTTCCAAAGGACCAAACCAGTGAAAAAGTTTATTTTAACAAAACGCATTTGACTAACAGGTCGAACAACTGATGTTCTTAAACCGTGCTATATATAAAATCACGTCTGAACCAGTGACAGATTTTATCCATCGGATCACCAGTGATGGTGACACTAGGTTGAAAACACATTCTGTATAATTATATAATTCGTCTGAAATTATCTATCGTAGAGGATCTAACAAATGAATGGATAAAATCTGTCGTAGAGTTGTCACTGGTTTAGACGTACTTATAATATAATTATTTCTGTGACTGCATCCTAAATTAATTTGTAAGATCCTCTACGATAGATAATTCAGCTGATGTGTAATATTCCATCTTCATGAATTATATATCATGTACTGTGTTATGACGTCAGAAAAAAACTTCAGAGGAAAGATAACACCCGACCACCGAAAGCTTGATTTTAGTCGAGCCTAGGTGGTCGAGTGGTCTAGCGCGCCGGGCATAGTGCAAGGCGATTTGGTGCCACGATATCTCAGTAGCATGAGTTCGAATCCCGGCCAGGGAAGAACAAAAATTTGCTTCCGCAAATTTACAGATCTAACATTGTTGGACTGTTATTTAGACGAATAATATATATATATATATATATATATATATATTGTTTGCGGTATACCATCTTTGCCGCAAGTTTATTATTTTCTGTTTGGTATTAAATTTATAATTAAGATCCATTTATTACACCTTGTGATCCGTTTATTTGGCAATCGCCAATGGCAGTCAGCAGGGTTTAAGAACATTTGTTGTTCGACCTGTTAGTCAAATGCGTTTTGTTAAAATATACTTTTTCCCTTTTTTGGTCTTTTGGAAAATGTTGTTTGTGCTGTATTTAGACCCCTCTAACAAGAAATTTGTTTTGCATGCACACGTATAAAAATTGCGGTTTTTATCCAACGCAATCATAGGTTTGAACGTTGTTTTCAATTTGGACTTGTTAATATGTATATATTTAAATTTGATCAAGGAGGTTGTATGAGACCCTCCTTCATTTGATTGACAAAAAAAGCTGGGCGTTTTGCTGTGTTGAAGATGATCCCAATATAATATTAAAGAGAATATTTTACATTAATATACATCAAGGTGTTTTTATGTCATATCATCAGTTCATTAAACGAGCCTTCAGAGCACTTATATCCTTCCCATCATAAAACGTAACCTCCTTAATATGAAATTTGAAAAAAAGGCAGGACAAGAGTTTTGAGTAAAAAAAAAGGCAGGATGACAATTTATGTAAAAAAAGTCAGAATAAACTAATAAAGAAGGCAGGACCGAATAGACCCCCCCCCCCCCATAAAAACAAATGGTAGCTCCCTAAGTTGGAAAGGAGATCATTCAATTTCAAAGTTTCTGGGGACAAAAATGCATATTTTACTACCAGAAATCAACGAATATAGAAGACTAAGTTTTTGGACTATCCTAAGGCCATCTTAAGTTACCCCTTAAGCTATCCTTTTGTTTTGGCAAAATTTAGGACATATTATATCTAAGGAGACTTTCGTTAAACTGACTTAGGACTAAGATATGTCCTAAGACCATCCGAAAACATGTCCCAGTCCTACGACAAGTTTGTTGACATGGGCCCAGATAATTTCACTGGAGGTCGAAAACTCGATAAAACAAATTTGACAGGTTTTTCAAAAGGTAAAGAATTACACCACTTGCCTAAAAAAACCAAACAAGAAACATAAACGAAGAAAAAGAAAAAGAATAAGGAATAACAGAATATAACAGAACAAGAAGAAACCAAACCAAAGAAAATAAAGAGCTGTGCCATGAGCGCATGATACGCCCGTTGCCCATTTAGTTTTGATGATTTGTCAACGAATAAAATTTCATAACTCCGCAATGTCATATCAGAAAAAAAAGTTAGCTTATTTCAATAGATATAAACAAGTCACCATAGTGTCATGAAAACTGCTCAAAGTGTTTTTTGTCTGAAGTGTTGACGACGGACGGATAGACGGACGGACGGACAACGGTATACACTAATAAACACAGTTCCTGTAAATATAAAATACAGATACACTCAATTAAACCGTTGTTAAACAATAATATATTTGTGTATGGAATGTACGTAGTAATTGGCGAAAATATGCACATTTTATTGTAAATTGAATTAATTTCATCCACATAATTCATGTGTAATTTGGTTTTAAAACAATAAGTTCTTTCTGAGAATATTTGTGTTTCAATGTTATTAAAACATATTGGGTCATCGGATTCGGTTTGTTTATGTCTAAATTACGATTTTCAGCGTAAGTTATTTACAACGTGACGCTTGCTTTATGATTTTTACACTTTTTCACTTTATTCTTTTGAGAAACAAATCAGATGACCCCTTCATATTTATATATATCATAGGTTTGAACGTTGTTTTCAATTTAGACTTGTATATTCAATTTAGACTTGTTTATATTTTTTCGTTTGGGCTTGTATTATATTTACCTTCGGGTTTATATGATCCGTTCATCCTATTTCGACTCTTCAAAATTCAAGAGTCAATCCCAAATTGAGGTAAATTATATGGCCTTCCAAATACCGTTTCGATTCCTAACATCACTGAAGAGACATTAATTGTCGAAATCCGGATATGGTGTACAAATTTTTGCACCTCATGTTTGCGATATACCATCTTTTCCGCAAGTTTATTGTTTTCTGTTTGGTATTAAATTAATATAAATTATACATTAAGATCCATTGTGTTACATCTGTGATCCGTTTATTTGGCAATCGCCATGGCAGTCAGCAGGGTTTAAGAACATCCGTTGTTCGACCTGCTAGTCAAATGCGTTTTGTTAAAATATACTTTTTCCCTTTTTTGGTCTTTTGGAAAATGTTGTTTGTGCTGTATTTAGACCCCTCTACAAAGAAATTTGTTTTGCATGCACACGTATAAAAATTGCGGTTTTTATCCAACGCAATCATAGGTTTGAACGTTGTTTTCAATTTAGACTTGTATATATATATATATATATATATGTATATATATATATATACACAGAAAAACGAGAAAAAAAAACGTTTTAGTATAACTGTTGCTTCAATACAGATTAGCTACTTGATTGGACTACAAGAAACACTAGAAAAACGCAGTGATTGAACAACAAGATTATACTTTATGATATTTTACTACCTATTAATGTGCCATTTATTACCGTATCACCATGGTGATACGGTCTGATTAGTCAGAGGCTGGACGTCTAGAATGTGGTAAATCTGTTAACGGTATCTCATTGGTTATAAATAACATTAAATGGCTGCATCTCAGCTGCTTCCGGGCTGCTTCTGGGGGAAGTGAAGGATATCTTAACGTCTGATTGGCTATTATTGGGTTGTATGCATTATATGTCAACGCGTCCGTAAGTGGGGTCGGATAAAAATCATGCTTTAGGTCATCGGTAGAAACTATAATGAAGTGTTCAATTGCTATCATTATTTAAGCCAAATTTAGTTCACGAAGCCCTGTCAATTTGAGCAAATGATATCATTCTGTGATGATGAAATTTATGTTATCTTGAAATTGTGTTGCAATTTTGGTACAAAGGTGTGTATTTATGGATAATAATATTCTTTCAAAAACAAAACAATAATACATCTAATCTTCACTTTATGTAGGGTACTCGGTAAAAGTGGTAACCCGAACCCGAACCCGAACCGGAATTTGCCGGAAATTTGCCGAACCGGAAATTTATTTTACATATATTATGCCCTTTATGTTTCGTTTTTTTCTACAAACGTTTATATATTTGATGTATAATTAAATTTTATCTCATGTATGAAAAGGTTTTTTTCCAAACATCACTAACAATGATAAATTTAAGGTTTATTAATTTCCACCTCGGTAAAAGTGGTAACCCGAACCTAAAAGTTTTTCTTAAACCAAACCTTAATCTGCCTAAGTGATTAAATTCGCTTTCTTATTTTATGTCCCAAATGTAATAATCTTTCATATTTGACTTAAAATTGTTCTTACAACTTTGCCAAAAACTTTTTATCGTGGAAATTACCAAAAAATTGGTCGCCCGAACCTGAAAGGGAGACAACTCCATTTTGTATTTGTATTTTTGGGTCGATTATGACGCTACTGGTTAACTCGGCCTATACCAAATTCGGACCATTACTTCGGCCTATGATTGATGATTGTGTTTTCTGAATTATTATTTCTTTTTTTCTATATAGTTTTTGTTTTGTCAAATAGATAGAAGTATTAATTGTTTTAGTTTATTGGCTGTAATGTGGGTTTTTTCTGGGTTTTTTTCTTCGATTAATGAAAAAATAAAATATCCAGTATTTTATGGTTATGATACTTGGTTAAACCTAATACAAAATAATTAAAAGATTTTTTCCCCCAGAAACCGTAACTATCTACTTGTTTTATGTCATAAATGGATTCAATTTTTTGTGTGTGTTTATTTTGAGATTTAAATGTGATTCCTCGATTTTTTATGTTTAATTTATTTTAAAACTTCTATAAGAATGAATTGCTTAATATATGCCGGTGATATTATTCTGTTATCGTCCACTGCAAAGGCCTAACTTATGACAGAGATAGTAATGCCTGGTATCTGACCTTTTGTGGTAGAGAAATCTGGTCACTGTTAATGCAAATACAGCAAGATACTCAGTATCACCATACAATTTATAGTCACATCTAATAAGCGAAAAACTGCATGTAAAGTTTTGAAAATAATTTTTAGGTGACATAAAAATAGTATAAACGGAAAAGTCACAAAATACCTTGAAAAGAAGTATGTTGGAATGCAAATGATTATTCATTATGTACATGTATGAAATAAACCATCTATCAGATCTGTACAAATATGTTGTGATGTACAAATACCCGTCCACGTATACTTTGTGTTTTTATTCGATGTATTTCTATTTGTATCCATCTGATTCATTGTACCGTCATACCACTGTCCCATGTTAGGAAGGGTTTGGCGCAAAAAAAACGAATTTAACCCCGCTACATTCTGTATTTGCTTGTCCCAAACCAGAAGCCTGTAATTCGGTGGTTGTCGTTTGTTGCTGTGATACATATTTGTTTTTCGTCAGGTTTTTTTTTTTTTCTCGTTTGAATTGTTTTACATTTGTCATTTCGGGGTCTTGTATAGCTGGGTATCAATATGAGCTTATTGAAGGCCGTCATGTTTTTAATTTATGTGACATTTGGTTTCTTGTGAGAGTTGTCTCATTGGCAACCATATCACATCTTCATTTTATATAAACGCCGCAGGATTGTTGTACCTATGTCTCACATTCTGCGAGTTAAAAATGCAAAGTAAAGATGTGCACAAAAGGGTATATTGTGGAACATAAATGGAGCTGTGACCCTCTAATACACGGGCACATGGAAATGTATATGTCAGATCATCTTTCACAAAATTTACACTTGGAAAAACACAATGAGATTACAACATGCCAAGAAATCCTCGCTAAAAAATCCGGTCGACCTCCTACGGCACTCATTAGTAGCTAAAAAAAGATTTGATTTTATTCAACAAATTAATTTATGACCTTCATGTACGTTTCGCTTAGAACACGGCCATATACAAAATGGTCAATATTAATCATCCATGTAATTTGCTCTATGGGGTGTTTGCAGAATTTCAACGGAGGCAATTCTTGTCATGGGAGAAAGGAAGAAAGACCATTCACAATTTGTCTTACATTTGTTTTTCTCTTTTTTAATTAAATAAAAAAAAAAATAACAAACCTTTCAAATGCAGAGTTCATAAGATATAAATATTCCCTGTGGAACACCCCCCCCCCCCCCTTTTTTTTTGCTCTCTATTTTCAACCCTCGAATTAATCTTTCCAATCTAATTAAAATTAAAACCTTGCTTTCTAACCAATCTATTCATGTACCGGACCGGCAAATTTCTTTATTTAATACGAAAATCTGCAGTGCCGTTATACACATGCATGTTGTTTGCTTGGAGTCCCCGCCCGAAAAGAAAGAAATAGCTTAACTCCAAGATACTATATTCTTGCATCACGTGATTTTTACCGTGTGGAGCTTACATTCAAGTTAATAAATACCGAATATGGAAAGTGAAACTACAATTCAAAACATAAAGTCCGAAGGCACAAATAAGAAAAAGAAGGGTTTTTTTTTTGGCAAAGGGTGGTGGGGTAATCTTCTCTGTGTTCATAATATACATGAAATATTTGCCACTGCCCCTTTTCTGTTCTATGAATTCTAACCCTGAGTTTTCTATCTGTTACATGCCATGAAATCCTCGCTAAAAATTCCGGTCGACCTCCTACGGCACTCATTAGTAGATAAAAAAAGATTTGATTTCATTCAACAAATTAATTTATGACCTTCATGTACGTGTCGCTTAGAACACGGCCATATACCAAATGGTCAATATTAATCATCCATGTAATTTGCTCTATGGGGTGTTTGCAGAATTTCAACAGAGGCAATTTCTTGGCATGAAGCATAAATCACACGCTGATAATTACAAACAAGCGTTGCGAATTAAAAAAACAAACTACATAAGATATAAGAAGATGTGGTAGGATTAATTGCCAATGAGAAGACTATAAAGTTCTTATAAAGAGAATGAAAGAAATTATGGGCACCCGCAAGGCCTTTAACAACTAAAGGTCACCGTACGGCCTTCAATAATTGGGCCCTTTATATTCATTTACTGCCACAATTTTTATGATTATCAATATCAAATTTCAAATTCATTGACAATCGACCTATGAAAACAAGATATCGTTTTTTTTCACATTTATTTCCAGTTTCCATTGTTTAATTTAAAAAAAAAGTTTAGCATCATCTGTAAATCCTGCAAGTTTCTGACATAAACATTGTATCATCAGCAAACAGCAAAATAAACCATTATTCATTTTCTGTATCTCTTTAATACAGTTTCTAGCCCTTTAGATTTTGTAGTTTCTAGAAAGTCTTGCAAGTCAATCAAGAATAAAGACAACGAGATAGATTAGAGATTCCCCCTTGACTTGCTCCTATATCAAATACTAAAAGTAAGGCAGACTTTTCATTATTATAAACTATGCAAGATTTCGTATCTGATACATATCTTTACAAGTCTAAAAAAAAATTCCGGTTCATGGGTTTTGTAGAAGTTTGAAATATAAAGAGTTTCTAAGTACAAAGTCAACAGCTTTATTTCAAAATCAACAAACGCACAATAGTTGAAGTACTCCGTATTTCTATGAAATATGCACGAAATTTGTCTTTTAACTTTGAAGTATGAAACCGTGACACTTCGAATTCAACCTCACTTGTTTTTAATGATTACACATTTAGCTATAACTATTTTCGATAAGCTTATATAAAACGAAGTTATAATTTTTGTATTATTTTTTGTTTCATACATTTATAATGTACAATTATTATATACCAATTATTTATTACCTTTAATTTAAAACTAATAGTTTTTTTTTATTTAGAATTACAAATGTATGGCTTGGTTTGATACAATATTTTCATTTTCGTTCATTTAAATTAACCATTTACTATAAGGCCATTCATATTATACGCCAATACTTAATACAGCGGTCAGGACATCCCAGCTTATATAATCATAAGATAGCTTCGATGTACATGCTAACCCTTTCTGTCAGTCAGTCCTAACTTTATCCAAATCTCTGTCCTAAGAAATCCTTAGGACCTATCTTAGGACAGTTTCGATATTATGTTGATAAAATGTCATAAGTTATGTTCATTTATATTCCGCAATATACCATCTTCATTATATTTGACATTTATCATTCAGAATCAATTGCACGACGACAATTTACTTTTATTTTCCGTTCCACAATAACTTACCAGTAATGATTGGACTGTAAATAGAGAAAAAAAACGATACGGTGATGTGTTATGGAACTATGGTTTCTTTCTATGAAATTCAGTTTAATTTCTTTCTATGAAATTCAGTTTAAACTTTTTTTTATTATATTGTTATTTCCAGTAATTCCATTTATTTATTTATTTATTTATTTATTTATTTATTTATTTATTTATTTATTTATTTATTTATTTATTTATTTATTTATTTATTATTTTTTTTATTTATTTGTCCTCTTGTTATTTTTACTGTTTTTTCCTGACAATAATCTTAAAAGCATTGACGTGGTTAAAATCTTTCCATTCGGAATCCGGTACGGTTTTATTGCGTTCATTTACCTGTGCAACTATTTCAAAACGAGTTGTCTCCCTTTCGGGTTCGGTTTCCTACTTATTCACTTAGAAATGAAATAAATGGTTGTGTTTTATACAGTTTGAAAAAAATCTTTGTGTTTATGAAATGAAAGATGATATTCATCACACGAAGTCAGAGTGTTCACTCAAGAAATCAGATAATACAGAGAAATAAAGAAAAATAGGTTCCCGAGTTTGGGTTACCACTTTTACCAAGGCGGAAACATAGAAAACTTTTTTTCAGTCTTTTGCCAGTTAAGAAAAAAAGCGTACTCATACATAACATAAAACTTTATATTTTACACCATATCCATTAATTTTTGTAACAAAAATCTCTAAAGAATGGTAACAAATCATATTTAAAGATTTCCGGTTCGGCAAATTTCCGGCAAATTCCGGTTTGGGTTCGGGTTACCATTAACTGGCCACCCGCTGATTGATACTTCGACACAAACGTTTGTGTAGATAAGATTGAAACAACAGCAGGGGTCCAGTTTAGGGTTACCACTTTTACCGACCATCTTTATATAGTGCGTATTGAAACATATTTTGCTATATTTCTTCATAAACTATAATTTTAAAAAGTAAATACACAAAACGTGTGCTCTATGATTAAAAATGTTATCCTAATATTGATTAGAAAATATTCAAATCACGGAATTTACCGTATTGATACGAAGATTCGTTTCCCCGCGCATTCAGCGCGTCGTTGATTTCTGATGTAAACAAAACAGACAATATTGCCGATAAACAGCTGATTAGAAGAATAGAAAACAAACAAGGTGAGTATGAAAATAAGAGTTTCAGTGCACTATAGTTTGTTTAATGACCCCTCTAGCTGGACGTCTACGACTATAGATAGATGAAATTAAAAAAGGCCGCAATGAGCAATTTGAATACACCTTATCGCTATTTGTCCGCCATTACTGGACATCACACAGGTTCCCGTAAAATGTTGACGTCATAATACAAAATATCTGACGCCACAATGGAAAAGTGATTGTTGTATGACGTCAATAGTTCAAGCGGGACAGATTCTCGGGTCAGCCGGGAATAGCGATAAGGTGTATTAATATGCCTGAAAACCCAAGATACTTGCAACACAGCGAGGTCCCAAATGATGTTCGCATGTGGGGTAGACAGTTTAATGTACTCGTACATGATGATTTATTCTTTGGAGTCGTACACCCCAGGCGGATCCAAAAGGGGGGCTGGGGCCGCCCCTCCCCTTGGTTGATTATATAGCCCCCCCCCCCCCCCCTTTATGAAATCTGTACACAGTGGCGCTCAGCAGTCATTGTTAATTGATATATCAACAGCACTGAGAACTGCATTTGATATAGATAAATCCAATTCTAATTTGTTCACATTACAATGTATCAGGTCTTACAATAAGTATATTTCGTTGTGATGATAATTACTATTTGCTTTGATTCATATGCTCGAGATAATAAAGGTTACCCATTTTCAGATGGTGCTGCTATTTTGCTAACATTTTCAAATCTGAATGAGCTGATACTATATGTATAATCATCAATATACAATATTATATGGTGCTGAGTTTAATCTATCGGCTGTATTTGTATAAGTATTTGTAATATGTGATATTGGCAGATCGAACTGACTATGTAAAGGCTCTAGTTTATGACTTAGATGCGTTAACAATGATGGTGGTTGATAAGGACATCCAGATCCACGATGTTAATCCAAAACAGAACAGGTATTTTACGTATATATATATTAGAATTCATCCTCCTGAACATAGTACCCATATATAATAACCATACACCTAATCGCTTTATGGAATTCTGTCCCAGCTGATCTAAGAATCTGTCCCACTTCAACCATTGACATCATACAAAAATCACTTTTCCATTGTGGCGTCAGATATTTTGTATTTTGAAATATTCTTATATGTATAGATGATCACATGACATCATGAACATAGACGGTGCTTTACTAGTGCCGAAAATAATTTTTTCAAATGCATCTATTGAAAATAAATTATTGCATGCCTTTCATAAGTTCTGCTTTGGACATAACTGAATAACAATGCCGAATATAATGGAAGCATACATTAAGGTAAATTTCTTTATTTTTCACATAGCATCTGACAGCATTGAATGGTACGATATGAATCAGCAGATTTATCATTGTTTTAGAAGTTTAACGAAAAGTTATATATTTTACTTAGTTGGGCGGATAACATAACATTTATCTTGTCATTATAATATAAAAAAAGAAGATGTGGTATGATTGCCAATGAGACAACTCTCCAAAAAAAACCAAAATGACACAGAAATAAGCAACTATAGGTCACCTTATGGCCTTCAACAATGAGCAAAGCCCATACTGCATAGTCAGCTATAAAAGGCCCCGAAATAACAATGGAAAACAATTCAAACGAGAAAACCAAAGGCATAATCTATGTTTGCTCAGCATTCATCATGAAAACGATCACATTACAAATCATTTTAGGAAAACACTGTGTAAGCAGACATTTCAGGAAGCAACAAGTCTGTAGGCTGACTATATTATCTGAACAAGTTCATTTCTTGTCAACTTCATAATTATTTCAAACATTTTAATAGATGTCATCCAAATTTGGTCTATTTCTTTTAGCTTAATATTCTTGCTTTTTCAAAGTCATGTTCATTTTTTTTTCAACCGCGCCCATAAATATGCGGTTACCTTTAATTTCAGACAAGGATTTAGGGAAAGGCGATCTGGGTCCCCCTTTTAAAACCTACATTTAATGTTAATCCAGACATATTACTTGTTCCAAACCAATACTTGTCAAGTTTGGGGCCCCCGGGTATCCCTTCTTTCTATAATTCATCCTACATCTACTTTTGAATTTGTTGCTTATTTGCTATTTGGTCTATGAATATCTGTCTATATATTGACAATGAAACCACATCTTGATGGTCCCACAAAAATGTTGAAAATGTGTACATTTCATTTTTTTTCTAGCTCCTCTCATATGATAGCAGTACCTTTTTGGTCACTATTCTGTGTTGCGTTCTAATTATTTATTGTAACACTTTAAAGTGACTGAACAGGTAAAACAAATACTTCTCAAGAAACAGAAAAAGAAGACTACTTGGAACAGCACCAGACTATGTATGAATAAAAACTCAGATCGGAATAGCATGGATGATATATTTATACATTTTGTACATCATTGTGAATAAGCAAGGAAAGCTATTAATAATTGTACATTTTTTAAAAGTTTATTGGGTTTTTTATTCATATTTTGTTCGAATTTTCACACAATCCGTCAAAAAGGCAAAACTAACTTTACTGAAACTTTCAAACAATATGAGAAGTGTTTTATTCACAAAAACACTCTTGCGATTCTGCAAAAAAAAAAAAATCTTGCATGATTTTGTGAATGAAAGGGGAAAGAAGAACCTGACACAGCGCACCTGAACATGTCAATTGCGAACTGACCCAATAATTCATATATCACGACCAGTCAACTGATACTGACATTATCAGAGAGTACATATCAAAGGAAAAATGCACAAATTACCTATAAATTGTTAAATATGATATCATAGAATTAAATATGTTTTATTACAAAAAAATGTGTTCTCAATCTTGTCGATAGATATAACAGAATGTCATATCAGTACCAAAGACAACTCTCCATCCAAGTCACAATTTGTAAAAGTAAACCATTATAGATTGAAGTACGGTCTTCAACATGAAGCCTTGGTTCACCCCAAACAGCAAGTTATATAGTCCATATCAATCATGACAATAAACATAAACAAACAAAACAACTATCGCTTACTAATAATCCTGACTATATGTATTACATGAACTTGTTGCCATCAGAAATGAAAATAAAAATATTCCAACTAACAAAAGCATATGCTTACACATGCAACCAAATATAAAACACTAAATGATAATACCAATATGAAGCTCTCATCTATAGAACTTACAAAAAAAATGTCAAGATTACAAACCGCAACAAAATAATAAAAAATATAAGAAGCCAGCTGACAACATGTTCTAGAAAATTATTTTCAATTAATATTTCATTCCAAATCCATTACCACAAAACATCTTCTTACAGCTATACGACATCTGGAAATTAGTAATAACAACACTTAACCTGTTCCTTCAAAACTAATTGCTTCTTCTAAGACAAAAGCCAGATGAGATATTCATCACTTGAAGTGCTCCAGCTAGAAATAGAAAGGGGCAGGGTGCCAGTGAAGGGCAAGTCACTTTTTAATGATAGGAAAAGGCACTTCTCATTTCTTTTGTCTACGTTTCTGTGTGTATCACGAGTTCACTTTTTTTTTACTGTATATGTTGTTAATAAAGATGCATAAGTTGTTGTTTTGATTATTCATTCTATAAAATTTGCATTAGAAAAGTCATTCATACTACATGTTCATAAAACATGGCAATACACATTCATACATCAGATCACTATTAACCAAAGGAAGCGAAATAAACTTACTATTCTCCCCCCCCCCCCCCCCCCCCCCCCCCCCCTTGGAAAAAAGATGTCAGGAAGGGGCGCAATTGAAGGCACCCAGGGCGTGGCTAAGGGCACCCAGGGTGCGGCGCCCTTCTAATTTGGGCTAAAGAGACCACTGTCTTCTATACATATAAGATGTAATATTCTCATATTCGAACGGCCAACTATAGTAGTCAGAGGCGGATTTAGAGAGTTTTTCAGGGCCCCTCCCCCCCTTTCTTGGGAAAACTTTGGTTGATCATATGCATGTAGTGAATCACTGAAGCATGACTGGAGCGGGCCCCCTCTTATGAAAATTTCTAGATCTGCCACTGGTAGTCCATTTTGTCTAGCAGTAATCCTCAAAAGTAAATAATACGTTTTTCTTATTAACTTGATTATAGCCTTGCTAGCTATTACATAACTGTCAAGACACAGTATGCATGTTAAAACTACTTGCATTTTCATAAAGAGTAAACAATCATATTCCACAAAACAAACAAAAAAGTGTTTGTATCGTTACTCTAGCTATTACAAACCATATATATATATTATCATATGTGACTATCAAGCCTCCTTCAATGATAACCCTGATTCACCAACACTACAACTAAAATAAAAAACCAGGAAAAAAAGACACTATATATTCTAATGCTTGGAGTGCAAGATTCCAATAAAAAAACCTATACCCACAAACCACCGATCTCAATACATGTATAAGCAGCTAAAATACGGCAAGCTTTTTAGAAAAGCTATTACTTGTATATCCAACGATCAGTGTCATTTATAACTGGGAATATTTTGCACGAAAGTTTATTGAATAAGCCAGCCTAGCAACAGGTGATATGAATATTCCAAAAGTCATCTTATTGCCTATCCCCTTTTCCGGCTCCGAAAATTAAATGGTCATCCTCGTAAGTTCTGTGTGTGTTTACAACAAATTCTTCAAACAACAATCGAGTTACCTGTGTCACATTTTGATCCAAGCCAACCATCTAAACAGCCAAATAAACATTTCCCAGTTACTAAATCACATGGTCATTTACAGTTTTGTGAACAGTACATTTCACAATTAACTCCGTATCTTCCATTTTGACATCCTAAAAGCATCTTTAGCTTTGAATTGATGACACTTTTAATTATGTTATGTGTACAGTTAATGGTAACATAAATAGTAAGTTCATTCTAACTAGTTCAACTAATGCTTGCAAATTATTTCGTGTTATATATCGTCTCACTGTTTTTAATATGTACCACCTTTGATAAATATTTAGTATTACGATAAATTTTCACTTCTGTACTCGTACTGTGAACAACAAATTTATTTATTTGTAAAAAATATTTCCGTACTCCTAACAACAAAATTATTATATTTAAATTTACGTTGGTACGTTATTTCATTTAACGTCATTTTGTCCCAGGTTGGAGTTGTCTTTCTGACACTGATGCTACATATTTTTTGTTAATATTGTATCTATATTGTGTCATAGATCAAACTTATTCGTTCAGTGTATGTTTACTTGTTGTTTATATGTCTTTTCGATCGAGTTAAGCCATTTCAATTGATATTTTATAGTATGTCTTTTATGTTGTAATGTTACACTACTGTTTCAGGTTAGGATGAAGGTTGGCGCCTGTTAAAATGTTTAACCCCACTGCCTTTGTATGCACCTGTTCTAAGTCAGGAGCCTGTTGTTCAGTGGTTGTCGTTTGTTGGTGTGGTTCATAAGTGTTTCTCGTTTAGATTAGACCGTTAGTTGTTTGAATTGTTTTACACTAGTCATTTTGGGGCCCTTTATAGCTTGCTGTTAGGTGTGAGCCAAGGCTCCGTGTTGTAGACCGTACATTGATCTATACTTGTTTGCTTTTTATACATTGTGACTTGGATGGAGAGTTATCTCATTGGCATTCATACCACAACTTCTTATTCAAATTATGCCTAGTTTCCTACACAGATTGTTTTTGCATGTAATAATATCATTTCTTCCTTAAAAGCAGAGGTAATATGTATTTAGTTAACTGAATTTACAAAATAGCTAATCACCATGTTCTTGTATCTTTTATTATTCAATGTCTATATATAAAAAAATATCAGATATAAGTTATAAGTGTATACGTCAGACGAGCGTTTCGTCTACAAAAGACTCATCAGTGACGCTCGAATAAAAAAAGTAAAAGGCCAAATAAAATACGAAGTTGAAAAGCATTGATGATTCAACATTCCGAAAGGTTTTGCCAAATACAGCAAAGGTATTCCTGGAGTTAAAAATACCAGACTCAAGCTAGCGACCAATTCTAGCGACCAATCAAGCTAGCGACCAATTCTAGCGACCACTTAAGAACACAATGAGAATCAACTTGTCTAACAGTAAAGAATCATTATGTGTTATATGTGACAACCACAAAACCACATTATGAAACAACGTTCTGTTTAAAAGAAAATCTATCTACCAGTACGGTATATATTGTTTTTTAACGTTTAAATGACCAGAGATGTCCATCATATTAAGGGAGTAGGGACACTACAATACGAATGACGTCTGTAGCTGAATGCACTAACTAGTTTGGTTGCTATATGTCTGCATCAATATCAATGAGTAAAATATAACGTGCCCGAAAATCGTAAAAGTCAAAACAATTTAATACAATAGAAAAACAAAGGATATGGGGTATCCCTTCATGACAAAAAATCAGTAAATGCACAGCGAAAACACACACAAAAAGCTAATGGACATTCTTTGTAAACGAACTATTTTTATTCCCCTACATTCGAACACATACTATATGATATCATATATGTATTTATATAAATAAAGGTGCGCCCCTCTCTGGAGTTTATTCTATCGGGCGAGGGACTAGTTGGGAAATAAAGTAATCCATAGTTTGATGTCTTCTTTACGTTTTCTCTGTTTTCCAAACTCTAAAACGAGATCGCAAAGATAAATCAAATATTGTAAACAAAATATTAAAAACGGAGTGTATATCCCCCAAGCACAAAATGGCTATACAATAGTACTTAGTGGTTCAGAAATGAGAAAAAAAAGCTAAAGAGTTGAATTTGAATAATAAAAAAAAAACAAGAGTGTTTGTTTATGATGATTTGCTCGCACAATCGTTTTCAATATTTAGTGAACCGTAAATAATTTAAAAAGTACATATTGTAATGAACATGTGTACTTAGTTTCAAGTTGATCTGACTACAACATCATCTTAGACTAGATTCAACACTAACGTCATTCTAATGCAGTATGAATGGACAGACAAACGGAAAACGAAAGAACGAACGAACGAACACAAAAACCAGATAATATTATGGGCTTTACTGTCGTAGGCGGTACATGGAATAACTATTAAAATGTGAGTTGACTTAAACTTGTTCCTTTGTACCATGTATCAGCTTTCAAAAAAAAAAAAAAAAAACGAAACGAGAAAAATATTATGTGCGAAAGAATAACTATATACTGGCTTTCCATACACTCGACATCCTCAAATATCCTATATTTTCTAGAAAATTAACTTTTAATGTCTATTCCCTATACTGAAAATGAAAACATACAGAAGAACAAACTGTATGAGTACATTTTATGCCCACAAACAATATTTTGAATTGAAAGTATGCATGCACTATTTTGTACGGCATGCATCCTGACTTAAAAAAAATGTAAAGATTTTTTTGTTTAAAATCAGTACACTTTGAATGTCAACTTTAAACCCCTTCAATTCCCAGAAGGTCCTAACCCCCAAAAAATCATTTCAGTGGGTCCTGCTCTGATTCATTACCTTTCATTTGAGCCATGTCCGGTGTCGAACTTTGCCGTACGGAGCTGGCGAGACTTGACAAAAGAATGTACGGTGGACACATAAAAAAAATAATACCAACTTTGAACCCTTTCAATTCCCAGAAGGTCCTAACCCCCAAAAAATCATTACAGAGGGCTCTGCTCTGATTTATTACCTTTCATTTGAGCCATGTCCGGTGTCGAACTTTGCCGTAAGGAGCTGGCCAGACTTGACAAAAGAATGTACGGTGGACACGTAAAACAAAATAATACCAACTTTAAACCCCTTCAATTCCCAGAAGGTCCTAACCCCCAAAAAATCATTTCAGTGGGCTCTGCTTTGATTCATTATCTTTCTTTTGAGTCATGTCCAGTGTCGAACTTTGCCGTACGGGGCTGGCGAGACTTGCCGAAAGAATGTACGGTGGACACGTAAAAAAAAAATAATACCAACTTTGAACCCCTTCAATTCCGAGTAGGTCCTAACCCCCAAAAAATCGTTACAGAGGGCTCTGCTCTGATTTATTACCTTTCATTTGAGCCATGTCCAGTGTCGAACTTTGCCGTACGGAGCTGGCGAGACTTGCCGAAAGAATGTACGGTGGACACGTAAAAAAAAATAATACCAAATTTGAACCCCTTCAATTCCCAGAAGATCCTAACCCCCAAAAAATCATATCAGTGGGTCCTGCTCTGATTCATTACCTTTCATTTGAGCCATGTCCGGTGTCGAACTTTGCCGTACGAAGCTGGCGAGACTTGCCGAAAGAATGTACGGTGGACACGTAAAAAAAAAATAATACCAACTTTGAACCCTTTCAATTCCCAGAAGGTCCTAACCCCCAGAAAATCATTACAGAGGGCTCTGCTCTGATTTATTACCTTTCATTTGAGCCATGTCCGGTGTCGAACTTTGCCGTACGGAGCTGGCGAGACTTGACAAAAGAATGTACGGTGGACACGTAAAAAAAAAATAATACCAACTTTGAACCCTTTCAATTCCCAGAAGGTCCTAACCCCCAGAAAATCATAACAGAGGGCTCTGCTCTGATTTATTACCTTTCATTTGAGCCATGTCCGGTGTCGAACTTTGCCGTACGGAGCTGGCGAGACTTGACAAAAGAATGTACGGTGGACACGTAAAACAAAATAATACCAACTTTAAACCCCTTCAATTCCCAGAAGGTCCTAACCCCCAAAAAATCATTTCAGTGGGCTCTGCTTTGATTCATTATCTTTCTTTTGAGTCATGTCCAGTGTCGAATTTTGCCGTACGGAGCTGGCGAGACTTGCCGAAAGAATGTACGGTGGACACGTAAAAAAAAAATAATACCAACTTTGAACCCCTTCAATTCCGAGTAGGTCCTAACCCCCAAAAAATCGTTACAGAGGGCTCTGCTCTGATTTATTACCTTTTATTTGAGCCATGTCCAGTGTCGAACTTTGCCGTACGGAGCTGGCGAGACTTGCCGAAAAATGTACGGTGGACACGTAAAAAAAAAAATAATACCAATTTTAACCCCTTCAATTCCCAGAAGGTCCTAACCCCCAAAAAATCATTTCAGTGGGTCCTGCTCTGATTCATTATCTTTCATTTGAGCCATATCCGGTGTCGAACTTTGCCGTACGAAGCTGGCGAGACTTGCCGAAAGAATGTACGGTGGACACGTAAAAAAAATTTTACCAACTTTGAACCCTTTCAATTCCCAGAAGGTCCTAACCCCCAGAAAATCATTACAGAGGGCTCTGCTCTGATTTATTACCTTTCATATGAGCCATGTATGGTGTCGAATTTTGCCGTACGGAGCTGGCGAGACTTGACAAAAGAATGTACGGTGGACACGTAAAAAAAATAATACCAACTTTAAACCCCTTCAATTCCCAGAAGGTCCTAACCCCCAAAAAATCATTTTAGTGGGCTCTGCTTTGATTTATTATCTTTGTTTTGAGTCATGTCCAGTGTCGAACTTTGCCGTACGGAGCTGGCGAGACTTGCCGAAAGAATGTACGAAAGACACGTAAAAAAAAAATAATACCAACTTTGAACCCCTTCAATTCCGAGTAGGTCCTAACCCCCAAAAAATCGTTACAGAGGGCTCTGCTCTGATTTATTACCTTTCATTTGAGCCATGTGCAGTGTCGAATTTTGCCGTACGGAGCTGGCGAGACTTGCCGAAAGAATGTACGGTGGACACGTAAAAAAAAATAATACCAATTTTGAACCCCTTCAATTCCCAGAAAGTCCTAACCCCCAAAAAATCATTTCAGTGGGTCCTGCTCTGATTCATTACCTTTCATTTGAGCCATGTCCGGTGTCGAACTTTGCCGTACGAAGCTGGCGAGACTTGCCGAAAGAATGTACGGTGGACACGTAAAAAAAAAATAATACCAACTTTGAACCCTTTCAATTCCCAGAAGGTCCTAACCCCCAGAAAATCATTACAGAGGGGTCTGCTCTGATTTATTACCTTTCATTTGAGCCATGTCCGGTGTCGAACTTTGCCGTACGGAGCTGGCGAGACTTGACAAAAGAATGTACGGTGGACACGTAAAAAAAAAATAATACCAACTTTGAACCCTTTCAATTCCCAGAAGGTCCTAACCCCCAGAAAATCATAACAGAGGGCTCTGCTCTGATTTATTACCTTTCATTTGAGCCATGTCCGGTGTCGAACTTTGCCGTACGGAGCTGGCGAGACTTGACAAAAGAATGTACGGTGGACACGTAAAACAAAATAATACCAACTTTAAACCCCTTCAATTCCCAGAAGGTCCTAACCCCCAAAAAATCATTTCAGTGGGCTCTGCTTTGATTCATTATCTTTCTTTTGAGTCATGTCCAGTGTCGAATTTTGCCGTACGGAGCTGGCGAGACTTGCCGAAAGAATGTACGGTGGACACGTAAAAAAAAAATAATACCAACTTTGAACCCCTTCAATTCCGAGTAGGTCCTAACCCCCAAAAAATCGTTACAGTGGGTCCTGCTCTGATTCATTATCTTTCATTTGAGCCATATCCGGTGTCGAACTTTGCCGTACGAAGCTGGCGAGACTTGCCGAAAGAATGTACGGTGGACACGTAAAAAAAATTTTACCAACTTTGAACCCTTTCAATTCCCAGAAGGTCCTAACCCCCAGAAAATCATTACAGAGGGCTCTGCTCTGATTTATTACCTTTCATATGAGCCATGTATGGTGTCGAATTTTGCCGTACGGAGCTGGCGAGACTTGACAAAAGAATGTACGGTGGACACGTAAAAAAAATAATACCAACTTTAAACCCCTTCAATTCCCAGAAGGTCCTAACCCCCAAAAAATCATTTTAGTGGGCTCTGCTTTGATTCATTATCTTTGTTTTGAGTCATGTCCAGTGTCGAACTTTGCCGTACGGAGCTGGCGAGACTTGCCGAAAGAATGTACGAAAGACACGTAAAAAAAAAATAATACCAACTTTGAACCCCTTCAATTCCGAGTAGGTCCTAACCCCCAAAAAATCGTTACAGAGGGCTCTGCTCTGATTTATTACCTTTCATTTGAGCCATGTCCAGTGTCGAACTTTGCCGTACGGAGCTGGCGAGACTTGCCGAAAGAATGTACGGTGGACACGTAAAAAAAAATAATACCAATTTTGAACCCCTTCAATTCCCAGAAAGTCCTAACCCCCAAAAAATCATTTCAGTGGGTCCTGCTCTGATTCATTACCTTTCATTTGAGCCATGTCCGGTGTCGAACTTTACCGTACGAAGCAGGCGAGACTTGCCGAAAGAATGTACGGTGGACACGTAAAAAAAAAATAATACCAACTTTGAACCCTTTCAATTCCCAGAAGGTCCTAACCCCTAGAAAATCATTACAGAGGGCTCTGCTCTGATTTATTACCTTTCATTTGAGCCATGTCCGGTGTCGAACTTTGCCGTACGGAGCTGGCGAGACTTGACAAAAGAATGTACGGTGGACACGTAAAACAAAATAACACCAACTATAAACCCCTTCAATTCCCAGAAGGTCCTAACCCCCAAAAAATCATTTCAGTGGGCTCTGCTTTGATTCATTATCTTTCTTTTGAGTCATGTCCAGTGTCGAACGTTGCCGTACGGAGCTGGCGAGACTTGCCGAACGAATGTACGGTGGACACGTAAAAAAAAAATAATACCAACTTTGAACCCCTTCAATTCCGAGTAGGTCCTAACCCCCAAAAAATCGTTACAGAGGGCTCTGCTCTAATTTATTACCTTTCATTTGAGCCATGTCCAGTGTCGAACTTTGCCGTACGGAGCTGGCGAGACTTGCCGAAAGAATGTACGGTGGACACGTTAAAAAAAAAAATAATACCAGTTTTGAACCCCTTCAATTCCCAGAAGGTCCTAACCCCCAAAAAATCATTTCAGTGGGTCCTGCTCTGATTCATTACCTTTCATTTGAGCCATGTCCGGTGTCGAACTTTGCCGTACGAAGTTGGCGAGACTTGCCGAAAGAATGTACGGTGGACACGTAAAAAAACAAATAACACAACTTTGAACCCTTTCAATTCCCAGAAGGTCCTAACCCCCAGAAAATCATTACAGAGGGCTCTGCTCTGATTTATTACCTTTCATTTGAGCCATGTCCGGTGTCGAACTTTGCCGTACGTAGCTGGCGAGACTTGACAAAAGAATGTACGGTGGACACGTAAAAAAAATAATACCAACTTTAAACCCCTTCAATTCCCAGAAGGTCCTAACCCCCAAAAAATCATTTCAGTGGGCTCTGCTTTGATTCATTATCTTTCTTTTGAGTCATGTCCAGTGTCGAACTTTGCCGTACGGAGCTGGCGAGACTTGCCGAAAAAATGTACGGTGGACACGTAAAAAAAAAAAAATACCAACTTTGAACCCCTTCAATTCCGAGTAGGGCCTAACCCCCAAAAAATCGGAACAGAGGGCTCTGCTCTGATTTATTACCTTTCATTTGAGCCATGTCCAGTGTCGAACTTTGCCGTACGGAGCTGGCGAGACTTGCCGAAAGAATGTACGGTGGACACGTAAAAAAAAAATAATACCAATTTTGAACCCCTTCAATTCCCAGAAGGTCCTAACCCCCAAAAAATCATTTCAGTGGGTCCTGCTCTGATTCATTACCTTTCATTTGAGCCATGTCCGGTGTCGAACTTTACCGTACGAAGCTGGCGAGACGTGCCGAAAGAATGTACGGTGGACACGTAAAAAAAAAAAATAATACCAACTTTTAACCCTTTCAATTCCCAGAAGGTCTTAACCCGCAGAAAATCATTACAGAGGGCTCTGCTCTGATTTATTACCTTTCATTTGAGCCATGTCCGGTGTCGAACTTTGCCGTACGGAGCTGGCGAGACTTGACAAAAGAATGTACGGTGGACACGTAAAACAAAATAATAGCAACTTTAAACCCCTTCAATTCCCAGAAGGTCCTAACCCCCCAAAAAATCATTTCAGTGGGCTCTGCTTTGATTCATTATCTTTCTTTTGAGTCTTGTCCAGTGTCGAACTTTCCCGTACGGAGCTGGCGAGACTTGCCGAAAAAATGTACGGTGGACACGTAAAAAAAAAAAAATACCAACTTTGAACCCCTTCAATTCCGAGTAGGGCCTAACCCCCAAAAAATCGGAACAGAGGGCTCTGCTCTGATTTATTACCTTTCATTTGAGCCATGTCCAGTGTCGAACTTTGCCGTACGGAGCTGGCGAGACTTGCCGAAAGAATGTACGGTGGACACGTAAAAAAAAAATAATACCAATTTTGAACCCCTTCAATTCCCAGAAGGTCCTAACCCCCAAAAAATCATTTCAGTGGGTCCTGCTCTGATTCATTACCTTTCATTTGAGCCATGTCCGGTGTCGAACTTTACCGTACGAAGCTGGCGAGACGTGCCGAAAGAATGTACGGTGGACACGTAAAAAAAAAAATAATACCAACTTTTAACCCTTTCAATTCCCAGAAGGTCTTAACCCCCAGAAAATCATTACAGAGGGCTCTGCTCTGATTTATTACCTTTCATTTGAGCCATGTCCGGTGTCGAATTTTGCCGTACGGAGCTGCCGAGACTTGACAAAAGAATGTACGGTGGACACGTAAAACAAAATAATAGCAACTTTAAACCCCTTCAATTCCCAGAAGGTCCTAACCCCCAAAAAAATCATTTCAGTGGGCTCTGCTTTGATTCATTATCTTTCTTTTGAGTCTTGTCCAGTGTCGAACTTTCCCGTACGGAGCTGGCGAGACTTGCCGAAAGAATGTACGGTGGACACGTAAAAAAAAAATAATACCAACTTTGAACCCCTTCAATTCCGAGTAGGTCCTAACCCCCAAAAAATCGTTACAGAGGGCTCTGCTCTGATTTATTACCTTTCATTTGAGCCATGTCCAGTGTCGAACTTTGCCGTACGAAGCTGGCGAGACTTGCCGAAAGAATGTACGGTGGACACGTAAAAAAAAAATAATACCAATTTTGAACCCCTTCAATTCCCAGAAGGTCCTAACCCCCAAAAAATCATTTCAGTGGGTCCTGCTCTGATTCATTACCTTTCATTTGAGTCTTGTCCAGTGTCGAACTTTGCCGTACGGAGCTGGCGAGACTTGCCGAAAAAATGTACGGTGGACACGTAAAAAAAAAAAAAATACCAACTTTGAACCCCTTCAATTCCGAGTAGGGCCTAACCCCCAAAAAATCGGAACAGAGGGCTCTGCTCTGATTTATTACCTTTCATTTGAGCCATGTCCAGTGTCGAACTTTGCCGTACGGAGCTGGCGAGACTTGCCGAAAGAATGTACGGTGGACACGTAAAAAAAAAATAATACCAATTTTGAACCCCTTCAATTCCCAGAAGGTCCTAACCCCCAAAAAATCATTTCAGTGGGTCCTGCTCTGATTCATTACCTTTCATTTGAGCCATGTCCGGTGTCGAACTTTACCGTACGAAGCTGGCGAGACGTGCCGAAAGAATGTACGGTGGACACGTAAAAAAAAAAAATAATACCAACTTTTAACCCTTTCAATTCCCAGAAGGTCTTAACCCGCAGAAAATCATTACAGAGGGCTCTGCTCTGATTTATTACCTTTCATTTGAGCCATGTCCGGTGTCGAACTTTGCCGTACGGAGCTGGCGAGACTTGACAAAAGAATGTACGGTGGACACGTAAAACAAAATAATAGCAACTTTAAACCCCTTCAATTCCCAGAAGGTCCTAACCCCCAAAAAAATCATTTCAGTGGGCTCTGCTTTGATTCATTATCTTTCTTTTGAGTCTTGTCCAGTGTCGAACTTTCCCGTACGGAGCTGGCGAGACTTGCCGAAAAAATGTACGGTGGACACGTAAAAAAAAAAAAATACCAACTTTGAACCCCTTCAATTCCGAGTAGGGCCTAACCCCCAAAAAATCGGAACAGAGGGCTCTGCTCTGATTTATTACCTTTCATTTGAGCCATGTCCAGTGTCGAACTTTGCCGTACGGAGCTGGCGAGACTTGCCGAAAGAATGTACGGTGGACACGTAAAAAAAAAATAATACCAATTTTGAACCCCTTCAATTCCCAGAAGGTCCTAACCCCCAAAAAATCATTTCAGTGGGTCCTGCTCTGATTCATTACCTTTCATTTGAGCCATGTCCGGTGTCGAACTTTACCGTACGAAGCTGGCGAGACGTGCCGAAAGAATGTACGGTGGACACGTAAAAAAAAAAATAATACCAACTTTTAACCCTTTCAATTCCCAGAAGGTCTTAACCCCCAGAAAATCATTACAGAGGGCTCTGCTCTGATTTATTACCTTTCATTTGAGCCATGTCCGGTGTCGAATTTTGCCGTACGGAGCTGCCGAGACTTGACAAAAGAATGTACGGTGGACACGTAAAACAAAATAATAGCAACTTTAAACCCCTTCAATTCCCAGAAGGTCCTAACCCCCAAAAAAATCATTTCAGTGGGCTCTGCTTTGATTCATTATCTTTCTTTTGAGTCTTGTCCAGTGTCGAACTTTCCCGTACGGAGCTGGCGAGACTTGCCGAAAGAATGTACGGTGGACACGTAAAAAAAAAATAATACCAACTTTGAACCCCTTCAATTCCGAGTAGGTCCTAACCCCCAAAAAATCGTTACAGAGGGCTCTGCTCTGATTTATTACCTTTCATTTGAGCCATGTCCAGTGTCGAACTTTGCCGTACGAAGCTGGCGAGACTTGCCGAAAGAATGTACGGTGGACACGTAAAAAAAAAATAATACCAATTTTGAACCCCTTCAATTCCCAGAAGGTCCTAACCCCCAAAAAATCATTTCAGTGGGTCCTGCTCTGATTCATTACCTTTCATTTGAGTCTTGTCCAGTGTCGAACTTTGCCGTACGGAGCTGGCGAGACTTGCCGAAAAAATGTACGGTGGACACGTAAAAAAAAAAAAATACCAACTTTGAACCCCTTCAATTCCGAGTAGGGCCTAACCCCCAAAAAATCGGAACAGAGGGCTCTGCTCTGATTTATTACCTTTCATTTGAGCCATGTCCAGTGTCGAACTTTGCCGTACGGAGCTGGCGAGACTTGCCGAAAGAATGTACGGTGGACACGTAAAAAAAAAATAATACCAATTTTGAACCCCTTCAATTCCCAGAAGGTCCTAACCCCCAAAAAATCATTTCAGTGGGTCCTGCTCTGATTCATTACCTTTCATTTGAGCCATGTCCGGTGTCGAACTTTACCGTACGAAGCTGGCGAGACGTGCCGAAAGAATGTACGGTGGACACGTAAAAAAAAAAAATAATACCAACTTTTAACCCTTTCAATTCCCAGAAGGTCTTAACCCGCAGAAAATCATTACAGAGGGCTCTGCTCTGATTTATTACCTTTCATTTGAGCCATGTCCGGTGTCGAACTTTGCCGTACGGAGCTGGCGAGACTTGACAAAAGAATGTACGGTGGACACGTAAAACAAAATAATAGCAACTTTAAACCCCTTCAATTCCCAGAAGGTCCTAACCCCCAAAAAAATCATTTCAGTGGGCTCTGCTTTGATTCATTATCTTTCTTTTGAGTCTTGTCCAGTGTCGAACTTTCCCGTACGGAGCTGGCGAGACTTGCCGAAAAAATGTACGGTGGACACGTAAAAAAAAAAAAATACCAACTTTGAACCCCTTCAATTCCGAGTAGGGCCTAACCCCCAAAAAATCGGAACAGAGGGCTCTGCTCTGATTTATTACCTTTCATTTGAGCCATGTCCAGTGTCGAACTTTGCCGTACGGAGCTGGCGAGACTTGCCGAAAGAATGTACGGTGGACACGTAAAAAAAAAATAATACCAATTTTGAACCCCTTCAATTCCCAGAAGGTCCTAACCCCCAGAAAATCATTACAGAGGGCTCTGCTCTGATTTATTACCTTTCATTTGAGCCATGTCCGGTGTCGAATTTTGCCGTACGGAGCTAGCGAGACTTGACAAAAGAATGTACGGTGGACACGTAAAAAAATAATACCAACTTTAAACCCCTTCAATTCCCAGAATCTCGTAACCCCCAAAAAATCATTTCAGTGGGTCCTGCTCTGATTCATTACCTTTCATTTGAGCCATGTCCGGTGTCGAATTTTACCGTACGAAGCTGGCGAGACTTGCCGAAAGAATGTACGGTGGACACGTAAAAAAAAAATAATACCAACTTTGAACCCTTTCAATTCCCAGAAGGTCCTAACCCCTAGAAAATCATTACAGAGGGCTCTGCTCTGATTTATTACCTTTCATTTGAGCCATGCCCGGTGTCGAACTTTGCCGTACGGAGCTGGCGAGACTTGACAAAAGAATGTACGGTGGACACGTAAAACATAATAACACCAACTATAAACCCCTTCAATTCCCAGAAGGTCCTAACCCCCAAAAAATCATTTCAGTGGGCTCTGCTTTGATTCATTATCTTTCTTTTGAGTCATGTCCAGTGTCGAACTTTGCCGTACGGAGCTGGCGAAACTTGCCGAAAGAATGTACGGTGGACACGTAAAAAAAAAATAATACCAACTTTGAACCCCTTCAATTCCGAGTAGGTCCTAACCCCCAAAAAATCGTTACAGAGGGCTCTGCTCTGATTTATTACCTTTCATTTGAGCCATGTCCAGTGTCGAACTTTGCCGTACGGAGCTGGCGATACTTGCCGAAAGAAATGTACGGTGGACACGTAAAAAAAAAATAATACCAATTTTGAACCCCTTCATTTCCCAGAAGGTCCTAACCCCAAAAAATCATTTCTGTGGGTCCTGCTCTGATTCATTACCTTTCATTTGAGCCATGTCCGGTGTCGAACTTTGCCGTACGAAGCTGGCGAGACTTGCCGAAAGAATATACGGTGGACACGTAAAAAAAAAATAATACCAACTTTGAACCCTTTCAATTCCCAGAAGGTCCTAACCCCCAGAAAATCATTACAGAGGGCTCTGCTCTGATTTATTACCTTTCATTTGAGCCATGTCCGGTGTCGAACTTTGCCGTACGGAGCTGGCGAGACTTGACAAAAGAATGTACGGTGGACACGTAAAACAAAATAATACCAACTTTAAACCCCTTCAATTCCCAGAAGGTCCTAACCCCAAAAAAATCATTTCAGTGGGCTCTGCTTTGATTCATTATCTTTCTTTTGAGTCATGTCCAGTGTCGAATTTTGCCGTACGGAGCTGGCGAGACATGCCGAACGAATGTACGGTGGACACGTAAAAAAAAATAATACCAACTTTGAACCCCTTCAATTCCGAGTAGGTCCTAACCCCCAAAAAAATCGTTACAGAGGGCTCTGCTCTGATTTATTACCTTTCATTTGAGCCATGTCCAGTTTCGAACTTTGCCGTACGGAGCTGGCGAGACTTGCCGAAAGAATGTACGGTGGACACGTAAAAAAAAAAAAAAACCAATTTTGAACCCCTTCAATTCCCAGAAGGTCCTAACCCCCAAAAAATCATTTCAGTGGGTCCTGCTCTGATTCATTACCTTTCATTTGAGCCATGTCCGGTGTCGAACTTTGCCGTACGAAGCTGGCGAGACTTGCCGAAAGAATGTACGGTGGACACGTAAAAAAACAAATAATACCATTTTTGAACCCTTTCAATTCCCAGAAGGTCCTAACCCCCAGAAAATCATTACAGAGGGATCTGCTCTAATTTATTACCTTTCATTTGAGCCATGTCCGGTGTCGAACTTTGCCGTACGGAGCTGGCGAGACTTGACAAAAGAATGTACAGTGGACACGTACAAAAAAAATAATACCAATTTTGAACCCCTTCAATTCCCAGAAGTTCCTAACCCCCAGAAAATCATTACAGAGGGCTCTGCTCTAATTTATTACCTTTCATTTGAGCCATGTCTGGTGTAGAACTTTGCCGTAAGGAGCTGGCGAGACTTGACAAAAAATGTACGGTGGACACGTAAAACAAAATAACACCAACTTTAAACCCCTTCAATTCCCAGAAGGTCCTAACCCCCAAAAAATCATTTCAGTGGGCTCTGCTTTGATTCATTATCTTTCTTTTGAGTCATGTCCAGTGTCGAACTTTGCCGTACGGAGCTGGCGAGACTTGCCGAAAGAATGTACGGTGAACACGTAAAAAAAAATAATACCAATTTTGAACCCCTTTAATTCCCAGAAGGTCCTAACCCCCAAAAAATCGTTACAGAGGGCTCTGCTCTGATTTATTACCTTTCATTTGAGCCAGGTCCAGTGTCGAACTTTGCCGTACGGAGCTGGCGAGACTTGCCGAAAGAATGTACGGTGAACACGTAAAAAAAAATAATACCAATTTTGAACCCCTTTAATTCCCAGAAGGTCCTAACCCCCAAAAAATCATTTCAGTGGGTCCTGCTCTGATTCATTACCTTTCATTTGAGCCATATCCGGTGTCGAACTTTGCCGTACGAAGCTGGCGAGACTTGCCGAAAGAATGTACGGTGGACACGTAAAAAAACAAATAATACCAACTTTGAACCCTTTCAATTCCCAGAAGGTCCTAACCCCCTGAAAATCATTACAGAGGGCTCTGCTCTGATTTATTACCTTTCATTTGAGCTATGTCCGGTATCGAACTTTGCCGTACGGAGCTGGCGAGACTTGACAAAAGAATGTACGGTGGACACGTAAAAAAAATAATATCAACTTTAAACCCCTTCAATTCCCAGAATGTCCTAACCCCCAAAAAATCATTTCAGTGGGCTCTGCTTTGATTCATTATCTTTCTTTTGAGTCATGTTCAGTGTCGAACTTTGCCGTACGGAGCTGGCGAGACTTGCCGAAAGAATGTACGGTGGACACGTAAAAAAAAAAATACCAACTTTGAACCCCTTCAATTCCGAGCAGGTCCTAACCCCCAAAAAATCGGAACAGAGGGCTCTGCTCTGATTTATTACCTTTCATTTGAGCCATGTCCAGTGTCGAACTTTGCCGTACGGAGCTGGCGAGACTTGCCGAAAGATTGTACGGTGGACACGTAAAAAAAAAATAATACCAATTTTGAACCCCTTCAATTCCCAGAAGGTCCTAACCCCCAAAAAATCATTTCAGTGGGTCCTGCTCTGATTCATTACCTTTCATTTGAGCCATGTCCGGTGTCGAACTTTACCGTACGAAGCTGGCGAGACTTGCCGAAAGAATGTACGGTGGACACGTAAAAAAAAAAAAATACCAACTTTGAACCCTTTCAATTCCCAGAAGGTCTTAACCCCCAGAAAATCATTACAGAGGGCTCTGCTCTGATTTATTACCTTTCATTTGAGCCATGTCCGGTGTCGAACTTTGCCGTACGGAGCTGGCGAGACTTGACAAAAGAATGTACGGTGGACACGTAAAACAAAATAATACCAACTTTAAACCCCTTCAATTCCCAGAAGGTCCTAACCCCCAAAAAATCATTTTAGTGGGCTCTGCTTTGATTCATTATCTTTCTTTTGAGTCATGTCTAGTGTCGAACTTTGCCGTACGGAGCTGGCGAGACTTTCCTAAAGAATGTACGAAAGACACGTAAAAAAAAATAATATCAACTTTGAACCCCTTCAATTCCGAGTAGGTCCTAACCCCCAAAAAATCGTTACAGAGGGCTCTGCTCTGATTTATTACCTTTCATTTGAGCCATGTCCAGTGTCGAACTTTGCCGTACGGAGCTGGCGAGACTTGCCGAAAGAATGTACGGTAGACACGTCAAAAAAAAAAATACCAAATTTGAACCCCTTCAATTCCCAGAAGGTCCTAACCCCCAAAAAATCATTTCAGTGGGTCCTGCTCTGATTCATTACCTTTCATTTGAGCCATGTCCGGTGTCGAACTTTACCGTACTAAGCAGGCGAGACTTGCCGAAAGAATGTACGGTGGACACGTAAAAAAAAAATAATACCAACTTTGAACCCTTTCAATTCCCAGAAGGTCCTAACCCCCAAAAAATCATTACAGAGGGCTCTGCTCTGATTTATTACCTTTCATTTGAGCCATGTCCGGTATCGAACTTTGCCGTACGGAGCTGGCGAGACTTGACAAAAGAATGTACGGTGGACACGTAAAACAAAATAACACCAACTATAAACCCCTTCAATTCCCAGAAGGTCCTAACCCCCAAAAAATCATTTCAGTAGGCTCTGCTTTGATTCATTATCTCTCTTTTGAGTCATGTCCAGTGTCGAACTTTGCCGTACGGAGCTGGCGAGACTTGCCGAAAGAATGTACGGTGGACACGTAAAAAAAAAATAATACCAACTTTGAACCCCTTCAATTCCGAGTAGGTCCTTACCCCCAAAAAATCGTTACAGAGGGCTCTGCTCTGATTTATTACCTTTCATTTGAGCCATGTCCAGTGTAAAACTTTGCCGTACGGAGCTGGCGATACTTGCCGAAAGAATGTACTGTGGACACGTAAAAAAAAATAATACCATTTTTGAACCCCTTCAATTCCTAGAAGGTCCTAACCCCCAAAAAATCATTTCAGTGGGTCCTGCTCTGATTCATTACCTTTCAATTGAGCCATGTCCAGTGTCGAACTTTGCCGTACGGAGCTGGCGAGACTTGACAAAAGAATGTACGGTGGACACGTAAAAAAAAATAATACCAATTTTGAACCCCTTCAATTCCCAGAAGGTCCTAACCCTCAAAAAATCATTTCAGTGGGTCCTGCTCTGATTCATTACCTTTCATTTGAGCTATGTCCGGTGTCGAACTTTGCCGTGCGAAGCTGGCGAGACTTGCCGAAAGAATGTACGGTGGACACGTAAAAGAAAAATAATACCAACTTTGAACCCTTTCAATTCCCAGAAGGTCCTATCCCCCAAAAAATCATTACAGAGGGATCTGCTCTGATTTATTACCTTTCATTTGAGCTATGTCCAGTGTCGAACTTTGCCGTACGAAGCTGGCGAGACTTGTCGAAAGAATGTACGGTGGACACGTAAAAAAAAAAATAATACCAACTTTGAACCCTTTCAATTCACAGAAGGTCCTAACCCCCAGAAAATCATTACGGAGGGCTCTGCTCTGATTTATTACCTTTCATTTGAGCCATGTCCGGTGTCGAACTTTGCCGTGCGGAGCTGGCGAGACTTGACAAAAGAATGTACGGTGGACACGTAAAAAAAATAATACCAACTTTAAACCCCTTCAATTCCCAGAAGGTCCTAACCCCCAAAAAATCATTTCTGTGGGCTCTGCTTTGATTCATTATCTTTCTTTTGAGTCATGTCCAGTGTCGAACTTTGCCGTACGGAGCTGGCGAGAGTTGCCGAAAGAATGTACGGTGGACACGTGAAAAAAAAATAATACCAACTTTGAACCCCTTCAATTCCGAGTAGGTCCTAACCCCCAAAAAATCGTTACAGAGGGCTCTGCTCTGATTTATTACCTTTCATCTGAGCCATGTCCAGTGTCGAACTTTGCCGTACGGAGCTGGCGAGACTTGACGAAAGAATGTACGGTGGACACGTAAAAAAAAAAATACCAATTTTGAACCCCTTCAATTCCGAGTAGGTCCTAACCCCCAAAAAAAAGTTACAGAGGGCTCTGCTCTGATTTATTACCTTTCATCTGAGCCATGTCCGGTGTCGAACTTTGCCGTACGAAGCTGGCGAGACTTGCCGAAAGAATGTACGGTGGACACGTAAAAAAAAAATAATACCAACTTTGAACCCTTTCAATTCCCAGAAAGTCCTAACCCCCAGAAAATCATTACAGAGGGCTCTGCTCTGAATTATTACCTTTCATTTGAGCCATGTCCAGTGTCGAACTTTGCCGTACGGAGCTGGCGAGACTTGCCGAAAGAATGTACGGTGGACACGTAAAAAAAAAATAATACCAACTTTGAACCCCTTCAATTCCGAGTAGGTCCTAACCCCCAAAAAATAGTTACAGAGGGCTCTGCTCTGATTTATTACCTTTCATCTGAGCCATGTCCAGTGTCGAACTTTGCCGTACAGAGCTGGCGAGACTTGCCGAAAGAATGTACGGTGGACACGTAAAAAAAAAATAATACCAACTTTGAACCCCTTCAATTCCCAGAATGTCCTAACCCCCAAAAAATCATTTCAGTGGGCTCTGCTTTGATTCATTATCTTTCATTTGAGTCATGTCCAGTGTCGAACTTTGCCGTACGGAGCTGGCGAGACTTGACGAAAGAATGTACGGTGGACACGTAAAAAAAAATAATACCAATTTTGAACCCCTTCAATTCCGAGTAGGTCCTAACCCCCAAAAAATAGTTACAGAGGGCTTTGCTCTGATTTATTACCTTTCATCTGAGCCATGTCCAGTGTCGAACTTTGCCGTACGGAGCTGACGAGACTTGCCGAAAGAATGTACGGTGGACACGTAAAAAAAAAATAATACCAATTTTGAACCCCTTCAATTCCCAGAAGGTCCTAACGCCCAAAAAATCATTTCAGTGGGTCCTGCTCTGATTCATTACCTTTCATTTGAGCTATGTCCGGTGTCGAACTTTGCCGTACGAAGCTGGCGAGACTTGCCGAAAGAATGTACGGTGGACACGTAAAAAAAAAATAATACCAACTTTGAACCCTTTCAATTCCCAGAAAGTCCTAACCCCCAGAAAATCATTACAGAGGGCTCTGCTCTGAATTATTACCTTTCATTTGAGCCATGTCCGGTGTCGAACTTTGCCGTACGGAGCTGGCGAGACTTGCCGAAAGAATGTACGGTGGACACGTAAAAAAAAATAATACCAACTTTAAACCCAATCAATTCCCAGAAGGTCCTAACCCCCAAAAAATCATTTCAGTGGGCTCTGCTTTGATTCATTATTTTTCTTTTGAGTCATGTCCAGTGTCGAACTTTGCCGTACGGAGCTGGCGAGACTTGCCGAAAGAATGTACGGTGGACACGTAAAAAAAAAATAATACAAACTTTGAACCCCTTCAATTCCGAGTAGGTTCTAACCCCCAAAAAATCGTTACAGAGGGCTCTGCTCTGATCTATTACCTTTCATCTGAGCCATGTCCAGTGTCGAACTTTGCCGTACGGAGCTGGCGAGACTTGCCGAAAGAATGTACGGTGGACACGTAAAAAAAAAATAATACTAATTTTGAACCCCTTCAATTCCGAGTAGGTCCTAACCCCCAAAAAATAGTTACAGAGGGCTCTGCTCTGATTTATTACCTTTCATCTGAGCCAATTCCAGTGTCGAACTTTGCCGTACGGAGCTGGCGAGACTTGCCGAAAGAATGTACGGTGGACACGTAAAAAAAAAATAATACCAATTTTGAACCCCTTCAATTCCCAGAAGGTCCTAACCCCCAAAAAATCATTTCAGTGGGTCCTGCTCTGATTCATTACCTTTCATTTGAGCTATGTCCGGTGTCGAACTTTGCCGTACGGAGCTGGCGAGACTTGCCGAAAGAATGTACGGTGGACACGTAAAAAAAAAAATAATACCAACTTTGAACCCTTTCAATTCCCAGAAGGTCCTAACCCCCAAAAAAATCGTTACTGAGGGCTCTGCTCTGATTTATTACCTTTCATCTGAGCCATGTCCAGTGTCGAACTTTGCCGTACGGAGCTGGCGAGACTTGACGAAAGAATGTACGGTGGACACGTAAAAAAAAAAATAATACTAATTTTGAACCCCTTCAATTCCGAGTAGGTCCTAACCCCCAAAAAATAGTTACAGAGGGCTCTGCTCTGATTTATTACCTTTCATCTGAGCCAATTCCAGTGTCGAACTTTGCCGTACGGAGCTGGCGAGACTTGCCGAAAGAATGTGCGGTGGACACGTAAAAAAAAAATAATACCAATTTTGAACCCCTTCAATTCCCAGAAGGTCCTAACCCCCAAAAAATCATTTCAGTGGGTCCTGCTCTGATTCATTACCTTTCATTTGAGCTATGTCCGGTGTCGAACTTTGCCGTACGAAGCTGGCGAGACTTGCCGAAAGAATGTACGGTGGACACGTAAAAAAAAATAATACCAACTTTGAACCCTTTCAATTCCCAGAAAGTCCTAACCCCCAGAAAATCATTACAGAGGGCTCTGCTCTGAATTATTACCTTTCATTTGAGCCATGTCCGGTGTCGAACTTTGCCGTACGGAGCTGGCGAGACTTAAAAAAAATGTACGGTGGACACGTAAAAAAAATTAATACCAACTTTAAACCCCATCAATTCCCAGAAGGTCCTAACCCCCAAAAAATCATTTCAGTGGGCTCTGCTTTGATTCATTATCTTTCTTTTGAGTCATGTCCAGTGTCGAACTTTGCCGTACGGAGCTGGCGAGACTTGCCGAAAGAATGTACGGTGGACACGTAAAAAAAAATAATACCAACTTTGAACCCCTTCAATTCCGAGTAGGTCCTAACCCCCAAAAAAATCGTTACAGAGGGCTCTGCTCTGATTTATTACCTTTCATCTGAGCCATGCCCAGTGTCGAACTTTGCCGTACGGAGCTGGCGAGACTTGCCGAAAGAATGTACGGTGGACACGTAAACAAAAAATAATACCAACTTTGAACCCCTTCAATTCCGAGTAGGTCCTAACCCCCAAAAAATAGTTACAGAGGGCTCTGCTCTGATTTATTACCTTTCATCTGAGCCATGTCCAGTGTCGAACTTTGCCGTACGGAGCTGGCAAGACTTGCCGAAAGAATGTACGGTGGACACGTAAAAAAAAAAATACCAATTTTGAACCCCTTCAATTCCGAGTAGGTCTTAACCCCCAAAAAATAGTTACAGAGGGCTCTGCTCTGATTTATTACCTTTCATCTGAGCCATGTTCGGTGTCGAACTTTGCCGTACGAAGCTGGCGAGACTTGCCGAAAGAATGTACGGTGGACACGTAAAAAAAAAATAATACCAACTTTGAACCCTTTCAATTCCCAGAAAGTCCTAACCCCCAGAAAATCATTACAGAGGGCTCTGCTCTGAATTATTACCTTTCATTTGAGCCATGTCCAGTGTCGAACTTTGCCTTACGAAGCTGGCGAGACTTGCCGAAAGAATGTACGGTGGACACGTAAAAAAAAAATAATACCAACTTTGAACCCCTTCAATTCCGAGTAGGTCCTAACCCCCAAAAAATAGTTACAGAGGGCTCTGCTCTGATTTATTACCTTTCATCTGAGCCATGTCCAGTGTCGAACTTTGCCGTACAGAGCTGGCGAGACTTGCCGAAAGAATGTACGGTGGACACGTAAAAAAAAATAATACCAACTTTGAACCCCTTCAATTCCCAGAATGTCCTAACCCCCAAAAAATCATTTCAGTGGGCTCTGCTTTGATTCATTATCTTTCATTTGAGTCATGTCCAGTGTCGAACTTTGCCGTACGGAGCTGGCGAGACTTGACGAAAGAATGTACGGTGGACACGTAAAAAAAAATAATACCAATTTTGAACCCCTTCAATTCCGAGTAGGTCCTAACCCCCAAAAAATAGTTACAGAGGGCTTTGCTCTGATTTATTACCTTTCATCTGAGCCATGTCCAGTGTCGAACTTTGCCGTACGGAGCTGACGAGACTTGCCGAAAGAATGTACGGTGGACACGTAAAAAAAAAATAATACCAATTTTGAACCCCTTCAATTCCCAGAAGGTCCTAACCCCCAAAAAATCATTTCAGTGGGTCCTGCTCTGATTCATTACCTTTCATTTGAGCTATGTCCAGTGTCGAACTTTGCCGTACGAAGCTGGCGAGACTTGCCGAAAGAATGTACGGTGGACACGTAAAAAAAAATATAATACAAACTTTGAACCCTTTCAATTCCCAGAAAGTCCTAACCCCTAGAAAATCATTACAGAGGGCTCTGCTCTGAATTATTACCTTTCATTTGAGCCATGTCCGGTGTCGAACTTTGCCGTACGGAGCTGGCGAGACTTGCCGAAAGAATGTACGGTGGACACGTAAAAAAAAATAATACCAACTTTAAACCCAATCAATTCCCAGAAGGTCCTAACCCCCAAAAAATCATTTCAGTGGGCTCTGCTTTGATTCATTATTTTTCTTTTGAGTCATGTCCAGTGTCGAACTTTGCCGTACGGAGCTGGCGAGACTTGCCGAAAGAATGTACGGTGGACACGTAAAAAAAAAATAATACAAACTTTGAACCCCTTCAATTCCGAGTAGGTTCTAACCCCCAAAAAATCGTTACAGAGGGCTCTGCTCTGATCTATTACCTTTCATCTGAGCCATGTCCAGTGTCGAACTTTGCCGTACGGAGCTGGCGAGACTTGCCGAAAGAATGTACGGTGAACACGTAAAAAAAAAATAATACTAATTTTGAACCCCTTCAATTCCGAGTAGGTCCTAACCCCCAAAAAATAGTTACAGAGGGCTCTGCTCTGATTTATTACCTTTCATCTGAGCCAATTCCAGTGTCGAACTTTGCCGTACGGAGCTGGCGAGACTTGCCGAAAGAATGTACGGTGGACACGTAAAAAAAAAATAATACCATTTTTGAACCCCTTCAATTCCCAGAAGGTCCTAACCCCCAAAAAATCATTTCAGTGGGTCCTGCTCTGATTCATTACCTTTCATTTGAGCTATGTCCGGTGTCGAACTTTGCCGTACGAAGCTGGCGAGACTTGCCGAAAGAATGTACGGTGGACACGTAAAAAAAAAAATAATACCAACTTTGAACCCTTTCAATTCCCAGAAGGTCCTAACCCCCAAAAAATCGTTACTGAGGGCTCTGCTCTGATTTATTACCTTTCATCTGAGCCATGTCCAGTGTCGAACTTTGCCGTACGGAGCTGGCGAGACTTGACGAAAGAATGTACGGTGGACACGTAAAAAAAAAAATAATACTAATTTTGAACCCCTTCAATTCCGAGTAGGTCCTAACCCCCAAAAAATAGTTACAGAGGGCTCTGCTCTGATTTATTACCTTTCATCTGAGCCAATTCCAGTGTCGAACTTTGCCGTACGGAGCTGGCGAGACTTGCCGAAAGAATGTACGGTGGACACGTAAAAAAAAATAATACCAACTTTGAACCCTTTCAATTCCCAGAAAGTCCTAACCCCCAGAAAATCATTACAGAGGGCTCTGCTCTGAATTATTACCTTTCATTTGAGCCATGTCCGGTGTCGAACTTTGCCGTACGGAGCTGGCGAGACTTAAAAAAAATGTACGGTGGACACGTAAAAAAAAATAATACCAACTTTAAACCCCATCAATTCCCAGAAGGTCCTAACCCCCAAAAAATCATTTCAGTGGGCTCTGCTTTGATTCATTATCTTTCTTTTGAGTCTTGTCCAGTGTCGAACTTTGCCGTACGGAGCTGGCGAGACTTGCCGAAAGAATGTCCGGTGGACACGTAAAAAAAAAATAATACCAACTTTGAACCCCTTCAATTCCGAGTAGGTCCTAACCTCCAAAAAAATCGTTACAGAGGGCTCTGCTCTGATTTATTACCTTTCATCTGAGCCATGCCCAGTGTCGAACTTTGCCGTACGGAGCTGGCGAGACTTGCCGAAAGAATGTACGGTGGACACGTAAACAAAAAATAATACCAACTTTGAACCCCTTCAATTCCGAGTAGGTCCTAACCCCCAAAAAATAGTTACAGAGGGCTCTGCTCTGATTTATTACCTTTCATCTGAGCCATGTCCAGTGTCGAACTTTGCCGTACGGAGCTGGCAAGACTTGCCGAAAGAATGTACGGTGGACACGTAAAAAAAAAATAAAACCAATTTTGAACCCCTTCAATTCCCAGAAGGTCCTAACCCCCAAAAAATCATTTCAGTAGGTCCTGCTCTGATTCATTACCTTTCATTTGAGCCATGTCCGGTGTCGAACTTTGCCGTACGAAGCTGGCGAGACTTGCCGAAAGAATGTACGGTGGACACGTAAAAAAATAATAATACCAACTTTGAACCCTTTCAATTCCCAGAAGGTCCTAACCCCCAGAAAAAAGTTACAGAGGGCTCTGCTCTGATTTATTACCTTTCATTTGAGCCATGTCCGGTGTCGAACTTTGCCGTACGGAGCTGGCGAGAATTGACAAAAGAATGTACGGTGGACACGTAAAAAAAAATAATACCAACTTTAAACCCCTTCAATTCCCAGAAGGTCCTAACCCCCAAAAAATCATTTCAGTGGGCTCTGCTTTGATTCATTATCTTTCTTTTGAGTCATGTCCAGTGTCGAACTTTGCCGTACGGAGCTGGCGAGACTTGCCGAAAGAATGTACGGTGGACACGTGAAAAAAAATAATACCAATTTTGAACCCCTTCAATTCCGAGTAGGTCCTAACCCCCAAAAAATAGTTACAGAGGGCTCTGCTCTGATTTATTACCTTTCATCTGAGCCATGTCCGGTGTCGAAATTTGCCGTACGGAGCTGGCGAGACTTGCCGAAAGAATGTACGGTGGACACGTAAAAAAAAAATAATACCAACTTTGAACTCCTTCAATTCCCAGAATGTCCTAACCCCCAAAAAATCATTTCAGTGGGCTCTGCTTTGATTCATTATCTTTCATTTGAGTCATGTTCAGTGTCGAACTTTGCCGTACGGAGCTGGCGAGACTTGCCGAAAGAATGTACGGTGGACACGTAAACAAAAAATAATACCAACTTTAAACCCCTTCAATTCCGAGTAGGTCTTAACCCCCAAAAAATAGTTATAGAGGGCTCTGCTCTGATTTATTACCTTTCATCTGAGCCATGTCCAGTGTCGAACTTTGCCGTACGGAGCTGGCGAGACTTGCAGAAAGAATGTACGGTGGACACGTAAAAAAAAAAATAATACCAACTTTGAACCCTTTCAATTCCCAGAAAGTCCTAACCCCCACAAAATCATTTCAGTGGGTCCTGCTCTGATTCATTACCTTTCATCTGAGCCATGTCCAGTGTCGAACTTTGCCGTACGGAGCTGGCGAGACTTGACGAAAGAATGTACGGTGGACACGTAAACAAAAAAAATAATACCAATTTTGAACCCCTTCAATTCCGAGTAGGTCCTAACCCCCAAAAAATAGTTACAGAGGGCTCTGCTCTGATTTATTACCTTTCATCTGAGCCATGTCCAGTGTCGAACTTTGCCGTACGGAGATAGCGAGACTTGCCGAAAGAATGTACGGTGGACACGTAAAAAAAAAATAATACCAATTTTGAACCCCTTCAATTCCCAGAAGTTCCTAACCCCCAAAAAATCATTTCAGTGGGTCCTGCTCTGATTCATTGCCTTTCATTTGAGCCATGTCCGGTGTCGAACTTTGCCGTACGAAGCTGGCGAGACTTGCCGAAAGAATGTACGGTAAACACGTAAAAAAAAAATAATACCAACTTTGAACCCTTTCAATTCCCAGAAAGTCCTAACTCCCAAAAAATCATTACAGAGTGCTCTGCTCTGATTTATTACCTTTCATCTGAGCCATGTCCAGTGTCGAACTTTGCCGTACGGAGCTGGCGAGACTTGACGAAAGAATGTACGGTGGACACGTAAAAAAAAAAATAATACCAATTTTGAACCCCTTCAATTCCGAGTAGGTCATAACCCCCAAAAAAAAGTTACAGAGGGCTCTGCTCTGATTTATTACCTTTCATCTGAGCTATGTCCAGTGTCGAACTTTGCCGTACGGAGCTGGCGAGACTTGCCGAAAGAATGTACGGTGGACATGTAAAAAAAAAATAATACCAATTTTGAACCCCTTCAATTCCCAGAAGGTCCTAACCCCCAAAAAATCATTTCAGTGGGTCTTGCTCTGATTCATTACCTTTCATTTGAGCCATGTCCGGTGTCGAACTTTGCCGTACGAAGCTGGCGAGACTTGCCGAAAGAATGTACGGTGGACACGTAAAAAAAAAAATAATACCAACTTTGAACCCTTTCAATTCCCAGAAGGTCCTAACCCCCAGAAAATCATTACAGAGGGCTATGCTCTGAATTATTACCTTTCATTTGAGCCATGTCCGGTGTCGAACTTTGCCGTACGGAGCTGGCGAGACTTGACAAAAGAATGTACGGTGGACACGTAAAAAAAAATAATACCAACTTTAAACCCCATCAATTCCCAGAAGGTCCTAACCCCCAAAAAATCATTTCAGTGGGCTCTGCTTTGATTCATTATCTTTCTTTTGAGTCATGTCCAGTGTCGAACTTTGCCGTACGGAGCTGGCGAGACTTGCCGAAAGAATGTACGGTGGACACGTAAAAAAAAAATAATACCAATTTTGAACCCCTTCAATTCCGAGTAGGTCCTAACCCCCAAAAAATCGTTACAGAGGGCTCTGCTCTGATTTATTACCTTTCATCTGAGCCATGTCCAGTGTCGAACTTTGCCGTACGGAACTGGCGAGACTTGCCGAAAGAATGTACGGTGGACACGTAAAAAAAAAATAATACCAATTTTGAAACCCTTCAATTCCCAGAAGGTCCTAACCCCCAAAAAATCATTTCAGTGGGTCCTGCTCTGATTCATTACATTTCATTTGAGCTATGTCCGGTGTCGAACTTTGCCGTAAGAAGCTGGCGAGACTTGCCGAAAGAATGTACGGTGGACACGTAAAAAAAAAAATATTACCAACTTTGAACCCTTTCAATTCCCAGAAGGTCCTAACCCCCAGAAAATCATTACAAAGGGCTCTGCTCTGATGTATTACCTTTCATTTGAGCCATGTCCGGTGTCGAACTTTGCCGTACGAAGCTGGCGAGACTTGCCGAAAGAATGTACGGTAAACACGTAAAAAAAAATAATACCAACTTTGAACCCTTTCAATTCCCAGAAAGTCCTAACTCCCAAAAAATCATTACAGAGTGCTCTGCTCTGATTTATTACCTTTCATCTGAGCCATGTCCAGTGTCGAACTTTGCCGTACGGAGCTGGGGAGACTTGACGAAAGAATGTACGGTGGACACGTAAAAAAAAAAATAATACCAATTTTGAACCCCTTAAATTCCGAGTAGGTCCTAACCCCCAAAAAATAGTTACAGAGGGCTCTGCTCTGATTTATTACCTTTCATCTGAGCTATGTCCAGTGTCGAACTTTGCCGTACGGAGCTGGCGAGACTTGCCGAAAGAATGTACGGTGGACATGTAAAAAAAAAATAATACCAATTTTGAACCCCTTCAATTCCCAGAAGGTCCTAACCCCCAAAAAATCATTTCAGTGGGTCTTGCTCTGATTCATTACCTTTCATTTGAGCCATGTCCGGTGTCGAACTTTGCCGTACGAAGCTGGCGAGACTTGCCGAAAGAATGTACGGTGGACACGTAAAAAAAAAAATAATACCAACTTTGAACCCTTTCAATTCCCAGAAAGTCCTAACCCCCAGAAAATCATTACAGAGGGCTCTGCTCTGAATTATTACCTTTCATTTGAGCCATGTCCGGTGTCGAACTTTGCCGTACGGAGCTGGCGAGACTTGACAAAAGAATGTACGGTGGACACGTAAAAAAAAATAATACCAACTTTAAACCCCATCAATTCCCAGAAGGTCCTAACCCCCAAAAAATCATTTCAGTGGGCTCTGCTTTGATTCATTATCTTTCTTTTGAGTCATGTCCAGTGTCGAACTTTGCCGTACGGAGCTGGCGAGACTTGCCGAAAGAATGTACGGTGGACACGTAAAAAAAAAATAATACCAATTTTGAACCCCTTCAATTCCGAGTAGGTCCTAACCCCCAAAAAATCGTTACAGAGGGCTCTGCTCTGATTTATTACCTTTCATCTGAGCCATGTCCAGTGTCAAACTTTGCCGTACGGAACTGGCGAGACTTGCCGAAAGAATGTACGGTGGACACGTAAAAAAAAAATAATACCAATTTTGAAACCCTTCAATTCCCAGAAGGTCCTAACCCCCAAAAAATCATTTCAGTGGGTCCTGCTCTGATTCATTATATTTCATTTGAGCTATGTCCGATGTCGAACTTTGCCGTAAGAAGCTGGCGAGACTTGCCGAAAGAATGTACGGTGGACACGTAAAAAAAAAAATATTACCAACTTTGAACCCTTTCAATTCCCAGAAGGTCCTAACCCCCAAAAAATCATTACAGAGGGCTCTGCTCTGATGTATTACCTTTCATTTGAGCCATGTCCGGTGTCGAACTTTGCCGTACGGAGCTGGCGAGACTTGACAAAAGAATGTACGGTGGACACGTAAAAAAAAATAATACCAACTTTAAACCCCTTCAATTCCCAGAAGGTACAAACCCCTAAAAAACCATTACAGTGGTCTGCTCTGATTCATTATCTTTCTTTTGAGTCATGTCCAGTGTCGAACTTTGCCGTACGGAGCTGGCGAGACTTGCCGAAAGAATGTACGGTGGACACGTAAAAAAAAATAATACCAACTTTGAACCACTTCAATTCCGAGTAGGTCCTAACCCCCAAAAAATCGTTACTGAGGGCTGTGCTCTGATTTATTACCTTTCATCTGAGCCATGTCCAGTGTCGAACTTTTCCGTTCGGAGCTGTCGAGACTTGACAAAAGAATGAACTGTGAACACGTAAAAAAAAAAAATAATACCAATTTTGAACCCCTTCAATTCCCAGAAGGTCCTAACCCCCAAAAAATCATTTTAGTTGGTCCTGCTCTAATTCATTACCTTTCATTTGAGCCATGTTTGGTGTCGAATTTTGCCGTACGAAGCTGGCGAGACTTGCCGAAAGAATGTACGGTGGACACGTAAAAAAAAAAATAATACCAATTTTGAACCCCTTCAATTCCCAGAAGGTCCTAACCCCCAAAAAATCATTTCAGTGGGCTCTGCTTTTATTCATTATCTTTCTTTTGAGTCATGTCCAGTGTCGAACTTTGCCGTACGGAGCTGGCGAGACTTGCCGAAAGAATGTACGGTGGACACGTAAAAAAAAAAAAATACCATCTTTGAACCCTTTCAATTCCCAGAAGGTCCTAACCCCCAAAAAATCATTACAGAGGGCTCTGCTTTTATTCATTACCTTTCATTTGAGCCATGTCCGGTGTCGAACTTTACCGTACGAAGCTGGATAGAATTGCCAAAAGAATGTACGATGGACACGTAAAAAAAAAATATTACCAACTTTGAACCCTTTCAATTCCCAGAAGGTCCTAACCCCCAAAAAATCATTACAGAGGGCTCTGCTCTGATTTATTACCTTTCATTTGAGCCATGTCCAGTGTCGAACTTTGCCGTACGGAGCTGGCGAGACTTGCCGAAAGAATGTACGGTGGACACGTAAAAAAAAAATAATACCAATTTTGAACCCCTTCAATTCCCAGAAGGTCCTAACCCCCAAAAAATCATTTCAGTGGGTCCTGCTCTGATTCATTACCTTTCATTTGAGCCATGTACGGTGTCGAACTTTACCGTACGAAGCTGGCGAGACTTGCCGAAAGAATGTACGGTGGACACGTAAAAAAAAAAAATACCAACTTTGAACCCTTTCAATTCCCAGAAGGTCTTAACCCCCAGAAAATCATTACAGAGGGCTCTGCTCTGATTTATTACCTTTCATTTGAGCCATGTCCGGTGTCGAACTTTGCCGTACGGAGCTGGCGAGACTTGTCAAAAGAATGTACGGTGGACACGTAAAACAAAATAATACCAACTTTAAACCCCTTCAATTCCCAGAAGGTCCTAACCCCCAAAAAATCATTTTAGTGGGCTCTGCTTTGATTCATTATCTTTCTTTTGAGTCATGTCTAGTGTCGAACTTTGCCGTACGGAGCTGGCGAGACTTTCCGAAAGAATGTACGAAAGACACCTAAAAAAAAATAATACCAACTTTGAACCCCTTCAATTCCGAGTAGGTCCTAACCCCCAAAAAATCGTTACAGAGGGCTCTGCTCTGATTTATTACCTTTCATTTGAGCCATGTCCAGTGTCGAACTTTGCCGTACGGAGCTGGCGAGACTTGCCGAAAGAATGTACGGTAGACACGTCAAAAAAAAAAATACCAAATTTGAACCCCTTCAATTCCCAGAAGGTCCTAACCCCCAAAAAATCATTTCAGTGGGTCCTGCTCTGATTCATTACCTTTCATTTGAGCCATGTCCGGTGTCGAACTTTACCGTACGAAGCAGGCGAGACTTGCCAAAAGAATGTACGGTGGACACGTAAAAAAAAAATAATACCAACTTTGAACCCTTTCAATTCCCAGAAGGTCCTAACCCCCAAAAAATCATTACAGAGGGCTCTGCTCTGATTTATTACCTTTCATTTGAGCCATGTCCGGTATCGAACTTTGCCGTACGGAGCTGGCGAGACTTGACAAAAGAATGTACGGTGGACACGTAAAACAAAATAACACCAACTATAAACCCCTTCAATTCCCAGAAGGTCCTAACCCCCAAAAAATCATTTCAGTGGGCTCTGCTTTGATTCATTATCTCTCTTTTGAGTCATGTCCAGTGTCGAACTTTGCCGTACGGAGCTGGCGAGACTTGCCGAAAGAATGTACGGTGGACACGTAAAAAAAAAATAATACCAACTTTGAACCCCTTCAATTCCGAGTAGGTCCGAACCCCAAAAAATCGTTACAGAGGGCTCTGCTCTGATTTATTACCTTTCGTTTGAGCCATGTCCAGTGTCGAACTTTACAGTACGGAGCTGGCGAGACTTGCCGAAAGAATGTACGGTGGACACGTGAAAAAAAAAATAATACCAATTTTGAACCCCTTCAATTCCCAGAAGGTCCTAACCCCCAAAAAATCATTTCAGTGGGTCCTGCTCTGATTCATTACCTTTCATTTGAGCCATGTCCAGTGTCGAACTTCGCCGTACGAAGCTGGCGAGACTTGCCGAAAGAATGTACGGTGGACACGGAAAAAAAAATTATACCAACTTTGAACCCTTTCAATTCCCAGAAGGTCCTAACCCCCAAAAAATCATTACAGAGGGCTCTGCTCTGATTTATTACCTTTCATTTGAGCCATGTCCGGTGTCGAACTTTGCTGTACAGAGCTGGCGAGACTTGACAAAAGAATGTACGGTGGACACATAAAAAAAATAATACCAACTTTAAACCCCTTCAATTCCCAGAAGGTCCTAACCCCCAAAAAATCATTTCAGTGGGCTCTGCTTTGATTCATTATCTTTCTTTTGAGTCATGTCCAGTGTCGAACTTTGCCGTACGGAGCTGGCGAGACTTGACAAAAGAATGTACGGTGGACACGTAAAAAAAAATTATACCAACTTTGAACCCGTTCAATTCCGAGTAGGTCCTAACCCCCAAAAAATCGTTACAGGGGGCTCTGCTCTGATTTATTACCTTTCATTTGAGCCATGTCCAGTGTCGAACTTTGCCGTACGGAGCTGGCGAGACTTGCAGAAAGAATGTAAGGTGGACACGTAAAAAAAAAATAATACCAATTTTGATCCCCTTCAATTCCCAGAAGGTCCTAACCCCCAAAAAATCATTTATGTGGGTCCTGCTCTGATTCATTACCTTTCATTTGAGCCATGTCCGGTGTCGAACTTTACCGTACGAAGATGGCGAGACTTGCCGAAAGAATGTACGGTGGACACGTCAAAAAAAAATAATACCAACTTTGAACCCTTTCAATTCCCAGAAGGTCCTAACCCCCAGAAAATCATTACAGAGGGATCTGCTCTGATTTATTACCTTTCATTTGAGCCATGTCCGGTGTCGAACTTTGCCGTACGGAGCTGGCGAGACTTGACAAAAGAATGTACGGTGGACACGTACAAAAAAAATAATACCAATTTTGAACCCCTTCAATTCCCAGAAGGTCCTAACCCCCAGAAAATCATTACAGAGGGCTCTGCTCTGATTTATTACCTTTCATTTGAGCCATGTCCGGTGTAGAACTTTGCCGTAAGGAGCTGGCGAGACTTGACAAAAGAATGTACGGTGAACACGTAAAAAAAAATAATACCAATTTTGAACCCCTTTAATTCCCAGAAGGTCCTAACCCCCATAAAATCATTTCAGTGGGTCCTGCTCTGATTCATTAACTTTCATTTGAGCCATGTCCGGTGTCGAACTTTGCCGTACGAAGCTGGCGAGACTTGCCGAAATAATGTACGGTGGACACGTAAAAAAAAAATAATACCAACTTTGAACCCTTTCAATTCCCAGAAGGTCCTAACCCCCAAAAAATCATTACAGAGGGCTTTGCTCTGATTTATTACCTTTCATTTGAGCCATGTCCGGTGTCGAACTTTGCCGTACGGAGCTGGCGAGACTTGACAAAAGAATGTACGGTGGACACGTAAAAAAAATAATACCAACTTTAAACCCCTTCAATTCCCAGAAGGTCCTAACCCCCAAAAAATCATTTCAGTGGGCTCTGCTTTGATTCATTATCTTTCTTTTGAGTCATGTCCAGTGTCGAACTTTGCCGTACGGAGCTGGCGAGACTTGCCGAAAGAATGTACGGTGGACACGTAAAAAAAAAATGATACCAACTTTGAACCCCTTCAATTCCGAGTAGGTCCTAACCCCCAAAAAATCGTTACAGAGGGCTCTGCTCTGATTTATTACCTTTCATTTGAGCCATGTCCAGTGTCGAACTTTGCCGTACGCAGCTGGCGATACTTGCCGAAAGAATGTACTGTGGACACGTAAAAAAAAATAATACCATTTTTGAACCCCTTCAATTCCTAGAAGGTCCTAACCCCCAAAAAATCATTTCAGTGGGTCCTGCTCTGATTCATTACCTTTCATTTGAGCCATGTCCGGTGTCGAACTTTGCCGTGCGAAGCTGGCGAGAATTGCCGAAAGAATGTACGGTGGACACGTAAAAGAAAAATAATACCAACTTTGAACCCTTTCATTTCCCAGAAGGTCCTAACCCCCAAAAAATCATTACAGAGGGATCTGCTCTGATTTATTACCTTTCATTTGAGCTATGTCCAGTGTCGAACTTTGCCGTACGGAGCTGGCGAGACTTGACAAAAGAATGTACGGTGGACACGTAAAAAAAAATAATACCAATTTTGAACCCCTTCAATTCCCAGAAGGTCCTAGCCCCCAAAAAATCATTTCAGTGGGTCCTGCTCTGATTCATTACCTTTCATTTGAGCCATGTCCAGTGTCGAACTTTGCCGTACGAAGCTGGCGAGACTTGCCGAAAGAATGTACGGTGGACACGTCAAAAAAAATAATAATACCAACTTTGAACCCTCTCAATTCCCAGAAGGTCCTAACCCCCAGAAAATCATTTCAGTGGGTCCTGCTCTGATTCATTACCTTTCATTTGAGCCATGTCCGGTGTCGAACTTTGCCGTACGAAGCTGGCGAGACTTGCCGAAAGAATGTACGGTGGACACGTAAAAAAAAAATAATACCAACTTTGAACCCTTTCAATTCACAGAAGGTCCTAACCCCCAGAAAATCATTACGGAGGGCTCTGCTCTGATTTATTACCTTTCATTTGAGCCATGTCCGGTGTCGAACTTTGCCGTACGAAGCTGGCGAGACTTGCCGAAAGAATGTACGGTGGACACGTAAAAAAAAATAATACCAATTTTGAACCCCTTCAATTCCCAGAAGGTCCTAACCCCCAAAAAATCATTTCAGTGGGTCCTGCTCTGATTCATTACCTTTCATTTAAGCCATGTCCAGTGTCGAACTTTGCCGTACGAAGCTGGCGAGACTTGCCGAAAGAATGTACGGTGGACACGTCAAAAAAAATAATAATACCAACTTTGAACCCTCTCAATTCGCAGAAGGTCCTAACCCCCAGAAAATCATTTCAGTGGGTCCTGCTCTGATTCATTACCTTTCATTTGAGCCATGTCCGGTGTCGAACTTTGCCGTACGAAGCTGGCGAGACTTGCCGAAAGAATGTACGGTGGACACGTGAAAAAAAAATAATACCAACTTTGAACCCCTTCAATTCCGAGTAGGTCCTAACCCCCAAAAAATCGTTACAGAGGGCTCTGCTCTGATTTATTTCCTTTCATCTGAGCCATGTCCAGTGTCGAACTTTGCCGTACGGAGCTGGCGAGACTTGACGAAAGAATGTACGGTGGACACGTAAAAAAAAAATACCAATTTTGAACCCCTTCAATTCCGAGTAGGTCCTAACCCCCAAAAAATAGTTACAGAGGGCTCTGCTCTGATTTATTACCTTTCATCTGAGCCATGTCCGGTGTCGAACTTTGCCGTACGAAGCTGGCGAGACTTGCCGAAAGAATGTACGGTGGACACGTAAAAAAAAAATAATACCAACTTTGAACCCTTTCAATTCCCAGAAAGTCCTAACCCCCAGAAAATCATTACAGAGGGCTCTGCTCTGAATTATTACCTTTCATTTGAGCCATGTCCAGTGTCGAACTTTGCCGTACGGAGCTGGCGAGACTTAAAAAAAAATGTACGGTGGACACGTAAAAAAAAAAATAATACCAATTTTGAACCCCTTCAATTCCGAATAGGTCCTAACCCCCAAAAAATAGTTACAGAGGGCTCTGCTCTGATTTATTACCTTTCATCTGAGCCATGTCCAGTGTCGAACTTTGTTTTACAGAGCTGGCGAGACTTGCCGAAAGAATGTACGGTGGACACGTAAAAAAAAATAATACCAACTTTAAACCCAATCAATTCCCAGAAGGTCCTAACCCCCAAAAAATCATTTCAGTGGGCTCTGCTTTGATTCATTATTTTTCTTTTGAGTCATGTCCAGTGTCGAACTTTGCCGTACGGAGCTGGCGAGACTTGCCGAAAGAATGTACGGTGGACACGTAAAAAAAAAATAATACAAACTTTGAACCCCTTCAATTCCGAGTAGGTTCTAACCCCCAAAAAATCGTTACAGAGGGCTCTGCTCTGATCTATTACCTTTCATCTGAGCCATGTCCAGTGTCGAACTTTGCCGTACGGAGCTGGCGAGACTTGCCGAAAGAATGTACGGTGGACACGTAAAAAAAAAATAATACTAATTTTGAACCCCTTCAATTCCGAGTAGGTCCTAACCCCCAAAAAATAGATACAGAGGGCTCTGCTCTGATTTATTACCTTTCATCTGAGCCAATTCCAGTGTCGAACTTTGCCGTACGGAGCTGGCGAGACTTGCCGAAAGAATGTACGGTGGACACGTAAAAAAAAATAATACCAATTTTGAACCCCTTCAATTCCCAGAAGGTCCTAACCCCCAAAAAATCATTTCAGTGGGTCCTGCTCTGATTCATTACCTTTCATTTGAGCTATGTCCGGTGTCGAACTTTGCCGTACGAAGCTGGCGAGACTTGCCGAAAGAATGTACGGTGGACACGTAAAAAAAAAAATAATACCAACTTTGAACCCTTTCAATTCCCAGAAGGTCCTAACCCCCAAAAAATCGTTACTGAGGGCTCTGCTCTGATTTATTACCTTTCATCTGAGCCATGTCCAGTGTCGAACTTTGCCGTACGGAGCTGGCGAGACTTGACGAAAGAATGTACGGTGGACACGTAAAAAAAAAAATAATACTAATTTTGAACCCCTTCAATTCCGAGTAGGTCCTAACCCCCAAAAAATAGTTACAGAGGGCTCTGCTCTGATTTATTACCTTTCATCTGAGCCAATTCCAGTGTCGAACTTTGCCGTACGGAGCTGGCGAGACTTGCCGAAAGAATGTACGGTGGACACGTAAAAAAAAATAATACCAATTTTGAACCCCTTCAATTCCCAGAAGGTCCTAACCCCCAAAAAATCATTTCAGTGGGTCCTGCTCTGATTCATTACCTTTCATTTGAGCTATGTCCGGTGTCGAACTTTGCCGTACGAAGCTGGCGAGACTTGCCGAAAGAATGTACGGTGGACACGTAAAAAAAAATAATACCAACTTTGAACCCTTTCAGTTCCCAGAAAGTCCTAACCCCCAGTAAATCATTACAGAGGGCTCTGCTCTGAATTATTACCTTTCATTTGAGCCATGTCCGGTGTCGAACTTTGCCGTACGGAGCTGGCGAGACTTAAACAAAAATGTACGGTGGACACGTAAAAAAAAATAATACCAACTTTAAACCCCATCAATTCCCAGAAGGTCCTAACCCCCAAAAAATCATTTCAGTGGGCTCTGCTTTGATTCATTATCTTTCTTTTGAGTCATGTCCAGTGTCGAACTTTGCCGTACGGAGCTGGCGAGACTTGCCGAAAGAATGTACGGTGGACACGTAAAAAAAAAATAATACCAACTTTGAACCCCTTCAATTCCGAGTAGGTCCTAACCCCCAAAAAATCGTTACAGAGGGCTCTGCTCTGATTTATTACCTTTCATCTGAGCCATGCCCAGTGTCGAACTTTGCCGTACGGAGCTTGCGAGACTTGCCGAAAGAATGTACGGTGGACACGTAAACAAAAAATAATACCAACTTTGAACCCCTTCAATTCCGAGTAGGTCCTAACCCCCAAAAAAAAGTTACAGAGGGCTCTGCTCTGATTTATTACCTTTCATTTGAGCCATGTCCGGTGTCGAACTTTGCCGTACGGAGCTGGCGAGACTTGACAAAAGAATGTACGGTGGACACGTAAAAAAAAATAATACCAACTTTAAACCCCTTCAATTCCCAGAAGGTCCTAACCCCCAAAAAATCATTTCAGTGGGCTCTGCTTTGATTCATTATCTTTCTTTTGAGTCATGTCCAGTGTCGAACTTTGCCGTACGGAGCTGGCGAGACTTGCCGAAAGAATGTACGGTGGACACGTGAAAAAAAAATAATACCAATTTTGAACCCCTTCAATTCCGAGTAGGTCCTAACCCCCAAAAAATAGTTACAGAGGGCTCTGCTCTGATTTATTACCTTTCATCTGAGCCATGTCCGGTGTCGAATTTTGCCGTACGGAGCTGGCGAGACTTGCCGAAAGAATGTACGGTGGACACGTAAAAAAAAATAATACCAACTTTGAACTCCTTCAATTCCCAGAATGTCCTAACCCCCAAAAAATCATTTCAGTGGGCTCTGCTTTGATTCATTATCTTTCATTTGAGTGATGTTCAGTGTCGAACTTTACCGTACGGAGCTGGCGAGACTTGCCGAAAGAATGTACGGTGGACACGTAAACAAAAAATAATACCAACTTTGAACCCCTTCAATTCCGAGTAGGTCCTAACCCCCAAAAAATAGTTATAGAGGGCTCTGCTCTGATTTATTACCTTTCATCTGAGCCATGTCCAGTGTCGAACTTTGCCGTACGGAGCTGGCGAGACTTGCAGAAAGAATGTACGGTGGACACGTAAAAATAAAATAATACCAATTTTGAACCCCTTCAATTCCGAGTAGGTCCTAACCCCCAAAAAATCATTTCAGTGGGTCCTGCTCTGATTCATTACCTTTCATTTGAGCCATGTCCGGTGTCGAACTTTGCCGTACGAAGCTGGCGAGACTTGCCGAAAGAATGTACGGTGGACACGTAAAAAAAAAAATAATACCAACTTTGAACCCTTTCATTTCCCAGAAAGTCCTAACCCCCACAAAATCATTACAGAGTGCTCTGCTCTGATTTATTACCTTTCATCTGAGCCATGTCCAGTGTCGAACTTTGCCGTACGGAGCTGGCGAGACTTGACGAAAGAATGTACGGTGGACACGTAAACAAAAAAAATAATACCAATTTTGAACCCCTTCAATTCCGAGTAGGTCCTAACCCCCAAAAAATAGTTACAGAGGGCTCTGCTCTGATTTATTACCTTTCATCTGAGCCATGTCCAGTGTCGAACTTTGCCGTACGGAGCTAGCGAGACTTGCCGAAAGAATGTACGGTGGACACGTAAAAAAAAATAATACCAATTTTGAACCCCTTCAATTCCCAGAGGGTCCTAACCCCCCAAAAATCATTTCAGTGGGTCCTGCTCTGATTCATTGCCTTTCATTTGAGCCATGCCCGGTGTCGAACTTTGCCGTACGAAGCTGGCGAGACTTGCCGAAAGAATGTACGGTAAACACGTAAAAAAAAAATAATACCAACTTTGAACCCTTTCAATTCCCAGAAAGTCCTAACCCCCAAAAAATCATTACAGAGTGCTCTGCTCTGATTTATTACCTTTCATCTGAGCCATGTCCAGTGTCGAACTTTGCCGTACGGAGCTGGCGAGACTTGACGAAAGAATGTACGGTGGACACGTAAAAAAAAAAATAATACCAATTTTGAACCCCTTCAATTCCGAGTAGGTCCTAACCCCCAAAAAATAGTTACAGAGGGCTCTGCTCTGATTTATTACCTTTCATCTGAGCTATGTCCAGTGTCGAACTTTGCCGTACGGAGCTGGCGAGACTTGCCGAAAGAATGTACGGTGGACACGTAAAAAAAAAATAATACCAATTTTGAACCCCTTCAATTCCCAGAAGGTCCTAACCCCCAAAAAATCATTTCAGTGGGTCTTGCTCTGATTCATTACCTTTCATTTGAGCCATGTCCGGTGTCGAACTTTGCCGTACGAAGCTGGCGAGACTTGCCGAAAGAATGTACGGTGGACACGTAAAAAAAAAAATAATACCAACTTTGAACCCTTTCAATTCCCAGAACGTCCTAACCCCCAAAAAATCATTACAGAGGGCTCTGCTCTGAATTATTACCTTTCATTTGAGCCATGTCCGGTGTCGAACTTTGCCGTACGGAGCTGGCGAGACTTGACAAAAGAATGTACGGTGGACACGTCAAAAAAAATAATAACAACTTTAAACCCCATCAATTCCCAGAAGGTCCTAACCCCCAAAAAATCATTTCAGTGGGCTCTGCTTTGATTCATTATCTTTCTTTTGAGTCATGTCCAGTGTCGAACTTTGCCGTACGGAGCTGGCGAGACTTGCCGAAAGAATGTACGGTGGACACGTAAAAAAAAAATAATACCAATTTTGAACCCCTTCAATTCCGAGTAGGTCCTAACCCCCAAAAAATCGTTACAGAGGGCTCTGCTCTGATTTATTACCTTTCATCTGAGCCATGTCCAGTGTCGAACTTTGCCGTACGGAACTGGCGAGACTTGCCGAAAGAATGTACGGTAGACACGTAAAAAAAAAAATACCAATTTTGAAACCCTTCAATTCCCAGAAGGTCCTAACCCCCAAAAAATCATTTCAGTGGGTCCTGCTCTGATTCATTACATTTCATTTGAGCTATGTCCGGTGTCGAACTTTGCCGTAAGAAGCTGGCGAGACTTGCCGAAAGAATGTACGGTGGACACGTAAAAAAAAAAATATTACCAACTTTGAACCCTTTCAATTCCCAGAAGGTCCTAACCCCCAGAAAATCATTACAGAGGGCTCTGCTCTGATGTATTACCTTTCATTTGAGCCATGTCCGGTGTCGAACTTTGCCGTACGGAGCTGGCGAGACTTGACAAAAGAATGTACGGTGGACACGTAAAAAAAAATAATACCAACTTTAAACCCCTTCAATTCCCAGAAGGTACAAACCCCTAAAAAACCATTTCAGTGGTCTGCTTTGATTCATTATCTTTCTTTTGAGTCATGTCCAGTGTCGAACTTTGCCGTACGGAGCTGGCGAGACTTGCCGAAAGAATGTACGGTGGACACGTAAAAAAAAATAATACCAACTTTGAGCCACTTCAATTCCGAGTAGGTCCTAACCCCCAAAAAATCGTTACTGAGGGCTCTGCTCTGATTTATTACCTTTCATCTGAGCCATGTCCAGTGTCGAACTTTTCCGTTCGGAGCTGTCGAGACTTGACAAAAGAATGAACTGTGGACACGTAAACAAAAAAAATAATACCAATTTTGAACCCCTTCAATTCCGAGTAGGTCCTAACCCCCAAAAAATAGTTACAGAGGGCTCTGCTCTGATTTATTACCTTTCATCTGAGCCATGTCCAGTGTCGAACTTTGCCGTACGGAGCTAGCGAGACTTGCCGAAAGAATGTACGGTGGACACGTAAAAAAAAAATAATACCAATTTTGAACCCCTTCAATTCCCAGAGGGTCCTAACCCCCAAAAAATCATTTCAGTGGGTCCTGCTCTGATTCATTGCCTTTCATTTGAGCCATGCCCGGTGTCGAACTTTGCCGTACGAAGCTGGCGAGACTTGCCGAAAGAATGTACGGTAAACACGTAAAAAAAAAATAATACCAACTTTGAACCCTTTCAATTCCCAGAAAGTCCTAACCCCCAAAAAATCATTACAGAGTGCTCTGCTCTGATTTATTACCTTTCATCTGAGCCATGTCCAGTGTCGAACTTTGCCGTACGGAGCTGGCGAGACTTGACGAAAGAATGTACGGTGGACACGTAAAAAAAAAAATAATACCAATTTTGAACCCCTTCAATTCCGAGTAGGTCCTAACCCCCAAAAAATAGTTACAGAGGGCTCTGCTCTGATTTATTACCTTTCATCTGAGCCATGTCCAGTGTCGAACTTTGCCGTACGGAACTGGCGAGACTTGCCGAAAGAATGTACGGTAGACACGTAAAAAAAAAAATACCAATTTTGAAACCCTTCAATTCCCAGAAGGTCCTAACCCCCAAAAAATCATTTCAGTGGGCTCTGCTTTTATTCATTATCTTTCTTTTGAGTCATGTCCAGTGTCGAACTTTGCCGTACGGAGCTGGCGAGACTTGCCGAAAGAATGTACGGTGGACACGTAAAAAAAAATAATACCAACTTTGAACCACTTCAATTCCGAGTAGGTCCTAACCCCCAAAAAATCGTTACTGAGGGCTCTGCTCTGATTTATTACCTTTCATCTGAGCCATGTCCAGTGTCGAACTTTTCCGTTCGGAGCTGTCGAGACTTGACAAAAGAATGAACTGTGAACACGTAAAAAAAAAAAATAATACCAATTTTGAACCCCTTCAATTCCCAGAAGGTCCTAACCCCCAAAAAATCATTTTAGTTGGTCCTGCTCTAATTCATTACCTTTCATTTGAGCCATGTTTGGTGTCGAATTTTGCCGTACGAAGCTGGCGAGACTTGCCGAAAGAATGTACGGTGGACACGTAAAAAAAAAAATAATACCAATTTTGAACCCCTTCAATTCCCAGAAGGTCCTAACCCCCAAAAAATCATTTCAGTGGGCTCTGCTTTTATTCATTATCTTTCTTTTGAGTCATGTCCAGTGTCGAACTTTGCCGTACGGAGCTGGCGAGACTTGCCGAAAGAATGTACGGTGGACACGTAAAAAAAAAATAATACCAACTTTGAACCCCTTCAATTCCGAGTAGGTCCTAACCCCCAAAAAATCGTTACAGAGGGCTCTGCTCTGATTTATTACCTTTCATCTGAGCTATGTCCAGTGTCGAACTTTGCCGTACGGAGCTGGCGAGACTTGACAAAAGAATAAACTGTGAACACGTAAAAAAAAAAATAATACCAATTTTGAACCCCTTCAATTCCCAGAAGGTCCTAACTCCCCAAAAAATCATTTCAGTGGGTCCTGCTCTGATTCATTACCTTTCACTTGAGCTATGTCCAGTGTCGAATTTTGCCGTACGAAGCTGTCGAGACTTGCCGAAAGAATGTACGGTGGACACGTAAAAAAAAAAATACCAACTTTGAACCCTTTCAATTGCCAGAAGGTCCTAACCCCCAGAAAATCATTTCAGTGGGTCCTGCTCTGATTCATTACCTTTCATTTGAGCCATGTCCGGTGTCGAACTTTGCCGTACGGAGCTGGCGAGACTTGACAAAAGAATGTACGGTGGACACGTAAAAAAAAATAATACCAACTTTAAACCCCTTCAATTCCCAGAAGGTCCTAACCCCCAAAAAATCATTTCAGTGGGCTCTGCTTTGACTCATTATCTTTCTTTTGAGTCATGTCCAGTGTCGAACTTTGCCGTACGGAGCTGGCGAGACTTGCCGAAAGAATGTACGGTGGACACGTAAAAAAAAAAATAATACCAACTTTGAACCCCTTCAATTCCGAGTAGGTCCTAACCCCCAAAAAATCGTTACAGAGGGCTCTGCTCTGATTTATTACCTTTCATCTGAGCTATGTCCAGTGTCGAACTTTGCCGTACGAAGCTGGCGAGACTTGCCGAAAGAATGTACGGTGGACACGTAAAAAAAAATACCAATTTTGAACCCTTTCAATTCCCAGAAGGTCCTAACCCCCAGAAAATCATTACAGAGGACTCTGCTCTGATTTATTACCTTTCATTTGAGCCATGTCCGGTGTCGAACTTAGCCGTACGGAGCTGGCGAGACTTGAGAAAAGAATGTACCGTGGACACGTAAAAAAAAATAATACCAACTTTAAACCCCTTCAATTCCCAGAAGGTCCTAACCCCCAAAAAATCATTTCAGTGGGCTCTGATTTGATTCATTATCTTTCTTTTGAGTCATGTCCAGTGTCGAACTTTGCCGTACGGAGCTGGCGATACTTGCCGAAAGAATGTACGGTGGACACGTAAAAAAAAATAATACCAACTTTGAACCCCTTCAATTCCGAGTAGGTCCTAACCCCCAAAAAATCGTAACAGAGGGCTCTGATCTGATTTATTACCTTTCATCTGAGCCATGTCCAGTGTCGAAATTCACCGTACGGAGCTGGCGAGACTTGACAAAAGAATGAACTGTGAACACGTAAAAAAAAAATTATACCAACTTTGAACCCCTTCAATTCCGAGTAGGTCCTAACCCCCAAAAAATAGTTACAGAGGGCTCTGCTCTGATTTATTACCTTTCATCTGAGCCATGTCCAGTGTCGAACTTTGCCGTACGGAGCTGGCAAGACTTGCCGAAAGAATGTACGGTGGACACGTAAAAAAAAAATAAAACCAATTTTGAACCCCTTCAATTCCCAGAAGGTCCTAACCCCCAAAATATCATTTCAGTAGGTCCTGCTCTGATTCATTACCTTTCATTTGAGCCATGTCCGGTGTCGAACTTTGCCGTACGAAGCTGGCGAGACTTGCCGAAAGAATGTACGGTGGACACGTAAAAAAATAATAATACCAACTTTGAACCCTTTCAATTCCCAGAAGGTCCTAACCCCCAGAAAAAAGTTACAGAGGGCTCTGCTCTGATTTATTACCTTTCATTTGAGCCATGTCCGGTGTCGAACTTTGCCGTACGGAGCTGGCGAGACTTGACAAAAGAATGTACGGTGGACACGTAAAAAAAAATAATACCAACTTTAAACCCCTTCAATTCCCAGAAGGTCCTAACCCCCAAAAAATCATTTCAGTGGGCTGTGCTTTGATTCATTATCTTTCTTTTGAGTCATGTCCAGTGTCGAACTTTGCCGTACGGAGCTGGCGAGACTTGCCGAAAGAATGTACGGTGGACACGTGAAAAAAAAATAATACCAATTTTGAACCCCTTCAATTCCGAGTAGGTCCTAACCCCCAAAAAATAGTTACAGAGGGCTCTGCTCTGATTTATTACCTTTCATCTGAGCCATGTCCGGTGTCGAATTTTGCCGTACGGAGCTGGCGAGACTTGCCGAAAGAATGTACGGTGGACACGTAAAAAAAAATAATACCAACTTTGAACTCCTTCAATTCCCAGAATGTCCTAACCCCCAAAAAATCATTTCAGTGGGCTCTGCTTTGATTCATTATCTTTCATTTGAGTCATGTTCAGTGTCGAACTTTACCGTACGGAGCTGGCGAGACTTGCCGAAAGAATGTACGGTGGACACGTAAACAAAAAATAATACCAACTTTGAACCCCTTCAATTCCGAGTAGGTCCTAACCCCCAAAAAATAGGTATAGAGGGCTCTGCTCTGATTTATTACCTTTCATCTGAGCCATGTCCAGTGTCGAACTTTGCCGTACGGAGCTGGCGAGACTTGCAGAAAGAATGTACGGTGGACACGTAAAAATAAAATAATACCAATTTTGAACCCCTTCAATTCCGAGTAGGTCCTAACCCCCAAAAAATCATTTCAGTGGGTCCTGCTCTGATTCATTACCTTTCATTTGAGCCATGTCCGGTGTCGAACTTTGCCGTACGAAGCTGGCGAGACTTGCCGAAAGAATGTACGGTGGACACGTAAAAAAAAAAATAATACCAACTTTGAACCCTTTCAATTCCCAGAAAGTCCTAAACCCCACAAAATCATTACAGAGTGCTCTGCTCTGATTTATTACCTTTCATCTGAGCTATGTCCAGTGTCGAACTTTGCCGTACGGAGCTGGCGAGACTTGACGAAAGAATGTACGGTGGACACGTAAACAAAAAAAATAATACCAATTTTGAACCCCTTCAATTCCGAGTAGGTCCTAACCCCCAAAAAATAGTTACAGAGGGCTCTGCTCTGATTTATTACCTTTCATCTGAGCCATGTCCAGTGTCGAACTTTGCCGTACGGAGCTAGCGAGACTTGCCTGAAGAATGTACGGTGGACACGTAAAAAAAAAATAATACCAATTTTGAACCCCTTCAATTCCCAGAAGGTCCTAACCCCCAAAAAATCATTTCAGTGGGTCCTGCTCTGATTCATTGCCTTTCATTTGAGCCATGTCCGGTGTCGAACTTTGCCGTACGAAGCTGGCGAGACTTGCCGAAAGAATGTACGGTAAACACGTAAAAAAAAAATAATACCAACTTTGAACCCTTTCAATTCCCAGAAAGTCCTAACCCCCAAAAAATCATTACAGAGTGCTCTGCTCTGATTTATTACCTTTCATCTGAGCCATGTCCAGTGTTGAACTTTGCCGTACGGAGCTGGCGAGACTTGACGAAAGAATGTACGGTGGACACGTAAAAAAAAAAATAATACCAATTTTGAACCCCTTCAATTCCGAGTAGGTCCTAACCCCCAAAAAATAGTTACAGAGGGCTCTGCTCTGATTTATTACCTTTCATCTGAGCTATGTCCAGTGTCGAACTTTGCCGTACGGAGCTGGCGAGACTTGCCGAAAGAATGTACGGTAGACATGTAAAAAAAAAATAATACCAATTTTGAACCCCTTCAATTCCCAGAAGGTCCTAACCCCCAAAAAATCATTTCAGTGGGTCTTGCTCTGATTCATTACCTTTCATTTGAGCCATGTCCGGTGTCGAACTTAGCCGTACGGAGCTGGCGAGACTTGAGAAAAGAATGTACCGTGGACACGTAAAAAAAAATAATACCAACTTTAAACCCCTTCAATTCCCAGAAGGTCCTAACCCCCAAAAAATCATTTCAGTGGGCTCTGATTTGATTCATTATCTTTCTTTTGAGTCATGTCCAGTGTCGAACTTTGCCGTACGGAGCTGGCGATACTTGCCGAAAGAATGTACGGTGGACACGTAAAAAAAAAATAATACCAACTTTGAACCCCTTCAATTCCGAGTAGGTCCTAACCCCCAAAAAATCGTAACAGAGGGCTCTGCTCTGATTTATTACCTTTCATCTGAGCCATGTCCAGTGTCGAAATTCACCGTACGGAGCTGGCGAGACTTGACAAAAGAATGAACTGTGAACACGTAAAAAAAAAATTATACCAACTTTGAACCCCTTTAATTCCGAGTAGGTCCTAACCCCCAAAAAATAGTTACAGAGGGCTCTGCTCTGATTTATTACCTTTCATCTGAGCCATGTCCAGTGTCGAACTTTGCCGTACGGAGCTGGCAAGACTTGCCGAAAGAATGTACGGTGGACACGTAAAAAAAAAATAAAACCAATTTTGAACCCCTTCAATTCCCAGAAGGTCCTAACCCCCAAAATATCATTTCAGTAGGTCCTGCTCTGATTCATTACCTTTCATTTGAGCCATGTCCGGTGTCGAACTTTGCCGTACGAAGCTGGCGAGACTTGCCGAAAGAATGTACGGTGGACACGTAAAAAAATAATAATACCAACTTTGAACCCTTTCAATTCCCAGAAGGTCCTAACCCCCAGAAAAAAGTTACAGAGGGCTCTGCTCTGATTTATTACCTTTCATTTGAGCCATGTCCGGTGTCGAACTTTGCCGTACGGAGCTGGCGAGACTTGACAAAAGAATGTACGGTGGACACGTAAAAAAAAATAATACCAACTTTAAACCCCTTCAATTCCCAGAAGGTCCTAACCCCCAAAAAATCATTTCAGTGGGCTGTGCTTTGATTCATTATCTTTCTTTTGAGTCATGTCCAGTGTCGAACTTTGCCGTACGGAGCTGGCGAGACTTGCCGAAAGAATGTACGGTGGACACGTGAAAAAAAAATAATACCAATTTTGAACCCCTTCAATTCCGAGTAGGTCCTAACCCCCAAAAAATAGTTACAGAGGGCTCTGCTCTGATTTATTACCTTTCATCTGAGCCATGTCCGGTGTCGAATTTTGCCGTACGGAGCTGGCGAGACTTGCCGAAAGAATGTACGGTGGACACGTAAAAAAAAATAATACCAACTTTGAACTCCTTCAATTCCCAGAAGGTCCTAACCCCCAAAAAATCATTTCAGTGGGTCCTGCTCTGATTCATTGCCTTTCATTTGAGCCATGTCCGGTGTCGAACTTTGCCGTACGAAGCTGGCGAGACTTGCCGAAAGAATGTACGGTAAACACGTAAAAAAAAAATAATACCAACTTTGAACCCTTTCAATTCCCAGAAAGTCCTAACCCCCAAAAAATCATTACAGAGTGCTCTGCTCTGATTTATTACCTTTCATCTGAGCCATGTCCAGTGTTGAACTTTGCCGTACGGAGCTGGCGAGACTTGACGAAAGAATGTACGGTGGACACGTAAAAAAAAAAATAATACCAATTTTGAACCCCTTCAATTCCGAGTAGGTCCTAACCCCCAAAAAATAGTTACAGAGGGCTCTGCTCTGATTTATTACCTTTCATCTGAGCTATGTCCAGTGTCGAACTTTGCCGTACGGAGCTGGCGAGACTTGCCGAAAGAATGTACGGTAGACATGTAAAAAAAAAATAATACCAATTTTGAACCCCTTCAATTCCCAGAAGGTCCTAACCCCCAAAAAATCATTTCAGTGGGTCTTGCTCTGATTCATTACCTTTCATTTGAGCCATGTCCGGTGTCGAACTTAGCCGTACGGAGCTGGCGAGACTTGAGAAAAGAATGTACCGTGGACACGTAAAAAAAAATAATACCAACTTTAAACCCCTTCAATTCCCAGAAGGTCCTAACCCCCAAAAAATCATTTCAGTGGGCTCTGATTTGATTCATTATCTTTCTTTTGAGTCATGTCCAGTGTCGAACTTTGCCGTACGGAGCTGGCGATACTTGCCGAAAGAATGTACGGTGGACACGTAAAAAAAAAATAATACCAACTTTGAACCCCTTCAATTCCGAGTAGGTCCTAACCCCCAAAAAATCGTAACAGAGGGCTCTGCTCTGATTTATTACCTTTCATCTGAGCCATGTCCAGTGTCGAAATTCACCGTACGGAGCTGGCGAGACTTGACAAAAGAATGAACTGTGAACACGTAAAAAAAAAATTATACCAACTTTGAACCCCTTCAATTCCGAGTAGGTCCTAACCCCCAAAAAATAGTTACAGAGGGCTCTGCTCTGATTTATTACCTTTCATCTGAGCCATGTCCAGTGTCGAACTTTGCCGTACGGAGCTGGCAAGACTTGCCGAAAGAATGTACGGTGGACACGTAAAAAAAAAATAAAACCAATTTTGAACCCCTTCAATTCCCAGAAGGTCCTAACCCCCAAAATATCATTTCAGTAGGTCCTGCTCTGATTCATTACCTTTCATTTGAGCCATGTCCGGTGTCGAACTTTGCCGTACGAAGCTGGCGAGACTTGCCGAAAGAATGTACGGTGGACACGTAAAAAAATAATAATACCAACTTTGAACCCTTTCAATTCCCAGAAGGTCCTAACCCCCAGAAAAAAGTTACAGAGGGCTCTGCTCTGATTTATTACCTTTCATTTGAGCCATGTCCGGCTCTGCTCTGATTTATTACCTTTCATCTGAGCTATGTCCAGTGTCGAACTTTGCCGTACGGAGCTGGCGAGACTTGCCGAAAGAATGTACGGTAGACATGTAAAAAAAAAATAATACCAATTTTGAACCCCTTCAATTCCCAGAAGGTCCTAACCCCCAAAAAATCATTTCAGTGGGTCTTGCTCTGATTCATTACCTTTCATTTGAGCCATGTCCGGTGTCGAACTTAGCCGTACGGAGCTGGCGAGACTTGAGAAAAGAATGTACCGTGGACACGTAAAAAAAAATAATACCAACTTTAAACCCCTTCAATTCCCAGAAGGTCCTAACCCCCAAAAAATCATTTCAGTGGGCTCTGATTTGATTCATTATCTTTCTTTTGAGTCATGTCCAGTGTCGAACTTTGCCGTACGGAGCTGGCGATACTTGCCGAAAGAATGTACGGTGGACACGTAAAAAAAAAATAATACCAACTTTGAACCCCTTCAATTCCGAGTAGGTCCTAACCCCCAAAAAATCGTAACAGAGGGCTCTGCTCTGATTTATTACCTTTCATCTGAGCCATGTCCAGTGTCGAAATTCACCGTACGGAGCTGGCGAGACTTGACAAAAGAATGAACTGTGAACACGTAAAAAAAAAATTATACCAACTTTGAACCCCTTCAATTCCGAGTAGGTCCTAACCCCCAAAAAATAGTTACAGAGGGCTCTGCTCTGATTTATTACCTTTCATCTGAGCCATGTCCAGTGTCGAACTTTGCCGTACGGAGCTGGCAAGACTTGCCGAAAGAATGTACGGTGGACACGTAAAAAAAAAATAAAACCAATTTTGAACCCCTTCAATTCCCAGAAGGTCCTAACCCCCAAAATATCATTTCAGTAGGTCCTGCTCTGATTCATTACCTTTCATTTGAGCCATGTCCGGTGTCGAACTTTGCCGTACGAAGCTGGCGAGACTTGCCGAAAGAATGTACGGTGGACACGTAAAAAAATAATAATACCAACTTTGAACCCTTTCAATTCCCAGAAGGTCCTAACCCCCAGAAAAAAGTTACAGAGGGCTCTGCTCTGATTTATTACCTTTCATTTGAGCCATGTCCGGTGTCGAACTTTGCCGTACGGAGCTGGCGAGACTTGACAAAAGAATGTACGGTGGACACGTAAAAAAAAATAATACCAACTTTAAACCCCTTCAATTCCCAGAAGGTCCTAACCCCCAAAAAATCATTTCAGTGGGCTGTGCTTTGATTCATTATCTTTCTTTTGAGTCATGTCCAGTGTCGAACTTTGCCGTACGGAGCTGGCGAGACTTGCCGAAAGAATGTACGGTGGACACGTGAAAAAAAAATAATACCAATTTTGAACCCCTTCAATTCCGAGTAGGTCCTAACCCCCAAAAAATAGTTACAGAGGGCTCTGCTCTGATTTATTACCTTTCATCTGAGCCATGTCCGGTGTCGAATTTTGCCGTACGGAGCTGGCGAGACTTGCCGAAAGAATGTACGGTGGACACGTAAAAAAAAATAATACCAACTTTGAACTCCTTCAATTCCCAGAATGTCCTAACCCCCAAAAAATCATTTCAGTGGGCTCTGCTTTGATTCATTATCTTTCATTTGAGTCATGTTCAGTGTCGAACTTTACCGTACGGAGCTGGCGAGACTTGCCGAAAGAATGTACGGTGGACACGTAAACAAAAAATAATACCAACTTTGAACCCCTTCAATTCCGAGTAGGTCCTAACCCCCAAAAAATAGGTATAGAGGGCTCTGCTCTGATTTATTACCTTTCATCTGAGCCATGTCCAGTGTCGAACTTTGCCGTACGGAGCTGGCGAGACTTGCAGAAAGAATGTACGGTGGACACGTAAAAATAAAATAATACCAATTTTGAACCCCTTCAATTCCGAGTAGGTCCTAACCCCCAAAAAATCATTTCAGTGGGTCCTGCTCTGATTCATTACCTTTCATTTGAGCCATGTCCGGTGTCGAACTTTGCCGTACGAAGCTGGCGAGACTTGCCGAAAGAATGTACGGTGGACACGTAAAAAAAAAAATAATACCAACTTTGAACCCTTTCAATTCCCAGAAAGTCCTAAACCCCACAAAATCATTACAGAGTGCTCTGCTCTGATTTATTACCTTTCATCTGAGCTATGTCCAGTGTCGAACTTTGCCGTACGGAGCTGGCGAGACTTGACGAAAGAATGTACGGTGGACACGTAAACAAAAAAAATAATACCAATTTTGAACCCCTTCAATTCCGAGTAGGTCCTAACCCCCAAAAAATAGTTACAGAGGGCTCTGCTCTGATTTATTACCTTTCATCTGAGCCATGTCCAGTGTCGAACTTTGCCGTACGGAGCTAGCGAGACTTGCCTGAAGAATGTACGGTGGACACGTAAAAAAAAAATAATACCAATTTTGAACCCCTTCAATTCCCAGAAGGTCCTAACCCCCAAAAAATCATTTCAGTGGGTCCTGCTCTGATTCATTGCCTTTCATTTGAGCCATGTCCGGTGTCGAACTTTGCCGTACGAAGCTGGCGAGACTTGCCGAAAGAATGTACGGTAAACACGTAAAAAAAAAATAATACCAACTTTGAACCCTTTCAATTCCCAGAAAGTCCTAACCCCCAAAAAATCATTACAGAGTGCTCTGCTCTGATTTATTACCTTTCATCTGAGCCATGTCCAGTGTTGAACTTTGCCGTACGGAGCTGGCGAGACTTGACGAAAGAATGTACGGTGGACACGTAAAAAAAAAAATAATACCAATTTTGAACCCCTTCAATTCCGAGTAGGTCCTAACCCCCAAAAAATAGTTACAGAGGGCTCTGCTCTGATTTATTACCTTTCATCTGAGCTATGTCCAGTGTCGAACTTTGCCGTACGGAGCTGGCGAGACTTGCCGAAAGAATGTACGGTAGACATGTAAAAAAAAAATAATACCAATTTTGAACCCCTTCAATTCCCAGAAGGTCCTAACCCCCAAAAAATCATTTCAGTGGGTCTTGCTCTGATTCATTACCTTTCATTTGAGCCATGTCCGGTGTCGAACTTTGCCGTACGAAGCTGGCGAGACTTGCCGAAAGAATGTACGGTGGACACGTAAAAAAAAAAATAATACCAACTTTGAACCCTTTCAATTCCCAGAAAGTCCTAACCCCCAGAAAATCATTATAGAGGGCTCTGCTCTGAATTATTACCTTTCATTTGAGCCATGTCCAGTGTCGAACTTTGCCTTACGGAGCTGGCGAGACTTGACAAAAGAATGTACGGTGGACACGTAAAAAAAAATAATACCAACTTTAAACCCCATCAATTCCCAGAAGGTCCTAACCCCCAAAAAATCATTTCAGTGGGCTCTGCTTTGATTCATTATCTTTCTTTTGAGTCATGTCCAGTGTCGAACTTTGCCGTACGGAGCTGGCGAGACTTGCCGAAAGAATGTACGGTGGACACGTAAAAAAAAAATAATACCAATTTTGAACCCCTTCAATTCCGAGTAGGTCCTAACCCCCAAAAAATCGTTACAGAGGGCTCTGCTCTGATTTATTACCTTTCATCTGAGCCATGTCCAGTGTCGAACTTTGCCGTACGGAACTGGCGAGACTTGCCGAAAGAATGTACGGTGGACACGTAAAAAAAAAATAATACCAATTTTGAAACCCTTCAATTCCCAGAAGGTCCTAACCCCCAAAAAATCATTTCAGTGGGTCCTGCTCTGATTCATTACATTTCATTTGAGCTATGTCCGGTGTCGAACTTTGCCGTAAGAAGCTGGCGAGACTTGCCGAAAGAATGTACGGTGGACACGTAAAAAAAAAAATATTACCAACTTTGAACCCTTTCAATTCCCAGAAGGTCCTAACCCCCAGAAAATCATTACAGAGGGCTCTGCTCTGATGTATTACCTTTCATTTGAGCCATGTCCGGTGTCGAACTTTGCCGTACGGAGCTGGCGAGACTTGACAAAAGAATGTACGGTGGACACGTAAAAAAAAATAATACCAACTTTAAACCCCTTCAATTCCCAGAAGGTACAAACCCCTAAAAAACCATTTCAGTGGTCTGCTTTGATTCATTATCTTTCTTTTGAGTCATGTCCAGTGTCGAACTTTGCCGTACGGAGCTGGCGAGACTTGCCGAAAGAATGTACGGTGGACACGTAAAAAAAAAATAATACCAATTTTGAACCCCTTCAATTCCGAGTAGGTCCTAACCCCCAAAAAATCGTTACAGAGGGCTCTGCTCTGATTTATTACCTTTCATCTGAGCCATGTCCAGTGTCGAACTTTGCCGTACGGAACTGGCGAGACTTGCCGAAAGAATGTACGGTGGACACGTAAAAAAAAAATAATACCAATTTTGAAACCCTTCAATTCCCAGAAGGTCCTAACCCCCAAAAAAATCATTTCAGTGGGTCCTGCTCTGATTCATTACATTTCATTTGAGCTATGTCCGGTGTCGAACTTTGCCGTAAGAAGCTGGCGAGACTTGCCGAAAGAATGTACGGTGGACACGTAAAAAAAAAAATATTACCAACTTTGAACCCTTTCAATTCCCAGAAGGTCCTAACCCCCAGAAAATCATTACAGAGGGCTCTGCTCTGATGTATTACCTTTCATTTGAGCCATGTCCGGTGTCGAACTTTGCCGTACGGAGCTGGCGAGACTTGACAAAAGAATGTACGGTGGACACGTAAAAAAAAATAATACCAACTTTAAACCCCTTCAATTCCCAGAAGGTACAAACCCCTAAAAAACCATTTCAGTGGTCTGCTTTGATTCATTATCTTTCTTTTGAGTCATGTCCAGTGTCGAACTTTGCCGTACGGAGCTGGCGAGACTTGCCGAAAGAATGTACGGTGGACACGTAAAAAAAAATAATACCAATTTTGAACCACTTCAATTCCGAGTAGGTCCTAACCCCCAAAAAATCGTTACTGAGGGCTCTGCTCTGATTTATTACCTTTCATCTGAGCCATGTCCAGTGTCGAACTTTTCCGTTCGGAGCTGTCGAGACTTGACAAAAGAATGAATTGTGAACACGTAAAAAAAAAAAATAATACCAATTTTGAACCCCTTCAATTCCCAGAAGGTCCTAACCCCCAAAAAATCATTTTAGTTGGTCCTGCTCTAATTCATTACCTTTCATTTGAGCCATGTTTGGTGTCGAATTTTGCCGTACGAAGCTGGCGAGACTTGCCGAAAGAATGTACGGTGGACACGTAAAAAAAAACATAATACCAATTTTGAACCCCTTCAATTCCCAGAAGGTCCTAACCCCCAAAAAATCATTTCAGTGGGCTCTGCTTTTATTCATTATCTTTCTTTTGAGTCATGTCCAGTGTCGAACTTTGCCGTACGGAGCTGGCGAGACTTGCCGAAAGAAAGAACGGTGGACACGTAAAAAAAAACATAATACCAATTTTGAACCCCTTCAATTCCCAGAAGGTCCTAACCCCCAAAAAATCATTTCAGTGGGCTCTGCTTTTATTCATTATCTTTCTTTTGAGTCATGTCCGGTGTCGAACTTTACCGTACGAAGCTGGATAGAATTGCCGAAAGAATGTACGATGGACACGTAAAAAAAAAATATTACCAACTTTGAACCCTTTCAATTCCCAGAAGGTCCTAACCCCCAAAAAATCATTACAGAGGGCTCTGCTCTGATTTATTACCTTTCATCTGAGCCATGTCCAGTGTCGAACTTTGCCGTACGGAGCTGGCAAGACTTGCCGAAAGAATGTACGGTGGACACGTAAAAAAAAAATAATACCAATTTTGAACCCCTTCAATTCCCAGAAGGTCCTAACCCCCAAAAAATCATTTCAGTGGGCTCTGCTTTTATTCATTATCTTTCTTTTGAGTCATGTCCAGTGTCGAACTTTGCCGTACGGAGCTGGCGAGACTTGCCGAAAGAATGTACGGTGGACACGTAAAAAAAAAAAATAATACCAACTTTGAACCCCTTCAATTCCGAGTAGGTCCTAACCCCCAAAAAATCGTTTCAGAGGGCTCTGCTCTGATTTATTACCTTTCATCTGAGCTATGTCCAGTGTCGAACTTTGCCGTACGGAGCTGGCGAGACTTGACAAAAGAATAAACTGTGAACACGTAAAAAAAAAAATAATACCAATTTTGAACCCCTTCAATTCCCAGAAGGTCCTAACCCCCCAAAAAATCATTTCAGTGGGTCCTGCTCTGATTCATTACCTTTCACTTGAGCTATGTCCAGTGTCGAATTTTGCCGTACGAAGCTGTCGAGACTTGCCGAAAGAATGTACGGTGGACACGTAAAAAAAAAAATACCAACTTTGAACTCTTTCAATTGCCAGAAGGTCCTAACCCCCAGAAAATCATTTCAGTGGGTCCTGCTCTGATTCATTACCTTTCATTTGAGCCATGTCCGGTGTCGAACTTTGCCGTACGGAGCTGGCGAGACTTGAGAAAAGAATGTACGGTGGACACGTAAAAAAAAATAATACCAACTTTGAACTCTTTCAATTGCCAGAAGGTCCTAACCCCCAGAAAATCATTTCAGTGGGTCCTGCTCTGATTCATTACATTTCATTTGAGCTATGTCCGGTGTCGAACTTTGCCGTAAGAAGCTGGCGAGACTTGCCGAAAGAATGTACGGTGGACACGTAAAAAAAAAAATATTACCAACTTTGAACCCTTTCAATTCCCAGAAGGTCCTAACCCCCAGAAAATCATTACAGAGGGCTCTGCTCTGATGTATTACCTTTCATTTGAGCCATGTCCGGTGTCGAACTTTGCCGTACGGAGCTGGCGAGACTTGACAAAAGAATGTACGGTGGACACGTAAAAAAAAATAATACCAACTTTAAACCCCTTCAATTCCCAGAAGGTACAAACCCCTAAAAAACCATTTCAGTGGTCTGCTTTGATTCATTATCTTTCTTTTGAGTCATGTCCAGTGTCGAACTTTGCCGTACGGAGCTGGCGAGACTTGCCGAAAGAATGTACGGTGGACACGTAAAAAAAAAATAATACCAATTTTGAACCCCTTCAATTCCGAGTAGGTCCTAACCCCCAAAAAATCGTTACAGAGGGCTCTGCTCTGATTTATTACCTTTCATCTGAGCCATGTCCAGTGTCGAACTTTGCCGTACGGAACTGGCGAGACTTGCCGAAAGAATGTACGGTGGACACGTAAAAAAAAAATAATACCAATTTTGAAACCCTTCAATTCCCAGAAGGTCCTAACCCCCAAAAAAATCATTTCAGTGGGTCCTGCTCTGATTCATTACATTTCATTTGAGCTATGTCCGGTGTCGAACTTTGCCGTAAGAAGCTGGCGAGACTTGCCGAAAGAATGTACGGTGGACACGTAAAAAAAAAAATATTACCAACTTTGAACCCTTTCAATTCCCAGAAGGTCCTAACCCCCAAAAAATCATTACAGAGGGCTCTGCTCTGATGTATTACCTTTCATTTGAGCCATGTCCGGTGTCGAACTTTGCCGTACGGAGCTGGCGAGACTTGACAAAAGAATGTACGGTGGACACGTAAAAAAAAATAATACCAACTTTAAACCCCTTCAATTCCCAGAAGGTACAAACCCCTAAAAAACCATTTCAGTGGTCTGCTTTGATTCATTATCTTTCTTTTGAGTCATGTCCAGTGTCGAACTTTGCCGTACGGAGCTGGCGAGACTTGCCGAAAGAATGTACGGTGGACACGTAAAAAAAAATAATACCAATTTTGAACCACTTCAATTCCGAGTAGGTCCTAACCCCCAAAAAATCGTTACTGAGGGCTCTGCTCTGATTTATTACCTTTCATCTGAGCCATGTCCAGTGTCGAACTTTTCCGTTCGGAGCTGTCGAGACTTGACAAAAGAATGAATTGTGAACACGTAAAAAAAAAAAATAATACCAATTTTGAACCCCTTCAATTCCCAGAAGGTCCTAACCCCCAAAAAATCATTTTAGTTGGTCCTGCTCTAATTCATTACCTTTCATTTGAGCCATGTTTGGTGTCGAATTTTGCCGTACGAAGCTGGCGAGACTTGCCGAAAGAATGTACGGTGGACACGTAAAAAAAAACATAATACCAATTTTGAACCCCTTCAATTCCCAGAAGGTCCTAACCCCCAAAAAATCATTTCAGTGGGCTCTGCTTTTATTCATTATCTTTCTTTTGAGTCATGTCCAGTGTCGAACTTTGCCGTACGGAGCTGGCGAGACTTGCCGAAAGAAAGAACGGTGGACACGTAAAAAAAAACATAATACCAATTTTGAACCCCTTCAATTCCCAGAAGGTCCTAACCCCCAAAAAATCATTTCAGTGGGCTCTGCTTTTATTCATTATCTTTCTTTTGAGTCATGTCCGGTGTCGAACTTTACCGTACGAAGCTGGATAGAATTGCCGAAAGAATGTACGATGGACACGTAAAAAAAAAATATTACCAACTTTGAACCCTTTCAATTCCCAGAAGGTCCTAACCCCCAAAAAATCATTACAGAGGGCTCTGCTCTGATTTATTACCTTTCATCTGAGCCATGTCCAGTGTCGAACTTTGCCGTACGGAGCTGGCAAGACTTGCCGAAAGAATGTACGGTGGACACGTAAAAAAAAAATAATACCAATTTTGAACCCCTTCAATTCCCAGAAGGTCCTAACCCCCAAAAAATCATTTCAGTGGGCTCTGCTTTTATTCATTATCTTTCTTTTGAGTCATGTCCAGTGTCGAACTTTGCCGTACGGAGCTGGCGAGACTTGCCGAAAGAATGTACGGTGGACACGTAAAAAAAAAAAATAATACCAACTTTGAACCCCTTCAATTCCGAGTAGGTCCTAACCCCCAAAAAATCGTTTCAGAGGGCTCTGCTCTGATTTATTACCTTTCATCTGAGCTATGTCCAGTGTCGAACTTTGCCGTACGGAGCTGGCGAGACTTGACAAAAGAATAAACTGTGAACACGTAAAAAAAAAAATAATACCAATTTTGAACCCCTTCAATTCCCAGAAGGTCCTAACCCCCCAAAAAATCATTTCAGTGGGTCCTGCTCTGATTCATTACCTTTCACTTGAGCTATGTCCAGTGTCGAATTTTGCCGTACGAAGCTGTCGAGACTTGCCGAAAGAATGTACGGTGGACACGTAAAAAAAAAAATACCAACTTTGAACTCTTTCAATTGCCAGAAGGTCCTAACCCCCAGAAAATCATTTCAGTGGGTCCTGCTCTGATTCATTACCTTTCATTTGAGCCATGTCCGGTGTCGAACTTTGCCGTACGGAGCTGGCGAGACTTGAGAAAAGAATGTACGGTGGACACGTAAAAAAAAATAATACCAATTTTAAACCCCTTCAATTCCCAGAAGGTCCTAACCCCCAAAAAATCATTTCAGTGGGCTCTGCTTTGACTCATTATCTTTCTTTTGAGTCATGTCCAGTGTCGAACTTTGCCGTACGGAGCTGGCGAGACTTGCCGAAAGAATGTACGGTGGACACGTAAAAAAAAATAATACCAACTTTGAACCCCTTCAATTCCGAGTAGGTCCTAACCCCCAAAAAATCGTTACAGAGGGCTCTGCTCTGATTTATTACCTTTCATCTGAGCTATGTCCAGTGTCGAACTTTGCCGTACGGAGCTGGCGAGACTTGACAAAAGAATAAACTGTGAACACGTAAAAAAAAAAATAATACCAATTTTGAACCCCTTCAATTCCGAGTAGGTCCTAACCCCCAAAAAATCGTTACAGAGGGCTCTGCTCTGATTTATTACCTTTCATCTGAGCCATGTCCAGTGTCGAACTTTGCCGTACGAAGCTGGCGAGACTTGCCGAAAGAATGTACGGTGGACACGTAAAAAAAAATACCAATTTTGAACCCTTTCAATTCCCAGAAGGTCCTAACCCCCAGAAAATCATTACAGAGGACTCTGCTCTGATTTATTACCTTTCATTTGAGCCATGTCCGGTGTCGAACTTAGCCGTACGGAGCTGGCGAGACTTGAGAAAAGAATGTACCGTGGACACGTAAAAAAAATAATACCAACTTTAAACCCCTTCAATTCCCAGAAGGTCCTAACCCCCAAAAAATCATTTCAGTGGGCTCTGATTTGATTCATTATCTTTCTTTTGAGTCATGTCCAGTGTCGAACTTTGCCGTACGGAGCTGGCGAGACTTGCCGAAAGAATGTACGGTGGACACGTAAAAAAAAATAATACCAACTTTGAACCCCTTCAATTCCGAGTAGGTCCTAACCCCCAAAAAATCGTTACAGAGGGCTCTGCTCTGATTTATTACCTTTCATCTGAGCCATGTCCAGTGTCGAAATTCACCGTACGGAGCTGGCGAGACTTGACAAAAGAATGAACTGTGAACACGTAAAAAAAAAATTATACCAATTTTGAACCCCTTGAATTCCCAGAAGGTCCTAACCCCCCAAAAAATCATTTCAGTTGGTCCTGCTCTGATTCATTACCTTTCATTTGAGCCATGTCCGGTGTCGAACTTTGCCGTACGAAGCTGTCGAGACTTGCCGAAAAAATGTACGGTGGACACGTAAAAAAAAAATAATACCAACTTTGAACCCTTTCAATTCCCAGAAGGTCCTTACCCGCAGACAATCTTTACAGAGGGCTCTGCTCTGATTCATCACCTTTCATTTGAGCCATGTCCGGTGTCGAACTTTGCCGTACGAAGCTGTCGAGACTTGCCGAAAGAATGTACGGTGGACACGTAAAAAAAAAATAATACCAACTTTGAACCCTTTCAATTCCCAGAAGGTCCTAACCCCCAGAAAATCATTACAGAGGGCTCTGCTCTGATTCATTACCTTTCATCTGAGCCATGTCCAGTGTCGAACTTTGCCGTACGGAGCTGGCGAGACTTAACAACTGAATGAACTGTAAACACGTAAAAAAAATATAATACCAATTTTGAACCCCTTCAATTCCCAGAAGGTCCTTACCCCCAAAAAATCATTTCAGTGGGTCCTGCTCTGATTCATTACCTTTCATTTGAGCCATGTCCGGTGTCGAACTTTGCCGTACGGAGCTGGCAAGACTTGCCGAAAATATGTACAGTCGACACGTAAAAAAAAAATAATACCAACTTTGAACCCTTCAATTCCGAGTAGGTCCTAACCCCCAAAAAATCATTTCAGTGGGTCCTGCTCTGATTTATTACCTTTCATCTGAGCCATGTCCAGTGTCGAACTTTGCCGTACGGAGTTGGCGAGATTTGACAAAAGAATGAACCGTGAACACGTTAAAAAAAAAATAATACCAGTTTTGAACCCCTTCAATTCCCAGAAGGTCCTAACCCCCATAAAATAATTTCAATGGGTCCTGCTCTGTTTCATTACCTTTCATTTGAGCCATGTCCGGTGTCGAATTTTGCCGTACGGAGCTGGCGAGACTTGACAAAAGAATGAACGGTGGACACTTAAAAAAAAAAATAATACCAACTTTGAACCCCTTCAATTCCAAGAAAGTCCTAACCCCCAAAAAATCATTTCAGTGGGCTCTGCTTTGATTCATTACGTTTCATTAGAGTCATGTCCAGTGTCGAACTTTGCCGTACGGAGCTGGCGAGACTTGCCGAAAGAATGTACGGTGGACACGTAAAAAAAAAATAATACCAACTTTGAACCCCTTCAATTCCGAGTAGGTCCTAACCCCCAAAAAAACATTACAGATGACTCTGCTCTAATTTATTACCTTTCATTTGAGCCATGTCCGGTGTCGAACTTTGCCGTACGGAGCTGGCGAGACTTGACAAAAGAATGTACGGTGGACACGTAAAAAAAAATAATACCAACTTTGAACCCCTTCAATTCCCAGAAGGTCCTAACCCCAAAAAATCATTTCAGTTGGTCCTGCTCTGATTTATTACCTTTCATTTGAGTCATGTCCGATGTCGAACTTTGCCGTACGGAGCTGGCTAGACTTGCCGAAAGAATGTACGGTGGACACGTAAAAAAAAATAATACCAACTTTGAACCCCTTCAATTCCCAGAAGGTTCTAACCCCCAAAAAATCATTACAGAGGGCTTTGCTCTGATTTATTACCTTTCATTTGAGCCATGTCCGGTGTCAAAATTTGCCGTACGGAGCTGGCGAGACTTGACAAAAGAATGAACCGTGAACACGTAAAAAAAAAATAATACCAACTTTGAACCCCTTCAATTCCCAGAAGGTCCTAACCCCAAAAAATCATTTCAGTGGGTCCTGCTCTGATTTATTACCTTTCATTTGAGCCATGTCCGGTGTCGAACTTTGCCGTACGGAGCTTGCGAGACTTGCTGAAAGAATGTAGGGTGGACACGTAAAAAAACATAATTCCAACTTTGAACCCCATCAATTCCCAGAAGGTTCTAACCCCCAAACAATAGTTACAGAGGGCTCTGCTCTGATTTATTACCTTTCATTTGAGCCATGTCCGGTGTCGAACTTTGCCGTACGGAGCTGGCGAGACCTGACAAAAGAATGTACGGTGGACACGTAAAAAAAAAAATAATACCAACTTTGAACCCCTTCAATTCCCAGAAGGTCCTAACCCCCAAAAAAATCATTTCAGTGGGCTCTGCTTTGATTCATGACCTTTCGTTTGAGTCATGTTCAGTGTCGAACTTTGCCGTACGGAGCTGGCGAGACTTGCCTAAAGAATGTACGGTGGACACGTAAAAAAAAATAATACCAACTTTGAACCCCTTCAATTTCCAGAAGGTCCTTACCCCAAACAAATCGTTACAGAGGGCTCTGCTCTGATTTATTACCTTTCATTTGAGCTATGTTCGGTGTCGAACTTTGCCGTACGGAGCTGGCGAGACTTGACAAAAGAATGAACGGTGGACACGTAAAAAAACATAATACCAACTTTGAACCCCTTCAATTCCCAGAAGGTTCTAACCCCCAAAAAATAATTACAGAGGGCTCTGCTCTGATTTATTACCTTTCATTTGAGCCATGTTCGGTGTCGAACTTTGCCGTACGGAGCTGGCGAGACTTGACAAAAGAATGAACGGTGGACACGTAAAAATAAAATAATACCACCTTTGAACCCCTTCAATTCCCAGAAGGTCCTAACCCCCAAAAAATCATTTCAGTGGGTCCTGCTCTGATTCATTACCTTTCATTTGAGCCATGTTTGGTGTCGAACTTTGTGGTTCGGAGCTGGCGAGACTTGCCGAAAGAATGTACGGTGGACACGTAAAAAAAAATAATACCAACTTTGAACCCTTCCAATTCCCAGAAGGTGCTAACCTCCAAAAAATCGTTACAGAGGGCTCGCTCTGATTTATTACCTTTCATTTGAGTGATGTCCGGTGTCGAACTTTGCCGTACGGAGCTGGCGAGACTTGCCGAAAAGAATGTACGGTGGACACGTAAAAAAAAAAATATTACCAACTTTTAACCCCTTCAATTCCCAGAAGGTCTTAACCCCCAAAAAATCATTTCAGTGGGTCCTGCTCTGATTCATTACCTTTCATTTGAGCCATGTCCGGTGTCGAATTTTGCCGTACGGAGCTGGCGAGACTTGACAAAAGAATGAACGGTGGACACGTAAAAAAAAATAATACCAACTTTGAACCCCTTCAATTCCCAGAAGGTCCTTACCCCCAAAAAATCATTTCAGTGGGTCCTTCTCTGATTCATTACCTTTCATTTGAGTCATGTCCGGTGTCGAACTTTATCGTACGGAGCTGGCGAGACTTGCCGAAAAAATGTACGGTAGACACGTAAAAAAAAAAATAATACCAATTTTGAACCCCTTCAATTCCCAGAAGGTCCTAATCCCCAAAAAATCATTACAGAGGGCTCTGCTCTGATTTATTACCTTTCATTTGAGCCATATCTGGTGTCGAACTTTGCCGTAATGAACTGGCGAGACTTGCCGAAAAAATGTACGGTGGACACGTAAAAAAAAAATAATACCAACTTTGAACCCTTTCAATTCCCAGAAGGTCCTAATCCCAAAAAAATCGTTACAGAGGGCTCTGCTCTGATTTATTACCTTTCATTTGAGCCATGTCCTGTGTTGAATTTTGCCGTACGGAGCTGGCGAGACTTGACGAAAGAATGTACGGTGGACACGTAATAAAAAATTAATACCAACTTTGAACCCCTTTAATTCCAAGAAGGTCCTAACCCCCAAATAGCATTTTAGGAGGCTCTGGTCTCATAAAAATCAATTGATAGAAATCGTTTGTATGTTTTTTGGTAGATTTTAAGTCCCTGTCTATGATTTTTTCAAGAGTATCAGTAGATAAAATTTATTTCGCCTTGTTATTTTGTCGCCATCCTGAGTTTTTTTTTTGGTCTTAAATGTACATTGTACATTATATGAATAACTTAATGAGAAAAAGCCAAATGAAATTTTTAAACGGCACTGAATGAAAAAAAAAATCGTAAGCTTAAAATTATTTATTCAGCATTACTACAGATGTCACATGTCAAGCAGGATCTTCCTACCTTGCCACAGAACCAATATATTTAGAGTCAGCTCATCCATGTAGACGGTTTCGATAATTTTACAACCCAATTCGCGATTTTTTACATGTTGACATGATTTAGTGTGAATCAATATTTCTATTGATATGTACTATCTAAGGCCATCCTGTTTTTTCCTAAAACTTTCATAACACAAATCTATTGTATTAAAGAAATATGTAATTTTAGGGGATATAAAAGATGACTTAATCAGGGTACGAAGGTTCGATTCCTTCCCTAGGCTTTAACCATATTAAATGGTCGCAAAGAGGACAGATTGCCTAGTGGCCTCGCCCTGCTAAAGTTTTCTTTTTTCAGATTATAGTAATGTTAATGTATAAAAAAAATATGCTAAGTGTTTCATTTAATGCGGGGAGGGTGAGGTGGGTGCAAATTAACACAACTACTGGTAAATTTTCTCAATTTACCAGCAAAGCACAAGCTGTGAACAGAATACAAGTCATTATTTAACATCCCAGGTTCATGTTCAACCTGCAACTTACACATTGCAAATTTCTTAATGGTCTAAATCAAATAAGTGAAAACAGACTGTTATACTCTACACATCTGACATTCAAAAGAACGAATTTCACTGTTCAGTAAAAAAAACATGTTCTTTAAATGTAGTTCATTTCAAAACTTTATAGCAAGATATTTTTCTAATTAAACAGACAACAAATCAATAAAAAAAAAGAAAAATAATACCATACATCTTTTTTTTTCAATTTAAATACTTAGAATTCCAAGAATATGAATCTTCAACCAGGCCTTAGAACGCAGAAATCGCTTTCTTTTAAAAAAAGTTCAAGATTACACATTGGAGGAAATATACTCTGTTATACTTACAGACATAAAATTGTTCTCAGCACAAGGATTAATTGATTGAGGGTTGTTTTTATTTTCATCCAGTGACAAACAGTTCGTGCAGGTTTAAAGCGAATTAGTACAACCGATAAAATGTGACATGGCTTTAAAGCAGTTTGTATGAAAACTTTAAATGTGTAAATATGCATTTTTTTTCAATGAACAACCTGTAAAATATAATTGATTTGTATTATATCTTGAAAACCACCATAAAAAAACAAATCTAACCTTCATTAGAATAATTATTTAATCCTTGTTCAACTTGCTGGAATCCGACATTTATTTTACTTTCTGATGGCATAATGAAATTACCTGCGAATACTATCATAGATCATCATACACGCCATTTTATTTATATTACGAATTATATATACCACGTGTCTAACACATTAAAATATTTAAACAAACTCATCATTCGGATTCGTTTGTTTAAATATGTTTAGTCGTAAGAACCATGTTATATATATATCATGTACGGGAGGTTCAAGTATATAATGATTTGCATTTCATAAGTCTCTCAGCTTTCCCGAAATATTCTTCATTTTCTAAACTTTTATATATATAATATTTTCATACACTTTATACTGTAAATTCCATCCAGACCCTCAGAGCAGTTCCTGGGCGCTTCTGAGAGGTCCGCGTTTGAACAATATATATTACTGCGTCTCAGTTCAATGTTTCCCGCCAAAAAAATTGAAAACTTAAAAAGAGTTGCTACAATGTATTAAATTCGATGCGTTTTCCATACTATGATAACTGTTTGGAATGGACATTTTGTAAAGTTTTTTTGTGTGTGGTTCTGTCGGATGTTCAATTTATATGGATATTTCTAATGTAGTCGTATGAAAAGAACAACGTGGTAAGTTTTATCTTTTTATCATACTTTATTCTTTGTCTGCAATAAGCTATTTTATATTTTGTTGTTTATATGTCCGTTCGTCTATTCGCTTAGCAGTCTGTTACACTTTGTCTTACTTTTATATTTGCCCATACTTTTGTCTTAAAATGGTAATGAATGTTCCTGTTGCTATCTTGTACCAGTCATTAAGCTTAAATCCCTTTTTCTACAACAATTTTTAATGCAAGAACGTGTTGACTAATGTGAAAAGCTGACAGTGTCACTTTTAACAAGATTTCTGAAGCCAAATATCGGTTACAGATTAGGTGATGCATTGTTGCGCCCAATTTTTAAAACATATCTCTAATGGTATATTTAAAAGATAAATTTACTCCTTTTCATTGCAATCAATAAACATATAATAAACCAAAAGGTGAAATATTCACTAAATTATAAGTAAAAATTAGAAATATAATTAAACATTAATTCTTCAACTTTCCTTCTTTTATTGTCAAAATGTATGTTGCTTAATGTTTTTTACACCGTACAATTATGTAAATCTTGTTTTACGCGTGTGTAGGCACAATCAATAGTTGCGAACAAATTGAACGCAATAAAAGTTCAGAACGTTCCATATCAGAACAGGGGCAGGTTGTCTGATGTATCTGAAAATTTCAGGAAATATGTAGGGAATTTTTGCAGATTTAGGAAATGATCTTGAATAATATAAAAGATAGAGATAACTGTAAACAGCAAAAGTGTTAAGCAATGTAAGCTCTACAAATAAGTCAACATGATCAAAATTTTCAATTGAACTCTTTAGGAGTTATTTTAAAAAAGAAGATTTATGCCCCTTAAAGTAAATTTTACAATTTTACTCAACTTTTCGTTAATTATTATTATCTTTTACAAAAATCTTTTCCTCTGAAACTATTAATCCAAGTTAAACCAAACGTAGCCTTAATCATTCTTAGGGTATTTAATTTAAAATATGTATCTGATGACCCTGCCCATTACATGTAACCAAGATTATTGCCATGGCTAGCAGTTTATGGCTTTGATCTCTGAAACAAGAATTTAAGCAAATCCGACATGGTGTAAAAAAAAACATTTGGTCAAGATCTATCTGCCCTGAAATTTTTAAACGAATCAGGCAACCTGTTGTTGGGTTGCTGCCCCTGAATTGGGAATTTAAGGAAATTTTGCAGTTTTTGGTTATAATCTTGAATACTTTTATAAATAGAGATAACTGTAAATAGCAAGAATGTTCAATAAAATAAGATCTAAGATCTACAAACAAGTCAATTATACAAAAATTGTCAATTGATCTCTTAAGGGGCTATCGCCCTTTAAAGTCATTTTTTTCCAATTTTTGTAATTTTTACGAAAGTCTTCTCCTCTGTAACTATTGGGTTAAAAATTAAACCAAACTTGGCATAAATAATCCTTACGGTTTTTAGTTAACAAAAATGTATCCCCGCCGATCAACCAAGATGGCCGCCATGGCTAAAAATTTAAGGTAAAATGCAGTTTTTTGCTTATATCAATAAAACTAAACTATAAAGAGCAAATCTTACTGGGTTAAAGTATTCATCAGGTCAACATGACCAAAATTGTAAATTGACCCCTGTTCAGTAATTAAGGTATTTCCTTTCACTGTAAGGAAATTATTAAATTCTGATTATTATTATTAGGTCTATCCATTTTCCGTGGAAAGATCTATTGCTTTTGTTCTGATTATCATTTTTTTTCCCTTCCGCCTAAATTTTGTTTCTTCCCTGTTTGGTTATTTGTTATATTAAGATGTGGCTTAGTTTTTTGGGAAATGATATCGAACAGTTAATACGCTTTTGAAACAGACACCGCTTAACTGAATACTTTTCCATGTAAGAGTTATCTCCCCGAACACTGTTTTTCTTGTCATTTCTAATACTTTACAACCGTATAAGAAACAGACAAATTTATTTTACCAATTTGCTCGTTATATCCTCAGGATGTTATTATGAATTTTGACCGAAGCGGTATGAAGCTTCCATCAGAGTTATTTCCTCTTATGCATTTGATATAAGTGATATGCATTTGCAACTCAAAAACCATAAACCATATAAACCTAGAGTCCTTTTATTTGAGGTCCTTGTGTCCCAACTAAGAAAATGAGATCAAAGTCAAAGATCAAGGTCATGTTTTAAATTTTGACATTCACCTCATCCTGCTTTTTCTCAGATAAAAGTTAGGGATATCAACTAAAAAAAATGTGATCAAAATGTGAGTTGCGACATAATTTAACTTGAGAGTTTTTGTCGAAATGGTACGCGTCATTTTTTAGGGGGGGTTCCATGCCACTGAAATGGAAAAATTAACAAATTAACTAATTATAGCTTCAAACTTTACAGCTATCATGATGGGTACATGCAATTCATCTTTATTAATCACCCAAGGTCAGCCAGCAACCCTCACTCCCCCCCCCTTTTTTTTTTAAGAATCCAATTCTTAATTTACTATAAAAATGCTAATCCTTCTTTTTAATGAATAAACTTCTTTCTGAAATACATATCCATTCCTGCAAAAATCGGCTCCAATTCATGTATTTTCTGAAATTAATTGATAAAAGTTTTGTTAAAGTACTATAACACCAGCAAGGCTAGATCTCAAGTGTTTAAACACGGGGACTAGACTATCAATTCCTTTATCGCGTGTTCCTAAATTCTAGGTCTCGAATGTTTTAATACGGGAACTAGGCTTAATTACTTTTTCGCGTGTTACTAGAGCCTAGGTCCAAAGTGTTTAAACACGGGAACTAGGCTATCAATTCCTTTTTCGCGTGTTCCTAAATTCTAGGTCTCGAATGTTTTAACACAGGAACTAGGCTTAATGTCCTTCTTCACGTGTTCCTAGTGCCTAGGTCCAAAGTGTTTAAACACGGGAACTAGGCTATCAATTCCTTTTTTACCGTGTTCCCTGAGACTAGGTCTCAAGTGTTTAAACAAGGAATCTAGGCTATCAATTCCTTTTTTGCGTGTTCCTAAAGGCTAGGTCTCAAGTGTTTAAACACGGGAACTAGGCTATCAATTCCCTTTCCCCCGTGTTCACTGAGGCTAGGTCTCAAGTGTTTAAATACAGAATCTAGGCTATCAATTCCTTTTTCGTGTGTTACAAAAGGCTAGGTCTCAAGTGATTAAACACGGGAACTAGGCTCTCAATGCGTTTTCCGCGTGTTCCTAGAGGCTACGTCTCAAGTGTTTAAATACGGAATCTAGGCTATTCATTCCGTTTTTGCATGTTTCTAGTGACTAGGTCCCATGTGTTTAATCAACCAACCAAGCAATCAACCTAGCAAGGAAGCGACCAATCAACAAATCAATCAATCAATCAATCAATCAATCAATCAATCAATCAATCAATCAATCATTGCATGCATGTTAATACGGGATCCAAGATCTCATTTGTTTCTTTTTAGCTTCGGAAAGTAAAGACCGTTAACAATTGTTTTTAAAAACAATTGATTTATATTCATTATTATTATTCTTTCCGCCAAACTTTAACGACATTTCCCCAAAAAAGTACGCGACATGTTAAAATGATATTAGATATCAAGTATCGGTTGACACAAAGCTATTTTATGGTTAGGGCACCACCCCGTAACATTTCCTTTATAGCGGTTATCTCACCTAACACCGAAAAACCTTGTGATCATTCAAACACCGCAACCATAATAGGTAGAAAAAACCGAAGGGTGGAACTTGTTCAGGACTAGACCCGGGTTCTTTGCTACATTTAGATCGAAAAGATTCAACGACTCATTGGTAGGGTTATGCCCCTTTGAAAATTAACCGATGTCGGATGGCCACTAAAACTCAGAAACAGTAAGTTGTAGTCACCTATGATCTTCAACGATGATCATCAATTTATGTGACCATGAAAATGCCTCTAGGTCAAAGGTCAAGGTCATGACCTAGATTTTAACCTTAGCTTGTTATCGGATTTACTCAATAACCGTAAAAGATGGCTGATAAAGTGTATTAGAGAAAATGTGTGTCTTGTCAAGATCTACATTTGTTATGTTGGGTCTGAAATTATTGGACCAATTATTAACTGTTTTTCGGAGTCCGAAATGAAGATTTTTTTTCTTATAACTGGAACGAGGTTAGAGATAGAAAGAAACTTTAAAATGCAAAGATGTTCAGCATAATATGATCTGCACAGTTAGGTCAAGATCAGAGGTCAAGGTCCCTAGCAACGACATAAAAAACCTTAGCAGCCATATATTTTTGAATTTAGAAGGCTATGAATAATATAAATATGAAATTTTTAATACTGGAAATGACATTTTTGTCCCGAGCAATGACATATTAGTCCCTAGCAATCGCTTATTTTTTTTAACTTTAAAGGCTATGAATAGTACATATGACATTTTTGTCGAGCCTAGACATAGCAATCCTACATTCCGTCGTCGTCGTCATTCACTCTGTAGTTTCAGTTTTTAAAATTTAAATGACTGTCTTAAACCATCCTGCATTTCTACCAAACTTGGACAGAAGCTTGTTTATGATCAAAAGCTAGTCTAGAAGGACATATTGTGAAAATATATTTCCTGTTTTTAGGTATGTAACTTATATATGGACTAAGTCTTTCTTCGAGTTAACATTACATACAGTCTGCAGTTAAAGTTCTTAAATCATTTATTAGATTCATAAGGTAGACGAATAATTGAAATATGAAGATAACAATTTCAAATGGTATCAACTTGAAAACTGATTTAAATAATAATAAGTGTTCTTCAGTAACTATGGGATGACTTGTTTTTTTTTCTCCAGGGGATGCTAATGATTTATCCTTGGTATGTTCCATTTTTATAGTTATTCAGTGTAACTTTTTCTATAAACCATTATCATATTGTTTCTTTTGTCATACTAAAATAGGGTGAATGCCCTAGCCCTGTCGGATTATTCGTGGTCATGGGAACCCCTGCCAAAATTGTTTTGTGAAGGTTGTTCCATAAAACATGCCAAAGGCGTTCGCAGAATTAGACAGGATTTTTTATCGTTTTTTGTTAATTATATTAAATATCATTAAAATAATGATATATTGTAAACAACAAAAATATCAAGCAAAAAAAAAGATCTATTAAAACGTCTAAACACGCTGCATTTGTTTGCGCCTGTCCTAAGTCAAGATTGATGTTCAGTAGTTGTCGATTATTTATGTGGTTCATAAGTGTTTCTCGTTGTTCGTTTTGTATATAGATTAGACCGTTAGGTTTCCCGTGTAAATGGTTTTACATTAGTCATTTTTGGAGTCCTTTACAGCTTGCGGTTCTGTGTGAGCCAAGGCTTCGTGTTGAAGACCGTTCTTTGACCTTTGATGGTTTACTTTTACAAATTGTGACTTGGATGGCGAGTTGTCTTATTGGCACTCATACCACATCTTCTTATATCTAAAATGACCATTTGTCAATTGACATGGAGTTATTGTCCTTAGAGGAATTTTCAGTAATTTATTGGTAATTTTTGTTAATCTTATCAGATATTTTGCTTTTAATTAAATACGTAACTAAATTAAACCAATTTGACACGTGGTCTTAATCAATATAAGGGTATCTGTATGGTGTTAACCTTATTTTACAGGATTTCTAAACCACAGTAGATACAGGTGAGCGACACTGGCCTTAAGATCCTCTACTTCTTTTTGTTATGTTACAGACCTGAGTATACACCAAAGCCATTATTTTTTTCTTTTAACAGTATTTTTTCTATTGTATATGTGCTATTAATTCAATATATATTCCTTTTAGCATAATTACTTGAGGCCCATCTTCCCATCAGCATATATATAGTTACATGGGTGAATGTTCGTTTCTTTCTGCATACTTATATTTGGTGAATTCACCCAAGACCTGGCAAGTTAGCCAGGATCTAGGGAACCCCTGCCCAATTTTTGTGAAAGGCTCCTCCAAAAAACAGTTCGAGGCAATTTCAACTTCATACCGGCTTTGGTGGATTCAGTAAAACTACATTTTTAGCTCAAATGGCTAAACGGGCAAATTGATCGTTTATAATCACTTGGCGTCCGTCGTCACCGTCATCATCATCTGTCACCGTACACAAATCTCCTCATCTTAAACTAGTCAACTAAATTTAACCAAACTTTTTTTACATTCATCAGTAGTGTATCTAGTTAAAAAATTGTGTGCAATCGCCCTACTTGCCAAACAACATGGCTGACATGGCTTAAATAAGAACATAAGGGTTAAATACAGTGTTCTGTTTATATCTTTGAAACTAAAGCATTTACAGAAAATCTGACGGGATAAAAATATTTATCAGATGAAGATCTATCCACCATGAAATTTTTATACGAATCAGGCAACCCGTTGTTGGGTTGCTGACCTTGATTTGAAATTCTTTAGTAATTTTTTCAGTTTTTGGTTATCTTGTCAATTAACATCTTGAGGAGTTATAGCCATTTACAGTCATTTTTTCTTAAATTTTTGTGATCTTTTTCGAAAATGTTACCCCCTAAAACACCTGAGACAAATAGCAAAAAGTTTTAACAAAGTAAATAATATGACTCTAGGACGATAAATACCACTAATAGAAATTCACAAAAATGGCCGTTGACCCCTTGAAGAGTTATTGCCCTTTATAGTCAATTTTTCATATATTTTTGTAATCTTTTACAAAAATCTTCTTCACTTAATCTAATTGGCAAAATAGAATTAAACTTAGCCAGAGTTTCAATAGGGTATATTGATTGAAAATGTATCTGATCACCCTGTCATGCAACCAGCATGACCGCTAGGGCTAAAAATAGAAAATAAGGGTTGACTGTAGAAGTCAAATGGGGAAAATTGTAAAACAAATAATTCAAAAGGTCACAATTTGCAAACTACTTTGAGTTAGGATAAGGGGTTTTAAGCTCGCATGAAAGTGAGCGTTTCTCATCACTTGGCGTCCGTCCTTCTTCGTCGTCGTCGTCCGTCGTCGTCGTGATTTACTTTTACAAAAATCTTCGCCTCTGAAACTACTGGGCCAAATTTAACCAAACTTAGCCACAATCATCATTGGGGTGGGGTATCTAGTATAAAACAAATATCCAATGACCCCGCTTGCCACCTGAAAGGGGAAATGTTTTTAGAATGTTGAGCTCTACTTGTTGTTCATATATGTCAAATAAAGGCAACAGTAGTATACCGCTGTTTCGAAAACTCATAAATCGATAGAGATAAAAACAAATCCGGGTTACAAACTAAAACTGAGGGAAACGCATCAAATATAAGAGGAGAACAACGACACAACAAAAACACAACACTAAAATGTAACACACACAGAAACGAACTATAATATAACAATGGCCATTTTCCTGACTTAGTAAAGGACATTTTAAGAAAAAAATGGTGGGTTGAACCTGGTTTTGTGGCATGCCAAACCTCCCGCTTTTATGGCAACGTCAAACACAACACCAAAACGACAACATCATATGACAGGACCACAATACAAATAAATGGGAGAACATATAGGACAAAGAAACACACGAATAATAGCTAGCAGAAGGTACTAGGCTTAAAATTCAATACGCCAGACGTGCGTCTCGTCCACACAAGACTTACCAGTGACGCTCAGATAAAAAAAAGTTTGAAAGCCAAAACAAGTACTATTATCTTCAATACATGTTATATATAGAGAGAAACTTGAAATTTTAAAAATGATCAGCAATACAAGTTTTACAAATAAGTCCAATGGTCGAAATCATCAGTTGACTCTTCATTAGAGCTATTGCCCTTTGATGAAAATGTTTATATTTGTTTTACGTTTTGTCTTATATCTTCAAGATAACTATAGTTAGATAGAAACTTAAATAAGCAAAAATGATCAGCATAACAAGATCTACATTTTAAATCGTCTGACGCCTCCTTGTTGCATTAATTGCCATTAATTTCTATTTTCCTTTGTCTGTTAACTTTTACAAAAATCTTTTTTGAAACTACTGGACAAAAATTTAACCACACTTGGCTACAAGTATCTCGAAGTATCTATTTTAATAAAGGTGTCATCTGACACCGTCGTCCAACAAGATGACCGACATGGCTTAAAATAGAACAAAGGGTACAATGCAAATTTGGTCTATTATTTCGAAAACCGTTATAAATAGAGAAAATCTTACAGTAGTAATGTTGAATTATGTTGGAGAGTGTCCTTAGTTGGTGATGCAATACGACCAAGGTGAGTGACACAGGCTAGTTTTGATGAGTGAAAGATTGAATTTGCGTTTTGTAATGTTCCGCTCATCAATACCAATTTACGACTTTGAATGCTAAAATGCGTTAAGAAGACAGTTATATGGACTTTTTCCTACACGCTTTCGTGAAATTGGCCTGCTTTCATATATTTTAACTATGATAAGTTACAAAATAGGTAATGTCTCGTTCTGCGATGCTGTTTTTTGTTGATATAATGTGCAGTATTACTTTGAAAATTTCAAGAAAATAGTACCATTTCGGAGTTATTTCTTAACTCCGTTAGATACTGACCTGATATTAAGTATGCGAGTCTCCGATGAAGAGATTTGACCGATTTTTTCAAAATTAGGGGGCTATAACTCTTGTTGGCGGGGACCATTAGTGTCGTTTCAACACATCTAGTTGATTTATGAATTCCACAGGCCAAACATATGGCCTACTCATATTTCCTCCCGACTTTTGCAGTAAGTATTTGTCATATTTTGTTGGATATTATAATTGAACAATCTGTTTTCAGGTTAACAAATGATAGGTACTTAACTCACATTTTTTACGGTTGTCAGCCCCACTAAAATGATTTATCTACACAATGGACTATGCCACGCCTACCTTTGTTGTCGGAATCATTCGAATCCGGCCTCCCGAAGTATATCAACCGTAATTATTTCGTGTATCAACACCTCCCTTAAATATATTTCTGTTTCCGATTGGTCACTTTTTATGGGAAGGTCTATTGCTAAAAATAATTTTTTCTCGGAGATATCGTCCTTTATATGTAAAGTCTAGAGAGAGAGAGTCGAAATGCAAGAATTGGAAAGTTTTGAGTAATAAGATAGAAACTCGTAACTCATTAGGCATACTTCAGATAATACTTTTTTCACGAAATATTTCTCTTATTTACTATGGGGTTGATAAGGTCTTAGAAAAAACACTACTAGAGAAAATCTGACAGGAGCAATGTTGAATTATGTTGGCAAGTGTCCTTAGTTGAAAATGCAATAAGACCAAGGTGATCGACACAGGCTAGTTTTGATTTTGGATTCGATTTGTTAAAGGTCAAAATCCATGTTACTTAATTTAGAAACATTTTGGAAAACTGGTTTCTAGAAGGTAACCTGAATTTCTATAGCTCGATTGGAATGAAACTTATACGGACGCAGGATACATATTGAAGGAGAAAAATTTTGTGTACGGTAATAGTTTTGTATGAGGTTCACCTACAAACGGCTGTTCCTTATTCAATACTACTTTGATGAATAACTTAGAAATAGTTAAGTTCTCCTTTAACGGTATGTTTATACCAAAAAAAAACTTTACAGAGTCTGAGGTATAATCTGTGAGCTTTTGTCACAGCACTTTCTTCTTTCCTTGAAAATATTAAAATGAATTATGTTCCCCACATTGCGCCCTTTCTGTTGTCCGTCTTCGGCCATCGTCGTCGATCGTCTGTTGTACTTATGCAAGAATTTATACAAGAAAAGATTTTCTTCTCATAATACTGGACGAATTTGATCCAAATTTGCCAACGCTATATATACCTTTATCCTTACATGTATATGATATAACATATATTTTGCTTGAATACTGTAGGAGCTGTTAACCCGAAGACCATATGCACTTTGTGGAATAGAAGGACGGATGATCAGAACAAACAGTTAACAGCTATTAAAAAGACTTTAGTATTCAAATCGTTACCATTCAATACATATCAAAAACAGCGGACAAACAAATAATTTGAATTTTGCATGAGCTTCAAGGTTCGTGAGCTGGTTATCAGTATTTACGTTGCAGTAATTGATTTAACTTGTTGGTAAAAGCTTTCTAAACTGGATGGGTGATACATGTGCTTATACATATTAAACCATATACGTCTAACTAGAGTAGGGTTAACACCTTGTGCGATCTTTTGTAACATGCACACATTGTTTGATATTGCTTCAATTTGTTTAGATCATTGTTTTTTATTAAAGAGCATAGCTTTTCTATATTGATATTCTCTTATATAAATTTGCAAACATTTCATTACCGTGTATGCATTTCGTTTTGCTTTGAAGCATGCATTTTTGTTTATCTACGAAAAATAACACTATATGGAAAGATTGCCAATGAATCAGCTCTCTACCCGAGAAATCATATTATTGATCATATCATTCAACACGTATCTAAAGTAGACATCCTAGCTGAGTGAAAAAAAGTAGAGAAATTGTCAAGTATAAAGCCACACGGTTTATAGTCGAATATATTAGAAAAGTATCTTTTATCTACAAATGTATCTACGAAAGATTGCTTGTGTTCATATCAAAACGACCTGTATGATAAAACAAAATGTACCATAAAAGGGTAAATGTTAAAGCAACCATTAAAAGAGAAATATGAATAACGAAATAAGATATTCCTTAAATTTGGCTTACATTTCAATTGTGTTATTCCATTTCAAATTTTGATTACAATCGATGATATTTATTTCTATCGGTTATATTGAAAACAATTGTCAATTCGTAAAAACAGCGTCATGACTTCATATGATGGAATGTTGCGACATATTAAACATGTTATTTATATTATGTAGAATTATGGTTAAAATATACGGAAAGAAGTATTTAAATCGAAATCTGATTCAAGAACAGGAAGTACGGACTGCAATCAAAGAATTAAAAGTGACAACTTTTACTAAGTCCTGGAGGGAAAAGGACTCCGAGTATGGACATATTTGCAAGTTTTTAGGAAGAAAAAATAATGACATCAACAGGGCCAGAATTCGAAGCATCATTGATTATGGAATTAAAAAAAAGAAAGGAAAAGGAAAAAGAAACCATCAAATGACTGAAAGTGATCGACCAAAAAAAAGATGAAGGTATTTTGACGCTTGTAGATGTTTTTATTACCTACTGTTCTGTTATTCGTTAACCATAAGAACTTTTTGTAACTAACCGAAAGATTTTGTTTCCTTAGTCCTACCATTTTCTAGCTGTCGATGATTATGTACAATGCATTTGTTCTGGCTTGTTTAGGTGGTAAGCAACTGTTTGGTATACATCACCGACACCTTTACCTCATCTCAACATTTCAATTGAATGAATAAGTGATGTTGTAATATGTTTTGTTTTTTCGAATCCAAAGTGGAAATACCGCAGGACATTTCTGTATGTACTATAATTGTATTTTGATTTCATGAATTAAGTATGAATACTTAGGTATTAAACGACAATCTTTAAAACATTTCTACAACAAAATATTTTTTGAACGGAAAATCATTCCTCGAAGCATTGGATATTTGTATATTTATTTGATAATTTGATATACTTCAAAAAATACAATTCTTCAACTGAGGATGATGTTATCTACTAAACATTACACCACAGCCCAGAGGAAAAGTAAATAACACAAAGCGTGGTATGAAAGACTGCAAAATGACAAGTGATACACAATTATAAAGTGACAACTGACGACATGATTTATTAACACTGTCAGTGAAACCCAAATACTATAAACTGCACAAAACGCCAACTGACTTGTGACAGGCAGATGTTAAAATGTAGCTGGGTTAATTATGACTGTTGAACCAATTCTATCATTTCGCTTCGTACAGTTTGTAAGTTTGAAATAAAAACAAAGATAGCCAGCACTCAGCCGACTCTATAGATAGACAAAGTAACAGAAAGTAACAAATAGACAAAAGAAACCAAGTAAAGATCTGAGATAGCTGACTGTTGTCTAAAGCTACAACCAAAGTTGCCAATAAAATTTGATAAAATCTTCCCAAAATATTGAGCAGTACAATTAATACCAATCATTAAAAAAAGAATATGTGTATTATTTGCTAATGAGACAACTCTCCACAAAAGACCAAAATGACACAGAAAATTAACAACAATAGTTCATGGTACGGCCTTCAACAATGAGCAAATGTTATACCTATTATCACTACATGTACATACAGTTGGAAACAAAACTTAATTTGTCTAAGCCAATATGTTTTAATAAAAAAAAACCTGTAGCTGGTTCATGGATATCCGCTGTAATGATATATAATAGTCCAACGGTCAACAAACCACGACAAATGACTAGAAAATAAGAAATAGTATAAATCCCATAACAACAGAGTTATCTTATTTAAGATGCTCTTGAAGATAGATCAAATCTTGTTCGACATCTGACACCAGACTTGATACTCATGTAACTAAGAAATCGATGATAAGACTCTGTTGGTGATGTCAAAGCCTGGCTATGAGGGCGGATGTATGTGTACGACAATTGGAACATATCCGTGGAAATGTGATACACAGATATTCGATCACAGTCAGCAAAGTCGTTCGTGATGCCGTCCGTAAAAAGTTCGAAGGGATGTCTTTAGCTTCAGATTTTGAACCATTGTTTCAAAAGCTTCCTGGGAGAAATGAACCTAATATGCATCCGCTGCTTAAATGTTACTACACAGAAATGGAAATGTCACAACTGGAAAACTAAACTTATTTTTTGTCGTAAAGTTGTGATATTTTCCGAACTTTCTTGTCTAGTTCTTTCTCTATGTCATGATATTAGGGACAATGAAGAATACAATCAAGTCTTATACACAAGTCATCAAAAGAGTAAATTAGAGATAAAAACCTAATCATTTAAATCAGAAGAGTAATGTATTGTGACAGAACACGCCTTATATAAATATAGTAAATAAACTCATCATAGATACCAGGTTTAAAATTATGTATTTGCGCCAGACGCCGGTTCAGTCTACACCAGACTCATCGGAGACGCTCGAACATAAAAAGTTAAAAAGGCCAAATTAAGTACGAAGTTGAAGAGCGTTTGAGACAGAAAATTCCTAAAAGTTTGGTAAAATACAGGTTATGTAATCTATTCCTGACGTAGAAAAGCCTTAGAATTTCAAAAACTTAAAGTTTTGTAAATAGTTATTTTATGATTATGGCCAAATCAATGATTCTTCATGTGAACAAAGAAGTGCTGACTACTGGTCTGGTGATACCCTCGGGACATAAAAACTCCACCAGCAGTGACATCGATCCAATGGTTGTAAATAATCTCATCATATATAACAGGATTGAAATTTTAAATTTGCGCCAGACTCGCGTTCAGTTTACACAAGACTCATCATTGAAGCTTGAATCATAAAAAGTTAAAAAGGCGAAATAAATTACGAAGTTGAAGAGCATTGAGGACAAGAAATGTCTAAAAGTTTTGCCAAAGTTTTGTAATGATAGGATTATGAACGTTATTAACGATCATATTTCCAAAAAACATTCAGTTTCATAGCCGTAGCTGTTGAGCATTGCACACTTATCTGTTTTCTGGTTTAGAGGACTGATACTATCATTGAGTTCCCTGTATAAGTCGTTGTTGAAGATACATTTCCAAAAAAAGAGACAGAATAAATAACGTTTTTTACTCGTACAGTATAACAGATTGAATATCACATAGCATGTCATTCCTTATAAGAAAATATATTGCAGTGAAAGTAAAGAAAGAAACTTTCCATAATTTTTTTTTCTGTTTACAAGCTTTATATAGAAAATTCTAGCATGTGGTATGATTGCCAATGACAGAGCACCCTTCCAGAGACTAAATGACGTAGAAGCTTTTAAATAACTCTATGTCACCGCACGGTTTTCAACAACGCGCAAAACCAATATCGCGTAGGTAGCTACAAAAAGTCCTGAAATGACAAATTTAAAACAAAATAAAACATGTAAAGACAAAACTTACGGTCTTTTTATAACCAAACATAAACGGTAAACGAATATGATATACAGCAACACACGACTACCCTTGAAATACCATTTCATTGTTTGAGACGGGCACATGCATAATGTGTCGGGTTAAACATGTTCGCGGGCAACAACACTCTACAGAAGTCTGGGGCAGAGGTATACCAGAACAACACAAGAACGAAAAAACAAACTGAAACAAACAATAAACGACCAAAAAAATGCAATTAACAGCAAAAAAAATAAAACGACAACCAATGAATGACCTGTTCACGACTTTGGACAGGCACATACAGAATGTTCCGATCTTAAGATATTAGCCGACGCTAAACGCTCCTCTCACTTGAGACAGTTGTGAAACAGGACAACAAATATAAACCCAAACTATAAAACAACAGTTACAAAGGATTTTACTCATCAGATCGATATACAGCACAAAAATAAAGAACAAAACACGGAAGACGCAAATAAATTACAAACAATGACAGGTACTTCAAATCCAATAACCATCGATAAAACCAATCATGTATCTAAGACTAAGATATCATCATTACACATTCAATGGAGTGTAAAGATGAAAGTATCAGTTAACGAAAACATGAAGCCAAAAAAAAAAAAAAAAGAATTGACCGATTGTAGGACCGTGAATGTGTATATGAGTATGACACATATCTATTTTGGTTTTAATTTATTGATAAAAAAATTATATTTATACTGATAAAAAGAATATTCAAAGAATTAATTGGAGTTTCAATTGGTATCCTTTGAAATAGATTTAGCTAAGGGTCTGTAAACAGATTCACCGTAAAATTAGGACGTGTTTATTCACTGGTATCACCAATTATCACAAATACAGTCAAAATTCCACACCAAATATTTGAATATACGAAAGAAATTAAGCAATTTATTTTAACAAAATCCGTTACAATTAATTTACAAGCAATGCATAGATTCATTGAAATCTGAAATGTGACAACAGACACGAGCACAGAGACCGAGTTGAGATGTATACACATCGTCAGATGATGACATAGGAACATCACAGACCAAAATAGGAAAATTAGCAATAGGGAACGAAAAATCGTACCTGTTGTGTAGATTTGTGGGTAGAGTTTCTTGTGTTAAACTGAGATATAAATAAACTAAAGAAATGACAGTATATGTGATTATATTTCATTTATATAAAACAATATTCTTTGGGTATATTTCTGCAGTTTGTTTAGAGAATTTTTAATGGTTTCACAAAACGGTGAGTGTTGTAGAAATTATGAATTAAAACAAAATCTAGACAAATATTTACTTAGTTTTGCCCTTAAAAAAAGACATCAAATGCATGCCCTGTTCAAAAGTAACGAATCCTTAACTATGATTCTATACAGTACAGTAACAAATCAAGGGCGCAATTGGTGTCCTTATTATAAGGTGTAATACCACCATTGATTTTCCCATATTAGTCTTTTTAAATTTGCACTTTTCAAAAAATTTTGCAGAATTTATCCTTGTTTCAATTAAAGAAATACTTGGCATCAAATGTTCACCTCATTTTTTACCTGTGTACAAGCTTTAGTAACCATGTAACCTCACGTTTACAAAATATTCTATAGAAACCACAAATAAAAACAGTGCTTTGAAATACCCAAGGCATATGTTTATGAAATGTTTTACTGCAATGAAATATAGGATAAATTACCTACAACTGTCAAGATCAAGGGAATATTTTTGTTCGACCTATTTTCGTAAGCAACCGGATGTGACATACTATGATTTGCTGGTATTACACCTACCAATACATATAACTTTCCCATAAATGTATTGCCGAAATGTACATGCATGTCGTGGAGAAAACTGAAAGCATAAACAATCATATCATCACACATGCAAAACGTATATCTAGCTCATATACCCTTTTCATTACCGAAGATGACATGATATAGGGGCAGCAAATACATTATACATCTCTGGGTCGATACCTCTGCTGGTGGACTATTAGTCCCCGAGGGAATCATAAACTCAGTAGTCAGTACTTCGGTACTGACATGATTTATAACAAACTTTTCTAAAATTGTCCGTTTATAAATTTTGAAATTATAAAGAAACTAAGGTTTCAACTCCCTCAGGCAAAGTTGACCTTAGATGAATTTGGCTATTTGTTTTAGGTATGTTTGTCATATAGCTCTTCAACTGTTTCGGTACTTATACATCCCTCGGATTTCAAATGTTTGGCATTAAGCGTTCCTGATGAAGGTAAATCCAGAAAGGCGCTTCTTAAACGTGTTATTTTCTTTTTTTTGCAAATAGATCTAATCAAATATAAAATAATTTCTAAGCTTGTGTTGAAGAAAGTCTAGTGTAAAGAGTTGAAAAGGAGTACACTGAAAGCGGAAAAATCATATCATTACACATGCAGAACGTGTATCTAACTCATATACCCTTTTCATTACCAAAGATGACTTTGTATAGGGGCAGAAAATACATATGCAATCAGATTTAATCAAATAAAACAATTAGTTTTCAAAGCTTGTGTCGAAGAAAGTGTAGTGAAAAGAGTTGAAAAGTCAAAACATTCATCCGAGTGAAATGACTACCAAGAACACCTTATTTATCTTAAAATAAAACAAACAGTTTCAAAACAGTTAATTCCACTACTATCATATTCTTTAATAGAGCGTCTCACATGTCAACTCAAGTTTCCATATTATCATGTAGGAACACCGACAACACAAATGTTACTTTATAACTCCCAAGAGAGAAGTATTCCCGTAGCAGTGTGGAGCATCGTTATACTTATGTTGTTTATAAACATGAATCATTTACCTTTAACTTGTTTGTCATCAGTTATCGATTACAATGATTTAACGCTCACCCAGTCTCTCAGAGACCTTTTAGTAGTGATTTAAATAGATAAAAAAAATCATGCTTGTATGTACATGCGAAAGAATAAACCGACACACACTCGCACTCAGAAAAGGAAGAATAGTCGGTGCATGATCATGAATACGTTTCTGTTGGCAAGATTATTTTTAGAAATACTAGTATAGCAGTTTTCGATATACTTAACTATACATTAAACCCATTTCACAGACAGATAGAAAATTAGCTAGGCAAAAATGATCACCAAAACAAAATCTACAATGAAGACAATATGGAGGAAATGGTAAGACGACTCCTTTTTGGAGCTATTGCCTTTAAAAGACGATTTTCACCTTTTTTTTTTTGCGTTTTGTCATACATGATAGAAAATTATAATAGATAATGATACACTTTAAATCACAGAATGATCAGCAAGTCAAGATCTACTAACAAATCAAATTTTGCCGATATAGTTAAGTAGACTGACTCTTTATGGAGTGATTGCCCTTAAATGAGGATTTTGTTTATCCTCTTTTGTGTGTTTTTAACAAAAAAAATTAAGAAATAAGAGAGAAACTAAACAGGCTGAATGATAAGCAATACAAGATCATCTAAACTGGTTTTTGGCATGAATTCTATTATTGTCTACAATGTTGGAGAGTGTCCGTTGTTGAATTTGCACATAGACCAAGGTGAGCAACACAGGCTCTTTAGAGCCTTTAGTTGCCTATTGTCATGAAACTATGATATTTATAGAGAGACATTTTGTTTCTGTTATGCCTCATATGATTTAAATTATAATTTATAAATAAACACTTTAAATCAAAAAAATTATCAGCAAGCACGATCTAATAATAAGTCAAAGAAGCTAAACAGACTAAAAGATCAGTAATACAAGATCAACAAAATAGAGATTTTTTTCATGAAGTCTATTCTCGTCTACAATGTTGGAGCGTGTGCTTTATGTTTGATATGCCCATAGACAAGGTGAGCGACACAGGCTCTTTAGAGCCTCTAGTTTTTAAATATATATATATATATATATATATATATAATGTTTGATTTTGAATACCATATAATGATGTAGATTGTTTAGAACATGTCTTATTTTGATTTTGTATGAAAAGTTTTTGTAGAAAATCATTTGAAATGCAGAAAAAAATATTTTGAAGAAAGGCGGAATTTAGTTAGTACGAACGAGACATTCAAAATTCATCAGATACGAAATAGATAAAAACTATCAACACCGTCCTAAAAACTGAAAACCTAGAAATTGACGTCACAAAACATTTCAAGGAACAAACAGGAGTAATGTGTTTTTATTTCAGTTCAAATTAATGTTTTTCAACCTACATAAACAATAAGCTTCTTAAAAAACACACCATACTAAATTAAGAGAATGCTAAATTATAGATACCGTACTTGGGGTCTGGTTCTTTTTTTTTTAATTAGCATTTTTATGGTTAAGCATTGCAAATTCTAGCGACATTAATGGCATCCGAGTGAAAATGCTTTATACCAAATATTTTTGTTAAAAGCAAGATGATGTGTGTTTTGCCAAGGGCGCAGAGAGTTAAACCATATATATGTAGATCAATTTATTCAATAAAAAATTCAATGCGTCAGGAGCTGACAGATCATGATGCCACATACATTTGGTGAAAAGCTACAATATAAAAAAAAACTAATATCTAACATTGTTAACTACCAACTGTAGCTATAGAATACAAAAATATATGATTGAAAACACTCAGATCAATGAAAAAATACAATTGGCAAAAAAGGGGGGAAACTGTACTTGACTAGAGTTGAACAAAAAATGTTGTCTTCATAAAAAATTACATATGACTTAGAAATATACGAAATAATACTGTTTTCGGATAAAAACAAAACATTACGAAGTTAACACATGATTATTAACACAAATGCCATCGTTCGTAGAATGTAAGCTGTTTGGACATACTTTCTCATGACTTATACTGCAAATAACATAAATAATTGCTTTAACTAGAATATATAGGACATAATGGCATTAATACTTACATCGTAATTCACCAAGGGACAAGGAGAATGTTTATGCTCTTCGTTATTATCTTCTAAAATTCTATCAAGCCATGCTACAGGAAATGTAAAAATAATGTGTAAAACAAAAACAAAGTCGGATTAACTATAATTATCAAAAAATGCAGGTTGCATATGAAGAGGGATAACTTTAAGGATATTTTTGGCATTACAATGTGGTTTGATTGACAATGAAACTTCTCCCCAGAATCCACTGACATAGACAGTTAACAATACTAGTCACTGTGCGGCCTTCAATAATGAGCCAAACCTATACCATGAAGTCAACTTTAAAAGGCCCCTAAATAACAAATGTAAAACATACCAAACGAGAAAACTGACTTTCTGATATATAAACAAAATAACGAAAACAAATAATTATGAATAATTGCAACAATGGACAACCACTATATCACATATTTCAATAGGTCATCATTTCACAAGGACACCATAATAGGTTATGGAGTCTCTATTCCAACATGAAATTTGCAATTGATTCGATTTTAATTCCAAACCATTTTCCTTTCACTTTGTAAAAACAGTATGTTTTAAACAATCACATAAAAGATGGTTTATAGACGCATCGAACTCATAATCGTCCTGCTTTATGAAATAATAATTTAAATACACTTATATAACACGTACACGATATCTATATCATGAAAATGGTCATTAAAAAATTGGCTTTGACGCCTGCATTCAGATCGTAATGGCTGTGAACGCGAGTGAAATAAAACAGATGAAGTACAGTGTCAAAATAACATGAAAAGAATAATGATAAAACTTGATATAAACATTCAAATAGTGCGGTGACGGATTAGTAAAAAGGCGATTATTAACAGAGTTTAATTTCACTTTATAATACACGGCTAAAAATTGGTATTCATCTAGAGAAATGATTTTACTTTTATTTTAGACTGGTCGTCAAAAAGTCGTATGGTGCAGTTTTTTTGATTTGACGTTTGGTTAGCAAAACTGACTTGAAATGTTGACTCTACGAGGCATGTAATTTTGACCGATTATTTAAAAATCGTTGCCAAATATATGTAATTCGTATTGGATTCAATTATCACATATAATATGTTATTCATTAAGCAAAAAAACTAACATCATAAGTCTTTTGTTACAAAAATATGAAGATACAAAGCACTGAAACTTGTGACATTTTGTCGCTTCACCGGATTTCAATACTTTGCAAGAACGCACTAATCTATAAATTATTAATCAATTTATACAACGTGAAAATTCAGCAAATACTCTTTTCAGTGACATAATTTTTGATCATATAAAATTTCTCAAAAAGACTTAAAAAAGCATCCAAAATATTCACTATTAAATTACAATCTTACTTAATTTTCCGGAAAGTCGTGTCAGGTTTCCGGCTGATCTGAATATTATTAACCTTATTGATTTTGAACTTCGAGAGCACCACATGTTCGATTAATATATAGCAATTGATTTTACTTGTATTGGTTCAAGGTTCTTGGTTTCTTTGATTTTTTGTTTGTTGTTTGTTCTATTTTGAGGTTGTGCTGATAAAGTTTTATTAATTTAAGAAGAAAATAATTATTTAGTTGGAAGTTATTTTTAGAAATTGAGATCTGACAAAATCCCAAAAGATGGCACAACTTGGAAGTCCGTTGAAACTTGGTCCTAGTACTGCAAAGCGGCTGAAACCGAGTTTAATCTTAGAAAAAATGTGTAATTTGCCAGAGAAGCAGTAATGAAACAGTTGATTTATTTACTGATAACAGTAAATCGCGGTTTTTTGCTGCAGTTGGTAGGCGTAAAGATGATATTTACTTGAAATTAATAAGTGAATATGATTCATTCAATTTTACCGAAGGAAAGTTTGGAAATGGTATATCATAAAAGTTGCTACAAATCTTATACAAGTGAACATAACATTGCGGTGTTTACTAAGAGACAAGATGATGAATTAGCGGACTGTTCAAATCAGGACAGTCAAGTCACAAGTATCTTAACTCGATCTATGTCTTCTCCTACCAATTGGAGTGCTTGTATATTTTGCAATAAAAAGAGCTACAAGCAAGACAAAAAACTTTTGAAAATTGAGTCCGATGAAAGGGTTACTCGTCTTACAAACGCTGCAAACCATAACGGTGATTCAAACTTGCTACATAAAATTAATCAAGACAATTTTTAAGAACAAGCTTTGTACCATAACCAGTGCATAATAAAATATCTAATGTATTTAAAACAAGATATTGAGGTCAGTGCTAACTCAACTTCAGAATCCCAATCAATAAATACAGCTGCTTTTTCCAAATTAATTACTAATATAAATGCTGATTTATTAAAAAATAAAAAAGCATTTCTATTATCCTCTTTAATTGAGAAGTTTGTTTCATACCTACCCGAAAATATGCCTAAAAGCTTTACAACGAGGAAACTGCAGCGACATTTGGAAAATCATTATGGTGATTCAATTGTCATTCAATCGCAACAAGGTCAGGGTAAGTCCAACATTATTATGAGTAGTAATATAACACTAGGGGATGCAATCAAGGCAGCCAGTAATTTGAAAGCAGAGTTAAAATGGTCAAAAGAAAAACAAACGAGTCGTATGTATAGCGAACAAACGGATGACCAACTCCTTTATTCAGTAGCAAGTATAATTCGGAGAGACATTGACAAAGTAAGATTCTTTAAAAAACACTAACCAACTTCAACGGAGGTATCATTCGAAAATTGGTTACAGTCAATGCCCGATTCTTTGGTCAAACTACTTAGTTGGATTACGGACGAAAAAGCTTTTAGCACTTGTACTGTTCCTTCTAATATCAAAACAGAAAGTGTGAGGATAAGTTTGGCTTTAACGGAATGTATTGTTGCAACTAGTCGTAGTATCCTTACAACTTTTCATCTTGGTCTTGCAATTCAAGTTCACCACGAGTTTGGGTCGAAGCGCCTTATTGAAATTCTGAACGCGCATGGGTTTTGCGTTACATACACTGAATTGCGCAGATACCTTACCAGTGTTGCAAACCATGAAATCAGTCGTATCAGTGGCGATCGATACATCCCAGGAGGTATATATTCGATCCATTTCAGAAGGAGGTCGGTTGATTCAAGAGGGTTCCGATAATATTGACATTAACGCCGAGACATTAGATGGAAAAAACACCTTCCATTCTCTTGCTAGGGCTGTATTTCAAACTAAATCAGCTGGCGTTTATGACTATGGTTCAGAACGAATCAAGCGAGGAATTGAGCGATCTTTGGCTATAGATGATACAACAGCATCATTGACCGATGCGATTCCTTACTCTAAACCAAAAAGTAGATCAGAACCATCACGACGATCGGATGCTTTTGATAAACTTCAATTATATGATCATAAAAAGAGTAATGATGTTGACCAGATATGGATTTTCTCCAGACTTTTGTCAAGGGATATTATAGAGCTCCCAATGGATATGAAAGCAACAAAACAAAAGATTCCTTTTTGGACCGGGTACAATTGTCTTTTGTCAAAAAAGGGCGCCGATGTTACAGTTGTAGCATATCCTCCAATTATAGATGCTAAACCGAATGATATGGCCACATTGTATACTGCCATGTAGAAATGTCTTGACATGTCTAATGATGCTGGACAGGATTACGCTATTCAAACGTTCGACCAGCAACTCTATGCAATTGCACAACAAGTCAAACTAGACTGGACAAATTGTTTGAAGACCATTTACAGCCTCTAATCGGTAGGTTTAGAGAATGGGGACACGATACATCACCTACTTTCAAATATTGGGACATGTTCCTGGTTGCCGTCCAAATTATGTTGTCGAATGTACGAGCAGAACGAGAAGGTAATTGGTCGGCACATTTGATGTCTTCATCAAAAATGCTTCCCTATTTTTTTATTACCAACCGTACAAATTACTCTAGATGGATGCCAGTATATATTCTTGATATGCTCGAACTACCAGGAGAGATCGAATCAGCTTTTAATCAAGGAGAGTTTTCTATCAGACAAAAATTAGGCACACTCAATGGTATTTGGAGTGATATGGGCACTGAAAAAACCACCATAAAAGATTCAAAGGGTTCAGGTGGTATCGTTGGAATAACAAATCAGAAATCTGCTATGGTAAGGTGGACTCTGACTCGTCATTTCTTAGCGTCCTTTAGTAATGCAATGAATGACAGAGGAGGTATTACAAACAAAAGTGACAATTTGCATGAAGAAATTAAACAAACAGCTTTGAAGCGAGACGAAGAACAAGTAAAAGCAATAGTTAACCATTTGAACCAAACCATGACTGATCTCTTTGATATAGATGCCCACCCTCCTTGTCTCATTAATATCTCTACAGGCATGCATGCTACTAGAGAAGTACAGAATTCTTTGCTTTCTGCTGTCAACAAAGGGGGAAATATGTGCAGAAAATTTGTTAACAGTGCGCTTTTAAGACCAGTCCGGGAGCTTCTATTGCCCTATAACTAAGTCCAAATTGAAAACATTTGAACACATGAACGCCAAGACAACCCTTAAGTGTAAATCTGGCGAAATCATAACGGTCATATCAATCCAGAAATTGTTTTCAGGCGTGCTCTGGTTTTGGCTAACAGTAGAGATAATGTCACGATTGACAGTATTCTCTCACTTCCACTTGGGCCTATCCCGGTTTCTTTGTTCCATGAAGATGGAACAATGAGGAAATCTTGTAAATCAGATCAAGTAAAACAGTTTGAAAATGAAGTATCGCCGGTTCTTTCTTTGCCAGATTTTGACCCTTCGCTGACAACTTACATTAGAGACGGTATGGCTATAGTTCAGTGCATGGATGCAAAGAAACATAAAACCTTTGGAGATCTTGCACTTGACTATTGCAATTATTTAGCAAGTTGTTTTACAAAAGCACACACAGTAGCCGATGTTTTTGATCGATATGATGTAAAACACTTCATTAAGTCAGCTGAAAGGGAGCGTCGTACCAAAGTCACTGCTCATGCAAAGGTTTTTCAAGTAATAGAAGGAAGAAATGTCCCCGACTGGAAGAAATTTCTTTCTGTTAAAGAAAACAAGCAGGCTCTCATTAAATTTTTTGGTGACTTCCTGGTCAAATTCATTAAAAGCAACCCTCTATAAGTGCTCCCTGGACATACTTATTATATGGCAGGTTCTTTTGAAGATCCTGAAATTGCTAATTTTAAGTTATTTCTGATCAGGAAGTCGTTGACTGTCCTAAATTGTTCAGTACTCAGGAAGAGACAGACACCCGCATGATCCTTCAGGCTTTACATGCAGACAGAAAACTTGGCATGCTTCCTGTCTTGCAAAACCACCCCTGCCTTCACCACTGGAATACGGATGGAGATCATTCAAAGATTCCTTGCATCCTGTCTACTTTGAAGGAAACATGTCAGCAGATTTTCTTCATGATCTCGTGTGTTCGTGTAAGGGAAAATCACAATGTAAAAAGTCTTGTGTTTGTGTCGACCAAAACCTTGCATGTACCGACTTATGTTCCTGCCAAGGATCAGAATCCTGCAAGAACGTTTATACGCATACCCTTACAGAAGAGGTTTGAGAACTAAATTATATTTGTCAGTAAAGCTTTTGGTGCGATTTGCAAATTGAATGTGTATTTCTGATATTGTATCACTAAGACCTTTATTAAAAATCTCAAAGTTTCACACAGTTAAATGCGGTTCTAGCACTCCGAAATACTTTTTACAACTTTTGTATGTTCTGTACTGACGAGTGTTCCTTGTAATGCATGTTATTACATATAAACAGTTTTTTAAAGCCACATATCAGTATGTGTTTAGAGAGTTTTATTGCCACTTTGGCGTGTACCAACCCTACACTAAGTGTACAAAACTAAAATGTTCAACTAATATTGGGCAATAAAAGATATTTATCTTAAGACATACATATTTTTTCGTATTTTTCTATTCATGTATTATGTTTTTGATGCTCGTAATACTAATTGTTTTGAAAAAGTACATCTTTTTAAGATGAAAACCACCCCCCTTTTTTAAAAAATGTTTCCCTTTAATCGATACAATTCATTTTATGATGAATTTTACCTTTTTGGATGAAAAATTAAATGAGAAAACAGAATCCATGCTGATTTGCTTATTTTTTTTGCGATAAAGGTATTTTAGTTGTTATTTAAATATCCATTGCAATTTTGTATGAAAATGGTGGTTGATCTTTGATCTTGAATTCTGAAAAACTGCACCATATTTAGTTTTGACGACCAAATTAATTTTAAAGTACACATATTTTCGAATCAAATAATATATGATACAGCCGTGTACTATTTTTGACGATTAAATTTTAAAAATCTTCACTCTGGTCACCGGGCTAAAAACACCCTTACCGATTACCATTAACTGTAATAGCATAACGCTAAGGAAATAAAGCGAGAATATGAATATATATTTGACTAACCAAATTAAATAAATATCTCAAATAGATATAACCATTGGTTAGTAATTATTTTTTGCTAATCGTCGCCAATATCCAAGTCAAAATACCAAATTACTTGACCTTAGTGTATCGAACTAACTCAAGATTTCGATACTTATTAAAGGTTCCCCAAACAGTATATACGATATCAAAACTCTAGGAAAGACGACCAATCTATGATTACTGTCAATCGTTTTACTGACAATGATGGCTAAAATTGAGAACGGGAATAATTCAAAGAGAAAACAACCCTACCAAACAGCAGATAACAGCCGAAGGCCACCAATGAGTCTAATTAGTATCGAAGAATATAATAGTGTATTGGATCAAAACAGGCTTAATGGGGTAGACATATTAGCTATTATATTCATACATTTTCAGATGACTAGAAAACCCAATAAAGTTTCACCTCAAGTGATAATTTTGGTATTCTAAAATATGCCCCCTTTTGACGGTTGTATGCAGTCTAATAAACAACATTTTTTCCAACTACTGGTAATTCATTTTGCTTGATGACTTCTGAAAAAAGACCAACAAACTGAAAACTGAAGAGTATGAATGGTGGTGGTGGTGGTGGGGTGGGGGGTGGGGGGTTGATATCAGGTGTTCCGAAAGTGTATGCAGATCTTACCCTACATTTGACACTCGTCGTTTTGCGTATGTTCGTAGAAACCTGGAAATAAGTTTAATTCGGTAGGTCACATTCAAGGAAAAGTGGAGAGGATTGCAGTTAGACATAGGGAACATATTCGTTATCAACTGTGAAACAAATAATCAATAACGGTGGTGGTGGTGTCATCCGTTAAATTTAAACACGAATGATTTCAACTTCTCAACTTGTAACTCTTGTTTTAATAACTTCTGAATGAGCAGCATTCGTCTTTAAGGAAATTGTGATAGGAAATGCAAACTATTGAACATCGCATCAACTGGGAAATGTATACTCCATTTGCAGGTGCAACTTGAATGCTGCTACACAGACATTTTTTTTGTCGTCTTTTGTTTTCAGCCGATCATTATTCCGACGACTCTATATGCATATCAATTATACACGTAACCTGTCTCTTTTATTTTCATAGGAAACGAAGAACATAATCCTGCTGCAGATTATAATAAAAAAACCCTTACCAACAGGACTATCAAAAATTGATACAGCAACAGAACAGATAAAACGAGGTAAAAACGGTGAAGGGAAAACGCTTAGTTTACCAGATGATGAAGATAAAAATTTGATAAACGACCAATCACCAGTATCATTACAGAAGGAAGTAGATTTAACAAGTAGTTCTGAGGCAGAACCAATGTATCAATTGATTGATGATGAAGCCGATCTTGGCGAACCTTCAAAAATCAAAAAGAATAAAATTAACATTGTTCCCAAACATACAAAAGACATATTTGAAAGTAGTGAGGGAATCCAAATTGAAGAGTCAAATGAATCGAAAAAATATGAGGAGGAAAGGAAACATATTACTAATGACGAAATCCTAAATGTAACAACTATTACAAACAGCACAGAAAAACTAAATAGAGAAGATGTAATGGAAGAACATCTATATACTACAGATCCTAAGAAAAATGCAGTTCCGAAAGAACTATTGACAATTACTTCAAAAGTACCTATGATAAAGCGAACGGAAACTAATGATGGAAAAATTATGAATTTTCCTGATAAAGGTGATTGGAATAAGAAAAACGACCAATCACCAGTACCATTTGTAAACGAAGAAGACATATGTGACAGTTCTGACGAAGAACCAAGGTATCAATGTATTGATGGTGGTACAGACCTGGACGTACCTTCAACATTTATATTGAAGAACACAAACATCAGTCCAAGACCTACAAAAGACAGTCTTGAAAGTAGAGAGGATGTACTAATTAGGGAGTCGGATATATCTAACCATCGTGAACAGGAAATGAAGCATATGCCTGATAACGAAATACTAAATCAAACAGTTACAACACACGGCACAGAAAACCAAAGAAGTGAAAAGGTCGACAATGAAAATAGTGTTTTACATTTACAGACCATATCTTTAGGCGCTTGTTTTTCAGGATCAGAGTCATCAATTAACATTAAAACAGCTGATAAGACAACGGAAAGCTACTTAGCTGAAATGAACTCAGAAGTAAATGTTGCCAACCAGAACATTAATGATGTAGGAATAAGACACAGCGCAGCAGAAAAATGTAAAACAGAAGCAATTCCTCTACCAGGAGAAACAAGTGATAACGTTTCAATGGATGAACATGAAAGCAGTGACAGCAGTGGATTAGCACTTGTACTGATTCGAAAAGGAATGAAGTCAAGATGGATTCTAACATATGTTCAGAAGAGGTTATAGATACTGATGAAGAGAAAACAGATTCTTGTCCAAAATTAAGCCAGAACACTTTGGAGGCCATGTTTGGTTCGGCCGTTATAGGCAAATATTTTGAGTCCCGTGTCCCTTCCAATGGTAGTTTTTCCATAAGTCCTTCACAGTGGTCATCACTCTGCAGTAACAGAAGAGGTCGATTTTTGGCAAGAGGAAGCTGGGAACACATAATAGCATCTGGAATAAAAAGTATAAACCCTTACTGCGTGTACATGTTTAAATATCATAAAGTGTCAATTGCTTCAAGAACACCTAAGAATACTGCATTGTTTAGAGGAGAAGGAGAGTGTAAGTTTCGGGACTGCCAAAATATATGTTAATTTTCTATGAACTGTGACAATGTCGTGAATGTAGAAGTCGGTTCCAATGTGAAACATAATTTAAAAGAGAACCATGCCCGACCTATACAAGGACACCAACGACAAAAAACAAAAAATATATTTCAAGATGGAAAAAAACAAATAAAGCATTACTTACAACAATTTCAAGATACACCACAAGACGTTAAAATTGCTGGAAATTTTTTAAACTTTGGCAACACAATAAGAACTTTTCAACAGATTGCCCACGAATCCAGAAATCAGAACAGACTAGATAAGGACGAATTTGAAAGTTTATGCAATCTAAAAGAAAAATACGAGAACGAAATAAAAGGAAAAAAAATATCCGGTTTCATACAGCAGATCTTAATTTGGCCACCATATATTATGTACTGGTCAGAAAATGGAGTTCGTATTTGGCACGACCTTGCAAAATCTGGTATCATTCATTGGGATGCTACAGGAAGCATTGTAAGTCATAGAGATGACCAATGGAAGTATTACTACTATGATTTGGCGTGTTCGAATCCAGTTCCAGGACAACCGGTTATTCCAGTATCAAGCATGATATCTTCCCTCCATTCCACACCTTTAGTTCGTTTTTGGCTTTCGGAATTTAGAAGAAGTGAAAAAAAAATCTATGGTCATGCAAACATATCAATTCCTCATCAAGTCAACAGTGTTAGAAGTCTGGTCTTCATACAAGCAGCACTGTCGGATTTCAATAATGAAGATCTTAATGAATTTAGAAGTCGATCATTCAGAATTATCAACGGATGTGCTACAGATGGAGATTTAAATGGCATTTTCCCACATGCATGTCTATCTCATGTAATGGGATCTTTTAAGAAAGTCGCATTGGATCACTACAAATCAAACTTTGAATTTGGAATGTACTGTTTTAGTGTCTTGTTGAACTCCTCTTTACTGACAGAAGTAATGGAAATAATTCATGCCATTTATTACATTCTTTTATCGAGAGTAGTAGACCAGAAAACTACGGAACATTCTACAAAAGAATATTTCATTACTTGGATAGAAGATATGGATTTGATGGAAATGTGCACTGACAGTGAGTATACTACAGACCTGGAAGCATTACAACTGTTTACAGAAAACCAGAACCCAGATTTTCTTACTGAAGAAGATTTTCAAAGCAGGTCAACACGAAACGAGTTTGCATACTTGGCAGATTCTATTTTGACTGAAGTTAAAGCCGAAATCTACCAACAGTTCTTTATTGAAATTCCAGGAAACAAGAGATATTCTCCAATTCTAGCTGAAAAGATACACAAGTTATATATGCCAACTGTACCATTGTGGTCAAATATGTTACTAGAGGACTTATCAAGGCATGGTACTTCAGAAGTTTATTTAAGTTTTCGTCCTCCTGAAACGCTTGTTCGATGAAATGCAAAAATTGAAAAAAGGTTTCAAATTCTAAAAGACATACAACTGCATGGCAGCACCACGAAAAGATTAGATGAAATTTCAGTTAAAATCAAAGATCATATTATTACTGTCCAAGAACTTGCAGCTTTAAAATCTGTAAAACAAGGAGGCAAACAAAAATCAAGGACCGGCAGATCCACAAAAACAGTAGAAGAGAGTTGGGACAAGAGGAAACCATCTACAAAAACAGAACCAACTGATAGGAAAATTCCAAAAAGCTCCTACGCAAAAGCAGATTAACATGCTAATAGAAGGAAGCAAAGTTACACCTGAGAAACTTCTACGTACAGCCAAAACGGATACCAATATCATCGAAATTGACGAAGAGTACAAAACTGATTGTTCCACAGAGCTACTCTACACAGATGATAAGAAAACAAGAATGTTCACGGAGGATGCTCTTTTTGTAAATACTACAAAAAATTTAATCAATAACAAGTATCTTTGTGAAATTTATACGGACAAATCAAGAGACAACGAGGACCCAAACTACTTGCAATCAGTAAAAGATTCCTCTACTAGTTTAGAAAATCATAGCAACAACTGTTGGTTTAACTCTGTAGTCCAACTTTTTAGCCAAACAAAACTCATGAGAAATGTAAATGAACAGTTTAATGCTCACCTTTCATACGAGGAGGAGATAAGAAGTGTTCTAATGGTGTTTGACAAAGTTGGGAAAGGAGAAGACGTAACTTGGAACCTAATTCACAGTGCCCTAAATGAATTAAATACGATATATGGACTTGAAATCGATCGTCAAAATGATGCCCCTGAATTTGTAATGAATGCTGTACGCCATTTTATGGAACTGAATGGAGTGGATATGTACATAACGGTTGGTATCTTAATATAGTAAACATTGTAGCACGGTGCATCTTGTAAACACATGACGGCGTACGACTTTAATTTTGCATAAACAAATGTTTCTAAAAAGTACAAAAGGTGAACGCCTTGTTGGTTATCCCTATATGATTAGATAAACAGTATTTTAGGACGATCGTATTCAAACGAAAAGAGTGTCATATAAAAACCGAGATATTGTTTGTCGTAAAAAAAATGCTTACATGCAAAACTGTTACATGACTTCCTTTTCTTGCGAAATGTTATAATAGATATAGAAAAGCAATATCTTCATTTATGACTATTTCTCGTATCAATAATGCACATAAACAAATATCAAAAGTACCAGGCTTAGAACTTAATACGCCAGACGCGCGTTTTGTCTACAAGAGACTCATCAGTGACGCTCAGATCAAAATAGTTAGAAAGCCAAACAAGTACAAAGTTGAAGAGCATTGATGACCCAAAATTCCGAAACGTTACGCCAAATACGGCTAAGGTTATATAAAACACCGATAACTTGATAGAAACTGTAAATATCATTTCTGATTACAGATGATATCTGTTTAATTTATAAGGACGTGTCAGTATTTTTTTAAACAAAACAAACAAAAATGGAGAGAAAGAAATAATCAAAACATGAAAATGGACCAATCAAATGATATCACACCAGCCATGACATGATATCATGGGACCTGTTTCGAGAATTAATCACACAGTATATGATATATATTGTAAACATTTAGATGTCTAAAGAAATCTCGATAAAAAAGTAAAAACGAACTCAACCAAATAAAGGATTTTTTATGGTGTGTACTGCTGTATATATATATATATATATATATATTTTTATCCAACGCGATCATAGGTTTGAACGTCGTTTTCAATTTAGACTTGTTTATATTTTTTCGTTTGGGCTTGTATTATATTTTCCTACGGGTTTATATGATCCGTTCATCCTATTTCGACTCTTTAAAATTCAAGAGTCTATCCTAAATTGAGGTAAATTTTATGGCCTTCCAAATACTGTTTCGATCCCTAACATCACTGAAGAGACATTAATTGTCGAAATCCGGATATGGTGTACAAAAATCTTTGCACCTTTGTTTGCGGTATACCATCTTTGCCGCAAGTTTATTGTTTTCTGTTTGGTATTAAATTTTTTAATTAAGATCCATTTATTACACCTTGTGATCCGTTTATTCGGCAATCGCCAATGGCAGTCAGCAGGGTTTAAGAACATCGGTTGTTCGACCTGTTAGTCGAATGAGTTCTGTTAAAATATACTTTTTCACTTTTTTGGTCTTTTGGAAAATGTTGTTTGTGCTGTATTTAGACCCCTCTAACAAGAAATTTGTTTTGCATGCACACGTATAAAAATTGCGGTTTTTATCCAACGCAATCATAGGTTTGAACGTTGTTTTCAATTTAGACTTGTTTATATATATATATGTACGTTTGAACCAGTGACAACTCTACAACAGATTTATCATTCGGATCACCAGCAGTGATGGTGATACATGGCTGTGTATATTCTGTATATACAACTCGTCTAAACATCAGCCCAACAATGTTAGATCTGTAAATTTGCTTTCGCAAATTTTTTTTTTCTTCCCTTGTCGGGATTCGAACTCATGCTACTGAGATATCGTGACACCAAATCGCCTGTACTGTTCCGACGCGCTAGACCACACGACCAGCCTACAAAAACCTTGCAAGTGTATTGTTTTCTGTTTTGTATTAAATTCATAATTCAGATCCATTTATTATATCGGTGATCCGTTTATTTGGCAATCGCCAATGGCAGTCAGCAGGGTTTAAGAACATTTGTTGTTCGACCTGTTAGTCAAATGTAAAATATACTTTTTCACTTCTTTGGTCTTTAAGGAAAATGTTGTTTGTGCTGTATTTAGACTATATATATATATATATATATATATATATTTAAAAGATGGAAAAGTGAGATATTTGCACAAAGAAAAATCCGATTAATACATGTAAAAGTATTACATTTTGTTTTAAAAGCAGTTTGGGTAGTGGAAATAAGAATATACATATATTTGATATGCAATTTGGTATTTGTATGAATATTCACATAAATCTTCCGCAAGGTGTTTAAAACGTATTGATTGTTAATTAACTTTTAAATTGTCATATATTTCATTATTCATTGAGTAAGCATATCTCTGTAGGTAAATGAATTATTGGTTTAGTGTTTTCATTGAAATTGTTTCTCATTCACTGAACAAACAGTGAAATCATCATTGAAATGTTTATGAACACTCATGACACAGAACAACTGACGTTATCGTACACCATTATTGACAACGTATTATATTTATAACTTACATTTGTTTATAATAACTAACTGAAATATTTGAATATTCATTTTTGATGGCACAGATCACAGAGGCATACATTTGTACAAATTGCGACAATAAAGTTGGAACAGATCAACAGATTTACAGCGATTTACAATTAGCCATTGCTGAAGATGTTAAACAACACGAGGGAGTTAAGGTAATTCTATGTTAAATATAATATAGTTTAATAAATAAAGGGTCTTTGCTTAGTCAACATGAAACTGGTATCAACAAATAATATTGGAGGATGTGAAGTAGTATGTATTTAAAATCGTATAAAACATAGTGTATGCTTTGAGAAAATTCTTATAAGCAAACCGTTCTTCATTTTTGGACTAAAAATTATTAGATATTAAAAGTACAAGCAAGAAATTTGTTATTCGATTGCATCACTTCTCGATCTTTAACAAACATACATAAAAGGCATTAAGAACTTCGGATACGATTTTTACAAATGTCATTGGTGTATTCAAGAAAAAAATCATTAGAAATGTGTTTTGATTATTATTTTTCTCCTGATTGAACTAAATCCGTATAAGGCAGACAGCGACAAGTCATTGTTCACATCAATATTCTATTTGCCTTTTATTGTCTTTACAGAGAGTAGTTCATTCTGAATTTATACCCGATATCGTTATTCTTATACTTTGCAAAGTCTTTACTTAGTCGTATTATTTCCCGAAGTTAAAAAGAATGTTAGACAAGGTGTATTGATTGCCAATGAGACAACAAAATTATCCACCAGAGACCAAAGGATGTAAAAAACAATTTTTTCACAGAACGGATTCAACAATGGCAAAACCTACACTGTAAACTAAACAATTGCAGCCCCGAAATGTACAGCAAATGGAATACATTAAAACAAATCTATAACTTTTTTTGTACAACCAGTTTACCGAACAAGATATGACAAACAGTAGTAGCCGACAAGCAGGAAAATACATCCTTGTTCATTGATAAAGGCCCAAAATGAACGTTAGTTGTAACACATACATGCGAGCGTTAATGCCATTCCCTAACCTGGTACAGTATTTAAATAACATCATACAAGAAAAAAAGGTTCAATTTGGATCGACATTAAGCATACATAGTACAACAGCTTAAAGACAACAGTACCAGTGGGAGAACACTGCAATTTACTAAAAGCGAGTTTAAAACAAATTCCAGCCAAGAAATACATCATGCTTCAAAAAATGTTTAGGTAAAGAGTCAACGCAAAAGATTGATACGTTTCAACGAACGGCATCAATAGTCATAATATATCTTTATTTTGCTAATCATTTTTGTCGCATTCAGAATTCTTCATGAAACCAAAGAGTATGGTAGGTTTAAACAGCTTTAAAGTTCAACTTAAAGATCAAAATAAAGGAGAAATCAAAACTTGGCTAATAGACATATCAATCCATTTTTCAGTTGTATTTACTCAACGTACGATGTGATTTTTTTCTCAAATAAACAGAACGAAATTTCTTTATTGACTTTTACTGTTATCACCCATCTGTTGAACAGCTATTTTAAGTATTCAGTCTTCAACGATTAGCAGAAACCCATACTGTCTACTGAGCCGCGAAAGGCTCCGTAATGACAAATAAGGAAACAAAAAACAAACAAAAAACAAACATCACAACCAACTTTAATCGGATTACAGGCATGTTGCCTTGGACAGATATTATGCATATTGCCTTCATCTGAACAGGGACAATGTTATATAACAATATAATAACAGACTTTAACTCGCGTAGAAAAGGTTAAACTGATCAGTAAAGAAGTGAAAAGGTATGATTGCCAATGATTTAAAGTCATATGACGTAAAAGATAACAACTACAGGTTACCGTAAAACCTTATACAGTGAGCATAACCCATACCGCTTAGAAAACTATATAGCTATAAATCAATAAAAGAAAAACAAACACGATATACAGCAACAAACGCCAACTAATGAGTTACAGGTTGTCAATAAATCAGATAATCAACACAAACAAAAAAAAAAACAAAAATCAAAACTACACATGTCAGGTTTGGCGAAGTTAATAGAAGCTGTAATTAGTTCAAACTACCATTTAAACTTATGTTAAAAAGTGCTGTACAAACTGAAAAATATATACCTTAATTACACCTTAAATAAGAACAACTGATTTTGATTGGTTGGAAGCCAGTGTATTTTTCGCATATTCTAACCCTTTTTTCTCACTTTAAACGAATTTGACTGTTTTCCACCATTGCTGCTGAATATGCCTCGAATTCCCCTCTATGCCGTGGTTTTTGCCATTTTTATCTCGCCTGGCCCAAAGGGCCAAGTGATCTTTTCTCATCACTTTGCGTGTTTCGTCCGTCGTCGTCCGTCGTCCGTTAACTTTTACAAAAATCTTCTCCTCTGAAACTACTATGCAAACGTTAACCAAACTTGACCACAATCATCACTAGGGTATCTAGTTTTAAAAATGGTCCGATGACTCCGCTTGCCAACCAACATGACCGACATTGCTAAAAATAGAACAAAGGGATAAAATACAGTTTTTGGCTGATATCTCTTAAACTAAAACATTAAGAGCAAATCTGACATTGGCAAAAATGTTCATCAGGTCAAGATCTATCTGCCCTGAAAATTTCTGATGAATCAGACATTCTGTTGTTAGGTTGCTGCCTTGAATTTGTCATTTTAAGGAAATTTTGCAGTTTTTGGTTATTATTTTAAATAGTATAATATAGAGATAAACTGTAAACAGCAATAATAGACAGCAAAGTAAGATCTACAAATAAGTCAAATGATTAAAATTGGCAGTTGACCCCTTTAAGAGTTATTACCGTTTACAGTAAATTTTTAACAATTTTAGGAATCTTTTACAAAAATCTTCTCATCTGAAACTACTGAGACAAATTTAACCAAACTTGGCCACAATCATCGTTCTGGTATCTATTTTAAAAAATGTGTCCGATGACCCCACCTGCCAACCAAGATGGCCGACATGGCTAGTATAGGGGTAAAATGCAATTTGTGGCTTATATAAACCAAAGCATTTACAGCAATTTGACAAGTGACAAAATTCTTTATTAGGTCAATATCTATTTGTCCTGAAATTTTCAGACAAATCAAGCAATCCGTTGTTGGGTTTCGACCCCTGAATTGGTAATTTTAAGAAAATTTTCAATTGTTTTGTTATCTTCAATATTATTATAGATAGAGAAAAACTGTAAACAGCAATAATGTACAGCAAAGTAGGAGCTACAAATAAGTCAACATGACCAAAATGGACAATTGACCCGTTAAGTAGAAATTGCCCTTTATAGTCAATTTTTAACAATTTTCGTAAATTTTGTAAATTTTTGTTACTTTTTAAAATAATATTTTCCTCTGAAAATACTGAGCCAAGTTCATTATAGATAGATATAATTGTAAACAGCAATGATGTTCAGTAAAATAAGATCTACAAACATATCACCATCACAAAAACACAATTTTGTCATGAATTCTATTCTTACATATAAGAATTATTGTCTATAATGTATGTCCTTTGTTTAGTATGCACATAGACCAAGGTGAGCGACACAGGCTATTTAGAGCCTCTAGTTGATAATCCTTTGTTTTCCTTCACAAGATTCTTCCTGGCAAAATTAATCGGAACCTTTCTCATCGTATCCAAATTATTAAGGCAACATGATTAACAATTATTGATTGATATGGCTAATCCAAAAACTGTAAACGGAAATGTCGGTAAACACGCACGGCACCAACCTCGTGATCGTATATTGAAGAATGCGTTGTGTATATTAAGATGAAAAAGATGTCTATACCAATGAACGATTTAATGACGGATCCGGAGTGACAATAACATTCACACATAGATGCCATGACGTTTCATACAGACAGCGCTGATGCACAAAAGTACATGTATAATTTCAACAGTACTATGATAGTCTCTACTTATCTTGGATCACAAGGGAGCTATTAAACCATGAGTTCCAAATGGCGAAGTTGAAATCAGCCCTTTGTAAATATGTTCTTTATGTTGTAACTACAATCCCGTTCCCTTTTCACAAATTTGACCTACCGAATTAGACAATTTCCCGGGTTTGTCATAACATAAGCAACACGACGGGTGCTATATGTGAAGCAGGATCTGCATACTTCCAAAACCCCTGAGATCACCCCAGTTTTTGGTGTTGTTCTTGTTGCTTTGTTTTTAGTTTTCTATGTTGTGTCTTGTGTACTATTATTTGTCTTTTGTCTTTTCTTTTTTAGCCATTGCGTTGTCAATATAAAAAAGAAGATGTGGTATGAGTGCCAATGAGACAAATTTCCACAAGAGACCAAATGACACAGTAATAAACAACAATAAGTTACCGTGTATGGCCTTCAACAATGAGCAAAGCCCACACAGCATAGTGAGCTATAAGAGGCCTCGAAATGACAATGTGAAAAAATTCAATAGTTATCAAAGGTACCAGGCTTATAATTTCATGCGCCAGGCGCGCGTTTCGTCTACATAAGACTAATCAGTGACGCTCAGATCAAAATATTTAGAAAGCCAAACAAATTTAAAGTCGAAGAGCATAGAGGCGCATCAAGGAGCATTGAGCATCGTTTTCAAACGAGAAAACTAACGTCCTAATTATGTAAAAAAAAAATGAACAAAAAACAAATATGTATAACACATCAACAAACGACAACCACTGAATTACAGGCTCCTGACTTGGGACAGGCAGATACAGAATGTGGCGGGGTTAAACATGTTAGTTTATTTTCGGTCCGTCTGGTATCTGTCGCCTCTCTTTTATCCTTAAAATTATGCCTTAACATGATTATGGATTACAGCTTACTATTACTTGATTAATTTCACCTGACTGGGCGGAGTTTAACCCGTTCGCTTATTATAGACCAGACCATCTGTAGACAGGTGTTTTGGGATAAACTCATCAATGAAATGTCTAGTTATGGTCAGTGGTCCACTTAAAATATGTAAATATTATATGTGTATTATATTTACATATAATATTTACATATTTTAAGTGGACCACTGACCATATATATATAAATATTATATGTGTATTCGCAAAATAAATACTTGTAATGTACACAGTTTAGATTTTCTTGTAGTGCGGAGTTTAAAAACATGTGCAACTGCTGTCGTTATAGTTTTACTTTCATATTCACAAATTCCTACATGTGACAATTTCGCAAAATCTGCCTATGTCGTTATTCTATAATGTTTTGGTGACACTGATGGGTGATTAGAAACCAGTAATAACTATAACAGCAACCATTCTTATCCCACACATCTACAAATAGACTGCCCTTATGCAAATTGAAACATAACCCACAACAAACAGTAATGAATAATATATATCTTACAGAAAGAAATTCTCTTTCGTTTTAAAAAGAAAGCTATGAACAACAGCCGAAAGCTAAATCTTTTTGGTCTCCAATCTAAACATTCTAAAAATCTAAGGCAGTATATAAACCATTGATATTTCCCCATCTTTAACAGCTTCTGACATAAGTTTTCATTTGAACATATACTCAGAAAAGATTGCTACGAACTTGAACCTGAACTGACATTATTATCAAGGTCAACAGTGCAGACCGTAGAAAGCTAAGGCCAACAATGTACAGTAAATTTGGTACCGCTAATATTGTAAATTACCAATCACTTTATTAAAGGTTAAAAATTAAAAAAAAGGCTCATGAAGACCTCATGTGTATTAAAATTTAAACACCTGCTTGAGTTATATGTGCATCAATCAATTTCGTATTGATTTTTGTTGAATAGTTTCATTTCAATAAATTTCTGACCATATGCTTTTCATATACTTGTTACGGTTGGTTTTGTTCTTATGCTTTAAAATCAATGTTTTTTTCAAATGTTAACATAACTTTTTTTCAGGATTTATTGGATAGATATTTCGAAGACGAAAGAATAGAATCAACATATTGTAATGGTGTAAAGAGATGGCGACAAATTCGTTTAATAAATGTGCCATCAGATCTGTCAATCTGTCTGGTGCGCCATACGTCAATGAACAACATAACAAGAAAGAACAGGAAACCAATATCAATTGACAGAATTTTGAATATGGGAAAATACATGTCTACGCAAACGGATCTTTTATACAGGCTTACTGGTGTTGTAATTCACCATAGAACTAGTCCAAGAAATGGACATTATACATATGTCAAGACAGATGGAGGACCTCAAATACAGATTAATGATTGCTCATTTAAAGTTTACGATGATGCTAATCTTTTGAAAGATTCATACCTTCTGCAGTACGAACAAATTCCGGATAATGAAGCCATATGCCACCATTACCTTTCAGATGTAATAATGTCCATAATTGAGTGTGAAGGCTGGAAGAAATTAGAAAACACCATTCAATTCTCTGTAGGTCTGAGCGTGAGGAAAGATATGCTTTTCCAACTGATGCAACAAATTACGATTACTGAGGAAATACAGATACACTCTTGGAAGGCCTATACACTTATCCAAGAGGTTATTGGTTCGGTGGTTGATACTTCCATTGCAGACATTACAAAAACAGTTTTAACTTATTTTTCCAACAACTGTCCCGCAGCACTGTATGAAAACTTTGGAATTACTAGCATAAGATCCTATCATTGCTGCAACTGTGTACAAAGGTACAGATTGTGAGCAGCACTTGTTACATGATTGTCAAATGTTCAATAATCCAGTAAATTCATCCGTTTCTTCCCGCAAACTGTCAACCTGCAATATGTGTGGAGAACAATCTTTAACTGAAGAAGAGTATGTGATAAATCGGGCCAGGACTATGATTGTGAAGGACTGTCTCGACATTTTAAAACTTGAGCAGTTGGAATCACTTATGTCGATATATAATTCAAGGGCAATCGTCTCAAACTCAGGAACAGTTATTTTTAAATACGCATAGGAAGCAGTACACATATTGTTGGTAGAAAGACATGGAACAGTTTGCCAAATAAACGTAGGTCAGGTTTACGAAGCAATTCGTAACACCAATGAATGTGTTATGTTTCTAGAAAAGAACACGAAGCAGTCTGGATATGAAGCAGAGGCTAGCAAGTTTGCACTAGTAAAGGAACAATATATATGTAAAAATGATAACGATCCATTATCACTTTTCCTCTGTGAAGAAGAGAAAAACCTTATCAAAAATTTCAAAGCGCCGGTTTGTGTTGGATCACTTCATTTGAGTAAAGAGGAGACCTACAGATTTTTGTTGGACGACTTTTCCGACCTGAATATTGATGCTTATTTAGAAACTTTGAAATCGAAATCTGAAAATAACATGTTTCTTCCTGCTGTATGGTATAATGCCACATTTTCGTCAAATTTGGTGAGAAAACCAGATACTTCCAAAGCTTGGTTGAACAATGATTTAATTTTTGTACCTGCCAATGTTGATAGTAATCACTGGGTATTAATAGTCATCAAACATAAAGAGAGATAGATATATTATCTTGATCCACTTGGAAACGACCCCAATCATGATGTATTGGATCTTCTTTGTAAATTTCTAAACAATCAAATATTACTGGAACATTTCGAGTACAACCTAACGGTATGGAAAGTGGAAAACCTGATGGATAATGGAATATTTCCAAGTCAGACAGATTCAACATCATGTGGACCATTGATATGCCTGTATGTAAAGATGATATTGGAAGACAGGAGATTGATGGAATACCACGTTTCTCCTGTACATATCAGGCAACATATCTTCAAAGAAGTCATTAAAGTTTACAAAAATGACCTAAACACTGACCTTTCATTTGGACTAAAAAATAGTATATTTACTGAGGATTTGGATGCAGTTGTCTACAATATTGTTATGGGAAAACACGTATGTAACGATTTGCATAACAACTTTTTAAAGAATCCATGCAATATGAAGCGACAGGATTTGATAGGCTTTGCCGATGAATATCTCTCTCCGGACGTTTATTATTTAATCCAAACTTACTTAACTGATACTTACTTTATGCATGTTACACGTCCATTAAAACTACCATACCAGCAATCAATTTTCTCTGATGCAAAGCAGCTGAACACTAAACTGCAGCAAAATGTTATGTACGCAAACTGGTACGTAGAATGTGTTTTGGGAAAGGAGGTAATTGCAGAGATACTTGGACGGTTCCAGAACATCACAACTGTTGAAATGAGACAAATCTGCTCAAAGACAGAGTATTCCTGTCGTGAAGCCATAAAGGAAGAAATCCAAATTTTTAGACAGGCAAGAAAGAATTTAAAGAGTAATTAATGCGAAGAGTGATTAATTTAAAAGGTAACTTCATGATATCCTTTTGTTTTAATCCGTAAGTGGGTTAGAACGAAATTTCAGCATACCTGTAACAACTGTTTACTGTATTATGTTTGAATACTATGGTGTTAATAATGATAAAGATGAAGATACTTTATGATGATGGTACATTTTTATGGTAGTGCTGAGAATGTTGTTGTTGAAGTAGGGTTAAATAGACGAAAGATATGTTATTGATTATGATGGTGATACGTTTCTGGTTATTGTTCTTAGCATGATGATGGTGAAGTAAAGTTTATATTGCCTAAATATATATCAATGATCATGATGGGGATACATTTTTGCTGATGGTGCTGAACATGATTATGTTGAAGTAAAGTTTTACTTGACAATAGAGATTTTAAAGATAAAGATGGTGTTTAAACTTTGTTGACGGTGCTGAACATGATTAGGATGAAGTAAAATTTCAGCTAACAATAGTGATGTTAATGATGAAAATGGAGGTATATATCTGTTGATGGTGCTGTCATGAAGATGGTGATGTTACGTTTTAACTGATGACAGTGATGCGAATGATAATGATGGTAATACGTTTCCGTTGACGGTGCTGAAAATGATGATGGTGAGGCAACGTTTTAACTGACGACAGCGATGTTAATGATTATGATGGTGGTACGAATCCGTTAATTGTGCTGAACGTGGTGATGGTGAAAAAACAGTTTAACTGATGACAGCGATGTTAATGATTATGATGGTGGTACGTTTTCGTTAACGGCGCTGAACATGATAATGATGAAATAAAATTTAAATAGCCAATTGTGATGTTAATGATTATAATCGTAGCACATATTTGTTCGGGGCTAAACATGACGATGGTGAAACAAGTTTTAATTCACGAAAGATATGTAATTGATTATGATGGTGGTACGTTTCTGTTCATTGTGGTGATAGTGACGATGGTGAAGTAAGGTTTTACTTGACAAAAGTGATGTTAATGACAAAGATGGAAGTTACATTTTTGTTGATGAAGCTGAACATGATGATGGTGAAGTAACGTTTTACTTGACAATAGTGATGTTAATGACAAAGATGGAGATACATTTCTGGTGATGTTGCTATACATGAAGATGGTGAAGTTAAGTTTTAATTGACAACAGTGATATTAATGATTATAATGGTGATACGTTTCCGTTGACGGTGTTGAACATGGTGATGGTGAAGTAATGGTTTAACTGACGACAGGATGTTAATGATTACGATGGTGGTACCTTTCCGGTGATGGTACTAGATATGATGACGGTGAGGTCACGGTTAAACTGACGGCAGTCATGTTAATGATTACGATGGTGGGACGTTTCTGTTGACGGTGCTGAATATGTTGAAACTTGAAAAAAAGTTGTAGTAGCCAATGCCAGTATATATTTGTTAGCGGTGCTGAACATCACGATGGTGAAGTAAAGTTTAAATTGCCGAAAGCTATGTAATTGATTATGATGGTGGTACATTTCTGTTCATGAGAATGATCATGAAGAAGTAAGGTTTAAAATGTCAAGATGACGATGAAGGTACAATTTTGTTGATGGTGCTGAACATGATTATGTTGAAGTATATATTTTTTGACAATTGTGACGGTGCTGAACATGACGGTGGTGAGTTTTATTATTATAATGATGGTACGTTTCCGTTGACGGTGTTAAACATGATGAGGGTGAGGTAACATCTTAATGTGAATGATTACTACGGCAGTATACATTTGTTTACCGTACTGAATATCACGATGGTGAAGTAAAGTTCAGATTGCTGAAATATATGGATTTTGATTATGATTGTGGTACGTTTCTGTTGACGGTGCTGAACATGATGATGATGACGTAAATTTTTAATAGGCGACGGTGATGTTAATGATTCTGATGGTGGTACGTTTATGTTGATGGTGCTAAATATGATTATGATTGTGGTGGAACGTTTTTAGTAGTGCTGAACATGATTATGGTGATGTAAATTATAATTAACAGTAATTACCAGAAGTAAAATTTTAGTTGCCAAAAATTGTGTTTTTAATAAAAATTGAGATATAATGTATTGACAGTGCTGAACACAATTAAGGTGAAGTAAAATTCTAATTGCCAATAGTGATGTTTATGATTATAATTGTTGTATATATGTGTTACCAGAGCTGAACACAATTATAGTGAAGTAAAATTATAATTGCCATAGTGATGTTTATGATTATAATGGTTGTATATATTTGTTGAAAGTGTTGAAGTAAAGTTTTGGATGCCAATAGTAATGTTATTAAATAAAGTGGTTGCTTATCTTGAGTGTTGAAGCTGAATACGATGATGATCTAGTTTATATTGCCAATACTGATGTTCACGATAATGAAGGTTATGCAGGTGTTAATTTGGTCTTGATGATTGTTATAACGATGTTTTGTTCACAATGCCTGTGATAATGATGATGATGATGATGATGATAATGATGATGATGAGGAGGAGGAGGAGGAGGAGGAGGTGGAAGAAGAAGAAGAAGAAGGAGAAGAAGAAGAAGAAGAAGAAGAAGAAGAAGAAGAAGAAGAAGAAGAAGAAGAAGAAGAAGAAGAAGAAGAAGAGGAGGAGGAGGTTAAAGAGGAGCAGGAAGGAAATGAGAAGGAGTAGGATATGTAATGATGTTAATGAAAATGATGAACATTTGAAGTACAATGGAGATGAAAAGATGGTGACAATTTTGGTTATTTGGTTTATTTTTATAACGTTTTAGATGGTTTTAATTATTATAAATGTGAATGTGTCATGTGAAAGACAGTTATATTGAATATTGTTTATGATATGTTTATTGTGATTGTGACAATATTTGTAATGATATAATGTGTAATTTGTTAAAATATTCCTAATAATGACCAATGAAACAATGTGTGAATTGCTGATTATCAATTCTTTGTGATGGTTAATTTATCTGTGATGCTAATCAATAGTGGTCAAAAATAATAATGATTTTGATGGCATAGAGGAATTGGACGATTTTATTTGTAATGGTAATGATGATACTTATAGGATTATGGTCATACTAATAGTGATAATAAAGGTGCTATTGATAGAGGATAGAGAACCCGATATAATGTTGATGATAATAATGTGACGTAAGTTTTGTAGACAAAATGGTTGATTTTGATGTTGATGACGATTTGTACAAGAAATAAACTTTCATAAAATCATTTGGAATCAATCAAGATCAATATATTTGAATATTGTGTTATTTGCACAAATGCCATGTTTTTAATATAAATGTCTGTTCAATGCAATTCTGTAACTTTGTAAGCTGAGTTGTTTTAAAACCGTTTTATGACTTTCTCCTATTATAGTTTCAAAATAATTATGACGACGATGAAGATGGTGGAAACTGTTACGAAGCATTTAAGCATTATTATGGAAGAATATGGTACGAAAATTATGACATAATTTTGTTTCTTCTTGTTTTTTTTTACGAATAATTATAACCATTAAATGCTGATGAAACTAGTAGTTGCAATGAAAAATGTGCGAAAATATACTTTACTAGTATCATGAAAAATATGAATCTTTCAAACTGATATTCAAAAGACTATTTCAGTATAAGAAATAAAATTTATGATACGTTTTCATTATTATTTGAAGTAATAAAACATACCATATTGAAGAGTGTTTTAATGATTAACATTTTTCTACTTCATATGTTTCATTACGCAACATAAGATAAATCAAACCTCGTTAGCACTTGACAAAACAGTATGTAATACCATATCAATAATGTTCCAAATGTTAAGAACCCAAGAAAGAACTTTTCAATATTAATATAGTCTTATGTAAAACAAGGACCAGTCCATAAAGAACAAAAGTCGACAACTAACTGATAATATCATGCAAACAAACAATCAACACACAGTCTCTAAAAATATAACAACATGGAAATCAAAAGATCGAACAAGACGTATCACACAAAAAAAAACCCATTCAGTTGTCAGGTTTCAATTATATTAACATTGTAGGGAAACTCGTGAATAAGTTTACATTTTTTTGCCATTGCAGGATCAAAATGAGAACATTTATCAGCTCTCCTTTATGAATAGAGGGACCGATTTTACGGTATTCCAAAATTAATAGACCTTTGCAATGTTTAGAACGGGTTTGTGAAATTCACATGTTATTTGAGAATCAGTAACATCAATTCGTTAATTTTACTGATGCCATCACGAGTTGGTAGAACGTAATAGAATAATTATCCGTTTAAAGATGATAGCGGATATGTTCCAAATGTCATAACTACAATCCCGTCAACTTTTAAGGAATAAGACCTACCAGACAATAAACTGTTTTATAACTCTTCAAATGTTTCGGATCCGACATATCCTTGGCTGTCAAATATTAGCTTTCCTGATAAGGGTTAAATTCAGAAAATCGATTCAGATGCATGGTTCTATATTATTTCATTGAATTTATGAAACTTCTAATTTAAAGTGGTATATCGTCAGATATAGTAAGTATCTATATTTACAGTAGTGCAACCGAAATTCATCGATATGGCAAAATTTGCTCATTTCATATAATAAAAACAGATAACAGGACAATTCACGAAAAAAAATAATGACGTACATGATACCAATTAAAGAGTCCCTGGAATTACTAGAATTACTTGAAAGACTAATACATTTTTCAAGTTATTTCAGAATTACCCTATTTTAAATTAATCTGAATACATGTTTGGTACAACATGTAATGAGTACCCATTCCTAAAAAATTAGAGCAAGGCCCACTGGTTTTCTTTCGGCAAACCTCGCCACCTTCGTACGGCAAAGTTCTTTACCGGAAATGGCTCAAATGAAAGGTAATAAATCAGAGCAGAGCCCTCTGTAATGATTTTTTGGGGGTTAGGCCCATTCGGGAATTGTAGGGGTTCTAAGGTGGTATTATTTTTTTTTACGTGTCCACCGTACATTCTTTTGTCAAGTCTCGCCAGCTCCGTACGGCAAATTTTGTCACCGGACATGGCTCAAATGAAAGGTAATAAATCAGAGCAGAGCCCTCTGTAATGATTTTTTGGGGGTTAGGACCTTCTGGGAATTGAAGGGGTTCATAGTTGGTATTATTTTTGTTTACGTGTCCACCGTACATTCTTTTGTCAAGTCTCGCCAGCTCCGTACGGCAAAGTTCAACACCGGACATGGCTCAATTGAAAGGTATTAATTCAGAGCAGAGCCCTCTGTAACGATTTTTTGGGGGTTAGGACCTACTGGGAATTGAAGGGGTTCAAAGTTGGTATTATGTTTTTTTTTTACGTGTCCATCGTACATTCTTTTGTCAAGTCTCGCTAGCTTCGTACGGCAAAGTTCGACACCGGACATGGCTCAAATGAAAGGTAATAAATTAGAGCAGAGCCCTCTGTAACGATTTTTTGGGGGTTAGGACCTACTGGGAATTGAAGGGGTTCAAAATTGGTATTATTTTTTTTTTTGGTGTCCACCGTACATTCTTTCGGCAAGTCTCGCCAGCTCCGTACGGCAAAATTCGACACCAAACATGGCTCAAACGTAAGCTAATGAATCAGAGCAGGACCCACTGAAATGATTTTTTGGGGGTTAGGACCTTCTGGGAATTGAAGGGGTTCAAAGTTGGTATTATTTTTTTTACGTGTCCACCGTACATTCTTTCGGAAAGTCTCGCCAGCTCCGTACGGCAAAGTTCGACACCGGACATAACTCAAATGAAAGGTAATAAATCAGAGCAGGGCACTCTGTAATCATTTTCTGGGGGTTAGGACCTTCTTGGAATTGAAAGGGTTCAAAGTTGGTATTTTTTTATTTTATGTGTCCACCATACATTCTTTTGCAAGTCTTGCCAGCTCCGTACGGCAAAGTTCGACACCAAACATGGCTCAAATGAAAGGTAATGAATTAGAGCTGGACCCACTGAAATGATTTTTCTGAATAGTAAAATGAAAGTACTTCAGTTAACTGTGAATGTAGAATTTTTTGCAGTGTTAGAAAGTGGTGAAAATTCTAAAAAGGCTATCATTATCCCTTATGGGCCAGGAAATACTACCGTGCCACCTTAAGGGGGATATATATGTTTACACTAAATCAATAAAGGATTTTTTTTTACCTATGCAATTTGTATGTTTATCAATAAAAAGTTGATTAAGGGCAACTATAATAAAAATAGCCCTTAAATTCCACCCTTGAGAGTGAAAATTGCTGATTCAGCAAATTTTGCCTGATCTGTGGGTAATAATGTAAAAATTCACCTAGAAAGTAGAACTTCATTATTTTTAAGTAACTTGCAGTCCTTTTTTAATTATAAATGCTCGCTTTAACTTTTGGCACTGTCTGACACATGTGCAACCACTGGAATTTGAGACGCGACATATTTTAGTTGCCTGTACGTCCTATCATTTTCACCAAAATAGATGAATTGCATAATTTTTTATTTTTTTCCTAACAAGTACAGCTATACTAGTTTTCTTCAGGTTTAATTTGTAGTTCTGTGGTAACATGACACCAGTATGAGCTTTTTTGGAACCATTAAGTAGTTAAGGGGTCCTTACTTATTCATTTAGCCCTCATATTTGGCTGAAATAGAGATAGCAATAGGGGTTTCTTTACATTGACAAGACATTTTTTTTGACAAAGAATGTAATTATGATTGTATATCAGCAAGATTTAATAGTTTATTCATTTTCCCTGCAAATGCTATTAATTGTTTTGATTTTCTGACAATGAAAAGCACAATAAAGGTAAACTGATTATGTAAGGGGACATAATTTAACTTAATGCATACATGAGAAATAGACAAACAGTCAACTTAGAGATATATTCTAGGACATGTACTGTCAAAAAGATTTTAGAATAATAGCTAACTGCCATCTAAAGAGTCTTGTTGTGTTGCCTTCATAATCTGGAAATGCTTAAAGTAATGTAAGGCATGCTGTAAAATGTGGAATGGACTTTAATATCATTTTCATGATTTGGTGCTTAAACTGTTTCTTTCAGTCAGATTAACTATACATAGAGTTGGCAATTCAATAATTCCTCCTGAATCACCATGTTTGACTTCTGTGTTGATTTGAAACATCATATATTTGGGTTTTGTTCACTCCTATAGTAAAAATGGTAAGATGAAAAAAAAGTGAAAATCTGCCAGTTGGGGTAGGGGTGTAATCTTTCACTTTTTTTTTGTAAGAAATAAGTTTAGACTAGTATTTTTTATTGTAATATGTTTCATAGTAAGAAGTCTATGCATCATAGGTATCATGACTGATTTCAAGTTTGTAATGTCTTGGTTAAGGTGGCACGGTAGTATTTGCATTCCAGAATTTAGGTTGCTCTTTTGTGTACCCTACCTAAGTCAATGTATCTGAACAGTGTGATTGGACAAAAAATACAGTATCAACTGAACACACTTTCCCAAACTGAGGGATGAATCAGGTGTAGAAAAATATGAAATAATTTTACAAACAGATGAAAATGAATTTTTGGGAATTTTTTTTAATTTTGTATTCACTGCATGATAAAAGACCTAAAAGCACTAGTGGCCTTAGGTTTTTTAAAATAGCAACAAAAGTAAACGGTCATGATACACATTCAAATTCATTTCTGAATAGTAAAATGAAAGTACTTCAGTTAACCGTGAATGTAGAATTTTTTGCAGTGTTAGAAAGTGGTGAAAATTCTAAAAAGGCTATCATTATCCCTTATGGGCCAGGAAATACTACCGTGCCACCTTAAGGGGGATATATATGTTTACACTAAATCAATAAAGGATTTTTTTTTACCTATGCAATTTGTATGTTTATCAATAAAAAGTTGATTAAGGGCAACTATAATAAAAATAGCCCTTAAATTCCACCCCTGAGAGTGAAAATTGCTGATTCAGCAAATTTTGCCTGATCTGTGGGTAATAATGTAAAAATTCACCTAGAAAATAGAACCTCATTATTTTTAAGTCACTTGCAGTCCTTTTTTAATTATAAATGCTCGCTTTAACTTTTCGCACTGTCTGACACATGTGCAACCACTGGAATTTGAGACGCAACATATTTTAGTTGCCTGTACGTCCTATCATTTTCACCAAAATAGATGAATTGCATAATTTTTTATTTTTTTCCTAACAAGTACAGCTATACTAGTTTTCTTCAGGTTTAATTTGTAGTTCTGTGGTAACATGACACCAGTATGAGCTTTTTTGGAACCATTAAGTAGTTAAGGGGTCCTTACTTATGCATTTAGCCCTCATATTTGGCTGAAATAGAGATAGCAATAGGGGTTTCTTTACATTGACAAGACATTTTTTTTGACAAAGAATGTAATTATGATTGTATATCAGCAAGATTTAATAGTTTATTCATTTTCCCTGCAAATGCTATTAATTGTTTTGATTTTCTGACAATGAAAAGCACAATAAAGGTAAACTGATTATGTAAGGGGACATAATTTAACTTAATGCATACATGAGAAATAGACAAACAGTCAACTTAGAGATATATTCTAGGACATGTACTGTCAAAAAGATTTTAGAATAATAGCTAACTGCCATCTAAAGAGTCTTGTTGTGTTGCCTTCATAATCTGGAAATGCTTAAAGTAATGTAAGGCATGCTGTAAAATGTGGAATGGACTTTAATATCATTTTTCATGATTTGGTGCTTAAACTGTTTCTTTCAGTCAGATTAACTATACATAGAGTTGGCAATTCAATAATTCCTCCTGAATCACCATGTTTGACTTCTGTGTTGATTTGAAACATCATATATTTGGGTTTTGTTCACTCCTATAGTAAAAATGGTAAGATGAAAAAAAAGTGAAAATCTGCCAGTTGGGGTAGGGGTGTAATCTTTCACTTTTTTTTGGTAAGAAATAAGTTTAGACTAGTATTCTTTATTGTAATATGTTTCATAGTAAGAAGTCTATGCATCATAGGTATCATGACTGATTTCAAGTTTGTAATGTCTTGGTTAAGGGGGATATATATGTTTACACTAAATCAATAAAGGATTTTTTTTTTACCTATGCAATTTGTATGTTTATCAATAAAAAGTTGATTAAGGGCAACTATAATAAAAATAGCCCTTACATTCCACCCCTGAGAGTGAAAATTGCTGATTCAGCAAATTTTGCCTGATCTGTGGGTAATAATGTAAAAATTCACCTAGAAAGTAGAACTTCATTATTTTTAAGTAACTTGCAGTCCTTTTTTAATTATAAATGCTCGCTTTAACTTTTGGCACTGTCTGACACATGTGCAACCACTATAATTTGAGACGTGACATATTTTAGTTGCCTGTACGTCCTATCATTTTCACCAAAATAGATGAATTGCATAATTTTTTATTTTTTTCCTAACAAGTACAGCTATACTAGTTTTCTTCAGGTTTAATTTGTAGTTCTGTGGTAACATGACACCAGTATGAGCTTTTTTGGAACCATTAAGTAGTTAAGGGGTCCTTACTTATTCATTTAGCCCTCATATTTGGCTGAAATAGAGATAGCAATAGGGGTTTCTTTACATTGACAAGACATTTTTTTTGACAAAGAATGTAATTATGATTGTATATCAGCAAGATTTAATAGTTTATTCATTTTCCCTGCAAATGCTATTAATTGTTTTGATTTTCTGACAATGAAAAGCACAATAAAGGTAAACTGATTATGTAAGGGGACATAATTTAACTTAATGCATACATGAGAAATAAACAAACAGTCAACTTAGAGATATATTCTAGGACATGTACTGTCAAAAAGATTTTAGAATAATAGCTAACTGCCATCTAAAGAGTCTTGTTGTGTTGCCTTCATAATCTGGAAATGCTTAAAGTAATGTAAGGCATGCTGTAAAATGTGGAATGGACTTTAATATCATTTTCATGATTTGGTGCTTAAACTGTTTCTTTCAGTCAGATTAACTATACATAGAGTTGGCAATTCAATAATTCCTCCTGAATCACCATGTTTGACTTCTGTGTTGATTTGAAACATCATATATTTGGGTTTTGTTCACTCCTATAGTAAAAATGGTAAGATGAAAAAAAGTGAAAATCTGCCAGTTGGGGTAGGGGTGTAATCTTTCACTTTTTTTTGGTAAGAAATAAGTTTAGACTAGTATTCTTTATTGTAATATGTTTCATAGTAAGAAGTCTATGCATCATAGGTATCATGACTGATTTCAAGTTTGTAATGTCTTGGTTAAGGGGGGATATATATGTTTACACTAAATCAATAAAGGATGTTTTTTTACCTATGCAATTTGTATGTTTATCAATAAAAAGTTGATTAAGGGCAACTATAATAAAAATAGCCCTTAAATTTTACCCCTGAGAGTGAAAATTGCTGATTCAGCAAATTTTGCCTGATCTGTGGGTAATAATGTAAAAATTCACCTAGAAAGTAGAACTTCATTATTTTTAAGTAACTTGCAGTCCTTTTTTAATTATAAATGCTCGCTTTAACTTTTGGCACTGTCTGACACATGTGCAACCACTGGAATTTGAGACGCGACATATTTTAGTTGCCTGTACGTCCTATCATTTTCACCAAAATAGATGAATTGCATAATTTTTTATTTTTTTCCTAACAAGTACAGCTATACTAGTTTTCTTCAGGTTTAATTTGTAGTTCTGTGGTAACATGACACCAGTATGAGCTTTTTTGGAACCATTAAGTAGTTAAGGGGTCCTTACTTATTCATTAAGCCCTCATATTTGGCTGAAATAGAGATAGCAATAGGGGTTTCTTTACATTGACAAGACATTTTTTTTGACAAAGAATGTAATTATGATTGTATATCAGCAAGATTTAATAGTTTATTCATTTTCCCTGCAAATGCTATTAATTGTTTTGATTTTCTGACAATGAAAAGCACAATAAAGGTAAACTGATTATGTAAGGGGACATAATTTAACTTAATGCATACATGAGAAATAAACAAACAGTCAACTTAGAGATATATTCTAGGACATGTACTGTCAAAAAGATTTTAGAATAATAGCTAACTGCCATCTAAAGAGTCTTGTTGTGTTGCCTTCATAATCTGGAAATGCTTAAAGTAATGTAAGGCATGCTGTAAAATGTGGAATGGACTTTAATATCATTTTCATGATTTGGTGCTTAAACTGTTTCTTTCAGTCAGATTAACTATACATAGAGTTGGCAATTCAATAATTCCTCCTGAATCACCATGTTTGACTTCTGTGTTGATTTGAAACATCATATATTTGGGTTTTGTTCACTCCTATAGTAAAAATGGTAAGATGAAAAAAAGTGAAAATCTGCCAGTTGGGGTAGGGGTGTAATCTTTCACTTTTTTTTGGTAAGAAATAAGTTTAGACTAGTATTCTTTATTGTAATATGTTTCATAGTAAGAAGTCTATGCATCATAGGTATCATGACTGATTTCAAGTTTGTAATGTCTTGGTTAAGGGGGATATATATGTTTACACTAAATCAATAAAGGATTTTTTTTTACCTATGCAATTTGTATGTTTATCAATAAAAAGTTGATTAAGGGCAACTATTATAAAAATAGCCCTTAAATTTTACCCCTGAGAGTGAAAATTGCTGATTCAGCAAATTTTGCCTGATCTGTGGGTAATAATGTAAAAATTCACCTAGAAAGTAGAACTTCATTATTTTTAAGTAACTTGCAGTCCTTTTTTAATTATAAATGCTCGCTTTAACTTTTCGCACTGTCTGACACATGTGCAACCACTGGAATTTGAGACGCGACATATTTTAGTTGCCTGTACGTCCTATCATTTTCACCAAAATAGATGAATTGCATAATTTTTTATTTTTTTCCTAACAAGTACAGCTATACTAGTTTTCTTCAGGTTTAATTTGTAGTTCTGTGGTAACATGACACCAGTATGAGCTTTTTTGGAACCATTAAGTAGTTAAGGGGTCCTTACTTATTCATTAAGCCCTCATATTTGGCTGAAATAGAGATAGCAATAGGGGTTTCTTTACATTGACAAGACATTTTTTTTGACAAAGAATGTAATTATGATTGTATATCAGCAAGATTTAATAGTTTATTCATTTTCCCTGCAAATGCTATTAATTGTTTTGATTTTCTGACAATGAAAAGCACAATAAAGGTAAACTGATTATGTAAGGGGACATAATTTAACTTAATGCATACATGAGAAATAGACAAACAGTCAACTTAGAGATATATTCTAGGACATGTACTGTCAAAAAGATTTTAGAATAATAGCTAACTGCCATCTAAAGAGTCTTGTTGTGTTGCCTTCATAATCTGGAAATGCTTAAAGTAATGTAAGGCATGCTGTAAAATGTGGAATGGACTTTAATATCATTTTTCATGATTTGGTGCTTAAACTGTTTCTTTCAGTCAGATTAACTATACATAGAGTTGGCAATTCAATAATTCCTCCTGAATCACCATGTTTGACTTCTGTGTTGATTTGAAACATCATATATTTGGGTTTTGTTCACTCCTATAGTAAAAATGGTAAGATGAAAAAAAAGTGAAAATCTGCCAGTTGGGGTAGGGGTGTAATCTTTCACTTTTTTTTGGTAAGAAATAAGTTTAGACTAGTATTCTTTATTGTAATATGTTTCATAGTAAGAAGTCTATGCATCATAGGTATCATGACTGATTTCAAGTTTGTAATGTCTTGGTTAAGGGGGATATATATGTTTACACTAAATCAATAAAGGATTATTTTTTTTTCCCTATGCAATTTGTATGTTTATCAATAAAAAGTTGATTAAGGGCAACTATAATAAAAATAGCCCTTAAATTCTACCCCTGAGAGTGAAAATTGCTGATTCAGCAAATTTTGCCTGATCTGTGGGTAATAATGTAAAAATTCACCTAGAAAGTAGAACTTCATTATTTTTAAGTAACTTGCAGTCCTTTTTTAATTATAAATGCTCGCTTTAACTTTTGGCACTGTCTGACACATGTGCAACCACTGGAATTTGAGACGCGACATATTTTAGTTGCCTGTACGTCCTATCATTTTCACCAAAATAGATGAATTGCATAATTTTTTATTTTTTTCCTAACAAGTACAGCTATACTAGTTTTCTTCAGGTTTAATTTGTAGTTCTGTGGTAACATGACACCAGTATGAGCTTTTTTGGAACCATTAAGTAGTTAAGGGGTCCTTACCTATTCATTTAGCCCTCATATTTGGCTGAAATAGAGATAGCAATAGGGGTTTCTTTACATTGACAAGACATTTTTTTTGACAAGAATGTAATTATGATTGTATATCAGCAAGATTTAATAGTTTATTCATTTTCCCTGCAAATGCTATTAATTGTTTTGATTTTCTGACAATGAAAAGCACAATAAAGGTAAACTGATTATGTAAGGGGACATAATTTAACTTAATGCATACATGAGAAATAGACAAACAGTCAACTTAGAGATATATTCTAGGATATGTACTGTCAAAAAGATTTTAGAATAATAGCTAACTGCCATCTAAAGAGTCTTGTTGTGTTGCCTTCATAATCTGGAAATGCTTAAAGTAATGTAAGGCATGCTGTAAAATGTGGAATGGACTTTTAATATCATTTTTCATGATTTGGTGCTTAAACTGTTTCTTTCAGTCAGATTAACTATACATAGAGTTGGCAATTCAATAATTCCTCCTGAATCACCATGTTTGACTTATGTGTTGATTTGAAACATCATATATTTGGGTTTTGTTCACTCCTATAGTAAAAATGGTAAGATGAAAAAAAAGTGAAAATCTGCCAGTTGGGGTAGGGGTGTAATCTTTCACTTTTTTTTGGTAAGAAATAAGTTTAGACTAGTATTCTTTATTGTAATATGTTTCATAGTAAGAAGTCTATGCATCATAGGTATCATGACTGATTTCAAGTTTGTAATGTCTTGGTTAAGGTGGCACGGTTGTATTTGCATTCCAGAATTTAGGTTGCTCTTTTGTGTACCCTACCTAAGTCAATGTATCTGAACAGTGTGATTGGACAAAAAATACAGTATCAACTGAACACACTTTCCCAAACTGAGGGATGAATCAGGTGTAGAAAAATATGAAATAATTTTACAAACAGATGAAAATGAATTTTTGAGAATTTTTTTAAATTGTGTATTCACTGCATGATAAAAGACCTAAAAGCACTAGTGGCCTTAGGTTTTTTAAAATAGCAACAAAAGTAATCGGTCATGATACACATTCAAATTCATTTCTGAATAGTAAAATGAAAGTACTTCAGTTAACTGTGAATGTAGAATTTTTTGCAGTGTTAGAAAGTGGTGAAAATTCTAAAAAGGCTATCATTATCCCTTATGGGCCAGGAAATACTACCGTGCCACCTTAAGGGGGATATATATGTTTACACTAAATCAATAAAGGATTTTTTTTTACCTATGCAATTTGTATGTTTATCAATAAAAAGTTGATTAAGGGCAACTATAATAAAAATAGCCCTTAAATTCCACCCCTGAGAGTGAAAATTGCTGATTCAGCAAATTTTGCCTGATCTGTGGGTAATAATGTAAAAAATTCACCTAGAAAGTAGAACTTCATTATTTTTAAGTAACTTGCAGTCCTTTTTTAATTATAAATGCTCTCTTTAACTTTTCGCACTGTCTGACACATGTGCAACCACTGGAATTTGAGACGCGACATATTTTAGTTGCCTGTACGTCCTATCATTTTCACCAAAATAGATGAATTGCATAATTTTTTATTTTTTTCCTAACAAGTACAGCTATACTAGTTTTCTTCAGGTTTAATTTGTAGTTCTGTGGTAACATGACACCAGTATGAGCTTTTTTGGAACCATTAAGTAGTTAAGGGGTCCTTACTTATTCATTTAGCCCTCATATTTGGCTGAAATAGAGATAGCAATAGGGGTTTCTTTACATTGACAAGACATTTTTTTTGACAAAGAATGTAATTATGATTGTATATCAGCAAGATTTAATAGTTTATTCATTTTCCCTGCAAATGCTATTAATTGTTTTGATTTTCTGACAATGAAAAGCACAATAAAGGTAAACTGATTATGCAAGGGGACATAATTTAACTTAATGCATACATGAGAAATAGACAAACAGTCAACTTAGAGATATATTCTAGGACATGTACTGTCAAAAAGATTTTAGAATAATAGCTAACTGCCATCTAAAGAGTCTTGTTGTGTTGCCTTCATAATCTGGAAATGCTTAAAGTAATGTAAGGCATGCTGTAAAATGTGGAATGGACTTTAATATCATTTTTCATGATTTGGTGCTTAAACTGTTTCTTTCAGTCAGATTAACTATACATAGAGTTGGCAATTCAATAATTCCTCCTGAATCACCATGTTTGACTTTTGTGTTGATTTGAAACATCATATATTTGGGTTTTGTTCACTCCTATAGTAAAAATGGTAAGATGAAAAAAAAGTGAAAATCTGCCAGTTGGGTTAGGGGTGTAATCTTTCACATTTTTTTGGTAAGAAATAAGTTTAGACTAGTATTCTTTATTGTAATATGTTTCATAGTAAGAAGTCTATGCATCATAGGTATCATGACTGATTTCAAGTTTGTAATGTCTTGGTTAAGGGGGATATATATGTTTACACTAAATCAATAAAGGATTTTTTTTTTACATATGCAATTTGTATGTTTATCAATAAAAAGTTGATTAAGGGCAACTATAATAAAAATAGCCCTTAAATTCCACCCCTGAGAGTGAAAATTGCTGATTCAGCAAATTTTGCCTGATCTGTGGGTAATAATGTAAAAATTCCCCTAGAAAGTAGAACTTCATTATTTTTAAGTAACTTGCAGTCCTTTTTTAATTATAAATGCTCGCTTTAACTTTTCGCACTGTCTGACTCATGTGCAACCACTGGAATTTGAGACGCGACATATTTTAGTTGCCTGTATGTCCTATCATTTTCACCAAAATAGATGAATTGCATAATTTTTTATTTTTTTCCTAACAAGTACAGCTATACTAGTTTTCTTCAGGTTTAATTTGTAGTTCTGTGGTAACATGACACCAGTATGAGCTTTTTTGGAACCATTAAGTAGTTAAGGGGTCCTTACTTATTCATTTAGCCCTCATATTTGGCTGAAATAGAGATAGCAATAGGGGTTTCTTTACATTGACAAGACATTTTTTTTGACAAAGAATGTAATTATGATTGTATATCAGCAAGATTTAATAGTTTATTCATTTTCCCTGCAAATGCTATTAATTGTTTTGATTTTCTGACAATGAAAAGCACAATAAAGGTAAACTGATTATGTAAGGGGACATAATTTAACTTAATGCATACATGAGAAATAAACAAAGAGTCAACTTAGAGATATATTCTAGGACATGTACTGTCAAAAAGATTTTAGAATAATAGCTAACTGCCATCTAAAGAGTCTTGTTGTGTTGCCTTCATAATCTGGAAATGCTTAAAGTAATGTAAGGCATGCTGTAAAATGTGGAATGGACTTTAATATCATTTTCATGATTTGGTGCTAAAACTGTTTCTTTCAGTCAGATTAACTATACATAGAGTTGGCAATTCAATAATTCCTCCTGAATCACCATGTTTGACTTCTGTGTTGATTTGAAACATCATATATTTGGGTTTTGTTCACTCCTATAGTAAAAATGGTAAGATGAAAAAAAAGTGAAAATCTGCCAGTTGGGGTAGGGGTGTAATCTTTCACTTTTTTTTGGTAAGAAATAAGTTTAGACTAGTATTCTTTATTGTAATATGTTTCATAGTAAGAAGTCTATGCATCATAGGTATCATGACTGATTTCAAGTTTGTAATGTCTTGGTTAAGGGGGATATATATGTTTACACTAAATCAATAAAGGATTTTTTTTTTTCCCTATGCAATTTGTATGTTTATCAATAAAAAGTTGATTAAGGGCAACTATAATAAAAATAGCCTTTAAATTCTACCCCTGAGAGTGAAAATTGCTGATTCAGCAAATTTTGCCTGATCTGTGGGTAATAATGTAAAAATTCACCTAGAAAGTAGAACTTCATTATTTTTAAGTAACTTGCAGTCCTTTTTTAATTATAAATGCTCGCTTTAACTTTTCGCACTGTCTGACACATGTGCAACCACTGGAATTTGAGACGCGACATATTTTAGTTGCCTGTACGTCCTATCATTTTCACCAAAATAGATGAATTGCATAATTTTTTATTTTTTTCCTAACAAGTACAGCTATACTAGTTTTCTTCAGGTTTAATTTGTAGTTCTGTGGTAACATGACACCAGTATGAGCTTTTTTGGAACCATTAAGTAGTTAAGGGGTCCTTACTTATTCATTTAGTCCTCATATTTGGCTGAAATAGAGATAGCAATAGGGGTTTCTTTACATTGACAAGACATTTTTTTTGACAAAGAATGTAATTATGATTGTATATCAGCAAGATTTAATAGTTTATTCATTTTCCCTGCAAATGCTATTAATTGTTTTGATTTTCTGACAATGAAAAGCACAATAAAGGTAAACTGATTATGTAAGGGGACATAATTTAACTTAATGCATACATGAGAAATAGACAAACAGTCAACTTAGAGATATATTCTAAGACATGTACTGTCAAAAAGATTTTAGAATAATAGCTAACTGCCATCTAAAAAGTCTTGTTGTGTTGCCTTCATAATCTGGAAATGCTTAAAGTAATGTAAGGCATGCTGTAAAATGTGGAATGGACTTTAATATCAATTTTCATGATTTGGTGCTTAAACTGTTTCTTTCAGTCAGATTAACTATACATAGAGTTGGCAATTCAATAATTCCTCCTGAATCACCATGTTTGACTTCTGTGTTGATTTGAAACATCATATATTTGGGTTTTGTTCACTCCTATAGTAAAAATGGTAAGATGAAAAAAAAGTGAAAATCTGCCAGTTGGGGTAGGGGTGTAATCTTTCACTTTTTTTTGGTAAGAAATAAGTTTAGACTAGTATTCTTTATTGTAATATGTTTCATAGTAAGAAGTCTATGCATCATAGGTATCATGACTGATTTCAAGTTTGTAATGTCTTGGTTAAGGGGGATATATATGTTTACACTAAATCAATAAAGGTTTTTTTTTTTCCCTATGCAATTTGTATGTTTATCAATAAAAAGTTGATTAAGGGCAACTATAATAAAAATAGCCCTTAAATTCTACCCCTGAGAGTGAAAATTGCTGATTCAGCAAATTTTGCCTGATCTGTGGGTAATAATGTAAAAATTCACCTAGAAAGTAGAACTTCATTATTTTTAAGTAACTTGCAGTCCTTTTTTAATTATAAATGCTCGCTTTAACTTTTCGCACTGTCTGACACATGTGCAACCACTGGAATTTGAGACGCGACATATTTTAGTTGCCTGTACGTCCAATCATTTTCACCAAAATAGATGAATTGCATAATTTTTTATTTTTTTCCTAACAAGTACAGCTATACTAGTTTTCTTCAGGTTTAATTTGTAGTTCTGTGGTAACATGACACCAGTATGAGCTTTTTTGGAACCATTAAGTAGTTAAGGGGTACTTACTTATTCATTTAGCCCTCATATTTGGCTGAAATAGAGATAGCAATAGGGGTTTCTTTACATTGACAAGACATTTTTTTTGACAAAGAATGTAATTATGATTGTATATCAGCAAGATTTAATAGTTTATTCATTTTCCCTGCAAATGCTATTAATTGTTTTGATTTTCTGACAATGAAAAGCACAATAAAGGTAAACTGATTATGTAAGGGGACATAATTTAACTTAATGCATACATGAGAAATAGACAAACAGTCAACTTAGAGATATATTCTAGGACATGTACTGTCAAAAAGATTTTAGAATAATAGCTAACTGCCATCTAAAGAGTCTTGTTGTGTTGCCTTCATAATCTGGAAATGCTTAAAGTAATGTAAGGCATGCTGTAAAATGTGGAATGGACTTTAATATCATTTTTCATGATTTGGTGCTTAAACTGTTTCTTTCAGTCAGATTAACTATACATAGAGTTGGCAATTCAATAATTCCTCCTGAATCACCATGTTTGACTTCTGTGTTGATTTGAAACATCATATATTTGGGTTTTGTTCACTCCTATAGTAAAAATGGTAAGATGAAAAAAAAGTGAAAATCTGCCAGTTGGGGTAGGGGTGTAATCTTTCACTTTTTTTTGGTAAGAAATAAGTTTAGACTAGTATTCTTTATTGTAATATGTTTCATAGTAAGAAGTCTATGCATCATAGGTATCATGACTGATTTCAAGTTTGTAATGTCTTGGTTAAGGGGGATATATATGTTTACACTAAATCAATAAAGGATTTTTTTTTACCTATGCAATTTGTATGTTTATCAATAAAAAGTTGATTAAGGGCAACTATAATAAAAATAGCCCTTAAATTCCACCCCTGAGAGTGAGTATTGCTGATTCAGCAAATTTTGCCTGATCTGTGGGTAATAATGTAAAAAATTCACCTAGAAAGTAGAACTTCATTATTTTTAAGTAACTTGCAGTCCTTTTTTAATTATAAATGCTCGCTTTAACTTTTCGCACTGTCTGACACATGTGCAACCACTGGAATTTGAGACGCGACATATTTTAGTTGCCTGTACGTCCTATCATTTTCACCAAAATAGATGAATTGCATAATTTTTTATTTTTTTCCTAACAAGTACAGCTATACTAGTTTTCTTCAGGTTTAATTTGTAGTTCTGTGGTAACATGACACCAGTATGAGCTTTTTTGGAACCATTAAGTAGTTAAGGGGTCCTTACTTATTCATTTAGCCCTCATATTTGGCTGAAATAGAGATAGCAATAGGGGTTTCTTTACATCGACAAGACATTTTTTTTGACAAAGAATGTAATTATGATTGTATATCAGCAAGATTTAATAGTTTATTCATTTTCCCTGCAAATGCTATTAATTGTTTTGATTTTCTGTCAATGAAAAGCACAATAAAGGTAAACTGATTATGTAAGGGGACATAATTTAACTTAATGCATACATGAGAAATAGACAAACAGTCAACTTAGAGATATATTCTAGGACATGTACTGTCAAAAAGATTTTAGAATAATAGCTAACTGCCATCTAAAGAGTCTTGTTGTGTTGCCTTCATAATCTGGAAATGCTTAAAGTAATGTAAGGCATGCTGTAAAATGTGGAATGGACTTTAATATCATTTTTCATGATTTGGTGCTTAAACTGTTTCTTTCAGTCAGATTAACTATACATAGAGTTGGCAATTCAATAATTCCTCCTGAATCACCATGTTTGACTTCTGTGTTGATTTGAAACATCATATATTTGGGTTTTGTTCACTCCTATAGTAAAAATGGTAAGATGAAAAAAAAGTGAAAATCTGCCAGTTGGGGTAGGGGTGTAATCTTTCACTTTTTTTTGGTAAGAAATAAGTTTAGACTAGCATTCTTTATTGTAATATGTTTCATAGTAAGAAGTCTATGCATCATAGGTATCATGACTGATTTCAAGTTTGTAATGTCTTGGTTAAGGGGGATATATATGTTTACACTAAATCAATAAAGGATTTTTTTTTTACCTATGCAATTTGTATGTTTATCAATAAAAAGTTGATTAAGGGCAACTATAATAAAAATAGCCCTTAAATTCCACCCCTGAGAGTGAAAATTGCTGATTCAGCAAATTTTGCCTGATCTGTGGGTAATAATGTAAAAATTCACCTAGAAAGTAGAACTTCATTATTTTTAAGTAACTTGCAGTCCTTTTTTAATTATAAATGTCGCTTTAACTTTTCGCACTGTCTGACACATGTGCAACCACTGGAATTTGAGACGCGACATATTTTAGTTGCCTGTACGTCCTATCATTTTCACCAAAATAGATGAATTGCATAATTTTTTATTTTTTTCCTAACAAGTACAGCTATACTAGTTTTCTTCAGGTTTAATTTGTAGTTCTGTGGTAACATGACACCAGTATGAGCTTTTTTGGAACCATTAAGAGGTTAAGGGGTCCTTACTTATTCATTTAGCCCTCATATTTGGCTGAAATAGAAATAGCAATAGGGGTTTCTTTACATTGACAAGACATTTTTTTTGACAAAGAATGTAATTATGATTGTATATCAGCAAGATTTAATAGTTTATTCATTTTCCCTGCAAATGCTATTAATTGTTTTGATTTTCTGACAATGAAAAGCACAATAAAGGTAAACTGATTATGTAAGGGGACATAATTTAACTTAATGCATACATGAGAAATAGACAAACAGTCAACTTAGAGATATATTCTAGGACATGTACTGTCAAAAAGATTTTAGAATAATAGCTAACTGCCATCTAAAGAGTCTTGTTGTGTTGCCTTCATAATCTGGAAATGCTTAAAGTAATGTAAGGCATGCTGTAAAATGTGGAATGGACTTTAATATCATTTTTCATGATTTGGTGCTTAAACTGTTTCTTTCAGTCAGATTAACTATACATAGAGTTGGCAATTCAATAATTCCTCCTGAATCACCATGTTTGACTTCTGTGTTGATTTGAAACATCATATATTTGGGTTTTGTTCACTCCTATAGTAAAAATGGTAAGATGAAAAAAAAGTGAAAATCTGCCAGTTGGGGTAGGGGTGTAATCTTTCACTTTTTTTTGGTAAGAAATAAGTTTAGACTAGTATTCTTTATTGTAATATGTTTCATAGTAAGAAGTCTATGCATCATAGGTATCATGACTGATTTCAAGTTTGTAATGTCTTGGTTAAGGGGGATATATATGTTTACACTAAATCAATAAAGGATTTTTTTTTTACCTATGCAATTTGTATGTTTATCAATAAAAAGTTGATTAAGGGCAACTATAATAAAAATAGCCCTTAAATTTCACCCCTGAGAGTGAAAATTGCTGATTCAGCAAATTTTGCCTGATCTGTGGGTAATAATGTAAAAATTCACCTAGAAAGTAGAACTTCATTATTTTTAAGTAACTTGCAGTCCTTTTTTAATTATAAATGTCGCTTTAACTTTTCGCACTGTCTGACACATGTGCAACCACTGGAATTTGAGACGCGACATATTTTAGTTGCCTGTACGTCCTATCATTTTCACCAAAATAGATGAATTGCATAATTTTTTATTTTTTTCCTAACAAGTACAGCTATACTAGTTTTCTTCAGGTTTAATTTGTAGTTCTGTGGTAACATGACACCAGTATGAGCTTTTTTGGAACCATTAAGAGGTTAAGGGGTCCTTACTTATTCATTTAGCCCTCATATTTGGCTGAAATAGAGATAGCAATAGGGGTTTCTTTACATTGACAAGACATTTTTTTTGACAAAGAATGTAATTATGATTGTATATCAGCAAGATTTAATAGTTTATTCATTTTCCCTGCAAATGCTATTAATTGTTTTGATTTTCTGACAATGAAAAGCACAATAAATGTAAACTGATTATGTAAGGGGACATATTTTAACTTAAAGCATACATGAGAAATAGACAAACAGTCAACTTAGAGATATATTCTAGGACATGTACTGTCAAAAAGATTTTAGAATAATAGCTAACTGCCATCTAAAGAGTCTTGTTGTGTTGCCTTCATAATCTGGAAATGCTTAAAGTAATGTAAGGCATGCTGTAAAATGTGGAATGGACTTTAATATCATTTTTCATGATTTGGTGCTTAAACTGTTTCTTTCAGTCAGATTAACTATACATAGAGTTGGCAATTCAATAATTCCTCCTGAATCACCATGTTTGACTTCTGTGTTGATTTGAAACATCATATATTTGAGTTTTGTTCACTCCTATAGTAGAAATGGTAAGATGAAAAAAAAGTGAAAATCTGCCAGTTGGGGTAGGGGTGTAATCTTTCACTTTTTTTTGGTAAGAAATAAGTTTAGACTAGTATTCTTTATTGTAATATGTTTCATAGTAAGAAGTCTATGCATCATAGGTATCATGACTGATTTCAAGTTTGTAATGTCTTGGTTAAGGGGGATATATATGTTTACACTAAATCAATAAAGGATTTCTTTTTTTTCCTATGCAATTTGTATGTTTATCAATAAAAAGTTGATTAAGGGCAACTATAATAAAAATAGCCCTTAAATTCCACCCCTGAGAGTGAAAATTGCTGATTCAGCAAATTTTGCCTGATCTGTGGGTAATAATGTAAAAATTCACCTAGAAAGTAGAACTTCATTATTTTTAAGATACTTGCAGTCCTTTTTTAATTATAAATGCTCGCTTTAACTTTTCGCACTGTCTGACACATGTGCAACCACTGGAATTTGAGACGCGACATATTTTATTTGCCTGTACGTCCTATCATTTTCACCAAAATAGATGAATTGCATAATTTTTTATTTTTTTCCTAACATGTACAGCTATACTAGTTTTCTTCAGGTTTAATTTGTAGTTCTGTGGTAAACATGACACCAGTATGAGCTTTTTTGGAACCATTAAGTAGTTAAGGGGTCCTTACTTATTCATTTAGCCCTCATATTTGGCTGAAATAGAGATAGCAATAGGGGTTTCTTTACATTGACAAGACATTTTTTTTGACAAAGAATGTAATTATGATTGTATATCAGCAAGATTTAATAGTTTATTCATTTTCCCTGCAAATACTATTAATTGTTTTGATTTTCTGACAATGAAAAGCACAATAAAGGTAAACTGATTATGTAAGGGGACATAATTTAACTTAATGCATACATGAGAAATAGACAAACAGTCAACTTAGAGATATATTCTAGGACATGTACTGTCAAAAAGATTTTAGAATAATAGCTAACTGCCATCTAAAGAGTCTTGTTGTGTTGCCTTCATAATCTGGAAATGCTTAAAGTAATGTAAGGCATGCTGTAAAATGTGGAATGGACTTTAATATCATTTTTCATGATTTGGTGCTTAAACTGTTTCTTTCAGTCAGATTAACTATAAATAGAGTTGGCAATTCAATAATTCCTCCTGAATCACCATGTTTGACTTCTGTGTTGATTTGAAACATCATATATTTGGGTTTTGTTCACTCCTATAGTGAAAATGGTAAGATGAAAAAAAAGTGAAAATCTGCCAGTTGGGGTAGGGGTGTAATCTTTCACTTTTTTTTGGTAAGAAATAAGTTTAGACTAGTATTCTTTATTGTAATATGTTTCATAGTAAGAAGTCTATGCATCATAGGTATCATGACTGATTTCAAGTTTGTAATGTCTTGGTTAAGGGGGATATATATGTTTACACTAAATCAATAAAGGATTTTTTTTTACCTATGCAATTTGTATGTTTATCAATAAAAAGTTGTTTATGGGCAACTGTAATAAAAATAGCCCTTAAATTCCACCCCTGAGAGTGAAAATTGCTGATTCAGCAAATTTTGCCTGATCTGTGGGTAATAATGTAAAAATTCATCTAGAAAGTAGAACTTCATTATTTTTAAGTAACTTGCAGTCCTTTTTTAATTATAAATGCTCGCTTTAACTTTTCGCACTGTCTGACACATGTGCAACCACTGGAATTTGAGACACGACATATTTTAGTTGCCTGTACGTCCTATCATTTTCACCAAAATAGATGAATTGCATAATTTTTTATTTTTTTCCTAACAAGTACAGCTATACTAGTTTTCTTCAGGTTTAATTTGTAGTTCTGTGGTAACATGACACCAGTATGAGCTTTTTTGGAACCATTAAGTAGTTAAGGGGTACTTACTTATTCATTTAGCCCTCATATTTGGCTGAAATAGAGATAGCAATAGGGGTTTCTTTACATTGACAAGACATTTTTTTTGACAAAGAATGTAATTATGATTGTATATCAGCAAGATTTAATAGTTTATTCATTTTCCCTGCAAATGCTATTAATTGTTTTGATTTTCTGACAATGAAAAGCACAATAAAGGTAAACTGATTATGTAAGGGGACATAATTTAACTTAATGCATACATGAGAAATAGACAAACAGTCAACTTAGAGATATATTCTAGGACATGTACTGTCAAAAAGATTTTAGAATAATAGCTAACTGCCATCTAAAGAGTCTTGTTGTGTTGCCTTCATAATCTGGAAATGCTTAAAGTAATGTAAGGCATGCTGTAAAATGTGGAATGGACTTTAATATCATTTTTCATGATTTGGTGCTTAAACTGTTTCTTTCAGTCAGATTAACTATACATAGAGTTGGCAATTCAATAATTCCTCCTGAATCACCATGTTTGACTTCTGTGTTGATTTGAAACATCATATATTTGGGTTTTGTTCACTCCTATAGTAAAAATGGTAAGATGAAAAAAAAGTGAAAATCTGCCAGTTGGGGTAGGGGTGTAATCTTTCACTTTTTTTTGGTAAGAAATAAGTTTAGACTAGTATTCTTTATTGTAATATCTTTCATAGTAAGAAGTCTATGCATCATAGGTATCATGACTGATTTCAAGTTTGTAATGTCTTGGTTAAGGGGGATATATATGTTTACACTAAATCAATAAAGGATTTTTTTTTACCTATGCAATTTGTATGTTTATCAATAAAAAGTTGTTTATGGGTAACTATAATAAAAATAGCCCTTAAATTCCACCCCTGAGAGTGAAAATTGCTGATTCAGCAAATTTTGCCTGATCTGTGGGTAATAATGTAAAAATTCACCTAGAAAGTAGAACTTCATTATTTTTAAGTAACTTGCAGTCCTTTTTTAATTATAAATGCTCGCTTTAACTTTTCGCACTGTCTAACACATGTGCAACCACTGGAATTTGAGACACGACATATTTTAGTTGCCTGTACGTCCTATCATTTTCACCAAAATAGATGAATTGCATAATTTTTTATTTTTTTCCTAACAAGTACAGCTATACTAGTTTTCTTCAGGTTTAATTTGTAGTTCTGTGGTAACATGACACCAGTATGAGCTTTTTTGGAACCATTAAGTAGTTAAGGGGTCCTTACTTATTCATTTAGCCCTCATATTTGGCTGAAATAGAGATAGCAATAGGGGTTTCTTTACATTGACAAGACATTTTTTTTGACAAAGAATGTAATTATGATTGTATATCAGCAAGATTTAATAGTTTATTCATTTTCCCTGCAAATGCTATTAATTGTTTTGATTTTCTGACAATGAAAAGCACAATAAAGGTAAACTGATTATGTAAGGGGACATAATTTAACTTAATGCATACATGAGAAATAGACAAACAGTCAACTTAGAGATATATTCTAGGACATGTACTGTCAAAAAGATTTTAGAATAATAGCTAACTGCCATCTAAAGAGTCTTGTTGTGTTGCCTTCATAATCTGGAAATGCTTAAAGTAATGTAAGGCATGCTGTAAAATGTGGAATGGACTTTAATATCATTTTTCATGATTTGGTGCTTAAACTGTTTCTTTCAATCAGATTAACTATAAATAGAGTTGGCAATTCAATGATTCCTCCTGAATCACCATGTTTGACTTCTGTGTTGATTTGAAACGTCATATATTTGGGTTTTGTTCACTCCTATAGTAAAAATGGTAAGATGAAAAAAAAGTGAAAATCTGCCAGTTGGGGTAGGGGTGTAATCTTTCACTTTTTTTTGGTAAGAAATAAGTTTAGACTAGTATTCTTTATTGTAATATGTTTCATAGTAAAAAGTCTATGCATCATAGGTATCATGACTGATTTCAAGTTTGTAATGTCTTGGTTAAGGGGGATATATATGTTTACACTAAATCAATAAAGGATTTTTTTTTACCTATGCAATTTGTATGTTTATCAATAAAAAGTTGTTTATGGGCAACTGTAATAAAAATAGCCCTTAAATTCCACCCCTGAGAGTGAAAATTGCTGATTCAGCAAATTTTGCCTGATCTGTGGGTAATAATGTAAAAATTCACCTAGAAAGTAGAACTTCATTATTTTTAAGTAACTTGCAGTCCTTTTTTAATTATAAATGCTCGCTTTAACTTTTCGCACTGTCTGACACATGTGCAACCACTGGAATTTGAGACACGACATATTTTAGTTGCCTGTACGTCCTATCATTTTCACCAAAATAGATGAATTGCATAATTTTTTATTTTTTTCCTAACAAGTACAGCTATACTAGTTTTCTTCAGGTTTAATTTGTAGTTCTGTGGTAACATGACACCAGTATGAGCTTTTTTGGAACCATTAAGTAGTTAAGGGGTCCTTACTTATTCATTTAGCCCTCATATTTGGCTGAAATAGAGATAGCAATAGGGGTTTCTTTACATTGACAAGACATTTTTTTTGACAAAGAATGTAATTATGATTGTATATCAGCAAGATTTAATAGTTTATTCATTTTCCCTGCAAATGCTATTAATTGTTTTGATTTTCTGACAATGAAAAGCACAATAAAGGTAAACTGATTATGTAAGGGGACATAATTTAACTTAATGCATACATGAGAAATAGACAAACAGTCAACTTAGAGATATATTCTAGGACATGTACTGTCAAAAAGATTTTAGAATAATAGCTAACTGCCATCTAAAGAGTCTTGTTGTGTTGCCTTCATAATCTGGAAATGCTTAAAGTAATGTAAGGCATGCTGTAAAATGTGGAATGGACTTTAATATCATTTTTCATGATTTGGTGCTTAAACTGTTTCTTTCAGTCAGATTAACTATACATAGAGTTGGCAATTCAATAATTCCTCCTGAATCACCATGTTTGACTTCTGTGTTGATTTGAAACATCATATATTTGGGTTTTGTTCACTCCTATAGTAAAAATGGTAAGATGAAAAAAAAGTGAAAATCTGCCAGTTGGGGTAGGGGTGTAATCTTTCACTTTTTTTTGGTAAGAAATAAGTTTAGACTAGTATTCTTTATTGTAATATCTTTCATAGTAAGAAGTCTATGCATCATAGGTATCATGACTGATTTCAAGTTTGTAATGTCTTGGTTAAGGGGGATATATATGTTTACACTAAATCAATAAAGGATTTTTTTTTACCTATGCAATTTGTATGTTTATCAATAAAAAGTTGTTTATGGGTAACTATAATAAAAATAGCCCTTAAATTCCACCCCTGAGAGTGAAAATTGCTGATTCAGCAAATTTTGCCTGATCTGTGGGTAATAATGTAAAAATTCACCTAGAAAGTAGAACTTCATTATTTTTAAGTAACTTGCAGTCCTTTTTTAATTATAAATGCTCGCTTTAACTTTTCGCACTGTCTAACACATGTGCAACCACTGGAATTTGAGACACGACATATTTTAGTTGCCTGTACGTCCTATCATTTTCACCAAAATAGATGAATTGCATAATTTTTTATTTTTTTCCTAACAAGTACAGCTATACTAGTTTTCTTCAGGTTTAATTTGTAGTTCTGTGGTAACATGACACCAGTATGAGCTTTTTTGGAACCATTAAGTAGTTAAGGGGTCCTTACTTATTCATTTAGCCCTCATATTTGGCTGAAATAGAGATAGCAATAGGGGTTTCTTTACATTGACAAGACATTTTTTTTGACAAAGAATGTAATTATGATTGTATATCAGCAAGATTTAATAGTTTATTCATTTTCCCTGCAAATGCTATTAATTGTTTTGATTTTCTGACAATGAAAAGCACAATAAAGGTAAACTGATTATGTAAGGGGACATAATTTAACTTAATGCATACATGAGAAATAGACAAACAGTCAACTTAGAGATATATTCTAGGACATGTACTGTCAAAAAGATTTTAGAATAATAGCTAACTGCCATCTAAAGAGTCTTGTTGTGTTGCCTTCATAATCTGGAAATGCTTAAAGTAATGTAAGGCATGCTGTAAAATGTGGAATGGACTTTAATATCATTTTTCATGATTTGGTGCTTAAACTGTTTCTTTCAATCAGATTAACTATAAATAGAGTTGGCAATTCAATGATTCCTCCTGAATCACCATGTTTGACTTCTGTGTTGATTTGAAACGTCATATATTTGGGTTTTGTTCACTCCTATAGTAAAAATGGTAAGATGAAAAAAAAGTGAAAATCTGCCAGTTGGGGTAGGGGTGTAATCTTTCACTTTTTTTTGGTAAGAAATAAGTTTAGACTAGTATTCTTTATTGTAATATGTTTCATAGTAAAAAGTCTACGCATCATAGGTATCATGACTGATTTCAAGTTTGTAATGTCTTGGTTAAGGGGGATATATATGTTTACACTAAATCAATAAAGGATTTTTTTTTACCTATGCAATTTGTATGTTTATCAATAAAAAGTTGATTAAGGGCAACTATAATAAAAATAGCCCTTAAATTCCACCCCTGAGAGTGAAAATTGCTGATTCAGCAAATTTTGCCTGATCTGTGTGTAATAATGTAAAAATTCACCTAGAAAGTAGAACTTCATTATTTTTAAGTAACTTGCAGTCCTTTTTTAATTATAAATGCTCGCTTTAACTTTTCGCACTGTCTAACACATGTGCAACCACTGGAATTTGAGACACGACATATTTTAGTTGCCTGTACGTCCTATCATTTTCACCAAAATAGATGAATTGCATAATTTTTTATTTTTTTCCTAACAAGTACAGCTATACTAGTTTTCTTCAGGTTTAATTTGTAGTTCTGTGGTAACATGACACCAGTATGAGCTTTTTTGGAACCATTAAGTAGTTAAGGGGTCCTTACTTATTCATTTAGCCCTCATATTTGGCTGAAATAGAGATAGCAATAGGGGTTTCTTTACATTGACAAGACATTTTTTTTGACAAAGAATGTAATTATGATTGTATATCAGCAAGATTTAATAGTTTATTCATTTTCCCTGCAAATGCTATTAATTGTTTTGATTTTCTGACAATGAAAAGCACAATAAAGGTAAACTGATTATGTAAGGGGACATAATTTAACTTAATGCATACATGAGAAATAGACAAACAGTCAACTTAGAGATATATTCTAGGACATGTACTGTCAAAAAGATTTTAGAATAATAGCTAACTGCCATCTAAAGAGTCTTGTTGTGTTGCCTTCATAATCTGGAAATGCTTAAAGTAATGTAAGGCATGCTGTAAAATGTGGAATGGACTTTAATATCATTTTTCATGATTTGGTGCTTAAACTGTTTCTTTCAATCAGATTAACTATAAATAGAGTTGGCAATTCAATAATTCCTCCTGAATCACCATGTTTGACTTCTGTGTTGATTTGAAACGTCATATATTTGGGTTTTGTTCACTCCTATAGTAAAAATGGTAAGATGAAAAAAAAGTGAAAATCTGCCAGTTGGGGTAGGGATGTAATCTTTCACTTTTTTTTGGTAAGAAATAAGTTTAGACTAGCATTCTTTATTGTAATATGTTTCATAGTAAAAAGTCTATGCATCATAGGTATCATGACTGATTTCAAGTTTGTAATGTCTTGGTTAAGGGGGATATATATGTTTACACTAAATCAATAAAGGATTTTTTTTTACCTATGCAATTTGTATGTTTATCAATAAAAAGTTGTTTATGGGTAACTATAATAAAAATAGCCCTTAAATTCCACCCCTGAGAGTGAAAATTGCTGATTCAGCAAATTTTGCCTGATCTGTGGGTAATAATGTAAAAATTCACCTAGAAAGTAGAACTTCATTATTTTTAAGTAACTTGCAGTCCTTTTTTAATTATAAATGCTCGCTTTAACTTTTCGCACTGTCTAACACATGTGCAACCACTGGAATTTGAGACACGACATATTTTAGTTGCCTGTACGTCCTATCATTTTCACCAAAATAGATGAATTGCATAATTTTTTATTTTTTTCCTAACAAGTACAGCTATACTAGTTTTCTTCAGGTTTAATTTGTAGTTCTGTGGTAACATGACACCAGTATGAGCTTTTTTGGAACCATTAAGTAGTTAAGGGGTCCTTACTTATTCATTTAGCCCTCATATTTGGCTGAAATAGAGATAGCAATAGGGGTTTCTTTACATTGACAAGACATTTTTTTTGACAAAGAATGTAATTATGATTGTATATCAGCAAGATTTAATAGTTTATTCATTTTCCCTGCAAATGCTATTAATTGTTTTGATTTTCTGACAATGAAAAGCACAATAAAGGTAAACTGATTATGTAAGGGGACATAATTTAACTTAATGCATACATGAGAAATAGACAAACAGTCAACTTAGAGATATATTCTAGGACATGTACTGTCAAAAAGATTTTAGAATAATAGCTAACTGCCATCTAAAGAGTCTTGTTGTGTTGCCTTCATAATCTGGAAATGCTTAAAGTAATGTAAGGCATGCTGTAAAATGTGGAATGGACTTTAATATCATTTTTCATGATTTGGTGCTTAAACTGTTTCTTTCAGTCAGATTAACTATACATAGAGTTGGCAATTCAATAATTCCTCCTGAATCACCATGTTTGACTTCTGTGTTGATTTGAAACGTCATATATTTGGGTTTTGTTCACTCCTATAGTAAAAATGGTAAGATGAAAAAAAAGTGAAAATCTGCCAGTTGGGGTAGGGGTGTAATCTTTCACTTTTTTTTGGTAAGAAATAAGTTTAGACTAGTATTCTTTATTGTAATATGTTTCATAGTAAGAAGTCTATGCATCATAGGTATCATGACTGATTTCAAGTTTGTAATGTCTTGGTTAAGGGGGATATATATGTTTACACTAAATCAATAAAGGATTTTTTTTTTTCCCTATGCAATTTGTATGTTTATCAATAAAAAGTTGATTAAGGGCAACTATAATAAAAATAGCCCTTAAATTCTACCCCTGAGAGTGAAAATTGCTGATTCAGCAAATTTTGCCTGATCTGTGGGTAATAATGTAAAAATTCACCTAGAAAGTAGAACTTCATTATTTTTAAGTAACTTGCAGTCCTTTTTTAATTATAAATGCTCGCTTTAACTTTTCGCACTGTCTGACACATGTGCAACCACTGGAATTTGAGACGCGACATATTTTAGTTGCCTGTACGTCCTATCATTTTCACCAAAATAGATGAATTGCATAATTTTTTATTTTTTTCCTAACAAGTACAGCTATACTAGTTTTCTTCAGGTTTAATTTGTAGTTCTGTGGTAACATGACACCAGTATGAGCTTTTTTGGAACCATTAAGTAGTTAAGGGGTCCTTACTTATTCATTTAGCCCTCATATTTGGCTGAAATAGAGATAGCAATAGGGGTTTCTTTACATTGACAAGACATTTTTTTTGACAAAGAATGTAATTATGATTGTATATCAGCAAGATTTAATAGTTTATTCATTTTCCCTGCAAATGCTATTAATTGTTTTGATTTTCTGACAATGAAAAGCACAATAAAGGTAAACTGATTATGTAAGGGGACATAATTTAACTTAATGCATACATGAGAAATAGACAAACAGTCAACTTAGAGATATATTCTAGGACATGTACTGTCAAAAAGATTTTAGAATAATAGCTAACTGCCATCTAAAGAGTCTTGTTGTGTTGCCTTCATAATCTGGAAATGCTTAAAGTAATGTAAGGCATGCTGTAAAATGTGGAATGGACTTTAATATCATTTTTCATGATTTGGTGCTTAAACTGTTTCTTTCAGTCAGATTAACTATACATAGAGTTGGCAATTCAATAATTCCTCCTGAATCACCATGTTTGACTTCTGTGTTGATTTGAAACATCATATATTTGGGTTTTGTTCACTCCTATAGTAAAAATGGTAAGATGAAAAAAAAGTGAAAATCTGCCAGTTGGGGTAGGGGTGTAATCTTTCACTTTTTTTTGGTAAGAAATAAGTTTAGACTAGTATTCTTTATTGTAATATGTTTCATAGTAAGAAGTCTATGCATCATAGGTATCATGACTGATTTCAAGTTTGTAATGTCTTGGTTAAGGGGGATATATATGTTTACACTAAATCAATAAAGGATTTTTTTTTACCTATGCAATTTGTATGATTATCAATAAAAAGTTGATTAAGGGCAACTATAATAAAAATAGCCCTTAAATTCCACCCCTGAGAGTGAAAATTGCTGATTCAGCAAATTTTGCCTGATCTGTGGGTAATAATGTAAAAATTCACCTAGAAAGTAGAACTTCATTATTTTTAAGTAACTTGCAGTCCTTTTTTAATTATAAATGCTCGCTTTAACTTTTCGCACTGTCTGACACATGTGCAACCACTGGAATTTGAGACGCGACATATTTTAGTTGCCTGTACGTCCTATCATTTTCACCAAAATAGATGAATTGCATAATTTTTTATTTTTTTCCTAACATGTACAGCTATACTAGTTTTCTTCAGGTTTAATTTGTAGTTCTGTGGTAAACATGACACCAGTATGAGCTTTTTTGGAACCATTAAGTAGTTAAGGGGTCCTTACTTATTCATTTAGCCCTCATATTTGGCTGAAATAGAGATAGCAATAGGGGTTTCTTTACATTGACAAGAGATTTTATTTGACAAAGAATGTAATTATGATTGTATATCAGCAAGATTTAATAGTTTATTCATTTTCCCTGCAAATGCTATTAATTGTTTTGATTTTCTGACAATGAAAAGCACAATAAAGGTAAACTGATTATGTAAGGGGACATAATTTAACTTAATGCATACATGAGAAATAGACAAACAGTCAACTTAGAGATATATTCTAGGACATGTACTGTCAAAAAGATTTTAGAATAATAGCTAACTGCCATCTAAAGAGTCTTGTTGTGTTGCCTTCATAATCTGGAAATGCTTAAAGTAATGTAAGGCATGCTGTAAAATGTGGAATGGACTTTAATATCATTTTTCATGATTTGGTGCTTAAACTGTTTCTTTCAGTCAGATTAACTATAAATAGAGTTGGCAATTCAATAATTCCTCCTGAATCACCATGTTTGACTTCTGTGTTGATTTGAAACATCATATATTTGGGTTTTGTTCACTCCTATAGTGAAAATGGTAAGATGAAAAAAAAGTGAAAATCTGCCAGTTGGGGTAGGGGTGTAATCTTTCACTTTTTTTTGGTAAGAAATAAGTTTAGACTAGTATTCTTTATTGTAATATGTTTCATAGTAAGAAGTCTATGCATCATAGGTATCATGACTGATTTCAAGTTTGTTATGTCTTGGTTAAGGGGGATATATATGTTTACACTAAATCAATAAAGGATTTTTTTTTACCTATGCAATTTGTATGTTTATCAATAAAAAGTTGTTTATGGGCAACTGTAATAAAAATAGCCCTTAAATTCCACCCCTGAGAGTGAAAATTGCTGATTCAGCAAATTTTGCCTGATCTGTGGGTAATAATGTAAAAATTCACCTAGAAAGTAGAACTTCATTATTTTTAAGTAACTTGCAGTCCTTTTTTAATTATAAATGCTCGCTTTAACTTTTCGCACTGTCTGACACATGTGCAACCACTGGAATTTGAGACACGACATATTTTAGTTGCCTGTACGTCCTATCATTTTCACCAAAATAGATGAATTGCATAATTTTTTATTTTTTTCCTAACAAGTACAGCTATACTAGTTTTCTTCAGGTTTAATTTGTAGTTCTGTGGTAACATGACACCAGTATGAGCTTTTTTGGAACCATTAAGTAGTTAAGGGGTCCTTACTTATTCATTTAGCCCTCATATTTGGCTGAAATAGAGATAGCAATAGGGGTTTCTTTACATTGACAAGACATTTTTTTTGACAAAGAATGTAATTATGATTGTATATCAGCAAGATTTAATAGTTTATTCATTTTCCCTGCAAATGCTATTAATTGTTTTGATTTTCTGACAATGAAAAGCACAATAAAGGTAAACTGATTATGTAAGGGGACATAATTTAACTTAATGCATACATGAGAAATAGACAAACAGTCAACTTAGAGATATATTCTAGGACATGTACTGTCAAAAAGATTTTAGAATAATAGCTAACTGCCATCTAAAGAGTCTTGTTGTGTTGCCTTCATAATCTGGAAATGCTTAAAGTAATGTAAGGCATGCTGTAAAATGTGGAATGGACTTTAATATCATTTTTCATGATTTGGTGCTTAAACTGTTTCTTTCAGTCAGATTAACTATACATAGAGTTGGCAATTCAATAATTCCTCCTGAATCACCATGTTTGACTTCTGTGTTGATTTGAAACATCATATATTTGGGTTTTGTTCACTCCTATAGTAAAAATGGTAAGATGAAAAAAAAGTGAAAATCTGCCAGTTGGGGTAGGGGTGTAATCTTTCACTTTTTTTTGGTAAGAAATAAGTTTAGACTAGTATTCTTTATTATAATATCTTTCATAGTAAGAAGTCTATGCATCATAGGTATCATGAATGATTTCAAGTTTGTAATGTCTTGGTTAAGGGGGATATATATGTTTACACTAAATCAATAAAGGATTTTTTTTTACCTATGCAATTTGTATGTTTATCAATAAAAAGTTGTTTATGGGTAACTATAATAAAAATAGCCCTTTAATTCCACCCCTGAGAGTGAAAATTGCTGATTCAGCAAATTTTGCCTGATCTGTGGGTAATAATGTAAAAATTCACCTAGAAAGTAGAACTTCATTATTTTTAAGTAACTTGCAGTCCTTTTTTAATTATAAATGCTCGCTTTAACTTTTCGCACTGTCTAACACATGTGCAACCACTGGAATTTGAGACACGACATATTTTAGTTGCCTGTACGTCCTATCATTTTCACCAAAATAGATGAATTGCATAATTTTTTATTTTTTTCCTAACAAGTACAGCTATACTAGTTTTCTTCAGGTTTAATTTGTAGTTCTGTGGTAACATGACACCAGTATGAGCTTTTTTGGAACCATTAAGTAGTTAAGGGGTCCTTACTTATTCATTTAGCCCTCATATTTGGCTGAAATAGAGATAGCAATAGGGGTTTCTTTACATTGACAAGACATTTTTTTTGACAAAGAATGTAATTATGATTGTATATCAGCAAGATTTAATAGTTTATTCATTTTCCCTGCAAATGCTATTAATTGTTTTGATTTTCTGACAATGAAAAGCACAATAAAGGTAAACTGATTATGTAAGGGGACATAATTTAACTTAATGCATACATGAGAAATAGACAAACAGTCAACTTAGAGATATATTCTAGGACATGTACTGTCAAAAAGATTTTAGAATAATAGCTAACTGCCATCTAAAGAGTCTTGTTGTGTTGCCTTCATAATCTGGAAATGCTTAAAGTAATGTAAGGCATGCTGTAAAATGTGGAATGGACTTTAATATCATTTTTCATGATTTGGTGCTTAAACTGTTTCTTTCAATCAGATTAACTATAAATAGAGTTGGCAATTCAATGATTCCTGCTGAATCACCATGTTTGACTTCTGTGTTGATTTGAAACGTCATATATTTGGGTTTTGTTCACTCCTATAGTAAAAATGGTAAGATGAAAAAAAAGTGAAAATCTGCCAGTTGGGGTAGGGGTGTAATCTTTCACTTTTTTTTGGTAAGAAATAAGTTTAGACTAGTATTCTTTATTGTAATATGTTTCATAGTAAAAAGTCTATGCATCATAGGTATCATGACTGATTTCAAGTTTGTAATGTCTTGGTTAAGGGGGATATATATGTTTACACTAAATCAATAAAGGATTTTTTTTTACCTATGCAATTTGTATGTTTATCAATAAAAAGTTGATTAAGGGCAACTATAATAAAAATAGCCCTTAAATTCCACCCCTGAGAGTGAAAATTGCTGATTCAGCAAATTTTGCCTGATCTGTGTGTAATAATGTAAAAATTCACCTAGAAAGTAGAACTTCATTATTTTTAAGTAACTTGCAGTCCTTTTTTAATTATAAATGCTCGCTTTAACTTTTCGCACTGTCTGACACATGTGCAACCACTGGAATTTGAGACACGACATATTTTAGTTGCCTGTACGTCCTATCATTTTCACCAAAATAGATGAATTGCATAATTTTTTATTTTTTTCCTAACAAGTACAGCTATACTAGTTTTCTTCAGGTTTAATTTGTAGTTCTGTGGTAACATGACACCAGTATGAGCTTTTTTGGAACCATTAAGTAGTTAAGGGGTCCTTACTTATTCATTTAGCCCTCATATTTGGCTGAAATAGAGATAGCAATAGGGGTTTCTTTACATTGACAAGACATTTTTTTTGACAAAGAATGTAATTATGATTGTATATCAGCAAGATTTAATAGTTTATTCATTTTCCCTGCAAATGCTATTAATTGTTTTGATTTTCTGACAATGAAAAGCACAATAAAGGTAAACTGATTATGTAAGGGGACATAATTTAACTTAATGCATACATGAGAAATAGACAAACAGTCAACTTAGAGATATATTCTAGGACATGTACTGTCAAAAAGATTTTAGAATAATAGCTAACTGCCATCTAAAGAGTCTTGTTGTGTTGCCTTCATAATCTGGAAATGCTTAAAGTAATGTAAGGCATGCTGTAAAATGTGGAATGGACTTTAATATCATTTTTCATGATTTGGTGCTTAAACTGTTTCTTTCAGTCAGATTAACTATACATAGAGTTGGCAATTCAATAATTCCTCCTGAATAACCATGTTTGACTTTTGTGTTGATTTGAAACATCATATATTTGGGTTTTGTTCACTCCTATAGTAAAAATGGTAAGATGAAAAAAAGTGAAAATCTGCCAGTTGGGGTAGGGGTGTAATCTTTCACTTTTTTTTGGTAAGAAATAAGTTTAGACTTGTATTCTTTATTGTAATATGTTTCATAGTAAGAAGTCTATGCATCATAGGTATCATGACTGATTTCAAGTTTGTAATGTCTTGGTTAAGGGGGATATATATGTTTACACTAAATCAATAAAGGATTTTTTTTTACCTATGCAATTTGTATGATTATCAATAAAAAGTTGATTAAGGGCAACTATAATAAAAATAGCCCTTAAATTCCACCCCTGAGAGTGAAAATTGCTGATTCAGCAAATTTTGCCTGATCTGTGGGTAATAATGTAAAAATTCACCTAGAAAGTAGAACTTCATTATTTTTTAGTAATTTGCAGTCCTTTTTTAATTATAAATGCTCGCTTTAACTTTTCGCACTGTCTGACACATGTGCAACCACTGGAATTTGAGACGCGACATATTTTAGTTGCCTGTACGTCCTATCATTTTCACCAAAATAGATGAATTGCATAATTTTTTATTTTTTTCCTAACAAGTACAGCTATACTAGTTTTCTTCAGGTTTAATTTGTAGTTCTGTGGTAACATGACACCAGTATGAGCTTTTTTGGAACCATTAAGTAGTTAAGGGGTCCTTACTTATTCATTTAGCCCTCATATTTGGCTGAAATAGAGATAGCAATAGGGGTTTCTTTACATTGACAAGACATTTTTTTTGACAAAGAATGTAATTATGATTGTATATCAGCAAGATTTAATAGTTTATTCATTTTCCCTGCAAATGCTATTAGTTGTTTTGATTTTCTGACAATGAAAAGCACAATAAAGGTAAACTGATTATGTAAGGGGACATAATTTAACTTAATGCATACATGAGAAATAGACAAACAGTCAACTTAGAGATATATTCTAGGACATGTACTGTCAAAAAGATTTTAGAATAATAGCTAACTGCCATCTAAAGAGTCTTGTTGTGTTGCCTTCATAATCTGGAAATGCTTAAAGTAATGTAAGGCATGCTGTAAAATGTGGAATGGACTTTAATATCATTTTTCATGATTTGGTGCTTAAACTGTTTCTTTCAGTCAGATTAACTATAAATAGAGTTGGCAATTCAATAATTCCGCCTGAATCACCATGTTTGACTTCTGTGTTGATTTGAAACAACATATATTTGGGTTTTGTTCACTCCTATAGTAAAAATTGTAAGATGAAAAAAAAGTGAAAATCTGCCAGTTGGGGTAGGGGTGTAATCTTTCACTTTTTTTTGGTAAGAAATAAGTTTAGACTAGTATTCTTTATTGTAATATGTTTCATAGTAAGAAGTCTATGCAACATAGGTATCATGACTGATTTCAAGTTTGTAATGTCTTGGTTAAGGGGGATATATATGTTTACATTAAATCAATAAAGGATTTTTTTTTACCTATGCAATTTGTATGTTTATCAATAAAAAGTTGATTAAGGGCAACTATAATAAAAATAGCCCTTAAATTCCACCCCTGAGAGTGAAAATTGCTGATTCAGCAAATTTTGCCTGATCTGTGGGTAATAATGTAAAAATTCACCTAGAAAGTAGAACTTAATTATTTTTAAGTAACTTGCAGTCCTTTTTTAATTATAAATGCTCGCTTTAACTTTTCGCACTGTCTGACACATGTGCAACCACTGGAATTTGAGACGCGACATATTTTAGTTGCCTGTACGTCCTATCATTTTCACCAAAATAGATGAATTGCATAATTTTTTATTTTTTTCCTAACAAGTACAGCTATACTAGTTTTCTTCAGGTTTAATTTGTAGTTCTGTGGTAACATGACACCAGTATGAGCTTTTTTGGAACCATTAAGTAGTTAAGGGGTCCTTACTTATTCATTTAGCCCTCATATTTGGCTGAAATAGAGATAGCAATAGGGGTTTCTTTACATTGACAAGACATTTTTTTTGACAAAGAATGTAATTATGATTGTATATCAGCAAGATTTAATAGTTTATTCATTTTCCCTGCAAATGCTATTAATTGTTTTGATTTTCTGACAATGAAAAGCACAATAAAGGTAAACTGATTATGTAAGGGGACATAATTTAACTTAATGCATACATGAGAAATAGACAAACAGTCAACTTAGAGATATATTCTAGGACATGTACTGTCAAAAAGATTTTAGAATAATAGCTAGCTGTAAAATGTGGAATGGACTTTAATATCATTTTTCATGATTTGGTGCTTAAACTGTTTCTTTCAGTCAGATTAACTATAAATAGAGTTGGCAATTCAATAATTCCTCCTGAATCACCATGTTTGACTTCTGTGTTGATTTGAAACATCATATATTTGGGTTTTGTTCACTCCTATAGTAAAAATGGTAAGATGAAAAAAAAGTGAAAATCTGCCAGTTGGGGTAGGGTTGCAATCTTTCACTTTTTTTTGGTAAGAAATAAGTTTAGACTAGTATTCTTTATTGTAATATGTTTCATAGTAAGAAGTCTATGCATCATAGGTATCATGACTGATTTCAAGTTTGTAATGTCTTGGTTAAGGTGGCACGGTAGTATTTGCATTCCAGAATTTAGGTTGCTCTTTTGTGTACCCTACCTAAGTCAATGTATCTGAACAGTGTGATAGGACAAAAAATACAGTATCAACTGAACACACTTTCCCAAACTGAGGGATGAATCAGGTGTAGAAAAGTATGAAATAATTTTACAAACAGATGAAAATGAATTTTTGAGAATTTTTTTAAATTGTGTATTCACTGCATGATAAAAGACCTAAAAGCACTAGTGGCCTTAGGTTTTTTAAAATAGCAACACAAGTAAACGGTCATGATACACATTCAAATTCATTTCTGAATAGTAAAATGAAAGTACTTCAGTTAACTGTGAATGTAGAATTTTTTGCAGTGTTAGAAAGTGGTGAAAATTCTAAAAAGGCTATCATTATCCCTTATGGGCCAGGAAATACTACCGTGCCACCTTAAGGGGGATATATATGTTTACACTAAATCAATAAAGGATTTTTTTTTACCTATGCAATTTGTATGTTTATCAATAAAAAGTTGATTAAGGGCAACTATAATAAAAATAGCCCTTAAATTCCACCCCTGAGAGTGAAAATTGCTGATTCAGCAAATTTTGCCTGATCTGTGGGTAATAATGTAAAAATTCACCTAGAAAGTAGAACTTAATTATTTTTAAGTAACTTGCAGTCCTTTTTTAATTATAAATGCTCGCTTTAACTTTTCGCACTGTCTGACACATGTGCAACCACTGGAATTTGAGACACGACATATTTTAGTTGCCTGTACGTCCTATCATTTTCACCAAAATAGATGAATTGCATAATTTTTTATTTTTTTCCTAACAAGTACAGCTATACTAGTTTTCTTCAGGTTTAATTTGTAGTTCTGTGGTAACATGACACCAGTATGAGCTTTTTTGGAACCATTAAGTAGTTAAGGGGTCCTTACTTATTCATTTAGCCCTCATATTTGGCTGAAATAGAGATAGCAATAGGGGTTTCTTTACATTGACAAGACATTTTTTTTGACAAAGAATGTAATTATGATTGTATATCAGCAAGATTTAATAGTTTATTCATTTTCCCTGCAAATGCTATTAGTTGTTTTGATTTTCTGACAATGAAAAGCACAATAAAGGTAAACTGATTATGTAAGGGGACATAATTTAACTTAATGCATACATGAGAAATAGACAAACAGTCAACTTAGAGATATATTATATATTACCTAGTCATGAATAATGTAAATAGAAAAGAGAAAAGTAATGGTTATGACTTGGTTTTATTAATAGCATTATCATTTGTCCATAATTTGGAATGAATCTTGTCATTTTCATGTCACAATTTGATCTAAATGCATCATCCTTTATAAAATAATATTATTTTCAGTCTACTGAAACAGGTATTTTTTTTTATTAAAAAGAACAATGAAACAATCGTTGAACAAATGTACCTAGCCTGTTAAGCTGATAGCTTGTTGATTTATAAAATTGATTAACTCATGGGTTAACAGGTTGTAAAATTTTATACTACAATCCTGGTACATTTGTACCTGATACAGCCTTCAAAATCTGAAGGTTAGTTTCAACCCAGTGCTGATAAACTTATCAATGAAAACTAATCAACAGATCAAATAAAAATTCACTTGGTAAAATGATAATATTTTAAATAATAATACAATATTCATTCATACCATTTGTTGCATAAAATAGTTGTGTTACTTATCATACATATATGATTTACTCCTAATACTCTAACTGTATTGTATGGTAACCACCATTGGTAAGTATGGACAAATACTGTATATAGACTGTATATAGGAGTACTATATTGAATGGTAACCAACGACAGTAGGTATGGACAAATACTGTATATATAGACTGTGTATAGGAGTCTTGTATATTATGTTAACCACCGACGATAGGAATGGACAAATACTGTATATAGACTGTGTATAGGAGTACTGTATTGTATGTTAACCACCGCCGGTAGGTATTTACAAATACTGTATGTAGACTGTGTATAGGAGTCTTGTATTTTATGGTAACCAGCGACGGTAGGTATGGACAAATACTGTATATAGACTGTGTATAGGAGTCTTGTATTTTATGTTAACCACCGACGGTAGGTATGGACAAATACTGTATACAGACTGTGTAAAGGAGTACTGTATTGTATGGTAACCACATACGGTAGATGTAGACAAATACTGTATATAGAATGTGTATAGGAGTCTTGTATTTTATGGTATTTACCGACGGTAGGTATAGACAAATACTGTATATAGACTGTGTATCAGAGAACTGTATTGTATGGTAACCACCGACGGTAGGTATTGACAAATACTGTATATAGACTGTGCATAGGAGTACTGTATTGTATGGTAACCACCGACGGTAGGTATAGACAAATACTGTATACAGACTGTGTATCGGAGAACTGTATTGTATGGTAACCACCAACGGTAGGTATTTACAAATACTGTATATAGACTGTGTTTAGGAGTCTTGTATTTTATGGTAACTAGCGACGGTAGGTATGGACAAATACTGTATAAAGACTGTGTATAGGAGTCTTGTATTTTATGTTAACCACCGACGGTAGGTAAGGTCAAATACTGTATATAGACTGTGTATAGGAGTACTGTATTGTATGGTAACCAACGACGGTAGGTTTGGACAAATACTGTATACAGACTGTGTATAGGAGTCGTGTATTTTATGTTAACCACCGACGGTAGGTATTGTCAAATACTGTATATAGAATGTGTATAGGAGTACTGTATTGTATGGTAACTACCGACGGTAGGTATAGACAAATACTGTATATAGGCTGTGTATCAGAGACCTGTATTGTATGGTAATCACCGACGGTAGGTATAGACAAATACTGTATATAGACTGTGTATAGGAGTACTGTATTGTATGGTAACAACCGACGGTAGGTATAGACAAATACTGTATATAGACTGTGTATAGGAGTACTGTATTGTATGGTAACCATTGACGGTAGGTATAGACAAATACTGTATATAGACTGTGTATCGGAGAACTGTATTGTATGGTAACCACCGACGGTGGGTATTTAGAAATACTGTATATAGACTGTGTATCGGAGTACTGTATTGTATGGTAACCACCGACGGTAGGTATAGACAAATACTGTATATAGACTGCAGGGATGGGGTAATCGTAATCTGTAATCGTAATCGATTTTAATTGATTACATTTTTTCCAGTAATCGACAGTAATCTGTAATCGAAGACATCTTCGATTACATGTAATCGTAATTTAATCGATTACAGCAAAGATTATGATGTAATCATCGATTACTTTTCGATTACATTTCGATTACTTTAGTAAAACAGTTTGATGAAATATAACCTATATTAAATGAAAATATGTATGTTTTCATCACTTTATAGTACAGATAAAAGTAGAATGTATTAAAATGACTGAAGAGTTTATCAACTGCCTTATTTCTATCTTTTGTCTCAAGCTGCAATATGATCAACCAGATCCCCTACCAAATTTTACTTTATATCTAGCTTTTGAAACAAATGAATTTATGTGCTTGTCAATAATTCAAGACCTTTTATATTAAAATAAGAAAATAGATTTAAAATAAGAAATGAGTCTTAAGTTAAGTTCTGTACTACATTAAAGTAGTTTATTTGTATTTAAATTCCTTAAAGCATAATTTTCAATAAGACTTGAAATTTTAGCTTAAAATAGATACACAGTTGATTCCTTATAATGTTATGATACAAAAATTAAGAAAGTACACAAAATCCTTACAACAATGAACCAATGGCTATGCATTGAAATTCTTTTTCCGAAATAGATACATGTATCCCATTTTGACACTATAAATATATATTGTTTATATATTGAATAGAGAATAAAAAAATCTAAACAAACTTCCTGTCTTTACTAATCAGATGATCAAAGACTTCTAATCAATAAGATGCAGACTTTGTTTTCTTTTCAATTATTTCTAATTAAGAAGGAGATTTACATTTTGCCCCAGGTTATAAAGTGTACTCCATTGGCAGTTTTATAACCTGTAATTAGGGTGGTTATCCAAACAAAAGGATTAATTCATGCATGTCATTATAATTATAAATTTTGATCTTTAAAATTAATTATTCTACCTTTTTTACATTTTTTTTCAGAGGAAAATTCCAACATTGTAATTAACTATATTAAAATATACCTGTTTTTAATTAGTAAAAAACAAAAAGCTAACTTAAGACAGTATGAAAGCAAAATTTATGAAAAAATCTACAATATAGATAAGTGTTTGATGCAATGCGATGTCATCTCTCATTCATGTTGAAAGCCAAAATTTCAAGAATTTTTGAATATTTCTGATCCTCAGTAAGAGAATCCATCTAGAAAACAACTGTCAACTTAAAATTTGGAAACAATGCTTTAAATGCTGTTTTTGGTAAAGTTCTAAATTTCCACTATACAAACGTTGAGCAACAATATTGTGTTTAACTTACTTTGTTATTTTTATGTAATTTTGTAGCATGTAATTGACAGTAATCGAAAAGTAATGTAATTACTTTTGATAAAGTAATCGATTGCAATCGATTACATACAAAAATCAGAGTAATCGATTATTATTCGATTACACAACAATCCTTCATGTAATCGATTATTAATCGATTACATTTGTCAGTAATCGTGCCCATCCCTGATAGACTGTGTATCGGAGAACTGTATTGTATGGTAACCACCGACGGTAGGTATAGACAAATACTGTATATAGACTGTGTATCGGAGAACTGTATTGTATGGTAACCACCGACGGTAGGTATTTACAAATACTGTATATAGCCTGTGTTTATGAGTCTTGTATTTTATGGTAACTAGCAACGGTAGGTATAGACAAATACTGTATATAGACTGTGTATAGGAGTCTTGTATTTTATGTTAACCACCGACGGTAGGTATGGTCAAATACTGTATATAGACTGTGTATAGGAGTACTGTCTTGTATGTTAACCACCAAAGGTAGGTATGGACAAATACTGTATATAGACTGTGTATAGGAGTCTTGTATTTTATGGTAACTAGCGACGGTAGGTATAGACAAATACTGTATGTAGACTGTGTATAGGAGTCTTGTATTTTATGTTAACCACCGACGGTAGGTATGGTCAAATACTGTATATAGAATGTGTATAGGAGTACTGTATTGTATGGTAACTACCGACGGTAGGTATAGACAAATACTGTATATAGACTGTGTATCAGAGAACTGTATTGTATGGTAACCACCGACGGTAGGTTTGGACAAATACTGTATATATACTGTGTATAGGAGTACTGTATTGTATGGTAACCACCGACGGTAGGTATGGACAAATACTGTATATAGACTGTGTATAGGAGTACTGTATTGTATGGTAACCACCGACGGTAGGTATAGACAAATACTGTATATAGACTGTGTATCGGAGAACTGTATTGTATGGTAACCACCGACGGTAGGTATTTACAAATACTGTATACAGACTGTGTTTAGGAGTCTTGTATTTTATGGTAACCAGCGACGGTAGGTATGGACAAATACTGTATATAGACTTTGTAAAGGAGTCTTGTATTTTATGGTAACCACCGACGGTAGGTATAGACAAATACTGTATATAGACTTTGTATAGGAGTACTGTATTGTATGGTAACCACCGACGGTAGGTATAGACAAATACTGTGTGTAGAATTTATTTTTTTAAATGAAAAGTGTTGCACATAAATTGTATTTCTGCATTGAAATTTTATGTAATCTGTACATTTCTTTTTTTTTTCCTTCAAATGGTGGAATGGTCCTATTTGTCCTTAAATGGCAAATAAAACTTACTGTTCTTGGCTTTTATGTTTGATATATTTTTTAATATTCTTCAAGTGGAGATCTGATCTTCTATAAATTTTGTCATTTTTCTTATTACATGTATGTTAATTGCAGCAACTGAATTGGACTTATGTATTAAAAGTGATAATATTTCTGTTGTAGGTAATCAAGATTTAGTGTTTCCATACAAGTGTCAAAGATTGAACGACAAAAACATCTAAAACTTTACAGGACAGAGTAGACTTTTTTCACTGTGCTTAGTTTTGTCTTTATGTCTAAATAATGATACTTTTAAAAAACCAATAAAATATGGAATAAAAAAGATTGTTATCTTATAAAATGGAGTGAAGAAATAAGGGGTCATTGAAAACATAAGAATATATTGCTATCATATATGCAGATCAGCAGTACATGCATGTGCTATAGATGCACATAAATAAGGGGCTAATAAATTCAAGTTGCCTGTTAAAAAAGACTTTATTAATGTTATGCAAGATACCATCAAAGATCACTAGGTGTTAATCAAATAATATTGTAAATACGAGGGTTGTCCAAAAATATTTCCAACAGTTGTTTGATAAACACTACCTTAATCAAATTACACTGTTAAAAAGCAGTTTTGGTCAGTCTTAAGAAGCAAATATAATTTAGAAAAGTGCAAGCTGTTGATAAAAACTACAAATATCAGCCTTCTTGCAAAGGGAACTGCCAGTCATAAAAGAGGGGCGAAAGAGACAAATACTGTATATAGACTGTGTATAGGAGTACTGTATTGTATGGTAACCACCGACGGTAGGTATAGACAAATACTGTATATAGACTGTGTATCGGAGAACTGTATTGTATGGTAACCACCGACGGTAGGTATTTACAAATACTGTATACAGACTGTGTTTAGGAGTCTTGTATTTTATGGTAACCAGCGACGGTAGGTATGGACAAATACTGTATATAGACTTTGTAAAGGAGTCTTGTATTTTATGGTAACCACCGACGGTAGGTATAGACAAATACTGTATATAGACTTTGTATAGGAGTACTGTATTGTATGGTAACCACCGACGGTAGGTATAGACAAATACTGTGTGTAGAATTTATTTTTTTAAATGAAAAGTGTTGCACATAAATTGTATTTCTGCATTGAAATTTTATGTAATCTGTACATTTCTTTTTTTTTTCCTTCAAATGGTGGAATGGTCCTATTTGTCCTTAAATGGCAAATAAAACTTACTGTTCTTGGCTTTTATGTTTGATATATTTTTTAATATTCTTCAAGTGGAGATCTGATCTTCTATAAATTTTGTCATTTTTCTTATTACATGTATGTTAATTGCAGCAACTGAATTGGACTTATGTATTAAAAGTGATAATATTTCTGTTGTAGGTAATCAAGATTTAGTGTTTCCATACAAGTGTCAAAGATTGAACGACAAAAACATCTAAAACTTTACAGGACAGAGTAGACTTTTTTCACTGTGCTTAGTTTTGTCTTTATGTCTAAATAATGATACTTTTAAAAAACCAATAAAATATGGAATAAAAAAGATTGTTATCTTATAAAATGGAGTGAAGAAATAAGGGGTCATTGAAAACATAAGAATATATTGCTATCATATATGCAGATCAGCAGTACATGCATGTGCTATAGATGCACATAAATAAGGGGCTAATAAATTCAAGTTGCCTGTTAAAAAAGACTGTATTAATGTTATGCAAGATACCATCAAAGATCACTAGGTGTTAATCAAATAATATTGTAAATAAGAGGGTTGTCCAAAAATATTTCCAACAGTTGTTTGATAAACACTACCTTAATCAAATTACACTGTTAAAAAGCAGTTTTGGTCAGTCTTAAGAAGCAAATATAATTTAGAAAAGTGCAAGCTGTTGATAAAAACTACAAATATCAGCCTTCTTGCAAAGGGAACTGCCAGTCATAAAAGAGGGGCGAAAGATACCAGAGGGACAGTCAAACTCATAGATCGAAAAAAAACTGACAACGCCATGGCTATCAGAGAAAAAGACAAACAGACAAATAATAGTACACAAGACACAACATAGAAAACTAAAGACTAAGCAACACGAAAATGTGGGTTGAGATTACCATTTAGCACAAATGAGTTTCGGTATTTTCGGCACAAACCGATTATACCCTTTCAAAAACTATGTGTAGTCCCTTTTATAAAAGTGGCAGATGTTTTTTTTTTTTGCCTATTTATACATCAGTATCTATGACAACTAACTGCTGCTCCTATTAAAGTTAGTCTTTGGTTTTTATTGAAAGATTGGAGCTATTGTTACAATTCTTTTCTAAGGCACCGGCCTCATAAACAGGAAGTAGCCAGATTAGTAGCAGTACTAATACAATACTGTAAAAATAAGGAGATGTGATATGATTGCCAATGAGACACCTATCCACTCAAGTTCAAATGAAGTGGATGTAAGCAGTTATATGCAACCATAAGCCTTCAACAATGAGCAAAAACATACCATATAGAACCTTGTAAAGACTAGTATGATTTACATCTGCAATAATCACTGAACAATGAGAGACAAGTTTGGGCCTAAATCAGTATATCCTAACTCCCAATCAAATTGATCGAAGAGAGAGGCGAAAGATAACAAAGGCTCATTCAAACTCATAAGTCAATAATAAACTGACAAAACCACGGCAAAAAAGAGAAAGATTAAGTCAATCAACAGTATGCAAAACACAACAAAGAACACTAGAGACTGAGCAAAACGAACTTCACCAAAAACTGGTGTGACCAATTGACTAATTAATCTCAGCCTTACATTATTTAGCAGACCCTTTATTATACCAAACCAAACAAAGTTCCTAAGGGTACAATGTTTTTGACCCATCAGTCTGTCTGTCCTGTTCTCGTTATCTCAACTCCTCTGAAACCACATAACAGAATTTTATAAATCTTTGTAGATAATATCGACAGGAAATTATGAAATTATCGATTCATTGATTTTCTATTAGTTATGAGAATTTTGGCCGAAATATACTCCTACAACAGTTTGTCATCACAACTTTCTGAAAGTACACAACAGAGTTTCATGAATTTTTTTTAGATAGTTAGGACATACTATGTCGATGTGCATATCGACAGAAAATTATGATTAAAGTTTTATGCCCCACCCACGGTAGTAGATGGGCATTACGTTTTCCGGTCTATGCGTCTTCCGCTCGTTCGTCCGTCTGTCCCGCTTCAGGTTAAATTATTTGGTCAAGGTAGTTTTTGATGAAGTTGAAGTCCAATCAACTTGAAACTTAGTACATATGTTTCCTATGATATGTTCTTTCTAATTTTAATGCAAAATTAGAGTTTTATCCCAATGTCACGGTCAACTGAACATAAAAAATGATAGTGCGAGTGGGAAAACGTGTACTGTGGACACATTCTTGTTTTTGTCGACCCTGCGACTTTCGTCGCAGAAAGCTCGACATAATGATAGTGATCCGGCTACGGCGGCGGCGGCGTTAGTTCACTTCTTAAAAGCTTTACTTCTTAGAAGGTGGAAGGCCTGAATGCTTCAAACTTTGTATATAGATGCCTTAGGTTAGGAAGTTTCCGTCTGTCACATGTCCATTATTCTTGACCTCATTTTCATGGTTCAGTGACTACTTGAAAAAAAGTTAAGATTTTTTGTAATGTTAATTTCTCTCTTTTTATACGCCCGTTAACGGGACGTATTATGGTATACCTTTGTCCGTCTGTCCGTCCGTCCGTCCGTCGTCAACATGTCGGACATTAACTCAAAAACGCTTTAATCAATTTGCATAAAACTTTGGTGAATTGTTTATATCTATTGACGTGAGCTCCCTTTCGTTTTTTATAAATTTTAGATTTTACGTTTTCAAGTTATGGGGTTTTATTCATTAAAAAAAGGGGGATTTTTCCAGTTTTCGGACAATAACTCAAGAATGCTTTCACCAACTTGCAAAAAATGTTGGTTAATTGTTTATATCTATTGACATGAGCTTCCTTTTGATTTTTATAAATTTTAGATTTTACGTTTCCAAGTTACGGGGTTTTATTCATAAAAAAGGGGGATTTTCCCGTTTTCGGACAATAACTCAAAAATTCTTTCATCAGTTCTCATGAAACTTGATGAATTGTTGATATCTATTGATGTAAGCTCCCTTTAGAATTTTATAAATTTTAGATTTTACATTTCCGAGTTATGGGGTTTTATTCATTAGGGGGGGGGGGGGTGATTTTCCAGTTTTCAGACAATAACTCAAAAATGCTTTCAGCAATTCTTATGAAACTTTGGTGAATCGATTATATCTATTGATGTAAGCTCCCTTTAGAATTTTATAAATTTTATGTGTTTATAGTCTGACAACAGATTAACTAAGTATTGCGCAACAGCATAGTGTATTGCACAACAGCAAGAAATCTTTAATTGAATGTAAATTCAATTCATATAACCAATTTCAAGTTCTTTGACTACATTTATTCAGAAACCTATAATATGTCAAATATTTAATCACAATCCAAATTAATACCTGTATCAAGCTTGAATATTGTGTCCATTTTTGCCCCAACTGTTCAGGGTTGGACCTCTGCGGGCGTATCCAGCTGCGCTCAGCGAAGCAGTTTATTATGATTAATTGGGTAACTTTATTTAGTATGTGCGTACCTTGCACGGTCCTCATGCCCATCAAACAGTTTTCACTTGACCTCGATATCATTTCATGGATCAGTGAAAAAGGTTAAGTTTTGGTTGTCAAGTCTATATTTCAGATACTATAAGCAGTAGGTCTAGTATTTTTGGTGTATGGAAGGATTGTCAGGTGTACATGTCCAACTGGCAGGTTTCATCTGAGCTTGACCTCGTTTTCATGATTCAGTGGTTATAGTTAAGTTTTTGTGTTTTGGTCTGTTTTTGTTATACTGTATGCAATATGTCTACATATTTGGTGTATGGAATGATTGTTAGATGTACATTTCCAACTGACAGGTATCATCTGACCTTGACCCCATTTCCTTGGTTCAGTGATCAAAGTTAAGTTTTAGAGTTTTGTTCTTTTTTTCTAATATTATATGCAATAGGTCAACTATATTTGGTGTATGGAAATATCTTATGATGTACATGTCAGTCTCGCAAGTTTTATTTGACCTTGACCTCATTTTCATGGTTCATTGCTCAGTGTTAAGTTTTTGTGTTTTGGTCTGTTTTGGTTACTTAAACTATAAGCAATAGGTCAACTATATTTGTTGTATGGAAGAATTGCAAGCTGTACATGTCTGCCTGGCATGGTTCATCTGACCATGACCTCATTTTGATGGTTCATTTGTCAATGTTTAGTTTTCTTAGTTTATTCTGTTTCTTAGAAAAAACATGCAATAGGTCAACTATATTTAGTGTATTGAATGATTGTAAGGTGTATATGTATTTCTCGTTTTGGTCATATGACCTTGACCTCATTTTCTTGGACATGATCCAATAAAATGAGGTCAAGGTCATATGATCCGCCACTGTCATGTTAAGTTTATAGTTGTAGTAAAGCTTTATATTTAGAACTATCAACATAATATCAATAGTTAGTAAAGAAGGCGAGACTTTTCAGCGTGCATGTGCACTCTTGTTAGGAGTTAGGAATTATGCCTTTGAACTTTGTGCATATCTACAAGAAATTTGTATCAGTTGGCTTTTGAAGGAGTTATGCGTCTTTGAACTTAAGAATCTGTTGAGATTTTGCTTGCTAAGTGACAATGTCGGGCTGTGGGGTATGTGAGCCTGCTCACAAAGGTTCTTTAATTATACACAATCAATGCATTGTCTGTGCTTCCAAGATACAGTCTGTATGCATTATCTTTTGTTGTAAGTTAAATTAAGTTTATGTATTGTTCGTGATTCTTAGTCTATATACATTGTTTATATGCTTTGACTATGATTCTAAGATACAGTTTCTGTTGTCGGTATATCTTAGATTTAGTCGGTATTCACTGTCTATGGATCAGATATAAAGTATGTATGCATTGTAAGTTGTTCTAAGTTGAAGATACAGTCTGTATGTTTTGCCTGTTACTGCAAGATAAAGTGTGTGCATTGCCTGTGGTTCTTAAATACAGTCTGTATGCATTTTTTGTATGTTTTGTCTATGGGTCTAATTTTTACATACAGTCTGTATACAAACTGTATCTCTGACACATATACAGTGTCAAAATAACCTCTGGTTCTAAGATGCATTTTGTATGATTGCCTGAATGCTTAGTATATATTGGTTTCGATATATGGTCTGTATGTATTGTATGGTTCTTATATATATATTATCTATACGTATAAATTTTCTGTATACGTATTTTCCATGTTTAGATGATGCAATGAAAATAAGAAGATATGTGGTATGATTGCCAGTGAGAAAACTATCCACCGAAGACAAACGAACGTGAATCAACAATGAGTAACACATACGTATACATGTACTAATATAGACTGTAGTACTCCTATGCAATGTTGTAGAATGTTATTAAAACCCATTCCTGACTAGATGTGACGAAAAACGAAAACTAACAGCCCGAGTAATGCTGAAACAATAAACGTAAAACCAATATCAAAGACAGCAACCAACAAAAACCACTGAATTAAAGACTACTTACTGACTTGGGAAAGGTACACACATAATGTGGCGGGTACAAAGTTTCCATGATAACGAAAAGCATATCAACAGTCGATAATGTGTGTGTGGCTAAAAAAGGAAACAAAAGATGAAAGTATATTAATGTAACCCACCCTCAGAGGTTAATGTGCAATGCAGAACTTGTATAAACAGTCGATATAGAGTATACTTGTATGTCCATACCTACCGTCAGTGGTTACCATATATTACAGAACTTATATCTACAGTATATATACAGTATATAGAGTATAACGTTATGCCCATACCAACCCTCAGTAGTTACCAAATATATTACAGTACTTGTATCTACAGTCTATATAGAGTATACCGTTATGTCCATACCAACCCTCAGTGGTTACCATATATATATTACAGTACTTGTATCTACAGTCTATATAGAGTATACCGTTATGTCCATACCTACCCTCGGTGGTTACAATATATCAAAGTACTTGTATCTACAGTTTATATAGAGTATACCGTTATGTCCATACCAACCCTCAGTAGTTACCAAATATATTACAGTACTTGTATCTACAGTCTATATAGAGTATACCGTTATGTCCATACCTGCAGTCGGTGGTTACTGTATATAACAGTTCTTGTATCTACAGTCTATTTAAAGTAAACCGTTCCAACCATACCTACTCTCAGTGGTTACCATATATAACAGTACTTGTATCTTCAGTCTCTATAGAGTATACCGTCATATCCAAACACCCTCTGTGGTAACCATAAAATATAGTACTCCTATATACCGTCTATCAACAGTATATGTCTATACCTATAGCTACCGTCGGTGGTTAACATACACTATAGTACTCCTATATACCGTATATCAACAGTATTTGTCTATACCTACCGTCGGTGGTTAACATACAATACCGTGCTCCATTACACAGTCTATCAACAGTATTTTTCTATACCTACCGTTGGTGGTTAACATACCATATAGTACTCCTATATACCGTCTATCAACAGTATATGTCTATACCTACCGTAGGTGGTTAACATACAATATAGTACTCCTATATACCGTATATCAACAGTATTTGTCTATACCTACCGTCGGTGGTTAACATACAATACCGTGCTCCATTACACAGTCTATCAACAGTATTTTTCTATACCTACCGTCGGTGGTTAACATACCATATAGTACTCCTATATACCGTCTATCAATAGTATATGCATATACCTACCGTCGGTGGTTAAAATACAATTTAGTATTATATACCGTATATCAACAGTATTTGTCTATACCTACCGTCGGTGGTTAACATACAATACCGTGCTCCATTACACAGTCTATCAACAGTATTTTTCTATACCTACCGTCGGTGGTTAACATACCATATAGTACTCCTATATACCGTCTATCAACAGTATATGTATATACCTACCGTCGGTGGTTAACATACAATTTAGTACTCCTATATACCGTATATCAACAGTATTTGTCTATACCTACCGTCGGTGGTTAACATACAATACCGTGCTCCATTACACAGTCTATCAACAGTATTTTTCTATACCTACCGTCGGTGGTTAACATACCATATAGTACTCCTATATACCGTCTATCAACAGTATTTGTCTATACCTACCGTCGGTGGTTAACATACAATACCGTGCTCCATTACACAGTCTATCAACAGTATTTTTCTATACCTACCGTCGGTGGTTAACATACCATATAGTACTCATATATACCGTCTATCAACAGTATATGTATATACCTACCGTCGGTGGTTAACATACAATTTAGTACTCCTATATACCGTATATCAACAGTATTTGTCTATACCTACCGTCGGTGGTTAACATACAATACCGTGCTCCATTACACAGTTTATCAACAGTATTTTTCTATACCTACCGTCGGTGGTTAACATACCATATAGTACTCCTATATACCGTCTATCAACAGTATATGTATATACCTACCGTCGGTGGTTAACATACAATTTAGTACTCCTATATACCGTATATCAACAGTATTTGTCTATACCTACCGTCGGTGGTTAACATACAATACCGTGCTCCATTACACAGTCTATCAACAGTATTTTTCTATACCTACCGTCGGTGGTTAACATACCATATAGTACTCCTATATACCGTCTATCAACAGTATATGTCTATACCTACCGTCGGTGGTTAACATACAATATAGTACTCCTATATACCGTATATCAACAGTATTTGTCTATACCTACCGTCGGTGGTTAACATACAACATACAATACCGTGCTCCATTACACAGTCTATCAACTGTCTTTAGGAAGCTAAGTCCCTATGTTTTCTGGAATCTAAGGAGCGCATTAATCCCTAATTTTAGATACAAACTCATAGACAAGTAACTTTAGCTCAAAATAGTCTATATATATATTTATTTATCTGTCGCCAAAAGTTCATTTCTGGAATTTATTTGGTTAGTTAAAGTAAACAATGACACCAAAAGCACTATTTTTTGTCAGAGTAGGGCTACTTTTACATACGTTCTAAATTTTAGGGAGTGAAATGGTTGTATCAGTTTATGCTTACCGTCGGATATGATACAATATAATACAGTACTCCAATATGCAGTCTATAAACAGTATCTAGCAATATATACCCCTTGCTTATATATATTCGAAATTTAGTTCATGTAGAAGCACCTACTTAAATAATACCGATAATTTAATTTTAAACTCAACAATTCTAATTCCTTTTGCATCAAAAAGTATTAACATTACAAATATAATTTTACGATATTCATAAATAGTTTCATTTGTTTTAGTTTCTTGATTCTATTCACATCCATGAGATGTCTTATTTTAGGTTACTGTTACCTAACGCTGAAATGCAGGTTTCCATCTGTAAACGGTTAAGTCCAAATTAAAGTTAGAATACTCGGGGTTTTTAAATTTGCTGGTAAAAATATTTCAAAAGGGGATATCCTTTTGGCTGTACGGGATGTATACATACGTGTCCAAATTAAAGTAAAATAATCGGCATTTTCAAATTTGCTGGTAAAATTATTTCCAAAAGGGGGGGGGGGGCGTCCTTTTTGCTGTACAGGATGTATACATACGTATCCACGTTAAATAAAGGATACGTCTAATCGTTACCTTCAAGTAGAGAGAGTGCAAAGAACTCCGCAATTAGAGAACCCTATCAATAAATCGTTGAGGTATCCGGAGGTCGCCTCTGGCAAGACTAAAGATCTTGTCAATCCAAAAAAGGGGTACGATTCCAAAGAGATATCCAAACAAACTATTAGCAAGTGGCAGTCCAAATTTCCGTATTTATCTCACTTCACTCCGATTGACCGATTACAGGAACATTATATTCCTATTGTATTTATTGTTTAGTTCTCTCCCCGAACTTGGCTGAAATATTTGCCGCTGGACTGATGGCAAACAACAATCAATCAATTTCCTGAGGTGCTTTTAAATCTAAATATCATATTATTTTTAATCTAACCAATTAAGGATGATCGGTAAATTATGTGCGTATATCATTTGCGCCAATTTAGAAAATATCGAAATATCATATTTATTTTTCATTTGCGCCTATTATCAATTTTTTATTTGCGCCAAATTAATTCGAACAGGTTAGATCTGATACATTTTAGATAATGACATTTACTTAGGTTAACTAAACGCAGCAGTTCAATGAGTACATGTCTATTTTATAGATACATGTATATAGATACATGTTGAGCTCATTGATTTAATTATAAAACACTTCTGTTACCCGAACATTTACTTTAATTTATGGATGTCATAAAGAAAATCCAGGCATTAAATTTAATACATGTATATATAAACATGATAATCAGATCTCTCAACGTGGCAGCAACCGTACCATAATATGAAAAGGGAAAAGAATGACTTTTTTTAAATAAAAAGTATATGATATATAGTAGAGAAGATATCACAAGGTCGCAGTTCAACATAAGTGGTGCATGACAATACTCAGTTAGGAAAGACTTGTAAATATGCAAATTTGCTTTTGATGTCAAACTGTTACTATCTTATCTTATAAATTGCTATTTTAAGTGTGATGTATACAGTTTTAGAACTTTTGCAATAAATTTATCCTGCTCAAAAATCCACTTCCTCCTCCCCGTCACGGGTTAGCAAGGGGCAGATGGCAGAAGCTAGGGCAGTAGGGATATTTTTGTTATTTTATCAATGAATTCTATACATCTTCTATGTCTCATGACTTGTGTTAATTGGTGCAAATGAAGAAAACAAAATGGCGCAAAGAAAAAAAATAGGCGCAAATGAAGTGCAGATTTGACGCGGTTATCAAATATCAAACAAATTTAGATCATTTTTGAAAAATGTAATTAAAATATTTTTTCTTAAAACATAAATATATTTATTGTTTTAAAATTCCGCTGATATGTCAACAATTGCATAAGCATTTATTATTTTTTTCGATTTTCGTTGCAAACGACTCATGCAATTGAAAGTTGATTACTGATAAACAGTATTGTAGTATTCATGGTATTAGCTTTCGTACATTATAAAATCGTTAACTGTATGATCCTGTATGAATCCACTTCATTTCTTTATATTAATCGTGTATAAATGTTTCACATATAGGTCTTATTTGAACATAAAACAGTATGGAAACAATGAGTACATAGTATTTTAACTAACATGCATGCAAAAAGCATTTATCATGCAAAATATGCTAAGTGTCTACTGTTACTGTATTGTACATTATAGCTCAATTCAATTCAATTCAATTTCAATTTCATTTTTGTTTTTTTCAATTTTCCTCAAAAACATGATTTCTAACAATTAAAATGAACTAAATTAAATGTGCTCTGACGATGACACACATAAATTGCAACTACTTCCGGCAATTACACTCATGTTTTTATTTACATCGATGTCAATTTTGAGATCTCAACCCTCCCCCTATACCTCTAGCCAATGTAGAAAAAACAAACGTACAACAGTACACACAGTAAAACTCAGTTAAAGAGAAGTCCGAGTCCGATGTCAGAAAAGGAAACAAAAGAAAATAAACAAAATGACAATTTTATACATAAATAACAACAGACTACTAGCAGTTACTGACATGTAGCTCCAGACCTCAATTAAACTGATTGAAAGATTATGTCTTCATCATATGAATATCAGGCACAATCCCTCCTGTTAGGGGTTTAGTATTATACCATCATAAAATATATGAGAAGAACATAACCCGTGTCATGCCAACAACTGGTTTTAGAATAAATATGTTTAATTCCGATGCAAAGACCCTATAAGTGAATCAATATTAAAACCAAAATATGCAATCTTTAATGACCTGACAACAGTATCGTAACTATATCCCTTCCTAATAAGTCTGTTTAAAGGTTTTGTTAGCTTTTGAGGTGAATACTGACATTTTTGTGCCTTGTAAAGAATATTACCATAAAAGATTGGATGTGAAATACCCGAACGTATAAGATGTCTGCATGTTGAGTTATATTTACGAATGATGTCCTTATACCGATGATAAAATTTAGTAAATATTTTGACTAGTTTATGATATCGAAAACCCTGGTGTAATAATTTTTCAGTAATACATAAATTTCTCTCGCCAAAATCTAATACGTTGTTACATACACGAGCGAATCGTACAAGTTGAGATATATAAACGCCATAAGATGGTGACAAGGGAACGTCACCATCTAAAAATGGATAATTAACGACAGGAAATGAAAAATCATCTCTTTTATCATAAATTTTTGTATTAAGCTTCCCGTTAATGATATAGATATCAAGATCGAGGAAAGGACAGTGGTCATTGTTAGTATTAGCTTTATTCAAAGTAAGTTCAACAGGATAAATTTCTTTAGTATACATACTGAAGTCGTCATTATTGAGAGCCAATATATCTTCCAAATATCTAAAAGTATTGTTAAATTTTTGTATCAGATGTTGTTTCGATGGGTCTTTGCTGATTTTAGTCATAAATTGTAACTCATAACAATACAAAAACAGGTCCGCAATAAGTGGTGCACAGTTAGTCCCCATTGGAATTCCGATAACTTGACGATATACGGAATCTCCAGAGCGAACAAAAATGTTATCAAGTAAAAATTCAAGGGCAGATATAGTATCATAGCACGTCCAATTGACATAGCTCTTTTGTTTGTTGCTACTAAAAAATGACCTAAAAGAGTTTGAACATATGTATTCGCATTCCGACTTTTTAAATGCCCATTTAATTAGGTGTGTGAATTTTTTCTTAATAAGAATATGAGTCAAAGTGGTATATAGGGTAGAAAAATCAAAACTTTGAACAGATTCAAAATCACCAATATATGCATGCAATTTATCAAGTACTTCCAACGAGTTTTTGACACTCCAAAAGTAGTTAATTCCACTATTTTCATAGGCCTTATTTGAACAATTTATTATCAGGTTTTTGATTGTACCAAGTGTACTAGTAAGTAGAATAGACAATTTAGTATTGGAACAATGACTTGAAGACGAAATAAATCTATATTTGTAAGGTGATTTGTGTAGCTTCGGAAGCCAGTACATAGTTGGGACTTTCATTGTATTTGGTTCTGCTTGTAAAGAAGTAGCTTTAAAGTTTATGTTTGTTACAGATATCGTTTTCTGAAAATGAAGTCAGTTGGAATGTTGGTGAATTCATGATTTCCTTTTGCAGAACCTCAATGTAAAATTTACGTCAAACTATAATGATATTATTAGCAGCTTTATCAGCCGGGACAAAAATAAATTCCTTGGCTAGTTCTTTTAGTTTATGTTTGATACGAGAAATAGGATTTTTATGGTTGTTGTTAAGAGTAAAATGTTCTTTAAAATGTTGTATACGTATATCAACTATCTTCATTACTGAATTAAAAAAAGAGTCCAAAGATTTTTTGTCAGCTTTTTCCCGTTTTATCCATTTCAAACAGTAAGCACGAAGTGAGTCGTGGATGATATTACGACACTCATTCCATTTAATAATTGACGGCGGACGATACTTAGGGCCTTTACTGAGGAATGATTTTAACTCTCGGTCGAGAACGATGTTAAGGTCTCCTGTTATAACATGGGAAATAGGCCATAAGTGTATTCGGAATTACTACAATTACATTTTTTTGTACATGACGGAGGTGTATTTTCACTGATATTTACATCTTTACAGACTTGGCTATAATTAAACACAAATTTTCGGGTAGATTTCTTGTACATATAACAAATAAGAGGGAGTTCAGTATTATCAAAATATCCAGGAATTTGTTCTTTAACAGAATGGTCGTTAAAAATACCGGCAATATTTACAAAATCAAAACCTTTATTGACATACTTTATTTTAATAAAATGTTTTTTATGATCTTCAGGGCGATCAATTTTGGGAAGCAGTTTAGAATAACAATATGCCATTATAATTTGAACGATTTCATACTTAGGACTGCAATATGAAATTGTGTTGCAATCCTCTAAAATTTTATTTAATTTATTTATAGGTAAAGAACAGAGCTTGGTTAATAGATAATGTCTGCCGTTGTTTTTTGAAATAGAAATTAGGTCCGAAATATTTGTATGGTTGGTCCGAAATTTTCTTTGATTGCGATTTGTCTACGCCTATGAGAATGGTTTTTACGAACAGTTTTAGAAATTATATCCTAAATGTTAACAGAATCAGTTCTTGATATATTACCAATTCCCATGATATTATCATTAAGACCGAGAGGGGTAGACTGTCTGTAATTTTTTAATCCAATTTAATTCAATTATTTTCCGTGATCGTACAAACTTTGAATGAGATTCACCAGGCTGCTTATTTACCACTTCTAAAGGTTGAACTGTTAAATATTTGATAGGATGATTGTGCTTTTTAAGATGTTGATAAATGATACTTTTGAATTTATTGGGTCTTTTAAAACGATACAGGTGTTCTTGCGTGCGTTTAGATAAAAAAAAAATTAATGTGCGACCATTAAACGTAGACCTTACCGTATTGTTGGTGGAAAGACGGGGACATGTAAGTCATTTTTTGGCATGACACTTATCGATAGAAGGGTAACCACGATTTTTATTGTTAAAAATGTTAGCGATGGTAGTATTTTTAAAATAAGTATATTTGTGGCTAATTTCCATTTATTATCTTTGAACTTCTCCTTATCTCCAGATTTTTAGATAAATACTTTCCCAAACATTTATGTACATCTAAATTTTCTTGTGTAAATAGCCATGAAAACTTCGAAAGATTGTCTAAAAATTGAAAATTATTGCAGGTTAAAGAAAGTTCAGTAAAAATCTCATTTCTATAATCAACATATAGTGGGCATTCAGTCACAAAGTGTATCTCATCCTCAACTTTATTTAACATGTTTATTGTTCAGTATAAACATTTTCTAAGTGTTCTATTCGCATAATTTTTTGCATATCTATCACTATCGGTCTCAATCCTTAATGAATGAGCGCAGCAATACGATTGGCTGACTCCATGAGGTTATTTCCTCATGGCGGACAAGCGGAAGGACTCGTATGAGGTGAAAAGGCACTGTGTCAAAATGGCGGATTATGAAATACGTCTTAGACGTCTTGGGCATCTTGACATCATTCTTAAATCTAAACAGATTGAAGTGCTCGAATAAATCTTGAAAGGAACTCTTGAAACATAAGCGATTTTGCCCACTGGCTATGGGAAGAGCCTTTTATACCAAGTGGCTCCGCTAATCTTGGATGGCACTGTGATTGTTTTTTCACCACTCAGTGTCATCCAGGAAGAGCAAGTGAAAGAATTGAAGGTTTCGGCACTGAAATGTTGTATCTTAAATACCGGGTACTTGGGTAAAAATCTAGTTTTAATCTTAGATTCATTGGGTGCTCTATTCTAAGGAACAAAAATGTGGAAGCTTCCGCTATTTGGAAAAGGCCCGTGAATTAGGCCGGGGGTGGGGGTTAAGAATTTTGTCTTGACTGATTTAATACCTTAAAGTCCAGCAGAACTATATGAATTGTAAGGCAGTTAATTTTTTGAAAAATAAACGGACTTGCACAGGGCAATTTAAACAGAGACTACACAGATCGAAAAAAAACTTAGGCCATGGAACAATGAATGTCAGTTTCCATAACATGTCATGCATGTAAAAATTATTAAGGCCTGGCAGGCAGGAAAAACTTTTTATTTTATTTTTTTCGTGAAAAATAAGTTTTTCTGTACAGAGAAAGTTGTTGTTAAACCGACACTAAATTCTTGTTTTTGTGGTATAAGCTATAAATGTATGTAAAGTAAAAATGTTCCAGAGTAATGGAATGATGATTGAGCAATGTTGACAAACTTTTAAGAGATTATCAGACAATTTTTAAAAGGATCATTACTGCCTAGGCATGGTTACGGGAACCAACAATCATGTTTGCAAGGCTTTATATTTAGTAGTCTCAGTTTAAACTAACGAGCACCATGATGGGTCCATCGAATATATTTTTAAACATATTTCAATATGCATGTATAAGACCAAAATTTGCTGGATCAAGTACTAGTAACAAAATTGATAAGATTGCATTGATTGGTGGTTTTAACATCACTCACAGCATACCTAGTATAAATATTGCAACAACATTTTATTGGTAAGGAATTAGGATTGCAAAGAGATGACCATTGACTAATCCCTTTATTGATTCTGATTAGAGGGATTTCCTGATTTGGTCGTGTGAAATTGCTGTGGACTATAGAGTCTCAAAAGGGATTAATTTACACAATTGACCTTTGACAGACTGGCATTCTTTATGGAACGCCATGACTGCCTTATGTTGATGATCATCATTATATGCAGTTGTCAGTGGTCACAACATTATATGCAGTCGTGAAAGCATTATATGCAGTGGTCAAACCATTATATGCAGTGGTCACAACATTATATGCAGTCGTGAAAGCATTATATGCAGTGGTCAAACCATTATATGCAGAGGTCACAACATTATATGCAGTCGTGACAACATTATATACAGTTGTCGGAACATTATATGTAGTGTTTACAACATTATACGTTGCACTATAAAGTGGCACCTAGCAATAGTTCTTCAGTAGGAAATGAACTCGAGGTATATAGTATACAAACTGTCCTTTGATATTTCATTTTTATTAATCATTAATTTACTTACATTATGCCATGCGTATTTCTTAAGACGAACAGAACTAGTTTATTCATTCAACTCTTAGTTTCATCATTTCCTCGGAATGAACTACCCCTAAATTTATAAAATTATGTCTGTCCAATTTGCAGACAATCGCAGGCGTTATTTTTTCTCTGATAAAGTTTTCAATCGAATTGCATAAATTACATGACTTCAATAACTGCTTCATTTTGTTTGCGGGGCATTATCAATTATGACTGGATTCGGCAATTTCCCCTTTAAAATTACCAAATTAACCGAATCTGAACCACCACCATCACCATCATCAATCATCATCATCACTATCACTGATCATCACCTTCATCAACAAAACACGTATAAAGTTGTGACCACTGCATATAATGTTCCGACAACTGCATATAATGTTGTCACGACTGCATATAATGTTGTGACCACTGCAAATAATGGTTTGACCACTTCATATAATGCTTTCACGACTGCATATAATGCTGTGACCACTGCATATAATGATGATCATCAACATAAGGCAGTCATGGCGTTCCTAACATGCCTAAGAAAAGATAACTGCTATTTAAAGATATACGTATCTGTCTGGCAGGGTTCAACTAAAATTACACCTCATGTTCATGGTTCACCAGTTAATTTGAAGTTTTTTTATGCTATGTCTGTTACTCAGATTCTGTAATTTATATGTCAAGTTGTCAACTATATATATTTTTTTGTTATACATGCAATGTTTGCAAGGTGTATTGTCTGTCTGTTCGTATTCATTTAACCTTGACCTCGCTTTTAGAAGTCTTCCAAGCAAGTTCAAAAGTAATTGGTATCATCAATAATGTCCATAGAAGCTTTCCGTTTCATTGAATGATACATAAATTTGATAAAACATATTAATATGATTTGAACCAATTATGACTGGAATGAGACTTGATTGTTTGCTATATTCTTCTGTTTCAGTATCTTATAATTCTTGGCTGGTAGTTTGCATAGTTATACTGTGATCTTTTAATCCACAGGGAAGACTGTTGACTGCAGGGAATGAGGAAGATATCAAAGATCTTAAGTGTGATATAGATACTTCAGATATCCCTAATTGTAGTTTGGTATTTGTCCTTCCAGAAGCCTTTTTCTGTACATCAGAAGGAAATGATCTTTTGGATTCCTCTAGGTATAAGACTTTTTTTAGAAAAATAAATCCAATCATGTCTGCTATTATTGATATATCACTTTTTTTCAGTTTAATGGGTCTTTAAAGCAATTTGGCCATTGTAGAAAATGAAATTTTTGATTTCCTCTAATACAGGCTGGAAAAAAACAAACAGTCCGCATACAGTTTAGTTCTTTAGATAATTTTTTTCTTAAAACCACAGAGAAAAAACTTGTTTCACACTATATCTTACTCTATATTGTGATATAAGCTATTTAAAATTTTAAGACTGATAAATGAAACATTTTTATAGAAATTATCGGACGATTAAAGCATCATTGACAATCATTTTAAAAGATAGTCTTCCTATTTTTTTTTCATCGGTTAAAAAATGAATTGCCCAACGAGGTAAAAACAAGACCGGGTAAGATTAGGGTAAACCAACAAACCTTTTTGCATGGCCATTGATTTCAGTGTTCAACTTGTTTACTTTAAGTAATAGCCTGTTTAATTTTGCAGGCATGATAAATGTGCTAATGACCTAATCATCTATAAACATAGATTATTTCAAAAATTTGGGGGTGGTTGTTTTGGTTCAATAAATGAAAAACAAACATTTGATATATTTCCATGTGACAAAACACGAGAACATGGGCTTGTCTTGATGAAACACAATAAAGTCATGACAGTAGTAATTTTAGCTTTGTCCTTCAGTTGTCATTTCAAAATTTTAAAATACAAGTATTGAATCTGGTGCAATTATTGATATATCATCTCAAGGTATCCTGCTTATACTCAGAGTGATTATTATTTGAAACTAAAGTCTGGCTTTTCACCTTTCTTACCAAATTTGTAATTTCATCTCAAGATTATGCATTTGGATTTTTCCTATTTCAAACACCTTTTTGTCTAATGTAATCTTTGTATCTCATTGATATTTTGTTGTTGTTTGATCTTGGCATGATGTATATTGGAGTTAATATGATTTTCATCAGATTTTACTGATACTGTTTGAAATGTGTTGAAAAAGATAATGTAAGTATGAAACAGAAATAAAGGGAAGTACCAAGAATGAAGTGTTATTTAAATTTTCTAGCACTGAGTTGATACCACTACTGGTGGACTAATTGTATCCATAGCTAAGTACTTCTTGTTTTAACTGACAATGTTTGACTTTTGGTTATTATGATGATTCCTTCATTAATGCTTAAAAAGACAATATCCCTCGTATCACATTTCCATTATATATTTATATTTTTGATTACTAGTATTCACACAAGACTTAACCTATATCAATTTGTCTATTCATTATCTACAGCAATACTCCTTACAGGTGGAAATTATGTTTACCAATACATGTCTAGCAAGACATTTCTTGAACAAAACTTAATCATGCTAAATGTGTAATAAATTCCAGGTTACCATGTTATGTCTTAGATTTATCCCAAATATCCATATTCTTTTAATTAAAGCTAATTTCAGTGCATGTCTGCATTTTTGCTTATGGTTTTACTTTCTGTTTTCATCCACTATTAACTTCTATACTGCAGCTAGCATAGGCATAATGTTTACATTTTTAAATTAATGCTTTTGTGTTGCTTTAATCTGAAAGTTTTATTGCCATTTTATTTTCCCCTTACTAACAAAGTACATTATATAGAAGTCTGTATCTATAGGGCAATACAATTTGCTGTAGGTTGGTTCAATTCCAAATGCAGACAACCAATGTATATTAGTCCAGCTATTAACTTTAAACTGTGAAAGTATTTTTTCCTGATTTTGTTTTACAAGTACTGTTTTTAAAATATAATTACTATTATGCATTTTTTGGAAAATCAAATTCAATGATTGTCTTTTAAATTGATATCATTTTGATAACTATAAATATTACAAATAGAGGAAACTAATTACAAGTTTATATTTTATGAAATCAGAGTTTTAATGGGAAATAAATGATTTCACATTGCTTATCTCCCCTTTATTTGGTGGTGGTGTATTTAACTTTATTTTGGGAATGGTTATTATCAAATTGTATTACCATGATTACTTATTTTTATTTACTGAACAGGTGCTGGGAACAGTATAAATATGTATGTTCCTGACAGGTGGAAATCATTTCGCAAAGCATTTTGCCTTTAACAGCCACACATTTCCGGTCATAAAAGTGACATGATCATTAAGTACTATCAAAACAACCCCTACTTTAATACCTTCTCATTTTAATCAAGGCTAATTAGGCTAATTAGTTGTCGATTAGTTGTCATAGGAGTTCCGAATGGACGTTGTATAGCAGCACGAAGTTTTTGCACAGATCACAGATACAAATACGGAGAGTTTCTTAGTCTTTATTTGCACTTGCATCCTCACAATTTAATATTATAGGTCACTATACCTTGTTTTAACTAATAATTTCAGGCAGTTTTGTAAATTGCACGGTGTTTTCAGCTAACTTACGTCATAATAGCCATAAACAACAAATATTTAAGCTCTGAGGTACCAGAACTGGACACAGATTGTGAGATAATTTGGGCACGGATACAGCAGAAAGGCACAAAAGATCTATACATATGCGCCTACTATAACCCAAAAACATCGGATGTTGAAAGTCTTCAAGCATTTGAAACATCAGTCAGAAGAACCAACGCAATAAATGCATGCCAATTGATCGGAGGGGACTTCAATTTGCCAGGATGGAACTGGGCAAACACATGTCTATACCAGGGAACACAGCACACAGAACAACATTACCATTTTGCAGAAATCCTTGACGACAACGGACTAACACAGCTAGTGCAAGAGCCTACAAGAAACAAGAACACTCTGGACCTCTTGATCACTAACCGTCCTAGCAAAATAATGAGAATAGATATCATACCAGGAATATCAGACCATGACATTGTATATGCTGAAATGAACATCAACCCAGTAACAAACAAACAGAAACAACGAAAAATCCCTCTCTACAAGAGGGCGAAATGGGACAGCATGAAGGAAGATATGAAACATCTACACAACGCTATTCAACAAGAAAGCAATACGGATAGACCAGACATAAATATGCTATGGAAAATGTTTAAAGACGGTCTTGAAACAAGTACAAACAAACATATACCAGCAAAAACCTGTAAGACCAAAGATAAGAACCCATGGATTACACGGGAAATAAAATCACTCATAAGGCGAAAAGACCGAGCATATAAAAAGAAAAAGAAATCAAACCATCCTGACGATTGTGCAAGATTTGAAGAACTGAAAAAGACAGCACAGAAAAGCCTAAGACAAGCATATTGGAAGTATATTGAAAGTATCATCACCCCAGAGAATCCTGAAGAAACACATGCCCCTTCTAAAAGATTTTGGACATACATCAAGCACAGAAAAAGTGATAAAAGTGGAGTGGCACCTCTAAGAAAAAATGGTAGCTTAGAAACAGATCCAATCAACAAAGCAAACATATTAAATGAACAATTTCAATCTGTATTTTCCACAGCAAACAACATCAGCAACAGTGAATTCTACAATCAAAATCATATGTCCGACTCACCAGAAAATTACCCTGACTGTAGAGACATCCTTATCACAATCAACGGAGTAGAAAAACAATTGAGAAACCTTAACCCACACAAAGCCGCTGGACCAGATAACATCAGACCAATGATACTCAAAGAACTTGCCAGCGAAATCGCTCCCATACTTACCATCATATTTTATGTTTCAATGGAGACAGGCAAAGTTCAAGATGACTGGCGGACAGCTACAGTCACACCAGCATACAAAAAGGGTCAAAAGTACATCCCAGCAAATTACAGACCAATATCTCTTACATGTATTTGCTGCAAGATCATCGAACATATTGTTACCAGCCACATTATGAAACACGCAGAGGCAAACAACATCCTTTATCCACTACAACATGGATTTCGAAGTAAACGATCCTGCGAGACGCAACTCTTAGAATGCATTGATGACTTAACGAAGTACCTTGAATTGGGAAAACAGTCTGACCTACTGATACTAGACTTCTCAAAAGCATTCGATAAGGTATCCCATAGCCTTCTCCTACATAAACTCAATCACTATGGAATCAGGGGAGAGACCAACAGCTTGATAGAAGCGTTCCTGACAAATAGAACCCAAGTAGTAGTAGTTGAGGGTGAACAGTCAGACAGAGCAAAGGTAGAATCTGGAGTTCCACAAGGGTCAGTCCTAGGCCCTAGTCTATTTTTGTTTTACATAAATGACCTAAAATCAACAGTTCGTTTCTTTGCTGATGACACAGTAGTCTACTTAACCATCGCCTCAGATACTGATTGCCGACACCTACAGTCAGACCTTGATAAACTGGCACTATGGGAGGAAAAGTGGAAGATGGAGTTTCACCCAGAAAAGTGTAGCGTACTGACTGTCTCCAGAAAGAAAAAGCCAATCAAATGGGACTATGTATTACATGATCATGTACTAAAACATGAAACATCAATTAAGTACCTGGGCTGCACCATCACAAGCGAACTAGACTGGGGAGAACACATCAACAACATTACCAGCAAAGCCAGCAGAAGCCTTGGTTTCCTCCACAGAAATCTACACATCGGCTCTAAAAGCATCAAAGAGCAAGCTTACAAGACCCCAACTAGAATATGCCACAACAGTATGGGACCCATATCATCAGAAACATATTGACCAAATTGAAAAAGTTCAAAGGAGGGCTGCGCGATACGTCACCAAGCGCCACAGAAACAGATCAAGTGTCACGGACATGATTAATGAATTGGGTTGGAAAAGTCTCCAAGAACGACGCAGAGAGGCCAGGCTCGCAATGATGTACAAGATCGTCAACGACAAAGTAGCCATCAACAAAGACATGTACCTCCAGAGACCAACCAGAGTATCCAGACATACACAACAGCATGGATACATGGTACAAACAGCAACCAAAGACTGCAGGAAATGGTCCTTCTTTGTGAACACCACCAAAGACTGGAACAAGCTTCCCCCGGAGATCGCCACAGAACAGTCATTTGAGACATTCAAATCTCAAATGACCAACCTTACAAAATAAGATGAACATTTGTTTTTATCCTGTTTTTAACCATGCAGAACCAATTTGCCAGTATATTCAGAAAGTTGAATGTGGGCAGTATATGGAAAAAGAAGAAGAAGAACTTTTCTTGCAGGCTTTGCCGGACGGCCATTAAATTTCCAGCGCCATATTTGAATTTTGACAATTAAATTTTATTTTTTCAGACAGTAAGTCTAAGTCTTTTTGTGACTTATAAATAATTAAAATAAATAATTCAGACATCTCTATAATCATTTCGAACAGTTAAATACATTTTTTCTATTTTAGTTAAGTTTAAATTTTTGACCACATAGTCATAGTCTGTAGTCTAGACCCCCCTTCTCTTATTTCATTTTCTCATTAAATTTCTTATCGCATATACATATAATTAAACCTTTAAACACACTGTACTTGTGTTTCAACCAATATCCTGTGTTTGAAAGATAAAAGATAACTTAGTACTCTGTTCCCACAAAGATTGATATATGTCTGAGACTAAAGTTGTAAAGTCAAGCAGATACTTCAGAGTAAATAAGAGAGATATTCAGGATAAAACAGCCCAAAGCCAACCCACAATTATATCTGATAGCAAAGGCAACTACATGTACATAAAGAGAGCTATTACAACTGAAGACTTCCTAAATATAAAATTTATCACAAAAAAAGGACAAAAAGTACAGCAAACTATTGATTGGGCCGAAAAAGAATTACCATCTATCTGTCATCAACACAAAAACATCACATTTGGCTAGGAACCTGTAATTTAACCGAACTTAACAAAACTACCAGATACATCTCTCTTGTGAACGAAAACGATTCAAACGTCCGATATCTAAGAAGAACATTTATTGAACTTAAGGCTGTCATCACCAAAATAAAACCAAAATCAGAAATCATCTTCTTAGAAGTACCGCCTCACTCCATTCAGTGCTAGAACAGATCACAAGGCCACAAAAACCCGGACATTTTCAGTGAAGACGATCAAACACTTCAAAACCAGTTATATCAATTAAACACCTTCATCCAAGAAATAAACCAATCTGCAGAAAAATCACCAAAATTTGATCTAGACATTCGAAAAACATCTTAAAGAAAAGGCGGTACTGACGAATACTACAACTTTAATCTATATAAAACTGACGGTGTACATCCAAACTCATTATTAACAAAGCTCTGGATGAGAAGAATAGCGACCAAAATTCTCCACCAATGTTATAGATAGATATAATCAATACAGTAGAATAGAATACTATATACATATATATATAAACTTTATAACAACCATATTTATTTACATCCATATATAGAAATATAACAGCTTTTATATAACCCTAGTATATATATTGTAAAACTAACAAATATAGAGATATATATCTACATACTCATTAAACCCTGACATCGGAAGATATAATAGTTAACTGGAAAATTCTTATTTGAGCAAGCTTTTAGTGGGGACGTCCCGCTGAATGCACATTAATATACATAGAACTTCCTCGTTAAAAAAATAAATAAATATCTAAAGTGAAAAATTAGTATCCAGACTAGAACATCAGCAAGAACCAAGAGCAAACCTCAGCCCTATACACCAGCTAAATATGAAAACTTTAGTATCAATAAAACCAGGGCCTTGGACAAAAAGCTAGAAGCATGCAATAGAACAATGGACATAAAAATTGAGCAGAAACTACATCCTAGAGCTATTAGCAGCTGCTTATGAAATTATTAAGGGGGAAATAGACATATACTTTGAACAACACTCTACATACAAGCTCTTGCTAAAACACCAGCATGATAATCAAGGGCTATGCATCAGAACATCACATTCGGTCAGAAATAGAAGTAGTAACAGATAACTCTATCGTATCAATCTATTCCATACTACATCAAAGGTAGAGGTTAATGGCCAAGGTATGGAACTCTTCCTGACACACATTGAAGATATAAAAGAAAGAATGAAATCAAGAGGGAACTATAAGATATTAACAAACAGATAGAGGAACAGATAAACATAATCAAGAGAAATGAAGCCGATATAGAAATAAGAGCAAAACAGAATGAGTCACTTGTAAAAACAACAGCTCATCAGCCTAAAACCAACCACAGTAATAGAATACTAGTATCCAAAGGGGCAGAATGTATACAAAATACAGACGAAGAACTTTTAAGTAACTGGAATAGAGCCATTGAATGGTCAGAAGATGAACCAACACCCAGTCAGGATACAAGTGCAGTCAACATGTCTACTATACACAACTACTGTGCCATATGCAATCAGACAGCACAACCAGAAATATCCATAGACTGTATTGCATGCGGCCAACTGTTTCATTATACATGTGAAAACATTGATCCTGTAAGGATAAGCCAAACTGAAGAAGAACAGTATTCATGTAGGAGCTGCTCTATTATGGACATGGACGTGGTTAATATATCACTGAGAAGCAATAACTCAATTATAGATACAGAAGAAACAATACCAAAAGTAAGTAGAAAAACAAGGCTCGACAGAGGAATATAGTGAAATGGCTCATATAGTTAAAAATGTGCCAGACAATACATCTAAAGACATTCAAACTAGAAATGACATTACGAAGGAAGAAGTAGGAAATGCAAACACAGAAGAATTAGAAATGAACAAAATGGCTACATACAAACAGCCTAACCAAATGTTACAGAATGGCAGAAATGAACAAATAGAAACACTACAAACCAGTAAAAGTCTGAAATGGCCTATATTTGTACTCGACTGTACTGATTTTTACTCGACCAGTCTGAATTGGTCTGAAATTTACTTGATAATACTCGACTGTAGTCTGAACCATACTTAACAGTCTGAACTTGTACTCGACCAATACTTAACCATTTTATTTTCGTCTGAACCATGATCGACCTAGTCTGAACCGTGATTGACCTAGTCTGAACCATACTCGACCTAGTCTGAACCATACTCGACCTAGTCTGAACCATACTCGACTAAGTCTTAACCAACCTAGACCTATTTTTTGTATCTATCTATTGTATTTCATCAATTTAGGAACTGTTTTTAACAGCTATTTCCCCTGGCTAGAAATTTGAACAACAATTTGAAATTTAAAATGTATTCAATATGGCATTGAAACCAAAATTTCACAATAAACATAATATAAATTCAACACCATATTTATCAACACTTACATATATATATATCACCTTTAAAATAAAAATAAAACAAGCTGATCAAATAATCTCAAAAATGAATTGTGACTAATATTTTCAATGTTATTCAAATTTTTTTGAATGTTTCAGATATATTTTATGGTTACTTGACAATTTTCACCATTTACTTAAGCCTAGTATAGTTTTATGGTGTCAGTTGAGTTTAGTTAATAATGCAGTGAACATTTTTTTTATTAAATTATATTTAAAATAGTATATAAAGCAACTTAATAAATTCTAAAAATCACACCTTTGTATTGTAAAAACCAAGAATTTAATATAATCATGATAATAGAACTTCCATAGCAATCCTTGATAACCATTTAAAAAAGGAAATGTGTTCCAAAGTTGCAGAAAAAATTTATTTCAATTAAATTTAAATAACTTTTGTCAAGATTAAAGACATGGCATACAAGGAGCACTTTAATAAGGTTATTTACCTCAGTACATGTGTGTTTTACAGGTAAAAAGAAAGCCCTTTTTTTCTTAAAAAAAGGGCTTTACTTATCTAGTGAATTCAAAAGGCCTTGCGATTTAAGTTTTACAGGATGTTGCAATTTTTAATGAATGTTAATTAGAAATTAATACTCTCTGACCAGGTGTGATCTTTTTAATGAGTTTGCCCTAAACAGGAGGTATTACTTTATACTTTACCACTAATCAGAAGCAAAATGTTATCTATTTCTTTAATTTTTTTTATCCATTTTTGATATATATTATATATAATATATCCCAAATTATAATAAGAATAGATATATTTCTAATATAAGGTTAAACAATTTCAGTGATTTTTTGGCTGTAATGTTACCTCATTAAAAAGATAATTATATAACTATTGTATGTAACCATGAAACCTATATAGTTTTTCTTTAGGAATTTAGGAAAATTAAGTTTAAAAAAAAAAAAAACACATGCCAAACAAGAAGCATCTTGATAAGGTTTTATTACCCTCAGTAAAGGTGTGGTTTTTAGTTAAAAGAAAATCTTTTTTTTTAACAAAACTCTAAAACTTATTAATTAATATAATTAAATTATTATATAAGATAATTTAATTTAACTATCTCTATTTGATAAATCTGAGAATCATGTAAGGATGTAAAAATATGTTTTTATATATATCTTTCTTTATTGTGGCTGTTGTCATGTCAAAAAAAAAGAAATTAATTTTAACAGCTAAAATTAAAAAAAAGTATAGGTTTTTTGGTCAAGTATGGTTCAGACTGGTCGAGTATTGTTCAGACCTTTGGTCGAGTATGGTTTAGACTGAAAAAATTGGTCGAGTATGGTTTAGACTGAAAAAATTGGTCGAGTACAGGTCGAGAATGGGTTAAGACTGTTTCAGACTGGTCGAGTAATAGTTCAGACTATTTTCAATGGCAAAGATAAGGGTCAAGTACAAATCAGTACGGTCGAGTATGGTTAAGACTGGGGTCGAGTAATGTCGAGTAAAATTCAGACCAATTCAGACTGGTCGAGTAAAAATCAGTACAGTCGAGTACAGATATAGGCCATTTCAGACTTTTACTGGATTGTAATGAAATGTAGATGAGCCAAAAAGCATGAAAGCAAAACCGAAAAGGCAATATAAGTGCAAAAATATAAATGAAACTACTCAACAGCTGGAAGATCAATTAGCACAATGCAGATCAAGACTAGTCATAATGGAAGATACCAAGAAAGACTATAGAAATACAATCAATCTACTTAGAATGCAAACAGAAGAAATCACCATTGACAAAGGTAATTTAAAATCCTATCAGCCGAATTGTAACTGTAGCAACAACTCGCAGGAGCAGACTATAAACAAAGTAGATATGATGCTGAACAACTTCAGGCTAGAAATGGAAAATAGAGACCTAAGAATTAAACATCAAATGGAAATGAATGAATTAAGAAATAAACTGCAAATAATGGAACTACAGAAAGGTCTAAGAATGTGCCAAAGACCAGGAAGTCATGAATATTATCCTTATAACCAGAATATGGATAATACTAGGAACACAAACCAACACCAAATGAGTGATCAGCATACTGGCGTACAGCTAACAAATCAGCAATCCAGGATTCCTAATCAAGCCAATACACTATTCATGAATCATATGGCACCTTCACACTATAGCCAGATACCAACAGAGCAAAGCAGAATAAATCATGGCCATATACAAGCGCCAATGTACCACAATAGCAGAATACAGGCTATACCTGCAAATAGCCAAAGCAGCCACCATTACACTGGCTATAGAAGTATTCCAAATGGCAGTATCAACACTAACATGATACAAAATGCACATTTATACAGACAGCAATATAGGATAGCTCAACAACCTTGAAAAACAAAATCAACTACAACAACAAACAAATCAGGCTGATAATATCAACCAAATAGGCAAAGAACCAACAGAAGAAGCTAGAATGAACATCAATCTAACAAATTCAGCTGCTTTGACTACCGAGAAAAATGCTGAAGATAAAACGCATACAGAAGTAAACCATCAAGTAGAAATTATGTCCAGAACTGGTCTTATAACAACGGCTTCGAGTGGGGACGCCCCGCTGGAAGCGGACTGCCATCAGAAGTTTCCCTCTCAAAGGGGGGGGGGGGGGGGGGGGGCTAATGTTGGTGGTCCTAAGCATCTAAAGGGACTAGTTCAGGCTGACAATTTAGAAACAAAAGAAGATGGGAATAGAAAGAAACCAAATCATTTTTTAGGCAGCGGCCGATCAAACAAGATAAAAGGGAGGATATCATTATAGGTACACTCAATGTACAAAATGTGAAGTCAAACGCTCTCTATATCAAAAACTTGTAAAGGGATGTACAGGTGTTATGCATTCAAGAACACTGGCTCTTCAATGCGGAAAAGAAAATCATAGCTGAAATTACTGAAAATAGCGGATACATAGCTAAAAGCGTTGATGATAATGACGACCCAGATTTCAAGGTATCAATGAAAAGGGGATATGGTGGAGTAGCCATAATCTGGAAAAAAGAAATTAATGAAAATATAAAGGAACTGATAGACGGTGGAAATAGAACACAAGCGATACATATTCAACAAGGAGACAAACCAATATGTCTTATACATGTATATATGCCATCAGATAACAAAAATGCAGATATCGAATACAAAGACACTTTGGCTCAAATTGATGAAATGATAGAGAAATATAAAGATACACACGAAATTATAGTATGTGGAGACATGAACGGGTCACTCCATAGAAGCTCTACACCTCATGATAAAATTCTACAGACTTTCTGCAAGGAAAAATGTATAGGAAATACTGAGAAATGGCCATTAAAAGAAACATTTTATCACCAGAATGGTAAATCGAAAGGACAAATTGATTACTTCCTCTTCAAAAGTAACTCGGAAAAAATAAATAAAATCAGACAAATCGATGTCCTTGATACTGACCCAGAGAATATCTCGGACCATGTACCTGTTATTCTGACACTGAATAGCCAACTGAAAAAAGTAAGGGAAAAAGCAACAACTATCATAGCAAAACCTAAATGGACTGACTGTGACCATCAAATTTATAAGGAAATCATCAATAAAGATCTACCAAACCTCATGCAAAAATCAAAAGGAATCATTGAGCAAGATATAAGAAATCTAGAAAAATTGCTACATAAAGCTGGAGAAGCAGCAATCCCAAAGTATAGAAGAAAAATCAAAATCAAATCAAAGGAAAGGCGATATGGAATGAACAAATAGAAAAGGCATCAAAGCAATCAAAAAATGCATATAAAGTATGGAGGCAACAGGGAGCACCTCAAGAAAGAAGTAACGAGCTCAAAATCAAAATGACAGCTGCAAAAAGAATACTTCGAAAAGCACAAAGACAAGCTTATGCCTCTCTGAGAGAATCAACAGCGGGAAAAATTATGAAAGCTTCAAATGCAGACACAAGTCTTTTCTACAAGCTTATCAACATGCAAAGAAAAACACCACTTACTAACACCAAGATACTGAAACTGAATGAAAAGACTGCAGAAGATGGACCAAGCATAATGAACATTTGGCAAGAACATTTCCAACAACTAGCTACGCCAACATTAGAGGAAAATTTTGACACTGAAAAGCTAGAGCTTGTAGAAATACAAAACAATATAATAGAATCCATAGAAAGGGAAAAAGGTCAAGGCATTGATCATGTCAATGTAAAGGAGGTTAATAAAGCTATAGAAAAACTTAAAGCTGGAAAAGCACCGGATGAGGATGGAATTTCGGCAGAACACTACAAATATGGGATGAATGAGTTAACTCCCTTTATAGTACATTGGCTAAATTTAATTTTAACATATCTGGATGTACCAATCTTCCTAAAGACAGGGATTCTTACACCAATCCTAAAGAAAGAAAAAGACAAAACATTACCATCTAGCTATAGAGGAATAACTGTGACTAAAACCTTTGCAAAAATATTACAAAGTATACTGAAGGATAGAGTTGACTCTGTATTTAATAACATAAAAAACTCCTTGCAAAGAGGTTTTACAGAAGGAGTGTCATCACTATGCGCAGCTTTCCTCACACCAGAAGCAATCGAAGAAAGTAAGAAATTAAAGATACTGATGATTTTAATAACTCTTGATGCAGAAAAAGCATTTGACAAACTAAACCATGAAATACTATTCAACAAGCTGTACCATTATGGAATAAAAGGAAAACTCTGGATACTACTGAGAAACTTGTATAAAGGCATGAGCATTAAGGTTAAATGGGAAGGTCAATGTACAGAAGATGTAATGGTGTTACAAGGAATTCAACAAGGTGAAAAACTATCTACAACGCCATATAAATGATACAACAACGTCATACTGGATAGCATTTTAAAAAGTGGACTTGGAGCATGTATTGGTGATATACAAGTCCCTGCACCCACATGTGCCGATGACATTGCTGTCCTGGCAAATAGTACTGCAGACGCACAAGGAATATTAGACATAGTACAGCACCATACAGGTGGAGATCTAGTTAAAATCAATCCAACTAAATCTGAAGCTGTTTTATATAATGAAAAAGGCTCAAACATATCAACACTGCAATTCGAAGACGATGACATCAATATTACCAATGAAACCAAACATCTAGGTATCAAAAGAAACGAGCAAAACCGGGCAAAAGAAAGAATAAGAACCGGCAGGGCAACAATATACAGCCTTCTCGGAGCTGGTTTACATGTCAGAAGGGAATTCTCACTCATGGTCGCATACAAGCTATGGAGAACATATGCAGTACCAAGAAGCATCTACGGACTTGAGGTGATGAACTTACTTGCAAAAGAAAAGGATATGCTAGAACTGGCAGAGAGAAAAATCCTCCAACAAATTCAAGGGCTTCCAAATAATTCAGCAAATATGGCTGTCTATACCCTGGTAGGAGCAGAACCTATTGCCATTACATTAGACAAAAATCTACTTACCTTCTTCATGAATATTGTTCGAAATTCAGGAACCATAGAATGTGAAATTCTGCGCCGACAAATAGCATTTTCTGACCAAAGAGGAAAAGACTTTATCAACAGAGTGGAAAAAACTCTATCAAAATACAATTTGAAATCTAGTAGTTAATAGATACATAAATCACTTAAGGAAATCGAATGGAAAAGACTAGTAGGAATAAAGATCAAGGAATACTGGAAAAATGAATGTCATTATGAAAAAATGGAAAAAACATCACTTAAATACATAGAGACACAGAACAATCCATTAAATGAAGCTCACAATATATGGAAAAGCATAAAAAACAATAGTAAAGATGTAAAGGCAGGAGAAATAAAAGCAAGAATAAGTACTCAAACGTACATATTCCAAGCCTAAAGAGCTAAGGTCGATCCGAAAGTTAACCCGATATATACAATCTGTGAACAGGAAAATGAAGATCTAAAACATTTTATTCTACGCTGCAAAGAATTGGAGCAAATAAGATCTAAATATTGCTCAAAAATCGAACAGACAATGGATGAAATTGATACTTCAACATACAAGAAGATCATACAACAAGGGAATTTACTGCAGCTCATAATGGACTGTACTAGCAAGGACATAAACTGTTACTCAACTGTGTATGAAAACATTGAAACTCTGGCTATAAATATGTGCTATGAGATGCACATGCTGCGCACAAAAAAGGATAAAAAACTTGAACACAAGTACAGTATAAGTAAACTTTTTTCTAAAATAAAATAGTTTCCTACTTTACAATCTTATTATTTTATGACTTATTAGGACTTAAATTAATTTTTTGCAAAGTTTTAAGATATCAAGTACCTTTAAAGAATAATGACAAGATCCCAAATAAGGTAATTTTAAACTGTGAAGGAAAACTTGTGTATATATGTTGAATTGTTCAAAACCCAAACCCCTTTACATAAGTCTTATAAAATAACCTTTTCATTATAAATTCTGATGTACGTATAGCACCTTTAACTAACAATTATGGGAAAGTTTAATTTAAGACCACTTAAATTCTAAATTCTTATTTGTAAATATATCCAGTTCTTACTTAAATTGTTCCTACACCTCAGCACATTATGAATATTATTTTTTAAATTTTATGATGACAATCCTATGAATTAATTATAATATTAATTATTTAGTAATTATTATTGCCTAAATTCAGTCATCTGTACATAATTAAATGTTTCCTTATGTTTTAAGGTGTGTATAGTTGCTACAATTATACCCTATGGGTAGTGCTCCACAATTAATGGAGGAATATACAAGAAACTGAACTGAACTGAACTGTCGAACAGCTGAAATTTACCTGCTCAGGTGACAGCTAAACTAGTTATTTTCTTACATTTCAGCGGTTTGCATCTAACTAATTTAGTCAAAAAGATTTAAATTATCAGAAATACGTTAACAAATATGATTTGATGAGAAAATTCAAAAGGTGAAAATGAAAAATCGTCATAACCACGTTGTTTGAACCAGAGACATATCTCTGTTTGAACTAGTACATGTGTGCGCATGTGCGCAGGTGTGAAATTTAATTATGCATCATAATTTCTTCAAAAAATGCTTAAATTGTCATTGATACCTTTATCTCACGTTTATTTCGAATATTTTCTTGAAAAAATAACGTAGAAAGAGCTACCTACACTCATTCATGCTTTGCAAACGTACACGGAATTGACGTATTCGTCTCTGATCCATGTTTTACCATTGTCAAGATAACTTCCGGTATTAGACTTAAAAATGAAAGTAAAGTTTTTGACAACGTTATTTTGCACAAATAAAGAGTCTAAGGCAGATATAAGTACGCTGATGTTGCAAACTTCGAATGATGCACTGCCAATTTAACAGTTTACATCAGAACTTCGAATTTGAATCAAAGAAAGTTTAATATCATTTTTTTTTAATGTCAATCATTGGGATGGCCAACTCTGCAACTGATTACCATAATAGCCTTTTGTTTATTTAAGGGAATAAAATCGGGATAATATATAAAATGTTCGGCTGGCTAAAAATAATTTTGGAAGCCCTGATTTCACCTAATGTATTACAAGACATGGTAGTGCCTACAAACAAAGAGACAACCAGACTTGATAATAACTATAACTATTCTAGTATGGTGTTTTTTTTTTTAGTTATTCAATATACAATACAAGTCAATATCACAGTTATTATCACAGTTATTTCAATATCATATTTACATACAATTATTATAACATGAACACTTATAATAAAAAAAAAAATTCACAGTCAATGCACATTTCTCTTTCACTGAAAGAATTATTAAATGACCTATCAAAAATGGCTAGTTGCAGACTATAACAAATTCTAATCTAAACACAGTTAGAATAATAATTATAAAATTTTTGGTTCAAGTTGTCCACATTTATCAAAAATATATTTCATTCCAATTTTTGTTTTTATGCGCTCGTCATTAGAAACATGCGATGAAAACTGCGCACTGTTAAAGGGCCGATTAATTACACATATCTGAAATGCATTGTTGAAAACTAATGAGAAAATGTGATACAATCATTTTCTGGTGAGGTAAATAAAGACTAAAATATTTTATTTTTTACATGTAAAGTCAAATGCTTGTTGTTATTACAATCAAAGAATCATGTACAACAATTACAAACTGACATTATGTTTCACATGATAATTGCAGTGACAAAATAAACTGAAGGTAGATGTACAAGGAAATAAGAATATGATATATTTTTAATATTTTATGGAAATATATTACAATGTATATACATTCAAAGTTTGATTGTATATCATTTGTTAGCATACCATTTGTTGAGGAATATAAGGTGCCAAGATCTATTATTTTATATAGATTATTGAGATGGGAATCATTTTCTTTTGGAATCTTGAACCCTACTCATGTTTCTTTAATCAAATATTTACAAATAATGTACAGTTTACATTTTGTGAAATATCTCTTTGAAAAAAAGGTGCGTCTTTTATCAAAAAAAAAACTCAATGAAGGGACATGGAGAGACTCGTACAAAACAATTAGGTAATGTCTTTTAGAAAAAATTGCTCAATGATGGCACAGGGATAGACTCATACAAAATAATAAAATAAGGTTTTTTAGAAAAAAAATTACTTGAGGAAGGGACATGGAGAGACTCTACAAACAATAAGCGAAGGTCGTATAGATAAAAATTACTCAACGAAAGGACATGGAGACTCATTAACAACAATTCAGTTAGGTCTATTAGACAAAGAATAATTAAGGAAAGGACACAGAGATTAGTCATACAAGGGAAATAGATTTAATGCAAGCAATAAATTGATAAAGACTTGAATTTTGGGTGTAATAAATTATTAACATTGCTCACTATAATTTCATCAAATAACAAAGAAGGTAAAAGTCCTTGTTTCCTGATATTTAAAGGAAGAAGTGCCAAACTTAACTTTTACTACAATTGGCCCGAGAACACAGTTATTTTCCCCTTTTTGTCTATTAAAACATAATGGCTATTAAAAAAAATTCTACCTGCTCTATTCTAATAAGATTTGTGCATAAAGTTTGACTTTTTTCCCAAAACATATCAAAAATTCAGAAAAGTCTACCAGCTCATTCTCTCCTGGTAACCCCAACATAAGGACACCGGTAAGGATGAAGCCAGAGAGCTTCCGAGAAGAGGAAATTACACCTTTATTTACCTGACCAAATCACTCAGTTCTACAGAAAATTTCAAAAAGATTTTTTTCAGACAGTATATTTGAAGTCTTATCTTTCACCTTAATACAAACAAATAATGAAAAATTCCAAAAAAAGACAAAGAAAAAAAATAAGAAAAAAAATACTGAAATTAAAGGGAACTACTTGTACATTTGTGGACAACGAAAATTGAAGGTAGATAACCGAGGACCTAATAGGACCCTTCCAGTAGTCCAAATGAAATAAAATTTTACATATATTAACTTTAATATATATCAAGACTACATAACAAATTTCAGACCAATCAGACAATGCATAGATCAGCAAATGCATTTCTTGCACCCCTACCTTCACACCCAAATTTTATCATTTTTCTGGTATGGAACTTTCGATTTCCTCAAAATACCTTCTTTATTCAAATGCTCGTAACTTTTTTATTAGTGCAAGTTTTATGAAGTGCATTAAAAAATTCTATAGTCATACTCTAATACACAAAACCTAACTTTATGGGGGTCTTGAATAAATTTTTGGATTATTTACCTGTATATTCAACACCCCCTTTACATCATCTGCCCAAGGCAAAATCAAGATGTCATACAAACTTTAAAATGCTGTAAAATCCTTTTTTTTTGCAATTTTGAGATGAAATAGAGTGTTTTGGAAAGGTTAAGATGCCAAAAAATTCATTTCAATTAAAAAAAGTAACAAATTCAACAGGATTTTAGAATTAAATTTTTTTTTTCAAAACAAAACAAAAATAGAACCAAATAAATGGAGAATGTGTCCCCATGGATACAGATGATGCCCCCGCTTGCATACAACATTATAAAGGGACATAACTCAAGAACAATAAAAAAACGCTACCCAAATTTGTACTTGATCTTAGTTTTGTGGTAATAAGTATTGTGTATAGGTTTCATATTTGGTTGGGGCAAACTTAAGTTACAGAACGGAAACTAAAAATTTTGCAATTTTCGATTTATAAAGGGGCATAACTCAATAATGGTTTAAAGTGACACAACCCAAATTCAACTTGATCTGTGTTTTATCAGTGGAAGGCAAAATTAAACAATGCATTGTATAAAGCATTGATTGTAGTTGATTCAACTATAATCATGGACAAAGGAAAATAACTCCAATTTTAAAAATTACTTGAACAATGACATCATTGATATTTTTAGAAAAAAAATGAAAAATTTGTTTAGCAATTTTTCCATTTGTAAAGGGTATAACTCTAGAACAGTAAAAGTGACGCCACCAAAATTCAAACTTGATCTGTGTATTGTGGTAATAAGCATTGTGTATAAGTTTAATAACATTTGGTTAGGCAAACTTAAGTTAGAGAACGGAAATGAAAAATTTAGCAATTTTTCCATTTATAACGGGGCATAACTCTAGAACGTTTAAAGTGATGCCACCAAAATTCAAACTTGATGTGTGTTTTGTGGTAATAAGCATTGTGTATAAGTTTGATAATATTTGGTTGAGGCAAACTTAAGTTACAGAACAGAAACCAATCACTTTTCAATGGCAAAACAACTTTCTAAAATTTAGAAAATTAACGTTTGTAAAATCTGAATAGGAAAAGAATTTTCATTTCACAAATAAAAGGCCAAAATAAGGAATTTTGTTTGAACTGGACCAAACCCTTTGAAGCCAGAGTTGGTCATTTCTTTAATCTGCAGCTAAAAATAGATCAAAAGAATCTACAGAATTGATTGACAGCATCACTTAGACAATTAAAAATCTGAATCAAAAGTTACATAATGACAAAAAATATAAAAATTAACACTTCTAAGGTCTGTCATCCAAGTTTCTATTGATGCTTTACACTGCACCACCAAAATATTTGTCTCAACATGTATCCAAAAGGTTACTGGCCATTCAACAAAGGCTTAGCTGGACGGCTGCAGAGAAGGAGAGTTGCACCTGTTGGTAGATTCCAGAATGGCAGAATTCCATGGAATGTTCCTATTCCTGTCCCTGTACTAGAGTTGTCCACTACACCAGACCAAGATATCAATAATGCTCCTGTTGTTGAAATGAATGTTGAACAGAAGGACATTAAAGATGAACCTACAATCACTTCTACTTCAGCTGTACACAATGATGGCATAAAGACTCGTTCCCAGCTACTGGTATCATCCTATGAGCTAAAAACAGAAGAAGATTGGAGTTCACTTTCTGGTATGAGGTTCGTCGACCATGAAGAGATGATGAAGATGCTGAACATTGTTATAAAGGCTTACACAAAAGAATTCAAATGCTGCAAAAATCCAGAAATACTGGCACACAGACAAGTTAAATGGGGAGTTTGCTGGAAATATACCCTTAGATGTTAGAACTGCACCTACATGAGCCCAGTTATAAAGTTATACAAAGAAGTTGTCACCAATAAACCTGGTACCAACCCTGGAGCACCCAATGTTGCAGTAGCTGCAGTCCTACATGACTGTCCCATGGGTAGTACAAAGTTCCAGGAGCTGTTTGCTAGAATGAACTGTTCTCCTCCATCCAGATCAAGCATGCAGAGAATGTTGGAAAGGAGCTAGTAAAACTTAACAGGACAGACATGTCAGAAAAACTGGAGATTGTTAAGTCAGTAAATCGTGAGAGGGGGCTACCAGAAAATGTGATTAATGTTACAGTCGACCGAAGGTACAACAGCCAGACCATTCAAGCAACAAGAAACTGGGACTGAATGCCACCCAAGCTTTCACACTTATCACTGAACAATGACAGAGAGGAAATATATTGTTGCATCATTTGCCCAAAATCAGATGTGCTGGAAAGGAGCCTGGATGTGGGGGAAAGGTTTTGATGTAAATTGTCCCAATGGCCACGAAGACTGCACTGCAAACTTATACAGAGCAGCTCCAGTGTCAGAGTACCAGATGGGTAAAGAAATTGTTTCACAGCTGGCACTTCAAGACATCCTTGTAAAGAATGCCATAACAGATGGAGACGGAGAGGCTGCCAAAGGGATAGATGACGCAACCAGAGCCTTACATCCCATGTGGAAGGTCGAAAGGCTAGCTGACTATGTCCACCTTGGCCAGTCACAGTTCCAAGCATTACTGAGAGCTCATTTCAGCGAAGGCATGTTCTATGGGCGTACAAAAGAGATGAAGAAAGAAATGAAGAAAGCTTTTTATAGTCAGGATGTCAAATGTAGGAGCTTCGATGATAGTTGGACAGCTAATGGAACAGTACAAAAGAAATACAGATGACGTATGTAAAGACTTACCCAAGGCTCTGCAGGTGAAAATCAGGTGTTATGATGGTGACTGCTCCATGTGTAAACAGCACTCAGTGGTATGTGCAGGTGATGAGAGCTATAACTGGTGGACCCGCTCCAAGTATCTTGGTTGCTATAACATTACTATCCTGCAAATGGACGAAAAAGACAAGTTGTTACTGCAAGAGATCTTGAAAATGAAGCTTAGTGAAGATGCGATTAGTAGTATAAAGCTTTACAACACAACAAACAAGAACGAAGCTGTGCACAGATCCTTGAGTGTGAATTTACCCAAGAATGTAATCTTCTCAAGAGGCACGGAGGCCAGATTAGCATCCGGAATTCACAGAAACAACAACATGCAAGGAACCTCAGCAAAGCAAAAGTGTGAACATCTGGGGGTTAATTTATCTGATTCCAGTTTAAAGTTCCTTGACAGTATGGACAAACAATTTACCTACAAGCAAGAGTATGAAAAAAAACCTGAAGTTAAAGGTAGACGTCTCACACAGAGTGGTGAAAAAATAGTAGAACATAGAGAGGCCAAGGTAAAAAGTAAAGAGCGAGATGTCTACAGAAAAGGGCAGTTGGACCCAGTGCCTGCCTTACTTAGCCATAGTACTTACTGCAAGAGAAAACTACCACCAGCATCATAGATGAGACAGCAACCCAGTAACTCAACCAAAGGGTATTTTAAGGACCACCCAAATCTTTCAAAAAGATATCTGAAATTGTTGTTTACATCAATAAAATAAAATAAATATTTAATTTATAAATCCTAAAACATGAATGATACCAAGATTATTGTTTGCCATCTTTAAGTCCAACTTGCAAGGTGGCAATGGAGCTGGGTGACCCAAGCAATGGCCACATGAATTCAAGTTTTTCTACTGTTGTTGAAGCCGTGTGGCTCCAACACCAGATGATCAACATTAATGCATTTTGTGTTGTGGCACAGATGCGAGACATTAAAATTGGGTAAATGAAAATTTAGATGCCTTATCATGTAATCAAGTCTGTGCACATGCATTTGTCTACACCCGCGGGCATTTGGATGCTTGAAATTTATCACCCCATATTTGCCATTAGGCGTACAAGCCCCTGTCCAAATCAGACTGTGCCCATTTTGGCCAGGGGCAGATTTTTCTTGTAATTTTGCTAAATATTTTTGAATAAATCCCTCCATTTAAACTTTAAAGAACTATTTCTTATCAGAATGAGTAGGAATTTGCTCAAAATAGAAAAAATATGAGCCCCTGTTTTGAGATTTGCCCGAAAAGTTTCAACATATAAATAACAATCCAAAAATATGGTAAAATAGGTTTTTTTTTGGTATTTAAAAATATTTTCCAATTATTTACTATAAATTAACATTGAAATATCTTTACATTTCAATTTTGAGGCAAATTGTGCAAATCAGGGGACCAAAATGTCCATTTTGGGGTACAGTGGGTTCAGCCTCTTAGGCCCGAGAACACAGTTATTTTCCCCTTTTTGTCTATTAAACCATAATGGCAATTAAAAAAAAATCCACCTGCTCTATTCTAATAAGATTTGTGCATAAAGTTTGACTTTTATCCCAAAACATATCATTTGAGTCTACCAGCTCATTCTCTCCTGGTAACCCCAACATAAGGACACCGGTAAGGATGAAGCCAGAGAGCTCCCGAGAAGAGGAAATTACACCTTTATTTACCTGACCAAATCACTCAGTTCTACAGAAAATTTCAAAAAGATTTATTTCAGACAGTATATTTGAAGTCTTATCTTTCACCTTAATACAAACAAATAATGAAAAATTCCAAAAAAAGACAAAGAAAAAAAATAAGAAAAAAAATACTGAAATTAAAGGGAACTACTTGTACATTTGTGGACAACGAAAATTGAAGGTAGATAACCGAGGACCTAATAGGACCCTTCCAGTAGTCCAAATGAAATAAAATTTTACATACATTAACTTTAATATATATCAAGACTACATAACAAATTTCAGACCAATCAGACAATGCATAGATCAGCAAATGCATTTCTTGCACCCCTACCTTCACACCCAAATTTTATCATTTTTCTGGTATGGAACTTTCGATTTCCTCAAAATACCTTCTTTATTCAAATGCTCATAACTTTTTTATTAGTGCAAGTTTTATGAAGTGCATTAAAAAATTCTATAGTCATACTCTAATACACAAAACCTAACTTTATGGGGGTCTTGAATAAATTTTTGGATTATTTACCTGTATATTCAACACCCCCTTTACATCATCTGCCCAAGGCAAAATCAAGATGTCATACAAACTTTAAAATGCTGTAAAATCCTTTTTTTTTGCAATTTTGAGATGAAATAGAGTGTTTTGGAAAGGTTAAGATGCCAAACAATTCATTTCAATTAAAAAAAGTAACAAATTCAACAGGATTTTAGAATTAAATTTTTTTTTTCAAAACAAAACAAAAATAGAACCAAATAAATGGAGAATGTGTCCCCATGGATACAGATGATGCCCCCGCTTGCATACAACATTATAAAGGGACATAACTCAAGAACAATAAAAAAACGCTACCCAAATTTGTACTTGATCTTAGTTTTGTGGTAATAAGTATTGTGTATAGGTTTCATATTTGGTTGGGGCAAACTTAAGTTACAGAACGGAAACTAAAAATTTTGCAATTTTCGATTTATAAAGGGGCATAACTCAATAATGGTTTAAAGTGACACAACCCAAATTCAACTTGATCTGTGTTTTATCAGTGGAAGGCAAAATTAAACAATGCATTGTATAAAGCATTGATTGTAGTTGATTCAACTATAATCATGGACAAAGGAAAATAACTCCAATTTTAAAAATTACTTGAACAATGACATCATTGATATTTTTAGAAAAAAAATGAAAAATTTGTTTAGCAATTTTTCCATTTGTAAAGGGTATAACTCTAGAACAGTAAAAGTGACGCCACCAAAATTCAAACTTGATCTGTGTATTGTGGTAATAAGCATTGTGTATAAGTTTAATAACATTTGGTTAGGCAAACTTAAGTTAGAGAACGGAAATGAAAAATTTAGCAATTTTTCCATTTATAACGGGGCATAACTCTAGAACGTTTAAAGTGATGCCACCAAAATTCAAACTTGATGTGTGTTTTGTGGTAATAAGCATTGTGTATAAGTTTGATAATATTTGGTTGAGGCAAACTTAAGTTACAGAACAGAAACCAATCACTTTTCAATGGCAAAACAACTTTCTAAAATTTAGAAAATTAACGTTTGTAAAATCTGAATAGGAAAAGAATTTTCATTTCACAAATAAAAGGCCAAAATAAGGAATTTTGTTTGAACTGGACCAAACCCTTTGAAGCCAGAGTTGGTCATTTCTTTAATCTGCAGCTAAAAATAGATCAAAAGAATCTACAGAATTGATTGACAGCATTACTTAGACAATTAAAAATCTGAATCAAAAGTTACATAATGACAAAAAATATAAAAATTAACACTTCTAAGGTCTGTCATCCAAGTTTCTATTGATGCTTTACACTGCACCACCAAAATATTTGTCTCAACATGTATCCAAAAGGTTACTGGCCATTCAACAAAGGCTTAGCTGGACGGCTGCAGAGAAGGAGAGTTGCACCTGTTGGTAGATTCCAGAATGGCAGAATTCCATGGAATGTTCCTATTCCTGTCCCTGTACTAGAGTTGTCCACTACACCAGACCAAGATATCAATAATGCTCCTGTTGTTGAAATGAATGTTGAACAGAAGGACATTAAAGATGAACCTACAATCACTTCTACTTCAGCTGTACACAATGATGGCATAAAGACTCGTTCCCAGCTACTGGTATCATCCTATGAGCTAAAAACAGAAGAAGATTGGAGTTCACTTTCTGGTATGAGGTTCGTCGACCATGAAGAGATGATGAAGATGCTGAACATTGTTATAAAGGCTTACACAAAAGAATTCAAATGCTGCAAAAATCCAGAAATACTGGCACACAGACAAGTTAAATGGGGAGTTTGCTGGAAATATACCCTTAGATGTTAGAACTGCACCTACATGAGCCCAGTTATAAAGTTATACAAAGAAGTTGTCACCAATAAACCTGGTACCAACCCTGGAGCACCCAATGTTGCAGTAGCTGCAGTCCTACATGACTGTCCCATGGGTAGTACAAAGTTCCAGGAGCTGTTTGCTAGAATGAACTGTTCTCCTCCATCCAGAACAAGCATGCAGAGAATGTTGGAAAGGAGCTAGTAAAACTTAACAGGACAGACATGTCAGAAAAACTGGAGATTGTTAAGTCAGTAAATCGTGAGAGGGGGCTACCAGAAAATGTGATTAATGTTACAGTCGACCGAAGGTACAACAGCCAGACCATTCAAGCAACAAGAAACTGGGACTGAATGCCACCCAAGCTTTCACACTTATCACTGAACAATGACAGAGAGGAAATATATTGTTGCATCATTTGCCCAAAATCAGATGTGCTGGAAAGGAGCCTGGATGTGGGGGAAAGGTTTTGATGTAAATTGTCCCAATGGCCACGAAGACTGCACTGCAAACTTATACAGAGCAGCTCCAGTGTCAGAGTACCAGATGGGTAAAGAAATTGTTTCACAGCTGGCACTTCAAGACATCCTTGTAAAGAATGCCATAACAGATGGAGACGGAGAGGCTGCCAAAGGGATAGATGACGCAACCAGAGCCCTACATCCCATGTGGAAGGTTGAAAGGCTAGCTGACTATGTCCACCTTGGCCAGTCACAGTTCCAAGCATTACTGAGAGCTCATTTCAGCGAAGGCATGTTCTATGGGCGTACAAAAGAGATGAAGAAAGAAATGAAGAAAGCTTTTTATAGTCAGGATGTCAAATGTAGGAGCTTCGATGATAGTTGGACAGCTAATGGAACAGTACAAAAGAAATACAGATGACGTATGTAAAGACTTACCCAAGGCTCTGCAGGTGAAAATCAGGTGTTATGATGGTGACTGCTCCATGTGTAAACAGCACTCAGTGGTATGTGCAGGTGATGAGAGCTATAACTGGTGGACCCGCTCCAAGTATCTTGGTTGCTATAACATTACTATCCTGCAAATGGACGAAAAAGACAAGTTGTTACTGCAAGAGATCTTGAAAATGAAGCTTAGTGAAGATGCGATTAGTAGTATAAAGCTTTACAACACAACAAACAAGAACGAAGCTGTGCACAGATCCTTGAGTGTGAATTTACCCAAGAATGTAATCTTCTCAAGAGGCATGGAGGCCAGATTAGCATCCGGAATTCACAGAAACAACAACATGCAAGGAACCTCAGCAAAGCAAAAGTGTGAACATCTGGGGGTTAATTTATCTGATTCCAGTTTAAAGTTCCTCGACAGTATGGACAAACAATTTACCTACAAGCAAGAGTATGAAAAAAAACCTGAAGTTAAAGGTAGACGTCTCACACAGAGTGGTGAAAAAATAGTAGAACATAGAGAGGCCAAGGTAAAAAGTAAAGAGCGAGATGTCTACAGAAAAGGGCAGTTGGACCCAGTGCCTGCCTTACTTAGCCATAGTACTTACTGCAAGAGAAAACTACCACCAGCATCATAGATGAGACAGCAACCCAGTAACTCAACCAAAGGGTATTTTAAGGACCACCCAAATCTTTCAAAAAGATATCTGAAATTGTTGTTTACATCAATAAAATAAAATAAATATTTAATTTATAAATCCTAAAACATGAATGATACCAAGATTATTGTTTGCCATCTTTAAGTCCAACTTGCAAGGTGGCAATGGAGCTGGGTGACCCAAGCAATGGCCACATGAATTCAAGTTTTTCTACTGTTGTTGAAGCCGTGTGGCTCCAACACCAGATGATCAACATTAATGCATTTTGTGTTGTGGCACAGATGCGAGACATTAAAATTGGGTAAATGAAAATTTAGATGCCTTATCATGTAATCAAGTCTGTGCACATGCATTTGTCTCCACCCGCGGGCATTTGGATGCTTGAAATTTATCACCCCACATTTGCCATTAGGCGTACAAGCCCCTGTCCAAATCAGACTGTGCCCATTTTGGCCAGGGGCAGATTTTTCTTGTAATTTTGCTAAATATTTTTGAATAAATCCCTCCATTTAAACTTTAAAGAACTATTTCTTATCAGAATGAGTAGGAATTTGCTCAAAATAGAAAAAATATGAGCCCCTGTTTTGAGATTTGCCCGAAAAGTTTCAACATATAAATAACAATCCAAAAATATGGTAAAATAGGTTTTTTTTTGGTATTTAAAAATATTTTCCAATTATTTACTATAAATTAACATTGAAATATCTTTACATTTCAATTTTGAGGCAAATTGTGCAAATCAGGGGACCAAAATGTCCATTTTGGGGTACAGTGGGTTCAGCCTCTTAGGCCCGAGAACACAGTTATTTTCCCCTTTTTGTCTATTAAACCATAATGGCAATTAAAAAAAAATCCACCTGCTCTATTCTAATAAGATTTGTGCATAAAGTTTGACTTTTATCCCAAAACATATCATTTGAGTCTACCAGCTCATTCTCTCCTGGTAACCCCAACATAAGGACACCGGTAAGGATGAAGCCAGAGAGCTCCCGAGAAGAGGAAATTACACCTTTATTTACCTGACCAAATCACTCAGTTCTACAGAAAATTTCAAAAAGATTTTTTTCAGACAGCATATTTGAAGTCTTATCTTTCACCTAAATACAAACAAATAATGAAAAATTCCCAAAAAAGACAAAGAAAAAAAATAAGAAAAATAAATGTGGATAGTGTCCACATGTGGACACAGATGATGCCCCCGCTTGCATATCATATAGTTATAAAGGGACATAACTGAAGAACGGTAAAAGTGATGCTACCCAAATTTGAACTTGATCTGAGTTTTGTGGTAATAAGCATTGTGTGTAAGTCTCATAACATTTGGTTGAGGCTAACTTAAGTAGAGAACAGAAACTAAAAATTCAGCAATTTTTCTATTTGTAAACAGGCATAACTCTAGAATGGTTGTGTATAAGTTTTATAACGATTAGTTGAGACAAACTTAAGTTAGAGAACAGAAACGAAAAATTCAGCAATTTTTATGTTTATAAACAAATGGTAAAAATGTTGCCACAAAATTTCGTACTAAATCTGTATTATGTAGTAATAAGCATTGTGTATAAGTTTCATAACATTTGGCTGAGGCATACTAAAGTTAGAAAACAGAAACAAAAAATGTGTACTTGATCTTTGTTTTGTGGTAATGAATATTGTGTATAGGTATCATAATGTTTGTTTGGGGCAAAATTAAGTTACAGAATGGAAACTAAAAATTTTGCAATCTTTCGATTTATAAAGGGGCATTACTCAATAATGATTAAAGTGACACTACCCATATTCAAATTGATCTGTGTTTTATCAGTGGAAGTCAAAATTAAACATTGCATTGTATAAAGCATTGATTGTAGTTGATTCAACTATAATCATGGACAAAGGAAGATAACTCCAATTTTGAAAATTACTTGATATTTAGAAGAAAATAAAAATTTTGCAATTTTTCCATTTATAAAGGGGCATAACTCTAGAATGGTTAAAGTGACGCCACCAAAATTCAAACTTGATCTGTGTTTTGTGTTAATAAGCATTTTGTATAAGTTTCATAACATTTGGTTGAGGCAAACTTAAGTTAGAGAACGGAAACTAAAAATTTTGCAATGTTTCCATTATAAAGTGGCATTACTCTAGAACGGTTTGAGTGACGCCACCAAAATTCAAACTTGATCTGTGTTATGTGGTAATAAGCATTGTGTATAAGTTTGATAACATTTGGTTGAGGCAAACTTAAGTTAGAGAATGGAAACCAATTTTGGGACGTACGTACGGACGGACAAGGGTAAAACTTAATGCCCCCACCGCTACGGCGGGGGCATAAAAACACTGAAATTAAAGGGAACTACATTTGTGGATAACGAAAATTGAAGGTAGATAACTGTGTCCTCGGACCAATTAATTCCCATTGATATAAAACATTTGGAAATAACTTATCTCCCCTTCTGAAATGCCAGATTTCTTAATTCATTTGTAAAAACATTATTCTTGCACTATTTTAAAATATAGAAATAAATGTAGCTTAAATACTTTAATTATTAAATATAGCTTAAATACTTTAACTATAAACTGCTGTTACCTTCATAACATTTGCAGTATTAATGGAGACAAGAAGCAATTGCCATAAACATTTACAGGTATTAAAAAAAGTAAAGGTTAAAATTTATATTTTACTGACATTCAGTAAGTAAGGTATTCATCCTCTGGAATAACTGTGTCATTAATACTGAAATAAAGTTATATAAAACTGTTAATATGACACTTAACCACATATGTATATACTCATATTTTCATATATTGTCTACAAATAGTACACTGTATAAAGGTGATACTATTTATTACATATTTTTTTTATTCCAATCAATGACCAATATTCCATTTTTTGCTACAATTATGCTTCTGGCCAGAGACTTTTCTGCTAGCAGGTTGCTTTGTGGAATAAATTATGGACAATCAACTAAAACATTACATTGGTGTTTGAAGGCCTTTGTTATGTCACTGGATATATATGGCTTCTTAATGTTTATTTTTTTTCTTATTGGGTAGCTGTCTCATTGATATGTAGCCCACATTTCCTGCCATACATGTACATAATATAACTAGAGGCTCAAAAGAGCCTGTGTCGCTCACCTTGGTCTATGTGCATATTAAACAAAGGACACAGATGGATTCATGACAAAATTGTATTTTGGTGATGGTGATGTGTTTGTAGATCTTACTTTACTGAACATTCTTGCTGCTTACAATTATCTCTATCTATAATGAACTTGGCCCAGTAGTTACAGTGGAAAATATTTTGTAAAAATTTACAAAAATTTACAAAATTTATGAAAATTGTAAAAAATTGACTATAAAGGGCAATTACTCCTTAAGGGGTCAATTGACAATTTTGGTCATGTTGACTTATTTGTAGATCTTACTTTGCTGTACAGTATTGCTGTTTACAGTTTATCTCTATCTATAATAATATTCAAGATAATAACCAAAAGCTGCAAAATTTTCTTAAAATTACCAATTCAGGGGCAGCAACCCAACAACAGGTTGTCAGATTCATCTGAAAATTTCAGGGCAGATAGATTTTGACCTAATGAACAATTTTACCTCAAAGTCAGATTTGCTCTAAATGCTTTGGTTTCAGAGATATGAGCCAAAAACTGCATTTTACCCTATGTACTATTTTTTAGCCATGTCCGCCATCTTGGTTCGCGGGCGGGGTCATCGGACACATTTTTTAAACTAGATACCCTAATGATGATTGTGGACAAGTTTTGTTAAATTTGTCCTAGTAGTTTCAGAGGAGAATATTTGTGTAAAAGATTACAAAAATTTACGAAAAATGGTTAAAAATTGACTATAAAGGGCAATAACTCCTTAAGGGGTCAACTGACCATTTTGGTCATGTTGACTTATTTGTAGATCTTACTTTGCTGAACACTATTGCTGTTTACAGTTTATCTCTATCTATAATAATATTGAAGATAATAACCAAAAACGACAAAATTCCCTTAAAATTACCAATTCAGGGGCAGCAACCCAACAACAGGTTGTCAGATTCATCTGAAAATTTCAGGGCAGATAGATCTTGACCTGATAAACAAATTTACCTCAAAGTCAGATTTGCTCTAAATGCTTTGGTTTCAGAGATATAAGCCAAAATCTACATTTTACCCCTATGTTCTATTTTTAGCCATGGCGGCCATCTTGGTTGGTTGGCCGGGTCACTGGACACATTTTTAAAACTAGATACCCCAATGATGATTGTGGCCAAGTTTGGTCAAATTTGGCCCAGTAGTTTCAGAGGAGAAGATTTTTGTAAAAGTTTACGGACGCTGACGCAGGACGCAGGACGACGGACGACGGACGACAGACGCCAAGTGATGAGAAAAGCTCACTTGGCCCTTTGGGCCAGGTGAGCTAAAAATGTGTTATCACTTATTCAAAACTTCCTACAAATTACTTACTCTGTTTTGTCTATACTACCAGCATCCCTTGCTGAACCAACTGTATGTGATAGACCAGGTTCTAGACTTCAAATATAAACTATATTGTATTAATGTTTGAATAAGTATAATTTTCTATGTACAGCCACCTAAACCATAACATATGTAAAATAATATATAAATAATATTAGAGAACGGAAACTAAAAATTTTGCCTTTTTTCCCCATTTATAAAGGGGCATAACGCTAGAATAGTTAAAGTGACCCCACCAAAATTCAAACTTGATCTGTGTTTTGTGGTAATAAGCATGGGGTATAAGTTTCATAACATTTGGAAGAGGCAAACTTAAGTTAGGGAACGGAAACTAAAAATTTTGTAATTTTTTTATTTATAAAGGGGAATAACCGTAGAACTGTTAGAGTGACCCTACTAAAATTCAAACTTGATTTGTATTATGTGGTAATAAGCATTGTGTATAAGTTTCATAACATTTGGTTGAGGCAAAATTTACCCCCCCCTTTTTTTTTTTGCTTTTGTGCAATACACTTTGCTGTTGCGAATTGACCCCCCCCCCCAAAAAAAACAACAACAAAAATATTTACCCCCCCCCCCCTCCTTTTTTGGCAAAAAAAAAATATTTGAAGAAACTTTCTTTTTAATTTCTGAAATCTGAAATGAGAAAAAATTGTCCCCCCTCACAATTTCTTTTTTAACCCCCCCCCCACAATCTTTTTTTACCCCCCCCCCCCCCCCCTTTTCCAAAAAAAAAATTCTTTCCCTCAAGATATGGTCATAATCTCAATTCAAATTTCCAATGGAGTTTGCAACCATAATTACCCATTTAAATACATCATAATAGTCTTAAATAGAAAATGACATACATAATCATGGCTAAAATTAATATTCCTTAATCAGCATTTTTAAATAGTAACTTTTAAAAATAAATTGACAGCTAACCACCTCAAAGACAATACAACATTTCTTTATACATAATTTAAAAGCAGTATAAGGGAGGTAATCCAAACATAACATTGTACTTTTTTTTAATTGACCATTAACCAGGAAACCCTTGTTTTTCCCTCTTTTTTGCCCCTAATTCCTAAACGGTTTGAGCCATAACCCCCCAAAGCCAATCCTAACCATCCCTTTGTGGTATGGAAACTTGTGGTTTACTTTCAGAGAGATCCATACACCGTTCCACAAGTTATTGTCTGGAAACTAGAATAAACTGCTTCGCTGAGCGCAGCTGGATACGCCCGCAGAGGTCCAACCCTGAACAGTTGGGGCAAAAATAGACACATTATTCAAGCTTGATACACGTCTGAATTTGGATTGTAATTAAATATTTGACATATTTTAGGTTTCTGAATAAGTGTAGTCAAAGAACTTGAAATTGGTTATATGAATTGAATTTATATTCAATTAAAGATTTCTTGCTGTTGTGCAATACTTAGTAAATCTGTTGTCAGACTATAAACAAATAAAGTTCAATTTCTTCTCAATGTCATATTTGAAATTTATGAAAATCAATAGGGAGATTACATCAATAGCTATAAATAATTCACCAAAGTTTCATGAGAACTGCTAAAAGCATTTTTGAGTTATTGTCCAAAATGAAAAATCCCCCCTTTTTTAATGAATAAAACCCCATAACTCAGAAATGTAAAATCTAAAATTTATAAATTTCTAAAGGGAGCTTACATTAACAGATATAAACAATTCACCAAAGTTTCATGAGAACTACTGAAAGCATTTTTTAGTTATTGTCTGAAAAGTGGAAAATCCCCCTTTTTATATGAATAAAACCCTGTGACTCAGAAACGTAAAATCTAAAATTTAAAAAAATCGAAAGGGAGTTCATGTCAATAGATATAAACAATTCACCAAAATTCCTTGCAAATTGGTGAAAGCATTCTTGAGTTATTGTCGGAAAACTGGAAAATCCCCCTTTTTTTAATGAATAAAACCCCAAAACTCGGAAACGATAAGTCTGAAATTTTTAAAAAACGAAAGGAAGCTCACGTCAATAGATATAAACAATTCACCAAAGTTTCATACATATTGGTTAAAGCATTTTTGAGTTAATGTCCGACATGTTGACGACGGACGGACGGACGGACAGACGGATGGACAGACAACGGTATACCATAATACGTCCCGTAAATGGGCGTATAAAAATGCTTATTTGGGCCCCTTTTTGGCCCCTAATTTCTGAACTGTTAGGAATATAACCCCCAAAATCAATCCCAACCTTGTGGTTATAAACCTTGTGTTTAAATTTCATATTTAAATTTACTAAAGTTATTGTCCGGAAACCAAATGTCTTCGGACAATGCTGACGAAGACGACGTGATACCAATATACAACCGCAAAATTTTTTGCGGTTGTATAAAAATATGTAAGCGTTTGGTAAACAGGAAGTTGTTGAGTGATGAATCTGAAAACGCATCACACGGTATAGCTGACTAATATAAACCCTGAAACAAAATTTCAGAAATCCTTGTAATGTAGTTCCTGAGAAAAATGTGACGAACATTTTAAACTTGGATGTCATGTGTAAAATGATGTAAGTGTTCGGTAAACAGGAAGTTGTTGAGTGATGAATCTGAAAACGCATCACATGGTATAGCTGACTTGTATAAACCCTGAAACCAAATTTCAGAAATCCTTATGATGTAGTTCCTGAGAAAGATGCAACGAAAAATATTCATGGGACTGACTGACAGATGGACTGACGGATGGACAGACGGACGGATGGAAGGACAGAAGGACAGACAGACAGAGGTAAAACAGTATACCCCCACTTTTTTAAAGCAGGGGTATAATAATCCCTCTACACACAGCTGTGTTTACATTATTTGGCAGGACATAAAGTCTATAACAGAAGTGCGACACTCAGTTTGGGTTTGATAAACATAACAGAGTTTAAGTAAATATCACTGCAAATGTTGTTATCCAGGCCAAATTTTATTCTTTAATTATACAAGCATTAGATACTGATAAAATACTTCCATAATTCTTATCAACTGCTTAAATTTGATATATTACTTTTTCACATTTATTCATTAATAGTAATTTATTATAAATTTTGATTTACAAAGGAACTATATGTAAGTGTATATCTAAAATAAAATGGCTGTTTGAACAATACTTTCTTAATTTAAGGGCAAAAAGCATGTCAAAAGTTGGCAGTGAATGATAAAAATGGTGTATAAAGATTCTGCAAGTCATAATAAAATGCTCAGCTGGGCGCAGCTTGATACGACCGCAGAGGTCGAACCCTGAACAGTTGGGGGAAGTATGGACACAACATACAAGCTTGATACAGCATTGAATTTGGATTGTGATTAAATATTTGACACAGCATAGGTTTCTGACACAGAATGAATGTGGTCTAAGAACTTAAAATTTTTTAATTTACCTATTATGGTCCAATATCCAAAATCTAAATACATGGTTAGATTCAGCATATTAAAGAATCCAAAGAATTCATTTTTTGATGAAATCAAACAAAGTTTAATTTTGGACCCTTTTGACCTCAATATGGACCTATTTGATATTTGCTTTTATACATAAATCAGAAATAACCAACTTAAAATGGAAAATTTTAAAGAAAAAAAAAACGAAAAAAAGGAAAAAATATCCTCCCTCCAATTTTTTTGAACCCCCTTATGATTCATCACCCCAAACTCAATCCCAGCCTTCCCTTTGTGGTATGGTACCAGTTGCAGTACAATTTCAGAGAGATCTATACACTTGAACACAAGTTATTGTCTGGAAACTAGAAAAATGCTTATTTTTGGCCCTTTTTTGGCCCCTTATTCCTACAATTATGAGGCAATTACCCCCAAAATCAATCCCAGCATTTCCTTTGTGATATGGAACCTTGTGGTACAATGTCAGAGAGATCCATACACTAACACACAAGTTATTGTCTGGAAGTTACAAAAATGCTTATTTTTGGCTCCTTTTTGGCCCATAATTCCTTAACTGTTGGTACCATAACCCCCAACCCAATCAATCCCAACCTTCCTTTTGTGGTATTGAACCTTATGGTAAAATTTCGTAGAGATCAATTCACTCAAACTAATGTTTTTGTGCAAAAACCAATGTGTCTTCGGACGACGACGACGACGACGCCAACGCCAACGTCATACCAATATACGGCCGCAAAAATTTTTGCAGTCGTATAAAAACACATAATTAGTTTCATGATATGTCTTCAACTTAGAATTCTGCACCATCTCAAAATCCGGAGTGATCACATAGATCCAGCATGGCTGAATCAAAAATGTTAATCTTTGCTGCATTCAAAAAGGTCAAGGGAAAAACTTGTGTCACAACTTTGAAGAAAATTATTTAAAATGGATACTATAGTATATGTGATACCAATGTATCCTATTGAAAGTGCAGGTAGGATTTTTTTAATTTTCATTTATTGTCTAAAAGAAATGCACTACGAAATAACTGTGTACTTGGACCTAAGATAAAGAATTCTGGTAAACTAAATTAAACACTAGGAAGTTGTACATACATTATGACACACCCTCTGGTGTTGGTTAATATACATGTCAAGTATAAACTTTGAAATCATAAAAGTTCTCAAGATATAGAGCGAACATGATCTTTACCATAGGACATGGGGTTGTCAACTAAAACCAAAGTTTTTGACCTTGACCTTTGACCTAGGAAGTTGTACATACATTATGACACACCCTCTGGTGTTGGTTAATATACATGTCAAGTATAAACTTTGAAATCATAACGGTTCTCAAGATATAGAGCGGACACGATCTTTACCATAGGACATGGGGTTCTCAACTAAAACCAAAGTTTTTTACCTTGACCTTTGACCTAGGAAGTTGTACATACATTATGACACACCCTCTGGTGTTGGTTAATATACATGTCAAGTATAAACTTTGAAATCATAACGGTTCTCTAGATATAGAGCGGACACAATTTGTTAAGGACATATGGACGGACAGACGGACAGACTGATCACTATAGGGTGTCCGCCATTCGGGGGGGCCGTAATAAATTTGGAAGGTGTATAAAAAAAATTGGCAAGTAACACACTGTCCCCACTAGGGACTATATTTGTGGACAACGAAAATCAAAGGACGATAACTGTGTACTCGGACCTAATAGGATAGAAAAAGTTGACCAATCTTAATAAAACTTGGTATGACCAAAGCTTAATAAATTATGAGACTGCTTACAAAGTTTCAATGCAATAAGATATATATTATAGACAATATGATAAATTCTATATTCAACTTTGCGTGTTAAATTTTGACGTTAAAATTGAAAAATTTCAACTATCAACATTTGGGGCTTTTAAAATTAAAATATTGCAAAAAAATACTTTTAAAATACCTTAATATATAATATATCATGTATTAAAAGCAATAGAGTACTCATTTGATATATCAGACTTAGCATAATTATTCAAAAGTCAAATTTATATGAGCCTGTGCCTAAAAATGGAGGTTTTCCAATGAAGGGGGCCTTACATGAAGATGTAATATTTTCCAGCAATTTTAAATTTGTGAAGCTTTTTGGTTATAAATAATCCTTACATATGTATTTAATGTACTTTAAATGGAAAGAAAACTTACAAATAACATATCAAATTAGTTTAAAAGGGTCTTAGGCCAAGTAAGACTGAAAATGATTTAGTGTCAATTTAGGCCGTAACACATATTTTACATTTAAAAAGCATATTGAAGCTATAGGAAATAAAAATGTGTATCTTTTCTATCATTTCTATACTCAGGTGACATGATACAATAAATCTGAGCACAAAAAGACTCTTGCATTCAACTCTTTTTGCAGACAGTATGATCTGATACAAAGATTTTTCACTTTTTAGTGAAAAACTTTCAGGCAATTTCAGTCTCAACAGGCTTATATTTGAACCACTTGCTATCCTACAGAAGAAAAAAAAAGATATTATGTGAAATGAAACAGGTACAAAAGACATTGTTAAGTGCTTTTTATTCAAATTCAGTGAGGTCTTTATTATGGACTTCAACTTTTATGTACCAAGCTCCTCACATTTAACTTGATCCAAACAGGGCGTTAGACTAGGGTCATTTATACAACACATTTTGCACATATTGTCTGAGATAATCTTCTTTTCTGTAGATTCAGAGTTCACAAATGAGTAATACAACTGGATTGAGGCATAGAAACACAAATATTGACACATGAAAACCTGTCAGATAGAAAGTCAGAATGCCGCTTATGCATCAAAATTGAAAAAGCTATGAAATGCTTATTTTGACCATATAATGCCAAAATTGGTCATTTTTGCAGAAATTCTATCAAATAAAAGTTTAAATCCTTTATAGTTTCATGCTATTTGACAAATTGACACCATCAAATCATTCAGGAAAGTTGCCAAAGTACAGATTCTATATTTCTTGATTTCACCTCTTAGGTTCGAGTACACAGTTATTTCGTAGTGCATTTTTTACAATATATGAAAATTAAAAAAATCCCACGTGCGCTTTCTTAATATTATTTTACAGTGTGTTGTACTAATTTTGGGACAAATTATATCAAAATTATAGAAAACTTCATCGGCTCTAACTCAAAATATGGACAATTTTATGTTAAGGGAGTCTTGAAATCTTTTGACAGCTTCTGAATTGCTTATTTTTAACCTTTTTCAGCTGGACCAAATCACTACTTTACTTTAAAATTCATGACCCAAATTTTTTTACAGTGTGATTTCATCCCCCTACTTGCTATTTGAGGCATAAAACATGGAGAAATAAATTTGGAAGGGGTATAAAAAAAAATGGCAAGTAACACACTGTCCACACTAAGGACTATATTTGTGGACAAAGAAAATCAAAGGACAATAACTGTGTACTCCGACCACTTGTATTTCGATGTATACGTAATAAAATTAAAATAGCAATCACCTGGAGATTATTTCTCGGGGGAATTATTTCTTTTTAAAATAAAATGCCGATTATCATTTCTTTCATAAAAGGATCTGCATTCAGTAGAAATTTAGGCTAATTAATAAGCTGTTGAACAAGTTAACTCGAGATCAATTAAAGGAGACTAATTTTTCTCATCAAATAAACTTTTATTCACACAATTTTATGAATAGAGCATGTTTGTTTTTATATAGGTGTTGTACGTGGTCCCTCAATATATCTAAATGTCTGCATGGTATACTTAGCAATGCTTTTTTGTGGTTTGGTGGGTGTAAATTCAACATGGTTAATCAAACAATGATATACTTTTGTATGCAGATCAAAGACTTTTAGGGAATCTGTAGTATTAATGTCTCGTGGTTGTATCTCTGTCAACGATAGTTAATACCTGCATGCTGTACTAAGCCAGACGTTACTATTCCTCTTAGGTGTGTAAGTTGTAAAACGAAATATGAATAATGATATTTATATGCAAACTGAAGGATCTGAAATTTATATGATTTATGTGAAAAAAATACCGAGTACGGGGCGGGTGGTATGACATGGCCAAGTCAGGCAAAACCTACCCGAATTATAAATCATAGCCTCTTTACTTTAATTTAATCCGAAATTAAGCTTGTCAGATAAAAAAAAAACAGCGGTCTTGCTCAGGACTAGAGTTGAAAAATAGCATTTACTAATAATCCAATATAGTAAAAAGTATATTCCCGAGCATATAATCTGAGACTACTATACTGTGTTATAGTAGTCTCAGGTATAATGCACAAAAATAGGGTAGTTGTGTACTCTTAAACTTAGTTACAAATGTAGGTGGTATTTTTCTTTCAACTACATGTTAAAACAGATATGATCCGTGCACTACAGTAGAATTACGGCTTTAGTTGTTATAGTACGCACAAAAATTAATTGGGCTAATTTGGTCTCTGTCATTGGCAATAATGTCTCACATCTTTTTATTCAATATAAATTGTAAATCTTGAATATTTTGTAATCAATTTATGAAGCTTGATCGAAACGTAGATCCACTTGGATACCAATTGTTCTCTTTACTTCTATTTCACAAATGAACTGATGAAGTAGAGACATATATTGGTAGTCACACGTAGTTGGAATTTCACATGCTATTTCATTATTATACACTATAACTAACAATTGTGATGACGAATTTTTTAATCTGTTCTAGAACAATCGAATTGAAATATAAATCTGTGATTTTACTATGCTTATGTTCATAACTTCGAGGAAGTAAAGCAAGTTAAAGATTGATCTGAATTTAGATCAGATTTGTTCTGGAGGTTTCTTTTTTTTGTACATTTTAAAGTACGACTATCTATAGTTCCGTAACTTTCTATCTGTATTAACTAATGATCGACATTTGTGTGCATTTTTGTGAAATACAAGAAATAACTATATGTTTCCAAATGTCTATAATTGTTGACAACGAGTACATACTTACATTTTCCATATTTTACTTACCATTCCAAAATATCTAAATAGAGTTTTACTTCATCTAATCTGTAGTTGGAATTATTTAGATTTTCATCAATATCATTCATTACACCAGAATTTGTTATTCATAAACAAGTGGAAGTAAAATTGCCTACACGTATGAGTTTAGAAATGTCTCCTGTATCACTGTCGGACTCAGGACAAACAAAATGTACACATGATGTATATTACACCTGAAAGTTCCAAACTACCGGCCGTGTACACTGATCTTTACACAGTGGTATATAAGGTCAGCAGTGAAACGATGCATGATCCTGCATTATGTTATTGTGTAATAAGTGTGCAGAGTTTCCCTTTAATACCCAAGAAAGGAATACCCAAGAAAGGAAAAACTGTGCAAAGCCATTAACAAGCCAAGCAATGTCATATTAGAAATTTATGAAAATAATAAATGTGGATAGTGTCTACATGTGTACACAGATGATGCCCCCACTTGGATATCATATAGTTATAAAGGGACATAACTGAAGAACAGTATAAGTGACGCTACCCAAATTTACACTTGATCTGAATTTTGTGGTAATAAGCATTGTGTGTAAGTCTCATAACATTTGGTTAAGGCTAACTTAAGTGGAGAACAGAAACTAAAAATTCAGCAATTTTTCTATTTGTAAACACGCATAACTCTAGTACGGTTGTGTATAGAGAACAGAAAAGAAAAATTCAGCAATTTTTATGTTTATAAAGGGACATAACTCAAGAATAGTAAAAGTGTCGCCACCAAATTTCGTACTTAATCTGTATTATGTAGTAATAAGCATTGTGTATAAGTTTCATAACATTTGGTTGAGGCAAACTAAAGTTAGAAAACGGAAACAAAAAATTTGTACTTGATCTTAGTTTTGTGGTAATGAATATTGTGTATAGGTTTCATAATGTTTGGTTGGGGCAAACTTAAGTTACAGAATTGAAACTAAAAATTTTGCAATCTTTCAATTTATTAAGGGGCATAGTGTCCACATGTGGACACAGATGATGCCCCCGTTTGCATAGTATATAGTCATAAAGGGACATAACTGAAGAACGGTAAAAGTGACGCTACCCAAATTTCTACTTGATCTGAGTTTTGTGGTAATAAGCATTGTGTGTAAGTCTCATAACATTTGGTTGAGGCTAACTTAAGAAGAGAACAGAAACTAAAAATTCAGCAATTTTTCTATTTGTAAACACGGTTGTGTATAAGTTTTATAACATTTGGTTGAGACAACCTAAAGTTAGAGAACGGAAACGAAAAATTCAGCAATTTTTATGTTTATAAAGGGACATAACTCAAGATGGTAAAAGTGTTCTCACCAAATTTTGTACTTAATCTGTATTATGTAGTAATAAGCATTGTGTATAAGTTTCATAACATTTGGTTGAGGCAAACTAAAGTTAGAAAACGGAAACAAAAAATTTGTGCTTGATCTTAGTTTTGTGGTAATGAATATTGTGTATAGGTTTCATAATGTTTGGTTGGGCAAACTTAAGTTACAGAATTGAAACTAAAAATTTTGCAATCTTTCAATTTATTAAGGGGCATAACTCAATAATGGTTAAAGTGACATTACCCAAATTCAACTTGATCTGTGTTTTATCAGTGGAAGTCAAAATTAAACATTGCATTGTATAAAGCATTGATTGTAGTTGATTCAACTATAATCATGGACAAAGGGAGATAACTCCAATTTTAAAAATTACTTGATAATTAGAAAAAAATAAAAATTTTGCAATTTTTCCATTTATAAAGGGACATAACTCTAGAACGGTTAAAGTGACGCCACCAAATTTCAAACTTGATCAGTGTTTTGTGGTTATAAGCATTGTGTATAAGTTTCATAACATTTGGTTGAGGCAAACTTAAGTTAGAGAAAGGAAACTAAAAATTTTGTAATTTTTCCATTTATAAAGGGGCATAACTCTAGAACGGTTTTAGTGACGCCACCAAAATTCAAACTTGATCTGTGTTTTATGGTAATAAGCATTGTGTATAAGTTTGATAACATTTGGTTGAGGCAAACTCAAGTTAGAGAACGGAAACCAATTTTGGGACTTATGTACGTTCTTACGTACGGACAGACAAGGGTAAAACTTAATGCCTCCACCGCTACAGCGGGGGCATAAAAATGTGTACTTGATCTTAGTTTTGTGGTAATGAATATTGTGTATAGGTTTCATAATGTTTGGTTGGGGCAAACTTAAGTTACAGAATTGAAACTAAAAATTTTGCAATCTTTCAATTTATTAAGGGGCATAACTCAATAATGGTTAAAGTGACACTACCCAAATTCAACTTGATCTGTGTTTTATCAGTGGAAGTCAAAATTAAACATTGCATTGTATAAAGCATTGACTGTAGTTGATTCAACTATAATCATGGACAAAGGAAGATAACTCCAATTTTAAAAATTACTTGATAATTAGAAAAAAATAAAAATTTTGCAATTTTTCCATTTATAAAGGGGCATAACTCTAGAACGGTTAAAGTGACGCCACCAAATTTCAAACTTGATCAGTGTTTTGTGGTCATAAGCATTGTGTATAAGTTTCATAACATTTGGTTGAGGCAAACTTAAGTTAGAGAAAGGAAACTAAAAATTTTGTAATTTTTCCATTTATAAAGGGGCATAACTCTAGAACGGTTTGAGTGACGCCACCAAAATTCAAACTTGATCTGTGTTTTATGGTATTAAGCATTGTGTATGAGTTTGATAACATTTGGTTGAGGCAAACTCAAGTTAGAGAACAGAAACCAATTTTGGGACTTATGTACGTACTTACGTACGGACGGACAAGGGTAAAACTTAATGCCTCCACCGCTACAGCGGAGGCATAAAAATTTGTACTTGATCTTAGTTTTGTGGTAATGAATATTGTGTATAGGTTTCATAATGTTTGGTTGGGGCAAACTTAAGTTACAGAATGGAAACTAAAAAATTTGCAATCTTACGATTTATAAAGGGACATAACTCAATAATGGTTAAAGTGACACTACCCAAATTCAACTTGATCTGTGTTTTATCAGTGGAAGTCAAAATTAAACATTGTATAAAGCATTGATTGTAGTTGATTCAACTAGGAGTGAAAACTCATCAAAGATACTAATCCTATAGTTCAATACACTTAGACGTAAAATACTTCAGGATAAATTGACCCGCCCTCTATCTTTTACACATTAAAGAACCTTTGTGCGCATGCTCACATACCCAAAGCCCCCACATTGTCACTGGGTAAACAAAATCTCACCAGATTCCTAAGTTCAAATAATCATAACTCCTTAAAAGGTCATCTGATTAAAATTTCTTGTGGATATACACATCTACATATTATGTCCTCACTAACTACAAAGTTTCATGAAATTCTTTTGTGCAGTTTCAGAGGAGTTGCGATGACAAACTGTTACAGCAGTATAGGCCAAAATTCTAAGTTCAAGGGGGAATAACTCCTAGAAAAAAAATTGAATCATAATTTCCTATCGATATGCACATCTACATAGTGTGTCCTCATTAACTACAAAGTTTCATGAAAATCTGTTGTGCAGTTTCAGAGGAGTTGCGATGACAAACTGCTGCAGCAGTATAGGCCAAAGTTCTAAGTTCAAGGGGGCATAACTCCTAGAAAAAAAAATTTAATCATAATTTCCAATCGATATACACATCGACATAGTGTGTCCTCATTATCTACAAAGTTTTATGAAATTCTGTTGTGCAGTTTCAGAAGAGTTGCGATGACAAACTTTTGCAGCAGTATAGGCCAAAATTCTAAGTTCAAAGGGTCATAACTCCTAAAAAAAAAATTGAATCATAATTTCCTGTCAATATGCACATCAACATAGTATGTCCTTACTACATGTATCTACAAAGTTTCATGAAATTCTGTTATGTTGTTTCAGAGGAGTTGCGATGACAAGAACAGGACTGATGGAATGATGGAAGGATAGGCTGACGACAGATAGGTCAAAAACATTATACCCTACGCAACAAAGTGGGGTATAAATATACAAACATCCATATTTTCTAATAATTTGTTGTTTCTCATTATTTTAACTACTAAATTCATTCACCTGGACATGTGATGGGTAAGATAAAACTGTTTCTATGGCATTGGCTATGTCCTGAGGATCCAGACTTTGTCTTGTATTGTAACATTCGTCAGCTGCAGCTTCTCCAACTGCAGTATAGGCAAAATTAGTCTTCACTTAGCCTGGACTGATACTCTGTAACAACAAATGAAATATGTTATAAGGGACTTCTGGGTTGCCAACAAAACGTGTTGATACATAAACAAAGGAGCAGAAAATAACAGCATGGGGGAGTGTATATGTTACTAAAAAATATAAACAAGTCTAAATTGAAAAAACGTTCAAACCTATGATTGCGTTGGATAAAAACCGCAATTTTTATACATGTGCATGCAAAACAAATTTCTTGGTAGAGGGGTCTAAAATTAGGAATAGGACTGTTTTTAGTGAGATTCACTTGTTGTTGAGTATAGAGTTGTGCATTACGAAAGTCGAGTTGTGAGTTACAAAGGTCGAGTTGCGAGTTACGAAGGTTGAGTTGCGAGTTACAAACATCGAGTTGCCAGTTACGAAGGTCGAGTTGCGAGTAACGATGGTCAAGTTGCGAGTTACGAAGGTCGAGTTGCGAGTTACAAACATCGAGTTGCGAGTTACAAAGGTCGAGTTGCTAGTTACGAAAGTCGAGTTGCGTGAAAATGGGAAAAACTATTTTAATTTTTTGGTGTACCTCTTTAACATTTTTGAATGATAATTGCTGATAGAATTGTATACAATATTGTTGATTCTTTTTTTTTTGTTTAGACTTCATCTGAGTCTCGTGTAAAAAAAAATTAATGGATTGCTTATATAATCACTACGCAAAGTATTTTCTAAAGAAACAGATAGCCTTTTTAAAAACCAACAATACTGTATACAATTCTATAAGCAATTATCATTCAAATAATTAAACTACATACCATAAAGCGGATGGCATGTAGTTTAATTATTATTAAATTTCATTACTAGCACCGTCATATTTAACGTAAAAGGAGATAGCAACTAAACTATAGTACATATATATAAAAGACCCCTTCTGCAGATTTCGTTAAGAGTGGGCTCTATAGAGCAGTTGCAGAGGCAATATTTGTCAAGGACCCCAAAATCTATTCTTTGGTAGTGAAACTCAAAATTGTGGACGTTTAAGTTATTTATGTCTACATTGGCTAGAGGTCAATGGGGAAGGCTGAGCGCTCATAAAACTTGTTTAACCCAGCCGCATTTTTGCGTCTGTCCTAAGTCTTGTGTATTTTTTTAATTTTGGTTCATCTATATGTTTCAGATCATAGAATGGGGTCCATTTTCTTGATCTAGTGTACATTGTGTTTCGGGGCCTGCTCAGGGCTGCCTCTAGTTGTGGGATTTCTCGCAGTGTTGAAGACCCATTGGTGGCCTTAGGTTGACTTGTATATTTTGGTTGGGTTGTTGTCTCTTTGACACATTCCCCGTTTCCATTCTTTATTCTATGCATGTAGCTGTCAAAGATACTTTTGTAAAAGGGGCAAAAGATGCAGTTTTGGAATATGTAACTTCTTTCTAAAAAATGGGTTAATCATACCCAAATCAATAAAATTACTTTAGGAATAACATGCTGATAAAATTTACTTTTTTTTGACACGAAACTCATTGTGCAGTAGATGGGAAATTGATTACATAAAGTTTGAATTGTTTGTATAAAACGTCAAAACATTTTTACATCAATATGAAAAATGTGCAGTTTTAAAGAGTTGTTAGTTATTTGAAAAGTATTCAAAAAATAACAATCCAGAGAAATTCAACATTGACCAATGAACCATAAAAATATGGTCAAGGTCAGATTAAACATGCCAAACATATATTTCCACCTTACAATCATTCCATAAACCAAATATAGTTCACCTATTTCTTATAGTATCTGAAAAACAGACCAAACAAGAAAAAAGTAGCATTGACCAATGAACCATGAAAATGAGGTCAAGGCTAGATGATTACTGTCAGACAGACATGTACACCTTACAACCATTCCATACATCAAAATACAATTGACTGAATACTTATAGTATCTGTGAAATAGACCAAAACACAAAAAGTTAACTTTGACCACTGAACCATGAAAATGAGGTCAAGGTCAGATGACACCTGCCAGTTGGATGTGTACACCTTACAATCATTCCATATACCAAATATAGAAGACCTATTGCTTATGGTATCTGTGATATGGACTTGACCACGGAAACTTAAATTTGTTTACTGTTCCATGAAATGAGGTCAAGGTCAATTGAAATCTGTCTGACAGGCATGAGGACCTTGCAAGGTACGCACATACCAAATAAAGTTATCCTATTACTTATAATAAGAGTGAAATTAACATAACAAAATTTTTTTTCTAGTAGTCACTGAACCATGAAAATGAGGTCAAGGCCATTGGTCATATGAGAGACGGAAAGTTCCTAAGATAAGGCATCTATATACAAAGTATGAAGCATCCAGGTCTTCTACCTTCTGAAATACTAAGCTTTTAAGTCAAGAGCTAACGTTGTCACCGCCGGATCACTAACCCTAAGTCTCGCTTTCTGCGACAGAAGTAGCAGGCGAGACAACTAGATTTATTAACATTTTACAAACCAAAATCCGAGGAAGAATCAAGGTGCCCCCCGAAAGGCAAAACATAAACTACTGCACACGGGACACCTGCCGTATGGCTTATGAAAGAATGTATTCCGTGATGAGTTATCCGATGGTTTCACATTCGGCGGAAACGAAGACGCTGTGGTTTATAGCAATTTGGTATTTGGAGAGTTTTTCAAACGTGTTATCTTAAATTATGCCACTAGAAACCCTTAGTTTAGTAGCTTTCATGTAGACAGCAACCCTAAATCATGAGTTATGCATTCTACTATAAAAGAAAGGCGGAACATACCGAAAGGAGGATTTAAAACTCTTTGGTCAAAGACAAAGTGACAAATCCATGTCCAAATTAAACCACTAAATAAAAATTCAGTAATTTTTCTATTTGTAAACACGCATAACTCTAGAACGGTTGTGTTTAAGTTTTATAACATTTGGTTGAGACAAACTAAAGTTAGAGAACGGAAACGAAAAATTCAGCATTTTTTATCTTAATAAAGGGACATAACTCAAGAATGGTAAAAGTGTTGCCACCAAATTTCCTACTTAATCTGTATTTTGTAGTAAAAAGCATTGTGTATAAGTTTCATAACATTTGGTTGAGGCAAACTAAAGTTAGAAAACGGAAACAAAAAATTTGTACTTGATCTTAGTTTTGTGGTAATGAATATTGTGTATAGGTTTCATAATGTTTGGTTGGGGCAAACTTAAGTTACAGAATGGAAACTAAAAATTTTGCAATCTTTCAATTTATAAAGGGGCATAACTCAATAATGGTTAAAGTGACACTACCCAAATTCAACTTGATCTGTGTTTTATCAGTGGAAGTCAAAATTAAACATTGCATTGTATAAAGCATTGATTGTAGTTGATTCAACTATAATCATGGACAAAGGAAGATAACTCCAATTTTAAAAATTACTTGATATTTAGAAGAAAATAAAAATTTTGCAATTTTTCCATTTTGTAAAGGGGCATAACTCTAGAACGGTTAAAGTGATGCCACCAAAATTCAAACTTGATCTGTGTTTTGTGGTAATAAGCATTGTGTATATAAGTTTCATAACATTTGGTTGAGGCAAACTAAAATTAGAGAACGGAAAAGAAAAATTCAGCAATTTTTCCATTTGTAAAGGGGCATAACTCTAGAACGGTAAAAGTGACGCCACCAAAATTCAAACTTAATCTGTGTTTTGTGGTAATAAGCATTGTGTATAAGTTTCATAACATTTGGTTGAGGCAAACTAAAGTTAGAGAATGGAAACCAATTTTGGGACGTACGTACGTACAGACGGACAAGGGTAAAACTTAAAATCATATTATGATCTCTTATGCCAGGAAGTTACCATAATGCCATAGAAAGACATCTATAGAATGCTTAGTTTTGTGTTGTAGTATTCAGATATATATACATTGAACAACTTGATTATTAACTATTTTGCTGTATATATATGCACTCTCTGCTTGGGGTTGAATCACAAAGTTAACAAAGTTCAAAATTATTTAAGTTATCACATAAAGCACATAGTGTATCACATTTCTGACTAATTCATGAGATATTTTCCTAAGTTAAATGTGCAATTGTGCCTATATCACCCTAAACCTTTGCAAAAGACGAATAGTTAGCACTTGGTATGATAATAAATATCCTTTATTCAAGCGTCACTGATGAGTCTTGTATAGACGAAACGCGCGTCTGGCGTAGAAAATATTATAAGCCTGGTACCTTTGATAAGTATTTTCTTTAGGCCTAATACAGTGCCATATTTTGTGGTATGTCGATAACTTGCAAATATATTTCATTTGTCTATACATGATTTATTTTCTTATGCTTGATTTGTTCAGTACGGTATACATTTTGTCTTTTATCCACATTATATCCTGTTTTATTTTAGAAAATGAACAATGTCGCTCTCATGAAAGAAATTTAAGCGTGTGTGACTTTGCAACATATAGACTCTTATAAATAAGTATCACATAACTCTTTCAAATCCTGCAATCAAAATACCAGGAGTGTATAACTAAGTTCGGGTACATGTATGCTTTGTTTATTAAATGCAAAGCAAACCTGAAAATTCTGTTTTAAATATCAAACGACACAACCGTTTATATATACGACCGTTTATATATATAATTCTTAAGAAATTAGAAAAACATAATATTTTGTAACTCGCAACTCGACCTTCGTAACTCGCAACTTGACCGTCGTAACTCGCAACTCGACCGTCGTAACTCGACCTTCGTAACTCGCAACTCGACCGTCGTAACTCGCAACTCGACCGTCGTAACTGGCAACTCGAACATCGTAACTCGCAATTCGACCGTTGTAACTCGCAACTCGACCGTCGTAACTGGCAACTCGACCTTCGTAACTCGCAACTCGACCTTCGTAACTCGCAACTCGACCTTCGTAACTCGCAACTCGACCTTTGTAACTCGCAACTCGACCGTCATAACTCGCAACTTGACCTTTGTAACTTGCAACTCAACTTTTTTAACTCGCAACTTGCAACTCGATGATAAGAAACCCTTGTTTTTAGTACTGTGAATTTCTCATCTAACATACTTGATATGAACTCATGTATGAGTATATTGTGTTTATTTTTAAATGATGAATAAGTGTGAAATAATCACTATAATAATTAAATTATAATGAATTCCCGAGGATATGTGGGGTGTATGTTAATGAGAGAGCTATATAAAAATATAGTAATACCATATTTATAAGACCAAAGTTGTGTAAATATTGCTTTGCTTACTGTTATTTTGATATGACTGTTTATTTCTCTTAGTTCCCATCTAATGCCTTCAGTTAATGCAGTCACTGCAATGTTTAGTAGCTGAATAAAAGTGTGCTTTACCACAACAATGTCCTGATAAGCTTTAAATACATGAATGATAAAGTTCACACAATTTTGTGAATGACATTCAACAGCATCTACTTAAAGCACCAACACATCGTGAAAGTTCCACTTAAACAATTTAGGTTTCATATTTTCATTGGCTTATTTTTCAAAGAATTCTTTTTAAGCATCTTCAGCTTGTATAACTTGTATTCTCCTGCTTTTATGTACCGATGTGAGATAAACACATGATATTTGCCACTGAACATTAAAAACTCAATAAAAATCTTCTGGTTTTCAATAATAAATGCCCAGAGAATAAATGTTCATCATATCATCTAGTTATCCCGTATTATTACTGTTTATATGATAAAGATCCGATAAATTATCTTTTCGTTTATAAAATTATACCTATATTAATCTATTTGATTTAAAGCTACACCTGCCATAAAGCTTTCACCTGTTGATATTAAGGATATGACCATCATCAACTCTGTTGGCCCTCATCATTTTCACAGACTCTCTTGTACACAGACATACAGCCATCACATTAACCTAGAAAGACATAACTATAAATAACAATCTTTACTATACTACCAGCAATAAATTAAAAGGAAAACAAACAAAAGCTTAACAAACAATAACAAGAAAACAAAGACAAGTATAATTCAAAAATATCTGTTGTTTAGATCTAATTACATGAAAAGGAAAGTAGTGCCTTGAACCGTTAGACTGCTAAAATAATTCTTTTTTTTTGCCGTGGTGATAAGGGAGCTACCATTTGATTTTTATGGAGGGGCTAGGATGAAAAACTTTGTCCTGCCTATTTATTTTCCCCTCTATTTGGTCCTGCCTTTTTATTTTTCACTCTATTCGGTCCTGCCTTTTTTTTTAGTTTATCCTGACTTTTTTTTACATAAATTGTCATCCTGCCTTTTTTTTGTGTAAATAATCTCATCCTGTCTTTTTTTTTACTCAAAAATCCTGTCCTGCCTATTTTTTTCAAATTTCGTCCTAGCCCCCCATAAAAATCAAATGGTAGCTCCCTAAGCATTGGATGAAGATTAATTGCTTGCCTACACCATACGATTTCAATAAATAAAAGGTCATAGAGTGATGATAAATGTAAAATTGTTAAAAACAAGAGTAGAATCACGAAAGCCACGATTTGGTCCATGACTTTCCAATAAGTTACTGGGATGACAAGGGTTACAAGTAGCATTAACGAATCAATTTATAGTATTAACTGGGTTCATAAGTTAGCAGGTGTTACGAAATTCATGTGAGTCGAATTTAGTCGTCACTGTTAAAGAGGGATCTATGAGATTGATTGGACATAACAATGTTGAGATGGAGCCATTACGTTACACAAGAAATTCTAAAACAAATAGTGTACTTCACATTTGAAAGAGTTTAGAATTCCAAGCATCATGACTCATGTACATATAGAGTTACTCTGGTTTTCTAAGATCATTTTGAAGATATTCAGAGTTATCTAGCAATGTAGCATTAAGCGCCATCATAAATCATTTTGTGACGGTTTAGGGAGCTGCCATTTGATTTTTATGGGGGGGGGGGGGGGTGGGATGAAAAATGTTGTCCTGCATTTTTTTTTAGTTGTAATCTCTGTCCTGCCTTTTTATTTTTCACTCTATTCGGTCCTGCCTTTTTTTTTTTTTATCCTGACTTTTTTTTACATAAATTGTCATCCTGCCTTTTTTTTTGCAAAGTGTCTCATCCTACCTTTTTTTTTTACTCAAAACTCCTGTCCTGCCTATTTTTTTCAAATTCCATCCTAGCCCCCTCCCCCATAAAAATCAAATGGTAGCTCCCTTATAGAAGCTATCAAAAACCGATGTTTATCGTGAAGGTAGAGAAGTTGTTATTTCTAGTAAAGATAATGTCATATGTCCTGTTATCCTGACATGATATTTGTCAAAAGCAGATATCGAATCAAATAGTACAGATTTTATCTTTCCTCATTTATGTTTGTTGTAAATCAGCAGGTTAAGATAAATATTTTGGTATTTGCAGCCTCAGATCAGACGGTGCTACTGCTGCAGCAGGTGCACATGCAAAGGATCGGTTATTCACAGTCGATGGAAACAGACCTTGCTAAAGACAGTAACATAAAAGAAAATACTTAGGTTTATAAAAACAAGAGTGCACACGCTGAAATGTCTCGCCATCTTTACTAACCATTGATATTATGTTGATAGTCTTAAATATAAAGCTTTACTACAACTACCACATAAACTTAACATGATCCAAGAAAATGAGGTCAAGGTCATACAAACCAAATGAGAAATACATGTACACCTTACAATCATTCAATACATTAAATATAGTTGACCTATTGCTTATAGTTTCTAAGAAACAGACTTAACCAAGAAAACTAAACATTAACCAAGAAAACTAAACATTAACAAAGAAAACTAAACATTGACCAATGAACCATGAAAATGAGGTCAAGGTCAGATGAACCATGCCAGGCAGACATGTACATCTTACAATCCTTCCATAAAACAAATATAGTTGACCTATTGCTTATAGTTTAAGAAAAACAGACCAAAACACAAAACTTAATACTGAGCAATGAACTGTGAAAATGAGGTCAGGGTCAAATAAAACCTGCGAGACCAACATGTACATCATAAAATATTTCCATACACGAAATATAGTTGACCTATTGCATATAGTATTAGAAAAAAAGACCAAAACTCAAAAACTTAACTTTGACCACTGAACCATGAAAATGAGGTCAAGGTCAGATGACACCGGCCAGTTGGACATGTACACCTAACAATCATTCCATACACCAAATATAAATGTCAAGTATAAACTTTGAAATCATAACGGTTCTAAAGATATAGAACGAACACGATCTTTACCATAGGACATGGGGTTGTCAAATGAAACCAAAATTTTTGACCTTGACCTTTGACCTAGGAAGTTTTACATAGATTATGACACACCCTTTGGTGTTGGTTTATATACATGTCAAGTATAAACTTTGAAATCATAACGGTTCTCAAGATATAGAGCGGACACGATCTTTACCATAGGACATGGGGTTGTCAAGTGAAACCAAAGTTTTTGACCTTGAACTTTGACCTAGGAAGTTGTACATAAATTATGACACACCCTCTGGTGTTGGTTTATATACATGTCAAGTATAAACTTTGAAATCATAACGGTTCTCAAGATATAGAGCGGACAGGATCATTACCATAGGACATGGGGTTGTCGACTGAAACCAAAGTTTTTGACCTTGACCTTTGACCTAGGAAGTTGTACATACATTATGACACACCCTCTGGTGTTGGTTAATATACATGTCAAGTATAAACTTTGAAATCATAACGGTTCTCAAGATATAGAGCGGGACACGATCTTTACCATAGGACATGGGGTTCTCAACTGAAACCAAAGTTTTTGACCTTGACCCAGTGATCTGGAAGGATTTTTTCTCTATGGGCCCAGGGCCCCCCAAAAATAAATTCAATGGGCCATTTTTAGAATTAATGGGCCATGTTGTCAAATGAGTGGGCCATTCGTTAACAATAAAAACAAAAAATAAAAAAAGTGTATATTTCACTGTACTTACAAGTATGATTCTAACTTATATCATGGATATTGTTCCTGTGATTTTGTAATTTCAATTTCAATGAATATACAATAACTTCTTCCAAACCGGGCAATATTTAAGATAACCTTTATTTACAATGTTAAAACTGGTACTGTTCCCTTGTTCATGTTGTTCATGTTCATGTTTTTTTTTACATTAAATTTGGGTCTTCGTCGATACCTTACTTATTCAAGACGTTCCGTATTAGAGGAAGTTTCTGGCATTTCATTTGCACTTGTATTATTATTACTTCATCGCGATGACAAGAATAACAGTAGAGAGAAACGTTAATTGATAAGACACAACAACAATTCGCTGAAGGCATGTTTACAAAATCAAAACGAGCCAAAGACCAAAAAAAATGACAAGGACAGTTAAGCCCCTTTTATGGAGACAAATACTATGCTATTCATAAAAAGGCTTTTGGGTTTTTCAATCGAAATAATAGCAAGCTTACTGAAAAGATTATAATTAGAGAAGAATTCTCGCCTGTATTAGCCAATTTTCACAAATTTAAAGTCGTTTATCAAAAAATATATCATGAATGATGGTTAATTACGTTTTTTGGGTAATCAGTCATACCGCATGTTGCTATTATTACCATAGGAAAACACCCGAGACGTCCCAAAAATATATAGGTGCTCCTCAACACTACACAGTTGTGTACTCACAAATGGCGGCACGAAATACGATCGGAAATCCATTTGACGATATCTCAACGTTTCAAAACGAAGTGAAAAATATCATGCGCCACGCGGGCGCTTACATTTGTCAATCTATGCGCCATTTCTGGTCGATAAGCGCAATTGGCGCAAGGCGCACGTCCTTCCCGATCACTGCTTGACCTTTGACCAAGGAATTTGTACATACATTATGACACACCCTCTGGTGTTGGTTAATATACATGTCAAGTATAAACTTTGAAATCATAACGGTTCTCTAGATATAGAGTGGACACAACTTGTTAGGGACGAACGGACAGACTGATCACTATAGGGCGTCCGCCATTCGGCGGGGCCCTAATAAAAATAACAATTTAATCATTAATTTATATGCATTAATAAAAATGTGTTTTAATTAAAGAATGTTATAAAAATATTCGTAAAATGTTGATTTTTAATAAAAATAATATTTCTATAACAAGAGATGACTGTTAATGAAAAGTGATATATTATAATATAACAAGAAACGGTAATCCAACAAAATTCATAATTTTTTCACAACCAGTATCTTGAAAAAAACTCGGTGACTATCATTTTTATCTTATTTTTGAACATATCACAATATATACTACATTTTGGCAAAGTATGAAAAAAAATCTACCATTTTTCGTTAAAATCCCATACCACCTTATGCTTAAGAACATTTTAATAAAATGCTTCGCTGAGCGCAGCCAGATACGACCGCAGAGGTCGAACCCTGGACAATTGAGGCAAGTTTGGACACAATATTCAAGCTTGATACTGTCTGAATTTGGATTGTAATCAAATTTTTTACATATAGGTTTAGGACACAAAATAAATGTGGTCAAAGATTTTAAAAATTTTAAATAGGACATTTAATTTACCTAGAATGGTCTGATATCCAAAATCTAACAACATGCTTAGATTCAGCATATAAAAAAACACCAAAAATTTAATTTTAGTTGAAATCAAACAAAGTTTAATTTTAGACCCTTCAAACCTTAATATGGACTTATTTGAAAACAGGGCCCAAAATAAAAAATCTAAATGCACAATAAGATTCAGCATATCATACAGCCGCAATATTTCAGTTTTTGATGAAATTAAACATTTAAAGTTTAATTTTTGACCCTTTTGACCTTAATGTAGACCAATTTAAAAATGGGGCCCAAATATCCAAAAAAGTAATACAAGGTTAGAACCCCCAAAAATTAAAGACTTTAAATTAATCCCATTGAAATTGGTTAAAAGATTTGTTATTTATTTTCAATTGAAGATTTCTTGCTATTGCACAATACTGTGCAATTTAAGATTTCTTGCTATTGTGCAATACTGTGCAGTTGAAGATTTTTTGCTAGCCCAATACTGTGCATTTGAAGATTTCTTGCTATTGCACAATACTGTGCAATCATTTGAAATTTCAAATATTTTGAAGAAAAAAATATGAACCCCCAAAAAAATTGAAAAAAAAAATCCCCCAAACTTTTTGAACACCCTTCCCCCTTAGAGTAATTACCCCCAAATTAATTCCAGCCTTCCCTTTGTGGTATGGAACCTTGTAGTACAATTTTAGAGAGATCCATACACTTAAACACAAGTTACTGTCTGGAAACTAGAAAAATGCTTGTTTTTGGTCCCTTTTTTCCCCTTATTCCTGAACCGTTGGGGCAATTACCCCCAAACTCAATCCCAGCCTTCCCTTTGTGATATGGAACCTTGTGGTTACAATTTCTGAGAGATCTTTACACTAACACACAAGTTATTGGCCGGAAACTTTTTTTTTGGCCCCTAATTCCTAAACAGTTGGTACCATATCACCCCCAAAATCAATCCCAACCTTCCTTTTGTGGTATTGAACCTTCTGGTAAAATTTCTTAGAGATCAATTCACTTAAACTAAAGTTATTGTCAGGAAACCAAATGTGTCTTCGGACGACGCCGACACAGACGATCACGACACCATGGCATTAGGGAATTATTATTTTTTATCTGGAAGGGGGGGCTGGTCAAAATACAGGGGGGATCAAGTTTTTTTCTGTATGTGGAAAAGGGGGGTTCAATTTTTTTTATAAATTCAATGTGGGAGGATCAATATTTTTTGCAATAGAAATGAGTAGTTCACATACTTCAAGAGACAAAATGTCAAGAAGAACATTACAACAGTCAAATCGAAATATATTTTTAACACCATTCATATACAATTAAGTAAGACATCACAAGACTTTAGTGATGTAGGATCTGAAGCTGCCATTTTGTGTCATTTTGTCCCATATAAAATGCAAAAGTGCTTCATAATCCGAATAATTTAGTCGTTATATTTCACTCACTTCTATTACTAAATTAACAAGCATTACTGCCAAGTTTTGTTATAATCAGCTTAATAGTTTGAGAGAAATTAAGTATAAATTAAAACGAAATCTACAGCGATTTGTGCAAAATTTTGTCCAAAAATACAAATCACGCTGCATCATGGAAGAATATAGTGTAGAGCAATAAATTCTCCAATAAATGATTAAATATTCATCTAATCTGCATACAAACAGTTGAATATTGATACAACAGATGATTCTGAGATGATGAACAGCACTAATGTATCTTTTAGTTTCATTACAAGATCGCTAAGGGTCCATTTATACCTCTCACTTCCTCAAAATTTGTACTTTTTAGGCTAATAAATCTAAATTTTGAGGTTACTATCACACATTTATGAATGAAATGTGACAACAAATGAGTATTTGAATTGTTCAAGCTGTAAGCATGAACTATCCATATAAAAGTTTAGCGACTCAATGGAGGTTTCAATAAGGCCTTACGTAAAACTTAAGTTTAAGCAGCGTTCAAGAGAGTGACATATAATAGATCCCTCATAGTAAATAATGTGTTGTTACTGTTTCATAAAGTTTACTTTTTAATGTATATTTTTTACAGAGTTACTTAGGATAAAGTTTTCTTTAATAGCCCAATATAGGAAATTAGAAAAAAAAGTCAGAAAAAGCTATTCAAAGCACTGGCTTGCTCTACCTACTAATATTCATGGAAGAGGCCTCAGGGAAGAGCCCTATTGCAAGGCAATTTTCCCTCAAATGTGTTTTTGGACTCAATCCACTGAGAATATTTCATTTTCAATATTCACGTGAAATAACATGATACGTGTTTTGCATGTTAAAATGTTTTTACGGGGGGATCAAATAAAAATAGTGAAATATTATTATTAAGAAATTTTGTATGTTTCATTTCAAAATGACCAGCCCCCTCTCCCAAGTAAAAAATGATAAGTCCCTTATACGACTCAAAATTTTTTTTTGCGTTGACTAAAAAGTATGGACGAACTGGTAGTGTGACCGAAACGTCTCGAAAGCATTTCAGTTAGATTCTATTGGCCTGTAGACCTGATTTTTACAGGCCTGACATCAATTTTACAAGCCTGGGCTGGTGGGCCTGTGGTTCAGTCGAAGAAAGCTTGACATAGGGATAGTGATCCGGCGGGGGCGGCGGCGTTAGCTAACTTCTCAAAAGCTTTATACTTTAAAAGGTGGAAGACCTGGCTGCTTCATACTTTGTATATAGATGCCTTCTGTTATGAAGTTTCCGTCTGTCATATGTCCACTGTCCTTGACCTCATTTTCATGGTTCAGTGACTACTTGGAAAAAAAGTTAAGATTTTTTGTAATGTCAATCTCTCTCTTATTATGAGTAATAGGATAACTATATTTAGTAAGTGCATACTTTGCAAGGTCCTTGTGCCTGTCAGCATAGTCAGACAGTTTTCATCTGACCTCAACCTCTTTTCATGGATCATCATCAGTGAACAAGGTTAAGTTTGCATGGTCGTCCGTATCTCAGATACTATAAGCAATAGGTATACTATATTTGGTGTATGGAATGATTGTTAGGTGTACATGTCCAACTGGCAGGTGTCATCTGACCTTGACCTCATTTTCAAGGTTCAGTGGTTAAAGTTAAGTTTTTGTGTTTTGGTATTTTTTTCTAATACTATATGCAATAGATCAACTATATTTGGTGTATGGAAATATTTTACGATGTACATGTCAGTCTGGCAGGTTTGATTTGACCTTGACCTCATTTTCACGGTTCATCATGTTCATTGCTCAGTGTTAATTTTTTATGTTTTGGTCTGTTTTTCTTAACTTATAAGCAATAGGTCAACTATATTTGGTGTATGGAATGATTGTAAGGTGTACATGTATTTCCGGTTTCGTTTATCTGACCGTGACCTCAATTTCTTGGATCATGTTAAGTTAATGTAATACTTGTAGTAAAGCTTTATATTTAGGACTATCAACATAAAATCAATGGTCAGTAAAGCAGGCGAGACATTTCCGTGTGTGCACTCTTATGTTAATAGCAGGTCAGTGTTGATTTCAAAAATTCAAGCAAGAAAATTATAGTTTTTGTTTAAAAGGTAATTCGAAGTGCAGCAAGGATCGGTTTGTATAATTTATGACTAACAAACTCACCCTTTATGTACAGAATATTTTACATATTTGAGTACTGTACAGTTTCTTGAGAAAACAAATTTGATTTATTTACATGTTCTTACTTACATGATTAAAAGCACAATGACCGCTGCGGATCCAACTTTCGAACATAGACAATAATTTTGCTTTTGGAAGAATTTGGAAGAACATTTAATGGTTTTTGTTTGTATGGTGTATATGCCGAAGCACTTTCAATGATAATCAAGACCACAATTAATGACAACACATGTCATTTCTAATCTGCAGTAACAGTTGCAATTCTTTTCGGTAATCGTCGAACTCTTGCACAAAAGTTGTATTTTGTGAGAAAGTTAATAATAATAAGCAAGAAATCATTTCTACTATATCTGAATGCCGCATTCACTCCATTAGTTGTCTATTATAAAATGATTGAATGGATCTAAAGCTATGTACTATATAATATATTTGATGTCGGATTTGTCAGTAAAAAATGGACATGGAAAATTCTCGTTTGTTGTATGGTTAGTTAGCATAACCTCACAGATTACTTGTTGTAAACATGATATACGCCTATTCAATGAAGTTTATAATACGACCGACATGCACAAAGACAAACAAGCAAATTTTATCTAAATGTTTGGTTGAAATGTTTCACTCAACAAGGGAAGTGAGGGGTTCCAAATCATTTACCAACGGCTACGAATGAGTCTGAAAATCAAATGACAACGAAGTTGTGAATGACGGTCGACAAATGGAGACATAAAGGCCACACCCAGCAGGCAGGTTGCAGTTGGGCCTTGAAAAAAGTATTCAGTATACCAGTTCGGCGAAACAGACATTCCGGTCCGATATGGAATTTACATGCAACCCCCCCAAAAAAAAATTACGGCCGTTTTTTATTCACCATGTTCATTTAATGCTGAATAATTCTGTTGGATTTTTTTTTCTTATAGCAAAAAAGGGGACACGATAATTGTTTCCATTACAGATACGGCCAGAATTTTTGTTTAAGGCAAAAGTCAGGGTCAGAATTTTTTCTCTAAAATATCTCAGACTGCCCTATAGCTATCAAATCACTTTAGTCAATAGACTTTAAATATATCTAGAGCTTACTGACTGGGGATCATTATTCAGCAATGTTATTAATGGCTGGGATGTGTGGGGTTAATCATATTTTCGTAGGTAAATAATATTGCCATGGAACTTTTTTTTTCATGAGAGTGTAATAGAGTATTACTTTCTGTTGAGTGGAAATATGAAATAGAAGTCAATACGTTCTTGCTCAATCCTTTGTTGCTTTGAAGGCGTCATGCTTGTCATCCTCCGCCTAAGCAATGTGTGACTGTAATTTGAATTTCAAAATGACTGAGTGACGTTTCAAAGGTACTGATCAACTCCACCGTAGCGAAACACATGACTGACATAATCAATAATATATTACAGTAAATACGAGCGAAAAATATCTTTGTAAGTAAAGAATTGTCGCATAAAAATTAACTATACACGACCAGGATATGGCAAAGTTCACGAAGTCTAGTCTGATTCATCATTTTACAATAAAAAGAAAAAAAAAAGTTCAAGCAAAAGTGGGGTGTGGTGTGGGGGGGGGGGGGGGGGGCGTACGCCCTCTACGCCCCCCTCTGGATCCTCCACTGTTGTTTGCTTTATCAAGTATTCCTTCAACGGGCATGTTCTGTGGCCCAATTTGTATTATAGTATCGTTTGTATTTGATTATCATTTTCGTTTATGTCCGTAGTTGTTTTGTTCATTTTAAAATTAATAATGTACAAAATGAAATCATAAGTGTTTTTGTGGGGAAATTTCTTGAAATTTCGTTTCTGATGTCCAGCTATGAACTGGAGAACGAGTATAACAATATAAAATATATACATGTAATATGTAAAAGAAGTGATTCTCATATATGCCAAAGCTCTTTGAATGATAATGAAGACACAATTTAATGACAAATGTCATTTCTAATCTGCAGTAATGGTCGTAGTTCTTTTCGGTAATCGTCGTGCACTTGCACAAATGTTGTATTTTGAGAGAAAGTAATGGCAAGGAATCATTTCTCTTACATCTGAATACTTCAAAAGATTTTTAAATAAAAAAAAACCGAATTGTTACATTACGCCTCATCATGTAATTTGTCGGTAGCTATCTTTTTTTGTTTTGCTTTATTAAATAATTCCTTCAACGGGATTGATCTGTAGCCAAATTTGTATTAAGATTTTGTATTTAATTATCATTTTCGTTTATGGCCGTAGTTGCTTTATTCATTTTTAAATTCAAATAAGTATAAAATGAAATCATAGATGTTTCTGTGAGGAAATGTCTTGGAAAGTACGTTTCTGATGTCCAGTTATGAACTGGAGAACCGAGTATAACAGTATGATAGACGATTTGTAAAAGGAATGATTCTTATATTCAAACAATGTACGTTGTATATGCCAAAGCACTTTCAAAGATAATCGAGACCTCAATTTAATGACAAAAAATGTCGTAATAGTCACACTTCTTTTCGGTAATTGTCGAGCTCTTGCAGAAAAAATGTTTTTGTGAGAAAGTAATGGTTTGGAATCATTTCTTTTACATCTGAATACTCAAAGGTTTTTGAATTAAAAAATCACCGAAACTTTACATTAAAAGGACAACCTCTTTATGCCTCATCATGTTATTTGACGGTAACAGTCTTGTTTTGTTTAACTTTATTTAATAATTCTTTCAACGGGATTGATCTATGGACCAATTAGTAATAAGCGTTTGAATTTTATTATCATTTTCGTTTATGGCCGTAGTTGTTTTGTTCATTTTTAAATTTAAAAAGGTACAAAATGAAATCATAAATGTTACTGTGAGGAAATCTCATGAAAAGTGGGTTGCACTTATGACAGGACGATTGACCGGATGGTGACAGGATCATGACCGGATGAAATATAAATGATCATAACTTTTTTGTTATTTGATAGATTTTTTTCATATTTGGAGACCTTTGAGATACTAAACTATATTTAATGAAAAACTGAAAAAAAATATTTTTGAGCAAAAAAAGTTGACCGGACGGATTTCACAGTCGATTCATTAATCTCTCAGATTTTTTAATTTCATGAAAAAATATTGTAAAACAAAAGACATATTAACACTTTTTATCGATCAGTTCAATTCATTCAAAGCGTACATCGGCGAATGTGTAACCCGTCCGGTCAACTTTTTTTGTAGAAAAACATATTTTTTTAATATAAAGTTTATATTTTCATATAAAATATTTATTAATCTCGCTGATTTCTTAATTTCATGAAAAAATATTGTAAAACAGAAGAGAAAAGTACGTTTCTGATGTCCAGCTATGAATTATATCGAACCGAGTATAACAGTATGATAGACGATTTGTAAAAGGAGTGATTTTTATATGACTTTTTAATGTACATCAGAATAAATCCACGCTCAGGACGTTGGTTGTGCCAATCTTCTATGACCATCATTATATGATTTTTACTGGACATCAGAATAACTCCACGCTGAGGACATTTGATGTCCCAATCTTGGGGGGGGGGGGGGGGGATAATACTATTTTTTAATGTACCTCAGAATAAATCCACGCTCAGGACGTTGGATGTTCCAATCTTCTATGACCTTTACACAGGCACTTGTCTCAGAAAAAAATTCTATATACCTTAATTAATATAACACAAGGTACTTAACTCGCATTTTTTAAAGGCACTGGCTACGGTTACATGGAAATGTAAAAATAATAATAATATTATTGTTACATTGGAGACTAAATGCTGGAATGCATGGTTGGGTAAGGACCTGATTAATTACGAATGTAACAATAATTATTGAGGCTACGGTTACATTGCGTTATTGTTACATGAAAAACAGCAATGTACGCTAGATTTATTAAACTTACATCTTCTATAGTTTTGCATCTTCGCTAGCCAAGGGTTACGATCCACTTCCCTCCTCTCCACCCTTGGCAGATTAAGCCAACATTTGTGATAACAATGTTGCGCCATCTATCGGTAGATTAAAGTCACGCCCATTCCGAATACATTATTCTTGACCAATGGTAGCACTTGAACTCTTCAATTTGGAGGTAAAAACACGGTAGCATCTAGATTCTACACACTTGATAAAGCAGGAAACGAAAATATACGTTGACATTCATGCATTTGTACAAGAAACATACACAAGAACTTCTATTAATTGATTAAAAACATTCAAATTGTCACTAAATATAGTCGTATGTTTAGGGATGTAAAGACTTGTTGCACAATAAGCACGTGCCAATTGTTTACATATACACTTTCTACATTTACACGTGATCATGTTATAGGCGCTTTTTGATTGGATGCAGCGAGTTTCGAATGCAACCAATGAAAATCATTACCTTGTGTCTCCGAAATTCTATCTCAATCCGCCAAGGGTGGAGAGAAGGGAAGTGGATCGTAACCCTTGGCTAGCGAAGATGATAGTTTTGTTGCTTAATTCTTTCATATGTACTAAATAATACTTGTAATAATGATAAATAATAAATATTATTATTCAACAAATGGTGTTTAAATAGTTTTACGTATTAATGGTTTTGATGTTCTTAAAGATACTACTTCAGATTAGTAGTGCCAAAGGCGAAAAATATAGTTCAATGGTTTGTTGTTGAGAACTCGGGCTGAGAAAAGTGTTCACTTCTAAGTATTTAACTGCACACCTACTACTTATTACTGTCATTATACTTTGAACAATCACGGATGAAGAGATTCCTATTGCCAATTTTGTTTTGGGTGAAAAATTTAAAACATGGGATGCGTTTGAAACAAAACTGAAACAATATCAAGACACAAATTTCATACAGCTATACAAACGCAGTTCTAAAAAAAATTGATACATCAATAGCAAAGTTTGCTAACTGTGAACAAAATACTGTGAACTTCTGTATACATGTATCCATGGAGGACGTAATTTCGTTTCAAAATCAGATGGAGCTCGCCCAAACCAAAGGTAAGTTTTTTTTAACATATCTACGAATATCAATGGGTCATAATATCCATGCGAGATTTAAATTACATTCGAGTTATAAAATTAAAGTTTAAATTGACACAGACCAAGTGTCCAACGTTTTTTTTTCTTCCAACGACATATTTGCTGTTTTGCATTGCTAGTTTAATGAATGTAGTATGTCTGCCTCTGCCTCTTCGAACTCTCTTGCCTCGTTTTTGTTATGAAATTGTGAATTAATTCTTAAAACCTGATCTAAAGCATTGTGTTTTTGTATTTTTAGCACTTTCCAGATGAAACTGAAATGTAAAGACGGTGTATTCTTTGAAGTCACGAATTTCAACAATGAACATAACCATGAAATTACTAAGGTAAACGTATTATTTTGACTAATATGATTGATATAGAAAACATAAAAAAAAGGTGCCTTAAAAAAAAACTGTACTCTTCTCAAATTTACGATCTGTTGCAGGCGTCTTACAGACACCTATATCACCAGCGTAAGTTGGATTCAGACGTAAAAAAGGATGTTGAGAAATTACTGAAGATGAAGTCAAACAAGCGTTTGGTGCAGGATCATATTTCTGTGATGACTGGACAGATTGTTACATTGAAAGACTTACGCAACATATAGGAAACACTACTACATCTACTAACACAGATTTTGACGCACTTCTCTCTAGAAGGAAAGACGTTAAAGGTAAATATTCTTTTTTAGTCTGTTTCTGTAAATTGTCGTGTTATGAATTTGGTTGTTAGTTTTCTCATTTGATTTTTTACATTTTTTATTCGTCTCTCCGTCCGTCTGTTTTTGGTGACTTCTTAAAATCTATTGAAATAAGTTCCTTTTGTCTTTGTTTTTTTTATAAGTTTTTTTATATGAAGATATGGGACTTAATCTTTATTCTCATTGCTGAATGCCGTACGGATGCCTTTAATTGCTTTAATGTTTTTTTTACTTCAGCAGAGCTATCACCTCGTCAACAGCTACGAATGGAAACACATCCCAAGATGATGAATCACACCATGACTCCAATGACGACAATGGCATCACTTCGTCTGGTATGTAGTATATCGATAAATTATCCTTTGTTACGACATAAGCTATATTTAATTCTTAAATTTTATATTAAATTTGCACTATATTTGTTTCAGATGATTTCCCGTTACTGATAGACCCTTCCTATAAGCTCCCCCTAAAATGATACGCCGAGGACGACCGAAAGGTGCAGAAACGACCGTCGTTGGATTGCCCAAAAGAACGAAGAGAGTCATGCCGTTTCTTAAAAGACGACCAAAGGAAAAAGAAGAAGGTAAATAACTTTTAAGAAAAATTGGGAAAGTGAATATCCCCCCCTCAGTTTTGATGGGGTTCGTGTTGCTTAGTCTTTAGTTTTCTATGTTGTGTCTTGTGTACTGTTATTTGTCTGTTTGTCTGTTTACTTTTTAGCCATGGCGTTGCTAGTCAGTTTGAAAAATGGAAAAAAATGGAAAATAATTCAACGGCACTATTTATTAGTACTTGATGAACTTTCGACAATTGATTTGCATTTTTATGATTTATTGTTTTTTTTTTCAGCTATGCTAAGTTGGATACTGAAATGTGAGGTAAACCTAAAATCCGTAATGGACGGCAGTGCGATCATATTGAAAGACGACATGAAACTACACCACATGCTTCCAACCAAAATATTGGATGAGAATATCAACATTGCTAGAGTGAAAAAGTATTTCTCACCAGAAGCATGGTAAACATTAAAGGTTGCCTTATCTTCTAAAAGGGATATCGCAGAATGGAACTGCACGATATGCGATACGGAAGTTCACAATGCGGCATCACTGGTGTGTGATGGCTGCTTGGAGTGGTTTCATCAGAAATATGTCGGACTTAAACATGCTCCAAAAACCACTTACTGGATATGTAGAAAATGTCATTGTAAATAAAAAATTAAAGAAATTGTATGTAATAATTGTATGTATTGTAAATATAAAATAAATGTCTTCAACTTTTATTATTTAGTACATATTACTAGTCCCATCGTACATTGCTGTCTTTCATGTAACAATAACGCAATGTAACCGTATCCTCAATAATTATTGTTACATTCGTAATTAATCAGGTCCTTACCGAACCATGCATTCCGGCATTAAGTCGCCAATGTAACAATAATATTTTTATTATTGTTACATTTCCATGTAACCGTAGCCAGTGCCTTTTTGAAAAATGTCACCCGATCGCGAAATTCCGTTGTATTACGATTTCTCGGTTGTCAACCCCACTAAAACTTGTTATGCCGTAAATCTAAATTGATTTATCTACATAATGGTGTATAACACGCCTACCTTTGTTGTCGGAATCATTCGTAGCAGGCTTACCTAGGTATGTCAACCGTAATTATTTCGTCTACCAACACCCGATTGGAAATATAAGACTCAAGTTTTAGTGGGGTTGACAACCGAGAAATCGAAATTAAACAGAATTTCGCGACTGGGTGACATTTTTCAAGAATGCAAGTTAAGTACCTTGTGTTATATTAGGCATATAGGAAATCTTTTTCTGAGACAAGTGCCTGTGGACCATTATATGACTTTTAACTGGACATCAGAATAAATCCACGCTCAGGACGTTGCATGCGCCAATCTTCTATGACCATAATACTACTTTTCAATGTACATCAGAATAAATCCACGCTCAGGACGTTGCATTTGCCAATCTTCTATGACCATTATATGACGTTTAAGTGGTCATCAGAATAAATCCACGCTCAGGACGTTGGATGTGCCAATCTTCTTTGACCATTATATGACTTTTCAGTGGACATCAGAATAAATCCACACTCAGGACGTTGGATGTGCCAATCTTCTATGACCATTATATGACTTTTTAGTGGACATCAGAATAAATCCACGCCCAGGACGTTGGATGTGCCAATCTTCTATGACCATAATATTACTTTTAAATGTTCATCAGAATAAATCCACGCTCAGGGCGTTGGATAATCCTACTCTCTATGACTATTATATTTTAATGGACATCAGAATAAATCCACGCCTTGTACGTTGGACGTGTCTATCTTCTATGTCCATAAACTCACTTTTTAGTGGATAACAAAATAAATCCATGCTCAGTGCATTGGATGTGTATACCTTCTATGACCATAATAAAACAAATCAAGCTCAGGAATGTTTCAAATACTTGTAGAAAAAAGTCTTAACTTTGACTACCCTGTATCATTAATGATTCACTTTTTTGGCATAAAAAAATCGATCATCGTGCAGGTCGTTTTTTGTACATTGTATATGGTATATGATGCAAATACTATAAGATTGTTCAGATATATTTGCCCAAGGACTATGATTATGTCCTCGTGAATGAAAAAAAAATAAAGAGAAAATTGGACTAACAAAAGCTGATATATTTATGTTGAAATCGCTGTCAAGTGTAAATGCAGTATATATTTGGTTTCTTTCTTTGTAATTTTTCATATAACATAACATCTTTTTCGATTACATTTTGGTTGCTGTCTCATGGAAGCTTTCTTTAGAGATTTATTTAAAAGACGTTATAAAGTCTCACGTTACTTTAAACATGTTAAAAATTGAGGAGTGAGGCGAAAATTTTTTTGGACCTTTTTTGGGCTACAAAAAATAAAATAAGTGTAAAATGCACATTTCTAGTGACGGTTTCTAACGTGGGGTATGTATATTTTATAGTTAATGTGTAAGCTTGGGTTGGACATTTTTGATGGCGCATTCTCCCCATAAGTTGTCTATTATAAAATGATTGAATGGATCTAAAGCTATGTACTAATATATTTGATGTCGGATTTGTCAGTAAAAAATGGACATGGAAAATTCTCGTTTGTTGTATGGTTAGTTAGCATAACCTCACAGATTACTTGTTGTAAACATGATATACGCCTATTCAATGAAGTTTATAATACGACCGACACGCACAAAGACAAACAAGCAAATTTTATCTAAATGTTTGGTTGAAATGTTTCACTCAACAAGGAAAGTGAGGGGTTCCAAATCAAACAACGGCTACGAATGAGTCTGAAAATCAAATGACAACGAAGTTGTGAATGACGGTCGACAAATGGAGACATAAAGGCCACACCCAGCAGGCAGGTTGCAGTTGGGCCTTGAAAAAAGTATTCAGTATACCAGTTCGGCGAAACAGACATTCCGGTCAGATATGGAATTTACATGCAACCCCCCCCAAAAAAAATTACGGCCGTTTTTTATTCACCATGTTCATTTAATGCTGAATAATTCTGTTGGATTTTTTTTTCTTATAGCAAAAAAGGGGACACGATAATTGTTTCCATTACAGATACGGCCAGAATTTTTGTTTAAGGCAAAAATCAGGGTCAGAATTTTTTCTCTAAAATATCTCAGACTGCCCTATCAAATCAAATGGTCCGTACCTTAGACTTTAAATATATCTAGAGCTTACTGACCGGGGATCATTATTCAGCAATGTTATTAATGGCTGGGATGTGTGGGGTTAATCATATTTTCGTAGGTAAATAATATTGCCATGGAACTTTTTTTTTCATGAGAGTGTAATAGAGTATTACTTTCTGTTGAGTGGAAATATGAAATAGAAGTCAATACGTTCTTGCTCAATCCTTTGTTGCTTTGAAGGCGTCATGCTTGTCATCCTCCGCCTAAGCAATGTGTTACTATAATTTGAATTTCAAAATGACTGAGTGACGTTTCAAACGTACTGATCAACTCCACCGTAGCGAAACACATGACTGACATAATCAATAATATATTACAGTAAATACGAGCGAAAAATATCTTTGTAAGTAAAGAATTGTCGCATAAAAATTAACTATACACGACCGGGAAATGGCAAAGTTCACGAAGTCTAGTCTGATTCATCATTTTACAAAAAAAGAAAAAAAAAGTTCAAGCAAAAAGGGGGGGGGGCGTACGCCCTCTACGCCCCCCTCTGGATCCTCCACTGTTGTTTGCTTTATCAAGTATTCCTTCAACGGGCATGTTCTGTGGCCCAATTTGTATTATAGTATCGTTTGTATTTGATTATCATTTTCGTTTATGTCCGTAGTTGTTTTGTTCATTTGAAATCATAAGTGTTTTTGTGGGGAAATTTCTTGAAATTTCGTTTCTGATGTCCAGCTATGAACTGGAGAACGAGTAAAACAATACAAAATATATACATGTAATATGTAAAAGAAGTGATTCTCATATATGCCAAAGGTCTTTGAATGATAATGAAGACACAATTTAATGACAAATGTCATTTCTAATCTGCAGTAATGGTCGTAGTTCTTTTCGGTAATCGTCGTGCACTTGCACAAATGTTGTATTTTGAGAGAAAGTAATGGCAAGGAATCATTTCTATTACATCTGAATACTTCAAAAGATTTTTGAATAAAAAAAAACCGAAACGTTACATTACGCCTCATCATGTAATTTGTCGGTAGCTATCTTTTTTTGTTTTGCTTTATTAAATAATTCCTTCAACGGGATTGATCTGTAGCCAAATTTGTATTAAGATTTTGTATTTAATTATCATTTTCGTTTATGGCCGTAGTTGCTTTATTCATTTTTAAATTTAAATAGGTATAAAATGAAATCATAGATGTTTCTGTGAGGAAATGTCTTGAAAAGTACGTTTCTGATGTCCAGTTATGAACTGGAGAACCGAGTATAACAGTATGATAGACGATTTGTAAAAGGAATGATTCTTATATTCAAACAATGTACGTTGTATATGCCAAAGCACTTTCAAAGATAATCGAGACCTCAATTTAAGGTAGATAGGGTGTCTTCCTCCATCTTGGATTTTGAAATACCAGAAAACAATCGGTCTAGATCTTTAATAAAATGTGCAAATTTTGAGAGTAGTCGGTAATTCATGTGTAAGAATGTTCATTTTAATATAGAAAAAGACATGTTTTATCATATTTATGGTTGTATTTTACAAAAAAACAGAATACTTTTGTTTGATTCAATTTTTTCCAACTTTGTCACATAAGGGGAGGAAACTCAAATGTAAGGGCAGCTAATTCAGATAAAGTTACTTTTACAATAGAATGTGTTAGGAATTTACCTATTTTATTATGTAGCAAGAAAACGGGTCCCGTGACCCCATTTTTTCTTTTTCTTATCTGAAAGCATAATATTAGAGCTATCTTCTCGTATTTTATCTCAAAATTCTATGGTGTAGTTTTTGTTTTATGGCAGAAAATTGGGTTTTGCATGCATAATCTATACAAAAATCTGTCAATTTTGCACAACCTGTAGCGTGAAAATAAGCCCCCTGACCCATTCTTTTTATTATTTTTTTTTATAAGCATGAAATAAACAGCATTTTGGCAAATTATTAAAAAATTCTATGGATTATAATTTAGACACCCCATCTACCTTAATGACAAAAAATGTCGTAATAGTCACACTTCTTTTCGGTAATTGTCGAGCTCTTGCAGAAAAGTTGTTTTTTGTGAGAAAGTAATGGTTTGGAATCATTTCTTTTTCATCTGAATACTCAAAGGTTTTTGAATTAAAAAATCACCGAAACTTTACATTAAAAGGACAACCTCTTTATGCCTCATCATGTTATTTGACGGTAACAGTCTTGTTTTGTTTAACTTTATTTAATAATTCTTTCAACGGGATTGATCTATGGACCAATTTGTAATAAGCGTTTGAATTTTATTATCATTTTCGTTTATGGCCGTAGTTGTTTTGTTCATTTTTAAATTTAAAAAGGTACAAAATGAAATCATAAATGTTACTGTGAGGAAATCTCATGAAAAGTGGGTTGCACTAATGACAGGACGATTGACCGGATGGTGACAGGATCATGACCGGATAATATAAATGATCATAACTTTTTTGTTATTTGATAGATTTTTTTCATATTTGGAGACCTTTGAGATACTAAACTATATTTAATGAAAAACTGAAAAAAAATATTTTTGAGCAAAAAAAGTTGACCGGACGGATTTCACAGTCGATTCATTAATCTCTCAGATTTTTTAATTTCATGAAAAATTATTGTAAAACAAAAGACATATTAACACTTTTTATCGATCAGTTCAATTCATTCAAAGCGTACATCGGCGAATGTGTAACCCGTCCGGTCAACTTTTTTTTGTAGAAAAACATATTTTTTTAATATAAAGTTTATATTTTCATATGAAATATTTATTAATCTCGCTGATTTCTTAATTTCATGAAAAAATATTGTAAAACAGAAGAGAAAAGTACGTTTCTGATGTCCAGCTATGAACCGAGTATAACAGTATGATAGACGATTTGTAAAAGGAGTGATTTTTATATGACTTTTTAATGTACATCAGAATAAATCCACGCTCAGGACGTTGGTTGTGCCAATCTTCTATGAACATCATTATATGATTTTTACTGGACATCAGAATAACTCCACGCTGAGGACGTTTGAAGTCCCAATCTTTGGGGGGGGGGGGGGATAATACTATTTTTTAATGTACCTCAGAATAAATCCACGCTCAGGACGTTGGATGTTCCAATCTTCTATGACCATTACACAGGCACTTGTCTCAGAAAAAAATTCTATATACCTTAATTAATATAACACAAGGTACTTAACTCGCATTTTTTAAAGGCACTGGCTACGGTTACATGGAAATGTAAAAATAATAATAATATTATTGTTACATTGGAGACTAAATACCGGAATGCATGGTTGGGTAAGGACCTGATTAATTACGAATGTAACAATAATTATTGAGGCTACGGTTACATTGCGTTATTGTTACATGAAAAACAGCAATGTACGCTAGATTTATTAAACTTACATCTTCTATAGTTTTGCATCTTCGCTAGCCAAGGGTTACGATCCACTTCCCTCCTCTCCACCCTTGGCAGATTAAGCCAACATATGTGATAACAATGTTGCGCCATCTATCGGTAGATTAAAGTCACGCCCATTCCGAATACATTATTCTTGACCAATGGTAGCACTTGAACTCTTCAATTTGGAGGTAAAAACACGGTAGCATCTAGACACTTGATAAAGCAGGAAACGAAAATATACGTTGACATTCATGCATTTGTACAAGAAACATACACAGGAACTTCTATTAATTGATTAAAAACATTCAAATTGTCACTAAATATAGTCGTATGTTTAGGGATGTAAAGACTTGTTGCACAATAAGCACGTGCCAATTGTTTACATACACTTTCTACATTTACACGTGATCATGTTATAGGCGCTTTTTGATTGGATGCAGCGAGTTTCGAATGCAACCAATGAAAATCATTACCTTGTGTCTCCGAAATTCTATCTCAATCCGCCAAGGGTGGAGAGAAGGGAAGTGGATCTTAACCCTTGGCTAGCGAAGATGATAGTTTTGTTGCTTAATTCTTTCATATGTACTAAATAATACTTGTAATAATGATAAATAATAAATATTATTATTCAACAAATGGTGTTTAAATAGTTTTACGTATTAATGGTTTTGATGTTCTTAAAGATACTACTTCAGATTAGTAGTGCCAAAGGCGAAAAATATAGTTCAATGGTTTGTTGTTGAGAACTCGGGCTGAGAAAAGTGTTCACTTCTAAGTATTTAACTGCACACCTACTACTTATTACTGTCATTATACTTTGAACAATCACGGATGAAGAGATTCCTATTGCCAATTTTGTTTTGGGTGAAAAATTTAAAACATGGGATGCGTTTGAAACAAAACTGAAACAATATCAAGACACAAATTTCATACAGCTATACAAACGCAGTTCTAAAAAAAATTGATACATCAATAGCAAAGTTTGCTAACTGTGAACAAAATACTGTGAACTTCTGTATACATGTATCCATGGAGGACGTAATTTCGTTTCAAAATCAGATGGAGCTCGCCCAAACCAAAGGTAAGTTTTTTTTAACATATATACGAATATCAATGGGTCATAATATCCATGCGAGATTTAAATTACATTCGTGTTATAAAATTAAAGTTTAAATTGACACAGACCAAGTGTCCAACGTTTTTTTTTCTTCCAACGACATATTTGCTGTTTTGCATTGCTAGTTTAATGAATGTAGTATGTCTGCCTCTGCCTCTTCGAACTCTCTTGCCTCGTTTTTGTTATGAAATTGTGAATTAATTCTTAAAACCTGATCTAAAGCATTGTGTTTTTGTTTTTTTAGCACTTTCCAGATGAAACTGAAATGTAAAGACGGTGTATTCCTTGAAGTCACGAATTTCAACAATGAACATAACCATGAAATTACTAAGGTAAACGTATTATTTTGACTAATATGATTGATATAGAAAACATAAAAAAAAGGTGCCTTAAAAAAAACTGTACTCTTCTCAAATTTACGATCTGTTGCAGGCGTCTTACAGACACCTATATCACCAGCGTAAGTTGGATTCAGACGTAAAAAAGGATGTTGAGAAATTACTGAAGATGAAGTCAAACAAGCGTTTGGTGCAGGATCATATTTCTGTGATGACTGGACAGATTGTTACATTGAAAGACTTACGCAACATATAGGAAACACTACTACATCTACTAACACAGATTTTGACACACTTCTCTCTAGAAGGAAAGACGTTAAAGGTAAATATTCTTTTTTAGTCTGTTTCTGTAAATTGTCGTGTTATGAATTTGGTTGTTAGTTTTCTCATTTGATTTTTTACATTTTTTATTCGTCTCTCCGTCCGTCTGTTTTTGGTGACTTCTTAAAATCTATTGAAATAAGTTCCTTTTGTCTTTGTTTTTTTTTATAAGTTTTTTTATATGAAGATATGGGACTTAATCTTTATTCTCATTGCTGAATGCCGTACGGATGCCTTTAATTGCTTTAATGTTTTTTTTACTCAATTTTCAGCAGAGCTAGCACCTCGTCAACAGCTACGAATGGAAACACATCCCAAGATGATGAATCACACCATGACTCCAATGACGACAATGGCATCACTTCGTCTGGTATGTAGTATATCGATAAATTATCCTTTGTTACGACATAAGCTATATTTAATTCTTAAATTTTATATAAAATTTGCACTATATTTGTTTCAGATGATTTCCCGTTACTGATAGACCCTTCCTATAAGCTCCCCCTAAAATGATACGCCGAGGATGACCGAAAGGTGCAGAAACGACCGTCGTTGGATTGCCCAAAAGAACGAAGAGAGTCATGCCGTTTCTTAAAAGACGACCAAAGGAAAAAGAAGAAGGTAAATAACTTTTAAGAAAAATTGGGAAAGTGAATATCCCCCCCTCAGTTTTGATGGGGTTCGTGTTGCTTAGTCTTTAGTTTTCTATGTTGTGTCTTGTGTACTGTTATTTGTCTGTTTGTCTTTTTACTTTTTAGCCATGGCGTTGCCAGTCAGTTTGAAAAATGGAAAAAAATGGAAAATAATTCAACGGCACTATTTGTTAGTACTTGATGAACTTTCGACAATTGATTTGCATTTTTATGATTTATTGTTTTTTTTTCAGCTATGCTAAGTTGGATACTGAAATGTGAGGTAAACCTAAAATCCGTAATGGACGGCAGTGCGATCATATTGAAAGACGACATGAAACTACACCACATGCTTCCAACCAAAATATTGGATGAGAATATCAACATTGCTAGAGTGAAAAAGTATTTCTCACCAGAAACATGGTAAACATTAAAGGTTGCCTTATCTTCTAAAAGGGATATCGCAGAATGGAACTGCACGATATGCGATACGGAAGTTCACAATGCAGCATCACTGGTGTGTGATGGCTGCTTGAAGTGGTTTCGTCAGAAATATGTCGGACTTAAACATGCTCCAAAAACCACTTACTGGATATGTAGAAAATGTCATTGTAAATAAAAAATTAAAGAAATTGTATGTAATAATTGTATGTATTGTAAATATAAAATAAATGTCTTCAACTTTTATTATTTAGTACATGTTACTAGTCCCATCGTACATTGCTGTCTTTCATGTAACAATAACGCAATGTAACCGTATCCTCAATAATTATTGTTACATTCGTAATTAATCAGGTCCTTACCGAACCATGCATTCCGGCATTAAGTCGCCAATGTAACAATAATATTTTTATTATTGTTACATTTCCATGTAACCGTAGCCAGTGCCTTTTTGAAAAATGTCACCCGATCGCGAAATTCCGTTGTATTTCGATTTCTCGGTTGTCAACCCCACTAAAACTTGTTATGCCGTAAATCTAAATTGATTTATCTACATAATGGTGTATAACACGCCTACCTTTGTTGTCGGAATCATTCGTAGCAGGCTTACCTAGGTATGTCAACCGTAATTATTTCGTCTACCAACACCCGATTGGAAATATAAGACTCAAGTTTTAGTGGGGTTGACAACCGAGAAATCGAAATTAAACAGAATTTCGCGACTGGGTGACATTTTTCAAGAATGCAAGTTAAGTACCTTGTGTTATATTAGGCATATATGTGCCTGTGGACCATTATATGACTTTTAACTGGACATCAGAATAAATCCACGCTCAGAACGTTGCATGCGCCAATCTTCTATGACCATAATACTACTTTTCAATGTACATCAGAATAAATCCACGCTCAGGACGTTGCATTTGCCAATCTTCTATGACCATTATATGACGTTTAAGTGGTCATCAGAATAAATCCACACTCAGGACGTTGGATGTGCCAATCTTCTATGACCATTATATGACTTTTCAGTGGACATCAGAATAAATCCACACTCAGGACGTTGGATGTGCCAATCTTCTATGACCATTATATGACTTTTTAGTGGACATCAGAATAAATCCACGCCCAGGACGTTGGATGTGCCAATCTTCTATGACCATAATATTACGTTTAAATGTTCATCAGAATAAATCCACGCTCAGGGCGTTGGATAATCCTACTCTCTATGACCATTATATTTTAATGGACATCAGAATAAATCCACGCCTTGTACGTTGGACGTGTCTATCTTCTATGTCCATAAACTCACTTTTTAGTGGATAACAAAATAAATCCATGCTCAGTGCATTGGATGTGTATACCTTCTATGACCATAATAAAACAAATCAAGCTCAGGAATGTTTCAAATACTTGTAGAAAAAAGTCTTAACTTTGACTACCCTGTATCATTAATGATTCACTTTTTTGGCATAAAAAAATCGATCATCGTGCAGGTCGTTTTTTGTACATTGTATATGGTATATGATGCAAATACTATAAGATTGTTCAGATATATTTGCCCAAGGACTATGATTATGTCCTCGTGAATGAAAAAAAAATAAAGAGAAAATTGGACTAACAAAAGCTGATATATTTATGTTGAAATCGCTGTCAAGTGTAAATGCAGTATATATTTGGTTTCTTTCTTTGTAATTTTTCATATAACATAACATCTTTTTCGATTACATTTTGGTTGCTGTCTCATGGAAGCTTTCTTTAGAGATTTATTTAAAAGACGTTATAAAGTCTCACGTTACTTTAAACATGTTAAAAGCCCTTGTTATAAGCAGTCAATCTAAAACTTATCTAAAGCGAGATAACTATGACACATCTCAAATACATAATACAGACACAGTTATCTCTCCTTAGCGTCCTCTCCGTGGACTAACGTGCTCAGCGATGACGTCCCTTATCATTATAAGAGAAAAAAGATCCAATAGAATAGTTCATACTAAGTTAACTATGCCGAATAACATACTACTTATATTATAATTATATTTGTATATCTTAGTAGATTATCAAAATAAATATACTAGGATATAGACATACTTAGTGTAACTGTGATGCCAGAATTAAATTTGCTTGATAATGTATGTAAGTTCTCGAAATAAAGTTTAACGACATATTTGAGGTATTATTATAATAGTCGACTTGTTCTTGTATAATAATCAGGGGCGGATCCTAGATTTTGGAAAGGGGGGGCGAAGTATGTAAACATCGGCGAGCGGAGCGAGGCGAAAATTTTTTTGGACCTTTTTTTTGGCTAAAAAACATAAAATAAGTGTAAAAAAATGCACTTTTTTAACGGTTCCTGACGTAAGGCATGTATTTTTTATAGTTAAAGTGTAAGTGTTGGACATTTTTGATGACGTATTCTCCCCATTAATTGTCTATTATGAAATGATTGGATGGATCCAAAGCTACTAATATATTTGATATGGGCCTTGTCAGTAAAAAATTGACATGGAAAATTCTCGTTTGTTGTATGTTTAGTTAGCATAACGTCACGGATTTCTTGTTGTAAACAAGATATACGCCGGGCTATTCAATGAAATTTACAATACGACCGACACGAGTTAAGAAAGACAATCAAGCAATTTTTATCCAAATGTTTGGTTGAAATGTTTCACCCAACAAGGGAAGTGAGGGGGTTCAAAATCGTCTGAAATGACAACGAATATATGAATGACGGTCGACAAATGGAGACATAAAGGCCACACCCAGCAGGTAGGTTGCAGTCGGGCCTTGAAAAAAATATTCATTTTATCAGTTCGACGAAACAGACATTCCGGTCAGATATGCGATTTACATGCAACCCCCCCGGCCCTAAAAATATTACGCCTGTTTTTTTTATTCATCATGTTCATTTAATGCTAAATAATTCTGTTGGAAAGTTTTGTTTCTAACAGCGAAAAAAGTGGACAAGATTATTGTTTTCAATCCAGATACGGCCAGAATTTTTGTTTAAGGCAAAAATCAGGTTCAGAATTTTTTCTCTCAAACATCTCAGACTGCCCCCTCAAATCAAATGGTCCGTACCTTAGACTTTAAATCTATCTAGAGCTTATTGACTGGGGATCATTATTCAGCTATGTTATTAATAGGCTGGGGCGTGATGGGTTAAACATGTTTTCGTAGGTAAATAATATTGCTGTGGAACTTTTTTTTCATGAAAGTGTAATAGAGTATTACTTTCTGTTCGATGGAATTGTGAAATAGAAGTCAATAAATACGTTCTTGCTCAATCCTTTGTCGCTTTGAAGGTGTCATGCTTGTGATCCTCCGCCTAAGCAATGTGTTACTGTAATTTGAATTTCAAAATGACTGAGTGACGTTTTTTTCGACGCACTGGTCAACTCCACCGTAGCGAATCACATGATTTTGACATAATCAATAATATATTAAAGTAAATACGAGCGAAACATATCTTTATAAGTTAAGAATTGTCGCATAAAAATTAAATACGCGGAAATGGCAAAGTTCACGAAGTCTAATCTGATTAATCATTTTACAAAAAAAAAAAAAAAAAAAGTGCAAGCAAAAAGGGGGGGGGCGTACGTCCTCTACGCCCCCTCTGGATCCGCCACTGATAATGATTGTTCATGCTCTGCACGTATTGTTATAAATCACAGGTTATTACCAAACTAAGTCATGATTCATTAATGTTTTTTTTATAGAAAAGTATGATAAATGCAAAAGTTTTAACAACCCAAAAGTGAAAACCAATTGCCTGATTCACATTACAACATCGAACGAAAACAAACATTGCAGACAATGACCGGACTATTTAAACATATGCACAGATTACATACTGTATGGGATCAAACTAAATATTTCATTACATTTTACACACAACATTTATTTTAAATTTCGTTATCTAATGCTTTAACTGCTTTTCTGAAACGGAAATTCACAATTAGTTTTCAAATTTCTTTTCCTGACTGAAAAAAATCTCGATTTAATGCTTTTCTCGATCAGTCTCCGTGCAGAGCATTAATTGTTTGAAATCAAGCTGTCTGGTAGCTACATCATGTACATTTACAACTGTCATCGTTATGACGAGTAGATATATGACCCGCTGATACAGTATAATAACTTAACATCCAGTTAGATAGTCAAACCACGTTTTTGTTATTGGAATCACTTCAGATCATTTACAGCATATGTTCCGTCTTTTCTAACTGAGCAAAGAACTGTCCCTCAGTGTAATACAGTTCATTATTTGCCGTCTAATCACTGAATATTCAACCGTAATTATTACCCGCTTATTCTGCGCCAGAAGCTGTCAAGTTGAAATTCAATGTGGATCATGAGGGCAGAAAAAAGTAAAGGTCTAATGGAGAGGGATTACACGCCAGATTGGACCAAGAAGGGTTCAAGGTCAAAGTACATCAGATAACATACCCCGTGACTGTCAAATGGAAGGAATATTTTGATGCGCTCTAATGTTATCGTAAAATGCTCCTTCAAGAATGATACCCTAAAAGAAAAAAACCACCTTCTCCTACACTTAATTGACGAATGCTTATTCTAAAATACGACAATACACTTAAACAAGAGCATAATGAAATTAAAAGATTTTCTCTACAACTTCCTCGAGGACGATAGAAATATTTCTTGATTCATAGTATTTGTAAACATAATGATTTGGAATACAAACTGTTTTTATTCGCGTGTCATTTTGGGTCTAATTGTAGAAACGTGCATCTGGCGTACTAAACTATGGTTTCTTTTGAAGAGTATTGTCAAGAATTGTCACGACTCTTTGCTAATCTTGGTAGTCATCATCGACGTATCAAAATTTTGCTTTTGTCTGGAAGAAATCGCCAAAAACCTGTCGGATCTTCCTTCCACGCTACTACTAACGAGACGCCATCGTCGTGAAATTTCTATGCATGTATTTACTTTCTACGTCGTTGTTTCCAATTTTGTTTTCATATTTTTGTCATACTTATCGTAAGTCAAAAAGTATCCGTGTTTACATCCATCAATAAACATGATTTTAATTAAAACTAAACATATTCATTGAAGTCAATGGATGACCTTCTACACATTGTCCTTTGTTTATATCTCACCTTCAAATATTTAACCAGTGGCATTCATAGTAAATGTTGACAAACTTCTTCCACTTTATATAAAAATCACGTGACCACATTTTAAATAAAATGAAACGTTAAATTTCAGATATGGAGGACTACTTATTTTTCAAGTTCTTAATACATATTCATATAAAAGAAGATGTGGGGACTATATGTCTATGGAACAACACAATGAAGCGAGTCATGAATGTGCCTTATATGAATCAAACTGACATGGCCTTACTTTATGTTTATAGTTTAGATTAAACAAATTTGTATTTACGAAACAAATAATTTTCCAAGTTATTCATGATAATTAAGAACATTATATATTGTTTCTTCTACAGGAAGTTAGTGTTAGGAGATTAGAGAAGACAGCTGCGAACAACAACAGTAAACTTTCATTCATGAAAGGTTTTCTTCCGTCTGTTTTAAAACGTACTGTGTAGGATTCCTTATATATTTGTAAAAAATGTTTACAGATACAATTTGAATATTTTCTATCCATATAATACACACACAACCGATGGTATAAAAAGAGATGGAATTTTACAAGGGCACATTCACAACTCATAAGTCGAAAAAAAAAATCACAAAACACTACACTAAGCAACACGAACCCTTCAAAAATCCATTGGCAAACTCATGTGCTCCGGAAGGGTAAGCAGTTCCTGTTGCACAAATAGCACCCGTCGTGTTGGTGAAAGTACAAATCTAGTGATGAGTCTCATTTTGTGATGTCACATCAAGGAAAAGAGGACGGGATTGTGGTTACGACTGTTGGAAAGTATCAGTGGTCATCTGTGACACAGATTTTCTATAAAAATCAACCAACTCGTGATGGTGTCCGTGAAATTTTGAAGTGATAACCCCAACTTTACAACTTAGAACCCTTTGTTCAATCTATAGCGTCCTTGTAATCAGCAACCCTCTATCAAGGAAATCACGATAGGGAACGGAAGCTCTGGAATATCTTATCAACTGATAATGTTCTGTCAGTCGATAAGCTATATGCCAGGATGAAATTTGAAAAAAATAGGCAGGACAGGAGTTTTGAGTAAAAAAAAAAGGCAGGATGAGACACTTGCAAAAAAAAAGTCAGGATGACAATTTAGGTAAAAAAAGCCAGGATAAACTTTAAAAAAAGGCAGGACCGAATAGAGCGAAAAATAAAAAGGCAGGACAGAGATTACAACTAAAAAAAAATACAGGACAAAAATTTCATCCTAGCCCCCCATAAAAATCAAATGGTAGCTCCCTAATGTGAACATACATGCGAGTAACGTGTCAACAGAAATGTAAATACAATAAGAAAGGGAGAAGGGCATGGTTAGTCTCTACAAAGAAATGGAGAGATGTCAATGAGAAAAGTAAGTTGTCACATTTGTCAATGCCTTAGTTTTAAGACGTTAATCTATGTTAGTTTCAAGATAAAGATAAAAAAAACCCAAAAGAGACTTTCTTGTTCGAGTCCAGAATGTAAGTAGTGATTTCTCTGTTTTATCAGCCGGGTATTCTCCTATTTAGCTTACTACCGTTCTTATATGTCTGTGTCTGTTGTTCCCTGAAGAACTATTGTCGTTCAGACTGATCTATATCTCTAGTCCTCTGACATGTTTCTTGTTCTTTTTTAAATTTATCTGTGCGTTGATAACAAAACCAATATGTTTAATTACTTAATCGTTGCAATATTGTATCCGCAGAACTATTCTTAATACCTTAAATACAAAAAGCTTCCATATCAGTGTTGATGAATGTGCATATTTGGCTAGCTGGAAAGTGGGCATATTGAGAAAAATCAGTATAATTACTCTCAATTCTTTTCTATTGATAGATATGTCTAACTTCTTTTACAAATACATATAAATAGTAATTACTACAAAATAAATGTTTAAATAAAACACTATAATGTTAGTGGTTTGTGTTTTTGTTAACTATCACCTTAGGTAATCGCCTAGATTGTTGAGTTTTAGAAAACTTGTGTATTGTGCTATAAGTTCAAAATGGCTTGCCAATACAACTAAATATTCATCCATATATTTGCTTTCCTTTTTCATATACATGTATAATCAAACTAATCACGCTATAACATAGAATTCTGCTTTTGACGTCTTAACACTAAATTCGTTTGATGTGTTCTGACTGATATTTAAGTCTGGGAGAACATGATTTATCTTATATATAATAATAAGAAGATGTGGTATGATTGCCAATGAGACAACTCTCCACAAGAGACCGAATGACAGAGACATACTATAGGTCACCGTACGGCCTTCAACAATGAGTAAAACCCATACTGAATAGTAAGCCATAAAAGGCCCCAAAATGACAAATGTAAAACAATTCAAACGAGAAAAACAAATATGATATACAGCAACAAACGACAACCACTGAATTACAGGCTCCTGACTTGGGACAGGCACACATAGAATGTGGCGGGGTTGAACTAGTTTGAAGGCGCCAACCCTTCCCTAACCTGGGACAGTGGTGTAACAGTACAACATAAGAACAAACTATAAAATCAGTTAAAAAAGGCTTGACTCATCAGATGGATACAAAGCAGAAATACATCTAACAAAACACAGAGTGGACGTGGCAGGGTACTTATACATCCCCACAACAAAAAGACACTAAGTACAGATCTGAGAGTACTCGCAGTTACTGACAACTAGTTCAAAGCCAATAACAACTAATAAAAAAAATGACTAAAATATCAATTAGTTCACATCCAACGTTCAATGGATTTAGTGTAAAGACGTCATTAACAGTCAGAGAAAAACATGACTTTGTACAATGCCAAGATACAGGCATCGACAGATTGCAGAGCCATAAATGTGCATATTAGTATGTATTTAAAAATGATCTTTAGTTTGATTTTAATTTACTGATTACAAAATCAATATTAATACCAATAAAAACAATATTCAAAGATCTAATTATAGTGTTGAATTGGTGACCTTTTAGAATAACTTTATTTAAAAGATCGATAAGTTTACCTGAATCGTATCTAAATTTCCGGGCTCGGTAAACAACATCTCCGTAAAAATTAGGATGTTCTATCATTTTAGTTTGAATTGGCTTTAAATTAAAGGCAAGATTAGTTTACCTCAATTCCTAATGCGCATCTGGTGCAGTAGAACTGGTACCGTTAATGTTATTACAGTTGTTCAAATTTGACAAATTCACTAAAAAGATACAAATCGAGGTAAAACAACCAACAATAACTGGAAATGGAAAATGAAAACAACACCTTATAAATATGTTGCGCTTTTCTGGGTTTTCCTTTATGAGGAAGTTCATGATGCCAAAAATGTATACCAATCTGAACACGTGAAGGGCTGTATGACCAAAGGGTACCTAAAAGAAGAAACAAACCCATCTATGGTCAAATTAGCCCGAGGGAGATGTTTTTCTCTTGATAATATTGCAGTTTATCATATTTGTTTTGAATCCACATAATTTATATTGGAAGCCAGTAAGTAGTTAAAATACAATGTACTAAAAATCATCTGACCATCTATGATATAACTCCTGTAGCCTTTGCTGTTAGAAGGGGTCAAAACTACACCATTTTAAATGTATTGTTTTTCGGAGCCTATCAGTTTTATTTACGACAAAACAATAGAAGGTAGCCTAAAGGGGTAACATATCGCCTTTTTTATTTTTTTTAACGGATAATATCATATTTACAGATAAGATGTTTAAACTATTATAGCATGTTTGAAAGTATCCACAAGCTTCTGTATTTAAAATTAGTGGCAACAGTAGTTTGGCGTTGTTCAAAATCTCATAAATCCAATTAAAAAGATATTAATAAAGTAAAAAAAAAACCAAAATCTTAGGTAAAATCGCATGATCTCCAATAGGAGCAAGACCGGATGCGTCGACAGGATAATCGTTTCTCTTATGCATGCTGCGGTATAAACATGTTACTTTAATTATTCTTCCTTTAGTTTATTTATTTTGTATTAACATTGTATCATAGATCAAATTTATTTGTTCAGTGTATGTTCACTGGTGTTAATATGTCTTTTGATTGAGTTAAGCCATTTCAATTGATATTTTTTAGAGTGTCTTTCTATGTTGTGATGTTACACTATTGTTTCAGATAAGGGTGAAGGTTTGGTTCCATTGAAACGTTTAAACCCGCTGCAATTGTTTGCACCTGTCCTGTCAGGAATCTGATGTTCAGTAGTTGTCGTTTGTTGATGTAGTTCATAAGTGTTTCTCGTTTCTCGTTTTTATATAGATTGGTTTTCCCGTTTGAAAGGTTTTACACTAGTAATTTTTGGGACCCTTTATAGCTTGCTGTTCTGTGTGAGCCAAGGCTCCGTGTTGAAGACCGTACTTTGACCTATAATGGTTTACTTTTATAAATTTTGACTTGGATTGAGAGTTGTCTCATTGGCACTCATGCCACATCTTCTTATATCTATTCATTCAGCAAGCGAATCCAATAAAAGCTACTTCAAGTTTAAGCAAAGTTTCGCTCATAAATATCAGCTTCATAAAATTGATTATTCTAGCTTACAGTACAAATTGTGCAATGAATGCACTATTTCAGATTTGTCTAAAAATGGACAACCTTTACTGTTGCAGAAGGTCTCATTAATAAATACATTCATATGTTTAATAAACTCGGGATTATGAACTTTTATTTCATCCACAACGTATCTGGTATACTGTCAGGATTTATAATTTTCTCTTTTTAATGTTTATGCACGAAAGAAGATTCATAGCAATAAAGACAAAAGTTATGCAATCAGAAGTGCTCAGTTGGTACCAATAGGAATTCCTTTGATTTGAGTTTACTGAGTCTTGCAATAACGTACACAGATATCGTAATACAAGAAAATGAAAGCATTTATCACAGTCATCTGCGCCTACCCAGGAAAAGTTATTTTCGATCTTTTTATGACTAAGTTGAGAAGAAAGACAGTTTTGTTTTAGTTTTACTACAATAGATAAATTTAAGATTTATCTTAGTCAGAGTTAATTAGATAACCAAAATATTTGATCAAATTTTGTAGAAGAGTGCACAGGATCGAAAAATCACCAGCGCAAAAACACAACAATACAACAGCACACGATTATCAATATATAGAAAAATATATTTGTCACAGTGATCCTTCTGAAAAATTTAAATACCAAAACACTATTGTATGATACACGAGTGATATTGTATATGTAATATTGAACAGAGATATCATGTTAAAGGTGACGTGACACAATTTTTTTTTTTTTTAATTAATTAATTAATATTGGTCAAAACACATATCTTTATAAATTTTTCTTGTCAAAACCTCATTAAACGGCCTTTTTATGGTCAAATAATCCAGCGCTTGTCGTAATCTTTGATTTTTAATTAGATACCGGTCAAGTGATCGTGATGACGTCAGTGGATGCAAGCTGAGAAAATGTCTCAATATGGACGAAGTCGATCACATTTCTGCATAATTAAACAATGGACGGTGTTGACAGTAGTTTGCAAGACAACTCTCAAACTTTAGATATTCGACCGTATCAGTTTGAGCCGTTACTTGTTGAAAATAATCAAGTAGAAGATATAAATTCGTCATCCGAAGAGTCCGACATAGACGATCTTTCAAGCAATATGCAAGCTGTAGGATCTGCAAAGAATAAATGTTTGTTGTTAATTTAGTTTTACAGAACTTTAATTACTGTGATAATTAATTAAGACATATAAATACAAGTGACGGCTTGGGTCACACAATGGTCAATTGCATTTCTGAATAATTTTGTGGTCTTAAATTACAATTATAATGAAACCAAAAACATAGAGAAATATACCTAACTTCTTAACACCATTTTATTTGAGCTTTCATGGATAGTTGTCTGATTAGCAATCAAATTTACCACTAATAAATTGGTTCTTAGATATTAATTTAATAATTTAAATTAGTTAGTTTGCTAAATGTAGCGTTCAAGTTCAAAAGTTTATTATAGTTTATTATAGTCGCACCACATACATACATGTACACGTATAAACACAATATGAAATATAATGCACATTTTAAAATTTAGAATGCATATATAGAGATCTGTGTACAAATATATCAGTACTATAACAATTATTTCGGTTTATTCCCGATTGTCCCACTTTTTAAAATTTTCGAGTTCTGATTGTCCCACATGAAAAGTTCTGATTGTCCCACATTATTTTATGAAGTAAAATGTTCTTAGATAAACAAGGTAACTGTTGTTTGTTTTGCTAAATAAACAAGAATCAATAATTGCACATTTAATACTAGTTTTATAAAAGTAAAAAAAAAATATTTTTTTAAATCATTAGATTAATGCACTTTTGATTAAAAAATATAAATTATATTTTTGATTTATGAAACATATCTACAATGTTACGTTATTTATAAAACAAATGTCAATACCGTAATTTTTATAACATTTTCTCTAAAGTTTTTAAATAAATTTAGAAATAATGCATGCACTTAAACTCATTTACATTCTACACCCTACACAAACTTGTTGATGGAGAGATGTTGCCATTAGTCTCTGCAATTTTACTAGAAAGTCAGAGGACATTAATACAACATTCTCTGCACTATTGAGACTGCTAACACCCAGATGGGTACAAACAGAAATACATCTAATAAAAACATAATGGACGTGGACGGCTACTTATACATCCCCACAACAAAAAGACATTAAGTACAGATGTGAGAGTACTCGCAGTTACTGACAGCTAGTTCAAAGCCAATAAAAACCATTTGAAATAAGTCTTCTATAGGTACAACCTCATGCATGCTTTATTGTTGTACTTATGTTTTATGTGTGCTTTTTTGTTGTACCTTCTGCATTGTATGTGCTTTAAAGTATCTGTTTTTATGTCGTGTGTTTGTCTATTAAAATAAATTTAGCTGTTTATTATGTGTGCTTTTTATATTAAGCTATTTATTATGTGTGCTTAATTGTAACTCTTAAGTACATATTTGTGTAAACTTTAGTAGTGCTTTATATGTGCTATTCTATGACTTCGTATTATATTTTATGTTTGATGATACTTCAATTGTACCAAATATGTGCAAAATAAAATGTGTAAATTTTATTATTTGTTCATGTTTTTTTTCATATTTTTTAAGTTACCTTGATTAGTAACCTGCAATTAACAGCTACACACTATAAAATCAAATTAATCACTATCAAAACAATTCCCGATTGTCCCACATTTAAACTTCCCAATTGTCCCACATACATATTCCCGATTGTCCCACAACATTTCATTACTTTTTTACCTGTAATTTCAAAAAGTGGGACAATCGGGAAGACACCATTATTTCACTATAAATCAAGATATATTTCTTAAAAATGTTTGAGTTTAACAGGTAATTGAATTACATTAAATAAGACAAAAAGAGAGGTAATAAATTACCTATCACCTAACCAAGTATGTTTAAAAGAACCATCAAGCTGACAATAGACAAATTTTTGGAAGGACAAGACCTTAACAGAATCTGAAAGAAAATCTAGCTTAAAATTTATGAATACGGAAAACTTCGAGATCAATAAACATCATAACGTCTGGAAAGTAAAGCATTTGCCTCGTTTTGAACTTAGAAAAGCAATAATCAAGACTAGAATGATAACTGGAACATACATACTTCAGGCAGACAAACATAAATTCACTCCCTATACAGTAGAACCAATATGCCAATTATGTGAAACTGACAATGAAGACATAACTCATTTCCTGACAACCTGTCCCATACTTAGTACTACGAGAGAAAAATATTTCCTTGATATAAGAAAAGAGATCACTGATAAAATCACACTAGCAAAATGGAACTGCACCTTCATGAACAAAACTGCGATAGTACAATTGCTAATAGACTGTTCAAAATATAAGGAGCTATTTGATTACTGTGAAAAAATCATGGAAAATATTGAAAGCAAAACCAGAAATATGTTATTCCAAATGCATATAGAAAGATTGAAAATTATGGACAACAAATAGCAAGACACATATTGCATATATATATACGTATATAAATATACATATATCTTTAAGTGGAGCAAATGACAATCAAATGAGAATAATGATTATCATAAGTGACATATATATACCAACACAGAGTCTGTCATTTAATTATTGTAAGAAATTTAAATAATTAATAAGCATTCCTATCTTTTAACTCGCTAATACATTTATGATAGGGTCCATATCATGTATATATCCTTTTAAATTTACTGATGGTGACAAAACAAGCTTCTTTTACTTTATTATGATTTTTTATATACATTGATTATGAAGAACATATAACATTCCACTGAGAAAACCTGCCTTTTTAGATTTTACTAAATTCTTACATCTTAACTTATTATTTTAATACATAGATCTTATTAAATAAAACCTCCTTTTAATGTATCTTTTATGCATATTAAAAAGCAAATTCAATTGAAACATATTTTTAATTATAAATAAAACTGAGATACATACATAAGTGAATCTACTTGTATGGTAGATTAATTTATAACAAAAAGGTCCATGTAAATATGCCTTGCATGACACTTTTATTGTTTATTTATATGTGCTGTACATATGTTGGAAAAAGAACATTTTTGTTTTATCCTTTTAAATTTTAAAGTTAAGGCAAAACTATATATATTTGGAGGTGCTCCTAATTAAAGGAGGCTGATACTAAAAAGAAGAAGTTGGGTGTGAAATTTGAATTACTGAAGCTGCCCCCAATACATGTGTAATGAGTATGACATAACAGGGGAAGTATTAAAAGTAATATTAAAAGAAGTTTTGAAACAGTAAAATATATTCATGTATTTGTCTCCTCCATAATCATCCCATTGAAAATGTTCTAGGAGTACTGATTTTTTTGTTGTTGTGATATTTGTTATAATGTGTATATCTTCAGTCTATACTTATACATTATCTACTACTCCCAGGTCTGTATCAATTGGATTTATTTCCATTATTAAAGTTAAAACTATATTATTCAGCTTCATGTCTTATGCAATATAAAGGCTTGCATACATACACTAGCCAAAATATTTGTTTTTCATTCAAGTCACCTTTTGCATATTTCACCTCAATAACCTTGCATCAATGGTCTATCATTTTGATAGTATGACTTGGCATCTCTTCACAATTTTTTTTATAAAGAAATAAAATGATTTTCCATAAATAAATAAAATAATAAGGGTAAATAATAAAAACTTAATTGCAATACACCTTTTATACATGCCTAATTTTTATTAGAATCTATGTACCTACTGCAGGTTATGTTTTAGTTATGGAGACTGACAGGCATTTAAATTTTTAATTTTCCAGGTTTCTTTTTTAATTCTTTTCTTACTTTAAAACATTTCTTCTTTATTGTCTATTCATTTTGCTTATTATACTCCATTCTTTACAAAGTAAATCCAGCAACCCATTATTTCCTATCCCCCCTTTTTAAGCTGCACTGTCAGTCCTTTTTTCTCTATTCTGTAAAACCCCATAACCGACAGTCGGGTATTGTTTATTCCAACAGGTAAAACAGATATGCATTACGTAACTTATGTCTGTAACATTTGCTCTAGTCTATTTTCCAACCTCACCTGTGCACCCAGCAGGTGATCATGGATGTACACAGATTCGACACATATTACGCAATATTGCGTATTACCTATGTCTTATCTATCATCACCTGGGGGCATGACACCTGTAGCTTTCAACTTCAAAAGGTAACCCAGCATTGCGGATAAAGTGTGCCGCATACCTGTAACTTCTGATCGATGTTTATGGATGTATGTCCAATTTCAGTGTACACACCTGCACACGTGAACAGGTAGTGAGATACACTAAGGAGTTACACGATACCAAATTTTACTGATATATACTGTAAATTCAGAAATTATTGCGTGCATTTATTATTGCGATTTTGTCATTTTAGATTAAAATACGATTTAAATTTTTGCGATATTTAGAAATATCCTGTTCATTTCATATAAAAAAATTCAAAATGCGAGTTTAAATTATTGCGATAATAAACTTGTCGCATTTTTCGCAAAAATAAAAACATCGCAATAATTTCTGAATTTACAGTACTGAGATATATTGGGCTATACACAAATATGACGAAACTATAAAAAATAATATTATTAAAAAGGGACGCAAAAAAATATTTGCGAAGATAAAAAAAAAATATTTACGTCAGCCTTTCTCCGCTTCTCATAAGCTCCCCGCTTAGGTATAGGTGGCCTTGGCTCAGCTGTTGTTGGTTGTGTCAATGGAATGTCAGGTACCGCATTTGGACGGAGTTTTGGCTTCATGGTAGGACAACCCTCGAGATTCTTCATAACTTCTGGGTCACGATCGTAACATGCATTTGTAAAGTGGGCGGAACAAAGTCTATGACCAGTACTTGGTAGGAAGTCCCATCTCTTACAATAGTGTGTCCACGCCTTCCTGGTTTGCGGGTTACTCGGAAAACGGAAAAACCTAATTAAACTGTCCTTCTTATGCCTATTGTAGCATCCACTGGCAGCACACAGAACCATTTTTAATCACTGTCATGGGTTTTGTTGGAAGATATTCGAAAATAAAATTGCGCTAATTATGCCTATACACCCGTCAGTCAAATATGATTGATGAAACCACTGACGTCACAGCCTCGTTCTGAGTGACTTCCGGGATTGAAATATGCATAATTAGTATGTCGACAGATCGATACATTTAAATTTATATTTTATCCATTTAAACGATAATTATATTGCTTTCGATGTTTTTTGGGGGGTAATTATGTATAAATAAATATTTATTTAAAAAAAAAAAAAAAAAAAAATCATGTCACATCTCCTTTAAGGAGGGGTATTTGCGAAAAATACCAGTCGAGAGAATACTTTATCTTTTAGTTGAGATTTTTATGTGATAAATGGGAGATAACTCAATTTATACTTTGATCAGTCACTCATTTAAAATTATATTATACGTCCGATACTTACGTTCAGTATATAACATGTTTCGCTTTTCCTGACGTTCAAATATGTATCTCGCAAATATTTAAATCAGTGAACTAAGAATTAATCTAATATGTCTCTACTACAGACATAACAAGATAGTTAGTACAACTTTTAAAATCATTTGGTTTTGACAATAGAAGTAAAAAAAGTTAACATGCTGGCTTTTTCATATACTCTTTAAAACATATATATAAAACACGAACATTTTTCAGTTTTTCTAATGAAATGTGTCCTATGATGAAAAATGATATACATTTTACTTTAAGATGCTTAACATACACATCTACATGCATTAGGTAGTATGACTTTAAGATGATAAACATACACATCTACATGCATTAGGTAGTATGACTTTAAGATGCTAAACATACACATCTACATGCATTAGGTAGTATGACTTTAAGATGCTAAACATACACATCTACATGCATTAGGTAGTATGACTTTAAGATGCTAAACATACACATCTACATGCATTAGGTAGTATGACTTTAAGATGCTAAACATACACATCTACATGCATTAGGTAGTATGACTTTAAGATGCTAAACATACACATCTACATGCATTAGGTAGTATGACTTTAAGATGATAAACATACACATCTACATGCATTAGGTAGTATGACTTTAAGATGATAAACATACACATCTACATGCATTAGGTAGTATGACTTTAAGATGATAAACATACACATCTACATGCATTAGGTAGTATGACTTTAAGATGCTAAACATACACATCTACATGCATTAGGTAGTATGACTTTAAGTGGAGTTAAAATAATAACCTCCGCAACCGTTAACATATTTTACGGACAGCGGCCAACTTTTGAAAACATGCATAAGTTAATATCATGAATCTGCCATTTGTCATATGCTAAAATACATGTTCGGATGACCATACTAAAATAATGTTATGATAGTACGTTGCGACATATTACTTTTCGTACAATCCAGCTATCATTATTACGTTACGGAATAACTGTCCTAACTAGCATACCACTGACCCCAACCAACTGTAGATCAATAAGAAGTAAGCAAATACCACGCATTCTACGTCAAAGTTGTATTTCCACATTTACAGTGTCATTGTATTATGTACACTGTTACTGACATACTGCTAACATTGTCTTTAGTATATATTGTCTGATACATATTTTATTTGCATGTTGTTTCTATATCTTTTTTAGTATTACGTATATACTTTCTCCATTTCGTTTCATTCATCCTGCCAAACCTCAGCTATTGTTTACTTACATAGTACTTTTATAGTGAAAAAAAAACAAAAATCGAACAAAATACAAGAACGAGCACTCAGATTTATTTACGACCACTACAAAAACTCTACCAACACCCATCATGAACAGTCTAAACTACCAGCACTACAGATTAGATGGATGAGAACCAAGACATTAGAGACCTACAAAATTATAAATAAATCCAGTTCGAATTTTTAACATGTTTGTAATCATTAAAGAAAATGCACTTAATCTTAGGTCACGACCGAAAACAACGAGGTATGGTAAGAAAAGCTTGGGTGACGAGGAAGTTCAGAACTGACCTCAGTGACTTATTATTACTTTTTTATTTTCTGTTGTCAATGACAACAGGAAAAATATTAAGATAGGTCACTGAGGCCAGGGCTAGACTAGTTACGAGGAAGTAAGACTATGGAACTCATTGTCAAATGAGACAAGGGTTCTATCAACCTTTTGACAGTTCAAATATTTATTTCTATTTATAGGTGTTTTAAAGAAAATTATCTTGTACAAACATGTAGCTCATGCAAAAAATGTCATCCCTTGCTGTCCTAGAACTTAACTTAAGACTGCTGAACGTTGAGCTGCATTTATATTTATTTTTTAACTTTTAAGCTTGATATACAAGTATACTTTACAATCTTTAGCTTTAACTAATAAACTGTTTTATCTTGCTTAAACTTAAAACTATGCTTAGCTGTTTATATTCATATGCTTATGTTTCTAGAAGTGATTTAGTTTTGCATGTGCTTTGCTTATATTGATACATTATGCTTTTATTGATTGTATGTATTTATTTACTGAATATGTTGGTCTGCACTTTGTATTGCATGTGCTTTGTTTTTATTGACATCTTCTGCTGTTATTGCCTGCATGTGTTTTATATGTATATGTTGCTTTGTTATCTATATTGCATGTGTATTGTATATTGGGCTTTGTATTTGATGATATGTGCTGCTTGTATTGCTTGTATGTGCTTGTATATGTAATAGGAAAAACAAAGGATATGGGGTATCCATCCATGTCACAAAATCAGTACATGCACAGCAAAATATTTGCTATCCAATAATTGATCCTGTTTTGTTATCATACATCACTTAGAGCCCATGTTCTATTGTCGAATGTTTTTATGGACCGACTTTGAATAATGATGAGTTCACTTTTACGTAATACAAATGTACTATTCATACCCCCATTCGTCCATTGAAATGTTTGTCGAAATTTTCTCAGGAACTACCATCAAAACTTTCTGAAATTTGTAATTAAACTTCCAGTGAGCATACATCTTATTTTCATATGTTTTAATATGTAATAAATTTTCTTATCTCCCGAACACTTATATATTCTAACAAATAACGGCCATGTATGTTTTCTCAAGAACCACAAATCTGGGCTTTTTGAAGTTGCAATAAGCTTCACGTGAGTATGCCATACCGTATTGTGTGTTTTTACATCCAATGAACATCAACTTCAAGTTTAAGGAATACCTATAGCGGTTGAATCATCTGTGAGCAATATCTCATGGTTAAACTTGTTAATTTTGCAAACATAATATTTTTTTAAAATAAACATTGAAATTTAAAACTAGTAAGATGACCAATGGAAGTGTACGTTTCAAGAAATAATGAGTTTAATTCGTTTGCGGCGATTTATATTATCTTGCATAATTTGCTTAAATATATAATACCTTTACAGAAACAGACAAGTATTAAAATTGTCATATATATATAATACCTTTACAGAAACAGACAAGTATTAAAATTGTCATAAATATATAATACCTTTACAGAAACAGACAAGTATTAAAATTATCATACATATATAATACCTTTACAGAAACAGACAAGTATTAAAATTGTCATACATATATAATACCTTTACAGAAACAGACAAGTATTAAAATTGTCATACATATATAATACCTTTACAGAAACAGACAAGTATTAAAATTATCATACATATATAATACCTTTACAGAAACAGACAAGTATTAAAATTGTCATACATATATAATACCTTTACAGAAACAGACAAGTATTAAAATTGTCATACATATATAATACCTTTACAGAAACAGACAAGTATTAAAATTGTCATACATATATAATACCTTTACAGAAACAGACAAGTATTAAAATTATCATACATATATAATACCTTTACAGAAACAGACAAGCACTAAAATTGTCATACATATATAATACCTTTACAGAAACAGACAAGTATTAAAATTGTCATACATATATAATACCTTTACAGAAACAGACAAGTATTAAAATTATCATACATATATAATACCTTTACAGAAACAGACAAGTATTAAAATTGTCATACATATATAATACCTTTACAGAAACAGACAAGTATTAAAATTGTCATACATATATAATACCTTTACAGAAACAGACAAGTATTAAAATTGTCATACATATATAATACCTTTACAGAAACAGACAAGTATTAAAATTATCATACATATATAATACCTTTACAGAAACAGACAAGTATTAAAATTGTCATACATATATAATACCTTTACAGAAACAGACAAGTATTAAAATTGTCATACATATATAATACCTTTACAGAAACAGACAAGTATTAAAATTGTCATACATATATAATACCTTTACAGAAACAGACAAGTATTAAAATTGTCAAACATATATAATACCTTTACAGAAACAGACAAGTATTAAAATTGTCATACATATATAATACCTTTACAGAAACAGACAAGTATTAAAATTGTCATACATATATAATACCTTTACAGAAACAGACAAGTATTAAAATTATCATACATATATAATACCTTTACAGAAACAGACAAGTATTAAAATTATCATACATATATAATACCTTTACAGAAACAGACAAGTATTAAAATTATCATACATATATAATACCTTTACAGAAACAGACAAGTATTAAAATTATCATACATATATAATACCTTTACAGAAACAGACAAGTATTAAAATTATCATACATATAGTTAAATGAATTTTAACCGAATACACTGCAACAAGTTTTAAAAGGTATTCAAGTATGATTAATCATAAACAAGTTTATTCCTTATTCCCTTTATTTTAAATTCTAGTAGGTTTCAATTTTAACAACTTTCAGATTTGAACCTTTCGAGTAATTTAAAACAAGTACATTGCACTTTTTCCGTAATAAACTATTCAGGCAATGCAAAGTATAGTTGTGTAATACATTAGACTTTGTCTTGTATTTTAGAACACTTTTGTTTCTGCTTAATGTTGTATATAGCAATATGAAGATGTGTTATGACTGTTATAACTGCCAATGAGACAACTTTCCAACAGAGACCAAATGACATAGAAGTTCACAACTATAGGTCACCGTATCGCATAGTTAGCGATAACAGGCACAAAAAGGACAAATGTTAAACAATTCAAACGAGAAAACAAACGGCGTGAATTATGCAAAAAAAAGCAATGAACGAAATACAAATATGATATACAGCAACAAAACACAATCACTGAATTACAGGATCGATCCTGACTTGGGACAGGCACATACAGAATGTGGCGGGGTTAAGCATATTAGTGGACGAGGAGGAGTTTCGCTGACAAGGCAAATGGACAGACGGACAAACAGATGGACTGACTCACTAAAAAATACCACACCCGCAATACTATTAGTATATTAAAGTTAATAAACTCTATTGTCTCCCCATTTTTACATGTTTGACCTAGATCCCACACTAGTGTTCTAAAATGGTGTAAAGTTTCATCACGATCGCAAAGTCGTTTAAGATTGTTTCGCTGAAAAGGCACGTGGAGAGACAGACAGATAGAATGACGGGGCTATACTTATATACCCCCCACAACTTTCGGGAGGAATACCAAAAACACTTCTGTTAATGTTGGTCATCATCTTAAAGTAATAATAATAGGTCTTCATTACAAATTTAAAGCTCAAATCAAGGCAGCTCCTAACAGATGTATTAGTAGATGATGGATGACGATCACGCGCTACAACTGGACCTTGAAGAACACAGCGGCTGATAACGATTTGCAAATTATAAATCTTTAAGTGATCGTCTAATCGACATAAGAAATAGAAAGGCTGAGTATTAAATAATCTATTATAACACAACCATATGTAAATATGCTAGTCGCAAGTCAGAAAACTCGCTAGTATTTGCCTTTGTTTGTATATTTAAAGTTTGTTCTACACTTTAAAGACTTTGAAGTTATTGGCAGACTTCTGCTATTCCTATTTCTATGACTTTGTCTAGACTCGGGGCAATTTAGAGCATTTCGTATTTTTGTATAAAATAGACTCTTTGACATTGTACAGACCGTGTGCGGTCATGCGACTTCTATTCTTATAATGTGTCATTGGCATACTGTTTTATTGGAGAATATCCAAAATCATACTATTGGTATCGGTATCGGATTCGACCCGGAACTTATAAATTATTGGTGATATTAATTATGTGGAAAAAAAAGGGCCTGAAATGGTATAATTTTAAAACAACACCATTGTCTTACATTAGTTATATATAAAGATGAATTCTTCGATTCGTCGTTTTTACGTCATGCCGGCTAACAAATTGGACCTCGTTATTTAGTAGTATAGATAAAACAAATAAATATGTCAACAGAGAAAAAAAAAAATACAAAAACTGACGATAGCACAATAACAGAAGTAATAGCTTTTCTAAAAAGCTAGCCGTCTCATAGCTGATGAAAGTGGAAAATGTTTTCGCTTTGTAGTTTAATTCCTTTAGAATAGCCTTGTATATAAATTGTAGTGGATTACAAAAATTATACAAGACTTATACAATTTTTTAGATTTACCTAATTCTTTTTTTTGGGAATGTCTTAAGCATCTGCGTTTGTACCTTTTTATCGATTATTTTTTTTTCATTTACTTTTCTTCGGTTGTTTGTTTATTTCTTTGTGTTAGAAAAGTATGGCCGCTTCCACCTGAATGTTTTTCATTCATAATAAGCATCGAAAAGTGTAGAGAGTGAAACGTAGTAAAATTTTAACATCTTTTCAAAATGATCCTTAAATTGTAAAGCTTTACATAGGTATGGTCATTTTTTGTTGTCGTTGAAGATCTTTTTCTATTCATTGTAGTTGGACTGCAATGTGGAGTGCCGCACGCCTCTTTTTCTGTAGTTGAATAATGAGTATCCTTACATATACATGTACATGGTTCTCTTTTGAGATTATTTTGTTTTATTGGACTTCTTGAATATACTTTTTTTGAGAAAAAATACTCAAAAGGATTATTTCTTATACAAGACCTAAGGTGATAAGTTCTGCAATGCTATTTTAGATTTCACTATGAGGCCATCAACATAATAGAATCAACAAATTTGTTCAAAAACGTTATCAAGCATACAGTTTGACCCTGTATCGTTTGTAATTGTTTCACTTGTACATGTCTTCACATTTATTTACTATACCATATAATGTTGGGTGTCGAATAGGCCCTTATCGTACTTACATTGTACCCTTCAAAGCTTAACATACTGGATTGACATAATATTTTTAGGGAGACCGTTAGAATGTTGACATATAAATTTCTTTTTGTTTTATGATCATATATATATAGTATATTTATGTTTATACTTGTTTTACAATTCTTGTAGAAAACGTACAATTAAGAATAATCTTTTAAAGAAATGCCAACAGTATGTTTGTCTTTTAAATTTATAATTAGGTCTTTCCACTTTTCTGTGGAAAGACTTATTGTATTTGTTCTGATTATTAGGTCTTTCCACTTTTCTGTGGAAAGACCTATTGTATTTGTTCTGATTATTAGGTCTTTCCACTTTTTTGTGGAAAGATCTATTGTATTTGTTCTGATATTGAATATAATTCAGTAATCTATTTATTCATTCTGTACAAAAAGTCATGTGTGATGTTGAGTTGTTATCAATATGTATACAGTTGGGTGCAGTCCAAACATTACATGTAGACACGCGGAAAAAGTTAACGTGGCGTTTACTGGCGTGCACTTCATGTAAACGCCGCGTTAACTCTGCGTGTACTCTTAAATTTTAGTAGACATAAAAAGTAAACGGGAGTTTACTTTCACGTTTACCTCTACGTTAACGCGAAAAAGGCGCGTCTTCTTATTTTGTTCATAGTAAACGGGCGTTTACTTCCGCATTTACTTCCGCGTTAACGTGAACGTGGCGCGTTCTCTGTTTTTTTTTTGTTAAAAGTAAACGCACGTTTACTACTGCTGTTGGGTTACACTAATGACTGGACCAATGATAGGACAATGATAAAACAATGACACGACCAAAATGGAAATGCTTATATTTTTTTTTTATCATAGTGTTTAAATTAAATTTGAACTATGATAAAATTTCACTATTTAATATCTAAATATATAAAAAAAAAACGAAAAAATATTTTCAAAGCTTGCGAAAACGTGACCTGATTGACTTTGACAATGACCGGACTAATCTCGACAATGACAGGACCAAATGAAAGTGGAAATACCTTTTTTTTATTTCTCAAAAAAACCATCAAAAATTTTAAATATAATAAGCCTGATAATTGTGTTCTTTTTATACCTCAGAATGAATTGTAACTGGTGAAGAAATTTCAGTTTAAAATTGCAAAACTTTGATGTCGCATAAAAAAATGGTGCAAATATTTTTCATTTTGTTAGAATATTATACAACGGCATGAAAATTCTGTTCTTTTGTCCTTAAGGATGAATAGTTTTAAACAAATTGAGAGCTCTATAAGTCTACGGTTACTAATATTTAATATTTATTTAAAAAAAAAAAAAAAATTGTTGTTGCATAAAAAAAAAGTTGTCAATATTTTCCATTTTGTTCAAATATTATACAATGGCATCAAAATTCTGTTCTTTTTTACCCTAAAGATGAATAATTTTACACATATTGAAAGTTCTATAAGTCTACAGTTACTTATCTTTATGTTGATTACAAAAAAATATCGATATTTCTTTCTTTTTTTATTAATATTCTGGTACTGGCCTGATAATTGAGTACTTTTTATACACAGGATGGAAATGTTAGACATAAAAGTAAAGAAATTTAAGGTTAAAATTGCAAAATTAGTTGTCGCAAAAAACAAAGGTGTCAATATTTTCCATTTTGTTAGAATATTATAAAAAGGCACTAAAATTCTGTTCCTTTTATCCTTAAGGATGAATAGTTGTACACAAATTGAGAGCTCTTTTAGTCTATGGTTACTTATATTTATGTCAATAACAATAAAAAGTGACAATACATGTATTTCTCTTTTTTATTATAATTCTAGTACTGGCCTGATAATTGAGTACTTGTTATACCTCAGAATGGATTGTTAGACATTAAAATGAAGAAATTTTAGTTGAAAATTGCAAAATTTGTTGTCGCATTAAAAAAAGTTGCCAATATTTTCCATTTTGTTAAAATATTATACAATGGCATTCAAATTCTATTCCCTTTGTTCCTAAGGATACCTAGTTTTACACAAATTGAGAGCTCTATAAGTCTACGGTTACTAATATTTATGTTGATCATGTTGATAACAATAAAAAGTGACAATATTTCTAATTGAGTACTTATTATACCTCAGGATGGACTGTTAGACATAACAATGAAGAACTTTAGGTTTAAAATTGCAATATTTGTTGTCAAATAAAAAAAAAAGTGCCAATATTTTCCCTTTTGTTAGGATATTATACAACGGCATTTAAATTCTGTTATTTTTGTCCCTAAAGATGAAGGGTTTTACACAAATTGATAGCTCTATAAGTCTACGTTACTTATATTTATGTCGATAACAATACAAAGTGACAATATTTCTTTTATAATTAATATTCTTTTACTTTCCTGATAATTGAATTCTTTTTTATACCTCAGGATGGATTGTTAGACATAAAAGTGAGGAAATTTAAGTTTAAAATTGCAAACTTTGTTGTCGTATAAAAAAGTGCCAATATTTTCCTATTTGTTAGAATATTATACAACCGCATTAAAATTCTGTTCCTTTTGCCCTTTAAGATAAATAGTTTTATATAAATTGAGAGCTCTATAAGTGTACGGTTACTTATATTTATGTCGATAACAATAAAAAGTGACATTATTTTTATTTATTATTAATATTCTTGTACTGGCCTGATAAATGAATACTTTTTTATACCTCAGGATGGATTATTAGACACAAAAGAGAAAAAACTTATTTAAAATTGCAAAATTTGTTGTCGCATAAAAATAAAATGCCTAGTATATTTTCCATTGTGTAAGAATATTATACAACGGCATTGAAATTCTGTTATTTTTGTCCTTAAAGATGAATAGTTTGACACAAAATTGAGAGCTCTTTAAGTCTACGATTACTAATATTTATGTCGATAACAATAAATAGGGACAATATTTCTTTTTGAGGAATATTTATACCTCAGAATGGATTGTTTAACATAGAATTGAAGAAATTTAAGTTTAAAATTGCAAAATTTATTGTCTAATGAAAAAAAAAAATGTCAATATTTTCCATTTTGTTAAATTATTATAGAACGGCATTAAAATTCTGTTTTTTTTTAACCTAGGGATGAATGGTTTTACACAAACTGAGAGCTCCATAAGTCTACGATTACTAATATTTATGTCGATAACAATAAAAAGTGACAATATTTCTTTTTTTATTATGAATATTCTTGTACTTGCCTGATGATTAAGTACTTTTTTCTACCTCAGAATGGATTGTTAGACATACAAAGAAAAGAAATTAAAATTTGAAATTACAAAATTTGTTGTCGCATCAATATATGGTGTCTGTATTTTTACTTTTGTAAAACTATAATGTTACAGCATTAAAATCGTATAACGATAAAAATAAGTATTGCAAATATTTCTTTATATATAGTTAAAGCTTGTACTGTTGTACTGGTGAGATGAATTCTCTATTTATACCTTTATTTAGGATGGACTGTTTGACATGAAAAGGAGGGAAATATCTCGACGATTTTTTATATATAAAAAAACAATTCCTTATGTATGCAGGGATGAAGAGATTTAATAAAATTGACATTTTACATCGTATATATATATGTAACACTCCCAAACGTGTCCATCCCCCCAAACGTGTCCGATACCCCCAAACGTGTCTATTCCGCCCAAACGTGTCCTTCAAATCATAAATCTCCCAAACGTGTCCGATTTCACATCCCCAAACGTGTCCGATAATTGTTATTCGCCAAACGTGTCCAGATAAAAACGCCACAACGTCTCAAAACTCTTAGCGCCAATATAACTCCGTGGAGTCAAAAACGTTTACGGCAATTCAATGGCGTGGGATACGATAAAAGACGTCGGGTTCGGTTGATTCTTAAAAATAAAAGTAGCTACCCAAAGAAATCTGAGGGAAAGTTTAGTAAGCCGTATAGACAAATGTTCAAGACACGCTAGACTGTGCACAGTGACTTCTGCTTTCAAAAAAATAGACACCCGGTTAAAAAAGAATCCCACAACAAAAAGTTATTTTTACTTGCAGCGGTTTTAATAATGTTATATATAAAGTTCAGATAGAGGTATTTAACAATTAAAAATTTAATATATTTAATCTTGTAAATTTTCACGGTGCATCACTGTTAAAAAAATGGTAATTTATTAGCATTAATTTGTTCAACGCCGGTTATTTTTTATTAAGTATAATTGCAAGCTAAATTTGCAACACATAATTAATTATTGAATGTTGATTGCTTAATGTCCAGTGGCAAATATGTCATGCGTATTTAAAAAAAACCAACATAAACATTGCAATTTATTAGTTTTGTACAGTTTAAATAATTGTTTACTTAGTGGATTCTATTGTACTAATATTCTTCGATGATACCTAAGTGTCTATATAATGTATGAGGATATTGTACTACCTGCTTCATGCAGAAGTGGTTTCTGTGCTTTTAAAATGGAGACTTTACGGTTTCATATAAACCGGACACGTTTGGCCTTTTTTAAAAATTAAATGGACACAATTGGGCGATTATAAACAGAACACGTTTTGGCGCCCTTTAGCAACTAGACATGTTTTGCAGTTCAGCGACGTCATATGGACACGTTTGGGGGAATCGGACACGTTTGGGGAGATGGACACGTTTCTGAGTGTTACATATATAAATGCCGATTTTTAAATTTAGTAAACCATAAACTACGGCAAATATTTTGAAATTAGTATATTGTCTGAAAACAAAATATTATAGATCATTTGATGTCGTCTGTTTTGTATTAAGTCTTGAAACATTGCCAAGCTAAATCTACCGTAATGCATATTGATTGTTGTTATATATAACATATAAAACTTTTTTTTGATGTTTTACAGTTTTTACTTATCCAAATATTATCTGAAAATATTTGTTAAGAAATACTTTATTAAAAAGTATAATTATAATTTCCACAAATATCTAACGAAAATACTAAACGCGTGTTTTCTAAGTGCACGTACACGGGTAAAGATGTAAAATCTGTAGTAAACGCCCGTTTACTACTGACTAAACGGACACAGAATAAACGCGCGTTTACTCGAGTAGACATTTGAAATTTCCATTTTGACCGGGTAACGCAATTGTAGTAAACGCGCGTATACTGATAAACGCGAAAATTGGAGTTGACAAATGAAATATGTGCATGCGACGTTAACGTGCGTTTACTTTATGTCATGCTTGGTCTGCACCAAACTGCACGTTATACTATGCCCTTTACTAAATCCTTTTTATCGGTATGCATGTACGAAAAATGATTGATTACTTGATTGTTGGTTGCTCAACGTCCAGTGGCAAATATTTAATGCATGTTCGGGACGAGAAAAAAATTAGCAATAAATACAATAGGAAGGTCCTACAATAGAGGCCGTCCGGAATGAAGGTATGAGAAATTTGAACTGCCACTGGCAAATGAGGGTATATTGGATAGGAACATAAATCTAGCCTTGCAAAAGGTCAAATACGGACCCGTCATAGAGTTTTTGCAAGGCTACTTAACGTACAAAGAACGAGGCACTTTCTATACACGTGGCATCGGATTTAACGTCCCCATTCTGACCGGACATGGCTGCGAAATTGAACATCCCGCACAGCGTAAGAACTCTCCACTTTGGCAAGGGTTTACTGCCGGTAGAAGGAAGACCAGTGATGATTAATATATATTACCATGTCACCCTAGGTGGGTATGAAAAAAAAAAAACGAATATCCCTACGGAACAGCGAAACTTTTATGATATTGCTCATGTCTTGGGAAATGGAAAAATGTCTTAAGACGTTTAATTTTAGTTTATTATATAAATGCATTTTTCTGCATGGTTGATTATAAATACACCATTGACAATGCCCATGTCTTGAGACAAATAGTAAATATCTTAAGATATTAAGTTAAACTGTAAAAGCATTTGCAATGGGGCCGTCTATTGAAATTTTGTTTGTCGATGGTTATAGCTTTCAAAAACAGATGAAAATTGTTCCTGAATGAATTCAAAAGTTTAAGTCATAAAGTATGTTCGACAAACAGATTGAAAGCTCAAGCAATGAACTGATACGACAATACTAGCACGTTTACGTCAACACATAGTCATATGGATAATTTTGAGATTGTCATTGTGCGAAAAACAAAATGTAAATGGTGTATTAATAATTAGTCCACTCCAAAACATGATCTGTGTGTATTCAAAATTATGATCGTGCACGCTACTCCGCTCTTTTAAGAACCATTGAATAATACACTATAAAGTTTAACCTGTGGAGTGGTTACTTTTCTATCATACTGTATAGAAGTACTACCTCACTTCATATATGTTTGAACTGTTGTCATTATTTTCAAAGAATAAATACATGTGCGATAAAATCTATAAAAACGCGGCAAACATATTTGGTTACGTCTATAGTCAAGAAATAAATATATTTGTGTATACGATTATTCACATTTTTTTTGGTACGAAATAAGAACATTCAACAAAAGTATTGACAAAAAATTTTATTGACTAAGTCGCCCATGAAATCTTTTCTGAAAATGGAAAATAATTCCAAAATACTAAGCTTTACAAATATATGTTATGTCTATAGGGTGCACTTCTGTCAATACAGACAATGCATTTTCTCATAGGAACTCCCTTTACGACTAAAACTGTGCCATTTTGCTATGAAGTTTCGTAAAAAAATATATCCTAGAATGGAACGTTGATCAGTGTTGATAAGCACTACTATTTTATTCAAAGGTCAAAACATGGGACTGTGCGGCATATTTTCAACATTTATTTGCCTCGAACTTCTCAGAGTTTAAACTTGTACTAAATTCTGTAAGACCTCTTCCTTCACTTTGGGTATTTATCAGAATTCAATATTACCGTTATCCATGTGTATTTATACGATTAACATTCCCAAGTTATGACTCTATGAGATGAAACATAGAGATCATACCTTGGAACCAGTACGTAAACAAAACAAAATATCTTTGAATATAATATACCTCCCAAAAAAAGGCGTGGTTTGTCAAACAGCTGTATTTACAAAGTGCAACCTTTAGATAGAAGATAAAAATCTCGATACAGTGTAGATGTCTAAAGACTTGTTTTATCGGAATGTCATATTTGTATTTTGAAGACACTAAGCCTTACAAAATATTTTATACTTTGAGAGAGAAAATAGATATCTTGATACTTTGTTGATATTTAAGAACTTGCTGTATTGGTATATAATATTTGTATTTTGAAGATAAAATGCTGTATAAATAGAATACGACAGCAAATGAAAATTATCATTCTATTAATTTATAGATTTGTATAATGGTTAAAAATTATCACGTACATGCATATTCATATGTTTTTGTTTATTTTCTCACTCACAGTCACGAACTGTATTTCCTGAGAAGTGTACTTGCACGGTGAATAAAATCTTCAAGAAATGTAAGTATATATAAAGATATACATGCGTGTTTTGAACGTTTGTTTTCGTGCATGATGCAATTTACACGACTTCATTATTTTACCAGTGTTCCGATTCAAATAGTCATATACCTGACATTGAATATAACTCAGTAATCTGTTTTATTCATTCTGTACAAAAAGTCATGTGTGATGTCGAGTTGTGATCAATATGTATACGTTATACTATGCCCTTTACTAAATCCCTTTTACCGGTATGCATGTACGAACAATGATTGATTGCTTAGTTGTTGGTTGCTTAACATTCAGTGGCAAATATTTAATGCATGTTCGGGACGAGAAAAAAATATATACATACAATGGGTAGGTCCTAAAATAGAGGCCGTCCGTGATGAAGGTCTGAGAAATTTGAACTACCACTGGAAAATGAGAGTATACTGGATAGAGACAAAAATTAAGCCTTGCAAAAGGTCAAATACAGACCCGTCATAGAGTGTTTGCAAGGGTTCTTAACGTACAAAGAACGTGGCACTCTCTATACACGTGGGATCGGATTTAACGTCCCCATTCTGACCGGACATGGCTGCGAAATTGAACATCCCGCACAGCGAACGGACGCTCCACTTTGCCAAGGGTTTTACTGCCGGTCGGAGGAAGACCAGTCATGATGTATATCTATTACCATGTCACCCTAGGGGGGAGGGGGGATATGAAAAAAAACGAGTATCCCTACGACACAGCGGAACTTTTATGATATTGCTCATGTCTTGAGACATAGAAAAATGTCTTAAGACGTTTAATTTTAGTTTATTATATAAAAATATTGTTATGCATGGTTGGTTATAAATACACCATTGACAATGCCCATGTCTTGAGACATATAGTAAATATCTTAAGATATCAAGTTAAACTGTAAAAATATTAACAATGGGCAGTCTATTGAAATTTTGGTTGTCGATGGTTATAGCTTTAAAAAACAGATGAAAATTGTTCCTGAATGAAATCAAAAGTTTAAGTCAAAAAGTATGTTCGACAAACAGATTTATAGCTCATGCAATGAATGGATACGACAATACTAGCACGGAACCACATCACATACTCATTTGGCTAATTTGAAGATTGTCGTGGTGCGAAAAACAAAATGTTTATGATGTATTGATTATTAGTCCACTCCAAAACATTATCTGTGTGTATTCAAAATGATGATCGTGGACGCTACTTCGCTCCTTGAAGAACCATGAAATAATACACTATAAAATGTTAACCTGTGAAGTGGTTACTTTTTCTATCATACTGTATGGAAGTACTACCTTACTTCATATATGTTTTAACTGTTGTCATTATTTTCAAAGAATAAAAACATGTTCGATCAAATATTTGAAAACGCGGCAAACATATTTTCTTATGTCTACAGTCAAGAAATTAATATATGTGTGCATACGATTATTCACATTGATTTTGGTATGAAACAAGTACATTCAACAAAAGTATTGACAAAATATTTAATTGATTAAGTCGCCCATGAAATCTTTTTTTGAAAATGGAAAATAATTCCAAAATACTAAGCCATACAAAGATATTTTATATCTATAGGGTACACTTCTGTCAATATAGACGATGCAATTTCCCATTGAAACTCCATTTACAGCTAAAACTGTGCCAATGTTACGATGAAGTTTCGTAAAAAAATATATCCTAGAATGGAACGTTGATAAGTACTACTATTTTATTCAAAGGTCAAAACATGGTACTGTGCGACATATTTTCAACATTTATATGCCTCGAACTTCTAAGAGTTTAAACTTGTACTAAATTCTGTAATACCTCTCCCTTCACTTTGGGTCTTCATCAGAATTCGAAATCGCCGCTATCCATGTGTATTTATACGATTACCTTTACTCTATAAGATGAAACATAGAGATCAATCCTTTGAACCAGTATGTAAACAAAAAAAATATCTATGAATATGATAAGTCTACCCAAAAGAGGCGTGGTTTTACAAAGTGCAACCTATAGATAGACGATAAAAATCTCGATATATTGTAGATGTCTACGGACTTGTTTTATCGGTATGAGTGCCAATGAGTCAACTCTCCATTCAAGTCACAATTTGTAAAAGTAAACCATTATAGGTCAAAGTACGGTCTTCAACACGGAGCCTTGACTCACACCGAACAGCAAGCTATAAAGGGCCCAAAAAATTACTAGTGCAAAACCATTCAAACGGGAAAACGAACGGTCTAATCTATTTAAAAAACGAGAAACGAGAAACACTTATGAACCACATCAACAAACGACAACCACTATACATCAGGTTCCTGACTTAGGACAGGTGCAAACAAATGCAGCGGGTTTAAACGTTTTGATAGGTACCAACCTTCACCCTTACCTAAAACAATAGTGTAACATCACAACATAGAAAGACACATTATAAAATAGTACTTGAGACATGGAAAAATGTCTGAAGACGTTTAATTTTAGTTTGTTATATAAATGCATTTTTCTGCATGGTTAACAAAAATAACAAAATATCTATTTACTTGATCATGGCGGGCGGAAGTGTTTTATTTTAAAAACTTTTAATTTGTTATAGGGTTCACACGAAACACATAAACATACATATAGATAAGGCCTGTATTGTTGAACTGCTGTTTTCTTTTCAAAATTCTTAACTTGACACCGTTGTTTTGTCTGAGAAATTTTCCGGAACGTTCTATTTATATAATCCGGAAATTTGATAGAGTTCTGTTTTTTATATTGTCTCCCAAAATTAGGTCATCGTGTATCATCAGTTGGACATTTTATCATTTCTTGTGTATATATTTTGCATAAAAAAAATGTAAGAATAAGTATATATGCAAACATGTCTAGCCGTGAGTGAAACAGTGGAATAACCTGACTGGCAGATTTAACAGTGACTGAATGCTTTTTCATATGTTTTCAGAAACTGCTTTATCAAAATATAAACTACCAAAAGCTCAGAAGCTATTTTTAGTCATACCAACTAGAAAAAAAAGTGTGCCATTCAGCAATATTGGACAGAGAAATGGGAAATAGAAAAAATCAGAAAAATCTACAATGAAATTGATTGATATTAAAACAAGGCCAATTGGAAATCCTCATCAAATATGGTAATTCACTTCAAACAACACTTCAGAAGTAAAAAAAAGCAGAAATAAAAGCAAAACTCATAACTAGGACTTAAACACTTCAAGTAGACCGTGCCAAGTTAAGCAGAAATGTGGAACAGGATATATGCCCATTATGCGATTAAGCTAAGAAAGATACAGTACACTTTATACTTGAATGCAAGGAACTAAAATCTGAGAGAGATAAACATTTAACAACACTTAAATCATATGTGTTCAACAACATAGGCAATGAGATATTTGACAAAATTATAAATGAAGGACTAATGGTGCAGTTTATTCTGGACTCATCATCTGAAAAGATCAAGCAAATAGTTAATATCAAACATCAAAATATCAGAGACATTGAGAATATCACACGAACTTTATGCTATGGTCTACATACAAACTTTATGAACCACATAATGACCCCCTTTACCCCGTAGCTTCAAAAGTTTGACCCCTAAAAGCTCTGTGGAAATGCTCAATATAGGAGGACATTTCCCAGATCCAAGATGAGGGTCAGTAGTAACTAAACTTAATATATGATATTTAAGACATAATATGTGCAACAAAAACCGGGTGCAAGAGGATTTTCTCCGAAGACAAAGGTACAGTGGTAGTACATGTAGGTAAAAAGGTGAAAGGAAAGGGGATTACCCTTTAATTTTTGGGGATGATGATTTTGAAAATGAATATCATATCCACTGAATAAAATAAGCATATGTACATAGCAACATATGAAAATGAACAGTCAATTAGCCAAAAAATCCTTCTGGCCCCCCAAAATATCAAATGGTCATCTAAGCCAAATAATTATGACGTCTTAACCATGTCATTTGTCAATTTGTTTGCTATTTTTTTTTCTGTGACGCTTTCCTTTAGACTAATGGTCATCTAATCATTTGTTATACCTTGCATAAATGGGGAGCCCTGCAAGTACTATACAATTAATACATGTAATAGGTTGTTTTAAAACATTTCACAGTCCTAGCATTTTTTGTAGAATCTGATGAATTACTAGGCATAGTTTTAGTTTCTACATTAGTAATGACATGAGACTTTGACTCCATCATTGTCCATACTGGGAGAGTTAAATAGATTAGCTTCTGCATCTGACATGTCTGATACATCCATTTCAATGGAATGTCTTTTTTCAAAAAAAAAAGAATAAATTTATTGAAAGTAAAATACATAAAACTCAGGATAACATTATCAATACCTCTCTCTCTATCTTCATGTATCTAGATTTTTTGGCTTTTATTTGTGCATGCAAGTGCGCCCACACCAGCCTCGTGTATATACATGTATATATTTATCAAAACTTCATTTTAACCTTATGCCTAGATGCAGTCCACTCGTCCACATCAGCCTCGTGTATATTTATATATATTTATCCACAGGAAAACATTTTCACTGCTATGAATATTGATGAAGGTGCGAAACAATTGCATACAGCAATACACCAGTGTATAATATACATTTATAAAAAAGTTACTACTTTTTAGCACATTTTTACACTGATGCAAATACATGTACTAATACAAATGATCGATTAATCAGTTGTGATTGGAATAGACCCTGAAAACTTTTTTTAATTTTCAATGTTTTTTTCCACCATGTTCACCTGTTTACTATGATAAGATTGAAGTTTGTTTCTTATTTCAATGAGAGGAACACTCAGGATGTATTTATTTGTACATGTAGTGACATCTACTTGCTTTTATTAACTATTTTTACCAGAAATTTGTATGATTTTTATATACATGTACATAGACATATTATTTCCATGTAACATGTATAATATAGTTAATGGACATGTCTATTTTTAGGACCACTGATCCATGCAGTTAAGCATTTTTCTTAGTGGTGTTCAATGAGTATATCACTGGATTGAGCTCTCTGTCTAAGTGTATTATCAAAGTGCTTTGCATAAAGCTCAGTTCATTGTTATGCCAATGCATTCTTTGTGAAATTGTCAGAGATTCATAAACAGACAACCATATCATCATATAAACAGGTAAGATCGTGGAAATTGTCAGCACAAGGAATTATTGAAGCAGCACCCACAGAACATAAGTAGTTAAAGTGAGATTAAAGCATTTTATTTACATTTGAAACAAACATTTTGCGTCCAGATAGCCAAATAAAAAAGCTCATTGAAATATTCCAAACATTGCTACCTGGAATATGATGCTAGGTGGTTTTGTCACCTTTTTAACCATTTATACTGTCTACTGAAGAGTCCTTAGTGCAACTGGTCATTCATTCAATCATATGGACGAAACTCATAAGGCTTAAGACAGTTCCTTACATTATCTGTCGTTGTTCAACTTTTATCATTCATTCACTATTTCTTAATTTGTGTTAATGTTAATTGCCAGATTACAGCACTGTTTATTTTTATACAATGGCCACAACAAAACTGCATCATACAGGTTTCATTTATGTTTTTATCCACATTACAAAAAAGAATGATTCTGCAAAACCGTTTCCACGTTTCTTTTAGTCTACACTATAGCTATTTGTCATAAATATTTATTGAAATTAAGAATCATAAACAAATAAATTTGTTTACTATGTTATTAAAATTATTTCATACTGGTAAATTTGTCTGTTATCATGTTTATATAACTTCAACCAGGCCATGGAGACTCTAAGGAAAAGAAAATTTCAAAGAAAGAATTAAAATACATGTGTAATACAACAGAAGTGTACTTTCTGGCTCATCTAGCCCCATGTGCATGCCAGGTATTATCATAACTATTAACTATTAGACATCTTCTAAGAACAATATCGAATATGTAAACAACATCTTTCACTGATGATACTGGGATGATCCTTTACTAAGTGTTCCAAGTAAGAAATGCCCACCACAACTGTCAGACAGGCACAACGGACATAATTAGAACCATACGAGAAGAACATACAAACAGTTTCTTATAAACGATCTTGCATATTGAAATCACATAATGCAGAAATGCAGCTTATGTGTTCCTCTACTAATTTTTATTATTTTTTTATACAAAAGCAAAGAAGTGGAACATATTTTTACAGAATTATTTGGTAATCCTTATAATGTATACAGAAAGTGTCTCTCTCCCCCATGATAATCTTTAACATAAAACCCAAATATTGAAAGAAACCCGACACTACAAATTTTAAGTGTTTGGTACTGGTCTGATATTGAGGATGGCTGTCACTGTGGAACACAGTTTAACATAAAACACTATGAAAAAAAACCTGTAGAAAATTTTTTGTTAGAAAACACTGTCAAACATATAAACATAATATCCACACTGATCTGTGTCCACACTTGTTGATTATAAATAAATCATTGACAATGTCCATCTCTTGAGACATACAGTAAATATCTTAAGATATTAAGTTAAACTGTAAAAGTATTTGCAATGGGGGCGTCTGTTGGAATTAGGTTGGTCGATGGTTATAGCTTTCAAATACAGATTAAACTGGTTCCTGAATGAGTTTAAAAGTTCAAGTCATAAGGTATTTTAAACAAACAGATTGACAACTCATGGAATGAATGGATACGACTATACTAGCACGACAAAAAGTAAAATAACAAAAATACAGAAATCACAAATAGGGGTACAGCAGTCAACATTGTGTTATGATCTTAATCACTATAAAAACAACATCATGAACATTGTGTTATAATCTTTATCACTATAAAAAGCAAAATGTAAATGTTGTATTAATTAGTAGTCACTTCATATATGTTTTATCTGTTGTCATTTTTTTAAAGGATAAATACATGTTTGACTTAATATTTGAAAACGCGGCAAACATATTTTGTTATGTCTACAGTTAAGAAATTAATATATTTAAGCATACAAATGTTCAGTTATTTTGGTATGAAATAAGGACATTAAACAAAAGTATTGACAAAATATTTAATTGATTAAGTCGTCCATGAAATCTTATTTGAAAATCGAAATAATTCAAAACTACTAAGCCTAACAATAATATTTTATGTCTATAGGTTGCACTTCTGTCAATATAGTCAATGCAATTGTCCATAGGAACTCCCTGTAAGACTAAAACTGTGTCAATTTTACTATGAAGTAACAAATTATATCCTAAAATGGAACTTTGATATGCACTTCTTTTTTATTCAAAGGTCAAAACATAGGAGATGCGGCATATGTTCAACATTTATATGGCCCAAACTTCTAAAAGTTTAAACTTATACTAAAATTCGAATGTAGGAAAAAAAAGTCACAGGAAAAAAAAAACACAGAAAAAAAGTCACGGAAAAAAGTCACAGGAAAAAGAGTGGCAGGAAAAAAAGTCACAATATATATTTTTTGTATGAAAATTGTCATATGGTCTGCTCATATAAAAGGAAAAAATCGCAATATATATTTGGTATGAATTCCTACATCTGTTCCTTTGCTTATTGTGTGGTTTTTTTGCTGTACTTGTACTGGTTTTGTGTCATGGATGGATACTCCATATCCTTTGCCTTTCTATTATATATATATTGTATGGAAATTGTCATATGGACACATATATAAAGGAAAAAAAGTCACAATATATATATTTAACTACCTTCCTTGCTAGGTTTGTCAATATTTCTCTTTGAAGAAGACTATTTTTGTAATGCCCAGTATATTTTTCTACAAGTTAAATGCTCTTTAGTTTTGGAAATTGCGATAAAAATGCCATCGTCACATGTTGATACAAGCTGGACTGAGATCTGGCTTGGTTTTTCTCTCGTGAGAGCAGTTTGTTTTTTCATTGCGTATCTAGACTTAGTGTACCTTATGCTGATATCACTTAGATTATGGTTGTGTGTCTGTCCTAGAGTTGGATTTTCATTCTGCAGTGAAGAACTAATGGACCCTTTACATCCAATAATGGATCGCTTGACGCATTTCCACCATTGTATTGTCTTTCTGGTAGTATGCTTGGTATACATGTACCTCTGGTAGAAAAGTTTGGAACCGCCTTTGTTGCTTTTGATGACTTCCATACTTGATTTGATAACACTGAAAATTATTCTTTCTTTTATAGAAAAGTCAACGAAGTCATACATTTTTCTTGAATTTGAGTCAAAGTAAGAAATTCTATTATATTGCTTGACCAGATGTTATTGTGATTTTTATTTTCTATAGCTGTGTTTTACCAATAACATGAGAATCCTAAAATTTAGTGTTAAACAGACAAATCATCCCCATTAATAATAGTTTTAAAGTAGTTACAACATTCATTGATAGGGACTGTTGAGATTAATTAGTGGCTTCTTGTGGCACCTTTCCCTTTTTTGTAGATCTTTCACTTGCTCTATTGGTAGAAAGCCATACCGATGAAATACAACTTTGGCTCATTATTAAAGAAAAGGAAACAATAAGCTTTTTTCTGTTTGTTTGAGTCTGTTTTGAAAAAAGAACATAATTTATTAAACTTTTATTTAGTTAATATTTATTCATTTATTTATTTTTTTATTCATTTATTAAAGAAAATGAAGAAAAATATTAGTTTTTACTTTAACTCATCAAACAAATCATGAAATCTGTTAATATAAAATTCTGCTATAATGTTGCCTTTTCCTATATGCATCATAGTATTATTAGTTAATATTTTTTTATTTATTCATTCATTAATAAAACAATAAATAAAGAAAAATAGTATTTTTTACTTTAATTCCTAATAAAAATGATAAAATTTATTTATAAAATTGTGCTACAATGTGACTTTTTCCTATATAAATTTTAAAATCTACCACTTAAAATAAAATATATTACATGTACAAAGTGACTTTTTCATGTGCATTCCAACATACTTTTTATAAATATTTTTCTTAAATTGTGACCTTTTTTTCCTGTGACTTTTTTCCTTGGGATTTTGTGACTTTTTTCCTGTGACCTTTTTCCCGTTTACCTAAAATTCTGTACTAACCCTCATTTCCCTTTGGGTCTTCCTCAGAATTCAATATCACCGCTATCGATATGTATTTTATCTGGTTATATTCCCAAGTTATGTCTCTATGAGAATAAACATAGAGATCATACCTGGGAACCAGTACGTAACCAAAACAAAATATTTGTGAATATAATATAACCGCAAGAAACGAAAAGGGATTAAATCCAGATCATGTATAAAATCTGTAAAGGTATGTTCATTAAAACAGTATTTTGGAAGCTTAATTTGTAAAAGTTAAAACTAGGCGACGGGAGCATTAAGTTATACCCATGTCCGCCTGTGTGTATGTATGTACATACGTACGTACCAAAATTGGTTTCCGTTCTAACTTTAGTTTGCCTCAACCAAATATCATAAAACTTATGCATAATGGTTGATTTCACGAACCACTGATCAAGTTTGAATTTAAGTGGCATCACTTTTACCGATCATGAGTTTTGCCCCTTTATATATACCAACAAAATGTTTGATTTTTTGTTTCCGTTCTCTTACTTTAGTTTGCCTCAACCCAATGTTATAAAACTTTAACACAATGCTTTTTACCACAACACACAGATCAATTTTTTATTTGGTTGGCATCACTTTACTGTTCATGAGTTATGTTCCTTTATGAATAGAAAAATGCTGAATTGTTTGTTTCCGTATTCTAACTTTAGTTTGTCTCAAGCAACTTTTATTAAACTCGTACACAATGCTTATTACCACAAAACAGAGACCAAGTACGAATTTTGGTGGCGTCACTATTAAGGTTCTAGAGTTATGCCCCTTTTTAACATTAAATGCAAGCAGGGGCATCTGTGTTGCATGGACACATTCTTCATTTATTTTACTTAAAATATTATTACATATTATGCATTGAATATTTAAGTGACAAGTTAATTATTTAATTCCGACAAGAAACACTTATTATTGTATTGATTCATCACTGAGTTCAATAAAAAGAGATGAGTACTGACTGTCTTATTGTTTTCAGAACGTACAGATAATTGATTCGCTTCCCAAGAAACATTTAGAAATAGAGGAAGAAGAAGCCTCGTATTTAGTGGTGTTCTTTGACCAAGCGGGGAATGCGTTATGCTCACATGTTATTGGAGACGGAATGATAATAATGGGACAAACATATGTTGGACTCATTAGTTTTACTATTACCTGTTTATTATGTGTCTGATTTGGACTTTCATGAAATATACTAACAGACACTGGGAATTTTACAACAGTGGGCAGTTGGGGAACAAAAATTAACCAATTGATTCAAATTTGCAGACCTTTTGTCAAGAAATAAAAATAAGTGAAAACTATACAGCAAATAATTATGTTTTATTAAGAATTCACACTTTAGGAACCTTACCAGATTTCCAGAGTACCTGATATCACCATGATTTTTATTTGGTGCTGTTTCTGTCTGTATATGCCCAATCTATGATAGCAGATTGGCATTATGTTTTTCAGTCTGTACGTTCATTCTTCCGTCTGTCCTGAATCTTGTAAATAAAATTGTTGAAGTTAGTTTAGAGTGAATTAGCAGTAATATCAACTTGAAACTTAATATACATGTTCCTTATAATATGGTTTCCTGTCATGCATACAAAAAAAAGATTTTTACCCCATTTTCATGGTTCACTGAACGTAGAAAATGACAGGGCAAATAAAGCATCAGTGTACTGGGGACACATGTTTTGTTGTTTTCAATGTTATGTTTTATAGCTGTATATATATAGATTGCTGTGTGTATAGTGTTTCCCTCAGTTTTATTTGAGACCCGGATTTGTTTCAGTTCAATCGATTTATGAATATTGAACAGCTGTATACTACTATTGTCTTGTTTTCAATGTTATGTTTTATAGCTATAAATATATATAGAGACTGTTGTGTGTGTAGTATTTCCCGCAGTTTTGGTTTGTGACCGGCTTTGTTCCGGTTAAATCGATTTATGCTATTGAACAGCGGTATACTACTATTGCCTGTTTTTGTATGCTTTTCAACTTTGTACTCTATTTGTCCTTTTAATAATTTTGATTCGCGCGTCACTGCTTAGTCTTGTGTTGATGAAATGCGCTTCTAGCTTAAAAAAATATATAAGCCTGGTACCTTTGATAAGTATTTGTCTGTTTGTGTTCAATTTTATAGTTTATTTGTCTCTTTGGTATCAATATTTCATAAAGTCCTCTATTTCCGTTAACAGCATTTCCATCATTTAAATATTTATCCCACTTTTCAGTCTGTACGTCCATTCATCCGTCTGTCCTAAATCTTGTAAAGTTTTTTTTCCTTGAATGAATGCATATTCAAGATAATACAAAATGCAAAAATCATTTTATAACCCAAGAAATAATACAACATCAACGGCAATGGATTACATCATTGGTTGCTTAGATCAATAATTGACTTACCAATGCATATTCTAACGGATAAGGTCAAACCAGGAACCAGTTATGTCATATATCGTCAGGAATAACTCATTTATCTTTTTGAACACCGACGTTTTTGTAAGGTTGCACATGTGACATATTAAAGAAATTAACACTTCCACAAGGCTAAACACATAAAAGTGTTAATTAAGTGTTTCCATGCAAATCACGTGTAATGTGTTAATCAATTTAACACATTAACATGTTTATAACTATTACCACCAGTGTTAAAGATTAACATTTTAACATGGTAATTAAGTGTTTCCAGGAAGGCGGTTATAGAACAGAAGTTTTAAATAATTAACACTAGTTTTTAAAGTGTGGGTTTTGTAAAAGAACGTATCGTCCTTTTTCTAAGAAAAAAAATACAGAAAAGTAACAAGTAACATAATACACACATATGTAGTGTCTAATTCACAAATAATACAACATGGTCTAGAGTGATAGCTCCTACTTTAGTTTCCCCGTTATTTGTTTTTGTGCTATTTTGTTTCTCATATGCATGGTCGTATGATTTTTGACGTGACTCGGTATTAATATACCCCGCCTTCGGGTTTTAGACTTATTTACTTCTTGGCAATCCTGGTGCAGGTGGGTCCGGTTTACCCTTGTATGTATATTTACTTAGTTTTAACTTTACTGACAAAGTGTAAATAATATGAACGACATATACTATCAACGACAAAAGCTGCTTTTGTTTACGTCATTGTCAAATTAGAAAATTGCTATCTACTACACCTTTTTTGTTGGCGTCTTTGTTAGATTAATTTTTATGTTCGTTTGAATTTTGTAGTCAATTGTTTTATGTGTGTGTAATGTATGCTTACATAGTTTTTTGCTGCTGGATCTTAACTATTATCACATTAGCCTATTATGTCTGTTTGATCACCCAATTTTGCCAATATAACTGAACTATAAACACCTGTCATACAAGTAGAAGTCTTAGCTAGTTTAACCCACCATTTCTTCCGAAAACTACATGTTCCAAGTCAGGAATATGGCATTTGTTGTTCACTTATTCCGATGGTTAATAGAGTTTGATATTGTAAGTTCTTATGGACTTTCACTTTTTGAATAAGCCTTTAAGTTCGTTATTTTTGTTATTTTTACTTTCAATAAAAAAAATGTAAAAAAGAACTCTGTTCAATTAAAGAAAATTTTAATCAGATCATAAAATGAAATATATCATGATCATGATGAACACAGAGACGTTCTGACACACTCCTCAAGTATACAGCACTGCATGATCCTATTCACTATGCTTTCAACACAATGAAACAAAGCTGAGTATCAAGGATCCTGTTTAGTTGATATAAAAGACAAATCAGGATTTATAAAAGGGTTTAATCCATTGGTTTGCATAAGTCTGTAAAATGTTTTATTTATCAATTATTTAAAGTCGTGGAATGCGCCAAGACCTTCAGACAATACACCCAACATCTATGAGATTTCATAGATAATGTATGCAAACATACAATGAATGTATGGTAAATTCATTCAGTAATAGATCATGTCGTTAAAAAGTGAAGAATCAATTAAAAAAAAAACAAGTCAACATTCCAAACTTTATGCCCGTTGTCATGGTTGTCATTAATTGTTTAAAAATGAGAGTCACAGAACGCCGAAAACGCAATTATGCACATTGCATAGAGAACGAACAATTTTTACAAAGGGCTTTGATTTGGCACAGAACCTTATTGTTAAAGTCTCAAGGATCTGTTTGATAGTAAAACATTAGGAAGATTGTTAAGCTATATTGATGCCTATATAGTATTTTTATGTTGCAAATGTGTCAATGATTGACTTTCCTGTCACAAATAAAATAATTGTAAATTCAGGAACTGATGCATACTGGTAAAAAATTGATTGCAAATATTCCGTAAAGGAAAATCACTGCTGCATTAGGAGTTAACATTAACATTGCAATACTTTTGAATTAACAGTGTCTGGAGATGCATTATGACAGGCTGAAAGATGCATTATGACAGGCTGAAAAATGCATTATGACAGGCTGAAAACTGGTATTAGTTTGTCATAGTAAAATTTGATATGTGTCTTAAGTTCACTAGAGTTTATCTGATGGAATATTGCTTAATGGGTCTGTTGTCAGTTTATTTCCGTGGCGTTGTAAGTTTATTTTAGACGTATGAGTTTGAATGTTCCTTTGGTATCTTTGGCCTATCTTTTAAAAAATAATAATAGAGAAACAAAATAACATCATTAGTGATTAAGCACATTATTCTTGAGACCCAGCAGGTTCATGGGTCAGAATTTTTTTTTTGATTATTGTATTACATATCCTATAAGCCAGTTTCATTTTAAATTCAATCTATTGTAAAAAATAATTATGTAAATGTATGTTCTCTAAATACGTGACACTGTTAGCCAATTACAGGACCTATCGCTTAACACTTTTGTAAATTTTTAGTTCAATTCAATACATACAGGTCCTTTGAAATAGAAAATCATCTATTGACACACATTTATATAGCATCATGGCAGATCGATTTGAGGCTTCAGAGTTCATGGTTCAAATATAAAAAAAATAGCTCTACTGTCTGGACTTTTCATAACCCATAAATTCTTTATCGCAGTTAAAGTTTCCTTCACATAAAACAATGACACATCATATAGATTTGTCAGTACTTATATTAACACATATTCAAATTATCAAATTTTATCTCAGAGAGACATACGAGATATGATATGCAAAGTTGAAAAATCACGGACAATTAATCCAAAATAAACAATTTAAAGAATTTATTTCAACTCCCAGCACTTGTAAAAATTCTTTGGAGATGGTTTACTTACTGCTAAAATTTGGTAGAGAATGGCGAAGTGTAAAAACGTTGTGCTTAACCCATATACACATGACAGTTTTAACTAATTAACACGGAATGTCACGTGACAGATATCGGGTGACAGGTCATATTTGCATGGTCAGTGATGAGTATTCAGACGACTATTCGTTATTGCACATGTTCGATCACGAAATATTAAACATTTAAGCAAGATATGACAATATTCATTCTACCCCATCCCCCTTAGTTGTTTGTTATTTTAACAGAATTGTGTCCTTAATGTTGCTGCAAGGATCAAGAGAAATGAATATTCAATTAATATTGATTCACTCATAGGGTTTTTGCATCGGAAATAAACACATTTATTTTAAAACCAGTTGTTGGCATGATACGGGTTATGTTCTTCTCATATATTTTATGTTGGTATGATACTAAACCTCTAACGGGAGGGATTGTACCTGATTTTCATATGATGAAGACACAATCTTTCAATCAGTTTAATTAAGGTCTGGAGCTGCCATGTCAGTAACTGCTAGTAGTCCTTTGTTCATTTATGTATCATTGTCATTTTGCTTAGTTTCTTTTGTTACCTCTTCTGACATCGGACTCGGACTTCTTTTAAACTGAGTTTTACTGTACGTATTGCTATGTGTTTCTTTATTCTACATTGGCTAGAGGTATAGGGGGAGGGTTGAGATCTCACAAAACATGTTTAACCCCGCCGCATTTTTGCGACTGTCCCAAAAGTCAGGAGCCTCTGGCCTTTGTTAATCTTGTTTTTTTTTTAATTTTAACTCATTCATATTTTTTGGAGTTTAGTGTGACGTCCATTTTCACTGAACTAGTACACAATTTTATTTAGGGGCCAGCTGAGGAACACCTCCGGGTGCGGGATTTTCTCGCTGCGTTGAAGACCAATTGGTAGCCTACGGCTGTTGTCTGCTCTTTGGTCGGGTTGTTGTCTCTTTGACATATTCCCCATCATTTCCATTCTCAATTTTATTCAAACAACAATATGAACGTCATATCATTGAAACATATCGAATGAAACAAACTGTACGCAGAAGATACGCACGGGCGAAAAACATTGAATTTATTAGAAGTATGTGCGACCTGAACCTGGATCGCAATTTCGAACGTTTATAAATAGAAAAAATCAATAGCTGTATGTCCGCAAATCTTCAAAAAATATCATAAGGACCTTCATAGCTCTCAATCCGCAGGGAGTGGCAATTGAACATCATCCTACAAAAAAGAAAATTAACAATAGGGAACGAAAAATCGCCCCTTTTGTTGTAATTGTTTGTGAAGAAAAAATGAAAACAATACGTTACAAATTTTAAGCGTCCGAATTGCTTTTTTTTTCATTAGGAACGCTCAATTTTAGAGTAACTAGAGTTTCCCGTGTAAAACAGACTGAAATATCTGAATCTAGGAAAAGACTATTTTTGCTTGTTGGATTTTGATGGTTTTGCAATAAATAATTAGTACCACAAAGACAAATATTTTTCAGTCAAATGACTAATTATTGTTACATGTTGCTTGTTAAATCTTATGTTTTTGGCTTAATATCATTATTAATATAAATTAACACTACATGTTTGCTGTTCATTGTTTTGGTGTGGTATATCTGAAATTTAACAAGTACCCATTTGTATTTAAGAGGGAACATGTCGTATTCTTGTATTATAAGTCGTTGCATTTTAAGATTGTTTTTGTATAGTATTGCCGACGATAAAACATGATGTAGGATGAAATACTTTCATATCAACAGATATCATCATTTGGGCTTGGAAACTATGATTGCGGGTATTCTATAATAGCATTTATATATCACCGTGGTTGACTTGTGCTGTTTCCATTTTGAAATATACACAGAAGTTTATTTTGTTTCAATATTGCTTCAAACTTGTTAACATAAATGTGGTGAGGAATCATACAAATACAGATAACTTATAACGAAGATCGATTCAAAAAAAGAAAAATCTACGTATACCTTGGTACCGTATAAATTACGTTAGGGAATATTTTGTTCCTAAAATAATGTTTGATATTTTGCAACTAATAAAATGCATACACATATATACAAAACTGTTTGTTGAAAAAAAACCCGGATGTAACAATAAGATATCTTTATTTTTTCTTAAGGACAAAGTGTTTACTCTTTAATACTTTGCAGATACAAATAAAACCTAGCACGACAGCAGGTTTACCTATAGCTAAGTCACCATGGTCTTTATAATGATTTCATTACTAGTTACCCTCGAAAATATGAAAATCTACTAAACATTGGTCGATGCTACTCTCTAATTTAAGGAATATTTTCTTCCCGTTGTTCTAAATGACCTCAACCTTTTAAACTTCTCAATTCGTTTAAAGATTTAGTTTTAAGAAGTCAGTTAGAAAGATTTGTAGAACATAAAATTGATGATTACATACGTCTATGTAATAACGGCTGTTAAACAAATAATTATATCTCCACTGGTTACCCCCTATAAGAATAATCCACTGAACATTAATCGACATACCCTCAAATAAAAATAACATTTTTATTTGAGTTGTTCTAAATGACTCCAACCTTTTAAACTTTTAAGTTCATTTGGTGAATGAGACTTTGGAAATAAGTTAAAAAAAATTCCGCCCATTAAATTGATAATTGCCAAGATGTACTAAATAATAGTCGTTAAACAAATGATGATTTTAATTGTATACCTACTGTCTTTTAATATGTCATTATAGCATGTTAAACTACAGAATGAACTAAGATGCAAAGATAAAATAGTAATTGAAGGCAGTTCTATTAATTGTTTACACTTGTCAATGTAGGACAGTTGTGGTTTACAAATTTTGTTTATATAAGAAAGAAAAAGACTCCCACTTTATAATACCTAGAAAGCGTCAATAGCATACTAATTTGTATAAATAAATGTTAAAAGTCAACCGTTCATTCTTCTTTCAACTGACCTGGAGATGAACATAAGCCTTATTCTTTAATTGTTTTTTTTTCCTTTTTTTTTGTTAACTAGTTTTGAAACTGCTTTCAAATGGTTTAATTAAGGCCTACAGACACAACGTGCTATACAAAACCTATCCTCTTTTCATTTGACCAAATAAGAGATATTCAAAAGATATAAAATTTTCTAGTCACCTTTAGTCTTAGATGCATGATATTTTTTATTAGTTGTTTTGGCTTTGAACTAGTTGTCAGTAACTGCGAGTACTCTCAGATCTGTACTTAGTGTCTTTTTATTGTTGGGATGTACAAGTACCCGGCCACGTCCACTCGGTTTTTTGTTAGATATATTTCTATTTGTATCCATCTGATGAATTAAGCCTTTTTCAACTGATTTTTATAGTTCGTTCTTATGTTGTACTGTTACACCACTGTCTCAGGTTAGGGGGAAGGTTGGGATCCTGCTAACATGTTTAACCCCGCCACATTCTATATGTATGTGCCTGTCCCAAGTCAGGAGCCTGTAATTCAGTGGTTGTCGTTTGTTGCTGTGTTTCATATTTGTTTTTCAATCATTTTATGTACATTTATTAGGCCGTTAGTATTCTCCGTTGAATTGTGTTACATCTGTCATTTCGGGGCCTTTTATAGCTAAGTATGCGGTATGGGCTTTGCTCATAGTTGAAGGCCGTACGGTGACCTATAGTTGTTAATTTATGTGTCATTTGGTCTCTTGTGAAGAGTTGTCTCATTGGCAATCAAAGAACTTCTTCTTTTTTTTAATTTAGCTGCATATCAGACAGGAATACCAATATGATTAAGAATTGATTTTGTGTATTTCTTGACAGTACAATGAATAAGACAACATGATTGACCGTGTATATATATTCTTCGGAAATTCGAATTATCGAAACAAATTTTCTAAAAGATGAGTAGACTGATTAAAAAACTGTCTTAATGGTAAAACAATATTGCCTATGAGTACATGCATAATTCTTTTTGATTTATCACTACTAGACAAGAACTGTGTTTTCTGACATATATTTAGTCATTATCAGTATAACACTAAGGAGATTTGGTATGATTGCCAATTAGACAACTATACACAAAAGTTCATATCAAAAGGATGTAAGCAATTATAGGCAACCGCACAGCCTTCAATAATGAGAAAAACGCATATCGTCTAGTAGGCTATAAAAGGCCTTAACATGGAAAATATGAAACAATTCAATTGTGAAAACTAACGGCCTAATTTATTACAAAACAGTTTACGGAAAACAAATATGACAAACAAGAACCAATGACAACCACTAAACTATAGGCTCCGGACTTGGGACAGGCACATTAAGAATGTGGCGGGATTAAACATGTCTGTGACAGCTCAACCTTCTCCGTAACGTGGGACAGTGGTGTTACCGCATCACATTAGAAAAATCTATAAAACTCAGTTGAAAAGGGCTTAACTCGTCAGATCGATTCAAAGCAGAAAAACATCTAACAGCAACACAGACTGGACGTTGCACGGTATTTATACATCCCCACAACGAAAAATAAACTAATCACAGATATGAGTATACTTGCAGGTACTGACAGCTAGTTCAAAGTCAATAACATTTAAGTAATAAAAAAGCATGTTTCTAAGACTGAAATATAAATCAGTGCACATCGAATGACAACATATAGGTATCGACAAATTGTAGTACCGTGAAAGTGCATATGTGTATAACAATAATATTTTGTATGGTTTGAATTTACTGATAACAAACTCATTAAAAACAATGTTTAAAGACTCGATTAACAACATCATTGTAAAATTTCGGATGTGCTATTCCGTTTGAAATAAGTAAGTTCATCCAAACTTGCAAACCAAATCTTTGTATCAATGGAAGAAGTTTGTAAAGGTTTCAAGTAATTTGCGGTAAAGAAATCCCAGACTTAAAAATTTACTAGTTATACATATATTACGCGCATTGAAATCCAAAACGTTACTACAGACACGGGCAATGCGAACTAGTTGTGATATATAAACACCGTAAGACGGTGCCAAAGGAACATCACCGTTTATAAAAGAAAAAATTAATTAAAGGGAAAGAAAAATCACCCCTTTTGTCGTAAATTTGTGTGTACAGTTTCTGACTAGTGTAAAACCATTCAAACATGAAAACCAATGGTCTTATCTATATTAAAAACGAGAAACGAGAAACGCTAATGAACCACATCAACAAACGACAACCACTGAACATCAGGTTCCTTACTTAGGACAGGTGCAAACAAATGCAGCGGGTTTAAACATTTTAATAGGTACCAACCTTCACCCTTACCTTAAACAATAGTGTAACATCACAACATATGTTTTATTATAAAATTAATAATAGGTTATTGACACATTTTACAATGAGTTTTACTAAATATCTGTAATCGACTTTCATGTACGAAAAAAAAAAAAAAAAAAAAAAAAAAAAACGTTCAACCAAATATTCGAAAGGTGCCTAACACCCAGTCTTTGATAGAACCATGCAAAAGGCTTATAAGTGGGTCCACATAACATGTCAATCAAATGTAATGAAATTTTGCACATATGTTATGATAGTCAAGAGAAAAAATATTCTAACTTTAAAATTTGATTTTAGGCTATTTTTAGATTTTGCAGCGCCATCTATTGGAAAAGGATTAATTTCCCAAAATTTCCACAAAATGTCACAATTTTGTTATTCTGAATATGCTAGATATGGTTATGTTTAGCTGATATTTGAATTGATTTTTATAACAAGCATCATTCGTCCTTCGAAACTTGACAAAATGTTTTTGCTTGAGTATTGCTATATTTTGGGGCTGACCGGTCTGAAAAGGGCATTTTGGACATTTTTGGGATACTTCCTAAAAAGATCAACAAAAAGACATGAAATCGTTTAAAGTAATATGATTTTTTTAATGTTTTAAATATTTCTATAAAGGTTTACATGTGTGCTACAAATTTTATGATTTTTGAGCTGGGGTCTCTTACACCGTTACCATGGCAACAAAATAAAAATGTGTAATTTTACGTATTTTTCATGTGTAATCCGTGTATTTAATCATAAAAACTTATTTATTTTTTGATACTGGCTTATGATATTTTGCATGAAGGTGTATAACAATAAGACAGTGTATCTCATAAAAATTAAAACCGTCAAATGACCTTAACCTTTGATCTCAAGGTCAAGATACTTGATTTTTTACATTTTCTTATCTGAAGCACACCTTTTCCTCTCCCTTGATATAATAATATGATGTGTCGCATACCATGGATGATGACCCTGATCTTTAACCTTCAAGGTCAAATAAAAAGGCATGGTCAAATATGTAATTTTATATGTCACCCTAAAACCAAACATACCAACCAAAACGGTCGACACGGCTAAAAATAGAACTTAGGAGGTAAAATGCAAGTTTTATGAAAATAAGGAGATGTGGTATGATTGCCAATGAGACAACTATCGACCAAAGTTAAAAAAAAAGTGGATGTAAGCAATTATAGGCAACTGTACGGCCTTCAACAATGAGAAAAACCCATACCGTTTGGTCGGCTGTAAAAGGCCCCGACATGAAAAATATGAAACAATTCAATTGAGAAAACTACCGGCCTAATTCATATCATTTGTCTATTATCTTGAAAACTGCTATGGATAGAGAAAATCTTACAGGGGCAGGAATTTTCAAAATGTTGAGATCTTCCTACCGTCTATTTAAGTCAAAACTGTCATATGAGCTCGCGTTGGAGTTTTTGCCCTTAAATGACAAATATTTTTTGTCTATTATTTTAAATTCTCCAATAAATAGAAACTTTTCAATAAAAAAAAATCGTAAGGGGTTTCTCGGAACCCTGTGTCTCGCCTGTGATTGCTGCTGTCAGTGTAAAAGTGTAATGTTGACCTAAAAAGTCAGTCCATTTATCAGTAAAATACAGAATTTTAAAAAAATCAAATTTTTTTAGATGCTTTTTCTTGATCTTGAAGATTAACGTCTGTCCAAGTTTCATAACAATCCATGAAGGTTTACAAATTTATCATGTCAAAAAAAAATCAATCCCAGACTGTAAATGTAAACTATGAAAAAACCTAAGTCCATCTATCAGAAAAATACTGAAATGAAAAAAAATATATTTTCAAAAGTTTGCTTCAGACATTATCTCTTATTTATAAAAAAGCTTCTGCCAAGGTTTTATAAAATTGTATGAAGGTCTGCAAAAATAATTGATGTGTAACAAATTTTAACCCCAGACTGTAACTATATGTAAATTGTATAAAGAACTAAGTCCATGTATCAGTAAAATACGTAAAATGAAAATAAATATTTTTGAAATTTTTCTCTGAATACTGTATTTTGGTCATAAACAAGCTTCTGTCCAAATTTCATAAAATCCCATGAAGGTTTGATAAAGTTATTGATGTCTAAATTTTTTTTTATCTAATTGTTGACGCCGCCGCCGCCAACGACAGAAGATAGGATTGATATGTCTCGCTTTCGAGGCATAAATAGTGCAGGATCAATAAAAATTATTAGCATGACAAGATGTACAAACAATTCAATATTGCCAAACTCGTCAGTTTACTTCTTATTGGAGTTATTGTCCTTTAATGACGATTTTAAACATTTATTTGCGTGTTTGCCTATTATCTGTAAAACTGTAATAAAAGAGGGACAAAAGATACCAGAGGGACAGTCAAACTCATAGATCGAAAACAAACTGACATCGCCATGGCCAAAAATAAAAAGATAAACAGACAAATAATAGTACAGATGACACAATATAGAAAACTAAAGACTAAGCAACACGAACCCCACCAAAAACTGGGGGTGATCTCAGGTGCTCCGGGAGGGTAAGCAGATCCTGCTCCACATGTGGCACCCGTCGTGTTGCTTATGTTATTAAAAATCCGGTAAATAGTGTAATTCGGTAGGTCACATTCGTGAAAAGGGAAGGGTATTGTAGTTACGACATAAGGAACATATCCGATATCACCTGTGAAACGGTTATTCCATAACGGTCAACCAACTCGTGATGGCGTCCGTAAAATTTACGAAGGGATGATTTCAATTTCACCATTTGGAACTCTTGGTTTAATAGCTTCCTTGTAAGCAGCAATCCTCTATCAAGGAAATCATGATTGGAAATACAAGCCCGGGAATATCGTATCAATTGGGAGATATATACTCCGTATGCAGGCGCTGCTGGAATGTTGCTACATAGAAATGGAAAGTTCACAATTGGGAAGCTGAACTCAACTCTTTTGTCGTAAAGTTTTGGATTCAACCGACCCTCATTGTCAATTTCTAGATGTAATTCAAGATATGAGGCAGACTTAACTGTATCTGTAGTATCCTTTATCTCTAGTTCGATGGGATAAATTCGTTCAACATAGTCACCAAATTTTGTATTATTTAGTGAGAGAACATCATCTATATAACGGAACGTAAAGTTAAAGGATATTACTAACTTCTTATCTTTCTTCCTAAGAAGTTCCTGTATGAAGTCAGCCTCATAATAATAAAGAAACAATTCGGCAAAAAGAGGGGCACAGTTGGTTCCCATTGGAATTCCGACAGTCTGTTGGAAAACAAGTCCTCCAAACGTAACAAATATGTTGTCAATCAAGAAATCAAGCATCTTGATAATGTCAGTTTCAGTGAATTTTTTGTTTGAATCAAGTTCCTCTTCAATTGGACACGAACCAGATATTATACGTTCGACTTTCATCTTTTATTTATTATCATAATGCATTTTACTGTTCACTTATTTGATTCTGTTTTACTGTAGTACATTTACAAAAAGTAATGTTTATAACATTTTGTTAACTTGGCCAAAATACTTAGTCATATTTGAAGACAGGTGATCACATTTTATTTATTCTGAAAACAAAGAATTCCTTCGTAGCTGTTTGCGCTAATATGGCACTGCTGATGTCTTGAGACATGGACAGAAATGGGTCAAGATGCGCAATTCATTTCAGTTATGCGGTAATGGTAGCCTTTTTCTCAATTCCTCTGCCCTTATAGTTAACTTTGATATGAACGATGGCTATCATCAAAATTGACACATTGTCACATATGTGATTAAATTATCGGGGTACAACGAGAAATTCATTTCATTGTTTTGACACACCCGAAAAGCATTGCACGGCTTCGTGAGGTAAACAATCCATTTTTGCACACAATATGTTGTATGAAAATTTAGTTCGTTGTATACATTTAATAACTCCATATTTTTCACACCTTTATTCTATGTTCCGTTCTATACAATTCATCACAAATTGTGAAGTTCAGTCACTTGTTAAAATTTAAACATGTCCGATATCGCTACACCGATATTTGTTTACGCACTAATTCTAAGTTCCTCAATTTGAGGCGAATTAGGGATATTATCCATATCGAAATCCATAGATCTGATTTTCTTAATATCATTGTATGATCTTCTTCGGTATGACTTTTTGAATAACTCTATGCATTTCTGTTCATTTCTGAAAGAAAAGAGGTTGTTCTAGCAATATAAGGCTTTACCCTTATATCGCTATATTTGTTTATTCTAGATACAATGTGTAAGTATAATTGATTTCTTCCAGTATACCTTCACAGGTCACAATTAGAAAGAAATATCTTAATATGACAACCTTCAATATCAATATAAAAAACCAGTTAAAGCATTAAACACAATTTTCTGATGTCTAACAGTGCATTTGAACTAAGAACCTATGCCAAAATGTAACGTTAAATGTAACGTTTTGTGTCACCCCCCCCCCCCCCCCCCCCCCCCCGCCAATAATGGTTAAATTATTGGTGTGCAACATATGTATCAAATACTAGTACGAAGTGTAATATTTCCCTTGCATTATCGGCTATTCCTGTAAATTTGGATGCTAATGGTATTAACATGTCTTCTTTGTTACATGTTGACTTTCAATTCAAAAATACTAAATATTTCCAGATGAAGTAAGGTTAGTTAGTCATTAACTTCATCTATACACTGTGCTTTTTTAGCTTCTGGTGTAAACAAAGATTATGATTGATACTAAAAGAAGTTCTCCTGTCCTGTACCAGTAATACATTTCAAAATCAAAAATATTGCTGTTGTTTATATATAATGTTAATCTAGAACCAACTGAATTTAATTGTACATAACAGAATTAACTGTGACAACTAGGTATTTATAAAAGAGAACTTACCTCCATTTTCATAATGTGCTTTGGTGTACAACATGCAATTATCCATAAGTAAGCCTGACAACTTCTTAGAAAAGCTCGCAAATTAGATGAAGATGTGCAATTCATTTCATGTAGGCGGTAATGGTTACCTTTTCTTAATCCTACTGCCCATATCGTAAACTTGGGTATATATGATCGGTCGTTTCGAAGCTAAATCAATACCACATATGTGCTTGAATTTCCAGAGTGCGAAGTGAGATTCTTTTTGACGGTTTTTACATTAAGCACACACCGAAAAGGCTTTTGTGATGAGGATTCTCGAAGCAAAAATCATTTTTGTTTGTTTGCAGACAATAAGCTCCATGAAAATTTAATTCGTTGCAAACATTAAATAACTCCATCGTTTTACGCCTTTATTCTATGTTCCTCCGCTTCTCCAATCTGCCCGAATGGTTAAGCTCAGTCATTTAATAAAAAATTGCAACATGTCCAATATCACTGCACAGAGATTTTTAGTTTATGCACTATATTTTTACTTATATCTCAATTTAAGGCACATTATGCATTTTGTAAGACTTTGAATTACAGTTTATCACTTTTCTGCATGGTTGATTTTATAATCATCATGGATACATACAAATAATGCCTTCCAATACTATGTTGAAGTGTAATCATATTTGTATTCGGAGTATTATATTTGAAATTATTGGTAATTATGAATGTCAAAAAAAAAATTAAACTGGTTTCTGAATGTGTTCAAAAGTGAGTTATAATGTGGCGTCACCAATTGACTTCTCAATAAATGCTGGCATACGACGCTACTAGTATGGTAAGCACAATATATTCTCAAACGAATAATTCTGGAATAGCCTTTGTGGTTTATGATGTATTACTTATTATTTGCCTCAGAATCGTGATTTGTGTGTATGTACAAAAATGATCGTGTACGTTAATGTAATTTATAATCATCTTTTTTACTCCATTCATTTTTCAATATATTAAAAACATATTCTCTAATATTAGATTTAAAATCAGTATATGGTATTTCACATTAAGATTTTAATTAAAAAAATCGGAACAACAGAGACACTGAACTGCAACAAACAAAACGCCAACATACATAGAAACGGGATATTTGATAACAACTGCCATATTCCTGACTTGGTACAGGACAATTTAAGAAAAAATGGATGTGTGAACCTGGTGTTAAGGCTAGCCAAACCTCCCTCTTATATGGCAATGTTAAAAAATGTCGCTTAAATGACAACACTACCTGACAGGAAAACAATACAAACAAACACAAGAACACTCAGCACAGAGAAATGCATAAATAAATAATGTAATAGCACATTACAACATGTAAACCACAAAATAACAATGGACATCTCCCAATAACGACAGCACAGGACACCACAATCTGCAGATCACATAAATGGTTCAACGCCACAAAAAGCGACTTATTTTTGTGACGTATAATCCTGAAATCATGTTGAGTGTATAAATACCGAGACAAGTCGTATAGCAATGCGAATTGACACTCGGCAAAATAGTCATATTCGGGAATATGTCACGTTCGGTACTTAACAGACAGGCGACAAAGATGGTAAAACCACAATCTAAGACGTGTTAACAATGTTGTTAGTTAGTTTAGACACAGACACATCGTATAGATCAACCAATTCGTGATGGTCTCCATAAAATTTATGGATTGTCATCTTTCCTCCTCATAACTCTGTTGGAGCAGTTTCTGTGTAAGGAGCACACTCATGTAAATGAAGTCCGTATAGTGCGAACATACATGAGCATAACATATCACTTGAGATACAAAAACACAATACGATGTAGCAGAGGGTATGTTACTGCTGAAAAATATAAAATTCATAATTGGGAAGTTGAAATCATCCCGTTTGTAATAGATTTTAGTGTGAAGTCGTCCATCTGTGTCAATATTGAGGAAAATATCAAGGAATGAAGCAGTCCTTCAAGTATGTTAATGTTCGATGTTAAAAGAAATATAACTGAATATAAAGCTGCACATGTGTGTTCTAAAAGTTTGTAATTGTGTATGATGTAATTTTCTCAACTGAAATACTGTTACCGTTTTCAAGAAGACGTAACCCTGATATTGTTGTACATGTAACTGCCGTCTTCTATTATTAGATTCTATCATAACATTACAAAAAATATTGATAAATCAAATCATTTCAGTCAAATGTTTCATTTATTCTAAACATGTGTTCTTTGAAAATATTAAAAATCATTTATTTTAAAAAGTATTCCACTAAATATCTTAAATTATCTCCCATGTGGGAAGGTTTGTACGATTTTGAGCTCATCATGAAAACTTAAATAATTCGGATATTTCGTTGCACATAATGATGAATATATTGACGAATTGTGTAAAATATTAACTTTGATGATTACCACCACGATATGTTTGCAAGAAAATGTGAAAAAAACATTGTTATTTGGTGAATTTCGTCTTGGATCTCTACAAATGTGAATACTACTCATGAACTGTAAGTCTGTTTACATTATATACATTATATACCAGAAAGGAAAATACTTATATAACTGTAAACAATCTTCATATATATGCCTAGAAAGAAAGCAAGCCAAATAAGAGATTTAAAACTATGTCATCAACCACCCAGTCCACACCGACAACAATGTCGTGTTCAAAACATAAAATTAAAACAACGTCCAGTAAACCAGAGCCTATTACATCTACACCTATTGCAACTTCATCTATTAAACAACACCATGAACAGAAACGTAAGCGCGAAGCGTTGTCTTCGGAATATTCTGTTGATTCTTTCGTCCTTGATCTTGATTCAGAAAAAATAAAAGTCAAAATTCATTGGATAATCGACAAATCAGTTAATGCGGCTACAGAAGCAGCTATCCAAGCTGCCAAAAAACTATCCAAACTGGTCTCGAAGCCATTTTTAGCCACAGAATTGACGTGTTAGAAAGCAGGATCTTTGACTTAGAAAAGAAATACGATAAACAACTTGAATGGAATAGCAAAATTACGAAAGATCTCGTCGAACTTCTTAACGACAATAAAGCTAAAACACTGAAGATATCCACCCTTCATTCAGAGCTGAACATGGTACAGAAAGACTTAAACAACATCGTTCTCAAATAAATGATACTGCTCAATATACAAGAAAAAACACCGTGAAAATATTTGGAATTGTGCAAACTGAGGAGAAAGAAAATACTCACGATGTTGTTCAAAAACTGTTGAATGAAAAGCTCTCTCTTGATAACATTGACATCGAAATTGCACACAGAATAGGTCCGGTAAAAGATTCTGATCTAAATGTTAACACCAGAAGACCCATCATCTGCAAAATGCTCCGTAGAACTGATAAAATTAAAGTCATAGCATCCCGTCGTAAACTTAAAGGCCTAAAAATTTCTATTAGTGATGAACTTACTAAACTGAACTTTGAACTTTTAAAAAGTCTCCAGGAACACGAGCTTATAGATCAAGCTTGGTCTTACAATGGTAAAATTTTTGCCAAACACAAAAACAATGATATCAAAAGAATAATTGACATTGCTGATGTTAGTAGGGTCTTCGAAAGCTGATTTATTTACTAAATTAACACATAGTGTTGTTGAAAAACTTGTTGTTTCTTGTGAGTTGATGCATTTTCTTTAGAATATATATACACATAACTTTATTTATGTTGATTCATGAAACCGATTCTTTTTATATTTATATATATATATATATTCTTAATTGTAAAATTATTTTATTAATCTCATGAGCAACTTATTCCTATGGTTTGCTTCACCTTTTGGATAAATATGGTTTTTTTTGGCATTCATTGCCTGTGTTAATTTAATTTTTTTTTTTGCTATGTGTACCTTGCTTGTATTTTTTTGTCTACTTGTTTTATACCGTTTGTTTACATATAAGTTTTGTTCATATGTAGTGATCCATAATCCCGCAACATTCCTCTTAAAGCTTGCTAACCTATGATCGGGGTTGATCATTATAGAGCGTGTATCGGACGATTTCATAATACTATTGTATCTAAGCAATTACGAATAAACAGTTCTCACATTTTGAGTAACACTTTGTCACACTCTCGTTACGTGTACGTCTTTTTTTCAGTTATTACCGTTATCTCATTTTCTGTTTCATTACACAAGCTAGCAATGATGATGTTTTTATTACTAGTCACATCGGAAACTATTCATCCTAATCCGGGTCTGTCCGGGGATCTTTCTGTATGTCACTTAAATGCACGTAGCTTATACTCTTTTGATAGCGTATTAAAGACTTACCGAATTAAGCTAGACGAAATTGAGTTCGCACTGTGTAACGAATTCCAATATGATGTGGTCTGTATTAGTGAAACTTGGTTAAAACCAGATATATCATTGAAGATATTAAGATTGATAATTATAATATCCACAGGCGAGATAGGGCTGACGGGTCGGGTTACGGTGGTGTAGCCATATATGTTTCCGACCGATTATATTCTATGCGCCATCAGGAGTTAGAAATGCAGGGTCTCGAATTCTTATGCATTGAAGTCAAAACCAAGGATAAGTCTATCCTTGTAAGTGTTTGTTACAGAACGCCGACTGTAACGGCCAATCAACGTCAAAAATTCACTGATAGCTTTACATCAGTCGTTGAAAATATGAAATCACACAGCCCAGATGTTTGCTTGATTTTAGGGGACTTCAACGACCGGTGTGTTTCATGGTTTGATAGTCATAGTCACAGCGAGCTCGGTCTATCTCTTTTTAATCTGGCACATAGGTATGGTCTATCACAATTAATTGATGAACCGACCAGGTATACGGATAGCAGTGCGACACTGTTAGACCTTATATTTACTGACAATGAACGTTGTGTATCGAACTTCGGGGTTAGTCCCCCCTTTCTTAATCTCGACCATTGCATTATTTTCTGTAAACTATCCCTCAAATTAAGTAGATCACGTTCCTTTCAGCGTCGTGTCTGGGATTACAAGTCAGCTGATTTTAATAGTCTGAATACTGCATTATATAACGCTCCCTTTGATTCCGCATATGAAATTTTTGACGATGTAAACGACATTGTTAGTTATACGATTGACCTTATCACCTCCGCTTGTTCTGAATTTATACCGAATAAAATAGTAACTATTCGTCATAAGGATAAACCATGGATGAGTAACGAGGTTAGGCGAGCGATTCGTAAGCGTGATCGTTGCTTCAAAAAATATCAACGGACCCGAAGAGACGCAGACAAGTTATATCACATAGTTGCTAGGAGAGAGGTCAATCGCTTAAAAAGAGACGCAAAACAAAGATATGAAATTAATATCATTCGCTCATTTTCTAGAGAAACCCTTAATCCTAGGAAATTTTGGTCCCTTAGTAAATCTGTTTTAGGTTACAATTCAGATAGAGCTATCCCCCCTTTGAAAGATAACATGAATCTGATATCTGAAAATCTTGAAAAGGCAGAACTCCTTAATTGTTATTTTTCTGCACAGATGCACTTAGGTCTGCATGTGAGTAAGAATGAGCGAGTGATTGGATGGGTATGTAGTCAAATTACATTCGTATGTCTTGTCCTGTACATATTGTCTTGTCTTGTGTTTAACATATTTGTAAACTTAAAAAAAAAAAATCGTTAATTGTGAATCTGTATATATCTATGTTGAGGAGACCCACACGTAGTCTCTGGCTGTTGACAATCCTCTTTAAATAAATAAAGAATTAAATTAAATTAAATATCTTTTATCGATGTTCATTAACATACATTAATTTTCCGCCAAATCTTTAATATATTTGTTCATGTTGTCACAACAAAGCAATGTACTATTCTGAAACCTGCGAATCCCTTTAGAACAGCTTAGTCGAACATGATACTGCTCTAGACTTGCGGCATAGAGATGACATTTTAAAATAAACTCATCATAGATACCAGGATTAAAATTTAATTTTAGTTTATTATATAAATGCATTTTTCTGCATGATTGATTATGAATACACCATTGACAATGCCCATGTCTTGAGACATATAGTATATATCTTAAGATATTAAATTAAACTGTAAAAGTATTTGCAATGGGGCCGTCTATTGACATTTTGTTTGTCGACGGTTATAGCTTTCAAAAACAGATTAAAATGGTTCCTGAATGAATTCAAAAGTTTAATTCATAAAAAAAGTATGTTCGACAGACAGATTGACAGCTCAAGCAATGACAGGATACGACAATACTAGCACGGTAACCACTACACATACTCATATGGCTAATTTTGAGATTGTCGTTGTGCGAAAAACAAAATGTAAATGGTGTATCAATTATAAGTCCACTCCAAAACATGATATGTGTGTATTCAAAATTATGATCGTGCACGCTACTTCGCTCTTTTAAGAACCATTAAATGATACACTATAAAGTTTAACCTGTGAAGTGTAAACTTTTTCTATCAAATTGTATAGACGTACTACCTCACTTCATATATGTTTTAACTGTTGTCATTATTTAAGACAAGAATAAATACATGTTCGATCAAATATGTAAAAACGCAACAAACATATTTTTGATAAATATTCCGTTTCAACTTCACGAATAATACACGATGGTTTTGAAGTATAGATTCTGGGTACCGACGTTGTTTATCATTTTAATAACGTGTTATAGTATTCTTTTATTTGTCTTTATGAACATTACTTTTACTTTTTAGTCTGTTTTTGGTGATATCCATTTGACGTGGCTCTGTACTTATACATCCCGTCATTGTGTTATTGTGCTGTGGTAAATTTTTGTATTCTTGTTTTTCATTTTCGCTAATGTGCTTTGTGTATATACCTTTTTGAGTTTCTTTGTTATATATGACGTGGCTCTGTACTTATACATCCCGTCATTGTGTTATTATGCTATGGTAAATTCTTGTATTCTTGTCTTTCATGTTTACTAATGTGCTTTGTCTATATGCCCTTTTGTCTTTCTTTGTTACACATTTATTTGTTTTTATAGTAATTAAGATTATAAAACAATGTTGACTGCTGTACCCCAATTTTTGACATTTTTACCTATTATGTCTGTTTGTTTTGTTCACACATCGTTTTAAATATAATAGAATTTTATGCAACTGTCATAAAAATTAGAGGTTTAGCTAGCTTTAATCCAGGTTAAATCCACCATTTTCTACAAAAGAAAATGCCTGTATCAAGTCAGGAATATGACAGTTGTTATCCATTTGTTTGATAAGTTTGAACTTTTGATTTTGTCATTTGATTAGGAACTTTCCGTTTTGAATTTTCCTCAGCGTTCAGTATTTTTGTGATTTTACTTTTTGTTATGTCTAAAGTCAAGAAATTAATATATTTTTGCATACGATTATTCACATTTGTTTTGGTATGAAATAAGGACATTCAACAAAAGTATTGACAAAATATTTAATTGATTAAGTCGTCCATGAAATCTTTTCTGAAAATACTAAGCCTTACAAAGATATTTTAGGATGCACTTCTGTCACAATAGACAAAGCAATTTCCCATAGAAACTCCCTTTACGGCTAAAACTGTGCCAATTTCACTATGAAGTTTCGTAAAAAGATTTATCCTGGAATGGAACGTTGATAAGCATTATTATTTTATTCAAAGGTCAAAACATAGGACTGTGCGGCAAATTTTCAACACTTATATGTCTCGAACTTCTAAGAGTTTAAACTTGAACTAAATCCTGTAATACCTCTCCCTTCACTTCGGGTCTTCATCAGAATTCAATATTGCCGCTTTCCATGTGTATTTATACGATTAACATTCCCAAGTTATGACTCTATGAGATGAAACATAGAGATCATACCTTGGAACCAGGACGTAAACAAAACAAAATATCTATTAATCTAATATAGCTCTCCAAAAGAGACGCAGTTTGTCAAACAGCTGTATTTATTAAGTGCAACCTTTAGATAGAAGATACAAATATCGATACATTATAGATGTCTACGGACTTGTTTTATCGGTATGTCATATTTGAATTTTGAAGACAATAAGCCTTACAAAATATGTTATGCCTTGAGACAAAAAAAAAATATCTTGATACTTTGTGGATGTTTAAGGACTTGCTGTATTGTATTGGTATATAATATTTGTACTTTGAAGGTAAAATGCTGTATAAATAGAATACGGCAGGAAATTAACATTAGCATTCTATTAATTTACAGATTTGAATAATGGTTAAAAATTGTCACGTACATGCATATTCATACGTTTTTGTTTATATTCTCACTCACAGACAAAAACTGTATTTCATGAGAAGTGTACATGCACGGTGAATCACATTTTCAAGAAATGTAAGTACATATAAAGATATAAATGCGTGTTTTGAACGGTAATTTTCGTGCCTGATGCAATTTACACGACTTTATAATTTTACCGGTGTTCCGATTCAAATAGGCATATACCTGATATTGAATTTAACTCAGTAATCTATTTTATTCATTCTGTACAAAAAGTCATGTGTGATGTTGAGGTGTTATCAATATGTATACGTTATACTATGCCCTTTACTAAATCCCTTTTACCGGTATGCATGTACGAAAAATGATTGATTGATTGATTGTTGGATGCTTAACGTCCAGTGGCAAATATTTAATGCATGTTCGGGACGAGAAAAAATTAGTAATAAATACAATAGGTAGGTCCTAAAATAGAGGCCGTCTGGGATGAAGGTATGAAAAATTTGAACTGCCACTGGAAAGTGAGGGTATATTGGATAGGGACATAAATTAAGCCTTGTAAATGGTTAAATACGGACCCGTCATAGAGTTTTTGCAAGAGTTCTTAACGTACAAAAAACGTGGCACTCTCTATACACGTGGCATCGCATTTAACTTCCCCATTCTGACCGGACATGGCTGCGAAATTTAACATCCCAAACAGCGAACGGACGCTCCACTTTGGCAATGGTTTTACTGCCGGTCGGAGGAAGACCAGTGATGATTAAGAACTATTACCATGTGACCCTAGGGGGGTATGAAAAGAAACAAGTATCCCTACGGAACAGTAGAACTTTTATGATATTGCTCATGTCTTGAGACATGGAAAAATGTCTTAAGACGTTTAATTTTAATTTATTATATAAATGCATTTTTCTGCATGGTTGATTATAAATACAACATTGACAATGCCCATGTCTTGAGACATATTGTAAATATCCTAAGATATTTAGTTTAACTGTAAAAGTATCTGCAATGGGGCCGACTATAGAAATTTTGTTTGTCGATATGGTTATGGCTTTGAAAAAACAGATTACAATGGTTCCTGAATAAATTCATAAGTTCACAAAGTATGTTCGACAAACAGAATTACAGCTCATGCAATGAATGGATACGACAATACCAGCACGGTTACCACAACACATACTCATGTGGCTAATTTTGAGATTGTCGTTGTGCGAAAAACAAAATGTAAATGGTGTATTAATCATTAGTCCACTCCATAACAGGATCTGTGTGTAATCAAAATTATGATCGTACACGTTACTTCGCTCTTCCAAGAACCATTAAATGATACACTATAAAGTTTAACCTGTGAAGTGGTTACTTGTTCTATCATACTGTATGGAAGTACTACCTCACTTCATATATGTTTTAACTATTGTCATTATTTTCAAAGAATAAATACGTGTTCGATCAAATATTTAAAAACCCGGCAAACATATTTTGTTATGTACACAGTCAAGAAATTAATATATTCCTGCATACGATAATTCACATTTATTTTGGTATAAAAAAAGGACATTCAACAAAAGTATTGACAAAATATTTAATTGATTAAGTCGTCCATGAAATCTTTTCTGAAAATGGAAAATAATTCCAAAATACTAAGCCTTACAAAGATATTTTATGTCTATAGGGTGCACTTCTGTCACAATAGACAATGCAACTTCCCATAGGAACTCCCTTTACGGCTAAAACTGTGCCAATTTCACTATGAAGTTTCGTAAAAAGATTTATCCTGGAATGGAACTTTGATAAGCATTATTATTTTATTCAAAGGTCAAAACATAGGATTGTGCGGCAAATTTTCAACACTTATATGCCTCGAACTTCTAAGAGTTTAAACTTGAACTAAATCCTGTAATACCTCTCCCTTCACTTCGGGTCTTCATCAGATTTCAATATTGTCGCTATCCATGTGTATTTATACGATTAACATTTCCAAGTTATGACTCTATGAGATGAAACATAGAGATCATACCTTGGAACCAGGACGTAAACAAAACAAAATATCTATTAATCTAATATAGCTCTCCAAAAGAGACGCAGTTTGTCAAACAGCTGTATTTATTAAGTGCAACCTTTAGATAGAAGATACAAATATCGATACATTGTAGATGTCTACGGACTTGTTTTATCGGTATGTCATATTTGAATTTTGAAGACACTAAGCCTTACAAAATATGTTATGCCTTGAGACAAAAAAAAAAATATCTTGATACTTTGTGGATGTTTAAGGACTTGCTGTATTGTATTGGTATATAATATTTGTACTTTGAAGATAAAATGCTGTATAAATAGAATACGGCAGGAAATTAACATTAGCATTCTATTAATTTACAGATTTGAATAATGGTTAAAAATTGTCACGTACATGCATATTCATACGTTTTTGTTTATATTCTCACTCACAGCCAAAAACTGTATTTCATGAGAAGTGTACATGCACGGTGAATCACATTTTCAAGAAATGTAAGTACATATAAAGATATAAATGCGTGTTTTGAACGGTAATTTTCGTGCCTGATGCAATTTACACGACTTTATAATTTTACCGGTGTTCCGATTCAAATAGGCATATACCTGATATTGAATATAACTCAGTAATCTATTTTATTCATTCTGTACAAAAAGTCATGTGTGATGTTGAGGTGTTATCAATATGTATACGTTATACTATGCCCTTTACTAAATCCCTTTTACCGGTATGCATGTACGAAAAATGATTGATTGCTTGATTGTTGGATGCTTAACGTCCAGTGGCAAATATTTAATGCATGTTCGGGACGAGAAAAAATTAGTAATAAATACAATAGGTAGGTCCTAAAATAGAGGCCGTCTGGGATGAAGGTATGAAAAATTTGAACTGCCACTGGAAAGTGAGGGTATATTGGATAGGGACATAAATTAAGCCTTGCAAATGGTTAAATACGGACCCGTCATAGAGTTTTTGCAAGGGTCCTTAACGTACAAAAAACGTGGCACTCTCTATACACGTGGCATGGCATTTAACTTCCCCATTCTGACCGGACATGGCTGCGAAATTTAACATCCCAAACAGCGAACGGACGCTCCACTTTGGCAAGGGTTTTACTGCCGGTCGGAGGAAGACCAGTGATGATTAAGAACTATTACCATGTGACCCTAGGGGGGTATGAAAAGAAACAAGTATCCCTACGGAACAGTAGAACTTTTATGATATTGCTCATGTCTTGAGACATGGAAAAATGTCTTAAGACGTTTAATTTTAATTTATTATATAAATGCATTTTTCTGCATGGTTGATTATAAATACAACATTGACAATGCCCATGTCTTGAGACATATTGTAAATATCCTAAGATATTTAGTTTAACTATAAAAGTATCTGCAATGGGGCCGACTATAGAAATTTTGTTTGTCGATATGGTTATGGCTTTGAAAAACAGATTACACTGGTTCCTGAATAAATTCATAAGTTCACAAAGTATGTTCGACAAACAGAATTACAGCTCATGCAATGAATGGATACGACAATACTAGCACGGTAACCACAACACATACTCATGTGGCTAATTTTGAGATTGTCGTTGTGCGAAAAACAAAATGTAAATGGTGTATTAATCATTAGTCCACTCCAAAACAGGATCTGTGTGTAATCAAAATTATGATCGTACACGTTACTTCGCTCTTCTAAGAACCATTAAATGATACACTATCAAGTTTAACCTGTGAAGTGGTTACTTGTTCTATCATACTGTATGGAAGTACTACCTCACTTCATATATGTTTTAACTATTGTCATTATTTTCAAAGAATAAATACGTGTTCGATCAAATATTTAAAAACCCGGCAAACATATTTTGTTATGTACACAGTCAAGAAATTAATATATTCCTGCATACGATAATTCACATTTATTTTGGTATAAAAAAAGGACATTCAACAAAAGTATTGACAAAATATTTAATTGATTAAGTCGTCCATGAAATCTTTTCTGAAAATAGAAAATAATTCCAAAATACTAAGCCTTACAAAGATATTTTATGTCTATAGGGTGCACTTCTGTCACAATAGACAATGCAACTTCCCATAGGAACTCCCTTTACGGCAAAAACTGTGCCAATTTTACTATAAAGTTTCGTAAAAAAATATATCCTGGAATGGAACATTGATAAGCACTACTATTGTATTCAAAGGTCAAAACATGGGACTGTGCGGTATATTCTCAACATTTATATGCCTCGAACGTCTAGGAGTTCAAACTTGTACTAAATTCTGTAATACCTCTCCCTTCGCTTTGGGTCTTCATCAGAATTCAATATCGCCGCTTTCCATGTGTATTTATACGACTAACCTTCCCAAGTCATGACTCTATGAGATGAAACATAGAAATACCTTGGAACCAGTACGTAAACAAAACAAAATATCTGTGAATATAATATATCTCTCCAAAAGAGGCGTGGTTTGTCAAACAACTGTAATTACAAAGTGCAACCTTTAGATAGAAGATAAAAATCTCGAAACATTGTAGATGTCTACGGACTTGTTTTATCGGTATGTCATATTTGTATTTTGAAGACACTTAGCCTTACAAAATATTGTATACCTTGAGACAGAAAATAAATATCTTGATACTTTGTTGATGTTTAACCTGTTTAAGGACTTGCTGTATGGATTTATAATATTTGTATTTTGAAGATAAAATGCTGTATAAATAGAATACGACAGCAAATGAACATTATCATTCTCTATCAATTGATAGATTTGTATAATGGTTAAAAATTGTTACGTACTTGCATAATCATATGTTTTTGTTTATTTTCTCATTCACAGCCAAGAACTATATTTCCTGAGAAGTGTACATGCACGATGAATCAAATCTTCAATAAATTTAAGTATATATAAAGATATAAATGAGTGTTTTGAACGTTCGTTTTCGTGCATGATGCAATTTACACGACTTTATTATTTTACTGGTATTCCGATTCAAATAGGCTTAAACCCGCTGCAATTGTTTGCACCTGTCCTAAGTCAGGAATCTGATGTTAAGTAGTTGTCGTTTGTTGATGTGGTTCATAAGTGTTTCTCGTTTCTCGTTTTTTATATAGATTAGACCGTAGGTTTTTCCGTTTGAAAGGTTTTACACTAGTAATTTTTGGGGCCCTTTATAGCTTGCTGTTCGGTTTGAGATAAGGCTCCGTGTTGAAGACCGTACTTTGACCTATAATGGTTTACTTTCATAAATTTTTACTTGGACGGAGAGTTGTCTCATTGACACTCATACCACATCTTCTTATATCTATATACCTGATATTGAATATAACTGAGTAATCTATTTTATTCATTCTGTAGAAAAAGTCATGTGTGATGTTGAGGTGTTATCAATATGTATACATTAAAGTATGTCCTTTACTAAATCCCTTTTTGCCGGTATGCATGTACGAAAAAATGATTGATTGCTTGATTGTTGGTTGCTTAACGTCCAGTGGCAAATATTTAATGCATGTTCGGGACGAGAAAAATTAGCAATAAATACAATAGGTAGGTCCTAAAATAGAGGCCGTCTGGGATGAAGGTATGAAAAATTTGAACTGCCACTGGAAAGTGAGGGTATATTGGATAGGGACATAAATTAAGCCTTGCAAATGATAAAATACGGACCCGTCATAGAGTTTTTGCAAGGAATCTTAACGTACAAAGAACGTGGCACTCTCTATACACGAGGCATCGGATTTAACTTCCCCATTCTGACCGGACATGGCTGCGAAATTGAACATCCCAAACAGCGAACGGACGCTCCACTTTGGCAAGGGTTTTACTGCCGGTCGGAGGAAGATCAGTGATGATTAATATCTATTACTATGTGACCCTAGGGGGTATGAAAAAAAACGAGTATCCCTACGGAACAGCGGAACCTTAATGATATTGCTCATGTCTTGAGACATGGAAAAATGTCTTAAAACTTTTAATTTTAGTTTATTATATAAATGCATTGTTATGCATGGTTGATTATAAATACCACATTGACAATGCCCATATCTTGAGACATATAGTAAATATCCTAAGATATTAAGTTAAACTGTTAAAGTATCTGCAATGGGGCCGTCTATAGAAAGTTTCTTTGTCGATATGGTTATAGCTTTGAAAAACAGATTACAATGGTTCCTGAATGAATACAAAAGTTTAATTCATAAAGTATGTTCGACAAACAGATTTACAGCTTATGCAATGAATGGATACGACAGTACTAGCACGGTAACCACAACACATACTCATGTGTCTAATTTTGAGATTGTCGTTGTGCGAAAAACAAAATGTAAATGGTGTATTAATCATTAGTCCACTCCAAAACAGGATCTGTGTGTATTCAAAATTATGATCGTGCGCGCTACTTCGCTCTTTTAAGAACCATTAAATGATACACTATAAAGTTTTACCTGTGAAGTGATTACTTCTTCTATCATACTGTATAGAAGTACTACCTCACTTCATATATGTTTTAACTATTGTCATTATTTTCAAAGAATTAATACGTGTTCGATCAAATATTTAAACACCCGGCAAACATATTTTGTTATGTACACAGTCAAAAAATTAATATATTTGTGCATACGATTATTCACATTTATTTTGGTATAAAAAAAGGACATTCAACAAAGTATTAACAAAATATTTAATTGATTAAGTCGTCCATGGAATCTTTTCTGAAAATGGAAAATAATTCCGAAACTAAGCCTTACAAAGATATTTTATGTCTATAGGGTGCACTTCTGTCACAATAGACAATGCAATTTCCCATAGGAACTCCCTTTACGGCAAAAACTGTGCCAATTTTACTATGAAGTTTCGTAAAAAAATATATCCTGGAATGGAACATTGATAAGCACTACTATTGTATTCAAAGGTCAAAACATGGGACTGTGCGGTATATTCTCAACATTTATATGCCTCGAACTTCTAAGAGTTTAAACTTGTACTAAATTCTGTAAAACCTCTCCCTTCGCTTTTGGTCTTCATCAGAATTCAATATCGCCGCTATCCATGTGTATTTACACGATTAACATTCCCAAGTTATGACTATGAGATGAAACATAGAAATACCTTGGAACCAGTACGTAAACAAAACAAAATAACTATGAATATAATATATCTTTCTAAAAGAGGCGTGGTTTGTCAAACAACTGTATTTAAAAAGTGTAACCTTTAGATAGAAAATAAAAATCTCGATACACTTAGACACTAAGCCTTACAAAATATTTTATGCCTTGAAACAGAAAATAAATATCTTGATACTTTGTTGATGTTTTAGGACTTGCTGTATTGGTATATAATATTTGTATTTTGAAGATAAAATGCTGTATAAATAGAATAGACATGGCTGCGAAATTGAACATCCCGCACTTTTGCAAGGGTTTTACTGCCGGTCGGAGGAAGACCAGTGATGATTAATAGCTATAACCATGTGACCCTAAATGGGTATAAAAAACGAGTATCCCTACGGAACAGCAGAACTTTTATGATATTGCTCATGTCTTGAGACATGGAAAAATGTCTTAAGACGTTTAATTTTAGTTTATAATATAAATGCATTTTTCTGCATGATTGATTATAAATACACCATTGACAATGCCCATGTCTTGAGAGGTAAAGTAAATATCTTAAGATATAAAGCTAAACTGTAAAAGTATTTGCAATGGGGCTGTCTATTAAAACTTTGTTTGTCGATGGTAATGGCTTTCAAAAACAGATTAAAATGGTTCCTGAATGAATTCAAAAGTTTAAGTCATAAAGTATGTTCGACAAACAGATTTACAGATCATGCAATGAATGGATACGACAATACTAGCACGGTAACCACAGAACATTCTCATATGGCTAATTTTGAGAGGTAAACGGACAGAAAATCACAGGACAAAAAGTCACAGGTCATAAAGTCACAAATTTGATAGTACAAAAAGTCACAGGTCAAAAAAGTCACAAATAATTTGTTGAAAATTGCCCGAACATATAAGAGGAATATCTTGAAATACTTTGTTTTTATTATATATATTCATTTTTAAGTTCATGACATTGTTCATAAGCCTTGATAAATGAAAATTTATCAGATTTTAATCATGCAAAGAATATATTTCTTGGCACCATGATGCCAAGCCACTTTGACATTTTGTTTTCATAACAATTATTTGATCATTGTTGATATTTATTGAATAAATTTTATTAACAAAGTTGCTTTACATATAATAGTTCAAGACAAAAAAACAAATATTTGAAAAAATTAGTGTTTTCTTGTTGAAAGAAAAATAATCTCAAAACTGAATTGTGACTTTTTGTGCTGTGACTTTTTGTCCGTGACTTTTTGTCTGTGACTTTTTGTTCTGTGACTTTCTGTCCTACATTCTCTTGAGATTGTCGTTGTGCGGAAAACAAAATGTAAATGGTGTATTAATTATTAGTCCACTCCAAAACAGGATCTGTGTGTATTAAAAATTATGATCGTGCGCGCTACTTCGCTCTTTTGAGAACCATTAAATGATACACTATAAAGTTTGACCTGGGAAGTGGTTACTTTTTCTATCATCTTGTATGGAAGTCTTACCTCACTTCATGTATGTTTTAGCTGTTGTGATTATATATATGTTCGATTAAATATTTAAAAACGCAGCAAACATATTATGTTATGTCTACAGTCAAGAAATTAATATATGTGCGCATACGATTATTCACGTTTATTTTTATATGAAATAAAGACATTCAACAAAAGTATTGACAAATTATCTAATTGATTAAGTCGTCCATGAAATCTTTTCTGAAAATGGAAAATAATTCCAAAATACAAAGCCTTACAAAGATAGTTCATGTCTATAGGGTGCACTTCTGTCAATATAGACGATGCAATTTCCCATAGGAACTCCCTTTACGGCTAAAACTGCCAATTTTACTATGAAGTTTCGTAAATTTTTTTATCCTGGAATGGAACGTTGATAATCACTTCTATTTTATTCAAAGGTCAAAAAATGGGACTGTGCGGTATATTTTCACATTTATATGCCTCGAACTTCTAAGAGTTTAAACTTGTGTTAAATTCTGTAATACCTCTCCCTTCACTTTGGGTCTTCATCAGAATTCAATATCGCCGCTATCCACGTGTATTTATACGATTAACATTCCCAAGATATGACTCTATAAGATGAAACATAAAGATCATACCTTGGAACCAGTACGTAAAAAAACCAAAGTATCTGTGAATATAATATATCTCCCAAAAAGAGGCGTGGTTTGTCAAACAACTGTAATTACAAAGTGCAACCTTTAGATAGAAGATAAAAATCTCGATACATTGTAAGGGGCCTCGGTGGCCGAGTGGTCTAAGTAGTTACTACTGTATTCACTAGCCAGTCAACACTGAGGTTGTGAGTTCGAACCCCGCTCGTGCGAATGCACTCGACTCCAATCTTACTTGACTAGGATTGTCAGTTTTCCTATCGAAGGTCGGTGGTTTTCACCGGGCACTCCGGCTTCCTCCACCAATAAAAACTGGCCGCCACGAAATAGCCCAAAAGCGGTGCTTAAAAGTGGCGTTAAAACACCAAAAATCAAAATCAAATCAAATCGATATATTGTTGATGTCTACGGACTTGTTTTATCGGTATGTCATATTTGTATTTGGAAGACACTTAGCCTTATAAAATATTGTACACCTTGAGACAGAAAATAAATATCTTGATACTTTGTTGATGTTTATCCTGTTTAAGGACTTGCTGTATGGGTTTATAATATTTGTATTTTGAAGATAAAATGCTGTATAAATAGAATACGAAAGCAAATGAACATTATCATTCTATGAATTTATAGATTTGTATAATGTTTAAAAATTGTCACGTACATGCATATTCATATGTTTTTGTGTATTTTCTCATTCACAGCCAAAAGCTGAATTTCCTGAGAAGTGTACATGCACGGTGAATCAAATCTTCAAGAAATGTAAGTATAGATAAAGATATAAATGCGTATTTTGAACGTTTGTTTGCGTGCATGATGCAATTTACACGACTTTATTATTTTACCAGTGTTCCGATTCAAATAGGCATATATCTGACATTGAATATAACTCAGTAATCTATTTTATTCATTCTGTACAAAAAGTTATGAATGATGTTGAGTTGTTATCAATATGTATACGTTATACTATGCCCTTTTCTAAATCCCTTTTACCGGTATGCATGTTCGAAAAATGATCGATTGTTTGATTATTGGTTGCTTAACATCCAGTGGCAAATATTCAATGCATGTTCGGGACGAGAAAAAAAAGCAATAAATACAATAGGTAGGTCCCAAAATAGAGGCCTCCCGGGATGAAAGTCGGAGAAATTTGGACTGACACTTGAAAATAAGGGTATATTGGATAGAGACATCAGTTTGGCCTTGAAAAAGGTCAAATACGGACCCGCCTAAGAGTTTTTGCATGGGTTCGTAACGTGCAAAGACCACGGCACTCTCTATACACATGGCATCCAATTTAACGTCCCCATTCTGACCGGACATGGCTGCGAAATTGAAAATCCCGATCAGCAAACGGACGCTCCACGTTAGTGAGGGTTTTACTACCGATCAGAGGAAGACCAGTGATGATTAATATCTACAGATAGGTGCAGTCCTAACTTGTACTAAAGTTAACTTAGAGCAGACTTGTTGACTGCTTTCCAAGTTAACCAAGAAATTTTAAGCAGACAAGCAAGTTAACTTCGTCGTTGGTAGACCTGACCTAGGTCTGCTTTTTTTAGGACTGCTGCAGACCTATTGACAAGTCTGCTCCAGACTAGACCTGTGGACAAGTCTGCTATTGACCAGTCCTGAGGACAGGTCTGTTCCAGACCAGACCTGTGGACAGGTCTGCTCCTGACCAGACTGTGGACAGGTCTGCTAATGACCAAACCTGTGGTCAGGTCTGCTACAGTGACTAGACCTGAGGACAGGTCTGCTTATGACAGATTACCGTGTTTAAGATTTTTCATATTAGACCTGAGCTTTTATCATGTAAATAATAATCGCATTGTTCTTCAAGTTTTCTCAGTATAGCAAATTACTTTACTCGTTAGACTTTATAGATATTATACACTTTAAACAATTCTTTTTTTTTCATTTCATATTCTTATATACATTAAACAATGGCTATAAAATTTCACACTTGTGATCACATGCAGCTATCACAAAAGTGCTGTCATTTGTATTATACCAGCCATCCTGATATAAAAATATAATTGATTTACTATGCGGCTACATGTATAAAGATTTACATAATAAAGTGCAATAATGGTCAGTTTGGTTGATGCGGTCAAATATTTTTTTTGTACGAGTCTGCCAGAGGTATCAAAACTACTGAAATTTTGTTGCGAGACAATATTTGTAACAAAGAGAGGACATGCTGGCACTCTTATTTGATGCGGACAAAATTTTGGAGTCATTGTGTTTAAATATTGCTGTCATTTGTATTATACAATCCATCCTGACTTCTAAACATCACTGATTTATTATGCGGCTATATAGCTTTACATAAGAAAGTGTAAAATAGTCAGTTTTGGTTGATGTGTTAAATATTTGAACTGAAATTTCCTTACGTATCAATATATTGAATAAAAAAAAGGACATGCTGGCACTCTGAATTCATGTGGACATGTAGTTATTGTGTTCCAATATTGCTGTCATTTGTATTATACAATCCATCTTGTCATCAAAATATTGCTGATTTACTATGCGGCTATATAGATTTACATATAATAAAGTGCAAATAATTATATGGTCAGTTTTGGTTGATGCGCTAAAATATTTTTGTTATACGAGTCAGCCTAAGGTATCAAAACTACTAAAATTTTGTTGCGAGACAATACTTTGAATAAAAAGATGACATGCTGGCAATGTAAATTGATGGGGACAAAATTTTGTAGTCATTGTGTTCCAATGTTGCTGTCATTAATATTGTACAATCTATCCTGACATAAAAATATTTCTGAATTTTTTAAGCGGCTATATAAATAAACAGAATGAAGTGCAAATATGGTCAGTTTTGGTTGATGCGTTCAAATAATTTTGTTGTTCGAGTCAGCCTGAGGTATTAAAACTACTGCAATTTTGTTACGTATCAATATATTTAACAAATGGAGGACATGATGGCACTGTAAATTTATGCGGACAAATTTTTTTAGTCATTGTGTTCCAATAGTGCTGTCATTTGTTTTATACTGACATAAAAATATAACTGATTTTCTATGCGGCTACATTTATATAGATTTACATATTAAAGTGCAAATATGGTCAGTTTTGGTTGATATAGTCAAAAAAGTTTCGAGCCAGTCTGAGATGTGAAAACTACTGATTTTTTGTGATGATTGAATTATTTGAATGACAAAAGGACATGCTTGCACTGTGGATTGGTGCAGAAAAAGAAATATTAGTAAGCCGACCATAAACATGATAAATATCAGTAACTGTACCCCAATATAGCTTTCAATTATCATGATTATTTTATATGATCTAAGTACTATTCCATTTTGGCATTGTTTATTGTTTTTATCTGAAAACCAAGTTTATAAGATTAACGCTACATTTTAAAACCGATATTTTAAAGAAAATACTGGTTGATACGATTTAAAGACTTTGAAATTTATTGGAATATATTTTCAATGCCCGTTATATTTGTAACCAATATCATTTTTAATTTATAGAAAGGTAGATCACGGATAAATTTGTATAACAAGCAAAGTTTTATGCGTACTTTTTTTACCAATACATGTATTTAATCTGTATTGTTTATATCTCGGAAGTATTATATTGACTTTATTTTTCTATGTTTATCATGTTTATACCAAAAAACAAAGACATTAATAATATTTTAAAAAAATCGATGTACACCGGTCCTGGTTACAGGTTAACTAAATTTAGTGTTGAGCAGACCAGCCAAAAGTTAACTTGAGATCAGGTCTGGTTCGATCGGAGTTGTAAAAATCAAAGTGGACTTATGTTAACTTATGGCAGGACTGGTTTCGAAGTAAACTTATATTAGTAGCGGACCTGTTTCCAAGTTAACTTTTTCGGCAGACATAAAAACAGTCCTAGGACCAAGTCCGCTTTTCAAGTTAACTAGATTGTGGTCCTAGGACTGGTCAGAGCAGTCCTAAATCATGTCACAGGTTAACTTGCTGTACAGGTTAGGACTGCACCCATCTGTATTCCCAAGTCAGCTTAGAGGGTATGAAAAAAAAACGAGAAACCCTACAGAAAAGCGGAACTTTTACGATATTACTCATGTCGTGATATATGGAAAAAAGACGTTTAATTTTAGTTTAAATTATAGATTCATATTTCTGTTCGGTTGATTATAAATACACCATTGACAATGCCCATGTCTTGAGACATATAGTAAATATCTTGAGATATTAAGATAAACTTTAGAAGTATTTGAAATGAGGCCGTCTGTTGGAATTATGTTGGTCGATGGTAATAGCTTTCAAAAACAGATTAAAATGGTTTCTGAATGAATTAAAAAGTTTAAGTCATAAAGTATGTTCGACAAACAGATTTACAGCTCATGCAATGACTGGATACGACAATACTAGCACAGTTACCGCAACACATACTCATATGGCTAATTTTGAGATTATAATTGTGCGAAAAGCAAAATGTAAATGGTGTATTAATTATTAGTCCACTCCAAAACATGATCTGTGTGTATTCTTTTTTTTATCATACTGCATGAACATACTACCTCACTTAATATATGTTTTATCTGTTGTCATTTTTTTCAAAGAATAAATACATTTTCAAACAAATATTTAAAAACGCGGCAAACATATTTTGTTGTGTCTACAGTCAAGAAATTAATATATTTATGCATACGGTTATTCACTGTCATTGTGGTATGGAAGAAGGACAATAAACAAAAGTATTGACAAAATATTTAATTGATCAAGTCGTCCATGAAATCTTTTCTGAAAATGGAAAATAATTCCAAAATACTAAGCCTTACAAAGATATTTTGTGTCTATAGGTTGCACTTCTGTCAATATAGACAATGCAATTTACCATTATAACTCCCTTAACGGCTACAACTGTGCCAAGTTAACTATAAAGTTTCGTAAAAAAATATATCCTAGAATGGAACGTTGATAAGCACTACTATTTTATTCAAAGGTCAAACCATAGGACTGTGCGGCATATTTTCGACATTTATATGCCCCAACCTTCTAAGAGTTTAAACGTATACTAAAATCTGTACTACCCCTCTCTTCACTTTGGAACTTCCTTAGAATTCAATACCGCCGCTATCCATGTGTATTAATACAATTAACATTCCCAAGTTCTGACTCTATGAAATGAAACATAGAGATCATACCTTGGAACCAGTACGTAAACAAAACAAATTCTACTTTTTAGTCAGACGTCAGGCGCTACCTTAAATACCCTGTTTTTTGTTTTTGTCCTCTGGTTTTGTAGTTTTTTGTCGGGTACTTGATGACGGATAGCGTTTGACGTCTTTAGTCGAACATTTGTTTTTTTACTTTATTTTATTCCTGTGTGCTGGTTCATTTTCTGGGCGCCAGTTTTTGCTCCTTTCAATTGTGAATACGGATAACAGAAAAAACAAATAATACTCTGTGGTCGGGTTGTTGTCTCTTTGACATATTTCCCATTTCCATTCTCAATTTTATAAAATATCTATGAATATAATAAAACCGCAAAAAAGGAAAAGGGATTTAATCCAGATCATGGACTAAAGTTGTAAAGGTATCTTCAGTTAAACAGTATTTTGGCAGCTTAATTTGTAAAAATTTACACTAGGCGACGACGAGAGCATGAAGTTTTACCCATGTCCGTCTGTATTTATGTATGTTCAAACGTAGGTACGAACATTGGTTTCCGTTCTTTAACTTTAGTTTGCCTCAACCAAATATGAAACTGATACATAATGCTTATTTACAAAAAACACTGATCAAGTTTGAATTTTGGTGGCATCACTTTTACCGATCACGAGTTATGCCCCTTTATATATAGAAGAAAATGTAGATTTTTTGTTTCCGTTTCCTAATTTTAGTTTGCCTCAACCAAATGTTATAAAAGTTAAACACAATGCTTGTTAACACAAAACGAAGATCAATTTTAATTTGGTTGGCATCACTTTTACTGTTCATCAGATATGTTCCTTTATGAATAGATAATATGCTGAATTAATTGTTTCCGTTCTCTAACTTTAGTTTGTTTCAAGCAATTGTTATTAAACTTATACACAATGCTTATTACCACAAAACAGAGACCCATTACGTATTTTGGTGGCTTCACTATTAAGGTTCTAGAGTTATACCCCTTTTAACTTTAAATGCAAGCAGGGGCATCTGTGTTGCATGGACACATTCTCCATTAACTTTACTTTAAATAGTATTACATATTATTCATTGAATATTTAAGTGACAAGTTAATTATTAAATTCCGACAACGAACACTTATTATTGCATTGATTTGATACTGAGTTCAATAAAAAGAGATAAGTACGGACGGTCATATTTTTTCTGAATGTACAGAATATTGATTCGCTTCCCCAGACACATTAAGAAACAGAGTAAGACGAATCCCCTTATTTAGTGGTGTTCCTTGACCAAGAGGGGAATACCAGTAGCTGTTAATTATGTGCCTGATTTAGACTTTCATGAAATATACTCACAGACACTGGGAATTTTACAACAGTGAGCAGTTGGAGACCAAGACACGCAACAAAAATCAACCAATTGAATCAAATTAGCAGACCTTTTGTCAAGAAATAAAAATGAGTAAAAACTATACAGCAAATAATTATGTTTTATTAGAAATTCACACTTTATGAACCGTTCCAGATTTCCAGAGTACTTGAGATCACCATGGTTTTTATTTGGTACTGTTTTTGTCTATATATGGCCAATCTATGATAGTAGATGGGCATTATGTTTTTCAGTCTGTACGTCCATTCATCCGTCTGACCTGAATCTTGTAAAAGATTTTGCTGAAGTTAGTTAAGAGTGAATTAGCAGTCATATCAACTTGAAACTTAATACACATGTTCCTTATAATGTGTTTTTTCTGACATGCATACCAAATAAGGATTTTTACCCCATTTTCATGGTTCACTGAACGAAGAAAATGACAGGGCAAGTAAGGCATCAGTGTACTTTGGACATATTTTTTTGTTGTTTTCAATGTTATGTTTTATTGCTATATGTATATACAGAGACTGCTGTGTGTGTAGTGTTTCCCTCAGTTTTGGTTTGTGACCTGGATTTGTTTCAGTTAAATCGATTTATAACTATTGAACAGCGGTATACTACTATTGCTTTTATTTGTATGCTCTTCAACGTTGTACTCTAATTGTTCTTTTAATTATTTTGATTCGAGCGTCACTGCTGAGTCTTGTGTTAACGAAACGCGCGTTTGGCGTAGAAAAATATATAAGCCTGGTACCTTTGATAAGTGTTTGTCTGTTTGTGTTCCATTATTGAGTTTATTTGTCTTTTTGGTATGAATATTTCACAAAGTTCCCTTTCCATTAATAGCAGTTTCCGCAATTTCAATGTTTATCAATTGAAATTTTCCCTTGAATTAATGCATATTCAAGACAATTCAAAATGCAAAATTCATGTATTACGCCAAAAAAGAATACAACATCAAAGGTAAAGGACTACATCCTTGGTTGCTTACATCAATAATTGACTTACCAATGCATATTTTAGCTGATAAGGTCAAAACAGGAACCAGTTATGTCATGTATCGTCAGGAATAACTCATTTATATATTTGATCACTGGTTTTTTTGTTAGGTTGCACATGTGACATGTTAAAGAAATTAACACTTCCACAAGGCTAAACACGTTAAAGTGTTAATAAGGTGTTGCCAGGAAAATTCACGTGTAATGTGTTAATCAATTTAACACATTAACATGTTAACAATTAATACCAACAGTGTTAGATATAAACATTTAAACATGTTAAATTAAGAGTTCTAAGATCTAATAATTTAAAATAGAAAAAAATCAGTAGCTCTATGGCCTGCAAATCGTCAACAAATATCATAAGGACCTAATAGCTTTGAATCCGCACGTAGTGCCAAAGGAACATCGCTCTACAAAAAAAGGGGGAAAAAAAAAGGAAAATTAACAATAGGGAACGAAAAATCGCACCTTTTTTGTAATTTTTTGCGTAGAAAAAATGAAAACAATACTTTATAAATTTCATGCGTCCTAAGAGCTTTTCTGGTTTAACCTTCATTAGGAACGCTCAATTTTAGAGAAACTAGAGATTCCCCTGTAAAACAGAAATATCTGAATCTAGGAAGGGACTAATTTTGCTTGTTGGATTTTAATGGTTTTGCAATAAATAATACCACAAAGAAAAATAAATTTTCCGTCAAATCACTAATTATAGTTACATATTCATTTGTTGCTTGTTAAATCTTATGTTTTTGGCCTAATAACATTATTAATACAAATTATTATTACATGTCTGCTGTTCAATATTTTGGTGTGGTATATCTTAAATATGGATACTAACAGTATATGTTCAGTTGCACTGACATGGAAACCAGAGGAAAAAAGGAAAGTTGGACGTCCCAAAACCACCTGGAGAAGGACTATAGAGACAGAACGAACATCACTCTCGGATAGAACAGATGGGCTACAGCAAGAACAGCAGCTAAAGACCGTGTGAAATGGAAAAAATGTATCAGGGCCTTAAATGCCGACCGGCGTGAAGAGGATAGGTGAGGTGAGGTGATATCTTAAATAAAACAAATGCCCATTTGTAGTAAAGAGGGAACATGTCGTGTTCTTGTATTGTAAGTCGTTGCATTTTGAGATCGTTTTTGTATAGTACTGCGGACGATAAAACAGTGTAGGATGAAATACTTTCATATCAACAGATATCACCATTTGAGTTTGGAAACTATGATTGCTGGTTTTCTTGGAAAATTCTAGGATTTATATATCATCGTGGTTGACTTGTGCTGTGTTTCTATTTTGAATTATACACAGGAAGTTAATTTTGTTTTAATGATAATTTCCATACTTCCGTTTTTTAATACATTCATCGATTTCAAACTTGTTAATTTTAATGTGGTAAGGAATCTTACAAATACAGATGACTTATAACGAAGATTGATTTAAAAAAAAAAGGAAAAATCTACGTTTATCTTGGTACCTTATGAATTACGTTAAGGAATATTTTGTTCCTAAAATAATATCTGATATTTTGCAACTAATAAAATGAATACACATATATAAAAAACTGTTTGTTGAAGAAAAAAAAACCGGATGCAACTATAAGATATCTTTATATTTTCTAAAGGACAAAGGGTTTACTCTTTAATACTTTGCAGATACAAATAAAACCTTGCACGACAGAAGGTTTACCTACGATAAGTCACCATGGTCTTTGTAATTATTTCATCTGCACTTGTTACCCTCCAAAATAGGAAAATCTACTAAACATTGATCGCTGCTACTCTCCAATTTAAGGAATATTTTATTCACGTAGTTCTAAATGACCTTAACCTTTTAAACTTCTAAATTCGTTTAAAGATTTAGATTTAAGAAGTCAGTTAGAAAGATTTGCTGACAATAAAATTGATGATAACATACGTCTATGTAATAACGGCCGTTTAACAAATAATGATATGTCCACTGGTTACCCTCTATAGTAAGATAATCCACTGAACATTAATCGACATCACCCTCAAATTAAATGAACGTTTTATTTGAGTTGTTCTAAATGACTCCAACCTTTCAAATTTTTAAGTTCATTTGATGAATGAGACTTTGGAAATAAGTTAAAACATTTTCTGCCCATTAAATTGATAATTACCAAGATGTGTTCAATAATAGTCGATAAACAAATAATGATTTTAATTGTATACCCACTGTCTCATGTCTTTTAATATATCATTATAGCTTGTTAAACTACAGACTGAACTGTGATACAAAGATAATATAGTAATTGAAGGCAGTTCTATTAATTGTTTACCATTGTGAATGTAGGACAGTAGTGATTGTACAGATTTTGTTTATATAAGAAAGTAAAATGTACTGACTCTCATTTTATAATATCTAGAAAGCGTCAATAGCTAAATTGTATAAATAAATGTTATAAGACAACCGTTCATTCTTCTTTCAACTGACCTGGAGATGAACATTAGCCTTATTCTTTAATTGTTTTTTTTTTCAATGGTTTGTGGTCTAGTTTTGAGACTGCTTTCAAATGGTTTAAATAAAGCCTACAGACACAAAGTGCTATACAAAAAAATGTCTTCTTTTTATTTGATTAAATAACAGATATTCAAAAGATATAAAAGTTTCTAGTCACCTTAGCATGCATATCAGACAGGAATACCAGTATCATTAAGAATTAATTTTGTGTGTTTCTTGACAAAACAATGAATAAGACAACATGATTGACACTGTAAATATATTCCGCGGACATTAGAATTATCGAAATAAATTTACTAAAAGACGAGTAGATTGATTAGAAAAATTTCTTAATGGTAAAACAATGTTGCCTATGAGTACATGCTTAATTCTTTTTAATTTATCACTACCAGACAAGAACTGTGTTTTCAGACATATATTCAGACATATATTCATTATCATTATAACAATAAGGAGATTTGGTATGATTGCCTATGAGACAACTATACACCAAAGTTCATACCAAAAGGATGTAAGCAGTTGTAAGCAACCGTACAGCCTTCAACAATGAGAAAACTCCATGTCGTATAGTCGGCTATAAAAGGCCTAAACATGAAAAATATGAAACAATTCAATTGTGAAAACTAATTGCTTAATTTATTACAAAACAGTTTACAAAAAAATAAATATGTCATTATAGCTTGTTAAACTACAGAATGAACTGTGATATAAAGATAATATAGTAATTGAAGGCGGTTCTATTAATTGTTTACCATTGTGAATGTAGGACAGTTGTGATTGTACAGATTTTGTTTATATAAGAAAGAAATATGTATTGACTCCAACTTTATATATCTAGAAAGCGTCAATAGCATACTAATTTGTATGAATAAATGGTATAAGACAACCGTTCATTCTTCTTTCAACTGACCTGGAGATGAACATCAGCCTTATTCTTTAATTGTTTTATTTTATTTCAATTTTTTGTGGTCTAGTTTTGAGACTGCTTTCAAATGGTTTAAATAAGGCCTACAGACACAAAGTGCTATACAAAAAAATATCCTCTTTTTATTTGACCAAATAACAGATATTCAAAAGATATAAAATTTTCTAGTCACCTTAGCATGCATATCAGACAGGAATACAAGTATCATCATGATCATAAAGAATTTATTGTGTGTGTTTCTTGACAATACAATGAATGAGACAACATGATTGACCCTGTAAATATATTCTTCGGACATTAGAATTATCGAAACAAATTTACTAAAAGACGAGTAGATTGATTAGAAAAATTTCTTAATGGTAAAACAATATTGCCTATGAGTACATGCATAATTCTTTTCAATTTATCACTACCAGACAAGAACTGTGTTTTCAGACATATATTTAGACATATATTCATTATCATTATAACAATAAGGAGATTTGGTATTATTGCCTATGAGACAACTATACACCAAAGTTCATACCAAAAGGATGTACGCAATTGTAGGCAACCGTACAGCCTACAAGGATGAGAAAAACCCATATCGTATAGTCGTCTATTAAAGGCCTTAACATGAAAAATATGAAACAATTCAATTGTGAAAACTAACGGCCTAATTTATTACAAAACAGTTTACGAAAAACAAATATGACAGACATGAACCAAAGACAACCAACCCAACTATAGGCTTCTGACTTGGGAAGGCACATTAAGAACGTGGCGGAATTAAAGAGATTAAGAATGTGACGGCTCAACCTTCTCCGTAACGTAGGACAGTGGTGTTACCGCACTACTTACGAACAAACTATACAACTCTGTTGAAAAAGGCTTAACTCATCAGATCGATTCAAAGCAGAAAACATCTAACAACAACACAGACCGGACGTGGCAGAGTATTTATACATCCCCACAACAAAAAAGAAACTCATCACAGATATGAGAGTCCTTGCAGGTACCGACAGCTAGTCCAAAGCCGATAACAATTAACTAATAAAAAAGCATGTATCTAAGTCTTAAATAAAAATCAGTACACATCCATTGTCAAAATATAGGTATCGACAAATCTACCGTTGTGAATGTAGTACAGGTATAATTGTACACATTTTGTTTAGATAAGAAACAAAAATGTGTTGACTCTCACATTATTCTAATTACATTCATTGTTCTTTCGCCTGACCTAGAGATGAAATATGATTTTGTTGTTCCAGTGTTGTTTAATATTTGTAGTGGGATTGCTTTTTAAATGGTGTAATTAAGGCTCACAGAAACAAAACTTTTTCATTAGACCTAGTAACAGATATTCAAAAGATCAAACATAATAAAATAATGATTTTGTCTTATCACCCTAGCTTGCATATCAGACTTGAATGTTAATGAGATTGATCATTGTTTTTGTATGTTTCTTGACGATCCAGTGAATTAAACCTTGTTGTTTTACATCAATTGACATATGATATTTTAGTAAAGAAAACATTCAAAGATAAGTTGGTTATTTTTTTTATTTTTGTTTCATAGTAAAATGTTTTTATTCTTCCTTGCTGTTGTGCATGATGTTATTTATTCCACTGAATTACTTTTCATGTGTTGATTTTGAATAAGCCATCAATCTAATATTGTTGAACATATAAATCTGATGTCTGTTATCGTGGGTTCTATAACTACATCACAAAAATCTTGACAAATTCAACTGTTTAACTCATTCAGTATATGCGTGCTGTGAATATATTTTTATCGTACATTTTAGAATGCATTTCGCTTAATATCGTTTACCGGTGTGCATGACCAAAATTAAGTTTCTTAGACAAATGGCATGCATGTATTTCATTCTGAAACATAAACCGCGAATCCTTTTGGAACTGCTTATTCTTTCATGATACTGCTCATGTCTTGAGATAAGAAATGAAGTAAACACTTTATTAATCACATACATAGCATATTAATAGAAGTCAAGATCACACATGTTCAGAATGAATAAAAAAGATGACAGAAATATTCATTCTGTACATGTGTGATATTTATATGCGTTCTGCATTGCACTTAATTGAATCTCTTGTATCAGTTTTCATGTACACAAATTAATGTTCATCTAAATTTTCAAAATTTGACATAAGCTTTTCGTCAAAACGGAAGACGGATGATCAGATTCTATTTATTCTGAAACATGAGAATCCCTCCATAACAGTGTGGTCTTTCATGTAACTCTTCATGTCTTGAGACATGAACAAATACTTTTTAAGTTGTTTTATTTCAGTACATGGTTGATTTTAAAACATCATTGACAATGTCCATGTCTTGACATAAGCTTTTCGTCAAAACTGAAGACAGATGATCAGATTCTATTTATTCTGAAACACACGAGAATACCTCCGTAACAGTGTGGTCTTTCATGTAACTCTTCATGTCTTGAGACATGAACAAATACTTTTTAAGTAGTTTTATTTCGGTTCATGGTTGTTTTTAAAACATCATTGACAATGTCCATGTCTTGAGAAATAAAGTAAATATCTTAAGATATTAAGTTGAACTGTCAAAATATTTGTGATGGGGTCTACTGTTGGTATTTTGTTGGTCGATGGTTACTACTTTCAAAACCGATTAAACTGGTTCCTGAAGTAGTTCAAAAGTTTAAGTCATAGTTTGGCGTCGACATACAGGTTGACGTCTAATACAATGAATGGATACGACAATACTAGCACGGTAACCACATTTACATATATATAATCATTGACAATGTCCATGTCTTGAGACATACAGAACTTATATTAAGATATTCAATATATGGGAATTATGTCGGTCGATGGTTATTGCTTCCAAAAACAGATAAAAGTGGTTCCTGAATGAGTTCAAACAGGCTGACGTCTCATGCAATGAATGGATACAACAATACTAACACAGTAACCACAACACATACTCATATGGCTAGTTTTGAGATTGTCGTTGTGCAAAAAGCAAAGTGTTGATGGTTTATTATTCGTTAACCTACTCCAAACCATGAACAGAGCCTATTCACACATATGGTCGTGTTCGTTATATTTGTCGTTAAGGAACCATTTAATGATACATTATTAAGTTTAATCTGTGTACTGTTTTGTTGTTTTTTAATCTTAATTTACATTACATACGTTTTATCTGTTGTCATTATCTTCAAAAATACATGTTTGACCAAAGTTTGAAAATGCAGCATATGTTTAAATGTGTATATATATGTGTATATATGACTGCATGTGATTGTTCACTCTTTTTTTTGTATGAAATAATAGCATCAAACAAAAGTATTGACAAACTTTTGATTGTTTGAGTCTGCCATGAATTTGTTTTCTGAATATATTTTATGTCTTGAGATAGAAAACTAAACATCATGGTACTTTGTTGATTTCTAAGGAAATGCTTTATCAATGGATTTTAACGAAAGAATATAAAATATAAAATTAAATTACAAATCAATACTTATCATTATTGTGTAGTTTACATCCCTTCGTAAATTTTACGGACGCCATCACGAGTTGGTTGACCGTTATGGAATAACTGTTTCACAGATGATATCGGATATGTTCCTTATGTCGTAACTACAATACCCTTCCCTTTTCACGAATGTGACCTACCGAATTAGACTATTTACCGGATTTGTAATAACATAAGCAACACGACGGGTGCCACATGTGGAGCAGGATCTGCTTACCCTTCCGGAGCACCTGAGATCACCCCCAGTTTTTGGTGGGGTTCGTATTGATTAGTCTTTAGTTTTCTATGTTGTGTCATCAGTACCATTATTTGTCTGTTTGTCTATTTATTTTTGGCCATGGCGTTGTCAGTTTGTTTTCGATCTATGAGTTTGACTGTCCCTCTGGTATCTTTCGTCCCTCTTTTACATCTTTTCTCTAAACATGCATTTTATATTTAGATCCCACGCATTATCATGGGAAACATACACACACTTATTAACACTTAAAGCTATGTCTACACAAGAAAGGATTTGCGCCTAAATAATTCCACACTGACAATTCGGTATGTTTGTTTTTTTATTTAAACTGTAAAAAGATACACTCGATTAAAATCCATTGATTCGCTTCAACAAGTTTCATTTTGTTTTCATGTCTTTATGCTTAAATTATTTGTTAGTATGAAATATTTGATGTGTTCATTAATTAATGTGTATATTTCTTGATCGTTGATCTGATAATCCGTAGGACATTTATGGAAATCAAATTAAATGCACATTATCTTTACATTGTTATAAATGACCTCAGTTTGTTCAATGAATGAGACTATAGAAATGAGTAAAAGGTTTGCTGACCATTAAACTGATAATAACTAGGGTGTGTTTTTAATGACAGCGGTTACACAAATAATCATATGTAATTGTATACCTAGTCCTTCTAAATGAAATTTTAGAATGGTTTAACCACACAAAGAATTTGATACAGAGACGTTTTAGTGATTAGTTTGCCGTGATATACCATTTTGAAGGTAAGACATTTGATACATTTTGAAAAAAAAGGTGTGTTTACTTCCAAAAACGTTTGAATACACTGTGTCAAATAAAGGCAACAGTAGTATACAGGTGTTCAAAAGTCATTAATCGATTGAGGGAAAACAAATCCGGGTTACAAACTAAAACCGAGAGAAACACATCAACTATAAGAGGAAAACAAAGGAACAACAGGAAATACAACAAAAACAAACGCCAACATATATAGAAACGAACTATTTGATAACAACTGCCATATTCCTGACAGAAAAAATGGTGGGCACGTTATACCTACTGACACAAAGCGCTATCAAAAAGTACTCATTTATTATGAGTATTAATTTAAGACACCATTAACATTAGTGCCCAAAGCCAAAAACTTGATAGCTGGATGTATCAATACCAAGTAACGTCAAGAGTCATGCAAGAGGAACAAAATAGCACAAAGACAGTTCAAGAATAAACTGTAAAATAAATTAAACAAATACACGACTTCAGCACCTACAACTCAAGACCATCTTGTATTATTTGTGAAGTAGACACTGAATATTAATGTGTTAGGTTGTGGTACTTGCCAATGAACTTTTTGAGACAAAGGACAAAACGTTCTTTGACAAAACCTTGGCTCATTAATTTATTTTGGTCAGTAGCCGATGACGTTTTACACAGTCTGAGTAGCAGCTCCAAGCTCTAAAATTTAAGCCAAAAGTTCACATTTTGTAAAGATATACCTGTATTTCATTCATATCGATAAACATTGATTTAAAGTCTACTTGAACATCGATTTGTACAGTCTTTTGTATCAAAGTGCATTAATCTGTGGTAAGGTCATTCTATAACGACCATAAAAAGGAGGGGTGGGTAAACAGTTAGGTACAATAGTTTGTTTAAATGGTGTCAAAGACTACAACAAGCTGGCTTTTAATTCAAAGGTTAACAAACTTCCCATATGATTTTTGTCATTCCTTTTCACGACGGTAAATGATTGAAGAGCACTTCACAGAGAAACTTATCATTTTATGATGATTTAATTAATTGATCAATACATGTCAGAAAGGAGGAGCGTATCAAGTGTAGATTAAATGAAGAATATGCCCTTCGTACTTAGGTTATACCGAATACACTTAGACTGAACTCCTACGTCGAAGATATAGAGATGAACATATAGGATGTTATAGTAGTATTATAAAAAAAATGTATATTCATAAGGCTACTTGATCACGTACCTTGTAAACGTTGTGAAGGATCCCTTTTTCGTTATAATACGTCTATATATGTATTACTTCCAATCGCATGACAAAATATAAAACACTATTATCTGTTAAACATGATAAAACTAATACTAATATAAAATAATTCTGCCTAATACATACAATCCTGTTTTAAAGCATAGACTTTACTGATGTAACAATTTAAATATTTAAATTAGCAACAATTCAAATAATGCACAAAGCGTTTGTTTTTAATGTTAAGAGATATCAAAATTATAAAAAACCAAAAAAAAAAAAATATATCTTCAGTGAGGTCCATGATTTTATAGTATTATATGAAAGCATACACAAATGCATTTACATCTGTAATGTAATTGCACAAGTGTCTGATTATATCCTTGCAATCAGCCATGATTTATTTATGAAGATCCTCATTTCAGGGCATAATGTGCAATTCTAAAAAAAATTGTGCTTTATTTAAATATATATTTGTCTTTATCTCTTGTAAATTATCTTCTTTAATACACAGCATCATATTTTTAATTGAAATCATTTAAGAAAGCATATGAGTTCAACTCTTGTTTGGTGTGGTATATGTTTTTTGAAATCTTTAGCCTTCTATGTAATGTTTTGAGAACTGGTGTATGCTTTTTGTCGTTTTTCCTTCGTTCACGGTGTTGTCTATTTCTTCAACTAATTTCATTGTTCTAGGTATTATTTGTATCATTTTGTTTAAATATGATTGCAGACGTCACATTTTGATGTCTTTAACCATTTATCATATGTCATAAGACATATTCATGATGAGGTAGAACACTAAATAGAAAAGTAGGAATCTTTTCTAGAATGCTTGAAAAAAAAGTAAAATAACAAAAACACCGAACGCCAAGGAAAATTCAAAACGGAAAGTCCCTTATCAAATGGCAAAATCAAAAGCTCAAACACATCAAAAGAATGTAAAACAACGGTCATATTCCTGACTTGGTACAGGCCTTTTCCTTATATAGAAAATTGTGGAGTATACCTGATTTGATAGCTAACAAAACTTCTCACTTGTATGACAGTCGCATAGAATTCCATTATATTGACAACAGTGTTTGAGGAACACAAAAAGACATAATAGGTAAAATTGTCATAAATTGGGATACAACAGTCAACATTGTGTCATAATCTTAATCGCTATAAAAACAAACAACTATGTCAACAAGGAAAAACAAAATGGCATATAGACACTCTATAGACAAAACACATAAGCAAAAATGAATGATAAAAATACAATAAATGACTATAGCACAATAACACAATGACCGGATGTATAAATACCGACCCACGCCAAAAGAATATTACCAAAAATAGACTGAACAGTAAAGGTTAAAAAATATACAAATACAAATAAAAATAACACTATAACACGTAATTAAGATGACAAACAACACCAGTACCTAGAATCTAGACTTCAAGACAATCATGTATCATTTGTAAAGTTGATACGGAACATTTATCATCAAGTTCTAGGTATCTTCCGATGAACGTTTTTAGAAAAAGGACGGACGTTCCTTGAAATAACCCTGGTTCATCGACTTTCTACTCAGACACTGGTGACATTTTATGAAGTCTGAGTAGCAGCAAAAAGCTCTTGGCTACCGAATGGGTTGTCAAATGTATGTTCCATATGCAGATGAAGTTGGTATATTGCTGCTAAGATGGGGGCAATTTATAATTTGAAAATTAAAATCGTCTTGTTTGAAATAGATTTTGGTACTGAGATGACCGCTTATGTCAAATTTGAGGTATAAGTCTAAAATGAGGCAGAGCAAGCCTTGTCTGTTGTTTCTTCAATTTCTAGTTCTGGAGTATATATTGATAGAACCAAATCAGAAAAGTGTGGATTGTTAATGGAAAGAACATCATCAATGTACTTGAATGTGAAATTAATTGATCTGGCTTCTTTGATCTTGTTTTTTACAAGTGTCCGACGGATCTCCGACTCATATGAAAATAAGAAGGTGGTCGGCAAGGAGAGGCGCACAGTTCGTTCTCATAGGAATGCCAACAATTTGTTACAAAAGTCTACTTCCAAATTCAATAAAGTTATTGTCAATAAGAAAATCCAGCATACTGATCACTTGTTCCTCGATGTAGCATGTTTTACCTTTTTGTTCACAATTAACAAAATATGTCGTGTGATATTCCAAAGCAATACATTTATAGCGTATGCTTCCATTTTTATATTGAAAAGCATTGTGAATTATTTCTAATAGACAATTTTTCAATCTCACATGGGGAATGGTGGTATAAAGGGTTGAAAAATCATAGGTTTTGATAGAATTAATTTCAGAGAAAGATCGAGATATATTTATGATGTAATAAAACTAGAGGAAACACGGAGATAATATACGGAAGGGATATGTCTAATAGAAGTTATATAGAAATTGACCTCAGATGTAAATGAACTTTCTTTTAAATTTTTTGATGCAATTTTCTTTTTGAAGATTCAAATGAGTTAAACAAAAAAAAACCTGATCAAAATATTTAATAGGATATTAAAATGTGATGGTACGAATATACATGTTTATGCATTTAAAAGACTTTGTAAGGCCTTTTCAGAAGTCAAAAACGAAGGAATATAGTGATAACATCAACGGTACCAAGTTTACTCCACCAGATACGCATTTCGACAATGAATGTCTCCTTATTGACGCTAGGAGAAAAAAAAAGAAATATGAATTTAATATCATGACTATAGTATTTGACTGAATTTGAAAAGGAAAAAGTAATGCAGAATCAATTTTGTTTAAAAATTATTGTTTTGTGGGGAAAGTTATAAATAATGAACCTTGAAGGAAAATGTTGTTGAAAATAAAAGCATTCAGTTTTTCATCATGAAATAAAAATAGAGCAGTGCTGTTAGTACCACATATTTAGATTTAACAAATAAGTTAAACAATGTAATCTAATTATAAAAGTCAGCTAGGCTTTGTGAGTTCGTCCCTTTACATAATAATGATGTTTAAATGAAACACTATTTGTACTTGGGACTATTCAATAAGCAGTACAGATGGTTAAAACATACATGTATTGCAATAAGCATTTTTTGTGTATTTAATTGTGTTTTGCTTTATTTGGCTGTCTGGCAGACAGAGAATATCAGGTTCTAATGCAAATAATATCTCTAATTACCCTTGATAGTTAATGTTATCCTGCAATGCTATCATGTGCTGACAGTTGTTAAGGAGTTCATAGATAATACAAAATGTTTCAACCATCTAACCTTACAGTTCACATCAGGTACATGTAGATATGGGTTGTCTGTTTTCAAATCTGAATTCCATACATAATTTATATGCATAGCAATAAACTAAGCTTAATGCAAAGGACTTTAAAACTAAACTTAGATAGAAAGCTCAATTCAGTGATATACTTTGTAATACTGGCTATAATCATGATAACTTGAATAATTTACAACTGATTGTTACCAAACTGCATGAAGATTCTGAATTTTTTTTGTCTTTTTTGTCTTTTGGTTTGTTTTTACTCTAGTTCACAAATGGACCAATATATATTCATTGCATATATATTTATAAACAAATTTGTAGTTAATGTCTTTAAAAGGAAACGTCTGACAGTCTAGCAATTATGCTGTTGGGTAGAGAAATATTGGCAATTCAAAGGTCTAAATGCCCGGTAAGGGAACAACAGGTATACTCTGAGGAGGTGTTAGAGTTTTTCTTTTGGTCGTTTTCCTTTTTTTGCCATGGCATTGTCAGTTTATTTTTGACTTATGAGTTTGAATGTCCCTTTGTTATCTTTCTCTCCTCTTTTCAAGAAATACATATTTTGACCAAGCAGAAGGGGAAAAATTGATTTTCCGATTGGGAGATTTTGCCTTTAAATTCAATGTTAAGTTCTAAAAATTTGGACTTTTTTGTGCATCATGAAATTGTTGTAAAATTGAAATTGGATATCTAGACATTGCTGGAAGAAATTTAATCAGCTCTGTAGAAACACATGCATGAAGATACTTAGACATACAGTATTATGCCAATTATGATTGTTAATAAGTCTATAACTCTGGCACGTCTGCATTGACAAACCAGAGACTTTTCCAAACTATGTTCAGTTTTGTGTACATTCACCAATCCAATCAGCAGTGATAAATAATAAGTTTGTAGTAATTTGATGGGAGCATATTATAGCTAGTGCATGATATTCAAAAAAATATATTTTTTTATCTTACAGTCAAAGGCCTATAACTCTTGAATGACATATCAGATACTTTTTTTAAATCGAACAGTGTGTTATATTCATCAATTCTAACAAATATGTAATAAATTTGGCAATTCAAGTCCTGTAACTCTGAAATGGAAAAACAGAAAAATTGCAAACCTCGAAAGCTTTCTTTTATCAATTTTCAGTTTTAAAGAAATCAATCCAGGCATATTGAAATTTGTGCGCAATATGTTAAAACTTGCCTTAATCTAAACCGTTTAAGTCCAGTAACTCTTGAACGGAAAAACAGAAAATTACAAAATCAAAAGGGAGTTTCCTTTTGTCAATCTTAACAATAATGTTAAGTATTAAGAATACTGTACTTAGTGCGTTATAGGTGAAAGATTGCCTTAATTCAAACGGTTAAAGTCCTGCCAAAGCAAACAAATTTCAATATCGTAAGGAGGCATTCTCCCGTCAATACTAATGTTGTGTTATAATTACATATCTTTTTACCAAACATGCGCTAAAAAAAGGATACAGAGTATAATTCAGAGCCTGTTTTGGGGAATATCATTTAATTTCAGAATATACCAAATAGCACATTTTCCTCAAAAATTTTTGGTCTGACTGGTTTTCAGTCGGTCAAACGAACCATTGCCGTTTGTACGATTAAATGAGTGCCAGTCTCTTGCTGAATTTTAGAAAACCTGTCAAAAATTTCTATTCTTTCTTCTTTTCTTCTTTTCAACTTTTGTTTTTCTCTCTATCTTCTGTTCTATATATCATGTATATCATTCTTTCCTTTCAAGACAACCGTAAGCATTATGTTCTAACATAATTTTTGCAAATAATGTCTAACGTTCCAAACAAAAAAGGAGGAGCTTATTCTATTACTTTTGTCTTCAACACTATCATCAAACAACAAAAAACAGTAAAATAGATTGCACATGAATAGAAATGTTCTATTTACGTCTTGTTAGTTTGTTTGCAAAAATAATGATCAATAATGTCATATGATCATTTGATGACCTCATTTACTATATTAATCATGATTTGTCTTTGTAAAATTCATCATATAGCCACTTGTTTAACACTTGTTTAATAAACCATATTTCAGGGGAGGTTACAAACGAACATAATCAAGGCATAAATATTATAATATTATATTTTTGTAAGCTGGTTAACCGTTATTAATTTATACCTAGTCGATGTACTTTACTAAAGCATTGATTTTTAGCAGAGAAAATAAAATTGTGTGGTGGCTCATTGTTTGGGATTGTTTCAGTAATTCAACCAATCAGCAGAATTATAATTGTCATGATTGTAGAAATAATACATTTTGGATGGGGATTTCGCATGCTAAAAAATAAATTATATAAAGGGTCGTTTTTTAGAAAAGAACAAACAGTGACAAATTGAAAATTTTAGCCAAAGATGGATTGGATTTGGGTTCCATGTATCAATATCATTAAAAAACTCCTTACTCTTGAAAACAAACTCAGGGTATTTTCTGACTAATTTAGCTCACCATAATATTTTTACATAAACACTTTGTACATATACACTGTATATTATTGTACATGTAAGTTGTTACAAATCATAATGATTTCGTTGAATTATGACAAGAAACAACATTTTGCCCAAAAGAATCAACTAACAAAATAATAGAACGTGCATGCACAAATGAAAACCTAGACAACAATTTATATGGACATTGATATTTAAAATATATAATAAGGTGAAAGACGTTGATCCACTTGATCCCATTGCCTTATTACTTTCATATCTATATGGAAAAGGAGATGTGGCTATATACATCACTGCAACAGCAACCAATCAACTAAAATAACCAAACGATATCTAAAAAGGGCAACATACAGTCTTAGATAATAGACAGCTGTTATATAATGTGTCAATTCGTAATTAAAAGTACTGTAAGTTCAGAAATTATTGCAAGGTTTTTATTGATGTATATAATGCGACTGAATGAGTATCACAGTAACTCGCATTCTTATATCCAATACATAGAACTTTATGCAGATTTTCATAAAATCTCAATAAACAATCTTACTTTTTAGCCCATTCTACAAAATTTTCAATAATAAAGGCACACAATAATTTCTAAATTTACAGAAATGAATATAAAAATAGAGCTAGTTTACCCAAAATTATCCAACAACCGGTACTAAAAGTATTTGGATATGACATATGACAACTCCTAATTAAGACATTGGCATAGTTAAATTAGAAAAAAAAATATCTCATACCCCAAGACTTATTGTATACAACTTCAATATACAGAGTTATTGTCATGGCAAAGGATCAATACCATAATAATGTTTCAATTGAAATGTGTAGCATTATTTGTTCAATAGATCTAATTAAATAGTGAAATTGTGAAATCATTATTTTTATATATTTACTTAAAGGGGCACTACATGTAGCTAATAGCTGTCAAATTCTCATATTTGATATAAAACGTACTAAACCATATATCCTAATTACAAAAAGTCTAAAATAAACAATTAACAATGCATGGACTCGATAATATGTATCAGCATGTCGTGTGTATTTTTGTCTTGACGTCATCTAATTGACCACCGAAATGACATTTGAAGACTGCTAACGGTTTATAACCCGATAAAAGCATAAATATAAATAGATAGCGACCATGTGCAATTATTATTTCACTATTTTTACAATTTTGATATAGTCAGAGGGGCAACCATTTGATCAACATAATTACCAAAAGATTCCGAAAACAGCTACCTGGGTACGCTTTCAAAATTGAGTTAAATTTAACCTAGGTACCTGTAGCAGCTTTAATTTCATCATAGGTACTTCTCCTTAAATAAAACGAACACAGCGTACACAGGGTACGTTATTATAGTACCCATAATGCACGTTCAGTTTCATAAAACCATAGTTCAGCGAAAAAATATAAACATGGGTAAATTGTGTTATATTAACTTATCGGTGTACTTTCTTGTATTTTGAAGTGTTACATGAAACCGCATGCTTTCAAGGGTCTCTAATCTCAATATTCAATCAACATTTCAGCTAGATATATATATATTTTTTTTACCCATTTCAGAAAAGCCTTCTCACTAATACAATAGTGTTTAAGTTAGTTCGATTTACTTTTGAAGTGATGACCTATTTTTTTTTTTTTGATGTTCTGTCAGGTGATGTTATTCCGAAGACCGCTGACGTAGTTTCTGTCAGTTGAGGTTATATTTGATACAGATATTTAATGCGTTCCGAAAAGAAAATTTCAACCAATCAGCGGAATTTTACATCTATTTTTGATGCAGATTCTTGCAGACTAAAATGGAAATTATAGTAAAATAGAATGTTTTTAGTAGATATAAAACAGGGAATAATGAACTCTTTAAGCAAAAGATCGGGGTTCTGTGTATTCACATGAATTGTATTTCTCTCCCTACTCTTGAATTTTTCGGTGGTATTTTCCGACCCAAATGGTTTACCAAAACATTTATTTTATTATATAGTATAGTAATAAGAACATCAAACAAAAGTATTGATAAACTATTGATTGTTTAAGTCTTCCATAAATTTTTTGTTTTGAAAATCGAAAATAATTCCATTATACTTAGCCTAACAAAAATAATGTATGTCTTTAGATAAAAAATATCTTGATACTTTGTAGATGTCTAAGGACTTGCTTTATCGGAATCTCATATTTGCATTTTGAAGATACTTAGCTTTACAAACATATTTTATGTCTTGAGATAGAAAACTAATGTCTTGATAGTTTATTGATGTCTATGGATTTGCTCTACTGATATATCATATTTGTATTAAATATGCCATGATATTAACATAATCATTCTATCAATTTGTAGATATTCAAAGTGGATTAGATTTGTAACATACATGTAAATTTATATGTGTTTTTTTAATTTCTAACTCAGAGCCAAGAACTGTATTCTCTGACAGGTGCGATGGTGAATCAACTTTTCAAGAAATGTTAGTATATACAAATACATAAATGTGTGTTCGTAACGTTTGTTTTCATGTATGATGCAATTTACCCGACTGAATTATTTTAACCGGTTTCCCGATTTAAAAAGACGTGTACCTGATATTTTCTGCACACATCTGTCATCTTTTATCGTTGCGTTTATTCTTATATTTGGAAATATTGACATATAAATGAATATTTCAATAATCTATTTTATCCATTCTGTACATGTGTGATGTTGAATTGTTATCAATATGCGTTATATTATGCCCTTTAGTAAATCCAATTTACCGGTATGCAAGAACGAAAGACAGAATTCCTACGGAAGAGCGGGGCTTACATGATACTGCTCATATCTTGAGACATGGACAAATGTCTTAAGACGTTTAATTCCAGTTTATTATATAAATGCGTTTTTCTGCATGGTTAATTATTAATACATGTTTGACATTGTCCATGTCTTGATACATACAGTAAATATCTAAAGATATGAAGTTGAACTGTAAAAATATTATATTATGCCCTTTAGTAAATCCAATTTACCGGTATGCAAGTACGAAATACAGAATCCCTACGGAAGAGCGGGACTTACATGATACTGCTCATATCTTGAGACATGGAAAAATGTCTTAAGACGTTTAATTCCAGTTTATTATATAAATGCGTTTTTCTGCATGGTTAATTATAAATACATCTTTGACATTGTCCATGTCTTGAGACATACAGTAAATATCTTAAGATATGAAGTTGAACTGTCAAAATATTTGTAATGGGGGCTTCTGTTGAAATTTTGTCGGTCAATAGTTATGTCTTTAAAAAAAACGTTTAAGGCATAACGTGTCGTCGACAAACAGGTTGACGTCTCATGCAATGACAATACTAATACGGTAACCACAACACATACTCTTATAGCTAATTTTGAGATTGTCGTTGTGCAAATAGCAAAGTGTTAATGATTTATTAATTATTAACCCACTCCGAACCATGAACAGAGCCTATTCACACATATGATCGTATGCGTTAAATCACTCTTTTATTAACCATTAGATGATACACTACAAATTTTAATCTGTGTAATGTTTACTTTTTCTATCATACTGTATAAAACTTCTACCTCATTATATATGTTTTATCTGTTGTCAGTATCTTCAAAAAATGAATACATGTTCAACCAAATGTTTCAAAACGCGTCAAACATGTCAAGAACTTAATATATGTGTGCATACGAATGTTCACTTTTATTCTTGTATAAAATAAGGACATCAAACAAAGGTATTGACAAACTATTGATTGTTTAAGTCTTCCATGAAATTTTTGTTCTGAAAATCGAAAATAATTCCAAAATACTTAGCCTAACAAAAATATTTTATGTTTAGACAGAAAATGAAAATGTTCATACTTTGTAGATGTCTACGGACTTGCTTTATCGGAATCTCATATTTGCATTTTGAAGATACCTAGACTTTCAAAAATATTATATGTCTTGCGATAGAAAAAAAATATCTTGATACTTTATTGATGTCTAAGGACTAATCGGTCTATCATATTTGTATTTTGAAGATAAAATACAAAATAAATAAAACATGAAATGAAATTAACATAATCAGTCCATTAATTTGTAGATTTTTTAAATGGGTAAACATCGTCACGTACATGTATATTCATACGTTTTCAAGGCAAATGAACAAACACCTTATGTCTTTGGAAGTCTTAAGACACGAGACCAAAACAAGTATGTCTTGAGACATGGAATCTATGTCTTAAGACATGGATCTTTAAGACATTATTGAAATTTTAACATTTGTATCCTCTCATCCAAGACTTCTTGAAGAAAATTGTTGGTGTCTTGAAGACATGGAAACAAAACAAATACCACTGGCCATTAAAACATATTTCAAACACATGAACACATTTTTTATATTTATTATTTGTAAGAAGACAACTAATTTGTAGAAGATAATTTAAAGTGATCTACGGGGATAAGGGCAAGAACTTAAAACTTTAATTTGATATCAAATATAATTTACAATAACATTGATGAAATTTTTATTTGTTCTTAGATTAATACTGATTCCGTATTATATTTTTAGGGAAAACTAGAATTCTAAAAGTTCCTCTGATATTCTAGGTCAAAATATGGCATGGAGGATTGAATCTTTTATTCCTCGCTAAAGAGATACTAGGATTTAACTTCACAAATAACCAATTCAAAGATAACAACTCTAGAAAACGTATGTCCTAGATAGAATATTTCCTTCAATTTAGATTCCCTCTCATTACAATTTTTGATTACAGTATTAACAGAATTACCAAAAACCTTAAATCTGCTAAATAGGAGGCAATAAATGTTTTTAAAGAAATCATCGTGATCTCATTATTTCAGTCTAACGTAGATAAATATTTTTTGAATATTTGATATAATTGATATTCAAATTATGTTATTTCTGGTTTGATGGTTTTGGTCAAACACTACAAAGTTCCTTCGACACACGAAACATCTAAAATCAACCCTGGTTTGTGTTGCTTGATCTCAATTTCTGTGGCTGTTGTTTGTTTTTTTTTTTTTACCTATTTTGAGGCCATTTAGTGTTCCTTCATCAGCTTTGGCCCTTGGTATCATCTTATTTGTTTGCTGCTACTTGATGTCTCTAACATTTTTTCTCACTATTTACTAGTTCAAACTAAAGACAATTAATAAAATATCGTATGATGTCTCTGTTCAGACGCACCAATTTTTTTCAATCTGATTGAAATCAAATCCTTAAAAAGGTCTGAAACGTTCTGTTCTTTCTGTTCTGGTAAATATTACATCAGCCAATGAAATTTCAGCCTTCAAATTTTGAAGGTGGGTATCATTACTGCACAACCAGAGAATCCCAAAAGGTCTCTGAGTGTTGTAAGACCCTCGTAAGCACAGCATGGACACAGAATCTGTATTCTGATCAGATTGTATTTGTTTCTTTTTCTAGCTCTTAGTTGAGTCAAAAATTTATATCTCCTTGGCTGTTAAATATTTTGCGTTTGGACATTTCTGGTGAAGATAAATTTATCCTGAAAAGTGCTTTTCTTGTCCTGAATTTACAAAGTCATTTTTATTCAATCCCCTCCAATTTTCCCTTATGTTGTTCATTAATAATAGCCCTTGTTTGCTTGTAACCTTGTGAACAAGCAAATTAAAAATTTTGGTTGGTGTGTTAGTTTAGTACAAAACAGGGTTCCCATTCATATCCCACTGAACCGCCATGGGTGACTTGGGAATATAAGTATGGTCACTCTTGGTCTTCTTCGGACCAGCAGTAAAACCATTGCCAAAGTGGGCCATCCATTTGACTATGCGGGATGTACATGCAAGCAGTCAGAATGTGGACGTTAAATTTGATTTCTTGTGTAGAGACAGTGCCATGCTCTGCATGTTAAGAATCCTTGCCACAACTCTTTGAGGAGTTCCGTAGATGGCCTATTGCACGGCAAAATTTCTGTCCTTATCCACCATACCCTCGTTTTCCAGTAGCAGTTTAAATTTCCCTGACCTTCATCCTGGAAGGACTTTATAAATAAAATGTATTGTTAATTTGTTCTCCTTCTGAACAGGCATACAATATTTGCCACTGCAAATGTTTACCAACAATCAATCAATCAATCATATCACATTGACATATTCTTATTCTGATATGTATGCATTATTTGCTATTGGCCTTTAAACACCAATCCTGTCCCATCATCATTATCATCATTTTTTGTCTTAGCATTGTACATATTTTTCAAATATATATATACAATTCGTCTCAAATATTACTATCTTTATGCGTTTAAACCATTATTGTTTTTTTAGAAAAAATATGTGAACACTTCCATGACTTCAGTTGTAATATCTGTTTTAAAGTCATACCTTCCAAATTAAACGTTTCTCACCCGTAACTAATGTTCGTATATGAATAAGGTATATAACATCATGAATGCTCTCTCTGTGATTATATTAGTTTTTGAATACTATTTATGCCTGATTGCCTTATCTTATGACATAAGCCTTATCTGACCATATTAAATGCAACTTTATATATAATTTCAATACACAGATGACAAATATGTCAGTTATGTTTTAGTCAACTCTAATTTTCAAATAAATAAGATAATATAAGAAACAAAAATAAATTAAATTAATGTCAAATATTTGATTTCAGTCTATATTTTTTCTTTCTTGCATGCTGAAGTTGTTTTCTTATCTGTAAATATAAATTGAAATAAGATATTAATATGCATGCATATGGTATACATGAGTTTTAAAATAATTATTTCAGCTTAAAACAAGTTCATAACAGTATCTACTGATAGGTTTATAATCGGATATGTTCTTGATATGAATTCCAACATACAGCATTACTGTGTACTTTTTTTGCAAAACTGAACTTGTGCAACACATTTTGTTTTTCAAAATCAATAAAAGAACAGAGTTCCAATGTCCCCTGCGTTGCACATATGTTATCTATCAAAGGAACAATGGAAATTACTAAAAGAAAACGCTTTTTTTTTTAAAGCAATTTATAAATATCTTAGAGAAATGAAGGCTTCAGAGGAAATGCAATGCGAGTTCCGTTATAACTAAATTTTTCATGGGGAAAATCTTGTTCAAAATATTTGATCAACACTTTTTTTTGAAAGTGTTAAAGACACTGCTGATATAAACCTATGATATGAATTTCATGCAAATCTGGCAAGAATTGTACACATGAGAGTGCTAACAATGCGATTTTCCATATAATCACTATTTCAAAGAGGCATAACTCTTTTAATAATATTTTATTGGCACTGATTTTCTACCTCGTCAAAAACATTGATGATATAAACCTATAATATAAATAAATTTCATAAAAATCTGGCAAGAATTGTACATTAGAGTGCTCAGAAGGCAATTTTCCATATAATTAATGAATCCAAGAGGCATAACCCTTTACAAAATTATTGATCAGCACTGATACAAAACTATAATATAAATTTCATAAATATCTTGCAAGAATTGTACATATGAGAACGCTAACGATGCAATTTTCCAAATAATCAATATTTCCAAGGGGCATAACTTTTTTAAAAATAATTGAAAGGCACTGATTTTCGAACTCATCCGAGACATTGCTGATAATAACCTATGATATGTGAGAGTGCTAACAAGACCAGACAGAGGGACACATAGACGGACGAACGCCCGGTATTTCTTGTTTCCCCCTGCAACACGTTGCGCGGGGGACAAAGACAATTACAGCTATGTTGACTTATTTTTAGATCTAGTAAGGCTGATAATCAAGGGTTCTTTTAAGTTTCAATTCATCTATTGTCATGATTGTAGTTTTCCAGATAATAGGCGAAAATACAAAATAAACTGTTGACGTCAACATGTTGATACAGAGATTTGTCTCCCCTGTCTGCATAAAATTCAGAAAAGAAGAAAAGACAAATCTAGTGGACAGCAACATTGCTAGTTAATTCAAAGTCGCTGGATCATGAACTAGTGGGCAGGGCCTTGAAATGGTCAACAAAATGAGATGTACAGACAGTAATGTAACTTTATAGAACATGTCGTTGTCTATTGTAAGTAGATCCTATCAAACTAACTTAAGCAGAAAACATAACATTCAAAATTGGTAATGAAATGAAAGTCACTGGATCGTGACCTACAGGGTCAGGGAGTCAAAATAGTTGTCAAACTGATATGTACTGATAGAAATGCAACTCTGAAAAAATATTATTGATATATCACAAGTAGTTCCTATTAAACTTATTTAAGCAGAAAACGTAACATTGAAAATTGCTAATTAATTGATAGTTGATGGACCATCACCAATAGAGCAGGGCCTTAAAATAGTTGTCAAACTGATATGAACTGACAGTAATGCAACTTTGTAGAAACTATCTTTGATCTATCACAAAGAGTACCTATCACTAACTTTAAGCAGAAAACTTAACATTGAAAATTGCTAATTAATTCAAAGTCACTGGACCATGACCTAGGAAGTGGGCCTCAAAATAGTCGTCAAACTGATATGTACTGAATGACAGTTAAATATTGAAACTTCATAACAAAATATCATTGATCTATCACAAGTAATTCTTATCAAACTAACTTGAAAATTTAACAATTGAACGCCGACTTCGCCGCGAAAGCAATATCCATGTCTTGTCTTCCTCGACAAAAAGGCGAGACAAAAGTGGTAAATATTGTCATTAAAGGGCAATAACTGCAAAAGTGAGTGCACCAACGATTACATCAATATTGACTTTTTAATAGATTTTGCCTTGTAGATCATTTTTGCTTTCAAAGTTTCAATCTATCTTCGATAGTTTTCTAAGTTAATACACAAAAACTCCAAGAATTGCTAAAAAATGTCATTTAAAGGAAAATAACTGTAACAAGCATTCTAAGAGTATTGCATGGCAATACATCCATGACATAGTCCCCTACCGGTTATAAATTCTTTTTACTGGAACAAAATGCCTAATTAATCAGTAATTTGTAATATTTTCTATATTAAAAAAACTTCGTCCAAATATCTCCTGGTGCAAATATTAAACATTTAATCTGTTTATACTAAAATATATAAAATGTTTTTCTTTTGAATAATGTTTCACTAATGGAGTTGTATCGACATTTAAATAATTGTATTAATTTATATTTCATAAGTACTACATGTCCTAGGACCATAACTCCACCAAAAAATCATCTGAACAGAACAATATTCAAACTTGATCTTATAACTTGTCATGGTTAAACTATAAACAATATCAAACATGTCAACTCTATATCTTCAAAAATAATGAAAAAAGTGTGGAAAACTGATTATTTGCATATTTTTTGAGTCAGAAGACCATAACTCTGCAAAAAATCATCCGAACCTAACAAAATTCGAACTTGATCTGTAAAACATATCAAATCAATATCTTCAAGCACAACAACAACAAAAAATGCGTAAAAGTTAAAACTGATTATTGCATGAATTTTCTAAGTCTGAAGACCATAACTCTGCAACAGAATCATCTGAATCAAATAGAATAAAACTTTGATATGTAACTCTTAATGGTAAAATATATACCAAATATCAAATCAATATCTTCAAGCATGATGAAAAAAATTGCGAAAACTGATTAATTGCATGAATTTTCAAAGTCCAAGGATCATAACTCGGCACAAAAACACCAAACCGAATCCAAATTAAACCTTGATCTGTAATTAGTCATGATAAAAATATATACCAAATATCAAACTCATATCTTAAAGTCATTGAAACTAGAGGCTCTGAAGAGCATGTGTCGCTCACCTGTATCTACTGTGGTTTTGGAAATCATGTAAAATCATAATAAATAGTATTAGATAGCCTAATAATGATTGAGGCCAAGTTTGGTTTAATAAGTTAAATTAAAAGCAGAAGATTTTTGAAAAAATTTACAAAAATTACCAATAAATTGCAGAAAATAACTTTAAAGGACAATGACTCCAATAAGATCTCAATTGCCAATTGGTCATCTTAACTTATTTGTAGATCTTTCTTTGCTTGATATTTTTGCTGTTTACAGTATATCTCAATCTATAATGATATTCAAGATAATTAACAAAAAATAAAAAAATGTCCTTACCTCCGCTCCAAAATTTATTTCACCCAGGGTCTGTATAATGCTGAAAATGCCTTTAAATGGAAAACCCTTCAAAAAACATTTGGACAGGGGTTCCCCTGACCCCGACTAACCCACCGGGTCTGGGGGGGCATTCACCCAATATAAGTATACTGAAAGAAAAGATATAGTAATGGTTTATAGAAAAGGTAACACTGAATAATTCTGAAAATGGAACATATCAAGGAGAAATTATTAGCACCCCCCTGAAAAATTGTACCCCCTGGAAAAAAATCAAGTCATCCCATTGTAGTCTCAGTGTACGGCAAGTAAGATTCCATCTTATACAGATTTTGAATATTGGAGTTATTATACTGCTCACATTTGACTCATCAGCAATTGTAATCATTTGTAAGAAAATTTACCAGATACAAAAATATATGTAGTTCACACACAATTGAAACTAGCAGAGCAAACAAGACATGCCTTCCTCTTGATTGAAAAACTCTTTGAATGTTGTGCTGGTAGTTAATTTCTATTTATCGTTGACATGGTGTCCAGTAATACCATACAACTTGTTTTGGAAGGTGATAGAGGCAAGTACTATTATTACTCCATATGATTCCTTGTTTTATTTTCAATGTACACAGATGCTGTTTGGATTAAAAAATTCTCCATCAACATACCAGTGACTTATTGGTGATTGCTAGGCACACGACAACCTCAAGATATGCTGCATTTTCATTGATGGCATCTTAATTAATAGAAGGATAAATGAAAGGCATTCTAGAATCTATACTAAATTTCCTAAAACTGCAGAGAAGCAACCATGTAGCCAAATTCGTCAAGTGAAGGTAAACAATGATGATCAGAAGGTAGTAGAAGCTAGAATGAAAAGAGATAAATGGGATACTGAGAGAGCTTTCAACTTTTCGACACCAACCAATGCATACAACATTGAGATTAGGGAGTTGTCAGCTGGTTTTTCCCACCATTTTTCTTAAAATGTTCTGTACCAAGTCAGGAAAACGGCCATTGGTATATTATAGTTCGTTTCTGTGTGTGTGTCATTTTATTGTTGAGTTTCTGTTGTGTCGTTGTTCTCCTCTTATATTTGATGTGTTTCCCTCAGTTTTAGTTTGTAACCCGGATTTGTATTTTTTCTCAATCGATTCATGAATTTCGAATAGCGGTATACTACTGTTGCCTTTATTCATCCATAATTTCAGCATGTTTAGCTGTCCTTTGTCCAATTTTATTTCTGCACTAGGCAATAAGCCCAAGAACTAACCATGACAGATTTAGAGACTACCAAGACTACCTCTGTAGGAAAAGGTTCCCCGTGAACACACACAACAATCCAGTAAATTACCTATAAACATTCACCCACAATCACATAAGCCCTTTTTCTCTTTTTTGTCTGCAACTCCATGTGACATGAGTCTGAGTAGATCAGATACATCACATTTTGATTTTGATAATTTCACGTTCAACGATAAATTGCCTTAACACAACAGAATAAATGCCCCGCCAAGGAAACCAAACCAAGACCAAGATATAGACCTGCCAAGAAGACAATTAAATGAACTGGAATCATTCTTATAAGACTTAAGGGATGATTCAGTGTAGGTTAACAAAATGGACCAATATTTTAAATGATTCACCAACCACTGAACAGCTCTCATTTTTAACATGGTGCTGCGTAAAATGCTATATACAGGTGACAAAGAAGGGGACATGCAATCTTCTGAAAGTCGCTGCTAGTTTCACAGAAGAGGTGGAGGTTATAGAACAATAATTGATAGGGACAACCTGTGAATATGAAATTTAAAACAAGCAAACTGGTGCATATATACATGTGCTTCATTAGCTCCTTCTGTCCTTGTTTCAAAAGTTTTGAAAATTGTACGAAAGAAATATTTCTGAACCTTGCTTGAGTTATGTGCTACATATCAAGCTTACAAGATTCCACAATAACTTTTTTCACGGAGCCAATGTTCCCTGTATTATTATACTATACATATTTGCCCACCCCAATAAAAATGATAAAAAAAACTTGAATGTCTAAAAGCAGATAACAAAACATGATCAGGATAGTAAGATTCAATAGCCTAACAATATAAAACTTTGTTATTAAATATATCAGATGTCTTGGTTTGATGCTTTTTTTTTTGTAATGGGCCCAAAATAATTTGTATTGAAAAATTTATCTACTTTCATTACTTGCAGTTTTTCAAAGCAAAGAGTTTTTCCACAATAAGTGTGTATGATCGACCAAGTTTAAAGAAAAGAGCTATTCTGACAAGTAAGTATTTTTTTTACACACTTAATGTATAAAACCTGTAATTTTTTAGGTTAATTATGCCATAAGTGTTGGGTTTCTTAACAGAGCGTAAATGTATGATCTAACCCTAACGATATTTTGAATATTTCTTCACCATAAATATAAATAACCTAAATATATAAAAAAAAAAGTAACATGATTCCACCAGGGAATCATGAATCTGGCAAGAATCTACTTTTAATAGTTGACTTTGATTACTTATAGGATTTTAATGAAAAGGTTTCTGCTATAAGTAGACAGAAAAACTATGCCGGTACTTATAAAATAGACTCCAAATCATAATGATTCAGTTACCTTATGAAAAGAAACAACACAGGAAACAGCATCCCATCCAACAGAATCAAATAAAATATAATAAAAGCATGTGCATGGGTAAAATACAGGCTTCAACAGCTAGCTGCTTATACAATGTATCAAGCTCTGAATCGAAAGTGATGAATAAAGATTAAAAAACTAGGACTGATATATTTTAAATTCTCAGACTAACTAAATATTCAGATATGGCATACAACTACTGAAGAGGTTCTGAACTAGGGACATGGAAATAGTTTAGCAAAAATAATTGACAATCACAACAATCTGTAGAGTTTTTGCCATTGCAAAGGATTTGATGAAATATTAGTATGTCAATTTAGAATTAATATCATTAATTGTTTACCTCAAGGAAAGAAGTATGATAACCAAATTTTATAAATTAAATTGAATAATTTTTCATTATTTTTTTGAGAGTAGTGAGATCTCAGCAAAGATCTAGACTTTGATTTGGGAACGTAAGGAGACTTCTATCAGAAGTGCATATAATCTGCCATAGATTTGGAATCTTGCACTAGAATTACGTCAGATTGGACATCAATTTGAGGAACAGACGTTGATATGAGTCTTAAATATTGCATTTATGAGAGCTCAATTTGAATTGTTTAAAAGGTCAGTTGAGTCTCTAAATTGGTATTTTTCATATTTTCTTTCGTGTATGTTTCTTGTGGCATGCTTTCTCATTTGGTTCTTTTCTAGATTTTCCAGACTTCTCTCTGGGAAGTGATCAGGTTTTGATTTAAATTGAATGTTAAAACTGATCATTAATTGGGTAGGTTTGGTTGAAAATCAACAATGTGTTATAAATATTGGACACGTATCTTTTTGTAAGAATGGTACCATTGGATTGCTATAATCTCTATGTTTTTCATTCCTAGGTGGGTTTTTTTTGTTTAAATTATCCATCAGCTGTGTCTAGGTGAATTTGCAGATAGAATTGAAATTTCTGAAATTTTCATGGTGATTGTAGATATTTTTTTGTTGATTTCAGTAATCTTAACACAACTTAGTTTTTGCGGCAGTCAAGTGTTGTTCTTGTTCATCATTCATTATTGATTTCTCAGCATTTTACAAGATTTTTATCAATGCCTTTCACAGCCAATTGCAAACAATATTTATTCACCAGTATTCATAATTCATCATTCCATCAAGTTATAGAATAAACATGTACTGATCCAAATGTTTTTGTATAAATCCCTGAAGTGACTCAATCTTACCTTTACTGTGTAGTGCCCTATTGACTGTCTTTTCATTGTTTTTTTAAGTCACAGTATTGCCGGTTCTGATTCAAGTTATGGGTTTTGACAATGCCACCATTCCCCTCTTTGTGTCTTTTTTAACTCTTTCTTCATATAACTTGCAAATTTAGCCCAAGATGTCAGTTTCTAACTTATTGCTATAACTTGAAAGGTGTAAATTTATTGATTTTTTGTTTAATTTGGAGAAGGCGGGAAGGGGATTGTGTTGTTTACGTGGTTTATTTTCTTTATTTTAAATTGCATTGCCTTAAGTAATCATGATGCTAAATATCTTACTTATTTCATACACAGACTAAAGGATGTAGTGTTTTCAAATACGCCAAACACTATTCTAAAGCAATGTCTCAAGACATAGATGTGACAAAAATGTGTCTTGAGACATATCTCTATACACAGTTTTATGTCTCTTAAGATGCCTTTAAGACCTTTAAGACGTGTCTATCAGACGCTTCTTCAAGTCCGTCTCAAGAAGCGTCTTGGAAATTTGTCTCAAGACAAGGATGTTCATTTGCTGTGTTTGTTTAATTTCTAACTCAGAGCCAAGAACTGTATTTTTTGACAAGTATAATTTCACGGTGAATCAAATTTTCAAGAAATGTAAGTATATACAAAGACATAAATGAGTGTTTTTAATGTTTGTTTTCAAGTATGATGCAATTTACACGACTGAATTATTTTAACCGGTTTTCCGATTCAAATAGACGTGTACCTGCTATTTTTCTACACACATCTGTTTATCGTTGAGTTTATTCTTATATTTTGAAATATTGACATATAAATGAATATTTCAGTAATCTATTTTATTCATTCTGTACATGTGTGATGTTGAATTGTTATGCGTTATATTATGCCCTTTAGTAAATCCAATCTACAAGTATGCAAGTACGAAAAACGAGAATACCTACAGAAGAGCGGGGCTTACATGATACTGCTCTTGTCTTGAGACATGGAAAAATGTCTTAAGACGTTTAATTCCAATTTATTAAATAAAAGCATTTTTCTGCATGGTTGATTATTAATACATCTTTGACATTGTCCATGTCTTGAGACATACAGTAAATATCTTAAGATATGAAGAACTGTAAAAATATTTGTAATGGGGTCTTCTGTTGAAATTTTGTCGGTCGATAGTTATTTCTTTCCAAAAACTGCTAGAAATAGTTGCTGAATAAATTCAAAAGTTTACGGTATAAAGTGTCGTCGACAAAGAGGTTGACGTCTCATGCAATGAATGGATACGACAATACTAATACGGTTACCACAACACTTACTCTTATGGCTAATTTTGAGATAGTCGTTGTGCAAAAAGCAAAGTGTTAGTGGTTTATTAATTATTAACCCACTCCGAACCATTAACAGGGCCTATTTACACATCTGATCGTGTGCGTTGAATCGCTCTTTTGTTAACTATTAGATGATACACTACTAATTTACACATGTGTAGTGTTTACTTTTTCTATCATACTGTATAAAACTTCTACCTCACTACATCTGTTCTGTTGTCAGTATCTTCAAAAAATGAATACATGTTCAACCAAATGTTTCAAAACGCGTCAAACATGTCTTTGTAATGTCTACAGATTTGAATTTGAAATTAATATATGTGTGCATACGAATGTTCACTCTTATTTTTGTATAAAATAAGGACATCAAACAAAAGTATTGACAAACTATTGATTGTTTCAGTCTTCCATTAAATTTTTGTTCTGAAAGTCGAAAATAATTCCAAAATACTTAGCCTAACAAAAATATTTTATGTCTTTAGATAGAAAATGAAAATGTTCATACTTTGTAGATGTCTAATGACTTGCCTTATCGGAATCTCGTATTTGCATTTTAAAGATACCTAGCCTTACAAAAATATTATATGTCTTGAGATAGAAAATAAATATCTTGATACTTTATTGATGTCTAAGGACTAATCGGTCTATCATATTTGTATTTTGAAGATAAAATACAAAATAAAAAAAACATCAAAATGAAACTAACATAATCATTCTATTAATTTGTAGATTTTTATAATGGGTAAACTTTGTCACGTACATCTATATTCATAAGTTTTTGTTTAATTTCTCACTCAGAGCCAAGAACTGTATTTTCTGACAAGTGTAATTTCACGGTGAATCAAATTTGCAAGAAATGTAAGTATATACAAAGATATAAATGCGTGTTTTTAACGTTTGTTTTCAAGTATGCTGCAATTTACACGACTGAATTATTTTAACCGGTTTTCCGATTCAAATAAACGTGTACCTGATATTTTTCAACATACATCTGTCGTCTTTTATCGTTGAGTTACTCTTATATTTTGAAATATTGACATATAAATGAATATTTCAGTAATCTATTTTATTCATTCTGTACATGATATGTGTGATGTTGAATTGTTATCAATATGCGTTATATTATGCCCTTTAGTAAATCGAATCTTCCGGTATGCAAGTACGAAAAACGAGAATACCTACAGAAGAGCGGGACTTACATGATACTGTGAATGTCTTGAGACATGGAAAAATGTCTTAAGACGTTTAATTCCAGTTTATTATATAAAAGCGTTTTTCTGCATGGTTGATTATAAATACATCTTTGACATTGTCCATGTCTTGAGACATACAGTAAATATCTTAAGATATGAAGTTGAACTGTAAAAATATTTGCAATGGGGTCTTTTGTTGAAATTGTGTCGGTCGATAGTTATTTCTTTCGAAAAATTGCTACAAATAGTTGCTGAATGAATTCAAAAGTTTACGGTATAAAGTGTCGTCGACAAAGAGGTTGACGTCTCATGCAATGAATGGATACGACAATACTAATACGGTTACCACAACACATACTCTTATGGCTAATTTTGAAATAGTCGTTGTGCAAAAAGCAAAGTGTTAATGGTTTATTAATTATTAACCCACTCCGAACCATAAACAGAGCCTATTTACACATCTGATCGTGTGCGTTGAATCGCTCTTTTGTTAACTATCAGATGATACACTACTAATTTACACATGTGTAGTGTTTACTTTTTCTATCATACTGTATAAAACTTCTACCTCACTACATCTGTTCTGTTGTCAGTATCTTCAAAAAATGAATACATGTTCAACCAAATGTTTCAAAACGCGTCAAACATGTCTTTGTAATGTCTACAGATTTGAATTTGAAATAAATTATGTGTGCATACGAATGTTCACTCTTATTTTTGTATACAATAAAGACATCAAACAAAAGTATTGACAAACTATTGATTGTTTCAGTCTTCCATTAAATTTTTGTTCTGAAAATCGAAAATAATTCCAAAATACTTAGCCTAACAAAAATATTTTATGTCTTTAGATAGAAAATGAAAATGTTCATACTTTGTAGATGTGTAAGGACTTGCCTTATCGGAATCTCGTATTTGCATTTTGAAGATATCTAGCCTTACAAAAATATTATATGTCTTGAGATAGAAAATAAATATCTTGATACTTTATTGATACTAAGGGCTAATCGGTGTATCATATTTGTATTTTGAAGATAAAATACAAAATAGATAAAACATCAAAATGAAATTAACATAATCATTCTATTAATTTGTAGATTTTTATAATGGGTAAACATTGTCACGTACATGAATATTCATAAGTTTTTCTTTAATTTCTCACTCAGAGCCAAGAACTGTATTTTCTGACAAGTGTAATTTCACGGTAAATCAAATTTGCAAGAAATGTAAGTATATAAAAAGACATAAATGCGTGTTTTTAACGTTTGTTTTCAAGTATGATGCAATTTACACGACTGAATTATTTTAACCGGTTTTCCGATTGTAATAAACGTTTACCTGATATTTTTCAACACACATCTGTCGTCTTTTATCGTTGAGTTTATTCTTATATTTTGAAATATTGACATATAAATGAATATTTCAGTAATCTATTTTATTCATTCTGTACATGTGTGATGTTGAATTGTTATCAATATGCGTTATATTATGCCCTTTAGTAAATCCAATCTTCCGGTATGCAAGTACGAAAAACGAGAATACCTACAGAAGAGCGGGACTTACATGATACTGCTCATGTCTTGAGACATGGAAAAATGTCTTCAGACGTTTAATTCCAGTTTATTATATAAAAGCATTCATAGCAAATGAACCTCATTGTCTTAAGACATCTCGAGACAGTCTTGAGACATACACCTAATGTCTTGAGACATAGCGCATACGTCTTAAGACATGAAACCATTTAAGATGTGTCTTGAGACATGGATTCTATGTCTTAAGACATGTATCTTTAAGACATTATTGAAACTTCAAAAAGTGTATCCTCTTAAAAAAATTTGTTGGTGTCTTGAAGACATTGAAACAAAAAATTACCAGTGGCCCTTAAAACACACAAAAAACGTTTTTATATGCAAAATTTATTTTGATAGAAGACAACTAATTGACAAGATAATGTAAGGTGATTTCCGTGAATAAGGACAAGATTTTTTTTTATGACATTGTAATTTTTTTACAATAAAATTGATAAATTTTCACTTCTTCTGAGATCAACAATGCTTCCCGATTAATTTTTTTTAAGGGAAAACTAGAATTCCAAAGTTCCTCTGATAGTCTGGGTCAAAACATGTCATAGAGGATTGAATTTTTTATACTTCGCTCAAGAGATAATGGGATGTTGCTCCACAAATAACCCATTCAAAGATAACATCTCTAGAAAACGTATGTCCTAGATAGAATGTTTCCTTCACATTCATGATCATATCCCATTGAACCTCCAGTAGTGACTTGAAAATAGAAGTATGGTCACTCTTGGTCTTCTTTGTACCAACAGTAAAACCATTGCCAAAGTGAGCCATTCATTTGACTGTGCAGGATGTACAAGTAAGCAGACAGAATGGGGATGTTTAATCCGATTCCTTGTGTAGAGACAGTGCCACCCTTTGCATGTTAAGAACCCTTGCAACAAGAGGAATTCTGCAGGTGGCCTATTGCAAGGCAACATTTCTGTTCCTTTCCACTAAACCCTCATTTTTTAGTGGCAGTTTAAATTTCCCTGATATTCATCCCTGACGGCTTTTATTAAGAACTTCCCAATATCATATACCGGTATTGTTCATTTATTCTTCTAAACAGGCATGAAATATTTGACACTGCAAATGTTAACCAATCAATCAATCACATTGACATATTCTTATTCTGATATTCAGGTATTTGCTACTGGCCTTAAAACACGAACCCTGTCCCATCAGCATTATCATCATATTTTGTCTAAGCATCATTTATATTATATATACAAGCCTTAAATAAAAATAACCTTCAAACCTTTGATTGCGATTGTATATGTGTGCATAAATAAATTTCTTGGAAGAGGGGTATAAATACAGCACAAACAACATTTTCAATCACCAAAAAAATGAAAAAAATATATTTTAACAACCGCATTTGACTAGCAGGTCCACCAACAGATGATCTTAAACCCTGCTGATTGCATTGATTGCAAAATAAACGGATCGCTAGATGTACAAAATGGATCTTAATATAAACAAGTCTAAATTAAAAACAACGTTCAAACCCATGATTGCATTGGATAAAAACCGCAAATATTTTTGTATGCATGCTTAACAAATTTCTTGGTAGAGAAGTCTATACACCTCCTCTCAAATATGACTACCTTCATATGTATATAGATATAAAAATATGTGGTTTGAGTGCCAATGAGACAACTCTCCATCCTAGTCACAATTGGTAAAAGTAAACCATTATAGGTCAAAGTACAGCCCTCAACACAGAGCCAAGGCTCACAACAAACAGCAAGCAATAAAGGGCCTTTCGGACAGGAAAATCAATGGTCGAAGATATATAAAAATTGAGAAACAATTATTAACCACATAAAAAAGCCCACTGAACATCAGGTTCCTGACATAGGGAAGGTGCAAACAAATGCACTGGGTTTAAACGTTTTACCTGGCACCAGCCTTCACCCTAACCTGATACAGTGGTTCATGCATTTAAACTATTATTGATCTTTATCGAAAATATATGAACACTTCCATGACTTCAGTTGTAATATCTTTTTTTGAAAACAATACCTTCCAAAATAAATGTTTCTCACCCCTTACTAATATTCACAGATGACAAATATTTCAGTTATGTTTTAGTCAACTTTAATTTTCAAATAAATAGAATTGTATAAGCAACACAAATGAATTAAATTAATGTCAAAGATTTGATTCCAAACTATGTTTCTTCTTTCTTGCATGCTGAAGTTGTATTCTTATCTGTAAATATAGATTGAAATAAAATATTAATTTACATGGCATTTATGAGTTTGTTTATTAATAATTTCAGCTTTAAAAAAAATTCACAACAGTATCTACTTATAGGTGTATTATCTGTTCTTAATATAAATTCCAACATATAGTATTACACTGTACTATCTTTGCATAACTGAACTAAAGCAAAAATGAAAATCAATAAAAGAACAGAGTTCCAATGTCCCCAATGTTGCATATATCTTATCTATTAAATACAAGGGCAATACCTCAATAAATGGTGAATGTGTTCATGTGACACAGATATCATATAAATTCATAAAGGGACATAACTGAAGAACATGTAAAAGCGATGCTACCCAAATTTGTACTTGATCAGAGTTTTGTGGTAATAAGTATGGTGTATAAGTTTCATAACATTTTGTCAAGGCAAACTCAAGTTAGTGAACTGAAAGGAAAAATTCAGCAATTTTTCAGCAATTTTTCTATTTTTTAAAGGGTCATAATATAGATATATTACAAGAAGATGTGGTATGAGTGCCAATGAGACAACTCTCACTCCAAGTCACAATTTGAAAAAGAAAACTAGAGGCTCTGAAGAGCCTGTGTCGCTCACCTTGGTCTATGTGCATATTAAACAAAGGACACAGATGGATTCATGACAAAATTGTGTTTTGGTGATGGTGATGTGTTTGAAGATCTTAATTTACTGAACATTCTTGCTTCTAACAATTATCTCTATCTATAATGCACTTTGCCAAGTAGTTACAGAGGAAAATATTTTGTAAAAATTTACCAAAATTTATGAAAATTGTAAAAAAATGACTATAAAGGGCAATAACTCCTTAATGGGTCAATTGACCATTTTGATCATGTTGACTTATATGTAGGTCTTACTTTGCTGTACATTATTGCTGTTTACAGTTTATCTCTATCTATAATAATATTGAAGATAATTACTAAAAAGCTGCAAAATTTTCGAAAATTACCAATTCAGAGGCAGCAACCCAACAACTGGTTGTCTGATTCATCTGAAAATTTCAGGACAGATAGATTGTGACATAATGAACATTTTTCCCCCCATGTCAGATTTGTTCTTTATGCTTTGGTTTCAGAGATATGAGCCAAAAACTGCATTTTACCCTATGTACTATTTTTAGCAATGTCGGCCATCTTGGTTTGCAAGCGGGGTCTTCGGACACATTTTTTAAACTAAATACCTTAATGATGATTGTGGACAAGTTTTGTTAAATTTGTCTCAGTAGTTTTTGAGGAGAAGTTTTTTGTACAAAAAATTGTTAAAAATTGACTATAAAGGGCAATTATTCCTTAAGAGGTCTACTGACCATTTTGGTCACGTTGACTTAATTGTAGGTCTTACTTTGCTGTACATTATTGCTGTTTACAGTTTATCTCTATCTATAATAATATACAAGACTAGAGGCTCTCAAGAGCCTGTGTCGCTCACCTGTATTTACTGATGCTTAGGAAATCATGTAAAATAAGGTTAAAATCATAATTAATAGTATTAGATATTAGATATTATAATGATATCTAAGATAATAACAAAAAACTGCAAAATTTTTGTAAAATAACAAACTCAGGGGCAGCAACCCAACAACGGGTTGTCGGATTCGTCTGAAAATTTCAGGGCAGATAAATCTAAATCTGATGAACATTTTTGCCACCTGTCAGATTTGCTCTAAATGCTTTAGTTTCAGAAATATAAACCAAACACTGAATTTTACCCCTATGTTCTAGTTTTAACCAAGTCGGCCATGATGGTTGGAAGGCGGGGTAATCGGACAAATTTTTTAAACTAGATACCCTAATAATGATTATGGCCAAGTATGGTTAAATTTGTCTCAGTAGTTTCAGAGAAAAAGATTTTTGTAAAAGATTACAAAAATTTACAAAAAATTGTTAAAAATTGACTATTAAGGGCAATAACTCCTAAAGGGGTCGACTGACAGTTTTGGTCATGACAACTTATTTGTAGATCTTACTTTGCTGAACATTATTGCTGTTTACAATTCATCTCTATCTATAATAATATTCAAGATAATAACCAAAAACTGCAAAATTTCCTTTAAATTACCAATTCAGGGGCAGCAACCCAACAACAGGTTGTCAGATTTGTCTGACAATTTCAGGGAAAATAGATCTTGACCTGATAATCAGTTTAACCAATGTCAGATTTACTCTTAATGCTTTGGTTTCAGAGATATAAGCCAAAATCTACATTTTACCCCTATGTTCTGTTTTTAGCCATGGCGGCCATCTTGGTTGATTGGCCGGGTCACCGGACACATTTTTAAAACTATATACCCCAATGATGATTGTGGCCAAGTTTGGTTTAATTTGGCCCAGTAGTTTCAGAGGAGAAGATTTTTGCAAAAGTTAACAACGACGGACGACGGATGCCAAGTGATGAGAAAAGCTCACTTGGTACTATGGGCCAGCTGAGCTAAAAACATTATAGGTCAAAATCAAGCTTCAACACGAAGATTTAGCTCTCACAGAACAGTAGGCTATAAAGGGCCCCAAAAATGACTAGTGTAAAACCATTCAAAAGGGAAAACCAACAGTCTAATCTATGTAAAAAACAAGAAACGTTTTAATTCTAGAACATTAAAAGTGACACCACCAAAATTCAATCTTGCTCTGTTTTTTGCGGTAATAAATATTGTGTATAAGTTTTATAACATTTGGTTGAGGCTAACTTAAAATGACTTAAGTTAGAAAACAGAAACGGAAAATTCAGCAGTTTTCATATTTGTAAAGGGGCATACCTCTAGAACGGTTAAAATGACACCAACAAAATTCAATCGTGATACGTGAAATAAATTAAGTAAATTAAAAGCAAACTAAATATTACTGTTATATACATATACAGATTCATCGATCTATAATCTGTCTATACCTGTATCTTGGCATTGCACAATGTCATGTTTTTCTCTGACTGTTTATGACTTCTTTACACTAAATCCATTGGATGTTGGAAGTGTACTGATTAATAATTTAGTCTAAGATGCATGATTTTTTTATTAGATGTTAGTGGCTTTGAACTAGCTGCCAGTAACTGTGAGTACTCTCAGATCTGCACTTAGTGTCTTTTTGTTGTTGGGATAAATATACAAGCACTCAGCCATGTCTACTCTGTGTCGTATTTTTATTTGTATCCATTTGATGAGTTAAGCCTTTTTCAACTGATTTTTATAGTTTGTTCTTATGTTGTACTGTCACACCACTGTCCCAGGTTAGAGGGAGGGTTTGGATCTCGCTTACATGTTGAACCCCACCCCCACGCATTCTGTATGTATGTGCCTGTCCCAAGTCAGGAGCCTCTTATTCAGTGGTTGATGCTTGTTGATGTGTTACATATTTTTTTTTCGTTAATTTTTTTGTTCATAAATTAGGCTGCTTGTTTTCTCGTTTGAATTGTATTACATTTGTCATTTCAGGGCCTTTTATAGCTGACTATGCGGTATGGGGTTTGCTCATTGCTGAAGGTTGTACGGTTAACTATACTTGTTAATTTCTGTGTCATTTGGTCTCTTGTGGAGAGTTGTCTCATTAGCAATCATACCACATCTTCTTTTTTTTATATTTGGGACATTAAAGGAAACAATTCTTTTAAAAATATTTGATCTGCAATGATTTTCAAACTTGTCTAAAATATTGATGACATAAACCTTAACATAAATGTCATAAAAATCTGGTAAGAATTGTACACATTAGAGCACTCATAAGGCAATTTTCCATATAATGAATGTTTCCAAGGGGCATACATTATCTATATATATGTTAATAGTTAAGTCTTAATACCTTAAACAAACAGCCTTCAAGTTCCTCAGGCATGTCAGGAAACACTTTCTAGTAAATAAGATATGTCCTATCCCCATTGATTCATTCTTTGGATTTTATATGCAAAATATTCCCCTGAAAAAAATATATGATTACTAATTCATGTGATCATGCATACTCCGACTTCTCTTGAACTGAATTTTACTGTGTGTATTGTTATGCGTTTACTTTTCTACATTGGCTAGAGGTATAGGGGGAGGATTGAGATCTCAAAAAACATGTTTAACCCCGCCGCATGTTTGCGCCTGTCCCAAGTCAGGAGCCTCTAGCCTTTGTTAGTCTTGTATGGTTTTTAATTTTAGTTTCTTGTGTATAATTCGGAGTTTAGTATGACGTCCATTATCACTGAACTTGTAAAGATATTTGTTTAGGGGCCAGCTGAAGGACGCCTCCGGGTGCGGGAGTTTCTCGCTACATTGAAGACCTATTGGTGACCTTCTGCTGTTATCTGTTCTATGGTCGGGTTGTTGTCTCTTTGACACATTCCCCATTTCCATTCTCAATTTTATACTAATATGTTGTTGAATAACTCATTGACATTGGAAACAAATGTATTGCATTACTTATCAATGCTTATTATTAATACATTTACTTTGACCAACAGGATACTATTCTGTGGAAAAGTTTCATTTTTTTCACAATAAATATATATTTTTTGTACATGTACAAAAACCATTTCATTAATCTCAGGGATACAACATCCAGTGCATACATGTACATGTTTTTGCCAGCTGGAACTCATTCACTTTACTGAAATATTAGTTTGGAAGAAATTTTACAATTGCTATATATATATATGTTGTAATGCATTAATAAGTAATTGGTAGGAATAACACATGTTAGAAAATATTTTTAAACATTTTTACTCAGCCATCATGGTCATGGAAAATTGAACCCACTACCATGGAAAAATTGACACACTTAGAAACTATATATACCTCAATATTGACCTGCCCAAGAGCTACATGATTATCTAGTTATTGCGGCATTAAAACTACATGTACAAATGCATGTATCCAGTGACGGATCCAGACATTTTCATAAGGGGGCCCGCTCCGGACATGCTTTAGTGATTCCCTAGATATAATTAGCCAAATATTTCCCACAAAAAGGGGGAGGGGGGCAGGCTCCCGTCCCCCCTTAAAAAACACCTCTGGTATCTAAAAACTAGAGGCTCTAAAGATTTACAAAATTTATGAAAATTGTTAAAAATTGACTGTAAACTCCTTAAGGGGTAGATTGACCATTTTAGTCATATTGACTTATTTGTAGGTCTTACTTTGCTGTACATTATTGCTGTTTACAGTTTATCTCTATCTATAATAATATCCAATAATAACTAAAAGCTGCGAAATTTTCTTTAAATTACCAATTCAGGGGCAGCAACCCAACAACCAGTTGCCTGAATGATCTGAAAATTTCAGGGCAGATAGATTTTGACCTATTGAACAATTTTAACCTGTCAGTTTTGCTTTAAATGCTTTGGTTTTTTAGAGATATGAGCCAAAAACTGCATTTTACCCTATGTACTATTTTTAGCCATGTCAGCCATCTAGGTTTGCGGGCGTGGTCATCGGACACAATTTTAAAACTACATACCCTAATGATGATTGTGAACAAGTTTGGTTAAATTTGTCTTTGTACATTTTGTAGTTTCAGAGGAGAAGATTTTTGTAAAAGATTACAAAAATTTACGAAAAATTGTTAAAAATTGACTATAAAGGGCAATAACTCCTTAAGGATGTATTCTTCTGACATTGCAGTCTCGTTGAAATCTCGTTCTGGAATTATTTCCAAAACATATGATACAAGTGTAAAATATCAATGAATTTTAAAAAAATTATAGTCAAACAGAACTCTGTGAAAAAATTGTGTACGAACAATGCATAGTTTTTGAGTAATCTAGTTTTCAAATTTTATGACCAATCAAGTCAGTCTTTTTAGCCAAAATTTTGAGAAAATGGGTGAGGGGTACAAAAAATTATTTTACAAGAATCATGTACATCCCATATCATTTTTGTCTTTTCAAATTTCTTAGATATGTACTTTTTCAATCATTTATAACAAAAAAGTTGAAGTAATATGTATTTTGTTCTTAAAACTGAGAAAAAAACACAAATTTTCAAAATTGACGGCATGGTAAATTTGACACAAAAAAGCATCAACATATGATAAAAATTTCTTATATTAACACCTACCTATAGTTTTTTAAAGTTAAATTTATTCAGATTGGTCCACTTCATCTTTATTAAAAGTATGAAATAAAGTTTTAATTGTAGAACTGTAATTGTTTTCACGATAATAGCCCAAAAATAGTTAAAAATTGATGAAAAATGGGAAAATCATCAAAATTGGATATTTTCAAAAGGCCGTAGCAAAAAAAGAAGTGCACCATCATATGATTGCTATAACTTGAAAGATGTAAATTTATTGATTTTTTTTTTAATTTGGAGAAGGCGGGAAGGGGATTGTGTTGTTTACGTGGTTTATTTTCTTTATTTTAAATTGCATTGCCTTAAGTAATCATGATGCTAAATATCTTACTTATTTCATACACAGACTAAAGGATGTAGTGTGTTTTCAAATACGCCAAACACTATTCTAAAGCAATGTCTCAAGACATAGATGTGACAAAAATGTGTCTTGAGACATATCTCTATACACAGTTTTATGTCTCTTAAGATGCCTTTAAGACCTTTAAGACGTGTCTATCAGACGCTTCTTCAAGTCCGTCTCAAGAAGCGTCTTGGAAATTTGTCTCAAGACAAGGATGTTCATTTGCTGTGTTTGTTTAATTTCTAACTCAGAGCCAAGAACTGTATTTTTTGACAAGTATAATTTCACGGTGAATCAAATTTTCAAGAAATGTAAGTATATACAAAGACATAAATGAGTGTTTTTAATGTTTGTTTTCAAGTATGATGCAATTTACACGACTGAATTATTTTAACCGGTTTTCCGATTCAAATAGACGTGTACCTGCTATTTTTCTACACACATCTGTTTATCGTTGAGTTTATTCTTATATTTTGAAATATTGACATATAAATGAATATTTCAGTAATCTATTTTATTCATTCTGTACATGTGTGATGTTGAATTGTTATGCGTTATATTATGCCCTTTAGTAAATCCAATCTACAAGTATGCAAGTACGAAAAACGAGAATACCTACAGAAGAGCGGGGCTTACATGATACTGCTCTTGTCTTGAGACATGGAAAAATGTCTTAAGACGTTTAATTCCAATTTATTAAATAAAAGCATTTTTCTGCATGGTTGATTATTAATACATCTTTGACATTGTCCATGTCTTGAGACATACAGTAAATATCTTAAGATATGAAGAACTGTAAAAATATTTGTAATGGGGTCTTCTGTTGAAATTTTGTCGGTCGATAGTTATTTCTTTCCAAAAACTGCTAGAAATAGTTGCTGAATAAATTCAAAAGTTTACGGTATAAAGTGTCGTCGACAAAGAGGTTGACGTCTCATGCAATGAATGGATACGACAATACTAATACGGTTACCACAACACATACTCTTATGGCTAATTTTGAGATAGTCGTTGTGCAAAAAGCAAAGTGTTAGTGGTTTATTAATTATTAACCCACTCCGAACCATTAACAGAGCCTATTTACACATCTGATCGTGTGCGTTGAATCGCTCTTTTGTTAACTATTAGATGATACACTACTAATTTACACATGTGTAGTGTTTACTTTTTCATCATACTGTATAAAACTTCTACCTCACTACATCTGTTCTGTTGTCAGTATCTTCAAAAAATGAATACATGTTCAACCAAATGTTTCAAAACGCGTCAAACATGTCTTTGTAATGTCTACAGATTTGAATTTGAAATTAATATATGTGTGCATACGAATGTTCACTCTTATTTTTGTATAAAATAAGGACATCAAACAAAAGTATTGACAAACTATTGATTGTTTCAGTCTTCCATTAAATTTTTGTTCTGAAAGTCGAAAATAATTCCAAAATACTTAGCCTAACAAAAATATTTTATGTCTTTAGATAGAAAATGAAAATGTTCATACTTTGTAGATGTCTAATGACTTGCCTTATCGGAATCTCGTATTTGCATTTTAAAGATACCTAGCCTTACAAAAATATTATATGTCTTGAGATAGAAAATAAATATCTTGATACTTTATTGATGTCAAAGGACTAATCGGTCTATCATATTTGTATTTTGAAGATAAAATACAAAATAAAAAAAACATCAAAATGAAACTAACATAATCATTCTATTAATTTGTAGATTTTTATAATGGGTAAACTTTGTCACGTACATCTATATTCATAAGTTTTTGTTTAATTTCTCACTCAGAGCCAAGAACTGTATTTTCTGACAAGTGTAATTTCACGGTGAATCAAATTTGCAAGAAATGTAAGTATATACAAAGATATAAATGCGTGTTTTTAACGTTTGTTTTCAAGTATGCTGCAATTTACACGACTGAATTATTTTAACCGGTTTTCCGATTCAAATAAACGTGTACCTGATATTTTTCAACATACATCTGTCGTCTTTTATCGTTGAGTTACTCTTATATTTTGAAATATTGACATATAAATGAATATTTCAGTAATCTATTTTATTCATTCTGTACATGTGTGATGTTGAATTGTTATCAATATGCGTTATATTATGCCCTTTAGTAAATCGAATCTTCCGGTATGCAAGTACGAAAAACGAGAATACCTACAGAAGAGCGGGACTTACATGATACTGTGAATGTCTTGAGACATGGAAAAATGTCTTAAGACGTTTAATTCCAGTTTATTATATAAAAGCGTTTTTCTGCATGGTTGATTATAAATACATCTTTGACATTGTCCATGTCTTGAGACATACAGTAAATATCTTAAGATATGAAGTTGAACTGTAAAAATATTTGCAATGGGGTCTTCTGTTGAAATTGTGTCGGTCGATAGTTATTTCTTTCGAAAAATTGCTACAAATAGTTGCTGAATGAATTCAAAAGTTTACGGTATAAAGTGTCGTCGACAAAGAGGTTGACGTCTCATGCAATGAATGGATACGACAATACTAATACGGTTACCACAACACATACTCTTATGGCTAATTTTGAAATAGTCGTTGTGCAAAAAGCAAAGTGTTAATGGTTTATTAATTATTAACCCACTCCGAACCATAAACAGAGCCTATTTACACATCTGATCGTGTGCGTTGAATCGCTCTTTTGTTAACTATCAGATGATACACTACTAATTTACACATGTGTAGTGTTTACTTTTTCTATCATACTGTATAAAACTTCTACCTCACTACATCTGTTCTGTTGTCAGTATCTTCAAAAAATGAATACATGTTCAACCAAATGTTTCAAAACGCGTCAAACATGTCTTTGTAATGTCTACAGATTTGAATTTGAAATTAATATATGTGTGCATACGAATGTTCACTCTTATTTTTGTATACAATAAAGACATCAAACAAAAGTATTGACAAACTATTGATTGTTTCAGTCTTCCATTAAATTTTTGTTCTGAAAATCGAAAATAATTCCAAAATACTTAGCCTAACAAAAATATTTTATGTCTTTAGATAGAAAATGAAAATGTTCATACTTTGTAGATGTGTAAGGACTTGCCTTATCGGAATCTCGTATTTGCATTTTGAAGATATCTAGCCTTACAAAAATATTATATGTCTTGAGATAGAAAATAAATATCTTGATACTTTATTGATGTCAAAGGACTAATCGGTCTATCATATTTGTATTTTGAAGATAAAATACAAAATAGATAAAACATCAAAATGAAATTAACATAATCATTCTATTAATTTGTAGATTTTTATAATGGGTAAACATTGTCACGTACATGAATATTCATAAGTTTTTCTTTAATTTCTCACTCAGAGCCAAGAACTGTATTTTCTGACAAGTGTAATTTCACGGTGAATCAAATTTGCAAGAAATGTAAGTATATAAAAAGACATAAATGCGTGTTTTTAACGTTTGTTTTCAAGTATGATGCAATTTACACGACTGAATTATTTTAACCGGTTTTCCGATTGTAATAAACGTTTACCTGATATTTTTCAACATACATCTGTCGTCTTTTATCGTTGAGTTTATTCTTATATTTTGAAATATTGACATATAAATGAATATTTCAGTAATCTATTTTATTCATTCTGTACATGTGTGATGTTGAATTGTTATCAATATGCGTTATATTATGCCCTTTAGTAAATCCAATCTTCCGGTATGCAAGTACGAAAAACGAGAATACCTACAGAAGAGCGGGACTTACATGATACTGCTCATGTCTTGAGACATGGAAAAATGTCTTCAGACGTTTAATTCCAGTTTATTATATAAAAGCATTCATAGCAAATGAACCTCATTGTCTTAAGACATCTCGAGACAGTCTTGAGACATACACCTAATGTCTTGAGACATAGCGCATACGTCTTAAGACATGAAACCATTTAAGATGTGTCTTGAGACATGGATTCTATGTCTTAAGACATGTATCTTTAAGACATTATTGAAACTTCAAAAAGTGTATCCTCTTAAAAAAATTTGTTGGTGTCTTGAAGACATTGAAACAAAAAATTACCAGTGGCCCTTAAAACACACAAAAAACGTTTTTATATGCAAAATTTATTTTGATAGAAGACAACTAATTGACAAGATAATGTAAGGTGATTTCCGTGAATAAGGACAAGATTTTTTTTTATGACATTGTAATTTTTTTACAATAAAATTGATGAATTTTCACTTCTTCTGAGATCAACAATGCTTCCCGATTAATTTTTTTTAAGGGAAAACTAGAATTCCAAAGTTCCTCTGATAGTCTGGGTCAAAACATGTCATAGAGGATTGAATTTTTTATACTTCGCTCAAGAGATAATGGGATGTTGCTCCACAAATAACCCATTCAAAGATAACATCTCTAGAAAACGTATGTCCTAGATAGAATGTTTCCTTCACATTCATGATCATATCCCATTGAACCTCCAGTAGTGACTTGAGAATAGAAGTATGGTCACTCTTGGTCTTCTTTGTACCAACAGTAAAACCATTGCCAAAGTGAGCCATTCATTTGACTGTGCAGGATGTACAAGTAAGCAGACAGAATGGGGATGTTTAATCCGATTCCTTGTGTAGAGACAGTGCCACCCTTTGCATGTTAAGAACCCTTGCAACAAGAGGAATTCTGCAGGTGGCCTATTGCAAGGCAACATTTCTGTTCCTTTCCACTAAACCCTCATTTTTTAGTGGCAGTTTAAATTTCCCTGATATTCATCCCTGACGGCTTTTATTAAGAACTTCCCAATATCATATACCGGTATTGTTCATTTATTCTTCTAAACAGGCATGAAATATTTGACACTGCAAATGTTAACCAATCAATCAATCACATTGACATATTCTTATTCTGATATTCAGGTATTTGCTACTGGCCTTAAAACACGAACCCTGTCCCATCAGCATTATCATCATATTTTGTCTAAGCATCATTTATATTATATATACAAGCCTTAAATAAAAATAACCTTCAAACCTTTGATTGCGATTGTATATGTGTGCATAAATAAATTTCTTGGAAGAGGGGTATAAATACAGCACAAACAACATTTTCAATCACCAAAAAAATGAAAAAATATATTTTAACAACCGCATTTGACTAGCAGGTCCACCAACAGATGATCTTAAACCCTGCTGATTGCATTGATTGCAAAATAAACGGATCGCTAGATGTACAAAATGGATCTTAATATAAACAAGTCTAAATTAAAAACAACGTTCAAACCCATGATTGCATTGGATAAAAACCGCAAATATTATATGTATGCATGCTTAACAAATTTCTTGGTAGAGAAGTCTATACACCTCCTCTCAAATATGACTACCTTCATATGTATATAGATATAAAAATATGTGGTTTGAGTGCCAATGAGACAACTCTCCATCCTAGTCACAATTGGTAAAAGTAAACCATTATAGGTCAAAGTACAGCCCTCAACACAGAGCCAAGGCTCACAACAAACAGCAAGCAATAAAGGGCCTTTCAGACAGGAAAATCAATGGTCGAAGATATATAAAAATTGAGAAACAATTATTAACCACATAAAAAAGCCCACTGAACATCAGGTTCCTGACATAGGGAAGGTGCAAACAAATGCACTGGGTTTAAACGTTTTACCTGGCACCAGCCTTCACCCTAACCTGATACAGTGGTTCATGCATTTAAACTATTATTGATCTTTATCGAAAATATATGAACACTTCCATGACTTCAGTTGTAATATCTTTTTTTGAAAACAATACCTTCCAAAATAAATGTTTCTCACCCCTTACTAATATTCACAGATGACAAATATTTCAGTTATGTTTTAGTCAACTTTAATTTTCAAATAAATAGAATTGTATAAGCAACACAAATGAATTAAATTAATGTCAAAGATTTGATTCCAAACTATGTTTCTTCTTTCTTGCATGCTGAAGTTGTATTCTTATCTGTAAATATAGATTGAAATAAAATATTAATTTACATGGCATTTATGAGTTTGTTTATTAATAATTTCAGCTTTAAAAAAAATTCACAACAGTATCTACTTATAGGTGTATTATCTGTTCTTAATATGAATTCCAACATATAGTATTACACTGTACTATCTTTGCATAACTGAACTAAAGCAAAAATGAAAATCAATAAAAGAACAGAGTTCCAATGTCCCCAATGTTGCATATATCTTATCTATTAAATACAAGGGCAATACCTCAATAAATGATGAATGTGTTCATGTGACACAGATATCATATAAATTCATAAAGGGACATAACTGAAGAACATGTAAAAGCGATGCTACCCAAATTTGTACTTGATCAGAGTTTTGTGGTAATAAGTATGGTGTATAAGTTTCATAACATTTTGTCAAGGCAAACTCAAGTTAGTGAACTGAAAGGAAAAATTCAGCAATTTTTCAGCAATTTTTCTATTTTTTAAAGGGTCATAATATAGATATATTACAAGAAGATGTGGTATGAGTGCCAATGAGACAACTCTCACTCCAAGTCACAATTTGAAAAAGAAAAACTAGAGGCTCTGAAGAGCCCGTGTCGCTCACCTTGGTCTATGTGCATATTAAACAAAGGACACAGATGGATTCATGACAAAATTGTGTTTTGGTGATGGTGATGTGTTTGAAGATCTTAATTTACTGAACATTCTTGCTTCTAACAATTATCTCTATCTATAATGCACTTTGCCAAGTAGTTACAGAGGAAAATATTTTGTAAAAATTTACCAAAATTTATGAAAATTGTAAAAAAATGACTATAAAGGGCAATAACTCCTTAATGGGTCAATTGACCATTTTGATCATGTTGACTTATATGTAGGTCTTACTTTGCTGTACATTATTGCTGTTTACAGTTTATCTCTATCTATAATAATATTGAAGATAATTACTAAAAAGCTGCAAAATTTTCGAAAATTACCAATTCAGAGGCAGCAACCCAACAACTGGTTGTCTGATTCATCTGAAAATTTCAGGACAGATAGATTGTGACATAATGAACATTTTTCCCCCCATGTCAGATTTGTTCTTTATGCTTTGGTTTCAGAGATATGAGCCAAAAACTGCATTTTATCCTATGTACTATTTTTAGCAATGTCGGCCATCTTGGTTTGCAAGCGGGGTCTTCGGACACATTTTTTAAACTAAATACCTTAATGATGATTGTGGACAAGTTTTGTTAAATTTGTCTCAGTAGTTTTTGAGGAGAAGATTTTTGTAAAAGATTAAAAAAATTTACAAAAAATTGTTAAAAATTGACTATAAAGGGCAATTATTCCTTAAGAGGTCTACTGACCATTTTGGTCACGTTGACTTAATTGTAGGTCTTACTTTGCTGTACATTATTGCTGTTTACAGTTTATCTCTATCTATAATAATATACAAGACTAGAGGCTCTCAAGAGCCTGTGTCGCTCACCTGTATTTACTGATGCTTAGGAAATCATGTAAAATAAGGTTAAAATCATAATTAATAGTATTAGATATAAGTTATTATAATGATATCTAAGATAATAACAAAAAACTGCAAAATTTTTGTAAAATAACAAACTCAGGGGCAGCAACCCAACAACGGGTTGTCGGATTCGTCTGAAAATTTCAGGGCAGATAAATCTAAATCTGATGAACATTTTTGCCACCTGTCAGATTTGCTCTAAATGCTTTAGTTTCAGAAATATAAACCAAACACTGAATTTTACCCCTATGTTCTAGTTTTAACCAAGTCGGCCATGATGGTTGGAAGGCGGGGTAATCGGACAAATTTTTTAAACTAGATACCCTAATAATGATTATGGCCAAGTATGGTTAAATTTGTCTCAGTAGTTTCAGAGAAAAAGATTTTTGTAAAAGATTACAAAAATTTACAAAAAATTGTTAAAAATTGACTATTAAGGGCAATAACTCCTAAAGGGGTCGACTGACAGTTTTGGTCATGACAACTTATTTGTAGATCTTACTTTGCTGAACATTATTGCTGTTTACAATTTAACTCTATCTATAATAATATTCAAGATAATAACCAAAAACTGCAAAATTTCCTTAAAATTACCAATTCAGGGGCAGCAACCCAACAACAGGTTGTCAGATTTGTCTGACAATTTCAGGGAAAATAGATCTTGACCTGATAATCAGTTTAACCAATGTCAGATTTACTCTAAATGCTTTGGTTTCAGAGATATAAGCCAAAATCTACATTTTACCCCTATGTTCTGTTTTTAGCCATGGCGGCCATCTTGGTTGATTGGCCGGGTCACCGGACACATTTTTAAAACTATATACCCCAATGATGATTGTGGCCAAGTTTGGTTTAATTTGGCCCAGTAGTTTCAGAGGAGAAGATTTTTGCAAAAGTTAACAACGACGGACGACGGATGCCAAGTGATGAGAAAAGCTCACTTGGTACTATGGGCCAGCTGAGCTAAAAACATTATAGGTCAAAATCAAGCTTCAACACGAAGCTTTAGCTCTCACAGAACAGTAGGCTATAAAGGGCCCCAAAAATGACTAGTGTAAAACCATTCAAAAGGGAAAACCAACAGTCTAATCTATGTAAAAAACAAGAAACGTTTTAATTCTAGAACATTAAAAGTGACACCACCAAAATTCAATCTTGCTCTGTTTTTTGCGGTAATAAATATTGTGTATAAGTTTTATAACATTTGGTTGAGGCTAACTTAAAATGACTTAAGTTAGAAAACAGAAACGGAAAATTCAGCAGTTTTCATATTTGTAAAGGGGCATACCTCTAGAACGGTTAAAATGACACCAACAAAATTCAATCGTGATACGTGAATTAAATTAAGTAAATTAAAAGCAAACTAAATATTACTGTTATATACATATACAGATTCATCGATCTATAATCTGTCTATACCTGTATCTTGGCATTGCACAATGTCATGTTTTTCTCTGACTGTTTATGACTTCTTTACACTAAATCCATTGGATGTTGGAAGTGTACTGATTAATAATTTAGTCTAAGATGCATGATTTTTTTATTAGATGTTAGTGGCTTTGAACTAGCTGCCAGTAACTGTGAGTACTCTCAGATCTGCACTTAGTGTCTTTTTGTTGTTGGGATAAATATACAAGCACTCAGCCATGTCTACTCTGTGTCGTATTTTTATTTGTATCCATTTGATGAGTTAAGCCTTTTTCAACTGATTTTTATAGTTTGTTCTTATGTTGTACTGTCACACCACTGTCCCAGGTTAGAGGGAGGGTTTGGATCTCGCTTACATGTTGAACCCCACCCCCACGCATTCTGTATGTATGTGCCTGTCCCAAGTCAGGAGCCTCTTATTCAGTGGTTGATGCTTGTTGATGTGTTACATATTTTTTTTTCGTTAATTTTTTTGTTCATAAATTAGGCTGTTTGTTTTCTCGTTTGAATTGTATTACATTTGTCATTTCAGGGCCTTTTATAGCTGACTATGCGGTATGGGGTTTGCTCATTGCTGAAGGTTGTACGGTTAACTATACTTGTTAATTTCTGTGTCATTTGGTCTCTTGTGGAGAGTTGTCTCATTAGCAATGATACCACATCTTCTTTTTTTATATTTGGGACATTAAAGGAAACAATTCTTTTAAAAATATTTGATCTGCAATGATTTTCAAACTTGTCTAAAATATTGATGACATAAACCTTAACATAAATGTCATAAAAATCTGGTAAGAATTGTACACATTAGAGCACTCTAAGGGGCATACATTATCTATATATATGTTAATAGTTAAGTCTTAATACCTTAAACAAACAGCCTTCAAGTTCCTCAGGCATGTCAGGAAACACTTTCTAGTAAATAAGATATGTCCTATCCCCATTGATTCATTCTTTGGATTTTATATGCAAAATATTCCCCTGAAAAAAATATATGATTACTAATTCATGTGATCATGCATACTCCGACTTCTCTTGAACTGAATTTTACTGTGTGTATTGTTATGCGTTTACTTTTCTACATTGGCTAGAGGTATAGGGGGAGGATTGAGATCTCAAAAAACATGTTTAACCCCGCCGCATGTTTGCGCCTGTCCCAAGTCAGGAGCCTTTAGCCTTTGTTAGTCTTGTATGGTTTTTAATTTTAGTTTCTTGTGTATAATTCGGAGTTTAGTATGACGTCCATTATCACTGAACTTGTAAAGATATTTGTTTAGGGGCCAGCTGAAGGACGCCTCCGGGTGCGGGAGTTTCTCGCTACATTGAAGACCTATTGGTGACCTTCTGCTGTTATCTGTTCTATGGTCGGGTTGTTGTCTCTTTGACACATTCCCCATTTCCATTCTCAATTTTATACTAATATGTTGTTGAATAACTCATTGACATTGGAAACAAATGTATTGCATTACTTATCAATGCTTATTATTAATACATTTACTTTGACCAACAGGATACTATTCTGTGGAAAAGTTTCATTTTTTTCACAATAAATATATATTTTGCGTACATGTACAAAAACCATTTCATTAATCTCAGGGATACAACATCCAGTGCATACATGTACATGTTTTTGCCAGCTGGAACTCATTCACTTTACTGAAATATTAGTTTGGAAGAAATTTTACAATTGCTATATATATATATGTTGTAATGCATTAATAAGTAATTGGTAGGAATAACACATGTTAGAAAATATTTTTAAACATTTTTACTCAGCCATCATGGTCATGGAAAATTGAACCCACTACCATGGAAAAATTGACACACTTAGAAACTATATATACCTCAATATTGACCTGCCCAAGAGCTACCTGATTATCTAGTTATTGCGGCATTAAAACTACATGTACAAATGCATGTATCCAGTGACGGATCCAGACATTTTCATAAGGGGGCCCGCTCCGGACATGCTTTAGTGATTCCCTAGATATAATTAGCCAAATATTTCCCACAAAAAGGGGGAGGGGGGCAGGCTCCCGTCCCCCCTTAAAAAACACCTCTGGTATCTAAAAACTAGAGGCTCTAAAGATTTACAAAATTTATGAAAATTGTTAAAAATTGACTGTAAACTCCTTAAGGGGTAGATTGACCATTTTAGTCATATTGACTTATTTGTAGGTCTTACTTTGCTGTACATTATTGCTGTTTACAGTTTATCTCTATCTATAATAATATCCAATAATAACTAAAAGCTGCGAAATTTTCTTTAAATTACCAATTCAGGGGCAGCAACCCAACAACCAGTTGCCTGAATGATCTGAAAATTTCATGGCAGATAGATTTTGACCTAATGAACAATTTTAACCTGTCAGTTTTGCTTTAAATGCTTTGGTTTTTTAGAGATATGAGCCAAAAACTGCATTTTACCCTATGTACTATTTTTAGCCATGTCAGCCATCTAGGTTTGCGGGCGTGGTCATCGGACACAATTTTAAAACTACATACCCTAATGATGATTGTGAACAAGTTTGGTTAAATTTGTCTTTGTACATTTTGTAGTTTCAGAGGAGAAGATTTTTGTAAAAGATTACAAAAATTTACGAAAAATTGTTAAAAATTGACTATAAAGGGCAATAACTCCTTAAGGATGTATTCTTCTGACATTGCAGTCTCGTTGAAATCTCGTTCTGGAATTATTTCCAAAACATATGATACAAGTGTAAAATATCAATGAATTTTAAAAAAATTATAGTCAAACAGAACTCTGTGAAAAAATTGTGTACGAACAATGCATAGTTTTTGAGTAATCTAGTTTTCAAATTTTATGACCAATCAAGTCAGTCTTTTTAGCCAAAATTTTGAGAAAATGGGTGAGGGGTACAAAAAATTATTTTACAAGAATCATGTACATCCCATATCATTTTTGTCTTTTCAAATTTCTTAGATATGTACTTTTTCAATCATTTATAACAAAAAAGTTGAAGTAATATGTATTTTGTTCTTAAAACTGAGAAAAAAACACAAATTTTCAAAATTGACGGCATGGTAAATTTGACACAAAAAAGCATCAACATATGATAAAAATTTCTTATATTAACACCTACCTATAGTTTTTTAAAGTTAAATTTATTCAGATTGGTCCACTTCATCTTTATTAAAAGTATGAAATAAAGTTTTAATTGTGGAACTGTAATTGTTTTCACGATAATAGCCCAAAAATAGTTAAAAATTGATGAAAAATGGGAAAATCATCAAAATTGGATATTTTCAAAGGGCCGTAGCAAAAAAAGAAGTGCACCATCATATGATTTTTTCTTCAATTATTTTTTTATAGTCTTATAAACCCAAAAATCAGGTTAAGAAAAAAAGTTTAATACTAAAAATGTTTGGCTCCTCAGAGGTGTACATCCTTAAGGGGTCAACTGACCAAATCAACTGACCATTTTGGTCATGTTGACTTATTTGTAGATCTTACTTTGTTGAACATTAATGCTGTTAAAAGTTTATCTCTATCTACAATAATATTCAAGACAAGAGGCTCTCAAGAGCCTGAATCGCTTACCTTGATTTTTTGGCATTTATCTTTCGTTTAAGAGTTAAAGTGTCCAATTTCATCGTAGTTTTTTTTTTTTTTTTAATGTATATTAATAGGTGTTTGAAAATGCAGTTTTTTGTCATATTTTCTTTGGCTTCTGAAATATTAGCCAAAAACTGCATTTTACCCCTATGTTCTATTTTTAGCTATGGCGGCCATGTTTTTTGACGAAACAGAAAATAAAAGACAAACTTTATTCTAGACACCCTAAGTATAATTCAGCCTAAGTTTAGTTGGAATTGGTTCAGTGGTTTCAGAAAAGAAGATTTTTTAAAGTTAGAAAATATGATAAACAAATTTAAAATTGTCATTTAAGGGCAATAACTCTTTAAGGGGTCAATTGACAGTTTTGGTCATTCAAAACTTATTTGTAGATCTTACTTTCCTGGACATATTTGCTGTTTACAGTTTATCTTTATCATTAATACTATTCAAGATAATAACCAAAAACTGCAAAATTTCCTTAAAATTACCAATTTAGTGGCAGCAACCCAACAATGGGTTATTAGATTCATATGAAAATTTCAGGGCTGATAGAACGTTACCTTATGAACACTTTAACCACTGTCAGATTTGCTCTAACTGCTTTGGTTTTTGAGATATAAGCCAAAAACTGCATTTTATCCCTATGTTCTATTTTTAGCCATGGCGGCCATGTTTTTTGACGAAACAAAAAATAAAACACAAACTCTATTCTAGATACCCTAAGGATCATTCAGCTTAAGTTTGGTTGGAATTGGTTCAGTAGTTGCAGAGGAGAAGATGTTTGAAATAGTTGGATGGACAACGACGACGACGACGGACAACGATGGACGTGAAGTGATGGCCTTCGGAACGGTGAGCTAATAATAACCAAAAAAAACGGCAAAATTTCCATAAAATTACCAATTCAGGGGCAGCAACCTAACAACGGGTTGTCTGATTCATCTGAAAATTTCAGGGCAGATAGATCTTGACCTGATAAACAATTTAACCCATGTCAGATTTGCTCTAAAAACTTTGGTTTCAGAGATAAAAGCCACAATCTACATTTTACCCCTATGTTCTATTTTTAGCCATGGCGGCCATCTTGGTTGGTTGGCTGGGTCACCTGACACATTTTTTAAACTAGATACCCCAATGATGATTCTGGCCAAGTTTGGTTAAATTTGGTCCAGTAAGTTTCAGAGGAGAAGATTTTTGTAAAAGTTAACGACGACGGACGACAGACGACGGACACCAAGTGATGAGAAAAGCTCACTTGCCCTTTGGGCCAGGTGAGTTAAAAAATTATAATGCTGAAATAAGCATTCTGACTGAATAAACTATCCCCTAACAACTGTGCCTCTTGATTTCTTAATTTCAGATGACAATTGTATTTCAAATAGTAAATCTAGCTAAAATGCACAAATAGTATAAAGCATTGTATATACATGATATAGAAAACGTACAATGTATGTTGGGAAAAATGTCCCAACATTGTTTGGTAACCATGGTATTTTTACCCCCACTAATAATATTATAGATATGGATTTTCTTTATGGACCATAACTCTGGACTAAATCATCAGACCGGAATACCATTCAAACTTGATCTATAAAAATTTATAACAAACATTAAATCAATATCTTCAAGAACGAAGAAAAAAGTGTGGAAAACTGATTTGCCTGATGGATGGACAGACAGACGGACGGAGTGCAAACCTAAAGTCCCCATATTCTTCATCGGTAGGGGACCTAATTAAAAGCAAATTCCAAAATCAAGATTCTTTATTCAAAGCAAATTTATTATAAAGTTATAATTAACATAAGAGTAAGCAATTTTTCTTCTTAACATTTATTTAAGGTACAAAATATAGCATGATAAGCAGTAAACCTTCCCCCCCAATCCCAACTTTGGGAACACTGATAATTTTTATTTATACATACTTACATATCTGTTTCTAGCTGCAGCACATGTCTGAATTCTAATTTCTTGTGTACTTCATTTTACTCCTTTAGCCTTTCCAGTCCTGGGGCAATTTGCCAAATGTTTCATTTCTTGTGAATCCTAGTAGAAATGAAAATTGCTGGGTTTTAGTTTGTAATTTTCTTAAAAAAATAAACACATTTCAATTTTATTTATATATCTATTCTAGGGCATGCATGGCATGTAATATGCCTTAAGTGTTTTCCAGATTAACAGATTAGCTTGTACTGATCATGCTGAAAATTAATTTTGAGATGAAAACAGCAATTTTTGTAAAAGGGTCCGCAGGAGGAACTATAAATCATTGTTAATAGCACAAATAAACCAATTTCAAGCCTGCAGACGCAACCCAACTTGAACACACTTCCTCATTGTTGAAGGCCTTACAGTGACCTATACTCTCTAATTTCTGTGCCATTTGGTCTCTTGAGAAGAGTTGTCTCATTGGCAACCATACCATGCCATGTCACTTCTTTTTTATATTCCACAGACTTCATTCTTTCTGAAACACAAAATGCATTTAACTTTTAAATATCTAATGGATGACAGGCCTTAAAACTTTCCAAACTGCACAGGTAAGTCTGTACACAGAAGAGTTTTTGAGGTGTAAAACAGTGAATACAGCCACTTTTGTCCGTTTGTGATGATGAACCTTAACCCATTTAATGAGTTTTCAGACCTATTTGCAATCGCATTTTCCACTTTTTCATAAGTGGGGCGAGTTGGTAAACAAGAGAGGGGCGATGTTTTAGAAGGTTGGACGAGTTGGTGAAAAAGTGGGGCGATTTTCCAATGGGGCGAGTTGTTATGAATGGATTCTAACTGCATGAAATTATTGAAAGGTGGAAATAAAATATCTCTATCTGTAAAGAAATTACCTTTTCTTCGTTCTCCTTAACGATGCTATCATATCCATCTTTATCTAACTCTGGAAACTGGTCAAGATGCGTTTTCACTGGTAACATTTTTACAAGTGTTGCTGTATCTTTCACTTCCGGTATGACGTAGTTTGACAAAAATCGTGCAGACGAAAATATTAAAGTGAGGCCAAACAAACAAAAAATATAAATCTGATATGTATGTAAAGGTGTTATCTCCTTTGGGAACATAGTGCTGTTTACTTAGTAGCATTTTTTATTTAGCCATTTTTTTTCTAATTTGCACTAATATCAGAAATTAAAGACAGAATGTAGAAACATAGTCTTTGAGTGTCAGAATATTTTATTATTTATTTTCAACTAGAAGGTGGCCAGACCAGGACCAGCATATTTATTTTCTGCTACTCTAAAAAGTGACATAAAATCTGCAACCCTCTCCCCCCAAATGGTCGTACCCTTCGAAAATCCCTGCAGGCTTATATGGTACAGATCCAGAGGCGGATTTAGGTCATGAAGGTGGGGGCAAGGGCCCCCTTTTCTGGAAAAAAAAATGGTTGATTATATAGGGAATCACCGAAGCATGACTGGAGCGGGCCTCCTCTTAGGCAGTCAATGGGCCCCACTTATGAAAATTTCTGGATCCGCCACTGAGTCTGAGATCCCACTCTTTGGTAGGTTAAAGTTATAAAAATAGGGGACGATCTGTGTGGAAAAAGGAGGGGGGTGATGTTAAATTTGTTGAGGTGATAATGTTGATTTTTCTGGTTGCTATTGCTGGTCTTAATTGAATAGTTTGATATATTATTTGATTTGATTTAGTTTTTATTTCTGCAATTGTTTAAACAATCATTGTAATCATTGCATTTAAATTTAATGTAATTATTCAGCTCAGCTTTGGATGTTGTGATCTCAGAGGCTGTGATTAGCAATTCATTTTTTGTATTCTATTCTATTATTCTATTAATCATGATAGTAATAAGTGTGAATATTATATGAAAATCAGACAGAGACAATTATTTTATAATATTTTCTTTTTTGTGGCCAGAATACTTATTATTTTCATTTGTGATAAGGCAAGATTATTTCTTTCCAACTTAACATTTGCTAATTGCTAATAATGGGGGACAGAATATTTATTTCCAGAATCTGCCAGGCGCCTCCTCCATTAGACATTGTCAGAATCAAATGGTCACAAATACAAGCTCATATTTGTACAATTCTTTGTAACACCAATATAAAATAAGGAGATATGATTCCTATTAAATGAGACAGCTTATAATTCACCAAAGTTCAAATGAGTGGATGTAAGCAATTATTTATTGGCAATCATATTTTGTAGCCTTCAACAATGAGAAAAACCCATACTGACTGTATAGTTAGCTGTTAAGGAACCCAACATGAAAAATATGACGCCATTCTATTCAGAAAAACTACTGGCCTAATTTATGTTTCATTGGTCAGTGTTTAGTCTTCCAGCTTAAGGTGGTATGGGAATCTAAAATAAAAATGATAGAATTTTTTCATACCTTGCCAAAACGTAGTATCTATTGATATATGTTCAAAAATATAATGAAAATGATAGGTCACCGCGCATTTTCTCAAGCTATGTACAGGTTGTGACAAAATGACACATTTTGTATGGATTATACAGGAAAAAACACCATTTTGTGATTAGAAACTAAACAAAATGATAGAATTGTAAAATAAAATAGGAAAAGATAGCTTTCAGACAATACTTTGAGAATATCAAAAGAAAAGATAGGGTCACCGTACGTTTTTTCTGGCTAAAATACAAAAGAGGAAAATTCCATGTAGATTCCATCAGAAAATGCACTGTTTTAGAGTTACCTCCCCTTAAAATGCCAATTTAAAAACATTGAAAAAAAACAAAAATAATCTACACTTGTAAAAATATTAATATTCATAAGTTATATTCTTATAAATTGGTTCTTTTAAATGGAAATTCACATTAAATATCTGCATTCCTGCATCAAATTTTGCTAACTTGATAGAAAATCTGGACCTTAGGTTCTGTGTTTTTTACAATCCAAGATGGCGGAAGACACCCATACCACCTTAAGTCAGTTTTTCAGACACTACATGTACCGGTATCAGTAATAAACCTTAAGGTCAGCTAAATTTGATGTACCGGTATGGAATGATTGTAAGATGTACATGTAAGTTTGGCAGTGTTAATCTGACCATGACCACATTTTCATGGTTCCTTGGCCTATGTTTAGTTTTCCTGCTCAAGTCAATTTCTCAGATACAATTCAGTAATAAGGTCATATATAATTGATGTATGAAATTATTGTAAGGTGCACATGTCTGCCTGGCAGGGTTCATCTGACTTTGACCTCATTTTCATGGTTCATCATTCAATGTTAACTTTTCCTGCTTAAGTCAGTTTCTCAGATACTATAAGTGATAAGGTATTTGATGTATGGAATGATTGTATTATTAAGGTACACATGGCTGCCTGGCAGTGTTCATCTGACCTCGACTGCATTTTCATGGTTCATTAATGCAGTCTGCGCCAAACACTTTTTCATGTACTAGTCCGGAAACTTAATATCAAAAATTGTCCCTATATGACTATAAAATTTTGAAAATTTACACTAGTCCAAATCAATATTTACTAGTCTGGGGCATCAGAATGTAACCTCTTTTCGTATAATTTGAATAAGAAATTTACACACCACGAATTAGAAATTTAATATTGAGATTTAAATGCACATTTTTTATGCACATATCTCATTTTCATTCCTAGGATATATATGTTAGAATTAGAATAACTATAAACTTTCACTGAAAATTGTGACCGATAGATTTGAAGTTTTGTACCCAGAGCTCACACACAAATACACTGATCCACGGTTAAAACTAATAAAAGAGATTTAATTGAAATGATACTTTCCCAATTTATTCCATTTGATATTTCTATAAATGAATAACGATATGTTAACTCTAGGACTTCTGACCTCATGGTAAAGACACATTTTATTTATTTATACTTGTCATTTGTGTGATCAGATATTCATGATATTTTTTTATAAAGAAATACTAAATAAAATTAATTACTTGTTACTTTACAACCAATTGTTACTCATTCATCATATTTATTATCAAATATTCCAGGCATTTGAATCTACACTGATCCATGGACCAAAAATTCAAGAAGAACCGAATACATGTGTGAATAGATGTATTGGTTAAAGGAAAGAAAACTGCTAAGGTCAGTATGACATTAAAAATGAATTAATTATGATTAAATCAGTATACAAAAAACATTATTTTTTTCTAAAGCAGGCAGCAAAAGAGTTTGTTCATAAGAAAATCCCTTTTAAAATGATCACATAATTGTTTTTAAAGGATTGAGGGTTATAAATGAAGGTATAGTACAGTACAATATTACTACTAGTCAAGGATTAGCTTCTTCAAGAGTTGATCAGAGTAAGTAAAGAGAGGATGATGATTTTACATGTATCACAAAATTAATTGACATATATCATGTATATTGGATTAGTCAGGGATTAGGAAAGAAAGAGTTTACTACAACAACGAACCATACTGACAGACTGTAATGAGTTCACAGGAATGGTAAAAAGTTTACACATCATGTTTTTAAACAAGGAACAAGAACCGGAATTAAATAGTAGCTTCAACTTAGATAGAGCTCAATAATACCAATTGACCAACCAACAACGATGATTAATTATAAAAACAGTAGTTTAATGTAGATGAAAGAGGGGGGGGGGGGGGGGGGGGGAAAGACACAAGATGTTAGGACTCTATTTTAGATTGGACCACTGGAGGCTCACAATTACCCATACATTTGATATATATATACAAGACATCAATTAAGAAATAATTCATGAGGCTTGAATTTATTCGGATTTTACCATATGTTGGCTCTTTATGCTAAATATTTTTCCATGAGCGATAGTGAAGTCTTATTTGTAAAATAATGAAAAACAGATGAACCATACTGCTTCAAAAAATATGAAGTTCGAAGCTTGAAAAAGTGCTAATGATTCAGAGAAACCTCATAGATAACAACTGATACTAAGGTAAACAGACATTTTCAAGAATTTTCGTACGTCCTTTAACAATGAGCAAAGCCCACACCACAAAGTCAGCTATAAAAGGCCCTGAAAGAAAAACGTATAACTAATAATTCAAACTCGAAAACTAACGGCTATTATCAAGATTATCCAGGGCACAGAAACAGATTGAAACAACAATACTAGATTTTATAAGTCTTTTCAGTTTCAATCAATGATACGTAAATTTCACTCTCATTTGTATGACAAAAAAAGATCCCACCTTATACAGATTTTGAATATTGGAGTTATTATACTGCTCTCAATTAATGACTCATCAGCAATTGTCATTATTTGTGAGAAAATTTACCAGAAACAAAAAAAATGTATGTAGTTCAGAGACAATTGAAACTAGCAGAGCAAACAAGACATTTGTGACAGATTTATAGACTACTAAAAAAATTGAGAATGGAAATTAGGAATGTGTCAAAGAGACAACAACCTGACGAAAGTGCGGAAAACAGCCAAAGACCACCAATGGGTCTTCAAGGCCTTCTTTGAATTGTCCAACTCAGGTTAGTAGAGTCTGTCGAGTTAACTCATCTGACAACCGAACCCCCCTAGTTTGACCTTTTGAACCTACGCGAGTTAATTCGTCATCAACCCTGGGTCGGGGCAGATTTAGTCAAGTTTCAAGATGGCATCAAAGAATAACAACAAACAAAATTGATACAAAATAACTGGTTTTTGACTCAACAGTAAATTGCCTCACTACTGATGGGATATCACATTAACAAAAATATCAAAGCCCTTTAAAGGAAACCAAGCCAAGCCTGCCTCATGTGCCTAGAAGACAATTTAATGAACGGGAATCATTCTTATAAGACTTCAGGGATGATTCAGTGGAGGTTTACAGAATGGACCAATATTTTAAATAATTCACCAACCACTGAACAGCTATCTTTTTTAACATAGCATAAAATGCTATATACAGGTGACACAGAAGGGGACATGCAATTTTCTGAAGGTTACTGTAATTTCACAGAAGATATGGAGGTTATAAAACAATATTTAATAGGGACAAATTGTGAATATTTAGTTTAAAACAGGCAAACTTCATTATCTCCTTCTATAAAATTGAGAATGGAAATGGGGAATGTGTCAAAGCGACAACAACCCGACCATAGAGCATAGAACAGCCGAAGGCCACTAATGGGTGTTTTATCCTTGTTTTAAAAGTTTTGAAAATTATATGAAAGAAATATTTCTAAACCTTATTCAAGTTTTGTGCTACATAACAAGTTTCAGGATTCTACAATAACTTGTTTATATGAAGTTTTACCCTTGTCCGTCTGTACGTAAGTCCCAAAGCTGGTTTCTATTCTCTAACTTTAGATTGCCTCAACCAAACGTTATGAAACTTATACACTATGCTTATAACCACGAAATACAGATCAAGTACAAATTTTAGTACTGTCACTATTACCATTTTTTGTACTTTTATAAATTTATATGATAGACAATCGGGGGCATCATATATGTCCCATGGACACATTCCGTATTCATTCATGGAGCCAATGTTTCCTATGTGATTAGTCCCCTACCGACGAAGTCGAAGGGGACTTTAGGTTTGCACTCTGTCCGTCTGTCTGTCCGTCTGTCCATCCGTCAGTCCGGCAAATCAGTTTTCCGGACTTTTTTTCTTCATTCTTGAAAATATTGATTTGATATTTGGTGTATTGTTTTATCACGACAAGTTACAGGTCACGATTTTAGCTTTTCTCCTTGTTCAGTTAAAGCCCTTTCCCTAGAATTAAATTTTTGATGAAATACTTATTAATTACTAGATTTCTGTTCAAAGGGAAATAACTCATTTTTTAAAAAGATTTGTAAAAGACATTGTATTAAGACTTTTCCTTAGTAAATTGTTTGAAGAATTTAGTGGTAGGTTTGTTTGTTATTTTATGTAGTTTACACCATGACAAGTTATAGATCAAGTTAGAATTTCGTTCCATTACAATGAATTTTTAACCAGTAGGGGACTATGTATTGTCATGCAATACTCACAGAATGATTGTTATATTATACATATATACCTACACACATCCCAATATAAATGAACAAGAATATATCCATAGTACACAGGTGAACCATGCGCACTATCTTCTTCTATGTGCAGTGGACGGTGAAATTGTGGTCAAAACTCTGATTTAGCATTAAAATTTAAAAGATCATGTCATAAGGAACATTTGTATCAAGTTTTAAGTCAATTTGACTTCAACTTCATCAAAAACTGCCTTGACCAAAAATTGTAACCTGAACACTTGAACTATCATTTTCTATGCATTAAAATTAGGAGGGTCATATCATACATGTCATAGGGAAGTTCCGAACATGTGTACTTAGTTTCAAGTTGATTGGACTTCAACTTCATCAAAAACTACCTTGACCAAAACAATTCACCTGAAGCGAGACAGACAGACGGACGAACAAACAGATGCACAGAACAAAAAATATAATGTCTTAAGCTTGGTTTGCTGCTTGGTTTTTATTGTAATGGTCCAAAAATAACTTGTATTAACAAATTGTAACATTTGTCCACTTTGATTACTTGTAGATTTTTTAAAGCAAAGAGTTTTCCAAAATAAGTATGTATGTTCAACTGAGTTTTTAAAAAGAAGAGAGCTATTCTGACAAGTAAGTATTTATAATTACATACATAATGTATAAAACCCCGAATAAAACCTGTGATTTTTTCAGATATATTATGTTTGGGTTTTTTGACAGATCCTAATGTATTGTCTGACCCCAAAGATATTTTGGATATTTTTTCACCATAAATATATATATAACTTCCTACTATACAAAATTTTTTTTAACATGATTTCATCTGGGAATCCTGAATCTGGCAAGAATCTACTTTTTATAGTTGACTTTGATTACTGTTGGATTTTACTAAAAACATTTCTTATATAAGTAGACCTAGTATTTCAATTCTAGCGGAAAAACTATGCTAGTACTTACAAAATAGGCTTCAAATCATAATGATTCAGTTAACTTATAAAAAGAAATAACGGGGGAAAACATTCCATCCAACAGAATCAAATAAAACATAATAAAAGCATGTGCATGGGTAAAATACAGGCTTCAATAGCTAGCTGCTTATACAATGTGTCGAGTTCTTAATCGAAAGTGATGAATAATACTAGAGCTGATATATCCTAACTTTTTAGACTAATGGAAAATATTGAAGTTCTGAACTTGGGTCATGGAAATAGTTTAGAAAAAATAATTATAACAATTTGTAGAGTTACTGCCTTGCCAAGGAGCTGATGAAAAATTAGTATTTCAATTAAGAATTAAGGAGGCTCGAGGGTACAAACAATTTAGCAAAAATATAAACATTTTTGTTTTCATTACAAATTTTATTTATTACACTATTAATTGTAACTTCATGATATGGTACAAAAATCAACCAAAAACATCAATTCGTTTTGGCCCCAGATGACTTTTAAAAAGTTTATATCATTAAAAAAAGCTCCAAATTATCTCCCTTTGGTGAAAAAAATGCCATTTTTTTTTTCATACAAGCTGTACTTTCACTAAACTATTGTAAAATTTAAGCTATTTCTGTAATTAGGTTCTTTTTTAAATTTCGATATTACCTTTTTTCTCTTATTAGTTCAACAGAAAAAAGTACCTTAACAAAAATGCATGCTTTTTTCGAAGGCAGACTGTGAGCTTAAATGAACGGTAACCCCATATTTTTATTTTTTTTTCTATTAAGTATTGGATGAAGTTAATTTATACCACAAAATAGCGATATCCTATATTTCAGAAAAAATTTGATTTATGCCCTCTTTATGTCATTTTCTGTTTATCTCAAGGATAAAAGAATGATAACCAAACTTTATAAATTAAATAAAATAATTTTTCATTATTTTTTCAGAGTAGTGCCAAGATCTAGACATTGATTTGGGAACATAAGAAGACTTCTATTAGAAGTGCATAAAATCTGACATAGATTTGGAATCCTGCTCTATAATGACGTCATTTTGGACATCAATTGAAAGAACAGACGTGGATCTATATATTGCATTTATGAGAGCTCAATTTGAATTGTTTAAAAGGTCAGATAAGTCTCTAAATTGGTATTTTTCATATATTCTTTCATGTATGTTTCTTGTGGCTTGCTTGCTCATTTGGTTTCTTTTCTAGACTTATAATAATCCACTCCTTTCCGGGAAGTGATCAGATTTTGATTTAAATTGAATGTTAAAACTGATCATTGAATGGGTAGGTTTGGTGGAAAATCAACACAGTGTTGTATCTTTTTGTAAGAATGGTACCTTTGGATTGCTCTATGTTTTTCAATTCTAGATGGGTTTAAACTTTTATTGTTAAAATATTCATCGGCTGTGTCTGTGTGATTTTGAAGATAGGATTGAAATTTCAGAAATTTTCATGATGATATTTTCCTGCAGATTTCAGTAGTCTGAACACAACAAAGTTTTAATTGCAGTCAAGTGTTGCTCTTGTTGATCATTGTTCAGCATTTATCAAGATTTTTATAAATATGCCTTACGCAGTCAATTGCATAAAAATGTTTATTCACCAGTATTCATAATTCATCATTCTACCAAGCTATGAGTTTTGACATTTCCCCCATTCCCGTCTTCGTTTTCTTTTTAACTCTTTCTTCATATAACTTGAAAATTAAATTTACATCTTAGCTGAAGATGTCAAATTCTAACTTATTGAAAACCCATAACTAACCATAAAGATTTAGATTTATTGATTTAAAAAAAATGGAGAAAAGGGGAGGGGGTTGTGTTATTTATTTGGTTTATTTAGGGGTTTATTTTGAATTTCATTGCCTTAAGTTTTCATTATGGCAAACATCTTCCTTAATTCATACACAGAATAAAGGATGTGGTATGTTTTCAAATACACCAAACACTATTCTAAACCAATGTCTCAAGACATGGATGTGACAAAAATGTGTCTTGAGACATATCTCAAGACACAGTTTTATATGTCTCAAGATGTCTTTAAGACATGTCTTTAAGACACGGTGTCTATAAGACGCGTCTTTAAGTCCGTCTCAGGACTCGTCTTGGAAATTTGTCTCGAGACATCTCAAGATGTCTCAAGACAATGAGGTTCATTTGCTATGTTTTTCTGCATGGTTGAATATAAATACACCTTTGACATTGTCCATGTCTTGAGACATACAGTAAATATCTTAGGATATGACTTTGAACTGTAAAAATATTTGTAATGGGGTCTTCTGTCGAAATTTTGTCGGTCGATAGTTATTTCTTTTAAAAAACTGCTACAAAGAGTTGCTGAATAAATTCAAAAGTTTACGGTATAAAGTGTCTTCGACAAAGAGGTTGACGTCTCATGCAATGAATGGATACGACAATACTAATACGGCTACCACAACACATACTCTTATGGCTTATTTTGAGATTGTCGTTGTGCAAAAAGCAAAGTGTTAATGGTTTGTTAATTATTAACCCACTCCGAACCATTAACAGAGCCTATTCACACATCTGATTGTGTGCGTTAAATCGCTCTTTTGTTAACTATTAGATGATACACTACCAATTTACACATGTGTATTGTTTACTTTTTCTATCATACTGTATAAAATTTCTACCTCACTACATATGTTCTGTTGTCAGTATTTTCAAAAAATGAATACATGTTCAACCAAATGTTTCAAAACGCGTCAAACATGTCTTTGTAATGTCCACAGATTTGAAATTAATATATGTGTGCATACGAATGTTCACTCTTATTTTTGTATACAATAAAGACATCACAAAAAAGTATTGACAAACTATTAATTGTTTCAGTTTTCCATTTAATTTTTGTTCTGAAAATCGAAAATAATTCCAAAATACTTAGCCTAACAAAAATATTTTATGTTTTTAGATAGAAAATGAAAATGTTCATACTTTGTAGATGTCTAAGGTCTTGCCTAATCGGGATCTCGTATTTGCATTTTGAAGATACCTAGCCTTACACAAACATTATATGTCTTGAGATAGAAAATAAATATCTTGATACTGTATTGATGTCTAAGGACTAATCGATCTATCATATTTGTATTTTGAAGATAAAATACAAAATAAATAAAACATCAAAATGAAATTAACATAATCATTCTATTAATTTGTAGATTTTTATAATGGGTAAACATTGTCACATACATGAATATTCATAAGTTTTTCTTTATTTTCTCACTCAGAGCCAAGAACTGTATTTTCTGACAAGAGTAATTTAACGGTGAATCAAATTTTCAAGAAATGTAAATAAATACAAAGACATAAATGCGTGTTTTTAACGTTTGTTTTCAAGTATGATGCAATTTACACGACTGAATTATTTAAACCGGTTTTCCGATTCAAATAAACGTGTACCTGATATTTTTCAACACACAACTGTCGTCTTTTATCGTTGAGTTTATTCTTATATTTTGAAATATTGACATATAAATGAATATTTCAGTAATCTATTTTATTCATTCTGTACATGTGTGATGTTGAATTGTTATCAATGTGCGTTATATAATGCTCTTTAGTAAATCCAATCTACCGGTATGCAAGTACGAAAAACGAGAATACCTACAGAAGATCGGGGCTTACATGATACTGGTCTTGTCTTGAGACACGGAAAAATGTCTCAAGACGTTTAATTCTAGTTTATTATATAAAAGCATTTTTCTGCATGGTTGATTATAAACACACCTTTGACATTGCCCATGTCTTGAGACATACAGTAAATATCTTAAGATATGAAGTTGAACTGTAAAAATATTTTTAATGGGGTCTTCTGTTGAAATTTTGTCAGTCGATAGTTATTTCTTCAAAAAACTGATACAAATAGTTGCTGAATAAATTCAAAAGTTTACGGTATAAAGTGTCGTCGACAAAGAGGTTGACGTCTCATGCAATGACTGGATAAACCAATACTAATACGGCTACCACAACACATATTCTTATGGCTAATTTTGAGATTGTCGTTGTGCAAAAAGCAAAGTGTTAATGGTTTATTAATTATTAACCCACTCCGGACCATTAACAGAGCCTATTCACACATCTGATCGTGTGCGTTGAATCGCTCTTTTGTTAACTATTAGATGATACACTACCAATTTACACATGTGTAGTGTTTACTTGTTCTATCATACTGTATAAAACTTCTACCTCACTACATATGTTCTGTTGTCAATATCTTCAAAAAATGAGTACATGTTCAACCAAATGTTTCAAAACGCGTCAAACATGTCTTTGTAATGTCTACAGATTTGAATTTGAAATTAATATATGTGTGCATACGAATGTTCACTCTTACTTTTGTATACAACAAAGACATCAAATAAAAGTTATGAAAAACTATTGATTGTTTCAGTCTTCCATTAAATTTTTGTTCTGAAAATCGAAAATAATTCCAAAATACTTAGCCTAACAAAAATATTTTATGTTTTTAGATAGAAAATGAAAATGTTCATACTTTGTAGATGTCTAAGGTCTTGCCTAATCGGGATCTCGTATTTGCATTTTGAAGATACCTAGCCTTACACAAATATTATATGTCTTGAGATAGAAAATAAATATCTTGATACTTTATTGATGTCTAAGGACTAATCGATCTATCATATTTGTATTTTGAAGATAAAATACAAAATAAATAAAACATCAAAATGAAATTAACATAATCATTCTATTAATTTGTAGATTTTTATAATGGGTAAACATTGTCACGTACATGAATATTCATAAGTTTTTCTTTATTTTCTCACTCAGAGCCAAGAACTGTATTTTCTGACAAGAGTAATTCCACGGTTAATCAAATTTTCAAGAAATGTAAGTAAATACAAAGACATAAATGCGTGTTTTTAACGTTTGTTTTCAAGTATGATGCAATTTACACGACTGAATTATTTAAACCGGTTTTCCGATTCAAATAAACGTGTACCTGATATTTTTCTACACACATCTGTCGTCTTTTATCGTTGAGTTTATTCTTATATTTTGAAATATTGACATATAAATGAATATTTCAGTAATCTATTTTATTCATTCTGTACATGTGTGATGTTGAATTGTTATCAATATGCGTTATATAATGCCCTTTAGTAAATCCAATCTACCGGTATGCAAGTACGAAAAACGAGAATACCTAAAGAAGATCGGGGCTTACATGATACTGGTCTTGTCTTGAGACATGGAAAAATGTCTCAAGACGTTTAATTCCAGTTTATTATATAAAAGCATTTTTCTGCATGGTTGATTATAAATACACCTTTGGCATTGCCCATGTCTTGAGACATACAGTAAATATCTTAAGATATGAAGTTGAACTGTAAAAATATTGTTAATGGGGTCTTCTGTTGAGATTTTGTCGGTCAATAGGTATTTCTTTCAAAAAACTGATACAAATAGTTGCTGAATAAATTCAAAAGTTTACGGTATAAAGTGTCGTCGACAAAGAGGTTGACGTCTCATGCAATGACTGGATAAACCAATACTAATACGGCTACCACAACACATATTCTTATGGCTAATTTCGAGATTGTCGTTGTGCAAAAAGCAAAGTGTTAATGGTTTATTAATTATTAACCCACTCCGAACCATTAACAGAGACTATTTACACATCTGATCGTGTGCGTTGAATCGCTCTTTTGTTAACTATTAGACGATACACTACCAATTTACACCTGTGTAGTGTTTACTTTTTCTATCATACTGTATAAAACTTCTACCTCACTACATATGTTCTGTTGTCAATATCTTCAAAAAATGAGTACATGTTCAACCAAATGTTTCAAAACCCGTCAAACATGTCTTTGTAATGTCTACAGATTTGAATTTGAAATTAATATATGTGTGCATACGAATGTTCACTCTTACTTTTGTATACAATAAAGACATCAAATAAAAGTTATGACAAACTATTGATTGTTTCAGTCTTCCATTAAATTTTTGTTCTGAAAATCGAAAATAATTCCAAAATACTTAGCTTAAATACTTAACAAATAGTTGCTGAATAATACTTAACCGGTTTTCCGATTCAAATAAACGTGTACCTGATATTTTTCTACACACATCTGTCGTCTTTTATCGTTGAGTTTATTCTTATATTTTGAAATATTGACATATAAATGAATATTTCAGTAATCTATTTTATTCATTCTGTACATGTGTGATGTTGAATTGTTATCAATATGCGTTATATTATGCCCTTTAGTAAATCCAATCTACCGGTATGCAAGTACGAAAAACGAGAATACCTACAGAAGATCGGGGCTTACATGATACTGCTCATGTCTTGAGACATGGAAAAATGTCTCAAGACGTTTAATTCCAGTTTATTATATAAAAGCATTTTTCTGCATGGTTTATTATAAATACACTTTTGACATTGTCCTTGTCTTGAGACATACAGTAAATATCTTAAAATATGAAGTTGAACTGTAAAAATATTTGTAATGGGGTCTTTTGTTGAAATTTTGTCGGTCGATAGTTATTTCTTTCAAAAACTGATACAAATAGTTGCTGAATAAATTCAAAAGTTTACGGTATAAAGTGTCGTTGACAAAGAGGTTGACGTCTCATGCAATGAATGGATACGACAATACTAATACGGTTACCACAACACATACTCTTATGGCTAATTTTGAGATTGTCGTTGTGCAAAAAGCAAAGTGTTAATGGTTTTTTTAATTATTAACCCACTCCGAACCATTAACAGAGCCTATTCACATATCTGATCATGTGCGTTAAATCGCTCTTTTGTTAACTATTAGATGATACACTACCAATTAACACATGTGTAGTGTTTACTTTTTCTATCATACTGTATAAAACTTCTACCTCACTACAAATGTTCTGTTGTCAGTATCTTCAAAAAATGAATACATGTTCAACCAAATGTTTCAAAACGCGTCAAACGTGTCTTTGTAATGTCTACAGATTTGAATTTGAAATTAACATATGTGTGCATAGGAATGTTCACTCTTATTGTTATATACAATAAAGACATCAAACAAAAGTATTGACAAACTATTGATTGTTTCAGTCTTCCATTAAATTTTTGTTCTGACAATCGAAAATAATTCCAAAATACTTAGCCTAACAAAAATATTTTATGTCTTTAGATAGAAAATGAAAATGTTCATACTTTGTAGATGTCTAAAAACTTGCCTTATCGGAATCTCGTATTTGCATTTTGAAGATACCTAGCCTTACACAAATATTATATGTCTTGAGATAGAAAATAAATATCTTGATACTTTATTGATGTCTAAGGACTAATCGGTCTATCATATATGTATTTTGAAGATAAAATACAAAATAAATAAAACATCAAAATAAAATTAACATAATCATTCTATTAATTTGTAGATTTTTATAATGGGTAAACATTGTCACATACATGAATATTCATAAGTTTTTCTTTATTTTCTCACTCAGAGCCAAGAACTGTATTTTCTGACAAGAGTAATTTAACGGTGAATCAAATTTTCAAGAAATGTAAGTAAATACAAAGACATAAATGCGTGTTTTTAACGTTTGTTTTCAAGTATGATGCAATTTACACGACTGAATTATTTAAACCGGTTTTCCGATTCAAATAAACGTGTACCTGATATTTTTCTACACACATCTGTCGTCTTTTATCGTTGAGTTTATTCTTATATTTTGAAATATTGACATATAAATGAATATTTCAGTAATCTATTTTATTCATTCTGTACATGTGTGATGTTGAATTGTTATCAATATGCGTTATATTATGCCCTTTAGTAAATCCAATCTACCGGTATGCAAGTACGAAAAACGAGAATACCTACAGAAGATCGGGGCTTACATGATACTGCTCATGTCTTGAGACATGAAAAAATGTCTCAAGACGTTTAATTCCAGTTTATTATATAAAAGCATTTTTCTGCATGGTTTATTATAAATACAGTTTTGACATTGTCCTTGTCTTGAGACATACAGTAAATATCTTAAAATATGAAGTTGAACTGTTAAAATATTTGTAATGGGGTCTTTTGTTGAAATTTTGTCGGTCGATAGTTATTTCTTTCAAAAACTGATACAAATAGTTGCTGAATAAATTCAAAAGTTTTTGGTATAAAGTGTCGTCGACAAAGAGCTTGACGTCTCATGCAATGAATGGATACGACAATACTAATACGGTTACCACAACACATACTCTTATGGCTAATTTTGAGATTGTCGTTGTGCAAAAAGCAAAGTGTTAATGGTTTTTTTAATTATTAACCCACTCCGAACCATTAACAGAGACTATTTACACATCTGATCGTGTGCGTTGAATCGCTCTTTTGTTAACTATTAGACGATACACTACCAATTTACACATGTGTAGTGTTTAATTTTTCTATCATACTGTATAAAACTTCTACCTCACTACATATGTTCTGTTGTCAATATCTTCAAAAAATGAGTACATGTTCAACCAAATGTTTCAAAACGCGTCAAACATGTCTTTGTAATGTCTACAGATTTGAATTTGAAATTAATATATGTGTGCATACGAATGTTCACTCTTACTTTTGTATACAATAAAGACATCAAATAAAAGTTATGACAAACTATTGATTGTTTCAGTCTTCCATTAAATTTTTGTTCTGAAAATCGAAAATAATTCCAAAATACTTAGCCTAACAGAAATATTTTATGTCTTTAGATAGAAAATGAAAATGTTCATACTTTGTAGATGTCTAAAAACTTGCCTTATCGGAATCTCGTATTTGCATTTTGAAGATACCTAGCCTTACAAAAATATTATATGTCTTGAGATAGAAAATAAATATTTTGATACTTTATTGATGTCTAAGGACTAATCGGTCTATCATATATGTATTTTGAAGATAAAATACAAAATAAATAAAACATCAAAATAAAATTAACATAATCATTCTATTAATTTGTAGATTTTTATAATGGGTAAACATTGTCACATACATGAATATTCATAAGTTTTTCTTTATTTTCTCACTCAGAGCCAAGAACTGTATTTTCTGACAAGAGTAATTTAACGGTGAATCAAATTTTCAAGAAATGTAAGTAAATACAAAGACATAAATGCGTGTTTTTAACGTTTGTTTTCAAGTATGATGCAATTTACACGACTGAATTATTTAAACCGGTTTTCCGATTCAAATAAACGTGTACCTGATATTTTTCTACACACATCTGTCGTCTTTTATCGTTGAGTTTATTCTTATATTTTGAAATATTGACATATAAATGAATATTTCAGTAATCTATTTTATTCATTCTGTACATGTGTGATGTTGAATTGTTATCAATATGCGTTATATTATGCCCTTTAGGAAATCCAATCTACTGGTATGCAAGTACGAAAAACGAGAATACCTACAGAAGATCGGGGCTTACATGATACTGCTCATGTCTTGAGACATTGAAAAATGTCTCAAGACGTTTAATTCAGTTTCTTATATAAAAGCATTTTTCTGCATGGTTGATTATAAATACACCTTTGACATTGCCCATGTCTTGAGACATACAGTAAATATCTTAAGATATGAAGTTGAACTGTAAAAATATTGTTAATGGGGTCTTCTGTTGAAATTTTGTCGGTCAATAGGTATTTCTTTCAAAAACCTGATGCAAATAGTTGCTGAATAAATTCAAAAGTTTACGGTATAAAGTGTCGTCGACAAAGAGGTTGACGTCTCATGCAATGACTGGATAAACCAATACTAATACGGCTACCACAACACATATTCTTATGGCTAATTTTGAGATTGTCGTTGTGCAAAAAGCAAAGTGTTAATGGTTTATTAATTATTAACCCACTCCGAACCATTAACAGAGACTATTTACACATCTGATCGTGTGCGTTGAATCGCTCTTTTGTTAACTATTAGACGATACACTACCAATTTACACATGTGTAGTGTTTACTTTTTCTATCATACTGTATAAAACTTCTACCTCACTACAAATGTTCTGTTGTCAGTATCTTCAAAAAATGAATACATGTTCAACCAAATGTTTCAAAACGCATCAAACGTGTCTTTGTAATGTCTACAGATTTGAATTTGAAATTAACATATGTGTGCATAGGAATGTTCACTCTTATTTTTATATACAATAAAGACATCAAACAAAAGTATTGACAAACTATTGATTGTTTCAGTCTTCCATTAAATTTTTGTTCTGACAATCGAAAATAATTCCAAAATACTTAGCCTAACAAAAATATTTTATGTCTTTAGATAGAAAATGAAAATGTTCATACTTTGTAGATGTCTAAAAACTTGCCTTATCGGAATCTCGTATTTGCATTTTGAAGATACCTAGCCTTACAAAAATATTATATGTCTTGAGATAGAAAATAAATATCTTGATACTTTATTGATGTCTAAGGACTAATCGGTCTATCATATATGTATTTTGAAGATAAAATACAAAATAAATAAAACATCAAAATAAAATTAACATAATCATTCTATTAATTTGTAGATTTTTATAATGGGTAAACATTGTCACATACATGAATATTCATAAGTTTTTCTTTATTTTCTCACTCAGAGCCAAGAACTGTATTTTCTGACAAGAGTAATTTAACGGTGAATCAAATTTTCAAGAAATGTAAATAAATACAAAGACATAAATGCGTGTTTTTAACGTTTGTTTTCAAGTATGATGCAATTTACACGACTGAATTATTTAAACCGGTTTTCCGATTCAAATAAACGTGTACCTGATATTTTTCTACACACATCTTTCGTCTTTTATCGTTGAGTTTATTCTTATATTTTGAAATATTGACATATAAATGAATATTTCAGTAATCTATTTTATTCATTCTGTACATGTGTGATGTTGAATTGTTATCAATATGCGTTATATTATGCCCTTTAGTAAATCCAATCTACTGGTATGCAAGTACAAAAAACGAGAATACCTGCAGAAGATCGGGGCTTACATGATACTGCTCATGTCTTGAGACATTGAAAAATGTCTCAAGACGTTTAATTCAGTTTATTATATAAAAGCATTTTTCTGCATGGTTGATTATTAATACACCTTTGACATTGCCCATGTCTTGAGACATACAGTAAATATCTTAAGATATGAAGTTGAACTGTAAAAATATTGTTAATGGGGTCTTCTGTTGAAATTTTGTCGGTCGATAGTTATTTCTTTCAAAAAACTGATACAAATAGTTGCTGAATAAATTCAAAAGTTTACGGTATAAAGTGTCGTCGACAAAGAGGTTGACGTCTCATGCAATGACTGGATAAACCAATACTAATACGGCTACCACAACACATATTCTTATGGCTAATTTTGAGATTGTCGTTGTGCAAAAAGCAAAGTGTTAATGGTTTATTAATTATTAACCGACTCCGAACCATTAACAGAGACTATTTACACATCTGATCGTGTGCGTTGAATCGCTCTTTTGTTAACTATTAGACGATACACTACCAATTTACACCTGTGTAGTGTTTACTTTTTCTATCATACTGTATAAAACTTCTACCTCACTACATATGTTCTGTTGTCAATATCTTCAAAAAATGAGTACATGTTCAACCAAATGTTTCAAAACCCGTCAAACATGTCTTTGTAATGTCTACAGATTTGAATTTGAAATTAATATATGTGTGCATACGAATGTTCACTCTTACTTTTGTATACAATAAAGACATCAAATAAAAGTTATGACTAACTATTGATTGTTTCAGTCTTCCATTAAATTTTTGTTCTGAAAATCGAAAATAATTCCAAAATACTTAGCTTAAATACTTAACAAATAGTTGCTGAATAATACTTAACCGGTTTTCCGATTCAAATAAACGTGTACCTGATATTTTTCTACACACATCTGTCGTCTTTTATCGTTGAGTTTATTCTTATATTTTGAAATATTGACATATAAATGAATATTTCAGTAATCTATTTTATTCATTCTGTACATGTGTGATGTTGAATTGTTATCAATATGCGTTATATTATGCCCTTTAGTAAATCCAATCTACCGGTATGCAAGTACGAAAAACGAGAATACCTACAGAAGATCGGGGCTTACATGATACTGCTCATGTCTTGAGACATGGAAAAATGTCTCAAGACGTTTAATTCCAGTTTATTATATAAAAGCATTTTTCTGCATGGTTTATTATAAATACACTTTTGACATTGTCCTTGTCTTGAGACATACAGTAAATATCTTAAAATATGAAGTTGAACTGTAAAAATATTTGTAATGGGGTCTTTTGTTGAAATTTTGTCGGTCGATAGTTATTTCTTTCAAAAACTGATACAAATAGTTGCTGAATAAATTCAAAAGTTTACGGTATAAAGTGTCGTTGACAAAGAGGTTGACGTCTCATGCAATGAATGGATACGACAATACTAATACGGTTACCACAACACATACTCTTATGGCTAATTTTGAGATTGTCGTTGTGCAAAAAGCAAAGTGTTAATGGTTTTTTTAATTATTAACCCACTCCGAACCATTAACAGAGCCTATTCACATATCTGATCATGTGCGTTAAATCGCTCTTTTGTTAACTATTAGATGATACACTACCAATTAACACATGTGTAGTGTTTACTTTTTCTATCATACTGTATAAAACTTCTACCTCACTACAAATGTTCTGTTGTCAGTATCTTCAAAAAATGAATACATGTTCAACCAAATGTTTCAAAACGCGTCAAACGTGTCTTTGTAATGTCTACAGATTTGAATTTGAAATTAACATATGTGTGCATAGGAATGTTCACTCTTACTTTTGTATACAATAAAGACATCAAATAAAAGTTATGACTAACTATTGATTGTTTCAGTCTTCCATTAAATTTTTGTTCTGAAAATCGAAAATAATTCCAAAATACTTAGCTTAAATACTTAACAAATAGTTGCTGAATAATACTTAACCGGTTTTCCGATTCAAATAAACGTGTACCTGATATTTTTCTACACACATCTGTCGTCTTTTATCGTTGAGTTTATTCTTATATTTTGAAATATTGACATATAAATGAATATTTCAGTAATCTATTTTATTCATTCTGTACATGTGTGATGTTGAATTGTTATCAATATGCGTTATATTATGCCCTTTAGTAAATCCAATCTACCGGTATGCAAGTACGAAAAACGAGAATACCTACAGAAGATCGGGGCTTACATGATACTGCTCATGTCTTGAGACATGGAAAAATGTCTCAAGACGTTTAATTCCAGTTTATTATATAAAAGCATTTTTCTGCATGGTTTATTATAAATACACTTTTGACATTGTCCTTGTCTTGAGACATACAGTAAATATCTTAAAATATGAAGTTGAACTGTAAAAATATTTGTAATGGGGTCTTTTGTTGAAATTTTGTCGGTCGATAGTTATTTCTTTCAAAAACTGATACAAATAGTTGCTGAATAAATTCAAAAGTTTACGGTATAAAGTGTCGTTGACAAAGAGGTTGACGTCTCATGCAATGAATGGATACGACAATACTAATACGGTTACCACAACACATACTCTTATGGCTAATTTTGAGATTGTCGTTGTGCAAAAAGCAAAGTGTTAATGGTTTTTTTAATTATTAACCCACTCCGAACCATTAACAGAGCCTATTCACATATCTGATCATGTGCGTTAAATCGCTCTTTTGTTAACTATTAGATGATACACTACCAATTAACACATGTGTAGTGTTTACTTTTTCTATCATACTGTATAAAACTTCTACCTCACTACAAATGTTCTGTTGTCAGTATCTTCAAAAAATGAATACATGTTCAACCAAATGTTTCAAAACGCGTCAAACGTGTCTTTGTAATGTCTACAGATTTGAATTTGAAATTAACATATGTGTGCATAGGAATGTTCACTCTTACTTTTGTATACAATAAAGACATCAAATAAAAGTTATGACAAACTATTGATTGTTTCAGTCTTCCATTAAATTTTTGTTCTGAAAATCGAAAATAATTCCAAAATACTTAGCCTAACAGAAATATTTTATGTCTTTAGATAGAAAATGAAAATGTTCATACTTTGTAGATGTCTAAAAACTTGCCTTATCGGAATCTCGTATTTGCATTTTGAAGATACCTAGCCTTACAAAAATATTATATGTCTTGAGATAGAAAATAAATATTTTGTTACTTTATTGATGTCTAAGGACTAATCGGTCTATCATATATGTATTTTGAAGATAAAATACAAAATAAATAAAACATCAAAATAAAATTAACATAATCATTCTATTAATTTGTAGATTTTTATAATGGGTAAACATTGTCACATACATGAATATTCATAAGTTTTTCTTTATTTTCTCACTCAGAGCCAAGAACTGTATTTTCTGACAAGAGTAATTTAACGGTGAATCAAATTTTCAAGAAATGTAAGTAAATACAAAGACATAAATGCGTGTTTTTAACGTTTGTTTTCAAGTATGATGCAATTTACACGACTGAATTATTTAAACCGGTTTTCCGATTCAAATAAACGTGTACCTGATATTTTTCTACACACATCTGTCGTCTTTTATCGTTGAGTTTATTCTTATATTTTGAAATATTGACATATAAATGAATATTTCAGTAATCTATTTTATTCATTCTGTACATGTGTGATGTTGAATTGTTATCAATATGCGTTATATTATGCCCTTTAGTAAATCCAATCTACCGGTATGCAAGTACGAAAAACGAGAATACCTACAGAAGATCGGGGCTTACATGATACTGCTCATGTCTTGAGACATGGAAAAATGTCTCAAGACGTTTAATTTCAGTTTATTATATAAAAGCATTTTTCTGCATGGTTTATTATAAATACAGTTTTGACATTGTCCTTGTCTTGAGACATACAGTAAATATCTTAAAATATGAAGTTGAACTGTTAAAATATTTGTAATGGGGTCTTTTGTTGAAATTTTGTCGGTCGATAGTTATTTCTTTCAAAAACTGATACAAATAGTTGCTGAATAAATTCAAAAGTTTTTGGTATAAAGTGTCGTCGACAAAGAGGTTGACGTCTCATGCAATGAATGGATACGACAATACTAATACGGTTACCACAACACATACTCTTATGGCTAATTTTGAGATTGTCGTTGTGCAAAAAGCAAAGTGTTAATGGTTTTTTTAATTATTAACCCACTCCGAACCATTAACAGAGACTATTTACACATCTGATCGTGTGCGTTGAATCGCTCTTTTGTTAACTATTAGACGATACACTACCAATTTACACATGTGTAGTGTTTAATTTTTCTATCATACTGTATAAAACTTCTACCTCACTACATATGTTCTGTTGTCAATATCTTCAAAAAATGAGTACATGTTCAACCAAATGTTTCAAAACGCGTCAAACATGTCTTTGTAATGTCTACAGATTTGAATTTGAAATTAATATATGTGTGCATACGAATGTTCACTCTTACTTTTGTATACAATAAAGACATCAAATAAAAGTTATGACAAACTATTGATTGTTTCAGTCTTCCATTAAATTTTTGTTCTGAAAATCGAAAATAATTCCAAAATACTTAGCCTAACAGAAATATTTTATGTCTTTAGATAGAAAATGAAAATGTTCATACTTTGTAGATGTCTAAAAACTTGCCTTATCGGAATCTCGTATTTGCATTTTGAAGATACCTAGCCTTACAAAAATATTATATGTCTTGAGATAGAAAATAAATATTTTGTTACTTTATTGATGTCTAAGGACTAATCGGTCTATCATATATGTATTTTGAAGATAAAATACAAAATAAATAAAACATCAAAATAAAATTAACATAATCATTCTATTAATTTGTAGATTTTTATAATGGGTAAACATTGTCACATACATGAATATTCATAAGTTTTTCTTTATTTTCTCACTCAGAGCCAAGAACTGTATTTTCTGACAAGAGTAATTTAACGGTGAATCAAATTTTCAAGAAATGTAAGTAAATACAAAGACATAAATGCGTGTTTTTAACGTTTGTTTTCAAGTATGATGCAATTTACACGACTGAATTATTTAAACCGGTTTTCCGATTCAAATAAACGTGTACCTGATATTTTTCTACACACATCTGTCGTCTTTTATCGTTGAGTTTATTCTTATATTTTGAAATATTGACATATAAATGAATATTTCAGTAATCTATTTTATTCATTCTGTACATGTGTGATGTTGAATTGTTATCAATATGCGTTATATTATGCCCTTTAGGAAATCCAATCTACTGGTATGCAAGTACGAAAAACGAGAATACCTACAGAAGATCGGGGCTTACATGATACTGCTCATGTCTTGAGACATTGAAAAATGTCTCAAGACGTTTAATTCAGTTTCTTATATAAAAGCATTTTTCTGCATGGTTGATTATAAATACACCTTTGACATTGCCCATGTCTTGAGACATACAGTAAATATCTTAAGATATGAAGTTGAACTGTAAAAATATTGTTAATGGGGTCTTCTGTTGAAATTTTGTCGGTCAATAGGTATTTCTTTCAAAAACCTGATGCAAATAGTTGCTGAATAAATTCAAAAGTTTACGGTATAAAGTGTCGTCGACAAAGAGGTTGACGTCTCATGCAATGACTGGATAAACCAATACTAATACGGCTACCACAACACATATTCTTATGGCTAATTTTGAGATTGTCGTTGTGCAAAAAGCAAAGTGTTAATGGTTTATTAATTATTAACCCACTCCGAACCATTAACAGAGACTATTTACACATCTGGTCGTGTGCGTTGAATCGCTCTTTTGTTAACTATTAGACGATACACTACCAATTTACACATGTGTAGTGTTTACTTTTTCTATCATACTGTATAAAACTTCTACCTCACTACAAATGTTCTGTTGTCAGTATCTTCAAAAAATGAATACATGTTCAACCAAATGTTTCAAAACGCATCAAACGTGTCTTTGTAATGTCTACAGATTTGAATTTGAAATTAACATATGTGTGCATAGGAATGTTCACTCTTATTTTTATATACAATAAAGACATCAAACAAAAGTATTGACAAACTATTGATTGTTTCAGTCTTCCATTAAATTTTTGTTCTGACAATCGAAAATAATTCCAAAATACTTAGCCTAACAAAAATATTTTATGTCTTTAGATAGAAAATGAAAATGTTCATACTTTGTAGATGTCTAAAAACTTGCCTTATCGGAATCTCGTATTTGCATTTTGAAGATACCTAGCCTTACAAAAATATTATATGTCTTGAGATAGAAAATAAATATCTTGATACTTTATTGATGTCTAAGGACTAATCGGTCTATCATATATGTATTTTGAAGATAAAATACAAAATAAATAAAACATCAAAATAAAATTAACATAATCATTCTATTAATTTGTAGATTTTTATAATGGGTAAACATTGTCACATACATGAATATTCATAAGTTTTTCTTTATTTTCTCACTCAGAGCCAAGAACTGTATTTTCTGACAAGAGTAATTTAACGGTGAATCAAATTTTCAAGAAATGTAAGTAAATACAAAGACATAAATGCGTGTTTTTAACGTTTGTTTTCAAGTATGATGCAATTTACACGACTGAATTATTTTAACCGGTTTTCCGATTCAAATAAACGTGTACCTGATATTTTTCTACACACATCTGTCGTCTTTTATCGTTGAGTTTATTCTTATATTTTGAAATATTGACATATAAATGAATATTTCAGTAATCTATTTTATTCATTCTGTACATGTGTGATGTTGAATTGTTATCAATATGCGTTATATTATGCCCTTTAGTAAATCCAATCTACTGGTATGCAAGTACGAAAAACGAGAATACCTGCAGAAGATCGGGGCTTACATGATACTGCTCATGTCTTGAGACATTGAAAAATGTCTCAAGACGTTTAATTCAGTTTATTATATAAAAGCATTTTTCTGCATGGTTGATTATTAATACACCTTTGACATTGCCCATGTCTTGAGACATACAGTAAATATCTTAAGATATGAAGTTGAACTGTAAAAATATTGTTAATGGGGTCTTCTGTTGAAATTTTGTCGGTCGATAGTTATTTCTTTCAAAAAACTGATACAAATAGTTGCTGAATAAATTCAAAAGTTTACGGTATAAAGTGTCGTCGACAAAGAGGTTGACGTCTCATGCAATGACTGGATAAACCAATACTAATACGGCTACCACAACACATATTCTTATGGCTAATTTTGAGATTGTCGTTGTGCAAAAAGCAAAGTGTTAATGGTTTATTAATTATTAACCCACTCCGAACCATTAACAGAGACTATTTACACATCTGATCGTGTGCGTTGAATCGCTCTTTTGTTAACTATTAGACGATACACTACCAATTTACATATGTGTAGTGTTTACTTTTTCTATCATACTGTATAAAACTTCTACCTCACTACATATGTTCTGTTGTCAATATCTTCAAAAAATGAGTACATGTTCAACCAAATGTTTCAAAACGCGTCAAACATGTCTTTGTAATGTCTACAGATTTGAATTTGAAATTAATATATGTGTGCATACGAATGTTCACTCTTACTTTTGTATACAATAAAGACATCAAATAAAAGTTATGACAAACTATTGATTGTTTCAGTCTTCCATTAAATTTTTGTTCTGAAAATCGAAAATAATTCCAAAATACTTAGCCTAACAGAAATATGTTATGTCTTTAGATAGAAAATGAAAATGTTCATACATTGTAGATGTCTAAGGACTTGCCTTATCGGAATCTCGTATTTGCATTTTGAAGATACCTAGCCTTACAAAAATATTATATGTCTTGAGATAGAAAATAAATATCTTGATACTTTATTGATGTCTAAGGACTTATCGGTCTATCATATATGTATTTTGAAGATAAAATACAAAATAAATAAAACATCAAAATAAAATTAACATAATCATTCTATTAATTTGTAGATTTTTATAATGGGTAAACATTGTCACATACATGAATATTCATAAGTTTTTCTTTATTTTCTCACTCAGAGCCAAGAACTGTATTTTCTGACAAGAGTAATTTAACGGTGAATCAAATTTTCAAGAAATGTAAGTAAATACAAAGACATAAATGCGTGTTTTTAACGTTTGTTTTCAAGTATGATGCAATTTACACGACTGAATTATTTTAACCGGTTTTCCGATTCAAATAAACGTGTACCTGATATTTTTCTACACACATCTGTCGTCTTTTATCGTTGAGTTTATTCTTATATTTTGAAATATTGACATATAAATGAATATTTCAGTAATCTATTTTATTCATTCTGTACATGTGTGATGTTGAATTGTTATCAATATGCGTTATATTATGCCCTTTAGTAAATCCAATCTACCGGTATGCAAGTACAAAAAACGAGAATACCTACAGAAGATCGGGGCTTACATGATACTGCTCATGTCTTGAGACATGGAAAAATGTCTCAAGACGTTTAATTCCAGTTTATTATATAAAAGCATTTTTCTGCATGGTTGATTATAAATACACTTTTGACATTGTCCATGTCTTGAGACATACAGTAAATATCTTAAAATATGAAGTTGAACTGTAAAAATATTTGTATCGGGGTCTTTTGTTGAAATTTTGTCGGTCGATAGTTATTTCTTTCAAAAACTGATACAAATAGTTGCTGAATAAATTCAAAAGTTTACGGTATAAAGTGTCGTCGACAAAGAGGTTGACGTCTCATGCAATGAATGGATACGACAATACTAATACGGTTACCACAACACATACTCTTATGGCTAATTTTGAGATTGTCGTTGTGCAAAAAGCAAAGTGTTAATGGTTTTTTTAATTATTAACCCACTCCGAACCATTAACAGAGCCTATTCACACATCTGATCATGTGCGTTAAATCGCTCTTTTGTTAACTATTAGATGATACACTACCAATTAACACATGTGTAGTGTTTACTTTTTCTATCATACTGTATAAAACTTCTACCTCACTACAAATGTTCTGTTGTCAGTATCTTCAAAAAATGAATACATGTTCAACCAAATGTTTCAAAACGCGTCAAACATGTCTTTGTAATGTCTACAGATTTGAATTTGAAATTAACATATGTGTGCATACGAATGTTCACTCTTATTTTTATATACAATAAAGACATCAAACAAAAGTATTGACAAACTATTGATTGTTTCAGTCTTCCATTAAATTTTTGTTCTGACAATCGAAAATAATTCCAAAATACTTAGCCTAACAAAAATATTTTATGTCTTTAGATAGAAAATGTAAATGTTCATACTTTGTAGATGTCTAAAGACTTGCCTTATCGGAATCTCGTATTTGCATTTTGAAGATACCTAGCCTTACAAAAATATTATATGTCTTGAGATAGAAAATAAATATCTTGATACTTTATTGATGTCTAAGGACTAATCGGTCTATCATATATGTATTTTGAAGATAAAATACAAAATAAATAAAACATCAAAATAAAATTAACATAATCATTCTATTAATTTGTAGATTTTTATAATGGGTAAACATTGTCACATACATGAATATTCATAAGTTTTTCTTTATTTTCTCACTCAGAGCCAAGAACTGTATTTTCTGACAAGAGTAATTTAACGGTGAATCAAATTTTCAAGAAATGTAAGTAAATACAAAGACATAAATGCGTGTTTTTAACGTTTGTTTTCAAGTATGATGCAATTTACACGACTGAATTATTTAAACCGGTTTTCCGATTCAAATAAACGTGTACCTGATATTTTTCTACACACATCTGTCGTCTCATATCGTTGAGTTTATTCTTATATTTTGAAATATTGACATATAAATGAATATTTCAGTAATCTATTTTATTCATTCTGTACATGTGTGATGTTGAATTGTTATCAATATGCGTTATATTATGCCCTTTAGTAAATCCAACCTACTGGTATGCAAGTACGAAAAACGAGAATACCCACAGAAGATCGGGGCTTACATGATACTGCTCATGTCTTGAGACATTGAAAAATGTCTGAAGACTTTTAATTCAGTTTATTATATAAAAGCATTTTTCTGCATGGTTGATTATAAATACACTTTTGACATTGTCCATGTCTTGAGACATACAGTAAATATCTTAAAATATGAAGCTGAACTGTAAAAATATTTGTAATGGGGTCTTTTGTTGAAATTTTGTCGGTCGATAGTTATTTCTTTCAAAAACTGATACAAATAGTTGCTGAATAAATTCAAAAGTTTACGGTATAAAGTGTCGTCGACAAAGAGGCTGACGTCTCATGCAATGAATGGATACGACAATACTAATACGGTTACCACAGCACATACTCTTATGGCTAAATTTGAGATGGTCGTTGTGCAAATAGCAAAGTGTTAATGGTTTATTAATTATTAACCCACTCCGAACCATTAACAGAGCCTATTCACACATCTGATTGTGTGCGTTAAATCGCTCTTTTGTTAACTATTAGATGATACACTACCAATTTTAACCTGTGTAGTGTTTACTTTTTCTATCATACTGTATAAAACTTCTACCTCACTACATATGTTCTGTTGTCAATATCTTCAAAAATGAATACATGTATAACCAAATGTTTCAAAACGCGTCAAACATGTCTTTGTAATGTCTACAGATTTGAAATTAATATATGTGTGCATACGAATGTCCACTCTTAATTTTGTATAAAATAAGGACATCAAATAAAAGTATTGACACACTATCGATTGTTACAGTCTTCCATGAAATTTATGTGCTGAAAATCGAAAATAATTCCAAAATACTTAGCCTAACAAAAATATTTTATGTCTTTAGATAGAAAATGAAAATGTTCAGACTTTGCAGATGTCTAAGGACTTGCCTTATCGGAATCTCATATATACATTATGAAGATACCTAGCCTTACAAAAATATTATATGTCTTGAAATAGAAAATAAATATCTTGATACTTTATTGATGTCTAAGGACTAATCGGTCTATCATATTTGTATGTTGAAGATAAAATACTAAATAGATAAAACATCAAAATGAAATTAACATAATCATTCTATTAATTTGTAGATTTTTATAATGGGTAAACATTGTCACGTACATGTATATTCATAAGTTTTTGTTTAATTTCTCACTCAGAGCCAAGAACTGTATTTTCTGACAAGTGTAATTTCACGGTGAATCAAATTATCAAGAAATGTAAGTGTATACAAAGACATAAATGCGTGTTTTTAACGTTTGTTTTCGTGTATGATGCAATTTACACGACTGAAATATATTTACCGGTTTTCCGATTCAAAAAGACGTGTACCTGATATTTTTCTACACAGAACTGTCGTCTTTTATCGTTGAGTTTATTCTTTTATTTTGAAATATTGACATATAAATGAATATTTCAGTATTCTCTTTTACTCATTTTGCACATGTGTGATGTTGAATTGTTATCAATATGCGTTATATTATGCCCTTTAGTAAATCCAATTTACCGGTATGCTAGAACGAAAAACGCGAATCCCTACGGAAGAGCGGGTCTTACATGATACTGCTCATGTCTTAAGACATGGAAAAATGTCTTAAGACGTTTAATTCCAGTTTATTATATAAATGCATTTTTCTGCATTGCTGAATACAAATACACCTTTGACATTGTCCATGTCTTGAGACGTACAGTAGATATCTTAAGACATGAAGTTGAACTGTAAAAATATTTGTGATGGGGTCTTTTGTTGAAATTTTGTCGATCGATAGTTATTTCTTTCAAAAAACTGATACAAATGGTTGTTGAATGAATTAAAAAATTTAAGTTATAAAGTGTCGTCGACAAAGTGGTTGACGTCTCATGCAATGAATGGATACGACAATACTAATACGGTTACCACAACACATACTTTTATGGCTAATTTTGAGATTGTCGTTGTGCAAAAAGCAAAGTGTTAATGGTTTTTTTAATTATTAACCCACTCCGAACCATTAACAGAGCCTATTCACACATCTGATTGTGTGCGTTAAATCGCTCTTTTGTTAACTATTTGATGATACACTACCAATTTTAACCTGTGTAGCGTTTACTTTTTCTATCATACTGTATACAACTTGTACCTCACAACATATGTTCTGTTGTCAGTATCTTCAAAAAATGAATACATGTTCAACCGAATGTTTCACACGCGTCAAACATGTCTTTGTAATGTCTACAGATTTGAAATTAATATATGTGTGCATACGAATGTTCACTCTTATCCTTGTATAAAATAAGGACATCAAACACAAGTATTGACAAACTATTGATTGTTTAAGTCTTTCATGAAATTTTTGTTCTGAAAATCGAAAATAATTCCAAAATACTTAGCCTAACAAAAATATTTTATATCTTTAGATAGCCTAACAAAAATATTTTTTGTCTTTAGATAGAAAATGAAAATGTTCATACTTTTTAGATGTCTAAGGAGTTGCCTTATTGGAATTTCATATTTGCATTAAGAAGATACCTAGCCTTACAAAAATATTATATGTCTTGAAATAGAAAATAAATATCTTGATACTTTATTGATGTCTAAGGACTAATCGGTCTATCATATTTGTATTCTTAACTATTTTATTGATACTAAACCCTAACGGGAGGGATTGTACTTGATATTCATATGATGAAGACATTATCTCTCAATCAGTTAAATTGAGGTCTGGAGCTGGCATGTCAGTAACTGCTAGTAGTTCTTTATTCATTTATGTAACATTGTCATTTTGCTTAGTTTCTTTTGTTACCTATTCTGACATAGGACTCGGACTTCTTTTAAACTGAGTTTTACTGTGCGTATTGCTATGTGTTTCTTTATTCTACATTGGCTAGAGGTATAAGGGGAGGGTTGAGATCTATTAAAAAACATGTTTAACCCCGCCACATTTTTTCGCCTGTCCCAAGTCAGGAGCCTCTGGCCTTTGTTAGTCTAGTATGTTTTTTAATTTTAGTTCATTTATAACTAGCACACAATTTTAGTTAGGGGCAAGCGGAGGACCACCTCCGGGTGGGGGATTTTCTCGCTGCATTGAAGACCCATTGGTGGCCTTCGGCAGTTGTCTGCTCTTTGGTCGGGTTGTTGTCTCTTTGACATATTCCACAATTCAATTCTCAATTTTATTTTGAAGATAAAATACAAAATAAATAAAACATCAAAATGCAATTAACATAATCATTCTATTTATTTGTAGATTTTCATAATGGGTAAACATTGTCACATACATGTATATTCATAAGTTTTTGTTTAATTTCTCACTCGAAGCCAAGAACTGTATTTTCTGACAAGTGTAATTTCACGGTGAATAAAATTTTCAAGAAATGTAAGTATATACAAAGACATAAATGCGTGTTTTGAACGTTTGTTTTCAAGTTTGATGCAATTTACACGACTGAATTATTTTAACCGGTTTTCCGATTCAAATAGACGTGTACCTGATATTTTTCTACACACATCTGTCGTCTTTTATCGTTGAGTTTATTCTTATATTTTGAAATATTGACATATAAATAAATATTTCAGTAATGTATTTTATTCATTCTGTACATGTGTGATGTTGAATTGTTATCAATATGCGTTAAATTATGCCCTTTAGTAAATCCAATCTACCGGTATGCAAGTACGAAAAACGAGAATCCCTACGGAGGAGCAGGGCTTACATAATACTGCATATGTTTTGAGACATGGAAAAATGTGTTAAGACGTTTAATTCCAGTTTATTATATAAATGCATGTTTGTGCATGGTTGATTATAAAGACACCTTTGACATTGTCCATGTCTTGAGACATACAGTAAATATCTTAAGATATGAAGTTGAACTGTAAAAATATTTGTAATGGGGTCTTCTGTTGAAATTTTGTCGGTCGATAGTTATTTCTTTAAAAAAACTGATACAAATGGTTGTTGAATGAATTCATAAGTTTACGGTATAAAGTGTCGTCGACAAACAGGTTGACGTCTCATGCAATGAATGGATACGACAATACTAATACGGTTACCACAACACATACTCTTATGGCTAATTTTGAGATTGTCGTTGTGCAAAAAGCAAAGTGTTAATGGTTTATTAATTATTAACCCACTCCGAACCATTAACAGAGCCTATTCACACATCTGATCGTGTGCGTTAAATCGCTCTTTTGTTACATATTAGATGATACACTACCAATTTTAACCTGTGTAGTGTTTACTTTTTCTATCATACTGTATAAAACGTCTACTTCACTACATATGTTCTGTTGTCAGTATCTTCAAAAAATGAATACATGTTCAACCAAATGTTTCAAAACGCGTCAAACATATCTTTGTAATGTCTACAGATTTGAAATTAATATATATGTGCATACGAATGTTCACTCTTATTCTTGTATAAAATAAGGACATCAAACAAAAGTATTGACAAACTATTGATTGTTTAAGTCTTCCATGAAATTTTTGTTCTGAAAATCGAAAATAATTCCAAAATACTTAGCCTAACAAAAATATTTTATGTCTTTAGATAGAAAATGAAAATGTTCATACTTAGTAGATGTCTAAGGACTCTCTTTATCGGAATCTCATATTTGCATTTTGAAGATACCTAGCCTTACAAAAATATTAAATGTCTTGAGATAGTAAAATAAATATCTTGATACTTTATTGATACTAAGGGCTAATCGGTGTATCATATCTGTATTTTGAAGATAAAATACAAAATAAATAAAACATGAAATGAAATTAACATAATCATTCTAATAATTTGTAGATTTATATAATGAATACACATGTGTCACGTACATGTATATTAGATATGTCCTATTTTCGGTGCAAAATATAGCTAGCATGGATTTTGTGTCCGGGGATACAGGGACACGTATGTGTGGCTAATTCAAATCAGTACTAGTCTGACTACAACGTCATAACTTCATAAAAAAATTAAATAAAAAGTGAACACAAGAGGATTCAGTGCTATTTCCTATATAAAACTTAAAGAAACAGGGGATACAGGCGGACACAACTGGACCCAGTGCTATTTCTATATAAAACACATAGAATCTGCTGACTACAGACAGACACAGCTGGACACAGTGCTATTCATATATAAAACTTTAAGAAACAGGGGCTACAGGCGGACACAGCTGGATACAGTGCTATTTCTATATAAAACTTTAAGAAACAGGGAGCAACAAGCGGACACAATTGGACACAACGTTATTTCTAAAAAAAACGTATAGAAACTGGTGGCTACAGGCGGACACAGCTGGACAAAGTGCAATTTCTACATAAAAATTACAGAAACAGGGTGCTTCAGGCGGGCACAACGTTATTTCTATATAAAACTTATAGAATCTGCTGGCTACAGGCGGACAATAGCCTGACACAATGCTATTCATATACAAACATTTAAGAAACAGGGGGCTACAGGCTGACACAAGTGGACACAACGTAATTTCTATATAAAACTCATAGAAACTGGTGGCTTCAGGTTGACACAGCTGGACACAGTCCAATTTCTATTTAAAAATTACAGAAACAGAATTACAAAAATAAAAGAGTGACATACATAATATTTCACGAGGACTTATTCCACAATATTGTATATGAAAATAGAATGTTGATTTTGAAACTGCCTAACAGACGCTGGAAGAGTTTAATATAAGAACTTAATTAACCAAACTGCCGCACATAAAATACTCACAGAGGATAGACAATGTAGCTTATGTACAAGGAAATGGTAAAGGAGATGAATCCCATATTTTAGTTGTTGGTAAAAAGTAAATGAAAGCGTAATATCCGTAAGAAATAAATACCCAGCTAGTTAGTTACTACGGACAGAGATAAATATACACATGTGTGTATATGTCTCTGCTACGGGATATTCACCAAGGTAATCAGTATGAGATCTACTTGTAACATTATACAAAATGCTCTCCTTGTTCGGTATTTGATGTTACACAATACTAAAGATATATTTTTTCATGATAATTTCACTTTTTACATTTTAAAATATTTATTTGCATACTTGACCTATAAAAGAAATGATATATGTCCAATTTGATTTATTGTCTAAATGTTTATTTATAACAATGTGTTGATCTTGTTTTCCTTTGTTTATTTTTAATTGCAAATTAATATATCCTGGGTATTGACTTGTTGATTGTCAAAACAAATACCGTACTATAATGCCTTAGTAACCTTAGGGTTTATTCCTTGAATGCCTACATCCTTTGATCTACCGACAAAGTACAAACAAAAATCTGAGGCAATGACGGAATAGTGTCTGATTAAAATTAACAAACAGTAATTATAATGTGTGCATCCAGTTAAAGTCAAAGTATTACATACTACCATTTTTCTGTTTGTTTGCGATAGATAAATATTTTTGTATAATTATCTTTCTGTTTTTTTTTTAATATATATAATTGAGGAAATCGATTTTGTTTTGAAGCAATGATAAGAACAAATCTTTTAGATCTCTTTGACTTTTCATTGACATTATATATCTGAGACTACTATAACACATGTGTTATAGCTACTAGAAGTCTAAGCATATATTAAAGATAAATAAACGAAATAAGGAATATACCTGTACATCATATCAAGTACCATTAATCATGTTATTAAGAATGCAAACGACAAAAGATAAAGAACAATAAAAAACATAAATAACAAAGCACGTGTCACAATCACAAATAAATAAAGCACCAATATATATTTACAATTTCAATAGTCATATTAAAAAAAAAAATCCTATTAAAGTCTTTACCCTCATGTCGGTAATAAGAGACTACCCGTGGAACAACGTGCCACTGTCACTGCGATAGTATTATTACAAATAGTGCCAATGTCTGCCACATTTATTTAAGATAGAAGACGTCGTTTTTAATATCGTTAAAATTTTTGTCTTAACAGTATATATTTATCTTTAGAAGTTTGAAAATTTAGCTGTACATTGATATTTATTTTTTTTAAATCCGTCTCTCACAATTCTTTTTAGAAAGTCATTATTATTTTATATCATTTTATGTATTCATATAAATGAATAAAATGAATAAAATAAATTAATTGAATAAAATAGATAAATAAAAATAAAATGAATTTAAAAAAATAAATAAATAAATAAATAAATAAATAAATAAATAAATGAATAAATAAATAAATAAATAAATAAATAAATAAATAAATAAATAATAAATAAATAAATAAATAAATAGATGAATAAATAAATAGATAAATAAATATAGACAGGTATGTGTGAATTCCAATGAACGTTTTGCACTCACATGAGAAAAAGAAATCCAAAATCTAATAAAATCTAGGGGGAAATCCGTTTGCGCCAAAAAATGCGTCCTTTTGCGCCACAACTTTTTTCTCCAATGCAACATTTACGCCACCTGTTTTAAAATTACATAGTTTCATTTGCACCAAATAAAATATACGATTGCGCCAATTAAAAATGACTTCCCTCCTCCTTTATCCGGGGTGGAGACCGGCAGTTTACATTTTGAGTCATTTAATAGAATACTTTAAAACATAAAACTATGTACAGTCGGACAACACATATATTATATTAAAGGCTGGAATTTGTAACTCATTACAAACACAAAGTCTCTGCGGCTGCGTTCTCCTTCTGCATATTTTCATACTTTTGAACGTCAAATGTTTCCCTTTCTGAAACATGTCTACTTCTGACTGCTGCTGCATGGGTACTTCGCAATTTAATGTATTTAGTAGCTTGTAGCTTCACTATATTTTTTTATATTCTTCACTGAACACTTTTTATGACGTGTTGGTTTATATACATACCTTTAGTATAGTGTAAATCCTATTCTCTAATTCTTACTCCATTAAATTTATCCTTTTCCTGACCTGTTGATTATTTTTATTTGATCAACGTGTGGTTCGTTTGATCTCAGTTCTTCATTGGTCAAAATTCGATTATGGCGTCAAATGTTCTTGCTTTCCTCTGAAATTCCTATTGTGACGTCATGAAAAATGGCGGCATGCCTGATGACGTCGCATAGACACATCTTTTTGCAGGTCGTTCGAAAAGAAGGATTTAAGATTGTCTGCATATCGTTTAAAAATCATTAGAGAAACAGATTCCACCACCAAATCTTTTGCACTACGACATTTATCCACTCTCGACAGTGGCGGATCCAGGGGGGGGGGGGGGGGGGGGCGGGGGTTAGTAAACCCCCTTTTTTGGACGATTAATGCATTTGAAAAGGAACATATGGTGGGAACTCCCCCTTTATCCTGGGTTGGGAACCCCCCCCCCCCCCCCCCCCCCCTTTTGAAAATGGCTGGATCTGCCCCTGCTCGACATTTTAAATATTTAAAACGCGAGGCTTGCCGTTTTAAATTTGCTAATTTAAATGTCTCGAGTGGATAAATATCGTATCACACTCGAAACAGTGGTAGACTCTATATTTATTTATACTCACCTTTCACCACCAAGAGTAACAATTATTTCACGAATGATACTGTATTAGCCAAAAATAAGAATAAATATTTCTCTTATGGTTGTGGCCTGTTATCGATTTCTTGTATCATACTGCACGGAGTGTGATACGAAAATCTGCGTTAATTTGATTGGCTTATCCAGCTTCACAAGACGATATTACGGCATTTCCTTTGGTTATTTGATAGGTCATTGATGACTTTCAAAGGTTAAGACGATATACATTTCATCCATAGCAACGGACATATGTGATTTCTTCAATAATATAAAAAACACTCACATATTTCACCTGACAATCTTCTTTTTGTCATTTTTTTTACATTGCGGAGCGTACAAAAGTCTTAAAATGTCTGATGTTAAAGTGTAACACCGGAAAAGGACATATGACGTCATACTGGAATGTGCAAAAGACTAGATCAACATTCCGCGGAATTTTTATTTTAACACATTGAGAGTGTTAACCATGAGAGAAATAGGTTTAACAACTTTTGAAAATTGGATATCGCTTGATATCAACTCTCGATATTTAATTTAAATAGTAATATTAAACTCGATGAAGGCTCGTTTTATATTGAAATTTAATAACTCAAGTTGATATCAAGCGACATCCCATTCTCCCTCGTTATCAAACCTATAAATATTAATCATTAATATGTATGATAAATATGTGTACAGGTAAATTGGCGCAAATGAGTTCCGAATATTAGCGCAATTGATACATTTGAAAAAATAAATTTGGCGCAAATGATACCCTGAAAAACAGTAATTGGCGCAAAAGGACTTCTGCCAAAAACTAATGGTATCTAAAGTCTTATTTTTTTTTAACAATGATAGATTCAATTTATTCTTAATTAAATTCAATTCTGGTATACAGCACAATAACAGGTTTGAACTATTAATGCATTTAAATCTGGTGTCACAACTTTTTATTTCAACAAATGATACATTAGTTTTCCAATATTTTTTTTCTAAATTTATTCAGCCAAAACCTGATTTTTTTTAATAATGGTTACTGTTTACGTTTATCGCTTAGCTAGTCTGACCATACTAGACACATTGAGAACATATAAATTTTTTAAACATTATTATAACACTGAACAATATTTGCTACAGAAAATGCCACTACGTCATCGTTATGCATTTTCTATGATACAAGAAGCCTGAATGGAAAGAACTCTTGCTTTATACTTTTCTTTCAGACAGTATGGTCTGATGCAATGCTTCACATTGTGGAAACTTGCTTGAAAGTTTAGCCTTAATATGCATATATTTGAACCGCTAGTTATCCTACAGAAGTAAGATGTGAAATAAATCAGGCAAAACAATCATTCTTAAGTTATTTTTATAAAGATTTTGCGAAAATTTTATGAAAGGACTTCATCCTTTTATGTAAATTAAGCACCACACATTTAAATTACTTTAAACACACCAGGACCAGGACCATGAATACATTTTGCTCAATGTTAATCTACTTTTCTCTGGATTCATCATCAGCCTAGATACATAAATATCCAGACATTAAAACATTTCAGATAGAAAGTCAGCATTCTAGTTTTGGATAAAAACTTTAAATGGAAAATATTCGAGGCTGTATTTTGGGCATATAATTCTAAAATTATATACATTTCTAAAATTTTCTATAAAAAGGTGGAAATCCATTACAGATTTTTTTGGTTTAAGAAATTGATACCAGTAGTTGCCAAAAACAAGTTTCATGTTTAATGAATGCAACTCTTAAGCCTAAGAACACAATAGATTTAGTACAAAATGCATTGAATTTCTTTATAATGCAAATTAATTTAGAATATAAACTATTTTCTTCAATATCAAATATAGTCATGAACAAGATTTATTTTTAGACTCAATGTTGTATTTATTTTATCATAATTTTTCAAGGGAAACAAAGTATTGTTTCACTTCCCTGTATAAATTAACTTATTTATTCAGAAATTAAGGATCAAACAATTTACCCCCTCCCCCTTTTCGGACCCCTCTGTGTTTTCTCAATAATCTATAAGCTAATAAGACCTTAACAGTGCGTGTAGTGAATCCTTTTAGGATATAAACATAAAGAAACATCTACCTACTCAAACTCAAATCATGGATAATTGTATGTCATAACAGGACAATTTAATTCAGTTTGACGTACAGCTCCATAAACTTATACCGAACCATATTAAAATGAATATGATTTCATCTTTAAGCCATAAACACATATAAAAATTGGGAATGCGTAAGAAAAATAGGAAGACATCAGTGGAAGAAATACATAGTTCACACTATATGAAAATCAAAGACTATACGCAAAGCTCTTCTGCATGAGAAAGATCGGGGAAGAAACAAGTCTAATAAGCCTACATCTGATAAATAATGCATTATCAAGGAATATATATATATATAAAAACAAGCCTAAATTGAAAACAACGTTCAAACCTATGATTGCGTTGGATAAAAACCGCAATTTTTATACGTGTGCATGCAAAACAAATTTCTTGTTAGAGGGGTATAAATACAGCACAAACAACATTTTCCAAAAGACCAAAAAAGTGAAAAAGTATATTTTAACAAAACGCATTTGACTAGCAGGTCGAACAACGGATGTTCTTAAACCATGCTGACTGCTATTGGCAATTGCCAAATAAACAGATCACCAGATGTAACAAAATGGATCTTAACTATTAATTTAATACCAAACAGAAAAGAATGAACCTGCGGAAAAGATGGTATACCTCAAACAAAAGGTGCAAAAATTAGTACACAATATCCGGATTTCGACAACTAATGTCTCTTCAGTGATGTTAGGAATCGAAGCGGTATTTGGAAAACCATATATATATATATAATTCGTCTAAATATAGCATTCTTACTTTGAAATTGTTGCATTGCAATTCGATTGTATTATGAATAGTAGGCCTAAGTTTAAAGTTGGTCTTACACATTTGGATGTACGCTGGATTACTATGACAATCGATTTTGTTCAATTGATGGTCTTTCATCAGGCCTCAAAACACAAGGCAAAATATATTTTAAACACATTTATAATTGCATAAAAGTTGTTAATGGAACATGTACAGGTCTACAAAACTCACTAATGAAGTTATATTTTTTTAATTCATGTTTTGAACCACAAAGACACATATTTATATACTTTTATGAAAATTAATCTCTTCACAGCTTCAACTAAATCATATTTTGTTTGTTTTATTTATTGTTAATACATACCGACTTTATATTAACAATCGAAACAAAGAGGTTGAAAACTCAGAGCAAATTGACAATAAAAGATTATGTAAAAATCGCCAGAATGTCATGTTTTGCATGCGCTTGGGCAATGCGAATTGAAAGTACAATAATCAATACAGTTAAAGTTGCAAGAGTTTTGTCAAACCAACTGGGTATAAAATTGTACAGACAATTAACTCTATGTCTTGAATAACACACAGCATTACACAGGAATTATTTGAATATTAAATATTGGTATTGGTGTTCTAGATTGATGTGTCCGGTGCCTACTCAATGCCAATACGAAATATTACAGTATAATTTGCGTTTCAGAAAATTGTATTTAAATACAATTTACATTTGTGGCATTTCACATTAGAAAACGATCATTTGAATTAAATTAAGCCTTTAAACTGAATTGTTATATTCAATATTTATAATTTATTATTGTGTCAGTGTGTCCGGCTACAAAATGCATGCCAACTATTTTTTGCACCGGAACCTTGCCACTAATGATGCATATTCATAAGTTTTTGTTTAATTTCTCACTCAGAGCCAAGCACTGAATTTTGTGACAAGTGTAATTTCACGGTGAATCGAATTATCAAGAAATGTAAGTATATACAAAGATATAAATGCGTGTTTTTAACGTTTGTTTTCAAGTATGATGTAATTTACACGACTGAATTTTTTAACCGGTCTTCCGATTCAAATAGACGCGTACCTGATATTTTTCAACACACAACTGTCATATTTCATAGTTGAGTTTTTCTTATATTTTGAAATATTGACATATCAATGAATATTTCAATAATCTATTTTATTCATTCTGTACATGTGTGATGTTGAATTGTTATCAATATGCGTTATATTATGCCCTTTAGTAAATCCAATTTACCGGTATGCAAGTACAAACAACGAGAATCCATACAGAAGAGCGGGGCTTACATGATACTGCTCATGTCTTAAGACGTTTAATTACAGTTTGTTATATAAATGCATTTTTCTGCATGGTTGATTATAAATACGTCTTTGACATTGTCCATGTCTTGAGACATACAGTAAATATCTTAAGATATGAAGTTGAACTTTAAAAATATTTGTAATGGGGTCTTCTGTTGAAATGTTGTAGGTCGATAGTTATTTCTTTCAAAAAACTGATTAAAATGGTTGGTGAATGAATTCAAAATTTTAAGGCATAAAGTGTCGTCGACAAACAGGTTGACGTCTCATGCAATGAACGGATACGACAACACTACTAATACGCTAACCGCAACACATACTGTTATAGCTAATGTTGAGATTGTCGTTGTGCAAAAAGCAAAGTGTTAATGGTTTATTAATTATTAACCCACTCCGAACCATGAACAGAGCCTAATCACACATATGATCGTATGCGTTAAATCACTCTTTTATTAACCATTAGATGATACATTACAAATCTTAATCTGTGTAGTGTTTACTTTTTTTATCATACTGTATAAAACTTTTACCTCACTACATATATTTTATCTGTTGTCAGTATCTTCGAAAAATTAATACTTGTTCAACCAAATGTTTAAAAACGAGTCAAACATGTCTTTGTAATGTCTACATACAAGAACTCAATATTTGTGTGCATACGAATGTTCACTCTTATTCTTGTATAAAATAAGGATATCAAACAAAAGTATTGACAAACTATTGATTGCTTAAGTCTTCCATGAAATTTTTGTTCTGAAAATCGAAAATAATTCCAAAATACTTAGCCTAACAAAAATATTTTATGTTTAGATAGAAAATGAAAATGTTCATACTTTGTAGATGTCTACGGACTTGCTTTATCGAAATCTTATATTTGCATTTTGAAGATACCTAGCCTTGCAAAAATATTTTATGTCTTGAGATAGAAAAAAAATATCTTGATACTTTATTGATGCCTAAGGACTAATTGGTCTATTATATTTGTATTTTGAAGATAACATACAAAATAAATAACACATGAAATGAAATTAACAGAATCATTCTATTAATTTGCAGATTTTTATAATGGGTAAACATTGTCACGTACATGTATATTCATAAGTTGTCATAGCAAATGAACCTCGTTGTCTTAAGACGAATTGAGAGAGACTTGAGACATACACCTTATGTCTTAAGACGTCTTAAGACACGTGACCAAAACAAGTATGTCTTGAGACATGGCTTATATGTCTTAAGACATAGATCTTTAAGACATTATTGAAACTTCATTATTTGTATCCTCTCATCCAAGACGTCTTGAAGAAAATTGTTGGTGTCTTGAAGACATGGAAACAAAAAAATACCATTGGCCATTAAAACATATTTCAAACACATGAACACAGTTTTTATATGCAAATCAATTTTTTTAGAAGACAACTAATTTGTAGAAGATAATTTAAGGTGATCTACGGGAATAAGGGCAAGAACTTTAATTTGATATAAAATAAATTTACAATAAAATTGTTGAAATTTTCATTTATTCCGAGATTAATACTGATTCCGTATTATTTCTTTTTTAGGGAAAACTAGAATTCTAAAAGTTCCACTGATATTCTAAGTCAAAATATGGCATGGAGGATTGAATCTTTTATACTTCGCTCAAGAGATACAGCCCTTGGATGGTGTAAACTTCCCAAAATAACGTGTATGGTGTAATGGTGTATGGCATATGGTGCAATGGTAGAAGGTGTATGGTGCTATGGTGTATGGTGTAAGGGGAATGGTGTAATGGTGTATGAGGAATGGTGTGATTGTGTAACGTGCGATTGGGAATGGTGTGAATGAATAGTGTACGACATTTCATTGGTTGAAACCGAAGTTCATTTTATTTTAATTTTTCGGATTGTAAACATAAACAATAATAATAATCCTATTGTTCTTTTTTCCCAGTAAAGCAAATTACTTTACTCGTTAGACTCTATGTCATATATATTTAATATACACATATTAAAAAATCTTTTTTTTTCATATTCTTATTTACATTAAACAATGGCTTTAAAATTACACACTTGTGATCACATGCAGTTATCATAAAAGAAAGGATTTTATTTAAACTAGAAGGCGGATAGAAAGGTTATCCACGCATCGGAACAGTATTTTTATATCACGGGTTATCAACATCATTTTTAAAGTTGCTTCGTTCCCCACTTTTGACAGTCTCTTTATAAATATCTTATCGTCATTCACCTATGTTTGCCTTGGATTTACGATTCTGTTTTCCAAAAAATGTTCAAAGGAAAATTGTACAGTGTTATTGCACATAAGGTGTTGTATAATTATGAACAATCTCGTCAATTTCGTTAGATTTGTCTTTACGGATTATAAATGATATCTTGAACGTCCGAAAAAATATACTTATGTGAAACGGAATGAAATATTTGCCACTTGATATTTAGCCACCAACAAAATCAACCAACCGACATAATATACTAACAGTATACTTTTCCTAGAAGAGAACTTCTCATACTTTTCATTATAAAGTACAAATGAAATCTGTCATGTCAGTCACACTGTTGGATGATGAGGTGGAATAGTTTTATTATACAAACCATCCTGAACTACTGAGTTTAAATCATCATACCTCAGCAAGCACGACTAATTTATGCGCAGACCAACCCATAGCCCAAAAGGAATCTGTGATGTACCCGTCCATATTCAGAAGTCATGGAAGTGGGAAATACAGATACTGATACTGACTTTAGTGACAGTTTTATATAACGAATACAGAGATGAAATGCTGGCACTCTAAATTAAAGCGGACAAGATTTTGTTATCATTGTATTGCAATGTTGCTGTCATTTGTATTATACAATCCATCCTGACATCAAAATATTGCTGATTTACTATGCGGCTGCTGCTATATAGATTTACATAATAAAGTGCAAATATGGTCAGTTTTGTTTGATACTTTAAAATAGTTTTGTTATACGAGTCAGCCTGAGGTATCAAAACTACTGAAATTTTCTTGCGAGACAATATTTTTAATAAAAAGAGGGCATGCTGGCTATCTAGATTGATGGGGACAAATTTTTGTTGTCATTGTATTGCAATGTTGCTGTCATTTGTATTATACAATCCATCCTCACATCAAAATATTGCTGATTTACTTTGCGGCTATATGCTGATTCACTATGCGGCTATATAGATTTACATACATGACATAATAAAGTGCTAATACGATCAGTTTTGGCTGATGCTTTAAAATAATTTTGTTATACAAGTCAGCCTGAGGTATCAAAACTACTAAAATTTTCATGCAAGACAATATTTTGAATAAAAAGAGGACATGCTGGCTATCTACATGTAGATTGATGGGGACAAATTTTTGTTGTCATTGTGTTGCAATGTTGCTGTCATTTAATTTGTATAATGCAATCCATTCTGACATCAAAATATTGTTGTTTACTATGCGGCTATATAGATTTACATAATAAAGTGCAAATATGGTCAGTTTTGGTTGATTTGTTTAAATAATTTTGTTATACGAGTCAGCCTGAGGCATCAAAAGTACTGAAATTTTGTTGCGAGACAATATTTTGAATAAAAAGAGGACATGCTGGCTATCTAGATTGATGGGAACAAATAGTTGTTGTCATTGTATTGCAATGTTGCTGTCATTTGTATTATACAATCCATCCTGACATCAAAATATTGCTGATTTACTATGTGGCTATATAGATATACATAATAATGTGCAAATATGGTCAGTTTTTGTTGATGCGTTTAAATAATTTTGTTATACTAGTCAGCCTTAGGTATTAAAATTACTGAAATTTTGTTGCGAGACAATATTTTGAATAAAAAGAGGACATGCTGGCAATCTAAATTGATGGAGATAATTTTTGTTGTCATTGTGTTGCAATATTGCTGTCATTTGTATTATACAATCCATTCTGACAATAAAATATAGCTGCTTTACTATGTGGCTATATAGATATACATAATATTAAAAGTGCAAATATGGTCAGTTTTGGTTGATGCTTTAAAATAATTTTGTTATACAAGTCAGCCTGAGGTATCAAAACTACTGAAATTTTCTTGAGACAATATTTTGAATAAAAAGAGGACATGCTGGCTATCTAGATTGATGGGGACAAATTTTTGTTGTCATTGTATTGCAATGTTACTGTCATTTGTATTATACAATCCATCCTGACATCAAAATATTGCTGATTTACTATGCGGCTATATAGATATACATAATAAAGTGCAAATATGGTCAGTTTTGGTTGATACTTTAAAATAGTTTTGTTATATGAGTCAGCCTGAGGTATCAAAACTACTGAAATTTTCTTGCGACACAATATTTGGAATAAAAAGAGGACATGCTGGCAATCTAGATTGATGGGGACAAATTTTTGTTGTCATTGTGTTGCAATGTTGCTGTCATTTGTATTATGCAATCCATTCTGACAACAAAATATTGCTGATTTACTATGCGGCTATATAGATTTACATAATAAAATGCAAATATGGTCAGTTTTGGTTGATTTGTTTAAATAATTTTGTTATACGAGTCAGCCTGAGGTAACAAAACTACTGAAATTTTGTTGCGTGACAATATTTTGAATAAAAAGGGGACATCCTGGCTATCTAGATTGATGGGAATACATTTTTGTTGTCATTGTATTGCAATGTCGCTGTCATTTGTATTATACAATCCATCCTGACATCAAAATATTGCTGATTTACTATGTGGCTATATAGATATACATAATAATGTGCAAATATGGTCAGTTTTTGTTGATGCGTTCAAATAATTTTGTTATACTAGTCAGCCTTAGGTATCAAAATTACTGAAATTTTGTTGCGAGACAATATTTTGAATAAAAAGAGGACATGCTGGCAATCTAAATTGATGGGGATAATTTTTGATGTCATTGTGTTGCAATGTTGCTGTCATTTGTATTATACAATCCATTCTGACAATAAAATATAGCTGCTTTACTATGTGGCTATATAGATATACATAATATTAAAAGTGCAAATATGGTCAGTTTTGGTTGATGCTGTAAAATAATTTTGTTATACAAGTCAGCCTGAGGTATCAAAACTACTGAAATTTTCTTACGAGACAATATTTTGAATAAAAAGAGGACATGCTGGCTATTTAGATTGATGGGGACAAATTTTTGTTGTCATTGTATTGCAATATTGCTGTCATTTGTATTATACAATCCATCCTGACATCAAAATATTGCTGATTTACTATGCGGCTATATAGATTTACATAATAAAGTGCAAATATGGTCAGTTTTGGTTGATACTTTAAAATAGTTTTGTTATATGATTCAGCCTGAGGTATCAAAACTACTGAAATTTTCTTGTGACACAATATTTTGAATAAAAAGAGGACATGCTGGCAATCTAGATTGATGGGGACAAATTTTTGTTGTCATTGTGTTGCAATGTTGCTGTCATTTGTATAATGCAATCCATTCTGACAACAAAATATTGCTGATTTACTATGCGACTATATAGATTTACATAATAATAAAATGCAAATATGGTCAGTTTTGGTTGATTCGTTTAAATAATTTTGTAATACGAGTCAGCCTGAGGTATCAAAACTACTGAAATTTTGTTGCGTGACAATAGTTTGAATAAAAAGAGGACATCCTGGCTATCTAGATTGATGGGAATACATTTTTGTTGTTGTCATTTGCAATGTTGCTGTCATTTGTATTATACAATCCATCCTGACATCAAAATATTGCTGATTTACTATGTGGCTATATAGATATACATAATAATGTGCAAATATGGTCAGTTTTTGTTGATGCGTTTAAATAATTTTGTTATACTAGTCAGCCTTAGGTATTAAAATTACTGAAATTTTGTTGCGAGACAATATTTTGAATAAAAAGAGGACATGCTGGCAATCTTAATTGATGGGGATAATTTTTGTTGTCATTGTGTTGAAATGTTGCTGTCATTTGTATAATGCAACCCATTCTGACAATAAAATATAGCTGCTTTACTATGTGGCTATATAGATATACATAATATTAAAAGTGCAAATATGGTCAGTTTTGGTTGATGCTTTAAAATAATTTTGTTATACAAGTTAGCCTGAAGTATCAAAACTACTGAAATTTTCTTACGAGACAATATTTTGAATAAAAAGAGGACATGCTGGCTATCTAGATTGATGGGGACAAATTTTTGTTGCCATTGTATTGCAATGTTGCTGTCATTTGTATTATACAATCCATCCTGACATCAAAATATTGCTGATTTACTATGCGGCTATATAGATATACATAATAAAGTGCAAATATGGTCAGTTTTTGTTGATGTGTTTAAATAATTTTGTTATACTGGTCAGCCTTAGGTATCAAAATTACTGAAAAATTGTTGCGAGACCATATTTTAATTAAAAAGAGGACATGCTGGCTATCTAAATTGATGGGTATATTTTTTGTCGTCATTGTGTTGCAATGTTGCTGTCATTTGTATTATACAATCCATTCTGACAACAAAATATTGCTGATTTACTATGCGGCTATATAGATTTACATGATAAAGTGCAAATATGGTCAGTTTTGGTTGATGCTTTAAAATAATTTTGTTATACGAGTCAGCCTGAGGTTTCAAAACTACTGAAATTTTCTTGCGAGACAATATTTTGAATAAAAGAGGTCATGCTGGCTATCTAGATTGATCAGGAAAAATTTTTGTTGTCATTGTATTGCACTGTTGCTGTCATTTGTGTTATACAATCCATCCTGACAACAAGATATTGCTGATTTACTATGTGGCTTTATAGATATACATAATAAAGTGCAAATATGGTCAGTTTTTGTAGATGCGTTAAAATAATTTTGTTATACGAGTCAACCTGAGGTATCAAAACTACTGAAATTTTGTTGCGAGACAATATATTGAATAAAAAGAGGACATGCTGGCAATCTAGATTGATGGGGACAAATGTTTGTCATTGTACATGTTGTTTTGCAATGTTGCTGTCATTTGTATTATACAATCCACCCTGACATCAAAATATTGCTGATTTACTATGCGGCTATATAGATCTATATTATAAAGTGAAAATATTATGGTCAGTTTTGGTTGATGAGTTAAATAATTTTGTTATATGAGTCAGCCTGAGGTATCAAAATTACTGAAATTTTGTAGCGAGACAATATTTTTAATAAAAGGAGGGCAAAAATATTTCCAAATTTTTTAACCCTATATAAATTAACAGATTGACACACTCCCCATTTCCATTCTCAATTTTATAATTATAAGTGCAAATATGGTCAGTTTTGGTTGATGCTTAAAATAATTTTGTTGTACATGTTGTACATGTACCAGTCATCCTGAAGTATTCATTTTTGGCATTGTTTGTCGATTTTATCTGAAAACCAAGTTTATAAGATTTACGATACATGTTAAAACCGATAATAATAGCATTATAACCAATATCGTTTTTAATTTATAGATAGGCAGATCGCGGATAAATTTGCATTACAAGCGTACTTTATTTACAAATAGATGTATATATATTTAATCTGTATTGTTTATATAACCATCATAGGCATGACCACGGAGATTTTAATTTTATACATTAATTTACAATATTGTGATCAAAATTCGTTTTTTAAATCAAATAAATAATTTTGTAGTCGCACGCTTTCTTTGAAATTTAATTGCATTATGGATTATTTCGGATCGTGTAGATAGAATGGGGAATGGTGTATGGTGTAATGTGTAAGGTGTATGGTGCAAAGGTGTAACGTGTATGGTGTAATGGCACAAGGTGTATGGTGTAATGGTGTATGGTGAATGGTGTAATGGTGTATGGTGTGAGTGGGAAGTTTACACCATCCAAGGACTGTACTAGGATTTAACTTCACAAATAACCAATTCAAATAACTATAGAAAACGTATGTCCTAGATAGAATATTTCCTTCAATTTAGAGTCCCTCTCATTACAATTTTTGATTACAGTATCAACAGCATTACCGAAAACCTTAAATCAGCTAACAAGGAGGCAATAAATGTGTTTAAAGAAATCATCGTGATCTGATCATTTCGGTCAAACGCAGATAAATGTTTTTTGAATATTTTACACAATTGATATTCAAATTATGTTATTTTTGGTTTAATGGTTTAGGTCAAACACTACAACGTTCCTTCGACACACGAAACATCTGAAATGAACCCTGGTTTGTGTTGCTTGATCTCAATTTCTGTGGCTGTTATTTGTTTTTCGACCTATTTTGGGGCCATTTAGTGTTCCTTCATCAGCTTTGGCCCTTGGTATCATCTTATTTTTTTGCTGCTGCTTGATGTCTCGAACATTTTTTTCTCACTATTTACTAGTTCAAACTATTTACTAGTTCAAACTAAAGACAATTAATAAAATATCGTATTATGTCTCTGTTCAGATGCACCGTTTTTTTTCAATCTGATTGAAATAAAATCCTGTGTCAAGTCTTCACTTAAAAAGGTCTGAAACGTTCTGTTCTTTCTGTTCTGGTACATCAGCCAATGAAATTTCAGCCTTCAAATTTCGGAAGGTGGGTATCATTACTACACAACCAGAGAATCCCAAAAGGTCTCTGAGTGTTGTAAGAACCTTGTAAGCACAGCATGGACACAGAATCTGTATTCTGATCAGATTGTATTTGTTGTTTTCTAGCTCTTAGTTGATTCAAAAGTTTATATCTCCTTGGCTGTTAAATATTTTGCGTTTGGACATTTCTGGTGAAGATAAATTTATCCAGAAAAGTGCTTTTATTGTCCTAAATTTACAAAATCATTGTTATTCCGTCCCTTCCGATTTTCCCTTATGTTGTTCATTAATAATAGCCCTTGTTTGCTTGTAACCTTGTGAACAAGCAAATTAAAAATATGGCTTGGTGTGTTAGTCTAGTACAAAATAGGGTTCACATTCATATCCCATTGAACCCCCAGGGGTGACTTCGGAATATAAGTATGGTCACTCTTGGTCTTCTTCGGACCAGCAGTAAAACCATTGCCAAAGTGGGCCATCCATTTGACTGTGCGCGATGTACAAGTAAGAAGTCAGAATGTGGACGTTAAATTTGATTTCTTGTGTAGAGACAGTGCCATGCTCTGCATGTTAAGAACCCTTGCCACAACTCTTTGAGGAGTTCCGTAGGTGGCCTATTGCACGGCAAAATTTCTGTCCTTATCCACTATACCGTCATTTTTCAGTAGCAGTTTAAATTTCCCTGACCTTCATCCTGGGAGGCCTTTATTAAGAACTTACCTATTACATGTATTGTTAATTTGTTCTCTTTCTGAGTAGGCATGAAATATTTGCCACTGCTAATGTTAACCAACAATAAATCAATCAATCATATCACATTGACATATTCTCATTCTTATCTGTATGTTTTATTCGCAATTGGCCTTTAAACACCAACCCTGTCCCATCATCATTATCATCATATTTTGTCTTAGCATCATACATATTTTTCAAATATATATATATACACTTCTTCTCAAATATTACTATCTTTATGCATTTAAACCATTATTGTTTTTAGCAAAATTATGTGAACACATCCATGACTTCAGTTGTAATATCTGTTTTTAAAGTCATAGCTCCCAAAATAAACGTTTCTCACCCGTAACTAATATTCCTATATGAATAAGGTATATAACATCATGAATGCTCTCTCTATGATTATATTAATTTTTGAATACTATTTATGCCTGATTGCTCTATCTTATGACATAAGCCTTATCTGACCCCATTGAATGCAACTTCAAGTATAATTTTCAATACACAGATGACAAATATTTCAGTTATGTTTTAGTCAATTTTAATTTTCAAATAAATAAAATAGTACAAGAAACAAAAATAGTTTAAATTAATGTCAAATATTTGATTCCAGTCTATATTTCTTCTTTCATGCATGCTGAAGTTGTTTTCTTATCTGTAAATATAAATTTTAGTAAGATATTAATATGCATGCATATGGCATACATGAGTTTTTAAATAATTATTTCAGTTTTAAACAAAGTTCACAACAGTATCTACTTATAGGTTTATAATCGGATATGTTCTTGATATGAATGCCAACATACAGCATTACAGTGTACAACTTAAGCAAACACATTTTGTTATTCAAAATCAATAAAAGAACAGAGTTCCAATGTCCCCTGCGTTGCACATATTTTTTATATCCAAGGAACAAGGGCAATAACTTAAAAAAAAACGTTTTTGTTTTGTTTTTGTTTTTGTTTTTTAAAGCAATTTATAAATATCTTAGAGAAATGAAGGCTTCAGAGCAAATGCAATGCGATTTCCGTTATAGCTAAATTTGTCAAGAGGAAAAACTTGTTAAAAATATTTGATCAGCACTTATTTTTGAAAGTGTTAAAGACATTGCTGATATAAACCTATGATATGAATTTCATGCAAATCTGGCAAGAATTGTACACATGAGAGTGCTAACAATGCAATTTTCCATATAATCACTATTTCAAAGGAGCATAACTCTTTTAATAATATTTGATAGGCACTGATTTTCTACCTCGTCAAAAACATTGATGATATAAACCTATAATATAAATAAATTCCTACAAAATCTGGCAAGAATTGTACACATTTGAGTGCTCAAAAGGCAATTTTCAAAATAATTAATGTTTCCGAGGGGCATAACCCTTTAAAAAATTATTGATCAGCACTGATACAAAACTATACTATAAATTTCGTAAATATCTTGCAAGAATTGTACATATGAGAGCGCTAACGATGAATCAATATTTCCAAGGGCATCACTCTTTTAAAAATAATTGATCGGCACTGATTTTCGAACTCATTCGAGACATTGTTGATATTAACCTATGATATAAGTTTTATAAAAATCTGCCAAGAATTGTACATGTTAGAGTGCTAACAACCCGGTATTTCTTGTGTCCCCCTGCAACACGTTGCGCGGGGGAAAACAATTACAGCTATGTTGACTTATTTGTAGATATAGTAAGGCTGATAATCAAGGGTTCTTTAAGTTTCAATTTATCTATTGTCATAATTGTAGTTTTCAAGATAATAGGCGAAAATACAAAATAAACTGTTGACCTCAATATGCTGATACAGAAATATGTCTCCCCTGTCTGCATAAAATTCAGAAAAAGACAAATCTAGTGGACAGCAACATTGCTAGTTAATTCAAAGTTGCTGGATCATGACCTAGTGGATAGGGCCTTGAAATGGTCAACAAAATGAGATGTACAGACAGTAATGTAACTTTATAGAACATGTCGTTGCCTATTGTAAGTAGTTCCTATCAAACTAAATTAAGCAGAAAACATAACATTGAAAATTGGTAATTAAATGAAAGTCACTGGACCATGACCTACAGGGACAGGGAGTCAAAATAGTTGTCAAACTGATATGTACTGATAAAAATGCAACTCTGAAAAAAATATCATTGATCAATCACAAGTAGTTCCTATCAAACTAACTTAAGCAGAAAACTGAACATTCAAAATTGCTAATTAATTGAAAGTTGATGGACCATGACCAATAGAGCATGGCCTTAAAATAGTTGTCAAACTGATATGAACTGACAGTAATGCAATTTTGTAGAAAATATCTTTGATCTATCACAAAGAGTACCTATCAATAACTTTGAGCAGAAAACTGAACATTGAAAATTGCTAATTAATTCAAAGTCACTAGACCATGACCTAGGAAGTGGGGCCTCAAAATAGTCGTCAAACTGATGTGTACTGAATGACAGTTAAATATTGCAACTTCATAACAAAACATCATTGATCTATCACAAGTAATTCAAACTTACTTGAAAATTTAATAATTGAACGCCGACTTCGCCGGAAAAGCAATATCCATGTCTTGTCTTCCTCGACAAAAAGGCGAGACAAGAGTGGTAAATTTTGTCATTAAAGGGCAATAACTGCAATAGTAAGTGCACCAACGTTTACATCAATATTGACTTTCTAATAGATTTTGCCTTGTAGATCATTTTTGCTTTCAAAGTTTCAATCTATATTTGATAGTCTTCTAAGTTCATACACAAAAACTCCAAAAATTGCTAAAACTGTAACAAGCATTCGAAGAGTATTGCATGGCAATACATGCATGACATAGTCCCCTACCGGTTATAAATTAATTTTACTGGAACAAAATGCCTAATTAATCTGTAATTAATCTGTTTATACTAAAATATATTTAAAGTTTTTCTTTTGAATAATGTTTCACTAATGGAGTTGTATCGACATTCAAATAATTGTATTAATTTATATTTCAAAAGCACTACATGTCCTAGGACCATAACTCCACCAAAAAATCATCTGAGCAGAACAATATTCAAACTTGATCTTATAACTTGTCATGGTTAAACTATAAACAATATCAAACATGTCAACTCTGTATCTTCAGAAATAATAAAAAAAGTGTGGAAAACTGATTATTTGCATATTTTTTAAGTCAGAAGACCATAACTTTGCACAAAAACATCCGAACCTAACAAAATTCGAACTTGATCTGTAAAACATATCAAATCAATATCTTCAAGCAATTTTGTTGTAAATGTTAAAACTGATTATTGCATGAATTTTCTAAGCCTGAGGACATAACTCTGCAAAAGAATCATATGAATCAAATAGAATAAAAACTTGATCTGTAACTGTTCATGGTAACATATATACCAAATATCAAATCAATATCTTCAAGCATGATGAAAAAAATTGCGAAAAACTGATTAACTGCATGAATTTTCAAAGTTCAAGGATCATAATTCGGCACAAAAACATCAAATCGGAACAAAATTAAACCTTGATCTGTAATTATTCTTGATAAAAATATATACCAAATATCAAACTCATATCTTTAAGTCTATGAAACTGGAGGCTCTGAAGAGCCTGTGTCGCTCACCTGTATCTACTATGGTTTTGGAAATCATGTTACATAAGGTTAAAGTCAAAATGAATAGTATTAGATACCCTGATAATGATTGAGGCCAAGTTTGGTTTAATTTTGGCCCAGTAGTTAAATTAAAAGCAGAAGATTTTTGAAAAGATTTACAAAAATTACCAATAAATTGCAGAAAATAACTTTAAAGGACAATGACTCCAATAAGATGTCAATTGCCAATTGGTCATGTTAACTTATTTGTAGATCTTTCTTTGCTTGATATTTTTGCTGTTTGCAGTATATCTCAATCTATAATGATATTCAAGATAATTAACAAAAAAATAAAAAAATGTCCTTACCTCCGCTCCAAATGTATTTCACCCAGGGCCTGTATAATGCTGAAAATGCCTTTAAATGTTCTTATGGAAAACCCTTCAAAAAACATTTGGGCAGGGGTTCCCCTGACCCCGACTAACCCTCCGGGTCTGGGGGGCATTCACCCAATATAAGTATGCTGAAAGAAAAGATATAGTAATGGTTTATAGAAAAAGTAACACTGAATAATTCTGAAAATGGAACATATCAAGAAGAAATTATTAGCACCCCCCAACCCCCTGAAAAAATTGCACCCCCTGGAAAAAAATCGAGTCGTCCCATTGTAGTATCAGTGCACGGCAAAAAAAGATCCCACCTTATAAAGATTTTGAGTATTGGGGTTATTAAACTGCTTACATTTGACTCATCAGCAATTGTCATCATTTGTAAGAAAATTTACCAGATACAAAAATATATGCAGTTCACACACAATTGAAACTAGCAGAGCAAACAAGACATGCCTTCCTCTTCATTTAAAAACTCTTTGAATGTTGTGCTGGTAGTAAATTTCTATTTATCGTTGACATGGTGTCCAGTAATACCATACAATTTGTTTTGAAAGATGCTACAAGGCAGGTACTATTATTACTCCATATGATTCCTTGTTTTATTTTCAATGTACACAGATGCTGTTTGGATTAAAAAATTCTCCAGCAACATACCAGTGACTTATTGGGGATTGCTAGGCACACGACAACCTCAAGATATGCTGCATTTTCATTGATGGCATCTTAATTATTTAAAGGAGAAATGAAAGGCATTCTAGAATCTATGCTAAATTTCCTAAAACTGCAGAGAAGCAACCTTGTAGCCAAATTCGTCAAGTGAAGGTAAACAATGATGATCAGAAGGTAGTAGAAGCTGGAATGAAAAGAGATAAATGGGATATACTGAGAGGGCTTTTAACTTTTCGACACCAACCAATGCATAAAACATTGAGATTAGGGAGTTGTCAGCTGGTTTCGTCCATAATTTCAGCATGTTTAGCTGTCCTTTGGCCAATTTTATTTCTGCACTAGGCATTAAGCCCCAGCACTAACCATGACAGATTTAGAGACTACCAAGACTACCTCTATAGGAAAAGGTTCACCGTGTACACGCACAACAATCCAGTAACTTACCTATAAACATTCACCCACAATCACATAAGCCCTGTTTCTCTTTTTTTTGTCTGCAACTCCATGTGACATGAGTCTGAGTAGATCAGATACATCACATTTTGATTTTGGGCAGTGATCCTTGACTTCTGATAGAGTCAGCATTAGGTTTGAAATAAAACAAGCAGAACATAACAAATTCATGTAAAACAGCAAGGAAAGGATTCTACAGGCACACATGTCGTCAACAACATCTGCAACCCTAGAGCTAAGCATGTCCATCATGGTTTTAAACTGTGACAGTGAGCTAACACTATTGTTGCTGGTTGTGTGAAAAGTTTGCTTATTGGAAGGAGCAACCTCCTTAAAACATTGTTGAAATAAATTCATTCCAGGACATGATGGAGAATTGACAAAGTGGCGATTGATTAGTGATTAATTTATGTTGTATAAGCACAAAAGGTTATATCACAGATATGTAACACTCAGAAACGTGTCCTTCCCCCCAAACGTGTCCGATGCCCCCAAACGTGTCCACATGACGTCACTGAACTGCAAAACAAGTCTTAATGTAAAAGGGCGCCAAAGCGTGTCATTTGTATGAACGCCCAAACGTGTCCATTTTTTAATAAACACCTAAACGTGTCCAATCCCCCAAACGTGTCCATATCAACCTTCATTTTTTTTCTTTAAATGAACTATCATTCGTGTCCATATTATAAAAACGTACGTTATTTGGTTATTGCTTTTTCATTAACGTAAACTCATTTTACTATTTCATTAAAAAAAAAAAAAAAATTACTTTAGGTCTTTTTTTAACAGTATAACGGTTAAAGTGGGGCGTCTGCTCAGCTATGTAGGATGTAAATGTAAGCAGCCACGCTCAGTTAATTTGTGGATATTAAATCAGATACTTCGTGTAGGTAGAATGTCCCTTTCTCTGCAGATTAAAACCTTTCTTACAACTCTTTCATGGTGCCATCCGTTGTATTTCGGAAGGCAACAATTTTGTCCCTATTGGTTTTTTCTAGTGGCAGTTAAGATTTCCGCAACTTTTATTTAAAACGGCCTCTAATACAAATCGGAGATTGAAGAAGTGTTTTACTGAAGTGATAAAAAAACGGTCTTTACTCGCTCTTAAATATTATTAATATCCAAACTAGTGTTAATCCCGAATACCCGTAAAAATTTAGGCCCAATCATAAATTCCCTGTATAATAACAGAACCTATCTACAGTATTAATTGATTGTTAATTGATTGATTGATTGATTGCTTAACTTCCAGTTGCAAATATTTCATGCATATTCAGGACGAGAACAAATTAACAATAAATAAAATAGGCAGGTTCTGTAATAGAGGCGTCCGGGATGAAGGTCGAAGAAATTTAAACAGCCACGGGAAATGAGGGTATATTGGATTGGGACAAAAATTTAGCCATGCAACAGGTCATCTACGGACCCCTCGAAGAGTTGTTGCAAGGGTTCTTAACGTGCAAAGAGCGTGGCACTCTTTTTAAACGAGGCATCGGATGTAACGTCCCCATTCTGACCGGACGTGGTTGCAAATTTGTATATCCCGCACAGCCTAACGGACGTCCCACTTTGGTGAGGGTTTTACTGCCGGCCGGAGGAAGACCAATGGTGTTCATACTTCTATTCTTGGGGATCATTAATTGTTAACATGATGTCGTCCAAATAATGCGTGAAATATTTGGCACTGGACGTTATGTTTCTCGTTTGTGTGTCTTTAGTGATGCTCGAAACCTAAAAAAAAACCGAAAACCAGTTAATGATTTGGAGAGCTTTTAAAATATCAGAACTGTTGAAAAAAGGGAAGTCAATTTTGCAAAAAAACCCGCCGTATAACACAGGATTATTATGAAAATGCATCGTCTTAGATTTTATTTGTACAAACTAATTTACTTAGTAAACGATTAATTCAACTGTACTAAAATGATTTGTATGTTCGCTTTAAATATGCATGAATTACTTGCAACTGGACAATAAACAATTACAGTCAAAAGTTAATTTATGTGTTACTGATTAAATTTGCAATTATGATAATCATTAACAAACGGCGTTGAACAAACTAATGCTAATAAATAAGCACTTCATGAAATGTGTCCCCCATCATGGAATTGCCGTTAACATGTACATACATGTATTAGCGCTAATAGACGTGAGACGTTCTGGCGTTTAACAGTGGACACGTTTTTTGGCGAATAACAATTATCGGACACGTTTTGGGGATTATGAAATCGGACACGTTTGGGCAACATTTAATATTACGGACACGTATAAACCAATGAATTGCAATGTTTATGTTTTTTTCTAATTACGCATGACATATTTGCCACTGGACATTGAGCAATCAACATTCAATAGTTAATTATGTGTTGCAAATTTAGCTTGCAATTATGCTTAATAAAAAATAGCTGGCGTTGAACAAATTTATGCTAATAAATTAACACTTTATTAACAGTGAAGCACCGTGAAAATTTACGGACCGTGCGATGGCTGTATAGCCAGTCAAGGTCGTTAAAAACTCCCATCAACAAAATTTACAAGATAAAATGTATTAAATTTTTAATTGTGAAATTAAAATTATCTGAACTTTATATAAAAAATTATAAATTCCGCTGCAAGTAAAAAATAACTTTTTATTGTGGGATTCTTTTTTAACCTGATGTCTATTTATATGAAAGCAGAAATGACTGTGCACAGTGTAGCTTGTCTTGGACATTTATCGATACGGATTACTAAACTTTCCTCCAGATTTCTTTGGGTAGCTACTTTTATTTTTTAAGAATTCAACCGAACTCGACGTCTTTTATCGTATATAATTGCCGTAAACGTTTTTGACTTCACGGAGTTATATTGGCGCTAAGAGTTTTGAGACGTTGTGGCGTTTTTATCTGGACACGTTTTGGCGAATAACAATTATCGGACACGTTTGGGGATGTGAAATCGGACACGTTTGGGCGATTTATGATTTGAAGGACACGTTTGGGGGGAAGGACACGTTTGGGAGTGTTACAGATATACTAAGTAGAGACAAGCATACTAGTTTATCAATGTTTAAAACTGTTTAAATTCACCATCCTAATTTATCCGAATTTATAACATTTCTTATCAATATACCATGTTTACATGGCTAAATAAGAACAAGGCATTAAGTAGGCTTATTTCTATATTGGTTTGCTTGCAGTTACTTATTTATTATTTTCTGTGCGATTCAACATTTAAGAAAGGTTACAAAATATTACATATCACCCTGGTAAAACACAAATTCAGCTATGCTCCTAATCAATACAACACACTGTAAATACTATAATTTGAGAGCGTGGGGTACTTAGAATTTATATATATATGTGTATATCGTAAGCATCGTGATAAAAAGTAAAATTCAAACATACCGGTAACGGAATAAAAATACAATTTACATAATTTCACATTCAACGATAAATTGCCTGCTACTGATGGGATTTCACATTAACACAACAAAATAAATGTCCCGCCAAGGAAACCAAGCCAAGACCAAGATATAGACCTGCCAAGAAGACAATTAAATGAACTGGAATCAATCTTATAAGACTTAAGGGATGATTCAGTGTAAGTTTACAGAATGAACCAATATTTTAAATTTGGAGGAGGCGGGAAGGGGATTGTGTTGCTTACGTGGTTTATTTTCTTTATTTTAAATTGCATTGCCTTACGTAATCATGATGCTAAATATCTTCCTTATTTTATACACAGACTAAAGGATGTAGTGTGTTTTAAAATACGCCAAACACTATTCTAAACCAATGTCTAAAGACATGAATGTGATAAAAATGTGTCTTGAGACATATCTCTAAACACAGTTTTATATCTCTGAAGATGTCTTTAAAGACACGATGTCTATAAGACGCGTCTTGGAAATTTGTCTCAAGACATTTCAAGTTGTCTCAAGACAAGGAGGTTCATTTGCTGTGTCTGTTTATTTTCTCACTCAGAGCCAGGAACTGTATTTTCTGACAAGTGTAATTTCACGGTGAATCAAATATTCAAGAAATGTAAGTATATACAATGACATAAATGCGTTTTTTTTAACGTTTGTTTCCATGTATGATGCAATTTACACGACTAAATTATTTTAACCGGTCTTCTGATTCAAATAGCTAGACAATGACCTGATATTTTTCTACACACAACTGTCGTCTTTTATCGTTGAGTTTATTCTTATATTTTGAAATGTTGACATATAAATGAATATTCCAGTAATCTATTTTACTCATTCTGTACAAGTGTGATGTTGAATTGTTATCAATATGCATTTATATTATGCCCATTTAGTAAATCCAATTTACCGGTATGCATGTACGAAAAACGAGAATCCCTACGGAAGAGCAGGCTTACATGATATTGCTCATGTCTTGAGACATGGAAAAATGTCTTAAGATGTTTAATTCCAGTTTATTATATAAATGTATTTTTCTGCATGGTTGATTATAAATACATCTTTGACATTGTCCATGTCTTGAGACATACAGTAAATATCTTAAGATATGGAGTTGAACTGTTAAAATATTTGCAATTGGGTCTTCTGTTGAAAATTTGTCGGTCGATAGTTAATTCTTTCAAAAAACTGATTAAAATGGTTTTTGAATGAATTCAAAAGTTTAAGGCATAAAGTGTCGTCGAAAAAAAAGTTGACGTCTCATGCAATGAATGGATGCGACAATACTAATAAGGTAATCACAACACATACTCTTATGGCTAATTATGAGATTGTCGTTGTGCAAAAAGCAAAGTGTTAATGGTTTATTAATTATTAACCCACTCCGAACCATGAACAGAGCCTATTCACACCTATGATTGTATGCGTTAAATCGCTCTTTTATTAACCATCAATGAATAGATACGACAATACTAATGCGGTAAGAAACACAAGAATTTCAATACATTTTGTCTATTTTCTGTGTTGTAACCTTGTCCTAATATTATCAAATATGTTAAACTTGAGCTGAAAACCATATTCTTCCAAACACTCCAGAGTTGTAAAACCATACAGATTCGAAACAGGTCATGTCTCTTAGTTTACTAATAAGCCTCATGTTTCTCCAGGTAACTTCACTACCTATGCGTACACTGTTATTCAAGTTTTTTTCTATTTACAGTCACTTTTCTTTTAACATCACTATTGAATAGTCTTACAATCATTGGTTTTGGTCCAGGTTTGTCTGATGGCAAGCGGTAAATACCAACAACATCCCTCTCTTCTAGGTGTACATTCAGATCCCTTTTCACAGTTTCTATAAAATCTGAGAGCAAATTCTGATCCTCACGTCTAGGAAAGTTCATAACTTTGATGTTGTTTTTCCTCGAGTATTGCTCGTTATAGTTGGCACTAGTTATTGCTTCTTGGTTCATTCTGGTTGAATCTTCTAAGTCTTTTTTGTTTTTGTTTTTAATAACTACAACTCAGGTTTGGTCAATTTGCTTTCTGAGTTCTTCATTCTCTATTGATAAGGCTTCAAACTTGTTTTGCATCTCTTGCATTTCTTTCTGTACTATTGCTACTTTAGTGTTAAGTTTCTTATCCATGGTCGATTCAAATCTTTGAAAGAGTGTGGTCAAAATAGAGTTAACAATTAATTCTAAATCATGAGTTCTTACAAGATCCTTTGTCAGCATATCAAGTTCATCTTTTTTAGTTATCCCTGAAGGTTTGTTTTAATTTCATCAAGGTCCTTTTGTAGACTATTTAATCCACTAGGTCCATACTATTGTCTAATATACTAGACAACTCTGAATGAGTTCTCTTTTGTAATTTTGACTGTGTTCTGGCTTTTGTTTTATCTAAGTCCCTTCTGGCTGACAGTAGTGTTTGAACAGTATTAGTGTTAGTAGATTTCTTTTCTTTGGAATTAAATGTTTGTAAGCATGTTCAGCCATGCATGAGTTACGACATGTATTATACTGTATTTTTAGATTTTTAAATGTGTATTCACAAACGTTAAAAAAAATTGATATACATGTATCTGCACGATTATTACTTATTGTAGAAAAATAATGTGTAATCTCAGAAGAGTTTTATAACTTGTGCAATACACATACACGTCGACATAGAAAAAATCAGTTGATAACTAGAAACAAAAATTGTATACTCAAAAATGCTTTCAAATAAATTAAATCCTGTTGATAAAAATAATATTCAGATGACACATATCTTAAATCTATCCGAGAGTGCATATGTTTGCAGACCAGCACTGTGCCCAAATTAAATGGAACACGGATCACATCGATACGGAGTTGATTCTGAAAAAACTATATAAAAAACAAAAGGAAAAGAAACCAAGAAACAAAGATATGTATATTTAATCACAATAATTTATCAAATAAATTAGTGAAATGAATTATATATTATAAATACTAATATTATGAAGAAGTTATATCTTACCAAATAGTGCTTCCCTAAACTATTAGGTAAACTAACATGAGAAATACTAAGTTAAAAGCTGTAAACTTAGTAAATTGTTACAGCAAATATGCAATAAAGATATTGTTACGTAAAAAAAAAAAAATCAAAAAAAAATCGTGAAATCGTGAAATCAGGAGTCGTCATTGACATATTACATATCTTACACGTGCTCCTTTTTCCTTTTTTTATGTTTACAGGAAAAAATTATCCGTCTCCAAAACCATCTTTTGTGATATATACTTAAATATGTGTAATGGTGAAGAATTAAAAAACAATACCATGTTGACTTGATATATAAATCCTCATCATATGCAGGTACATGCAGCTAAACACAGAATGGACCAAATCATCATTAATAGGGGTCGATTAAGGTAAACTGGATGTAGATTGAAGGCCATTGTATCTATGGAACAACTAATGATTGAAGATAAACAGGAAATGAGCACAAACAATATTCAATTATGATGTGATATCATCTTCATTCTTTTGCAATTACGTCTGTCAGCTACAAGATAAAGATCTGACTCGGTTCAAACTGTGTTTAGTTTAAACAGTATTTATTAATGAAAAATTACAACAATAAAGTATTACAGTAATAAAGTAACAGCAGTCATTTAAAACACATCCTAGCTGTTATCAATTTATTGCTCAGCAAACCTTTCTAACTTAATTCTAAAGTCTCATTCATTAAACGGATAGAGGTCATTTATAACAATGTAAAGAAAATGTTCATTTAATTTCATTTCGATAAATGTCCTATAGATTATCAGATCAACGAGGGTAACAAGTGAAGATGAACTAATTATAAAAGTCCCAAGGAAGTTGTTATAATTGATAGCAAATTTGACAAAGACGCTTTTAATACAGTTTTTGTAGTTGATAGTATACGTCGTATATAGTTAACCCTTTTTCGATAAAGTACAAATTAAGAAAATAAACTATGTAGAGAAGGGTAAGCAAAATGCCAAATAACACCGTAATATCCTCTTGCGTCCAAATCGTAACGCATGACCCGCTTACACCTTGACTGCATAAAGCCGAATACGTGATAGTTGGATGCATTAATACCAAGTAACGTCAATAGCCATACAAAAGAAAACAAAATAGCACAAAGACAATTCAAGGATAAACTGTAAAATTAATTAAAAAAAATAAACGACTTCAGCACCTACAACTCAGGACCATCTTGTATTGTTTGTGAAGTATACACTGATTATTAATTTGTTAGGTTGTGGTACTTGCCAATGAAATTTTTCAGACAAAGGACAAAACTTTCTTTGACAAAACCTTGACTCATTAATTTTTTTTTGGTCAGTACCCTATGACGTTTTACAAAGTCGAGTAGCAGCTGCATGCTCTTGAATATAAGCCTAATTTGTAAAGTTATACCTGTTGTTCATTCATATCGTAAACACTGAATTAAAGTGTCTATATATTACTTAAACATTAATTTGTACAGTCTTTTGTATCAAAGTTCATTATTATGTGACAAGGTCATTCTATAACGACCATAAAAGGAGGGGTGGGTAAATAGTTAGGTACAATAGTTTGTTTAAATGGTGTCAAAGACAATACTAAGCTGACCTTTAATTCAAAGGTTAGCAAACTTCCCTTATGATTTTTTGTCAGTCTCTATATACGCCGGTGAACGAATGAAGAGCATTTCACAAAGAAACAAATCATTTTATGATGATTTTATTAATTGATAATTACATGTCAGAAAAGAGAAGAGTATCAAGCGCTGTTGAAATGAGCATAACACTTCGTACTTAGGTTATACTGAATTCACTTGGACTGAACTCGTACGTCGAAGATATAGAGATGAACATTCAATATGTTATAGTATTATTATAAAAAAAAACTGTATATTCACAAGGCTACTTGATCACGTACCTTGTGAAGGATCCCTTTTTCGTTATAATTTGTCTATATATATTGTTTTTCCAAACACATGACAAAATGTATAACACCATTATCGGTTAAACATAATACAAGTAATACTGATATGAAATAATTCTGCCTAATACATAAAATACTGTATCAAATCATAGACTGAATATGTTGAAATAACAATTTAAATCATATAGCAATAGTTCAAATCATTAACAAAACTTGTTTTTTATGTTTATAGATATAAAAATTGTAAAAAACGGAAAATTAAAAGTATCACTTTAGTGAGGTCCATGATTTAACATAGAATGATATGAAACCTAACACAAATGCATGTACATCAATAATGTAACTGGTGTATGCCATTTTGTTGTTTTTAACTTTGTTTATGGTGTTGTCTATTTCTTCAGCTAATTTGATTGCCCTAGGTATCATTTGTATCGTCTTTTTAAAAATGATTGGAGACGTCACATTTAATGACTTTAGACATTTATCATATATCATAAGACATATTCATGATTGAAAAAATAGTGAAATAACAAAAATATCGAACTCCAAGGAAAAATTCAAAACGGAATGTCTCTTATCAAAATCAAAAGCTCAAACACATCAAACGAATGGAAAACACCGGTCGTATTCCTGACTTAGAACAGGCATTTCCTTATGTATACAATGGTGGATTATACCTGATTTTAAAGCTAACCAAACCATACACTTGTATGGCTGTCGCATAGAGTTCAGTCATGTTGACAACAATGTGTGAGCAACACATAGAGACATAATAGATAAAATTGGTCATATAAAGTCAACATTTTTTTATAATCTTAGTCACTATAAAAAAAACAACCATGTCAACAAGGAAAACCAAAAATGGCATATAGACACTCTATAGACAAAGCACATAAGTAAAAATGAAAGACAAGAATACAATAAATGATCATAGCACAGTAACACAATGGCGTAGTGTATAATATTGTATTATCTTTTGATGTGTTTCAGCTTTTGATTTTGCCATTCCGTTTTGAATTTTCCTTGGAGTTATTTTACTTTTTTTTCAATCATTCTAGAAAAGTTTACCACTTTTCTATTTAATATTCTACCTCATCATGAATATTTCTATTTCATGACATATGATAAATGACTAGTCATTATCGTGACGACAGTTTATGCGATGTTATGGATTATAGTTAAAACACAAACGATGTTTAAAGAAAGTTTAAATAACAATAATCGAATCGTAAACGCTTTTGTTGCGGAATTCACTGCTCCATAATGTTTGTAAAATGTTTGCGATATATTTTTTTTCTATTCTAAGTCAATGTTCGTGTACACTTATTATATACATGATGGCGAAAGAGCTCCTACTCATCATCAAAATTTCATCAGTTCAAACGAATTATGCACGAACGAATATATATCCAATCATTTTAACTGTGTAAAAGTCCAAATATAGAATAAAAATTTAAAAATCCAAAATAAAAATCCTCTTTATAAAATATCGATCTGTAATTCAGCACTAATTTGTAATAAGATATATTGTGTAGAAACTGGCAAATGGTCATCCAGCCAAAAGATCGTAATGCAGGGGTTCCCCAAAGCGAATAGGAAAATGTAGATTTACAACCAAACTAATGGTTTCCCTCGTCTGCATAAACTAGTTATTAAAATAACTTAATCTGCGCTTGCTTGATACTCTTCCTTTTTCTGATAATGTAATTATCAATCACTCAAATCATCGTCCAATAAAATAAAATCCTTTCTTCCATTCTGATAATACTAAGAATGCTAGAAATAATGCCAGTTCCAAATCTTTGACGTCTGAGCTGATCACTAGAACATGAATTTTTATCATCTTAAACGAAAATATGTTATGTCTTGAGAAAGAAAAATAAATATCTTGATACTTTGTTGATGTCTAATGACTTGCATCATTGGTATATTATGTTGGTATTTTGAAGATAAAATGCAGTATAAATAGAATATGACAGAAAATTAACATTATCATTCTATTAATTTGTAGATTTGTATAATTGTTAAAACTTGTCACGTAGATGTATATTCTTATGTTTTTGTTTAATTTCTCACTAAGAGGCAAGAACTGTATTACCTGAGAAGTATACTTGCACGGTGAATGAAATCGTCAAGTATATACCAAGATAAATGCATGTTTTTAACGTTTGTTTTCGTGCAGGAAACTATTTTGTTGACTGTATTGTTTATACCGGTGTTCCCATTTTAATAAGCGTGTAGCTGATATTTATCTACATGTATCTGTCGTGTTTTATCGTCGAGTTTTATTCTTATATTTTAAAATATTGACATATAAATGATTAATTCAGTATTCTATTTTAATCATTCTGTAAAAAAAGTCATGTATGTTGTTGAATTTTTAACAATATACGTTATACTATGCCCTTTACTAAATCCCTTTTACCGGTATGCATGTATGAGAAACGATTGATTGTTGGTTGCTTTACGCCCAGTTGCAAATATTTCATGCATGTTCAGGACGTGAAACAATTAATAAAACATACAAAAGATATGTCCTGTAATAAAGGCCGTCTGGGGTGAAGGTCGGAGAAATAAGGACTGCCACTGGAAAATGAGGGTATATTGGATAGGACAGAAATCTAGCCTTGTAACAGGTCACCTACAGACCACTCAAAGATTTGTTGCAAGGGCTCTTAGCGTGGAAAGAGCGTGGCACCCTCTTTACACGAGGCATCGGATTTAACGTCCCCATTCTGACCGGACGTGCCTGCGAACTTGTACATCTCACACAACCAAACGGACGCCCCAATTTGACGAGGGTTTTAATGCCGGTCGGAGGAAGACTAATGATGACCATATTTTTATTCCAAAGTCACCCGCGGGGGGGGGGGGGGGGTGTATACGATAAAAGAAAATCTCGACGGAATAACCGGACTTTTATGAGACTGCTCATGTCTTGAGACATGGGAAAATGTCTAAAGACGTTTAACTTCAGTGTATTATATAAATGCATTTTTCTGCATGGTTGATTTTAAATACACCATTGACAATGTCCATGTCTTGAGGCATACAGTAAATACCTTAACATATTAAGTTTAACTGTCAAAATATTTGTAATTGGGCCTTCTTTTGGAATTATGTCTGTCGATGGTTATAGCTTTCAAACATAGATTAAACTGTTTCCTGAATGAATTCAAAATTTAAGTTAAAATCATGAAGTGTCGTCGACAAACAGGTTGACGTCTCATGCAATGAATGGATACGTCCATTATAATACGGTAACAACAACACATACTCATATGGCTATTTTTGAGAATATAATGCTATTTAAGTGAAATATTACAAATATGAAATATTCTGAGTGGATTGAGTCTCAGAAACACATTTTTAGAGAGAGAAAATAGCCTTGAAATTGGACTCTACCATGAATATTAGTAGACAGAGCAAGCCATACTTAGTGTTTAGGGGAGCCTTTTTAGTACTTTTCTCCTTATTTCTTATATTTTGCTATAATAGAAAACCTTTTCCTAAGTAATACTTTAATAAATATACAGTTACAATGTTTACAGTCGATGGAAATTTGATTTCGTGTAAGCAATTATTTAATTGTTTCTGTAGTTATTAATTACAACATTTTAAAACTTCTATCAATGCAACCCTTTAAAGTTATGAAACTTTGAATTCAAAAGTTGGGGTTCATTTACTGGTTATGTGAAAGAAGAATAACCGGTGATAGCGTTAGATTATTTGAATAATTGAGTATCATATTGTATCTTTCTGTCGTTATCGACACAGTCTGTATATTTTGGTGTAAGAGTCAACATTTTGTTTTTTTTATTTAAACCCAATTAGTAAAGTTATACCTGTTCTACATTCACATTGGTCAACATTTATTAAGCTGTTAATAAATTACTTTAACATTACATTTTGTATCAAAGTTCAATCTGTGGTCAAGACATCTTATAACGACTACTCAAGGCGTGCTGGGTATACAATTACATACAATAGATCGTTTAAATGGTGTTATTGACACACAAACTGACCTTTGACTAAAAGATTAACAAACTTCCGATTACATTTCTTTTGTCACACTATCTAAACATTTGAGATCATTACGTTCTTCCCAAAGAAAGTCCTTATCTTTTTTGACAATGATTTGAATTAATGATCATAACATTACCAAATAAGGGAGGTAACAAGTGATTATTAAATAAAAGTTACACCGAATAAAAATCAGTTTGCCGACAATATTGAAAGGAACAGAAAATATTTTATAATCTTGTTCAAATAAAACTAAATATTCACAAGGATACTTTATAGTATGCATTTTAAAACGTTTTAAGCCTTTTTTTCCCCAATAATATGCCTATGTATGTACTACTTCAAATTATGACGAAATATCAAGCACTATAAAGGTTTGCAAAGATGAAAGTAATATGATAAAGTTGAAACTATACTTGACTGGAATTTTTACTTTCTATTCATATAACATTTGTTTTATCTAACTTAATGGTCAAGGCCTGAATATCCGGGCATAGAATTGTAAATTATTGAGTAATGAATCTAAAGAGGGATTAGTCTAAAAGTAATCTCCTTTTTTCTTTTTCCGGATAGGAGGAAGTTAGGGGTGATTAATCTGCTCCTTTTCAACAATTTTAACACAACTAGCATCAATTTAATCTTTTACGTAACTTTAACTTTGCTTGAGAGCATGTTTTTTTTAGATTTCAAATACGATAACTTATTTTTCTTTCTTTTTGGTTTTCTTTTGAAAAAAATTACATGATCGAGCAAATACATTATTTATACTTTACTTCTTTTGATTCCATAACCTTTTTTTTATTAAGTTTGTAACTCACGTGTTTCAAATGATTTGTTTTGGTTTCAAGTCGAATCCATATTTCTGTTTGTTTTTCAATTCTTATTCATCCCAGCATATTTATATGCAGTTCTTTTTTTACAATAAATATATTTAATCATCTCAATCAATCAAATTATGTGTAGTATTGTATGTTTTGTCTTGTAGCGAAAATTTAATAGTAATTATTCTGCTCTCAGGAGGGCGCTTTGCTTAGTTAACAAAATTATTGTATTGTAGGATATTGTTGTGAAAGCAAATCACATTTACCGTTACAATGCTTTTAGCGGTCCTTTCGTAGCTAAATCATGCCGATTTTAACGCAATAGACCTTGTCAATTCCTGACACTTTTACAAAAACTGGACATAGTTCTTAACATGCTATGCTGTAGATTGCAAAGATTGCTGGATCATTGAATAATCTTAGAAAATGGGGTAGCTTTTGCACTGAAAAAACTCAATTTATTTTTCTTCATTTTCTTTTAAATTAGACGCCTCATTCACAAAATTGGATTGAGATACACACAAACACTTACTGTTCTCGACTTCAAGGGAGTTGCATTCAAAATTTAGATATAAAAATAAGGAGATGAGGTATGATTGCCAATGAGACAACTATCCAAAAAGTTCAAATAAAGTGGATGTAAGCAATTATAGGCAACCGTACGGCCTTCAACAATGAGAGAAACCCATACCGTATAGTCGGCTATAAAAGGCCCCGAAAAATGAACTATGAAAAATATGAAACAATTCAATTGAGAAAACTAACGGTCTAATTTATAACAAAACAATTAACGAAAAACAAATATGACAGGCATGAACGAACGACAACCACTGAACTACAGGATCCTGACTTGGGACATGCACATTAATTATGTGGCGGGGTTAAACATGTTTGTGAGCGCTGAACCCTCCCCCTAACCTGGGACAGTGGTGTAACAGCACAACATAAGAACAAACTATAACAAATCAGTTGAAAAGGCTTAACTCATCAGATCGATACAAAGCAGAAAAACATCAAACATAAACACAGATCGGACGTGGAAGGGTATTTATTCATCTCTCATCCCTAACAACAAAAAGGACACTAAGTAGAGATCTGAGAGTACTCGCAGTTACCACCATTTTTTTTCTTAAAATGTTCTGTAGCAAGTCAGGAATATGGCAGTTGTTACCAGACAGTCCGTTTCTATGTATGTTGGCGTTTGCTTTTGTTGTAGTTCAGTGTTTCTGTTGTTCCGTTGTTTTCCTCTTATAGTTGATGTGTTCCCCTCGGTTTTAGTTTGTTACCCGGATTATTTTTGCTTAATCCAATTATGACTATTGAACAGCGGTATACTACTGTTGCCTTTATTTACTGACAGCTAGTTCAAAGCCAATAACAACTGATAAAAAAATCATGTATCTAAGACTAAAACATCAATCAGTACACATCCAACATCCAATGGATTAAGTGTAAAGACGTCATTAGCAATCAGAGAAAAACATGACCTTGTGTAATGCCAAAATAAGGGATCGACAGATTGTAGAACCGTTACAGTGTATATGTGCATAACAAAACTATTAGTATGATTTTAATTTACTGATAACAAAATAAATATTTATAACAATAAAAACAATATTCAAAGATCTAATTACAGTGTTGAATTGGTAATCTTTTACAATAAGTTTATTTAAAGGATTGATAAGTTTACCCGGATTGTATATAAATTTCCGGGCTCGGTAAACAACATCACCGTAAAATTTAGGTTGTGCTCTTCCGTCTGAAATAAGTTTTTTTTTTACAGTTACATTCAACTTGCAACCAAATCTTTGTATCTATGGAATAATATAGTAAAGGTTTTAAGTAATTTGTGGTAACGAAATCCCTGACTTAATAATTTACCAGTAATACATAGATTACGCTCATTGACACCCAAAACGTCACTACAGACGCGGGCATAACGAACGAGTTGTGATATATATACACCGTAAGATGGTGCCAGAGGAACATCACTGTACACAAAATGATCAATAGGGAAAGAAAAATCATTCCTTTTGTCGTAAATTTTTGTGTAGAGTTTCTGGTGTAAAACTGAAATATCTAAATCTAGGAAAGGACACTTATTGCTGTTGATATTTGATTTATTTAAAGTAAGTTGCTGTGGGTAAATTTCGGCAGTATATTTAGAGATTTCTTGATTATTTAACGAAAAAATATCATCAAGATAACGGTACGTGTTGTTGGATTATCGATAAAATGGAATTTAGACGGGTCTTTACTGAGTTTGGCCATAAACTGTGATTCATAACAATACAGGAACAAGTCTGCTATTAAAGGGGCACAATTGGTGCCCATAGGAATATCTTTGATCTATCACAAAGAGTACCTATCAATAACTTTGAGCAGAAAACTGAAGATTGAAAATTGCTAATTAATTCAAAGTCACTGGACCATGACCTAGGAAGTGGGGCCTCAAAATAGTCGTCAAACTGATGTGTACTGAATGACAGTTAAATATTGCAACTTCATAACAAAACATCATTGATCTATCACAAGTAATTCAAACTTACTTGAAAATTTAATAATTGAACGCCGACTTCGCCGGAAAAGCAATATCCATGTCTTGTCTTCCTCGACAAAAAGGCGAGACAAGAGTGGTAAATTTTGTCATTAAAGGGCAATAACTGCAATAGTAAGTGCACCAACGATTACATCAATATTGACTTTCTAATAGATTTTGCCTTGTAGATCATTTTTGCTTTCAAAGTTTCAATCTATATTTGATAGTCTTCTAAGTTCATACACAAAAACTCCAAAAATTGCTAAAACTGTAACAAGCATTCGAAGAGTATTGCATGGCAATACATGCATGACATAGTCCCCTACCGGTTATAAATTAATTTTACTGGAACAAAATGCCTAATTAATCTGTAATTAATCTGTTTATACTAAAATATATTTAAAGTTTTTCTTTTGAATAATGTTTCACTAATGGAGTTGTATCGACATTTAAATAATTGTATTAATTTATATTTCAAAAGCACTACATGTCCTAGGACCATAACTCCACCAAAAAATCATCTGAGCAGAACAATATTCAAACTTGATCTTATAACTTGTCATGGTTAAACTATAAACAATATCAAACATGTCAAGTCTGTATCTTCAGAAATAATAAAAAAAGTGTGGAAAACTGATTATTTGCATATTTTTTAAGTCAGAAGACCATAACTTTGCACAAAAACATCCGAACCTAACAAAATTCGAACTTGATCTGTAAAACATATCAAATCAATATCTTCAAGCAATTTTGTTGTAAATGTTAAAACTGATTATTGCATGAATTTTCTAAGTCTGAGGACATAACTCTGCAAAAGAATCATATGAATCAAATAGAATAAAAACTTGATCTGTAACTGTTCATGGTAACATATATACCAAATATCAAATCAATATCTTCAAGCATGATGAAAAAAATTGCGAAAAACTGATTAATTGCATGAATTTTCAAAGTTCAAGGATCATAATTCGGCACAAAAACATCAAATCGGAACAAAATTAAACCTTGATCTGTAATTATTCTTGATAAAAATATATACCAAATATCAAACTCATATCTTTAAGTCTATGAAACTGGAGGCTCTGAAGAGCCTGTGTCGCTCACCTGTATCTACTATGGTTTTGGAAATCATGTTACATAAGGTTAAAGTCAAAATAAATAGTATTAGATACCCTGATAATGATTGAGGCCAAGTTTGGTTTACTTTTGGCCCAGTAGTTAAATTAAAAGCAGAAGATTTTTGAAAAGATTTACAAAAATTACCAATAAATTGCAGAAAATAACTTTAAAGGACAATGACTCCAATAAGATGTCAATTGCCAATTGGTCATGTTAACTTATTTGTAGATCTTTCTTTGCTTGATATTTTTGCTGTTTGCAGTATATCTCAATCTATAATGATATTCAAGATAATTAACAAAAAAAATAAAAAAATGTCCTTACCTCCGCTCCAAATGTATTTCACCCAGGGCCTGTATAATGCTGAAAACGCCTTTAAATGTTCTTATGGAAAACCCTTCAAAAAACATTTGGGCAGGGGTTCCCCTGACCCCGACTAACCCGCCGGGTCTGGGGGGCATTCACCCAATATAAGTATGCTGAAAGAAAAGATATAGTAATGGTTTATAGAAAAAGTAACACTGAATAATTCTGAAAATGGAACATATCAAGAAGAAATTATTAGCACCCCCCAACCCCCTGAAAAAATTGCACCCCCTGGGAAAAAATCGAGTCGTCCCATTGTAGTATCAGTGCACGGCAAAAAAAGATCCCACCTTATAAAGATTTTGAGTATTGGGGTTATTAAACTGCTTACATTTGACTCATCAGCAATTGTCATCATTTGTAAGAAAATTTACCAGATACAAAAATATATGCAGTTCACACACAATTGAAACTAGCAGAGAAAACAAGACATGCCTTCCTCTTCATTTAAAAACTCTTTGAATGTTGTGCTGGTAGTAAATTTCTATTTATCGTTGACATGGTGTCCAGTAATACCATACAATTTGTTTTGAAAGATGCTACAAGGCAGGAACTATTATTACTCCATATGATTCCTTGTTTTATTTTCAATGTACACAGATGCTGTTTGGATTAAAAAATTCTCCAGCAACATACCAGTGACTTATTGGGGATTGCTAGGCACACGACAACCTCAAGATATGCTGCATTTTCATTGATGGCATCTTAATTATTTAAAGGAGAAATGAAAGGCATTCTAGAATCTATGCTAAATTTCCTAAAACTGCAGAGAAGCAACCTTGTAGCCAAATTCGTCAAGTGAAGGTAAACAATGATGATCAGAAGGTAGTAGAAGCTGGAATGAAAAGAGATAAATGGGATATACTGAGAGGGCTTTTAACTTTTCGACACCAACCAATGCATAAAACATTGAGATTAGGGAGTTGTCAGCTGGTTTCGTCCATAATTTCAGCATGTTTAGCTGTCCTTTGGCCAATTTTATTTCTGCACTAGGCATTAAGCCCCAGCACTAACCATGACAGATTTAGAGACTACCAAGACTACCTCTATAGGAAAAGGTTCACCGTGTACACGCACAACAATCCAGTAACTTACCTATAAACATTCACCCACAATCACATAAGCCCTGTTTCTCTTTTTGTGTCTGCAACTCCATGTGACATGAGTCTGAGTAGATCAGATACATCACATTTTGATTTTGGGCAGTGATCCTTGACTTCTGATAGAGTCAGCATTAGGTTTGAAATAAAACAAGCAGAACATAACAAATTCATGTAAAACAGCAAGGAAAGGATTCTACAGGCACACATGTCGTCAACAACATCTGCAACCCTAGAGCTAAGCATGTCCATCATGGTTTTAAACTGTGACAGTGAGCTAACACTATTGTTGCTGGTTGTGTGAAAAGTTTGCTTATTGGAAGGAGCAACCTCCTTAAAACATTGTTGAAATAAATTCATTCCAGGACATGATGGAGAATTGACAAAGTGGCGATTGATTAGTGATTAATTTATGTTGTATAAGCACAAAAGGTTATATCACAGATATGTAACACTCAGAAACGTGTCCTTCCCCCCAAACGTGTCCGATTCCCCCAAACGTGTCCACATGACGTCACTGAACTGCAAAACAAGTCTTAATGTAAAAGGGCGCCAAAGCGTGTCATTTGTATGAACGCCCAAACGTGTCCATTTTTTAATAAACACCTAAACGTGTCCAATCCCCCAAACGTGTCCATATCAACCTTCATTTTTTTTTCTTTAAATGAACTATCATTCGTGTCCATATTATAAAAACGTACGTTATTTGGTTATTGCTTTTTCATTAACGTAAACTCATTTTACTATTTCATTAAAAAAAAAAAACAAATTACTTTAGGTCTTTTTTTAACAGTATAACGGTTAAAGTGGGGCGTCTGCTCAGCTATGTAGGATGTAAATGTAAGCAGCCACGCTCAGTTAATTTGTGGATATTAAATCAGATACTTCGTGTAGGTAGAATGTCCCTTTCTCTGCAGATTAAAACCTTTCTGACAACTCTTTCATGGTGCCATCCGTTGTATTTCGGAAGGCAACAATTTTGTCCCTATTGGTTTTTTCTAGTGGCAGTTAAGATTTCCGCAACTTTTATTTAAAACGGCCTCTAATACAAAACGGAGATTGAAGAAGTGTTTTACTGAAGTGATAAAAAAACGGTCTTTACTCGCTCTTAAATATTATTAATATCCAAACTAGTGTTAATCCCGAATACCCGTAAAAATTTAGGCCCAATCATAAATTCCCTGTATAATAACAGAACCTATCTACAGTATTAATTGATTGTTAATTGATTGATTGATTGATTGCTTAACTTCCAGTTGCAAATATTTCATGCATATTCAGGACGAGAACAAATTAACAATAAATAAAATAGGCAGGTTCTGTAATAGAGGCGTCCGGGATGAAGGTCGAAGAAATTTAAACAGCCACGGGAAATGAGGGTATATTGGATTGGGACAAAAATTTAGCCATGCAACAGGTCATCTACGGACCCCTCGAAAAGTTGTTGCAAGGGTTCTTAACGTGCAAAGAGCGTGGCACTCTTTTTAAACGAGGCATCGGATGTAACGTCCCCATTCTGACCGGACGTGGTTGCAAATTTGTATATCCCGCACAGCCTAACGGACGTCCCACTTTGGTGAGGGTTTTACTGCCGGCCGGAGGAAGACCAATGGTGTTCATACTTCTATTCTTGGGGATCATTAATTGTTAACATGATGTCGTCCAAATAATGCGTGAAATATTTGGCACTGGACGTTATGTTTCTCGTTTGTGTGTCTTTAGTGATGCTCGAAACCTAAAAAAAAACCGAAAACCAGTTAATGATTTGGAGAGCTTTTAAAATATCAGAACTGTTGAAAAAAGGGAAGTCAATTTTGCAAAAAAACCCGCCGTATAACACAGGATTATTATGAAAATGCATCGTCTTAGATTTTATTTGTACAAACTAATTTACTTAGTAAACGATTAATTCAACTGTACTAAAATGATTTGTATGTTCGCTTTAAATATGCATGAATTACTTGCAACTGGACAATAAACAATTACAGTCAAAAGTTAATTTATGTGTTACTGATTAAATTTGCAATTATGATAATCATTAACAAACGGCGTTGAACAAACTAATGCTAATAAATAAGCACTTCATGAAATGTGTCCCCCATCATGGAATTGCCGTTAACATGTACATACATGTATTAGCGCTAATAGACGTGAGACGTTCTGGCGTTTAACAGTGGACACGTTTTTTGGCGAATAACAATTATCGGACACGTTTTGGGGATTATGAAATCGGACACGTTTGGGCAACATTTAATATTACGGACACGTATAAACCAATGAATTGCAATGTTTATGTTTTTTTCTAATTACGCATGACATATTTGCCACTGGACATTGAGCAATCAACATTCAATAGTTAATTATGTGTTGCAAATTTAGCTTGCAATTATGCTTAATAAAAAATAGCTGGCGTTGAACAAATTTATGCTAATAAATTAACACTTTATTAACAGTGAAGCACCGTGAAAATTTACGGACCGTGCGATGGCTGTATAGCCAGTCAAGGTCGTTAAAAACTCCTATCAACAAAATTTACAAGATAAAATGTATTAAATTTTTAATTGTGAAATTAAAATTATCTGAACTTTATATAAAAAATTATAAATTCCGCTGCAAGTAAAAAATAACTTTTTATTGTGGGATTCTTTTTTAACCTGATGTCTATTTATATGAAAGCAGAAATGACTGTGCACAGTGTAGCTTGTCTTGGACATTTATCGATACGGATTACTAAACTTTCCTCCAGATTTCTTTGGGTAGCTACTTTTATTTTTTAAGAATTCAACCGAACTCGACGTCTTTTATCGTATATAATTGCCGTAAACGTTTTTGACTTCACGGAGTTATATTGGCGCTAAGAGTTTTGAGACGTTGTGGCGTTTTTATCTGGACACGTTTTGGCGAATAACAATTATCGGACACGTTTGGGGATGTGAAATCGGACACGTTTGGGCGATTTATGATTTGAAGGACACGTTTGGGGGGAAGGACACGTTTGGGAGTGTTACAGATATACTAAGTAGAGACAAGCATTCTAGTTTATCAATGTTTAAAACTGTTTAAATTCACCATCCTAATTTATCCGAATTTATAACATTTCTTATCAATATACCATGTTTACATGGCTAAATAAGAACAAGGCATTAAGTAGGCTTATTTCTATATTGGTTTGCTTGCAGTTACTTATTTATTATTTTCTGTGCGATTCAACATTTAAGAAAGGTTACAAAATATTACATATCACCCTGGTAAAACACAAATTCAGCTATGCTCCTAATCAATACAACACACTGTAAATACTATAATTTGAGAGCGTGGGGTACTTAGAATTTATATATATATGTGTATATCGTAAGCATCGTGATAAAAAGTAAAATTCAAACATACCGGTAACGGAATAAAAATACAATTTACATAATTTCACATTCAACGATAAATTGCCTGCTACTGATGGGATTTCACATTAACACAACAAAATAAATGTCCCGCCAAGGAAACCAAGCCAAGACCAAGATATAGACCTGCCAAGAAGACAATTAAATGAACTGGAATCAATCTTATAAGACTTAAGGGATGATTCAGTGTAAGTTTACAGAATGAACCAATATTTTAAATTTGGAGGAGGCGGGAAGGGGATTGTGTTGCTTACGTGGTTTATTTTCTTTATTTTAAATTGCATTGCCTTACGTAATCATGATGCTAAATATCTTCCTTATTTTATACACAGACTAAAGGATGTAGTGTGTTTTAAAATACGCCAAACACTATTCTAAACCAATGTCTAAAGACATGAATGTGATAAAAATGTGTCTTGAGACATATCTCTAAACACAGTTTTATATCTCTGAAGATGTCTTTAAAGACACGATGTCTATAAGACGCGTCTTGGAAATTTGTCTCAAGACATTTCAAGTTGTCTCAAGACAAGGAGGTTCATTTGCTGTGTCTGTTTATTTTCTCACTCAGAGCCAAGAACTGTATTTTCTGACAAGTGTAATTTCACGGTGAATCAAATATTCAAGAAATGTAAGTATATACAATGACATAAATGCGTTTTTTTTAACGTTTGTTTCCATGTATGATGCAATTTACACGACTAAATTATTTTAACCGGTCTTCTGATTCAAATAGCTAGACAATGACCTGATATTTTTCTACACACAACTGTCGTCTTTTATCGTTGAGTTTATTCTTATATTTTGAAATGTTGACATATAAATGAATATTCCAGTAATCTATTTTACTCATTCTGTACAAGTGTGATGTTGAATTGTTATCAATATGCATTTATATTATGCCCATTTAGTAAATCCAATTTACCGGTATGCATGTACGAAAAACGAGAATCCCTACGGAAGAGCGGGCTTACATGATATTGCTCATGTCTTGAGACATGGAAAAATGTCTTAAGATGTTTAATTCCAGTTTATTATATAAATGTATTTTTCTGCATGGTTGATTATAAATACATCTTTGACATTGTCCATGTCTTGAGACATACAGTAAATATCTTAAGATATGGAGTTGAACTGTTAAAATATTTGCAATTGGGTCTTCTGTTGAAAATTTGTCGGTCGATAGTTAATTCTTTCAAAAAACTGATTAAAATGGTTTTTGAATGAATTCAAAAGTTTAAGGCATAAAGTGTCGTCGAAAAAAAAGTTGACGTCTCATGCAATGAATGGATACGACAATACTAATAAGGTAATCACAACACATACTCTTATGGCTAATTATGAGATTGTCGTTGTGCAAAAAGCAAAGTGTTAATGGTTTATTAATTATTAACCCACTCCGAACCATGAACAGAGCCTATTCACACCTATGATTGTATGCGTTAAATCGCTCTTTTATTAACCATCAATGAATAGATACGACAATACTAATGCGGTAAGAAACACAAGAATTTCAATACATTTTGTCTATTTTCTGTGTTGTAACCTTGTCCTAATATTATCAAATATGTTAAACTTGAGCTGAAAACCATATTCTTCCAAACACTCCAGAGTTGTAAAACCATACAGATTCGAAACAGGTCATGTCTCTTAGTTTACTAATAAGCCTCATGTTTCTCCAGGTAACTTCACTACCTATGCGTACACTGTTATTCAAGTTTTTTTCTATTTACAGTCACTTTTCTTTTAACATCACTATTGAATAGTCTTACAATCATTGGTTTTGGTCCAGGTTTGTCTGATGGCAAGCGGTAAATACCAACAACATCCCTCTCTTCTAGGTGTACATTCAGATCCCTTTTCACAGTTTCTATAAAATCTGAGAGCAAATTCTGATCCTCACGTCTAGGAAAGTTCATAACTTTGATGTTGTTTTTCCTCGAGTATTGCTCGTTATAGTTGGCACTAGTTATTGCTTCTTGGTTCATTCTGGTTGAATCTTCTAAGTCTTTTTTGTTTTTGTTTTTAATAACTACAACTCAGGTTTGGTCAATTTGCTTTCTGAGTTCTTCATTCTCTATTGATAAGGCTTCAAACTTGTTTTGCATCTCTTGCATTTCTTTCTGTACTATTGCTACTTTAGTGTTAAGTTTCTTATCCATGGTCGATTCAAATCTTTGAAAGAGTGTGGTCAAAATAGAGTTAACAATTAATTCTAAATCATGAGTTCTTACAAGATCCTTTGTCAGCATATCAAGTTCATCTTTTTTAGTTATCCCTGAAGGTTTGTTTTAATTTCATCAAGGTCCTTTTGTAGACTATTTAATCCACTAGGTCCATACTATTGTCTAATATACTAGACAACTCTGAATGAGTTCTCTTTTGTAATTTTGACTGTGTTCTGGCTTTTGTTTTATCTAAGTCCCTTCTGGCTGACAGTAGTGTTTGAACAGTATTAGTGTTAGTAGATTTCTTTTCTTTGGAATTAAATGTTTGTAAGCATGTTCAGCCATGCATGAGTTACGACATGTATTATACTGTATTTTTAGATTTTTAAATGTGTATTCACAAACGTTAAAAAAAATTGATATACATGTATCTGCACGATTATTACTTATTGTAGAAAAATAATGTGTAATCTCAGAAGAGTTTTATAACTTGTGCAATACACATACACGTCGACATAGAAAAAATCAGTTGATAACTAGAAACAAAAATTGTATACTCAAAAATGCTTTCAAATAAATTAAATCCTGTTGATAAAAATAATATTCAGATGACACATATCTTAAATCTATCCGAGAGTGCATATGTTTGCAGACCAGCACTGTGCCCAAATTAAATGGAACACGGATCACATCGATACGGAGTTGATTCTGAAAAAACTATATAAAAAACAAAAGGAAAAGAAACCAAGAAACAAAGATATGTATATTTAATCACAATAATTTATCAAATAAATTAGTGAAATGAATTATATATTATAAATACTAATATTATGAAGAAGTTATATCTTACCAAATAGTGCTTCCCTAAACTATTAGGTAAACTAACATGAGAAATACTAAGTTAAAAGCTGTAAACTTAGTAAATTGTTACAGCAAATATGCAATAAAGATATTGTTACGTAAAAAAAAAAAATAAAAAAAAAATCGTGAAATCGTGAAATCAGGAGTCGTCATTGACATATTACATATCTTACACGTGCTCCTTTTTCCTTTTTTTATGTTTACAGGAAAAAATTATCCGTCTCCAAAACCATCTTTTGTGATATATACTTAAATATGTGTAATGGTGAAGAATTAAAAAACAATACCATGTTGACTTGATATATAAATCCTCATCATATGCAGGTACATGCAGCTAAACACAGAATGGACCAAATCATCATTAATAGGGGTCGATTAAGGTAAACTGGATGTAGATTGAAGGCCATTGTATCTATGGAACAACTAATGATTGAAGATAAACAGGAAATGAGCACAAACAATATTCAATTATGATGTGATATCATCTTCATTCTTTTGCAATTACGTCTGTCAGCTACAAGATAAAGATCTGACTCGGTTCAAACTGTGTTTAGTTTAAACAGTATTTATTAATGAAAAATTACAACAATAAAGTATTACAGTAATAAAGTAACAGCAGTCATTTAAAACACATCCTAGCTGTTATCAATTTATTGCTCAGCAAACCTTTCTAACTTAATTCTAAAGTCTCATTCATTAAACGGATAGAGGTCATTTATAACAATGTAAAGAAAATGTTCATTTAATTTCATTTCGATAAATGTCCTATAGATTATCAGATCAACGAGGGTAACAAGTGAAGATGAACTAATTATAAAAGTCCCAAGGAAGTTGTTATAATTGATAGCAAATTTGACAAAGACGCTTTTAATACAGTTTTTGTAGTTGATAGTATACGTCGTATATAGTTAACCCTTTTTCGATAAAGTACAAATTAAGAAAATAAACTATGTAGAGAAGGGTAAGCAAAATGCCAAATAACACCGTAATATCCTCTTGCGTCCAAATCGTAACGCATGACCCGCTTACACCTTGACTGCATAAAGCCGAATACGTGATAGTTGGATGCATTAATACCAAGTAACGTCAATAGCCATACAAAAGAAAACAAAATAGCACAAAGACAATTCAAGGATAAACTGTAAAATTAATTAAAAAAAATAAACGACTTCAGCACCTACAACTCAGGACCATCTTGTATTGTTTGTGAAGTATACACTGATTATTAATTTGTTAGGTTGTGGTACTTGCCAATGAAATTTTTCAGACAAAGGACAAAACTTTCTTTGACAAAACCTTGACTCATTAATTTTTTTTTGGTCAGTACCCTATGACGTTTTACAAAGTCGAGTAGCAGCTGCATGCTCTTGAATATAAGCCTAATTTGTAAAGTTATACCTGTTGTTCATTCATATCGTAAACACTGAATTAAAGTGTCTATATATTACTTAAACATTAATTTGTACAGTCTTTTGTATCAAAGTTCATTATTATGTGACAAGGTCATTCTATAACGACCATAAAAGGAGGGGTGGGTAAATAGTTAGGTACAATAGTTTGTTTAAATGGTGTCAAAGACAATACTAAGCTGACCTTTAATTCAAAGGTTAGCAAACTTCCCTTATGATTTTTTGTCAGTCTCTATATACGCCGGTGAACGAATGAAGAGCATTTCACAAAGAAACAAATCATTTTATGATGATTTTATTAATTGATAATTACATGTCAGAAAAGAGAAGAGTATCAAGCGCTGTTGAAATGAGCATAACACTTCGTACTTAGGTTATACTGAATTCACTTGGACTGAACTCGTACGTCGAAGATATAGAGATGAACATTCAATATGTTATAGTATTATTATAAAAAAAAACTGTATATTCACAAGGCTACTTGATCACGTACCTTGTGAAGGATCCCTTTTTCGTTATAATTTGTCTATATATATTGTTTTTCCAAACACATGACAAAATGTATAACACCATTATCGGTTAAACATAATACAAGTAATACTGATATGAAATAATTCTGCCTAATACATAAAATACTGTATCAAATCATAGACTGAATATGTTGAAATAACAATTTAAATCATATAGCAATAGTTCAAATCATTAACAAAACTTGTTTTTTATGTTTATAGATATAAAAATTGTAAAAAACGGAAAATTAAAAGTATCACTTTAGTGAGGTCCATGATTTAACATAGAATGATATGAAACCTAACACAAATGCATGTACATCAATAATGTAACTGGTGTATGCCATTTTGTTGTTTTTAACTTTGTTTATGGTGTTGTCTATTTCTTCAGCTAATTTGATTGCCCTAGGTATCATTTGTATCGTCTTTTTAAAAATGATTGGAGACGTCACATTTAATAACTTTAGACATTTATCATATATCATAAGACATATTCATGATTGAAAAAATAGTGAAATAACAAAAATATCGAACTCCAAGGAAAAATTCAAAACGGAATGTCTCTTATCAAAATCAAAAGCTCAAACACATCAAACGAATGGAAAACACCGGTCGTATTCCTGACTTAGAACAGGCATTTCCTTATGTATACAATGGTGGATTATACCTGATTTTAAAGCTAACCAAACCATACACTTGTATGGCTGTCGCATAGAGTTCAGTCATGTTGACAACAATGTGTGAGCAACACATAGAGACATAATAGATAAAATTGGTCATATAAAGTCAACATTTTTTTATAATCTTAGTCACTATAAAAAAAACAACCATGTCAACAAGGAAAACCAAAAATGGCATATAGACACTCTATAGACAAAGCACATAAGTAAAAATGAAAGACAAGAATACAATAAATGATCATAGCACAGTAACACAGTGGCGTAGTGTATAATATTGTATTATCTTTTGATGTGTTTCAGCTTTTGATTTTGCCATTCCGTTTTGAATTTTCCTTGGAGTTATTTTACTTTTTTTTCAATCATTCTAGAAAAGTTTACCACTTTTCTATTTAATATTCTACCTCATCATGAATATTTCTATTTTATGACATATGATAAATGACTAGTCATTATCGTGACGACAGTTTATGCGATGTTATGGATTATAGTTAAAACACAAACGATGTTTAAAGAAAGTTTAAATAACAATAATCGAATCGTAAACGCTTTTGTTGCGGAATTCACTGCTCCATAATGTTTGTAAAATGTTTGCGATATATTTTTTTTCTATTCTAAGTCAATGTTCGTGTACACTTATTATATACATGATGGCGAAAGAGCTCCTACTCATCATTAAAATTTCATCAGTTCAAACGAAGTATGCACGAACGAATATATATCCAATCATTTTAACTGTGTAAAAGTCCAAATATAGAAAAAAAATTTAAAAATCCAAAATAAAAATCCTCTTTATAAAATATCGATCTGTAATTCAGCACTAATTTGTAATAAGATATATTGTGTAGAAACTGGCAAATGGTCATCTAGCCAAAAGATCGTAATGCAGGGGTCTCCAAAGCGAATAGGAAAATGTAAATTTACAACCAAACTAATGGTTTCCCTCGTCTGCATAAACTAGTTATTAAAATAACTTAATCTGCGCTTGCTTGATACTCTTCCTTTTTCTGATAATGTAATTATCAATCACTCAAATCATCGTCCAATAAAATAAAATCCTTTCTTCCATTCTGATAATACTAAGAATGCTAGAAATAATGCCAGTTCCAAATCTTTGACGTCTGAGCTGATCACTAGAACATGAATTTTTATCATCTTAAACGAAAATATGTTATGTCTTGAGAAAGAAAAATAAATATCTTGATACTTTGTTGATGTCTAATGACTTGCATCATTGGTATATTATGTTGGTATTTTGAAGATAAAATGCAGTATAAATAGAATATGACAGGAAATTAACATTATCATTCTATTAATTTGTAGATTTGTATAATTGTTAAAACTTGTCACGTAGATGTATATTCTTATGTTTTTGTTTAATTTCTCACTAAGAGGCAAGAACTGTATTACCTGAGAAGTTTACTTGCACGGTGAATGAAATCGTCAAGTATATACCAAGATAAATGCATGTTTTTAACGTTTGTTTTCGTGCAGGAAACTATTTTGTTGACTGTATTGTTTATACCGGTGTTCCCATTCTAATAAGCGTGTAGCTGATATTTATCTACATGTATCTGTCGTGTTTTATCGTCGAGTTTTATTCTTAGATTTTAAAATATTGACATATAAATGATTAATTCAGTATTCTATTTTAATCATTCTGTACAAAAAGTCATGTATGTTGTTGAATTGTTAACAATATACGTTATACTATGCCCTTTACTAAATCCCTTTTACCGGTATGCATGTATGAGAAACGATTGATTGTTGGTTGCTTTACGCCCAGTTGCAAATATTTCATGCATGTTTAGGACGTGAAACAATTAATAAAACATACAAAAGGTATGTCCTGTAATAAAGGCCGTCTGGGATGAAGGTAGGAGAAATTAGGACTGCCACTGGAAAATGAGGGTATATTGGATAGGACAGAAATCTAGCCTTGTAACAGGTCACCTACAGACCACTCAAAGATTTGTTGCAAGGGCTCTTAGCGTGGAAAGAGCGTGGCACTCTCTTTACACGAGGCATCGGATTTAACGTCCCTATTCTGACCGGACGTGCCTGCGAACTTGTACATCTCACACAACCAAACGGACGCCCCAATTTGACGAGGGTTTTAATGCCGGTCGGAGGAAGACTAATGATGACCAAAGTCACCCGCGGGGGGGGGGGGGGGGGGGGGGGGGTGTATACGATAAAAGAAAATCTCGACGGAATAACCGGACTTTTATGAGACTGCTCATGTCTTGAGACATGGGAAAATGTCTAAAGACGTTTAACTTCAGTGTATTATATAAATGCATTTTTCTGCATGGTTGATTTTAAATACACCATTGACAATGTCCATGTCTTGAGGCATACAGTAAATACCTTAACATATTAAGTTTAACTATCAAAATATTTGTAATTGGGCCTTCTTTTGGAATTATGTCTGTCGATGGTTATAGCTTTCAAACATAGATTAAACTGTTTCCTGAATGAATTCAAAATTTAAGTTAAAATCATGAAGTGTCGCCGACAAACAGGTTGACGTCTCATGCAATGAATGGATACGTCCATACTAATACGGTAACAACAACACATACTCATATGGCTATTTTTGAGAATATAATGCTATTTAAGTGAAATATTACAAATATGAAATATTCTGAGTGGATTGAGTCTCAGAAACACATTTTTAGAGAGAGAAAATAGCCTTGAAATTGGACTCTACCATGAATATTAGTAGACAGAGCAAGCCATACTTAGTGTTTAGGGGAGCCTTTTTAGTACTTTTCTCCTTATTTCTTATATTTTGCTATAATAGAAAACCTTTTCCTAAGTAATACTTTAATAAATATACAGTTACAATGTTTACAGTCGATGGAAATTTGATTTCGTGTAAGCAATTATTTAATTGTTTCTGTAGTTATTAATTACAACATTTTAAAACTTCTATCAATGCAACCCTTTAAAGTTATGAAACTTTGAATTCAAAAGTTGGGGTTCATTTACTGGTTATGTGAAAGAAGAATAACCGGTGATAGCGTTAGATTATTTGAATAATTGAGTATCATATTGTATCTTTCTGTCGTTATCGACACAGTCTGTATATTTTGGTGTAAGAGTCTACATTTTGTTTTTCTTATTTAAACCCAATTAGTAAAGTTATACCTGTTCTACATTCACATTGGTCAACATTTATTAAGCTGTTAATAAATTACTTTAACATTACATTTTGTATCAAAGTTCAATCTGTGGTCAAGACATCTTATAACGACTACTCAAGGCGTGCTGGGTATACAATTACATACAATAGATCGTTTAAATGGTGTTATTGACACACAAACTGACCTTTGACTAAAAGATTAACAAACATCCGATTACATTTCTTTTGTCACACTATCTAAACATTTGAGATCATTACGTTCTTCCCAAAGAAAGTCCTTATCTTTTTTGACAATGATTTGAATTAATGATCATAACATTACCAAATAAGGGAGGTAACAAGTGATTATTAAATAAAAGTTACACCGAATAAAAATCAGTTTGCCGACAATATTGAAAGGAACAGAAAATATTTTATAATCTTGTTCAAATAAAACTAAATATTCACAAGGATACTTTATAGTATGCATTTTAAAACGTTTTAAGCCTTTTTTTCCCCAATAATATGCCTATGTATGTACTACTTCAAATTATGACGAAATATCAAGCACTATAAAGGTTTGCAAAGATGAAAGTAATATGATAAAGTTGAAACTATACTTGACTGGAATTTTTACTTTCTATTCATATAACATTTGTTTTATCTAACTTAATGGTCAAGGCCTGAATATCCGGGCATAGAATTGTAAATTATTGAGTAATGAATCTAAAGAGGGATTAGTCTAAAAGTAATCTCCTTTTTTCTTTTTCCGGATAGGAGGAAGTTAGGGGTGATTAATCTGCTCCTTTTCAACAATTTTAACACAACTAGCATCAATTTAATCTTTTACGTAACTTTAACTTTGCTTGAGAGCATGTTTTTTTTAGATTTCAAATACGATAACTTATTTTTCTTTCTTTTTGGTTTTCTTTTGAAAAAAATTACATGATCGAGCAAATACATTATTTATACTTTACTTCTTTTGATTCCATAACCTTTTTTTTATTAAGTTTGTAACTCACGTGTTTCAAATGATTTGTTTTGGTTTCAAGTCGAATCCATATTTCTGTTTGTTTTTCAATTCTTATTCATCCCAGCATATTTATATGCAGTTCTTTTTTTACAATAAATATATTTAATCATCTCAATCAATCAAATTATGTGTAGTATTGTATGTTTTGTCTTGTAGCGAAAATTTAATAGTAATTATTCTGCTCTCAGGAGGGCGCTTTGCTTAGTTAACAAAATTATTGTATTGTAGGATATTGTTGTGCAAGCAAATCACATTTACCGTTACAATGCTTTTAGCGGTCCTTTCGTAGCTAAATCATGCCGATTTTAACGCAATAGACCTTGTCAATTCCTGACACTTTTACAAAAACTGGACATAGTTCTAAACATGCTATGCTGTAGATTGCAAAGATTGCTGGATCATTGAATAATCTTAGAAAATGGGGTAGCTTTTGCACTGAAAAAACTCAATTTATTTTTCTTCATTGTCTTTTAAATTAGACGCCTCATTCACAAAATTGGATTGAGATACACACAAACACTTACTGTTCTCGACTTCAAGGGAGTTGCATTCAAAATTTAGATATAAAAATAAGGAGATGAGGTATGATTGCCAATGAGACAACTATCCAAAAAGTTCAAATAAAGTGGATGTAAGCAACTATAGGCAACCGTACGGCCTTCAACAATGAGAGAAACCCATACCGTATAGTCGGCTATAAAAGGCCCCGAAAAATGAACTATGAAAAATATGAAACAATTCAATTGAGAAAACTAACGGTCTAATTTATAACAAAACAATTAACGAAAAACAAATATGACAGGCATGAACGAACGACAACCACTGAACTACAGGATCCTGACTTGGGACATGCACATAAATTATGTGGCGGGGTTAAACATGTTTGTGAGCGCTAAACCCTCCCCCTAACCTGGGACAGTGGTGTAACAGCACAACATAAGAACAAACTATAACAAATCAGTTGAAAAGGCTTAACTCATCAGATCGATACAAAGCAGAAAAACATCAAACATAAACACAGATCGGACGTGGAAGGGTATTTATTCATCTCTCATCCCTAACAACAAAAAGGACACTAAGTAGAGATCTGAGAGTACTCGCAGTTACCACCATTTTTTTTCTTAAAATGTCCTGTAGCAAGTCAGGAATATGGCAGTTGTTACCAGACAGTCCGTTTCTATGTATGTTGGCGTTTGCTTTTGTTGTAGTTCAGTGTTTCTGTTGTTCCGTTGTTTTCCTCTTATAGTTGATGTGTTCCCCTCGGTTTTAGTTTGTTACCCGGATTATTTTTGCTTAATCCAATTATGACTATTGAACAGCGGTATACTACTGTTGCCTTTATTTACTGACAGCTAGTTCAAAGCCAATAACAACTGATAAAAAAATCATGTATCTAAGACTAAAACATCAATCAGTACACATCCAACATCCAATGGATTAAGTGTAAAGACGTCATTAGCAATCAGAGAAAAACATGACCTTGTGTAATGCCAAAATAAGGGATCGACAGATTGTAGAACCGTTACAGTGTATATGTGCATAACAAAACTATTAGTATGATTTTAATTTACTGATAACAAAATAAATATTTATAACAATAAAAACAATATTCAAAGATCTAATTACAGTGTTGAATTGGTAATCTTTTACAATAAGTTTATTTAAAGGATTGATAAGTTTACCCGGATTGTATATAAATTTCCGGGCTCGGTAAACAACATCACCGTAAAATTTAGGTTGTGCTCTTCCGTCTGAAATAAGTTTTTTTTTTACAGTTACATTCAACTTGCAACCAAATCTTTGTATCTATGGAATAATATAGTAAAGGTTTTAAGTAATTTGTGGTAACGAAATCCCTGACTTAATAATTTACCAGTAATACATAGATTACGCTCATTGACACCCAAAACGTCACTACAGACGCGGGCATAACGAACGAGTTGTGATATATATACACCGTAAGATGGTGCCAGAGGAACATCACTGTACACAAAATTATCAATAGGGAAAGAAAAATCATTCCTTTTGTCGTAAATTTTTGTGTAGAGTTTCTGGTGTAAAACTGAAATATCTAAATCTAGGAAAGGACACTTATTGCTGTTGATATTTGATTTATTTAAAGTAAGTTGCTGTGGGTAAATTTCGGCAGTATATTTAGAGATTTCTTGATTATTTAACGAAAAAATATCATCAAGATAACGGTAAGTGTTGTTGGATTATCGATAAAATGGAATTTAGACGGGTCTTTACTGAGTTTGGCCATAAACTGTGATTCATAACAATACAGGAACAAGTCTGCTATTAAAGGGGCACAATTGGTGCCCATAGGAATACCTACAAACTGTCAATAAACTCTACTGCTGAAACGTACATAAATGTTGTCAAGGAGAAAATTGATGGCTGTAATAATCCCATGACACATCCAGTAAGCATATCTAGCATATTTACCTTTATCGCTTGTTTAATAAGATTGTGTAGAAGTGTAGTGTAAAGGGTGGAAAAGTCAAAACTGTCAACCGAATCAAAAGCATGTAATTTATCTAAAACATCCAAAGAATTTTATACACTCCAAAAATTGTTACTTCCACTATATCCATATGTTTAATTACAAAAAGTAATGATCAGTTCTTTGATAGTAGCTAAGGAACTCGTTATAAACACTGAAATTCTAGAAGTAGAACACTTACTAGACGCCGAGATGAAACGATATTTTACGGATTTTTTGTGTAGTTTAGGTAACCAATACATAGTGGGGACCTTCAAATGTTGCGAAAAGGCCTTAAGCTGAGCTGTGGTTGTGACATGATTTTTAAATATATGACTCTCTGTGGAGCGTTAGGCCTTGCATACCACCACCTCATTGTTGGATGCTTTGTGGGCCTGTACGAACACAAAACGCTTTGCGAGTTCTTGGATTTTGTTTTTAATCCTAGAAATAGGCGTATTACTTATCCTTTTATTTATTTCTAAACCATTTTCGAAATGTATTTTGCAAATATCAACAAAATTGAGACATTTATTCAAATAGGAATCAAGTGACTTTTTGTCAGATTTCTCCCGTTTACATCATTTTTTACAATAGGATGAAAGAGCATCTTTGGTAACTTGAGGACGCTCTTCCCATTTTATTTTCGACGGTGGACGATATTTTGGTCCTTTTTTTTAGAAAGTTTATAACCTCTCGGTCTTGGACGATGTTGAGGTCCCCTGTAATTACATGGCCATAGGGATCATATCTAAACTTTGATGTTTCACAGTCTCATGTCGAAGGAGCATTATTTTCTATACTGACGTCTGATGTAACTGACGTATAATTAAAATTTTAACTTCTATTGTTTTTTTTATACGAATAAGAGATTATAGGTGGCTCTATGTTATCAAAATATGGAGGTATAAAGTTTTGAACGGTAGAGTCATGCAAAATATTAGACAAATTAATAAAACTAATACCTCTATTAACGTATTTCATTTTAATGATCTTCAGGTTTGTCAATTTAAGGACACAGTCTATGGTGACAAAAGGCTGTAATAATTCGTGTACACTCATATTTTGAACTAAAACACGATACTGTATCACACTCGTTATAAATATCATGTAATTTACTAATTGGTATTTGACCCAGTTTACATAATAATTGATGTCTACCATTGTTTTTAAATATAGATAAAAAATCATCAAGTGAAAAATTAGAACGATGTTTATTTCGTTGATTGAGGTTGAAGCGTTTGTCATGAGACCTATAAATGCGTTGTCTTTTATCAACAATAGTCATGATATCTGTTTACATTTCTATAAACAGCAATTGGTCCCGACAGGATATCACATGGTTAAATTCGAAAGCAAACAAAAAAGAAAAAATAATCGTTCTGGATAATATAACCACACAATGACATTGATGTAAACTATAAAGACAAATGGTAAAATTTACAACCGATAGTCTAGTTTGAAGAACCAAAATTAGCGTTTCTTGTGCTGTTTAATTTTTCAATTTCATCGAATGGAAGAGATTTTTTGGGTAATTTTTACCAACGTTGTAACACAAAATGTCCATTATGGCAGATATGAGTTTAATGACGTGACGTTCTCACACAGTCACTACCAGAAGCCAGGTGACTAGTGTAACCCCAATCTGAAGTGTGACTTAGTCCTCATTTAATTTTTTCGTTACCAAGGAGTTCGTCTAAATCCCTGAATCCCTTACCTATGTATGTGTTCATACAGACAGAAAATGAATGAAAAGTTACCGACGTGGTTATGAAACTTATAGAGCACTCATTCTAATGCATATGTGTTATTTGTATACGGACCGATGTAACCACCAAAAGTACTTTGGATATAAAATTAACGTATGTTTTATGGTTGTAAATTATCATCGGACTGAGTTAAATGTAATTTACTCATCAACGGACGCTTGACAGTCAGGATTCTACATCGTCAAAATTATCTCTCCATTACGCTGTCAAGCTAGCTCTTGAAAACCGATAAATTTATAACATCCTTACGATCCTTTCATGACCGTCGTATTTTAAAAGACAAATGTATCTACTAGCTATAAAGCATCATTTAATGTTCTTTTAGGCCTTATGCCATCTTAAAACTATTGTCTAATTGGTTGTCGGGGTTGATTAAAATTTAAAAAAGAACAATTTAAAAATAAGATATTTCATGAAAAGACAGCAAAGGGGCTCTAAGGACTCACATTGGCCTCAATTTCCTAAAAAATTTGCAAAGTCTACTTATTCTTATGTGAATGACTTATTCTTTTAGTTTAAAATATTTACTTTTAGGATCGAAAACATTTTGGAGGTATATGACGTCATAATGCAGTGTTTTGGCGTCACGTCATGTGCACAACTATGGATTTTCTCAATTTTTAACTAATTTTCAATTGGTATATTTACGACAAAAGTACCAGCGCAGTCTTGCCCCAATAAAATTGTCAGTGTGCCAATATAAAAAAAAATCCATCTTGTGTTTAATTTTTTTTTCGTGGGGCGAAAGTCATCGAATTCTCGCTATTTTTATATGATTATCGTCAAATTGAGGCACTGGCCAGCACGAGTTATGTTTACCGCGTAATTTTCTGTGCTTTATTTATAAATAATTATTTCAAAACTATTAAACTAACATTTACTGATGTTAAGAATTCTAATTATATAAGTAATACATATAAGTTACTGTTATTTGTTAAGTAGTGCGCGCTACGGAACTAAAATATGGATTTTTACTGGTGTTTTGGTTACGGAGTTTTATAGTGGAATGCGACTGTCAAAGATCCGTTTAAGACATATAATATATTAAAAGTATACTTTGGTGGAAAAAAACGAAGAATTTCAGTTTTTTCTTTAAACAAAGAACTACAAGAACTTGAATAATTTAAAGGTGTGATGTATCGGTAACTCGGCTTTGGATGTGGCGGATTCTGTACTCCGCAAAGGGAAGTTATGGATACACTATATTGTTCTTCTCATCATTTACTTGTAATCACATAAGTCAACCGTTTTATTCTTGTTTGTTTGAAGATTTGTTGCATCCAATGAATTCAATTAAAAATAGATAAGGATTTCTGGTGCATGTGACATGCACTTCATTTTCATGTTTACGTTCTCTATGATTAAGAAAAATGGTTTTGACCACGAATCAATTAACGACTCTTATATTATCTATAACATGTATAAAGTGGAGAAAGATACTGTAAACGGATCACTCCGTAAATATTTAGAAAAGATATATCTGAATTGTTAAACCATTGTGATAGGTTGATTTTGTGGTTCGTATCGCCTAAACGTAAGGTCATGGTCGCACCAAGTCATGTTCGAATCGGAACAATGAAGTTTTTACAGTATGGAAGTACATGTACGTATAAATGTTTCGCAAATAAGAAATATGTAAATTATTCCAACTTCAAATTCAATGAATTGAAATGTGAGTTATCATGGTTATGATGCCTCATTCGTATCACCTGCACCTTGTTTTGTGTTATTTAACTATAATCATTGAAATATTTTAAGTCAAAGGGACCAGTAGTTTTTTATAATTATAGACTTAGATTATTAATTAGTATTGGACATATGCTTGATGAAACAAAGATTTACTCAAAGCTTCTATTGAGATCGAAAATGTGTTGCTTGCAATGTGGAGTGTGAAAAAAGGTTAATTGCTTGCTGTAGAGTAAAGGAAAGTGCAATGTTTATTGAATTTAAACGAATTCTACGTCAATGTTAAAAAAATAAAGATTTGATATTTCAGTAAATCGTTATCATGTCATATGCCAGCACCCCAACTCTACAGATCTCCAAGTGTTTTGAACATCTATTAAAGCCTTATTTTCCATAACATGGTTACTGTATATCATAGTATCTTAATTTTTAGTTGTCCAATTCAACTCTTTAACAATTACTAAACATAGTGTTATACCTATTTTCAGAAATTGTTAGATTTCATAAGTGTTTTCATTACTTGTTTACATAGTTCGCGATCGTGCATAGCCTAGAATATGCTGAATAATCAACATATTTTTTCATAAACCCGTCTTTGTTTGAAAGTTTTTTGTTTGGAAGTGGTAAATATATTTTACTCTGAGATTCTGGGAAATAAGAAAAAAAAATACAGTAAAAGTGAAGAACAACATATTAACCTTTTTTAATTTCAATTTCACGTTCATCTGCAGATTTGGGCACATAGAAGCAAGAAAATATTGCAATTGTGATATTGTTTAGTAAAACCCTGCAGTGTCATTATCATTATTGATAACACGATATCTGCAATGTGTGATGATAATTGTTGTCCATTAAAACAATCGTGACCAAAAATTGATAATTTTGCAATTAATTGTCTGATTGGTAAAAAGAATGAACCTGTGTGTAATGATTGTAACCTTGGCAACATTTTGTTAAGATAAAAAGACGAGGAGGGCACAAGATCTGTCTATTTTGATGTGAAAAATATGCTTCTTAAAGATAACTGCAAGAGAACAATTTTAGTTTAATAATAAATTGAATAGTTAAAAATGTACAGTTGATAATATTTAGAACATCAAATATAATGTAGTCATTTAAAACTTTTGTTACCTTGGAAATATTTTATGAAATATATAAAAAGTGAACAGCTATTCATTCGGTAATTTATGATCAAAATAAACGAGAAGTATATAAAACAAACTACATTCTATCTATATTTTCTTTGTTCAAATACATTTGTGATTGAACGTAAGACAAATGTAAACAGTGGTAAGGTAAACATTGCTGTTACCATAGCACTGATTTATTTCTGATATTAAATTATTTATCTTTTGAAGTACTTTTTTTAATATAATATATTTTTGTAACATAAGTACCTCCTTTCACGTTATTCTTTAAGGTGTCATCTATTGTACAGTGTACAAAATACATTCAAAAGGATAACAAAATAAAAAAAGCTGAAATTTAAGCTTAGTTGCCGTAGCATTTTAATGACGTCATAGTAAGAAAACGGCATATGATACCCATAAGATCATTGTTGCTTTGAAGGCTTCACATAAGAAATATAAATGGAAAGTGATATCAATAGAATCTGAGATTGGGCCAATTTTGTCCCTTAGAGCCACTTCTCCTTTAAGAGGTTAAAGACTAGTAACCCTAGATAATACACAAACCATTTATTTTTAAGTTATGCAAAAAACAATTCATACACCTCAAGTTATAGGGGTAAATTCAGTAAATAAATATACGTCATTAAGGAAAGCATATTTGAGGTAGAGCTTTCTGTATAACACTGACGTCCTGTGCTCCACTAATTGGTAGATAATGTTTTTAACAAATATTTTTGATAGATGGATCAAAACTTGGGTTAAAACAAATAAAAAAGTTAATGTTGAATGCACTGCAATTGTTTTACTACAAGGTTGAAAAGTAATTGGGTCAGTATAGGAATTTAGTGCAAATCTACAGTGTTTGTAAACAGGGCCATTTGAATATCCCAACAAAATGCCGCATGACCCTATGTTTCAACAGTTGCAAAAGATGGGGCTATATTTGTACTTTAATGAATGATATATGAAAGCGTATGATTTTAAAGGTAAAACAGGTATAAATCTTATTCAAGAAAAAATGTTTGCATTGAAGTCAATGGGTAATTTTTTACTGAATTTGCCACTTTAGCATTTGTTGTAGCATGAATTTTATTTTTTTACTGTTGATAAAACTCATTAAACAGTCTTTAAAAAGGCATTTAATTTGACCCGTATATTTTGTACTATGAATTTGAATGTTATTGTTAACATTTAGCCTAAATATATAAAAACAATAGAATCTGAAGCAAAATGATGCATACATACAACATTTTTGCTTTATAGGTTTTCAAGACAAAAACGTCAACTCAAACAGGCCTGAACGTAACACAGTGTACATTAATTCCTCTATTCGTTAAGATAATTGACTTTTTTAAAGATTTTTTTCACACATAATTGTTGCCAGGGGCAGCCACGCAAATTAAAGATCAATCGTTTTTTTTAATTTTGTTTTATTTATTTCGGTGGAATTAATGTTTATGTTTATGCATATTAAAGATCCAAATGTATTTGCATTTACAATGACTGTTTTGTGAAAATTTTCTTCTAGTTATAAGTTTACAAAATTTTGCTACATACTATATTTTGACTAAAGACACGTATATAAGATGCAAAACATTATGTACCTACATTAATCTTTTAAAGCCCATAGAAACAGATGTAAACAATTAAAATATACGAACTTGACCATATTTACTTTCTCTAATAAAGAGTTCCATTCCTTTTGTTTAATTCAAACTGGATATCAACCTGTTTATTTGTAATTACATAAAAACATTTCATATTTACATGCTTTGCTCAGGAAATGATTCTAATTTATAACATGAAACTTCGCCAGTGCTCCTGTATTTTTTTTAGATGCAAATATATTGTAAATGTCCGTTCCTCTAACTCTAATTTATATTTGTCAAAAACTGTAATGCAGATTTGAAACAATTTCTTGTCGACTTTCACTATTTTTCAGAGATTAGAAACATTTGACTCTTTTATTTGCCGTAGTTGTGATGTTGAACCATTATTCCAGATAAACAAATGTTTTTGGAAAAACAACATCTTTTCTAGAAATAAAAAAATTCTACAAAATATGTAGCAAGATTTTTAAAACTTACTTAATTTTAGCATAACAATCGTTTATAGTGCCCATAACTCCGGAACGCTATATCCAGTATGGAACATAGCTGTTCGGTCAAATAATACAGTTCTTTAAACAATTTAGGTATTCGGCTTAACTATATCATATTACTTACATAAATTTTTCATTTTAATATTGTTGTATATCTATGCAAGTAGTATGAAATATAATAGATTAAGGTGAAATATAGCGAAAAAACCACCACCAAAAAAAAAGATTTATGAACACCTTTTACCTTATAAAGTTCTTTGAGAAATATTTGTATACATATATACTGTTTCCATATTTGACATACATATGTTTATATATGATGTTTTGCAATTAGAGTGAATCATGCAAACACGTCAAAATATTGTCCAGGCTTACACTCGTTATGTTTGTTCAAGTTGGATGAAACATAGTAATATCTTTATTGCTTTTAAGGGGAGGAATTTGTTTATTCTTTAATTCTTTACAGCATATAAATTCAATCCGACTTGTGTACGGATTCACCAACAAAGGACTTTTATAATTAATTCATCTTCACTTGTTACCCTCGATGATCTGATAATCTATAGGACATTTATCGAAATCAAATGAAATGAACATTTTCTTTACATTGTTATAAAAGACCTCAATTCGTTTAATGAACGAGACTTTAGAAAACAATTAGAAAGATTTGCTGACCTTTAAACTGATAATTTCTAAGGTGTGTTTTAATGACAGCGTTTACACAAAAAATAATATGTAATTGTATACCTAGTCCATCGAAATGAAATTGTAGAATGGTTTAACAACACAAAGAACTTTAATACAAAGATGTTACAGTGATTAATTTGCCTTGATATGATCTGTTTATCGTTTTAAAGGTAGGCCATTTGTTACTTGAAAAAATTTGTTTACATGAAAGATATGTGTTGACTTTCAATATAGTTTTAATAGACTGTGTCAATACTGTTTGATACACACAATATAACTAAGTTGTATAAATAAATGTAACACGACTATCGTTCATTTTTTTTGCATCTGAACTGGACACGAACTTCGAATTTCTTCGTCAAATTGTGTTTAAATTTTTTTTTAATGCGCACGTTATACTTGCACACAAAAAACTCTTAGACTATCGAAAAAATATTTCGACCTATTGAGAGGTAATCAAAAGATACAGCAGTTCAACACAATTGGTTTGTCTTATCATCAAGGCTTTGATGTTAGACAGATAAATAATAAAGATCTACAGTTCTGTGTGAATGTTTCTCGGTTGTTAATATACAAATCTGTCATTAAAAGTTAATACCCTCTTGAGGTTAAATATGGTCATACTATAAGGATAATTACAATTTTGAATTATAGACACTTTCTATATTGCGATAAACTATACTGTCTCAGTGTTACTACGTAGCCACCTAGCTCAACTAGAATAACTAGTTACCGGAACAATGGTAACGTGCGCAATAATATAATCTGAGTATCTTGGAATTCTAACAGAAGTATGTTCAGTCTCTTTATATACGATAAAAAGCACGTACTAGGTTACTCATGTTCATTAAGGTTGGTGTACACCAAAATCTAATAAAAAAAATAAAAACCAAATGTTCAGGGAACAATTGAAGATCTTTCCACATAAGATTAGACTAAGTGTTTTTGATAAAAAGATATAAAAAAAAAAAACAACACTTAGAATATTAGAAAATAGCTAAACTATTCACCAATTCAAACAATATATGGTTTCTGTGAACTTGCACTTGAAATAAGGTAGATTATAAGCTGTTTCCTGTCTAGAAAATTGCACTTTTAATGTTTTATAAAAGGATATTTTAAACTGATTTGAAAAAAAAACAACAAATGGTTGCTAGGGACTTTTCTGTGAGATAAGGGATATAATAAGCTACTTCCAGTTTAGAAAATTTCACTTCCGGTTCATCTTAATAGGTTTTTTTACACTGATTCCAAAAATATATGATTTCTATGTACTTTCACTTGTAATAAGGGAGATAATCTGGTTTGCAGAAAGTCACATCTGGTGCCATAGGATAGCTTACTTTACACTGATTCCAAAAATATATGGTTTCTTTGTACTTTTTGCTTCAAATAATGGAGATATTTAGCTAATTCCGGGTGAAAAAAGGTCATTTTATAAGTTATTGTATGCTATTTCCAAAAGTAAATAGTTTCTGAGTTCTTTTCCCTTGAATTAGTGCAAAAATGGCTACTTCCGGTTTGTACATGGTGACATCCGGTTGATTATTTTCAACTAACTCTTTGCAAACGACCCCATATGGCTTTATCATGTACTAGTATGAAGTAATAATCAATGAGCCTTAAATTTAACCATTTCAGGGGCTATAACTCCTGTAAGATGTCATCAGATTGCTTTGGACCGAATGTACCATTTCTTTCTTTCAAAAACCCAAACATTTTGCATCAGTTCTTTTGTACCTAGCTTTTACAGTTTGAGAGGAAATGCACACACTAACTAGGGCAAAATCTAGAATATGACATTGACCTTTGACCTTGACCTCATTTTCAAAGTTATGACATTAGGATCTCAAATCAAAAGACCTTAGGCCATTACGGTTTACGGTTTATTAGTTATGCAAACATACCGATAAATTAAATATTGACGGGTAGATAAGTCCTGTAAAATGTCACCAGTTTGCTGTGCTCTAAATCGACTAAAGCTTTATGAGGATATAATGAACAATTTAGAAAAAAGAATTTTGTCAATATCTTGTTATGTTACCAAGGAGATGCACACATAAGATAAACAGTGTACAGGGAGATAACTCTTACAAAGAAAATTGTTCGGCTAAGCATGGTCAAATTTTAAAGCGCATTAACTGTACGATACAATGTAAGAAATATCTAAGCGACATATTGCGAAACAAAAATTTAACGCAAGAACAAAATATGTTGGAAGAAAAAAATAAATAAAATAATAATAATTAAAAAACAATTATTCAGAAAACAACTGAAGGTCTTTCAACATCAATTTTCTAAGTTATTGATAAGAAGCTACTTCCAGTTTACTCAAAGTTACTATTGGCCTCCAATGATGGGTTTCTGTCACTTTTGGTGTCATGTGATAGCTGTATATTCACTGATTTCAAAAATATATGGTTTCTATATACTTTTGTCCGAAATAAGGAGTATAATTTGCTACTTCCGGTTTAGAAATTGTCACTTCTGGTCTCATATGATAGCTGTATTCACACACATTCCAAAAACATATGGTTTTTATATACTTTTGCCTGGAAAAGGGAGATATTTTGCAACTTTCGGTTAAAAAAATGTCACTTCCGGTCTCATATGATAGCTGTATATGCACTGATTTCATAAACATATTGTTTCCATATACTTTTGTCTATAATAAGGCAGATAATTAGCTACTTCCGGTTTATTGAAGGTCGATTCTGGTCTCGAATGATATGTAAATGTATGCCTATTTAAAAATATATAGTTTTTAGGTACTTTTCCATGAAAAAAGTGCAAAAATGGCTACTTACGATTTACTCAAGTTCACAACCAGTTGACATTTTTCAAGGTCATATGTCACCCAACATTTTGCAAAAGACCCTATGGCTTTATTATGAACTAAGTTGAAGAGATAATCCATTAACCATCAATCAAATAAAATTGAGAATGGAAATGGGGAATGTGTCAAGGAGACAACAACCAGACCAAAAAGCAGAAAACAGCCCACGGCCACCAATGGGTCTTCAACACAGCGAGAAAATCCCACACCCGGAGGCGGGCTTCAGCTGGCCCCTAAACAAAAATGTGTACTAGTTTAGTGAAAATGGGCGTCACACTAAACTAAGAAACATATAAATGAACTAAAATTAAAAAAAACATATAAGACTAACAAAGACTAGACGCTTCTGACTTAGGACAGGCGAAAAAATGCGGTGGGGATAAACATGTTTTGTGAGATCTCATCCATCCCCCTATACCTCTAGCCAATGTAGAATAAACAAACACACAGCAATACGCACAGTAAAACTCAGTTTAAAAGAAGTCCGAGTCCGATGTCAGAATAGGTAACAGAAGAAACTAAGCAAAATGACAATGATACATAAATTAACAATGGACTACTAGCAGTTACTGACTTGCCAGCTCCAGACCTCAATTAAACTGATTGAAAGATTATGTCTTCAACATTTGAAAATCAAACACAATCCCTCCCGTTGGGGGCTTAATATCATACCATCATAAAATATATGAGAAGAACATAACCCATATCATGCCAACAACTGGTTTTAGAATAAATGTGTTTATTTCCGATGGAAAGACCCTATGAGTGAATCAATATTAATTAAAAAAAATGCTATCTTTAATGACCTGACAACAGTATCTTAACTATATCCCTTCTGATTAAGCCTGTTTAAAGGTTTGGTTCAGGGGCAATAACCTGTATAAGATGTCATTTGATTGTTTCAGACCAAATGTATAATTTTTTCATCACAATAAAGCAAACATTTTGCACTAGTTCTTTTATATATATCTTTAAAAGTGTCAGAGAAAATGTAAAAACAAGCAAAAGTCAAAATTGAGAACATGACTTTCACCTTTGTCCTTGACCTTGACCTTTGACCTTGACCTCATTTTTTCAAGTTAGGACCCAAGAACTTCAAATAAAAAGACTCTAGGTTTATACGGCTAACGGTGTAGTATGAGTTACAAAAAAAAATAACGACAAATTTAAGATTTCACCGGATCGCTTTGGTCTAAATCAGCTAAAAATTTCGGAGGATGTAACAAACAAATAAAAAAAAAAGAATTTTGTCTTTATCTTTTTTGGTTACGGATGAGATACACTAACAAGAAACACAGTGTGTGAGGAGATAACTCTTACAATAAAAAGTCGGACTAAAAAGGGTAAAAAACTGTTCAATATAATGACCAAAACATCTAAGCGACATCTTGCGAAACCATTTTATACCGCAAGAATTGAGTTTGGCGGAAGAAGAAAAAAATTAAAAATAATAATAATTAAAAACCAATTGTTCAGAGATCAATTGAAGGTCTTTCAAACCCAAAAAGACATATCTAGAGGGGAAAATATTCAATTTTGGTTTAAAATGTCAATTCTAGTGTCAGATAATAGCTTAATTTATGATGATTCCAAAAATATATGGTTTTTATATACTTTTGCTGAAAATAAGGGAGATAAGTAGGTACTTCTGGTTTACAAAATGCTACTTGCGGTTACATTTGAACCTTGCTTCACTTTAATGATTCCAAAAATATAAAATTCTAGTAAATTGTACATGAAATAATGCAAAAATGGCTACTTCAGGTTTACAAAAGATCACTTCCGTTCAATGTCATATATCTGTAACCCAATGTGAAAGACCCTTTGACTTTATCTTGAACCAGTAAGAAGGTAGAGCAAAGGTCAAAATTTTGAGCGTCTTATCAAAATTTGACCTTGAGCTTTAATATCAAGGTCATACAACAAGGGCCTCAAATTAAAAGACCCTAGGTCTGTACTATATAAGATTAATGAGTTATATCACCATACAGCTTATTTTAGATATAAGAGGAGAGAAAACTCCCATTAAATGTCTACCAAAATGTATGTGTAACGACATGTAGCAACAAACAATTCTGTAAAAACATTTTGTCGATAACTTATACGATTTCTGAAAATAAGTGATAACAAGCCAAAATCAAAATATAGAATATGACCTTGACCTTTGACCTTGACCTCATTTTCTTTCTAATGGCCCAAGGACCTCAAATCAAAAGATCCTAGGTATCTATCATTTATGGTTTGCCTGTTACAAATACATTTCAGTTATATCAAATACATAAGGGGAAATAATTGATTGATTGATTGTTGGTTGCTTAACGTCCAGTGGCAAATAATTCATGCATGTTCAGGACGAGAACAAATTAACAATAAATACAATAGGTATGTCCTGTAATAGAGGCCGTTCGGGATTAAGGTCCGGGAAATTTGGACTGCCACTGGAAAATGAGCGTATATTGGATAGGGATAGAAATTTTGCCTTGCAACAGTCCACCTACGGACCCCTCAAACAGTTGTTGCAAGGGTTCTTAAAGTGCAAAGAGCGTGGCACTCTCTATACACGAGGCATCGGAATTAACGTCCCCATTCTGACCAGACATGGCTGCAATCCTGTACATACCGCATTACTAAAACGGACGCCCCACTTTGGCGAGTATTTGACTGCCGGTCGGAGGAAGACCAATGGTGACCATATTTCTATTCCCCAGTCTTTGTACTTAATATTTAGATATCGTATAACAACTAAAACATGTAAATGTATTTTGTTTTTTGTTTTTCATTTTATAAAAGATTCAACCAGAATACCAATTGAGATTTTTCAATACTAAACAAAAGCGCATTAGAATTACATATATTGCGACGTAAAACTTCGAGAAATTTTTGTCAAGCCTGCGAAAGTTTGTATAGAAAGCGAGACATAGCTATTCTACATTCAGTCATCTGCGGCGGTGTCGACGTGGTCGACATTAAGGTATGTTGTAAAGTTTTTTTTAGACATCAATAATTTTGGCAAACCTTCATGATTTTTTTTTAAACTAGTAGACACACTTTTATTTGATCAACAGACAATATCCGCAGGAAACGTTTGAAAATTCATAATTATTTTCCTGTATTTTACTGATAAATGGACGTGTTTTTTGTCGCAGATAACATTAAGATGCAGACTAAGGTTTTTGACCATCAATAACTTTGTTCAACCTTCATAGGATATTTTGAAGAAGCTTTTTTATGATCAAAATATAATGATCATAACAAAATCAAATGTCCAAATCTAAATCAAAGAAAATAACAGACTACACACTTTAACACTAAGACCAGCATCTTTTTTCTTCACCAAAAGATAGCATGTTGTATTGTTGAATCACCTTTAATTTAAGTTCACGTAAATACAGCACTATTTTTTATTTTTTTACTCCTACCAGTTCCAATATTTCACCAATAGGTAAAAACTGGCCTTCCATGCAAACTAAGTGTGTTGTTTCATTCTTTTACATGCATCACGTTAAATGAACGTAGTTTTACACACATTTCTAAATGATGTCTTGAAACTAAATTTTGCTTTTTAATGTCAGTAGAAATGTAATTTAACAAATAAAACACTCTGATTCTAAAAATGTTTGACAGCATCACAATGCCAAAACATTTGTTACTTTCTGAAAAGAAGGTTGCGAATTTTACGAGAACCCACTGTGCTCCTTACATATATTACATATATTGCGACGTAAAACTTCGAGACATTTTTGTCAAGCCTGCACAAGTTTGTATTGAAAGCGACATAGCTATTCGCCAAGACGAGTTCATTTAATCGTATATGAAGACTTCATGCAGGACTAAACTAGCACATACTTCACAGTGCGCTTTGTATATGGCGCTTTTTTACAAGGAGGATTAACATTTTGAACTTTGTTCTTTAGCCTTGAAAACTTCTATACACCGACGTTGTCTTTGTTACTGATATTAAGAAAAAACGTGTAATTTGTTTATGTGTTATTCTTGTTATAAAAGATTCAATAGGTAGGTCCTGATGAAAGGAGGAAATTTGGACAGGCACTTGAAAATAAGGATATATTGGATAGGAATAGACATTTTCCGTTTCAAAAGGCCCCCTAAAAAAGTTGATGCAAGGCTTCATAACTTGTAGAGAACTGGAAATCTCTCTACACGAGGCATTGGATTTAACGTCCCTATTCTGACAAGACATGGCTGCGTATTTATACAGCCTGCACAGATAAACAGACGCCCAATTATGACTAGGATTTTACTGCCAGTTTGAAGACGACCAAACATGAACATATGTGTAAACCCCAGTCACTCTTGGGGTTGCCAGGATATTCATCGGTAGAATGATATTTATACATGAAACGATGTGTGCTTGATTGACTATAGTTGGCTTAATGTCCAGTGGAAATTATTTCATGCTTGTGAAGGTAGATAGCAAATCAAATTATTCAAAAATAGATTTATTTATTGTGAAAGTTAATCACATCAAACGTTACAGCAATTGTGCGGTTCTTTCGTAGCTGAACCATGCCGACTTTGGCGCACTGGCGTCTTTACAATTCTTAACACTTTTACAAAAAAACTGCACATAGTTCTGAACATGCTATGTTGTAGATTGCAAGGAGTGTAGATCTTGTAGATAAAAAAACTCAAAACATTTATCATTTTCTTCAAAATTAGACACCTCATTCACGAAATTAGAATAAAATGCATACAAAATTTTACTGTTCTCAACTTCAAAGAAATTGCATTAAAAATGTTGATGTCTGTGTACATTTTTATATAGATAGCTCTAGGTTCCGACAGAATATTACATGGTTAAATTTGAAAGCAAAAAAATAAACGTTCTGGAAAATATTACCGATTTTCACATTGTTGTAAACGAAAGATACAAACAATACAATTTACAATGGTAAGTCTAGTTTGAAGAGCTAAAATCAACGTTTCCTGTGCTATTTTATGTTTTAATTACATCGAATGAAAAAGATTTTTTTGTAATTTTTACCAACTTTTTGAACACAAAATATCCAATGCGGCAGATACGAGTTTGTTGACGTGACGTTCCCACAGAGTCCTTACAGTAGCCAGGATGTCTCTAATAGTGTAACTCCAATCTGAAACTTGACTTAAATAGTCCTCAATTGCATTGTTTCGTTTCCAGGGAGTTCGTCCGAAACCCCAAAATCCCTTGACGACGGATGTGTTCAAACAGACAAAAAACGAAAGAAATGTAACCGACGTGGTAATGAAACTTATAGAGCATTCATTGCAATGCATATGTGTTACAGTAATTAGTATACGGACCGTTTTAACCACCTAAAGTACTAAGAATAAAGTACTTTGGATATCAAATTAACGGATGTTTTATGATTGCAAATTGTCATCGGATTGAGTTGTAATCTACTCATCAACGGATACAGTCAGGATTCTACTTCGTCAATATAATCTCTCCATTACGCTTGAAAACCGATAAATTTATCGTTATGACATCATAACGATCCTGAGCATGACCGTTGTAATTTTAAAGGCCAATGTAACTACTAGCTAAAAAAATCATTTAATGTTCTTTTAGGTCTAATGCAATCTTAAAACTATTGTCTGATTGGTTGTCGGGGTTAATAAAAAAAAACAAAAAAAATACAAAAAAAAAAATTCAAAAATAAAATATTTCGTAAAGGGGCAGCCACAAAATTTCAGAGGTTAAAGACTAGTAACCCTAGATAACACACAAACAATTTTTTTGGAGAAAAAAAAAATTCACAAGTAAAGTCTGTTGTCAAGTGTTTTTAATGAACAGTGTGTCGGACTTTTGTTTTTAGCACATTTCATGAATAACATAATATGTCTTTATTCCAATTGAAAAATGAGTGAACGAAAATTAAAAAATTCAAGTCAGAAATACACCTAAAGTTATAGGGGTAAATTCAATGAATAAATATACGTCATTAAGGACCGCCTATTTGGGGGAGAGCTTTCGGTAAAACACTGAAGTCCTGTGCTCCACTGATTGGTAGACAATGTTTGTGAAAAATATTTTTTGATAATTAGATCAAAACTAGGGTTAAAAAATATACAAAAAAATGAAAGTTGAATGCACTTAATTTTTTTCACTACTGGGTTGAAAAGTAATAGGGTCAGAATATGAATTTAGTGTGAATCTACAGTATTTGTAAACAGGGCCATTTGAATGGCCCAAAAATACCGCATGACCGTTTGTTTTTATAGTTGCAAAAGATATATTTGTACTTTGATGAATGATATATGAAAGCTTCTGATTTCTAAAGGTAAAACAAGTATAAACTTAATTCAAGAAATAGGTTTGCATTGAAGTAAATGGGTGATTTTTTACTGAATTTACCCCTTTAACATTTGTTGTAGCACGAAGCTTATTTTTACCGTTGTTATGACTCATTAAAAAGGCATTTAATTGTCCCGTTTATTCATTTTTTGGTACTTTGAATTGTTATTGTAATTATATTAACATGTAGCCTAAATATATAAAATAATAGAACTTGAAGCGAAATGATGTATACAATAATTGTGCTTTATAGGTTTTCAAGACAAAAAAGTCAACTCAAACAGGCGTTAACGTAAAAGAGTGTACACGACTTCCTCTTTTCGATAAGATTATTGTCCATTTAAAAGATTGGTTCCCACTAAATCGTTACCAGGGGCAGTGATGCAAAATAATGCTTTATAAAGATCATTCGTTAATCATTTCGTGGATTTTTTTTTCGGAGGAATTAATGTTAATGTTTATGCATATTAAAGATCCAAATATATTTGCATTTACCGTAAATGACTGTTTTGTGAAAATTTTTCTTTAAAACGTTTGCTTTATACTATATTTTGGGTATAGACACATATATAAGAGCCAAAACATTATACACAATAACCATTAAAAGGCCATAGAAACAGATGTAAACAATTCAAATATACCAACTTGACCATACTTATTTTTTGGATATCAGCCTGTTTATTTGTAGTTACATAAAAAAAAAACATGTTATATTTTGCATGCTATGCTCAGGAAATGATGCTAATTCATAACATGAAATTTCGTCAGTGCTCCTGTCATTTTTAGATGCAAATATACTGTTAATTTTCGTTCCGCTAGCTCTTTTTTTATTTGTCAAAAACTGTAATGCAGATCTGAAATAATCTCTTGTCGACTTTAACTTTTATTCAGAGATAAGAAACATTTGACTCTTAAATTCACGGTAGTTGTGATGTTGAACCATTTTCTAGATAATCAAAACTGTTTGGAAAAACAACATCTTTACTAGAAATAAAAAATTTCTACAAAATATGTAGCAAGATTTTTACATCTTACCGACCGTAGCATACTCATACAGACTTTTCTCCTACGGAACTTAAAGCAAACGCATATCATTGTACTGTGTCTTCGATTAATAAATCATAACATTTTCCCTTGCATTTAATTTAGGCATTTAAGAGTAATGCAGTTCAAACGACCGTTTCAGCATCAAAAATCGTTTATAGTGCACTTAACTCCGAATCGCTATATCCAGTATGGAACAAAGCTGTTCGGTCAAATAATACAGTTCTTTAAACAATTTAGGTTTAACTATATCTTATTACTTACATCAATTTTTCACTTTTATATTGTTTTATATCTATGCAAGTGGTATGAAATATAACAGAGTAAGGTGAAATATAGAAGAAAAAAAACACCACAATAAAGAAGATTTATGAACACCTTTTACCTTATAAAGTTCTGAGAAATATTTGTATACATATTATTTTTTTACATTTTTTGACATAAATATATTTATATATGATTTGTTTGCAATAAGATTCATTCAGGCAACCACGTCAAAAGGTTGTCCAGGCTTACACCCGTTATGTTTGTTCGTGTTGGGTGAAACACAATAAAATCTTTATTTCTTATAAGGGGAGGAATTTGTTTATTCTTAAATACTTTACAGCATACAAATGACATCGGACTTGTGAACGGATTCACCTTCAATGAAGTACAAAGGAATTTTGTAGTCAGTTCATCTTCACTTGTTACCCTCGTTGATCTGATAATCTATAGGACATTTATCGAAATCAAATTAAATGAATATTTTCTTTACATTGTATAAATGACCTCAATTCGTTTAATGAATGAGACTTTAGAAATAAGTTAGAAAGGTTTGCTGACCATTAAATTGATAATAACTAGGGTGTGTTTTTAATGACAGAGGTTACACAAATAATTATATGTCATTGCATACCTAGTCCTTCTAAATGAAATTGTAGAATGGTTTAACCACACAAAGAACTTTAATACAAAGATGTTACAGTGATTAGTTTGCCCTGATATATCGTTTTAAAGGTAAACCATTTGTCTGAAATTAAAAACAAAAAAAGATTTATTGACTTTCGCAAAAGTTTGAATAGACTGTGTCAATACTAGTACTCTTCGATACATAAAATGATATATAATTGTATAAATAAATGTAACACGACTATCGTTCATTCTGTTTGCATCTGAACTGGGCTTCAAATTTAGTTTAATTATTTTTTCAAGGGGCGCACGTTATACCTACTGACACAAAACGCTATCGGAAAATTCGGCTTAATGACATTTAATCAAGAGATAGAGCAATTAGACACAATTGGTGATCTTATCACACAGGGGCCGGTTTCACGAAGCTATCCTAAGACCTGTCATAAGAAATATCTTAGGACATGTCTTATGATCCTCTTATGACTATCTTAGGACATATCTCAGACCTCACCTCGAAGCTGTCTTAGGATGATCTTAGCAAAGATATCCTAAACCTGTCGCAAGTTCTTTAAATTTTCAAAAATTAACATAGTTTATGTAAATGTAGTATGTCTTTCCCATAAATTACTAAACGTATTGATTGTCATATTTAGATAATTTTCAAAATTAATATAAAAAAATAAGTGTAATTTATATATATAATCTATTAATAATACACCAATATACATATGAAACTTTAAATACAAAATTGAGAAAAAGGAATAACATGATAAACATTTTTTTTTTGTACAAGTGAGTTGAATTCAGTTTGTCACTGCATCGGTTATAATAAGATTAAAGGATAAAATAGTGCATTCTTTATATCAATACATCGAATGTTCATTGTTGACAAATCATGATAATCCGTCAACCTATAAAGATTTAGTTATGAGCAGGAAGAGGAGAAAAGATAATTAGATAATTTGCAAAATTAATATAAAAAACGAGTTTAATTTATATAAGTAAACTTATGACTATCCTAAGACCATCATAAGACACCTCTCGTGTAGTCCTAACTTTATGACCATTTGTAAGAGATGTCCTAATTTAGGACCATTTTGTGAAACCCACTTAGGACTAAGATATGTCGTAAGACCACCCTAAGACATGTCTTAGTCCTAAGACAGCTTTGTGAAACTGGCCCCTGGCTTTCATATCAGACAGGTAAACCATAAAGATCTAGAATTGTTTGTGAATGTCTCTTTATTATTGTTTTACAACAATGTCCCTAAATGCTACCAACCAATCATATTATAAGGAAAATTACAATTTTAAGTTCTGCACACAATTTAAATTGCGATAAGCTATACTGTTAAAGAATTTTTTGACACCATTAACTTTGGTAAATCTCCGTGAAAGACGCCACCAAAGAAGTTGTTGTAATTGATACTGTAAACCAGGAAATTTTTGCAGCAGTTTTATTTTCGGTAAGAATTGAAACGCGAAAATAAAACGAGCGCAAAATTTTCAAGGAATCTCTATTCATAAGATGAAGACCATACATATATGTATATGAATATGATATGTAGAGATCCACTGTAGATCACCGATTTTACAGACAACGGATCTATACCTCAAATCATAACAGTATTTCTAAATGTAAAGCAATGTTGGAAATCATAACTTTAACTCAAGTTAATCTTATTAACATGGAAAATATCTGAAGCAAAAGAACATTATGGATATTGTTATGTAAACAACATTTGTTACAAATATGTAAATGGCACCTGTCAATAAGTTTTACAATTATTATCTTATTGTATCTGCTACACAGATTAATCAGATCAAAAGATCGATTATTATGCATTAATTCTGACAGCATTTAAATCACTCTTAATTAGGTCTTCTTTTCTGTTTTATTTTGTGTATGAGTTTTTACAAGCAATCATGACATAACTTTTAATCTACTTTAACATTAATGAACTGATAAATATTTCTGATTGATGTTATCACTTGATTTACGATACATGTAAAGCTGCTCACTTTCTTAATTATTTAAGAAAATATTTATGTAGGCCACCGGCACATCGCGAATTTAAAACGGCGCAAATTTAGATTGTAATCATAAATCGCCAAAAAAAAAAAAAAGACAGCGCGAAAATTTCCCGGTTTACAGTAGCCAATTTGACAAAACGCCAATAATACAGTTTTTGTAGTTGATAGTACACGCCGTATATAATATACACTTTTTCGATAAAGTATAAAATAATGAAGAAAAAATATGAAGACAAGGTTAAACAAAATGAAAACAACACTATAATAACCTCTTGCGTCCAAAACGCACCTCTGGACCCACTGGCACCAGGAATGCCCATAGACGAAAACCCAATAGCTGGATGCATAAATACCGAGTAACGTCAAGAGTCATACGAACATAAGTAACAACATATCACAAAGGCAAATAAAGGGAAAACTGAAAAGTAAATAAAACGATACGCGACTTCAGCACCTAGAATCTACAACTGAAGACCATCCTGAATTATTTGTGAAGTAGACACTGAATATTTATCTGTTAGTTTCTAGTACTTGCCGATGAACTTTTTGAAACAAAACCTTGGCTCATTACTTTTTATGGTCAGTCACCGATGACGTTTTACAAAGTCTGAGTAGCAGCTTCAAGCTCTTGAATTTAAGCCCAATTTGTAAAGTCACACCTACTGTTCATTCATTTCGATAAACACTGAATTAAAGTGTCTACATAACTTGAACCTTGATTTGTACAGTCTTTTGTTCAAAGTTCATTATTCTGTGGTAAGGCCATTCTATAACGACCAGTAAAAGAGGGATGGGTAAACAGTTACGTACAAAAATTTGTTTAAATGGTGTCGATGACTACTACAAGCTGACCTTTGATTCGAAGGTTAGCAAACTTCCCATTTGATTTTTTGTCACTCTCTTTATTCGACGGTAAATGACTGAAGAGCACTTCACAACTAATCATTTTATTTGACGATGATTTAAGTAATTGATCATTACATGTCAGAAAAGGAGAGAGTATCAAGCGTAGATTAAATAAAGAATATGACCTAATACTTAGGTTATACGAATACACTTAGACTGAACTGAAGATATAGAGATGAACATACAATATGTGATAATATTATTAGAAAAAACTGTATATTCACAAGGCTACTGTATAACGTACCTTGCATTCCAGCAGCGCCTGCATACGGAGTATATATCTCCCAATTGATATGATATTCCCGGGCTTGTGTTTCCTATCATGATTTCCTTGATAGAGGATTGCTGTTCACAAGGAAGCTATTAAACCAAGAGTTCCAAATGGTGAAGTTGAAGTCATCCCTTCGTAAATTTTACGGACGCCATCACGAGTTGGTTGACCGTTATGGAATAACCGTTTCACAGATGATATCGGATATGTTCCTTATGTCGTAGCTACAATACCCTCCCTTTTCACGAATGTGACTTACCGAATTAGACTTTTTACCGGATTTGTAATAACATAAGCAACACGACGGGTGCCACATGTGGAGCAGGATCTGCTTATCCTTCCGGAGCACCTGAGATCACCCCCAGTTTTTGGTGTGGTTCGTGTTGCTTAGTCTTTGGTTTTCTATGTTGTGTCATCTGTACTATTATTTGTCTGTGTGTCTTTTTATTTTTGGCCATGGCGTTGTCAGTTTGTTTTCGATCTATGAGTTTGACTGTCCCTCTGGTATCTTTCGTCCCTCTTTTGTATACGTTGTGAAGGATCTCTTTTCGGTATAATTCGTCTATATATATATATATATATATATATATTACTTCTAAATGCATGACAAAATATGAATTACTGTTATCGTTTAAACATATTAAAACTAATAAATGATACATAAAATCATGTTTTAAATCATAGACCTCACTGAAGTAACAATTCAAATCTTCTATCAATGGTTCAAATCATGCACAAAACGTTCTTTAATGTTTAGAGACATAAACTTTGTAAAAACCCGAAAATTAAAAATATTACTTCAGTGAGATCTATGATTAAATATAGTATTATATGAAACCTTACACAAATGCATGTACATCTATAATGTAATTACACAAGTGTCTAGTTATATCCGTGCAATCAGCCAGGATTTATTTCTGAACACCCTTACTTCAGGACCTGAATGAAAATTCGCAGTTCTATAAATTTAAGTACTTTATTTCAATACTGTTTTTTCATCTCTTGAAAATTACCTTCTTTAAGACACAGCATCATATATCTAATTGATGACATCATTTAAGAAAGCATATTAGTTCAACTCTTGTTTTTGTGTGGTATATGTTTTTTTAAATCTTTAGCCTGCTATGTAATGTTGTGATAACTGGTGTATGCCTTTTTGTCGTTGTTTCTTCGTTCATGGTGTTGTCTATTTCTTCAATTAATATGATTGCCTCAGGTATAATTTGTATCGTCTTTTTAAATTCGTTAAAAATCAATCAACTTCCAAATATATATATGATATAGCACACTGGTGACAAATGTCTGGAGACGTCACATTTTAATGTCTTTATATATTTATCATATGTCATAAGACATATACATGATGAGGTAGAACACTAAATAGAAAATGGATATCTTTTCTAGAACAATTGAAAAAAAGTGCAATAACAAAAATACCGAACTCCAAGGAAAATTCTAAACGGAAAGTCCCTTATCAAATGGCAAAATCAAACGTTCAAACACATCAAACGAATGGAAAACGACTGTCATATTCCTGACTTAGTACAGGCATTTCCTTATGTAGAAAATGGTGGATTAAACCTGGTTTTAAACATAGCTAAACCCCTCACTTGTATGACAGTCGCATAGAATTTCATTATATTGACAACAATGTGTGAGCAAAACAAACAGACATAATAGGTAAAAATGTAAATAATTAGGGTACAGCAGACAACATTGTGTTATAAACTTAATGACTATAAATACAAACAACTAGGTCAACAAAGAAAACAAAATGGCATACATATACGCTATAGACGAAGCACATAAGCAAAAATGAAAGAAAAGAATACAAAAAATGACCATAGCACAATAACACACTCTCGGGATGTATAAATACCGAGCCACCCAAAAAGGATATTACCAAAAATGAACAAAACAGTACAGGTTAAAAGTATACAAAGGCAAATAAAAAGAACAAAATAACACGTAATTTAGATGATAAACAACGTCAGTACCTAGAATCCATACTTCAAGCCCATCATGTATTATTTGTGAAGTTGATACGGAATATTTATCATCAAGGTCTTGGTATCTTCCGATGAACTTTTTTTAGACGTTCTTTGACATAACCCTGGTTGATCAACTTTCTGTTCAGATCCCGGTGACATTTTATAATGTCTGAGTAGCAGCTGCAAGCTGCAAGCTCTGGAATATCGAATGAGTTAGGTAATGTATATCCCATATGCAGGTGATGTGTCTTCTTTGATCTTCTTGTTTTTGACAAGTGTCTGAAGGAACTCCGACCCATATGAAAATAAGAAGAGGTCTGCAAGGAGAGGCGCACAAGTCGTTTTTATAGCAATGCCGACAATTTGTTGAAAGGATCTACCTCCAAACTCAACAAAAATGTTATCATCACGAAACCCCAGCATACTGATCACTTGTTTCTCGGTGTAGCATGTTTTACCGTTTTGTTCACTATTAACAAAATTTGCAGTATGGTATCCCAAAGCAATACATTTATAGCGTATGCTACCATTTTTATATTGACAATCATTGTGAATTATTTCTTTTGGACGATTTTTCAATTCAACATGGGGAATGGTGGTATTAAGTTGAAAAATCTAAAGTTTTGATAGAATTAATTTCTGAAAAAGTTCGAGATTTAAAATTATCCATAAGTTCTTTGAAAAGGAGAACCATGTCAACATATTTATGATATAAAAGAAGTTTCATAAAACTAGAGGAAACACGGAGATAATATACGGAAGGGATATGTCAGAAGATATATAGAAATTGACTTGAGATATAAATAAATTTCTTTAAATGTGTTGATGCATTTTTCTTCACAGTTAATTTTTGAAGATGCAAATGAGTTAAACTGAAAAACTTCATAAAAATATTCAATAGGATAATAAAATGTGATGGGTACTCATCTACATGTTTATGTATTTGAAACACTTTGCAAAGCATTTAAGATGTCGTATACCTAGGATTATAATGATTGCGTTAACGGTACCAATTATACTCCACCAGATACCCATTTCGACAATACATGTCCCCTTATTGATGCTCGAGGTCAAAATAATTAAAAATTCCAAAACTTATGAAAAAAATGAAGAGCATATATCGAAAAAAGTACAGCCGAGGACGGACAATGAATCCAAATCATCATACACCATAAGTATTAGGCAGAATTATATCATATTAGTTTTATGATGTTTAAACAATAATGGTGTTAGATATTTTGTCAAGCGTCTGGAAGAAATACATAAAAAGACGAGTTATAACAAAACAAATCCTTTACAACGTTTTACAATCGCGTTATAAGGTAGCTTTGTGAATATATATATTTTTTTTCTAATAATACTATAAATTATTGTATGTTCCTCTCAATATTTTCCACATACGAGTTTAGTCTAAATGTATTCGGTATAACCTAAGTATGAAGGTCATATTCTTTATTTAATCTACACTTGATGCTCTTCCCTTTTCTGATAATGTAATGATCAGTTACTCAAAGCATCGTCAAATAAAATAAGATATTTTCTTATATTCTAATAATTATAACTTGGCTAGATATAATGCCAGTTTCAAACCTTTGACTGCTGAGCTGATCACCAGTAAATAAATTTTTATCTATTTAAACGGTCATTTAATCATAGCATCATCTTAAAAGTGTGAACAATAAACTGTTCAGACATGTTCAGTCTTTCAGTAAATTTTCAGACTAATCCACAGCGGTAAATTCAGTATTGGTCAGACAATTCGCTGGCAGTCAATTAAGAGCTGTTAAACTGTTAAAATGAATTAACAAAAATAGCGAACTCCAAGGTAAATTCATAAGGAGAAGTCCATAAAACATGACAAAATATATGAATTAACTCATTTTATTTATCGACAAAACCAAGGCATAAATGTCTTAAAAGGTTGAATAAAAAAACAAACCTAAATAACTTTATTGTTTTACAAATATGAGAAAGTCGTAGGTACTAAAATGGACAATGTTCAACTTTGGATGCTTACAATAAGAAAACTTCAATATCACAATGCTTTTTGCTTAGAAAAACGAAAGTATTGGCCAGTGGTTACAATAAACATTACAAAATTAATTGCCAATACCGAATGAAAATACCGTTCACACGAATCACCGCTACTGCTAACCGTCTTTTTATTCCATGGATCAAACGTTGCCTTTTTGCTGTGTTAGACTTTTCATTTCTGTTATAAATCTTGAGCTAATTCTGAAGTAGCGATACTCTCACACATACCTCGACGACTAATTATGTCCCAGATCTGCTAAAAATAATATTATATGTTATAATACTTTGGTTGATGAGAAAGATCAGGGTGGTGCGATACCTTTTGCTAGGTGTATATATACACAAACAGAACGAATGTTCTTTCGGCTGACCTGGAGATGAAATCTGATTTTATTCCTCTAGTGTTGTTTAATATTTGTAGTTGGGTTGCTTTTCAAATGGTGTAATTAAGGTCCACAGACACATAACGCTTTACAACAAGATATCAACTTTTCATTTAACCTAGTAACAGATATTCAAGAAATGAAACATAATAAAATGATTAATTTGTCTTATCATCCTAGCTTACATATCAGACTTGAATACCAATGAGATTGATCATTGTTTGAGTATGTTTCTTGACGATTGAATGAATGAAACCTTGTTGTTGTACATCACTGGACATATTATATTTCAGTAAAGAAAATACTCAAAGATGAGTGGGTTAATTTTAGATTTTTTTTTCATAGTTAAATATTTCCTACATGTTTATTCATATGTTTTTGTTTTTGTTTTTATCACCTTGAGACAAGAACTGTTTTTATTCTTCTATGACACGAATTTTTGGACAAGTCCCCATGCATGGTGAGTAGATGTTTTAACAAATATTAGTAAATAAAAAAGTGTACATGCGCATTCTGAAAGTTTGCTGTTGTGCATGATGTAATTTATTCCACTGAATTACTTTTCATGTCTTGATTTTCAATAAGCCATGAACCTAATATTGTTGTACATATATCTGTCATCTGTTATCTTTGGGTTCTATGACTACATCACAAAAATATGGCAAACTAATGATTATTTCATTCATCTGTTTAATTCATTTAGTATATGCGTGCTGTGAATATATGTAATATCACAAAATTGTCACGTACATGTATATTCATATGTTTTTGTTTAATTTCTCACTCTGAGCCAAGAACTGTATTTTCTAACAAGTGTACTTGCACGGTGAATCAAATTTTTTAAAGAAATGTATGAATATATACAAAGACATTAATGCATGTTTTCAAGGTTTGTTTTCGTGTATGATGCAATTTACACGACTGGATTATTTTTTCCGGAGTTCCAATTCAAAAAAGACGAGTACCTGATATTTTTCTACACACAACTGTCGTCTTTCATCGTTGAGCTTTATCTTTATATTTTGAAATATTGACATATAAATGAATATTTCGGTAATCTATTTTATTCATTCTGTACATGTGTGATGTTGAATTGTTATCAATATTCGTTATACAAGGCCCTTTATTAAATTCGTTTTTACCGGTATACATGTACGGAAAACGAGAATCCTCCCGGAACAGTGGGATTCAATGATACTGATCATGTCTTGAGACATACACAAATGTCGTAAGACGTTTAATTCCAGTTTAGTATAGAAATGCATTTTTCTCCATGGTTAATTATAAATACATCATTGACAATGTCCATGTCTTGAGACATACAGAACTTCTGTTAAGATATTAAGTGGAACTGTAAAAAAATGTGTAATGGGGATTTCTTTTGGAATTATGCCGGTCGATGGTTATTGCTTTCAAAAACAGATTAAACTGGTTCCGGAATGAGTTCAAAGGTTTAAGTCACAAAGAGTCGTCGACAAACACGTTGACGTCTCATGCAATGAATAGATACGACAATACTATTACGATAATCACAACACATACTCATATGGCTAATTTTGAGATTGTCGTTGTGCAAAAATCAAAATGTTAATTGTGTATTAATTATTAGCCAAATCCAAACCATGAATTGTCTGTATGCACACATATGATCGTGCGCGTGAAATCGCTCTTTAAGGAACCATTAAATGATACACTTTGAAGTTAAACCTGTGTAGTGTTTAATTGTTTTTTAATCTTAATTTATGCTACATATGCTTTATCTGTTGTAATTCTCTTAAAAAATATACATGTTTGACCAAAGTTTGAAAACGCAACAAACATATTTTGCAATGTGTATAGACAAGACATTATTATATATATGTGCATACGAATGTTCACTCTTATTTTTGTATGAAATAATGACATTAAACAAAAGCATTGACAAACTGTTGATTGTTTGAGTCTTCCATGAATTTTTTTTCTGAAAATCGAAAATAATTCCACAATACTTAACAAAAATATGTTTATGTCTAGAGATAGAAAAATGAAAAGCATGGTACTTTGCTGATGTCTTAGGACTTGCTTTATTGGGATATAAAATTTATATTTGGAAGATAAAATACAGTATAAATAAAATATGACATGTAAAATTTACATTATCATTCTATTATTGAATATATCATTGGACGAAAGTAATCATCTGAAGTAAATTACCCAAGTATCAACATTTACGAACATACGCCATTGATGGTTTGATTTGTGTTTCACTACAACAAATAACAAACACTGATTTTGTTTGGATATTGAATTGTCATGGCAACATTTAATCAAAATTCATTCAACCAACAACAACATGAGTACACAACCAAATTATTTGTCAATCAGTAAAATCTTGTTGACGATTGCACTAGTCACCGTATCACATCTGGGCGATCCAAAGCTGATGTACTGAAGGGCGGTCCATTTAGCATTATTTCAGAATTAGCAGCTGGACTATACATACAGATGGGTGCAGTCCTAACCTGTACAGCAAGTTAACTTGATAACCATTCATTTGGACTGGTCAAAGTTAACCTGTGACAGGATTTAGGACTGCTCTGACCAGTCCTAGGTCCACAATCTAGTTAACTTGAAAAGCAGACTTGGTCCTAGGACCACAATCTAGTTAACTTGAAAAGCGGACTTGGTCCTAGGACCACAATCTAGTTAACTTGAAAAGCGGACTTGGTCCTAGGACTGTTTTTATGTCTGCCGAAAAAGTTAACTTGGAAACAGGTCCGCGACTGATATAAGTTAACTTCGAACCAGTCCTGACATAAGTTAACATAAGTTAACTTCGAAACCAGTCCTGCCATAAGTTAACATAAGTTAACTTTGATTTTGACAACTCCGCTCGAACCAGACCTGTTCTCAAGTTAACTTTTTGGCTGGTCTGCTCAACACTAAGTTAACTTGTAACCAGGACCGCTCAACATCGATTTAAAAAAATATTTTTTAATGTCTTTGATTCTTGGTATAAACATAGAAAAATAGAGTAAAATTAAAACTTGCGTGATATAAACACTATTAAATACATGTATTTGTAAATAAAGTACACGTAAAACTTTGCTTGTTATACAAATTTATCCGTGATCAGCCTTTCTATAAATTAAAAAACGAAATTGGTTACAATGCTAACGGGCATTGAACATATATTCCAATACATATCAAATTCTTTAAATCGTATAAACCATATGTGCACTTTCTTTTGTAAATCTATATAGCCGCATAGTATGTATACAATTTTTTTTGTCAGGATAGAATATATAATACAAATGACACTCACAGCAATATTTGAACACAGTCATTGTGACTACAAAATTTTGTCCGCATACATTTAGAGTGCCAGCATGTCCTCCTTTTGTTCAATATATTGATACGTAAAAAAATAGGTAGTTTTGATACCTAAGACTGACTTGGACAACTAATTATTTGACCGCATCAACCAAAACTTAACATATCTGCACTTTATCATGTAAATCTTAATAGCTGCATAATAATTCAGTGATATTTTAAGTTAGGATGTATTGTATAAAACAAATGACAGCAATATTGGAACACAACGACTACACAATTTTGTCCGCATCAATTTATAATCCCAGCATGACCTCTTTTTATTCAAAATATTTTCTCGCAACAAAATGTTAGTAGTTTTGATACCTCATGCTAACTTGTACAACAAAATTATTTGACCGCATCAACCTAAACTGACCATATTTGCACTTTATTATGTAAATCTTTATAGCCGCATAGTAAATCAGCAATAATTTTATGTCAGGATAGAATGTATAATACAAATGACATCAATATTGGAACACAATAACTACAAAATTTTGTCTGCATAAATTTAAAGTGCCAACATGTCCTCCTTTTATTCAATATATTCATACATAAAAAATTCTAGTAGTTTTGATACTCCAGGCTGACTCATTTAACAAAATTATTTGACCACATCAACCTTAACTGATCATATATGCACTTTATTATGTAAATCTATATAGCCGCATAGTAAATCAGCAATATTTTTATGTCAGGATTTAATGTATAATACAAATGACAGCAATATTGAAACACAATGACTACAAAATTTTGTCCACATAAATTTAGAGTGCCAGCATGTCCTTCTTTTGTTCAATACATTGATACGAAACAAAATTTCAGTAGTTTTGATACTTATGCTGACTTGGACAACAAAATTATTTGACCGCATCAACCTAAACTGACCATATTTGCTCTTTATTATGTAAATCTATATAGCTGAATAGTAAATCAGCAATATTTTTATGTCAGGATAGACTGTATAATACAAATGACAGCAATATTGGAACACAGTGACTACAAAATTTTGTGTGGATAAATTTAGAGTGCAAGCATGTCCTCCTTTTATTGAATATATTTATACGGTACAAAATGTCAGTAGTTTTGATATCTCATGCTGACTTGTATAACAAAATTATTTGACTGCATCAACCTAAACTGACCATATAAAATTTGCACTTTATTATGTAAATCTATATAGCCGCATAGTAAATCAGCAATATTTCTATGTCAGGATAGAATGTATAATACAAATGACAGCAATATTGGAACACAATAACTACAAAAGTTTGTCTGCATAAATTTAAAGTGCCAACATGTCCTCCTTTTATTCAATATATTCATACATAAAAAATTCTAGTAGTTTTGATACCTCATACTGACTTGGACAACTTAGTTATTTTACCGCATCAACTCAAACTGACCATATTTGCACTTTATTATGTAAATCTATATAGCCGCAAATTCAATCAGCACTATTGTTATGTCAGGATAGAATGTATAATACGAATGACAGCAATATTGGAACACAATGACTACAAAATTTTGTCCGCATAAATTTAGAGTGCCAGCATGTTCTCCTTTTATTGAATATATCGATACGTTACAAAATTTCAGTAGTTTTGATACCTCATGCTGACTTGTACGACTAAATTTTTTGACCGCATCAACCTAAACTGACCATATTTGCACTTTATTATGGAAATCTATATAGCTGCATAGTAAATCAGCAATATTTTTATGTCAGGAGAGATTGTATAATTCAAATGACAACAATATTGGAACACAATGACTTCAAAATTTTGTCCGCATAAATTTAGAGTACCAGCATGTCCTCTTTTTATTCAAAATATTGTCTCGCAACAAAATTTCAGTAGTTTTGATACCCCAGGCTCGCTCCTATAACAAAATTATTTGACCGCATCAACCTAAACTGACCATATTTGCACTTTATTATGTAAATCTATATAGCCGTATAGTAAATCGGCAATATTTTTATGTCAGGATTTAATGTGTAATACAAATGACAGCAATATTGGAACACAATGACTACAAAATTTTGTCCGCATAAATTTAGAGTGCCAGCATGTTCTCCTTTTGTTCAATATATTGATACGTAACAAAATTTCAGTAGTTTTGATACCTCATGATGACTTGGACAACTAAATTATTTGACCGCATCAACCTAAACTGACCATATTTGCACTAAATTATGTAAATCTATATAGTCGCAAAATAAATCAGCACTATTTTTATGTCAGAATAGAATGTATAATACGAATGACAGCAATATTGGAACACAATGACTACAAAATTTTGTCCGCATAAATTTAGAGTGCCAGCATGATCTCCTTTTATTGAATATATTGATACGTTACAAAATGTCAGTAGTTTTGATACCTCATGTTGACTTGTACGACTAAATTATTTGACCGCATCAACCTAAACTGACCATATTTGCACTTTATTATGTAAATCTATATAGCCGTATAGTAAATCAGCAATATTTTTATGTCAGGATAGAATGTATAATTCAAATGACAGCAATATTGGAACACAGTGACTACAAAATTTTGTGTGGATAAATTTAGAGTGCAAGCATGTCCTCCTTTTATTGAATATATTTATACGGTACAAAATGTCAGTAGTTTTGATATCTCATGCTGACTTGTATAACAAAATTATTTGACTGCATCAACCTAAACTGACCATATAAAATTTGCGATTTATTATGTAAATCTATATAGCTGCATAGTAAATCAGCAATATTTCTATGTCAGGATAGAATGTATAATACAAATGACAGCAATATTGGAACACAATAACTACAAAAGTTTGTCTGCATAAATTTAAAGTGTCAACATGTCCTCCTTTTATTCAATATATTCATACATAAAAAATTCTAGTAGTTTTGATACCTCATACTGACTAGGACAACTTAATTATTTTACCGCATCAACTCAAACTGACCATATTTGCACTTTATTATGTAAATCTATATAGCCGCAAATTCAATCAGCACTATTTTTATGTCAGGATAGAATGTATAATACGAATGACAGCAATATTGGAACACAATGACTACAAAATTTTGTCCGCATAAATTTAGAGTGCCAGCATGTTCTCCTTTTATTGAATATATTGATACGTTACAAAATTTCAGTAGTTTTGATACCTCATGCTGACTTGTACGACTGAATTTTTTGACCGCATCAACCTAAACTGACCATATTTGCACTTTATTATGGAAATCTATATAGCTGCATAGTAAATCAGCAATATTTTTATGTCAGGAGAGATTGTATAATTCAAATGACAACAATATTGGAACACAATGACTTCAAAATTTTGTCCGCATAAATTTAGAGTACCAGCATGTCCTCTTTTTATTCAAAATATTGTCTCGCAACAAAATTTCAGTAGTTTTGATACCCCAGGCTCGCTCCTATAACAAAATTATTTGACCGCATCAACCTAAACTGACCATATTTGCACTTTATTATGTAAATCTATATAGCCGTATAGTAAATCGGCAATATTTTTATGTCAGGATTTAATGTGTAATACAAATGACAGCAATATTGGAACACAATGACTACAAAATTTTGTCCGCATAAATTTAGAGTGCCAGCATGTTCTCCTTTTGTTCAATATATTGATATGTAACAAAATTTCAGTAGTTTTGATACCTCATGATGACTTGGACAACTAAATTATTTGACCGCATCAACCTAAACTGACCATATTTGCACTAAATTATGTAAATCTATATAGTCGCAAAATAAATCAGCACTATTTTTATGTCAGGATAGAATGTATAATACGAATGACAGCAATATTGGAACACAATGACTACAAAATTTTGTCCGCATAAATTTAGAGTGCCAGCATGATCTCCTTTTATTGAATATATTGATACGTTATAAAATGTCAGTAGTTTTGATAGCTCATGTTGACTTGTACGACTAAATTATTTGACCGCATCAACCTAAACTGACCATATTTGCACTTTATTATGTAAATCTATATAGCCGTATAGTAAATCAGCAATATTTTTATGTCAGGATAGAATGTATAATTCAAATGATAGCAATATTGGAACACAATGACTACAAAATTTTGTGTGGATAAATTTAGAGTGCCAGCATGTCCTCCTTTTGTTCAATATATTGATACGTAACAAAATTTCAGTAGTTTTGATACCTCATGCTGACTTGTACAACAAAATTATTAGACCAAAACTGACCATATTTGCACTTTATTTTGTAAATCTATATAGCTCATGATAGCTGCAGCATAGTAAATCAGCAATATTTTTATGTCAGGATTCAATGTATAATATAAATGACAGCAATATTGGAACACAATAACTACAAAATTTTGTGTGCATAAATTTAGAGTGCCAGCATGTCCTCCTTTTGTTCAATATACATGATATATTGATACGTAACAAAATTTCAGTAGTTTTGATATCTCAGGCTGACTGGTATAGCAAAATTATTTGACCGTATCAACCAAAACTGACCATATTTGCACTTAAGTATGTAAATCTTTATGGCTGCATTATAAATTAGAAGTTTTTTTTTATGTCAAGATGCCAGCATGGATTGTATAATACAAATGGAAGCAATATTGGAAAATAATGAATGCAAAATCTTTCCGCATTAATTTAAATGTCAGCATTTCATCTCTGTATTCATAATATTGAACCGTCACTAAAGTTAGTAGTTCAGGATGGTGTGTATAACAAAACTATTTGTCTGCATCATCCAACACTGCCCAGTGGCATGTCTGATTTCTTTGTACTTTATGATGAAAAGTATATGAGGTTCTCTTCTAGGAATAGTATACTGTTAGTATATTTATTATGTCACTTGATTGATTTTGTTTGTAGCTAAACGTAAAGTGGCAACTATTTCATTCATGTGCACAACGAGTATATTTTTTCCAGATATCATTTATAATCCGCAAAGACAAATCTGGCGAAATTGACGAGATTGTTCATAATTATACAACACCTTATGTTTCTGGACACTGTACAATTTTCGTTAGAATATTTTGTAGAAAACAGAATCCAAGGCAAACAAGGTGAATTACGATGAAATATCCATGTAAAAATTGTAATGCATAAAGTAAAAAATGGGGAACGAAGCAACGTCGACAATGATGTTGATATTCCATGATATAAGAATATTGTTCCGATGCGTAGGATAACCTTTCTATCCGCCTTATAATTACAACAAAAAACTTTCATTTCTTTGATGATAGCTGTATGTGATTTTATAGCCATTGTTTAATATATACAATTATATAAGAATATGAAAGGAAAAAGATTTTTTGAAATGCGTATAATATCTATAGAGTCTAACGAGTAAAGAAATTTGCTATATAGGCCTACTGGGAAAAAATAACAATGCGATTATTGTAACATATTTAAAGCTCAAGTCTGATATGAGAAGTCTTAAACACGGTAATCTGTCATAAGCAGACCTGTCCTCAGGTCTGGTCAATAGCAGACTTGTCCACAGGTCTGGTCAGTAGCAGACCTGTCCACAGGTCTGGTCAGGAGCAGACCTGTCCACAGGTCTGGTCTAGGGCAGACCTGTCCTCAGGACTGGTCAAAAGCAGACTTGTCCACAGGTCTGGTCTGGAGCAGACCTGTCAATAGGTCTGCAGCAGTCCAAAAAAAGCAAACCGTAGGTCTGGTCTACCAACGACGAAGTTAACTTGCTTTTCTGCTTACAATTTCTCAAGTTAACTTAGACAGCAGTCAACAAGTCTGCTCCAAGTTAACTTTTGTACAGGTTAGGACCGCATCCATCTGTAGTCTGCATAAGATGAAGTAAATTCCGCCAAAATTGTCATTCGGACTATAAGTAAAGAATGATAATCCGCCACACAATTTACCCATGACAATTCAAGGATATCAAAAGCTATGAGCAATTTTAAACAACATTTCAAACAACCAAAATAATTGAAGATATTGTGTATTTATCATTTATACAGCAATCAAATTTCAAAAAGAGCATGTATTTTCATTGAGTGTCATCATGAATCATGTTTTTTGGTAGATTACAGGTGATCATGCGGAAATACACAGCAATGTGGATGCTTTACAAATGTTTCTACTGATGATTGTATTTGATTAAAAAAAATATCATTTCCAATTAATGACAAATGTACTCCGTCGTCAGAATATAGGGCTGGATGACGGTCGTCAAAATCTTGATACTTAATCACATATTCTCCATGTTTAAGTATATAAGACCTTCCGTGGCATGGTCATCATTTGAGTAACGCCATGAACGCCGGAGGAGAATGCTTAACCATATAAGTGAGCATTGGGAGCATACGAGACAAAATTGCTATTGTAAATTTCATATGATAAAGGAGAGTACTACATGGTACACTTCCCCAGCACAATGCAATATCAAAGCTCGTAAAATTTTGCTGCATAAATTGATTAAGCTGTAGACTGTGCCAACAACATCATCCCATGTTAAACCAGACTTGCAAAAAACAATTGCTACTTTTTAAGAGACCTAAATTACTACCTGGTCAGTTTTCTGAGTAATCACGAGCACTGCAAATTATTATTGAAGAACCAACAATCCATATTTCATTACTAAGACAAGCTGAAAATATCATTCATTCTGTTAGCTCAATTCTTATAAAACTTTTAAAGGATGCAGATTTCCAACGACCTAAAGTCATAATTTCTTCATCAGTATGACCATTCATTGCAACATATTTTGCTCCGACTATTCAAACCAAATGCGTGTTGTACTCTTTAGGATTACAATGAATAAATTGCTTGGTTTTACACGATACTGTGGAAAATTGATAACGTGTTACGCTGGTTTTGGTATAATGACAAAAAGTGGTTATTTTTTGTCGTGTCTGGTTGAAAGAAAGTTTAATAACAATATCACTGGGCAAATAGCTGCTTGATTAAAACTTTCCACTGTTAATGTTGTAGATAAACCTTGTTGATCGTTTTTACCGGTATACATGCACGAAAAACGAGAATCCGTACGAAACAGCGGGGCTTTTATCATACTGCTCATATCTTGAGACATGGAAAAATGTCGTAAGATGTTTAATTCTAGTTTATTATATAAATGCATTTTTCTGCATGGTTGATTATAAATACATGATAGACAATGTCCATGTCTTGAGACATACACTAAATATCTTAAGATATTAAATTAAACTAAAAATATGTGAAATGGGGCCTTCTGTGGTAGGAATTATGTCGGTCGATGACTATAACTTCTAAAAACAGATTAAACAAGTTCCTGAATGAGTTCAAAAGTTTAAATCATCAAGTGCCGTCGACAAACAGGTTGACGTCTCATGAAATGAATAGATACGACACTACTAATACGATAACCAGAATACATACTCATATGGCTAATTTTGAGATTGTCGTTGTGCAAACAGCAAAATGTTAATGATGTATTAATTATTAGCCAACTCTAAGCCATATTTTCCCTTGGTTGATTTTCATGTCTACCTTGTTCTATAGCAAGTTTATGGTTTAAGCATTAAATTGAAAAAAATTCATATCTAAGATTAAATGACAGTTTCTGTATATTTTCATTTATACAAATATTATCTTTAATTTTTGAGTAAAATGCACGTTTTGATGAGTTACCAATGTAATCTGACCAAGTTTGTAAATTAACATCTTTAAGTCTGTGTTTGAATAAATTCATGAACAGTTTTGAATCTCCCACACCTTGATTTTCCCATACAACACCAAATCCATTTGAAAATAATACTCTTTGCACCTTGGTACACCAATTTATACGTCAATGTTCATTCATTCTAAACAACATACGGTAGCATAATTTTGGTAGTCTGCTATCATCCATGTATTGTAAATGAAGAAAATATTTTAAAGGTTTACACACATAATTTACATATTCACCTCTTGCTATATGATTATTAGTCTTTTGGCCCATTCCTAGTAACCATTTACAAATTTGTCTTTCACTTTATCTGTACTTCATAATTCTGCACCATAATAAAGAATTGGAGCAACCATAGAGTCAAATAACTTAAATCCAAGATTTATATCTCTAGTTCCGAGTTTACACATACAATGTTTTATCATGTTCAGAGCTATTTCACACTGCATTCTTAATGTTTTGAAACAGCAAGTTCATTTCAGTCTATTGGAAAAATATATTCCTAAATACTTATAATAACTGACAACTCTTAAAAGTTCATGTTTGAAGTACCACTCCTCATTTTTAGACAATTCACCTCCATTCTTAAATACAACAATACTAGATTTGTCCATGTTGACAGTCATATTCAACTTTTCACAATACTTTTTCAAACTTGTCAATCGTCTCTGTAGATGAATTGGTGTATCAGCTATAAGCGCAAGATCATCTGCGAAGAGTAGCAGCATGACGTTTTGAAAGTTCTCATGTATAAAATGCCATTTCAAATGCTTTTCCCTATTTCAATTGCAAGTTCATTTATATACATTGCAAACAACCATGGACTTAAAGTACAACCGTTTCTCACGCCAGAATTACATGTAAAAGTTTGTGATAATCCATCAGTTGTTTTAACTTTTGCTTTGATATTGCCATATATATAATATATAGATATAGTAAACCATCCTCACCTGGTGACTTAAGCTTCTTTTTATTCACTAAAAATTTCTTCACAAGTAATATCACTGTCTTAGTATGAAAAGTTTTCTTCAATACATAAACCATAACCAGTATTATGAGACTGTACAAAAGTATCTACAAATTCAGAAAAATTTACATCTTTATCTGATACATCAGGGTTCAAAAGGTTAAAAAAATAAGTGTTCAATTCTTCACTTGAAATGTTTGATCTAGGTATATTAGATTTACTTATAACTGATTTTTATCAATTTGCAAAATTTACAAGAATCACCAGTTTCAGCAACATTACATAATTATGGCACCCTCAACGGAGTTGGGGTGACATATTGTTATTCTACGTTTCTTTTTTTCTTATTATGTCACCCTGACGAACGTCGGGTGACATATTGTTATTGTTCCATTCTTTTTTTATATTATGGCACCCTCAACGGAGTTGGGGTGACATATTGTTATTCTACGTTTCTTTTTATTATTATTATTATTTTTATTCTTCCACACTTTTTGTCCGAGCTATTTCTCGGAATTGAATGGACCAATGTTAATGGGGCTATATCATAATGTGGACCACTATGTAAAGTTGTGCAAGAGACATTGGAATGGTTCAAAATGGCCGCCGTTACCATGGAAACAACAAAAATTTTTAAAAAAAATTCTAAATCTTTGTTATAAGAGCCATTTTATTGAAACTTAAAGTAAATATTGCCAGTGGTGCCCTGAGGTACCATCAGGACTTAGAAATTCCAAAATGGCTGTCTAATGGCTGGATATTTGATTTGTTCCTACCGACCCGATGACAAAATGAACCAATTCTCATCCTCCACTGGCTAATGTCAAATTCCATCTTTAAAATGTGTTTTTTGATGCTTAACAATAGTAGAAATAGTAAGTTCATAGCAATGATTGAGGTTTAAATTAATATATTTTCAATATTTTGGTTCTCTGATTTTTTTCAAACTTCCGTTTTTTTTTTTCACTTTAGGTGGCGCTTTTTCCTTGTATAATGGTTAAAAATTGTCACGTACATGTATATTCATATGTTTTTGTTTAATTTCTCACTCAGAGCCAAGAACTGTATTTTCTGACAAGTGTACCTGCACGGTGAATCAAATTTACATGAAATGTAAGTATATACAAAGATATAAATGCGCATTTGTGACGTTTGTTTTCGTGTGTGATGCAATTTACACGACTAAATTATTTTTACCGGTGTTCCAATTCAAATAGACGTGTACCTGATATTTTTCTACACACAACTGTCGTATTTCAGCGTTGAGTTTTATTTCTATATTTTGGCGTATTGACATATAAATGAATATATCAGTAATCTATTTTATTCATTCTGTACATGTGTGATGTTGAATTGTTATCAATATGCTTTATAGTATGCCTTTTATTAAATCCCTTTTACCGGTATGCATGTACGAAAAACTAGAATCCCTACGAAACAGCTGGGCTTTTATGATACTGCTCATGTCTTGAGACATAGACAAATATCTTAAGACGTTTAGTTCTAGTTTATTATATAAATGCAGTGTTCTGCATAGTTGATTATAAATACATTATTGACAATGTCAATGTCTTAAGACAAACAGTTTAAGATATTAAGTCAAACAGTAAAAATATTTGTAAAAAGTAAAACAACAAAAATACCGAACTCAACGGAAAACTCAAAACGGAAAGTCCCTTATCAAATGGCAAAAGCAAAAGCTCATGGGGTCTTCTGTTGGAATTATGTCGGTCGATGGTTATAGCTTTCAAAAACAGACTTAACTGGTTCCTGAATGAGTTCAAAAGTTTAAGTCATAAAATGTCATTTTAAGATTTTTCGTTCTATCGAGCCGTCCAGGTGTGAAATTGAGAGGAATAACGCTAGCATGTTTTTGTCCAGAACCGACTCAATGGTCTCAGCTCCTATTAGTACATATACTGCTGCGGATGCCGTTCTGTCTAGTAGACATTTGAATTGTTTAAATATCTTCCTCTGTAATTTTTCTAGCTCAGATACATCCTTTTTTTGTGCATATTTGGACCTCGAGCCCATAGAGATAACGTTGGACGGCATATGTTTTCAATACTTTTTTTAGTACTATCGGTGACATTCCTGTTCTGGCATGTAGACCAGAAACTAGCAAGGCATATATGTTTTGTCGACCAGTTTTTAGTCTCTCATTCAAGTTGACTTTGCCATTTGTAGCTCTTGTGATACCGAAATGTTTCAGCTTTTCTACTTTTTTATTTCTTTTCCATTGAAGCTGTATGATTTAGGTTGTTGTTTCGAACCTTTAGAGACACATATTATTTCGGATTTATTTGGAATAATTTTAACCATGTCCCTTTTAGTGAGGAATTCTATAATGCCGAGCATTGCCTGTATATCGGATCGTTCACCCAGTAAGGCAATATCGGCCGCACATGTTGGTGAGCCTACTTGTATGTTGCCTAGCTTTGTGACTAAATTGCTGGTGGATATTGCATTGAGAATGGTGTTATTGTATCGTTTGTACAACAGAGATAATAATTTTGCTCCTTGGCGAAACCTTTTAATGATATTGATGCTTTCTGATGTTTCATTATTCCACTTTATTATTAGAGACAGATCTTAATGAATGTTCCGAAGTAAAATTCACATATTGCCGTCAATTTCATCATGAAAGAGCTTATTTACCATGATCTCATGGCTCAGGGTATCACATGCTTTTTCATATTCTAGACTCCCTTTAACAATGGATTCAAAGATTTTAGAACAGATACTGGTAACGACAATTCCCCTGTAGTTTCCAGGTATGGTTTTATCCTTCTTCTTTTAAGGACAGGTGTTAATATACCATTTTTTAGAATCTTTGGTATATCCAGATCAGAGAAAATATTATTGATTATACTTGCGATTTCCACAGATACTTTATCCACCGCATGTTGATAATGTTCAGAACAGATACCATTTTCGTTTGAAGTTTTGCCAATGCTCAGGTTATTAATAACAGTTTTAACTTCTTCAGGAGTTGTTTGTTTAATTTCCCTTTTGGAGTGTTGATTTTCAAAAATGATATCATTTTGCATTTTTGTTAGGCGGAAGCGTTCCAGGTCAAAAATATGTTTGTCGTAATTTGGTGTTCCGAGCTTTTCGAAATGTATAGACCAGGCTTTAAGTATATTTTCACCTTCGAATTTCTCATTTCCAATGTAAAGTACATCAGTATTCGATAGATGGTTGGATCCCTGGTGTTTTATTAATTTATGGAATGTTTTACTGTCTTTTTCCGAAGCTTGCATAATTTCGTTTATGACTTTTTCCTTTTTTTGATGCATGTGTCTGCCTCTGTAGTTGTTGCAGACGACATTTTTTTGTTTTTGAGAGTCTGTTTTTCTAAATCCGCATCCTGATTTTTGTTGGTTTTATCTTTCCAGCTTCTATGTGCGGACTTTGCTTCATTAGATGCTTGGCTAATTTTGCTGTTCCATATGCGTTTGCCAACATGTTTTACAGTTTTCAGTTTTCTAAAGCTTGGGATAGATTGCATTCCAGCTTTATGAAGTACAGATTCTAATTTTTGTATACGTGATTCTACGTTGTTTGGTATTTTATTTTGCCCATATGTATTGCCAAGACTATTTTCAACAGATGACTTCTTGTCACATTTTCTCCAGTTTGGCCTTGTGTATATTTTGAGAGGGCGTTGAGTACATCTTTTAACACTAACACTATTTTGACTATTGTCATGATTGTGCTATTTCCTAGAGGTCTATGTATATTGGTGTATAAAGTTGGAGAGCCATGAGAGAACCACTAAACCTTTGCTAGTAAAACTGACAATCCTAGACAATTAAGATTGGAATATAATTTAGTAGCATGCTAAATATACAGGTAGATCTATAGGTTAAAGTTGCCACTTTTACATAACAAAGTGATTTTTTTTACATCAAAATAGACGACTATCGAGTTTATGCACTTTCCAGTAAATTTCATATGTCACAATGCTTATGTTAATATGTCACAGTAGGAACCGATTGCGCGGGGCAGCTGTTCGATAACTCCTTCTTAAAAAAAGCTTGAGATTGGTGTATAAAGATAAAACTTTGATTTCTGATATTGTATAAATAAAATGATGAAAAACCATTGAAAGCAAATGCTTTACTTAATCCATATAAAACAATGTTAAGTTCTATTCGTCCGATTTTGGACTATTACACTAATAAAATAGTCTACATGGTCTAGGTCCGACAGGCAGCTCCCTTGTTAAATTATGCTTGTCACTGATAATGTTACCCAGCTGAGCCAGAGGCGGATTTAGGGGGGCAGGGGGCCTGGGCCCCCCTTTTGTGGGACAAAATTTGGTTGATTATATAGGGAATCACTGAAGCATGACTGGAGCGGAGCCTCCTCTTAGGCAGTCAGTGGACCCCTACTTATGAAAATTTCTGGATCCGCCACTGTGAGCTGCCCAGTGTATCAAAATAATATGAGGATATGTTGGAACCCCCCTTTTTTGACAATCAATGCTTTTGAATGGGGACATAAGGTTGGAACCCCCTTTATCCTGGGTATGGAACCCCCTTTTAGAAATGGCTGGATCCGCCCCTGCTGTCCATGTTTATTTTGATGTTAAGTCTAAACTTTATACTATTAATGCTTGATATTGATCAGCTCTTCGTTTTAGATTATTTTGTTTTAAATGTCGAAGAACAGGAATTTCAATGAACAGATGTATTATAACCAAACCCCCTTTCTTGTGAAAGTCGTCGATATAAACAGATAATGATCATTCAACTAGTTCACAAATCAAACAAACACTCTTGTAAAGCAAGGATTTGTATAGCAAATCCTTGTGTAAAGTAAGGAATGTATATCAATCGAAACTGTCAAAATGTTTTTAAAATATATACTTACGTTAATTCAGTCGGACACAGCAAGAAACTACCAAAAGACCAGACAAATGGCGCGAAATCATAGCGTTGATATTTTCGAAAGCTATCGGGATTTTTCATCATTCTAATCTTTACAAAAATCGATTTACAGCTGTAGTCTCAGTTTACAGTCATCAATATTTTATATTTGCATAACCATTAAAGAATAATTATCATGATTATTAGGATGTTATTTGGTTATTGCTATTTTCATACAAATATTTTAACAGTTATTATCTATGTTATAAATTACCAATTTATGAAAATGAAACGCATGTTAACAAAACTGTGTATCTACAGTCCCGTTGCCGATCAGTTCTTTTTATTTATTTATTCAATTTTTTTTTCGATTTTTATTAAATTTTTTTATTTCGATTCCTCTGCTAATCAAAGGGAAGCTATCCTCATATTATTTTGATACACTGACAACGATTCTATCGATGAACTGAAGTATACTAAAATGTACTTGTCAGTACTAGATTTAACGCTAGGCGTTTTTTCCTAATTACCTAAACCAGTACTGACTGGTACTTAATCGATCGCAGTAGTTAGTGTACTGAACATGTACTGAACAACTGAAAAAGATCTTGACATTTTTCCTTGCGGTAAATTCAGGCATTTAAGAGTTGTTCAGTTTGAAATGACCGTTTCAGTAGTAAAACCCGTTACTAGTGCATATTTGCTGTGACCAGCGTATGATCTCAGGTATTTGTAGGATGTTTTGTAGCTATTTTCACAGTTGGATTTAACTGCTGTATATTTTTTTCCTCAAACAAGAAATAGTCAATTTGTGAGGTATATTTACCATTGTGATGGAAAAAGGTTGGCTCTATCGGATAGCTATCTGGAATATGGAGGTTGTTTATATTTTTGAACTCTTCGAAGACTTTGTCCCGCCTTCTATTATCACGATGTAAGGACGCATTCGTATCGCCACATAGGATTATCTGGTAAGTTTCTTTATACTTATCCGTAATTTCTGAGATTTGATCAGTGTATCTCTGTATTCATTGTCCCCACTACTCTGTGCAGTTGGCATATATATGTATTAATTAAACATATTGCATTTAGGCTACTGTTTATTGTTAGTACTTGAATGCGAGGATTCCCATCCGGCATTAAGTTAACTGTGTTGGCCAAGTCTTTTTGCCAAAGAATTGCTGTTCCACCATAGCCACGTACTGATTTATGGTCCAATAACGGGTTTTCATCATCCACTGATTTGATATTTGTCGAGAATTTTTGATTTATTTCCTTTGCTATATTTTTTCCAAAGATAGTAATTAATGTTTTTGAATACACAGCATGTGTACTGTTTCCAGGATTGAATTAAGACACAGTGTGTTACCTTTTATATTTTGAATATTGATGGTTCCTATTGTAAATTCATGTGGTCTATTGTCCAGTTTACGGTTGAGGCTCTGCCTGCTCCAAAAAATGCTTGCTCGAGTTCATTTGCTCATTGTTTAAGACTGATTCTGAGATACTTCTATGATGTAATATATTTCCATGTGGTTGATTATCTGGGTTACTATTAGATTTGTCCAGATCGAATTTTGTATACACATCCTTTATTTGGGTGTTCTTCAGAGTGTTTTGATCCGCCTGGTTTGATACATGATTTTGATATTCTTGTCCTTTGTGGTGAGTTTGTTGTTTGTCAACTAGTTCACTGTTAGTTTTGTGTTTTTGTCTGTTTTTGATTAGCCCTTTGCATTCTTGCTCGATTTTGCCCCTGATGTTCAGTATTTACTCTTTGGCGTGTTGGTTGATTATTTTTTTGGCCTTGTATCATGGTTACTATGAGTCTTTTGTTGTTGCACATGATGAGCATATGGGGTAAATACCAGTACCATAGGTGGTTAATATGGTGGTGGTCTAATCCATATTGGGGGTCTTGTCTATTGCACACCAGGTGTTTGTGGATGGTTTAGTGTCTGTTGAGTAAAGTTCCCATTCTGAGATCCTGGAAATGGAGCGAATTGTGTATTCATCTGAGCGTACTGACTAGGTAGTTTTTGACTTCCACTTGCGGGAGTTTTATATTTGTTACATTCATTTTCCATATGATAAAGTTTACATTTGAGTTCGTTGACTTCTGTATTGTGTTTCATTTGTAAGGACATAATATTAAGCTGATGTTCGAAATTCATTTTTAGATTATTAATTTGTCCTACGAATTTCATTTCTAGCTGATGAATTTGATGGTTAGAAGGATGTTGCCTGCTGTTATCTAATGGAGATTGTATGCCTAATTTAGACGATAGTAGGTCAATTGGTTGACTATATTCTTGATCGACTGTCAGTAGATTACTGATTTTATCTTTACATTCGGTAAGTTGTAGTTCAAGATTGGTTTGTTCTAGATTGTCCTTCTTCTTTGCCCGTTTTTGTTTAGCTTTTACTTCAATAGATGGGATATGTAAATTTTGTTTGGTGATTTATTATTTAGTCTCTGTTTCTGACAAAGTGGATAGGCATGTATAAGTTTTTTCTGTATCAGTTGCTTGACATGTTGTTATAACATAAGTATGCAATTAGCTCTTCGATTTATATAGTTGTTTGGGATGGGTTTCAGCTCTTTGTTGAATCTCTTCATTGTGCAAGGATTCATCATATGGAATCGTGTTATCTAGTATGCGGCAAGACGAGCATATATAGTCTGTATGGTTGTTAAGTGAGTTTTCTGATATTCCTTCACAATGCAGTGTGTAGCCATTATCCACATACTGTACAGTCGACAGTATTTCCATTTAGGATAGCATTTCTATATACTATGCAGATTTGATCTGTTGTTTTTTCGCCTTCACGAGAAAGTGTTTGTTACTCTAATTCAATAAGTTCACCATACAGATTACAAATGGAGTTATTATGGCTGTTTATATGTGTACAACAGGAATCAGATAGGTCTTCGTCCATGATGGTCATTAGTTTATATGGTGAATTAGGTTAATGATTATGACTGTCAATATCGTAGTTATAATCATTCAGTCCTATGTGCTGAGGATGTTGTTTCATAATACCTTTGTTCTTTGGGTTTAGCTGATAAGATGGCTTTAGCTTGCCCCTTTTTTGGATTATTTATTTGGTCTTTAGTGAGCTTACACATTTGCTTGATTTTGTCATTTAGCTGGGAGCATGATTTATGCTCCTAAGTTCTTCATATATTTTACTTAGGTCTTCTTGAATAAATCTTTGTACCATATATCCATTAGCATCGATTCTACATGTGGTATTGAACATGTTTATTCTAAATAGTTGACAGCTCGTCATGAACGTATTTTATTTTTGACTGATAATGATTCTTCAACTATCATTGGTTGCTTGTTGACACCTAGTAGATTTGACTTGCTTGTTTTGGTATATAGCCTAAATGTTCGATCTTCAGATTGGTCGTAATATTTATAAATAGAGGATTTCAAAATTTCATAGGCTCCTGCAGTGCATGTTATGACAAGCGTGCCATCTGTAAATTCCATATTACAGGAGTGATCCCTGTCTGTTGTTTCTATTTTCTTATCAAGTGCCTTCTTGGCAGTTAGCTTGTATGTCATGTGCTTATTATCATGTGAACGAGTGACACTGGGCGTGTATATTATAGGAGGGTTTCTAGATCTTGCAGGTTTTGTTATTTCCTGGGAGCCCATGGTGGTGATGTTATGCTTATCTTTATATCTAAGGACTGGTTTTGTTGATTCTTAAATGTTGTTTTTTTTCTTTATATTTTAATGTTTATAATAACAGTTAGCTTGGCATCCCATGCAGTTTGTATTATAAAGTATTGGTTGAAGGAAGAACACGCTGTTATGAAGGAACGGGATTTCAGCTATATTGGCATTCCATGTAGACGTACTAGATTGGCATATATTTTATTGATGTTGCATATACTGATTCACATACAATACCAGTTAGCTTGGCATCCCAGGCAGACTGGCCTGTATCTGTTTAGTATGAGTATAAATATTTGAATTTAAGCTTCTGATTAGTTCCAGCAGTAAATGTTTTTCGTTCTGATATTTCTCGTAGCCAAGCCCTTGCTAGATTCTGGCCAGGATGGATCCCGTCTCTGTACAAGTTGTAGTTGAAGTATAACAAGGCTTCGACTCTTGAGCGCGTGCGATGATGTTTGTGTGCTTGTAGGAATAATGAGAAGTTATGTGAGCGAGTATTTAAGGTTTGATTAGTAGCTCTTATTTGTTCATTCACTTGCCAGACTTGATATGCGAGTGTTTCGTATTGTTGCTTAAAAGTTTTTGGGTCTGGGTGTCTTTTAGATTCGTTGAAAGCTTTTACTGAGTATACCGGTAGTTCATGAAAGATGAGTTTAGCTTGTGGAAAATCTTGTACATAGCTCTTGATGTCATCAATACAGGATGCAATTTTGTCAACAGCAACAGATTTATCAGTTGTAATAGATATATATATTTTGAAGATTTTTCTTTGGTTGTCAGATTACATGTTCCAAGCCAGACATATAAAGCAATGTCTCCAATTTCATATAATTTAGTGGCGAGATTTCTTTTAAGCCAGGCGAAACTTTGCTCAATTGACACACTTTCCTGGCACCACCATATTATATTTTGGTCAAATGGATTTACGATATTGTTTCGTAATGTGAATCCTTTACTATCAGACAGTATGACGGGCCGCTGTTTTGACCGACCTGTTGGAGGCACAAAGTTATGAGTTCTACGATATTTTGCAAGTTTGGCCTCGGACATGTAGATTTGATGTGATTTCTGGTCTATGGTTGGAATAGAAAAGAGAGTGGTACTATCGGGAACTGCCGGTTCTAAGATTCCAAGAAATTTGGGCCTTGGCAGGGATTAGTTTTTAGCTACAGTACATTACTAAGTATGATTGAAAGTTAATGAAAGAATAAAATAAAATAAGTTAGCAATGGACGGTAGATCAAAAATGTGAACTCAAACACCTAATGGGACCTACGCTATTTTAGGCGGGAAGCGATCGTATCCGGTTATGTTAATTTATATCATTAAAACGAATAAATCAAATAAAATTTGAGTTCAACGTGAATGCTTTCTAGTGCTCAATAAAAGGGACAAATATTTTTGGTGTATGTGTAGTGCGACACTTTGGAAAATCAAGATATTGTCCTCTTCAGTGCAGTAAAGTCAGTCCGCCATTCATAAAAACGTACAAAAAACTAGAATCCCTACGGACCAGCTGTGCTTTTATGATACTGCTGATGTCTTGAGACATGGAAAAATGTCTTAAGACGTTTAATTTTAGTTTATTATATCAATGCATTTTTCTGCATGGTTGATTATAAATACACCATTGACAATGTCCATGTCTTGAGACATACAGTAAATATCTTAGGATATTAAGTTAAACTGTAACAATATTTGTAATGGGGTTTTCTGTTGAAATTATGTCGGTCGATGGTTATAGCTTTCAAAAACAGATTAAACTGGTTCCTGAATGAGTTCAAAAGTTTAAGTCATAAAGTGTCGTCGAGAAACAGGTTGACGTCTTATGCAATGAATGGATACGACAATACGTAAAGGGTAACCACAACACATACTTATATGACTAGTTGTGAGATTATCGTTGTGCAAAAGCAAAATGTTGATGGTGTTTTAATTATTAGTCCACTCCGAAACATGACCTGTGTGTATTCAAACATATGATCTGCCGCGTTTAATCGCTCTTTTAGGAAACATAAAATAAATGATACACTTTTAAGTTTAACATGTGTATTGTTTTCTTTTTCTATCATAGTGTATGAAATTATTACCTTTCTACATATATGTTCTGTTGTCAGTATCTTCAAGAAATAGATATATGTTCGACCAAATATTTGACAACGCGGTAAACATATTTTAGAAATTATTAGATTTGTGCATACGAATGTTGACTCTTATTTTTGTATGAAATAAGGACATTAAAAATTTTATTGACAAACATTTTATTTGTTTAAGTCTTCCATGAAATCTTTTCGAAAAATCGAAAATAATTCCAAAATACTTAGCCTTACAAAAATACTTTATGTCTTGAGATAGACAATAAAAATCTTGATACATTGCAGATGTCCAAGGACGCTTTATCGCTATGTCATATTTGTATTTTGAAGATACTTAGCCTTACAAAATATTTTATGTCTTGAGACAGAGAATAAACGTCTTGATACTTTATTGAAGTCTAAGGACTTGCTTTATTGGTATAACATATTTGTATTTTGAAGATACGTAGCTTTACAAATATATTTTATGTCTTGGGATAGAAAATAAATATTTTGATACTTTGTTGATGTCTAAGGACTTGCTTTATTGGTATATCATAAGTGTATTTTGAAGATAAAATGCAGTATAAATAGAATATGACAAAAAATTAAGATTATCATTCTATTAGTTTTTAGATTTGTATAATGGTTAAAATTTGTCACGTAGATGTATATTCATATGTTTTGTTTAATTTCTCACTCAGAGCCAAGAACTGTATTTTCTGACAAGTGTAATTTCACGGTGAATCAAATTTTCAAAAAATGTAAGTATATACAAAGATATAAATGCTTGATTTAACGTTTGTTTTCGTGTATGATGCAATTTACACGACTGAATTATTTTTACCGGTGTTCCGATTCAAATAGACGTGTACCCATTATTTTTCTACACACAACTGTCATCTTTCATCGTTGAGTTTTATTCTTATATTTTGGAATATTGACGTATAAATGAATATTTGAGTAATCTATTTTATTCATTATGTACATACAGTGATGTTGAATTGTTATCAATATGCGTTATACTATGCCCTTTATCAAATCCCTTTTACCGGTATACATGTACGAACAACTAGAATCCCTACGGAACAGCTGGGCTTTTATGATACTGCTCATGTCTTGAGACATGGAAAAATATCTTAAGACGTTTAATTTTAGTTTATTATATCAATGCATTTTTCTGCATGGCTGATTATAGATACATCATTAACAATGTCCATGTCTTGAGACATACAGTAAAACTGTAAAAATATTTGTAATGGGGTCTTCTGTTGGAATTATGTCGGTCGATGGTTATAGCTTTCAAAAACAGATTTGATCTGTTCCTGAATGAGTTCAAAAGTTTAAGTCATAAAGAGTCGTCGACAAACAAGTTGGCGTCTCATGCAATGAATGGATACGACAATATTAATACGGTAACCACAACACAAACTACTGGAGATTTCCAATAAAATGATATTCGTACGTAACTCGACGTACGGACCTAATGGGACTGGTTATTGCCAACCATTGAATTTGATTGAATACGTCGCTCAAGTTTAAACAAAGTATTCCAAGACTTTTAAAATAACACACTGGAATTTTTGTCCATATAAAATAATTTTATCATGACGAAAAATGATAGAAATCTTGCATTTTTATTTATCACGTGGTTTTCCAGATTCCCGCCTTTATTTTCACTGACATAAGATCACGTATAAACACACGTATCCTATACCTATCATACGTACTATTTGAGTTATCTTTCATGGTTTTGATTATGACAATTATTTGTCAATATACTTTGCAGATGAACGCCCCATTATAATTTTTTTCTGTCTTTCTTTATAGTTTATCTTTCTTTTTATTATATTTGTCGCGGGGAAAATATTTAGAAAGATATTTTTCTGGCAATTTCAGAAATATCGAAACCAGAGTTTGTCAGATTCTGTCTCTTTATAAAAGTTGAAAATTGAGATAAAACTATCGCTTCCATTTAATTTCTAAACAAAAGTATTTTTCATTTATTATAAAATGTATTTATAAAAAAAAATCCCTAAATATGGTTTTTTTTTTAGAATTAAGGTCTGTTCGATTAGGGATTGTTCTGTATTAATGTGTTTAACGGGAATGCTGTCGGAGTCCAAATACAAAAGACATTTCCAGGCAATTTTTTTAATATCCCTTGAAGTAAATTAACTTGTAGTATTGTATCCATTCTATTGATTAACAATTAAAAGAGGTCACCGAATTCATTTCACTAAATAAATCAATAACGGAAATGTGTAAGGTAAGTAACATTGAACAACATAATATACTAGTAATAAGATTTCGTTGACAGATGCGGATCCAGGATTTTGAAAAGGGGGGATATAGGCAACGTTAGAAGTGGAACAAAAAATATCAGTATTAATAGGATGTAGGGCCATATATATACGTGCTCGTTGCATATGTATTTTACATATGCATATTTAGGACGAGAAGATGAATATGAACAAGACTTTGTATTATACCGCAGGAAGACATGTCATCATACCCAGACACATGATCTTACCCCGGACCGACCAATCTTTGCTCTAACTCCTAAATACTGCGTGCTTGGCAGAGAGGCAGCCAATCTTCGATTTGAAACGGGCGAGGATCGTGCCCAAGACTTCCCGCACTCGATCAGTGGTGTAGCTTTCATTGACGTAATGAGTCAACCGCCTCACCAAATTTTTATACTATAAATAATGAGAGATAAACATAATTATATACCATGTACGTCATAATATAAAATATACTGAGTGACGACTGTTCAAAACGTTGACTGCTTTACTCTTTACTCACTCATTCCTCATTATTAACGTCTTGAAAAATTTCTTTCATAAAATGAACAAGGTAGATGCAAATATCTTTTTTAAGTAACAGACAAAGTATACTTCGCAAAAAACTGATTCAAACAAGAGGTCATAACTGTGAAACTGATATGATGTTTTTTGTTTTAGACAACGAACTTGTTACTTTTGATGGACAAAGTTGTCAACAGACACTTGGCATTCCTACATGTTATGTAGTACTCTTCTACCTTGGGTAATATAAGCAAGACTTCATAGTTCACCCAGTTATTATCATCCATACATTTTGTCAAAATCTAAACGTATAAAGTTAAAAGACATAGTGGATCTTAAACTTAATATTCCCAAATCTGTACAAAAGCATTTAAAAGGAGTTCATACATATAATTCTGTCAGTTATTTTTGTTTTGATCAGGGCCTGTCTGTAACTGAATACTGAGATTTAAACCTTTAACCAGCAGTTTCATTGAAATATATTGATTTGATGCGCACTAGAAATATTATTTCATGATAAAATACCACAAATCTGGATTTTTCATAGACAGGATCTTTTTGCCAGTGTGTGAGTTATCAAGAGTATGATCACCTACACCTATTTTGCGATTCATATTTTCAAAAAACGTCCACTCTCTATTGGCATTGACGTCTTTTAACCAAGGTGAGGCTTTGACTGCCAAGATTCAAATCATTTGCCTCACCAGAAATAAAATTCAAGTTACGCTACTGTCGATTGATTAATAGTTGGTTGCTTAACGTCCAGTGGCAAATATTTCATGCATAATTAACGTGTAGAGAGCGTGACATTCTCTCTACAAGAGGCATCGGATTTAACGTCCCCACTCTGACCGGACGGGACTGCGTACTTGTACATCCCGCACAACCAAACGGACTCCCCACTTTGGCAATGGTTAAACTGTCGATCGGAACAAGACCAATAGTGACCATATTTCTCTTCCCCCGATCACCTTTGAGGGGTTTCTGCCGAGACGAGCGCGCGACCAAAGAGACAGTTATGAATATGTTAGATACATATACATGTACAAGTATTAATCAAAACATTTGCAACAAATATGTGTGGCCTTAAGACACCGTGCCCCTTCACATGATCATATTTCCTTGTTCAATGCACCACTTAATCCGGGTCAAACTCTAATTTGGTATATAATTATAAACGTTTTATATTTTGAACAGAACGGAAGAGCGGACGGATGAACAGACCAGTAAATAATATCCCCTTGCTATCATAAGTTGGTCATAAAACTAAAATTGATTATCCTATTTAACAAAACTTCAATCAAATATTCCGTACATGTCCGTTTTTCATACGTATTTGTATAAGTTAAACGCCAAACATTTTAGAAAAACCAATTTAAAGAGCAATGATATTAAATTACGCATACGTTGGTACGGGCTCTTCCTAGAATCCATGCATCATTATAATTACAGACAAGATATAAAAAAATTATCTGATTCAGTAAAGTGTAATCTTATTTTTTCTTGAAGATGCGTCCTCATAAATTCCATTTGATAAAATTCTGCGGAAAGGTGACAAAGTTCTATCTTATTATATATTATTTAGCCTCTGTTTCTGACAAAGTGGATAGGCATGTATAAGTTTTTACTGTATCGGTTGCTTGACATGTTGTTATAACATAGGTATGCATTTAGCTCTTCGATTTATATAGTTGTTTGGGATGGGTTTCAGCTCTTTGTTGAATCTCTTCATTATGCAAGGATTCATCATATGGAATCGTGTTATCTAGTATGCGGCAAGACGAGCATATATAGTCTGTATGGTTGTTAAGTGAGTTTTCTGATATTCCTTCACAATGCAGTGTGTAGCCATTATCCACATACTGTACAGTCGACAGTATTTCAATTTAGGATAGTATTTCTATATACTATGCAGATTTGATCTGTTGTTTTTCGCCTTCACGAGAAAGTGTTTGTTACTCTAATTCAATAAGTTCACCATACAGATTACAAATGGAGTTATTAAGGCTGTTTATATGTCTACAATAGGAATCAGATAGGTCTTCGTCCATGATGGTCATTAGTTTATATGGTGAATTAGGTTAATGATTATGACTGTCAATATCGTAGTTATAATCATTCAGTCCTATGTGCTGAGGATGTTGTTTCATAATACCTTTGTTCTTTGGGTTTAGCTGATAAGATGGCTTTAGCTTGCCCCTTTTATAGATTATTTATTTGGTCTTTAGTGAGCTTACACATTTGCTTGATTTTGTCATTTAGCTGGGAGCATGATTTATGCTCCTAAATTCTTCATATATTTTACTTATGTCTTCTTGAATAAATCTTTGTACCATATATCCATTAGCATCGATTCTACATGTGGTATTGAACATGTTTATTCTAAATAGTTGACGGCTTACAGGAGTGATCCCTGTCTGTTGTTTCTATTTTCTTATCAAGTGCCTTCTTGGCAGTTAGCTTGTATGTCATGTGCTTATTATCATGTGAACGAGTGACACTGGGCGTGTATATTATAGGAGGGTTTCTAGATCTTGCAGGTTTTGTTATTTCCTGGGAGCCCATGGTGGTGATGTTATGCTTATCTTTATATCTAAGGACTGGTTTTGTTGATTCTTAAATGTTGTTTTTTTTCTGTATATTTTAATGTTTATAATAACAGTTAGCTTGGCATCCCATGCAGTTTGTATTATAAAGTATTGGTTGAAGGAAGAACACGCTGTTATGAAGGAACGGGATTTCAGCTATATTGGCATTCCATGTAGACGTACTAGATTGGCATATATTTTATTGATGTTGCATATACTGATTCACATACAATACCAGTTAGCTTGGCATCCCAGGCAGACTGGCCTGTATCTGTTTAGTATGAGTATAAATATTTGAATTTAAGCTTCTGATTAGTTCCAGCAGTAAATGTTTTTCGTTCTGATATTTCTCGTAGCCAAGCCCTTGCTAGATTCTGGCCAGGATGGATCCCGTCTCTGTACAAGTTGTAGTTGAAGTATAACAAGGCTTCGACTCTTGAGCGCGTGCGATGATGTTTGTGTGCTTGTAGGAATAATGAGAAGTTATGTGAGCGAGTATTTAAGGTTTGATTAGTAGCTCTTATTTGTTCATTCACTTGCCAGACTTGATATGCGAGTGTTTCGTATTGTTGCTTAAAAGTTTTTGGGTCTGGGTGTCTTTTAGATTCGTTGAAAGCTTTTACTGAGTATACCGGTAGTTCATGAAAGATGAGTTTAGCTTGTGGAAAATCTTGTACATAGCTCTTGATGTCATCAATACAGGATGCAATTTTGTCAACAGCAACAGATTTATCAGTTGTAATAGATATATATATTTTGAAGATTTTTCTTTGGTTGTCAGATTACATGTTCCAAGCCAGACATATAAAGCAATGTCTCCAATTTCATATAATTTAGTGGCGAGATTTCTTTTAAGCCAGGCGAAACTTTGCTCAATTGACACACTTTCCTGGCACCACCATATTATATTTTGGTCAAATGGATTTACGATATTGTTTCGTAATGTGAATCCTGTACTATCAGACAGTATGACGGGCCGCTGTTTTGACCGACCTGTTGGAGGCACAAAGTTATGAGTTCTACGATATTTTGCAAGTTTGGCCTCGGACATGTAGATTTGATGTGATTTCTGGTCTATGGTTGGAATAGAAAAGAGAGTGGTACTATCGGGAACTGCCGGTTCTAAGATTCCAAGAAATTTGGGCCTTGGCAGGGATTAGTTTTTAGCTACAGTACATTACTAAGTATGATTGAAAGTTAATGAAAGAATAAAATAAAATAAGTTAGCAATGGACGGTAGATCAAAAATGTGAACTCAAACACCTAATGGGACCTACGCTATTTTAGGCGGGAAGCGATCGTATCCGGTTATGTTAATTTATATCATTAAAACGAATAAATCAAATAAAATTTGAGTTCAACGTGAATGCTTTCTAGCTTTATAGGGACAAATATTTTTGGTGTAAGTGTAGTGCGACACTTTGGAAAATCAAGATATTGTCCTCTTCAGTGCAGTAAAGTCAGTCCGCCATTCATAAAAACGTACGAAAAACTAGAATCCCTACGGAACAGCTGTGCTTTTGTGATACTGCTGATGTCTTGAGACATGGAAAAATGTCTTAAGACGTTTAATTTTAGTTTATTATATCAATGCATTTTTCTGCATGGTTGATTATAAATACACCATTGACAATGTCAATGTCTTGAGACATACAGTAAATATCTTAGGATATTGAGTTAAACTGTAACAATATTTGTAATGGGGTTTTCTGTTGAAATTATGTCGGTCGATGGTTATAGCTTTCAAAAACAGATTAAACTGGTTCCTGAATGAGTTCAAAAGTTTAAGTCATAAAGTGTCGTTGAGAAACAGGTTGACGTCTTATGCAATGAATGGATACGACAATACGTAAAGGGTAACCACAACACATACTTATATGACTAGTTGTGAGATTATCGTTGTGCAAAAGCAAAATGTTGATGGTGTTTTAATTATTAGTCCACTCCGAAACATGACCTGTGTGTATTCAAACATATGATCTGCCGCGTTTAATCGCTCTTTTAGGAAACATAAAATAAATGATACACTTTTAAGTTTAACATGTGTATTGTTTTCTTTTTCTATCATACTGTATGAAATTATTACCTTTCTACATATATGTTCTGTTGTCAGTATCTTCAAGAAATAGATATATGTTCGACCAAATATTTGACAACGCGGTAAACATATTTTAGAAATTATTAGATTTGTGCATACGAATGTTGACTCTTATTTTTGTATGAAATAAGGACATTAAAAATTTTATTGACAAACATTTTATTTGTTTAAGTCTTCCATGAAATCTTTTCGAAAAATCGAAAATAATTCCAAAATACTTAGCCTTACAAAAATACTTTATGTCTTGAGATAGAAAATAAAAATCTTGATACATTGCAGATGTCCAAGGACGCTTTATCGCTATGTCATATTTGTATTTTGAAGATACTTAGCCTTACAAAATATTTTATGTCTTGAGACAAAGAATAAACGTCTTGATACTTTAATGAAGTCTAAGGACTTGCTTTATTGGTATAACATATTTGTATTTTGAAGATACGTAGCTTTACAAATATATTTTATGTCTTGGGATAGAAAATAAATATTTTGATACTTTGTTGATGTCTAAGGACTTGCTTTATTGGTATATCATAAGTGTATTTTGAAGATAAAATGCAGTATAAATAGAATATGACAAAAAATTAAGATTATCATTCTATTAGTTTTTAGATTTGTATAATGGTTAAAATTTGTCACGTAGATGTATCTTCATATGTTTTTGTTTAATTTCTCACTCAGAGCCAAGAACTGTATTTTCTGACAAGTGTAATTTCACGGTGAATCAAATTATCAAAAAATGTAAGTATATACAAAGATATAAATGCGTGTATTTAACGTTTGTTTTCGTGTATGATGCAATTTACACGACTGAACTATTTTACCGGTGTTCCGATTCAAATAGACGTGTACCTAATATTTTTATACACACAACTGTCGTGATTCATCGTTGAGTTTTATTCTTATATTGTGGAATATTGACATATAAATGAATATTTCAGTAATCTATTTTATTCATTATGTACATGTGTGATGTTGAATTGTTATCAATATGCGTTATACTATGCCCTTTATGAAATCCCTTTTACCGGTATACATGTACGAAAAACTAGAATCCCTACGGAACAGCTGCGCTTTTATGATACTGCTGATGTCTTGAGACATGGAAAAATGTCTTACTACATTTAATTTTAGTTTATCATATCAATGCATTTTCTGCATGGTTGATTATAAATACATCATTGACAATGTCCATGTCTTGAGACATAAGTAAATATCTTAAGATATTAAGTTAAAGTGTAAAAATATTTGTTATGGGGTCTTCTGTTGGAATTATGTCGGTCGATGGTTATAGCTTTCAAAAACAGATTTAATCTGTTCCTGAATGAGTTCAAAAGTTTAAGTCATAAAGTGTCGTCGACAAACAAGTTGACGTCTCATGCAATGAATGGATACGACAATATTAATACGGTAACCACAACACAAACTACTAGAGATTTCCAATAAAATGATATACGTACGTAACTCGACGTACGGACCTAATGGGACTGGTTATTGCCAACCATTGAATTTGATTGAATACGTCGCTCAAGTTTAAACAAAGTATTCCAAGACTTTTAAAATAACACACTGGAATTTTTGTCCATATAAAATAATTTTATCATGACGAAAAATGATAGAAATCTTGCATTTTTATTTATCACGTGGTTTTCCAGATTCCCGCCTTTATTTTCACTGACATAAGATCACGTATAAACACACGTATCCCATACCTATCATACGTACTATTTGAGTTATCTTTCATGGTTTTGATTATGACAATTATTTGTCAATATACTTTGCAGATGAACGCCCCATTATAATTTTTTTCTGTCTTTCTTTATAGTTTATCTTTCTTTTTATTATATTTGTCGCGGGGAAAATATTTAGAAAGATATTTTTCTGGCAATTTCAGAAATATCGAAACCAGAGTTTGTCAGATTCTGTCTCTTTATAAAAGTTGAAAATTGAGATAAAACTATCGCTTCCATTTAATTTCTAAACAAAAGTATTTTTCATTTATTATAAAATGTATTTATAAAAAAAAATCCCTAAATATGTTTTTTTTTTAGAATTAAGGTCTGTTCGATTAGGGATTGTTCTGTATTAATGTGTTTAACGGGAATGCTGTCGGAGTCCAAATACAAAAGACATTTCCAGGCAATTTTTTTAATATCCCTTGAAGTAAATTAACTTGTAGTATTGTATCCATTCTATTGATTAACAATTAAAAGAGGTCACCGAATTCATTTCACTAAATAAATCAATAACGGAAATGTGTAAGGTAAGTAACATTGAACAACATAATATAATAAGATTTCGTTGCCAGATGCGGATCCAGGATTTTGAAAAGGGGGGATATAGGCAACGTTAGAAGTGGAACAAAAAACATCAGTATTAATAGGATGTAGGGCCATATATATAATTGCTCGTTGCATATGTATTTTACATATGCATATTTAGGACGAGAAGATGAATATGAACCAGACTTTGTATTATACCGCAGGAAGACATGTCATCATACCCGGACACATGATTTTACCCCGGACCGACCAATCTTTGCTCTAACTCCTAAATATTGCGTGCTTGGCAGAGAGGCAGCCAATCTTCGATTTGAAACGGGCGAGGATCGTGCCCAAGACTTCCCGCACTCGATCAGTGGTGTAGCTTTCATTGACGTAATGAGTCAACCGCCTCACCAAATTTTTATACTATAAAAAATGAGAGATAAACATAATTATATACCATGTACGTCATAGTATAAAATATACTGAGTGACGACTGTTCAAAACGTTGACTGCTTTACTCTTTACTCACTCATTCCTCATTATTAACGTCTTGAAAAATTTCTTTCATAAAATGAACAAGGTAGATGCAAATATCTTTTTTAAGTAACAGACAAAGTATACTTCGCAAAAAACTGATTCAGACAAGAGGTCATAACTGTGAAACTGATATGATGTTTTTGTTTTAGACAACGAACTTGTTACTTTTGATGGACAAAGTTGTCAACAGACACTTGGCATTCCTACATGTTATGTAGTACTCTTCTACCTTGGGTAATATAAGCAAGACTTCATAGTTCACCCAGTTATTATCATCCATACATTTTGTCAAAATCTAAACGTATAAAGTTAAAAGACATAGTGGATCTTAAACTTAATATTCCCAAATCTGTACAAAAGCATTTAAAAGGAGTTTATACATATAATTCTGTCAGTTATTTTTGTTTTGATCAGGGCCTGTCTGTAACTGAATACTGAGATTTAAACCTTTAACCAGCAGTTTCATTGAAATATATTGATTTGATGCGCACTAGAAATATTATTTCATGATAAAATTCCACAAGTCTGGATTTTTCATAGACAGGATCTTTTTGCCAGTGTGTGAGCTATCAAGAGTATGATCACCTACACCTATTTTGCGATTCATATTTTCAAAAAACGTCCACTCCCTATTGGCATTGACGTCTTTTAACCAAGGTGAGGCTTTGACTGCCAAGATTCAAATCATTTGCCTCACCAGAAATAAAATTCAAGTTACGCTACTGTCGATTGATTAATAGTTGGTTGCTTAACGTCCAGTGGCAAATATTTCATGCATAATTAACGTGTAGAGAGCGTGACATTCTCTCTACAAGAGGCATCGGATTTAACGTCCCCACTCTGACCGGACGGGACTGCGTACTTGTACATCCCGCACAACCAAACGGACTCCCCACTTTGGCAATGGTTAAACTGTCGATCGGAACAAGACCAATAGTGACCATATTTCTCTTCCCCCGATCACCTTTGAGGGGTTTCTGTCGAGACGAGCGCGCGACCAAAGAGACAGTTATGAATATGTTAGATACATATACATGTACAAGTATTAATCAAAACATTTGCAACAAATATGTGTGGCCTTAAGACACCGTGCCCCTTCCCATGATCATATTTCTTTGTTCAGTGCACCACTTAATCCGGGTCAAACTCTAATTTGGTATATGATTTTAAACGTTTTATATTTTTAACAGAACGGAAGAGCGGACGGATGAACAGACCAGTAAATAATATCCCCTTGCTATCATAAGTTGGTCATAAAACTAAAATTGATTATCCTATTTAACAAAACTTCAATCAAATATTCCGTACATGTCCGTTTTTCATACGTATTTGTATAAGTTAAACGCCAAACATTTTAGAAAAACCAATTTAAAGAGCAATGATATTAAATTACGCATACGTTGGTACGGGCTCTTCCTAGAATCCATGCATCATTATAATTACAGACAAGATATAAAAAAATTATCTGATTCAGTAAAGTGTAATCTTATTTTTTCTTGAAGATGCGTCCTCATAAATTCCATTTGATAAAATTCTACGGAAAGGTGACAAAGTTCTATCAGAAAGATGCATTAGTGATCTGAATTTTTACCTTTGATAAAAGTATCTTGAAATAAATTATGGAAGTATGCTAAAAAAAAGAAGAAGAAGCAAGTCGTGTACACCTTGTATATTCCGGCGTGTTTGAAACTCTTGTTTTAATCTTATAACTTTTAAATAAAAAATGAGTATATGATCTCGCTTCAGATTCCATTATTTTTTCAAACTTAAGTTTGATTTAGTAGCTTTAAGAATTCATCGTTTGAGAGAAAAATATATGGGTCAAGTGAAATGACGAAGTAATGATCGGTGCATTTAATTACCGGTAACTGAATTAATTATTCCCTTTAAAGGTTGTTGTCAATGAAATCATCCCAAATTTTATAACAAAATATGTAAAGAATTAAAATAGTAGTTTTTGTTTTTGCTAATTTTTAAATAGCATTTATTCTAACAAAGTATGTGTATTCAACGAGTCAAAAATTCATGCAGTCTATGCTCCCCTCCGTCATCCTTCGATGCAATAGGCCGAGATACGGTCAAATAGGTTGGTTATGTCGAATAATGTCATTTTATTGGAAATCTCTATTATGACTAGTTGTGAGATTGTCGTTGTGCAAACAGAGATTGTCGTTGTGCAAACAGAGATTGTCGTGGTGCAAAAGCAAAATGTTGACGATGTTTTAATTATAAGTACACTCCGAAACATGACCTCTGTGCATCAAACATATGATCAGCCGCGTTAAATCGCTCTTTTAGGAAACATTAAATGTAACACTTAAAAGTTTAACCTGTTTAGTATTTTTTGTTTTTGCTAATTTTTAAATAGCATTTATTCTAACACACAAGTTTAACCTGTGTAGAGTTTACTTTTTCTATCATGCTGTGTGAAACTATTACCTTACTACATATATGTTCTGTTGTCAGTATCTTCAAGAAATAGATATATATATATGTTCGACCAAATATTTGAAAACGCTGTAAACATATTTTAGAATTTAATATATTTGTGCATACGAATGTTGACTCTTATTTTTGTATGAAATAAGGACATTAAAAAAATCTATTGATAAACTTTTTAATTGTTTAAGTGTTCCATGAAATCTTTTCTGAAAATCGAAAATAATTCCAAAATACTTAGCCTTACCAAAATATTGTATGTCTTGAAATAGAAAATAAAAATCTTGATATATTGTAGATGTCTAAGGACCGGCTTTATCGGTATGTCATATTTGTATTTTGAAGATACTTAGCCTTACCAAATAAAATATGTCTTGAGACAGAGAATAAACGTCTTGATACTTTATTGAAGTCTAAGGACTTGCTTTACTGGTATATCATATTTGTATTTTGATGATACTTAGCTTTACAAATATATTTTATGTTATGAGATAGAAAATAAATATCTTGATACTTTGTTGATGTGGAAGGATTTGCTTTATTGGTATATCATAAATGTATTTTAAAGATAAAATGCAGTAACAATAGAGTATGACAAAAAATTACCTTATCATTCTAATAGTTTGTAGATTTGTATAATTGTTAACACTTGTCACGTAGATCTATATTCATGTGTTTTTGTTTAATTACTAACTCAGAACCGAGAACTGAGAAGTGTACTTGCACGGTGAATGAAATTTTCAAGAAATGTAAGTATATACAAAGATATAAATGCGTGTATTTAACGTTTGTTTTCGTGTATGATGCAACTTACACGACTGAATTATTTATACCGGTGTATCGACTCAAATAGACGTGTACCTAATATTTTTCTACACACAACTGTCGTCTTTCATCGTTGAGTTTTATTCTTATATACTGGAATATTGACATATAAATATAAATATTTCAGTAATCTATTTTATTCATTATGTACATGTGTGATGTTGAATTGTTATCAATATGCGTTATACTATGCCCTTTATCAAATCCCTTTTACCGGTATACATGTACGAAAAACTAGAATCCCTACGGAACAGCTGGGCTTTTAAGATACTGCTGGTGTCTTGAGACATGGAAAAATGTCTTAAGACATTTAATTTTAGTTTATTATAACAATGCATTTTTCTGCATGGTAGATTATAAATACATCATTGACAATGTCAATGTCTTGAGACATACAGTAAATATCTTAAGATATTAAGTTAAACTGTAAAAATATTTGTAATGGGGTCTTCTATTGGAATTATGTCGGTCGATGGTTATAGCTTTCAAAAACAGATTACACATGTTCCTGAATGAGTTCAAAAGTTAAAGTCATAAAGTGTCGTCGACAATACTAATACGGTAACCACAACACATACTTAAATGACTAGCTGTGAGATTGTCGTTATGCAAAAAGAGATTTTCGTTGTGCAAAAGCAAAATGTTGATGGTGTTTTAATTATAAGTCCACTCCGAAGCATGAAAGAGGGGCGAAAGATACCAGAGGAACATTCAAACTCATGAATCGAAAATAAACCGACAACGCCATGTCTAAAAAAGAAAAAGACTAAGAAACAAAAGTACACAAAACACAACAGAAAAAACAAAAGACTAAGCAACACGAACCCCACCAAAAACTGGGGGTGATCTCCGGTGCTACGGAAGGGTAAGCACATCATGCTCCACATGTGGCACCCGTCGTGATGCTCATGTTAGTACAAACACGGTGAATAGTCTAATTCAGTAGGTCACATTCGTGAAAAGGGAACGGGATTGTAGTTACGACATTAGGAACATATCCGCTATCATCTGTGAAACGGATATTCCATAACGATCAACCAGCTCGTTTTGGCGCATGACCTGTGTGTATTCAAACATATGATCTAGCGCGTTAAATCGCTCATTTAGGAAACATTAAATGATACACTTTAAAGTTTAACCTGTTTAGTATTTTAACTGATACACTTTAAAGTTTAACCTGTGTATTGTTTACTTTTTCTATCATACTGTTTAAAAATATTACCTTTCTACATATATGTTTTGTTGTCAGTATCTTCAAGAAATAGATATATAAGTTCGACCAAATGTTTGAAAACGCGACAAACATAATACCTACAGACAAGAAATTAATATATTTGTGCATACGAATGTTGACTCTTATTTTTGTATGAAATAAGGACATTAAAAACATTTATCCCCGGCTCAGTATATTTCTAGGAGTTTGATTGGTTAACGCACGTCGTTACAAAATCCATAGCCCCTGGGTGTTGCTAACCCATATCCCCGGACGTTGCTACCCATTACATCGGGGAATTTCACGCGCGTTTTCCTTAGTTCAATGGTTGTTCCTTATGAAATATCGAATTCTGTAGATTTTCCATGATGTCTGTATAATTAAATATTTAATCCACTAACGATTTTATCTTATTATATCGATTATTTGCACTCATTTTAGTAAATGCATCACTATGCAGCCACATTGTCAATGAATGGTACTACTGACCTAGCTATGCAAATGACCCACGTTGACGTCACACCGTTTATGATGTAACTCTCACAACATTGCGCGCCAAATTCGACCCATTTCAGTTTCTCTGTCTCTAGTTTAAAAACGTCTTATATTTGTCTACCTGTAGGGTTCTACCAAAGGTAGTACCCTGCACCCCATTAAAAATATGTCAAATTCCAAAATTTCAATAAAAGATATTTAAAAAATGAAAAAAAAACGTTGCTTTCACGTTTCACTTTGTGGTCGAATTTCTCTAAAAATCGCCAGATTTAGACTAAGACCGGGGATAAATTCGTTATCTACGTTCATATCCGTAGATATGGATATTTTAACACCCTTCAGTACCCTGTACACCCTTCGGCTGCGCCTCAGGGTGTACTTGGATACTTCAGGGTGTTAAAATATCCATATCTACGGATATGAACGTAGATAACTTATATTATTGACAAACTTTTTAATTGTTTAAGTCTTCCATGAAATCTTTTTTGAAAATAATTCCAAAGTACTTAGCCTTACAAAACTGTTTTATGTCTTGAGATACGAAATAAAAATCTTCATACATTGTAGATGTCTAAGGACTTGCTTTATCGGTATGTCATATTTGTATTTTGAAGATATTTATCCTTACAAAATATTTTATGTCTTGAGACAGAGAATAAACGTCTTGATACTTAATTGAAGTCTAAGGACTTGCTTTATTGGTATATCATATTTGTATTTTGAAGACACTTATCTTTACAAATATTTTTTATGTCTTGAGATAGAAAATAGATATCTTGATACTTTGTTGATGTCTAAGGACTTGCTTTATTGGTATATCATCAGTGTATTTTGAAGATAAAATGCAGTATAAATAGAATATGACAGAAAATTAACATTATCATTCTATTAATTTGTAGATTTGTATAATTGTAAAAACTTGTCACGTAGATGTATATTCATATGTTTTTTGTTTAATGTCTCACCCAGAGCCCAGAACTGTATTTTCGGAGAAGTGTAACTGCACAGTGAATCAAATTTTCAAGAAATGTAAGTATATACACAGATTCAAATGCGTGTAATTAACGTTTGTTTTCGCGTAAGATGCAATTTACACGACTTAATTATGCTTACCGGTGTTCCGATTCAAATAGACGTGTACCTAATATTTTCCTAGACACAACTGTCGTCTTTCATCGTTGAGTTTTATTCTTATATTTTGGAATATTGACATATAAATGAATATTTCAGTAATCTATTTTATTCATTATGTACATGTGTGATGTTGAATTGTTATCAATATGCGTTATACTTTGCCCTTTATCAAATCCCGTTAACCGGTATACATGTACGAAAAACTAGAATCCCTACGAAACAGCTGGGCTTTTATGATACTGCTCATGTCTTGAGACATAGACAAATGTCTTAAGACGTTTAATTTTAGTTTATTATATCAATGCATTTTTCTGTATGGTTGATTATAAATACATCATTGACAATGTCCATGTCTTGAGACATACAGTAAATATCTTAAGATATTAAGTTAAAAATATTTGTAATGTGGTCTTCTGTTGGAATTATGTCGGTCGATGATTATAGCTGTGAAAAACAGATTAAACTGGTTCTTCCAAAATGAGTTCAAAAGTTTAAGTCATAAAGTGTCGTCGAGAAACAGGTTGACGTCTCATGCAATGAATGGATACGACAATACTAATACGGTAACCACAACACATACTTATATGACTAGTTCTGAGATTATTGTTGTGCAAACAGAAATTGTCGTTGTTCAAAAGCAAAATGTTGATGGTGTTTTAATTATTAGTCCACTCCGAAACATGACCTGCGTATATTCAAACACATGATCTAGAGCGTTAAATCGCTATTTTAAGAAACATTAAATGTTACCCTTTAAAGTTTAACCTGTGAAGTGTTTACTTTTTCTATCATACTGTATGAAACTATTACCTTACTTTATATATGTTCTGTCGTCAGTATCTTCAAGAAATATATATATGTTCGATCAAATATTTGAAAACGCGGTAAACATATTTTAAAAATTAATAATTTGTGCATACGAATGTTGACTCTTATTTTTGTATGAAATAAGGACATTAAAAAAAAATATTGACAAACTTTTTAATTTGTTATGTCTTCCATGAAATCTTTTTTGACAATCGAAATAATTCCAAAATACTTAGCCTTACAAAAATATTTTATGTCTTGAGATAGAAAATAAAATTTTGATACATTGTAGATGTCTAAGGACTTGCTTTATCGGTATGTCATATTTGTATTTTGAAGATACTTACCCTTACAAAATATTTTATGTCTTGTCACATTTCAGTCAGTACTTGCAACTCATATATCCCAGTGAACTGGAAATTAAGGATACTACTGATAAAAGAAGGACTGTTTCATACCTTGATCTTTTCCTCAATATTGACACAGATGGACGACTTCACACTAAAATCTATGACAAACGGGATGATTTCAACTTCCCAATTATCAATTTCCCATTTCTCTACAGTAACATACCCTCTGCTCCGTCGTATGGTGTGTACAAATCTCAATTGATACGTTACGCTCGTGCATTTTCACACTATACTGACTTCATATACATGAGTATGCTCCTTACGCAGAAACTGCTCCAACAGAGTTATGAGGAGGAAAGATTAAAAGTGACACTCCGTAAATGTTATGGACACCATCACGAATTGGTGGATCTATACAATGTGTCTGTGTCTAAACTAACAAATGACATTTTTACCACGTCTTAGATTGTGGTTTAACATCTATGTCGTCTGTCTGCTAAGTACCGAACGTGACCTATTCCCGAAAATGACTGTTATACCGAGAGTGAATTTACATGGCTATACGACGTGTCTCGGTAGTTTGTACATCCAACATTCATGTATTTATTTTTGATGTTTTTGTTATGGTTTCGGTTGAATAATGTGTTATGCCGTATCGTTTGTTGTCCAAATAGTTATAAAATTGCCTTTCCATACCATCAATGTCATGAAAATTGTTTGGACGAATATTGTGAAAATAATTGTATAAAGTTCGAGATTGGATGTTAGTTACGTAAGCGCGTCACTGTATTTGATATCCTGTGGTGTTGGTCGTTGATGTAATACGTTCGTTGTTGTTCTGTGGTTTGCATTTTGTGTCGACTATTATATTGTTTGTTTGTGCGTTTCTCTGTTATGAATGTTCTTGCGTGTTTTTGTGCTGTATTTCTGTCACTTAGTGTTTTAGCGATAATGTTTAACATTGTCATAAAGCGGGAGGTTTGGCATGCCATGAAACCAGGTTTAACCCACCATTTTTTCTTAAAATGTCCTGTACGAAGTCAGGGATATGGCAGTTGATATCAAATAGTTCGTTTTCTATGTGTGTTGGTGTTTGTTTTTGTTGCACTTCGCTGTTCCTGTTGTTCCTTTGTTTTCCTCTTATAGTTGATGTGTTTCCCTCGGTTTTGGTTTGTAACCCGGATTTGTTTTCTCTCAATCGATTTATGACTTTTGAACACCGGTATACTACTTTTGCCTTTATTTTTGAGACAGAGAATAAACGTCTTGATACTTTATTGAAGTCTAAGGACTTGCTTTATTGGTATATCATATTTACATTTTGAAGATACTTAGCTTTACAAATATATTTTATATCTTGAGGTAGAAAATAAATATCTTGATACTTTGTTTTTGTCGACGGACTTCCTATATTGGTATATAATAAGTGTATTTTGAAGATAAAATGCAGTATAAATAGAATATGACAGGAAAGTAACATTATTCTTCTATTAATTTGTAGATTTGTATAATTGTTAAAACTTGTCACGTAGATGTATATTCATATTTTTTTGTTTAATTTCTCACTGAGAGCACAGAACTGTATTTTCTGAGAAGTGTAACTGCACGGTGAATCAAATTTTCAAAAAATGTTAGTATATACAAAGATATAAATGTGTGTATTTAATGTTTGTTTTCGTGTATGATGCAATTTACACGACTGAATTATTTTTACCGGTGTTCCGATTCAAATAGACGTGTACCTAATAATTTTCTACACACAACTGTCATCTTTCATCGCTAAATTTTATTCTTATATTTTGGAATATTGACATATAAATGAATATTTGAGTAATTTATTTTATTCATTATGTACATATGTAATGTTGAATTGTTATCAATATGCGTTATACTATGCCCTTTATCAATTCCCTTTTACCGGTATACATGTACGAAAAACTAGAATCCCTACGGAACAGCTGGGCTTTTATGATATTGCTTATGTCTTGAGACATGGAAGAATGTCTTAAGACGTTTAATTTTAGTTTATTAAATCAATGCAATTTTTCTGCATGGTTGATTATAAATACATCATTGACAATGTCCATGTCTTGAGACATACAGTAAATATCTTAAGATATTAAGTTAAACTGTAAAAATAATTGTAATTTGGTCTTCTGTTGGAATTATGTCGGTCGATGGTTATAGCTTTCAAAACAGATTAAACTGGATCCAGAATGAGTTCAAAAGTTTAAGTCATAAAGTGTCGTCGAAAAACAGGTTGACGTCTCATGCAATGAATGGATATGACAATATTAATACGGTAACCACAACACATACTTATATAACTAGTTGTGAGATTGTCGTTGTGCAAAAAGAGATTGTCGTTGTGTAAAAGCAAAATGTTGATGGTGTTTTAATTATAAGTCCACTCGGAAACATGACCTGTGTGTATTCATGCATATGATCTAGCGATTTAAATCGCTCTTTTAGGAAACATTAAATGTAACACTTTAAAGTTTAACCTGTTTACTTTTTCTATCATGATGTATGAATTAACATGATTAAGGACATTAAAAAAATTTTATTGATACACTTTTTAATTGTTTAAGTGTTCCATGAAATCTTTTCTGAAAATCGAAAATAATTCCAAAATACTTAGCCTTACCAAAATACTTTATGTCTTGAAATAGAAACTAAAAATCTTGATAAATTGTAGATGTCTAAGGACTTGCTTTATCGGTATGTCATATTTGTATTTTGAAGATACTTAGCCTTAAAAAACATTTTATGTCTTGAGACTGAGAATAAACGTCTTGATACTTTATTGAAGTCTAAGCACTTGCTTTATTGGTATATCATATTTGTATTTTGAAGATACTTAGCTTTACAAATATAGTTTATGTCTTGAGATAGAAAATAAATATCTAATGACTTGCTTTATTGGTATTTTGGTGTATGCCCTTATATTTTTCAATTATGGGTTGTTTGACTGTGAGAGAGCTTTCACATGTTTATTATATCTTTGTTCTTAATTTTCAATTATATAGTATGGTGTTTGGATGTATAAATACTCATCCATGCCTGCTATTTTTTTTTATTGCCCCCTGCTATGGTTTTACTTAGATTTCTTACAATCTCTGTTTTTGCCCTGTGTTTGTTATATGTCAGTATTGTAATACTTAAGTCTTTACGTCGGGCCTTTTATAACAGTTTTTGTAAGAGTTACTGCTTTGCCTATTATTTCCTATTCCGTAATTGTGATCCTTATTCGTTGTTACAACCTCCATTATTTCTTATTTTTCCTATACCCCTATTTAATTATCATGATTTTACGTAATGGAAAGAAAATTATTAACAACACAACTTCTAGGATATCCACGTGCTTAAACGAACGTATTTGTAATGCCTCTACAACCAGATTGTTTAACAAAAATGCACGTGGATATCCACAAATTTTCCCGTGCAATGCCAAAAAGTGACTAACCTGTTTTAGATTAACTTCACAAAATACTGTACGGTCAACAGTGAACGGGAGAGCTTTTTCGCTCTCCTTTTCCCGTGACAATACCTGAAAAACTCAAAACCTTATACATGTGGTAACTTGAGCCCAACCTAAATGTGGTATTTAATATGTGTGACAGACGGGATGAGCGTATTACAAAAGAAATCAAGAACACCTTTACCGCTTTCGTAAACCTAAAAAATTCAACATTTGGATAAGCATAATCACAATCTAAAATTTATTAAATTCCAACCACTTGAAACCGTTCAGAAACAACCAGGAGAATCACACAAGCAATTTGAAAAATCACGTGAAGTTCGCGAATTATTTTGAATAAAAAGACTTCAAACAGCTTATCCTCTCGGTCTGAATGACAAAATATTAGGACAGGGGAACATAACTAAAACTTCAATCGATGTCATTATTATTGTCGATAAACGACTTAGAAATAAAAGGTCTCATGGCAAACGCAAAAACCTAAATCAACGTATTAAACATCGTATAAATTATACACTTGCAGATCTGTTATCTATAATAAAAAATAATGGCAGACATCAAGTATTATGCAAACTGGGTCAGATACCAATAAGTAAATTATATGCTTTTTTTCTGGAGTATGATAAAATTTCTTTTTTTAGCCCTATGTATGAATACACCCGTATTATTACAGCCTTTTGTCATCATAGGCTATTTCCTGCTATCGATAAACCTGAAAATCATTAACCTCATTTTCATAAATTAAAATATATAAATAGAGGTATTGATTTTATTAACTTATCTAGTATATTCAATGACTCTACCATCCTAAGCCAAATACCTCCATATTTTGATAATATAGAACCACCTATTATTTCGTATTCTTATAAAAAAAAGACAGCAGAAGTTTGATTTTTAATTATACGTCAGTTACATTAGACGTCAATATAGAAAATAATGTTCCTTCCACTTGAGATTGTGAAACATCTAGTTTTAGATATGTTCCCCATGGCCATGTCCTTACAGGAGACCTCAACATCGTCGAAGACCGTGAGGTCATAACTTTTCTTAAGAAAGGACCGAAATATCGTCCTCCATCTAAAATAGATTGGAAACAGTGTCGTCAGGTCATTAAAGACGCTCTGTCTGTCTACTGTAAAAATTGGTGTAAACTTGAAAAATCTGATAAAAAATCTATAGACAGTTATTTGAATAAAATTATGAATACTTTTAATATTCGTATATCTCATTTTGAAAACAATTCTGAAATTAGTAATAGGGTCCATGATATTCCCATTTCTAGAATAAAAAATAAACTCCAAGTACTCGCAAAGCGGTTTGTGTTCGTACCGACAGACAAAGCAGCAAATAATGTAGTGGTGGTGTGACGCATATACTACACGGAAGTTCTCCAAAACGAAATTACAAATTCATCTACATTCAGGTCCGTACGCTCCACAGAGAGTCAAATTGTAAACAAGCATATCACTGCCACTACCAAGCTTAAAGTCTTTCCGAACATTTGAAAGTCCCTACTATGTACTGGTTACCTAAATTGCACAAAAAACCATTTAAATTCCGTTTCATCTCCGCATCTAGTAAGTTTTCTACTACCAATCTATCAGTGTTTCTAACTACCTCCCTTACTACTATTAAAAAACTTGTTATTAACTTTTGTAGTAAAGCTTATGAAAATAATGGTATTAATTATTTTTGAAGTGTTAAAAATTCTTTAGAGGTTTTAGATAAAATTCATGCTTTTGATGGTCCTTTTAATTCTGTTGACAGTTATGATTTTTCTACTCTCTATATTACACTTCCACACAATCTTATCAAGAAAAAGTTTTCATATTTAATTAAATGGTCTTTTGAAAAATCTCATTACAAATTTATTTGCTGTAACTCGTTTAAAGCCTTTTTCTGTAACGAAAAAGGAAAGTATGCTAGATACACTTACTGGAAATGTGAAGATATGACTGAAGCTTTAAATATTCTCCTGGACAACATACATGTACGTTTCGGCGATAAAGTGTATCGACAAGTAGTAGGTATTCCTATGGGCACTAACTGCGCCCCTTTAATAGCAGATTTAATTCTGTATTGCTATGAATCTCAGTTTATGACCAAACTCAGTAAAGACACGTCATTGTTACATTTGGTTGATACATTCAACAATACCTTCCGTTATCTAGATGATATTTTTTTATTAAATAATCCAGAGTTCTCTAAATATACTACCGAAATTTACCCATTAGAACTTACTTTAGCTAAATCTAACATAAACAGCATTAGTTGTCCTTTTCTAGATTTGGACATTTCAATCTCTAAAGGAAAACTCCATACGAAAATTTACGACAAAAGAGACGACTTTTCATTCCCTATTGTTAATTTTCCTTTTTTAGACGGCGATGTTCCTTTGGCTCCATCATACGGTGTTTATATATCCCAACTCGTTCGTTATGCCCGTGTATGTAGTGATGTCATAGATTTTAACGAACGTAATCAATGCATCACTGGTAAATTATTAGGTCAGGGATTTCGTTACCATAAATTACGTAAAACTTTAATAAATTCTTTCATAGATACAAAGATTTGATTAGTGAATTTGGCTGTACCTGTAGAAAACTGATTACAAACGGTATTTCACATCCTAAATTTTACGGTAATATTGTACTTAAAGCGCGGAAATCACTATGTGAACCGTGTAAACTCATCGAACCTTTAAACAAACTTATTAGTAAAGGTTATCTTACCAATGTTGTAATTAGATCTTTGAATATAGTTTACATTGGCACTAATATCGATTTTGTCATCAGCAAATTAAAACATAACTATATTTGTATTCTTTTCAAACGGGATGTATAAAGACACACCCGCGTTCATTTTGATCTATAAAGAGGTTAAACTCCTAACTATCCTACTGCCTGTCGATACATTTATTTTTGGCATTGCACAAGTCATGTCTTCTTTGACTGTCCATGACGTTAAAATACTAAATCCCTGGGATGTGTTTTAGTTGATTTTAGTCTCTGATGCATGATTTTTTTATTATTAATTGTTTTTGGCTTTTAACTAACTGTCAGTAACTGCGAGTACTCTCAAATCGTACAAATCGTACTTTCTTGTTTATTTGACCTGTTGATACTAATTGAAATGCTCTTTTGTTATTTAATGTTATTCAGGGTTATATCTGGTCTATATACCAGCTTTGATAAGTGTTTGGTATAACTATACATTTTCACTTCGTACTATGAACATCAAAATTATTTGTTTTGTAAAAATAATTCCTTTCTCTATTTGAACTGAACACGTATACCTAACAACAATATTATTTTCATTTACCTCTGTTTAAAGTAATTACAAATGGCCGATATTTTTGTTCGAGCATATTGTTTTTCTTAAATTGTTTAACATTTTTAATAGCGGTATAACATATTACTTTTATTATTCTTCCCTTAGTTTATTAATTTTGTATTTACATTGTATCATAGGTCAAATTTATTGGTTCAGTGTATGTTCACTGGTGTTAATATGTCCTTTGGTTGAGTTAAGCTATTTCAGTTGATATTTGATAGTGTGTCTTTCTATGTTGTGATGTTACACTATTAATTCAGATAAAAGGTGAAGGTACCATTAAAACGTTTAAACCCGCTGCATTTGTTTGCACCTGTCCTAAGTCAGGAATCTGATGTTCAGTTGTCGTCGTTTTTTGATGTGGTTCATAAGTGTTCCTCGTTTCTCGTTTTTTATAAAGATTAGACCGTTGGTTTTCCCGTTTGAATGGTTTTACACTAGTAATTTTTGGGGCCCTTTGTAGCTTGCTGTTCGGTGTGAGCCAAAGCTCCGTGTTAAAGACCGTATTTTGACCTATAATGGTTTACTTTTATTAATTTTGACTTGGATGGAGAGTTGTCTCATTGGCACTCATACCACATCTTCTTATATCTATATAATCATATTTGTATTTTGAAGATACTTAGCTCTACAAATATATTTTCTGTCTTGAGATAGAAAATAAATAGCTTGATACTTTGTTGATATCGAAGGACTTCCTTTATTTGTATATAATAAGTGTATTTTGAAGATAAAATGCAGTATAAATAGAATATGACAGGAAATTAACATTATCATTCTATTAATTTGTAGATTTGTATAATGGTTAAAACTTGTCACGTAGATGTATATTCATATGTTTTTGTTTAACTTCTCACTCAGAGCACAGAACTGTATTTTCGGAGAAGTGTAACTGCCCGGTGAATCAAATTTTCAGGAAATGTAAGTATATACAAAGATATAAATGCGTGTATTTTACGTTTGTTTTCGTGTATGATGCAATTTACACGACTGAATTATTTTTACCGGTGTTCCGATTCAAATAGACGTGTACCTAATATTTTTCTACACACAACTGTCATCTTTCATCGATGAGTTTTATTCTTATATTTTGGAATATTGACATCTAAATGAATATTTTAGTAATCTATTTATTCATTATGTACATATGTGATGTTGAATTGTTATCAATATGCGTTATACTATGCCCTTTATCAAATCCCTTTTACCGATTTACATGTTCGACAAACTAAAATCCCTACGGAACAGCTGGGCTTTTATGATACTGCTCATGTCTTGAGACACGGAAAAATGTCTTAAGACGTTTCATTTTAGTTTATTATATCAATGCATTTTTCTGCATGGTTGATTATAAATACATCATTGACAATGTCCATGTCTTGAGACATACAGTAAATATCTTAAGATATCAAAGTTAAACTGTAAAACAATTGATAATGGGGTCTTCTGTTGGAATTATGTCGGTCGATGGTTATAGCTTTCAAAAACAGATTAAACTGGTTCCAGAATGAGTTCAAAAGTTTTAGTCATAATGTGTCGTCGAGAAACAGGTTGACGACTCATGCAATGAATGGATATGACAATACTAATACGGTTACCACAACACATACTTATATGACTAGTTGTGAGATTGTCATTGTGCAAAAAGAGGTTGTCGTTGTGCAAAAGCAAAATGTTGATGGTGTTTTAATTATTAGTCCACTCCGTAACATGACCTGTGTGTATTCAAGCATATGATCTAGCGCGTTAAATCGCTCTTTTAGGAAACATTAAATGTAACACTTTAAAGTTCAACCTGTGTAGTGTTTACTTTTTCTATCATACTGTATGAAACTATTACCTTACTACATATATGTTCTGTTGTCAGTATCTTCTAGAATGAGATTTATGTTCGATTAAATATTTGAAAACGCGGTAAACATATTTTAGAAATTAATATATTTGTGCATACTAATGTTGACTCTTAGTTTTGTATGAAATAAGCACATTAAAATTTGTTATTGATAAACTTTTTAATTGTTTAAGTCTTCCATGAAATCTTTTCTGAAAATCGAAAATAATTCCAAAATACTTAGCCTTACAGAAATATTTTATGTCTTGAGATAGAAAATAAAAATTATGATACATTGTAGATGTCTAAGGACTTGCTTTATCGGTATGTTATATTTTTTTTTGAAGATACTTAGCCTTACAAAATATTTTATATCTTGAGACAGAGAATAAACGTCTTGATACTTTACTGAAGTCTAAGGACTTGCTTTATTGGTATATCATATTTGTATTTTGAAAATTCTTAGCTTTACAAATATATTTTATGTCTTGAGATAGAAAATAAATATCCTAATACTTTGTTGATGTGGAAGGACTTCCTATTGGTATATCATAAGTGTATTTTGAAGATAAAATGCAGTATAAATAGAGTATGACAGGAAATTAACATTATAATTCTATTAATTTGTGGATTTGTATAATGGTTAAAATTTGTCACGTAGATGTATATTCATATATTTTCGTTTAATTTCTCACTCAGGACACATAACTGTATTTTCGGAGAAGTGTAACTGCCCGGTGAATCAAATTTTCAGGAAATGTAAGTATATACAAAGATATAAATGCGTGTATTTTACGTTTGTTTTCGTGTATGATGCAATTTACACGACTGAATTATTTTTACCGGTGTTCCGATTCAAATAGACGTGTACCTAATATTTTTCTACACACAACTGTCATCTTTTATCGATGAGTTTTATTCTTATATTTTGGAATATTGACATCTAAATGAATATTTGAGTAATCTATTTATTCATTATGTACATATGTGATGTTGAATTGTTATCAATATGCGTTATACTATGCCCTTTATCAAATCCCTTTTACCGATATACATGTTCGACAAACTAGAATCCCTACGGAACAGCTGGGCTTTTATGATACTGCTCATGTCTTGAGACACGGAAAAATGTCTTAAGACGTTTCATTTTAGGTTATTATATCAATGCATTTTTCTGCATGGTTGATTATAAATACATCATTGACAATGTCCATGTCTTGAGACATACAGTAAATATCTTAAGATATCAAAGTTAAACTGTAAAACAATTGATAATGGGGTCTTCTGTTGGAATTATGTCGGTCGATGGTTATAGCTTTCAAAAACAGATTAAACTGGTTCCAGAATGAGTTCAAAAGTTTTAGTCATAAAGTGTCGTCGAGAAACAGGTTGACGACTCATGCAATGAATGGATATGACAATACTAATACGGTAACCACAACACATACTTATATGACTAGTTGTGAGATTGTCATTGTGCAAAAAGAGGTTGTCGTTGTGCAAAAGCAAAATGTTGATGGTGTTTTAATTATTAGTCCACTCCGTAACATGACCTGTGTGTATTCAAGCATATGATCTAGCGCGTTAAATCGCTCTTTTAGGAAACATTAAATGTAACACTTTAAAGTTCAACCTGTGTAGTGTTTACTTTTTCTATCATACTGTATGAAACTATTACCTTACTACATATATGTTCTGTTGTCAGTATCTTCTAGAATGAGATTTATGTTCGATTAAATATTTGAAAACGCGGTAAACATATTTTAGAAATTAATATATTTGTGCATACTAATGTTGACTCTTAGTTTTGTATGAAATAAGCACATTAAAAATTTTTATTGATAAACTTTTTAATTGTTTAAGTCTTCCATGAAATCTTTTCTGAAAATCGAAAATAATTCCAAAATACTTAGCCTTACAGAAATATTTTATGTCTTGAGATGGAAAATAAAAATTATGATACATTGTAGATGTCTAAGGACTTGCTTTATCGGTATGTCATATTTTTTTTTGAAGATACTTAGCCTTACAAAATATTTTATATCTTGAGACAGAGAATAAACGTCTTGATAACTTACTGAAGTCTAAGGACTTGCTTTATAGGTATATCATATTTGTATTTTAAAAATTCTTAGCTTTACAAATATATTTTATGTCTTGAGATAGAAAATAAATATCTTAATACTTTGTTGATGTGGAAGGACTTCCTATTGGTATATCATAAGTGTATTTTGAAGATAAAATGCAGTATAAATAGAGTATGACAGGAAATTAACATTATAATTCTATTAATTTGTGGATTTGTATAATGGTTAAAATTTGTCACGTAGATGTATATTCATATATTTTCGTTTAATTTCTCACTCAGGGCACATAACTGTATTTTCGGAGAAGTGTAACTGCACGGTGAATCGAATTTTCAAGAAATGTAAGTATATACAAAGATATAAATGCGTGTATTTAACGTTTGTTTTCGTGTATGATGCAATTTACACGACTGAATTATTTTTACCGGTGTTCCGATTCAAATAGACGTGTACCCATTATTTTTCTACACACAACTGTCATCTTTCATCGTTGAGTTTTATTCTTATATTTTGGAATATTGACGTATAAATGAATATTTGAGTAATCTATTTTATTCATTATGTACATACAGTGATGTTGAATTGTTATCAATATGCGTTATACTATGCCCTTTATCAAATCCCTTTTACCGGTATACATGTACGAACAACTAGAATCCCTACGGAACAGCTGGGCTTTTATGATACTGCTCATGTCTTGAGACATGGAAAAATATCTTAAGACGTTTAATTTTAGTTTATTATATCAATGCATTTTTCTGCATGGCTGATTATAGATACATCATTAACAATGTCCATGTCTTGAGACATACAGTAAAACTGTAAAAATATTTGTAATGGGGTCTTCTGTTGGAATTATGTCGGTCGATGGTTATAGCTTTCAAAAACAAATTAAACTGGTTCCAGAATGAGTTCAAAGTTTAAGTCATAAAGTGTCGTCGAGAAACAGGTTGACGTCTCATGCAATGAATGGATACGATAATACTAATACGGTAACCACAACACATACTTATATGACTAGTTGTGAGATTGTTGTTGTGTAAAAAGAGATTGTCGTTGTGCTAAAAGAGATTGTCGTTGTGCTAAAGCAAAATGTTGATGGTGTTTTAATTATAAGACCACTCCGAAATATGACCTGTGTGTGTTCAAGCATATGATCTAGCGCGTTAAATTGCTCTTTTAGGAAACATTAATTGTAACACCTTAAAGTTTAACCTGTGTAGTGTTTACTTTTTCTATCATACTGTATGAAACTATTACCTTACTACATATATATGTTCTGTTGTCAGTATCTTCAAGAAATAGATATATGTTCGATCAAATATTTGAAAACGCGGTAAACATATTTTAGAAATTAATGTATTTGTGCATACGAATGTTGACTCTTATTTTTGTATGACATAAGGACATTGAAAAAAAATATTGAAAAGTTTTTTAATTGTTTAAGTCTTCCATGAAATCTTTTCTGTAAATCGAAAATAATTCCAAAATATTTAGCCTTACAAAAATATTTTATGTCTTGAGATAGAAAATAAAAATATTGATACATTGTAGATGTTTAAGGACTTGCCTTATCGGTATGTCATATTTGTATGTTGAAAATGCTTAGCCTTACAAAAAAATTTATGTCTTGAGACAGAGAATAAACGTCTTGATACTTTATTGAAGTCTAAGGACTTGCTTTATTGGTATATCATATTTGTATTTTGAAGATACTTAGCTTTACAAAAATATGCTATGTCTTGAGATAGAAAATAAATATCTTGATACTTTGTTGATGTCGAAGGACTTCCTTTATTGGTATATCATAAGTGTATTTTGAAGATAAAATGCATTATAAATAGAATATGACAGGAAAATAACATTATCATTCTTACTATTAATTTGTAGATTTGTATAATGGTTAAAACTTGTCACGTAGATGTATATTCATATGTTTTTTGAATAATTTCTCACTCAGAGCCCGGCACTGTACTTTCTGAGAAGTGTAACTGCACGGTGAATCGAATTTTCAAGAAATGTAAGTATATACAAAGATATAAATGCGTGTATTTAACGTTTGTTTTCGTGTATGATGCAGTTTACACCACTGAATTATGTTAACCGGTGTTCGGATTCAAATAGACGTGTACCTAATATTTTTCTACACACAATTGTCATCTTTCATCGTGAAGTTTTATTCTTATATTTTGGAATATTGACATATAAATGAATATTTGAGTAATCTATTTTATTCATTATGTACATATGTGATGTTGAATTGTTATCAATATGCGTTATACTATGCCCTTTATCAAATCCCTTTTACCGATATACATGTACGACAAACTAAAATCCCTACGGAACAGCTGGGCTTTTATGATACTGCTCATGTCTTGAGACATGGAAAAATGTTTATATTTTGCGGCTAGGGCGGAATTTCGTAAACTATTAATAAATGAAAACTAACTATTGTTATCAAAATGATTGGGTTGCTTTTTGTATTATTCCCTTTATAAAAGCAGGCGGAATTCCAGTTGAAATTAAACAAAAGAAATGGAACTGTTTGTTAAAGAAGGTAAAAAGGCGAAGTTGGTAAATTTGAAATGTTTGCATCTGTTTCTATGGGCTTTTAAAGTTTAATAAATGTGCATAATTTAGGATTTTATGCATGTTATGGATGTGTTTTTATTTAAATTATTGAATTAAGCTTCGAGATATTTGGAAACTTTTAAATTATAGACAAATTTTCACAAAATAGTCGATTGTGGTAGGTGCAAATTCTCGTGGATCTTTTTTGTGCATGAGCAAAAATTCTGCAGAAAAAATTCCAAAGGAAGATAATCGATTTATCCTTTTAAAGCATCAATTTGCATCTCTGCCCCCGGTGACATTTTTTTGGGGAAAAAATCTCCAAAATGGGCACTAATTACATCGAAAAGAGAAAGTCGAGTACTACTTTTTAGATTCAGGCATGTTTGAGTTGACTATTCTGTCTTGAAAACGTATTAAAGAAAAAATATTTGATACATCTTCTCGCTTCAGTGAGTCATAACAACAGAGTAGGTGTGTTCGAATAACAATGTTTTACTAAAAACCAAACTTTTCTGGTGGATCTTAAAAATGCATAACTTAAAAAAAAAATCATTTTTTGTGTGTGTTATCTAGGGTAATTAATCTTCAACCTCTGAAAGTTTTTTTTTTGTCTGCCCTTCCACGAAATATTTAATTAGAATTTTTTTAAATATTTTTGAAGTTTCAAAACTTCCCCCTGACAACCGATCAGGCAATAGTTTTAAGTTGAACAAATGCATAAAAGTACATTAACTGTTAACTGATGCTCAAAAACTAGTAGATACATTTGTCTTTTAAAATACAACCGGCATATTATGATCGTATTGATACTATGTGGATAAATTTATCGGTTTTCAAGGGCTAAATTGACAGGGCGTCATCACTACAATGGCTTCCATTTTTACGATTATAAAAATTAGGTGGCGTAATGAAGAGATAATCTTGACGAAATAGAATCCTGACTGAAAGGACATTAAAACAAAAATGTTTTTTCGTGGAGAATTTATAAATATTAAAACATATCTGCCTCTGAAATATAATGCAAATTGTGAAAGAAGGTATATATTTGTGTCAATGTTTAAAATCTCGCGTAGATGTGTACCACATACTGAGCCACTTTGGACAATTAAAGACACCAGACAAATGTTATTATATAATACAATATTAAAAATGTATTTATGATTAACATTCGGGCCTGTGAAGGCAAGCTGCATGTAGTCCTCTGGTACACTGCACAAAAGAGGTTCTTGATCTTTTTCTTATATTTCGCTTTCTGTCGGAACAAACGACACAATTTCGTTCTTTTCGACCGTCGAGTTTTTTCACTCTTGCTTGCCGATTCACGTTACCATTTCTGTGTGTCAAATAAGCAGACGCTAAACTTTCTATTACAGATTGGTTGAACTGAAGTCGGGACATAACCGGTAATGATGTGTTATGACGGTACAGAATATACGCGTTTAACATAATGCGGTGAAATATGTGATATATAATTTTTTTCTATACTTTACTGCATTTCCTGTGATCATTATATGCTTCGATCATTTGGTCGCTAAGGTCGACACCGCCCATGAATGTATTATATGCGCCTATGATCCTAGGTTTACCGTTTAGTTTTCAATAGCATTGTAGAAAGTAGACATCAATGTGACGGGTTTTTTTCTGTTGTGGTCGCGGAAACGGCAAAACATGTTTTGTCTCTGTCTAGCGTAAACAGCATTCCCTGTCTGCGGACATGCATTTTTTATCATCTGTGGCATAGGTCTATTAGTTCTCATTGTGCGGGTGAGATACGTACGCTCTCTCAATAATTTGTTAGCTAAATTAAGTGAAGCAAAAAAGCTATCGGCGAAAACATGAAAGACTTTTCCAAGAAGATGCGAATTCTTCATTAAATTCATTACTTCATTTGTTCCTTGTAATGTTCCAGCAGGAGTGGGATCGAAACGTTTCCCGTGATATACATCCATTTGTAAAACATACCCGGTGACAGACTCGACCTACATATAGAATTTAACGCCAAACCTTGAACGTTTTCCTGGCATATACTGTAACATACTTGTCTTTCCTTTTGTACCAACAAGGGATTCATCTACAGCAAGTTCTCTGCGGGGATTATAGTACCGTAAAAATTTCCTGTTAACGAAATCAAGTAACGGTTTAAACCTTTGAGATGGTTTGTAAGCTGGATCATTACGCTTAGGGAGTTTTTTTTATGTCCACCTGGTGCACAAATTTTAAGATGTTTTGGAATCATAAACATACATTGTACAACGGAACCAGGGTGTAGACTGAGATGGACTGTTCTTATTCCAATATTCTTCAAATGAGACTTTCCTAATTAAGCCCATGTTAAAAAGAAACGGCAAAAATTCCCTTAAACTCAGGTATGGTTAGTTTACCCTCCTTCTGCCACTGCATTTTTCTCGAAAATCGTCTGGTTTGGCGAATGGTTTTTATTGCAAATATTCTTTGCATATCTAAAAAAATAATCAAAAATAATCATAAACATTTATTATATAAAGTCGTAGAATCTGTTATGTAAATATTTATTTTTTTAAGGGAACGACCATATTACTTTGAAAATGTATATTTTTTGGTAGTGGTGATTAAGTGTGGTGTGTGTCTGTATTATCTTCAAAAAATATTTTTAATCCCAACTTTGAAGAAAAACATTATGATCAGGGAATGTTTTTTTATTATTATCAGTTTTTGCCATTATAATTCCAATATCAAGTGTCAAGCCTGACTCATAAAGCAAACCTGAATAAAAAAAACCCATAGTACCCCCTTTCAGAGTTAAAGGGCTGTTCCCTCAAGAAATGTATTATTTTTATTTTCTTCATTTGTTTTGGTGATTTGTTGATGTCTTCGTGCCATTGACTTATATCCGTTCTTTTTAATATTTTGTTTTCGTATACTGCAAAAATAACCGTTTCTTTTGAGTTACATGACGTGCTTTTGTGTTATTTTATATCCTGTCATTGGGGCGCTTCCCCTGTATCTGAGGAAGCTGCAACGCAACCACAGAAAAACATAATGTCCATTACTCTTTATTGAGCTGAACGAACAAACAGTCGTGTTGGGCTGTCTTTCTATTATCTTGATCGGTTTACACATACCATTTCAGCAGGACGAACACCCGTTTATTTGAAGTATTTGTAGGGGGATATAAAAGTGTTCAAAATTTTCTAAATTATGTTTTAGAAAGAACAATGTCATAAATGAAAGAAATTGTACTCACAAAGACTTAAACCGTATGACTTTGTTGATTATTCTATTGACTGTGTCATTAACTTTCAAATTCAAATTCAAATGTTTATTGTCATAAAAACTCTTAACAATACGTTTATGACAAATTATATGAATACAAACATACACAAAATACTTTTCACAAACTTGTCCTCAGTTCTAATGCCTGTTCAAAAAAGGACCCTAAGCTTTCTACTTCTTTTGAGGTTGATGGGCAACATTAACATTTCAACGGCGCGTTGGTTCTACATTGATGGTAAAAAATTACAATATGGCTATGCAAGATACGTCTAGTAACTATAAACTAACTCAGAAAAGATTATTTTACCAACCCGTTTGTTTGTTTGACAAACTCTTTGATAAGGTCAATAGAAAACAGCAAATAAAAGTAAGCTATTGGCGCGGCATTTCTTGGCGGCATATTAATGGGTCCAGTGAGTGCTCTATTAAACGGTGGGTCATTCATTGGCTCTGGTGGGAGAACCCAGAACCACGGATTAGGTTCAATTGCAGCCATGTTTCCTTCAGCGCTGCTCAGAGTCTATGGCGTCACATATTACGTCATTGATGCTGCACATCGGCCAAACAGTTGGAAAGCAGGTTACGGTTTGACCCCAAGTCTATCAGCAACAATAGAGTCACGTGACCGTGAAAATTCAGTAAAACTACGGCTGAGACAAACCTAAAAACTAAAAATGACGGGCTGAATTTAAATTTAATAAGGCGTCCCACTAAGACAAACAATCGAAATGAATATCCAGGCAACAGAGTTTTGGATACGCAAACGTCAAGTTATTTTCAACACGAAGCGGTGGTTTTTTTGCGGATTTTGTGCAAGGGGTTATCTCCCCTGATATCACAACTCAAAAATGAAAACCCAACAAAATCAATCAAAAGGGGTTAACCTCACAAAAATCAAGAAAAAAACAAATGAAATTCGATTTACAACTATGGTATTTTCGTATTAACAAGAGATACCGCCCTCCTTTTCAGAGAAGGATAAGAGGTCAAAATTAAAAGACAATAAATTGGTTAAGAATTATGAAATGTCTCCTATAGTCCATTTCAAGTTATCCTGATTGGGCTAAATCGCCTCCTGCGTAAAAATTACTTACCGCGTTTATTCAAAATTATATTATCCTAACGCATTTTTTTTTGCTGTTGACTAATTTCAATAATCATTTCCCCCTCATTGTTAACATATCTGGTACCGCCGTCAAAATTGCCTCCGATAGTGATCTCACAATTGTAAAGCGGCCATTATTTTTACCGGATGTGTTGCCTGGGAGGACGGATGACGTATGTAAACAATATTTTTTCGGTATTCCCGGGAGTTATCTTGGATAAGACGAAAAAAGAAAAGACATTTATAAATAGCAGACGATCATCAACTTCTGATTACTGCAGTTATATTGTAGAAGACTTCAAGGAATCAAATATTATATAACCATGGGAAGAAAGAAAGTTAAAACCACCATCAAAAGTGTTGAGGTATAACAACCTGCGTGTAAACCAAGAATGATGTTTTCTGAAGCTCATGTGAATCATTGTCTTACCACAGTGCCCGTGGTGAATGGTCATCACACTGTTCCAATTCAACTGTCTGATCACTGCTGTCAACTTGTGTTATTGAAAAGTTCTTTCTTGATATAATACAGAATTATTGTACAAGGATTACCCATGCAGTTCAGAAAACATTATTTACAACTTTGTCCTTCATATAAACTTTTCTTCCTTCTTCTTCTGAAGTTCTGTACATGTAAGTAAATAAACCATGAATCTTTGCACATTCAAGATATTATACATTAGACATTCCTTTAAATAGCACATAATGAAATTGGGATGTGGAATATAGGGTGCAAGAAAGTGGAACCTAGAGAAAATTACCATACAAAAAAGCTGGACTGGAAAATTACCATTTCATGTACCCTCCCCCTCATATATGTTGTAGATTTTCCATAGGGAAAAGTTGGGGTTTGAATATAATTGTTGAAGGCTCTAAATATCTGCAACAGTTATTTGTGTCACTAAACTGCCATCTAAATGACATCTACATGAGGATGTGTATGGGGGTTTACAGAATAGAGAATAATGGGCAAAATATATATAAAGAATATAAAAAAAATGGATCTAACAAAACAAAGAATAGAGAATAATGTGGAAAAGGTATAAAGAATAGAGAGTAGAGAAAATGGCCTACAAAATAAAGAATACATAAATGAAGGACCCCACATCCAGACCCTCATGCATACCTTCACCTTTTTTCTAGATATCAAGGTGAACCAAATCTTACTGTTAGCCTAATAACTTTTTAATATATATATTTACACCAAGACGGTGTTAAATGAAATTGGACACCATACTCATGCTTTCAATAACATATATGGTCAAATCTCTGATTGACCCCACTTCTAAATTATTAAACCCATCATTCTGCATTGACACCAATATCTTGGAGTAAATTAAAAACACCCATTCGGGTCAACACCCTCTAAAACATACATTAAAAGAGATAACAGGAATCCTGAAAAATACCAAACAGACAACAAAAAAAAAAACCCGACATAGTCCATGAATCCTGAAAATAAACTGTTAACACAGAGATTTGTCTCGCATATTTGTTATTTTGATAATACAAATGTTGAAATTAAAATAGCAATACTTTAACATATAAGTTATGCAAATACTCAAAGTCAATGAACCATGACTGAAGGTATAGGGCTAAACAATCTCCATGGAAATGAGATATGCCAATGCTAATACAACTGCATACCAAATACCATTGACTTTTCATAATTTGTTCCCTTTCAAAAACAAACCTAAACACATACACTAGCTTGTAAACTATGTAAAAGTTTCAAAGTCAATGAAACATAATGAGGGGGTGGAGTTATTAAATCTCCATGGAAATGAAACTAGGAAATGCCAATACATGTGCATACCAAATATCATTGACTTAACATTAGCGGTTCATCTTAACTGACCTAATCACAAAGTAATACATGTAAACTAAGTAAAAGTTTCAAAGTCAATAGACCATAACCGAGGGGGCGGGGCCAAATAATCTCCATGGAAATGAGATATGCCAATGCTTATACAACTTCATACCAAATATCATTGACCTACCACTAGTGGTTCCCCTTAAACTGACCTAATCACAAACTAATACATGCAAACTAAACAAATTTTATATACAATATAGCGTTCTTGCTGCCTGTACTTACGTACCTGACGCAGATTATGATGACGCAGAGCGACAATCTCATCCCTCTCAACGACATGACGTCGGCCCGATCCTTTCTTAGAAAACATGAAAAAACACCAGTTTAATGTCATGTCTGCAATAGAATAAAACATAAATGTTGACATTGCTTAAAAAATAAATTAGTGAAATACTGGTATTGCAAATACAATGTAACAAAATTAATAGCCTTCATTCCTTGCTGGATGCATGGCTGTTTAACGTCTACGGCTTTTTCCTGGAAACAATTGTGTTTATTCATGCATGTGTTCCTATTTAGATGTATTGTATAATTGTGTTAATGTTTCTGTAGCATTTATTGCATTTCTCTTCTGAATGAGGATATAATTGCTAGGCATGAATGTTGCATTTATAAATGATTTTTCACTGCAAAAAAAAATTATTATTTTAAAATACATCGTTTCTTGCATACTGATTTCTAGTGATACTTCTTATTACAGATTCCACATTTGGTTGATGATCACAGTGTGTCAATCAAATATTTCAAGACTGTGTAGATTTCTTGTGTTTTGCATCAGGTATTGTATGTTATATACATATATGATTCACATTCCTTGTGCCAAAAAAAATTAAATGAACATTTTTTTGTCCAGTAAATTCATTTCCTTGTCTACAACAAGTAAGTTATGTTGTTTGTCAAACAAAAAGGAAATAAATTTCCTACCTACCCAACCGTACAAAGCATTGGACCCCTTAAGGAGTTATTGCCCTTTATAGTAAATTTCTTGTAAATTTTTGTAATCTTATACAAAAATCTTCTCCACTTAATCTTCTGGGCTAAAAAGAATTAAACTTAGCCAAAATTTTAAATAGGATATCTTGATTGAAAAATGTATCCGATTAACCTGTCATCCAACCAACATGGCCGCCATGGCTAAAATTGGAACATAGGGGTTTACTATAAAAGTCTAAGGGAAAATTGTAAAAAAAAACAATTTCAAATGGTCACAACTTGAAAACTAATTTAAATAATGATAAGGGGTCTTCAGTAACAATTGTAAGACTACAATGGGATAACCTGCTTTTAATTTAACTACTGGGCCAAATTAAACCAAAATTAGGCAAAATAATTATTAGGGTATCTAATACTATCAATTATGATTTTAACCTTATTTTACATGATTTCGAAAACCACAGTAGATACAAAAACCACAGTAGATACAGGTGAGCGACACAGGCTCTTGAGAACCTCTAGTTTAGGAACACTGTTGATTCATTCATTTTTGTGGGTACCAGTTTTCCTTGATTGAGAAAAATTATGTTTAACTTCGACATATGTTTGGTTGCAGAGTAAAACATTTAAGTTCATGGTTTACATTTAATGAAAAAATCAAAGAAAAGTGGGACCACACAACAATAAGAAATCCACAGTTATTTCTTTAAAAATTAACTTAAAAATGTAAATTGTAAGATATATTTACCGAAAACCCAGTGATTTCACTGTTCTCACTACTGTGGACAAGGATGCATTAATGTCTTTCTCTTTCAGAACTTCATGAAGTCTGGGCATTGACACCACCTCTTTTTCGGTACATGTCATATATTGTCCGTTTCACCACATTCCTGTTAAATTCATCCAGCTTCCAAGGCTTTGGACCAGACTTCCGTACACAAGACTTATGGACTGCCTTTACAACATCCTGCACTGGATCAAGGGCCTCTATCTTCCTCCTGAGAGTACTAAGGCTTATTCCTAAAAATAGAGAGAAATGTCAACATTAAATTGTTTTGTGTTAAATATGTGCATTTTAAGTATCAACCAAGTATGAGAGTATTAATGTTTTCAGCAGATTTCATAATTGTATAGAAATATGTATACATTTTCTAGTACAATGTTATGTTGTATGTGACTTGTGTAATGCTGTCCCTGGTAAAGAAGATACATTTTTATTTAGATTTTAAATCTTTTTTATTTTGTGCAATTATAGAACAATAAACATCATATATTGAACACCACAATTGGGATATTGAAAATAGATTTCTATTTAAAGAATTTATGCATATTATTTTATTTAACATTTTTGAACTTAAAGCAATATTACAATACATGTGTAAATAATTTTATTTTTTATACACTTGTCTAAGGCGTGAAATATGATGGTATAACATTGTTCGTCTATTGTCAACACTTCGTAAAATAACTCAAAACCTCCTTTTCATGAAACTTTGGTGAATTGTTTATATATATTGAAGCAAGCTCCCGTTTGAATTTATAAATTAAAGATCTTATTTTTCTGAGTTATGGGATTTTATTTATTAAGAATAGGGGGTTTTCCAGTTTTATGACTATAACTCATAAAATACTAGCAGTGATTTTCAAGTTTTCAGAAAATGAACAAAAAATGCATTGAGCAGTTTTCGTGAAACTTTGGTGACAAGTTTATATCTTTTGAAATAAGCTAGTTTTTTTTTATATAAATTTCTAATATGACATTGCATAGTTATGGAATTTTGTTTGTTGAAAAATTGTCGAAAATTATTTTTAGTTTAATATAAATCCATTTAAAACATTAAGGCCAGCAGAAAGGGGATTGGTGTATCATGCGCTCGTGGCGCAGCTCTTTATTTAATCTGCATTGTTAGGAGTTAAACGTTTTATTTTTCTAGTATAATTTCTGAAACTTTAAGGTAAAATAAGGATAGATGAATTTGTAGTCTTTTTAAAATTACAATAGTACCTCAATAATTCTATGTTAATTAACTGGTTCATGAAATGAAATGTCATTTTGAATCAAAATTTTTACCATTTTTCTAGGAGTTTGGGGTAATAATTTCATAGCTTCAGTCACAACTCTTGCTGTTGAAATCAAGAATTATGATTTACCAATTTCTTTACCAGACAAATTTACACTACCTGTTGCCTTCACCATGCGTGACCAAGGATCACTCAAACACCATGGCTTTCCTTTCTTCTTTTCCATAGTGAAAAATTTGAACATCTTTTCAAGGCGGTGGGACACCTGTGAAGAAATGGCAAAGATATTTTATAATTTGATAATTTCAGTTGCTATGATATATAGCGTTGTGAAATTTTTTTTTATCAATTTCATGAAAAAGTTTTAATCGGAAGTATACAGTTAATATTTTCTATATTATGGTTTACACTTAATTTTTAGCAGACCATGATAATTACTAGTTTTTTTCTTGCTTGGTTTGTTAGATTCCTGGCTAAATGACATTTACCCTATACCTGCACTAATTTATATGAATTGTATAGTATAATTTTTATATTATCTTGCATCTTATGTGTATGTTTTATATGTCTTAATATTGTATGTGTTGTTATTGTTATTAATGTCAGCAAAATCTATACAGAGCTTATGTTTGTAATGTTTCATGTAAACCGTACATGAAATGAAATTTTCTGTTCTATTCTTTTCTAATTCTATTCATGAAATGTTAGTTTTTGATCACTTGACTAGTCTGCTAGTTTGAATGAAAAATTCTCCTTAAAAATTAATAAATGTACCAGTAGCATTTGCTTGGTTGTTTTTATTCTTATGATGCTTAACTGGTATTTATATGTGTTGCTTGCAATAGAAATCTAAGCAATTAAAAGAAAAATGTTAATATTGTAGCCAACCAATTTTCAAATTAAAGGGATATAAATCTATTTCTTATAGGTGTTATCTCCCTAAGAACACAAGTCCTTTAGTTAAAGCACAACAGTGAAATGATAATTTAATAAAAGGGATTTCCGCGAAGGAATGCTGTTTTTAATTGAATTTAGGTGCACAATGGATGGAGTAATTTTTCTTGAATATTTTTATTTTCAAGACATATTTGCCTAACTGTTTATGAATTCGAGGATAGTGTGACTTTTTATTTGTAAATAAGTTTAATTTTCATATTTATATCTTGGTTATAGGATATTAGTAAGACCACATGCAAATGTGAAATCTTTAATTAACATATTATAAACATTTCAAATTGAATTTTTGATAAACACTAGCTTGAGTAAACTTTGATCAAATTACCACAAAATTTAGACTTCTTTTGAGATTTTTAAATATAGGCTTCTGTCTTATTTAAAAGATTTCTGGTCTAATGTTCCAGAGTAATGGGACTTATAACACTTATGTTTTAAGCAATAGTTATATCACTTTGAATATCTCATGAGACTTTTTCAATAGGACAGTTGAACTGACTTCTTATTCACTTTTCAAGTGCTGCAAATTAAGAAAGTATTGCTGTAATGCAAGTTTTTTTAAATTTTGGAACACTTATCTCATCACAATTTATGGCATAAAAACATTGCGAACATTTCTGAATTAACAGTATTTCATTGTAATTTTGCAACAATTTCAAATGCAAAAGAAGGGTGCATCATTCTGGTTCATTGTTTATTTAATATTTAATTATTTCTTTAATTCATATTCACGTTTAGATGTGAATATTGTTCCACTTATAATGAAGACTGAATCATTGTTCTTTAAGCTGGGTATTATAAACAAGAATGTTACTACGGTTGTCAATGGAAACATGTAAGAACTAGAACATTGAACAAGTAAATAGTTCAATTTTATGATATTTTCAATTTGGAATCCTTCTTTTTATAATCTGTAGATATAAAATATTTAACGGCATTTAAAAAAGAATGATGATTTAATTTGTTTGATGATGAGTCTGTACATCTCAGTTTGTCAACTATTTCGAGGCCCTACTCACTATTTTCTGAATTTTATGCCGATAGGCGAGACATATCTCTGTGTTAACAGTTTATTTATTTTCTCGAGCAGTAGTATCCCACTTACAGATAACTGACAGTGTTCGATAAAATATAAGGCCAAATTATGTGCCATTTTTGTCTCGCCTTGACGGAGTCAAAAAGCGAGACATAGGTATGCTGTTTCCGGCGTCAACAATGTATTAGTTTGTGATTCGGTCTAGTTTGTGGTGAACCAATAGTGGCAGGTCAATGATATTTGGTATGCAGTTGTATTTGGATTGGCAAATCTCATTACCATGGAGATTAATTTGCCCCGCCCCCTCAGTAATGGTTTGTTGACTTTGAAACTTTGGTTAGTTTACATGTATTAGTTTGTGATTAGGTCAGTTTATGGGGAACCACTAGTGGTAGGTTAATGATATTTAGTATGCAGTTGTATAAGCATTGGCATATCTCATTTCCATGGAGATTATTTAGCCCTGCCCCCTCAGTCATGGTCTATTGACTTTGAATATTTGCTTAGTTTGCATGTATTAGTTTGTGATTAGGTCAGTTTAAGGGGAACCACTAGTGGTAGGTCCATGATATTTGGTATGAAGTTGTAATATCATTGGCATATCTCATTTCCATAAAGATTATTTCGCCCCGCCCCCGCAGTTATGGTCAATTGACTTTGAAACTTTTTCTTAGTTTACATGTATTAGTTTGTGATAAGGTCAGTTTAACATCAACCGCTTATGTTAAGTCAATGGTATTTGGTATGCAGTTGTATTAGCATTGGTACATCTCATTTCCATGGAGATTGTTTGGCCCTATACCTTCAGTCATGGTTCATTGACTTTGAGTATTTGCATAACTTACATGTTAAAGTATTGCTATTTGAATTTCAACATTTGTATTATCAAAATAACAAATAGGCGAGACATATCTCTGTGTTAACAGTTTATTTTCAGGATACATGGACCATGCCGGGCTGATTGTTTTTGTTTCCTGTTTGTTTGGTATTTTTCAGGATTCCTGTTATCTCTTTTAATGTATGTTTTAGAGGGTGTTGACCCGAATGGGTGTTTTTAATTTACTCCAAGATATCAGTGTCAATGCAGAATGATGGGTTTAATAATTTAGAAGTGGGGTCTATCAGCGATTTGACCATATATGTTATTGAAAAGCATGAGTATGGTGTCCAATTTCATTTAACACCGTCTTGGTGTAAATATATATATATAAAAGTTATTAGACTAACAGTAAGATTTGTTTCATCTTGATATATAGAAAAGAAGGTGAAGGTGTGCATGAGGGTCTGGATGTGGGGTCCTTCATTTATTTATTCTTTAAATTTTAGGCTATTTTCTCTTTCTATTCTTTATACCTTTTCCACATTATTCTCTATTCTTTATTTTGTTAGATCCATTTTTTTTATATTCTTTATATATATTTTGCCCATTATTCTCTATTCTGTAAACCCCCATACACATCCTCATGTATATGTCATTTAGATGGCAGTTTAGTGACACAAACAACTGCTGCAGATATTTAGAGCCTTAAACAATTATATTCAAACCACAACTTTTCCCTATGGAAAATCTACAACATATATGAGGGGGAGGGCACATGAAATGGTAATTTTCCAGTCCAGCTTTCTTGTATGGTAATTTTCTCTAGGTTCCACTTTCTTGCACCCTATATTCCACATCCCAATTTTATTATGTGCTATTTAAAGGAATGTCTAATGATTAATATCTTGAATGTACAAAGATTTATGGTTTATTTACTTACATGTACAGAACTTCAGAAGGAAGAAAAGTTTATATGAAGGACAAAGTTGTGAATGATTTTTTCTGAACTGCATGGATAATCCTTGTACAATAATTCTGAATTATATCAAGAAAGAACTTTTCAATAACACAAGTTGACAGCAGTGATCAGACAGTTGAATTTTAATTATTTGCTAGGGTTACATTACATTAAAAATTTAATACTAAAACGGTCGTTTGAACTGAATAACTCTTAAATGCATAACATTAAGTGCAAGGGAAAATGTTATGAGTGTTTTTTTTCTTATTTGTTCAGTTTATCTATGAAAGTACGCATCATCGAGAAAAATTTATCACCCCACCAATAGCCCTATAATATGTACTCCTTTCCTAAAAGATAGAGAACATTTCTGGATAAAGGAACTAGATACTGCAATGCCATATGGTTGCAATGATTACATCAAAGGAGTAGGAAATTTGTCAAGTCCAGCCTGCAGTGATGTTAATGTTATGGGCTTATTTAATACTACTTTAAGACACCAGCGTAGTCATGGGCAAAAACGTTACCATCGGCCCAATGTAAAAAGTCTTCTTAATTTAGATTGCCCTCTGGGAGCTTTGCTAACCATCCTTCACATCTTCATCATCCGCTAGGGTTACATTACATTATAACTATTCTTTTTTCACTGCCGGTTAATTTTCTAAAATGTTTGAGAGATTATGCACTTGACAAGGGATGCATAGATATATTTTCTTCAATATACAAACTAGTCAGTATAATTTGTGATGTAGCTCTTTTTCGTCTTTTTAAACCAGTAAAATCGGAACCTTTACATGATGAAAAGAGGAAATTCCTACCATTTAAGTTTTCAAATAAAGGAATTGATGCAATCAACATCAGCAACGTTCTTCATCAGAAGGAGGTAACATCTAAAATTCCACTCTATTTTCAAAATCATCAAAAATACCATTGCACCTAACGTATTCAACTATAGGCAAGCATTGCAGGACCTTGATTTAGAAGAATACCTAAAAAACCCTCTGACATGTGACTGTTCCCACTCGCCTTATATTTACAGCCCCTCTGGCCATATTATTACTGGGGATCTAATCATAATTCAACATGAACATCTCAGAAAGGTGATATCTCATGGTCCTAAGTTCAGAGAACACCAACACATCAATTGGAACCATAACTTCAAAATAGTTATGGATTCCATTGAGGACTACGCCAGAGCAAGGGCTAAACGAGAAGAAGTTGAACTAGATACTTTGTCAGAATGGGTCAAAACAAGTAGGTCTCTGATAAAACGTCGAGTTCATAAGTTGAAAAACTGTGTGAATGATCGACCAAAGTCCGTTTTCAGAGACAAAGAAGCTGTGAAATGTCTATCATCTTTTCTCGATAAATATGTTGTTGTTCCTGCGGACAAAGTTTCAAATAATATTGTCTTTGTATGTAAATCGTACTACTACAAATGTCTTGTAAAAGAATTAGGAATAAATGAGCACTCAGGTAATTCCACATACAAAAATATATCATTTGACAAGGATGAGATTTTGGCAAATCATAAGTCCTTCACGGCTTCAATGATCATAACATTGAACAGCAAATCTGAAAACTTACCTTGTTTGTATTGGATTCCTAAGCTTCACAAAATTCCGTACAAACAACGGTACATTGCCGGCTCATCTGCATGTTCTACAAAGGAATTGTCCATTAGATTGACAAAAATTCTGTCCGCAGTGAAAGAGGGTCTTCAGAAATACTGTGAAACTGTTTACTCGCGTAGTGGTATTAACAATATGTGGATTTTAAAAATCTCTAAAAAACTTCTGGATAATTCTAAATCTTGATCTTTCTCTGAAATTAATTCTATGAAAACTTTTGATTTTTCAACCCTGTATACCACCATTCCACTTTGAAATTGAAAAAATTGTTCTCAAGAAATAATCCACAACGCTTTTCAATATGAAAATGGTTTCCAAAAATGTCCTCTACCAAGTCAGGAATATGGCAGTTGTTATCAAATAGTTCGTTTCTATGTATGTTGGCGTTTGTGTTTGTAGCAGTTCAATGTTTCTATTGTTCCGTTGTTTTCCTCTTAAAGTTGATGTGTTTCCCCCGGTTTTGGTTTGTGACCCAGATTTGTTTTCGCTTTATCGATTTATGACTATTGAACAGCGGTATACTACTGTTGCCTTTATGTAGCATAAGCTAAATAAATAAACAAAAAGGTAAAACATGCTACACAGAGGAACAAGTGATCAGTATGCTGGAGTTTCTTATTGACAACATATTTGTTGAATTTGGAGGTAGACTTTTTCAACAAATTGTCGGCATTCCTAAGGGAACAAGGTGTATGACTCTCCTTGCCGACCTCTTCTTATTTTCATATGCGTCGGGTTTCCTTCAGACACTTATCAAAAACAAGAAGATCAAAGAAGCCAGATCATTTAATTTCACATTCAGATATATTGATGATGTTTTTTCCATAAACAGTCCAAACTTTTCTGATTGGGTTCCATTAATATATCCTCCAGAATTGAAAATTAAAGAAACAACAGGCACGGCTCCCCCTCATTTTTAGACTTGTACCTCGAATTTGACATCAGCGGTCATCTCAGTACCAGAATATATGACAAACGAGACGATTTTAATTTTGAAATTATCAATTTCCCCCACCGTAGTAGCAATATATAATCTTCCCCTGCATATGGGATATACATTTCCCAACTCATTCGGTATTCAAGAGCTTGAAGCTGCTACTCAGACTTTGTAAAACGTCACCAGTGTCTGAGCAGAAAGTTGATAAACCAGGGATATGTCAAAGAACGTCTCGTCCTGTTTCTAAAAACGTTCGTCGGAAGACACCAAGACCTTGTTGATAAATATTCCGTATCAACTTCACAAATAATACATGATGGTCTTGATGTATAGATTCTGGGTACTGACGTTGTTTATAATCTTAATTACGTGTTATAGTGTTCTTTTATTTGTCTTTGTAAATTAATTACGTTTACTGTTTGGTCCATTTTTTGGTAATATCCTTTAGACGTGGCTCGGTACTTGTACATCCCGCCATTGTGTTGTTGTAAACAAAAATTATAATTTTAAGACAAACGGTACTTAAACTAACATTTCATAGTATTAAATGTTCACCTAACTTTTTTTTTCAACAAACAATCGGCATTCCCACGGAAACCTACTGGACTCCTCTTCCTGCCGATTTTTTCTTTTATTCATATGAGGCTGACTTCATGCAGAAACTTCTTAGGAACTCTTGGTTTAATAGCTTCCATGTGATGAAGTCTTGGTTTAATAGTTTCTTGTCAAAACATCAATCCCGACGTTTTCCCCGAATGTGACCTACCGAATTAGACTTATCACTGAATTCGTTCTTACATGAGCAACACGACGGGTGCCACATGTGGAGCAGGATCTGCTTACCCTTCCGGAACACCTGAAGTCATCGCGAATTTTTGATTGGGTTTGTGTTGTTCAGTCTTTAGTTTTCTATGTCGTGTTTTGTGTACTGTTGTTTTTTTAATGGTCTTTTTACTTTTTGGCCATGGAGTTGTCAGTTTATTTTCTACTACTGAGTTTCAATATCCCTTTGGTATCTTTTGTCTCTTTTTCACCTAGTGTTTACTATTTATAAATTTCATGCGTCCAAAGCGCTTTGCTGGATCAAAGCCGAATATTTGAGAGCCAAGGATGTATAAAACCGAAACAGTTGAAGAGCTATAATACCAATAAAGACCCAAAAATAGCCAAGTCCATCTAAGGTCAACTTTGCCTGAGGGAGTTGAAACCTTAGTTTCTAATAATTTCAAATTTTATAAACGGACAATTTTATAACGTTTTGTTATTAATCATGTCAGCATCGAAGTACTGACTACTTGGCTGATGATACAGTCCACCAGCAGAGGTACCGACCCAGTGCTGTAAAAAATGAAAACAACACGTTATAAATTTCATGTGTCCGAAGCGCTTTTATCTAAAGGTGGAAGTCAGTTCATGTGTCAAAAAGTTGCTTGGTAAGTACTTGGCATATATTATGTTGTACTTTAAACGTTATGAACATTTGAGAACAACACTATTCAACGACAACTAAGACAATTACAACATCGATCTAAATACACTAGCAGCAAACATCAGATTAACACATTTATTTTGTAATAATTACTAATTGTTTCTAATTTAATTTTGAACAGTTTTCTTATCAGACAATCTGTGCTCAATTGATTACGTTTCCTTCTATATCTTCGTTTAAATTTTGAATTTTTTTTTTCAATAATCCAGAATAATGCGTATCATATCATGACAGTGCATTGTAATATAAATAAGAAGATGTGGCATGAGTGCCACGGGTATTATAGGCATATTTGTCCGGCTGGAAATCCATTAGTATATTTGAACATAATTGTTTGTTATAATTTAAGTTGCACTTTAATAATACCAAAATATTTATTCATTCAGTCATTCATATATTTTGTGCATGTAGTGACTTCTACTAGTTTTGTACTGAATATTTTTTCCACAGCTTCTGATGGATTTTACATCATATAGAATACATTTTTTTGTCTTTTTTCATCATCTCCATGCAGCTTTAAAAACAAACTGTTTTAGTACTTCAAGTTGTGGGCAAAGTATATCTGAGCTCTCTGTCTAAATGTAGTATAACGGTTTTTGCATTGATACCAACTTATTGTTATGCTGTTTGAAATTAGAATTTGAAAACGGACTATTCATTTCTACATATAAAATATAATGTATGAAAGCTGAAAAGTTTTGCATAAAATATTAAACTCATTAACAACTGTCAACACAAGGTATAATGAAGCCTACAATTGGTCCCTTTCCCTCAGTCATGACCTGTTGACCTTGAAGCATTTCCTAAGTTTTCATGATAAAATCTGTGATTAAGTCAGTTTAAAGGAAACAACCAGTGGTAGGTCAATTGTGTTTGGCATAAAGTTGTTTAAGGATTGGCATATCGTATTTTAATGAAGATTATTATGCGCCGCCACAACCTCATCATGAAGTATTGACTATGCAATTTTTGATTAGGTCAGTTTAAGGGAAACCACTACTTTAAGGGCAATGATATTTGGTATTCGGTTGTATAAGCATTGGCACATCTCGTTTCCATTAAAATTATTCGGTTTTGCCCACTCAGGCATGGTCTATAGACTTTGAAACTTTTGCATAGTTTAATTTACATATCAAGTTTGTGATAATTCATTAATTGTAAGTCAACGATATTAAGTATGCAGCTGTATTAGCATTGGCCTCTTCCCCCTCATCATGGGTCATTGACTTTACAACTTCTGCATAGTTTACTTCTTAAAGTTTGTGTTTATCTCAGCTAAAAGGCAATTATGTATGACAATTCAATCGTACTTTGTATGCAATTGAATTCGCATAGGCATTTCCGAGAGGTAATTTTCCCTTCTCCTTAAGTTATGGTTCATAGACTTTAAATGTTTTGCATTGTTTACATGTTAAAATATAGCCATTTTAATTACAACATTTGGATAATATTATCAAAATAACATAAAGGCGAGACATATCTCTCTGTCTCCAGTTTAGTAACCGTCTGCACTGCTCACTAAAGAGTCTCAAGTACAAGCGATCATTTATTTATTCGTCGTTTTTATGTAGAGGGAAGAAACTCACAAACTTAAAATATTATGCTTTTATTTTCATTAAAAATAATTTCGTTTTTATAACTTTAACCCATCCCTGGGAGTCTAGGCAGACAACATTTTAGACACACAATACAAGAATACTTTCTGAACTTCTTAGCTCACCTATGCCCAAAGGATCGTGTGAGATATTGTCACTGTTCATACATCGTTTGTAAACTTTTCACGTTCTAATCTTCTGCAAAATCATTCATGCCAACTAGAACCAATTTTCAGAATCTTCATATTTGAAGGTTCTTGCCTTATGTAGATTTTGTTGTATAGATCAGAATTTTTAAATGGCTGCAAGGGCCAAATAAGTATTTTGAATACCTGAAATAGCAAACAAAGGTTTTGGTGCATACTCGAAAAATAAACGTCAGCACAGTGGAAAAATAGTTTAGCAGTAATTCATGTTGGAAATAAATACAGATAGCTTTTTCAATTCTTTAACATTATAACCAGATATTAAGTTAATGACACTATCAAGTTTTGAAAATAACAGCTGCTACAATTTCTTTGAGAAAGTCATCCTAACCAATGAACAAGTAAACATTAGACTTGGTTACTTAAAAAAAAAAAAACAATCCGAGACTCAATAATATAAATTTGAGATCAACTTGAAATCATAAACTTTCAAAAACCTTGAACAAAGTGAAATAAAGGAAAATGTAAGAAATTAGAAGATGTGGTAGGATTGCCAATGAGACAAATCTCAATCAGAGACCAAATTACATAGAAGTTAACAACAGTAGGTCATTGTACGGCCTTCAGCAATGAACAAAACCCATATCGCATAGTGAGCTATAAAAGATCCTGAAATGATCAATGTATTAAACGAGAAAACTAATAGCCTGATTATATTTACAAAACAATAAACGAAAAAAGAAATATGATATTTAGCAACAAACGGCAACCACTGCATTGCAGGCTCCTAACTTGGGACAGGCTCATACAGAATGTGGCAGGGATGAACATGTTTTCTGGGTCAATCCCCCTGAAAGTGGGACAGTGATGTGACAGAATAACTTAAAAGAACAAACTATAAAACTCTGTTAAAAAGGGCTTTACTCATCAGATACATTCAAAGTACATACAAACCTTAGCAAAAACACAAAAGCACAAATCCGAGAGTACTCGCAGTTACTGAAAGCTAGTTCAAAGCAAATAACTACTAATACAAACTCGTATGTCTAACACTAACATGTTATAGGACGGAACACATTTTTTTAGAGGTTGTTGATGTGTAAACTAGGCAAATTAACTCACAAACTGAAAAAGGTCCGAAAGAAAACATGAATTCAATCCTTATTGACTGGATCACAGTGAAAGTTACGAAAGCAGTTTCGGCAATATGGTCTATCGAATAGTAAGTCAAGGAAAAAATGCTAACGGACCAATCCGTTTCATGTTTTTGTAGATATGTTAATCATATGAAAATTATCAATCAGTACACATCCAATATCCAATGGATTTAGTTTATAAAGGATTTCATATATAATGTTTATGTATGAGCTTGCTAAACTTTCAGCATTACTTTATTCAAGGAACAGGATTCCGTGGGTAAATATATATTAGAGCAACGCCAGTATCAATCCCAGATAAAGCACAAAATTCCAGGAAAAATTGTTTTATTTCTAGTGTTATCATTTGATAGATATAACATTATGTTTTAAAGACACTTCTCGACGAGCCCCTGCGATTTAAGATGGCATGACAACTGACTCTGGAGAACTTTTTGGCGGGCCTCAAAGGAAAAAACTGAAAGCTGAATTTTACATGAGTTTATGTCCATAAATGACAGTGTAGAAATTTCTTACGCATGCACACAATTTGAAAAAGTGGTTATCTCCTTAGGATAAGTAATATATCATAGTTATATGCCCGAATGGCAGGTTATTGAAAAAAGTTAATTTTGAACCCTGCATTTTGCTATTTTTGAGCTTTTGCTACTTATCTAAAAATCCTTGATTGATGTCACCATGGAACACAGTTTAACATAGAGATCTATGAAAAGTCATAGAAATAGCTCAGCAAACACCTGCTAGGGTCACAACTAATGCATAAAAACAGTGGTGGAGAAAACGGTGAACTACTGCTTTCGAACACGTGTTGGGAGATCTGTCAAATGAGCAAATTTTGTATCTCTATATCTTGACAATAACAAATGTACATTAATGACGATAACTGCATTTTAAATAATCTTGACAGTTCGATGGTTCACTATGTTATTACTGATCATTTTCTAAGAAAACTTATTGTTTTAAGGCACTTTTATGTATTTCGTTTTTTTTTTCCTCTTGCAGTTTTCCAAAAGTTGAATCACAAGACGTTCAAGGTCAGTAATGCTTAATACCCAATATGTTTGCATAAGATATATAGCACATTAAAACAAAATTTGTCAAAAATTTATTGATTAAAGTCCTACCCATTCTGCATAGAAATGGTCTTCAAAATTAAGTATGCGTTCAAATCGTGAACCCTTTTTTGCAGCATCTTTAACGTAAACCACTTTTCCACCAGTTAAATAACCAATCCACCAGCCAAAAGTTCCTATTGTCATGATTGTATGGTCACAAGCAACGACAGTTGCCATATCAAATTCTCTTTTCCCTAAGGATATAAATTCTACAGGAACATGAGAAGGCATATTATTTTTAGACCAAGCCATGCCATCTGATATAACTAGAAATATAACAGTTGCATACCTTTTAGCGTAATAGTTCACAGATCTGTTTAAATAATTGGGTGTTGCAATATTAAATCCGTCATGGTTTCCTACCTTATCACCTCTCCTTATATGAACACCTACCAAAGTAATACTTTTGCGAGACTTAATCTTCCGTCTCTGTAGTATTTTCCAAATGGTCTGTTCTGCAGTATTCTGAATATGCTTTCGAAATGTTAATTGCTTCCGTAACTCCTTATCATACATGTGAAAATATTTCCATGACTGAAGTCCATATCCTAGTTGAATGTTATCTTCAGAACTAAAATTTAGTAAACTTTTGTTGTATGTCGGAGATGCTTTATCTAAAACTTTTCGAAACCCCTTGCATAAGCCTTTTGATTTATTGGATGTCACATTAATTTCGAACACTTTCCGGATTTCAGCATCGGGAGGTACGATAAGCTCCATTTGTTTAGTCCTTGCAACAGCAAACGAAGTAGAAAATTGAAACAATCTATTTCCGAGACCACCTTGTAAAATAGGACATATTGACCCCTTCTTTTTCCTTGTAACTCTATCAAAATGTGTTGTTGACATGTTTCTCCTGTATAAAGGAACTGGTAAATTTGTTACCCTTGAGCTATCAAACAGCTGTCTGAGAAGAACGTAAACGGAAAATAGTAACAGGATACCTTAAATGTATAAAAATAAATCAGGGAATATATGTTACAACGTTATGGCAAATATCAATACATGTTTTGATAGATATAGTTAAAACTTGAACTCATCACAAGTCTTCAACTCTCAGAAATTTACACATGCACACGCTGCATAGACATATATGTATATTATTCAAGATTTTATCCATCCATCCATCCAAAAAAGTAACACTATTTGCATTTGTACGATGGAATTAAAGTCTTTGAAACGCACAATATTAGTTGTCAATAGAAAACGACGCAAATATTATAAACACACAAAGGAGACGAACCAGATGTTGCATTCAAGGTACTCAAATGATCACTGTATGCACTGTACCGAGGCACTCAAATTAAAATACACCATTACATTAGTTGCAGTGAAAATGCCGTGATTTTCCAGAGAAATATAAATCTATAATTTCACATGTGTTTTTCATTCATATAATGTAACAAATTAAAATACGTTTTTTGCATTTTCTATTCTTTTTTACTATTATGTCATTTGTCATTTTGGAGCTTTTATAGCCAACAATGAGGTATAGATAAGGCTAATTGTCGAAGGTCGTATGGTGACCTATAGTTGTTAACTTCTACCTCGTTAGTTCTCCGGTGGAGAGTTGTCTTATTGGCAATCATGCAACATCTTCTAATTATACGACCGCAACAAAATTTTGCGCTCGTATATTGGTATGACGTTGGCGTCGTCGTCGTCGTCGTCCGAAGACACATTGGTTTTCGCACTCTAACTTTAGTTTAAGTGAATGGATCTCTATGAAATTTTACCATAAGGTTCAATACTACAAAAGGAAGATTGGGATTGATTTTGGGGGTTATGGTACCAACAGTTAAGGAATTAGGGGCCAAAAAAGGGCCAAAAATAAGCATTTTTGTAACTTCCAGACATAACTTGTGTGTTAGTGTATGGATCTCTCTGACATTGTACCACAATGTGCCATATCACAAAGGGAATGCTGGGATTGATTTTGGGGGTAATTGCCTCAAAAGTTTAGAAATTAGGGGCCAAAAAAGGGTAAAAAAACAAGCATTTTTTTAATTCCATGACAATAACTTGTGTATAAGTGTATGGATCTTTTTGAAATTGTACTACAAGGTTCCATATCACAAAGGGAAAGCTGGAATTGAGTTTGGGGGTAATTGCCCAAAACGTTTAGGAATAAGGGACCAAAAAGGGGCAAAACAAGCATTTTTCTAGTTTCCAGACAATAACGTGTGTTCAGGTGTATGTATCTCTCATAAGTTGTACTGCAAGGTACCATACCACAAAGGGGAGGCTGGGATTGATTTTGGGGGTAATTGCTTCAAAATTTTAGGAATTAGGGGCCAAAAAGGGGCAAAAAACTATCATTTTTCTAGTTTCAGGACAATAACTTGTGTGTAAGTGTATGGATCTTTATGAAATTGTACTACAAGGTTCCATATTACAAAGGAAAAGCTGGGTTTGAGTTTATGGGGTAATTGCCTTAAACATTTAAGAATTTGGGGCCAAAAAGGGGCAAAAAAACAAGCATTTTTTCTAGTTTCCAGACAATAACTTGTGTTCAAGTGTATGGATCTCTCTGAAATTGTACTGCAAGGTACCATACCACAAAGGGAAGGCTGGGATTGAGTTTGGGGGTGATGAATCATAAGGGGGTTCAAAAAATTTGGGGGGAGGGATGTTTTTTTCCCTTTTTTTCCTTTTTTTTTTTTCTTTAAAATTTTCAATTTTAAATTGGTTATTTCTGATTTATATATATTAAAGCTAATAATAATGATATGGTTTGAATAGGTAAATAAAAAATTTATAAGTTTTTACGACTTAGACCACATTCATTCTGTGTCAGAAGCCTATGCTGTGTCAAATATTTAATCACAATCCAAATTCAGTGTGTTTCAAACTTGAATGTTGTGTCCATACTTGCCCCAACTGTTCAGGGTTCGACTTCTGCGGTCGTATCAAGCTGCGCCCAGCAGAGCATTTTATTTTTAAATTGTAATCAAAAGAATTATTAATCCAAGAATTCAAACATCGAAAAATATTCAACTCGTGACTTATAACCTCTAACTATAACCCATGCGCTACAATGTGAAGTTTGGTCACTCATTGCTATATGTCAGGGAAATTTCATGCACAATATATTCTACATTCTCTCTAAGGTCTTAAGTAAAAGACACGTGTATAAAAACTTTGTAGAGTGTTTGATTTATACCGTGTATATACTTTGTATGTGCTGTTTGTTTATGAATTACAAGTGGTGAGATTGAATCTGAATCTTGTATATGCTTTCTATATTAGAATTATTTGATTGGTTATTCTTTGAATAATTAAACAGTTATCCTACCTCCTAATTCCACAAAAAGTAAAGCTAAAGACCACATAAAGCATTTGTATAGGAATACATAACGGAGAAAATCGTGATAATTGCCCTAAAAAATTGATATGTTTAACATCAATATAATAATGTTAAAGAAACTGTTCACATTTCTCCCGAAGTTTGAAACTTGTCCATCTTTTTTTCTGAAGTTGTTTGTTTCAATTATTTAATACTCACATGAAGCTAAATATAACAGCTTCTGTTTTAAAGGCTTCGTCTACAAAAAACATGTTTTGCGTTTAGAAGTATATCTATATATATCATTATATATCTAACAAACCAGCGTACGTATCTTCTCATGATGTCTAATACACATAAACATGCACACTTTAACATAAATTATCGCTATTTTGTGTATTTTTTCTTTTGTCTTTTTTTGGATAATTGTTCATATCATGCTTTTCGCTTGAGGTTGAAACGTATCGCTAGTATCTAAGGCTCGTTTACAACGGCGTGATTTATCTCAGTTGAGAAAAAGAATATATCGTATTGGCAGTCAAAATTATATAAAAAAGTAATTTAATTATCAAGATTTAATTATTTTGAAAAAAGTACGTTTATTCTAGTGATTTCAAAGTTTAAATTGTAAACTTTTCATTTCTTTATAGGAACATTCCAGCAGCGCCTGCATGTGGTGTAGATATCTCCCAGTTGTTACGATATCCAAGAGCTTGCGTCTTCTACCATTATTTTATTGATAAAGGCTTCCTGTCTGCAAAGAAGTTATTGAAATAAGGGTTTCAAGTGGTGAAGTTGAAGTCATCCCTTCGAAAAGTTTTACGGATGCCATCACGAGTTGTTTGACTATAATGGAATATCTGTGTCAAAGATGAATACGAATATGTTTCAATTGTCATAACCACAATTACGTTCTCCTTTTTCCCGATGGTGAAATCATCAAATGACACTTATCACCGAATTTGTACTTACCATTTGTTACATGATTGGTGTCACTAGTGAAGAAGGATTTGCTTAACTTTCCGGAGCAACTAAGATCACCTCCGGTTTTTATATGGTTTGTGTTGTTTTAATTTTCTGTTGAGGGCTATGTGAACGTGTTTATCGTTTCGTCGTCTGTCTTTTCTTTTTTGCAAATGAGTTGTCAGTTTCTCTTGATTTATAATTTGTTCACTTGGTATCTTTCGCCATTTTTTCCTTTATTCTAAATCTAGATTAATCACACTCTGACATTATTCTTATTCTAATTTAATACACCCGGAAATTCAAACTAGATTTGTTGATAGATTTTCATAAAACGCCGATGATTTAGTTTACATTTTAACATATATATCAAGGAAAGAACGTACACTCATTTTTACCTTAACAAATTAATTAAACTTGTTGATTTTTTTAAATTTTCATTCCTTCGCTTTTGTTGTAAAGTTCACTTTTGATAAAACGTTCGTTACCTTTTCTGTCATTGATCCCGAATTGTTTCTCATATTTTATTTTTATATTTGTACAAGATTTAATACACGGAAAATCAATCATGTGAAATCAAATCATATGTCAATGTTTATTATAAGTATTATTATCATAGATATCAACGGATAATTGAGTTTGACCAAGGAAAGCATTGCAAAACGTCACATGTTTTGCTCTTCGATCATTTGTAAACGTTTTGAGAATAGAATCTACAAAATGAAATGTGTAATGTAGATATGATTATAATTCTAAGAATTTGTTTAGTTGATCTAATTTTCTTTCATTACACAATTATTATATATATTTTTTTCTAAGACATTTGTTTATACAATTATGACAAAATGTAAGCATGCTGCTTACAGTAAGAACCTTTCTCATACATGTCGTAAATAGTGTTATTTGAATATCAATTGTTTCTTTTCCAAAACACTTCCCAAAAAACAACCGAGAAAAATATATGGTAAGGTTCAATTAAGTATCATATCTTAAAGCATCAGATAAAATTGTTAAAGAATGTGAATATCAGTCAAAACTTGATGAATGAAGTTAACTGTGACGTCATTAAATGCTTTTTCAGGTTTTGTTTGTTGCAAAAATACGCTAGTTTTTTGCAAAGAGTTCAGCACTCTTTACACGATACTTTCTGACTAGGCACAACTGTGGATTTTGACGTCCTGCACAGCCAAACGAACGCTTAACTTTTTGCATGGGTTTTACAGCCGAAAGATTATCATGGGATAAACATATTTCTACATCGTAGTCAACCCGTTGGATTAATTAATAGATGACAACAGGACCATGTCCAGAACAAGTTTACATGTAGGTAACAGACAATGTGGGGAAACTTAAAAGTTTAAACATGCAGTAATCCTGCATTGCTGAGCATTCCTACCAATATCTTTTATTGTGCAAAATAATGACATTCATAGAATCCTAAAAAATACATCAAATCAGATGAGCAGTTTCCATGAGGTAACGACCGTTCAGCTTTCTTTTGAGGGAGGGGTGTACAAACACACATTTTTCGACTTAAATCAAAAACAAAAACGTACAATTGTTTGTAATAATACACAGGATCAAGATTTTGTTTAACTCATTGTAGAATTTATATTATTCCCCTTTTACATTAGAACTATTCTTTTTTCACTGCCTGTTAATTTTCTAAAATGTTTGAGAGATTATGCACTTGACAAAGGATGCATAAATACATTTTCTCCAATATACAGACTTGTCAGTATAATATGGATGTAGCTCTTTTCCGTCTTTTTAAACCAGTAAGATCGGAACCTTTACATGAGGAAAAGAGGAAATTCCTTCCTGTTTACTTTACCAATAGAGAGATTGATACAATCAACACCAGCAACGTTCTACATCACAAGGAGGTAACATCTAAAATTCCTATTTATTTTCAAAATCAGTCTGTTCCTATTGTACCCTACAGTTACACCAAAACCATTGCATCCAAAATATTTAACTATAAACAAGCATTACAGGACCTTGATTTAGAAGAATACCTCAAAAATCCTCTGACATGTGACTGTTCCCACTCGCCTTACAATTACAGCCCCTTGACCATGTTATTACTGGGGATCTAAACATAATTCACAATGAAAATCTCCGAAAGATGATTTTTCATGGTCCTAAGTTTAGAGAACTCCAACACATCAATTGGAACCATAACATTAAAATAATTATGGATTCCATTGAGGACTACGCCAGAGCATGGGCTAAACGAGAAGTTCAACTAGACACTTTGTCAGAATGGGTCACAACAATCAGGTCTCTGATAAAACGTCGCATTCATAAGTTGAAAAACTGTGTGAATGATCGACCAAAGTCCGTATTCAGAGACAAAGAGGCTGTGAAATGCCTATCATCTCTTCAAGATAAGTATGTTGTTGTTCCTGCGGACAAAGCTTCAAATAATATTGTCTTTATATGTAAATCGTATTACTACGAGTGTCTTGTAAAAGAATTAGGAATAAATGAGCACTCAGGTAATCCCACATACAAAAACATATCATTTGACAAGGATGAGATTTTGGCGAATCATAAGTCCTTCATGGCTTCAATGAACATTGCATTGAGCAACAAATCGGAGGACTTACCTTGTTTGTATTGGATACCTAAACTTCACAAAATTCCGTACAAACAACGGTACATTGCCGGCTCATCTGCATGTTCCACTAAAGAATTGTCCATTAGATTGACTAAAATTCTGTCCGCAGTGAAAGAGGGTCTTCAGAAATACTGTGAAACTGTTTACTCGCGTAGTGGTATTAACCATATGTGGATTCTTAAAAACTCTAAAGAACGTCTGGATAATTTTAAATCTCGGTCTTTTTCTGAAATTAGTTCTATCAAAACTTTTGATTTTTCAAACTTGTATACCACCATTCCCCATGTGAAATTGAAAAACCGTCTAAAAGAAATAATCCACTATGCTTTTCATCATAAAAATGGTAGCATACGCTATAAATTTATTACTTTGGGATACCATAAGGCATATTTTGTTTATAGTGAACAAAAGGGCAAAACATGCTACACAGAGGAACAAGTGATCAGTATGCTGGAGTTTCTTATTGACAACATATTTGTTGAATTTGGAGGTAGACTCTTTCAACAAATTGTCGGCATTCCTATGGGAACGAACTGTGCGCCTCTCCTTGCCGACCTATTCTTATTTTCATATGAATCGGAGTTCCTACAGACACTTGCCAAAAACAAGAAGATCAAAGAAGCAAGGTTATTTAATTTCACTTTCAGATATATTGATGATGTTCTTTCCATTAACAATTCGAACTTTTCTGATTGGGTTCCATTAATATATCCACCAGAACTAGAAATTAAAGAAACAACAGACACGGCTTCCTCCGACTCATTTTTAGACTTATACATCGAATTTAACATACACAGTCATCTCAGTACCAGAATCTATGACAAACGAGACGATTTGAATTTTGAAATTATCAATTTCCCCCACCTTAGTAGCAATATACCAACTTCACCTGCATATAGGATATACATTTCCCAACTTATTCGATATTCAAGAGCTTGCAGCTCCTACGCAGACTTTGTAAAACGTCACCAGTGTCTGAGCAGAAAGTTGATGAACCAGGGGTATGCCAAAGAACGTCTCGTCCTTTTTCTAAAAAAGTTCATCGGAAGGTACCAAGAACTTGTTGATAAATATTCCGTATCAACTTCACAAATAATACACGATGGTCTTGAAGTATAGATTTTGCGAACTGACGTTGTTTATCATCTTAATAACGTGTTATAGTATTCTTTTATTTATCTTTATTAATATTACTTTTACTGTTAAGTCTGTTTTTTGAGATATTCATTTGACGTGACTCTGTGCTTATGTATCCCGTCATACTTTGAACGACAAAATTATTTTATTTATTAATATCACTTTTACTGTTGAGTCTGTTTTTTGTGATATACATTTGACGTGACTCTGTACTTATGTATATCGTCATACTTTGTACCACACAATTATTTTATTTTATTTATTAATATTACTTTTACTGTTAATTTTTTTTTTTTTGTTATATCCATTTTACGTGACTCTGTATTTATGTATCCCGTCATACTTTGAACGACAAAATTATTTTATGTCTACCTGTGCGAATTTCAAACCCGCGATTTTACGCCAGTACTTAAAACCTTCAATCCTTTATGGGTGGATTTTACATAGATAAATAATATCGTATAATATAAGCAAAATGAGGATGTCAAATTTGATGTATGCCATTTTGTGCTTCTTCGTTACATTTGTTTGTTTTTATAGTGATTAAGATGATAACACAATGTTGACTGCTGTACCCCTATTTTTGACATCTTTACCTATTGTGTCTGTTTGTTTTGTTCACGCATCGTTGTCAATATAATGGAATTTGATGCGACTGTCATACAAGTGAGAGGTTTAGCTAGCTATAAAACCAGGTTCAATCCACCATTTTCTACATAAGAAAATGCCTGTACCAAGTCAGGAATATGACAGTTGTTATCCATTCGTTTGATGTGTTTGAGCTTTTGATTTTGCCATTTGATTATGACTTATATCTAGAAATTGACTATGAGGGTCGGTTGAAAACAAAACTTTACGACAACAGAGATGATTTCAGCTTCCAAAAAACATCAATTAACCTTGTAAGAATATCCAGTTCTTAGCTCTGGACGAGAAACAAAAACGCTGCAATTTCACCTTTTACAAAGTCTACAAATAAACGGAATGATAATCGTTATTTTATATCATCATTTAAGCATGGTGCATTATATCTTCAAAATGCAAATATGATACACCGATAGTGCATATCTTTACACAATAACTACGTGTCAAAAAAATTATGTCATGTCTCAAGACATACATTTTTGTACGGCTAATCATTAAGGTTTGTTTTTTGTTTGTTTGTAAGACAAAATGCGAGTTAATGTACAAGTACATATGTATGATTTTGGAGTTTAATAATAATAAAGATACGCTAAAAGTTATTTATTTTTGCACAAAGACAATCTCAAAATTAGTCATATGAGTATGTGTTGTAGTTCGTAACATCTAGAAAGGTCACAAAGTAAATGTTTAAACCAGTTTAATCTATTTTTGAAATCAATATCCACCATTTAAATGCAATTATGATTCACCGAATAACATTTTGTTTTACATAATTCAACTCAATATCGAAAGTCATTAGTTGTATGTCTCACGACATAGACATAGTCAATGATGTTACCAATTTCGCATATGCACAAAAATGCATTAATGATAAACTAGAATTAAACAGTTCTTACATGTCCCCAGACATAAAACTTATCATGCAAGTCATAGCAGTTCCAAAGGAATTCTGGTATTTAAGAATAAATAAACGCTTGTAATCTGTCTGCAGATTGACGTAATATATTTTGCCACGTTTGAAAATTTGGTTGAAAATTTATTTGTATACATGAAAACCGGTTAACGAGATTAAATGAAGTGTATAGTAGAATGAACAAAATATTAGATTCAACTTTACAGATTTACAGAATGAGTGCAAGAGAGACTGCAAGTATGAATAATATGTTAATTTGGTTTATGAAACAAAGCTGGACCAATTATTTCAATATGTCTCTAAGCTTGGAATAAACAAAGCTGGACCAATTATTTCAATATGTCTCTAAGCTTGGAATTAGGGATACTTGTGTACAGGGTAGAAAACTCGAATATGTTTAAACTATTGGGAGACGAAAAACCCTTAGATTGTATTCTAACGATTTTGGATTGTTTTGGTATCAATAACACAACTTATTACTGTCTGGATCGCCCCAACAAATTCGTCTGAATCGAAAATTATGCAAAATCCTGCTAATTATTTCAAACCAACGTAACTGCAAACAAAAAGTTCTATGTTTAGACGAATTAAGCATTCCATTAGTTCCCTGTTGCTCATATAAGTCCTCATGTTTTAAGGTATTTATTTATTTATTTTTTTAAATATTTTGGTGAGGGTTAAGTGTGAAGGTTATTCGAGAAAATTGCTTTGCACGCTCAATTGTATTACATGTTTTACCATCGGTACAAGGACATCATTCGTAAATATAAATCAACATGCAGACATCTTATACGTTCGGGTATTTCACATCCAATCTTTTATGGTAATATTCTATACAAAGCACAAACATGTCGTCATTCACCTCAAAAGCTAACCAAACCTTTAAACAGACTTATTCAGAAGAGATATAGTAACGATACTGTTGTCAGGTCATTAAAGATGGCAAATTTTTGAATTAATATTGATTCACTCATAGGGTCTTGGAATCGGAAATAAACATATTTATTCTAAAACCAGTTCTTGGCATGATACGGGTTATGTTCTTCTCATATTTTTTGATGGTATGATACTAAACTCCTAACGGGAGGGATTGTGCTTGATGTTAATATGATGAAGACATAATCTTTCAATCAGTTTAATTGACGTCTGGAGCTGGCATGTCAGTAACTGCTAGAAGTCCTTTGTTAAGGGGGGGGGGGGGGGGGGGGGGGAGATCTCACAAAACATGTTTAACCCCGCCGCATTTTTGCGACTGTCCCAAGTGAAGAGCCTCTGGCCTTTGTTAGTCTTGTATGTTTTTTTAATTTTAGTTTAGTTTTATGTTTCGGAGTTTAGTATGACGTCCATTTTCACTGAACTAGTACACATTTTTGTTCAGGGGCCAGCTGAAGCCCGACTCCGGGTGTGGGATGTTCTCGCTGTGTTGAAGACCCATTGGTGGCCTTGTGATGTTTCCTGCTCTTTGGTCGGGTTATTTTGTCTCTTTGATACATTCCCCATTTCCAATCTCAATTTTATTAAATCTTTAGATACAAGGAAAGTCGTCTAATCCGAACATTTACTGGTTTGATCCTATTCCGATTGTGACATTTTGACTGACTTTGGACTCGCATGGCGGGTAATGCATGTATAGCAGGAAACGCTTACCATGTCGACGCGTCCGGTCGCGCTAATTTGTACTCATGCAAATCTCTCATTTTTTTTCTTTTTACTTTTTTACTTTGATTTTGTCGTTTTGTTTTATTGGATGCCAGTCAACTAGTGATCCTCCAAATTATTTTCATTTGCATTACAAACCATTTAAAAAAAAAGAGATATAATAGGATAATCTAAGCTAAAATGGGTTGAAGTACAATTTAACAACTTGTTAACTTTGGAAATGATATCTATGCGAAAAGAAGATTGTAAACAAAACATCTATATAATACTGTAGGTGTCTTATATTGCAACGATACATTTATTCAGTTTTTATAAAATTTGTTATATTTTAGCGATTGATGAGATCTGTATTCCTAATATATTGATTTCTTTGAATTACAATTAATACAAACATACCGAACCAGCTTTAACATATAAACCTCATAAGTGAGCGCAATTGAAAATCACATAAACGATTTTTTGTATTTCTAAAACAATTGTGCTTCTTTTTGTCTTTTTTCAACATTCTCTTCTCATGGAAAAAGTATGATAAGGCAATGTTTTACTCTTGAATTTAAAAATTGGCGTCAAAAATAAAATTTTCTAATTTTGTCGCACATATTGGTATAAGGGCTTCAAACTTCTTACATATAGTGCAACATAGCAAAAACTGCAAAAATGGATTCAGTTTGAGATAGAGTTTTTAATATAAATATATTAACAAAAGATTTTCCAAGAAAAGGTTATTTTGCTACAAAATGTATTATTAAATGATGTTGATATATGTATAAAATCTTTTGTTTGAAAGGTGTTTATATATATTTTATAAATTTACCTGTGACGTTACTTTTTGTGGCAATGATCCATTCGTGTTACAGACACACAATTCGTAATTCTATTAAGCTGTTTTTGTGTACTGTCCTAAATTATTTTAGTTATTAGTTGTTATTCTGTGGTTCACATGTCGAAATGTACTATTATATTATTTATTAAGTATTTCTCTATATTTGGTGTTTTTGCATTTATTTGTACTCTGTTCCGTCATGTAATGTTGTCATTTTAGCGGTATATTTAACATTGCCATAAAGCGCGGAGGTTTGACAAGCCACAAAACCAGGTTCAACCCACCATTTGTTCTTAAAATGTCCTGTACCAAGTCAGGAATATCGCAGTTGTTATTTAATAGTTCGTTTCTATGAATGTTGCATCGTTGTTTGTTTTTTGTTGCACTTCTGTGTTCTGTTATTTCGTTGTTTTCCTCTTATAGTTGATGTGTTTCCCTCGGTTTTAGTTTGTAACCCGGATTTGTTTTCTCTCAATCGATTTATGACTTTTGAACAGCAGTATACTACTGTTGCCTTTATTTGCACCAAAACGAGGGATCAAATACGTAAATTTCTACATGTTTATGACATTACAGTGACATCACAAAGGACCTTTCTGAACTAAAATGTCAAGATATGTTAACCTGTTCATTTGTCAATAGTATTAACATTAGTGCAATTGGTCGTTGAGAGTTAATTTTTACCATTGTTCGAATTTTATTTTGTTGTTTTCTTTGGTGATTTTTTTAACACGTGTATTGCAGTTTTATATGTGTACCATGTGTAAGGGTTGTTCCATTTTAGAAAATTTAAGGTAACGATCTATAGATAGTAACAACATAAACGGTACAAATGTTTTGGCACCAGATGCGCATTTCGACAATTAATTTCTCTTCAGTGATGCTCGAGGACAACATATTTGTGAATCAAACACCTAATACAAACAATGAATAGCTGATGAAACCAAACAAAATATAAATTACAGTTGGGTGCAGACCATGCATTACCTGTTAACAGGCAGAAAAACTTAACGCGGTGTTCATTCACGCGCACTTCATGTAGACGCCACGTTAACAAGGCGTTAAATCCAAACATTTCAAAAAAAATTTCAAATAAAGTAAACGGGCGTTTACTGTTACGTTTACCTCCGCGTTAACGTAAAAAAGGGCGTCTTCTTCTTTTGTTAGAATTAAACGCACGTTTACCTTTTGTAGCAAATGTGCGTTAACGCAGTTTGTCATGGTATCCTAGATACACTGACTAATCATGACTAGTTGAAATGCCCAACTGTCCCTTTTTGACAAATATCTGATTAATGATTACAAAGCTTGAAATGATACATATTAAATTAATTGAAAAGCATTTGCAATTGAAAATAAAACTGTTTTCTTAATATTATTGTTCGGACCTGATAATTGAGTACTGTTTATATCTACAAATGGATGGTTTGATAAAGAATGGAAGGAATTTTAGTTTGAAATTGCTAAATTTTTTGTCGGCATCAATACATGTATAAGGTGTCAATATTTTCCCTTTTGTTAGAATATTATGATGGTTCATGTCGATCAGTCTTTAGTTTTCTATGTTGTGTTTTGTGTTTTGTTGTTTGTCTGTTTGTCTTTTTCATTTAGCCATGGCGTTGTCAGTTTATTATCGACTAATGAGTTTGAATGTTCCTCTGGTATCTTTATCCTCACTTTTATGTTACAGCATCAAAATTTTGTTATTTTGGTACTTCAGGATGGAAAGCTTTACACAAATCGAGAGCTCTAAAAGTTTACGGTTACTACAACTTTTGTCGACAACGATAAAAAGTTCCAATAATTATTCTTTTCTATACTATTCATGCACTGGCCTGATAATTTAGTACTTTTTATACACAGGATTGATTGTTAGACACATAAGTGAAAGAATCAATATATGTTGCCAATATTTTCCCTTTTTCTTGAAAAACATACTGAACTCCAAGGTAAATTCAAAAAGGGCAAGTCTATTAAAACTGAGAAAATCAAACGTTATCAACCAAAGGAACGAGTGGAAAACTTAAGACTTCGTACAGGCATTGTCTTAAGAATGAGACGGATTAAACCTGGTTTTATACATAGTTAAACCTTCTACATATATGACATTTTTTATAGTTCCGTTATATTGACTAAATTTAGTGCGCAACTAAAATAGACATAATATGTTAGTTAATGTGACAACACTGTGCAAACATACATCACGGACATACAACATAACTGACTGAAATCTAACAAAGACGCCAACCAAAACAATGTAGTTGATACTAAATTTGATAATGATGTCAACAAAAAAAGTTTTTATATTTCATAAAAAAGTTTTTTGTAGTTGATAGTACATACCATATATAGTATACACTTTCTCGATGAAGTACATATTAAAGTACGTATTAAAATATAAAAACAAGGGTAAACAAATGAAAATAACACCGTAAAAGCCTCTTGTGTCCTCATCGCATCTCAGAACCCACATGCACAATGACGTCCAAAGTCTAACGTCATTAGTGTCGCTCGAATAAAAGAAAGCTTCAATCACTGAGAATCGACGCAAAAGAGCAAAATTATCCAATGGATTCGAGAAAACAGGCGAACAACGTGATGATTATAGAAAAAAATAATGAATCAATCCGGAAAACCGTTAATCAGATAAGAATGAGAGGAAGTATTTCTTCTAAACGAATATTTTAACTTAAACACATCTTTAAGTGCCAATCGTAATTTATTTCACCAATTATATCATTGATAGACAGTTGTAATGTATTCTTAATTTTTTTATTCTGATGAGTTTTTCTGAAATGTTTAAACTTAATTTTTATCACATTTAGTACTCGTAAATATCTAAAAGCTTGAAATGTTCCAGGATTATAAAACTTATGTTTTTTTCATATTTTTACTACTCGGTAATATTATATACATGATATATATTCCAAACAAAAACCTAACTTCAGTTTTTTTCAAATTTTACATTTTGCGGTACATTTCGATGTCAACGCTTCAAAATGACTCATGCGATGTTTGTATTTACTGTTTACTCATATGTTTAGTTTTTATTATCATATTGCAATCGCGGAGATTCATATAGATGTGTATTTCTACAGAAAAACTACTAAAAAAGAACATTGAATTTCAAAATAATTTTAGCTCCTACTGGTTTAATCACGACTCGGTGATGTCTTATTCTGTTCACTTGTATTGCAACGAATAACACGAACCAGAATAAGGTATATAGGAATCAAAAGAAGCGAACCGATGTTCAAATCTCGTACATCTATTTTGAAACAACAAATCAAATAAAAACAACTAAGCTTGTCCGTTATACAAAATCTTCAAATAAGATTACAAGATGTGTACATCGATGATTGCGTTTAGCTTTCAATATAATGATAATGTCAAAAACGATTGTTAAATCTATATTTGTAAAAATTGCAGATAACTAAAGTCCTATCCAGTGAGGAAAGAAATGATCTTCAACGTTTAGTACTTTTTCAAATCGCGAACCCTTTACAGCAGCATCCTTCATGTATATCACATCTCCACCAGTTAAGTAGCTGATCCACCAACCAAAGGTTCCTATTGTCATAATTGTGTGGTCACAGGCAACTAAAGTTGCCATGTCGAGTTCTCTTTGACCTAATGATATATATGCTACTGGAACATGAGAAGGCACATTTTCTATAGACCACGACATTCCATCTGATATCACAAGGAATAAAACAGCTTCATATTTTTTAGCGTAATAGTTAACAGACCTGTTTAAATACTCTGGTGAAGCTATTTTATACCCATCATCATAACTTGTCACCTTATCACCTCTCCTTATATGAATACCAACTAAATTAACACTTTTGCGAGATTTTATTTTCCACCTTTGTAGTATTTTATCAATTGTCTGTTTTGCTTTATTTTGTATATGCTTTCTAAATGTTAACTGCTTCTTAAGCTGTTTATCATACATGTAAAAATATTTCCACGACTGAAGGCCATATCCAAGTTGAATGTTATCAGTTGAGCTAAAGTTCATTAAGTTTTTATGGTATGTTGGAGATGCTCTATCCAAAACTTTTCGGAACCCTTTACATAATTCCCTTGATTCATTGAATGTCTCACTAATTTCAAAAACTTCGCTGATTTCAGCATCAGAAGGTATGATAAGATTCATATTCTTAGACTTTGCTGCAGAAAACGCAGTTGCGAATTGAAATAATCTATTTCCCAGTCCACCTTGCAAGATAGGACATATTGAACCCTTCATTTTCTCGTTCAAGCTATACGAATGTCTTGTGATTGTCGATTTTATGTATAAAGGCACAGGTGAAAATGTTTCAGTTGTAGATTTTCTTCTTAAAAACACTGATGATATAATTCCAGCCGATTTTAGTATAAAGCAAACTAAGATTAGAATCAGGCCACCTAAAATATAGAAAAACGTTTATGTGAGATTTCATTAGATATGTCCGTAAAACAAGTTTACCATTGTGGCAAACGGCAATGCGCTTGATCCTTGTTCATCCTTATCCGGTCTAATCTGTGTTTTCTTATAGAGAGCAGTTAAGAAATATCTGTTACGTTATAAATAATGCATATTTCTTGTCGTATAACACACCGAGGGGTGTCAGGATTGATCAAACGAAAGACCGACTTTCTTTAGGTAATTTTGACGCCACGAGGTGTCTTATACTTTAACAAAAACCTTAAAATATGCATTATCTGACTTATATACCATCAATACATATTATTTTCTTCAAATATTTTAAGGAATAGTATCCTATTTTCCGATCACTTTAAAAAGGGATATTCTTTTCTTAAGTCTGTAGGTATAAACACGCCTTACAACTCATTTTTAATGTGAAATAAAACTCACTTTTTGTATTGTAAATAAAAACCCAAATTGGCAACAACACACGAATTAAATGCTTAAGTACTCTGTAGTTTGCATTTTGATATTGACAAATAATGACCTGACGCAGGTCAATAGTTTATGCCTTGCAGCACATTATATTGAAAGTTGGTATCATCCAGGTTGGTTCTTCAAAATAATGACTTGTCGCTCTGAAAGGAAATAACTCCATAAAGGTATATAATGTTTGATAATTCTACTAAGATAAAAACTTTGTAAAGGTAAATATACATTCTGGTATATACACATTATGCATTTTTGTCTCTATAATCTGTCATATTAACATATACTATAGATATCTATATTATTTATCTTTTGGCAAAAAAAGGAGATGTGGTATGATTGCCATTAAGAAACAGTCCAACAGACACCAATTGACGTGAAAGTAAGCTATATAGTTACTATAGGTAAAGCCTTAAGCAATAAGCAAAATCGATAATGTATAGTAAGCCTTAAAAGGCTCGATCATTACAAAAAGTTAAACAATTTACTTGAGAAAGTCAAAACAACAGTTGAACATTCTGGATAGTTGTCTCATTGGTAATTAAACCACCTCTCCTTATTCTTTACTGTAAAACTTAGTTGGAAAGGACTTGTTAACTAATCACACACGAAAAAAGTAAAATAACAAAATTACCGAACTCCAAGGAGAATTTCAAACGGAAAGTCCCTTATCAAATGGCAAAATCAAAAGTTCAAACACATCAAACGAATGGAAGACAATTGTCATATTCCTGACTTAGTGCAGGCATTTCCTTGTGTAGAAAATGGTGGATTAAACCTGGTTTTATAGCTAGGAAAACCTCTTACTTGTATGACAGTCGCATAGAATTCCATTATATTGGCAACAATGTGTGAGCAAAACAAACAGACATTATAGGTAAAAATGACAAAAATTGGGGTACCGCAGTCAACATTGTAATATAATCTTAATCACTATAAACACAAATAACTATTTCAACAAATAAAAACATATCGGCATATAGACACTCTATAGACAAAGTACATAAGCATAAATGAAAGACAAGAATACAAAATTGACCATAGCACAGTAACACAATAGCGGGATGTATAAGTACCGAGCCACACCAAAAGTATATAACCACACAAAATATTTTGACATTTCCATTACAATTGAGTAAATGGTGATGTCCATATAACGGCAATCTAACAACTTTAAGCAAACAGTTTTCTTCAATATACCAGTATCTACAGCAATGCTTAGATTTCTGTTAATTAATTTTATAACCAGGCCAAATGAAGAAACAAATGTTGGGCTATATAACACTACACCAGAAAATACCTCGTAATAATCATATGTTTATAGTATGTAAAACAACTGATAACTATTTAAGTCTTGTATTACAGTTGGGTTGTTCAGTTTAATATAATGTTTAAAGGCTATAACACCATGATCAATTTAAATTTTTATATATTAATGTTAAAGAAAGCTTATTTTGTTTACTTACAAAATGTAATAATCTTTTTCTAAAAGTTTGACTTCAGTTGGTTAAGCTAGAAAGATAAGAATAGTGGAGAAACTTTTTAAGGAAAGGAGATATTTGAAACTAATTATTTGATTGTACTCATCAGTTCTGCCTCTACTTAAAAGCTATGTAATGATGACGAACAAATACTGTGAAAGGCATAGTTACTGAAATCTAGTTCAAAGCCAACTTTAATTAATAAACAAATCATATTTTTCAAGACTATTTACACTTTCAGCGGATTTAGTGTAAATAATTCATAAAATAGCCCGATAAAAACATGACAGTGTGTATAAATATAAGTATAAATATGATGTCAGACCATAGGATTTCATACCTGTAAAGCAATACATATTTTGTAATGGTTAATTATATCAAGACCAAATGCAATGTTAGTACCGATAAATTTTATAATTATTCAAACATCGATCTGAATGCAGTCTAGAAATGATAACAGTAAAAAATAAGTTTATAAAAAATCAATAAGTTTACGTAAATTGTGTTTAATTTTAATGGCTTTATACTCAGCATCACCGTAAGAAGTAAAATATGATTTCGAGTGTAATAAGCTGAAGGTTTCTACATATACAGTTAAATTTCAGAACCAGATTATTGTATTGATGAAAAAATTTAGTAAGGGGTTTAAGTGACTTGTTGGCACAGATAAAGCAAATGAATCGAAAAATATAAACACCTTGAGAAGGATTTAAAGGAACATTATTTCTTAATTTAGGAAAATTGCAAAACGTGAACAAACCATCCATTTCCAGTACAGTTAAATTTCAGAACCAGATTATTGTATCGATGAAAAAATTTTGTAAGGGGTTTAAGTGATTTGTTGGCACAGATAAAACAAATGAATCGAAAAATATAAACACCTTGAGAAGGATTTAAAGGAACATTATTTCTTAAATGAGGAAAATTGCAAAAAGTGAACAAACCATTTTTACAGTTTTTTTTTATAGTTGCCCATATTAAACAGAAACAATAAATTCCAGAAAAGGAAAAGTATTGCGGTTTATATCAAAATTCGTTAGAGTCAATTGCCTTGGTAAATTTTGGCAGTAAAAATAGAGAACTTTTGGTTATCTAAACCAAACATATAATCAAGATAACATTGAGTTTTAATACCTCTTTCAATGCAATTAGACATTAGACGGCTCTGTATAATACTTTTTTTATTGAGATTCATTAATTGTCATTTCTGATTTTATTCTTTGCCGTTTCAAAAAGATATAGCGTCATGTGTGCTCAAGCGGTGGTTAGAAACTTATTGAGAAGAAGGAACTAGTCATCATAAAATCCGAAACCGATGATGACGACGGAAAATAAATCCTGATCTTTTTTGCTTATCTCAAAATAGATAATAAGAAGGGAGGATAACAAACTGCACTTTGTATACTATATTTAGGGGAGAGAGCCATATTGTTTCCTCTGATCAGGAAGACTAAGGGGTGACACACAAAAGAGTTCTCCTCATTTAGTATCATTGATGTGTTCAGAAAGAAGATTTGCAGCCTTAATAATCTCAGTAATTAATTTCAAAGTATATTTGGCATATTTAGAATTTTCATTAAAGAAGAAGGTATTAAATGAGTTGTAGCAATATGATTTCCATCAGATATTTCAAAGAAACATTTCATCAAATAAGAAAACATCTGTTTGATTGGATTTTGTGGACGTGTATTGTAGAGGTTCGGAAATCAAAACTGCCCATCAAATTCACTATTAAACTTTTTTTTTTTATCTTAATTGGTCATTATACTGCGGTTAAGTCACTACTGTTCAGCCAATTCGCTTGTAGTCAATCAAGATCTGTTCAGACTGTTGTTATTTACATGCACACATCAACATCATACTGAACTGTCCGAAAAGCTACAGAATAGAACTGAATTGACTGCAAGCTAATTATTTGAACAGTGCTGCATTTACCACAGTGTTCAAGTCTAAAACTTGACTGAAATACTGAACATGACTGAATAATTTTTTGTTTAGACTTTTCAAAGTTGTTTAGATCAAAATGGCCATTTCAGACTAATATTTATTCATTAGTAATTGCTGAGATCATCAGCAGCACATAATTTGATTTAAACAACCAAAACGTTTGTACCCTAAAACATAATTAATGCCATTATTTGTACATGCCTCTATTACAAAAGTTAATTACAAGTTGTAATAGTTTAGTAAAGGATTTCAAAGACATATTATGTACAATATAGGTATATACATTCTGAAATTCAAACTGACCACAGCTACGATATACAGACGATACACGTATGGAGAATGATCGGCGAGGGGAAGAGTAATGCACTGTGAATGATGCACGCACGATGAGTATTGGGCGTAACATGGATGATTAAAAGATAAGGAGCGATGAGATTTACACGGACGATGAATGCACGAAGAGTGATGAGCGTTACATGAATGGTTAACACAATATACATACGCGGTGATTAATGAGTATACAAAAACTATATATCACAAAGTAGCAACACGCAAGCATGGTACATACATTGATATTGCAGCCGGTACATACATTGTGTAGGAAATTACGAGTGATATCAATATGTTCGCTTTTTTCCTATGCATTGTAGTGACGTTGTCATAGAAAGCACTATCATCTCCTCCTAGTTTCAAGTCATTTTAGAATTATAAAGAGGTAGACCCATACACGATTTTTAGGTAGTTAGAAAACATGTTGAAATGGTATATTGTATTACCGTGGTTACCTTTTGATACGAGATTAGGATACAATTAATTGGTCGATGAAATGAGCATAATCAAAAAACAAAACAGACAGGGCAAAATTATCTTATTTTTTACTAATCATTATAGTACTGGTTATTACTACGAATTTCCATTTGGCTATCTTGTCTGCCATAAAGAAACAAATCACGGGGCATCGACTTCTTTCTGTGTTTTTTGTATTTCAGGCTTTTTGCTCAAGTTACTTTGTGAGTTTTTGATTTTCATAGTAAAACATGCAGTCGCTTTGATACACATTTTCTTTTTCAATTAATATATCATCTTATGCGTTTATTTCCCTCCACTTAAGGAGAAATGAAGATAACTTCAACAAAAGAAAACAGATAAATAAAAGATTTTGATACATAATGAACAGATACCAGTTAAAAAGTGACATTATAAGGTATTTAAAGGACATAGAAATTTAATCATGCCAAGAATATGTCTTTCATTAAAGACTGTTTGAATTTAAAACAAAAGTGACCGTTTGATGTATAATTGTTTTTAGTGTTTTTTTTTTATTATTTTGCAATAGATTAAGGAAAATTATCTTTTTACATGTGAAATGCCAAGTAATCGTGACGTATGCATTTGATTTAGTGGGTTGCCAGTACATTTATTTCGGCCTCCAAACTACAGTGCAAATCTGCAATTGTTTCATGTAGTTTTCAATGACATGCACATTATAACAAATATTAGCATGATTTTAGCATTAGTTGCATTTGATAGTTGGTTGTATTACATTCAGTGGCAACTATAAGAGGCATAATTATAAGGATAAAATTTAATATGATATAAATATGAACCCGGAAGTACTGATTTGCCACTTTATTTTAAAAAGACATTGTCATGTCGAAAACGAATTTTAGGACTCGGTGGCCGAGTGGTCTAAATAGTCAAACTACTGTATCACTAGCCTATCAACACTGAGGTTGTGAGTTCGAATCCCGCACGTGGCAGGTGCGTTGATTCCAATCTTAATTGAGTCGGATTGTAAGTTTTCCTACCGAAGGTCGGTGGTTCTCACCTGGCAATCCGGGCACTTCGGCTTCCTCCACAAATAAAACTGACCGCCGCAAAATAGCACAATAGTGCTGAAAGTGGTGTTAAACACCAACCAATCAATCAAAAAACATTAGACTTGTTTAAATATATGAAACATACATGACTTTCTTTAACCAATGTAAAGGTTTTTGAATTCACTCCACATTTCTAATAATGATAACGACGAAGTTGAGTATTTCTAACATTCAAGTCAAACAAATATACCTTTTGAGCTATTAAACCAACATGATCAATGAAGAAGGATACACATAAAAGCTACATGTGCAGATACAGGTTTTGAAAAGACGGAGGCGGCAAAACAGCGTTAGGATTGAAACTAGTATAAACTCTATGCATTAAACATATATGTAGCTCCATGAGAAGGACTTGGGTCCCCTGCCCCTTCAATCAGCATCTGAGCTAACAATTCACCTTAATTATGTCGGACTTAAGTCAACAGTATATGACATATCCATGTAAAGGACTAGATTTGATGGATGCATTCTGTATATATAAGTGTTGATCTTTGGCTTGACGTGATGGGGGACAGAACTGATTTATATATGTTTGTCTATCAAAATAACTATTGTACCTGATAATGAAGAACAGAATCTATTGAACAAAAAACATTCTCCAATGGAAAAACAATCCTAGAGTTAACAATTGAAATAATTCATAATACATACCTTTTAAAATAGTGCGTCGGATTTGCATTCAAGAAAAATGCAATTAAATCTGAGAACGTGTAAAATATTTATTTTAATGAAATGCAAACTTATACCCTGAATTTTATTGATCTAGCCGAAAATTAATATATATATATATATGTATATATATACAAGTCTAAATTGAAAACAACGTTCAAACCTATGATTGCGTTGGATAAAAACCGCAATTTCTATACCTGTGCATGCAAAAAAATTTCTTTATAGAGGGGTCTAAATACAGCACAAATAACATTTTTCAAAAGACCAAAAAAGTGAAAAAGTATATTTTAACAAAACGCATTTGACTAGCAGGTCGAACAACGGGTGTTCTTAAACCCTGCTGACTGCCATGGCGATTGCCAAATAAACACAATGGATCTTAATTATTAATTTAATACCAAACAGAAAACAATAAACTTGCGGAAAAGATGGTATACCGCAAACATGAGGTTCAAAAATTTGTACACCATATCCGGACTTCGACAATTAATGTCTCTTCAGTGATGTTAGGAATCGAAACGGTATTTGGAAGGCTATATAATTTACCTCAATTTGGGATTGACTCTTGAATTTTGAAGAGTCGAAATAGGATGAACGGATCATATAAACCCGAAGGCAAATATAATACGAAAACATATAAACAAGACTTAATTGAAAACAACGTTCAAACCTATGATTGCGTTGGATAAAAACCGCAATTTTTATACGTGTGCATACAAAACAAATTTCTTTGTAGAGGGGTCTAAATACAGCACAAACAACATTTTCCATATATATATATATATATATATATAAATTGGAAACCCGTTAAGACAATTTGAAATAAAAACCCTTGTTTTTTTTTTATTAAAAACGTTCTTTTGGGATTCTTGAAATATTTGCATGTTGATTTACAAAAGTTTTTAAGATGAAACACTTTTTACAAGATATCTATTCGTGTAAAATCGCCACTACGAATTAAAGTTTGATATTTTACCTATTAATCCGCAGTCCACATAAATTGCTTGAAGACTTGACAACCTTTTATTTGTATATCCTTGATGAAATGCCCTCATATGCATTTGAAAATCAGGGTATGAGACAAATTAAACGCATACTAACGGGATATCTGTAAGGATATGGTCAAAACTTCAATTAGAATATCAAAGTTGAATACAAATTTGCCAAATACGTTAGAATAATCTAGGGTAGTTCAACATTGGAAAAAAGACTCTGGTTGAACGTTATTAAAAAGATATATTATAAGAAGTTCGTTACTAGGACTTATGTAAATTTTATAGAACAAAACCGAAAACAGGAGATTTATATTTGCCTTTTCAAGTATAAGGCAACTAAATAAAGTTAATTAAGTAACAGAATGCACATGAGAGTTAACCTATTTTTAAAACAAAACAATATACGTGTAGATATGAAAAATAATGCTTTCATAATATCTCGTTATTCAAAAGATTTTTTCCAAATCCGTACGTAGTGGTTATTTAAAACTGAAAGCATTCATAAATGTTACAAAATAAATAGGCTGAATGAATGACACCCGATTTAAAATGAAAATCCGTTGAGTGCACATTACACGCTTAAGGATGAAGGCATAATGAGCGCACGTTACATGATTAAGAATGAATGAACATTGAGCACACGTTGAATGGAAAACACACGTTACGATGCAAGATGAGCGAACGTACGATGAATGGACGATGAATGAAAGGAACTTGAACACAGAATGGACGATGAATGATAAATGCACGTAAAATAGGCGCGTTAAAGAATCTAGTCAAAGTTGCAGATAAACAAAAAGTTGCTTGGCCGAAAATAAAAAAGGACAAAAGGACAAACAACAATAACTAAACATCACATAGTAAACTAAGAACTGAGCAACATTAAACCAACCAAAACTGGATTGCCCCGGGAAATTGTGCAGTTCTTGCTCCATATGTAACACTTGTCGTTTTGCTTAATCAAGTAAAAATCCTATTATAACAATATATAAGTAGCTTTAGGTAATGTAACAATCACGAAGACGAGGACGGAATTGTTGTTAAGGCTAGTGGAAATATTCGTATTCATATGCGACACTGGTATTCCATACAGGGCAACCAACCCATGATGGCGTCCGTAAACCTTTCAAATGGATGACTTCTCCTTTACCACTTGGATACAACAAACATAGATACATCATATATAAACACATGATTTCCAATATAAGGGTGTTGATAGGCTGTTACATAACCATAGGTTCAAACCGTACTGTTGCAAGAACAAAGATTTCTTCATCAATTTTAAGTTGAGCTAAAGGGGTTAGTATGATAAGAACAATTGATTTGCCCCTTAAAATTGTAAAAATAGTGAATTCGTTTGAGCCTTTCAAAATTGTATTCTAATGATAATTTAACATGTTAATTTAATCAGGACGTTTTACTGCAGAGAGGTCACTTGTGATGTCACCATGATGTAATTAGTCTGTTTCAATGTTACACCTTATTTTTTGACAAGATAGATATGAGCAACAACTTTATTCAAAAGTATATTTTACAAAAAAGAACTTTGTTGAAAATAAATCGTTTTGTTTAAGCAATTGCATCTGAATGATAATGCCAAGATCTCGAAATTAGCTATTTGGCAGTTTTTGCGGTTTTGCTCCTATTTTAGGAAGTCTGAAGCTCTGATGGAAAAAAAACAAAAGAAATACTGATGTCTGACAGAATAATGTCTTAAAAAGCATTTGAAGCATATTATTTCGTAGATGTATTTTATACCTTCCGATTTTCTGAATCAAGGGGCAAAAATAGTGGACTTATCATAAATTCTCCATAAAGACGAGGAATATGTAATCGTTAATTGTATGCTATTAAAAACCTAACTGAAAGCCTTAAACAGTTCATCACGTGTGTTGGTCTTAAATATCCATTGAATTCACATGTTTGTGCTTTTGTGTGTTTCTAATGACCGTTACTTCATATGAGCACTTCGGATACACAAACGTAATATATTGCTATAAAATTGAGAATGGAAATGGGGAATGTGTCAAAGAGACAACAACTCAAACAAAGAGCATAAGACAGCCCAAGGCCACCAATGGGTCTTCAACACTGCGAGAAAATCCCGCACCCGGAGGCAGTGAAAATGGACGTCAGACTAAACTCCGCAACATACAAATGAACTAAAATTTAAAAAACATACAAGACTAACAAAGGCCAGAGGTTCCTGATTTGGGACAGGCGCAAAAATGCAGCGTTAAACATGTTTTGTGAGATCTCCCCCCCTCCCCCTATACCTCTATCCAATGTAGAATAAACAAATACTCAGCAATACGCACAGTAAAACTCAATTGAAAAGAAGTCCGAGTCCGATGTCAGAATAGGTAACAGAAGAAACTAAGCAAAATGACAATGAAACATAAATTAACAAAGGATTACTAGCAGTTACTGACATGCCAGCTCCAGACCTTAATCAAACTGATTGAAAGATTATGTCTTCATCATATGAAAATCAAGCACAATCCCTCCAGTTAGGAGTTTAGTATCATACCATCATAAAATATATGAGAAGAACATAACCCGTATCATGCCAACAACTGGTTTTAGAATAAATGTGTTTATTTCCAATGCAAAAACCCTATGCGTGAATCAGTATTAATTCCAAACTATGCCATCTTCAATGACCTGACAACAGTATCTTACCTATATTCCTTCTGAATAAGTCTGTTTAAAGGTTTGGTTAGCTTTTATGTTCATTTAAATCGATGGAGAACGTCTGTTGCAAAGTTATCTTGTATTTTAAATATATTGAAGTATGTTATAAAATAAAATTGATGTCACTACATTACATGCACTGGAAACAGGTCAAAATCAGCAGTGATGATTGTTTTTGCATTCTATTTGTTTATTATTTATTATCATAGCACGATTTAATTTATTGAATAACATGTTGTTTTAACCAACAAGTGTTATTATCCAAAACGACAGAAACAAAAACTATTGATCTGTATGTTTGACCATTTTCATGACACAATGTAAGCCGAAGCTTACAAGGCAAGGTATTGCTCGATTAATGATAGCTTCATGTGTGTTCTCAAGTTATCCTGTCATTGGAATGATTTAGTGAGGGTTGTGATGACTTGATGTCACTGAAGCATGGGTTCAAACCCCGCTTAAAGAAGAAAACAATAGTTGCAGCAAATTTACAGAACTAAAATTGTTAAACTCAATTTCAGACGAAGTCAATACAATTGTATAGTTAGACCTGTATAACCTTTGTTTGCCAAATGGATAACGTCTTGCAGGAAGTTGTTACATATAGATAGATGTATGCAATATGTGCGTGCATGGTTGATATAATCATCCTTTACGAAATAAAATAACAGTTCATATTGAAAGTCCATTATCTTCTTACCGCAATAACTCATGTGCAGTGTTACAACCCTAAGAATCATAAGAAACATTTTTCAACCAGAAAAATCAATCGGGTGTGACCAGGAAATATTGCTGTTTGAGCACAAATACCAACATAATTTGCAAATGTGTATTGAAGCATCTTTATAGAGAATTCACAATTCACACAATACACAGATATATAAGTGGCCGTTCGTGTCATTGGCGGTATAAACATACCGTATGAAATTTTCAACGCGTTGGATTTTACTGTCAATGAGTTGGTTTTCACTTTCAACGCGCTGGTTTTCACTTTTGACGCGTTGGTTTTTATTTCCAACGCGTTGGTTTCACTTTCAACGCATTGGATATCATTTCCAACGCATTGGTTATCATTTTCAACGCGTTGGTTGTAAAAGCTAACACGTTGATTTGTAATTCATACGGTACGAAAAACCAACGCGTTGGTTTTCAATTCTATACCGTAAGTTTTTCATTCCATACCGTAAGTTTTTCATTCCATACCGTAAGTTTTGCACTTTTGTCAACCAATCAAAAACTTTCTTACAAAGTATTATCTAAATAAGAGTTACACTAATGACTGTACTGATGACAAGACACTGACAGGACCAAATGAGAAATGCTAATAATTTTTTTATTTCTCAAAGGAATTATCTCAAATTTGAAATATACTAAGATTTCATCATTTAATACATAAATGTATTAAAGAAAAAAAAAAAAAAAAACGAAACCAATTATCAAAAGCTTGCGAAAACATGACCTGACCAAAGTTGACAATGACCTGAACAACATCGACAATGACAGGATCAAATGAAAATGCTAATAACTTTTTTTTGTTTCTCAAAGGATTGTTAAGGCAAGACAATTAGAATATTTATGATTGCCAATGAGACAACTCTCCATGCAAGACCAATTGTAAACAATATGTCACAGTACAGCCTTCAACATGGAACCTAGGCCAGCACTGCAAAGTAAGGTAAAAAGGGCACTTTAATGACCAAAATGAAACAATTATAAATAAAGAAGGGTGCTTTTGCAGAATTTGTGAGTGATTTTGATGAGTATACACAGTAATTTAACTCTTCTTATAACATGACCTCTTTAAAAGCTTTGGAAATCTCTCTTATAAAAATAAGGAGATGTGGTATGATTGCCAATGAGACAACTATCAACCAAAGTTCAAATGAAGTGGATGTAAGCTTGTTTTTTATGTATCATTCTTTAGGCAAAAATTAAAAAAAATAACTTTAAATAATCTTGATTGGTAGACATAAGTGCAAAACTTACGGTATGGAATGAAAAACTTACAGTATAGAATTGAAAACCAACACGTTGGTTTTTCATACCGTATGAATTACCAATCAACGCGTTAGTTTTTACAACCAACGCGTTGAAAGTAATACCCAACGCGTTGAAAGTGAAAACCAACGCGTTCAAAGTAAAAACCAACGCGTTGAAAGTGAAAACCAACGCGTTGAAAGTGAAAACCAGCGCGTTCATAGTAAACACTAACGCCTTTAAAATTTCATACGGTATGTTCATACCGCCAATGACACGAACGGCCACTCATACAGATATTACATAACAGCCAATTATTTATGATAAACTCCATAACACATTCGAAAAGTTGACTTCAGATTGACCATCAGAACCCAAGAAAAGTAGTTTCAAATCCATTGAATCCAGATTTTTAAAAGGATTGTTTTGATATAAAAAAAATAAGGAGATGTGGTATGATTGCCAATGAGACAACTATCCAACAAAGTTCAAATGCAGTGGATGTAAGCAAGTATAGGCAACCATACGGTTTTCAACAATGAGAAAAACCCATACCGTATAGACGGCTATAAAAGACCCCGACATCACAAATATGAAATAGGTCAATTGAGAAAAATAACGGCCTAATCTATGACAAAACAATTTACGAAAAACAAATATGACAGACATTAACCAATAACAACCATTGAACTACAGGATAGATCCTTGGAACAGGCACATAAAAAATATTTATGAGCGCTCAACCCTCCCTTTTTCCTGGGACAGTGGTGTTTCAGCATAAAATAAGAACAAACTATAAAAATCAGTTGAAAGGGCTTAACTAATCAGATTGATACAATGAAGAAAAACATCTAATAAACACAGCTAGTTCAAATCCAATAATATCTGATAAAATAATAGCATGCATCTAAGACTAAATTATTAATCAGTACACATCAAACATCAAATAGATTTAGTGTAAAAACATTAACTGTCAGACAAAAACATGACCTTGTGCAAAGCGAAACTATGTGTATCGACAGATTGTAGTACCGTGAAAGTGCGTAATGTGTAAAACAATAATATTTAGTACAGTTTTAATTTACTGATAACAAGATCAGTATTTAAACCAATGACAACAATTTTCAAAGATCTAATTACAGTATTTAACTGGAGGATTGATAAGTGTATCTAGATCGTGTATAAATTTTGTGTAGAATTTCTCGTGTTCAATTGAGATATCTAAATCTGGGAAAGGGCAGTAAATGCTGTTTATATTTGATTTATTGAAAGTAAGTTTCTTTGGGTAAATTTGGCAGTATATTTAGACAATTCTTGATTATATAACAAAAAAAAAAAATGCCAAGATAACGGTAAGTGTTGTTGAATTTATCAACTAAATGGAATTTAGACGGGTCTTTACTGAGTTTGGCCATAAACTGTTTCTTTATAGTACAGGACCAAGTCTGCTATTAAAGGGGCACAATTGGTGCCCATAGAAATACCTACAACCTCTCAACAAACTTTTTTTGCCGAAACGTACTTAAACGTTGTCAAGGGTAAAATTTACGGCTTTAATCATCTCATCACCTCTGAGTACGTTTTTATGCAAAACACTTTAGGATTTCCAACTTAGTTTTAATTTCATCTCCTGAAATTGCACAATCTTCCAAAATTAAGAACTTAAGTAGGCATTAGTAAATACTCACATTTAACTAAGGCTTTTACCTCCTTCGCCTTAAAAAAAAAACATTGTATTGATTAATCTAATGTTTAGTATATACTTAAACACTATACACCAGAATATAATTAAGGTCTTTCCTTTCTTAATGGAAAGACCTTACTGTTATTCGTTTGTTTATTATTATTATTATTATTCTTTTTCCTCCGCCGTTTTCAAAGTCAAAAGTCAAGAAAAGTACGCAACGTATCAAAATGATCTTTGGTACCAAGTATCGGGTTAATAAAAGCTATCTTGTATTAGGGGCACTAAAGTGTACTATTTGCCTTATAGGAGTTATCTCCCCAATTACAAAAACCATTGTTATCGCTACTCTTCATAAACTATAAGAGTTAGCGGCAAATGTTTTTTTTAGAATGTTCCTTGCCATATGTCGCAACTTTAAATAATTTTAACCGAAGCGATCCAGTGACTTCTTATAGGAGTTATTTCCCCTTGAATATTTTACTTTTCAATATGCATATGAATCTCATGAACCGTAAGTTGTAAAGGCATAGGGTCTTTTGATTTGAGATCATTGGACCATAACTTGAAAATATAGGTCAAGGTCAAAGGTCAAGGTCATATATTAGATTTTTATATGTCTTTAATTTCCCTATAATTCCCGAATGGTTGTAGATACAGAAAATTTACATAGTGAAAAATGCTTGGTACATGAAGGGGCAACTTTGTTACATTATGACTGTATTGATTTTACCAATGTGTAAGGGACATAATCCCCATTGATGGTTTCTAAAAAGACATTATTAGGCAAAACTCTTAAACAAAAGGTCTTACATCCATAGAGTCTTGTGCAATTACATTGTGGAGCAATGACCTTGACGAAGGTCACAAGGTCAAAGGTCAAGGTCATGTAAAAAAGGCAAATTATGTGTTTTTGGCACTATTTAAAGAGTTTTATGTGTGGTTTAGTGCTTTTGTAGGTTGACATTGACCTTTAACCTTACTACTTGTTAAGTGATCTCTCAAAAGATAAATTCCATGTGTTTAGATATAGTATTTAGGCTTTCTATTCCGTCTTTGCATGATCAAAGTGGATCCGTTTTCTGTGTTAACCAACCAACCAACCAACCAACCAACCAATCAATCAATCAATCAATCAATCAATCAATCAATCAATCAATCAATCAATCAATCAGTCAATCATTGCATGCATGTTTCTGTCTCATGTGTTTAATATGGGGACCAAGATCTTATTTGTTTCTATTTCGATTGTTTAAAGAGACCATATCCCACGTGTTTAATCAATCAATCAACCAACCAACCAACCATTCAATCAATCATTGCATGCATACATGTTTCCGTCTCATGTGTTTAATATGGGGTCCAAGATCTCATTTGTTTTTTTTTCCCGCTTGTTTCAAGAGACCACCATATCCCACATGTTAAATTTATTAACCAACCAATCAATCAATCAATCAATCAATAAACCAACAAACCAATCAATCAACCAATCATTCATTCATTGTATGCATGTTTCCGTCTTATGTGTTTAATACGGGGTCCAAGATCTCCTTTGTTTCTTTTTCGCTTGTTTCAAGAGACCCTATCCCACGTGTTTAATTAATCAAATAATCAATCAATCAATCAATCAATCAATCAATCAATCAACCAATAAACAAACCAACCAACCAACCAATCATTCATTCATTCATTGATTCATTGTGTGCATGTTTCCGTCTCATGTGTTTAATACCGGGTCCAAGATTTCCTTTGTTTCGCTTGTTTCAAGAGACCCTATCCCACGTGTTTAATCAACCAACCAACCAATCAATAAATCAATCAACCAACCAACCAACCAATTAATTAATTAATCAATCAATCAAGAAACCGACCAACCAACCAACCAACCAACCAATGATGATGAAAATAAAAATAGTATAACAGTAAAGATACATATATACAGCTTTGTTTGGATTAATTAATTTAGAGTGTTGTTTTAATTTTTGTTCTAGATTACCAATATTTCTTCTTCTTATAACATATAATGCAATGTTATTTCTGATTAGTTATTTAAAAGGCCTCAAGAAAAGTTTCTTTGATAGAATTTAAAAAAAATAAGTATTAAAATACTTAAACTTTAATTTGTGCTGATTAAAGATGCAATCATTTCATTATTTTGTACTGTTTGTACATCAGGATTGGTCGTTTTTCATAAAATATGCTGAATTTCAGGAAAAAGATACTAAATGTTTGTTCGCGTTGCTTAAATATGCAAATATTTCTTCTTTCATATCAGAAATAATCCAACTTTAATTGCAATCAGTCATAGTTAATGCATTCAGATAATTACTTATATTGTATAAGATATGAATAATTTAAGGATAGATATACAGACACTATTGTTTTTATTAAATAAGAATTCAATAATTTCTTTTTTTTAATGGAAATTATTGGAACGCCTATGGCTTTTTGTACTTTTTATGGTTCAGGATTGGTACTTTTTTTCTAAAATCAAAATAATATCTGAGAAAATATACTAAAATGTTGTTCTCATTGATTAAAATTACCAATTTTTCTTCTTTTGATAAAAAATAATGCAATGTTATTTGTAACTAGTTAATTCAAAGTTCTCCAATAAGATTTTTTTGTAAGAATTTTGATATGTAGGGAGAATTTTACTCAAACTTTTGTTTTGTGTTGTATACAAATTAAGTAATTTCTTTATATTGATAGAAATTATGAACCGTCATTTGATTTCGGTACATTTTGTACATCAGGATTGATTGTTTTTCATAAAATATTCTGAATTCCAGGGAAAAGATACTAAATTTTTGTTCGCGTTTCTTAAATATGCAAATATTTCTTCTTTTATACCAGAAATAATGCAACTTCAATTGCAATCAGTCATAGTTAATGCATTCAGAACGGTAGTTTTGTATAAGATATGAATAATTTAAGGATAAATATACATAAACTTTTGTTTTTGTTAAATAAGAATTTCATAATTTCTCTATTTTAATGGAAATTATTGACCTCCTATGGCTTTTTGTACTTTTTATGGTTCAGGATTGGTTGTTTTTTATAAAATCAAAATAATATCTGAGAAAATATACTAAAATGTTGTTCTCATTGATTAAAATTACCAATTTTTCTTCTTTTGATAAACAATAATGCAATGTTATTTGTAACATGTTATATTAAAGTCCTCCAATAAGATTTTTTTTGTACAAATTTTGATAATGTAAGGAGAATAATACTTAAACTTTTGTTTTGTGTTGAATACGAATGCAATAATTTCTTTATATTGATAGAAATTATGAACCGTCATTTGATTTCAGTACATTTTGTACATCAGGAGTGGTTGTTTTTCATAAAATATGCTGATTTTCAGAGAAAAGATCCTAAATTTTTGTTCGCATTGCTTAAATATGCAAATATTTCTCCTTTTATATCAGAAATAATGCAACTTCAATTGCAATCAGTCATTATAAATGCATTTAAATAAGTAATTTTGTATAAAATGTGAATCATTGAAGGATAAGTATGCATAAATTTTTGTTTTTGTTAGATACAATGCAATAATTTCTTTATTTTGATAGAAATTATGAACCGTCATTTGATTTTTCATAAAATATGTTTAATTTAAGGGAAAAGATTCTAAATGTAATGTTCGCATTGCTTAAAAATACAAATATTTCTTCTTTTATATCAGAAATAATATTTCAGTCATTATAAATGTTGTTCGCATTATTTAAAATCACAAATTTCTCTTGTTTTGTTAAAAAATAATGCAATGATATTTGTAACCAGTTATTTCAAAGGCTTCATGATTATTTTTTTTATAAGAATTTTAATATTGTAAGTAGAATAAGGCTTAAACTTTTGTTGGTGTTGAAAATGAATGCAATAATATCTTCATTTTGATAGAAATAATGAATCACCATTTGATTTCAGTACTTTTTGTACATCAGAATTGGTTGCATCTTATAAAATATGTTGAATTTAAGAGATCAGATACTAAATTCAATATTCGCATTGCATAAAAATACAAATATTTCTTCTTTTATATCGGAAATAGTGCAATGCAATTCCTATCAGTCATTATAAATGCCTTTAGATAAGTAATTTTTAATAAAATGTGAATAAAGAAGGATAAATATGCAGAAACTTTGTTGAAATAGAATGCAATAATTCCTTTATTTGAATGGAAATTATTGACCGTCATTGGATTTTTGTACTTTTTATAGCTTAGGATTGATTATTTTTTATTAATTTTAAAGACTATCAGAAAAAATATACTATAATGTTGTTCTCGTTGTTTAAAATTACCAATATTTTTTTTATTTTTAAGAGAATTTGCAGCATTTTTATTTCCTATTTGTGATTTGTTATTTTAATGGCCTCGAGATAAGTTTGTTTAAAGAATTTTAAGATTATAAGGATAAAATACTTAAAAATATTTAAAAATAATACATCGAAATTTGCAGTAAATGATCATTTCATTTTATTTTCAAGAGCATTTTCGGAAAATAATAAAATCAATGAAAATCGCGATAAACACCGTTTTAGAAATGTCCGGGTTTGAAAAAATATTACCTAAATTAAAACGAAAATGGCCATTCTTTAATAGTAATATTTAAATTTAGTTTTATATGCATATTTTTTTTCTTTTTAAATTCTTAAAACTGTGCTAAATAATAAATAAAAAAAGATGTTGATCATTTGTACTTGAAAGTTTTGTATTTTCCATGTCGCCATTTTAATTAAATGAAACGAAACTAAGATTTCGTAATTTGTATTAGTTTATCATGTGACGTAGTAGAGTTCAATCCGTCAGAAAGGTCGATCGGTCCTATCCGTCCAATCCGTCCGATCAGTCAAATACTTTTACTATAAGTCTGACGGATTGGTGACGTGAGTTTGACGCGAACTTGACTGATCGGTGACTGATCGATGACCGCTGATTGATCGCTAAAACAGTAACGCCTAAGGTTGCAAGTACTGTATATACAACCCAAAAATATTTCAAGAATCAGGATAAGTGTTATATCGTGTATTGAAATCAACCTTTAATATAAATATAAGGAGATGTATTATGATTGCGAATGAGACAACTATCCACCCAAGTTCAAATGAAGTGGGTATAAGCAATTATAGGCACCCGTACGGCCTTCAACAATGAGAAAAACCCATACCGTTAAGCACTGTACATGTATTAATAAATCTATTAGTGAAAATACCAGCAAATACAAGTTAAATCTTAACTTTTGTTCACACATTTGTCCATTTCAGAAGACAGTATGTATAGCTGTATTTGGCTTTCAGGTTTTGATATTTAGTTCCATTATTGCGTCATTGCTTTTTTTTTCCTTTGTTTTTTTTATTTCCCATTATTTTCTGTAAGTATGATGTATGGTACTTTTTTTTCGTTACCTTTCCTGTCATTGTTTGTAAATCGTGTGTCATTCCTTATTGTTATTAACTAATCGAAATATTAAATGCCGATAAAATCACTCATGGTAAACATTGTTCTCCTGCGTTTATTATCGTTATTGTTAATATATATATCAGTTTGTAAGTCGGTTGAACAATTTACCATCAAAAACATCGCAACAGGAGTGCTTTTTCGTTTATCGAACTTTTTAAATCTTTAGGAAACAAAATGCATTGTGCATGACGGTAGTTCATTCTAAATCCCTTATATACCAGGTAATAAGCTATGAGAAGGTATGATCAGGACACTTCTTGACCCCCTCATTCGACAATGAAAAAGTATTATGAACCTAATAAACCACATTATTTTGTTGTTTAAGAGAAATTTTGTCTGTTATATCATTATTTATAATCATGAATCAAACCTTAAAAATTTGCTCTAGTGATTAAAACTTTTTGCATTTTTAATGAAACACTGCATAGTCGGAAAAAAATATTGTCAATCTGAGAGGATTTGTCACTTATACTTACAAATGACCCTAAGCTTTACCAGAATACATATTTTGACTCAAGATGTCTTACACAAAGGTTTGAATAAGGCCTAAACATATCTGTGCGTAAGGGCTTGGCTCATAACTTATATTTATCGAAATTACGAGTCAATTACGTCAAATGCAACACGAGTTTAATGTATAAATAAATATATTTCTTTTCGTTGTAACTTATTGGTTTCTACTGTGTTTAATATAGTTATAGTATTTATATATTCAAAACTGGTAATTAAGAGCAGTTGTAAACGGGTTCTTGTAATATTAGATTTAGATAAATGGGTGATATATGCACGTTTAATCCTTTGGCGTTTTAAAGGATCGAGTTCTTTTATACTATACAAGTAAAATTGTTGAGTAATCAGTTCATCGAAGGTGCTCACAGTAACTGCAACGTACGGTTAATCGTTTATTGTCATATTCATGAAAATGGATCACAAAGAGTTTATGTGCATTTACATATAATGATGTGTTGGACAAATTGTTGTATACAAAATGTATATTTCAATATTAATAATCATATTAGATAATCATATTGTTAAACATTGTTTGAAATAGAAAATAAATAGTAATGCGAGCAACCACATCTTAATTAAAGTTTTGTCTTATAATGTTATAAGGAATCTAAATGAGGTCAAGCTATTGGCTTGCAAGTCAGTTATGTATCATCGCGGTTTTCATGGCTCATTTTTACGAATATGACCAAAACTGATTGCCAATAAAGAATAAATATTCAATATCCCCTTCAAGTAAAAGTTTGAAGCAGAGAATAAAATGCTTGATTTTGGTGGGTTTGAAATGTGACTTTTGGAAATAAATTGCATAGTAAATCTCTCAAAACAATTATGTTATGGAATAATTTGAACATTTTTTCAAGATTATGTAGCAAGTGTCTCTAGATAACAGAAAAGTCTCTGATCTGTAAGTTGACCGATTTTGTTCTATTCCCGATTAAAACACCCGATATGGCACTAAATGGAGTGATTTCTTCAGTTGTTGGTATTTGCCTTGTGGCCAAGAAATTCTCAATTTTCTGAAGCACTAGGTATATCCATCTATGTTGGGTTGGGTTCGTGTTGCTCAATAATTGGCTTTCTGTGTTAAGTTTTTTTTTTTGTTGTTTCTTATCTTTTCGTTTTTACTGATTTAAGGATTTTCATTTGCCAATTTGTTTCTTTTCTTTTTTAAATGGAAACGTTTGTATTATAAAGGATCCATTTTGAAATCGAATACAATAACAAAACATACAATGGTGTGAGCACTTGACAGACAAAATAAGCAGGTTATTTATTTAGATCAAAAAGTTTTGATACTGCATACTGTTTTCACATTTACACTGTAGGAGATATACAGTTTTTGTAGTTTTGCAAGTAACATAGCAAAATATTGTGCATTTCGAACCAGTGGAGTGACTGTTAAACGTCTGGGTCGAAAAACATCCTACATTATCCAAAATTTTTTCCGAGCCACCAGTACTGGCTTTCAGTAAGCCCAAAAGCCTTAAAGACTTGGTTGTGAGAGCCGATTTATCATCTTAACCAAGTTCTTTGTCAGCAGAATCTTGGTAGGGTTGTGCGACTGCAAGCAAAAACTGAACACCAAGACGTTAAACAGTCATTTCAATGGTACGAAATACACTATATTTTCAGAGTAACTTGCAAAACTACAAATACGGTGTATCTCCTAAAGTTCAAATTGGTAAACAGATTGCTGGTGAGTCAGAAAAGCTATATCACGAACGTATGAACGGACATCGTAGTGACAATGAGTGTAAGCCAGAACGTCCTCTCGGTCGACATTTGAGATCCCCTGGCAACACTAAGGCAGATCTAAATCGACCCACTATTACCATCTTTGACTACACAACTGCTTGATCTATAGAGGAGAGAATCACTCGAGGAAACATTATGGATAAGAAAATTAAGAACGTTGGTACCAAATGGGATAACTGAAAAGTTGTGAGTCTAATCACGTAGTGCTATTCATTTTGGTTGTATAACTAAACAGTCTCTGTGGTAACTGTTTTACCTTCGTCAACTCTGAAATTCTAAATTCATATCAATTCAAATCGCACAGTGCTATCAATTTGGGATGTATGATTACGCAGCCACAGTTGAAATTACTTAACCTTTGTCAACTTTGAAAATTTATGATTATACCAGTTCAAATTGAACAGTACTACTGTAAATTCAGAAATTATTGCGTACATATATTATTGCGATTTTTAAAGAAATGCGAGATTAATATTTGCGATTTCGGGAAAAGCTGCCTACAGAAATAAAAATCAGATATCATAATGCGACTTCTTATTATTGCTATACGCATCCAGTCGCATTATTCGCATTTATTAAAACCTCGCAATAATTTCTGAATTTACAGTATTCATTTGTGATGTATAAATACGCAGCCTCTGTTGTAATCACTTAAACTTCGGCAACTTTGAAATTTTTGAAATATACCAGTTCAAATCGAACAGTGCATGAACTAAGTCAGAATAGATGTTTTCCATTCGTTTGATGTGTTTGAGCTTTTGATTTTGCCAATTGTTAAGGGACTTTCCGTTTTGAATTTTCCTTGGAGTTCGGTATTTTTGTTGTTTTTACTTTTTATTCATTGAGGATGTATGTCTAAGTTGTTTCTGTTGTAATAACTTTTCTTCCATTTCCAATAATAAGAAGTCGCATTATGATATCTGATTTTTAGTGACTGTAAAATGTAAATATACTTATTTCTAGTGACTGTATAATGAATTGAATCATTATCCCATACGGTATATAAAAATTGTTGAGTTAGATTGCTGACAAATAACAAATACATATTAAATAATAATATAACATCTTCACACGCTTAAAACACATGTCTTATGTCTATCTCTAGATTCGCCTTACGTGACAAGGTAACACTACGACTATTGAAGTTATATTTTTATATAGCGGATGTGGTCGTGTGGTCTAGAGCGCTGGACATGAGGCTAAGCGATTGGTGCTGTAGTGTATCAAAGGTGTGAGTTCGAATCCCGTTGAGGGACAAAAATTTGTCAGCATAAAAGTCTAATTCTAACACTGTTGGGTGTAATTTTCAGACTTATATATATATATATATATATATATATATATGTATATATATATATATATATATAACCAGTCTAAAAGGGTACAACATCACCAAAAATAACAATAAAATGAACAAATGTAACTATAAATATTTTGGATAACAGATATCCTTCATCAGTATGATCACGATGTAAAATGAATCTTATGAATCTAATCTGATTATGAAACTATAGCAATCTTGAATTCTATACAAGAAAGATATTTTAGAGTCGGAAATTTCATATGTAAATTTAATTGACTGGTGGGCGTTGTTTGCATGTCTGATGAAATAATCCAATTTTTGGGATTCAATCCATTTCATATCAACATCTTCGATGAAACGGAACCAAGACAGAGGTTGGGATAAAGATGCTGAAATAATTTGTTTCTCTAATTTGCCCATGAAAATATTGGCGTAAGACGGTGCCATTTTCGTCCCCACCTGTTTATCTGTAGGTAATGTTCATGAATTAAATTTACATATGAAATTTCCGACTCTAAAATATCTTTCTTAGACACTACTACATCTATAAAGGACGGTGCCATATCAACAGACCTCTACTGTAAACCTACAGATAAACATCAGTACCTTTCTACCCAAAGCTATCACCCAAACACTGTACAAAAAGTATCCCGTACAGTCAAGCTCTCAGAATAAGGAAGATTTGCTCCTCTGAGGAGGCTGTCACTAAACGGTTACAGGAACTTCGCGGATTTTTGACCAAACGAGGTTATAAAAAATGTGACATAGATAAGGGGTTTACGCGTGCCAACAATAACAGCCGCAATGACCTGTTACAGTACAAACAGAAGAATCGCAGTAAAATAGTTCCGTTTGTTTTAACATACAATCCTGCCTTTACTAACCTTTCATGTTTGATCCATGCTAATTGGCAAACTATTGCCAAGCACCCAAAATTATCCAAGATCTTTCCCAATCCTCCTGTCTTAGCTTTTCGAAGACCAGCAAGTCTCAAAGACTTATTTGTGAGAGCTGATGTCTCCTCTAATAAAAGCGGTTCAACTGCAGGATGGTGCAAGTCGTGTGGAAACAGATGATGTCTGACTTGCCAACAAATACTAAATACCTAAACATTTACTTGCCACTCCACTGGGTCTGTGTACACTATATTTTGTAATGTAACTTGTAAAACCCAAAATGTCGTACTCCTTCTTGAGTGTCGATGTGGCATGCAGTATGTTGGCGAGACAGAACCGCCATTCAACAAACGCATGAATGGTCATCGAAGTGACTATACCTGCAAGCCCGACCTCCCCGTAAGTCGTCATTTGAGATCACCTGGGCACGCCCAAGCTGATCTCAAAAACCTTACCATCACAATCATAGAACACAACGAGGGTTGGTCAAGGGCCGACAGACTTGCTCGGGAAAGGTTTTGGATAAGAAGGCTAAGGACAGTTTCCCCAGAGGTCATAAATGAAAAAACATAGAATGTTTCACTCATTTACCCAACCATCACTCAATTTCCTGCCATCACTCATTTTCCTACCATCACTTATTTTCCTGCCATCACTTGTTTCCAGTAACTCCGGCTTCTGTACTAGACTCCTACATGTTTAAGGATTTTTTTAATTATACTAGTTTTAATTACAGGGTTCATTTTGGGATGGATGTAAAAGTACGCAGTCACGTTCAATTATTTTTCTTGTCATTATCAAACTGCTATTTATTTGGGGTGTTTAAATACGCAGCCTCTGTTTTAATTACTTTTTTTTTAAAATATTATACAAGCTTAGATCGGTCACTGCTGTTTATTGGGAATGTATTTCCACGCAGTTGTTGTAACATCTTAACTGTCGTCACCTTTGGAATTTTAAAGTTGTGCAAGCTCATATCGCAAATTATTACTATTTTTATTTTAGGTATGTCGTTGCGCCGTGTTTGGAAATTTAAGAATTGTACTAGCGTCTCTATGATGTTCTGGTAAAACTGTTTTTTGTATAGAATTCAAGATTGCTATAGTTTCATAACCAGAATAGATTGATAAGATTCATTTTACATCGTGATCATACTGATGAAGGATATCTGTTATCCGAAATATGTATAGTTACATTTGTTCATTTTGTTGTTATATTTGGTGATGTTGTACCCTTTTAGACTGGTTATATATTATATTTTGTAGTGTACTGTATCATAATTATATGATCCATCGCCCCGTAAGATTTATCGTTGGCTATTATTCAGTCATTTTATATATATATATATATATATATCATATTCTTTTTGTGTAGGGGAGTAATTATTCACCGTTTGTTCTATTCTTATATAATATTTTACATATTCAGTACTACTTTAAATTAGTCAGGTCAGGAATATGAAAGTCATTTCCATTCGTTGTATGTGTTTGAGCTTTTGATTTTGCCATTTGATCAGGGAATTTCCGTTTTAAATTTTCCTTGGAGTTCGGTATTTTTATCATTTTAATTTTTTACAGAAAGTGTTTCTTCTGAATTTTTGTCCCCAGCGCAACGGGTTTCGGTGGACATAGAAATACTTGGCGTCCGTCCGTCCGTCCGTCCGTCAAGTCTTATTAGCGGTCTCACGTGTACAATTATTGCCAGATTTTTATGAAACTTATATCATAGGTTTATATTAGCAATGTCTTGGACCAATGCGAAAATCAGAGCCGATCAATTACTTTCAAAAGAGTTCTGCCCGTTGGCAACATTAATTATATGGAAAATTGCATCGTTAGCGCTCTCATCTCTACAATTCTTGCCAGAATTTTATGAAACTTATATCATAGTTTTATATCAGCAATGTCTTTGACGAGTTCGAAAATTAGTGCTGATCAATTATTTGTAAAAGAGTTATGCCCCTTGGAAATCTTATTACACGTTTATTGATAGGTGAACTCTTCAATCCGTTTAAATCCCCGAGGTCATGTTATGACATATGTATATTAGTTTGAGATATATAATGCAATTTGAATGCTTTTGTTAACCTTGGGACCGTAAATTTGGTTCGAGTCATCCTAAAATTCGACTCATCCAATTTTGACTCATCAGGAGTCGACACACAGATGTTTATATAGAACAAAGTTCAGGAACACGGAAAAACTTCGACTCATTCGAAATTTGGAGTCAACCGAGTTTGAGACAACGAGAGTTAACTGTATATGGAAAATTGCACCGAAGGCACTCTCATTTGTACAATTCTTGCCTGATTTTCATGAAATTTATATTATAGGTTTATATCATCAATGTCTAGGGCAATTGAAAAATCAGTGCCGGTCAATTATTTTTAAAAGTTATGTCCCTTGGAAATATTGATTAAATGGAAAACTGCATTGTAAGCGCTCTCATGTGTACAATTCTTAGCAGATTTTTATGAATTTTATATTATAGGTTTATATCATCAATGTCTCGGACAAATTCGAAAATCAATTATCCGATCAATTATTTTTAAAAGAGTGGTGCCCTTGGAAATATTGATTATATTGGTAGCGCTCTCATGTGTACAATTCTTGCTAGAATTTTATGAAACTGTTATCATATGTTTATATCATCAATGTCTTTGAACTTTCGAAAGTAAGTGCTGATTAAATATTTGAAACTTTTTTTTAATGAAGGCTTCAGAGCAAATGCAATGCGATTTCCGTTATAATTAATATTTCAAAGGGGCATAACTCGTTAAAAATATTTGTTCATTTGTATTATACTGTATGACACTACTACCTCACTACCTTATTTTATCTGATGTCATTATCATCAAAAATAAATGTTCGACCAAGAATTTTAGAATGCGGTAAATATATTTTGTAATATCTGAAGACCTGAACTTAAAATATTTTACATATGGTTGTCGTCTTTTATGGATAAAATAGTGTCATCAAACAAAGCTATTGACGACATATGTAATAGTTCAATGATGAGTTAATATTGATATTCAAAGACCTCCAAGCAAAAAAGGACGTTAAGATCCACGAGCCCTGACTTACAAACCTTCAAAAATTTCCAGAAAAGTACAGAAAAGGCACTTGCATAAGCCTTAATACCTTAAAATGGACGAGTCTATATTGGATTGAACTTATATGATAGATAAACAGTACTCAAACTGATGTATACAGATAACAGTTACTTAATTGTATCGAAAACGGAACGATTGGATGACAGTAACATGGTTTAGTTATTCAATTATTTAACAGTTTATGATCCCAATAAACACCATGGGATGGGTTAATATAATTAATGGGGAAAATCTATATTTTCAAACTTCAAATTTTTGAAATAATCAGAGAACATTTCGTACAAACAATACAAATATTTCGGACTTAATTAATATTTCAAAAAACAACGGCAGACATTGTCTGTTAAAACAAGCTCTGTTCTTTACCTGTTAATAAATTACATCAATTTTTTGGAGGATTGCAACACAAGTCCATATCGCAGTCATAAGTATGAAATCGTTCAAATTATAATGGGATATTGTTATTCTAAACTGTTTCCCAAAATTGATTGCCCTGTAGATCATAAAAACATTTCATTAAAATCAAATATGTCAATAAAGGTTCTGATTTTGTAGATAGTGCCGGTATTCTTAATGATCATTCCTTTAAAGAACAAATTCCTGGTTATTTTGATAATACTGAGCTCCCTCTTATTTGTGATGTTTACAAAAAATATATCCGGAAATATGTGTTTAATTATAGCGTGTGTAAAGATGTTGATATCAGTGACCATATACCTACGTCATAAAGTTGCAGTAATTCCAATTACAGTTATGGCCCCAGTTCCCATGTTATAACAGGAGACCTTAACATCGTCAATGACCGCGAGTTGAAATCATTCCTTAGTAAAGGTCCTAAATATTGCACCCGTCAATTATTAATTGGAATGAGTGTCGTAACATCATCAAGGACTCACTCCGTACTAACTGTATGAAAAAGATAAAACGAGAAAAAGATGACAAAAAATCCTTAGATTCTTTTTTATTTCAGTAATGCACATAGTTGATATTCGTATGAAACATTTTAAAGAACATTTTACTCCTAACAACAACCATAATAGCTATTTCTTGCATCAAACATAAGCTAAAAGAACTCGCCAAGGAATTTGTTCTTGTCCCGGCTGATAAGGCTGCCAATAATGTCATTATTGTTTGACGTAAATTTTACATTGAGGTTCTGCAAAAGGAAATCACCAATTCGCCAACATTCAAACTAGCTCTAATTTTGGAAAATGATATCTGTAACAAACATAAACTTTAAGCTACCTCTTTACAAGCAGAACCGAATAACGTGAAAGTTCCAACTATGTACTGGCTTACGAAGCTGCACAAAATACCTTACAAATATAGATTTATTTCGTCTTCAAGCCATTATTCCACTACTAAACTGTCTATTCTACTAATAACTATTGTACTTGGTACAATCAAAAACATAGTAATAAATGGTTCAAATAAGGCCTTTGAAAATAGTGAATTTAATTACTTTTGGCGTGTCAAAAATTTGTTGGAAGTACTTAATAAATTGCATGCTTATATTGGTGATTTCGAATCTGTTCAAAGTTTTGATTTTTCTACCCTATATACCACTTTGCCTCATAATCTCATTAAGAAAAAAATCACATACCTAATTGAATGGGCATTTAAAAAGTCAAAATGCGAATATATACCTTCAAACTCTTTTAAGTCTGTTTTTAATAACAACAAACAAAAGAACTATATCAATTGGGCCTGCTTTGATACCATAACTGCACTTGAATTTTTACTAGATGACATTTTTGTTCACTATGGAGATTCCGTATATCGTCAAGTTATCGGAATTTCAATGGGGACTAACTGTACACCACTTATTGCGGACCCATTTCTATAATGTTACGAGTTACAATTTATGACTAAAATCAGCAAAGACCCATCGAAACGACATCTGATACAAAAATTTGATATCACTTTTAGATATTTGAATGATATATTGGCTATCAATAATGACGACGTCAGTATAAACACTAACGAGATTTATCCTGCTAAAATGATTTTGAATAAAGCAATACTAACAATGAACACTGCCCTTTCCTGGATCTAACTATTTTTATCTTTATAATAGGAAGCTTAATACCAAAATGTACGATAAAATAGATGATTTTTCATGTCCTATTGTTAATTATCCATTTGTAGATGGTGACGTTTCCTTGTCACCATCTTATGGTGTTTATATATCTCAGCTTCTTCGATTCGCTCGTGTATATAACAACGTAAAAATCTCTGTATTACTAAAAAAAGTATTGCACCAGGGTGTTCGATATCACAAAAATGATACTTAATTTTATCAATTGTAAATATAAATCAACGTGCAGACATATTAAACGTTCAGGTATTTCACATCCCATCTTTTATGGTAATATTCTGTACAAAGCCCAACCGTGTCGTCATTTACCTCAAAAGCTAACTTAACATATAAAAAGACTTATTCATAAGGGATATAGTACACTACTATTGTCAGGTCATTTAAGATGGCATTTTTTTAAAAATTAATATTGATTTACTAATTTGGTCTTTGCATCGGAAATAAACAAATTTATTCCAAAACCAGTTGTTGGCATGATACGGGTTATGTTCTTCTCGTATATTTTATGATGGTATGATACTAAACCCCTAACTGGAGGGATTGTGCTTGATTTTCATATGATGAAGACATAATCTTTCAATCAGTTTAATTGAGGTCTGGAGCTGGCATGTCAGTAACTGCTAGAAGTCCTCTGTTAATTTATGTTGATTTTTGTCATTTTGCTTAGTTTCTTCTGTTACCTATTCTAACATCAGACTTTTGAACTGAGTCTTACTGTGCGTATTGTTGTGTGTTTGTTTATTCTACATTGGCTAGATTTATAGGAGAAAGGTTGAGATCTCACAAAACATGTTTAACTCCGCCGCATTTTTGCGCCTGTTCCAAGTCAGGAACCTCTGGCCTTTGTTAGTCTTGTATGTTTTTTTTAATTTTAATTCATTTATATGTTTCTGAGTTTAGTGTGACGACCATTTTTGCTGAACCAGTATACATTGTTGTTTAGTGGCCAGCTGAAGCCCGCCTCTGGGTACGGGATTTTCTTGCTGTGTTGATGACCCTTTGGTGGCCTTGGGCTGTTTTCTGCTGTTTGGTCGGGTTGTTGTCTCTTTGACACATACACCGTTTCCATTCTCTATTTAATTGCTTATTTTATAGATGATTTAATTTAAATCCCCTCAGACCCCTTTTCCAACTGACCACTGAATGTTCTGCACAAGAAATTTTTGTTATATCTATTTGGCGTTTGTTTATCTGTCAGTAATTAGGAAATAAATTCTCAGCAATCTCTTTGATATTTCCTCTTTACACTTGTTCATTTTTATATCCACGGTATACCAATGCCAAAAAACGGAAACGAATTTATAGGCAATGACGGTTATCTAAACATGTAAGTAAAATTAGACGTGTACTTATTGTGTACATTATTTCCAACGGGTTTCGGACAGGTTTGAATGTTTATGTCTGAAGACTTTAAAGGAATATCTTGAAACTAAATTGATTTTTATAGACATGAACTATCGGTTTATCATGCTTATATGTTGAAGATGAAAAGCAGTATTAATTAAAACATGACAAAAATTTGAATTCTAATTCTATCAATTTTTTTCGTGATTTTCTTAACGCTTACAAAATTGTAATCGTATACATATTCAAATGTTTTTTTTTTATTTCTCAATCAGAGCTTTGAACTGGGTTTATGACGAGTAGGCTTTCAGGTCATGTGTATTCTTAACATATGTTATCGTGTATGATCAGATTTACGTCACTGAATTACATTGACCGCTGATCGTCTTAAAAAAGACTGGAACCTAGTACTGTAATACATACAAATGTCGTTTATCTTTGAATTCTTTCATAACTTTTTTTTATATTGACATATTTATGATACTTTCGTCATCTATTTTATTCGTTCTGTAAATCTGTGCTGTTGAATCGTCATTAGTATGCATTGTACAATGCGCTTCTTTTTCACCGTTGTGCATGTAGAAAATTCAACCGAAATAGAAAAAACATGTCTCACCCGTAAAATATATACCTTATGATATTAATTTGAATCTCGAAATAAATCCGTGTATTGTCTGTATTATACTGGAAATTAATCGGTTATTACTGATGTCTTAAACAGAATAAACTGTTGCATGAGTTTAAGACAATAAGTCAAAATATTGAGTCAAAAAACGGTGACATCTCAAGAAATAAAGGCATTCTACGATTCTAATATAGTCACCACAACACATACTCATATGGCTAATTTTAAAATTTCTTTGTGGAAAAATCAAAATATTTATGATGTTTTAAATATTATTCCAATTTACACCATAAACACTGTGTATTCAAATATATGATCTTGCACCTTGAATTGCCGTTTTCACAACTTTTGACTGTGTACTATTGACCTTTGTCATCCTGTATTTCACTACTTTCATACTACGTTAGTGTTGACGGTAAAGATGTTTTAATGTTTCAAACGTGGTAAACTGATTGTGTACTATCTGAAGACTTGTACTTTATGTTTTTGTGCTTAAATATTTAATAAATAAGATTAATTTATTCATTCTGAAATACGAGAATCTCTGCAAAAAATTATTACCATCCTGTAATACACTACTTTCTTACTACATTAGTGTTGACGGTATTCGTTATTTGAAGAAAAACAAAATATGTTTCAAAAAGATGCTTTAATGTTTCAAACGTGGTTAACTGATTGTGTACTGTCTAAAGACTTGAACTTTATGTTTTTGTGCGTATGGCTGTCTATTTCGCGTTTCACTAAATCTATTTTACCGCTGTGCATGTACGAACTTAAATACAAGAATCTCTGCAAAAATGATTTGGTGTACATTATATCAACCATATCTCGAGATATGATGTTTAATTTCAGCTGATCAGATGTCCATTGTCGTGGATACGCAAATTTATGTATTAGCCAACATTTCGTTAAATTTTTCCATAAGTCAAATAATGATGAATATAATGCTGTAAACAAATTAGGTATTAGGCTCAACAATATAATATCACTTACATCATGTTAAAACGTTAAAAGTATATTGTTATTAAATGGGTGTTTTGATATTTATCCTGTATTATGTTCAAGTACAGTCGAATATGAACGAGGTTGTCTGTATTAGCTCGAGGTATATCAGAAGGCCAATACAGCAAATCGAGATCCACTATGACTGTACGAGGACATAATACAGGATTAATATGAAAACACACATTTGTTACACCTTATTTCACCAATGACTTAAAATAACTACCAAAAGCTGATAGAGGACAAATACGACTGTTGAAAGACTATCAAAGGGTCAGAATGATCCAAACTACTTATTTTATTTTCATTTAAGCATTTGTTAACTGCAAGGAAAGTACAATAACCCTAAACATTAATTGATCCAAAGTGTTTGGTATTTGTAGGATAATTATCCCACGGCGATAAAAACATATCTAGTTATTTTAACATTGATACATGTGCTGTATTCGTGTAATAAATATTAAAACAAATCATGAGAGGCGGTTGACTCTACGCTGCATGCTTATTTTTTAAATGAAACTGTTAATTATTAAGAACACATCAACAGGTGTTATCTTTATCGTGAATTGGCAATGTTTACTTTGATTTGTATTATACATCAATGTTATGACAATATAATGGTAAAAACTTAACACGACGAAAAGACAAACATTAATAGCAAACTTTAAAACAATAACATAAGATAAAAAAAAGTCGCAATTATTGATAAGAGACGTTTTTTTTTTTCTTTGTCTGAATAATCTTTACATGAATAAAGAATATATCGGAGGAAATCGTGTATTACATGTCTTAATTTATTTTCAATGCTGTTTTGAAATCGTCTTATCACTTTTTGTTTCCTTAGATTTTATGTTCGAAGAGACGACTAAAAAACTACCTTATTACCTATGTTATAAGCATTATGAAAAATATTCATCTTAATATTTTACTATATACATGATACACATGAATACATATTTGAAACTGATTCAATTTGCATGATTACATTTAAACAGATCAACAATAACTAATGAGTTACTCATACGTCAAATAGTTACCAACGTTTTGCAAATTTATTGAAAAAAAACTCTATTTCAATCTTGAAACAAAAGTGTTTTCCATGTAGGTAATTCATAAGGGACAAGAACATTTTACTTGTACAGGTAAAGTTTTGATTCAGAATGTTATTTAAACACCTGATTAATCAATAGATAAAATCATTGCAGTTCTTTAGATAACTAATTACAGTGAACACCAGCCATCGGTTTATGACTGTAATATATAGCCAACATCCCATGTTTTATGACCCATAATAAACGGTCACCATTTGATGGTGACCATACCAGATGGTTGACATCTATCAGAGTATGTCAGTTAGTGTACTCTACTTCGTTTACACTTCAAAATACAATTACGGCACACCGATAGTGCATGTCTTTAGGCACAAAGTAAGTTTCATTATATTTTTCGTGTCCCAAGATACATTTTAGAGGGGCTGAACATTTAGGAATTATTTTCGTGTTTCAGAATAAATAGGAATTAGTAAATAATCAATATTTTGTCAATGTTTGTGTTTAATGTAACAATATTATACGAAAATAAAGTACACAACTATATTGACAATGATATTAGCTTCATCTCTCCACACATTGCAAATCATAATCACCACGTTTTGAAACATCTGGTCGAACTATCATTTGATTGTTCATAAAAAGTGTTTTAACGTGCAAGAACATATATGTGAATACGCAAATTTGATAAATCGGAGTGAGATGATAATTAATATAGTGTACAGTTTTTTTCTTAAATGACAAGGACAATCTCAAAATTATTCATATGTGTATATGTTGTGGGTAGCGTATTAGTATCGTTGTATATCTTCATTTCTGAAGACGTCACCTTTTGTGAACGCCACATTACAGCTTTATTGTTTTAGTTCATTCGAGAAGCAGTTTAATCTAGTTCAAACACAATATCCATCATATATACACACGTCCAATATGATATCTGGAATACAAATTTACAATTTAACTTTATATTCCTAGGTAGTAATTGTATGTCTCTAATCATTGTTAAACTGCATACATTTATGTAAATTCAACGGTGCACAAAAACGAATATATTTTTAATTAGAAGTAAATGTCTTTCGTCATTTCTTTCATGTTTCAAGGAATAAACAGTACAATTTAAGTCTTTGCAATTCAGAAGGGATTCTCGTATTTTAGAATGATATAATTATGTCATACTTTACATCTTTTTACCTTGGTAAGTACAATTTGTATCATATTTTACTTATACTACATTTATATTGCTTTCATCTTGAAGTTCAATGAAATCTTACCATAATCCGGGGGTGGATGAAAGAAACAACAGGAACAAATGTTTAGAATTATACACACAATGATTTCTTCTGGTGGAGAACCCAATTTGAGGAATAAAAAGGGTCGCAGATTCCTACCTTTTGCAACGATCAGGTCTTATTCGACGAGCGCAGTCCAGGTAAACGTTTACATATTTTCAGGAATGGTTCCAACTTCTTTCAAGTTATAATTGCAATCATAATAATAATAAAATGGTAAACAATTCTTTTTTATGATAAATCCAATGTACGTTACCACATTAATGCTTGATATTGGTTTTTGAAGACATTGATTCAATAAGCTACATGCAGTATGTTGTAGCTTATTCTAAGTTTCAAAGACTTTATAACATCTCAATTGTCAGGCCATCATTCTAATAATTCTCGCCAAAAAAATCATCATACATTTTTTATCTTTTGTTTCACATGATTAAGTCGTTAATATTTGATAAGAACCGAAAGGAGCAACTGTCATGTAGTTTTTAGTCTACTTGGATCATCTGTACAATATACACTTATAAATCAGATGCGGATCCAGGAATTTGAAAAAAAGGGCCCAAACTAGGCAACGTTTGGAGTAGGACCATGTGAAAAGTCTATTGCATAAACCATATATGTAGCTCCAAAAAGAGGGCCCTGGCACACCCACTCACCCCCCACCCCATAAATCCGCATCTGAAAATATTGTTCATGCAGATGTCAATTGCTCAAAAGAAAAAAAAATGGTTTTGTGTATTTTAGGATTCAAATTAAATTCCCACATTTAACAAATTACCTTTTGTGAGCCTGCTTTAAATTGTTGTTTGTCAACAATTTACATGTATCAATGAATTCACTTTTTATTTTCTTCTGATACTTTGAGAAACATTAGTTATATCAGAGAGCATGCTTATAGTTTGATTAGGTTGACTAAATGTAATCTCTGCACTTGACATTGTAAAATTTGAGGTACCATTGCCTTATAAGTTATCTCGACCGGTTCGAGTGTTCATTGAAGCTACTGGAATTGTATCATTTTACTTGCAGTGGAGTATAACCCTGGAGGTGTATATTACATTGGATTGAAGAGGGCTGAATATGTGGTAATTGGCAATACTGTAGCCTCCTGATGTAACAGATGCAGTTGGTGTTGGCAACTGTGGTACAGGTACTAGCATAGCTAATACCATTTGATGGACTTTATTGTTAATCGCCTGTTCTGAGCTGACATGACTGCTTCAAATAAACTCAGAATTTAGGAAAATCTTTTAAAAAATATACATTTTTATAATTTTCTCCATACTTAATGACCTATAAAAATGTTCCTTGCTTGACAACAATAACGAACAATTCAAAATTCTGAATATTAACACATTAGGACTGATTGTTACTTGCTTAACGTATTAAAAGGCAAATATACTAATACTGATATATATTTTAAATATATTGAAGAAATTCCTATAGACTGGATAATAACCTGGCTTGACGGGCCTGTGGTGAATCCTGAAAATTGATACAGTTTGACTGTCCCTTTGGTATCTTTTGTCCCTCTTTTGCAATTCATTTCAGTAGAATAAACACAATCAAAACATTTAAACATAAATTGTAACAAATAATAGACAGATATCTTAATTATTATAAAGGCTGTATCCTTTTGCTTATTCAAAACATGTTAGGCACAAAAAAAACTCTATATTCCGTCCTTAATCAATGACACCCATATTTCAATGATCACATGTTTAAAATTACTCTATTGCTATTAGAAATAAAGATCATTGGTCAAGAAACAATATTATGCCAATGATAGGTACAGTAACCGTGCATTTTAATTAAATGTTGACAAATTCCGCAGTAGTCAATTCATGAATCGCGATTGAAAGAAAAAAATGGGGTTTGGGTGACAGTCACATGATGAATTCAGAATATTCAGTATTAACTATTTTCTTCTTTATTGAAAAGAGCCTCGATCTAAAAATAACAAACACTTGCTTCAGATACATTAACTTGATAATAAATACATTCGAGAAACTTTTTTTCACCATGTGGTCACATGTGCTTCTGTGGGTCAGTCGGCACACTGTTGATAATTAAATGCATAACTATCATTCGTTATGACAAAACAACTCACTTATGTTTGTTAAACTTCAACATACGACTTCAAAGGTTCAAATAGTTCTTAATACTTCCTGACAATATTGGAAAATAAACAAATTATTTTTGTATCATATTTTTGTTCGATTTTCTTCTGCCTTCCTTCTTGCACCCAAATTGAGAAAGGCCCGTTACGTCAGAATTTATGGCTCAATAACCACCAATTCGACTTAAACTTATTTAGTTATAAGTATGTCCGAAAACGGCACTATCAAAGACCATGCTGCACGTTTAGAAGTTCAGTAATTTCATATTAGTAGATTTGACACTGCGGATAATTAAAGTATGTTCATCAATGTGATCAAACGTGTATTAGCTTTTTAAACCAATAAATCTTTTGACTTTCACAAATTGATATGTCAAGAAAATCTATAAACTTTTTATTCATACGGAGAATCCTTACAAAATTGAAGATGACTTTTTTGTTATTGAATAAGCATTTGAATAATCAGAGACTGTAAACCAACTTATTTTCATGAACACTTTATTTCGCGTTTAGCATTTTCAACGACTTAGCGGCGATTTATTTTCGCGGTTTTCACATTTTCTTGGCATGTTTATATAAGGGAAGACCAAAGTATTACATATTTTTGACAATTTATAGTCGCGATATTTTTCTACTTGCGAAAGTTGCGAAAAAATCGCTCAAAAAAAAATTGGTATATAGTAATCGAAAGCTTAAAATTTAAAATATGAATCACTAACGTGAAGTGAAGCAGATATCAACATATATCATGTATTCATACATTCAAGGCAGACAAGACTTTGGAAATTACATTCCTCTAGCAGCACTGCCTGTTTTTATTAAGCTCAATTTTCGTTTGACAAGAATTAAGATGAAGGGTATGTAGTATTATTTTTTGTTGTAAGAAACCGTCAGAGGCCAATGGTATACGATTATTTAGTGAATAATGACATTGGTATGTATCAATCGAATTCGGTTAAATGATGTTTTGTCTTGACAGAATATACTGAATAAGAGATTTATTGTTTCAAAAGTAAAAGAAAGTCTGAAATATGTTGTTTCAACTAAGTTTGTTTCAAACTCATTTAAAACCAATTTAAAGATCATTTTCCACTTTAAATTCTAATCTCGGCGCTTTGTGAATTTTGAACTTACTATTAACTTTGTCATCTAACAACCATTTTGTTACAATTGCATTTATCATGTTTATCATAGACATGATATGCGGATAATTAATTCAAGAGGACCAATGTAAAAACAGAGGGCAGGTTGGAATGTGCCGGAATTGTTATAAAATAAGTGTAGTGATATTTGTGAAATGGATGGAAACATCATATATGTTTTTCTACTTTTCCATTACATTGTCTATTGTAATGATCAATAAGTAAAGATATAAGATACAAGTAAGTTTACAGTAAAAAAATCTTGAAACCAAAACAGATTCGGTAAATAACACTTGACACCCCTAGAATATCAATTTAAAATCTGTTTATTTCTGTAGATTGGCAGTTCTTTAAAATAATCTTGATATTTAAAGTAATAAGACAATTTATTTGTAATGCTGCATAGAAAACAGTCTTCAAAGTTATCTGTCATTGCTATATAAGTATATTATATATTTAATGAAAAAGAACAAAAACTCTAAAATAATGACAATAACAACAGAATATTTTGAAGGTAGCAATAACAGAATTCTAAAATTCTTTTTCGCAACGAATCTATTGTGATCGATATCAAATACTTATGCTTCAATAATAAAAGACAATGAAATACATATACAATAATACAAAATGTTTGATGTTTTGAAATACATATATATTATTTATCAGGATAATATTACCAGTTCATGACCACTTTAATTGTTTCAGGTTTTAAATATAAATAGAAAATTACAAGTCATTTTATATTATTTGTGTTGATTTCCAAACAATTAATTTCCTAACGTGTATTTAACAATCCTCCTTTATAATTGATAACTTGATACAAGGCCATTTTGACTATTTTTTCGTGTTTGTAACTGATAGATTTGGTTCCTTGTGCTACAACAGCATCACACGATTCGTTAGATCTATTAAATATCCATCGCTCTCAAAATACACAAAAGAAAACTCAAGAAACTCATTCCTTTGTATGACCTTGATCCTTTAAGATATAAAACAATCACTTCATTGAAATACAAAAAAACATAATAAAGGTAACTGTTGTCCAGAGTTTATGATATCGGTCACAAAATATATTCATTCCACCAGGAACAAACTGGTCGAATGCAAACGTGTTATAATGTCAGGCCTGAATAATCTACGACGCTGTAAAGCCATATTCATTAAAACTGTGAAATATGAAATATGAAATATGAAAAATATGAAAAATAAGCTTTTGGGTAATAAAGTTTATATTCTTCACATGTATTAAAGGTTTTGATTTGATATGAAGACGTGATATCTAGATCTATATTTAGGAATCCTAAAAGAATAATCTTAATCAAAGGCATTTAATAATTTTTAAACAATCACTGGCTATAACCATTTTTTAAGAAGAGGAAAAAACAACCAATTACCAAATCGAGGCATTGGTCCCAACATTAACTGCACTTTTCGTACAAATATTTGCTATAATTATTTTACTTTTCTTCAAGAAAGCTAACATGTTATCTTTTAACTTATTTTCAAACAATCTATGGAAATTTATCAATCTTCTGTTTGTGTGATTTCTTGTCTTTTTTTTCAGCTTTATTCATTTCCTCAATAACGTATTCTATTGGCTTATTGTTCACATGATTCAATTTGCCTTGTCTTGCATATTTCTTTTGTTGTTTGGTGTTTTCGTTAATACGTAAAACTATTTGAATTTGTTTTAATACAGTTTTTAAAAAGTTTAAAACGACAAGAAGCATCTGAATACAAATGTAAAACGTTTGTACAGTGAAAGAAAACAAAATGTATAGTAACTGTGTTAGATTATACACATAACCAACTTTGAAAACAATTCATACTTGTATCAAACTTTAATGTCAATAAGCAAAAGAAAAAATAAAAATAAAAGTGTACCATTACTAAAATCGGCCTAACTTTTTATCAGCCAAAACCGTCCAAGTGCATTTAAGGCATAGAAGCAGCGATACCGATCATGTTTTACTAAACAAAAAGTCAGAAGAGAAAATAAACAGAATTAAAAAGAGTTCGTAAGAATGAGAGGATCATCTAAGAATGATTCGAGCGATGCTTAAGGTTCTTTATATTGAAATGAGGACATGTGGTATGATTGCAACTATCCGTTTTAAAACAAAAAACAAAGAATTGAAAAATAAGTTTCAAGTGATACTTTTCTTTAATAATCATTTGTGTTGCTTCTTGTATTTTCATTTTAAATATTAACCGCGCAATACTATATTAGATTTAAAATAAAACGTATGAACGTTTCTCAATATGTATTGTTTATGTATATTCATCTGTACTCAATTCTCTGCAATTTTTTTTTTTAAAGGCTGAGCTATTCTAAACTCTATGTTTTGTAAATGTTTCTCCCCCCAAAAAAAATGATATCTAACGGTTGTCAGATGTCTGTTATGAATGGTTAAAAACTTACTTTCATAAGGATGACCAGTGACATCGGACAACCACTAGATATCAATTTTGTTATCTGTAATAGTACTTACGTATATCTCTTTCAATCCAGTTCCTTACATCAAGGAACACATTTTGAAATTATAGCACAAGGATAACATATTCAAACCATATCATATCTGATATGCTACTTTATTCATCGAATTTAAAGGAAAAATCAGATGCATTACAGATATCAAAACTTTACATTGAGTGCCTGAAGCTCTTAAGGGGAATGAACAGAAAATGTGTTGCCTCATTCGGAATCATACCTAATATAAAGCTTATTATTTTTAAGAATGTATTTATCTTTTCGTGATTATATTGGAATAATAATCTCAACCTTTGTTTGCATCTACATGTATGAACTATGGCACGTCATTTAATGGTCTAAGGCTGTATATATGTCCTAAATAATGTGTTAGAATTTTTTTTAGTTTTGCAAAAGTCAATCGTATCGTGTTGTAAGGACATCAAACTACTTTTCTTAAAATTGCTCCATTATTATCACAATTATTTCCTTTTGAAATTATTGGAGTACAATTTTTAGCATTTTAGAGTGTTATCAAATGAACCGCGAAATCTCTTTTGAAAAATAGCTACCGTTTGCATATTACTGTAAGAAAGACTCCAAACATTAAACTATATTCATATACTACTACAACTTTTTTTTTTATTTCTTTTTTAAAAACATATGAATGATGTATAAGTTTGATTTGTAACTCTTTTAACGAGTTTTATTATCTTTTTAGAATTATCTGTAAATGACATTTTTACTGTTTTGTGGAAATTTGTTCTTTGATATTTTCCAAGTTTCCCATTGCGAAACAAGATTGTGATGTGCAAGAAGCGTAAGTTATCAGATTAAAGGAGTTGGTTCACTAACTCATTATTTGGCCCTATTTATTTTCACAGCGAAAATGTGGTGAAAATTTGATGAAAATATATGTTAACATTTCAAATTGTTTCAGGTGGAACATATTTTTACCAATTGCGTCATAAGAAACGTATATGTGACGTCATAGAGTAGGCGAATGTCGTAAAAACCTGATTTTTTGCAGAATTTTGTAAAATTTATAACATTTTTCTGAAAAATTAACAGTGGCGCCACCCGTCGCCTAAAATATTTTTGCTGAGATATTCTTTATATACATGTACCATATTCTTTACTTTTCAACAAAACTCTCAATGGGCAAAGTTTGGCTCTATGTATTAAATCATGAAAAGAAGGTCGTAAAACTTGGCAAATATCTAGAAAAATCGATGGAAATGTAATCTATTCCTGCTTCTAACTAATATATTTATAAATATGAAGCAGATATACATGTTTTCTTACTATACTTACAAAATATGAATATCATACATTTAGCAATACATACAAAAGCTAGAATTACTTTAATATCTAAAGTTAAAAAATAACTTTACAAGGCTGTTTATTAGAGTTCCTGGTTCTACTCCTCTGTTGTTGCACCTTTCAGCACATTTTGTATATGCATGTTGCTGTCGTAGCTACATAAGTAAGTAATAAAGTTTGATTTATTGCTAATTGGAATACCGGCAGAAATTTTGTATTGTATTTCAGAAAATCAGACCGATGCATTGGGTCAAAGGTTAAATCAAAAATGAAAACATTAATATTAAAGTTTCTATTAGAGGGTACCTTCAAATAGAATATAATTATAAATGTGTTTAAGAACACCCTTCAGAAAAAATGGGGCAAGGGTTCCCCGACCCCAGCGTACCGGCTGGGTCTGGGGTATGTGCCCAATATAAGTGTTCTGAAAAAAAAAACTATGATGGTCAATAGAATAAATAACACTGAATAATGCTGACAATGGACCATATCAAGCAGAAATTACTTTCAGGCCTCCCCCTCCCCCCACACCCGGAAAAAAACTCAGATCATTCCATTGTAGACTTACTATAGGTTTCACTTTGTAAATACAGCTGTTTCTCAAACCACGCTTCTTTTGGGGAGATATAGAATATTCATAGATAATTAATTTTGTTTACATACTGGTTCCCAGTTATGATCTCTAGGTTTCATCTCATAGATACACTATTTGGGAATGATACCAGTAAATATACATATGCATATTGTCTATATAGAAATCTGTGGTAATCCTACAGTCAAGGTAGGGATAGTTAAGAAATTTAGTGTTAATTTAAACTCTTAGAAGTTCGGGGCATATAAACGTTGAAAATATGCTGCACAGCCCTATATTTTGACCTTTGAAAAAAATTGTAGTGCATATGAACTTTCCATTCTAGGATATGATTTTTTTCAAAACTTCATAGTAAAAGTGGTACAGTTTTGGCCGTAAAAGGAGTTCCTGTGGGAAATTGCATTGTCAATATTTACCGAAATGCAACCTATAGTTACTAAAGACCCCTTATTATTATTTTCATTAGTCTCAATTTGTGACCATTTGAAATTGTTTTTTTCATCAATTTTCCCATAGACTTGTATAGTAAAACCCACCCCCTGTTGACACCCGAAGAAGAAAAACTGATAATTACATTTCTCTGCGTCCATTACTATCCCGTTCAACTAGACATAGGTGTTGGGGTTCAATTTGAATAACGACAATTACATTACTCTGCGTTCATTACTATCCCGTTAAACGAGACATAGGTGTTGGGCTCAAGTTGAATGATGGGTTAGTGCCAAATTATCCAGAATTCTTTTCACACCAGAAGAAAACATTCATAGTTTTACAGTCTAATATGTGTACTCTAACAGTATTTTTAAATGATTTCTTAAATAAGGACCGAATTATAAATACCTCCAATCTTGAGGATTTACGAAAGTCTCCCAAACGAACAGCAATTGAATTCCCGGTTTCCGAGATCCACCTTCAGCTGCGAGAGAGAAATAATAATAATTAATAAAGAAAAAGAAGAAGAAGAAGAAGTAGAAAAAAAACTAAGCAAAACCATTAAGTCTCCAAACTTTGTTAGGGAGAATTATTTTTAACCATTATCTTAAGTATCTGATACAGTATAAACTCTTTAACATTTAATATCTAGTAGGATTTGACAACTTTTAGATTATGACCATGAGAATGAAACAAATACAGGAGAAACTGGACCTGCCTCTTCATTTAGATACAGAATCACTAATTTGGGCCCGGTCAGAACGAAAATACACGACACTTGTACATATTTTAAATAAGTTATTCCTACGCATTGTCAATAAGTAAAATATTTGGGTAATTTTGGTATCAAATGAAAGCTTTTAAGACTTGGGATCACTGTAAAACCCTTGTTGAAAGTTTCTTTTAAATAATAGAAAAAATATGTATGAGATTGTAAATTTGCCCGCCCTTTTGTTCAGATCAGAAGTACCTGTTTTTGTACTACCAAACTTTCGGGAACCGGTGCGGTCTAATATGCAATTTAAAGGAATGCTGAATTTATCAGCACAAGTCAGGATAAGGTATATAGTTTTGACATGAGATGACTGCCACTTAATGTGAACTTAAGACAAAGTAGCCATTAATTTTTGAAATTGCAGAATTTAACATAGAAAGCAATGGGCTATGTACTGGTGGTTTTATTCCTTCAGCATCATTTTAATTGTAGTATTCCAACATTAACAATTGTTATGACTTTATTATCAATGATATATAGTTTTTCATTATTTGCTAGATTTCTTTTACTGTTATTTTGCAGTATTTTCTATCAACAAATTTCACTGAAAGGACAGCGAGTTCAATGGGACACTGAACGAAAATATGCATGTACTAGGCAAATTTGCTGCAAAGAAGTATCTGCAAGAACTCTTTCCTTTAAGATGAATGAATACAAAATTGTTTCGACTTAAATATCGAGCGAAAACAGTTTTAATCAAAATATCGAACCTCACGTTGTTAAGATCAGTAGTTTTGATACTCAGTATGGTTTTTATACAAAACAGTTGCACGCATCAATCAGTAAAAATCATATATCGGTATCACAAACCAGTAAATATAATGACTGAGGATATTTTTTATCATTTAATGGACAGCAATATTGGTACAAAATGACCACAAAATGTAGTCAGCTTTACTTCGAAGTGCCAACATGTTATTCAACGTATGCAACTTTCATTAAAATCATTAATTTGTGTCTAAGAACTGGTTATTAACACGGGTCTTATACATTATTTTAACTGGTCCAATACCGGGTTTTACTTTCAGATATTTGTTTCGAAAGGTGTCAAAGAATGGAAGTGTGTATTACGCAAAATGTTAGATTTCAACAATTTTGATGTGAAAGTTGATGTTACTTTTTATATGTGATACTTTTTCATATATACAATTATGGGCCATAGAAAGGGTGAATATCGAAAATAGTCAACCGTAAAAGATATTTCTCTGACGGCGTAATCTCAAATAAAATAACTTTTAGGGTTAACAATTTAGGCTACAGCTGTTTTTATTATAACACACTTACAGTTGAAGACTCTTTTGAACCATTGTAAATACATACCAATGGAGTTTCTGCACATGTTTTAATGTAGTAAGAGAATGTCAACATTCTTACATCAGATAATTGGGTGTGTCTTAACTTGCCTTGTGTGTGCACCAAAGATAGATACTTTCTGTAAGATATTGATGGTCTTGAATAGTGCCGTTTGTAAAACCCTTTTCGGCACAGGATGATTTTTTGTTTTCTCGTAACTCGACGGACGTACAACCAGGAATTTGTCATTTTGTTAACATACGTCAGTGACGTCATTTTGATGGGAGATAATCCACCTATAACTTGAGTGACTCAAAGAATTATCCACAGTTGAATGAAAGAGTATTTCGAACGCACATGATTATTCTATTAGGTTTATTCGCCATTCCTTCATTTGTATAAAAAAATAACCCAATAAGTTCATATCTGTTGTATTTCTTCAAACAGTTGTATTTGTTCTCGGTCAGCTTATTGGGTTCTAGTTAAGTAATTGGTTAATACAGCTGTCATTAGATATATGTTTTATATCAATTTTGTCCTCGTACAGTTGTATTGGGTCTCGATCAGATGTATACAGGTATAGGCCCTCGGCTACGCATCTAGCCAATACAGCTCACCTCCTATCAATACGACTGTATTTGGACATATACTAAAATATGAATATGAAAACACCAATTTAATAACACTATATTACAAATGGTAAAAGTAAATCGACTTAAACTTTAAATTAGTCCTACCTTTATACATTTGATTTTTTGGGAATTGAACACCTTCACAAAAGTGATAAATCGAATGCACATGATTATTGTGTTAGGTTTAATCGCCATTCTTTGCTTTTGTATAAAAAAAAACCAATAAGTTCATATCTGTAGTAGTTCTCCAACAGTTGTATTTGTTCTCGGTCAGCTTATGGGAGTCTTGTTAAGTCTATGGTTAAGAAAGGTGTCATTAAATGTGTGTTTTTATATTAATCTTGTATTTTGTCCTCGTACAGTTGTTGTGGGTCTCTATCAGCTGTATAGGCCCTCGGATCTGCCTCTAGCCAATACAGCTCACCACCAACCAATATGACTGTACTTGAACATATACTAAAAGATGAATAAACTTTAAATTAGTCCTACCTTTATAAGTTTTGGGGAAATAAACACCTTCACAAAAGTGATGCTCATTCTTAATAAGTATAATGTGATAAGGAATACCACTGTTTGTCACTTAACTGCATTGCATTCATATTGTTAATTAGTTTATTCTGCCTTATTGATATATACATACCATACACATGTATACAGACATCAAAGGTATATGCACATAAAGAGGAGTTAATATTGGATATATGGCATTTCGAAAATAAACCAATTAAGTGCCGGAATACCTGTAGCTGAGGTGTTTACTTAATCTTTAAGAATACTGCCCAATCATAAAAAACGACAGGCTTTTTCTCATCTTCTACCAGTTAATGTATATTATATTAAATGTTTTAAGACTTTCTGCAATTTCAGCCATTCCACTCATAGTTTCCACACCAGAATATCCCCAAATGACATTTAATAAGCAAAAATGCTTATAAGGATTACATTTAGGATGTCATTCTTCCATACGGGAAATACCAGGGTGTTGTGTTGCCAGTTAGTAAACGCCCCATTCCATATTTTTGTAAAAAAAGTACAATTTAAAGATTAATTCACTAAAATCATGACTTTAGAAATATAAAGAGCACAGAAAGGATTATCACTGTAAACATTGTCTTACTGTTAGACATATATATCACATGATTATACTGTACATATTTTTTATATTAACCTGGTTACTTGATTTATACTTTATCATGGCTAAGCATAAACTGACCAAACCCAAAACATTTCTATAATATCATAAAAATTGATTTCCAAATTTTCAATTCCATATTTGATTTTTTTGGTAGATAAAACATGTTCATTCTTGACGTCGGAGTAACCGAAGCAAATCAAACAATATAACCTATGCAGCTGAACTTCTTACATTTACATGTACATATGAAAGATGTGTGGTGGTTTTGTGTGGCTTAATACATTAGATAAGGCAAATATTATAATTGTTGATTAATTCAAGCTGTTAAATGTCTCCCCCTTAGATCCCAGTATTTTTTTCTACATTATTAACTATATCATACCTACCCAATTTCAGTGTTGGTGTTTTTTATCCCCTACAATTGTCCACATGCAGACGAAACTCAGTTTTACCATGTCTGGGATCCATACAAAGAGCAACACATCACTCAGGTTGAGCAGATACAGCGTTAGGCAGCCAGATTTGTTTATAACGATTATAAAGACAGAACACCTGGAGCAGTCTCTAACTTGATAAATTCTTAGGAATGGGAAAGTTTACAAATTAGAAGAAAAAAGGCTAGATTAACTATGCTATATAAAATTAATTGGGGGTAAGTTGAAGTTCCAAAGGACAATTTAACAAAATCTGATAGACGTACTTAGGGGAAACATAAATTTAGGCAAATAGCAACCAATAAAGATTTCTACTAATTTTCATTCTACCCTCACACTATTTCTGATTGGAATTCACTACCTGAAGCAATAGGTATGTCTGACACCCTGGAATCCTTCAAAAGTGGCATATCCACTCTAACATTTGAAGGACCCACAACATCATATTAAACTACCATGCCACTGCATATAATGTATATATGTTATTGTAAACTATTTTTCTTTATTATATTAATTTTAATTAAGTCCATATGTACATAGCACACAAGTTCCGGGAAGTTTTACACTCCTACCTAGGAATCTATTCCCGTATTTGGAAGAAGAAGAAGAGGATAAATGGAGAAAATAGTGGCGAAACATACTGCTGATAGTGTTGGAATGTTGTGCCTCGTCAACTATGCAGCAAAACCTGTGTACCTACAACACAACACACATGAAAATAGAAAGACTTGTATTTACACGTTCAATATATGTATTCATTCCTATTTGCTGTTGATATTATTGTTTATATACGTAATTTACACGGCATATACACTTTTACATTAGTACATTGTATATACATGCATGTTCTTATGGTACATTTTGTAATCCTTGCAGAAACATACACCGGTTAAATATGCGCATAACTTCTAAGATACTTATTATTGTTACTTTACAGATGCATGCATTGATACAATATTTTATCACTATTAAAGTAAGAACAAGATAACGATTATTATACTAAACAAAAAAATTAAATCTAAAATAATGAAGTATTCTGACTTTATCATGTGTTATTTAAGCAAGTGTGCCAGAAAATAGTTGTAAAAAACATTTTGAAAAGATCAAAATTTACACATACATGTCCATTGTAATTTCAAACTGTTATATATACATGAACATGTATTCAGTTGATCTTATCTTTGGAACATACATCAAACCATTGGCATCTCTTTTTTGTTCTGCACAAAGGATGAGGCAACCTGCCATGGATAACGAGAATAGTGGATTTGATGTGTATAGTCAATACTGCAATGCAAAACAGCATCTACATAACATGGGTTTTCCCCTACAATATTAAAAATAAATTATATTAATGTGATTCCTACAATACTAAAAATAAAATCTGCTTTCCTTTTTTCTTTTATCTGGATAAAGCACCACTTATGATTCTTCATTGGAAGAAACAGAGACGTAAGACAAATTAAACGCTGGATATATAAAATAAAAGATTCTGTATTCGTTACACGTGTTACAGGATTTTTACAAGTGAGAAGTTTAGCTAGCTATAAAACAAAGTTTTAGCCACCATTTTTTTCAAAAAATGCCTGTACCGAGTTAGCGATATGACAGTTGTTGTCCATACGTTCCGTTAATAAATATAGTCAAACGTCTGATATCATCAAATATTATGGGCTTCTTCCTTATTGGATTAACCTTGAAGTTTGGTATTTTCGTTAATATTTTTGAAAACTTCATATAGTACAATGTTCAATGTAACATTTTTCGTGTCAGATTGGAATTAATCTAGTTCTTAATTAAACTAAAGATTCACTGTACAAATGTACGCATGATACAACTTCGGTATAAATGTTCTTCTTCAATGTTTTAATGCACAAGAAAATGACTACATCATTAATAAATATTTACATTTTTACCTCAACTTTTTTTCTGCTGGTAAGTTACTGAAATCTCTTTTTTGACATCTTCACATTACTTCCTTTTCCTTCACTTTTTTTCTTGCGCTGTTTAGTTGTTCCGCAAGAAATCGTTTAGATCTTTGGTATATGATATCGAACATTCAATGCGCTTTTGAAATTGACAGCGCTCAACCGAACACTGTTTTTCTTTTTGTTACCTCTACTCCTTCTCAACCGTACACAAACGACACATTTATTTTTATCAAATTGCTCGTTACATCCTCGGGATGTCAAAAAAATATTTTTGACTGAAGCGATTCGGAATCTCCATATGAGAGTTATTTCCCCTTATAGATTTGATATAAGTTATATGTATTTGTAACTGGTAAACCTTAATCGATAGCAACATGAGGTTATTTGATTTGAGTTCCTGGGTCCACCAGAAGGACAATGATTTCAAAATGAGGTCAAATTTTGACATTTACTAAATATTGCTTTTACTCAGAAAGAGAAATAGATAACCGACAAAAAAAATACAAAAATGTTAGCCGCGTCATGTTATGGAGGGGTCAATGTCCCAGAAATGTTCAAATCAACAAATTGACTAATTATAACTTCAAACTATACAGCTCTCACTATGTAAGTATACCTTATCTCAATCAATCAGTCAACCAAACAAACAATGAACCAACCTAGGTCCATCCCCCTTCTCGGGTATTTTTTTCAGATTGATAGGAAATCAAAGAACTCTTTATTTGAAAATCGCCTTCTGGTAGAGAGGTCCCGTTCGGTTACTGTGAAAATGCAACCCGATTTATATACTAACATCTGAAATAAAATCTTCCCTTTAAAAATCTGCTTCATTGTTTTTTTTTTTCTTTTAGGCTATCAGTTTGACTATATGTGCTTAGTGACGTCACAGCGCGTGCTATTTTAAATAAAAAGGGGGTTTCCACATTCGAATTACACAGAGACGAAGGATACTAAAGGGACATTCAAAATGTACACCTTAATTATTCAAAATTAAATATCCATGTCCGATTTCCTTAAAAAAACTGAAAATAATCAACACAAAACAAATAAATGAAACATGAAGTCCTAGGTTCCGTAGAAAGTAGAGAAAATTTATAAAAGGAAGATGCAAAGATTTTTTTTTTCATTACGGCGTCCAAAGAATTCGTTTGACTGTTCGGGAGATATAAACACGTTGCTACGTTTGGACAGAATGGGGAAGTGAAATACGATGTCTCGCGTAGAGAGTGCACAATTTAAATCAATGAATGAATTAGTCAATCAATCAATCAATTAATCAGTTTTCGGTCCCATGTGTAAAATAGGGGATCATGGATCTCCATTCGATTTTTTATTGTTCTAAAACAACCCTGGTAGAGACCCAATTGAGATTCCATATGAGATTTATTCCCCTTTCTGTATTTTATAATTATAAGTGAAATGTATTAGTTAATGGCAAACCATAAGTGTTCAAGATCAAGATCATATTTTTAATTTTGATTATAGCTTATATGATCTTACCTTTGACCTTGACCTTATTTTCCTTTTATTTGACCTTAAATCAAAAGACCCCAGATCTATATCACTTATGGTTTGCCATTAACTAATACATTTCACTTATATGTATATTTCCACCTCAATATTGTCTAATCTATAAATACTCCAGAATTGAATATCTATATTGATGACAAAAATCTAGTTTTTTGTGGAATATGTATGTGTTTAATATGTGGTTTCCATAGAAACAAAACAATAAATATTCCAGAACTTCTTTTTTTATATTCTCCAAACGTCTCAATGTTTACAAATATTTTATGTGTTGTTTCTGGTGATAATGTACTGTCTACATGTCATTTTCCCTAAATCTGTATTTTTTTTTTGCATTGATACTTTGAAATTAAGTGTCCTTTTTAAGTTTTGGTTGGTTTTCAATGAGTTGCTTTTTGTTATCGTATGTTTTGAATGTATTTTTTGTTTTTATAAAATATATAAAAAAAGATGTATCAAAACTTCCATCAGATTTTTTTCATAAATTAAATGAAATAAAAACTTAAACTTAGTGGCATTGCTATGGAAAATGTCTGTACCAAGTGCAAGATATTCCAGTTCTCTCCCATGTGGTCAATTTATTAACAACTAAAAATGTTTTGACTTTGCTGGTGACATTAGCCTTGAAAAATTACATATTTTCAAATTTAAAAATAATTAGAATAGTAGACAAAACAAACTTTGGTACTTTATTTCATAAAAAGCTCCGTTCTTGATGGACATTAATCTTTATTGGATTCTCCTTTATCGGTCAAGTCCACTCTGATTTATAGCAATGGCTGGCTTTGGACAGACTATGTCATTATTAGTTTCATTATAGCAATATTCCCGGATTTATTCATAGAGATACCACGGTCTTGCTGCATTTAATCCATTGTGTGATAAGGTGTTTGGCATAATAGATTGTGAAATTAAAGTGTTCTTCTCTATAAACATATTGATGATAGTAGGTTATGAGTCACATGATCCTTTACATGTTAGTATGATGTTATAACTCTGTGTTTTGATGAATCAACAATAAAGTGGTGATATGTGCTTTATATATGCTGCAGTGTTAAAATATTGCTGAAGGTATTGCTTCCAATTTTAATATATGACAGGTTTCTCCATATCCTTGACTAACTAGGCAATATTATGGCTATTCCTACTGGACTTGATGACACTATCTGCAATCTGCAAAATAATAAAATATAAATGCAACTACATCATCAACAAATATTGTACACGCAGTATGTTTTAAATGTAGCCAGATCAGGCACTACATTCAAAAATGGTAAGCATGATCTTTTCCTGCAATGGATATAGGATGCATATATGTATAATCTTTCAATTGAATAATTATATCGTTATGGTTAATCAATCAGTGCCACGTGCACAAAGCTAAGCGAGTGATAAGACTCAGTGACAGATCCAGGGGTCAAGAGGGAGTGTTAAAGCCCCCCGCCCCCCTCACATACTTATGATTGCCGAAAAAAAAAATCATGTTTTTCTCTATTTCATGATATATATAAATTTTAGTATAAAATCATCCAAAACATTTTTAATGTCACACATTTTTGGGGGTGATCAATTATTGGGAATTACACTCCCTTTTAAAAAATCCAGGATCTGCCCCTGAAACTTAAGGTAGTCTGTAAATGCAAGCACATTTAAGAATAAGATATGTTGTGATGATAACAGAAAATAATCTTTCTTATCCTTATTTTAACTCTTATTGAATGATCATGATTATGCCAAAATATTTAAATATGCTTAAATATGTACATGTGTTTTGACATTATCACATAAGTGTTGACACAGTTAAAATCTAGTACTTTTTATAAGTACATGAAGTAAAATGTAAATACAAAAAATTAAACAAAAACATGATATGAAATCTTAAATTAATAAGAAAATTAATGTGAATGTTATTTGTTTGTAATAAATGAACTCATTCTGGTTTTTATTAAGTATCTATATTGAAATCAAACATTTTAATGAAAATAGAATATAAAAACTTAAGGGAACTTATATATAAAAAATGCTTTGGGCATAAAATCAACAAACATGTTATGTTTTGAATTATGTATAATATTATTGGCATCTTATTATGTCCTTATAAAAAGTCACTTTGAATTTTAGCTCACAAATTTTATCTTGTTTACCTTGACCTACTTTCTTTTAAAACTCAATTTAGAAGTAAAATAAAAAAAAACACTATTCAACTCAAGTTTGAAATTAATGTCATTAAATGCACTTCTTTGCACTTAGGTGAAAATGTGCTTATACATGTTAAACAGCTTTCCTGATAAAAACAATTATAAACCTTAATTAAAAAAAATGAGGAGATGTGGTCTGATTGCCAATGAGACAAGTATCTAATAAAGTTAAAATGCAGTAGTATAAAGCAATTTTAGGCACTACATAGCCTTCAACAATGGAAACCTATACTTTATAGCTGGCTGTATTAAAAAGTCCAGAGCATAAATAATGTGAAATGATTCAAACGAGAAAACTAAGAGCTTAATTCATAACAAAATAATTACAAAAAACAAATATATAACATGATTATACGACAACCACTGTACTACAGGTTACTAACTTTGGAACACCCCACCCCCCTCCCCCCTCCCCCTCCTCATCTTTTCCATCCAACTTAAGACGGTGGTGTGCCCAACAAATGAACAAACTACAAAAATCAGTAGCAATTTGCTTAACCTAAAAGATCTGTAGGAGGCACACAAACCACTAACATAAGAACAAAAGACAAAAAGAGTCAACATACATGTACATGTATATATTAAACTGTGTTTTTTAACTCAGCTTTTACTTCTAGACTGAGTTAAAAGGTCAATGTATAGGTTGAGTTAAACAATTAAGTAAGTTTATGACTAAAATTACAAAGCCACTTCATAAATGTGTACATTTTATAAGGACATGTAGATGCTGGTATAATATGCATATGTAGATGCTAGTCATGCTCATGCAGTATACTATGCATATTCAGACTATAACATAACGATTCATCAGATTGGTGCTGCCAGTATATTCATTCTGTTGAATTTAATTCATAGGTGGTGTAAATTTAACTTTAACCATGTTCGTAAACATCTGATACATCCATTTTTGGGAATATATTTATGATTTGTCAATTTCAGAGAAAATTAGCTAAAACACTCTTTTTCATACTGATACTAAACTACAATTTTGTGCTTTCATCATAAAAAGTCAGTATGTACATGATAGAACATCATAATGCTATCTGCATGATGTGTACAGTGTGATAAAAAAAAAGTGCATCTAAATTTATAAATGATTTAGAGTCAATAACATTTTATTAATTTCAATGTGTACATAGATTTCTACATATGCTTTGCATATAAAAATTACAAGTAATATTTAACAAAATGAAAGTACATTTTTGAATGCATGTAATATGCATACATGTATATTATGCATACATGTTTGTTCTAAATGAATAACATGCAAGTTGTCAGTCACATTTTCATTTACTTTAGCTGTTGAAAGGGGTACACAGCCTGAGTTATCACAAAATTTATTGATTTTACTTAACAATTTCATTTAATAAACATGATATAACAAGATAAATACTAGCAGAAAATGTAATATCCAAATATATAATTTAATGGTTTTAATCTGATTGTAATTGTTCAATATAATTACCTGTATCTTGGCTGTCACCTGGGAGTTTGGTATAGTTATCTTTGCTGGAAAAGCATTAGTCCCTTTATTATGTTGGTAGCTGAACATGTACATTTATCAAGTAAATCAGGTTTTCAGTACATAGTTTTGACACCACAATGTTTGGAAATCTTTAGAAAGAGCGTAATCCAACACTTTTGTATTTCACTTCTGCATATGTTTCATACATTCTGTTATCCGAACATACGGGCATTTTTTAAATTAGTGACCACCCTTTCTTAGTAACGCCGATTTCCGTTTGTAAGGCGGTGAAACATTGTTAGCTTGTCGTGTTAAGAGAATAGTCTTGATTGTTATCTTTTGAAAGAGTTTCACCTTGAATGAATCGGTGTATGCTTGTTTCATGTAAATATCCTGGTGTGATGTAGGATGTAAAATTCATAACTTGCCAGTTAAAAAGATTATAAACCATTTATGCTAAAAATGAAGCCATGCACGTATTTCCGATAAAGTCTATCACTTTCCTGTGTATAATCTTCCAAAAAATAAATTGAAATTATTCTTATTATTTCATTTATTTTTTTGTCTTTCTACTGTCATCTAACCCCCTTGTTTTATTAATTTTGTATTTAAATTGTGTCATAGATCAAATTTATTCGTTCAGTGTATGTTTCCTTTTTTTTTTTTGTTGAAATGTCTTTTGATTGAGTTAAGCCATTTCAATTGCTATTTTATAGTGTGTCTTTCTATGTTGTGATGTTACACTATTGTTTCAGATAGGGTGAAGGTTGGCGCCTATTAAAACGTTTAAACCCGCTGCATTTGTTTGCACCTGTCCTAAGTCAGGTACCTGATGTTCAGTGGTTGTCGTTTGTTGATGTGGTTCATAAGTGTTTCTCGTTTCTCGTTTTTTATATAGAATAAACCGTTGGGTTTCCTGTTTGAATGGTTTTACACTAGTCATTTTTGGGGTCCTTTATAGCTTGCTGTTCGGTGAGCGCCAAGGTTCCTTGTTGAAGGCCGTACTTTGACCTATGATGGTTTACTTTTACAAATTGTGACATGGATGAGGAGTTGTCTCATTGGCATTCATACCACATCTTCATATATCTATTTGTATTTTCCGATGTATATATCAAAATATTTCTGTATTCTTTAAATTTTTCTGTATTCTTTATATATCTTATTTGTTTTATTCGTTGTTGTCATAGTGATTAGTTTGATATTCTTTTACAAGTTTTAGAGACGTATGACTTGGCCTTTGATAATCATGACAACATTCATTATTCATTATGTCAAAATAATTCACAAAACAAATCCTGTTTACATGTTTAAACTGTCACTTTGTTTATAAACAATAAAAACACTTATTATCTTTATTTTGTAGGAATGCACTTACTAAAGTATGATTCCATAATTATTCAAAACATAACCTTAAAAAGGGTGCATGCAGACTGTAAGGTGCGAACAAACCCAGGGTGCGAACGTGTGGGGTGGGATCGTGAATGGGAGCGAACGTGAATGGGAGCGAACATGATTTTGGGCGAACGGACCCTGATCCATTACGATTTACCCTTGTCCATCCGTACGTCCCGAAATTGATTTCCGTTCTCTAACTTTGCTATTGCCACAACCAAATGTTCTGAAACTTATACACAATCCTGTTTACCACTAAACACAGATCAAGTTGGAAATTGGGTGGCATCATTTTCAAAATAAATCTCATGTTTCTCACCAATTTTGTAAATTTAAGCATAAAATCTTTCACTGTTCTGGAGTCATGTCCCTTTATAAGTGGAAAAATCAGCGATTTGCGTTTCCGTTCTCTTAATTTACTTTGTCACAACCAAATGTTATGAAACTTGTACTCAATGCTTATTACCACCAAAGACATATCAAATTTGAATTAGATTGGTATATTTTTCAAAATAAATCTCATGTTTCTCACCAATTATGTAAATTTAAGCATAAAATCTTTTAAATCTTTTTTCGGTATATTTTGTTTTGTGAAACTATCCCCCCCCCCCCCTCTTTTATAAATCATGTATCCGACCCTAATACCAGAAAAAATGTCCCATAGTAGAAAATACGAAATGATCAGATTTTGTTATATAGTATGTCTATCTAAAATTTCATATTAAAAACAAAACTGCTCTCAAGAAAGTTACCGTTGACTCCCTTACAATATGGAGTTCATTGCTTCTGGATTTTTTCAAAAGTTAAACTTACGAAAATAATAATAGAAATACATGCTACTGATTCATAAGCGAAAAAGTAAAATTCATAAAGGCATAAGAATGTATAAATCAAACTTTGTCAGAAGAATACAATTCATTTTGAAGTCAAATTTCTGCTTTTTATTGCTTTGCTTGGCTATGAAAAAATATGAAATAAACTATCGTACCAACATTGCACCAAACACATTTTTTAAGGGAAGTTTGATATATATGCACTTGTCAAATTGTTAAAATCTCAAATTTGTGCAAGCATGGTGCGGTGGTCAAAATATAGTAAACCATCCCAGTTTCTGTTGGTTTTTTTTTGTTTATTTTCCCGATTATGACGTCATTGGCACCTACCATTATGACGTCATTAAACCTTGTTAGATAAATTTTTTTTTTTTAAATAATTGACTCATATTCTAATAATTTGTGGAGAAAAATCTGCTCGATTTAAATTTTATTATTTTGTAAATGTGGAGCCATTTTAGGCCATTATAGCTCCCACTACTTTGAATATTAAAACAGTGATACATGAACATATACACACAGGTATGTGTATGGTTACAATGAAGTTACACAAAGGATAACAACAGTAAACAGCTATCTGATATTTTTTAAGAATCAGTATGTGTATATATAGAGACAAGCGTAAACAACGAGACAACATAGAAGTTCAGTTAAAGGTCTGTTGATTTGATTTGAATTGCTTATTATTTAAAGGATCATTCTTGAATTAAATTCCTTCACTTACATCTTGAATGGTGTGGTTTAAAATTGCGAGCTTTCATCAAAATCTTCCAAGCGATGTAGAAGGAGTATTGCTTATTGTAAAGTTTATAGACGACTGGAAGATACACATGCATTTAAGGAAAATACAGACATGTGTCAGTATAAGTTGATTCCTACATCTCGGCAAACACACACACACACACACATATAAATTTATATATAGATATGTATCTAACATAAGAGATACCGTTGTGAAATCATTGCATTACTATTTTTTCTACAAACTAGTTATCCTTTCTTTAGTTGAAAAAAGGAAAAAGATAACAAACCACGAATTCAAGAGACAAATATAACACTATGACCAAAGCAAACGAAAATTAAACCGACAAACAACCGTCCACAAAAAACACCGAATTGTAAAAACAAAAACTACCTTAAACCAGGGGTGATTTCATGTGCTCAGATACAACAATGACATTTTTAGTAAAATTCAATAAAACAACTACTTTTTCATGCTAACATCCTGTTTTCCCTGAATCTGCCCTTATCTTACCCTTAAGAATGTAATAATCATTGATTCAAATCAAAGTCAAATAAAATGATTAAAGTGCTTCTTTATATTGTTAAAAGTCGTATAGGTAGTGTGAGAAAAATTAGATAGAAAGTTTGATAACCTTTGAATTAAATGTCAGCTTATTTTTCAGTGACATCATTTTAAAAAACAATATTGTATGTTACATGTATTGTATACCCAGCCAGCCTTGAATGGTCGTTTTAGGAAGACTTGACCACATTATATGATACAAAAGACTGTACAGATGTAATTTTCAAGTAATGGATTTACTTCTACAAAGGGGCAAAAGACATGAATGTAAAAAAGGTACACATGTATAACTTTACAAATTGGGTAGAAATAGGGATTGCAAAATGCTGACTCTTACACCAACATATACAGACTGTGTGGATAACGACAGGGTTATACAATATGATAACTAATTGCTTAAAAAATCTAATGCTATCACCGGTTTTTCTTCTTTTATAAAACCATCAAATGAACCTTAATCTTCGTATTTTAAGGTCTTGTATTTAAAATGTCATACTTCATTCACAACGTATATTTATAATTTCCGTCTATAAACTGAGATCGAGGCTAAGGTAACTGAAACAAAATAGACGCCGAAGAAACATCGAACGGGCATAACAATCACTGCTGTGTGTCAATATGCAATGGCAACGGTCGTCGACAACCAGAAATACAGTTTATACATGCCACATGAGTATATATTGACATTATTAGTATGTAGCTGGAAAAAAAATTGGCACCTAGTTTGCCAACTATTCAGCTTAAATTTATAGTTTACTACTTACTGTTCCTTTTTTGTTGGCCGTTTTGTTAGATTAATGTGTGTGTTTGCTTGAATGTTTTAGTCAGTTGTGTTGTATGTCTGTGATGTATGTTTACACAGTTTTGACTGCTGGATCTCAATTAATTTCAAATTAACCTATCATGTCTGTTTGTGTTCTTAACTTAATTTTGGCAATATAATGGATATATAAACAACTGTCATACAAGTGGGGGTTGGTCTATTATAAAAATCAGGTTTTACCCACCATTTTCTTCCGAAAATGCCTGTGACAGCTTTATTTATTTTTACTTGTTCCGTTATTCGATGAAGTGTGATTTTGTCAGTTTTTATGGACTCCCCTTTTTGAATTTCCTTAGAGTTCAGTATTATTGTTATACTTTTTTCATCAACATACAATGTAGTTTGCCTCATTGTCAGAAAAGTAAAAATAAAGTAGATTTGTATGCTACAGTTAATATGATCTGTATGAATACTTTGACAAATTATGTATTTTTAAAACAGTTTGATAATTAAAATTTTTTTTATATGCACACCAATTAAAGATATTTTGATAATTTTAAAATGCCATACGTATATAGATATTAAATTCATATCATCAGACACTACGAACACGCAAGCACTGACAAGCACAATCGTCGGAAAACACAGTTTTTGACTCTGAGTGAGAAATTACAAAAGACACAGGAATAAACATTTACGTGACAAACAAAAGACTTTAAAATTGGTATTTGATAACGATAACGATAATGCATGTCATGATTTAGTGTCAAGCCATGTCTCTTGTGTCTTAAGACATAAACATATGCATTAAGGAAGGTTTTTAGAATCACCTAAATAGAAACTTTATTACTCTATGTTTTCAATACTTTTGTACAATGTCATAATATCATACACAATAGTCTTCATACTACGTTTTGAAACATTTGTTCGATAATTTTTTCTGACATCAGATAAAATATATGTAGGGAATACACAAAAGAGAGGCAAATGATACCAAAGTGCATAATTTATGATTGGTGCAACATGTGGAGTAGGATTGGTTTACCCTTCCGGAGCACATGATATCACCTTCGGATTTTTAGTGAGTCTCATGTTGATAAGTGTTAGTTTGTTTTTCTTTGCTTTTTGTGTGGACGATTGTTTGTCTTTTTGTTGGTTTTATTTTTTAGGTTTTTTGTCTTTTGTCAAGGCCACGAAGTTCGTTTTTGACTTATGATGTAGACTATCCCGTGTATTTTCCACCTCTCTCTAATTGAACATATGTAGTGCGGTAGACTGAGTATAATAAAAAGAAATCACACTTTATAGTGTTTCATTAAATAGTTCCTAAAATAACGATTTAACGCGCATATGTATACACACAGTCCATAGTCCAGAGTGGGATGATAATTAATACATTTTGCTTTTTGCACAATGAAAATCTCAAAATTAGCCATATGAGTATATGTTGTGGTTACCATACTTGTACCGTTGTTTGCCATTATTGTATAAGGCATAAAATATATTTTTAAGGCTTATATTTTGAATTATTTTCGATTATCAGCGAAAAAATTACACGGAAGAATTAAGTGAACGACAGCTTGTATATACTTTTGTTATTATTTCACACAAAAGAATAAAGGTAAATCGTCGCTTGCACAGAAATCTTACGTCCTTGTCTTTTGACATTACAAAATTTGTTTACCAATTTTTAAAGCAATTTGGTCGAACTTTTTTTTGAAGATATGATAACAGATATAAATTATGAAGTGAGGTTTTAGTATCATATAGTATAATAGAAGGAGTAACCATTACACAGGTAACATTTAATGTGAAGAAACGTATTGGTTTGCGGTGGAGCCGCTATGTTTGTGACGTCGTGTTATTGTGATGTATATAATTTTATTATTCAATAGAAAGTTGTATTGGCAGACATGTGTGAATCTGTAACGCCTTGAGATCACTATTTACAATACACAACGCAATGCATTTACCTACTTTAGTGCAGTTACAAACAAAGAGAATTGACATCAGACGATTAATGTCGTTGAAAGCGGAAACAGAGTAGCGGTGACGAAAGTAAAAAATAGACTGGAGGACAACACTGAAAATTCGCAAATAGACAGGGAAGAAATTTTAACAAGCAACCCCTTTTAAGCAGCAACCCTCTATCAAGGAAATCATTATAGGAACTGCAAGCTCTGGATTATCGTATCAATTGAAAGATATATATATACCCCATATGCATGTTCTGCTGGAATGTTGCTAATTTATCTCATCGTAAGCATCACACGTCACTATGCAAGATGTATTCATACTCAAATAAACATGCGTTTGAAGCTGAAAGACCTCAGTGCAAGGTAAATACAGAACTGCGATGTTTTATACCGGTAAAGAAGAAAAGGTCCACTGTTCTATTGAAAACCACATTTCAGTCCAGTCGTTTACAAAAATACATGTATTGATGCAAATATATTTTTTTACGATATAGCTCATTGTTCCTTTATTACGGAAAAGCGTGCAGCAAATTTAGCATAACAACTAGTATGTGAATATAGAGTATAGCTGAATTTGATATTACATTTAAAAAAAATGAGAATCATGATAAAATAACAATTCATCTCAAGTCTATCGAAGGAAAATGAACATTTTAATACTACAAACAATTGCTTCGCCACTTCAAAATCACAACATAAGAATAACACAGACTTTTCTATATTGACGTGGTCTGCAATCAGAACATCAAGTCATGGGAGGACGACAGCTTGAGATCGATCTTAATCGGATGTGATTTTTACTGGGACAAAGTTAAAGATAACAAACAGAGTGTTGTAACGGTCCAAAAAGTAAAATAATAAAAAAACCGAGCTCCAAAGAAAATTCAAAACGGAGAGTCCTTTATCAAATGACAAAATCAAAAGGTCAAACACATCTAACAGATGGAAAACAACTGTCATATTCCCGACTTGGCACAGATTTTCTTATGTAAAAAATGGTGGATTAAACCTGGTTTTATAGCTGGCTAAACCTCTCAATTGTATAAAAGTCGCAAAGAATTCTATTATATTGACAACAATGTGTGAGCAAAACAAACAGACGTAATAATGGTTTACTTTTACAAATTGTGACTTGGATGGAGAGTTGTCTCCTTGGCACTCATACCGCATCTTCTTATATCTAAATAATAGGTAAAAATGTCAAAAATTGGGGCACAGCAGTCAACATTGTGTTATAATCTTAATCACTATAAAACAAACAACTATTTCAACAAAGAAAAACAAAATGGCATTGCCACTCTATAGACAAAGTACATAAGCAAAAACTTAAAGACAAGAATTCAAAAATGACCATAGAACAATAACACAATGGCGGGATATATAAATATATATTACCAAAAATGGATTAGACAGTAAAGGTTAAAAATATACAAAAATACTAAAAAGAACACTATAACAGGTAATTTAGATAATAAATAACGTCAGTACCTAGAATCAATGCTTGATGACCATCATGTATTATTTGTGAAGTTGATACGGAATATTTATCAACACGGTCTTGGTATCTTCCGATAAACTTTTTAAGAAAAAGGACGAGACGTTCTTTGACATAACATTGGTTCGTCAACTTTCTACTCAGACATTGTTTTTATACGTTGAGATGACCGCTTATGTCAAATTCGGGGTATAAGTCTAAACATGAGGCGGAGGATGTCGTGTCTGTTGTTTCTTTTATTTCTAGTTCTGGAGGGCTATATTAATGAAACCCAATCAGAAAAGTTTGGATTGTTAATGGAAAGAACATCATCAATATATCTGGATGTGATATTCAATGGTCTGGTTTCTTTGATCTGATTGTTTTTGATAAGTGTCTGAAGGAACTCAGACTCAAATTAACATAAAGCAGTCGACAAGGAGAGCGCACAGTTCGTTCCCATAGGAATGCCGACAATTTGTTGAAAAAGTCTACCTCAAAATTCAACAAATATGTTGTCAATAAGAAACCCCTGCATACCGCTCACCTGTTCCTCTGTGTTGCATTTTTACCTTTTTGGTCACTATTAACAAAATATGCCGTATGGCATCCCAAAGCAATACATTTATAGCGTATGCTCCCATTTTTATATTGAAAAGCATTGTGGATTATTTGATTAAGACGATTTTTCAATTGCACATGGCGAAAGGTGGTATACAATGTTGAGAAATCGAAAGTTTTGATAGAATTAATTTAGGAGAAATATCGATATTAAAATAAATATCCAAAGTTTTTTAGAATCCACATATGGTTAATGCCAATAGGCGAGTAAACAGTTTCACAGTATTTCTGAAGACCTTCTTTCACTGCGGACAGAATTTTCGTCAATCAAACAGACAATTCCTATGCAGAACATGCAGATTAGACAGCAATGAACCGTTGTTTGTACGGAATTTTGTGAAGCTTATGTATCCAATACATCTTTTTCAATGATGAATATGTCAGCAGTCAGAAACAAAATGAGTGGTGTCTTGAAAACAATTTGAGAGATTGATTTGTTGGAAATCGACACAAAAGAACAAAATGATCCAGAATTGACCGTATCAATTGAATATTACATTTAAACGTCATTACGAATAAAAATACATTACGACATTGCCATTGAAAGAGAATGCACAAGAACTACCGACCAATGAAAACATTAAAATGTAAATTTTAAGCGTTTCTAGTCGCCTAGTGAAGAATCCAGAGAAGTTTTGAAAGTACGTTGACATAGTTACAGAATAAGAACAATTAGGATTCATTGAATAGGTATCTGATTAAATTACATTTACAAACAAGGTTCACTTCATTCCGTATCATCTCGTCAAAACGGAATCAGCCACCATCCCGATACGTATAGTATATAATTGTAGCAGTAGAGCAATCAACAATAGCCCGTGTTGCAACGATTTGCACCAATTATGACTGATTTAACGGAAAAATTGGATGTATTTGGATGATATGTCTATGTTCTTTTTGGTTTTTAGCTCTTCAACTGTGTCGGTTCTTATACTTCCTTGGTTTTCAAATATTTGCCTTCGACCGTACCTGATGAAGAAAAATCTAGAAAATCGCTTCGAACGCTTGCAAAATAATTAAAAAGGGTTCGACTGTCAATGTATCTTCCGTGGCCAAAATACTTGAAAATCCAAAACATAATACAAATATTGAAGAACTTATAGAACCAAACAGATACTAAGGTGTAGCCAAACCTGAATAAGATTCTTTTTGCTTTAGATTCTCATTTACATGGAAAGAAGATTGATTACTTTCAAGTTTTGGATTGTACTTTTCTGTTCGCTTTTTATCCTTTCGCTACGTTCATGAAACATTTTATAGACAATCCGTTAAATACATCAACAGATTTACAGAGAAAGGTATACGTGTATAGAGTCCTGACCAGTTTTAGAGATGAACAATCAGTTTTTAAATTCTTCACATTAAAGGAAAATATTGCCATAGGCTTGGTTCAACTGACAGTATTGAAATTATAAAAGTGAAGAATTACAACGTCGTTTGACGAGAACAGATCGCCGACAATGATACCAAAGATAAACTTTAACGCATGTGATTGGATACGGAACACGACGACCTGAGACTTCAACAAATTTATTTCATTGAAAAGGACAAAATAGTTACAAAGCGTGAGATTTTTAGCACATCGTTAATGACTTTATACCATAGGATTAATCACACCAAGAGCAGTAATGGATTGGGATAAATGTGTGTTCGACAGATTTAAGAATAAATGACAGGTTATCGCATTAGATATTAAGGATGCTATCAAAATCCACGAATGGTAACGGAAGGAATCAAAAGCGAAAGAACATCAACACATTTTTTTCACGAACGCCAGCCAGTAAGCACATGGAAATTGTGCGTATTAAGTGACAGCAAATTCATCGGTCTTTCTTATAGCTAACTAAAAACAGGATATCAGCATTGGAACCGATTTCACACCCACGCTGAAAACTATGGATGTGCTAATCAGAGCCAGATTAGCCGATCATGTTCTTCCAATCATAAAAAACGAACGCGTATATATGTGGTACGATCGTCAAAACTTGAAACGGTTCGTAGCACATCGACTAAATAAAATACTTGAAATGAAAGTACAAGGTTAATGGAATTACTGGATGACAAAAAATAGTTAAGGAACGATATAATGCATTAAACGATCTTGATGAGCCATATATCATGAACATGAAAGGACGACATTGATAGTCTGACTTCATCTTCACAGAAAAAAAGTATCGCTTGTACGACAACTTAAACTGAATTGAGACAAAATAGATTTTTGTAGCGGGAGAACACATAACGCACCTGATAAAAAGGATACACAATATCGATTATTATGGCGGACGCATCACAGTTTTGCGTCGTTAATCATCATTGATGCACACTAAGACATACCGGCCTTAACTGTACAATCGCTTTCCTTAAACAGAGATATCGGATACCCCGAATAAGGCAATGTGTACAACCACAACTACGTAGGTGTATTAAATGCATAAAAATTTTCGGATTGCCTTACAGCGTACGCAAACCGCCACTGCTGCCTAAAGACCGAGTTAATTACCATTATCCTTTTTCGGTAACCAGTGTTGATTTCACATGCAATTTGTACACACAAAGAAAATATGACGAACTAAATGAAACATATATGTGTTTATTCACATGCACCGCAACCCAATATATACACTTAGTCCCATATTTGACTGAGGAGTCTTTCTAATTTACAGTTAGGAGATTTGTTGCCAGGGAAAATGTTCTAAGAATTGTGTTTTCCGATAACAACATTAAAGGCAGCTGTCAAAAAGATAACGAGACCGAACCGATACAACCGTACTAAACAAAAACTTGCTGAAAGTGGAACCAAATGAAAATTATACCTAGCAGTGAACGCCTAAATGACTCATGAAAAAGCCGATTAAAGATTAACTATGAAAATTTAGTGTTACTACAGAAATAATGAATAGAATTGTGACTGCAATCGAAGAAACCCTAAACATTCGTCCATAACTTACCTTTCTGCTGACATTAAAGTTTAATCGGCGCTGACATCAGCGCACCTGTTATATGGCCGTCTTGAAATCATACTTACAGCCCTTGGATGGTGTAAACTTCCCAAAAAAACGTGTATGGTGTAATGGTGTATGGCATATGGTGCAATGGTAGAAGATGTATGGTGCTATGGTGTATGGTGTAAGGGGAATGGTGTAATGGTGTAATGGTGTAACGTGCGGTCGGGAATGGTGTGAATGAATGGTGTACGACATTTAAGAACTGATTTTTAATTTTATACATTAATTTACAATATTGTGATCAAAATTCGTTTTTTAAAATAAATAAATAATTTTGTAGTCGCACGCTTTCTTTGAAATTAAATTGCATTATGGTGTAATGTGTAATGTGTATGGTGCAAAGGTGTAACGTGTATGGTGTATTGGTACAGGGTGTATGGTGTAATGGTGTATGGTGAATGGTGTAATGGTGTATGGTGTTAGTGGGAAGTTTACACCATGCAAGGACTGTATGTTTTGGAGTTTAAATGGAGTATTAATAAAATATGATTCAAAATTTACAAAATCATGCTGTTGATTTGTCGAGTTTCGTAATGGTACAAAAATGTAACCTACAAGTATATTTATGTCATTTTCTAAGTTATAAGAACCAAGTGTCCTCACAGGGAGAATCGATATTTTAAGAAATGTAAGTAAAGTCAAAGGTTAACATGGGTGTTCCTAACGTTTGTTATCGTGCTTTGTACATTTTACCCATCCGTCACATGAGTACATGACTAGGATACAATGGCGAAAAAAGGCCGTAAGAGTAGGCCATCGAGGAGCCACAAGAAAATGTATTTCCAAGATAGAAGAAGAGTTGGAAAAATCAACAAGACAACGCGACACACTTTAATGTGTATGTGAGACTTTAGAATAAAGGAGAATTATTACGCAACAGGACAGTGAAACTCTAGAAGAGATAAATGAGGAAAACATTGAAGCTGAAACAAAACACGCAGATCGGTATTTTTTAGATATAGAACGTAGATTGACAAAAGAACGCAAAACATCAAGCTCAAAATAGAATAACAAATCAAATGAAACTAGCTTAAATCTGAACTTAAATCCAAATGCACCAGATTTCGTATATATGACATTCACATCTACATGCAATATCTAATATTCCAAGCAAAATAATGAAATGCAATACAGATTGTTAATGATGACAACAAATTATAGTACATGTATCTATCCCAATCTACCAACATTAAATCTTCCAAATTTTAATGGCAAATTATTAAACTGGCAACTTTTCTGGGATGCGTATCAATCAACAATACATGATAACTAATCATTAACAGACGGCCAAAGTTTATGTATTCGCAAAATTAAATTCAGGGCATAGCCGCACAATGTATCGTCGGATTACCCCTCACAAGTGCAAGTTACTATCAAGCCGTAGGAATATTGAGAGAGAGGTTTTGTCAGACCCTCAAAATCACGACTGCATATATTCAAATTTCATTGATTTGCATGCACCGACGTAATACGCAGACAGCTTGAGAAATTTTTCAGAAAGAACTGAGAGTAACATACGCGGTTTGGAATCTTTAGGAACAAATGAGAGCATATTTGTAACCTTTTTTTCTTCTATTATGTACAATACGTTGCCTTCCGATGTACAAAACATACTGGGACATCTAATAATTGAGTGTAGCAATACAAAGGAAAGTATGCGTTTTTATTTTACTTCACCAATATTTTCTCTGGAAATCCTATGTTTGTAAAAACAAAACATAATAAAAGAAGAAAGTTCCAATGTCCCCTGTGTTGCATATGTTTTATCTGTCCAAAGACAATAACTAAGATATTTAAAAAAAAATTGTCCTTTAGAACTTTTAACAGTAGGTCATAGGACGATCTAGAAAGATCAAGAGCACACCAGATATATCAAAACACACTGTATACCAAAGTCAGATGAACCCAGTTAGCCGACATGTAAAACTTACAATGATCATGTACACAATTAACTGTTACATTTAATAAATAAGAATCTGATGGTATAGTAAAAATTTTAATCAATCAATGGTGAAAGTGAGGTCAAGGTCAGTTCATCTGGTTATTCATATGCTATTGTATATGGGTGTTGAGCGCACCGTGAATCTGAATGTGGTTGATACTTGTACGAGCTGCAACTGAAATGGCCCATTAAAAACTCATCAAAGATACCAGACTTATAACTGTGTTCGCTAGACTTGCATTTTGTCTTCAAAAGACAGCGACGATCGAATAAAAAAGTTAAAAGTCAAAATCAAGTACGAAGTTAAAGAGCATTGAGGACCCAAAGGTAATCTATACGACGTCTAACGAGATGCACACGGTATTGATGAATTACTGCGAAGAGATGTCTTGGTACCTCATTATTATGGAGTTATGATAGATATGAAATTCTTTGTACCTCCTTTCTATCATATTGGTATCAAGCATATTAATATAAGATAATATTATGAATAATTCTATTTTGTAAACACATGAACACGTTGAATCCCTGTCCCCAAATAATGTTGAATCCAATTTGTTGTCAGATATGGGTATCTTTTTCTACCATAACACCTGTGTGCATTGAATGTAATGTAATCTCTATTTATGTCGTATAGTACACCGAGTACCAGAGATCCATTTGTTTTTGTTACACACCAAGCCCTAGCCACTGCTATTAAATCGCCCCACGGATTCAGAGCATCCCCATACCTTCCTAGTCCAGAATGTTCTATGGAACTAAATGATACAACTGCGTCAAATAATCCTAATGTATTATCTAAAAATGTTCGTCTATATTCAGATGGAACCATAGTTGTTATTTGCTCATGTTCAGATTTGATCCTTCCATATTCAAGTGTAACAATACTTTTTGCACCTATCTCAAGTAAGCATGCTTCAACCCATGGTTTTTCAGATCCTATGACTAGGACACGCCCTCCTTTCACTCCTGGTGCATGTTGTAGTCCGTCCCTAAGTGCGTTAGTTTCAGATATTCCATAAACACCAAACAGTTTACCTTCTTTTGCTCGCGCTACATACTCCTTGAGTAAAGATTTGGTCCAAATAGGTATCCTCGCATTACTACCAAGGTAGGGTTGGTTAAAATAGGCCGTGTGCACTTTTATTAGGCCATTCATCGTATATTCTTTCAATAAAATTGAAGGTATTTTTCTTGGAGCATGCGCAAGCCCATGAGATGAATCAACATATTCGTTTAGAAATAAAGCTTCACAATTTATAGTGGCTGTAATTTTCTCAAAAAAAATTCCTGGAGTTCCTTTTCGTGATGTATTACATAGCTGGCCACATACTAACCTTGTTTTGTTTATTTCCTCTAAATATGTAGAAAAATATGAACCGCGTTTGCTAGCCGTTTGCTCAGTGAAAGGTTCTACAAATTTTTCAATAGTTCTTAATCTCGTATGACGGAACAGAATTATAAATAAAGAAATGAAAATAATGATTAAAACAAATTTCGAATACTCCATCCATTTTCCCATTTTTTTTGTCAGCAATACTGAAAAAATGTATCCTGCAAAGGAAGAAATATACAGGTTAGTGGTTATCAATCTTGTTAAAAGGTGTTCTCTGGAGCCTTGCGTTATTCCTTTTTACCAATTAATTGAACACATGATAACATGTTTGTATTTGTTTTATTATTATAATGTAGTTCATTTGCCGCCTGTTTACATATTAGCAAAATAAATTCACCAACTGATACAAATATATCCATGAACGTTAAACAGATAATAATCAATACAGTCAAAAGTTATAAGTAGAATCAATTTACAAACCACCTATGAATGTAATACATACTAACAACCCTAGTCTACATCGATTTTATTAACTCTTACAAGAAAACTTTACTGATCTCAACTCACTTACAACCTGTTTTCGCAGTCTTATATCTCTAGATACCAGAATACCAGTAGCCTGATCTTTAATTTTAACGAATGTGTCATATTCCAGATTGTGACATTTTAACTGAGTGTTGATTTGTATGGCGGGTGATGCATACACAGCCCAAGAGGCTTAGCTTACCCTGTCGAATAACCCGGTTTTAGTTCCTTTTAGGAGTTCATGAGATTCCCTAAGCTTTTGTTTGTTGCTTTGATTTGCCTTCTCAATCAATTGATAAGATTTGAAGATCGATAAACTACTGTTACCCTATTTTACCTGACATTTTACAATCGTATGGCTAGTAAATGAATTTTAGTCGTAAACGGTTATTTCGATCTGAACATCTTCTGAAAAGTCTGACCAATAAATTATGCAGTCATGTTCAGTCCTTCAGTACTTAACCATTCTGGTAGATTGAACATATCTTAATTTACTGCAAGTGAGTTGCCTGAACAGTACTGAATTCGTCGCAGGTATTTAGTCTGAAAATATCATAAAAGTCTTCAGAAAAATTAAATTTTTTTTCAGTTTTTTAAGAGCTGTTCAGATCGAAATGACCATTAAAGATACAAATTGGTTTACTTATGCATGTAATGATGTGTTGTTTAGTTTCATTATGTAAAGTTGAACTGTCGCTAATATTAATATCAGATCAGAAAGGTTAAATAGTAAAATAGATAATAAACGTTTAAAACATGAACTTTACTAAATAATTAACCATAATTGTTAACAACGATATACCAGATTATTTTTTTTAAGTTATACGGATAACATTAACAAATAAATAGACTTATTAATCAGTAAAAATAAATGAATAAAATCAGATTTGTACACAGGCAGTAAATATTCTTACTACACGAAAAAATGCTAAACATCAATGAATAAATTGAAAAATTATATAAAGAAATTAATAAAATAGACAAAGGAAAAAAGAAATTAAGACAGAGCTCAAACAAATTGTTGCAGAGATAACACTGCCAGGATCTGTTTTAGTGTAGAATTATTAGAATCAGTTCACCGGTACAGCTGTCAATAAATGTTCAAGGGTAGAACTGTTTAAAAATGTTCTAGGGTAGAATTTTCGGAATCTTTTTAAAGGAGGAACTGTCTTATAAAATAAGAAGATGCGTTGTGATTGTTACGATACAACCCTCTACCAGAGAACAAATGATGCAAAAAAGTTAAAGCTATAGGTCACCGTTCGGGCTTTAATAATGAGCAAAATCCATACTACGTAGCAAGCAATGACAGGCTATGAAATGAAAAATGCAAAACAATTCAAACGGGAAAACTAACGGCCTCTTTTATGTACAAAACAATAAAAGAACAACAACGGCCACTGAATTACAGGTTCCTGACTTGAGACAAGAACGTACAAAATGTGACGGAGTTAAACATGTTTGAAGGCGTGCCAACCCTCCCCTTATCTGGGACAGTGGTGTAACAGCACAGCATAAGAAAAACTATAAGGTTAAGTCAACGTGCTGTTGCTAGACAATTTCAAGACAGATATTCCCCTTTCAGTTCTTACAACAAAGGTACAGGCAGACGGGATTTAAAAATTAACACACATGACCAGGTAAACCCTTAGTTAAGACACTACATCTATAAAATTCAATTACGCAAGACCATTCACGATAGGGATCTACGAGTGCAATTTTAACTGCTAACCAAATCGCCGGATGTCATGGCAAACTGATTTACGCTAAAAAATTTCCCATATACTGAAATTCCACAGAATCTACTACAGAAGATTATTTTAAAGGTTACAGTTTAAACAGCATCAATGCAAAAAAACAGACAGCTATGGACGAGATACAGGCAAAATGAGCAGGGACAAAACTGTTAAAATATCTCCCACATTACTTGTCGAGTTTCCTGTCAATCATTTATGCGTATGTTACAAGCAGTGCTTGCCTTCGACGGCGAACACTCTAATTAATAATAAGAAAAACTAGGATTCCAGTGTCATGCATGGGGTAATCATAGAAAGTAATCGTAATCAGCTGTAATCGATTACATTTTGTGAAGTAACCACATGTTATCAGTAATCATACAACTTCTGATTACAAGTAATCGAAATCTAATCGATATCAGTACAGAAACAGATGTTTATATGATAACTTTGGGATTAGTTTTAGATTACATTGATACGATTCCTTCCTGATTACACATTTTGTATATGAAAATTGTTTTGGTGAATGTCAACGTAGTTTAAACAAAATACTGTGTAAACTATATTTGTAGTCTTATTCTCTAATTAGAGTTACTATCATAACTGTTCCATAAGGGATCATAAAATGTTTTCAAAGCAATCTTATATCAGAAGGATTCAATCTTAGAATGAAACATTTGAAAAGGTTAAACTATTTTGTGAACTGTAAATGCTAAAAGTAATTCTAAATAGGATTAATCATATTGAACCATAATAAATCATTTACTGACGGACTTTAAAAACGCAATACTAGATTATACTATTTATTTCTCATTTTCAAATAAGCAATGTCTGTAAAATAAATGTATTAGCATACATTTCATTTATTACTTCATTGCCTAAAAAGTTTGCAATTCGAAAGTTGAATTCAATACGTTATGTTAATGTTCAAATCATGTGGTATGCACTAAAACCGTGTTTTCCCCTTATGAATAGATTTGTCACTGTCGACGGCAATGGCTGCCTGTCACCGACGCCTAAATTATTGACAGAAATTTGAACAAGTTATTTTGGGCATGGTTTGAGTTCTGTTTTAAATCTTCTGATTTGGACTCGGTCCAACCCATAACATTGTGTTTTGGCAATTTTTCGGTGAAACATTTATGACGTTAATCTGTCTGCAAAGGGATTCGACGACTTGATTAGCAGTTCACATTGCTGCCGTAAACATGTCTCGCAAATGACGTTGCTTAGTAAAAATATATTGACGTAGCGTTAACACTTTATAAAGATCTGGTCAGAAAAGGGAGTGGGTCATCAACGAATTCCGTCTGCCTGTACCGTTGTTTTAAGGTGAGTAGGAATAGTTTCTGGCGTGAAAAAAATCATTCATGGGTGTCAAATATCGCTTTTAGAAATTCGTGCGACTTCAATAATCAATAAATCAGGATAGTCAGGTATTGATTTTTTTCTAAACAGAAAGAAGAATGTTAGCCATGAATTTTAGTTGAAAAATCACCAAAGTGTGTGTTGCGTTATTAAAGTCCGTCAGTTTATTGAACACTAGGTTGATCAATTTTGTAAACATGCTTGTACATTGTTCAGTTCTTTTTGTAAATTGAAAATTTACATTGGGCTCAAAAATAAGTAAAAACAACGTTATTTTGATCATAGAGAAAGGAAATTTGTTTTTGGTGGGGTTCGAGTTGCTCAGTCTTTGGTTTTCTATATTTTGTTTTGAATACTGTTGTTTATCTTTTGTACTTTTTTTTTTTTTTTTGCCCTGGCGTTGTCAATTTATTTTCGACTATTGAATTTAAATGACTCTTTGGTATCTTGTTGTCTATAATATCAGAATGTACACATGTTACACTGCTCTTGGTCCAAGTTCTGAATAACATGCATATATATTAAAGATATTAAAATCACAATCGTAATTGTAATTTAATCAATTGCTTTGAAAAGTAATCAACACCGCCCCTGTCAACTGCAAACCAAATGATTTTAACTTTAAACGTGACGTAGTCAGTTCAACTTTCGAACTGCAAACTTTATCTAGACTATAAGTAATGAATAACATGTTTGTTTGTTACTGGTTTTTTTCCAAGTATTGCATATTTGAACAGGAAAATGAAATCTAGGGTTGCATTTTTTAAGTGCGTCAGTAATTTAGAATTGACGGGCTAGCTAGATTCTATTAATAGGAGAAAAAGGAAGTATTTGTGGGTTTTTACTGTAAAAAATTTTTTTTTCAAATTAAGGGACGACCATTTTCTATACAGGAAAATGTTTTCCACACACTCTTATATAGTTTTATCATTGTGATGAACACGTTGTACAGACACTGAATATTTATTTTATTTTTCATGCACAACTTTTTCAAAAATTTTGCAGTAAAGGATCTGTTCTTCTATCCCAAGGAATTTAAAGGGGTCCCTCCTAACACGTGTTATCATGAATCTGTACTTACTTTGGTGTCTGTGCTCGACGTTTGAGACCAATCAATACAAAGAAATAAATTATTTGCAATTAATGTTATAATAATACATTCTTGAAAAATCGAGCCACACAAAACTGATCAACAATAACGCGTAATAATTTGTGATTAAGTATGTCAATATACACCTGCTATCAATACGCATTTTTGAAGTGTGAATTCACATTTTTATGTGACATATCCAATACCAAATACTTAAATACATAATTCGTAATATCATATATGCAGTACAAATCATTCTTACCTTCTATTCTTTATTTTCCCTATTACTTAGACCCTACAACAAACCATAATAGACACCTATGTGGCATTTGTATTGACCAATTACAATTAAATTATCTGACATCTCGTATTTGTGTTATTTGAGTATAATTCGTGAAGATTATCAAATAGAATGGACCCAATGCATTGTATCAACATACATATCCATTTCTACAGTTGAACGATTTTCTATTCGCTTTTTGAAACAAACATACATGCATTTACAGAAAAGGCTAATCGAAAATACACTAATGGTATAGCAATGAAAACAGAAACGACTGAAACGGTAACTTAAATCTATTTATTTTATAAACCCAGTTTTTAAACATGTATTGCATGCTAGTTTGTCAAGGAGTTTCCCATGATATTGATTGATTCATCTCTGTATAGGTTAAACATAAATTGCATCAAAGTCCGCCTCTGGGAACAAACTCCGTATATTTAGAAATGACATAACTCCTGAAAAAACAGTTGATTGGTGCTGATTAGCGAATTCGTCCAAGACCTTAATGATATAAACCTTTAATACTAATTTCATAAAAATCTTCTTTTTTATGAGGGAAATAAATTTGAGAGCGCTTACAATGCAATGTTTCATACAATTTCAAAGGAACATATTAATTTGATTTACTTGATCAGCACTAATCTTCAAACTCGTCTAAGTCTTTGCCAACATACACCTTTGATGTCATTTTATAAAAACCTGGCAAGAATTGTACGTGAGAAAGGGATTACAAGACCAACAAACGGGATCATGGACAGAGGGACGTAGGCCCATAATTTCTATGTCCACCAACTCAAACCCCCAACCGCGATTTGGCGAGGAATGGGGAACAAACAAGTTAATGAATCGTAGTGGTACTTAAACATTTTAATAATTTTTCAAACAATTTAGTATATCCATAAAATATACGTTTTATTCAGACTTTTGAATTGCTGATAAATACAATTTTGATTACCATGGGTATTCATTATCTAAATTAAATGCAAATGTCCTCGATATCGAAACTACATCGTGTTTGGACATACCTTTTCAGCCTTTAGTAATGTTTTACAATTGCGTTACTTACATGTTGAAAAATATAAAACACAATGTAGTAAGAACTCAAAAGTACATCAAATAATAGTAAATATTGTACAAAGACATTGTTGAAGTCAACATTACTTTGATTCCGAAGACCACAACATTCTTGATGTCCTCAGTTTGCTAATACTATGGCGAGATCATTTAAACATTATTTCAAGCATCTCACCTCTTCAAGCTTTGTCCGATATGACGGTTCATATGCTAATAATGAATGTTTGCCACCCCTTCATGAATCCGCTAATGATTATTGGCCTGGCAACGCAACAGTAAAATAGCAGTTCATCATCCAAACAATATGATTTTTCTAGAATTTTAAATATATTGACAATTTTTCGAACAACTAATTGCACGTATGAGAAACTTCTATATGCATTCATTGATATGTGCACATAAGGAGATGTGATAATACCTTAGGAGGTGTGATTTGGGACAGGCACATACCGAATGTGGTGGTGTTAAAAAAACGCATATGATATTCAGCAACAAACGACAAACACAGATTAACAGGCTCCTGACTTGGGACAGGCACATACATAATGTGAATGGGTTAAACTAGTTTGCTGGCGCCAAACCCTCCCATAATATGGGACAGTGGTTTAACAGTATAACAAAAGAACAAACTATAAACATCAGTTGAAAAGGGGATTACTTCATCAGATCGATACAAGCAGAAAAGCATCTAACATAAACACAAACGTGGCATGGTATTTATACATCCCTAACAAAATAAACCATAAACTACAGATTTGAGAATACACTCAGATACTGACAGCTATTAACGCCAAAAACAACTAATAAAGTATATCATGTATCTAAGACTAAAATATGAATCAGTACACATCCAGCGAAATCTTAATATTCATTTTCCTACCACAGACGAATGATAAAAATATAATGAGGATGCTTTTGTTTACAAAAGAAAGTTTGCTTTGTAGGAGTAAAACCTTATACGTTCGTATAGTGTTAAAATACCGAATGTAACGAATTGACTCAAATATGTAAACGCCATGCGATGGAGCAGAGGGTATGTTACTGCTGAGAAATGGGAAGTTGAAGATTGGAATGTTGAAATTATCATGTTTTTCATTGATTCTAGTTTTAAGTCGTTCATCCTTGTCGATGTCGAGGAAAAAATCAAGATATGAAGCAGATCTTCTACGTTCGGTAGTATCCTAAATCTCAAGTTCTCTGCGATGTGTGAGATATTAACACTCAATGGTGTGTGGTTTATTGAGTGACAGAACATCATCAATATATCTGAAAGTGAATTTGAAAAAACTTTGAAAAATACTTTGTGATTAGCATAGACCTCACAAAAAAGAACCTTATAATAAGATTGGAATGCGGTAAAACTTCTTTAGTGAATATTGACGCAATATTTGTTCTGTCTAGAATAACTCGAAATATGTTTAAGAAATGATAACGTGGCAAATTCGAGTTTCAGCCATCTAAAACTTTCAAATATCAAAGCTTATTCCTATATTGCAAAACCTACTAACGTCAAAATGTTGCAATAAAAGTTTATACTAATTGATGTCATATCTGCTTTGTTTTTTGAAATTCGTATTAGACATCATTTCAAAACTTAAATTTGCTTCAGGATTTAATAGCAAAAAAAATCTAGTTGGAATGACTCAATTATCCATAACAAATACCTCAACTATGATTCAAACTTACTTCAACAAAATGTAAATCGATGCAAAAGTAAATAAGAAAAAAACTTCTTACCTTAAATTGGAAAATACATAATAAAAATAATGCTGCTAATTTTGAACAATTGTAAGTATGTCATGCTCTGTGTTGTACTGATTGTTGTACCGTTAAAGATTGAATTGATCTATTAACATGTATACCAAATTGTATTTTAAGATGTAACTTAAATATGTCTTTGTATTAAATATCGTGCATGAATAATTGAAATAACATTGTATGTTATCCTGTATGCTGAACTTTTCTTTGGAATAAAACAGAGAGGCGAAAGATACCAAAGGGACATTCAAACTTGAGTAGAAAATTAACTGACAACGCCATGGCTAAAAAAGAAAAAAAAAACAGACAAACAGTACGCAAAACACAACATAGTAAACTAAAAGACAGAGCGACACGAAGCTCACCAAAAACTGTGGGTTATCTCAGGTGCTCCGGAAGGGTAAGCAGATCCTGCTCCACATGTGGCACCCCTCGTGTTGTTTATGTTAGTACAAACCCGGTAATAAGTCTTATTCGGTAGTCACATTCGGAGAAAACGGGACAGGACTGTAGTTACGATAGTTGGAACATATCTGCTATCGTCTGTGAAACGGACATTCCATAACGGTCAACCAACTCGTGATGGCGTCCGTAAAATTTATACAGGGGTGTTTTCAACTTTACCACTTGGAACTCCTGGTTTAACAGCTTCCTTGTGAGCAGCAACCCTCTATCAAGGAAATCATGATAGGAAATAAAAGCACTGGAATATCGTTTCAACTGGGAGATTTATACTCCGTATGCAGGCGCTGCTAGAATGTTGCTACATAGAAATGAAAAGTTCACAATTGTGAAGTTGAAATCATATCTGTTGTCGTGCACTTTTGTTTTTTCAAACGACCCTCATTGGCAATTTCTAGATGTAAGTCAAGATATGAGACAGACTTAACTGTATCTGTTGTATCCTTTATATCAAGTTCGATGGGATAGATGCGTTCAACATGGTCACCAAATTTTGAATTATTTAGTGAGAGAAATATAGAACATCATCTTTATAGCGGAAAGAAAAGTAAAAGGATACTGCTGATTTCCTTTCTTTCTTATGTTTGCTTAAGGATAGCCTGACAATATATTTATATCTTTGCCATTTGTTTGCTTAAGGATAGCCTGACAATATATTTATATCTTTGCCATTTGTTTCCCTTCAATATATTCCAAAAGTTAAAGTCAAATATTGAATAAAGATAACTCTTAAACGCTCAACGTTTTGACTTACTGAAAATTTAAATTTGCATATGCTGTTTGAAATACGTGTATATACTCAATAAGCCGAAAATGGCATTAGTTAATCCTTCTCACTGATTTTTTTGTCCTTGAATGAAACCTAGTCTAACCAAAGGAAATCATCTGAAATTTAATCCTTTGAACATTCTCATTTAAAAGTACTTTACAATATAAAAATGTTACATTATTTAAAAAAACATACAACAGAATGGCCCTTTAAAACTTTAACATATTTAGTCTTGAAAGTCCTAGAGAAATGACTGTTTTATTCTGGAAAACTAATTAAAGGAATGATAATTTGTTTAAAACACAAGGAGATAATCCAATTAATGAAGACCTCTTTCTTGGTCCAGTTGACACACGGGTGTAAAACAATGGATACATAGTTTGTATAAAATAGAGGTGGAAGATATCAAGGGGTCTTTCAAGGCTTAAAAGTCGAAGGGGAGTTAACAACGCAATGACATGAATGACAGAAATTGAAAGATAACAATTGACCTAACAAGTCTACAAAACACTACATAGAAAACAAAAGAATGAGCAGCACTAGATGCCGATACTAAGCATCAACTGATAGTAATATCATGTGCTCAGGAAGGTGATATATTAAATAGCAAAATGTTTGGTCAAATGCAATTTTTGTTGTTGTAATTGCAGCGGTTGTTAATTCTAAAATTCAGCATGAAAGTTTAGAATTGTGAATGACCTACAATCTTTAGAAGTTCAATCTCTTGTTACAAGCAATCATATTTAAAGGATTGATACACGTCATCTTGCTGCATACATGACTCATACATTGAGTAAGTAAGATGTACGCTTCCTGCTCACCACAGTTTAATATCTGATAACATATATAGATACCAGTTTTGTACAAGAAGAAATCGGTAGACGCTAATATGTATCAAGAGAGTATAGATATGGTTTGAACATCTTCATACTGATCTTCTGAAGAAGAGAGCTTTCTGGTCAATCAATGAAACAACAAAATTGGAAGTTAAAAAGGGGACATCAAACGCAGGTACAACAGATTATGTTTATGTTCCTTCCAAAACAACTTGCCATTACTTAGAATGATCAAGGACGAGTTGATATTGAAAAGGAGCAATTGACAAATACTCATAGCATTCACTTAGTGCGAGATACAGTGATGCCTAATAGTAAAGCATAAACCAAATGGATACAAATAGTTTTACCGATTTCTTAAAAATTTATATCCATTCATATTCATATTACAATAGGCTCGATAGGTTTGTATAAAAAAATATATTATAAATGTTACATTTTTGTAAATGAACTTAAGACAAATTGACAAATACGAACATGAGCATTATGATTTATTACATTATTTGTCATATTGAATATGTCATATAGGTTGTACACTTAGATTACGCAAAGTCATATTTATCATATGTGTTTTGTCCAATAAAATATTTGAATTTGAAATTTGAGTTTAATAATTGAAAAAAAAAAATCTAACAAAGAGAAAAAGACGAGGAAAAACTGAAAATCTTGTTCATTTTCAGAATTGGACTCTTCGTAGGACTCGGAACTGCGTTTGGGACGCAGAAGTGCCGTAATCATGTCACAACCACATCTCAACTTAAGGCCTCTTCTGAACATTTAAAGGTCCCCACTATGTATTGGTTACCTAAACTACACAAAACAACCCGTAAAATATCGTTTTATCTCGGTCTCTAGTAAGTTTTCTAATACTATACTTTCAGTGCTTTCGTTTGATTTGGTTGACAGTTTTGACTTTTCCACTCTTTACACTACACTTCCACACAATCCTATCAAAGAAATGTTGTCCTATTTAATTAAATGTTCATTCGATAAATCTGATTGCAAATTTATTTGCTGCAACTCATATATAGCTTTTTTTCTCAAACGAGAAAGGTACATATTCTAAATATATACTGAAGTTGTGATGAGATGATTAAGGTGGTACCTAACACTACAGGGAGATAACTCTGTAAAAATCAATTAAACGTTTTAATTACGTTGTATTGTTAAGGAAATATTAAGCTTATCAGTGATCAAAATTAGTGTTTGTCAAACTGCTATATAACCAGTGAAATTTTTCTGATAAAGTGGTTGGTTCAAATTATTTGAAATTTTTATATTTCTGTCAAAGGGTCAAAGTTAATATTTTGTCAAAATTTTATGAAAATTAAACGAGCCAAATTAATATTAGTCAAGGTGTTGGGTACCACCTTAAAGCCATAAATTTTCTCCTTGACAACATTTATGTACATTTCGGCAATTAAGTTTATTGATAGATTGTAGGTATTCATATGGGTACCAATTGTGCCCCTTTAATAGCAGACTTGTACCTGTACTGTTATGAATCATAGTTTATGGCCAAACTCAGTAAAGACCCGTCTAAATTTCAGTTGATTGTTGAATTCAACAGCACTTGCCGTTATCTTGATGATATTTTTTGGTTAAATAATGAAGAATTCTCTAAATATACTGCCGAAATTTACAAATATTAACAGCAATTAGTGTCCTTTCCTAGATTCACTGATTGTTTATAGTTTGTTCTTATGTTGTGCTGTTACGCCACTGTCCCAGGTTAGGGGAGGGTTGACCGCTCACAAACATGTTTAACCCCGCCTCATTCTCTATGTGCCTGTCCCAAGTCAGGATCCTGTAGTACAGTGGTTGTCGTTTGTTGACGTCTGTCATATTTCTTTTCGTAAATTGTTTTGTTATAAATTAGGCCGTTGGTTTTCTCAATTAAATTGTTTCATATATGTCGGGGAATATGGCCGTACGGTTGCCTATAATTGCTTACATCCACTTTATTTGAACGTTGGTGGAAAGTTGTCTCGTTGGCAATCATACCACATCTCCAGACTTCTATATTAATTTTTTTTTTTCGATAATATAACAAAATGCAATTTTGTTGTTAATGTACGATGAATTTTCTGAAAGTTCATATGAACCTTATAGAACAGGATACAATAATTCCAAATCAAAAGAAAATTGAGAGGTTTGTGGCACAATAGTTATCGAAAACTTAAATCCTTCAAAAATGTGAAAAATTATCTAAAAGCGAAATTTATCTTAGGAAATCGATATTAATATGATAAAAAGTCAAATAAATGTATGGTTTTTAGGTCATGGTAACTTTTTTTCATAATTTCAAAATGCAATCGATACGTATTGTTCCGGGAACAGCCTTCTATAAAAGTTTTTGCAGTTGCTCAAAATACTGATATCTGCTAAAAGCGATCATTTTGCTTTTCTAAGTTTAGATAACACATCGCTTGTTGGCGATATCATAGAGAACAATATATTCCCATAATTGAAGAATGGGCAATTCAAGTTCTAAAAGAAATATTCGAGCTAATTACAAAAACAAATAAGTTTTTTTCAAAGTCGATCTTATATACCTTATCGAATGTACTCCTAAATCCTGCTTTTTTGTTTAAAAAAAAGTGTTAAACATCTTAGATTTGTTAAGATAATAACATTAACAGTACCAATTTTACTGCAGCAGATGCACATTTTGGCAGTAAATGTCTATTCGGTGTTACTCAAGGTCAAGATATTTGAAAATCCAAAACGCATTAAAATATTGAAGAGCTGATCAGACCAGAAAGGACAAAAAGTATAGCCATTGGCAGGCAAGCAATCGGAGCTTTGCATGAGGGAGAAGTTTTATCTCGTTGAATATTCGAATGAATAGGTTCAATATTCGAATGAATACTGCCTTTACCATAAACTTGTAGAACTAAAATGCAGATACCTGTGTGTTGTGTTTGTGGACTGTTGTTTGTCTTTTTGTATTTTTTGTTTTGGTCATGGTGTTATCTTAGTTTTTTTATTTAATTTATAGTTTGATTTCGTTCCCTTGGTATCATTTTAATTTAAAGACACTTATTGCAGTAATGAGATCTTGATAAAAAAAGGCAACAGTAGTATAACGCTGTTCAATAGTCAAAATTCGATTAAGCAAAAACAAATCCGGGTAACAAACTAAAACCAATGAAAACATATCAACTATCAGAGGAAAACAACGGAAGAACAGAAACACTGAACTACAACAAAAGCAAACGCCAGCATACATAGAAACGGACTGTTTGTTAACAACTGCCATATTCCGGACTTGGTACAGGACATTTTAAGAAAAAATGGTGGGTTGAAAAAAAAATATATACCATGCAAAGCATTATTATGTGAAAAGTTGCGATTTTACTCATGCTTCGGGTTAATTTTTATGGAACTACTTTAAAGTCTAATTTTTTAAAAATATTAATTCAAACTAACTTGTTTTAGCATTCTAATTATGTACGCAAATTGTATGAGTAGAAAAATAAAACAAAAACAATGAAATCTTATCTTTTTTAATATATAAATAGAAATTGCGAAAATCGCCAAAAAATTGCTGCAAAGTAATTTGAATAGGATTGAATGCAGTAAAAAAAATATCCGCAAGAATATGTTAATATAGTTACGCTGACATATAACCAATTCGAAACCATGGTAAATTCATTCACAATTTTCAAGCTTTCATTATTGAAACAGCACTTTTGATAAAAAATATAATTAAGCATGTTTACCATAGAAATTAAAGGACGACGGTTACCCAGTTTTTATTCTGATTAAAGGTAATGTTGAAACTGCAATAAATCGAAAAAACTTTAATACAACGAACTAATTAGAAAGACACGATCTGCAAGAAAGTCAAAGTCGTCTTTAATAGTCAGTCAACTTTCCCCCTATAATGATGATTGTATCCTTGATGGTTTGGTTAAAAAAATGGTTGATAGAAACTGCACACAGCTAAAACATTCAACAAACAAAATATGTTAAACAACTATAAATAAAGGAGAGAAACTTCAAACATCAATGTCAATCAGCTATATAAGATCTACAGATATGTTATCATGATCGAAATCAGTCAGAAGACTCCTTAAAAGAGTTATTGAGTAATTTTCTACGTTTTGGTTTTTTTCTTTCTTTTTTTTTAAAGAAAGCACTTTTAGATAGAGTAAACTGTTATCAGCAACAATGTTCAACAAATAAAGATCTACAAATAAGTCAATTGACAATCGGCTCAAATAGCTATTCAAAGTATAGTTTAAGAGAAACTGAATCAAGGAAGAACAAGCAGAATTAAAGTTCTTAAATTAATCATCACATGAATCGAATCATTATGAAAGTTTTTGGTCACTTTTAAGATAACAACTTTTCTCATGATTGTTGTGTTTTATGTATCTTCTTGATTGAAGATATAAAGAAACTGTTATAATTAGCGGTAATGGATCAGTCATATACGATCAACAAATAAGTGAGGACAGCTTAATTGGAAATCGAATCCCTATATCAGTTAATGAACTAAGTTCATTGGATGTTGGACGTGTACTAATTGATATAAAAAATGAAAACAACACTTTATAAATGTCATGCATCCGAAGCGCTTTTCTGGATTTACCTTCATCAGGAACGCTCAAAGCCGAATATTTGAAAGCCCATGATGTATAAGAACCGAAATAATTGAAGAGCTATATTTCCAAAAAAAAAACATAAAAACAGCCAAATTCATTTAATGTCAACTTTGTCTGAGGGAGTTGAAACCTTAGTTTTTTTGTAATTTCAAAATATATAATCGATATGTTAGTCTTAGACACATGATTGTAATTAGTTGTTATTTGCTTTGAATTAGATTTCAATAACTATGAGTACTCTCAGCTCTGTACGTTGTGTCTTAAGTATTATTGTTAGGGTTTTTACAAAATGGATGTGCTTTGTATCGATCCTTTTCAACTTTTAAACTTTACAGTTTGTTCTTATGTTTTACTGTTACACCACTGTCTCAGGTTATATTAGGGAGAAGGTTTGGTGTCAGTTAACATGTTAAATCCAGCCATATTCTGTGTGTGCCTGTCCAAATTCAGGAGCCTGTAAGTCAATGGTTGTCGTTTGTTGCTTTATATCATATTTGCTCTTCGTTTATTGTTTTGAACATAAATCAGACTGCTAACACATCTTCTTTTTTTATACTATCAGTGCTTTTATATTCCAATATACTCAACAGCAAGATATGTTGCCTGGAGTTGGATACATCCTTTACTTACTTGTGAATAAATACATTTGGTGATTCACAACATTGCTTCCAGGCAGTGCGACGTAAGATTTTCATGATTCATAAATGAGCTGACATATACTGTTTTTATTTCGCTTTAAACGACATCTTATGTCTCAGTTAAACCTATTTTGTAATACTTTTATGTTTATTCTACGAGAAAAGTTTTACTTGCATAGGGCAAACTTGGATTCATTTCGATAGATTTCAAGATACTTACATCCGGGTAAACCTCTCACTGAGGTTTGCGCGAACTATGAGGCCGTGTTCACATTGAGTTCAACTCGATGTGGTGTAAGTGTACTCAACACTTAAACTAAACTCTATTACGTTCTCATTGATAAACATCAATGTTTGCATGTAGTTTAAAACAGATTTTGACTACATGCAGTCGATAGTCAATGTAGACCTTTGTATATGTTAAGTGTATATTAAACTAGATATTAAGAACGTGGATTTTATTATGAATATTTAAGGAAGTTAAATATATTGAATAAAAATGATTATAATGTTATTATGAATTAAGTTATTTATCTATTGATATGACAAAAACTACAAAAATACTCATTTAAAAACATGATTAAATTTAAAAGCCTTAGTGGACCATTTGATTCGCAGTGGGTGTAGGGATTGTTTGCTGATAGAATATTCATTTTTTTTTCGGTTGCTAGTACGGTTTATCTTTTCAGCGCAAAATTATCTTGCCTTTTTTGTACTCGACAATATCTTGCAAAGTCTTGTATGAGGTACATGTAGGACAAAATATTCATTTTCATCATGTCTTGGACAAGATTATTTTTTAAAGTTAGTTCTAGTCAAGACTATTCATTCCAAAATCACCTCGAGGATGTCTTGAGAAAAGAGATATGGTCACTAAGGGATTCCGATCAGCTGTAAAACCCTAAAGTTGGGCGTCCGTTTGGCTGTGCGGGCTGTACACGTACTCAGCCACATCCGGTCAGAATAGGGACATAAAATCCGATGCCTCATGTATAGAGAGTGCCACGCTCTCTGCGAGTAAAGATCCTTTGCAACAGTTTTTTGAGGGATCCGCAGGTGTCCTGTTGTAGGGCAAAATTTCTGTCCTTATCCAATATACTGTCATTTTCCAGTGGCAGTCCAAATTGTCCAGATCTTCATCTCGGACGGCCTCTATTACATGACCTACCTATACTTTTTTGGGGGAAATTTGTTCTCGTCCTGAACATGAAATATTGGTCACTGGACGTCAAACAACCGACAATTAATCAATCAACCATTTTCAAAATCCTGTGTTTGCATATTGTTACACTGTTTTAGCCTGTTTTGATAAAATGGAATGATTTTCTAAGGTACCTAACATTAATCTTCGTGCGAAAAGCCATTTTTTTTCATTACATTCATAAAAAACAACCTTAAAAAATTAGAATATAGGAAAATTTTCAAAACTAAACTGAAACCCCTTGTCCTTCATTTTCAATGGAATCAAACGATTGTTATCACTTCCCTCCTGAAACAAAAACAAAAAGTTGAATTTCCCCCTCGTAAACAAATATTATTGAAAAATTAAACAAAAATACGCATTGGCCTGCGCCTCACAAAGTTTACAGAGAAAATGTCCATTCAATTCTATATAATGTACATGTATAATAGAGATTTTCAAAATTTTATATTTTCAATAATCTGTTTAATACAATCAAATATTTGTTTGGTTGTGTGGGTGTTGCAGCCTTTAGCTCATTGCCATATTTGGCATGGCCATAGATGGCGCTCTCAGGTGGAATCTGAATTTTGGAATTCCCGTATCTTCTTGTTAATTTGCTGTCGACAACAAAGCAGCTGCTGCAGAAATTAGTTAAATTATTTAAACGAAAAGATGCCAAACAAAAGAAATGCCAGGGGATCGCCATCAAGGGCCATTGGAAAGAAGAGGAGGACGACCAGCAGGAAAGAAGGACAGAGAGTGCGGTACGAAGAAATCACTCAAAAGAAGGACGGAGTTGGACGGAAAAGAATGGTCAGGAAAACACAGGAGGTGGGACACGTGGAGACACAAGGACCAGACGAAAATGCTGAAATATCATCAGGTAATGAGTCGGAGGAGGATGCACGGGCATTCCCCTATTTAAGGCACGACCCGTTACACAAAAATTTTGAAATTGCAAATAATTCCATTGATTTCACTCCGACACAAGAGTCTAGCATTCATGACACAGTAGGGGAACACGTGACTTTTAAAATTAAGGAAAAGATTTAGGAGGGAAAGTTTATAGAGCTTCATTATCTTTTGAGAACGCAAAAACATGAAAAAGAAATGGAGGAGGTTGACGAGGGCGATCTGAAATTAAAAAGGGAGAAAATTTCCATTTAAAAAAAGATCGTCGGGTGTTTATTTGTCCATAAATGAATGGACTTCAGCATTCATGGTTTTTATGAGTGTCTACATTGAGAAATACAGGACACGGGCACAGGAATTGTTTAAATATATGCGCGATATAAGATTAGCGGCAACGAGGTCAGAAAACTGGGCCACCTATGACGAGCAATTTAGGCTAAAAATAGAGAAGAATCCAAATTTATCTTGGGGAAACATACACGGTGAATATTGGCTATTACACATCACATCTCCCACAGTACAAAACAATGTGTCAGTGCAATCACAGGGTTATAGATCAAATACACAAAATCGTGGTCATTATTACTCAAATGCAGCTACACTTTCAAACACTAACACGAGAACACATCAACAATCACAGGTAACTAGTGGAAGTGTAAATATGTCATGTAAATACTATAATAATGGTAATGACTGTCCCTACTTCCCTCAGTGTAGGTTTAAACATGTATGTGAAATATGCAGTGGCAAACACAGAAAGGCCCAATGTAATAACCGGGCCCAAGGAAGAAGTAACAAAAAGTATTAATTTTTATTCATTAGGAAATACTCCTGTTAAAGTATCGGTCTTGGAAAATTATTTAGAATTTTACCCACATAACAATGTAGCACATGAAATTATATATGGTTTCAAATATGGTTTTTCATTAAAATATTTTGGCTCTAGGGAACCAAGGGAGAGTTCCAATTTAAAAAGTGCATTACAGCTACCCAACATTTTTAAAGAAAAATTAATGAAGGAAGTTAAACTTGGTCGCATTGCTGGTCCTTTCAGATACCCGCCTTTTCCCACACTTCAGGTATCACCAATGGGGCTAGTGTCAAAAAAGGATGGTGATTTTAGACATATTCAACATTTATCCTATCCTGAGAATAATTCAATAAATGATTTTATTGATAAAGATCATTGTTCAGTGCAGTACAGTTCAGTGGACGAAGCAGCATGTTTGATTAATAGACACAAAACATTTGCCCGTTTAAGTCAGTGTGCTGTAAAACCGGCTTTTCGCTTGTTGCCAATTGCACCGCAGGATTTTGACTTGTTAGGGATAAAATTAAAAAGGTGAACATTATCTTAATTAAATGATGCCAAAGGGGGCCTCAATAAGTTGTTCCCTGTGGGAGAAATTTGCAAAAGCTTTGCATTGGATAATACAGCAAAAAAGCGGAAATGATAATATCCTCCATTATTTAGATGATTTTCTTTTTGTCGAGTCGAGCCAAACATCAAAAGTTGGCAATACCTTGAAGATATTCCAAGAGGTATGCGACAAAATAGGTATTCCTCTTGCTAGTGACAAGACTACTTTGCCTACAACATTACTCATTTTTTGGGGTATAGAATTTGATACACATAATTTAATCACGCGGCTTCCAAATGAAAAACTTGTCAAACTCTCACAAAATATCAGAGATACCTTAGACAGTTATAAAATAACTCTTAAAGATATGCAATCTCTTCTTGGGCTCCTGAATTTTGCTTGTAAGGTGGTTGCTCCATGCCGCACCTTCTGTCGCAGACTCATAAATTCAACAATCGAGGTAAGAAAATCATATTACAACATTCGAGTAAACAAGCAGATGAAAGCAGATTTAGAAGTTTGGTTAGACTTTTTAAACAATACAATGGTGTCACTGTAATAACCGACAATGTATGGGTTAAATGAAAAATTAGAGTTGTTCACGGATAGTGCAGGGGGTCCAAAGGTGGGTATGGGATCTTTTTTGCAGGTCAGTGGGCCCAAGGCATATGGCCAAAACATCGGGTTGAAACTGTAATCACCAGAGATATGACATTGTTAGAGTTGTTTCCAGTTGTAGCAGCACTTATGTCCTGGGAATCATATTTTGTTAACAAAAAAGTTATTTTTCATGTTGATAATCAGGCGGTTGTTCAAATCATTAATATGAAAACTAGAAAATCAAGTAGAGTTATGACTTTAGTAAGACAAATGGTTTTAATGAACTTAAAAAAACAATACGTCAGTTAAGGCAATTTATATCCCTTCAAAACAACACCAAATTGCTGATTATCTTTCTCGTTTTCAGTGGGGAAAGTTCAGAAGCCTAGCTCCAGAAGCAGACCAGTGGCTAACCAAAATTCCAACACAGATCTGGAACATTTAAGTTAGGTGGCGGATTATATTGTCAATTAAGGTGTGTCCAAAAATACACAAAAATCATACAATTTGGCTCTGTCAAAACTTTGTAATTTTAGATCATCTTACAAATTGAAACAGCATTGGCCAGTGCCAGTCAATGATTTGCTAAATTTTATAGCTTTTTTGTCAGTACAAGGTCTTTCTGGGGGTACCATATCATCTTATATATTAGGGGTTTCATACCATCATAAAATACAAGGCATACAGGATACTATAAAATTCTTAATAATTGGCAAATCTTTAGAAGGATAAAAAGCATTCAAGGAGGGAAACGTAATGACATGAGAGCACCAATTACAGTGCAATTGTTAGCAGATATGATAGGTTGTTTAGATAAAGTATGTAAGAATAAATATGAAGCTGCTTTATTTTCAGCAGTTATTTTCAGTTGCCTTCTTTGGTTTGCTAAGGGTAGGGGAAATCACTACTTCAAAAACTAAGTCTGTTATAAACGGCTCCAACTTTACAATTTCTGATGTTTTAGTTAAGAAAAAAGTCCTGGAGCTAAGAGTAAGGTGGTCAAAAACTGACCAAAAGGGAAAGACCGTTACTTTATTGATACCTGAGAACAGAAAAAAACTACTGTCCGATACGACTCATTAACGAATACTTAAAGGTACGACCTACCTGTAACAATAAAGATTTGTTTATTCATTATAATGGTATGCCTTTAACTAGATACCAATTCAGCAGTATACTGGAAAAGGCTTTACATTTTCTTCATATTAGTAAAGGTCATTTTATGTCACATAATTTTAGAATTGGGGGAGCCACGGAACTAGCCAGGCAGGGGGTCTCAGAGGAGATAATTATGAAAATAGGCAGATGGAAATCGCATGCTTATTCTCGCTATATCAGGTTGCAATTTTTCTAGTTTCAAAAGGCTAACAAGCTACAAGTTTTCACAGGTCCCAAGATTTTATGGATTGTTGGAAGTTCCCTTGTTCATTGGACCAATGTAGAGGCGAATAAATCTGGTAGGACCAACCTGGGACTGGAGTCCAAAAGGTGTTACAACATACTGGATTGGGCAACCTGGTATACAGATTAAAGATTTGGACTCCCTACTGGATGCAAAAAGAAAATTTGTACCTTCTCCTAATCTTATTATTATTCACTGTGGAGCTAATGATTTGACAGATTTAGAATTGACAGGGAAGGGTTTAATTGAAAATGTAAAATGTTCTATCTTACGTTACCAGGCTTTATTTAAAAAGGTTATTATAATATGGTCTTCAATGCTACAGCGCAGATACTGGCATTTTGCACCCTTGAATGCGGGTGCAATAATCGAACAGATGAGAAAAAGAGTGAATTCAGTGGTCAAAAACTTTGTAATAGAAAATTGGGGGGAAAGTTATTTTACATGAGAACATTAGGGCAAGTGCAGTGTCTTTATACAGAACAGGTGGAACTCATTTATCACAAACTGGAAATCAGGTTTTCTTAAATAATATACAAGGGGGGGTTGAGTATTTCCTACGCACACCAATTTCAACTTTTCCAATGCTTCAATGATGAAAATTGTGTGGAGGTGAGAACCGAAGTCAGATTTGGTAGCTGACTTGGGCTCTCATGTGGCGGTCCAGGGAGACTGGTAGTGATTGTGGAATTATTTAACTCGGCCCTTGCTCTGGGCCTGACAAGTTCTACAATTTGCAGGTTTGGAAAATGTGGTTAGTGGTAACGGTGGGGTCTACAGATGGGTAACTCTGGGACCTCCTCCACCTCATCTTATAGAGGAGAGGCCTACATCTGCCAACAGGTGGGGCACTAATAATTGGAGCATTGGTAATACGATAGTTGTCCCCGGTCACTACCCATGGTAGGTGGTGGTGTAACCGTGTTTAACTACCAGGGGTTTTATGGCACTATGTCAACATAGGTCAGCTGATAGCCATTGTGTAAAGGTAATCGGTAGTCACCCTGGCGCCTCAACAAAATATTATAGAATACTCTGTAGCCAAAGTAATGCCACAAAGTTAAAATGTATATTCTAGTCATGAAAATTTAAATACAAGTTGGTGTAATAAAATGTATGTGTAATTAGAATGATTGTTTTTGTATAAGTTGTAAAAGTTATAAATGAAAAACAGAGGATGGAATCTCTACACAAATGAGTATAATATACAGAAAGTCTGTAGTATTTTAATTTTGGTATTTGTGAGAGAGACAACTCTAGAACAATTTTTTAATCACTTTGTGATTAAAGGAAGGACTTCATTATAGTTTAGAAAATACGTCAACAACTCTTGATCGTTGTTCTTCATCTCATTGTTATTCATTCAGTATTAATATAGGGTCTTCTTCTTTGAGTATTGCAATTAATAGAGATTATCAAAATTTTATATTTTCAAAATCCTGGTTTAATTCAATCAAATATTTGTGGGGGTATGTGGGTGTTGCAGCCTTTAGCTCATTGCCATATTTGGCATGGCCATAGATGGCGCTCTCGGGTGGAATCTGAATTTTGGAATTCCCGTATCGGGCACTTGTTAATTTGCTGTCGACAACAAAGCAGGTGCTGCAGAAATTAGTTAAATTATTTAAAACCCGCCCACCCTCCCAAATAAGAATAGTTCCTGCTGCTTTTTGTTTTATATTTTCAGGCACTAGTTTGCTGTATTTGGTTGCAATATTATGGTTACCAGTATCCAAGCAGGTCCTCCATGGTATTGGACCAATACAGGATAGTTTGCAGTAAACTTGCGTTTCTTTGATTTGGACATTTCCGTTATTAAGCACTTTATTTACATATGGACTATTGTGATATAAGCAACCAGAATGAATTTAAGTTTATATTAATTACTTATTTTATTAATTGGGAAGAAAACAAGACATTTTAAAGAAATTAATTTTCTTCTTCTATCCTTAGGCGCAGGGTCAATTTTGAATGGGGGGAGGTCCAGGGAGACTGATAGTGATTGGGGGATTATTTCACTCGGCCCTTGCTCTGGGCCTGACAAGTTCTACAATTTGCAGGTTTGGAAAATGTGGTTAGTGGTAACGTTGGGGTCTACAGATGGGTAACTCTGGGACCTCCTCCACCTCATCTTATAGAGGGGAGGCCTACACCTGCTAATAACTTGTGCATTGGTAATACGAGTGTTTTCCCCGGTCACTCTCCATGGTAGGTGGTGGTGTAACCGTGTTTAACTACCAAGGGTTTTATAACACTATGTCAACATAGGTGTGCTGATAGCCATTGTGTATAGGTAATCGGTAGTCACCCTGGCGCCTCAACAAAATATTATAGAATACTCTGTAGCCAAAGTAATGCCACAAAGTAAAAATGTATATTCTAGTCATGAAAATTTAAATACAAGTTGGTGTAATAAAATGTATGTGTAATTAGAATGATTGTTTTTGTATAAGTTGTAAAAGTTATAAATGAAAAACAGAGGATGGAATCTCTACACAAATGAGTATAATATACAGAAAGTCTGTAGTATTTTAATTTTGGTATTTGTGAGAGAGACAACTGTAGAACAATTTTTTAATCACTTTGTGATTAAAGGAAGGACTTCATTATAGTTTAGAAAATACGTCAACAACTCTTGGTCGTTGTTCTTCATCTCATTGTTATTCATTCAGTATTAATATAGGGTCTTCTTCTTTGAGTATTGCAATTAATAGAGATTATCAAAATTTTATATTTTCAAAATCCTGGTTTAATTCAATCAAATATTTGTGGGGGTGTGTGGGTGTTGCAGCCTTTAGCTCATTGCCATATTTGGCATGGCCATAGATGGCGCTCTCAGGTGGAATCTGAATTTTGGAATTCCCGTATCGGGCACTTGTTAATTTGCTGTCGACAACAAAGCAGGTGCTGCAGAAATTAGTTAAATTATTTAAAACCCGCCCACCCTCCCAAAATAAGAATAGTTCCTGCTGCTTTTTGTTTTATATTTTCAGGCACTAGTTTGCTGTATTTGGTTGCAATATTATGGTTACCAGTATCCAAGCAGGTCCTCCATGGTATTGGACCAATACAGGATAGTTTGCAGTAAACTTGCGTTTCTTTGATTTGGACATTTCCGTTATTAAGCACTTTATTTACATATGGACTATTGTGATATAAGCAACCAGAATGAATTTAAGTTTATATTAATTACTTATTTTATTAATTGGGAAGAAAACAAGACATTTTAAAGAAATTAATTTTCTTCTTCTATCCTTAGGCGAAGGGTCAATTTTGAATGGGGGGAGGTCCAGGGAGACTGGTAGTGATTAGGGGATTATTTCACTCGGCCCTTGCTCTGGGCCTGACAAGTTCTACAATTTGCAGGTTTGGAAAATGTGGTTAGTGGTAACGTTGGGGTCTACAGATGGGTAACTCTGGGACCTCCTCCACCTCATCTTATAGAGGGGAGGCCTACACCTGCTAATAACTTGTGCATTGGTAATACGAGTGTTTTCCCCGGTCACTCTCCATGGTAGGTGGTGGTGTAACCGTGTTTAACTACCAAGGGTTTTATAACACTATGTCAACATAGGTGTGCTGATAGCCATTGTGTATAGGTAATCGGTAGTAACCCTGGCGCCTCAACAAAATATTATAGAATACTCTGTAGCCAAAGTAATGCCACAAAGTAAAAATGTATATTCTAGTCATGAAAATGTAAATACAAGTTGGTGTAATAAAATGTATGTGTAATTAGAATGATTGTTTTTGTATAAGTTGTAAAAGTTATAAATGAAAAGCAGAGGACGGAACCTCTACACAAATGAGTATAATATACAGAAAGTCTGTAGTATTTTAATTTTGGTATTTGTGAATTACAATTAACAACAGACAAAGAGAGACAACTGTAGAACAAATTTTAATCACATTGTGATTAAAGGAAGGACTTCAACATAGTTTAGAAAATACGTCAACAACTCTTGATCGTTGTTCTTCATCTCATTGTTATTCGTTCAGTATTAATATAGGGTCATCTTCTATGAGCATTGCAATTAAATTGCGTGTACATGTTGTTTGCTTGTGTGACAATTTTCATGTCTAGGTAATTAAAACCGATGTACAGATGAGGACAAATTTAATGTGAAACCAGTGTTCATTACATGAAACTAATTGTAAACAGGCTTACAATACGCAACGTTTATTGTGAACACGGCCTAAGTTGAAGATTAAACATTTAAAGTTACTTTGAAATGGTGTCAAAGATACCAAAGAGACAATCAAAATTCGTGAATCATGGAAAACCGACAGAATCATGGCAAAAATTAAAAAATACGAAAAGATAATCTACAAATACTACATAAAAAGTAAAAGACAGCAACACGATCCTCGAGCATCGATGGAGGACTTTTCAACTACTTACCATTGATTCTACGGCGTTTGAAAGCTGCAACCTTCTATCAATACAATCATGGTACGAAACGCAAGCTCTGAAATCTCGTATAAAATGGGAGATATTTGCACCATATGCAGTTGCAGAAATAAAAAAAGACAATTGTTTCTTCTTTAAAAAAAAGCTTTCAAAAAATATTGGGATGATATGTATTAAACCAGCGGCCTCAACCAGATGTGCATTTTGGAAAATTCTACAATTTACTCCAAGCTAAAGATCTTCAATAATAATCTTTATAATTTTGCAGGATTGGAAAAATTTTCGATTGTTCTTCTCTTTACACAATTATTCGTAATGCTTAATTAAAAGATCGACTACACCGTTTCATTTAAGGGTCATTAGCTGTAAAATTCATGTTCATCGATTTGATTCAAATTCTCATATTTGATTTCTAACATATTAAAACGTATATTCAAATTACAACAAGTCTAAAATAAACAATTTACAATGCAAAGACTCGATGATTTATATATATCAGTATTTCATGTGTGTTTTAGTCTAGACGCCATCTAAGTAACAACCGATATGACCTCCGAAGACTGCCGACGGTCATTTAACCCTATATAAACATACACAAATAGCGACTACGTGCAATTGAATTTTTCTAGGTCTGTTTGAGCTTATGTTATAAAGCAAAGAATTTAATCATCTTTTTACCTGTACAAAAAAATTTTTTTGCGGATCGAATCAGTCAACAAAATGGTTCATCTTTGTTTCACTGTTTTGTTAATTTTTGGTAATATACTTTTGACGTGGCTCGGTATTTATACATTTCGCCATGATATTATTGTGCTATGGTCATTTTTTGTATTTTTGTCTTTCATTTTTGCTTAGTAACTTTGTCTATAGCCTTTTTTGTTTTTCTTTGTTGAAATAGTTATTTGTTTTGTAGTGATTAAGATTAAAGCACGATGTTGACTGCTGTACCAAAATTCTGACCTGTTTACATATTATTTCTGTTTGTTTTGCTCACACATTGTTGTCAATATAAGGGAATTCTATGCGACTGCCATACAAGTGAGAGGTTTAGTTAGCTATAAAATCAGGGTTATTCCACCACTTTCTACATAAAGAAATGCCTGTACCATGTCATGAATATGACAGTTGTTTTCCATTATTTTGATGTTTGCGCTTCTCATTTTGCCATGTGACAAAGGACTTTCCGTTTTGAATTTTCCTTTGAGTTTTTTTTTTTTTTTGTATTTTACTTTTTATTCCTCTTCAAAGAATATATCTATATATTCTAGATATATAAAGTCAAAAGAAAACAACCGACGAGAAAAAATTGATGATACAACACAAACAAAAACGCATGTTAGCATGGCAAATGTACAGGTCTAAAGATTTGTGCAATCATACAGTAAAAAAATAAGTATGAACGATTAAGTAAGAAGATTATATTTACATTGTTGTTAGAAAAAATGACCTACGTCTTCTTTATATTTATAACATGATGCAAGTAATCCACATAAATTTTTGAAAGATTGCATTATAATTTATTTGCCTGTCCCAAGTCAGGAACCTGTAATTCAGTGGTTGTCTTTTGTTGCTGTGATACAGATTTGTTTTTCGTTCATTATTTTGTACATAAATTAGGCCGTTAGTATTCTCGTTTGAATTGTTTTACATTTGTCCTTTCGGGGCCTTTTATAGCTGACTATGCGGTATGGGCTTTGCTCATTGTTGAAGGGCGTACGGTGACCTATAGTTGTTAATTTCTGTGTCATCTGGTCTACTGTGGAGAGTTGTCTCATTGTCAATCATACCACATCTTCTTTTTATATTGAATTATATCTTTGCTTGCGTTATTTTTTCACGAAATTAACATAAATAAAGTATTATGTGTACTAGCAGAATTTCAATGCAGTACACTTGCCAAACAAAACCTTGGTATTTGTCTTTGTGTCAATATTATGAATATATTTCAAAACACGTCTTAAAATTTAATTTTTTCTTAATTGTCTTATTCGTTATCATTTGTTTCTAAGTTCAAGTATAGGGAAGTTATGCTAAGATTTTGATGAAAAAGTGTTGAATCGTATAATTAAACCATTGTACAGCATATTACAATCTGATATTTCTAACACCAGATCGCATTTTAAATATCACGTCTTATATTATTACAACATGAACTTGAAAAACACATATGTCAAACCATATTAATTACTATGTATTTATTTTCTTATTTTTGAAAGGGGATACGGTTTAACTGATGTTTAGAATGAATCATCAATTTACCAACACTTGCAATTTTCCTTAAACTTGTTATGTGTTTCTATAGTCTTCCACATCATATATGAATCACTGGTATTCTTTAAATTATTTATGTAAAACAAATGGCATGGCTTTTCATTGAAACTTTGCTGCACATCCTTTAAATAACAATTCGGCCGAACTATTTCTATGTTTAAAATCCAGGGAATAAATCCACTTCCATAGACATCTTCTAGCCACAAAAAAGGCACTATACTTGTCGCTGTATACATTTGTCTAATTACATTAATGGACATAATGGAGGAGGGTCCTGCACAAAACGGGGGAAACGTTGGAAACCGATAGTCCGAGACAGGTGTATACCATTTGCTCTGAGTTTCACGATACGGCCTTGATCCAAAAACAGTAAAACATTCTAAAACATTTGCGTTGTTCTTATTAATCTTATTGTTAAGGTAAGGAATTAGAAATGGAATATTAATAGTAATATCATCGTCAATTTTGATGACATAAATCGCATTTTTACAGAATTTATTTACCCAGAATAAGCTAAATACTCTTTTGTATGTTAAATTTCTGTAGCTGTCTATAAAATTCCCTTGTATAATATCCCTGTATCTGACACTTTCCTTTTGAATTTGTCCTTGCAGAGTATTATTATTGGTTTGCCCTAGCACAAACACATATTCAATACTTCTATTAGCAAAATGTGAAATCGATCCAAATGTATTCCTTATTATCTGACGTCCGTAAAATTTATATGTAGCCGAATAAACGAGAACTAACAGGAACTTATTTTGTTCTTTACACTCCTTACCAGTATTTAGTAGCGTATTATATTGATGTTTGTGAATAAGAGGGTCCATCAGTTTATCTGGTGATGCATTCATATAAAAATGTTCAAACTCAGTTGTGATATTTTTTCCATTGTATCTTCTCAACGTCCAACTCTTGCTGAATATTCGTTGCTGAATTCTATCAAGTAGGTTTCTTTTAATAATTAACAACAACAAACATATTGTAAACAGAACTATCAGTGGAGTTTTCTTGGGTAATTTCTTTAATCTAGTGATAACTTTGATACGTTGAAATCCAGTCATTACTCGTTTGCACCTAATGGTATTCATCGCAGTTACATAACATCACAGACGTAATCAAAAATAAAAAAGATAAAAAATATAATTCTATTTCGGTTATATCACGGATATACAATATTCTTTTCAATTTAAATAAAACGCTTCATAAACTTTCGAGAAAAACAACATGTAGAAAAATCAGCTAATTTATCGACTTTTCATATGGTCAAATCAATGAAATTACAGGGAAAATTATTCATAGTGATAACATTTAAATAGTCTACCATATATAAATGGCTCCCCATATGAGATATATATTTCCCAGCTCATTCGGAATTCAAAATTTTAAAGCTGCTACTCAGACTTTATAAAACGTCACCAGTGTGTGAGCATAAAGTTGGCGATACAAGGTTATGTCAAAGATCGTCTCGTCCTTTTTCTTAAATTGTTCATTGATCGATACCAAGACCTTGTTGATAAATATTCCGTATCAACTTCACTAATATTACAAGATGGTCTTGAATTATAGATTCTAGGTTATGACGTTGTTTATCATCTTAATTAAGTGTTACAGTGTTCTTTTTATTTGTCCTTGTACATTTTTAACCTTTATTGTTTAGTCCATTTTTTGGTTATTCACTTTTGACATGGCTCGGTACTTATGCATTCCGCCATTGCGTTATTGTGCTATGGTCAATTTGAAATTCTTGTTTTTCATTTTTGCTTATATACTTTGTCTATAGAGTGTCTTTATGCCATTTTGTCTCCAAATTTGCTCAGTTCCTCAGTCATTAGTTTTCTATGTTGTGGTTTGTATAATGTTGTTTTTCTTTTGGTCTTTTACTTTTTTTGCCATGATGTTGTCAGTTTATTTACGACTTATGAATGTTAATGTCCCTTTGGTATCTTTCGCCTCTCGAAGAAGAAATCAGAAAAAAAGGATTGTTATACTCAGGGTCGAAAACATGATACCCTTCGCAATCATATTCAGAAAGATATGTCGTGTGAACAATTAAATGACAAAACGAGGAAATGGTCATTTCTCCTCTGTACATTTGGCCTGAAACAATCAGTCATTTTGTCATTCTTGGGATCTAGGCAGAGTTTAGATATCGTATTTCCATTAAGGTGTATATCATAACCTGAGTATGAATTAAATGTATGTGGTGATGTCCACGATAAAATGAGGACTGGTTTCCTGTATTTTTTCTATAGGAGGTGCTATAAACAGATCTTACTGTTTCTTCCAAATCATACCAAATTTCTTTTATATTTAATTTTTCTGCAGAGGGCAATGTGATAATCGATTTGAAAACATAGTGAGGAATTGACCAAACTTTGTTGATACCTTTATCCACAAAGTTCTGTTAACAACAAACATCAAAGATAGTTGTTTATACGTAAGATAACATATTAACTATAAAGGCATCACCAGTTTATTCGGCCAACTTAAAAGATCAGATACTTCATTCATCAGACCTGCACTCGTTAGCGCTAGAGCATGAGATCCAAAAAGATAAACTTGAAGTTTATACCGAAATAAGCAATTTTTCACAAATATCATGTAAAAGTACCTACGAACAAAATACGTGTTGTTGAAACAGTGTGAGCTAACCTATCCTGTCCAGGCGGTAGTATAAATTTGTGAACCAGATGTATCAAACTATTCTATTTGGAAAGAGTAAAAAGTAAGCTATCAAATGACAATGGAAATAACTTTTCTAAACCGAATTAAGTTCTCGCTCACATTTCTCTGTTGAAAAAGTAGACTTGTTCATAGATATGGTAAAAAACAAACATTTAAATAGAACTGGATCGGTCATAGAAACAGGTCTTTTCCAAACTATAACAGAAAAGTGGACAGGTCTGCCTTTGGTCGCAATTTCGAATAGGTCATCTCCCGAACAGACCTATGGACAGGTCAACTTTTATCAAGTCAACGTGTTGAACACTTTTAACACAAGACATGATCTTTTAGTTATATATATAATCTATCATGTACGCCGTAAATATATAATGGTGTGATTAATGGGTTTCCGCGTGCCATATATATATATATATGATAATACAGTTATATATTATACTCGGTATATACAGATTGTAATGTATTTGTTAAAAAAGAGAGGCGAAAGATACCAAAGGGACATTCAAATTCTTGAGTCGAAAATAAACTGACAACGCCATGGCAAAAAATGAAAATGACCAAAAGACAAATAACATTATACAAAACCAACATAGAAAACTAAATCTGAATCACGCCGCCTCTAAAATAGGTAGCTTTGAAGCCCAGCTTTAAATGCTGATAAATTTGATGTTAATAATTTAGAAAAAGATTTCGTGGAATACTTGGAAGACATATAATGTTGTTTGTAAAGTACCTATGTAATTAAGGTATCTAATACAGTGAAGGAAGATCCAGTTCTTTATTTTTGGTTGAAATTTCAGAGGAACAGAGAACAGTTTTATGATTATCCAGGATTTCCTTCTTGTTAAGTGTCGCGAGGGCATATGTTGACTTTCAAAGTGGATTGTCAAAACCTTGTTCATTTATCAAGCAGTTAATGTAATGTTATTTACACACAAAAACGATGTTGTTTGGAGCTTTATTTGCGGGGAAAACATTCTTTTAATGAAGTAATGATTATTGAATTTACATTTAACTACATGCAGGTAATGAAGGTATTAAGACATGCAAGTATTATAAAAGAAGTAGATTTTATTTTTGATGGATGAAAGTTAAATAAATGCATCAAAGGACATTATCTGTCAAATTCATGTTCACCGATTTAACTCAAATTCTCATATTTGATTTATAACATATTAAAACGTATATCCAAATTACAAAAAAAAATTAACAAGTATGTTTATCATCGTTTTTCCGATATAAGAATGATTTTTTATGGATCGAATCAGTCAACCAAATGCTTCATTCTTGTTTCACTTGCACTGTTGAATTTTTTTTTCCTTTAATAGCTGAATACATGCGTAACCTATCTCTATTTAAGGTGTAATACCACCATTGATTTTCCCCTATTAGTCTTTGTTAAATTTGCACTTTTCAAAAATTTGTGCAGAATTTATCTTTGTTTCAAATAAAGAAATACTTGGCATGAGTAAAGTTTTATCCTGTCCAGTACTATAGAAAATATTTCACATAACATTTCATTGCATATAAGAAAATAACCATCACTGGAAGTTAACCAATCAAATTTTCCCCTTTTATTAACCTGTGTACAAGCTTTAGTAACCATGTAACCTCAAATTTCCAAAATATTCTATAGAAACCCCAATAAAAAATATAATGGTGCTTTTAAATACCCAAGATATATGCTATGAACCAGAAATGTTTTACTGCAATGAAATGTAGGATTAATTACCTACAACTGTCAAATTCAAGGGAATATTTTTTTTCGACCTGTTTTCGTATGCAACCGGATGTGACGTACTATGATTTGGTGGTATTACACCTTAAACCAAAAGAGAGGCGAAAGATAGCAGAGGAAGTTCCAATTCATTACTTACAGTCTAAATAAAGTTTGCAGTTCGAAAGTTGAACTGATTACGTCACGTTTAAAGTTAAAATCATTTGGTATGCACTTGACAGGGGCGGGGTTGATTACTTTTCAAAGCAATTGATTAAATTACAATTACTTTGCTAATTCGATGTAATCGGTTACATAACAATAACATCTTAATTCAAATGTCATCTATTACATTAGATTATTATCCTGTAAAGTAATCATAAATAAAAATATTAGATTGCATATGATTACAATGAATTCTGTAATATAAAAGAATCTATTTTTGTTAAACATTGTAATTTTAATATCTTTATTATATATGCATGTCATTTAGAACTTGGACCAAGAGCAGTGTAACATGTGAACATTCTAATTTTATAGACAAAAAGATACCAAAGAGTCATTTAAACTCAAAAGTCAAAAATAAACTGACAACGCCATGGCTAAAAAATAAAAAGACCAACAGACAAACAATAGTACACAAAACAAAACATAGAAAACTAAAGACTGAGCAACACAAACCTTCCCCCTCTAAAAAAAACCTGGGGAGGATCTCGGGTGCTCCGGAAGGGTAAGCAGATCCTGCTTCACATGTGGCACCCGTCGTGTTGCTCATGTTAGTACAAACCCGGTAATAAGTCTAATTCGATAGGTCACATTCGGGAAAAGGGGACGGGATTGTAATTTCGACATTAGGAACATATCCGTTGTCATCTGTGAAACGGATATTCCATAACGGTCAACCAACTCGTGATGGCGTACGTAAAACTTAGGAAGGGATGATTTCAAATTCACCACTTGGAACTCTTGGTTCTATACTTTCCTTGTGAACAGCTACCCTCTATTTAGGAAATCACGATAGAAAATACAAGCCCTGAAATATCGTACCAACTGGGAGATATATACTCCGTATGTAGGCGCTGCTGGAATGTTGCTACATAGAAATGGAAAGTTCACAAAGTTCACATGAATACGGAGTTAATGAGGCCGAATTATTCACTTGCGTGTAAATAATTCATCAGCGATGTTTCCTAGCTTATTTTGACAAAACTGAACCAAATTAGCTGCAAAAATGAATTATTATTTCACTTTTTCATTTTCATTAATAATTGAACAAAAAAAATCATATTTCATTTTTCTTTTTTTTTATATCTCGTAGCTAATGCCCATTTGATGTAAATAAATTTATGTAATGGTTACAATGTTTCTGTGTTACATCGTCTCCCATAGGGGAATGTGCCTTTCTACAAACATTTGCATATATTTCATCGTAAGTCATTGTGTTAACTGTGGGTTTATAGTTCATAATTTTGATATTACCCGGATATCTATCATCATGTAATAGTAATTTCTGAAGTACTTTTTGGAGCTTTTCAGCTTTTCAACATTTATATTTTCGGAAAAAAAATATAATAATATCCATGTATACTAATTTTAGGGTCATGTATGATATTCAATATAGCAATGCTTTTCCCACAATGTAACGAAAATTGTAGGAAAAGCAAAATCTATTTGTAAGATTTGAATGACTTGAAGGTACTGATGATACTATCTGATTACCCCTCAAGAAGACATCTCGGTCGAGACAAAATTCAAGTTCTAAATGAAACAAATGAAGTCGAAATTACTAACAAGGGTTTCAAAATCAATAGCCCAAATTCAAATCATTACAAATCAACAGATGTGCAACTTATGACTATAAAGAAGATATATGCGTCCATCGCTGTCAATGAATTTTGTCTAACTGATATACTCGCCGTTCAAAAGTTCACGTTACTTTAAAAGGAAACCGGGTTTCTTATGTAAGGCCTGACAAAGGTAAATTTTAAATGATTCTTTAAAAGATATTTGAAAAATTTAAATATAAATAATAACACATTCAATGTTAAACAGCGAAAGCTGCAATATTTCATTTTTTATTAACCATGGAATATCTAACACTTAACTTTTAACAATCACAGAAATTTGATTTATAAAACAAAACAATCATTATATGAACACCTTTTGTTTATTATTTATCTTCAATCATGTCAATTGATATAGTTAACTTTTGGCCATCTGTAATATTCATATTTAAAAAAACATCAGTTTCTAGTAATCACGAATATTTTAACATCATCGACAAGGTAATGTGGGTTGCCCTGCAACAAGTCAACTAACGACCCCTAAAAGATGTACTTGCAAAGGTTTGTTTATGTCCAAGCACTGTCTTTAGCCGGCCAATGCTTTAGGTTTATCATCTTCTTTTTGATCTGTTGATAACAAATAAAGTGAAGCATTATAGAACCCCACTTTTTTACACACAAAAATAAAACAAATACTTTTCACACTCTTATAGAGGATTTAGAGTTTATTCTGTTCTATAGACTCCGGTCTTTTGTTGAATACTACATACTGCCTTCTGGCTATTTTTCTTTTTATTTTGCTAGGGGTTAGGGGTTTTACAATCAATAGTAAAAAGCTATTGCTCTTGCCCTAAAAAAATAGGTCAAGGTCAATAGTTGTGACTAATCAATGAAGAATGTTTACAATATAGTTGCAATTACCAGAAGGGGAAGAATGATTTGCAAATTTATAACCCCTTTATTAAAAAATTACTCAGTTCCAAAATCTAGAAAAATAAATAATTCTTCCACCAATTCGATAGTAGCATGTGCACAAATACCACATATATGCAATCTTCTTGCGAAGTGTAAAGTACTGGGTTTAAGTTGATTTCACAAACAAGGTACCGATTTTTTCCCGCCCGTCTGCCCGCCCGCCCGACATTACCATACTATAAGCCTGCATTGGACTTCGTCTAACAAAGCCAAACATTGGAGACATTATAATCTATAGTATTGTATCATAACAGTAACTGACTATTTATTTTTAAATTTGACTTGAAGCTCCATCTAGTTAATTCTTTTAAAACTGGTATTTTAACAGGATTTTCATCTTCTCAAATCAATTCTAATCATTTTTTTAAATAAATTTTTCTTTTATGATGGGTCGGACCAGCATATCATTAATTTAAATACATCTACGTCTGGGGCTCAAATGGGCGGCATGACAAAAATAATGATTGAGACTTGGTGAAGTCCTTTTAAGAAACACATAACATTGGACCTTCAAATAATTATCGCTCGAATCCGTCGATATTTTAGCGGAGATCACGGAGGTGGTTTACATAGATTCGAATCAATCATTGTGGGTGGATGCTTGGGGTTAATTGTGTCTAATGTGAACTCATCAGGGATTGGTTTTGCCATTGTCGTATCTTAGTAAGGAGCAAGTTTTACCTCCAATATATTTAGGACAACTGTACACGCTGTTCAGCTTACATTAGCTTATTGATCATACAACATTGCGACTAGTGTTCTTGCAAATTAAAGATATTCATCAATATCACTGTTTGGCAATCTGACATCTGTTTAAGAACTTTGATAGCCGTCATGTTATATTTTCTGTGAGAAGTCATATCATGCAATTGCATGTGCTAGAGACACGCATTAAATTATTCTGGGTATACACATAAGTACATAGCTTATGTTAAAGTTCGTAACGTCTTGTGAACTTGGTGAAAGTAATAGTTACTGTTTAAAACCACAGATCATCTGAATTTTTCATGGATAAAGAAAAGTAAAAACAAAGATTTAAAACGTCCGTGTCAAGATATTTCTTTATCACATCTCTTTGCAGTCTGATATAGGTAAAAATTCAGATAAAGTAAGTTGTTTAATATGTAATAGCAAAAATACAGTTAATTGAAATATAACTTGAGTGCTAATTAAAAGTTAATGACGGTGAGAGAAGTGATCAATTTCCGTGTTAAAGTTGAAGTTTTATAATTCTAATTTTTATTATCAACAACTTTATACTAATCTATGCCTGCTCCTAGAAATTTTTATCAGTAATACTCTTTGAGTTGTTTAACAAGTTTATTACACAATTAGATACAAATTATTCTATTTGAAGCGATAAAGTTTATGTCTATATTTTAAAGAAACAAATGCGATATTTTAAACAACTTTAAATTGTCTATTTTATAGATTAGTGCCAATAAAAGTCTTAACTGACAATCACGAATGATGGTTATTTCAAAAATTGAATTCTCTTGAAAAAAAGTAGGCATATAAGTTCAAATTAACATTCTCGAAATAGGTGGATGACAAAATTACAATAGTTTATTCGGAAAAACGATTTTTTTTTGGGAAATTGTGACCATACGAATTTCTTACGACAGGATAAAAATTAAGTAGACGTATTTATGTTTAATATAAGATCAGTTATAGTCGTGTTTTATTTGGGGAGATTAAATTCAATATTTAGACGACTTTTTTCCTATTTGTCCTCGAACTATATGTCTTTGAATATTAAGTTGAATTGTAAAAGCACTTGTTTTAGGGTATTATATATATTGGAATTTTGTCGATATTTCTTGATTTCAAAAACAGAAAAATCTAGTTCATGAATGAGTTCGATGGTTTAAGTCATGATGTGGCGTCGACAAACAGGTTGACGTCTCATGCAATGAATAGAGATGACAATACTAATAACGGTTATCACAAAACATACTCATATGGCTTATTTTGGGATTGGCGTTGTGCAAAAAGTAAAATGTGTATTGTGTTTTACTTATTATTTCACTCGGACCTATGAACTGTGTATATTCACACAATCATATGATCTTGCACGTTAAATCGCTCTTTTATGAACTATTAGATGATACACTATAATTATGTTAACCTGTAGATTTTTTTATAATGGTTAAATATTGTCATGTAGATGTATATGTACATATCAATTTTTATTTTCTCACTCACTCAAGAACTGTGTTTTCTGAGAAGTAGAAATGAAAGATCTGATAGCCAATATGGGAAGAAACCGGAAGTCTGTTATTGACAAACACGTAATCTGTATATATTCCAGTGTAACTTAACCCATAGAATTTCAATCTGACCTTAAATGCACCGTATTGGTCTTCTACTGAATCTTAGTATGTCGCAGGATTTTATGGATAAACGATCTTTCTGAAATATTTCTATTTATTTTCGTCGTACATATCATATCGTTTGCATTGTCTTTTTACCTTAGTCTGTGCTGCAAAGTGGACTTCTCTTGGATGAATATGAACAACTCTAATTGGTATAAATGCCCAACGTCTTGCATTAGTTGAACAATCTGCAATAAATTTATTTTGGAAAGGTTTTCCAATACAAGGTTCGCGTTCCTGCAGAACTTAAACGGTGGTAATTTGATTCGCATTTAGTATTATACTATAACTTTTAGCCATTACTGTAGAATGATAATGAGTGTCTCTCTTCCCGCGTTATTGTTTTTTTTTATTAGGATAATTAATTTGAACTCTCCTATGTTTTTTTTTTCTTTTTTGTGCATCAACAAAACTATGACAACATATTAAAAAGTAAAATAACAAAAATACCGAACTCCAAGAAAAGTTCAAAACGGAAAGTCCCTAAACAAATGGCAAAATCAAAAGCTCAAACACATCAAATGAATGGACAACAAGTGTCATATTCCTGAATTGGTACAGGCATTTCCTTATGTAGAAAGTGGTGGATTTAACTTGGTTCTATAGCTAGCTAAACCTCTCACTTTCCATTATATTGACACCAATGTGTGAACAAAACAAGCAGACATAATAGGTAAAAATGTCAAAAATAGTGGTACAGCAGCCAACATTATGTTATAATCGTAATCACTGTAAAAACAAACAATTATGTCAACAAAGAAAAACGGAAATGGCCTAAAGCATGTATAGACAAAACACATCAGCAAAAATGAAAGACAAAAATACAAAAAATGACAATAGCACAATAACACTATGGTGGGTTGTATAGGTACCGAGCCACGCCAAAAGGATATTACAAAAAATGGACTAAACAGTAAAGGTTTAAGACAAATAAAAGAACCCTATAACACGTAACGAATGTGATAAACAACGTCAGTACCTAGAATTTATACTTCAAGACCATCAAGACAAAAGCGATAAATTGGTCACCATAAAATAAATTTGGTTGTAAAAATAGTACTAGTTTTCTAGGAATACATATTCATCAAATCTTATTGTGCCTAAAATAGTGAACAATCATACAATACTCAATTTTCATCATCAGATAATTTTATTGTTCCTAAATCAAATACAGAATTATACAAATCAAGTTTTTTCTTTAAGTGGTCCAAAAGTGTAGAATTCACTATCCAGTGAAATTAAAAAATCAAAAACTCTATCTGCATTCAAATACTCCTACAAGTCATAATATTTTTAACAGAGTGTTAAATTTATAAGTTTAACCACAATGTTTACTATAGGTGTATTTTTTTTGTCAAATATTTATATATAAATATATATATATATAAATTGGTTTATATTTGTGTATAAGTAGATTGATTATGTTTTATTCATGTAATTAATATTGTATGCAGAGAGCCTTATTGAAAATTGGTTTAATCCAAATGAGTTATTCCTTTTTAATAAAGATATTAGTATTAGGTCTTTCCACTTTTCGGTGGAAAGACCTATTGTATTTGTTCTGATTATTTTTTTTTTCTTCTTCCGCCACTTTTATTTCTTGCGTATAAATTTTGTTACGCAAGATGTCGCTTAGATGTTTGATATATGATATCGAACAGTTTATGCGCCTTTGAAATTCACCCTGCGTAACTGAAGACTTTTCTTTGAAGGAGTTATCTCCCCAAACACTGTTTTCCTTGTGACTGCATCTCCTCTGTAACCGTAAAAGAAAGCGACAAATTTATTTTATAAAATTGCTCGTTATATCCTTTGCATGATTTGTCCAATTTTGACCGAAGCGATACGAACACTCCATATGAGAGTTATTTCCCCTAATGAGTTTGTTATTAGTGATATGCATTTTTCTCTTGTAAACCATAAGTGATAGAGACCTAGGATCTTTTGATTTGAGGTCCTTGGTCCAAAAATAGGAAAATAAGGTCAAGGTCAGAGGTCAAGGTCATATTTTAAATTTTAATTTTGGCTTATTTTCAATTTTCAATTCTTTTCAAAAACCGTATAAGATATCGACAAGATATTTTTACTTAATTGTAAGTTGCGACATGCCGTAACACATAAATTTTGGTTTAAATGGTACGCTAACATTAAATTGGAGTTTTTTCCCCTCTTATATTAAAAATTAGGCGTAAAGTGATATAACTCATTAACCATATATAATTAAGACCTATGGTCATTTGATTTGAAGCCCTCGGTTTATGACCTTGAAATTGAGCTAAAGGACATAGGTAAATTTGACATTCTAGATTTTGACCTTTGCTTTTACCTTGTATGTATACGTGATAAAGCCATAGGACGTTTTGCATTACGTTTCAAGCCACTTGAACATGGAAAAGCCAACAGGAAGTGACCTTGTGTAAACCGGAAGTAGCTATGTTTTGTACTTATTTAATGTAAAAGTATATGAAACCATACATTTTTGGAATCAGTATCAAGTAAACTATCAAATAAAACCGAAAGTGACATCTTTCAAACCGGAAGTAACAATTTATCTCCCTTATTTAGAAAAAAATGTATAGAAACCATGTATTTTTGGAATCAGTGTACAATAAACTATCATTAGACGCTGAATATAATATTTTAAACCAAATTATAATAGTTCTATTTCAAAATAGATTTTTATGAGTGGAAATACCTCCAAATGTTCTCTGAATTTTATTTTTTTTTCTTCTTCCGCCACTTTTATTTCTTGCGTATAAATTTTGTTTTGCAAGATGTCGCTTAGATGTTTGGTATATGATATCGAACAGTTTATGCACCTTTGAAATTCACCCTGCGTAACCGAATACTTTTCTTTGTAGGAGTTATCTCCCCGAACACTGTTTTCCTTGTGACTGCATCTCCTCCGTAACCGTATAAGAAAGCGACAAATTTATTTTATAAAATTGCTCGTTATATCCTTCGCATGATTTGTTCAATTTTGACCGAAGCAATACGAACACTCCATATGAGAGTTATTTCCCCTTATGCATTTGATATAAGTGATATGCATTTCTATCTTGTAAACCATAAGTGATAGAGACCTAGGATCTTTTTATTTGTGGTCCTTGGTCCAAAAAAAAAAGAAAATAAGGTCAAGGTCAGAGGTCAAGGTCATATTTTAAATTTTGATTTTGGCTTATTTTCAATTCTTTTCAAAAACCGTATAAGATATTGACAACATATTATTACTAAATTGTAAGTTGCGACATGTCGTAACACATAAATTTTGGTTGAAAGGGTACACTAACATTAAATTGGAGTTTTCTCCCCTCTTATATTAAAAATTAGGCATATAGTGATATACCTCATTAACCATGTATAATTAAGACCTATGGTCTTTTGATTTGAAGCCCTTGGTTTATGACCTTGAAATTGAGCTCAAAGTCATTGGTAAATTTGACGTTCTAGATATTGACCTTTGCTTTTACCTCATTTGTATACATGATAAAGCCATGGGACTTTTTGCATTACGTTGCAAGCCACTTGACTATGGAAAAGCCAACCGGAAGTGACCTTGTGTAAACCGGAAGTAGCTATTTTTTGTACTTATTTAATATAAAAGTATATTAAACCATATATTTTTGGAATCATTATCAAGTAATCTATCAAATAAAACCGGAAGTGACATCTTTCAAACCGGAAGTTACAATTTATCTCCCTTATTTAGAAAAAATTGTATAGAAACCAAGTATTTTTGGAATCAGTGTACAATAAGCTATCATTTGACGCTGGATATGATATTTTAATAGATCTATATCAAAATTGATTTTTATGGGTGGAAAGACCTTCAATTGTTCTATGAACAATTGGTTTTTGATTATTTTTTTTTTCTTCTTCCGCCACTTATATTTCTTGCGTATAAATTTTGTTTCGCAAGATGTCGCTTAGATGTTTGGTATATGATATCGAACAGTTTATGCGCCTTTTAAATTCACCCTGCGTAACCGAATACTTTTCTTTGTAGGAGTTATCTCCACGAAAACTGTTTTCCTTGTGACTGCATCTTCTCCGTAACTGTATAAGAAAGCGACAAATTTATTTTATAAAATTGCTCTTTATATCCTTCGGATGATTTGTCCAATTTTGACCGAAGCAATACGAACACTCCATATGAGAGTTATTTCCCCTTATGCATTTGATATAAGTGTTATGCATTTTTCTCTTGTAAACCATAAGTGATAGAGACCAAGGATCTTTTGATTTGAGGTCCTTGGTCCAAAAAAAAGAAAATAAGTTCAAGTACAGAGGTCAAGGTCATATTTTAAATTTTGATTTTGGCTTATTTTCAATTTTTTTCAAAAACCGTATAAGATATCGACAACATATTTTTACTAAATTGTTATTTGCGACATGTCGTAACACATACATTTTGGTTGAAAGGGTACGCTTACATTAAATTGGAGTTTTCTCCCCTCTTATATTAAAAATTAGGCATATAGTGATATAACTCATTAACCATATATAATTAAGACCTATGGTCTTTTGATTTGAAGCCTTTGGTTTATGACCTTGAAATTGAGCTCAAGGTCATAGGTAAATTTGACGTTCTAGATATTGACCTTTGCTTTTACCTCATATGTATACATGATAAAGCCATGGGACTTTTTGCATTACGTCTCAAGCCACTTGACCATAGAAAAGCTAACCGGAAGTGACCATGTGTAAACCGGAAGTAGCTAGTTTTTTGTACTTATTTAATGTAAAAGTATACTAAACCATATATTTTTTGAATCAGTATCAAGTAAACTATAAAAAATACCGGGAAGTGACATTTTTCAAACCTGAAGTAACAATTTTTCTCCCTTATTTAGAAAAAAAATGCATAGTAACCATATAGTTTTGGAATCAGTGTACAATAAGGTATCATTTGACGCTGGACATGATATTTTAAACCGAATTTTAATAGCTCTATATCAAAATAGATCTTTATGGATGGAAAGACCTTCAATTGTTCTCTGAACAATTGGTTTTTAATTATTATTATTAGTATTATTATTATTATTATTCAAGATTAAAAGAGATTTATATGACTATTGATTAATGGAATTGGTTTAAGAATACAATCAATTCATGAACTCTGTTTGGTAATAAACCATTTTATTAAATGAACCAAATTTAGGCCGCACACTTTACTAAATAAACCCAATTAAGAAATATAGGCTTTCAGGTTCACTGCTTGGTAGGTTAGATAACACATGTTTTCATAGTAGTCACTATAGTCGGATATGGCCAAATTCGTTTATTCGCGCTGTCACCTTTATATTTTCAAAGGCGAAAACGAAAATGCAAAAACGCGATAGCACAAAATTGCCAAAGCGAAAACACGCATACGAATATGCGAAAAATCATAAAATCACGTATCTAAGAACGCAAAAACTCAAAATCAAATTCAATTCGGGATTGCGAGTTTTTGCTTTCGAGATTTGGAGTTCTCGATTTCGCGTTTTCGCGAAAAACACGAATTCGCCTTTTTAATACAGTGCCCACTACTGTCAATCATATCGTATCTTCGATTTCATTGGATAACGATTACCAATTTGGAGAATACCGGACTGCATGATATTATTTTCAAGTGCTATTAAAACAAATACCTCTTCTGTTTACTCATAAGCGCAACAGTATTATGCCATCGAAGGTTTATGCCGTCGCGAATTGGGGACATTTCGTGAGAGTTATTCTCCATTGATCAGACCGTTTTTAGAGGTCCGTTTCGTTTATGGCTTGCTATGCGATATGGGTTTTGCTCATCGTTGAATGCCAAACGGTGATCTATAGTTGTAATCTTATATGTCATTTGGTCTCTGGTTGAGAGTTGTCTCATTTGTTATCGTACCACATGTTCTTATTCTTGTATAACAATGTATAACATACAAATTATGCGTAAAAAGAGATTCATATCGTTGATACAAAAATAAGTTCTGAAATTATAGAGTCTATAGAAAACAACTATATAACAAAATTGATAAGTATCGGATCGTTTAAAATCTACACTTTAGCACTAACCGGAAAATCATAATAGTTTTAAAATTTGTCAAGATAAAACAGATAAAAAAAATTGAAAAATACAAGCAAGAGGAAATGAAATAGTCTTGACAAATATTTTGGCACAACAAAGTTATTGGCCTAAGCCAGTTGCAGTCCTTTTTGAAATGTGATAAAACAATGTGCGTTCTTTTCTTTAAGGGGGATTAGCCAGTATTAGGATGTCATAATACACATCCACGTCTACATCTACTAAATGATGTAGTAAAGGAGCTATATTAACACATTAAGGACTCTTACTGTGTAATAACAAAACTCGATTTTAGTTTACCGCAGGGATCGGTCTTAGGGCCGAAACTGTATTTTTTTCGCAAAACCAGTAGGTGAAATTTGCAGGCGCTACGGAATGTCATACCATTCGTACGCAGATGATACTCAGGTTTATCAAATTACAAGACCGCAAGGAGACTGGTCCGATCTGTCCAAACGCCTAGAACGTTGTTTGTCTGATATTGGTGATTGGATGAGTGCCAATATGCTGAAACTTAATGAAGACAAAACAGAATTAATTATCTTTGCACCCAAACATCAATTGAAGCATTTTTCCGATTTCCGTCTGACATTAATTTTTTGATGTAACTGTGTTAAGCGACGTTTCTTGTGTGAAAAATCTGGGAATGTACTCCGATAAAACCATCAGTATGGAACATCAAGCTAGTGCGATCACTAAGGCTTGTTTTTACCAGATTCGGAATATTGGTCGAATTCTATCTTTAATTTCGGTTGAATCCTCTAGAACACTAGTGTGCTCTCTAGTTACATCAAGGCTAGACTATGGCAACGCATTGTTGTACGGTACTAACACCAACATTATCAGTAAGCTACAGCGTGTCCAAAACACAGCAGCACGTTTGATTACCCCAAAAAGGAAATTTGACTCAATTACGACTGTTCTTATATCGTTATACACTGGCTACCCATTCATTACCGCTGCCAATATAAACGTCTGTTATATGTGTACACAGCACAGCATGGCAAGGTTCCTAGCTATTTTCAAGATCTAATTACGCCAAACAAACCCAACAGATCACTCAGGTCGGAAAACAGTATGCTCTTAAATCCTCCGAATGACGTCCGAACGAAAAGCTACGGCGAGAGGCGTTTTGACAAGTCCGCGCCTACACTCTGGAACAGTTAACCATTGTCCTTGCGGAGTGTGAATTCTTTAAACGTTTTTAAAAAGCAACTCAAGACTCACTTCTTTCGAACTGCTTTTAAGGATTTCTTGTAGATTGTATATACTTTTAATTGACTGCATTAATTTTAGACTGTTTTGTATATTTTAGAGTACATGCATTGTTTATTTATTATTTTTATTTTTTTTATTTTTGTTTTATCTGCTTGTTTAAATCGTATTAATTGGTGCTTCGTATTTCATGTTTTATGTATATTTGTATTTTATCTATTTCTAAAAGAGGGACGAAAGATACCAGAGGGACAGTCAAACTCATAGATCGAAAACAAACTGACAACGCCATGGCCAAAAATAAAAAGACAAACAGACAAATAATAGTACAGATGACACAACATAGAAAACTAAAGACTAAGCAACACGAACCCCACCAAAAACTGGGGGTGATCTCAGGTGCTCCGGAAGGGTAAGCAGATTCTAAATGTGAAGCGCTTTGAGTAATTGTTGTTATTATATAATGCGCTCTATAAATATTGTATTTATTATATTTATATAACATTTTGATGGCCATTTGTTGTATCAAAGTATTTGTCAATACGATTTTATTATATTTCATTTTTTTCGTATATTTTAATCTTTCAATTGTATCGTTGCACAAGATCAAAACGGTATATATATTCAAATATAACATAATGACCTGAAAATGTGTTTTCTCGTTAGTCGCCACATATTTTGCGGGAAAACGACTTGCCATTTTCTGATAAATTCAACGACGTCTTTAAGCTGCAAGGCAAAGAAAGCCAAATATTCTCACAGAAATCTAAAAATATCTTCTCTTTCATTTGAAGTGTCAAAAATGTTGATTTTGTTTCTTATTTGATTTGTCAATTTTGCACAATGGAATATTTTTTAGATTTTTAGTTACAAATGTATGTAATATGATTACTTATTACAATAGATCGTAAACAAAACTTGTGACAACGGGACAAGGAAATTCATTCATGAATTTATAGTTATCTCCCCTGAAACGGAATTGAATCTCCTTAAACCAGAAACAATCAGAAAAGTATGAGTTGAAAACAGCGATAGTCATTGATAGGCTCTCAAATTAGTTATGCATGCAATTAATTACATTTTGCTGCTTGAAAGTTAACAATATTACAAGAGTACAGTTATGATCCGACATAATTAATAATAGAAAAATATACTTCAAAACATTTCAATTATAATGACAGGAACAAATGCATATTCTTCACCAGTCAATGTACGAAACGCAGTTACATAGAATCTAATTAAGAACTGAAACTAACTGCTTACAAATTTTTGTATTTCCAATATTTTTTCCTCAGTTGCATACTATAAGTTTTTGTTTGAAGTAAATCCCAGTCCCTCATCAAAATGTGCGTGTTTTCGTAACCAGGAGAGGATACTCCATTCCGAATAAAACTCGTAAGATTTTGTTTATAGGCAAAAAAAGCCGCATGATGTTTAAGGCTAATATTAATTGAGTGTGCTACCATACCAATATATGCATCTTCTATTGGAATAACCTTCATATACTCAACTGCAACTGCTAACATTCCAACGGTTTTTTTATTTGTTAAGATAGTTCCTCCAATTATATATGGCGGATACAAATCAAATGGATAGTCGTCTGGTGAAACATAAGTTTTCGAACTTTTATCTCTAATTGTTTTCGATTGATTAAGCAAATATCCAACCACAATCAAGTCTGCTGAGTTTATATTTCGTCTTGCAATATCATAAATATTCAGTGGATTAAGAAATCGATCGTCATCAACAAAATGAATGAATGTTGATGTTATGTTTATTTGTGATAGCCATATCAAAGCATAAATTGTTTTATAAACAACATTGTGATACTGATCATTAATGTTTAACTGAACAATATCTTTGTACTTTTCTGATTCAAAATCAACAAAATAGTCGATGCCGTCTAGATATCCAATAATAAAAACAGTTTTTGATCGCAGTTTTGTCATGCCTCCCCACGTCCTACGTATAGCTTCGCGCTGGCCAAAGTTTAAAACGTAGGATTTCACAACAAATAACACTTGCAAAGAATCACATTTGTAATTTCCACACAATAACTCTGAAGGATTTATCAAGAATATTTCTCTCTCTTTGAAATTATTTACTGGTTCCTTATTCAATATTTTCCTATGATTTGTATCGAACACCAATTTTTCCACGCTAAGAATCGATAACTTTTTAATATGTTTATGGTTTTTTTCATGTTTCTTTTGGAAGAACAGATAAACATAGCATATCCATAATAAACAGAAAATGAACATTTGAAACCTGAAAAAAAAAGCGATTGCTTGGAATAACAGGATAATCCTAATGCTGCTGCTCAGTTAAAATAATACACCTTTCTATAAAAAAAATACATTCATTAGTAAATATTTTTCAATCACTTCTTACGTATATGCCCAACCTTACATACGGTTGTGGTACATGTATTTGCCATACAAATGCTTCTTATCTGTACATTCTCTTATGAACGGTTGAACATGACCTTTTCTATAATTTATTATAAAACGCTTAAAGAAGTATATCTTAATGAATTGATATAATAAATCGAACATAATGAGGTCAATCATAAAAAAGATTTAAAATCTGTTTTCTTTGGGTTCAATTATAGAAGCTTATTTATAAAACATAAATGTATACTTTAAGATAAATGTAATCCTTTCAGTAATGTTGATAGTGTATCTACTATGCATAACCTTACACATATCTGAACCTTAATTTTCTTTGATAAATTGATAGTCAATCTTATGTTTCATACATTGAATACAAATACAATAATGCATGTACACATTGTCAGATGGATACACTGTTTCGTGTTACATCTTAGTTGTTTTACTATCTACCAGTATGTTTTAATAAAGAGAAAAGGCAAGCTAAAATGTTTTCCTAAATCTGATCAACATTGACTGTTAATTAATGAATGGGAGTTAAAGTATATAGACAAATATCTGATAAAACATGCGTTGAGTAAAATACTATTTAAGGGCATACGATACAGTAGAGATCCCTCGTTGATTTTTTCTTGAAATTTTGGTAAAAGGTCAATTTTGATGTGTACTTTTGAAATATGCAAAGAAAAATATACCTTCATGACTTACTTTTTGAGATAATTTGGTTCGAAATTTACATATTTGAAGGAAAAACCCTGAAATTTCATAAATAAGGACTTTTAAGGAAAGTACCAATACTTTTGAACGAACAGTCATAATTTAACCGGGTTTTTTGTAAAATGTTCCCTTGATCCATGGCATCAGCATGTTGTAACAAGTTAACGGTTGAAATAAGTAATTATATTCTCAATTCTTTTAATACAAGTGAAATAAAGAAGTTGAAAATATTTTTGCGTCTACACAGAAGTGCAGAAAAAATTCTATCGTTGATTTTTTCTTAAAATTTTGGCGGATCGTTCTTGAAACAGAACTTGATCGACTGCAAAAGAAAAAACTGGGGGTCCATGTGCTTGTTTTTTCAATAAAAGCAATAACCCTAATTTTTATTGGAAAACGGGACGTTTGCCAATAAGGCGCCAAACTACGTTGGAATAAGTTTTATTCGCAACAACGTCGTGAAATCTTTCCCGCCGTTCACTATACTACGTTGTCAATTTCAGTGGTAGAGCCAAGGTGTTTTTTTTTTAAACCAATGATATTAATCATGAAAATTAATAAAGCTGGCTCCTCGTAAAATAGCATCATATTTGCCAAACCTTTATGAATTGTTACGAATCTTGGATAGAAAATGTATTCTAGTAAATTACTTTTAGAAAAGAAATGTTCGGAAACAAAACAGATATATAATAAAAAAATTAATTTGCATCTCTGTCCGACATTAGTCATACAATTCATGTAGACAACACAGCTTGAACATAGTTTTAATTATTAATAGGCCCCGACATGACAAAATGTGCAACAATTATAAAGTAAGGGGGATGATATAAAAAGGTATGATTGCAAAAGAGACAACTGTCAACCATAGTTCAAATGACGAAGATAAACGCTATTAAAGGTCACCCTACGGCCTTCAACACAAAAAAAAATAAGAAAAAGAAAAAGCCACACCGTATAGTCAAGCTTTAAAAATCCCCAACATGAAAATGTGAAATAATTCAAACAAGAAAACTAACGACCTACTCTACATAACATGAACACAAAATCATACCCACATTAAATCGGGTCAGCTTAGTCAATTACAGTGTAGTATATCATTTCATACAGCAGTCGATATTAGAGCATGAAATTTAATGATTCTGTATCAATAGATAAGTTACCTAAGCTTGTCTTCAGAGTATTTTTTTTTATTTCGGTACATATAATCATTGAATTACTTGTCTGTATTATACCTTCAATCTAGGAGTGAGTGCAACCACATTGTTTGTCCGGTCCAACAAATATTTTGTTTCTTATCTGAGAAACTACTTTACAAAAAGACTTCGTATTTGGTCAGTAACTTAACATCAATGAGTTGCAACTCTGGTCTGTCAAATACCTAATTCCTGTGTGCCGATTTTTCTCTCTAAATATGTAAATAGGGGATATGCTTAGCACATCAACGGGTGCGTTTGTGTTTTTGGTCTATAATACGGGGCTTATAACTGAGTAATTTTAACTGACAATTCTTCTTCGTACACTTATATATTCCACGGGTTAAATTCTAAAAATGCCGTTAAACTCTTTAATGTACCTTTTTAAAGTCAGGAACAATAAGATGCGCTGTCATTATTTATTACGTTTTTTTGTCATTTTGTTGATAGTCTCTGTTAATTTATCCGTACAATTCTCATTACGATTTAGAGTTATCCAAATGGTGAAGTTACTATATTAATTACTTATGTTTTTTTTGTGTAGTTGGGTTTCTCTCTCATCGACGTCTTATGTTTTTCATATCTCTTATTCATTTCCCATATGAAATAACAGACATACAAATTTAAGCATGTGGATTTGATTTTTTTCCCATTCGAAGTTAATATTGTTGTATTAATGAATAAATATAACAATTCTCGTGAATTGGCCGATTTTCATTGCAGGTATTTTTTTCAAATTCGCGCAATCGGGATTATGACGTCAGTGGATTTCCGCAAATATGACTACATCTAAAGCGACGTCGCGAAATGTAATCGTTCTTATTAGAAACATCGCGAAATTACAACGTTCTGATTAACAACGTCGCGAAAACAACACGAAAAGTTTTGAAAACGTTATTATCTGCCCCTGCTACTGTATCGTATGCCCTTAAATGTAATATGGGTAAAATCATGGATAATTTACGGGCACTTTGAACGATTTGTTTATTTTTTTAGCTTACAAAACTACGGTTCACTGGACAAATTATCCCCCTACATGTAAATATACGTATTATTCCGACAACGTGTTGGCCATACTATACAAAACTGAAATAACACTTTAGAAAAGTGGTGTATAAGAACCGCTTTTTACCAGAGTTACCTTCATCTGGAACTTAACTAAGTTTCTCATTATTAGTATAGACCCAGTGCTCAAATATGTCGATATGTAAAGATCATAAATCTTTGAAAGCCAAGTAGGAAAAAATATAGAAGAAGCTAAATGACAAAAAGGGACATACAAACAATACCCATATTCTACTAAGGTGAAATTAGACTAAGGGAGATGAAGCGGTATCGACAAACTGCTATAAACTGAAAATAGCACCTTCTAATTTTGGTGCGCCCGAGGTGCATTTCTATATTTACCTTCAGTAAGAACGCAAAATCCATTAACATGGTTTTATATTTTGCACTCTTAATGAAGTAGCAAGAACAGTATAGTTTTGTCATATGAAGAGATCGGGGATTATATATCAATGATCACATTTAAAAACAGAGTGCCGGGCAATATAAAAGAAGTAAAAACTGCTACCGTCAAATTATGCCGATCAGGAATGCTTTCTGTATTTGAAATAAGATAACAATATCAGTACTGTGTTATTTTTAAGTAGATGCATGCATCATAACTTTTATACATATTGGTCATACACAGATAAATGATCATTTTTATCTTAACATCATCGGAAAAGTCTGACCAATAAATAATTCAGTCCCGTTCAGTCCTTCTGTAAACATTACGCGCTGCCCTAAGCCAAAATATTTTGAATACTAAGTGTTTAATTGTAAATCATGTTTAATTTCAATACTTAAACGACCTTAAGTCCTAAGTATGCAATCGACGAATAACTGGTGTCTTTAATTGTAACTCTACAGTTGAATTTATGGTTATCAAGGGTTTATATACATTCGGTCAATGTTGTTTCGGTTAATTCGTCTATACCAGTGTCCAATGTGTAAAATTACAAATGCCATTGTTCAATAAGTTAACGGTCAACACGCGGAGGCATAGTATACATTATTAGTTTTTATTTGCAAATAACAATATTTACTTTGGATTGATTACTGCCCGAAACAATTGATTTTGTGTGAGTATTTATGTCAGAAACATATAATATAAGTTACAAATCTGCAGTTTATTCTTTGTCCAAACTCAGCATCAGCCACTCTTATTAATCAAATTATGGCGATACATTAGGTTTATAACCATAGTTGTTAAATGTTGGCCAGTGGTAGTTTTTGTAATTTTTTGTTAATTTCTTATGATGAAGGATGCACGTGTTCAAATCAAACGTATATACCAGGTTGTCACTTCTATAATTCTTAAGAAAAGTATGGTATCAAAAGTGGTGCAATATGAAATTTACCCACCATCCACCCTGTCACCGCAGAACGTTAAATCTTTGTCGACACATTTTATTATCAAAGTAAAGATCATTTCTATAAGCAAGTTAATCAAAAAGAAGAAACATCCAGTTTATCTACATAAAATTGTTTAGAAAAAAAAAACGTCAATTAATGTTTTTTTAAGAATGAGAAGATTTTGATAATAACTAGCAGATCATCCATTATTGTCCACAGTTTGCTGGTTAACTTTATTATAACTATCGAATATATCTAACGTTTTATTTTTGGAATTAACATTATTTCTCAGACAAACTTGAATACTGCACTTATAACTCATTCTGGAGTGATTGGAATGAAAATGAACTTTACAAAGTATCTTTATTAGCAACGCAGGAGAAACGTATTGTACTTTTGCAGTGTAATGTGGCTTAAGCTCTGGAGAGAGGTGAAAGATACCAAAGAGATACCATTCAAACTCATAAGTCGAAATGAAACTGACAACGCAAGGAAATGAAATATAACAAAATTAAAGTCATGGCAAACTAAATAGAAATCTCTGACAACAGACAGCATTAAATTTTATGTTAGCAAATATGTGAAGTTGAAAACAAAAGAATTTAGAACAAGCCAGGATGTTTTCAAAGCTTATAGATTAGAAATAGAATCCGGACACAACATTATAAAAATGTGCAGTTGTAAAAATCTATTGAAAACACTAAACATAAACCTTGATATTGTAAGACAGCTCATTCTTTTTAATTATATTGTGCTAAAACCCAACTCGATTAGTATAAAAAAAGGGAAAATTGCTAAGATGTAAAGAGAACTCACCAGTCGAAATAAAATTGGTAACGCCATGACATGTACAAAAAACGATAATCAAGGAAAAGACAACAAAAACACTTCACAAAACACTACATAGAAAAGTACAGACTGAGAAACACGAAACGGACCGAAAACTGAAGGCTATCATGTGCTACGGAAGGGTAAGCATATCATGCTCCATTAGTCTCCTCGTCATATTGCGCATAGTAAGTTCTAATTCGATGACATAAATTTCGGAAGAGGCAACTACAGTTGATGATTATACTTTATATAATGACATATTTAAAGCGAAAAAAGAAAAAAAATCAAAAGAAATCCCCTATCCAAATTATCTAAGTCACTTTCCCTTTGCAACAGTATTAAAACATTGACTTCTCTATCTTTTACGCAAGTAATTCCCATTCCAACCTAAAAGACATTTTGAAAGAATTGGTCCTGCTTTGTTTCGTAAAAAAGAATGTAAATACAGATATTGTATCTAAGGAACGGATAAATCATATTTTGGAAGAAATCACTCTCAAGATTCTTGATTCCCTGTTTGACAAAATACTTGTTACGTTTGGAGAACATGTTTTTCAACAAAAAATCGGCATTCTCATGGGAACAAACTTTTGTTCTTGACGACTTGTTTCTTTATTCATATGAGACTGCCTTCGTACATGAGCTTCTTATGATGAATGAACAGAATCTAGTATTATCCCTTAACTTCACATTCCGCTATAGACAATGTCCTCTCACTTAGTGATTCAAAGTTTAGTGACTATGTTGAAAGCATCTATCCCATCGAACTTGAAATAAAGGATAAAATATATACAGGTAAATCTGCCTATTATCTGGACTTATATCTAGAAATTGGCATTGAGGTGCGGTTGAGAACAAAACTTGGGGTTGTGTTGCTTTTGCTTTAGTTTTTAACGTTCATGTTTTGTATAATTGTAATATTATTCACATTTTGTTATATTCATGGGTTTGCTTTTTTTCTACTTTATAATTAAGAAGTAACAGTAGTATTCCCGGAAGGTTTGATAAGAATGAACGAAATGAACATATATAACAGGATATATTCTTTGATGCAAAACGTTACCGTTACAAATCGATTGACGTATACTATTATGTCTTTATAGTTAAAGCAAATATACGTCCATTTTATATATTGAGTTAATGAACCAACTACCAGGGTAAAATCAGGGTTCATTACCGAATTAATTTTTTTGAGTTGTTTCAAACAACATTTTCATTTCGTCTTACGTACCTCTATCTTTAAAAAGTAACAAATTAATTCAATGCGTAGCTTTTTTCAACACATCAGGTTTTATCATATATGTGTCTGAATTTGCTCAAAATCATTTCAGAACATTAATAGTGTGTTTTACTACATAATCCAAGAAGATTTGTAAACCATTTGACTGATTTAAACTAATATTAAATTGCATAATATGAACCAATTTCATTCGTGACTTTGACGAACCAATTTCTACTGTCCAACCAATTGCAATCAGTAGCAGCCGTCAACTTGTAACTTAGATTGTCGGATCGTCCCGATGGCGAAAACTGAAGCGATTGATGCATGCTTGGTGATAAATTGTTGTAATATGAACGTTGGATTATACTATTTGTTTTTGATACCACGATTATCTTCACCAATTTCGTCAAGTGCCAGATATATGGCGGTTCTAAAATAAAATGGTCTACATTTTCAGAAAGCTTTATTCACTACTCTTTGTCATAAAAAAAATTAATTAGAAAAGCATAAGATTTGCTTTCACTAAATATGATATGAATAAATTTGATATAAAATAAGACTGATCGTGGCTTAATGAAAACATTGTGACAACACCAAGGGCTATCAAAACCCGTAACAAAGAAAGACAGGGTTAAAAGAATAATGGAAAAAAATACACAGAAAATAACAGATTTAGCAAAACAAACCAATAGAAGGATGGAATTAAGTGATCAGTTTGATGAGGCAGTTCATTCTGGAAGACTTCAAGTATACCATGAATCAACTTTTAGTTTATATAATTTCTTTCAAGAAGAGGAGTTGGTTCCCATAAAAAACAGTTACAAATCTAAACAGATATGATGTCAATCATGTGAAGATTCCAACATGGGATCTATCAGAATCAAAGAAGAATGTTTTGTAAATAATGTGCGGCACGCGCATTATGGTGAAAAGAATGTATTGCCAAAAATATCTAAACCCAATTTGCAAAAGAATAAGAAGAATAAGAAAAAGAATATAGATCTTCTAAAAAGTATATACTCACAATTGTGCATTCTGCAATCTCGTCATAATGATTGAATCTTCTCTTAACTATACTAAAAAAAATTACAATCTCTTGAATATAAAATTAATATATATTTGTTGGAAAGTGCTCATTATATTATACATAATACTTAATCTGTGATTTCACCTCATAAAGGGTTTAGAATTTTTAATGTAGCTACTTATACCGATGAATTTAAGATCATGACTATTCCCATTAGACTAATGTTTAGCTGCATATTCTGAACTAAATACGAATACAATAAAGATAAACTAATACAACTATTTATCAGTTCTCCAAAGAAAAATCAACTATTACGTTCCAATGCTATTAATTCGCATTTTATTATCATAGTATAACCACTTTATTTTATTAGCACATACTTACAACTTCTCGTCCAATCAAATTGCTTGGATTTACCTTCTAATTTTCATAGTACATACTTTTTCCGTGTACTAAGTAACTACGCATGAATGACCACAAGGGTAAGATTTCATTATATGGTATCAAGATATTAAAACAAAAAATGCCACTGGCCATTTTAAAATAAAATGCTGTGTTCCAAATTAAATTAGATAGTTTGTAATTAGTTTTCACATTGATTTTTAAATATCCTGCTATTAAAATCTTTGGATCTAAAAAATGTTTTTGACAATTGCAAGTTTCGTTCATTTAAATAAAGAGTAACAAATATGGTTCTTTATACCTTAATTAGAGTACAACCCTATCTTAAAATTGTAATAATTTATCATCCATGCAATTACTTTGTACAAAAAAAAGTGTGTTCTATGAAACATTATGAAGGGAAATTAAGGCAACTTGGTGATGATTTTTTTTAACTTTCTTAGGGAAATTGATCTATTTCGTCATGAATTGATTGATTGATTATTGGTTGCTTAATGTCCAGTGGCAAATATTTCATTCATGTCATGAATTGAGAAACTGTTATAATGTCTGAAGAGGATGTGCCACCTATATATATATACATATATACATATTCTAATAAATCTTTTAGTTTTTACTTTGAAAAAAAAAAAAACAAAACAAAACAAAACCTATAATCTCTGATCTATTGGTAGTTGCTTTCTAATGCTATCCACTAGACCATCTATGGCGACAAACTATGTATATGTTTCAAATTTATTATAGTTTAAGTTTTACTGTCAAATTCAAAATTTTTTTCAAAACATGTAAGGCTTCCACTGCAATTTAATTATTGCCTGCTTTTGTTCAATTCATTTTGTCATCTTACCATGTAAAGAAGTACATGTATAGTAAAACACCGCTTTATATCAATATACATGAGTTAAGCCTCTTTCAACTGATTTTGATAGTTCGTTCTTATGTTGTACTGTTACACCACTGTCCCAGGTTAGGGGGAGGGTTGGGATCCCGCTAACATGTTTAACCCCGCCACATTCTGTATGTATGTGCCTGTCCCAAGTCAGGGGCCTGTAATTCAGTGGTTGTCGTTTGTTTATGTGTTACATATTTGTTTTTCGTTCATTTTTTGTACATAAATTAGACCGTTAATTTTCTCGTTTGAATTGTTTTACATTGTCATTTCGGGGCCTTTTATAGCTGACTGTGCGGTATGGGCTTTGCTCATTGTTGAAGGCCGTACGGTGACCTAAAGTGGTTAATTTCTGTGTCATTTGGTCTCTTTTGGAGAATTGTCTCATTGGCAATCATACCACATCTTCTTTTTTATATTTACACCAGCATGCAGCTACCATCTTTTCATTCTGGAGTCAAGGGCCTTTTGAAATCACATATCTTACAATGATACTAGTGAGTAGATTCACAAAACATAGAGTTCGTTAATGAGCTCCGTTTTACAAACACCTGTGATACAAGTAGTCAGCCAAAATAAACTATCAATAGACCAATTAAAAAGATTGCTCGAGTTGTGAATATGTGCTAAATTGGATAGTCTATGAAAAGGTATATACTATGATATTAAGAGCTCGGGGCAAGCCCTTCGCTTTTCATAGACTAACCTAGACCTAATTTTCGTCTATTATTGGTATTTTTGACCTTGACTCTTGAGTGGTGACTTTAAAATCCATACAGAATTTTCATTCATTATATATGAACATGTGTAAGTTGCAATCTACATTTGGAAGAAATCATGTTATAATTGGCCAAGGGAATTACTCTTTGTGTCGTAAATATGATCTGCAGAGCACATATTGTAAATATTGTCTAACTTGTCAGTTGAGAGTCAGTTTAAATTCAATTCAACGGAAGAATTGTTTGCTCTTTTGTCCCTTTCATAACGATGCTGTCAACTTCGAATAAAGAATGTCCACTACATCATTAAGGTATTGTTCATTTATTCGTGGTACGCAATAAAAATCACAGAAATGTTAAAAGTGAAAAAGTACCTCTATTTTCAGTTGGTACTTCTTGAAAACATTAATTAGAATAACGACAAAATCGACAATGGACACAAAAGTATGCTTGATAAATATAATTAACACAAAATAAAGGAGATAAAGTTATGTTATTGTGTTTTAGTCAAAAGGCCCCACTTATTAGTAACAGACACGAAGCTAAAAGCAGAATTCCAATTGTTACGTAGCTTACATTTCATTATTCCTGTTTATATAATTTTACATTATTCAATTTTTTATTCGTGTAAAGGATGAATCATATATTTGTATGAATAAAATTGAATTCAGTTGATGGTAGTCCATTTCAAATTTCTATCTGGAATACTTGCGAATTTTGAAAACTACCCATGTGACCAAAAAGGAAATTAAAATTATAACAAAATCCATCAAATATCAACTGAGGTAGTTGAAACCTAAGATTTTACTGATTTATTGATTTATTAATGGACAATTTAAGAAATGTTTGTTATAAATCAAGATCATCAGGAAAGAATTCATTGGAAAATATGACAACATTACCTGGTATATTATTGTTAGTCTAGCCATACATGAAACCACATCAAAAGTTTAAACTCATGTTTGGGGATATAAATGTTATCATCGTTGAACTAAAAAAGTCATCAACAAATCAAATATAAAATTGTAGACAAATTTCATAAATTGCAACATCATACTAGAGTGGTTATCGTTTGAAAATAGAAAGATGTTATATAAATAAAAAGCAAGTGAGTGACAAGCGAAATAGAGAAGGTAGATGCAAAAGAATTCAAATCAACCCAGCATATTATTAACTATGTATTCTGAAGGAGGTTGAAAACCGGGTCTTTTTTTTTCCGGTTTATGCCAAATTGATAAGTCGTTACGTAATCATCTTGGAAAAAATATTTATACTATACATTTAGATGTCATGATTACTGAAATAACTTTTGTCAATTTATATAGAAAAATGGCATTTTTGTTTTGATACTGACTTTATCAGCAAGAATATCAATCGAGCTGATATACGAGCTGATGAAGTCAGTATCAAAAAATAAAATGTCATTATTCTTTTTATCGGCAATTTGTCCTTATTGCATTTTTTTTTTTTTTGGTTGAGAATATGAAGTAAAATAAAGTACCGTTGGGATAGTTGTTCGGTTGAATGAATGAAGTCGCGTGCATTTAATTATTAGATTGACGCGGATGGACTTAACCCTCTGAGTCCCAGGCGGACATATAGAATCGTTTTCATAAAAGCGTAGACAACCGTAAAACTTTTGTTGGTAATAATACTGAATAATTTACCTTTAACTTGTTTGTCATCGGCTATCGATAACAATGATTTTATGATCACTCAGTCTATCAGAGGCCTTCCAGTGGGGATTTAAATAATGATAACTTGTTACACATGGTGTCTTCTGGCTATTCCTACATTTTGTATTTTACTATTCTGGCTATTCCTACATGGGAGATTAGTGGAAGAACAATAGATGTTGTTATTGCAAGATATGTTGTTTTAGTCATTAGTGTCTAATTGGGTCAAACATAATCTCATTGTTTACATAAATATTCTGGGAACTTCTACATGAAATTTTACTATTTTACCTATAAAATTCAAAATGTAGGAATAGCCGGAATGAACCAATTTTGTGTAGGAGTTCCCAGAATTTTCATGTAAACAATGGGATTATGTAGGATTATGTTGTAACAACACTAAACTAATGGATCAAGGTAAATCCAGGTAAATCTTGTGAAAAATAAAGAAAAAAAATAGTTTATATTACAATATTTTATTTAATAATTTCATAGCACATTTTGTGTAAATAATATTCAAAAGCACAATATGAATTTAAAGGCATAATAGAAATATAAATATGTTAAATTTTAATAGATTTTTTTTAATCAAAGCACTAAATTTTGAGTTACACTAAACAAAGCACCGAAAAGTACACTAAATTGACATTAAACATAGCACTCACACAGTAATACATTGCACTTAAATGCACATACAAGAGAATACAAAGTCTTAATCAATGTGCAGGAGATGAGAAGCAACATCTCCATACTCGACTGGAGTAAGCTCATCATTCTGTAACCTTGTTTGCAGTCTGTCATCTATTTCCCTGTATTTTCTCTTTCTTGGAACACGTTTCCCGGCTCTGTATAGGATAAGTGTGAGAGCATGAAAGGCTTCTTCTTGTCTCAACAACTTGATCATGCTGAAGGTGTTTGGGTGAGGTGCCTTGACTAACTTCTTCAGTTTACTATGCCAACCTTCTAAATGATTTGTTGTTCTAGGACCGTCTGTTGCGTAGTGGTTTCATAGGCTTTGGTTGTTTTCTACCCAGTAGCTGGTTACATAGTCTGTAAAGTTAAGGGTTGGTGTGTTAGTATTTGCATCATCGATGTCCTCCAGTGCGTTAAACCAAACATCTTCAACTGTATTGGGTGGTAAAAGAGGCAGAACTGCAGCTCTCCGAACAAGTTGGTGAATGTCGCCTTTTTCACTGTATTCAGTCTGCAAACCATGCTTCTGTGCATTTCGCCAGATTCACTGAGTGTAGTGGAAAAAGCACCCTTTAATGTTGATTCCTGGGAAGATTGAAGTGGCTGCGTTTCTGATGGCTATTTCGTAGTCGAGGAACATCGTGGCTGATTCTAGTATGTTGAATTAGTTACATAGATCTTGAAGAATAGTGAGTAGCCTTGTGTATATCTGCTGATCTTTACCGGTTAGGAGACTGTAAACCAGTGGAAACATAGTACCATCAACTTTTGCGTGGAAAGTGTACAGCTGGTAGAACAGTGTTGGACAAATATAGAATGTTCCATCACAGTAGATGGTGTATGCTGCTGACTAAAACAACATATCTTGCAATTACAACATCTATTGTTCTTCCACTAATCTCCCATGTAGGAATAGCCAGAATAGTAAAATACGAAATGCAGGAATAGCCAGAAGACACCATAAAGTTTTACTATTTTACCTATAAAATTCAAAATGTAATAATAGCCAGAATGAACCAACAACCGTTACACATTTCGATACTAGTACATAAAATGAAAATTTATTTTCACAAAACTTTAAAAGAATTTGTTTTAAATATTTTTTATACCATCACATGCAACAGTTTCATTTTAAAGAATAATAATGTTCAGAGCTGATTTTAAATAATCAAAAAATACGTTTATTCATTGTAAAAAACTTTAAGTTGATGGGGTCAATTTACAAAAAATCTTATTGATTAAGAGAATAAACACTTCTACGTTGTGATCATTTAAGAGTGGCCTACTATTTATTCAATGCATACATGTAGGTTTTGTTTATGAAGAGTTCCGGATAATTAAAAAATCGTTTTATATTTTTGTTTAATACCTTGATTTTTTTTACATAAATCGATTTATTCACTCAGATATTTATCAGTTTGCCTTTGCTTTTCAAGTCCTACACAACTTCTCACGAATTTGGTCTTTTTCTTACCAAACTTATATTCTTATGATGTATTCTTTTGTTGAAGAATGAATGTTGCCTCTTTTTTTATTTTTTGTCGTTTTTTTTTGTGTCTCCTTGACGTATAAGACAACCGGACTACCCCTTTCTTCATATTTAAAAACATACGAGATGACATCAATACCAATTCATGACACAAAATAACTAAGTTAAACTTACAACAGAAGAAAGATAATGAATATCGCTTTTATGGTCTACTTAAGGATGTTCGCTCCTCTTGTTTTGTTTAATTTTTGCCAGATATTCGGAATCCTCTGGTTTTATCCATGTAGTGCCATTACAAATTTTGCCCGCTAACCCTTACTTTTCTTTCCATAAATTGATTACATATAGTTTAAAATGTCGTCTTTGAAAATCTTATAAAATCCTTGTTATTTTTTTTATGATTTTAAAATAAAAAAAGTGCCAATGTTAATGTATTAAAAATCTAGAGAGAATTATTTCCCGCCAAATTTTCAATGGCTTATATCCCTAAAACAAGCACACGGACCCTACATTTTTTTCTGCTTTTTTAGTTTCTTTATTTATATAGTATCAATTTATAACAGTCTTTTAAAAAAACTTGTTATTTTAAAACAGAGTAGTGAACATCCTTAATATTGAAGTCAGAATGTGGTATTTGTAAAGATGTTGTAAATTAATCAAAAACAATAAAAAACTAAATAATTCGAATGTTTATATTGAAAAAAAGTAACGTCGTGTAAATCATTACAATTATTTTATTTCAAATGAATATCAAGCTGTTGCATTTTTCCGCTGCGAGCACATTTTGACTTTTGACCGCATTTTTAAAATCAATTTTCTTGTTGCCATCCTGTTGGAAGCTGCACTGTGTAGTTTATTTTTCTTGTATTGTTTAATGCCAAATATAGTCAAGACAGACAAAAACTAGTTGGAAGGTTACATGTTAAAATAGAGAATGGAAATGGGGAATGTTTCAAAGAGACAACAACCCGACCAAAGAGTAAACAAAACAGCCGAAGGCCACCAATGGGTCTTCAACACAGCGAGAAAATCCCGCACCCGAAGGCGCACTTCAGCTGGCCCCTAAACAAAAATGTGTACTAGTTTAGTGATAATGGACGTCATACTAATCTCCTAAACAAATAAATGAACTACAATTAATAAACATACAAGACTAACAAAGGCCAGAGGTTCCTGACTTGGGACAGGAGCAAAAAATGGGGCGGGGTTAAACCTGTTTAGTGAGATCTCAACCCTCCCCCTATACCTCTATCCAATGTAGATTACACAAACACAGCATTACACCGCTACATATTGTGCCAGTACTAAGTCGGACTGGGGAGGGTGCATGATATGCTGATTTAACCCACTGCATTGTGTGCCTGAACTAAGTCTCGCCAGGGAGGGATTGTATGTTAAACTGGATTAGCCCCAATAAATTTTGAGACAAACGTTCAGCTATCCGGATTTTATGTTGTTCATTGTTGATTAAACGTCTATTTTTATTATTTATGGACAGGACTCGACGGTCTTTGTTGTTGTGGTCTCTTTTAATTTTCATACCTTTTATCTTTTTATGTATTATTGTCGTATAACAGATCTAAAGCCGTTTAATTACGAAACTATCTGCAATATATTTAATAGTCCTAAACATGCATGACAAATTTGACACTAGACGTAAAGCAAACAAAAATCAATACACCAATGTATCTAAAGTCACACTTGATCGGTGTACGTTACAACTTTATTTTATATAAAAATAAGGAGATGTGGTATGATTGCTAATGAGCCAACTATCCACCAAAATTCAAATGAAGGAGATGTAAGCAATTATAGGCAACCGTACGGCCTTCAACAATGAGAAAATCCCATACCGTATAGTCGGCTACAACAGTCCCCGACATGAAAAATATGAAACAATTCAATTGAGAAAACCAACGGCTTCATCTATAACAAAACAATTAACGAAAAACAAATTTGACAGACATGAGCCAAAGACAACCAATGAACTACAGGGATAGACACATAAAGAATGTGGTGGGGTTAAACATGTTTGTAAGCGCTCAACCCTCCCTTAACCTGGGACAGTGGTGTATGCATATTTTTCAGTATCAGTTTTATACAAAACGAGATAAAATCCACAATGTATGACTGAGTCTCATGACAAACTTTAGTGTTTACCTCAAAAACTAATCACAATGAGTCAATCTCCGAGAAAATAGTCCATATTAAAGAAAATCTATTTTTGAGTTTATAGAAATACTTCTTATCTTATCTAAGATATGCTAACTGAAAGATGTTATGATGAATTCCAAGAAACTTTTAAGATTTAGTAGTAAATAACTATGAGCCAATTTCAACATTTGTATTTTAAGGGAACGACCATTTAACTTCAAAAAGGGGGCGGGGGTTATGGGTTTTTCCTAAAAAAATATTCTGATCCCCAATTTGATGAAAAAAAATATTCTGACTGCAGATTTCCCCAATACCAAATAGTGTTACATTATGAGAAAAAAAAATTTGATTGGTAGTGTCGAAAAACTAAATAAATTTTCTGACTCAGAAAAAAACCCCATACCCCCTCAGTAGTGGTGTAATAGGCATACTGGCACAGAATTAGCAAGGATTAGCAAAAATGTGAGGAATGTGGTCACGAGGAATGTAGCAATACCATGTGAGAAATGTGGTCACGAGGAATGTAGCTAGCTTTGAACACAAGGAATGTAGAAATAAAAAGAACGTTTTTGAATAGAATGTGATATTGTAGAAAATTCATACACTCTAGTATTTCAGCAATCGTTAATCCTATTCTTTTAATGCGTATTAAAATTGTTTTCGGTGATTTGTTAACCGTTGGAGATGTCGATGTTATTGTACATCAGGTAGACAGTCTGTGTATAAAGACACACGGTTTATCCAAAACGATTGCAATTAAATATCTCTGGGCAGCTATATATTCCAAACAAGGTGCCGTAGGACATAAAAATTTAGCTATTATTAAAGACAGAGGACAACCTGGTACTATTCAAATTTTCAAATCTCCAGATAAAGTACATCACGATGTTGTTTGCTTCTTAAGTCAGTGGGATTTTGGTCTGATAGATCAGAATTATAGAAATATTTCATCTCATAAAGATACTAGGGAAAACCGAATCATTTGGTTTAAACAGTGCTTAGAACGACTTAAAGAATCAAAAGTTAAAACTGTCGGACTACCAGCCCACATCAGTTGTGGAATAGATGGAGGAGATTGGTCAACTTATTTTTATATCATAGACAATTTTGTCAAAACAAACGACATAAAATTTACATTAGTAAGACCATCTTTCTCACACAAATGGATATAGAAACAGACTCATTATGCTCAAAAATGTTTTCATTTAATCCTGTACGCCCAACGAAACTGTATTACATCGATTGGGAACAAACATTTGAGAATTGGCCAAGACAGATTGTGCAGAAACCACAACATTTGATTCTAAACGGATTCTTTTATACTGGGATTGGAGATCGAGTGACTTGTTTCTATTGCGGCGTAACCGTAAAACAGTGGGAAGCATCTGATTGTGTAGAAACAGAACACAAAAAATGGGAACCAAATTGTGTATTTGCAAAAATGGTGACTAATAAAGTACCATTCTTTAATTATTTTTCTACGTAGACATTGCTAGCATTTTTCTTTCTCTGGAATTTTATCAAATACCAATTATATCAACAACATGATACCTCAAATAGTTTTGGTAAAGATATCTTTGAAATTTTAACTTATTCAGTATACAATAGCATGGGCACATCTTTTCCGTTATAGGCACATTTAACTTCACAATGGATGTACGCGAAAACAGCATTTGTTTCATGCTTTTATTTATAACGTTAAATTTGCTTCTAAAATGAGATGTTGTTAAACTATCAATAAAGTATTGTTATGGTTGTACAGATCATCATCCTAGCCAGGTACAAAATACATGTTTAATGTGGAATGAGTTAGAACATTTGGAGATGCATTTTGAAGAAGCCTTATCCCACATCGACCACAAAGCAGTGCGCACAAAGTGGCAAGAAGAATTGAAAAGACTAGAACAATCCGATTGAACAAGCTGTCACACTGTAGACCTAAGTGAACACGCTAGAGATGCATTTCTTAAACTACTTGACGATGTTGAATGGTGCAAGAAAAATTTACCAAAACCAGATAGACTATACAAGGACGTACAAGATGTATGTGCACTCTTTCAAAGATTCTTTGCAGAGGAACACAACAAATAAACCTCTGTTTTATACTTCAACTCCATATAACATGACAATGTTTAGACGAATTATAAATAACTCCGTTTTTTTCTAAAAAAACATTTACCTAGTGGATCCTATTGGAAGAAAGGCATTAATTCGATTTACTGAAGAGGAACATATTCAAGCGTTGTGCGATATTGTGAAAAACATTTTATAAGGAAGAATAACAGTCAGCATCGCCTACAACCAAAAATTAAAACAATAATTGTCCTCCTTTCAGTGACAAGTGTAACGTTGGCCATTAGTAACAATCTATATGTTTGTGAATCAAATAAGACACAAAATGCTACGGGTTGTAATAGATTAACCAACCACCCAGTAGATACTATAAAACAATACAATTCATCCATATGCGACTATATTCAACAATTTGAACTTCCACAGAAGTATAAGGCGAGAGAGAGAAGTACGGGTTGATTTTAGACAATTTATTAGTGGACACCCAATAATTAAAGGACTTTATTTCAATACAAGACAATTACAATATCTAAAGAGACTAATATCACACATTGACAGTTCTATCTCTAAAGCGCTGATTTAGAGCAATCCATCAGATTTATGATTTCTTTCATCAATAAAGATGTGTTGAATTAGCATTGTATATCAAGTTGTCTGTTTATTGTCCATATACACAAATGTTTTGCTTATCAGTTAAGTGAATAATCACTGGGTTCTAAATGGTAAGGCTAGCAAAACTTCACTTGGTTTTAAATGGCTAGTTAAAGGTCACCCAGTTGTCCATTCAGTATGATAAAATCGAGGTGAAGAAGATTTTCTCATGGTGTTTAAACAGAAACAAACTTATGAACAAATTAATTTCTAGATTTTTAAGTTAACTGCTGTATATATACATACAAACACATCATTCAACATTATCAGCAGAAGTTCTGCTGCAGAACATATTCATTGTAAAAATATATAAAAGTTATACTGATACAATTAAATTATTTAAGTGATGAATTGAAATCTTATTCCAAAATAATATTGACTGAGACATTTCAAAATTACTAGAATTTTAGAAATTGTGTGTTTACCATATATAATATATGAAAGAAACAACTCACTGATAATAAGAAAAAAACATTTGTGGTTAAAAATGAACAATACTGAATTCTAAAAAAGATGGAAAAACACGTGTGTATCAAATTGACATTACATTAATCATAAAAATATGAAACACCAATAACATAAATCAAAAAACAATTTAGCAACAAACCAGCCAACTTTTCAATATATATATCACCAACACGACCATTAGAAAAGATTTATTGTAAAAATATACAAAATTTATCTGAGCAATACTGATTTTAAATAACATTGACTAGAAAGTACAAATGTACAACAAAGATTGGAATGATGATTTAAGTACAAATTTATAGAAAAAGAAAAAAAACCAAACGGGTGTCGGTTAAATGAATATAACTTTATTTAAAAAGACCGGAAAAAAAACTCACAAGACGCACAAGTATCAGAAAAAAAACCTAGATGTAATCAAAATTATAATACTGAATAAAAAAAAGCAGAAAAACTTACATATATTAATCAAGAAAATTGACATTACATTACCCATAAAAATATGAAACACCAATAACATAAATCAAATAACAATTTAGCAACAAATCAGATAACTTTTGAATATATATATCACCAAAACGACCACTAGAAAAGATTTAGTGTAAAAATATACAAAATTTATCTCAGCAATACTGATTTTTAATAACATTGACTAGAAAGTATAACCAAGATTGGAATGATGATTCAAGTAAAAATGTATAGGAAGAAGAAAACAAAAAAAAACCCAAACAGGTGTCGGTTACATGAATATAACTTTATTCAAAAAAACAGAAAAGACCCACAAGACGCACAAGTATAAGAAAAAAAACCCCAGATGTAATCAAAATTATAATACTGAATAAAAAATAATCAGAAAAACTTACATATATTAATCAAGAAAATTGACATTACATTACCCATAAAAGTATGAAACACCAATAGCATAAATCAAATACTAATTTAGCAACAAATCAGATAACTTTTGAATATATATATCACCAACACGACCACTAGAAAAGATTTGTTGTAAAAATATGCAAAATTTATCTGAGCCATACTGATTTTAAATAACATTGACTAGAAAGTACAACCAAGATTGGAATGATGAATTAAGTAAAAATTTATAAGAAAAAAAGAAAAAAACCAAACGGGTGTCGGTTAAATGAATATAACTTTATTTAAAAAGACTGGAGAAAAAAAACTCACAAGACGCACAAGTATAAGAAAAAACCAGATATTGAAATCAAAATTATAATTCTGAATTAAAAAAAAAAAATCAGAAAAACTTACGTATATTAATCAAGAAAATTGGCATTACATTACCCATAAAAATATGAAACACCAATAACATAAATCAAATAACAATTTAGCAACAAATCAGCTAACTTTTGGATTTATTTATCACTAACACGACCACGAGAAAAGATTTATTGTAAAAATATGCAAAATTTATCTGAGCAATACTGATTTTAAATTACATTGACTAGAAAGTATAACCAAGATTGGAATGATGATTTAAGTAAAAATTTATAGGAAGAAGAAAAAAAAAAAAACAAAAAAAAACAAACCGGTGTCGGTTAAATGAATATAACTTTATTCAAAAAGACAGGGAAAACTCACAAGAAGCACAAGTATAAGAAAAAAAACCAGATGTAATTAAAATTATAATACTGAATACAAAAAAAGCAGAAAAACTGACATTACATTACCTTTAAAAATACGAAACAACAATAACATAAATCAAATAACAATTTAGCAACAAAACAGAAAACTTTTGAATACATATATCACCAAAACGACCACTAGAAAAGATATATTTGTAAAAATACACAAAATTTAGCTGAACAATACTGATTTTTAATAACATTGACTAGAAAGTACAACCAAGATTGGAGTGATGATTTAATTAAAAATTTATAGGAAGAAGAAAAAAAACCAAAAGATGTCGGTTAAATGAATATAACTTTATTTAAAAAGACAGGAAAAAACTCACAAGACGCACAAGTATAAGAATAAAAAAAACAGATGTTGTAATCATAATTATAATGAATTAAACAAAAAACCAGAAAAACTTACATATATCAATCAGGAAAATTGACTTTACATTACCCATGAATATATGAAACAACAAAAGTATTAATCAAAAACAATTTTACATAAAAGTAACTAACCAGCTAACTGCTGAATATATATATCACCAACACAACCATTAGAAAATATTTATTGTAAAAATATATAAAACTTATCTAAGCAATACTGATTTTATTTAGAACATGAAATTACAACCAAGATTTGAATGTTGATTTAAGTCAAATTTTTAAAGGAGTATAACATATAACACTTATCTAAACACTGATTTTATTAACGACATTGACTAGAAAATACAATTAAAATTGAAATGTTGATTTAAGTGAAAATTTAAAAGGAGCATAAACGATAAAACAATGAGATATGAAAAACATTAATAAAGGTTATTGATGCTATTTCAAAATAAACTAAAAAATATGTTTTAATCAAGAAAATTTACATCATGAAAAATATGAACAAAGATAAGTGTAAAAGTAAATGAAATTGTGAACGGAATTTCAAATAAATTTAATGGGCACAAACCTGAACAAAAGACAAAGGTTTGCAGATTCATTTTGATTACAGAATTAAGATTGGATGGAAAATACTTTAAATATGTGAAGTAAATGAGGTAGATAACAATCGAATAAAAAATGAACACACTGTTTAATATATCTGTGAAGACTTCCACACAGAAATGTTCTTATCACATAGCCATTGTTCTAACAGATGACAATGATATAAATCTCTAAATATCTAATTGATAACTATTCATGTACATATAAAAAAAGAGTCAAATAAGATTTGGAAATGTCAAGTTCAACATTCAAATATGAGTAAAAGGCTTATCTAATTGATCTGCTATTCTTGCAAATAAAACTTGACTTCAATATATCAAAATGGAGTATGTGTTTACCTGAAAGATTTAAAAAAATGTGAACATTTGTAAATAAAATAAAAAGAGCAATGAAAAGCACCATTTTCTTTGTAGATATAACAAAAAAAGCAATGAACAGCACTATTGTCTTGCAAATAAAATAAAAAGACTCTTGTTAACTTGATAGATTTTTAAAAAATCACAACATTTGGTAGTCATCATATTTGTTATTTCAATGCATACATGCAATATTTCAATAAATGTGTTCTATTTTCATCAAAGCAATCAAAATTAATAAAAGTTGTTTAAAATCAAACATCACCCACGTATCACAACCAAATATATAGACCAAATTTTCATTTTCATATGGAATTTAATTTCACAGTTTAAACATTTTCAAAAAAGATCTGGAATAATCAATTTTAACTTTCTAATTTCTACATTTCACTTAAATCTTTCAATGAATGTTCACCGAGCTTGATTTTAGTATAATTACCCTACCCCTCCCATATACAGATCACATTCTTGTTTTTATAAAAGGGTAACTTTACTTCAAATATAAAATGGATCTTGTTAATGAAATTGCTAAGGATATGGAAAAATGCCTAAGATTAAATGGGTGGATAGTAGGCAAATTCCAAGTCTATCATGCATTGTGGATAAAGACTGTAGGCAAGATGTGGCCATAATTGTCAGTTTTACTGATAACTCAAATTTCAGCCAGATGATAACTGGATAGTTCTATGCCTTGCGTCACATTGACCAGAATCAGGCAGAAACCGTTCTTTATTTTGGTGACAATTCTACCATTTTAGGACTAAAAGTGTTAGCAACTGAAGTAGACAATGATGCTTTATTACAAATGAAACATAAAATACTGCAAAAAAGGTTATTTTTTTTTTACATATGATTGTAATAATAGTCTGGCCTATTTCTCAGTCTATCTGACCGTCTTAGTGGTGCTGGCGGTCCATTAGTTACAGGAGGGAGTGGTGCATTAATAACAGGAGTGGGATTTTGCATGTCATCGTACATATGTCTAAGTCTTTGGTAAAATTGAATACTTTGCCCCACATCTGTTATTATCAGCACAAATATTGCCTGCATCCAATCTACAATAATTAATTAACTTATACCAAAGAGGCATTAATTTAATAATTTTAGGTGATGTTTCTTATTATGATTGATTTTGTGAAAATATAACACATTTAATGAGCTCACTATTGCGAAGTGAGCTCAATCTGCCCTCCCCCTTTTCTGTTCCTCATTCGCTCGGAAAAGGCACACTGCCTTACAGATCTTTGCATAGATCGTGTCCTATGCCTTTTCATGATCCCAATGAATCCCACTATACCTAAATAATAAGATAAGTATTCCAAAAATTTGTGTAAAAAGAGCAGTACGGCACCAGACACATATAATTTATCATTTGAGATATACACTTGGTAAATGTCTAAACAGTTAAGGAAAAATGACATTAAATATCACCCTAATGTTGTGTCTATAATGAATAAGTAATTGAACGTACACACCGGTCACTACATTTTTTAGCATGTTGATCAAACTTGTATGTATTACATATTGAAGGTACCAGGCTTATTATTTATATTACGTCAGACGTGTGTTTCGTCTATAAAAGACTCATCAGTGACACTCAAATAAAAAAAAATTAAAATTAAAATAAAGGAGAAAGTTGAGGAGTATTTAGGACCAAAAATTCCAAAAGATAATGTCAAATACGACTAAGGTAATCTGTGTCTTGGGTTGGAAAATCCTAAGTATTTCAAATAATTAGTAGTTTTGTACTGTACAATAGAAGAAATAACCGCAAATTTTCAACCTACCAATGCATGAAACCAAGAATCCAACCACCCATCCAAGTGTGCTCTGTTCTGCTTTCTAGAATAAAAATAAAATATTAATTTTCTTATTTTCTTTATTTACAGAAATGAAATGACCGCATCCATTCTCAGTCAGCCACCATGGCAGCATGATGATGAGGATGAATAGTGAGGAGGGGGTTGAGATGCAAAAAGATAGTGATTATGGTGAAACATCAGAAGATGAGGCGCAATCGCCATTCGCCTCAATTAAAAAAAAAGCAATAATGTTATACATATACAACATGTATATACTATGCATTTGTTTTGTTTACACAAAATATATAAATATATAGTCAATTGCTTTTTTTAAATTCTTTAAGAACACTTAAGGTTTGATTGAAAACAAAGTAATTAAATGATATATGATTACAAATGAGACAATTTGTCGTCATAGGTTGCATTATAGGTTGCAGTATGGCCTTTAACAAAATCATTAGTCACAAAGCAAAGCATTGAAGGTTTCAAATATAGTATTGCTTTTAACATACATACATCAGCGGTGGACTCCTTTGGTGGTGTGATAGGACACATGTCTGAATCTATGATTGGGGTTCTACTCTGCTTAAGGGTTGCAGTTTTGGTTTCAGGTCTAGAAGCAGTTGTCGTTTGTTTTTCAGGTCTAGAAAGAGTTGTCGTTTGTTTTGAAGGTCTAGTTGGAGTGGTAAGTGGTTTAGCAGGTCTAGTAGCTATAGTTGTTTCAGATTACTGAGAAGTCTGTGAAAATAAAATGCTATAATAAGCCTTTGGTGGGGTCGGGAACATGGATAAAACATGGTTCCCTTTTTATACATATAGAAAAGTCTTGATCTTGTCAATAAAGACGTCCTTTTACTGGTTACACAATATCAAGTTTTTCATTGTATATTTTTATATACAGTATATATATGTGTAAGTAAGATGATGTGGTATGAGTGTCAATGAGACAACTCTCCATCCAAGTCACAATATATTCAAAGTTAACGATTATAGTTTAAAGTATGGCCTTCAAGACTCTGTGTGATATTGTGTAACCAGTAAAAGGACGTCTTTATTGACAAGATCAAGACTTTTCTATATGTATAAAAAGGGAACCATGTTTTATCCATGTTCCCGACCCCACCAAAGGCTTATCATAGCATTTTATTTTCACAGACTTCTCAGTAATCTGAAACAACTACAACTTCTAGACCTGCTAAACCACTTTCCACACCAACTAGACCTTCAAAACAAACGACAACTCTTTCTAGACCTGAAAAACAAACGACAACTGCTTCTAGACCTGAAACCAAAACTGCAACCCTTAAGCAGAGTAGAACCACAATCATAGATTCAGACATGTGTCCTATCACACCACCAATGGAGTCCACCGCTGATGTATGTATATTAAAAGCAATACTATATTTGAAACCTTCAATGCTTTGCTTTGTGACTAATGATTTTCAAGAAGGCTATACTGCAACCTATAATAGAATCTATGACGAAGAATTGTCTCATTTGTAATCATATATCATTTAATAACTTTGTTTTAAATCAAACCTTAAGTGTTCTTAAAGAATTTAATAAAAGCAATTGACTATATATTTATATATTTTGGGTAAACAAAACAAATGTATAGTATATACATGTTGTATATGTATAAAATGATTGTTCATCTTTAATTGAGGCGAATGGCGATTGCGCCTCATCTTCTGATGTTTCACCATAATCACTATCTTTTTGCATCTAAACCCCCTCCTCACTATTCATCCTCATCATCATGCTGCCATGGTGGCTGACTGAGAATGGATGCGGTCATTTCATTTCTGTAAATAAAGAAAATAAGAAAATTAATATTTTATTTTTATTCTAGAAAGCAGAACAGAGCACACTTTGATTGGTGGTTGGATTCTTGGTTTCATGCATTGGTAGGTTGAGGATTTGCGGTTATTTCTTCTATTGTACAGTACAAAACTATAACTTATTTGAAATACTAAGGATTTTCCAACTCAAGACACAGAATTACCTTAGTCGTATTTGACATTATCTTTTGGAATTGTTGGTCCTAAATACTCCTCAACTTTCTCCTTTATTTGAATTTTCAATTTTTTTGATTTGAGTGTCACTGACGAGTCTTTTATAGACGAAACACACGTCTGACGTAATATAAATAATAAGCCTGGTACCTCTTAAATTCATTATGGACACAACACTAGGGTGATATTTAATGTCATTTTTCTTTAACTGTTTTTAATACTTAGACATTTACCAAGTGTATACCTCAAATGATAAATTATATGTGTCTGGTGCTGTAGTGCTTTTTTAACACACATTTTTGGAATACTTATTTTATTATTTAGGTACAGTGGGATTCATTGGGATCATGAAAAGACATAGGACACGATCTATGCGAAGATCTGTAAGGCAGTGTGCCTTTTCCGAGCGAATGAGGAACAGAAAAGGGGGAGGAGAGATTGAGCTCACTTCGCCATAGTGAGCTCATTAAATGTGTTATATTTTCACCAAATCAATCATAATAAGAAACATCACCTAAAATTATTAAATTAATGCCTCTTTGATATAAGTTGATTAATTATTGTAGATTGGATGCAGGCAATATTTGTGCTGATAATAACAGATGTGGGGCAAAGTATTCAATGTTACCAAAGACTTAGACATATGTACGATGAAATGCAAAATCCAACTCCTGTTATTAATGCACCACTCCCTCCTGTAATTAATGGACCGCCAGCACCACTAAAACGGTCAGATAGACTGAGAAATAGGCCAGACTATTATTACAATCATATGTAAAAAAAAAAAATAACCTTTTTTGCAGTATTTTATGTTACATTTGTAATAAAGCATCATTGTCTACTTCAGTTGCTAACACTTTTAGTCCTAAAATGGTAGAATTGTCACCAAAATAAAGAACGGTTTCTGCCTGATTCTGGTCAATGTGACGCAAGGCATGGAACTATCCAGTTATCATCTTGCTATAATTTGAGTTATCAGTAAAACTGACAATTATGGCCATATCTTGCCTACAGTCTTTATCCACAATGCATGATAGACTTGGAATTTGCCTACTATCCACCCATTTAATCTTGGGCATTTTTCCATATCCTTAGCAATTTCATTAACAAGATCCATTTTATATTTGAAGTAAAGTTACCCTTTTATAAATACAAGAATGTGATCTGTATATGGGAGGGGGTAGGGTAATTATACTAAAATCAAGCTCGGTGAACATTCATTGAAAGATTTAAGTGAAATGTAGAAATTAGAAAGTTAAAATTGATTATTCCAGATCTTTTTTGAAAATGTTTAAACTGTGAAATTAAATTCCATATGAAAATGAAAATTTGGTCTATATATTTGGTTGTGATACGTGGGTGATGTTTGATTTTAAACAACTTTTATTAATTTTGATTGCTTTGATGAAAATAGAACACATTTATTGAAATATTGCATGTATGCATTGAAATAACAAATATGATGACTACCAAATGTTGTGATTTTTTAAAAATCTATCAAGTTAACAAGAGTCTTTTTATTTTATTTGCAAGACAATAGTGCTGTTCATTGCTTTTTTTGTTATATCTACAAAGAAAATGGTGCTTTTCATTGCTCTTTTTATTTTATTTACAAATGTTCACATTTTTTTAAATCTTTCAGGTAAACACATACTCCATTTTGATATATTGAAGTCAAGTTTTATTTGCAAGAATAGCAGATCAATTATATAAGCCTTTTACTCATATTTGAATGTTGAACTTGACATTTCCAAATCTTATTTGACTCTTTTTTTATATGTACATGAATAGTTATCAATTAGATATTTAGAGATTTTATATCATTGTCATCTGTTAGAACAATGGCTATGTGATAAGAACATTTCTGTGTGGAAGTCGTCACAGATATATTAAACAGTGTGTTCATTTTTTATTCGATTGTTATCTACCTCATTTACTTCACATATTTAAAGTATTTTCCATCCAATCTTAATTCTTTAATCAAAATGAATCTGCAAATCTTTGTCTTTTGTTCAGGTTTGTGCCCATTAAATTTATTTGAAATTCCGTTCACAATTTCATTTACTTTTACACTTAGCTTTGTTCATATTTTTCATGATGTAAATTTTCTTGATTAAAACATATTTTCTAGTTTATTTTGAAATAGCATCAATAACCTTTATCAATGTTTTTCATATCTCATTATTTTATCTTTTATGCTCCTTTTAAATTTTCACTTAAATCAACATTTCAATTTTAATTGTATTTTCTAGTCAATGTCGTTAATAAAATCAGTGTTCAGATAAGTTTTATATGTTATACTCCTTTAAAAATTTGACTTAAATCAACATTCAAATCTTGGTTGTAATTTCATGTTCTAAATAAAATCAGTATTGCTTAGATAAATTTTATATATTTTTACAATAAATATTTTCTAATGGTTGTGTTGGTGATATATATATTCAGCAGTTAGCTGGTTAGTTACTTTTATGTATAATTGTTTTTGATTAATACTATTGTTGTTTCATATATTCATGGGTAATGTAAAGTCAATTTTCCTGATTGATATATGTAAGTTTTTCTGGTTTTTTTTTTTAATTCATTATAATTATGATTACAACATCTGTTTTTTTTATTCTTATACTTGTTCGTCTTGTGAGTTTTTTCCTGTCTTTTTAAATAAAGTTATATTCATTTAACCGACACCTTTTGGGTTTTTTTTTCTTCTTCCTATAAATTTTTAATTAAATCATCATTCCAATCTTGGTTGTACTTTCTAGTCAATGTTATTAAAAATCAGTATTGTTCAGCTAAATTTTGTGTATTTTTACAATAAATCTTTTCTAGTGGTCGTGTTGGTGATATATAATTTCAAAAGTTATCTGTTTTGTTGCTAAATTGTTATTTGATTTATGTTATTGTTGTTTCGTATTTTTGTGGGTAATGTAATGTCAGTTTTTCTGCTTTTTTTTTATTTGGTATTATAATTTTGATTACATCTGGTTTTTTTCTTATACTTGTGCTTCTTGTGAGTTTCCCTGTCTTTTTGAATAAAGTTATATTCATTTAACCGACACCAGTTTGTTTTTTTTTTGTTGTTTTTTTTTTGTTTTCGTCTTCCTATAAATTTTTACTTAAATCATCATTCCAATCTTGGTTATACTTTCTAGTCAATGTTATTTAAAATCAGTATGGCTCAGATAAATTTTGCATATTTTTACAACAAATCTTTTCTAGTGGTCGTGTTGGTGATATATATATTCAAAAGTTATCTGATTTGTTGCTAAATTAGTATTTGATTTATGTTATTGGTGTTTCATATTTTTATGGGTAATGTAATGTAATTTTTTCTTGATTAATATATGTAAGTTTTTCTGCTTTTTTTTTATTCAGTATTATAATTTTGATTACATCTAGGTTTTTTTCTTATACTTGTGCGTCTTGTGAGTTTTTCCTGTCTTTTTGAATAAAGTTATATTCATGTAACCGACACCCGTTTGGGTTTTTTTTTTTGTTTTCTTCTTCCTATAAATTTTTACTTAAATCATCATTCCAATCTTGGTTATACTTTCTAGTCAATGTTATTTAAAATCAGTATTGCTGAGATAAATTTTGTATATTTTTACAATAAATTTTTTCTAGTGGTTGTGTTGGTGATATATATATTCAAAATTTATCTGTTTTGTTGCTAAATTGTTATTTGATTTATGTTATTGGTGTTTCATATTTTTATGGGTAATGTAATGTCAATTTTCTTGATTAATATATGTAAGTTTTTCTGCTTTTTTTTATTCAGTATTATAATTTTGATTACATCTAGGTTTTTTTCTTATACTTGTGCGTCTTGTGAGTTTTTTTTCGGTCTTTTTAAATAAAGTTATATTCATTTAACCGACACCAGTTTGGTGTTTTTTTTCTTTTTCTATAAATTTTTACTTAAATCATCATTCCAATCTTTGTTGTACTTTCTAGTCAATGTTATTTAAAATCAGTATTGCTCAGATAAATTTTGTATATTTTTACAACAAATCTTTTCTAGTGGTCGTGTTGGTGATATATATATTCAAAAGTTGGCTGATTTGTTGCTAAATTGATTTTTGATTTATGTTATTGGTGTTTCATATTTTTATGAGAAATGTAATGTCAATTTGATACACACGTGTTTTTCCATCTTTTGTAGAATTCAGTATTGTTCATTTTTAACCACAAATGTTTTTTTCTTATTATCAGTGAGTGGTTTCTTTCATATATTATATATGGTAAACACACAATTTCTAAAATTCTAGTAATTTTGAAATGTCTCAGTAAATATTATTTTGGAATAAGATTTCAATTCATCACTTAAATAATTTAATTATATCAGGATAACTTTTATATATTTTTACAATGAATATGTTCTGCAGCAGAACTTCTGCTGATAATGTTGAATGATGTGTTTGTATGTATATATACAGCAATTACCGGATTTCATATTATGATATTTAAATTGTTATATGAAAAGAGTCTTTGTTGAACTTAAAAATCTAGAAATTAATTTGTTCATAAGTTTGTTTCTGTGTAAACACCATGAGAAAATCTTCTTCACCTCGATTTTATCATATTGAATGGACAACTGGGTGACCTTTAACTAGCCATTTAAAACCAAGTGAAGGTTTGCTAGACTGACCATTTAGAACCCAGTGATTATTCACTTAACTGATAAGCAATCCATTTGTGTATATGGACAATAAACAGACAACTTGATATACAATGCTAATTCAACACATCTTTATTGATGAAAGAAATCATAAATCTGATGGATTGCTCTAAATCAGCGCTTTAGAGATAGAACTGTCAATGTGTGATATTAGTCTCTTTAGATATTGTAATTGTCTTGTATTGAAATAAAGTCCTTTAACTATTGGGTGTCCACTAATAAATTGTCTAAAATCAACCCGTACTTCTCTCTCTCGCCTTATACGTCTGTGGAAGTTCAAATTGTTGAATATAGTCGCATACGGATGAATTGTATTGTTTTATAGTATCTACTGGGTGGTTGGTTAATCTATTACAACCCGTAGCATTTTGTGTCTTATTTGATTCACAAACATGTAGATTGTTACTAATGGCCAACGTTACACTTGTCACTGAAAGGCGGACAATTATTGTTTTAATTTTTGGTTGTAGGCGATGCTGACTGTTATTCTTCCTTGTAAAATGTTTTTCACAATATCGCACAACGCTTGAATATGTTCCTCTTCAGTAATTCGAATTAATGCCTTTCTTCCAATAGGATCCACTAGGTAAATGTTTTTTTAGAAAAAAACGGAGTTATTTATATTTCGTCTAAACATTGTCATGTTATATGGAGTTGAAGTATAAAACAGAGGTTTATATGTTGTGTTCCTCTGCAAAGAATCTTTGAAAGAGTGCACATACGTCTTGTACGTCCTTGTATAGTCTATCTGGTTTTGGTAAATTTTTCTTGCACCATTCAACATCGTCAAGTAGTTTAAGAAATGTATCTCTAGCGTGTTCACTTATGTCTACATTGTGACAGCTTGTTCAATCGGATTGTTCTAGTTTTTTCAATTCTTCTTGCCACTGTGTGCGCACTGCTTTGTGGTCGATGTGGGATAAGGCTTCTTCAAAATGCATCTCCAAATGTTCTAACTAATTCCACATTAAACATGTATTTTGTACCTGGCTAGGATGATGAGCTGTACAACCATAACAATACTTTTTTGATAGTTTAACAACATCTCATTTTAGAAGCAAATTTAACGTTATAAATAAAAGCATGAACCAAATGCTGTTTTCGCGTACATCCATTGTGAAGTTAAATGTGCCTATAACGGAAAATATGTGCCCATGCTATTGTATACTGAATAAGTTAAAATTTCAAAGATATCTTTACCAAAACTATTTGAGGTATCATGTTGTTGATATGATTGGTATTTGATAAAATTCCAGAGAAAGAAAAATGCTAGCAATGTCTACGTAGAAAAATAATTAAAGAATGGTACTTTACTAGTCACTATTTTTGCAAATACACAATTTGGTTCCCATTTTTTTGTGTTCTGTTTCTACACAATCAGATGCTTCCCACTGTTTAACGGTTACTCCGCAATAGAAACAAGTCACTCGATCTCCAATCCCAGTATAAAATAATCCGTTTAGAATCAAATGTTGTGGTTTCTGCACAATCTGTCTTGGCCAATTCTCAAATGTTGTGGTTTCTGCACAATCTGTCTTGGCCAATTCTCAAATGTTTGTTCCCTATCGATGTAATACAGTTTCGTTGGGTGTACAGGATTAAATGAAAACATTTTTGAGCATAATGAGTCTGTTTCTATATCCATTTGTGTGAGAAGGATGGTCTTACTAATGTAAATTTTATGTCGTTTGCTTTGACAAAATTGTCTATGATTTGAAAATAAGTTGACCAATCTCCTCCATCTATTCCACAACTGATGTGGGCTGGTAATCCGAGAGTTTTAACTTTTGATTCTTTAAGTCGTTCTAAGCACTGTTTAAACCAAATGATTTGGTTTTCCCTAGTATCTTCATGAGATGAAATATTTCTATCATTCTGATCTATCAGACCAAAATCCCACTGACTTAAGAAGCAAACAACATCGTGATGTACTTTATCTGGAGATTTGAAAATTTGAATAGTACCAGGTTGTCCTCTGTCTTTAATAATAGCTAAATTTTTATGTCCTACGGCACCTCGTTTGGAATATATAGCTGCCCAGAGATATTTAATTGCAATCGTTTTGGTTAAACCGTGTGTCTTTATACACAGACTGTCTATCTGATGTACAATAACATCGACATCTCCAACGGTTAACAAATCACCGAAAACAAATTTAATACGCATTAAAAAGAATAGGATTAACAATTGCTGAAATACTAGAGTGTATGAATTTTCTACAATATCACATTCTATTCAAAAACGTTCTTTTTATTTCTACATTCCTTGTGTTCAAAGCTAGCTACATTCCTCGTGACCACATTTCTCACATGGTATTGCTACATTCCTCGTAACCACATTCCTCACATTTTTGCTAATCCTTGCTAATTCTGTGCCAGTATGCCTATGACACCACAACTCCCCTCCCTTGAAGTTAAATGGTTGCTCCCTGACTAGAATACGTTTTAGTGAATAGCTTTGTCAGTTACATTTGCGCTGTAAAAGAATACCACTAACATAAAAAATGAATATATACATGAATAGGCAAACTTTTCCAATTGTTTGTACAGAATAAAATATTAAAATGTGATACACTTGGCAACTTTTTCACTTTTCTTTTTGATCTACAGATAGAAACCTCGCCATTTATAGTATATAAGCTTACTTAAACATGTTAAATGTTCATATATTCGGTTGCCTTGAAAAAAGATCGTGTGTCCATTAATCTTATTTCATTGAAAGCTTTGTAAACTGCGACTTTTCAATCTTGTCGTACGACAGGGCCAAATCTATCCGATTTGAGCAGTTTTTTTTACTTTACGGAAACATTGTTCCGCTGGATTTAGATCTTGAGAGTATGCGGGCAAGAATAAGTATTCCATTCCTACTGTTGGAAGCCAGTTACGTAGAACTCTTTCAGACATGTTGTGGTGTGTCGGTGCATTGTCAACAACTAAACATTCTCCTGGCTGAAAAACACTTTCACCGTCGTTTGTATAACTCTGTGGCGCTTCCCCTATAAACTGTAAATATTCAACACTGTCTGACGCCCCTTCAATAATTTTCACGTATTTAACACCTGTTATACCAAGAATTAAGCTAGCTGTGAAATTTGCATGAGGGTCATATCTTTTAATTTCTACGCATGGAGTTCCTTTCCTTGAATGTCTATAAACTGGCTGACCGTCCACGAGCTTTACTCCCATTTCGTCCATAAACTTTATAGTGAATTGGTCTTTACTACTGACATAATTTAAAAACTGTTGAGTATATTGAAGTTTCGTACAGTAAAACTATTCTTCTTGTAATGAGCAATACGCTTAAGTATATGTCATTTTAGGTCATTTGTTATTATTCTTGATACTGTACTTCTAGAGATGCTTTTAATGGCAGAATACTGACGGAGCTGGTCTCTTAAAGTGCTCTGTTCAACGGAAGGTCTTTCTGTTTTCAAAACATTGACGAACTCCATCTCATCAATCCCATATTTCCGTGGACGGCTACCGACACACGGTCTTCTACTCACTGATAAATCTTCGTTATACTTTTTTCAGATATTATGCACAGTTTGTTTATTTATTTTATATTTCTCAGCTACTTTTGGCGCAATTCCTTTAGGTATCGAATTTCCAACATGGGCGCCACTTTCTCTTAGTTCATGTAGTATCAAATCACGCAAGTCATCTCCTAGCGCTTTCACTGTACTATACTGACGTCCCTGACTGTTAATACGTTTCATGACCTTTAATAAAAAAATTACATTAATAAAAAATAGGGAGATGAGGTATGATTGCCAATGGCACAACTATCCACAAAAGTTCAAATAAAGTGGATGTAAGCGATTATAGATAACCGTGCGGTCTTCAACAATGAGAAAAACCCATACCGTATAGTCAGCTATAAAAGGTCCCGACATAAAAAATATGAAACAATTCAATTGAGAAAACTAACGGCCTAGTTTATAACAAAACAATTAACGAAAAACAAATATGACAGACATGAATCAAGGACAATCACTGAATTTAACTTATTATTACCATTTTGAATAGTTTCAAAATGATTCTAAAAAGGATTGAAAAGTATATTGTAGCCCGATCTAACTGCAAAATTGAAATTTCGTCGCACATAAGAAACCTTCTTTTCAAGAATTTTATTTATTGTGCTCACTATTTGTGACTAGCCTTGAGATTTTTCTGGCTTCTGGGGTTAGCAGAGTCAAAATAGTGATTTTGTATTTTATGAAGACAAGTATACATAGATTCAAAACACCCTGCTATATTTTGCAAAATAACAGAATGATGGTCATTATTGTTAGTTTCGATCTTATTAAAATTTACAATTTTTTTTTATCGATTTTTCACATGTATAATTAGTTATCTTTGAAACTTGTCTTTTTTCGGGGAGGTCTATAGTCTTTTTAAATTAGGCAAAATGAATAAATAACTAAATAACTTTTTAATTTTTGTCTATATTAACCATTTGGTTGCAATAGCAACAATGTACCGGAACCTGCAATCAAAATAATAATGACTTAACCATTTTTCTTTTTCGTGAGAAAAACTACACCAATTAAAAGAAAGTGAATACCAAGATATATAATGCATATCTGCCTAAGAATCGGGCAGTAGTGAAAACATGACAAACAAAAACAACCTCAAGTTTACATCAATTTGTGTTCAAATTTATAATGGTCAACGAATATAACATTCGTTTCCTTGTTCTTTTCTGGTATTTCTAGATACAACCTGGTCGAAATGCACTAGAAATCAGTTACAATTAAGGGGATCTGCCTCTGTATTTTGTTTTCTTGTTTCTCACAAATACTAATAACATTAAAATTCTATTTTAGACTTCATGTCCATGTTTCAGCTAGTCATTCCTTGTTGGGATGCTCATATATTGTGAAGATAGTTTTAAAAAAGGGGTAGTGTGTACTGAAAATTAATTTAACCTCATTGAATTTTGTGATTTTAATGAGTTAGGTTATCTGGACGGCGGACCGTGTGTTGTTCGTTTTTTTTGTTTAAACGTTTCAATGTATATAATATTTTCCTATTCTATTAGTCGGATGTTGCGATTTTTGTTGTCAGTTGTACTGTCAGATATTTTTGAAAAGTTTTGTTTAATCTTTTTTCATAAATCATATGAAAGAAATATACTTATAAATATAGTCAGTCTCAGCTTTAAATCCGGAAGATGTACCGCTAATCCCTAAATTTATGTTTTCTGGTTGACCTGTCGAATTAATGCATGGAACATTCCATTTTTAAAGGGTGTGTAATTTTGAAGACAATGATAGAGATATCCAAATATGGTTTTATGAATTTATCACTCCCTCTCCTTGTTTACAGCAAATGAAAAGGTCCAATATTCACCGCATCTTTCAGCCGCCGCATGATATTCACAAGTGCAGTTGAGTTAGAAAACGGGCTTAGAAGATTACGTTATGGCGTTTTCAAAAACCATCCCAAACATTGGTGAGCTTGATCTAAAAATTAGATATGAATATTATGGCAAAGAGCGCTGCTGTGCCATGTCCATTGAATTTATACAACTCACCGCAGGAGGAAAACAAGGTTTAGAGGACGTAATCCGAGAAATTAAGTATTTTAACAGGATGCCAGTTATAAGAGTTGAGTACAGAGATGACGAAGGTGATTTTGTGGATCTGACGCGGACCAATTTTACAAGGTTCTTGCGTGTAATAAGAGCTCTACCTGTATTAAGTGATTTTCCAGTTGTCAACATCCGTGTCTCACAGGGATCCTCACCATTTCTGCAAAAACAGCTTTCTTCTGATGAAACAAAACTTTACCCGACAAAAAGCAGCCGTAAGGAGTTTTCATTTGAAGAGGAGGATAGCGAAACCGCCAATGAAACGACCGCTGATTTTGATCTTTTCGAATATAAATCACCAATTGAGTATTCCTTGGAAACATTAAAGGAAGAAATGATAGAAATCGAGACCCAAGTTGAAAGCGCAGGAGAACATCTCGAACATCTGACTAGCAAGTATGCTAACCGTAATCTCAATAAAGGGAGAGGAAAACAGTGTTCAAACTGTCACTTGCGTCTGGACCATAATATGCTGTACAATTGATAAATGTCTAACTAACATCTGAACAATTTGGAGACCCTTCAAAACACCCCAAAGAACGTTCATTAATGGACAGCGCAACAGAAAACTTGAAAAGGTTAGAGAAATGAGGAACAAGACAAACGAATACGATACTAGATTGAAAGGATTGAACAGTGCCAGGTCCAGCTTTGCACATAAGATTCGTGGTGCCTTGATCAACAGCAAGAAAGACAAGTATCTAATTAAAACTGGAAGCGGTATATTTGTTCTTAAATCTGGTCTTGTTAATCAGGATATTGCAAAATTGGAGAAACATTTTCACGGGAAAGTTCCTGATAATGTGCCTGAAATGTCGAAAACGTTTCAGTCAATCATTCAAAATTTTGATAAAAAAAAACTTTTTATACTGGTGCTTCTTCTATCAAAAATCCCGCGAGAAAAAATTAGAGGAGAACAATGTGTTTCCGGTAAAGTTTCCTGTACCAAGTACATGCACCGTAACATCAGTATATCTTCACCACCATCAAGTGGGATAGAAACTTGGCCAGTTATCTCACCCCCGTTAGTCCAGCAACCTATGGGACCTGTAATACTATATCAAGATGGTTCGACGCAGTCATTTTCTGGTTAGTATATATAACTAATATTTCATTAACTTAAAGTGTACAGCTCAGTTGTATATATATATATATGAGTATTTCCTAAATTGAGGTAAATTACAAATACCGTTTTAGATTCCTAACATCACTGAAGAGACATTAATTGTCGAAATCCGGATATGGTGTACTAATTTTTGCACCTTTTGTTTGTGGTATACCATCTTTTCCGCAAGTTTATTGTTTTCTGTTTGGTATTAAATTAATAGTTAAGATCCATTTTGTTACATCTGGTGATCCGCTTATTTGGCAATCGCCAATGGCAGTCAGCAGGGTTTAAGAACATCCGTTGTTCGACCTGCTAGTCAAATGCGTTTTGTTAAAATAGACTTTTTCACTTTTTAGGTCTTTTGGAAAATGTTGTTTGTGCTCTATTTAGACCCCTCTACCAAGAAATTTGTTTTGCATGCACACGTATAACAATTGCGGTTTTTATCCAACGCAATCATAGGTTTGGACGTTGTTTTCAGTTTAGACTTGTATATATAAGAACAGCTATGCCAATCACCTGGGAGTCCGTCAGAACATTTTATTGTATAACAACTTAAGCTTTCAGTAATTAGAAGTACTCTATATATTTCTTTTGTCTTTTTGTTTTGAGCTATAAACCAATTTAATTGAGCCAACACTTTTTGAATTATAGTGTCTTACAAGATTTTGTGAGGAAGACGTAATTGACCTTAAAATGATCGTATTGAATTTTGATGTGACAAAAAGACAAATCGGCACATATTTTTACTTTATTCACTGACTACTTTTGTTTGGGATTAATTGCAATTATAACATTATAATGAGACTGAAAAATGTTTTTTTTTTGTTAAGATAAACAATCATTTTACCTGGCGTAGCCGTCCGTAAAATGTATTTCGTGTATGTAATGGAAAAAAAAACGTCTGATTTGTACACTTTCTCTTTTTTCTCCGGAATAGGCTATTAAAAGATAATTTATCTACTCTATATGTGGAAAGTTTTGTGCAAAATATAAGAAGTGGCAATTTTTCCCTTTCATTTATAAAAATCATATGGACTTGTCAAGTGTCCACTTAGAATGTCATTTAAGTTACTGTACACATTCATGCATGTTCTGGTTTAATCCATACACGTGTATGAAAAAATGTAAACAGTTTGAATGTAAACTAACAATAACTTAATCCAATTGAGTAAGATTCAATAACAATGACCGGTCCACTCCGGTCCGGCTGTACTTCGACCTCAGTGTGTTTTTTTTTTTTTTTGTTTGTTTTTTTTTTTTGGGGAGGGGGTTCACTTCCTATATGAAGGTATACACAGACATGCCGCTGGAATTGGTCCCATTTTCGATATTTTATTTATATCAATGGGTTACAATATCCCAGATATAAATCTGTTAAATGTGAATGGGTCAGTTATGTTCATCTTTAGATAATAATTTTGTATAAATGCGCTGTTTTATCGTTTTTAATCAAATTAAGATGTCAAAATTTGTATATGTGGTAATCGAGAAATTATATATGAATGGGATATGATTTTTCAATGAAATATATGAATGGGTATTGGTATTCACAAAAATTTAATATATGAATGGGGTGCATTTGAAATCCCAGCTGCCAGTCTGTATCAAAAAAAAAAAATCATGTTGAACTCCTGTCCCCTCAAAGTTTTTGCCTGTAGCAAAAAAATACAAGCTCGTTGACACTATTTTTTATTTTTATTTTCTTAAAGCATATTATAAAACCTGTCTTCACATATTTTATTTCAAAATTTATCTCAGATTTGTTTTTATTTTTTTCATGAATAATTGGGCAATTTTGCACGACATTTAGCTTGAAAAATAGCACGGTGACCCATTGTTAAGTCTCAAAGACTTATTGTTTTTGCTCAGTTTTTATTATTATTATTATTATTCTTCTTTTTCTTCTTCTTCCGCCGCTTTTAAATTTGAACTTGTCCGCACCCGTTCTCCAAAACCGCTTGTCAGATTAACTTAGGGTTTCACAATATGTTAGACTAACATGTCTAGTGGTGCAATCAGGGTTTTGTTTGTGCAATGGGGTTTATAAAGGGGTACTTTGAGGATCAAAAAGAAAAGAGGGTTTTACTATAGAACCCTATAGGATTTTATTCTTTTTAATTTTCAAATGATTATAAATTGAAAACCGTTTGTGATAGACACAATCTTTTTAATTGAAAATGTTCTAAATGATAAAGCCCATTAAATGAAATACAGGGTTAGTCCCCAGGGGTCACCCCCACCCCCTACCATTTAAGAAAGTTCTAATACCTTGTAAGTGGTCAAGATCCCCACCCCTAAACTATATATATTTTGGTTTGTCATGCTCAGATGGTTTGAATGATATACAGGGTTAGTCCCCAGGGGTCATCCCGACCCCCTGCCATTTGAGAAAGTTCTAATATCTTGTAAATGGTCGAGATCCCCACCCCTAAACCATATATATTCTGGTTTGTCATGCCAAGATGATTTGAATGATATACAGGGTAAGTCCCCAGGCATCACTAATGCATATAACTTTACTGGACCAAACCAATTTTCACTGGACTTTGCCCAATGTCAGGCGACCCTGGGAATTACGAATTATGGGAGCTTCGTTTGGGAGACTTCGTAACAGCATCCTGTTACAATTATTTCTTGTTTCTAATATGTTTTTAAAAAATGCATGGTAAAATCTACATTTTGGCAAAGTACAAGAAAATGTTATCTGAGGAAATTTATATTGATGATCCACCAAGTACGATCACAATCATCAATCATGAAGTTTGAACAAAAGTAATATACATTTTAGTGAAGACACACATTCTTATATTTATATTGGAGAGGGACTTTTAGAATTATTTGATAGAAAGAAAAGTTTGGATGAATAAAGTCATGTTTTTTTTTCAGGAGCACAGGGTCCTTTCCTTTGGTCAGGAAATATGCCAACAGGAAATATGATGCCATGCACACCACGACAGACGTCCAAAAGACCATTTGAGATGTAATCTGAGAACAAGCTCGAGTTTATGGACGTTTTTGTATTATGTATTATTAAGTTCTTTGTGATTTAGTAGTGAATTGAAAAATAAACCGCAAGTTTAATTAGAATTGTTCGCTTAAATAAAAGAAGTAGATATCAGGTTTTGAATAAATGTCTTTGATAAGAAGTATTCAGATAATTATTTCGTAGATGCTGTAGTCAAAGCAGACAATTGAATGAGCACTTTCAAGAATTTCAAAATCATGAAAACTTACGATTGTAGTAAGGTTGCCAAAAAAATACAAGAAGATTTCAAACTGATATAAGATAATAGAATATTTATAAGAGTTATTCTTTAGAAATGTTTATTGAATTATTGTTGTTTAATTTGCTACTCTTTATGTGGTAAAAATTGTCATTTTCTTCCGAATACTGGATCGATGAGGCACCGACCATTCATCTTTTAAGATGGTTTTAAATTTGAAAATTGAATGTCTTTAAATATTTTTCTTCCAGTTTGTTTCCATTACAAATAAGAAAATTTTAAAAACCTAGTTAAACAAAATTTATGCCCTTAAGATTTTGAAAAAAAAAATTGTTTATTTTTAAGATAGTCGAAAACAAAATTTTCTGTCCCATGATAAAGTCGTGGCCCAGCAAAAGATTAATGATCGTCTGCCTTATAGTAACATACATGTAGCAGCAGGTAGCAAAAGTTGACGACAATATCTATAACTTGAATATGGCTTATATATTATTTACCTGAAATAAATATATTTATAGCATTCCCTAGATCCGCAGGTTGCCTTGGGCTGTATTCTGCTCTTTGGTCGGGTTGTTGTCTCTTTGACACATTCCCCGTTTCAATTCTCAATTTTATTATAGATATAACTGCATATAAAAATAAGAATATGTGGTGTGATAGACAATCATACAAATCCCTTCCAGGGACCAACAGACGTTAGCAACTATAGGTCACCGTACGACCTTCAACAATAATCAAAACACACCCTGTATAGCATGAAAGCTTCAAATGGCCTTGGCATGACAAACACGAAAGTTGAATGGATGCAGAACAAAGCGAGAGAAAAAACACGAATACCGCATGGAAACTGATAAATGGTCCGCAATATTACTTTGGTCAACTCACTAAGTTGAAATTGAAGACCTGGCGAATTTAAGTCCTTATCTATGGATGAGATGTATGTTTAAAAAAAAAGAAAATCAAGGTTTGTTCGGGCATTTTTATAATGCAAGTCTTGGTTTTAAATTATTTGCGAGTAAGCTTAAGGAGTCAATAACAAATAATCACTCCCAGAAAGACGGGCAAATCAATTGATAAAAGAAAAAATGAATATACGAACTACAGTGCACAGTATATTATATACATATTTTATTTGCGATCATAAAATGTTCGAAGTCGTCCATTACTATGTAAATTAGGTCGATTTAAAAAAAATTAAGTTGAATACGTTTCTGTTGCCAAGGGTTTTTCACAAGTATAGTAGTTAGCAGAAAAGTTCAAGTTTCCTATATACACCAAACTATACATTTTACCTCTAGTAAAGACAAGTTGTAAGCAACTATCACAGGGGGAGGGGGGAGGGGGGGGGGGGGGGGGGGGTTATACATATACTAATTCCTCGTCCGTTCTATATCTATTAGTAAAATATTAAAGCACATTCACACTGTAACCATTGTTGAAGAATATATGATTCTAAATGACCCAGTTGAACGAAAGAAATTTGAAATAAAAATCTTTTATAAAATATTTTGTTGCAAACTAGATGTTTAACAAGCCACAATCAATTATATACAAGTATATAATATTCTCCCCTTTCTTGTAAGATCATAAAGAAAACAACACCATTTGCTAAATGAAAAACCAATCAACTTAAAATATAGATCTCTGTTCATATACAAGAGTAAGCGAATTACGACAGATCTTCATTTTAACTAGACTGAGGAAAAACTTATTTAGGGCATGACACATTGTGTTAATACCAATAATGTCTTCTAAATATCTATTTGAGGTTTTGTTGTTTGCTTGCTGTCTCATTTGTGTATACCCCCTGCATCTCCTTTTATTCATAACTGTTCCGTATTGAAGATAGGCCTGTTCTTATAGACAAACCCTAAACTTCACTTCCCAAAAAACATAGTAAAGTGAGTTTATGATTTAGTAACTTTTGACAAACACGTACAATTAAACAAATGCATCAGTGTTTCAAGGGGTTAATTAGATGACTTAAATTTTATCTCTTTCGTCCAAATTAGGGGAAGGCCTTAAAAATTAAAAAAATGGAGATCTCAGAGTAGATGTATATAATGCCAGTGTTTGCTTTATTTGCTGTAGAATTTTTTTTCTTTGCTATTCAATGATTAAAATTTATTTATTAATTCCATTCTTACATCCCAACTTTGTCTAAATTACAGTGTCCATTCCATCATAACCGAAAAGAACTCACATTAAGTTTGCAAAATGTAACCCCACGTTGAGGCTATGACAAAAAAATCCTAGATTCTCATCCCCATCTGATGTTTGGCTATTTTTTTTTTCTTTTTGCTAAAAGTTTTCACCCCAAAAAAATGATGAAAAATAAAGTTGAAATCCGAAAAAAAAATTAATTTGTAGGGCATGATTCTTTGAAATATTTAGATCGTTAAATAGTTTTTGAAGCATCTCCTGTCACATAAATATTCCTATTGTCATGCTCTTTTGAGACGGAGTATAAAGGTGTATGCTTTAGGTGAATGCATGTATTTCAATAAATTCTGAGTATGATTTTTTTAGTAGACTGTTTTTATTTTTTCTCGCCTTGGTGAACGGGACGTTTGCTCCGGCCTAATTTTCTTTCCCACTGACGACCTGCGGCCTGAAAATGTTCTTCCTGCTGTCGACTGACAAGCCGGATGAAATCTCAAGTAATAGCAAAGTAAGAATAATTGAACTTTATTGAAAATAATAATACCCCAATGGGGTTGATGGCATACGTGAAAACACATTACATAATACATCACAAAAATGATAAAAAAAAAAAAAGAATTATCATGCGGCCAATTTATTTATTCACGGCATATTGTTTAGTTGCTTAAGTAATGATTTTGAGATGATGTTCCATTTATGAAGAGATATTGTAGACTTCGGCACTATTTATAAAGTAGTATTCAAGACTTCGACACTATACTTCCGAGTTTTTACAACAAAAGAGTAAATATGTTTTTTTTATATTGCTTCCATAATAAAACCTTCTTTAAGTTAAAGATATTTCAGCAAATATCAAATATATTATAGGAAATCAAACTTTGATAGTTTAGTTTAAACAGTATTTTATTCAAATAAATTGAATTAGATTGGGCAACAGGCATAGCCTATGTAAGCCCTCTCCATAAAACAAGGTACAATATATTACATTCAAACAAAGCAACACATACACAAACATAATGGCAACACAGAATTAATTTTCCAAAAACACCTCATAGCTGACTGGAATGAAGCTTCAAATAGTTAACTCAGATAAAAAGTATAAATATTCTAAGAATGCTTCAAATACATGTAGTTAACTCAGAAAAAAAAAGAAAAAGAAATATTAATATTCTAGGTAATAAACTCCAACATTGATTTAGAGGCCTTACATTAAATTAAACAGTCTCCAGTCAGCTGTTCAATATTATAATTTTAATAACTCATTTTTCAAAACAACATGTTTGATATCATATACTTATTTTTACTTAGGCCAAATTATCGCACCTGAAGAATAACGACAGTGAGTAATAACCATATTGATACATTAAAGAATCATAATATTATAAGAAAAAAATTTAGAATGTTAATAAGAAAAAATAAAAAAAAAATAAGAAAAAAATAGATTTAAGAAACTAGATATACAAAAGATGGTTTGAATGATATAGAAAAATAGAGGTGCATTTATTAGTTTTTTAGTTTTTATCATATCAATTACAATATATTGTCGTTTATTTTTTAATTTTTGTTTCAATTTTAATTATTTTTCAGCCGGTTGGGGTCTAAGAACTTAAATATAAAATAAAATACAGACATACAAAGTAAAAGTTTATTTAGTTTTGGACTATAAAGTATATTTCATTATAAAAATCTCTCTGAATTTTTTATGTATTCATGAACAGCCTTAACTATCTGAATATTGTCTTCAATACTCATAGATTGATCACCAAATAGTAATAACTTTAAATCAATATCAACTTCATAAGTAGACAGTTTATCAAGGAGTATGATCCTGTTTAAAGTGTATGATGGGCAATTAAAAAAATAATGTTGATTGTCTTCACATTGATATAAACATTTAGGACAGGGAGGTTTTTCAATAAAAAAATCATGAAACAAGTGCGAATTTAAATTACTTGCTTCATTTCGCAATTGACAATGAATAATATTAAATTTTCTTATACCAGAACAAAAATATTTAGGACGAATCTCTGGTTTATATATTTTATCAAGTACAGATTTGAACTGGTTAATCGACAAAGCATGTTTTACATTAGTATCTAATTCATTCCAGGGTTTAACAACAGACGGGATGAAACTTCTATAATGTGAAACTGTTCTGCACCTTGGGATGGTATAATTCTGAGAATCTCTCCTAAGATTGTAATCATTTTGTGTGGGAAGACAAGGTTCTAATAAATCTATCATATAACTTGGAGAGAATCCATTTTTTATTTTATAAAATGTAGTCAGTTTGTGCTTCTACCTTCTGTCTGATAATTTTTCAATACCTAATTCTGTGTATAATTTTTTAAGAGAAGTTGTACGTCGGAGACCAGTAATAATACGAGCAGCTTCAATTTGAACACTTTCCAATAAGTTAGCTTCTTGTAAAGTACAATTATCCCATATAATGTTTGCATATTCTAGAATAGGGCGAATAAATGCTGTATAAATTGTAATAAGTCCATTTCGATCCAAACTATATTTTACTTGTCTTAATAAATGTACTAGTAATCTAGAACATGCTTTTTTATAAATTGCATTTATATGTAATTTCCAACTAGCCTTACTCTCAAAGTTAAGATTTATGTCTTTTCTAGAAAATAAAAGGGTTTCGGTTTTGGAGGGATTAAATGTAACAGCCCAGTTTTCAACCCATGTTTTTATTTTCCAAAGATCATCAGTCAATGGCCTAGAAACAGTATCATAGTCATCAATAATGGCATATAAAGAGGTGTCATCTGCAAATAATCTAATTTGATTACTCATATTTTCCACAATGTCGTTTATATAAGTTAAAAAAGGAAGAGACCCAGTACCGAGCCTTGGGGTACCCCTGCACTGATAACTTTTTGAGATGAATAAAACCCACCCAAAACAACTTTCTGGCATCTGTCACCTAGGTAGTCTCCAATCCAATCAATTAAATTACTATGAATACCTAAAACGTTCAATTTATATAGTAACCAATCATGCCAAACTTTGTCGAAAGCTTTAGAAATATCACAATAAATAAAGCGTATATCTTTTCCTTGATCAAGGTTGGAAATAACAGTATTATATATTTCTGCTAGTTGATTGACTGTACTATCACCTGGTTGAAAACCAGATTGAAATTTACATAATAAATTGTGATCTTTCATGTAATTAAACAAATGTTTGAACAAAATTTTCTCCATAATTTTTGATATGATACTTGTAAGTGAAATAGGTCGGTAATTAACAGGATCATGACAGCTTCCATTTCCCTTAAAAACAGGAGTGACATGGGAAATTTTCCAGGCACATGGAACCTTTTTGAGTTTCAGTGAAAAATTGAATAACAAAGTAGGTGGTTTGACAATACCAGATTTAATTTCTTTCAAAATTCTAGGTAAAACACCATCAGGACTAGAAGGTTTATTACAATTTAGGTTTTTTGATCGAGAACTTCTTCTTCTCTTATAATTATTTCCTCCATTTTAAATGGTGGGTCTGGTACATTATTTGGAAGTTCAGGCTCAATATCAATTTTAGAAATATTTGAAAAATGAGTGTTTAAGAGTTCAGCTTTATTTACTGGATGTAAAAATATTTGACCTTCAGATTTAAGAAAAGGTGTAGGTTCACGAGACTTTGATAGTTAAGAAATAGATTTTACAATCCTCCACCACTTCCCTGGTGTTATATTTTTGTCAGTAATTTCCTTTGTAAGTTTTTGTTTATATTGCTCTTTAGATTTTCTAACCAAATCAATCACCTCATTACGTAATTCTCTAAATTTTTGCATATAGATACAATTATTAGTACTTTTTGCTTTGTAATGAATTCTATTTCTTTGTCTCATTTTCCTACGTATAGTGGAATTCTTTGAAAGTATGGAAAAAGAACTATTGCAATCAATAACACTTTACACTATGAAAATCGATAAAACTAGAACCGTTTTAAGCCGTTAGCTGTACAACACTTACGGTATTTTTAAGTACCTGCAAGCTAGTTTATGTGTTGACGTCATATGCGTTAACGGTACATTTTGAAAGTAAAACAACAATGTTTTTGAAATGTCAACTATGTAAACTTAGTGTTTACAAAGTCAAATAAAGGCATACTCGGTGAGGAATTTGTATTCAAAATATGCAGAAAATATGCTTTTACCTAAAAAAAAAATAGGGTTTTCAATGTATGAAAATGATAATTATTTGAGACTAAGAGGGTTAATTAAGCACGCGACGTTGCACTGATACACGACGTCATTACCTAATACTTTCGTGTATCAGGTCATGTCCATGATATTAAAAATATTGGACAGTAGGATTGAAGTGAAAATGTACAAATTGCCGATAACTAAAAGTATGCAGACTCCACATATGCCTTATATTACTGTATTGTATATTAAGAAATGAAGACTGTATAGTCATGTTTAAACAATGACTTTAGCATTAGTTCTATTTGTTTTCGTTTGCCATTAACCCTTAGGGTGTACGTGCATATTTCTGAAAAAATAAATAAAAAAATTGTTTGAATTATTCATTTTTTTTAAGGTCTTGCAAGCAAAACGTTTGAGATCTATTGGCAATGTTTAGGTCTTATATGTTATATATCATCCCTAAGTGTAGTGGAATATTGGTACTGCTCCCATTCTTTGTTGGAAAATGCATGTACCAAGTTAGAAATATGGCAGTTGTTTTTCACTTGTCACAATGGCGGGACAAACACGCATCTACACCTGGATTTAATTACAATGTAAAACAATGATTCATTGTGCAAGGAAACGTTTCAGTTCTTGGATCTGAGTGAGAAAAAAAATAAACAAGAAACACAGCTATACATGTACGTGAACATATTTTAAACATTTTAGCAAAATCTAAGAATTAACAGAACGACCGTATTAATTTTATATCAAATTTGACTAATACCGCATTTAACTACAAAGTACATATATGATACACCAAGTATTTATGTCTTTAGATACCAACTAAGTGTCAAGATATGTCTTTAAAGCATTCTTGTCAGTATAGTATTTTGGTATTATTTTCGGTTCTCTAAATTAATAACTTGGAAGACTTAATTAACCAACAGATTATCAATTCTTTTGTTTTTTAATGTATGTTTAACACTGATTGGATTTTTTATTCTTTAGATAATGACAATAGATAACACTTATATAGTGAGGTTGTAGTATCATACAGTATATTAATACAAAAATTTAACAAAGCACAGATAATCTTTATAGTGTATCATTCAATTGTTCTGAAAAAATCGATCTAACGTACACGATCATTTGTGGTTCGGAGCCACGTAATGAATAATGCACCATAAACATATTGCTTAATATATGGTATGTTGTGCTTACCATACTTGTATCGTAGTATGCCTTCGTTTATTGAGAAGTCCATTGTTGACGCCACATTATGATTTTTTCTTTTTAACACATTCAGAAACCAGTTAAATCTTTTTTGACACATATAATTACCCATAAATTTAAATATAATACTCCGAATACAAATATTTTTATAATTCAACATATTATTGAAAGGTTTTAATTTTATGTCTCCATAGTGTATATAAAATCAACCATACAGAAAAAAAATTAACTGAAATTCAACGGCTTAAGCATTTGGGTCAATATGCTTAATGCGCCTCAAATTGATGAACTAAAAAAATAGTGCGTAAACAAAAAATCTCTGTGTAGTGATATTAGACATGTTTCAATTTTTAACAAGTGACTGAGCTTAACCATTTGTGCTGATTGGAAAAGCAGAGGAACATATAATAAAGGTGTACAAACTATGGAGTTATTATATATATGCAAAGAGCTAAATTGTCATAGAAATAACACCCAACATCATGACCGCGGTTACAAAGCAACTTGACGAAATCAAATTTATTTTGAACCAGTAATCCACAGCTTTTGGTGTCAGACCACCAATTCACCCACTCCAATTTAGAACGAATGTAAAAGTAGCCCTTCCCTGACAAAAAAATAGTGCTTTTCATGTCATTGTTTACTTAAACTAACCAACAAATTTGCAGAAATGAAACTTTTATTGAATGAGTAATGTATGTAGACCATTTCGAGCCAAAATTTACTTGTCCATTAGTTTGCATTAAAAAATGAGGATTACTGCGCTCCATAGTATACTTATTTAAGATTTCCAGAAAACCAGGGGTTATTTTAGCAGTGCTTTCTTCCGAACGTTAGTATTTCCTTACAAGACTTTAAACATAGGTTGAAAATTGGCATGCAGAAAGATGATATATGTACAATTCAGGATATACCTGGTTTCTATGAAGTTAAACTTAAGGTAAAATATTTAGAAAGCTGTGAAATTTGCAAAATTTGGTTGAATAGATAGGGATTTTGAATTGGAGGTCTGACACCTTTTACAATAAAGTACATTACATTTTTATGTTGAAGTAACTGTGTTCTAAAACTATAACAGTTTCATTATATAAATTACATAGTTTCAACTACAATTGTACGCCAGTCTTTATCATAAAGGACAGTTGATTGGATAAAAGGGATGGATTACCACGCCTACATCAAACTTAGGTCCTATAAACTGACTTCAGATAGTTGTCAATATGGGACAAAAAAAATATTGGAAACGGATATATTTAGAGATTTATTTGGGAACTAGTACTCGATTTTGGAAAATAAAGATTACATAGTCATTAATGATATCTCTAATTGTTTCCGTAATAAAACTGTTTGGTACTGTTGAACATGAAATTGCAGATTAATTGTGGGACGTCGTTCAGAATCGCAAATATCTAACAAATTCAAATTATCATACAGAATGATTTTTTTCTCTCACATTTATAAAAATAAGGAGATGAGGTATGATTGCCAATGAGACAACTACCCACTAAGTTCAAATAAAGTGGTTGTAAGCAATTATAGGCAACCGTATGGCCTTTAACAATGAGAAAAATCCATACCGTATAGTCGGCTATAAAAGGGTCCGACATAAAAATATGAAACAATTCAACAGTGAAAACTAACGGACTAATTTATAACTAAACAATTAACGAAAAACAAATATGACAGACATAAACCACGACAACTACTGAACTACAGGCTCCTGATTTGGGACAGGCACATAAGAAATGTGGCGGAGTTAAACATGTTTGTGAGCGCTTACCCCTCCCCTTACCTGGGACAGTGGTGTAACAGCACAACATAAGAACAAACAATAAAAACAGTTGAAAAGGTTTAACTCCTCAGATCAATACAAAGCATAAAAACATCAAACATAAACACAGACCGGACGTGGCAGGGTATTTATCCATCCCTTATCCCTAACAACATAAAAGGACACTAAGTACAGATCTGAGAGTACTCGCAGTTACTGACAGCTAGTTCAAATAGATATAGAAAGATGTGGTATGAGTGCCAATGAGACAACATCCAAGTTACAATTTATAAAAGTAAACCATTATAGGTCAAGGTACGGCCTTCAACACGGAGCATTGGCTGACACCGAACAGCAAGCTATAAAGGGCCCCAAAAAACTACTAGTGTAAAACCATTCAAACGGAAAAACCAACGGTCTAATCTATATAAAAACGAGAAACGAGAAACACGTATGAACTACATAAACAGACGACAACTACTGAAATCAGATTCCTGACTTAGGACAGGTGCAAACATTTGCAGCGGGATTAAACGTTTTAATGGTACCAAACATTCTCCCTTTTCTGAAACAATAGTATAACATCACAACATAGAAAAACACACTATAAAATATCAATTGGAAGGCTTAACTCAATCAAAAAACGTAAATTAACACACAATGAACGAATAAATTTGACCTGTGACACTTGAATGCAAATACACAGATAATAAAAAAATACAAGGCATAAATAATTAAAGCCAATATCAACTAATGAAAAAAAATCATCTATCTAAGACTAAAATATCAAGCAGTACATAAACAGTCGGAGAAAAACATGACCTTGTTCAATGTCAAAATAAAGGATCGACAGATTGTAGAACTGTTAACGTGCATATTTGTATAACAAAACTATTAGTATGATTTTAATTTACTGATAACAAAATCAATATTTATACCAATAAAAACAATATTCAAAGATTTAATTACAGTGTTGAATTGATAACCTTTGAGAATAAGTTTATTTAAAAGATTGATAAGTTTACCCGGATCGTATACACATTTCCGGGCTCGGTGAACAACATCACCGTAATATTAAGGATGTGCTATTCCGTCTGAAATAAGTTTTTTACTGGTACAGCCAAACTTGCAAACCAAATCGTTGTGGAAGAATTTAGTAAAGGTTTTAAGTAATTTGTGGTAACGAAATCCCTGACTTAATAATTTACCACTAATACATAGATTACTATCATTGAAATCCAAAACGTCACCACAGACACGGGCATAACGAACGAGTTGGGATATATAAACACCGTAAGATGGTGCCAGAGGAACATCACCGTCCAAAAAAAAGGAAAATTAACAATAGGGATCGATAAATCATCCCTTTTGTCGTAAATTTTTGGTGTAGAGTTTCTGGTGTAAAACTGAAATATCTAAATCTAGGAAAGGACACGTGTTGCTGTTTATATTTAATTTATTTAAAGTAAGTTCCTTTGGGTAAATTTCGGGCAGTATATTTAGAGAATTCTTGATTATTTAACGACAAAATATCATCAAGATAACAATAAGTGTTGTTGAATTTATCAATTAAATGGAATTTAGACGGGTCTTTACTGAGTTTGGTCATAAACTGTAAAGGAACAAGTCTGCTATTAAAGGGGCACAATTGGTGCCCATAGGAATACCTATGGGCACAATTGGTGCCCATAGGAATACCTACAATCTGTCGATACACTCTGTTGCTGAAACGGACATAAATGTTGTCAAGGAGAAAATTTATGGCTGTAATCATCTCATCACACCTCCAGTAAGTATATCTAGCATATTTACTTTTCTAGTTTGAGAAAAATGCATTATATGAGTTGCAGCAAATAAATTTGAAATTAGATTTATCGAACGATTTTTTAATTGAATAGGAAAACTTTTGTCTGATAAGATTGTGTGGAATCGTAGTGTAAAGAGTGGAAAAGTCAAAACTGTCAACCGAATCAAAAGGATCATCAAAAGCACGTAATTTATCTGAAACATCCAAAGAATTTTTTACACTCCAAAAATGGGTAGTTCCACTATTTTCATATGTTTTATTACAAAAATTAATGATCAGTTCTTTGATAGTAGTTAAGGAACTCGTTAAAAGCACTGAAATTCTAGTAGTAGAACACTTACTAGCGGCCGAGATGAAACGATATTTTACGGTTTTTTGTGTAGTTTAGGTAACTAATGCATAGCGGGGACCTTCAAATGTTTAGAAGAGGCCTTAAGCTGAGCTGTGGTTGTGACATGATTATTTACTATATGTCTCTCTGTGGAGCGTACGGCCTTGAATGTAGTTGTAGTTGAATGTATAATTTCATTCTAAAGGATTTCCGTGAAGTCTTTACGTCATACCACCACCACATTGTTGGCTGCCTTGTCGGCCGGTACGAACACAAAATGCTTTGCGAGTACTTGAATTTTGTTTTAAATCCTAGAAATGGGCATATTACTTATTCCTTTATTTTTATTTCTAAATTATTTTCGAAATGTGATATGCGAATATCAACAATATTGAGACATTTATTCAAATAGGAATCAAGTGACTATTTGTCAGATTACTCCCGTTTACACCATTTTTTACAATAGGATAAAAGAGCATCTTTGATAACCTGACCTGTTGAAGAGAGAAGGGGGAGGGGTGTCATGCCGAATTTCCCGAAAAAACAGAGGCTAAATACCGAAATTCAGAAAAATAATGCATTTTTTTCCATTGATTCCAGAGTCCCTTTAAATGTAAATCCCGAAAAGATTTGTTTTAGAGTTTAGTTTATTTAAATTTTCAGTATTTAAAATCAAACAATTATATTTTACACAAATTTGTCTTCAGACTTTGGATTTTGATAGAAAATAGCCAATGAAATGCATAAATATCTTATGTCACGGGTCACGCAAGGCCTGTCCTTCTTAATAGGGATTTTAGGCGGCACATCAAAGATTAGTTTTTAACCGGACATTTACCCATTGTACATTAGAATGTACCACAGAACTTAAATTCGCTTGAATACATTGACCTCTTATCTTGTCAACATTGAACCTCGTCAGGCAGCTGGCTTAAATCAACAGAAGAGACTTTGATAAAATTTGAAATATCAATAACTCTTAACGTTCACGGGAACGAAGATTTTGCAAGTACATTGTACGCAGTAGTGATTAGATCATCAATGAAGTAATTCAAAAAATTAGACGTCAAGGTCGAAACTAGCTTTAGCTCATAATGAAGAAAATGTGAACCGTCTTGAAAGAAAGAATGTATCTTCATGTGTCCGAAGGTTTGTTTGTGGACGGATGTTGGTTGATAAAGTCGCATCGACTTTAAGCAATGTAGGGTCTACAGAGAAATAAAATTGAGAATGGAAATGGGGAATGTGTCAAAGATACAACAACCCAACCATAGAGCAGACAACAGCCGAAGGCCACCAATTGGTCGTCAATGCAGCGAGAAACTCCTGCACCCGGAGGCGTCTTTCAGCTAATGACGATTTAATGGTTCGAGGTATGTATTATTTTGAATAACAATATTATCTATGTAGAATAATTGCAGTCATTTCAACTGGATTCAAACTCAATTACGTATATTGTATTGCTTTATATTTTTTTTTCACCTCCCCCCCCCAAAAAAAAAATTAGTTATTCTTCTTCAAAAAATTTAGAATTAATAAACATATTTTAAAAACGTGGCAAACTATATACTTTGTAGTGCTGTGTTGTTTTTTTTTTTTCTTTTTTTTTTGGGGGAGGGGGTTAAATTTCATGCCGGCAACTTGCAACACATTCTACATATCAACGATTTATTCCCGGGGTCATCATGTTTTAACGGTTTGGTAGAGCTCTGAAAGAAAAGAAATAATGAATGTCAATATAACGAGTGCAGAAAACCTCCACCAAAAATTTGATAAAATATGCAAATTACAATATTTGGTGCCTTTCGATATTCAAAACATTTCGCATTATTTTAGCACTTTCATTGTGTAAGAGATAAATTTAATAATACATTTTGTAAAACATTAAAATCTATTTTTTAGGGTGAAAAAGATATCGTTTTTCCTTTATTGTACAAACCGCCACTGGACGGGAGAGATTGACCTGTTAGTTACTGCTGGAAAAGAGTCAACGTTTATGAATCGACATGTCCAACACTTGGAAGAGTAATTTTGATTTTAATTTTAATCTTTTGTGAACAATGATAGTTCGCTGTTGTCCGATAATTCAACCTTACAGTGATTTACCGTTCACTTGCTTGCCATGCAACTATTGTCAGCAAAATTAATGCACAAAGAGGAACCATATTCTGTATTTTGGAACAGAAAAGGAGCTTAAAATATTTCATGAAAAAGTGATAATTGTTAAAGTCCGTGAAATACATGTGTACATCAAATTAATTGTGTTATAGAAATAGGAAATTGTGCATATCAAATAGTGATGTTATCAGAACTTTTCATTGTTTAAAGACACAATTTTCTTATGGTCTGAAATCGGAAAGCGGCATCGGCGGTAACTTGAAATATTGATTTAAATTTTGTTATTTTCTTTAAGAGCAATTTAAATGTATATTTATTATGATATCAACAATAAATTTATGTAGCAAATACACAAATGAAAGAATTAAGCTAGTGTAAAAATTCTGTTTAAAAAGTTGTTTTATATTGTAAATTGTTTACCATGAAATTAATAGTTTTGGAAAGGCGGCATCTTCAAAAGTCATCTTTTGTTTTTGTTCTCAAAAGTTAACTTTAATTCCTTCATTTGGGCACCCACTAACATGTTTAACCCCGCCTCATTATTTATGTGGCTGTCCCAAGTCAGGAGATTGTTATTCATTGTTGTCGATTGTTGCAATGTATCATATTTGTTACTGTTGATTCATTTATTTTTGTGGGTATCAATATTCATGGATTGAGGAAATCTTGCATTTTCATGGATATTCAATTTCGTGCTTTTGCCAAAGTCTACATTCAACTAAATTGAACATTTATTTTTTGTTGAACATTGAAATTCGTGAATCACCTGTACCCACGAAATCCACGCAAATTGGTATCCCACGAATAATACTGAATCCACAGTATTCATTTGTTGTTTTGTACATAATTCAGGCTTTTGTTTTCTCGTTTGGAATGCTTTACATTATGTTTTGTCTAGGCCTTTCATGGCTTGCTATGTGGTATGGGATTTGCTTATTGGTGAAGAATGTACGTTGACCTATATAGTTGCTCTAACATTTACGTCATTTGGTCAGTGGTGGAAAGTTGTCTCATTGGCAATCATACCACATCTCCTTGTTTTATATTGTACTTATACCAAATCATAAAATGATTGTTTAAAATTCCATAAGCTTTCTTAAAAAACATTTAACCTGTATACAGCAAACAGTTAAATAAAATGCTTGGACCATGTGCAGCAGGTAATTATTTGAAATCGAATCCCCTCCCTCCAGGGATTGTAAAAAGCAATCTTGCAATACGCTTGATTCCAATCGTTATCTCTCCGTCAAAGTGTTTGGTTTAGGTGACGTTATTCGTGCGTTTGTTGAGCATAAAATCTAGGTCAGTACGTTGAGCTAAGGGATGCATATTCTAATGGGGATAACTTCCTTATGACTGCTTCGATAACTGTTTTTAAATGATAAAATTAATATATTTATTTAGGCAGGTTTGGATTATGTACATACGAATAAAGACGGGTGTTTGAAAAATGTCAAGCAGTCACATTTTCTTTATCAGTTCAAAGATGCAGGGATCCAGTTAGCCCATAAAACGTTTAAATGACGTGAGAAATCAGCGTATAGTAGAAGAGTATTTCTGGTAATGGAAATAATATGGATCAAACGTATTAGATGTTTATTTATTTCTCTTTTTCAATATTTTAAAACCAAACAATTTTTGCGAAAAAAAACTTAATTCCTACATCCTAACATCTGTTTGACCGATGCGAGTCAAACATATTTTGTGCTTTATAAATATTTCAAAGAATAAGTCGAAAGTACATAATTATTACCAATTTACCATGATAAAGAAGGTTTATAATGTAATGTCTTTCGGATTCAAATAAATTAAATTTGGTTAGCGATGCAAAATTTTACAAAAATATGTAAACTTTGCAGTTTTATATCAAAATATGCCTTTATCAGCAACAGGTATCGCTGAATAACATTTTGATTTTATGGAACTTTTATAATTTAGATTTGGAAACAATATTTAAGAAAATGATAAATACAGGGGAAATTTGCCGTATCTTTTTGCATCAAAGAACATCCGGCGAAAACAATATTTTTTGTATCTGTCACATCTTTGTTCATAAATGACATCGTCAGTTTTTAGTAAAGATTTACTTTTATGACTCTATTGTGAAATGCATTACCTCTTTTACAAATGTATATTCACGCGCGTGGCAAAAATGTATAAATTTCAATCGACAAAGAGAGACACCTTTTTACTGACTTTTATGCAAAAGAGAACTTCCTTTTATACACAATATTTTGAAGCAAGTACAATGTTATCTTACATGCATACAACTCCTTCATATTTAGATAAAATCAATGGGTCTCGTAAAATTTATGACTCCAGAATATCTTTCACAGTTGATTTGTATTTGAAATATCGGTACTAAATGTATCAATCAATTTGATAAAATGTGTTCTCTTTATTACAGCACACAGCTAATAGGGTGTCAATTTATTTAAGAAGGCGGAGCAAACGGTCATTGGTATCCAATGAATGGTCCAATGTACAAAGTGAAGAAGATCGGTGATGCTCAAACACATCGAATGACATAACCAACAAAAGGGGCTACTCTATGACCACGCCTGTGTAATCCTTATTCAACATAAAGTTGAAATTGACAAGTAGCTATGCATCCACAGTCATGATGATGGGTGTATTGTGTGAAAAAAAGGGATTTTTTACCTCTAGAAGTTGCATCACAAAAGGCTTTTCGATGTGAGCTAAATTACGTGAAAATGAATCTCACTTCATTCCCCAAAAATTAAACCACATAAGCTTCAAAACGAACCATCATACATATTCAAGTTTACGATATAGGCAGTGGAATTTAAGAAAAGGCTACCAGTACCGCCTACATGAAATGAATTGCCTTGTGATCTTTTTAAAGAAGTTGTTAGGTTGATTTATTGATATTTGCATCTTGTACACCTTATCACATTATGAAAATGAAGGTGTATTATCTTTTATAAATACCTAGTTATCACAGTTGGTTCTGGATTCACACTATTTTAAAAATCCGCTACATTTTTTTTATTTTGAAATGTATAACTGGCACGAGACTAGAGCACTTCTTTTATGCACAATGAAAATCTTTGTTTACATTAGACGCTGAAAAGGCACATGATATAGCCTAAATAAAAGACTAACTAATCTTTCTTCTTATGGAAATATTCAATATTGTTGAATTGTAAGTCAACATGTAACATAGAAGACATTTTAAAGCCATTATCATTCAAATCTACTGGAATAGCTGAAAATGCAAGGGACATAACACAGGTCGTACTAGTAATTGATACATGTACACCAATACTTTGACCATTTATTAGCAGCTGTCACTAACGCAATCAAATAAACATACAAGTATTTGACGAAATGCATGAATTGCTGTATTTTAATGCACATCAACAAATCACAAGATAGCGTCTTTTCTCAATTAAAAAGGGGGAGGGTCAAACCTTATAAAACACAGTGCTTCCATTATTCAGCAATGAAGCTACTACTGATTACTCTCCATTAAAATGTTCAAATGAATGTTGTGAAGCCAAAAGTGGGAACATCACTCTTTCTTGTGATAATACTTTCAAGAAAATTTAAAGTGTAATGTATTGCAAAAAAAAAAAAAATGTGTTCCTTCACAATAATTCTACATTGAAGTTCTGAATTTATAGTATATGATAACAATGACGTTCACAGCATTTTAGAATGATTTCGAAGGTAGAAGATTCCAGATTCCCAGTGGTAACAATAATTTTCTATGGATTTTGAAAAAAATCTAAATTTTTGCATAGCTTCTTAGTTAAAATGCCCTTTTAGACATACGAAAATTTTGTTACTGTAAATGCTTTAACCGGGTCTTTATATTGTAATTGGAGGTTATCATCAGATGTTTCATCCATATTGTGTCCTGTGAAGGTATACTGGAAAAAATGGATAAAATCTACACATTGTATTTAGAATTAATAAATATAGCGATAATAGGGTCAATGCCCTATAATTCTAAAACGAACTTCTTTTCTTTCAGAAATGGACACAAGTAAAAACAGATTTATTCAGATATTCATCATGAAGAAGATCACACAAGGATATTGCGAAAAATCAAATCTTTGTATTTCAATATGGGTCAATATCCCTAATGCGCCTCAAATTAAGGAACTTAGAACTAGTGCGTAAACAAAAAATCTCTGTGAAGCGATATTGGACAGGTTTCAATTTATAACAAATGTCTGAACTTGACCATTTGTGCTGATTTGAAGAGCAGAGGAACATGGAATAAAGGTGTAAACACTATAGAGTTATTAAATGCATTTTATATATTCATTTTCTTTCTCTGAGGGAATATTCCATGTTATGTCTTCCTGTTTATGTTAAAATAATTGCCACTGGGTTTTAAATAAACAATAAATCAACCAATAACGGCATATCAAAAATGACGAAATTTCTTCACAAGTTAATCTTGTTTATCCATTAGAAGCACGATCGGTAGAGGTGAAATCTCCTCCTCTAGATCTGATGCAATAAAAGGATAAAATAGTAAAATGTAGTATTATAAACTGTAATACTGGTTTCATAAGCGATTATCCCATGTGTTCAATGTTATGCAGTTAGTTTTTATTGCCTACGATACATGTGTAATTGTCAGGGTCGAAATTGCAATCGCTAATATAATCCTAATCAATCATAAAAATTACTGCTTACATTATTGATTTATAAATAAGATCTTCGCATGACTTCAATCTGTGAAGTTTCTTAATGTGCTGGAATGGTCATTAGCGGAACCATGTTGACCTTTAACATCTATTACAACCGAGGTAGCAAACTTTAAAGGGTCTGGTCTGATAAGTGTAATTTCTGAGGGTAAGGTGTTGCGTTGAGGTTGGATATGTTAAATGAAAAATGCTTGGAAAATGAATGAAAATTTTGAACAACACGTGTCATAAGGTTCATTTGTTGAGTTCTTTACCCTGTCGTTGAAATATTGAAGGTGAATCATAAGGTGGGGATGGATGGTGGTTGTTTTGAGAAGATGCTTTAAAAGCTTTTTACACAATGAGCAATTAACTAACACTATGATCCACTTGTTTCCCGCGTGACACATACTTCGAAACTTGAAGCTTGCAACTTTATCGGACCTGTTTATCTTTGTGTGAACTCTTGACCAAAGTTGTATGTGCCTGCATGCTATATATTACGGAATATGCAGAGATTGGTTAGGAAAATAAACAACACTGTTGGAATCAAACCACGTATCTATAAACCACGATTATACAATTTTATAATCTACCAGCAACGAAATAAATTTTCATAGAACTGATTGTGTACAGAGAGGAATTGTTTAACTCGAGAAACCGCATCGCATGATGCTTTTCGGGATGTGCTTAATTACGATAACATGGTGTTCACTTCGAACCACGAAAATTTAACCGCATATGTGAAAATGTCTCAGCTTTGGTAATAGCCATCATACATATTCAAGTTTACGTTATTGGCAGAGAAATTGAGGAAAAGGCTACCTGTAATTGCGCATCTTGACCAATTTCTTCTATCTTTCAAGAAATCAGCAGTATCAAGTAAGCGAAAACAGTTACGAAGGAATTTTTTGTTTTTCAAAATGAATAAAATTTGATCACCTGTCTGCAAATATGACTAAGTATATTGGCCAAGTTTTGAAAACTTGAATGAACATTAATCATTGTACATGTACACCTGTAAAATAGAATCAATTAAGTATATATTGAAATGCATAATAATAATAAAAATACAATCAACACCACAATGTACAGAATGAATACTCTAACTGACGGAAATTATCGATATGAATTAATGATAGAACACAAAGATAATAGACGACAGTCGAACGCATAATAACAGGTTCATGTCGTATTGAATAGGAACATTAGTAGAATGAATAGTTTGTGAATGCGTTCGTATAATTTCATATTATAGCACAAAAAGTAAAAGTCAATAGTTTTATCTGCAAAGATGTATTTCATTATCACTGAACTAGTATATATAATTGTTTAGGGGCCAGCTGAAGGACGCCTCCGGGTGCGGGAATTTCTCGCTGCATTGAAGACCTGTTGGTGACTTTCTGCTGTTGTCTGTTCTATGGTCGGGTTGTTGTCTCTTTGACACATTCCCCATTTCCATTCTCAATTTTATTTGATCGAACAATTATTTTTGAAGATAATGAACACCAATGAAATAAATGATGTTAGGTACGTAGTATCTAACAGGATAATAAAAAAAAACTCAACAGGCTGCAAATAAAACTTTATAATGTAGCATCTAATAATCATGATAAAGAGAATCTCAATAGTATGAGTTTGTGATCTGGTTCCCATACATGTTTAGTTGTATAGCTTCGTTCTGTAGATATCACTAGATTTTTTGACACCAAATAAAGACTTAAAGATTTGAACTCATTTATGATTGTTTCGAGTATTTCGCCACTGATGAGTCTTATGTAGACGACCAGCGCCGCTGCGTACCAAACTATAGCCTTGTATGGTTGATGAGTTTGTATAAACTTATTTGAATACGTTTTTGAAATCAATAACAACCGATAAAATTCAAATATAATAACCCGAATACATATATGTTTACTATACTTCAACTAATCATCTAGAGGCATTTATTGTATGTCTCAAGACTTCGACATAGTCCATGATTTGTTTAGAATTAACCATGCGCTCCAATGCATATATGATATCAGTACTTGCAACCTTAGGCGGTACTATTTTAGCAATCAATCAGCGGTCATCGATCAGTCACCGGACGGATCGGACGGATTGACCTTTCTGACGGATTGAACTTCTACTTCACGTGTTGAACTCATGCAAATTACGAAATCTTAGTTTCGTTTCATCTAAATACAAAAAATACGAATCGTTCTTGTACAGTCGAGCACGCCGATGAGAGCGGACGTGAAAATTTTTGCAGAGAGAATCCTTCAACATCATTAAAATTGTTTTGTCAAATTGGTTTCATGGTTAAATATTATTATCCTCACATCGTATATTTTATGTTTTGGATAATAGTTTTTTGTTGAGGAATGTTAGTGCAGATATTTTCAGGTTTGTTTGAGACATGTGGTCAGATGGGATTCATTAGTAGTTTCCATGTGAGAAACTATCAGACTTATCTATTTGATGTCGGAGTGTTTTAGCTGTTCCCCTTATGGATCGGTAGTTTCTTTCCGAGATCCTTTATCGTAGGATTTTCGGCTTTCCTCTACCAGAAAAACAACTGGGCATTTAGCGGTATCGGTTTGGAATCCAAGTATGTCCTTAACGGTTTCCCGTTCGTTGCCTTGGCATTTGTGCGGCATCCGGGGTGATCTTATCCTTTATTTTGTATATAATTGTTTTTTATATTTTGCATTTTTTATATTTTTGAGGATGAGCGAATCAGGTGAGTGGGTGTGTTCGTATGTTTTATTGCATTGTACGTTTTAATTTTGGGGAAGATTTACTTTCTGGTAGTAAGACCCGTCACGACCAGGTAGGCAAATGCTCACATTAAATCTGTATCGATACAGTGTGTTAAGTCCTCCTTTACACCATAACCTATGGTGGTGCTCCTACTAAAGGAGGAAGATACAGAACATACATGCATACAGAAGCTCGACATTTTATTATTAATCATTCAGCAAAGTTTTAAAAATTAAAAAGAATAGAAATATGCAGAAAAAACTAAATTTAAATATTATTAAAGAATTGTGATTGTCGTTTATATTTAGGTTATTATTTTTTCAAACCCGATGAGTGCTTCAACGGTGTTAATCGCGACTGTTAAAATTTTTTTCCGAAAATGCTCAGAAAAATGAAATGAAATGATCATTTACTGCAAATTCGATGTATTATTTTCAATAAAATAAAGAAATATGCAAGTTGGACACTCGAAAATAATGCAAACAAATAAATATAAAGTATATTTTCTCTCTAAATTCATCATATTTTTGAGGGAACAACCGAACAAAAATAATTATATCCAATGATGGCTTTTGTGTAATTAAATCTTAATAAAAATGAAACAAAATTGCACTCCTATTCAACACAAAGAAGAGTTTAAATATCTTAATCGCTATATTATTCAAATTTGATAAATAGTCTCTTATCCGAAGCCAATTTAAATATCTGATTGGTAACAACAGTGCGTTTTTTTTTTTATAAAAAGAAGAAATTTTGGTATTTTCAAACAACAAAACCATTGAAATAAAGAAATAATTGCATTCTTATTCAACACAAACAAAAGATTAGGTATCTTTAAAAAAAATACTTATTTAAAGGCATTAATCATGACTGGATGCAAATGACGTTACATTATTTCTGATATAAAAGAAGAAATATTTACATTTTTAACAAATGCGAACAACATTTTAGTATCTTTTCCTTGAAATTCAGTATATTTTATGAAAAACAACCAACCCTTCAGTACAAAAAGTACTGAAATCAATTGGCAGTTCATAAATTCTATTAAAATAAAGAAATTATTTCATTCTTATTCAACACAAACAAAAGTATAAGTATTTTCCTCCCTATTAACATTTTGATAAGAAAAACTTTTTTTTGAGGCCTTTGAAATAACTAATTACAAATAACATTGCATTATTTTTGATAAAAAGAAGTAATATAATGGTAATTTTAAACAATGCGATCAACATTTTAGTATATTTTCTCTGATATTCATTTAATCATATGAAAAACAACCCATTCTGATGTACAAAAAGTACTAAAATCCAATGGCGGTTGATGATTTCTACTAAAATAAGAAATGATTTAGTATCTTTATCCTTATTTTCTTTATATTTCATAAAAAATAACTTAGCCTGAGCAAGGATTTGTATAGTAATCAAATCCATGGCCTGAGGCATTTGAAATAACTGATTGCTAACAACTATGCATTATTTTTTATAAAAAGCAGAAATATTGACATATTTAAACAATGCGAACACAATTTTAGTATCTTTTGTCTGATATATATCAGTATTTGTATAAAACAACCAATCCTGATGCACAAAAAGTAATTAATTCCAATGCCGGTTCATAATTTCTATTAAAATGAAGAAATAAATGCATTCTTATTCAACACAAACAAAAGTTTAAGTATCTTTATCCTTATATTATTCACATCTTATACAAAACTGCTTATCTAAAGGCATTTATAATGACTAATTGCAAATGACGTTGTATTATTTTTGATATAAAAGAAGAAATATTTTCATTTTTAAGCAATGCGAACAAAATTTTAGTATCTTTTCCCTAAAATTCAGCATATTTTATGAAAAACAACCAATCCTGATGTACAAAAAGTACTAAAATCAAATGGCAGTTTACTAATTTCTATTAAAATAAAGAAATTATTTCATTTTTATTCAACACAAACAAAAGTATTTTTATCCTTATATTATTAATATTTCTATTAACAAAAACTTATCTTGAAATAACTAATTACAAATAACATTGCATTATTTTTGATAAAAAGAAGAAACATTGGTAATTTGAAATATTGCGAACAACATTTTAGCATCTGTTCTCTGATATTCATTTAATTTTATGAAAAACAACCCTACCTGATGTACAAAAAGTATTAAATCCAATGGCGGTTCATGATTTCCATTATAATAAAGATATAATTGCACTCTTAATCAACCCAAACAAAGCTTTAAGTATCTGTACTGTTATATTATTTTCATTTTCATCATCTACACTACAAACCAGTAAAAGTCTGAAATGGCATATATCTGTACTCGACTGTACTGATTTTTACTCGACCAGTCTAAATTGGTCTAAATTTTACTTGATAATACTCGACCCCAACCTTTACTATACTCGACTGTACTGATTTGTACTTGACCCTTATCTTTGCCATTGAAAATAGTCTAAACTATTACTCGACCAGTCTGAAACAGTCTTAACCCATTCTCGACCTGTACTCGACCAATACTTGACCAGTTCTCGACCTATTTTCAGTCTGAACTTTACTCGACCAAAGGTCTGAACAATACTCGACCAGTCTGAACCATACTTGACCAAATAACCTCTAATTTGTTTAATTTTAACTGTTTAGATAACTGGCATTACAACAGCCACAATAAAGTAAAAATATATACAAACAGATTTTTACATCCTTACATGATTATCAGATCTATCAAATCGAGATACTTGAATTATCTAATTTTGAAATCTGAGTCTTGTTATAAATAAAAGATTTTCTTTTACCTGAAAACCACACCTGTACTGAGGGTAATAAAACCGTATTAAGGTCCTTCTTGTTTTGCATGTGTTTTTTTTTATTAAACAAAACTTAATTCAACTAAATTCTTAAATAACTCTACATAGGTATCATGGTTGTACATACAATAGTTATATAATAAACTATATTTTTTACTGAGGTAACAACAGCCAAACAAATCACTGAAATTGTTTAACCTTATATCAGAAATAAATCTATTCATATTATAATTTGCCATATCAAATATATGTATATCTAAAAGGGATAGAAAATTAAAGAAATTATTAAAATTGTTCTTCTGATTAGGGGTAAACTATAAAGTAATACCTTCTGCTTGGGGCACTCTCATGAAAAAGATCACACCTGGTCAAAAGTAATAAATTTTGAATAACATCCTGTAAAACTTGAATCACAAGGCCTTTTGAATATACTAGATAAGTAATACACCAGTTTAAGAAAAACAGGGTTTTCTTTTTACCTGTAAAACACACATGTACTGAGGTAATTAAACCTTATTAAAGTGATGTCTTTAATTTTGACAAAACTTTATTTATCAACCTAAATTTTTACTGCAACTTTCGAACACATTTCCTTTTTAAAAGGTATTATCAATGATTGTTATGGAAGTTCTACATGTTCTATTATATTAAAGACTTGGTTTTCCAAAACAAAGGTGTCATTTTCAAAATTTATTAAGTTGCTATATATACAATAAAAAAAAAGTTCACTGCGTTATTAACTAAACATGACTGACACCATAAATCTATGCCAGGCTTAAGCAGTGTTAAATTTTCCAGTAATCATAAAGTTTATCTGAAACATTCAAAAAAATTTGAATACCATTTAAGCTATTTGAATAATGGTTGAAAGTTCTAGTATTTTTTATGTACATAGTGCAATGTGAACATGGTATCATGGTCCGTGTATATTTGCGTCCATTCGTTTTTCATCTTGAAATATCAAAAACAAAAAACAAAAAACGAGATAGTTTTCATTTTTCGTTTTTGATTTCTCAAAAACCAAAACGAAAAACAAAAGTGTTTTCATTTTTCGTTTTTGATTGCTCTAAAACCAAACCGGAAAATGAAAGTGTTTTCATTTTTTGTTTTTGATTTCTCTAAAACCAAAATGAAAATCAAAAGTGTTTCCGTTTTTCGTTTTTGATTTCACTAAACAAGAATTGTGTATTTAATTTTAATTATTTCTCGTTTTATAATGTACAATGTTTTCCTTCCTTGTTTCGCAGTCATTGATAGTAAATAATGCCAATGTAAACACCCCGGTGTTCTTTCAACATAATGTAGACAAAATAGACCGCCTGACTTATGAATTGAACTACGGTGATAAATGAATCAAAGCCTTTCAAATTACCTTGTTTATATCTTTAATAAAAAATAAATTATTATATTTAAATATTAAACGAATCATATATTTAAATTGTACAATACAATATTATATAAAGATGGTAGAAATAAATAGATTGATTACAACATCACATTAACAAGGGAGGTTACTACTTTTTAAAACTTATAAGAAAACTACCCCGGTCGTTAAAGTATACATGCACAGTAACTGTAGTTATCAGATCTTTAATCGAAGATAATGTCGGTGGATGCAAAAGACTGTATCAATCAGAACAATAAGGGTGCGTGATCTCTACTTTTAAATTTAGAAAGGTTGATCTCAGATGATTAGAATTCATGACCAAGGTCCATTATATGGACATTCAGGACGATAATGTGTTTTGCTTGATCAATTGATTGAAAAACAAATTTCCGCAATTTCACAATTCAAACCGGGATTAGCATTCAATCATTTAGCCATTCGGAGCCTACTCGGTATTAGTTTTGCTTATTTTTGAAAGCTATATATATGGTGACCTTAACTAGAGCCTGGGTGTGGATGGGGGTTTACGGAATAGAGAATAGTGGGCAAAAATATGAATAATAGAGACAATGGACCAAGAAATAAAAAATAAAATAAAATAATGAGGTGTTAAAATATAAAGAGAACAGAATAATTGGCAAAAAGTATAAAGAAATAAAGAATAGAGAAAAATGACCTGAAACACTGATTAAAGAATAGAGAAAATCGGCATAGAATATCAAAGAATACAGAAATAAAGAAACCCCGTATCCAGACCATCATCCTAGTTGCCTAAACCAACGTTATTTTGTCTCCGGTAGATTGTTATTGGTTATCATACGTTTTCTTTTTATTTCTATCTATGCCTACATGTATCAATTAAGACGTGAGCTTTCATAATTTGCCAGCTTATTACATTATAAAAAAAGACTAAGCCGAACACCACTCTGGATTTTTTCTCAAGTGGACCTCAGCTACCTACCCTACCACACCATTACCGAAAAGTTAAAAAAAAATCTACGGCAAATTAATACTAGGTGCAAAGGGAAGTTGGGTAGCTGAGGTCTACTGGAGAAAAAAATCCAGGGTGTTATTCGTCTTAGTTTTTTTTTAAGTAGGTCCAAAGTTGGGGTCCGTGGACACCTAACCCCACCCTTACCGAAAATTTAATAAAAAAAAATTCTTAGGCAATACTTTTGTCCGCACTAAGACAAAGGGAAGCTTGGTAGCTGAGGTCTACAGTAGAAAAACACAGGTTTTTTTTCGGCTTAGTTTTTTTTTCTAAAGTAGGTCCAAGGTCGAGGTCAGATACCCTACCCAACCCTTACCGAAAAGTTAACAAAAAAAAATTCTATGGCAATACTTTTTTCCGCACTAGGTGCAAACGTAAGCTAGAGACCTAGCGCCTACTTGATTAAAATCCCCAGTTTGGGTATAGCACGGATTATTTTTTAAAGCTAATAAATAATTTCCTTGCCCACCATACTTTGAGTACAAAAAATAAACCTTTCGTCCAATCATAAGTAAGCGAAATCCACTGTTTCAGAAGTAGAATGTTTTGTCAAAACAGTTTTGTGTGGCAAAAAAAAAGTTAAAGCACGAGTGCAACTTTTTTTCTTCTAATCGGAACAATTGTTACTTTTCATGAACTATTTGACAGGATGCCGAGAATATGGAAAGCTATTTCACACAAAAGTGCAATTTTGCCAACAATTAAATAATTTCATAATTATTTACGATTCTATATACACTCAAAAGTGTTGACTATTTGAAATGTAAAGCGTGCAGCACGCTGTGTGATGTATTGAAAGCGATTTCTATTGTATTTATATAATTAATGAACAAGAAATGAAATTTTGAAATTCATTGAATAGTGTCTTTGACTGCTTAATTATATATTAAAAACTGATAATATAGTGGTTATATATTAATAAAAACATTTGAAGTACGTTTGAATCTTATGCAACATTTGGGTTTATATAAACATCTGAAAACTGGCTGCTAGCGAAGTGGCTGCTAGCAAGTGGCTGCTTGCTTGGACCTGGTCTCACAAACTCCGCATTTTCATTAACGTCTTCACATTACAGGTTTCAATAAACGTTTAGTAAATTATGTCAATGTGAAGAAAATGACCCGTATTATGCCAACAACTGGTTTTAGAATTAATTAGTTTCTTTCCGATGCAAAGACCTTAGAAGTGAATCAATATTAATACAAAAGTATGTCATCTTGAATGATTCCTCATGGGGTTTTTGATTATGTGATTACTTGGCCGTTTTTTAGTGATTATTTGATTACTAGACCAAATATTTCATGATTATTTGATTATCTAGGACTGTATTGTAGATTAATTGATTACCAAGTTTAAACAATAAATTTGTGTGTATAGCATACATATAAAATTTGGCTTGAAAGACGTTATTTTTTTCGACTCGCTCCGCTTGGTAAAATTGTTAAGAATTAAGTCCAAAGATTGAACGCGTTTGTCCAGTAATCTTATTAAAATTCATACAAAAAAGTTATATAAGTATAACGAAATCAGAGATATATCTTTTAATTAGATTGGTTCGTCTAATTTAGTATTTTTATCTGAAGTAAACTTACTAACTTCTTTTATAAAGGATTTGAACAAGAATGTGTCCATAGTACATGAATGCCCCACTCGCACTATCATTTTTTATGTCCAGTGGACCGTAAATTGCGGTCAGAACTATAATTTGGCATTAAAATTAGAAAAATCATATCATATGTAACATGTGTACTGAGTTTCAAGTTGATTGGACTTCAACTTCATCAAAAACTACTTTGACCAAAAACATTAACCTTAAGCGGAACAGACGGATAAACGGAAGAACACACGGACGCACAGACCGAAAAACATAATGCCTATAAATGGGACATACATTCACAAAATGTGCTGAAATTGAATGAAGGTCTTGTAAATCTCAATTAGACCATAACAGGCATATCCAAATAAAGTTCCCTGAAGTCACAAACAACTTCCCTCACTTGTAGATCTATTTCCACTACTTCTGCAATATTGTATTTATCAATAATGATATAAATGGAAATTGTATGCATGTAAATTAAAAACGATCAGGGTAAATTTATCAATCCTTTAAATAAACTTATTTTAAAAGGTTACTAATTGAACACTGTAAATAGATCTTTGAATATTGTTTTTATTGGTATAAATATTAATTTTGTTATCAGTAACTTAAAATTATACTACATATTATTGTTAAACACATCAAGGTACTACAATCTGTTGATACCTATGATTTGGCATTGCACAAGGTCATGTCTTTCTCTGACTGTTAATGACGTCTTTACACTAAATCCATTGGATGTTGGATGTGTACTGATTGATATTTTAGTCTTAGATACATGATTTTTGTATTAGTTGTTATTGGCTTTAAACTAGCTGTCAGTACTACGATTACTCTCAGATCTGTACTTTGTGTCCTTTTTTGTTTGTTAAGGATGTATAAATACCCTGCAACGTCCGGTCTGTGCTTTTGTTAGATTTTTTTTCTGTTTTGTATCGATCTGATATGTTAAGCCCTTTTCAACTGATTTTTATAGTTTGTTCTTATGTTGTTCTGTAACAAAACTCGTCCCAGGTTAACTGGAGGTTTGAGCGCTCACTGGCATGTTTAACCCCGCCACATACTGTATGTGCCTGTCCCAAGTAAGGAGCCTGTAGTTCAATGGTTGTCGTTTGTTGATGTCTGTCATATTTGTTTTTCGTTTTATTGTGTTATAAATTAGGCCGTTTTTTCTCAACTGAACTGTTTCATATTTTTCATGTCAGAGCCTTTCATAGCCGACTATACCCTACTGGTTTTTTTCTCATTGTTGAAGGTGGTACGGTTGCCTATATATAATTGCTTACATCCACTTCATTTGAACTTTGGGGATAGTTGTCACATTGGCAATCATACCACATCTCCTTATTAAAATGTTGAGGGGGGAGGAGGTGGGGTGAAATTTGTATTTCTTAGGAAAGTTCCAATGTTTTCCTCCCAGGTCACCCAGTTTTAATTGGATATTTTCTCATTTTGCTATGCCCTTGGATTTGTGTTTAAGGCCAACCAGAGCTTACTGCCTGTTGGTGGGTAGTTGAAGACCATATGGTAAGCTCTAGGTGTCTTTTTGTGTATTGTATATGGTGATTTGGTGATGTCTTCATGCCATTGTCCCATTACTTTATATAGACAGCTTATCAGTCAACCATATCTATCAAAGACGACAAATGATGGCCAAAGCTCTCCTAGCCTTTTGTATAGTCAGGCGAGAAACAAGATATAAACGGACTTGGCTTGGTATAAACATGTATATTTAGTAAATTCGTATAAATTCAAGTCAAATTGATATTTCAAAACAACATAAAAATATAAAAGTGTAAAAAAAAAAATTTTTTAATAAATCTTGAAAATATTATTGTGTTTGTGTGTGGCCATGGATAAAGGCATGTTTTTCAGTCTGGGTTAAAAAAAAATATTGACTTCGGGTACAAATCCCTGCCCCACCCCAGAGAATCAAATGGTTGCTTCCTTGGGAACAATAGAGATTGAAGATGTTGAGAATGAAGATCAGGTAATAATTTTTTGTTCTGCGGCGACGTTAAAGGAACATCAATCAGTCAATCGATCTTTATGACTATGGCTTCAGTTGTGTAATATTCCTTGTTGTAAAAGTTCTTTTTCTGCTTTGTGTAGACTTATTAAGACTTGGAATAGATCTACGATGACTAATGAACGGTCGTGTATGGTTTGGCAATTTTACATGCCTACCGATAATAAAATTGACAATTGAAATGGGGAATATGTCAAAGAGACAACAACCCGACCAAAGAGCAGACAACAGCCGATGTCCAGATATGATACGATGCTACCGGACATAGAAAAAACTGTCCTTTTTTCATGGAAAATTAAACTGTTACAGCATATTAAAGAATACAAAACTAGCTCTCTTTTCTGTAAATACAAATAAAAAGCTGACATGGGTGAGATTAAAGCTTGAAATCCTAATCTCCCAAATCACTTAAAAAGACCATATATAGATATAAGAAGATGTGGTATGAGTGCCAATGAGACATTTCTCCATCCAAGTCACAAATTGTAAAAGAAAAACCATTATATGTCAAAGTACGATCTTCAACACGGAGCCTTGGCTCACACCGAACAGCAAGCTACAAAGGGCCCCAAAATGACCAGTGCAAAACCATTCAAACGGGAAAACTATGCAACGGTATAATCTATATGATAAACAAGAAACGAGAACACTTATGAACCACATCAACAAACGGCAACTACTGAACATCAGGTTCCTGACTTAGAACAGGTGCAAACAAATGCAGCGGGTTTAAACGTTTTAATAGGTACCAAATTCACTCTTATCCGAAACAATAATGTAACATATGACCTTTAATATTGAAGGGCTACACTTGCATTGAGCCGTGTTGAGGCCCTAAAATAGAAAATAAAGAGATGTGCATGGGACAAAATCGCACACAATACATAGAAAAAATACAAATTATCAATGAACAGGGCTTTTATTCCTGTTCTTCATCTTGAAAGTAGCTGGAGGGTCTTCAACGAGGAAAAGAATCATTCATACCCTGAAAACATCAGCCACACACTTGGCTATGTGGATTACAATGTTTTGCTTTATCCTACACCCTGGATTTTTTCTCCAGAAGACCTCAGGTACCCAGCTTCCCTTTGCACCTAGTGCGGACAAAAGTATTGCCGTAGATTTTTTTTATTAACTTTTCAGTAATGGTGTGGTAGGGTGGGTAGCTGTATTCTTTGATATTCTATTCCATTTTTCTCTATTCTTTAATCAGTGTTTCAGGCCATTTTTCTCTATTCTTTATCATGTTTATTTCTTTATACTTTTTGCCAATTATTCTATTCTTTTTATATTTTAACACCTCATTTTTCTATATTTTTTTATTTCTTGGTCCATTGTTTCTATTATTTATATTTTTTGCCCACTATTCTCTATTCCGTAAACCCCCATCCACACCCAGGCTCTAGTTAAGGTCACCATATATATAGCTTTCAAAAATAAGCAAAACTAATACCGAGTAGGCTCCGAATGGCAAAATGATTGAATGCTAATCCCGGTTTGAATTGTGAAATTGCGGAAATTTGTTTTTCAATCAATTGATCAAGCAAAACACATTATCGTCCTGAATGTCCATATAATGGACCTTGGTCATGAATTCTAATCATCTGAGATCAACCTTTCTAAATTTAAAAGTAGAGATCACGCACCCTTATTGTTCAGATTGATACAGTCTTTTGCATCCGTCGACATTATCTTCGATTAAAGATCTGATAACCACAGTGACTGTGCATGTATACTTTAACGACCGGGGTAGTTTTCTTATAAGTTTTTAAAAGTAGTAACCTCCCTTGTTAATGTGATGTTGTAATCAATCTATTTATTTGTACCATCTTTATATAATATTATATTGTACAATTTAAATTTATGATTCGTTTAATATTTAAATATAATAATTTATTTTTTATTAAAGATATAAACAAGGTAATTTGAAAGGCTTTGATTCATTTATCACCGTAGTTCAATTCATAAGTCAGGCGGTCTATTTTGTCTACATTATGTTGAAAGAACACCGGGGTGTTTTAATTGGCATTATTTATTATCAATGACTGTGAAACAAGAAAGGAAAACATTGTACATTATAAAACGAGAAATAATTAAAATTAAAAACAAAATTCTTATTTAGTGAAATCAAAAACGAAAAACAGAAACACTTTTGATTTTCATTTTGGTTTTAAAGAAATCAAAAACAAAAAATGAAAACACTTTCGTTTTCCGTTTTGGTTTTAGAGAAATCAAAAACGAAAAATGAAAACACTTTTGTTTTTCGTTTTGGTTTTTGAGAAATCAAAAACGAAAAATGAAAACACTCTCATTTTTTGTTTTTTGTTTTTGATATTTCAAAATGAAAAACGAATGGACGCAAATATACACTGACCTATCATGTATATAAAAATTCATTTAACCGAAAACTTAATTTATTACTTGATATTTTTTTAAACTGACCAGAAATTACTTCCTTTGATCATTTTGTTTAATTTTATTTTAAAGGTGATATACATTGTATATATATATGACGAGTGAAGAACAAAAATTTGCTTCCGAAAATTTGCAGATTTAACATTGTTGTGCTGATATTTAGAGTAATTGTGAATATAATATGTGTGTTCAGTCGTGTATCACCTTCACTGGTGATCCAATGGATGGATCTGTCGTAGAGTTGTCACTTGTTTAGACGGACTTTCCAAAATAATTATTTCTGTGACTGTATCTTACGATCCTTTACGATAGATATTTAGCTAATCTGCAATCAATATCATCTTCATGCCTAATATATTATGTACTGTGTTGCAACTCTAGATTCTACTGACGAGGAAATGTAACACTAGGCCACCGAAAGCTGAATTGTTAGTTCAGTCTAGGTGGCCGGGTGGTCTAGAGCGATAGACACAGTGCAGGTGGTGTTGTCTCGATATCCCAATAGCATGAGTTCGAATCCCGGCGAAGGAAGAACAAAAAATTGCTTCCGCAAACTTGCAGATTTAACATTGTTGTGCTGATATCTAGAGTAATTATATATATATATATATATATATCTGGTGATCCGATGGATAAAATCTGTCGTATTGTCACTGGTTCAGACGTACTTATAATATAATTATTTCTGTGACTGTATCCTACATTAATTTGTAAGATCCTCTACGATAGATAATTCAGCTGATCTGTAACATTCCATCTTCATGCCTTACATATCATGTACTGTTTTACGAGGCTAGATAAAAACTGACGAGGAAAGGTAACACCTGGCCACCGAAAGCTTGATTTTTGTCGAGCCTAGGTGGTCGAGTGGTCTAGCGCGTCGGGGATAGTCCTAGCCGATTTGGTGCCACGATATCTCAGAAGCATGAGATCGAACCCCTTCCAGGGAAGATTAAAAAAAATTAGCTTCCGCAAATTTACAGATATAACATTGTTGGCCTGTTATTTAGACAAATTATATATATCTTTATATCTATATATACAAGTCTAAATTGAAAACAACGTTCAAACCTATGATTGCGTTGGATAAAAACCTCAATTTTTATACGCGTTCATGTAAAACAAATTCTTTGTAGAGGGGTCAAAATACAGCACAAACAACATTTTCCAAAAGACCAAAAAAGTGAAAAAGTATATTTTAACAAAACGCATTTGACAAACAGGTCGAACAACGGATGTTCTTAACCCCTGCTGACTGCCATGGCGATTGCAAAATAAACGGATTACCAGATGTAACAAAGTGGATCTTAATTATTGATTTAATACCAAACAGAAAACAATAAACTTGCGGAAAAGATGGTATACCGCAAACATGAGGTGCAAAAATTGGTACACCATATCCGCGGATTTCGACAATTAATGTCTCTTCAGTGATGTTAGGAATCGAAACAGAATTTGAAGGCCATATAATTTACCTCAATTTAGGATAGACACTTGAATTTTGAAGAGTCGAAATAGGATGAACGGATTATATAAACCCAAATGCAAATATAATACAAGCCCAAACGAAAAAATATAAACAAGTCTAAATTGAAAACAACGTTCAAACCTATGATTGCGTTGGATAAAAACTGCAATTTATATACGTGTGCATGCAAAACAAATTTCTTGGCAAAGGGGTCTAAATACAGCACAAACAACATTTTCCAAAAGACCAAAAAAGTGACAAAGTATATTTTAAGGTGTAATATTACCATTGATTTTCCCCTATTAGTCTTTGTTAAATTTGCACTTTTCAAAAAATTGTTCAGAATTTATTCTTGTTTCAAATAAAGAAATACTTGGCATGAGTAAAGTTTTATCCTGTCCAATACTATAGAAAAAATTTCACATAACATTTCATTGCATATAAGAAAATAACCATCACTGGAAGTTAACCAATCAAATTTTCCCCTTTTATAAACCTGTGTACAAGCTTTAGTAATCATGTAACCTCAAGTTTCCAAAATATTCTATAGAAACCCCAAATAAAAAAAATAATGGTGCTTTTAAATACCCAAGATATATGTTTATGACCCAGAAATTTTGTACTGCAATGACATGTAGGATTAATTACCTATAACTGTCAAATTCAAGGGAATATTTTTTTTCGACCTATTTTCGTAAGCAACCGGATGTGACGTACTATGATTTGGTGGAATAACACCTAAACAAAACGCATATGACTAGCAGGTCGAACAACGGATGCTCTTAAACCCTGCTGACTGCCATTGGCGATTGCCAAATCAAATGATCACCAGATGTAACAAAATGGATCTTATACATGTATATATATATAAGTGGTGATGATTATATTATGTTTATTATTAAATTTTTGTTTCAATGCTATATTAAATACAATTTAGATTTCAAGTTGTTGTTCAAATTTCTAGCCAAGGGAATTATCTGTTGTTAAAAACAGTTCCTAAATTGATGAAATATAATAGATACAAAAAAATAGGTATAGGTTGGTTAAGACTTGGTTGAGTATGGTTCAGATTAGGTCGAGTATGGTTCAGACTAGGTGGAGCATGGTTCAGACTTGGTCGAAAATGGTTAAGACTCCGTCGAGTATGGTTCAGACACGTGTAAAATAGTTAAGTACTGGTCGAGTACAAGTTCAGACTGTTAAGTATGGTTCAGACTACAGTCGAGTAATATCAAGTAAAAAGAAGAAGAAGAAGAAGAAGAAGAAACATTCTAAGTATGACATTATTTCGCACTTATGTAATTTATTTGGCAGAAAAATAAGAGAACCAATTATGAAAAAAATACATATAATGCGTGAAAAGTAATTTATATATTTTGTATGTGTTATTGCGACCAAGTTGATTATAAATTAACGAGTAAAAGTGTCTTCAAAGAGGTCCGCGTTTTATTGCATGTAAATATTGTGGATTTCGTTTTAAATACTGTATCTGTATAGATTCTGCCAATGTAGGCACACCTCCACTGGAGTTGATTAAATAGTGTCCTTCACCACACAATATTATAAGTAAAGAATATGTCTAATTCACTACACAATATATAATATATTAATAAAAATGACTTCTTCTGTATAATTTCACAATAAAAAGATAAAACTATCTTTGATTGTAAGCCGTATGCACGCATATAATAACCAAAATTTATTATTGGTTGATAACTGTCTATTTGATATTATTGAAACTGATGATACCTGTGGAGATTCCCACCCTGATCATCAGCATAATGTCAAAATAAGCTTTAAATTTACTCATCATGATAGATTGTTTTTCTTGTCACATTTTTGTTGTTTGATTAGCAGTTCATACCGCTTCATATGTAGGTTGTTAATAAAACACACTACCTTTAGCTGGCCAGCAATACTTTGATTAAGATCATTATTTTGTTTATCTATAGTATAATAGAAATGATTAACTATTAGATAAATTAAGTCTACTTCCTCTTCAAAGCAAGATTTTGCTAAAAGTTCACTACCTCTATCGACTTTTATCTCCACCAATTTGTTCCTGTCTGTTTCAAGTGACTCACACGTCAGTAGAAAATGTGATAAAATTTCAGGACTCTTGTTACATAGCTTACATGTTGGACTAACTTTATTTTTATTGACTGCAACTCGATTAGATTGAAAGATAGATGTTCCTGTTGCATTTTTTCTTGTTGGAATCTCTACAATGTATCTATTGTTTGCTGTCTTTGTGGTAATCAATGGGTGTATTTTCCCGATATGATATTGACAATTCATATATTGGAGAGTTGAGTACATCTTTGAGTCATCAAGAAATTTGTTGATCCAGTAAGTCTGCACTTCATTGTTTATAAAGGATTTCCATTTTGTTTTCTTTAGTGGATTGTCCAAAACGTTTTGTATATTTTCTATCTTATATAGTAAACAGAGCTTTTTAATTTCAATGAACCAACTATTACTATTGAAGGATTTTAGTTTAAGCTGTCTTTCTGCTATTCGCCATTCTTTGGAAGTTTTTTCTGATCTAGTGATGGTCACAAATAATGTCAAAATTTGTATATGTATTTCAGCTTCAATAGGTATCATGCCGGAGAGTATACATATGGCTGGGTCTGCTGTATTAGTAGATAAAGATAGTAGCTGTTTTAGTAATTTCTTATGATACAGATTAAGAGTTCTTAATGATTTGCCTTTTGGAATCAAAATTTCTAGTCCATAAGTTGGAATTGGTAGTAAAAAGTTTTAACTAGTGACAGTATTGTTTCTGCGTCCAATCCATTGGTTCCATGTAGACCTGATCCCATTAAGCTATATAAAGTGCGTCTTGCTTATTTGATCTTCAACTGTTAACTGAACTGAATTTTTTTTCTGATTTTTGTATTCCAATGTGTGTTGCTGTTTTAACTTTTTGCATTAGATTATCATCCATAATCCAAAATCCTTCTCCAGTTTCTATTGTTTTTGAGGTTGTTCTTACTGGTAATATTACGCTTTTAGTAGGTTGTAGTAAGTATCCTTCTCTGCGACTGAAATCAAGAGCAATATCAACCATGGACTGTATCTCCAGTGGATTTGATGCTATAATAGCGACATCATCAGCGCAGTTTATGTTACCAATCTTTCCGCCGAGTCCCTTTTTACACAAGAGGTTCCGTAAAGGTTTGACATATATACTTTATATAAGTTAGCAGATATAGCTCCACCTTGACGTACTCATTGATCTACTAAGAAAGGTTCAGAAAGGTGACCATTCCATTTAATACATGTAGCAGCATTTTGGTAAAGATTTTGTATCATTAGTAGTGATTGATCAGATATCCCAATTTGGAAGAGTCTTCTAATAAGGTTTTCATGTACCACCACATCAAAGGATGATTTCCCATCCATCATAGCTATATAAGTTGGTCTGTTTAAGTCCTTATTTTCTCTCTCAACCTCCTCTATGATGAGTTCACCCATGAGTGGGTGGTATTCTCAATGAATCCATTTTGTAACGGGTTTTGAGATTCATCAATTTTTATATTTTCTCTTTGTTTTACGATCTTTTCTATTATTTTCGATAAGGTTAGTGTGATGGTAATTCCACGGTAGTTAATAGCATCTTTGATAGTGCCTTTATTTTTAAATATTGGAAATAGTGTGCCAATTTTGAGTAAGTCTGGAACAAAGCAGCATTTGAATGACATATTTATTAGTTCACGTATATAAGCTTTCAGTTCTTCACCACCATATATAATATTTTCTGCTGTGATTCCATAAATCTTTGCTGCTTTATTTTTGTTCAAACCTGCAATTGCTTTTTCTACTTCCTCCTCAGTCACCTGCTTATGGGTACTTAGTATATCTATTTTGACATATATCAGATATAACTTTAACTTCTTTCTCTACATGTTCCAAATGTTTTTGATCGAACTTTGTATTGACAGACTTTTTAGCTAGTTCTCTAAAATGTACATGCCAGCAGTTCATAATTTGGTTGTCACTGTAATATACTTGATTATCGACATTGAGTTCATCAATATGTTTGGAAATTTTTCCTCTTTCATTTTTAATCATTCTAAAAAAACGTTTTAGTATCTGTAACTTTGGATTCAATTAGTTTATGCCTTTCATTTATTCTTCTATGGCTATTTCTAAACGACATTGTTTCCTCAATTCATGTTGTTTGTTTCTTTTGTTTCAGGTAAATGTTGTTCGGATCATTAATACTTCCTTTACTTTTCCAGTTATAAAACGCAATTTTCTTGTTGCTGATAGCTCTACGGATTTCCTCATTCATCACTTGTAATTTTGGCTTTCTTTTTCCTTTTTTTTTAATTTGGAGCAATAACTTTAGTTGCTTTTATTATAATGTTATTTAATATATTGAAACCGCTCTCAAGGTCTTCACGATTTTGTACTTTACATTTTGTCAAATTAATTTCTGTAGAGATGAAGGTTCAGCTAGCTATAAAACCAGGTTCAATCCACCATTTTCTACATAAGAAAATGCCTGTACCAAGTCAGGAATATGACAGTTGTTATCCATTCGTTTGATGTGTTTGTTTTTTTTTGATTTTGCCATTTGATTGGGGACTTTCCTTTTTGAATTTTCCTCGGAGTTCAGTTTTTTTGTGATTTTACTTTTTGCGTATTTGTCTATATCAAATTTGTCCCATTTTCTTCTTTTATTAAAAGTTTTTGCTGGTGTTTGAGAGTTATCTATAACATTGAGTCTTTTCTGATAATATAAAAACAGACAATAACAGAGGATAGTGATCCGAGACATTTGAAGTTACATTTAGTTTCTATATATCTATTATGTTCTCAGAATATTTGTTTTGATAAAGAATAAAGTCAATGGCAGTGGAATCTTTACCATTCGAATGTATAAAGGTAAGCCCAGTTTCTTTTGAGCATAACTCATGGTCTTACATAAAGTCAGTGATATATTTCTTTCTTTGAGAGGAAGCACCATTAATTATGTCTCCATTAAAATCTCCTCCTATAATTATCTGTTGAGTATTCGAATAGGTACATACAATCTCATTTAGTTGGTCTATTCATTCTAGTAGATCTTGTTTACTATCGGTGGATCCTTTGCATGGTAGATATAAAGAAACAAAAATGATGTTGGGATCACCTTCTAATTCGATGCACTGAATTCTACTAGTTCCTGCTTTTAAAGGTGAAACTAAGTGGTCTTTTCGCCACAATATTGCTTCTCCACCATATCCTCTCGGCATTTGTATTAGAGACAGTGGGTCATCGAAGTCAACCGACTTTCCTATTCCTATATATTTGGAGTGAATTTCAATCAACATGTTGAGTTGACAATCAAACAACCAATGTTCCTGAAGTAAATTAATGTCTACATTTTCCTTCATCTCTCTGAAGAATGGACCACAAGTTAAGATATTTTCACAGTTAAAACTCAAAATTGTCTTTTTCTTCTGCTCACAATCATTAAAATCTAAAATATTTTTTGTACAGTTACTAGTTGCATACGTTAGCGAAGTGTCAACTAGTGTGGTGTCTGGTTTAGGCTTGTATGGTATAAAAAAAATTATCATTATGACTTACAGACTAGTAGTATAACGGTTGTCCTTCTTTTATCTGTCTATACTGGTTGTCTATCATTGGCTGATCTGAATTCCTCGACTGATATATATTCAAATCATTTGTTCCGAAATGTTGTGTTGTTCTATTTTGTTCAGATATATGCTTCTGGACAATTTCATTGTTTGTCCAATTTGGGACAAATTCGATTAAATTATCCTTGCAGATGTTTCGGGTCTCTAGTTCTGTTTGATATAAGTATTGACCAGATATTTCTCTTTGAACATGGTTTTGATATTTCCTATCTTCGTTTTCTGACTGGTACCAGTATTGCTTAGGTTCTCTGTACTGTTCTCCATAACTCCCGAACTGATTAGTTGCTGGTGGTTTACCATAGTTTATGTAAAAGCTGCTATCATTATATTTTGATTGTTGGTTTGAAGGGTACATTTGCTTGTAGTCATATGGTGTTGGACATTGTCTATTAAGGGTGTCATTATTGGTATTTTTATTCTCATTTTGAAGTTTATTCAGTTCATCATCAACTTAACTAAGTACATATTTTGTCACTTTTTCTCGTATACCAATTACAAGGTCATCAGTTGCAGTACTAGTAGAGTTTAAGTGTTCAGGAATATATTGATTTTGCTTATTCTGAAAAGACTCTATCCTGGTGTGCAAAGTTTTGATTGTATTTTCCAGTTCTATATTTCGAAATTCTGCTTAATGTAATCTTTCTAAAATGTTCGTTTCGTCCTTCATATTTTCATTAATCACGGCTTCTTTCATTTCTAATTGTTCTTCTTTTTTTTTCCAATTTTGTTCCAATTGTTTTAATTCCTTCATCCGATTTTTTGGATTTTCATCTATCTTGTTCTTATCAGCTAAATCAGTATATGTAGTGTCATCAGTATTCAAATGTGTAGTATTTTGAGACTCAGTTTGTATTTGTTGGCGTTTAGCAGCTCTTTGTACAGTACAGACAGTAGCCCTAGGTTCAGGTTGGATATATTTGGGAGTTGTATCTTGAGTAATGTTAACCTACCTTGATTCATTAATATAAATTTCCTCTATTTCTACAGTTTTTGATATTGTTTCATGTGTTTGTTGCAGAGTGTTGTCACTCAGGTCTTTCTGATCAATTAGCGCTATGCATGAATAGCATTTTTAGGTTTCAGCATCTAGACAATTGTCAAGAAATGGCATGTCACATACTGGGCATCTGTTTTCAAAACTTTGTTCTAAACTATTGCAAGCATTACACTGAATTTCTTCCTGTAAAATCATGTCAGCTATTGACAGTTCTGGATTATTAATATCACAGTCATTATCTAAAGTTATCTATTGTTAATTGTACAAAATTGTTTCTTGTATTAAACTCTTCATTTATGCAGGGTTTACCCACATAGTTGTGTTTGCTGTGTTCTGTTTCTTGGATTTCTTTTTCTACCAGTTTTTCACATTTATAATGGACCCAGTGATTGGTTTTTACATATGATAGATCTTGTTCGGCAATGACGTTTATATTTAAAGCATTTTTAATCTTGCTTGAGTTCATGATGCTTTTCTTGCCCATTGTCTATTTTTTTTGTTTTTTTTTCAATGTCTTTATTCTGTTGTAAAGAGTTTAGTGCTTCTTTAAGTTTTATTGCTTAACTTTGATTTACTGTAAATTCAGAAATTATTGAGAGGTTTTTATTAATGCGAATAATGCGACTGGGTGAGCATCGCAATAATAAGATCTCGCATTCTGATATCTGATCCATATATCTTACTGAATATTTTCCTGAAATCGCAATAATTAATCTCGCATTTTTGTCCATTCATTAAAAATCGCAATACTAAATGTATGCAATAATTTCTGAATTTGCATTAACATTTCTATATTAATTTTTGCTCCATTTATCTGTGTGTTACTCATAATTGTGAATTTCTTGAGCATGTTGATGTATAAATTGATGACATCTTTTCCATTTATCAATAATGTACATTTTGTTATATAAGCATTGATTGTGAAACTCAAGTTTGTTGAATCAGTGATTTGATAGGTATATTGTACCTTGTTGCCGACTTTGTCCGTGGCAATTATTTTATTAATTGTATCAAAGTATGTTTTACATACATATATGAATAGTTCAAAGGATACTGCATCCAGTTTATCTGTCTAACCACCGCCTGTAAATGAGTATTCAATCTCGGACCTCTTTGTAATCTCAAATTTTTCTTTAAAAAAATTTCGACATTTAACATATATCTGTTCTCATAGGTTTTCCAAAATATAGCTTGCTGTCACTTTTTGCATGTTTTAAGTTTTGTTTTTTAACTAAAGACATCTTGTATAAATATCATAAGATCATCCAGTATTGAAATTGACTACAAGACCAGCGATACCTGTTGCGATTTCCACCGTGATCGCTAGTACCTATCGGTCAATTTACCAACCGTCAAAAATTACCTGTTTTGTGATCTTATGTAGCCACACTCTTGCTAGGTTTGTGTCTGGATGTATTCCGTCACGGTACAATTTAAAGTTATACTGATCAGATGCTCGACGTTTAGTGTCTGGTTTTTTCCTGTTTACCTTATGATAGATGTCTGAGGCAAAATTTGGTGTAACTGATCCAAGTGTCCTGTTAAGGTTGCCTATATGCTCATTATTTCTGAATATTGTTTTAGAAGTTAAGCGTCTTGTTCTAAGAATTGCTTAAGTTATGGATGTTGTTTGTATTTATTCCATGCATAAATAGAGTATGGTAGGAGTTGCAAAAAGGTTAGTTTACAACCTGGATAGTTTCTAAAAAGTTCAATAATATGTTGATAATTATCAGTAAGTGTTTTGATTGTGTCTTGTTCCTAAGACCTCAATGAATGGGAGGTAAGGTCACACGTCCTTTACAATATATATATATATAGACATGATGTCAAGCTGTGCAATCTTGGAGTCTAAATTGCTACGTAACCATTCAAGTCCTTGTGTTGAGGTACGTCCAGACTTGAACCACCACTTGATCTAGTTTTCTGTGGGGAAAGTACAATGTTTGCTGACCCAATATCCCTAACTGTCAGTAAGAACAACAGGAGTTGATATGCGTTGACTAGAAGGTGGTACAATAGGTTCACGCAAGAAGTTCAGTAGATTATATTCTGAGTTGTATTTTTATCGGTAATTATGAAAAAATGAAAATTACTTCAATGATAGAGAAAATAACAAACGAACTACTTAATCGCGTCGAATCACGGCGAATGACACTTGACGTCACAGGCTGCATTACGTCATTTGAAATTTTGTCACAGTGCAGTAAACATGGCGTTCTCTTGCACAAAGTATTGTAAATGAATTACTGCATGCGTTTCGCTAATTCTGCTTTGAACATGACAATGCAGAATATTTTGGTAACACACCGGTAAGTCAAATTTCTTTATTTTTCACATAGCATAGTTCAGCATAGTATAATACGATATGGATCAGCAGATTTGTCATTGTTTTAGAAGTTCAAGTTAAATCTTTTACTTTGTTGGATGGATAATTTGCTTTAAAATTACATTTATCTTGTCCTTATACGCTCAGCGTTCATCCTGAAAACGATCACATTGATTTTAGACCATTTTAGGAATGCACTGTGTAAGCAGACACTTACAGGCATGAGGCAACGAGTCTGTAGCCTGGCTGTAAATTATCTGAACAAGCTCATTTCTTGTCGACCTCATAATTATTTTAAACATTTTAATGGATGTCACTCAACTTTAGTCTATTTACTTTCGTTTTTCGTGTATTTTTCAAAGTCATTTCAGTTATTTTTCAACCTGGACCAGAAATATGAAACATTGAAGGCCATGCGGTTACCTTCAATTTCAGTAGCGGATTTAGATGGGGAGGTGGCCCGGGTCATCCGTTATAAAGGCTACATTTATGGTTAAAGCAAACTTTTTATCTAGTCCACACCAAACGTTGTGTAGTTTGGGGATCCCCGGGCACACATTTATTCAAAATTTATCTTGGATTCGCATCTGAATTTGTTCGCTTATTTGTTCTTTGGTCTATGAATAGCTGTCTATACATTGACAATGAAACCACATCTCCTTAATTTTATATGATGGTCCCACAAAAAATGTCGAAAATGTGTATATTTCATTTTTTTTCTAGCTTCTCTCATGCAATAGCGGTACCTTTTTGGTCACTATTTATGTGTTGCGTCTAAATATGAATTGTAACACTTAATAGTGACTGAACAGGTTGAACAAATACTTCTAATGAAACAGAAAAAGTAGACAAAAGCACCAGACTATTCATGAATAAAAACTCAAATCGGAATAGCAAGGACGATTTGTTAGTTATACGTTCTTGGGAATAAGAAGGAAAGCTATACTGCATATAACGCAATTTTTTATCTGGGTTTATTTGGGTTTATCTGTTTTCTCAAACAGCGGTATACTACTGTTGCCTTAATTTTGCGTACATTTTCTGTTCAAATTTTCACACAATCGTTCAAAAAAGCTAACCAACTTTTCTGAAAGTTTCAAACCATGACAGGTGTTTCATTCACCAAAAAACTCGTGCGTTTGTGCGAAAAAAATTACGCGCGATTTTGTGAATGAAATGGAAAGTAGATCCTTACGCGGTGCACTCGCGCATGTCAATTGCGAACTGACCCAATATTTTTTTTGTCACGACCAGTCCACTAATACTGACATTATCAGCGAGTACACATCAAAGGAAAAATGCATAAATTACCGATAAACAGGCAAGGAAATGCTGTCTGCGGGTTATATAAGCAGATTAGATATATGTACAAGGAAGACGGTACAAGTTATATACACGACGCTCTTTGGACTGCTAAAAGTCAAGGTTATATATAAAACAAAGTCATTCTTTTTTTTAAAACGTAAAAGTATCTGCAGACTATATATTCATAACAGTCAAAAGAATTGATAAAAATGTTTTATCCGGTAAAACAATAAAACAAGTTTTTCATCTCCTGAATAACGTAGATAGATCCAAATTTAATTGATAAATTTTGGATACGATAACTATTTGGTATTGAATAAAGCTATAATTCAGAGAGATGTTTATTGATGGGTGCATACGGACCATCTGAAAATTTTAAGAAATGGCCTCCATCACATGCGGTTTATTGAGGGGCGCACTACTGTCGGATTTTTTTTAGTGTTAATAAATCAGATAAAACGCATAAAAAGTTTATAAAGGTATTCCGCCAGTGTTAAATGTAATAATGGGATGTATTTGCAATGTTCCTGTCACAATAAATCTTCTATAACATCAATTTCATAGAAAATTTTCCTCCCCCAAATTCAAACCACCACCATTTATTCGAGCATGCGAATTTTACCAAACCACCACCAAACCACCAACATTTATTCGAGCATACGAATTTTAATTATCCGTCCGATTCGTGCATATGATTAATTTACTGATCGATCGCTGACCGTTGATTCCTCATGGTCCTAAGTTCAGAGAACCCCAACAAATCAATTGGAACCATAACTTAAAAATAATAATGGATTCCACTGAGGACTACGCCAGAGCATGGGCTAAACGAGAAGAAGTTGGACTGGGCACTTTGTCAGAATGGGTCAAAATAATCAGGTATCTAATAAGACGTCGAATGTATAAGTTGAACAACTGTGTGACTGACTTTTTTGAAATAAAGCAAAGTTTCTAGCGGCAAATTGGACACTGATTATCAATTGAGATTAGAATAATACACCTAATTCAATTTCGTGGAAGTCCTAGTACAGAAAGTGTTTCTTCAACTATTTTTTCAGCCATAAGGCAATCTTAAATAGCTTAAACCATTACTAAGTAACATTTTGTCTTCAAATTCAGTATATAAATTGTTTATCAGATTATCTGTAAAGGGTATTTCTTTAATAAGGAAAATGTCAGGTTTTTTTGTTAATTTGACCATTCAATCAATCTTTTTCTTTAATCAGGTTGTTGTAGGTCTTCACAATGAACTACAGAGGTATAAATATTTTTGTTTACCATAATTTGTAAGCAATTAATTTACTTGTAACTCCTTTTAAATTCAGTAAACATAGGGCAATTCCCGTTTTGATAACAGTTAAGTCGCACTTTAGCTGACCTTCACACAGATAATAGACAGATACATTTTTTTTTTTCATTTTGTCGCTTGTCTCGGTTTTGCTATTATAATAGTTGTAGATAATGTTGTTTGTAAACAGCATTAATTTTCTACCTGTACTCGTATCTAAATTTCTTTAGCAAAAAATGATGAAATTGTTATTCTGCACATTTCGTTTTAAGGGCCTTAAAAACAAATAAAGGTATGTAAGCACAGTTAGTTTCTGTTGAAAACATACAATTACAAGAAAAAAGATTCTATTGTTTGTTTTACCACATATATTATTATTAGGGTCACCCAAGCGACTTCAAAAACAAACATTGAAGTTATAAGAATTTATTGAGCACACTCAGTGTTTGTTGGAATCACAGTTATATGGAATTAATTTTGAAAAACATATTCAAAAGGAATATAAAAAAAAATCAATATTTATTTGCCTGCATATATGAAATGTGATTAGACCAATGATAATTGGCTTATCAAAAGTTGAAACTGTAAATCACCTGGAAGAAATTCGAAATATACAATATACACTGATAAAATAGCTAGAATTATGTACAACTTTATTTTGTGTTATTCATATTATAAGATAAGTTCAATAAAATGTTCCAAAAGTTCATCATTGGGTAGTGATTACACCTATAGCAGATAACTAACTATTTGCGGTTTTTGATCATTTAGTAGTGTTATTACAAGCACCGTTGAGTAATTTTTCCTGAAGAGTCACGGGTTACTTTTCTAATCCACTGCTAGTTGTTTGTTTCGATGGGATAGAATGTACCATGATTTGTTTTTGATGAAATGCCGTGTGACTTGTTGTGAATCTGGGTAATTGTGGTTTACCGAAGTTTCTATTTAGAACTCAACTGGACATGCTAGATGTATGTAAAGGTTTTTTTGTTGATCTCTTTGAGTAGGTTTGATTGTTAGCCCTTTGCAGGAGGTGTACATTGTGTTAATCACTATTTTCATTGACAATCTCTGTCAGACTTGATAGAGATTTTTGCAACTCATTTTAAATGTTAATAGAGCAGATGTATTTGGTATTGCATTTACTGGTGGTGACCCCTTGTTTCGGGTAGTGTGTTAGGGTCACTTGGCTCTTTTTGGCCTTCATTATGTATACTAGAGTTTGTCTGCATCGAAGCATATTACTACTGTAATATTGTCTGTGGCCTGGTTCTCCACAGCCTTTGTATTTCCAATTAGTATAACAATGTCTGGTTTTGTAACCAAATTCCATGCATTTATTATATTTTGATGATCGTGTCGAATTGTTGACATCTATAAAATATGATAGGTCTGTATTTTCCAATGAATGTTGATTTAGGATTTGCCATTGTTAATGGGCCTTCATAGATGGCGATTCAGTCTGCTGCATGACAGTTCGTGAACATGTTTTGAAACAGTAACCTTTCTCTTGATTGTTTCAGAATTGTGCAGTTGTAAATATCTAGTTATCTCAAAACGTGTCAATTATTGGATGATAGGGGAGCATCTTGCATATAAACACAAGGATTTCTAGAATATAATGATATAGACATTCCCTGAAGCTCAAGCACAACAGAGAGTAACTATTCCTTATTTTTTCTGTATCTAAATATATCCTCCATAGACATTATATTCTCTGTACACTCTAAATTAATCTTTTTGGTTCTACATCCCCTACAGCTTGGTACTATTCTTTTATTGTCAAATACAGACTCTTAAAAGTGGGTTTTAAAATATCATTAAATACATAAGCTTCTTAAAAAAAATACTGGATTAACTGAGAACACAGATTCAGATTGTTCAGATTTAGGTTCCCTTTTAAAAACTAGATATACGACGCCATAATGGAGTTTTCTTGGGTGGCAGTTTGGGTCCTTTATTATATATAATGTATTGGGTGCACGTTATTTTTCTGCTTTACTGAGTAACATTCAGTCAATACTGATAAAGCTATTATATATAAAAAATTGGTTAAGCATTGTGATTGAAAAAAATTAGTCAAAGTGTCATATAGCTAAACTTCTATAATTATTGTTAATTTAGAGAAAACTAATACACTTGGAATGCATTTTTTATAAATACAAAGCTATATTCACGATTTCGTATATACCATTTAAGACGACAACATTTAGAATCATGTTTAATATTTGTATCATAACAAAAATACCAATAACTGTTTAGATTGCAAGGTCATTACACTTTTCCGTGGAAAGAGTAATCTATCTTTACCAAATTCATATGTCGTAATGTTTTTGTAACTTATAAACCGTAAGCCTTTTAAACCTATTATTTTTTAATGGAGGTCCTTGGGTCCTAACTTAGCAAATGGGGTCAAGGTAATGGTAAAAGTCATAATCTCAATTTTTTAATTTTGCTTGTTTTTGCATTTCCTCTGACTCTTTTAAAGATAGATATAAAAGAATGAGTGCAATTTTTTTGTCATATTATGATGAAGCTACGATACATTAGACGGTGGATGGCTGCTTTACGTCCAGCGGCAAATTAATATGCATATTCAAGACGAACGATACATTTAGTCTGAAACAATCCAATGACATCTTATAGGAGTTATTGTCTAAGAAATAATACATTTGGTCTGAAACAATCCAATGACATCTTATAAGAGCTATTGCCCAAGAAATAATACATTTGGTCTGAACCAATCAAATGAATCTTAAAGGAGTTATTGCCAAAGAAAAGTTTAATTCAAGGTTAATTGATTATTACTTTAATACGGTACATGATAAAGCCATAGTCTTTTTCAAAATGTTAGGTGACATATGACCTTGAAAATTGTCAACCGGAAGTGACCTTGAAAAAACGGCATGTAGCCATTTTTACACTTTTTTTCAAGGAAAAGTACCTAGAAGCCATATATTTTTTCTTAATTGGCATCCAAAATACTATCATTAGAGACTGGATAAAACTAGGAAAAACTATATAGAATCCATACATTTTTGGAATCAGTGTTAATAAGGCGATCAAACAACCCCGGAAGTGACATTTTCTAATCCGGAAGTAGTAAATTATCTCCATTATTTCAGGCAAAAGTATATAGAAACCATATATTTTTGGAATCAGTCTGAATAAAAATAAGAAGATGTGGTATGAGTGCCAATGAGGCCCCAAAATGACTGGTGTAAAAGAATTTAAAGAGGAAAATCAACGGTCTAATCTATATAAAAAAACGAGAAACACTTATGAACCACATCAACAAACCACAACCACTGAATAGCATGAATAAAGCTATAAGACGACACTTGTAATGACATTTTCTTTACCGGAAGTAGCAAATTATCTCCCTTATTTCAGATGAAAATATATAGAAACCATATATTTTTTACAACAGAATGAAACAGACGGAAGTAGCTTCTTATTGATAATTAATGAATTTAATGTGGCAAGATTTTCAAGTGTTGGCTTTTGATTGATTACAATAATTGCTTTAGCATTAAGATAACTTGAGAGCAATGATGGTACTGCCACGGTATCAAGTGGTAATAATTTGCAATTAAAAAAGAAACTAGAGCTCCAATTTTGAAAACCTGGTTCATTCCGAAAGAACTATATTTACCTCATCATTTTTTTCTTTTTCTTTGTTCAAAATAGTCATTTCTCTAAGTTAGTATGTTCAATAATATATCTGATAAACATTTGAATTCCCAAAGTGATGTAAATCTATGGAAATGTTTTCTTTCGCAAATATGTATTGCGTTAAACATCACAACTAAAGGAACAAATATACTAAATGTGATTGATTAACGTTTAAGAGTTGCCTTGTTAATATGTTACTAATAAACACTTCCTTGTTATGAAAATATACACATACCTGGACGATTAAACTTGAAATAATTATTTTGTAAATGAAATTGTAGTATCACTTAAGGTTAATTCTATTGCGTATATCATTAAGCGAAAAATGAATACATGTAATAAAAATTCTAATGATATAAACTATGAGGGTAAATCAATATGTCAAGCTCTAAATTGGCGCAAGTCTTCAACAGGTGTAACTGAATTCACACATCTTTAAAAAAAATCTTCAATAAATACCAAATTCTCTATAGAACAAGGATAATAAAATAAAACTTCGGATAGGCATATATAAATGGGGCAGGGTAAGAATATTGTTTTAGGTATCAACCCTCTACGTACTCGATTAGTGGACTAATCAAAGTTAAGTGTAAGCACAAACAACAACAACACATAGTATAAGAAACAGACTTTACTCTGAAAAGGGGCATTAGCTGTCAAATTCATGTTTACCGATTTGACTCAAATTCTCATATTAGATTTAAAACATACTAAAACGTATATCCAAATTACAAAAAGTCTAAAACAAACAATTAACAATGCACGATAATATGTATCAGCATTTCGTGTGTGTTTTTGTCTAGACGTCATCTAATTAACCACCGAGATGACTTCCGAAGACTGTTGACGGTCTTATAACCCGATATAAACATAAATAGAAATAGAAATAGAAAGCGACCACTTGCAACGAGATTTTCTAGGTCTGTTTGGTTTTAAATTGTAGGTTTCAAAGTATGCTTATCATCGTTGTTACCTGTATCAGAATGATTTTTATGTAGATCTTATCAATTAACCAAATGGTTCATCCTTGTTTCACTTTCAATTTTGACATTCTTTTCCTTTTAATAGCCAACATGCGTAACCCATCTCCAGCTAAGAGGTTAAATTGAAGGTCACATCAATACGGATTCAATGAGGTCAAATTATTCACTTGCAAGTGAATAATTCATCAGCGATGTCTCTTAATTTGACAAAATTGAACCAAACTGGTTGCTAAACCCGAATTATCATTTCACTTTTTCACTTTCATTATTGATTTTTTATATCTGGTAACTAATGCCTCTTTAAAAGATATTGTATGAACAAATAATTGTAGTGTATCATTCAGGTTAGCACTAAATTATTTCGTATCATCTTATTTACTTGCTATCTTATTCATTGCCTTTATGCAATGTTAATCAAACTCCAGTCTTGTAGTAACATGTATGTTGCTTCATATCCAGGAGATGAAACTGCCTTCCTTAGAACATAAAGCGATTCTTTAAATGGTAAAAACCCACTATGATGTTTCAATTTGATATTGGCCGCTTTTGCTACTATCCCGATATATGCATCTTCTAATGGAATAACCTTTATAAACGCTGCGGCAATGGCTAAAATCTTAATAGTTTTGATATTTGTCAATATAGTTCCTCCAATTATGTATGGTGGAAAAAAAACAAAAGGATAGTCTTCAGTTGAAATGTATCGTTTAGAACTGTTATCTCTACATGCTTTCGAAAAGGACAATCTATATCCTAACATAAGTGAATCTGTTGAATAAATATTATTAGTTGCAACACTGTATATGTTTTTTGGATTTACTAAGCGGTCATCATTTACAAAAAAGACGAACTCAGCCTTTAAATTGACTCGAAATAACCATAAGATAGAATAAATCATTTTATAAACTTCATATTCATACTGATCTGGCATATTAAGCTGAATAATATCCCTGTTATGTGTTGACTCATGTTCGACTAAAGTGTCAATGCCGTCAAGGTATCCGACGATAAATAGAATTTTGGATCGAAGTTTCGTCGTGCCTCCCCATGTCCTTCGTATAGCTTCACGTTGTCCAAAGTTTAACACATATGATTTTACAATTAAGATCATTTGCAAGAAATCACAATTTGAATTATTACACATTGAGTCGGCAGGATTTATTTTGTAGATATATGTCTCATCGAACTTATTCAATGGTGTGCCATTCGAACTTACATTGGATTGCATTTCAAATACTACTTTTTCTAAAGCAGGAACATCAATTATCAAGTTAGTATTGATTGTAAAATCCTTAAATGGAATCACTTGAAGGAGAAAAATTCCACATATCAACCCAATTACTAATCGAGATCTGAAAGAAAAAGGCTTATACATTTCAATATAGTAAATGAGTGAATTTATGCATGTGCTTATGCAGACAATACTGCATTTATGCTTTCTAGATTTATGTTTACTAGTTAAAATCATACCAATAAATGAAGATTATCTACCATAACTTTCCTACGTTAAGGCATAGCTTTGTAAATATATAAAATAAAACTAACTTAATGCAAGGAATCATTTTGTTGTATCAATGTTTTGTTGTCTTGCACATCTTACTGGAAAAAGAAGCATGTCATTTCAGTAATAGAAATATAATTTCAATGAATTATAAAAACAAAATCAAATATTAACTGCATTTCTTGAATGTCTGATTTAATCATATTTGACTCAGGAAAAACACGTGTGACAATTGGCTACTTGTGTTAACTTGGTTGTAAAATAAACACTTGTAAAATTACACACAGGTACTTTATGTAGTACTTCATATACATTGTTAAATATATAGATAATAGTTTTGGTACTATTTCAACTAATAAGATATCTTACACCCAGTTAGCACAAAAACATTTTGATACATATGATATATGCACACGAATAAAAATGACTAGCCTTGAGATATGCTTGTGATTTTACACATTTCAAATAAAATGACATATATAATATAATTCGACTGGCAACAATCAACTTCTTATGATTAGTTTAACATTATGTCCATGAGATGTCTTTATTAACACTGAAATTGACATTAAAGGTTCATATACTACTAGCACTAGGTCTAAGTCGCGGCTGGTGTATTGGCATTCTCTAATGTACCATTTACCTGGTAACTGGGACCTAGTTACTGGCTTGAATTATATCTAACCTTGCATTTTTAATACACATGACATTTCAACAGTTTGAAGTATTTGGTTTATAAAGTTTGTGGGCTTAATTGCACGTGAAAAAAGTATTCCGTTTTATAAAAATGAATCAATATAATTAATACAAACGACTGGCAAAGGAAGCACACTTCATAAGGATCTATCAGCCGAAATCAAACGAATCTACGCGAACACGTTGGATTTATCTTCCCTTAAAAAATACTATTGTAATTTCAGGAACATTACCAACAGCACTGTTTTCAAGGACATTGTTTAATCGTCGCCTTGAGTTGCCAAAAGGCAAAAGCACTCTTGACATTATTGTAACAAACTGTAATAATTTGTTGTAGAATGTAGTCTTTACGAATTATAAATTTTGATATATACATTCTGTGCACCGTTCTTACTGACTTTTGAACAGATAAATAAAGGCAACAGTAGTACACCGCTGTTCAATAGTCATAATTCGATTAAGCAAAAACAAACCCGGGTAACAAACTAAAATCGAGGGAAACACATCAACTATAAAAGGAAACAACGTCCAACAGAAACACTGAACTCCAACAAAAGCAAACGTCAACATACATAGAAACGGACTGTCTAACATAATCGTTGCTTGAACTTTAGGTTTACCGATTTTCTCTAATTTCTTATTGATATATTTTGACTTGATGTGGATTCGCATGCCGGATTATTCATGTAAAAAAGGAAACACTGTTGATGTTGACTCACCCAGCCTCACTCAATTCGGTTTTTTTGCAAATTTCTCTTTTTTTTTTTTCGTGATTTGTATAATTAGATAGATTTATAAGTGTTCAACACATTAATGTTGAACTTATATGTCATTCCGTTAAACAACATTCTCCATCTCTTCACATAACATGTAACATAATTTATGACGTGAGCAATGAGAAGTGTCTTTAAGCGGAGTAATATGTCAGCCAACAACTTTATTCCTTGTAAAGATCAATATCACTCTTAATTGTTGTTATATTTATTATTCGAGCGTCACTGATGAGTCTTTTGCAGACGAAACGCGCGACTCACAAAATTATCAGCATTGGATTATTGATGATTTTTTTCTGAACAATTTGAATATTTTTTTGTTCAGAGCATATCATTGTAAATGAACATGATGAAGTCCGTTAACTGTAAACATGCACTGAAGTAAGGATTCAGTAGAGAAATGTTAACGCTATATGATATGGCAGATGGTGTTGAGAAATTTGAATGGGAAAGCTTTTACCGTTCCATTTGTCATATACCCTTGTTTGAAGTCGTCCATCTGTGTGAATTAAAACTTCGGGAATATATGAGATGTGTGCACTCATTTGAAGGCGGTAATGAGTGAAAGGACATCATCAACATTTCTGCAAATGAAATTGTATAACTTGACAAAATACTTTTCCTTTTTGTTCCCAAGAAGGCTTAAAATAATAGTACAAATATTAGTCGGACAGCAGGGGGGAACAGTGAATTGTCATTAAAACACAATTTAAAAAAAAATTATTCCACCAAACTAACAAAAGGCATGATATAACTGCAAAAGTAGTAAATTAATTTTAGTCTGAGACAGTCATTTTGATCTTAACATTATCTGAAAAGTTTGAACAATAAATTGTTAAATCATGTTTAGTCTTGCAGTCAATTTTCAGACTTTTCCACTGCGATAAATTCAGTGCCGTTCAGACTAAATTTATTCACTAGTGTGTAAAAGCTGTGATTGAAGATTTTATATTATGTCTTTAGAATTTTTAAGACATCACATCTGACTGAAATCTCCGAAGAGCTTAACTCATCACCAGTTTTTTTTGAAAACCATCTTTTACCGAGGACTGAATGATAATACACATTTGAGAAAAATTTAAAGAATAAGTGGATAAGCGTCGTACATTGTATCGTTATTATTCGAAGCGTTAGTTTACAATATTTAAAAAAAAATAATTTTATTGTTATTTGTTATGGTGTTACCAAAGAGAGATAGACGGACTAATGATTTTCTACTTCTTCGTTATCGTTAATGATGTAGGTGTAAATAAAGGCAACAGTAGTATACCACTGTTCAATAGTCATAAATCGATTAAGCGAAAACAAATCCGGGTCACAAACCAAAACCGAGGGAAGCAAAACAACTATAAGAGGAAAACAACGGAAAAACAGAAACACTGAACTGCAAAAAAACGCCAAAATACATAGAAACGGATTATTTGGTAACAATTGCCACATTCCTGACTTGGTACAGGACATGTAAGTGGGTTTCATAGGATTTCTTTAAATCACACGTTTTGTTGGTAGGAAATCAAAATAATAATTTTGCATATACATATAATATTTTTCAAAGTTTGCTGCTGGAACAATAACATATTAGTCGTGAAAGAAGGATACTGCATATACAACTGCAGGCGTCTTTAGAGGATTAGAAACCAGTAGGCTCACAGTATCTAGTAGTCTTGAAATACGCTTCAAAATGCATGACTGAAACGCTATTATACATTCAAATAAAGTATCTAGTTTTGTTTCACATAGCTCGCTCTTCAATAATTTTAATAGTCGTCAACTGCATCTATTAATAACACTAGGTTCACTTTCCATTAGGTATTTCCTTTGGACCTTTGGCTAATCTGCTCATTGTTTTAGATGTGAAATGTCCCCGGAATAAAATGACTATATGATTGTTTGAAAAAAAATGAAAACAACACGATATAAATTTCATGCGTCCGAAGCGCTTTTCTGGATTTACCTTCATCAGGAACGCTCAAAGCCGAATATTTGACAGCAAAAAAATGTATAAAAGCCAAAAGAATTGTGGAGAGCTATATAAACAAAAGGATCCAACAAGGACAACTTTGCCCGAGGGAGTTGAAACCTTAGTTTCTTGATAATTTCAAAATTCATAAGCGGACAATTTTAGAAAGGTTTTTTATAAATCATGTCAGTACCGAAGTACTGACTACTGAGCTGATGATACCCTCGGGGACTGATAGTCATCCATCAGCGGTATCGACCCAGTGCTGTAAAAAAATGAAACAACATGATATAAATGTCATGCGTTCGAAGCGCTTTTCTGGAGTTACCTTCATCAGGAACGCTCAAAGCCGAATATTTGAAAGCCAAATGATGTATAAAAACCAAAACATTTGAAGAGCTATAAAACAAAAAATACCTAAACAATTAGCCAAATCCATCTAAGGTCAACTTTGCCTGATGGAGTTGAAACCTTAGTTTCTTTATAATTTCAAAATTCATAAGTAGACAATTTTAGAATGGTTTGTTATAAATCATGTCAGTACCGAAGTACTGACTACTGAGCTCTCGGGGACTGATAGTCCACCTGCAGCGGTTTTGACCCAGTGCTGTAAAATAAAATGAAAACAATACGTTATAAAGTTCATGCATCTGAAGCCATTTTCTGAATTTCCCTTCATCAGGAACGCTCAAAGTTGAATATTTGAAAGCCAATGATGGAACGATATACAAGAGAAACCATGGAGTTTTTTTGTAGTTAGAAATCTTGGATGCAATTAGTTTGATGTACGTTTTAGAAACGATAGGTCTTTTTTTTTTGAAAGATTCGGTATATGTTTACCTACAGATTTTCGATTGAAAATCTTGCCTATATTAATAAATATTGCTAATATAAATAACAACTAAACGCTTTTAAGTTATTTAGCCTTCAAAAAACATCTATCAAATTTTGTTTTTGTGGCTCATGCAATATTGACCACGTTTTTGAACGATATCCTATAAATAGGTTGTTACGACAGAAGTAGAGATTGTGGTGGACGAACCTGTTCTAATCAATAACATGATATTGAATTGGTGTTTAGTCGTGATTTGATAAAAGATTATGATTGAATGGCTTAACGTAAGACTTTATCGGTATTATCAAGATCACACTTGCTAGGTCTTGATATGAACGTCCCTGATTAGGCATAATTTGTTTCTTCGTCTAAGAAGAAATGGATTACTAACGGCATTAAGGTATAATGTTTTGTACTTATGGTTTGAAGTCATTATCTGAAAATCGCTGTTTAGGGGTTCATCTGTCCGTACTAGAATTATGATGCCATGATACTAAACCCCTTACGGTTGGAATTGGGTTGATTTTCTTCTGACGAAGACATAATCTTTCAATCAGTTTAATTGAAATTAGGAGTTGGTGTCAGTTACAACTAGTAGTCCTTTGTTGATTTATGTTTATCATTGTCATTATGCTTACTTTCTTCTGTTACCTACTAGTATTCTAACATCGGACTCGGTTTTTTATTAAACTGAGATTTTTTGTGCGTTTTGCTTTGTGTTTGTTTATTCCATATTGGCTAGAGGTATAGCGGTAGGGTTGAGATCTCACAAAACATGTTTATCCCCGCCGCATTTTATTGACTGTTCCAAAATAGGAACCTCTTGCCTTTGTTAGTCTTGTATGTTTATTTTTAAATTTGGTTTATTTGTATGTTTCGGAGTCTAACGTGGGGTCTTTTTCGCTGAACTAATATACATAATTGTTTAGGAGTCAGCGGAAGCCTGCCTCCGGTTGCGAGATTTTTTTTGCTATACTGAAAACCAATTGGTGGCCTTGGGCTGTTTCCTGCTCTTTGGTCGGGTTATTATCTTTTTGACACATTTCCCATTTTCATTCTCTATTCTATTCTTTTTACCTCTACCCTGTTCTTACACTCATCGAAACCTCATACAGGTTCAATATATTTTCAAAAATGCAATTTAAAAGTATTATCATTTTTGTTGAAAACTATTATTTCATCAATTTATAAATCCGTAATTCGAAACAGTACTTGTCTTCCTTTGACACGGAATAATAAACAGAGAAGTGCAGCATATTTATAAAAGAGCCATATATATTTAGAAAACGTAACCAATAGATAATGACAATTTATAGATAAAAAAAAAAAGGACTCTCCCTGCAGTTTACTTACAATTTTCTAATGTTTAGTCTTCTCATTTCCATTTTAACTTTCGCTAACAGTTGCAATTACTCTTAGCAAAAGGCGTCGTTCTATCGTCTGTTTTGGTCTGTAAAACAAAATTCATTATTAATATACCAAGGACTTTGTTTTCAATCTAATTTCAATTTGTTATTATGTTTCCAAGTTGTTTCATTAATTTTCCCATGCTTATATTATTGCTCATTATATAACGTGACCTATTCTTATTTTGAAAAATTAGAAATCTGACAATAAAATGAATGAACTCTTTTTCAATATGTTAGTTTGCTCAATCACATCTGCGACTTTTCCTTATAATGATCCCAGGAAAGATTAATTGTGTTGTAATATTCATTGCATCATCTTCAAACTTTTTTCAAGTGACCAGAACATTGGTGGTTTTTGAAATTTCTCTTATGCTACAGAACGGGAATCCAGGTTTACAGATTCCAGGAAAACCAACTCTGAGTGTACATCTTTTTAGTTGTCTAAACATTTTTTCGTTTCAAAATACCTTACCTTTTGCGCCTTAGTGATTTTCATGAATTACAGAATTTTTTCAGTTCTCATTTTTTGTATATAACTGAACTAAACAGTTTAGAAGATACGATGTTTTGTTAATAAGTGGGGATATATTGATTACTGATAGTTACGACGATGTTAAGAAGCGTAGTGTTCTCTGTTGTATATACTAAGTAGACTTTTTTTATTTTGGTTTTATGATGATACCGCTTTTTTCAAAGGAAAAGTTTTATGGCTGATAATGTCTGAAGTATAATTAAAAGAGTCTCTATTTTCCTTTTTACATCTTACAATTGTCTTTTAGATATGAATGAGATCGGTTCAAAGCGTGAAGAACGTAATGTATAATTGATTTTATATATTTGATTTAACGTTATATTGATGTAACTTCAATGAAATTCTATAGCTTGTATCCATCCTTTTTTCTCGACTTTTCGGGATTGTATTTGTGTGATACTTGTCATAATTGGCAGTTTTATACATTACCCACTGCGTCTCGTATCTAGACACCTAGTCGCATTCCAAAGGAATTCATGCTTTTGACAATACTACCCCTTACATGAAATTGACACTTCATTATTGAGAAAATTACATGGAAAAAAAGAGGAACATTTTTGCCATTAAACTTAACCAGGTGTAACAACTATTGAATTGTTGTCTTAAAATAAATTAAATGTTAAAAAAACAATTAAATGAATAAGTACCGTTAATAAAATCATTTCGTTTGTTTTAGTCGCCTATTGGTTTCCTTCATGTATTGTTTAAAATACACGAGAGGCAACACTTGGTTCCGATTGTTCAATGATACAAGAGAATCAAACTCGATATAATTGAAAACATTCTAAACAAAATTGATTGTGATTTTGAAATTTTAAGTCAGTTGGAATATAAAAAAGGATTTGTGACACTAATATTTAGACTTTGTCGATAATGATAAAAGTATACATTATGATACTAATTGCTCAACAACTAGACATCCTTCTTTGACTTGACCATAACATTAAATTTGAACTTGGAATTTTTGTTTAGAACTTTGATGACCTTGTTATAATAAGGAGATAAGGTAGATTGTCAATGAAAAACACGAACATGTATATTATCATACTCCAGAAACCAAATGAAGTGGAAGTAAGCAACTATCTGTATCAATTAGGTATACATCAATCTAATTTGTTTAGGGGGTTAAGAACATGAAGGGCAAAATATTTAATAAATATTATATAATTGTGTTCATTTGAAAATTGCCTTTAATATCTATCTGAATAAGACGTGTATATTCATTCGTATTTAAATATCAAAACACCTTAAATATTCTGTCTTGATGTATGTTTAAGACACCGATTAGATTTTGCAAGTTGTTATGCAAATATTTAGATGTGCATAGTTTTTATAAGCCAATTGCTAAAAACACCAGTGTGAGCCATTGCCATTACTGGGTGTCTGTCTTTATCTATTGTCTGTTTACTTTTACAAAATTATTCTTCTTTCAAACTATTGGGCCATTTTTTAAACAAACTTTGCTACAATCATCATTAAGGATTATTGTTAAAACCATGATTCAGATCATCCTTCCTGCCAAACAACATAGCCGACATGGCTTATGATAGAACATATGGGTAAAATGTACCTCATGTTTGTGTATTATCTTGAAAACCGTTAAAGATAGAGAAAATCTGACAAGCGCAGAAATATTCAGAATGTCAAGATCAACATTAGGTCCATATCGTCAAAAATTGTCAGACACCTCCTTATAGGAGTTATTGCGCCTAATTACTATTTTTCGTGTTATTGTAAAACCTCTGCTGGTGGACTATCAGTCCCCAAGGGCATCATCATCTCAATTTCGGTACTGACATGATTTATAACAAACCTTTCTAAAATTGTCAGTTTATCAATTTTGAAATTATAAACAAACTAGGGTTCAAAAACCTCAGGCAAAGTTGGCCTTAGATGGGTTTGCCTATTTTTTTGGGGGGAGCGGGTCCTGTTTTGGCTATATAGGTCTTCAAATTGTTTGGTTGTTATACATCCTTGGCTTTCAAATATTCGGCTTTGAGTGTTCCTGATGAAGGTAAATCCAAAAAAAAAGCGCTTCGGACGCATGCAATTTATAACGTGTTGTTTTCATTTTGTTCTACAATTATATTGACAACTATTAAAGATAGGTAAACTTTAATAAAATAAATATTATATGTTAGTTATCAATAGGAAAATATCTACTGATATGTCAAACATGGACGAATTTGTCAGTCGACTACTTATAGGATGTATTGTCCTTTTAAAATTACATTATCGCTACCAATTTTTTTCTGCACTGGATGCGTATTTTGACAATAATGCCTCTTTAGTGATGGTCGAACCCATAACATTTGAAAATCCAAAGCTAATTAAATTGTTGAAGAGCTATAACCCAAAAGAGACAAAAAAGTAAACCAAAGCCTGGCCAGGAATCAGAGTGTTTTGTGTACTATTGTTTGTCTGTTGGTCTTTTTCTTTTTTAGCCATGGCTATGTCAGTTTGTTTTCGACTTATGAGTTTGAATGTCCCTTTGTTATCTTTCGCCTCTCTTTTGCAGAAGGGGAGATATATTCCTTAATTTTAAATAATTTCCAAAATTAAATGACATTTTTTTAACCCTTTTTAAGTTTTGGGCAAATGCTTTAGAAGATAGAGAGAAACTATCAACAAATAGGTTAGTTAGGCGGAAATTGCCTGTCACCTTCTTTCAGGAGTTTTTGCCCTTGAATGACGATTTTTTTACTAATTCATTGGACAACAATTATAGTAGACAGAGATTTACTGTATCAGCATAAAATCAATAAAAAAGAATTAAGTCATGAATTAAATTCAATAGCTAATGAAACATTATTAATTCACCATTTATGGTGTTTATGGAGCAACATATTTCTGTTCCAGATTTTGAAAATAATTTATGACATGTACTCATTATGCACACCATATATACATTTACAATTAATCATAATTTTCATTTTGACCTTGGTTTGATGGCACTTATATCTTTCGGTCAATTTTAAAGATATACTAGTAAACCATGGTAAAGTCCTGAAATTTAATCCGTTTAAATGTCTTGGTAAAATAGAGAACACAATTAATAATCCAATTTGAGCTTTAATGCAACTATTTCTGTAAATGGTTTACCTTTTTCTATGTTGTCCCATAATCACTCTTACTAACTAGCCTAAAATAATATTTTGTTTTGCTTAATCTTGTCTACCGTTTGCTGAAGTATTTTTGAAATACTCCAGGTTAATGAGGAATCATTATTGTTTCCAGGACAAAATACTCTTAGAATTTGAAAAAAAGAATGGATAAGAAGTTAAACAGAAAAGAAGTTTTAGAAAAGACGAACTACAATAAATTTGAATTTAGGTAAAAGGAGCAAGAAGAAACAATGTATGAAACCAACACATAAGTGAATGATGCTAAGCCAGATAGTCAGCAAATACCTTCCCCAATAACTTTCAATTCATAAGAAATAAATGTGGATAGTGTACACATGTGGACACTGATGATGCCCCCGCTTGCATATCATATAGTTATAAAGGGACATAACTGAAAAACGGTAAAAGTGACGCTACCCAAATTTGAACTTGATCTGAGTTTTGTGGTAATAAGCATTGTGTGTAAGTCTCATAATATTTGGTTGAGGCTTACTTAAGTAGAGAACAGAAATTAAAAATTCAGCAATTTTTCTATTTGTAAACACGCATAACTCTAGAACGGTTGTGTATAAGATTTGAAACATTTTGTTGAGACAAACTAAAAAATTCAGCAATTTTTATGTTTATAAATGGACGTAACTCAAGAATGGTAAAAGTGTCGCCACCAAATTTCGTACTTCATCTGTATTATGTAGTAATAAGCATTGTGTATAAGTTTCATAACATTTGGTTGAGGCAAACTAAAGTAAGAAAACGGAAACAACAAATTTGTACTTGATCTTAGTTTTGTGGTAATGTATATTGTGTATAGGTTTCATAATGTTTGGATGGGGCAAACTTAAGTTACAGAATGGAAACTAAACATTTTGCAATCTTTCGATTTATAAAGGGGCATAACTCAATAATGTTTAAATGGACACTACCCAAATTCAACTCGATCTGTGTTTTATTAGTGGAAGTCAAAATTAAACATGCATTGTATAAAGCATCGATTGTAGTTGATTCAGCTATAATCATGGACAAAGGAAGATAACTCCAATTTTAAAAATTACTTGATATTTAGAAGAAAATAAAAATTTTGCAATTTTTCCATTTATAAAGAGGTATAACTCTAGAACGGTAAAAGTGACGCCACCAAAATTCAAACTTGATCTGTGTTTTGTGTTAATAAGCATTGTGTATACGTTTCATAACATTTGGTTGAGGCTAACTTAAGTAATGGAACAGAAACTTAAAATTTTGCAATTTTTCCATTTATAAAGGGGCATAACTCTAGAACGGTTAAAGTGACGCCACCAAAATTCAAACTTGATCTGTGTTTTGTAGTAATAAGCATTGTGTATAGTTTCATAACATTTGGTTGAGGCAAACTCAAGTTAGAGAACGGAAACCAATTTTGGGACGTACGTACGTACGTACGTATAGGCGGATAAGGGTAAAACTTAATGCCCCCACCGTTACGGCGGGGGCTTAAAAAACAGGATAGTCTTAAGAATTATACATTGATACCGATATAAAATAAGATAATAATATATAAACAAAATTATAATAATCTTATTACAATATAGCACTCGTAATGCGAAAACGATGAAAAATACAGAATTTATGCAGTTTTCCATTGTATTTTCATTGTGGAAACATCATGCGCAGCCAAGAAACAACAAAATAATTTAAGAGCAGCCTTGTTATAACTATTGACATAATCTCACTAAATATAAAGTTGTTTCTTGGGCGCGCACATACTTTGCCAGTCTAAAATATACGTAAAATTTGATGAAAAACAAGGAAAATTAATACATTTTACAAAATATACAAGTTTCGACATGGTTTGTTGCCATTGTAACTCGTTAAATGTGGAATTTGTTTTTATTTTACCTTAGTCTAGTTAAGACAAATTTAAAAATATGTATGATAAGTTTTAAATTTGCAGTAATATTTGGGCAAAATAAGGGCCTTATTGCCCCTACTCCTTTAGGGAGATTCAATTTTATGTATATGTTTTAATTTTAACTTGTCCTCATATGAAAATCATAATTAATGTTGTTGATATTTTAAGACAATTTTAATTGGATAATGCCTTTTTGCTGATAGGCATAATCCATCCATCAGTCTTGTATGTTTTTTTAATTTTAGTTTATTCATATGTTTTGGAGTTTAGTGTGACGTCCATTTTCACTAAACTAGTACACAATTTTATTTAGGGGCCAGCTGAGGACCACCTCCGGGTGCGGGATTTTCTCGCTGCGTTGAAGACCCATTGGTGGCCTTCGGCTGTTGTCTGCTCTTTAGTCGGGTTGTTGTCTCTTTGACATATTCCCCATTTCCATTTTCAATTTTATTTATGGTATATTTATATATATGTTATGACAACATCTCCTTCTGCATTTAATTAATTGTTTCGAGAAATTATAGAACATTTTTATTTTGCTGAACACTTTGATTCTAGGTTAACATGTTTGCATACAATTCAGGCGGTCTCATATATACCAAATGTCATCAAGTTAGTTCATATTTATATAACATCTACATACGCTTAAAGCCAAAGTATTATGTCTATATCTAGATTCGCCTTACATGACAAGGTAACACTATGACTATTGAAGTTATATTTGTATATAGCGGATGTGGTCGAGTGGTCTACAGCGCTGGACATGAGGCTAAGCGATTGGTGCTGTAGTGTATCAAAGGTCTGAGTTCAAATGCCGTTGAGGGACAAAAATTTGTCAGCGTAAATAAACTGGTGGGTAAATTTTTCAGACTTATATATATATAATACATATACAAGTCTAAATTGAAAACAACGTTCAAACCTATGATTACGTTGGATAAAAACCGTAATTTTTATACGTGTGCATGCAAAACAAATTTCTTGTTAGAGGGGTCTAAATACAGCACAAACAACATTTTCCCAAAGACCAAAAAAGTGAAAAAGTATATCTTAGCAAAACGCATTTGACCAACAGGTCGAACAACAAATGTTCTTAAACCCTGCTGACTGCCATTGGCGATTGCCAAATAAACGGATCACCGATGTAATAAATGGATCTTAATTATAAATTTCATACTAAACAGAAAACAATAAACTTGCGGAAAAGATGGTATACCGCAAACAAAAGGTGCAAAGGTTTTTGTACACCATATCCGGATTTCGACAATTAATGTCTCTTCAGTGATGTATAGAATCGAAACGGTATATGGAAGGGCATACAGTTTACCTCAATTAAGGATAGACTCTTGAATTTTGAGAAGTCAAAATTGGATGAACGGATCATATAAACCCGAAGGCAAATGTAATACAAGCCCAAACGAAAAAATATAAACAAGTCTAAATTGAAAACAACGTTCAAACCTATGATTGCGTTGGATAAAAACCGCAATTTTTATGCGTGTGCATGCAAAACAAATTTCTTGTTAGAGGGGTCTAAATACAGCACAATCAACATTTTCCAAAAGACCAAAAAAGTGAAAAAGTATATTTTAACAAAACGCATTTGACTAACAGGTCAAACAACAAATGTTTTATATATATATATATAACTCGTCTCAAATATAGCCTAACAATGTTAGATCTTCAAATTTTCGTTAGCAAATTTTTGTTCTTCCCTCAGCGGAATTCAAACCCTTGCTTCTAATACATCGTGGCAACACCGCCTGCACCGTGTCCAGCACCCTAGACCATTCGAATACCTTGGCTACATAAAAATATAGCTTTCGGTGGTCGAAGTAATGCCTTTCCTCGTCGGCTTTATCTAGGGTTGTAACACAGTGCATGATGTATAGTGGCAAGTAGATGGTGTACCTTTCAGATCAGCTATTTTGTCTGTCGTAAAGGATGATAATGTTAATTACCATGCCGCCACATCAAATTTTGATTTCATTATAAACGTCTAAATATGTGAAAACTTTATGACAAACATCTCCATCTGATAACACGTGGTTATACAGGCCTAACACCATAATATATAAAAATATGTATATAATCAATCAATAGGATGTGTCAAATTTATTAAAAAAAAATCAATGAACAAATTATTTGTATATGCAAGGGAAATAGATGTTTTTAGCAAAATTTGTGTTTTTGTGTGCAGCATTGTTGAAGTTATTTGGAGTGGAATTAATAAATGTGTATAAAACATCCAGTATTTTAGTTTTATTCAAATTTTAAACATTATTTGTATGATAAATGAAAAAAATATCTTTCATAATACGTTCAAAGGCTTGAAAACATCCATAATTTGTACTCAAGAAATGTATTTTTTCATTATTGTAAAGTACCAACTTTGGTTCCCGTTACCATGGAAACGAATCTGATGACATGATGTTTTTGACTCAAATCAAATTAATTTGAAGAGTATGGATTAGTACAGGCATGCAGGGTAGTTGTTACTGCATATTGAACATACGTCCTTGTTATCATTGGAACAAGAATTTCGTTAAACATGTATTACAAAGTAGTGCCAGCTTTCGAAAACTTTTCAAAGAGATTGCTCATGATTTAGTATTTTGGGAATACAAATGGGGAGAAATTTTGATACAGAAAAGTTAAAAACCAAATAAAGTTATTAATATCAAAAAAAGGAGATGTGGTATGATTGCCAATGAGACAACTATCTACCAAAAATCAAACAAAGCAAATGTAAGCAATTATAGGCAACTGTACGGCCTTCAACAGTTCGGTAAAACCTATACCGTATAGTCGGCTATAACAGGAACCGACATGAATAATATGAATTAATTCAATTGACAAAACTAACGGCCTAATTTATAACAATTTAACAAATTAGCAAACACAACTATGACAAACATGAACCAACGACAACTTCTAACATGCACTGAACATTAAGCCCCTGACTGATGACAGGTATATAAAAAATGTGGCGGGGTTTATATGTTAGAATGTGCCAACCCTCCACAGTGTTGTAACAGTACAACATAAGAAAAAGCTGTAAAAATCAGTTGAAAAGAACTCAACTCAGCAGATCGAAATAAACCAGAAAACATCTAACAAAATAACAGACCGGACGTGGTAGGGTATTTATATATCCCTCATAACAAAAAAAAAAAAACCCATATCCTTTGTTTTTCTATTTAAAAGTACTGATCTGAGTGTATTCGCAGTTACTGACAGTTAGTTTCAAGCAAATAACAACTAATAAATCATTCATGTACAATGTATCTAAGAATAAAATGACAATCAGTACACATCCAATCCAGTGTTAAGACGTCATTAAAAGTCAGAGAAAAACATGACCATGTGCGATACCAAAATATTGGTATCGACAGATTGTAGTACTGTGAATGTGCATATGTGTATAACAATAATATTTAGCATGGTTTTAATTTACTAATAACAAAATGAATATTAATACCAATAAAAACAATATTAAAAGATCTAATTACAGTGTTGAATTGGTAACCGTTTAGAATAGGTTTTATAAGGGGTTTCCCGATTTGCTACCGTACCAACCGTAGTACGAACTGAGAGCCGTCATTCAACTTTTGAAAATAGTTCATATATGCCCTTAATGTCAACGTATGTTTTATAAATCATTATCGAAAGTATTTGGAGGATTTTTAGCTACAACTTGGTATTAATTTCATTTGGATATTATTCCTATTCATAGCAAACGATATTGTGTGTACTCGATTATGCTTTCAACCAACCGTTGCAAGTAACCGTTGCACGAACGGTTTATAATTAAGATTTATTTACCCTGAAATTGCACAGGCAAAAAAGAAGCTGAATATAAAGCACATTTATATCTAATCTCATGTTCGCCTGTTATAATGATATACCAGTTTAGAATGAATAGGTTTTTAATTTTGGGTAGGCTTTTAGAAAATATGATAGAATAAGAGCTATTTTAACATACAAAATTACCTCATTAAAAATGTATTAAAGATTAACATAAATACAAAACCGGTTGCGCATTTGCTTTCACCTACAGAAGATCTTTTATTTCCACTAAATGGGCTCATAAAGGGCATAATACAATATAAGACATTATTAAGACAACAACAACAAAAAAGCAATAGTAAAGTATACATACAAAGAAAAGAAAAAGCAATTTGAACATGAATGAACTACACACACATATAAATATATATATATACATAAGTTTAACAGTGTTATATCTCCTTCTCACGCATACCCCAATATGAATAAGTGCTTTAAATAAATTGGCAATGTGTTGGATAAAAAGTAAAACCACAAAAATACTGAACTCCGAGGAAAATTCAATCGGAAAGTCCCTTATCACATGGCAAAATCAAATGACAAAACACATCAAACGAATGGACAACAACTGTCATATTCCTGACTTGGTACAGGCATTTTCAAATGTAGAAAATGGTGGATTGAACCTGGTTTTATAGCGCTAAACCTCTCACTTGTACGACAGTCGCATCAAATTTAATAATATTGATAATGATGCGTGAACAAAACAAACAGACACAATAGGTAAAAATGTCACAAATAAAGGTAAGAAGTCTAATTCGGTAGGTCACATTCGGGAAAAGGGAACGGGATTGCAGTTACGACATAAGGAACATATCTAATATCATCTATATAACAGATATTCCATAACGGTCAACCAACTCGTGATGGCGTCCTTAAAATTTACGAAGTGGTGACTTCAGCTGTGGTGACTTCAGCTTCCCAATGCTTCACTATTGGGAAGCTGAAATCATCTCTTTTGTCGTAAAGTTTTGTATTCAACCGACCCTCATAGTCAATTTCTAGATATAAATCCTAATCAAGTGGCAAAGTCAAGAGCTCAAACACATGTAACTTAACTGAAAAAGCCACCAAGGGACGGTGCTGCATGGCAAGGTGGGAGAAAGACGCACATAAAAAACCTCCTGTGCAAGTCAACTTATTATATAAATATATAAACCCGACTGAGCAAGTCTCTAGGTATACATATAAACTTATGGCATATAGTTGATCAACAAACTTTATTATAAAATAATCAGTATCAATGCTTTGCATTCTTTGATATAATTTGATGTTGTCACTTATTTGTCAATAAGTAGTTCAAATGCATTATCTATACCATTCTGATATTTTTCTGCATTTTCGCAAAAATCGTCATACACACGTATTAGAAATTTTACCAAAGTTAAAAGTACGAAGAAAGGGTCAAATAAAAGATAAGCTAATAAAATATCCAAAGAACACGAGTGTCAGTAGAATTTACTATAATTATATGTCAATTGTTCTAGTCTTTTTTAAATTTAATGATTCGAGACATTGGTATTTTGTTTTTCATCTGCAACAGAAGAGTATATATTTATTTTTCAATATTTTTTTCAGTTTACCTTTTAGAATGCATTTCTAGAAAAAAAAATTCAGTTGTTGATAAACAAAACATGAAAAAAGTGCCATTTTCTCACTCAATACGAAATCTCAGCTCTCTCATCCTTTTAAGAAAACAATATTCTGCTGTATTGATCGAAATAGATTACTTACATAATAATAACTAATTTCAAAATCATACAAGAACTTATATGAAATAAACACAATTTTGACATTATAACGAATATAGCCAATATCAGTAACACGTGTGTTAGAACGTAGTTCATAGATATTATTTTAATTATTCCAAATTCGGTTTATACAATCATTTTATTTTCTATAAATAAACAAAACAAAAACAATACCTCTAACAAACAGAAACGCAAATCTATATCTAGAATCTAAAGGCCGTGTCAACTCAGTTCGTTTAGGGTCTGTTTGATTCATGCACTTGTGCAAAACTAAATTATCTCATAAAGAATCATAAATAAAATGTTATGGAAACGTTGAAATTGTTATCAAATAAAAAGTTAAGCTAGTATTTTGCTGATGTGCATAACATTTGTTTTAATTTTTTCATGATGAATAAAATAATCTCATGCATTAAATGATACCTCCATTAAACAGCACTAACCGTTGAGTTACGTTCCATCCGTGCCTGATACGTAGTAAATCGGGAAACCTCTAGTAAAGAAGGATCGGTAAGTGTTTTTTTATTTTATTAATTCAATGAAATTTAGACGGGGTTTGGCCATAAACTGTGATTCATAACAGTACAGGAACAAATCTGCTATTAAAGAGGTACAGTTGTGCCCATAGGAATACCGACAACATGTCGATAAACTGTATTGCCGAAACGTTCATAGATGTTGTCAAGGAGAAAAAGTTCAGCTTTAATCATATCATCACACTCACACTTCTAGTAAGTATAGATAGCATATTTTCCTTTCTCTTTAGAGAAAAAAGTCTTTATATGAGTTGCAACAAATTAATGGGCAATCAGAATTATCAAACGACCATTTAATTATTTAGGAAAGTTTTGTTTGATAAGACGTAGAAGTGTAGTGTAAAGATTGGCAAAGTCTAACTGTTAGCCGAAACAAAGGGACGTAATTTATCTAAATCATCCAAATAATTGTTTACACAAAAATAGTTAATTCCAGTACTTTCATATGTTTTATTACACAATTTAATGATAAGTTATTTAATAGTATTTAAGGAACTAGTTAAAAGAACTGAAAGATTGGTTATAGAACACGTACTAGAGGCAGAGATGAAACGATATTTACGGGTTCTTTGTGAAATTTAGGTAACCAAAACTCTTCCAGGCTTTATGCCAACAATTAAAGTCCTGCATCGGTTTGGTTACCCCAAATATAAAGAGAAACTCGAGTCAATTTCGAGGTTGAATATTCTAAAGACACCTATTGTTGTTCTTTAAGACCATTTGGTGACCATTGGACCTGTTGGCATGGTTTATTATGTCGTTTTTGTTGATTTGTTTAAGTAGATTTGGGGTTGCTGTTTCATAAACATATATCTAACATCTGTTTTAATCCATTTTTAAATATTGATACTGGTACTTGGACACTTTTGTAATTGCATTTCCGCAATACCACTGTTTAAGAATAATAACAAAGGTTGATAAAGTAAAGAACGATGGAAACAAAAGTTTAAGTCATTCTAGATTATTAGTATACTTTGATTTTTGTTCTTACAAGTTATCTTTAAACCCAAATTACACATAAAATGTTTAAACGTTAAAAGTAAACGACCGCTTCTGATTTGGGACGTCAAGGTCATTTTAGGACATAAGCCATCAAATGCTTTTCTATCAAATGTGTGAACAAACATTTTTCGAACCTAGAATAGGTGATTCATTTTTTTTTTAAACAATGCATTATGCATTTTCAACAAAAGGAATTATTGTAAATAAAACCATCACTGAGGTTAGAAGGAAATACAGTGCTATAATGTTAACAAGGAAATATTATTAAATCATGAATATATATTCATCATGTAATGGATCAATACTTATTGTCATATATATGTTTAGTTTTTTCCTTTCTTGGAATAACCATGAAGATATGGCTGATTTGAGATATATTATCAAAATAAGCAGATGCGTTCAAAAACTCTGAGATTACAAAAATCTGACGCTAGCGAATTATGAATACGGCCATAAGACTACGAAAACCTGACGCTAGTGAGTAAATACACAGCCACATCGTATAGTTCATCAAATTAATGACTGTGATCATGAATCTTAAGGTGTGTTTAATACAGTCGTTCATGTGTAAGAAATACATATAAAAGTTATAAATATATTAGAAAGAATACTTTCAAATAACCAAATCCCCAGATAACCGAAATAAATGTCCATAAATTGTGACATGCATATGTATATAATCTATTCAATCCGTTGTCTGTTTTGACATCTGTGTACATCTATTTTGCCATATGAAATTCTTTTTTAAACCCCTAATAGAACAAAATGATAATAGTTGGCAGACGTTTGTGTAATTATCGTTAAACATACTAACATATGTTTCTGATGTTTTGAAACATTTCATGTATTATGATTTGTTTAAGACGAGCACTGCTAAAATATAAATACTTGTCCTTGGTATCATGCAGGAAAATCTGAGAAACATTTCATTTATTATGATTTGTTTAAGACGAGCACTGCTAAAATATGAATACTTGTCCTTGGTATCATGCAGGAAAATCTGAAGTTAACAGAATGCATGTAAACATTTAAAATGTATTGAATAACGTTACTTAAAAGTGATCTTCTTAACCTGCATAACCTAGTTTGAATTTGTTGATGTTGTTCATTGTGCTTAATACATCAATTGTTAACACGAAACGATATCGAGATTAAATATTGTAAAGACACGTATTCATTGTCGGAACCCTCAGTTGACTTTTGTTTTTGCTAATGGATTTTGTTTGGATTTTTATTTTATTTATTTGTTGTCGTTGATTTTGTTAGTTTTTTTTTGCTGATTCTGATAAAGCATACCTGCATAATGTCAGCAAAATTGTATCTGTGACACCATATAGAACACACACTTTTGATTATCCTGTCTTCCATAATATACCCTACTGTGTTTTTTTTACCATTTGAATCAGCAAAATTAATTCAAGGTAATAATCCAAGGAAAATTCAAAACGGAAAGTCCTTTATTAAATGGCAAAATCAAAAGCTGAAACACATCAATCGAATGGCAAATAGCTGTCATATTCTTGACTTGGTATATGCATTTACTATGTAGAAAAGTGGTTTAAACCTGGTTTGATAGTTAGCTTAACCTCGCACTTGTATGACAATTGCCTTATATATAAGACATATACCTTCAATAAAATGTCTATATGCTTTATTCCAGGTTTGGATCAATGCATTAATTTCTGAATTACTAATTTCAATCATTAATGATTTGTATCATATGATGATGCTTGAGTGTTGAGTTACGCGTTGAATGTTTTGATGCATTAGTGACATTTTATTTCAGTGTTTTTAATTTGTCTTTGTTTAATGCTTTTTATGCTTACCGTTTATTGAGATACATGTACGATCAGGGTACATTTATCGATCTTTTAAATACATTTTTTCTTGAAGGTTAAAATTGAACACTGTAATAAGGTCTTTGAATATATTTATCTAAAACATCCAAAGAATTTTTTACACTACAAAAATGGTTAATTCCACCTTTTTCATATGTTTTATTACAAAATTTAACGATAAGTTCTTTGATAGTAGTTAAGGAACTCGTTAAAAGCACCAAAAGATTAGTAGTAGAACACTTACTAGAGGCCGAGATGAAACGATATTTTACGGAGTTTTTTTTGTGTTATTAGGAGACCTTAAGCAAAGCTTTGGTAGTGACATGATTATCTACTATATAACTCTCTTTGGAGCGTATGGACATGAATGTAGTTTAATGTATGATTTCATTATTAAGGACTTCCGTATAGTATTTACGTCATAATACCACCACATTGTTGGCTGCTTTGTCGGCCGGTACGAACAAAAAACGCTTTGATAGTACTTGAATTTTGTTTTTAATCAAGGGAATGGGCGTATTACTTACTCTTTTATTAATTTCTAAATTATTTTCGAAATGTGATATGCGAATATCAACAATATTCATTTATTTAAATAGGAATCAAGTGACTTTTTGTCAGATTTCTCCCGTTTTCACCAATTTTTACAAAAGAAAAATGAAAGAGCATCTTTAATAACCTGACGACACTCTTCCCAATTTATTTTCGGCTGTGAGCGATATTTTGGTCCTTTTTTCATGAAGTTTGTAACCTCTCGGTCTTGAACGATGTTGAGGTCCCCTGTAATTATATAGAGATCATATCTAAACTTCGATGTTTCACAGTCTCATGTTGAAGGAGCATTATTATCTATACTGACGTCTGATGTAACTGACGTATAATTAAAAATTAATAATAAATTATAGGTGGCTCAATGTTATCAAAACATGGAGGTATAAAGTTTTGAACGGTAGAGTCATGAAAAATACTAGACAAATAGATAAAATCAATGCCTCTTTTAATGTATTCTATTTTTAAAACACTTTTTATGATCTTCAGGTTTTTCAATTTGAGAGAACAGTCTATTGTAACAAAAAGCTGAAATAATCCGTGTACACTCATATATTGGACTGAAAAACGATATTGTATCACACTCGTCATAAATATTATGTAATTTACTAATTGGCATTTGACCCAGTTTGCACAATAAATGATGTTTATCATTGTTTTTAAATACAGATAAAAAATCATCAAGTGTAAAATTAGAGCGATGTTTATTTCGTTGTTTATTTTGTCTGTCTGCCTCTTAGAATTCGTATAAACAATCCTATAATTACTGAAAGAAAGACGTAGTCTATGTACTACGGAAGCCTATTTAGGACTTTCTAAAAACTACGTCGAATTCGAATGATCGTAATCTTTATTCCTTTTGAGCAGTTTGCACAAAATATAAGAACCAATACTGTGTCATTTCGAAAAGAAAGGGGAGATAACTGAAAGAATCACATCTAGTAACCACTTTCTCTGCAACAAATACTTCACTTCATAACATATATAAAATTGTAGGCTTAATTTTTTAGACTTATTCAGGTAATGGTAAACTCTAGACATGCTAAAATTCTGTATGTGCCTGTGTCAAGTAAGGAGCCTGTAATTCAGTTGTTGTCGTTTGTTGCTGTATGTCATATTTGTCGTTCATTGTTTTGTACTTACAGCAGGCCGTTAGTTTTCTCGTTTGAATTGTTTTACATTTTATCATTTCGGGGATATCTATAGCCGACCATGCGGTATGGATATTGCTCATTATTTATGGCCGTGCGGTGACCTATAATTGTCTCTGTCATTTGGTCTCTGGTGGAGAGTTGTCTCATTGGTAACCATACCACATGTCCATATTTTTATATAAATAAGTTTTACATTGTTTGATCGTTATAACTGCTAATTGAAGTTTGGAGTTGTATGAGAACTGGGACTTCTTTGACACAAGTATTATAGTAGTCTCAGAAAGGAAAAGTTTCCTCAGAATATGAGTAACACTGTGTCATTTTGTAACAAAACTGGAGACAACTGAATGCATCGCAGCTAATACCAGGTTTCTCTGTAGCGCATATAGTATCCCTTCATATCATGTTTGTGGAATAAGAGTATCGACGTATAAAGATAAATAGCATCGTACATGTAGATACTGCCCCTTTCAATGAAACACTTATTTTCTCTTTATGCCATATTTCCGGGATAAGAGTAACAACATGAAAAGTAGAATTACAGGCTAAAAAGTATAGACTAATTCAGATAAAGGTATAATTTGAAAAATGCAATACGGTCTTAACGGTGCTTTTGTTAAATGCGTTGTATTTGTACATGTCTTGCAAACAATTTGGAGGTATATAGGAAATATCCTGTCCAAACGACAGTTAGTTCAAATGGTCATTATTTTATGCCTATATGTGTAATTATATCTTAGCAGTTTCCCTCCCCAGATTACAAGAAACACAATCCAAATCATTGCAGCGAAATAAGTGTATTGAAATGAGAAATTACAGACTACAGCCAGACCAATTTAGTTGAAGAAGATATAATCATAATAAGTATAGCATAGTCGTATCATTATATGAATTAGTGTCTCTTAATTATACGTGTCGTAAAGAAAGTTTTGAGTTTAAAAAGAATTAACTTCTCCACATGACTGTCCGTTCAAAATGTAAAATTATTTGAGAGTAGTATCCACAGAGAATGAAATATTTGCCCAGCCGTTTATTGGAAGCTGCGCTTACAATGCACACCGGTATATAAGCCGATGGACAGACAAATTTATTCGTGTATATGGACTTTGTTTGCAGATGTACAAATATTTCTTCCCGTTTAATGATAAAAAAAATTAGTTTTGAACTTTACAACTGTAAAAATTGTTGCTGGAAATACCATTACATTTGAGTTTTATTTATTTTTTCCTTGTTAAGGGTAATTGATAGAAGTAACTTTCCGGGTTAAGGGTAATGCTTGGATAAGTGTGAGACACACATGGATATCCATAATTAAAATACTAAATACGATATTGAATGATTGATTGATTGATTGGTGTTTAACGTCATTTTCAACACTATTGTGCTATTTCGAGGCGGTCAGTTTTTATTGGTGGATGAAACCTGCAGTGCCGGGAGAGAACCACCGACCTTCGGTAGGAAAACTGACAAATCTGGTAAACTACGATTGGAGTCGAGTGCACCTGCCACGTGCGGGATTCGAACTCACAGCCTCAAAGTTGACAAGCTAGTGATACAGTAGTTTGAGGATATTGAATGAAGATGAAAACTTACATAAACGGCTGATACTGGAGTTTTTTTTAAATTGGGATCGTAGTAATACAGTGAGCACCACTTATATCACTATTGATAAACAGCTTTTATTTGCGAGTCGTAATTCCATCGTATAATATATAGTATCGTTTTCACTAAATTTACACAGTATTATCCATAATTTGATTTCCGATTCTGATAGTATGCAAATATTTCATTCTCTGTGGATACTACTCTCAAATGATTTCACATTTTGAACGGACAGTCATGGAGAGGTTAATTCTTTTTAAACTCAAAACATTCTTTACGACACGTATTAATTAAGAGACACTAATTCATATAATGATACGACTATGCTATACTTATTATGATTATATCTTCTTCAACTAAATTGGTCTGGCTGTAGTCTGTAATTTCTCATGTCAATACACTTATTTCGGAAATATTTCTTAACAAAAAAATATGTTACAGTAAAATTGGGAACAGGGGGTAGCAGCAATGATTTGGATTGTGTTTCTTGTAATCTAGGGAGGGAAACTGCTAATATATAATTACACATATAGACATAAAATAATGACCATTTGAACTAACTGTCGTTTGGACAGGATATTTCCTATATACCTCCAAATTGTTTGCAAGACATGTAAAAATACAACGCATTGAAATAAACCACCATTAAAACCGTATTGCATTTTTCAAATTATACCTTTATCTGAATTAGTCTAAACTTTACCACTACATTTGAGTTACATTTGAGTTTTATTTATTTTTTCCTTGTTAAGGGTAATTGATAGAGGTAACTTTCCGGGTTAAGGGTAATGCTTGGACAAGTGTAAGACACACATGGATATCCATAATTAAAATACAAAATACGATATTGAATGATTGATTGATTGATTGATTGGTTGGTGTTTAACGCCATTTTCAACACTATTGTGCTATTTCGAGGCGGTCAGTTTTTATTGGCGGATAAAAACTGAAGTGCCGGGAGAGAACCACCGACCTTCGGTAGGAAAACTGACAAATCTGGTCAATTACGATTGGAGTCGAGTGCGCCTGCCACGTGCGGGATTCGAACTCACAGCCTCAGAGTTGACAACCTAGTGATACAGTAGTTCGATGATATTGAATGAAGATGAAAACTTACATACTAGTAAACGGCTGATACTGGAGTTTTTTTTAAATTGGGATCGTAGTAATACAGTGAGCACCACTTATATCACTATTGATAAACAGCTTTTATTTGCGAGTCGCAATTCCATCGTATAATATATAGTATCGTTTTCACTAAATTTACACAATATTATCAATAATTTGATTTCCGATTTTGATAGTATCCAAGTGGGTAAAAACGAATATTTTCCCATGAGTGCCATTCCTCTTCTGTGCATCTACAAAATGTGATCTATCTATTTAAGGTGGAGGATGATATTTTGGTCCTTTTTTCAAAAAGTTTTTAACCTCTCGGACTTGAACGATATTGATGTCACCCAAAACAACATGACCATAGGGATCATATCTAAAATTCGACGATTCACAGTCTCAAGTAAGAGGAGTATTATTTTCTACACTGACGTCTGATGTTACTGACGTTTAATTAAAAATTAAACTGCTGCTGGGTTTAATGTATGTATACGAAATAATAGGTGATTCTGTGTTATCAAAATAGGGAGGTATAAAGTTTTGAATAGTAGAGTCATTAAATATACTCGATAAGTTGATGAAATCAATACCTCTGTTAAAATACATAATTTTCAGAAAATGCCGTTTATGATCTTCAGGTTTATCGATACGCGGATACAGCCTATGGTGGCAAAAAGCTGTAATTATTCGCGAATATTCATAAAGTGGGCTGAAGAACGAGATTGTGTCAAACTACTTGAAATTGTCATGTAACTTACTAATTGGTATTTGACCCAGTTTACATAATAATCGTTGCCTACCATTGATTTAAATATAGATAGGAGATCATCAAGTGTATAATTTATACGATGTTTAATTCGTTGATTTCGATTTATACGTTTGCCATGAGACCTATTATTACGTTGTTTTATAACAATATTCCTGATATCAATAGAAGAAGTTTTAGATATGTTCCCTTGTCCCATCAAATTGTCACTTAGACTCAGGGGATATGCTGCCTGCAGTCGTTTAATCCAAGACAGTTCGATAATTTTAAATTGTTTATGCGTTTGGCTTTGTTGTTTTTCAATCGTTTCGAATGGTTGGAATCTTATAAATTTAATATTGTGATTATGTTTACCTGAGTGTTTGTAAATTATACTTTTGAATTTCTTAGGTTTTCGGAAGCAGTATAGATGTTCATGTGTTCGTCTAACAAATTCCGGTCCTGTTTGTCCTACATACTGTGTACTACGCTTTGGCTTTTTTCAAATAACCAGATAAATGAGGTTTTGAGTTTTTCATGTAATGTCATAGGAAAAGGAAAACGAAAAAGTTCTCCCCTTCACTGTTGACCTTACAGTATTATTAGAAGATAATCTAGAGCAGGTTAGTCATTTTCTGGCATTGCTCCGGAATATATGGGATATCCACGTGCATTGTTATTTAATAATCTGGCTGCAGCAACATTGCCAGCTTTGACACAATTGTAAAAAGTGCTGATTTTAGAAGTGGAATTTATATTTGGAATGCGGTTTTTTGAGCACGTGAATATCCTTGAAGGAGTGGTGTATCTTATTTTCTTGCCACTTCGTAAAATCATGAATTATTAAGGGTAATGAGAAAATTAAATGAGGCCGAAAGTCATAACATTGAATAAGGATTACAATAACGGAATATATAAACAATTTAAAAAGCTGTCGCACAATTCTTATAAAAACTATATTAAACAGTTTGTTATTAAACAAAATACAGAAATAAAAACGTAGGGTCACCGTACTAAAACCGAGATATTTTTTAAATAAACGTTAAACATTTGAATTGGCGGAAATACCTTGCGCCAATTCTGAAAGCAACGTCGAAAGACGTTAGGCCAAAGTGGCGATGTTTTCACAGGTTATGGATAATTCAATTTCTATTGACAAAATGTATTTTCTGTTTTGTTGGTTGTTTGTTTTCAATTACACTAAATAAAATAAACATTAATATACGCAGTGTGGTAGTTATTTTCTAGCGTAAACAAGTAATTTAAAAGTGGTAAGTCGAAAACAATACGTTGTACGAATATCTAGAATGAAATTTCGATTAAGTTAATAAGAATGTTGATATTTTGAAAAGGTTTTTTTAAGCAACGAAGATTTTTTATATAGTTATGTGAACAGCGATGTAAAAGTACTTTTTTTTTTAATATGTGCCTGTCTCAAGTAAGGAGCATGTAATTCAGTTGTTGTCGTTTGTTGCTGTATGTCATATTTGTTTTTCGTTCATTGTTTTGTACTTACATCAGGCCGTTAGTTTTCTCGTTTGAATTGTTTTACATTTTTCATTTCGGGGATATCTATAGCCGACTATGCGGTATGGATATTGCTCATTATTTATGGCCGTGCGGTGACCTAACGTTGTTTCTGTCATTTGGTCTCTGGTGGAGAGTTGTCTCATTGGTAACCATACAACATGTTCATATTTTTATATAAATAAGTTTTACATTGTTTGATCGTTATAACTGCTAATTGAAGTTTGGAGTTGTATGAGAACTGGGACTTCTTTGACACAAGTATTATAGTAGTCTCAGAAATAAAAGTTTCCTCAGAATATGAGTAATACTGTGTCATTTTTTAACAAAACTGGAGACAACTGAATGCATCGCAGCTAATACCAGGTTTCTCTGTAGCGCATATAGTATCCCTTCATATCATGTTTGTGGAATAAGAGTATCGACGTATAAAAATAAATAGCATCGTACATGTAGCTACTGCCCCTTTCAATGAAACACTTATTTTCTCTTTATGCCATATTTCCGGGATAAGAGTAACAACATGGAAAGTAGAATTACAGTCTAAAAAATTTAGACTAATTCAGATAAAGGTATAATTTGAAAAATGCAGTACGGTCTTAATGGTGCTTTTGTTCAATGCGTTGTATTTTTACATGTCTTGCAAATAATTTGGAGGTATATAGGAAATATCCTGTCCAAACGACAGTTAGTTCAAATGGTCATTATTTTATGTCTTCATGTGTAATAATGTATTAGCAGTTTCCCTCCCTAGATTACAAGAAACACAATCGAAATCATTGCAGCTACCCCCTGTTCCCCATTTCACTGCAACATACTTTTCTGTTAGGTTAGTTATTTTCTGGCATTGCTCCGGAATATATGGGATATCCACGTGCATTGTTAGTTGATAATCTGGCTGTAGCAACATTGCCAGCTATGACACAATTGTAAAAAGTGCTAATTTAAGAAGGGGAATTTCGATAGACGGCGGTTGAATTTATATTTGGAATGCGGTTTTTTGAGCACGTGAATATCCTTGAAGGAGTGGTGGGTCTTATTTTCTTGCCACTTCGTAAAATCATGAATTATTAAGGGTAATGAGAAAATTTAATGAGGCCGAAAGTCATAACATTGAACAAGGATTACAATAACGGAATATATAAACAATTTAAAAAGCAGTCGCACAATTCTTATAAAAACTATATTAAACAGTTTGTTATTAAACAAAATAAGGAAATAAAAACGTAGAGTCACCGTACTAAAACTGACATATTTTTAGAATAAACGTTAAACATTTGAATTGGCGGAAATACCTTGCGCCAATTCTGAAAGCAACGTCGAAAGACGTTAGGCCGAAATGGCGATGTTTTCACAGGTTATGGACAATTCAATTCCTATTAACAAAATGTATTTGCTGTTTTGTTGGTTGTTTGTTTTCAATTACACTAAAAAAACATTAAAATACGCAGTGTGGTAGTTATTTTCTAGCGTAAAGAAGTAATTTAAAAGTGATAAGTCGAAAACAATGCGTTGTACGAATATCTAGAATGAAATTTCGATTAAGTTAATAAGAATGTTGATATTTGGAAAAGGTTTTTTTAAGCAACGAATATTTTTTATATAGTTATGTGAACAGCGATGTAAAAGTACATTTTTTTTTAATATTGACTACTAGTGTATAGATAGTGAAAAGAGATCCGAAAATCTCTTAGACTTTGTTTTATGTTGAACTACAAGGATGAGCTCTAGTGAATATGCATACGTTGTATCGAAAAACGGTATACGTATTTTCAAATTCTCTGCGAACAATTGTGTCAGCTTTTTCTTTAAAATATGCCAGGAAAATTACAAACACGCTAGTCTATTGGAATATGATTCTTCAAAATATGTTATGAGTGTGTTCAATATTGCAAATTTAACATGTTTTCATAGAATTGTGCATCAAAGGAATATAAGAACCAATACTGTGTCATTTCGAAAAGAAAGGGGAGATAACTGAAAGCATCATATCTAGTAACCACTTTCTCTGCAACAAATACTTCACTTCATAACATATATAAAACTGTAGGCTTAATTTTTCAGACTTATCAGGTAATGGTAAACTCTAGACATGCTAAAATTCTGTATGTGCCTGTCTCAAGTAAGGAGCCTGTAATTCAGTTGTTGTCGTTTGTTGCTGTATGTCATATTTGTTTTTCGTTCATTGTTTTGTACTTACATCAGGCCGTAAGTTTTCTCGTTTGAATTGTTTTACATTTTTCATTTCGGGGATATCTATAGCCGACTATGCGGTATGGATATTGCTCATTAGTTATGGCCGTGCGGTGACCTATAGTTGTCTCTGTCATTTGGTCTCTGGTGGAGAGTTGTCTCTTGGTAACCATACCACATGTTCATATTTTTATATAAATAAGTTTTACATTGTTTGATCGTTATAACTGCTAATTGAAGTTTGGAGTTGTATGAGAACTGGGACTTCTTTGACACAAGTATTATAGTAGTCTCAGAAAGGAAAAGTTTCCTCAGAATATGAGTAACACTGTGTCATTTTTTAACAAAACTGGAGACAACTGAATGCATCGCAGCTAATACCAGGTTTCTCTGTAGTGCATATAGTATCCCTTCATATCATGTTTGTGGAATAAGAGTATCGATGTATAAAGATAAATAGCATCGTACATGTAGCTACTGCCCCTTTCAATGAAACACTTATTTTCTCTTTATGCCATATTTCCGGGATAAGAGTAACAACATGAAAAGTAGAATTACAGGCAAAAAAGTTTAGACTAATTCAGATAAAAGTATAATTTGAAAAATGCATTACGGTCTTAATGGTACTTTTGTTAAATGCGTTGTATTTTTACATGTTTTGCAAACAATTTGGAGGTATATAGGAAATATCCTGTCCAAACGACAGTTAGTTTAAATGGTCATTATTTTATGTCTATATGTGTAATTATATATTAGCAGTTTCCCTCCCCAGATTACAAGAAACACAATCGCAATCATTGCAGATCTCCCCTGTTCCCAATTTCACTGCAACATACTTTTCTGTTAGGTTAGTCATTTTCTGGCATTGCTCGAAATATATGAGATATCCACGTGCATTGTTATTTAATAATCTAGCTGCAGCAACATTGCCAGCTTTGACACAATTGTAAAAAGTGCTAATTTTAGAAGGCGAATTTCGATTTACGGCGGTTTAATCTATATTTGGAATGCGGTGTTTTTAGCACGTGAATATCCTTGAAGGAGTGGTGTATCTTATTTTCTTGCCACTTCGTAAAATCATGAATTATTAAGGGTAATGAGCAAATTAAATGCGGCCGAAAGTCATAACATTGAATAAGGATTTCAATAACGGAATATATAAACAATTTAAAAAGCTGTCGCACATTTCTTATAAAAACTATATTAAACAGTTTGTTATTAAACAAAATAAGGAAATAAAAACGTAGGGTCACCGTACTAAAACCGACATATTTTTTAAATAGACGTTAAACATTTGAATTGGCGGAAATACCTTGCGCCAATTCTGAAAGCAACGTTGAAAGACGTTAGGCCGAAATGGCGATGTTTTCACAGGTTATGGACAATTCAATTCCTATTAACAAAATGTATTTTCTGTTTTGTTGGTTGTTTGTTTTCAATTACACTAAATAAACATTAATATACGCAGTGTGGTAGTTATTTTCTAGCGTAAAAAAGTAATTTAAAAGTGGTAAGTCGAAAACAATGCGTTGTACGAATATCTAGAATGAAATTTCGATTAGGTTAATAAGAATGTTGATATTTTTAAAAGATTTTTTTAAGCAACGAAATTTGTTTTATATAGTTATGTGAACAGCGATGTAAAAGTACATTTTTTTTAATATTGACTACTAGTATATAGATAGTGAAAGGAGATCCGGAAATCTCTTAGACTTTGTTTTATGTTGAACTACAAGGATGAGCTCTAGTGAATATGCATACGTTGTATCGAAAAACGGTATACGTATTTTCAAATTCTCTGCAGAACAATTGTGCCAGCTTTTTCTTTAAAATATGCCAGGAAAATTACAAACACGCTAGTCTATTGGAATATGATTCTTCAAAATATGTTATGAGTGTGTTCAATAATGCAAATTTAACATGTTTTCGTAGAGTTTTGCATCAAAGGAATATAATTCAGTTCAAGTATATCTGAAAGACAAGATGGCGGAGCTTTACTTTCGATATAATTTCAATTTTGGTTAAGAATATGCATCCTATTAATTTTGACGATAATTACTTAAAATTAACCGAATTCTAACATACTTTTAGTTTAAGGTCATCTGTAGGCATTTTTAATTTTATAACATGTTTAGAAATACGCTACAATGTTGCTATATTCTCAGTCTTAGTACAAACATATTCAACTGTTATACCGTGATTTGTTTAAATGATCCTTGCGTGAAATAAATTTCCTGGGAACCTGGTCCGACCTCTTTTCTTTCATATAAACACTTGTGCAATTATTTTTATTGATATGCCTTCCTGTATACAGTACGGGTAGAGACTTATTATTATGAATGTCTTAATCCGTCTATATGTCAGACTGGTCGGACAGTTGTCCCAGTGTAATTAACACCTGCTGTGCTATTAACCTGTACAATATCCGAGTGGAAGGTCGTAAATCAATCTGTACCAGCTTGATTATAATTAAATTTTACCTGTACAGATATTTTAGTATTTATGGAGGATAGATAATAAATGTAAAATATTGTTTTGTATTCAAAGAAAAAATTACAATAAAAATAAAAATTTAATGTCATGAATATGGGATCAACTTTTTTTAACTTGAAAATGAAAGAAAGACGATTTTTAACAATGTACTGTAAAAATGTGTTGCCAATTATAATAATTGCGTTTGTGCCAATAAACTATTTGTATTTGTATTTGTAAACCGTAAATATTTCATTTTATTCAAAATAATAACAACCAGGACTGTTTTCAATCGAAGTTTTAATCAAAATGTTGAGACAAAATTATACGAGTTTTCGTTGATGGTTACAATATTTCCCCCTTTTCACGTCCTGTTCCTTTATGTTATTAATAGAAACACAATTTTAAGTATAAGGCCAACATATCGTATTTATAAAGTATATAAACAAATTGAATATAGGCATTGATAAATATTAATAAACTGTTAGTTTCCTTTCGATACCACGTTCCCCGTCGGAGCCTCTACGTCTATTCATACCTGTCAATCATTTCTCGCAAGTAAAACAATTTGGTCAGCCAGATCATCCGTGCTTTCTATTTGACATATATTTCCCGTTAATCTCTTAGAAACAATTGTTTTTTTACAATATTTATAACGCCGTGATCATCTTTCGATTCCTAGTTTTTATATAAAAAAACTTTTCATATGCACGTCAATATTCTATGACCCAGCATTATTTTAAATTTTGTTTGTTAATAAATTTACATATAATGGAAATAACAGATTTGTTGACACTCGTTGTATTATAACAAAGATATTGCCTTTCTATTTCCATGTTTGAAATTTTAATGAAAATCGTGTTTTTTATAAACATATTTTACGAATTGTGTCAATCAATACACGAAGATCAAAGTTTTACACTATTCATGATCAGCCGTCTTTACTTTTGCGTCGTATTTCTAGCCATTCTAAAGCTCATGCAGTCAGTAAGATTTTGTAAATCGATGTCAGCAGTTTAAATTGTATAATTCCCGAACTTTAAAGGAGGTGTCCGAATAAATTATTTAAATAGGAATCTGGGTGTTGACTGATAAATATAAAAAATAAAATAGTTAAAGAAGTCTAAAGCTTGTTTTGTTTATATGTACAAGGATTAAATTTTCTATTCTGGTAAATCAATTATTAATGGATCTCGATCAAGAGCCTCAAAACTAACGCACAATACTGCCAATCATTACGTATCAAATTAAATCATGAATGGATTTTCCCACGGTCGATCAGTAAGGTCACCTGTGTTAACTGTTACGATATTTCTCGCCATATGAAAATCACGTGCATTTGACAAAATTAATCCCAGCTATTTTTAGCATTCAGCATTGTATTGTCAGTGAAATCAAGTTCAAAGTTCAACCACAAGATGTTGATCACTGATATGTGTATCATGGAATTGTCTTTTCACGGCAAATATTTTTTTTAGATAGGTGTCAAAAATACAACATACAAGTTAACATGCATTGTGCATAAATTGATATTATGCAATTAAGAGTCAATGCAGCACCATAAAGTTATTTAAATGGGAGTAATTGCATTTCTTTAGACTACAAATCATAGTAAATATTTAATTAACTGGTCATCAAACGATTAAATGCTTCTAGTTTTAATGTCCATTCATGTCAGTGGCAATTATTTCATGCATATTTAACAAACACAGAAATATCAAAATAAATCTAATGCTGAGAAGAATCGTTATCTTCTTCTAGTGTTATTATTTGCGTACTACTTTAGTTATATATCACCAACTTTCGGACAATATTTGTTTACAGTAAAAATTAAATTCACAATTATAAAGAATCACCAAACTACTAGTATACAAGTATTGCTCTCTGTAATTATTTTTATTTCAGAACTGACCCAACGCAGACTGAAAATTAAATACAAATGTAGTGTTGTCAAACTAAAACGTATGCAGCAGCACTTTGTACATCATTCTGCTAATCAATGGGTTTACATGGAAAATAAATCAGTAAAACAAAAATAACCTTCCAGAAATAAAAAAGAAAATATTTTAAAAACTGTATGCCAACAAATACGAAAAAGATACATAACAAAAATAAACCAGGGAACATAAAAAATAATATTTTGAGGAATAGAAACAGCATTTGAAATATAAAAAGTCATAAATAAAAAAATAGGCTATTTTTATTAAAACAAAGTTGTCTCCAGTACTTCACCTGTAAAAATATTTTAAGTCAAATACGATGTAGAACTAATCAATAAAGTGACTGATAGGTTTAAATTACAGGTAACCCGATTCTGAAATCAGTGAAGCGTAATAATCTAGTAGCACGGATTGAGATGAAAGGACAATTATATTACCGTTCACACCTGGATCTGTTGATTAATGACCATACTACCTACCATAAAAAAGTCGGATTATTCATTTCCGACATGTCCCAGTCCGTTATTTATAGTAATAAGTCTCTACCCGTACTGTAATTCTTCTGTCCGACAACTACTATACTGAACAAAGACATGTTTATGTTTTGTACACTAAATTTTATAGCTGGTACCTGGTAAAAAAACAGTGCTATAAGAACATAATGTTTACTCTATATATGTACTTCATGATGCATGTATGCGTCGTTTGGTTACTTTATTGTTGGCGTTACTTCGAAATTTATTATAATTAAAGAAATGCATACGCATTAAAAACATTCAGTGCAATGTTCAATATCCTTACATACCGACTGCTATAGACACCTTGAATCTAGATCACAGGATTGATGGTTTCCTTTCTTAATAATTTGTGGAGAAGAATTAATTAAACACATGCTATAACGATTGGCACTTAAGAAAAAAATAGTGAATACAAGTATGAAGTAAAGGAAACTATTGTTACCTTTGAAATTGAGTGACCCATCTTGCTGACGAATTTTTAGTTTCTGTTTTATTTCTTGACAGTGTCTTTGTTTGTTTGTTGAATAGCTGTATAGTTGACGTATACTATTCCTTCTCATATTATGCATATAAAAAGAAAGGCCTATTCCATCAACATAGAACATAACCCGCTCCTTTTGAGACATTTGTTTGTTTGCTTATTCGTCATTTCATTCCCTTTTCTTTCTATTTATTCTTTGTATACTTTGTATACTTCGTTTTTGTATGTGCGCATAAACAATAGAGGGAATTGTCTTTAAATTGATAATAACCCAGATGTGTTCAATAACAGCCGTTAATGAAATTACAATTTTAGTTGTATACCCAGTCTCTTTTAATATGTCAGTACAGTATTGCTAAACTACAGAATGAACTGTGATGCAAAGATAGAATAGTAATTGATGGCCGTTCTATTAATTGTTTACCATTGTAAATGTAGGACAGTTCTGATGATACATATTTTATCTATATAAGAAACACAAAATGTGCTGTTAAAAACTTATATGTCATTTTGTGTCAATCTAATTAAAATATAGATCTCTGATTTCGTTATACTACATATGAGATCTAAGGACTTCCCGTAAAGGTTTCACTTCTGTGACCTTTTGTAACGTAAAATTTGACCCTAGAAAGAATTTATATCGACCAATCAAAATCGTCCTTATGAACGCGACTTCGGAATATTTTGAAGATGGCGACACAGAAATGGAAAGACGACTTAGAAAATGCATTAACTGAAGTTTTGCTTCAGTACAAAGTTAAAGAACTAAATTTTGAGCAGAGACAAATTTTGGAAATATTTTGGAACACAAAGATTGCATGGTCACGCTTCCAACGGGCTATGGAAAGAGTTTACCACATTATCAGATGCTGCTACCTGTTGCAAGGAAAATGAAGGAACTCGGTATAGACACTATATTCACTAGGACCGATGGTTAAATCGTAGTTATTTCAAATTTTAACTTGTTTCCTTGTAATATGAACTGTGAATTTGATAGAAGTACATGCATTATAAGGCCTATAAAAGTAAATGTGCTTACCTGAAAATAGGGAAAAAGTTACATATCCCATACTAGATCGTGCGTGCTAAAGTGCTAATTCGTACAGAGTAGTATATAGACTAAAGTCTTTTTCTAACTGTCCATCAATGAATGAATGAATGAATGAATGAATGAATGATTGTGTGAATGATAGTAAATATAGTACACACAACATAGTACTAGAAAGTAAAATCACAAAAATACTCCGAGGAAAATTCAAAAAGGAAAGTCCCTAATCAAATGGCAAAATCAAAAGCTCAAACACATCAAACGAATGGATAACAACTGTCATATTCCTGACTTGGTACAGGCATTTTCTTATGTAGAAAATGGTGGATTGAACCTGGTTTTATAGCCAGCTAAACCTCTCACTTGTATGACAGTCGCATCAAATTCCATTATATTGACAACGATGCGTGAACAAAATAAACAGACACAATAGGTAAAAATGTCAAAAATAGGGGTACAGCAGTCAACATTGTGTTATCATCTTAATCACTATAAAAACAAACAAATTTTACGAAGAAGCACAAAAATGCATACATCAAATTTAACATCCTCATTTTGCTTTTTTATTATACGATTTTATTTATCTATGTAAAATCCATTCATAAAGGATGGAAGGCGTAAAATCGCGCGTTTGAAATTCGCACAGGTAGACATAAAATAACTTTGTCGTTCAAAGTATGACGGGATACATAAGTATAGAGTCACGTAAAATGGATATCACAAAATACAGACTTAACAGTAAAAGTAATATTAATAAATAAAATAATTTTGTGGTTCAAAGTATGACGGGATACATAAGTACAGAGTCACGTCAAATGTATATCACAAAAAAACAGACTTAACAGTAAAAGTAATATTAATAAATAAAATAATTTTGTCGTTCAAAGTATGACGGGATACATAAGTACAGAGTCACGTCAAATGGACATCTAAAAAACAGACCTAACAGTAAAAGCAATATCAATAAAGACAAATAAAAGAAAACATGATGTTAACAACGTCAGTACGCAGAATCTATACTTCAAGACCACCGTGTATTATTTGTGAACTTGATACGGAATATTTATCAACAAGGTCTTGGTACCTTCCGATGATTTTTTTAGAAAAAGGACGAGACGTTCTTTGACATACCCCTGGTTCATCAACTTTCGGCTCAGACACTGGTGACGTTTTACAAAGTCTGATTAGGAGCTGCAAGCTCTTGAATAAGTTGGGAGATGTATATCCCATATGCAGGTGAAGTTGGTATATTGCTACTAAGGTGGGGGAAATTGATAATTTCAAAATTAAAATCGTCTCGTTTGTCATAGATTCTGGTACTGAGATGACTGTGTATGTCAAATTCGAGGTATAAGTCTAAAAATGAGGCGGAGGAAGCCATGTCTGTTGTTTCTTTAATTTCTAGTTCTGGTGGATATATTAATGGAACCCAATCAGAAAAGAAGATGTGGTATGAGTTCCAATGAGGCAACTTTCCATCCAAGTCACAATTTGTAAAAAGTTAACCATTATAGGTCAAAGTAGGGCCTTCAACACAGAGCCTTGGCTCACACCGAACTGCAAGCTTTAAAGGGCCCCAAAAATGACTAGTGTAAAACAATTCAAACAGGAAACCAACGGTCTAATCTAAAAAAAAACGAAAACGAGAAACACTTAGGAACCACATCAACAAACGACAACCACTGAACAACAGGTTTCTGATTTGGGACAGATGCAAACAAATGCAGCGGGTGTAAACGTTTTAACAGGCATGAACCTTCACCCTAACTTGAAACAGTAGTATAAAAATAATGCTTTGTGAGAAAAATAACTACATGTACATGTATGTTAACCAGATGTCTGATCTGAAATTAAAGTAAATAGTCTTTGTCAAGCACAAATGTATAACTTTAATTACATGAGTAACTTTGTTTTCATTCGTAACATTACTAGTATATATTAATAATTTTTTTTGAAGACTTGTTTTTAAAAGTAATTATGCTCTTGACTGATAGAATAATCTCTTTTTACTCTCAATACTTGATAAATAGAAGAACAAGGTAGAGGAGGCTATCTACAATGTACTAGTATAACATTGCACATACATACATGTACATATTTATTAAATTGTTCAGAAAACAACCAATCATCAAACAAAATCAATAGGTATCATAAATTATTGTCTGGAAATTATGATGCTACACAAAAAGTAAAAATGTTAAATGAAATGAATTATACAAGTTTAAGATTTGTGCAATGTTTCTGGTAGTAAACACATACAAAAAATGTGTAATATAAAAGAGTTAATTTAACTTCTCTTAAAGTTGAATGGTCGTTCCCTTATATAGTAGTAGTGTGTGTGTGATAACTATATTAGTTCATATGTATAGACCATCAGATCTAGAGCAATCTATATACATGTAGCTAGAACTATACTTTGACAATATATATATATATTATATCAAGATACACGTATATATTGATTTGGATGGTGAATAATCTGGTAATTTAAATTAAATTCCAGTTTAGCTGTATACACACTAAGAAAAATCCAATTCCAGGTTGATACAAACTTATTTTTATGGAACAAATCAATTATGTAAATAATAGCTTTGTAAATACATGTATGAAATAAAGAAATCATTTGATAGGCAGAAGCGAGTTATGGGGGATATCCCCTTTGCAGCTTAGTACATCTACATGTATGCTATGGTCAATGGATAGACTTTATAGTAGTTTTTACATTCTTTGATTGATTGATTGGTGTTTAACTCCACTTTAAGCACAATTGTGCTATTTCGTGGCAATCAGTTTTTGTTGGTTTAGGAAGTTAGTACTACTGAAGAAGTGATGTATTTAAAAAATAAGAAGATGTGGTATGATTACCAATGAGACAACTCTCCACAAGAGACCAAATGACACAGAAATTAACAACTATAGGTCACTGAATTGCCTTCAACCTTGAGTAAAACCCATATACTGCATAGTCAGCTATAGGAGGCCCGAAATGAAAAATGTAAAACAATTCGAACGAGAAAACTATTACTGCCTGATTTATGTACATAATAATAAATGCAAAACAAAGATATTTACAGCAACAAACGACAACCACTGAATTACAGGTTGCTGACTTGGGTAACAGGAACATACAGAAATTAGTGGGGTTAAACTAGTTTGAAGGCGTGCCAACCCTCCCCTAACCTGGGACAGTGGTGTAACAGTACAACATACTCTGTACTCAGAGTTAAATTCGTGGTGTAATATTAATCATGAACATAGTTCATTCCTTCTGATGAACCTTCGGGAAATATACTGGGAAAATGAGGATTTTTTTAACAAAATTTCTTCAGAGTCATAGCTTATAGACAATACTCTGTGAGTTGTAAAATTGCCTCACAGTAAAATAAATCTATAGCCTTTCAAGACTTCATAATTGTTTGTACTATGGTAATTAACTATAATAAAAGTATAATATGTTGATGAATAATTATAAAAAAAATAATAAAATGACATTAGTTCCTTCTGAAATGGAAGTCGCATAATCCAAAATAGGCTGTTTGATTGAGTTAGCATTGTTTTGAACATTGTATGAATACATTGTATATTTAGAATGATATTTCAGAAGCTGATCCTGTAGACATTCTTCCCTTGTCTATACAGCTTGAAAAGGAATCAGACACAGAAAGTTTGGAGAAATGAAAATTTAGTGTCAATGTGAGTAATTCAAAGAAATGGCCAGACACAGGCTCAGCTTTAGAATCTGTATCAACTGGAAGCAACAGCACTTTAATTGGAAAATTTAAAGAATAAGGATGTGAAATATGCATTTGGAAATGTTTGCAATTGGCCACCAAACAAATAGATATGCCAGGATATATAAAATTGTTTGCTGACAATGTTCATACGATGTCTGTATAAAAGCAAAGCTATAAAAGCCTCTTTCATTTATGTACTGTTACAATCGTATACAGATTTAAAACCAACAGACATTCTTAATATCTTTGGTAGCAGTGGAACCTAGCTATATATAGTCCACGGCAGTCCATATTCCATATTTTCCTTATGAAGACATATTTGACAATCTTGTTTCCAACTGAAGTTTAAAAATGAGTTCTACATACATGTATATACATGACCTATTTATCATCAAGAATGAAGGTGATATAGGATTTAATATTCAAAGTAATGTTGAGGAGTATAAAGTGAACTGTTAAATCAAGCTCCCACCATAATAGCATTCTGCACATTGTGGATCACATATGAATCAAGCTGTTGTGCGTCAGGTACATTGTACATGTTGACAGTGCTATAAGTTCATTAAATAAAATGCAGTTCAGAATACAAATGTAGTTAGTAATAGATAAATTTATTCCGTCTTTATTTTAACGGATAAACCAGATATATATAAAAAAAAAATCTGACAACTTTTCAGAAACCACTGATTTCTGAAAGCTAAGATGCATAAACATAAATCAATAAAGTGTACAATTCTTTTTGTCAAATTAATATTAGTATTTTGCATAGATATAAGAAGATGTGGTATGAGTGCCAATGAGACAAATCTCCATCCAATTCGAAATTTATAAAAGTAAACCATTATAGGTCAAAGAACGGTCTTCAACACGGAGCCTTGGCTCACACCGAACAGTAAGCTATAAAGGGCCCCAAAAATTACTAGTGTAAAACCGTTCAAACGGCAAAACCAACGTGTATGTTCTGGAACTTAAAACTACTACTCTGACTACATATCTTTCTTGTTCATTTTCCTCAGGATAAATGTACCTTTTATTTACTGACCATCACTATGAAGCTCATAAGGAGGCTTAATTCCTCCAAGGTCTCCAGTTTTGTCTTCGCAGAATACAATACATGAATGCTAGTCGGATACAACATTTACTATAAAGTTTTATATTTCAGAGGGTAGAAGTCCTGGATGTTTCATACTTTAAATGTATAAAGAAACCTGATGTTTAGAAGTTTCTGTCTAGTCTTATGTCCATTGTCCTTATCCTCATTTTCATGGTTCAGCGGTTCCTTAAATTACTACATGTGTAGTGATATTATCAAGTGAATTGCTGGCATATTATGAGTAATAGAAGACTTTTGGTATACACATGTACATGTATTGGATCCAAGGTTTCCATGTGTCGTCATACAGGGTTCAACTTCTTTCTGATTTTTTTTAAAACTATAAGTCCTATCTATGTACATGTACATGTATCTAAATATAACTTTTAAGTATAAATACTAGGTAAAAACAAATTTAAACAAGTGCTGGTGTTCCTGTGAACCCAACCTCATTTCACCTGTCAGTGATTAAGGTTATTTTTTTGCGGTCAATTGTCCCAATTCCATTTCTCAGATTCTACAAAATGTATATAAAGTAGTAGGTTAAAGTTTATATATGAACAATAAGAGATATTATATATATATACATGTATGTCAATGATGATGATGATGATGATGATGGATAGCTGCTTAACGTCCAGCAGCAAATTAATATGCATATTCAGGACGAGAATATATATTACTGTGATATGAATATTAACCCTGCTTTTTTGTAGACCGACAGCAACTGAATTAGCAAAAAATAATTGTCTATGCAATTTGTCAAGCTCTTATAAATTAAATGTCCTGTGTCTATAAAAGTAGTGAATAGATTTAGCATAAATATCTTATGCATTGCGTCTGTGACAATCATACATGTACATGTACCACATCTATTTTCATATAGATCATGTAGATCTGTCATATATGCATTTAATACACAATTCTAAAAATTTCCAAAAACAAAAAGATATATGATATACAACATACATTTTTATGGTTCATTTGTCAATGATAAGTTTTTAATTGGACCACTATATTTGGTGTATTGAATGCATGTAAGTCTGAATGAGTACTATATCTGGCATACACTACAAATTGCTCATAGTCTGAAAAGACCATATTTTGTACTCTTCCAGTAAGGTCAAGCACAGATTTTACTTGACATGACTCCACAGTACTTACCTGTACTTGACCTTTGTCTAGACTTTACTTAATAAGTCTGACTGAGCTTGATAATCTTGGTATAGTCTGAATATGGTCTTGACCAATGCTCGCCCAGTCTCTACTAAATCTTGTCCTTTAAATTTAGTCTCCACTAAGTCTGAATCAGCTCATCTATGTCAGTTACATATTGATCATATAAAATGCTAGGTTATTTGATATTTTAGTTTATTGCTTTCAAATTTAATGATTTGATAAAAAGGTAAAAAACAGCTAGAATTTTCAGTTCAGACTAAATTCAGATAGTCACCTTTAAACATTTCTTTAACTTTTCAAATTAATTTTGATTTTAATAAAACTCTAAAGCTACATGTATCTCAATCATATATTAATCTTACAAAATGTCAGGTTATTTTGTAATTTGGTTTATTGCTAGCTGCTGCTAATTTAAGAATTTAATTAAAAGGTTAAAAAAGCCAGAATTTTCAGTTCGGACTTAGATCAGGTAGTCACCTTTAAAAATTTCTATAACTTTTTCAAACAACTAGGATTTTTATAAAACTCTACAGCTATCTCAGTTATGAGTCAACCGGCAAAAATCTTCAATGAGTAGAGACTGGTCAAGTAATTGTCGAGACCATATTCAGACTATATCAAGTACTCAGTTAGACTGATTGAGTAAAGTCTAGACCAAAGTTAAGTACAAAATGTACAATTAAATACTGTCATGATAATGTTGAGTCATGTCAAGTAAAATCTATGCCTGACCTTACTGGTTGTGAACAAAATATGGTCTTTTCAGACTCAGCAGTTTATGGTGAGGGTTCATTTGACCTTGTCCTCATAATCATGAATAATGTTAGGTTTATATGATGCTTGTAGTGAAACTGTCATATAAAAGACTTTCAATCATATGTAAAGCAGGCAAGACATTTTAGCTTGTACACTCTTGTTAAAATATAGGTCTTAACCTCACCATTTTTTTTATCTAGATTGTATGATTAATAAAAGATACATATAAGAAAAAAAAAATTTTAATTCTATATATGAATTTTTGCTTGGATGTCTTTCTTTTTAAGACAGGTGTCAAGCAATCGAGCAGTAAAAAAACATCAATTATTATGACTATGATAGACTAAGATTGATTTTTAGAAATTATTTATCTTCTAGGTAAGCCGAGGTGGATTAAAGGGGGCTTGTAAAGCTACGTATACATGTATGGTTAATGCTTCAGACTTTTACATGACCCATTCCAAACGATGCCTCCTTGATCAACGTCTGGCAGCCAAGGGAAAGCACCGTAACAGTGTACAGTATAAAAGTGTTTACTGTTCTCTTAATTTCTACGATTACGATCCGACCTCAAGTCATAAAAGCGTACGGGGCCAATCTGAAAACAATGACAAACGTCACATATTTCAAATATTCATGGCTATAGTTTACTATTTAGTATCCTAATGTTTTGTATTAAATGTATGATGTTATTACAAAGAAAGAGATTTAAAAAACTATTTCTAACCAATGTAATAATCGAAGCGACAAACTTGTTAGTCCCATTGTTTTTATTTTTGGAAACCCTCGGGACCTTTGAATGAACCTCATTCAAGTATATATTCCGCGTGTGCTGTTCAGATTCGATTACTAGAATTCTGATTGGTTGAAAAAGTCACATGCAAAATCCTTCAGAAGTGAAAATATATACGGGACGTCCTTAGATCTCATATGTAGTATAACGAAATCAGAGATCTATATTTTAATTAGATTTATTTTGTCTCTGGTGGAGAGTTGTCTCATTGGCAATCATACCACATCTTCTTATCTTTAAATGAATCTTGCATTATAATATCTACTTTATGATAAGTTTGTGTATAAGTAAAAGTAAAATTAAAAAAAATACCGCACTCCAAGGAAAATTCAAATCGCAAAGTCCCTTATAAAATGGCAATATCATAAGCTCAAACACATCAAACGAATGGAAAACAACTGTCATATTTCTGACTTTGTACAGGCATTTCCTTATGTTCAAAATAGTGGATTAAATCTGGTTTCATAGCTAGCTAAACCTCTCACTTGTATGACAGTCACATAAAATTCCATTATATTAACAACAATGTGTGAACAAAACAAACGGACATAAAAGGTAAAAATTTTAAAAATAGGGGTAAGCAGTCAACATTGTGTTATAATCTTAATCACTACAAAAACAAACAAATATGTCAACAAAGAAAAACAAAAAAAAGCAAAAATGAAAGACAAGAATACACAAAATGACCACAGCACAACAACACATTGGCGTGATGCATAAGTACCGAGCCATGCCAAAAGGATATTGCCAAACATGGACTAAACAGTAAAGATTAATAATTTACAAAGACAAATAAAAGAACACTTTAACACGTAATTTTGATGATAAACAACGACAGTACCTAGAATCTATACTTCAAGACCATCATGTACTATTTGTGAAGTTGATGTGGACTATTTATCAATAAGGTATTGGTATCTTCCGATGATTTTTTTTAGAAAAAGGAAGAGACGTTCTTAGACATAACTCTGGTTCATCAACTTTCTGTTCAGGACTAGTGACGTTTCATAAAGTCTGGGTAGCAGCTGCAAGCTCTTGAATACCGAATTAGTTGGGAAATGTTTATCCCATATGCAGGTGAAGTTGGTATAATGCTACAAAGGTGGGGGAAATTGATAATTTCAAAATTAAAATCGTCTCGTTTGTCATAGGTTCTGGTACTGAGATGACCGCTTATGTTAAATTCGAAGTATAAGTCTAAAAATGAGGAGGAGGAAGCCTAGTCTGTTGTTTCTTCAATTTCTAGTTCCGGAGGATATATTAATGGAAGCCAATCAGAAAAGTTCGGATTGTAAATGGAAAGAACACCATCAATATATCTGGTAAAAACCTACAACAACCTGACAAAAGAAAAAGATTGATTTAATTGTCAAATTTACTAAAAATGTGACATTTTGCTTTTGTAAAAAACACCCTTTACAGATAATCTGATAAACGATTTATATACTGAATTTGAAGGCAAAATTTTACTAAGTAATGGTTTAAGCAATTTAAGATTGCCTTTTGGCTGAAAAAAATAGTTTTGAAAAATCGCAAATTTGAAGAAACACTTTCTGTACTAGGACTGAACGAAATTAAATAAGGTGTATTAATCTAATCCTAATTCATTGTCAGTGTCCGTTTTGCCGCTAGAAACGTTGCTTTTATTTGAAAAATCTAAATATTTGCGAATCATCTTTTGTGCGAGAATTTTTAACTTATTGAATCACAGATAGTATATGCCATTCTAAATTGGTTCTTACCGGTGTCCAAGGGTCTCCGTTGACTGCCATTTTCCAAAAGACAGTCAATAAAAAAAAATTACTTATGAATAGAACATATCCCAAAGTAATTCATGGTTTGAAATTGTTGTGTTTAACAGCGATGCTGCTCAACAAAATGTCAAAATCATAAGTCGAAATCGAACTCGAACTGACAATGCTGTTTCAAAAACCGAAACACGACCAAAAACAAACAACATTCTACAAACATAACATAGAAAAACTAAAGACTGCGCAACACGAACCACACCAACAGCTTTGGGTTATCTCAGGCGCAGAATTATTATATCCGGACATCTCAGATGTTATCACTAATGTGGCGTGGTAAGCGTACATGAATTTAAAGACGATTATTGTGAGAAGAAAAACATTGTGGTAACTTATTTTTTCCCAAAACTGAGGGTATATCAATGCTCACACATTCATTGTATTTCCCGAGAGGAACCGATGACCTCTATAGCTTCGCACAGTTGCAAATGCATTGATTATAGACTCAAAAAGACTTCTTTTTCAACAATTTAGGCTACTGGTTGCCTTTTTATCTTGTATGTCCAGTCATTGTTTGTCTTTTCAGTGAAAACAGGTTTTATAAATAAACAAAAATGTTTTTCTTGAGAAATGAACAGAAAGCGCTAGACTTTTAACATATATGGTGTTTATTTTTCTTTTGTGAATGAACATGAAAGTACAACTTGTAAATAAACATAAATATAAGAACTATAATTTTTTTAATGCGTTTTTAAACGTTTTGTAGATAATGAGGTGATGTTCAACCAAACCCAAAACAATACGTTCGAACTTCTGATTTAGATTAAGATTATCACACGCTATCGTCAATTAAGTGGCAAATGAAACAACCATCAATGAGACCAAATAATGTAGATGTAAACATTTATAGATCATCGTTAGGCCTTTAACGATGGACAAAACCTATAAGTCTTGTCTGGTCATGCATTGTCTTCAAGATGCACATTACGTGTTGCCTGATCTTTCACGATCATTGTTTTATCTGAAATCAACGAAATCCTTCTTTTAATGAAATAAACCATTTCACGATAACATCCATTCCATTTGACTGTATTATATGACAAGCAAAAGATTTAGTTCCAAATATATCATGTTTTGAAATGTAACCATTGTATATCCAAAATGTGTTTTCTATTTAATAACTCGCGTAAGTGGATGTGTCGCCTTTTGTGTTTTCTTACAAAGTACTGCATTTTGTCTTTACCTTAATGCACAGTATTATTAAGCAAGTTGAAACATTTTGACATATTTCTTTTCTGAATAAATCAGCCTTATGATAAACAACGAATATTTTCACAAATTTTGCAGTTGAATTCTTCTTAATTGCATTCACGATACCAAACCAGATCTATCACGAGCCAATTGCGATGAATGCATAACCACAGTTCCTTTTTCTTTCATGGTCATTTTTCTCGATATACCAAATGACAGCTATGTACAGTACTTGCAACCTTAGGCGTTACTATTTTAGCGATCAGTCAGCGGTTATCGATCAGTCATCGATCAGTCAAGTTCGCGTCAAACTCACGTCACCAATCCGTCAGACTTATAGTAAAAATATTTGACTGATCGGACGGATCTGACGGATCGGACCGATAGATCTTTCTGACGGATTGAACTCTATTACGTCACATGATGAACTAATACAAATTACGGAATCTTAGTTTCGTTTCATTTAATTAAAATGGCGCCACGGAAAATACGAAACGTTCAAGTACAAAAGATCAACATTTTTTTTAGTAATTATTCAGCAAAGTTTAAAGAATTTAAAAAGAAAAGAAATATGCAAATACAACTGATTTTAAATATTATTATAAAAGAATGGTGATTTTCGTTTTTATTTGGGTTATATATTTTCACACCCGAAGAGTGCTAAACCGATTTTTATCGTGATTGGGATTTTTTTTCCGAAAATGCTCTGGAAAATGAAATGACATGATCATTTATTGCAAATTTCTTTGCATTATTTTCAATATTTATAAGTATTTTTATCCTTATAATTCTTATCAAAAACTTAAAATAACTAGTTACAAATAACATTGCTGAATTTTTTATCAAAAAAAGAAATATTGCTAATTTGTTAGAGTTTAAAAACTATGAAACACTTTTAGTATCTTTTCTCTGATATCTCTTTAATTTTGTGAAAAACAACCCATTATTGATATTGAAATTGCATTATTTCTGATATAAAAGAAGAAACATTTGCATTTTTAAGCAACGCGAACAAAAATTTATTATCTTTTCCCTGAAATTCAGCATAATTTATGAAAAACAACCAATTCTGAACTACAAAAAGTACAAAAATCCTATTGTGGTCAATAATTTCCATTAAAATAAAAAAAATTATAGCATTCTTATTCAACAAAAACAAAAGTTTATGCATATTTATCCTTCAAATATCCCCATTTTATACAAAATTACTTATCTAAAGGCATTTATAATGACTGATTGCAATTGACGTTGCATTATTTCTGATATAAAAGAAGGAATATTTGCAATTTTAAGTAACGCGAACAAAAATTTAGTATCTTTTTCCTGAAATTCAGCATAATTTATGAAAAACTACCAATCCTGATGTACAAAGAATACTGAAATCAAATGGTGGTTCATGATTTCCATCATAATAAAGAAATTATTGTTTATATATTCAACACAAATAAAAGTTAAAGTATTATTCTCCTTACATTATTAAAATTCTTATAAAAAAACTTATCTCGAGGCCTTTGAAATAACTAGTTACAAATAACATTGCATTTTTTTTATCATAAAAAGAAAAATTGGTAATTTTAAACAATGCGAACAACATTTTAGTATATTTTCTCTGATATTTTTTTAATTTTATGAAAAACAACCAATCCTGAACTACAAAAGTACAAAATCCAATGGCGGTCAATAATTTCCTTTAAAATAAAGAAATGATTGCATTCTTATTCAACAAAAACAAAAGCTTATGCATATTTATCCTTCGATTATTCACATCTTATACAAAATTACTTATCAAAAGGCATTTATAATGACTGATAGCAGTTGACGTTGCATTATTTCTGATAAAAAAGAAGAAACATTTGCATTTTTAAGCAACACGAACAAAAATTAAGTATCTTTTCCCTGAAATTCAGCATAATTTTTGAAAAACAATCAATCCTGATGTATAAAAAACACTGATATCTAATGGCAGTTCGTAATTTCTATCAAAAAACAGAAATTATTACATTTTTATTCAAAACAAACAAAAGTTTTTGCAAATTTACCGTTCAATAATTCACATTTTATACAAAATCACTTATCTAAAGGCATTTATAATGACTGATTGCAATTGACATTCTATTATTTCTGATAAAAAAGAAGAAATATTTGCATTTTTAAGCAACACGAACAAAAATTTAGTTTCTTTTCCCTTATATTCAGCATATTTTATGAAAAACAACCAATCCTGATGTACAAAAATACTAAAATCTAATGGCGGTTCATAATTTCTATCAAAAATAAAGAAATTTTTACATTCGTATTTAACAAAAACAAAAGTTTTTGCATATTTATCCTTCAATTATTCAAATTTTATTTTACTTATCTAAAGGCATTTATAATGACTGATTGCAGTTGACGTTGCATTATTTCTGATATAAACGAAGAAATATTTGCATTTTTAAGCAACACGATCAAAAATTTAGTATCTTTTCCCTGAAATTCAGCATATTCTATGAAAAACAACCAATCCTGAACTACAAAAAGTACAAAAATCTATGGCTGTCAATAATTTTCATTAAAATAAAAAGTTATGGCATTCTTATTCAACAAAAAATTTTTTTTATAAATATATATCCTTAAATAATCACATCTTATACAAAAGTACTGATCTTAATGCATTTATAATGTCTGATTGCAATTGACGTTGCATTATTCTTGATATAAAAGAAAAAATATTTGCATTTTAAGCAACACGAACAAAAATTTAGTATCTTTTCCTTTAAACTCATCATATTCTCTGAAAAACAACCAATCCTGATGTACAAAAAATACTGAAATCTAATGGCAGTTCTTAATTTCTATCAAAAAAAATAATTATAACATTCTTATACAACACAAACAAAAGTTTAAGTATTTTTCTCGTTACATAATTAAAATTCTTATAAAAAAATCTTATCTTGATGCCTTTGAAATAACTAGTTACGAATAACTTTGCATTATTTTTTATCAAAAGAAGACAAATAAGAAATTTTAAATAATGCAAACAACAAACTAGTATATTTTCTCTGATATTCTTTTTATTTTATGAAAAACAACCAATTCTGAACTAAAAAAAGTACAAAAATCATATGGCGGTCAATAATTTCCATTAAAATAAAGAAATGATAGCATTCTTTTTCAACAAAAACAAAAGTTAATGCATATTTATCCTTCAATTATTCAAATGTTATACAATATTACTAATCTAAAGGCATTTATAATGACTGATTGCAGTTGACGTTGCATTATTTCTGATATAAAAGAAGAAATATTTGCATTTTTAATATTTTTGTACTGAAATCAAATGGCGGTTCATAACTTCTATCAAAATAAAGAAATTATTGCATTCATATTCAACACAAGCAAAAGTTTAAGCCTTATATATTTAAAATTCTCATAAAAAATCTGATCTTGATGCCTTTGCAGTAACTAGTTACAAAAAACATTGCATTTTTTTATCAAAAAAAGAAAAATTGGTAATTTTAAACAATGCGAACAACATTTTAGTATATTTTCTTTGAGATTCTTATAATTTTATGAAAGCAACCAATTCTGAACTACAAAAAGTACAAAAATCCTATGGCGGTCATTAATTTTCATTAAAATAAAGAATTGATTGCATTCTTATTCAACAAAAACAAAAGTTTAAGCCTTATATATTTAAAATTCTCATAAATAATCTTATCTTGATGCCTTTGCAGTAATAGTTACAAAAAAACATTGCATTTTATTTATCAAAAAAAGAAAAATTGGTAATTTTAAACAATGCGAACAACATTTTAGTATATTTTCTCTGATATTCTTTTGATTTTATGAAAAACAACCAATCCTGAACTACAAAAGTACAAAAATCCAATGGCGGTCAATAACTTCCATAACAATAAAGAAATGATTGCATTTTCTATCAAAATAAGAGAATATGGAGTAATACAGGTTATTGCGAGAACAGTAATTCAATATTTTTTTTATGTGCTATTGCGACCAAGTTGATTACAAATTAACGAGTAAAAATGTCTTCGTAGAGGTCCGCGTTTATCGAATGTAAATACTGTAGAGTTCGTTTTACATAAGAATTTTAATTATATACGTATCCGTCCGATCCGTGCATATAATTACTTTACTGATCGATCGCTGACCGTTGTCACGATAACTCTCACATAGCTAATTTGACGTATCTGACGGATTATATGGGTCATCGATCACCGATCAGTCATCGATCAGTCAAACATCCATCACCGATCATTCACCAATCAGTCAATATCGCGTCAAACAGTAACGCCTAAGGTTGCAAGTACTGTATTCACAATCATTTATTAAATACATTGTGGAATAAAATCCTAAGACTTGTTATATAATAAATTAGATTTATTAGATTTAAAAACACATATGAAACAATTTTTTTTTATTTTGGTTGTATCAAAGATATGTTAGTTATTTATATGTAGGCAAGCCACTGGTATGATTGAATACACAGTGCCATGAATGCATATATGTTTTTCACTTTTTTCTTTTTTTCTTTTTGTAATATGTTATCTATAAGCAACTGTCAAACTAGTGGGAGGTTAAGCTAGCTACAAATCTAGTTTCAACCCGCCAGTTTCTTTGGAAAATGCATGTAGCAAGTCAGGAATATAATAGTTATTTTCCACCCGTTCCGTTGGTTGATTACGTTTGATTTTGTCATTTGTTATGGACTTTTCCTTTTTGAATGTATCTTGGAGTTCGGTATCTTTTTAAAACTTTTTTATCCAATTAAATATAAACATAAGGTAACAATTTTGCATGTGCAATCCGAGCAATCAGAAGAGTTATGCTTTAAATAAACTTAGTAAACAACCATTTAAATCTGAAAGGGGGTAATGCTTTTTTTTACTAAAAAATATGCTGAATTTGAACTAGACAAAATAATTATTTTGAAATACAAAATGTAATAAGAAAAGAAAATGAAATAGACAGACAAACAACAGTACACAAAATAACATATAAAACCAAAGACTGAGCAACACGAACCCCATTAAAACTGGGGGTGATCTCAATTGCTCCGGAAGGATAAGCCGGATCTGTTCCACATGTGGCACTCGTCGTGTAGTTCATGTAAGTACAAACCCGATGATATGTCTAATTTGGTAGGTCACATTCGGGGGGAGGGAACGAGATTATAGTTACAACAATTGGAACATATCCGTCGTCATCTGTGAAACAGATATTCTATAACGGTCAACCAACTCGTGATGGCGTCCTTAAAATTTACGAAAGGATGGTTTGAACTTCAACACTTGGAACTCTTGGTTTAATAGCTTCCTTGTGAGCAGCAACCCTCTATCAAGGAAATCATGATAGGAAACACAAGCCCTGGAATATCGTATCAACTGGGAGATATATACTCCCCAGATTCCACGAAAGAAGCTAGAATCCCCGAATGAACGAAGACGTGAATAGTCCCCAAAGCGAAAGATGTCCGTCCCCCTTTTAATTAGTTTATTAATGATTAGGAGGGAAAGGGGAGACAACTCGATAGAGCAGCGTTACTTTCCCCTTTTCCTTCGTAACAGAGTGGAATCTGGGGAATATTAGCATTTTATGGGGATTCTAGCTCACTCCTATCTTGTCTAAGTAATTCCTTCTGTGAGTGTGTCCATCTTCTCGGACACTTGTACTTTCGAGGCCTGGCGATGGTGAATAAAATGACTGGGGAATACTAGCATTTTTCGGGGGTTCTAGCTGTTACCTTGGGAATTCTAGCTGATTCATTTCCGGTCTACCTGGGGAATAAAATACAATATTGTTTTAATGAATTACTCCAAACAGCAATCTACATTGAAGTGTGATATGTGATGTTTGGAATGTGGTCTTCCCTTTTTAAACCCAACATCACGTGCTGATTGGAACTATTGTATTCACCTATGAAATTTCAGCATCAATTTCGAATTTTCTTAAGTTGCTTTTTATTGGTCAACTATTCTTTTTTTTTGTGTTATAGATTTATATAATTGACATCTATTTTATTTAGTTATGTAAAAGCAATTAATGGATTATCCAAATCTTTACTTAATTTACAGGATTATTTTAGTGGACAATAGAAACTCTTTAGCATTATTTTCCTATGGGCAAATTACAACAATTTTTGTACAGTTAATTAATTGATTTCTCAACGTCACATTAAAAGATAAGATCAAAAGAACTCTAGAAATTAGATTTACTTATGTTTAACCTGATTATTATCAACAGACGAAATTACTTATTACTTAATCTTAAGTCACCTATTTTGTCTCAAAACTTTAGCAATGCAATATAATCCAATTTTATTTATTTATTCATTTATTAATCTTTCTTAGTTTACTTTGTTTTACTTTTATTTACCAGCATACAATTTTCCATCATTATATAATATCTCATTGAATTGTGCACAGGAACAAAACGTACTGAAAGAATGATATATGCATGGAGATTGAAAGATAAGCCTCTTTAAGCGCCTCAATATTTGTATTTCTATGCATGAAACGAAAAATGTCTTAATTGAAGGACCCAGTTTTGCCAATGTGTACGACCCGGTTTCGTCCAAACATTGTACACAACAGGACCGAATCTTAGAAAATAAAGTATAATCGCATAATGTAAATCAAAGTCAACTTGGTGTTCAACACGTGTTTAATGGCTCGTTGTAAACCCTTGTTTTTCAATGGACAATTTTTTTTTCTTTTATCCGTTGAACTTTCTGATTATTGAAACAAAAATTAATTTTACGCTTGATTTGTATGTAATAAATTCTTTAACGGCGAATACAAGCGAATGAAAATGTTAACGCATATTGATGTTTTTTAAAGCTTTCTATAAGTAATGTAAAATTAAGTGTTCAAATCAAAATGGTCTTTATACGAAATCCGTTGGATGTGTACTGATTGAGACTTTAGTCTGGGAGAACATGATAACCTGATGTTCAGTGGTTGTCGTTTGTTGATGTGGTTCATAAGTGTTTCTCGTTTCTCGTTTTTTATATAGATTAGACCGTTGGTTTTCCTGTTTGAATGGTTTTACAGTAGTCATTTTTGTGTCCCTTTATAGCTTGCTGTTCGGTGTGAGCTCCGTGTTAAAGGCCGTACTTTGACTTACAATGGTTTACTTTTACAAATTGTGACTTGGATGGAGAGTTGTCTCATTGGCACTCATACCACATCTTCTTATATCTATGATAAGTTGTACTTGGCTTTGAACTAGCTTTAAGTAACTGCAAGTAATCTTATTTCGGTGCTTGATGTCTATTGATTGATGTTAGTTGTTTTTTATGCCTCGTACCGGTCTTTTGATTTAAGCCAATTGCTACTGAATTTTATACATTTTGGTAGTTTGTTCTTATGTTGAACTGTTACACCACTGACCCAGGTTAGGGGAGAGTTGAGTGCTCTCAAACATGTTAAACCCCGCGAAATTCTTTGTGTGTCTGTCCCAAGTCAGGAGCCTGTAGTTCAGTGGTTGTCGTTTATTCATGTCTGTTATACTTGTTTTTTGTTATTTGTTTTGTTATAAATTAGGCCGTTATTTTTTATAGTTTGCATTGTTTCACATTTTTCATGTCGGGGCCTTTTATAGCCGACTATACGGTATTGATTTTTCCTCATTGTTGAAGGTCGTATGGTTTCCTATAAATGCTATATCCATTTTTGTAAATTCTGGTGGATAGTTGTCTCATTGACAAGCATACCACATCTTCTTTTTTAAATTGCATAGTGTACAGCATTGAATATTTAAGGATATAGGGATTGTCTGGACAACAGATGGTTCTCTAAGTAAATATTCCAGTCTACCTTAGGAGGGATGTTTCCTATGATCGTTTGAAAATAAATATCCTCAACACTAAATGTTCAGTATAAATTAAGAAAATAAGACAAATATATATGCGTGTTCACATTAACATCGTGTTCATAACAATTGTTTAATTTCATATACGGGTATATCAATTCAACTCATAAATATGTTACTTATCCAGCAGATATATCACATCTTCTCTTAACGGCGATTACTTTATTATATAATGCAGACATAATTTTTATCATTTTAGTGTCAGTATTTTTTGAAAATGTCTTGCATCCATCCGTAGTATTGTCTGAGTTCTTACATTGCCTGTAGTGATGCAATATTATATTGTGAGATCGAAGCACAATCCTGTAACAGACAAAAATACACTGTTGAGAATTACAAGGTAGAAGGCATTAGTGCATTACTAAATCATGGTTGGATGCATCTAAATGGATAATTGCCATGCAAAAAATATTTTAGTAAATGAATAAAAAAAACTTGGATTGGATATGCATCAAATGGACCAAAGTGACAGCAACAAAAGGACACGAAAACCAATAACACGAGAGGTTAATACACGGCCAGAGGCAAATGTATATGCTACAGTGACATCCAATACTGTAATAACGTTTTATTTTATCACTACAATTTTTAAGCAGGGTTATTGTAAAAGATATATTTAACACGCAGCCTTTAACAACAATAGTATTAACAAAACGTAATTTTCTTTTTCTATAAGCTTTATCACAGGCACTTGTCTCTTAAAAAAAAATGTCCTATATACCTTCATATAACACAAGGTACGTAACTAGCATTTTTGAAAAATGACAATCGGTCGCGAACTTTCGTTATATTTTGATTCCTCGGTTGTCTACCCCCCTAAAACTTATTATGCCGTAAATCTACATTGATTTATTTACACAATGGTGTATGACACGCCTACCTTTGTGGTCGGAATTATTCATAGCAGGCCTCCCAATTATTTCAATCGTAATTATTTTGTCCTCTCACAGCCCTTTGGAAATATAAGGTTCGCAGTAAATTACTATTCCTCAAAACTATGCACGAATTAAAAAAAATATATATGGGCATTCTTAAACAATGCGAACACAATTCTGGTACCTTATCTCTAAAACTTAGCTCATAATGAAGTTCAAAAGTTCTTTTATCAAATGAGAGTTCATGAGTTCCATTAGAAATGAAATTACTATAACAGTCATATTCAAAAACAAAAGTTTAAGCATCTTTACTCTTATCTTGATCACATTTAAAAAAAAATTATCTTAGACTAGATGCACAAAAAAACATGATTACCAAAGACAATGCATGATTTTAAATAGAAAGAATAAATATACATGTAATGGGCAATCTTAACAATTATTAAACTCAATTTTCAGCATCTTTTTCTTATACATGTTATATTCTTGATATTTTATTATATTTAATGAAATCATTCTTCCTTCTATACAAAAAGTATTAACATACAATGACGGTTCGTGATTTCCATTAAATGGACGAAATAATTGCACTAGTATTCAATAAGAACAAAAGTTTAAGTATCTTAATCATTTTTATATCTTTTATGAAAAATAACTCATTCAGATGCTCTTAAATGACTGATTGCTTAAAATGGTGCATAAATTTAAAACGAAAAGAAGAAATATGGTCATTCTTTAACAAAGCGAACACACGTGCTCCCTCTAAAGAAAGCAGAAGTCCATCATGCGTTGCAACTCATTTAACACGACCGGGTGCCACATGTGGAGCAGGATAATCTTACCCTTCCGGAGCACCTGAGATCACCCTCAGTTTTTGGTGGGGTTCATGTTGCACAGTCTTTAGTTTTTATGTTGTTTTTTGTGTATTGTTGTTTGTGTTGTAGACCTGGAGATATAAAGGTAATCTAACTGGTTGAGCTAGGGAAGATCTTCTTTGACTCACTTGGTCTGCCTTTAGATCCCGAGTTTAAGGGTTCGAATCCCGCTGGTACCATCCAAGGATTTTCACAATAGTATATTGGTCTTTTTCCTTTTTTAGCCATGGCGTTGTCAGTTTATTTTCGACTAATGAGTTTGAATGTTCCTTTGGTATCTTTCGCCTCCTTTTTAATAGATCAGTCAATTCTCCAAGGCAAAACACCTGGCTTATTATGCAAACCAACAATTATATTGGCGGAACATCGGTATGCAAATGTATGTCTATCGTTAAATGGTAGTGTACATGACCTTATTAAATGAATTTATGTTTCGGGGTGATTCATCAATCATTTAAAACAGGTAAAAAAAAATATTTCAATTACAAATTCTGGACAAAAATAAATACGACACTTTGATTATGTAAAAATATTTTTCATGAGAAAAAACTGATTTTTACAGTGTTATTTCTATTTGGTTTACCCTTGTACTTATATTTACTAAATGTTTACCTTATCGATAAAGTGTATACTCTATACGGTATGTACAATCAACGACGTAGTCAAATTTGCTTGCGTCTTTGTTAGATTAATTTTAGATTGAGATTTGAGATAAATTTGTATGTTTGTTTGAATTTTTTAGTCAGTTTTGTTGTATGTCTGTGATGTGTGTTTGCACTGTTTTGACTGTGGTCACATTAACCTTTTATGTCTGTTTGGGTTGCTTACCCAAGTATGTCAATATTACGGAACAATAAACAACTGTCAAGTAGGAGGTTTAGCCAGTTACAAATCAAAGTTTAACAGATCATTTTCTTCGGAAAATATCTGTACTAAATCAGGAATGTGGCACTTGCTTTTCACTTGTTCCGTATGATTTTGTCAGTTTTTATGAACTTATCCTTTTTGAATTTGCCTTCGAGTTTGGAATTTTTGTTATACTTTTTTATATAATATTTAATTGAAAAAAAAAATTTGCATTCTTAAAAGATAAAAGAAACAATATGTATCTTTATTTTCCCATGGATTGTTTTTTCTCCTTCCTATCCTTATGAACAAAAAGCACAAATATCCCATGATAGTGGATGATTTCAATCAAAATTTTGGATCAATGGTTTTTCATTTTAATTTAACATTATCATCCTTTACGACAGACAAAATAACTGATCTGAAAGATATAACCACGTGTTATCCGATAGATAATGTCTGTCATAAAGTTATCACATGTTTAGACGTGCATAATATATAGTTTATATTGTTTTCGTTTGGGCTTGTATCATATTTGCCCTCTGATTTATATAATCCGTTCATCCTATTTCGACTCTTCAAAATTCAAGAGTCAATCCTGAATTGAGGTAAATCTTATGGCCTTTCAAATACCGTTTCGATTCCTAACATCACTGAAGAGACATTAATTGTCGAAATCCGGATATGGTGTACCAATTTTTGCACCTTATGTTTGCGGTATACCATCTTTTCCGCAAGTTTATTGTTTTCTGTTTGGTATTAAATTAATAATTAAAATCCATTTTGTTACATCTGGTGATCCCTTTGTTTGGCAATCGCCATGGCAGTCAGCAGGGTTTAAGAACGTCTGTTGTGCGACCTGCTAGTCAAATGCGTTTTATTAAAATATACTTTTTCACTTTTTTAGTCTTTTGGAAAATGTTGTTTGTGCTATATTGAGACCCTACCAAGAAATTTGTTTTGCATGCACACGTATAAAAATTGCGGTTTTTATCCAATGCATTGATAGGTTTGTACGTTGTTTTCAATTTAGACTTGTTTATATTTTTTCGTTTGGACTTGTATTATATTTGCCTTCGGGTTTATATAATCCGTTCATCCTATTTCAACTCTTCAAAATTCAAGAGTCAATCCTAAATTGAGGTTAAATTTTATGGCCTTCCAAATACCGTTTCGATTCCTACCATCACTGAAGAGACATTAATTGTCGAAATCCGGATATGGTGTACAATTTTTGCACCTTATGTTTGCGGTATACCATCTTTCCCGCAAGTTTATTGTTTTCTGTTTGGTATTAAATTAATAATTAAGATCCATTTTGGTGATGCATTTATTTGGCAATCGCCATGGCAGTCAACAGGGTTTAAGAACGCCTGTTATTTGACCTGCTAGTCAAATGCGTTTTGTTAAAATATACTTTTTCACTTTTGTGGTCTTTTGGAAAATGTTATTTCTGCTGTATTTAGACCCCTCTACCAAGAAATTTGTTTTGCATGCACACGTATAAAAATTGCGGTTTTTATCCAACGCAATCATAGGTTTAAACGTTGTTTTCAATTTAGACTTGTTTATATTTTTTTCGTCTGGGCTTGTATTATATTGCCTTCGGGTTTATATAATCCGTTCATCCTATTTCGAATCTTCAAAATTCAATAGTCAATCCTAAATTGAGGTAAATTTTATGGCCTTCCAGATACCGTTTCGATCCCTTACATCACTGAAGAGACATTATTTGTCGAAATCCGGATATGGTGTACCAATTTTTGCACCTTATGTTTGCGGTATACCATCTTTTCCGCAAGTTTATTGTTCTTTGTTTGGTATTAAATTAATAATTACATCTGGTGATCCCTTTATTTGGCAATCGCCATGGCAGTCAGCAGGGTTTACGAACATCCATTGTTCGACCTGCTAGTCAAATGCGTTTTGTTAAAATATACTTTTTCACTTTTTTAGTCTTTTGGAAAATGTTGTTTGTGCTGTATTGAGACCCCTCTACCAAGAAATTTGTTTTGCATGCACACGTTTTAAAATTGCGGTTTTTATCCAACGCAATCATAAGGATGAACGTTGTTTTCAATTTAGACTTGTTAATAGCCATATATGTACAGTCATGATAACTCATATTCCTACATCCTGTCGATACGTTTTACTAATAGCTGGCACTGCACAAAGTCATGCGTTTCTCAGACTGTTTATGACGTCTTTACACTAAATCTGTTGGATGTGTACTGATTGATACTTCAGTCTGGGAGAACATAATTAATTTATTAGTTGTAATTTGGTTTTGAACTAGCTTTCAGTAACTTTTTTCGGGGTTTTGTGTCTATTGTTTTTATGGTAGTTGGGTTTTTTAATTGCTTACATCCACTTCATTTGAATTCTGGTGGATAGTTGTCTTATCGGCTATCATATAATTTTATATTACTAGCGTTGAATGCCAAAACGTGTTTAACTAAGCCATAATCTTCTAATGCTTATCGAAAGCAACACGACGATCCTATAATCTAGTGGTTGTCGTTGGATGCTTTTTGTCATATTTTGTTTAATTGCATTAGCTTGTCTGTCTATTATTTTTCGTAGTATTGTTTCACATTTTTTGATCCACTGCTTTTATAGTATACAATACGTTGTTGTTAAAAGACATTTCATTTTGTCTTTAGTTGATAGTTGGCTCATACAGCATCTCCTCATTTACATTTTTACAGTCACTGTACTTATACATAACCTTTGCAATAAATATGAGTTACATTAAAACATTGCTTTAAGATAGACATTTATGTCCCGTTTAAAAGGAAATTAATGGTATTAATCTTAGTAGTTACCATTGAAGTTCATCAACAAAAGAAAACGTGAGAGACATAACAATGGACTACTTTTTTTAGTGATAATATATTGTTATGAAGCTCATAAAATCAGCATTATATTCATGTTTAAGTAAGTAAGCATATTTAAAGCTATTTCTTACCCAATCCAATTCTTGATACTCTTATTTTATGCAGGTTAATATATAGTAAAAAAATAATAAAATGACAACACTTTAATGACAAAAAAAGACAAAACATTGAATAAAAACATATATATTTTGAAATATGGTACCCACAAACTTCCATATCTAAATTATACTTTTTGTTAAATCCCTGCATTCTAGTATAAACACTCATCACATATACCAGGCTTAAAATTTGCTACTCATGACGCGTGGTTCATCTACATAAAACTCATCAAAGTTGCTCGAATCATTTGGAAATTTGAAAGGCAAAAATTAATGCAAATGCAAATGCAAAATTGAAAAACATTAAAGACTGAGTTATGCCAAATACAACCAAGGCAATCTATGTCTGCGGAAAGAAAAACCCTAGCATTTTGAATCATTCAGCAATTTATAAACAGTCCAATTCACAGAAAATGAACTTATTCGAAAATCTATTTTTGAAAACAATTCTGAAATTAATAATAGGGTTCATGATATACCCATTTCTAGAATAGAAATAAACTCCAAGTACTCGCAAAGCGGTTTGTGTTCATACCGGCAGACAAAGCAGCCAATAATGTAGTGGTGGTGTGAAGCATATACTACACGGACGTTCTCCAAAACGAATTTATCAATTCTTCTACATTCAGGTCCGTACGCTCAACAGAGAGTTAAATTGTAAACAAGCATATCACTGCCACTACACAGCTTAAAGCCTCTTCCGAACATTTGAAAGTCCCGACTATGTACTGGTTACGTAAATTACACAAACAACCATTTAACTTTCGTTTCATCTCCGCATCTAGTAAGTGTTCTACTACTAAACTGTCAGTGCTTCTAACTACCTCCCTTACTACTATCAAAGAACTCGTTATTAACTTTTTTAATAAAGTTTATGAAAATAGTGGTATTAATCATTTTTGGAGTTTTAAAACTTCTTTAGAGGTTTTAGATAAAATACGTGCTTTTGATGGTCCTTTTAAATCTGTTGACAGTTATGATTTTTTACTCTCTACACTACACTTCCAAGAAAAAGTTTTTATATTTAATTGAATGGTCTTTTGAAATATCTCATTGCAAATTTATTTGCTGTAACGTTTAAAGCCTTTTTCTGTAACGAAAAAGGAAAGTATGCTAGATACACTTACTTGAAATGTGAAGATATGATTGAACCTTTAAATTTTCTCATGGACAACATATATGTTCGTTTCGGCGATAACGTGTATCGACAGGTAGTAGGTATTCCTATGGGCAAGAATTGCGCCCCTTAAATAGCAGATTTATTCCTGTATCGCTATGAATCTCAGTTTATGACCAAACTCAGTAAAGACACGTTATTGTTACATTTGGTTGACACTTTCAACAATACCTACCGTTATCTTGATGATATTTTTTCGTTTAGTTATCCAGAGTTCTCTAAATATACTACCGAAATTTACCCAAAGGAACTTACTCTAAATAAATATAACATAAACAGCAGTAGTTGTCCTTTTCTAGATTTAGACATTTCAATTTATAAAGGGAAACTCCATACTAAATTTATGACAAAAAAGACGATTTTTCATTCCCTATTGTTAATTTTCCTGTTTTAGACGGCGATGTTCCTTTGGCTCTATCATACGGTGTTTATATATCCCAACTCGTTCGTTATGCCCTTGTGTGTAGTGATGTCATAGATTTTAACGAATGCATCACTGGTAAATTATTAAGTCAGAGATTTCGTTACCAAAATTTACTTAAAACATTTACTAAATTCTTTCATAGATACAAAGATTTGATTAGTAAATTTGGCTGTACCTGTAGAAAAGTTATTAAAAACGGTATTTCACATCCTAAATTTTACGGTAATATTGTACTAAAAGCGCGGAAATCACTAATAGTATGTGATCCGTGTAAACTCATCGAACCTTTAAACAAACTTATTAGAAAAGGATATCTGATTAATGTTGTAATAAGATCTTTGAATATTGTTTACATTGGCACAAATATCGATTTGTCATCAACAAATTAAAGCACAACTAAATTTATATTCTTTTCGAATGTTTTTTTGGGATGTATAAATACACATCCACGTTTATTTTCTATATAGAGATTGCTTTATCTATATATAACATGATAAATATTTATATATATATTAGGTTAAATCCCAACTATCCTACTGCCTGTCGATACTTTTATTTTGGCATTGCACAAGTCATGTTTTCTTTGACTGTCCATGGCGTTAAAACAATAAATCCCTGGGATGTGTTTTAATTGATTTTAGTCTCTGATGCATGATTTTTTTTTATTAATAATTGTTTTTGGCTTTTAACTAGCTTTCAGTAACTTTGAGTACTCTCAAATCGTACTTTCGTGTTTATTTGACATGTTGACACAATTTGTAATGCATTTTTGTTATTCAATGTTTACTTATTTTGTGTTATATCTTGTCTCACTATTTTTAATATGTACCACCTTTGATAAATATATATGACGATACATTTTCACTTCTGTACTCGTACTAATAACAAAAAAAATATTTATTTTGTAAAAAATATTTCCGTACTCCTAACAACAAAATTATTATATTCAAATTTACCTGTGTACGTTATTTTATTTAACGCCATTTTGTCCCAAGTTAGAGTTGTCTTTCTGACATTGTTTTACATCCCCCTTTTTTAAAATTAATATTGTATTTATATTGTATAATAGATCTAATTTATTCGTTCAGTGTATGTTTACTTGTTTATGTTAATATGCCTTTTTATCGAGTTAAGCCATTTCAATTGATATTTTATAGTGTGTCTTTCTATGTTGTAATGTTACATTACTGTTTCAGGTTAGGGTGAAGGTTGGCGCCTGTTAAAACGTTTAGATCCACTGTATTTGTTTGCACCTGTCCTAAGTCAGAAGCCTGTTGTTCAGTGGTTGTCGTTTGTTGATGTGGTTCATAAGTGTTTCTCGTTTCTCGTTTTTTATATAGATTAGACCGTTGTTTTTCCTGTTTGAATTGTTTTACACTAGTCATTTTGGGGCCCTTTATAGCTTGCTGTTCGATGTGAGCCATGGCTCCGTGTTGAAGGCCGTACTTTGAACAGCGGTATACTACTATTGCCTTTATTTGACCTATAATAGTTTACTTTTTACACATTGTGACTAGGATGGAGAGTTGTCTTATTGGCACTCATACCACATCTTTTTATTTCTATATCAATGTACTTCAATGATAATACAAAAGTGCTGCCTACTGGGCTATACCCTCATGGACACAAAAATCAGGATATCTGATATGATTGTCAAGGACACAACAATCAATTAAGACCAACAAGTCATAGATGTGGACAATTAAATGTCCTCTCAGAGCCTTCACCAATGAGTTTTTAATGAAACAAATCACCTTACTGTTTTATGTAATGATAAATACCTTCGGTATCCCTTCCTGGGCCACACCAGATGTGTATCCACGGTAACTATTTTGTTAGGCAAATAAATATTTTTATATCGATGAAAAAGGGGCTTTGATCTTTTTATATATCTACTGGTTATTAAAGGTTCGACTCCTGAAACGCCCCAATCAGTTAAGAAGAATGATACATTCAGGGTGAAAGCAGCAGCATCCGGATAAGCTGGTAACAACTCTGACTAAAGAAAAAAACATCATTAACAGACCAAGAATGACAATAAAATACTGATAGTAGTAGTAATGATTTACGTTGGTATTAATATTAGTTATATTTGTGTTTATTAATAATAGATCAAATATTCATGAAAATGTGAATTAATCATGTTAAGCACATAGTATATATTATGTCTGCATGTCAAATTTTCGAAGAAACTGTCAGTCTTAAGGAGGTTTTTATATGAACCTGTCAGTACATGAGTTGATTAATTGAATTATTAACTGTTTATTGTACGACATATCATATTATTGCACATCATTTAGACTGCGAATCAATACTACGTCTCAATGTCGCAAACTTGACAAAGAAACCGATAATACCAGTATTTTTTATTCAATTGTTGGTTTGAACCATCAACCAGTGATCAAATCCACAACACCAAGCACTGGACACAAGTATTCTACCAGAACATCCATGAGGTGTTAAAATTAGAAAATGTTTTATTAATTCAATTCAATGGATTCAGATGGCCGTAGGAATATTAAATTTTTCCTACAAAAATCCGCTATGTTGTTGGCCTGATTTCTCCACAAAAACTCCGATATTCCTAAGGGAACAAACTGTACTCTTGTTTTTGTCGACATTACATTTTATTTACACACTTCATCCAGATTCTTATTAAGAAGAATAAAGCTAGTATATTCCTTTTACTATATAGCCGGTCACAGATGACTACGGATATGTGCCAACTGTCGTATCACAATCCTTCCTCTTTTCCTCGAATGTAACGTATCGAATTAGACTTATCGCCGGGTTTATACTTTCATGTGCAACACGACGGGTGCTACATATGAAGAGGATCTGCTTACCCTTCCACAGCATCTGAGATGAGCCTGGTTTTTGGTCGGGTTCGTGTTTCTCAGTCTTTAGTTTTCTATGTTATGTTTTGTATACTGTTGCTTATCTTTTGGTTGTTTTTGCTATGTCATTGTCAGTTCGTTTTCGACTTATGGGTTTCATTATTCCTTTGTTATCTTTCGCCTAACTTCTCAAAGAATAGCAAAATACGGATAAGAGTCAACTCCAACTCAGGAAGTTGGAACTTTGTTTTTTGATAATGTCCTATTTTTTCTTTTAAGTTTCCATTATTTCTTTGACTTGTGGTTTTTTATGTCCTTGTTGTATTTTCCCCCTTTTTGAATTTGACTCGACCTTAATATTTAATAACTTCCAACCGAAAACAACATGACTTTTTACAGGATTTTCGAATGTAGCATGATAGGCATTAGTAGTGGAACGTACAACTCTTCCAGAACAGATCTGCAGAAATATTAATCCACCAAACTCAACTAGTATGTTGTCAATCATAAAGTATTTGCTGCTATTATCTTCGGTGTATTTGCTGTTGGAATCAGTGTGGTTCTTCACAAAGTAAGATTTGTCATGAACTTATACAAGATATTTGTGTCTACGTTTTTCATTTTTGTAGAAAGATCTCTGTTTAATGAGACTATGTAGTCTATATTGTAATCAAGCATAAAGAATAGTAGAGAAGGGCGTGAAAATTTACGGATTTGATATTACTGCAATATTGTAAAGATTACGATTGAAAATTTTGGAGTTGATCTTTAGAATGTTTGAGACTTCACATCTGATTGACATCGCTTGTTGATTATAAATTATAACAACATTTCTTAAGGTCATATTTTACTGTAAAAAGAATGATAGTAAGAACTTTAGAAGCTGTTAAGTCGAACTTCTTGTCGACACTGCTATATATCGTTCTTAATAAGGATGTTGGTGAAGTTTAGGTATCAAGTATCAATATAGGAGATTTTTATCGTCTTTTTTATGTTAAGGAGAGAATGGTGGATTTGTGATTTTCTAAAATCTCTTTCGTGTAGATGTACAGGTGTATTTGATATTTCCAGTTTCGCTTTGAATTTTTCCTAACAAAAACATTATTGTTTGAGGCTTTGTCTGCCGAAACAACAAAACATTTGTTTCGAGGAAAGGATTAAGCATCCACAAACTCGAGTTTCTTGAAAGGGCCGGAAACACGTGAGTCCATTGCATATCGTAGATTTGGAATGCGCTTCTGAATGCCTGGCCGAACAGCTTTTAACCATTTAGATAAAGTGTCGAGTTTTAGTTCATATGGCTCGCTTTGCCCATTTTCTTACATTGTCCTGAACTACATACATCAGTAATTTAATGTCCTTTCTTCTGTTGGTTGGCTGTGAAATTCAATATTTCCAGCCTTTGGCTAACAACTTTCTCAGTTGTTCATTGTCTACGATGCCAAGATCTCCATTGATAACATGACTAGCGGGACTATATTTGTATGGGGACAGTGCATAAGAGCAATTGATATGCTTGGATTTTACATCCCTGAGGGTAAAGGTCTCTTATACCATCTTGTGGTTGAAAATCTTTGAATCAATAGATTTGGTGTAAGTGTATAAAATCAAAGGTGTACCTTTATTTTTGAAGTTATCAAGTATTGTTTTCTGTACATATTTTTTTGTGGAAATATGTCATTATTAATGGCATCAAAACCATTATTAGCAAATTCTACATGAGAAACAAACTATTTGTCGCATCATCTTTGGAAGTCTTTTTATTGGTTTGAATATCCTACGGTTAGCAATGTACATGTTTATTGCAACCCTTCTGTATCTAGCAGAATTTGTATCTATAATGAAAGTGTTTGGGCCTCTTGAAATAGTGTATTGAGCATTGAAAAAGATATTGAACCCAATATAAAGACTATGGTTTATTTAAAACACCATATGTTTGATATTTTGCATATATACCTTTAAAACAAAAGAGTCTGACATTTTAAATAACATATTTTCGATAAACCATTATTTACCTTTAGCATTTCTGTGTATACTAAAAAATTTCCATGAACAATGTACTCGTCGAAATCTACCACCGCCACAAAAGCGAATCCCTGTAAAATTTCTTTGCAAGAATACACTGCAACCTGTTCATCGTGGGTACTTTGATGGTAATGCCACTGATGCAGTGCGAAACTGCGGTCTGAAACACATTTAAAACCTTATTCAGTTAATCGTTTAAATTAAATGGTAGACCTATTGTGTTTGAATGATAACACGTACATCAACAAAAGACGTCCATTGTCAGAAATGTGTAATAATACCATTTATAGATAAAAAAAATATTTTTCGACAATTGAATAATATTGATGTAAATATCAGGCTTAACTGTGTAGTGTTTACTTCCCTTTCATTGTAGTTATATTTTAAAGGAAATCAACAATTATAAAACCTAAACAGTGAAAACGACACAAAACAAGAACTGCCACTTTTACATATATTCTGGTCTAATCATTCACTCATTGTGGTATATTGTTTAACAATATATGATTGTTTTATATTTTTGACTGATGAGAGGCGGAATATACCAAAGGAATATTCAGCTTCCGTTCGGTTAAATTTGAATATTTCCCTTTCTTATTATATTGAATTGTTTTCAAAATTTTTCTGTACACTTGAATCTGAATAGAATGACAGATTGTATAAAAAAGTATAACAATTAAAAAACCTTTGACCTTTGACCTTGACCTGATTTTCCAAGTTATTACTCAAGGATCTCAAATCAAAAGACCTTAGTTCTTTACGGCTTACGGTTTATGAACTACACTGACATACCGATACAATAAATAGTGACGGGTAGATAACTACTGTAAAATGTCACTGGATCACTTCGCTCCAACTGAACAAAGCTTAAAGAGGATATAACGAACTATTTAGAAAAAGAATTTCGTCGATATCTTTTTTTGGTTACGGAGGAAATGCACACACAAGATAAACAGTGTATGGGGAAATAACTCTTACACAGAAAATTGTTCGGTTAAGCAGGGTCAACTTTAAAAGCGCATAAACTATATGATACAATATGAAAAATATCTAAGCGACGTATTGCGAAACAAAGATTTGACGGAAGATCAAACTTTGGCGGAAGAAAAAAAAATTGATAATGATAATAATCAGAACAAAATCAAAAGGTCTTTCAACAGAAAAGTGGAAAGACCTAATCATAATAATCAGAACAAAATCAGTGGAAAGACCTAATAAATATAATGGGTGTAAATACGTGATGGGAATAACGTTGCAATATTAGTTAAAGCATATTTTATTGTTCAAAATGACAAATTGATCAGATATAGGTTTTACATCTGATGCTGTATTATTGAAAACTTATCCATTTGTATTGTTAATATCTAGATTAAGATAATGCACATATCGCTGTACATTTGTTAAAAGAAGCAACGAAGGGCACATAAAATGAACTTATAGCTTGTAAGCAGGCAGGCAGGCAAATTTCTTTTTTTTTTTCATACTTCGATATTTTTTTTGATTCATGAATAATTTTTCAAGTAGTTTTTTTTTTCTTCTTGATTTTTTGCAATGTTCAACTTTTGCATAATAGTGTGTTCGTGTAAAATTTAAAAAAAAAAAATTGTTGGGGTGCACGGTTTAAACGCATATTTTCTAAGCTACTTATTAATTAAAGCAACGAACATATATAAGCTCTGCATTAAATTATGCAATGCATTTATATACAAACCAGTCCAAATTATTGGATCAGAAGCAGAATATGCATGGATGAGGAACTAAACTAAAATGAATCACTGCACATAATAAGGTAATCATCACTTAATGGCCAATGCTTAATCAACAGTTATATATAGAAGTGAACTCGAAATTAATGATTATTATTAAAAAGTAAAATAGCAAAAATACCGAACTCCAAGGAAAATTCAAAACGGAAAGTCCCTTATCAAATGGCAAAATCAAAAGCTCAAACACATCAAACGAAAGGAAAACAACAGACATATTCCTGACTTGGTACAGGCATTTCTTTATGTAGAAAATGGTGGATTAAACCTGGTTATATACCTAGCTAAAACTCTCACTTGTATGACAGTCGCATGATTATTAATTGATAATAAAAACGCAAGTACAAACATAAGAAAATAAACTATTATGTATATATTGTATCGAAACTATTCTCAAAGTTATTCAGTTTGGATTGCATTTTTAGTTTAAAGTTTGTAAGCTGACTTACTATGTATTCTATTCCTTCATTACAGTTTAGAGCTATAGAGGTTGGGGGAGTAAAGAATCAGATATACTCTTACATCGTTAGGTTGATTTTCTAGGTACTTTATAGATATTCCATATGTAGGCGCTGCTGGAATGTTGCTTCATAGAAATATAAAGTTCCCATTTTGGAAGCTGAAATCATTTCTTTGTCGTTAAGTTATGTTCTCAAACGACCCGCATTGACAATTTCTGGGTGTAAGTAGAGATTTGAGGGAGGCATAACTGTATCTGTTGTATCCTTTATTTCAGTTTCGGTGGATGTGTTTAACATAGTCACCATAATCATTTAGTGAGATGATATCATCTATATAGCGGACCATGAGGTAAAAGAATAATGCTAGTTTGTTTTCATTATTACAGAGAAGCTCCTGTATTAAGTATGCCTTATATGAATAAGAAGAGAGAATTTGATTAAATATACTCCAGCAAATTTTTGTAATCTTTTAAGTGAAACTAGAAATTTGTAAAGAGGTTTCGTCGATTATTTGAATGACACAGCAACAGCACGTTGTTTTAATGACATTTATGAAATTCGGGTATCTTTTTCAGTATAGTAAGACCAAGTTCTTCATGTTTGGTTGAAAATCAAAAGGAATATATAACATACTTATGGTTGTTGACGATTTCCTCTTTAATTAATGTTGTCAGAAAGAATGTCGGTTTTTCAAATTAATGGTGAATACCTTTCTCCTTTGTAAAGAAGGTTGTTTTTTATGCACTGTGATTTAAAAAAGCAAATGAAATGGGTAAGAGCTTTGTCTGTAGCTAGTGCTAGTTTTTGTATGCTACCTTGATTTGTCCTCTTGATCAATTAATGGGATATGAAAATCCGTAAACTATGTTTTGCTACAATCTACTATTCATGGCGAAGGATTACCTGATTCGATGACATCAATACCTTTTTCTGCAAAAACATTTTAGACAAATTTGTTTTCTCGTCTTCATCTTACCGATGTATGCCAATTTGAAAGTATGTGACGGGCAATATTCGATATGATAGCTGTAAATACTGGCAAGGATGAGTATTTGTCAATTACAAGTTGTACAAAAAAAGATTCGAACGTAGTCAAAGCAGTTTTGTGTGGATGTCATGTACTTCCAGCTGGTTTTGTATATTTAATAGAATTATCATTAATAGTTGGGGATGCCTATTGTCTGCTTCGATGAATAGAGCTAAAAACTACACAATCACGAATGTACAGGAAGGACTTATTAGAATGCATGTACTTTAAATTTAGTCACTGTACCTATAGTTTCCAGTTTTCGAATCATATTAGGTCCGAGGACATAGTTATCGTCCTTTGATTTTCGTTGTCCCTAGTGTGGACAGTGTATAACTTGCAAATTTTTTTCATATACCTTCCAAATTTATTTCTCTATATTTTATGTAAAAAATAGTAAGTAGGGGGATGAAATTACATGTAAAAAAAAATTGGGGCATGAATGTTTAGGTGACGTAGTGATTTGGTCCAATTTGAAAAGGTCAAAAATTAGTATGTCTGAAGCCGTCAAACTGAATTATAGACCCCTTAATTAAAAATGGTCCATATTTTGAATAAGAGCCAATAGACTTTTCTATAACTTTGATATAATTTGTCCCAAAAGTAGTACACTACACTGTAAAAATCTTTTTAGGATAGAGCAAGTGCGATTTTTTTAATTTGCGTTTTTTGTCTAAAAGAAATGCACTACGAAATAACTATGTTCTCAGGCCTAAATAGTCTTCTTTTGTAAGTCCTTTGGTTTGATAATATACAAGTAAACGATGATGCAATCTTCTTAACACTTAACAATACCAAGTTTGACATAACCGTTCGAGAAATGATATGCAAAACTGAAAAATGATTTTTAAAATGTTACCTTGATATTTTGCCTTTAATTAAGAATTTTACACTGGTATGAATTTAGAGCTACATGCTTACACTCTGAAAGAACTGTGGATGCCTTGTTCTATCAGTCAGCACAACTTTGTTAATTTTTCCAATTGTATTTGCATTTACTCTATATGATATTCTTCAAACGTCTTTTTTTACCAACAGGTGCATACAAACCTTGCAAATATGCATAATTAACATAAAGAATACAACACGTTGTGAACGAAATTAAAATAAATTAATACATAATCAAGATTTGATGAATTTCATCTCTGTTGAACACATGTTTATTTCCATTCATTTAATATTTAAAAAAGCATAATATAAGATAAAATGATGAGATATGAGTAACAATGCGACAACTCTCAACCGAGTCCAAATAAAGCGTATTAAAACAACTATAGGTACCTGTCCGGCCTTCAACAATGAGCAAAACCCATATGGTATAACAAGCTATAAAAGGCAAAAAAAGGCAAAATGTACTACAGTCCAAACGGAGAAACAACGGCCAAAATTATGACACAAATATAACTGAAAAGCAGCCTACTTTATGTCTTTTATTTTTTTTCAGTTGAGAGTCCTAATACCTAAATCTCGTTATGTATATTGAATATTTAAAAAACATTTGAAACTGATGAATATGCATGAACTAAAAATAAGCAGCGAGACCGGGTATGCCGACATTATGACTGTCTCCTGCTATGCATGCATCACCCACAAAAAAAAGTTACTTTCAATTTAGCATAACACATTATTGTACTAAAGTTTTCAAGTATTAAAAAAGTTAATTTGACTAAGTCAGGATTCAAATAGCTGGAGATACATACATAAATGCAAATGCCTATTCTGTCGACTCATAGGGTCTCGCTCCATTCGGAATCGATGACTTTGATTTCCATCATCTCTTTTATTTTTCATTGTTTTGTATACTAAATAAATCTGCGATTTTTTTTTTTATATCAGTTAACAACTGTTGTCTCCTTTTTGATACAATGAAGATGACAACATCATTAGACTCATTTTTAGCGTCTTATAATTGTAAATCCCAGAATGTTTGAAACTTAAAACAGATTTTCATACCATGAGTAAAACAAATGTAGGAGAAAACTGACACTTCCTCCAATGTATACTAAAAATGAAATCAACGCGTTGTAATTTTCATGCGTCCGAAGCGCTTTTCTTGATTTATCTTAATCAGGAACAATCGAAGCCAAGGATGTTTAAGAACCGAAACAGTTGAAGAGCTATATGATCAAAAAGGGACCTCAAATAGCCAAATCCATCCAAGATCAGCTTTGCTTGGGGGAGTTGAAACCCTAGTTTGTTTATAATTACAAAATCTATAAATGGACAATTTAGAAAGATTTTTATATATCATGTCAGTGCTGAAGTACTGACTACTAAGCTGATGATACCTTCTGGGACTGATAGTCCACCAGCAGAGGTCTCGACCCAGTGCTGTAAAAAATGGAATGAAAAGTGTGAATCTTAAAATAACATATTTACTGTTTCTGTCTCATATTTCTTTTGAAGAATAATCAATAAGTAGACAACATATTTATAATATTTGCATAAAATATGAACTTTATTTATATATATAAAAGATGGCAAGATAAATCAAAACCGTGAACTTAAAAATAAAAAGATGTGGTATGATTGCCAATGAGACAACTCTCCACTAGAGACCAGATGACATAGAAGATAACAACTATGGGTCACCGTACGCCTTCAACAATGAGCAAAACCCATACCGCAAAGTCAACTATGAAAGGCCTAAATGACAAATATCACACGATTCCAACGAATAAAGAACAACGGCCAAATATATGTACAAAACAATGAACGAAAAACAAATATGATATACATCAACAAACTACGACTACTGAATTGCAGGCTTCTGATTTTGGGACTTGGGAGGTTAAACTAGTATGATGGTACAAAACCCTATCACTAACCTAGGACAGTGCTGTAACAGTACAACATAAGAACAAACTATAAAAATCATTTGAAAAGGGCGTAACTCAGATCGACACAAAGCAGAAAGACATTTAACAAAAACACAGACCGGACGTGGCAGGATATTTAAACATCCTCACAAAAAAGACACTAAGTACAGATCTGAAAGTGCCCGCAGTTACTGACAGCTAGTTCAAAGCTTAAAACAACAAGTAAATAAAGCATGCATCTAAAAGTAAAATAACAATCAATAAACATCCAACTTCCAATGGATTTAGTGTAAAGACGTCATTAACAGTAAAAAAAAACATGACCTATTGAAATGCCAAAATACCGGTTCCGTAAGATTGTAGAGCCATGAATGTGCATATGTATATAACAATAGTATTTAGTTTAATTTCAATTTACTGATAACAAAATCAATGTTTATACCAATAAAAACATTATTCAAAGATCTAATTACAATGTTGAATTGGTTACCTTTTAAAATTACTTTATTCAAAGGATCGATAATTTTTTCCGGATCGTTTCTAAATTTCCGGGCTCTGTTAACAACATCTCCGTAAAAATTAAGATGTGCTATTCCGTTTGAAATAAGTTTTCTACAGGAACAGCCGAACTTCCAAACAAAATTTTTGTATCTTTGGAAGAATTTAGTAAAGATCTTAAGTAATTTGTGGTAACGAAATCCCTGACTTAATAGTTAACCCGTAGTACTTAGATTATGTTCATTGAAATCATAAAACGTCATTACAGATCGGGCATAGCGAACGAGTTGTGATATATGAACACCGTAAGATGGTGTCAAAGGAACATCACCATCCAAAAAAGGAAAATCAACAATAAGGATCTAAAAATTGTCCCTATGTCGTAAATTTTTGTGTAGAATCTACATCTAGGAAAGACCACTTATTACCGTTCATATTTGATTTATTTATAGTAAGTTCCTGTGCGTAAATTTCGGCAAAATATTTAGAAAATTATTGTTTAGTTAACAAAAAAATATCATCAAGATAACGGTAAGTGTTGTACGGGTGTTTACTGATTTGACCATACACTGTGATTCGTAACAGTACCAAAACAAGTCTGTGATGAAAGGGGCGCAATTGGTGCCCAAAGGAATACCTACAATTTATTGCTGAAATGTACATAAATGCTATCAAGGAGTAATTTGTAATTTGCATTGCTATACGACGTGTCTCAGTATTTTGTACATCCAACATTCATGTATTTATTTTTTATGTTTGATGGTTTTGGTTGGATAGTGTGTTATATAAACAAAATAATTCCTACGCATAGCTGTAACTTTGTCAATAACGAAAATATTTGGATAATTTTGGTACCCAATGAAAGCTTAAAGACTTGGAATCACTGTGGAACACATGTTGAAAGTTTCTTTCGAGTAATTAATAAAATTTATGACATTATAATAAGAGGACACATTTGCCATGTTGTTCACATCAGAAGTACCTACCAAACTTCCAGAAACCAGTGCGCTCTAATATGCAATTAAATGTATGTTGAATTTTTCAGCACAAGTCAGGATAAGTTATAGTTTTGACATAAAATGATTTATTTGCACTTAAGACAAAGTAGCCATTAATGCTTGAAATTGCAGAATTTAACATAGAAAACAATGGGGCTATAAATGAGTGGTGTTATTCCTAAAGAGTTGAAAGGTCAAATTTTTCAACAGAATCAAAAGGATCATCAAAAGCATGTACTTATCTAAATAAAGGCAACAGTAGTATACCGCTGTTCGAAATTCATAAATCGATTAAGAAAAAAACAAATCCGGGTTACAAACTAAAACTGAGGGAAACACATCAAATATAAGGGAACTACGACCCAACAGAACACAATATTAAAATGTAACACTCACAGAAACGAACTATAACATAACAATGGCCATTTTCCTGACTTGGTACAAGACATTTTAAGAAAAAAATGGTGGGTTGAACCTGGTTTTGTGGCTAGCCAAACCAAAGAATTTTTACACCCCAAAAAAGGTAATTCCACTATTTTCAAATGTTTTATTACAAAATTTAATGATACGTTCTGTGATAGTAGTTGAGGAACTAATTTAAAACACTGAAATATTAGTTGTAGAACGCCTACTAGAGACCGAGATGAAAACTATGTGATATAGATGGAAACGTTTATGTGATGAAGTTGAAATCATTCCTTCGTAAATTTTACGGACGCCATCACAAGTTTGTTGACCGTTATTGAATATCCGTTTCACAGATGAAAACGGATATGTTCCAAATGTCGTAACTACAATCCCGTCCCCTTTTCCCCGAATGTGACCTACCGATTTAGACTTATTACCGGGTTGTCCTAACATTAGCAACACGACGGATGCCACATGTGGAGCAGGGTCAGCTTACCCTTCCGGAGCACCTGAGATCATCCCTAGTTTTTGGTGGGGTTCGTGTTGCTCAGTCTTTAGTTTTTTTGTTGTTGTGTTTTGTGTACTTTTGTTTGTCTGTAGGTCTTTTTCTTTTTTAGCTATGGTGTTGTCAGTTTATTTTTCGACTTATGAGTTTGAATGTCCCTTTGGTATCTTTTACATCTCTTATTCTGTCGAAGCAAAAGGATATTTAAGAGGAATGATTGTTTTTTCACTACAGGAGACATCCTAATCAACACCCCATGTCCGACTAGTCGTGTGCATTGTCTATATTTCCTGCATAAAAAATGCCCCTAGCTAAATGCTAGTTACGGACAATATATACGCACCGCTGCATAAATGTATCCTTGTCAATTTGAAAATGGGGTTCAATTATAAAATCTATTTTGTAAAGATTAAGTTCAATAATAAGACCTATATACTACATTTATAAAAAGTATACCTTAAGCTAAAGAGATGAAACAAAACACTCAATAGACGAAGAAAAAGGGAACACACGTAAAAGCGTTTGAAATAAAAAAAAAAAAATATAACGAAACAATAACAGGGAAACATAATAATCATATAATGGATACAGATTGAGAACTGAAAAAGTTATTTTTGATGTCTTAAAATTTTCCTTTAAACCACTGGTTATCACATATCGATTTTGAATATTCAATACAATAGCAGGGTGGTCAATTTAATTCAAATATAAGTGTAAAAATGTATTTAAAAGGTGTTGATGTATTATAAGATATTTAACTTAATTGTTTATTGTACATGAAAAGAACAATTTTTACATACAGAAATGAATGTATGTGTATTGTAAAAAAAATGTAATTGAATGTCGTTGTAATATAAAAAAACATATTGTCAGTAACTGCTAGTAGTTGTTTGTTAATTCATGTATCATTGTCATTTTGCTTAGTTTCTTTTGTTACCTGTTCTGACATCGGACTCGGACTTCTTTTAAATTGAGCTTTACTGTGCGTATTGCTGTGTGTTTGTTTTTTCTACATTGGCTAGAGGTATAGGGGAGGGTTGAGATCTCACAAAACATGCTTAACCCCGCCGCATTTTTGCGCTTGTTCCTAGTCAGAAGCCTCTGGCCTTTGTTAGTCTTGTATGATTTTTAATTTTAGTTCATTTATATGTTTTAGAGTTTAGTATGACGTCCATTATCACTGAACTAGTACACATTTTTGTTTAGGGGCCAGCTGAAGCACGCCTCTGAGTGTGGTATTTTCTCGCTGTGTTGAAGACCAATTGATGGCCTTCGGCTGTATTCTGCTCTTTGGTCGGGTTGTTGTCTCTTTGACACATTCCCCATTTCCATTCTCAATTTTATTGTATATAAACTATACTAAGTTTAGTTCTTCAACTATCTGTCAAGTAATTAAACTACAACATTTGATAAAGATAGTGAGATGTATAAAAGGGGTCTACAGATTACCAGGTTGAATAACAAATATCAAAGCGAAGCTGTATGTTTAAATAAAAACTATATGTCGATATGTCGATATATTTTCAATTAACAGATACTTACCACTACTGATTTTAATGTGATTCCTTTTTTCAAAATTTAAAAAAAGATTTGTATTTTCCGACTGAAATTACTGAATCGACACCAGATCACAATTCTTTGGAAACATAACCAAAAGTCATAATTTAATATTCACTCCTTTACAAAATCTCATTAAATTATTAGGCTTCTGTTTAAGTATGCAAAACGGAAATTTGTCAAAATTAGATGCATAAGTTTCGCTCGAGGCATTAATTTTAAAAACCAAATCAATTAGATTGTCTAGAAATATATCCAATTTCCGAAAAATTTTGTCAAATCTTGATAAGGACGACTTGCCTCATGGCAGAAAATATAAGTAGTTGATTGATTTTAACATTTGTACAAACACTGAAATAACGAAAATGACTGAATCAAATAGATATAAGAAGATGTGGTATGAGTGCCAATGAGACAACTCTCCATTCAAGTCAAAAAGTATAAAGGGCCCCAAAAATTACTAGTGTAAAACCATTCAAACGGGAAAACCAACGGTCTAATCTATATAAAAAACGAGAAACGAAAACAATTATGAACCACATCAACAAACGACAACTACTGAACATCAGATTCCTGACTTAGGACAGGTGCAAACAAATGCAGCGGGTTTAAACATTTTAATGGTACCAAACCTTTAGCCTTATCTGAAACAATAGTGTAACATCACAACATAGAATTACACACTATAAAATATCAGTTGAAATGGCTTAACTCAATCAAAAGACATACTAACACCAGTGAATTCGAACATACACTGAAGAAATAAATTTGATCTATGATACAATGTAAATACAAAATACATAAACTAAGGGAAGAATAACAAAAGTAAAGTCTATTTCATGATAGGTATTTTTTTTACAATTTAAAATGCGAGTAAAAATTGTAACTTACCTTTTAGTTGGCGGGAAAAATATAATGTAATCTATGCTACGTTTTGACAATTTTTAGAAAACAACAATCAAAGCCAATTTTAAGTTTTAGGAAAACTGCCCTTAGAAAAAATGTAATTGAATAAATAACCATATCCAACTAAGTAAGACATCACGTGACTTTGGTGACATAGCGAACCGCCATTTTGTGTCATTTTGTCCCATATAAAATGCATAGGTGCTTCAATAAAGTTTAATTTTTTCATGAATTTGACCCGTTTTCTAATTTTTGAAACTATATCCTTGGTATTCGAACATAATTCTACCTAAAAATGTTGGTTTTGACAGTTTAATTTTTTATTAAATTGCGTCCCTGGAGATTCGCAAAAATCGTACTTTTTCTCGTCATTTCCCCGTTGACTCAGTGGTAAATTTAGCGACCCTATGTCTACTTGTACATCAAATTCACAAATTCCGTAAATAAAAGTAATTCTTTGCTACTTGATTGAGAATATTAAAACACATATCTGGTGAAATATTCTACTTAAAACAGTTTAAATCGAGGGGAAATACGTTCCACATCGATTTAAAAAAGTGATTTTTTCGGGATTTTTCAAAATGACGGATGTGTTTAGAAGTGTCGCATGTACTTTTATACATCTTGTAATTTTCATGCAGAATTTGTCCTGTTTCTGTTCGTTGATATTCTGAAATATGTTTGATTTCTGAAATACTTGATAAAAAATAATTTATTTCAAGTGTGAAGTGAAGAGTTACTACTGAAATTTGTAAGAAAAATATTTTTCATTATTTAAAAGATGTTTTCCCTTTTTTCTATATAATTAATCTTTATATAGAAAAAAAATATATTCTTTTTAGAAAACAAATATTTTCGTCTCGAGAGAAAAATTAACATGCACAACAATAGGTAAATGCTCATTACCTATTCAAGTAAATGTCCCTTTAAAGTTTCTATGACCAATCTGATCAATATATATATACGAACAGGTTAACTCAGATTTAAGTTATAATGTTACATAACAACAAACTGTCAGGTAAAGTAAAGGTATCATGTCAAACCAAAAGCCATTAGATGACATTAACATCCTGTGATTACATGTATTTCCAGAGTTTAGTTTTAGTGATATACACAAATTTTCTAAAATGTACAAATATATATTATCTTTACCGTGTACACTACCGAAGAAATATATATCATCCAGAACTTTAAGAAAATATGAATATTATGAAAAAAATTTCGATAAGTTGATTTTTGCTTAAATAAAATAACCGAATATTAATGTTTCACGATAACTGTTTAAAAAAGATGCTCTAATTCAAATTTTATATTTAATAGATTTTTTTATTTTATAGAAAATTAAAGGAGACTTCATTGCATATGATTTTTGTCATTTTTTTTTTTAAATCAATGTTTTAAGCAAAATCCAGGTATTAAAAAAATCACTATCGACATTTTAAGTTGAAAACAACAAAATGTTATTGCATACATTTCAACATTGTAAACCCGCCAATATTTATCGACATAGTTATCGGTCCTGAATATGACTGATATAGTTGTGTATGTTTGATTTGAAATAAAACAAATGCTATTCAGAATTGAAAGTTAGTACTTCAGCTTTGAGCAAAGTAAATGCTCCTTGCTTAAAAAAACGATGATGAAAATTAAAGATAATAAAACGTTAGAAAGATGGTTTTACATCTCGCAGCCTGAACTGTGTCAAAAACATAACTTTAAACTCATTGGAATTAAAAACTTGTCAAGGATTTGAAATTTGTACGATAAAATTTTTATCTAGATTAACCTTATCGAACATCGTTTTTATGATTAATTTGATGTCGAAAAAATAAAGGAGACTTTTATAAAATTAGAAAACCCATTGAATACTAGATATTCATTATCACACTCGTATTACACATTTATACATATAATAGATCTTTACCGACATTTGTACAAGAACTACTTTTTATTATCAAATGCATATATATCAAATATTACTTATTATAAATTGCTAACATCAAACATTTCTTATATAACAATAAGAAATAATGGTATTATTGCCAATGAGATATCTATCCGTAAGAGCATAGATGGCATGGATGTAGGCCACTTAGATTCCAGTTCGGTTTTCAATAATGGTCCAACCTCATGCCGTATACTAAGCTATAAAAAGCTCCGACATGACAAAACATAAAACAATTGAAACGAGAAAACCAACATCATGGTTTATGAAAACAAAACAAACGAAAAACAAATATGACAGACAGACATCAAACAACGACAACCACTGAAAAAAACAAGCTTTATTTAGGACAAACACATGCATAATGCGGCGAGGTTAAACATGTTTGCATGCGTATCAATAACTGATTCATTGGTATACCGATAAAAACAATGTTCAAAGATATTACTACAGTGTCAAAAATATATCTATTTAGAGTATGTTTAAGGAATCAATAAGTTTATATGTATCGTTTCTAAATCTTCAAGCTTCGAAAACAACATTATTGTAAAAATCAAAATGTGATAACTTGTAAGGGACTTTGTAGGATTCTGATGTTACCGATTTTATATACATCCCTTGGATTTCAAATGTTTGGCTTTGAGCGTTCCTAATGAAGGTAAATCCAGAAAAACGCTTCGGACGCATGAAATTATTAAACGTATTGTTTTCAATTTTTTATATCTGCCATAGTGCAATTTTGGTAAATCCGTTCCTCCTGATCCTAAACACTAACAGCTAAACCTCCAAGCAAACCTTTTCAAAATGATATTAAGCGAAAACTAATTTTCCACGGTTTTATCATCTTATGTAATTTAACGACAAAACAGTGGATGAAGTCCAATTTTGATGATTCTTTGTAACGTATGTTTCAAAATTTGCGGCCGTATTCTTACAAACACATCGCACTTAAAATCATTTCGCTATTTTTCGTGCACAAATAAATAAAAAACGTTATGCCTTCAACCGTTTAAGAGAGAAATAAAATCAAAATGATAACGTTTAGTATCAAAAAGAGAATTTATTTCAGATTTATTGAAGAATCTAGACTTTTAGGGGAAATTCTATACTTTCTATCTGTCTCATTCAATTCTACACATAAACAAATTGATGGTCTATCACTAAAAAGAAACGAACTACTATTCTTATCCCGATAACGTCATCTATTTTTTATCGAAAAAAGCGAAAAAGAAGATAACATTGAACGTGTCAATATTGGAATTTTTTTGGGAAAGCATGGTTCTTTTAGTAAATATATTAGGATGTGAAAGCGTTGACCGAAGCTCATCTTGTATAATACGCGCACGATCAAAGTTTATAGATCCTTCATACTTTTCGTCTACTTCATTTCGAAGATTTTTATCATGTCATTGAAAAGTCAGGAAATAAATTATCGTTTTAAGCAGTCTTCAAATACTCCTTTTATTTCTATTTTGCTGTTAAAGTAATTTAACTTTGACACAGGTTAGCCATATGTAATGCTCAGGTAATCTACATGTTGTCATTTGAAATTCTTGTTACCTGTAGAAGCTAAAACATGTTCAAGAAAATATATATATATCTTGCTTTATACATGTTGAAATAATTAATATAGCAATTTTACATATACTACAAGTATGCAATATCATAGTTATTATTCATGATAAAAGTTAACGAAACATACCAATATCATTCATTTTTAAAACAAAAATGAATTATGCGAACGGAATAAAGTTTGAATAATTTCCCTCATCTTCCAATGTTATACTAGAATTAATATAGTAAAGTCTGTTCTAAGAACATTGAAAATTACAATCGACCAGTATTTGCCAGTAATGACGACCACTTGAGGAGCATTGGCCAGGATGGTAGATACTGGTTGGCGGGATTTACCGCCCAAGTTTGTTCCCTTGTACACTATTACATCTTTCTTTTCCAGTAAACAACGAAATAACGGTAAAGTTGGACATGTGTTTACCTTTTTAATTTTATGACAGTAAAAACCTGCTAGGGTCAAGGTTCAAACTAATGTTGGCCAGGAATTCTCATATAATTGAACAAAATATTGATCAAATGTAACTATTCTTTTTAATAATTCAGTTAAATTTACTTATGAAACTGGTTAAACTTTTCTTTTTTTTTTTCACTAATTTATATTATCACTTAAATATTACCCTTTATAATAGAAATGTGATGTTTCATTGATAATCTCTACTTCAATCATGTAAAAATATTCAGAATTTTAGAGGTACAAACAGGTTAAAAGGTGTTTGTGATAAAAAAAATACTTATTGTTTCGAATTTTCATTGGAGTTCGGTTTATTTGTTATTTTATTTGTTTTTACTTTTTTGTACATGTAATTTTATTTTGTTATTTCATGTATGATCAACATGACTTTTTCATTTTTTTTTAAATAACTACATTATTCAGATATATATGAATCATGGTTAATTTTACTAACAGAATTACTTGGAAATTTAATTTCAGTCTTCAAATACTAAACACTTGTTCATATGAAAGGAAGAAATGATTTATTTTATACAGTTCTGGCATGTTCAACTTGACTTGGTATCTGTTTGCAAAGTGCTGTCAAAAATCCAAATGAGAAGCCAAGACCAACATGACTTAATTTATCTTTCACTGGTGAATACAGAACATTCAATCATTCAAAGAATACTTAAGGAGTAAAAAAAATATGTATTTATTAATACAAAGCATTTAGCAAACAATAAGGAAAAGATAGAGCTGATCAGTTAATAAGTGTACGGGTATCATGCCAATATTGTGATTATATGCAATGTAGATAGATATTTAATATCTTTGATCTCAGAAACACTTTAAATTTCGAGATATTTTGAAAAAGAAAGACATATAAATATTTCAAAAAATGAATGAACATTCGTTTGAGAGTTGCTTTAATGTATATGTTGCTGTCTGTTGTGAATTTTGTTGCATACATGATGCATGACATGCATACTTCAATATCTGCATTTGTCTTACAAAAGTAAGCATTATCTATCTTCGTGTGCAGAAAAATCCGACAACCAATTTCGGAGTTACATGAAAATGTACATTACTTGCAAATTTCGAAGTTTTTGGTTACTATCTTGGGAAATTATGACCGAAAGAGAGAAATTTTTAACTTTAAAAATGACCAGAACAATAAGATCTACAAATAAGTAATGTTGGCAGAAATTGTCTATTGATCCTTTTAGAGTCATTGCCTGAGAGGGATGACTTTTACACTTTTTGGCAGTTTTGAAGGAAACTATAGTAGATGGAGATAACCTTTCAGTTTTTAAACTTTTCAGCAAACATTAGATCTACAAATAAGTCAAATATGTCCTTGTTATGAGTTATTGTGCTTAAAAAGGTTTTTTATCCGCTTGTTTGTATTTTAAAGAAACTATAAACGACATGATAGATATTTATTTCTATTCCGTTATATTTGGAATTTCCCTATTCTATTTCTATCTTTAGACTTGTGGTACAAGTTTGGCTAGTATGTAAATCAGAAGTGGTCTGATGTTACTGTTGTTTTCTGCACGAACATTTCGAGGGCGGTAGTACGGGTGGGGTTTTATAGGCATATATAAGTCCTGATTACGTTTGATTATTATCGATGTGCTCCAGTAACTTTGATAGACGAAGTTAACGTTAAGCTCTGCATAATATATTACAGTTATGTTTGTATTGATATGTATTTAGAGGACATTGTGAATGTATATAGATGGAATTGTGGTATATTTTTGTAATTTGTAAAATGTTTACAAGATATTAAATGTTGTTTCGCTGAGAAAATAAGGAAGTTACTGCGAGCAAACAAACCTAAATTATGACTTGTCTCTTATTTAGCCATGTATTTAGAATAGAAATGTTTTAAATTCGGACGAATTCATGAGGGAGAATTTAAAAAGAGAAATGTGTTAAGCAAAATTGTTTAGCATAATAAGATCGCCATATAAGTCACACGGCCTAAATCATCAAATGACCCCTTGAAAGATGCTTTTTTACCATATTTTGCATTTTTGCAGAAATAATGATAGATAGAGAGATATTGTAATTGCAAAGTTTTTACGCACAATGATATCTTCAGATAAGTCAACATTGTCGAAATTGTCAACCGACTCCTTATTTCCCCTCAGTGAAATGTTATCCATGTTAGGCATTTTTGTCAAAATATTTTGTGAATAGAAAGAACATTTCAAAATTAGAAAACAATATCAGTAAATAAGACCTTCAAGTATGTTTCATCAATAAATGGCGATTTTATTTTACAGATCATATAATTTTGCCAATTATTTCGAAAAAATTAAGTCTACAGGTTAGATCTACAAAACAAGTTCCTCAATAAGATTTCCAAATAAGCAAACATAATTGATTGCAATAAAAGTAAAATAAATATCAAAATGGCAACGTTTTACATGGTAAGCGATTCAGTCTCTTGAGAGCTGATTGTTTATATATTGTACATTATGACAGATTGATTGATTGTTGCTTCCTGAATGTCCAATGGTTAATATTTCAAGCATATTTAGCACGAAAAATATTAATGATTAATACAATAGGTAGATTTTCCAAAGTAGGAAGAGCAGGGAATATGGACTGCCACTTTAAATGAAAGTACAATGTATGTTAGAAATTTTGGCAGAGTTCCTCATTTTTACCTGACGATGCTACATATGTATATATCCAGCTGTATGGACACTTCTTCTAAGCAAGGGTTTATCTGCCGGACTAGAGAAGTTGTGGGAAGATTATATTTCTATACCCATGTTAACTTTACGGGTGCACTTAAAAACTGTGATCTACCTATTACCAGCTTGGTATGCCTGAACTTTATTTAAGAATTGAATACTTCTTTTTGCTACTTATTGGGATGTTAAACTTTGACAAAAGCATAATTTGTATAAAACACGTAAGCCAAAAGTGTGCGCACATCAACGCTTTAACAACCTTATACAATTACAAAAAGAAGAATTCATATCTTATAATCACATCTTTATGATACAACCATGAAATTTTTGTAATTTTAAACTCTAGTGTGTTTTCCTCTGCATTTTGTGACGTAAGCACGGGAAAAACGTGCTGTCATGAATGTTGTATTTCATTAGGAAATAAAATTCAATTTTGGAATGCCAACCAATCAAAGGTATGGATTCTTTGAAACACATATGTAATATATTAGTTAGAGAACGATACTAGTAATAACGTAACTGTGCATCAGGAGGGTCAAAAAAGTCTCCAAACATCAAATAAAAAATTGCCATTCTAATGTTGTTCTGCAATAACTAACTCGACTTTGATGTTGGGAGCATTTATGCAATGTATAAATTACTCTGTAAAGATCCTAACAAAGGAGGAGAGTTAATAAAACGTTATCGGCTTAACTTTATTTACATGTTATCCTAAGCTCACCTGAGTCTGATCCAAGGGTCAATTAAAGCTTAACCAACTGCTCCTTTAGATCATATTGGAATTTAGAACTCGATAATCATTAGAGGACAAACTCTATTGTCGAAAAGGTACCAAAAACGAATACCGAATTCAAAGTTGAAGCGTAACCTTCACTACTGACTGTAAAAGAGAGGCAACGGAGACCAAAGGGACATCCAAATCCATTAGTCGAAATAAACTGACAACACCATGGGTAAAAAAGAATTTTGTAATTTTGCTTGTGTATTTTTTTTTTTTTGGGGGGGGGGGGGGGGTTGAAAGTAAATCAAAAGTTTCTCTCAACCGAGTGTTATAAATATTGTTTATTATATCATTATGTATGAAGTATTAAGGTAGTTCAGTCTTTGGTACCACCTTGGTAGATTTTGAGGGTCATAGGCTTAATCTCCAACTGGGTCAAACCAAAGATGTAATGCTTCTCCGCAAAACATGCGAGAAATTGTAAAATAACAGCTAAAGATGATAAGATCCTATTCAAAATACTAGGTACAGGTTACCATTATTGTTAACCGTTATTGAAATGTCGAACGTTAAGCAAATAACCGAATAGTGTTATCAAGAGAGAATTAGTTAGGTTCCCTCTTTAAGCTGATGTTCCATTAGATAACTTGTTAGATATCCTCTTTACGCTGACATTCCAACAAATACAATGAAAAAATCCTTCAAGGTTTGAAGACGGTGGTGGTTTTAAAGTTATTGTATGTGCCCTTAGAGAATGCAAATACAAAAAAAATTATATAAGACAATGTTGGATATGACTGTATTGACTTAGTATTGGTTTTTGCTTAAACAAATGTCAAATGGAATAGACAGAACTAAAAACCAATCGTCATTGTAGAAATGGTTTATAAAAGGTTATGCTAATTATCAAGCTTGAAAATTACGTACTTTTTTAGATTTAAAATTGTTTTTGTTAAAGAAAAATATTTAACTTTATTTCCAAGAATTTTGCAATGAATAAATTACTTGAAAACTGAGATTTCGACTTGAAAAAAAGTTGTTTGACAGTGAATAATGTTATATATGCAAAACTGAAAGCGTGCACATGAAACCCCGATCCAAATTTTAACATACTATACGAAATAGGGTTAATCGTAGTTTAAGGTAATACGATGACGTGCAGCTGTTTACATCGTTGTCTTTTGATCGTAAAGGTATGTTTTCTAATATCATATCACAAAATATGATAAAAAGGTATAAAAAAATACCGAACTTTGAGGTAAATTCAAAAAAATGAAGTCTATAAAAACCGACAAAATAAAATGCTATCAATCTACGGAACAAGTGAAAAACAACTGCCATATTCCTGACTTTGGACAAGTATATTGTAGGGTTAATTACAAGAAAAATGGAAATTATGATCATCAGGTTAAAAAGACAAAAACTGCTATGATACGCGTACACCCATAGAGTGGACGGAAAAACGATATTGTATCGCTTTTGTTGAAATAGTATGTAATTTATTAATTAATTTTTGATCAAGTTTGCAGAATAATTTAAATCTGCCAGTTTTTTCTAAATATAGATAAGATATCAGAAAGTGTATAATTAATGCTATGTTTTATTCTTTTATTGTGATTAATATAGTACAAATGCCACGAGATGCATTAATACGGTTTATTTTTATCAGAAAAATTCAAGATATCAATCGAGATGCTTTAATATATTTCTCTGTAATAGGACACAGTTCGTAAATTTAACGGACACTTCAAATTGTTTATGTGAATGTCCTTATTGTTTCTAGATAGAATCGAGTAGGTTATATAATTGATTTTGTGTTTGTGTTTTCCTTAATGCTAGCAAATTATTTTTTTTAAATGCTTAGGCTAAGAAGCTGTATAGATGCTTTTGTTGTCTTTTTAAAATTATGTCGATTTCTGAATTGAATTTTCAACCTATTTCCATAAGCGTTTATGTTAGTTAGCAAAAACTAGTATGAACCACGAAAAACGTGTTTCCTCACATTGGGAAAATGCAGATCAACTCCAAGTAAAGGTGAAAAGTGTGCATAGTTTTCGAATGTTTTTTTTTTATCTTTGAAGATTAAATTCATGTGATTACGTTCATTGCATTTTCAGCTTGTATAGAGTGTCAATGGTACAGTTTAAGCGCTAATATACCTTTTAAGACCTAATAACTAAAAAACATGTATGTCTCATTAGAATCCGTAATTTGGATTTTCTGGCAACAATCGTGAGACACTCCAATATCATGTTTTATTTCCGTATAAAATACAACAGCTATGACTGTATGTGCTGTTCGTGACAATGTTAAAATAATGCATTTTTAAGCAATGAAAATCTTGATCTTACTCTTAGTTTAATGGTCTAGCATAAACATGTAATTGTCAGAATTGAATGTTTCTCTTTATAGTTATAATTGGTTGCAAATGCTTTTCATACAAAATCTGCTTCGGTCAACGCTTTTACAACCCAATAAAATTATGAAAAGAAGCGTTCAATTCTGAATTGAGTTCGCGTAGGGGTACACATGGAAAACCGTATAGGGTCAATTGTGATTAACTTGACTACACTATAAATACGAGAAAACATGGAATGATCGGAAATGACATTTTTCCAGTAGAGACAAAATGACGTACATATAATCAATTATTTGTTACCGTCCCGCCTCCAAAAATTAGCAAAACTCATGCTGAATAGTGAACTATAACATGACAAAATGTGAAACAATTGAAACGAGGACACCAACGGCCTGATTTAATTACAAAACAATAATAGACAGAGAATAACGACAACCACTAGTTTACAGACTCCTGACATATACAGAATGTGGATAGATTAAACATGCTTGCCCGCGCTTAACACCCCCTTTTTATTAACCAGGACTGTAGTGTACCAAAAGAACATAAAACAAACTTTAAAAATCAGTCAAAAAAAAGTCTTGACTTATCAGATCGACACAAAGTTTGGAAAAACAACTGACAAAAGACTAACGACAATTATCACCAATCTAAGAGTGCTCACAGTTACTGAAAGCTTGTTCAAAGCCAATTACAACTGATCAATAAATCAGTTTTCCCAGACTAGAATATCAAAAAGTTCGGAAAATAAATGGGACGTATCTAATTTTGCAACATCAACGGAAAAATGAAGATGTGATATACTATTTGCAATAAAGTTTCTATTAGTAAAGCCAAACGTCCAAACCAAATATTAGTATTATGATATTGTTGTGTTTTTGAATAATTTGGGGTCCTCAACGCTCGTCCTCTTCATTTGGCCTTTTTAACTTTTTTGATGCGAGCGTCACTGGTGAGGCTTTTGTAGACGAAACGCGCGTCTGGCGTTCACAATTTTAATCTTAGTGTCGATGATGAGTTTATTTTCCAGTGGTACATCACTTACGTTCATTGAAACCTACAATATGTTTAAATGAAATGCGATATTTATAGATTATCGATGGTTTTTCAAACCAGAGGATGTTTCTCAGCTACAATCTCATCAAAGGGCGACAGCCCTGAGAGGAGATATGGCTGAGAAACATCCTCGAGTTTGAAAGACCATTGATAATCTGTTTATCGCTATTTTGCCTATGACGTCGTTGATGTTTACAATGACAACGCCCACGTGCACCCTTAGTTTCTGTCAATAAGTTTCAATAACAAGCGAGTAGCATGATATGAAAAATTATCACCAAAAAAATACAAAGGAAAAAAACACAAAATAGCGATAAAGTTAGTATATATATATACCGTAAGATAGGGTCACAGGAACGTACCAGTCCAAAAAAGGAAAATTAACTAAAATTGAAAAATCGGCGCATTTGTCGTAAATTTTCATATTGAGCTTCCCGTGTGAGGAACTGAAATAAAAAAAAATATTTCCTTTTTTTCAGTTTAATGTTAAACTTTGTTTTAAATGAAATAATAGTAATGTGTGCCCAAGCTTACATTAAGGGTGGTATGATCTGTCCACCTTTTGGATCTCCTGTAAGCTAAGAAGTAATTTGTGTTTTTATGCAAATGTGAACCTGATCAGCTATCAAGTTATATTCAAAAATAAATTTACTTTTAAATACATACCGATATTACCAGGCAATTTACTTGGAAAGGAAATCAGTTTTGCAATCCCTTCTCTCTCATAATATTTTAATACTGCATATGCATCTTCATTTACTTGTTGTAGCGATATCAGTACTGTATCTACACCCATCATTTTTTGATATTCGAACCATTCAATAAGATGCAATGGATTTAGATAGTTATAAGCTATTTTAGCACATATTGCAAATTTCTTTTCCTTTACTGATGCATATATTACAGGATGAAGAATATGAGAAGAATTACAAAATTCCATTTTTCCTACCAATTGTATATGCTTCATCTTGAAACGTATGTTGCGTACATAACATAGATATTGTCTTGCTATAAGATCGGCAAATTTACTATTATGAGTGTACGTTTCTTTCACAATTGCATTTTGGCGATGAGTAGATACTTTCTCGTCTCCGTAAATACAGCAGTCGCAATTGGAATGGTTAGAGCCGTCTAGAACATTTAAAACTACAAATTCTATCTGACTCAAGTCTTTTTTTGCATGTGCTACAGCAGAAAAGATATGCACAGTTTCAGAACAAGATTCGATATTCTAAAAAAAAGATGATAGGCAATTACAAAGACATAATTACAAAAGAGTACAATTCTAGTATATATAATTATATGATATATAATAAAACAGATGTCGTTTACAAATTTAAAACTTCATATTGCATACTTTCACTATTACCTTAAATGATATTTAACCAGGATACATTGAATAAAAATCACTATCTGAATATATTCATGTACACAAACCACACAATGAATACAAAGTTATTTACATATTTTTAGTTAAGTATGGGTTAAACACGTGCGTATATCAATCAATACGTGGTGTTTTAATACTAGATTCAAATTGGTTATACGCGCTGATCCTGAAGATCATCTTTGTTAAAGGATTGTGATTAAAGGTTTTGTAAGTTGTTTATGTTGCCAAAACATAAGAAAATTGTCATATAGTAAACAGAATTGACCGGCTGTACAAAAAGAAGGTGATAGTTCTTATCCACTCTTCAAAATACTTATCGAAACTGCAAATTGTCCTTTAACAGCTTCGTGATAACAATGTCGTTTCCAACTTTGAAAGTTTTCATCGCTTCTGAATGGCGGATTTATAGAAGAAAAGCGATCTGTGTCTGAACTATTATGTATTCATACGCTTTTTATATCCACGTGAATCAATGGTTGATTGGTAGTAATAATTTAAAACTTCTCATTCCTGTCCACAAAAATTAGAGACAAAGGTAAGTTTGTGATTCGTAAAGTTTTCACTAAACGTATATTAATTATCTTGATTCTACCATCCCACAATACGACTGAAATCCAATTCAATCACGAATTTAGTCCGGACTTATATGAAAAAAAATAAAGTTGGTTAGAGCCAGATTTGTCCCAATGTTTTGGGAGTTTTTGGTTTCAATGCTTGTCAACTTGATTTGCCCTTCCAACAATTATTCTCAGTAGTGACATTATAGAGTGTTGTGTAGACAAAACGCACTTCCGTTGTACAGAATTGTAAGATTATGACATTTGACAACCACTATGACATTGCTCGTAGACGTTTTGTATCTGAGGTTATCACAATTGTAGGCTGCATATTTATAACACTTTGAAATTATTTGAAATACAAAATATTCCTACCTAAGCCATAGATGTTTTTTTTTTTTTCTTACCTTTCCCACTGATTTGGTCCTCTAACTGTTTTGATATTAGAGCAATTTACTGATTCTTGTATAGCTTAATCACGAGTCTGACTTGCAAAGATGTATACTAGTATTTTTGGTCGGTATTTTTAACTTGTGAAAAAGATGCTGATCACTTGGGTCAAATTGATATTTACAGTAATGTATTTGCAAACTGGATATCTGAAGTACATAGTTATAGTTGAATTGAGTTGGTTTTGCTGTTCTTATTACGATATTCAAGTTCTTTGTAATGTACAAATTTGCAGTAAAACATGTTATGAGAATCTAATAAAACATTATTTTCTGACAATTAAATTATTTTAAATTTTAACACATTTGCTTTTGATAAAATTGTAGGTGTTGCAAAATTCAAACTTACCATATATACTGTTTGTTTTTATCGTAATATACTCTCGTCAACATTTGTATTTAGAATTTGGTTATTGATTTAAACAATCGTTGGCCTCGATTATCACTGAAGAAACATTCATGGTCTTTTCTTATATCAGGTTTAATTTGTAGTTATAAAAAAAACTTATCATAGATACCAGGATTCAAATTTTGTACACCAGACGGGAGTTTCGTCTACAAAAGACTAATGAGTGACACTCAAATAAAAAATGTTGAAATAAAAAAAAAGTATGAGTTGATATCATAGTACATTATCATAATCATGCTACATAGGATAAACAGAAGAAATATTGCACTGCAATGCCTCCTCACTCTTCAAGCTCAAAATTAGTATATATACAACTCCTCCAGGAAAATATAGGTAACAGTAGTTTATTAATGTTCAAATCTTACAGATCAACCAAGGAGAAAAATGAAAACAACAAATAAAAACTGAGGGAATCGCATTAAATCGTTAAAACGAGATACGGGGCGATGATAAGGTAGGTGTTACTTGGTATGCATGCATCACACTGCACGCTAATCCCACTCAAAATGTCACTAACAGGAATAGGACACAAATGTAAAATATACAGATTAGACGACTATTCTGGTATCTTAAGATATAAAACATGTCGCTAACGAGTTGAGACGCAGACATATCGTATCGGACAACAATACGATTATCAAGAAACTAAGCTTTTAACTCCTTCAGACAAAGTTGTTATTGGTGGATCTGGCTATTGTCTTTAATACAACCGATGAGTATTATAGCTTAAGATGTTGTAATAATTTATTTTAGGTTCATATCACATATTCATATCATGTCAATATTTTATTCAACACTCATTACAAAAATAACGTAAATTTTATGATATTAAACTCATTATCTTTAATATAGATTCAAGCCCCCATGAAACGATATACAATAACAAACTAAGACAGATGATTATGAATTTAATTGACCATCTTACTTTCATTTAAGAAGATATCGAAATTATACAAATTCTAACCATCGTTTGTTTATAGTTTCATGTTTTGACGACTCTCAATTTCCCATTCGTGCATTTTCCCGTAAAATCCTTATTTACGCACGTCATTGTTCAATGACGTCATTTACACCATCTGACGTGAGGTTAATCATTCATCAAAAGCATACGACGTGGGAGTAGGATTGGAACACCCCAAACAAATCATGACGTTGCCTATCAGCTGACACATGAAAATATTAGAATTTTACCACGGGTGTGTACTCAAAGAACGTCATTAGAGAATTTTAGGCTTTTGACGTACTTTAACGTAAATTACCTTAGCATTTCAAACATTTTTATTGTTATCTCCCATTGGCAATTAAACTTGTAAATTAACTTCTTCCGAACGGTTTATATCATTACTAAACAATAGAATTACAAACAATAAAATGTCCATGATATGCACAATAGAGAATTTTGGGTTTTTGACGTACTTTAACGTTATTTACCTTAACATTTCAAATAAATATTTATTATTTCCCTATGGCCATTAAATTTGTAAATTAAACAAAAATCGTATATTTTGACGTACGTATTACGCCTAAACTTGGTCATTGTTAAATTGTGTCTCCCTTTCCCCATTTAGTTCAAATCTATTTTAAAATAGCATAGTCCACGATAGAAAGAGTTTTCACTTATATTTGGGCATACGAAAAGGCAAACTTTTTTCGCAGGGGACACTTGTATATTACAAATGATATATACGGTTAACAATTTTTCCTTTGTAGAAAAAGAGTTTCCTTTCAACTGATTTGTCAATAAGGCGTGCTGCGTTCAAATAGTATACGGGAATATGAGTTTTCTGAACGTATTTTTTCTAAAAAGGATAAAGTTGATAAAAGTTTAATGACACAAGTTCAGTAATTTAGGTAAATATATACCCGCAGATTGTAATGTTTTTCTAATATTTAGGCATATTAAAATACCCTGATTATTTGATTATCAGATCGTTTTGGGGGTGATTATTTGATTGCCATTAAGGGTTTTTGTTCACATTTGTAAGTTTACCCCATAAGATTTGCCTGTACACGGTGATACCGAATACTCTTTAAAAATATCCGGAAGACCGTGTACCGAAATTAATTTCATTTCAGTCAAAATCAGGTCCAGATATATTTTCATCTTAAAACACCCCAGCAACCCTGGAATTTTTTATGTACATATAGTAAATTGTTTTTCATAGTATAAGAAGAAAGGAAAACAGTCATAATTTTACTTCACTGAATAGCATCTGCAGTGTATTATTAATTTTTGGTAAAACATTGGCCTTTTTAGAAATAAAATCTTTAAAAAAATATTCTTATTCTAGTAAATTGATGTTCGCAAAGTGCCTCAGTATAAGGGCAATGTGTGAACAATTTTTTTTTAATGAAATATGCAAAGAGCATTGCAGCTACATTTTAAATTTTGATTATTATTAAAACTTATTTATAAACAAATAGCTTGCCTATTTCACAAGTAGTTTTTTTTTCTAATCAGATGAAGGTTTACTTTTTTGGTATGGTTTAACTATTTGGATCAATATTTTTAATGGGCCTCACAGTGAAAAAGTAATTTGTAAACAAAAAGTTCCTCTGCAGTGATATCGGACATGTTTGCTGCAATACTTAAACGTTACAATTTCTTAACTTATCTACGATGCCAATGAAAAACAAAATACAAGTGTCACTAGTGGAGCAGGAAATGCCTACATTTCCGATGATCTAAAGATTTTTATTGTTTGCATTATAAGTAAGGAGTTGCATTTGTTTTACTTTTCTAGTTTGTATTTTGATCTGTTGTATTTCCAGTGTGCCTATATTCGGGTATCAGTCTTGCCTGTGCATTTTTTTAACACCCTTTTGATATTTAAAACTTTCAGTTATGCTATTGTATGAGGGATTGTTACTGAACGAGTCCCTCTATTATTAAAGATCTGTGTTGTATGTGTTGACTGCTGTAAGTCTTTTTGTCGGTTGGTTTTTTTTTCGGTGGTGATAGTGTCTGTATCGTTGTCTTTTACCTCCTTGGTATCTTTTTTCTCTCTTTTTTCTCGTCTGTTTCTGTCAATTCTTTACATATCAATCAATTGTTCGAATATTTTTCAAAATAAAATAGAGCGACTTGTATAGGTCTTTTTGTCACATAACTCATATGGGTGCAGCGAAATTACCCTTCCCAGGCTTTCAAATGTTTCGGTTTGAATGGTTCTGATCGAGGTAAATCCAGAAAGCCGCTTCGGACGCAGGGAATGTATGATATGTTTGTTTTATTTCCTATTTATCAGCAGTAACATTCACTCTGCTCGATCGTAGGCTGTATACATATCTCAATAAATACGTTAAGCTACAGTTTGTTCATCCTAGCCGGACTTCAAAAGCAAGATAGTGCTTTTCACACAAAAGAGATACGTCGAAAAACGACTGAAATCGACGCTACATTAGGGTTACGACCACAATCACGAATTGGTTGACCGATACAATTTGTCCGTGTCACAATTCATTAGCGACATGTTTTCGCGGTCTTTGATTTTATGATCTGAAAATTTAATTCAAATAGGAAGTTCTAATGAATACCAGATAAATAGGAAGTTACGAATCGTTTAAGTATACTTCAAACAGGAACATTGCTACAAGAGTATAGAAAGTAACCTCACATTATATGAATTTACAGAAAAAACGAGAGGCGTTAAAAGGAAAGTTATTGACTAGAGCAAGAAGCATAACGAGTAACAATTTATTACTTCGGAATACTACTCTAATCGTGACCAAGGTCATCTTTAAAAATGCGTAGAATTCAAGTATACATACTCTCTAATTCAATTCATCTATCTCTTATTCATAATATTTAAATGATTTATCAGCATGTTGAGCGTTGATCCGTCCATGCTTACCATGACTCACTTTGATACTAGATTCAGATACCTTCGAGTAAAAAACGTTTGCACAACAAACATGTTTGGATAAACAAATGATTCCTACTTTCAACAAAAATACTGCCTAGCTAGTTACCCGTTTTATTCAGGGCTGCCTCAGAACTCAGGTATTGATTTTCTAAGAAGTTTGCATTCAGTGAAATCTTTCATTACATTGTTCAAATTAAATGTGTTATGCATGCTATGCATTATTTGTAGAATACGAATCGAATGGTGATCCTTGGACCAGTAATGGTATACCAGATAGTTATATGCATCTACTTTAGTATGAGGATGGAAACATACGCACCAATGCAAGCAATTTTAAGCTGTTATTCCAAAACAAAAATAATTGACCAGAAGATGCTCGAATAGCGGGTGAAGATTACAAAGTCGACGCACCTAGACTCACTTCATTTACAATTCCTTCATTTTAATAATCATGGTGTACAAAAAAAGCTTTACGAGTTTTGAGCATCATTTAACTGTTGATGCCGCTTTTTCGTTTTGTTGTTTGTTTGTTAAAATTTTACCTTCGAAAAAGTGGAAAAAACTTTTTCAGGTAGCCTTTGATAAAAGGGCCTTTTTTTATTACATTTTAGGCTTTCAATGTTCTTCAATATCATAATTGCTGTTGCATACCCACTTTTTTGACTTGTGTAGCACAGATATATCAAATGTAGATGCGCGTCAGGAGTGATTAAGTAACTTTTCTTTTAACTATACTTAGTTGATATTCACACATTTTATGGAAAATGTGCAAAGTTATGTTAAAGTTAGATTCCTCAGTGCGTCATTTGCTTCAGAAGCACAATGACATAATATTATGAAATGTTACAGAAAATTCAAAAAATGTGTTTATCAGATTGAAATGAATACAAATGTGAACTGTGTATAAGATAACGTCCGTGTCATGCTGTAGTAATCATAAAATGTCCCTTTGCTTATCCATTGAAATATGAGGGACAAAAGAACAAAGTATTCAGTAATAATGTTATAATTCTATTACTTGAAATACTTCATCTATTGCTGATCACTCAACAGTCATTAACTGTCATGTTGTTATCAATACTACAAATTATGTCATGATATGATGAGCTTTAGAGGGAAAGCATGTAGATGATTCATTATCCCAAATAACCCTCAAACTCAGGAACTCAAATAGAAATAGAAATAACAAAACATGTATGGATTGATATTGGACATGACACTATTTTTAGTCATTGACTGATCGTAACCATTTGAGCTTTTTTGAAGAGCAGAAGACTGTACAAATTAGATGTAAAAACTTTGAAGTTATTAAACATTTGTAAAGAACTGAATTTTAAAAGAATTAAACTCTCTGAAGATAGGGACTTTTGCTGCAGACGCATTATATGCGGCCTTTCGAAGTTTCCCCATTTGAGAAAAAAAATAATCTCACTTTGTACCCCAAGAATCTAACCACATCTATAAAAAATGTCTCAGCAGTAATGCAGTGGTTGTTGTTTATTTCTGTGTATCATATTTTGTTTGTTCATTATTTTGTACATAAATTAAGCCGTTAGTTTTGCGTTTGAATTGTTTTACATTTGTTATTTCGGGGCCTTTTATAGCTGACTATGCTATATGGATTTTGCTCATTGTTGAAGGCCATACGGTGACCTTTAGTTGTTAATTTCTGTGTCATTTGGTCTCTTGTGGAGAGTTGTCTCATTGGCAATTATACCACATCATCTTATTTTTATAATAATTTATTAATCAGAATTTTAAAACATGTTTAGATCACAATGACAGTTTCAGATAAAACAACATTTTACTAGTGTATGCCAACTACAAATAATAGAATTACATTCTTCATAATTATCCAAAATAATCCAAACAAATCTTGCAGGAAATATTTACAGAAATAAAATTCTTGTTCAAAAAAATTATTTAAAATGAATTGTTTGAATCAGTGATAAAATCTTTTTTTATATTATTTGGTAAATGAATAAAAGCATATCCAGTACTAGCATTCTAAATGTACAAAATATACATCATACTTTGTAAAATGAACATTTGCAATTTCTTTAAGGTACATCGGGTGTCTTTTTCTGAACATCCCTTATTGGCTCTTGCAAAAATACTTTTTTGTCTACAAATATTTTACCAAGTATCATTCAATATACAACAGAATCATTTAAAATTGAACTTTCAAAAAAAAGTGCCGTTAAGTGAATTTAAAATTTTCAGAAAAAAATCTTTTAAAAACAATGACAGATTCATATATTGAATTTGATCGGACAATTTGTGTTGTTTTGTTTATTACTATTTTTCAAGAAAATACGGTCCGTGACCCTGTTATTTTTTTTTTTTTTTTGACATTTCGGAAGTATTACTAAAAGAATTTTTCTCATTGAATTTTAACCAATCTATCGATTAATGTTTCATTGATATGAAAAATTAAGTTTTCCCTATATAACCTATACAAGATACCTTTCGTTAATTTCAATGCATTTTAACGAAAAGTCGAGGTCTGTGACCCCCAGAGTAGAGTAAGGAACCCCAAAAAACGGCCTTGTATTGTTTTTTAACCTCAATTATTTAAGTAAATCAAATGTGAATGTATTGCTAAATGTTTGATATTTGAAAGTATGAGAAGAAAAATTGTATATCTGCTTCATATTTATGAAGATATTCGCTTAAAATAGAGAAAGATTTCATTTTTGTCTATTTTCCTAGAAATTATCAACTTTTACCACCCATTTTCATGATTTTATATGTGGCGCCACCCCCTCCCATTGAAATTTTTGTAGAAAAGGAAATAAAATGGTGTACAATGAAATATTTCAGCAGAAATATTTGTGGGCGAAAGGTGGCGCCACTGTTTATTTATCGGTAACTGTCCGAAATTTGCAAAAAAATCAGGATTTTACGAAATTCACCTATATTATGACGTCACAAAATGACAAATACGTCCCTAATGATTCAATTGGTGAAAATCTTTTTTAGCTGCAAAACTATTCGATAATTTAGCATATGTTTTAATCAAATTTTCACCTCATTTTCGCAGTGAAAAAATTTCAGATTTTTAGGGCCAAAATTATGAGTTAGTGAACCAAACCTAAAGTCTTTTACAAACGTTTAAGTAAAATGTATCGTCGAACGTTTACACACCCCAGCTGTCTTAATATTTCCCGAATGTGACCTACCAAATAAGACTTATTACCGGGTTTGTACTAACATGAGCAACACGACGGGTGCCACATGTGGAGCACGATCTACTTACCCTTCCGGAGCACCTGAGATCAACCCCATTTATTTGATGGGGTTCGTGTTGCTCAGTCTTTAGTTTCCTATGTTGTGTTTTGTGTACTATTGTTTGTCTGTTTGTCTTTTTCTTTTTTGGCCATGGCGTTGTCAGTTTATTTTCGACTTATGAGTTTGAATGTCCCTTTGGTATCTTTCGCCCCTCTTTTTTAATATTGATATGTAATTTATTTTAACACTATAAAAAGAGCATCCTCCTTCCGGCATCTATAATCTGAGTTTTGATTCTCTGTTGGATTGTTTACCGCATGAATAGATTACCTTAGCTGTATTTGGCAAAACCTTTCAGAATTTGAGGTCCTCAATGCCCATCAACTTCATATTTTGTTTGGTCTTTTTTATTATGTGAGCGTCACTGATGAGTCTTATGCGCGTCTGGCGTGCACAATTGTAATCCAGGTATCTATGATGAGTTTATTTGATTAACATTAGCTTTAAATTATGCGTTGATTCTCTGTTTGATTGACCGTAGCTTTGAACTGTTCGGTTGATTCTATAAAGAAAAAGACCATCCTTCTACTGGAATATAAAAGCTGTGTATTGATTCCCTGTTTGATTGACATTACCTATTGATTCTCTGTTTGATTGACATTTATTGGTGTTTGATTGTGTATTGATGAAATAAGCTTCTCTAAAAGGCTCTATGTTTCTCCAAACATACATGTACTTTCATTTGAGACGTTCAAACTAAAAAAGGGCTTCTATTAAAGGCTCCAATCCTCCCAAAAGCATGCCAAGAATATAAATATGTTTCCTACATAAGATAGACAGTATGTTTTAAATGAATTACTTCAGCTATTTTGTAAAAACATGAACGCGTTGGCCTTCTTTTCCTTATAATGTTGATGCTAGTTTGTTGTCAGATAAGGATATCGTTTACTTCCATAATATATGAGTGCGGTAAATGCTATATAATCATTAGTGATATCGTAAGGTACACCGATAACCAGTGAGCCGTTGTTCCTCGTTACACACCATGCTCTTACAACTACAATTTACTCGCCCCATGGGTGTAAAGCATCTCTGTATCTACCTAAACCAGAGTGTTCGACCGAGGAATATGATTCAATTGCATAAAAAATCATAAGGTGCTATCTTAAAACTGACGTCTGTTTTCCGACGGGACTATTGTTGAAATTTTATTTTGTTGACCATTTATTTGGCAATTTTTAAGTGTAACAATATTTTTGGCATCCACCTCAAGCAAACTTGCATCAACCAAAAGAACCTTTGACCCATTCACTAAAATACGTCCGTTTTTTGTTTACACCTGGTGCATGACCATCTCTTAATGCATTTGTTTCAGATATACCATCAGTACCAAACAATTTTCCTAGTTTTGCTTGTGATATATATTGATTGATTAATGAATTAGTCCAGACAAGTGTTTTTTTTTTTTTTTTTTTGCTTTGTTTCCTAGATATGGCTGATTGAAATATACTTCATAAAACCCTAAAGTTCGCTCATAGTAAAAAAATTTATATAAACGTTTGGTATATTCCTTGGAGACTGTGGGAGCCTATGGCTCGAATCAACGTATTCATTTGTGAATAATGCTTTGCAATTTACCTTTGCTGATATTTTATAAAAGAATTGACCTGGTTGACCAATACGTGATGTATTACAAAGCCAGATATAGTTAGTACCTTTTCATTTTTGTTGATATGATTCACTTGTTCTTCATTACCGTTCTTCGTTGTTTCCTTTTTTACGGTGAATAAAATCAATATAAACACCAAGAGCAATAGAAATATTCGATATTTCGAATATTTGGTCATTGTTTGCTTCTAATCTAATTTTATCTGCAGCTTGGTCTCTGAAAATAAAGAAAAAAATTCACGGATAATAAACGATTATTACACGAAGTGTAAGTGAGTAAACGCCACTTTAACTTTTACAGGGCGTGTACATGTTATGCTTGGTCTGCACCCAACTGTATTTATTTTCCACGAACATTTTTTTGGTGCGTCATTTTGATAATCTGAGGGTGTCGGATATTAAAGGATTATTTTCATCATAAGACATTCTTGCTAAATACATTGTACTTCAATGATTATACTTTCACAATAATAAAAAAAAGTATGTCGTATTAAGCTTATTTTGCTCTTGCAGCTGAAAAAAGTATATTGACAGATGTATCACCAATATCTAGTAAAAAGTTTTCACCAAAGACTAACTATGTAAATGCATGCTTAACCAGAATATCGTGAATAAAAAAGTGCTTAACCAAAATTGTCCGCAAAATATATAAGGGTACACATGAAAATGCAGGATATAATGTAGGTAGTTAGTAGGAAACAGAACTATTTTTTGGCTTCAATATTCTAATTCAAAATAGACCATAGTGCATATACTAATGAACATGTATTAATGAAAAATCTAAAATTTCCCCTGGCACAGACCGGTAGATTTATCTTATTATCAAATGGCCTTATTTAATTATTAACAATAACTTTCAAAAATTATATCTGACAAGAAACATTGTTACAAAGTTTAGTAAACCATGTAAACCTTCTCCTATCATACCTCTAATGCCAAAGTTTTACTAAATATTTCCATAAATCAACTAGACCTGATATGTTTCTCTTCCATGAAATGTTTCCAATTCTACTAGATACTCATTTTTGACGTTTTCAAATTTTTTGCCGTTCTTGGTAAAAAATTATTACAATATAAGACAGATTTATGAAAACTATTATTTTTTCCCCCATATCACAATTAGGCTTCAGATTGGTATGATTTTGAACATTATAATTAGTTCGGATATATAAGAAATTGCAGCATGACTATATGAATATAAGTATTTTGAACAGAACACGCAAAAGGAGTTTTTTTTTCACTGTTAAACAAAACATGCATCTAGGGATATTCCCTTCTCAGATATCGGTAATCCTTTTCTTAATAGACCATTTTATATTTGAGTCTCATGCAAATTGGAATAAAGGCAGGTGCTTGCTTAGTTACCAACAAGACTAAAATGTTTTCAACTTCATGCATTACATGAATAATGAGATTGAGCGATACTTTATTGGTAACATATAGTATAATTGTTGTTTTTCAATTGCTTTTGGCAAATTTGATCTAACAATTATATATAACATATTGTAGCTTTCAACCAGACTGAAGGTGTAATTTGGGGCTGTTATAGAAACATTCAAGGTCCTGTGCCAAACCGGACTACAGAGGAAATAAAAATACCAAAGTGCCGAGACGAAGTTGAGTCGTTACTTATTCATAAGATAAGGTATTCGCATTCCTGTTTGGGCAGTTAAATTATTTTTAATTGTTTTCTCCCTCATTTCACTCCTCCGAAAATAAAACTTTTCTTAACTATATATTGTAGATAAAACCAAATACATCAAAGGCTTGTGCGCTCGCTACAAGATCGCCTTTAATATAACCCATTTAACAAATCTACAATCAGACATACATAAATGCATCAACATTCAAAATACACAAGTCAACACGAATTGAGGAAGAAATATATAAGAAGGTTCTTTGGTTTGATAATGTACAAAACTATCGTCTATGTCCTAACTTTCATGTTACAAACGTAGCATTTGTCAAGCGCGCCTCCAATTTTCTTTATATACTGACCGCTGATCAAATCCAATTGTGCAGCGCAATGACAAAATATCAAATTGTAAACTTACAATTTTGCCGGACTTTGGACAGGCGCACAATACATGGGGCGGAGGTTTACTAGTCTTATGTCTTATTGCCCCCTCCTTTTATTTATTATCAGAAGTCAAATGCCAAAAACATAGGCATGCATAGGTAAAGTAAAAATATAAGAAAATCGAAGCCTCAGTCAGAAAGAAGGCGGAAAAAGAAGATCACATAGGAAACCAAAGATATAGCAGAAACACGGAAACCAAAATAATAGGACGAACTCCTGTTATCCAGAAGTGATCAAAATGTTTGCTTCTTGCAAAAAACATATTTACTACAAAGGAACAAGGTCTGTTGTCATTTTGAACACACAAAACCAATAACGGTCAATCAATCAATACCAAAGAGAAAATGAAATTTTGGAACATAAAAAGGTATTTTTGATCGCTACTGGCAAGCGTCCATGGAATACATCACAAGGATAATAGTTCCGCTGAAAGATGCCCAGATGTTACCCTAACAGATGCGGTTAAAAATATGTCTCTAAGCGATAAAAAAAAGTACATCATCATGACCGTGGTAGCCAATCTACTTGTCAATTTCAACTTCATTTTGAATTAGGATTACACAGACGTGATTATGTAGTAGCCCGTTTTGTTGTGTATACTACATTGTCATTGTTTTATGACAATGTCATTCGATGTGTATTAGCATCAGCGCTGTTCAACACTTTTACAGTGAAACATTCATTTAGATACCAATGACCGTTAAATTGATTGACACCCTATGAGCTGTGTGCTGTAATAAATAGAACACATTTTATAAAATTTATGTCGTGTGAAGATAAAGATAATGGGAAACGGTATTTTCGAGCTGCTTTCTGCTTGCATTTACTATTTCATGTATGTTACAGCTAACTGATATTATCATTAAATGAAACTTTACCTAATTTATTTGCCACATGATAAGGCACCAAACAGTCGTTTTTTGAACGTATTTATGGGCTTGGTTTTTTTTTTTTATCTCGGGACAACTTGAAAACATTGCAAAAATTAATTAACAAAAAGATCTATCGAATAAAAAATCCGATTCAAAACCAAACAATGCATTTTTCAAGACATTTAATCAAACATTTTACTTCCAAAAGTCCTCCCTCTCCCAAATGAAAAAGATCGGTGCAAAACAAAGAAAAATCCAGCATAATATATTTAGTATTCAACTGTGAAAGATATTCTGTAGTCGTAAATTTTACGAGATTCATTTGTCATTTAAAGAAGATGTATACAAGTAAGATAAAATGGGAATGCATGAAAATATTGTGTATGAAAGTTTTCTTTTTTGTCGATGTGATAGATGATTTACAATTAGGATTATAACACGATATTGACTGCTGTACCCCAATGTTTTTGATATTTTACTTACTATGTCTGCTTGTTTTGCTCACACTTTGTTATCAATATAATTGCATTTTATGCGACTGTCATACAAGTTGCCATTTTTTGTCGATTGAAATTAATATATTTTCGCCATGTGCGTGAATGATCGTTTGATGTGTTTGAGCTTTTGATTTTGCCGTTTGATAAGGGACTTTCCTTTTTGAATTTTCCACGGAGTTCAGTATTTTTGTGATTTTACTTTTTGTAAAAGAGGCCATATATTTCCAACTAGAGTCATAAAGTCAATCTTTACTAAATCTCACGATGTCTTTTATAAATAACGATGAGATAGATAAAAACATATATTGTTTTGGATGTTCTTCGTCGCAAAAAGATACCTCAAATTTCACCTGTATTTGTTTAACTTGCAAGGTCGATATCTAAAACTTGCAGAATCCTACTTGAAACTGATTGTTAAAAAGTTTTTATTGTATTCGTAACTATTGATTCACAATCTAATTATTAAAGTTCCATAAAATCAAACTGTTGCTGTTGAAGGCATATTTTGATACAAATAAAGGCAATGTCTCACAACAGTAGTATACCGCTGTTCGAAATTCATAAATCGATTGAGAAAAAAAAAAACAAATCCGGGTTACAAACTAAAACTGAGGGAAACACATTAAATATAAGAGGAGAACTACGACACAACAGAAACACAACATTAAAATGTAACACACACAGAAACGAACTATAATATAACAATGGCCATTTTCCTGACTTGGTACAGGACATTTTAAGAAAAAAATGGTGGGTTGAACCTGGTTTTGTGGCTAGCCAAACCTCCCGCTTTTAAGGCAATGTTAAATATAACATCAAAATGACAACATTGCATGACAGGACTACAATACAAATAAATGGGAGAACATATAGGACAGAGAAACATACGAATAATAGCTTACAAAAGGTACCAGGTTTAAAATTTAATACGCAAGACGCGCGTTTCGTCCACACAAGACTAACCAGTGACGCTCAGATCAAAAAAGTTCGAAAGCCAAAACAAGTACAAAGTTGAAGAGCATTGAGGACCAAAAGTTCCAAAAAGTTGTGCCAAATACGGCTAAGGTTATATGTCTGGGATAAGAAAATCCTTAGTATTTAGAATAATTCATACTTTTGCAAACAGTAAATTTATAAAAAAAAAATGACTATATAATAGATATACATGATAACACCGAAGTGTTGACTAACTACAGAATAAAAACGGATACATAAAACAACATAAACCAGCACATAAAAATTCACAGCCGAGTTAGCCAAAGAAATCAACGCAAAAAAAAGGTGACGTCACATTTCAATTTCTGAAATTTCCCCAAAATAGAATTAGGATAGAATTCAAGATTTGGTTTAAAAGACTCATATTACATTTATTCATAACAATGAAAATTACAATACTAATTAATATAAAATGTGGTAGTAATTAGATAATTAATAGTATTATCTAGCTTTGTCGGTGTTTCTTCTAAATCAAACTGTAAACCAAATATATCGTATAAATTTAGTAGACCCAAACTAAAATCTAATAAATGAACTGGGTGATTAATTATCTTTATCATAACACACGAATACAACTGAAAAAAATAAGATTTACAACTACAAACGATAAGACATTTGACAAAATCCGATGAGAATAACAAATATAACATCAAAACTAAATACATGAATTTTGGATAGAAAAGTACCGTGACACGTCTTATAGCAATGCGATTTCACACTGAGCAAAACAGTCACAATAGGGAATAAGTCACGTTCGGTAATTAAAAGATCAGACGACGTAATGTCAAACCACAATCTAACACGTGGTAAAAATGTCTTTAGTTAGTTTGGACAAAGACACATCATATGGATCGACCAATTCTTGATGGTGTCCGTAAAATTTACGGAGTGTCATTTTTAATCTGTCCTCCTCATAACTTTGTTGGAGCAGTTTCTGCGTTAGGAGCACACTCCTGTATATGAAGTCCGTATAGTGTGAACATGCACGAGCATAACGTATCAACTGAGATATGTAAACACCATACGAAGGGGCAGAGGGTATGTTACTGCTGAGAAATGGGAAATTGATAATTGGGAAATTGACATCGTCCCGTTATCATAGATTTTCGTGTGAAGTTGTCCATCTGTGTCAATATTGAGGAAAAGATCAAGGTATGAAGCAGTCCTTCTAGTATCAGTAGTATCCTTAATTTCAAGTTCACTGGGATATATGAGATGTAAGTATTGGCTGAAATATGGGTTATTCAATGATAGGACATCATCAATATATCGGAAAGTAAAATTAAAGAATTTTGCAAGGTGCTTTTTCTTTTTGTCTTTTAGAAGGTTCTGAATGAATTCTGCTTCATACGAGTACAAAAACAAATCGGCCAGTAGGGGTGCACAATAAGTACTCATTGAAATACCGACTGTCTGTTGAATATATAAATCCTCCAAACTCAACAAATATATTGTCGATCAAAAAGTCCAGCATTTTGATAATATCATCTTCAGTATATTTTCTGGTAGATTCAGTGTGGTTCTTCACAAAATATGAATTATTGTGACCCAAAACAAGAAATTTGTATCTACGATTCCCATTTTTATAGAAAAAGCTCTGTTTAATGAGATGGTGAAGTCGATCTTTCAACTGAGCATGGGGAATAGTAGTGTAAAGCTTAGAAAAATCAAAAGTCTTTATGTTGCTGCAAAATTGCAAAGATTGTGATCGAAGATTAAGCAGTAGATCTTTCGAATTTTTGAGAATCCACATCTGCTTAACACCACTGGTAGAATATATCTCATCACAATATTTTTGAAGCCCATCTTTAACTGTAGAAAGAATAGTAGTCAGTACTTTAGAAAGATGTTTAGTCGAACATTTTGATGACCCAGCTATGTAACGTTCTTTATATGGAGTTTTGTGAAGTTTTGGTATCCAGTATAATGATGGTAAATTTTCTTCGTTTTCTTTGATGTTGATACGAAAAGAAAGAAGGACAGATTTGTGATTTTGTAAAATTTCGTCCTTGGTAAATGATGTTAAAGAATATGTAGGATTACCAGTAGTTCTATTTATTCCAAGCTCTGTTGTGAGACATTGCAAATAATGGTTTTTACATATGAAGACAATATTATTGGAGGCTTTATCTGCTGGAACAACGACATATTTGTCATGCAAAGAGAATAAAGCATCCACAACATCCGGATTCTTGAAAGGGTTAGTAACTCTTGTGTTCATAGTACATCGTAGTTTTTTGAATGCGCTTCTGAATGCATGATCGAATAGCTTAGATCCATTCAGACAAAATGTCCAGTTCTGGTTCGTCTGGTTCGCGCTTTACCCATGTTCTTGCATAGTCCTCAACTGCATCCATCAGTAACCTGAAGTTCTTTTTCCAGTTGATGGGCTGGGGAATTCTATATTTTGGTCCCTTGGCTAACAACTGTCTTAGTTGTTCCTTGGTAACGATGCCAAGGTCGCCAGTAATAACATGACCAGCTGGACTATAATTGTATTGCGACGATGTACATGAGCAATCCGGAGGCTTGGATTTCACATCACAAAACTGCAAATATTACATGTGTTTGCAAAATTTTGCGTTGCTAACCAAATTTTATTTTATTTGAATCCGAAAAACATCATATTATAAACCTTCTTCATCATTGTGATTTAGTAATAATTATGAACTTTTTAACTTATTCTTTGAATAAAGAAAGTCTGTGGTGTAATGTATAACGCACAAAAATATGTTTAAATCGCATCCGTCAAAATGATAAAGAGGTGTATACCTACATAGTGATGATATATTTCCAATTTCAGTATTCTTAGTATCATGCAGAAGACTAAAGAACAAAAATATTACATAAGCCAAATTATTTCATCTGTGTTCCTTCTGCATAAATTTATTGTTGATGTCATAATAAATATACATTAAAATTGCTCTTAAAGAAAATACAAAATCTACATATTTATTTCAAGTGGTCTCCAATGCCGCTTTCCGATGTCAGATCATTGGAAAATGTGCATTAAAACAATGAAAGATTCTGATAACATCACTATTTGCTATGCACAATTCTGAGTGCACAGTTTTCTGTTTTATGATCATATTAATTTGATGCACACATGTATTTTGCGGCCTCTGCTCTCTGTGCATTAATTTTACTGTAAATCACTACAAGGTTGACTTACCGGACAACAGCGACTTGTGATTTTTTTTTCACAAAAGATGAAATTAATCGTAGTTTCACAAACACAGCCTAAATTAAATGTGCAGGTATTAGACATGTCGATTCATAAACGTTGACGACTCTTTTCCAGCAGTATCTAACAGTTCAATCTCCCCAGTCCAGTAGTGATTTGTGCAATAAAGGAAATACGATATTTTCCTCACCCTAGAAAAGAAATTTTAATTTCTTACAAAATGTATCATTGAATTCATCTCTCACACAATGAAAATGCTAAAATAATGATAAATGTTTTGAATATTGAAAAGAACCAAATTTTCCCCGTTTCCATTCCCAATGTTATATTGTATCTAGCAATTTGCATATCTTATCAAATTTAATGGAGGTTTTTCTGCACCACTCGGTAGATGGATATTTCATTATCTCAATTTTCTTTCAGCGCTATTCCAAAACATTAAAATATGACGACCCTGGGAATAAATCATCGATATATAGAATGTGTTTGCGAGTTACAATTGTCTTGCCAGCATGAAAATTATATAACCGGAAGAAAAGTGACGTTAGGAACTTTTACTATAATTCGCAATGTGCTTTATATGAACTCTCGGTTTAGATTGAATATTTCTTGTTTTAAATGTTTCTTTATATCTCAAATGCCGAAATAGATTATAGATTTACTATTTTTCAACTTAACCCGATAGCAGTTACAAGTGCGAAAGATAATACATGTATTTTACACTCAACTCCAATAGAAGCAATTATCGCTATTTTACGAAGTTTGCCGGAGGAAAATAATCCGATTATCCCACAATGAATTACATAAGATTGGACAATAATAATTCATATTTTATCAGAACACTTAGTAACGTTTTTAAGATTGTTAACTTTGAATGTATTATAATTGTTTTGGAAACTGCTGCTTGGGAGTCTTCCCCTAGCTTTCAAGCTGTAAACTTGTGTGCATAAATTTGTATATATTGTATACGGTCTTGCTTTTTAAATCAGCCACAGTGTCGATTATAGACCAATAAACTTTAAGGTAACCCGTAGGAATTTACGGGGTTGTAATTACCCCAAAAAAACAGAACACTCCAGTGGCCCACGTGTTTAAAATAAGTTAATCAATTTTAAATTTCTTGAAGAAGACGAATTAATTACAGAAGGGGAAGTTGAAAAAAAAAAGTCTAACAAATAGAAACAATATCGATTTATAAAAACCTTTTTTTTCAAATATGATTTTATGATTTTTATCTAAAGTTAAAACAAATGGTTCATTCGTAAATAAACCTCCTTTACCTATTTAGATAGGGGTTGTTGTGTAAAAGTAAACAAATAAATTTCCAAATGACACAATTAAGATATTATTTCTCGTGAGATTGTATTTTTTAATCATTTATGTAGACAGAAGAAATGAATTGAATATTTGTTTATTTCTTACCACAAAGCCAAAAAATAAACAATAACATATACATAATTGAGTTTGAATCAAGTTGAAATGAAAGCAAATATTCTGCATATATAATATCTTTATGCAAATAGTACATACCTCAATCCCTCAAACCGTCATTTCTCTGTGGACTCTACATTGCTTAAAGTCGGTGCGACTTTATCCACCAGCATCATCTGTCCACAAACAAAAGCTCGATTACATGCTTCAAGACGGTGCACATATTCCTCAATATGAGATAGAGCTAGTTTCGACCTTGGAGTCTAATTTTCAAAATGACTCCATTGATGATCTAATTACTACTACGCAGTTGCAAAATCTTCGTTCCCGTGAAAATTAATAGTCATTAAAATTTCAAACAATATCAAAGTCTCTTCCGTTGATTTAAGCCAGGTGTCTGACGGGCTTCGATAGCGACAAGATAATATGTCAATGTATTCAAGTGAATTTAAGTTCTGTGGTACATTCTATATTTGGGTTTAAAATTAATCTATTCTTTGAAGTACCGGATAAGCACCCATCCCTATTAATTAAGACAGTCCGTGCTTGACCCATGACATTGGATATTTATGCATTTCATTGGCTATTTTCTAGAAAAATCCAGACGATCTAGTAACCTATTTCAATTCACGTGTCTGTAGACGAATTTGTTTTAGAATATTTTTGTTTGATTTTAATTACTTTAAATTCAAATAAACTGAACTATAAAACAGACAGGGTTGATAGGACCTTTTTCGGCGTCGGGTTGGGCCTTTTTTTTTGCGAGAATTCGGTATTTACACTTATTTGGACTCGGGAATGAATGATTAATTTTTACGGATTCGGGAAAGAGTGCTTTATGTTTTGGGGTAATTTTGGTAATCAGCATTTTTTTCCAGGGAATTCGGGATGATAAGCCTTCTTATCTTAACAGACAATGTTGAGAGAAAACAAATAATTCTGTCTGAGATTTTTAATTTGTTAAATATTTTCAGTACTTATAAAATCCCAAAACTTGCAGATCTTTGTATTCCTTAAAGTGGATTGTCTGAAAAAAAAAAGGGAGAGTAGACCGACATTTCACACTTTTTCTACAATTTCATGTTCAACGTTACCAAATTGTCTATTACTGAACCAATTAGAGTTATAAATATATGTACTATACTATGTAAACTTTTTTTTCAAATATCAAATACAAGTTTCCAACCAAGATTCTTAATATATTCATTTGGAATATGCTTTCCTCATATTGACATCTATATGAAGTCAGTTCATAGGACATTAGTTTTATGTAGGAGTGACAATCTATCACTATTATCCAATCAACTTTCCTTTATGACAATGATTGATGTGTCATTGTAGTTCAAACAATATTATTCATATAATGACGTTGTAATAGTTTTAGAACACAGTTAAATCAACATCAAAATGTAATGTACTTTATTGTGGAAGCTGTGGACCACTGGTTCAATAACAATTGATTTCGACAATTTGCTTTGTAACCACGGTCATGATGATGAGTGTATTTCCGGTTGAAAGAGAAAGTAAGCTACGATTAGTTCTTACAAGATAAACAGCTTATTATTGCTGGCACATAATATATGAATATTAGGGTTTTTTTTAGGTTTATTGATAAAGTATGTCATATGACGATGTCATCACAGTGTCAAAAAGTAAAACAAAATTATAAAGAAAACAAAATTGATATAGGTTACCCCTGGTCACCTATACATATATTGACTTTGGTTACCAACGGTCACCTAACACATATATTGACCAAGTTTTCCTTTTGTTATCACCTTACATATATTGGATATGTTCACCTTAAACAGATGTTGACTTTGGTTACACAGGTACTGACAATGTACGGATTTGATTCTCTTTATACAAGTATTGACTGTTGTTCCCTTTCTTCTCTTTACACAGATATTGACTTTGGTTACCTATGGTCAACTCACTTCCTCAAATGTTGATTTTGGTTACCTCTGGTCACCTAACAAAGATGTTCACTTTGGTTACCTCTTGTCATCTTATTCAAATATTCACTTTTGATACATATTGTCACCTTACACAGATAATAACTTAAGTAACCAATGGTCACCTTACACAGATATTAACTTTGGTTTCCTATGGTCACCTTACACGGATAATAACTTTAGTAACCTATGGTCACCTTACACAGATATAAACTTTGGTTACCTCTGGTCATCTAACACAGATATTAACTTGTGTTACCTGTGATCACCATACACATGCATATATTGACTTTGGTTTCTTATGGTCACCATTAACAGATATCTACTTAGGTTATTCTTTTCACATTACATAGATATTGACTTTGATTACCTCTGGTCACCTAACACAGATATTGCACTGTAATTTTGGTTTCCTCTGGTTACCTTACACAGATCTTAATTTTTACTACCTCGTATCCCTTTACACATCTGTTACTCCGACATATAAACTGACTTTGGTTACCTCTGGTCACCTTACATAGATATTGTACTGTAATTTTGATTTGCTCTTGTCACCTTACAAAGATCTTTACTTTGGCTACCTCGTGTCTCTTTAGACATATATTGACTTTCATCGTGGTCACCTAACTCACATAATGACTGGTTACCACAGGTCAACTTACCCAGATATTGACTTTGTTACTTATGGTCATCTAACACATATATTGACTAAGGTTACATCTGGTCACCTTACACACATATTGACTTTGGTTACTTCTGGTCACTTTACACATATAATGACTATGGTTGCTTCTGGTCATCTTACAAATAGTTTTGCTATGGCTACCTCGTGTCTTTTTACACACGTATCAACTTTGTTTCATCATGGTCACCCTACTCAGTTAATGACTTGTTACTCTTATAACCAAAAACAGATATTGACTTTGGTTATCTCTGGTCAACTTACACAGATATTGACTATGGTTACATCTGGTCACCTTACACAGATATTGACTTTGGTTACCTCTGGTTACCTAATACAGGTATTGACTATGGTTACCTCTGGTAACCTTACAAAAATTTTTACTGTGGCTACCTCGTGTCTCTGTACACACATATCAACTTTGGTCTATCATGGTCAACCTACTCGGATAATGAAAGGTTACTGTGTTAACATAACACAAATATTAAATTAGGTGACCTCTGATTCCTTACTCATATATTCAATTTGGTTACCTCTGGTCACCTAAAACAGATATTGACCGTGGTTACCTCTGTTCACCTTACACTGATTTTCTGTTCACGGTACACATATAATTAATTTGGTTAACTCAGATCATCTAAAACATATATTGATTCTGATTACCTCTGGTCAACGAAGACATGAAGGATGTGAATTACATATGATTTCGACTAAATAAAAAATTAACATAGAAATATATAGATACTAGCAATCTCAAAGGATGAAATTTGAAGTAAAAAATAACTGCTTGTATTTAAATATTTATACATTGACAAAAACAAAATGATAAATCATAACAAAAAAAAATTGTTAGCCTATATATTTCAATATATTGGTAACAGGATATAACTAAGGAATCAGTCCGAGTACCAATTAGGGAAAATGTGTATGATAAGAAGATGAAATGTGCAATTTTCAGACGATGGATGCCAAAGGATGAAAATATCTCACAATGCGAAATAGGCCGAAAGGAGAGATAACATCTTCGACGGAAGTCCATAAAAGTATTTACACGTCTTAATTCTTTTCATTCCAGTGAGATGTTGTTGAGGTACGTTCCACTTACAACACATAGAAAATTTCGGATTGTTATTAAACAGAAAGTTTAAGTCATAGCTAAAATTAATATACATTTCTTCCTAGGCTATGTATATTTCCATGCAATCTCCATCACTTTTTTATCAATAAGAACTGTCAAATACTACCTTTAACGTGCCTTTTTGGATATCTGTGGTATATCTTTGGCAATGACAGTTGAGGGGGAAATATTCAACGTTGTGTTATGCGCACATTGCAACGATCTGTGCACAAGGTTTAAATTTGTGAACTCAAGTTTCAAAGTTGTGTGCAACCAATTTGATGTGTACCGATGGAGATTTTTAGTCATGGAGAACAGGGTTTATTTATTAGCTATAATCTGGCTTTAAATTAGCTTGTTGCTTCTGTGCTTTTTTGTTATTTTTATGTGTTATAAGTACCCATCTGATGTGTTAAGCCCTCTGTAAATGATTTTAAAGCTTGTGTTTCTGATAAGTTGTTACACCATTGTCCTTGATAAAGGGAGGGTTGAGCGCTTGCAAACATGTTAAACCCCGCCAAATGTGCCTGTAACAACCAAGTGGGGTCGTTGGTTGCAGTCTTCCAGATTTGTGTTTGTTCAGGTTTGAAGGCCATGCGGGAACATGTTATTACTCATATCTTTTTCCTATACGTGTAAGTCATGTATGAAAAGGAAGTCTAGATCAGTAATTTTATCTTGTCAAATTTATTAGAAACAAACTAGATTTCAAGGGAAAAATTAAAGAGTAGTTAAATGATTTATTTCGTAAATCCAGATGAAAAGCCCAATCAAACGAATCTTTGCGCTCCATGCGGAGCACCAAACGAATAATCGATCTTGTGATTCCTGCATCGAAAGAACTTATACCAAGGAGAAGTCTCTAGTGAGATTCAGATCATATTAAAAAGAGCAAAAGTCCAATGTTGTGTAAAATGTTAAAATTATTCACTTGGAAATGTTTTAAAATATTTTTTATTTTTTGATAAGCATGTTATTTTGATGAACGTAACCATTTTAAGGGCATTTAATAGCTTAAATAAACTATTTTAATCAAATATGTTTTCATCCGATATTAAACTGAAAATGCTTCCTTTTTTAAATAATGTTTTTATGAGATTTTTTGAAACGCTAAATATACAGTTAAATTGATGTCCAAATTTAAAAAAAAAAATGTCACAAATCCGATTGAATAAAAATATTTGCCCAGTTCTATTGATTCTGCAACGTTATATTCGAAATAAGATTTTCTTATACCTGTCTTATATATAGTTTAATTTTTATGAGTTAATCATACAACCTTTTGTACTTACAATGTATACTTTTAGATGTTTGAAGTTTTGGTTTGTAATTTAAGTCTAAATGGCCAGTCAGAATAGTTGGATGTCAAGTGAAGTTTCATTAATTTACTAAATAAATATATGTTACCATCACAAATATATAAGGCAAACATCTGCGATAATAGATACATATTCTATAAAGAGCTAGGTTGAACTGAAGTTTTTTTTTTCTTTGATACTACCCCTTCATCTCACCTTTTAACTGTAGGTGTCATTAGCATGAGTCAGTGTTGAGAGTTATAAAAAGGTTTAGTAGGAACAGTGTTTTGTTTTAGATATAAACGATATTCATTATGATCTACTATGTAAGGAGTGATGCCCTTGGCAAAATGTTAGAAATCCAAAACCTTTACAAACGTTGAAAAGCTGAAAACAACGATGAACTCCTGAAGGTTATTGGTGCATGTTTTTTTTTTATCGCCATGCTTTTTGGTTATCTGATAGACAAACGTGCGGGAAGTCGTATTCTACATCGATGCGTAATTCATATGCTTGTGATGTTTTATGAAAAATACCGAAAAGAATGAAAACTGGACGGCAGTTTTAAGTGCCACAGTGGTAAAGACTCAACTCGACACTTCTACCATTATGATATACCTATTGCAACCTTTAAATATATGATGAGCTTTATCAGATAAGATCGTTGATAATGTATAACGTAAAGTGCAATAGATAACTATTTGTCTGTACTGAACATTAGCAACAAGCTTCTCTGAAAAAGCTCATCATATCATGACATATTTTGTAGACCTGAACACAACATGATTGTTTTTAATTATTACCATGATTGAGTTATCAGCAAAAAAGGTTTATATACTTTAGTAAGCCTTCTTATAGACAAACACGTAACGAATTGATAAAACACTTTAAATAACATCAACAAAATTTATTGTCCAATCTGGGAACTCCATGAGTAATAACACAGAAGTTGATTAATACAATAACCGTTTGCGCCTCATATTTCAGAGATAATAATTATTTACGATGGCAAAACATCATATCCATATACTGTAGTTCATATTTGTATTCGCTTCTCACCTTATAACCCAAAAAAGAATTTACTGAAACATTTTAAGAATTTTGATCATGTCGTGTAGGTATGATTGGAACATTATCTGTGTTCCTTACTTAATGTTCATTCATTCTTTTCACATTGACATGAATCTTCCCAAACAACTCGAATAGAAAGAACCTTTATTAAATGTGCCAAGATATAACGATATCTAATGACAAAAGTTAATTTGTCAAAAAATCCACGCAATAACACATATCTGCTACTAGACTGGGACTGATAATAAAACCTGACAAATAACCTTCTACTTTCAAATGAATGAATATTTTCTAGATTAAATGTTTATCATTGTATTAATGAAAAAATATATTTACTACAAATCATAAAATCTAATACTTCATAAATAATCAAAAACTATTCGAGAAAATAGTACACGCAATAAATACATAAATTAAAATCTTGTTTTCATAAATAAATGTTTAACCTATTGAATAAGTGATAAAACCTTTTTTTCTATTATTTGGTACATAAATATCAAGATATCCAGCACTAGCATTATATTATTAGATGTATAAAATATACATCATACTTTGTAAAATTCACTTTTGCAATTTCATAACATTGGTATGGAGATTGTTTTGATACTACAAACAAAGAACATCCTACTACCGGCCGATATTAGCCCTCTCAGTTTAATTGACATGCATTATATTTAATGTGTATTGATAAAACAAGCTATTCATAAAGTCTAAAAACAACCCCAAAGCATGCATAGGAAAATATGACAAGAATACATAATCAATACACGAAGTACAAACAGTATATCAAAAACAAAGATACATATATATCAAATCTTGCCAATATAGCATTTTGATTTCTCCTTTCATTGTCCTAATAAGTACATAATTTTTTTTCATAAGCAATGAGTTTTATCAGTGCTTGCTAATGTGGATGTACAGTCTTTTTAGAAAATCTTTGTGAATAAAAATATCACTTTATGAATTTTGGAGCAAAAAATAAGGCAATGTATCAATATATCTAGAAAGGTTGAACGTACTTACATGCATTAAACATTCTATAATTGTTTATACACAGTACAACTGAGCAATTGGATTTTAGCACAAAATTATATAAGCATCGTTAAAGTCCTTTCATAACGAATTATCATATAATTGCGTCTATTATCCTCCTTACAAAATGTTATATTAGCTCATATATTCAACATGTACAAAAAGTTATTTTCAATCGTTATTGAACTGTATAGATATTGCTGCCCATCGACTAGTATCATCAGCTCAGTAGTCAGTGCTTCGGTAATGACAAGATTTGTAACGTTTCTTTTATTAATTGTCCGTTTATAGATTTAGAAATTAGTAAGCAGATAATCTTTTAACTCTCTCAGGCAAAAGTTAACCTTTAATGTATTTTGCTATCATTTTAGATCCTTTTTAGTCACATAGTTACTTGAGTATTTCGGTATTTTACATCATTGGCTTTCAAATTTTTTGCTTTTAGTGTTCCTGATAAAAGTTAATTAAAAAAAACCTCTTCGAACGAAAAAAATATAAATGTTGTGTAGCACTCGGTAGGTACCGCTGCTGGTGGACAATGGGTCCCCGAGAGTATAACCAGCTCAGTATTCAGTGATTATGTAATGACAGGATTTATAACATAACTTTCTTAAATTATCCGTTTAGATATATTTGAAATTATTGAGAAACTAAAGTTCCAAATCGTTCAAGCAAAATTGATCTTAGATGGATTTTGCTATTATGTGAGGCACCTTTTGGTCATATAGCTCATCACGTATGTCGATACTTATACTTTATTGGCTTTCAAATGTTTGGCTTTGGTTGTTCTTGATGAAGCTCAATTCAGAAAAGCTCGTCGGACGTATAAAAAGTGTTAAGCATTATTAATCTAATCTAAACATTAATCAATGGATATTGAATAATATGTTAAAGTCTATAAGTTACTTTCAGATACACGCAAGTTAACGTTCATGCTGTTTTATCTAGACTGTGTGTTTGACTTGAACGATATATTGTTAAGCTAGAAAAGAGGGAGTATTGTGTGCACGTACAACTGGTTAAATTCAACCACATTTCGTTTCTTCAAAAAGTGCGACTATCAGGACCTTGTGTTGTTCCTTGTTCTATATTATTTGTTTGTGTTTGTTTGTTTGTTTGTTTGTAAATAAAGTCTATGGTTGGTGTTTACAGCATGCAAATAATTTCACTAACTTCTAAATCTTGAAAGTAATTTTGTTTAGACAACGTATTAATATATTAAATATTTCCAGCAAATTTTTATGTTTTACAGTATTTTTATTGCCACTTACATTTTGAAAAGATTTTCCTCCAAATTTACTATATAAATATTGTTCTTTAAAATGTATCTCAACATTAAGTGAAACGGTCCGATGATTAAAATGCTTTTCAAAAATGAAGATCAGATTTCATTTTGCAGATTTTTCTTCAACATTAATAGTTATTATTACATTGGTTGCAATGAATTACCGTGATTTCCTAGTGAAATAAAAACCAATAATTTCACATGTAAAATAAATCCGATAATTTAACTACTCTGACGTCACTCAAATATGGGCGTGGTCAATACAATGTCGATGATGTTGCATAAACACAATTGAGAAGGTGTAGAAAAAGATATAATGCCTTTCATTTTCTACTTTATTATCATTAAAAAGTCAATATTCAATGTAACAATAGAATTAAAAGAACTAAACTAAGAATTAAAATATCGAAAAATATTCAACTCTCTACCAAACAACACTTATAGTTAGGGCATGCGCTACGCGCATTCGTGAATTAATGTGTTGTTCCGTCACTCAATGAATTTTTTTTTTTTTTTTATTAGTTATTTTATGATAAATTTAAGAAATAATTCCTTCATGCCATGCTCTATGCTCATTTCAACTTGGTAGGCAATATATTTGTCGATATTTTACACTGAGCGTAAGCGAGTTGTAAAATATGGTCAAATATAATGCCTACCCATGTGAAAATGAGCATAGGGCATGGCATGAATGAATTATTTCGATTATAATAAGACCAATACGGTATTTATATAGGTCGAAAAAAGTAAAACAATAAAAATACCGAACTCCAAGAAAAATTCAAAACGGAAAGTCCCTTAACAATTGGCAAAATCAAAAGCTCAAATACATCAAACGAATGGAAAACAACTGTCATATTCTTGACTTGGTACGGGAATTTTCTTATGTAGCAAATGGTGGATTAACCCTGGTTTTACAGCTAGCTAAACTTCTCACTTGTATGGAGGTCGCATCAAATTTTATTGACAACAATGTGTGATCAAAACAAACAAACATGGAACCTGTTGTTCAGTGGTTGTCGTTTGTTGATGTGGTTCATGAGTGTTTCTCGTTTCTCGTTTTTATATAGATTAGACCGTTGGTTTTCCTGTTTGAATTGTTTTATACTAGTCATTTTTTGGGCCCTTTATAGCTTGCTGTTCGGTGTGAGCCAAGGCTTCGTGTTGAAGGCCGTACTTTGACCTATAATTGTTTACTTTTTACACATTGTTACTAGGATGGAGAATTGTCTCATTGGCACCATATCACATCTTCTTATTTCTATATAATAGGTAAAAATGTCAAAAATAGTGGTACAGCAGTCAACATTATGTTATAATCTCAATCACTATAAAAACAAACAAATATTTCAATAAAAGAAAATGGCATATAGACAAAGCACATACGCAACATTGAAACTCAAGAATACAAAAAATAACCATAGCACCATAACACAATGGCTGGGTGTATAAATACAGAGCCACGACAAAAGGATATTACCAAAAATGGACTAAACTGTAAAGTTTAATAATTTACAAAGACAAATAAAAGAACACTGTAACACGTAATTGAGATGATGAACAACGTCAGTACCTAGAATCTATACTTCAAGACCATCATGTATTTATTGTAAAGTTGATACGGACTATTTTTCAACAAGGTCTTGGTATCTTCCGATGAACTTTTTTAGAAAAAGGTTGAGACGATCTTTGACATAACCCTGGTTTATCAACTTTCTGCTCAGACTCTTGTGACGTTGTTAAAGTCTGAGTAGCAGCTGCAAGCTCTTGAATACCGAATGAGTTGGAAAATGTATATCCAATATGCCATTTAATGAGTATTTTTTTCCAATTTTGGAATGTTTGCTTATTATCATGAAAATTATAATCGATAAATAGAAACTTTAAATAGCAAAAATGGCCACCAAGACAAGATCTGTATTTGCCATAATAGCTGAAATCTTCAGTCGATTCGTTAGAGGAGTTATTAACCTTTAATGATAAGTTTTACCATTTTATCTTTAAAAACTGTAATTGACAAATAAAAACTTTAAAGAAGCAAAATCATCAGCATGATAAAGCCTGCAAATACGTCAACATGGCTGAAATTGTCAGTTAACTCATGATAAAGTTAAATGATGATATTTACTTTTAAAAAGGTGACCATTTGTGACGATGCAGGTGAGCGACGCAGTCTCCATAAAGCCTTTTGTTTGGATTAGAATTACTTTATTTCGACTTAACTTTGAAAGACTTGAAATTATGTTAATTATGATTTCTTCCAAAAAACAATATAAATCTATACGTTAATTTAAAACACATACGTTTTGTCAGTTTGTGTTCGACTTATGAATTTGAATGTCATTTTGTTATCTATCGCCTACCTTTTACCTTATATTTGCATAAACTAATATCTTTTTTAACATCAGTCAATGACATAATATAATATATCTTTCTTTGCAAAGATAATTGTACAGTTCAAACAGGACACTGATGTTAATTACAGTAACATAAAGGGGTTATCTAATGAACATTAAATTTATTGATGAATGGTTTATTTCGGAGTTATTCTGAGAATACTTTATTACATTACACTATCTTTTATAGAATACATCTGTTTAGTATGAAATTATGGCATAAACTTTAAAACTAAAGCTTAAAGATCAATTAAGACAATTATACTATATAGTGTGGTATAAAGAAATAAACACAATAACATAGTTATTACAATATTGAAAATACCTTAATGATTCATTGTAATTCCTTCAATAAAATTAATGTGTTTTCATTTTATTTGAATTTGTTGTGATAATACCGATTTATATCAGTAAGAATGCCATTTAACAGTTAAAGTAAGGTGATCTTTCTCTTTTGATGCAAAGATGAAGATATTTCTAATAACTAAAGTGTATTCTTTATCTCAAGTTTGATGAAATAGATGCGTTCAAGAGTCACAAAATTTTGAATTATTTAGTGAGAGAACATCATCTATATAGCAGAAAGTGAAGATAAAGGATACTGCTAACTTTTTTATTATTCCTCGGAAGTTCCTGTATAATCAGCCTAAAATGAATAAAGGAACAAGCCGGCAAGAGGGGCACAGTTGGTTCCCATGGGAATGCCGATTGTTTGTTGAAAAACACGTCCTCCAAACGTAATAAATATGTTGTCAATCAAGAAATCAAGCATCTTGGTAATGTCAGTTTCAGATATTTTTTTGATCGAATCAGAGTGATTCTTTTACAAAGTACTCTTTATCCCTTTCTAAGACAAGAAACTTGTATCTACGTAGGCCGTTCTCTTTTTATGAAACAAAGCAGGACAAACTCTTTCAATTTGCTTTTAGTTTGGAATGGGGAATACTTGTGTAAAGTGTATAAAGGTCGAATGTTTTTATACTATTGTTTGTAAGATGAAAGAGTCTTAGATTGTGTGTACTCTAAAAGATCTTTGGAATTTTTTAGTATCCACATCTGATTTACGCCACCTCTAGAATAGATAAGTTTACAATAAATTTGAAGCTCGGCTTTGATTGCTGATAAAATTGATGTTTATAATATAGAAAGAGGTTCGTGGAGCACTTGGAAGACCAAGCAAAATAACGTTGTTTGTAAGGACACTTATGTAGTTTAGGTGTCCAATACAGTGAAGGAAGATCCAGTTCTTCATCTTTGGTTGAAATTCCAAAGGAACATAGACTTATGATGATGCAGGATGTCCTCCTTGGTAAGTGTCGTAGGGGTATATGTTGAGTTTCTAAGTGAATTGTCAATACCTAATTAATTTATCAAGCAGTTTATGTAATGTGATTTACACACAAAAACGATGTTGTTTGGGGCTTTATCTGTAGGGACAATAACATATTTTTCATGGAGGTAGGACAGATGTTTTGCAACTTTTGGGTCTTTAAAGATTTAAAAGTCAAGGGATGATCATATCTATATCCCCCATTCAATACATAGTATTTGAATGCTAGAAATTAATTATAAACATGTACAATGTATAAAGGTAAAATGAATTTACTTTAAAAAGAGTGTTTTCGGGCCTAACTGGAGAGTTTCATGGTTTTCATACACATTTTAGAGGCCCGCTAAGGGGAACACTGAAGAGTGCTGATTTTGATAAGGAATATTGGGTACAATTTTAAAGTTGAATGTCGATTTTGTTTTATTAACGCATTTTTTTTATTGTTAAGAAAGAAACATTGTTGTTTTTCTTCTTCAAAAATTTGGAGAAAAAAAATCATTGTTAGTGTGGTTCCTTCTATTGTGTAAAACAGGGTGTCAAGTCTTATCCAGGATCCAAATTAACAATGTTCCTACTTTTTTGCATAGTTGTTAGGGTTTTTAGCAGCGGACTATGACCATTTTAGTCTGGACAATTACACTATACGTTTCATATCAGTAGCAATGATAATATAACAAATGCCGCAACAGGAAAAAAAACTATTACGTTTAATCCTAGTAGACGAAATGCAAAACAAGCAGAAAAAATGTTTTCAATTGCCAAACCGCACTGCCAAAAAACATTCAACCATTATTTTTTCATCCGACTTGGATATAATTCACAGAATATGAGATATAGTAATGTTAATCCAGCGGCTGCATCGAAGGTATATGTATTGAAGTATATGTTTGTGAAGAAATAATAGCTGGATAATTCATATCTTGTATACAGATGGTCTGCAGTTGCCGTATTGCATATATTCGGTATTCTTGACCTCGTTTTCATAGTTTAGTAACTGCATTCAAAACTGTATAGTTAATCACGTGATTTGTCCAGTTATTCTGATTATTTGACTTCGTTTTCATGGTTTTTTTGTCAAATATTTTTAAAAATCGTTAATTTAAGAACCATTTTTCAGATACTGTTAGAAATAGGTAATTTATATTTGGTGTCAGATTTGATTGTTTTTTAGAGATATCTGTACTTTTGAAATCACACTATTCAGCTACGTTAAATATTAACTGAAAATGTATACGAAGTATCTCTTGAAAATGTTTTTCAACACTCATCAATCGAAGATTAAAGTCCCTTCCAATTATCAGCTATCATATCGTGTAAAACATTTGTATGGCAGGAAAAATTATTATTCTTAATAATTCGTTTATAATTGATAAAAACAATTATCTGCTTTTCCGCGAAAAAATTTCCTGAAACAAAAGAAATACAAATCACAAATTTTATACAATTAATATAATGAACTAAGTTACTTGTATTTTTCATAGATTTTCTAGAAAATTCATTTGTTTTTTAATATAACTGGACAGTGATAACTAACGTTTATATTTAGATCAGTCATTTTTTTTACATTATAATTGAGCCGTTGAGCGTGGTTATAACTAACATGACCAATGTCATTAGAAAAGAATGTCCCATTCAATTATCATCGGTAAAATTGAATAAAATTTCTTGCAAATCCTGTAATAACAACAATAACAATACTGTATTTTGAAAAACACATATACATGTACATGGGTAACAAGATGTCAAATACATCATCATATTTATAGTTGTTACAATAATCGTATAATTGTGAGCTTAATTATAATATTTTAAATATTTTGTTAATGAAAAGTAATAAGTTCTTCATAACGTTAATTATTGCAAAATGAAAGAAGCCCTTTCATTTTCTCAACACATGGATACCTGTGGTAATATTCGGTAACATTTGTCATATTTTATGACCATGAAAATGGCCATTGTTATATTATAGTTCGTTTCTGTGTGTGTTGCATTTTAGTGTTGTGTTTCTGTTGTGTCGTTGTTCTCCTCTCATACTTGATGTGTTTCCCTCAGTTTTAATTTGTAACCCGGATTTGTTTTTTCACAATCGATATATGAATTTCGAATAGCGGTATACTACTGTTGCCTTTATTAAACATAAACATACTGTAACTCAAATAGATAGTGAAATTCGTTTCCAATTGATGAGGATGCAGAAAATAGTAATGCATATTCTAATGTTTTTCTTGTCGTATAACACATCTAGAGGTGTAATACGACAAAAAACCTTCAAATATAAATTTTCTATCATATAGATGTGGTCTACATGTTCCTTAAAAAGCACAATGTGCTTACAATCATCTGTACGTTTGTTTTCATATATATCTTTTGTGCATATATCATATATTCAGTTATCATAGTAATCCTTTTACAGATTAGCACCTTTTTTAAAAGAGCAGCATCAAGAAACAAGCCCAGACACATGATATTTCCTTTTTAACATTATCTTTAAATTTTCTTACTTACTACTTCAGTTATTTGTTTGTTCTCTTGTTTAATAGTTGCACGACGTATTGTTGTTTTATTTTAATCTATGTGCATCATCATCTGCATACTTATGTTTACCTGCTTGTGTCACATTTTTCTGGTGCTTTTCATTCTCTTTAAACATCTGTATATCTGCTTGTTTCATATCTCCCTTGTGGATTTTATCTTCTTTATAATTATATATACCAGCTCGATTCAATTTTTCTGTGTTCTCAACATGTTCTAGATATTTCTGAATTCCTGATTTGTTAAAGCATCTCTGTAATCCTTGTCTTCTTGATATTGCTGATACCTTACTTGTATCAAATTATCTCTGTGTGGTATATACTCCGTTATTTCACTAATAGTTTCTGTTTAATGCACCAGTTATTTAGCTCTGAATTTCTCATCTGTTTTGTATCGGATCCTTTCTTTTTCAGCATTTGAAAATACCTTTGATTCAGAATAGCGATCTTCCGAATTTTTATCAGAATCAGACATCTGGTGTACATTAGCTTTCATTTTCTTTACTGTTACCTCATAATTTTTGATCAACTCTATCCTTTTTTCTATGAACTAGTCTGTATTGTAATCATTTTTGAAAAGCTGTAACAACTTCATAATGATTGATATCTCATTTATGTTGAAGATATATTGCCTGATCATTAACTTTAATGTTGCAACATATTTGAGAGGAAGAATATTTAAGCCACGAATTATTAAAAAATGTATAAATATCTTTTTTGGAAGGTCATCTTAAGCTATTACCTCCAGTTTATTTCCACAATTCATTTTGTTTCTATTCTGTGTGATTTATTTGCTCTTGTACAGAGTGAATAAATGGCCTAATCAAATTTCCATTTCTCTTCAAATGATCAGCTATTGCCCTACTTATAGTACCATAAAACTATTATTTATAGTGCTTAACAAACATTGCTTGAAAAAGAAAAATAGTCGTAGTAGCAGATGGAAGTCCCATGTTATAAACATTTGGAGTAATTTGCTTGTATACAAAGTTTCCTCTTTGAAATAAAATTCAAAGATTTAAATTTGTAAAATTTATCAATTGAGGACAATATTTGCACATCAAATGCGTGATCCACAAAACTTTGCTTAATTTTACTTCATCCATTTTATCCATGGCAATACTTTCATTAGTACAAATGTCCAAACGGTAAATTTCAGTTAATATATGGCCACTCTGGTAAATAATTGCTTGCATTCTAGGAGAAACCTCACTATTGATATTTCTTGTTTCTAGAATTTCAATCAATTCAAATGTACTGGTGTTAACTGGTTTATGATTTTCGGAAAGTTCATGGTCAGTGATGTGTATAGATTCCTCTCCAAAAATACAAAAATTGATTCCCATTACCTCAGATCCTTAATTTTGACTTGCTCCAGCTTTCATATTTCACCAGTATTGTAAATGATGGTCCAGGTTGATTAATTCAAAAGTAAACTTTTACCATGTCTTTGCTCTGAAACCAACTCATTTCCTGCACGAGAATAAAACAACAGTAAATCTTCATTACTAAAAAAGTTGTATCATATGCACATATAAAGCAAGCGTCATAGTCTATAAGATATTCCTGTGAAGCTTGGTCTAAAGGTAAAGAATTTTAAAAAGCACTAAAATCATTGGGACCAGAAGTGCTTACAACAGCTTAAATTGATTCATTTCTGTGTTTTTTTTTTCATTCGTTTTTCCGATATTTCTACCATTTCCAGTGTCTAATAGTACTAAATATCGGTTATTACCATGAATATTCCTATAAATTTTGTTTCAATTAATCAAAACATTTTACAAATACATTTGATCCCTGTCATTAAAATCTTCCAATTTACTAGGAGGCCCGAGCTGATATACGATTTACTGCACATTGAAGTGAGAAAGAGAGGACGGGAGAATCATAAAAAGTAACTCTTCTTATGGAAAAGACGACAAAAGCAATAGGCTTGTAACGATACTGATGAAAAATTATTTTAAACAAAAATCGTAGGTTTTAAAGAAAATATGTGTTAAACCTGGTTATTTCAAATATATATCGAAATACATTATGTTTTATTTCTATCACTTATTGAGATAGTTGCATAAGAAGCTTGTTAAACTAAATTTAAAAAATGTTTACTGCTTATTGATAACATAAATTGAAAAAAATCATGAACATACAAAATCTAAAGCTGTTCAAGTCATCAATTTTCGGAGTGTTCTAAATAGTTCATGGTACAATTTCCAAAAATATATATTTATTTTCCACAACTAAGTTTTCGAGTACGGCGGTTTTCTTTCAATATTGTCTCTGTCTCTGCTCTGTAAATTGAAAAAATTTAAATAAATATTTTAACAAAGTAAGTTATCCGTTTAAATTTTAAATAGTCCTCTCGATTTTTGTGCATGTATGTGGGGTCTTCTCGACGTATTTGCATTCAGTGTTTACATCGGGATAAGGTCTGTTTGAATGAATTTACTTTGTAAAAAAATTAAAACAGTACTTCATAAATTTCATGCGAACGAAGCGTTTATTACATACATCAGGAACATATATTTGAGCGCCAAGGATGAAAAAAAAACGAATCAGTTGAAAAGCTTTATGACCAAAAAGGACCTAAAATTAATAGCCAAATCCATCTAAAGTCCACGTTGCCTGGAGTTGAAACCTTAGTTTCTTAGAAAATTTTAAAATTCATAATCGGACAATTCTAGATGGGTGTATTGGTAACTTAATTTCAAAAGTGTTAATCAATCGATTATTTCTTATTCTTACTTTTTATTTTTTTACCTGTACTTCTCTGGTTTAGCTTTATACATATACGGGTAATCGACATGCTCCAGTGGGGTATAAAAAGAATACATGTACGTTTCAAGTGAGGAATTGATTCCCATAGCAACATCTTCAATAAAATTTACAACAAACACCCATAGCCTTCTTTTCTCATTATTTGGTATATGAAGAGAGAAATGATAACATTCATATTGTGATTTTGTGATTATTTTGATTTATTTTTAATATCACTATTTACCAGAACACTTTTTTGTGAATATATAATCAACAGAGTCCTTGCCATACGGGATGTAAATTTTTGTATTATATTACCCACGTTTGTTTCCCAATATTAATTCTCAAATCTCCTGGATGAAAACTACCTTGAATTTTGAATTCTTAATGCTTTACAACATCGTACTTTAAATTTCCTTGGCCTGTTTAACTGTTTTGATTCGAGCGTCACTTGTGAGAGTCTTTTTTAGACGCAACGCGCTCTATGATGACTTTACTTGAAAGTTCAAATTCCAAACAGTAGATGTACTAACCTTTATACTATCTCTAGCTATTGTTGTACTCCTGTTATTCTTGTGACTACAAATATTCAACCAATCTTTAACTTTGTGACTAGTTTCTGAAACATCAGTGCAATCAAGCTGTATATTCTCAGTTTCCACAACCGTGCTTTCAGTTTTATATATGAATTCGCTGAATATAAAAATTATCAGACATGTGGTATGACAATGTATGATTGCCAATGAAATAATTTTCCATCAGAAACCAAATGACATAGAAGTCAATGACATAACAGCTATAGGTCACCGTACGACCTTCAACAACAGGAGAAAAATAACGGCCTGATTTATGTAAAAGAAATAATGAACGAATAACAAATATGATATATAGCAACAAACGACAACCACTCAATTACTAGCTTCTGTCTTGGGACAGGCACATACAAAATCTTACGAGGTAAAAAAAATTTTTTTTTTTTTTTACATCAATGTTTATTAGTGTCATTTCACCATCACTTGAAATGTTTTTAACTTCATTATTATTTGGACCAAATTGGATTGCTTTATGCAAATTATATGTAATGTTTTTCTTTCAGATTACATTTTCGTATATAATTCAGATTGGCTTTAATTGATTGCGTAACTTTAGATTTGATTGTTTTAAGTTACTTTGATTTGAATTATTTGTATTCACATTGTCATTGTTCTTTTTTTTATGCATTCACTGTTTACAGAAATGATGCTCTGGCTTTTAATTAAGATTTTGTGTTTGTACTTTTTTCAATCTGATATTGCTTTTTATTCTTCATACGCTATTTCGTTCAAAATTTTTTCCATTAAATCTACAGTCCTGATCAAAATAGTTTAAATGTCGCAGGCTTGACAAAAAGTAAAGTAAATTCCTAGACAATCGGTTAGCTATATAAAACTAATAAGCAAATAAAATGATATTTTATAGTTTTGGAAATGACACCAGCACATCTGATAGGACATTTTTGATAGAAAAACATGATATCAATTTTAAAGGCAGCCAATAGGGTTTCAGACGTTTAAAGAATATTGTAAATTTGACATATATAATTAATGTATTAGTGTGAATCGTAATGCATTCACAAATTCCGTAAAAGGCTTACAAAGCAAAAATTCATTACTTTTGTTAAAAAAAACTATTGCAGAAAGAGCTCTGAATCGTAGTCTGTTTATTAATTTTCTTTTAAATTCTAAAGTTTAAAGTAGTACGTTTTCAAAATTAAAAAATTAATATCTATGTAATCTGAGTGATGGTGTAAATTTTCTTAAAGATAACACTGAACTTGAAATAATGGTTACACAAGTTTTCAATTTGTCTTATATCTTTGAGAAATTAATAATAATGGTGGGTTGAGAACAAAACTTTACGACAATTGAATGTTTCAGCTTTGGCAGCTTTACATTTCTATGTAGCAACATTCCAGCAGCGCCTGCAAATGAAGTATATATCTCTCAAACTCTAAAACAGTTCTTTATTATTTTTCTTTACTTATTCTAAGTAAGTATGGTATATGTGACTTTCCTTAACATTACTTAAAATTGATAAGTTTTACTTACTGCGCTTAGGCAGTTACTTAAAATTACTAAAATGATATGCTTACCTAACAAAAGTAATAACTAAAAATTCTAGTAAATTAAATATTACTTAATTTACAAACAATGTTTCAATTTACTTAAATTAAGGAAAAAATTTACTGAAACTAGTTTTGATAACTAGAAAAACTTTTACTTATGACAATGCATGCTTTATGTGTGTTATTTTTAGAGAATTACTAAATGTATTTTAACTTGGTTTAGTTTAGGTAAATTTATTGCCAATTACTGGTTAATTTTTACGGACAATTTTAAAGGTTCTATTCTAAGATAATAATAAACCATGACGATTTCATTTAAACATAGATTGATATAGTGCAAATCATTTCGTGTTTAGTAGCTATTTTTAACTAACATAAAACAATGAGGTTTTGCCTTAAAGGGGCAAATAATCATCGAGATGACCTCCGAAGACTTCCGACGGTCAAATAACCCGCTATAAACATAGATATAAATATAAATAGATAGCGACCACGTGCAATCGGAATTTTCTAGGTCTGCTTGATTTCATATTGTAGATTAAAAAATTATGTTTATCATCATTTTTACCTGTATAAGAAAGATTTTTTGTGGATCGAATCAGTCAACCAAATGGTTTATCCTTGTCTCACTATCAATGTTGACATTCTTTTCCTTTTAATAGCTGAGCACATGCATAACCCATGTCCAGCTAAGGGGTTAAATTGAAGGTCACATGAACACGGACTCAAAAATGGGGTTGAAATATTCACTTGCATGTGAATAATTCTAAAGCGATGTTTCTTAGCTTTTTTGACAAAATTAAACCAAATTGGCTGCTAAAAGCGAATAATTATTTCACATTCATTAATGATTGAACGAAAAAAAAATCATATTTTAATTTTTATATCTCGTAGCTAATGCCCCTTTAATCATTTTTACGTTTTAATTATTTTCAATTTTGCTTGGGATTTTATTATGAAAAAAAGTAAAATAACAAAAATAAAGAACTCCAAGGAAATTCAAAACGGAAAGTCCCTTATCAAATGCTTAATTTCATATTCAATTTCATAATCAATTACTTAAAATAATTACTTCGGATTACTTTAAATTACACACATTATTATAATACCAAATCATTTAAATGACTCTTCCGTTTCGAAAATGCTGATAGAGAAACAATGAAAGATGGGCATATCAACAACTCATCTGATCAAAAAAATAAAACTTCAATAATCAAGTATCTTTTGATTAGTTATTCATTGGTTTCTGTATTGAAGATTTCACACAAGGTCATAAAAAACGTGTTCTGGTCTTCTGTGGATTTAGGCAAAAAGGTGTCTTCCCTGTTGTAGTAGTTCCTGCTGATGCCAAAAATAATAATTTCAAAGATTGTAGAGAAATCATTTAAAAAGAAGCATTTGTAGCCATTCCAAGTTAGATAGTAAGTAAATGGTGGCAGGTCTTGACTTGGGTGTCCAATTTAAGTCTATCTTCATTAGATGGTGTATGGAATCTGCATTCAGGAAAGACAATGGATGCAAAGTGATGCTACTCTTTAGGCGCAATAGGGTTAGCATACCAATCAGGACAAGCAATGGTTGCAAAGAGATGCTATTGTTAGGCACAATAGGGTTAGAAGACAACCGGTCAAGACAGGCAAAGGATACATATAACGTAAAGCACAATATGATTTAAGGGACAAGGATTGATGAGACAGAAATCAGTCAGGAAAAAAGTATATCCAAATTACTTACAAAATTTGAAAAGAGGAAGTCAATATAAACTGACAAAATCAAATGTTATCATCCAACAGAACAAGTGAAAAACAACTGTCACATTCCTGACTTGGTACAGGCATTTTCTGAAGAAAATCGGGGGTAAAACCTGGTTTTATAGCTAGCTAAACCTCCCATTTGTTTGACATTTGTTTATAGCTCCGTAATATAGACAAAAATGGGTGAGCAACCCAAACAGACATAATATATGACACCAGTAAAGTTAGATGCTAGCGTTTAGCATAACATGGTTAGGAAGCAACCAGTCAGGACAGACAGCTGCAAAGATAGATCCTATTACTAAAACAAAAGAATTAGATGGCAACCAATGCAATTAGGAAAAACAAAAGATGCAAATGGATGCTATTTGCTAGCAACATAAGGTTTCAAAAATAGCAGTTATATAAGACAGTTAACCTGTCAAGACATACGACGGTTGCAAATGGGTGGAACTGGCTAGCACACTAAGTATTCGAACAAACCAGTAACATAAGACATACAAGCAGTCAGGATATATGACAAATGTCAAGTTATGCTACTGTTTATCACAATAGGGTTTCAGGTACAAACACATTATACTATGTACAACCATTCACGGCAGACAATAGATGCAAAATGATGCTATTGTTTAGCACAATAGGGTTTAATGACAAAATATTAGGACAGACGATAGATAAAAAGTGTTGATACACCGCCTCGGTGGCCTCGTGGTAGCGTGTTCGCCTCGAGTGTAGGGGGCCTTGGGTTCGAACCCCGGCCGAGACAAACCAAAGACTTTAAAATTGGTATTTTCTGCTTCTCCGCTTGCACACGTCATTAAGAAGTGAGAGCAAAGACTAGTCAGCTCGAAGTCAAAATAATGTGTCCGAGTAAGGTGACATGTTTTCACACCTTGTAAACTAGCACGTTAAAAATCCGCCAGTCTAGTACAGGGTTTATATTCTTATTACATTAACATGTTCTGGTCCTGAATATGCAGCAATCCGTCATCATCATCATCATCATCATCATCATCATCATCATCATCATCATCATCATCATCATCATCATCATCATCATCATCATCATCGGTTCGGGTACTACAATATAAGGTAGACAATCAGTCATGACAGACTACGAATACAAAGTGACTCCATAGTTCAGCACAATAGGACAAAGGAACAACCAGTCAAGATAGACAGTTGAAATCTCAGATGCTGCTATTAAGCCGAATTGGGTTAGGAAACAACAAGAATATATGAATACAAAGTTATGCCATAGTTTAGCAGAATAGATTAAGGGGACAATCTGTCAGGACACACAGTTGCAAAGTCAGATGCTATTATTAAGCCTAGTTAAACAAGAATATATGAAATAGATAATCAGTCAGGAAAAACTATAGATGGAAAGTGGTGATTTTGAGTAACATAATAAGATTTCATGGACAACAATAGTATTGAACCCCCAGTCAGGACAGATTCCTCAATGCCAGATGCTATTGTTTAGCACAATAGGGTTAGGTGACAAGAAGTTACGACAGACAAAAGTGATGTTATTGCCCAGCACAATTAGGTTTTAAAGATAGCAGTCATATGAAACTGACTATCAATCAGGACATATGTCGACTGCAAAGTGATGATTCTGTTGAGCACTGATTCTGTTGAGCGCAGTATTGTTTATGGGGCAAAAGTAATATGAAACTGACATCCAGTTTGAGCAACGGATGCAAAGTGTAATGCTACTATTTTCCACAATAGGGTTTTTTGGACAACAGTTATATAAGATAGACAACTATTTAGGAAAAACGACGGATGCAAACGTGATGTAACTATTTACAACACTAGAGTTTGTGGGACAACAACAAATGTATATTCAGTCGGCACAGACGATCGATGCAGAGTGATGCTATTGAATATCACAAAAGTCTATTGAGACAACAACTATAAGACAGCCTCAAAGTCAGATGATAGTGAAAAAAAAAGTAGAGAACAGACGACAGATGCAAAGTAATGATATGGTTTAAGCACAATTTGTTGGGAGGAAATCAATAATATATGAATGGACAACCAGTCTTGATTAATGACGCAAAGCGATGTTATTTGTTAGCACAATCACGTTTCAAAAAACAGTATAAGAAACAGCCATCAAATCAGGATATATGACGGATGCAAAATGATGCATGATAGGGTTTCAGGGATAACAATCATATGAATTTGATATGCAGCTAGACGACATGTGAAAAGTGATGCTATAATTTAGCAAACTATGGTTTTGGGAGGAACAAGATTGGCAGACGGACAACCAACTAGGATAGACAAATGCAAAGTCAGAAGCCTGTACCAAGTCAGGAATATTACAGTTGATTTTTAGTCATTCCGTTGATTGGTAACGTTTGACTTTGTCAGATTTTATGTACATACCCTTTTTGAATTTACATGGGAGTTCGGTATTTTTGTGACGCTTTTTGTTAAACACACTAGGGTTTAGGCCAAGTAGTTGACAACAGATGCAAAGCTATGCTACTGTTAAGAGCAAGAAGGTTAGAGGACAACAGGAATACATTAGATGGACAAAAGATGTCAGAATAAAAGATGGACGCAAAGTGACGCAATAGAAAGTGCAATAGTGTTAAGGAACAATAAGTTTAGTGTCTATATGCACAGCCAGTCAAGACAGACAATGGATGAAAAGTGATGCTTGTTGAGAAACACGCGAACTTTAACGTGACGTTGTGCGGACATCGTTTAGGAACTTCTATTGTAAAGTCATTCTATTATGTAGTTGTTACTCTTTACCTCAATGTAGCAACCAAAATACAAATATACAGCTTACAACTATTGTTTTCTTCATATTATGGTGCCTTGACTGCTGGAAAATGTCTACAAAGTTAAAAGGAACACGTTCGGGACACAGGAGCTCTTTCATTAAGGTTTTGCGGAGATTTGAAGATATAAAATCTAACAAAGAATGCGACAGAGATGAACTTTCGACCATTTTTTATTTGATTATTGATAAGCAAAGATATTTGTCAGACTTGAACACTCAGATTATCAGTGATTTATCGGAGGAGGAATTGAACCGGAGATATCTGATTAAGACGAGTATGCTATAACTTTAGAGACGAAAATATGCAAGATGCGTAAATTTCTAGTAACAACCGCCCGTTCTAGATATTCACTTAGTTCTCTTAACCCTTTAGATAGGAGTTTTGATGTCAATAGAAACTGAACAGCATCGTTCAATTTGCAACATATGTACGCTCCTCATATGTCAAACAGCAGTAACCAATTTCACAAATTACCCAAGTTAGAACTTTCAAAATTCGACGGCAACATTCTCAATTGGCAAGCATTCTGGGAATCTTACGACAAAGCAATCAATGGCAATCCCTCATTAACAGACGCATAGAAATTCAACTACTTAAAATCACTTCAAAACGAGGCTTTGACTACAGTTTCGGGTTTTGCACTTACAAATTTAAACTACAGTAAAGCTATAGATTTATTACACCAACGATTCGGACAAACTCACAAAGTCACGCACACGTACATGCAGACTTTGTTAGCTCTACCCGCACCCGATAATACAGTACGTTCATGCCGCAGATTTTACGACAAGTCAAAGATTTACTCGTTATTTTGAAAATATGGACACTACCGATGAACCTACCTTACATGTATTCACCGATTCAAGCACAGTAGCGTACGGCGCTTTTGCGTTCTTGGTGAAAGGGAAAGAATCTAAGTTTGTCATGGCTAAAAATGGCTAGAAATTTGACCATACCGCAACTTGAACTTTTGGCAGCATTAGTAGGAGGCCTATTAGCGTCACATATAATGTCAAGTTTACGAAACGTTAAAAAGTGTGTACTATGGAGCGACAGTCAAAAAATTCTACACTGGATATCTTCAACATGTTCAAGGGAGCAACTTAAAACTTTAAAGCAAACAGAGTTTCCGAAATCAAAGAGCTAACAGGTGAACATAGCTGGGAATATTGCCCTACACAACACAACCCTGCTGATTTATTATAACGTGGCATATCGTATGAACAATTGAAAAATAGTAAACTATGGATGCATGGTCCTGACTGGTTGACAGACGAGAAACAATGACCGAATGAATTTGAAATTGACAGTAACGTTATGACCACAATTAGTAAGTACGATAAAAATCAAGAAACGCCAGATGGCCTTATACGGACGAAATACAACGTATTGAACGTAATCAATGTCGATAAATACAACTCATTCAACAAATATGCGCGTATCTTAGCTTACGTACAGAAATTTCGTAATCGAGTTTCTGATAATAGTAGACGGACCACAACATATCTGACACCAAATGAGATAAATAATGCAACAATGAAGTTGATTGAAGCTGTGCAACACTAAAGACACATTGATGTTTTTGAAAGCTTATGCTCAAAGTTAACGCATAGCTTGATATATCAATAGACCATTTTCATATTACCGACTTTTGACTCCGGATTATGTAATTTTTCGACATGTTATCTAATTTGTGGTAGAACATCCTGGTACTCGGTCAACTAAGAGCAACCCAAAGAAGTAAAATCAAATATATAATCGGTGCAATTTGGGGGGAAAGTTTACTGTTTTCTGATGATTTTGTCGTGTATAGAAAACGTAAAACAATTATTTTTTCCCAAAATTGTACCAATTGAAAGTTTATTTTACTTCTTTACGTTGCTCTTACTTGACCGAGTACCAGGATGTCCTACTACAGAGAATGTAACCTGTCGAAAAATTATAAAATCCGGAGTCAAAATTCGGTAATATGAAAATAGTCTATTATGATTGTATTTGGACAAAGACGGATTAATACCATGTGGTGGAAGCATTAATAATGCACCACTTCCAGAGAATGCGAAATTCCCGTATTTAATACCACCATAGCATAGACTTACAAAGTGACTGATTAATGACATTCACGTTGAAAATTTACATTCCGGCATAGGAGCTACCGTAACTTATTTTAGGCGGAAATATTGAATACCGTCAGCACGACAAGAAGTTGGATGCATAATTCGAAAATGAGTAAGTTGTCAAAAAGAAACAGGAGTTGCCTAGGAGAGCACCAGATCATCAAAGGAAACAATGGACTACTTCTAAAAGTGTATATATGCTTGTTTACATGTGCTAATACTCGAGCTATTCATCTTGAAATAGTTCCAGATATGACTGAAAAATCGCTCATGCTAGCTTTTCGTAGATTCATAAGCAGGAAATCGATACCCAGGGTTATGATATCAGATAATGCTACAACATTTGTTGGCGCCTCGGCGGTAATACGGAAGTTAACGGACTTAAAACTTTCCATGACAAATTAAGCAAATTTGGAACTACATGGAAATTCATACCACAACGTGCCCCATGGTATGGCGGATTTTGGGAAAGACTGGTTGGATTCACTAAGAAATTTCATTAAAAAATTCTTGGACGAGCATGTATAGATTTACCGCTGTTTCAGACATTAGTTGTGGATATTGAAGCTAACCTTAACAATAGACTGCTTACCTATATATCGTCGGACATTGCGGATCCAGAGCCGCTTACCCCATCGCATCTTTTTTATCCGTTATATACAGATTATAGAGACTGTTGTAGTGCCGATTTAACAAACAATCATGGAACTATAAATGACCAATTAAAAAGGAGATTCCGTCTTATTGAACAATTCTTGGCAAGAAGGAAACACAGATAGTTGACATCTTTACGAGAATTTCACCGAGTGTCTGGAAATAACAATCAAAATGTTAAACTAGGTGATGTAGTTCAAATATACGACGATAATTCTCCACGTACAACATAGAAACCTGGTGTAATAGAAGAGCTTACCTTTGGAAACAATAACCTTGTGCGATCTGCGACGGTCCTGACATCTTAATCTAAGCACAAAAGAGTTTTTGGGACAACAATTATATTAGATGGAAAGCCTGTCAGGACAGACGGTCATAAAGACTGCTGCTTTTTTTTAGAACAAAAGGGTAAGGGGACAACAAGATCAACAATTTGTCGGTATTACTATGGAAATCAACTTTGCACATCTCCTGTCTGACCTATATTGATAATGTTCTCTCGATTAACAATCCAAATATTTCTTATTGGGTTCCATTAGTATATCCTCCTGAACCAGAGATTTGAGAAATAAAAGATACAGCTTCCCCCACCTCATTTCTAGACATTTGACATTTTTTGTTTATTGTTTTGCATAGTTTATTTTTATGATGAGCCGTTACGCCACTGTCCAAGGTTAGGGGGAGGGTTTGGCGCAAATAAACTTGTTTAACCCCGCTACATTCTGTATGTGCCTGTCCCAAGTCAGGAACCTGTAATTCAGTGTTTGTCGTTTGTTGCTGTGTTACATATTTGTTTTCGTGCATTATTTTGTACATAAATTAGGCCGTTAGTTTTCTCGTTTGAATTGTTTTACATTTGTCATTTCGGGGCCTTTTATAGCTGACTATTCGGTATGGGCTTTTCTCATTGTTAAAGGCCGTACGGTGACATATAGTTGTTAATTTCTGTGTCGTTTAGTCTATTGTGGAGAGTTGTCTCATTGGCAATCATACCACATCTTCTATTTATATTTAACTTGAATTTGACAACGGCGGTCATCTTAGTACCAGAACAATGTCAAACAAGACGATTTCAATTTTGAAATCATAAATTTTCCTCACCTTAAAAGCAATATACCAACTTCATCCGTGGTATGAGTATAAAATTCTCAATTCATACGACATTCAAGAGCTTGTAGCTACTACTCAGACTTTTTAAAACGTCATCGGTGTATGCGCAAAAAATTAATATGCCAGGGTTTTATCAAAATACGTCTTGTCCTTTTTCTAAAAAAAATCATCTGAAAGTACCAAGACCCTAATAGATATTCAGCGTCTACTTTACAAATAATACAAGTTGATCCTGAGTTATAGATTCTAAGAGCTTAAGTTATGTATCTTTTTATTTACTTTACAGTTTTCCTTTTATTTGTCTTCGTTCTATTTAGTTTCTTTTTGTCGTATGACTTTTGACGTGACTCTGTATCTATGCATCCCGCTGTCGGGTTTTTGACTTCCTGCGTTCCTGATGAAGATATGTCCTGAGGTACGATTCGGACGCAACAGTGTTGTTTCCGTTTTGTTTACCTTTGAGTTTATATTTTACTTATTTTGTACTTTATCTAGATTGTTTATAATATAAACGGCATGTACTATCAACTACACAATCTTTTTTATCTGCGTCTTAGTCAATCAATTTTAATCTACAATATTTTGTTGGCTTCTGTATCAAATCTATTATTAACTTCAATACTGTTTTGTTGACGTCTTTGCTAGACTTATTTGTATGTTTGCTTGAATTTTGAAGTCAATTGTGATGTATGTTTATATCCCTTTATAGCTTACTGTTCGGTGTGCGCCAAGGCTCCGTGTTGAAGACCGTACTGTGACCTATAATGGTTTACTTTTATAAATTTTGACTTGGATGGAGAGTTGTCTCATTGGCACTCATACCACATCTTCTTATATCTATTTACACAGTTTTGGCTGCTAAATCCCAAGATCAATTTAAAGATATGTCTCTGAAACTACAAGATAAAATGTTTTTTAACTTTGCAGAAATGTTTATTTGGATACCTTAATTCTCATTTGATAATGTTCCGGTGATAAACATATAACATTGTTGATAAATAGTTCCAATAGCTGTATGTAAACCATATGCAAATGAAAAATCACATTTTCATTCCTGTGAAAATTAAGGTCAATACAGTCTAACTTGCTAGGAATAATGCATGTTACCTCTCCACATAAAAGACTCAATTGGTTGCAATTAAAGCTAATCTGAGACAATCTTTGATTCTGACTGTCCAATTTTTTTAAATCTTCCGAGAAACAGTTCAAACAAAAACTCATCAAGTATACCAGGCTTATAATGTTTTACGCCATGTGCGCGTTTCTTCTACACCAGACTTATCAGTGGGGCTCCAATACAAACAGTTGTAAATTCCACATCTAATACAAAGTTAAAGAGCTTTAGAAACCAAACATTCCGGAAAGATGTGAAAATACGGCTATGGCAATTTATACCTGGGGGGAAGAAAAACCTTAGTGTTTCGAATAATTCAACGTTTCATATAAAGTATATTTACAGAAATGAACAAATAAGGATATTTCATGTCATCACAAAAGTGCTGACTTCTTGGCTGGTGATAACCTTGGGAACGGAACGTCCAACGGCAGAGGCATTAACCAAGTGGTTGTTAAAATTCATCGAAGATACCAGATAATTGTGTACGCCTGACGCCCGTTCTGTCTTCAGCAAACTCATCAGTGGCGCTCAAATTAAAAAAAAGTCTAATGGCCAAATCGCAAAAGAAGTTTAAGCGCTTATTGTGAATAATTCATGTTTTATTTACAGTAGATTTACAGAAAGTGAACCTATCAATGATATTTTCCGTCAATACTAAAGTGCTAACTACTGGGCTGGTGATAACCTCGAGGAGGAAACGCAAACTAATTTGTGAAAACTGCATCTTCTTATTTATATTCATCAAAATGAAATTTTAAAACATGACTACTTCATAAAAAGGTAGTTTGTTTACACCCGTCACAGTTAATGTCTTCTTTTGAAAAAAGTAGTTATTTACTAGAAAGAATTTGATGCAAGTTCCATCTAAATGTTTTCAGCCTGTAATCGTCTATATGAATAAATACCAATTTTAAAATTGAGTGTTTTGAGCTGACACAATCTTAATTAAGTAACAATTTTTCAGTTTTAGAAACATGGAAGTTTATCTTCCTTTCTATTATTATTAATGAATCTATACATATGTTTTGTCTTTTGCTTTCAATCATAATGGATGGTTTAAGTTAATCTTTTACTTAAGATTTTATTGTTTTATCTGATTTAAAGGGGAATCCCTGGAATACTGGCTATAACTCTTAAAAAATGTATTAAGAGTTATTTGAGCGTTGAATCTATCAGTTATTGAAAAAGTCACCAAGCATTTATGATGTTTACGTTTGATTATGAGAATGAAACAGCAGCATCTAAATAAATCGGACAAATTTGAATCCATGAGGACTATAATATCAAAAATTACATTTTTATTAAAGAATCAAAATGCATAAAGATAGGCAAAAGATACCAAAATAGACATTCAACCTCATAAGTCGAAATTAAATCTAGAACGGCATTGCAAAAAAAGAAAAAGAATTAAAAAAAACCCAACGGTATACAATACACAACATAGAAAACTAAAGTTTAAGCAACACAAATACCACCAAAAACCAGAGGTTATCTCATGTGCTCCCGAAGGGTAAGCAGAATCTACTTCAAATGTGTCACCCGTCGTGTTGCTCATTTCAGATCAAATCCAGTTATAAGTCTTATTCGGTAGGTCACGTTCGGAGGAAAGGGAAAGGGTTTGTGGTTACGGCAATTGGATCATATCCGTCTACATTTGCATAACGATCAACCTACATAGAAATAGAAAGTTCACAATTGGGAAGCTGAATTCATCTCTGTTGTCGTAACGTTTAGTTCTCAGCCGACCCTAATTGTCAATTTTTCGATGTAAGTTTAGATATAAGGCAACCGTTATTGTATCTGTTGTATCCTTTATTTCAAGTTCGATGGGATAGATGCGTTCAACATATTCACCAAACTTTGAATTATAGCGAGCTGACATCATCTATATAGAGGAAAGTGAAGTTCAAGGATAATGCTTGCTTCTTTTTGTTATTCCTCAGAAGCTTTGGTATAAATTCAGCCTAATAAGAATAAAGGAACAAATTGACAAGAAGAGGAGCACAGTATGTTCCCATTAGAATCCCGATTAAAAAATCACGTCCTCAAAACGTAACAAATATGTTGTCAATCAAGAAGTCAAGCATCTTGATATTGTCAGATTTTTTTTTTGTTTGAATCAGAGTTATGGTTTACAAGAGAGGCGAAAAATACCAAAGGGACATTTAAACTCATAAGTCAAAAATAAACTGACAACGCCATAGCTAAAAAAGAAAAAGACCAACAGACAAACTACAGTATTCAAAACATTACATAGAAAACTAAAGAATGAGTAACCAAACCCAACTAAAAACTAGGTGTTATCTCATGTGCTCTGGAAGGGAAAGCAGATCCTACTCCACGTGTGACACCCATCGTGTTGCGATTTATCCCTACCAAAGACAAGATACTTGTATCTACGTTTACCATTCTTTGTTATGAAACAAAGCAGGATCCATTCTTTTAATTTGTCTTTTAGTTTGGATTCGGGAATATTTTTGTAAAGATTTTTTAATACTACTGCAAAATCTTAGATTGAATGAACTGTATCTGATCTTTGGATTTTTTTAGTATCCACCTCTGATTCACATCGCCTTAAGATAAGGTAGTTACACAATAACTTTGAAGCCCGGCTTTGATCGTTGATGTTTATAATTTAGTAAGAGGTTTCGTGGAGCACAAGGAAGAACTAGCAATATAACGTTGTTTGTAAGGACACTTATGTACTTATGTAATTTAGGTATCCAATAAAGTGAAGGAAGATCTAGTATTTCATCTTTGGTTGATAGCTGAAAAGGTAAAAACATATCATTCATACATCATGTACATGAAATGCTTATAAAAAAAGTTTTGGGAATGACTCTTCTAACCAAAAAAATATAAATGTTGAAAAAGAGAGGCGGGAGATTACAAACGGATATTCAAATGCATAAGTCTAAAACCAACTGACAATGCCATAGGAAAAAACGAAAACCGACAAGAAGACAAACAACACGAACCCGACCAGGAACCGGAGGATCTTAGATACTCCGGAAGGGTAAGCAGATGCTGATCTATATGTGACACCCCTCCTGTTGCTCGTGTAAGTACATACCCGGTAATAAGTCGATTTCGGTTGTCACAATTGAAGAAAAGAGGACGGGATGTGGTTACGAAAGTTGACATATATCCGTCGTTATTTGTGAAACATATATTCTATAACGGTCAAACATTTTGAGACGGCGTCCATAAAATTTTCAACGGTATGATTTCAACTTCACGGCTTGCAAATACTGTATTAATAGCTTCCTTGAAACCAGCTACTCTCTTTCAAAAAAATTGTGAACGGAAATGCAAGATTTGTAGTATCGTATCAATTCAGAGATATATACTATCCTTATTCATGCGCTGCTGTCTGGAATGTTGCTACTAGTACCTAGAATTGTAAAGCTTACATTTTGGAAATTGAAATCATTTCTTTTGTCGTAAAGTTTTGTTCTCAAGCGACCCTCATTGTCAATTGCTGGATGTAACAGTACATGTGGCATCATTTATTTCAGGTTCGATGGGATAGGTGCGTGCATCATAGTCACCAAACTTTGAATTATTTAGTGAGCGGGCATAAATTATGTAGAGGAACGTTAAGTAAATGGATAATGCTTGCTTCTTTTTGTTCTTCCTCATAATACCCTGTATGAAGTCTCGTATGAATACAGAAACAAATCGGCAAGAAGAGAATTACTGTAGGTTCCCATGGGTATGTCGATTGTTTGTTGGAAAATTGGGGGGAAATAAACTGGACAAAAATGGATTGAATGATGCTATTATATTGTTACAGTACTAAGCGATAGACTATTTATCTGTATGTATTTTGTTTTCAAATACACACGGCAATACTCTAGAAGAAATGATCTGAACAACGATTATAGTACAAGCTTATGCTAACAGAGAACTTACTGCTATTGAGAGCATGTACAAAAACACACACTGATATAAGCTTACTAGCTTTTACTACTGTTTTAACGGTACCCCAAACCTGGTCATATTTAATAAACATTAACATAACCATTAGTTTTATTGTCCTTTGGTATCTTTCGCCTCTCTTTTACAAAAGGTATGGCTGACCTTATTTAGAAACTGTTGTAACCGACACAGGATCAAAGTATCCCTCATTTCGGAAGGTTTTGCCATTTCCGTTGATTTTTACTTACCAATCAATTAATATTTCCGTTGTAAAATTGGCTTACAATCTTTTTTAAAGGCCACTCTATGATAATAGATAAAATTCAATAAATATAACAAATGGTAGATCGAAACCCTCTTTTATAATTTGCAGCATTCCAAGGCCACTTCACATCTGTTTTCGTTATTTGAAAGAGTTAACAAATGCATATTTCAATAGCTCTTCTTCATAATATGAATCAGATGATACCAATTAGCTTCTTTACGGCCATCACATTTCTTAGCAGCTTTGACATCAGTTTAAGCATCTTCTTATCAATAGTTGGAGTTAAATACATGCAATATTTCCATTTCCGATCATGTGGACATTTTCTATAATGATGTAAAACAACATTATGGGATCTAAGTAGAATTCTGAAAGAAAAATCATAATGAAAAAATGAAATCATGATAATTACTATAAATGCTATTGACATAAGTAAACGCGCTTCCCATTATAGCTTCTTCCTCAAAAAGACATCGTTGAATTTATGATATCATAACAACGATATCAATATGCACCTTTTACTGCTTGTGTCGCAGCAAACATAACATCAACCGTCGATATCGATTCGATGCTGTCATCCAAATTTTATACCTGGTACGTTTCTTTTAGTTAAGCTTGTTAAGTTGTCCGTATTAAAAAACTTCTCTCCGCATCAATCTTCTGTTAATGTTGTCGATATCGATAATCGATATTGAAATTTCCCTTGTAATGATTTACTCTTGGTTAGTTTACTATGGATACATTTACGATATCGCCCGTCTTTTCGCCGCCTTATATTTGTGCCTTTTGTTTATCTGATACAGTTGTCCATAAATTCAATCTAGTTTATCCTGGTTTGCCTATTTAAATTGTCGATATCGTTTCAATATTTATTCCATATTGACATTTAAAAAAATTCTTCATGATGTTCTCTATTAATTTCAAATTGTTACGTTTTTGTTCTTCATTAAATTTTGCAATTTAACAATGTAAAAACAAGGATCTAGTCGATATCCACAAATTATGTTCCAAATGTCTATCTTCTACATTTATCTATATAAGATGTCGATATCGACGGAGCTCAAACGTAGGGTCATATTGAGAATATGGCGGGGTTAAACATGTTAATGAGCGCTATCACCTTCCCTCAATCTAGGACAGTGGTTTAGCATCAAAACATAATTACGAATTGAAAAAATCAGTTGATCGACACGAAACAAAACGGCAAATAGACAAAATCACAGAGTACCGATAAAAGAGTACTTACAACTATTCAAATCATGTTAAAAATTTATTTGAACCAATAAATACGCCATGTTTCCCTGTTTAAAGTTATGAACCGGTTCACATCGCATGTATTGGAATTTTACACAGTTACTTGTAGTCATGTTTGTACTGAATGGCATGAAGATTGCCATATGGCATGAAAACGCTAGTGACATTATTAAACGCAGTCTTTGCAAATTATGAATTTTGATATATATATTTTATAACGAATTCAAATAAAAATTAGAGAGAATATTTCAAGTGTGCATACAAAATTATAGGTCAACAAAAAAGACAATATCATGGACAAAAAACGACTAAATGACTAATAACAATAACAAAACTACAATTGAAAATACTAAAGACTGAGCAATTAGAAGCACACCAAAAACTAGAGGTGAACTCAGATGCTCCGGATGGGTACGCATTCCCCCCTTTCCATTCTCAATTTTATTCACATGTGGCACCCGGCGTGTTGCTCAAACAAGTAAACATCTGGTAATAACTCGCTTTCTGTAATATCTAAATCGATAAGATGAGGACGGGATTGTGGTTTTGATGAGTGGAACATATCCTAAGCCACATTTGACAAAGATATTTCATAACAGTCAACGAAACCATAATGACGTCCATAAAACTTCCGAAGTGGTGAGGTCTTTTTTTACCACTTAGAACCCTTGATGCAATTGATTCTTTGTAAGCAATAAACCTCTATCAAGTAAATGGTAGGAAACACAAGCCATGGAATAACGCATCAACTGGAAGATACATATGCAAGCATTGCTGCAATGCTGCTATATAGAAATTAAAAGTTCAAAATTGGAAAATTGAAATCATTTCTTTTGCTGTAAAGTTTAATTCTCAGTCGAATTTCATTGTCAGTTTCTAGCTCTATGTAGGTCAATATATAAGGCATAATTTACTATATCTTTTTGTTATTCATTTGGATAAATGCAGTATATGTGCCTAAACTCTAAAATAGTCTAAAGTTATACCATAATAGGTCCAGCGTAGATTGAGATTTAAAATGAAAATTTGAGAAGAAAGACATATTTTAAACTTACAATCACAGTAATCTGTATCAAAACCAACAGAAAAACTTCAAAAAATAATCATGAAAGGAAAATGATATATAATGGAAAAAGAAAATCGATAGTATAAATACTACTTCTGAATTGTTTTAATTCTATAAAAAAAGAGTTTATTTGTTAATTGTTTATAGCTAAGAGCTGAATGTTTTATAACAACATATACAACTGGCTTAGTTAATATCTCAACCAATCAATAGGCCTGCAATTTGATTATCATATATATCGTTATAGTTAATGGATAATTCATATCATAATATTAGACCTTATGCCAGCTTCCTAGTGATGTATCGCACGGGTTGACAGACGTCATATCTCACAGAGGGTAATTTTGCCCTTGATTTTGTTTTTGTCTACAAGTTAAAGTCATAACTACATGTATAAATAATAAAAACTTCGGGTTGAATGCTAAGAAGACAGATTAGGGGAGGGTTGTCACCTTAAAATATGTTTAACTTCGCCACTTTCTATATGTGCTGGTCCCAAGTCAGGAGCCTGTTGTTCAGTGGTTGTCGTTGGTTCATGTCTGCCATATTTGTTTTTCGTAAATTGTTTTTTTATAAATGATGCCGTTAGTTTTCTCAATTGAATTGTTTCATATTTTTCATGTCGGGGCCTTTTTATCGCAGACTACTGTAAACCAACTTATTTTCGAGGATACTTTATTTCGCGTTTAGCCTTTTCTATCCCAAATCGCGGCGATTTAATTTATCGATTTTCAAATTTACTTGATGTAGTTAGACAAGGAAAGATCCAGATTTTAAATTTTCGCGACGATTTATATTCGCGTTATTTTTCTTCTCGCGAAGGTCGCGAAAATTAGTTGGCTTACAGTATACGGTATGGGTTTTTTTCAGTGTTGAAGGCCGTATGGTTGCTTATAATTTGAACTTTGGTAGATAGTTGTCTCATTGGAATTCATACCACTTCTCCTTATTTTTATAATGACAATGCCAAGAATATATTATATCTATTAAGTATCCCGTACTTTAATCTTCGAATCATTTAATTTAGAAAATTTAATCTGAAATAGGATAAACACAGATGTTTGGAAGACGAACACTGTCATTTCGAATAGTTGTATTTCATTTCTTTATAAAACCTTTTTGAAGATGAGTGTTAATGCATTTTATCAACCTTTACATATGTTGGATCTGTGAATGGCCGAAGAGTGCATAATCAGAGAAAATAATGATCCTTCAACTTGAGACTGTGAATGGTCGAAATTAAGATATGATACTTATGACCATGTTTTATTACTAGGGACCTTTCCATCGTTCAAGACTTGAGAGGTTAAACACTTTGAACAAAGAACCAGAATATCGTCCTCCATCTAAACTAGATTGGAAACAGTGTCATTAAAGACGCTCTTTCATCCTATGTTGTAAAAATTGTAAAAAACGTGATAAATTTGATAAAAGAATCTCTTGATTCTCATTGAAATAAAGGGATTAATATTGTGGATATCACATTTTGAAAATAATTTAGAAATGAACTAAAGGGTACATAATACGACTATTTCTAAAATAAGAAATAAAAGTCAAGTACTCGCACAGCGGTTTGTGTTCGTACCGGCCGATACAGCAGCAAATGATGTGGTGGTGGTATAACGTAAATACTACACGGATATTCTTCAGAATGAAATTATAAATTCTTCTTGATTTACTAGTTAACTAGTTCCTTAACTACTATCAAAGATCTTATCATAAACTTTTGTAACAAAGCATACGAAAAAAGTGGAAATGACTATTTTTTAGTGTAAAACTTATTTGGATGTTATAGATAAATTTCTCGCTTTTGATAGTCCTTTTAATTTCGGTTGACAGTTTTGCCTTTTCAACTCTTTACAAAACACTTCCACACAATCTTATCAAACAAAACTTTATATATTTAGTTAAATGGTTGTTTGAAAAATCTTATTGCAAATACAGTTGCTGCAACTCATATAAAGCCTTCTTTTCTAATGAGAAAGGTACATATGCTAGATATACTAACTTAAGGTCAGATGATATGATTAGAGCTGTACAATTTCCCCTTGACAACATATATGCACGTTTCAGTAATAAAGGTTAACGGCAGGTTGCAGGTATTCCTATTAGTTGGCCAAACTCAGTAAAGGCCCGCCTAAAGTCCATATAATTGATAAATTCAACAACCGTTATCTTGATTATATTTTTCACTGAATAAATAAGACATCTCTGAATATACTGTCGAAATTTACCCAACGGAACTTACTCTAAAAAATCAAATATTAACAGCAATAGCTGCCCTTTCCAGATTTAGATATTTCCGTTTCAACGGGAATCTCTGCCAAAAAATTACGACAAAAGGGATGAATATTTCGTTCCCTTCTGTTTTATTTTTTTTATTTTTTGGACAGTGCCATCTTACGGTGTTTATATATCCCAACACGGTGACTATGTCCGTGTCTGTAGTGAAGTTTTGGATTTCAATGAACGTAATCTATGTACTACTGGTCAATTATTTTGTCAAGGATTTCGTCTCCACAAATTACTTAAAACCTTTACTAAATTCTTTACAGATTTAGTTTGGAAGTTTGGTTGTACCTGTAAGAAACTTATAACCAAATTGATAGCACATCCTCAATTTTCCGATGATGTCGTTTACCGAGCATAAAAGTTTAGATATGATCTGGGTAAACTTATCGATCCTTTAGATAAACCTACCTTAAAAGGTTACCAATTTAACACTGTAATAATATCTCTGAATACTGTTTTCATATGTATAAATATTGATTTGTTATCAATAGATGAAAGCCCAACTACATAAATATTGATATACACATATGTACAGTCACGGTCCTAAAATCTGTCGATACCTATAGTTTGGCTTGCCCAAGGTCATGTTTATCTCTGACTTGAAATGGCGTCCTCACATTTAATCCATTGGATTTTTGGTGTATTCTGATTAGTCTTAGATGCATAAAATTTAATTAGTTGTTATTGGTTTTGAACTAGCTTGTCTGTCGTAACTGCGAATACACACAGATCTGTACTATATAGAAATAAGAAGACTTTTCTGGGGTTTTTTTTTTTTTTAGTTTTTTGTGCTTTTTATCGAACTGATGGGTTCAGCCCTTTTAACTGATTTTTATAGTATTTTCTAATGTTGTACTATTACATGTACAACACTGTCCCAGGTTATGGGATATAGCGCCAGCAAACATTTCTAACACCGCCACATTCTACATATGCCTGTTCCAAGTCAGAAACCTGTACTTTAGTGGTTGTCGTTTGTTGCTGTATGTGTATATTTGTTTTTCATTTATTGTTTTGTATATAAGTCAGGCAGTTATGTTTCTCGTTTGAGTTAGTTGTTTCACATTTTTCATTTTGGGGCCTTTTATAGCCTACTATGTGGTATCGGTTTTGCTTATTGAAAAAGGCGATGACCTATAGTTGTTAACTTTTACATCATATTGTCTGTTGTGGAGGGTTGTCTCAATGGCAATCACACCACATCTTCTAATTTTTATTTTAACATAGACAGTCATATTTAGCTATTACTTGTTCAATCGTTAAAAGTGTGTGACTTGATAAATTGTAGTCAATCGTAATTGACCGATGTTCATATCTCGTAAATCCAAAAACAAAATATACAAATCAAGATAAAAACATTAACCGAGGAAATTACATAAACTCAAAAAGGATTCAGATAAGGTGCTTCGACAGGGTAAGCAATGTATGTATCAATTGTCATGCGAATCCATATTAAATATAGAAGTCAAAATCAGGAAAATGTCATAATCGGTAAATTTACGGGTCAGACGTGTATTCTGGTACCTTGAAATCTAAGACCACGAATAGATGTTGATAGAATCAGTCTGTATTACTTGTGTACTAATGATTTAATCATTTATTCTCACAACTATGATGTAGCAGTTTTGTGTCTGTTGCAAATGCCAAGTTAATGAAATAAGGGTAATACAATGGATAAGCACTGGTCTGTTTAAAAGATAACATGAGTACGGAGGCTTTTCCATTGTGTCATTTATCTTAATTATGCATGTAATGTTTTTCCATGATAATCATTCTTTTCTTATCTTGTTCGTATTATCGATGAACACAGATAACCACCTACTTGTCTTAATGATGTATTCTTCTGACGTTTCAGTCTCGTTGAATTCTCGTTCAGGAACTATTTCCCAAACATATGATACAAGTGGAAAATATCAATGAATTTAAAAAATATTATAATCAAACTAAACTCTGTGAAAAAATTGTGTTCTTACAGTAAGTAGTATTCGGGCAATAAAGTTTTCAAATTTTATGACCAATCCGGTCAGTTTCATCAGTCAAAATGTTGTGAAAATGGGTGAGGGTACAAAGAAATGATTTACCAAAAATATGTACATCCCATATCAATTTTTTTCTTTTCAGAATTCTTAGATATGTATTTTTTCAATCATTTATAAACATAGAAGCTGAAATAATATGCTTTTTGTTCCAAAATAATGAGAAAAATCCCAAATTGACAAAATTGACAACAAAATGTTATAAAACTTTCTAATATTAACACCAACCTATAGTTTTTTTAAGTTAGATTTATTCAGATTGGTCCACTTCATCTTAAGTGAAAGTATGAAAAAAAGTTAACTTGTGAAACTGTGATTTTTTTCATGATAATAGCTCAAAAATGGGTAAAATTTGATGAAAAATAATAATAAATGGGTTACTTTCAAATGGCTGTAGCAAAATAAGAAGCGCACCACCATATGAATTTATCTTCATCAATTACTTTCTTACAATCATATAAACCCAAAAACCAGGTTTAGAAAAAAAGTTTAATTCTAGAATTGTTTGGCTCCTCAGAGGTGTACATCCTTAATTAGTGCACCAAAAACATAAATTAGTAGTTAACACATGGCAGATTACTGAAAATAAATTTTAAAAAAACCATTAAAACAAAATCATACGCACTTACAAACACTATGGGTATGCTGTTGTTAACTTTACATTGAATGATTACTGTTCAGACATTAACTGTTATTTACAAAATATTCGTACAAATTATCAAGTAAAGATATGTTACTGAAATTATTTGAAAGAACATGAAGTAAGCCATATCTCGATTAACACTCTAAGTAATTTTGAAATATGCATTAGAAAAGATCAAGTATTGATGCAGATGAATAGCCCTATTAGAGAGCAGCAATTTAATACACTAAATAGCGAATAAATCTCAAAATGGGACAAGTTTGGCTGTATCTGTAAAAAACTTATTTCAGACGAAATAGCACATTCTAAATTTTACGGTGATGTTGTTAACCGAGCCCAGAAATTTATATACGATCCGGATAAACTTATCAATCCTTTAAATAAACTTATTCTAAAAGGTTACAAATTTAATAAAGGCAACAGTAGTTAACGCTGTTCAACACTGTAATTAGATATTTGAATATTGTTTTTATTAGAATAAATATTGATTTTGTTATCAGTAAATTAAAATCATACTAGTAGTTTTGTTATACACATATGCACTTTAACGGTACTACAATCTGTCGATCCTTAATTTTGGTATTGCACAAGGTCATGTTTTTCTCTGACTGTTATGACGTCTTTACACTAAATCCATTGGATGTTGGTTGTGTACTGATTGATAATTTAGTCTTAGATACATGATTTTTTTATTAGTTGTTATTGGCTTTGAACTAGTTGTCAGTAACTGCAAGTACTCTCAGATCTGTACTTAGTTTCATTTTTGTTGTTAGGGATGAGGGATGGATAAATACCCTGCCATGTCCGATCTGTGTTTATTTTTGATGTTTTTTTTCTTTGTATCGATCTGATGAGTTAAGCCTTTTTCAACTGATTTTAATAGTTTTTTCTTATGTTGTGCTGTTATATCACTGTCCCAGGTTAGGGGGAGGGTTGCGCGCTCACAAACATGTTTAACCCCGCCACATTCTTTATGTGCCTGTCCCAAGTCAGGAGCCTGTAGTTGTCGTTGGTTCAAGTCTGTCATATTTGTTTTTCGTTAATTGTTTTGTTATAAATTAGCCGTTAGTTTTCTCAATTGAATTGTTTCATACTTTTCACGTCGGGGCCTTTTATAACCGACTATACGGTATTGGTTTTTCTCATTGACGCCTTACGGGTGCCTATAATTGCTTACATCCACTTTATTTGAACTTTGGTGTATAGTTGTCTCATTGGCAATCATACCTCATCTCCTTATTTTTATAAGCCATATGTTTCAATTGATACAATACATTATTTGCTTTGATAATGGATGCCACTAGAGCCATAACTGTTTACTCTCCAAGATCTTTACTTTTCTGTGAAGCTTATTGTTATAAGTGTTTGAATTGTCGTTATTTGTTGTTTCTTTTATGTTTTAATTTGACTTACGATTTTGATTGCCCCTTTATTATAATCGTTGTTTCATATCTAAAATTCCGGCAGATATATAACACCTTGACATTGTGTCAGGTCTTTGAACATCTAAATTTCCTATATCGGATTGATTTGCTACATGCTGTTAGCATACATCCAATTAAATTGGCTCTAAAACTTACATCAAATAATTTCACAAATCTTGGTCTTTGTCTTACAGATAGAAATTTACTGGCTTGATAACATGATAACACGACAACAGAGATTTGGATGTTTCAGGCATTTTGTTTAAGCGAAATAATAATATTTATTTATTGATACCTTTGCATCGATCAGGTTTGAAAACGTATTCAGAACATATATCTTATATCTTATAAACGTACATCTTAATATATATTTACTTTAAGCTCCAAAAAAAACCACCGAATTAGATTATGACTGAGCTATATGAGTGGCCGTTCGTGTCATTGGCGGTATGAACATACCGTATGAAATTTTGAACGCGTTAGTTTTTACTATGAACGCGCTGGTTTTCACTTTCAACGCGTTGGTTTTCACTTTCAACGCGTTGGGTTTTTACTTTGAACGCGTTGGTTTTCACATTCAACGCGTTGATTTTTACTTTCAACGCGTTGGTTGTAAAAACTAACGCGTTGATTCGTAATTCATACGGTATGAAAAACTAACGCGTTGGTTTTCAATTCTATACACTAAGTTTTTCATTCCATACTGTAAGTTTTGCACTTATATCTACCAATCAAGATTATTTAAAGTTATTTTTTTTAATATTTCCTAAAGAATGATACATAGAAAACAAGCTTACATCCACTTCATTTGAACTTTGGTGGATAGTTGTCTCATTGGCAATCATACCACATCTCCTTATTTTTATAAGAGAGATTTCCAAAGTTTTTAAAGAGGTCATGTTATATGAAGAGTTAAATCACTGTGTATACACATCAAAATCACTCACAAATTCTGCAAAATCATCCTTCTTTTATTTATAATTGTTTCATTTTGGTCATTTTAGTGCCTTCTTTAGCTTAATTTGCAGTGCTGGCCTAGGTTCCATGTTGAAGGCTGTACTGTGACTTATTGTTTACAATTGGTCTTGCATGGAGAGTCGTCTCATTGGCAATCATACATCTTCTAATTGTCTTGCCTTGACAATCCTTTGAGAAACAAAAAAGTTATTAGCATTTTCATTTGGTCCTGTCATTGTCGATGTTGGTCAGGTCATTGTTAACGTTGTACAGGTCATGTTTTCGCAAGCTTTTAATATTTTTTTTCGTTTTTTTTTTCTTTCATTTATGTATTAAATGATGAAATCTTATTATATTTCAAATATGAGATAATTCCTTTTAGAAATAAAAAGGTAATTAGCATTTTTCATTTGGTTCTGTCATTGTCCTGTCATCGGTACATTCATTATTGTAACTCATATTTAGATAATACGTTGTAAGATCAATTTTTGATATTTCTATCTGTTATGTCTGTTTGTTTTGCTCACACATTGTTGTCAATATAATGGAATTATATGCGACTTCCATACAAGTGAGAGGTTTAGCAAGCTATAAAACCAAGTTTAATCCTCCATTTTCTACATAAGGTGATGCTTGTACCAAGTCAGGAACATGATAGTTCTTTTCGCATTCGTGTAATGTGCTTGAGCATTTGATTTTGCCATTTGATATAGGACTCTCCGTTTTGAGTTTTTCTTGAAGTTCGTTATTTTTGTCATTTTACTTTTGACTATAAGACTGAACTTGACTGAATAATTTATTCTTCAGAATTTTCAGATGATGTTAAGATTAAAATGACTGTATCAGGCTAGAATTCATTTACTAGAAATACTATTATTTATACGAAAGAGGGACGAAAGATACCAGAGGAACAGTCAAACTCATAGATCGAAAACAAACTGACAACGCCATGGCCAAAAATAAAAAGACAAACAGACAAATAATAGTACAGATGACACAACATAGAAAACTAAAGACTAAGCAACACGAACCCCACCAAAAACTGGGGGTGATCTCAGGTGCTCCGGAAGGGTAAGCAGATCCTGCTCCACATGCGGCACCCGTCGTGTTGCTTATGTTATTACAAATCCGGTAAATAGTCTAATTCGGTGGGTCACATTCGTGAAAAGGGAAGGGTATTGTAGTTACGACATAAGGAACATATCCGATATCATCTGTGAAACGGTTATTCCATAACGGTCATCCAACTCGTGATGGCGTCAAATTTACGAACGGATGATTTCAACTTCACCATTTGGAACTCTTGGTTTAATAGCTTCCTTGTAAGCAGCAATCCTCTATCAAGGAAATCATGATATGAAATACAAGCCCGTAAATATCGTATCAATTGGGAGATATATACTCCGTATGCAGGCGCTGCTGGAATGTTGCTACATAGAAATGGAAAGTTCACAATTGGGAAGCCGAAATCATCTCTTTTGTCGTAAAGTTTTGTTTTCAACCGACCCTCATTGTCAATTTCTAGATGTAAGTCAAGATATGAGGCAGACTTAACTGAATCTGTAGTATCCTTTATCTCCAGTTCGATGGGATAGATTCGTTCAACATAGTCACCAAATTTTGTATTATTTAGTGAGAGAACATCATCTATATAGCGGAACGTAAAGTTAAAGGATATTGCTAACTTCTTATCTTTCTTCCTAAGAAGTTCCCGTATGAAGTCAGCCCCATAATAGTAAAGAAACAAGCTTCGTGTTTTTGTACTAAAGCGTCGCACATATTAACTTGTTCTTATGTTCTTGGTATAAATCATTTGAAATGTTACGTATTATGTAAAGGCTTTGAAGGCCTATGAACAATATGTCAACTCTTGTAACTATAGTTTCATCCCAGTAATAAATTCAGTTTCTGTATATTTTTTTATCATTACATATAATTGAATATAAAAAGAAATCATAAAACGTGCTGACAAAGTTGCTTTGTATTATTGGTTAATATCAAGTAAATATGAAACAGCCACTATGTTCCGTCAGTTACTTTGTTCCGGCGGAACTTTTCAACTAGTTATTTCGTATCAGTATATATAAGAGCAAATCATTTATTTACAAGAATACCCAACGCACTGAAAGGGGTTTCTTTGGGGACAAATATGCAAAATTTAAGTTGTATTTCATAGCTCACATAAAACGGAATAAGTTGCATTAGCATGCAAATTTAGTATTCATAGTACCCTAAAGAGAGGGAAGAATAACCCCCTCCTCATGTGGTTCTTTGCATCAATTCTCCAAATGGATTTTTGTGACTGGTTGATAAGTTCCGTTGGAACTTTTGGGCTAGTTTGTTAGTTCCGGTTTTGACTTATTTGCCAAAGAGGAACTTTGTGGCTATTTGATAAGTTCCTTTTGACTTTTGTAATCAGTATCTTGGTTTCCCTTAGAAAGGTTCAAATATAATATGTTGCGCTTTTACGTTGCATCAATTCTCCAAATGGAACTTTCTGCCTGGTTGATAAGTTCCGTTGGAACTTTTGGGCTAGTTTGTTAGTTCTGGTTTTGACTAATTTGGAAAAAAGGAACTTTCTAACTAGTTGATATGTTCCGTTGGAACTTTTCAACTAGTCACTTTGTTCCGCTGGAACTTTTAAACCAGAGGAAGAACAAAGTAACTAGTTAATAAGTTCCTCCGGAACTTTTCGGCTTGTTAGTTCTTTCCGCCCGGAACTTTCCAACGTCGGAACAAAAGAGCATTTACAAATACAGCCTGATTTTGTTATTTTATTGGATTTTCAAATTTTCAATGTTTTTTCCTAATTACATGGCTTAAAACATGGCTTCATACAGGAGCTCTTATGGAGAATGTAAAGAAGCTAGCAGTATATATCCTTTTACTTCACGTTCCAATATGTAGATGATGTCCTCTCACTAAACAATTCAAATTTTGGTGACTATGTAGAACGCACCTATCCCATCGAACTTGAAATAAATGATACCACAGATATAGTTAAGTCTGCCTCATATCTTAACTTAAATTTAGAATTTGACAATGAGGGTCGGTTGGGAACAAAACTTTTCGACAAAAGAGATGATTTCAGCTTCCCAATTGAGAACTTTCCATTTCCATGTAGCTAAAATCTAGCAGCACCTGCATATAGAGTATATATCTTTCAGTTGATATGATATTCCAGAGCATGCGTTTCCTATCATGCTTTCGTTGATAGAGGACTGCTGCTTACAAGGAAGCTATTGAATCAAAAGTTCCAATTAGTGAAGTTGAAATCATCCCTTCAAAACTTGTACGGACGTCATCACAAGTTGGTTAACCGTTATGGAATATTTGTTTCACGGATATGTACAACTTATTACATTAATCCCGGCCTCTTTTTCTCGAATGTGACCTACCGAATTAGAATTATTATCGGATTTTTACTTACATGAGCAACATGACGGATACCACATGTGGATCAGGATATAATTGCCCTTTCTGAGCACCTGAGATCACCCCCGATTTTTGGTAGGGTTAGTGTTGCTCAGTCTAGTTTTCTATGTTGTGTTTTGTGTATCATTATTAGTCTTTTTGTCGTTTTTCGTTGTTTTGTCATGGTATTGTCAGTTTTTTTTCGACTTATGAGCTTGAATATCCAATTCATATCTTTTGCCCCTTTTTAAATATTACCTTAAATGTTTTCGAGGATTTAATATATGAAACATACCTTTTGTATCCAGGTTTTGAATGGACATAATGTGTGTTCACATCTTGAGTTCTTTTTGGGATGTACATAGTTTTAAACCGTTCATATCGAGGACTTGTTCTTTTAATGTATTGACTTGTTAGTAGTGGTTCTACTCCTGAAACTCCCCAGTCCGTTATGAAAAAAGATACATTGAATGTGAATGCTGCAGCCAGTGGATACAATGGCAATAATTCGGACTGAAAGAGAGAAAAAATACTTGTAGTTAAATATTAAACTAATTGGTATATTTTATACCGATACCCGTGTGTTGGTAACAGAAAAGCTTGGGGTACTGAAGCTCACATGTTTAATGCAATGACGATATATTTTTGACACAAAGGAACAACAAAAATGCTATGCATTACATTCATTACAGCTCTCTTCTCCGTTCTGGACACCGTTTATAAAAGGAGCAAAAGTATTTTCCGATGCCATCACGAGTTGGTTGACCGTTATGAAATATCCGTTTCACAGATGATAGTGGATGTGTTCCAAATGTCGTAACTACAATACCCTCCCCTTTTCCCCGAATGTGACCTACAGAATTAAACTTACTACCGGGTTTGTACTAACATGATCAACACTACGGGTGCCACATGTCGAGCAGGATCTGCTTACCCTTCCGGAGCACCTGAGATCATCCCCAGTTTTTTGGTTGGGATCGTGTTGATCAGTCTTTAGTTTTCTATGTTGTTTTTTGTGTACTGTTGTTTGTCTTTTTTTTTTTTAGCCATGGCGTTGTCAGTTTATTTTCGACTTATGAGTTTGAATGTCCCTTTGGTATCTTTCGCCTCTTTTTACTAATGTTCAATTTTGAATACATCCACCTAGTAAAAAAAAACAGCGCTGCGGTAATTATAGGACTTCCAAATGAAGCGGGATCGGTTGGCAGTATAATAAAATACCCAAACAACCATATATCTCATAGTACCTGAAAGGATGAAGCACTTGTATGTTTCGGCAGTCAAAGCTTCTGTTATGGGCATTTTAATATTCGTTACTTTGATATAAATAAGTACTAGTATACAAATTATTCATATATCTACAAGAACTAGAAATTAAAGAAATAGCAGACACGGCTTCCTCCTCCTCATTTTTAGACGTATACCTCGATTTTGACATAAACGGTCACCTCAGTACCAGAATCTATGACAAACGAGACGATTTTAATTATGAAATTATCAATTTCCCTCACCTTAGTAGCATATGGGATATACATTTCCCAACTCATTCGGTATTATAGAGCTTGCAGCTGCTACTCAGACTTTATAAAACGTCACCAGTGTCTGAGCAGAACGATGATGAACCAGGCTTATGTCAAAGAACGTCTCGTCCTTTTTCTAAAAAAGTTCATCGGAGGATACCAAGACCTTCTTGAAAAATATTCCGTATCAACTTCAAAAATAATACATGATGGTCTTGAAGTATAGATTCTAGGTACTGACGTTGTTTATCATCTCAATTACGTGTTATTGATCTTTATTTTTTTTTTGTAAATTATTTATTATGTTTCATCTATTTTCGGTAATATACTTTTGGCGTGGCTCGGTACTTATACATCCCGCTATTGTGTTATTGTGCTATGGTTATTTTTTGTATTCATGTCTTTCTTTTTTGTTTATGTGCTTTGTTTATATGCTATTTTGTTTTTCTTTGTTGACATATTTTTTTTTTTTTATAGTGATTAAGATTATAACAAAATGCTGACTGCTGTACCCCTATTTTTTACATGTTTACCCATTATGTCTGTTTGTTTTGTTCACACATTGTTGTCAATATAATGGAATTTTATGCGACTGCCATGCATTTGTGAGGTTAAGCTAGCTACAAAATCAAGTTTAATCCACCATTTTCTACATAAGGAAATGCCTGTACCAAGTCAGGATTATGACACTTGTTTTCCATTCGTTTGATGTGTTTGAGCTTTTGATTTTGCCATTCGATAGGGGACTTTCCATTTTAAATTTTTCTTGGAGCGTTTTATTATTTTACTTTTCAGTATGTTTATGTTTAAATTTGTCATCCATAGAAATTATGACAGATCTGCCATAATCAGATCTCTTAAATGAAAACTGTCACATTAATCTAATAGTCTATTCTAATAATTTTGTTACAGTATGTATGTCTTTTAGATTTGTAACGATTGTTACAACATTAAAAACATGTGCACATTATTTAACATACTGCGATAAATGTCAGTGTTACATAATATAAGTTTTTATTTTACGTATAACTTTGTGATCAAAACTGGTCAAAAATTGTCTTTAAGATTCTATGCTGCAGTAATCAAGCACAGTTAATTGATTAAACAATGTAATACTAATATTTAATTCGCTGTTATCAAAATGTATTTTAAAAAAATTCTTTTGAAATTAGTAAGATAGTGTAGTTCTATTTGTTATGGTTACTTATATTTCTTATCTACCGTATTTCTCACCTTAAATATAGCTTCGGAATATATTTTGGGAGTGACAGACATTTTTATGCAGATAGAGAAAAAAATTGTTCCAAAAAATGCTTTTGAAGATTAAGAATATCGTAGGCTGTAAATCATTGACCTTCAAAAATCAATGTATGAGAACAATAGTTGATTTTTTGAGATTTCATAGATGAGCATCCGTAAGTCATTTTAATCATCTGTAAGGCGAAAAAAGTATTCAATTTCAATTGATTATTTATTGAATATAATGAATTCATCGTCCTTGTATCTGCCTTGATATGATTTAGGTGTTTGCCTACTGTTGAATTGTAAAACTTTTTTATAAACTATTTTACACACAAGTACGTCACATACTTTCAGTGAAGGGACTGTGCAAATCGTCTTACCTATTATTTGTTTATAATCTTCCAATAAAAAAAACTGAAATCGACCCTACATAACTTTTTAGGATATCATGACGTATTGCTTGCTGAAACGATATGACTTCGTCTCACCTTCCAAGCGGCTTACATCTTTTGAAACCAGAATACAACAGTCGTTTGATCTGTTAATTTATCGATTGTGTATTTCCATGATTGTCATATTTTTACTGAGAATGAATTCGCATGGTCATGCTGAATGTAGAATATTAAAAAAAAATATACAACATGGTTCAGTATATATACTCGTCCGTTCATCATCTTGACAAACAAACAACAAACGAAAAACGAAAGTATTTTCGATATTCTGATTTTCTTTGTTACAAAAACGAATAACAAAAATTGGTTTGTTTCTGGGGATTTTTTTTTTGGGTGCCATTATTCAGAAACGAAAAAAGACATTTGGATTTTATTCTTTTTTCAATTCTGGGAAATTGTCATTTACAACATTTTTTACAACAAATCATTTCCACTTAATTGAAAAAAAACTTTATATTTGTTGCATATTTAACAAGTTTTTTTTCCTCCACTTCAATTCTTTTTGGTTTTTTATGTGTTATTAAAACCATATAGACTGCCATAAATTTTGGACTTATATAATGTAATATATGGTGAAAATATTTTAAAATATCTAATTTATATCAATGAAATGGGAACAAAAATGAACTATTTGCACAATCAATTTAATCAAGTTTGACTCCTTATTCGCGAAGTTAAATAAAGCATGCACAAACTTCTTGATATGCCACCCAATTATAGACTGAGAAAATGGATGTGATTATTTTTCCTACCGACAAAAAATTAAAGAAAACTATTGATATTGGGTTAAGAAATCTTTTGCATGTCGCGAAAAGGCATCATCTGTTTCATTAAAAAAAAAATCTACGTAAAGGTGAAATATTTTTTTGATCAATGAATTAATATTCATTGTTAAAAAAAATTAAATGTGAAAATACCAAAATATAGGTAATAAGCTTATCATAAACGAGTACACGCTTTACAATCAGGTGATTGATTTGATTTTATAAATTATAACAACATGGATATTTACACAAAGAAAAAAATAAGGCACCCCTTGATATATTGAATTATAGCATGGTACCACGAATTTCAATTTAAATCCGAATATACCCCAAGGAACATCCAACCAACTGTCCCTTACAGTTGAGGTTCTGAGCATGTTTAGCACATGTTAGGCCGTCGTTTACAGGCATTCCAATCTCCTTTACAAAATTAAGTCAGTTTGAAGCAAAAATTGCACCGAGACTGACGACAGATTCCACTGCAGGAAATCCGACAACTGACTGTAGGGAAGAGATGCAGGGTTGAGGCCGTCATCTAAGCACGTTGTGGTTTTACTCGATTTAAAATTATGAACCATGGATGTTGTTAAGTGACTTACGATTGACGTTTCCCAAGTGAAATGAAATCTTATCGGGCATTATGAACTCAAAAGATGAATGATATTTAAAATTTACATGTTTAATTGTAATAGCTGGGCTTTGTGACTTTGTGATAATATATTTATTGAAATATCATTTCTGTTGATATTTTACGTGTTTTCTTAGAGCTATTGTAATGTCATTACAGGCCACATTTGCATTTTTGCTATTATTTCCGTAAAGTCATGACACTTATCGTATCATTTGTCATTTCAAAAAACCTTGGGGTACTTAACTTTTTCTTTGTATATATATGGGTCAATTTTCTTCAATCAACGGTGTAAGCATTTTATATTCGGTGAGTTCAAAGAGTAAAACTGATTATTTGTGAATGAATATTAGATTGTAGTATCTCGAAACTAAATAACGTATTATCTTATAACGTCTGTGCTTTGTTTTTTGAATGTTAATGATATTGAAAGTTGGGTAAAACTTTGGCAAAAATTTTGTTACGGTACTTATTGCATGCTCATCCTAAACAAATAAAACTGTATTCCTGGTCTTTCAGTCATTCAGTCAATTTTCACACTTATTGACTGGGGTAAATTCAGTTATGTTGAAACAATTCGCTTGCAGTCAATTCAGTACTGTATGGTAGCTTTTCAGACATTTCAGTATGTTGGTGATGTTAACATGTTATAATAACAACAACTGAACAGATCTAAATTGACTGCAAACGAATTTAGCTTTTTTTAATAACGATAAATTATCATCTTGTTTTAATTTGCATACTTGTTTTTGTATTTATTTGAAGCAGAATTTATACAGAACCTTATCAAAGACAAAAAGAAAGAGTATCTTGCTAAAGCACCTAAGATTATCCTTGTTTGGTTTTCTTGGGGTTTTTTTTTTGGTGTTGTTCCTGTTGCTTAGTCTTTGGTTGTGTTTTGAGTGCTGTTGTTTGTCTTTTGGTCTTTTTTTCGTTTTTTGCCATTGCGTTGTCAGATTCTCATCGACTTATTAATTTTAATATTCCTTTGGATTCGTCAGTTTCTTTTTTTTAATTTCTCTTTAAGATATATTGTTGATGTTCTGTCACTCGCTTACTCACATTGCATCTCATATATTGAGATTTGGGATAATGGCGAAACTAGAAGGTCATGTACATATCTTCAGCTTTTTCTCGATGTTGACGCAGATGGACAACTTCAAATAAAACAAATGTGACGATTTCTATTTCCCGATTGTCAGCTTCCATTTTCTCAGGAAAAAACAAATTCTCTCCTCTAGTCTGTGGCGTTTACATACCTCAATTAAAACGTTACGAATTCATTGCAATTGATTGATAAATGCAATGTGTATGTGACTCAAATCGCATTTGATTACGCGGTTTTTTATATATTTCCAATCAAAATAGTTGTTTGATTTATACATGTACCGATTGTGAACTTTTTAATGAGGGTTGATTCGCATGGTTGGTGGTGAATGCCCCATTTTTCATGGTTCGGGGAATGTCGTAAGTGTTAGAAGCACACGAGAACACACAGCATTGAGGAATCAATGTTGTTAGTGAACAAGATGTACTTGATATTATTTCCACGCTCGATGCAAATAAAGCTGTGGGACCAGATATTGTTAGCAACAGAATGTTACTTTCTGTTAGAAATGAAATTTCAAAACCATTATGTTTACTTTTTAATAAATAACTTCATACTAGAGTATTTCCCGATCAATGGAAAATTGCATATGTTATTCCCTTATTCAAAAGTGGTGACAAATTATTACCTTCCAACTACAGGCCTGTCTCCTTATTGTCATGTGTGAGTAAATTATTAGAAAAAATTGTTTTCAAAAATATTTTTAACCATTTACATGTAAATAAACTGTTGTATAAGTATCAATCTGGATTCATTCCAGGATATTCCACTACGCATCAATTGATTGAACTTTACAACAAAATTTTATTGGCGCTAAATAATGAGCTAGTAACTAGCATTACATTTGCTGATATAAGTAAAGCATTTGATACTGTTTGGATTAAGGCTTTACTATACAAACTTGAAAAATATGGTATAAAAGGAGATTTGCTGTGTTAATTAAAAAGCTACCTGTGTAGCCGATCTCAGAAAGTTGTCTTAAAAGATTCACTTTCCAAATTTGGAAAATTTAACGCCGGTGTGCCTCGGGTTCGGTACTAGGACCGTTATTGTTTTTGATATATATTAATGATATAGCTGATGGTTTTTCTGGATTTGGGAGGCTTTTTGCAGATGACACTTCATTAGGTCATACTGCTCCTAATGAATCCATTTTAAGAAATTTAATCAGCACAGATCTAGTTTATTTAAGTGCGTGGTCAAAAAGATGGCTGGTGAAGTTTAACCCAAATAAAACAGATATTATGATATTCAGTATGAAAACTATACAAAGTAATTTTTCTTTTGATTTTGATGGCGTAATATTAGAGCCAGTTCATACGCATAAACATCTTGGTGTAATATTTAGTAGTGATTGTAAATGGAGTAAGCATGTTGATAAGCTGATAGAAAAAACTTCGAAGCAGCTTAATGTTTTACGAAAACTAAAATTTAGACTTAAGAGGGAATATTTGGAAAAAATTTATATGACTTTTATTCGGCCAATTTTGGAGTATTCATCAGAAGTATGGGGTAACTGTGGACAAGTAAATTCTGAACAGTATCTATTTAGAGACAGGATGGGAAAAATTAAGCGTCAGACGGGAGGTTAAAAAATTATCTATGTTTTATAAGATTATTAATAATCAAGCGCAAGATTATTTACACGAGTTGGTTCCAGATTTTGTATCAGATATTAGTAATTATAATATGCGTAACAGTCAAAATATTACTATTCCCGTAAATCGTTTATCAGTTTATCAACAGTCTTATTTTCCGTCATCTAATGCATTGTGGAATACTTTAGACTTAAGTATTAGACAGATTCCTACATTTTCCTTTTTTAAATTAAATTTGCATAAACTATACTTAGTCTATAGAAATAATAAATCTCTGAGATATGGTTCTTTAGGAGATCGTTTGTATTCAGTTTTACACACAAGGCTGCGTTACAGATGTAGCGCACTGCATGCTGACTTGTTCAAAGCAAATTTGATACAAAATGGCAATTGTTCATGTGGTTTTATCAATGAAATTGTTGAACACTATCTACTATATTGTATTGATTTTTCAACTCAGAGAAATCAGATGTAAAACGAAATTAATGTCTTTAATGTCAATATTACTATCGATTTATTATTATTTGGTGATGATGCTTTAAGTACTGAAGAAAATGATAATATTGGTTTATCTGTTCAAAAGTATATAAAAAATACCAAGCGTTTTTCTCAGCTTTGACAACCTTGATTCTGTTTACAACACATGTGATTAAAGATATTTTTATATACATGTAATGGCAATTATCGAATGATCTTGATGAATAACTACTGCTATGTTATGTTATCAATAACGATTAAATGGATTTTAACGAAAGAATATAGATTAAGTTTCAAATCTATACTTACCATTGTGTAGTTGACATCCTTTCCTTAAATTTGCATAATATATTAAGATCCCACGCATTATTATGAGAAACACACACACACTTATAAAGTTATGTTTACACAAAAAAGGATTTGCGCATAGGTAATTCCACACAAACAATTCGGTGTGTTCGTGTTTTATTTATACTGTAAAAAGATGCACTCGACTAAAATCCGTTGATTCGCTTTAACAAGTTTCCTTTTGTTTTCATGTCTTTATTCTTAAATTATTTGTTAGTATGAAATATTTCATGTGTTCATTAATTAATGTGTATATTTTTTGTTGTTTTGGAGAAGACGTTACTAAGTTGTAAAACTTGTGTCTGATCCATTTGTCATTTTGAACAATAAAATATGTTTACACTAATCAATGTTACTCTAGTGTACATATTACACACGTTTTGGATTCCGAAATTAAGACAGTGTGTGAAATCTATATAAACAAGATGTGTAACATGCCGAATAAATAATCGGAAAATCTTTTCCCGCACAGAAATTCCACGATTACCGAAAATGAGAGTTCAAGATGCGACACCCTTGAGCATCACCGGTGTAGACTTCTCATGAGCGATAACGATAAGGAACCGACACAACGAGAAATTGAAAGCTTGCATTTGCCTATTTACAAGCGCTGTCACACGATGGAAAGGAGTATACCTAACTTCATTTTGAGAATATCGCTAGAGTGGGGAGTCGACATTCGGAAGATTAAAGAAGCCGATGTCGTTCAGATAAAAGTCGCATCGAAACGTGTACATTGGACACTTGGAGTTGTCCTGGACAAGGACGGTTGAAGTGCTCGTTGCTATGGTGCGAACCAAATCAGGAGTAACAAATAGATCTGTGACGAAACTCTACCTAATAGATGTAAACAGCATGGACTGAGACGAAGTGAAAGGAGAAACTTAACAGACTAATTAATTGTTCTTATGTGTGAAAAGAGTGTTAAATTCAACAAGTGTTAACATTAATTTCACATTTCACATTTTTTTCTTATTTGTGAGTTAATTCTATTTTAGTCTATTCCGTATGCCACGATACATCAAGGCTGATGAACATTGCATCTGGTTGCTCGGAGTATGTCGATGATTTAGAGAAAATCTTATTTACTGCAAACGTTAACGCTACATTTACCATTGTTAAAGTCAATATATCTTTTGTTAACGTTGTTTTATTGCTATGTAATACGTTATTTATTGGAGTTAAGATTACACAGTCAAACGAAATAGACGTTGTTTACTGTCTCTCCATACATTGAGTTTACCCATCCGTCTTGTGCATACTAGAGGTTTCCCGATTTGCTACCGTACCAACCGTAGTACGAACTGGGAGCCGTCATTGAACTTTTGAAAATAATTCATATATGCCCTTAATGTCAACGAATGGTTTATGAATCATTACCAAAAGTATTTGGAGGGTTTTTAGCTACAACTTGGTATAAATTTCAAGTGGATATGTTCCTATTCATAACAAACGATATTGTGTGTACTCGATTATGCTTTCAACCAACCGTTGCAAGTAACCGTTGCACGAACGGTTTATAATTAAGATTTATTTCCCCTGAAATTGCACAGGCAAAATGAAGTTAAATATAAAGCACATTCATATGTCATCTAATGTTCGCCTGTTATATTGATATGACAGTATAGAATGAATTGGTTAAGACATTTTAACATACAAAATTGACCTCATTGAAAATGTATTAATGATGAAGATAAATACAAAACCTATTCCGCAATTCATGTAACCTACATTAAAAAGCTCGTGTGCAAGTCAACTTAAAGTATGAAATAATAAACCCGACTGAGCAAGTCTTTAGTTATACATTTAAACTTATGTCATATCGGTGATCAACAAACTTTTTGTTATTAAATAATCAGTATCAATTCTTAGCATACTTTAATAAAATTTAATATTGTAAGTAATTTTAGTAGTTCAAATTCATTATCTATACATTTTTTTTATTTTTCTGCATTTTCGCATAAATCGTCATACACACGTATGAGAATTTCGATCAGAGTTAAAAGTACGAAGAAAGGGTCATATAAAGATACGCTGATAAACTATTCAAAGAACACAAGTGTCAGTACAATTTACTATAATTATATGACAATTATACTAGTCTTTTAAATTCAATGATTCAAGACATTGGTGTTTTTTTTTTCATCGGCAATAGAATAGAGAATACTTATTTTTCAATAGTTTTTTCAGTTTACTTTTTTAGAATGATCACTCAATATGAAATCTCAGCTTTCTCGTCCTCTTAAGAAAAAATCTTCTGTTGTAATGATCGAAATAGATTACTTAAATAACAATAACTAGTTTTAAAATCATGCAAGAACTAATTATAATATGAAATCAACACAATTTTAACACGTTAAGTTAACGAATATAAACAACCAGTAACACGTGTTTTAGAAAGTAGTTCATAGTTATTATTTTAATTATTCCAAATTCTGTTTGTACATAGAAAAATATCTTTTTTTACTATAAATAAACGAAACAAAAACAATACCTATAACAAACAGAAACGCAAGTCTATATTTAGAATCTAAAGGCCGTGTCAACTCAGTTCGTTTATGGTCTGTTTGATTCATGCACTTGTGCACAACTAAATAATCTTATAAAGAATCATAAACAGAGTGTTATAGAAACGTTGAAATCGTTATCAAATAAAACGTTAAGCTAGTGTTTTGCTGATATGCATTTTAATTCTTTTAATTTTATCATGATGAATAAAATAATCTCATGCATTAAATGATACCTCCAAAACAGCACTAACCGTTCAGTTACGTACCAACCATACCTGATACGTAGCAAATCGGGAAACCTCTATTAGGAGACGTATACCCTGTCGAGAGATCCGGTTTGGCTCCTTTTGGAGCGTCTTCAATACCCTAAATATTGGTTGTTACCTTGATTTGTATTTTCTTAATCGATTTTTGAGATTTTGTGTTTCTTGTGTTTTAAAACTAAAAAAGCAATATATATGCACATCATAAACTTCGGTAAAATACATTTATTAACCGTTTTATTTCAAAAAAACACCAAACCATATTCACATATACTGTGAGGTACCTCCGTACGATGGATGATTTGTGAGAATTTCAGCAAAGACTTTCTACTATAATGGAACAGTTTGGTATGTCAATGGTATAATAAAATGTAATTATGAAGTTTTAAATTACAGTTTCATGTAATTGAAATGATGATCAGTTGCAAAATTCCCACATGTAGTGCAGGATCTGCTTACTCTTTCCTCTCTCCAATTTTATAAAGCAACATATGTCCTTGTTCATTCGATATCATGGAACACATTTTTCTATCAAGATTTTGCTTTATAAAAGTTTGCCGTTTAAAAAGTACCTACTGAGCAGCATTTGATTATTTTGTTATTCTTAACTGTGACATTATTTGACGACATTGTGTGAATTAAACACTAATTTTACCTCTTTTAAAGATAATTCACATACCTTTAGCATGGTTTTGTATGATAATAATTCATCCTGCACAATGAATTCGTCGAAATCGATGATTGCAACTAATTCATATCCTTGAAAATATCCCTGACATGTGTAAACCGCAACCTGTTCATCATGAACACTTTGATCAAAGTGCCAATTTGTTGATTCAAATCCACGATCTGAAATTAATGTAACATCTGTATAACAAAATGTGTATGAATGTAAGGAGATGTTTGATATATCACTACGACAAAACATATAAAACATTATAATAGAAGGCAGCACAAAACAGTAAACAGGTTTCAACAAAAAAAAACGATATCTCTAAATCTGACGCATCTTAAACATATAAGTGAAGGAGGAGAAATGATAAGAACAATTATCATACCCCTTAAGTTGCCAAATTTATAAACCTATATTGTATTGAACCTTTTTCAAAATAATGTGAAATTTATTAATAAATTAACAAGTTGATATAATCTGGACACTAAAGTGAAGAAATGTCACTTGTGATGTTATAACATTTTAACACAAAGTTTTTAACAATATAAGTCCCTATCACGAAAAGATATTACTCAGATATTTTACTGTGTAAGATACATCTAGCAAGAAAGTATCTAAACGCGTAATGCCTTAGTTCATTTCCAAAAAGTATTTACAAAATCTCGAAAATGGCAGTTTTTTTTGCAGTTTTTCATTAAATTCAAATAGGTTGAAACCTAACGAAAATATGAAAGATAAAATTACGTTTTATGACCATCTTCCTGATTTTATTTTGTAGAATAATAATAGATTTTGATTTTCTAATACATGGGTCTAAAACGGAGCTTTATAATACCTTCTCCTTTCACGATAGGCATACCTATATGTACTATAGTCAGGCTTAAAATTTAATATTGCTAACACTTGCTCAAATATGGTATTCAATCTTGTTGAATTATCCATTTTGATCTTCATGTGTTAAAAAAGTAAGAATCAGTAAGATATATGAAAACATCAAGTTCCTTAAGGAAAACAACACTTTCTATTTACGAAACGTTTATCTTATTTAAAACAGTCACTGACTTATTTGAAAATGAGCCATCATACATTTTTAAGCGTCTCTATGGACATGTGATATCAATTACCAGACGAATATTATACTCGACAACATCGACTGTTTCTAATGTATTCAGATATTAACTGGGACCAAGCGTAATGTTAATATGTTATTTTGTTTAGAACAATGGTTCTGTTGAGACCATGCTTCTACTTTTTTCTGAACGTGGGTTACAAAAAACAAAAGAACACAATACTTATTTTCTGAGGAAATTGAAAGAAACAAACGTTAAGTACATTTGAATCAATTATAAATGATGATAGAAATAGTGTTTGGATAACATATATATGGTATACTGACTGTAAATTGTTTGAATCCGAAATTTGAAGTTCTATCGTGGTTCGTTTGATTTGAATATTGCATGTTATTAATGTATCTGAATTTTTCACATAAATATATACTGCACAATATGTTTAGTTCCTTCTTTCAATTATCCGCTAAATGTTACTGTTATAGATCTGAGAGAATTATATTGTTTACTTTCTATCACGAGTTGTTCTATTCATATTCGATGCTATTGCGATTGCAGTCATTTAGTTAAACATATTGCAAAGACCATTACCTCGTGTTTATGCATATTGACATTGTTTGAATGCATATTGTTCTGAATTTGTTGCCATCAGTTATAATTCCATTGATAAACGTTTTCCTTAAATTAGAGAAACAGACGTTCAATTCTCCGAAATATTTTAGAAGATAAAATTCAAGGTAAAAAAGAAATACTAAAGGAATGGCATGAATTCCAAAACTAAACGAGACCGTGTGCATCGGCAGTGTGTTAATCTCTAAATATAATTCATTTTACTATATTTATTTTTGTACTGAACGCTCACCTTTATTAAGTTCAGATGGTCCAAATAAAAAAATACTTGTTTTCTCTTTAAAGACATATAATTATTAGAAAGCACATGAAACTTGTCATGCATCTTTGATGCATGTGAAAGCATAAGCATAGAGTACCAACAAATCCTATGGGATTTAAATATAAAGAATATTTGATATCATTTTTCATATGGACAATTTAATCACTATCAAAACAATCATATGCTATGATAAAATATTGTTTTCATAATGTCAATACATACATTCAAGGGTAAATCTTGTCCCTTTAATATAGACAAAAGTATACATTATATTACCTGTTTTTCCTGGTAGTTCTATTGGATACGGCAATATTTTTAATAAACCTTTTTGTTTGTAGTACTTAAACACTTCAAATGCTTCGTCATTTATGTATTGTAACATAACAACAACTGTATCTACTTCCATCATTATCTGGTATTCAAACCATTCAATAAGATACAAAGGGTTGAGATAATTAAAAGCAATTTTTGCACATACACCTATACCATGTACCATGACTACAGGATATATGACAGACGTCACTGTAAGACATGGATCACAAGAGTTTCCATTTTCCACCAGTCCAATATGTACTGGCTTGAATTTAATGTTCTTTATTGAGCACTTATATTTCTTAGCTATTAGTTCAGGCTTCATCGATCTGTACTGAAATTTGTCTTCGACAACAGCCTCTGATTGATGCACTCTAAACATGTTTTCTCCAAATATACAGCATTCAAAAATTGATTGGAATGTAGAACCATCAAGGACATTGATCACAATATATTCCACCGATTTCCAGTGTGACCTAGCTTCAGCTATTGAGTTAAATATATGCACAGTTTCAAAAAGAGTATCAGAAGGACAATATCTGTTTTGCTGAAAGAAAAATACAGGGTTTTTCTTCATTTTTTTCACATTGATTGAACACGCCTTTTTTCGTTTCCATATGCTCCATGAGTGATCACATTGTCAGAGAATATTACAACATTATAACAACATTACTATGAAACAACTGGGTAATAATATCTAATCAACACATTCAAAACATAGCCGACGTGCACATATGACGTCGGCATGAACCTTATTTTTGTACAATTAAACCATATGTCGGCAAAGTAACCATACAAGCTGATATTCGTAAATACCCTTAACAGCTGTAATCAATTTTAAGATGCTGATATGTTTTTGAAAAGGAACACCAAAATTGTCAATGTAGAAATAGGGCAAGTGTACTAAAAATGTAACAATTTGTGTCAAAGTTGACGGGAAAGAGGTTAAGCGTTTCCAATTTTGCTCTTTTTTATATTTGTTGATAATTTTAACGGTTTACACCGGAAAACGCGATGAAGATAATTTCTGAAACGTACACATTGCGTCATAAGACGGTATCAAGTCAAACGATAGACCTTAATTATGAACATCTTTTTTTTCTCAAAAAATGAAAGTCGACTTGACTGAATGAGTTTGAACCTTAGTTGTCTGAACAATTTTTTGAATTATCAACGGGGAAGTTTTCATAAAATGTTTTTTAAATCATGCTAGTACCAAATTATTGACTACAAGGATGATGTTACCCTCGGGGACTAGGAGTCCATCCACAGTGGTATCGACCCATTTATAGAAAATACAAACAAAATGAACATTACGGAATTCAACTGTATTACCGTTCTTTGATATCTCAATATAGAGAACACATTCGTTATTTGTTCCAATTCATGTCTGTTACGATGTCTACATTTCAGAGTTCCTGACCAAAACAATATTAGACTGACCCGACCTTTTAAACTATTGCTTTAAACGGTCTTTAGTTTCCATTGTTGTATTTTGTATACTTTTGTTTGTCTTTTGATCGTTCTTTTTTGCCATGGTGTTGTAACTTTTTCTTAAACGTATGAGTTAGAATATCCCTTTGGTATCTACTGAATCCCTTTCACATGTAACATACAGTCCGAAGGCCATAATTTTGAACTGTTTTTTTTTTTTTTTTGTGTACAAATAAATGCACTCATTCCTAAGGATATTTTACAACATTATATATCACGATGTATAATGTGAGGAGAGGACAGCAACAAAAGATAACCTGCAAATCACTATTCATTTCATTTCATATGAACGGATGTATTTCCCGGCAAACCATATCATTATATCTATCACTAAAATTTAAGATTATGAATATCAATTAAACTGCCAATAAATATATATGATAGATAAAGGATAACAGGAATGACCAATGCACAGCAGATCAAATCAATTAAAAAAAAACACTCCTTAAAAAAAAATAAAACACGAACAATCGAAGATAAAATGCATCAAACCAGCACATTATAAAAAGCTTTTCTTGGTAAAAACATAAATGGGGTGTGGTTGTATCATTTACTTTATTTACATAATAATATGAATATAAGCGGTAGTTAGAGAGGTGAAAAGGCGACTGCGCAGTGCTACATCTATGCTGTGTTGCCGTAGAAATTAGACCGAAAAGTATAGATTACAGCCCAGGATGGGGAGGAATAAAATAAACAGATTTACTCTAACATTGTTAAGTTGATCTTCTATGAACTATATATATATATATATATATAATTTATAATTAAGATCCATTTTGTTACATCTGGTGATCCGTTTATTTGGCAATCGCCAGGGCAGTCTGCAGGGTTTAAGAACATCCGTTGTTCGACCTGCTAGTCAAATGCGTTTTGTTAAAATATACTTTTTCTCTTTTTTTGACTTTTGGAAAATGTTGTTTGTGCTGTATTTAGACCCCTCTACCAAGAAATTTGTTTTGCATGCACACGTATAAAAATTGCCGTTTTTATCCAACGCAATCATAGGTTTGAACGTTGTTTTTTTTAAATTTAGACTTGTTTATATTTTTTCGTTTGAGCTTGTATTATATATACCATCGGGTTTATACAATCCGTTCATCCTACTCTTCAAAATTCAAGAGTCTATCCTAAATTGAGGTAAATTATATGGCCTTCCAAATACCGTTTCGATTCCTAACATCACTGAAGAGACATTTATTGTCGAAATCCGGATTATGGTGTACCAATTTTTGCACCTCATGTTTGCGGTAAACCATCTTTCCAGCAAGTTTATTGTTTTCTGTTTGGTATTAAATTAATAATTAAGATCCATTTTGTTACATCTGTTGATCCTTTTATTTGGCAATCGCCATGGCAGTCAGGAGGGTTTAAGAACATCCGTTGTTCGACCTGCTAGTCAAATGCGTTTTGTTAAAATATACTTTTTCACTTTTTTGGTCTTTTGGAAAATGTTGTTTGTGCTGTATTTAGACCCCTCTACCAAGAAATTTGGTTTGCATGCACACGTATAAAAAATGCGGTTTTTATCCAACGCAATCATAGGTTTGAACGTTGTTTTCAATTTAGACTTATTTATATTTTTCGTTTGGGCTTGTATTATATTTGCCTTCGGTTTTAAATAATTTGTGCAATGCTAATTGGGTTTAGCTTATTGGTCATGATATATCAAAATGAACTTTTCAAAGTCTCTTGCAGATAAAATCTTACTTTTTTTTAGGAAGTTAAGAATATACCTATCCAGACTTTTTGAGACCGGTTTAAGACTGTTTGGAATGTGTCCAAACAATATTTGACTGATTTAATATTGTTGAGAATGCATTAAGAATTTGAAGAACGTGTTGAGACGTGTTTTCGATGTCTTAGATCTGTTGACACCAGTAATGTCTGATCAGTAATTTTATCTTTCTATTCCCGATTGTGACATTAGGACTGAGTGCGGATTCGCATTGCGAATGATGCATGCATAGTAGGAGACGCTTTCTCTGTGGACGCACCCTGTCTCGCTTCTGTTTGAGTTCATGCGATTCCTTCAGTTTTTATTTGTTACATTTATTAATCTCTACTTCACGGGAGCCATTCGGTTTATCGAGAGAATTGATCGTGAAAGAATAACTAACGGTGGTCAAGCATTGCGATCAGATCGTGAAAGATCTGGTATCGGATCGTGAATGCAGTTAAGTGTATTTCTACTTCAAAATCTATGAAACAATCTGCTGTAGTTTCAAAAGGTGAAACAAATTAGAAAAAAAAATTATGTCTGTCAAAATGATTCAATTTCCTTAATAAAACTGTGCACTTAATAAATGAAATAATGCAGTATTTTTTAAGGAAACACAAAAGGCGACACACTATCCTATGAAAATCATTAAGAAAAAATCACGTTTTGTAACTATAATAGTCACATTCCAATATATCACGATATATTTAAAACTTAATCTTTATATGTCAGATAGTCCAGTAAAATATATTTATATCATTACTTGAAAAACTTCATAATATTTTTGAAAAAGTCTATTTTTGTTGTTTTTTATCAAAATTGATCGTGAAAGATCATTAAACGCATTATTTGGATCGTGAAAGACAAGGCGTGACCAGACTTAATGATCAGAAAACAGAATTTGTTTACCAATTGCAATACTTGTAATTGGTTGAAGTGTGTAATTACTTTCTAAGGACGTAAATCATTGCTTTAATTTTTGTTGGTGATATTTATATTTTTACCCATATTTAGACCTGTTTTCATTTATGAGGCAATGCGACGCGTAACTAGGCATCCAAGATAATAAGACCTACAGCAGCGTAAATGGTCGAAAGGTCAATATTGTGTATACATAATGCGTAATGCATCCACAAACGAGGGAAGCGATAGGGGGTCTGGTGGTTTTCCCCCGGAAATATCTTAATGTGAACGTTTTTGTTTCCGAAAGGGTAACTTGTTACTTGTTTTTGTTTTGTATCGATCTGATGAGTTAAGCCCTTTTCAACTGAATTTTATAGTTTGTTCATTTGTTTTTCTGTTTCACCACTGTCCCAAGTTAGAAAGAGGGTAGCTAACAAGTTTAACCCCGCCACATTATGTAGGTGCCTGTCCCAATTCAGGAGTCTGTAATTCAGTGGTTGTCGTTTGTTGGTGTACATGTATATCATATTTGTTTTTCGTTCATTGTACATAAATCAGGCCGTTAGTTTTCTCGTTTGAATTGTTTTACATATGTCATTTCGTGGCCTTTTATAGCTGTATGGGTTTTACTCATTGTTGAAGGCCGTACGATGATCTATAGTTATTAAATTCTGTGTCATTTGGTCTCTTGTGCAGAGTTGTCTTATTGGAAATCATACCACATCTTCTTAATTTTATATTAGATCAAATAAGCTTTATCATCTAATTTTACACACAGGTGTATTGAAGATGTTCTTTCCATTAACAATACGAACTTTTCTTATTTGGTCTCATTTATAGCCATGAACTAGATTTTATAGACACCACATATACAGCTTCCTCTGCATCATTTTAAAACATATACCCCGAAATTGACTACAGCGGCCATCTTTTAATACCAGAGTCTATGACAAACGAGATGATTTCAATTTTGAAATTATACAATTTCCTCACCTTAGCAGCGATTTACCAACTTCATCCGCCTATGAAGTTTACATTTCTGAACTCATACAATTTTCAGAGATTGCAGCTAATACTCAGATCTAGTTTGTAAAACGTTATCAGTGCCTGCGCAAACAATTAATGAACCAGGGTTTAATGTGTTGACTCTGTGTAGCATTTTATTTACTTTACTGTTTTATCTTTATTTGTCTTTGTACTACTATAGTAATATGTTCCATTTGATCGTATGCCTCTTGACGTGGTTCGGTATATGTGCATCCAGCTTTCAGATTTTTGACTTTTAGCGTTCTTTATGTGGGTTGATCCAGAGATGCGATAAGGACACATGAGGATTTTTAAAGCGTAGTTTCATTTTGTATACCCTTGTACTTATATTTTATTTTTTATGAATTTTATCGGGTTAGTGTATATGTCATTATGAGAGGAGACCCTTACGGAGTCCCTTAAGTGCCAAGTAAATTGAAATATTTTCGTTTGCCGGACATTTAAGCTGGTGTGCACTAGTTTGAAAAGTCGTGCACACGACATCTAAAAACTGGTGCGCATAACTTTCAAAATCTGGTGCGCTAGACTTTTAAACTGGTGCAAACGAGTTTGAAAGTCGTGTGCACCAATTTGAAAGTCGTGCGCGCTAGTTTGAAAGTCATGCGAACCAGTTTGAAAGTAATGCACACAAGTTTAAAAGTCATGTGCGCCAGTTCTTGAATGTCTTGCATACCATCTTTGAAAGTCGTGCGCGCCAGTTTGAAAGTCGTGCGCACCATTTTGATAGTCATGCGCAACAGATTAAACGTCATGCCCTCCAGTTTCAAAGTCGTGCGCACCAGATCTTGAAGGTCGTTAACACCATTTTTGAGTCGTGAGCAAGTGTTTGAAAGTCATGCACACCATCTTTGAAAGTCGTGCGCGCCAGTTTGAAAGTCGTGCGCACCATTTTGATAGTCATGCGCAACAGTTTAAAAGTCATGTCCTCCAGTTTAAAAGTCATGCGCACCAAGTCATGCGCAACAGTTTAAAAGTCATGCCCTCCAGTTTCAAAGTCATGAGCACCAGATCTTGAAGGTCGTTAACACCATTTTTGACAGTCGTGAGCACGTGTTTGAAAGTCATGCGCGCCTGTTTGAAAGTCATGCACACCATCTTTGAAAGTCGTGCAAGATTTAATATCCGGCAAACGAACATATTTATATTTACATGACACTTAAGGGGCTCCTTAATTATGCTTTACTATACTGGCTGTATTATCAACTACATAATCTTTTATTGGCGGGCGTATTTGTTTGATTCGATTGTAAGTGTGTTTGTTTGGTGTGAGCCAAGGCTCCGTGTTGAAGGCCGTACTTTGACCTATAGGGGTTTACTTTTACAAAATGTGACTAAGATGGAGAGTTGTCTCATTGGCACTCATACCACATCTTCTTATATCTATTGAACATTAAATTAAGCTGTGTTGTATGTCTGTGATTTATGCTACTGGATGCCAGATATGACCACGTAAACCAATTAATTCTGTTAGTGTTGCTCCTCTAATTTGGCAATATTACGGAACATTAAACAACTGTCATACAAGTGGGCGTATAAGCAAGCAAGAAACCAGATTTAACCCACCATTTGCTTAGGAAAATGTCTGTGCTAAGTCAGGAATATGACAGTTGTTTTTCTGCTCTTTTGTTTTAAACAATGTTTTTTTCTCCAATTTTTTCAAAAATCAGCAAGGAATGTCGTTTTACAGATATGACTTTGCATCAAAATTAATGGGCATCAGATGAGACAATCTTAACTTTTTAAACAAAATAAAACTTATGCAGGACGGACAGACACCCTTATATTAATATAAGAAAACTAGTTGGTGTGGTACTATCAAAAAATCAAATCTAATGGTATTGAACCATTATAGTCCTATTTACAAACAAAAAATGAAACGGAATAAGTCTTGTAAATCCAATCTGTTGATATACCGATTACAAGCATAAAAATCACTTGTTTAAAGAAAGATTCGAGCGTTTTCGTGGATTTTTTGCAATAACGTATAAGCGGCAACAGATCTTTCACGATCCTTTTCACGATCATCCAAATGCGGTATCCGATCTTTCACGATCCGTAATATCAATTTTTTACAAATATTACCGTTTTTTGCAAAGTTTCTGAATAAACTGATTAAAAAAAACTTTAAGAACTATTTCAAACAGTAATATTGAACGAAATTTCTAGGAGAAAAGTAGTTTATGCATTAAAAATTTGAAAAAAATCATGTTTGTTTACATTTTTATTTCTCTGAAATTTTGAAGAGCAATCTGCCTTTTGTAGTTTTGTAAAAACGGTGTATATTTAAGTCTTGATTTTTCTCGGAACCATTTTGAAAGACAGTTTGGTTTTTCCTATATTTTTCATAATAATTGATTAAATAAGATTATTTACTGACGAAGCATGTGTCTTCTCGATAATATTTCATTCACGATCCTATACCAGATCTTTCACGATCTGATCGCAATGTTTGACCACCGTTAGTTATTCTTTCACGATCATTTCTCTCGATAAACCGAATGACACCCGTGTACTTAGACGATTTACGAGATTTGAACATTGGTAAACGACTGTCACCTTATACAAATTCAGACAGTTTGAAGACTGTTAAGAATGTGTTGATCTATATTTAGGCAGTGTTCAGACTGTTAAGAAAGAAAGTAAAGAAAAATGAGAATAATTTAATAAAATTAAGACAGAAAAATTTGGAAAAAGTTATACTTTTTCTGAATGTTAAGACAACATTCAAACAAATATCAGAATCTGATAACTCTGTAGTGCAAGGTATTGTTTTATTACCGGAAGCATTTAGAAGCTTTTTGGTTATATTGATCAGCTCTTCAACGTCTTTATAAGAAACAATACGTAAAAAATAAATGAAAAGAATCCAGTTTGACATACCAAGACTGCTGATCAGTTCAGTACTTCAAATGAATGAAATAAATGTTGACACTTGAATTTTAAATTAGTCATATGTATCAATATTGATGTCATTAATATAATAAACAATCCATCCTAAATTATTAGCTTCATTGATTTATGGTATCGGTATATACTGTTCAATATTTATTAAAAAGAAAGACTGTGTTTCATGTAACATATATAATCAAAGCATTGTGTAGTTCAATCCATTTTGAGATATCAGGACTATCTATTTTTAATTTTGGTTCAATATTTTGAATAAAAAATATGTTCACTCTAATCATAATCCGACGGAAAACGTTATATGTTTTTACTAATATTGGTCTCATTTGTAGAATCTCTCTTGTGTTCCTTATTGTAAACTAACTAATGTATGATAGTAGCATATACTTTCCAATATTAAGTACAAATATGGCCATTGTTAATTGATACTAACAAACATTTTTTTTTGTATACAGATCATCCTGAGGTACCAAGACTACTGATTTGTGTTTCCGGTTCAGTATTTCGAATAAAAAGAAGTACTTTAGTGATATCAATAAAGGCTAACAAGATATTTTACTCATGCATACCAATATTGGAGTTATTTATAATATTCAATCCATCATGAGTTTCCAAATTAAATGATTTATAACAATGCCATATAATTTTCATTATGAAATACTTAATTGATGCAGTGCATACGTGTTTTAAAAGTGCAATAAAAAACTGAGATACCAAAAATAACGAAGTTAAAGTTCAGTATGTTTCAATATAAAGTACAAATATGGCTAGTGCTAATTGGTATGCAAGCCATCCTAATCTTTAAACAGGTTCAGTATTTTGAGCAAACAGGAGAATGTTGGAACTCTAAATCAAAGCCGACAATACTTTTAGACATTGTAAAGCAATATTTAAAATGCTTTATATAATTAAATTATATGCTGGTATCATAAATAAAGGCATAAGTAGTTTTCTAATTTTCAAACCTCATAAATGGCATTTGATTAAAATTCATTTAAGCTGATGATTTTTTTCAACGGTAATATTTACCTGTATAGATCAAGGCAACAGTAGTTTACCGATGTTCCAATCTTAAAAATCGATTGAAGGGAAACTTCGCAAAAAAATGAAAAATTGATATTTGTTCATTATGTTCATTATGTATACAAAAGCACATATTCATAAATATTAACGTTTTATTCCCCTAGATAAGAGATCAGCATCGATTTTAAATTGAGATTATCAATTCTTTACATGTAGCCATCTTGACTCTTCCCGATTAAAAACACGTGATATCTATAAACCACAAAGTACCAACACGAACAGGGACTTACGTAGTCGTTATTCAATGTCGAAATCACTTGTCTGGCGTGCGGTTGTTTTAACCCGACAAGGTAATGACAAAATCAATCACAGTTTCCCGGATCATAAAAATACATTATACCGAACATGGTTGTACTACCTATCGGCAAACTTTTTAAACTAACTTGATACGGAACAATGTTTAAAAAAAGGTTTAAGAGTCGGAAAAGTCGTCCGATTGGACATCAAATTTTTCTTGAATAACTATGGTCTGTCGTTTTACAACTGTTATTTTTTTTCTAAGTTTATGAAAGAAAATAAATATATAGGTAAATAACTTTAGAGCAATTACTTTTATGGATTCTCTCCAAGTGTAAAGTCATAATTAACTAGCGGTGTTCCGTGTAAAATTGTTTTCAAAAATCTAATTTGATCATAAGTCTTTTATGCAATACATTCATTTGAGTCTGTCCTTCTCTAATTTGATCATCAGCATGGCTAAAGGAATTATGGCTAGAGGTATTGTGAGGTGACACGTCCAGGTATTCAAGCGATTTCCTGTCGGGCTGAAAAGAAGTCTTAATTACACAATTGAATAATGCAGGTTCATACATCGCTTCACTGCTGAGCGTATCAGCGTACACGGCCGATAACTGGGAACTTTCCATTTAAAATCTATCAGATGTAATATACATCATGTGTACATTTTTTGAGTCCGACAGTGGATCACAGTGATATACTAATCATTGATAACCTCATACGTGTATAAATTTTACTACCACTTGTTTATAAATGACATTTTTGGTGTAAAGAATGATATTTATGAAAATCTAAACAATTCCAGCTAAAGATGTGAGGAAATAAAATCTATTTAGATATTTCCTAGGGTTAAATTTGGAAAAATGTAAGTATATACTCGTTGTTAATAATTATGGAAAATTTGAAACATTTCCTATATATATGTATTTCACAAAATTGTATTCACTTGTCGATAAATGGTTTATACAGATAGAAAGTTACGGAACTATAGGTAGTCACAATTTTAAAAATATATTGAAAATAAAAGAGAAAAGACTCATATAAATTGCATAAATTTAGCATACTACTGTACATAATAGAAACAGGTATACGAAAAATTTCTCAAATGTTGTATAGGAAAAATACACATATTTGGTATATAAATATAAAAAATGCACACATCTAGTAGAAAATAAAGTCTCACCAACTAAAGCATTTCACATATAATTGTCATTCTTGGTTGAAATGATGGAAGGGGTCATTTAAAAAAATGTGCATGTACGCTGTGAATAGTAGTGGCTATTCAACTTCCTAGAAAATGTGTATAACTGCAGTTGCATAGTACACACCAAAAAAATATTTCAATTTTGAATTTGATGTGACTTACCGTTCATCTTTTTTTTCTTGAAAAAGGGGAGGGGGGGGCATTCATTGTTTAATTGTAGAGTCAATTTATGATTCTAATTTTACAAAGAAAAAAGCATTGTTCCAAAAGGGAATTTAAAAAATAACTCACTTCTATCGAAAGTTACAGATGAAAAACGTAAATTTACAATAAAATATTAGTTCCTGGATGTAATTTAAAATCTAAATTATAGTTTAGTGATTTAAGTTGAAAAAAAAAATGTTTAGTCAGAATTGAAACCATTTACCTCACCTAGGACACCTCTCAAAAGATGACTGGTGATGCTTTATATTCGTGATAATTTCTGTGACATGGTACATTCTGTTTAGGTAGTGATTAATCTTGACATTTTCGGGTATAACAGCGGAGCTTCATGTATATTACCTGTATATGGTAAGGTACTGTCCCATGACGTCTCACGTATAAACAGGTTTATATTTATGTTGGCGTTCAATACCTTTTATGACATTCACAATTTTGCGTGTTCTGTATACCAAATCCATATTCTATTTTTAGACCGAATGAGGATATGTAATTTTTGAAAGAAACATATTGACTATCATATTAATTTCGGTGTTTTTCACTAAGTATTAAATCATCGAAATTTAAAAATACTGCTTGTCCACAAGGAACTGTAGCCGATATTTAAGAGCATTCCATAAATTTAAAAAAAGAATTTTGTTCCTGGATGTAATTAAAACAAAATTTTTAGTTTAGTGATATAAGTTGAGAAAAAGCATTCCCCCACCTCGGACCCCTCTTATATCATGAATGGTCATGCTTTACAACCGTGAAAATTTCTTTGACATGGTACATTCTGTATAGGTAGTGATTTACCTTGACATTTCCGGGTATTACAGAGCTACATGTATATTACCTGTATTTGGTAAGGTGCCGTCCCATGAGGTCTTACGTATACAGGTTCACGTTTATAATGGCGTTCAATACCATTTTCTGATAAAACAAGATTTTATGACATTCAGACTTCTGAATGTTCTGTATAACAAATTCATATTTTATTTTCAGACCGAATGAGAATGTTTATTTTCAAGGAAACATATTGAGTATCAAATTAATTTCGGTGGATTTTTTTACTTGGTATTAAATCACAGAAATTTAGAAATACTACTGCTTGTCCGCTTGTTCGAGTATTCGTGTCTGTTAAGAGTGGGAATAATGTGTCCTACTGAAGAATACGAATGACAAGTCTTGCAAAGGTACAAGATATAAAGCACATTGAAAATCCGATTCCTCCAGTCTGTCTCAAATACAAATCACAAACGTTTTCGTCCACTGAAAAATATATGATAAACACGTTTCAGCCGAACTTAAAACATTTATAATTACACCCACCTTTGCAGTTTTATTTCCTATTTATATTTGAGACTGAGAACTTAATAAATATCAAATATAACCCTTTCGAATCTTGAAAACTTCCCTTTTTATTACCAAAGTAAACTCCTCATTTTGAAGTTGATTGTAATACAGTTATAGTGGGGTTGTTTCTCTTAAACAATAAATATCTAACAGTTTTGAATAATAAAGAATTTCGGAAACCAAAAACATTTTGTTCTATTGGATAAAAAAATGGGTAGATCGTTAGCTTTTTTAAGTAACTTGAAGAACGGATAGATACAGCCACGTTCCACCAAAAGAGCACCCGTTAATCATCTAAAACTTACTTCGGTGTTGAATGATTTTGTGTGATTTCGTTGGGGTTTTTTTTTTGCCGTGTGAACGAGGTTTTATACATGTTTATATATATGAATGTTTTATATATGTGAATATTTACATTGAAGCAAAAGTATTAAAAATTTTCCATGGCGAACTATGTATTTTTTTGGTTCCATACTACATAGGCAAAATTGACTTTAGATGGTTTCCAATATTGACTAAACACCTTTTGGGCCAGGTAACACATACCAAGATTTTAAATATTTATATTAGAATGTTTCCGTACATTTTGTAACCGTATGAGGTAAATCAAAAGCGCTTTAGATACACCAATTTTATAAAATTTTGTTTCTTTCGTTTTGATCAGTCAAATGATATACTCGTATTATAACACTTTATTATTAGTTTCCCCAAGATTATTTCTTCGTTTTTAAACTGATCAAATAAAAAAATGATTTTGATTTTAATAACTTCTCCTTTAGAATTAATTTGAACATTATTTATGAAATATATGTTCACTATCATGATTTGTTAACAACGGACCTTACCCTAAATATAATTTAATATTCCACGGCGATCTTTTTGTATTTGCCACCACATTTAATATGTATTTAAACTTTGTGCATTAAACTCGACTTTCTGTCTGTCAATCTATCCGAAATTACATTCACACCTGGCACGGTGTACCCTACAGACACGGCTAAATACCGATCTGCAAATTACCTTGATTTTATAACAAGCCTTCCACGGGTATTGCCAGGGTATAATACACATGTATTAACATAGTCCTAACGTAGAAACGTTTGCTTGAATTAAGGGTCAAAACGTATTGTGACTTATTTTCCTTACAGTTAAAGTTTTATTCTCTAATTTTTTTCTGCATAAAAGTTGGAAAAGAAAATATAAAAAAAATTAAAAGATTCACTTTTTGCGCTGTCAGCATATCATAAATCGAAATAAATACCGTAAACATAGAAAATTTTAACTCATGAATGTAAAAAGTTGCATGTCTGTTCGTTTTATTTTCTTATTATTGGATGGTGATTGGCTATGAAAATCAGTCATCGGCGTGCTTATGATTACGTTGAAATATGATTAAAGAACAAGGTTTTAAATGATTGTTCTTTAAATCCCGGCATGCAATATCAGTAGTTAACGTCACGTAGTGCAGGAAGTAGTCTATAAAAAAATTAATAATCATTTATTTTCTTCTTTATTACTGCACATATATCGGTAAAACTTTTATGAATAAGTATTTTATGTTATGATGATCAGGGATGTGGTAATCGTAATCTGTAATCGTAATCGATTGTAATTGATTAAATTTTTTCAAGTTATCGACTGTAATCTGTAATCGACAACATTTTCGATTACATGTAATCGTAATTTAATCGATTGCAGCAAAAATTATGATGTAATCATCGATTACTTTTCGATTACATTTCGATAATTTAATAAAAATAGTTTGATGGAATAGAACCTAGTTTAAATAAAACTATACAACTGCATGTATTCATCGGTTTATAGTACAGATAAAATAGAATGTATAAATATATGACTTGATAGTTTTGTCAAATGACTCATTCAGATCTGATGTCTCAGGCTGTATAATGTTCAACCAGATTTCCTAACAAAGTTTACTGTATTTCCAGCTTTCAATACCTGTAAATACTTTAAAAGCTTTTATAATAAACATTTGAAAAAAATATAAAATGGTCTTAAGTTCTGTACTACTTTGAAGTAAAAAGTTTATTTTATAATTCCTATATATATAATAAAAAAAACAATTATAAGAGTTGGAGTTTTAGCATAGAGTAAATAAGCCTTTGATTCATCATAATGTTATGATATAAAGATTAAGGAAGGATACAATATCTTATTGACAATAAACCAATGAAATGAAATTATTGTTCAGTAATAGATACATGTAAACAGGTAAACATTGGATATTGAGTGGCATGACATCATCAATACGTCTGAAAGTGAAATTAAAAGAACTCTGCAAGATACTTTTTTTTGTCAAAAGGTTCTGAATGAAGTCTACGTCACGTGAGTACTAAATAAGCCGACAAGTAGAAGTGCACAATAAGTACCCGATGTCTACTGCTGAAATAATAATCCACCAAACGCAACAAATATGTTGTTGATCAAATAGTCCAGCATTTTGATGTTTGATTCAGTGTGGTTCTTTACAAAGTAAGATTTTTCATTACCTAAAACAAGGAACTTGTATCTGCAACTTACGTAGAAAAGGCCCTGTTTAATGAGACGACGGTGTCGATCTGTCAATTAAGCATGGTAGTACAGAAAAATCAAGTTTTGATATTACTGCAAAAATCATTTATCATAAATTACTGATTGTGTTAACTCAGGATGGATTGTACAATAATTATGATACCAGTATTCGTAATAATAACTAAACTTTTTGTCAACTTTAATTAGAAGTGAAATAAAAATATGTTTTCTTTTTATTAAAAATACTGAACAGGCATCAAAAATCTGATCATAAAACAATAAGTAACATAAATGACAGCAATATTGGTATACAATTACTGATTAATACTCATTCTCTGTAACCACTTAAACTTTTTCGGCACACATAGTCACCGATCTTTCTGAAAATTGGCTGATATGTATATCCTATTAGCCTAGTCAGAAAAATAATGCCAACCGATATATATATTGGTTGGTTACCATGGTAACAGCGGAGAAAGTTGGGAATTTTGAGAAAAATACAATATTTGGTGTAGTGTTTTGAATTTATGCGGCTACATCTATTAAAAAGAAACACAAAAACAATTAATTTCAGCCTTGTTTTTATCAGAAATCAAAAAAAGTTATGGGGAATCTAGCTAAAAATATCTGAAATTAATTTCTAAAAAATTGTCATTGTGCAATATTCCTCACAATACGAATTATCTCCCTTTGACGGGTTACATTAATGACTGGACCAAAACGAAAATGCTAATAACTTTTTTTTATTTCTTAAATATTTTGTCAAATTTGAATTGCTATAAATTTAGTCCATTTAATACATAAAAATAAGAAAAAATATAGAAAACTTTTAAATCTTCATAAAACGTGACCTGACCAACGCTGACAATGACAGGACCAAATGAAAATGCTCATTATTTTTTTATTTCTTGGACTTATGTTAAATTTGAAATATAATAAAATTTGATTATTTAATATACATGATATATAACTATATGAAAATATGGAAAAAAATATTAAAAAATTCCGAAAAATTCCGAAAACGTGACCTTTCTAACGTTGACAATGACCTACCTGACCAATAACAGAAATGCCCTAACCGATGAAAATTTCTGTGTTATTTTATATCATTAAAAAAATGGGAAAAATATATGTTTTGGGGTAAAAAAAAAACTTGACCTGACCAACGTTGACGGTGTCCTGATCGTTGTACTACCTAATACTTATTTATATCTTATAGGATTTGCTTAAAATTTATATAAAAAAAAACATAAAGATTGGATGGTAAAGTCTTTATCAAATAATAAAAAAAACTGGGAAAAACAGTTTAGGGTACTGTGACGGGCACCAGGTTATTTAAACTGTTTATGGTATTGAGTAGTATATTGTATTTTACTGTGTTGTAAATTATGTTGTATATTACCGGTTATAATTTGACATGTTTGATCACAAATATAAAGTAACACACAAAAGGCCAAAAATACATGTAAGTTGATAAATCCAATATAATTGTTTTTTTAATATTTTCATAACAGTAAATAATTATTTCCACGTACAACTTCAGGCATGCCCGAGCCTTGTGTAGGATATCTTGGTAGTTTTAAATATTTTCATAAAAAAAATAAACATTTCGCAGACTACTTGAGGTATGCCCGAGCCCCTGCATGCACGATATCTTGGTAGTTTAAAATATTTTAATAAAATATAAGTAAACATATTCAACGACTTAACTTGAGGTATGCCAAATGTTTTCGAAAGTCTATACATTTATCGTTTGCTAATATGTTTGAAAAGCATTTTATATTTTCTTATTTGATAAAATTAATGGTTCAATCTAAGTGTTTCTATAAATTTGATGCAAAGCCTATTACATATAAATAGGTATAAAGTCATTTTTCCTGGTCATGATAACGGTCAGAATATAGGACAGAAAGTCACAGACAGAAAGTCACAGAAAAAAAGTCAAGGACAAAAAGTTACATGTGTTATATGTTATAAACATTGAGTCCTGTTTCAAAGTAAAATCAACTTTTTTTTTTGTTAAAAGAAAGACAATATACTAATTTTGAGAAACATCTTTCTGTAATGGGCTTTCAGCATGTTCAGTGAAAATCAAATTATATGTACATGTATATAATTCTTTTAAAGTTACCCTTTCACGGTAAAGAGTTATCATAATTTATGGTCAATATTTTTTTAATTTGCTGCTAAAAATCCATAAAGATGATTGTTATTTTCTCAAATTTCAATAATCCAATGCCTAATACTAATGTTAAGATAGTGCTACCATAGGCGGATCCAGGGGCCCTGAGGGGCCGTCCCCTCCTTATTTATTGGAAATATTTGGTTGATTACATATGGAATCACTGAAGCATAAATGTAGCGGGCCATCACTTTAGGCAGTCAGTGCGACCCCTTATATGAAAAATGTCCAGATGGTATATTTCCCCCCACTGCTCGTTTTAAGACCCGCAGCCACCATCTGACAGATTTTCCGCGGGTCCTCGTAGGGAAACGAATCTTTTTGGAAAATCTCGAAAATTCCTCCCCGGCCAGAACGGCAAACAAGGAATGTGTCGGATGGATAGCAGGGACCATCGGGCCAACGGCCAACAGTACCCGCCCTTGTTTGTTACGCCCTTTGTTTGCTAAAGAACCCTTGTGTTAATTCTTTTAGGGGCACCCAAGTTGACCTATTGAAATTTCTGTCCTTGTCCAATTGATCCCGATTTCCAGTTATATTTCAAATTGTCCGCCTTCATCCCAGCCTACCCATATTGCCGGACCTTTTTGAAATTGTCTATTTTTTTCAACTTCACCTCAAAAATGATCTTCATGTAGATACTCATCATCAAATAATACAATAATATTCAAAACGTATAGCTATACATGCTTTGCCATTTCAACATTGAGTTTAATAATGAATAAGAAAAATAAACAGCTCATAATATAGGTATTTTTTTCCTTTATAGAAAGAAAGGTTAGATGGTCAATTATCATTTACTTAGAGGACCAACGTCTGACTCTTTGTGTTCTATTTTTTATTGTGTTGAAGTGTATCAAATTATTGCCTTTAATTAATTTTGGGTCAGTAGACTAGCACTGGATCAATAATGTTCCTATCAAACTTATTGATTTTGTTCTCTTCTGAATATGCATGAGATATTTGACACTGGACACAAAGCAAACCATAACTAATCGATCATTTCATTTTTACAAAATCTTACCCTACGGCAACACTATCACTAATAATGCCTGGAATATTATTAATATTTCTCAAATACAAGAAAACCTGCTTATGTAAGCAAAACTGTATACATTCGTTGTTATATGTATCGAAGTTCATTAAAACGCATTTGTAAAAATTAGTACTTATCCGTATTTTTGCAAATGAACTACTTGTTTCCATGGCAACACATTCAATGGCAAATATTGTACAATTGAATATGTAATTTTTTAAATGATTTTATTTGTTTTTTTCTAGATTGAGTAATTGTTTTTCTTGTATATTTTTCATGATCATGAAAACAGACTGAAATTTCTTTATAATCAGTACTTTTATCCAGAATAGAGAAATTGTGTTTGTTTCCTTCAAGTGGTAACACCATTATCGAAATACTATACTAGCAAAATCATTTATATATACACATGTGTGTATACAGTGAACCTTAACTTGTTTTAGTTTTCCTACTTTTGTGCACATTTAAGAAACTAACTGAAACTTTTTTCAAAATTGTTTTAAACTTGTGTATCAAAATGAAATTGTTTCCATAGCAACACAGTTAAAACTATAATACCGTTATATATGAATATGTTTAAAATTTTGATGATTACAACAATTTCTACATATTGTATATTTATTTATTTTTTCTGACTGCAGAATTAGGTTTTAAAACATTTTTTTTCAAAATTTTCAAAAAAAGATTTTTCGGAAAAAATGAAAACTAAGCATTTTGTATCCATGGTAACAAAATACTGAGACATACTTCCCCATTACTTTTTCGCATCATTGATAAGATAAGACTATGATATTTATGAATTCATGGTTGACTTAAACTCAGGTTTCCGCAAACAATTATGGTGAGCATTCAAAAATGACCTCAAAAGGGTATTTTTTACCTAATGCAAACCACATAAAAAGGGGGGTATATGTGATTATGATTGAAATGGAATATGAAAATATCAGCTATTAAATTACATTCATAAAATGCATATATTTAATAAAATCATAAAACAATATTCATTCTCTTAATTATTTATTATGAAAAATTATGTTGAAAATAGCCTTTTTCAGCTTAAAATCATAGATATTCAGAAGAGGTAAAACTGGTCATCGGTTGCTATGGCAACCGATATGCTTAGCAACCAAAATTTTGCCATTTTTTGTTTGTTTCATCAAGACTAGTAAGTGTGTGAAGTTTGAAGAAAATCCATGACCATGCGTGCCACACTCCCTATATAAGAGTTTAAATTGTTACAGAGAACCAGTATTAATTTTGTCGGCTTTAATGAAGAATACCAAAATTCCTTTACTGTATTCAATATGCTTAAACTTCCTATTAAAACAGTAGTCCTAATATCTCAGTTTGGTTTGTATAACAAACATGGTGGCCCGCATCAACTAACACTAGAAACATTTGTACTTTATCATGAGGATTAACCAAAAGATTATCAAATCATTTACGGTTCAGTAGAGGAAATAAATATATGCATATTTCAATTCGTGAATTATATACAAATACCCATCCAGGTTATGATAAATAAATCAGTGCATACAAGTATTACACTCAAATGAAATGTTTGGCTATGTGAAAAATTTAGTATAAATGTAGGAACGTTTGTGAATCTTACGTTATCTTCCTCATTGCATGTTTTTCTAGACGCTGTATAACTTAGTTACAGGTACAGGCTTTCTGATATTCAAACTGAACTTCTCTTCGTGCGTTCGTCGTTGCATCTTTCATTCTGCGTGCGTATTCTTGTTATTCATCGTCGTTTAACATTATGTGCACTTATCTTTTATACCCGCGCGTGCATGGGTTAATTTCTAGTATTGTTGAAGAAATAGAATTGTCAAGATGAGAAAGTAGTCTTTTTTTACCTCTGAAAGTCTTAATTGACCAAAGAGTAGCCAATGTAAAATGCCGCAATTTTGTAACACGTTACAGGAAAGGCCAACCAAATTAACGTATTTTTCGAATTACTTGATCACACTCCATCGGTGTAGTACAGGAAAACTCTTTTCTATGTTGGGGGAAATGTATAACAGGTCACACCCATAAGAAAGCCTATTAGGGTCACACAACAAAATTAATTTATCTCGTAATTACGAGATAATCATCTCGTAATTACGAGAAAACTATCGCGTAATTACGAGATAATTATCGCGTAATTACGAGAAAACTACCGCTTAATTACGAAAAAACTATCGCGTAATTACGAGATAATCATTTTTTATCTCGTAATTAGGCTATAATTATCTCGTAATTACGAGATAAAAATATCTTATAACGTAATTACGCGATAGTTTTCTCGTAATTACGCGATAATTATCTCGTAATTACGAGATAAAAAAATGATTATCTCTTAGTTACGCGATAGTTTTCTCGTAATTACGCGATAGTTTTCTCGTAATTACGCGATGATTATCCCGTAATTACGAAATAAAAATCTTATCTCGTAATTATGCGATAGTTTTCTCGTAATTACGCGATAATTATCTCGTAATTACGCGATAGATATCTCGTAATAACGCGATAATTATCTCGTAATGACGCGATAATTTTCTCGTAATTACGCGATAGTTTTCTCGTAATTACGAGATATTTATCTAGTAATTACGAGATAAATATTTTTTTAGGTGACCCAAATAGGCTTTCGTAATAAGACTATATCTTGAACAATATATTTTTTTGAATACGAAATTAACGCTTTTAATGTGTGAAATCCTATCTTATAATACATAATACATTTTACAGGTGACAGCCTATTTAAGATTGAACACAGATTGTCCTTATATCGATGTCAAAAATATTAAGAATGAATAAATTATTCCATTGATGTTTAAAATAAATAGCCATACATGCGTCCTTTTAGACATATTTCTTATGTTGAAGGGACTTTTCCGATTTTGTAAGTAGAACAATAAGAAGATGTGTTATAGTTGCCAATGAGGAAACTTTTTAAAAGGTTGAATGACGTGGATAAAAGCAATAATAGGTCACTGTACGGACGTCAACAGTGAGAAAATCCCGTACCGTATAGTCAACTATAAAAAGCCCGACAAGGAAAAATATGAAATAATTCAAACGGAAAATTAACAAACTAATTTTTGATAAAAACACATTTTCGAAAACAAATATAACCTACATGAACCAACAACAACCACTAACTTACAGCCTCCTGACTTGGGACAGGCACATACAGAGTGAAAGAGGGTTTACATGTTTGTGAGCACTCAACCCTTCCCTAACCTTGGACAGCGGTGAAACAGCACAACAGAAGAAAAAAAATGTTAAAATCATTTGCACTGGGAATAATTCAATAGATCGGTAAGAAGCAAAAACAACTTGCATAAAACATTAACACAAAGCAACGATGTAAGAGTACTCGCAGTAATTGAAAGTTAATGCAAAGCCATTTACAACAAATAGAAAAATTATGTTCATCCCAGACTTAAGTATAAATCAGTACACATCTCATGGATTTAGTGCAAAGACGTCATAATCGTTCTAATAAAAGCATGACTTTGTGCTATGCCAACATGTAAGTTAACAGTATTTTTATTTTTATATTCATAATTTACGGGCTATACAAACATCACCGTAAAAATTAGGAGGTGATATCCCGTTTTTATAAGAATTCAACAAATACAGCCAAACTTACTAACCAAATATTTGTACTTCAGATTTGTACTTGAAAGAATTAATAAAAAGTTTTAATCGGTTTTTAATAACGAAATCCCTGTCTTGATAATTTACCAATTATACATAAATAACGTTCATTGAAATCTAAAACTCGACTACAGACACAGGCATAGCGAATAAGTTGTGTAGGTCTCTGTGGTATTTGTATGGTCTAGAAAATTTATATTAATCAATTCACCTTTAAAAGATACTAAACTAAATGTCCTTAATTCTCTGTCAAAAATGATTTTAGGTAAAATAAGTAAGTTTCTTTCATTTTTCTTTCGCTTATTAAATTGTGTTACTAATCCTTCTGTTAAATAAAATAGGCTCATAATTCTAGCCTTTACGTACATACAGAGGTTGTCACTGAACGTAAGGACATTAAACAACGTGAACGTGCAAGGAAATATATCGAGCATACATCCCAGAAATTGCCTAAAAGAAAAAGAAGCATACCTGGTAAAGTGGATTCTTAAGCTTGACATTTTGATAAAGTTACAATTAGAACAGTTTACTAAACAACAATTAGAAAGTCTCATTTTCTATTTGACAATAATATATTTATTTTACTTTTTTTTAATTTTTTATACATGAACATAAATTGTGTATATGTTTCGATTGTTTTCCTGAATGTTGTTTTTAATGTCCATTTGCAAATATTTCGTGCAAATTCTGGACAATAACAAATAAATGAAAATACGTAATCAAATACAAAATGGGTTGACGAGGATGAGCGAGTCTGTCAATGGAAAATGTAGGAATGTCGCATAGGGGTGAAAATTGTAATTTGCAACAGACCACCTACGAACCCTTCAAGTATTTGTTTCAAGAAAAACATTTAAAGAGATTGACATGATCCTTGCGCGAGGCATTAGATAAATGTTCGAATTCCGACTGAACATGTAACTTCTATTCGTTCAACCTTTGCTGCCCAACTGTCCCCGAAAAAAAGTGTCTGGATCAGCCCCTGAAAGTCCGCTTGTACAAACAATGATTATGTGTATAGGGTATAGTATACGTGTGTGAGTAAAACCTTGATCACTTCATACGATTTATGTCTCCACAACATCGGCAAGAATTTGTGTTGCCTTCTCTTCATATTGATATCATTAATATTGAAACGCGCGGCGTTTGAAATAAAATGTTATATACATTTAGTAGATTTCAAATATTATGACATTGTTTTTGTTTTTTTATGGTTCATTTATTTTTTTCAGACACAATAATTGAATGAAATCGTACATTTCTATTATCAAAGTGAGATACGATAGTAAGCATTAATCAGTTTTCAACACTTCATCCAAAAGAGGTCAGATGTTTTATTTTTCTTCCGGGAAGTTGATACTGCGAACATTTGTAGAAAACTTTTTCACAGATTTCTTCTTTCATTTTGAAGGTACACGACTCAACCAAAGTCGTCTAAAATCAATGAGTGTGACGTTATCACTTTATAAAATAATATTTCTTCATGTTTAAAGAATATTGTTTATCATATGATAAATTTGTATTGAGTTTGATATCAAAAGTATATACATATACTAGTATCATCCTCGCGTGATGCTAACTAGTGATATAAATTGAAATGCCGTTATGAAAACAGATTAATTGTTTTTTTCTAATCCGGACATATTAATTAAAACATGTTTGATTCAATCTGTACCTTTGTAGTACTTGTTTTATCATTGTTTACTGTGCGTGTATCGTTTGCTTCTCTTCTGAGTAACGCTAATCAATCGTCGTCAGTTCATCGTGCGTGTCACAATCATCGCTCACTATGCTTTCGTCGTCCGTGTAATGCCTATTACTTTTCATGCGCTAATTGTTTACCATGCATTCATCATATATTCTCCTTGCATTGTCGTATATGTGTTCTGGTTGAATTAAAGCGTGTCTTAGGAGCCTGTTGTTCAGTGGTTGTCGTTTGTTGATGTGGTTCATAAGTGTTTCTCTTTTCTCGTTTTTTATATAGATTAGACCGTTCGTTTTTCTGTTTGAATTATTTTACACTAGTCATTTTGGGGCCCTTTATAGCTTGCTGTTCGGTTTGAGCCAAGGCTCCGTGTTGAAGGCCGTACTTTGACCTATTACTGTTAACTTTTTACACATTGTGACTTGGATGGAGAGTTGTCTCATTGGCACTCATACCACATCTTCTTATTTCTGTATACACAAACTGAAACTTTAATTCGAGTGAATAGCTATCAACAAAGATGCAATGGAATGATTTAATATGTGTTAAAGATAACATCGCATCATTTATATCATCTTCACTAGTAGTTTGAGATACTCAAAAGATAACAGAAATACACTGTACCCATTTCTGCAATTTATAAACTTGTTCTGAATAATTTCAACATTCATGAAAGTGTCATTTAGATATTTTACAATCGTAAATGCATTGATGTACAATGATAACATCTGCATTAGATCCTTCCGTGGAAAGACCTTTTGATTATGTTCTGATTTTTTATTCTGTCGGTTCTGGGTTTTTGTATAATTTTGCTCGGTTTTTATCAACGATCCTTGAAATTTTGCATAAAATTTTCTTTTCTCTTCGGTATCGTGATTTGTCTTTTTCCTCCATTTCTAGACTTATGAACTTCGTCATTTTGCAGCAAGAAATATTTCTGTTTTACAAGTAAAACAAGTGAAACTGTGAGCTACTGCTCCCTGATGATACCCCCGCCCAAAAACTTGACGGTAAACAGGAAGTTGTTGAGTGATGAATCTGAAAACGTATCACACGGTATAGCTGACTTATATAAACCCTGAAACCAAATTTCAGAAATCCTTGTAGTGTAGTTCCTGAGAAAGATGCGACGAAAAATATTCATGGGACTGACGGACGGACTGACGGACGGATGGATGGACGGACGGACAGATAGAGGTAAAACAGTATACCCCCACTTTTTTAAAGCGGGGGTATAACTATATTTTGACAAAATAGAAAATGTTTCCTTCCATGGCATGCATAAGTATGATCATAGTTAAAGTGAGAACGTGGTCTTAATGAAAAAAGGCGGAAGATCCCATAGGGCTAGATACATTCATAACTCGAAGAGAAACCGTCAAAACAATGGCAAAAAAAGAAAATCGAAAAAACATGAACCTCAGCGAAAACTGGAGGTGATCTTATGTGATTTGTGGGAAGGTTAAACATATCCTGCTCCGCAAAAGGGAATGGTTATATTTTAGATTTTTTTTACCAGGGACGGACATATTCTTAATTATCGTGCATTCTCAGTACTAGTTGGTTTATCAGTGTCTTTGAGTACGGATATACAGTTGTGACAAGGAATGATTATAAAAGGGAAAAAGTAATATTCAAAGTCAACGACAATATATTAATACATATCACCAGGTTAAGCTTTGCCTTTAAAAAATTATTTTTCAAGTTGGCATGCATTTAACAGGGACATCTTGATATTGTTTTAAAACACACGGTAACTTGCTTAAACATAGCTTAAATTTTTGGGAAATTGTTGTACCAACTTGGAAAATTTCTGAAATTTTACCTATCGTGCGTTATCTTGCGACAGGTCTATTCTATAAAACCAATGTTTTTCCTATGTCTATAATGAGATGAATATCAAGAGTTGCCTCCCGTACACCCTGGATTTGACTATTTCATTGATAGATCGATTGATTGATTTGTGTTAAAACGCCACTTTCAGCATTTTTGAGTTATTTTGTGGCGGTCAGTTTTTATTGTTGGAGGAAGCCAGATTGCTCGGAGAGAACCACCGAACTTCGGTACGAAACCTGACAATCCTAGTCAATTAAGATTGGAGTCGAACGCAATATTTCAGGACTCTATTTGGGATTAAATTTCAGTAGTCTCCCATTAAGGACAGTTTTTGTGGTGGTCCGAATATTTTGAAAGCTGTAATTTGATCAGATAACAGAGAAATAACCTAGAATCAACTGTGTATGCCAATACATTGATTTACATAAAAATGAAATGGTGTTGAGGCTATATCAGTGTTCATCTGTGACACAATTGTTCCATAAAGGTCATCCAAAAATGATTGTATACCAAAACTGTCGAAAGGTTGACTTCAACTTTACACTTTACACTTGGTTATATAGCAAAGTACAACCGTTATGAACGAAATCTATATAAAACTAGTGCAGTTAAGGATGTATTATTCTGAGGTTTCAATCTCGTTGAAATCTCGTCTGGGAATTATTTCCAAAACATGTAATACAAGTAGAAAATATCAATGAATATAAAAAATATTATAATCAAACTAAACTCTGTGAAAAAATTGTGTACTTACAATAAGTAGTTTTTGAGTAATAAAATGTTCAAATTTTATAACCAATCTGGTAAGTGTCATCAGCCAAAAGGTAGAGAAAATTGGTGAGGGTACAAAGAAATGATTTTACCAAAAATATGAACATCCCATATCATTTTTTTCTTTTCAAAATTCTTAGATATGTATTTTTTCAATTATTTATAACAAAGAAGTTGAAATAACATGCTTTTTGTTCTAAAAAAAAAGAGAAAAATCCCAAAATTTACAAAATTGACAGCATGGTCAATTTGACACGAAAAAGCAACAAATTTTAATAAAACTTTCTAATATTAACACCAACCTATACTTTTTTTTAGTTAAATTTATTCAGATTGGTCCACTTCATCTTAAGTGAAAGTATGAAAAAAAGTTTAATTGTAAAATTGTGATTTTTTTCATGATAATAGCTCCAAAATGGGTAAAAAAGATGATAAATGAGAAAATCATAAAAAATTGGGTACTTTCAAATGGCTGTAGCAAAAAAAGAAGTACACCACCATATGATTCTTTCTTCATCAATTACTTTTTTACAGTCATATATATATGAACCCAAAAATCAGGTTAAGAAAAAAAGTTTAATTCTAGACATTTTTGACTCCTTAGAGGTGTACATCCTTAATAACTTCAAATCTGTGTATTATTATATCATAAATTAAAAAAAACATTTGTTTTGGAAGATTTGCTCTATCTGTTGAAATCTTTTGACAAATGGGATATCGAGTTCTTATTTATACGGCGATGTTTTCCCCAGCGGTTTACCATAGAAGAGACTAATATACTGATATTGGCGTATTTGCATTTGAGAACCTCATACGTAATAATTATGTCTTTTTTCACTCATTTAATCATATAAAACCTTCTACGGGGCAAATATTTGTATGGAGTTTCGCCGACAGGTAGAGACTTAAGGTACTTTTTTAACACATGCGTAGTATGATTGGCTATATATGGGGTGAACACATCTGTGGTTTTCAGATTTATACCTCCAGATAACGTTTAAGGTCATATGATACCTGAAATTTAACAAAAAGATTGAATAGATTTATATACCTGAATGGCTGAGTTTAACTATACAAGGAAAACGTGTACATAGACTATCTTATAAAAAACATGAAAAAAATCCTTTATTTCTTCAAAATCTTCAGAAATGTATTGCTAGTGAATTATTGTCTCCCCTTACTCTAATTTGCCGACAGCTTTTCCGTATGCAGTGACCTTAACCAGGAGATCGTTCGTTAGACATTCGGCAATCGCACAGTGCAACATGTGCAAGTGCAAGTAAAATCTGTGATGAAAGAAAATGTAAACAAACGTGGAAAGAAGAAATTATAAACCGATTCTAAAATTTAAATACTAGTACACCAAATCATTTAACAACTAATAATACAAAGATAAATTAACAAATCGGAACGCATGGAAACATAAAAAAACAACTATATTTCGCTCTATTATCACATATTTTTCAAGTGTTCCATGATTCTATGTTGATTGTTTATCAATAACGATCGGTAAACTTCTGCACCAAAACACGAAAATTTGTTTGCAGGTAAAGTTTTCGATCAACAATCATTTAATGATTTATAATTTTTGTCGATTATACTGTTTGGATTCGTTATAAATTTTTTAATAACTCGAGCAGAGGACTTAGTGAAAAACATATGCATGCATTGGTATAATAATTTCCTCAACATTATAATAACCAGAAACTCGTTTCATATTTCAATACAGCAACATTTTAATAATTAATTTACCAGACTTTCTCTTGAAAATATCAATAAAAAAGAAAACATTCCTTTTCTTTCTGAAGTCCGAATGAAGTTTAAGTTATATAAACATATGTGTACATTTTGCATAAATACCATAAAGAGGTACCAAAAGTACCGATTTATAAAAGTAGATCATGATTTTCAATAAAAAAAAGAAATGTTGGCAATCTTTATTTTACTCTGATAGACATGTTCGAAGCAGCTGTATAGTTTATTCCTTCATATTCAATGAAATACAATTTTGAAGTACAAAGAATACATTAGTACCGACGTTTTACTGAACCTTTAAAACTATCACATGTTATCCAACTTGTGATACCGATGCCATTATTGGGAAATGGGGAAGACAATACTATGAAACCCTTTTTTTTTCGCAAAAGCATCTATGTGATTTGGAAGAGAAGATCCAGCTTTAAAGGTTATGTCTCAGTCTGATAAAGAAAACACTGGACTGCTTAGACCATTTACAATGCTTTTTTTTAGATATTTTATTCCGTTTGCCGGTTTATACCCTTAACAATGTAGCTATGAAATAATCTGTTTGCGTTAAACATGTTAAAACGGTTTACTAAATCGTAAAATGGAATAATTCACATCATACAGATTGTATAACAAAATACGCATATTTGTCCCTTTTACGGACCTATAAAGAGCTTTCATAAAAGTGGGAGGTGTAGCTAGCTATAACACCAGGTTTTGCCCACCATTTTCCTTCAGACAATGTCTGTACCGAGTCAGGAATATGACAGTTGTTTGCCATTCATTCCGTTTAATGTACTCTGCAGTTTGATTTTATCAGGTTTGAATGGACTTATTTACCTTGGAGTTCGATATTTTTGTTAATAAATTTTTACAATATCATAATTATCAAGTACATGTATTATCATAAAGTCAAATAGCCAAACATTTCATTAGAGTGTTCTTCAACAAAATGAGGGAATTATTCAGAAATATTAAACTTCACAGATATTGTATAATGCTGTTGTTTCAATCTAAATTTATATATCGAAGTGCATACGTACAGTCTTATCATTATTCATTCTCAGTAAGCTAATGCAGAAAAGAAATGCTAGGCAGAGTATAAAGTTTCTTATCCTCCGACATTTTCTCCTGATCATACTGGCAGTCAAAACTCAACTAACCGTAAAATTACAAAATTGTCGAAAAAATCAATAAGTGTAGATTATATGTTAAGATATCGGTAAACTAGAATCATGGTTGAACGATTGTCTGGAAGTCCACATACAATGTACTACAATAGAAATGTTTTTGTGCAATTTGCCAAAACTCACAATTTGCGTAGTCTAATCAGAGACATCAATCAAATCAATGACCTGCTTTCAAGAAGTAATTCATAATAGGTCAAAACTATATTACTTTTGTTTAAAATAATACACAATTTACAGGAAAAAGCTGCAGCACTATGCAGGTATTTTTATTATATCAAGGAAAAGGCATGTTGTAGGATCGGAAGGAATAATAAAAAAAAGCATGATACTTTGATGTTTATTTTTTTCTAAATCCTGTGCATAATTACATAACATTTTCATGGTGTGTAATTGATACATTCACATCAATAACAGAAACCAAATTAAAAGAATAAAATTTCCAAATTCTTAAATATGCCCAAGGATGGGATGGCAGACATGGAAGAATGTCATAAAAATGTCATGAAAACAGTTGGACGGTCAATTCAAAACGAAATTGGGCAGCATTAAAAGCCATAATATTGTGCTAAATACGATAACAAAACATTAAATAAGAAACAAATATATTAGATTTGAATTGACCACAACCACTGACTTACAGTTCTGATTTGATACAGGCATTGAGAGAATGTGAAATGGATAAACATGTTTTTGGGCGCACTGGACTGTCTGCCTTACCGCACAACAGAAGCAGGAACTGTAAAATGAAAATAACAATAATATACATTGTGTAAATCTGAAGCGCTTTACAAGGTTTACCTTCATCAGTAACGGGCCAACCCAAACATTTGAAAGCCAGGGATGCATGAATACGTAGAAACGTTATGAGCTACATGACCAAAAAGTCCTAAAAAGAATAGACACAATCACATAAATTCAAATTTGCCTGATGTTACGAAACAGGAAACTAGGTAGGCGAATCTCGCGTTTCTTTCTGTTTCTAAAGCTCATGCAAATACATATAGTATTTTCCAACTAATTTTTGTATTATATTCGCGATGAGCGAAAAGCTAATTCACCAATGTTTAATCATACATTACTAGATGTGTATGTATGTAACATGGCCTAATTTAAATGTTTATCATAGTAATGTAAATTTTAGTATCAATGTAACTGTTGGTCTCAGAACATACATGAATTCTATTTAACTTATTTACATTATAGTGTCAATTTAGATTTACAATATAGTTGTATATTTCAACAGTTTTGTACATATTCTTCAGTTTTGTACATATTCTTAAGTATAAACTCACTCATCCTGAAACATCAAATGAACCTAAGAATTAACTAAATACAACTGACGAGTGCAGCTTATAATGTTCGATTGCGTATTTATCAAACATCAAATTCAACGCAACAAAAAGTAGGTATTACCTCTGAATTACTCTTAAATTTAAAAATAAGAAGATGTGGTATGATTGTCAAGACTCTATATATCTATTACGTTTAAGAACACCGAACATCGTAAGAGCTTCATTTTGGTAAATTCTATTTAGAAGGGATACTTTTACTTTCTAAATGACTGATTGATTGTCCTACACTAAATATTTTTAAAAAAAAAGCGCCTTTTGACATTTAACTGGTTAAACTGGTTAAATTCGAGTAGCACTGGTGTGGTATCATCATAGACTCTTTGTACCTATTTGACATAAGCATATATGTACAAAGTTAGATGTAGACTGAGGTAACATTACATAGTAAGTGCCATCAAATATGCGCATTTGCTCATGATTTTAATTTTGGTGACCACGTGCACAGGTCTTTGGATTAATATTTTATTCTTTTTTTATATTATTTTTTAATTACTGGATTAGCAATGACATGTTCACCTTGTAATTGTTTGAATTTGCAATAAATTATCCTTTTCAATTTCACTTTTTTCTCGTGAAATCATGCTGGTAGGTATTATTACAAGATATCTTTTTTTTTCTTTCAGGCATACACTTTACTTTATCTGCATTTCAGTCATCATTATATATCTGTGCAATGCAAATAACAAAAAAGAATTTCACCACTTTGATTTCGTTTACAGCAACCTTAGTAGTATTATAGCTGAGATTGAGAAAACTGGTACAACATCAACGCAACCGTTGAATAATTTAACTTCATCTTATAGACTACTGAGAAATCCTCGTCAGAAACAATGCCATTCGAATTCATGCATTACTGTTGATATTATATACCTTGTCAAATCTGCTGTGTTAAATTTTAGTCAAAGAAAGGCAATTCGTGAGACATGGGGCAAAGATGGAGATATACGTATAATTACAATATTCATATTAGGATATAGCGAATCCCTAAAATCATTTATAGAGACGGAATCCATAATTCATGGTGATATATTGCAATTTGATATGCAGGATATATATGACAATCTCGTGTATAAGACAGTCTTCTCTATTGCTTGGTTATGTGATTCAAACATCAATACGAAATATGTCCATTTTGTCGACGATGACCGGATGATTAATTCAAAAAATCTTTTAAAACTAGCATTAAACAATTTACACCAGTCTGAAATGAAAATGATAGGATATAAAGCCAACTTTGAAAAACCTTATCGCAAAAAGTCATCAAAGTGGTATATATCTGTTACGGACTATGAATTTGATGTATGGCCACCATACATAATTGGTGGGACAATGATAACAAATTTTCGGGTTATAAAAACACTTAGGGAAGGGATACCATTTTCTAAGGTAATTCGAATCGAAGATGCATACATCGGTATATTGGCGAGATTGCTTAAGATTTCTTTGGAACATAATAAAAACTTCACGCCATTCTTCATATCAGGATATGAATTGATTAACAAAATATCTAGTCCTGATTACCGAAGCTACGATGCAATGATTAGGGAATGGAAAGTTTTTAACTCGGTCAGAAATCACACAATTCACAATAACGGTAACATATTATAAAGCATCAGTCGAAGTGGAACACCATCGGAGTTACATTAGACCCGGAATTTTCAAATGATATGAAAAGCACATAATTCCTTGTAATAATTATTTATCTATGTAATACTGATTTGTTTGGTATTCTATTGTTTCTTCAAGACAGACGGATAACTAAAAAGGACAACTTTTCCTTCCAATTTCTAACTAAAACAGTCAATCTAATCTGAACAGGTCATGTGTTATTTTCATTGGTTAAAAAGTAAAATCACAAAAATACTGAACTCCGAGGAAAATTTAAAAGGAAAGTCCCTAATCAAATGGCAAAATCAAAGTCTCAAACACATCAAACGAATTGATAACAACTGTCATATTCCTGACTTGGTACAGGCATTTTCGTATGTAGAAAATGGTGAATTGAACCTGGTTTTATAGCTAACTAAACCTCTCACTTGTATGACAATCGCATTAAATTCCATTATATTGACAACGATGCGTGAACAAAAGATTCAACAATAAATTATTAATTTTCAGACCTATCCACAGAGGAAAATTCAGTACTGTTCAAACAATGTGCTTGCAGTCAATTAAGATCTGTTCAGTCTTTGTTTAGTGGTTGTTATTTATCTGTAAAAACAACAACATGCTAAATTGTCTGACAAGCTATTAAACAGGACTCGGTCGCTTGAAAGCCAAATTGTTGACTGCTGTGTAAGTGATACCCTACAAAACGATACGTATACTATCGAACGGATCGACCCAGTTGTGTTTAAAGTCCATCAAAAATGCCAGGCTTATTATATAGTACATATGACTCGTCAGTGGTGCTCGACTCTAAACAGTACGAAGGTGACGAACGTAGATACAAGTATCTTGTCTTGGGGAGGGATAAATTATACTTTGTAAAGAATCACTCTGATTCAAACAAAAAATTCTCTGAAACTGACATTATCAAGATGCTTGATTTCTTAATTGACAACATATTTGTTACGTTTGGAGGACGTGTTTTTCAACAGATTGTCGGAATTCCAATGGGAACCAATTGTGCCCCTCTTCTTGCCGACTTGTTTCTTTATTATTATGAGGCTGACTTCATACAGGAACTTCTTAGGAAGAAAGATAAGAAGTTAGCAATATCCTTTAACTCTACGTTCCGCTATATAGATGATGTTCTCTCACTAAATAATACAAAATTTGGTGACTATGTTGAACGAATCTATCCCATCGAACTAGAGATAAAGGATACTACAGATACAGTTAATTCTGCCTCATATCTTGACTTACATCTAGAAATTGACAATGAGGGTCGGTTGAAAACAAAACTTTACGACAAAAGAGATGATTTCAGCTTCCCAATTGTGAACTTTCCATTTCTATGTAGCAACATTCCAGCAGCGCCTGCATACGGAGTATATATCTCCCAATTGATAAGATATTCCCGGGCTTGTGTTTCCTATCATGATTTCCTTGATAGAGGATTGCTGCTCACACGGAAGCTATTAAGCCAAGAGTTCCAAAAGGTGAAGTTGAAATCATCCCTTCGTAAATTTTACGGACGCCATCACGAGTTGGTTGACCGTTATGGAATAACCGTTTCACAGATGATACCGGATATGTTCCTTATGTCGTAACTACAATATCCTTCCCTTTTCACGAATGTGACTTACCGAATAAGACTATTTACCGGATTTGTAATAACATAAGCAACACGACGGGTGCCACATGTGGAGCAGGATCTGCTTACCATTCCGGAGCACCTGAGATCACCCCCAGTTTTTGGTGGGTTTGTGTTGCTTAGACTTTAGTTTTCTTTGTTGTGTCATCTGTACTATTATTTGTCTGTTTGTCTTTTTATTTTTGGCCATGGCGTTGTCAGTTTGTTTTCAATCTATGAGTTTGACTGTCCATCTGGTATCTTTCGTCCCTCTTTCAAATCAATAGCAAAATTAAAGACCATGAAAACCAAACCTTTCACCAAATCTAGATAAGCCTCAGGTAAAATAAACCAAAATAACCTGTTCAGCCAGGGAACAGTACTTGAATTGCATTGTTTTACCCACTCTTATGTGTAACATGTGAGTATTTAGTTAGAGTCGACTCATTTTTCTGTCGGGCCAATTTCAAACAATTTGTTTTTTTCTTTGCTTTTCGTGTCTTGTTTTATAAAAAACAAATGTAACATACGCTATGAAATAGTTGTTTCAGTATGATGGAGTTTCTCATTGACAACGTATTTGTTAAATATAGAGGTAAAATTGTCCCGCAAATTGTCGGCATTCCTATCGGAACCAACTGTACGTCTCTCCTTGTCGACCTTGTCTTATTTTCATACGAATCGGAGTTCTTTCAGACACTTGTAAAAAACTAAATCAAAGAAAATGGATCATTTAATCTCACATACAGGTATATTAATGATGTTCTCTTTATAAACAATCCAAACTTTTCTGATTGGGTACAATTAAAAAATCTTCCTGAACTAGAGAGTAAAGCAACCACAGAAACAGCTTCCTCTGCTTCATTATAGACATGCATATATCTCGAATTTGACAAGTGATCATCTCAGAAGCAGAGTCTATGAAAAACGAGACGATTTCAGTTTTGAAATTATAAATTCTCACCTCAGTAGCAATCAACCAACTTCACTCCCGTATGGAGTGTACATTTTTTATTTTATACGATATTCAAGAGCTTGCAGCTGCTACATGTAATCACACTTTGTAAAACGTCGTCAGTGTCTAAGCAACAAATCAAAACATCGTCGGGGCTGCGATCCAGTCTTTTTTGTAGCTGGTCACAACAACTCCTATAAAACATTTCAAGACAGCCTCAAAACTTGTGTTAAGCAATTATGACCCAAAATCTAAATTTGTGTTTGGACACAATTTCTATTATCTAAAATTATATGACCAAAAAAAAACTAGAGGCTCTCAAGAGCCTGTGTCGCTCACCTGACTCTACTTTGGTTTTAGAAATCATGTAAAGATAGATAAAAATCATAACAGATACCCAAATAATAATGATTGAGGCCAAATTTGAATTAATATTGGTCCTGTTATTTAATAAAATATCCTGGTGGCCATCTTGAACAGTAAATCAGCAACAAAGTAACAACACATGGTCAGCACCTCATAAGGAACATTCATGCCATGTTTGGTTTCATTCCATTCATTGGTACTCTAAAAGAAGACATTTGTATGTATTTCCCATAGGGTCCTATGTTAAACTAAGCCCCCCTCCCCCTAGCGGCCATCTTGGAGGATGGATCAGCTGCAAGGTAACAACACTTAGTCATCACCTCATAAGGAACATTCATGCCATGTTTGGTTCCATTCCATTCAGTGATTTTCTAAAAGAAGACATTTGTATGTATTTCCCATAGGGTCCTATGTTAAACTAAGTCCCCCGCTGTCAGCCATCTTGGATGATGGACATACTGCAAAGTAACAACACTTGGTCAGCACCTCATAAGGAACATTCATGCCATGTTTGGTTCCATTCCATTCAGTGGTTCTCTAAAAGAAGACATTTTGTATGTATTTCCCGTAGGGTCCTATGTTAAACTAAGTCACCCACTGGCTGCCATCTTGGATGATGGATCGGCTGCAAAATAACAACACTTGGTAAGCACCTTATAAGGAACATTCATGCCATGTTTGGTTTCATTCCATTCACTGGTTCTCTAAGAGAAGACATTTGTATGTATTTCCCATAGGGTCCTATGTTAAACTAAGTCCCCCGCTGACCGACTGCAAAGTTACAACACTTGGTCAGCACCTTATAAGGAACATTCATGCCATGTTTTGTTTCATTCCATTCAGTGGTTCTCTAAAAGAAGACATGTGTATGTATTTCCCATAGGGTCCTATGTTAAACTAAGTCACCCACTGGCGGCCATCTTGGATGATGGATCGGCTGCAAAGTAACAACACTTGGTCAGCACCTTATAAGGAACATTCATGCCATGTTTGGTTTCATTCCATTCACTGATTCTCTTAGAGAAGACATTTGTATGTATTTCCCTTAGGGTCCTATGTTAAACTAAGTCCCCCGCTGGCGGCCATCTTGGATGATGGACCGACTGCAAAGTTATAACACTTGGTCAGCACCTTATAAGGAACATTCATGCCATGTTTTGTTTCATTCCATTCAGTGGTTCTCTAAAAGAAGACATTTGTATGTATTTCCTATAGGGTCCTATGTTAAACTAAGTCCCCTGCTGTCGGCCATCTTGGATGATGGACCGACTGCAAGGTTACAACACCTGGTCAGCACCTCATATGGAACATTCATGCCATGTTTGGTTTCATTCCATTCAGTGGTTCTCTAAAAGAAGACATTTGTATGTATTTCCCTTAGGGTCCTATGTTAAACTAAGTCCCCCGCTGGTGGTCATCTTGGATGATGGATCGGCTACAAAGTAACAACACTTGGTCAGCATCTCATAAGGAACATTCATGCCATGTTTGGTTTTATTCCATTCAGTGGTTCTCTAAAAGAAGACATTTGTATGTATTTCCCATAGGGTCCTATGTTAAACTAAGTCCCCCGCTGGGGGCCATCTTGGATGATGGACCGACTGCAAAGTAACAACACTTGGTCAGCATCTCATAAGAAACATTCATGCCATGTTTGGTTTCATTCCATTCAGTGGTTCTCTAAAAGAAGACATTTGTATGTATTTCCCATAGGGTCCTATGTTAAACTAAGTCCCCCGCTGGCGGCCATCTTGGATGATGGATCGGCTACAAAGTAACAACACTTGGTCAGCACCTCATAAGGAACATTCATGCCATGTTTGGTTTCATTCCATTCAGTGGTTCTCTAAAAGAAGACATTTGTATGTATTTCCCATAGGGTCCTATGTTTAACTAAGTTCCCCGCTGGCGGCCATCTTGGATGATGGATCAGCTACAAAGTAACAACACTTGGTCAGCACCTCATAAGAAACATTCATGCCATGTTTGGTTTCATTCCATTAAGTGGTTCTCTAAAAGAAGTCATTTGTATGCATTTCCCTTAGGGTCCTATGTTAAACTAAGTCCCCCGCTGGCGGCCATCTTGGATGATGGATCGGCTACAAAGTAACAACACTTGGTCAGCACCTCATAAGAAACATTCATGCCATGTTTGGTTTCATTCCATTCAGTGGTTCTTTAGAAGAAGTTCAAAATGTAAAAAGTTAACGCCGACGACGGGCGACGACTGACGACGCCGGACGACGGACGACGCCGGACGACGGATGACGGACGCCAAGTGATGAGAAAAGCTCACTTGGCCATTCGGGCCAGGTGAGCTAAAAACGGAACACAACGATGTGTACGTAGAATATTATTTCACTAAAAAGTATTTTCAGCTCACGAAATAGTGCATTTCTTCTGAGGTACTTCCGACAAAGAAAGTGATAGAAATCACTGATGGAAAGAATGGAAGAGTTGTGTGCATAATTCCAAATTATATTCTAATGTAATGACACCGGAAATTGGTTTCTATGGAAGCGGATAAAGGGGACAATCAAAATAAACAAGTTAAAGTCACTTAAAACGAGTGGCTTGTAATTGTAATGTTAAGGAAATTATTGAACCAAAACATGCATATATACTCAACTAAGTCCTTTAAGGTTGCAATTCTGTAAATATTAACAATGCAATTTCCCATAGGAACTCCCTTTGCGGCTAAAACTGTGCTAATTTTACTAGGACGTTTCGTGAAAAAATTATATCCCAGAACGGAAAGTTGATATGCACTACTATTTTATTCAAAGGTCAAAATATAGGGCTGTGCGGCATATTTTCAACATTTCTATGCCCTGAACTTCTAAGAGTTTAAACTGATACTAAAATTCTATACTGCCCCTACTTCCACTTTTGGACCTCCTAAGAATTAAATTTTAGGCGCTACCATTTTTTTTCTATACTGGTAACATTTTCAAGTTATGTCTCTATGAGATGAAACACAGAGATCATATCTGGGAACCAGTACGTTAACAAATTAACATATCTATGAATATTATATAGCTCCCCAAAAGAGGCGTTGCTTGTGATATAGCTATATATACAAAGTGCAACCTATACAAACATTTATTCAAATAAAAAACTCTTGAAAAACACTTTTTCTCACAACAGTACTTATTTATCAGAATTATAGCCATAAAGAAATAACTGCATATACTCTAACTTTTCTTTTACAGTACATTTTATGCCCTCACCCCTGTTTCAATTTTTTAAAGAATTTGAAAACAAGACTTTAACTATTGTCAGCTTATCCTACGTGCATGTTTTCTGACATGAAATTCTAGAACCTGTTTGAAACTATTCTTATAAAAAATTAAAAACATTTCAGAATACTATAAATGTAAAGTTTAGTAGTTAATCATTCCAACATTCAAGTTTATATAAAGTATCCAATCCTGCCTTTGTCTCCAGTCAACATCTTACTGTATGCCTATTTGTCAATTAAAGTTAACAGTTTCTACCTCAAATGGTCAGTGTAGAAATGCTGTCACAACAATATCATCTCTTACCATATATCTAACATAATTTAGCTAATATATGAACAAGAAGTGTTTAAACAAACCCATATTTTCAAAAGTTGTATGTATGAAGTTACCAGTCTTATGTATGACTTCATTAAAAGTTTTATAGAACTGACTGCTAACATCTGTTTTTTGCATAATTTCAAAGCACAGTTATTGTTTTCTATACAAAAGACCTTTAAAATAATAAAATCATAGCATTTATAGATTAAATTATCTGCTTTTTCTGTGAATATGGAATATTCAATACATATTTAGGATAAAACACACTATTGTTAGTTTTATTGAGGTATTTTTGTATTTCTAGCTTGTATTTTTTTATGCCGCGGTCACAAAAAAGCACATTCAGGTGTTACGGCTTACTTTTGGGTTATCGACAGAACAAAAACACCAAAAAAACAATATTCAGGAAGGATCTATGAGTTTCAATGACTGCGAAGAGTAAATATAAGCGCTTCTAAACAATTCAAATTACAAATATGCATACATTAAGAATTTATTTTGAATCCAGGCCCTTAAGTAAACTATATTTAACATTTCTTATCGATATAACATGTTACTTTTATTATTCTTCCCTTAGTTTATTTATTTTGTATTCAAAATTATTTATTTTGTAAAAATATTTCCTTTCTCTATTAATTGGTACTGTACACGTATACCTAACAACAAAATTATTTTCATTTACCTGTGTTTAAAGTTATTGCAAATGGATGTTATTTTTGTTCGAGCATATTGTTTTTCTTTAATTGTTTAACATTTCTAACCGATATAACATGTTACTTTTATTATTCTTCCCTTAGTTTATTTATTTTGTATTTACATTGTGTCATAGGTCAAATTTATTTGTTCAGTGTATGTTCAATGGTGTTAATATGTTCTTTGATTGAGTTAAGCTATTTCAGTTGATATTTTATAGTGTGTCTTTCTATGTTGTGATGTTACACTATTGTTTCAGAAAAAGGGTGAAGGTTTGGTGCCATTAAAACGTTTAAACCCGCTGCATTTGTTTGCACCTGTCCTAAGTCAGGAATCTGATGTTCAGTAGGTGTCGTTTGTTGATGTGGTTCATAAGTGTTTCTCGTTTCTCGTTTTTTATTTAGATTAGACCGTTGGTTTTCCCGTTTGAATGGTTTTACACTGGTAATTTTTTGGGGCCCTTTATAGCTTACTGTTCGGTGTGAGCCAAGGCTCCGTGTTGAAGACCGTACTGTGACCTATAATGGTTTACTTTTATAAATTTTGACTTGGATGGAGAGTTGTCTCATTGGCACTCATACCAAATCTTCTTATATCTATGTAAACTGTGAATTTATGCTGAGTCATCATAGTTAAGGCCCAGGATTTTCTCAATCTACATGAAATATTCATAAAACTTTGTATTTGAGTTAATTTCATTTAAATCTCTGAGATAAACCAGATTTGGTGAAATTCTATATGTTCTCTTTTTTCACCCTATATAGGTTGCAATTCTGTAAATATTAACAATGCAATTTCCCATAGGAACTCCCTTTGCTGCTAAAGCTGTGCCACTTTTACTAGGAAGTTTCGTGAAAAATTATATCCAAGAACGGAAAGTTGATATGCACTACTATTGCATTCATTTATATAACATTTATATGCCCTGAACTTCTCAGAGTTTAAACTTATACTAACATTCTATACTACCCTTTACCTCCACTTAGGACCTCCTAAGAATTAAATTTTAGGTGCTGCCATTTTGTTCTATACTGGTAACATTTTCAAGTTATGTCTCTATGAGATGAAACACAGAGATCATATCTGGGAACCAGTACGTTAACAAATCAACATATCTATGAATATTATATATCTCCCCAAAAGAGGCGTGGCTTGTGAAACCGCTGTATTTACAAAGTGCAACCATAAGCACTTTTCTTTACATTAATTACCAATAAACCAATAATGTATAAACGACATAACATATTTCTTACAGTGAGTGTTGATTACATGCTAATATCTCTTCTGTTTGTTGCCCGAAGCTTATTGGATCGTGACCTTGATAAACAGTCAACACAGAATCATGGAGCACGTGAAAAATAAGTGAGTTGATAGAGCGATGTTAGCTTTTTATATTTTTTCTAAGCGTTTCCATTTGTTAACTAAACTTTGCCGATACATTTGTTAAATGCTTTGGTTTATTAAATTGATTTTTTTTTCAGAATCAATTAACACTATTAACCTTCCAGTGCACGTTTGTTTATATTCTTTTAATGACGGGTTTTCCCTCGCACTTGCGCTGTGCAGTGTCGAAGTTCTAACGAGAGGTCTCTATGTTAAGGGTACTGCATTCGGAGAAGGTATCGGCGATTTAGAGTAGAGAAATACAATAATTCAATCGCAGTACATTTCTAAATATTTTTATAAGATAATGTTCATCAAATATACTGTACCCGTCTCGAGATATATTCTGGCTACTAGTATTTTGTTTAGGAATACATATATTGAAGTTATTTTTACTATCAATATAGAGGTTTTTTTTCGTCAGGCAAGGTTTAACAGCTTTATATTAGATTACATTTTAAAGGGATATACTTATTGGAATCATCTATATGGGGTGCTCAGTATGTATTCCTTTTGTATGTTTCTCTGTGCTTCCCTTAAGCGTAATAAACCTAACTCTGATACATACAATCGCTGATAAATGATTTTGTGAGAATTCAGGACAGAAAACTGTTTGATCAATAAAAAAATGATTTGTGTGTGGGGATAACCTGGATATTTCATTTTTAAAAGTAATGTACAGAAACGTTATCTACTTTATTTGTTATATAGCAAGAAAAATTACGGGCTTTTAATTTTCTCTTTTTTTTTTTCTTCTTTATTCCATACCAAAATTCTTTTGATTTTCTTTCTTTTCCTTTAAAAAATGAAAACACGTTATAAATTTCATGCGTCCGGCGTTTTTCTGGACTTACCTTCATCAGGAACGCTAAAAAATTATTATATGAAAGCCAATGATGTATAAGAACCGAAACAGCTGCAGAGCTAGTTGACCAAAAAGGACCTAAAAAAAACAGTCAAATCCATCTGAGGTCAACTTTGCCTCAGGGAATTGACACGTTAGTTTCTTATAATTGCAAAATTTATTAACGGACAATTTTAAAGTTTTGTCATAAATTACGTCAGTATATCAAAGTTCTGACTACTAAGCTGGTGATACCCTCGGGGACTGTTAGTCCACCAGCAGAGGTATCACCCAGTGCTCTTAAATAATGAAAACAACACGTTATAAAATCCATGCGTCCAATGCGCTTTTCTGGACTTAACTTCATCAGGAACGCTCAAAGTCGAATATTTGAAAGCCAAGGATGTATAAGAACCGAAACAGTTGAAGAGCTATGTGACCAAAAAGTACCTAAAAAATAGTCAAATCCATCTAAGGTCAACTTTGCCTGAGGGAGTTTCTTATAATTTCAAAATCTATTAACAGACAATTTTATATGGTTTTCCGTGTATGATCGTACACACTAATATGACAATTTCGGAAACTAGCTATACTTTTTATTTTATATTTGAATGTCATTTTTGTTTCGCCTGCGAAACTGTTTTGTGAAAATACTGAAATTGGTAATAATCTAATCGTAGAATAGTAAGCCGGATACACTTTTTACATTGAGGTGCGTTTTGAGTCCACTGTTTTGTCATTAAAAAGTATAAAACAAAAGTTAATACTGTTAAAGTTAATAAGATATGTTAGGAGCTATGTGACCAAACGGGACCTTTAAAGAAACAAATGCATCTAAGGTAACCTTAGTTTATTAATAATCTATTAATTTATTAATGGGGAATTATAGAAAAGTATGTTTTAAATCATGTCAGTACCGATGACCTGATTACTAAGCTGATTAAATCATCAGTGACTAGCAATCCACCAGCAGAGGTATCGATCTGTTGCTTGTAAATAAAAATACATGTATGTCGTTATTTCATCAAACCAGGGAAGGTAAAACAAAATAACCTCGTTCTGTTAAAAAAAGTTACCGACTTACTTATTATTTTATGTTATCAAGTAGGCGCAATATCAAAGTAAATAGGAATAGTACTTACCTTGTCCATGTTGATGTTCTATAAAAAAGAGAAGTTGCTCGTTAGATTTCTGCCAAATATCCTTACCGATGGAATGTTACTCTCTGTTGTTTGAAACCATTGCATAACAGACCTTGCACAACTTCAACATATGTGCAACCGTCCTGTGAAATTTCAGGGATCTAGGTTAAAAATTATAGTTGATTACACAAATTAGGTACCCACTTTTTCCCGACTCAACATCGCCATAATATAAGCCAGTTTCCGATTTCGCGAACCCGGTCAAAAACGTCGATTATGATATTGGAAATGCAATGAATAAATTTAGTGCCTGTTTGACCATTTGCACTGTTTTAAATCATTCTTAGCTATAGGCTTTGCATTGGTATTTCATCATCCCTAGACTCATAAAGCCAAACTGATATTTAAAGGTTATAATTAAAAATAAAAATTGATCGAATCTTTTAAACCTTGAATTTAATGCAAAATATAAATAGCAATAATTTAATAATTCAGAATATCAGAAAACAATACTACAGGCGTTGTAATTTATATCAGCAAACATCAAGTTGTTACCAAATTATCACCGACACCATTTATCACCGACCAGTTGACGGTATTTACAACGCGCTATATGCACACCAAAACCGGGCCTAAAAAGCCCTACAAAATAAATATGAAACCAAAAATTACTTACGTAATTTTTACATTTGCATAATATAGCAATTGCTTAGACATTGTGGACCGCGAGCAAGAAATATCCTCTCGACAGCAAAATAAACCTCAATGTACCATATAAATAAGAATAAATGTCTTGTTATAATTAGCCTTCGGATATCCATGTCCTCAATTGAAAAATTATGATCCCCAACTGCTATTTCAACCATCTCTAACTCAGCACAAGCGTGTACTTTATTCAATTACCATGTGTCTACTGATTAGTACTCATCTGTGGAATGTCAATAGGTGCTTAATCAAGTGAGAAAGGTTTGCTTGACTATATAGTCCGATGTTAGTTAAAATAAGCCCTAACATAAAATATAGTCCTATGTGAAAATAAATATTTATATAAATAAATAACTGAATTTTTTTACAGGGACCAGCCATTAACATTTTGCATTTAAAAGGATCAAATTAGAAATTATCATTATTTCATATATTAATATAACACAAGATTGCTCCACAGAAATAAATGACATTTATCATTAAAATAATCAAAAATATCTTTCTTCCTTACAATTTTCTGTATTTGCAAATTTCAATAAGAAGTGCATAAAAATAAATTCTTAATTTTGTGAGCAATCTTACAAACCTCAAAATTTTGAAAAAAAGTTTCAGGTTCATTTATAAGTACAGCTTTTAGAACTGTTACTGATTTAGCATAATCATAAATTCAATCTCTTTTTTTTAAATACCTATATATTAATATGTCTCTATATACACATATATCTATAAAAACATGTATACAAAAAAATACCTTCATTCTGAATTAGCCCACTGAGTTTGGGTTTTTTTGTTTTGTTAGTGCATGTAAACCATGCGTAAACCTAAACCTACTTCGTCTTGATTTAAAAATTAAAAGGAATATTTTTAAAAAGGATTTATCAATAATTAATTATTTTAACCAAAAAATTATTATTATTTTTGCCTTAAGGTAGAAAAGAATGGAATGGAATGGAGAATGGAATGGAATGGAATGGAATGGAATGGAATGGAATGGAATGGAATGGAATGGAATGGAATGGAATGTGGAATGGAATGGAATGTGGAATGGAATGGAATGTGGAATGGAATGGAATGTGGAATGGAATGGAATGGAATGAAATTGAAAAAGAATGGAAAACGGAACGGATCGGAACGGAAGAGGAGAGGAGAGGAGAGGAGAGGAGAGGGGAGAGGAGTGGGGTGGAGTGGAGTGGAGTCCAGGTCTGCAAAATGTCCGTTTTTACAGATTTCTGACAACCAGTGACCTAGTTTGTACAGATGTTTTGTCCATTTAATACCTCCTTGTGTTCCTGAATTACCTATGCATCCATTATGGATAATAGTTGATACCAAAGGCATAACCCATTAACGCAGTGGCCATTAAATGACTCCCTACCCCATCTGATTTAGCTACTTTTCACAGATTTCCAAGATGTTTAACTCGAAGGAGGGTATTAAGGTTGTCATATTTTTCATACCAACATATCCGGAAAGAGTTTATGGAAACTGAATTGCAAGATTGGACTCCCTGCTGTCAACACTGTTCAGCTGGGACAGTTCTACACAAGAGGCTCCTAAGAGCCTGAATGGCTCACCTGGAATGTTTTGTTAAGATCTTGTATCAATGATTATTTTGCTGTTTAATGTATATAAATGCGGGTTTAAATATGCCATTTCAAGTTTCTCTCTATCTATTATAGTCTCTGCAATGAACTTTAAACATTGGTAAAAAAAAATCATCTTTTAAGGGCAATAACTCTTTTACATAAGGGTTTATTGACAATTTTGGTTATCTGACTTGTTTGTAGGCCTTACTTTTCTCACAATGATTGCATCTTAAAGGTTCTCTCTATTTATTATAATAACTTTATTAAGCACAAATTACACCCATAAAAGGGTTAAAGGCATAACAATTACATGTATAAACAACAATATAATGATGACATTTACATTTACATCAAAATAAAACAAAACAAAATATTAAACAAATAACACAAAAATGACCTCAAGTGTCTGTCCCCTGTCCTCAGTTCAATAGACTGTTTAATAATGGAGCCTAAATATTTCACTTGCTGTTGGATTTAGAATATATTTCATTTTATCATCAGAAAAATATTTGTATTGGGTTTTCAAATCATTAAAAAGGCATGTCTTAAATCATTATTTATTTTAGATAATAAAAAGTATAGTTCATGCAAAAACTTTTTAAAAGAATGGTAAAAATCTTCTTTAAATGGTAATAAATCCTCAGATAAGGGATCAATCGGTGATTTCGATGACGTGACTTATTTGTATGCTTTCTTTGTTGACAATTTTTGTAGTTTAAAGTTTCTCTCTATCTATCATTTTCTCTGCAGAAAACAAAAACAAAAAATGGTAAAAGTCATCTTTTAAGGTCAATAACTCCTATAGGGGATCAATTGACGATTTCGGTCTTGTTGACTTATCTGAAGTCTTACTTTGCTGAACATTTTTGCTATTTAAATTTTATCTCCTTCTTTCATAGCTTCTGCACATAGATTTTAAAAAATGAAAAAATTGCCTTTCAAGTGTAATACCTCCTTGATATCAATAAGCTTTAATTTGGTGTATAAATCTTTCCTTGATTAGGGGCTGACGGGTTGCAGCAGTCCATTCCATTATTCAAAATAAGCTATTTCTTAATGTTCACGCGTATTTCGATATTTAGGTCCTTCGTTACTCCTCTAATATGCGTTGCGGAACATATTGACTATATACCTTTTGTTTCTCTCTAAATAAGCTTTCGAATGAGGTATAAGGTATATCTATAATTAGGGGCTAAAGGGTCGCAGCAGTCCATTCCATTATTCAAAATATCCATTTCATTATTCAAAATTGGCTATCTCTTAATTTTCACGCGAATTTTGGCATTTCGGTCCTCCGTAACCCCTCTAATGTTCATTGCGGCACATATCGTTTATACTCAGTTTATTCCTCTATCAATAAGCTTTAATTTGGTGTATAAATGTTTCCTTGATTAGGGGCTAACGGGCTGCAGCAGTCCATTCCATTATTCAAAATAAGCTATTTCTTAATGTTCACGCGTATTTCGATATTAAGGTCCTTCGTTACTCCTCTAATATGCGTTGCGGAACATATTGACTAAATACCTTTTGTTTCTCTCTTAATAAGCTTTCGAATGAGGTATTAGGTATATCTATAATCAGGGGTTAAAGGGTTGCAGCAGTCCATTCCATTATTCAAAATATCCATTTCATTATTCAAAATTGGCTATTTCTTAATTTTCACGCGTATTTTGGCATTTCGGTCCTCCGTAACCCCTCTAAAGGTCATTGCGGCACATATCGTTTATACTCAGTTTATTCCTCTATCAATAAGCTTTAATTTGGTGTATAAATCTTTCCTTGATTAGGGGCTGACGGCCTGCAGCAGTCCATTCCATTATTCAAAATAAGCTATTTCTTAATGTTCATGCGTATTTCGATATTTAGGTCCTTCGTTACTCCTCTAATATGCGTTGCGGAACATATTGACTATATACCTTTTGTTCCTCTCTAAATAAGCTTTCGAATGAGGTATAAGGTATATCTATAATTAGGGGCTATAAAGGGTCGCAGCAGTCCATTTCATTATTCAAAATATCCATTTCATTATTCAAAATTGGCTATTTCTTAATTTTCACGCGTATTTTGGCATTTAGGTCCTTCGTAACCCCTCTAATGGTCATTGCTGAACAATCGACTTGTTATATCTATAATTAGAGGATGAAGAATAGCAAAGGTCCAGTGAAAATAAAAAAGACCACGTAGAGTATTTTAATTTATAAATGTATGTTTTGGTATTCAGGTCGTCCATACATTGAACCAAGGAATTTCTGTTAAAAATAGTTAGGAAAACCCACTAGTTTATCCTCCGAAACTAGGAACCATATAAATAAATCAAATTAGAATTTAATGAGTGTTTTATATTTATTTTTTCTGATATCAATTTGAATATTTGTTAGATAACATCAAAAAGACTAATTTAGAAATACTGGATATAGCTATAGCTACAGTCATTTTTTTTTTTATTTCACTATTCACCGCTTCAACTTGAATAATGAAACATAAAATATTTCATTATTCATTATTCATCACTTAACATTGAATAGTGAATTGTGAACTATTTCATTATTCATTATTGAATTATGAATAATGAAAAATGAATAATGGACGTATTTCAGCGCGGTGATAAATATAGATATAAATCGATTGCGATCACGTGCAACTGGATTTTTCTAGGTCTGTAGATTTCATACTATAGGTTAAACAATTAGTTAGTAATAAACGCATAATGTATGTTATTTCATGTTTGTTCTTGTTAAAATATAGAAATAAGGAACTGTGGTATGATTGCCAATGAGACAACTTTCCACCACAGTTCATATGACGAAGAGGGCGCATGACATTTGGGCTAAATATTGAGCCCAAAAGTCGACTTGCCATTTGCCCAAACGTTACATATTTTTACAATGTTACATCAATTAGCTCAAACGTGCATCTCCCGACGAAGATAAAGCAATTATACATGCAGGTCAACGTACGGCCTTTGTCAATGAGACAAGCCAATTGTAAATGCCCCCTGTTGGACCATGATTGGAATGATAAAATATTTGATTTTAATTAATTTGGTAGGACATTCTGGTACTCGGTCAAGTAAGAGCAGCTAAAAGAAGAAAAATCAAATGTAGAGCATGTTGACTGATGCAAGATTTCTTCTTTGTTGTAGTGTTGGCCAGCTTAGATGTTCAAGCATGGCTTTTACACTACTTCGGTAGCTGTATTTATTTAATGTATACGTGGCAGCTCTTCTCTGAATCATTTCGATTTTCTTTATTTGTTGTTTCTGTCAGGGATCCTAGACAACACTACAATATTCTATTTTTGGTCTGAAATATGTTTTGTAAGTAAGTTTTTTAGTTTTTATGCTGTTGGTATTTACATTTCTTTTGATAAATCTTAGGGATGCATTTGCTTTATTCGTGATGTTATTTATATGCGAGCTCCATGTAGGATCTTTTGTATGGTATCACTAAGATATTTCGCTTTGTCTGTTGATTTTAATATGCGATCATGTAGTGAAAACTAAAAATGATAGGTTTTTGCTTTCTTGCTATGCTGATGATTTCACATTTGTTTGAGTTGAAATACATTAACCATTCTTGCACCCACTGTTCCGATTCATGCAAGTCTGATTGACAGGTGTGACAGTCAGTAATTTAAGAGATGATACTGTTAAATACACAATGGTGTCATCTGCAAAGAGGGGAACATTACTTTTGAGGTTGTCTAGGATGTCATTTATGTAAACGAGGAAAATACATGGGCCAAGAACGGCAGAGCCTTGAGAGACGCCTGACAATACAGGACAACTATTTGATGTGTGACTGCCAACTACCTCTTTTTGAGATCTGTAAGATAGCCATGCCTCTATCCAGTCTGATGTTTTATTTTTTTATTCCCATGCGTTTAATTTTTAAGTCTTTATGGAATGCTTTGGAAGAGCCGGTAACAACTGCGTCAGTTTGTATACCATTTGCCGTATATCTAGTATATGTTGAGTGAATGTTAGTAGTTGTTTTTCACAGCCCACTTTTGATCTGAAACCAAGTTGCAGTGGATATAGTATATTATAATTATCTAGGTGTTTCTTTATAGATGATACAATTATATGTTCTAATGGTTTACTAAGATTACAGGTTAGGGAGATTGGACTATAGTTTTGCTCTCTGTTTGAATACTGGTGTAACAATGGACTCTTTCAAGTCGTTTGGTACTGTGTCTGTGTTTACTGTTGAATTAAAACAATATAATTTATATGAAACGAAGTGTGACAAGAGACATAAAATACAATCTGTTGACAGGGAACAGGCTCGTGATGCAAAGATGATCGCCATCCGTTCTGAAGCTAGACTGAAGGCAAAATAAAAGTCACAATATTAAAAAAAAGTTTATTCGTGAGACCTAGATCGTCATGATTAGACTGACACGGAAAACTGTTAATTTGGAAATATCTTTTCCCTATCTAATGAAATAAATTGTTTCAGCTAAACGTGATACTCTCGACTTCATCTTCAGTTAAAACTGTGCTCTAATGGTAACCTACACAGATACATTGTTAACGTTTATATACTTGCATGGTGTTCATTGTTATTCAATTTTCGCCATTCGTTAGAATTAAAATAGCAGAAAACAACGATCGGCCTTGATCAAAAATGAAGTATGCAAATTTAAATGAAAATGAGGTCAACCTCCCATGTCCGACGGACACGTACACTGTACAATCGTTCTATATAATACTGAATATAGTAAAAAGTATATGAGCAATCACGAAACTCAAATAAACCTGGATCGATTAACCATGAAAGAGGTCAGATGAATCCTGTCCGACAGACGTGTGCACCTTAGACTTATGGTAATTCTATCTACCGAATAATGCTTGCTTAGTACTTACAGTATCTGAAAAAGAACAAGACTTAATCATGGAAACTTAACGCTGACCAATGCACCAAATAGAGTACAAATGAACACTGTCAGACAAACAGACATAAACACCATACAATAATTCTACACGCCGAATAAATGTGAACAACTACGTATAGTGTCTGAGAAAAGGACATAATCACGAAAACTTAAAACGATGGACAATGAATCATGTATATGAAAATGAGATCGAGGATAGACTAACCCTGTCATATGGACTTGATCACCTTACAATCATTCCATACACTGAATTTAACTGAACAATTACTTATAGTATTTGAGAAACTGAACTAATCGCGAAAGCTTCACGTTAATCACTGAACCAAGAAATAAGTTCACGGTCAGGTGAAGTTGAAGTTGAACCGTGAACCTTGTTTGACGGACTTGCATACCTTGCAGTGTTCTAAATTCCAGATCAGAGATATATTATATGTCTGGCCAGAACGTTGTCGTGATACTCTCAAAAAACTGAAACAAATCTTGTGAAAAAGGACAATAGCCATATGCTAGACGGAAACATCAGACTATAAGGCATCTGTACATATGGGATATCCAGCTCTTTTACCCTCCGAAACATGAAGCTTTACCGTAGCCGCATCGGATAAGCATCCTACAGTCTCACATTCTGCGACATTCTCTGGCAAGAAAAAGGAGTGTTATCAAAAGTTTGAATATCCTTTAATTTATGAAATTTGAAAGATAAACATAGCTATCGAATAAAGACAAAGACAAAATGTAATTTTTTGCCTACTTTTAATATCTTTTGTAATGGATCATTTAAAAAAGGGCAGGCGCGGATCCAGGAATTTTGAAAGGGGAACGTTATTCCAGAAAATGGACTAAAACAAATGTTTGGACTATTTTATGCTAAAAGATGCATACTCTTTCCAATCCAACGCTCTCCACGGTACTACGCTTCCCGTTTGATCCGCTACTGCAGGGTCTTTAACGGTAAAATATTGCATGTTGTTATGTGACGGGTAATATATACCATAACGATCCTTCGATCATGGCCTCTATTTTTTTATTTGCTTTTTGTTATTTTATAGGACATTTGACGCTTTACTGGAGAAACACTACACAATTCTTAAATGATGTTTATAATGGAAGATGCAAGGTTATATATTTTTTGTATGAGGATGCATACTGCATGTTTCCATTGAAATTTATAAAAGAAAATGTAAGGATGTTTTTGCAGGGGAAAGAAGAGTTATGATAAATCCTTGCATGTTCCTATAAATACCATGATTTAAATATACATACACATGTTGAACTGACCTGAACACGTGTAATTAAACGGGATCAAGAACCTTCCTTTTTATCTGCTAGAAAGCCAGCCCTATGTATACGAACAATCGATGATCTAGTTCTCTTTATTTCGAGGAAAAAGGGGGGTGGGCATTAAATATTCTGTGAGCGGAGAATATGCGTTACATATTTGTCACTGGACGTCACATTGACTATAAATTAATTAATATGAAATATGCATCTCTTAACGTTATAACAATATTAATCAATAATCATTCAATCAGCAAACGAACCAAGCCAATACGCATCGATAGTAATAAAATGACTCATATCCAACTAAGTAAGACATCACGTGACTTTGGTGACGTAGCGAGCCGCCATTTTGCGTCATTTTGTCCCAATTAAATTGCATAGGTGCCTCAATGAAGTTCAATAGAACCGACCGTGCGAAGGCTGTATAGCCAGTCAAGGTCGTTAAAAACTTCCATCATCATCATGAAGTTCAATCAATGAATCCATCAGTCACGTCTCAGTCATTACAACTTAAAGGACGTGCTGGGTCAGCTCCTCTTCACCCGATATCTACGATGTTGGTTTACTGATAGATGGATCAACGACTTACTGAAACCATTAATCCAACGCTGTACAGTACGTTCATAAACTTGTTGTTTTGCGTAAATACCCTTAGCATATGGTCCGTAACAACCATTATGAGGGAAAAAGTATGCCGACTGACGTCCGAGGGTCTGTATTGTAGGTGTTGGATAATGGACCGCCATTCCACTTTCTACTTTCGACTTTGGTCCTGATAAAGCTTCCTGTCATCGTTATAACAATGTCCGAGACCCATCGACCAGTACTTCATCATCGTGGTTAGCGGGCTGCCAAGCTGACCAACCTGGCCCTGAAAGCAGCCGTTGGGAAGTAAGAAGACTGCAATCAAATAACAATAGTAAAAAACCAAATCAATCCAGCAAAACCAAAATGGCCGCCTTGTTTCAGCTTGACAACAACAAAAACATTTAAATGCTCACCAAACGCCTTCGGGTACCGAGCCGACCGTGCGAGGGCTGTAAAGCCAGTAAAGGTTGTTAAACACTTCCATCATCATGAAGTTCAATTTTCTCATTATTCTGACCCGTTTTCTAACTTTTGCAACTATATCCTTGGTATTCGAACATAATTCTACCTAAAAATGTTGGTTCTGACAGTTAATTTCTTTATTAAATTACGTCCCTGGAGATTCGTAAAAATCGTACTTTTTCTCGTCATTTCCCCGTTGACTCCATGGTAAATCTAGCGATCCCATGTTTACTTGTCCATCAAATTCACAAGTTCCGTAAATAAAAGTAATACTTTGCAACTCGATTGAGAATATTAAAACATATATCTGTCGAAATATTCTAAACTTAAAACAGTTTAATTTTAGGGCAAATTACGTCCCACATCGATTTAAAAAAAGTGATTTTTCGGATTTTTTCAAAATGGCGGATGTGTTTGGAAGTGTCGGTTGTATCTTTAATCATCGTGTATTTTTCATTCAGAATCTGGGCTGTTTCTGTCATTTTCTTTTTTGAAAATTTGATATGTTTGATTTCAAATTTTTTTGATAAAAAATAAATTATTTCAAGTATGAAGTGAAAAAAATAGCAGGAACATATATTTTGAAAGATATAATGTTCCCAGAAAGTAGTTAACACTGAAATTTATAATAATAAAATTGAGAATGGAAATGGGGAATATGTCAAAGAGACAACCCGACCAAAGAGCAGACAACAGCCGAAGGCCACCAATGGGTCTTCAACGCAGCGAGAAAATCCCGCACCCGGAGGTGGTCCTCAGCTGGCCCCTAAATAAAATTGTGTACTAGTTCAGTGAAAATGGACGTCACACTTATCTCCAAAAGATGTAAATGAACTTAAATTAAAAAACATACAAGACTAACAAAGGCCAGTGACTCCTGACAGGCGCAAAAATGCGGCGGGGTTAAACAAGTTTTGTGAGATCTCAACCCTCCCCCTACACCTCTAGCCAATGTAGAATAAAGAAACACATAGCAATACGCACGGTAAAACTCAGTTTAAAAGAAGTCCGAGTCCGATGTCAGAATAGGTAACTATTTTTCACTTTTTTTTTCAGATTTTTTCCCTTTTTTCCAGCCATTAAAAAAAAATCGATATTGAATTTTAACTTGTGTATAAAAATATGTAATCGCATACATTTCAACATTGTATACCCGCCAATATTTATCGACTGAGTTATCGGTCCTGAATGTGACTGATATAGTAGGTTATGGTGAAATTCCGTCAAATTCGTCATTATATGCAAAATTACCAATTTACCAACCTACCTTCCAACCAATCTATATAAATAATTTGCCACTTGATATTGCAAACATTTTATTAAACAATTAACCAACCAATAATCATAATAGAAAAGGTGGAGAGACCTTCATTCTCAATGTTTTTTATACATTTATTGGAATCAATGTTAGAAGAGCTATTGATGTGCAGAGTAAATAATAATAAAATTAGAACTTTTGAGATGATACCTCATTTGAAAGACTCGACTCTATAGAGTCTAGACTCTTGATCCTAAAATGTCAACGATAAACATTAACATGCCGCAAATTTGCAAATTTTGTACAGTTTCTTAAAATAAAGGTATAGTATCTTAGCAAGAAAAATTTCCTCACCGAAACCTGGGACTATTATACTAACCTCTCATATGCCCACGGAAACCGGTGACAGTCTTAAGTTGTTTTGCACACGTAGGGCAGGAATAGACTGGCTTTGAGTCAGCAATTGCAGTTTTAGCCATCTTTGATGGTGTTGACGGCACATCGTCGTTAAAACAATCGCCAGCATCAACATCAGTGTAATCACCATCAAATAAAAAATCGAGATCGATATCCCCATCCCAATGCAAAAAGTATGTTTTACTACACATTTTGAAACAATAATGAACAGAAGAAACAAATGAAACTGTTTTAAAGTATTTCTGATCAAAGAGAAGCCAAGCTAGATTTATTTTTGAGAAATTTAGGTGTAAACACGAAATTTAGAAAACAATGTGACTTTTGAAATATTTTATGAGACCCGGGTAACTGTTGTTATAGGGATTAATTATGAACTGAAATTGCCGACATTGATTTTAAATGCACACTTATTGTTTTTATTAGGATTAATTATGATCTATCAACCTTCCACACGTTGTTTTCTTAGCGGTCAAGTAAAGCGCCGGCATTTCGACCATATTTGGTTTTTTTTCAACAGAACTAATTGACTACTTGTTATTATTTTTTAACAATAAAAAAAGTAGTTATCTTTCAAAAGAACTTCGATGATTATGTTAAAATAAAGAAGAAATTCACACAAAGTAATCAACAGTTCAGAGTCGAACAACGTATTAACATTATCATTTGACTTATCGAATACTATTAGTTAAACATATGTCAGGATTTAATAATTAAAGTGTAGAATCAGAAAATGTATTGTCCAATGTGAATATAACTGTATATATGTTTGTTCGTCTGTGTTTATGTTATTCGTTATGTGTATATAAACTGTTTGTGTGATCAACGACAATTTGACGTTCACAAAGAGAACAAAAAAAGGCGGGAAGAAGTAACAAAGCAGATACTGACATAAGTATACCCATTATACCTGCACCAGCACTTTCCTTTCCTTTTCCCACCACATTATCCATATTATCCATATATGTTATTATTATGTATATTATACCAATATAAAGAAAAATGAATCTTATATACCCGAGAGCCGCCTCAGATGGCGAGGAAGGGACTAAAATTGGGAAAATGATTCCTAGGCCCTGTTCCCTGACAATACAATCAGAGTATGAATCACCAAAAATAACATCAGCAGAAATGCTACATTTCATAAATAGTGAAATTAGTTTAGATGTATCTGCCCTCATAGGAAACTTCCAATCCACAGGCCCAAATAAGTACTCAGCATCCTTTAGAGATGAGAATTCAAAAGAGATATTTCAAGGTATAATTAGAGATCATTTCGAGGTTCAGGGAATTGAATTTAATATGATACAGGCAGAACCTCTGAAATGGGAAAATAAAAAAAGAACAATAGACATAACTTTATTTGGCATTCCTTACGAGTTAAAACCAGAATACATACGAAATAAAATGCAAAAGTATGTAGATATTTCGGAAATAAGATACAACACTTTCAAAGACTTTCCAGTTATTTCTAGTGGGGTGGTTACAGTGGTAGCTAATAGCATAAAAAAAGATATACCCAAAAAATATATATATCAAAGGGCAGCAAATATTCTCTAAATATGAGGGTCAGCCCCATGGCAAAAGGTGTTTCAATTGTGGGGTGTACGGGCACATATCAACAGATTGTCCGGAACCACCCCGCAAAGCATGGAGTTCTGCCAGAACACATCCGGCTAGAGATAGTAGCAGTGAGTCGCTATCGACACAAGACTCGCAAGAATCACAAGATTCGCAAGAAACCACAATATTAAACTCCGGTGAAATTGATGTAGAAACCTATCAAGAAAATGAAACAATGGAAATTGCACATACTAGCGGAATGGATGCTACATCAATAGAGGAGGAACAAGACGAACTAGACGAATTAAAAAGTAGCAATGATTCTAAAGACCATGAGGTAATTATAACTAAAACATTAGAAGTCAAATTTGACAAACCACAGTCAGAGACTGATAAAATGAAAGAACAAGGCAAAAAAACGACAAATCAAAAAGATTACAATAATCTTATGGAAGATTTATCAGAGATCTTAAGTGATATCTCTGAGTCAGAATCGGAAAACACCGAAATTGAAGAACAAAAAGTAGCTAAAAAAGAGTCGAATGCCAATTCTGGAGCCTCAGTGGCTCAAGGAAATGGTAAAAACCAAACCAACACCACAAAAAAACAAACAGAAAGAGAAAAGAAAAAAGCAAACAAGGAAAGACAAAGAACCGAGAAATGAAAAAACTCAAGTGATAGCGAAAATGAATTGGAAAAAAGAAAGCCAGAAGCAAAAAAGAAGATAACAAAGAAAATATAAATAAAACAATAGACAATAGATTAAAAATTTAAAAAAGACAAAACAATTAATATTGTATAATTTTATTTATGACAAGTATCTCTGCACTGATATTATACCTTTTCCTACTAACGCACATAAGCACTCTTAAAATTATATCACAAAATATAAGAAAAAATTTAAATATTTAATATAAAGACGTCATCAATAATTATCAAGATTAAAATTGGGAAAATGATTCCTAGGCCCTGTACCCTGACAATACAATCAGAGTATGAATCACCAAAAATTACATCAGCAGAAATGCTACATTTCATAAATAGTGAAATTAGTTTAGATGTATCTGCCCTCATAAGAAACTTCCAAATCCACAGGCCAAAATAAGTACTCAGCATCCTTTAGAGATGAGAATTCAAAAGAGATATTTCAAGGTATATTTAGAGATCATTTCGAGGTTCAAGGAATTGAATTTAATATGATACAGGCAGAACCTCTGAAATGGGAAAATAAAAAAAGAACAATAGACATAACTTTATATTTGGCATTCCATACGAGTTAAAACCAGAATACATACGAAATAAAATGCAAAAGTATGTAGATATTTCGGAAATAAGATACAACACTTTCAAAGACTTTCTAGACATTTCTAGTGGGGTGGTTACTGTGGTAGCTAATAGCCTAATAGCATAAAAGAAGATATACCCAAAAAAATATATATCAAAGGGCAGCAAATATCCACTAAATATGAGGGTCAGCCCCATGGCAAAAAGTGTTTCAATTGTGGGGTGTACGGGCACATATCAACAGATTGTCCGGAACCACCCCGCAAAGCATGGAGTTCTGCCAGAACACATCCGGCTAGAGCTAGTAGCAGTGAGTCACTATCGACACAAGACTCGCCAGAATCACAAAATTCGCAAGAAACCACAATAATAAACTCCGGTGAAATTGAGGTAGGAACCTATCAAGAAAATGAAACTATGCAAATGGCACATACTAGCGGTATGGATGCTACCTCAATAGAGGAGGAACAAGACGAACTAGACGAATCAAAAAGTAGCAATGATTCTAAAGACCATGAGGTAATTATAGCTAAAACATTAGAAGTCAAATTTGACAAACCACAGTCAGAGACTGATAAAATGAAAGAACAACTAGGCAAAAAAACGACAAATCAAAAAGATTACAATAATCTTATGGAAGATTCATCAGAGATCTTAGGTGATATCTCTGAGTCAGAACCAGAAAACACCGAAAATGAAGAACAAAAAGTAGCTAAAAAAGAGTCGAATGCCAATTCTGGAGCCTCAGTGGCTCAAGGAAATGGTAAAAAACAAACCAACACAACAAAAAACAAACAGGAAAAGAAAAGAAAAAAGCAAACAAGGAAAGATAAAGAACCGAGAAAGGAAAAAACTCAAGTGATAGCGAAAATGAATTGGAAAACAGAAAACCAGAAGCAAAAAAGCAGATAACAAAGAAAATATAAATAAAACAATAGACAATAGATTAAAAATTTAAAAAAAGACAAAACAATTAATATTGTATAATTTTATTTATGACAAGTATCTCTGCACTGATATTATTTTTTCCTACTAACGCACATAAGCACTCTTAAAATTATATCACAAAATATAAGAAAAAATATGAATATTAAATATAAAGACTTCATCAATAATTATCAAGATTAAACTTGGGAAAATGATTCCTAGGCCCTGTACCCTGACAATACAATCAGAGTATGAATCACCAAAAATTACATCAGCAGAAATGCTACATTTCATAAATAGTGAAATTAGTTTAGATGTATCTGCCCTCATAGGATACTTCCAATCCACAGGCCCAAATAAGTACTCAGCATCCTTTAGAGATGAGAATTCAAAAGAGATATTTCAAGGTATATTTAGAGATCATTTCGAGGTTCAGGTAATTGACTTAAATATGATACAGACAGAACCTCTGAAATGGGAAAATAAAAAAAGAACAATAGACATAACTTTATTTGGCATTCCATACGAGTTAAAACCAGAATACATACGAAATAAAATGCAAAAGTATGTAGATATTTCGGAAATAAGATACAACACTTTCAGAGACTTTCCAGACATTTCTAGCGGGGTGGTTACTGTGGTAGCTAATAACATAAAAGAAGATATACCAAAAAAAATATATATCAAAGGGCAGCAAATATCCACTAAATATGAGGGTCAGCCCGTAGGCAAAAAGTGTTTCAAAAGTGGGGTGTACGGGCACATATCAACAGATTGTCCGGAACCACCCCGCAAAGCATGGAGTTCTGCCAGAACACATCCGGCTAGAGCTAGTAGCAGTGAGTCACTATCGCCACAAGACTCACAAGAATTACAAGATTCGCAAGAAACCACATTAATAAAATCCGGTGAAATTGAGGTAGAAACCTATCAAGAAAATGAAACTATGGAAATGGCACATTCTAGCGGTATGGATGCTACCTCAATAGAGGAGGAACAAGACGAACTAGACGAATCAAAAAGTAGCAATGATTCCAAAGACCATGAGGTAATTATAACTAAAACATTAGAAGTCAAATTTGACAAACCACAGTCAGAGACTGATAAAATGAAAGAACAACAACAAGGCAAAAACACGACAAATCAAAAAGATTACAATAATCTTATGGAAGATTTATCAGAGATCTTAGGTGAAATCTCTGAGTCAGAACCAGAAAACACCGAAAATGAAGAACAAAATGTAGCTAAAAAAGAGTCGAATGCCAATTCTGGAGCCTCAGTGGCTCAAGGAAATGGTAAAAACCAAACCAAAACAACAAAAAAACAAACAGAAAAAGAAAAGAAAAAAGCAAACAAGGAAAGACAAAGAACCGAGAAAAGAAAAACTCAAGCGATAGCAAAAATTAATTGGAAAAAAGAAACCAGAAGCAAACTAGAGGCTCTCAAGAGCCTGTGTCGCTCACCTGACTCTACTTTGGTTTTAGAAATCATGTAAAGATAGATAAAAATCATAACAGATACCCAAATAATGATTGAGGTCAAATTTGGTTTAATATTGGTCCCGTTATTTGATAAAATATCCTGGTGGCCATCTTGTACAGAAAATCGGCAACAAAGTAGCAACACTTGGTCAGCACCTCATAAAGAACATTCATGCCATGTTTGGTTTCATTCCATTCAGTGGTTCTCTAAAAGAAGACATTTGTATGTATTTCCCTTAAGGTCCTATGTTAAACTAAGTCCCCGCTGGCGGCCATCTTGGATGATGGATTGACTGCAAAGAAACAACACTTGGTCAACACCTCATAAGGAACATTCATGCCATGTTTGGTTCCATTCCATTCAGTGGTTCTCTAAAAGAAGACATTTGTATGTATTTCCCGTAGGGTCCTATGTTAAACTAAGTCCCCGCTGGCGGCCATCTTGGATGATGGATTGACTGCAAAGTAACAACACTTGGACAACACCTCATAAGGAACATTCATGCCATGTTTGGTTACATTCCATTCAGTGGTTCTCTAAAAGAAGACATTTGTATGTATTTCCCACAGGGTCCTATGTTAAACTAAGTCCCCCGCTGGCGGCCATCTTGGATGATGGATCGGCTGCAAAGTAACAACACTTGATCAACACCTCATTAGGAACATTCATGCCTTGTTTGGTTTTATTCCATTCAGTGGTTCTCTAAAAGAAGACATTTGTATGTATTTCCCATAGGGTTCTATGTTAAACTAAGTCCCCGCTGGCGGCCATCTTGGAGGATGGATTGACTGCAAAGTAACAACACCTCATAAGGAAAATTCATGTTATGTTTGGTTCCATTCCATTCAGTGGTTCTTTAAAAGAAGACATTTGTATGTATTTCCCCTAGGGTCCTATGTTAAACTAAGTCCCCCGCGGGCGGCCATCTTGGATGATGGATCGGCTGCAAAGTAACAACTCTTGGTCAACACCTCATAAGGAACATTCATGCCATGTTTGGTTTTATTCCATTCAGTGGTTCTCTAAAAGAAGACATTTGTATGTATTTCCTATAGGGTCCTATGTTAAACTAAGTCCCCCCCCCTGGCGGCCATCTTGGATGATGGACCAACTGCAAAGTAACAACATTTGGTCAGCACCTCATAAGTAACATTCATGCCATGTTTGGTGTAATTCCATTCAGTGGTTCTCTAAAAGAAGACATTTGTATGTATTTCCCACAGGGTCCTATGTTAAACTAAGTCACCCACTGGCGGCCATCTTGGATGATGGATCGGCTGCAAAGTAACAACACTTGGTCAAAACCTCATAAGGAACATTCATGCCATGTTTGGTTTCATTCCATTCAGTGGTTCTCTAAAAGAAGACATTTGTATGTATTTTCCATAGGGTCCTATGTTAAACTAAGTCCCCAGCTGGCGGCCATCTTGGATGATGGACCGACTGCAAAGTAACAACACTTGGTCAGCACCTCATTAGGAACATTCATGCCATGTTTTGTTTCATTCCATTCAGTGGTTATCTAAAAGAAGTCATTTTTATGTATTTCTCTTAGGGTCCTATGTTAAACTTAGTCCCCCGCTGGCGGCCATCTTGAATGATGGCCCGACAACAAGGTAACAACACTTGGTCAGCACCTCGTTAGGAACATTCATGCCATGTTTAGTTTCATTCCATTCACTGGTTCTCTAAAATAAGACATTTGTATGTATTTCCCATAGGGTCCTATGTTAAACTAAGTCCCCCGCTGGCGGCCATCTTGGATGATGGATCGGCTACAAAGTAACAACACTTGGTCAGCACCTCATAAGGAACATTCATGCCATGTTTGGTTTTATTCCATTCAGTGCTCTAGAAGAAGTTCAAAATGTAAAAAATTAACGACGACGACGACGACGGACGACGGACGCCAAGTGATGAGAAAAGCTCACTTGGCCCTTTGGGCCAGGTGAGCTAAAAAGCAGATAACAAAGAAAATATCAATAAAACAATAGACAATAGATTAAAAATTTAAAAAAGACAAAACAATAAATATTGTATAATTTTATTTATGACAAGTATCTCTGCACTGATATTATACCTTTTCCTACTAACGCACATGAGCACTCTTAAAATTATATCACAAAATATAAGAAAAATATAAATATTAAATATGAAGACGTCATCAATAATTATCAAGACGCAAATCTTATATGTTTACAAGAAACAGGAGAGTAAAATAGATTAACCAAACTAGATATTGAAGCTACGACAAATTTTAAAATATATAGTTCAGATGGAGAAAAGAGGACAAGGGGTGTATGTATTCTTATATCAAAGGACGTAAAAGAAATAATAGAGCAGCAAGTTCCGGGGTCGTTAAAAGGAAATTTATTACATTTAGAATTTAAAATAGAAAGTAAAAAATATCATATTCTCAATAGATACAGTCCAGTTAATGCTACAAGACCACAGACAGAATTCTATAAACAGTTAGATAAATACACTGAACTAATAAATGCAAAAACAGATGTAGTAATTTTTGGAGGAGATTTTAACCTTATAACAACAGAAAAAGACTCAAAAACAGGAAAAATTAAAACTGGTAGAGAGACAATGGATATATTTAATAGTATAGTAGCAAAACTAAACATAAAAGATACATTCAGATATAGAAAAAAGAATAAAAGAGTTTACTCATGGACAAGTACCGATAATAGCTATGCTACAAGAATAGACAGAATTTATATTTCCAACCATATATGTAACAAAATAAAAGAAACAATATATATACCCTTTGCAAGATCTGACCATAAAGGTTTTCAATTAATAATAACAAACGGTCATATAAAATGGGGAACAGGATTCTTGAAACTGAATGAGTCATTGTTACAACAGGAAAAATATGTAGAACTAATAAGAAATTCTTGGAAAGCATGGGGAAAGGAGAAATTGAAAATGAATATTCTAGAATGGTGGGAAAAAGGAAAACAGTCTATAAAGGATATGATAATAAACTACAGTAAGGTAATAGCAACAAAAGAAAAGTACAAGTATAAGGGGTTGATACAACAATTAGAAGAAGAAGAAAATAAAAACAAAAAAGATATATCAAATGAAAGAATAAACAAAATAAAAAAAGAAATAGAGAATTTAGATGATAAGAGGAAAAAAGGAGTTATAATAAGATCAAGGGAGGAATATTTCAATGGGGATTTAGAAAATATAAAACTTTTTGAACTAGCAGAAGAGAAAAGGGGCATTAAAAAAGAAATAAGAGAACTTTATGATAAAAATGGAAAATTATGTGAAAATAAAGAAGAGATAATAAGCATTGTCAGAGACTTTTACAAAGATTTATATAGTAGTCAAAATATAGAAAATGATAAAATATCAGACTATTTGGAAGGGGTAAAACTCAATAAATTGGAGGAGGCGGATTGGGTTCACTTAAGCCCGATTATGACAAATGAAGAATGTTACAAAAATACAAAAGATTTTCAAAATAACAAAACACCAGGCATAGATGGTTTAGGGAAAGCATTTTATGTGAACTTTTGGGATATCATAGAAGATCTGACAGAAGTCATAAACAATATATATTTAACAGGGGAAATGACAGAATCAATGAAAACTGGAATTATTACTCTTAGTTATAAAAATAAAGGAAATTTTAGAGACTTGAAACAATGGAGACCAATAAGTTTATTGTGCTTTGATTACAAAATAATAACAAAGACCTTAACAAAAAAATGGCAGAAGTAATCAAATGAATTAATTGATGTAAACCAAACAGGGGCAGGGCCAAATAAAAAAAATCACAGAAAACATATATGGAATAGATTCAATAATAGAATTAATGGAAATAAATGATTGGAATGGATATCTTGTATCCTTTGATCAGGAAAAAGCATTTGACAGTGTAGAGCACAACTATACTATACAAGTACTAAAAAGAATGAATTTCCCCCGGTCATAATAAGGTGGATAGAGATCATATATAAAGACATTAAAAGTAAGATACAAGTTAATGGCCACCTTACAAAAGAGATTAAAATAGAAAGATCAATAAGACAAGGATGTTCTTTATCCATGACAATCTATGCGCTTATTATAGAACCATTGGCCTCAAGTATCAGAAATTCTAAAGACATTAAAGGAATAAACCTGCAAAATAGGAAAGACAACTACGCATTATTCCAACATGCAGATGACTGCTCCACCATTACAACAGAAATTTCGGATTATGATCATTTGGTAAAAGAATTTAAAAGATTTGGCGAGGTATCGGGGTAAAAAATAAATGAAAATAAAACAGAAATATTAGAAATAGGAAGGAAAAAAACAATCAGAAATCACAGATAATGGACCTAATTAAGGAAGATGTTAAAGTTCTAGGGATAAAATGTGGGGAAAATAAAATGGAAATGAACTGGAATCCAATAGTAGAAACGACAGCAAAAATATATAAGGAATGGGAAAATAGAAACATAGATATACATGATATATATTCAAAAGTAAAAATAATAAAGTACATATATGTTAAGTAAAGCATGGTTTGTGGCAAAAATAATATTACCAACAAAGGAAATAAAAAGAAGGATAAATAGAACGTTATATAAATTTTTGTGGAATGGCCAGGAATTAATAAAAAGAACAACACTGAATAAAAAGAAAATAGATGGGGGAATCCAAATGCCTGATTTTGAGGAAAAGATAAATGCCATGTGGCTACAAAAAATAAGTGACATGATCACAGGAAAACAAACAATTTGGAAAACTTTATATACATATTTCTTATGAATAACAACAAGAGAACTAATACCAGAGCTGGCTGAGAATAAATATATCCATATAGAACAATTGGGAAAAAATTCGAAAAAATTAAAAGAATTATATATACAGTACAAAAATAAAATAAAATTAACAGAGAACATTACTCTAAAAGATATTTATTATGAAATCATTGGACAAAAGAAAAATTTAATAACGATAGAAGAAGAAAAAAAAGAAATAGAATTTACAAATATATGGAAAACAATAGTTAGCATAAAGAATGATATACAGAGAGAATTTATATATAAAATAATACACAGAGCTGTCCTAACGGGAGAAAAACAGTTAGAAAGAGGATTGAAAAACATGGAACCTAAATGCAAATATTGCAATAAACGATTGAAACCTTTGAACACTTATTTATAGAATGTAAAGAATTAAAACTATTTAGACAATATGTAACCGAAAATGGACAGACGAAAGACCCAAATTTTAAAATAAATAAAAAATTACTTCTATTAGTAGATATTAAAAAGGAATTATTACCTCTTATATATGGTTACACTCATACAGTATGGGTTTGTAGACACTATGAAGATGAACTAGTATTATATAAATTACAAATGAAATATCATAAAGATAAAGAAATTTATGAAAAATATAATTAGGAAATTAGACCAGAAGAAAAAGGGTTATTCCCAAAATAAAAGATACCAATCGGAAAAATAAAGATACCAATCGGAAAAATAAAGGCAACATAAATAACAAGTTGGGGAAAATAAAATTTGATTACGGTATTGGGAGGCTACTTTGTTAGAGCTTAACTCTAATAGGGTTTTATACCCGTTTAGTCTCCACATTGCCCAAAATCAAATTGGAAATAACCAACCAACCAAAAAGAGGAAACTGAAACTAGACGAAAACAAAGAGTAGTCAGTGTGGGTTTCGCCACGCTAAACTACACAACTACAACAGAGCAGAGATCTACAGGGAATTAGGAAGAAACAATAACAAGAACAATAGTAAATTTATTTAAATTTTATTTATTTAAATTATATTTGTTAAAATATTGTTTTGTTAATGATAAGATGAAAATAATCATGTTTTTTATTGCAGAATTAAACTATTCTCCTTTTTATTCTTCTAAGCATTATGTAAGCACTCTTTTAGCACATCAAACTCAAACTAACATTCTCAACCACTACGGTTGTATATTGTATTAGATTTTTCAAATATATAAGGGACTGGCCAGTTCACACCAATTTGAGTGTTGAGAAAAATAAAAAAAATAAAACAATAAAGAAGAACTTAATTGTCCTAGTTTTAAATCGGCATTACTGCCATTAGTTCATCCCGGTATAAAAACATTTCTTTCTAGTAAATGTATTTAATTTGTTAAAATAATTTAATAATTCATATATTTTTTATTTTTTTATGCATTTGATTATATTTTTTATTTTAAATCCACCTATTTAACGGTATTCTATATGCTGACTTGTTCGCCGAAATCTATTGTTTACATGTGTCGAAGGCTAATTAACCACGTGACACGATAAGCTTTCAATAAAAACAAAAAATTAATAATCCGCTATCGGGACAATGAAACACGTACAAGTCAGCTTTCTTACACCAGTGTACCCGCAGACACTATTGTACCGGAAGTCCATGACTATCCCGGAAATGGCTTTTATAAATAAATCCTATGGGAAATTATGTTCTTAAATTAGATCATAGATAGGGCTATGATATATATGATTAGATAAAACTGTCGGCTATATCACAACATCTTTAATTAATAGATATAAGAAGATGTGGTATGAGTGCCAATGATTATTAAGTCTTATTGTGCCAAATGTTTATGACCTTTTTACGACTTACTACTGTACTATTTTATAGAATCTGTATTAAAAAAAAACATGCTTGCACCATCCTTTTTCCATTTTCACTGAGCCCTTAAATTTATTGAATGGTTCAATTCATAAAGTAAATGTGTACTAAGTTTCATGTTGATGTGACAACAAGCTTCCTTAAACCAAAATTTGACCCTGATACAGGACAGACGGATGGACCCATAGACACTGATACAGGACAGATGGATGGACCCATAGACACTGATACAGGACAGACGGATGGACCCATAGACACTGATACAGGACAGACGGATGGACCCATAGACACTGATACAGGACAGACGGATGGAGCTATGGACACTTATACAGGACAGACAGATTGACCCATAGACATAATCAAAGCGCGAAAGCGCTGTAAAGGCAGTTAATTACAGGTTGTGTGTATTTTTAGTCCAGTTATATCATTATCTTGCATAGAACATCGTACTTATCAGAGGTGGCTTTCAGTATTTAAGATTTAGAGTTCTCTAATGATATTGAACAAGTTTTATGAATGTCATATTCTGAGCACTATATGAAGGCGATTGTTCTCACTTGTTTATGAACTAGTGCATTGTGTCCAGTTTGTACCTTTTTTATCTATGTTTATAGTCAAATACTGTTTAAAATAGTAAATGTTATCAACTGTATTTTATTCAACTTTGCAAATGTGGTTTGTTACTGGTAAGTACAATGTATGGATGATAGTTGTTTCATTGGCAATCATAACACATCTCCTTATTTATATATTGATCTATATTCAACGACCTCAGTAACAAAAAATATGTATGTAACTAAACTTTGATGGGAAACCTTTGACTTCTTTCTTTTATATTAACTTTTGATTTGGTACCATAGAACTATGTAGAATAAATGTACATTGCAACATGTCAACTCTTTCAATGACAATACTTTTTTTAGAAACTATAACTCCAAGCAAAATTATATTTCCAAGTATAAAGTAATTTATGAATGAAGCAAGAGTGCACACGCTGAAATGTCTCGCCTTCTTTACTAATCATTGATATTATGTTGATAGTCCTAAATATAAAGCTTTATTACAACTGTCACATAAACTTAACATTAACCAAGTAAACTTAACATTGACCAATGAACCAAGAAAATGAGGTCAAGGTCAGATGAACCATGCTAGGCAGGCATGTACAGCTAACAATTCTTCCATACAACAAATATAGTTGACCTATTGCTTATAGTTTAAGAAAAACAGACCAAAACACAAAAACTTAAAACTGAGCAATGAACCTTGAAAATGAGGTCAAGGTAAAAAAAAACCTGCGTGACTGACAAATAGATCATAAAATATTTCCATACACCAAATATAGTTGAACTATTGCATATAGTATTAGAAAAAAAAGACCAAAACTCAAAAACTTAACTTTGACCACTGAACCATGAAAATGAGGTCAAGGTCAGATGACACCTGCCAGCTAGACATGTACACCTTACAATCATTCCATACACCAAATATAGTAGACCTATTGCATACAGTATAAGAAAAACAGACCAAAACAAAAAACTTAACTATAACCACTGAACCATGAAAATGAGGTCAAGGTCAGATAACACCTGCCAGTTGGACAGTCCTTCCATACACCGAATATACTAGACCTATTGCTTATAGAATCTGAGATATAGACTTGACCACCAAAACTTAAACTTGTTCACTGATCCATGAAATGAGGTCGAGGTCAAGTGAAAACTGTCTGACAGGCAAGGTATGCACATACCAAATATAGTTATCCTATTACTTATAATAAGAGAGAATTTAACATTACAAAAAATCTTAACTTTTTTTCAAGTAGTCACTGAACCATGAAAATGAGGTCAAGGATATTGGACATGTGACTGACGGAAACTTCGTAACATGAGGCATCCATATACAATGTACAAAGTATGAAGCATCCAGACCTTCCACCTTCTAAAATATGAAGCTTTTAAGAAGTTAGCTAACGCCGCCACCGGATCACTATCCCTATGTCGAGCTTCCTGCGACAAAAGTCGCAGGCTCAACAAAAAGGAGTTCTTAATTAAGAAATAAACTGATTCGTTGAGCGCACTTGGATACACCCGCAGAGGTCCAACCCTGAACAGTTGGGGCAAAAAAGGACACAATATTCAAGCTTGATACAGGTCTGAATTTGGATTGTACTGAAATATTTGACATATTATAGTTTCTGAATAAATGTAGTCAAAGAACTTGAAATCGTTTATATGAATTGAATTTATATTCAATTAAAGATTTCTTGCTGTTGTGCAATACACTGTGCTGTAGCGCAATACTTAATAAATCTGTTGCCAGACTATAAACAAATAAAGTTCAATTTCTTCTCAATGTCATATTTGAAATTTATGAAAATCAATAGGGAGATTACATCAATAGCTATAAATAATTCACCAAAGTTTCATGCGAACTGCTTAAAACATTTTTGAGTTGTTGTCCAAAAACTGGAAAATCCCCCCCTTTTTAATGAATAAAACCCCATAACTCAGAAATGTAAAATCTAAAATTTATAAAATTCTAAAGGGAGCTTACGGATTGATAATTTAGTCTTAGATGCAAGATTTTTTTATCAGTTGTTAGTAAATGCAAGTACTCTCAGATCTGTACTTAGTGTCTTTTTGTTGTTTGGATGTACAACTACCCGGCCATGTCCACTTGTATTTGTAATTATCTATCTGATGAGTTAAGCCTCTTTCAACTGATTTTTATAGTTCGTTCTTATATTGTACTGTTACACCACTGTCCCAGGTTAGGGGGTGGGTTGGGATCCCGCTAACATGTTTAACCCCGCCACATTCTGTATGTACATGTATGTGCCTGTCCCAAGTCAGGAGCCTGTAATTCAGTGGTTGTCGTTTGTTTATGTGTTGCATATTTGTTATTTGTTCATTTTTTGTACATAAATTAGGCCGTTAGTTTTCTTGTTTGAATTGTTTTACATTGTCATTTCGGGGCCTTTTATAGCTCACTGTGCGGTATGTGCTTTGCTCATTGTTGAAGGACGTACTGTGACCTATAGCTGTTAATTTCTGTGTCATTTGGTCTCTTGTGGAGAGTTGTCTCATTGGCAATCATACCACATCTTCTTTTTTATATTTACATCAACAGATATAAACAATTCACCAAAGTCAAACTTAGTTGTAAGATCTCTAAAAATTTTTACACGGTACAAGTTTTTCTAATTGTTGGAGATTGTACGGTGACAGTAACACCTGTAGCTGCTTAACCAATTTCTTATGCACTTTGGTTCGATAAACTCACTGAATATCATACCACATCTCCTTATTTTTATATGCATTACAATTTACATGTGCATGTAATTGTAAATAATATTTATATATATATATCAGAACAAACTTCATTGCGTCACTTTTAATTATGCATCCTTTGGCACAATACAAGTTCTAAAATTACACAACATAAAACAACTAAATGTTATTTCAGATGAAAGTTTTGTTTCAGTTCCATTCATAGGAATTATTAGAATTTTGTATGTTTTGCCAAGTCCAATAATTAGCTCTATGTGCACGTGTTAATTGGAGACTTTTCTATCCCGTATAAGAGTTTTGGAACTAATTCTGTTTCTTCTTTTGAAAAAAGTGAGCAAACAAATCTTGCACATTTAAACCTTTGTCTGCCATCACACTGTCACCTGGATCACATAATTGAACTATTCTACATCTTTCATCTATTTCACAGTCACTGGTACAACCAACATATGCATTAGAGACATAGTTGACTAAACCACCAGGTGTCGAACATACAAGTATTTTCAGTGTTTCTGTTTTTATATGATGAAAAGGTTGCCTGAGCTCTAGGAGCTTTAGGTTTTATCACGGGATATTCTGTGCTGTCAATAATAATCCAAGTTGTAGGAAACTTTAATTTGAAGTTGGATGGCGAAAAATACCTGACTAAACCACTAAATGGCCAAGTGTTAGCCTCACGCCACTGTTTAGACATAAAAACAATCCATGTTTACACAATATTCTTAACACTAGTTTCAATCTAGAATCTAGACAGTTCAAAGTTGGTTGTATAATGCCTCAATTTCATCAAAGTCATAAAAAAACTGATTTTCAAATGACACCCTATCAATTTGAAAATATATGTATCTCAAACAATGTGCCGCTGGACCAAGTGTGGTCAAAACAAATAAAAATTTAGTATACAACTCTAAACCGGAATAAAAATGCATGGCTGTGTCACGTGTCTTCATTTCAAAATTCTCTGCTGAAAATATAGGCATTGATGGTGTCTGCGTAATTCCATCTGTGAATCTCAACATTAGCTCGGCAGTTGGTGGTGGACAGTCATAAATCCTGTCTGCAGTATGAATAACTTCTTCAGGAAAACCAACTTTACAATCAAAACTTTCCTCTAGATTTCTACTACAATATTCATCAAGTTTAGTTCTTTTGTTTTCACAGGAAACTGCCATGATTTTTCTTTTTGCGGACGATTCAGTCTCTTGCTTGGTCCAGGAAAATAGGCTGGGAATGGCAGTAGACTTAAGTCTCTGTATGGTGGGTTTGCGCCCTGAAAAAGGTTATAAAACATTAGTTTTTTGATAATTAAATGAACTTCCATTAGCAATGCATACTTTGTACTACCTGGCAAAATATTAACTAGATTTATTCATTACAATCTGGATGAAACTATGTTAGCCTGATTCAATGTACATCAAAATGTATGTTATGTAAATCCAAAGGACAAACAATGAGAGACGTATGCAACAAACATACATTGTTTGTACCTAAATAACTATCATATAGATGAGAGCATGTCATTGTTTTGTTCCTGTTAACATTGTCATTGATATTTTTCAAGAAAGTCTATGAGGCATAGCTTATGTATTCCTGTCATTACTACATTAGCATAATTACTGCTAAAATAATTCTCAGTATGATATACCTCTTGTAAGAAATCATTATAATTGTAGCAAGCACCAAAAAATCTCAAACAGATCACATTGAATCGTAATCCAAAAAATTATGACGTCTTGAATTAACCACCCCCTTTTATTCTAAAAACAGTGCTCCAGCTAGAAATCAAAAGGGGCAGGGTGCCAGTGGAGGGCAAGGCACTTTTTTATGAAAGGAAAAGGCACTGCTCATTTCTTTTGCCTATGTTTCTGTGTGTATCACGAGTTCACATTCTTTTTTTTACTGTATGTGTTGTTAATAAAGATGCATAAGTTGTTTTGATTATTTATTCTATAAAACATGTCAATACACATTCATACATCACATCACTGTAAACCAATAGAGGCAAATTAACTTACTATTGTTTTAGATTTAGATTGCTAAAAGTATGATTATCAAAAATAAATTGCAATATATTTGTTTTGGTATGTTCAAAGACAGTTAATATCCTTAAGGTAACATTCTTATATAATTTTGTATTCAATTGGTAATGTATTCCTATTTTTAATACTAGACAATATTTTAGGAGCACAAATTTGTAATAGCTAAAACAGGGGAAGTAACTCCAAAATTAATTTCTAACACGTTTACTGTTTGCTTGTCGCTCACAGGTTGAGATGGACGGCGTTCCTGTGAAGGCATAGTTGTATTTTGATGACTTAAATTCTATTCTAAAGTCATGAAAGTCTTCATTTATACAGTCTTCTTGGAGATCGAAAATGCCGACCCAAGCTAAAAACACTCACTGACACATTCATCAAATTTATGACAAAAAGGTACATTGTCTTAATTAAATTACCTAGTTATTAACACCTTTGAAGTCTTATCCACTGTAATTGATTGTAATGACATGATTAACCTGGAGGCAATCACCTGGTGTCATATATGTAATTTAACTTTGTGATAAGAAATCGATGAAACAAAAGGCAATTTTAAATTTAGTGTGTACATCCAATATGGCGACCATTGTGATTTCCTTGGTCGCCATGTTGGATATACACACTATATTTAAAATAATCTTTATGAACTTACCTGCTTTCTGTAAATCAATTTTAAGTTATAAAATACATTAATAATATACTATTATTTATTAATCAATGTTTAAAAGTTACCAATATGTGCTAATATTAAAATTTCAAGTGTTATTCGGTCATTACAAGTGTTATTCTGATAATAACGGTGTTATTCGGTCATTCGAGGTACCGGAAGTTGAAGAACAGGATCAGCTACCACGGAGCCACCTATTCAGGAACGATAATTTGCTACTTTATATAACTGCGAAATAACAAATATAACGTTAGACGGGTTCGCGTGCATAAACAGAAATGCGCTTTAAATTGTATAATATAATTCATGTTCAGTCGACCTTTAATTATTATATCAACGACTGAAATGATCTATAAACATCTAGATTGCAGATAACACTCGAAATTAACCCGACCTCTTTCCACACGGAATTCAAATAATTCTAGTTTGTCAATCGGTTGACTGCTTATAATGTAAAATACAAATATATCAAAAGTTTTTAAAACTAACAAAACACAATGATCGTTTCTCTATTTCCTAATGTAAATGAACTGAAACAAAACACATTTTATATCACAATAAGAAGAGGAGAGAATCAATATTTTTCGGATCTACTTGGAGCCTAATGACCCCCTACGTAGATAAGTTGGATATCGCGAAAAGAAAGATTAACACGGCAACCAGAAAGGCATTAAAGCACTGCCTTTAAAAACTTATGTCTCCCCAAATACCATAAGTCGAGCAAAAAATACTAATAGGATTGAACTGATATTTTTTTGGCATATCTTATTTCTGGTAGATCTAGTTTTGCTATTTATACACGGCGTGACTTTTTACCCCAATATACCCCAACATACCCCAATATACCTCAAAAAGCAGTTTAAACATAATTTGATTGAATAACAATGTTACACTAGGTATTTAAATGTTATTTTAACGACATGAATACTTTATTTTATGAATATATTTAATTTTAAATCACTTTTTCCCTCGTAACTTGTTCTGTTCATGTCAGCCGCTTACGATCACAAAATCACTTTTTACCCCAATATACCCAAATATACTCGAATAAACAGTTTCAACACAATTTCCACGATAAGGAATGATATAACAAGCAGATATATTAAAATTGAACACAACTGTTTACATTTTTGTGCATTTAGAGGCTTTTAAAACACGGGTTCTTTATTCATGTATTGACGAAGGTTACACTAAAAACCCGAACGAACGAACCTAAAAATATACCGGTAAATTTTTGCAATTTCTTTTTTCTCCCTTACAATTTTGAGATTGTAAATGCATTTTGTGTTTTGTTTTCTATATGATGTTTTTTTCTAAAATAAAACTCGAAATTTTTTCTCAAATTTGGAAATATTTTTTCAAATATTTGTTTTCTTTGAAAATAATATATAATCCTTATATGTTAAACATTTAAAGTTTTCTTTTTATGTTTATAAAATGTTTGTATCTTTCACTCAGTTAGGACATTGGTCAGCGGAAATTCTATGTTGGTCAGGTCGGTGTGTTCACGCTTCTCGGACCAACATCTGGAATTGTTTGTCATGCCAAGAAATCCTTGCTCAAAACTCCGATGGACCTCCTACGGCATCCATTACTAGTTAAAGATTAAATAGAAAAATATAAACCTTTCAAATGTAGCGTTTATAAAATAAAAATATTCCCTGTGGAACACCCCCAACCCCCTTTTTGCGCTCTCTATTTTCAACCCTCGAATTAAGCTTTCCAATCTAATTAATTTAAAAATTAAAACCTAGCTTTCTAACTGATCTATTCATGTACCGGACCGGCAACTCTCGTTATTTTATAAGAAAATCTACAATGCCGTTATACACATGCGTGTTGTCTGCTTGGAGTCTCCGCACAGGCACTTGACTCAGAATAAATACCGAATATGGAAAGTGGAACTACAATTCAAAACATAAAGTCCGAAGGCACATAGAAGAATTTTTTTTTATTTTTGCAAAGGATGCCGGGGTAACCCTCCATGTGTTCAAAATATACATGAAATATCATAACCCCTAGTTTTCGATCTGTTACATGCCAAGAAATCCT